>NC_040250.1:20934810-25734810 GCF_001444195.1 Xiphophorus couchianus | reverse complement strand
GTTCCCTGTGCTCTAGACACCCGCCACGGACAGAGCCAAAAGGTCAGAGGTTGCACTAAGTGTGAAAGCCTGTGGAGGTGCGTTTCAAAGCATGCCTCAGCATTTCCAAGGTGCTTTGGGTGGAGTTAAGTGTGACTTTGGTTAGCCAAGTCCAAGTGAGTTAAGGGTTAGGCGTCATGCAAAGGGTAAACAACGGAGAAAGAAACAACGTTTTGCTACAGGATTACAAGATGTCTCATGTTTTTACATTTTGGACCAATGAAAAGATATTATGTATCTCTTCGGAGTGTTTTTACCTCATGAATTCGCCTCCACCTACATAAAGAACATCTTGAAAATGCCCAATTGACATGACTTTCTCTCATCCTTCGCAGCAAGTTCCCGACACCAACGGTTCCCTGAGGAAGCGGATGAATTACATCTCGCACCAAGACCTGGCGGGCCAGCCAAGAGCCCAGTCCACCACCAACATCTCAGGGCTGGGAAGAGGAAGGCGGCTGAGAGCTCTGGCTGGCGGCACCAACAGCAGCTCCTCCACCCTCTCCCGCTCCAGCCCCAAGTCCGAGAGCCTGCTGAGCGTGGCCTCGTCCTCGGCGCAGCTGATGAAGGGCACGCCTCAGCCCGCGGCGTCCAGCCCGGACGTGATGGCGGGGACGCCGGGCCGGCGGGACGCCGGCCCCGCGTCTCTGCAGCACCTGCTCGGGCCCAAGCTGGAGCGCATCCAGATGATGGGCAACAAGCTGGAGCCGAAGCAGACGCCCTGCTCCCAGCCGACCGCCGCCGGCATGGGCGGAACCAGCAAAATTGACAAATACGCCCGTATCCTGTTCCCGGTGTCCTTTGGGGCGTTCAACATGGTCTACTGGGTGGTCTACCTGTCGAAAGACACAGTGGTGGCCAAAGGGGGATAAATCTCGCTCTGGCTTTAAGGTTCAATGTGATTTCCTCTAGCGTGGATACAACAACAACACACTGCTGGCTCTTACCAGACAGTTCAATGTGCTCATCCGTCAACAGTGGATCCTGGACAACGTGTTTGCGATGCATTTGCTGAAGGACCACAAGCATGGAAACAAATCGTTATAATTAGAACTAACTGACTCGGCTTAAGAAAGAACATGCGCACACTGGAATACTCCACCATCCTCTTTCTATTTCACATTGCCTCATCTGATTGTAAAGGTCTCCAACTGCCTGGTGATCCATTCGGCCTGGAGAAAGCGTGGGGATTTGTTATTTTCCTATTTTTGTACCCTGTAACCTTTCGGGATGCTTGGATATGTCATCAATCGGAACTGAACCTCGCCCACAATGTACAATATATACAGTATATATATATATATACATATTTATTTATTAGGCTAAACAGATTTATATTTAATGTGCAAACCTGATGCACTGCTGTGCCAATAGATTTAAGGATTAAATCCATCGGAGAGCACAAAGAGATCTGCGTTGGTCTTAAATGCTCTCTGGAAAAACGAGTGTCAAGCTGAAAAGAAGAAATTTGATGAGAAAGTCCTCAAACCGAGGCTTAGAGGAGCGCCGGTCACGAATGGTTGAGCGGCGAAATCTTCTTGCGCCGAACGTCCGTGTGAAGTATTTGCGTTGCACAAGATGGATTAAGCAATACGGAGAGAGAAAAGAAAAAAAACACAAGATGAAATGTGGGGATAAATCAGGAAGGAAGCGGAGGAGACGTGCTCACAGTAGTAGGGTTTAAGCTTCTTCACTGTCTGGCCAAGATTCATACTTTGATTACGTAAAATGGAAAAAAAAAATAAAATCCACATGAGCAAACAAAAACAAAGAGAATGGAAAGACATTTAGTAGTAGATGTAGGGGAGGGAAAGTAAGTTGCTGTTTCTTCTGGAGCTGTGATGCTGTTTTTAATGCGTTTCGCTGGAAATCATCTGCTGTGCGACACAGAAAGGTTCTGAGACACAGTAACTGTGTTACTGAACCCGCTCAAGGGCGTCGTCAACCCAGACACCTGGATGGGGTTTCATCTTGTTTCAGGCAGCCAGATGTTACCTTATTGTCAGTGCAGCTGTTGGTCACTTAGACGGCAACGCTTCATTTTCCTGCCGCTCGTACACTTAGCAGTGCCCTTGCTTTCCATTCATCGAAAGGATAATTCAGTTTCTTCAAGGTGAGGTTTTGCATGCATTATATCATCAGTGATAGTTCCCTCACAACACGCGGTAGATGTTACGCTGCGGAAAGTTTGAGGAAAACTGAAGAAGTCCTCAGAGGAGTGGAAGGTCAAAACCAAATTCTGACTTGGAAATTTGGAAACCAGAGTGAGTTTCATATCCAACACAGACAATATAAAGCTGAGTCTATCCATCTATAATTTTTTGCCTAATCCAGGATGGAGTCAGCAGGCTAAACGGAGAGCTCCAGTTAAAATCACTAAACCTTAGAAAGTATTTTTGGTCTAGTTTCTAGTGTAGATATTGTAGTACTGGAAATAAGACAAAACTAACTTGCAAGTAACTTCTCAGCAAGAAGTAGGAGTTCTAGTTTCACTAGTAAATTATTTAATTTATGTTATAAATCACGGGTGTCAAACTAATTTTCGTTTTGGGTCAAATCAAGATCATGAATGCTCTTAAAGGGCCGGTTGTCCCAGAATGTATTGATTAAACCTGCTCACAAACTGTTAAAATATCAACTCATTCTTACAATTAAATAATATTCTTTATAATATAACATCTATTCAGTCCCTCCAGGATTTCATGATTCTTGTTGTGGTTCTTTGCAATAAAAATTTAAGTGTTTGTGGTTCTAATTTGGACATATTTGTGATATTTGTGCTTATTTATGACGATAAATGCAACTTTTTATTACTTGCTGTGTAGATCATGGACTATAATCTGACATCAATTAAAGCTGAGGGGGCTGTTTAGGACAAGCAAGAAAGTTTTTGACAATTTTTGAGAACAATCTGCAATAAACTCCCGACTATTAGTGCAAAAAGTGCAGGGATTTGTTTGATTTTGTGTGGATTTCCACAATAATTTTCAAGCAACCGGAGGGACTGATTGATATAACTTGGCAGTAAACAGATAAAAACTGCATTGATTTGATTGAAAACATAATATTTAAGCAGACTTAATATTTAGTCTAGAATCTAGAGGGCCACATAAAAAGCTGCGGCGGGCCAGATTTGGCCCACAGGCCTTGAGTTTGACACATGTGGTGTAAGTGAAAAGATCTGCCAGGGACGCCAGCACTTCTTCATGAGTATTAAGGAATTACTGACTTGAAACAAGCTCCTATATCTTGCTTGAAAAGTTTCTTGTTAGTTAGTTTTGTCCTATTCCACTAGAAACTAGACAAAAAAGAAAAACTACTTGGTGAGATTTAGGGTTTTTTGCAGGGCTTTGTTTACTGCAGACTGCGTCACAACTAGCGATGACGACTTCAGCGAACCCCTATCCCTTCAACGTCGCTCGACACGTTTCTTAAACATCTCCGCAACAAACGAGGCCACGTTTATTAACTGTTTGACTTAGGTTAGCACTTGAACACTCAATGACCCAGATTCTCAAGCTGTCGCCGGCACGTCCATTTAAAATGAGAAATGCAAAAATAGATCCCTCGTTTTTCTTAGGTGAAATGGCAATGCGGAGTTTAAATGTTGCCTTCACTAAACATGGAAGAAAATCACACAAATGATTTCCTCTTCTGGGCATGGAAGAGATTCTGGGCTGGTGTGAGATTCTCACGCAGTATGACGGCTTTCATTAGAAGCACAATGTATGCAAAAGACTTGCAGACAATGTTTAAATGTCTTACTTTCTGTTTATGCTGCATCTCAACTGGTTAACGGTCTGCACTGCAAAAACACAAAACGTTAAAAAGCAGTTTTGGTTTCCAGTGCAAACAACTTAGTACACTTGAAATAGAGTAAAACCTATTTACAAGTAAGTTTTCAGTAAGAAATGGGAATTTGTTTTAACTCAGTAATTGATTAATATTGATGAAAACATACTGGTGGTAAGCAAAATAACCTGCCAGTGGAATAATACATTCTATCCTGCAGTATAGTGACTTAAGAAGGCTTGTTCCACTGATAGATTATTTCAATTATAATTAGTATCTTTTCCTCAACATTAAGGAATTGTTGACTTAAGCTCCCATATGTTGTTGAAAAGTGACTTGTAAGTTAGTTTGTCTTATTTCAAGTGTACTAAGATATTTGATATTTGGCAACATTTGGTATTTTTGCAGTCTACCTGCAGCAACACCTGCAATGTTGTGAAAAATCTTCTATTGTATTAAATCAGACCTATGGTGCGAGAGAGACGCTTGCTATTTCCTCCTTTGCTGACATTATTTTAGCTTTAAAACAGTAGTTTTTTTGGGGGGGTTGGGGGGGTTTAAGTGACCTCTTTTAGTTTCAACACTATGACTATGCCAATCAGACAAATTGTAATTGGTGGACTTCAAACCCCGTGAAAGGTACAGATGGAAAATATGTGCGTTTTAAAACCTTCATATACCCTGGCATGGAAGTGGATCTGTGCCATCTGTGGCCATTAATAGCTAAAACTCGACCTGTCTTACTTTATTCATAAATCTGCACTTGTGGAAATAAAATAGTGAATGTAATGTCTCAACGACTGATCTTCATCAAATCTCCACGCTTTAACCTAGGACTGAACAATAAGTCAATAACCATAAAAATAGCGCAACAGACACGTGATCAATATCAATACTGTGTGTTTACTGACACGTCAGTAAACACATTACCAACAGAGACATTACCAACCCTGACCATAGGTGGCGCAAGACAGGAGAGGGAATGGAGAAGAAGAAGAAAAAGACCGTGAGGAAGACGCTGTGTTTGTGGACTGTACAACTATTGCTTTGGTTAAATAAAGACCGTTCAACAATTATTACCTTTTTCCTTTGACTGTACCAAAGAATACTCAGTAATTTCACTGAACTTATATCCAGAACCGCACAGCATTCTGGGGGATGTAGGCAAAGGAGGAAAGACTTTAAGCGCTCAAACTCTTACGGTTGCACGGTTGGTGGTTTCAACTCACTCACTCACTCTTTAGTTACCTCGCAACAACTTGTTGAGTCTCTTGCAGCAGCAGTTTAATTTTTCGTCACTGTGCCTCATAACTGCTTAAAGATAAATGTGAAGTGAAAACTGGGTAAAACAGTTAAGGCCACTGCGTATTTCAGATATTTAAAACAAAAAACTAATCAACAATTATCGATACTGACTGATATGAAACGCTTGTTTCGTGACAGGTCTTTCAACCATAACGTCCAGCCCTACTTTAAACCTAACGCCAAGAAAGCAGATCTACCTCAGTGTTCACACTAATGTTTGAGTCAGACAGGAAACACTGAAGTATGTTATTAAATCCAGTGAAAAGACGCACTGTGGCACTTCATGGAAACCTGGTGAAAAATCAAAAGCTCAAGTCTGTTGGCGGTAATTTGATTCTTGTGTGGTCAAAGTACACACACCATTATCCTGATAGCAATAGGCAACATTATGTTACTAAATTGTCCTCCCAGGTCTTCTGTTGCTGTAGTAGGCTGGTGGAGGTGAAGTAGAGAGTCATTGAGCTGCTTAAGAAAATGGACTGGAGTGTGTTGGTGCAAATGCACAAGAAAATAGAGTTGAGAAACCACAACAAGAGAAGATGATGGGAGTTATTGTTCTGCATGCTGAGATGAGAAAGTTACCATGTACGGCATAAAACCTTCCATTTTGGACCGGTGACTAACCAAAATGAGGTGGTACCAGTTGTCTCGCTGAACAGTTGGCGGATGAGCACGTCTGCTGACGGACATGTCACATGGACGGGGATTCGTGATGCAATTTGTACCTCGTTTCTGCCTCTGATAATAACCGTATCGTCCATGTGTGGTTGTTGCTCCTCGTCGATTGGTTGGTCCGACAGAAGTGCTGATGTTGATGAGAAACACACGGGGCTGATAGGCAGATCAAGAACCTCCACACACCACTCCACTCTCCTGCAGTTAACCATGTGTGAAATTGATTTTGGCATCATTAGCTCTCCATTGATCTCTGTTTTTTTTTTTTTGCTTGTTTGTTTGTTTTTCTGCATTTGTCTCTAATAGGGTTAAACAAAGCATATCCCATTCAGAAAACACAAGACATCCGGGGGACTAATGAGGACCCTGCCAGCAACAGATTGATGTTTGCTGCCCCAACCGTAACCCCATATTCCGTGATTTCTCTGAGCATGAGCGTGATTGATTGGAGCTGCCAATGCAAGGTTGTGTTTTTTGTTTTTGTTTTTTTGCTGGTGCTTTGTTCTTCTTTTTCTTTCTAGATAAACAGATTACAGATGCTCACCTTGACATTTTGATCGGAGGATCGGCATACAAAGTCGCATACAAAGAAGAGCTTTCAATTTATCACTATCAAGGAAATCTGAAATCAAACAGTTTGCCTTTGAGTGGGTCCCTGATGGAAAGTTTTACACGGCACTCAGGAGGCAAAACATGGCTTCACACGCCCTCTAGTGGTTCAGTTCACCACTAGATTTGCTTGCCATTTACCCATACAAGGCAAATAAGGAATTTCATTTACTTCGAGGTTTGGTTTTAGGGACATACAGTGCTGTGGAAAAGTATTTGCACCCTTTCAAATGTCTATTTTTTTTAAAGGTAATTTTATTTTTTGCTTTTTTTTGGCACATGTAAATGTTTCACATCATTAAACAAATGTCATTGGAAAAAAGATAACCTGTGAGTACAAAATTGAGTTTTTTAATGACAACTTCATTCAAATGAAGGAGTTATCCAAACCAACCTGTCATTATGTGGAGAAATAATTGCTCTCGTCTTGGAATCATGATAGTTTGGCTCAAACACATTTTTTGGATAATTGAGTTTAATGTCAATCTGTATCCAGGCCTGATTACTCAAGAAAGTTTCAAGGTCAAAACCACTGGTGACCAAGAGGTCAAAGGGCGTGGGGTACCAGGTCCTTTGATATGGGCTGTTAGAGCCCTTTAAGGCCGCTGTGATAAGGCATCACCTTATCACAGCCAAGGGACGGCATTGCTGGCAGTAAGCCAAAGGTCAATGCAGGTTGGACTCCATCAAGGTTTCCCTTTGCCACCAATTCTGTTTGTAACCTTTGTGGATAGAATTTCCAGGTGCAGCAAAGGCATTGAAGGGATCCATCTTGGTGGTCTTCCAGTCACGTTCCTACTTTTTGCAGATGATGTGGTCCTATTGGCTTCGTCAGGTTGTGATCTACAGCTTTCACTGGAGCTAAGTGTGAAGCGGCTGGGCAGAGGATTGGCGTGTCCTAATCTGACACAAAGGTTTTGAGCTGGGAAAGTGAAGCGTGCCTTCTCCGGGTAGGAGAAGAGGTCCAGCACCAAGAGGAGGAATCCACAATTTGAAAAACAAAACTGATCCCGGCATAACATTAAGATCAAAATGGGCACCCTGATTGTTCGGTGGCTACACATCCCCATTTACAACCATATATACAAACATAATGGGTTGGCTTTGTTCTATCAGAACTTCTTCACCAATCTGAGCTACAGATTCTCACATCAGCCAATTTTCTCTGTACTTTTAACAAATCCACTTGGAGGACGTTCATATTTTCAAAGGCCTGCGCCTCACCCCTCCTTTGGTATCACAAGGGATAAGCTCTGTCCCCCCAGTGACCATTTACAGGATGAAATGGGCTTAGCCATTGGACGGATTGAAGGCCGGGATGCAATTTGTGAGATCATATTTTCGCATTGTGGGAATTAAACGTCAATGGCCCTTGGCTCTTTTTGGCCGTTTTAGTCTAAAAGCAAGCTTTGAACCTTAAAAGGTGTGGAGCATTGCCTGTGACCCAAAGAGCCGGTATCTCACTAAATTTATTTTCATTTCGTTTCAAGATGAGCAGCGTATTTTTTCTGTTTCTTTTTCGTTATTATAAATAGTAATTCCTGACTGTGGAAACGTGAAGCGTAGCGCAGTGTCTGAAACGAGCCACTAGAGGGTGCTGCAGCTGTCTTTTTCAGACTTCAGGCGTTCGGATTGTTTAGCTTTATAGGGTTCTGATTTTTCTACACTACACCTAAACAAAGTAGTTTTCCTGTTTTTAAAGAAAGTCATTCTGAAATATTTTGCTTATTTTATTTATTTATCTTTCAAATCCAGTCATAATCCTTACATATTTCAGACCGCTGAATGGAATATCCAGCTCATTGTGTTGGTTTACTTTTCACCCTGTGAAAATTATATAAGATTTTACAAAAGGAAATACAACAAAGACCTTGCAATATTTAAGACGGAAACTGGTGAACCTTGTGCTCTCGTCATAATGTTACTCAGATTTGGGAGAGAGAAAAACAACTGTTCAGTCATTGGTTAGATTGAACAGATTGAGGCAAATAACTATAGTTCTTCACTGCTTTAATCAAGATCTTGTGTTTCTTAAAAATGTTTTTCACTGTCCCCATTTGGCTCTCTGTTTAGTAGTTTCAATTTGTAGTAAAAATCCTTATTTGCTGGACCATCTCATCCTTTTGGTTTCATCTGTACATTTAGAGTTTTTTCTCTCTCGTGTTTTTTTTCCAGGCCTTTTCCCTTTTGCTTTGTAGATCCTTTGACTCAGCTCCCTCTGCGTTAATTAGTCTCCCTCCCTCAGTTTCCCTGCTGCAGCTGTTCCAAATCTCCTTTGATTAGTTCATCTGATTCCGTTGTCGTTTTCCAAGCCTGTTTCAGTACTCAAGCTCCTGGTGTTTCATTGTTAGTTGCTTGATTCTTCCGTTGGAAAGGTTGTAGGTGGAAAAGTGAACAGAAACACAACTTAAGAGAAAATCAGCAGGTTTCTCACTGACCCAGAATCCAATATGGCTGCCTTGTACATAAAACGTAAAACTTTCACAGAAATTTCTGTGAATCCTCAGTTAGTGACCATGTTGAAGTTTTGCATTGTGCAAATCGGAGAGAAATACATTATTAGCTTATATTGCTAACAGCGTTTAGCTTAATCAATGAGTACATCAGTAAGAAAATCCCAATTTTTGTTTTATTTTTTCAAACTTGGAGCTGTAACATAAGGCATCAGTAGCTGCGCTTCCATTACAAATGTACGTAAAAACTTTGTTGATATTCCGCTGATATCACAATTAGGAAAAACACAATTAGGTAATTGCATCGCTTCCATGGAAAGAGAATCGCCAACATCCTCCCACCACTTCCTGTCGTCTTCTTCATCGTTTCCGCCAGTAGTAACGTAGGGTTTTTGATCACATGACTCGTGCGATGTGAAAAAAAGTGTTTCCATCGCACTTTTACGAAACACACTAATCTTGATACAGCTGAAAAACCACCTCATCCTAGCTCAAAAACTTTTTTTTTTTTTTAATTGCCGTGTTTCCACTAAGTGAGTTTGTTTTCATAATTGAAATTTGTGCTGTTATATAGTATAAAAACGCAGCCAGTGAAATGCTGGAAAAGTGTTTTTTATTTACCAAACAACTTAGATATCACCAGTGACGATTGCACCACAGTTTGAAAAAGCCTGCTTATCAGACATCAGTTTCTTCCACTTTTTATTTTTATTTCATTTTTTATTTCTTTTACACGAACACCTTCCTCGAATCCTCCAAGAGAAGATGATTGCAGTTGAAATCCTCTTCTTTTCTACTGGTAAATGTTGGCATTGATGCTTGATTTCCAAAGATCACAATGATGACTGTAGGAGCCCCCAACAGATTTCATCTTCACCACATTAGAGAAACCAAAAATAGAGAGCAATAAGGTAAAACATTAACACACGTGTACACAATCTCAGCTGGGTTTTGTAATAGAAACCAGCGCGGCACCAAAGGACTCATCTCCCATCGACTCATTTATTAAAGCGCCATCTAATATCTCTAAAGTTTCTCATCTTTAGAAACCGAGACCCCAGAGATGCACATGTGATATTAAAATTGTATGTAAAATGTTGCTCTGCTTTTTTTTTTTTTTTTAGCAAAGTGAGATGGTTTTGTATGTTGTGTAATTAGTCCTGATGCCATGCTCATGTTACGTGACAACACTCTGCAGTAGTGTACAGAAGTGATTTCCGACAGGCACTACGAGGGACAAAGTTTTTTTTTATAACTGTCTTACTTATTAGTCCCAATGTCCAGTTTGGAGGAAACGTCATTAAACATGTTAGAGAAACGCAATGTTGTTTTGTTTTCATGGCCAAGAGGACCAAAATGTCCAACAAAGTTAAATCCCTTTAGTAAAAAAAATAAAAATAATATGTTCATATGTACAAAGATGAAGAACGATAACGAAAGAATCAGAATTTAGAAGCAATAAAACATCGAACCAGACCTGCACATTAAACAATCAACTCTAGAAGTACAAGGTGGATTTGGGTTTTTTTCCCACTCAAAATTAAAAGAGCAACCTAAAGTCACAACACTAATGTTCTGTTATTCTCTGTGCTTGAATATGGCTTTTTGATTCAGGCTCAGACAGGAATGTAACAAAGCTGCATTGAAAGAGTTTTAAGGTTAAAAAAGGGGGTGGGAGAAGAACGCAACAAAAAATGAACATTTTATCTGCTGAATCTAAAGCGACGGTATCCTGTTTTTCTTTAGCTATTTATGTATCATACATAACTAGCTAACCTTGTGAAATTATTTACAAAACTGAAAGGGAAATGACGCTTTACTTTCTTTTTAACAAAAAAAATAAAAAAATTGTGGCGAAATCACCTTTCAGTTCAGTTCTAGGTCCAAGTCTTTTACAACAAGTCTTAAAATAAAAGCAAATAAAGTGGCTGTTTGCTTTTAAATGACCACAACCCGTATAAGTCATATAAGTCACATTGTATTTTCTTGAACGCGTCAAGTTACAATTAAAACGACAGCAATGCAAACAATGAACGTTCAAAGGAGTGGGTAGAAGTGTAAACTTATTAAAACCCATCCCTCCTCCAGCAACGTCACAAGATGATCTCATCCTGTTTGTAAGTACTGCATCAGAATACCTTGCATTCTATAATATACTACCAATATTAACAACAAAGTAATCATAGTAATGTTGACGCTAACAGTGCTGTGTAACAACAACAACAACATAATACATCAAGACAGTTTCTCAAACCATTTCCTCATACAGAAATTTGAATCGTTTAATGTTTGGACATTGTTTTACAGCCAAAAGCAACTCTATGGGTTGCTTTGAACGTATTCCACTTTGATGAGATTTCAGTTGGTCAGCGAGAATTTCACCCTGTCCGTCTTTCTCGGCCAGATTCGTCCCAGTGTTGGACTGTGATCGGGCGGCCTCCTCCGGACCTCCCCGGATCAGACCGACAGGATGGTAAGTTCAGTTTGTTTCAAAGGGCTAAAGCCTGTCGAATGACTCAAAGCAGCTCTGTGAAGGAAAACGCATGACATCTGATTGGGTTTAAGTCATTTTTTATGTCTGGACGCCAAAGTCCCACAACCCGGACCCCATTTCAGATGTCGCAAGCCGATCAGAAGAGGTCAGTATTGTCAAAATTAACACCCGATTGGTGTAAATTTGGCACAAACTTGCAACAAGTTCACTTTCTGATTCCCAAAAACCCGAACACGAAACACTCGCATACGTTTATTGCAACAGTATCTCGCCAACACAGTAGTACCAATATATCCGATAGCGACGATGTCTGGTTATCTGCACCAGAAGAACAATTAGCTGAGAAATTCCCAAAGTCTGTAACACAAGCATTTCACCCACTAGAGTTACGCAACTTTCCCAGTTTGATTATTGCCAATGGAATGTGATGTTTCCGTACAATTTCAGTCACGAAATACAAAGAAAGCTCACAGAGTCAAACAAAATCTGTCGCCGGTTGCCTCCTTTATAGCACTGTGAGTTGTTTTCATGTGACAGCTGAGACCAGGTGTGAGGGCCCACGCGTTAGCTCTCTGCTGTTTGTACACGAGCGCGGCGGTTAAATTTAGCTGCGGATAAAAGGAAAGTTATTGTGGGAACTCTGAAGCTGAAGATGGCAGATGCAGACGGATTGGCAGAACACACGGAGGACGGAGGATTCGCTCTGGGCTTAGTTTCCATGGCAAACCGAGGAAGCAGTGGAAGCTGCTGCGTGAACAACGCGGCGTGCGCTACAGAAAGTGACGTTAAATGAAGATCACTAAAAGCGAAAAAGGACGGTGTGCTTTTGGGATGTTTTGTGTAGGTGAGGTCATCTGGCGTCCAGCAACACAAACTCTACATTGACTTTCACTTGTCTCTGTTTGCACTGCCGCTGCCGACTCAGCCTGACTGATCCTGTCTGATCACAAGCTTACAGACGGCTTTTCATTTCTACACATTCTGCTGACTCTGACTCTTGTGTTGACATTTTGGGCCTGACTGAGCTGGTCAATGTTGTGGTCTGTGGTTTATACCCCAGATGATTTTATTTTTTTGTAGGAAGAGAGACGTGACAAGAAATATACATGAAATTTACCATAAATACAATAGAGTCAACTGCAAAGATTCAGTAGTAGAGCCCTCAGCATTAAGGCTCACCAGAGGAAGTTATGAAGAAAGGAGGGGTCTGTCTGTCAAAACTACAGGACTGTGTTGAAAGCTGGGAAATGTTGCAACTGACTTTTTTCTCAGAATTCTGACTTTTTTCTCAGAATTTTGTTTTTTCCCTCAGAATTCAGAATTTCTTTCTAAGAATTTTGACTTTTTCTTCAGAATTTGGATTTTTTTTCTCAGACTTCGGACTTCTTTTTAAAATTCAGACTTTTTTCCCCAGAATTTGGATTTTAATCTCAAAATTCTGACTTTTTTTTCCTCATAATTCAGAATTCAAATTTTAATCTCAAAATTATGACTTTTTTTTCTCAGAATTCTTTTTTCTTCTTCTTTTTCCCCACTCAGGATTCTGACGTTATTCTCGGAATCCTGATTTCAGTGTCAAAACTCAAATTTCAATCTCAGAATTCTGACTTTGGTCTTCTGAGTTTCCAGTGGCCCTAATCCTCTTCCGTAGAAGCTGAATGTAAATGAAAGCCACACTTTTCAGATTTTCATTTGTAAAATTTTTTTTAAAACTACCGAGTCCTCTCCTCTTACCTCTGAATAAATGACTACTTTGTGGTGAGCTGCCATATAAAAACTCCAATGTGACAAGTCTCGCAAAGACACAGTGCTCTGCCAAAGAGCACAATCCCCTTTTTTTTCTCCATTTATTCTCAGAATTTAAAAGGTGTTTCTTTTAAATTCCACCTAACCCTGTGTGGATCTGTCACAGGAGATCAAATCGATTCAAGCGCCAGACTTTGTGCAAATCTCTGTGCATGGGCTTTAGCGGGTGACCTATCGCTTTAAGAGTGTCAGAGCCCTTCGGTGGGCTCCTCATATTTCCTCTCTCGCAACATCTTTCTTCTGTCGGGGCATGGTTTGTTGCCGAGGCAACGGGCTCAGTCTTTTTCAACACCGTCTAGTGAATCAAGCCATGCTGACATGCAGGCTGACACCCCCTTGTTTGACATGGTGCATGACAGACAAGAGAGGGAAACGGGTTCTTCCTGAAATGTCTCCATGACAAATCAACCACCTGGTGCTTTGAAATGCTGCTTGATCAGAACCACTTGAACGGTGACGCCCTGGATGTCACTACTTTGCAGGAACAATCAAGCTGCTGTGAGTCAGGGATCAGAAAGCCGGCGTCGGCTGCAGAGATTTCCTTTTGAGCTGCATCAACCACTTGTTTCATCTCATCTCTCTCCAATCTGCGTGATGCGCTGCCATGTTTGTCCAACAGAGGACGCTGTGTGCCAGTATGTACAGTGAGTCGTGTCTCACCTCATGGGCTTTTAGCATGCTAACCTCTTCTTTAAAGGGGCAGTATTATCCACATAGTGACACTGTGTAGCGCAATTATATCACTATGTTGCCTGCAGTTGTTATAAAAACGCTACATATATGAAATATGATTAAAAAGACGTTTGACTTTTTAATTTAACTCCTTGAAATTGGGCCTCTGTCTCTTTAAGAAGCTCCTGGTCTTTCTGAATCTTCGCCTTCATGAAGTCATCACAACATGGCTCCTCTAATAACCCTTTAAGAAAGTTTTTACCGGCGTTTTACTGAGAGGTAATTCTTATTATGAGCTCAGCTGATGCTCAGTTCCACCAGATATTTGCTAATTGCTGCTGGCTAGTCTGAAGGAGCAGAGGAGGGCTGCTCTGTGAATTTTGGAAACTGCAGCTCCAAGGAGGAGCTTCGTCCTCGAAGGCGGACCTAGGTTCGCCCAGGCGTTTTGAACAGCTTAATGGTTGCCATGGAGATTAAACGATTTCTCCGTGAATTAAATAATGAAAGCAACACTCCAGGTATTTTTTTCGATGAGGGAATAACATTAAAACATGATGTAAAGATCAAAAAGTTTATTTTACATAACACTGCTCCTTTACAGCTCAGTTAATTGTAAACCAGGTCCTTCGGGTAAATTTTATTTATTTTTTTTACATCACGACAAAACCGGTTTAATCTGTAATCCAGCCGATAGAGGCAGCGCACCTTCGTCTCTATCGGCTCTGTGTATGTTGCTGTTTTTGATGACGACGAAACTATTGAGCTGCTCTTTTCCCCGACTCCACAGCTCAGCAGTCAACTTTTTCCCTAGATCAGCCTAAATTTTATAGCTCTCTGCCAG
This sequence comes from Xiphophorus couchianus, assembly GCF_001444195.1. Lineage (NCBI taxonomy): Eukaryota > Metazoa > Chordata > Actinopteri > Cyprinodontiformes > Poeciliidae > Xiphophorus > Xiphophorus couchianus. Next base: position 25,720,124 of record NC_040250.1, on the reverse strand, counting down.
GAATCCTTCCTGTTTACTGGTTCCCAGTCCATTAAATCAGAGCCGGGGGGTTAAGGGGGAAGGGAGAGGTAATGAACTTCGTCAATGTCAGCAATCAAACTGATTGGTGGCCCTCACTCATTCTTTCATGTATCAAAACGAGAATAAAATGATTTACGTATCATACTCTTACTCATATAAAGTCTGCAACTAAATCCAAGGTACAAAAAAATCACAAATTTAGATATCCAGCTTATTTGCCTGTTGCTCTCCACTGATCCGATCAGCAAACATCGCCAGTTAAAGAGATGCGCTCACGGCGGTCGACACGTTGAGCATGACGCAACGTCTCACTGTGATCAGCGCCGCTGTAACCCAAAGGGCGAAGAGGCCGCAGTTTAAAGGAAAAGGAAATGCGCTTGCAGATGCAGTTTAATAAGAATCCTGCTTTGCTTTTGACAAACTGCCTAAGTGCCTCTGTTACTGGGATGACCTGCATCACTCACCGCCTGACGCACAGGTATGGATTTATGCTGGGGAGATTAAGGGAGCAACCTTCTAGTTGACGGATGGCAAAAGGGAGGCAGTAACTCTTGAGTGGCGGTCTGTACTCATCTGATGCTTCAGATAATTACAAATCTCGGCTGGAGTCTTTCAATCTGTTTTGGAGGTTGCGTGTTCGGCCCGCGGCACTCTGGCTTCCTCCAAAAGTCCAAAAAACATGCATGATAGGCTCATTGGAGGTTATGAGTTTTCCTTACCGGGTTGGCAGTAATTGCCTGATACAAAAGTAAGGCGGTAATAAGAGCATAAATGTAGACAAAGGCAAATTTGGCAAAAAAAATGCATGGTTTTTTTTTGATGAAAAGGTTATGCACCGTTTCAAAACGTATCACAATGGCGATACGCATCGATACAGATGTTTCGATACTGATAAATGGCAGCATCGTCACTCGGCTGTTTCGATTCGATACGGCCGGCTTTTTCTGACACATCGAAACACATCTTTCACATCGCACGGGTCATGTGATCAACAGCCGGGTACTGCTCGGGAAAACGACAAAGAAGACAACAGGAACTGGTAGGAGGACAATGATGCACGCCACTTTTATCATTTGTCTTTGCGTAAAAGGCTGGAAATTACACCCATTTCCTTCCTCTTCATACCTGTGTTCTACTTTTTGGTTGATCTATTCCATAAAATACAAATTAAAAATTTGAAGTTCTCAGTTCCAAAATGACAAGTTACAATATTTTATGTGAAATTGATCAGTATTTCAAAGAAACAGCTGGTATAACGTGACATGGTTTAATTTGAAATATATATTTGCAGCTTTATCAGTAGCTCCATCTCCAGTGACCATATAATTGCGCAAATTGGAATTAGGAAAATAAATTTGCTTAATGGAAACATGGCAATTTTGAAAAAACAAACAAACAAACAAAAATAACATGTAAAATGTTTTTCTGCTAGGATGAGGTGGTATTTCAGCCATATCAAAGCACTTTTTTCATCACACATAACACAAGACTTGTGATCAACAGCTTGATGTTGCTACTGGCAGAAACAACTGAGAAGACAACAGGAAGTAGTAGGAGGATGATGGTTTGTCTTTGTTTTTTGGACAATGTGCAGTTGGCTCCAGCAGAGCTCTCACAGCACAGCACAGTTCATCAAAGGTTGCGTGTCATTCGTGTTGAATCCATATTTCTTCTGTAAAATGGCCGACTACATTCTCCCTAAAATGCCGCAAATGTAGCCGCTCCCAAGTAGGCGGGGCTTGTCGTTCTAACGTCTGAATATGACGCCGATGTCTCTCCTGATTGGCTGATAGATGATGATGAGCGCTAGCACCATGACTGAATTATCAGTGTATGTGACATAACTGTTTACATCCATCACTGTCATAACTTTTTAATAACTTACTGCACGAACAAGCTTATTCATGTGGGATTTTTATTTTCATTTCTTATTTAATGGAAACACTGCAATTTGTGAAATTGTGTTGTTTTGACATCAACAGAATATCGACAAAGATTTGCGAGCATTTGTAATGGAAATGCAGCTATTCTTTAATTGATTAAAATGAAACCTTAGAAGTACAAGTTCTGTTCTCCACAAATGATCTCCAGGAAGATCATTTGTGACGCACTGCCTCTAACCTTCGTTTCCTGCGTAAATAATCATTTGCTTCTCTGTATGGTGACAGTTTAAAGATCCATTGAAAAAGTTTTAGGACAGAATATTTTTTGTTTTTGTCTTAGCCCTGATTTTACTACTTGTTACCTTCTACTTCTGAGTACAACTAATCTGGAATTATTATAACTCCAGATATCAATATGTCATTATCTACTGTTATAACGACTGCTAATAACCTTTTGGGAGAACCTTGCTTCAGAAATTGTGTGATAGTTTCTTACACTTGTCCAGCTGATTATAGTAAAAGAAATTACATGTCATAACATCGTTTGTTTTGTAAAAACTAAACCCTAAATTATTCATTTAAACTTTCATTATGTAAGAGTGGCAAAGTCAGAAGAATGCATGAAGGCATGCACGTGTTCCTGAATAAAGAACTTCCAAATCCTGGAAGGAGATGACATAAATCAGAAACAACAACAAAAATCAGCAAAAGACTATTTTTTAAAGATAACTGGACCTTTTGTTTTCTGGTTTTTGTTTGCTTTGTTTTTTTGTGTTTCATAGCAGAGGTGAGCCAGAGGAATACAGGGTGAGGCTGTAAACACTGCAACTATAGTAGGTGTAAAAAAAAAAAAAAAAGAGTTTTGTTTCCATCACAATTTACAGGCTGAACAACATGGTGACAAGAGGGCCAGTCATCCACTCTGTCACACACACACCCTCACACACACACACACACACACACACACACAGGTGCTAAAACACAGGAATAGTTTGAGAAAAGAAATACAACAATATATATTTGGAGCTTTAATAAAGCCGTCAATCAAATCAATACTTTCTTGGCTATGCTATTTGGGTGTTTTGGTTTTGGATGTCAGTAGCTGCGTTTCCATTTCACCATATATTTGCACAATTTGACATTTTGAAAATTAATTTGCTTAATGGAAACAATAAAAAAACCCTCATTTTTTACTAAAAAGGTTTGGCTCTAGGATGAGGTGGGTTTTTTTGCCCGTAAGATGATTATATAAACTGCAATGGAAGCACTTTGTTCGCATCACACAAGTCACAGGATGTTACCACTGCTGGAAACCACAAAGAAGAAGGCGACTGGAAGTGGTTGGAAGATGATAGTGCTGCATGTTTTTTAATGACTTATTGTGTGAACAAACGTATTCACGTGAGATTTTAATTGTGTTTCTTGTAATGGAAACACCGCTACTGCGAAATTGTGTTCTTCCGACATTAGTTTTACGCATATTTGTAACAAAAACACAGCTTTTCAGTTCATGAGCATGAGAAAAAAAATAATTTTGAAACTGGTAAAAAAAAAAAAAAACTTTTAAAAAAACCTCCTAACTACGTTTCAGTTTCAAATCTTTTTTTTTAATTGTCAGTTTGAAATAGTTTTTTTCTTTTGAACAAATTTTATGGCCCCAATTTAGCTCCATAAAAAAACCACAAGTTCTGTAGTTTTGGCTGTCAAGAATCTGAAATGTTTGTCCATTTTTTTATTTGCAAAACAGCTCAGACTCAGACAAGGTGAACAGAGAGCACAGTGCTCCCTAGCTTCTGTTCTCTTGTTTTAAAAGAGCTTACCCACAGCATGATGCTGCCACCACCATGTGGGGATAGTATCATAAAATTATAATAACTTATACATTCATATTTTAGCTGGGCCTCCATAACATTTTTACACCCCTATGAAATTTTCTGGGGGTGCCACCGTGGGCTAGTTACACGTGCAGGCCACACTTTTTAGATTTTTGTTTCCATTGAAAACCCACGCAACACAACACACTGAAGACAGTCTAATCGCGGGCAGTTCTCCTAGAGCGCTCAACCATCATGCCTCCGTGTTGTGCATCCCATGTGCGTGCGTTCAGACACGCAACATTCCTCTGCGTTGGCCTCATCGGACTGCCTTTAGGACCCAGGTTGTCTCCTTTGTAGTTGTTCGGAGGCGATGAGGGGAGACCGAGATGCGCTTCTTCTCCTATCACGATTCACATCGCGGCTGAGCGAGCCGAGCCGAGCCGAACCGAACCGAGCTGAACGGGGCAGCTTACAGGCTCCAGCACCTGCTCGTCCTCCCTTCTTTTCCTCTTAATTGCTCTCCATTAAAAGGCTGGGGATTTTTAAAAAATTACTTTATGTAATATTAATTATTAATCGAAGGCCTATATTTTCCCGGTTAATTTCGGTAGAGTATGAGACGCACAGCACCATCCGAGGAGCATTCCTCTTGTTGCCTTGGACCATGAATTACCAATGCTGCCAGCTGCGTTCCTGTGACACGAACGGAGGACAACAGCGGTGAATTCCTGTTAACTTTTCTGCGCATCATCTTTTGACGTTTCCAGCGGCAGCAGGTACTTCTTCCACTTGAGGTGAGTCTGCGCTCCCCCCGACCACCACCTTCCCTTCCTCTCTAATCATTTTTCCCCCCCATTTAGACTCGTTAAATTGAATTCTTTACATTTTCCACCGATGGAAACGCAAAGGAGCGCGGGAGAGACGCTCCAAACATCTCGTTTCCTTCCCGTTTATATGTAATGTCGCCCTAATTAGGGACGCGGTGTAATGAGTGACGCGACGTGATGTTGGATTTATGCTAACTGGCTGAGTGAGCGCGTGGGACGTGCCACTGAATACCAATTACAGTCAGATGCCGTCTCTTGCCTCTCTTTTTTTTCCCCTCCCCCACCGTTTCTGTTCATGTATTTATATATTTATGTGATGCCCGCCGAAGAGGGATTCCCCCACAAATACTAGGGCTTCGTCTTTACATTGTTGTGGGTCTCATTAACCCGGAGCTCCCGCTCTTCCCAGCGGCTGTCGGCCGAAAAGCAGCGATGTGGAGCAAGGAGGGCACGTCTTCACCAGTCTTCTGCCTGCTGGTGCTCACGGCTCTCTGGGAAATCAGGTGAGTGGTTTTTAGCAACGGGAGACGCCTCGACACACACACACACAAACACACACACACACACACACACACACGCACACACGCACACACGAGTTTGTTTCTAATACCTTGTGGGGACCATTTTCCTGACACATGCTAGGTTGTGGGGACCCACTGCTCTTTGTGGGGACCGAAGCCTGGTCCCCACAAAGGGAAACGCTGTTTTTGGGTCAGGGGTCAGATTTAGGACTAAGGTGTGAATTGAGTTTTGGTTAGGGTTAGAGATGTAATGGTTAGGGTAAAGGTAAGGGTAAGGTTTAGGCTGTAGAAATGAATGGAAGTCAATGGAAAGTCCCCACAAAAATAGCCGCGCAAACATGCTTGTGTGTGTGCGCGCACACATGTTGTATGTGGGGAGCTCTTTGTCCAGGTGGACTCTAGTTGTCATTGGACCCCCCACCCTTACCCTCCTGTGAGCAGTTTCAGCCATGGCCTTAAACTGTAAACTAAAGGGCACGTGGGAAATTAAATAAAACGCAGCTGGGCTTTCCTACATTGCTGGCATGAGCAGTTCTCAGCTCAACCCGTCCTAATTGGGTCTTTTCATTAAAAAAAAAAAGAAATCCAGTCGAACCCATTGGTTGAGCCAAATGATCTCTTCCAAGGGTAGTAACATATCTCTTGCCCTAACCTCCCCCACGCCCCACGGTCCATACAGCTGTGTTTAACAATGTATGTATCAAAGTATATTTCTAATACAGGATTGAACAAAATACAGAGTTTTTAAAGTCAAGTTTATTTGCATAGCAACATTTCAACAACAAGGCAGATCACATTCGTGACATCTTACAGTCACTGAATATGAAACAAGCAATAAACATGGGATTTTGTCAAATGCCACCTCAAAATCATCATGCAGATGAACTTTGAATATGTTCCAGTTATGAATCAAAGGCAGCTCTAATCAGGTGGATTGTAGCCTTGATCTAAAGGGACTCTGTGTTTCAGCCGATGTTTGTTTCATGGATTATGAAGATCAACACATATAAGCTTTTCTTCCACTGCATGTCCTACTGTCCTGTTTTCAAGAGAAACGATAAACTTAGACATGATCTAGTTACATTTATTTAACGTGAATTACTGCACTGATTGTGGCAGGTTTCATATTGTACTAAATAACTACTTCTCAGTGTGAACCACTCCAACTAAAACTAGGGTGACAATATGTTGCTGCTCCTCCTTTAACCATATTTCCATCTGTTGTCAATAAGTATCGCAGCCGCTAACGGTTTATTTTGTTGTGACAGCTTCCTGAATTATTCAGCAAGCTATTCTGAGGATGTTCTCCTTAATATATTGTACCTGACCTTTGACCCAACGACCAGGCGGTTTTTGTGCATGTGACGTCACGTTGCAACATGTCTATGTTGAAGGTCTATATCGATCCTTTCTCATATGTCAATCGAGGAAAACCTATTTCGGATAAATATTGCCATTGTTTTATTGCCCAACTCAAATCCGAACGATAGAAGGTATACAAAAACGCTTCGACACTTAGAATATGAGGTTATACGGCATTCAGAACCCAGCACTGCTGTATTTTTTAATGACTATGGTGATGTGACTCTCTGTTAAAGAACAAACTAGATATTGTTTCTTACTTCATGAATAGGTTGTTGTTTTTATTTACATTGTTGTACTATTAAATGTGATTTCAAAATAGGCCTATAGAAACATAGACACATAAAAAAAGAGAAAAATACAACATAACTTTAGTTTTAAGACAAAGAAATAAACATTTCCAAGCCGTAGTGGAGGAAATAGTTCCGGCTCAGACTAAACTCGGTTTATTAAAGTTGTATAGATAGAAGGCCCAGATGTAAGCAGTTATTAATATTGCATACATTCACAGTAACCAATAACCCGAGGCTGCTCCAGCAGAGCTGTCTGTGCCGGTGATTAAGCTAAGATTTAATGTGGGACCCAATCTGAAGTCATTTACCACCAATCTCTGCCCTGATTGCATTTGCATACCCGGCTGTGTTTCTGGCTCCGAGATCACATGGCTCTTGAAGGTTGCGCCTCGAACTGGGTCAGCCACGATGGGGAAACGACGTCTATTTGTGCGTCTTGTGTTGGCGTGCGCAGGGAGTCGCTACCAGACAGCAAGGAGCTAGAAAACCCAGGAAAGACTAGAGTCTAAAAAAGTTGCGAAATGGTTGTTGTCTCACGGTCCTGTTATATGTCTGCTGCCTAGATCGGTGAACGCCGTGTCGGAGAACATCACCCTGTTCACGCTCATCCTGGACAGACTGCTGGATGGATACGACAACCGTCTCCGGCCGGGTCTCGGAGGTGAGGAAACGCAGCGTGTGTGCGCAGAGAGAGCCGGGGCGGGGCGGGCCCTGCCCTGCGACGCTACGATTGTTCTTACGCAACCGCACGCGTCTCGTTTTTCACGGCTGAGAGCACGCTCGCAGCGAGAACACTTCATTTAACGTCAGCCTTCGTAGCACCAATAACCTTGAGCAGCAGTCCCCTCAAGAATACACCGATAAACACACTCTGCGTCTGCAGCGCTCAGATTATACAACAACCCAGTCCACTTCCTGGAAAAGTGGACGCATCAAAACACACGAATGGATAAATCATTTCTTTATAGCTTTTTTTTAAAAGCAAATTTCACAGAATCAGATAAATATATGATAAAACAATCAAGTTTATTTGTATGGCACATTTCAGCAACAAGGCATTTCAAGGTGCTTTACACAGTAAAAACTTTTTAAAATGTCATAGAAACATCATACAGCCAAAATCATCTACACACATAAAATATGTTGGTCAATGTTTCATGTCTTATGGTACAAGAGCAAATCTAAACAGCTGGGCTTTTAGCCTTCATTTAAAATAACTCGGTGTTTCAGCAGGTTCACAGTTTTTTTGACGTTTCTTCCAGATAAATGTTTTTATTACACAAGTCAGTTTGTTTTTGGGTCATGATGTATGATGTGTTTAGAAATAGACAAACTCTTGTATTATATGCATTAAAAAAAACAATATTGATACTAAAGTATAATATTCCATAGATTATTTTAGGCAGGTTTGATCTTTTCCACATTTTGTCAAGCACAAATTTCACTTTATTTTATTGGGATTTTATGCAAAATGTAAATATAAATGTCATGGACACCTAACATTACCACCTCAGCATCCTGGTGTGGAGATGCTTTTCTCTAACAGAGACAGAGCAACTGACGGTCATTTTAACAGCATGTTTTAACGTAAGAGTCAAAATTTCTTTACAGAAGTATCATAGTTTTAGGCAGCCAAATCTCGGCAACGTTTAGTCGAGAAACGTCATGGTAAAAGCATTCCTCAATTGTCGTGTGAAATCATAAAGAAATGTATCAGTTTTGAGTCTCTTACATTTTTAGGAAACATCCTTTCTATTTATTCCACAGTGGGATGGAGTTAAAATTATATTTTACCATAGACAGCTGTGTTTTGGAGTAACTCCATAAATCTCATTATCTATTTTTCCCAAACGTGAATCAAATTGAATTTCCGCTTCCTCTAATAACTGTCTAGCTTTCATTTGTTGTTGAAAACATTTTAGTTTCAGTCATTCTACATTAATTTTAACTTGGATTTCATTTAGTTTAATTTGAAAACAAAAAAAGTTATTTAATAAAACTATAATTGATGATGAACAATATTAAGACTGGGTTTAGGTTCACCTTATAGCAGGACATTAATCCTAAACATCTAGTTTATATCAAAGTATATTTATGCTCTATGGCTCAGTCAAAGTACAGATCCTGATCCAGTTGAGAATCTACAGCCAAACTAATCCAAAAGACTGGGCTCTACAAACTACTCCCTCAAGCAGAATACAATTGCACGCCCCCCTTTTCAGATTTTTACTTAAACAATTAATTTTTTTCCTTTGTAGCATAAAATACCCCAAAAAGTATTGAAATCTGTGGTTATGAAAAAGTTCAAACAGACTTGTCCAAGGTAATGCTTTTAATTTTTAATTTTCTCCACTTCCAAGGCTGCGTTCACTTTGCAGCCTGAAGTGACCCAATTCCATTTTTTTTCTCTTTTTTGTCAAATCGGATTTTTTTGCCGTGGCCGTTCACACTTCTAAACAAAAGCGACCTGTTTGTGTTCTGCAGTGTGAACGGGCAAACCGCATGCGCAGTAGAGGGCGGAATAGCGTCAGCGTTCTCAGTGTTTTCCCAACCGCCACAAAAAGAAGAAGTGCTCAGTGTTTGCGGAAGTAAACGCGTGGAAATTTTGATGCCAACGGTGAAGCATATCTTGCGATTTTGAAGATCTTGTCCGACCGGAGCCAGCATATTAACAACTTAATCCTCATATAGTCCGTTGTTGTTGTTGTTGTTGTTGTTGTTTTTTTTCTTCCCACTTGAGCGTATCAGGACGCAGAATAGTGACGTTTGTCGAGTATCAGGGACGTTCAGGTCAGATGAATGCGACCTGGACTTTAGGTCAGATTTGAATCGAATACGTATCGGATACTCAAGTGGCCCGGGTCGCATTCGAAAAGAATCTGGCTTGTGCTGTTCAGACTATCGTGAAAAGATCGGACGCGGGCTGCATTACGTGAAAAAAACCAAAACAAACGTAACTGGGTCACTTCAGGCTGCAGTGTGATCGCACTGCACTGAGGATTTTTGCTATATTGTAATTTATAAAGCACAGTACACTTGGAAGTTTGAACGTCCACGTTCTGCTTGCTCGGCATCTAAAGCTGAGCTCCTCCCTCAGGATTTGGTGCATTTTGAATTTCCAGTTCCTGGGGCCATCAGTCCATCCCAGGAGCTGCCATATGGGAGAGAGCCCTCCTTTAGCTCAGCCTGTTCAGCTGGCTGCTGCCACATTAGCTGTTGAACAGGAAAAGCTGAAATGTTTGTTTTGGAGCACTGTGGTGATATCCTGTTTAATTGTACATTGTTTTGCTTTTACTATGAATAATTTCTTAAAAAAACAAAACATGCATTTAATGAATCTCACGAATCAACACTGGCAGAATCTAGGGAAATGAAAATCAACATTCCTAAATTTTTATTGTTTCTTTTCTGTTGAATTTGTATGGTGTAAATCTACAGCACAGAATAGCAAGTAGTAATAATACTAACTGAACGGCCAGCAGGAAGGTGTCATTATTAATCGATGTAGTTTATTGAGATTTGCATTTCATACCAAAAATCTACTGTTTATTCATTTTGATTTATTTATTTTATCGGATTGGATGAATGACAGCCTAAGACTATGTTGCAAAAACGTAATTTATTCATGATTTGGAGTCTACAGATACAGATGTTTACATAGAATAAAAAGATATACACTTTTTTAAAATCGCTGTCTAAAGTTCAGTCAGAAAAACCTTTCTTGTTTTAGGTCAGTTGGAATTACCCAAATTATTTTAACTTGCTAAATGCCAGAAAATGTTTTTAGAGTATTTTTTTGTAATTTTCTTAGAATTTAAAAGCTGACATCGATTTGGTAACTATCGTGGATAACTAACTAACTGAATATTTAGACACATAAACAATCTTTCTCACAGTTTGACATTAAATCAGACATTTTCCTGTTTGGAGTCAGTTAGCATTACTAATAATATTCCTAATTGCTGAAAGCCAGATTACGAGAAAAAAATTGGTAAAAAATATTTAGTCAATTTCAGAAGTTTGCATACATTTCCTTAGCATTAAACTGAATTTTAGACTTAAGTTTTAGATCAAATGTATCCTTCTGTAAGCTTCTCACAGTAAATTGTTGGAATTTCGGCCCATTCCTGGTAGAACGGGTAAAGAAATCAGGTTTGTAGGGTCACTTTGCTCACACACCTTTGAAATCAGGGCTTCCTGATGGCTACTAAAACATTCACTTCAGTCTTTCTACATAAAGGTTTTCTTTCCTCATGATGCCATTTATTTTCTGAAGTGTGCCAGTCCCTTTTAAAAACAAAATAATGTTTTTAAGCGTTCGTGTTTTCTTCTTTGCTCATCAAATGGACAAACTTTGAACTTTGGTTCTAGTCTATCAGACTGGATTTGCAGATTTCTTACCAAAAACATGCTCATCTCTGGGACAGAGTCAGAGCAGGATGATGGCCAGATATCCCCAGTGTTTATATTTTCATATAAGTATTTTAACCGATTAATCTGGGAGATTCAGGCCTCTTTAAATTGTATCTGAGGATGAACTGGATCTGGTTTCTCTGTATGATATCTTCATTGATTTCCTTTGATTTTTCCCACCCACATGAGGTATGCAGTGTGTTTGATGAAATGTTGTAAATTTATCAGAAGCCTAATAAGAGATGACGTCATTGTATAAACCCACAGCAATATAAGCAAACCTGAGATTCTGAAAAAAGTAATGAAAAAATAAGAAATCAGAAAATTATCCTGGCATTTAGCAAACAGGAAGTTTAGCCTGGTTTGATCTCAGACAGTCGAGGAGAAAAAGGTTGTGTCTTTTTACACGGGACATGTAAACATCTGGTTGCAACTGCAGCTCTGATGAAGCGATCATTTGGAATTCGACACGTCTTTCAAAAGCATGAAAACGTAAATCAGATGTTTTTCTTTTAACCCCTTACCTCATTAAACCAAATCCTGCAACACTCGGCATGTACCGCTGTACCGCACGCATCCACGTACAAAGGCGCGACACCGGGGAAGCAGCTTTTACAAACCGAGTTTAGGAAGGGAACACAGCATGACATCAGATGCAGTTTTCCACGCCGTAAACACATTAGATCTGTCTGTGGCATCTGTGGGGAAAACGTTGTTAACGCTCCACCGAACTTTGGTTTGCAACGCCTGGAAAAGAGGCCGAACGCAGCTGCATGCGCGTGCTCACTCGGTAGACGGGCTTGGAGACGGTTTTCACATTTCAAGTAACGTGAGAGAGAGAGACGGAGACTTAAAAACCGAACCCCTAGTTTTATTGCAGATCGGGAAACCTTCAGATATTTATTTAAGGCAGCAGCTTCCCCCTGGAGAGATTTTAAATTTTGTTCAGTTAAAAAATGTTTTCCATTTCCTTCAGTGAAAAATTATTTTTAGCTGGAGCTGATGGGGGTAGAAAGAGGAGAATGACTTGTTTAGTGAAAATCTGATCATTCACAAAATGGTGGGGTTTTTTTTTTCCAGTTTCCATGTCTGATACAAGTTTTTCCTTCGTGGTATTGTGTTAATCTGTATGCTCCATAGCTGAAACGAATACTTGAAAATCCCTCTAAAACACTTATATCTGTCTGTATTAATATTTCAAACACCAAATAAACCTTAATATGGATAAGTACGCCCAGCAGAAAAGGTCTTATCACTAGCACAGGAACTAACATCTTTGTTCTTGGATTGGCTGCTGTACAAACAGCAGCCAATCGTGTATCAGGTAGCTTTATGTGTGAGGTATTTTAGCTTACACAAGCTGCACTTTTTAAAAATGTATAATTTAGATAAGCTCTACAAAAAGATGTGTGAACAGCAACATTGTCCGTGAATAATTTGGAGTTTTGTTTCACAGGAAAGTCAACAAATACAGAGCCGTGATTGGATGGGCTCCACACCTGTTTGTTTCTTTGTTGATTTTATTAAAATTAATGTGTTTTTCCAAACATTTTTTTTCACCCCACACGAGTCACGTGATGAAGAACAGGATGTTACTAGATGAAGAAGACAACAGGAAGTAGTAGCAGGATGATGATTCTCGCGTGATTTTAAGTGTTTCTTATTCAATCGCAAATTGTGTTTTTTCGACATTAATGGAATATTGAAAACGTTTTGCAATGGAAACTCAGATTCAGCTAGTGACTGTTTTGGATCGTCCAATGCCATTTACATTATGGCAGTACGTCTTTCTCTTAATGGTTTATTTTTCATTGCTAATTCCTGAAAAGAAAAGAAGAAGTCAGCTCCGCATTGTACAACCTGAATACATTACATTAATGTTCACCATGTATCAAAGATTTCTCCCTGACAAGCTTTAATTATTATTAAGCCCGGCACAGTTTGTTTGTTCCCAGTTTGTTTGGCCAAAGAGTTCGTCTCTCCAAACTGATGAAATTCAGTCCAGCATTTGGTTTGTGCGAACGCTCTCCTTCCCCTGTGTCCAAACTGGCAGGAGTTGAAGCTGACATTTGGATAGTTGCACAGAGGAATGCGCAGTCCCTAACACATGCAGGTTGTGTCTTACCAATTAAACGCGGCTCAGTGGACCCATCTGCACCAAATGATTCAGACTGCATGGAAAGCACATGTCTGGGACTTTTGTTGCTGAATAAATGAACTTTAGGTATTGTCCTTATCCCCACAGATCCTGGAGTCCTCAGGCAATAAATGCACTCTTGATATTTTCAAACGGTAAACACGTTCTTCCCCTCAGGAGACAAGCTTGTTTTCGGTTATGTTCCTCTTGTGCAATGCGGTTTCACCTGAGCTGCCATTTGGTGGTGGATTTGTGTTTTTGATGACTTATTATAATTATAGGTTTGTTTTGTTTCAGGCTTTTGCTTATATTTCAGGGTTGTGATTTCTCAACGTTACAACATACCCAGAATCCTCTGCTCTAAAATCTGAACCCTTAGGCTTAATTATTGTTAATTGCTGTTGCTAATTGCATTTTATTTTTTGAACTAATAACTAAAACGCCTGTCGGGAGAGTGAATTATCTACATGTAGCAAACTCTACCGTTCAATCAAAAATTACATTAATGAGTAATTTTGTTATTTTTAATTGTTGCTTATGCAGCTGATTGGCCGTGAGCGATATGCCGAGTTGACTTTTTAAAATGTTTTTGTTATTTTGCTTGTGAAGATTGAAGCTCCAGGCTAGTAGTTGCTTCTTGTTCTGCACAATGTTGCACAGTTACCATTCACAGTGCTAGAAAACGCTTCAGAGAAGAAACTCCCAGACCACAATAACACTGCAGCTTTAATGAACTACTGTATAAAAAAGATGGCAAAATAACACCGGCTATAAAAATGGCAAAACATGGGTTTTTAATAAACCAGAGTATTTTTTTTGCTGTATTAATTAATGAGTGTCATTTCAAGGAATTTTTCAAAAAAAGTAAAGTAACGTAATTCTAATTGATCTTATGGTTTGTTTCCCCTGAGACGTAAATCTTCAGATTGACCAGTAGACCAGATGGTTAGAGCAGCAACAATTGTTTATTTTAAATAGTTAAGAGGCAAAACCAGGCTGTTTTTGCTGGAATAATTTTACTGAGTTTTGCTAATTAGTTTGAAATAAAGACTGAACAGCAGGACTGTCCCTACAGCACACTAATGGGGCATTGTTTCCACCTCCTTTAGGTCCAGAGCGGTTCCACTCCAGTCCTATAATTTCCTACTGTTGGATGAGACATAAAGCCTCACTCTGGTTTCATGCGTCAACCATTTACATCAGGTTCCACCGTCTTCAAAAGAAGAGTTAAACACACCAAGATGCTTCTTCTAATCTCTCCTTGTAGTTTTTCCAAGTTTCTCATTTTATTGATTCTTCGCGGTGCGCTCATCACAGCCTCAGGCCGTGATGAAAATCTTAACAGGGTTAAGATTTTAACTCGCCGCATGTTTCCAATTCCCTACACGGAGTCCGTCAGTCTGACCTCACCTCTCTGAGGCTGTTTGAGCTCTGCAGGTTCACATCTTAAAGCTCTGCTCTGACTGTATTTTGTAAACGTGCTTTTGAGGAAAGTTATTATTTGATATCCTTCTGATTTTAGTAGTTTTCTCACTTATTAATGTCTGGAAATAGAAGATGTAAAGAATGAATATTGATTGCCCTTATAGCTTGCAGCTACATGTAAGATTTTAGTGTGAAGATGATAATGTTAATGATCGCGATGCTCACCAATAACACCGATCCGATATTAATATCTGTATCGGTTCAGTTATTGAAACAAATTCTAGATCCATCAGATATACTCAACTCTAATTCCATGCTTTGTGAGCTTTATTATTAATTTTATTATTATTAATTTTTACATTGTATTTAGAGTGTCTAATTGCACTTTCCGAACCAACAGTTTAATATAAGTCATTTACATATATTTTGAGTTAAAACCCTTTACACCCTTTATTTACATTGAAATGGAAACATGGAACATTCAGTGTTTTTGGGAAGCCCAGTGCTTCCAAATCTACCCGAGTCATTAAAAATGATCTAGTTTTATACATTCCTAGCTTTTTCTTTTCTTTTTAGAGAAAACCAACTAAAAGTTTCTACTTTCCACATATAAACAAGTTTCTCTTTCTAAAAGTGTATTTCTGCACCTCACTTTTCCACATTGTGGGAGTCACACACAAAAGTCTTTTAGAAAATAATAATTTACCGGGTATCTCAGCCTGAGATTATCTGGTGAAAGGGGCCAGATGGGCACTTCAGTGACTGTCCGACGAACAAGCCCATCTCCTGTTTTGTATGTTAATGGTCTTTGAGGCAGGAAAGGCGCTGTAGGAGATGACACCGGGCTTTTTTCTCTGATCCAGACAGGGTAACCGAGGTGAAGACCAACATCTTCGTCACCAGCTTTGGGCCGGTCTCAGACACCGACATGGTGAGTGCAGATACTCACTGTGATGCTTCAGCTGTTGTTGGAGGAGCAGAGTGCTTCTGTTTGCTTTATTTTAGTCATGTAGGCCCTTTTTATCCATTTGCTGTTACATCACTCTGTTTTTTTTCTGTCCACACACACACACACACACACACACACAGATGATACAGAAGCCACACTACGGCACGATGTCTATTCATCTCTAAATTTTCATCTCATACATTATTGAACATCTTGTTGGTATTCAAGTCACTGCTTTCTTTATCCTGCGCCCTCCTGCTTGTTATTCTGATACACATGGCCACCTTTGCTTCAGCCCCATTTCTGTTTATCTGCTCCCACTTTCCAGGTGATTGATCAGTCGATTTAGCAATCAGAGAACCTGGATGTGTGATGAAACTTTCTTTTTTTTTTTTTTACACACCATAGATCTCCTGGTCTAAAACAAAACATCTCCTGCGTGGAATGAAATGCGTATTAAATCTGCAAACTGTGTGAAAGATTTGTTGCTGCATGGGTGAAGATCCCAGTTCTAAAAATCACCACCCACATGTGATGTACTGTGACTAATTGTCTAAGTGGAGTGCTCAGTCTGCCTAATTGCACCCCTGATGTCTATTTTTCAAAATATATTGCGCATGAACAGATGGACAGATGGGCAAACATCTGATAGGGAAACATTCAATAATTTCATTTCACTGGAGGAAGATTTCACTGCGCAGCTCAACTAAAGCCCTAATGTATAAAAATTCATCTCTAGGTGGGTTTTAATTATACCACAGGGGCCTTCACACTCGTTGGCATCAGAAAATCCAACACCTATTGGGCATCCCAATCAGTTGCTATATATCAAGTGTCTAGAAGCTTTGATTAGTAATTAGGGCTGAAACTTTTAGTCAGATTAATCATGATGAATTGATTATTGAAATAATCGTGAAGTACTTTTGTAATTGATTAATCGTTAACTGGAGCATACAGTCTCAAAAACGGCCATTTGCTGAAAGAACACAACACTCAGAGTTAAGATTCTACAAAAATATACACATTTTGCATTTAAGGTAAATACAACCTTTTCATTGTGAGTATGTTCTACACAGAAATGTCAGTGGTTGGGAAAAAATGAGGTGATTTGAACCTAAGATGTCACAATAAGCCATGTTGTTGACTGATGAGCACAAAGTGAGCCTAAATGTAAAAGAACTGATTGCAGTGACGAAACTGTAGCTTTTAGAAGCACCTTTCGCTGCAGTAACTCAGAGAAGTCATCTTCTGAGTCTCACAGATGGTCACATGGCAGATGGTCTCACATTTGTCACAAGAATCACTTTGCATAAAGAGGAGTTCATGTTCTGCTCAGTAACTGAAAGCAGAAGAGAAAACAAGCCCAAATCATCATCCTTCCACCACCACAGGCGACTCATTTAATACATTTCAGACATGCCGACATGCATACTGTTTCATAGATTCATATAATCCTGTCATATGAGAAATTAAATAAAAAGAGAAGTAACATGGGAACCAGATTGCTTAAAGCCAAAAAGAAGAATCTTATAGTCAAAGAGGCCTATGAGCTTTTCAGGGTAATCAGTTAAGACTTAAACATAGAGCAGAAAACTGAGCTGAAACTTTTTGATCATAGACAAGTAACTATGTTAACTTCAGTTGTTATAAAAATGCTGATTATATCAAATATGACTCAAAAGAAATTTTACTGTGTAATTTAACAAATTGGACCCCTGTCTCTTTAAAAGCTCCTGCTCTTTCTGAAACTCCACCTTCAGGAAGTCATAGCATGGGTCCTCTATTGACCCTTTTTAATGTTTTTACCAGCGTTGCTCTGAGAAGTTGCTCCTAAAATGAGCTCAGCTGACCCGCAGTTTTACCAGTTGTTTGCTAATTGTTGCTGGCTAGTCTGAAGGAGCCGAGTGGGAGAGTCGTGGAAGAGGGAGGCTCCTTTGTGAGACTGAAGCTACTGAAGCTGGGCGTTTTTGCTGGGAAAAGCGCCTATGTCCACCCGGGCGTTTTGCGCAGCTGAATGGTTGCCATGGAGATTAAAGAATTTCTCAAACATGCATGAATGAATCAAAGCGACACTCCAGGTATGTTTTCGATGAGGAAATGATATCATAACATGATGTGAAGCTCAAAACAGTAAATTTTACATGATACTATCATCATTTTGTGACCAACATGGAGCCAAAAGTTTTAAACCAACCATCCATCAATTCGTACCTGGAGATGTGTAAACCCGCCTGCTCATGTTCTACAGTTTCCATTAGTAAAAGATTTATTATTTTCTGCAATAGGGAACAAAAACCGGCCCCAACCCACGGGCCCTTATTCTCCTATAGCCACCCCTGCCTAAGATGACCAAAGACGTAAATGGCAGCTGCTGAGCTACATGAGGGTTCAGTTGCAGTTTCACCATCCGGAGATCTAAATATTAGAGGCTTTTCGATTGTGATGTAAAAAGGAAAAGAGATAAAAACATCTCTGTATCTCTCACTCCTACTCTTGGTTGTGAATCTCACACATACTTGCATTTCACAGTGCTGTGCTGTGCTTTCTGCCCTAAATCCACATGTGCGGTTCCTTCTGACAGCTCTGGGTTTTAGGTCAGGGGGTTTGCTCTGCCCTCACAAGTCGGGAAAACACCAACCCAGGGAATAAGACAGAGAGCGCAGGCCGCACCTTAATGGATCTTTTGTCAAGCAGGAAAAGGTTTTAAAGTGGCAGATGAAGTCAGTTGTGAAGATGCTGCTTGTAGACATCCATAAATCATGAGTGGACTTGTGCACTGTTTTCCTCCGCTATATTTAGCAGGGAAGGGTTTTTAGTTTTCACACAGGAATAGAAAGGGGAAAAAAAAACAGGAATATCGCTTTTTCACCAATTCACTTTCCCCATCCTCAGGAGTACACTATAGACGTTTTCTTCCGGCAAAGCTGGAGAGATGAGAGGTTGACGTTTCACGGGCCGATGAACATTTTGCCCTTGAACAACCTGATGGCGAGTAAGATCTGGACTCCTGACACCTTCTTTCACAACGGGAAAAAGTCTGTGGCGCACAACATGACCATGCCCAATAAACTGTTACGGATCAAAGACGACGGGACTCTGCTCTACACCATGAGGTAAAAACAATTACGCCTTCATGTTCAAACACAACGTCAAACACCACTTTTAGTCTTTTACTTGAAAGATTCCAGTGCTAAACCAGGGCTTGTTCTGGTTCTGAACTATAAAAACACAGCAAAATAAATAGTTGGGATTTCTGCACCGCATCGTCACGTTATTACATCACTAAAATTGTCTCTTTTAATAATTGTTGGGTTTTCTCTCTGTTACATTAAACCTCACTATCGCTGCGTCCCTCCAAACCATTGTTGTAATATAGCTGAACTTTAGAAACGTTTCACTGAACTAAAACCATTTGCTTGTGAAAAAATCTGTTTCCATTTCTGATCAATACTCAAGAAGTCCAAGAATTTAATCACAATATCAGATGAAATAATCTTTAAATTAGGATGATATTTAAAGAATCTTTATTATTGAATTATTGACTTATAGTGGATGTAAGTCACACGGCTATAGAAGTCACTTACATTCACTTCAAAACACACAACAGAAGAAAGAACAGATACAATGAGTTGGTTTTATCATACCCTCTATTCAACCTTCATTAATCTGCAGGTTTCAGTTACATAAATAAAAAACTTTTTAAGATCTTTGTAAGAATATTAGTTGAATTTAAAGATGTGTTAATGAAGTAATTGTTTTTCAATAACTTAAGCAAGGTAAATATAATTTCAGAAATTAGGAATAGTATTGAACATGAACAAGGTATTTTAAATTGTTTTTGTCTTAAATTAGGAGGACTGAAATCATGGTTTATACCCACTCTCTCTACAGAGAATGGGGAAATGTATCGTCTCAGAGAAAATGATATTCTGTTCCTGCAGCTTGATCTTGACGCATATTCTGGCCAGAACGTTGTCCTGGTGTGGGGAGTGAGAACCATTGTTCTAGTGATCACTACAATGACAAATGGTACATTGGAAGATAAATCTATGAAAGCATTCCTAAAGTTCAGCGCCAGTTCTTCTGGAGTATAAAATGTCTTATTCTTAAAGAACTCTGTTTTTGCTCTCTCCACCTCAGGCAAAACGACTAATTTCTCTGTTCTTGTGGTGCATGTGCAGGCCTTAATTTGTTTTGAACATTTTGACTGGTTGTTGGCCTTCACTAAATACACAGAGATCTGGTTCGTTTTTCAGGCAAAATAAAGTATTAATATCAACCCAATCTCTTAACAACTCTCAGCTCTGGCAGTACAGAGTCTCTTCCGGTTCGTATTTGTTCAAGAAAAGAAAATCAAAACTGTAACTTAGTGTATCCAGCCAATGCATAAACCAAAAAAGACCCGAGAGTGGCAGATTGGTTCCCAGCAAAGCATTAGAACAGGTTTAGATCTGGTTTGGTAGAAAATAACCAAACATTTTTGCTTGGAAAGCCAACCCTGCTTACAAACCACAAATGTCTTTTTGCTCTTTGTTCTGTGGAGGAAAAGTGAAATTATCCACTGCTAATGCCTGGTTCACACGGTAAAACTTTTGACCCATTTTTTCCCTTCCAATCATCTTAAGGACGATCCAGTTATCGTGATGATTCACGGTAATTGGAAATCTGTCTGTGTGTGGTTTGCTGTATTTACCGTGTAGCTTGACACCACACATTGTAGGACCAAACCTGTTAGAACTGGGATGTTTTTGTATTGTCATAGGTGGGGGCTCTCTCATATTTTGAAAATCAACCGACAATCTTAAAATCTAGCCATGAGAGCCAGGCATTATGGGAAAATCACACTAGTCAGGTTTATTAAAGTATCTTGCACAAGATGAGAGCAAAGACAGACAGTAAGCTCCGACCTACAAACATAGGAAATGTCTTTTATACTCAAGGACAGAAGTGCAAAACGTTTTACAAGATAGACTGTGAGAACTAGCTTCCTGACAAGAAGCTGCGAGAACTGACTGCTCTTTAACTTTCGTAGCTGCAGAAATCCTCAGAGGGGCAAAGAGAAACCTATTCCACATAGACTATAAAGACGCCCCAAAAAATAAAAACAAAAACAACATAGCATAAAGCAAAGGAGACCTTAGAAAGCAAAGTTAGACACAAGTCATAAGCCTTTAGCAATTAGAGGCAGTTCAAGTTTGAGACTAAGCTAGCTTTCTTAGCTCGCTATGTAACTAGTTGAAGCAATAAAACAATTCTTAAATAATTCTAGCTGACCTAAAACAGGACATGTTTAGTCAAACAGTGAGACACAGTGAATAAAAATATCCTGTTTTAGCTATGTATCGTCATGTGTTGTGCTATAGGCTACAAACAGCAGAGAGCAGAGAGTTTAGCCTCTCTGCAGCCTCCTGTTTACTGTGCTCTGCTGGTTAAAACACAGACAAATTATTTCCAATTCAAGGCACTGGAGATGTTTCGTGTCTTGAATGGTGCATGCAGCTTTTTTAGTTTAATTTCTTTTTTTTCATTATTTGTTTGTGTATAACCTGTGCTGTTTACTTTTCATGCATTTGCAAATTCTCGCTAACGTTCTGTGAATTGGATGCAGGTTAACAGTGCATGCCGAGTGCCCAATGCATCTGGAGGATTTCCCCATGGACTTTCACTCCTGTCCTCTAAAATTTGGCAGCTGTGAGTAACTCTCATGATGATAGAACCTGAGGCAACTGCAACTAAGATGCAATCCTTTTGTCTGCTATGCACCTCACTGGTTCCTCGGGGCAAGAGCGGCCTGAGTACCGAGTGAACCTAAAATGCACGGCTCAGCTGGCAGTGACCCTACAAATATCAACAGCAGTGCACCAGCGTTAAAAGTTTAAACATAATAGCATCGACAGGGAAAATGCTGTTATTTTCTGCTAAAATCATCCAAATATTTTTCTTTGGAGAGCTGAGGTCTTTCATTAGGTGCTATGGCTTCTTTACATTTGGATGACTGATTTTTTTTATTTATTTTAATTTTTTGCTTTAAGCTGTGAAGCTGGTTACCGGAAAAGTGGAGATTAATAATTAGCCATTATCAGACATCAGAACTCAGTAGGTCATGTCTGAAATGCCTTGAAGTCTGGAGCAAATGAAATACATGTTTAGCATTCATGTGATGACTTACAGTAAAAAGTGTTTTATCGCGTTTTCTTAACGCAGTCAAACAAGAACAGAAAATGTCAACAGGGCTTTGATTCAAAGCTTATGCTTCAAAGGGGCAGTATTATGTTTTCCAGGCACATAGCGCCATTTTATTGCTCAAGAAAGTAACTTAGTTACCTTCAGTAACATTCTGTATATATTCAATTTGACTTAAAAAAAATCTGACTCTGGAAATAACACCTTAAAATTGGGCCTTTGTCTCTTTAAGAAGCTCCGGCTCTTTCTGAACCTCCGCCTTCAGGAAGTCATCACACCTCTATTATTAACCCTTTAATAATAATGGTTTTTTACCAGCGTTTCACTGAGAAGTAGCTCCTATAATGAGCTCAGCAGACACACAGTTCCACCAGGTGTTTGCTAATTGCTGCTGGCTAGTCTGAAGGAGCTGAGTGGGGGGGAGTCGCGGGAGAGACGTAAGCTTGAAAACTGCAGCTGTGAGGAGGAGCTTCATCCTCGAAGGCGAGGCTAGATCCCACGAAGAGTTTTGCTCAGCTGAATGGTTGCCATGGTGATTAAAAGATTTCTCAGACATGCATGACAGAATCAAAGCAACACTACAGGTATGTTTTAGATGATGGATAACATTATAACATGATGTAAAGCTCAAAAAGAGTTGATTATACATCATACTGCCCCTTTAAATACACAGTAGTGGGGATGCTTCATTTGGGTCACTGAAAAAAGTAAAGTAATTGATATCTGTAACCGCCTCAGGATTATTCCCCTTTGGGTTTATCCTCCTCCTTTTTTTCCAGACGCCTACACAACCTCAGAGGTGACTTACGCTTGGACCTTAAATGCTTCCGACTCGGTGGTGGTGGAAGAGGAGAGCTCCCGCCTGAACCAGTACGACCTGCTTGGTCAAACTGTTGGACAGGAACGCATCAAATCGAGCACAGGTAAGAGCCGATGGGACTCCAGCAGACGTCTAGAAGCAAACTCATCACACCAGGGGCGTCGGGCTCATTTTCATTTTGGGCCACATCAAGATCATGAATGTCCGAAGCCGGTTGATGCAGAATGTATTGATAAAACTACCCAGTAACAAACTGTTAAAATAAGAATCAATGGCTGGTTCTGCATTTGATGAGTAATTCTTAAAGGTAAATAATATTGAACATCTTTTCACACTCATGTAATTTGGCAGAACACAGATAAAAACTGCTGTGATTTAATTGATAAAATGATAGCTAAAAACGGCAGTACAAAAACGCAAAGCAGGTTGTTCTTGTTGTTGAAAAATATTTATTAGATGTATTTTCGGTCTTTAGGTTTTAAACTGTGGTTTTTTTGGTTTGTTTTGTTTTTACGTAATTTTTCACAAATGTCAACATCACACAGAAGAAAATGTATCTGTCCTTTTTTTTTGCAAAGTTTCAGGTTTTTATTTATTTTAAGACATAAAAATCAAACATCGGGGTGCTGTGGTGGCGTAGGGGCAAAGCACGACCCACGTAGTGAGGACTTTGTCCTCGTGGCGGTGGACTAAGTCCAGGTTCGATTCGCCTCAGAATCAAACCTGAACATGCGGGCAGGTTGGACTCCCGGCCTGCTGACATTTGCCGCATGTCTTCTCCCTCTCTCATTACCCTCTTTCCTGTCTAACTACTGTCAAACAAAGGCCACGAGAGCCAACAAAATCTTTTAAAAAAATCAAACATTGGTCCTTTGAAAATGACAACAAAATTCTGTCAAAATGTTTCCAAATGGTCTCGTATCATTTATGGCTCTAAACAAGACTGACGGCAAAATTGGCTTTTTCGATTGTAAAGATTGGGGAGTACATAGGGCCACATAAAAACTTATGGCGTGCCAGATTTGGCCCCCGGGCCTTGAGTTTGACATGTGTATCCTTCAGCTTGGGAAACGCCAATAGCCAATATTTGCCAATATACACCTGCTGAGCAAGCGGGCAAACTAGCATCTTTAGTCATTATTTCTGCAGCAAACAATGTCAGGTCTGATCTAAGAGTTGCAGTGATGTCTTCAGCAGTTTAGATTTTGTGGGCTCGGCACTTTCGAATCTTTTTCTGAGTTTTGTCGCAGTGTGTGAAAACCAAACAGTTTTTCTTCTTCGAGAGGATGCTGAGCTCCTCAACCTCCTACGTGTTGCATGCTCACTTTGTTTTTATTTTTCTTTTTGCATCTGAGTTATTATTAAATATCAGGACTGCTGGTTTGGCTTGAGCAGAATGGCTTTGTTTTAACCTCATTTAATTGAACAGAGACACCTGGATTAAAGGTCAGTTCAGATATCTACATGAAAATATGCAAAAAGCTAAATACTGTTGTTTTATGGTTAACAAAGAAAAGTGCTCTTAACACGGCTGTGCCCTGCTTTACATTTCATTTAGGGTTAATTACGACTCCAATCAAGCCCAATAAAAGTTATCTCGGCTCCCAGAATGTAATTGCTTTCTATTTCCCCTCAGTTCTCGCATGCAGCCTGCTCGGTTGCATAAAATCCAAGAGACATCTGTCTGCGGCGAAAAGAAGCTCTCCCTTTGCTTCTTGGGGCCTGAATGAAACAAGAACAATACATGATTTAAGCAAATCACTTGTCAAGTTCCAGCTTTAGAAAAGACAGAAAACCAGGAAAACAAATGCTCCAGAAAATAGGCCACACCGTTAAAAAAAAAAAAAAAGAAAAAAAAACTGAAAATGACAGCTAAAAATAGAAGCAACATTTCACGCAAGCATGCTAACACAGATGACAAGAAATGGGGGCAGAGCTTGAGGTAGCATGCATCTATATGTTGCTGTGTATGTGTGGGGGAAAAAAGAAAGAGATATCACGTCGAGACAGTCTGGAAGATCAGATAAAGTGCTGCTTGTGAGCCATGAAGAAGTAAACCTGACCATAGATTTAGCTACTGTAGAGTTAGTGGGATTCTTCAGCAAAAACAAGACGAGCCTGTGATGTTTTCTGCAGCGGCCGCTCGGAAACATAACTCACTCTGAAATCACGCCCGGCCATTTTTGTCTTTGACGACGGCACACAGCTTACATTATGCAACGTCACACTGGTTCAGTTTTCAACTCATCTGTAACGATTAATAAATTTAACTCAACACAACTGGAGTCTGGGCTTCAGCTTGATATTATCTTACATTTGATTGCGTCTTACTTTTGGTGTAAATATGAGTTTGTCGTCAAACCAATGATCGCATTGCGACCAGGTGCTGAACAAAAATCCGTCACCTCTTTGCCACTGTGCTGGACAGCCGTTATGAGGCATTTAGTTTACAAACCAAATTTTATTTTTGGGAATTTCAAATGATAGAAGTGACACATAACTGCAAGAAAGAAAGAAGAACGTGGGATATAAAAAAGATTTTCAAAATCAAAATTTGAAACTCATCTATATTTAGCCCCCTGTGCATTCAATCACTTTCAGAAATCATTTAATGAGCAAATAACCCGACTGCGGCGGCAGCTAGCGATTATTTTAGTAATTGATTATTCGATCGATTAACCAGATTTTTTTTAAATTGCTGCATTCTGCAGATTTTTCATTTATTAGAAATGCATTAAAACATGGAAATAAATAATTAAATTCCTCTTCTTAATTTAGATAATAAACATTTTATTGCCTAAAATGCAATAACTTAGCATTCCTTTAGTGAACACCTGATCATTTGTTGCAAAGGTGCAGCTAAAAGAAATACTTCTAATATCAACGTGTGAGAAGCTCAGCCCCTTCTGCATCACTTCACATCAATGCAGTGTTTGGATGATTTGCTGACTATTTTTTCAATTAATTAAATGATTAATTACTGGATTAAGGCTTACTAGCATTCAATTTACAGAATTTAAACCGGGTGATGTCTGTCTGTCACCTCAGGAGTTTTGGGTAGAACATATAATTATTTTGTTTATCTTAAATGTAAAATGTATATATTTTTTTTAATCCAGTTTTGACTTAATTACTGCTCTGAATACATTGTTCTTTCATAAAATCGGCTTTCTTTGAGTCTGTATACTCCAGTGAACGATTAATCAATTGCTAAATTAGTTGACGATTATTTCAATAATTGATTAATCCGATTAATCGTTCAATCCTAACCCTGACAATTTAGGCTAGGTGAGTCTTATATATTTGTGCCACACTTTTCAGATTCTTATTTGTAAAAAATATTTCAAACTATAGATCCTTTCATATCTCCATTACAATATACAATAATAAACTTTGATTAAATCCCATGGTGTCGTAATATGACATAATGTGGAAAAAAATGTAAGGCATATGAATACCTTTACAAGTCTTGAGAGTTCTCCACAGTTTTAATTAATCCCCTATTGCTTAAAAAGCATTAATATCAATTGACTGCATTATAACTGGCTCTCTTGACAAGGCCCTCCGCTGTGGCAATATGGAGTCACACGCAGCACAGTGATAGACATCATACAGGGCATCGCACAAAACAACCTCTTAGTGGTTATTAACTCAGAAATAAATGCCCTCTGGGGAGAACGCATAAACAGCAGCAGAGCTGGAGCAGGTGGAGGCAGCGAGGAACACAAAACGTGTTAAGTAGGCCGCTGCATCAGTGCCGTGCAGGCGGGACGGCTGTGGGTGAGGTCGGGACGCCCCGCGCTGCCGTGGCGACGTAAGCGGCTAACAGAACAGCGTCAAAGCAGACGTGTCACGTTACTTTGTGACAACAACAAAAAAATGGAGGGGGTAAAGGGCAAGAGCGGCGGCTGGAGAGTGAAGCCCTGAGGGGTCGCAAAATTCACCTGACAGATGAACCAGATTCAAGGGGTGTTGTTATGGTAACAGTGCACGTTGCCATTGAAAAAGAATTTGTGTAAACTAGCGATAAAGTTGTAGCACAGCGCTCCACAGATGGTGAGAAACGTTTCAGAAGACACAAAGATATCAGAAGCTATTTATCACTCAAGCTGAAGGCTGGACGATGTGGCCGGAAATCGTATCACAATATAATCGTTACATGTCGGTAACAATTATATTGTTATAATCGTTAATTATAATCAATAATTATCTGAAATACTGCCAAACTGGTGACATGACCTTGTTTAAACCATAATTTCCTCTGGAGAAGTTGTTCTCATTTTCTCCTTTCACTCCATGCCATTGTTTTACATTTTTTTAGCGGTCGTGAGGCACGGTGTCAAAACATGAAACTGCTGCTGCGCAAGTTACTCAACATGTTGTTGCTAGGTAACCATAGAATGAGAGACATAGTTGATGCCAACAACCTGGCTTTGCTAGCCAGGAGAGATTAGTGGCTACAGTCTTTCCTCCGCCTACATCCCCCAGGATGCTGTGCGGTTCTGGATTTAGTGAAATTATTGAACATTATATCAGACATAATAGATTGGTATTATGATGGGTTTATTTTCCAGCCCTAACTTGAACTGAGGGTTGGTCAGAAGACATATGTGACAGTTTAGAAGAGGCTTAATAGCACTTTTTAAAGCGGGGCTCTGTAGAGTAGTTAATTAATGGTCAGAATTTTGCTTGAGAAATTTTTGCTAAAAATTTGGCTGAGACATGTTTTCAAAAAATGTTCAGAACTTTGTGAATGTGGCCCAACATACACTGCAAAACTCCTAACAAAACTTCACTTTTGTCCTCCAAATTTATGAAATTTTAGTTTTTTCATTAATAAATTTACAACTTCTGCATTACCAGATCATAAAATACACAGTTGGCATAACTGCACCATGTAGCACCATGTGAAGATCTTGTTCTAGTGCACATATTTCTGTAACAGGTGTCCAGGTTGCTCAGTCTGATGCCGCAAAAGATAAAAAGTTGGTCATAATTACAGCAGGACGAACACATTCTACACAGCCTCCATTTCCATGCTTTTGTTGTTCCTACTTAGAGAAGCTACGGCCACGTATTCCTTAAAGTATTGTCGATTAGATGAGGTGCTTAAATAAAACACAGACTTTAAAAATTCTGGAAATGGTTGTGTTTTGAAGACAACCAGATGAGATTGAAATGTTTAAGTCGAATTCACACCTGATGGTTATGAAAGACTCTGAGGAGTTGGTCCCTGGCGGCGGACATCGATCAGAACCGTGCAGCCGGCAAGCTGAACTCTTGAGGGAATAGTGGGCAGTCTGCAGAGCTTCCTTCCTTATAAAATGACAGTAATGAATTTACATGTAGCTCTCTGCTATGTCCAGACATTTCGGTCTATACTGTAGAAATATTCTGGACTTATTTTCTACATGTCTCTGAACCAAGAGCTCCACCAACATCTCCCATTAGATAACCTTTACCAGTATGTATTCCCCCCACCCAGTGAGTGAATCCCATTATCAGGGGAATCCCTGCTGCAGTTTCACTGAGCAACAATTTGCCATCATCGCTCCACGCTCCTATCTGGGTTAAGTGGCGTTTGGTGCGTCAGTGGAAGGCAGAATGCTGCCAGTCGCTGTTTCTCTCATCTAACTGGCCTCTCCACAGTATCTGATTGGCTGGCTCCACATTAATCATTCATCGCTCTTGTGTCAGTGTTGGTGTGCAGCGTGCTAGCAAACTAGGTCATTGGGCGCTAACGAAGCTGCTTTGAGACCTGACAGGGTCGGACATCCTGCTGCATCTGTAGCCGTACCGTCCAGCCAGGCAAGACGAAGCCGTTACAACACGACTCACTTGTTTCTGCTTGGTCTTAAAATCTACTTTTTTCTATCTGGGCACTTTAAAAAAAATGATTGGCTTTGCAAACTTGACGACAATAATGTTGTCCGACACCCATACAGATTTCTTCTGGTTTTTCCCTTTTCATCACACTTTGGCTCATCAAATAAATTTTATTATCAGAGAATTGGCGAAAAGTAATATCCCACCAAGCCTAAACGCTGGGTTTGTGAAAACGGTCATCCCTATAGATGTAAAAAGCCCACTCCACAGCATCTCAATTGGATTTGAGCCAAGAATTTGACTAGGCCACTCCAGCTGATGTGTTTTAGTGATCTGTCCAAATTCCTAACCGAAGTGCAGTTCAATTAAATACAATTCAATTCTTATATTTAGCACCAATTCACAACAGGTGTTGTGTGTAGGCACTTTGGAAAAAAACCTATTTCAATTCAATAACGCACATTCCTATTGACACTAGTGATCAAACAGTGCAGTAAGCTCAGCTAATTTCTTTTTTGTTGTTGTTGTATGTTGAACTTTATTGAACACTATAAATTTCAAAAAACACTGATCATGTGACCAAATAGAGAGGAGGAAGGCATTATTTAATAAAGTTAAGAACCTCATGGGTGAAGTAGGTAGACAATAGTATTTCTTTAAAGAATAAAAACATTTTTCACTCTTGAAAGTTAATGTAGTCTTATCATAACTTTCATCATTTGTAAATGTTTCCACACAGCTGAGCTTATCTTTTTCTGATGAGGGAAAGAAGTGTACAGCAACAAGTGGAGGAGGGGAAAGACAACGTTAATCTGTCCTCCATATAGCCAGAAAACCTCTGGTCGTTCTGGCATCTTAAAAACGTAGAAATGTTGCTATGATTATTTTTTTTCTACTTTATTTAAAACGGTAAGGTTTTGCTTTTGTCTATTTAGTAGCATTATTTGTAAGAAATTAAATTATGCATCTTAAGCGCCATATAACCCCGTTGTGATTCCTAAATTAGTCCCTGCCGGTATCAGGGATCCGAGCGTTCTTTGGCTGATGGGACTACTTTCTGTGGGATCCAGTCGTTAACTTCCCTCCGGATGAAAGCGTCGCAGGTTGCTGCGAAGGAAACTTCCAGCGCGCGGCTCCTACACCTCCCCCTATCCACAGCCGAGGCACAGGGACTGGCATGCAAATGAAATTACACAAGATGTAGAGCTCTCCGTTGGGTACTGAGAGCTTCTGAGCTTCTGTGTGTGGCTGTGGAATGGTGACAGAGAGAATTAGCTCCAGCAGAAACACAACCAATACCGCGGTTTTTATACCAAAAAGAAGAGGGAACGAAAAGAAGACGTTCTAGGATTAGTCCATGGAGTTGACACTCTCCCTCCCCCCTCGTTCACATTGCTGAAAAGGACTTCCTTCATGCCAAATGGATGCCTGTATCAAGGCCCTCATTTCCAAATCGCAACAAATGAGCTATGTTTCTCTGCTCTGTTGCCATGGGTAACACATCTTTTTCTTCTCGTTGCTAATCTTGGCTGGTCTTTCAGATCTCTTCCATTTGGAAAGCCTGCCTGTTAGTGCAGCTCTGACACAGTTTCATGCTCCTGTCAGACATTCGACTGTGCTGCTAAGAAAACACAGAGGTGTCTTTATTTCTTTATTAGCAGAACAGGCTGTAATTTATTAAATTATTGTAAATAGCAAGTCCACATGAGTTGATGCCTATCTCAAGCACTCATTGGGTGTCAGGCACAAATTATGTATTAGCTATAATTTAACACCAGAATCTGGAACAAACGTCCAGACTACTAGCTGTGTTTCCATTCACCATAAAATTGTGCAAATTGAAAGTGCAAAAATACATTTGCATAATGGAAACACACCAATTTAGAAAAACCTTCATAAAAGGTATTTTTTGTTAGGATGAGGTGCTTCTTCAGCCGTATCGTAATACATGTATATAGCAAAACTACAATGGAAACTCTTTTGAGTCACATGATCAACAACCGGATGTTACTACTGATGATAACATCAAAGAAGACAACAGGAAGTAGTAGAGGATGATGGTTTGTTGTTGGTTTTTTCAGACCAATGAGCAGCTGGCTCCACCAGAGCTCAGTTCATAAAAGCTCTCAACGTGTTGAATCCACTTAAAATCGCCAACTACTATTTCTCCAACAAGCCGTGTTTGTAGCCCCTCCCAAGCAGGCGGGCCTTGAGTAAGACACAGACGTGTCCTCTGATTGGCTGATGGATGATGAGCACTAGCGCCATGGCTGGATTATAAATATAATCTCATGTAACCGTTTACATCCGTCGCTGCCATGATTGTTAGACTTGTCGGGTAACGTGTGCTGACGCTTATTCGTGTGTGATTTTAGTTTAATTTCTTCTGGAATCGAAACACTGCAACTGCAAAATTGTGTTTTTTTGACATTAGCAGAATAGCGGCAAAGATTTACTCTCATTTGTAACAGAAATGCACCTGGTGAGTTCCTTTAAACCGAAGCTTAAAACCCACCTGCTTACAGCTGCTTCTGATTAGTGGAACATTGATCAACATGTTTGATGTGATTTTTGAAGATGGCGTTTGACAAAATGTAATATTTGCTTGTTTCATAATCAATGACTGTATGATGTTTTTATGATTTAAAGCAATTTGAACTGCCTTGTTACTGAAATGTGCTTTACAAATAAACTTGACTTGACTAAACCAAACCAGACAAAGAGGACGTTAATAGGAACTATGACAACCTCTATAAACCAAATGGATTTCTGGCAGGGTTTATACACCAGTGAAGATGTTTTCTTACTTGTATTATTTTAACATTGCTCTTGTCTTCTTTTTTTGCAGGTGAATACACTGTGATGACAGCTCATTTCCACCTAAAGAGGAAGATTGGTTACTTTGTCATTCAAACGTACCTCCCGTGCATCATGACAGTCATCCTTTCCCAGGTGTCATTTTGGCTAAACAGAGAATCGGTCCCTGCTAGGACTGTGTTTGGTACGTGGAGTTGTTCTGCATCGACATTTCTTTTTCCTACCTTCCAGACCTTATTAGAATGTTCTCACCTCTAGTTGGATGAAGGTAATTTAACACCAATGACATGATGGCAAAGCCATTAGAAATTAAGGAAATGGGATATAAGAGACGAGCTGCTAATGGAGTGAACAGAGAGCTCATGTTAGTTGGCTAAGACGGGTCAGAACATCCTTCTGATGTTATAAACATGTTATAAACATAGACACATTGCAGCATGTTGTCATGGGCACAGGATCCCACCCTCCAGCTCCCTGCTTGAGAGGAAAAAGCTGTTTGCTGACGATGACTACCATTAGTTTTAGCTGTCAAGTCGCCAACATAACGCACTAAATCTTAAATGTAGGCATGATACATAAAATAGAAAGAGACGCAATGCTTTGCTATTAATTGTGAACACTACAACAGCTAGATAATGAGGTACGACATTCTAAAAGTCAAGAAAATGTTTTAAATGTAAAAATATTGAGGGAGAGGGAAGTAGGTAGTTACGCTAGCTTGACTTTGACAATCTTAACATGTGGGTGTGCTGTGGAATTCAACGTGTTTCGTTTCAGTTAAAAATCTAAAAAGGCAACCCACACACCAACTCTCTGACAGATCATCAGTAGAGCAGGAGTTTAAATGAGCTAATTCACTCTCCCAGTGTTCAAATGATCACTTATTAATAATCGCAAAATAAACATCAAGCTTGAAAACATAATGCTGTCACAGACCGAATGTTCTGTTGTTTGTGTGGGAAATGCTTGTGTGGTTTTTGATGTTTAATCCTGATACAATAGTGGAGCTGTTGTCAGTCTGTTGCTATGGCAACAGGTCTCTGTAGAGTAGCCGAGAACAGAGAGCGAGGAAGTAGAAGAATAGGAGTGGTTTTGAGTTATTCTTCAGCGGGTTTTCTGCCCCATTTTCCCTTTGCACTAACTTAATAATACCGACATCTTCATGTTTTATTTTTTTTACCATTTTGTTCTACCAGGGCAGGTAAATGGATGGCAAGTAAAAGAATCGTCTCTCCAGCGTTGGGCACATGCGTGAAACTTTCTGGATTTAGACAATAACTTACAACGTGTCTAAAGATGGCAAGCATTTACGCTGCAAAGAACCTGTAGAGAGACATAAAAATGATCACAGGTGGATCCTGAAACGTTCTGTTGTCTTGTTCCAGGCGTGACCACGGTCCTCACCATGACCACTCTGAGCATCAGCGCGAGGAACTCCCTGCCCAAGGTCGCCTACGCCACCGCCATGGACTGGTTCATCGCCGTCTGCTACGCCTTCGTGTTCTCCGCTCTGATCGAGTTCGCCACTGTCAATTACTTCACAAAGCGCGGCTGGGCCTGGGATGGGAAGAGTGTTGTGAGTGAGAAGGTAATGAAGAAGAAATCATTTGTTCCGACAGCCTCCATTTTCAAAGAAAATTTATTAGCGCTGCACCGCGGCAGATTGTGGCTCCAGAGGCATTTCCTGGAGAGGAAGGGAAATAATGGCAATTTCTCATTTAATTCTCTGGGTTTGTTTTGCTTTGTTTTTTTTTTCAATTTGGCACATTGGTTACACTTCATTGAATTAGGACAATGTGACTATCTAAAGCATATTCTGTTCATTTTCCGTTTTTGAGGGGATTGAACCGTAGAACCAACTGCTTTTCCCCCCTTACTAATTTATTGTGTTTCCTCCTTTTTGTCACACTTAACTGTCTCTGATCATCAACCAAATTTTAATTTCAATTGGAAGCAACATGGGAAAGACAAAAAGCAGCCACATGTCAATGTCATTCATTAAAGCTGCTGTATTAAAATGCCTTTTACATATTTGTTAAAACTTTAGGAGTTTGGTCTTAGTGCTGTCAATCTTCTCCTGTATGCGCTGCTAAATTTACTAGTAGCGGAGAAACAACTCACTGTTACAGGAAGATTCCGTATTCGTTGTTATCAGTGGTGGTCATGCTAACTAGCATTAGCATTCGGGGAGAAGCTGTAGCGTAGCAGAGAGAAAGGGGGAGTGTGAGCAGCGGGTAGACAAGTGTAATTGACAGTGCTATCACCCTTTTCCTGGCTCTGATTGGTCGTTTCTTACTAAGTGATGTATTTTTGTAGTTTGCTCTGAAGCTTTAAAACCTGCATTTTGTATTAATCTTAAATTTTTTTCATATATTTAAATGAGTTTTAGCATCTGAAATACTTAAATAAGTCAAAATAGCAAACATAAAATTACTTTGTAAAGGACCCAAACACTTTTTTCTCTATAGATGATGTAACTGCATATCAAGAGGCTTGACATGTTGAAGAACCAAAGTACTTTTTATTTGCCTCTTCTTGTAGAAAAAATAAATATAAGATTAGGGGTCAGTACCAAGTTGTTTTTGTCCATAGCTGCTCATGCTCCCTTTTTTGTTCGGCATTTTTGAAAATTATGAAAATGAGTGTTCATACAAAACACGTCGTTGACTGATCTCGTCCCTCTTTGGCCTTGCAAAATGCGTTCCAGCCACCGAGGCGCTCAGTTTGACGTCATTGGAAATCCGTGGACAGGTGACGAAAAGCGAGGCTTCGTGAAACTGATCCCCCTCTGTCTGTCAGCAGAAGAAAGAGAGGGCTTCTGTGATGAAGAAGAACAACGCCTACGCCGTAGCGGTGGCCAACTACGCGCCGAACGTTGGCAAGGACTCCGGCACGCTCCCGACCATCGCCAAAGGCGGCGCCGTGGATCCCGGCAAGGCCAGAGCGGACGGCAAGGCCCCGGAAGCCAAGAAGACGTTCAACAGCGTCAGCAGGATTGACAGGCTGTCGCGGATTATGTTCCCGGTTCTCTTCGGCGGCTTCAACCTCGTCTACTGGGCCACCTACCTAAACAGAGAACCGGTTATAAAGGATATGGTCCCGTCCAACTAGAACTCGGCTTCGGACGGGTTCCGGCCTGTGGAAGAGACGAACCAAATACCTCCAGCCACTGCGGTACACATACTTTTTGCAGTCCCGGATTGCAGTGTGATCCTCTTTCTCCGCCCGTTTTCTACACCGTCTGCAGCACTTTTGAAAAATCCCGGCTTTTGTAAATGTGTACGTATATTTATATATTTAAGGCATCATTGTGATACATTTTGTGATTACTTTTAATCAAGTATTGATTATTTCCTTAAAAGTTATGGATACGGAAACCTTCACGTGGCCACTGTACATACAAACCAAATGGATAAAGACCCTGGACATTCACACATGCAGAAATTTACTAATATATTTAGTGTGTTCACCTATAAAAGGTAAAATCACAGCATTGTTTTTTAGTTTGTTCGTTTTTTGAGTGGAAGGAACTGAAAATAACGTTTTTGGTTTCGACCATGATTATTTGAGCAACATAATTTTTTTTTTAAGTAGATAACTCACATCAGTATAATAGTGTTCCTGTTTTAAACTTACATTATAGTCTGGGACAGAAGACAATTGAAGCAATCTAAACTAAAAAAAAAAAAGAAAAGGTGAAAAAAAGAAATCACTCGTGTGTCAGAAACAATGTCTGTGTTTTTCCAGCGTTTACATGCCAGGTTTGATTTCAGCGCAGTACTTCTGTAGAAAAACCAAGAGAAATCAGGGGGACTCTGGTATGAAATTCAAAATATGAAGTGAAAGTATGAGCACCACTGTCTTGGCTGACTGTTTAGCATTAGCATCAGCGTTAGCATTTAGCTGTGGTCATGTTTAAGGGGGTGGCTTTATGTCGGCGCGTGGTTTCATTTCGTCCACATGGATTTCGTTTACATCCCTCCTTTCTTCCATGTCAACAAATCATTTCCAGCCTGTTGGTTTTCGGCATATTTCGTAATTTTGTACTTTGACGTTTTTGATTCTGCGCTGACTTTTCTGAATATGAACTGGTGTCATGTGCCATGAGGTGTTTTGTATTGACCATGCTGTAAGTCATCCATGGCTGGTGGACATTTTGGAACTGCTTTGACAACCTACCATTCGAAGTAATCTTCAATAATCTATAAAACGGTTGACGGTAGGGAGAGGTGGTTAATGATGCCTATCAGCTGGAGGTCGGACTGGAATCAGAACCAAAACAAATGCGAAAATAGTTTAAAACAAAGTTTTTAGATAATAATATGCAACTGCATTAAGTCATACATGATTTGAGTGCTTTCTGACAATTTATCTCCATAATTATGTAGTCATATGCTATTGTTTAACCCTCCTGTTACATTGCCATTACAACAGATGAGATTTATTTTATGTTTTGCACTTCAAATATTATGGTTGAGCCAAAATCTCTCATGTGTTTAGCTGTTGTTGTTTTTTCACCAGTTTGTATCACACCCCATCGCCTATTATTACATTTAATCCAGTTGGATCCTGTTGACTCTGGTAAAAAACTAACAGTAAAATAATCCATGACCTAACCAAAATAACTTAAAGAAATCTCCATAGTGATGGATATTTATATGGGTCTCCTATGGCAACTACGAGTTGATGTACGGTCGATACGATCCATCCCACATTAGACAACAGCATTTCACTCCACTTTTATGCTGCTGTTTTAAATGGTTGTGTGCATTCTTTTTCTGCAACCACTTTGGTTTGTTGTTTATCTTTTTTTGTTGTTGTTTTTGTTTGGGGTCATTTTACGTCTCAATGATTTTGTATATCAATGTTTTTTGCTGGTTTTGCTGGGGTTTTTTTTAAAGCTGTTTTATACCAATTTTCCAACAATTCTGTCATCCCTTGAGGAGATTTTGTTCCAGTTTTAAACTAATTGCCAGCAAAAAAATAAATAAAAAAAATCCCAGTGGGAGATTACTCGAAGTTGTATAGCCAAAACAAAGAACAGAATAAAATCAGTGAATTTAGGATTAAATTTGACATGTTCAGAAAAAATGTACAGATAACTTCTAAGATTGAAGTGTTTTTCATTTTGTTTTTATTAATCTTCATTTCTTGAACAACTTAAAAACTGAGTGAAGCAAATCGATGGAACATGAATACAAAATGGAAGAGGGTGGCTACGTTTAAAAAGAAGAAAGTGTATGAGTTTGTAAAAAAAAAAAAAGGGACGGCCAGAACGTCTTTCATACTCAAATTAGACACAATATCATCAAAACCATAAATTCATCTACATCATTGTCTCTTTTTAGTGTAAATCATACAGATTTTGTTAAAATGGTGAGATGAAAAAAACTCCTTGGAAAAAAAAGGTTTAAAAGCTGAGAGCATGTGTTCTGCTTCTGTTTACAGTCAGACGAGTCGCCCCCTGCTGGCCAGCTAGAACCTTACAGTGACTTTTACTCTGTACACACTTTTTATGCATGGTGATATGTTTTTTCTGTTCAGTTGTCAGTCACTAAAAAAAGTTTTTAAAAAAAAAGAGAAAAAAAGGCTAAAACATTTTTGTGGATTTGAGATGACTGACTGCTTTTGAATTAAGCAAAGGAAAACAATTTGCATGAAAAAGACAAACAAAAGGAGGAGCTGGAGGTAGAAAAGTGTACTGGATGCAACTACAGACAGAAGGAACACAAATGTAGAAGAAAGTGTGTGTGTTGTTTTTACGTTAACCTTTGAAATGTGACAATTGTGTTCTCCATAAGCGATGTTGAGATTTGTTGCGGTGGGAGAGATATTCCTTCGACGTCGTTGCTTCAATCAGAACGTCTTCCTCTGAAGTGTTCACTGTTTCCACCATGTTTCAACGTCGCCGAAGACAAATCAGGAAATCCTTACACATCTGAGAGCGATACCGCAAATATCCAAACGTACAGACCCGATTTTAACTCCACTAAAGAAAAAGAAAAGAAAAAAGTTCAGATATCTCTTGTTGTTTAGTTTTTCTTTCACATCCAGCTAATCGTTTGTGTTTGTGGCCTGAAGTGAAAGGACGCTGTCAGGCTGTAGAGGAAAACCAGAAGGTACACGCGGTTGTCATGTGATTTATTGCCATTAGCATCAAAACAGAACAGGAGCTACCAGTTGTTCTGCTTCACAAACATCTGGCACGAGAAAAAAAAAAAAAAAAATCTGAATATTAAGTTAAACCCATGTCTGTGTCATGAAGTCCATTAAGTCCATTAAGTTTTTACGGCTTAATTTATCCTCCCTTACAGAAATGTATGATATAAAACATTTGTTGATGATTTTTGTCTGTCATTGTGTATATACAGTAGCCTATATAAAAAATTATATTCAGCCTCATATATATTCTCATAAAGTGCTATGATTTTACTTTACAGCTTAACATATTTAATTTCGCTCTATTCTTTTACTTATTTGAACAGACCTTGCATGCAGATTAATTTCACATATCAGGACGTGCAGCTTTTTCCAGGCAGAAACTTCAAACATTCCAGGTAAAGATGATTGTTCAGAAGATGGAGGACTGATTTAGTGCACAGTTGTTTTTTAATAAAACACACTCTCCCAGCTCTTCCTATCTATTCTTTTGTGATGCTTTCGCTGCAACAACCACACAGAGGCAAACAGCAGCTGTAGATTAGACTCCCGATACATTTGAAGTCGTTGCTTCTTGCGTTCTTATAGAGATTTATTGATTTTTTTTAAAAAAAAGAAAAGAAAACAAGTCGACATCTCTGGTTCAATAATATCATAATAAAATGGTTAAAAAAAAAAGTACAATAAGTGAATAAATATTTTACTTTTTTTTACTATTCATCTAACCTAATGTTCTTTCTTTTGGTAGCAGCGTTTCGCCCTTCTCTCTCTCTAATCTATGAGCCGAGCAGCTCCTCTGTTCCTCTGCAGGAGTCGGTCCTGCCAACCAGCGCTGCCATGCTGCCAACAACCATTATTATTTAGCCAGAAAGCCCCGGCGGCGCTGGGCTGTGATGCGGGGCTCGTTTCCTGACCTCCTTCTCGAGCCTCGCCTCCTCCTCAGTCCACGGCTGACCCCGCTTGTCTGCCCAGAGATTTTGCACCCTGACAGAAATCTCTGCTGATGGACGGGAAGTATCTCGCCGGTCGCGCAGCGCTGCGTGGCCGCTTACAGAAATCCACATAATTGACGGCCTGGCGGGGGTTTTAGGAAATGTCCGATCGCGGCATTCAAGCGAAAAGAGTCCTTTTGATACATTTAAAGAGTATTCTGATGGAAACGTTCATTTCTAACACTCTTATTATATTTTTGGTTCATTTTAAAACACTTATTGCTAAATGATTCACCCCCCCTAAGCTTTTCAACATTTTGTCACGCTACAATAACTCATTTTATTTATTTCTTGTTTTTTTTTTTTTTTTGGCATGGACATTTTGTGCTAAATGCACACAGGACTGAAACGATTAATCGTGATGGATAGATTATTCAAATAATCAGCGACTAATTTAGTAAGTGATTAATCGTTAACTCAAAAAGCAGCCATTTGCCGCACATTAGCGTGGCTTCAACACGCTAATATGTGGCAAAACT
The DNA here is from genome assembly GCF_001444195.1 of Xiphophorus couchianus. Classification (NCBI taxonomy): domain Eukaryota; kingdom Metazoa; phylum Chordata; class Actinopteri; order Cyprinodontiformes; family Poeciliidae; genus Xiphophorus; species Xiphophorus couchianus. The sequence continues at coordinate 25,681,200 of NC_040250.1, read as the reverse complement.
ACAAATATATATATATACATTTAGAATTTAAGATGAAAATAGTATTTTTTCTGTAAATTAGTTTTACTCAGAAGTTCTCAAGCTGCTTAGTTTTCAATTCACCTGGTTCAGATTCTGTGCATAAATAAATAAAATCCCTGTTATGCACCTTTACATATCCAATTATTAATCAATTAATCAAAAAAATAAAATACAATTACCAGCTCTACACTATGTATGTCGAGCAGAAATGGCTGAGATTTTCACATGTTGATGTTAAACATATTTTTAGCCGCAAAATATGAATAAAGAGGCTTGAGAGCAATTAACTTCCTGGTTTCCCTTTGCCTCATTTAAAAAAAAAAACCCGCTGTTTATATTGTGATTTTGAACTTGTTTGTTTTGGTCTGGTTTGTCATTTGCTAGCAGATGTTGTTCAGAAACATTTCCAATCATCATTTTATGTGTGGGGCAAAGTGAAAATAAATAGATATGTAAATATATAAATAAATAAAAAATATTAATTAAATGTTTTCAAGAGGGTTGCTCTATTATCTCACAAAGGAAAACATGCATTCTCTCTAGAACAATGCTTCTAGATTTTAATTGTAAAGAAGAAATAATAATAAAAAAAACATGACATGCCGCGTGTAGGGCTAATAGATGCTTGTTATTTTTGCTCAAAGAAGAAAAGCAATAATCTATTCAAGGCAGCTTCGTTGTCATAGCAACTGATGTCAATTTTTTATCCCACATCTGACAGGCTGAGTGGGCGGGACCAAGGGTTGTCACACGCGTTGACAGCTAATAAATGCGTCCTGCAACGACGAATAGGCTCCTTTACACAAAGTGAGGCGTCGGTATTTCCAGGCGACGCAGTTCATTCCTTTCCCTGCTTTCCGCCAAAAACAAACACATAAACGAGAAACTAAATCACAGTTTTCATTTAGAAAAGAAACACAATATCACTTATGCAAATATAAAAAAGGACAGCGGTGTCGAGAGAGCGTCGAGTGAAACAAAAAACAATCATGCAGCTGAATGAAGCGGTTCTTCAGGATGCCCTCAAAATGTTGCTAATTTCTTTATCGATAATAAAGCTGCCTGCCGTTGTGCTTGTTTAATCTGCCTTTCAACATTTGGAAAAAACTAAGTTACTTGTTTCAAGTGAAGTGGTTCAAATTAACGTTTTCCCCAAGTTCTGGTTCGAAAGAAATACATTTCCCATAATTCTTTGCCGCTGACCTGTAACCCAAAATGTCAGCGCCCTGAACGCTCATGCAAGGACTACTGTTGTTTATAGCGTAGCTGTATTGTTATGGGTTATTTATTTGAAGCAACCTGTTCACTAAGGTCTCACTTAGCTGCTTCTGCTATGTTAGCATGTTGCTAACCTTGCTAATGCTGCGCAGGTAGCCTTTGGGAGGCTTGTTAGCATTTCTCCTGCCCTGATAATAATAATAATAATAATAATAATGCTGTGAGGTTTCTAGAAAACATGACGTATTTTCTAGTCAAACAGTTCTGCGACTTTTCTCTGTTAGGACGGATTTTACCTTTTAAAGTGTGCAGAAGGAAAATACCGAGCTACAACCTTTGCTACAGGGTGCTGAGACACCGCTGGATGAAAAGTCTGCCTGTTTTATCCAGCAGCTTCAGGAGCTTAAGCACACAGCCAGCCAAGGTAACAAACCCACCTCAGAGTCAGTTCAGGCAACCATGGATGGATTACTGTTGGTAAATATGAGATGTTTAATACGTTTCCTTTAGAGTTAACAGAGTTAGCTGTTCTTTGTTGTTCCTAAGGATGCTGTCGACCTGTCCAAGTTCCCTGTGGACAAAATCAGGAATTTCTGCATCATTGCCCATATCGACCATGGAAAAAGCACCTTGGCTGACAGGCTGCTGGAAATGACAGGTAGAAAAGCTCCACAGAGTCTCACACCTTTGTAAAACAGTATCAAACACCTGGAATGTGTGCCTTTGTTTCGCTGAATATTACATTTCTGTGTAAAACTCGGTTGGATTTCTCCAAATCAAACCAAATCTTTTCAGTCTGAGACATTCGCCGTCACAAGGCTCTGTTCTGTTCCTGTTTTTGTTCATAGGTCATTATCATCATTGTCCTCTTTGCCACTTTGTCGGCGTGTTCGGAAATGTGACGTAGGCATGTGTGTCTGTTGTGCTGGAATTGTCTCTTACTGTTGATACGGTTGGAAAACAGGCGCCATCGCAAAGACGGAGAAGAACAAGCAGGTTCTGGACAAGCTGCAAGTGGAGCGGGAGCGAGGGATCACCGTGAAGGCCCAGACGGCCTCGTTGTTCTACAGCCACGACGGACAGGATTATCTCCTGAACCTCATCGACACGCCGGTAGAGTTCCACTTCTTCACAGTTCAAAACGTGTTTCCGACCCAAGCACCAAATGTTTGTAGTAATGTGACTATATATGAAAGATATCTTGCAGGGTTTCCCCCAGGAAAACTTGCTAAGCCTGGTGGTTGGTGCCAGGGCGGTCATTCATCCAGCGACCCGTCATGTTTTTGAGTTTAAAAAATGTTTAAAGCTGACAGGAAATTTGAAAATATCACTTGATAATTATGTGTTATTGAAAGATTGGAAGATTAAGACCTGAACACCAACAATGAAGTCTTGAAAAATGCAAACATTTGAAAAATAATTAAATAAATAAGCATTGCTTAGCCTGGCGGGGGCACAAGTCAAGCCTGGTGGCCCGCCAGGCTTATAATACACTTGGGGAAACCCTGTCTCGTGTTAAGAATTCGTTTTGAAGGCAGGTTTGCTTTCTCTCCAGGGCCATGTGGACTTCAGCTACGAAGTGTCCCGTTCACTTTCCGCTTGCCAAGGCGTCCTGTTGATTATTGATGCCAATCAAGTAATAAATATATATTTATTGACTTTCCGAGGATTTATTTTCCTGTATGATGTGTGGTCTCTCATCTGTTGTTGTCTCTTAAAGGGCATTCAGGCGCAAACCGTCGCCAACTTCTACCTTGCCTTTGAAGCCCAGCTAGCTATCATACCTGTGATTAACAAGGTACTTTCAGACCTTCACACTGGGAGTTGCCTGTACAAAGAAAGGTGACTTTGTTCCGTCTCCTCAGATCGATTTGAAAAATGCCAACCCGGAGCGAGTGGAGTCGCAGATCGAGAAGGTGTTCGATATCCCACGCGAGGAGTGCATCAGGGTAAAAGATGGCGGGAAGACGCTAGCCGTTTCCCCCGTACGTTTCACCGCGCGCTCCTCACAAACGTCTCCTCCTGTGCGGCAGATTTCAGCCAAGCTGGGAACAAACGTGGAGGCGGTTCTTCAGGCGGTCGTCGAAAGGATCCCGCAGTAAGATCGGTCTCCGTCTCTTGCGTCTCGTTTTGTCTCGGTTTGCTCACGCTCTCCTTCTTTTCCCCCCCAGTCCAGGAGGGAGCGTCGACGACCCGTTCAAAGCTCTGGTGTTTGACTCCAATTTCGACCACTACAGAGGAGTGGTGGCCAACATCGCCGTGATCGGAGGTCGGGTGAAGAAGGGCGACAAGATCGTGTCGGCGCATCTCAGTAAAACCTACGAAGTCAATGAGCTGGGCCTGCTGCGGCCAGAGGAGCACGCTACACAGAAACTGTACGCAGACGGCGTTTATCGTTACCTACTGGTCTTTAGTTTATATTTTCTTCTTTCCCAGTCAAACGTCTAACAGCCTAACAGGAAAATAAAAATCCAGGTCAAGAAAAAAGAAAAGTGCTGAACCTTCAAAACATATAGCTATAACTTTATTTTGTTGTTGTTTTAGTATTTCTTGTGTTTTAAAAAAAATTTTAATTGTTTTTTTTTTGGCCCCCCAATCAATTTTGATTGACAATTTTGGCCAACATAATAAAACGTTTTATCCAAAAGTTGCGTTAGCGTCTCGTGCTAATACCAATATGGCCGTTCTCCAGCTTTGCAGGCCAGGTGGGTTACATCATTGCCGGGATGAAGGACGTGAAGGAGGCCCAGATTGGCGACACTCTTTACTGCCTCGAGCGTCCGGTCCAAGCTCTTCCCGGCTTTAAGCCTGCCAAAGCCATGGTGTTCGCCGGTAAGACTCTCCCTGATTTCCGTTTTTAAAAAGTAAACTCGGATTCAAGCTGGAGGTGGGGAAAAGTTGTTCTGCTCTTGGCCCCATAGTCAAGTTTTGTTTACGTGAGGCTTTCAGTGAGGAGTCCAGTGTGGCTGCTAATGTGCTCCCTCTGTGGTTTCCTGCTCCTCAGGCATGTACCCAATGGACCAATCAGAGTACCCGGCCCTACGGAGCGCCATTGAGAGGCTGACCCTGAATGACTCCAGTGTCACAGTGCAGAGAGACAGCAGTCTGGCCCTGGGAGCAGGCTGGAGGTCAGAACCGGTGCTTTTCAATTAGTGGAAAAATGGACTTCTGGGTCGTAAGACAGAAGGTGGGGTCAGGGTTTGTACCGAGGTCACTAAGGAGAAAACATTGGCGATAAGGCCACAGTCCGCTTCTCCCCCCCCAAACTGTAACCTATGTTTGACGTTTTCACCGGAATTCTGATTTTTTCACCTGGAAAAACATCCGATCTGTGCCACATCCACACATGGAACTAATTCAGATACATATCCTATAGCAGAAAATTATGATTATCTGTGCTACTGGCATTGCATCATGATCCCTACGCATCCAGACTTCTCTACAGAAATTGCCATCAATGCTTCACAAAATACCGTTGCTATTCGTTGCGATTTCTTTGCCGTTGCTGTGACCTCGTGTAGACTATGCATCGGCTTTCGTAGCTGGATAAACTTTAAAATCGACCCACAAACGGCGCCGTCCGTCATTACTTCCGTAAACAGTGCGCTGCTGTGCGACGTCGACGTTCTTCTTCTGATTGCGCTCGCATTTGGTCAGCAGATTGAACGACCACACACACAGAAAAAAATCTGAATCGAGCGTCAAAACCTGCTGTGTGAATGTGGCCTTAGACATCTTCCCTGCTTCCTCCACATGTTTTCTAGTGGTGTTTAGTTGTGTGTCCTCCTCTACAGACTTGGTTTTCTGGGTCTTCTTCACATGGAGGTGTTCAATCAGAGACTGGAGCAGGAGTACAACGCGTCGGTCATAGTGACCTCCCCCACCGTGCCCTACAAGGCCATCCTCTCCTCGGCGAAGCTCATCAAGGTAGATGCCGCTACTTGCACAAACGTCGTGCGTTTTTTTTGTTGTTGTTTTTTTTATTGCAGAGTTTGGTTGAGTTTCAGACAAGGGATGTTTTGTTATGGAGAGTGAAAAGTGCCAAATTACAATAAATAAATAACTTTGTAAATACTAAGTTAAATGTGTCGTTGTTTTATTAAAACTGGAAATAAATATAGAAATATTTTAGAAATGTAGAATCAGTTATACAGTATGTGCCTCAATTAACTGCAACGCTTTTATTCTTAAAAAATGATTTTATTATTATTATAAAATTTAAGAAATTATCTCAAGTTCTTTTGCTGAAACAAACTGTAAACTTTAGCCATTAAACTTCCACCCATAATTATTTCATGAGTGGGCGGGATCAGAGAAGCCGTCTGATTGGCTGCTTCACACAGCAAGTCAAACAGCTTCTTCCAAGTTGACTCTTTGTCAATATTTTCACTGGAAATGTGGAGAAAACTTTGATGAATTATTTATGGGTGAGCAGCTACAACCTCAAAGTAGTTTTCTCTGGAGTAAGTTTAATAATTGTTTTATACGTTATCAACATGTTAAATGACAAAACACAAAATCTTACGAAGTATTGATGTCTTGTTTTTAGTGTAAATGTCTTATTGCACTTGAAGTAATACAGACAAAAATGATATGTAACTTTTCAGCACAAAATTAGAGCTGGTTTTAAGTCAATAATTCTTTAATATTGATTTTTTTAAAAGGTACTAGTTCCACTGGCAGATTATTTCACTTATAATAAGACATTTTCCCATAAGTGAAATAATCTGCCAGTGTAACTAGTACCTTTTTAAACGTCAATATTCAATAATTATTGACTTAAAACCAGCTCCTATTTCTTGTTGAAAAGTGACTTGTCTCTTTATTCTTGTTATTTTTGTCTCATTTCAAGTATGATAAGATATTTGCAGATTTTGATCCTTTTTATCAAAAATCATGACATAATTTCTACCTGGTTATAGAGGAAAATTTTTCCCCCCTATTTTAAGGTATTTTTCCTCCTGACTTTCTCCTTAATGAAGCCTGACATATGTGATCAGGACCTCTAAAACCCGTCCATGTTCTCGTGCTCTTGTCCTCACAGGAGCACGGCGGCGAGGAGGTAACCATAGTGAACCCGGCTCAGTTCCCAGGCCGATCGGTCGTGTTGGAATATTTGGAGCCCATGGTGCTGGGGACGATTCTGGCTCCAGACGCTTACACCGGCAAGATTATGAGCCTGTGCTTGGTAAGAGGAATGGGAGTAAAATGCTAAAGAGATTAATTAAAACTCAGTATGGATGCAGTTATGCACACATAAACATACCAGTTTAGAAAATTAAGAATGCACACAGGTGTGCCTGCTGCGGGTCAGAAAATGAGCTTTTGAGCTCGACTTTCTGATAAAAGTAAAACTAAAAGCCCTTGGAGAAGAAAGCCGTGGTTTATCTTTCAGAGTCGCAGGGGGGTGCAGAAGAGCGTGGTGTACATTGACGAGCAGCGCGTCATGTTGAAGTATCTCTTCCCCCTGAATGAGATCGTTGTGGACTTCTACGACCTCCTCAAATCAATGTCGTCCGGATACGCCAGGTAAACTGTAGGCGGTCGCAGCATGCAGCTCAAAACGACGGCTGCTTTTTGTACATCAAGAGAAAAACCAGTAGAAAATGAAAAGGGACAAATTTGTTATGTTTAGTCGTGTGTTTATTGAGGAAAATTAATTATTAATTACCAATCTGGACGGTAAAAATAAGTAAGTCTTCACACTCAGGATTTTCAGACATTTGGGTGTAGCTATAACTACAACTGACTGGTTCCAGCTGCTTCATGATTAGTGTTAAATGTCAAGTTAGAGGACATTTTGGAACTTCTTACTCAGTCTTTTCCATTAAAATTGTCCGAGTGTTAATTTCACATTTACCACTAAGTAGATTTGGGCATTTTAATATCTAAAGAACATATTAGAGAGACAAGCATTTAATAGACTAAAGATAAATTGTCAATTAATCAGATTAAAATTAGTTACAATTATCGATTAACTGATGACGTCCGCTTAAACCTTCTTTTAGTGGTGTAGTTCGGCCGCCTACCAGCAGATGGCGCCGCTGGTCATTCTTAAGTGGCCGCAAAGAAAGATGGCGGCTGCAGCAGAACGAGAAAGAAACACGGTTCAGACAGAGTCCGGTTTGGGATGCTAAATGTACTCTATGCGGTTCTGTTTAGAAATATAAACACTCGACAAGGTCCTCATGTAATCACCTGAATGTCTCTCATTCAGCTTTTTATGTGCGTAGGGCATAACAAATAAAATTGTAACATGATGGTTGGGGGAGAGGGACATGATGACAATAAGAGGCTGAATTTGGAAGCAGTCGTGAGTTAAAGCAAATGCTGCATATTACAAAAAGGCTAGCCCTTTATGCTAATAAAAGACGGTAATCAGAACTGCTTGAAATTCACTTTTCTTATAAAATATAATTTTCCTCCAGTTAAGTTGTTTTTCTTGTCATTCCCATTTGATTGGCAATTCAAGACCTCGTTTATTTTTCTGCAGTAACTCTGAAAGCTTTGCGTTCTTCTCACCACTTTCATCTCCTGCTTCCACAGCTTTGACTATGAGAATGCAGATTACCAGGCTGCCGATTTGATAAAGATGGACATTCTACTGAACGGCCGGCCGGTGGAGGAACTTACCACCATCGTACACAGGTGCAGTCAAGTCTGTATTGTGTTGAAATATTCTGGGGATGTTTGTATTTGTTACTCTTTGCAGCACTTTCATACTTCCTTGGTTGTTTTTTTTTGGATTAAATTGATTCCAGTGGAGTTTGAATAAAATGACAGTTATTCTAATCCTACAGTTCCATCGCTATGTGTTCTGTACAAAATTAAAGTTTACTATTCTTTTAGAGGGCGAACTTGCATTATATATGTAATATATATTACTTGAAAATGGTCTCCGAAACAACAACATTGTTCAAGGAATAGTTAATTTCTTGAACAATTTATCGTTCAGCAAAATTTGTTTTTATGGCAAATTTAAGTACAATTAACCCTGTAAAGCCCACACCATGAAATAACTGACAGAAAATTCCAATTCTTTGAAACTGGAGCCTTTATTGGTCCCTCTGAACAAACAAAAAAAATTTTTTTCAAATATCATTTTCCATATATGAGTTTCATTTTGTATCATATTTGATACATCGGGTCACAATGCTCAAAGATTATTTTTTCTTGAACAAACAAAAACATAATAAAACACAAATAAGTTAGATAAATTGTTAATTCTAAACATAAAAAGTGCTACAACAATGCAGCAATAACAAATCCACCAATGGAACTGGCAGGGTGGCAGTCTCGAGAACATAACATTTCAATTATTTTCTAGACATATTGTGGCTCACAACCTTTTTATTTTGCATTATGATAGGCTTGGAAACAGTTTCTGTCCTTCTTCAGACAAAGATGCACTCTGCATTTCTTACAGAACACATGGGCAAAGTGGCCCACACAGTGCTTGCATGTCTGTCGGGTTCCCCATGTTGGGAAATTATTGAGGCCATCCTTTCTCACATCAGGGGGCAACTCAGTGGTTTTCCTCCTCCTAGGAGGGGTTGGCGTTGCTTCCGGAGAGGACAAAGGACTGCCACACTTTTTGACCTTTCGTGCACTTGTGAGGGCAGTGGCAACAGAGGCCTGAAACCTTCGCAGGGGCAGGTGTTTCTGCCTGGGATGCAGTTTCTCCAGGTTTCTTCTGTAGCGGATCCATGCATTGATTACTGCCACTGTGATGGTGTGCCACCAAATGTAGATGTACCATCTTCGAGATCTGAAGCTGAACTTGTACAGTGCAGAAAGCATATCAAGAAGGTCAATGCCTCCCATGAACCTGTTGTAAGTGTCAACAATGGCCGGTCTGGGAACCATTATGTGGGTTTTGGCTTTTCAATCCCAACGCTTCACACTGCCCAGTGGTTCAACATCAACAAAAGAAGAGAGCAGGTTCACAGCTTTGTTGTCATACCATCTCACAATGATGTTGTTTTCCTGGTTTACTCTGAAATCCAGTGACCCTCTTCCGTTTTTCTTCAGTTCTTTCTCATCCATCAGTTGGCAATTCTTCACCCTGTTCATTCGGACTGTGCCTATGTAGTAGATTCCTCTTTGTTTCAAGTGCTCTACCAATAGAACTGACATAAAGAAATTGTCAGCAAAAACTTTGTGATTCTTTCCTGCTGGAAGGGTTGAGGTCATTTTCAGGACAACATCTCCTGTAGCACCAACATCAGATTTCTCTTGGTCAAGATTTCCTGCCCTTTGGCACACATCAAAGTCATATAGATAGCCACTTTGCCCACCACGTCCCCACATCTTGAACCCCCACTTGTGAGGTTTTCCTGGCATGTAGCACCGTAGATGTGATTTTCCTTTGAAAGGCACCATGATTTCGTCAACAGCGTGACATTCTTCAGGTGGTCATCATCGCCGCTATCTGGGTGTTCCTCCATCCTTGCAGGAGTCCATTCATCATCCTCATCCTCCCCTAGCTGCTCAATGTCACTTGAATTCCCACCCATAATCATATTCAGAATATCTTCAACAGTGTATGTCTTTGCCATCTAAAAAAAACACAGGCACAAAAAAGTGTGTTTATTTTATCTTTGAATTGGTCAGTTTTCATTGAAAATAAGCAAAAGGTGCAAGTTGCATATCTATTTTTAAGCTATAAATGTACCAAAATTATGAACATGCAAACATGTCATTAGTTTATATGAAAAAAGACTGTACATTGCTTGACATGATGTAAAATACACGAAGTACAATAAAAGACAATTGACTGATTTTTCGAGTTAACTGACCCACTGTATCAAATTTGATACATCACTTTTCAACACGGTTTTACAAATAAATTATGATAAAATACTAAGTAATTTTACATTGCATCAACTCAGTAAGTGTTCCTATTGATAGTTCACCCCAAAACAATTTTTTTTTCTTACCTTAGCCTTCTAAAATTGGCAAAGTTTTCCTGCTGAAAACGCATGTGTCCCAGTCCTTTGCCATGGCAGTCTTGTAGTATCAGTGGAAAGGCCTCTGGTGAGAAAGTTACTACCCCCTGTTGGATTATCAGTGCACTACATGTGTCTAATTGTATACATCGGGTTTTTTAGGGAAAAAAATGTCACACTGCTAATTTGGAGGTCTCAAAAACTCATGTATCATATATGATACGTTTGGCGTTATAGGGTTAAGTGCTTGTTTTTAAAAAGAATTTTTTTATATTTGTGTCTTCTGACAGGGAGCGTGCGTACAGTATGGGGAAAGCCATGTGTGAGCGCCTGAAAGAATCCATTCCCAGGCAGATGTTTGAGATCGCCATACAGGCAGCCATTGGAAGTAAAGTCATAGCAAGAGAAACGTAAGTAGTGCAGCTCCTCCGTTTGTCGGCAAAATTCTGGACATAGAACAACAATGCTTTGGAGTAAACGTGGTGCTGTGTTCCTCTTTCAGAGTAAAAGCATTCAGGAAAAATGTTCTTGCCAAATGTGTAAGTAGAAGGGTTTCTGTTGTCTTGTGTGGTAACTTGTCGCAACTTGTCGTTTTAATCCTCATTCATCTTTTGCAGTACGGAGGCGACATAACGCGGAAGATGAAGCTGCTGAAGAGGCAAGCCGAGGGTAAAAAGAAGATGCGGCGCATCGGCAACGTTGACGTTCCAAAAGACGCCTTCATTAGTGTTCTGAAGAGGAAAGAAAAATAAAACATCATTTTAATCCATTATTTATGGATTTGCTGCAACTGTAATCAAAAAAATAAAGGAATTGCTCATATTTTTGTAACAAAACTTTGGCAATCTTTTCTAGGTTTTGTTAGTTTTTTTTCCTTTCTGATGCTTTGTTTACATTTCTCTAATCAAAATGGACACAGTACCAGAAATAAAATACAAAATTAGACATTTTTCTCAATCATGTTGGGATTTTAATACACATTTAGAGGATAAGAAGTGATGCAATTTCATTATTGGCTTTATTAAAAACAAAAAAAGTGAACAACATAAGTTAGTGCTTGTTAAAACATGGAAGTGTTCAGGAAAAATGTGCTAGTTTACAACTTCTGAAGAAGCTGCAGAGATCCACAACTCGGGTGGGAGAAACAACTGTAGGTCTTCCCGTCTGTAATCCTGGCCTTTATGGAAGAGCAAAATGAAATGTTAAGAAAAAAAAGGTATTAAGAAGTCAGGTTTCATGTTGTGTTAACACTCCACAACTTTAGCTGTTATTAAAAGTCCATGAAATATCACATCAAAGGTATGTTAATAGATGTTAACACTGAAGGGAACCAGAAATAAATTCTAACTATTAAGGGAGGAATCTGGATATAATTTTTATGATGTGTATTAATTTGATATTCACCACTATTTACTTTTTGCGAATCTAAAATTATAGGAATGAACGTTAATCGAGCATAAATCAATGTCCAACCCAGGGAAATGGTGTAAACGGAGCTGTCTTGCAGTGACTAAGTTCTCCCAGCAGATGGCGGCAGAGGCATTGACATGAACATACGGGTAGTCTAGTTCTGTAATCATTGTTTTAACGTACTTCTTTTCTTTTTTCTTTTTTAAAGTTTATTTTTAAAGTAAAAAACAAAGCTATTCTTTGTTCTTTCTCCTCTAAGAGCAGAACTAAAACTAATATTATAGGATTAATTTTTTCCTAATTTGCAGTTTCATCATCGTAAAACCTTAGATCTGTGGTGCCCAATGCAAATCCTCAACAGTCAGCGTTCTGTTTTAGAGTTTCTCCACCTCTGATGCTGGATTTAAACAGTTGAATCACTTCTTCGGGTTGTCACAGTTTTGCAGAGAGCCCATGTTTAAATCAGGTTTATTGAACCGGGAGGACATAAAATAGGCAAAACGCCACAACTGGAATGGCCACTGCTTTGAACAATGAATAGACATTCAGCGTAAGGTATAGTTTTAGCTTTCCTTACTTTTTTCCCTCAGAATTTTGAGGTTAATATACTTTGACTTCCTCTGCCACGTAAAAGGTCACTTAAATCTGACATGCACATCCAGGAAGTTAGTTCTCTTGCTGAGATCAAATTAAGAGTTTTAAAAATAAAATTCAGAGATTAAAGTCAGAATTCTGAGGGCAGAAAAATCCAAATTATGAGACTGAAGTATGAATATCCTCAGATTAAAATCAGAATAATCTGAAATTAAATCCTGAGATAAAAGTCAGAAAATTATGAGATAAATTATGACATAAAAAATACATTTTTTATTTTTATTTATTTTTACAGGAGCTCTAATCCCTTTCTGTACCTGCTTAATGCATTTTTTTCAGGCTGACGCAAACAGAAACATAATAACCAAGAGCGCTTTTAAAAAGCGCGTTGGTCTTGTTTGGTTCTGTCGCCTGCCGTAGTTTATCAACGCGGAAGCTACAATGAATGGCTACATTGCTAACTGGTATTAGTGTCTTATCCTAAATATACGTATAAACATTGACTGTTTGCTACTTTTTCTGAGAGACGGACATGTTGCGGGGTAACACGCAGCTTGGCGGGTTGTCCCTGTGATGCGTGGCAGCTGCGGTCAGCGAGTTGTCCCATTCAGATAAGTTAGTTGCTGCGTAAACCACCATGAGAGTCCGCTCGTCTGTGTTCGCCTGCTTCATTTTAATATTTGAAGTGCTCGGCGTTGCCCTCTTCCTGAGGGGCTTCTTCCCTGTTCCTGTAAAGTCTTCTTTCTCCTCCAAGAGCAAGCTGTCGGATTTACCCGCGGAGCCGCTGGCAGGTGAGAGCCCCCAGCATCACCCTCCCGCTACCTACCTACCTGTCTGTCTGTCTGTCCCCCTCGTTGTGGTCAAGCTCATCTGAGATGTTCTTACCTCACAGGAAGCCCTCCCAACTACACCCGCCTGCCCCAGCCCCTGTTCAGGAGGGTCGTCCTCATGGTGGTGGATGCCCTCCGAAACGACTTCGTGATTGGACCCGCAGGGTCCCACATGCCGTACACCCGGTACCTGGTGGAGAAAGGCTCGTCCCACAGCTTCGTGGCCAAGGCAAGACCTCCCACTGTCACCATGCCAAGGATCAAGGTAAGGTCTCTTTATGCTACATTTATCCACGTCTTAAATATGCTTTTATCTGTGGCAAAGACATCTGCAGGCTCGGTTTTCCCACCGGGTGTTGGCGCATCCTTAGAAAGTATTGCATGTTTGTATCTAAAATAAAAGCCTTAAAATGTCTTGCATACGTAAAACAATTTAAGTTAGCCTTAAATGCGTCCTGCAGTGGCAGAACTATTTAATCAATCAATCAATCAATCAAATTTTATTTGTATAGCACATTTCAGCAGCAAGACATTTCAAAGTGCTTTACATTATAACAAACACAGAATCACAATGCAATATAGAATCAATCATTAAGTCAAGTTCCATCAATAAATTTGTAATTGATTACATTTCAAATACAATTCTAAACAGGTGGGTTTTCAGTTGAGATTTAAAAGAAGTCAGTGTTTCAGCTGTTTTACAGTTTTCTGGAAGTTTGTTCCAAATTTGTGGTGCATAGATGCTGAAAGCTGCTTCTCCTCGTTTGGTTCTGGGGATGCAGAGCAGACCAGAACCAGAACCTGAGGGGTCTGGAAGGTTGATACAACAACAGCAGATCTTTAATGTATTGTGGTGCTAAACCGTTCAGTGATTTATAAACTAACAGTATTTTAAAGTCTATTCTCTGAGCTACAGGGAGCCAGTGGAGGGACTTTAAAACTGGTGTTATGTGCTCTATCTTCCTGGTTTTAGTGAGAACGCGAGCAGCAGCGTTCTGGATCAGCTGCAGCTGTTTGATTGATTTGTTGGACAGACCTGTGAAGACGCTGTTGCAATAATCAATACGACTGAAGATGAACGCATGGATGAGTTTCTCTAGATCTGGCTGAGACATTAGTCCTTTAATCCTGGAAATGTTCTTCAGGTGATAGTTGTTTTTCTAAAAAAAAAAAAAAATTCTATCAGGACTGTTAGTTTTAAGGAAGGAAAATCTTCAATATTTGTGTCGCTGACCTCGGATGTTGGAGTGTTTTGACCGTAGTTGAGCCACATTGGGTTTTATTAACAGAATAATATAGTACAGCATCAAATGAAGCATTCTTTTTTTTGTACTACCTTAATATATGACAGCATTATTATTATTATTGTGGTTAGTCTGTTGTTAAGGTTGGGACACAGTAAGTTTAATCAAATGATCATTTTAAATACAAGTATATGGCTTTTAACGTTTCTGAAATTCATACAACTCACAGTTCCAATGATCATTTTTCTCTTTCTGTCCTTTGCTAATCATCAGTAATCGACTTTATCATAATCACACAACAGGAGCTAATGATAAAACACCTGGTTCCCACCAGGTGTTGGAAAATCAAAACCAGAATGCATAAGCAATGCTTGAAAAGTTGAGGAACTACTTACTTCGTAAGAGTTGGGAACGTTTCGTAGAGCTGGAAGTCCAGTATGTTGATTAACTTAATCATCAGCAACTGTAACCTCTTCTGTAAAAACACAAGGTGTGTACAGCTTTTGGTTGGAACCCCTCAGACGTGTGTTAATAAAGCATAAAGAAGGAAAGACGTTAGAAAGGACCGTGAAGAAAGGGTTATCTTGGCCATCTTCCCTAAATAATTGATCCTGCTGTGGCGTTTGTCTTTCTGTCGAGCTGTGCCTGTCGGTCTTTGCGGGAGTGGCTGTCCGAGGAAGTTCACTCAGACGTCAGTCAGAAGAACAAAATAAAACTCAATCCCACATCGTATGGGCCTCCATTGTTCATCTTGTATGTTAAATTTTATGGCAGAAAACTAGAACAGTTATTAATGTACAGGATATGGTCTTGCTGTTTAAAAACAAAATAGGTAGCAACTCGTTGTGGGTTTAGAGGATTTTACAGGAGCAAGTTGCAAGTCTTTATAAAAAATGTTTATTAATCTAAAAAAAATAATAACATCATGTTGCATTGAAAACAAACATATCAGCTAGGGACGCACCGATATGAAAATTTGGGCCGATATTGATATCTGATATTAATATTACTGTTATGGCTAATAACCAATATTTACCAGTATATAGGTATATTTACTTACTTTGCTACACTTCAGAGACTTTAAAAACAAAAATACCACCCAAGATTGAAATACATAATGGTTAATATCGTCCCAGTTTTATTTCCGATATGTTAAAAAGCGCCGAATATCAGCAGAGACTGATGCTAGTGCCGATATATTGTACATCATCGAATATCAGCTGTTCAGCACAGAGGTGTAGGGTTAATGATTCTGTCTTGTATATAGTAACCACAGGATCTAGTGTCATTTAACATGGCACCCAGAAGGAGAAAATCTACAACAAAACAGAAGCTACATGTTAGCCCCTGCCGGCAGGTAAAGCAGACGAGGTGACAGAATAACTGAAGAGGACAGAGCAGAGGTTTGAACCAGCAACCCACCGGTTACAAGATAAACTTCTGGCTCCTGAGCAAATTCTGCATTCATAACATAAAACAAGAATGTGCGTTAGCCTACAGGCCAATACCGATTTCTGGTTTTATTTGTCATCCGACCGGTTGGTTCAGATGTCGGACAGATTACTTTTTTCTTTTACATGATAAGATCACATAAAAGAGGGGAAAAAAATGTGTGCTGCATGTTGAACAGTCGTAGCAGTTCTGAATCCAAGTGAAAGTAAATAAGTGAAAGGCATTACAAAAACATTCCCATTTATCAATCAAGGCAGGTTTCAGGTTCCATAAAACGGTTGAAGTCGTTAGTCTTAAAGCATTTAAAGGATTGGAGAAAAGAAATCAAATTTTAAAAACTTTTTACTCAACTAATAATTAATCAGAGCAGATCTGAGAAAAATATTGGCTGATTCTGATCCCTGGCTGATTGATCGGTGCATTTTTAACACAAACCTGTCCACCAAATCAAACGGTTTTTTGTTGTTGTTTTTTTTAACATAAAATGAAGTTTGCATACACATAACGCCCAAAATTATTCTTGTGAGCCAACATATAACATATTCAGTGTAAGGAAACTACGAGGAACTTTTCAGAAACAGGAGATGAATGTTCTTTCTGGATCCTAAGGCAGGAAAACGGGGCGTGTTGTTAAATTCTGATGACGTGTCATGTTGATAAGAGCAGCGTGAGTGCTGCCGAGCCAAGAGGGAAAGGCAGTCATGTCGTGCTTGCTGCCGATGACAGTTTGTTGTGCTGAAACACGCCGAGACGGCGAACCAACTACTGTGAACAGCAAAGAGTCGGCAGTTGTTGTCAGTAGCGGAGGAACGAGGTTGCAAAGGCTTTGATATTTTTATGTTTCTTTTTTTTTTTTTTTTCCACCTGCAAATAATCAGCTTAGCCTAGTCTGTTATCCTGTAGGCGCCGGGGAAGGGCGGAGGTGGACAAAAGGCGTCTGACAAAAGCTGAAGGGTAAAGTGGAATTTTATTTTTCTTCTCCCGCGTCAGAGGGGGAGAAAAAAAGTCAGAGGCGATATTTATGCTTTCTCGATGGTGGCGGAAAAGAATGAGGATGTGCTGACGGTGTCAAGCTGTCTCAACCCAAGGAGACGGGAGCCACACATCAGCCTCGAGGAGCGCTGCTGCAGAGAAAAGACGGCGTGGACAGAATCGTCCTCAGTGATGTCTTGACGAAATGGTTGGGAAGGCAGAACAGGAGCTGTTGGAATCAACACTCAACGGCTTCTTGACAAAGTGCACAGCTGATGTTTACTTAAAAATATTCCTGATCAAGGAAACAAAATCAATCACTCTTTCTCGTTAGAGAATTAGTTTAGTCTTGAGAGGTGCGTTGTTACTGTTTTCGTGAAGTTGTACTGGAGCCAAGGTGCTGTGGTTCGGTGTGACACCCTGGGGTTCTTCGCGGCCCTGCTTGAAGCAGATGGCTTTCTCTTGCGCAACTTGCTTTAATTTGAGTTCTAATTATTGTCGTCAAACAAAATTATGACATATGAGAAAGCATGCCGTCCAAACTCTCACTGGTCCACCAAAGTTACCGGGCTCACTGCCGCCATCTCCAGTCAGGGATTTCTGTGAATGATTTTCTGTCTACAATTTTGTAAAACTTGATCCTGCTGATGCCAATTTAGATTTCTTTTTAAAAGCTGTAAATTATTAAGGACAAAAGTATTATTTTGTCATTTATAGCTTCTAAAGAAATTAGAAGTTAGGGATGGGCATTTATCGTATCGTTTATCATTTATCGTGATAAATTTTTTATCATAAGAATATATATAGAAGTTGTTTTTTAGAATTGCAGTCTACCTGTGGTTTTAGCAATGGCACTGGAGGAAGTGAACGAAGCCGTTCAGTCCACTTTGGGCACATTTCCAAATATTAAATTAGCAGCCATCTTGTTCGGCTCTTCATTTCTCTCTTCATAGTGGAGGATGGTTGTTTACAGCGCAAACAATTTCGGGTAAACTTCATAGCGTACAACTACCGCATTATAAATG
This sequence comes from Xiphophorus couchianus, assembly GCF_001444195.1. Taxonomy (NCBI): domain Eukaryota; kingdom Metazoa; phylum Chordata; class Actinopteri; order Cyprinodontiformes; family Poeciliidae; genus Xiphophorus; species Xiphophorus couchianus. Next base: position 25,663,486 of record NC_040250.1, on the reverse strand, counting down.
TTATGGGCAAACGTTACCAATTGGGTAAAGTTTAAAACTCCAACTAAGTCAAGTCCTCCAAAAAGCAATCATCTCTCAATAGCTGATTGTCCAGACCCTCTGGATGAAGCGAATCGTAGAACAAGGACTGTCTTTCACCAGGCTAAAACGGATCCACTGTTTAAAATAGTTTCCATTCTAGAAGTTTCTGCACCTTTCGACTGATTCTAAAACAGTCGAAAGGTGTTTCGACTGTTTTAGTCGAAACACCTTGATACAATACTAAAGCTATTGCTGAGGTATGATGTAATCACTGAATGGATGGGGCTTCATCTGTGAATCGTTCTGCTTTAGTTGTAGCTCAATGATGACACGGCCAAACAACTCCAAGAATGACATTTTCAGGCTTCCCAATAAAAGAATTGTTCACATATACCAGGGGTCGGCAACCAATGGCTCCGGAGCCACGTGTGGCTCTTTCATCCTTCTGTTGTGGCTCCCAGTGACTTTGGGAAATAGAATATTTTATTAAAATTAAATCATTAAAAAATTATAAATTAAAATCATTTAAAAATAAATTTCTAAATCTGAAGATTATGGTAAACTTGTAACATTAAAACAAAACGTTTTGAACATTTTTAGCACCCAAAATATACGTCATGTCCGCCGATGTGCGACAGGCATTCCTGGCGAACCCCACATGTCTGGCAGACCGCGTTTTTTTAGCGCACTGATTTATTGACTTTTTGATCCTTGCCTGGAAAATACATCATGAATAAATCCAAGAAAAGGAAACATTCTGAAGATGGCAGAACATTTAATGCTACGTGGACAGATCATTTTGCTTTCACCGCTGATGAAACTGGTTCACCAGCCTGCTTAATATGTGGCGAAAGACTGGCAAACAACAAGAAGTCAAATGTTGAAAGACATTTCAAGAGCAAACACTCTGTCTTTGCTAAAAAAATATCCCGAGGGAGAGGAGAGAAAAATGGCCGTTTCAGAGCTGATGTGAAAGGCTGAAGCGTACGGAGCCCTCTAGGGGACATGGGGGAGTTTTTTTCATTTGCGTTCCCTCGCAAAACTTTTGCGTTCCCTCGCAATACTGTACTGGTCAGTTATTTGATTATTTCTGCTACTGAATTAAGCTGCACTGACCCTTGCAAAACTGCCTTACTATTAAAATACTTAGCATAAAGAAAATCTAAAAGATGTTGTGGACATTCAGTTAATGAGTCACCTTAAGGTTCTTTGATGGTTGTAAAATAGCTCTGATGTTTGATTCTGGAGAGGAAAAAGTGGAAAATGTTTTATAGGTTGCTGGTAGCTCATATGTAAAACAACATCCTTGCGACTCGCCAAGTCAATAAAACCAACCTGGTTCTGTACCAAGTGCCAGTTGTCATAAAGAGAAGAGCGACCGTTAACAGGTGAGCTCTGTGAAACTAGTTGGCTGCAGGCTGCTCAGTCTGGCTAATTCACAGGGGGAAGAAGGTTGGGACACCTGGATGTAGTTCGTCAGGAACCAGGCGAATCTTTTCTCGATGCCAGCTTAAACAGAGTTTACGTCAGTTCTGGACAGGATAAAACCCAGCAGATTTAGGAAACTCAATTAACCCGACAGACGGAGAGCTGGGAGCACATCTCCCCTCTCAGAAGAGGAAGTAGAGAGTGAGAGAGGAGAGAGAGAGACTGAAGAGGGGGGAGATGTTGCGCAACAACAATATATAAAATTTGATCATTATCAGAGAGTTAACAAAGATTAGAGAAAATTTTGTTTAGCAAATGTTTATAAAATCTGAACAATTTCCTCCCAGAACCAAATTAATAATGGATAAAGACAATTCATATGGCAGCAGGTACAGAAAACCAGGGTAGAAATCTATTGTTAATCAATTCATGTTAAATAAATGGGAAAAAAATTACTTATTAAATATTTGGTCATAATTTCAGTTTGAGTCGGGCAGAACTTATCTGTTCGTTCCCATAGCAACGATCAGAAGCAGGACCATCCCCAGACCCACAGTGACCTCACTGATGAGGTCACTGATGACATCATGAACATCACAATAGATCAAAGAAGTTCTGAGGCTTTAACTGCTTGAATCTCAACACATCAGTTAGAATCCAAACGTTTCAGTGAGATTCAGGTTTTGTGTCTAGAGAGGATTTTTGTGTTTCCAAAATGCCATACCCTTTAATTTTTCCACTTGGTTTTGGACTAGGATATCTGGTGACGACAGGAATGAGGAAAGTATTCGACCATTTCTTTCCTGGAAATGATTCAGATGAAAGTGCCTCCCAGGAGGTTGAGAGTGATTTGTTTTGGGACGGGATTCCATCGGTTCCCAGAGATAAAGCTGACCCGGCTGGGGAAGTTTGTTCTGCAGCGAATCTGAATCGATTCTCAAGCTCCCAGGATGTTGAGGGAGACTTGTTTTGGGACGGGCTTCCATCAGTTCCCAGAGATCAAACTGACCCGGCTGGGGAAGTTTCTTCTGCGGCGAATCTCAAAGCTGAGCCTTCGATTACAACAATTTTATGTCCGGAGTGTTCAGCGAAGACATCGACAAATGGCACATCCTCCGGGGTCTCTGACCTTAAATGTTCCCCAGACGGCGCGTCAGGTTCAACACGCAGGAGCAGCAGTGGAGCTCCAGGAGGTAAGACTGCCCACAAACAGAAAACTGCCCTGAACGAGGGCACAAGATACCCCTCAAAGTCAAAAGATGAAGAAAGACTGTTGGAACCACAAGTACCTAGTTCCCAAATGAAAAGCTACCCCAGACGGTGCACTTTGACCCCAGAAGAGCATGAAATTTATAACAGGATGTTACTGATTCCCCCAAAGAAAACCTACTACTTTTGGGATAGCTCGACCTCAGAAGAAGAGGAAACCAGTTGGGACCGGGGGCGTGCCGTGGTGGCTTAGGGGTTAGCGCGACCCGTATTTGGAGGCCTCGAGTCCTCGACGAGGTCGTCGCGGGTTCGACTCCCGGACCCGACGACATTTGCCGCATGTCTTCCCCCCTCTCCTTCCTGTCAGCCTACTGTCATATAAGGGACACTAGGAGGAAGAAACATTGAATTTTGCGAATAAACTATCAAAAGTTAACATCCTGTATGCAGGTTTCTCTCCGGGCGCTCCGGCTTCCTGCCACAAGCTAAAGTCATCACTGTTTGGTTAATTAGTTTCTAAATTCTCCTTTGGTGTGAATAAAACATCAGGGCTGCACAGTAGCTCAGTGGGTAACACTGCTGCCTTGCAGTAAGAAAGTCCTGGGTTTGAATCCCAGCCTGGTTCTGTCTGCATGGGGTTTTCTGGTTCTCCATGTCCATATGTGGGTTCTCTCCGGGCGCTCCGGCTTCCTCCCACAGTCCAAAAAGATTTAGTGTGATTTATAATGGATGGATGTTAATAATGATAATAATTATTATTATTAATATTACCATTACTATATATAAATAGATATATCTATCCGTCTTTGCTGGGGGATTTTAACCAGGCCAACATGAAGACTGTTCTCCCTCACTGCAACCAGTATGTGGATTTTCCAACCAGGGGAGTGAATACTCTAGACTTGCCCTACATAGAGGGTTAAATAAGTAATATTTTTTATTTATTTAACAAAGAGATTAACGATCGATTTTAATCTAATCTGTACCGCTCAAAAATGCACAATACGTCTATAAACAATTTTGGAGAATTATCCACCTTATTCCTGGAAGGTTTTTGGGGGGTAACTGTTGTGCTGCTCCTGGTTGTACTCTAATCAGACCAAGTTTAGTTTGTGGCTGCAGCAAGTTTTCATCGCCTACTGACAGATAAGGAAACAAAAAGAATTTGGCTAAAAATTCTAAACTTGAACAGAGAAACCAAAATGCTTCATATGTGATCATTTCACTGTGTGGACAAAAAGCCAACGGAAGAAAACCCGCATCTGCATCCGAAGCAACTGAGTCAGTGAAGTAGCTAAACATGCTAGTGCGGGTTATTTGCGGCCATTTCTTCAAGTCGCCATCCCTCCCCGCATTAGCTGTAGGTAGCGGTAAAACAATATTGCCACATTTAAGCTGTGATAGCTGGAGTTCCCACATGTTTTACAGCCTAAAAGCTCTGACGAAAGCCGGTTAGCGAGTTGCTAACATGTAAACAAACGGCGGTTCCGGTTTGCGGCGGAAGTCGCGCCCACAAATCACACAAAGCTTCATGGGGGCTCGGAATAAGGTGGATAAAGAAGTACGTAAATATTCCCTTTTCCAACGAAATAACGTCTTTGCCACTTCGACACAAGCACAGTGACAAACGTTCAGAGGATGAAAACACTAGACTGCGAGTAAAAATCATATGACCCAGCTTTTCACCAGCATTTAAACGCACCACTTGTGCACAAATCTGAGGCTGTTTGAAGCGTGAAATGAGTCAAAAGTGCTTTTGTCCTCATAACCGGATCAGTGCGTAAATGCAGTTTTATCTGTGTATCAGGCGACTCGTGCGAACTTCTTTAATATTTGTAGGACTAAGAGAGGGTTTGAATTCCTAATGGTCAGATTTGTGAGGTTGTAGTTAAAAAAAATTGTTTGCAGAAATTTAACGTTTGTAGAAATTGTAATTGTGTACTTTTTATTTTTTATATGTAATTTCTTCATACTTGTGTATGCATTTGATCACATATTTACAAGTACCCAGTGTTATCCACAGGTTTTCTTTTTACGGTTTACAAATAATGTTTCACAGATAAGTAGAAAAAAGACAAATAAAAAAAAGGAGGCAATGACAAAAGAAGAGCTTGTATAGATTCTGAAGAACCCTTTGCAGTGGTCAGTGTGTTTGTGTGAGCTTGTATATGCTACATATAGAGGACATTTTTCACCAACAATCAAAGATCATCTGTGGAGTGACAACATTTTCCCGTCTTCACTTTTTAATTTCAATTCTAGAAGTATGGTGTGGATTATTTTTTATTGATTAGTTTTGATTAAGGTTAGGAACACACTCAGTTGTTAGGATTAAGGAAAAATATATATATTGACTTCCATTTGGCATAAATGGAAGTCAATACACAGAGAGTCCTCTGAGTGGTACAAGAATGTGTGTGTGCTCAATGAAAAATAAAGACTCATAATCCATCCCAAAGGTTCATGCATATTTTATTCAAGAGTAAAAAAGTGGATCGTCCCATGGGCCATGCTTACAGTGATGGCAGAACATTTAATGCTACGTGGACAGATCATTTTGCTTTCACCGCTGATGAAACTGGTTCACCAGTCTGCTTAATATGTGGCGAAAGACTGGCAAACAACAAGAAGTCAAATGTTGAAAGACATTTCAAGAGCAAACACTCTGTCTTTGCTAAAAAAATATCCCGAGGGAGAGGAGAGAAAAAAGGAGCTGATGCGAAAGGCTGAAGCGTACGGAGCCCTCTAGGGGACATGGGGGAGTTTTTTTCATTTGCGTTCCCTCGCAAAACTTTTGCGTTCCCTCGCAATACTGTACTGGTCAGTTATGCAGCATAATTGAATACTGTAAGCCTTTTTTACGTGGGCGCCGTACTTTCTGCTTTAATATAAGGTTATGTGAGGTTTTTCCAGGAATGTTAATATCTTTTTGTGAAATATCTGAAGTTTTATATCTTTCTTTAGGATAGAAAGGCACCACAAACCTACGATATAAACAGAAACCTTCTGTAAGTAGGAAAGAAATAAAAATACATCCTAATTTGGACTGTTTCTGAGTTATTATCGCAGGTAATAAATCATCTGACAGTTTTGATTGTGTCTCTGTTGTGTTCGTAGTCTGAATGGTTTAAAGAGCTGCTTTCAGTGCCGCTCCATCTCAGCCTTAACAGACATAAACATGCAGTAAAAAATAAATCGATTTTCAATCAGTGTTTTGCACCAAACAGTTAATAATAATAAACAAGTTTTCACTGAGGCTCTATAAGAGCCATAAATGAAATAAGTAATTATTGATATGACAGGAGCAGCGGCTTTGACACTTAGGTGTGTCGACGTGACGTCACCAGGTATGAATGGGAAGGATACTGGCTTTGTGTGTTTTAGGAAGCGGTGAGCGGGGCGGTCAGTCCTTGCAAAGTTTGGAGCCTGATCATCAAAATGGAATAAATCGATAATTGTGACAGAACAAAGAAAAGGTTTGGAGTTGATTGATACACGGACAGATGAGATTCCCCGAGTTAACCCAGAGTTAATCCCTTTACCATCATTAGTTTGTCGTGTTTTTAATAATAAAAACTTGTTAAGAGTAAAAACTGTTTGGTGCAAAACACTGATTGAAAATTGATTTATTTATTACTGCATGTTTATGTCTGTTAAGGCTGAGATGGAGCGGCACTGAAAGCAGCTCTTTAAACCATTCAGACTAGAACACAACAGAGACACAATCAAAACTGTCAGATGATTTATTACCTGCGATAATAACTCAGAAATACTCCAAATTAGGATGTATTTTTATTTCTTTCCTACTTACGGAAGGTTTCTGTTTATATCGTAGGTTTGTGGCGCCTTTCTATCCTAAAGAAAGATATAAAACTTCAGATATTTCACAAAAAGATTCTAACATTCATGGAAAAACCTCACATAACCTTATATTAAAACAGAAAGTACGGCGCCCACCGTAAGAAAGGCTTACAGTATTCAATTAGCTGCATAACTGACCAGTACAGTATTGCGAGGGAACGCAAAAGAAAAAAATCCCCATGTCCCCTAGGGGGCTCCGTACTACGGGACACAGAAGCAGACTGCGCATTTTTTGGTTTGCTTGGTTCGTTCAGTGCCGGTGGATAATATTTGGATAAGTTTAGATTTTTATCTCCTGAATAAGAGGAGGACAGGTGACTGCATTCTGTTTCTATGTTTCCTTCAGTGCGGGATGGGTAAGTTTCGATTTTTATTTCTTAAATACAAAGACCCAAATAGACAGAGGGTGTTTTGTTTGAAATTGAGCATCAACAAAGTGTAAAATGCGTTTTGTTACATGCAGAAATAACATTTTGTGTTCTCTGCAGCAGTTCGTTGATTTCATAAACGCAACATCGATTTTTGTACATAGCATATAGGTTTTATATATATGACGTCAAAATGGGTTGTGGCTCCAAATGCTTTCTTTTTATTGGGAGGCGGTCCCAAATGGCTCTTTGAATAGATTGTAAAGTTTTAGACCCCTGGAATTTGTTTTACATTATGTTGCATCTCATCCGGAGACGTCAGCGTGTTTAATTTCGGATTGACCATCTTCAGTTCAACTGAGCGAATATTTTGGAAAACCAACTTTCCCTGCATTTACACACTTTGAGGTATATTTCTACTACCTTTACTCAGACTGAAATATTTGTCCATTCCTCTTTGTAAAACTGCTGAGGCTTTTGGATTTAACTCTGGACTTTGACTAGACCTTTTTACCAGATGGATATGATTCCTAGTGAAAGGTGAATCTCTGCAACAGATTCAAGCATTCTGCAGCCTCAAACTGGTTTTGAGTGTTAACCTCCATTAACGTTCGTTCACCAGGTTCACTGACCCCGCTGAAGAAAAGCATTTCCCTACATGTCTTGTCTTACTTCTTATGTCTTTCATTCAGTTGTGGCTTTGACATACAGTATATAGATCTATATAGATCTCTCTCTCTATATATAGGTAGATAGATAGATCTATATATACAGTACAGACCAAAGGTTTGGACACAACTGTGTGTCCACACTTTTGGTCTGTACTGTATATATAGATCTATATATGTATATAGATCTACATATCTACATATATATAGATCTATCTATTTATATAGATCTATCTATCTACCTGTATATATATAGAGAGATCTATATAGATCTATATACATATATGTGATACTTTTCTATTCAATTATTATTTGTTTAAGATCTGAGTTTAATCAATCCCAATATTAGTTGTTCAACAAATTACATCATTATTGATCATTTCAGTACAAGGTAGTATAAAATATTGTGAAGAAAACTTCCCCATGCTGGAGATTTAAGTTTAACAGTAATAATAAATAAAGTTATCTTTAAAATGAATCACTCAAGTGACCCAACAGTAGACTTAAACATCAATAAAATAAATCTGGTGTGTTGTTTTTGTCTCCTGCAAACTTTGCTTTAATTCTATTCATTTTTTCTATCTAATCATAATAAATCATAGTCAGTCAGAGAGAGTCATGAAACAAGAAAAGCAGGTTTCCTGGAAAAAGAGGAAGTAAGTTTCCAGCCTGCAAACTTATAGAAATAGTTGAGACTATTCCTTATTTTAAAGCATGAAAGTTTTAAAGAATGAAAGTCTAAACATTTTGAGTAATTGGATAAGATTCAAAGTAAAATACTTATATTAATACTGGTTTACTTGTAATAATACTTACACTTACATTTGTGGGAATGCTTGCAAGTAAAACAAGTAACTTTGGTATCAAATAATTAGAATAATAGATTATTCTTGGTTTCTGTTCAGAAAAACATCTGTAATAACTCACATTAAGATTATAATAAATATAATTAATAAGTTATAGTTATAAAATTATAAATGAATGCTAAATCAGAGAAGCTAAAGAAGTTATAAATGCGATTTTGACATTGAACTTGAAATGGTGTAAAATGTGTAACTGCAATTAAACATCACTGATGTTGTGTTGGAGGTAGATGGTAGGTGAAAGGTGAAAGGTTAAGGGAAAAAGAGGAACTAACAGGAGAGCAGAGATGATCAACGCCTTATTTGGAAACAGGTTGTTGAACAATTTAAATGTTTCAAAGAAAAGGTTGTGCAGGCAACGGACGTAGGAGGACCATTGGGCAATCCTGAGACATTAGCACAGACATCAGGACATAATGTCTGTAAAACAGTGATGGATATGAGATCATCTGTCTGAGCAGACAACCAATGAAACAAGCACAGCAACAGTGCTAGCCAATGCAAACGCACCAAAATGGTGGATAAACCCTATAAAAGGTGGGTGCAAAAGAGGAACCTTTGGTTGGATCCTCCAGGCAGCTTCGAGCCAAGATCGAGACGGACAAAGAACTCTGCAGCTGAAGAAGAGGCGGGGCCACAGAGCCGAAGACTGTCCTGCTCATGGGGACCAACCCGTTAGCCCCGCAACATATGGCTTCAAATGGCACTTCTCTCATCAGCTGGGTTCAGACCCCAAAGACAAAGATGAAGACAAAGGCAAGCACCCAAGTCCTGTGTGACCTCACCATCCATGCGGAGAAGAAGCTCATCAGACCTACAGAGATCCCGGCCTTCATCGATCAACATCTTCCTCCTGCTGCAGCACCTTCTTCATCATCAGGCCAGGTCTGGGGTTTGAAAAGCCATGCTCCGTCCGTCTCTCTCAAAGGTTCCCTTTTTTAGTTCTCAGTGTCAGCATTAGGGAAAGATAGACTAGATGATTGATTTTACTTATTTGATTATTTCTGCTACTGAATTAAGCTGTACTGACCCTTGCAAAACTGCCTTACTAATAAAATACTTAGCATAAAGAAAATCTAAAAGATGTCGTGGACATTCAGTTAATGAGTCACCTTAAGGTTCTTTGATGGTTGTAAAATAGCTGTGATGTTTGATTCTGGAGAGGAAAAAGTGGAAAATGTTTTATAGGTTGCTGGTAGCCCATATGTAAAACAACATACTTGGGACTCGCTGAGTCACTAAAACCAACCTGGTTCTGTACCAAGTGCAAGTTGTCATAAAGAAAAGAGCGACCGTTAACAGGTGAGCTCTGTGAAACTAGTTGGCTGCAGGCTGCTCAGTCTGGCTAATTCACAGGGGGAAGAAGGTTGGGACACCTGGATGTAGTTCGTTAGGAACCAGGCGAATCTTTTCTCGATGCCAGCTTAAACAGAGTTTACGTCAGTTCTGGACAGGATAAAACCCAGCAGATTTAGGAAACTCAATTAACCCGACAGACGGAGAGCTGGTAGCACATCTCCCCTCTCAGAAGAGGAAGTAGAGAGTGAGAGAGGAGAGAGACTGAAGAGGGGGGAGATGTTGCGCAACAACAAATTAAATTTGATCATTAACATAGAGTTAACAAAGATTAGAGAAAATTTTGTTTTGCAAATGTTTATAAAATCTGAACAATTTCCTCCCAGAACCAAATTAATAATGGATAAAGACAATTCATATGGCAGCAGGTAGAGAAAACCAAGGTAGAAATCTATTGTTAATCAATTCATGTTAAATAAATGGGAAAAAAAATTACTTATTAAATATTTGGTCATTATTTCAGTTTGAGTCGGGCAGAACTTATCTGTTTGTTCCCATAGCAACGATCAGAAGCAGGACCCTCCCCAGAACCACAGTGACCTCACTGATGAGGTCACAGACGACATCATGAACATCACAACAGATCAAAGAAGTTCTGAGGCTTTAACTGCTTGAATCTCAACACATCAGTTAGAATCCAAACGTTTCAGTGAGATTCAGGTTTTGTGTCTAGAGAGGATTTTTGTGTTTCCAAAATGCCATACCCTTTAATTTTCCCACTTGGCTTTGGACTAGGATATCTGGTGACGACAGGAATGAGGAAAGTATTCGACCATTTCTTTCCTGGAAATGATTCAGATGAAAGTGCCTCCCAGGAGGTTGAGAGTGATTTGTTTTGGGACGGGAATCCATCGGTTCCCAGAGATAAAGCTGACCCGGCTGGGGAAGTTTGTTCTGCAGCGAATCTGAATCGATTCTCAAGCTCCCAGGATGTTGAGGGAGACTTGTTTTGGGACGGGCTTCCATCAGTTCCCAGAGATCAAACTGACCCGGCTGGGGAAGTTTCTTCTGCGGCGAATCTCAAAGCTGAGCCTTCGATTACAACAATTTTATGTCCGGAGTGTTCAGCGAAGACATCGACAAATGGCACATCCTCCGGGGTCTCTGACCTTAAATGTTCCCCAGACGGCGCGTCAGGTTCAACACGCAGGAGCAGCAGTGGAGCTCCAGGAGGTAAGACTGCCCACAAACAGAAAACTGCCCTGAACGAGGGCACAAGATACCCCTCAAAGTCAAAAGATGAAGAAAGACTGTTGGAACCACAAGTACCTAGTTCCCAAATGAAAAGCTACCCCAGACGGTGCACTTTGACCCCAGAAGAGCATGAAATTTATAACAGGATGTTACTGATTCCCCCAAAGAAAACCTACTACTTTTGGGATAGCTCGACCTCAGAAGAAGAGGAAACCAGTTGGGACCGGGGGCGTGCCGTGGTGGCTTAGGGGTTAGCGCGACCCGTATTTGGAGGCCTCGAGTCCTCGACGAGGTCGTCGCGGGTTCGACTCCCGGACCCGACGACATTTGCCGCATGTCTTCCCCCCTCTCCTTCCTGTCAGCCTACTGTCATATAAGGGACACTAGGAGGAAGAAACATTGAATTTTGCGAATAAACTATCAAAAGTTAACATCCTGTATGCAGGTTTCTCTCCGGGCGCTCCGGCTTCCTGCCACAAGCTAAAGTCATCACTGTTTGGTTAATTAGTTTCTAAATTCTCCTTTGGTGTGAATAAAACATCAGGGCTGCACAGTAGCTCAGTGGGTAACACTGCTGCCTTGCAGTAAGAAAGTCCTGGGTTTGAATCCCAGCCTGGTTCTGTCTGCATGGGGTTTTCTGGTTCTCCATGTCCATATGTGGGTTCTCTCCGGGCGCTCCGGCTTCCTCCCACAGTCCAAAAAGATTTAGTGTGATTTATAATGGATGGATGTTAATAATGATAATAATTATTATTATTAATATTACCATTACTATATATAAATAGATATATCTATCCGTCTTTGCTGGGGGATTTTAACCAGGCCAACATGAAGACTGTTCTCCCTCACTGCAACCAGTATGTGGATTTTCCAACCAGGGGAGTGAATACTCTAGACTTGCCCTACATAGAGGGTTAAATAAGTAATATTTTTTATTTATTTAACAAAGAGATTAACGATCGATTTTAATCTAATCTGTACCGCTCAAAAATGCACAATACGTCTATAAACAATTTTGGAGAATTATCCACCTTATTCCTGGAAGGTTTTTGGGGGGTAACTGTTGTGCTGCTCCTGGTTGTACTCTAATCAGACCAAGTTTAGTTTGTGGCTGCAGCAAGTTTTCATCGCCTACTGACAGATAAGGAAACAAAAAGAATTTGGCTAAAAATTCTAAACTTGAACAGAGAAACCAAAATGCTTCATATGTGATCATTTCACTGTGTGGACAAAAAGCCAACGGAAGAAAACCCGCATCTGCATCCGAAGCAACTGAGTCAGTGAAGTAGCTAAACATGCTAGTGCGGGTTATTTGCGGCCATTTCTTCAAGTCGCCATCCCTCCCCGCATTAGCTGTAGGTAGCGGTAAAACAATATTGCCACATTTAAGCTGTGATAGCTGGAGTTCCCACATGTTTTACAGCCTAAAAGCTCTGACGAAAGCCGGTTAGCGAGTTGCTAACATGTAAACAAACGGCGGTTCCGGTTTGCGGCGGAAGTCGCGCCCACAAATCACACAAAGCTTCATGGGGGCTCGGAATAAGGTGGATAAAGAAGTACGTAAATATTCCCTTTTCCAACGAAATAACGTCTTTGCCACTTCGACACAAGCACAGTGACAAACGTTCAGAGGATGAAAACACTAGACTGCGAGTAAAAATCATATGACCCAGCTTTTCACCAGCATTTAAACGCACCACTTGTGCACAAATCTGAGGCTGTTTGAAGCGTGAAATGAGTCAAAAGTGCTTTTGTCCTCATAACCGGATCAGTGCGTAAATGCAGTTTTATCTGTGTATCAGGCGACTCGTGCGAACTTCTTTAATATTTGTAGGACTAAGAGAGGGTTTGAATTCCTAATGGTCAGATTTGTGAGGTTGTAGTTAAAAAAAATTGTTTGCAGAAATTTAACGTTTGTAGAAATTGTAATTGTGTACTTTTTATTTTTTATATGTAATTTCTTCATACTTGTGTATGCATTTGATCACATATTTACAAGTACCCAGTGTTATCCACAGGTTTTCTTTTTACGGTTTACAAATAATGTTTCACAGATAAGTAGAAAAAAGACAAATAAAAAAAAGGAGGCAATGACAAAAGAAGAGCTTGTATAGATTCTGAAGAACCCTTTGCAGTGGTCAGTGTGTTTGTGTGAGCTTGTATATGCTACATATAGAGGACATTTTTCACCAACAATCAAAGATCATCTGTGGAGTGACAACATTTTCCCGTCTTCACTTTTTAATTTCAATTCTAGAAGTATGGTGTGGATTATTTTTTATTGATTAGTTTTGATTAAGGTTAGGAACACACTCAGTTGTTAGGATTAAGGAAAAATATATATATTGACTTCCATTTGGCATAAATGGAAGTCAATACACAGAGAGTCCTCTGAGTGGTACAAGAATGTGTGTGTGCTCAATGAAAAATAAAGACTCATAATCCATCCCAAAGGTTCATGCATATTTTATTCAAGAGTAAAAAAGTGGATCGTCCCATGGGCCATGCTTACAGTGATGGCAGAACATTTAATGCTACGTGGACAGATCATTTTGCTTTCACCGCTGATGAAACTGGTTCACCAGTCTGCTTAATATGTGGCGAAAGACTGGCAAACAACAAGAAGTCAAATGTTGAAAGACATTTCAAGAGCAAACACTCTGTCTTTGCTAAAAAATATCCCGAGGGAGAGGAGAGAAAAAAGGAGCTGATGCGAAAGGCTGAAGCGTACGGAGCCCCCTAGGGGACATGGGGGATTTTTTTTCTTTTGCGTTCCCTCGCAATACTGTTCTGGTCAGTTATGCAGCATAATTGAATACTGTAAACCTTTCTTACGGTGGGCGCCGTACTTTCTGCTTTAATATAAGGTTATGTGAGGTTTTTCCATGAATGTTAGAATCTTTTTGTGAAATATCTGAAGTTTTATATCTTTCTTTAGGATAGAAAGGCACCAAAAACCTACGATATAAACAGAAACCTTTCGTAAGTAGGAAAGAAATAAAAATACATCCTAATTTGGACTATTTCTGAGTTATTATCGCAGGTAATAAATCATCTGACAGTTTTGATTGTGTCTCTGTTGTGTTCGTAGTCTGAATGGTTTAAAGAGCTGCTTTCAGTGCCGCTCCATCTCAGCCTTAACAGACATAAACATGCAGTAAAAAATAAATCGACTTTCAGTCAGTGTTTTGCACCAAACAGTTAATAATAATAAACAGGTTTTCACTGAGGCTCTATAAGAGCCATATGAATGAAATAAGTAATTATTGATATGACAGGAGCAGGAGGCTTTGACACTTAGGTGTGTCGACGTGGGAGTGACGTCACCAGGTATGAATGGGAAGGATACTGGCTTTGTGTGTTTTAGGAAGCGGTGAGCGGGGCGGTCAGTCCTTGCAAAGTTTGGAGCCTGATCATCAAAATGGAATAAATCGATAATTGAGACAGAACAAAGAAAAGGTTTGGAGTTGATTGATACACGAACAGATGAGATTCCCCGAGTTAACCCAGAGTTAATCCCTTTACCATCATTAGTTTGTCGTGTTTTTAATAATAAAAACTTGTTAATAGTAAAAACTGTTTGGTGCAAAACACTGATTGAAAATTGATTTATTTTTTACTGCATGTTTATGTCTGTTAAGGCTGAGATGGAGCGGCACTGAAAGCAGCTCTTTAAACCATTCAGACTAGAACACAACAGAGACACAATCAAAACTGTCAGATGATTTATTACCTGCGATAATAACTCAGAAATAGTCCAAATTAGGATGTATTTTTATTTCTTTCCTACTTACGAAAGGTTTCTGTTTATATCGTAGGTTTGTGGCGCCTTCCTATCCTAAAGAAAGATATAAAACTTCAGATATTTCACAAAAGATTCTAACATTCATGGAAAAACCTCACATAACCTTATATTAAAACAGAAAGTACGGCGCCCACCGTAAGAAAGGCTTACAGTGTTCAATTATGCTGCATAACTGACCAGTACAGTATTGCGAGGGAACGCAAAAGAAAAAAATCCCCATGTCCCCTAGGGGGCTCCGTACTACGGGACACAGAAGCAGACTGCGCATTTTTTGGTTTGCTTGGTTCGTTCAGTGCCGGTGGATAATATTTGGATAAGTTTAGATTTTTATCTCCTGAATAAGAGGAGGACAGGTGACTGCATTCTGTTTCTATGTTTCCTTCAGTGCGGGTTGGGTAAGTTTCGATTTTTATTTCTTAAATACAAAGACCCAAATAGACAGAGGGTGTTTTGTTTGAAATTGAGCATCAACAAAGTGTAAAATGCGTTTTGTTACATGCAGAAATAAAATTTCGTGTTCTCTGCAGCAGTTCGTTGATTTCATAAACGCAACATCGATTTTTGTACATAGCATATAGGTTTTATATATATGACGTCAAAATGGGTTGTGGCTCCAAATGCTTTCTTTTTATTGGGAGGCGGTCCCAAATGGCTCTTTGAATAGAAAAGGTTGCCGACCCCTGACATATACCAATGTCCGATCATTTTTTAAAAACTTGTCTTGTGAAATAAAGTGACCCAATTACAGGTAAACACCAAACCTTGAGCAAAAACGAGCCTATTAGTTGAGGAAAACGTTAGAACATTCCAGCCCGTTATACAGTAGCTAATCTAGGGCACAAGTCATAATACAGCATCTCAATAAAATCCAGATGTGGGCTTTAGAGTGAGGTTTGTTTTGGGTTTATGTTATCCATTTCTGCTTCAGCTTTAATAATTTGACATTTTTTATGCCAGAATTCATGGTGGATTCTATGACAGTGAGCTGAGCTGGTCTTCCTGGCGCAAAACATTCCCACCTCCATGCTTCACTACTGGTATGAGGCTACTTTCCTGAAATGCATCATACCAAACATGTTCTCTCAGACTGTCCAAAGAACGTTGATCCAGACTTCTTGGTCTTTGGCCGTGTTTCCACTCTGGCCTTCATGATTTTCTTAAAGAGCAAAAGTGTTGCACATCTCCTATAAATCTCTGAGGCTTAAATTGATTTAAACAGATTTCTGTATTGTTAAAGCTGGTGGTGAATATATGTCTGCCAAATGTTACACTGATTAGTTTGGCAAAAAGTACAGTCGACTATAGAGAGATTAAGGTAAGATTAAATGTGCTGAGTCACTAAATCTATGTTCTGTAGTTCTGTCCAGCCTTTGATTTAGTGATGTGAGAATGTTGTAACTGGGCTTTACCGACTGAGGCACCCTCTCTCACCTTTACGCCTGGTTTGCTATCGTCTTGGCTGTGATGAAATGAAGCGTCCTATAGGCAGAGTGGTGTAGCGAAGGGGGAGGACATGGAGAGGATTGAGATTTATGTGGACATACAGGGAGGCAGATGTTTCCCTGTAATCCGAGGGTTTAGAGAAAGATGTGGGGATAATGAAGGACAAAGACAGGCGGCCATTCGGTGCCAAATTCCCTCTTTCCCTGATGCAGGGGGTAGTTTATTTTAAAGAAGATGGAAAGCATTGCAGAAATTGTATAACACAAAAAAACAATCTTCAAACTTAAATTTTTTTCCCCTCACATCTAACAATATTCATTCACTTCTCCTTTTATGACAACATATATACATCACAATTTGGTAAGGCAGGTTGTATTTTAGCGGGCAAATGTTTATCCTTTAAATAGTGATGTATTTCACATTTTTGTTTATGTTTGAGTATGTCACAAAGTAGACTTTCATGAAATTTATGCGAGACGGTGTAAGTATCTAAAGTCAAGTCAACTTTATTCATAGACCACATTTCATGCATCTTTCAATCTCTAAGCCCAGAAGAAGAAAAACAGGGCATTTTTAATTTAAGGTTTCATCGTGATTTCTTGCATGTCAGCTGGGTGTTTTATTCCAAATGTATAAGGAATATTTACATGTTAAAAGTCTGACAAGAATCGGATCCCCTACAAACCTGACCAATGTCTTTTAGACATTCCTAACCCCAACTGGTTTCTGGTGGGAGAGAGGTTTCAAACCTTTGCCACCGTGGGTAAGACCAAAGTATTGCAAACAGGCAAGATGGTATATCTGGACAAGGTTGGAATATAAGACCTCTATAGGTGCATCCATCCATCGTATACTGTACATACACCAGTCCCATTCCTGGAAGGGCCATGGGGTAGCCGGTGCCTATCTTCAGCAGTGAGTAAGCGATCAACTATGCACGCACACCTAAGGACAATTTAGAGAGATCAGTTAACCTCACAGTGGTGTTTTTGGTCTATTGGAGAAAGCCAGAGTACTGGCTTGAACTGAAAGAACTGGCGAACTCCATGCAGAAAGACTCCCCAGGCCAGAATTCAAACCCCAGATCTTCTTACTGCAAGGCAACTGCTCGACTGTGCAACTCAGATGTTGATACAGTAATTGGGGAAATGGAAACCTATAAATGACAATCTGCTTCATCTGGACTCAAGTCATTGTAAGAGAGTCTTATTTATCTGAAGACAGTTAGGGACCAACTTTACAAACAACACACTAGATTGTAATGGATTGAAATCTTGCCACCCTGTGCTGTAGAAGGCACATGTTAAAGGCCAGTGTTTAGTTAGCGAACATCTAAATTATCAAGCAAAGACATCAGAGGCAAGTGCTATGATCAGTCGAGATCAAAGCTTTCCATGGACTCAACTTTGCATTGTTGACTAGCCATGAAGCTTCTTTGCTTAGTCTGAGCTATGCAGATGTGTTCCAGAATGATACTGACACAAAGCCTACAACCAAGATATCACAGGACTAGCCAAAGAAGAGTCACATTAAGGTTATGTAGAGCCCTAACCAGTCTGCTGACCTTACTCCTACAAAACTCTGTGAAGAGAGTGGAAACCAGTGGCGTATCTAGGCATCTCAGCACCCCTGAATCAGGTTGCCACCCTTCCCGTAAAATACGGAGTCGTCTCATATTTGGCCGTTAAATGTGCGTCCCGTATTGACCCGACACATAACTGTCCGACAGAAACGCCTATCATACACACATCTACACTAAGTTTAACAATAATGACCAAAAGAAAACACAGGAAATATTAAGGTCAGCTAAATTGTCGTGGCGGGAGCTAAAGGACCCCAGAACGCTACGGACCGACGCTGAACGTCACCGTTGCCTAGAGACGGACACGTCGCAGCCGCGGTGAGCTGCTATCAACCCGCGTCTTTTTAAAACGTCCTCGACCCGATTCACTGTCCTTAGAAGAAAAAACGCTTTTTAAAAATACAGACATGAGTGAAAAGGCGCGCATTATAAGCTGAACAATTTCAGTTAGGATGGATACTGTGTACAGCGAAAGACAAAAAAAAAAAGTGTCCGTCGTGGCTCAGTGTGCTGCTGTATGATAGACAGAATGGATCAGGAGAGGAACCGCAGACCCATCAGAACCTAAAGAACCAGAAATCAGCGTCTCTTCATCCTCAGTCATCTCCTGAGGCTGACACGGTACAGAACATTTAGTTATGATTGATTAAGTTTATTATTGTGATTTTAGTTGATTATTGTGGTTTGATTCTTTGCTTAGGATGTTGAGTTTGGATGATATTTAATAAATAATAGCAATAGCCAAAATTAGTGGCCATTTAAAGAACAAATCATACGAATAGATTAACAGTAAATGCATAAATATTTCCTACATCACATTACTTTCTGTGTGTTTTATTCAGAAATGTTGATATATTTTATGAATAATTGTCCAGTGGTCATTTTATGTATTATTTCAATAATATTTTATTAATGTGGTTTACCAGTTTGGATAATCTGACTTCCTATCAATGAAGAAAAAACATGCTAAGCAAAAATACACCAGACCTGCAGGCCAGGGCCGGTTCTATACGGGGGCCAAGAGGGGCTCTAAAGAAATTATACTACATAAATGTCTTTTTTTAAATATTCAGTGGTAGATATTTTTTCGTCACAATTTTCTTTTTAAGGTATTATTAAAACTACATAAAAATTATTTTTAATAAAAATTAATTTAATGAATTAAAAATTATGGTACTGCTGTATGGAGATAGGATCAGACTTTCCATCTACTAAATCAGAGATCTGCACCCTGAATCTCTGGAGACACAAGTGGCTCTTTGGCTCACATTATTAAATTATTAAATATTGCTGTGTTTTTGTTTAATTCTTTTTTTAAGTGTCTCCATAAAAACACTGTCTGCACGGGCCCCTGTGATAAATTTGGTCTAGAACCAGCCTCTAAAGAAAACAATAAAGACCATTATATACTTTTTAACCAGCTATAAGGGACCAGACTTGTATCATCACCACCTTTATTCAGATGACAATTTGCAATGCAAAATATTATGCTTAGTGGTTTTTTACAATGGGCAATGCAGTACTTAATTAATTTAGAATGATTTTTATATTTATGAATGAAATTGTGTACAGCATTGACTTTATTTATTTGAAGAGTATTTTGTAGTTCTGTACAAATGTTGTATATGTGCAAAATATTTGGAGAAATAATGGGTTAGCCTGATCCTGGTTCTTAACCTTGTTAATTACTCTTGTTGGTCTTTTTTGAAGTTTGATTAGTGACTGTTGTTTTGTAATTAATTTCCCAAATCTCTCTGGAGTCACTTAAATAAGGTCAAACTAAAGAACAGAACAGAATGTTAGATTGTTTCTGTGTCTATGAATAGAAAGGTGTTTGGTACTGAAACTATGATAGAACCACTTCAGGAACTATGGAACTGAAATATTAAAACTCGACTCATCATGTCCACTTTTCCATAAATGGACATTCATTCTTGTTCTTGTTCCTCATACACCTCTGGGAAAAATGTAAAGTTTCTCTGATTTCACTCTTTATAAGTATATGTTTGAGTAAAATGAACATTGTTCTTTTATTCCATGAATTACTGACAACATGTCTCTTAGTTTTGTTTGTATGTAAATAAGCAGTTAGATTTAGAAAACCGCATCAACAAATATCTTCTCATGGGTCTTAGCCCTGCTGGGGGCTCAGCACCCCTAAAGGTCAGATCCTAGAATCGCCCCTGGTGGAAACTATGACTTGCAGCTAGATACCTCAAAAATTTACAGTTTCTCTGAAAAGAGGAGGACCAGAGATCTGGATGTATGGTAGTTATTTTGTTTCCATTAGATGAAATAAATTTTTTTTCTGTACATTAGGCAACACAACCCTGTCAAAATGGATCAGAACAACACATTTTCTGTTGCTGTGTTGTATTTTAGAAAACCAGCACGTAAGGCAACACGTTGCTCTGTCTGCTGGTCAGCTCGACCTCAACGTGATTCAGAAAGTCTGTTCCCCAAAAAGGCTTGCAAAGCAAAACGACTCCGCCAGCAGGGGGCATTACAGACCAGCTGCTAATTTCTGTTTAACATCACTGCATTGCACCCAGTCAACTCTTATGACTCAACCAACTAACTAAAATCATAATCTATCTGTGGCAATTATTTCTTTGAAGAACCGCATTCCAACAGCCAGTAGAGCCGCAAGTGATGCTTTACGATTATGAGTTTGGTTTCTCCTTTTATTGAAGATCTTCTTTTAATTCTCAATTTAACTTTAGTCCTGTCTCTAACAATTGAGTTATATTTTACTCTTCTGGAACATTTTTATCTCTTAGAACAGTTATTGTAACCGCAACCAGTTGGGCGAGACTCTCTTCGCGCAGGAACATCACTGAGGTGCTTAATTTGAAAGTGGATTTCAGGTAATGGCAACACTTAGAGCAATGCATTGTGGGCGTTTGAGAGGCTGGAATCGGCCTGGTTGGTGGGAACACAGCGGCACGTGGCTTCTTCTGGTGAATGATCTGAGACGATCAAGGATATTTTTCAGTTTGTAGAGGAACGTCTTCCTACCAGAAGCGAGCAGAAAGTAGTCGCTAAAAAGGAAACTGAAAAAAAAAAGAGCCCGTCTATTGCCAGACTCTGGAACGTGGCATTTTGGCACCCTCACTACGCCGAAGAGTGTCAGTAAACCCTACTTTGTGCGACATTTATTCACGTCGCAGGCCTTGGACACACGCTGTGGGCCGGTAATTAGTACGTTGATGAGTCACTCATTTATCTGGGCAGCTTTTCAACGTCATTTCTCTATCTAGAGCAATTTAAACAATTTCAAAGCACTCGGAGAGGACAGTTGTAGAGTATCTTCACACAGCACAACCCCACACCTTTATTTGCAAAATAGCAGATTGCTATTAATAAAACCGGAGACCTCCGTGCAGCTGAACAGGCAGAAAGCGAAGCGGGGTTTTGCAGCAGAGTCATCCATTCCTTCCCTGTAATAAGCAGCCGAAACAAAAGAGTCACCCAAAAGGTAAAAAAAAATATATATATATATAGCTGAAGAACAAAGTTTTCTTGGAAATCTCTGCTTTGACCCCAACTTTTAAAAATCAAACTGAAGCTAAAATAGTTGAGTAACGGTTAGTATATTGGCCAGTTGTAGAGCTTTCTCTCTGTGTCACTATGTATGATCTCCCTCAGGGTTTTGGACAGAGATATTTGTACAGAAATAAAGCCAACTGATTAAAAACATGACTGCATCTCATTTACTGCATTCAGTCCTGTCAGCCTTGGTAACCATAACTTCTGTGAGCCTGCATTCACATCTATATTCGGCTTTTCACTTGCATGTAAAACTCGAAAGCTCACCTGAATAAAACAGAACGGGTTTGCTTTGATATGCTTAGCCTTAATATTGTATGCTGAGCTCCTTCTAGCTCCTATGGCAACCTGAAGCTGTTTTCTTCATCATGTTGTACTGACTCCATCATAAAGTTTGATGATTTCAATTCTGATAGTTTTTTTTTTTAAGGGAAATTTTGTTTACAGAGAAATTCTGATTCATTTATAGTTTTGGTTCTGTTTTATTTATTGTTTTTGGTTGTTGCTTTTTACTTTTAGATGTTTAAGGTATCTTCCGGTTTCAGTGTGAAGTTAATTGGTCTTTGAGAGAGCAAACTGGTCTTATTACGCCAGATTCAATATATTGCATGAAGCGTCCTCAAAACAACAATAATATCGCTAATCGCAATAATTGCTGGGACAATTTATCGTTGGAACCTCCTCCTTCAATACCAAAATGTTGTATCTTTGCATATAGATTTGCACTAGTAAAATATGCATTTCCATTTTTGCAAAAGAGCTGATCACGGATAAGAAAAGGTTTATCACTTTTTTGGTGTTTCTTTTTTACGTGTGGGTGGTGGTTTTGTTTTTTTTGAAGAGCTTCTGTTTGGCGGCGTAGGTATAGACGAGTTAAAGCACTTCTCAAACAGCACCACAGATTGGAACAAACAAAGAAAGTGTTTTGTCTGCAAATGTAAAAGCTGACAAGATGAACAAAATACTTAGATGTGAAGTGGAAGACTGGATTATATAAGCACAAGTACACAGACACATCAACACTAAGACAGTGCCTTAGGCAGTGATTTAATAGTTTCCCTGCCCACCCCTCAGTAGTTTTTGTTCACGGCTGGGTTATCGCACAATAAACACCGCTAATCTCTGTGTATTTTCGAACATGCTGAAGGACGTCGGGCTGCGCCCTCGGCAGCTCACGGGGGGGTTAAGTGACAGTTTGCTAATGTCTGCAAACTCGGATCTCCTTCAGTGTTTTGGTGAAAAGCAGCATCACATGAGTCTCCTTCTTCAGGAGTGGAGCAGATTCTGTCCTGGAAGCTAATATTAAATTCATTTCCATCGACCACATGATTGCTCAATTTGACGTTTTGAAAATAAATTTGCTTAATAGAAACACGACAATTTCGAACACACCGAACATCAAACACAGGTGGTCTTTATCTGGCCGTGTCGAAATGGGTTTATTTTGCAAAACTGCAATGGAAACACTTTTTTTTTCACATCACAGGAGACGCATGACTTACAACCGGATGTTACTGGTGCAAACCACAAAGAAAAGAAAAAAAAAACAGGAAGTAGTTGGAGGAGGATGTTTTCTAATGACTTCTCGCGTGAACAAACTTATTCACGTATAATTTAAGTTTTGTTTCTTATTTAATTGAAACACCACACTTGCAAAGTTGTGGGGGGGGGGAGGTTTCACCATTAGCAGAATATTGACAAAGTTTTGTGCACATTTGTAATGGGAACATAGCTATTTCTTTTCCGCGCCTTGCAAAATTATTTCTACCCCTTCAACTTTCTCAGCGGCACAATGTCCATCATCAAACACGGAGCGCGACCCGGACAATTTCTTATTGCACTGAATTGATACAGTTATGTAAAAAGTAGCCTGAACATTATGGTGGCAATAGGCTTTGCTGAACAGTGGCGCTCCCAACATTTGGGAAAAGAGGGACCGTGGGGCCCCTCCTAAAAAATGTTAGCCAATCCAGAGGATAATATTAATGTCATAGAAAGGCATATATCTTTTTAAATGAAGACATAAATGTAAAACCCAATAAATAAAGTAAATATGATATTTAACAGTGTTGTATAGTAACGAAGTAAAAATACTTCACTACTTTACTTAAGTATATTTTGGAGTACTTCATACTTTCCTCGAGTATGAAAATTTTTGATGACTTTCACTTTTACTTCACTATATTTCCGAACTTAATTGCGTACTTTTACTCCGATACATTTTCAATGTGTGGTTTAGTTACTCGTTACAAAAAGCGAGAGAGAAACAAAGTGTTTTGACCCCACCTACTGATTAGCAAGTAGCAAGTAGGCTACCGAACAAAGTCCGTAGCCTGCTTGCCTGGGCTTGTTCATAACCTCCAATAGGATACACCTGTTTCGCTTCTCCCATTAAACACAAAGCAAGTCTCGCAATCAGCAGCAGCCACATGGAGGAGGAGACGGAGACCACAACGACTGCAACTACGTCGGACACGGCTCCAGGGGAACCACCAGCTGGTGATAGGGTGACCAGACGTCCTCTTTTTCCCGGACATGTCCTACTTTTCAGACCTAAAAAGATGTCCGGGGGGAATTTAAAAATTGTCCGGGATTTTGGTCAATTGCCTCAAAACACATTACATAGCTTACAGTGCATTGTAGGGCACTGCGCACGGCGCTGCGTGTCACGTAACCCCTGAGCCGCGTCAGTGGGCAGCGCACCCCCCCGCTCCAAAGTTTTCTGGGGGTTTTTTTCTTTTGCATAATGACCAGTTGTGTGCACCACCTACTGACTGTAGCATTGACTGATTCACTGATTTGTGAAGTAGAGTAATCGTAACAGATCTTTTTCTTCATGTTGGCCGCATTTTCTGTACTATTTATTTTTCTCATTTTCAGCACTGACCTTACTTGAAGGGAAAACTTAAGGCTTACAAAAACTTTGTATTTTCTGTCCTGGAGGGTTTACTAAGAAGCTGGTTCAGTTGTAAAGCAGGTTAAGTTAACCTTGTGCTATAGGTAAAGCACCTAATTTTCTTAACTAAATGATGCCTGCAGGTATATCTATTAGCAGGTTTAATTTTGCCTGCACTTGGTTGGGTACATTATTTTAAGTGTATTTGACAAGTTTACCAAAATATAAAAAATGTCATTCAAACTGCATTTGCTTTGTTTTACTTTTTACTTGTACTTTTTATTACATTACTTGAGTACATTCATTTTTACAGTACTTTCCATACTTAAGTACAAGAAGTTTCAGATACTTTAAGACTTTAACTCAAGTAACATTTCAGTCAGTGACTTCGACTTTTACCAAAGTCATATTTTGGAGAGGTACTTGTACTTTTACTTGACTCTGAGATTTCAGTACTTTATACAACACTGATATTTAATAAATAAAAATAAAATCTATAGTTTTTTTTTTTGTTCTTTTTTGTAGCTGCACGCTCCTTCAATTCTGCCTGGTGCGTCCATCCTTTTGAACATTTTCTTGGGGCACCAGTGTGGCCAAATGTATATAAAATCAGAGAAAGTGAGCAGCTACCAAAGTCATAGCCGTGTTTGTCTTCCAAAGTGTCTACACCCCATTAAGTTTTCCACTTCTTCTCTTGTTATGACAAATTTAGACGCACCTCAATGAAATGCGTAACAAAGTGTCAGGGGAAGGAAAATGATGCATGGTCTTCACATTTGTGTACTAAGAAAACTCCGTGCCGTTGTATTCAAGCCTTAAATTAAGTCCCAGTGCAACCGATTTGCCTTCAAATGTCACCTAATTAGTGTGTAGCTTAATGCACAGTGAAGGCTGCAGAGCTCTGCATTGTTTAATCTATCATCTGAAAATTATGACACAGCTGGTTACCCCTATCAACAAATGGTGATCCACATAAACTAGGCTTGTTGGATCAGGAGAGTATTAATCAGAGACGAAGCCAAGAGCCCCATGGTAACTCTGGAGGAGCTACAGAGATCCATAACTCGGGTGGGAAAGCTGGGCCTTTATGGAAAAATGTCACATAGGAAGCCATTACTTAAAGAAATATTAATAGCTTCCATTTGCAGTTTGGTAGAAACCATGAAGTAGGGACTGAAGCAAGCTTGTTGCAAAAGGTGATCTGAAGGTTTTGAATGTAAATCTGATTTCTGACTGAGTTTGAGTTATGTTGCAAATAAATCAACTAGAGGACGAATGTGGAAAACGTTCTGTCTCTACGTGATCGAAGCTGGGAGATGGATACCCCAAAATGTTTGCGGTTGTAAATGCAGCAAACGGTGATTCTGTAAATTGTCTCAGGGCGGCTGAATGCAAATTCAAGCCAAACCTTTTGCGTGAACGATCTATCAAAATGCAAAAAAACAACAACAAAACAATGTAAAAGTAAAGGGAAAAAAAAGAATATATTTGCAAGTCACTGTGTGTCAGATCCCATAGTGAATATGTATCGTTAAAGTTTCCATATGGTTTGTTTTTGTTTCCACTGAAAGATTATTTTCACTACTCGGATGGTTTACCATGTTAATGCTTTTGAAAATCAATCATGATCAACAAACCTTTTAGCTGTTTTTGACCAAAAGAAGTTGTTTTTATACTACCATCACCTGAGACACAGTAACTGCAGTCAGGTTATCTCCATTCCACTCATTGGGAGACTACCAGCACTAATTGGCTGGACCTCTGTTGAATTAAGTCAGTCACTTTATACTGGGGGTGCATATTTTATTTAATCACTTATTTTATGTTTTTATTTGTAATTATTTTTGGAAAAGAAATTTCACTTTGACATTAAAGCTTTTATTTCTTTGACATTTCTTTGTCAACAAAAGCTCATCGTTTTTGGTCATGGTTCATGCTTGTTGTAGGCACCGGATTTCATCATGGATTTCATTCATAACGCAGGCTATCACTCTATCAATTATTCTGACAATCAATTCATCATACAAAAAGTTGCACAAATTTCTACACATTTAAAAAATGCTTTAAATTTTCAAAAAATCAAATGTGTCGTTTTTTTCACCTTCAATGCAATCACGCAGCATTCCTTTAGTGAATGTGAACCGAGTGAAGCTAAAACTACGCCACTTGACAATTTTTGACTAAAACATATTTACAGACAAAGGGGATTTTATCTTAAAAGCCAAATTTATACATGCTTTGTACATTTTTGGCTTAATTACTGGTCTGAATATGGTTTGGTTTTTTTCTCAGCAAGTGGCATTTTTTAGAGTATGTATATTCCAGTTAACAATTAATCGATTACTAAATTAGTGGACGATTATTTCAATACTCGATTCATCGTAATTAAACCACTTAATCATTTTGGCCTTATTTGAATCGACAAAGTGGTTTCTCGGATATGCAAAAATTATAGGCTTTTATCGTTTAGCCTTACAAAGCACCGGATTAAATAAGCCGTGTTCAACCCAGTGACAATCTAAGGTCATGTAAATCCATTGCAAGTCGGTCATTGAGGCTGAAACCTTTCCCTCTACAGGCTCTCACCACCGGCAGCATCCCGGGCTTCATCGACGTGGTAATGAACCTGAATTCCCCCGCCCTCCTGGAGGACAACCTCATCTGGCAGGCCAAAACGGCCGGCAAGCGCATCGTCTTCTACGGGGACGACACGTGGGTCCGCCTCTTCCCAAAGCACTTCATGGAGTACGACGGAACAACCTCGTTCTTCGTGTCCGACTACACCGAGGTGAGCGGGAGTTTGTGGGGTAAGCAGTCCGCGTCGTTGAGTGAGGGATTTTTCTGCGAATCCTAGTGAAGGATTAAAGCCCCAGGTGCTTTATGTGATACGGGAATTTGAAGGGGGAAAAAAAAGATTGAGAATGAATGATGAAAGAAATGAAATAAACCTGCTTTGCCATGTTAGCCAGAAGATTGATGTTCAGACACGCGCCTCGGAGTGAGTGACGTTTAACACGGCTTTCACAATGTGAACACTTTGAATGATCCACAAAGTTTATGGAGAGTCAAAGACAGAAGAAGAAATCAAACCAGAGGTGTAATATTGTATAAAAATGTCTCGCCTGCATTGCACTTTACCTCATAGCAGTAAAGACTATTATTTTTAATGAAAAATTAGGCATTCAAAGTTGCAGAACTATACTGTGATATAAATGTAGCTCTGATGCATTGAAATGTACAGATGCATTGAAATGGCCTGAATAAGAAATATGGACCACAGATTGTTCTTTGAACAGCATTTTTAACCTAGTGGGGTCACACTGACCCCGCGTGCACTTTTACAAGCTTGATTTTTTTTGCGTGTGTGTGTGATTTCTGGAACTAATGGTCTGACGGGCAGTACAGCACCAACACTGTTTATAGTGGGGATGGTGTGCTGCTGACCTCTACTCGGGACGTTGTGGGCCGGTGGGCAGAGTACTTCGAAGACCTCCTCAATCCCACCAACATGCCTTCCATTGATGAAGCGGAGCCTGGGGACTCTGGGTTGGGCTCTCCAATCTCTAGGGACGAGGTCGCCGAGGTGGTTAAAAAGCTCCTCTGTGGCAAGGCCCCGGGGGTGGATGAGATCCGCCCGGAGTTCCTTAAGGCTCTGGATGTTGTAGGGTTATGTTGGCTGACGCGACTCTGCAATATCGCATGGACATCGGGGGCAGTTCCCCTGGATTGGCAGACTGGGGTGGTGGTCCCCCTGTTCAAAAAGGGGGACCAATTATAGTGGGGTCACACTCTTAAGCCTCCCTGGCAAGGTCTATTCAGGGGTCCTGGAGAGGAGGGTCCATCCTGAATCTGGATAGTCGAACCTCGGATTCAGGAAGAGCAGTGTGGTTTTCGTCCTGGTCGTGGAACACTGGACCAGCTCTACACCCTCAGCAGGGTCCTGGAGGGTTCTGGGAGTTCGCCCAACCGGTCTACATGTGTTTTGTGGACTTGGAGAAGGCGTTCGACCGTGTCCCTCAGGGAGCCCTGTGCGGGGTTGTCCGGGAGTATGGGGTACCGGGCCCTTGGATACGGGCTGTCAGGTCCCTGAATGACCGGTGTCAGAGTCTGGTCTGCATTGCCGGCAGTAAGTCGGGCTCGTTTCTGGTGAGAGTTGGACTCCGCCAGGGCTGCCCTTTGTCACCGATTCTGTTCATTACTTTCATGGACAGAATTTCTAGGCGCAGGATGGATTGGATGGATTTAATAGAGCTTTGTGAGATATCGAGATGTTTTATCATCAAAGTTTTCTTTAAACATCTCCCTGGCCTGTCTGTTGTGTTCACGAACCTGTTTGTTCACTTAATGCGATTAAATTTTAACACACGTTGACTTTAGTTACTCGAGGCGATACATTTCACCTGATTTCATTTAGAAGCGCATGAATGCGAATGCACGCCTGACGTTTCAGTGGCGCATTTTTAACTGTCTCTTTCAATTCCAACAAAATGCATCGAGGTTTATGGCTGTAATGTGACAAAACGCAAAAAAGGTGTTATAAATCCTGAGGATTGCAAAGTTTCTGCATTAAAGTGGTGAAGGCAGCTAATCAAACGGGGACACGGAGAGCTGAGATCACTCAAGAAATGTTCAGCAGCTGCACCGGTGGGACCCAACAAGCTGTTCTTGTATATCCTGCAGGTTTGCTGGTTGCAGAGCACGTCACCACAAACACGGCTTGTGTTTGTAGCACAGATTAAGGCGATTAGCTTTCATTATTTAACATTTTTTTCTTGCTAGATTTTGTCACGTCTCCAACCTCTGGAGAGAATGTTGAATGTCATCTCTAAGTGGACGTGTCCCTGCTGCTGCGATTCAGGTGGACAACAACGTGACCCGCCACCTTGACAGCACCCTGAAGAGAGATGACTGGGACGTGCTGATCCTCCACTACCTGGGCCTGGACCACATCGGCCACATCAGCGGGCCCCACAGCTCGCTCGTCCGACCCAAGCTGCTGGAGATGGACGACGTCCTGAAAAAGATCCACAGTTCCCTCGTTTCCAAGGTGAGTCCGTTTTCTGCGCGCGTTGCACGTTCAGACAGTTATTCCCTCCGGTTTTGGATGACGCCATTAGCTTTTGGAGAGTTGCTATGTTGGGTAACCGTGGCAACAAGGTATTGTTTGTACAACTGGAAACTTTTGGTCAGCGTTTCAAAATCTGAAATAAGGAAAGAACTATGACCTCAAACCCTAGAGGAGTTGAAAAAATAGATTTAAAGAGGAGTGGCAAAAGCAAACGAGGCGGATTAGCAGTTCTTGCTAAAACCTGATGATGTCGTCCAGGACGTGCTACTGTAGAATATCGTCTTTGCTGCCCAGATGTTGAGCTGTCGGCATGTTATGACAGTCATGAGGCCTCTTCAGATTTGTTGCAAGAATGACCCTTGCAACAAATCGCAATAAGCAATTAATCAGTTAATCAAATAATCACATGATAAATTAAAGTGAGCTTGATCATTTTCATTCTGATGATTATTTTTTACAGATTTATTTACAGAGACTCTGTAATCTATTTCATTCGTAATTTTAGCGTGTGTGTTTTTTATTTCCGTTTTATTTATTGTTTTTGGTCATTTTTGTTTATTTTTTTGGGGAGGGGAGTATATATTTTTTTAAGGTACTCAAAATATCTTTCAGTTTCAAAATGAAACTTGGTCTTCAGAAGACAAACTTATGTCATTATCGATACACTACGACATAAAAATAGTGACAAAACAATATTATTGTTTATCGAAATAGTTTTCGGGACGATTTATCGTCCAGTAAGATTTTTTATTGTGACAGCATCGCGATAATTGCTGTCACACGACTGTTTGAATATACTTGGATGATATGAATTACGACATTTAATTTTCCTTTGGGATACATAAAGTGTTTTATATTGAACTCAACTGTCAGAGATCAGACGTCGGGTCAGAACAAATATTTAGAATGGTTTTATCGTATTATCTGCTGCAGAAGTTCTTCACTGTTCACCTGGTTTAAAAAAAGAAATAACCTTAAAATATCTGAGAGAAAATCTTTCCGGTTACCATTCAGCTTTGTCGTACTTTCAAAAATAACTGTGGGAGGTCACCGACACTTTTCTCCAGCTGTCCTTGAAGCAGTAAAATCTAAAAGGATTGCATTAAGTTGCTTATTCATTACTAGAAAAAAAACAAACCCCAAAAAACATAATTTTTAAAAAAAATGTTTGAATTGAAGTCCAGCTTTTATTCCCTCCAACTTTAGTCACTGTTTTTGAAATATTATTGCCTAACGAAGGTTTCAAAATATGCAAAAACGAAACGGTGATCAATGAGTAATAAGTAACCAATGCAATCTAAACGATGTAACCGATGACTATGTAACACTATCAGGTTCTGGCCGTTTACTTACTGAGGTCATTTGTGCTGCGTCTGCAGTCGTTACATTATCTGTCGCATCGGCCGCAGAGATTTAATAAACCGTTATCTTTCATCAGCTCTTGTTTCCCTGCAGCGGCCGACTGCACTACATGCATATTGACTCTGCGCTGTGCATGCGCTCCTAATGGGCATTGTCTCGTTGTCATTCAGATATATAGCTGCTACTTAAGTTGTCAAGTCATGTCTGCGTAAAGCGCTCAATTTCCCCCTTCTCCTTTTGCTACGTTTCTTTTTTTTTTGAGGCAAGAAAAAAAAAAGGTGCAGACCGTAAACACGTCGGGGTTTATTTTAGATTCGCTAATCCAGAACATGTCGCCACATCCCAAAAAGTTGCTAATTAAGTCTAAACATGTAGGCTTTTGATGAGGCCTGCATGAAATATGTTTTACAGCCTCATTTCAGTCCCGTTTGTGTGAACGTAAATATAAACCCGCCCCTGTGGAGTCCTACGGGGCGTCGCACAACGCCAATGTTTTCTCTGGTCCCCTCTCGCTGCGATCGCATCATGTGGGAGTGTTTCACGCGCCGCTGCAGATGCCGCACGCGTCATCTGCTGCCACATCCTGAAGGAGCAACGGCTCCCAGCTGAGGGGGGTGGGGGGAACGGAGCGTCGGATTCAGATGACAACCCCTCACCGCTCCGTTTGTAATGAGGTGCCAGTTGTCTCTTTTTTTTTTCCCCGTGCAGAGAAACGCTTTGGCTGCTGAGCAGAGAGATGCATCATGTTCTATTAAAAACAAGATTGGGTATCGTGACCTCACGGTCAAGAAGGCCTCGGTTGGTCCTTTGTGTTAATGTTGAGCTCATGGCCTCAATCTTCTCTTCCTGAGATTTTGAGTTTGTGGGGTGACAGTTGCCGTTGGATGTGTAAAGTTTCTGAGACCTGCGGAAAAGCAAAACTGATTGAAGGTTTGTAAGGTACAAGAAAAAAGGATGAATCGGAGTAAAACGGAATAATAGTGAGATAGTTTAGGGAATTTGTATGGGAGCAGTTTTCCCTATTGAAACTTAAGGAAATTAAAATTTAGCCCTCACGCACACACACCCCGTCACACCAGTTTGTATTTCTACCCATATAAGCAGGGCTGGATTCAGAAAGATGTGGGCCCCTGGGCTGCTGCTGGTTTTGGTCTTATCCATAGCTAGTCCTTCACATCAGCAGGTATAAATTGATGTATGGTGGTTTACTACTTATTTTGTTCCTAAAAAATATTTGAGTATTGTTTACATTCATAAAAATAATTAAATATTAAATATTAATGCAACTCCTCAAATATGAACCTATGCAAGCAATCATAAAAAAAACAAAACAAAAAGTGAAATAAAAATCTTTTGTCTCCCACACCCCAAAAATCAAATCAGAGTCCTGGGCTACCACCACTGTAAGCCCTTTTTTATTGTCTGATCCAGCATATTAGGACTAATTGTTGAAGTCCATTGAATTTGTTAAACTGCTGTTATGTCCAGCTCTATTACTAGTATTTTGCTGAGCTTACGTAAAACTGAACTCACATCTTTCCACCAGAACTACGCCTTAAAAAGGAGCTCTGTCTTTACTGGGAGCCCAGGCCGTTTTCATAGGCTTGGCCCAGTAAAAAAAATTTAGGGTGGAACAAAAAAAAAAAGTGGTGCTCCTTGCGGGAAATGACTACTGTCTGTCATCATGTCCTGGCTATGATCCCAATAAGATCCATTGGTCTTCAGAACCAATGGACCAGAAGAGCTTCTGAATAGGCAACATAAATGAGCATAAACACTCAGAACTTGAAAAATGCTCAATCAGCCATTTTTACCATAACACTTCTACCAGCATTGTGTGGTGAAATGTTAAAAAAACGATTAGAGCAGAGTTGCAGTAGGACACCCACCTCTTCAATGAGTTTGACAAGTGAGGGAAATGCAATCAGTTTGTTTTTGGAAGGAGAAATGTCTCCCGTAATGACTTCAGAAAAGATGGCACACGTTGCCCCCATCCCTTGGCGTTTTGCACTTGGCCCGTCACTTACCGGATACATTTTTGGCAGTTTAGGAGAGCTGGAAGAACTCCGGCACCATCTCAGCTCTTGCAGTCGGGGAGGAATCAGTCCACCGGCGACGTCATGAAAACGTGCTATGGTATTATTGTATTGATTGAGACATTTTTTAGGGGGTGTTGTGCATAGACGTTTTCCACTTTTTTCCAAGATTGCATCAACACCCCTTTGATTGTTGTGAAAGATGGCACCTTTTGACCATTCTGTGCTCAGGTTCTAGTACAAACAGCACAGGAGATGAATTCATTCAGCAGCAACACAGTACAGTAGTTGCAGAGAAAAGCTAGGGTTGTGTTGGCTTGTGTGCTTTCAGTGAACATCTTGGCCTTTCGTTATGTTCAGAACATTCTTGCACCATTCAGATTTGGAGAAATTTGTACCCAGATTTGTGTTTTGTGTTGTCTGACACTTAATCACAAAGTTGCCAACAGAAAAAGTTGGTCAAGTTAACTTTCACTTTTTTTTCTCTTTTTTTTTTTAACTTTGACTTTTTTCTTCTTTTTTTTTAAACTTTGATTTTTTTTCTTCTTTTTTTTTTTTTTTTTACCACTCCAGGTTAAAGTTTTAAAAATAAACATTTCACACAAGAAAACAGTACTGTGCCATCAGCATCAAGATGGGATTTCCGGGTCCATAATGAAGATATAGAACTTAAATCAAAGGCAAACAGAACTGGTCCAAGGACAGAACCCTGGTGGACACCCTTGATTATTGAGGTTACGTCGGCAGAAATTGAGCTTCTGTTCTGATTCAGTGTTACTCGCTCCTGTGTTAGTAATTCCAGCTTTTTATGCCAGTAAATACTTCTTACCTTTGCCCAACTGTTTAAAGTGTTAAGTAGAATCCCCAGGCTTTAGATGTCAGCTGTTGGACACTGTTTAGACGGAGTTTGCTTGTTCTGGTGAATACGCTCTGCTGCCCCCAAAGCTTTAGGCTTTCATTGCGAGGAAAAGAAGTTAATTGTGTCTGGTTGTAAGCTGAAAGGAGAGACCGGGTCGGGATCAGCGGTGCTTTGTACTTGTTCTCAAGGTGTTGTGTTGGCTCCCCTGGACCCTGTGACATTTATAAAAGCTTCCAATAGGTACCACCCAGAACAGGAGGTTGCCTTCTTTATTTTCTTATTGAGTGTGGGTTATAACGAGCCATCGGGGCTCTAAAACGCAGCCGAGGTCAGGCTCTTTTCTGCAGCATGTTTAGAGCATTCACCAGTCTTTTATGTCTCCTATTAAAGTAAAAAAATGATTAGTCCACTCCCAGCGATAGAATACAGATAAGCTAACTTAAGCTTTTTTTTTTTACTTCAATGCACTCCTTTTAGTTCAGATGAAACTGCGATTGTTGTGTGGGAACTAAAAAGTCTCCTGAGAGTGTTTGAATCTGTGGACAGTTGTTTTCTTAACATCTCAAGTATCTCAAGTTTCAGGCCACTGTGCTGTGACTCATAAAGCCTCCCAGTTGAATTTGTAGTCGACTGAGGGTTCCCCCGACTCAAGTTGAAAGGGAATCCACTTAAGGAACAACTCACGCCTGGTCAAAGTCCGTCATGCTCGACAAACGGGTCGCCCTATGCGTTTGTTCGCTGCGTTTGCAGTAATTTAGTTTTTTGGTCTCTTCCAAGGCTAATGGCAACAATGCTCTGGAGTGTTTTGTCATGACTTCCTTTTCAGAAGTAATAATTTAATGCTGATGAACGCCGCTGCCATAACAGCATCATGATCCCTCAGACAGCATGTCTTTTTCTTTTTTTAAAATTTATTTCAGTAAACGACAGGATGTAGGAGCATATTGTGGATTTTAGACTCGGAACAGGAGACGTCTTCTCGCGTTGGCGCACATAAAGGTCGGCCGTTGACCCTGGTGTTTGGTTCCCCG
This sequence comes from Xiphophorus couchianus, assembly GCF_001444195.1. NCBI lineage: Eukaryota > Metazoa > Chordata > Actinopteri > Cyprinodontiformes > Poeciliidae > Xiphophorus > Xiphophorus couchianus. The sequence goes on along the minus strand of NC_040250.1, from coordinate 25,628,887 downwards.
TAGGAGGCTGAGGGATCTTTGCCCTACCTGCTGGTGCTGTGCGGAGACCACGGAATGACCGAGACTGGCAGCCACGGGGGTTCCTCGGTGCCAGAAGTCAACACGGCTCTGGTGCTCATCAGTCCAGCCTTTAAAAGAAAAGGTAAGCCAAATGGTAAAATGTGGAGGGTTTGCCTCCTGTTACAAATCGAAAACCACCCTTTTTCCCCGTTCGCTCCCAGATGAGGTTGCGGCAGCTGTAATGTGACAAACGACGTCGTCGGCGCTAAGACTCACTAGCAGAAGTGTTCCTTGAAGTGATGAATGAGGTTAAGTGTGAACGTGGGATTGTGATAATTAGATCTTCTATTTTTGAAATTCCCCTTGCTTGTTTGATTTCTACACCATTCAAGATAATTATTCGCTTGCTGATGTTTGCTAACACTGAGTCCTGCAGAGCTTCAATGATTAGCTTGGTGTGTTTTAGATGATTGTTTTGATCTATCGTGGTCGAGGTAATTGGGAAATAAACGCCAAATGAGGTTTTATTCAAGCAAATATACGTTAGTCATCTGAAAATTTCATGAACTCACCAATTCTGCAAAGCAATGCACTGTTATTTATACTGAACTCATCACAACATTGCGCTTCCTATGTGGTTCTGCTCTTCTTAGAGTAACGGCATTAGAAAGCTGCAGGGCGTCCCAGCATCCTTAAAAAGTAATAAATTAATGCATCGACAATTAAGGCCTTAAAATGTCTTAAAAGTAAGTTGAGCTTCAACATGTTAATAATAGATCTTAAATTGTGTCTTAATTTAGTATATTCTATGTTTTTTTGTTTGTTTTGTTCTTCTTGTGGGACTTTTCTGTCAGACAAAAGTTCAAATTGCACTCAAACATCTTCAGATGGTTGAGGCTACCATTAACTAGCTGTTAAAATACCCTAGCTAGCTGGCTAGGTAGCTTTTTTGTGTCGATAAGTGGAAATTTATTGCCAGTTGGCTGGAGAACATTATTTGTGTGGAGATGTAGGTCTTAAATTCCATTCATACAGGTCTTAAAAAGGTTTTAAAAGTCTTCAACTCCAAGTTAAAAGTTTGGATGATGTCCCCAGAAAGAATGTTGAGTCTATTTGAAATTTCTCCACAGCTGTCCCAAAGGCTTTTCCTTTTCAAGATTTTATTGTCCAAGTCAATATGGTGTACCGGGAGAACCAAATGTTTTGTGTGTTGGTGCATTTAAAAGTTTTCAGAGCCACACTTGGTCTCACTTTACCATTTGTTATTGAGAGAACCGCCCCCCCTCTCCCAGCTAACTGCTCGTAGAAACGCTGTAAAATTTCTTCAAGGTTTGATTAAAATCTACTCATCAAAAGGGAGGCTCTCTAATGAAATGTACCATAATCTCGTAAGGTAAGGACTTTCACTAAGTGGCTCCTTCGACGTAAACACGGCGGCATGGAAATGTGTTGGTTTATGAAATCAGCGGCCGCATTAACATAAATGGCTACTCTTTCAAATGAGGGGCCATTAGCAGAGCGCTTGTCTCCCTGTTGTTTTCATTAGCACATGCTCCCCCGTGTCAGAACTCGCTGCCTGCCGAATACCTGGGCTTCACTCTTTAATCTCATTGCGTCTCTAAGAAAAGCGCATATTGGCAGAACATTTAATTGACTTTGCTGGGAGGACCCTGACAGGCAAATCCACTTTATTCAGACATCTCTAGGACTATTGTATATTTAGGTAAGTGTGTCTGACTCTGCCTCTATCTTTACTGTCCTGGATCCAAAAGAAAAAGACTATAAACATTTTGGCACCGTTTTCAAATGAAAAATAAACTCAGTCGTTAGCTCACATAAACTGTGGAAGGTACGTCTTAAAGCTAGTTCAACAACTAGCTGCTAACTAAACACCAGGAGACTTCACGGTCTGGACTGTACACACAGTGCAATGAGAATGGACTCCCAGTATCATATTGTTACATGTTGAACCTTATAATTAAAGTTTTAAATGTAATATTTCAATGTCAATTCAACTTTATTTTTTTCCCCTTCAGCAATAGGGATTGGAAGTAACTTTAAGGATGTTCAGCACTTTCAGGTGCGGCGTAAAAAGCCTTAAAAGTAATTCATATTTTAATACATAAAATAACAATGAGGGGTCTGTAACGTCACAGCTGTCTTTGCTCAGCGGGGAAAGTTTTGGATTATTGTTTTTATAAATATCTCGCTTATTTTTTCTCATTTATTGATATCATGAGAACTTCTCATCATAAGAATTTTGATTAATTTTGACAATAATACATTCCAGTCGATGATGTTCGAAAGACCAAAAACCGGTCTGCATTGTCAGAATTCTTTTACTATTTTCTCCAATATTAGTTCCATGAGAGCCTGATTAAAGATCAATAAGGTCAGAAATAGGATTAAATGCTTCTTCATGCAACTGGTGTCTTAAAGAAGCCTAATTTAAGATGGGAATGTTTTTAAAAAGCAGCTTGTAGGACTTAATTACCTAAAAAACTGCAGTTCCTACAAACTAAATCTAATGAAGAATATTTTAAATTCTTACATTACTTTGATTAAAGTTGATTCAAGTCAGTGAAATTCAAGTGGTAATCTACAACTTTCTGTTTTCTTGGTGCAGCCATGTGACCCTAGAGGCTCATTATTCCTAACTGCTCTTCAAAATGGGAATAAAAAGAGAGCAACCCATTCAGGTTTCTCCGCCTGTACCTTTAAGAATATCCAGCGGGGGAGATAAATAAGTATTCAGGGCAGGTTCTTTTTGATGCTTTGCCGGTTTTCTCAGCATCTTTCAATTTTTAGACATTTTTATTTTTATGTGGTGAGAGACTTTGAGCCATTCCTCCTTACAGCTACTCTCCAGATCACTTCAGGTTCTTAGCTGCTGCCTAGCAACTCAAAGCTACGGACTTCCTGCACGACCATAATGTGCTTCGTCTTTGGTAACTCCATTGTTGTCTTAGCTGTTTATCTCGATTTATTGCCATGCTGGAAGACTCATTCATGACCCATCTTTAACGTTCCTGGATTTCACATTCAATTGGCCGCCGAGCAGAAAAAACGGCACCAGAGCTTAAAGGAAGAGAGTTTGATTTTGCCCTCTACTGATCACAACACCTTCTCCTAAACCGCCTCTGAACCATGTGGAACTACAACGGCGAACCTTAGAAGGACGGATGTACATGCACCACCTATAGCAGCTGGTTAAAAGATATCAGTCTGTCCAATTCCCACCAATCTTCCAGCTTATGTTCCTGGAGGCAATTCCAGGAACATAGCGGGTTGGAGTGGAACAAACTGATTCTGTTACTGTGGATCTGAAACGTCTCTGTGTAACACTGGCATCTAGCTAATCTGTGGGAGACAAAATTCTGAATGTGTTTCGGGATCAAATAAATATTTCACTTATAGACACAAACCTTTTTTTTTTTTTTTTACCCCTCCAGGGGGTCTTTTGTGGGCTCTAGTGTCCCTTATATGACAGTGGGCTGACAGGAAACGGGGAAGGAGAGGGGGGAAGACATGCGGCAAATATCGTCGGGTCCGGGAGTCGAACCCGCGACCGCCGCGTCGAGGACTCAAGGCCTCCAAATATGGATCGCGCTATCCCCTACGCCACCGCGACATGCCCCACGAACCATTTTTTAATGGATATTTTGTCTCTCTACATTAAAATGTCGAGAGTCTTTTTGTTTTCAAGTGAGCAATTGGACATTTTGAAAGATGTCTCAGTAAGATCTGTACAGGAAAAAAGAAATCAGAGTTGACTCACGTTTTAGTATTTAAAAGCTTGAATAGGTGCTTAAATAATGTTTTCCTAATAATTTCTTCCAACTTTTTAACACAAACGTTAAGAAAACAATTGTTTGAATGTTAGCTTACGTAGAGTTTGCCAACTGGCTTAAAGCTGAACTCTTTACTGGGCCATAAAGTCTAACTAATCGATGCAAGAGTTTATATTATATATAATATTACTTTTCATCCTTTACTTTTAAAGATTGTGGGGAATTGATTCCACACTAGCTGATCCAGGGAGACGGAGAGACAGCGGCCACAGGCCTGGACGTGAATAATTGGAGCACTTGAACACAGTGGTCTGTCTTCACCCCTTATTTTAAAAGAAATAAAGAGAGCTGCATGGATACTCCATCATGGCCCAAAGTCCTCCACTTTTTATCTTTATTTCACTTACAAACTGGGTTAATATGTATGTTTGTTTTTTACATTTCTACAATTAAAATTTTTGTGACTGTATTTGATAATTTCACATTGTTCATGCGTTTAGTAATAATTTATCTTTTATCAAATAAAACAGCTTAATTAACCATGTTGCAAGAGCAGAGGCTGCATAACCTTTTGATGTAGGGTGGTAGTTTTTACAAGCTATTAGCACACTTTGTTTTTTCTCAATTTTCTTCTCCGAAGAGTTCTTGCGGTGCTAGTGGCTTGTATTTTTTGCGACAGTAGGCAGACAGGAAAGAGAGCGAGGAGAGGGGGGAGGACATGCGGCAAAGGTCGCCGGGACCGGGAGTCGAACCCGCGACGTCCGCGTCGAGGACCCCAAACGTGGGGCGCGCTAACCCCTTTCGCCACCACAGCACGCCCCAGTATTAGCACACTTGATTCTGATGTAAGTTTACATAATGCATTTCCAGTTCTTGAGCAAAATGGAGAATTTTATGTGTGTTAGAAATCTGTGAAGCGATAAGTAGAGATGCAACTACGATTAGCTGAAGTTATTAAAACACCAACCTCTTTGAATCATCTTTTCTGGATAGTGGAGTTTCTTATCTTAAGTCTGAGATGTACAGAAACCTCCAACCTTTCTGAAACCAAAATGTTTCCATGCTAAAAGCTCAAAAGGATATAATGGCCTTCCTGTCATCTAGGTAGAGTTAAGGAAGAATAATTTATAAATTAACTTTGGACAAAACGTTTGGCTCTCTCTTCCTTAAACTTCCGGGTCCTCTCAGCGGGCGACGTGCAGCCACAAGGAAACAACAATACGCGTTGACGTCACAGAATCACAGAGTTTAATCCCATACAAAGCAACGTATGAATCAACAACAAAGCTGCAGAGGAACAGAGATATGCATTCTTTACCTTATACAGACAAAGACAGACAAGACAAAGACAAACAAAAAACAAAACAAAGACGCGTCTTTGGAGAGAGCGATGCAAAAAACAAAAATAGTGGCAGCTCTCTGAATTTTTACTCCTGTACACGAAGTCTTATACTGAAGGTGTGTCTTCGCTTTTTAATATATTCACTTAAGGCGTATCTCCGGCTGACCAACTGGAAGCTACCTTGGACACTCAGAGAAACTTAGAAACTCCCCCTAATTTTACGGCAAAGATCAAAGGCCATTTGCTCCCTGGTAAAACAAAAGAGCCAACAGCTGCGTCCTGACCCCCTGTGGTTCTGCGGTCATTTTGGTTAGAGAGAAACATGAGATAAGATTTCACAGATGTCTGTGAAATCCGAAGTCTCTTCCGTTGTCTCTCCTTACATAAATTCTCCAAAGAAACTTAAATTCAGTGATTTTGGTTCAAGGAAAGGTTATCTTTACAAACCCCAGTTTTGCTCCTCTACAGTCAGCACCTCAAAAGATTGAGTCCTGCCAAAAATAACACATAAAATCAACAGAACAAAATGAGGTATAATTCCTGAGCAATCTTCTACTAAACAAAACATTTTCGTTCAAACAATTTCCATTTGATTCTGATATAGTCACAGATAGTACAATTTTCAAATACATTCATCATTTACTAGATTAGTAGTTTTTTAAAATGAGATAATACAATCTTCAATAAAAACATGGTATTAATACTTAGAAAAATGTCTTAGAAATTAAATGTTAGTGGTTTCAACCTTCTATGTTGTATCCAGTTTCACACCATCCCAGATGTTGGTTTCTAGAAGGCTTTTGATCTTCTGTGAACAAAACAGATTTCTCTCTCCCAGGCCCAAATGATAATGCCTTGGGGGAGATGGCAATTTTACGGCCTCCTGTGCTCTGGCAACACAGCAGGAGGCCCCATTGAGAGATCTGCATTTGCTTGCCCATCTGGTTTAATTTTAAATCCTTAACACAAACCTGTTCAAAATTAAGAAATTTGTTCAAAATAAGAGTGTTCAATATACCTTTTACACATGCCGTAAGATTAACTGTATTAAGCACTAAAAATAATCATTTTTCCTCAACAGTAGCTAGCTATTTAGCTATATAGTTATCAAATTTTCTAGCTAGCTGTGTAGCTAGCTAGATAAATGGATAGCTAGATAGCTAGCTAGTGTGGGGGTTCGATAATGGATAGCTAGCTAACTAGTTATCTAGCTAGCTATGTTGCTATCTAAGTGTGTATCTAATTATCTATCTATCTAGCTGTCTAATTATCTAGATATCCTGCAAGCTGTTAAGCAAGCTATCTATTGACGTACTTAGCTCACTCTTCCACATGATGTATTCACAGATTTTTTGTTTTGTTTTGATTTTTCAGTTTCTGACCGTCTAAGATGAAACTTGGCTGGTTCTGACCAACCGGCAGTTTACTTGTTGCATCTCTAACAATAATACCAGTCCCTTCGTTGTGTGTCGTCCAAAGAGCGTTACGTTTCCAGAGCATGCGTCCTCAAATCCAGGCCTCCAGGACCTGGTGTTCTGCCACTTTTAGATGTGTCTCCGCTTCAGCACACCAGAGTCCAGTAATGAGGTCTCTGGAGAACTGTACTGCATACTGAGGAGGGGATCCAGCCGTTTGATTCAGGTGGATCAGGGACACATCTAAAGGTTGCAGGACCTGCAGGTCTGGATTTGAAGACCCTGCTCTCCACAGGTTAGTGTGTGCGATTCGATAATGGAGAAAGACCCTCTGCTTGTTGTTAACAGCGTAGAGATTGTGAAAAAGAAGACTCCCTTCCCTCTGCTTTAGCTGGCAGTATAATTGCAACCAACAACGAAACTTTAAATCTGCAACTTAGTACTAAACATCTTAAAGCAGGTTTCACTTCCTGTCGTCTTTTAGTTTCTGGAAGTGTGACTGTAGCTCCTTATAGTTTCAAACGGATCGTTTTCTGGCTTATACCGCTGTCCAAATAAGCCTCCAGCTCCGAAATGCGTGGCCGTCTTTAATCTGCGGTGGTCTCACTTCCTGACAGCTCCTCTGTTTGTTTAAAAAGACTTTCTGCATAAGTTTAATTCATCGCTGCAACCTGAAAACTTCACTCAAACGCAGACAGTACGGGGCGGGGGAGAACAGCACTCCCACTGTCTGTCTGCTGTCGGAAGCTCTCTTCAGAAAGCAGATTGTCAACAACGAAACGCTTGACAGGAGACGACGGGCTTTGAAAAACAACATCCCGGGCTCACTTGATAATGATGATGATGATTAAATTCACGTCCTATTTTGTTGATGCCGTTGCCGTCCTGACAGCCCCCCTCATGGGTATTAATATGAGAATAATGACGGGGGTGATTTGTCGTATTGTGTTTGGTTCCTAAAACGTTATTTTTTTTTTTTTTTTTGCCCCAGTTCTAACCCACGAGCACGATGCAGGCTGCCTTTATGTATTAAAATGAGAAGTTTTCAACTCTCCCCAGCCTCTCACATTGCTTCCATTTGCTCACAGTTTCACCGCTCAGGGGTCAGAAGTAGCGGAGCAGCAGCGACTACAACGGCACGCTCCGTTAATTCGTCTTACTTCATCAGGCTCCCTAGTAATTGAATGCCGTGGGATGTTTCACCACTGCTGTTGCTGTATTTCTGACTCCAAGACAAGGACTTCCTTTTTTCTTTCTGTAAATTTGTCCTGGTTTGTCCTGGCTTTTGTGTGCAGGGGCATAAACCTGCGTAAAAACAAGACAGAAAGTTGAGTTATTTAATGTGACTGTAGTAGAAAACCGTGGCTTTTGTCTTGAGAAAGAAATATGCGTGCTGGTGATCGGTTTTACACAGCTGCCACTGCTGGGAGGACGTGGCGTTAAGGGACGAAAACACCCACAGAGGAGGCGGTGTCAGGGGTTCCTACAGGAGCTGGAAACACCTGGGATTAGACGGAATAACACAGTAATGATCTGTTGGATCGACCTTCCAGACCACTCAGGCCTTCCGGTTCGGGTTCTGCTCTGCATTGCCAGAACCAGAACCAATCTAATATTCTTGTATGGAAGAAACTTCCAGAAAGCTGCAAAACTGCTGGAACATTTTAAATCAAGACTGAAAACCATTTTGCAGTTGCCTTTGATTCGTAATCACTGGAACATTGATCAATATATTTGATTAGTATTTTCTTGGTTATACTGATGATTCCATTTAACAAAATCTAATGTTTATTGCGTGCTTCGTAATTTGTTGCTGTATTGTGTTTTTATAACATAGAGCACTTTGAACTGCCTGTTGCTGGAGTCTGCTATACAAATAAACGGGACTCAGCAGGATGCAGATTGTATTGAAAAGTACATTAGTGGCCCTTGTACTGAACTTTTGACCCGCATGACAAAAAGTTTGGACACCCATCGCCTGAATCGGGGATGCACGATGTACCGTAATAACATTGGCATTAGGCGACCTTTTTTTTTTTTTTTTTACACATTGATATCGGCTCAATAGGTTGTATTGATATAAACAACCAATGTGTATTTCCATATTGTGGCCGTTTACAGACGAGACAGAAGAAATTTGGTGATGTGGCAGTCATCATGAAGCAGGGCAGGATCATGGAGTTTAATGTAGACAATATCTGTAAATATTGGTTATCGGCCATAACAGCAAAATTGGTAACTTTATTTGACAGGGTGTGCATAAGACTGACATGACACTGTCATAAATGTAACATAACACCTGCTATGAACATAAAGGAGTCTTTATGAATGTCTGACTGTTGTCATAAAGTGTCATTGTGTAAACATTCACAGTCAAACATGCATGAAGACTCCTTCATATTCATAGCAGGTGTTATGTCAGGTTTATGACAGTGTAATATCAGTTTTAAGAACACCCCGTCAAATAAAGTCTTACCGCCAAGGATAATAGTATGCCTGTCGCGAAGCAGTACCTCAATTAATTTCATGTAAATTAAAACAAGCTCAATAATTCCCATTTGCCTGAATTTTCTCTGTCCTTCCAAAAACTGGATGATAAAAATCTTCAGTCTGGTTCTTTGGTCTCAACAAGACCTTTCTTTTTTGAAGGACAATTTTGTTTCAGAGAATTTATGATCCACTTTATTTGTGGTTTCTGTAGTTTTGTTTGATTTATTCTGAATTTTTAAAATGTCTTCCAGTTCCAGTGTTAAGTGTTGATTAAAATTGAAAGTTTGTTGATCTTTGATAATGCGTCCTTGCATTGTTATAATGCCAATACCATTATATTACTTGAAGATGGTCTCAATAACAATATTTTCATTTATCGCAATAACTTCTGAGACAATTTATCGTCCAGCAAAATTAGTTATTGTGACAGGCCTATTCAATAGCAGATATTGGTGTTAGCCCTTGGTATTAGTCTGAGTCATCTGTTCGTCCGTCTGTGATCTGTCTCCCTAGTTTTTTTTTTACATTTAAAGCCAAACTTCTGCAAAAACTTTGAAAAATTCACAGAGAATTTTTTTTATTATTGTTATTACTGTTACTTCTACTTTGAAAATTGTCCAAACTGACCAAGTCAAACATCCTAAACTCTGTCTGGGAGAAAGAGTTGCAGTGACTTTTTAACTGTTGCATGCTGTTCCTCCAGAAGCAAAAGAAAGGCCTCTAGTCAGCCCATCTCCGTCTGGTTTCATCATCGCCTCCCTTTGTTTTTGTTTTTGTCTTCTCTTCCTGAAGCGGGAATGGAGAGGCCCGGCGAGGTGGAGCAGGTCGACCTGGCCCCGACGCTGGCCCTGGGCCTGGGGCTGCCCGTGCCCCAGAACAGCGTCGGCCGCGTCATCCCCGGCGTGCTGGAGGAGCGGCCGCTGCGGGACCAGCTGCGCTTCCTGCATCTCAACGGCCACCAGCTCAGCTGCCTGCTCCGAGACAGCACGCCCGACTACCAGAAAGGTAGGCGGCAGGAAACTTTTCTTCCAGAGAGCCTCGCACCCGACGGGTCGTCTCGTTGTTGCGATGCATCGTTTCGGGACTTGTCTTGTAACAGACTCGACTTCCACACTTTGCTCACACCGCCACCTGCGAGGTTATTGGGGGAGATTTTAAAGGGCTTAGTTTACGCCAGAACAAAATGCAGTGCAATTCTTTCTCGCCCGATGGAATCGTTTTTGAAGTGAAGAGTGTTTCAGTCGGCGTCAGTCAGAAAAGTCCCGCCAATGTGAATGAAACCAAAACATACAAGCTTCCATTATTTCATCTCGGCCTCCATCAAAATGTTGAACTTCATTTCCATATTTATTCTGCCATGAATAAAATGAGCTCTGTCACCACATAAGCATATTCATTGTATCATTATCATACTTATGGACACAGTCATTTGTATTTTTTTTATAATAAAAATGATTCCATCTAGGCTTGAAAATAGGAAATTGGGGACATTTAGATATTAACTAAAGTCTCTCCCATGCAGGTACTTTTTCACATTTTGCATATTTTAGGTTTACACCACAATGCTCTGTTAAACTTTAGTTTTTAAGCACTAAAACGTCTCAGGAAGCCTAATGCTTGGCAGGAGTGAGCACTTGTGTCCTAACTATCATCACAAATTTAATTTGTAGATAAATTATCTACAGACACACAAAGATAAGACAAATTCTCATGCATTGGCGTTATGATATTAAAATTAGCGACAACAAAATCTACAAAAGCAATTCCAAAGTCCAAAGCACTTAAAGCTCATGTTTTATATGACGCTACTTAATTTTTCTTTTCAGACTTTAATTTTGCAAATTCCACTAGCTTTCAAGTCGAATCGAATGCAGCATATCTCCTTCATCTAATATTTAAAAAGTTTAATACAATTATTTCATTGCTTTTCTTTCTTCATCGTCCAGAAAGCAGTTGAGGGCTTAAAATGGATGCTGGAGAAAGTCACGGTTTGGGGAAAGCTCGCGTTTGTAAACCAAAATCTCTTGGTTTTGCTGCTGTGCAAAACCAAGAGACGTGTGCAAACGTTTTTTTTGTTGTTTTTTTTCATTTTATTTTTTAATAACAATGCTCGATTGTTGGCATGTGTGGGAAAAGAAAGAGTTAAAACTCTGTTTCCTCCAGCGCTTCAAGTCAAACTGCAAAGATGGGAAATGTCTCCAGAAGGCCTTAATGAGAAGCGAAGTCCATCAAAACGTCTTCAAAGTTTAAACGTTTCGTTAAACTGACTTTAGAAACAGACTTTTTAATTCAGATTGGGATTCATTAACCCTCCTTTCTTATGCTTTTGGACTCTGATATTTATTTATTTGAAACTGTGTTTTAACTTAATTTTATTTATTTATTTCGAACAGAGAAAGAAACGAGAAAGAAAAATAGATAAATTAAACAAATTGTCATGCCCAATTGACATGAAATTTTACATTATCTGTTCAAAAAGCAGCAAGTAGAAGGTACAAGATCTTATGTTGGTTTTTTTTTATACATTTTTAATATCAATAGCATTTTTGGTCCTGGAAACACTCATCTTATAGAATGTATTTCCCAATAAGCTCCTTTTTAAACAGCTTTTTTAAGCTGGTTTATGTTTGTACTGTTTTTGAATCCATTCCATAAATCTGCTCCACACACTGATGAACAAAAACTCTTTTTGGTTGTTCTAATACATTGTTTTTAAAAAACAAAGAAAATAAGGAACCAGTAAGACAAGAAAAAACATAACCAAGAACAAAATAATTGGCTTGCCACTGCTTTTCCGTTTGAATAGGAGTGGACAATAAATCATTAGCAATAAATATCGCGATAAACATGTGATCAGTATCAATACATAACACATCTTATGGAATATTCACTATTCGACATGTGGAATATTCATTGATCTCCGATCCAGAACCGCGCAGCATTCTGGGAGATGGATGCTTTAGGTGCTCAAGCTGGGTTGGTGGTATCAATTGTCCCACGCACTGTTTGGTCACCTAGCAACAAGCTGCTGACAAACTTGCGCAGCAGCAGTTTCATGTTTTGCCACCGTTTCTCATAACTGAAAACCATTTAAAAATAATAGTAATAATGTAAAAAATAAATAAATAATAATGGTGTAGAGTGAAAACTGTGGCTAACAAGAAAGATTATGCCACCAGCTTGGCGGTATTTAAGATGTTCAAAACAACAACAACAAAAATTAATCGATAATTATCGATATCGACTGATATGAAATGCTTCTGTCGTGATACGTTTTTTTTTCTCAGCCATATCGTCCAAGAAGAAGTGAACACTTGTTTAACCCTATTTCTTTTCTCAATCTAACAAAGTATATATATATCACTCACCCACTCAGTAATGATCAGGAAGGTGTAATTAAAAACAAGCTGTGGTATTCATCTGCCTGTTCAATTTACCGTGCAAAAGAACCAACAATTGTAGCAGCCTGAGCTCAACAAGATCAGTCTGGATTTGCTCAACTCCAGAAGGAGCTGGGTGTTTTAAGTAAACCTGTTTTGATCACAGCTTTTTTGTACCTGAATAAATTACCTTTTAAATGTAAAAACCACCTCAGGGAAGTCTCCAATCTGTAGTCTGCTCTTCAACTTCAGTCCTTTCCCATTTCTGTAGAACTACTCGCACAAATCCCAGCCTGTATTTGTTTTTATCCATCTACTTATGTCTCGCCAACAAACGGTTTCTGAGAGACATCCAATCTTTGAGCTCCTTCCTCCTTGTTTCCAGACGTCCTTCCCATCTTCCTGTTTAAACAGCCAGAAGTTCATCGTTCTTTTGTCTGAGAGGTGTCACAAGTGAAGGAGCCGACAGAGAGAACATGAAACCGATACTAGCTTAAAACGGAATGAATTCTAATTAATCCCACAGAGATCCCTGGTAAGCATTAAAGCAGCGATTTATTTTTTTAAGTTTGTAGATGTTGTCCTCATTTTCACAAATCGCTGATTTGGAAGATGAATGGACGATTTGAAATCACGCGCACGGCTGAAGAAGAATCCACAAAGATCGGCGGCGGCTTTAAAAATCACGTCTGACCTGCTGGAGGTGATGGATTTGTGCCGAGCCGTTTGCTTCACCGGGTTAGACGTGTCGCCTCACACTGAGCAATACTCCTGATTTAAATGTTGCCCTCATTTAGTGTTCTGAGGCTGTTGGAGCTGTGCGGTATGTTGAATCACAGTTATCATTGCAGTATTAGGTATTTGCTTGTTGTTCATGCTACAAATAAAACCCTGTTACAACCCCCCACCCCCAAAGACCACTAAGGGTAAGTTCTGGTACTGGGTGTAACACACAAAAAAGTAACCTAAACAGTTGGTGTCAGTAGCAAAATATAGTTTAATTTACAGTTCAAGTAAAATCTCAATCACATTAGACAACAAACACAGGGAAGCTTTAAGCTTCAGGGTCTCCAAGGCCAAAACAACAAACAAAAAAACCCTTTTAATTAATGAAGTAAAAACACTTTCTAGAGGAGAACTAAAGAAAAAGTACAAAACCTGAACTCCCTGGCCAACCACAAAACAGGAGAAAACATTTAACAAACAAAATGGCAGAGAACCCTTACCAGCTTCCACTGTGAATAGAAGCAAAACTTTAGTTAGACACTTGATGCTTCACAAAAATGCTCACAGCAAAATCATCCAAAGTCCCCACAAACAATCAGCTCACAGACAAGATCACGTCAGATCAAGGCCCAGAGAAAAAGGAAGGGATCTGACATCTCTGGCTGTCGCTCTTTATGGGGTGGCTGATGAGCTCCAACACATTGCACCTGTGGCAGCCAGGTAGAACTGAAATACAAAGAAAGAGCTCTCTCATGAAGAGAGCCCCTAGAGGTCAGTGTGAACGGTTTACGATCCCAAAGCGACCGCAATGCGCAGAAGAGGAACGCTGATTTCACACAGCATCACATTTTACGGTAGTAATACAGCATGGATCTTTTTGTGGATCAATTTTAAAGTTTATTCAGCAATGGGAGTCAACAGGATTGGCACAAAAATCATAACGCGAATGAAGCGAATAAAAAGAAAGCCACTACAACTAATAGCAACGGCATTCTGTAGATTATTGACTACGGTTTGTGTAGTTGGATGTGGTGGCATTGTGATGTGACGCGCTTCAGTGGATCCGATTCCCTTCACATTTTCATCATTCTGAGTTTTTTCAGCCACTGTTTATGTCCGATCTGGCTTCGATGACATAAAAGTCAGACAAAATGCAACATGACCGTTTTTTTTCCTGTGAATGGATTGGAATCGGACCGTTCACACTGTCGTGAGAAAGTTGGATGTTGGTCTCAGTTGGGCAAAAAAAATCCAATTTGGGTTGCATTCACCTGCTGTGTGAACGTGGCCTTAGTGTGTCATGGATTCATGCTCTTCATATCTTCATATCTTCACGAATGATTTGAGTGGTCTTTATCTGAAAGTGGCAGGACAGGAAAGTAGTTAAAGAGAGAGGGAAGACATGCAGCAAAGGTCACCAGGCTGGGAATCTGGGAATGGATGTTTATGACTGTGGTCATGAAGTGTCATTTGGCAAATGACACTTTTAGTGCAAAGTTGCTTTAAAATGTGCATTAAAGGTCGGTTAAAAGTGCCAACTTTGCATTATCTGGTAAATTTAAACACTTCAATGCAAAGTTGGCACTTTTAATTAAAAGTGTCATAATTTACCGAATGACGCTTCATAACAATAGTCATAGACATCCATAAAGACTCCTTCATCTTAAATGTTTGTGTCAGAGTCGTATCAGTCTTAAGAACATCCCTTCAAATAAAGTTACCAAATATTTTTGCTGAAGTCGGAGCTGCCTTATCTACACGTAGCTAAATTTAAATGTGCCGTAATTGTTTGTTCACCCAAACATTTTGCCCTTTTACGTTACTTTACATATCCAACGGCATCAAGCATTCATGAGGACAGGAAGTCTATTAAGGCTAGAAATCCGGAAAACACAAGTTGCTGTTCTTTGAACTTTATTTATGTATTTAAGCTAGCCACATGCATTTGCGAACTTGTTTCCAGTTCCTCGCTGTTTCTTCGTTGGACCACTTTTGATGAGACGGTGAAAAGAAACACCCCACATAAACCGGACCCTAACTTTACAATAAAAAACAAATAAACAAGAAGCTTATCGGGCACAATGGAGGGCATACTGCTACGCATCTTGAGGATCTCAGCACAGCTAGTAGCGTGAGAAATGCTTGCATCATGAAGCATTAACTATTGCTGCCAATCTGTAGTCACCCCTGTGTGTGTGTGTGTGTGTGTGTGTGTGTGTGTGTGTGTGTGTGTGTGTGTGTGTGTGTGTGTGTGTGTGTGTGTGTGTGTGCGTGTTTTTCCCCTCAGTACCCAGTTAAGATGATGCATCAGGTTCACTGTGTTCATGTCTAAAGCAGATGTCTCCCAAACAGCAAACGTTGCATTTAGAAACAAACAAAAAACACAAATGGCACCTCATTTCCCTCTCTATTTTAGTCCATGGGTTTCCATAGCGATGGGAGGGGAAAAAAATGGAAATAAGTTCAGTAGACCTACATTTGGATGTGTTGATTTGTCTGAATCCGTCCACTCGGGTAATCAGGAAGTTATTATGCAGCAGGATGTGTTTGCCACCGTTGCCTTGGGTGTTTTGATAATCCTCCCGTCAGACAAATCTTCCTCTTCTGGTGCTCAGGGTTTGGAGTCTCGGGGTGCGGTTTGGATTTTGTTTTTTTTTGTTGTTTTTTTTTCCACCCCGACTCCTCGGGCCGACATTTTCCAACTCGGCCCGTCTTGCGTTATCTCAAAATCTTGAGTTGTTTTTCTTGCTTTTCACAAGAAAAAACTTTCAGGACATGAAAGCAGGCCTTTTTTAAAATAAAATGATGATGCAAGGCTTAAACAACCCCTTTCCAATTTAATTCTTCCTCTGCCACATTCCCGGGTCCTGTCTCGAGCATTTCAATCTTTATGTTGCGTTTTTTTTCCCTCTCCTTTGCTTCTAACCTCGGGCGTTTGGAGGAGCCATTAACCAATCCCTGTACTTTCAGACGGATGATGCATGGCCGGGGCCATCCATATTGTGTAATTCATGCCTGCGGCTTAAGGTTCTAATATTTCTTCTAACCCTCTCTGTCTGACAGAGCCTCAGTCCCTATTTATCACGTCTATGCTTATGCTGCTGAGATGGGTGTTACATTGCAAATAATTGTTTATAGGAGATGCTGCGTGTTTTTCACGGAGCTGAAACAAATTGCTCTGACCTTCGAGCGGCTTCGAAGCCGTTGGAGTAAAATGTGAGGTGGCATCATTTGATGTGCTGAATGAGTCAGAGCCGGTCTCTCTAAGCGACCAGACAAATTGCTCATGAGGCTAAATGGTCTCACCAGGGGCGAACTCGCTTTTTTTTCTTTTTTTTAAGTTGACACAGAACCATAAAAAAAGAAGAAAATACTGAATAGATTTTTTTCCCTATTCAAAAGAACATCATTATGTCCAAAATGACGGATGAAGTCGTAAATAAGATTACACGGATCTGATTTCTACAGAAACGGTCAGAAGGTTTTCCTCCTGATTAAAGACAAGCGCGTCTCGGCTGTTTGTGGAGGCTTTTGTCGTGACAAAACGTCTTTCTGCATGGTGACGCGCCCCATCGCAAAGCTGAAACAGGTCCATGAATTATTTTAGCAGCACGGCAACAAGTCTGAGCCGTTGTCTTGGTCTTCCAAATTCCACAGATCTCAGTCCAGTCAAACATTAACAGTGGACTACCGATCGATCAGTCAATCAATCCATCCGTGGGGGCGCCCCTCCTTGAAAGTTAAACTTGAAGCGTCCACTGGTCGCGTCTCGTCAGCAGATACTTCTTCACAACCTCAGGGATCGAACAGAGTCCACGCCTCAACGGGTCGGAGATGTTTCGGCAGGAGAACGGGGACCAGTACACTTCTAATTCATAAAGTTACGCCTGATTGGTCTGTTTTTCTAGAAGCAACGTCTAGTGGCCTTGTAAGTTCAGAGCCGCTTCGAAATTGTGACGCTTTAGTGCATGAATTATGATCCTTTATGGCTGGGTTTTATTCCAAACTGTTTTTGATTTCCTTAAGGCATAGAAAAGAAAAGGTAGGAACTTTAAAAAAAAAAATGTTAATTTTTTTTTGTTAAGCAAAAAAAATGTTCTAGGATTTTTTTCTAGGTGATCAATTGTAATTTTCTCCAAATACAGAATTATTTGGAAAACACTTCAGTAGTATTTTTCTTTAGGGGTTAGTTGATGTCGCTATATACAGTATATATATATAAATATATATATACATACAGTATATACAGTATATTGTTTTACCTGCTAGAGTTGTCTAGAGTAGGAGAGACTGGCCACTTGCAGTGGATGGCCAGTAGCTGATAGTGTATTGCATGGTGCACTAGTGTCCACTTCAGCATCTATAACATAGAAATCCACAAGAAGCGCAAGAAAATGGCTTTCAGATATCTGTCCACTGCAGTGACCGCGATGCATGAAAGGGTTCAAATGGAAAGATCCGTTCAGGCATTTTAGGGAACCGAAGTGGAAAACGAGATTGTCAGTTTTTGGTCTTTGTTAGGCACACGACAATTTCTGTCCAATGTGATTTATTTATTTTTTAAATTTTTATTATTGTTTTAGTTTGCACAGTTTTTCCAGCATTAATGGCTTCAGTTCCTCAGCTATATGAGTGCATTTAGCTGCCTCTGATAAAACAAATGCCTCATTCAGGAAAACAAGATTCATAAATTCATCGTATCTAGTAGAACATGAAGAAGAACGAATATGATGCATAGACAGGCGTTTTGTTAGATTAATGCTACAGAAGGACAAAAACGAAAAGAGGGAATGACTAATTCAGAAAAAACTGTTTTACTAAATTAAAAAAGCACAGTAATAGATCACCTCGTCTTGAAAACAAATAAAAAACAAGATATTTCCACTTTGTTTTTTTTTTCCTTTTCCCCCTGTCCAATCCAGAGGCCGGCTTCGAACAGTTTCGTGTGGCAGAAAAGGCTCATGGGAGCTGGATGAAGCTCTACCTGGAAGGAAACACCTCTGAGGTTCTGACCAACATAGGCAAAAAAGTCCTGAAGCAGTACCTGGAGGCGCTGGCTGCCATGAGTTCTGCTCTGAGCAAACAGCTGGGCAAATACGACATGTACTCCATGATCGCAGGAATGGTGTTTGTGTTCCAGGTGAGGCCCCTAGAGCGTCTGCTGGGGGAGCCCGGCCCCCCGTTTAGCAGTGCTGGTTTGGCTCATTAACCCACACAACAGTGCAGGAAGTAAAAATTGAAAAGAGAAACTCGGAAGATTATAAACTTTTGATAGCTTTAATGCCAGTAACAAGAATTGGCATTAAAAATAAAGCTGGGGTAAAAGTGTAAAGTTAGTTTGTTATTCAATGCAGCAAGCAAAATTGAAATGTTTTTTGATTTACTCCACACACATTAGATTTTTAAAAAAAATATGAAATCATTGTTTCTTGCTATTCACAAATTGCTGGGATCATATAAATCATGTAATTACATTCACAGTCATTGTTGTAATTAGGATGCAGATAGCGACGTACAGAAACTGATTTTAGCTAAGTGGGATTTCTTTTAAGAATTACAAAACAAGAGGAGGTAGCAGTCAGTGATCATCTACATTACAGAGGGTGACGTCTAAGCACTGTGTGAGACAGAGTAGTTGCTGTAATTTAGGGCCTTACTAATATTTTAAATAAAATATGATCATCGAACTGACATTTTAAACTGACTTCAGCAGATACGCTACCTGCTAGCTCCTTGTTTTGAAAATGTACCTGAAAAAATATACCTTTAAACTAGAGCTTACATTTCATTCAAGGTGGATTTAAAGCATCTTAAAATGTCTTAAATTCGACTGACTTCAAACACCCTGAGATGAAGGAATTTGTATGATTCAGGTGTGCTGCAAAAGGGATGCAAATAAAAATTGCGGGATAGTAGCTGTCGACCCCTGACCTAAGACTGCATAAAAGTATAAACATCACAACAGAGAGATGAGGTTCCTACTTTTTAACCTGACAGCTTGATCCAAGTTGGTCCAACTTTTCCCTCACCTCTCCTCTTCCTCCCCTGGCCTTTCAGCTCCTGCTGGTCTTACTGCTGGCGATGCCCGAAGCCCTCAGCAGCGCCGCGGCAGTGGACCTTCCGGTGCTCTCCTCCCTGCTCTCCCTGCCTTTCTACCTCTTGTGCCTGCTCCTCGCCTCCGTGCACGTGTTGGTGTGCACGTCTGCGGAGAGCTCCTGTTACTTCTGCAACCTCTCCTGGGGCCTCGTGTTTGCCGCCGTTGCCTTCTCCTCGGCGATGTTTTGCATTCTGATCTCCATGGCGACACGGAGGCTCCCGTTCGGACCCGCGGTACATGGGAAGGTGAGTGAGACGTCGCGACGAAACTGGTGTCCAACGTTTGTGCTGCAAAAATGTTTGTTTGTGCCGCTGTCAGTTTAGAGATATTAAGAAATGTATCCAGAGGTCATAAAAGGTCAACCGACCAGTTCCTGTTTACAAACTCAAACGAAATACGGTGTCAGTCAACTGTGCAACTTTTGTGCTGGTTTGTGCTGCAGAAAGGTTGTTTTTTTTAAACAACCTTAAAAAAAAACAAAAAACTTTTTTTTTAAAGGTTGTTTTATCATTTTCATCATTTTAATGATATTAATACGTTTTCAGATGTCACAAGAAATTCCCAGCCACATTAACAAAGTCAAACAAAATTGATATGAATTCATTTTGATATGTTTGCCAACTTACATTTGGCCAATTAGCTCATCATAGGTTTATAAAACTGTGATGTCATCGTCTGAGTCTTCACTAATTGTTGAAAGTCACGGTAATCTTTGTGTGTGTAAAGTTCTGACTGGATCTGATTCAAAAGTCTCAATAAAATAATCTCATTATTCTGACATTCAGCGATTAGAAATAATTTTGACAACCTCAAAATGACAGGAAATATTTAGGCTCATTACAACGAGTGGAGAAATGTTATGTTTGTAAAAGCAGCTCGAATAATAAGAAAGGCTAAATCCACTCAGGTTCTTTTGGTCTTTTTGATATTTGTCAACTTGTTTTTAAGCTCTTTGTTTCCCGAAGGTTTATTTCTGCACATCGATCCAGTTTGTTTTCTTGTTTTTATTTCTGAAAATTGGAGAGAAAAAAAATCTCCAAATCCTATTTAATGAGTTTTCAGAAGAACATAAATGTTTCAAACCCTGATTGACTTGCCCACCTTGCTTGGTATTTAATCAATGATTCCACTTAATTACCCCCTAATTACTCTACAGTGTTGCACAGGAATACAATAAGGTAATAAGAAGTAGTTTACACCGGAGACGGCTCATTTATTTAAACACATGAAGCAGTGCTTCATGAAACTTTTATACATTCAGTACTAGATGAGAACAGGAAGGAAAGGCTCTGGAAACACTGCTGCTTCTGTTATGTTTTTTTTGGTTTTTTTAGTAGTAATAATAATAAAAACAACAAGAAATAAATGAAAAGTGCACAGATGTTTTCTGTAGCTGATGACTTTTCTGTAATTTCCACAATCACTCATCTTCCTGTCCCAGTACTGGAATGGATACACACTTGAAGTTGGATGTTACCTTTGTCTTGTCTGTAAAAAAAAAAAAGGAAAAATGTTTTTGAGCAAAATGAGCCATACACGTGGTTCTTTACAATGTCTGGACCGACTACCTGCTGTGACTTTAACTTTTTTTTTTTTTGAAAACATTCAACCTTGCCACAATGTTAATTGTTCATATTGTGAATGGAATAGAAAACCCAATTTGAAAAATATTGTTTTCATATTGTATTATTAGTACTTTAAAGGTACTAATAACATATAGCTAAAATCATGTAACTATGTCACCTTCAGTCGTTAGAAAAATCCTACAAATGACTTACAAAAAATTGGACTTTGTAGTTTAACGCTTTGAAATTGGGTCTCTGTCTCTTTAAGAAGCACCTGCTCTTTCTGAAACTCCGCCTTCAGGAAGTCATCCCAACATGGCTCCTCCATTAACCCTTTAACAACGTTTTTACCAGCGTTGCTCTGAGAAGTAGCTCCTATAATGAGCTCAGCTGATACACAGTTCCACCAGGTGTTTGCTAATTGCTGCTGGCTAGTCTGAAGGAGCCGAGTTGTGGAGGGCTGCTTGGAAACTGCAGCTTTGAGGAGGAGCTGTGCCTCGAAGGCGGGGCCAGGACCACCCAGGTTCTTTGCACGGCTGAATGGTTGCCATGGAGATTAAAGGATTTGTCAAACATGCATCAAAATGAATCAAAACAACACTCCAGATATATTTTTATCAGCGAATAATGGTATAATATGAGGTTCGGCTTACAAAAGTACATTGTACGTCGTACCAAAGCTGCTTTAAACGAAGGTTTTGTGATACGACCACAGAGGCGAGTAACCGTCTCTTGATGACGGTTCTGTACCTGGCAGAGTTCGTCGTCATAGCAACAGGAAGTGCTGCCTCGTGTAATGAAGGACCGCTGCATTATTTTTTTCTCTCAACTCTCCGAGGCTCTGCGACCTGACTGGGTAACGGGCCGCCGTTGTGAAAGAAACCCTTCAGGTCCACCTTGAAGGTGAACCGAGCCTCTGAATAACAACAAGAAGGATCCTACTGGGCAGGCCTCACTTATGACCCAACTCTTACATGCAGAAGCAAAACATTAGCATCAGTGCTGACGGAGGCAGACATGTTCTACAGTACAGAATGTATCCAATTGATTAATTTAGCGGTCTCTAAATGCATGGAGCTTTGGAAAGCACGCCGAACTTCACCTTTATTGATCTGACTGCCTTATCTTTTGTGAAAGCTGTTATTTGTGTTCATTTAGTCTTCAGTCTTGTCACAGGTACATTTACTGATCTAAATGTATTTATACCTGGAACGGCTAGCAGCTTTTCAAAGGGCCGTCTTCAGTGAAGTTGTTCTTTCAGCGTTCATATATTGGCCTTCTGTTAGCACAGGGATCAATAACAGGTTCTCATGGATTACTTTAAAAGCAATGTATGGATTTTATCCCTGCTGCTCCTGATAGCAGGCACAAAAGAAGCCTGGTGTAATGAAAGACTTGTTCTAAAAATGGGGTTTAGAGATTTGCAATAAGGGCACATCTTCATATGCCAGACTATCATACACCTGTGTATCTACTTTTTTAATATCAAGACTAGATAAGAAAGTTAGATATTTCAAGTGACCAAAAACCTCTGTGCATTTTAAAAGCATTTTATGTGACAGTCTGGTGAGGTCCAAAAGCATTTTTTGCCATGTGGGCCAAAGTCACCATTAAAATAATAATGTAAAAGTAATTTTATGGTGCTATTAGCCTTTCTTACTGGCTCTCGTTTTCCCTGTTCAGGATCCGATTTTTAAAGCTGAATACGTCACCTTTCATTTTGCCTTTCAAAGTTTGAACGGTTTTACAAATGTAGGTTTGCAAAAGAAAAAAATTGGGCAGAAAACACACGCTTTAATTACCAGGGCATCCTTAGAAAGTCTTAATCTCATTTATCTAAAATTGAGGCCTTTAAAATGTCTTAATTTCATTAAAAAATGTAAGTTGGTTTTAATCGCAGGTCTTACATTTTGTTGTAGCTGGACTATTCTATGTAGACGTTTTTGTCAGGCAAAACGTTTGAGTCGCACGCAAACATCTTTTACGTTTTGTGAAAGATACCCCAGCTAGCTAGCTTTTTGTGCTTCTATCTTGGCTAAGTGTAAATTTACCACAAGTTGGCTGGACAACGTTCATCTTCACCACTGCCAATCCATACGATGTTAAATTCAATATAATCCAATTCTCTTTTGTCACAACAAATATCATTTCTGTTGTGATATTTGTGAAATTCTCGTCATAATGACCTTAAAATTGTCTTTAAAAGCCTTTAAATATGAGCTGGTGAAACCTGCAGAAACTCTGGTTTTGCTTTAGTTTTCTAATCTAAATTCAAACCTGAGCCAGAGAGTTTGGCTTTATGAATTTAGCTCACTTTCTGCTCCAACAGAATATAATTAGAGTTTGAACCCAATGACCCTGTAATGAGTTTGCTGTTTCCCTTGAAAAAATATGAGAAGCAGAAACACTGTGTAACTCTAAAATAGTGACGTTATTAGAAAAGGAGGCCTGTAACGGACGATTTAATTGAATTTCATAACTTTTTTTTTTTTTTTTTTTAAAGTTCAGTGAAGTCTGACAGCAGTAGAAAAATTTAACAAGATTTCTTTCTTGGCCTGGGTGAAACAGCTATGTTTTCCAATGAGAAGTCATAACACAGATGGTTGGGTCAGAATACTCTTATTCTTTTCTTTTTTTCTTCTTCTTCTTCTTTTTCTCGTTACATGATGGAAAGGCGGGTTCAGAGCCGTGCCGCTGAAATAAATCACAGACACACACCGGGCCCCGAGACTGACTTTCTGGAATAGCACAAACGATCTGTTATAAATTATGGTAAAGATATGATTGGAACTAAACATTTCACCAAAATTTGATTCAAAATACGACATTTAGAGGCATTTTCTATTTCCTTTCATGGTGCAGAGAGCACTGTTGACAGGGCAGGAGCGCCGTATACTTTTCTTAGCACATTAGGCCTCCGCTCATTTTGATTGATTAATGTACTACTGTACACGCTGGCCCCTGAGGCCCCCTGGAGAATATTTCTCCCATTTAGACTTTTCAAGTCAGCGGAAGAGCCTCGAGTTCAAGGGTAGACGAGGAGATCAATACTAAAGGACTCACGTCTGTTTGATTAATACATGAAGCGATCCAGCCACATGCTGGCCAGCGTACTTAGAAAAAATAACAGTGCCAGCAGGAGAGAAAACTGAAAATTTGAAGCTTTTATCGGTAATATTAGTTTGAAATAGAAAAACAGAGTCAGTGTTTTACATGTGGGTTACTTTAAAGCAACGGGGGTTCAAAGTGGGGCTCAGGGGCCATTTGCAGCCCTGGGAATGAAGTTTTTGCGACCACACGACCACAGTTCAAGAATAAAGTAGGACAAATCTGCTTCCAAAAATGTTAGCTGCAACACAGAGTGATCATATTTTCCAATCTTTCTGGTTTTCTTCTATTGCCATGGTAACTAGTAGCACCTCCACTCGTTGACTCGCACTCTAAAGTTCACCCCGGCGCGCCAAAATCTGCTTTTAGTTGCCGTATTAAAACTTGTCTGAATACAACAACTGTTTTCAAATGAAGACCGAACTAGGACCTGTTTTTATTGCTGAGAACCGGATCAAATATTTTTTAAATTTTCTTCAAAATAATAAGCAAACTGTAGGCCTTTCATTGAACAAGGGAAGACATGCGAAAACCATTAGTATTGGATGTACGTTTCTTTTCATTTTTTTGTGCAAAACAAAATCTGATTACGGTGCTTTTTTTGTTTAATTAAAAATATTTTATGCTTAGTTTAGTTGGTAAAGAAAAAATCGCAACATTTTTGTTGACTTTAGTTCTTAAATATAATATTTTTATTGAAAATTTTAGGCCACATGACAAAACGCTTTATACACCTCTTGTTTAAAGACTTTATGTTCTTCTGCTTCTACCAACATTACCAAATATTAATGTTTCCTTCATCAAAATCATGACATGGACATAAAGTGATCCTGACCTAGAGAGGAAGTTGCTGTAGTTTTAAAACTGCTTTTACATTTCCTGACTTTTTAAAGACCTTGCTAGGATATAACACATCTGATTTCTTTGCTGCGGATTGAAGAGGCTGCTGCTGCCATGGAAATTGTTCCATAATGTTATACATTATGGTTACAGCGCCGATATTAGATTAGCGGGTATGTCCAAAGGTTTTGCTGACTTACCGAATGCGTATAAATGCAAACTGACGTCATAAAAGTATTAGAATCCGCTTGTAGTTCAGCGAGGACGCAGGAAGAGAAAGCTGGGTGAAAACGCTGAATGTATGGCAGATGCATCGCTTGAACAGAAATAGAGGAAGCGCCGCAGGTCAGCCTGACCCACATAGATCTAGAATTACAAGAGAGGTGGAGTTATTTGTGGGTTTTCGTATATAATCTGCCTCCATGCAGCTCAGAACAGTTGACTGACCTTTCATCTTTTACGTCTCGGCGGGGTGAAATGGCTCCAACAGAGACAAATAGGCGAACACTGAAACTTCCAACTAGACCAACACCTTTACTCTGTTGTTTTTTATTATTATTATTTTTATTCACTGCATTCTTATTTTGCCATCTTAAATAAGTTTCTTTGCAATGGTAGCTTTACAGATTAACTTATTGAACACATTAAAGTGTTATTTTACTGTTATATGTAGGTTCCTTTGTGTCGTTAGTTATAGACGTCTACAAACCTCACCAGGGATTAGACATGCGCGCCAGTCTTTGGTTTGAGGAGTTATAGACGAGAGAATGGTTTCTTTCACATCTTGTTCCTGCTCACATACATTTGAAATAAATACATAGAAGTAACCAAAGCGTAGTTTACAAACCCATCCATCAGTTGGAGGTGATGAAATTAATGCAGAAGCAGTTTTTTCCTCCATCACAGGCGAGTAAACGGCATCTGTGTCCGGGACGCCGTCTCGACTAGGGAATGCCTCTATTGGTGCGTGCAGACACATTCAACAAATTAGAATGTTATGTTATTGAAAAGTTCATTCATTCCTGAAACTCAATCCATTGAGTTAAAACGCATTATGTGGATTAATTGGACACGGTTCTGAGAATTATGATGATTTTCCACTTACAGCTAATGACAACGTTTAAGACCAATAAAAAGCATTTTTAATGTAGAACTGTGGGTTTAGTGAAAAGCATTTTAAATACCTACTTAAAGGTTCTCCTTTTCAAAATGTCTCTTTAATCCGACAAGTGAGCCTTGTCGGAAAGCATATTCTGATTTATGAAATGTGGCTGTATTTTCAAACAGTTAGCTGGACCAGATTGCCACTAGAGTGTGTGAGCACTGTGCAGGGTATTTGGAGCTTACCAAAATGTAAACAGAACTTTTCCTTTCTACAAATCACAGACTGTTTTCTCCCCACCTCTTGGTGAATAGATTAGTTGTGCACCAATTGCAGTTTTCTAGCCGACCAGCAATTATCAATCTTTAAAAAACCTGACCTGTATGATTTTGGCTGATGCCATTTTTTATTTTGGTCTGAAATGTCGCTAAAAATAGCTAGAAAGTTGCTATTTTTATAAGGTGGCAACAGTGCTGTGACTATTGTTAACGTACAGACATGACCTGATTGGCCGGTCTGTCAGTAAAACCTCTCTCTATGGAGAGCAAAAGAGGACAGTGGTTGATTTTTTAGACCTTTGCCGAGGTAAATAAGATCAACCTTCACATGTAAATATTGGCCGATCACTAATCTCCCAAAATTATATGTTGCTCTCTAACAATTTGTATTGTAAACAAGATCGAAAAGCAGTCAATGTGCTATCAGGGAGAAATAACAAAAAACATGCAAAGACCCTTGTTTTGTATTTATTTCTTTAAATTAAAACACTTTCTATCTCTGTCTTTTACTTCTACGTTTAAACGTACCTACCCAGCAGCCACCAAGGAACCATGTGATATAAAGTCCAAGGACATAATTGTGCATCTGTCTTGTATTTTAATGGCATATAAATAATTCCCTAGCATCACCTTCTACACCTAATGCTGTTTGATGCATGTTTTAATTTTCCCCGAAGCTTGACATTACAAGTGAGAGCTGGAACGCATAAACGCCGCAAAATACCCAAGCATTGACCTTAATAATGAGCTTATATATATTAATCTCATGCTAAGCTATGCAGACGTGCACTCTACACCAGTGAAGATTCACTCACCTCAGGATGCTGAATGCTTGAAGGTGCTGCAACAGCAAAGCAACTTGACTTATTTTCTTAGTAAAGCATGTGGTTATCATTTCGTATGAAGAGAGAAACTAGATTCAACTTGAGCTACGTTTACACGAGAGTGGAAACTGTCTGTATTTTCCGATGCTGATTGGGAAAAACGTTCCACGTTTAGACGGCGCAGCTAAGACGTCTTGAGTTTGCTGTAGTTGTCATGCCAGTCCGCTAGATGGCGCTGTGATTTTTAGCATGTAGTCCAACTTGCCTTTAGCTTCCACCTCGCTGTAAACAGAAACCCGTCTCAGACTCCTGTGAACAAAGTGTCATGTGTATTCCTTATCAGAAATTATGCTAAACTGAACAGATTATTATGCTGCTTTATTTCTGCGCAAGTGTTGTTCCTGACTTTATTTAAGTAAGAAATCTTATAGATCGTATTTGTTTGGTTTGAAACCATTTACAAGTGGAAATACATTGAACTAATTTCTTTTAAAACTTTAATGTTTTCTAAAGAAGATAATGAGACACGATGCTCATTTGCTTGTCCCAAAACACAACTCCAGTGATCTTTATAGAGACTGAAGTTTGTTTGAACAAAGAGTGATTAGCCAATAATCTGGCCTAATAGTTCTGAATTGCCATTTGAGCCTATTTATAACTTGGAGGCAACATTATGCCTTGAAAGATGGTCATTATAAACAAGCCAAATTACAGCCTCAATTTTCTGAACGTAATGTGACACTTAAGTGTGTTTCCCCTCCCCCCCGCCTCTTCTGCTTGTCTTCTTTTGAATAAAACTACTAAAACTAAATGTTTAACGATCTAATGTGCTGTAGAAAAAAAACAGCAACAATAAACATTTGTTCTAAAACGGGCCCTGCGTTTCTTTTGTACTTTTTGAAGGAAAATCAATTCTCAGCCAGCCCATTCCCACAGCGGGCCCCGCTGCCGTAGCCTGCAGGTACCGGCACGTAGCAACTCAGCCTCTCTCTCCCCGTCACCGGGACCAATGAGGCACGTCTGTTGTTTTCCGAGGTGAAATATTGCTGCTGAGCTGAGAGGTTGGCTGAACTCTGTCTGAACTGACTTTGCGCTAAATCAAGTCATTTGCATAGGAGCGCGAAGCTGGAAAAACTCCCAATCTTGAGGATGGGATGGACTCATCCTCCTGAGACGGGTCCGCAATTGATGGATGACGGCTCACGGTCACCGTTTGCCGTGCCAAGGCAGGAAGTGACTGTTATATAGGAAGTATTAACATGATGGATAATCTGATGGCTTAAAAGAAATATATAGTCCAACTATAAAAAGCAGCGTAGAGGAAAAATTGCCAATGGTGAATAGTTTTTGCATCAGTTGACTTGTTTTTCCTGCTTTGTTGGTGTTGCGTCCAGAACGCTATAAAGTACACAGGTCATTTCATAGATGCCGTGGGGTTAGCTTTTCAATTTTGAATAATTGTAATGTGAATCATCTTGGAGGTTTTTTGAACCTGCTAATTATCCCACTGGCAACTGCAATGCCAAAGCACAGAGGTGGGCGAGCTAAAAATATCTTGTGTGTGTGTGGCTGTGTGTGTGTTGGGGCTCATGTTCTCGCGGCACTCCTCTTAAGAAAAACATTCGAAGCGTATCGAATTACGTTTCCCACAAATTCAGCAGATCAGAAGTGAGGAGAATCTTCTTAATATCCTCAAATCTATTAGTGTTTATTACAAATAACACGAGCGTCTCAGGAGGAGATCTGTAAGCAATTCTTACCCACACAACGAACTAACCAACAACCCCTAAGCTGGTTTAATATCTACTTCCAAACATAGTTTTTTTGCAATTTTTGAGAAAAGATCTAAATAATGTAGTGTGTTTTTGATTCACTCTGTTATACCACTTTTCCCTGAGATGCAGTTGCATCTCTTTCAGGGTACGTCTGCACCAGCTTTGTGGATCGAAAGACTCACTTTTGCTCAATCATATTGAATGGAAAGTGTCTGTGAACTGAAGTTTTCTCGTCTTCCCACAAACTCCCAAGTTGGACCAAATTGGGCCATTTGCACAAATAAAGAAGCTTGGATCTAAACCATCCTGTTTCCGCTCTCGTTTGATTTAGAGTGATGGAAATTGATGCTACACCTGAGGCTCAACTCTTTTTGTCAATGTTTTCCTTTAGGATTGTCCTGTATTTGGCTCCATCCATGTTTTTTTTGAAAACATTGCAACTTCTTTTGTCCCTGATGAAGAAAAGCGTGATTACAGTGTCTGTGCATCCTTAGGAAGTCTTACAAATCATGTACCTTTGTCTCAAACTATGAGTTTTAAAAATGTAGGTTTGGAAAAAAAAAAAATATATATATATATATATATTTTTAAAAAGGGGCAAAAAATCATTCTTTAGTTATCAGGTGTTAGTTATCTAAAATTAAGGCCTCGAAATGTCTTAAGGGCAATAAAAAAACATTTCATTTGGCCTTAAATGTGTTAATGAGTGTTCTGAAATTTCATCATGGCAATACTATGAAATCTCATTTATGTAAGTTTTTTTCTTTCTCACAGGTTTGAGTGGTTTGCAGATATCTTCATTACGTTAGGTGACTCAAGGGGTTTCAGGCTACCGCTAATCAGCTGCTAATATCTGCTTGCTAGCCAGCTAGCAAATGTATATTTAAAAATGTAGCAAACTAGTCAAATGCTTTTTCTGGGTAAGCGCAGATTCATTGTTGGCTGGACAATGTTAGTTTTCGCTACTGTCTCACTTCTGTTGCCAACACATACGAGGCTAGACACATTCTGTGCAAAAAAAAGAGAAAATGCCTAAGCTAGTCACTACGGGTGTTAAAGTTGTAGAGAGCCATGCAAAGTGCAAAAGCACAAAATTGCTGTCAGTTGCCGCAGACCAAAAATGTAAGTTTTTGCCATGTTTGATTGTAATATGACAGAATCTAAAGTTTTTTGGTCTTAAATTTCATTTAAGGTGGCATTAAAAAAAGTATTGAATTTGACTTTCTGAAACCTGCAGTTTTCCCAATGATGCTCCCACCTCCATGTCTCACAGTGGGGACGGTTTCATGTCGTCCAGAAAACTTAATTTTGGTTTCATCTGACCAGAGCTCCGTGTTTGCTGTTGTACCTTGTGCAGCCTCCATAAGGGTCAGATCTGTATAGTGCACTAGTAGTCTAATACAGAAGCCCATTGTGGACTCTAGATGTTACTTGCTAAAAAAAAAGAAATAAAATAATGTAAGAACTTTTATGATTTGATTCATGGGACAGCTTGTTGAGAAGGCAAAGCAAACAAGGCAAATGCATCAATGAGCCAGAAAATGAAAACCTTCCACCTCCTACCTCTCAGCAAGACATACTGTGGGCCTTGCAAACCTGCTGAGGAAGGACTCCTTGCAAAACAAAATCTAAATAATAACATAATAAAGACATTAAGATGCTCATCTGCCCTTCAAACTCTCCATTTAACAGGAACTAGGACCTTTTAAGTATAAAGAGCAACATTTACCCCCGTTGCTACAAAATAAAACTGGTCTAGAGATGCCAAAAAAATTAGATTTTGTTTTGAAAGCTAATTCAATTAAACTATTGATTTTTATTTTAAGAGCATTTTGCTTTTACAAAAAAAAAAAAAACTATAATATGGAAAATGAAGAAAGATGGGTAGATGACTTGAAATGTAGAGCTCATGGTTTAATGTTAAAAAAACACTTTGCACCATTGGTCTCCTTCTGTAGATACTCTGTGAAGATATTTCATTAAAACATACAGGGTAACTGCCAAAACTGCCATTTCTTATTGACTTTATAATAAAAATATCATTTGGTTTTGTAAGAGCTACACGTTGCAGACCTTTGATCTAGGTTTACAGACCTGGCAGAACCAAGTGTAGCGAATGTTTGGTCAATAGTAGCAGATAATGGCGGCCGACTGCGGTACAAATTAATTGTAGGGTAATGATGTGTGTTATTGTAATATTTCTCCTCTCTCTGGAGACCAATAGATACCAAATGAAAGCCTTCAGCATTATAGAAGATTCCTTTCATCCCTCCCCAGATCTGTTCAATCTCCTGGCATTTAGAAGAAGACATCAACGTTTAGAATGGCCCCGGTCCTCGAGCAACGAGAGTACTGAACTCTGATTGACAAAAAAAAGGGCTCTTTCTCCCCTTTCAGTAATTCATATTTAGTGTTTTGATTGTTCTTTTCTCACATTTCGCTGTGTAAACTGTCCGTTTTTTCTTCGCTTTCACAGTCTCCTGTGCGGAGCTCCAGCGGGGAGTGGTCGCTGTCGGAGCTCGACGTCCTGCTGCTGGCCGGAACCATCGGCCACACGCTCAGCCTGGCGGCGAGCAGCTTCGTCGAAGAGGAGCACCAGACCTGGTACTTCCTGCTCAACACGCTCTGCCTCGCCGTCTTCCAGGACGTGTGCAGGAAGTACTTCAGGGAGCAGAGGGGCTCCGGAGACGAAGAGGAGCACCTCCTTTTGTCCAAGGACAGCCGCTCCTCTGCTCACCCCAAACAGGAGGTCGTCTCGGAGAAGTGGCTGGCGCTGGCCACGCCCCCCTTCACTCTGCTTTGCTGCCGGCTGCTTCGCTCCCTCAACCAGACAGGAGTTCAGTGGGCCCACCTCCCAGATGTCAGCCACTGGATCAACAGGTTGGTTCTGTTGGACCTGTGATTAGATGAGTAGGTTCTGGTGTTGGTGGAAATTCAAAAATCAATCGGAAACGGCACCTGTGGACGGGCAAAATTAAAAGACCCACAAATACGGGAGACTTGTTTTATATGTAGCTAAAATTAATTCATTAAAATGTCTTAAATTTGTTTTGAAAATGTATGGGGGCTTTAAATACACAGGTCTTAAATGTTGTTCTGATGGGACTAATCAATCTTGCATATATAGTTGTTGTTTTTTTTGCTAGCTGGAGTTTTCTGGAATTATGCCCAGATATCATCACATTCTGTGACTCCAGAAGGTTTATGCTACCAGTAACTAGCTGCTAATACACCCTAGATAACTGGCTAGCTACACCCTAGAGCTAGCTTGCTTTTCAGCATCAATCTTGGGTAAGGGCAAAAAGAATCGGCAGTTAGCTGCACGATTTTGCTTTTAGTATGAAAGTGTTTAATTGCCAGAATTTTCAAGAAAGTCTCACATTATAAAGGAATAAAAAAAGATGTTATAACTGGATAAACAGAACTCATTTTAAAGAGATAAAAATACTTGCTATAAAGAAAGGTAAAAAAATCTTAGGAGATTAAAAAAAACGTGTAATGAGAGAAACTCATTATGAGATAGAAAAACTAACGATGAGATAAGAATCTTGTTTTGACACAATAAAATACTTATAAGATAAACAAGTCATTGCGAGATAAAAAAAAAAACAAGATATAAAACTGGTTTTAGCAATATAGAAATCTTATGAGATAAAAAAAAAGTCTTGTTATAATGAGGTAGAGTCATAATGAAATAAAAAAAAATAGTGATTTATAATAGTGATTGTTATAAACAAAATATCCTGTTTAAGAAAGAGTTTGTACAGCATCAACCACCACTATGGCTGTAGAGAGCAGACCCCAGAAATCTGTTATTTATATTGCTTTCTGCCTTAAATTTCATTCCAGGTGGCATTAAAAAGGCCTTAAGAAGTCTTAAACTTTTTAAGCTAGTTTTTGAGAGCTGCAGATTCACTGAGATGACAATAGGACCACCAGGAGAAGTCAGAGCATCTCCATATTTTTTTCACAGATTGTCTCATACTGTCAAGAAATAGTGACAGTAAAAATCATATTTTCTTCCCCCTAAAAGTTATCTGCTTTATCTATATGTGTGTGCAAACACTTATTTGGGGCTTTTCACACTTTCCTTTTATTCAATAGCAAACGTTCAGCAGTTTAACCCAAACATTTAATGAGTGCTGAGCTTTTACTAGAGCTGCGATCAAAATCTTCGCCTCATAAAATGCAGCACATCACCGTCTTTGTTTCATCGTGTGGATATGAGGGAACCAAACCCTCCCAGCTCAGCTCTCGGTGAAGGTGGTGAGAGTCA
Source organism: Xiphophorus couchianus (assembly GCF_001444195.1). Classification (NCBI taxonomy): domain Eukaryota; kingdom Metazoa; phylum Chordata; class Actinopteri; order Cyprinodontiformes; family Poeciliidae; genus Xiphophorus; species Xiphophorus couchianus. Next base: position 25,595,878 of record NC_040250.1, on the reverse strand, counting down.
GAAACCAGTCGAGGCAGAACGAAAATAAAACGTGAACGGGGCGTGATTTAATATTTAAGGCGAGAAATTCAGCAGCGGCTCTCTGGAATTAAAAGAAAACAAACACGCTCTGTCACAACGCAGCCGATGCGTTTCTGCTGCTCCACCTACGCCCAGTCATAACATATCAGTGCAACCAGTCATTTTCTGTTCTCCAGTCATTTTCTGTTCTCCAGGGGAGGATTTTCATCACTGGGAGATAAAAGGTTGCCTGACACTGTAGCTGCTTTAGTGCTAACGCACAGGAAGCTAATGCTGTAACAGCAGCTCGTCTCGCCAGACATTACATTTGCAAATGTAAATGTGAACACGGACCTACGTCTGCTTTCTGCTGACACCGAAGCCGCTCTCTTCACATGTGTTTTTTTTTCTTCTCCCCTCCACTTAGCATTTTGAGATAGCCGTCTGCGACTGTAGAAAGCCGTGATTTCACAGCGAAACTGTGACCGCTTAATTAATATTCCGAGAACATAGTTTGTTCTGGAACAAACTATGTTGAGTTGTGGAATAGAGATGCTGATTCTGACCTTTTCTTGGTCCGACGTTGCCCTTCCCCCCCCCCAGCCCTACCTGCTCTGCAGTCTCGCTTGGTTAATGAGATCCAGGTAGTCGAGAGAGGGGAGTTAAAAAAACAAAACAAAAAAACATCCCAACTTCCTCCGGCCGTATGATCCGGCTAACAGCTAACGCACGCGACTCTCGCTCGGCTTTGATGCGTCCTTTGAGGCCTTATTATTTCTAGCCTCGTGCTCGAAGTGGTGTGGCGTAATTTCTTACCGGCGCGCTCCTAAACCCATTGAACAGCTTAAAATGGGTGATCTCAAGGTTTTAACTGATGCTGCTGCTGGATGTGACTGACAGCGTTTCAACTCAAAAATGCTCGGCATCCATCCATCCATCCATCCATCCAGTCATCGAGCGCTTCTGCTTTGATCGCTAAAAACTGAAATGGACAGGATCCTGTCTCGAGGTTGTGTAAATAAATGAATAAAGTCGGTTGGCCATACGTGCAAACAACATGAAATATGAATAAACTTCCGCTTGGAAACTTTGAAAGCTCTTCTTTTATATAGAACACGTTCTTTATGTCTCACTTTTCTTTTTTTTTTCTATCTGTTTGTCAGCTCCGAACATAAGACGGTCCTGTCCCTGCTGTCCGCGCTCTGCCTGCTCCTCATCTACCTCCTGGTTCAGAGACGCTGCTCGCTCGTCTCCAAGGTCGCCCTGGCGCTCGGACTCCTGGGCGTCTACAGCTACCGGGCAGCTGTCGGCAGTGTCCTGTTTCCCTGGCAACGCTCCGGCCGAGCTGCGTCCAAGTAAGTTGTGCTTTTTCTTTTTTTTTTCTTTCTGGCCCGCAGGAATTTGATTTCATTCCTTCGCAACAACGTGCAACTTTTTCCCGCCCTCCTCCCCTCCACCCCCAATGACAGGAGCCTGATTTAAATCACAGCGCCTCAATGCGCTGCGATGCAGATGAGTTTCGCAGACTATAATGTGTGTCATCTGGGACGAACACTGAGACCACATCATTAACTGAGATGATGAACTACTTAACACTTGTGTGTGTTTTTGTTGCTTGTTTTTTTTTTTAATCTACAGTAAATCTTGCAGCTCCAGGGTCTCTTCCAGTCATAAAATAAAAATTTGACAGTGTTTTAAATTAAACTGATTACACACACTGGAACGGCGGTGACTGCCTTACTTATTTTTTTCCTCTTTTTCTTCTTCTTCCTTTTGATTGTGGATTCTTTGACTCTAATCGAACGTTGCATCACTGTCACATGACCACACAAATACTACATGACCAACCCTCTCCCCTTCACCTCTGGAAACAGCAACAAGATGGAAATAAATATTGGGTCAGTCCAGACCGATACCGACATGTAAAGAAAAAATGATAATCTCAGCAAATATCAATGTTAATGCTCATATATCATGCATTCCTCCTCCAAAAGTCCCACCTTTAACTTGTTCCTGTACAGATTGATCTTCAAGACGAACAGTAGCTCTAATCGTTCATATTTAAATTTGTTAGCATGAATTACACTCCCTAAATTTCTTAACTCAGCTGTTTAAAAGGCCCTTTGCTCCCTTCTATTATTAAAAAAACAAATCCTGTATGGAGTAAGCTTTTTTTTTTTTTTTTTTCTGATCCTGCAAACACCCTCTGGCACATAAGAGCAGAAAGAGCCGTCCCTCCTACATGCCCGAGCAATAATCAAGCATACTAGGTGCATAATCATGCTAATTTCCCCCCACTAGATGATACAACAATTCATCTTGTGCCAGCCCTTCAGTGTCCGGTGCTTTCAGGAGAGTTTCTGTGTGCTTGAACTCTCATCCTGACTCGTGGCTTATGCTAATGAGAGCCATATCTAAATTCATGTATACACCTGTGCCATGTTTACATAATATCCTCAAAGTTTACTAGATGTTCTTAGCATAGTGAGCCCGGTTGCTAAGTGCTATATTTCACTCCTCCGACGCTAGTTAGGCTCAGAGTTATCGTCTGCTGAACCCCGTCAGAAAAATAATGAGCGTTCAGGGTTGCGCGCGGCTTTCCTATCTACTTTTTATGACCTTTCTTCATCTCCCTCCAGTACCTGGCCCTTTCTACCCTCTTTTTTTTAATTATTATTCCGCTCTCCTCGACAGTCTCTTCAACCTGCTCAGCTAATTAGCAGCTCAACCTCTCACCCGTTCACCGACAGCTGACAAAGCCACGCGGAGTCTGCGGCTGCTTTTGATGATTGACAAGGTCTGAGCCAGATGTCGAGCTTTTTATGTCGACCTCGAGACGCTGATTATTACAGCGCTCCTCTTCACAGGTTTTATTGTGGATTTAGACAAACATTCTTCACGTTTCTAAGAATGCGACGAGCGGTTCATCGCGGGAGCAACAGTACGGGTGGGTCGAGGAGCAGCGGCCATCTTTTTGTGAAACGCCGTTCAACGGCAACACGTTAGGCTCAGCTGTGGATGCACCGATCCACTTTGTTCACGTCCAATAACATATCAATATCTGAGGTTTAGTGCCGCCCGATACCGATCCAATAACAAAACAATTGGTAGAATTAACTTGAAATGTTTCTTTTTATAAAAATGCAAACATAAATGTGCTCAATTTGCTAACTCTTCAACAGCACACCAATATCTTCACAAGCTTGCAAAAAACAACACAGTTTTAATTTCTTAAGTCAACAGGTGTACAACAGTTTATGTAAAATAAATAATAAAGACACTGAAACTGACCAACAATAGGTTGACTACCTTGGCCAAACATGGAGAAATAAACTCCTACAACCCTTCTTTTCAAATGGTTCAGAAAGTACAATTAGAAATGTAAAATTATTGATGAAACATGAACTCAGAGCATGAAGCATAGAATTAGACTGAATAGATATGTCCTTATGGATCTTGCACTTTGTCACGATCTAGATCTGTCCCGATTTTTTTTTTTTTTTCAATATCGACACTGATACAGATATTCATATCGGATCGCTGCATCTCTGGACTCGGCTACACCATAGAGCAGGTATCAGTTGGAGTTCTGGTGCGAAGTTTAAATACATCTATTTATTTCTAGCTTTAAATTATGCATTTAAACTCTTCTTCTCCATTGTGGAATAATTATGACAGCAAATAACTTCCATAGAAAAAATAAATAAATAAAGTCGATGCATAAGTTTCAATCACAGCTCAAAAATACACAACAATATCTGTTGAAGACTCTTAATAGTTGCATCTAACCCATGATTTTTAAAGGTTTCTGGTGTCATTTTGCACTGCATAAACACAAAAGCTTGCCAAATATTCTGTCCAGTCTCTAGTATAAATACATAAATACCCTTGAAACAAGACAAAACTAACTTACAAATAACCTTTTCAGGAAGATACTGGCTTTTTTAAAAAAATCTCAGTACTGGGGCGTACTGTGGTGGCGAAAGGGGTTAGCACGCCCCGCGTTTGGAGGCCTTAGTCCTCGGCGCGGACGTCGCGGGTTCGACTCCCGGTCCCGACGACCTTTGCCGCATGTCTTCCCTCCTCTCCTCACCCTCTTTCCTGTCTGCCTACTGTACACAAAAATACAAGCCACTAGTGCCGCAAGAACTCTTCGGAGAAAAAAAAAGGAAAAAAACAAAAAATCTCAGTACTAACTGAATATTGAGGTAAAATTTCTAGTTTTAGAAATAAGTGTTATTTCAATCTGGAGAGACTCACACAGAGAAGAAAATAGCAGTTAAAAAGATTTAATGGTACAATTTCTTTGGCGCTCGGACCCGGCAGAAGACCGTGAGCCGAGGATCGCCGTGAGCAGTCGGTCTGCTCGGCGAGCTCGGGATGGTCTTCCCCCCGGGACCGAAACTGGTGGTGGAGCGGAGCTTGGAGAGCACAAGGGATCCTGGAGGACGACCCTCATGGTGAAGGTGGAGATGGGGAGGAGGTGGGTCGAAGCACGGCTGACAAGCAGGAAGACCCCAGGGTAGCTTGGACTTTTGAAGGCGTCTTTGGACGATGATTGGCTGGAGCGGCGTGAAGCTCCGGTCCGGAAGTTTATTCATATTGTTATAGGTAAAATTATCTATCATTGGAATTGGTCCTTTTTAAAATCAATATCATGGAATTATTGACTTAAAACAATCAGTCCTGACCAGATCGCAATCGGTCCTTTAAAGATCAGAGATCGGCCAGAAAAATGCAATCGGTGCATCCTGAGTCTGTGGTTCTATTCATTAGGAAATTAAGACGCAGAAACCCGATTAATAGACAAGATACAACGTTTACTGCCTCTAACGCTTTTCAGTTTCATTTTTTGTTGACTAATTTTATTTGCATGGGAATATGTCACCGAGAGATGGGGCAAAAAAGAAAGGGAAAAACCCCCAAAACATTCTACCTGCACCAGCCGCCTGAGTTTCAGGCTAGATTTGCTCCGTTCTGGAGTTGTGCTTGGGATGAAACGATTGGATGTTCCAACAGAACAGTGATCCCTAACACACACACAAACGGGCTTTGGGATGGATAAAGAAGGTTGATATCGAGCCCTGACCTCACCTACATTAAAATTTATGGACTTTGCTTTAAAGCCAGGTCAGTGCCAGAAAAACCAAACCGTTTGAAATCAACTGTAGCGTTTCAGTCAACTAGAATGAGTAGACGTCTGTCTCTCCCTGAAAATGTGGTTAGATTTCGATACAGCATCAGGGTCTGTCTCAGGTTTAATGAGAGGAAAAATGTTTTTCACAACACTTTTTTTCTATCGCTGTGTAAAGTGGATGTGTGGGAAGAAACTTTGCATGACGATCTGTTTTTTTTTGTGGATTTCTCCTTTTACAAATCCACCTGACACATCCCTGACTCTCTCTCTCTCTCTCTCTCTCTGTGCCAGCTGCCTTTTTGCTTCGTTACATCTTTCTAAACAGCAAATGGATTTGAGAACAGGAAGTGCTTCTCATTTTGAAAAGGCTACAAGAGGCAGTATGATGGATGACACTGAATGATTTGCCTTTTCTTTTGTTCTCGTGCTTTTTCCTACATACAAATAATCCATGCAGAAGTATTGGTAGCCTGTAGAGCATTTCCACATTCTGCCATTCTACAACCACAAAGTTCAGCGTGTGTTATGTGATAAACCGACTCAAACGAGCGCATGATCTGTAAAGCGTCAGTATGTAACTTTTAGAAAACATTTTTTCTTTCTCACTTTGTTGTATAAGACACCGAATTTGTGAAAAAAAATTGAGCTCCTCTGTTTTCTCCCAGTACTAACTGCAGAAATGCACCACTCGGTTAGAAACAACCAATCAGGGCCAGGGGGAGGGTGTTAGCGCCGTCAGTTAGACTTTCAGACAGCAGAATGCTAAAGTTAGTTAGCATACCCACAAATGATAGAATAGAATAGAATAGAATTCAATGATAGATTCAAATGATGACAGATAAACAGTTTTTCTGTAACAATAAGTTGTTTCTCTGCCATTAACACATTTATCAGCGTGTTCATGAGCCTGATTGACAGCGATAAGACCCTCCCCCTGGCTCTGATTGGTTGTTTTTGACCAGGAGCAGTGCTTTTCTTTTTTTTTTTACAGATTGCTATAGCAGTTTAAGTGTAGCAGATTACGTGTCTCATGCTTCACTGTCACGAGACGGTGACAGTTTTAACAAATATGGTTAAAAAAAGAACAGGTTAAGAAAAAATATATATACTGTGGCTTTAAGTGGCAGTACCACTCGGTGCAACAATTTGGTAGTTAGACACCGTTTTACTCATTCGATTCTGTTTGTCTGCTCCTGAGCTACAAAGTAGCTCATCATCAGAGTGTGAATGACTGAATGAATTGTAGTGGAAAGAGCTTTGGAGTCCTCTGCCTTGAGAAAGTGTGATATAAATACAGAACATTTTTTGTAGGCCCTCAGTTAATATTAAACCAGGTTATATTGTTATAACATGATGTAAAGCTCAAAAAAGTAAATTTTACATAATGCTGCCCCCTTTAAACACTGACAATATGTGCAGCAGAAAAGAACAGAAACACACGTCTAAGGTCACAAAATGTGTTTTTTGTGAACAAATGTTCCAGCAGGAAGTCGCTCCACATCAAAGCGGCCGGAGCTGCCAGGACCTCTGTACGTCAAAACCAATTTCTGACGTGGTCTTTATATTGTTACCACGTATAAAGACCACAACAAGCCTCCGCTGTCCGCGTTTGTGTTTATGCAATTTTTTGTGCAGCTAACAGCTGCACAAAAAAACATGACCCATTTTTCCTCGGCCCGCTTGATCCGGAGAGCGGCCGGTGGTGCTGCTCCCCCAATTTAAAAATATGCATGCATACAGATCCCGCTTAAAAATGGAAATGTATTCAAACTTGTCTCAAAACACCTGTGAACTCTCCCAGACACACGTACTGACGCACACACACACACCCACACACACACACAACACACTCAGAGGATTCAGCTTTATCACCCAAGCGGTAAACCACTTTAGAGCCACGTTCCAAAGACGATTCGGCGTTCAGTGAAAACCTTTTAACAAAGGATCATCCTCCGTTTACTCTCGGCGTTGTTATCTGTGATTGCTGAGTGTGCTGTAACCAGGTTACGGCCTCGGAAAAGGAGGTCGTCCTCCTTATAAATCTAACATGAGGCTAAAGGGAAGAAGTGACATCGCCGCGCGCCGCTGAGGCTTCGCAGATATCCACCAAGTGGCTCGAAGGTCTAATTAGATGTTTTTCTGCAGCCGTTGTTTTAAAGTCCCTCTTACCCCCCGCCCCCCAGTTGTCACTTGGACGTGTTCGGCTTTGTCCCAAGTAGGAGGAGCAGGGACCTGGGGGGGTTGGGTGTCTGCCTGTGACGCTGAATTTCGTGCTCTGGCTGATTTACAGTAAGTGCCAGCCTGGTGCGGGTGATTGATGAAGTGGGTATGCCAAAGATGTCAAGGGGATTGGACATGGTCTTACCTTTTCCTTATTCGCCTGCTGGAGCGCCGTGCTTGTTACCAAGGTAACCGGAAATCCAGGCAACTCGACAAGCTTCTATTTTCCGTCCTCTGTTACTATTAAGATAAAAGAAAGCATTAAGCTGATCAGACGAGGGTGATTAATCTCCTTGCGTTTAATGTCTGCAGTTGCCAAAAACATCCTCTTGAACCTCTTTTTTTCTTTTTTTGTCAAACTACATGTCTATGAATAAATTGTAAGTTGTAGGAAACTGGTTCTGTAAAACAGCAACAAACCTGCTCAGCCCTTCTCCATTGCAAACCCACACCTCAAACAAACGGCCAATTGCTCTCTTCCCATTTGCATTTGATAACTATAAACAAACCAGTTCGTATCTAGGCCCTTTTCTTAATCTTTGGTTGTTGTTTTTTTTTAGTTAAGTATTTTAATGAATTAAAGAGATAAACATGATCAAATCTGCTATATAACTTAGTTTTATTGAATGTCATTATTCCAAAGCTCTGGGTTTCCATTTCCTTTGGTTCGGTTTGTCATATGGGCTCCCCGACTTTCATAAACAAACCAAAATACAGACAGAGCTGTGAAATAGGGGTGGGCATTTATCGTATCGTTTACCATTTATCTCGATACATTTATGAGAAGAATTTTGATTTATAGTTGTCATAAATTTCACTTATCAACGGTAAATCAAAAAAAAAAAACTGACAGAATGATTGGAAGTGTTACTTTTCCATGAGGACGTCAGGTTCAGATATATTACTTCAACTTTTATATCTGTCTACGTCTACTGTGATTTTATTGCCTAATAAACCTGGAAATCCCCTTTTTGAACTCTCTGACTTAAACTTTTGTTTATTATTTTAAACCAGACGATTCAAATCCAAAGGCCTAAAAAGAGAAAAACGAAACAGCCCTTTACTTTAGTGCAGAATTGGAAGCACTATTACTTTGTTTGTCACCTTTATTACGATTGGTTATTAAAAAATGCAAAAAAGTAATTTAAAAATCTTGGATCTTTGGTAACACTTTATTTGACGGGTTGTGAATAAGGCTGTTATGACACCGTCATAAACATGACATGACGCCTGTCATGAACATGAGTAAGTCTTCATGAATATTCATGACTGTTGTCATAAAGTGCCATTCGGTAAATCATGACACTTTTAATACAAAGTTGAGATTATTCAAAATGTCTTCGTCATGACAACTTGACATTAACCAAGAAATCATGATCTGACATAGATTTATTATGAAAGTATTAATAAAGTGTTACCGGACCTTTGTGTTAGACTTGACCTGCTGAATGTAGATGGTCTGAAGTTCCCAACAGAGCTTATCTTCACAATTATTTGCCAGTCGAAGCATTTGATCTCTCTTTTATTAGCACGTCGTTTAGCACGGTTAGCATTGTTAACTGCAGCAGTGTTCAAACATAGGCTGTCTTGTCTTGGCTGACTTAGCAGTTCCCTTGAGGCTGTGGACATTTTCAGATTCGGCACGGTGAAAACTTAAAAGAATGAAACATCACAACAGGGGGGAAAAAAACCCCAAAAGTTCACTCAAAAAACAGACTTTTTTTTTGTAAAAATCCATCAATGACCACATCTGATTCCTGCGATTTCACACTTTTACTGCTTGGCATCACCCATTTCCAACCCAGCAGAAAAACGCAGCCCAAAACAGAAAATCAAGCCCAAACTGTTGCCAGCGTTGGTATAAATAACCCATTCTGAAAGGCTGCATCTCCTACAGTGAGAAGCTAAAATCTGATTTGAAATTCTGATCTCAAATGAAGTTTCTTTTTTCCTCCCTATCCAAGGGATGAATATGATTCTGTTTTTCGAGACATTGTCTATGTAGAGTCCCCTATCAAGATAAAGTGTGATCCAGTGATTAATGATACATCTAGGCAGCAGTTATTACTCTATCTGCTTTAATGAATGTTTAATGCTCTATCTTGCTGGGTGAATTTGATTGCGGCAGTGCCTACAAAGGACTCGAGTTCGGCAGTAACAAAGTAACAAAATGTTCCCTTGATGAAATCTTTTTGTTAACTGTTATTTTATTAGAAAGATGAACCCGGACATAACTCTCCAAACATCATCAGCCTCCTTATTGTCAGTGCTCTGACAGAATACCAAGTACCTTATACATACCTTTTTGTTGTTCTGAAAATAGCAAAAGAAAGATATCTCTGCCAATAGGGTGGAGCAACAACTTCCTGTTCATTGCAGTATCTGGACTCTGAAAATGGCCACTTTGGAAGCAAAGCACAAGTCAGACATTTGTCTTTCTGACAGCGCTGCGCAAAAATATTCACTCCCCTTGAACCTTTCAAGTTTTTATTTGTCCTTATGTAACAAACAGAAGCTTCTGTGTATTCTATTGGGATTTTATGTGATGGACCACATTTCTATTGACCGGACAGTGAAACTTCTGCCACTGTCTCAAGTCTTTAGATTTTTTTTCAGCATCGTTCTGTTTTTAACTCCCAACCGTCTTCCCGTGCCGCCCGGACGCCACAGTTTTCTGTTGCTTTGAGTTTTCCTTTGCTCTTCTTTACACACCAAATTAGGGCTGTTGTAAACAATTATTTCAGTAATGTAGTAATCCATCAATTATTGCAACGATTTATCAAGTAAGTAAATGAAAAATTTAACACAATGAAAATGTTTTGAATACTGCCGTAACAACAGTATTAATATCAGATATCAGTATTGGGCCCAAATTTTCATATTTGTGTATCGCTAATAATTGCTTTTCTGTAGCTTAGAAAATTAACCTATAACAATAACAGCTCATTATTTAAGTCATCCTGGACAAAAATGGCACAAAATCTGAAATTTGTCCATTCAAAACTAAAAATAATAAAGCAGCGGACTCACAAAGACCCTTTTTTAATGTGTATACTCCAGGTTCTAGTTTAAGAATTCATCTTTAGTGAGTTAAATAGATGAACTCTCACTTTGCACAGCCATCTGTAGCTTTTGTGTCCATGTTGGCGACGGGATTTGGCACATTCGTCACACTCAGAAGCACACCCGCCATGATGCGCTCCGCCACAAATTAGTTGCAACTGGGATGGTAGGAAATTTATTTTCCGTAAAGCTTGTCTGCTAAGAATCAGCTTTAGCACCTGCCGCGCACTTCTCCGTTTTAACTAGGCGGCAGGGTTATACTAGCTCTGGTTTTGTCATTATGGTTTAGTTTTATTTCCTTGAAGCCTTTTGTTTGTCTATTTCGGTTAGTTTTAATTGGTTTTTAGAGCGTGTTTACTAGTTTTTGTTATTATTTGTTAAATATTTAGTTTAGTTTAGATGCAGAATAGTGATTATGCATACAAATACTGGGTTATGAATACAACAAAAGATACCATTTTCAAAAAATATATTCAATTATTATTGAACCAACGACTGCTGTCCAACTTCTGCTGTCGCCATATTGTACCTGAGTAAGTGCCGTAAAAATGTGCCGTAAAAAGGAAGAACACAGACCACCGTAATCTTCCGGCAGCTGACGTAAACTGTTTGTGTGGGCAAAAAAAATCATTTCACATCAGTTTGAAAGGCTAATAAATAAATTCATGAACACAAAAACGAAAGATATTATATCTATATAAATCCATGCCATATAGACACATGATATAGTTCCACTTAGTTATAGTTTTTTCCCATTAATTACCGTTTATATTTATTTCCGTTGACGAAAAATGTATTCTCAATTTCAGTTTTCATTATTTTGTATAGTTTTAGGTAACTATAGCACCGTTGCTAGGAAGCAGGCCCTGGAGAAACGCTGTCCTATTTCAAGCAGTCAATTTAAGGTTCCCTATTGGTCCCTGGAAAAGCTATGAAAACTCTGACATTTTCATCAAGCAATAAAATCCCGCCGGAAACCCCAGACAGAACGTGAAAAGTGGATCCGGGAAAACAGATCCACCCTATTTTATGCTAGTTGCGCTTAGTGTTTATCTGCAACATATTGGCGGAAGTGCGCAACAAATAGTCCTACCTAAATAGTAAATAGTAAAACATAACTTAACTAAGGTTCGAGGCAGATAATTTGCTGGAAGATTTTTAATACTCGAGGTGCACAAATCATTCAATGAATCGTTACGGCCCTACACTAAATTATACATCCTGCTTTCTTTAGAAAAGAAAACTCGTCCCATTTCACCTTAAATGAACCAACACACGACGGGGGAGATCCAGCTGAAAGAAAACTTTCGCTGTCATTTTTTTAAGGGCCTGTAGTTTGAGAAATTGTGTAAACAGCAATTAGCTTTAATTGCTTTGAGAAGGAGGACAGCTTGTACGTTTAGCTTGGAAAATGCCAAGCCCAAACAAGATGCCTTTCAGCTTTCAGAGTTTGGCAATCCCTAAGTGTTGGGGAACACGTGTATCGCTTCGGGCTAATTTACATTGACGTTCTAAATCAACATGCCAGTTCCAGAATGGCAAGAATTTCTTTATGCAAATGTCACATCGTGTCCACATCAGTTTTTATATGTAGATGGTATGATGGCGGCAATAATGACGGCTTGTAATCGGAGACAAGTGCTGTAGGTCAGATAAATTGGTATGTGATTTTCTCTCTACACGCTGGTTATCATATAAATGGCACCGGCGCACATCCATCACCGTACAATCCAGCACAGGGCCTGGAATGCTCTTTTTCCTTTGCATAAAATAATAATGAATGTAATCGGTGCAATATTGTGTGAGGAGCTTTGAATAAAGAACAGTGCATAGGATGGAGCATATTACTCTGCTTCCTTCCTCACTAGGTACAAGTTTGCATAAGACACTGATTAATAATATATGTCTAATACTTGCTCAGTTCCTTCAGGGTCAGTTATTACCCTCTAGTACTTTTGTGAGTTTTTACAACTGCAGTAGAAATCCTCTTTTTACCGTGTTTTTTGCCCCAAGCTGGATTTATAAAAATAAATGCATTTTAAAAAGTCCTGCTTTGTGAGTCGATCATTTTCTAAGTGTCTAAATAGCTTCAGAGCAGACATTGAGATCATTTTCAGAGACAACAGCATTGGAGCTGAGTTCACTCCTGGTGTTGCAGTGCTGTGAAGAAAAATGTTTGCCCCCCCCCCCTGCACATTTCTTTACTTGTTTGCCATTTTTAAGTGTTTTTGTCCATCATAGAAATTTTAATGCGAGACGAAGATAACTTGAGCAAATTCAGTTGAAGTTTTCAGACGATGTTTCGTGATTCATTGATAAGAAAATGACTCGGATGAAACTGGCGTGAATGAGAAAGTCTGAGGCCAAACTGCTGCCGACCAAAAAGTACATAAAGGACGATGATTTCCCAAAAAACACCTTAGTGGTCTCCAAGTCTTGCACGAAGATATTTTGTGTGTTACAGATACGAAAGTGGAGCTTTCTGGGAGATGTACTTTTCGTTTCACCTGGCACATCCAACGGGCCCCTGCCTGTTTGCAAATTCACGTATTCCACATGTATGTTAATGTGTGTTAAGATATGCTTGCTGTTTGACTCAATAAAGTTAGGCAGCTATGTTTGTAGACGGGAATCTCAGTTATTCACGGATTTTTGCTATTCGCGAACATTCACAGGGACCACAGTTGTCCGCTGAAAAATCCAGAGTTTTTTTTTTTTCAAAATTGCCATGTTTTCGTGAAGCCAACTCATTTTTGTAATTCCAATTTGCGCAATTCTATGGAAACGGATCTACTGTCTGTCATAATGAACACTTGATGGTAGTCGTTGTAGCCAACGGCGGCACAACCAGTTATTAAGTTTAGAAGAGAACGACTTTTTTTACTCATCATATTTGCTCAGGTTATCTTAGTGTGATACGTTTTCGCTCTGAAAGTATTTCCAGAGACAACATCACTGGAGTTGAGGAAACTCCACACTCTCAATCCAGACCGAACCAAAGCCATTAGTGTCTTTAATTCCACCTGCGTTGTTGTTCGGCCGTCACAATGTCTGCTGTGGGAAAGGTTTACAGGTGAAGCACTCTCCCACTAATTGCTGCGTTCATCTCCACATATTTTCTCAGAATACAATTAGATCTGATTTCCTCCAGGCTGTAAGTGCTTAAAGATTCAGTGGCTTTCTTAACCTCATTACCTCCTAATACTCCCACTTTTCCCTTCATCTATAATGAAACGGGATGAAGCAGTTTATCTTTGTCACTCTTCTTTCAGCCCTTTGTTTCTCGTGTGTGTTGCTCCGTTACAGCGAGTGTACTCATCCCACAATCTTTTGAGCAAATATTCATATGACTTCATTAAAGAGCAGTTTTCATGTAAGGAGTGAGTGTGAGGGGGTTGGGTTGACACTTTTTCATTCAAGTCTCTCTGGATAAGCATGTCTCCCAGAAGAAATTAGACTAAATGTTATTGCCTTCATTATGGAAAGCACTTGTCCGTTAAAGCTTCAATTTAAGGCTTTTCCTCTGTATAAATAATTGATAGTTGGGAAAGATTTCTGTAGAGTCAGCAGTTTAGATAAAGAGCAGCCGGTACAAACTTGAGTCATAAGTTGTATGCCACTAGATGTGTTCTTTGAAACTTGTTGATCAGACAAACCTAGCTCCTCTTCACTGCATCTGTACTGTCCAGATATTTGAAATCAGGAAAAGAGGGAAGTAGGGCACAATGGGTGACAGAGCTGGGTAAAATTAAGAAAAATGTCTGAAAACTGGCTGTAATAACTAGATATGGTACCTTGAAAACTTTTCATACCACTTAACCTTTTCTACATTTAGTTACTTTACAATCACTTGCATTTATATCCAACCCCTTTACCTTGAGACCCTCATTAAAACCCAGTCCAACCAATGGTTAGACATGGTGCTGGGAGTGTCATAGTGTGTGGATGATTTTCTTCAGCAGCGACAATGTGTCTACAATGTACATGGTGAACAACACAACGTACTGCAAGCCTACCAAGTAGGAGTACACCGCGCAATCGACCCTAATTTTCTTAATTCTGGGACATCGGCAGTTGGTTGATCCTTAAGTCCACCGATCTCATCCGCCAATCTAAAAATCAGCCATTGTCCTCTGTTGCTCTGCCATGAGAGAAGTTTGACTGACAGACCACCGGTTTTCGTCTGTCCGTCCGCAGTTGACAACTGTCTTCCCACTGTTGCCAACTTAGCAACTTTGTTGCTAAGTTTAAAGACTTTGCAGGCCAAAATAATTGGTATTGGAAAAAATCTGAATGACCAGGTCAATATTTTTAAAGATACGGTTGGTCCGATTCCTTCACTATACGTGACAAAAATAAATTGACGTACTTGATTGTGACGTGACAAAATGAAGATTGCATAATACTTTTGCGATCCGTCACATAGCAATTTATCACGTTTATTAGGCTATTAGGTTCTGAAATTGTGTTTTCAACTTGTTTCATTTCCTGGAAGTCTCAATTTACATTTAGCTTGAATGTGTAGAAAGTTACTCGAGTCACTTTGTCTTTCTGTCTCAGTGGGGGTTATTCACCTACAGGGATCTCTGTTGTGGTTCCCATGGTAACACGGGTCCCCATGAGTCAATGTGCAGTCTGGTTAAAATCCTCCTACAAAACAATAGACACACACAAAAAGCATACAGCTATGATCAAATATTTTATCAAATAAGGATTGCGTTCAATTGACATTTGACTCGCTCAGAAGTTGAGTTGAAATTAACTCTGGCTTCACTTTTCCTCTTTTAAAAATTGTCATCTAATTTTTGACTATTTCATTTTAAATATGGAAGGGACATAAGGACACTTAGTTCCACCAATTGTGTTTTAATATCTAGTGTTTTTTGATGATGTAGCCACAAGCATTTCCAAAAATATTAGTAACCATTTTCTTTCTGTTCAGTGCATTATAATTTGAAATATAATTGTATTTTAAATAAAGATGAACCTGCGTAATGGAAACCTTGATTTTAGAAGGAAGAGATGGTAATTACACCTGCTAAATGTCAGCAAACTTGCTTTCTATGATGGTTAAATACATGAGAAATTCTGATCAAATATTCCTTTCCAATACATGCCCGTTGATTATTACGTGTTTATGTAAATTTTCTTTCACTGTTTATTTACAGCTGTTTATTTTAAGAAGAAAAATCTAAGTTTTGAGTTAAAGGACTGATTTTTGTGGAAAAACAAAACCTTTGAAGTCACTGCTGGGATTTAAAAAAACATTTTTGTATGAAATTTCTGTATGAATATTGATGCCTTGAGATGTTGAGCTTGAGAAACAGTCACAGCTCTGAAAACAAGATAAAGATGTCATCACTTATAATAACGAGGACATTAAGCAGTAATAGCAAGACCCGGGTCAAAGTATTTCACACAGGGCTTTGTTGGATGGGTTGTGTGATTGGTCCGAAGTTTGTGTTTTATGCAGAAAGTAGATATTAATGTCGGGGTAATTAAAGCCTGGCGGACTGCCAGGCTTTAATTATCTCTCCACCAGGCTGAACGTTGTTTGTTTATTTTAAATGTTAAATTTTTTGATACACAGTGACAGTAAAGACGGATTAAGCTAGGTTTATAGTTTACTGGGCTCGCACCGATTGCATAAAACACGGTGTGGACCGCCCTAGCGCCCCTTCCACCGGGCTTAGCAGGTTTTCTGGAGAAAACCCTGTAATGCTCATATTTCTCTTCAACTATTTATTTCCCCAGGAGACATTGGTACTTTTTTGGAGAGCGAACACCAAACACAGTGAGGAATTATATACGTTTTTTTGTTTTTTTTACTACTCTTCACTAAATAACAAAATTATCAAATCATACTAATTTCTCAGAATCAGCATGGACTTCCTCAGCAATTTGAGCTACAGTAGCTCGTTTAAAAAAATCAGACCCAATAGATTCTGACCATTTCAGACTAGAAACGGTTTCAGTTTGGAGATGTTCTGACCCGAGTTGTCAACCCATAACGGTTTATCCCTTAAATCCTTTATGCCTTCCTGAGTTTTCTGCTTACGGAAGAGGATTAAGGCCACCGAAAAAATAAAAAATATAATTCTGAGATTAAAGTCAAAATTCTGACTTCAATCTCATAATTTTGACTTTAATCTCAGAATTCTGACTTTAATCTCAGAATTCTGACTTTAATCTCAGAATTCCGACTTTAATCTCAGAATTCTGACTTTAATCTCAGAATTCCGACTTTAATCTCAGAATTCTGACTTTAATCTCAGAATTCCGACTTTAATCTCAGAATTCTGACTTTAATCTCAGAATTCCGACTTTAATCTCAAAATTCCGACTTTAATCTCAGAATTCTGACTTTAATCTCAAAATTCTGACTTTAATCTCAAAATTCTGACTTTAATCTCAAAATTCCGACTTTAATCTCAGAATTCCGACTTTAATCTCAGAATTCCGACTTTATTCTTAGAATTCTGACTTTAATCTCAGAATTCTGACTTTATTCTTAGAATTCTGACTTTAATCTCAGAATTCTGACTTTATTCTTAGAATTCTGACTTTAATCTCAGAATTCTGACTTTAATCTCAAAATTCTGACTTTAATCTCAGAATTCTGACTTTAATCTCAGAATTCTGACTTTATTCTCAGAATTCTGACTTTAATCTCAAAATTCTGACTTTAATCTCAGAATTCTGACTTTATTCTCAGAATTCCGACTTTAATCTCAAAATTCTGACTTTAATCTCAAAATTCTTTTTTTTTTTTTTCCGATGGCCCTAATCCTCTTCCGTACTGTTTCTACTCATGAACTGTGAGCTAAAAACAATGAAAAAGATAACGAGAGTTATTCACTTCACGACCGTAACATCATGCCTAATTTCTTCCACAATCTAATTCAGAGAGAAATTCCTGTGAGCATTTTCCATTTATGTGAAACTTTAATATTGTTGGATTTTGTCTCAATGAGAATATGTTTGCTTGAACGGAATTTACCGTTTTTATTGTAAAAAAAACCTTCAGAAGAAGAAACACACACACCAGAAAAGGAGGCAAAGACAGTGAAATTCACACGGTAGAGGGAGACGAGAGTGGAGAGAGAAAAAAAAAATGCCCTGAAGCAGAGAGAGATGCAGAAGTACAACCTCTGAAATAAAGAACTGATAGCCAGGCCTGGGATAAGGAGAAGTCCCAGGGTGGAAGATTGATCTGGCACAGAGGCGCCTGAATAAAGAGGGAAGGACGTGGAGAAGAAAAGGGGAAGTCACTCTCAGCGCTGATGGGGAGGAATGTTAAAAATCCTGATGTTTTGGATGCAGCTGGTTGTATGTATTGCTACTGAACACGCCGACAAACAAAACCAAGCCATCTTTGATATGTCGAGCTTCCACTTCCCGAATCCTTACTCTGAAAAGTTCCGACTTTTCCCCGTCACGAAACCTCGGCGAAACCTATAAATCTACCCGATCTCAAAGCAAATTTTAATTCAGCACACCGTTACGCGTGCGTCTTATGAGCTCGTGGTACGACATTCAAATAAAAGAAATTAATAAATACAGTTGAAAAAATGTCACCTTACCTCAAAATGCACTCAGAGCATCTTAATGCCCTGTTCCTCAAAACGTATTGAGAAACTGACAATGTGATGGGTGGGAGACAGCCTGTTTCCTGCGGCGGTTCGCTCCGTCTTCCAGTCTCCTGGCTTTAATTATTAATGTTACATTGACACACTGCATACTGAATGAAGCAAAGGTTATGAGTCACAGAAATATGAGCAGTCCTGTTAAACAAGAGGGAGGAAGATGAATTTAATTAAAGTTGTGATCTTTGGAGAGCAGATATTGCAGAGGATTCTGCACAAAGCACGTCACTGATGCAGCGAACTGCAGCCCACACCTGGGCAAAGATGGAGTCATAGTTTCACATTTTGTTTTCCTCCATTTGTTTAATATTTGAGTTTGGGTACAGAGATAATGTGTTCCTACTTTGTTTTACTTTTTTTTCTTAGATATTGGTCTACTTCATGATGTCAGACAGGTTACATTGAAGGGATTTCTTGATTCTGACAGTGATCAGGTGTGGATGCGGAAAGTGGAACTAATTTGGTTTCACACCAGATGGTCTGGTAGGCAGCAAAATGATGAGATTTGTTACAAAATGATGAGATTCGCTTTCACGCCGAGTTGTGTCAACCAAACCGAACTAATTTAAAACGCTGTTCCTCTCCTCGCCTGTGGGGGCACTGAAAAGAACAACCACTGAAAGAGACGACACAAAAACAACAGAAGAAGACATGAGCACAACGTCCTTCTTCGTAAAACGTAAGCAAAAATGGAGTAATGCCAGATTTTAGCGGTTGTAGGATTTCTCTTTTGTTGTTGGAACCAAACAATGAACCTTTGTGTCTAGCCAGCGCTAGACATGTTTGATTTTGATGTAATTACCCAGAATGCCAGGCGCTATAGTCCGCTTCCAACTTTTGGAGCGGTCTCCGGTCCACACTGCATTCAATCGGCACCAGAGTTCACTTGAACCGAACCAAGGTCTAGGTTTTCTTTTTTGGACCACATCAGAATTTAATTTCCCAGTCTCCCCTTCTCAAACAAACTGGACTTTAACATACAAACCAGAATTTGATCAAAGTGGACTGTACAGGGCTGGTGTGAATGCACCCTAAAAATCAGGGGTTTAAAAAAAATGTGATCAATCATCGTTTATTCATGATTCAACAGAAGAAGCGGATATTTATCTTTGTTTTATCTATACACTATGAACCTTGTAAAGCAGGAATGCCCAAAGTGGGTTCTGGAGGGCCGGCATCCTGCACGTTTTAGTTCTTCCTAGTTTAACGCACCTGGATCAAATGATGGCTCGTTAGAGGCCTAAGCACAACATTGACTTGCTGAAAAGGTTGTTGGTACCACCAGGTGAGAACTAAAACCCCGGTTCTAAAGTGTCTGGACTAAAAATATGATGATTAAGATGATTTAGCTTTAGCAACATGTTAGTTCGGATAACTTTTCCTTTAATAAATGAAGTCATTTAAAAAAAAAAAACACATTTTGTACTTAGATTACCTTTGTCTGCTATTAAAGTTGATTTAATCTGCCACTTTTGGAAGAAAAAAAATCTTTAAAAATTTGTAGTATGGGTTTTCCGTGCCACCTTAGATATGTCATCTTCTTCACAGAGATGCTCACAAGCTTTAAAATCTGTTGATTGTGATTTATTAATGATAATTTAATAATAATATTATTAATAATTTATTAATGATATTGATGATCATTCAGTAATAAACTCTAGATCAAGTGCTTTTACATTTGTCCCCCATCTAAATATTTGTGATTCCAAAGCAGAGTCAGAGTTCATGTCGCCGAGTCTCTTAACCCAGTCACCCAAACATTGAGCGAGACGTTTTGTCGGGACTAATCGATGCGGCTGTCCTGTTCCTGCTGGAACAGAAGTGACGAGCTCTGTCTGCTCGTCTTTCACAGGGGAACGGTGGAGGCACGCTTTGTCTACGTCTTCGTCCTGGGCATCCTCTTCTCGGGCACCAAGGACCTGCTGAGATCCCAGATTGTCACGGCAGATGCGAAGCTGAAGAGCAGGGGGTTGTGGGAGATTTACAGTGGCCTGGTGCTGCTGGTTTCGCTCCTGTTTCGGGCCCATAACCTGCCGGTGCTGTGCTGCGGGCTCCTCATCCAGACGCTCATGGCTCAGTTCATCTGGAAGAAGCTCCACTATGACGCGGCTCAGACCACCATCATGCACTACTGGTTTGGCCAAGCCTTCTTTTACTTTCAGGTAAGCTACAAACCTTTGTAATTTTTACAACTTTTCCTTTACAACTGTGTTTGTTCCCACCTCCAAACTTCACTGTCTCTGTGGTGTTTTTGGCATTTCATCCTTATTTGTTTATTTTTTCTTCCTATGTATATTTTTTTGGGTTGGTGAACACTTCATATCATTAACACCTTTAGAAATATGTTTACTATGAGAAATTGTGATGTATTCAGATTTGTCCGGTGAGGATGAGGAAGTCGGAACAGCTGAGTTCAGTAGCTGGGAGACCTTACAGACTATCACTCTACAGTTCATTCATCAGTTCAAATGAACTAAAATGCTAGCAGCTATCAGATAGACATCGTAATTTGTCCTCCACTTCTAGCCAACTCTCTTCCTCTGATGGTCAATACGTCTCTTTTTCCTTTCCTTAAATCCAAGCTGCTGATTTATAATTTTTTTACAGTCCTATGGCTACGGTTTTTTTCTAAGGGAGAGATTGATTGTAGCGGGTGAGGACAGATTCATCCTCCTTTACTTTACTCCAAAAGTGCTCGCTGTATCCTGTCTTCATCTTCCATTTGTGGAAATCTTTCCTGTTTTTACTGGGCCTGACCCCAAATTCTCTTTTAGTTTACAAGACATGGGTTAAAAGATTTTAAAAGGTTACATTGAACATCAGTTTTCTTACTTTCAACATTTATAGTTTCTTGCTCTTTAATACACGTATGATGATTCACTTAGGCAAAGATTTTTCTCTCAAAGTGCCTTTGGTTTGTTGTTGGGATTACTGAACAAAATATAATTAACTGACCTTTTATTGTTCATCCATTTTAAGTGCAACAATGTAATTAAAGAGCAGCTGATGGTTGCATTGGTAGAAAAATTTTATTATGATTTGATTCTATGTAACATGAGCAAACGTTTTAGTGAAGCTTCTCTGTTCGCTAAGGTCAAATTGAACTGACCTCATTAGGCTTTTGGATTTTTAAATTTTTTTTTTAGAGACAAGGCCAGTATATCTGCAAAGCGCATTTCTACAAAGAAATTCAAAATGCTTTACGCTATGAAAATATAAAAAGGCAACAAAATAAACAAAAACAACTAAAGGAAAGTGATGAAAAGTTGGAAAACAGACTCAAATTAATGATGTTCCAGCTGTTATTCATCAAATCAACTCTAAACAAATGAGGTTTTAGCCTTGATTTAAAGGAACTCAGTGTTTCAGCTGTTTTGCAGTTTTCTCTGCGTTTGTTTGAGAAAGAGCGGGAGTTTCTTAAAGAGACAAAGGCCCAATTTCAAGGCGTTAAATTAGGAAGTAAAATTAGTTTCAAGTCATATTTGATGTAGTATGTTTTTAACAACGGAAGTTAACACAGTTACTTGATTATGCTATAAAAAGCCACTGTGTGCCTGGAAAACACATTTAAAAGTTTCCTATTTCTTTAAAAAAAAAAAAATCTTTTCAATAACATCCAGTTTAATACAGTTTATTTCTATCACCCCAATTAAAACAAATGTCATTCCAAGTTGCTTTAGAAGACAAGTCAAGCTGATATGCAGAAATATATAATCCAGTCCAATCATATGGACAAATTCAAACTCAGTTAAATACATTCCCAGTGAATCCCGGTTGCGTTGCACTGCAGCCAGATTCATTTCTTCTGCCGGCTGATTAAAGGTTTTCTCAGGAGGCCTGTAGCAGATTGAATCAGTTTCTATTGACGCAGCTGTGCATCCGGACTCCTCGCCTCCTCATGCAACAGGTTGATCAGGTGGTCGAGTGTTTTCGTCTGACTTGATGATCGATCAGACTCTGTAGGCGTTCAGGAAAGCTGAACTGATTGGAATTTCAGCTTTCCTGAATAAACCTGTAATAAAAAGCTAGACCGTGTTTGAGGAGCACCTCTGTTCTCAAATGAACTCCGTCGCTCTAGTAGAAAGTCCAGCAGGGGGAAGCTGGTTTCCAGGCGATGCTTCCCGATGCCCAGTGTGCCTTTAGAGGCAGACAGGACTTCTTCATTTCAGCTCAGCCCAGAGCAGGTATTTGCTTCGCGGCTGTTCATCGTCGTCGTCGAAGGAACTGAACAGTTCAGTGACCCTCGTCGTCTCGCGGGTCGTTAAGGCCGTGATGGGCTCGGGATTACTCTGTAACCAGACAATTTCCCACCTCTGTGTCCAGGCTTGTAATTATAGAGCTGTGGGGAAAAAAATGTTCTCCAGAAGGCACGACCCTAACGGGTTCGTTAAGGAGCAGCGTGTGAAATTTAGGCTGGGATGATACAAAAGATGTCGTCAGGCAGAAAAGTCGAATAATGTAGAAACAAAAATATCATCACCAATCTGATTAAAACTTAATTGGTCGCTGGACTCCAAATTAATCCTTTTTTAGGGGTTTCTAACATATTAGCAATGTTTCGTCAATATCTGTTTGCTATAAAAGACGCCAAAGCATCATGGGAAAAATTCCAGGTAACTTCATTCCCAGAAACAACAGAGGGATGAGATGACGACACAGAGTGGTATTTATGCAGCCCGTTGTGTTTCTATCAAGAAAAAGTGGTGCATGAATATAACCTGGAAGTGAAAGGATATGTTGTTTTGAACATATTGTTAATGAGTAGCTGCATGTGTCTTTAAGGGGATGTCTGCTTGGCGTTCTTTAAAAAATGGCTCAAGGTCAGTCAGATTATACTGAGAGCGCCAGAGAACTAGGATTTTTAAGTCAAGAAAAGAGAAACGCACACTGCTGAAAAAAACAAAAGATGAAACTAGTACAGAAGTAGCAAAGTAATATTTAAATTTCTGCCAATGGCAAGAACACAAATTGTAGACTGAAAAAAGTGTAGGTGGAAGAACAGGCTTGTTATGCCTTCACTTTGTTGTACATAAAGCGTAATGAAAATCAAACCTGATAGTGCTGTAGGCTGCGGTTGATTGGGGACAAAAATGTAAACATTTGTTTCATTTTCAGCTGCTGTAGTGAATTTTCCAATTAGTCAAACCGTCCAGACTAATGGAAAAACGTTTTTACCTCCTCGCCTGTGGAGGCGCTGCACCAAGAACAAGTGAAAGAAATATGGAGTTAAAATAGTCTCAAAATATCTGTGCATGTGTAATTCTGAATTTTTAATCCATGAAAGGCTCTTTGTGTGTAACTTTGGATCGTTGTATCTGTGAAGCATGATTTGTAAACTGTAAAAAGGAAAGTTTTGCGGAACTCCTGGTACTGAAATATGTTTTCAAATGCATACACAAATGTTAAGAAAATACAAAATCAAAGCACACACCCACAATTACAATTTCTATAAACATTAAATTCCTACACACAAATTTTTTAACTTCAACCACAGAAATCTGATGATTACAAATTCAAACCTTCTCCTAAATTGCTCCCGCTAACAGGAAAATATGAGGAGAACAGAGTATCAAACTACCAGCAATAGAAAACATACGACCACATTTTTACAAGAACCCAGAGTTATGCACAAGTTTTTCTTTTTTACGGTTTACAAATCATGTTTTACAGATACAACTGTCCAAAGTTGCACACTAAGATGCTTACGCAGATTACAAATACAGTATTACACACCCACAAGTATTTTGATTCTATTACGACATGTAAACAAATGTAGAGCAGCATCAGATTTTAGCGGTTGTAGGACTGTTTGTTTTGGTTGTATTTACCCAGAATGCCCTCTGCTGTGGCTTTGCTTCCTGCTTGCGGAGCGCTCTCTTGGCGTTATTATCAGTTCAAGTGGACAAGCGAGTTTCTGCAGGTTTCCACTTGTCTTGTACTTTTTCTGTTTACAACACAGACCAAAAAGAAATGTTCAAAAGCAGATTTCTTTACAACCTAACCCGACTTTAACCTCTCCACAACGTCATCCTTTATCTGCCGTGGCGGGCTTCATGGACTCTCTCTAGGTGACTGTAGAAAACAGGATTTTAATTTGTGTTCTGTGTAATAAAAGCAGTATAAAACAGATATAGATTTGTAGCTCCACTATGACAAAATGTTAAAGCTAATGTGAAACTTCCTCTTGGGGTCTGTCATCTGAAAACCAGACGATGCGGAAAGCAGCAATAAAGGCAGAAATTTGCATTTTTTCCCCCACTTTTTACAGACTCCATCAAGCAGATGCATCATCCAGCCCTGCTGGCTCACACCCTCCATTTGAGGTGCTTTTTTTTTTTTTTCTCCTGAAACATCTCGCTCTTCTACATTTTCAAAAGCAATAAATATTTGCCATTTGTGAGGGGAGGAAAGAAATGACATTGAAAGCAAAACAGTGGGACTTCCAGCCAGAAAGCAAAGAAGAGAAGCATCTATATGCAGCCTCCAACCTGCTCACTCACAGCTACTGTTTGTTTACAGCCGAGCCAGCTGTTTGCGTCTTCTCCCTCCCTGATCACAGACGTGCGCGCAGATGGAGAAGAAATTGTTAGTTTGCGAGACGCTGCGCGGCAGATCGCCGCCGCGTTTGCGTTCAGACAGAGAGTCTCGTTCGGATCTTCACAGGTTTGGCCAGTTTGAGAGCAGGAAAAGGGAGAAACAGACGTTCCTGACAGAAGCACAACCGGCTCTTGGATGCAGTTATCGTTCATTGTAAACTGAAATCAAAATGAAAAGTAATTGGTAATTTGGTAATTTGTGTATGTAAAACAGCGTGTTTTTGTTTTGGCTTATGTGGGAAAGGATTTAATTGTAATGTTTTAAACGGAGCTGTAAAGGTTCACAAGATAGAGCAGGAAGATGTGAACATTTGTTGAACTGAAATAAAGTGATGGTAAAGGGCAGCTATTATGCAAAATTCACATTTTGCGGAATTGTTTACTTGCATTTGGGACTTTCTACTGCTTCTAAAAACAGTCCAAGTCATTTTTGTGACAATAACTTCATGGTTTCTTATGGTGTCTGGAAAATGAGCCGTTTCAAAAACCTTCTGATTGTGAAGCTACAACCGACGAGCACTGCACTGTCACCTAGCAACGGTTAAAAGAGCCATTGGTCAGCTTTTTTAACCGCTGTACAGCGGCCACTGGTAAAGACAAGTGTTTTGTTGTTGACATATCATTCAGAAACAACTTGCTGCATTCCTGTTGGTTTCGAAGGAGGCTCCACTTCTGCTTTTCAAAGATGTGCCGTTGCCCAATCGCGCATCTCTTTGCAGCCGTTTTCACATGTGGGTGTAAATGTTGAGTTGGGGGGCGTGGCCAGCAGCAGCTAACTTGGATTTGAAGTGACCAGATGTAAAACATCTCTTCTCATAGCCAGAACTGACCAGAATGAAATCTCATTATCTCAGAATGATTTTGTGTACAAATATGTAATGAACAAGTCTTATATAAGCAATTGACCTATCCTAACCTGTTGAAGGAAGCATAATAGGTCACCTGTGTTTCTAAAAAAAAATGCTGCTTTTGCTTTAGAGAAATGTAGTTGTAAATGACTTATCTGCTTCAAAACAATTGCGAATCTTTCTTTTTTTCCCCCATGCTTTCAAGTTTTGTAGACTTTTGTGTGTAATTTGCTCTCTACTGTATATATAATTCGGAAATGTTTTTGTCAAGATTGCTCCCTTTTTTGTTGTCGTTGGCAAATATACAAGTGAACATTTCCAGTTTGTCCTGAGTGGTTTAACCTCCAGCCCAGTTCCTCAGAGCTGCGCGTGCTGATCCGGTCAGGGACGCAAAAACAACTGGCTCGCCGGGAAATCGGCAGCGTCTCAGAGTGACTCCTTTCGTTAAAAAGCGAAAGGAGTCGTCTGTCCTTTAAGTGCTTCCAGCCACAGATCTTCGTGTGCACTTGTTTTTGTCTGTACGCAGTCATTTCTGCGCTCTCATCAGGGCTCTAAAAGGTTTGCTTTGTGCACCCGCAGGGCAACTCCAACAACATTGGCACCGTCGACATTTCTGTGGGCTTTGTCGGTCTGGAAAGCTACATCGAAGCGCCTGCCATCTTTTTAACAGCTCTCAGCACTTACGCGGGTCCCCTGCTCTGGGCCTGTCACCTCGTCTGCTACCTGAGCTCGGAGAGAGAAAGGTAAGTGTCACTTACAAAGTCGATACATGGCAGAGATTTTTAAGTGTTTGGCGCTGGAGCACCAGGATTCTCATGGATAGAGGGGGAAGCGTATAAACTTTTCACATAAAACTCAGCTGCAACTAAATCTTATTTAAAAATAAAAAGGAAATTAAAGCTGGTTGTATTCAGGTTGGTTATTTATTCTCCTGTGAAACTATAAGGCTAAAAGTACCTTGCTTCCAATATGTATTAGAAAATGAATGAACAAAGTTGCAGTTGTGGAAAAGATTTTCTCTCTCTTTTTATTTTCTTCTTAATTTCAGTTGAAGTTCTATCTGAATCTGGGTTATATCAGCTCAGAAGATAATTTAATCTTTATAAACGTTTCACATAGAGTTTATATATGTAAACATCCACTCTGCCGATGATTTGTCAGAGTCGATGCGAGCCGAAACGCCAAAGTCTGCAGCTCAGCTACATGTTACGGTTGTCAAAGTCAAGCTAGCATAGCTGACCTACTTCCCTCTCTGTTTTATTTTACTAAACCTTTTTCCTGACCTTGTTATCAAGTTTTTGTCGTGCTGACAATTAGTACTGCATCTCTTTTTCTTTTATATCTCACACATACATTTAAGATTTAGCTCGTTATCTTGACAGCTCAACAGAAAAACCGGTGATCATTTCGGTTTTGGAGCAGTTTCCTCTTGTCTGGCTGACGTCACGCTGCAGCGTGTCCATAGTGGGTTCCACTGGTTCTGGTTCAGGCTGGAAAACAGATTGTTGGGATTCACCGACATGCGCTCAACACTGTTTGCTGTGCACGATGCTTTGTTGTCTGACTTTAAATCCCCAAAACACTAGAACGACTACTCAACTGAACTGCTCAAGCCCTCCTTTTGTGTATTCCATCTTTTCTTCCTTCAGGGCTTTCTCTTCTCTTTTCTCTCTGTTACCTGAATTAAGAGGCTACAAGCTGCACACTTTATTTGTAACTCTGTGTTGTTGCTTTTTTTTTGCTACCGAAATATTTCCAACCTGCCACAGTTTGTATTTGTGAGCATAAGAAGTGTGGTAGCCTTCGCTCACCCAACCGAAAAGCAGCGTGCCGCCACTTTATGCCACTTTATGGTACTTTATGCTTCACACAGCTGGAGAAAACAATAAAAAAACACCTGCCTGTTCTCTGGTGTCTCCTCTGAACGGACTATAAGCCCCGGCTGCTAAGTTGTGTGTGGAGTTGGTGGAGGATGATGGGTGGAGTGGGGAGCTGTGATTATTTAAATAATTATTGACTGGATGAGGAAAAACACAACACATTCATTCCAGTTGAAACACACTGAACTGCCTTCACACTTGAGATTTTCCCAACAGCCTCAATTTTAATTCTTACTTTGAGGTAACTTACAAAGACTTTCTGAATTATATGATTTTTATAACAAAAAATAACAGAAAAGTTAACATTGCACAGCATGGCACCTCATCTGGAGAGAGGCCAGTATCTAGGTAAGTGTGGGCGTGTGTGTGGGTGGACGGGCGTGCACGCAGCCAATAAACAGGGCTCTCCCGCAGCGTGAGGCCCCCATGCACAGTGCTGAGTGATGAGGCTTGAATCTGTCCTAACAGCTGTTCTGATGCCGAACGCCAAAACTAAAATGAAGCGAAAATAGAGACAAAGATGCTCCGGGTGTGAAATGAGTCAGTCAGCCTTTAAAATGCCAGGAGCAGGAATGAGAGGCTGCAGACTTCTGGTCTGATCAACAAAGCGTTTCAGGACCAGTGTTGTTGGCGCAAGGTGAGCAGGACCCCCAGGTTCTGTCCATCAGTCGGTCCATCTATTTACTCATTTATATGTCTGTCTTTTTGAATTTTTCATCCTTTTATTCTTCCTTTTGTTTATCCAGCTGTTTAGTTATCTTTTCCTCCAGCGTGTCGGCACATCCTTAAAAAGTCTTAAGCTTTATGTATCAGTTTTAGCTTAACCACGGCTCTGAATATGTTAGTGACTTTTTCAGTCCTTTTTTTAAATTTCAACTCCAGTGGTTGACGATTAATCGATTCCTAAGGATTAATTGTTTCAGCCTTTGTCAGATGTAGGGTCATTTTTTAGCGTAAATTCTGGCCAGTATAGCTTCATGAATGTATATTCTGTGCTGTGTATTGTAAGCCTGGCGGGTCACCAGGCTTTACTTGCTCCCCCATCAGACTAAGTGATGTTTTTTTTATTTATTGGATGACTCAATGAGCCGGGTGTGTGGGGGCGCTCACCAATCGCGTCGTTTTGTACCTGCCCTGTTGGCCTCGCACGCCATTATTTCTAAATTATGATGCTGACTCGTGCACCTCTACATTTTGTTTTTACTTTTTTTTTTTTATATATATATATATATACAAAAACACTGGGCTGCTGGTGGACCTCCCTGCCACCAGTCTACCTCTTTCAATTGGATAAGAGAGCGTCTCGCCCACATTGAAGATGAGTGGACGTTCCTTCCAGTAACATCAACCCAAACTGCGTCACTCGATGGCGTTTGAAGGTAAAAGCTCAGAGTTGTGGCATGAAAATTGTCGGATGTCTGAAAGTAACTCGAGGAAAAGGAAACCGTAGAAGCACGGGAACCAAAGGCATTTCCTCTCTGGTGCAGATCAGATTCTGGGAGATCTGACATCTGCCGGCGTCAGATCGTTTTCTGTGGTTTCATCAGAATCCTGACCATCAGTTTCATTTAGCGAGTCGTCCCCGAACGCGGCTGCCTCCGCAACCCGACTGCAGGAAGTTTCCCGTGTTTCCTCTCCCGGCACACGTCACATTAAATCCAGCTTTCATACGTTACACGCCGGATTACAGCGGCGGGCAAAAAAAAGAGAGCATCACTCCTTATTATCCCTTATTACTCGCAACGCAGCGCTCCCCTGCGGCGGCCCCGGCTGCATTGTGCACTCAGAGGTATTGTGACGAATGAAACAAAAAATAGTCCGAGTTCATTAAGGATTCACTCTGCGGCATCAGCAGATTGACCATAAAGAAGGGGAGGTGGAGGTACTGGATCAACGGCCGCTCTGCTGGTTTCCTTCAAGCTGTGTTGTTATTTAAACAAATCGTTGCTTTCATCTGTGAAAGACTTCGTATTCTGACAGAAACCCGAGCGAGAAAAGGAAATATTTAACCGCTTCATTCAAGTTTTGTTTGTTAAAAAAAAACCAAAAAAACTTGAAAAGCCAGTGGCAGATCCACAGTGAGTGGGTTTTACTGACCGTATCTATTATTCATCGGTTTTCCTTTGAGTTGGTCTTTTCAGCGCTTCTTAGAGTGTTTAAGTTGTTTTGTAAAGGTGGAAACCAGCGATATTTGTCGTGCATCTCGTTTAGTGAGTTGGTAAAAAAAAAAGAAAACAGTCTGGCGGATAAACCAGCTCAAAGAGATTATAAAGCATTCATGACTCAGCAGGAGTTTTTGGAGTGACTCACCAGAGGAAACTTTCAGCTGCGGCTCGGCGGACTCCGGTAGTTTTGGTTCTGCAGAAGCGGACTCACCGAGCCGGGGCGGGGCTGACATCACAGCTGGGAAAAGAGTCAATAATAATCCAATCTGAGCTGATGGCTGAACCCATCGATTGTGGCGGAAAGGTAGGAATTGACGGAACATGATGTCATTGAAGCCACACATGTTTTAGATGTATTGATCGTAGCAGGACATCTGATCAATTGATATCTAATTTCAGCCTCTGCATTGAGATTAGATTAGAAATATCTAATGTTATGTTTTCATTTTTTTTGTTGTTTTTTTTTTGTGCTGGGTGATAATAAAAATTGAAATCTCACATTTTTTTTACTACCGGAGCCAATTCCCGATTTTGATAGATTTTTTTCCCCCTCACTTGCTTCCTTTTCTAAAAAAGAAATGACGGAAATTATTTTCAAAAAGTGACTTTTATTACAGTCATGCCTTCTGTGAGCTGTGCGTCAGAGTATTAAGGCGAACGTTTCTGCTTAAATACAGTTGCAATATTAGCAGAATAAATGTACAATTTTACCAGAAAAACAAAAATTTTAATTACGTGAAAAAAGTCGTTTTAATGAGAAAAGAGCTTTGAGTTTTAGGTAGATCTTCCTTCGAAACAGACGCAGCTGTTTGTGTGATTGCCTCAAGGTTATGGTAGTTCGATGCTGACGTGTTGAATGTTTCTGTTAGGTATTATCTCTAAAACTTACACTAACGTATAACTTCACAGGATGCTCAGCATTCTTCATTTTATTTTATTGTTGTTTTTGTACTAGTATTAGTTCCACTGGTAGATTAAATACCTATTTATCAGTAAAATAATCTGCCACTACAACTAGCTCTTTTTTGTCAAAATTAAGGAATTATTGACTTAAAACAAACACTCATATCTTGCTGAAAAGTTACTTATAAGTTGTTGTTTTTTTATTTTAAGTGCACTAACATACTTGCACTAAAAACTAGGCCAAAAGCACTTGGTAAGATTTTGTGTTTTTGCGGCGCATCTACTCCGGCGCCTGCTGTGTCATTTGTTTGTGCAGATTTAAAGCAGCCTTCCTGTCAGCAGCAGAGCACTTCCTGTTCCAGGTGGTAATGGAGGAGGCGGTGTGGGAAGGTGCACTTCAGCTTCCAGCGGGGTAAAAACTCCCATCAATACCGGAGTGCTGTGAGGACAGTTTGCTTCAGACTCCTGAGGATACTCAGTTGCTAATGGGCCTTCTTTACGACGCTCGCTCTGCATCGGGCTTTTTTTTTTTTCTTCTTTCCATGAGTTACTTAAAAACGGGAGACAGTTTCCACCTCCTCCTCCTCGATAAAAGAGGAGAGAGGCATTGCAGCGTCCGCAAGCCTCTTCTCCTCCTTCCCCTCCCAACACATTGATGCAGAGGTTGTTTACTCTGCGCCGGTCCACAGGTTATTTTACCTCCTGCTGTTATGATGACTCATCAGTGTGTCTCTCACCAATCAGCATCAGATTGGCACAAACACACGACTGGATTCAAACTTGGAAAAAACGGAGAAATTGAATAAGAACCTTCAACTGAGATTGGCCCGTTGAGCTCAGGGTGTGGCGATAATCGACAATAATCACTAGAGGTGTGAGGTGCCGCCTCTTTTGATATCGATACTAAGTAAATACTGGGACCGTATCGCCAATGCCGATACTGATACTTTTTAACAAAGTTTGATATACCATTAAACTTCTCACCTTTGGGTGCTTTAGTACACTGAAAAAAACATAATCTTACCAAGTTCTTTTTTTTTTTCTTTAAGTTTTTAGTTCAAACATTTTTGTAGACTTGAAATAAGACACAACTAACTTACAAGTAGCTTTTCAGCAATAATTTGGAGCTTGTTTTAAGTGAATAATTCCTGTGATATTGATAAAGCAGTACCAGTTCCACTGGATTATTTAACTTACAAGACATTTTTAATATGTCAAAAGTGAAACAATCTGCCTGTGGAACTTTATCAATATTACAGGAATTATTCACCTAAAACAAGCTCCTAATTCTTGCTCAGAAGTTACTTGTAAGTTAGTTTTGACTTATTTCAAGTGCAATAACTAGAAAGTAGAACAGAAATACTTGGTAAGATTTTGTGTTTTTGCAGTGTGGATCTTTGTTTGAATTATTTTTTGTTCAAACCTACAACAGAATTTGGACAACGTTTATAGCTGTTTAATAAATGTTTTACTAACATCAGCATGATTTGTGTGAAAAATGTCATTTGTGAGCAAGTCAAAAGAAAATTAAGGTCGGGTTGAGAAACTACGATACAAAAAATAAACAAGTTTCAAGATGGAATCTGAAACTGAAGTACCAACCTCAGCACACCAATATTGATCCGATACTGATACCAACTTGGTATCGATATATTGGATCATTCTTCCCACCCCTGTAATTTCAAGTAAAAATTGGCAATAAGAAGTTTCCTTAAACTAATACTTGGGTAAAACACCTTTTGATTTAAATTCAGCCGTTAGTCATCTTTTTAGCGATCTGTTGCGTCCCACATATTAATCTGATAACATTGACCTCTTTATTGGACCTCGTCTGGCTGAAGTTCCTCAGATTTCTCTGTGAGGAAACCAAATGTTCTCTTCTAAAGACTTCAAGGCTCCCTGTCAGAGTTAAAAGAAAATAATTCAGCTTCCTAACAGCCACCTGAAGGTTCAGCACCAGAACTGATGGGTGTTAAAAGCTTTAGCCTGTCAGAAAACGTTTAAGTCTGGGCTTTAACATGCCATAGTACATTTGTTCAGAGGGTTTTGGGAGGTTTTTGACAGATCTGGACATTTTCTTCTGTCTGTCAACTTGACTCCTTAGTTTAGTTATGGAGATCTCATCAGATTGTTGTCTTATGTGGAACACAAGCAGTTTCTTTACATTTTAAGGGCTTGACATACCTTCAACCTCATGGAAAATCACCTATTCATTCTATTTTTAGCGCCGCTAACAAAGCATTCCAATCATACCGTTTTCACTTCAGCCTCCTAGGGGGCGATAATGTGCTGATATGTTTACACTGAAGAAGAGAATGTTGATTCAGTTTTTGTTAGATAAATAATCCACACTCACGAAAACAATATTTCTCTCCTCACTAGGTTTCTTTGAAACTAGTTCTTTTTTGTGTTTGCTGCCACCCTGTGGATGGGAGTGTTATTGTCATTAGCTTTGTCTCCATTACAAATTTGCACAAAGGTTTCTCAATATGTTTTTCTAATGCCATAGAAAACCAGAGTTTCACAACTGTGACGTTTTCGTTAAATAAGAAACGCGATTAAAATCACATGTTTTTTAAATGCGATAAATCATTTAAAATCGTCATCCTCCGATCACTTCCTGTTGATTTTTTCTTTATGGTTTCTGCCAGTAGCAATATCCAGTTGTTGATCGTGTGATAGGTTTATTTTATCCTAACCTGCAAAGAATCAGCCAGAGACAGGGATTAGTTTTCTTTTCTCTTCTGCAGAACAGGAGAATTGAGAGCAGACGCGACGAATCGCTGTCAAACACTGTCTGAATTCAATTCTGCTAGATCTTTCTTTGCATTTCTCTTTATTGTATAGAAAAAGGAGGTTGGGCTTCTTCACACAGAGAATTGACCAACCGTCTTCACATTCTTGTACCTCCTATGGACATGCCCTTACAAGGGCATGTGACTGACCACAACTAATCAGTTACATATGGAACTAATAACACATGAATGTTTAACGTTATCATCTTCCAGGCAAACATCCTAAACAAAGTTAATAATATACTACAAAAGAAAGAGAAGTTAAGTAAATATAAAAAGAAGAATAATATGAGAGTAATAATATGAGAAGAATAATATGAAAAAGAATCATATGAAAACATAACTTGTAAAATAAACTCATGAGTAAATAAACAGGAGGATAATTTTTCTAACATCGTGTGACTTGTGTGCTGCAAAAAAATTGTTTTTTAAAATAAAACATTTTTTATATCATCAAAAATCTCATCCTGGCAGCAAAACTCATCAAAAAGTCAAAATTGGTGCGATTCCATTAAGCAAATTTACTTTCAAAATGTCAAATTGCACACAAATTGCTTTGGAAACGCAGCTACTGCCAGATCATATCTAAAAATCTGGATTGCATATTCCATTTGGCATAATTACTGATAAGAAAACACACATAGTCTGAATCCAGTGTTGTTTCAGTCTCACTGTCCAGCTCCAGTCTCTCCAGTTTGCCGGTTTCACCAAGCCGTTCCCGCTCCACAGTGAGATCAGAATATATTCCGGTCATGAAGGATGTCTCTGTTTCTGCAGCTAATCGCGGCCTTGATGACCTCACACGTACTCCCGACTCCACCGGTGGACTCTATGAATTTCTAGAGTAGATTTGTTCTTTGCTCTTTTATTTGTCTTTCCTTTTTCTCAGGCAGTAGCCGTAGAATAAACCTCGGCCCGTGCGTTCTCCCGACTTCCTGATCGGGCCAGATATCGATCCGCACCCATGTTTGTTTAATCGCCGGTATCTTCTCTGATGTCCTCGCAAACAGATTCGCTCATGTTCCTCTAAGTATCTGCTTTTTCCGTTTAAAACAGAAGTGGTGTTCTTCAGCTTGTCATGCAGTGCTGGTCCTTTGAGTGGGCTTGCGCTTTGCGTAGGCCGTGGACTGGTGAGGAGGAACCCTCAGGATGGAGCCGTGATCTAAGAAGCTCCCCCACCCCCCAAAAAGGAAGAAGAAGAAAAGAGCAGGACACGGCACTGCAGGCCTCCTGTCTGTTGTTACACACACGGTTTCCCCTGTGCTTGTAAAGACCTGCTAGAGGGGGGAAAAGCTACAAATGTCCAGATGTTTTACACAGTTGAAGTCCCCGATTAAAACTAGGAAAAAAAATACCTTTGCTGCTTTTTTTTGTTGTTCTTTTAGCTGTTGGTGTGCTGTGTCAGCACTTGTTCTTTGTTAGAAATGAACAGTAGCAGTCGGCACAACTCTGAACTCCTGGGACTGATCATGTGCACCACGTTTAGGCATTCCTCTGCAGAGGAACCAGCTTTTAAAACAGCCTGTGCTCTCCATGTTTCAGTCAGGACTGAATCTTAGGAAGCCTCGACTGATGCCTTTAGATTTTTACCTCTTCTAGAAGATTTTCAACTTTTCAAACTCAGAAATGTCTCTTTTTTTTGTCCTAGAAAATTCCTGAGTTTAATCTCAAAATTTCTGAGTTTTTTAAAGCAAATTTTAAACTTTTCAAACTCAGAAAATGTCCTGTTTTTGGCTGAAATTTGTTCCTCTATTGTCTATCCACATGGATCCTAATATGCCATCATAATTGGTCACAACTTGTGTGATGCGAAAAGGTTTTTTCACTGCAGTTCTGTGAAAAACACTAATTTTGATACAGCAGAAAAACACTATCGAAAAACGTGAGTTTTTTTTTTTTAAATGGCCGTGTTTCCATTAAGCAAATTTATTTTTCTAATTCCAGTTTGCGCAATTATATGGACAATGAAAACGCAGCGACATCTGAGCGCCACACTGCTGGATAGAGCATAATAAGAAAATTAAAAATAAATTAAAAAACTATAGAGAGGAGAACAAGGCAGCCGACTGGAGGATAAACT
Organism: Xiphophorus couchianus; assembly: GCF_001444195.1. Lineage (NCBI taxonomy): Eukaryota > Metazoa > Chordata > Actinopteri > Cyprinodontiformes > Poeciliidae > Xiphophorus > Xiphophorus couchianus. The sequence goes on along the minus strand of NC_040250.1, from coordinate 25,560,545 downwards.
TCCAGAGGATGAAAAACTTTGATGGAAAGCAAAGACGCACTAAGCTGCTTTACGTCTCAATCTAATTCATGAAAGATTGTTTGATCATTAACGGTGAACGGCATAACTCATATTTCTCACTCACACACACGAGAGAGAGAGAGAGTCTGATCCAATTATCTTCCCACAATAATGCAGATTGCCGGCAAATTCTGATTAGGAAGTTAATGACTTTAAAACCAGCAGGAGGAGACGACGAGACGCAGCCAGGAGATTAGGAGCGGAGGACGTAAAGCCAGACACACAAAGTCTTTCTGTGTGCGTTCATACCTAAAATTCATCTCCGAAACACTATTGTAAATTAGCAGAGGGTGTCAGCTAATCCCAGCCGGCAGCGTCCCAGCTGAGGGGGAGGAGCTGCGTGTCGCCTCCTGAGAAAAGACGGTAGGTAGTCGAGCTCGGAGGAGGACAGATACGTTCACATACACTCTGACCAACAATGAATCAAGCAGTGAGCAATACCTCCAACCATTATTAATCTGCTGTACACAAGAAAAATAAAAAAAATACAAATGCGCTCATTCAAGTGTTACTGTGCTGTCCTCACTCTGTTTGGCAAGCTGTGATTTACATGTGCTCTGCACGCCTCGGCGCTCAACCAGCCACATCTCAAATAGTTCTAGTTTTTTTCCCACAGATTTTCAGTTGGATTCAAGACACGTCAGAGGCTATATTTTCTTTCTCAGAAGTCAGTCGGGGGTTTCTTTGGCTCTCTGTTTGGGATCAGAAGCTGCATTTCCATGGACCATTTGGTTGCGCAAATTGGAATTACGGAAATAAATTAAGAAAAAAACTTGTTTTTTGATTGAAAGATTTTGATGTGGTTTTTCGGCTTTTTGCCAAACTGCAATGGAAACGTTTCTTGCAGCACACGGGTCATGTGATCAGCTACGACAACGTATTGGGTCCAGCAGATGGAGGGAATTTCAGCCAAACAACTAAGAACTTTTCTACAAAAGACCCCCTGAAAATTTCAAATTCAAAATTTCAGTTTCAAATATTTTTGCCATGATGCTCTACTTGATATATGTATGAAACTTTATTAGAAGTTGCTTTGGATTCATTTCAAACATAATGGACACAGATTTACTAAAAATATTTTAAAAAAGGAGAAAAGAAACATTGAGGAAAAGTTTTAAAACACAAGAAGGAAATAGGAGTAAAGGGTAGAAAGTAGCATAGAGAGACCACAAGTCAAGTCAGAAGTGTGCCTCTAACCTGCAGAAAGAGAGAAAACGAAACCACAACCACTCTGATTGGTCCTCTTCTCTCCCCTCCCCACAGGAGCCCGGTCGCCGTCGGCCACGGCTGCTACTGCTTGGCCCTGCTGAGGTCGGTGCCGGCCGCCGCCTACATCGTCCTGGTGACGGTCCTGCGCTACCACCTCTTCATCTGGAGCGTTTTCTCGCCCAAGTTGCTGTACGAGTCCATGCACCTGCTGCTGACCGCGGGAGTGTCTCTCGTCTTCATCACCATGGAGCAAAGTCCCGGCTCCAGTAAGTCCTAGTGGGAGGCGAGGCGGGGTCGGACGCAGACCCCTCGGACTGCCGCGGTACAATCGACTCCCGCTTCTCATCTCCTCACGCTGTGTGAATAGATGTGCTCTCAGTGATATATTTAAATATGTTTCTATTTCTAAAAGATGGGGGGGAGGGGAAATGTTTGAGGATGAATAAAAATGTGATGTAACTTGTGGAAAGAGGCCATATCTCTTCCCTCAGAGATATGCCGGACTTGGAGGTGCAGAATAAAAGCGGGCTGTTGGAGAACTTTGATGTTGCGTTTTCTGGGGTAGCTGCGTGTGTTTACCTGTTTTCATGCCGACCTGCGTCCTCCGGGCTCGTCCCGACTTAAAACGCAGCGGTCTGAAGTCGAGACTGTCGGTTCCCCCCGGGGCTCCGGACGCTTCTTGATCAGACGTAAGAGAAACGGAATCGATCACGACAGTTTTTCAGTCAAAATGTGTCCGGATTCCGGGTCCCGCTGCGTCCTTCACTCCCCAACACTGATACTGGATTATTAATCTAGCCAGATATCCCACTGTGACGGACCGAAAGGGGTCCGCGGTGGATTCTTCTGGAGTTTGTGCCGTCTCGGGCCTAAAGGTGCAGAGGTGCCGAGGCGAGCATGAGCGAGATGTCAGACGGCTTCGGCCTTCGTCCGCCTACACAGAGCTGTAAAAACGGTTCTAATCAGGCAGCGCTAATGAAAATAGCTGCGTGGGAGGAACACAGGAGCGCAGAGTGGGAGTTTTAAAGACACTGCAGTCATTTCTCTGTAGAAGTTTTTCTAACATGTATCACGGATAATTGATTAAACCCCAGTTTTCTTTTGTTTGTTTTTTTTATTAATATTATTGCATAAGTTGAGCTTTTTCGGTGGTAATTGTTTATGAAGCTCTCTTGGAGAGCAAACAGCTGTCAGAGTTACACTTCTTTCCAAAAGTATTTATTCCTCCCAAGCTTTTCATTTTGTCATGTTAGAACCACAAACTTCAGTGGGTTTTGTTGGGACTGTTTACTTGTATTAGGACAGAAGGTGAAACTTGGCTATTGCGTTTAATTCCTGCATATTTACACTGCCATGAAATGCGGTAATGTTGATTAATGTGTACTGTCCAAATTAAATTAATTTCACTTTATTTTTTCTCCCCTCCAGGGGGTCTTTTGTGGGCTCTAGTGTCCCTTATATGACAGCAGGCTGACAGGAAACGGGGGAAGCAGAGGGGGGAAAACATGCGGCAAATGTCGTCGGGTCCGGGAGTCGAACCCGCGACGGCCGCGTCGAGGACTCAAGGCCTACAAACGTGGGTCGCACTTTCCCCTACGCCACCACAGCACGCCATTAATTCCACATTTTTATGCAATAGACTAACTAGTTTTTGTAAATTTCCTTCAGATACAAATGAAAAAGGTGTGGAATGCATTTACCGAAAAGCTTAATGCTTCCAAATCCATATTTTACACTGAGGGCGGTGCGTTCAGGGTGATCTGTGGTGTTTGAGATTACATCCATTCTCCTATCGACCAAAACTTTAAAACTATTTTGACCTCATCTGAGTACACCAATAATCCAAGGCCACTATTCACCCAACATGTGGCTCCCGCTCTGGGGTGAACTTTAGGGTTAACTTCTTGTGGTTAACTCCCAGATTCTTCCACCTGAGCTGAGGATTTTTACTGCTCCTCCAGATAATGCTCTTCTAGTCTGGATTTTATTTTAAGATTTCACAGGTAAAGTGGGGCTAAATACCAACTCCATCTGGACCAAACTTTAGAAACGGTTTAGAGGGCACTAGCCCAGGGCCCCAATTTTTTGAGGGCACCACTGATTTATTTTTGTTTTTTAATGAATGCATGTTTTGCAAACCTTGTACTTTATATTACACTCATTGGCCCATATCAGGTGAGTTCTATTAATATTTTTGAGATTTTTACGAATATAAACAATACGTATTTGAAAATTAGGACCAAAACCCTCCCCGGTCCAGAGGCCCGCATCGTTGTAAATCTGACCCTGCTTAAAACTGTTAAGATATTTATTTCTTATACATTTTGTAAAAGCATATATGATATTCGTTCTACTTCATAGCTATACATTTGTTGCTCTGTCTCATGAAATCCTTGAAGTTTGAGGCTTTAACATGACAAAATGGGAAAAAATGTTTAAATGGCATGAATACTTTTGCAAGTATTGTCAACGTCCAAAGGGGGGAAAAGGGTCATTTTCTGCTTTATTTTTACGTTAATCATTTGTTCTTCATTATTCATTTTTCTCCGTTTGCTAAATTAACCTGAGTTCTGACTCAGAATCCGAACCTTTTCACCGATCTTTGTGTTCCGTCATGCTCACAAACCAAAGCCAAACCGGCCACCGAGGCGGCTTCGATCCAAAGCAACGAGCGCAGCGGTGAAACGGTGACGCTCACCTTCATTCCAAACACCGATCCAAGTTGCTCACAAAGCGGCCTGAGCGACCCGACCTCTGCCCGTCCTGGAACTGTGTGCATCGTTTGAGTAATGAGAGCAGCTGCCGAGCCAAGGAGCAACACACGAAGCAGAAACTAAAACTATCTGAACTGTTATTTCTGTTGGCATCGGTGATGTGAAGGAACATCTGCGACTCCTTCAGAGCTCCGCATTGATTACAACCTGCCAGCTCTGACATCTTCCCTCCCCGCCGACCTTTGAGGTCTGAACAAAAAAAATAGGGAAAAGTAAAGGATCGAGCTGAAAGATGCAACAGTTTGCGGCGTTTCACCTACGGGCAGAGAAGCCGATTGTTCTCACCCTCAACGCTCGTCACTCGGCTTGACAAGCCGCCTGCGTTGCGAAACAGCTTCTCGCCCGAGGCAGGGTTCCCCGATGCCCGGCGAGCCCGGCCCGCCACAGGCGTCGCGCCCGGGGACGTTCGCCTCGTTTGCTCCTGCGCCGTGTCTGGCTGCAGCTCGGGCCTTTTGTTTTCGCCGTGGCTCACTTTGACTGGGACTGACGGACGGAATGCAAATGTCCCTGGATACACGGCAGGATTTCCGCCGGAGTTCAGAGAGTCTGCGGCAGGAAGACGCGCTGCATATGGATCACTGTGGGTCGGGTCCTCTCCGTCAGAGGGAAAGGCACGTCCAGCTTGTGAGAGAGTCCGGGAGCTCAAAGTTAATTTGACCTTTTTCTAAACCGACAGAATGCTACTGTCAAGTGCCTTTTCCGCTCTTTGGCTCAACGGGGAATCTCAGCCAGACTTCAAACAAAGTCTGCCATAAATAGTTTATGAGCCAGAAAATAATCTACATGACTCTGAGGATTAGTCTGTCGGTGCTCGGTATGCTCCACATCTCTGTCCGACAAGCTCTGCATTGTCTTTACAAGCTGAGCTGCTAATCCACACAGATGCTACGGAGTTCTCCTGAATGTGACGTTCAAGGATAACACCACCAATCACATCAGTTACTGTCATGGCAAACCACTAGCTAGTAGACTAAAGTAATAGAAAAACCAACAGTCATGATGAACAGACTGGTGTCGAACAGTAAATGTTGTACATCCTGGTTATAGAGCATCTGCATAAAATGGGTTGTTCCAGACATTGTTCAAGAGAACAAACTTTGATTAAAAACTTAACTGGAGATAGAAAAGTATATAAAGAAAAGCAGAAAACAATCGACTGCTAACTTAAAATCATCTCAGATGCTTGAAAAATCCAACCAAAACCAGAAAGACATGGAAGAAAACTACGAACTGCCATCCTGGTAAGTTGAAGGGTGTCTGATCAGTCAATGATCAAAGAACATCTACTGTTACCTGTGAGTTGTGTAGCAATAGGGATGCCTCTGTGAACCACAGGTATCGGTAAGTAGCCCCAACAGAACCCCATTGCTCAAAACCAAGAATGGACACATTGGCAAAGATGTCATTGTTTGCCTTGATGAAAAAATGGCACAGATGGTTTGTCAGACAACCATCTAATGCTAAATTTAAAGAGGCAGTACACTGGGAAGAAGGGTTGCTGAGGCATTTTGGTGTAGGGATCCCAGTCAGCCAATGGTCAACGTAAGCTGACAATTTTAACGTTCGGACCAAACATTCGCCAAACCTTGACTGAACGTTAACTCTGAACGTTCGCTGTGAAAAAAATACTTTTATTGTAATTTCTTTGAATTAGTTTTTACATCTTTTAGACCTTTATCGTTGAAGGAACAATGTCTCTATATGTTCATTTGTTGTCATGCTTATTTACTGCACAATAAGGGGTTTGTGGAGCGAGAAAAATTAACAAAGTCCAAACCTTGTTAAAGAGAAAGAACAAAACACAGCTTTATTTCACATCTGCACAGATGGAGAACTCAGAAGAGATCTAACTAGACAAAGGAATCACCTCTCTACATATACTGTATACCGTCCTTCTCCCACAGACAGAGTGTCGCCACCAACATTCCCAAGGAGCTAATCAGATTAATACACACACAGAGAAAAATGCAACTTTCAGTTAAAAATGGGTTTCTGACAGAATATTCTGTGTCTAATAATAATCGCTCCGCCGTCGGTCTGGTCTTGTCCCTCCTCAAGGTATGACAACTATTTACTTATCGCCTGTTGCTAAGCTTCTGACACACTGAGGCAAACTGTGAAGGCTAAAAAGAGAAACAATGACTCTGTAAGACTGAGTGAGACATAATAAATGATTAAACATTGTAAGATTAATATTAAATAAACTTCTAATAAAAGTAAACACACTGTAAATAATTATTTTATTCCACAGGTTCTTTATGCTAAAGAGGAAGTGGCTTCAGAAGTTTCGCAACCTCAAACACACCAGTAAGCCAGCAGCATCTTGGTTGCAGATGGAGTTTTTGTTAGCAGAACCAAATCTCCTCACTCTGGGGATTGAGTTAGCAGAAGTGGCTAACCCAATCCCCAGACTTTAATCCAAAAGAAAACTTGTAGAATGACATTAGAGATGCTGATTCTGAGGTAAGAACAAGATATTGAGGGGAAACTGGAACGGAAAGCAGTCTGTCTGATTGTCCTGGACTAGAACATGTTCAGAGTTCAGTGTTTAAGTGGAGAGTTAACTCTTCAAGCATTTTGCAGACACATTGGCAAAGACGTCATTGTTTGCCCCAAAGAGAAAATGGCGCAGATGGTTTGTCATCAGACAACCATCTAATGCTAAATTTAAAGAGGCAGTACGCTGGGAAGAAGGGTTGCCGAGGCATTTCGGTATAGGCTTTCGTTGACCATTGCCTGACTGAATATTTGAGTTTATAAGCCAAAATGCAGACACTGCACTTTTTCTCTTTTTTTTTGAACTGCCCAACACTCATTTTTCCCATGTTTCTATCGACAGAGAGCAAACGTGATCAATTTTCCTTCACTATCTGTGTTTCTAATCCACTCGTGAACTTGCAGTGAGCTTGTGTGTGGAAGTTAAAGCTGCAGCACGTAGTTAGAGCGTTACTTAAGTGTTGTTATTTAGAACACAGCTGCATGTATTTTCTGGGGCTGAGATTGATTTACTGCTGCGAGACATAAAAATGATTGTTGTTCCAGACCTCTCGGAGGGTTTCTCTGCTGCTGAAGATGAATTATGCTGGATGGAGTAACATTCATCTGCATCTCATTAGTGTCGTTGCACTAAATGAAAAAGAGCCTCGGCTTCGTTTAATAGAGCCGAGCGGTTCTGTACGGAAGCCGAGCAACCGGCAGTAATGTTCTTGGGGATGGAGTTTGATCTTTAGTGGCGTCTTTATTTCAGTGGATTCTGTATAAAAGGGGCTTTTCCCGATCGACCCGGTCGTATTTATTTTCCAAAGAGCCACAATGACTGTAAAGTGAGGTTCGCCGATACGCTGGGCTCGCAGGCGGCAGATGGAAACTCAACCCGGTGCTTTACAGACGGCCTCTCTTCCCTCTCTACCCTCTCGGATCGTCCGTAAGCCCCCATCCGTCTGCAGCGGTGCCGGAAGCCTCGGATCTGACGGATCTGACACTCCGTGTGCGAAATCGCTCCTGTGTATCTAAAATACCCAGCAGCCCGTGAAATGGATCGGAATAATTGTTTCGTTCACATGGCTGAAAGCTCTCACGCGTCATGTCGATGGTCTCTGCTCGTGCTTTATTTTCTCCTAGATTCCCTCCTCAGAGGACGAAGCGTTTATTTCCGTGTTGTTAACCACGAGGTTTGGTTTGGTCTGGTCTCATGCAGGGCCTCCAGGTGATGGTGTCAGCTGTACCACAACAAGCATTTATGCAAAGCTCTCTTCTTTAATGAGCAGACAAAATCATTTTTTTCTGTCATTTTAATAGAAACTATGCAACTCGTGCTGTTTGTGTGTCGTCTGTCGATTTGTTTCTGTTGGTTTTACTTGTTCATCTCAATAAAGCCGATCTTTTTACCTACCTCCATGTCTGAGGATAAGTACCTTTTTTCATTTAATGGAATAAAGGTGAATTATTTCTCTAAAATCACGTGTATGACGTCCTTTCTCTCATGAACATTGAAATTTCTATCCCCTGGGAAAACGGCTGACCCGATTTCAGCCGAACATCCACGTCTTTTTAGACGTTTTAATAAGAATCCGCCCATTTCCCTCAAGTGATCTCGGTGATTAGCCGGCCATTAAATTGTCTTTGGGCTCGGCACAGCCTGGACGGGGGCCATCTGTCTTCAGGCTGTGACGTTCACAAAGTTTTCACCGGAGTGTCCTTCTGATTCGGTGAGACGGACCGAGACGCCGTCAACCTGCCGCGTTTCAAAGCGCCGCAGTACAGTAGGAGGATGACAACTTAGCGATCATCCATTTTATCCACCCACTAAATAATCGTTTAGTGCCTCCAGGAGCCGGGCATCGGCGACGGAAGAACACATTCCACGCTTTTCTTGCTTCTGAGTAGGAGTCCGTGCCAAAAACCCTCCAACGGGGTGATGCACCAGAGATGTTGCTTATTGTCCTGAAATGTGATGCACAGAGCTCGGTTTTAATAGGGGAGCGTTTTTATGTTTCCTATAAATCCCTTCTTCTTTTTTTACCCCCCAGCACAATCGGTTCCATCCTGAGGTCACTGTCGAGTGTGTGACTTTTTAAGAAACGCGCCTGTCAGCTATTTGTGGAGCCTCTCTAATGTACAGTATATATGTTGAGCACAACCATCCATTTTCTCCACTTTCACAGTTTGGGGTCACTGCTTCCACCTTTCTCCCCGTCTCCATCCTTAACAGCCCTTTTCTGGAGTGTTTCTAAAAGCCTCCTCAGGCTATAACCGAGACGATCCGTGATCCATCCGGGCTGATGTACGAACTTCAACATCTTACTATCCTCCTAATTTACACACACAAAGAAGGAGCTTATCAGTATTTAATGTGATATTGGATGATTATAAGGAGTAACAAACGATTGGGTATTTTTTTCCCCGTGTATCTGATCGTCGTCCCATCAGGAACAGACCAGACAGGCCAGATACAGTTCTAGAGAAATCCTGAGCTTTGACTATCCAGCAATCCATCAACGTTGGCCATCCGTCTACACCGACAGGCTGCACCGAAAAAAGAAAACTGCATGGCGATCCGACTTGGAAATAAATTGAGCTCATCTTCTACAAGTAATCAAATTCAGGTCATCCAAGTAAATATATGAAGTTGTCGAACAAATGTAAATAGAGTAAGTTTGACGAATTTAAATTTGATTGCATGTAACAAATTAACGGGTTTCTTTTTTTAGTTGGAGGTCCATTCTCATTTTTTCAGCGTGGCTAAGGAGAGCGTTACTCAGAGAAGCAGCCAAGAGGCCCATGGGAGCTCTGTGGGAGCTACAGAGAGCCAGCGCTCAGGTGGGATAATCTGCTGCTGGCAGGACAGCTACCAGCAGGAAGCGTCAAAAATCAGGTTTTTACTTTGACACAGACCATGCAGGCGCAGTGGTGGTCAAACTCTTAGCCGTCAGGACCAAGTTTTGTCAGCTTTAGGGTGTTTTTATACCTGTTAGTCTGGGAGGTTTGCTTCGATTGGGGACAAAAGTTGAAACATTTTGTAACATTTTCAGCTTGTGCAGTTTGCTTTCACACTGAACTGAAACTTGTTCTAGTCGCCTGTGGCGGCGCTGCACCAAGAACCACTGAAGGAAACGACATGAAACCCTCTGAAGAAGACACCGAGCGCAACTTCCTCCTTCACAAACTGGAAACAAAAAATGAGTGGCGTCAAATCTCAGTGGTTGTTAGATTTTTCTTTTGTCTTTGGCAAAAGACCATGAGCCATTTCTTCGACTAGGGTTGGAATTACCCATAATGCCTTGTGCTACGGTCCTGTGCTTCTCTGTATGTCCCTGACATAGAGAAACTGGCTGAGGAAGACATTTGCTTTGGTTAGTAAGTCATACAAAACGCTGCATGCGTGGTTGAAAACTAAAACTGCACATCAACCTGAACATCAAGCTGCTTTGTAGTGAAGAATGTGCAAAGCTGGTAGAGCGATGCAGTATATGGTAGCCATATACTGCAAAAACACAAAACCTTAATATTTCTGGTCTAGTTTCTAGTGTAAATATTTTACTGCACTTGAAAAACGACAAAACTATTTTTTTCTTTTTTTTCCCCAAGACCTAAATACTTGTATTAAGTCAACAGTTCTAGTTCCACTAGCAGATTATTTCACTTATAACATGAGGAAATTGTCTTGTTAAAAGTGGAACTAGAACATTTTAATATAAATATTAAGGATTTATTCACTTAAAACAAGCTCCTATATGTTGATGAAAAGTGACATGTTGGTTTTGTCTCATTTCAAATTCACAACTGGTCTTATAGGTTTTATTTGCACTAGAAACTAAACCAAAAACACTTGGTTAGATTTTGTCTTTTGGCAGCGTAAGCAAGAGTTGTTTCACCAAAGTGGAACCAAACAGAAAAGACACGCCACACTTTTTAGATTTTTAACAATTTATCACATAAAATCCAGTTTCTGCTCGTTACACAAAGGACTGGTGTGAGGAGACGGACACGCCTCGCTGTCTGCAGGTCCTGCTGGATAAAAAAGAAAACGTTTTCAAGATGGAGCTCATCCTGCAGAACCCAGAGTCTGAAGCTGAGGAAATCGGAGTTCATAAACCTGATCATCTCTTTCCCTCGGCTTTGTGATGGAGCTGCAGCTTCTCTATGAAAGGAAATACTTTATTTTCTATCCCCCGCCTGTTGCTGTGGAAAAAAAAAAAAAAAACATGCGTCATTTTTGGAAACAGTAAATCATATTTTCTGCTCATTTTGTTCTGCCGCTTTCAATATGTAATTCATTCGTCTGCCCCGTCGCATTACGAGGAGCCGCTGTGATGCATCTAAACATCCTTGCTCACGTGTCGAGTTGGTTTAAGAAAAAAACAGCTCTTACTGCATTATCCATCCCATCCCTGCTGAATTGTGAAGCTTTCTCGGCCCCGGCTGCTGCTCCGGCATACAAATCGTCGAAGGAGTGAGAGGAGAAAACTGGGAACCGACGAATCAAAAGGTCTGAGCTCGGCTTGGGGCCGCTGCCTTCCAGGTTCCCGATCTTAATAACTGGATCCGATGCAAAGATCACCAGAGAGACGCGTCTCTGATCGCACGTTTTGTCTGGTCGGATCGAGTTGAGTTGACGTTGCGAGGCGGCCATTTTCAGACTCGGACCAGGAGAAAGAAGGGAGAGAATTTTCCAGCTGATGCACATCAAGTTTCTAGCTTTCTAGTCTCTAAAGACGCATTTGAATCGCCACAAATTTCCAATTGGTCAACAATTGATTCTGATTAATTTGGGTGTGGAGGAAAAAAATAAGAATTATGTGCGCTAGTTACACAGTCTTCAGTACATAAAGGTTCCAGAAGCATGCAGCAGAGAAGCAGCATGCTTCTGGTGAGCCTTTCTGCCGTCATCTGCCAGATTTCTGGCCAGATATTTGATGACTCTCCCCTTCAGTTTGGAGGCGCTTATTTAAATTGGTCGATTTCCGACTCAGCTTTTAGTCATAGTTCATAAATTTTCCAGCAGAGTGGAGGTCAGGGCCGAGAGCGAATCCATGGCTGCATTTAGACACTGGATCTCCAGATTCTTCCACTTCAGCGCAAATCGACAAAACAGACGGACGGTTGAAACTTGGACGTATTCTGATGTTCCAACACGCACATAAAAAAATGTTATTAATTGTTTGTGGGATGAATACAAACACAGCAACATTAAGATGTGGAACGGTCCTGACATCCGCTCCTTTGGAAACTTTGGGTCTGTCTAAACAATTTGAAGGATCTCCATCAATTCTGAACAGAAGATTGATGAAATATTTAGACGCCTCATCAATAGCAGCAAAAAGCTGGTGGTTTTTCTGCCACTCTGTAAGGGACGTTTGACCAAATATCCTCCTTTACAGTCATATTTAACCAATTAGGATTAGAGCTGGAATGATTAATCGTGATTAATCAAATATTCAAATAATCGACAACAAATTTAGTGATCGATTAATCGTTAAGTGGAGTGTGCAGACGCAAAACAAAAAAAAGGCCAACTGGTGAAAGAACATGCTTAGAGCAAAAATTAAGACAAAACTATACAAAGATATTTAAACTCTTAAACTAGGAGATCAAGATCTAGAGGAATGCTGCTGCTGCATTTTACACTGCAAAAACACAAAGTCTCACCAAGTATTTTTGGTCTAGACTCTGGCGCAAATATCTCTGTAAACTTGAAATAAGACAAAACCAACTTTAAAATAATTTTTCAAAAAGACAAGAGGAGCTTGTTTTAAGTCAATAATTCCCTGATATCCCTGAACAACTTCTAGTTCCACTGGTAGACTATTTAACTTATAACAAGACATTTCTCCTATGTTTTATCTGCCAATTCACTAGAACTCTTTCATCAATATTGGCAAATTATTGTCTTAAAACAAGCCCTTCTATCTTGCTGAAAAGCTACTTGTAATTTAGTTTTGTCTTATCTCAGCTGCACTAGGATATTTGCACTGGCAACTTGTCAAAAAAAAACCCAACTTTGTAAGATTTTGTGTTTTTTACAGTGTAGGCAAAATGTTTATTGAACAGCTTAAAAAGGAATTGAATCATTTGTTGCATTTGTTAATGTATTTCTACACTGAAGTCGTTATATGAAAAATAACGGTCTTAATTAGAACATGTGTCCCGATGAGACTCGTTAGCATTTTCTTTAAGTCACAACCTGTAAGCTGGTATTAAACATACTTTGTTTGCAGGACTCTCATATTTTTGCTTTAACTTTTTTAAAGATTTTGTATAATATTCTAATTATTGACAAAAGTGAACTTTTAAATAATTTTGTAATTTGTCGAATATGGCACTAGAATGTACGTAATATTTTAGCTGTTTGGCGTATAACACGTCCACACTGGGAAGGAAAGGATTTAACTGTACCAGTGAAGATTCACACTGATAATGACTGCATGTAAACCTTTGACCTTTGACTGCACTTACTATTATCCATCCATCGTTCAAATCCTGCTATAAACTCCTAACAAATGATTCTAAGAAGAGATTCAGAAATGTGAAGGAGTCTTGTAAACAAACCAGCGCAGTCTGAAATCAGAGTATTATTTCCTGGAACACACACCTGACCGCATGTTGAATCATGTATGTGTGTGTGTGTGTGTTTTAAGGGCCTGTGCTCCTCAGCAGCCAAGGTGAATTTGCGGACCTCGTTCCAGCTCTGCTGCTGCGGCTGCAGAAATAAAAGTGCAGCTTCACTCTGTGAACTGCAGCTGTCTCTCTCTCTCTCTCTCACTCCGTCTCATGCTCCGGGAGATGTCTGCTTAATGGCAGATAGCAGCCAGCCAAAGAGCTTTACTGCAAAGTTTTGAGTTGGCTCTCCAGTGGGAAAAAAAAAAAAAAAACCCACACACACAGCCACTGCAGGAAGCTGGTGATTGACGCACAGCCGACTGCGTGGAGCCGCGGCAGCTGCCACGGCTGCCGCGGCTTTCTCCACGCCGCCTGGCTGTTCCAGCGGGGGAAAAGAAACTCACCGGAGCTGCTCGGCGAGGAAGGCCTGCGGGGAAACTTCAGGGCTGTTTGCATAAAGCATCAACCTGTCTCACTCGCAACGCAATGTTTCCGAGTCTTCCTAGACGACATTTATACCTTGACGTAACACATTTAAGTCACTGAGAAGGCACCGGATCAGACTCATCCAGGGCTGCTGAGGTCGGAGGATAAACATGAAGATGTTAACACAGATTTCCACTGCATAGGTTTATTTTAGTCAGAAAAACTTTCCAGGAGTTTTAGCTTCAGAATGTGTACCTCTGCTTTTCCTAGCCCAATGCACAGCATGAAATTGACTCAGCTACACTGGTAATGCCTTACATTTGTTAAGCTATTTAACTAATTCATATGCTGTATGACTCTTATTATTGTGGAGTCTGGCTGAAAGATAAGATAAGATTTATTTGTCATTGTCATCAACAGATTACAACGAGATTGAGATTTGCTCGACTCGAGGTAAGATGCAGGTTATGTGTATATACAGTACAGACCAAAAGTTTGGACACACCTTTTAATTCAATGAGTTTCCTTTATTTTCATGACTATTGACATTGTAGATTCACACTGAAGGCATCAAAACTATGAATAACACATGTGGAAATATGCACTAAACAAAAAAGTGTAAAACAACTGAAAATAGCCCTTATATTCTAGTTTCTTCAAAGTATCAACCTTTTGCTGTGATTACTGCTTTGCACACACTCTGCATTTTCTTGATGAGCTTCAAGAGGTCGTCACCTGAAATGGTTTTCACTTCATAGGTCAACCTGCCCTGTCAGGTTAATAAGTGGGATTTATTGCCTCATAAATAGTCATGAAAATAAAGAAAACCCATTGAATTAGAAGGTGTGTCCAAACTTTTGGTCTGTACTGTACATAATATACAATATACATATACAGTACATACATACATAAAAAAGATAAAGAAATAAATAGTACAAAATGAGAAATAAATAGACATCAGAAGATGGTTGCAGCGCCTGCAGGTGTTGCAACAGAATTTACATTTTTTAACAAAGTGGTGTCAAGAGCAGAAGTTCTTATGCCTTTGAATTTAGTGCCATGATTGCCATCGGGTAAAAACTGTTTTTTAGGCGATTTGTCCTGGTTTTTATTGCTCTGTATCTCTTGCCTGATGGCAGCAGCTGGAAGAGACCATGGCCAGGGTGTGAAGAGTCATTTAAAATGTCCAAAACTTTCTTGTGGAGCCTGCAAGTGTAAATCTGTTCCATAGTGGGGAGGGGGCAGCCTATGGTTCTCTCTGCTGCCCTAACAACCCTCTGGAGCGCCTTCTTGTCCACGGATGTGCTGCTGCCGTACCAGACACACAGACTGTACGTGAGCACACTCTCTATGGAGCAGTGATAGAAGGCCTGCAGCAGGTCTGAGGGGAGACGGTTCTTCTTGAGTATTCTCAGAAAGTACAGTCTCTGCTGTGAAAGGAAAAACTGAGATGGGTTTATTTAAATTAATTAATTAAAAAAGAAAATGTCTAAAAGTGGGATTTGCACTTTTTAGAGAGAGAAGAGGATCAGGGGGTTGATATGCAGCAAAGTTCACAGGGGTCGGGAATCGAACCCCAGACGGCTGCATATACGATGGCTTCCAAAAGTGTTCATTCTGCTTAAACTTTTCCATATTTTGTCACATTAGAAATATCAACATATTTCATTGGACCTTAATGTGAAGTAGAAAAAAAGTTATGCAAGATTTGAAACTTCTTTTCTTTTTTACAAATAAAACACTGAAAAGTGCTGTGAGCCAAAGTGTTCAGCCCCGTTTCTCTGCGTGCGACAAGTTGCCTTCAGAAGTTGCCTGAAGATTACCAATGACTCAACAGAGTCCACCTGTGTGTAATTTAATCTCAGACCTAATCCTGCTGCTCTGTGACACCTCAGAGGTTGGCTAAGGGAATATTCGGACAACCGTTGAGCCTAGACACAAAAAAAGCTAGCCAGCTAGCAATAGGATGCTAGCAGTGAGTCACAACCTAATAAAGATTTCTGTGTGAGAGTTAAACTTTTCCCTGACGGAGAAGTCCCGCGAGAAAAAACCATAGAATATATGAGATGAAATAGTCTCACCACAACAAAATTTAAGACCTTTAATTAACGTATTTAAGGCCAACTTATTTTTAAAAATGAATTTAAGATGATTTAAGGGCTTAATTCTAGATGCATGTATTTAAGACTTTTTAAGGATGCCCTGTGGCGGGGGGGGTGCAGTGGGATGATTTGATCAAAGGCTATCCATGTGTTAAGATGGCGTAGTTAAAGTACAAACTGGAAACAAACTGGGATTCTGTAGTAAAACTTGATATCTGATCCTGACAGATGGCCTTCATCCAGTCTGAGTTTGACCTGCTGGTGGATCTTTAAAGGTGTAGCTCTGAGGGGCGAATAGAAACGCACATCCAATTTTTCAGATTTATTTTCGTAAGAGAACAAAAATGAATGAAAGACCACATGCCTTCTTTTTCCAACTTGACGATCTTTTACTTTTTCATTCGTTCGTCATGTAAAACCAACATGTGATGAAGCTTGCAGCTGCAATGTGGAGAAGTTCAGTCGATACGCACCTTTTCCCTGACATCACTGCATCTCTAAAAACAAATTTGTGAGATATTGATTAAAAAAAAGCATGAATATGCTTCATATTGATAAAACGGTTCTATAGGAAAACCGGAGTCTGTCACAGGAAGAGGCCACATACCACATGACAGGTCAGTTTGTTCCAAGCCCGTTCTGAACATAAATACCGTTTCTCCAGAATTGCCGTCCTGTGAATTTAAAGTGTCCGCTCTGGTGCCAAAGTGGCGATGCAGTGAATAATAGGATTCAAAAGGCTTTCAGAATATTAAAGTCCTCTAGGCTGTTTGTCACAAACCGCACGGTTTGTCAGTGGAGGGGAGCAGCGCGAGCGATGAAATGATCTTTATGTGCCGCTTCCAAAGCATAAATTCATCTGGCTTGCTTCAGCACACGTGGCAGACGAGGCTGTAAATCAATTTACCTCACTAAGGGTTACATACATTTTATGAATCAAACCCCAACTTTTACAGTTGCATTGATCCTGATTCATTTTTAGCAGATTGGGTCATATTTAAATGCAAGATTTCGCCACGAATTAAAGGTGAGCATTTCTGGCCGGCGGACCTGGAAATTACTCCATACTTCTCCAGTCAAAATGTGGCGATGCCATTGTCTTGATTCTCATCTCCCTTCACTGCTCCGTCTCGGATTTCCCCCGTTGACTTGGATTTCTCCATTAGAATTTCTACCGGGCCAATCAGCAAACGGAAGGAGAAGTTGTGAACGATGGCGTCAATTTTTCTGCGCCGTTTTGACTTTGATAAACGTCAGCGATTGGGTAGCATTTAAAATGTCGACAGAGTCCAGGAAGCAATCGCTTCTCAATAATAGCCAAGGATCTGCACCATGCGTGTCCAAACTTTTTGTCACACAGGGTAAAATTGTAAAGTCAAAATTCTTTAACTTCTTAGCAATAAATTAAGCATTCTACTACTACTACTTTAATAAAACAAATAAAGTAGTCAGGTTTTTTTGCTGTGTAAAGTATTTTGGATCCAAAACTTTAAAGTTTTACAGGTTTGCCTTCTGAAAAGGCATTTTTGCAAATGTTCTAGATATCCGTTGGAAACAGTCAATTCTGATCAATGAAACCTCGATTTAGGTCATTCCTTCTTTAAGAAAGTTTTCTGTCATTTGCCAACTTTAATCAAATTATTAAACAGAGATGCAGCAAAGTTAGTTTTTGAGTGGAAAATCTCTGGATAGATGAGGAGAAACCAAAAGTCTGGTGATTTTAAACACAAATATTTGCTGCTGTTGGAAACATTTTCTATTGTACGAAGATTTGACTTTACCTGTGATCATTTTGCCATAATAATAATTTTAAAAAGTCTCAATCTTCATCAAACAGCTGTCCTGGGGGGCAAATTTGTATTTGTTTCATTCTTGAACTGAAGCCTGCGGCCGCACGCCATCAGTCCAGGGGTCTCAAATGGCCCCCGACCCACACTTTGAACAAAGCAATCTTAACCTTTTTATGTACTTATTCATTTTATTATTACTGGAGACTTGCAACAAAATTTCACTCACATTTTAAATGTACATTTGAATGACTGTAAAGTTTGTCTTCATGAACAAGGGGCTGTTTATTTACCTGGCAAGCTAAAAGAAAAAACTAGCTATTATACACTTTCTGCAATTAAACAGCAACGCTAAAGTTCAAAATGAAGGGATCCAAAGACGGAAAGGTGGCGCTTGATAATCCGGCAGCTATGAATCTCGAGGTAATCAGCTACTTCCGCCCGGCGCTGGCTCCTGAAAGCCGCTGGAGCTCTTCCAGACACAACTTTCCCTGGAAGCAGAACACGGGAGCTGGGTATGTTTCTAATGAAAGGCTTTTAGGGGATATTGATTTTTGGTCTATAAGTACAACAGCCAACGGCTCTGACCTTGAAACACATCGGGACGGACATGCAGACGGAGGAGAGGCGGGCTGGTGAAAGACGTGAGCTCGTCAGAACCGGGTTTCCCTGATTTAAGCCCGTTTCTGTCCGCGCGCGACCACCGGCACCGTGACATTCAGAGGTTACGACACGCGCTAACGAGCTAGCTGCCTAAAAACAGGCCTCAGGTGGCACGAGAGACATATTTGGGGGGGGAGGGTGGTTTCTCCAAAGAGTTTTTGCGGTGCTAGTGGCTCGTATTTTTTCTACAGTAGGCAGACAGGAAGGAGGGCGAGGAGAGGGGGGAAGACATGCGGCAAAGGTCGTCGGGACTTGGAGTCGAACCCGCGACGTCCGCATCGAGGACTAAGGTCTCCAAACGTGGGGCGTGCTAACCCACCACAGCACGCCCCACGAGGGACATATTTGATCTCACTTCCTGGCCTCAGCCCCCGCCCACCACGGGACCCCTAACGCCGCTGCGCGCACATCATTCATCCACATATCTGCAGTGTAATCACTTGCGCAAAGAGCCTCTCTTATAATTCTTCAGAGTGAGGAACACAAAGATGCAAGTCAGCGTTTTCACACGCACACACACACACGCACACACACACTGTGTGACCGGAGCTGGAGGCTGTCATTACACTAATGCAGCTCTGCTATCCAACAAAGGATCAGCCACCAAAGAGGAGGAGGAGGGGTGGGTGGTGTAGGAGGGAAGCCCCCCCTCTGGACCGTAGACAATACAGATCTACGGAGCCCCTAAGGGGACATGGAGAGGAAAAAAAAAAGGAAAGAAATCCCGACTTATTATCTCGAGATCCCGACTTATTATCCCGACTTATGAGATCCCGACTTATTATCTCGAGATCCCGACTTATTATCTCGAGATCCCGAGATCCCGACTTATGAGATCCCGACTTATTATCCCGACTTATTATCTCGAGATCCCGACTTATTATCTCGAGATCCCGACTTATTATCCCGACTTATTATCTCGAGATCCCGCGACATTTCTGAAAAATCGCGAGTTACTTTTTTTTGGGGGAAAGGCATGTTTTTATGCGGTAAACGTGGGGGAGTGTGTCTACATTGATTATGGAGGACGACTTATATCATTTTCTGCGGTCCAGAGATGTCCCAGAGGAGGATATCATGCACATGCAATTTAGCGTACATCCATCGGTAACCGTGAAGCTGTCCAGAGGACTGTAGCTGGTTATTAATGAATTCTACCAAAACTGCCAAGTCGGAAAAGGACTTGCGCCGAATGAGTCCCCGCGCTCTGAAAACTCTCTTCAGATGTCTCTCACTAATACTAAATCCATGTCTGCTGTCAAGCACTGATTTAATGTGTTTATTCTCAAGCCCAAGCTCGAAATAAAAATCTATATATCTACCCCATGGGTGGGTGTCCTCCATCACTGTGATTAGGTCGTTATGTACTGATGTCGGGATCTCGAGATAATAAGTCGGGATCTCGAGATAATAAGTCGGGATCTCGAGATAATAAGTCGGGATTTCTTTCCTTTTTTTTTCTCTCCATGTCCCCTTAGGGGCTCCGTACAGATCTTATGATAATGGACTGTCCTACATTACAACCTGACATTCCTGGGCTTTTCTTAAAACGTCCAATTACTCCTGATTATACGTTCAAAGCGGCGCAGCTCATCACGCAGAAAGGAAATCGTGTCGTCAAAGGCAATGAAAGTGAACTTCACCTTAAACATGAATGTGCACTCCTTGATTTCTTTCACGTTATGTTTCATCGCGAACGCCAAATTTAAAAAGATTGCATTAGGATTTTTTTTTTACGGAAAAGATGTGGCATATTGTCTCCGATATCCCTAATACTAGCATTAAATAAAGAAATGAGATTGTCAGAAAAACTGTGTGTCTTCAGTCAGGATCTTCAAATTACAGGAGATCCTTCCTGCAACTACGTCGTCTCTTTAATTAAGTGAGTTGCAACAACGTTTAATTTCCCTTCGGGATCAATAAAGTTTTTTTTTATTGAATTGAATAAAGTCCAGTTCAACGCAGTGCCTCCAGGACATTAATCTGATTAGTAATAGAGTCCAGCTCTCCATAAAATGGAGAAAACACCAGTCAGGCTGTTCAACATTAATTGAATACATTTTCTCAAAATGGTATCTTCTGTTGCGTAATCATCACCCAATCGATGTTAACATAATTACAATACAATACTTTTACCGTTCTGAATTCTGCACCTAAAAAATTAATAAAGGATTTAAAAAAAACTAAATCTACTACTATAACTAATAAACACTAAACTGGAACTAAACAATATTTAACTAATGATTACTCATAAAAAAATATCAAACACACTCTTTAAAACTAACTAAATTAGACAAACAAAAGGTTTCAACAAAATAAAATGAAACTGCAATGAAAATCCCCAAACTATTATAACCCTAATGGGATGTTGTAAGAGTCAGACGTTGAAATGTGCGAGTAGAAAAGTGTCCAGATCAGAAGTTAGGAAACAGTTGCCCACCGGTTGCCCTCAGGTCCCTGCATGTGTGTCACTGAAAGAAGCATCCAGGCTCATTTGACTTGTTTGTTTTTTTTCACTGCAGTCCCCAGAATTTCTTTACAGTGAACAGGACAGGTGGCATTTGTTGACGTACGCGACGCATTTGTAGTGACAGACGGCTGGATCCAAAGTGCTCCGGCACAGTGCAGCTTTTGGAGAGTTAATTTGTCCCTCTGCTGCTCGTAAGGGCGACTGCACTTCATCATTTTCTAACTGGATCTGATATTTAATCACAGCTACGGGGCGAAACACCCTGGGAAAAACAAATCGTACAAATTGAGCTTCACCCAATCCGGACCACAACCTGAGGCTGTACGTCGGAACAGGAAGCTGCAGCGCCTGAAGTATCCACGCCTCTTAACCTCTCCACAGTTTGTCTTATTGCAACTACAAACTTCAAAAGGATTTTATGTGATGGACCAACAAAAAAATTGATAAATGGGTTTACACGTGTTTCACTTCAGGTGTAATGGGATCATTTTGATGTGCCAACTTGTGGTAGAAGGTGCTGAGGAGAAAAACTAGGGGACCAAATTGTCTCTTCCATGTCTCGTTGCAAACCTTCAGATACATTTTCTTGACTTTGTTTAAACGATGACTTGATTTGTTGAGTAATAGCCGTTCTGTCAGCAGGTTCTCTCCCACCTGAGCGTTGGATCTCTGCAGCTCCTCCAGAGATACCATGCTTCTCTTGGCTAGCTTCACTGACTAGTGCTTACCTGGCGGTTTAAGAGGTCCTGGTAGATTTTCAGTTGTGCCGTGCTCTTTCTATTAGAAGTTATAACCAGTTTTTTTGTAACTGTGGTAGCTAAAAAAAAATACAATTAAAAAAAACCCCTCAAAATCAGAGACACTTATGTCTTGTTATTCTTTCATAAAGTGTTCACTCTTAGCTACTCTGTTGTTTGGCAAAACAGAGTTTAGTTCAGCTAAACTCGCTAGCTGTTACAAAGTAGCTAAGCTAGCTAACTCTGACTTACAGGAATTGCTGCACAGCTGCTTCTTACCAAATCATGAATCAGTTAAGGGAAATATTCAAATATGTTTCCTGATTTGAATTCCGTGCTGAGAAAACATTTTTTAAACGCTGCGCTCCAGATGACAAGGGGCCAGAAGCAACAGCAGCAGAGCCTCCAGAACAGGCTGAGCTAGTTGGAGATGAAGATAAAAGACGAGATAACAAGTCTGGGAAAGGCTGAGTGGGCAGGTGCTTCAACACAGACAGAATAATATTTATCTCTGTGAAAGTTCGAGTAACATATTGGAGATATGAAGAGAATTCAGAGAAAACTCTGCAGAGGACGGTGAGTATTGACTCATTTACCCTTTCAGTCTAAAGTTGAGCATTATTTTTTCACTTTAACAAGTCAAATAAGAGTACTGTTTGGAATATTTGAAAGAAAAAATGATGCTATGATTGAATACCATGAACTCTTAAGAGGTTGTGTCATTTGAGCCCCATGGATAAATTAGCTTTTCAGGTAAAAGTCATGATGACTCAAATGGTCGCACTGACCCTGCATGCGCTTTTATAAGAGTTTTTTTTTTTGTGCGTGTGATTTCGGGAACTGATAGTCTGACGGGACAACCACTCGTTTCACCACCGTCCAACCGTGACATCTGCTTGCGCTCCTCCTGAGCATAAGAGCGCTGGAGATTTAAACATTTTGACAACTGCAGCAAACTTAGTTTTTCTTAACAACTGAATACTGTACACTCCACCTCTCAAGGCTGCGGGGAAATATGAAGTGAGGCTCTCTCCATACAGTTCCTCCAACTTTTTGAGGTTGACGTATCTTCATTAACGCGACTTCGTGGGGAAAGTGCCTCATCTTCTATTTGCAGAATTTATGGTCACATGAACACAAATGTCTACCCGATGTTGTATATTTACTGCAGTAAGTCAAATTTAAGGATTTTGAAGAACTTTTATTGCCACCTTGAGTGAAATTTAAGACATAAAAAACTATAAATATGGGGACTGGTCGGGGGATCCAGGTGTATTACAATCTAGCCATGTGAAATCTTCCATAGTTCCAAGCTTAAAAGATTTCTTTTTTTGCACAGAATGCACCCAGTGTTGTACGGGTTGGTAACAGAAGTGAGCCAGTGGCAAAAACAAATGTTGTCCAGTCAACTGGTGATAGATTTGCACTCACTCATGACAAAGCTAGCTAACTACCTAGCTAGCAAGTGTCTATTAGCACCTAGTTAGCGGTAGCCGCAACCGCCTCGAGTCACAGAATGAATGGAATGGAGTTGTGCGCAACTCAAACTTATATCAGTGCCGAAAGACAAAACTACATATCCTGCCCAGATTTAAGACCAGTGATTAACATGGTTAAGGCCAAATCAGACTTTTGAAATAAATTCAAGACATTTAAAACCTTAATTTTGGATACATGAAGTTAAGACTTTTTAAGGACATATGAACATCCTGTACTCTTCAAGTTCTTACTTCAAGACAGATGTTTAGAGGAATAGCCACAGGTAATGAAACAAACGAAAATATAAAGTTAAGACGTATTGCTTCTAATCCTGACCCAGAATCTTTTCATATGGGCTTCATAGAGGGTGGGGGGAAAACCCCAGCATTGGGTCCTAGCAAAGGTAAAACAGCTTCAGGATGTTTCATCTTTAAACTCTTAGTCCAGTTCAAAGTTTAGAGGTGCTGAGTCAGTGATGAATCAGAGGTTCATCCAGCCACACAAAATGTTCAACCTGCACATCTTGGACGTTTTGAAAACCTGAAGCCCAGCTGGACCTTCATGTTTCCGTCAGAGTGTGGATATGTCTGAGAGCCAAAGTGCTGCCTATGAAAAAGAGAGAAAATACTTAAAGAGCCCGATGCATTAAGAAGTGGAGAGCCTTGATTGACACAGTCATCATACGCATCGTCCATAATGAACTTAGAAAAGTTCTCAGAATCTGTCGGAATGTGATCCCACACACCTCCTGTCGGACGTTGTTCTAAACACTGACTCAACCATTCAGAGTCTGAATTTCCATCTTATGATTCCCCACTTGTGGATTTGGATGTGATGCAACAAAGAACCACCTTCATGTTTCTAGTAGATTATGATTTTACAGACGTGACCAAAAACCCAGTTTCATCTGGAGAAAAGTGAGCCCAGAGCATGATGCTTCCCTCACCGTGTTTCACTATATATATATATATATATATGGTCAACAAAGTGTATGGTAATGCACTAAAACATAAACATCATCTGACCTGACTTCACCTTCTTCTCCTAATAACAATCATAAATCTGATGAGTTCTGTTCTGGGGTGTTTTTCTGCTTAAAAACAAAATACTTCAAGTCAGTAATTGTTACAAAACACGACTATCAAACACAACACTTTATGACAATGAGATAAACTGGAAAATACGCTCTAGTTGTGCTGAATATGAGATGCTTTGTGCATTATTGAAGCGCATAAAACCTGCCTGATACGCATTAGGAAGCGAACAGGCCACTGGAGGACGGCGGCAGCTCAGCCAGTCCTGATGCTCTGGGATCACATCGGCCTCCAGCTGCAGCTTAATGGCCTTTTTATTAACGCTGCAATCAGACCGCTGAACATCTCCTACGGAAGCGTCCGACCAGAACCAAATGATGCATTCTGCCTCTGCTCACTGAACGTCAGACCGTTTCTCTGAAACGACAAGCTACATGCAACAACTCCCCTGTAAGGGGAAGTTTTACTGTGTCACAGAGGCGAGAAATCATATCCACGGTTCCCTGTAGGTTTTGTCACGTTGCAGTCACAATGAAAAAAAGGAGAATCCGGGCGCGCGTCCTTTAAAAATCCTTCATTCATCTAAAATTAAGGTATTAAAATTCATACAACTGTAAGTTGGCTTTAAATGCATTACTCATAGGCATTCAATTTTGTATTCACCAGACTATCTAGTCCTGTATAGTTTTTTGTTTGTTTGTTTGTTTTTTTCTAGCTGGACTTTTCTGCCATTCAAGAGTTTGCAATAAATCACCCGCAGACATCTTCACTTCTTTCTGTGGGTCGAGGGAGTTGAGGCTACTGCTAACTAGCTGCTAATATACCCCCTGCAAGCTAGTTAGCTAGCTGTGGTTTTTCATTTATGATGGGTAAATGCAAATTGCTAAGTTGTATTTATAGCTGTTTGTGTTAAACTAAGTTTGAGATGACGTCGGAAGATCTTAAGAAGTCTTAGATTTGACTTGGTGAAACCTGCAGATACCCTGAAAGTGGAGCGGCAATTTAAAAAATCGTAACTGGTTACCATTAATTGAGCAAAGTTTGTCAAACTTACTTTAATTACGTTGGTTTAACTTAACTTAAGTTTAATAAATTAATTTGGACAAATTTAATTCGATGCCTTGTGACCAAATAACACAATGTATTAAAGTTGGATCACTTGTACTATTTTTATAGTGCACCTGCAGTACATAATGCAGCAGAGCAGCACAAACAAGCGCATAATTATAAAGTGGGGATAAAAAGATTGAATGTTTCCCAAATCAGCGACAAATGACGGTGAGCTATACCTGTGGATTCAGCCTCTTTACTCTGAAACCCCGACATAAATTCTTTAATGCTAATGATATGCATTTATCGTATCGCATGTCATTTATCGTGATAAATTTCTTATCGCGGTACGATTTTGATTCATTGTTGTCACGATAAATTCCAATTAATGATGTTTAAAAACCACTATAACTGTCTTTCTTGTTGGGATTGTTATTTCTACTATTTTTCCTCAATTGTTTGTTCAATAACCCTGTATCAATAAATTTAAAAAAAATGTGATAAAATGCAGTTAGTATTGCAAAATACCAATATTGATTGGTATTTTCTGAATACCAATCACACCTCTTTAAGTGACTGGCATCCTAAAGAAACAGATGACAACATGGGAAGATTTTTCCAAAGCAATATTTGTGATGGGTCACAGTTGCCTGAAAAAGAAAGTTAATTGTTCGTATCGCCACTTTTACAATAGTACCTAAACATACTGTGACAACTGTAAACCTGCATCGTTCAGACGCCATTACTGCACAAATACTCTCAGGACACCAACATATTGTAGCTGCTGAGCCACACAGAAAACGTCTAGAGCCGGAGTGTTTGCTACTTCTCCCTGCTCATGCATTCATCTCTTGCAAGGCAAACCCACGCTGAGCAGAATGAGTGAGCAGAAAGCATCATCATATAGTTCTGCGAACGATCGCCCTGAGCCTGTTGACGACAGCAGCCTCCTCTTTAAACTTTCTTCATCACAAAGTGCTAAAAAAAAAACCCTCAAACACCGAGCCACAGATGCTCATTGAAAAACCTTTATCTGAAGAATAGGGAACCGCTTTAATTTCGTGCAGAGCCGCGCCGACTAAAGGTACAAAATAATGACGGCAGAGCCTCCTATTTTCCCCCTGTCTTTGTTCCAGCGGTTAAGTGAAATTGGTGATGGTGAGGCTGAAAAGGCTTTTTTTCTCCTGGTCGGGAGAGGACCCATGCTGGAGGCTGATGACGGTTATTTGTGTGTGGCGCAGTTAATCAATCACTTCGAGTCAAATCAGATGGCACAGAGTGTGAGGCAGCTCTGCGCAGTTTGAATTTGAAGAGAAAACAGCGGGATGCCACCTTCAGTGCATTAAGGATTACATAAAATCCCTCCCATCTGGAAAGCAAACATGCTCCTTATCACTGGGATCATCTGTCGTGCTACTGGGGGGGGGGGAATATATATATATATATATATATATATATATATGTATAAATACCTTAACTACTATAAAAACCTAAAGATGGGGAAAGGGCTTGGCAATAACAGGTTGTATCTTTGAAAACAACATGTTGGATATTGAGTCCGGAAAGGTTTGAAAGGCGCGGCCACTAACAGTCTTGTGGTGGCACACAATGATAAAAACTTAAATAAATAACTTCTGCAATGCAAAGCTCATTCTCTCCTGTCTTGAAAACATTAAGCTTAAAGAATTTGGCTGACTTAAATAGGAGGCATATGCCCAGGTTCCCTGAAAATGAATATGTTTAGCAAACATACTGTAAGTTGTATGTGAGATGTTTTAATGATCACATGTTCTTTATTATTATTATTAACTGTCTTGCGGTCTTAGTACAACTCTCAGGAGGAGTGCGGCAAATGTCACGGTCAGACAGCGGGGAATTGTCCCGTCAGGCCGTCAGTTCCCAGAACCACACACACACAATAAAAACTTGTAAAACCGTGTAAAAACACTTTATGACCCTGTCTCTTGCAAAGGTTAGTCAACTATTTCAAAAACTTAGAATTTTGTAGCCCCACCTCTGACTCAATGAACCCAGAAATATGAGGCATAGCTTTAAACACAGGTTCCTTACTGTGTTTAGTTTTGGTGTGTTTCAGGGACTTTGTTACACATCAGCTGGGCCAGAGTTTAGAAAGGGCTTTCAGGGGCAGTAACCCAGGGCAACAACTTTTTAGGGGTGGAAAGAAAAGATTGTTCATTTGTCTTTTTTATGTTGTTTGTTTTATGAATGTGTGAATGTGTTTACAAACACTTTACTTTATATAGAACACAGGATATAAACAAAGTCATGAAAATCACACAATACTGAAGTATTAGAGAATGTTGAAGTTATAGTACAGTTTTCTGGAACAATATGTAGCTACTGACCAGCATATATAAATGTATACCCACTAATGTACACGGCCACCAGATAGGGCACTAAAACTGGGGCCCACGTCCTTCTAAGTCTGGCCCTTTAAATTGATCTGACATCGACTTTTAATCAGGATGAAGTTGTTTCTATTTTTAAAAAGAAAAAATACAAAAGTGTTCCAGGAGAAAAATAACTATTTTAATATAGACGTGAGTAATTTTTTTTTTAAAATAGATCTATTGTAATTCGCATATGTGAAAGAAAGTTGTAGAGGGTAGGGCACCAAACCTGCCCCCCTTCTACATCCGGCCCTGTTCGACCAGCGGGGCGGGGCACCAACCTGAACCTCGCCGCTGTTTAAACCAGCTCAGTAATAATTAGGGGAAAAAATACATCGTGGAAGTTCAGGCTCAACACTGGCAGCAGTTTCGGGACTTCAGATGAGGTTAAATACACATTTTATTCACAAGTAAAAACGGTAACAGCAACCATTCAGGAAAACAGCAACTCCCCACTTCATTTCTTCCAGCAAGCTGTTGCGTTTATGGGCCTGGATGCGCCTGCACTTGTCTGGGCCCGTAGGCTGCCACTTTTCATTTGATATTTTAAATGTTTTATCTGCTTTCAATCTGGCTCCTCAATTATATGTTACCAGAAAACATGAGAATAATGGTCTGCTGACATGACACCTCCTGTGCAACTTACTGTTATACTGTGTGTGTTGGAGGAAGATGTTTGTTTGTTTGTTTGTTTTAAGCAAAAAAAAAAAAAAAAGGAAAAAAGTCAGTGATTGTCACAGCAGAGGCTGGGGCTCCGGAGCGGCTATGTGTTGCATGCCTCGGCGGGGAAAATGTCCTCGTAGGCCGGCGGCAGTTCGCTGGGGATCGGGTATGAGAATGGGAAGCAGTGGTTGAGCTCCGGGTCCCAGGGCCAGTATCCGGGCAGGTCGATGGACGGGTGGCCCCCGCGCTGCACCTCGGCCCCCGTCTCGTCCAGCACGCTGAACCCCCCCAGGTTGATGTAGGACACCGGCTGGAGCCCCGCCGCCGAGCAGTCCCGCTCCTCGCTGAACACGATCGGCCCCCCGCCGCGCTGCCGCTGCCGGCTCCTAGAGAACTGCTCCGCCTTGTAGCGCTTGATGATGACCAGGTTGAGGAGCCCCAGCAGGCACTCCAAAGTGCTGAGGACGGTGGAGATGACCAGGGTCCGCTGGTACTCCCGCAGCTGCTGGCAGGCGGAGTTCACAAACACGGAGTGGAAGCAGTAGTGGGAAAATTTCCTCTCCACCAAAGAAGCCGTGTCCCCGTCCACGACCGCGCCGGAGAAGGCGGTGAGGACCCCCAGCAAGAAGACAACAACACCCAGGAGGAAGAAATTCCGGCAGCCGGGCTTCCGCACGCAACAGACCATCGCCGAGCCCAGCAGCACCTGGCCGGTCCCCACCAGCAGCCCGGAGTAGAAAGCCCCGGCGGCGGCGCCGAGGTGGAAGTGCGCCTTCACCGTAGATCCCAGCGAGACGCATCTTAATCCAACGACAACTTCGCTCAGGGCGCACACGAAGAGGAGGGCGCTGGAGCACACGGTGCACAGTCCTTTCCCACTCAACTTCATTATAGCCCACCTCTGCCGCTCTCGGCCCCTCTCCCCCCTTCTTCATCCTCCTTCGTGCTCTCCTCCGTCTCCTCTGGAAACACTCTCAGGCTGGGTCATCATCTGCCGGCGAGTCCTCCGGTTCAGAGCGGGCGAGCCTCGCCGCTGCGGCATCTCTCGCGCATCCCCGCCGCTTTACTGGAACCCTATAAATAATTAATGGCAAAGCAGAGACGTTACCCCCCTCCACCTCCACCTCCACCCCTCCACCACCACCTCTACCACCCTGCTCCCCTCCAGCCCTCGTCGGCAATTATCGATAATCCACACGCAGCCAATGATCGCTGTATCCCAAACGTCCAGACGCTCCTCTGAACTCAAACTTCTCCACGGTTTTTCCACGCAGGAGAGAGAAGTCTGGTCGGTGTGGACTGCCGAGCCTGCCGCCTGGAAGGCAGTGGGGTGTTTCTTTTCTTTCTTTCTTTTTCTCTTTTTTTTGTGACAGAAAGGGAGGAGATTATAGGGGATGACCAATGACCCGGGGCGTCCAAGCTCTCTACACTGCAAAAAAACCCAAATCATACCAAGTGCCTTTAGTGAAAATATCTTAGTAGACTTGAAATAAGGCAAAACTTACTTCGAATAACCTAAGTGACATTTTCGAGTGAAACTTTTTCACATTGTCACCTTCCAAAGCTAATGGCTTAAGTCGTTTTTGCCAAAATTGACTTTGGAAAAAAAAAGACTTGGGTTGTTATTGTATTATTGTAGCTCAACAACATTTAATTTCCCTTTGCCATTAATAAAGTATTTTTGAATTTTAGGAAAGTGACGACATGTTAAAAGGCTGAATCCTCGTGTATATCGTTAAAGGAAAATATTCCATCTCAAATTTAACAGGAATATAAATATTGTTTCGCAAAATATAATAGCTTGTTTTCTTAATGTTGATTTTTTTTTTTAAAGTACTAATTCCAGTGGCAAATTAGTTCACTTATAGTTTATTTTTCAATACGTGAAAGAATTTGCGAGAGGAACTGGTACTTAAAAAAAAAAAAAAAAGAAAAATCAATATTAAAGAATGAGCTTAAAACAAGCTGCTCTATCTTGCTGAAAAGATACGTGTAAGTTAGCTTTGCATTATTTTAAGTGCACAAAGATATTTACAGCAAACTCTAAACCAAACATACTTGGTAAGAGAGACAACATGCAAACTCCACCCAGAAAGTGTTGATGTGTTTATTTGCAGCGGTAGTCCAGACTCGGTTCTGTGAGTCCAGACTCGGTTCTGTGAGTCCAGACTCGGTTCTGTGAGCACCAGCTGACGGGACGCAATGCGAAACTCTCCAGGTGGTTCCTTGAAGACAATCTCATATTGTCTAAGATTCACTGACAAAGAAGTTTTTGAAGACTTTTTTGGCAATAGTTGTAATTCGACAGGATGGCGGTAAAGGTGGGAATCGAACTCGGAGGTCTGTCGCCTCTATACAGGTTTTCCCGCTACAACCACTGAACCACGCCTGATGAATTCAATCTGCAGAACAAAATTCACACTCAACACCAGACTAGTATCAATATTGACTTTCTATACTTACTTTAAACCCCTTTTTTTTTGGTCAATGAACAAAAGGTAAAGATGACTATAACGAGCTTGGGTTAGCTACTTAGCAGGTAAACATCTAATGTAATCTTGCTGGTGCATTCACACCAGCCCTGTTTAAGTGAACTCCAGTTCATTTGCCTTGAAACTCTGGTTCGTTTGGGGAGGTTGTGAACGTGCAATCAAACTCTGACCCGGCTAAAAACCTTGGTCTCGGTTCAGTTGATGGTGTGGTTATGTGGACACAATTGGACTCCACTCCAAAAGCAGAAGGTGGACTATACCTGTAAGAGCCAGTTAATGGGGAATTCATATAGAATAATAATTTAGATTAAAAATGTATAAATATGCTTAATTTAATTTTAAGAAATTCATGATGAGTATATTTTCTAGAATGTATAACTTAGTTAATATAAAGGGATACTTTTATTGTGAAAAGTAATTTTGGCTTCCACTACGTAATGCATAACATTAACATTGCCCGTATGCACGTTTGAGGTCAGATTGCAGTTGGATACGGTGGAAGCAACACAATTTTTTGACCGATCTGTACCGAGCCTTTCATTCTTTTCTGTAAGTGTACTTTTGGAGTTCTTTAAGTAAACATCATAAAAGAAGACTTGGTTTCAGTCGAGTGATTCAAATATTGGTTGTTAGACAAACTGCAAAGGTGGTACAACGAACTTTTGGGACGCAGAGTGCCACTACAATACCACTTCATATCTGTTTACATTTTTTGAAGAAGGAAGTTGCGCTCAGCATCTTCTGAGGCTTTCGTGTCGTTTCCTTCAGTAGTTTTTGGTGCAGCGCCACCACAGGCGAGGAGGGGAGCAGGTTTTCTAGAGGCTTTAGTTTGTTTGACTCGGTGCAATGTGAAAGCGAACCACATCAGTTGAAAATGTAACAAATGTTGCAATTTTGGTCACCAATCAAACCGAGTCTACCGGACTACAAGATCTGGTAACCAACTTGCATCATTGAAGACGGATGCCGTGCTTCTTGGCTTTAACTGCCTAACTTCTGTCCCAAAAAGCATAACCAACATCTGGTTAAAACAAACTACCCAATACTATTTGGAGTGTCCCCTCTGATGCAGAAACACTTTGCTCAAGAGAAGGTTTGATTCTGTGCACACCCTCAAAGCCCTCAGTCTTATGCTAAAACACAATCTGACAGCAGCAGGGACAGACTATGAATCTCATTTCTTCAAGTAATCTTTTAAATAAATGGAGTTTTAGTGAAACCACAACCCGCTCCATTCGCGTAACACGTTCGACACATTCGGCGTACGCAGCATGTCGGCGTCCCTGAACGGTTTCTTATTTTGTGGAATCGGTTTTTGGGGCTCGAGAGCAACAGTTAGAGGATCCAGCAGCCGACTGGAGCCGGACCGAGGCTTTGAGCTGTCCGCGGCCTTCTGTCCCGCTTGCTAAACTCCTCCACATCTTCCCCTAGAGTGAGCATGCTGACAGCGTAGATACAAAAGGGAAGAAAAAAAAGAAACAAACTATCCCCTGGGATTTTATTTAAGCGATTTAATAGAATTGTGTGGGCGGGCCTACAGTATCTGCAGTTTGTTTTCTCTCTTCAGAGTCCAAATGGCCTTGGCACCGGTGAAGACAGGACCTCAAGAATTGCATTACGGTCTTTTCATTTCAGAAGGACACACGGTGTGAGTCACCCACAGCCAGCGCTGTAACGCCAAGCACAGGCTCACAACCCACAGTCTAAAAGCCAAATGTTTGAGCGTGAAAACCTTTGGTTCATAATGTTAGCGCAGACAGATGAAAGGGGAGCTCCACTAACTCTGAGGCCTCATAGTCAACATTAAGTTTAAACATTTTGGTCTTTTGTCCATTGTTATGTTTGGTGCCCTGATGTAAGATTTGATTGTATAATTGCGCAAGTTGGAATTGCAAAATCAAATTAGCTTAATGGAAACACGGCAGTTTGGGAAAAAAGCTCAGGCTTTACGGTAAAAAGTTTTAACTCTAGGATGAGGTGGTTTATCAGCTGCATCGAAATTAGTGTATTTCACAAAACAGTTTTTTTTGGGGCGGGGGGTTGCATTACGTGAGCAACAACCGGATGGTACCACTAGCAGAAAGGACGAAGGAAGACAACAGGAAGTGGTTGGAGGATGACGGAGCATGTTTTCTTTTTTATTACTTATTGAGTGAAAAAACTTATTCATGTGTGATTTTAATTGTTTCTTATTTAATGGAAACGCCACAATTTTCACATTTGGTTTTGTTTGTCATTAGCAGAACATCAACAAAGTTTTGCACACATTTGTAACGGAAATGCAGTGACTATCAGGCCATATAGCAACCAAAACACAGACAGGTGTTAAGTACGATAATAGATAGCAAACTTATGTCAACTGCTTGAGGCACCCAGATACACATCAGTGGTGTGTAACGCCCTTTTGATTTTATGCTATTTTCAAGCATTCTAACTATTGAGAAAACTACCCTCAGTTGAAGTCCAGTGCTTTTGCGGGGTGCTGTGCTAGAGGGGGCGCCAAAGCAACTCCTGAAAAATTACTTCTAGTCAGCATTCTCTGTTTCTGTGCCTATGATGTGTCCACCTCAGGAAGTATGTGGTTTCTGTATTCTTGTTGTCTCTGACAAATTAAATGAATTTATCCTCTTTATAATCCTGTAAAATAAGCTTTGCTGCAGTTTCTCTTCTCATCATGAGCTGACCGTTTTCTATATTTCCTCTGTTTTGGTGCCTGAGAACATTACTACCCCAGCAACTGTGGACAGTCGAACTGCACACAGATGTCCAAAAAGATAGCAGACCCTCAGTGGGCGCCCAAATTTGTAGAGCAGACTAGAAACTATGAGTTTGTCTTAATCGACCACAGAGAAAGAGAGATAGAAGAGGAACAAGAAAAAACTCTGGAGAAAAGTTGAAACTTCAGATTGGCTTTCCCTGTCAGCAGGACAAGCCGAAGACGTGGGACTGGAGTAAGAAATGGTTAGGCGTGGTATTTTTTTCCTCCCAAAATTAACGTATTGTATAATTCCATGTAGTCAGTGTAAGTGCCCTCCATATGGTAACCCAAATTTGAGTCAATGCCCAGTTAATGTGCTGTAGCCCCAAGTCAAATCCTCATGGAGCCAACAGCCAACTTCTTGGCTGGGCAAAAGGTTTGAGAAGAACCAAAGTCACTGAAAGTCAAACATCTGAGAGGCAAAGAAAAAGAAAAACCAGTGTGTGGACATGTCACAATGCCCTTCCAACAGTTCAGGTCAGTGGACACTGCTCTTCTTTGTTTCAGGACAGAAATTAAACTGGGTAGCTTTTGAATCCTTCCCAAACTCTTGAAAGTCTTCAGGATGAGTCCCCTGATCTGTGAAGGGACTCCACGGTGAGACGCGCTGGCAGGACACCCAGGACTGTCGTGGTTGTCATTTCGCTGCGTCTCAACGTGAAAAATTAGCCAAAAGATTTGACTGCGCCCATCAGAAAAATTACAGCAGAGACAAACCTCTCACTTCCATTTATCACAATGAGCCACCTCATTGACTATAGCGGTACAGCTGCCAGTGAGTCCGAGAGCCACTCTAATTAGGTCATTACTGCTTTGCATAGGTTTGCAGATAAGAAGCGGTGAATGACAAACTGATGATCTGCTGATGGATCTGCAGTCCTGCTGGCTTGTGACGGGCGGAGGCGGGAGGGTTGGGGGTCTCTGTCGGCGTTGGTCGGTCCGCTGATGTCGCCACAATCAGCAGCAACGGTGCCACCGTTCAGCAAGGGAGGAAACACAAATCTGAGTTTTGAAGGAGGCAACGGATCCAAACCTGATTTTACATTTGAAAGGATTCGACTTTGTGAATCCTTTAGTGACTAGGGGTGAATTCACACCTGCTCTGTTTAGTCCGCTTTAATCAAACTCTAATTTGTCTGGTTTAAGTCTAGTTTGTTTGGGGAGGGTGTGAACGCACAATCGGACTCTGATGTGAAACTCTCGTCTGCCTGAAAACCTCCGTCTGGGTCCAGTTAAAGTGAACTCTAATGTGGTCCGAATGCATATGTGAACGCATCTGGACCAGAGGCCGCTCCCAAAACAAAAAGGCGGACTGCAGCACAAGGCATTCTGGGTAAAATACAACCAAAACAAACATGCTAACAGGAGAAATGGCTTGTGGTCTTTTACCAAAGACTAAAGAGAAATCCTACCACCTCTAAATCCTGACGCTAATCCACTTTTGTTTACATTTTGTGAAGAAGGAAGTGTCAGTGTCTTCTTCAGTGTTTTTCATGTCATTTCCTTCTGTAGTTCTTGGTGCAGCGCCATCACAGGTGAGGAGGGGAACAGGTTTTTCGAAGGGTTTTTGTTTGATTGACACAGTGCAGCACGAAAGTGAAACTCACCAACTGAAAATGTGACAAATGTTGCATTTTTTTACTCCCCAATTGAGCTCAGTCTACCGGCTTTTCATGTGGGGGAAAGAAGCCTAACTGTGATTAAGAGCTGTGCGAATTACATTGTCTAAGAGAATAACCTGCGTTAACCTGCAGCAGTCGCAGGTCACACAGAGAGCATTTCAGTCCCGATGTGACGCACCGCGTTAAATTGCCTGAACAAATCTGATGAAGCAGAAGTTGTTAACAGCATATGTCTTTCATCGGGACACAAACACGTCCCCGCTCTCCTGCGTAACGCAGGCAATTTACTCGTCATGGTCACAAACCTGGAAGACGGTGTTACTGAGGAGGAAAGTAATTCCCATCCTCACGGGCGAGATCGTCCCTCGCACACACGGCGCTCGGTGAGCAGAACGAGCCGAAGCCGGCTTCATTTTAATGTGCAGAACACTCTTTGAACCAGACGATATGTTTTTAATTTGTTTGTTTTTTTAACACCAGGTGGGATTTAGGAAGAAAAAGAAAAGTGTCCTCAAGTCAGACTTCCTGGCAAAGAAGTGAAATCCTCCTAGAAGCAGCGTTGGAAATATAAATCACAGTACGTATCTGTGGAGCTTGTTGCTTCCGCCGTGCCAAAAAGCCAGCTGCCACGGCAACCGGACTGTTGTGTGGTGGCGGTGACGGGTCGGACGGACCGTAAAACCTCGTTTAGATTCCATGAATATTAAAAAGTCTGGACCGGCTTTCTGCAGGGCTGGGACGGGAGTTCAACAACGTTCTTCCTGAAGGCAGAGAGACGTAGAATCAATACGGAGTCTGACTGGACCAGACTGGAGGACCAGGGGTCAGAACCTGGGTCACAATTTAGATGAAGCTTAGGGGGCAGTAGCTCAGGGCACTGGGTTTTGGGGGGACGGCCTCATTGATTTGTTTTGTGGTCAACAGATGCTTTCCATACATTGTGCTTTAAAGCCCATGTGTATTTGTTTAAATTGTATTTTACTGTATTTCTTTTTTTTTTTAATGTATAAATGTTTGAGTCTTGTGTTTTTATAGGACTATCGATGGAAATGAGCATTTTTGCTAAATCCAGTATATTGTACATTCAGTAATTTGCACTGTCTTAATTAAATCAATCAATTTGATTTTGGTGAAGACAAATGAGTATTTGAACAATATGACATCATAACTTTGTGTCTATCCTAAGGTAGACACATATACAGTTGTGTATATATATATATATATATATATATATATACACAACTGAAGTTAACATAATTACTTGATTGTGCTATAAAACAAATAATACTGCTCCTTTAAAAGTGCATTTTAGTGATTGCAACAACAAAAACAGGCCTGTGATTGTAATGAAAATATTTTGCTTTCTTTTCTTCTGCATGGATGAAGCCGTTCCAAGGAGGGATGCTGATCACTTCGCTCAGTGCCGCTCTGGGTTTTCCTACATCTTTTCAGTAAAAGCAGAACCATCTGACATCTCCACTAATGCTTAGGACGCCCTGTCAAGCTGATATTGTGTTCACATGAAAAAGAAATGTGTGTGGGGTCGGGAGCCATACCCAGAGGCCCACAGTCTACTAGATCCGGCCCTGGTCAGAACCAGGTTTAAATAAGGTGGTCAGAATTTAAAGATCTACCGAGTCATAGAGATTTTGCTCGATGAACAGGTAGCTAAAAACGACTGCGTGTAGCTGCATCGATAGCACAAACTCGCTAAAATT
Source organism: Xiphophorus couchianus (assembly GCF_001444195.1). NCBI lineage: Eukaryota > Metazoa > Chordata > Actinopteri > Cyprinodontiformes > Poeciliidae > Xiphophorus > Xiphophorus couchianus. The sequence goes on along the minus strand of NC_040250.1, from coordinate 25,523,991 downwards.
CATCTCATAATGACTGCTGCTCTCAGAGGCCTGTTTTTAGTGGTTCGTCTGGATTTCCCTCCATTCACGTTTTGCGCTCATCAGCCTCATTCACGGTCCCTGCAGGTGGGTATTGTCATTTAAAAACAGGCCCAGTTAAAACGCCTGCAAAGAACGGAGGAGATCAGCAGCCATCATGGCCAAAAGAGCAGCAGCTAACAAACCAGACGGACTTTAACTTTGGAGTCACTAAGAAGAAATTAACTAGATATGTGCCAAAAACGCAAATATCTGAGGAGTTAAATAGTGTTAATTTGTCAATGAAGTGTTTGGAGTTTGTTTTGCTGCCCCCAACTGACCGAAAGGAGACATGCAACCTGTTTAGGTGACGATGCTCGTCATGGTTCATAAAAGTACTGCAGCAAACATTTCAAAGATTTGATCTCATCTCTGCTTGGATGAGATCAATATGTAACGTTTTTGCAGAGGAAATTTGAACATCTCAGTGAAAATCCTCTTCATTTGTTATGAACAGCGCTTCACTATTTGTCAGATGTAAAAAAAAAAAAAAAGAAAAAATGTGTGCGAGGTTATGTTGCTCTTGTTTCACTATGTGATGTAATGGATTTTTCTGCATACATCATACAACCAGAGCCATGATAGACTGGTGTTAGAATGGCCCAGTCAAAGCTCAGAGCTCAATGTAATTAGGGTAAACTGTGGCTAAACTTTGAATACGGCTGAGTTGGAGCTATTTTGCAACGAATGATGGGTGAAAACTGTTAGAAACAAACCTCAACAGCATCTATTATTGATATTGATCAGTTTTTCTCCTTCTTGTTTTGCAATCAAGCACTATTTTTGTGCTGATCTATCAAATCAAAAATTCTCCTAAAAGGTTATAACATGACAAAATGTGAAAACATTCAAATGATCCAAATACTTTTGAAAGTTAATGCCTTTCACTTTAACTCCTAACCTCTATATTGTAGGGTTTTAAAAAAAATTATTATTTTATGTCGTTTCTGTAGAATTACTTTGAGACACAAAACTCTCAATTAGCTCATTTACAACCAAAGAAGCAGGTAGGCAAAAAAAAAACAACACAATTTAAGCAACGATATCATCCCTTGCCATAGCAACAAGTCTTCATTTCCTGCCTAACTCACTTTATATTGTTAAGCTTTTTTAAAAAAAAAAAAAATTCAATTTGGGAAAAAAAAGCAATTAGCCGTCATCCCTCAGGTACAGACTGTCTGGTCAGTGGAAGGGAAAGAAAACAAAACAAAAACAAAGGGCGATTTTCAGGACGTCTTTAAGCGAATTATGTATTCTGTCCAAACTGCGTGCTTTAACGTTCACTTCAAACTTTGTTCCCGTTTCCTTCCGGAGCAGTGAAGATGGTAATGATGATGATCAGACCATTAGGACGACTCATCAGTGGGGAGGAAGAGGGGGAAATAAAAGGCCACGTAATGATAATGAACTTGTGCGAGGTCACGGCACAGTGAACGGGAAGGTTTCAGCCGCAGGGTCACGACTGAGGCGCGTTAAAAGACACAAATAAACTAACAAGACCGGCTTACTTCACCACACGGGTTCTGTTGGGCCGGGATTCCTCATTGGTGGCTAAATTATGTCATCTCCACATAGACAGCGGAATACGTCTGGATGAAGAGGGAGCGGATCACCAGTGTTGTATAGTAACGAAGTAAAAATACTTCACTACTTTACTTAAGTATATTTTGGAGTACTTCATACTTTCCTGGAGTATGAAAATTTTTGATGACTTTCACTTTTACTTCACTATATTTCCGAACTTAATTGCGTACTTTTACTCCGATACATTTTCAATGTGTGGTTTAGTTACTCATTACAAAAAAGCGCGAGAGAGAAACAAAGTGTTTTGACCCACCTACTGATTAGCAAGTAGCAAGCAGGCTACCAAACAAAGTCCGTAGCCTGCTTGCCTGGGCTTGTTCATCACCACCAATAGGATACACCTGTTTCGCTTCTCCCATTAAACACAAAGCAAGTCTCGCAATCAGCAGCAGTCACATAGAGGAGGAGACGGAGACCACAACGACTGCAACTACGTCGGACACGGCTCCAGGGGAACCACCAGCTGGTGATGAGAGCCCCTGGCCTTATTTAAACACAATATACTCTTTCGTGGGTGTTAAAGATTCGTCGTACCGCATGCAGTTTATGTTATTCCTGCCCGAAGATGTGGAAATCCTATCTTACAAAAACTCCCCGTCCAACTTGAAGAAACACATCGAGGTAACGTCTTATGAAATGGTTATAATCCTCCTGTTTCAGTAACTATAGCTTGGTCACTAGACACTACTGTATTGTGAAATCTTGACCATAAATGAACTTTGTTTGGCATTGTTTCAGTTCCATACATGGTGTTTTTAGCTTAGGCCTAATGTTGACTGTATCAGGCTACCTAGACTCCTCTGTTCAAGGGGGGCAGAAGCCATAGCGATAGCAATTTAGACTCAATTTAACGAATATAGGAAAGGCATGCAAGTTCAGAACCAGGTTTACAGATGCCAATAAGCTGCATTTCCCTCCCAATTCTTTTTTTCTTTTGCATAATGACCAGTTGTGTGCACCACCTACTGACTGTAGGATTGACTGATTCACTGATTTGTGAAGTAGAGTAATCGTAACAGCTCTTTTTCTTCATGTTGGCCGCATTTTCTGTACTATTTATTTTTCTCATTTTCAGCACTGACCTTACTTAAAGGGAAAACTTAAGGCTTACAAAAACTTTGTATTTTCTGTCCTGGAGGGTATACTAAGAAGCTGGTTCAGTTGTAAAGCAGGTTAAGTTAACCTTGTGCTATAGGTAAAGCACCTAATTTTCTTAACTAAATGATGCCTGCAGGTATATCTATTAGCAGGTTTAATTTTGCCTGCACTTGGTTGGGTACATTATTTTAAGTGTATTTGACAAGTTTACCAAAATATAAAAAATGTCATTCAAACTGCATTTGCCTTGTTTTACTTTTTACTTGTACTTTTCATTACATTACTTGAGTACATCCATTTTTACAGTACTTTCCATACTTAAGTACAAGAAGTTTCAGATACTTTAAGACTTTAACTCAAGTAACATTTCAGTCAGTGACTTCGACTTTTACCAAAGTCATATTTTGGAGAGGTACTTGTACTTTTACTTGACTCTGAGATTTCAGTACTTTATACAACACTGCGGATCACAGTGGAAGCTGTCGCAGCTTCGTTGCCGTCATTTGAAAACCTTTTTGGCACATGACGACAGTTTGTGTGTTTTATTGTTGGCTTTGCGTAATGGATCAACACAAAGTGGCGTACAGTTGTGAAGTGGAAGGAAATGCCACTGTTTGCAAAACAAACTTTTGTAAAATAGTGTGTATTCAGCTCACACGCACACACACACACACTTCTCCCAATTTGTTGTTAGAACCATTTTTCTGTAATTATAGCCATAGGTAATCTTTCCTGCCATAACTCTGTACATTAACTGAGTCTAATTGTTGCTGGATACAGCTCACTCTAATTGCTCCATTTGCACAAAAATATTTAAATATATTCCTAGATGACTATTTAATTTAGTAGAAATAGACACTATTTATATATATTTTCTTAATATTATTATTATTTATAATTTATGTTTAGCATGCTATATTTTCTGTTTTCTGTATATTGTGCTGCTGCCCAATAACGTCCTAATTCTGGAATTAGGAAAGTGCATCCTAGGTTAGCTCATGTTAGCTTAGCTGAATTCACTTTGAGATGTGTTTCTGTTGGCTGTCTACAGCTAGAGACTGAAATACTTGCCTCAGTGTCTGTGAACATGCCACATATGCTCAATTTAGCTTAACTTAGCTTAGTTTAAGGAATTTTGGAATACACCTCCGTCAGCTATCTAGAGTCTGAAATATTTGTGTTTGTGATCATGCCACATAGTATCATTTTATCTTAGCTTAATTTAGCCTAGCTAATTCATTCAACATGGTTTCATTGTTGCTGAGTGAATTTTGGCGTACATCTCTGTCAGCTAGCTACATGTAGAGACTCAAATATTTGCCTCAGTGTTTTGTGAACTTCTTAGCTTAGCTTAGCTTAGCCTAATGAATTTTGGGATTCAGCTCTGGTAGCCATCTACAGCTGGAGACTGAAATGTTTTGTGAAGATGCCACACATTCTCAACTGGATTTGACTGGGACATTCTAACACCATGTTTCTCTCTAAACCCTTCACTTGTAGCTTTGGCTGTACATTGGTTTCTTGTCCGGCTGGAAGCTGAAGCTCCACTCCGTTCTCCAGACTTGTTCAGCCTCAACCTGGTTTTCTCCCAGGATTGTCCAGGATGTGGCTCCTCCTGTCACCTCTGACCGGCTTCCTCTGCACCAACGCGTTCCCATAGAATAATGCTGCCATCGCCATGGTTCGCGATCGAAATGGTCTTCAGGGTAATGTGCAGTACGTTTTCTTTGACACGTAACATTTAGTTTGTAGTCCAAAATTTCACGTTTTGTTTTTCTATGACATGTTTTCAGTGTTTGGCTTCTGGTGGCATGCAGTGAAAGACAGAACTAAACAGTGCATTTGTATTTATTGATGATGGACTCATCGGCGATGGATATGCAGGTGTCCAGGGAGACATGTCACATACAGAAATATAGATGTGCTAAAAGAAAATAGCATATGCAACCATTTCCAAAATCAGTGAAAAATAGATTATCCTATCACCCCGAAAATCTTTTTTTTTCTTCTTTTTTGTAATCTTGCTGCAGTGAAGGTGAAATTGGAGGTTTTCCACCTCACTCACACACCGTTGTTATGAACGATGCCCTCTGGTGCCTGAGGGCCGATGTTCAGCTTGTTCCTGCTCTTAAAAGGGAATTAGAAATGAGCTCAATCAACTTGATCCCTGAAACCTGAGGATCTGAGCAAGGGCCCCGTGTTTCAACAGGTTCACCTCGACCGTCATGGCAGCACAGCGGCGCTGCAGGGCCGTTTTATACGCCACACACCACCGACCCTTTACGTAGATGGACGTGTGGGCTTTACGGGATTGTTCTGGGGAGACGGACTGAAGAGGGAAGCTGGGTCCCGGCCCTGCTCTGCCTGTGAACTGGAAGCAATCGTTTCCAGCCCCTCTGACAATCGCTGGAGCGTCAAACCTTCAGATCCTTTTTCCTACAATAACTTGATTTTTTTTCTCTTATCTTTCTCTCCCCCCCTCAAGACTCAAAGCTCAGACAGAAGTAAGGCCTCCTGCATCTGATGAAAGCCTTTCAAAGCAACTCTTTGTGTTTTTTTTTTATTTACTCACTTCATTGTGCTGCTCAAAGCTAACACGCTGCTTTCTCTCCAAACAAACAGTCCTTTAAAGTAGACCCATTAAAAATACTGAAATATATTTATTGAAGACAATGTTGCATTTAATTAAATTGATTATATATATATATATATATATATATATATATAAATATACTGCTCAAAAAAATAAAGGGAACACTTAAACAACACAATATAACTCCAAGTAAATCAAACTTCTGTGAAATCAAACTGTCCACTTAGGAAGCAACACTGATTGACAATCAATTTCACCTGCTGTTGTGCAAATGGAATAGACAACAGGTGGAAATTATTGGCAATTAGCAAGACACACTCAATAAAGGAGTGGTTCTGCAGTTGGGACCACAGACCACTTCTCAGTACCTATGCTGTCTGGCTGATGTTTTGGTCAGTTTTGAATGTTGGTGGTGCTTTCACACTCGTGGTAGCATGAGACGGACTCCACAACCCACACAAGTGGCTCAGGTAGTGCAGCTCATCCAGGATGGCACATCAATGCGAGCTGTGGCAAGAAGGTTTGCTGTGTCTGTCAGCGTAGTGTCCAGAGGCTGGAGGCGCTACCAGGAGACAGGCCAGTACACCAGGAGACGTGGAGGAGGCCGTAGGACGGCAACAACCCAGCAGCAGGACCGCTACCTCCGCCTTTGTGCAAGGAGGAGCAATGCCAGAGCCCTGCAAAATGACCTCCAGCAGGCAACAAATGTGCATGTGTCTGCACAAACGGCTAGAAACCGACTCCATGAGGATGGTATGAGGGCCCGACGTCCACAGATGGGGGTTGTGCTCACAGCCCAACACCATGAAGGACGCTTGGCATTTGCCAGAGAACACCAGGATTGGCAAATTTGCCACTGGCGCCTTGTGCTCTTCACAGATGAAAGCAGGTTCACACTGAGCACATGTGACAGACGTGACAGAGTCTGGAGACGCCGTGGAGAGCGGTCTGCTGCCTGCAACATCCTTCAGCATGACCGGTTTGGCAGTGGGTCAGTAATGGTGTGGGGTGGCATTTCTTTGGAGGGCCGCACAGCCCTCCATGTGCTCACCAGAGGTAGCCTGACTGCCATTAGGTACCGAGATGAGATCCTCAGACCCCTTGTGAGACCATATGCTGGTGCGGTTGGCCCTGGGTTAGGGTCACGCTTAATGAGGTGCAGCAGGTGTCGCTTCTTGTTTAATAAAAATGTAAGTGTAACCTAAACCGACACTGGCATGTCAGCCTTGATTGTGTGTCATGGTGTTTTTTTGCTTTTCTTTTAAGAGTCAGGTGCAGCTGGGAACCCGAAGCCTAAAACGTAATATCCTGCTGTTTAAAAAAAAAAAAGAAGAAGAAAGAAAGAAAAGAAATAATTTCGAGTTGACTTTTCATTCAGTAATTCAAGTGCCAGGCAGTTTTCATGCTCGGTCCTGTCACAAACACCGGTGACGTGAACTCTCCAATAACTCGATCCTCCACACCGAGAAGATGGAGGGAATGGCGAGTAGCCTTACAGAAGACATAATTACACACTGCTGGGATGCAGAAAATGAAAAGAGGGGTGGATTGGGCTGTAGTGTCAGCAGAAGTAGGAGCAGCTGCATCTAGTGGAGTAAATCCATTTCCAAGCTCGGAGGGAGTCCAGGAAGTGAAGCTGTCGGTCCGTGTGCAGCAGCAGCAGCAGGACCCGCAGGGCCCGCAGGACCCGCAGGGGCTCCAGGTTCGCTTTTCTCCTGGCGGCACGGAGCAAAGCCTGTCCAAGAAATTTTAAACAAGTTAAACACTTAAGACTTTTTAAATACCACTTTGAATTAAATTTAAGATTAAAAAGATATAAATGTACAAAAAACGAACGTCGTCCAGCAAACTGGTGATACATTTACACCCACATGGCTAGCTAGTTAGCCGTAGCCTTGTGTGTCCTTTGGAGTAATTTTGTTATGAGTTATTTGGGCTCATTTCCGACGTCATGTTATATTGTATCATTTGGACTCATTATTGACGTCATGCTGTCTCCTTTGGACTCATTGTATTCTCATTTCGGACGTCATGCTAGACGCTAGCTCGTTTGGGCTAATTTTTTACGTCATACTGTATACTACTTGTGTTTGGACTCACGTAATACCATGGCTCGTTTGACCTCATTTTCTAAGTTTTGTTTGGACTAACTTTTGACGTAATGCGTCACTTGATATAATTTTCTACGTCATGTTATTCCATGGCCCTAAATGACACTAAAAATGAGCTCAAAGACACTTTATGTAGCAATTTCAGGGCTGCCTCAGTGTCCACCTTTCTGGACTCATTGAGTGCACAACTTAAAAACGCTGTTTACAGATTATATTAGTGGAATGTTGAGTGGTAAAAAAAAAACCCCAAAAAACTGTAGTTGCTATAAAAAAAAAACCTACAAAAACAGAAATAACCAGACACCAGAGCAAACAATACAGATTAGCTTCCTTAACACGTCAGCAGTCACAGGCTGATATTAGCCTCCATCCCATAATGCATCAATTGCTGAATTTGACTTCCGATTGATATTTTAAATTATTGCAACACGATAAATCAATGATCAGAATCCAGCAGCACAGTAGTGTTTTATTGCTCAGCTGCTTTATTGTCACAGAAGGAAAAGGTTCTGCTAACAACTGTCAGTATTTTAACTCAAGTTATGTTTAAACATGACCTACCCTTCCACTCACACTAAATCTTCCACATTAGTTTGCAAAGTAGCAGCCAAGTTAAAGTCCCGTTTGTGTTTTCTGCCACCGACTTATCGCCCGTTATCAACCCTCTGAGCTGTAGCTTGGATGCTGTTGTGCTAACAAAAGCAAAGAGTCCTTTCACACACATAATATGTGTAATGATATTTAAAAAAAAATAACTGAACTTCTTTAAACTGTTTCAGATGAAATAAGCAAGAACAGGGGAGTTAATATTTATACGGAGTATACATTCTTCTAAGTGACGACATGTTTACTCCAAGACTGAAGGGATTTACAGAAGACTTTACAGCGATATCAAACTCCATGTGTTGGTTAATGTTAATGGAACATGGAGGGGAGTGTTAACGTGGAGCTCTAGCTGGCCTCCTGGGTGTCGGCCGGCTTGGTTTCCTCATTCGAAGGGCCGTCTCCTCCATATTTGTTCTTTAGTGAACGTCCCAAAAACTGCCAGTACTCCTTACGAATGGTGTCCTTCTCCTGGGCCAGAAGCTCGCAGATCTTAGCGGGAAGACAAACACGAGACGGAAGAAACATGAATCGACTGCAGCTTCAGAAATTGATTAAATAAACAAAAAGTGCTAATTTCTCAAAGTGTCAACAAGTGCTCACTTCCAGAGCCTTTTTTAACGTCTCCTTATGTTCCTGCTCCAGATTTTCCTTTTGGAAGCTGGACTCCAAAGCGTCTTCGTAGCAATCGAAGAGGAAAGCGAGGAGGTAGGGCGAGCAGTGCGTCTCTTTCAGCTCCAAGATCTTTTCCAGCAGGCCCGGCTGAGATGAGAGGCCTCTGTCCTGCAGCATCCTGATGGGAACAACAAACAAAAAAAAGGTGGAAAAAAAAAAAAAATATATATATATATATATATATAAAAAGAAGAAACAGCACCTCAGAGCCTCTACATTTTTAATAACTGAATCACAACCGTGTCAGCGGGCTCCTGCTGCACGCTTAAACATTCCTGTCCTCCACACTGAAAGGGACCAATTCATTCTTAAACTGGAGAAAACCAGAAAAAAAAAAAAAAAAAAAACTGTTCCCTTTCAGGGTTTCCAGGAAGTTAAATCTAACGTTAAATCTCACTTCTCACCCTTTCAAATAATTCCAGGCGCTTTCGTTGTGAGGAGCCTTCCTGATCTGGTTCAGACAATACCTAACACAAAGAGAAGAAGGCATGAAAATGAATGAAGGCTGAAAGATTCACACAGTGGAACAAACGCTGCATGCATTATTTGACAGCAAACACCAGGAATGTTTGGGATTTCTCAAACAGGAAGACATGCCAACAGCTGTTCTCATGTCGTTTTTTGTCTGGGAACCATTTTCAAATCCTTGTGCTGTTTTCTCCTCCACTCAGACCTGTGGATCTTAATGGCTTTAGCTAAAAATGCAAGAGAATTTAGAAATGTTTTATAACGCAACTGCAATTTGATAAATACTAATTTTGGAAGTTTTTCTGAAGTGTTTTCATGCAATATATTAGAGAAGAGAATCTTGTAGCATCTAGTGATTTGATTCTGACTTCTAGGTTCACAATTCGGTTCTGAAACAATGTTTGATTCCACAACCAGTTTTTTTAATTCAAATGTTTAAGAGATTCTGTTTAAATGATGTGACTGACGAGAGAAAACAACAGAGTATTTATTTAAATGGTTCTTTACTGTAATAAATCCCATAAGTTTACATTTCAAACAAAAATCTGTTTTGCTTCTGTTACTTAAATTATGTATGAGGTTAGCCTGGATTTTTCCTTATTAATCAGAATATAATTTTACAAAAAAAAAAAAATTAAATCAAACAGAATAAAATCGATTCAGAATTCCCAGGACAAGGACTTATGATTCGCTATAGAATTGATTTTTTTTTTTTTTTTCCATATATGAATAAAACACTAGTAGTGTGGGAAATATTCTTTTAGTCAAGTCTTTTTTTTTTGTCAATATGTTGTAAACATGATTTTTATAAAAGTCATTCTCTATGACACACTTGTCAAACTCCAGTCCTGGGGGGCCGCAGTCCTGCAACTTTTAGATGTGCCTCTGCTGCACCACCTGAATAGAATAATTAGGTCATTAAGGCTCTGGAGAACTGATCTATACAAGGAGGAAAATAAGCCATTTCATTCCAGTGTTTTGTACCTGGGGTAAATCTAAAAACTGCAGCACAGTTTGAGGACTAGAGTTTGACAGTCCTCAAAACTGTCAAACTTTGAGGACTGACCTAACCAAAAAGGTTAGTTAGGCCTTAACTAACCTTTTCAGTTAAGGTCTATGACCCTTAACTAAAAACAATGTATAAAGTCAAAGAGAAAACGGTTCGCTAATTTAGAAATCTGAATAGATTTCCTATAAAACAGACTAAACTCAGGCCGCTTTGTTTTGAAGTGTAATGCTGCTTTGCAGATTTAAAATTGGTTTTAGCTGATCAAAGGTAAAAAATGTTCCTAAGGTCTCTCTGAATCATAAAATAAAAACCTCATATTAATTTTTTTTTTTACCCCAATAAAATTCATTAACTCATTATGTTGCTACTTTACAAATATTTGCACTAATTTGTGACAGTAAACATTACTTTTTGTTACTCGCCATGTCGCTCTACCACTCTGCTGCCTCGGCCTTCAGGAAGACTTCACATCAAGTAAAGTTGAGGCAGCAGAGTGGTAGAAGTAAGAAATACTGCCACCTGCAGGTCAGAGTTAGCCACCTAAACTATTCTTGACAATTTCTCTGAAAAATGTGCAGTTCAATTAATCTGTTGATTTTGCACAAGAAACTGTATAACATATCAAAGCTTGTTTTTGTAACATGACTAACTGTAGAAAAGAAAAGCTCAAGGAGTATGGATACTTTTATTAGGTACTATTTTTAAAAGAAAACAAAAATATATATTTTTTAAATGCTTACTGTATCTCTCTCTGCACGATGGCCGGGTCAGAGAAGCCTGTGGTGTGAGAAATGACAAAGTGCCTCTGGTTCCACGCCGAGTTGTTCCGCACGTCTTCATCCAGAAGATTCTCCACGAAGTCCAGCTCGTTGTCCCACAGCTTGTACTCCTGAAGGTCAAGCACAAAGAAACGACGTCAGACATGGAGCCCCAACAGACACACCGTCACACCCCAAACTTTAACAGAAAAAAAAAAAAACAAGAGAGGAGAAAAGATTCCCTCTGAAGCTTTGTGAGGCGAAGGAAGGATGAGGAGCGCCGCTGACCTGGATGACCCACTGCCTGTGCTGCCAGGCGTGGTAGTTCTTGGCATCCTGGCTGAGGACGTCTGCGATGAACTGCAGCTCCGCTGAGGGGTCGTTCAGCCACTCCACCACCATGCGCCTGTGATGCCTGGACAGGAAGTCAGAAAACACGCAAATACGGGGTCTTAAGGACTCCTGATTTCTATAAATGGATTCATTTTCCAATAATTCTGGTTTTTCTTTTCATCCCTCGTTAGTCATTTTATCTCACTGCAACAACAACAAAAAAAAATCCAAATAAAATCAAAACATCTGTTTTGCTCCAAATATAGTGGGGTCACACTCTTAAGCCTCCCTGGCAAGGTCTATTCAGGGGTCCTGGAGAGGAGGGTCCGTCCTGAATCCGGATAGTCGAACCTCGGATTCAGGAAGAGCAGTGTGGTTTTCGTCCTGGTCGTGGAACACTGGACCAGCTCTACACCCTCAGCAGGGTCCTGGAGGGTTCTGGGAGTTCGCCCAACCAGTCTACATGTGTTTTGTGCACTTGGAGAAGGCGTTCGACCGTGTCCCTTGGGGAGCCCTGTGGGGGGTTCTCCGAGAGTATGGGGTACCGGGCCCTTTGATACGGGCTGTCAGGTCCCTGAATGACCGGTGTCAGAGTCTGGTCTGCATTGCCGGCAGTAAGTCGGGCTCGTTTCCGGTGAGAGTTGGACTCCGCCAGGGCTGCCCTTTGTCACCGATTCTGTTCATTACTTTCATGGACAGAATTTCTAGGCGCAGCCAAGGTGTTGAGGGGATCCGATTTGGTGGCTTTGGGATCTCGTCTCTGCTTTTGCAGACGATGTGGTCCTTTTGGCTTCATCGGGTCGTGATCTGCAGCTCTCGCTGGAACGGTTCGCAGCCGAGTGTGAAGCGGCCAGGATGAGGATCAGTGCCTAAAATCCGAGGCCATGGTCTTGAGCCGGAAAAGGGTAGAGTGCCTTCTCCGGGTCAGGGGGGGTGTCCTGCCCCAAGTGGAGGAGTTCAAGTATCTCGGGATCTTGTTCACGAATGGGGGAAGAAGGGAGCGGGAGATCGACAGGCGGATTGGCGCAGCATCTGCCGTGAAGCGGGCACTGTACCGGTCCGTCGTGGTGAAGAGAGAGCTGAGCCAAAAAGCAAAGTTCTCGATTTACCGGTCGATCTACGTTCCCACCCTCATCTATGGTCATGAGCTTTGGGTCATGACCGAAAGAACGAGATCGCAGATACAAGCGGCCGAAATGGGTTTTCTCTGTAGGGTGGCTGGGCTCTCCCTTAGAGATAGGGTGAGAAACTCAGTCATCCGGGAGGGACTCAGAGTAGAGCTGCTGCTCCTTCACATCGAGAGGAGCCAGTTGAGGTGGCTCGGGCATCTGGTCAGGATGCCTCCTGGACGCCTCCCTGGTGAGGTGTTCCGGGCACGTCCCACCGGGAGGAGGCCCCGGGGAAGACCCAGGACACGCTGGAGGGACTATGTCTCTCGGCTGGCCTGGGAACGCCTCGGGATTCCCCTGGAAGAGCTAGAAGAAGTGGCTGGGGAGAGGGAAGTCTGGGCCTCCCTTCTGAAGCTGCTACCCCCGTGACCCGACCCGGATAAAGCGGAAGAAAATGGATGAATGGATGGATGTTTTGTTATGAACCTCAATTCTAAAAATCAAGATGAAGTAAAAATAACAAAGATGTATAGAGTAAGCCCATGTTTTGACTCTCCTCTAATTTTTACGTCTTTAAATTGCTGGAATGGAGATTGTGATTAGCAACGCACCAATATGAACATTTGGTCCGATACTGATGTCCGATTTTAATACTGCTGTTATGGCTAATAACCGATATCATACAATGTTTCTCTACTGTTTTGACACCTCTGCAAAGAAAACGACCAGAAACAAATGGTAACAAGATGAAAACAAATACTGGCTGTTAGCCAATTTATCGGACCAATACCGATATGTAAAAAAAAAATTAAAAAAAAGACAAATGTTGGACCGATACCGATGTTAGTGATATTGTGCGCGACTTGTTGTGATCAGTGGAAACGCGGCTCACCAGACTTGGTAGTTCTTGGGCTGCTCCTCGATGATGTTGGTGATGTATTTCATCTCCTCCCTCAGGTCCTTGGACAGAGCTTGAAGCAGAACTCGCCTGTAGTGCCTGAACAGGAGCAGGTCCAGCGTTAGATCGCACCACAACCTCAGAACGTATCCGGAAACATTACACAGTCTGAGCTTTGATGCTTTTCCCAAACTCTAGCCTGTTGCTTTTTCCCTAAACATTTTAAATATTTGAGTGCAAAGCGTTTACTTTTATCACCTGTACATTTGATGACCGAACACTGAAGCTGGATTCTGACTGGGTAGTAGTCTTAAAGGGCCGTTTCACTGTTCTTGGCATCTTAACTAACGCAAATAAATTCTGTTTCAAAAATAATGAAAACCAATCTCAAATGTAAAGTGTATTAACTTCCAAACACAGAATATTTAGTGCATTTATAAGGTTGGGAAATATCCATAATAAAAACCAGAGTGAAACCCGTTTTCATCTTAGGCCGCCTCAAGAAAGTTTAAAGGGTTATGGGAGAAAAGAGTTTATAAAGTTCATAAACAAACTGTTGAAATATGAATAAATACCCGTCTCTGCATTGGATGAGATATTAAAATGAAAAAACTATTAAGCATCTTTTCAACTTGGTCCAATTTAGCAGAATACAAAGAATAAAACTATTGTGATTTGACTGATAAAATAACATTTAACTGCCAGCTTGAAGGTTCAATACCTAGGCCGTATTTGGCCCAATTCTAACACACAATATAAATTAAAGCCAGTTGAAAATTGTATACTTTAAAATTCTGAAATGGTAGAAACTCCTACCCCCAAAAAACAACTAAAAAAAGACTCTACACTGTATGTTTCCCTCGTTTTAAGCTCAGTAGTTAAACTTTTTTTGCTTTTATTCACTTTTTTAAACTGCCGTTGTCTCACAAGAGTGACGCTCACCACACTGTGTAGTTTGCTGCGTTCAGGTCAATGGCGTCGGCTGTCAGAGCGAAAGCCCTCTCGCTCTTTTCGTCCTTCTTTAGGAGCGCGCGGAAATAGTCATAAACATCAGCAACTGTTGGACAAAACACACGGTGACGAGTGGCGCGACGTTCAAATCCCATTACGTTCAGTCTCCAAAATGGAAACACAGAGAGTGCCGCATCACACTGCAAAAATGTTTCCCAGCGACTCACTTGAGGTTGATTTCAATCAGTTAGAATGTCACTGAAAAGTTTCAGTTCAAGTCCTTTCATTCAAAATGTGAAACTCATGTGGGTTTTTATTTATATTCATTTTTAAGGTTACAGCAAGCAGATGATTTTTTTTTAAAATCTAATAAGAATATTGAAATGAATAAAAAAAATATGGGTTTTAATGATGAAATAAATCTTTGTTTTGGAGCACGTCATTTTGGGGGGAAAAAAACAAAACATATACCAACGCACTCTAGTGTTTCCATAGTTCAGAGTGACGTCAGCCCACCTAAAAACTATTATTCTGTTTCACATGCGTGTTTTATAGTTTATATTTATTTCAACTTTGAATTTAGATTAACTTCCAAAAGCACTGAATAAATAAAAGTCCGGTTTTTTAAATATATGTATATTCTGTCACATTTGATTTTTTTTTTTTTTTTTTTTTTCGGAAAATGTGGGGGGGAAAGATTCATCAAAATCGGAAATCGAAATTTGGAAAAGTAAATCAAATCTGAGATCCTCCATCCTCCGCTAATTAGTTACTGCATATACTGTACAATGCACGGACATACTTTCCAGTGTAAATAATTATCTGTTATATAACAAGAGTTTCACTTTTTGAAGAACTCAACGTTTTGATGATATTCTAATCAGTGGAGATGCACTCCTGTGGTATCCTAGCAACCAGCTTACACTTGTCAGAGTAGGCGATCTTCACCACGGGATTTGGTCCGTCGTCTTGCGGAACAGGCTCCAGATCAGCCCACTCCTTCCGGTCTCTGAAAGATAAAAACACAGCACTGATCCAACTGCATACCTCAAATACCCCCGGAAACCAGCTTACCACAACGTTGAAAACTAAAGGAGGGCCACTAACAAAACTAGACTGACCGTCAGCGGAAACTGTCATTTCTTTTATTACCATGATCACTATTCGAGCATAAATAGAGGCAGAAATGCCAAACCAAAGCTGTTATATTAGCCTGTAGCGACTTAATTATTGTTACCGTCTGATAAATGACCATTAACATGATAAAATTATTATCACTACGACACTTAAAACACATTCATTCTTAAAGAAGTAATATGGAAAAAGTGGCGTCTCGAGAAACTTGTAAGAAACGCCTCCTTGCTAACGGAGTAGCTACTGAGGCTAGGTTAGCCAGCGACAAGACGGGAAAAGTACCTGTACAAAATGTATCGGGTTGGGTCGGCGCCATAATTGTCCCCTAAGTGGTCCCCGACCTCTGCATCCAGCTCTTTCTGCTCTTTAACCCCCAGAGGTTCACTGGAGGGCTCCTCAACAGTTGACATGGCTAACTTCTAGCTTTGTCTCAGCCAGAGCGCTGCTTCTTCAGGAAGGAGGACGCAGCTTCCGGTGCCTCTGCGGACGGTGGGAAATATCAGTTTCCTCCTCACCTGCAGGAAGAAAGTGTGAACATCCGCAGGTGCAACTGTATTTTGATAACATCGTGTGTAATTGTTGACCTAACACAGATATAACACGAAAAGATCAAAGGTTAACAACTACGGTTGGCTTGGACTTATTAGTCCAAACCAACATATTCTGTTTTACTCTAAATGCCACCATCTCCTTTATTTCATGGCAACAAAACTTTTTTTTTTTCTAGAAATTGTCCTAGTTTTGGTCGGATTTTATTTGAAATTCGTTTCTCATAATTTCACAACCGCTCACTTTTAAAACGAAACACTTTCGTCACAACTTTCAGACGGTTTGACAGAAAATCAATTAAAGTAGCCCACTCAGCAGGTTGACTGGCAGATTTATTTGACGATGGTGGTCATTGGTGCAAAATTAAATTGGTGCTCCAATCCAAATGTGCTATTTTCTATGATTATAAAACCGAAGATATTTTTATATGGGCTCAAACGAACTTCAGTCGAAATAATGAAATCTTTCTGCTCTGTTGTGGAAGATTATGAAATCTGGCCTGTTAACAATATCTGTGGTGTCAGTTTAATATCAAAAATCCTTCCTTTAATTGGCTCATTTGAAATATTATTTTCTGAGGAACAAAATTTTTAATTTTTTAATTGGCTGTACTTGAAATATAGACATAAATGCAATGCATAAAAATCTCATTTTGTAATTTAGTGAGATATTTTATTAGGCAAGTTATATCTTTTTGAATTTTCTGGGACATTTTAAAACGTAACCATTCTAAAAACGTTTTTATTCTATTTTATCAATTAAAACCATTTTTAAAAGTTCAGTGTTAAGAAAGTGTTGTAAAAAAACAAAAACTGTTTACAAGTTGATGATAAAATACGATTTAATAACTTTCTCATATGGTACGACCCGTCTGGTAAACAATGTTCATCCCTCGCTTAGCCGGGTTCTAACAACGTCGTGTACGAGGCGCACTTAAATGCACCATGAGCAGGGTCGTGCAGAGAACTTTGGAGGGGCGGGGGCTCAAAGTTAAAAAGGGCACATTGAACAAGATCTTAAAACACCGTACAGCAACAGAGCAACAACCCATATTAATCAAGAATTTAATTGGATCCTACTAATGCAAAGCAAATGTAGTATATTATCCGTGGGGAAAACTAGCGGGAGTTTTTATAACAATGTACCAGGAGTCAGGCGTTCTCCTCCAGCATACCGAACCTGGAGCGCCCGGCCAGCTGGCAGCTGACCAGGGGAGCTGGCTGTCCGAAAATGTCAGAGCAACATTGCAATTAGGTGACGTGTTGATGAACCGAGTAGAGATATTTGAGACAGACACTTACATTCTCGCCTAAAGACGTTGCACCAAATCACGTTGTGTCATTTAAAGCAGCTGCCCCCAACCTTTTTGGTCGCGTGGACCCGTCACTCCGATGCTGTTTTGTTACTCATTCTGCTGCAAGTTGGCTCAATTTTGACGCGCAAGACGTAACCGGTAAAATCCGATTTAGGATTTTCAAAATAAAAGATCCGGAAGTAGTTCATTATTTCTTGCGCGGCCCGGCACCGGTCCGCGGCCCGGTGGTTGGGGACCACTGATTTAAAGTGTAAAATAGCTAAATAATTTGTCGCTCTTCACCTCTATCGACGCTCTGCCTGAACGCCTGGTTGGGACCCGCAATGAATTATGGGATATGGTGGGCCATAAAAACTAAAAAAGGGCACTGAGGGCATCAAGGATAAATGGGGCAGGGGCTCAAGTCCCTTTTGCCACCCCCCCTGCACGTGCCTGATCATGAGGTTGCCAGGAACTCTTGTTTTGAAGAGCAAAGGCGTGACAGCGGGGCAGAACTGGAAACTTGAAATCAGCAAAGTTAAAGGCAACTGAAGGAGCACACACACACACATATATATTTAAGCTAAATCATTGTTCTGCACTAATCAGTCCGATTTTGTACAACTGCACTGTGGCACACTTGCTGTACATATACACTGCTCAAAAAAATAAAGGGAACACTCAAATAACACATCCTAGATCTGAATGAAAGAAATATTCTCATTGAATACTTTGTTCTGTACAAAGTTCCATTTGCACAACAGCAGGTGAAATTGATTGTCAATCAGTGTTGCTTCCTAAGTGGACAGTTTGATTTCACAGAAGTTTGATTTACTTGGAGTTATATTGTGTTGTTTAAGTGTTCCTTTTATTTTTTTGAGCAGTATATTTACAAATACATATCTGCATTCTTTGAATCTTTGCAAGGACTGCTCTTAAGTTGTTTCTTATATTAACAGCATTTTATATTTTATTTTATCTACAACTACTACTCAGTGGTGGTTGTTATTGTGTCTTGTCTCTATGCTGTAACTGTGAAGTAATTTCCCTGCTGGGATGAATAAAGTACTTCTATTCTATTCTATTTATATATAAATATAAATATAAAGAAAGCTCACACGCCTTATGTTTGAAATAATTTCTTGAAAGCAAGGTCAAGCTGAACTTTATTTTCATCAACAACTCTGACATTATAAAAATAAATAGATGATTTACAGTCAGTGGATTGTTATACAAACCGTTATCAAAATTATGTCTCAGCCAGGATGAAGAATTAAACACATGCATAAAATCACCATTCAATGAATGTATACATGTTCTGAATACTTTGTTGCCATTATTTGCGGATAACAAAACCAGTTTAGTTTTTTTTTTGTTTTTCCTTTTCCAGCTCGACGGGGTTGATAGAAAATAAAAATCACTTTTCAAAAGTAGACAGCAGGACAGCTTGAAGATGCTTCCCTCCCTCCAACCAGTTTCCAACCATCCGACGTTTTGTTCAGTGGCCATCTTCCAGGTCCAGTCCGTGCTTCTCCATGTAACGTCTGCAGAAGACCACTGCTGGTTAGTGAAATTAATCTCGCTCAAACAAAACACAGGCGTTATTGTTTACTGTCTGCATACGGAGGTTTAAGTCCGCTCTTCGTCAGAATGAATGTATTTTAAGCGATTCGTTTCAATTGTTCCCTTTTTTCCAGGAGTGAATAACGATTCAACATCTTCAATTAAAATAAAAAATATATATATATTAGGTTTTAATTTATTATGTTTTTCCCCCTCTATATTTCCATAAAGCATGTGGTTGTGGTGCAATTTGCATTTATATATTTGTTAGAAGAAAATGTCTAAATGTGAAGCAGCACAAAAAAATCTGGAACAAACTTCCAGAAAACTACAAAACTGCTGAAACACTGACATCCTTTAAATGAAGGCTAAAAAACCCTCCACCTGTTTAGAGTTGCCTTTAATTAGTAGTAACTGGAACATTGATCAGTATATGCGTTTGATTTTTGATAAAATGTCATGTTTATTTTTGGTTTCATAGATGGTTGCTGTCTAATGTTTTTATGACGCAAAGCGCTGTGAACTGCCACGTTGCTTGAATGTGCTACAAAACAGACTAGATTTGTGAGGGTGTATCAATACATTTTTGAGGTTATTTATTTAGGTTTGAATGTGAAAACAAATGCACAGCACATTCAAACGTATGCGTCTAAACAAATTGAATTCGTTTCTGAAGTAAGAATTAGTAATTTTTCCACATTGGAAAATGTTTGAATCAAACACATAATTAAAAACCCAAACTAAATAATATATTCATGCTGATGATAAATATTCATAAACTTCTTAATGACACTTCAGGTAAACTACATTCCTCCCCACATCGCCCCCATTTATTGTATTTTTTTCTAGCATAAAAAAATCTGGGATTTATTTACTTTTTGGCCACTTGAGGGCAGCAAAAGCGCGTCCAAACACTCCACCTACTTTTAATGGGAACCGGCTGATGTTGTTCAGTAACTTCTCACTTTTACAGCGTAAAAATATTCTGCGTAGGCATTTTTGGGTGCCAAGTTGTTCAAAAAATGATATTACTGCAGGTATTCCTCTAACCTCTCACCTTCTCGCATAATTATACAACGCCTCTTTTCTTTGCTGGAGAGACATGTGTCTGTCAGCTGGCGATCTCCCAAACGCTTTGGCAGCAGGCTATGGAGAGGAAAGGTAAAAGCATGAACCGCATTAGTCAAATAATAATTTGGACTTCCCAGGATTTTGAATACATATGAAATTCGTTCTACCATGTAAAGGTTGGAACAGATTACTGCATCTGTATATATCTGGGCTGCAGGTCGGAGTCCACAGTCCGATCTGAGACAATTCCAACTCACAATTTAGTATTTAAAGGGACAGTTTAGGATTTTTGGTGTGTGGTTCTGCTAAATGGCTATCAGCAGTGAGTAGCTTACCTGCAGAGATTGAATGTAAATCCAGATTTAAGCCAACAGGAAGTACAAGAGGGAACGCACGACAAAGCTAATCTCAAAAACATCACAGCAGTTTGTATGAACACTATTTCTATGATTAATTTTTACATTGCTTTAGTTTTTTTGAGTTACTCAGGCCAGAAATGTTGCACAAGTTTCATTCTTAGCACACGTTTAGACCAGGAAGACCACTGCCTGCCTCCATTTTCTGTGAAAATAATCATTTTTTTCTGGGTAAAGTACCGCCCGATGCTAACGCCATGACAATCCAAAGATCCTTTAGGCA
This sequence comes from Xiphophorus couchianus, assembly GCF_001444195.1. Lineage (NCBI taxonomy): Eukaryota > Metazoa > Chordata > Actinopteri > Cyprinodontiformes > Poeciliidae > Xiphophorus > Xiphophorus couchianus. Next base: position 25,503,494 of record NC_040250.1, on the reverse strand, counting down.
TAAACTGCCGTCATGTTTGTGAGACTGAAGTTGTTTCAGGATACTGTTGGAAGTCCTCTCTGATCTCATCCCCTCTGGCACAAGGCGTTAGCTTCAGACTCTGGGACTAGCTGATCTAGATTTATGCTAAATGAAGAACCAAGAGGCCTAAATTTATTCAAACCACTGCCAGATTTGAAATTATTTTGAAGCAACTAAGATGTGTTTCTGACAGGAAGCGAGACAGGAATGTCCTAAAACACAATACAATGTAAAAACAACAAAAAAGAAAGAAATCATGTTGATTATTTATGCCCTTCTTAGAAACTTCCTAGGCATTAAAGAAGTCAATCATTTCTTTTAATGGATGACCAGCTTTTCAACGTATTCTGACAAGTTAACATCGGTGATAACCTCCATGTCTTTGAGGTTGGAAGGACTTGTGCCCTTTACCTACTCTGTTGCCAAGTAAATTTTCAGACAAAAAAATAATTAAAAAATCGGCATCGGCCAAAACTGGAACCCGTAGGACAGCTTTTTTTTAAAAAGATCGGTGCATTGCTGCAACAAAGATGTTAGTCAAATTGAAAGATTAATTTAAACCTGAATTTGCCAGGTGTAGGAATGATGCTGGGATAACTGCTTTTTAGACAGCAGACAATTTTATGATTGTAACCTACAATCAAAAAGAAGTGTAGGTTCCAAGAGGTCAGTGAAGGCAGCGTTTTGAATGGTCAAACCTTTATGGCAGGAGAGGATCCAGAAGGAAAGGAGCTGATCCTGGAGGCTCCGTATGTTGACGTCCCAGTAGCTTCCATCGACACTTCCTCTCTATTCTCTAGCAGGTTTGTTATCGTGGTGTCAACACAGTTGGTTTTAGCTGAAAGGAAAACAACAAAAAACCAATAGGCAACTGGAAGAATACTGAATTATGGGGGAAACAATGCAGGACAGGTAAGCCTGTCTCAATAAATAATAAATCGATTCATCGCATGGTAAATTAAAAATTTACTCGATAATTTTGATTTGGGGAATAGCTGTTAAAGAGATTTTCTCTTTCAATGTTGTTGGGAAGCCGCCATTTTGAAAAACGGTGCAAACATTCGACACCAAGTAGTCAGAGTGCACTACCTGCCACTTTTGCCTGTTTTCCCTGTCTAAGCTGAATGATTGTTATTTTTAATGCAATTTTTGGTTTCAGAGACTTCATAATCCATTTTAATGATTGTTTTGGATGCTTTGTTAGCTTATTTTGGATATTTAACATATTTTTTCATTCTCAGTGTTAAATGTTCTTTCAACCTTTTTTTTTTTTATCTTTGTGTGGGTATACTTGCATAAATAATGCGTTATTGTTATTATATTAGCTCAGAATGTTCTCAAAATGACAATATTATCGCAATAATTTCTGGGACAATTTTGTTATTGCGACAGGCCTAAACTCAGAAAAATGACAGCACTTGTAGCACAAGTTGTCTTAGTTCAGTGTGGGAAAAAAATACTAATTATCCAATACTTTTGGAATAACTAACAGTAAAGATGTAAGAAAATAGCTTCAATATTTTTATTCCACCGCTCAATTTTGTTGCAAAAATAACACATGGTTCTACCCTAGTTTTTTCTTTATTAAATTTCTAATGTTACGAAAAAGTCATGCATTGTTGTGCCTCTGATGTTACATATTCACCATTTTAAGGTTCCGTAAAACCTCAACATTTTCTGAGAGTGTACTCACATTTCAAGATGAACGCATGTGTTAAATCACAAACAATAACGAGAATTAAAACCGGTCCGTACCTAAATCCTTTGTAATGACACTGATTGGGACATGTGGCAGCACATCCTTCACCTGCTGGGCCATCTTAGCGATCCGGTGGTCATCTGAGCCCAGACTCTGGGCCATGAAGCCCAGCCCGATGGAGCCAGATGTGGCACCTGTAGAATACAAAACGGCCACTGAAAAAGTCCCAAACTGTGAATGTGCCACACGGTAGATTGTCTAAAACAGCTCAGTTACTTACTTGTAGTCGTTTGTGGTACTGAATGTCTTTTCCTCTTAATGTGCTCTGCTTTATCTGCTTTAGTAATCTTGGTGGAGACCAGCCCCAGTTCAATAGCGAGAAGCTGAGCAAGACGACACACGTTAGAGTTAAAAGAGGAAAAGAGAGCCAAACAAGAAGAAAGCAATCTATTAAAATAGACTAAAATTATTATTTTTTAAAAACCAACTGACAATAAATTCAAATCAAGCCATAGAAAAGTCCCGCAGGAAAAAAACCTACATAAAATGTATGAGATTAAATGGTCCTGCCATGACAAAATTTAAGACCTGAGATTAATGTGTGTAAGGCCAACTTACATTTCCTTTAATGAATTTAAGACATTTTAAGTACTTCCTTTTAGATAAATGAATTTAAGACTTTTTAAGGCTTTCCATTTTATATAAATAAATCTAAGACTTTAAATTCATAAAAATAAATGTAAGACTTTTTAAGGCTTTTAATTCATATAAATGAATTTAAGACTTTTCAAGACTTTTAATTCATATAAATAAATCAAAGACTTTTAATTCATAAAAATAAATGCAAGACTTTTTAAGGCTTTTAATTCATATAAATGAATTTAAGACTTTTCAAGGCATTTAATTCATATAAATACATTTAAGACTTTTAAAGGCCTTTAATTCATATAAATATATTCAAGACTTCTTAAGGCTTTCATTTCATATACATGAATTTAAGACTTTTTAAGGCCTTCATTTCAGAGAAACAAGTTTGAAACTTTTTGAAAACGCGCGGACACCTGGTGTTAAATGCCCGTTCATCTTAAATCTGCTTGCCAGGCATCTGGAGGTCCAATAAATTCCACTTTTGGTTTTTAGACGTGTGATTTATGTTCATCAACTCCAATGAGGGAGTCTTACCTCTTGGACTTTGTTGGCAAACTCCTGCGTAGATTCACCATCTTGTCTGGAAACTGGTGGGAGCCAACTGAAATAAAAGGCGATGTCAAAAACCTTATTTTTAAAGTCAGAACGCAAAGTATGTCGATACTTACTGTAGAAACTTTTATTCTCAAACTATCTCACACTGCAGCTGGGTATCCAGCATTACTAGTTTTGAGTAGGTGAGCCAGAGGCTGTTAGTGCTGCCAAGGCAACATGTAACCATAGCTGCTTTCTACCTTGGCCCTATCGCTGTCTAACAGATGTAAGTAGTGATAAAATATGTAGTACCTTACATGATACACTGTACATGGAGAGAAAAATGTCCACAGGAGGTCTGTTAGCCAGCTGGACTCTACTGTGCTCTGTTGGAAGAAACGAAACGCATTAAAGACGGTTGTGTTATCGCGTTATAGATGTGAAAAAAATGACCAGGATTACACAAAGAAGCTGCATTATCTGTATACAAACATCCTCACTTATATTGAAGGAGTTCATCATGGAGCTGGTAGAGCTCTCCGTAACGCCCGACTGGATTAATCTTAGCACTGAGATCAGATTAAACTTTAAATGTGTAATATCCTCAGATTTGGAACAAAGTCATATTTTGTTCATCGAAGATTTTAACCGCTTCAAAATGCGTTTTATTGATTTCCTGAAAGATGATAAGCTAAATGACGCTAATAAAGCAGCAGATGATTTAGTTTGCAAATGTTCTCCATCTATTCTGACCTGACACACAAGTCTAAAATCCGGTTACCAAAGAAAGCAGAGGTCTGGACACCCGTAAGGCCACAGGTTGGATAGATTCAGTCAGTGTGAAAGGCCACGAGCTGAAATAGCAAACACACACACAAAAATACACATTTACTTTGAAGCAAACACTATTTGGAAAACTTTCCTCCTGATATTAACAACATTAAAATACATGTCCCATTGATAACATGAACAAACTGTTATTTGCTCATTTCATTATCGATGGCTGAGACGGCAAATTGACATGAGTAGATTCTGACTGAAATCAGCAGCAGAGCTGATTAGACGGCTCACGATACCGGAGCTGAGGATGAGTCAGTAAAGTGACCGAAACGCTGAGCTGGAAAAGGAAACTGAAGCCCGGCGCCCACACAGGAAGCACCTGGATGTGGCTGCAGCACAGCGTCGAGAGAAGCAAACCCAACCTTCACATTTCTCAATCGCTACAAAGTATTCTGTCAACCTTGAGTTAAAGGTTAGATGATACAATATCACACGGCTTCCTTTAAAATAAAAAAACAAAACAAAAAACAAACATTTAAAACAGAAGGGCATAAAAATGCTAAACAGAAAACTAATTGATGGTAAAATAATGTCGTCATCATGCAGCGTTTTACCTCCTCTGCTTTAGTTTTGTTGCTCCATTTAGACGCTTCATATTAAACAGATTTTAAAATCGGACAAAGACAAGCCGACTCAAAGTGGTTTTTGGATAACGATTTCTTTCATCGAGGGGATAAAGCAACACAAACCAACCTGGACCAATGTCAAAACGTAATTGCTCCCCAAGCCTAATTAATAATCACCAGAGAAGAAGCAGTGGCTGATTTTTACACATTTGCAGACGTGGAGCAGATCAGTAAAAAGAAAAGATTGATTTTGCGTGTAAGCATCAGCCGATCGCCAAAACCTCAGGAAATCAGCACCGACTTATTGGCGTAACCCTAGCAACCAGTGCAGGATGTATGTTAATGCAAAGTTCAAAGGTTAAATCGGCTCCAGTAAAGAAATCCAGCCAGCATACGTGTTATTCCATACATATGATCATGATGAATTGATTATTCAAACTATTGTCATTTAGTAATCGATTAATCGTTAACTGGAGGATACAGACTCAAAACAAAGGCCATTTGCTGAAAGAACAACATATTCTGGGCAGTAAGCCAAAATTGTAGAAAAGATATATATATAAATATATAATATACACACACACATTTTGCATTTAAGATAAAAAATATATATATATCTGTAAATATGTTCCACCCAAAACTCCTCAAGTGGCAGTTTTATCTTCACCTGGTTCTAATTCTGTAAAAAAAAAAATTGAAAAAGAAACAAATTTTCTTTAAGCGGCTTTTGATATCCAGTTATCAGGTAATCTATAGTCACTGTACTAATATTAAGTTAAGCAGAAAGACCTGACCTTTTCACGTTATATTAAAAGTATTGTTTTTAGCTAATAAAACAATGTGCTGTTGCACTTAAAGCAACATAAAGTTTCTTTTTAAGAAATTGGATTATCTGTTTATTTGCATCTTCTAATATTGTATAAAAAAGGCTTAAATGGAAAAATCTGCTAAATGTGCCAGTTCTTTTTTTTATCTAATTAATTTTCAGAATAACTGCATTATTAATCGATTACTAAGCTCATCGTTAGTTGCAGTCCTAATATTTATCCACATTTCTGCGAGGAAAAAGACGAATCTAATGAGAAGTTGCTTTAAGCTTCCCAGTAAAAGACGACCTCACCATTTCTAGTAAAAAATTAACAGAAGTAAACGTGCCGATAAATGCTGTGAATATTCGTGTTCCTCTGCAAGATTCAGGTTGGCCTCGGTTAGAGGAAACGGTCACGCAGGTAAAAACAACAGAAAGCCAGACGGACCTGAACTTGAGCAGACCGGCGCGGCCGTTGGTGGTGTCTTCTTCAGGAAAGACGAGTAAAGGCGGGGCACCGTCAGCAGAGCAGTACCTCTGGAGAGACTCTCCTACCGCTTCCTGGCTGGAGGCCGAGTGGATCTCCATGAAGCCCCGGGCCCAACACATGAAGCCCGTGGAGCCCTCCAGCTGGGGCTGAGGAGCAGAGGAACAACAAATCAAGCTTACCCAAGCCTGGACTCACCGCTTACAACGAAACATGGCAGATGTAGTCAAGTTTGCTTGTGTAGCACGTTTCAGCGTCATGAAACCAGCAATAAATATTACATTTTGTCATCAAATTGAGCACTTAAAGCTAAGATTTAAAAAAACTTCACGTTGTGTTCTAAAGCAGAGTCTCTTCAGCCTTTCAAACATTTCTGACCTTTTATTGCAACGCTTTATTAGCTAAACCCCTTAAGCCCGACCTCTGAGGCATTAAAACGGCCCCGACCGCTGCAGCGCTTCGTCACACATCGCAGAAAAAAAATTTACATTTTACCCCACAGCGCATACATATTGCCTCGCAAAAGAATTCATTTCTTTGCATATTTTCAGTGTGTTTCATTCAGATAAGATGCAACAGAATCAATACAAACTAGCCCATAACTGTGAAAGTGAAAGGAAATCCTACATGTTTTAGCTAGGGCTGGGATGACAAATGCATGCCAGGTTTTTATTTGGCAAAAAAACATTTGTTTAAAACCATGCAGTCTTTCTTTATCCCTTCTCCTTTAAGCATCCGATTGGTTGGTGTCCTCAGTTTGTTTATGGACAGACTGAACAATATACTGAAATAAGCCCGAGCACCGCTGAAACGGTCGATTAGATTAAACGTGATGAATCAATTATTGAAACAATCGTCAAATAGCTTAGTAGTAGATTAATCCTTAACTGGAGTAGAGAGACTCAAAAAAAGGCAAATTGCTGAAAGAACACAAACCTTTAAAACAAAACTTTACAAAAAATATTAACATTTTACATTTAAAATGAAAACAACTGACACTTCACTTGGTTCAAATTGTGCTAAAGAAATCTCCCTTTAAAAGACCTTTTGCTATTTACTTAATTGGTTCTATTCAAGAAATAGTCAACAGATCCCTACACTGTATTGACACTAGAAGTACATTTCTTTGTTGCTGTGGTTCCTTTGCTGCATTTTAAGCAAGAAATGTTTATATTTTAAAAAGGAGCCAAATTATTTATTTGCATCTGTTAATTAATCTCTAATAATGTATAAAAAGAGCTTAAAGGGAACATCTACAGAGCAATTTTTTTATCCAATTAATCGTCAGAAAAATTGTTTACTAGAACAATCGTTAGTTGCAGCCCCAATGCGGAGATGAAAAGGAGTGAAAAAGCGATCAATAATCAGGTTTTTTTTTTTCCCAGTAAAACTTGAACACTCACAGTATTGAAGGGGGTCAGGAGGTTGATAATATTGTGGTCAAACTCTGTCACATGATTGCATACGCAGAGCTTGGTGTTTTTATCCCGGGAGCGAGGATTTCTCTGTCGCACGTGCATCCCGAGGACCGAGCACATGACCCTGACAACGAACCTGCAAGCGAAAATAGATGCCAACACCAACAGATTAAAGAAGAAAAAAGAAAACAATTAAGAACAATGGCGAAGGCCCGCCACCTTAACCGGTACTTGCCTCCGCACAAAGCTATCTGGGATTGCGCAGCTGACCAGGAAAACGTGAACGCCGATAAAAATCCGCATCAGCATCAAACAAACGCCAACTGGGGAGTAGATGAGCAACAGCAGGAGAGCCACGGCATCTTTGGGAAACCTGCAAACACACAGATTGTTTCGATTCCACAGGAGAAAAATCAAATCAAATCAAACACACCTAACATCTCTAAGTCAAGGCTAACTTCTTACAAATGCCACAGGTAAGCAAACACACCTGCTGGACTAAAACGGGGCGAGTCTCCAGGTATTTCATGTCAAAATTCCCAGTTTCTTTTAGCACCATTTTCAAGTGTTAATAAAATTCACTGTGGATTTACGGCTGACATTCCTACCGTGGTTCTACAGTTGATCAATAGGGATAAAATAACTTCACTCCCTCTTTTGAAAATGACTGTATACACATGTTTACAAAATAAGTTCATTAAAAAAAACACCTTTATTTTTGCAACAGATATTTCCATTTAAAACTTGCAAAGCGGAACTGAAGTCAAACTCTTCAAACTGCCTCAAACTTGACAAATGCATTTGATTGTGATTTACCGTCATGCTGGCCTGCGCTGGTTTGACCTGCTCATACATTTCCAGATGTAAATTGGGCCTGACAGCGAGTCATGAAGTTACATTTATTGCAAATTTGACACTAAAGTACATAAGCAGAAATGTATTTTTTTTTTAAATCATGGCCGCACACCAATGTGTAAAGAAGCAGACTCAGCATTTGCCATTTGAAAAGACATTACTGAATGTTGTCTTTCATTTCCAATAACTTGTTACACGTGTCCTTCGTGTGCAGCTCTTTGACATCAAATTCTCATTGAAGCGTGACAGAAGTAGTTTTTCCTTTTATACAACAGTAAAACAACACGTTTATTAAACTTACCTAAACTAAACCCTTCCTAGAGCAGGTGGACATGAACACAAACTCTACCTTCAACAGAGGCAGCGTTATTTTTTGATATATCTAACTAAATGAAATAGTGATGCATATCCTTACCAGTGTTGGGAAGTGCACCCTAAATAAAGTTCCAGAGTAACTAATAGCAACATGATGTCTCTGCTACTTGGCTAATTAGCATATCGTGTTTCTTTTCGAACGTTTTAACTCTCTGTGACACGTTTGACCTGTAAATGCATCATATATCCGTCACCGATAACTTCATAAAACATTGTCGCAATGAGGAACACAGCCCCTCCACCAGTGGCTCATTAGCTTTATTCTGGCTAACCAGGGAGTTCTAGTTAGCCTGCCGTTAGCTGACTTACCGACGAAAGTCAAACATGTCCTCAATCCCCCGAGTCTCCATGTCTGCCTGTCGGACTTTGGCTTGGCACACAGGCTAATGCTAAGAATACCACCTGACCTCTAAATATGGGTGAGTCATTACGTTCACAGCAGCGCTATGGTTGGTCCTCCACTGGGTGAACTGGTAACCAGCTAGCCTCGTCGTTCAATCGATAAACTGGCAACACAGTCAGACAGAACGAGCGGCTAGGTAGGTTAGCATAGCAGCTATCAACAGATGTTACTTCCTGTAGTATGGCCACAGTTCCTGTTAGGAACCTCTAAAATAAAGTTGTTGTTGTTTTTAACGTTGAGCTGTGGGTTTTTACTGATTAGACTCCGAAAGTTTAACTTGGACTTATGTACAGTATTTCTAAATTACACATTTTATTAATTTCTAGTGTTTTTTCCCCCCCAGATCAAGTAATTTAATTTCAAAATAAAGTGTGGTATAAACAAAAAACGAGGGACTTTTTGTCTCCCTCTGGTGTTTGAATTGGGAACTTTGAAATTACACAAAAATCAGAAGGCAAATTAAAACATGTTATATTTATGTACATATAAAAAGAAACCTAGTGAAATGTAATTAGTTCAATTTGAAATTAAACGAGTAACTAATTCACAACTCGTTAATACCTTGAACCACTTCAGTACTTTGAGTTCGCTCCTGATCAATTGTTTTTTCAAGAAATATATTCCTAAAAATGTGCAAATATTGCAGATCGCAAATATAACTATTTTATACACTGTAAATAAATTATTGGATATATCGTTGAAAATGATTCATGAACACCCTGTAAATTACACATTGCTTATGGAAACAAATAAACATTACGGTTAATATATGTAAATAAAAAGACTTTATTTTCCTTTTCTTCTCTCCAACTAGCTGAGGCTCTCTGTCGCCCCCTGGTGTTCCCCAGGCGGCCTAGCGCATTTTCCCTTTAACAAAATCCTCTCGTTAAATCTCGCAGGCTCCTCCCACATGCGGTCCAGTTTGTTTGGCAACAAGAGCAACTCGTTTGTGCAATCGCCGCAGTTAACCCGCTATTGATTTAGATTTCTGGGAAAACAAACAGAGCGCTTTTAAATCCAGCGCAAGCTGAAGGCTGGTCCCTTTTCTTTCTGCCAGCGCTCAGGAGTCAAAATGAGGGTCGGAGTCCGTTGCTGTCCTCTAATCCTCTGCTTGGCCCTGGTCTCGGTGTTCGGGCTGGGTGAAGACCTCGACCGGCCTCTGTTCGGGCCCCCCGGCTCTCCTATCCGGCTTCATGAGTCCGACCCGGACCTGAAGAAGGTTCTGGTTTTCGCGGAGGAGCGATACAACCGGGGCTCCAACGCTATGCACGTCCGCCGCGTCAGCCGGTTCGTCTCTGCCACTAAACAGGTTAAGACTCAAAAACAATTATTTCTTCTTTGTTTAAATTATTGAGTCTTATCGGTGCTTTTAATCATTTAAGAGTCAGTTCAGTATTATTAAATGTCTGTGTTTACAACGATTATTAACCCTGCGACATATTAACATACGTGAGGTCTAGACGGAAGGATAAATCCATCATTTCAAAATAAAAGCACAAACTTCATAGTACAGAACAGATGCTGATGTACATTTCCTAAAGAATATATTTATTTAAAAGCTATCTAATTATGATTATAAAAATTACCCATTAAATGAAGTGAAATAGACGTACTATTAGTGTGAAACTTCAATTCTTAAAAGCGTCTTTTCCTAACCGGAAGCGTCGATTTATCAGCGCATCATCGACACACCACCACCAGAGAAGCCATATTCCTAAAATAAAATATCTTTTTTTTTTTGCTAAAAATGTTTAACGTCCTCAAGAACTTATGTCTCAATAAATAAACAAATAAATATTACTGCCTGGCATCTTTTTTAACACTTTGGAGTCTAATAACAGGCACATTTTGCATTTTAAGAAGTAGTTCATGCAACACTGATATTGCAGTGACTAATTTTGCAGTAAATTGCGCAGCCCCAACATCAGTCGGTTTCTAAATCCTTTTTGTGGAGAACTACTTTCTTTCTTGCAATTTCTACATTTTCATCTGTTTTTGCAGCTGGTGAAGGGAATCCGCTACACCTTAACACTGGAACTGAGCAACACCCAGTGTAAGAAAGCTGCCATACTCAGGACCTGTGACTTCTATCCTGAGCCTCAGAAACTTAAGGTACGCTGTGAGAGTGACAGACAGCGACAGACTAAGCAACAAACAGGAAGTTGCCAGCCTTATGGAATGGATACCAAATGTCTAACTGATTGTGTTGTTTAATGTACAGCAGTGTTTGTTCAGGCAGAAATGTCAGCACTGATCTAGTCTTGTGACATGACTGGTTGTAGCTTTGGGCATGCTTGTGCAACTCTCATATATATATATCTATATATATATAGATATATATATATAGATATATATCTCTCTATATATATAGATATGCTTCTACAATCCAGTTATGACAGAAAATTTAAAAAGAAAATAAAAAAATAATAAATCAAAGTGAAACACACACACTCACTTAACTGAAGTAAGTTGTAAAGTTTGTGAGAAGAGATGAAGACAGACAAGCAACTTCCTCTCGTTTCCTTATTTTTAGCGTTTGCAGGACATGAACAAGCACATGATTCTGATGATATTAATGTCTGTTGTTTTTTTGTTCTGGTGTGTTTTCCCGAATCAGACTGAAGTGTGTGTGTTTGAAGTGTGGGACATTCCCTGGCAGGCCACCACCACCCTCCTCAAACAGAAGTGCCAGCCTAAAGGTCGGTCAGTCAGCAACCAGACGAGCGGATCGCTCTTTCTTATAGATCTCATCTTTCCTTTTTTTTAATTTTTATTAATTCATCTTATTTTTTCATTTCTGTACATATATTTTTTATTTATTTATACATGTTGTCTCATTGAGATCCAAGATCTAATGCACAAAAGAGACCTGGTTTCCTACATCAAGCAACAACAAAACCTGGAAAGAGAGCAAAACCAAATTAAACACACAGGTCTTTTTTTTTCTCTGGCTAAAGTATTCTTAGGCTAATTGCAATATCAGGTGATCCACATTAACATTAAACAAGCAAACAAACAAAAATCACCCTTATTCGTATTTTCAGCATGGTCTTGTTTGTTCAATCTGACCTTCATGTTACATAACCGGGATCAATGAGGTAAATTACGTAAAGGGTGATGAGTCAATGTCTAATGTTAGCGTTCACCTAGCTAAAGCTTCCATTACTGCTACTTAGTGCTGTTGATTTTAAAATAAATCGACATTTAACAACGGGAAACTGAAGCACGTGTTTATCAACTAATATGCTCTCCTCGTTTCAGTTGGTCCAGCCTCAGAACAGCCCAACAAGGCGGAGGCTCAATCCACCGTCCAGCCCTCAGAGGTAAAAAAACAAAAAAAAAGCAGCTTAGTGAGGGCCTGGTCAGTGTTTCGCCGCGTGCCCCAGCAGTCGTTTATTCTCTTTGTTCTCTCTGTGGTAGGAGTCCGTGGAGCTGCTGGGCCAGTTTAAAGAGTTCATAGTTAAATACAATAAGGTCTACAGCAGCCAGGAAGGTGAGCGGTTTGCACATGCTCACACAATCCAGCACCTGCGCACACACACACACATGTGCGCACACATACACATTTGCGTGGCTATCTTTGTGGGGACTTTCTATTGACTTCCATTCATTTCTACAGCCTAAACCTTACCCTTACCCTAACCCTAACCATTACATACCTAACCCTAACCCTATACAAAACTCAATTCACACCTTAGTCCTAAATCTGACCCCTGACCCAAAAACAGTGTTTCCCCTTGTGGGGCCCAGGATTCGGTCCCCACAATTAGCAGTGGGTCCCCACAACGTAGTATGTGTCAGGACAATGGTCCCCACAAGGTATTACAAACAAACACGCTCACACACAGAGTCACATTCTGGTGCACAGACACTGAACCTTTTGTGCTTGCAGCTCATTGTGTTCGCCCCGAAGGGAAAACACTCTCACAAGTCAGCCCACATTCAGTTCCATGTATACGTAGAATGCTGTGAAAAAGTAAAACACGCAAATCCTAAAGGGTCAAAGTAATCTTATTAAGAGAAATTATTAAAAGCAGTTTTCAACTAATGTTTTACTTTTTTTAAGAGGAAAAAGTTGGTACAAATTAACTTGCCACTATTTGAAAAACTAGTTATCCACTTTATAAAATTTCGCAGCAACTGTGATTAACCACATTTTCTTGACTGCTGAGTTAGCTGTGGGCATTTATCGTATCGTTTATCATTTACTGTAAAAATGTTTAATGAGAAGAACTCTGATTTATTGTCATCTCAATAAATTTCAATGAATGATGTAAAAAAAACTGACGTAATTGTAAATGCTATTTTTACTATTTTCTCCACTGTTTGATAAGAGCAATACATCAATAACATCATATATAGTGATAAATACTTGATCAGTGTCTGTAGATAATATGTCCGATACAACATACAATAATTTCACTGACCTCCGATCCAGAACCAAACAGCATTCTGGGAGACGAAAGCGGAGGAAAGGCTTTCGCTGCTCAACCTTTCACAACCAGCTATAATGACTTAGACTTAGACTTAGACTTATACTGACTTTATTGTCATTTTGCTTGCACAGGGTGTATACAGAACGAAATTTCGTTGCATACGGCTCAGGACAATGTTTTGAGCTTTCAATGTTGTGAGGTTACTCCAGAATAAAATAAAATACAGTATAAAATATGAATATAAATCTAAATATAAAATATAAAGTGCAGGACTGACAGTAAAAATGTTGGTGGCATCAACAAACTCACTTACTCTTTGGTTACCTAGCAACAACCTGTTGAGGAACTTCAGCAGCAGCAATATCAGGCTTTCCCACTGTGCCGCATAACTGCTTACTGCTTAAAATTGGAAAACAACGGCTGGGAGTGAAGGAAGAAAATTAGCACAACACATCCAGACGAAACTGGATGAAACAAGAAAGTCGGCAGTATTTCAGATATGTAAAATAAAAAACTAATAGATAATTATCGTTATCGACCGATATGAAACCCTAATATTGTGATATATTTTTAAGCCATATCATCCAGCCCTAAACAGAATACATAAGTTTAATGGAAAAGGAGCGTGGCGCAACAGTAAAGTTTAATTACTGTAGAGCTTTAGCCAAGACATAGAAGCCAAAAGGAGTCAAATCTCAAACTTCAAATTCTGGGCTCAATTTGGGCAATGATTAGCTTACCTGAAGTGCTAATCGAAGAAGATGACAAACGTTTATTGGGTTGTATTTAGAAAGGTTGATTAGAAAAGAGTGATAGACAGAAATCACATGAAGTATTAATCTGACATTGCATGTTGGGATGTTAAATATTGTCTTTGTGCGCGTTTCCACGACAGAGACTGACAGGCGTCTACGGATCTTTCACGAGAACCTGAAAACGGCCGAGAAGCTCCAGACTTTGGATCAAGGTTCAGCTGAGTACGGCGTTACCAAGTTCAGCGACCTAACTGGTGCGTGCAACCGGGCGCCGTCCGGTTATTTCCGACGAGGAAATCTTTGTTCTGCTTTTTAACATTGCAGCTCTGCGTCAACTCGACGTTTTTCCGGTATCGCAAACGTTTCAGCTTTGTATTCTCTCCATCTGTTTTCGTCCAGAGGAGGAGTTTCGTTCCACGTACCTGAACCCGCTTCTCAGTCAGTGGACTCTTCATCGTCCAATGAAACCCGCCCCCACTGCCAAAGGCCCCGCCCCTGACAGCTGGGACTGGAGGGATCATGGAGCCGTTAGTCCTGTGAAGAACCAGGTGATGCCAAGCAGAAGAGTTAATAACCGAGGGCTCACCCTGTCGGGCATAAATTGATGTAGCGCAGGGATATTTTTGAACCCTCATTGTGTGTGTTTCATAGGGCATGTGTGGATCTTGCTGGGCGTTTTCTGTCACAGGAAACATTGAGGGCCAGTGGTTCCTGAAAAATGGGACTTTGCTGTCACTTTCAGAGCAGGGTAATTCATCCTCACAGATTCTGACTGAAAAAGCTCAACACTGACGTCTTCGAAATGCAATGAAAACAGTCAGTTTTCCATTAAATCAATGGATCATACACTCATACACTCTCCTATGCAGAGCTGGTTGACTGTGATGGACTGGACCAGGCATGCAGAGGTGGACTGCCGTCAAACGCTTATGAAGCTATTGAAAAGCTGGGTAAGAAACATCTTCACGGGAACAGTAACAAACAGAAAATTGAAAAGGGAGGATTTTAGTTTAAATAAGCTTAAGTTATATATATATTTTTTTCATGTATGTTTGTCTCTCCTGTGCCATTAAGGCGGCCTGGAGACAGAGACAGATTACACCTACAAAGGACACAAGCAGACGTGTGATTTCACTGACAGGAAGGTGGCTGCCTACATCAACAGCTCGCTGGAGATTTCCAAAGACGAAAAAGGTAAGCAATGGGGGTGGGCATTTATCGCATTGTTTATCATTTATTGCGATAAATTTCTTATCATGCTAAGAATTTTGATTTGTTGCTGTCACAATAAATTCCAATTAATGTTCTTATTTTTGACTTTTGTAGTTCTACTCTTTTCTTCGCTCTTTGTTCAATAAAAGCATAAATAAAGACTGATACATTTGAGAATAGTTACTGTTTAGTGATACAAATCATATTTCTTTACATGACTGGTGTCTTAAAGAAGCGTATCCTAAAATGACAATGTTTTTTCAAGAGCATTATTTATGTTTGTGGGGCCTATAATTGCTGCAACACACAGTAGACGTAAGAAGGATTCAATAAACCGTTGTTATCGTCACTTTTATCATTATCACAATAGTACCGCAAAATATTGTGATAAAACCGCAAGTCCATATCGTAAGAGAGTCAATATTCTGCGAGTAGGGCATCAAAGTGTCATTATACAGGCAAATATTGTACTGGTTTATTTTTGTTCTCAGAAATTGCTGCTTGGTTGGCAGAGAAAGGACCAATCTCTGTCGCTCTGAATGCCTTTGCAATGCAGGCGAGTACTTTACTTCTTCATTCCGTTTCTCTGTTTGGTCTGATGCAACTCGTACTATTTTTTTCCCTGTATTATCAAAGAGTAAAATTTGCCTTTACAGTTACGGTTGTCTTTTATATTCCCGTAGTTCTATAGAAAGGGTGTTAGTCACCCAATGAAGATCTTCTGCAATCCGTGGATGATCGACCACGCTGTGCTGCTGGTGGGATATGGCGAACGTGAGTAAATTACACCTCCCCCATCGTAGTTTCATGACAATCTATTGATATTAGTTTGTGATTCAGGGAATTTTAAACTGTTTTCATTATGCTGTTCTTCTTCCAGGAAATGGCATCCCATTCTGGGCCATCAAAAATAGCTGGGGGGAGGACTATGGAGAGGAGGTACAAGAATAACAACATCTACCACTAGCTTTATTTGATTCAAGTTAAATATAGGATACAGGAATGCAGATATGCTGGCAGATGTGTAGAATCCTACATTTATATTGTTTTGCAGGTGCACCGATAAATCAGCCCCAATTTCCTTATCGGACAATATTTTAGCGCTGACTTCCAGTCGGCTTGCTTCATATAAATTAATATTTACAACCTGACTCAAATAACAAATTATTAACTTCTTGCTCAAATAACACATTTTTCCACGATAGTTCATTTCTCTTAGCACACAAGCAATTGTAGCGGCACTATTTTGTAAGTACCAGCATCACTCGCAGTGGTTAATTATATAATTTACCTTACCATCCTGTTTTTTTCTTTTTACTGATTTTTTTTTTCTCTTTTTTCAGTACGAGGTAATGCTAGTGCAATAAAATTTCAATTTATTTTAAGTCTTTTTAAGCTTCTTTACCAATAAAAGAATCCAGTACCATGTTGCAAATATGTCAAGGTCTGGTGTAAATATAACTCTGCTTAATGTCATAATGCATTAAACTAGAATATGTTATTTTCTGTGTTCTGTTTGTCTCTTCTGCAGGGTTACTACTACCTTTACAGGGGGTCCAATGCATGTGGAATCAACAAGATGTGCTCTTCAGCTGTTGTCAACTAATCTTCATGCTATATGTACTGTATCTGGTACAACTATGTCAGCTCACAAAACACACAGGAACAAACTGCATGAGGATCCAAGTGAAGACACTTCCAAGTTCTAACAATGTTCCGTTAAACCATTTGCTGTATTCTACTGTCATTCCTCCCACCTCACGCCAATCTACTCTGTCAGACCAGCTCTACTGACATTAGCTTTGATGTTACTGTGAAACTTTGCTGTAATTTGAAACTGGAGTTCGTTTGCACATTTTTTTCCGTTGTTTCAGCAGAGGCAGTATTGGTTGTAACTCATCTCTACTAGCAATAAACGTGCTTGTGCTCGAGGTATTGTGAAACTTAGACCATGTCTACTCAGTGTTTTTTTGTTTTTTTTTTAAAGTTCTGCTACTAGTTGTTGTGCTAATGGTATTAATTGAGATTTCTGTTTCCAAGGAAAGGTTTGCACAGGACTATTAAACTCCAATAACAACTGCTGTGAGAGTGGAAAAAAAACGATGTTTGAATAAAATGTGGGAATTCAAAAAAAGTTCTTCCAGTTTCCAAAATAAATCACTTTGCTTAGACATTTGGAATCATGAATGGACACAGTGAATTATTATCATCCATCGTCTATACCCAGTCTAAATGGTGCCTATCTCCAGCTGTCCTTGGACAAAGAGGCGCTATCAGGTTGCCAGCCCATCACAAGGCAATACACACACATTTATTGGTAAATCATGCATACACACACTCACTCACACAAGCATTCAACATATTTACACTCAAGTAAATGTAAAAAGTAGCTTTGCAATAAATTACTCAAGAAAAAACGTATTCTGTGAAGAGACTACTCAAAGTAACTGATCATACCATGTGATTTAATATTTAAAAATTATGTAGGAAGAGAAACAAGTATATGAAGTTATGCGCAAATTTTGGTATTTTAGTACAAATTAATACAAATGACAATTACAAAACAACAAATTTAAGCAGAAGAAATGCTAAACTTTTTTTAAAAATACAAAACTTAGGACACTAATACAGCAGGTAATCCACAGAATAAGAAAACGTGTTTCCAGTGACAATATATGGTGTTAACAGAATCTTCACTTAATCTCCAAATGCCCCATTAGCAGATACAAAATTACATCAGAACAACAAAGCTTGTCTGCAAACAAGATGTCTGCATTTCACATCAATGGTAGATCTGTGTTTGTTGTATTTAAAAGATATGTTTGTTCTTTATTCAGTAAAGGCCTAAGTATCTATTTTACTCAAATAGAAGAAGAAATGCTTCACAATAACATTACTCAAGTAAAAGTAAGAAGTAGGGTGTAGTAAAAACTGCTTCTAAAAGTATTCCTGTACCCAAAAGTTACTGAGGTAATTGTAAGTATTTACTACCCACATCTATACAGTACAGATAAATTAACCTAACATTTCTGCGTTTGGAGTCGGAAGCCCCAGCACCCGTTCTGGAATCCAGTGGTATTCTTATTTGCATCTTACAAGCATTTAAATGTTGGTGATCTTGAACATTGCTCTGATTTCTGAAAGAAATGCAAATCCCATAATGCAAAGTAACAATTACCCAGGAAACAGTTAAATCTTTCTTCCGCAGAAAGACACCTGTAAAATAAGAATAATTGTTTCCCAGCTCGCAATAATGTTTAATATTTAAATGGAGGACAATATATTACTATTGTATTGAATTTTCATTTCAATGTACTTATAATTATTAGAAAAGCATGTGACAAAAGAGCAAAGTTTTTTTTGTTTAAAAAAGAAGGTAAATAAAATCATGGTGCTTTTACTTTGAAAGTAAAAAGCACGTTAACACCGGAAGTGAGACGTTTGTTTCTGGTGTTTTCAGAAAACGCGATAGCATGTGGCATATTCATTGGTAGAAAAGGCTTTGTTATTCTGCTCAGCTTTTCTGCTCCTCTTTTTGTCGCTGTTAGGAAACATACTTCGTTTTGAAACGAGACTTTTGTCTGTAGTTTTCAAGGTAGGAGCGGAAATACAAGTAGTAGCTTTCAACATAGCCAGTGTTAGCAGTGCTAGCATATCAAGCTAAGTTCTTGGTATAATTAATAAATTATTTATGGTATTAAGAATATGACCGCATTCAAAGGTAGCATATTCGAGTGTGTTTGCTTTTTAAAATCACTTTTGTAACTTTCTGTAGTTGTCGACACTTTGATATGGGATAGTTAACTAAGTTTGGTTAATGTGCAGCAACGTTTCCAGGTGTAGTACAACGTTCTGTAATCATGCAATTTGCGGACTATGAAAGGATTTCCGTTTAATTTGAAAACATTTAATTAGGAGTTTCCAAATGTAGCTATCCAGCTTTTCTTTAAGTCTACACGTCTATTAATTTATCGGTGTGTCAAACTCTTGTGATTTTATTTTTTACCAGCCATGTGCAAATTATGTCAGTACTTGTGTTTGTTGCCCCATGAATGTTGCCCCTTGCAGTGGCAGCAATATAGTTACCTAAGAGACGTGACAAATAGTTTGTGTCGTCACAATAATATCGCAAATATCGTGATAAAACTCTAAAGACCATATCGCCCACCCTTACGTATTAGTAGTAGCATTTCAACATGACTAATTTCTTAAATCTGCTTTCTGTTATCTGATAAATCATAGTTATGCCCATCTCTATTTGTACCAGAGGTCGCGCTAGACCTTTTTGTTCTCCGTCATTTTGACCGACAGCATTTGAAAACAATCGGTCATGTACTATTTTTACCTGTCAAAATATAATCATATTAACATTAGGCTATTTAGCCACATTTTTATGTGGTTCAGTTAATATTCACCTTGTTGAACCGTGAATTCAGATCCCATCACACATAAAGCAGATAAATGCATCTAACTTTTTTCTCCATAGTGACACAAACCACTGACTGTGGTCCCAATAACTTATAATAAATTAAATTAAATGACTCCAGTTAATTTCCAAGCACTTCACTCGCTGTGAAATATTCCGTTAACGCGACCTCTGAGTTGTGCCGATTTTGTTTTCCCCTTCTGAGAATTAAGAGTTTGACAAAGTGTGCTATAGTGTCTGCAGAACAAGTACAGAATCTATTCTGACTTTTTTGTAATTTCTTTTTTTCTCCTGTTTTCTCCTCAAGCTGGCGAAGGAAACTGCTGCCCATAACTTAAAATGTCACAGGCCACTAAACGCAAACATGTTGTGAAGGAAGTTCTGGGAGACTTCATCACTCCCACGGAGAACCAGCAGATTGTGAAGGTAAACATATTAATGTGCAGGTCAGAAACAACACTCAGGAGGACGTTTTAACCATTTCCTATCTCCTTTCTCCACCTGCACGCTCTTAACAGGTGACTGGTAGCCGCGGTAACAACCTCCACGAAACGATCACGGCTCAGGGCGAGACGTTCCTGGTTAGCATGCCCACCAAGTTCCGCAAGAACATCTGGATCAAGAGAGGTAATTTCTAGAGTAGGATTATTTTTCTGAAAACGAAGTCACTGAGCCATTTATGAGTATTTAAAGATGCTTAATGGGGCGATTTGTGTTTAAATATACTCAATCTAGCCTTGGGCCAATATCAATATCCGATAATATTGTTGTCATGGCCGATATTTACCAACATTATATATATCTTACTACCCTTTCAACATCTTCAAGGAAACATTCACACTATTGACATTGCTTCCCTGCTTCATTTAAACTCCCCACAATCCTGTTCTGCACCACTATCTCTGTCACATGACCCAAGTATCCATGACCAACTTCCTCCCTGTCCAGAACCAAATGGCGTAATGATGGAAATAAATATCTGTTGGTAATAACGACCCAGTTTTCTTTACTGGAGTGAGACTGATGTGTTAAAAAAAATGATGAAGATCAGCAGACATGTCTGTGTGTTAACATAAGATGCGTTTCCAGCAATTATATAATTGCGCAAATTGGTTCCGAAAAAAAATCGGCCAATGGAAACGCAGCAATTTTGAAAAAACACAATTTCCACAAAAGGAAAAAAAAAATTGAGCTGGGGTGAAGCCGTTTTTGGTCATGTTGAAATTAGCGCATTTCACAAAACTTTGATGGAGACACTTTTGTTTTGCGTCACATGATCAACAACTGGATGTTGCTACAGGCAGTCACTGCAGAAAAGATGAAGGAGACGACAGGAAGTGGGAGAAGAACGATGCGAGGCACGCTTTTAACAACTTATCATGTGAACAAACATATTCACATGTGATCTTAGTTGTGCTTCTTATTTAAAGGAAACGCCGCAATTGTGAAAATTGTGTGTATTCAACATTAGCAAAATATAAACAAAGTTTTATGCACTTTTATAACCAAAATGCAGCTATATCTTGTTTTGGGAATATGGGTATTACAGGGGAATACCCTATATTGTGTTAATAAGTTAAATTACGATCACTGTAAGTTAATATTTGCCTTAAATCCCTTTTTTTTAATAGATGAATTTCCTGGATAATTAAATTCTCTTTCTTAGGTGATTATGTCATCGTGGATCCTATTGAAGAAGGGGAGAAGGTGAAGGCAGAGATCAGCTTCATTCTCTACAAAGATCACATTCAGAACCTGCAGAAACAGCAACTCTGGTAAGTAGAATCCCAAACTCCCTCAGAAGGAGAGCAGCGGACGCCTCCTAAACCACAAAGTGTCTCCTTTAAGGCCCGAGGGCTTTATGGAGGAGCAGTCATCGCAGGACAAGACGAGCAGCAAGGAAGAGGAGGCGGAAGGGAGAGACGACGAAGAGGAAGGAAGCGACTCCGAAGACGACGACAGTGACCTCTTTGTGAACACAAACCGCTGTAACTACCAGTACAGTGAGAGCGAAGATGAGGACGACACTGAGGAGGAGGAGGAGGAAGAAGACGAGGAGGAGAAAAGGACAGAAAATGGATCATAGCAGCTTGTGAGCTGGGAAGATCCAGTGACTCTCCGACTGATCTTGATTCCACGATGATTTCAAACGTTTGTTCTTGTGCAACGGCTCCCTCTGCAGGCCAGCTGTGAGAGAACAGCCGAGGGCTGGAGTGGCTGGGCTCCTCAGTGAACCTAATTGTTGCTGTTTCTACCAAAAACAATCTAAAATGTTCCAGTGAAACTGAAATACAACTAGAAGAAGCACCAGATGTGTTCCTGTCTTTCCTTCTAAATTCCCAGTAAAACTTTTAAGCCTCGTTTTTTTCAGGTCGGTTTCTACAACAGTCCTCAACTGCGACTGCAGCAATAGAGTAAAACATTTATTTAATCTCCAGTTATTGCTTTAATGGGATAAATAAATCAATAAAAAGTGTAAACAATATTTTAATGAAATAAACATATTTTGTCAGCTTGATAGTTACTTTGCCCCTTTGCCGTTCTCCTGTTTTTTGTCAAGTTTCAAAAAGGAGCCGCCTGCCACTAGATGATTTGGTCCAACTTTATTTGTCCCAGACAGGGAAATGTCCTAGTTGCTTTTATAGCCAATTGTTCAAAATGATTTTCTATGATTTACTGTATGTTATGGCTATATTACTTCAATAAATGGTGTTTACCAACAGGTGTTTACCGTTCAGTTACTTTGGTTTGATCAGCAATCCTGGCTATCGGGGATCATGTTACATTTAAAATATGGTGTCTTCAAAATAACCAAACTAAATTGGGGGATTTATAAAGGGCAATATAATGTAAAAATTACTTTTTTTTTTTTGGCTTTACATATTCCCTCCCCCACTCAGCTCCTTCAGACTAGCCAGCAGCAATTAGCAAACACCTGTTAGAACAGCACATCTGCTGAGCTCAGCATAAGAACCACTTCTCAGTGCGACGCTGGTTAAAAACGTTGTCAAACGGAGAAATGTGACATTCTGAAGGCAACAGCAGGAGCTGCTTAAACCAAGGCGTTCATTTACCAAGTCAAATTTCTTTTACGTCATATTTGATATGTACAGCTTTTTTTTTTTTTAACAACTGAAGGCAACACAAATTACCTCTGGCAATAGCAAGTTACTCGATTGTGCTAAATGATACTATGTATCACTTGTTAAAACGATAACAAAATATGTCCCACTGAATATAAAAATATCTAGAAACAATTTGAAAAAATATACAGTACAGACCAAAAGTTTGGATGCACCTTTTAATTCAATGAGTTTCCTTTATTTTCATGACTATTGACATTGTAGATTCACACTGAAGGCATCAAAACTATGAATAACACATGTGGAAATATGCACTAAACAAAAAAGTGTAAAACAACTGAAAATAGCCCTTATATTCTAGTTTCTTCAAAGTAGCAACCTTTTGCTGTGATTACTGCTTTGCACACACTCTGCATTTTCTTGATGAGCTTCAAGAGGTCGTCACCTGAAATGGTTTTCACTTCATAGGTCAACCTGCCCTGTCAGGTTAATAAGTGGGATTTATTGCCTCATAAATAGTCATGAAAGTAAAGAAAACCCATTGAAAACCCATTGAATGTGTCCAAACGTTTGGTCTGTACTGTACATCGATAAAGTTACTACAGACAAAATTGAAACTGATATAGCTGGTGAACTGTTGGGCGATGTAACATGCCATTGTCACCTTTTTATTGGAGATGCTGTCATTATCAAATGAACGCAAGTCGTTCTCCTCAGTTTCAGCTGTTTGGTTGTGATGCTAATTCTGACCCAGCAGCACTTTCAGGATCAGCAGAGACATTCCCTCTGACGCTGCGTGACCAAAACCCGCTACTATTATCAGTAATTTAGCGTCTATTGTAAACAGCATTCCTCATGTAACCATCAACGATGATGCAAGAAAGCAATGATGCTGTGGGTTTTGTTACACGCACCTACAAGACCGAGGTATTTCTCCATGAATCAGAGAATTCCAAATACCAGTGAATCCAGCTGAACCAGTGAATCCAGTTTGTGCATTCGTCCCCAAATGTCAGCCTTCGTTGTATCTCAAGTATTAGGTAAACACTCCTCATTCTGAAGCTGAAAATGTTTAAACTCACGACAAAGCTCCATGATTCCACTTAAAATAAAAGGTTTTTTTTCTGTATCATTTTTAAAATGGACAGTAATCGTTCAGATCGTTAATTTGATTGCATTTACTCAAACAGCGCCGGCTACTCATACAGTTTATATGAGCAACGCAGCCTGGACGGTGTGTCAGGAGTTACCAAAGAGTATTGTTGTCCAGTTTAAGGCCACATGGTTATTGACGCTGAACTCTTAATTTCCAGCTACAGAGGCGGTGCTAAATTAAAACCTAATTGAACATTTTAAAAGAAAGAAATTGGCTCTGTGCAGAAGCCTGCAACAACTCAAAAATAATGGGAAAAACTAGATAAAACCAGCATATAAAAACCAATAACGGCTGTGATTCACACGAAGGTTGTGCAATAAAGGAACAAGTTGTTGTTCCGAGAAAAAGGAAATTGTTTCTTTTTCTTTTCTTTTTAAGTGTCCAACACTGGGAGTGCTGGAGCGTCTTACACAGGTAGAAGAGCATTTCTTAGAAGAGCAACTCAATGTTTCTCACAAAGGAGCTGTATTGTGTTAAACGGCTCCTGGCATAATGCAACCTTTTGTTTACGGCTGACGTTCTGTTGTGTTGACAGTGTTTTTTTTGTGATGTGATCAGAAGGCTGATCTCTGCGAACACAGCGGTTCTTTCCTCCGAGGCGGGGCGCAGTGGGGAGGAAAGTCCTCTAAACCGTAACTCTCTGCTCTGAAAAGGTCGTGTTAACCGGGAGGGGAACTTGTTAATAAAACTCCACGACGTGATAAAGACACTTGACTGCAATAACTGTCTGTGTTGGACTGTGATTGTTTCTTAAAGGAGTATTTAAAGCTCTGAACTGAAAGGTTATACAACCCCTGGCAAAAAGTATGGACTCACCAGTCTTGGATGAGCACTCATTCAGACATTTCATGCTGTAAAACAAACTCAGATCAAAAACATGATACAATATTAAGGTCGTTCCAAAGTGCAACTTGTTGGCCTTCAGGAACACTCAAAGAAATGAAGAGAAACTATTGTGGGAGTCAGTGAATGATACTGTAATTGACCAAACACAGGGGAATAAATATGGAATCACTCAATTCTGAGGAAAAAAGTATGGAATCATGAAAAACGCATAAACAAAAGACCATTCAACATACATCACTAGTATTTAGTTGCACCACCTTTGGCTTTTATAACAGCTTTCAGTCTGTGAGGCATGGACTTGATGAGTGACAAACAGTATTCTGCATCAATTTGGTGCCAACTCTCTTTGATAGCAGTTGCCAGATCAGCTTTGCTGGTTGGACCCTTCTTGTGGACCATTTTTTTCAATCTCCACCACAGGTTTTCAATTGGGTTGAGATCTGGACTATTTGCAGGCCATGACATCGACTGAATGTGTCTTTCTTCAAGGAATGCCTTCACTGTTTTTGCCCGATGGCACGATGCATTGTCATCTTGGAAAATTATTTCATCATCACCAAACATCTGTTCAATTGAAGGGATGAGAAAACTGTCCAAAATGTCAATGTAAACTTGTGCATTGATAGAAGAATTAACCACAGTCATCTCCCCAGTGCCTTTGCCTGACATGCAGCCCCATATTATCAAGGACTGTGGAAATTTGGTTGTTTTCTTCAGGCAGGCCTCTTCATAAATCTCACTGGAACGGCACCAAACAAAAGTTCCAGCATCATCACCTTGTCCAATGCAGATTCTTGACTCATCACTGAAGACAACTTTCATCCAGTCATCCACAGTCCATGATTGCCTCTCCTTAGCCCATTGGAGTCTCGTTCTTTTATGTTTAGGTGTCAATGCTGGTTTTCGTTTAGCTTTCCTGTATTGAAATCCCATCTCCTTTAGGCGATTTCTTACGGTTCGGTCACATACATTGACTCCAACTTCCTCCCATTTATGCTTCATCTGTTTAGTTGTACTTTTTCGGTTTTCAAGACAAATGGCCTTAAGTTGTTTGTCTTGACGCTTTGATGTCTTTCTTGGTCTACCAGTACGCTTGGCTTTGACAACCATTCCATGCTGTTTGTATTTGGTCCATATCTTGGATACAGCTGACTGTGAACAGCCCACATCTTTAGCAACCATGCGTGAAGGGTTACCTTCCTCAAGAAGTTTCACAATCCTCTCTTTTGTTTCAAGGGACATTTCTCTTGTTGGAGCCATGGTTCTCACCACTCCACTTCGTCCAGCAGCCCTCCAAGGTGTCATGACTGCAGGTGTTTTGAACTGCACACTAACGGGCACATCTAATCTGGGGCAGGTGTCCATTTAGGGAAAGGAAATAGACTGGGTGTGTCCTTTTTTTTCTACCTCCAATTTGAGTGATTCCACACTTTTTTCCTCAGACCTGAGTGATTCCATATTTATTTCCCTGTGCTTGGTCAATTAAAGTATCATTCACTGACTCCCACAATAGTTTCTCTTCATTTCTTTGAGTGTTCCTGAAGGCCAACAAGTTGCACTTTGGAACGACCTTAATATTGTATCATGTTTTTGATCTGAGTTTGTTTTACAGCATGAAATGTCTGAATGAGTGCTCATCCAAGACTGGTGAGTCCATACTTTTTGCCAGGGGTTGTATTATGACGGAGATCATGTAATTTCATTAAGTTTTGGGGGGGAAATTCCACTTTTAGTAGTATACTCCCCAAAATATCCAGTGGGGAGTATTAGTGCTCCTAAAAATCCCTTCAAAGTGGTAACTGTCCTTATCTTTTAATCCCCATCGATCTTCATCTTTCATGCTTTATTTAAACTTTCAAAAAATGTAAATGACCTGCATTTGTATAGCACTTTATCAAGTCTGAGGGCTCCAAAGCACTTCACACAACAGTCAGTCACTCACCCACTCAAACGCTGATGGTGGGGAGTTATATTGTAGCCGTAGCTGCCCTAAGAGAGACTGGCATTAGCAAAGTTGCTCTTGAATCAGGGCCACTGGGACTGAAGACCGCCACCAGTAGGCGGGTGAAGTGTCTTGCTCAAAGACACCATGACTGAAATGGGGGGAGGTTCAAACTGGCAACCCACCGGTTATTGGACGAAACCCAACCTCCTACGATGGATCATCCAAAGCCCTTTCCAGAGGTCCAACACAAATATCTATTTGCTTAGGTAATTTCAAAAAACCATGATTGTCAGTTTAACTCCTGGAATTACTTTAATAACCCAACAAGAGGAAGTACAATGAACAAACGAAAAGTTTTCCAATGTGTGGAAAACACATTGAAGCAGTCACAGTTGATCAGAACTCTTTTTAACATTGTTTTTTCAGATAAGAGTCCTGAGCTGCGCTTAAACACTCGGTGGTGGCGTTGCTCTCTGTTTTTTCTTCTCGACCGCCCTCAGAGGTACATCCTGACATTGTTCTCTCGTGTCTTTCAGGTTGGCCCACAGGTCGGCTACTTCTCTGGGGCTTCGCTTGTGGACCAGAAGGATGGTGTGGTACGAACACGGCTGTGCCTCTTCCTTCTCGGTGAAGTCGAAGGTGCGGAAAGCCGGGTGGTGGACGGGATGGGCGTTGAGCCGAATCATGCACATTCCGACGTAGACGTCGTCAATAGGAAACAGGTGAATTGTTTTAGAGATGTTGTGCAGGCGTCGAGCCAACTCGCCCGAGTACACCACCCCTCCTCCGCCCGCGTACATGGGGTAGAGCCCCCTGTAGAAGCCCTCTGGGATAAAATACTTTGATCTCCTCACTCGATTGGGTAAAGCAGACCCTATCACCTCGCCGACCATGAACTCATGCAGGGTGTTGCGGGATCTGTGCTCCTCTAGCTGATCCTGGAGGTAGCTGATCAGCTTTGGGGTGTTGATAAAGACGTCATCGTCTCCCTTCAAGACGAAGAGAGGCTTACCGCAGTGGCGTGAGAACCAGCGCCAGAAGAGCACGTCCTTCAAAGTCAGGTTGAAAAAAGTGTCTTTGAAATCCCACTGCAGAATGTCTCCGTGACGCTTACTTTCTGCTCTTAGTAAATGGGATATGTCTACACCCAGGTCTTCTGGGGTTTCTTTGCCCAGTAAGAATACCCTTCGGATGTATCCTCCGCCCATATCATCGTCGCTGCTGTTGATCCTCTGTCCCTCCACCCATCTCACCTGACCCCAAGTCTGTCGAATGACCTGTCGGTTCCTGAAGTTTAGCGCCGTTGACTTGATGGCAAAGAGAATCAGCGGAGGCTCCTTCTCCTGCTTTGACTGAGCTCCACACTCTCCATCTGGTCGGATGAGGATAGAGTAGTTCCTCTTGTGCATGTTGCTCGCAAATTCTTCTACCTGCTTTGGTAGTCTCTCAAAGTTCTCCCTCACGCTGTCCATGGCCGTAACTTCAAAGTAGCTTTGGGGCAGCAGAGACTCGTCAAAGCTACTTCGTTCTAACAACGTGTCGGACTTTTCTTTGCGGACGATGGGGTTGAAACGGCGGTCGACGTGCCATTGGAGCCGATTCCACAAGGCATCGCTTCGCAGATGTCGTTCCCAGAAGGTTTTAGGGACGGAGGGATTGCTGCCGTTGCTCGAAGCACCCGCGGCTACAAAATGGGGGCTCGCCAGATTTGACGAGACCCTGGGGACGTGTCCCAACATCATTGAATTCACTTGCAGGGAAATGGTGACGATGGCGTAGATGGACAGCGCGGTCAGGCAGCAGCATGGCGTACACACACAGATCAAGATGTTTCTCAAGCGACAGCAGCGTCGTGCCATCCAGCTGACAATGAAAAGAAAAGTTGTGTTAGTTTGGAGAAAGCGCTAGACTCTTTTGATAGTAACTGTTCCACATTTACCTTCATTTGGAGTTACAATAACATGAATTATGTTACGTTTAGTCAAACATTCTGGAAAAATTCAATACATAATACTGCAGATCCTTCCTGCCTCTCTGAGGATGCTTTCATCATAAGAGCTGCAACATTTAATTTCCCTTTGGGAAAAAAAATAAGTCATTTTTGAGTTAAATTGAGCTGTTCACTACAGTTCTGATAAAATTAAACTTTTCCTTCCTCTTCACAATTACTCACTACAATCTGCTGCCTGTTACAGAAACCCAACAGAACACTTTAAGATTTATCATCTTAATGTGGCAAAATAGGAAAAAAAAAAAACAAACAAACAAACAAAAACAAACCAGTGAATCACTTTGGAAAACTGGGCATATGTTGGACTAACTTAGCTTCTAGAATCATTCCTGAAAAATGAAGAATGTGGTTAAAGCACTAATTGTGTAATTTAACCAGATACTACGCTGCAGATTTCAGTGTTTTTTTTTTTTTATTTCCAGAGGGAAATAAATAAATCAAAATAGCTGTAATTTGTTTTTGCTTTGTAGCCGATGTTCACAGTAAACCTTTCCAAAGTGCTGAAAACACAAAGAAGCCTGAAAACACATCAAAGTAGCAAAACAGAGAATTCACATTTAGAGCGCAGTGATATTCTGGAGTCACCTTAGCAGGAAAAACTACACCAAAAACGGTGAAATTGTTACAAATAAAGAGTAGAACTTTTATTTCACAGTTGATTTTTCCTCATCACCTTGCCTGTAACATCCACTATGCTATAAAGACACACCTTCAGTTTCACAAAGCTGGTGTAAAGTCACGTATTAAAAAAGAAAACAAAATACTCCACGCACCGTAAAAGTGTAAAACATACTCCTGAGGTATTTTCTAACTTCTAACAGAAATAATCTGACGATCCAAACTTTGTGCGACTCTGAATGAAAGGTTTCCTCACCCGTTTCAAGCGGAGCACCTCCTCGCGCAGTGAAAACTCATCCGTTTGCTGGGGCCAGAGCTCCCACTGGCGCCGCGGGCGTGAGGTGGAGGTGATTCGCAGGGCGTGTGGCCTGAAACTAAGAACCCAACCTGTGAGGCGGCTTTGGATGAATGGGAATTTGTCAGGCTGCTGGTGGATACACCCACTGGCCAGCAGAAACCACAGAGCAAGGAGTGCTCTGTGATTTCTACCTCCGACACTGACGGCCCAGGGTGGAACCGCCAGCTGAACCGCAGTCGCAGCTGTCGGGTCGTCTTTATTCCAAATAGAGTTTACAGCAATTTGCATTGTTAGATTTTACTTCTAAGATTGACGGGGTTTCCCTGCAGGGCTCTTTGTTTGCTTCTGCATGGTTGTGTTATTTGGTCATAGCACTTGGCAAAGCGATTAAATAATTGAAATATCACATCATCCAATTGTAAAAGGAGTCTTACAGCTTACAATTAGAGATCTTGGGAGGCATTTCTTAAGAAACCCCGTCCTTGGCATTCCTCCTGTAGAAACTTGAATTCCCGCCAAACAAGTAGGCCCGTCTACCTGGAGAGACGTCATCCTGTTGAGCAGATTCCCGCCAAAGCCACGCACTCTGCAGGGCGAAGAGAAATCAGGAAATACAGATTTTTAGAATGTTTGTCCCCCCTCCTCCCCCGTAAAAACCAAAACACCCTCTGATACTTGTGTTGCCTAACTTGTAGAAAGAAAAACCGAGCCCATGGGAATTTCCAGAACAAGAATGTTGTAGCCGTGACTGAGACAGTTTATTGGTGTCAAAACAGAAGGTTTAACCAAAACTGCAGGACATTGTTTAAGTGCTGCAGGTTGGGAGGCGGGGCCTTTTCCACATTTACTGATTTGGATCGAGATTCAGGGGGAATCTGCAGGAGCCAAGTCCATGCTGGTGTGCTCCTCAAAACCACGTCTTACAGCATGAGTGTAATTACAGAGACCGTTTAAATGGGGTGTTTTATTTTTAATAAATGTGGAAAAAAAAAAAAAAAAAATCTCAAACTTTTCCCCCCCTGTATTGTCATGATGGTGTTTTTGTGTGTAGAATTTTGAGAAAAGAGATTCATTTAATACAATTTGGAATAAGTCTGTAGCATAAAGTGTGAAAAAGTGAACCTTTTGACTGAAAACTAGAAAGTGATGTAGTTTGGCCTCATGCATTTTCTAAAATAAAATTAAAAAGTTGCAATGAAAAAGTAATTCTAGACTTTTCCAAGATTGGGGGTGTGGGGGGTCCAAACTGCCCCCCTCCCCAAAATCTCCCACTCCTTGTGAGATTTTCATCTGATTTCTGATCAGAAACAAACTTCTTAGACAAAAGAAAAATCATCTTAAATCAAAACCTGACAGGCATACTTGCTTACTTGCACTATATAAGATAACTCTTCTTGAACAGTTGTCCATCAGAGGCTTTCAAACTGTTCTGAAAATGTTCATTTCTAAGAAGAATACAAATAGTGTATTCAGTTCAGATTACGCTCAAGGTAAACACTGCCCTCTAGTGATGCAATTTGAACCTGGAACCCCATTCTTAAATTTTTCTTCTCCCCCCCACCCCAGACTCAAATCTACATTTTGGCAACTTTTGCAAAGATGACAGGACGTTTTCAAAATTGTAGGAATAAAGTTTTATTTTCCATATGAAGGGGTGATTTTGGATTTTTCTTCTTTTACAAGTAGTATGTTTTTGATAAAACTTGCAAAAAATTTCCTAGCATATTCCAAGAATGATGGACATGAAGAGAAGGGGAATTTATTGCTGGATGTTTAAAATTATGACTTTTTTTTTTTACTCGTTTATTGTTAATATTCTTCTCTCTCTCTTATTTTTAACTGAGTGGAAAAACAATTTGCTTGCTGCTTTTTCCATGCACCCAACTACCAGTACCACTAGGACATGCAGGGGGGGAGGAGGGAGAGAAAAGGGTGGAGCTGGAAGTGAGGGAAAGGAGAGGGAATTTTAAGGTAAAAAAGACAAACTGCTTGACAAACAAACGTTGAAGGGCTGTGTCTCTCTCTCTCTCTCTCTCTGTGTGTGTGTATTAAAGTTGGGGTGTGTGTCAGTGTGTGTAAATGCGAACAGGTGGGTGGGGAAGTGTGGGGTGAGGAAAAACAGGGTGGGGACGGGGGAGAGAAGTAGTTAAACATTTCAACTAGCTCTAGAAGCACACTATCCTCACTTGCTGATTTTCCACGTTGTAAAATCCCAGACTGATTACAGTGACAATACGATAGAACTATAAGCGGAACATTTTTTGGGGGGGAGGGAAAAATACCCAAATGATCCACCTCTACTGGGATTCTGAGCGGGATTTGTCACCTTGTTTTTTGGTCTTTTTTTTAATTATTTTTTTTAAAGATACTCTATATGTCTGGTCCATGCATCGTCTGTGGAAGGAAAGAAAACGGAACCTAAACAGGGGAACGAGTTCTATGGCACACAGTGACGTTCATCCTCAAAGAGTCTCCAAGGGGTGGAAGAGTTTTGGTCGGCCTAATGTGAGTGTGCTGCTCTGTGTGTTCCAGACGAGGGGTTTTAACTCCTCCGCTGGTTGCTTTCGGAAGGTCCTAAGAGGGTGAGAGGAAGACATGACGGCGGGAAAACAACAGCAACAACAACAACCTCTGTCAGGCGCCATGACGAAGCAAAAGTAGCTCAGGCGATCGAAATGTCGGAATCACAACTGAGGACGTGTTAACCTGGATTATCACACACACCGCCACACAAGTGTGCTTTGTCGCCTCTTAATTCACGTCCAAGCTGTGCCACCCGCTACCGTGACGAAAACACGTGGAAGTTTGGAAAAGAAAAGACTAAACCATCAGGTGCATCTCAGTAAATTCAAACGTCATTCAAATGAATTCAATAGTGAAACTCATATAGTCTGTCAGAAGCTGCGTTTCCTTTGACCAATGATGGCGCGATTTCACGTTTCGAAAATAAATTTGCTCAACACGCCTTTAAAAAAAAAAACAACTCTCGCTTTTTGATCAAATGTTTTGCAGCTCTGGGTATTTTTTTATTTATTTGACCGAATCAAAGCTGGTTTATTTTTGGAAAACTGCCGTGACTCGATGGGACCGCTATTCACGTCACACCAGTCACGAGATCGACAACTGGACGTTACCACTGGCGCAAAACACTAAGAAGAAAACAGGAAGTAGTGGCATGTTTCTAACGACTCATGTGAACAAGTTTATTCACATGTTATTTTAATTGGGTTTCTCATTCCATGGAAACACAGCAATTACAAAATTGTGGGGTGTTATTGTTCCAACATGAGCAGAAATGTCGACAGAGTTTTGCGCACATTTCTAGCAGAAACGAGGCTAGAGCGATGCAGTCCAACCATTTTGTTATTGTTGATTTTGATAGCTAATGAAAAACCAAATTTCAGTTGCTTGGAAAGTTTGAATATGTCATAAGACCAATTAAAAGAAAATCTGAAATACCATATTCTAAGAAGGTTGTCCTTGTACCGCAGAGTGAATGCATTCAGTAGCTGAGCTGGACTTCTTTTGCAGCAATGCGGTGCGGAATGATGGAATAATGGCAGCCTGGTGCAGTCGCACCATGGATGCTAAAGCAGGTGTTGGTACTACTGTAAGTGTGTGTGTGGGTGTGGGGGGGGGGCAAGTCCTGCCCAGAGCCGGATTTACAAGGATGTGCGCCCCTGGGCTGGAGACAGTTTTGGTACCCTATCCGATAAGGAAATATTCAATTACTAATGCAAATTACAGTGAATCAATAGGTAGTCCTAAACACCAGCAGGTATGAACTGATGCATCGTAGGTTTAATACATCCTCTAGCCAACAACTCCATGTTGTTCCCAAACAAATCTGCTATTACTTTATAATGTTCAAATATAAAAATAATAAATCTTGGGCCTACGTGTTCTACATAAAGTAGTGTTTGCAAAACATGCATTCAGTAACAAAAGAAAAAAATATATATTGGGGTGCCCAAGATTTTTGGGTGCCCCCAATTTTTTGCGGGCACCCAAAAGTTGGGGGGCCTCTGGGCTACTGCCCCTGTAAGCCCTTTCTAAAGTGTGGTGTGAGTCCTGTGGGAAAATGAATAAGAATGGAAGACATTCTGTACTGACTGGAATTGATAAAGCACAGCAGGCTCACATCAGCAGGAACGTCAATCTGGACCTTAAGCAGAGTGGATTCTGAGCCTCTCTGCTCTTCCTACAAACTCTGGGACATTGACTTGAAAGTGAAATGCAAAATGCACAGCACCTTTTGTATTTTTATTGATGGTCGTTGCTGGACAACTGTCGAGTCAGAAGTTCACTGTGAAGGCCATAACATAGTACGCCCGTAGCACGTTGGTTTTATTGGCATAAGACTACATGATGCCAACGCTCCTGCATCACTTTTGCATGTGAGATACACAATTTGATCACTGGCTGTAATCGATGTCTTTTTGTTTGCAAAAGATGGATGCTGAATGCTTTTATACACGTCTATAGACATGTGCAACCGTTATGGAAACAAGACAAAACCTCCTTGAAACTGGAAGCTTGCCATACCTTCCTATTAACTGGCCCACTAATTACTTAGAGGAATAACCTCTAGATGGGTATTTGATCCATAAATATGGGAAAAAATAATAACATAAAGAGATGGTAATGTCAAGGTAGTAGCTTGCTCCGCTCTGTAAACTCCACACCCTTGATCCCAATTAAAACAGCATTCAGAGCGGGATCAAAACAGCTTGTTCAAAGATTAGCATGGACTTGACATTTCACAGCTGACAGGGAGCTGAACATGTTTACATTTTAAATCTTTTCAAATTGTTTTCTGTGATATTCTAATTTTGGTAACCAACATTTTGGGCCGTCGTTAGCTGCAAGCTAGCCTAGCCATTACCTTCCTGCACATTTCCGCTCAATTACGATCTCGCTTCGCAGCACAGCTCTGTACGAAGCAAAGAACACAGAACAAGGCGCTTATTGTAGCTAGCATTAAGCTACAATCACCAAAATTCAGTTGAGCATGGACTCTGATGACATTTTAAATGTTACCCAGTCGCTAACAGGCAGACTAGACGCACAAAATCCACGTCATCGTTTACGGCTTCACATTCTTTTCGCCAATTGGCCCAGTAGAAATTCTACTGGAGGTAACCCTTGTAAACGGGAGAACTGTCTGGGCGAGATTTTAATGGAGCGGAGAAGCACAAGAAGGCAATGACCAGGCTACGAAATGCTTGAAATGCGTCGTTTTGTGTGTAATGACTCTTCATAATATATGAGTTCCACTTTTTGAATTGAATTAGTGAGCGAACCATTGTAATTTTCTGAGCTGCACTTGTAGGAGTAAGGAGCCGGGATGACGTCATCCTCTCGGTGCGGGGTTGGCGTGAGGCAGAATTCCTAGCAAAGCCCCGGATGTGCCCTCAGCACAACGGCATTCTCCAACTTCACCTCCAACATTTTTGGACAAAACATCTACACGTGCTCACTTACATACATACATACAACTTTCTGAATATTAATAATCTTTTTTTTTTTTTTTTAAATCTGTGAATTTCCAATCCCGTTCCCAACTTCAGCGCCCTAAACTTGTGGCTATGAGTTTTCTTTCTTTCTTCTTTCTGTTAACTCGACGGAAGTGAGTGCGGGTGGGCGGTGGTATGGGTCTGGCCGCGTGGACTGATCTGAGACTGGGATGACGGGGTCGGTGGAGGCGCCGTCTGCTGCGAGTCGTTCGGCTGTGATGCGATGGGGAAAGTCCTGAGACACAGTGCGGCTCTAAGCTGCTGGCATAGGAAACGGGCGGGGGGATGGGCAGGCAGTCCACGGGAGGCCAGAGTCAGGCTGGATATTACAACTGAACTGGTCGGGTTCAGTTCGGGTCGAGCGGCTCCCTGGCTCGCGCGAGGGAGCCGCTTACAGTGCAGTGGAGCTTCTGGCAGCTTGGCGACCGGCGGACGCGTCAGGTGAGGGGCCGCAAACCAGGCTTTATGAAAATCTCTCTCTCTCTCACACACACACACACACACACATACTAATGTAATGACAGAACCCTGAACATCTAGACGGACATCTGAGATCGCCGATCCTCTACATGCCACACCTGACCGCCCTTCTTTCCGACAGAAACTACGACAAGATGAGTGACAGGCAGCAGACACGGACGCGGCTAATGACAGATGCATGTTCATCAGAGGAATCCACCCTGCACATCCGGCTGGACCGCCGCGCGGGGCGAACTCGTGTAAACAGACACCTTGTACACAGAAGGAATCGATATTGCATGATGACATAATCAGATCACAGTTCAAAAACAGGAAGATCCCAAATCAGAGCAAAACATAATAATAATAATAAAACCCCAAACCAAAGCAATAGGAAGGAAGAGGGTTGGTCTCTATAAAAATGAGGAGTCTTTATAAGAAAAGCTACAAAAACTCAACGGGACCTCCGACTTCAGCATACAGCAAAAGGCACCACAATATTATTCTATTTATCTAACTTGTGAAAAAATTGGCACGTAATTCTCCTTTTTTCATCTCTCATAATGCTGTAAATCAAAAAACCTCACATATAAATATCCCCCCGTTATAAAAAAAAGTCTTTGCTGTTAGCTAGTAGACAATTTTTGCTGAAATGAAAATAAATATTTCATTTGTTTAGAATATCTGTCTGTTATACAAAATAAAAATATTTCTCCTAGGTGCAGGTCTCTAGTCCACTGGTTCTGTGAAGGAAGGAGGAGAGGAGGTGTGTGAGGTGGCGGGGGTCGTGGCGGGACGGGACTGGGGGGTCTTACGGGTGGGTGTCGGGGGGAGGTCCAGTCTTAAAGGGGCATGTTGTCGGCTTTGGAGCGCTGTGACTGGGAGCTGCGGCTCTGCCCGTTGCTGCGCGCGCTCGGCCGACTCAGCCCACGGTGAGTCCGTGTGTCCGCGCCGGCTGACGAGCGGTACCCCGAGCCGGTCAGCGGCTGGTCCATGTTCATGTTCTGCATACTGAGGAAAGGCGTGCTCTCCCCGTCAGCGTCCTCGTCCTCCTCTTCCTCCTCGTCCTCCTCCTCCTCAGACTGACTGAAGCTCTGCGAGCTGTAGTCCCGAAACCCCGCTGAGCGCTGGGATGTGTGTCCGTTGAGGCGGTTGCGCCGCGGCCGGCGCCGGCTCCGGATGGGTTCCCGGGAGGAGGCGTACTCTTGCGTCGTCTCGTAGGCTTCGTCGTCCGGGAGGTGGTAGGGGCTGGACGGCAGACTTCCTGTGCTCTCTGTCAGGTAGGGCCGCCGGGGTCGTCTGGGCTGCCTGTATAAACTTCCGTCCTGATGCGAAACAAGGGGAGCGAGTCAGTGACATCTGAGAACGAAACTTCAGAAACAGTTAATCGATTAAAATATTCGATAAATATTGAACATCTGGAAATCCTTGAAATGTTAAATGGGTGCAGAAACTTCCACGTATTTGCGATATAAAGCAGTGAGTGACAAAAATATTAATCACAACACATTTTCACAGTATTCCAAGTTTTTTTGCAGCTCCAAGTCTTTTGTGACACGTCTCTATGTCTACATAAGCCTGTCATGATAGACAATTCTGCTGGACGATAAATCATCCCAGTCGCTATTGTGATAACCGATAATGTTTTGAGGTTTTCAAGTAATATAATGATAATGGCATAACAATGCAAAAAAAAAAAAAACATGTTCAGAGATCAATGAACTTTAAATTCTACTGAAACATTTAACACTGGAACTGGAAAACATTTTAAATATCCAAAAATAAATAAGCCAAACAAGAGAAACAAAATAAATAAATAAAATGAATTATGAAGTCTATTTTTGTACACAAAATTGTCCTTCACCAAAAGGGCTAGTTGAGACCAAAACACCAGACTGAAGACTTTTATCATTCAGTTTTTAGTAGAAAGAGAGAAAAATGATAAATCATGCAAATGGAAATTAATGAGCTCGTTTTAATTTTACCATAAGATTCAATGGTTTATTGTTTACTGCGACAGGCCTAAATCTACAGACTAAAATGTTAGCTAATTCCTCTTAAGTAGCTCAAGCTTTATCAGAAAGGAAAGAGACAATCTGTGTGCATCGACTAGGCCATTATACCACACCGACATGCTTTGATTGAAACCATCCCATTGTACGTTTAGCGTTGTTGTTGTCCTACTGGAAGGTGAACCTCCTGTCGCTGCCTCTAGAAAGGCTTTTTCCTCTGGTACGCCCCTGTATTTTGTCTCCATTCATTTTCCCAATAACTTTGGAAAGTTTCCCTGTTCCTGCTAAAAACAAAATAAGCAAACCTTGATGCTACCAACACCACCATCATTCACCATAAACATGGTGTGTTCAGGGCGATGTGTAGTGCTGGCTTTCTGCCACACGGCGTTCGCCCTGTAAGGTAGAAAAGTTCACAGTTGGTCTCGTCCGATGAGGGAAGAGTCGGCCTGTCGGCCAGTCCTCCCACCAAAGCTGTGGATTTCTGCTGCTCCTCAAGAGATAAAAAAAAGACTTCTTGGCTAATTCTTCTAGTAGTGTTCTCCTTGCCTGGCCGGTCACTGTAATGTTTGAAGCTTGGGAAAGTATTTTACCAGCAAATCTTGCTTTAATGCTGCCTCATGTTTTACTATGTTTGTTTCC
The DNA here is from genome assembly GCF_001444195.1 of Xiphophorus couchianus. Classification (NCBI taxonomy): domain Eukaryota; kingdom Metazoa; phylum Chordata; class Actinopteri; order Cyprinodontiformes; family Poeciliidae; genus Xiphophorus; species Xiphophorus couchianus. The sequence continues at coordinate 25,465,425 of NC_040250.1, read as the reverse complement.
CGCCAGTGCTTAGGGTTTTTGCATGAGTGTCCTCCACAGCCGGGCAGCTGGACGGGTCCTTTGGCTTTTGTCCGTCAGAAACTTTTCCATTTCACACTTGCTAGCAATGCTGTCTAAGCTAGCTGTGCTAGCTGGAGGAACAAAAAGCAGCTTCATACATTTGACTGGCAGCCAAGCAAAAAAGATGAGAGTGGCAAATCAATAAATGATTTTAACGGATATTTTACAATAACGATTGAGAAATAGTTTTGATTACAACATAAAAAATTTGAATAAAAAAATTCTGATTAGACTTTTTTTAGTCAATATTTTTATTTTTGCATATTTTCCCCCCTTCATCTTTCCTCCATCTTTCTTAGGCCCTTAGCGGGCCCTGGTGGCCCGTCACTTTGAAAAACACTATTCTAACCGATCACCGATCTTTAAAAAGATTGATTTTGGCTCATACCAATTTTTTTGCCCGCAAAGTTGCTAAACACAGCAACAGCGTTGCTGAGTTGGCAACAGGGAGGCGACTGTTGCCAACCGCACACACATGCACACGTGACCTGGTGGTTGTTTCTGTCAGTCGGATACAGAAGTCAAAACCACCGTTTTCGGATTTTATTGTAAAGAATTTTGAAAGTCCTACATCCTTGTCTTCCACTTCACAGTAATGTACTTTAAGAGGTCTCTTGTTCCCCGTCGTCTTTTCCTGCTTCCGCCTAATGACTTCGCTAAGCGTGCGTCACGTCTGCCTACGTACTTCGGGGCATCTTAGCAGCGGTTGGTCGTCGTCTCTGTGGTAAGCCCCAGCAGGGGGCGGGGAGAGGGCGTGGCTTGTGTTGGGCGAGGTGATCTGGAAGATGGGCACCTGGGGCGGCAGAGGCGGGTAGTGGAACTCCACAGGAGACAGCCGTGCCGGCGTGGTCAGCGCCGACACGTATCTGGATGGGAAAAATAAAGACGAAAAGCAAACAGAGCAGTAACTGAAGCAGCAGAAAACATGAATCTGACTCTCAAATCAAGCTCTTTTAATATAATTGATCTCACATGAGTAAGTGCTTTAATGCAGACATTTCCCATGACTGTAATAAATTAGTTTTATCCTTCAGTTATTGCTACATTTGTGTAACTATAAATTCAAGTGCGAGCTGGGTTAACTTTTACCGAGTTGTGTGTTTCTACTACGGTAGTTTGAGAACAACAAAACAGAAAGCTGGATGGAAACATTGCAGAGATGTCAGACACTGGGTGTTTTCACACCTGATAGTGCGGCAGACTCGGTTCCATTGGGGGTCAAAGGTGCAACATTTGTTACATGTTAAGCTGTTGAGTTTTGCTGTCACACTGCACTGTGTCAAATGACACAAACCAATTGAAAAATCTGTTCACCTCCTTGCCTGTGGTGGTGCTGCACCAAGAGCCACTGAAAGAAACGACACAAAAACTTCTGAAGAAGACGCTGAGCGCAACTTCCTCCTCCACAAAATGTAACCGAAAATGGAGTGCCGTTAAATTTTGTAGGATTTCTCTTTTGTCTTTGGTAAGCAACCACAAGTCATTTATCCTGCAAGCGCTATCCCTAGCGCTTTTGTTTTGATTGTATTTACCCACAATGCCCAGCACCATAGTCCGCTTTCTGCTTTCGGAGCAGTCTCTGGTCTGCTCAGCATTCACACCACGCCGGAATTCACTTCAGCTGAACCGAGAACGAGGTATTTAAGCGGACCAGAGTTTGATCTGGACTTTCTAACAAACTAGAGTTCTGTTAAAGCGAACTAAACACGGCTGGTGTAAATGCAACCATCGTCTCAGTGATTCCTTTTTACCTGGTCATTCAGAAAAAAACATGTAGTCAAATGATTCAAGTTCACATGTTAAATCAGACGAGATCGCCAACGAACCTCTGATACTAAAAAAACGTTCCTGAGTATATGTTTGATAATATAGACAAAATCATGTCAATGTCAGCTCTTGCTTACATCACACTTGTTGTCGATGCAGTTTTGCAGATGCTTAATGATTTAGTATTCTGAACCCGTTGTCCCAAAAGAAGCTTTTCTTTACCTGTCACTGTGAGGCGAGTCTCTTAGAGAGTCGTAAGAGTCCCCGTACTGCATCCCCATTCCTGACACGCCTGTGCAGCCGTAGTTGGCGGCCCGCCTCGCCATGCATGCCGGGCTGCTGCACTTGCTGGTTCCCACGGAGCTGGAGAGCCCGCCCGACTGGCAGTCTGAGTTTACGCTCTCTGTCCGCTCCATGCTCCACGTCTGCTCCTCGTGTCTGCAGGTTAGCATCGGGCGTGAAAGGTTAAAGCGGCATAAGCAACGCTGAGCTGTGTTAAGTCTAAAGCATAAAATCTATGGCGACAGGTTAGGGCCATAACATTAAATCAATCAGTCAAGTTTATTTGCGTAGCACATTTCAACAACAAGGCAGTTCAAAGTGCTTCGCATCATAAGAAACACAAAAATACGACGTCATCAACAACTGAAACGTCACGTTTTGCACAGTGCCGTCGTTACGGCACTGTTGGCGTCAAAACGTTGGTCAGTGTTTCGTTATGGTTCAAAAGCCACTGTTGGGGTTTTAGAGTAGACTTAAAGGAACTCGGTGTTTCGCCTGTTTTCCCAGTTTTCCGGATGTTTGTTCCAGATTTGTGGTGCACAGAAGCTGCATGCTGCGTCTCCACGTTTGGTCCTCCTGATCTTTGCTAACTTGAAAATAAATGGTTGAAAACTGACAGAAATGAGAGCTAAAGCTGAAAGCTAACTTCTGATCTAGAACTCCGAAATGAAAATAAATAAATAAATGAATTTAAAAAAAATAAAGTTAGAGGGAGTGAAGCTAATAAAATAAATATATTGTCATATTCAGTAGATCAGAGTATCAATGAAAAGTTGTCCATGTGGATCCAGTCTCTCACCCAAAGATATCGATATCAGTCACAACAAGATAAAGAGAATGGATAAATGGATGGATTCATTAAGTATATTTCTTATGTTAAATATTTGTAGTAATTTTTGTAGTCTTTATTGCTGTTATTTAATTGTAATTTTCTGCTTACAGTTAGTGAAAACACGACATTTAAGATTATAGCATCAGACTATTTTTAATACCAAAACGTGTTCTTTAGGAAAAGTACAATTGTAAACTTTAGTTGAGCTACATCAAAATAAAGACAAGCTGACATGCTAGCAAGCTAACAGCTCTGTGGTGTTTGTAGCTTGCTAGCTAGCAGACTGCTACAAGACGCCTTTATCTTCTTCTTGTGACGAGACAAGAGTGACAGTAATCTGCTGATTAGGTTTAGCTACCAGCGATGATGAAAAGTTGATACTGTGTAAAATAGTGCCACAACAGACAACATTAGCTCGTAGCGCTGTTAGCTCTACAAGCTAACTGCCAGGCTTACAAACCACAGTCTGTTTGCAGACATCCTACTTTCTGGAAAAACAGAAACATTAAACTTACAAGTAAATACATTTTGAAAGTGTAAAAAAGCATGTAGAGGTAAAAAACATAAAATTGAAAGTTGCTAGAGAAATATTTACTGTATATTTCGCCACCTTCCTAAAATAATGGCCTGTTTCAGTTTTTGCCAAAAGATGATATAGACCAAAGGAAACATAAAAATAAAAACATCACTTTGGGCAAAATAAATTACATAGTAAAATATTAAAGTTAGGCCTCCATATATAAAAAGGTTAATACTAAAACACTACACGGAATTACATTTTCATTCAAACTAATATCAAATTTGGCTTTACTTCTTTTGGTTTTGAAACATTTTTTTTTTCTTGGTTTACATAGTTCAAGATAAAAAGGTTTTTTTCATCATGTTGGCACTGATCTTGCTCCATAAAAAATAAAAACTTTTAATACGCCACAGTTTATTTATTATTAAAGCACAAAACTTTTATTGGATTGGTTGATTTTGCTGCATCAGTGCTGGTGCCTTTGCCAACACACTTGGCTGCGTTTATTGTGTCCGGGTTCTAGCACGCGCACGTGTGTGTGTGGGTTTGTTTCTAATGCCTTGTGGGGACCATTTTCCTGACTTATACTACGTTGTGGGGACACACTGTGGGGACCAGGGGGACCCCTGACCCAAAAACGCTGTTTTTGGGTCAGGGGCCAGATTTAGGACTAAGGTGTGAATTGAGTTTTGGTTAGAGTTAGGATAAGGTATGTAATGGATAGGGTTAGGATAAGGGTTAGGGTTAGGCTGTAGAAATGAATGGAAGTCAATGGAAAGTCCCCGCAAAGATAGCTGCGCAAACATCCGCGCGTGTGTGTGTGTGTGTGTGTTTGGTCTACCTGGAACCATGTGAGGCAGTGGTGGAGTGATGGGAGCGGGTTGACATTCGACTGCCTGCATAGTTGCCAGCACCCTCAGCTCCATGGCTGATCACACACTCTGTCGTCGGGACGCTCTTTGGGATGTACTGCACAATCAAACATAACAACAATAACTTACTGCATTTCCTGCCTCCCTTCTTCTAAAGCGCAAGAAATACACACGGCGATGCGGGGCGGACGATTAACACGCGCAAATTGCACAAATGTAAATCCGACAGCAATTACAAGGAGATGCTTCAGCGTTTTATCGGCTTCCGTCGCTGCTGACTCATGGCCGTTCTGTCTCCAGGAGAGCGGTAGGTGTTTTTCTGCTCTCTCCTTAACATCTATCAAGCATGTGGCACTAAATTTCCCCCCGTGTTGTCAGCGGATCAGAGTTTTATTAACACAAACACCCTCTTGGAGGCAGAGCTGCGCTGAGGGCTTAAAGAACTTTAATTGTTGTGTTAAATTTTAAGTCCCAAAGTGAAACAGTCTCCATCAGCAGCAGTGGCTAAGCAGGCAGCCGAGGCTTACTGCGCAGTTTGCCTCCTTTGTCCTTGCTTTAGTATTCATGAATTTCCCGGGGTATTTCTTATAGACACCAAAATTATAATTAAAGGGCAGTAAAATTTAATTAAACACAATGATATATCTGCTCTTATTTGAGCGGTTGCTGTAGGCCTCGCTGAAGATTGGACACCCTGTAAAAGCTCCAAACAAGAGATGAAATAATGGCTATTTTTAACGTGACGCTACATTCATGTTTCGTGGGGAAAAAAGCCCAGAAAATCTCACCAAGTATTTTTGGTGTAGTTTGTAGTGCAAATATCTTAGTTCACTTGAAATAAGACAAAACTGACTCACAAGCAACTTTTCAGCAAGATAGAGGAGCTTCTCCATCCAACCATCCATCCATTTTCTGTTCACCCTTGTCCCTAATGGGGTCGGGAGGGTTGCTGGTGCCCATCTCCAGCTACGTTCCGGGCGAGAGGCGGGGTACGCCCTGGACAGGTCGCCAGTCTGTCGCAGGGCTAGAGGAGCTTCTCTTAAGTCAATAATTCCTTTATATTGATATAGAATTATGAAATATTTTGAACTTTTACATCAACATGAAACAAACTCCTATATTCTGCTGAAAAGTTACTTGTAAGTTAGTTTTGTCTTATTTTAAGTGTAGTACAATATTTGCACTACAAACTACACCAAAAAGTTTTGGGTCAAATTTACTCTTCTTGCAGTGTAGAATTATATCAATAGAAAAATAATTCTCAAAAGTATCTTTTTTGCTATCTTGACCATTTCTCATTTTCTGGAAATAAACACTAAATTTTTGCTTGGAATTTCATAGACATGCTGTCAGTAGTTCATAGAATAAAAGAACAATGTTCATTTTGCTCAAACACAGACCTATAAAGAGTAAAATCAGAGAAACTGATCCTTTTAAGTGGTCTCCATTTTTTTGCAGAGCTGCACGTTTAAAAAATAAAATCTAGCTTGATTTGCTAGACACCAACCGATTTTATTTTATTTTTTACATTTAGTTATGTTGCAACCACAAGAATGTATGTATTTTATTGGAGTTTTACATGACGGTCAAACCCAAAGTGCCACATGACTATGAAATACAAAACTACTTAGTAGTTTGATTTAATTTTATTTATTTTTTTACACATAAAGAAAATAAAAATCAGGCATTAGTATGGACTCCACCCCCATCCTTTGTGGATAATTTGCTGGTCTGGCTGCAGTTCCAGCTGAAAGCCTTTGGGGTGCGTCTCCACCAGCTTTACACTGAACATTTAAAACAGCTCAAGCTGTTTCAGACCGTCTCTGGAGAGCTCGTTTCTAATCTTACTGCAGATTTTTAAAAAGATCTCAATGAAGTTGAACCTCCTTTCAAGTCTTTTGCAGCCTGTAAGAGTTTTTTTCCCTCCATCATCTCCCTGTATTTGGCTTCCCCTCAGCACTAACTAGCTTCTCTGTAGATGCTGAAAAAAAGCGTCCCACAGCATGATGCTACCACCGCCACACTGTCTTCATGATTCTGTTTGCTCTCTAATGAACCTCGGGACGCCTTCGCAGAACACATGGAAATAAATTACGCACAGGTCGACTTTGTGTACCAATGTAGCAGCGTCAGAAGGAACCTCGTTCTGGATTTTGTAAAATAAAGGGATGAAGTTACATCTTCGCACCACACTTTTCAGATTTTTAGTAATTAAACTTTTTTAAAAACCATGAATCGCTTTCTGCGCACTTAAAAAATGATGCATCACTTCAAGCTGATCTGTCGCGTAAAATCCCAAAGCAAATCACTGGTGTTAGTGGCTGTAATGTGAAAAAACGTAAAAAGATAAAGGGATCGAATACTGATGGCATACACTGTAAAAACACAAAATCTTGACATGTATTTCTAGTACAAATAACTTAGTACACCTAAATAATACAAAACTGACTTACAAGTAACTTTTCAGCAAGACACAGAAGCTTGTCTTAAGTCAATTATTCCTTGATATTGATGAAAAAGTGCCAGTTCCACTGGCAGATAATTTTATTTATAACAAGGCGTTATTCTTATGTTATAAATCAAATAATCTGCCACTGAAACTTGTACTTTCTCATCAATATCAAGGAATAATTGACTTAAAACAAGTCCCTATTTTGCTGAAAAGTTAAATGTGTCTTATTTTAAGTGTACTAAGGTATTTGCAGTAGAAACTGGACCAGAAATCCTCGGTGAGATATTGTGTCTGTGCGCCGTGATCATCAGCTTTACGTTTCAGGTCGTTTTCTGGTTTTTGAACCGGGTCTGTTGCCGATGAATTTCTGCCCGACCACCTGGAGATCGCGGCCGTATGTTTCCACTCTTCGGCTCCGTCCTCCACGACGCTCCAACGGCGTCTTTCTGCCGCAAGTGACAAAAATCCCCCCGCCGCCGCCAAATCACACGCCGAGAAACGTTATTCTGTAGTTATGAAACTATTTGCCCATGAAATCTTCCAGAGTGGCTATTTCCTCTTCATCACGCCCCCTCCTGACAGACTCTTCCTCTCTTCGATGCTCCTAACACTCCATCATGCTACTTGACCTGTTGCCCAGATAACCTAATTAGTTTTCAGATTTTCCACCGGGTGATTTTTCTTCCTGTATTTTGTTTCCTGTGTCTAGCTTGTGGCGACCTGATGAGTATTTAAAAAAAATTATTATTTTTTTTTGTACTTCCCGCTGTGTGGACTCACATCGAGCATGGGGATCTCCTCTGGACCGGGCCCAGGGTGGTTGGGACCATTAGCCAGCACGCGGTTTGGCTGCTCCACGAACTGATTCTGGTTTTGATGTAGGTGACGCTGCATCTGATTCCTCTGCTTCCTGGAGAAAAATAATGTGTAAAGATGACAGAAAGCATTAAAGTCTTTACTTCCCCCCGACGTCCTGCTCTGTTTTCAAGAATCGTTCTTATTGCTCTCTGCGTTTTTTCTGTCACGTCTTGCAAGGAAATAATTTTTTTCTAAGCAAAGCTGTCGTGCTAGAGTATTGTGTTCATCTAAAAATGAAACATGTTCTTGTATTTCTGCTGCTCGTTACTGTAAAATGCTGCAAACATCATTATTAGCTAATGCCGCACACAGAAAAGACCTGCTAAGATTTACTGAAGAATGATGCTTATAACTGACTGAAGAACGCGTCCAGAATCCCTCGTCAGCAAATAGCAAGCAAGAACAGCAGAAGTAGCAGCTTTATTTAAAAAAGACTTTGACAATACGTACACTGTAGAAACTTTTACGAACAGTTAAAGTTTCTACTTTTTTCCAAGTTCTAGAGAAAGTTTGTGAGTGGGGCTTTGCTGAGTGGTTTAAGAAGTCAGTATCTTACCTACAGGCGATAAGAACTTTGTTTCTAAGCTACTGTTGTAGATAGAAACAAAAATGGAGAAGTAAAGTTCTGCCAAAAAACACCTCAGAATTCGTCAGATTGATTTCAGAAAATTTTTAGTAAAAACTTGGAAGCTCACAAAATTTCCCAAAGTTGAACATTTTCAATTTTTCAAACTCAAAAGTTTCAAAGTTTTTTTTTTGTAGAACATTTCTCAGCTTTTTCTAGCAATTCTTCTTTTGACTTTTCAAACTCAGACATTTCCTTGTTTGTTCTAAAAATTTTCTGAGATTAAAGTCAAAATTTTGTATTGTTTTTTTCTAGCATATTTCAAATTTTGGGAGCTCAGCAATTTCCTTTTTTTTTATTTTTAACTTGGAAATTTCAAAGAATAACCTTAAAATTTCAGAGATTTTTTGGCGGAAATGTACTTTTTATTCTGTCTACTACGGCCATAATGAAGCTTGATTGAAGTCAATAATTCCATAAGATTGATGAAAAAGTACTTGTTTCATTCACAGATTATTTCCCGTACAATTTGGGAAAAATGTCGTGTTATAAAGTGAAACAATCTGCCAGTGGAACTAGAACTTTTTCATCAATACAAAGGAATTATTAGCTTAAAACAAGATCCCATATATTGCTGAAAAGTTACTTATAAAGTTAGTTTTGTCTTCTTTCAGGTGTACTCAGATATTTGCACTGGAACTACATCAACAACACTTGGTAATATTTAGTGTTTTTGCAGTGCGGTCATGTTTCTCCTTTCTCTCCCACCGCATCTGGGACAGATGCAGCAGGTGATCACTGCTGCTACCTCATACGGGGTTAACAGGAGGGTTTACAAAGTCCTTCTCATGTAAGGAGAGAGCGCTTATCCTTCCTTCGAACACATACTTGGTTTTGCAGTAGGCCACCACACACACGATGCCGACCACTAACAAGGCCACGCAGATGCCTGTGATCGTCAGCACCCGCTTCTGGTAGACCTCCTCTGCCTCTGTGGATGAAAGCACACAAGCAGACGCACAAAGTTCACACACACACAAACGTTCGTGCATTGGAGATCACACACACACACACATAGCGAATGAGCGCTACTCCATTTGCGGTAACTACAGAAGCAGGTTTTCTCACTGTTATTCCTCTCTACATCACATCCCCCCCTGCGCTGTCTGAACGACTCCCGCTGCTTCGTATCACATGTCTGACACCTAACGGTGCCGGCTGCGATAACCAGCTTCCACAACACACACAGCGACTCCCAACGTCTGAGCTACACGACGCCCGGCGGGCGTCCCGCCAGACTCTCTGATACCTGCACATGACCGCGGGGATTTGGTGACACGCGTGATGCGAGGACCGGTGTCTGACTACATGCCTGGATGGATGGGATGAAAAGAACACAAATCCTCCAGGTAAAAAAAGAAAAAAACAAACATTTTAAAATGATACAAATTTGGAGTAAAAAGACAAACACAGTTTGTTAACGCCACAGCAGCCAGTTTCTGGACTCTAATTCACTGTAGATGAATTTCACTGCGAAAACGCAAAATATCACCAAGGATTTTTGGTCTCATTTCTTGACACAGTTTGGAATATGATAAAGCTAACTTACAAACAGCTTTTCGGCATGATACGTGCCCGTATTTTAAGTCAATAATTCCTTAATGTTGATGGATAAGTTATAGTTCCAATGGTAGATTATTTCACATATAATAATAATAATTTTTTCTCATGTTAGGAGTGAAATAATCTACCAGTGAAATTAGAACTTATTCATCGATGCTAAAGGAATTACCGACTTAAAACAAGCTCCTTTATAAAGATGAAAAGTTATTTTTGTCTTATTTGAAGTGTACAATAATATTTGCACTAGAAATTAGACCAAAAATACTTGGTGATATTTTGTGTTTTTGCAGCGTTAACGTTCATGATGTTGTAGGAGCAGAATATGTTTTGGTTATAACAGGCAATGATGTGGAAAAAGTATGATAATTTCCTAAAGAACTAATAAATAAACACCGTATGTGGGTTGTTGCTTTTTTAATGTTAACTAAGTCTTAACAAAGATGGGCTATTTTTGCTTTTTGGTACCATTAACTCTTCCCCACCATCGCAGTCCTATGAGACCTGCATAATTAATCAGTTAATTACATGATAAACTAAAATGAGCTTGACAATTTCCACAAGGATTAACATTTCTTGAAGGGCAATTTTGTTCACAGAGGCTTCATAATCCATTTTAGTTACGGTTTCGATTACGTATGGTTTTTATTTCAGTTTTATTTATTTTGGTTATATAAAATGTCCTCCAGTTCCAGTGGGAAGTATTCTGTACAAAATTAAAGTTTATTAGTCTTTGAGAGGGCAAACTTGCGTAATTATGTCGTTAAAAATGGTCTCAAAATGACATTTTTCATTTTACTGAAATATTATTGCTTACTGAAATAATTTCTATGACAATTTATCTCTAATTTTGTTATTGTGATAGGCCTGCTTGTGTCCATTGTGGCTCTAGGAAGATATGAGTCGCTTAAATGCAGCAGGAAGAGTAAAGAAACTTGTGTTTTGGACAGATAATGCTTCCTGGCCTGTTTATTTTTACTTCAATTTTGCCACATTTGTAAAAAAAAAAAAAAAGCTTTTGTGGTGAGCATGTGGCTTGTGCTCCTAAAAAACAACAACGAACAAACAAGCAAAAAAAAAAAACAAACTTGTCAAATATTGTCTGAAAAAGCAGCTCATTCTGGTATTTAGTCTTGGTTGCCACATGTTGCAGAATCTCATCTCGATCTCTCTCTGCATTAGTGTACATAAATATAACAGATTTGTCTGAAAGCCTTAAAATAAATGGTTGTTATGGTGACGTTCTGACCACAAAATTGTCGTGTTTGTTGCAGTTGTTCAACAATAAGCTTTGGATGTATATTTGAGATCGCTTAGCATCCTACTCATATTGATTTTAAGATAAACGTTCTAGTCCAATTAGCTCCGCCCACTCAATCTGAGCCTCTAAATTAATGATACAATGAAATAAAATGTAGACAATAAAATAACTACATATGCTTTGTGTAAATAAAGACATTTTAATTTAAATGTATACTTTAATTAATCCTTTATGCCTTTGCTTTATATTTGTACGGATCCATTCCACCTTTAAAGAGGCACTATTATGTAGTTTCCAGACATATGGTGCTGTTTTATAGCACAATCAAGTAACTATGTTCACTTCAATTGTTATTAAAATGACATCAAACATAACTAAAAAAAAAACTTGACTTCATAATTTAACACCTTGACATTGGGCCTCTGTCTCTTTAAGAAGCTCCTGCTCTTTCTGAAACTCCGCCTCCAGGAAGTCATCACAACATGGCTCCTCTTTAACCCTTTAGCAACGATTTTACCAGCATTTAACTAAGAAGTAGCTCCTATAATGAGCTCAGCAGACGCACAGTTCCACCAGGTGTTTGCTAATTGCTGCTGGCTAGTCTGAAGGAGCAGAGTGGGGGGAGTTAACAGGGGAGAGCTGCTCTGTGAGGCGGAAGCTTGGAAATTTGTGTAGTGTAGCTCTGAGGAGGAGCTTTGTCCTCAAAGGCGGGGCTAGATCCACCCAGTCGTTTTGCACAGCTGAATGGTTGCCATGGAGATTAAATGAAAGAATCACGGGAACGCTCCATGTCTGTTTTTGATGAGGGAATAACATCATGACATGCTGTAACGCTCAAAAAACTTTACATAACACCACCCCTTTAAGCAGTCTCATTGAATTGCAGCCCTTCTGGACTCCCATATTTTCCAATTGAGTCATTGGTGAGTTTGTTAAAACGACTATGTCATAAAATGCTGCAGATATAACAGCTGGAGTCATGTTAAGGCTTTTTTTAATTTGGCTTCACCATGGGTGTCAGTACATGTAATAAACTGTGTGCGATTTTGGAAGGAATAAGTCTGTGACGACGTTGAAGGCGAGTCTGGCTGCTGCTCTGGCGTAACGCTCTGTGTCTGAACAGCAAGCTCAACGACACAATGATGGAGAGAGCGACAAGCAGAGGAGATGATGAGGGGAAGAGGGAGAGACTGGAAGCAAAGATCAAATCAAAGTGAGGAGGAAGGACGAGGAGGAGGAGAAGAAGAAGAAAACACAGGATGGAAGAAGAAGAGGAGGAGGAGGAGGAAGGGGACGAGGCGTCAGCAGAGAAACTAATTCCCAGGAAGCAGATAGTGACCTGACTTTGTCCTCTTTTCAGTTAACTGGATTATAGAGGTCCTTTATGTTAGTTCTGGTTAGATTACAGTCCCTTAAGGCTCGCAGTTTGTTAAAACACAGCTGCTAAAATTTCATTTATATGGTGGAAAACTTAGGAAGTTATCTATTGTTTGATGATTCAAGACAAACGTATTGGCCAAAAATTTCTCATGTTTTGTGAATGTTGTCACATCATATTCTGCAAAAACTAAAAAAAAAGGACACAAAGAGACACAAAGAGAGTGTCTAAACAGGGCCTGATGAAGGGGCCTTGTGTGTGTGTGTTTGTGTGCGTCGAGTGGCCGAACAGCAGTTGTGACTTAGGAGAGGCGAGCTCTCGATTCTGACAGAGAGTCAATCAAGGGCGTAATAATAAGGACAGCCTATATGTCGCCAAGCTGTTTGCCTGCTTCTGGCAAAGCTCAGAGAAAATACTCAGAGCTTGGCGTCCTACGGCAGGCTGTTGAGGCCAAAACTGCCAAAGCCCAGAGGACGAGGCAGACTCTGAAACTTCCTTTTATTGTTTTGTTTTTTTCCTGTTTTGGGCAAATGCTTCCACGTCAGCAAAAATTTTGGTCCGGTTGTTACGTTCACCTCCGTCGCAAAAATATTCACACCCAACGGACATTTTCACATGCTGTCGCGTTTCATTGTTCTTTTGCTGTTTTTTTTCTTTTGTTTTTTTGCGAGAAAGACCAGCGCAAATGACACTATTGAGAAATGTCATTCATCTTACAAACAAAAATCTGAACTGTTTGTTTGCATTCAGCCCCTTTTTACTCTGATATCCCTAAATAAAACTGAGGGAAATGCATGACTTTCAGAACTTGATGTGTGTAAAGTGATTTGCTAGAGAGCGTCAGAAAACAAACGGCATCTTTAAGACCGAGCTGACAGGTTGTGGAAAAATTAAAGCAGCATCAGGATATAAAACAATATAAAAAGTTCTGAAAATCAATTTTTAGTAATTCAGTTCATTTAAAATTCATATACAGTTTAGAGTGGCACTCTGTGGCTATTAAGCTGTAACTACTATGGAACAACCTCATCATATTAGTGTTTTTGTCTGATTTCACAGTTTTTCATCCCGTTTTGGACTCTGCTGCAGAGATTTTTGTCCCCACACAGCAGCGGCCATAAAAGAGGAGAAGCCAGACGGATTCCAGGAGCATAAACTACAGAAAACCCCCAGCTAACCACGGAGGAAAACTAGCACTGCACGTCACGCAGCTGTATAAGCCTCTCATATGGAGCTAAGTTAGGGCCATAAAGTTTGATAGAAAAAAAATGTAAACTGGAGAAACAAAATAGAAACTGAAAAAAAAAGTCAAAACTTCTTTTCAGATTGAACTTTTTTTTTTCCTTAAAGAAAACTATGCCACTAATTTAGTTCCATACTCTCAGACACCGTAAAACACTTGAGACTGGTGCAGAGGACAACGTCTCTCAGATTTCAGCGAGAGGTCAAATAGAACGGTTTTAGATCAAAGCATGTTCACGTGACAGACGTCAGAACCTGGTTCCAAATGAGAATGAAAACATGAAAATTGATGCTCCAGTCAATTTGCTGGACTAAGTTTGAGCTACTTTGTAAAAAGGAAGGCGCAAAATCTTCAGTTTCCAGATCATCCTCCTGTCACTTCCTGTTGTCTTCTTTTTTGTTTTCGCCAGTAGTAACATCCAGCTAGGCGATGTTACTGTCGGTCACGTGTCATGCGTAAAAAAATAGCTTCCATTGCAGTTGTATGAAAATACATATATTTTCATACAACTGGAAAACCACCTCATCCTAGCGCCAAACTTTGCGTTGAAAAAGGAGGAAAAAGGAGTTGTTGTTTTTTTTTTCAAAATGTACACGTTTCCATAGAGCAAATTTATTTTCGCAATTTCAAATTGCACAACTTAAAGGTCAATGGAAATTTTCAAAGGGGTGGCCAGACCTGGACAGTAAAATCATTAGTGCGGCATTGATATAAAAATAAATAAATAAAGAAGTAAAAATTATATACATACATATGTTAATCGTGATTAGTTTTATTTTTTTACGTTTATTTATTGGATTTTACGTTTACGTCTTCGTTGAAGAAGAAGACAGTTTGCCTTTCTTCAGCCTGGAGAAGATTCTCTGGGGTGGCCAACATTTTTCAAGATGGGGCCATGGGCCCCTCATCCCCTTTTTCAGGATGCCACTGTTGCCTCAGTCACATACAATTGTTTTTGTTATGCAAAGAAAACAATGAAAGGCGCACATATTTTTCCTTTTCCTGTCATCAATACACTACGTTGTGTTGATTTATGACATTACATCCAAATAAAAACATATGGAAGCTTGTTGCTGAAGCATGACGAAATGTAAAAGTCCAAAGGGTGTGAATACTTTGTTCTCCTGTCGTTAACGCGTCTCCTTGTGTAAACCGGCAGCTTTCCCAGAGTTGTCAGGTTAAAACGGGCAGAATGGACGCAAAGAAAGGAGGTTAGGTTTCTTCTTCTAATCAGGTTAGTGGGCAGAGGAAAAAAAAGACGGACAGGTTGAGAGAGAGAGACCCAGCTGTTGGTTCAGGAAAGAAGATGGTTACAGTAATGTGAGACTGTGAGAGGAACTCGGCAAGCCATTTAAAGCACAATAAAATGAATAATAATGTTCCATACCCATAAATCCATTTTTGAAAAGATCTGCCAGCACAGAAAGTTGTCGTGGTAAAAAAAAACAACAAAAAAAAGAAAGAGACACATGGTCAGCTGGGCAGTCCACTTTGGAGGCGGATACATTAAACAAATTATGATTTCCACATCAGTCGTTTGGACCGACGAATGTACCGTATTAGTAACGGACAGATAAAGCAGCTGGTTGACCACCGGAAGTGACGGTGCGGGGAGGAGTGGGCGAGGAGGGGGAAAAAAAAGAAGAAAGAAAAAAGGCAAACAGAAAATGTGAAGCGGAAGGGAGGAAAATGAACCAGAAGCTGAAGGAAAGAGAAACCAGCAGCAGGCGGGGAGAGGGCATGCAGACGCACGGGAAGACTGGAAAGAAATAAAATTAAATAAAAAACAAACAAAAAAACAAACAAAAAACAACGAGACAAGAAGCCACGTCACTTACTGCTATAGTTAATAGACCTCATTTCTGGAGCCAACGACATCGGACAGAAATACAAAACAAATGAAGAAACAAAAACAAAAGTAAAAGCACAGACGGAAAGGAAGAACAAGAAAACAAAAGATATAAAAAAGCAGTGAGTTATTCTCCAACATAAAAAAAAAAAAACACAGACACACAAATGCTACAGTTGATGAGGCTGACACAGCAAATGGGGGGTGAGTGCTGTGACTCGCTTGACTAATGGCAGTCGTGTGCCTCCGTATCGACCGCAGCATACCTCTCTTTGTCCCGCTACTGCTGCTTACAGCTGTCTATAACCCTGCGCATAATTTACAGGGAAAAATCATCCCAGAGTTCCCAATTTTACTGTTTTACTGGGAGGGAGGAAGAGCTCAGCCGGTCTAATGGCTGGGCCTGAGCTGAGAGTGAATCTTCTCCAACACAGAGTAAAAAAAAAAGAAAAGTCACACAGACAGGTTTTCAGATGCAGACACGGCGTGGTGACTGGGTGTGAGGTAAACGTCCGGTTAATTCTGACATCTTCTGACGTGAAGCCAGTTTCGAATTCTTCCGAATGTTTGAGAGATTTTCATGACAGCAGACCAGGACGGTATGGCATGGAGCTTCTGGAAACACAAGGTCTTATTCCTGGGATTGCTTGGACAGCAACGTGAAGACAACATGAAACTCAGAATCAAGCTAGAACGTAAAGCTCCTCATGTGAGTTTTGCCCACTCTGAATGCGTCTCACTCTGAAGCTGTCCCCGCAATCGCAGGAAAAGCAACAAGGCACACCCCATTTGCATCAATGTTATTTAAAGGAGTAGTCCAACATTTTGGGGGAATCCATGCGTCGTCTCGTTCTTGCCGAGAGTCCAGACGAGTCTGGATGAAACCGAAACAGAACCAGCTGAAGTTCTGAACCTGCTGGCAACACAGTTTTCGTTGGTTGAATGATGACTTGGTGTCACGCTAAGCTCTCGTCCCGTCTACAAAGTACGAGTGTCGCTTATTTTGAAGTACATTGGGATGAGAAGTGTGCAATTCACACTACGGCAGATTTTGTTTCGGTCTTAGCGCTGTCGATCAATCTCGTGTACACCCTGCTCAACGTACTAACTTACCGTTACAGGAAAGCTGTTTGTCAGTGGCTATGCTAACTAGCCTTAGCATTCATGGCAGCCTCCGATTTGGGGAACTAGGCGTAGCTCAGCAGAGAGGAAGCGTGGAAGGTGATTGGCAGCGCTAAGACCCTGCTCTTGGCTCTGATTGGTTGTTTATAACCGAGCTGTGTTTTTCTGCAGATGGCTGCAGGACTACGAGGAGGAGGCAGAGGAGCTCGATCACATTATCTGTCAGGACATAGTGACAGTTTTAACAAATATGTAAAAATACATATTCTTCATAAAAGTTACATATTACTTTAAATGTAGAGGGAAGTGAGGCAGAGTTTTACTAACAGGACTTTAAACCTGGCTGAGGTATTAGACGATGCTGACTTTTTTTTTTTTTTCCAGGGATTTCCCAAAATGTGAAACTACTCATTTAAATTAATGTCACTGTAATCATGAGCCCAAAATGAGAATTCCCGAAGACGCTGCAAGTTTAAAGAAATGATCAAGCAGCATTCAAACCACATGCTGTAAAAGCAGCCGTTCTAACAGATGATCCATGGACGCTGCGGCGGAAACCAAAGGTCAGGATGCTTTACTTTTCTGATCATTTTGAGGTTTTCAACCTGCATGGACGTCAGTGGAAGAATTAGACTCTCACGTTCTAAACACTTCAGAGGTTTCTCTGAAACGCACGTACGTGTGCTGCACTTCTCAGAAGACTTGAATTTGGGGATTTCTGGTTTTGCCCGGATCAAATTCATACAAATCTCTTGGGAAAAAAAAACAAGCAAACATCTTTTGCAGCTAAATCTCCCATCAAAGCAGTAAAAACTCACTATGATGCCTAAAAGGCCAGATGGAAGAACAGAAAAGTTGCTTTTCCCAGACAGATTGTTTTTGTTTTGCTTTGCACTGTGTGCACAATTATTGGGCAAGTATGACCACATCATCATTTTTAAACATATTTTCTGACTCCACGCTGGATAAACTTGAATGTTTGATGCGTTTAAACTAAGCAGGTGATGAGTGTCAAGTTCGCTGCAAAAACATACGACCTTACCCAATACTTTTGTCTAGTGTTTTGTGCAAATATCTTAATACCCTTGAATTAAGACAAAACTAACTTACAAGTAACTTTTAAGCAAGATACAAAATCCTGTTTTAAATCAGTAAGTTCTTAATATTGATGAAATAGCTCTGGTTCCAGTGGGATGTTTTTGAAAACTGACTTTATTTTAATGCCAGAAATGCTTATTGTAAAGTTTTGAGATGTTTGTTTTAAAAGTCTCACTTAGACCGACGAAAATCAAAAAGTAAGGTGGGAAGACGTCGGTCTTTCATTTAGTTGCGCAATAATTCTGCACGGTAATGGTGTAGATATTCTCCTAATAAAAGCCAAAAGCTTCACTTTCTTGAAAACTCACGTTTGAGGAGTGAGTTGCCATTTTGGATCAACACAGATCACTCTAGTCGGTGATTAATAAAAAAACAGTCCTGAAAAATAAGACTTGCCCAATAACTGCGCACGCAGGAAGATACCAGCACCAATGGAGCATCGACATGGACGAGCAATGAAACATTTCGGGCAAAAACAAAAGAAAAGAAAAAGAAAAGCAACTTCGAGCTTCTTTAGAGAGTCGGCTCTCTGCTTCATGTAAGTCTGAATTACAGAAGCAGACATGAACTAAATCTGTTGCTTACAAACTCATGACCTTTCATAGCATTTTCAGTTCAGGTTTTCAACATTTAATCGATGCGATGTCAAACATGCACGAACATGAACAGAAATGATACGAAAATCAGAACATTTCTACGCCGGCTGTCTCAGAGTCACTGCAAAAACACAAAATCTTACCAAGTATTTCTGGTCTGGCTCCTGGTGCAAATATCTCAGTACGCTTAAAGTGAGACGAAACTAACGTGCGTAACTTTACAGCGAGATATGAGAGCTTGTTGCAAGTCAATAAACCCCTAATATTGATGAAAAAGTTCTAGTTATAAGTGAAATAATCGGACTTCCTAAAATAACAGCCCGAGTCATTTTTGTGCCAAAAGTAATTTTCTCCCAAAAAAAAAGAACCTCTTTATTGCCGAAAGAAAAAAAAACAACAATATTACAAATTAAAATGCCTAGTTACTCTGGCAGATTATTTTACTGAGACAAATGCCTTGTTAAAAGTGAAGTAATCTGCTAATGGAACTTTATCAGCAATATTAAGTATTTTTGTTGTCGCCTCTTTTCCCTTGAAGTAATTTTTAATCTCAATCATTTTTAAAAAAACATCCTGGTTAAACCCCCCCCCCAAAAAACCCAATAAGTAAAAAAAAAAAAAAAAAGACTTAAAAAAAACCTCCCATATTTTGCTAAAAAGTCACTTGTAAGGTAGTTTTGTCTTATTTTAACTGTGTTAAGATATTTTCACCAGAAACTAGACGAAAAAGAAATGCGTGGTAAGATTTTGGGTTTTTGCAGATCACCTGAGGAAAAGGAGAAAAACAGGGTGGAGGGAAGTGTGTGTGTGTGGGGGGAGACACAACCTCATGCAAACACACCCTCACACACGTACAGGAAACAGAGAAGCAGTTTAGTAAACACACACACACATTATCCAACCCCTCCGATGTGGCATGCAGCATCTCAGTGAGAAGGAGACAGACAAGAGCAAATGGACGTACTGTAGAAACTGGTCAAGACGGAGTTTTGACAGCGGTCCCCCGTATAGTCATTGGGACACCTGATGGAGCGAAAACAGGACACAGAGGGAGGAGAGTGGGATGGGGGGGGGGGGGGGGTTAGAGACAAAAAGAGGGAGAAAGGAGGGATTAGAAACAGCACAAACCACCAACTACAAAGAAACTTTATTGTTGTAACAATACGATTTTATTTCCCTACTGGTGTGACAATTCTCAAATTATTAGGACTTTATTCTTATCAAGTGTTTTGACTTGATTCACAGCGGAGCCTTTTTATCCAAGTTGCTCCAGTTTCACTCCATGCGTCAAAACGCTGCTTTGTTTGAAAGTCACAGTTTTACTTTTGAAATCTCACTTCCCTTCTGTTATTTCTGTCACTTGAACTTAAGACGAGAAACTTTTGTAAATTAACTGGAAATGATGTCTCTCCAGCTTTAAACATGACTAATGGCGTTGTTTTTTTTTTTCAAATCCCTTATAGTTTTGAGAGATTAGTTTGAATAAACAAGTTATTGATGTGTTCTGTAGCGTTCACTACACATAAAACTATAATGGCTTTCTTTTGTGTCACACGCAGAAGTTTAGTGTTGGTTTTACATGCAGTATGTTACTTCATACCTCTATACAATTTATATAGAAAAACTAAAACTTTTCTTTCATTCACGCTTTTGTTTGATTCTGAGCTAGCGAGAGACTTTTCCTCCTGTATTTTACAACTTCCTTCGCTCAGGCTCGTCTCGTTACGCTTTTTTTTTTTTTCTTGGCTTATTGAAAAGTTGGCTGCTTTTTGGTCCCGACGTAGTAATGGTTTCCTTCTGGCGTCTCGCCCCATGCAGCCCATTCTTTTCTTTACGCCTGAAGAAAAAAATGGCCTTATTGTGCATCTTAAAACTGCCACGGCACTTTTGTTTTTTTGGACAGTCCTTTATGTCGGCTGGAGATATTTGTGGGTTTTTTTGTTTGCCTTCCAAATTTTCCTGGCAGTTGTGGCCGAAATGTTGTGTTGGTCTCCTTGACCGTGGCTTGGCTTCAACACAATCCCTCGTTTTCTACTTTTTAGTTAGAGTTTAATCGCTGCTCATTGGCTTTCTCAATTCCTTGGATATTTTTAATGTCCTTTTCCTGTTTTATACGGTTCAACTGCCTTTTCCTGCAGATCCTTTGACCCTGAATGCAGCACCGCAGTAAACGTTTAACTCGGTAACTCAACGACCTTTTATACACACACAAAAATTACAAGCAAACACTGGCTTTCAATTGAGGCTGTTTACCTATAGTGGCCATTTAAACTTAGTTATTTCAGCTTTTGTGTTTTTAGGTCAAAACTTTAGGGGTTATATAAACTTTTCACCAGTCATTTGGGTAGTTTCTGTAGTCAACATGATTTAAAAGGAGTAAGCATAATTTCTGTGCCTGAAGGTTGGCAGAATTTCAGTACTTTGAATTACAATTTTTGCAACAAGCCATTAGTCCAGGCACATTGGACTTAAAACCATAGGCATTGTGCCTGATTGTTAGGTCTCCAAGCGACTGCCTCTCAGACAGCATTAAAAACATAATTAAGGAAATCTATGAGTGTCAGTCTGGAGTTGGAAAGTTCTCCAGCAGTCTTTTCTTAGATGGCCACTGACTTATGGGTTAATTAAGAGTCTGTTGTTGCCCTTGAGATTCGCTTTGTGTGTCTTTTTTTTCTTTCAGATCTCAACTTTGGACAAGATAAAAACAAAACAAAACACTGTTCACTCATTAAGTATAACATATGTGAAAGCTGTGATCCTTAGACTTAAGCTGTTTTTTTTTTTTTTTACTGTTGGTAAAGCTAGTTGAAAAATTATTGTGATTTATAGAAAGAAATCAAGCAAATGTTTTGCTGCCAGGTGAGACAGTTGCAAAAGTTTGAAATCCCAAACGTAGGGAATGCAGGGTTTCCCCCCAGTGTATTATAAAGCCTGGCGGGCCACCAGGCTTTGCTTGTGCCCCCACCAGGCTTAGCATTGCTTATTTATTTATGTGTTTTTAAAATGTGTGCATTTTTTAAGACTTTATAGTTGGTGTACAGGTGTTAATCTTCCAATCTCCCAATAATACATAATAATCAAATGATATTTTCAAATTTCCTGTCAACTATAAACATTTATTAACTTAAAAACACGACGGGCTGCTGGATGAATGACCGCCCTGGCGCCCAACCACCGGGCTTAGCACGTTTTCTGGGGGAAACCCTGCAATATCCAAGATGTAACATGTCACTTGCGAGTTCTTTACTTTAACCTGAAAGATTTCCAAAAATTTGTTAAACTGTTTGAACGACAAAATATACAGAAAATATTTAAAAGAAAAACAAGAAAACAAAACAACATTTCTGCTTACAATAGTGGTTTCTTTAAAAGCCAGAGAAACATTACAAGGACAGAAAAGTGCCCAGTTACATTTTTGCTCCTCTTTTCGTGGCTCATCTAAGATTAAAGGTAGAAAGAAAAGCCCCAAATAAACTTTATGTCCTGGGCCATGACATCCGCTGCCTATACTCACCTTGCTCTATACTTTTCATTTAGCAACCAGAGCGGGTTGGTGCGTTCGAACGGCCTCGTCTTTTCTGAACACTCTCCCAGCTACGAGGGAGGGCAGAGACTGAATGCTGCGTCTGCAAACAGTGACCACTGAGTGTACCGTTATAACAAATCAATCGGACTCAAACGCCATTACAGTAACAAGATCTTTGACGCGGACTCAGAGTTTAACCTAGATTTATCAGGCTGTCCACGAGGAAACGGAGCATTTGATCGCAAAGAAACCCATAACTCCACATTAAAATGTTTTCACTGGAGAGAGCACAGGAAGGCACACGCAGCGTTTATTTCAAGTTGCAAATATACCCTTAGCATAAATTTCAGCTGGGTTTCTATTTACTTCTATGGTGTCCCTGGGGTTCTGCTGCTGGAAAACCAAAGGGGAAAAGTTTACGAAAACTACAAAGACAAAATACTCAAAAGAGCAGAACTGATTTGTATTATGAAGGTTTTAGTGCTTTCAGTAATAAATTCACTCAGTGATAGAACTTCAGTGTACAGGCGCGCTGTCCATAGAAGGGATGGTGTGAGCTTTTTACCATGTGCGCAGGTCCAGGATGGGTTACACTGACCCGACGTGCGTTTTTTTTTTTTTTTGTGGCTTCAGGAACAAAAATACTAGTAGTGTTTTTCAGAAACGGAGGAAGCGATGTCCGACCGTGACACCTGCCGCGATCTTCACCGAGCTTTGCGCTACGACCGCGGGAGAGTTAAAATCCTTAAGGAGTTTCAAATGGGGTTAAAACCAAACAGCGCAAATAAAATAAAATGCACACACAGACAGCTCTCCGCAGAGTGTGAGCGTAAAAATGGTTGGAATAGATCATGCAGCTGCAGAAAGTGCTGTTCTGTTTCTGGATGGTTGGCGAGCTGTCAGCGAATAGTGCAAGTGAGGGTGGGGGTTGGTGGGGGGGTGCGAGTCGGCTATTCTCTCCCTGGCATCAGCTATCAGCTATCAAACTCACAGCACCGAAACTAACAAGCAGGACTCCTCACTACATCACAGGAAACAGGAGATTGATTCAAGTACATGCAGGGAAACACCCAGGGTTTATTTACTTATAATTTTTTTTGCTAACTTACTTCTCCTCACATTGTGTTTTTCACACATACTATGCACTGTTCACCTTTTTAGCCATACCAGCAGTCATATGTCTTTGATCGACAAGGTATGTGTTCTTTAGCCTCCGTTGGTTGAAGCACGGGGGAATTTAGTGCCACGTCCTCCAGCTAAATGTTAATTGTAGGTGTGTTGTTGTTGTTTTTGTTGGGACATAAACACAGATCTGAATGTGAATCAAAAATCATCACGAACGTTGCGCTGTAACGCATGTCATAGCTCTTACCCCGCTTTGCATAATTGGTTTGATCAATTTTCCTGCCGCAACTGATACCGAGGCGCCTTTTTTCTTCTTCGTACCGCAGCCGAGTGAAAGACGGGCACGCTTTAGAGAATCTGATCCGACTGCAGCGCACATTATCCTCTGGATGGATCACAACAATTGACCAGAGTACTTCTGATACTGTTGACGTGGCACTATTCCAGCGATGATGACAGAGGCTCTTCGGCAACTCCATCCGGCCCCCGGCAGTAATAACCCGTGCCGTATTTATTCCATTGATGTAGTGCCTGGTCAACACATTTATCCAGATTAAAATGCAAGGACCTTCCTCTTGCCCTCTTGCACAAACTGACTGGGTATCCTTCGCTCCTCTTTCTCACTGAGAAAGAGAGAACTTGCATTTTGAATCAATTACAGCAAAAACCCTCAGTAGAGCCCACTCAGCAATTTCCCAGAGATATAAATAGAGCAGAGAGAAAGAGGTGAAGCAGCCCCCTCTCTCTCTAGTCTTTCTTTATCTGCCTAAACATTCTTCCTAGTTTCCCTCCTAACTGTTTGTAAGTGAAAATGAGCAGAGAGCCCATCAAAGTAAAGCACATTTTTTCGTTGGACGACACGAAGGCAAACTCTTCGGCTTCCGTCAATTGATTAAAGCCTCATTAATCTCAACATAAACGTGCGCACCAACATTCTATTGAGGCATCAATATTGGCCTGAACTAATAACGCTTGTATATTGGATTAAAGGGAGTTTAATGACATTTGAGAGGAAATTAGATATTTTTAACTAGGTAGTTGGAAATCCATTCATTGTATTGTTTACGTCATCGAGTCAAAACAGCTTCGTGTGGGGCGTGCCGCGGTGGCGTAGTGGATAGCGCGACCCATGTTTGGAGGCCTCGAGTCCTCGACGCGGCCGTCGCGGGTTCGACTCCTGGACCTGGCAATATTTGCCGCATGTCTTCCCCCCTCTCCTTCCCCCTTCCTGTCAGCCTACTGTCATATAAGGGACACCAGAGCCCACAAGAAGACCCCCTGGAGGGTTAACAAACACAAAAACAGCTTCTTATTTTAGGATTTGACCTGCATGAACAGATATCTGATAGGGTTTTATTAATAAAGTTTAGATAGTCTTGAAGACATTGTCCTCCATCACTGCAGGCTGACATCTGCTTTAAAATGAGTATTTGCCTTAAAAACACACAAAAGGCAGGTCAAAGTAAAACACTTCCATGTCGTTCATGGTGCCAAAACAATGTACAAAAACCTGCAGCTAAGCACCCTGGGAAATAGTTACCACTCCAGGGCTACCTTAAAAAAAACCTTGTCTACTCAACTCTTGGCGATATGAGAAACTGAATAATACTATAATACAACTTACAACTTCACAATTGTAATAATTTCATCCTCCACAAACTCACATATTTAAGTTCAGAATCAAAAAATCACCAGTTTTATTTGACGCAAAGAGTAAAAGTTGGTAGACAAAACTGAATGCTCTTTCCCGCCAGCACCACAACTTATCTCTGCCACAAGGGATTTCCACTGGTAACGGTTACATGGTACCAGCCCCTTTTTTTGAACCACCTTTGCTGCGTTTCCAAGCTGAATCGGGCTGAAAATGAAACATCAGGAACTGCTGGTCACTGATTAGATGGTGAGATTGCGAACCAAAACTGCATCACGTTTTCTTGCCATTTTCATTTTCCAAGCAAGACAAAAAGCCACATACTGTTCAACACACTTTTGTCACGTATGGATTACGTCGCACTACTTTTCGGACTCTGAGGCAAACCCCAGTGCTGTGTCGCAATGCCGTTTCCTATTAAACAACACCACAACTGTGAAATTTTGCTTAATCAACATTAGCGGAATATCGACAAAGCTCTGCGCACATTTGTGATGGAAACGCAGCTTTAATCCATTTACAAGGCCCTGTATCCTGCATTCGCAATAATGTTATGCTAAAAGCTAGCATAAGTACCGTGTTTGAACTGTCATTTCTCTCTTGTTACGTCTGGTCGGGAGTGTGTCACTTTTATTCGGCCACAATTATCTCTGTGAGGTGGTGGAGATGATTGAGAGGATATCCAGAAATGGACTAGCATTGAATTTAGCGGTGAAGCAAACATCAACCAAAATGAGTTTCCTGGAGCAGTTTGCTGGTCTTTACGTACTTTTTACTAGATGTTGGCAAGGCAACGAGTCCTGCTGCCGTGGCTTTAGCTGTCACTTCCTCTCTCTGCCTGGATCACTGTCAACCCTCTGCTAGGACAAAGCTACTCAAAGCTAGTCTAGAATCACCAGAGGAAGAGAGCAGGGCTAACCCCAGTGATGTCAGTCCAAATCAGGAAAACACTTCCCAATCTGAGTAACGCTTCTGCAAAACTCCACATCTGCATGAACGTGAAGGGATGTTAAGTCGGTGAAATCCATTAATGAGCTCTTCTACACTTTCACCTGTGTTTTAAACACAATCTCTTTCTGCATCGCTTGTCCTCCAATTTAACCTACAGAGTGCATTTTGCTGTGCAGCAATAATTTGCCCTTTAGGGAAGAGGATATTAGATGTTTTCCCAGATGGGGAGGTTGGAGGATGGGAGTAAAACAGCTAACAAAATACCCCCTCAAGTTTCAGAGCTATCATAAATTCCTGCGGCCTGCCAGTGCCATGCGCTGGAATGATTTGCAGCAGTTGTGCAGATTCATGAGAGACAGAACAAGAGGGAGAGTTAGGGTCTACAAATCTCTGAAGTGAGCAATCAGCACCGACAGTCTACAGACAGCGGTCTTATTTACATCCTGTTATCCAGCGACCCCGGCAGACGGGCCAACAAAGGATGACAGAGCCGAGAAACCCACGCCGGGTCCCATTAAAAAAAAAACAACCCTGTAGGTTCCTGGCCATGCAGCATGCTGAGCACAGAGCAGAGTCGTATACGCACACGAGGCCGTGCAATCGCGCACCTCTTCCCCCAAAAGACGCCCGTAACGTCTGGGTGTCAACCCTTTCAAACTATGTTTTCTGCTTGTCAGCACCACCAGAATAAATCCTGAATTATCCTTCAGCAGTGTCCGCAAGGTATGTCAGATGGGAGGCGGAGACAACGGCAGCGAGTGAAAGGAGGGAAACGTGGGACGGAGAGAGAGCGAGAGAGAAGGAAGCAAAGGAAGCAACGAGAGCAGGTACAAGACATCTACGGTGGATCTAAGGACGAGTTTCTCTCAGATGTGTTCAGTTGTACAGAGAGAATTATAATAAAGCTTTTGATCACACAGGACTTTAACATACCATCTGTTCTCCACTCGGTCAGGGGAAGGAAATGCTACACGTCTTCCAAATGATCCAGCTTGGAATTTAAAGATTACGACTCTGCTGTCTTATCCAAGAAGTTAAAAAAACAGAAAGGCATCTATCTATCTATCTATCTATCTATCTATCTATCTATCTATCTATCTATCTATCTATCTATCTATCTATGTCATGCGTTTCTTGTTTATGCCTCATAATACACAATGATGGAAGAAATACTTTATCTATGATTGTTGAAACAGTCATGGAAAAACACCATACACCCCTACCTCCTGGAGGAAGTAAGAAGGGAAGTAGCAGCTAGATGTTGCTAATCACATGGAGTGGTTAACCAATCGTTAGCAAGCGTGGGCAGCGCCACAATAGCACGCATGGTGGTAGTTAGCATGGTGCCAAAGCTCACACTATACGAGCCCTCAGGGAGATTGTATGTTAAACTTTAGGACAGTACAATAAGAGAAAGACTGAAAACGGATTCCTTGTTAGCAGAGATGTGCAGATTTTCGCTAATGAGCTAATTTTTTGCTTAGTGCTTTAGCATTTTTGCTAACTTTAACAAGGTTAGGGCTTCCTCTGAATTAACTTTTCTGGATAAATTAAAAAGCACCGATTTACTTTGCTGTTTTACACACTTTCAGTTGAATAAAGTTTGACATTTTGTGTCGAAGTTTTGATTGTAATCTTTTAAGAATTCTTCAACTAGCTAGATGTTCATGTTCATGCTCTTATTTTGAAGTGAGCGAAGACTGTTCACGCAGCAGTTCCTTTTCCTGTCCTCATGTTTTCTCTTATTTTTCCACCAATAATTTATGTCAAATAAAACACAAATAGGATCAAAATAAAACCTGGACAGTAGAGAGAGCAACATACAACATCTAAGGCCAATATAGAAAATTTAAATTATAATGTCTTGTTGAAATGCAAACTTGCAAAAAAAAAGAAGAAAAATGTTTAAATTCTTAATATATTTCAGGTTTTGTATTATTAGTTTTAGATAATAATACAAAATGTCATATGTTGTAATGTCAGTAATTACTTTTAGCTGTGATTACGCATGATTGTTTTTCAGTTTATTGCTTTGTCTTCCTTTGGAGAATTTTTTTTTCTTTCTCCAATTTCAGGCAGACAGACATTTTTCCCTTTCTGTGTAAAACGTTGATCTAAGTCACCGCTGAATCATTTAATACTCAGTTAAGAGACACTCTTGCACTTGCTGCTCTAAACTCCTGCAAGTCTGATGGCTGCTTCCTGAGAAGACGCCTCCTACTCAGAGAAAGTGATGCGTTTACTGCTCGCAGTTTACTTTCTACACAAGGAGGACTGGATCACTCACAAGTGCAGGAACTATGTGGACCTGACAGGGAAGTCTCCGTGTCCAGGTTAGGTCCGATAGTTTGTAAAAGTTTTTTTAGGATATCAAATTTATAACTGGAGATGAATTTAATGGACTGTGAACCAATTTGAGTGTCTTAACTCTTAACCTTAGGTGCAGAATTGACTGCAAAGTAGGTTTTATATGTAATTTAACGATCCGTGACGTTATTAGCCAGTCTGCAGCTCCGAAACATAACGCCTAAAGTTATTCATTTGAATAAGTTACAGAGGTTTGTGAAATAATTAACAAAAGTAGTAAGTAAAAAAATATCTCAAATCTGTAAGTGACACCATCAGATGAGGAATAATGACACAAAAATACAAAATGCATTGTTGTGTAATGTCTTGGTATTTTTGATGTACTACCTTTTTGTTTATTTGTCAATTTTGTTTAGTCTTTGAGAGGGTGCACTCACATTGTTGCAATTATTATTATTATTATTATTATTATTATTATATTCGACAGAAATGGTCTCAAAATGGCAATCTTATCGTTTATCGCAGCAACTTCTGGGACAATTTATCGGCTGTCAAAATGCGTTATCGTGACAGGCCTAAATTTCCGTTAAAACGATCGTACACTGTTTCTATTGTACACACTTTTGATAATCAATGGTTGCCTTGTGTACAACGAACAAAAGAATAAAAATAAAAAATGGAATATGCTGTGCTTTTTTTTCTCAAAATGTATCAGAAATGTACTTTTGACAAACATCACGTTTTGCCACGACAAATAAAAAGACAGACTCGTCAAACCCGTGCTTGGCTTACATTTATTTAAGCCAAAACAAAAAATCTAACACTTTTAATTTGGACTTCTCGCCGTTGTCCAACAGACACAGCCCAGGCTTCATTGCGCTGGTAGTAACTGAGAAACTCACAGGTGTGGCTCAACTCCCAGTTAAAGGTGAAGGAGCGAGTCATCTGACAGCCGTGCCTCTTGCTCTGTCCTCTGCGCTGCCCTCGGCTCGCAAAGCGGCTCCTGATTACAAGCCAGCAGAGAGAGCAGCTAACACTCCGTGTCAGCGGGACGCCCTGTTTAACTTTTCATTGCTTCACCAAGCAGAGTAGCATTGTAGAGAGTTTACTGTAACGTTACCCGCTTCCTGCAACTTGACACGGACCTGCTGGGATCCCTTAAAGCAGAACAGCTACAGTACCTGAGAATGGTTTACATACAGTATATATTCACCACCACAGGTGCAAATGTCATGCAAGTGATTTTTATTTTTTTAAGAATCACTTTTCGAATGAACCATTCCAAGGACAGAGGGTACCAATCTGACCTTGTTGAGTACTTTTTTCTAAAAATTCAAACACATTAGATGAGATCCTCCGCAACAAGCACCAAAAACACAATTTCTTTCAGAAAAGACCAGCGAGCTCCTGGCATAATTCTGGTTGGACATTTGGCCGCTCTTGTTGCCAGAATTGGTACACGTCATTTAAATTGTTTAGCTTCGTAGCTACAATCTTACGCTCAGTCCACAAATGTTCAACAGAGCTGAAGCTGCTTCAAGTCTTTTGTAAAATGAAAGCTGCTCTAGCAACACCAGTGTCACCGTCCACAGCGAAGGTAGTTTAGCATTTGCTTTAAAGCTGGGGTATTTAATCGATATTGTTGCTTATTTTAATTGTACACAGCTCTTTAAATGTCCTGTGAGTAAATATATTTGCCCATTTATCCGTAACGACTGGAACTTTCAATCTCTAGCAAGTTATTTTTGCAATTTACCGTCTATTAAAAGAGCGCCCCTCAGATTAATTTCACTTCCTGCTACAGCGAGGGTGAAATTACCGTAATAACCCGATATCGGCTGGAAAGTGCAACGTCTCCCCTTTCTGAATTTTCAGATAGCGCAAAGTGTGGAGGAAATGAAAGCTATTACTGAAATTACAGTACTGCACATCTGGCCAGATTCCCATTGCTCTGTTTACGACTTATAGAGTTAACTTTTATTTTTTTAAAATGCTCTACTGGTACATATTATCTAAAACTGTCACTATGAAGTGACAGTTTGTTATGAAACAGATAATCTGTGAAAAGATCGATGTCCTCCACCTCCTCCCAGTGCTACCTTTGCTGTCTGAAGGAATGCACCACTCCTAGTCAAAAACAACCAATCAGAGCCAGGAGGCGGTCTTAGCGCTGCCAATCAACCTCATGTGCGTGCTGCTAAATGTGCTAATGGCGGACAAACAACTCATCGTTACAGGAAAACAATTTGTCCACCATCATCGGTTGCCACACTAACTAGCATTAGCATTCATTACAGGCTTTGTTGTGGTGAGCTAGCTGTAGCTTAGCAAAGAGCAAGGGTGAGGTTTTGAGCACCATGTAAAGTAGGGTGATTGACAGCGCTAAGACCCTCCTCCTGGCTCTGATTGGCTGTTTCTAGTTAGAAATGTATTTTTACGAATTATCTGTCACATACTATAATGTCATGACATAATGACAGTTTTAACAAATATGTAAAAAACATATTTTTATAAAAGTTACATATAACAGCGTTAAAGTATAAAACAGACACACACAAAACAAGCTTCTGAAAAGGCCGTGACCTTTAACCCATAACTATTGTTCCAGGGAGACTATCATTTAAAACGAGCTCCAATATTTCTGAAACGAAGAGAGGTCAATATCCAACAACAGTTACACATGCGAGGTTTAGGTGATGCTTTCTAAAATATTAGGACAGGCATAGATACATCAGGTCATACCAGAAAAATAAACGTCTTAAATGCATCAACACCACATTCACATCTATGACGACTAAATGTACACTGCTGACTGATGATTAAATGTTTCACTAAGTCGATCAGCCACCGTCGAAATCCAGCGTGCTGGATGCTAAACGGGAAGATAAAGGCTCCATTTCCCAGAATGCCAGACATCCACACCAACACCTCTGCGGTGAAGAGCGCTCCAGGTCGCGCCGCCTCTCACTCACTCGCACACAGACACGCCGCTGCAGCAGGGAACGAAGACTTCTGGTCGCGTATGGTATGAACATTTAACCTCTGCAGCTGCAAGCCGCCATGAGAGCCCAGTGAGTGGGAAAACCTGAGCCATGGCGGCGCCGTTTAACACGCATGACACGAAGCGCATGGTGGTCCGGGGACCCAGCAGAGACACTGACGGATGAAAGGCAGCGGGGTGGAGAGATGGAGGCTGAAGGTTTTAAAAGCAAGAACTTACTTGCAGGACAGCTGGTTAAAACCGTGTATAAAGAAACAGTCTCCTCCGTTAGCGCAGTAGGCCCTTTCCGAGTCGTTGCAGCGCCTCACGTGACTCACACCTGGAGATGGGGTGGTGGTGGTCACTGGCCAGGGTTGACACAAAACAAAGACACAGAGGGCTGTTAGCACGCCAGGTGTGTGCGCTGTTTAATAATGACACTTTGAAAATGCAGTTGAAACATATTTCACAGACTATAATATAAATAAAATAGTGCACCGCGTTTGGTTTCCGACAATAAGTCAGACTGAAATTTTCCCGCCTTAGGTCGGCCAGGTCCACATAGCGACTCTGTTTGCTAACCTGTTGAAAACTTTTAGAGACGTTTCTCTCGTAAGTCAGAAGTTATACATTTAGATTATTGCAATTTGTCGGGGTTCGTACACTTTATCCCCACAGCAAAATTCAAGCATTTTGGAAATAGGCGGCAAAACAGAGAGATAATTTGAACAGTAGCACCGATTTAAAAAAAAAAAAAACAACACTTGGTTGTTATTGTATTAAGTTTCAGTGAATCCATTTTCACTTTAAACACGACATTTTTCAGCACATTTATTCCAGAGTCAATTAATATTTTCAGCTGAAGGTATATTTTTCATGTTGTTATTCCTTTTAGCGAAGGCGTGGCGATAGATGCGGTCGCACGGAAATAATTTTACCTACAACATCTCGAAAGATCAACCAAGAAGTGAAAACGGCAGAAAAAAAACGCGTCTTGAAAAAGGACAGCGACGCTTAGCAGTTAGCACACCTCGAGAATATTACTACAAAACTCATTCTATCACTTAGAAATAAATAATTTTGCCAATTATAACGGAGGGAATAATGACAATCGTAAAACAAAACACCTCCAGTAAATTTGAAAAAGCAGAATTTCAGCTGCCAGACAAGACGAGTCAAAAAGATTCTGGAGAAACGGATTCTGGTCGGGTGAGACAAAGACCCGTAGGCCTACAAACGGAAGTCCTGGTGGTTTTATGTTTTATAATGTTGTACGTTTGTTATTAAGGTGCTTTGTCGCATTCAAATAAAATCAATCCAGCATGTGTGGAGGAGTCAAGCCAGCATCACATTCAAGGTCAGCTTGGCTTCAGTGAAATTGCGAGTCTTTAACCTTACAGTCAAATTTGCAGCTAAAACAATTAATTGAGAAGCTAAAATGAACGTAACGTTCATGTAAATGTCTGGCGGTCTCTGTACATTCAGTGAAACACACATTAAGCCGCAGCAGTCAAGTTTGACCCAATCAAATTCAGAACAATTTGACTCCTTCGATCGAATGCGCTTCTTCACTTTGTATTCTAAATAAAACGATGCCAACAAGTTCAAGCGTCGAAACGCCGCTCCGACCCAAACTGATGCACTTCTAACCCCTTCATCAACAGCTCTCCATTTTCCCTGTTGACGTCGTATTTCAGCCACACACTGCCTCGCAGACAGACATGCAGAACGAAGCCGCCCAGGTCCGGTGCTTACAGATCTGCACGGTGATTATACTCGTGGCGTTTTCTTGTCCTAACGAGTTCTCAGCCACGCAGGTGTAGTTGCCGGAGTCTTCCAGACGGACACGAGTGATCTGCAACTTTGAGTTTTTTCTTCAGAGGGGAAGAGACAAGAGACACGCTCAGTTATTCTTGGTCACAGTAAAATGAAAAACTACGTTTTCTTTTCTAGCAACTGGCACATAAACTGGTTGTAGAGAGACTTTGAAATATTCCAGAGAATATGAATCATTCATGGAGGAACTATGATCACTATTATTCACCGGTTTCACAGCTAAACTGACACTGAAAACCACCGAACACATAGGCTGCGTTCACACAGCAGGTGTTGATGCGCAATTCCCATTTGTTTTTTTGTTTCTTTTTTAAACTCGACCGCGAAGCAAGTTCTGTGTGAACAGTTTACGATCCCAAAGCGGCCCGTTCAGACTGCGGACACTTTGAAACCGGCCGCGTCCGAATTGCCACCACATCAGGACGTGGAGCAGCCCAGATTTTTTGGGAGGGTGAAAAAATCAGAACTGAGACGTTCAGACTGAGGTGAAAAAGTTGAATATGGGTCGCATCTGGGCAAAAAAAAGAAAAGAAAAATCGATTTAGTTTTCATTTTCCTGCTGTGTGAGCGTAGCCTTAGTAACTGACGACCACATGACAAATAATTGGCCTCTGTTAAACAAGCAGCGTCTGCATAATGTTGGGGGGGGAAAACCATTCCAGAATCAGAGATCTTAATCGCTCTCGTTAAAATAACTTCATTCTTTCACAACTTTCTTCTGGTAACATTCCACTTTTACTCTTGTAAAATGATGACTTTATTCTCGTAGTAAATTTTTAAAAATCTCTTAATTTGGCCCTAATACTTCATTATATTATCTTAATGTGACTAACACCCTTCCTTTTTTTCTTTTTTTTTATCGGTAGCAGCTCATCTGGTGGAGGATGAACTCGCCAGGTGTCTCCGTTTTCGTTTCCTCCAGGTGATATCCAGACACACTGAACTCGCTCAGACACTCACACGTTGGTTTTTATTTTGAGGTCTCTGCCTTTCTGGAGTTCGCGTCCGTCTTTGTACCAGCGGAAGGAAGGGCTGGGGTTCCCCGACGCCTCGCACTTCAAGTACATCTTGCCCCCCTCCGGCAGAGACTGGCCTCGCATCGGCCTCAGCTTAGGAGCAGACGCTGGACAGGCAAAGAGGGAAAACACACACAAGAGGGAGAGCAGGAAACACGTAAATGGAAAATCAAAAGCTTTCGTCATTGACAAACTAAAGGTTTTCATTGCTCCTGTCTTTTTACCAGTGTGTGTGTAAGACATATTTTAAGCACTAGAACCACTTTTAGAAGAACTTCATACATCATATCGTTTATCATTTATCGCGATAAATTTCTTAAAAGCGTTCCGATTTATTGTTGTGAAAAAATCCAATTAAATTATGTCCTTTGTGTCAGCATTGTTGTTTTTCTCCAGTTTGTTCAATGAGAGCGTCAATAAAATTTGAAAATATGATTGGATGTGGTTAATATGTGCAGGTTAGTGATATAAATCACACTTTCTTATGTGGCTGGTGTCCTAAATAAAGGTATTACACCCGGGAATGTTTTCCAACAACGTTAATCTGTGTCTGTGGTTGTCTGATTGCTGTGCCATGCAGTCCCCCAAAAAAGGAAGTAATAAACGGTTCTTATCGTCACTTTTATCGTTATCACGATACTACCACAAAATATCGTGATAAAACGTAAAGTCGGTGTCGCCCAGCTCTACTTTCTAACCTTCAAACAAGCCTATTAAGGAGAGCTACGAGGCGAACATTTGTCAAAATGTTCTTACTTTCCAGACGTGCTCTCATTATTAATAACTAAAAGCAAAAGAGGTAAAAAAACAAACAACTAAATGTGGCTAAATGTTTGTTTTTATTACACACATTGTCATCATTAGACATCGTGACAACACTGAAAACATAAAAGTGCTGGATTGGCAGAACACGTATCAAAATGGAGTCTGGAGTTTATTTTTCGACATTTCAAGCACATGTGAGCCGATGCGCGTTTTCCTTTCTGGAACTGAAGGTCTGACAGGAAAATCTGTCAAATAAGTGACGATTTACAACGAGCTGCCGAGCGACTTAGATCAACTTACATATGCTGACAACCCTACTGTGTCCACACACACACACACACACCCGCCCACACACGCACACACACACACACACACACACAAAAGAAGCTAGCAGCCTTAAGCAATCACTGCTTTGCTGTTCGATGTGTTGGTTGCTTCAGGTTAACTTTTTCACACGGCTTGAGCTTTTTCACTTTTTGTCACGCAACAAACTGCAGTGTGTTTATGCTGGGATTTTACTTTAGAGACCAACACAAAGTAGAATGGAAAATTTGACATCGTTTTCTAATTTTCTTTTTCACAAACTCAATCCTGGGAAGCATTGTGTGCATTTGTAACTCTGGGGGAGGTGCAGAGATCCTCAGCTCAGGTTTAATACTCTACTAACTCTTAGTCAGCAGAGTCAGCGCTTCTACTTATGGGTTGTTTTAGCTAGAAAAAAACCCATAAGTAGACCAATTTAAATTTTCGAAGAAAATCTTATTTACACAACTTGCAGTTAGTTCAACAAGACTTTGTTAAAGGCGCTTCCTTGAACAGGTTAGGATAGGTCGATGGGTTATACAAAACATGTTACATACATTTTTTTTTTTTTTTTGCACAAAATCATCCATCCATCCATCCATTTTCTGTTCACCCTTGTCCCTAATGGGGTCGGGAGGGTTGCTGGTGCCTATCTCCAGCTACGTTCCAGGCGGGAGGCGGGGGTCACCCTGGACAGGTCGCCAGTCTGTCGCAGGGCAACACAGAGACATACAGGACAAACAACCATTCACACACAACACTCACCCCTAGGGAGAATTTAGATAGACCAATTAACCTGACAGTCATGTTTTTGGACTGTGGGAGGAAGCCGGAGTACCCGGAGAGAACCCACGCATGCACAGGGAGAACATGCAAACTCCATGCAGAAAGACCCCGGCCGGGAATCGAACCCAGGACCTTCTTGCTGCAAGGCAACAGTGCTACCAACTGCGCCACTGTGCAGCCTGCACAAAATCATTCTTAGTGAAATTTTTGTCTGGCCAGTTCTGTCTATGAGCTGTTTTCAAGCCTGTTGTCACTTTGAATCCAAATAAGAAACACAACGTTTACACTCGCATGTGAAAATGGCAGCAAACCAGTGCGCAATTATACGACCAAACATCTTTGAAAAGCAGAAGTGGAGCCTCCTGCACAATCAACAGAAATGCCGCAAGTGGTTTCGGAATGGTAAGTCGACAATAAAACACGTGTCTTTTCCAGCAGCCGTTGTACGGTGGTAAAACCAGCTGAACACATGCGTCGGGGCTCCGCCTGGGTTGCTAGGCAATGGTAACGGCTCGTTTTCCAGACACCAAAAAACGTCTCGCCAAAAGTACAGCCAAAAGTGTTTTTTTAAGCACTTGGACTGGTTTTAGAAGCAGTTGAGACTCAAAATGTGCAAAAGGTGAACTTTGCATGACAGGTCCCCTTTAACAGGATTATTAATAAAAAACGAATGAGCAGCAGCACATCGTTGGGATCCAGTGGTCACATTTTGTGAGCGTTAGTCCTGTCACAGACTCTTACTGCTGATGTATAAATCCACATCACGTCTCAGTAAATCACCTTCGATTCACCACATGCTGACTCGCTCTGCCTCCACGACTCCTCGCCCAGAATGAGTTATGCTGCAGCAGCGAGTGTCAAAGCCATCATCTTTTTTTCCCCCCTTTTTTTGCTGAATAATTTGCCAGGCATTTTAGCAGCTTCTTGAGCGGGACTCCAGATGTCACAGACTCGGGACCAGATTCCGTTCAGTGGATCTCCACTAAGGCTTGATGCAAACATGAACTTATAAAAAAAAAACATTTTAACGTGTCTATGCTTCAGACGGGAAGCTGTCTTTCACTTGCTGTTGCTTATAGAAATAAAACAGTTTTACAAGCTAAATGATTTTTGAAACCTTCAAATGACTGTTTGACTTTTAGGACTCAGGTGGTGGATAAATTGGTTATTTGTTAAGTAAGTAACTTCATTTTAAAGATATGTGAAGTAGTCCCTTTTGTCTTATACCATAAATAAGGTTAGAAAGAAATTCTATTTTTTATTTATTTCATAAAAGAAGACAATGGATATTAATCAACATGATGACTTGATGTAAAGATGGGAGATTTAGCCAAAGAGGCTAATCTCCATTTGTAGCTCCCCAGCAGGTTGATGGAAGAGATAAAACAAAAAAAAGTACAATTAGCATAACAACATACATGACTTATGATTTATGACAGATTTTAATGTAGAGCTGAAAGTAGGGTAATTTACTGTAAGGTTTTATAATAAATATGAAAACGGTCACATTTCTGCTGTGGTATAATCAATACAATCCCTTTTAATTCAGGCAGAATCACAAAAAGTCAGTTTGGCACCTTTCATAAAATAAGAACAAAACAAGTGTTTTTGTTTTTTTTACTTTATGCAACAATATAACAATTATGCATCTGTCTATGGACAGACGGATGAATGTGGACACAGTGTTAGTGTGGCTTTGGTTGCTGGATTTGGACTTCAGTCTGTTTTACTCCAAACCAGAAATGTTCACATTTGCCTCGACTTCCTTGCAAAGACGAGCTACATTCACGGTGGAGCGAGCTGCATACTTCGTCACTTTAAAATCAAATCCTGATGTAAAACTTTGGTTCTGTCTGCCTCTCGTTTTCCATCATCACTGCAGACAAACGAAGAACCGCGACGTTCCCACAAACAGCAGACGTCTGTGATCGCTGAGAGTCCGCCTTTGTTTGGTGCTTTCGTCAAACATAAACTTTGGTTCTGAACGCAAACATTCAGCGTGTTTTCATTTTTAAAGGGCCGGTATTGCGTAAAATTGACTTTGTTTTTAAGCTTTGCATCATGTCATAATGCAATTCCCTCGTCACATCGTGACAACATGAGTGTCGCCTCGACTCTTTCACGCATGTTTGAGAAATCCCTTCATCTCCAGGGCAACCACTCAGCTGAACAAAACCCCGGAGAGGAACTAGCTCTCCTGGACTCTCTCAATCAGCTCCTTCAGACTATCCAGCAGTAATTAGCAAACATCTAATGGAACCGCTGAGCTCATAATAGGAGCTACAAGTCAGAGCAGCGCTGGTAAAAAAATGTTGTTGAAGAGTTACTTCAACTGTTGTCCCAACATAGTAGGAGCCATGTTGGGACAACTTCCTGAAGGCGGAGTTTCAGAAAGAGCAGGAGCTTCTTAAAGAGACAGAGGCTCAATTTCAAGGAGTTAAATTACAAAGTCAAACTCCTTTTAAGTCATATCTGATATAAGCAGCATTTTCATAACAACTGACAGTAACATGGTCACTTGACTGGGCTATAAAATGTCTCTATATGTGCCTTGGAAACACATAATACTGAAATACTTCAAAACAACAATTTGTCACAACATAAAATGCTGAGACAAGAAATTGTCCATACCGTTTCGCCTATAAGGGGCGCTATTTACCTCCTCCAACTTGAAGGAAGCTAAATAACAGACAGCAAAAATATTACCAAGTTGCATTTCATTAATAACTCTTATTTGTAACATTTTATTGAATATATGGAAACAGGTTTTCTACAACGAGTCCCTTCTTCAACATGTCCCGTGTCTGGCCAGCCGTCTCCTCCAGTGGGACTCAAAACCTCAGGTGAGAACCCAATCTGTCTGTCCATCTGTCCACCGTGACGTCATTCATCAGGTTTTGTGAGGACTTGTGTGTCCGCGCCGAGACTTTCCACGCATACGATAATAAACCGGCTTACTTCACATCCGGGGAAGCTGCGTTAGAGCAAGGAAGAGACTCGAAGGCCCTGTGTGAACAAACTGAGCGAGGAGATCGAGGCAGCTAAGAGAAGCTGTGTAACTAGAAGCTTTTCAGCAGGAGGATGTAATATTTCAGCGTCGGCGGACCGTGACATCTCCGCCTCATACCTGAGGATCTGTGCGGATCAACATGGCTCCATCTTGACTCAGATTCACAACACGTTACGCCATCTTCCAGTTCCCCAAGAAATGCATGGATAAGGGGTTAAATGACAACAAGTCTGACGCAAAAGTGTCTGTGATCATAAAATCCTTTGAGCAACTTAAAGGACATGGCAGGCCCACTGCTGCAGGCGTCAGATTACACCAGATTACGCAACTACACTTCATCCTGAATCACCCCGACCACCTACGTAACACGTAACGGCGGCGTGTTACGGCCATTATGGTTAGAAAAAAAGGTGTAAATTTCTGTCAAAAAAAAAACTCTGAAATTTTGACATCAATCGCACAAACCTTCTAGAAAAAAAAAACTAAATTAAAAATAATAATTAAAAGTCGAAACGTTGCAAGAAAAAAAAAAATTCAGGGATTTTCTACGTTAATCTCAGAAATTTTTAGAAAGAACTCGAACATTTCCGGGTTTGAAAAGTCCCAAAAAATTTGCTAGAGAAAGTTCTGTAATGTTGAACCGCGTGGAATTGGTAAAAGTACAATTAAAAGTCTTTAAAACAACCAAGTATTTAAATCAAAGACAAAAATAAAATACCTCGTCTCCTATTTGGTATTTTTCCATCAGACTCCAGAGAAGCCGGTGCCAGTCAGGAACCTCGTCGCACGTCACTGATCAGAGTACAGTTAGTGAAAATGTTTAACTCAAAAGTCTTGCAACTTTATGTTCGGCGAAATATGCGTTGATATTATCCAGATATACAGTATATGACGCTTCATCAATTATTATCCCAACATCTTACCAAACCTCTTTTAGTCACGCAGACTGTAAAAGAAAGTTTCAGGTGAAATATTGTAACATAACTTGTTTACTCCCAGAAAACTGACTAAATGAACCCAGGCAGGGGTCTCAAACTCCAGGCCTCGAGGGCCGCAGTCCTGCAGTTTTTAGATGTGCCTCAGGTACAAAACACTGGAATGAAATGGCTTAATTGCCTCCTGCTTGTGTAGATCAGTTCTCCAGAACCTTGCTAATGACCTAATTATTCTATTCAGGTGGTGCAGCAGAGGCACATCTAAAAGTTGCAGGACTGCGGCCCTCGAGGACTGGAGTTTGAGACCCTTGACCCAGAGTGTTTGCTTAAACTCACATATTAGATCCTGTGTTCTAGTTTCCTTCATAAAGTGCAACAGCTTCGTTGCTCCTTTCTCTTTGCTTGTTTCAAAGGCTGCAGAAATTGCTCTGATCCTTTGTTTGTACAGTTTATTGCGCGGCATCTTGCCCGAGTTCAGTTCCTCGTCCTTCCTGCCGCTCGATGGAGAATCTGAGAGATAAGTCCTGAGATCGTCTGCGTATAGCCTTGACTTTTACGTTTGTCCTCAGGCTAACACCTTTGGCGGCTTCTCGTTGTGGCAAAAGCTTTTTGCTTTCTTCGTGTGTTTCCCAGAAATAAAGGAGATTTCTTGAACAAGCCGGCTAATTTTCTTCAACAGGACACGGAGACACATTCCATAACAAATATGTACAGAAATGAAAAGCTGTTGAATTGTATACAAATTCAGAAGGCAAATTGGGCATCAGTTCTGGATGTTTTTTTAAAAAATAAATGATTTTATTTTATCTATTTATTTTCTTAATCAATTTGTCTTTTTTTTTTTTCCTTCAGGCTGTTTAAAATCGCATATTGCTTGCTATGAATGAACAAAGGAATCATAGAAGGCATGTTAAATAAAAATGAGCTTTTAGCATTTTTATTATTTTTGGTAAATATGAATAAAAGCAGAGCTTTCTCATTTGCTGTCTACAGTCTCGCCGTGACAAATAGTTTTCTAAAGGGCACGGAGCAGCCTGCTTTCTGTGATCTTCCTGTGTTTTGCTTTGGATTTTTTTTTGTGTGTGTGTGTGTTTTTTTTTTGTTTTTTTTTTTTTGCTGGAGACAATTAGGAAATCCTGGGAACTGTAATCTAATAACAATGTACCATATGTGGAAAAGAGATGAGATTCTACAAAGGGAGGAGGCGACATCGCGCTTATTCCAGCTGCTCGGATCTGGCATTTAGCTTCACGATGACAAAATACTTCGGAGAATAATAATCTTTGTTTTTGTGCTGCACTTTTCAAAAGCAAGTTACGAAAAGCTTCGCTGTAAGTAAATACATTAGGAATGATTAAGAGTTAACTAGAAATGCCACCCAGAAAAGAAACCCCCGCCACAAAGACGCACACGAAGAAGAACAGACCGCACTGAAATACCGCGGCAGCTGGAAGCCAAACACGAACGTGAAAACACTTGTAAACGTAAAGAGTCTGCTGCTCTTACTCTGCTTCAAAGTCTGGATGGCTCCGAGTTACAGTTTGTTTGTTTTGTTGTTTTGTTTTTTTTTATATGAATGATTTCACTGTAGCAATGCAGCACCGCAAAAATCCTGCAGCAACGCTAGCTCTGACGTCTCCCAAGACCACAGGGTTCATCTGAAATCCGTGTGGGAGTTAACGGAGTGAGGCGTTAAGTTGAAAATGTCGGGCCTCCGCAGACGGGAGGGGTTTTTTTTCCCGAAGTCTGGTGACACACACTATGAGTGGGAGGTTAGCACACAGAGGAGGTGGGGTGGGACACATGCAGTTTGACCGTATATCCAGCCTTGTTAACAACCAGTCAGTCTGGTAATGGATTCCTACAAACTGTCTCAAGGTGTCAGTTCAGTCTGCTTCCACACAGACCCCTCTACGGAAAACATTTAGTGCTTAAAAAAGATGATGAAATTAATGAATCTTGTTTATTTAGCAGAAAGGGTAAGAATTAATGTCCTGGCCTGATTTAAAGCTACACCTAATGATTATTTTAGCAACAAATTATTCAATCGATTTTTCTGACTATTAATTGCCTTCACTCTGCACTGTGTCAAACCAACCAAACCCTTTTGAAACACCTGTTTCCCTCCCCTGCCTGTGGGGGCGCTGCACCAAGAACGACTGAAGGAAACAACACAAAAACCTCAGAAGAAGACATGAGTGCAACTGCCTCTTTCATGAAATGTAAACAACGATGGAGTAGCATCAGATCT
This sequence comes from Xiphophorus couchianus, assembly GCF_001444195.1. Lineage (NCBI taxonomy): Eukaryota > Metazoa > Chordata > Actinopteri > Cyprinodontiformes > Poeciliidae > Xiphophorus > Xiphophorus couchianus. Next base: position 25,423,608 of record NC_040250.1, on the reverse strand, counting down.
TTTGGGGTTGTTGGATTTCTGTTTTGTCTCTGGTAAAAGACGACGTTTTTTTTCACGCTAGCGCAAGACAAGCATGTTTGTTTCAGTTGTGTTTACCCAGAATGCCAAGCGTTGTAGTTCATTTCCTGCTTTCCTAGCGATCGCCTGTATTCAAACCTCACCAGAGTTCACACAGCTGAATCAATGCATGGGTTTTTACATGGGCCAGAGTTCGATTCATTCCCATCTCCCAAAACGAACCGGACTTTCTAAACAAATGAACCAGAGTCTGATTAAAGAGGGCTAAATAGAGCTGGTGTGAATGCACCCTTGGAGAACGAGGGAGAGTTTCATCAGATGACGGCTAACAGGGTACAGAAAAAATACTTTTATCGTTTGGAGATTTGGACATTTTTCTGTAATGCAAAACGTTGGATTTGAAAATGCTGACAGCCAAGAAATCTTAGGTGAGGATGTACGTTCTCCAGAGACTGATGTCCTTAGCTAGCGCTAGCCACGGAAACTGCATTATAGAGACTGACGTCTTTAGCTAGCGCTAGCCACGGAAACTGCATTATAGAGACTGACCTCTTTAGCTAGCGCTAGCCACGGAAACTGCATTATAGAGACTGACGTCTTTAGCTAACGCTAGACACGGAAACTGCATTATGGAGACTGACGTCTTTAGCTAGCGCTAGCCACGGAAACTGCATTATAGAGACTGACCTCTTTAGCTAGCGCTAGCCACGGAAACTGCATTATGGAGACTGACGTCTTTAGCTAGCGCTAGCCACGGAAACTGCATTATAGAGACTGACCTCTTTAGCTAGCGCTAGCCACGGAAACTGCATTATAGAGACTGACGTCTTTAGCTAACGCTAGACACGGAAACTGCATTATGGAGACTGACGTCTTTAGCTAGCGCTAGCCACGGAAACTGCATTATAGAGACTGACGTCTTTAGCTAACGCTAGACACGGAAACTGCATTATAGAGACTGACGTCTTTAGCTAGCGCTAGCCACGGAAACTGCATTATAGAGACTGACGTCTTTAGCTAACGCTAGCCACGGAAACTACATTATAGAGACTGACGTCTTTAGCTAGCGCTAGCCACGAAAACTGCATTATAGAGACTGACGTCTTTAGCTAACGCTAGCCACGGAAACTGCATTATGGAGACTGACGTCTTTAGCTAGCACTAGCCACGGAAACTGCATTATAGAGACTCTTTGCTATATTTTTTAAAATTATAGCCACAGATAAACTCAGCTTTTTGTAAACAGCTTTTTTGTAAACAGATTTTGTTCTTCGTGTTTACACTTTAAAAATCTTCTGGTTGACCGATCATAGACAGTAGGCCATCTCTAAATCACCTAAAACTCAAAGAGACAACTGAAAAACCAGAACATTATCAACACATTTTAGGATGTGGTAAAAAAATAAAAATAAAAAATGCTAACTGAAAAACATGCTAACTGTTGATTTTTTTTTTTTTTTTTTGCTCACAGGTCGCAGTAATTTAAAAATAACCCACCGGATGTTCATTTGTCCCTCTTGTGATTGCTGTATCCAGCTTAATAAAGTGGACACATTCAGATTCATATCACTGCCATCTGAAGCTCTTAGAGTGGCTCCGGTAATAGCAGAAGTACGAGTTTCCTTTACTTTAACATGATCAGGAACGTTTGAGCCACTGCCCCCCGTTCAGCTGTCATTACAGCCATGAGAAGGAGACGAGGGATGCAGAGAAATACCCGGCAACATGTCTATCTAATCAAATTTACCTTTACCACCGGCGTATGCACCTTTATCTGCTTGAATGTCATGAGTCAAATCTAGCTTTTCTTTTTCATGTATTTATGAGGACTCATCTGTAGCAAGCGGCCACCAGTCTCTTTTAAAGTGACGGGTAATTATATATGATGGATTAACCTTTGTCTGCTCAGATAAACACAGGGAACAAGATTTACCTTTGGAACATTCTTCAAGATGGATACTTTTTTGAACTTGGTCTCCTGCTGGATGATGAACCTGATTAGCAATTAGCTCCATCCAATAATAGAGAATTTGCTAAGCTAAGAAAATCTAATCAAAATGAACTTCCATACACCAAAATAATAATAATAATAATGATTTTAAAAAGGTCAGAGAAACAGAATTACAGCTAACTCTGTGTGATTTGAACTCATTTCAATTTTAAGCTGGAGGCACGTTGCATATTCTAACATGCTTACGAATATGTCCAATGAGCAGCATTGTGGGAAATAAAGAGGTCGTTCTCGTATAAGGTTATTTTAAACAAACGTAAAAGCTGAAGACACAACACAACGCCACTATTTTTGGTCACCTACAGCAGTTAAGACAAATGAACCAGAAGCAAAGTAAATGCAGACAAAGCTGAAGTTCTTCTTTAACTAAAATAGGTCTGATGAGAGCAGACCGGGTCCAACAGCCTGGCTCTGCTGAATTTAACCGTAACCAATGGTGACCGGGTTATAAAACGTGCAGCTTGTAATGTTCCAACATGGACAACTGTGATCGATAATTTGACTCCTGTTGGTCCAAGATGAGCATATGAGTATGAGGGGAAAAAAAAAAAAAAGTCAGGCTTGACTTTCTGCGACTTTTCGGACAAATCAGTCAGAAGACCACAGCTGTCCGGGATAAAGTTCTGCTTTTATGGACTTCTGCCCAAGCAGATTTTTTTCCTTTTTTTAAAATTATGTTTGCAGCGAATAAAGCTAATAAAGCCGGCCCTGTGACTTGCTGTAAAGTCTTCTCTACCCCATTTCTGTGACATCACAGCAACTAAGTCGACTCAACTTTCATCGTTTTAATTGTGACTTTAGAAAATATGAAATCATTCAACCCCTATTGCCGTGTCCGCGAGATTACCGTGGAAAAAAACCTGCCCATTAAATTTCAAAGATGTTAAAAGCAAAAACATTAAAGTTTATAAAGAGGGGAAACGGTTGTGTCTCCAGACAAGCAACTGGAGCCTGCCTGAAGTGTGCTGCAAGCTCAATCAACAGAACAGACAGCAAACATGCCAACAGTTGCACAGCACTTCAGCAATAAGAACTTAGTCAACAGGAGAAAGATGTTGTGTTTTGAGTTGGGTAAAAATTCTTTTAAAAAAAAGCCTACAGATGAACATTTCAGGGATAAAAACTTTCAAGCCGGGAGATGCAACAAACATAATATTACGACTTAACACTGAAAGTGTTAAAAAAAAAGAGAAAAAAGTCCGCGCTAAACATTTCGCCTCAAAGAAGAAAATATGAAAGAGCGACTCTGAACACACATGTGCACAAACCCAATTAGAGAAGATTCACACATCCCACACACGCAGCCCAGACGAGCCAGCAAGCCGTAGCAGGACCTCACTCAGCGAACTGCAGCTGCAATTTACACCCCAGCAAAGATTTTTCCCACAGCACCGCCGATGTGTACCGCCGAGTGTGAGGGAGGGAGTGAATACACACACCCACACACACACCCCCACCCACACACACACACACACACACACACCAGTACATGACGCGAGGCACACAAATCCAAGCAGGTACGATTCAGTGTTTGCACTGATGGGGATGTGTGATTGTTTCTGGATATAGACGTGTGCTGAACATGACGGTGTGTGTCTGTGTGTGTGTGTGCGTTTGTTTCTAATACCTTGTGGGGACCATTTTCCTGACATATACTACGTTGTGGGGACACACTGCCCCTTGTGGGGACCGAAGCCTGGTCCCCACAAGGGGAAACGCTGTTTTTGGGTCAGGGGTCAGAAATAGGACTAAGGTGTGAATTGAGTTTTGGTTAGAGTTAGGGCAAGGGTAAGGGTAAGGTTTAGGCTGTAGAAATTAATGGAAGTCAATGGAAAGTCCCCGCAAAGATAGCTGAGCAAACATCTGTGTGTGTGTGTGTGTGTGTGTGTGTGTGTGTGTGTGTGTGTGTGTGTGAGTTTCGAGCTGTCTGTATCGCTGAGTGATGTGGAGAACTCAGAAGAAGCGGGAACGCCGAGAGGTTATGAAACGGTGTCTGGCCAATAACCTGTGACCAGGTTGCCTCGGCGTCCAATCAAACGTGACCAGCGCTCCCATCAGCCGTCCGTCAAGAGGTCTTCCTCTCAAGGTCGGCTCTCTCTCTCCCTCCGCTGCCTCTACTCCTCCCCCGTCAAGCCTCGTCTCTGTCCGCCAGAGCGAGCGTCAACAAAAACTTGATCTAATTTCTCGCTTAGCATGATCCAATAACAGTGAGCGATATGGACGCCATGGCCGATTAGGTGTGTTTGGCATCCCGGCGACGACATGCCTGAACCCCGCGGGAGGAACCGGAGTACATTCATAAAACGTGCGTGTGAGGCGGGAGGCGACGCGCTCGCGTGAGTGTGCGTGCGTGCACAAAGGAAGAGAAGCTCCTTCTATCTCCTTCTCCAATCAGCGTGACTTCTGCAGCGCACAGCTGTCACCATAGAAACCGGGGAGGGCACGGCAGAGAGAGAGAGAGAGAGAGGATGGCAGGCAGGAAAAAAGAAGGAAAGAAAGAAGGTAGAAAATAAGATTGTGGAAGAAGTAGGAAAGGCAATGTGTGTGTGTGTGTGTGTGTGTGTGTGTTGTGTGTGTTGGTGTGTGTGTGTGGTGAGTGATGGCAGCCACATCAGGCTGCATGCAGCATCGCCCGGCTAACAGCGAGCCCCGGGCAACCCTCTGTAGGCGTGAGGAAGTAAGAATGTGTGCAAAGGCCTTCATACACACACATAGTTAAGAAAATAATCACGTGCATTGGCGTGTGTGTGTGTGTGTGTGTGTGTGCTTTCAACAGTTTCTGTCAATAACTCCCTCCTTTGTTTTCCCTTGTCTATACCTTCTTGGGTTGTTTTTTTTTCCAAGACTCTTGACAAACAACACAAACCGACCCGACCTTGTGTGTTATCCTGGCTGCTGTGCATTGTTCTATTTGCGGCTCAGAGATCTATTTAGGTAAAAAAACACACACACACACACAAAAACATTAGATTCAGCAGAAATCAGGGTTTTTCCCCTCTTACAGATACACACATTTAACTACACACAGCCATACAGAGAGGTGGAGAGAGAGAGAGAGGGGCTGTCTTCTGCTCTAGATGTACAGTCAAGAGAAAAGGACTGTGGGTGTGAGACAGCCAGGAAGAAAAGAAAGACTTAGATAGATAGATAGATAGATAGATAGATAGATAGATAGATAGATAGATAGATAGATAGATAGATAGATAGATAGATAGAGTAGTTAATGAAGGGCTGCTTGCGGGCAGAACGGTGGAGAAAAGCTATTCTCTCTATCTCTCCTTTTCTCCACTCAGGAGTCTTCTGCAAGTGATCCTGCTTTCCACCAGTCCTCCGCTCATCCCTCTTTCATTTCATATCTCTACCTGCTCTTTTTTTTCCGTGTGTGTGTGCCAACACTTTGCATTCTGTCTTTGACTTCTGCCTCCTCTGTTTTCATTCATCCCGGCATCTCGCCTCTCCGTCCCTCCTGCCCTCCCTTTTCTTTTTCTAACCCCACCGATCCTCACTTTTCTTCCGTCCAAAACGCCCGCCGTCCAACCACCAAACCGCCAAACGCACAATGTTTAACCGCAAGCTGGAAACCCAGACCAACAGGCACAATTGTCTTGATAAGAGGACCGAGGCATCGATCAGATCTGTCCTCTGTAGGGAGGCGAAGCGTCTTTAGGACGAGAGTCGACCTAAAGACGTCGTCTCTCGAGCAGCCACTGCTCCTTTTTAAAGAAACCAAACACCAGAGAGGAGGCTTTGACAAAACAGATAAATTGAGATTACAGACAGTGACACAGATGACACACTAAACTGAACTTCTAGTTAGGCAAATAATGAAAAGGCCCAAACCAAAAAACCTGCGTGGATATTTGCATCATCAAGGTTCATGAAATCACAATCCAACCTTGACAGAGATGTACGTCTGACTGCACCTAACCCCACCGCATTGTTCCCCAGTGTCCAACAGGTTTCACCCAGGCCAAATGAAATGAAGCCTGGGCGCAAATTCAAACTGGAAGACCCTTTAACCCCACCTGCATCATCCAATCGGCGCGTCCCGCTCATCGCCGCTGACCTATCAACGCTGGACCAAGCCACGTCACGTCCAATCACCGACCAAGGCCCAGTTGATAAGGACCCCCATTCATGTCATCTTCCGCTTTCCAGCTGCGCTCAACCCTCCTCCACCCCTTCTCCACCTCCACTCTTCAGGCTCGCATCCTTCACCGACCTCCACCACCAGTGTCGGGTCCCGGGGGATGACATTCCTAACCTACATCGGGAATGCTCATCCGAGCTTATTGCAATTCACAGCTCAATGTCCTCAGCCGGGGCCCGAGCGCCAAAGAACTTTAAATTCATGCATGTCAATAAACCTTTTTAATCGCTGTTTTTTCCGTCTGAGTCTCTCCAGATTGAAATGTCTGGCAAATATCAGGTAGCGTACGGAAAATCCTTGGCCATAAACCCGATCAAGTGCTAAAAACGAAGTTACATGTTGGATCAGGAGCAGGAAAAGTGACTCTGATCGTCGTTCGACAGGCCGCTGCTGAACAGTGAAACCTCCCTGGCCTTCCCGCCGTGCCCCGTCCACCGAAAGTCACTCATCGAGGATCTCGTCTCACCCTGGCATCTTTGCACGTTGGCAGCACCAAACGAGGCTGTGAACAAACGGTTTGCTGCGTGAAGCTGATTTCAGGCAGCCTATAGCGCAGCCCGAGGAAGCCGATCAGCGCTTTCCATCAGCACACAACGCCTCTGACGCGATGAAGAGAGCAGCATGGCGAGGGATCTACTGCGAGCGAATCCAACTGTCTCTGGACAGATTGTACAACGAGACGGTCCCAGGCTCATTGTCATTCCTAATTGGTTTAAAGGAGAGCATTCGTGACTCTGGGATCTTCTTAACACCTTGTTAATAGGACGCATCCAGTCTGGAGCCACAGCGTGAATGAAATGATGCTCGGAGCTTAATGTAAGGGTCAGAGTTCACTTTCTTTTTCTCAGTGTGGATATGTGCAGTGTGTAGCGAGGGGTTTAGATTACAAGTTGATTTAAAATTAATGAAAATTTCCTTTCACAGTAATAATTGATGGAAACCAGGACAGAGGGAGGATGAAGAGCAGAGGAGGTCGGTTCAGAGTCGACTTCTTTTTATTTACCTTGGTCGGTACGACAAGGGTGTAACTTGGTGTTGCAAATTGGTGGGGAGGAAGAGGAGCAGCAGGGGGCTCTTCTTACTGGAAGGTCTTTTCTTTTATCAGTGCTAAGAATAAGGCCAAAACCTACATGTGAATGCCAGACAGTCTTATTGAATAAATTAGGATTTACGTCCTGATCAGGCTTGTCAGATTAATAATACATTTTGAAAATGATCTTTTAGGAGTAATTAAACATACTATGAAATATAAATATATTAAGACATACGTAATCTAATTAATCTATATAATGTCTTTCACTTGGTGATGGATCTGCTGACAAAGGAACTTTTCATTCATATTCTAGTTTATGGACTCAGCCTGTATTTGCTGAATGTTTCCCTACAGTGGAAAACAGTTTCACAATTCAGTAATATTTTTATGAAGAATTATCACATAGTTGTAGTTTGGTTTCTGTCAGTTCTAGAAACAAGAGAGAACAAAGCAAATTTCTCTTTATTATGGTCCATAATTTAATTTTACTTAATAGGAGCCATGATTTAAAATGTAACAAACTTTGGTTTCTATTTGCTTTATGAAATATTTCATCCTATTTGATGATTGCTCTGAATATCAACACGTCCTACGATCAAATGATGTAATTTGGGAAAAATGTAGAAAAACGGGTGACTGTATTATTTTTTTCTGTCTGTCAGCTTTAGATTAGTAAAAGATTAGTTCAAGTGCATCAGGAATTAACACAAAAAAGGACATACAAACACCAAACAGAACATTCTGTCTGTTGCAGATTTATGTTTTTGAATTTCCATTTTGCAATCACTAGGAAGTGATCGCCTTAACACTCGCGGTGGTTGATAAGCTAATTTAAACACCTGCACTTCTGATGATCTGTCAGAAAATCTATGTGGGTCGCCTTATTTTGTGTTAATTGAACCGAAATACTCCGAACTGCACAGCAAGAGTGCATGTTAAGGTGATAAAAGTTAAGCTAGCATAGCTAACCGACTCTCTCTCCACTTTCTTTATTTTAATTAAAGCTTTTTACTGAAATGTGATCCCTTTGCACCATATCTTGCTGTCGTAGTGTTGACAATATCAAAACTTTGGGTCCCCTTCTCAGATTATTTACTTGATTGTGTCGTTTCCCCGACCACCGATATTCCTGACTCGATGCAAAGCAACAGCAAGTCACCTGATGTCCAATCCACTAGATCGCTGAGCGGACTTGCCGTTTACGTTTTACATGGGAATTTTAAAAAGCACCACCTGTCTGTTAATGCTTTGAGTACAACGTGCATACATAGATGAAGGCACATAAAGAAAAAAAGGTGCAGGAAATATTGGTGGGGACGTGTCCCCGTCATGCCAGAGTTGGTGGGGACACGTCCACACCAGTCCTTCAGGAAGTTACGCCTATGCGGTACGGTATGATAGCATACTGTAGGGCTGCAGCTAATTTGGTGGTCGATTATTCTGACGATTAATCGATTAATCGGATACAAACTCGTCACATTCTACAGATTTTTCATTTACACACTTAGGTCTTTTTTTATACACTTTTGGAAATGCATTAAAAGAAGCAAGTAAGCAATTTAACAGAATTTTTGTAAATAAGGAAAAAACTTTAATTGCCTACAATAGTGACAATAACAGCATTCCTTTAGTGAATTTGAAACTAAAACGATGCCACTTGGGAATTTTTGATCAAACATATTTATAGATAAAAGTTGTTTTTTTTATCTTAAATATATTTAATAAATTTTTGACTTGTATATTTCTGACTGTGCTGTTTTTTTCATCAAATGGCCTTTTTTAGTCTATACTCCAATTAACGATTAATCGATGACTAAAACAGTTGACGATTATTTCAATAATCAGTTCATCACGATTAATCCGATTTATCATTTCGACTCTACTATAGTGCTTTCTGTTTAATAGAGGTACAGACAGAGTTTAAATCGTAAAGCACTGACATCATGACATATGCTAGGTCGTGATTCGTTAGTTCCGACCAACAAGTAAAGTTCAGCTCTTTCAATTACAACCAGAGCGCATTAAAATATGATGTAATGGACAAATGACGAGAAGAAATGAAGATGAGGAGGACCAAACAGAGGAAGAGGAGAGATTCAGCCAATAAAGCTGGTGTTGGTGCTGCTGCTGCTAGGAAATGCCAGTCCAACAGTATGCTGCAAAGAGTCTCTAGAGCTGCTCACAATTACATAGGAATCAAAACATTTTCTCAAATATATTAGAATGTAGGGCTGAAACGATTCCTCGAATGATTCGAGTACCTCGATTAGTAAAATTCCTCGAGGAAAACTGATCTGCCTCGAAGCTTGGTTAAATGATGTTTTATTATGTAGTGCACCGAGTTCCGCCCGGATCATTATTTGTGGAGGGCAGCGCTCTTACTTCTGCTTCTGAAGCTTACAGAAAAGCTGTTGGAGTACGGTAGCTTTTCTGGCGCTGGAGTCAAGGCGTCACGGTTTTGGAGCGAAAGGTAGGGATGGCGCAGAGTGAGAGAGAGAAAGATCTGATTCCTCAGATAATCATAAAAATATTCTATAGAATACTCGATAACTAAAATATTTTTTTGAACAGCCCTATTAGAATGTTACAAAGATTTAAAGATGCCTCACTGTCGCGTTAGTTCCTGCAAATAGTATTACCTTCTGTTAATGGTGTTAGCTTCTGCCAATGGTGTTAGCTACTGCTAATGGTGTTAGCTTCTGCTAATGGAATAAGTTCCTGTTAAAACAATTAACTTTTGTTAATAGTGTTAGCTACTGCTAATAGTATTAGCTCCTACTAGCTCTAGCATGGGCCAAGTAAGTAGTTCACAAGCCAATCATGGCTGTTTATTTCAGCAGATATCTCTTGTGTAGCAGCAGATGAAACAACCCAGATGTTTATGTCGGTAACGTTAGCCTCCACAAACTTGACTTCCTGTGTTTTTTGGGGGGTTTTTTCCCATTTTTTTCTCCGAAGAGTTTTTGCGGCACTAATGGCTCGTATTTTTTCAACAGTAGGCAGACAGGAAGGGGGGAAGACATGCAGCAAAGGTCGTCAGGACCGGGAGTCGAACCAGCGATGTCCGCGTCCAGGACTAAGGCCTCCAAACGTGGGGCGTGTTAACCCCCCACCACAGCACGCCCCAACTTCCTGTGTTTTTTCATAAGTCCACTTTAACCTACGCACGTCGTCAGCCCAGAATGCATTGCCAAGGCGAAAAAATGTAAACCCCCAATCCATATGTGAAAATCCATAGGTGAAAAACATAATAAAGGTATACAGTTTTTGAAGCAATCATGAGTTTTTACGCATCGGGAAATTACAGCCAATGTGTTCAACTAGTCGTGGATCATTAAAAAAAAAAAACGGGTGAAGGAGACTCCATGGAGAAAAACGGTCCTACTGTCATGGTGAAGAGATTTTTCACATGCAAAATTTATGAAAAGGGGCCGGAACAAAAAACAATCTGGTCTTCATGCCATTCTTAAATTATTGAAACGTGATCTCAAGTTAAAGTGAGCTACAGCAAGTTGGAGACGGCCATTATTTCCTCAACGAAGAGGAAGCCAAAAAAGAAAAGAAATGGGTGAGGAGAAAATTAGTGCACCTTCACCGCTTCAGTAGGGTTAAAGAGGAAAATTAGCCGCTAGTAGCTGCTAAATAAAACACTTCGCTAATGAGCCATTAGCAAGCAGGAGTTTTATGCAGACGGGGTTAATACAATGCCAACATGGAAACACATCAACAATAATATTTAACAAGGAAACCTTTGAGTGGAAGGTTTCAGAAGTCAAACATTTAACAGTAAGAAACATTGTTCATGATGGGTGGGAAACATTTCAGTAACTAATTATTCATATTTGAATGAAACTGGCAGAAAACAATCTCTGTTCAAATCCATGCTGAAATATTTGATTTTCTATCATTTGTTTTTGTGCTTTTATTGGAGCAACTTAGAAGAAAAAACGTTGCAACAGTGTGAGATTTTTATTCCGTTAAGACTCAAATAAGCTAGAAGGACGGGATGACATGTTGCTTTATAACAAAGACATGAATTTGACCACCACTGACAAAACTAAATACGATTTTTGCAAAAAATCAAAAAAACACACTCAGAAATCAGTGGATGTGAATTTTCAAATCGTACAATTTGTGTTGAATTTGATGCCAGAGCGGCAGATTCAGCCTCTGTAGTTGTTACATAAGAGCTGAGCTGAGCTCCTCTCTGTCAGCTCAACACGTGAACAGCAGCTGGCTATAATACCACTGCTGTCGCTGCTACATGTCAACATTAATGCTACTTTTTGATCTCATGTTTATCCTGGTTCCCAGGCAGAGCAGCCGTAGCCGCATGCAGACATATTTAGGGGTCAAGACTCCATTAATGCCTCCAGACTGACGAATGAGTCGCTGAAATTGGTTCTGTATTTATTTATTTTTTTACACGATGATCTTAACAAAAACTAAAAGTAAAAGCTGTATGTGACCTAAAACAGGACAAATGTGTTATAAAACCCTCAGAAGTAATTAAATCATCCTGCAAAGGTAAGAATCTCGACGACGATGTTAAAAGATTATTGACAATTATTACAGATGTCTGTGTCTGGAGGAAAGAACTCGTTTTTTATGCTTAGGTGGGCCTGAAACGGTTTCAGATTTTGAAGAGTTTACAGCAATGTTGACATCTTGAAACCATTTTTAACTAATTTAATGATGGGGTGTTAATGCCAGTGCAACCTCTTAAAGAGAGAGAGAGGAAAAAAACTCTTCAATTTCTTAAGAAAGTTTCATACAAGAACTGAAGTAAATATCTAAAATAAATAAACAAAACAGCATTATTTAAAATGGATTATGACGTTTCTGTAATTAAAAAAGAATAACACCTGGAAAACAGGCAAAAGTGGCAGGTAGTGCAAACTAACTGCTTCGTACTGGGCGTCAAATGTTTGCAGCCGATTTTTCGACAATATTTAAACTGAAGCGTCTCTTTAACAAATGGAAATTATTGGCGCTCATTTTAATTCATGCGATTAGATGATTTATTGATTATTGTGACAGGATTATGCCTAGGGTGCAATTACTCCCTGCACATAGCGTCGGGTTGGTGTGGATCGCTTTTATTCATTAGCAAACTGCATTTTATTTATCGTTTTGCTCTGGTTATCTTTTAACTGATATTAAAATCTGTTTGATGATCCGAAACTTTAAAGGAGAGCAAAGCTGCCCAGGAAGCCTGTAGGGGGAGCAAATACTTTTTCCACAGCTCTGCACATTGTGTTCGTCTGGAAACTGCGCTGGGTCAGAGCTCGTCAGCGGACTGCCTTGCTCAAAAGCAACGGGGATTTGACAGAAATAGAGTCCTTGCCGGAGTGGCAGCAGAACATGTCACTTTGCTAGCTTCACAAATATTCGGCTCCGCTGACTGAACGCCAACCCCCTTAAAGTCTGGCAGAGCAGAGATGGGAACGGAGGAGAATGCCAAAAGATCAGAAAAAAAAGAAAAAGGAAAATAAAAAGGCTCTCCAAGAAAACTGTAAGATGTCTCAGATGAACTGAAACTGTCGCCTTAAAACGCTTTACGTGCAGCAGCGAGACAAACGCTTTCTAATTTGGAATTTGATTCTACGAAGAGATCATCTCTGCTGAGAAAAGAAGAGAAGAAAAGAAAAAAAGAGGAAAAAACATCAGACAAATCCACCAGGTCAGAAAAGAGCACTGTTACTGATGCAGTAAATGGGATGGGTGGTGTGTGCGGTTCATCTGTGCACGTGTGTGTGTGTGTGTGTGTGTGTGTGTGTAGGTGGGGGTTACACTAAAACCTCTCTCATTCACAAACAAAGCCATGTGGCAACGTCCCTTTAAGAGGTGTGTGTTGGAGTTTTCCACTAAGTCTGACTGCTGAGAAAGATGAGTGCTGATACATTATTCACAGACAACACAACACACACACATGCACACATCCATGGAAACACACTGAATAACTGAAGGACATGAAGCTACACGACTCTGGCGTCAGGAGGGAGCTGTGTGACAAAGAGGCGCGCTAATACACACTCCTCGGCAAACGGAGTTGATCATTATGACATGAGGAGAACATAATTGGGCTGAGACGTGGCCTATACATCCACCTGCGGTACACACACACACACACACACACACACACACACACACACACACACACACAGAGATGCATGCAGTCAGGCAGGCAAGGCAGCAGTGGAGAATTCCTCTGCCTTCTGTTATTCTGCGTGCATAATTTATAGCAGCCCCAGATCTCTCTGCTAATGACAGCACACTGGGGCATCTGCAGCACAGCAGCAACTACAACAGCTAACTGGCATTGCTGTGTGTGTGTGCGGGGAGGAGGGGGGGGGTGCTCTGCTGAGACTAGGACAGTGAGCAAGACGAGAAGAAAAGGGTAACAGAAGAGAGAGCGACACACAGAGGGGATCTGAAATAGACATAGATAACACAACAAAGAGGCAGAAAGGACGAGGCAGACAAGTGAGGGGAGGCGGTGCGTGCATAGACACACACATACACACACACAGTCGTGTTTTCATCACTTGTGGGGACTTCACATAGACTTCAATTAATTTCTACAGCCTAACCCTTACCCATAATCCTAACCCTAACCATCACATACCTAACCCTTACCTTAACCTTTACCCTAAACCTAACCACTAACCCAAAAGCAACAATTTCCCTCATGGGGACCAAGAAAATGTCCCCACAAGAAGCAATGGTCCCGATGACCCCACATTGTAGACAGAAATAGGTTTTCATATCCCGTAAGGATATGAAAACCTGGTACACACACACACACACACACATACTCATCAAGTCATAGATCGAACCAGCAAGTCTCTCTGAATGCAGGTTTATGCCAGCATGCTGTCCACATAGCAGCCCATGTTCAGCCTGAAGTGAAATGCAGATCTATGGGCCATGATTACAGACGCTACCAGAAATTAGCCGGTGACTCGCAATCAAGAGAACTTTCTGCTCGATTAGAAACGAGCTGGTCAGAAACACAAAAACCCCACTCTTTTTTCAGTTTATGAACACGCCTTGCTAAGTGCGATCAGGTCTGACTGATAGCAACACTCTGGTGTGGTGGCTAGTTCTCAGAGAGAAAGAGTCAAAGTTAGTCATTTCCGTTGTCAGTGGGGGATTTCAAAACAAAGTCAGAGGAAGCACAGAGATATCGATAACAGTTTGAAAGGAAGCTTTACAGTTAGCCCGGCTAACTGTAGAAGAGCTAGCCTTTGCTTTACCCCCTTCAGCTTTTAGCCTCTGTTTGCCATGGAGCTAGCCTGGATATCGCTTTCTCATCTCCCTCCAGTTGTCCGTCTGGACTTTCTCACATTGACTTGGATTCCTCCGGTACAATTCTACCAATCAGCGAACAGAAGGAGAAATTGTGAATGATGTTTTAGAACTGCAGTCTGTGGTTTTAGCAATGGCAGCAGAGGAAGTAAACAAAGCCGTCCAGTCCGTGTTGGCCACGCCTCCAAATATTAGTGATGTTTGATACCAGCAATATCCTTTCTGAAGCAATACTGAGTAAAATTCCAGTTGATACAAAGACTTTGTGCAAAAACACCAAATGTTCCTCGTAAATTGTTAAAAAAAAAGGGGGTGTTGTTCAAATTTGGGCTTCATAAAGAACATAAGACTTTTTAACTTTTACTTATGCAAGATCAGCCTTATTTTTAAGTAAATTTAGGAAATCTCCATCATTGTCAAACTGGATACGTAACTAGTGTGCACACTGACAATACAACTCTAAATTAATCATCTAAATGTAAAACAATTGCACCTGTAGTACACAGACATGATTTTTTTTAAAAAAAGCTCCGATAAAAGTAAACGTGATATTTTCTTGAGGGAGACTGAATCACTCATCAGGTAAGAAGAGAAAGAAATATCTATTTTAGCTGCAGGCTCATTTCCTGGATTGCAAAAAGAACGAGAGAAAAAAAGCACTGAATGAAAAAAAAGTAACAGAAGGGATTAGTTCTGTAAATTAAGAGCAAAGATCAAAAACATTGAAAAGAAATGGTTGGATTATAAAAGACAGCCATAAACGTTAAACCTTGCTTGAAGATTATACATATGGGCTCAGGGAAGTGTTCTGATTCCTTAAGCTTTCCTGCGTTTTGTAACGTCACAACCACAAACTAACATATTTTATTAAAGGGGAGACCAACTCACTGGTGCATAACTCCGTTAAGAGGAAAAGAAGACACAGTCTACAGTATTTTAACAACTTCCAGCAGGACAACAACACTAAATCGACATTGGAATAGCTCAGGTCAAAACATATTCATGTGTTCATTCGTCCAGAGATCTGACAGAACTGGGAAACTGGCTTTCAAAGATGCTTCCCATCTAAACTCAGCAAAATTCTGCAAAACCAATAATGTTGGTCTATAACATGAAATCTTGAACACTGCAGAAACACCATTAGCAGGAGTTAACATCATTAGGACAAGCTAACACTATTAGCAGAAACTGGCACCATTAGTAGGAGCTAACAACATTAGCAGGAGCTAACACTGTTAGCTGGAGCCAACATTAGTTGCAGGTACTAGCTCTGTTAGCAGGACCTAAAACCATTAGTATTAGGTAATACTAAAAACATAAGCTAACACTATTAGCAGGAGGCAACACTATTAGCAAAACTATCACCATTAGTAGGAGCTAGCACAAAATCAAAACAAATAGTTCAATAATATGTATTTGTATAGCTGCATAGGTTATTAATATTGATTTGAAAGAACTATCTACCTAATATAAGTCATAATATGGGAAAAATGTCTCTTATTTATTGCTTTGACGGCTAGCAAACCAACACTTGTTGAATTCAACAACTGCTGGTTACCTAACCCTTGCTAACCCAAACCCTTCCAACTGTTAGGTAATCAAAACACAGACCAGTCGTTAAAATATTTCTAAATATCTAGTTTTATCAGATAAACAAAACATTTTCCCCTATTATAAGTCATAATAGAGGGAAAATGTCTTGTTCCACTGGCAGATGACGTCACGTATAGCTAGAACCTTTTCATCAACATTGAGAAAGTCTTTTTGACTTAAACCAAGCTCCTATTTCTTGCTGAAAAGTCAGTTGATTAAGTTTCGTCTCATTTCCAAGTGTGCGGAAATGTTTACACTACAAAACTGGACCGAAATTTCTTGGTAAGAGTTTCTGTTTTTGTGGGGAGTGGATATTAAAACCCCACAGGCGTGCGTGGATCAGGACGCGTTTCCGTCTCATTTCGGAATAAATTGGACCAACAGTGCATACTGTGCACACGTGTTGAGACGAATCCATGAACCACACACACACACACACACACATGTTTCCGCGGCTATCTTTGCGTGGACTTTCCATTGACTTCCATTCATTTCTACAGCGTACAGCTTACCCTTACCTTTACCCTATCCATTACATACCTGACACTAACCAAAACTCAATTCACACCTTAGTCCTAAATCTGACCCCTGACCCAAAAACAGCGTTTCCCCTTGTGGGGACCAGGCTTTAGTCTCCACAAAGAGCAGTGTGTCCCCACAATGTAGTATACGGCAGAAAGATGGTCCCCACAAGGTATTAGAAACAAACGCGCACACACACGTACAGTAGTTTCACCCCTGACCTCTGTGTCTTCAGCTCTGACGGGGTAGCAAAGGCCTCGCTATGAGTGAAAGTTACTGCCGCATGTCTTTGTAGTTCTAAAGCTAAAGACCCCTCCGCCCGTCTCCTTCCTCTGCTCCACGTTTTGAGTGACTGACAGAAGGGCAGGCAGAAGCTGTACCTCACACGTTAGCTACATTCGGCTACAGCAGGACGAGAGAGAGAGAGAGAGAGAAGGAGGGAGTTTACGCAGCGTTAGATTTGGCTTCAGTGACAGGAGCATGTTTGGGCATCAGATGAAGCTATTTTTAGGAACAAACTGTCAATGCATCTGAAACGGCACGCCAGCAGCCGTGATCAGAGGAGACATGCCTCGCGCTCGGGATGTCAGGAATTGTTTTGTGCTTTCAGAAGCGAGCATTTTAGCTGTAGCTTAGCATTCGCGAGATTAGAAAGAAAAGAAGTGGAATGCAGCAGAGCTCCGTAACGATCCGTACGCTAGCGAGAGAATCAGTCTCGCGTTCAGCTCAAGTAAGCAGAAGGCCGAGATCTGCAAATCATTTCAGTTTTTTTTTGTTTGTTTGGTTTTTTTTTAGCTTGAAGGTAGAACAAACTCAAAATACCCGCAGCTGGTGTTGTTTTAAATTAGTGCTGACTGAATTGGCTGTGTTTGCCAGCGTTTACTGCCGAGCCGCATCACACGCGTAGCTGTAAAAACACTTCAGTTGAGGTTTGGACAGGGCCGGTCGACTTTGCTACATTTCAGGGCCTGGTACTCGTGGCGGGATTGCGGCTGTTAAGCATTACAAAAAAGATTCCTGCAAAATCTAGTTTTTTATTATACGGGAAACTCAACACGTTAACGCGTAAAGATGCGAACTAAAATGAAGGCACTAGCGTAGCCGGATGTCTGGGAAGAAAATACAGTTTTATCCGTTTCGACCTTTCATCGCTATGAAATGATCATTTAGGAAAATACTCTGACCACAGTGAAGATTTGATATAACTGTATTTGTGTTTGCGTGTGCACATGGGAAAACGGAGATTTACAGTCCCACGCATTACAACCTGCGACTTAGGCGTAACTTCCTGAAGGACTGGTGTGGACGTGTCCCCACCAACTCTGGCATGACGGGGACACGTCCCCACCAATATTTCCTGCACCTTTTTTTCTTTATGTGCCTTCATCTATGTATGCACGTTGTACTCAAAGCATTAACAGACAGGTGGTGCTTTTTAAAATTCCCATGTAAAACGTAAACGGCAAGTCCGCTCAGCGATCTAGTGGATTGGACATCAGGTGACTTGCTGTTGCTTTGCATCGAGTCAGGAATATTGGTGGTCGGGGAAACGACACAATCAAGTAAATAATCTGAGAAGGGGACCCAAAGTTTTGATATTGTCAACACTACGACAGCAAGATATGGTGCAAAGGGATCACATTTCAGTAAAAAGCTTTAATTAAAATAAAGAAAGTGGAGAGAGAGTCGGTTAGCTATGCTAGCTTAACTTTTATCACCTTAACATGCACTCTTGCTGTGCAGTTCGGAGTATTTCGGTTCAATTAACACAAAATAAGGCGACCCACATAGATTTTCTGACAGATCATCAGAAGTGCAGGTGTTTAAATTAGCTTATCAACCACCGCGAGTGTTAAGGCGATCACTTCCTAGTGATTGCAAAATGGAAATTCAAAAACATAAATCTGCAACAGACAGAATGTTCTGTTTGGTGTTTGTATGTCCTTTTTTGTGTTAATTCCTGATGCACTTGAACTAATCTTTTACTAATCTAAAGCTGACAGACAGAAAAAAATAATACAGTCACCCGTTTTTCTACATTTTTCCCAAATTACATCATTTGATCGTAGGACGTGTTGATATTCAGAGCAATCATCAAATAGGATGAAATATTTCATAAAGCAAATAGAAACCAAAGTTTGTTACATTTTAAATCATGGCTCCTATTAAGTAAAATTAAATTATGGACCATAATAAAGAGAAATTTGCTTTGTTCTCTCTTGTTTCTAGAACTGACAGAAACCAAACTACAACTATGTGATAATTCTTCATAAAAATATTACTGAATTGTGAAACTGTTTTCCACTGTAGGGAAACATTCAGCAAATACAGGCTGAGTCCATAAACTAGAATATGAATGAAAAGTTCCTTTGTCAGCAGATCCATCACCAAGTGAAAGACATTATATAGATTAATTAGATTACGTATGTCTTAATATATTTATATTTCATAGTATGTTTAATTACTCCTAAAAGATCATTTTCAAAATGTATTATTAATCTGACAAGCCTGATCAGGACGTAAATCCTAATTTATTCAATAAGACTGTCTGGCATTCACATGTAGGTTTTGGCCTTATTCTTAGCACTGATAAAAGAAAAGACCTTCCAGTAAGAGGAGCCCCCTGCTGCTCCTCTTCCTCCCCACCAATTTACAACACAAAGTTATACCCTTGGCCTGCGACAAATATTGCGCCCAAATATCCACATACTTGATTTGACAAGATTCCCAATCGAGATACTTTTATGCTTTAGTAACTTTCTATTCTAACATGCTATTTAAAGGTACATCAACCCATATGTCTGTTCACATAAATGAACCTACTGGCGCCATGTTTTATTCCCAACAGGAAGTCGTGGCTGTTTTCAACATATTCATGTGTATGGGTTTTTGAAGCCATCTGATTGGCTGGCAGATTTAAGCTTTGCGCTACACTGCCCCCTATGGGTGTGGCACGTTTAAAACAACACTCAGGGGCAGATTTGTGTGAGTTCATGTGGACGAAAACTTTTCTGAATCTGACCTTGTGTACATTTTTTTTTAAAGATGTGGCTGACTATATTAATTTTTATCCATTTTATGTGAGGATAATGAGGTCCTCCTCATTCTAAACTACTACCTCTCTCTGTTGCGTCATTATATCTTTTGCTAGCAAATCAACAACTGTTGAACAAAGCTTTCAACTGTTAGGTAATGGAAACGTGGACCACTTGTCAAAATGTGAATTTATTTTTCTATCAGATGAATTGGAACGTGCTCCCGAAAAACTCCAGAAGAACCAGTGCAGGTGCCAATGATGTTTGTAAATTAAAAATTAAATAATAAAACTTTCCCAATTTAATTGATTATAGAGTGTGTGATAAAGTAATATTTTCTTATAATTTTCAAAAGTATGAAGTATTAATTTAGCATTATCACATTTTTTTTATATTACGTTTATTAGGTATTTTTGAACATTTATACAAAAAGAGAAAAGGAAAGAACAATAACAGGACAAAACTTATACAGCACTGATACAGAAAACAAAACCGGAGGCGTGTACATAAATTACAGCAATCGTATGAGAAACGTAACCAATTTATACATAAACATCATTCGGATTCACATGACTGGTTTTTTAATTTTGAAATTTTGAAGTATTCAAGAATACGTTCCCATCTTTTTTAAAAGCAAAGAATTTCCCATTCATACAGTATCTCAATCTTTCTAATACAACAACTTCAGAAAGTAAGTTTTTCCACAGCTGGATCGAAGGGGCATCACAACCAACCCATTTAAGCATTATCGATTTTCTGGCCAACATCAATAGGAATTGCACAATCTCTTTGTGAGTATCCAGGTGACTGGGTATGAACCCAAGGAGACACAGGACTGGACTAGGGAGAAGTGTTTGTCCTATAGCGGAGCTGATTTCTCGACATACTCCTCGCCAGAATGCCTCTATAATTTTACACTCCCATAAACAGTGAATTCTAGTCCCTGTGATTACTTTACATGTGGGACAATTTGGAGAACTTCCTGGTGTGTACTTGCATATATATATATATATATATATATATATATATATATATATATATATATATATATGGAGAAATATATACATTATGTAAAATATTATAAATATTGCATTTCTTCATAACGGTTACATACTGACATTCTGGAAGGCAGAGTCAAAATGTCTTCCCATGCTTCTGAATCAATTGTACTTTTCAGAGTTATGTTCCAGGTTGATCTTAAATTCTCCATATTATCTTTCCGTAGGGCTTGCAATTCAGCATAGAATCTTGACACAAATCTCCCACGTTTATGACAATCAAGAATAGTTTTTTCAAGTAAATAATAATCCCCTGGGAGCTCAAGTGAGTCCATTTTTGCTGTAACGTAATGCCGTACTTGAAGATATTTATAAAAGTCCCTGGAGACAATGTCATATCGTGTTCTTAAGTCCTCAAATGTTGTGAATTTTCCATTATTCCATAGATCATGTATCCTGGTATTATCACATTTTTTATTATTTCCAATCCAGTTCTTTTAAAGATTTTTTTATTTAAATATTTCTTTCTTTCCTCATTTTTTTCATTTTCTGTTTTTAATTTGTTTTGCCGTCACTTTTATAAATCACACAGTATCATCTCTTTGCAATTTTTTCCTTTGTCCATTTATTTACATATTTCTTTTTTCTTTTCCTCATATTTCCTTTCTTTCCTCTGACTCTCCGCAGGAGGCAAAGTGACAAAGGAGGAAGGAGACGGTAAAGGAGCCCGGTCAGGTGCAGAGTCACCTTCCCTCCTATTGGTCAACTTGAGGAGGAGTTGGGAAAGCTCTCCTATTTATTTTTCATATGCAGTGTTTGTCCGATGAATTAATTACTTTATCAAGCCATTTATTTATTTGGATTTTTAGTGCCTATCTTGGCAGGACCAGTCCTCCATAGGAACAAAGGAAGCACTAAAAACTGGCTAATTTATTGGAGAGACAATTATTCTGGAAAGAAATGAAGCAGAGACGGAGGGAGAAGACAGGGAGTAGGCACTGAAAGGATGAAAACCCAAAACGTCGGGGGAAGAGGCAACAAATTAGAGCGATGGAAATAGTTTAGATCGTCTCTGACTTCAGCTCAGCACAGACAGACGTCATGGACGCAACTGAGGATTTTATTTCAACAAAACGTTGTTGCAACAGAGAGAGACGCCGCTGAGAAGGACAAGAACAAGGGAAAGGATTAGAGCTAATAGTTAAGACGATATAAAAAAACAGCAATTAATGTTTTTCTCAAGTAATGTGAGAATGTGACAAGATAGTTAATAATAGTAGCAGTAACTCCATTTCATCCTGACAAGTTTTCCATGCTGATAAATATGTTGGACCTTCAACTCCTTTAACTGTGGATGTACCCTGCATGTGATCAGGATGCAGAGATCCTCAAACTGTTTTACAGTTATAGGTTTGGGCATTTGTCGTGTCATTTATCGCAAAAAAAAAAAAAAGTCCTATCAAGATGAGACATTTTGATTTATCGTTGTCATGGCGGATATCAGTTACTAACGGTAAATAAGAAGTTAGTAAAAGTTAGATCTCAAATGTGATTCTTGCCATCTTCTTCACTTTTGGCTCCACAAGATCGTCGATAAATATCAGTAAATAAAAAAATAAATAAAAGTTAAATGCAGATACTGTGCATCTCGGTGATATAAATCACACGTTTTGAAATGAGTGGCATCGTAAGAAGCCTATTTTTTATGTTTTTCGAGAACAATATTTGTGCTTGTGCAGTCACAGTCACACAGTTATCTAAAAAAAACAGTCAGCAATAAATTGTTTTTTAAGTTACAATATTTATCGGCGTCACAAGATATCGTGATAAAATTCCATATCGCCCAAACCCTACGATATTTCTTAGTTGTAGCGTAATCCATGTTTTTTTTAGGAAATTCCATTGAATCCACACAGATAAAACGACAATGTGGAAATGTGGCAGAAGAGTGAAAGATTAAAAGAAGAATGCTGATTAATGAAATGGACTAACTTCGCCTGACCATAAACGTCTTTGTTTAGGTTAAATGTTTAAATCGGTTAAAAAGTCCACTTTCCAACCTCTTTGGGGCTACACCAGGACACACCGGCCGAGCACAAACGGTGCTAAAAAGTTGTCTGTAAAAAGCCTGTTTGGACAGATATAAACAAGCTATTCGACTTTTATCAGAGCCAAGAAGCTCAACTGTAATCTAATTAGCACATTGTTCCAGTTACAGTACAACAGAGTTCAACAAACTCCACATGTTTCCGTTTGTGATGGTAGGACAGAAAAGGCTTTCTCTGGCATTTCTCCCCAAAAAGTGGACATTAAGTTGTCGTCGTGGAGATTTGGTGGACCCAAGACGCCAGTTCTCTTACAATGACCTTTGGACATTTTTACCAGCCTTTACATCCTGCTAATTTTGCCAGGGGGTTGAAGTGAAGCACAGGTCCTGTTCAAACCGGTGGTCAAATCCCAAAGGGGTTAAAGTGAGTTTTAACACCCTCACTTTTCATGCAGCTTTGCTCAAAATCTGCAAGACTTGCACATACATCTTCGTGAACAAACACATAGTTTGTAGCGTTGAGCTTTTCTACCTCACTAAATTTACGTCTCCTACACAGGCTCCTACGTATGGAACACCAAGAAGGCCAAAACGTATGCAGAGTACGTAACAGAACCACATCACGAGCGAACGATAGACAGATCGCTCTCATCCAATCCCCAGTCACAACCAACAAGTAAAAATATTCCAGGAAGTGACAGAAATTACAAAACAAAACTGGGGAGCTTAAGAAAAACACATTTGAATTCTGATCCCTGATCATGCGTAGTCAAAGTGGCAGTATCATGTAAAATTGTTCATCTCTCGTGGCAACCATTCAGCTGTGCAGAACGCCTGGGTGGACCGGGCGCCACCTCCGTGGACAAAGCTCCTCCTCAGAGCTTCACAGAGCTGCCCTCCTCCACTCAGCTCCTTCAGACTAGCCAGCAGGGATTAGCAAACACCTGGTGGAACTGCACATCTGCTAGAGTCACTACCCAAGCTACTTCTGGTGAAACGACGTTAAAGGGTTAACAGAGGAGTGATGTTTTGATGACTTCCTAAAAGCGGATGTTTCAGGAAGAGCAGGAGCTTCTTAAAGAGACAGAGACTAAATTACAAAGTAAAATTGACTTTGTACAGCAGTGTACCGCATTTTTAGCCACTTAATTGTGCTGCAAAATGCCACTATGTGCCTGAAAAACACATAACTCTGCCCCTTTAAGTATTCATGACTGCTTTGTGCCGTTCAGGGAGCATTGCTGTATTTTTTTGGAGCTACTGTATGATGTGATCCCCAGCCACAACCCCTTTCCAATCCACTCACATCCCCTGCACTTTTGAAAACCTAAAAGTGCGGCTAAAAGCATCATCTCATATACACGTGTGCATACAGCGATGACAATTAAGAAGCTCCGAAAAGCTCTGATCAACTTTAAAAGTAAAGCGAAACTTAAAAGCAATAACCTTTATTTTTAACTGAGGTGTTATTGTTTACGCCTGTGTGATTTCATTTACCATCTAGCAACCTAAAAGCACTTTAATATGGAAGGTAAAATAAAAATAAAAAACCTAAGTTGCAACGATGCCACTTGTTGCCATCCTGCAGGGTGATAAAGTCACTAACTCACTCTGCGTCCGCTGTAGCTGCTTCTTCATGTGAGTGTGTGTGTGTGTGTGTGTGTGTGTGTGTGTGTGTGTGTGCGTGTGTGGGTGTGTGTGTGTGTGTGTGTGTGTGTTACTCCTGTGGTGAAAAACATGCATTATTCACAAAGCCAAGCTGCAGGGACTCTCTCTCTCACACACACACACACACACACACACGGGGCAAAAAAAAAAGAAAAGAAAAGAGAAAAAAGAGGCAAAGCTGAAGCTAACATCTGCTGAGTAGAGCTCCTCTCCTGAACTCCTGCCTCCTTTACGGAAATATATTTAGACTGACGACAACAGCGGCTGTCAAAACGGATTAAAGGCTTGATAATTTTAGCAGGTCGCCGATGTAAAAATAGATCGAGGAGCTGTCATTTCAAACACTCGCTGAATCCTTTGTTTAGACATCCCGAGTGAGCTTTTCTGGAGGTATTGCTGCCTCCAGACAGCAGCCGTGTTTATTCTGCATGCTACATATAGAGAACATAAAGCTTTTTTTATTATTTATTTTTGTCTTGTTTAACTGCGTGGTGTCAGCTGTTTTCATCCCAACCTTGCTTTTAACAAACACGCCTTTTCATTTGGAGCTAATTAGCTGATCCCCATACGTGGGGGGGGGGGGAAGAGAAATTTGAGAAGAATTGAGTTTATTCCCCACAAAATCTCTTGTTTTAACGTAAACTTCTACTACACTATTACATACTGTACTGGGAGTTTCTTATACATATTTAATCATGAGACATTATGTACAACAGCTTCTGTGATGTAAAGGGTAATAAACAAAGGCACGTTTGTGTCATATTTACACGCAGAAGCTGTCGACAAGTTGCCTCCACCGACATGCTGCCGTCGCAACGAGCTCTGGAGGATTTGCACCATTTTAGCACCAAATCCGACAGCAGCCGCTCCAACGAAAGGGCAGCCGTGTAAAAGTTGCAGGAGGAGGCTTAAGGCGTCCGTCTCGTGATTCTGGCACACTTGGTCCGACTCTGTGACACGCGGCATCTCCGCCAGACACGGAACCGAAACTGGAATCTACAACTTTTTGCTCGGCGCGTCCCGTCGCTCATTTCTCATTCGCGATTCGGACCCAAAAAAAAAAAAAGAAAAAAAAATCTGGAGTTTGTGGAGGTTTCGGGTGTTCAGTTTCTCTGCCCCCCTCCCCCCGCCCCCCCACTTCCTCCTCCCCCCTGACAAGCTTGTGCGGACCAGACGCCAGGCATCCACAGATCGCCTTACATCACCGTGGCACCTGAAGGTGCACGGCAGGTATAAAGGGGGTGTTTGTGTTGAGGTTGAGGTTGAGGAGAAGCGAGTGGGTGGTGGTGGTGTGTGTATGTCGGGTGGGGAGTTAAACTTACCGCAGTCCTCGCACAGCACTCTCTCCACATTCTTCTTCAGTTCCGGCTCGCTGGCGTCCACGGGGGCGTAGGACGCCTTGAACACTAGCGGCTCGGCGGTCGGGTCCATGAAAAAGATGTACCTGTGGTCCTTCTCCACCGTGGTGCAGGGCGTCTCGGAGCCGAAGTCCCCGACGGTCACGAGCTGCTCCCTCTCGAGGCCGCCGCTGTTGACGGGCCACACATCCAGCACTCTGACATTCACGCTGTAGGGCTCGCTGGCGGAGACGTTCTCCGGGGAGGAGCGCACCTCGCCCTCGATGACCACGGCCGATCGGTACGCCTGGTCCTGGAGGGAGTTGAGACTCGGGGCGTAGCAGGCGAAAGAGACCCCGATGACCAGCATGGAGAGATGCACCGGATCCAGCCTCATGCCGTCAGCCTGTGCTGTGCTGCAGTGCTGCTGGGCGGCGGAGCGAGCTGGAGGAGAGAGACGGCGGCGGCGGCGGCGGCAGCGGCTGCAGCGGCAGCGAACGGGCTCCGGCAGGGCAGGCGGGGCAGAGCGGCAGACGTCGTGGAAGTGTCCATGCCATCTGGGTCTGGCTCTGCTTTCCCCATACGGCTGCTGCTTGGCGTCGGATGGGGGCTGATGATACGGCGAGCCTAGGAACCGGAAACGGCCCGCTTCTGCATGCTCAAAAATGTGATTGCTGCATTCTCCTTCACCGACCACCCTCCCCTTCTTATCTCTCCCGGTTTCCCCCCTCCCCCTTCCTGAAAGGCAAAACAAGACTCGTAAATTAGCCGCCTCTATAAGATCCAGGACTTGAAACCTCTCTCCCTCTTTCTCTCTCTCTTTCTCTCTTTCTCCCTCTGCCTCTCTCTTCAGCTAATAGGCTAGCATCGCATGGGTGGGCGCGTTGCCTCTCTTGCGCGTACAGGGGGAATCACAGGGAATGATGCGCACTCCACGCACACGCGCCTAAAAATAAAAATAATGAATAAATACGAAAAAATAAATCCTGTAGTCCCGCGTCTTTTCGCTCTTCAAGAGTTCCACTGGTCCAAAAAGAAGCTAAAAGAAAAAATAAATGAAAATAAGTTAAAAAAAAAAAAAAGAAAGAAAGAAACGAGAAGAGGTGGGGATGGGAGGGGGGAGGGGGGGGGGGGGGGGGCAGACGGACAGGATGAGCAGCAGTTATCCGGTGCAACAGTAGCGCGCGCCCTCCATCCGCGTCCCCTGCGCCCCGCATCAAACGCGAGCGGCTGACGTGAGCAAACATCACCTGCCCTGTCGCCGGCGTCGGCCCGCCACGTCCTGCGCAAACAGCCTGACAACCCGGGGCGAAACGCCCTCCGCCGGCGTGCGACCGTGCCACCCCCCCCCCCCCCCCTCCCAGTTGTGGGTCTCAGGGTACACGGGGTGGGCGCGCAACAGACGCGCACACACACACTCACACGCGCTGCGGATGGTTGTAAGGATGACTAACGCTGCGAAACTCTCTCAATGGATCCCCCCCGATGTGTGCAGAGGGGCTTCAGGACTTCATCTTTACGTTCCCGTCAGAAACACTCAGCCCCCCCATCTCTCTCTCTCTCTCTCTGTCCTCACCGCTACAAGATGAGCACGCCCCGAAATACGCGAGTCACTGCAATTCACTCCTGCAACAGCTGCCACTGTCTGCGGCCGTGAACGTTTCCGCTCCTCACGTGCTGCTAATTTTAAAAAAAATCCCCGCTTTTCCACCCAATCAGTTGGAGACACAAGGCTTAATAAGTTCTGTATCCAGAAATAGGCTGGGAAAGTTGAGTGGAGGGAAAAAAGTTTGGCTAAAAAGGAAGTGTGCAGGTATGGGTGAAAGCAGCATCACTAATGGTGTCAACACAAGTCTTTGTCTATATTCTGCTAATGTAAAAAAAAATAATAATATAAATAAAAATAAAATAAACTAGAAAACACAATTTTGTAATCACTGTGTTTCCGTTAAATAGGAAATTCAATTAAAATCTCAATCTTGTTCAGGCAATAAGTCATATAGTCATATGTTGTTAATAGATACATGAGATATATCCATATTTCATCATCTATCAGCCAATCAGAGCAGACGTCGGCATCTTATTCAGGCGAGGGCCCGACAAGCCCCGCCTACTTGGGAGCGACTTCATCTTCCCCCCCACCGCCAGCAGTGACGTCAGGCTGTCGATCACGTGATTCATGAGATGCGGAAAAAGTGTTTCCGTTGCAAGTTTTGCGAAATACATCTATTTCGGTATGACCAAAACAACCCCATGTCATCCGGCGCATTTTTGAGTAAATGTACTTTCGTTTTAAATAAGACTTTTCCGGGAAAATGAATGCTGGATTTTCCTAAACTGTAAAACCGTCGTCACCCAAAATCAACATGAACAAATGCTGGACATGTTCCGTGTCCTCAGTGTGTGTTTAAGCCGCAGGAGTTTCACTATTTCAACTGAAACCAATAAACTTTTGATTGACATTCTGATGTGATGCGTCGCTGTTGTAGATCAGCGGTTCTCAAATGTCATGTTCGAAGGTCCAAATCTGATTTCTTGATAAAGTTCAAAACCGTGGAAGAACCTTTTTTTTTTTTTAATTTAGAACGCGGAACATTTGTTATAAGCTAAGGTAGGAGGTTGTTCTTTTGCGAAAGTAAGAAATTTTTATTTTTTTTTGTAAGATAAAATCTCTTCTGATATGAACCCAAAATTACAATACATCTCATGGTCTAAAAATAATATTGCGATTATCTTCCACCCATGTCAATCACCAATTAAGTCAGCTTTGTTTCTTTTGGACGCCTTCTGATATTTCCTCACTTCCAAACATAAACTCACATAAATGTGTGATTCATTTCTAAAGAACAATCGGACTCGGCATTTGTTTCTTCACATAAAATAAAAAAATCCAATTCATGCACGTCTGACTGTATTGACCCTCTTTGGCACCCGTATGTGCTAGGACAACGCTAGCTCTCCTCCCTTTCCGTTTGCTGATATTTCACTGTTAGCGTCGCTAGGGTTACGGTAAAGGTTACCAAATGGGAAATTCAAATTGTTAGTTTAGGGACAGAGACTCTTGGATTGTCTGTTTTGAAAAATAATATTAAAAAAAGAATTAAATGTAGATGGTGGGTAAACGGGAGCTAACGTGCTTCCAGTAGAAGCTAATTAAAGCTCAACCGAAAATGAATGCGTTAGCTTAGCAAGAGCATTACTGTCCATGGTAAGTCACTAGCAAGAGATTAGGCCTCGTTTGAAAAGAGAGGAAAAAGCAGCGGTGGTACTATATAGCATATTTAAAAATATTAATTACAATATTAGCGCAATTTTCTGTCCTTTGATCGATGAAACTTTGACGATACTCACAGACTAAAGTTAACTAAAGGACACAAAGTGTTCAATACTTAAATTACACTTATTAATCATCATTTTTTTGTGCAAACGCTAGCTTTACTTGTTTGTACTGTTCGTCTCAATAAAATGCTGCATTGTTCCTGTTTTACACATATATCTGGAAATAAGCTCAGCCACGTCAAACGCGGCTGGAGCAAATTGATCAAATGTGAACTCGCCACAAAACCACATTATTTTACAGAAATATCCCGAGGAAAGAAAGAGGATGATAAAGATTTCATTAGGCATGCAAAACCGTCATCAGAAGAAACAAAACAAAACAGACCCTGTCCAATCAGACTCTCGGAAAAGTTTGGGGGTTTTTTACCAATGTGAAAATGATAGTTTCCAGGATTGTCAAAACTCTAATGAGAAAAGAAGCAAACTGCTAATCAAAGCTAATTAGCTTACATATAAAGTTATAGAGGAGGTGATCCTGTTGAGACAAACGCTGTGACTTTAGAGAGGCAACTGTTGCAGCCCATCAATCTGTGAAGGGCTGCAATGGCATTTCACAACGATTTGAAGTCCGTCATAATATATTATTATGTTTTATTGCTTCATGGCCAGGTCATTGTTGAAAATGAGAATTTATTCTCAATCAACTTACGTGGTAAACTTACAGTTAAAGAATAATAATGATAAATAATAATAATAATAAAGTAGCATCTTCATCTGTTTGGTGATCATTGTGGCTTGTTTTGCATCCACAAAACTTGGTTATAAACTCACCACGAGGTCCAAAATATAGAAATAGATAATATAGGTTTCTTTAAAAAAAAAAATAATCTGAAAACATGTGAGTACATAGACACTGTAAGATCACAAAAACTTGAAATATTCAACTAACTGGGAAAAAAAACCTACCAAAACATATGAACAAGTTCATTGATAAAACTTGCATAAAAATAAATAAATCAAGGTTCAAAAAGGTAGCAAATGCGCATGTCAAATTAAAGTACAACCGACACTAAAAAAAAAAAAAGGTTTGGTTTATTTAACAAAAATAAATCCGTTTCCAACACAAAATCTATTTATTAATGTTGGCAAGCGGGAACTGCGCTGTTCCTAAGAATGACACAGCTAGAAGAAGAAGAAAAAAATGTGAGTGAAATAATTCATGATGTTCCGCAGCTCATCAGGTCCCCCCGCCCCGCGGACTCCCACACGGACTCATTCACAAATCCCCCCTTCATCCCGCTCTTCATCCGCCTCCACTGGGACTGTGCGGGTTCACTGTCCGTGGTGCTGACCGCCCCGAACGGCTGTCCTTGGTGCTGAAACACCCGTCCGATAACCACCAGGTGAGGCTTTGTCCGGGCTCTGCCTTTTATCGGATTTCAGAATGAGAACGAGGACAAAGAAGATTTCAGACACCAAAACACGAGGGCAGCACATGTGACGAACCCCTCCGATCTCGTTAAGGCCAAACTTTTACTGCGACGTTTCAGCTGGATTCTGACCAAAGCTGACTTTACTCCGCGGTACGTGGCTTTATTTAAAGCTAAAACGTCTGCTGAGTGTTGCGAAAGCAGCGTGTGTTTCTTGAACGCAGCACAGATTCCTGCTACTTTCTTTTTCTTTTTTCTTTTTCCCCTGCCCTTCTGTCGTCTCGCGATAGAGCAGCGGAGCGGCTTGACGGGCAGTCGAGGTTGCAGCAGGCAGAGGGAGACGGTGGAAGGTAACGCAGGGAGGCAGCATCATGGCGGACAGAGACAGTGGCAGTGACCACGGAGGGCCCATCGCAGGCCCCGGCTCGCTGCCCCCGGGCGCGATGGGCGCCATGTCTCGGCTGCAGCACGACACCGAGGAGCTCGCCTCCAAGCGCGTCGACATCCAGAACAAGCGCTTCTACCTTGACGTGAAGCAGAATGTGAAAGGCCGCTTCCTAAAGATAGCCGAGGTCGGCGCTGGGGGGAACAAGAGCCGCCTCACGCTCTCCATGTCCGTGGCCGTGGAGTTCCGCGACTACCTCGGGGACTTTATCGAACATTACGCCCAGCTGGGCCCGACGAACCCGGACATGGTGCAGGATGAGCCGCGGCGGGCGCTGAAAAGCGAATTCCTGGTGCGGGAGAATCGGAAATATTACATGGATCTGAAAGAGAACCAGAGGGGGCGGTTCCTGAGGATCCGGCAGACCGTTAATCGGGGCCCCGGATTGGGAAGTGCGCAAGGCCAGACCATCGCTCTGCCGGCGCAGGGTCTCATCGAGTTCCGCGACGCTCTGGCCAAACTCATCGACGACTACGGCGTGGACGAGGAGCCGGCGGAGCTCCCGGAGGGCACCTCGCTCACGGTCGACAACAAGCGCTTCTTCTTCGACGTGGGCTCCAACAAGTACGGCGTGTTCATGCGGGTGAGCGAGGTGAAGCCCACGTACCGGAACTCCATCACGGTGCCCTGCAAAGTGTGGTCCAAATTCGGCAACACCTTCTGTAAATACGCGGAGGAGATGCGGAAGATCCAGGAGCGGAGTAGAGAGAAGCGGGCCTCCGAACTGCTACCTGAGGGCCCGCACGGCGCGGACGACGGCGACGACGACTGACTGGGGATCTTAAAGAGGAGCCGAGGTGAACCAAGCAAAGTCGAAATCTGAACTGTGTGAGAGAAAGATAGAGGGGGGTGGGGGGAGAACACACACCAGACTTTTAACTGTAAAATAGATCGAGATTTTCCAAGGGAATCACCCCACACACACAACCTCCACAGACATGGCAGCACCTCTGCTGCCTCCTCGCTCATTTTACTGGATGTCACCCCACTTACCACCCATGTAACAGTAAGCCGCTGCTATCAAGGACCGAACTGTAAGATATGAAACTGTTTCCTACTTGACTTAAACGACAATGAACAGAGTGTTTATAGTCTATCTCTATCGATGACAGATTTTGCACACGTTAAAGCTATTTCGAAAATGTTTTCAACCTGCGATATATATATATATATATATATATATATATATATATATATATATATATATATATATATATATATATATATATACTAAGATTTAATCAAAGTTTAAAAAAAGAAAAGAAAAAACCACAGAGGTCTATTATATGAATCGACAGTCTTCATGTTGAATTAATATTTGACATCAGCACAAAGAGGATATAATGTACAATGGATTTTATGAAACCAAAATCAGAAACCAGAAGATGTAAAGTTTACTTGTGTGAAGAAAAAAAAAACAAAACAAAAAAGGTTCGCAGAATAAATATATATATATATATAAAAGCACTCTTATTGAATAAGAAGCACTACAGGCTTGTAAACACCTGTCAGCATGTGTGTAGGCTCATGCTTTGTAAAGAAGTTGGTGGAGTAGACGATGATTTGACCGGACGCATGGTCAGCTAACGACAGTATTTCTATCATGCAATCCTGGAAAAGGTTTGAGACAGAATTCAAAAGGCCCCTTGCTGGGTCGGGGGGTTCGGGGGTTTGGGTCGGGGGGTTCGGGGGCTCAAGCAAACGGGATAAAGCTGAGCTTCTCTATTGAATATCAACTCTCTTGCACCATGTCCATGTAAACCTAAAGGAGAAAAGTGCTAACTTAGATGTACTAATTATGATTTTGTGAATCAGCTGTAAAAAAGAAATCCTTATTAAGATACCCACGTTTTCAGTGGGTAACGTTTTTTTCTTTTTCTTCTTCTTCTTCTTCTTCTTGTCTTATTTGTTACTTTGTTGCTCTTTCCTCTGGATGGGGTTGGGGAGGGAGGATGCGGGGGGAAAAAAAGGTTAA
This sequence comes from Xiphophorus couchianus, assembly GCF_001444195.1. NCBI lineage: Eukaryota > Metazoa > Chordata > Actinopteri > Cyprinodontiformes > Poeciliidae > Xiphophorus > Xiphophorus couchianus. The sequence goes on along the minus strand of NC_040250.1, from coordinate 25,390,756 downwards.
AAGGTCCAGTTGTGGGAGCGCAAGACGCAGAAAACAAAACAAAAAAACCCAACAACAAACAAACAAACAAAACAAAGGGGAAAAAAAGAAAGTGAGACGCGTCAGCGCGCGGCGAGGCAACAGCATCCTCTGACGTCATTACGACCCGTGCCTTATACACTCCACTCGTTTACGTGTTCTCACATGGATGGTCTGTGACCTCGACCGTTGTATGTTTTTATTTACGAGTGTTGTTAACAGTAGGCAGAGATATATATGTATATCTATATATATATATATATATATCCTACTCACCGACGGGGGAGGCTGCGGGTTGCTCGCCCCTGCGGTGCATGGAGCACGGCAACACCAAAAGTCAGCTGAGAGGGACGTGAGGGATGGACAGATGCGGTGGTGGTGGGTCGGTGGGTGGCTGGAAAGGGCTGGGGCCAATGAAATTCGAGGGGGTGCTCACTGTATTATGCCAACAGGGAGCTCAGGAACCCCCCTTGCTACACGACTAGTGGTGTGGCATCTCGTAGACATGGCAGAAAGACCCAAGAGATGGATTTGCTAACTATATGCACCATGATGTTGACAAAAAAATCAAATAAAATAAAGGATGAAGAGCTGCCGGATAGGAGCTGAGAGGTTTGCCCCATGCAGAGAGTGTGAGTACAGACCAGAGGATGCAGAGGCCTATCAACGGAGGGCCCAGGCAGTGTCTATCTTTTCATGGTGCTACAGCCCTTGACCGGGTCCTCGGGACCTCTCGCCACACATAACATGTCACTTTTGCATAATTTGTTTTATTTTTTATTCTTTTCTTCTGTCTTCCTTGTTTATGTCTCCATGTATACATTGTCCAAAAACGTCTCGGGTTTCTCCTTCCCAGCAAGAGAAGAAGCCGCCTGGCTGATGTATGACGTTTCATATTAGTGTGCAATATTGTGTACGTGCCAATGGTGGCATTGTATCAAGTGTACAGACTATTAAAAGAGGAAGAAAAAACAAAAAAAAAGACGAAGAAGAAGATGTACAGGCTGTGTGATCGGTAGATATTCGAGAGCACGAAGATAGAGGTCGATGCTTCTGCGTTATATTTCCCAAATGTGAAGACTGCTCAAGCTGACAAAACGTCGTAGTGAGGTCTCGTTTTCCCTTCTCGTTCTGTAAAACCGGTAGGCTGCCTTGTCTGGGTTTTATTTTTGGTGCGCATACACTAGTTTAGTGTTTTCATGTGTCCTTCACCAATGAGATCGCCCCCTCCTCGCTCCTCTTCGGATGCACACAATGCAGACACACAACCGCCCCTATCCGTGGCAATGTTGGACCCCCCACCCCCTCCCCCCCGCGTTGGTCTCCGCTGGACTTCAACTGCTTCTTGAAGGCAGGGGTCCAGAGGAGGCTGACAGCACACATCCAGCCTCCCCCTGCTGAGGCCCCCCGTTGCTCTCTGAGTGTTTGGGAGGTCTCTAAAGTATGTTGAATGGTGTCTCGAACTGCACAAGGCCTCTTGTCACTAGGAGCCAGGAAAGCTGTGTGTTTGGAGTGAGAGCTTGTTGGGAACGGTCGACTGCAGGACAGGTGAACTACAAATCAGCTTGGGCTTTTATTTGATTATTGGAAGCACTTTTGCTAGCTGATCAGCTAAAGCATGGAGGGAGGGTGTTTCCAGTCGTTGCTGCGGTGAGGGTCACAGCATGTCCGTCGGACGTAGCTTTCAGATTCTTCTACCCAGGTCCGGTCCGGTCTCTCTGTGCTGACTTAATAACTTAAAATTGAACGCTTCTATCACAATCAGGTTTATGCAAGGCCAGTTGGCACACAGCGGCTAGCTCAACTGATCCCGTCACGTGGCTGCGGTGGGTTGGGGGACACAGACAGGCCGGAATAAAAAGCGTCGGGGAAAGCTGAGACACACCTCGGCAGCAGGATGACAACGGGTCCGCTTCGATTTTTGTTTTTAAAAAGGCGGAGTTGTGTTTGATTCATCACCCTTCTGGCATCCGAGAGAGATGCTTCTGATAACGCCGCCTGTTTCATGTAAAGACATTTTGGCTCATGGAGAGAGAGAAAAAAAGAGAGAGAGAGAGAGATGATGAAAGGCCCGACGAAAGCCTGGCACTGCCCTGCTTTGGGCTTACCAGCAGCCGCCTTTCAGATCCTAGCAGGACCTTTTTCTCTCGCTTGCAGAGATTATTTCATCGCCCCGGCTTGTGAATGATAAAAAAAATAAATAAAACGCCGGTATTTATTGAACATGAGCCACCGATGACTGTGTGCCCGACAAAGCACATCTGAGGTCAGTCTGAGTTCATCCTGAGGGTCAAGACTCTCTGTGGCAGCACTCATCCTCCAAAGTACTCTCTCCTTAGCTTGATTAAATTTAGTTCTCCGCCAGGTTCATGCAACACACGGCTAACCCACACACACCCCCCGTCCCCCCGCATCTCCCCGGCAGCCATTAATGAGAGGCCGAACCTGCTCAGACTTTATGAAACTTGCACCCTCTTCTTTCCGAAAGACCCCGACACGTATACCGTACAGGCCAGCGCTGCGGAGGGGGCAGTTGTGTTTTTGTCACAGAGTGGTTCTGTCTTGAAACGTGACTAGGCCCCTTTTTCTTTTGGGTCGCGGCTCTGTGTCGGATTACGCGGCAAAAAAGGAGGCGAAGGGGGACGCACGTGGGATTGATTTTTTTTTTTGCTGATTGATTCTGGTTTCTTATTTCACGGGAGATCACACAGACTCAAAGCAAACAAAAAAAAAAAAAAACCCGGAGTGACCTTGCAGCCATGTTGTTGCCCAGATTAGAGCTTTTTTTGGGGATGCAAAATGGTAGGCCGGCGTTTTGTGTGCTGCTGTTTTTGTGTGTCAGTGGTCAGGCTCTGCGCTGAAGTTCAGCCTGCGCCAAAGCTGTTAGCATTGATGAGGATGATGGGTTGATTAATTATACTCCAGGCGGCCTCGCAGCAGCACCTCTAACGCGCCATTTCCCGGCCTTTTCGTGTTTATCGACCGCAGCGCTTCTTTGTCAAATGAGCTTTTTATTTTCTTGAAACATGCGATGCTTGTTGAGCAAAAACTGGAAAAGTGACGGACTTAGCCTCCTGCTGGCTGTTGTTGTTAAGGTTGCAAAGTTGACTCCAGCTTTCGGCGCTTGTTGTCTGCATCCGGACAGAACACCTGGCAGAACGATCGGCAACAAGTAGGCATGGGAACGGCCGACGGGTCTAAAAACTTAAGGTTTCCAACCCGGAAGATTTTCCAGCTGCTATTGTTTTGATGTTTGAAAAAACGATCCTAGAGAAAGTACCAGAGTGAATGTCTTTTGCTCTGTGGCACTCCCCCCACCCACACCTGTTGCTGTGCACTGCCAGTTAGATGGCTGGGAACCCCCCCTCCTCCCGCCTCCCCTCAAAAAAAACCCCCACCAGAACCAATTCAGCTGGAACAAACTAAGCCTCATTTAATGAAGCGCCACCAAGAAATCTCAATAAAAAAAAAGCTCAAATATTCTGAGCAGTAAGCACTTCTGGTTTTGCTTATTAAGTCTTTCTGTAAGAATCAAAATACCAGAGGATGGGAGAGTACCAACGATACGTACTCAAGTAAGAGTAGCACTACTTTAATGTATTTTTACTCGAGTAAAAAGTATCCAATCAGGAAATTACTCGGGTAAAAGAAAAAAAGTTTTTTAAAAAAAAGTCTACTAAAGTACTGAGTAACTGTTCAAATGATCAATCAATTTGATATTTAAAAATTACATCACCAGATGGACTGAAATATGAACTTACGTGAAATTTCTGTTTTTTACAAGACCAAACTGAAAATAATTCACATCAATAACATAATTGCAAATAAATAAATAAATAAAATCAGGCAAAACAAACATTTTTCCAAACAAAATTCTTTCAATTGAAAACTTGTGAAACTTTAACAAGAACCACAGGTGTGTGTGTGTGTGTGTGTGGGTGTGTGTGTGTGTGTGTGTCCGAGTATGGTGAAATTTTGTGGGGTAAAAAAATGTTTGTTTTCATTCAGCTGGTGGAGAATCCAGAAATTTTACTCAAGTAAAAGTAACGATACTTCGTAATAAAGTTACTGGATTAAAAATATAAAGTGCAGCATATTAAGAATACTCCTAAAAAAATTGTTATTTTTCCCCCCAAAAAGTTACTCAAGTAAATGCAACCGAGTAAATGTAACTAGTTATCACTCAACTTTAATATTAATGGATAACATCATTACAATTACTGTAATCAATGTAGCACTTTTGCAGGACTAGAGATATTGGTTGCATTTTTTTTTTCTTCTTTCAAATGAAACCAATCAGATCGTCTCTCTCTGACTGAAATGTGACATTTCTACTGAAAGCTCATCATCTGTTAGCGGCGGCCCAACAACAAACTTCCAAATCAGATAAAAATAAAAATAAAAAGAACACATGCAGGAGGCGGCGACTTGCTTCTGCAAAAATAAAAGCTCTGAAGGAAACACAAACTTCCAACAAGGTGCCCCCCCCCCCCACAACTAAATGTTCTTTGTTGATTTTTTGTTTGCTTATGGAGTTCCCAGTGAACAATCAAAAAGACAAATAAATAAAAATCACAGCCAATCGCAGCCTCTTGTCAAAGCCAAGCACTTTTGTGTGACTCATCACAAAACCCCTGACAGGTGTGGATGGGGGCCGGGGGGGGGCTTGGGAGTGCAAGGGGTGTAGGGAGGTTGGGTCCATTCGGCACGTCTTCGGTTTGCACACGCACAAAGCAGTAGGGTCCATGATGTCTGCAGACTGTACAGGCTACTGTTGTGTATAGTTGTAGAGACGTTAGGAACGACTAGACCCCCGTTCAGGTGTGGGGGGGCAGGGGGGGTCACCCGAACGGGGAAGTGGGGTTTTGGGGGGGGTCAATGCACAATGAACATATCCCATGACACCGTTTGATCCCTTTACCCATCCCCATTTGAGATCATATGTTGTATCTTTCAAACATATTTTATCTGTGGCGTGCGTGGGCGTGCGTGCGTGCGTGGGCGTGCGTGTATGTGTGTGTATATAAATATATATATATATATGGTTTGTTATATATGATGCTCCTCCTTTCAGAAAATATAACATGTAAACAGGAAAAACATCTTGCCGTTTTTTTCCTTTGTATTTTATACTTACAGAAAGCATTGAATAAAAAAAAAAAACTGAATACTTGCACTTTAGATATATTAAGAAAAAGGAAAAAAAATCTGCATATTATTTTTGATAGGGATCTCACATTTAAAGAGTATAAATTACAGGCTTTGTGACTATTGCTGGACAGAGATGTATTGAGTTCTACTTACTGAAGTATATTTTGTCTGTGTGTCAGAAGGTTTACTAAAGTAAATTGCATGATAAAGTAGTGCTACACCAATTATTGTTCTGATTTTTTTCTTTAGTTGGTATTAAAAAAAATAGAAGAAAAAATGTCTGAAAACTGTGATAACAACCCTCTTGTATCATGTTTAACCTCTCCTCACCCGTTCTAGGATATTTCTTACTGAAATATGGCCTTTCCCTGACTACATGACGATGGTGCTTACTTTGGCTTTTGACATCAAGCTCGTCCCATTCATCTCAACGTCATCACACCTCACGTCCACACACACACACACACACACACACACACACACACACACACCGTTACTTTCTGTTATGTACTCTCGCAACCTTATTAAATTTCTGTTGATGGCAAATAAAAAGAAGGGTGTGCTGTTTTGTACATTTGCTGTTTGTTTTCAATGTTTTCTTTTTGGGAGCCTTGTTGTCTGAAAAACGACTAATCGCCGCAATAAAATGTCATTCCACGTGTCCCCCGTCTCCTCACAACTGTCTCGACTCCACGGTTATCCGCTCACACGGGTTGCCTTTGTGTACATGAAACTGTCCACAGTGTTGCTTTTGGAGGGGCAGGGGGGGAGGGATGGTGCGGGGTTTCTCGAGGTGAGGTTTCGTTGAAGCATCGTATGCAGTCAGTATCTTATCTGCGGTGGGTAACGCGGCGGCGTCGTTTGGTGTCCGTCTGCATTAGTGTGTCCCTCCGGGATTTCACGGCTGTTTTTGTGATTTTTTTCCCTTCTAATCAAAATCACTGATTCTGAGGTGTAACTTTAGAAATATTTGCAAATAATTTTGTGAATTTTTAAAAACTTTTTCCCTTATTAAAACCCCTTACAAAAAAAAAAAATGAGAAAGAAAATATCAAGCAGACTGGATACAAAAAAAAAATCTTTTTTATTCTTTAAATAACTTCAGTAGCTTGATTTTTGTTTATCGATCACAGACTATAACTTGACATCAAGTAAGGATGTGGCAGCAGTGTCGTAGAAGTAAGAAATACTGCCACCTGCAGGTGGGAGTTAGCAACTGGCATTTTTGCAATTAACTCAATTACGAAACAACATAAAACAATGGTTTTGCGTAAATTTCCACGACTGTGGATTGAGGCACTTGACTTGTGTACATTGGATGGTTATTCACAATGAACCTGATTATTTTCTTTTACATGATAAATGGAGGTAGGAAGTGGTGCACCACCGGTGATCATCCTGTGTGAAACAAACTGAGAACAGAACATGTTCCGGTCAGAACAAATGTCCGAAAATCAAGATATCGTAGAACTTGAAGTGAGAATGTTTTATTTTATTTTCACAACAGGTTATAAATCAGACAGTTAGTCACAGAACACGTTTCACGTGGGAGGATAATTGGTGGCACACGTCCTCTTGCCTTCTTTTATCAGGTAAATAATCACTTTATTCATGGTAAATGCAGCCTACTGCACACATAGCAACAGGTTAACAGTCCATACATAGGTATTGGTATTATTATTATTCAAGTTTTGAGACCAGAGTTCTTTACGATGGTAAAAGTCAGCCTTGTTGCTTATGCTAACAGTTAGCATCCAACTAATTTGCATTTACACCAAACGATGATGCTCAGAGTCTTATCCCCTGCAGGTGAGACATTAACTGCTTAACTACCTTTGAACAGAACATCTCTTCAAACAAGTGCATGCCACACCTTTAAGAAGGGGAATGTGCTGCAAATGTCCAGCTAAGATGGACTGGTTGAGGCTACCTCACGGCTCTGACCCCTCTCCAATATCACGGTTTAACCCATTGCTGCGGATATGTGTGCTTTTAATTTTCACCCGGGAAATCAAAGGCAGAGTGTCACATTGTCGCCACAGCAGGACAGCGGACACACTGTTGACAGAGCGGTATCATCCAGGAAAAGGACGTTTCTCCCTGCAACAGGTCAGTGCACCAGAAGCAATTAAAGCCACATGGACAGTCTGAGTCCACTGTCAGCCTATTCCAACCGTCTGGAAGAAAAACAATTCATATTCCCAGTGGAGAAGAACTGTGAATATTAATGTGGATGTGGAAACCATCCATCATCAACCATTGAATTACTAAAAGGTGCACGCAATAAACATATTTACTTGAATACAGTAAGAAATTTAGCAAGTGTCGAGGCTAAATTTTTTGCTGAAATTTTTTTCTCTCGCTATTTTGATCATTTCTCCTTTTCTGCAAATAAACACTACATTTTTGCTTGGAATTTCGGAGACATGCTGTCAGTAGCTCATACAACAAAAGAACAATGTTCATTTTACTCAACCATATACCTATAAAAAGTAAAACCAGAGAAATGGATCATTTTCTCTTAATTCTTTCCAAAGCTGTAGCTCTATTGCTTCAGTTTTATTAAAAGCTATTAGAACATGTTCATGTGTATCATACCTTGCATAATTAAATAACACAAGTGCAGTTACTTTTATTAAATCACTAGCCCACAAAGCTAAAGATGATACCAGAAATTAGCCTCAGCCTACTTTAAAATGACTTTTACACCTGGGTTTATGCTACAGGTCAACATTTGCATGGCAGTGATATAAAAGCTTTAGTCATTTAATGTTTGTCGAGTTTAAAAAGGAATAAACAGGTTTCTATGGGACAAATATTGAGCGAAAGACATGTTGGTGAAGCAACTTTAAAAAAAAAAAATACAATGAAGCATCTTGACACTGAATAAAGTATTACAAACTACCTCAGCTCTCAGTAATTATTTTGACACCCAACTAAATTTTCTTTCATATTTGAAAATGAATTTCATTTTTATTTTCTACAAACGTCAGACGTAACTCGTTACCAAACTCAATAAGCAAATTACTTATTAAAATGCAACTTTTTACAGCTTCATTTGAACATGTCTTACACTTGAAAGACTCCGAGTTTTATAAGTAATTTACTTCAAGTTGATAATTGATGGAAGAAAAATGAGCGAAAGAGCAAATACAATAATTAGGCCAGATCAATGGCGTCACGGACCTAGAGCTACACTAGCCAGCCAGAGCAGCTAGCTACCTAGCTAGCTAACCCCGCCGAACTAGCTGGAGCGCGAGGTGCATTGTGGGTAATGTAGGCGACAGCTTAGGCAAGTGAGTAATACGCAGTTATAAATCTCAAAACGAATATCTCTGGTTTGCTACATCATAAATTAAATAGACTGTGGAGGAATAATAAATATTTTTGCACCAGTTGCTATTTTCTACTCTTTTTTTCCCCTCTGTTTTAGTTATTTTCTGGGGTAAATCTTACTAAACTCTGGAATTATTCTTGAAGGAGCTCATTTTAAGAGACAAAAACTCTCTTTCAAGCTTAGGAGCCGAACTTTACAGCTGTGAAGGGAAAACAAGTTTCTAAAGGAGTATTTAAAAAAAAGAGGGGGAACGCAGCTCGTTTATTACGATTTCAGCTCTGAGAAAGGACCAGAGCAACTCGAACTGTCCACTCCATCACTATGTATCACACTCAGTGGGATTCTCTGATGTCAACCCATTTGTTTCGTAATGGATTGAGGTCCAGGTATGCTGGCTGCTTCATAGCATTTATCTGGTTGTTCTGGAACCAACCTGCCACCATCATCCCTGGTAAGCGACAAAGGAGGGAGGTCAACACTCACAGGTAGGCTGCAGACGTTTCCATGACCACCTTGGAGGCCACCGTCAGCTGAGTCTGTACTGTTTTGGCTCTTCTTTGATAGTTTTCCATTTCCCTTGAAGTCCCTCTGACTTTCATTTTAAAGCATTTTCTATAATCTTTGTGCTTCGCTGTATGTTTTCTTCTCTCCAATTAACTTTTCAGTGTTCACTAAACAATATTTAGAGTGAGCCTTTTCGCTCAGATTTACAGACTCTCTATAGCCAGCATTTAGATTTGTGAAATTAAAGGTATTAAATAAAAGTAAAAAAAACACCCGTTTCAAACCACATTTTTTCACAAAACGAGTGACATCCCTGATTGAAGCCCACGCTGTTGTCGTGAACACGTCTGATTAATGATTGTTACACACAAACAGCGGCATGTCGTTTGGTTTTCTATTACTCTTCTGCACTGACTAGTAAATTAATTGCTTTGTGGCAATTACATTTTTATAGAAAACAAAATAAAAAAAAAATCAGTGATGTTGGACCGCTGTTATTGTTGTAAACATAACTTTGGGTGAACAACTTTGTTATGGATTTTCTTGTATGTATATGGTGAAGAGGTTGAGTGTTGCTGAAATATTTACATAATCCCCTTTGAATCTTTGAGGAAAGTGATTGCAAATTCTCTGAATTAAATGGTTTGGAATTACTTTACAATTTAGGGTAAATATGTTGAAATATATTTTAAATACACTGCTATATGTATGAACTATGGGAAACTATTTCCAAAGTGAAGTGAATGGATTTGATATTTCAATGTCTGGCGAGCAGCTTTAAATGTAAGAAGAGAATATTTTGCTTCAAATTCAAATTTAAAAGAAATATTCAAGTATTTATTTAAATTTTTTTTTAAATTAATAAATAAATCTGTCATTTTTAGCAGATATGCATTATATCCCATATAATGCATTATTTTTGTGCGTAACCATGATTCAACCACTTACCAATTCTCACACTGTTTCTTCCACGATAAAACAAATCAGATTCTAAGAAATCCTAAACCTTTTTCAGTAATCTAATAATCTGCTTTGCTCTGTGTTGGTGGTAATAAAGTCAAGCCAGAGTAAGTATAAAAGCGTACTTTATGAAGCACAGACTAAATACTCAGTAAATATGTCCTTTACATAGTATGCGCATTCTGTCAAAAAGTTCAAATATACAAACGAAACCAAAAAACAAAAAAATTACAGATCAAATTCTGACACCAACGTGCCAAAGTTGTCAGGTTTTTTTTTCCTTTTTATCCACTTTTTATTTTTGTCACAACCTTATTTTACAGCACAGGCCTACCCTAGAACCTAGAACACGAGGAATCGAAGGTTAGCACGACAGCCAGACAAAGGGACTACGCCGGGGAAGTCTCCCTGTAACGAAGCGGTTCTTTTCATCCAAACGGCTTTAAAAACGGGTAGTTCCTCCTCCAGAAGCATGGCTCTTCTTCAGCGGTTTATGCTTTTCAGTCTGAAAGAGAATCCGGGTTATTCCAGCCAAAAGTCCCAAACGAGGATCCCGGACTAAGTCAAACCTGGTTCTCCAACGCGGCGGAGGCGTCCAGATTGTACGGTCGGCGTTTCCAACGTGAACCGCATCCGGGTCGAGTCAGCGGATACCGAAGTTACTGGTCTACAGTTGTGTCATAAACAGTTACGTTGGGGGGAAACAAAACATGTTTGTGTGTGATTGGGGGAGCTTAGGTTCAGTCCATTCAGGTGCTCACAAACAGATGTACTAGCGCATCTCCTGTTCCAACGACCGTCGTCTTCTTCCAGGAAGTTCAGGTCCATTGGGTTGCTTTTTATCTCTTGGTTTGGGGGGAAAAAAAAACAAAAAACACATGAGCCGTAGATCTGCTTTGCCTGTTATTGGTCTCTACTAAGAAACTTAAACTAGTCCCTTTTTCCTAGAAGACGCTTCACACCAACAGAAAAAGTGTTTTGATGGCTATGTTGCCGGATACCGACGGGCTTATTGACTTAGAAGCACGAAACTGGAGCAGTCCCGCTGCTCCGCTCTACAAATCGGCCGGTTTCCGTTTCCCCGAAGTGAGACGTCAGCTTCAGTCAGTGCTGGATACTGGAAACAGGCCAGAGAAAGTTATGACGGGTGATAGATCCGAGGGGGTTATAGTGCATGTTCAGTCACAAAGGTAAAGGCCGGCGAGGCTTTGGAGAGACCCAGGCCTGACTGTGCCGGCGGGAAGTCACACGCGCTCAATCAGCTCGTCGTACGACGACGAGACCCGGGTATTTTACTTTAAAAAATCCTTTCAGCTGCTTTTAGCTTCAATATGCCAACTGGAACACATTCACACACAACGACCAACATGACCTGCATCGCCCACACCTTCCTGTCCTGCTCTTGTAACAGCCAGACATATTCTGTTGCAGCGCCAAAGCTAAAGAGTTTCTATCTCTTGAACTTTTCCACATTTTGTCACTGCAACAAACTTCAGTCTGTTTAATTGGAGTTTTATGTGAGACTCAGATTTTGTGCGACCACAATTTGATGTAAATTAGAACAAAACTACCACTGTTAAATTAAAATCTGCTCACAAAAGTGTTAGACGCTACACGAAGCGATCATCTTTTCCAAGCTACCTGGTTTCCCTTTGTCGTCATGGTAACCAGGGGCACCTCCTCTCGTTGTACTCTAAATCCACCTCCGCTTTTAATTGTTGTATTGAAACTTAGTTGAATACAGCAACTGTTTTCAAATGCAGACTGACCTACATCTTGTTTTTATTGCTGGGAACGGACAAAATATTTTTCCTGTTTTCCTCAATCGAGTCCAAAAATATTTAGCGTAACGTAGCGTAACTTTCTTCTAACAAGGGAATAAATATGGACCAAAACAATTTGCATTTATGATCCGGTTTCTACCTAATCTGGAGCCATTTTGCAAAGAAACAAGGGGCAAGAATTAGATTTCAGAACGTTGTTTACTGCCCACTTTCCAAATACGCACGAAACGCGTCGTGATTTATCAGAGACGATCCCGATGACCTGCACTGAGGTTTGCGACGCAACAAAATGCTAAAAAATTCAAGAGCGCTGCAGACTTGTTTCTGTTCAATTGGGACAAAGATGCAGCAGTGAGAGGATAACACAGACAACAGCTGGGAGGGTCTATCTATCCGATCAGCACTTCTCATGACCCGTTTTATTTCCTGAAAATGTGAAAAATATGAAACGAATGTTAGTATTTTGGGCAGTTTAAGCAGTCGTTTGATCTCTCTCAGCCAAGGTGCCCTCCAGTAAGGCACTAAACCTCCAGCTCCATAGTAGAGCAACTCACTAGGAACAGTTTTACCCATTTTACATCCTCCAAAGAGACATAAAAAAAAAACCTTTCGCAAACAGGACGACAAACCTTCTCTGGGCTAAATAAAGTCAAATAAATAAATAAATATGATAATTAGGGACTTTATCCTTCTGAGTTAATACAGTCTTCTCGTACTGTAGGTCCATTCGCTACACATGCCTGGATGAGTCAAGATGAATGAAAACGGTCCAATGCTACAGCGGTACAGCGCCTGCCTCACTGCACCCACCGACTCACTTCAGGACTGAAGCACAAGGTCAGAAAATAAAAACCAGACGGTTCCGACTTGCTTTCCGACTTACTCAAACCACTTCAAGTTCTTCTCCGAGCTAATGGCACTTCGACTAGACAACTGCCCGACTCTGAGCTGATAAAAAGTAATACTGACGGTGCTGCTTCGAAGCAGAGATCACAGTTAGGATCGCGCCAAATGTGCGACAACAGGAGCTGAGAGAACGAAGGGAACAGCAGCTTCCCTCAACTATTGCTCAAGGTCAGGATTTTCATCAGGTTTAATAACATCTGGGAGGGAGCGGGACGGTTCGCCGGGAGGGGAGGAGGAGATCCGAGGAGCCACGAAACGCGACAGACTAGTGACTAAACAGTGCATCCGGGGAGTCTCCCATTCTGGCCGGCGTGGGACAGGCTGATGGACGGGAAGGAGCGTGTCTTCCGCAGGACGCACTCTCGGCCCGCCAAGTTAGCGTCCGACATCATTCCGCCGAGAACGCCGGCCTCGATCTTCTCCAGGTCGTCCGTTTCGGCGCAGATTTTGGCCTGCAGGAGGCTGACGTACGTCTCGTAGCGAGTTTTCTGCTCAGAGACAGGGCAGGGGGAGAGAAGAGAGTTCAGAAACAATCAGAATCACTCAACTTAAAGCTACAGTAGCTAACTTATTTTAAAAATCAGTTGTTTGTTTTTTTTTTACACATTTGTTAAAAACGGTCACTGTGTCACAATAGTATAATCTCTCCTGAAGAAATGCCCAACTCCATCCAAAAACAACCAATCAGACCCAGGAGAATGGTCTTAGCGCTGCTAATCAACCTCATGAATGCGCTGTTAAGAAAGAAACAACCTGTCTTTACAGGAAAACTGTTTATCTGCGTTAGCATTCGTGATGAGGAATACCGACGCTGTAGCGTAGCAGAGAGTTCGTGTATGTGACCAGCGTGTACATGAGCTTCATTGACAGCATTAAGACCCTCCTCCTCACTCTGATTAGTTGTTTCCGGTTAATGCTGGGACTAGGCAGAGGAGCTACATTTTTCCCACAGATTATACTCATGACATGGTGACAATTTTACCATTTGTAAAAGAAAAACTTATTTTATAAACGTTATATACTTCAACTCCACTGTGCAAATTGGAAATGTTCCAAGGCGTATAATTGTGAGGCTACAAATTGTATTTAAACATTTATAGCACCCACCGCATGAATCTTCTCACACAATCTCACGTTATAACCACAAACCTCAAAGTATTTCATCAGGACTTTGTATGAAAAGTGGAAGGAAAACGATGCAACGATTACAAAATGCAGAAATCTGAAGTGTGTTGAGGATTTGCAATCAGCCCCGTTTACTCCGACAACCCTAAATTTAATTGGGGTTCAGAAGTCGCCTAATGAGTAAAGCTGTGTAATTTTATTTCAGTATAAACTGACTGATCTGTGAAGAATTCAGATGTTTGTTAAGAGAATAAAACAGCATCATGAAGGTCATAACATGATCAATTTTGCTGGAAAATAAATTACCTCAGTAATTATTGCGATGATAAACAATAATATTGTTGTTTTGAGACCATTTTCAACTGATGTATTGATAATGGCTTAATAGTGCAAGTTTTCCCTCTCTAGGACCAATGAATTTAATTTTGTGAAGAACTTTTAACACTAGAACTGCACGATACTTTAACCGTCCAAGATGAATAAAACGCAACAACCAAACAAAACTAAGATCCACACACAACTGAAACCATAAATAAAATGAATGGGGATGTCTGCAAACAAAACTGACCTTCACAAAAATATTAATCAGAACCAAAAAAAAAAAAGAAAAATGTCTGATGCGATTATTTGCTTAGAATGCCCAGAAACAGAAAGATGTTCAGAAGTTTAAAGCAGGGTTAAAAAGTGAAATCCAATTGTTTAGATTCAAATTAGTTATTAAACAAGTTAAGTAATTTTCTTTTTAATCAAATTGGTTAAACTAAAAAAAAAAACAAACACTTGTCCTGAAACATGTGGGCATCCAGATCTACTATGGAACAGTTTAGACATTTTATTTATGTGTAAAGAAATATGTTGTAAAGATGAATGGATAAATTCAAATATAGCCCAAAATACCTGTAGCTCTAATTAAAGCAAAACACGGTTCTGCAGAGTACCGACCCAGGTAGACACGCTGTTAAGATTTATATTTTAAATTCAGGTTTTCTGTTTAAGGTTGAAAATTATGTTATTTTCCTTCCACTTCACAGTCGTGTGCTGCTTTAATTTTGATCAATGACCTAAAATTAATTGAAGTTCGTGGGTAAAGGATGACAAAATGTTGAACCCAATACTTTTTCAAGGCGCTCTAGAAATAGGATTGTCGCTGATCAAATAATAACAGAAATCTCTGTGGTTCCTGTTTGCTGAAGCTGATCAAACAGACGGTGAGCGCCGCAGGAAGCCGCTACCTCGTACGTGAGGTAGTGCTCTTTGAGCCGGTACTCCTCCCGGTCGCGGCTCTTCGGGTCGCCCGAAGGCTGCAGCTTCCTGTGCTCCTCCAGCTCCAAACTCGTCTGCTTCAGCTTGTTCTCGTGACTCAGCAGCTGCTCCTTCTGCACCAACCAAAGACGGCCCGGAAAAAAAAAAAAAAAAAGGCTCAGAAATTAGCTGCTGAACGCTGTGTTTCAAACAAAGTAAATCAGGCGCGCTCCTTTGTACCTGGCTCAGTCTGGTGGACGAGGACGGCAGGATGGGCCGGCAGAATTTCTTCCTGGATCCGATGGCGGCGGGAAAAGCCGGGGCGGAGAACAGCGCCGCCACCAGGTTTATCCGGAAGATCCAGGACATCATCTCCTCCTCACTCCTGCAGAGAGAACGGAGAATAAAATTGACCTGACCGGTATTTGATCAGCAGCACCAGTTTTTAGAAGCTTTTTCTCAAACATAAAAAAACTAATGATAATAAATAAAATAAAAAAACTAGGGGTGGACCGATCTACGTTTTTCAGTTCCGATGGCGATATCCGAGATTTAATATCAGTTGATACAGAAAAACAGGTGAATTGACTTAAAACGTTTCTTTTTTAAAAAAACAGACATAAATGTGCTGATTTTATTTGATAAGCTTTGTCAGATATTTAAAAACAACTTTAATTTGTTCAGTCAGACAATGTAAAATAAATAAAGTGAAACAACAGCTTGTCTATTTTGGTCAAACATGTAAAAATAAACAGCATCAAACCTTCTTTCAAATGGTTCAGAAAGTTCAGTTAGGGATCCCAAATATAATGTAAAAATAAATAATAAATCATGACGTCGCTCAGAGCACAAAGCATAGAATTAGACTGACTAGATCTGTCCTTAATAGAAACATTGTTACCAATATCCGAACTAGAACATTTTTAATATCAGGACCGATACAGATATTACTATCAGATCGGTGCATCTCTAAAAAAAAAAAAAAATTCCACGAAGCTGATGTTAATTATTTTAACATTCATTAATATCAACACGTTAGTCCCTGCAGATGTTTTTTTAGTTTCATGTCTGAGTTGTTTCTTACGGGGCCTGCAGCAGAAACACTCTCCAGTCTGAAGTTTTCAGTTTCAGCACATGGGGCTTCTTGCTGTAGTCGGTGGCACGAGTGGCTAGAGCGTGATGAATCCTCACGGCGTTCTTCAGGTCCGCCTCGGAAATGTCACTGTCAGGTTTGTACTCATCCTGTTAAAAAAACAAAAGAGGAAAATCAGTTTAATAATTAGGTTTTTTTGTAAAGTAAATCTACCAGCTTTACTTGGAAGTCAAACAACTGAACATGTGGTCAGTGCAGGCGTCCAGCCAGCAGAGGGAGACACACACACCATGCCTCCCTGTCTCAACACATTTTCTACCACACACACACACACACACACACACACACACACACACACACACACGTGCGTCCATGCGCACACAAACCGCAGCAGATCGCAGCATCCAGCACGGCTGTCGCTGCGGTGGTGGATGTGTTTCTATGGCAACGGAGCAGAGGAAGAGATCTGGTACCTTCTGGAGATATAAGATCATCCCCTTTAGGACTGCGTAGAACTTTTTCCAGCCCCGCCGCCCCTTCGGAGCTGGAGGAGAAACAAACTAGAGTAAAAATCTGTTTCACTGAACGGTCAGTGAATGTAGATCTTTGGTCGCCTGCGGTTCGCCGGTGGGTTCGTGGGCGCTCTCACTTTTTTTGCCGTCCATGTCGGCGTCGCTCTTGCGCGTCAGCACCCCGTGTTTGTAGGTGACGGCGTTCAGCTGAACGGGAATGGCGATGAAGGGGTTAGTGCCATCCGTCACCCTGGCAACACGCTTGCTCCCGCCCTCACACTGGTCCTCCACTAATTCTGACAGACTCTTCCTGAGCTCCTCCTCCTCACTGCGTGCACACACACACACACATTGAGAAAAACACACCAAGAAGCAAAAAATAAAAAAAAGCTTACATATTCCAAAAGATACTTCTAAAAGGTGAACTCACACTGCCCACTCCAGCTTTTCATTCTTGATTGAGTTATACAGGACCTGTGACACAGACAGAAGGAAAATTGTTTCAGTTTCAGTTCTGGTGGGAAAGATAATAATAAATAAAGAGAAATAAAAGCTTATTGTACCTTTAATAACTCTTTAGGAAAGTCATTGCTGTTGTTGAGGCCATCTAGGTTACTAATAAACTGCTGGCAAGACATCTTCTTCCCAATGTTCTGAGGACAGGAGGAAAAACAACCAAGCAGCTTGAGTCAATAAAGTTTTATTTTGAAGAGTTATTTTTTCAGCCTTAATGAAGGTCAGATCAGTGGAAATATATGTGAAAATGTAAAGATAAGGCATTTTCTGTGGTTCATTTTTCCCCTTCAGCTTGATTGCAGTTTCCCAGCTTCCCCACTGGGTGGCAGTGTTAAGCTGCTAGAGTTCAGCAGCGCGTCTGCTTTCATAAGAGGTTAGCTAGCAGCTACCTACCACAGAGGGAGTGTGTTAGCAAGTAATTATGGTCCAACATTAGTGTAAGAAAAGAGAGAGAGCTGTTTGTAACTGCAGTCAAACTATCTGAACACAGATGAAAAAGTAAATCTCAGGTAACAATTCTACTGTTTTTAAAGAAATTGTCATGAGATTTGAATGGATTCATACTCAAGTTTAGGTATTTAGTTATTACAATAACTGGCACTCTGGTTTATTGGTAAAACGCAGTTAAGAAGAAAACAACTTGTTAGTCAAATTTAAAAATAAAACTACTAATTCTAACATGAGTATGACTAATTATAGGTATTGCTGTAAGCTATGCAGTTTAAAAATATTTCACTTTAATGAAACGGCTGCAAAAAATATATTCATCTGTTACTGTAGTTTAATCGCTGAACGTTTTAGAAAATGAAACAGTTGATTTGACCAGATTTATTTAGTGGGGGAAAGGAGAGAAAGCAAATTAATAAAATCAACAAAAAAAAAACAACAAAATCACCAGTTTTGAATCTTGAAATTCACCAGCAGGACAACACACTGAAGGTTAGCAAAGTCCTCACTTCTGACTGATGAATATTTAATCCCAACTCTCTTTTCTAGATGGCATCAAATGGTCGCTATGGATACGTGGTTCTCCAACGATAACTTCTAAAATGTCCTCACTGTGCATATTTAAAGTAAAACTGTGTCAGAGTCCAGTCTTTGTGGACTATCCTCTGCCACCATCATGTGTTGGACTTGGTTTGTTCTATTATGTAGCTACGTTTCTTTCATTTACAGTCTTTTTTATTTTCAGCTTCCTGTTTTATTCTGGCTAGTACAGCTAATACGTGTTTTCTTAATGTCTCAGACTTTCTCCTGTCTCGTGCTGGGTTTGGATTTTCTTAAGTTTAGATGTGTTTGTATATAGTTTACCAGCTTCTAGTCTATTCTGCAAAAAAAAAAAATATATATATATCACCAAGCATTTTTGGTTTAGCTTCTAGTTTAATAACTTAGAAAACTTGAAATAAGACAAAACAAACTTCCTAGTAACTTTTCAGAAAGAAAAGAGCTTGCTCAAATTATTTCACTTATTACAAGACATTTTTTCCAAAATATAATTGAAATAATAGTACTTTTTCATTGATATTAAGGAATTATTGACTTAACAAGCTCTTATATTTTTCTGGAAAGTTACTTGCAGGTTAGTTTTGTCTTATTTCGAGACAAAAATTCAATAAAAGGAGAACTTATTTTATTGCTTTTCACACATCTTCACTGGGGGACACCAACAAATGTGATCTGTGCCGTTTTAGCTGGTTAAAGGAGGGCAACACGTCTACAGGTAGAGTGTTAGTTGGTAAGTATACTCACCACCTGCAGGGGCAGAGAGAGACCAGGGGCCAGATTTGGTTAGCAGGGGGAAGGGTTTGAAAAGGAGGAAAGGGAATTGAAAAGACAGAGAGGATATTAGTTAATACTGCTAGTGAGGGTAGAAGTGAAGAGCAGGGCCAAGGAGAGGCAAACTGTGAACTGACAGCGCTCCAGTTTTCACACCGCACACAGGAGACGGGTCCGTTAGACGAGACATAAGCAGGTCATAAAGTAGGCCGAGGAGGAGAGAATGAAACAGCAAAAAGGATAGACGGGTGGAAAAAAAACGAAATGCAGAAAACGCGGCAAGGACATGCCGTCCTGACGGTAAGTCATCTCAGATATTTTGCATCACGTTTAGAAGACTTTATAAATTAGAAATCAGCAAAAACGTAGAGGCGGGAAGACGACGGTGCGTACATGTCCATGTAGATCAGTGTTGAGTAGCATTAGCGCGCAGGTCAATGTGTGGGCTCCATCTGCAAAAAGACGAAGAAGAAGAAGAAGGTCGATGTCGGGGGATCGAAGTGAGTCGAATTGCTCTGTAAATAAAATAAGGCAAATCCCGAACGTGTTAATGAGGCAGGTTGAGTCAAACCTTCAGAAGTGGGCGTCAGTGGGTTGCAGTGACAGTAGCGTCTGGAGAAATGGACGAGGACCCGCTCTCTTTCCTGAGTTTCTCCCATCAATGGAAAGGCCTTTAAGAAGTTTCTGTAACATAAAATCAGCCCAATGAAATGAGAACTGATATTAATTTGTTCTAATTTCAATAATGAGAACTACAGCTGCTGTTACCATGAGCTGAAAACCCTACATCACGTCTGATATACTGTAGGGCTGAAACAATTAATCGGATTAATTGTGATTAATCGATTACTGAAACAATTGTCAATTAATTTAGTAAACAATCGCTATAGACTCTTAAAAAAAGAAGCACATTCAGAGCAGTAATTAAGCCAAAGTTGAACAAAATATACATACATTTTGCATTGAGGGTAAAAAAAATAAATCTTTGTCTGTAAATATCTTATAGCCAAAACTCCTCAAGTAGCTTCACCTGGTTAAACTCACTAAGAAAGCAATACTATTTTCATCTTTTAATGCATTTCCAGTATTGTGTAGGAAAACGCGCAAGTGGTTAAATGAAAAATCTGTAGAATGTTTTTATCCGATTAATTGACTGATCAACAGTATAATCGATTAATCGTCAGAATAATTGATAGATTAATCAGTAGCTAAAATAATCATCAGCTGCAGCCCTAATGTACCGTAAGTTGCACAGGATAATCGACGTCAACACTGACGAGGAGATTAGCTCAGAGCTAGTGTGTGTGTGTGTAGGCGTGTGTGTGTGTGTGTATGCAAAGGTCTTCTGTGTCACCCATTTGCCACTAAAATTTGCTGAGTAAGTGTTACCTCAGGGCTCGGTCGAGGGACAGGCCGGAGAAATCAAAGTAACTCAGGTACTCTGAAGCCACCAGCTGACTGAACTCGTTGCTGCAGAGAGAGAGAGAGAGAGAGAGAAATAATCAGCATCAGAAGGTCAACGTGACACCAGGCTGCGGAGGATGTAGCTTCTTATTAAAACATTCAAATCTCTTGAAGTTTCTCCACATTGGAACCACAAGATTCTACGTATTTTCTACTAGGATTTTATGGAACAGACCAACACAATGTGGTGCTGATCTGTGAAACGATAGCTGGAACGAATGCATGAATCTAAGATCATTAAAGTCTCGTCAGAAAGGAAGTAGGTTTGTTTTTGTTCTGTTGATGTGCAGTGCTAGTTTTTCATTACATGCAGTTTTTTTTTGTGAGCTGGTGAAAAAGTTAAACTTTGGTCTCACCTGCCCAACAAGAGCGGGTCCTCGTCCATGTTGCTGTGTTTCCTACACGGCTTGTGGCAAATTGCAAATGGAGTTTCTTTTGTATTTCCTTCAACAACATGAGCCGTTATGGTCCATAGGTGTTTGGACTTGTAGCTTCAGCAATTTTATCATTTCTTAATAGTTTGTTTCATTATACCCGGCCATTTTAGTTTATCCCTTGTGTTAATTCAGTCATTGCCATTGTGTATGTCACGACATATACAAACACTTTCAAAAACATCAATTAGGGGTTTTACTCATAAACTCTGCAAACAATACGTTTCTCTTTCAGAAGGAAAGTTTGCTGATTTATTTGAGAGACTCTAGTTCCATTTACTTGAGTAATTTTTTATCCGTACTGACAGCAATTGGTAAAATGTAATGTTTCATTTGTTGATTTTTGTGTTTTTATGATGTAAAGCACTTTGAACTGACTTGTTATTGAAACGTGCTATGCAAATCAAGTCTGATTGATTAATTGATATGAAGTATTGCTACTCTTACTTTAGTAAAATTTCTAGCCACTGTGAGTCACTTCACTGAAAAAGGAACAACCAAGTTAAAAGTTTCGTATTGGAAAAAAAATTGATTTGGAAATGTTTTTGTTTTTTTTGCCTGATTCTATTATTTTGTAATCATGTCATTTATGGGAATTATTTTAATTTTGGTCTTTAAAGTACCAACACTTCCACATAACTTTATATCTCAGTCCATCTGGTTCTTAAATATTAAATGGTTGATGTTTTGATCAGTTACTCTGTACTTAAGTAGCCAAATGCTTTTTTACTCTTCAGTAATCTCTTGGACGGCCACTTTTTACCTTAACTTGCGTGAAAACATGTTGAAGCAGTGCTACTCTTCCTCGAGTTCAGTTTTTTGGTTGCTATCTGTCCATGTGTTACACTGACTCACTTTTTGCCCAGGTGTCTGGCGACGTCGCAGCGCTTGAAGCCGTCCAGGTGGTACAGGCGCTTGGCCAGCCTCTTGGCGGCCTCGCTGTCGACTCGGCAGCCATTGGCCAGAGTGTCGGTGCTGCCGCGCTCCAGACTGCCCAGATCGCTCTCCTCCAAGTCAGACGGCACGTCTGACAGGTCGGCATTGCTGGGAAAGGCAACATGCGCACACAGAGACACACACAACAGATGCAAGAGCTCAAGTTAATGAACGGGATGAAAAGAAAACAGTTTTTTACCTCAGCACTCAGATTTGTTCTATGCCTTTTCCTCCGGTTCTGGCCTGATGTTGCCTGGGGGTAGCGTGTCATAAAGCACGGGACAACACAGGTGCACAGATCCATCCACCTCCAGCGTCAAAGTATCCTTAGGTCGGAGGGGGGGAGACATTCTAACACGACCTCAGCTGTGATGCTAGCTGCACACTTGTAAAGTCTGACTGTTACGAAGCTTTCCTGATAATGTCAGACACCTGCCAGGTTTCTGAACCAACGACTACGCTTTTTGTGAATCTCCCGTTACAGCAGGAACACCCCCCCCCCCCCCCCCACACACGGGTTTGTGCCAAGAACGGCAAGGTGAAAACAGCAGCAGCAGCTTCGTGGTAGTAGGTGGCAACAAGACGTACGCGCATGCTGACTTCAGCAGCTCCCATGAAACTGTCCTTAAGGGTAACACTCAAAGTCAAAATGAACTATTCAGCCGTTCAATTTGTGATTTTCCCCGACTGTCTGGCGAAGTGAAAAACAAAACGTCCAATCCCGTAAAAGCACTGAAGAAGGGAAAACAAAGACAAACGAGCAGGAAAACTGTAAATAAACACATTTGCTTGCAACAACATGACAGCTCCACAAGATGACGAAAATGATTTTTTTAAAGTAATACATCATAATTTAGACAATATAATCGTTCCAGCGAATGGCTGGATAAGGATGAATCATAAAAACATCTCTATTGTCAGTTATTTTCTGCTCCGCTGGATTTTAATGACACCTATTAATTGTTAAAGCTCGTTTTAAACACGACAAACACATTAGAAAGCTCCTGAAAAATAAAACATGGGGGGAAAAAAAAGAAAGAAAAGCAACCGACACTGTTTCAGACGTCCTGTCCAGCGTTACAATAACCATGCACTGTTGTAAACTAAAACACAGAGAGGCTAAGCAGCTCAGTTCTAATAACTGTTTGTGGGTCGGCCTCATACTGTACACAGTTGTTACGCTGTTGTCAAGTAAACAGAGAATCAATGTGCAAGTATTAATTAGTGCCCTGCTTGTTTATTTATGACCTACCTAAATAATCTTGAATTGCAGTCAGAGCGCATTACACACTTTACTCTGCTACGTGCTTCACTGCTGAGTCAACCAGGAAGTGAATGAGCCTTTTCAGGGACATTTTAATAAGCCGTGTTTGTGTTTGATTGCGAGTTTGAAAAATGCTCTTATTTTAATTACTTCTGCACCAAGCAACTTGATTTGTGTCCCAAGAGCTTTCTTCTGGATTACACACTTGTGCGTTAACAGCGCTTTATTTCAACGTCAACGCCACACAGAGTGAGCGTAAGCAGGGCATTGTTTTGGCATTTGCTTACCAATTTATGACAAATGGCACAGATTTATTCACCTCCACTAATCTGACTGGCGTTTCCTCATTTCCTGTTGGAGCATGCCTACCGGCATTCTCACCAGATGATTCAGATGTTTTTTTGTGGGGTTTTTTTTTCTTGCTTAATCTGATCAGCCCAATTTCATTACCGTGACAAATTCAATACATGACAGACCAGCTGATTAGATGGCTACCACGGAAGCAGCTGACGCTAAGTAGCCTGTCCAAGCAGAACAATGGCTGGAGCGTAACACAGAAACATAAAGATGGCAGAGAATGTTTCTTCTGTTTGTGTGTTAATGCAAACGTTGAACCTTTTCATATGTTAAAACCCCAAACGTCTATATTATGTTACTGCGACTATCAAGTGACAAAGCCACTGCATACTTATGGAGTAAAAAGGAAAACAATGCATTGTTTTCAAAATGTTCTACAAATAAAAATAAACGTGTATTCCTCCAAATCACTACTTTGCAGAACCAAATACTTTAACAAAAAAAAACTCTATCTCTTTTTTGAGATAGAGTTGGAAAAAAATTAAATCTGAAACTAAACTACCGCATCCAGTAATCAGTATTGGTCCCATACTGATATTGGTTTGATAAGGTAATTTTATTTATATAGCACATTTTCAGCAGCAAGACAATTGAAAGTGCTTTACATGAATTAAAAGGAAATAATAATAAAATAAAACAAGCCAAAGGAAAGTGCAAAAGAAGAAAAATAATCTAATAATGTTGATCCAAGGTATATAAGCCAGATACTGATGTTCAGTGTTGCTAGATAAATATAATCCTCTGGTCTAATTCCTTTTATGGGTTAGAAGAATAGGAGTCTCTCTGTATAATCATCTAAAAAGTAATATAGAAAGTATGTTGGTTTAAATAGTGAGCACTCCAAAGTTTCTAAATATAAGCTAGAGAGTAATCTAAAATAATGAGAGTATTGATACTGTGCACTGATCAGTGCCTTCCACCTCTACCTTCCACTTCATTGTAAACAGTAATGAACCAGATGCTCATGTCTCGCATTCATTCCTCATCAGAAATTGTGCGAAGCCGAACAGGTTCAGCAGCACAACGCTAGCCGCCATTGTTTTTGTTGTCATCAGCCCATCCACATGTAGAATGAGTGCCACAGCCGTGCGTTCTGCGCCTTCTCGCCTCCTTCTCGCCTCGGCACTGGGTGCTACAGAAACGGTGCTATACTCTTGGCTTCAGAAAGTGCCGGTGTGAGAGACTCCGGTCACAGGTGTAGCATTTTTGCATTTGGATCGCAACAAAAATGTTACGGTTCAACTGGGGAAGGTCTCCGTGCAAACGTGGATCTCAGATAAAATCCTGACGTTATACACAAGCCAATCTATCCTGGTGCAACAGGATAGAAAGTTTAATGACATGTTAAGACACTTGACCTACAACCTTCGTGAAGGGCCTGGATGTTGATGCTCTTTGCAAGATTTCACTCGAGTGTCGCACTTCATCTACTTCTTCGGACTTAGAAAAAAGTTATTTATCGTATCAGCACAGCCCCAGGGAACATAAACGGCTGCATAGCGATGAGCTGCCTCTTGTAAACTCCTCCACCTTATCGTGGTGAAGCATCAGTCGCACGAACCGTGTCGAGATGGTGGATAGAGGCGGTAGAAACAGAGCGTGAGTTCAGCCTTGGGGACGGGGTGGGGAATTTCCAAGAGGCTTGAATAAAAATAAAAAGAAAACCCACTGGTCTTTGGAGTGGAGGAGAAGTCATCTGATTTTCTTTCGAGATGGGACTTAAACGCTTCCTGTGATGCTCCCAGCGGAGAGGCTCTAGACATGTGAAACTGGGCGGAGGCCGACAGAGCGAGTCCCTTCAATCTGCAGCATAAAACCTGTACGGATTGCTGCTTATTTAGTCTTTAAATTCATATAAACTCCATATAGAGATACAGAAACACCTTGCACTCATTGGGCCTCAGATACAGACTCCGATCACTGGAGTAACCACAAAAGTAATAAAAAGAGGTCACTGCTAAGCCGTCCCTGCAGTAGAAATTGCTCTCGCTTGTCTGACCATATTAATTCCCAAGCTTCAGAGAGACCTCATAAATCACTCAAAACTGATATCAGTCATGGGGCAAACATGATGCGCGCACACACACAACAATGGAGATTGGACACAATATTAAAGAATTAGACTCAGATTTCGAGACCAGACACTTGGAGTTGCCAAAGGTCAAGTGGCACACAGCGACGCTATTAGTATATCTAA
Source organism: Xiphophorus couchianus (assembly GCF_001444195.1). Lineage (NCBI taxonomy): Eukaryota > Metazoa > Chordata > Actinopteri > Cyprinodontiformes > Poeciliidae > Xiphophorus > Xiphophorus couchianus. The sequence continues at coordinate 25,365,177 of NC_040250.1, read as the reverse complement.
AAGCACAATTCTGTACCCCGAGGCCAAGCGTACTCAGCTACTGCGGCTGCCGCTCAGTCTGCACGTGTGTGTGAGACTGTGTCAGAGTCAGAGAGCATGAAGAGGCACGCCTGTGACTCACATGCTAATCTTTTGCAGAGTACCGCCGGTACCCACACCTAAAAAAGCCATGCAAGGTGTGAGTGGGCGTGACTGGGAGGGAGGTGGATGGTGGTCGCCGTGGCATTTTAAAAGGTGGTGTGTGTGTGTGTGTGTGGAGAAATAATCCTGAATAATAGGGAATTGGCCAAGTTTTGCAATTCACATGGTTTCTTTTTTCCCCCATGAACAATGATTGATAGGGAAACCAGAAGCATTGTGGGGAAAAAACAGCGTGCATTTGTTGTTGCATGTGATATGTTGCAGCTTGTAGATGTAATTATGTGGAAACGCTGCTGCAATACCGGACCTCAACATTCAAAACAAGCAACACCTCCAGACTGATTTACAGAGAGTTGCTAATGGCAACGTCTACCACTGTTCACATAAACCGTTCTTTGTTCTTTTTTAACTGATTTCTAATCAAATCTGATGGTGCAGCATTAAATGTGGTGAATTCCTAAGAATATTTAAAGTTTAAATACAAATTACAGAATATTTGATCATTTTATGGAAAGCTTTAGTACCATTCTTGCTAGTTCTTAAATTAGTTATACATCTTGGACCCGAGGCTCTGAAAACATGTGATAAGCAATAATTTTTATCTGAATAATCAAGTAATGACCTGACAAATACAGAGATTTCTGTTTTGATGAGAGCTGCAGCCAGAGCCTGCAGCTCTCATCTTGAGTGATTTAATAGAGATAAACACTTTCATGTCTTACAGCGTCGTAAATCTGGATAAATAGCTCTATATAAAAAATAAATATCAGCTTAGTTATACACCAGGATCATTGCTTTTTCATTGTGTTAAGAGTCAACAATGTTTATTCAGAGGTTACTCTGTGATCCCAGTAAAATATTAGCAGAACTACTGACTCATTCCCAATTTTTTTTTGCTTTTTTTGGGGGGCATCCTATTTTTTTAACGTCGCCTCCCCTCAACTATAAACCCATCAAACGGATCTTAACGCGAAACTCACAGGAGCTGCAGCAGGAAGTCGAAGTGAACATCATATTCCTCCTTCCACATCTCGGATCCTGGAAGTGAGCGGGGGAAGGCGCGCTGCGGACCCACCCCCCTCATCCTCCAGCGGCCGGGAAAACGGGCATCGTCCCGGTTTGCGGGTTTTGACGTCAAGCTGCAAGCGATCTGCTGAGCGACCGACCGGATCCCAGGATAAAAGCGCTGACGGTTCCTGATCAGCCTGAAGGGTTAGCGCTGCGGCAGGAGGTGAGGTCGTACTGTAGAGGTTTTCCTTGAAGTTTCTTGGTCGGTGTGGACTCTTCACAAAGGAGAGGATGTTGGAGGCGGAGCGACCGGCTGGACGGGATTGCGTCTTTACAATGGCCCTGTGTGTCCGGGCCAGCACAACTTCCTCTGCGCTAAAATGTGGAGACTAGAGGCCAACAGATCGGGTCTGTGTGCGCGGGGTGTCCCGACTTCTGGATACCACGTTGCTTTTTCTGCATGTTTCGAGGCGCAATCAAAATAAAAAAATACTGGCCGGTATTTGTATTAAAAATCACCAACCTAATAAGTAATGAGGACGAACAATATCAGGAAAACGTCCATGCTACTATTGCTGAGTATTTGATTGCCTTCCTACAGGGCTGGATTTAAATCAATTTAAATTAGCCCTTGAGCTGGAGCTAGTTTTGGTACCCCATCACGAAAAAATAACAAAACAAAAAAACATTTCAAACATCTAGCAGATGGCTCCATGTTGGCAACCCCCCCAAAAATAGATTTTTTAAATATGAGAGTATTTAAATTTTTTTTTTTAATCCAGCAATATTTTAATAAAATGCCACATGCAAAATAATCCATTGACATCAATATGAGGTACAGTGTAAAACATGCACAGTATACAACAACAAAGACATTTTTTTAGCCACCCCCCAAAACTCTCTGCCCTGGGCTGTTGCCCCAGTGAGCCCTGCCTTCCTTCACTACTCCACTCGATTCCAGTCTCTCTTCACAGCTCAGACAATCAACTAGACCTTTACGAAAAGCAAAGCACAAAAAAAAGACCTTCACGTTCCATCGGGATGACCAGAAATACAGCCAGAGTAACAGCCAAAGGGTTTTTAATCAAAGTGTGTTAGAACGGTCTAGTTCTGAAGTCTACAACCTTTTCAGTCCAAGGAGCCATTTTTGTCTTCATTTCAACAAAATAAAACAGTCTTGGTGTGAAGAGGTGACGATGGACCCAAATTCAGAGCAGGCAGAGGCAACGAGTGGCTGTGAATTATTTAGTGACAAAATGATAAACATGAACTAACAAAACCAAGGCGGTGACAGGGAGCAACAAACAGGGACTGTAAGTGTCAGTTTTTGGACCTGGATACTAGCAACTGGCACAAACACTGACTGATGGTGACTTGTCTTACTTTATCAGTGCTTGGAGGAAGCAACAATTTCAGTTTATTTTATTATTATTTTTTCGACGACTGGCTGTTTGAATATTGATCAGGTTCTTGAAGGGACTTTCCCGGCCACTGACCCGACATTCAAAGACATTTAACTATCACTTTGCCTCATGACAGAGTGCTCCATCATGCTGAACAAAAAAACAAAACCAAAAAAACCCCCATGGACTATTGAGTTGCTGCTGGATCACTGGGGACAGTTGCTCTTCGAGAATGCTTTGATCCCATTATTTATATCAATAATGTTAGGCAAAGCTTTGTGTGAGTCTACCCTATGAGACAAGACACGATGACTAATGTGAACGCCGCAAAAACACAAAATCTTACCAAGTATTTTTAGGTTCTAGTGCAAATATCTTATCACACTTGAAATAAGATTAAACTAAATCATAAGTAACTTTTCAGCAAGATATGAGCTTATTTAAGAAAATAATTCATTAATACTGATGCACAGGTACTAGCTCCATTAGCGGATAAATGTACTTATAACAAGCCAGTTTCCTCTTGTTATTAGTGAAATAATCTGCAAGTGGAACTAGAGCTTTTTTATGAATATTAAGGAATCTCTTATATCTTGCTGAAAACTTTCTCATAAGTTAGCTTTGTCTTATTTCAAGTATACTACGATATTTGTACTAGAAACTAGACCAAAAATACTTGGTAATTTTTTGTGTTTTTGCAGTGTGCAAGTGTTTCCTTGCAGAAGAATGATTTGTTTTGGAATAAATCATTCTGCGTTTCTAGTTCAGTCAGAATGACAAAGTGAAATCAGCGGCCCTGTCCACTTGAAGACACTTCTCAGCTTGAATTGATGCCAGCGCATCGATTTATGGCATCGCGAGTACAAATCCAGTTTTTCCTCATCCAGTTCATTTCCATTATCTTTACTGACTAGAAGCAGTTGCGAGTCATTTCATTTCATCAGAGCACTTTTCACTGAAAACACACCGAATGCAAATTTACATGAAGCAGTAAAGTTTGTGACAATAAGATTTCTGTCCGTCTCAAATCGTCCGTCTGCTACCTATAAGGAGCATGTGGAGGTTTTTGCTGCTGAGCTCTGGTCACAAGTCAGTCTGCCGTGACTCACCGACTCTTTGTCACTCACTGACAATAGACCAGACGGCAGAATTTATAGACCTGCCCGACGACAGCTTATTTTCACAGCAGACGTCAGATAGGAAAAGTCTCCTGTTTAACCGGAAGAAGTTACGGAAATCATATGCAGCCTAATAAAGTCGTCCTCACACCATGTTTTTGCTTTAAATGGCCAGACAACATCGCCATGACGTAAAGCTTTATTCGAAAGCAATCTGAGCGTTTTTGGGCTTTTGGCTCCATCTGTATTACATCCAATATAGACTCTGACACCTGCCTGTGTTTTCAGTGAACACAGACATATATGGGATTAAATTGGTGCTGATCATTATTTTTTGGATGTAGTTTTTGTTTTTTCTTTTGGTCTATTTATTGTGATTAAGACTTTTTCTAAAATGTACACTGACACCAGTCATTTACAGGGAGTGAAAAAGGGGTTGATATTCGTTACTAAAATTACAATGTGATGCATTTTTCTTTATGTAAGAGCAAATATATCCATGATCACAGCAACCATGACCGCTAACTGATTAAAATCAAGAAAGAGGAAGAAAAGAGATGCTCACAAGGTATGTGGTCTGCAACAACCCTCAAGTAGGTGGTGTGTGTCAAAGTATGGAGGGCAGGAATTAGGCTTGGGTGATAAATCAAATTTTTGGTTTTTGAGGATTTAATTTCAGAAGGAGAAAAAAAAAAACATATCAGGATTTTTGGTCTCTTCGGGTTTCCGTAGCTCAGACTGGCGTCAATGCACGCAGGGCTGGCATCTTGTTTGACAAGCGTGTTTTACAGCTTTTGTTTATTTGGACAAAATAAACAAAAGCTGTAACTCTATGAAGAATTATAAAGAGACTTTCTTAAATTATGAGAAAAGAGTCACAATATTGCAAGAGTACAGTCATAGTATTAGGAGAATGAAGAAGCAATTTTATGAGAACTCCAACACAAAAAATAGAGAAAAACAATTATCCAAGCTTTCTGGTAACATTGTGTCTTTCTTCCGTTAATATTATAACTTTGTTCTCATAATTAACAGAAATTGTTGTAGCTTCGCTTTTACACACTAACACTTGAATTAGAGGAATACAGAAATGAACTGAATCAAAGTTTAAGCATTCTTGTTCAATTTTTTAAAAATAAGAGACAAACCAATTTGATATTAATATCTGAATTGGGCCCGATGTTGAAAAAAATTATAGATTGAGCATCCTACAATGAGGGCGGTTCTATCCAGTCTAATTCTATGCTTTGTTACTTATTTTTCTTTACATTCGAATTCCTGATTGCAAAGACAGAAGAATGAAAGTTTTGTTATTTTTACATGTTTGATCAAGCTTGTAAAACTATTGATGTGTTTAAGTGTGCTCTACTGGGACAGAGTTAGCAAATACATTTGTAATTCAGTTCATCTATGTCCCTGTTTTTAAAAAAAAGAAACATTTAAAGTCAGTTCAGCTCTGTTTTCCTGTATTGGATCGGTATAGGGTCATACTAAACTTTAGATATCAGTATCAGAAGTGAAAAAGTGGATCAGTGAATCCCTAATTAAAGAAAAGAAAATTTATCTAAAAACAGAAGTTGTTAATTGGAGGATTTTAACATCAATTCTGCAACACAGACAATAATAAGAATCCTCAGTGCCAAGTGTTGAGCTTTTTCTGGTATCTGCCATGAAAATCAAAACAACAAAAACGTTTCACTTTCATAATGAAAGAAAGCTCTACCATTTACCTGCAAACCTGGTTTTTCACCATAGTGTTGATCTATTTTCCGTCTCGCTCTGTCAGGCTCCCTTTACACTACAGACACAGCAACACAACATCACCACTTAGCTGCAAACAATGAACAATGGTGACCTCTTTTGGCTGAGTGAGACCAATTATGCTCAGGTGTGGGATTGGGTTGGGTGAAACGCTGAACAGCAGCCTCGTCTGACTCGCAGAGATTAACCTCTGGGAAAAGAAAACCAACCAACAAAAAATAAAAACAGCCACGCTTTTACAGTGAACAGCGTCCCGGGCTGCGGTGGGAAGAACCTCAGCCAGCCAAACCAGTCGTTGCTACAGTAAGAATGTGGGATGTGTCATTAAACACGGAGTCGAGCTATAAATAGAGACGGCTAAATCTGCCAGTGTTGAAATGAGTCCCTTACTGTGTGCGTTGCGGAAAGTGGCTGGAAGGAAATTTTGTGCTGCTGCATGTTTTTGGAACAAAAAAAGAAAGTGTGTAGTCATCTTTTTGTGTCTTTGTATGTGTGTGTGTGTGTGTGTGTCTATATAGCTGCCTGTGTGAGAGCCAGGAAAAGATCATCTGCAGGATGTTTCAGCTCAGTTATAGAACCATGCTGAGGTTTTTATTTCCTAAGTAATGCCATGAAAGAGAGAGAGAGAGGGAGAGAGACACTTCCTATGTGTGCCGTTGAGGAAGCTTCGGGATGTGAGCGAATTAAGCGCAGCCCCTGTTTACGTAAGCGCTGCTGCCGGCCCGTGAGTCTTTTATGCCGATGTGCGTTTCTCACTCCACGTACATGAAAGAGATTAGTCCACACGCCAGAGCTCCTCCTCTGATATGGAAACAACTGCGCCTGGCTTTCATCTGCTTTGCCTGGCGCTCTGATCTGCAGGGCCTCGGAAGGCAGTGGGGAGGAACGCATGCAGCAACGCAACGCAACGCATGCACGCAAATAACCGACCAGGAACAAACCCGAGAAACGTGGGGAGACGCATCTGTCTGTGTGTGTGCTAATAGTAACACCTGAAAAGTTTAGTGTTTTAATGTGATCGTGTGAGCCGTAGTTCATCTCGGAGTGTAAATTGCTGTGACTAATGTCAGCAGCAAAGTTCCATATAATTGGTACAAATAAGAAGCCAAACTGCAACCAGGTTAGAATCCTGAAGGCATTCAGTGGAGGCGCATTTATAAAAAAAACAAAAAAAACTAAAGTATCATCCTTCCCTAACAGTTTCTGCAGCTTCGTCAGTCACATATGCTGTTCCAACTGCTTCACACTGCATGCTAATGATTTCTTGCAAACACACACTTCAGCTGTTGTGTGATTGATATTCAGTCGGCGTCATCGCACGTTCTACCAAATGTCGAATATCCACATCCAGAGATGCATGTCTCCTCGAGGAAATGGCAAATTCATTCACGACCCGTGTTTTTGTGTTTCTGTATGTGGCCACCGGCCAGAACAATGGCTGGTGTTTGTTTGTCACAGCGGCTGACGAGGACAGCCTTTCAGATCTGTTAGTTTTACAGGCTGTTTCCCCTTCTCTAGGGATTAAAAAAAAAATCCAAAAAACTCTACACCATTTATTAATCTATGATGGAGTGTTAGGACCATACTGAGACAAAACAAAAAATAAAAAAATACAATTATGAGAATGGTCATAACATTAAGACTGCAAAGTAAAACTATTATGAGAACCAAGTTGTAATTTTATTACTTTATTCCTGTAATTGAATTTTTTAAAAATTTCTTAGCATGGTCATATATATCGTCATATTAATCGACACTATTTAGGAGAAAGCAAAATTATTAAATCAATCCTAGTAAAAGTAATTAATGTCACATACAGACATTGAAAATGTAGTATTATGTATTGTCCAGGCACATAGTGCCATTTTGTAGCACAATCACATAATTATGCTAACTTCAGTTGTTATAAAAAATACTGTTTAAATAAAATATGACTTAAAATAAATCTCCCTTTATAATTTAACAACATGAAATTGGGTCTCTGTCTCTTTAAGAAGCTCCTGCTTTTTCTGAAACTCCGCCTTCAGGAAGTCATCACAACATGACTCCTCTATTAACCCTTTAAGAAAAGTTTTACCACCGTTTACCTGAGAAGTAGCTCCTGAAAAGTCATGTTTGGAGTTTACCTCAAATTATGTGGGCTCACAGGATATGAAGGTGTCCTGATCAGGCGAGACTTTACACACAAAGAGTTTTTTGTGGTGAAAAACTATTGATGCTGTCACATTCCCACTGTGGCGCATGGCGGTGGGAGCATCATCCTGTGGGTGATGGGAAGCAATACACAGGACAGTCCAGGAAGAAAACCTGCTAGAGGTTTTGTGCAGGTTGATAACAGATAAAATGCAAACTTATCACCACTTTCACTCTTTTCCACTTTACAACTACTCACTACTGTTTGCTGATCTATCGCATAAAATCCCAACACAACATGTTGATGTTTGCGGCTCAACATGATAAAATGTGAAAAAGCTCAAGGCTACACATATCTTTGAAAAACACTGTATCTATTGCTGCACAGCCGCTCTGTCCTGCGGTGAAAAAGACGAGCTGCCCGTGACGCTCCGGGAGCCGAGATGTGCAACCAATGGCTAGCCACTGGAAAGAATGGAGGAGAGGAAAGAAGGATCAGAAGGAGCAGAAGAAAAACACTGAGAGGGGAAATGGAAAACAGTGGGATGCGATAAACAGTGGAGGATGGTGTGTTTGTGGCCGAGGGGGGGAGTGTAGGTGATTTTAGATGAGCCTTGTCACACCATTTTATCTCAAAAGGAGAAATGAATGGAAGGTGAGACTGTCAGCAGTAGCAGGGTGACAGAAAAGGAAGCTCAAAATGTTGTAACAGTGCAAGTCATACGTTTAAAATAAACATCACTGACGTCTTATAATGCCCATTTACAAGAAAGTCCAACTAAAGAATATCCTTTTAAATACAAAAAACTATGTGGATGGAGAACATAGGCTATATTTTATGACAATAAACAAGCATTTATGAAAGAATTGAATCGAATCGTGGTCCTAAAAATGGGAATCCAATCGTGAGATCGTAACAGATTTCCACCCTTATTTTGGAGTTCATAACGAGGTCAGTGCATTGCAGATCTCCATTAACGAGACACAAAGTGCTGTCATGATAATACATTTTACTGGATGATAAATTGTTCCAGTAATTATTGCAATAAACGATAATATTGGTGTTTTGAGACCATTTTCAAGAAATATATTGATAATGGCGTAATAATGCAAGTTTTTCTTCTCAAAGGCCAATAAACTTTTCTACAGAACACTTAACTCTGGAACTGGAGGATATTTTATAAAACCCAAAATAAATAAAACATGACAATGTAACGGAAATAAAAATCGAAACCATGAATAAAATGGATAACGAAGTCTCTGTAAACAAAACATTAGGCTTCAAAAAATACTAATCATCACAATGGAAACCATCAAGCTCATTTTAATTGATTATGCTGTTAATTAATTGATTAACGGCTTATGCAAGGCTTAGAGACAAATTTTTAATAAATACTACCAACAACACTAAACCTGACTTACTCAAAAACTGTTAATGCTCCCCATTTAATCCTATAAAAGGACCAAAGCAGAACAGGGATCAATGTGAAAAAGGATGCTGTTGAGTGTCTTTAATATTCTCCCTTTAACACTGCCAAACAGATGTATCCACTCCACATTTAAGTGCACAAAATCTGGCAAAGCATGGCCAATGCACAGAGCAATAATCGCTCACATTCGCTCCGAGACCCCGCCAGGCAGAGGGGAGGCTGAAGACGATGATGTCATGACACAAACAATAGCTCATTGAAGCTGGCGCTGGTGGTCAGGAAGTCAGGCCGTCCTTGAAGAACAACGTCTGCGGACTGGATCGACAAGGAAACGAGAGCCCAGGAGCAGAGAAGAGCCGCCGGGCGAATCCCCACGGTTTGTTGAGCAGATCATGTCGGAGGGACTGTTTGGCGTTGTGGTCCGTTTGGAGCTGCAGGAGCCGTGCAGTGCAGGAAAACAGACTTCAGAGGCGGTGGAAATGCCAGCCAGGAAGACCTACGGCCTTAAGTTGCAGTGAAGCAGCAAGGTTTTCCCCATATGGTTCTGGTTACGGCCTCCCTCCCTGCCCCACACAGCCACCCCCGCCCCGGTGGCTCTACACCGTCTTCCTCAAGTCTTTTAGGGCTATTAAGGTAATTATATGTAAGGAAGTAATGTAAGCTGCTGCTGTATTCCCACAGTCCCATGGGGATTTTGCATATGATGCTCAGAGTGGATGAGTTTACGATCGCAGAGGAAAATCGTTAAACCAGTTCAAAAGATTTTCTCTCTGTGAGGATCCTCCATCATGCGAGAACATTGTGGTTTAGAGACTTTTGCATTGTGCTTTTAGCTACCATTTTCCTCCAATTCCTAACCCTTTTCTATTTGGCTAACCTGCCTTGGTTTCATGTAGTTTGTTTTTGATTCGCTCTTTCTGTGTGTTCCTGTACAGCTGGTCTTCATTACTTAACATTCTGACTCTGACTTTAACTCTCTCTGCTGCATCTTGTCGAGTGCTTCATGTTGTCATCGCCTTTCGCTGCATTATGGAGTTTCCTCCGGCATGCTTACGGCTTCCATGTTGGTTCAGCAGATTCTTAGATTAGTGTTTTAGACTCCCTGCAATTGTAGCACCTTTGGTTTCAGAAAGTACAGTTTGATTTTTGACCGTATCTCTGCAGATCCTAAACTTACATACAGGACATCTTCATCGATTTAGTACCACTTACCATTTTTGCAAATACCTTTTATGAAAAGTGGTTAAATAGACAGTAAAAAGATGAGCTGGTCACCAACTTCTCTCTTTTCAAATGCAAAAAGCCCTTCTTTAGAAAGCTACTTTCACATTAAAGTCTTTCACAATTGAGCCAATATATAACTCTTACTTGCCAACGGAAAGCACAGCCGTGAATATACAAAGAAGAAAAAAGACTAAAGACATTAAGATGTGTGAAGTCGACCTACATTTTCCTTGTTTACTGAAAAGAAAACTGCTTTCAGCAGCTCTTTTTTCCAAGAGCTGCCTGAAGAAAAGTGAGATTGATCTGTCTGTACTGAAAGGTTAGTTGCTTTTTAAAAAAAGAAAAAAAGAAAAGAAGAGCACATATCCACCTTCAACCCACACGTTTCTCTTTCTCTAAGCTCCCACTTGCAGGGTTTCACTTTACTAATGCCACCTGCTGGTTGAGTCAAGGTTACAACACGTTAATTACACTTTTGCCAGTCCGCTGCGCTGACTTTTTTTTATATAAAAACAAAACATATATCACATTAACAGAAAAGAAGGGCATTACAATAATTTTTTATGGTCTTTAGATTGTTCTTTTTGTGAAAAAGTAGAAAAATAAAACATTATCAACACTTTTACACTCACAAGACAGAAAACACAACTTAAATTTCCATAGTTAGGAGATTATTAGAGTACTAGAGACTTTTCTACATCTCTGATTAATACATGTAGCCTGCTGATCCTTTTGACACAACTCAAAACAACATAACCACTAACTCCCACAACACATTTTATTTTTATTAATTATTGGTGACTGAGAACTGTTTTTTCAGCTCAACCTGTTGGAAATTCCTATATCCTATCTTTCACTGATCAGTAAACACACCACATTTCTAAGAGACGGAAAAAACTACATTCAGTATCAATTGATACTGGGTTGGGTTTGGAAATCTCTGAATTAATATAAGAATCTACAGTTATTAAAGCTAGTCACGCTAACTGTGCTAACTGCTAATAAAAGATACTACAGACCATTTAAAAGGTTTCCTTTTTGGTATGAGACAGTGAAACCCTGTGTAATACACTGAAACCCAGTGTATTATCAACCCTGTGCTACAGTGACTCCTCTTTGAACATGCAGCGTGACACCACAGCTGCTCCTAATATATATAATTAATAACCACTCCTGGCAGGAGAGCTGGAACAATCATTCTCTGTTTTTTATCTTCATATATTATAGTTCTTCAAAAGAAATTGGAATCAGTTCAAATCTGCTGGTCAAAAAGCAGAAATTGGGAGTTTGCCACTACATTGGGAGTTTGCCACTACTGACTGGGACCAAACTTTAAAAAAACATCAGCTAAAACCAGAGATGAATTTCAATCATAAAGCCTTAGAAAAGGCAAACATAAAAAAAATATAATTAAAATATATTTTTTAGCACTTCAGTTGTTTCATCCTAATTAAAGTGTGTGCAATTTTTTTTACCCTTTCTCCATGACTTGTCACTTTTACTGTTATTGCTAGTGTTTAGCTCTGTAAAGACAGTCAGTGGTTAGAGTTCCTGCGTATAAAAAATGACCTCTGACCTCAGTGTCCTATATGTTCACATGCTGACCATACTATGCTGCCATTGTGCTTAAAACCGTTTCACCAGACGCTCTTCTGGGGGAACAAGTTAAGCCTGGTGGCCTGCCAGGCTGATAATACATTGATATGTATTATCAAGTGTCTATCATGTTATATATAAATACTATTATAGATTTATTGCCCAGCCCTGGTTTGCAGCAGCCAAATTTAAACACTTGAATATAACCGGGAACCTTTATCCTTCTACCTTCACATTTGTAAAAGCTACAGAGTGAAACCTGCCTCGTCCTTACCTGACAGAGCTGACCATGGCTCCAGTGCGCTCCCCGGCTCCCTGGGAGTCTGAGTGGTATCCATTGGGAATAGTCCAGCGTCCGGGCTGGCTCAGCGTGAACTCCGACCTGCTGCCTGGTATGGTCATCCTTAACGGACTCCCCCCCGCAGCGCCGCCTGCTCCACCTGTACGTGCCGCGCTCTGGCCAGCCGTGTCGTCGCCATCGAGGCCGTCGGCTCCAGGCTCGGCCCCTTCCTGCTCCTGAACCGTGGCCAGTTCCAGCTCCAGGGGCTCGGGCCCCTGCAGAAGGGACCTCTGCTGGATGAGCGGGGTCAGCGGCGCCTCGAAGCTGACGCAGCTGTCCGTCTCGTCCGTGAGCGACAGCACGTCCAGGGAGTCGAGGCTGCTGTAGCACGTGCCGCCCCTCAGCAGAGCGGACTCCACAATGCGCTCGAACGTGGAGCTGAAGCCATCTTTGTTGTCCACCACATTGTTTTTCTCCTTCTCTTCCTTCTCCATCTCTCTCTCTTCTTCTTCTTCTTCGTCGTGCGCATCAACCTGCTCCACGATTTGCTCGAACGCCGAGCTGAAGGTGTCCTGGTTTTCCGTTTCCTCTTCGTCTCCCTGGGCTCCTTCGTCCTCGTCCTCCTCCTCTGTGTCGGCCTGCTCTACAGTCATCTCAAAGTTGGAGCTGAAAGTATCCAGGTTGGTACGTCCCTCCCTCTCTTCTCCGCCGTCCTCCTCGCCGAGCCTGTCCTCGTCATCGTTCCCGCTCGTACCGTTTTCAAGCCTGTAAAAAGAAAATCAGAAAATATCTTGAGATGACCTCTTTTATTCTGACACACTTTCAAACGAATATTCATTCGTTTGAAATGGGAGTCCAGTGGCAACCATCACATCTGTTCTTGCTGTGACAGAAATTGTGGAAAAGTGGGCAGTTTTGGTCTGACTGGAATTGGTAGGAACTTTTTGAAAGCAAATTAGTTTCAAGAATTAAGGATTCATTTTACATGAATTCCTTATCATTCATGACAGTGATGTCATCCATCTGAATTAACATCTGAGCGGCCACTGCTGTAATTTAAAATAATAATATTCTACTGTGTTGTTCATGAATTGGGAATACAATTTGTTTTATGATAGATAAAATTACAGTTCTGGTGAGAAGAAGGTCTGTCACAGTAGCAGATTTTGCTGGAGGATAAGTTGTCCCAGAAGTTATCGCAATAACCGATAATGTTATTTTGAGCCCATTCAAGTATTATAATGGCATAATAATGCATAAACACATTCTCAAAGATCAACAAACTTATTCCATAATCTTTTTTGATTATGGAATAATTAACTTCAGTTCTTATCCCAAAAAAATGAGAGTTTTGGGAGGAGAAAATGAATTTAATGTGGATTTGGCAAAATGCAAACACATCTTAACTCTGTTTTGCCGTTGGTGTGCTAGCTTGTTTATTTCCAAAACCTCAAGTATAATTCCTATTTCACTTTCTTTCATCTACAGCTTCCTAATCTTTACTGTCTTTTCAAGACAACAAGACAAGTGGTTTTAAGCTGAGTCAGTTTTTTTTATATTGTTTTCTGAGCTCAATTGGTTGGAGATTTTCTGTTAGAAACAGTGAGTGACGCACTTCAGGCTAGTAATGTGTGAGGAAAACACATAGAGAACACCTCTTGAAGAAAAAATATTTCCAATAAAAGATCAGTCACAAGAGGCTTTCTGAGGAAACAGCAACATTAAAGAGGCAGAGTAATGTGTTTCCCAGGCACATAATGCCGTTTTACAGCACAATCAAGTAAATATGTTACCTCCAGTTGTTATAAAAACTCCTATATATATATATATATATATATATCAAACATGACTATAAACAGAAATTTCCCTTTGTAATTTAGCACCTTGAAATTGGGCTTCTGTTTCTTTAAGAAGCTGCTTATCTCTCTGAAACTCCACCATCATGGAGTCAAGACAACATGGCTCCCCTATGAACACTTTAACAAAGTTTTTAAGGAGTTGATCCTATAATGAGCTCGGCAGATGCGCCGTTCCATCAGGTGTTTGCTAATTGCTGCTGGCTAGTCTGAAGGAGTTGAGTGGAGGAGCTGCTCTGTGAGGTGGAAGCTCAGTTTGGAAACCGCCTCAAAGGCGGGGCTAGGTCCAACCAGGTGTTTTGCACAGCTGAATGGTTGCCATGGAGAATAAATGATTTCTCAAGTATGCAACACTCCAGGTACGTTTTAGATTAGGCAATAACCTTATAAGATGATGCAAAGCTCAAAAAAGTTGGTTTAACACAATACTGGCCCTTTAAATACTTAATTACATCCCCACATTACAAGTACTTGCTAATAAACTCTAAACATTTAACACCAATCTACATTATTTATAAAACACACATGGTTACATTCACTGACCGTTCAGTCGGTTGAGGTTTAGTTCCCTCTGTCTCTGCAGACAGCTGCATGTCTTCATTGTCCCCTTTTTCGTCTTCTTCTCTTTTGCTCCGATGATGCTCTTCTTCAGTTGAACCTTCCTCCTCCTTATTTAACTCCTCTTCCTCTCCCTCATCTTTTCCCTCTGCCCTCCCCTCTCCCTCACTTTGTGCCTCCTCCTCCTCTCTTCCTATGCTCTCCTCTTCTTGTCGCCTCTCCTCTGTACTGTCCCTCTCCACGGCCTCTGGCCTGTCCTCCACTGCCTCGCTGTGCGTTTCCGCAGGTGGGTCGGTCGTGGTTGCGGTCGTGTCGGGCTCCGTCGTGTTCTCAGGTGGGGTGGGAGAGGGCAGAGCCTGCCCCTCCTGGGTCATGGTGGCCTTTTCAGAGCGGCGCAGCAGTCCACTCTGGCTGCAGATAAATACCAGCACTGCAAATCAGCAGCCAGGGAAGCAGCTGGAGCAAAAGAGGAAAGAGAGGAGAGAGACGCTAACTGCACTGAAGAGAAAGACTGAAGATAAACTACATGTGACTGTTCGGAGCGTTCAGAGGTGATCCATGGAGCTAAAAAAGAAAAAAAAAAAAAAGCCATTAAGTTTTTCACAAGAAAAAGAAAGTTTTGAAACTGGACAAAATATTTGAAAGTCCAAAAAAATATTTGAAAGTGAAAAGTTAAGATCTGAAGCTGAAAAAAACCTATTTGAAAACGAAATAGTTTTGAAAATGAACAAATAAAAACTGAAAATAAAGATTTGAAACTGAAAAAAGGTTTGAAACAAAACAATTAAGTGGTTTTAAATAAAAATGTAAAACTTAAAAAAAATGTTTTGAAACTAAAAAAAGAACATGAAAATTATTTGTTTTTTCAAAACTACTTTTCAGATTAAAGTTGTTTTTTTTAATTTTGAACAAACTTTATGGCTCCAATTTAGCTCCATAATGATCACAGCAGTTTAACCCGTTTAGAGAATTATTTCTGCATAAAATGCACCTAAATATTGTTGAGATTTTTATATAACAGACCAACATAAAGTAGTGGATTATTGTGAAGTGGAGGGAAAACTAAAAATGCTTTTCACATATTCTTTGACAAATAAAAACCTGTCAAAAGCAGAATCAATTTATATTCAAAACCCTTCAGGCAATACTTTGTAGAACATTTCCCTGCAGTCGCAGATGAAAGTCTTTTGAGGCATCTTTGTACATTCAGACACCGAATGTTTCCTATTCTTCTTTGAAAAACAACTCAAGCTCCCGTCAGACACGATGGAGAGCGTCTGTGAACATCAACTTGCATCTTCTGTAACAGACTGGATTTAAGGCTGGACTTTGGCAGAAACATTAAAATGTGTCTCACACAATTGCCTTTTTTTTTTTTTAAATGGGAGCTAATGTCCTAAATTGTTGTCTGAAACCTTGCAGTTAGTTACTGACTGCAGTTTTGATGATTTTTAAAAGGTCTGACCTTCTACGTCCAATTTTGGAAGGTATCGTTTTTTTTGTCTGAAAAGTTGATAAATATAGCGACAAAGTTGCTAAGCTGGTAACACTGGGATGATTGTTGTTAAAATTTACGGATGCACCGATCCACTTTTTTCATTTCCGATACAGATATCTGAGGTTTAGTATCGCCCGATACCGATCTGATACAGAAAAACAGCTGAATCAACTTCAAACGTTTCTTTTTTGTTTAACGCACAGCCATAAATATACTAAATTACAAAGTTATTTGATAACTCTGATGGGCACTCTTTTAATAGACAGTAAATTGCTAAAAATAACTTGGTAGAGATTGAAAGTACCAGTCCTTACGGATAAATGGGCAGAAATATTTACTCACAGGACATTTAAAGAACTGCGTACAATTAAAATAAGCAAAAATATCCAGGCAGAGATTTGAAACTTAGGTCATAAAGGGTTAATTTCTTCAGTTTAAAACATAGAATTAGACTCTGCAGATCTAAATAACTGTCACAGATACCTGATCTAGATTTTGCATCTGTATCAGATCGATTTGTCCCACATTTGATATTGTTTTTGGTATTTAGCTAGAAATAAACAATATGTTGTGAAGATAAAAGAGAAGTTCAAACTTCTTTTGGATGTTTTTTTATTTCTGTGACGGTAAAGATGAAGAACATCCAGTCTGAACTTTGACTGAACAGTGTGTTTGTAATTACAACAGTCCGCTGACAGGCTGAAGTAGAGCCGCGAAGCAACTCTATCTGCCTGATCCTCTCTCATCTCTGCTGACTCATCTGCAATGAGGGACTCTGAGCAGAACTGCAGTAAAATATTTACTGCCACTCCGAGCCTTTTTTTCTGGCTGCATGCAGACGCAGGTAGGGATCTGGTACGTCTGGAACAAACTCTCCCAATCTGCCAACAAATCGCTGCGGCCTCTCAGGAGCATTTCTAGCATTTCTGAGTCCAAAACATGCAGCGGCGGGATACGCAGGGGCTCGGATGTGAACCGGTTTCGCTTCTCTGATTCTGCGAACGCTTTGAATGCGAGGTTGCCAAGGCTTCCTCCGCCCCTAAATGTTTCATCAGAGTTGCAAAGTGACGATGCAAATTATGCAGAAGCCTGGAATAATTTAACAAATCGGTCCCCTCGTTTCGAGCTCCCGGTTAAGAGTGGAACGTTTTGCTTTCTCAAGCGTCACGCCGATGAAAAAGCACAGATGAGATACAGAATAAAGATATCACACTTACGAGCTTTTATGTCTTGCTAATGAGTCCTCTAATCCCCCTCTCTCAAACTGATGCTGCTCTGATCTCAAAGGACACTCTGGCAGATTGCTCAAACAAATTCTTCCTGAATCCATAATCAGCGATTAGCCTCCTCCTTTTATTTATTTATTTATCTATTTCGCAACCAGATGCTTTTAGTGGACGCCATCTGCAGAAGCATCACTCGTTTTTGCCGTTACTAACTACATTTTCACACAGTGAGAAAAGTTCCTCTCAGCGTAATGAGTCTAAAAGTGTCTCTGGCACTAAATCATTCATGGATTAGGATCTTCTGACTGTCTTCAAAAGCTGCATTAGGATGAGCTCAGCATAATCCCAACCTCAGGTACTCAGTGGTCAAAAGACGTCCCCAACTTGGCTTCACTGCATGTGAACCAGGGCTGGGCATTTATCGTATCGCTTATCATTTATCGTGATAAATTCCTAGGATTTTGATTTATTGTAGTCACGATAAACTCCAATTAAGGATGTTTAAACCTCCACCAAAACTGTCCTTATTGTTGGGTTTGACAGATTTACTATTTTCTCCACTGTTCAATGAAAGCATCAATGAATGGCAATAAATTTACAGCGATATAAATCACACTTTTTCATGTGGCTGGTGTCTTAAAGAAGCACATCCCAAATGGGAATGTTTTTCAACAGCAGTGTTTGTGTTTGGGGAGCTATAGTTGCTGTGATACACAGTTACCTAAAAAAGATGTAATAAATAGTACTTGTCCTCACTTTTGTTGTTATCGCAATAGAGCAGCAAAATATCGCAATAAAACTTCAAGTCGTATCGCCCTGCCCTAATATGAACCACTTCTACCCAAACATCAGCAACCTGCATCCATTTCTGCTGCTTCTCAATGAGGAATATTAAAATGCAGTCAAATGGACTCCCAGATATGCGCAAGTGGAGCAGTGACACGTCGCCATAAATGGAAACAGTGAACCGGTTATGAAACCAGACACGGTAAGTGGGAATTCTCCGTTTCTGTCTCTCTCCCCCTCTTTGAGTCTCCTGCGTCCTGTTTTCCTCCCACTCTGCCTTCTTCATCTGTTTCACATTAGGTTTGCTGCTATCTCACACAGCCTAACTCCGCTTTCTCTCATCTCCATCTCAGCCTCCCATTTAGCTCTGATTGAGCTAAATGGGACTTATCCAACAGGGTGGAGAAAAAAAACAAAAGCAAAAAGAGAGAGAAAGGCTGTGGAAGTGAGAGGAAGTACGAATCTGGATGCAGAAATGAGAGAGAGAGCGCAGATGTGCGCAGGCATCCCGCATGGACGGAAGTAGAAAATGCAGCCAGAGATGGCGAGAGAGAGTGTGTGTGTGTGTCGCTGCATCTTCGTGTGCCAGACAGGAAGGACTTTGCGCCTTCTACTTTTGTCAGCCAAACGCCAAGGCTCTAAAGCCTTATCAATTTCCTTTAATTGGAATCAGACCACCTGCCAATCATGCGGACAGCACACCAGCACAACATATAAAACCCGCTGCAGCACAAAGGGCCAAACTGCCATCAGTTTAGTTTTTCCTGAAACAGAAACACACACAAAGAGAAAGAGGTACACACACTACTCCAAGAATAGAGCCAGACACACACACACACCGTGCTCTAATTTATTGATCTGTGAGACGGCGTGCCGCAGTCCGCTGAGAATCCCCCGCTGATGAGCATGACTGGTCTCTACAGGCAGCAGCAGAAAGGCAACGCTACAGAAGTAATGAAACTGGAAGCTTTTGGAAACCAGAGCAGCTCGGGGGGGAAATCTCAGAGCTCATCTGGAAGAGTTTCAGAGTTTATTTAATCTAATGTCGATTTAGGCACGACGGCCATTACAAAGCAATTTTAAAGAAAACATTGAGGAGCAAATTTCCCTCTTTTCACAAAAAGATGTGAAAGTGTTCAAATATTTAGACTAAAGTAAAATAAGATTGGTCATTTTGATTTGGACAAAACATAAGACAGTCTTATTGTTTATAGTGCATGAAAGAAAAACGTGTTTCGGTCATTTTGTACCATAACCAGGTGGACATCTCACACCTGCTGTGATTAATCTCCCATCTAAAGTAATTTTCTATAATCTACGTACAGTCTTCTGTAACTGTATGTGGTTATGTGACTCCAATAAATAATATCCCATTAGGGGTCATAATCTGTCAAGCCAGAAGGTGATTAGAACCAAATTGAATAGAAATACAGCGTAATGCAAAAATTTCAGATAATAACCCAGAATTAAGTAAAGTTTTACGCAGGGTCTGATGATTTAAGAGACCATCTACCTCCAATATTTATGGAAATACTCAAAAACAACAAGCAATTAATCAATTAATCACATGATAAATTAAAAGCAGTTGATAATTTCCATTCTTGTGATTAATATTTTTTGAAAGAGAAATTTAGAATAGAATATATAGAATAGAAGTACTTTATTCATCCCAGCAGGGAAATTACTTCGCAGTTACAGCATAAAGACAAGACACAATAACAACTACCACTGAGTAGTAGTTGTAGATAAAATAAAAAATAAAAATAAAATATAAAATGCTGTTAATATAAAAAGCAACTTAGAGCAGTCCTTGCAAAGATTCAAACATTTGCTCACAGAGACATCACAACACATTTTACTTATGGTTTCTGCTGTGTGTGTGGTTTTCATTTCCATTCCATTTATTGTTTTTGGTTGTTGTGTTTATTTTGAATATTTAAAATATATTTCAGTTCCAGGGTTAAGTATCCTTTATAAAAATGAAACTTTATTAGTCTTTGAGAGAGCAAACTCGCATTAATAGGCCATTACCAATATAGTATTTGAAATAGTTCTTGAAACAACAATATTGTCATTTACCGCAATCATTTCTGGGTCAATTTTGATATCAACAATAACAAAAAATAAACTCCTCTGCCATTGTTTAAGTACACGGTTATGTGACTGGTACAGGTAGAAAATGAAAATAGAGAGAGAAATAAATGATATTGTACACTGACAATATCAGGGTACCAATTATTGAGAAAAAGGGTCAAAGTGATCCAGAGTCTAACAAAACTAACACTATGGATGGATTTAAAGAAGCTCTAATTCAACATGTTTTCAACTTTGTCCAAAATATAACATCCATATGGGGGTCCAGTGGTCACAGCTCCCCTAAAGTCACAAACCAGTTCTGTGTTTCATTTGTTCAAAATGGTAAATATTTCACTATTTACTGTTTTGCTAGACTAGTTTTCAAATCTTCTAGTCATCATCACAGTACATGATTTCTATTAAAAGTGTTATCATTTTTTAAAATGTTCAGGTTGGTGTTTTGTGTAGAACCAAAGTGAGACAGTAATGGTTGTTTGGTGACTGAACAGGGCTGGAATATTGATTGTAAATTTAAAATATCTAGTAATACCTAACTGCTCAATATATTCATTTCCAATCGGACATCTCAATATCTGTAAGTGCAACAAGGAATCCATTGGACACCAAGCAGGCTCTAATATCTGTAAATACCATTCATTCACATTTTATTTGGACATTTGCATGGACTTTCACTGCCTTTAACCCAGTTGTGATGTACGATGTAGTAACTAAGATGCTAGAAGTCATAATGAGGTCAGCATGATGTGCAGAACACAGTTTGTTAGACTGAAGGGTTGAGTGTGTAACCAGGTGGCCAGCAGCACCACAGGGCACTGTACTCTCAAGACACATTGATTCTGAATCTAGATCAGGTTTCACCAATAAAACTGGTGTGTAATTTTAATTTGAGCTAAATGGAGGACGTGGATCCAGTTGAACGTATGAACCCGTTCCTTATAATAAGTCACTACATTACGAGATGACCCCACCGTTCAAAACAGATGCTGTTGATGTAAGTCACACTACTGCATGGTTATGAAGTGCGATTCCTGGAAATGCAACAATACTTGGTCTAATGAGGGTAACTCCAAAAGGGAATCATGTCATTCCCAGATGAAAAACAGACGATAAAAGACCATCTCCTGTGTAACTGTTCAGGAATTTCCCACTTAATATTTATTATACCAATAAAAACAACGAGTTTACAGTGCCTTTAAGCAGGGCACTGTGGGGAGTATGCTGCAGTTAGATGTTACTGGCTGTCAGGTGATGCAGTGAATGGGGATTATCCTGGATTCCCAGAGAGTTTAACAAATGAGACAAACAGGATAAAATCCAGAAGCAGCAAATTTGACAAAATGCAATGTTACAGCAAATTACAGCCTAAATATGGTGTTTGAGAAAATCGTGTTTTGCTCTAAAAAGACTTAATCTCCTTAATCCTTTATCTCTATCTATCTATCTATCTATCTATCTATCTATCTATCTATCCATCTAGCTGTTCTAGTTTTACTAAACATCATTGTAGTTTCTCTTCGTGGGTTGAAGTGTTCGCCACCAGTTGACCACATTCAACCTGTCTGACCTCATTACATTCACAGTGCTGCCCACAGTCAGTCCAAACACAAATGTTTGTGTGTAGCTCTTTTGGTTCTGCTGCGTGACTCACTGAGTTTCTTTCTAAAAGGCAGCAAAAACAAAAGGTGCGATGAACACTATGCGTTGCTTCAGTGCACTCACCAACATCGAGATGATTACGCCATTTTTATATATTTTTTAAATACGTATTTCATAGCCAACAAACGGAAAACAATGACAAGTGGCTAATACCACATGGTTTTGGTGGGGAAATTAAAAATGTAGGCAACCACAGTGAACGTCTATCAGGTCAAGTGTTGCCACTAATATCACAACAATATTGTGATATTGGGTTTACAGCCACTGTAAACCCAAAGACCCACCAGGATGACTCTCTAAATACTTTCTATAAGGAAGTAATTAGCTGTCAAAATTAATTTATGAAGCTGCCAGGTGAAATGATTGGTAATATAAGATCTGCATACTAAAGACACCAAAGGAAAACCTCCAATGTGCTTCCCTTTTTGTATCCCTCCACAGTGGCTAACTAGATTATTCATGCCCCTTTGAGTTTTTCACATTTTGTTGTGTTACAGCTAAAAATAATATGTTCTGTGTTCGGTTTTTTTTGGTACTAAAATAGAGGAAATAAAATGATACATAGGTTTCCAAATTTCTAACAAGAAAAATCTGACAGCTGTGTGGTATTCATTTCTATCCAACTCCTCTGAGTTAAGACCTTGCAGAAACACCTTTCACTACTATTGCAGCTGCGAGTCTTTTGGGTTATGCCTCTACCAGCTTTGTGCATCGAGACACGGACATTTAGCTCAAGACTGGGACCGCAGGACAATAGGAAAACATGCAATATGGAATAATATCAGTGAAAGTCGCATGATTATCAGCTGTAGGTGAATAAAGTCTCCCACCTAAGCCGTCTCTGATTAATGCTTCCCTTGCCCAACATGCTATTTTAGGTGAATGTCTACTACTTGGTAGGTTTGCAATACTGACATAATCTTTCCATTTCAGGATGATGGACTGAACCAAGCTCTGTGAGATATTGTTTTATAAACATAAACTTGCTTTAAACCTCTCCACAAACTTTCTCCCTGGGCTGTCTGCTCTGTTCCTTGGTCTTCATGATGCCGTTTGTTCTCTAATGTTCCCTGAAACACCTCTGAGGACTTAACAGAACAATTGGGTTTATGCTTAGATTCAATTACAGAAAAAGAGTGCTGTTATACGGCTGCTATAATTATTTTCTCAACTTTAATTAGAAAAAAGTCAGAACAGCAGATGTAAGAACTTCATTTTTCAAAAGAAAAGCTCTCTTTATGTCACAAAAGGCACAGGTTGTTACTGTTCAATAATCTGTGCTTGAACGCATAATCTAACAAGATATATCTGGATATTCAACTGGTTTCTTCATGTATTGGTTTGAGGTTCTTAGATTGAGAAATTGTCAAGTTTCATCCATAATGGCTCAGTTAAAAATAAACTTGTGGTGGTTTAAAACTTTTGCACGTTACTACTATCAATCTTACAAAGCTGTTCAAACAAACTGGCTGTCAAAATTGGAGGGCAGAGTTAAAAGCTACACCACCAGGTGTTTCTTAAGCAGCATCAGGTGGTTAATTATTGTCTGGTGGTAATACATATTAAACACCAGGTGGCGCTGCCATTTATTAGCCATGTAGTGACTCTAATTACATGCCAGGTGGCGCTTTTGAGGGCATTTATTAGGACATTTAGGTGATGGTGGAAAACAAGTAATCTCCAAAATGGCTTCCTCTAAACTTCTCATCTAAAGTTACTGCTGTATATAAAATGCAAGCTATGCTTTTCAGATATTCATTTGTAAAAAAAATATATATATATATATATATATATATATATATATACAGATATGAAAACTATGTATCATTTTCCTTTCACTTGACAGGTACACTCAACTTTCTGATAGTCTTACACATAATTTTTTATTTAATAAATTGACTCCCACTCATCTTTCATTGATTCCTATAGCCTAACTCTGACACTAATCCCACACCTAACCTCTAAACCCAAAACAGCACATAAGGGCAAGCGGGTCTCTGTAATGTAGTATTTATTGTAAAAATGGGCAGAACAAAATGAGAAAGGCTAAAAAAAAAACAACAAAAACCATCTGTATTTCTACTCATATGAGGCCTTTGAATTGACTTCCATTCATTTCTTTAACTGTATATTTGCCTAACTCTAACCTTAACCAAAGCTCAATTCCAAGACCCATCGCTCTTCAGATGGTTGGTAGGTGTATATAGGCAAGATAAACGAGTACACACACACACACACAATGCAGATATAGAGACACCTTTAAAAATGCTGGTGCAGGTGCAGAGGGGAAGTAAAGCATTTCATCATTTCCTACTTGTGAGCCTGAGACAGGAAAGCAAGGAGAAATTAGCTTGGGTCTAGTCCAGGGTGTTTTGCTATAGTCTCTGTGTCTGCTTACAACCCGCCACACAGCACCAGCGCACAGCCTCCGTCTGACTATGCAAGCCTATTGGAGCGTTAACAGTGGCCCAGCTCCACCCCAGTGTGTCACTTCCAGGCCATCAAGGTCAACTGTCCATTCGCGTTTTGTCTCTTTCAGTGCTTGTAATACACATGTACATGTATTTTCATTAAATACATGTACATTTATGTATTTTATAAATACATAAATGTACATGTATTTATGTAAATGTGTGTATTTACATAAATACATGTAAATACATTTTTTTAAATGTATGTACATGAAAACACAAATGTAACATTTAGGACTTTTGCTATGTATCCTTTCTAATTTCTTATTACATGAACATGGAAAAGTGCAACGGTTCAATTTGGCAGGTATAAGTGGTTTAACTTTGTCTAATTTTTGGAATATCAGTGTTAGAATAAAAAAAAGAAATTACCTGAAAAATGTGGGCAAATTAAGTATCTAACTATTTTTGAAGTATTGATGCTATTTCAGTAGTTTTGATATTCTTCCACAATCTTCCGGTTAATCCAGGATCGAGTTGGAGTAGCAACAGCCTAAGTAGAGAGACCCAGACTTCCCTCTCCCCAGCCACTTGGACCCAACTCCTCCGGAGCTCCCAAGGTGTTCTCAGACCAGCCGAGTAACATAGTCCCTCCCTCCCTGGGTCTTCCTCTGGGTCTTTCCCTGGGTCTCTTCCCAGTGGGACATGCCAGGAATACCTCACCAGAGAGGTGTCCATGAGTCATCCCAACCAGATGCCAGAGCCACTTTAACTGGCTCCTCTTGACATGGAGAAGCAAAGGCTCTGCTCCGAGTCCCTCCTCGATGATGGAGCTTCTCATCCTATCTAAGGAAGAGCCCAGAGACCACCCAATTGTATCTGTGACGTCATTCTTTTGGTCACTACCCAGAGCTCGTGACTACAGATGAGAGTAGACATGAGGATTGACTACAGCACTCACTTCACTGCAGACACTGCACCAATCCGACTACTGATCTCCAGCTCCATTTTTCTCTCATTCGTGAACAAGATCCCAAGATACTTGGGGAAGGACCTCTACCCTTCTACAACTCAAGACCCTGAATTGCTCATTCTCATCCCGGCCGCTTCACATTTGGCTGCGAACCGCTCCAGCGAAAACTGGAGACCCCGGTTCCATGAAGCCAACAGAACTGTTTTCTGCACAAAGCAGAAACGCCATCCGAAGGCCACCAAAATGGATCCTGTTCTGCTAGAAATTCTGTCCATAAACTTTATGGGCTGTAGCTCTGACACTGGTTGTACAGGGACCTAACTGGGACCTTTCAATGGGCCCACTCTATAGGCAAGCACCTCCCACAGGATTCCCAGAGGGATGCAGTTGAGCGCCTTTTCTAAGCCCACAGAACATGTAGACTGGTTGAGCGAACTGCCATGCAGCCTCCAGAACCCTGCTGAGGATGAAGAGCTGGTCCAGGCGACAGACAGGCTGACAAGCTAGAATTATTTATTAGTTTTCTTGCAATAGTGTTTTAACAACTTTCTTTGTTTTGACTGAATTTATTAAGTAATAAACTTAATTTTCATTCAGATTCAAACAAGAATGAACTGAGAGGAACAACATGCGGTTGAAAATTCAAACCCAGCATGGGTTAACGTAACCCTAGCATGGGTTAAGTTAACCCTGATAGGTTAAGTTAACCCGGGACCTGACTAGTCCATAGCTACGATATTAGGGGTTGGAATCTTGATTCATTATTGTCACGATAAAGTCTTATTAAGTTAAAAATAAATAAATAAATAAAACTGTCCTTGTCGTAGTAGAAAGTTTTGCTATTTTCTCCACTTAATTAATTAGAAGATATGCCTAAAAGCAGTTACTGTGAGCAGTTTAGTGATATAAATCATGTCTTTATGTGACTGGAGTTCTTAAGCAGCGTATTATACATGTATGGGAATGTCTTTCAAGAGCAGTATAGCATATGTGGGGATATCGGGAGGTGCTGTGTCTATCTCCAGCTAACGTTCCGGGTCAGAGGCGGGGTCACCGTGGACAGGTCGCCAGACTGTCGCAGGGCAACACAGAGACAGACAGGACAAACCAATCAACACCAATTAACCTGACAGTCATGTTTTTGGGCTGTGGGAGGAAGCCGGAGTACCCGGAGAGAACCCACCATGCACAGGGAGACATGCAAACTCCATGCAGAAAGACCCCGGGCTGGGAATCAAACCCAGGACCTTCTTGCTACAAGGCAACAGCTCTACCAACTGCGCCACTGTGCTGCCCACACTGATACAGTTACCTAAAAAAAAAAAAGTAATAAACAGTTCTTATGCTCACTTCTATCATCATCACAACAGATCCACAGTCCTCCTCTACTCTAAATCTGGGTTTGTGAAGTAATCAGGATTGTGTTGGTTTTAGCCCAGTAGTTTTTAGAGTGCATTTGCCAAGGTTTTTAAACATGTTCCTAAATACACGGACTTAAACAAACACGAACAGGACCGGGGTTATTATCCTACTCTCTCGCCTGTCTCTCTCCCAGTTTGTGTGTGTGTGTGAGAGAGAAAGGGAGACCACAGCGCTAGACAGCCATGTTCTCCCAGCCTCCTCGAGCCAGTAACCATGACAACGGGATGGCTGGGAGACACTGTTAAAGCTCAATTGAGGCCGGTGTCTATCCTCTAAAATAGACCTTGGTCGTGTTTCAAGAGCGACTTGTCCTCCTAAAAGCGGAGAGGAAACGCTTTTCTTCCCCTTCTTCTCTTCTCCAGGGGGGTACGGAGCAGGAGAAAGCGCCCATTCACACACACACCTCGATAAAAAAAATAAATAAATAAAAAGAAGGGGGGAAAAATCCCACGGCCCGGGCGGTGCGTATCTTCCAGGCTACATTTCATTAGCTTTCATTTGCTGTCCTTTAGGAGAGTAGACTGAAAGCTGCTGCTGTGTTTGGTAAGAGAAAAGGAAACGGAGGGATGCCAAACCCCGAGCCTCCATGAAGACTTTTTAGAGGGTGGAGGGGCGCTTAAAATAAAACAGGCTACATCCTAAACAACCGGTAAATAGAGACACAGAGAGCCGACACGGCTGCTGTAGCTTCAGCTGATAAACTATCCTCACTCACCGGGAAAACGCGTCCTGTCAGGAACTGGAAACGAGAGACTCCTCGTCTGCTTCTTTACATCCACACCGGGTAATAACTCTGACAGACGGGCTCTTTTTCCTCCGCTCGGCCCCCTCCTCCACCTCCTACTCCACCTCCTCCTTCTCGTTCACGTCCGCCGCCGAATGACCGAGTCTCGCGCCTCCGCTCCGGCTGGCTGGCAGGCAGGCAGGCGGGGGCACGCGGGCGGTCCGGGCGGCGGAGCGCGGCTCCTCGGCGGACCGATGAATGGCTACAGGAGCGTCCTCACCGTCCCCTCCTCTCCGCGGAGCCTCGGCGCGTTTGAGTGGCAGCTCGGAAAATGGAAACGTTGCTGCTCCACGGAGAGCTCCGGAGCAGCCGTCACTCCTCGCGTGGTCAGAGCGCGGAGTGAACGGGACGCGTTTCGAGGGGCACATTAGCACCCGGCGATCAGTTGTGTTTAGCACACGTGTCTGCACTGTCCTCCGTCACTCTGAGATTTCACACATCGCCCGAGGACCGTGAAATCGTGAAAGTGTTTCACCATGTCCTCTGATGGACTAAAGTTCTTCACCAGATTTTGACACATTAAGAAAAAAAATGATTAACTGGCGTTTTTTTGTTGTTGTTGTTTTTTGGAACAAAACAATGAGGAAGAAAAAAAAGATCAACATTCAGATGATTTACTGGCAGTAATCTAGAGCTGTCCAAGGTCTAAAGTCCTGGAGCTGACATGTTCTGGATGTTGCACTGGTCATGGTTTGAACAGGATTTGTATGTCTGTGAGGGAAAACATGACCTTTGCAACTGTAGATAAAGCCTGCATTTAGCTTTGTATCTTGACGTGAATGACCCCGTAAAGATGTGACATACTTATAACATAAACTGTAAAATAATTCAAACGAAATCCAACCTTTCGGTTTCCATTCGATGGTTTATTGCTTCCTTTTCTCACCCGCTCTCAGTCCTGTTTAAATGTTGCAGGACTGGCTTAGCACTACGACTGTACACCGAGATCTAGAAGAAAAAGATGGTTTCCAAACAATTAAAAAAGTATTTTTCCTTAAATGAAAGAGCAACTTTCTCCAGCTGTTCAGTGAATAAAGTAATGCAGCACTGCCTCGCCTCCAGCTGTGATTTCCAGCTAGCTGAAAACAGGCTAACAAAACTTTCCCCATGTTTGCAAGAAAGTGAAATTCAGCTGTTTAGAAATAGCTACGCTTCTAAATAAATTTTAAAAATTACAGTATTTTTTTGGAAGTACACTGGAAACTGCACTCTTCCTTGTGTTTGGTTTATATTTCCCATTTATTTTGTGACAGACGTTTTGGCTCTTTGAGATTTATTTGTATTTTAACAAAGTTCTGCTGTGTTAGAAGTTCTGACTCAGCATATCCCAGCATATCCTGTTTCCACTAACCCTCTCAGTCTTTTTGAATGTATTTTGTCACATTCCAACCAAAAAAGGTGAACAGATTTTACTTACGTCATAGCACACCAACATTAGCATATTATAAAGATATTTTTACTAGGAAATTTTCTGTTACGCAAGATGGGCAAAAATTAGCTCATCAAAACAAATTCATAAGAAGTCACCTTTCCTGTTTGCCACAAGGTCGTGTACGGGAAATTGCAGACACGGAAGACGTTGCTGTTGTCACATGATAACTTTCTGGCTTGTGTGGAATGTGTGGGGGGAAAAAAACAAAAAAACATGGGCACATCACCCTGAACGGCAGTTGTGGCAGTACCAGGCTGTGTGATTTCCTTGGCATGGACAGAAATCTGGTCAGCCCTCGTGTGAAGACATTATGGCTACTTACCAGTACTTTAAGCTACTTTGTTAGGGTCTCATTTCTGGCTGTAAAGACCCGACTGAGCACCAAGAATCCAAGTGTAAAACGCAGCAGAAGATCAAACACTCGCCGTGTTTGGTTTTGATTATTAATCTTTGTAATCTATCTCGAGTTCCTACTCCCGACAAAGCTGCTGCCAATGTTCCGTCTTTACATGTGGAGCAAGATTTAAAAGGAGAACTGTCGCTGATTAAATCACTGGAGAGCACAATCATTCACCATGGAGAA
Organism: Xiphophorus couchianus; assembly: GCF_001444195.1. Classification (NCBI taxonomy): domain Eukaryota; kingdom Metazoa; phylum Chordata; class Actinopteri; order Cyprinodontiformes; family Poeciliidae; genus Xiphophorus; species Xiphophorus couchianus. Next base: position 25,335,801 of record NC_040250.1, on the reverse strand, counting down.
CAAAGATAAATCCAAGTCCTGATGTGACATTCTCAGCGAAAAGCAACGGCGCTAGCATCAGCTGAGCGTCTGAGCTTTTGTCTACATGTAGAAAGTGTTTGTGTGCGCGTGAGCGACATCTGTAAATGAGAGCCGTCAGAAAGGTATTTGGCTTTGATGCTGGAATGAAGCAGCGATGTTGTCAGACAGGGGACCATTTCAAACAGAATGTAAAAAATCTTAACGCTGCAATGCTACCTGTCAGCATTTCGTGAGAATCACTGCCTGTACCCTGTTTTCTCGACAAACCAGACTGTCGCGCCTCCTTCATCCTTCATGCTTTCCCCAAATATAGAAAGAGCTCAGATGCGGTGGTTTCCAAAAGTAATGCAGACCCTTTCGACTATTCCAACACAACAAATTCTGCAGAGTTAAATCAACACAATGCCGAGTCTACTTGGCAATGCCAATTTTCAGAATTGGCATTAATTTAACTCTTACAGTTATTTCAACAATAGTTTGAGTAGTTATAAGTTTTCCAAGAGTTAAAATTACTCAATTTCTTGTTGAAATAACTCTGGAAAGAGTTAAATTGACACCAATTCTGATAAAGACCAAATAGACTCAGCATAGCGTTGATTTAACTCTGCAGAATTTACTGCGAAGGTTTGTCACGCCATAAACAAGACAAATTAGTGCAAGAAGAATAAAGCATGACAAATAAAAACACTCAAAAGTGTTCTGTGCAGCTCATGTGGGATATTCTGTAGTTATGACTCCATAAATATGTCCTAAAAATGAAGAATGTGCTCAGGCTAGATAAAACCAAAACTTTTTTTTTCCTTTACCAGCAGGCAAACTGGTATCTGTGTGGAAAAACTCCACCGTGAAACATGGTGGTGGCAGCATCATGGTGTGGGGATGCAGAGGTTCGCCTTCCGTCCAGATGACATCCCTAAACATACAAACCAGAGTAACGTCAGAGGAACAAAGCCCACACCGCAAAAAACACAAAATCTTACCAAGTATTTTTGGTCTAGTTTTTGGTGTAAATGTCTTAGTACTCTTGAAATGAGACAAAAGTAACTTACCAGTGACTTTTCAGCAAGATATGTGAGCTTGTTTTAAGTAAATAATTCCTTTAAAAAAAGTAACACTTCCACAGCCACATTATTTCACTTAGGACAAGGGGAAAATGTCTTGTTATAAGTGAAATAATCTGCCAGTATCTACTACTATTTTATCAATATTAAAAAATTCAATTATAAAAAAATCTAAATTAAAATTTATTGATCCCACAGGGAAATTAAAAGTTGTTGTAACATATTAATTCAAATTCTACAGAGAGTTTATATATATATATATGCTATGACAAAGGAGGTGTTAGCAAAGCTACCGAGCTAACGTTAGCAACCTGCCTTTGTACCAAAATCCTGTACCCGGCCTTTATCATAAAGATATTTAATCAATATTATCTAAAGTTAGCTACCCGTGTACAGTTTATTTTGTATATTATAAGGCACTAGCTTTCATCTCGTCAACCGTTTACATCTAGTCTGGCGTAAAAGCTAACATCACCTAGCATGTTGACTCAGTCTGGGCCTGAAAAAGTGGTCTTTGTCTCGGGTTAGGTGGTCTTCTTGACTACAACACTACTTATACTACAGGTTTTTAAATGTCATAGTTGCTGAAATCACTCATAAGAAGGCTTCCACGTTACAGTTAAGAATTTCCTCTTTGTTCTTTCACATAAAATCGAGAATAAATTGCGTATTTACAGTCTAAGTAGAACCAGAGCCACTTTAACATGCTTGTGTTCTCTTTTTATGTCGCAGCAACCAGATTACACATTCTAGCTCAAAGTCATTTCGGAAGCACAGGACATACTGAACCCTGTGAATCTTTTCCCCCCCGCTGTAGACTTTCTGGTATACGCTTTCTTATCAACTCTCCTCAAATGTGCAACATTGACTAGCTCTAATGCAACGTGAGTGTGGGCCGAGGAGATCGATAGGAGGACACAGACGAAGAAGAAGACGACGAAGAGAGCAAGTGAAAACAAAGACTGAGAGAAGATGGAGAAGATGAGAAAAGTGAGGAGAAAGGTAGAAGTAAAGCATAACAAAAGAAAATGTTGGGTGTGTTTTTGAAGGTTAGAGAGGCAAGGTTGGCCAAGGAGCACAGGTAGTGTGTGTGTGTATGTGTGTGTGTGCATGTGTGTGTATGTGTGTGTGGGGGGTTATCCAAGGAGAAAGACGAAGAAGAGGAGGAGGAGGAGCGTAGCCATCTGAAGATGACAAAGGGAGTTCAGACTGACCAGCAGTTTTATTGGAAAACCATTGAAGATGCAATGTCAATCCTAATTACTAATTCATTAACCTTCCAACTCCCATCCCCCTTTTTTCTGGTTTTTTTTTTTTTTCTTTTAGTCAGGCACTCCCACATACGCAGCCGCTGCTGCCTCTCCACCCACACCTCCCTCCTCCTCCACCCTGTCTGCGTCCCAGGAGAGGCAGAGGGATGGATACGCGGAGAAATGAAGAGATGCGTCTGCGGCTAAGTGACATCTGCCGGGGCCCTGATGGAGGCAACGTGTTGGGAACGCTGCAAATCCCTGATGTGACAATGGAGGGAGGAGGAGGAGAAACCGGTGGATGAGGGGGGAAATGGAAAAAAAAAGAAAGAAAGAAAAGCAAACAGCTCGTGTTCTGCTTCGTCGGGAAGAGGGGTGGTCTCCTGTAATGGTGCACATAAGTGCGTTAATGTGCATTGGCAGGATATGCATTTGCAAGCGTCGGATGCATGCATCTTATTTTTTTGTGTGTGTGTGTGTGTGTGTAATTTTGCAGTCGTGTGAGGTCTGTGTGTGTGTTTGTTTATAAAAAATTTAATGCAGGTTTTGGAGGACATAAATCAATATAGTGAAGTAATAACACCGCGTTCACAATCAAAGCAAGGGGGAGGAGGCAGACGAGACTGATAGTGTGTGTTTCGCTTCTATACCTCCAGACTCCTGGCTCTGAGTGTGTGTGTGTGTGTGTGTGTGTGTGTGTGTAAGCTTCATCCCACAGCAAGCATTCCTCTGCACATGCTTACATGCAAAACTCATTAAAAAGATACAGATACAAACGGTGCTCTCTCATGGGCTCTTAATCGGGCTCTGAAATGTCCACACACACACACGCGTGCGCGCACGCACACACACACAATGAAACAGTGCTGCACAGCTGAGTGGATTCAAACAGAGAAATCCTCCAAACAAGTATTGATCAGCAGAGTTTGCAGCTCCGGTTCCCTCAGTGTCTGCAGGCTGAACGACGGGGGGCTCTATGGGACAGCTGGGGGAGCACACACACACACACACACACACACACACACACACACACACACACACACACACAGATCACAGAGAGCATGTGTTTATGTGATTTTCATCCCTGAACTTCACAGCAATAACAGCCTGAGTGTCTATAAAGCACGCCGACATCTTTAATACACGATAAAAAATTTTTTTTTTCAAAACGTGTCCACATGCATTTAAGTGCGGAACATAAACAGAAGCAAAGAGAGCCGTTTTCAACCCAGAGTCTCAGGACAGCATGCTTAGAAGTTGCTTCTCTTCAAAGTTGTTTCTTGTTTTTGCAGAAGTCATGATGTGCTTTGAAGATGATTTGTGTTTAAAGTCTCCAGGAATCCAAGTAAACTCGTTTTTAGTTTCAAAACAAATAGCATTAGATTTTTTTATTTCCCTTCCGATACTGATATCGGAGGTTTGGCATCGGCCGATTCTGATCTGATACAGAAACGCTGTGCTGAAGAGACTTCCAATGTTTCTTGTTTTGAACACAGACATAAATATACTAGATTAAAAATGCATTTGATAACTCTGCTCCAGTACGTCACACTTTAACACACCAATAGCTACACAAGCTTGGTCAAACATGTAAAAACAACTTTCATTTGTCCAGTCAGTGCAATCAGGAGTATAAGAGCCAATGTATAACAAATAATAAGGAAACTGAAACTGACAAAAACAATAAGTTGACTGTTCAAATGTAAAAGATAAACTGCAACAAATCTTCCTTCAAATGGTTCAGAAAATGAAGTTAGGGACTCTAAGCATAATGTAAAATAAATAATCAGACTGAATACATTTGCGCTCATCGTCACCAATACCTTATATAGAATTGTTTTCAATATCGGAATAGATGATTGGTGCATCTCTAGTATTGACTCAACAGGGGAATTTGAGAATACACAATATAAGAGCACGCCACACTTTCCAGATGAATTTTGTGGAAAAATGACCAAACAAATGTATTATTTTTTTGCTTCCACTTCGGTATAAAGCCCCACTCTGTGTACCTGCCGCAGCTGGACAACTGCCAACGCTGAAACAACCAGAGAGCCCAGGGTGCTTCCAAACAGCCCCCCAACGGCCCAGACCCCACTCTGCTTGATGCAGCAGTACAAGCCACAAAAGACCTGGAGGGTCTACTGTAGGCATTTCTTTCTGTCCAAAAGAAGACTTCAAAAAAAAAAAGGTTTATTAGGATAACAACGTGTTTGTGAATGTCACAAAACAATAGACAAGAGCATTGTTGTGTTTTCAGAAATGCTCTCTTGGGGAAAAGTGGGGGGTGTGTGTGTGTTTAGCAGCCATTCAGTAGCTGGTGATGGCATGATGGCCTTGTATAATAAGATTTATGTGACGGCTTCAAAGGGAAGAAAAAGAAGTGAAACCTTGAAGCCCACCTTCACGATGGACATCGTTATTTAGCTGCCTTTGTGTCCGACTCCATCGCCTCCCACTATACCTCATCAGCATTCATTACCGCCTGTGAGGAAGGGGGTAATGCAGGTTGTCAGCACTGGTGACGTGTGTGCAACAGAAAAAACACACACACACACTGCCATACGAGCGCGCCTTTCGTTTGGATCATTATAAGCATGAAAAAGCTGACACGTTACTACTCCCCATTACACGGATAGATCCACTGGGAGACGCAGTCGCCAGAGTCAGGACAGAAACCGTGAAGTGCTTTCAGCTCCTGCTTAGAGAGAGACTGCATCTGTGTGTGTGTGGGGGGAGAACGAGGGGAAAGAAGAAAACACGTGACCTTGACAACATGGTGGCAAAATGTGGCATGTGTCTGTGTTTGTGCAGATCAGGAATCTGCCGGGCCTGCTGGTCAGCACGTTGAGGGTGAAGCGGGCTGCCGCTGTCGTCGCCGCCGCTGCGCGCCAGGCTGTAAACAAGGAGCCCACAATAACATGCTTCACCCACAGGACCGCAGCTCTCCCGAAGAGCTGAAAACTTTCAGAACGGCAGCTTGTTTATTAACAGACATGTGAGTTTTAAGGAATCCAGTGGAACCGCCTCATGGCACACTGCAAAAACACAAAGTCCTACTAGGTAGTTTTGGTCTAGCTTTTAGTGGAAATAACTCGGTACACTCGAAAGAAGACAAAAGTAACGTGCAAGTAACTTTTCAGCAAGATAGAGGAGCTTAAGTCAATAATTGTTCACTTAAGTAAGTAAAATAATCTGCCTGTGGAACTAGTACTTTTTAAAATAAATACTCAAAAATTATTGACTTAATCTTTTATATCTTGTTGAAAAGTTACTTCTGAGTTAGTTTTGTCTCATTTCAAGCTTTATAAGATATTTGAACCTGAAATTAGAGCAAAGATTCCTGGTAAGATTTTGTGCTTTTGAACTGTAGGAGTGTGTTTTTTGTGTGCTCATACGTTCTCTGATTTTGGGGAGAATATGTCTGAATACTACAGATAGTGAAGTCCTCATCTACAGCTGGCATCAGGTTTTGGATCACTGTCACTTTGGCACGCACAAGCACATAATCTGAACAGCTTTAGTGGCGGATGAGTGCAAATTTCCATCCGCACTGCAAAAACACACAAAATCTCACCAAATATTTCTGGTTTGGTTTGTTTAGCGCAAATATCTTAACTAAGAAAAAAGAAGAAAATAAAACTTACAAGTAATAAGCAGTATTACATACCAGGTCTAAACAAGAGGGGGATATAGTCTAGATTTAAAGGAAATCAATGTTTCAGCAGGTTTGTAGTTTTCTGGAAATTTGCTCTAGACTTGTGGTGCATTTACAAACAGTGGGATTTATAACAGGCGTGAAAATCCATTAAATCGAAGCAGATTCTTACACCAAACGAAGGATCCCACATCATTTTTCTCCTCTTAAATCCTGCACAACTGTGCACGCATCTGCCGGATTACATTCAGGAACATAAGTAAAAATCAGTCTTATGGCAAATTTCTACACAAAACGCCGCCTGCGTCTTGTTGTTCTGAAAACACACCGTCGTGGCAGGGTGATAAGTGATGGAGGACTTGGCTCGACTAAGTTTATCCTGGCCGTGGATCCTTTCTGGATATTTCGTTATGCTCCGTTTGACCGCGTCCATCTCTCGTGTGTATACAAATGCTTATCCTTTTCATAAAGCCGGCTGTATTGCAGCACATGCATTAAACATGAGGAAGCTGAGGGGCGAGAGAGAGAGAGAGCTGGGGAAGACCAGTCGCTGCTCGCCGTGGAGGATCAGATCGGCCGTGATCCTGGTCTGCAGGAGCACGGCGCCCGCCGTTTATATCAAGGTTAACTGAGAATGCTTTGCGTGTACCGCTGATGTCACCGGAGACTTATTGTATGCGGCTTGTCATAGATGAAAAACGTGAGATTTGCATCCTGTAACGAGAGCGTCAGTATGCGCGGGGTCGGTTTCAGCGGTGCCTTCTCGCAGAAAAGTGAATGTTCAATCTTACCGGGGTGAAAGGTCACAGCGATGTTTTTTATGCCATGTGTGAGTGGGGGGTTTTTTGTTTTTTTTACATAAATCAAGCTGTAAAAACAGGTTTTAAAAAAAATCTGACCTGATTAACCTGCTAGCAGTGTGGTTAAAAAGAAGAAAAAAAAGACCTGTAGATTGTTTGTCATCGCCTCGCCGCTCCCATTAGGTTTAGTAGAGAATCTGCATCTGGTAAGCCTGGAGAGGAGTGACAATATTCCGTGCTTAATCCTGCTTTGATATTAAAAGGACAGTGTTAAGTGTTTTCCAGGCACACAGTGACATTTTATAGCACAGTCAAGTTGCTACAGTATGTCCCCTCCAGCTGTTATGAAAATGCTACAAATATCAAATTTGACTTAGAAGATATTTGACTTCGTAATTTAGCGCCTTGAAATTGGGCCTCTGTCTCTTTAAGAAGCTCCTGCTCTTTCTGAAACCTTCAGGAAGTCATTACAACATGGTTGTAGTTCCACAGTTCCACCAGCTGTTTGCAAATTGCTGCTGGCTAGTCTGAAGGAGCTGAGAGGAGGAGCCCTGGGTTAGAGCTGCTCTGTGAGGTGGAAACTCGGAAACAGCATCTCTGAGGAGGAGCTTCGTCCTCGAAGGCGGAGCTAGGTCCACCTGGGCGTTCTGCACAGCTGAATTGTTGCCATACAGATTGAAGGACTTCTCAAAAAAATTCATTAAAGAATTAAATCAACATTCCTCCTTGATGAGGGAATAATATTATGACATGATGTGAAGCTCAGAAAGTCGATTTTACATAGTACTGGCCCTTTAACTAGTACAAAAGGACAAAAAAAATGCTGATGGATGATGTGGGTCAAACAGATGACTGGGTGGAACAAGCTTTAATTAAGGCTTTCATGCATATAATAGCATCACATCTAATTTGATGGATTAAAAGTAAAGTTCAAAAGGAATCATTCATGTTGTCATTATTCCAGGGCTGTACTGCTATCCATTTGAACAGTTCTTTCTTTCAGGATGGAAGGATTACAGAACATAAAGCTTGAATCAAGTATAAAAACCAAGTTTCCAACGTTCCTCAAATGCATTCAGAGGGAAATTATTATGGTTAGAGGAGACTGATTTCGCTAATTGGCTGCAGTGTCCAGAAATATGTTTGAAGGAGTTATAGTGAGGATATTAATAGAAAGAAAATTTATCCAACTGCTAAGCATGGTGAAAGTATTATGCTACTCTTTTGAAAATGAGCAGCATTTTCAAAAATGTAAAACTTCAAGCATTTTACACATGCTTAAAGTGTGTAAAACCAACATTTTCAAACCAACAGCATCATCTCAGCCAATAAAAATGGACTAAAATCCTACAAGATTAATGCCAGAAGCTTATTTATGACTACTATTACGTAAATACTAGTGCAAATTCTAATAGTAGCCATCTGAAAAATTATATTATGTTCAGATAATTGTTTACTGTCACAAAGTGTAGCTGCAGGAAAATACAATTTGTTTATGTCAGCTGACATTTTGTTTTTATTCTGTACATTTTATATTAGTAAGAAATCACATATTGTTACAGGTGAACAGGAGTTTACTACTCAATGCAATACGTCCCTGGTAATTCATAAAAATAAATATTCTATTTTTAATTTTTAAGGTTTAAGTACACATAAATAATGCAAAGATGTGGATGTGATTATTTTATTTTTTAGAAGGCGTTTTAGGCAAACTAATTCAACTAACCCGTTACATCAAAATAACCTGCTACCCTGGTCGTCTCCAGCAGAGGGTGCTGTTGGCGCACTATTTCATCTTTTTGTTCTCTTTTCAACTGATTTCGGTACTTTTCCAAGGTGTGCCTCTCGTGCCGGTGTGTCGGAAAGGTATGAGAGTGACAGAAGCAGCACGGTGGAAAACATTTCCCGGCTGCTTGTTCGTCATTAGCATTTTTAGCTTTCAATGAACTTGGCCTGTGGGTAATTAAGCGGGAGGTGACTTCTTTGTGGGAAATAGCGTTAATACTCAAGGAAGAAAGTTGTAAAGAAAAATAAAGAAGCATGACCTCACTTGGGTGGCATTTCATAAATGAAATCACGCAGAAAGTTTTACAGGCTCACCTTAATACCTAGGAGAGTATTAAAATTCACACTATAGTAGACCTAATCTGTGTAAATACAGATAAAAACCCCTGACACATCAGTGTAATTCAGTAAAAGTAACAGCTTCCTGCTGTCCGAGATCCGTGACCTGACCACCAGGTTCTTGCCCCCCCTTTAGTGGCGGACTGAGCAGTAAACAAACAGGTGTCTGGTATCACTGAAAACACTGGTTTTGGTGGAAACTCTGTGCTATCTACTGGCGGCAGCTGCTTGGTTTCATTTTGCGAAATGTCAAACATAGTGGAGGTTCAGAGTGAATGTTCCTGGACTGGACATTTGGTGATTTCACTCCTTTACGCCACTGAAACAAGAAAAAGATGAGCAAGAAAGCTAATTTGCTTAGCTAGCATCTCTAATGTAGAAATAAGTGTAATTCTAAATTAATACAAACTTGAAAATGTATTTAAATAAAACATTTATTTTGTTTTATTTGTTAGCTCACATGGTGGATTTGTTTTAGTTGTGTTTGCACGGCCGGTCTCATGATGTCAGGTGTTTCCCACATTTCGATGAATAATTACAGAATCCAAAGATAAAACGTTTACAAACCAGTTGGCAAGCTTAATTTGTTTCACCAGGTCAATATTTTCTTGAAAAACTGAAATGTACTTATTTAGGCAGCTGGAAAATTAGCATCTTTATAACATTTTGTAACATAATGTCCTCTACATTTATCTACACATCTGGTAAAGATTTGCATGAGACTTAGAATAAAGTAATTTCTTATCCCAGTTGCATTAAATCAAACTGAACAAAACCCAAACTTTATAGATCCACAATAGAGGTTCAATAAATCAAGTTTATTTGGATCAGTAGAAAGATATTCAAATATATTACATAAATAAATGTATGTACTCACTATCGTATTTTTAGGAAATGTCAAAAAAAAATTGATACACTAAACAATATAAGATACGTTAGTATTAGTTGTTTTTGTTTACTTATTCCGTCCATAAGTCACATCTTCTAATATTTATTATAAGAGAAAGGTTGCTGAAGCTTTTTTTTTTTTTATTCACATTCCTATAAAAAGTGAAAACTCCCACTGCTTTTGGTCAGTAAATGCATCACCGTTGCGTTTTAGAGATCAGAGAAGAGCAGAAATTGGCAAGGAAACAAGATTGGTGCATCTCTGCATTTTGAAGCAGTCTATAGCTTCCTGTTTTCCTGAAGTTTGAATATAACATGACACAAAGACCCAATTACTTTGGGCACTCTTCAAAATGGGAGAAACAAGAAAATCTGTGTGTTTATCTTCATGTTTCAAGCTTCAGGTGACTTTCTTTTCAGATTTTTTTCCTTCAGATTAAGTGCTTGCTGTGTCTGATACATTACACTGAAGGGAAATAGTAGTTTGTACTACTATATGATGGCTTGAAACAATTCACTTTTCAGGCTCCTTTCAAAGTCCCTGAAAAAAAAAAAATCCCTGCACTTATGCAATCTGTGTCACACACTAAATGACAGATTGCAGCAACCGTCTTGGCTATGAACATGTGACTTCTTCGTCTTGCTATGAATAGCTTTAATCACTCTCAGGTATGCGACCGATATTCACGCCATCCACTTTGGCTTGTCAGATCTGGCAGCAGCAGAGCAAACCCAAAACAATGGCCGCCGGTACCAGAACTGTGTCAACAACCTGTTGACGGAAAAAAATCCCAAAGGATAAGCAGCCCATGCTTCCTTCCTGCGCATGTGTTCCTGTGATCGGCGGTTTTTGAATCTGGCAGGATTTCCCTCAAGGAAGACAACGAAGGAAATCAAAGAAAAGTGAGCCTTGGAGATATAATTTGATGGGATTTGAAATAATAAGAAGTGATTCTGCTCTGATTCTACAGGGAGAAACGTTACTGACCCTGTGTGGATGATTACATTTTTGTCCTGTGTGACGCATGGAAATATTAGAAGCAGTAAAACACACCAGTGTTTTACGGCGGGTCATGTGCCATTTTGATCATTTTATCTCCTTATCTTTTTTCTGTGCAACACTCGAAGATGAGTAGAGTACCCAAAAATTGTACTCAAGTAAGAGTAGCACGAATTCAACATATTTTTACTCAAGTAAAAAGTAAAACGTAGCTCTCCAAGAAATTACTCAAGTTAGAATAGAAAAGTTTTTGGTAAAAAGGCTGCTCCAGTGTCACTTAATGTTTAAAAATTACATAATCAGACGCAGCAAAATATAAAGTTATGTGGAAATATTTGTATTTTAGGGGGCCAAAATAAAAATACTTACAAAATGACAAAATTAGACAAAAGAAACATTATTCCAAATAACTGTTTTTAAATATACTGCTCAAAAAAATAAACAACACAATATAACTCCAAGTAAATCAAACTTCTGTGAAATCAAACTGTCCACTTAGGAAGCAACACTGATTGACAATCAATTTCACCTGCTGTTGTGCAAATGGAACTTTGTACAGAACAAAGTATTCAATGAGAATATTTCTTTCATTCAGATCTAGGATGTGTTATTTGAGTGTTCCCTTTATTTTTTGAGCAGTGTATAATACTTATGAAACTAACAAAGACTGCAGGTGTGTGTCTGCGTCTGGGGAATTTTTGGTGAAAACAAACTCAAATTTTACTCAAATAAGAGTAGCGACACTTCATTATGAATTTACTCAAGTCAAAGGCAATAAAGGTAGTAAAAATTACTCGTAAAAGTACACTTTTCCAAAAAGTTACTAAAGTAAATGTAATAGAGTAAATGTAACTAGTTACTAGCTAACATTGCAGCGACGTAAGCTGGAGATGCGAGAAGGAAAGAGGAGGAGGAGGAAGAAAAGATGACTGCCAGCCCGTCCCACTCCCGGTGAGTACAAATGCAGCCCAGAAAACTTCAGCTTTCATACCTCAGCTTTTCACACACTCAGAGAGAGAGGCGTGCTCTGTCACGCCACGCACACACCCATCTATCCCCAGAAGCACCGGGAATCAAGAGCGGAGCGAGGAGATGCTACCGACTGGCAGACGCTGAGTAAGTCCGCTCTCCCTCCTCTCTTTCTCGGCCCGGTCTCCTTTGTGGTGTCATGGCGGCTCCACGGTCCGTCCGAGCTCATTTACCGCTCGCCTCGCGCGCCTGTCCGTCGCTCTCAAACGGCCGCCGTTAGCTCACACAGAGAGACTTTTCAAAGTTTATCCCCTCTGTATGCTGCGCACACATACCTCCCTCTTTCCCTCCCTCCTTCTCCCCCGGCTTTCTTTTTCTGTCCCCTCCAAGCGAGAGGGGCAGGAGGCAAAAAAGAAAAAGAAACCCCGGCACTAATTAGCACGCGGGCACTGAGCGACAGGTGGATGTTTTTAGCATAAATGATCAATTTAAGCTAAAAGTCGAAGAAGTTTGATTTTGAATGGTTCCTAATGAATTTATGTGCTTGATATACAAAAACGGGTGTCATAAATAATACAGTTTTAGTGCTCGTAGAGATTAGGCATGATATAAATAAATACATTTAACATGAGACTTCAAAGCGAGCGACTGCTTTTCTTTGAATTACACTGCAAAAACACAAAATCTTACCAGCTGATTTTGGTCTAGTTTCTACTGCAAATGTATTAGAATGCTCTTAAATAAGACAACTAACTTACAAGTAACTTTTTAGCAAGACGTTGTTTTAAGTGGATAATTCGTTAATATTAATGAAAAAGTACTAGCTAGATGTGAAATAGTCAGCCAGTGGAACAAGACATTGTAACTTATAATACTGGAATAATGTCTTGTTCCATTAGCTGATTATTTAACTTAAAATTAGTACTTTTCCTTTAATTTTCAGGAATTATATAACAAGCTCCTAGATCTTGTTTAAAAGTTACTTGCAAGCTAGTTTAGTCTTCTTTAAAGTGTACTAAGATATTTGCACTAGAACCTAGACCAAAAATACTTGGTACGATTTTGTGTTTTTGCAGTGTATTCCTTCTGTTGCTAAAACAACCTAATAATTACAGCTGTTTAAATGCTATATGATGTTTACTTATTGCTATTTTGACCATGTTGTGCAGACCTTTACTGACATATGTATGCTTAAAACACTTATTTTATTGTAATGGTTGAGTAAAATGTATAAGCCAGCTGGATGGCAGTGCACAGAAATGCTCTGAACAGTTGGAAAATGTATAATTTTAATAGCTTTTATTGTTTCATAGCCAACACCTTTCTGCAGCGGGACGTTTCACACCGCCCACGTTCGTGTTAATAGATCTGGATCGGCTTCGACAACCAAGTGATTTGCGATCGCTTTCCTGCATTCGACCTCTAGTCTGCTTTTATGAAATATGATTATATGACTCCAGTAAATAGGAAGTGGCATGTTTCGGTTTGATCGTAATCTGTCGTATTTCATGAGCGTTAACAGGGGCCGACCCGGGATCGGAGCCATAATCAATGGAAACGGGGTGTAATGCAAAGTTTACTGAAAATGATGTATAATAAATTTTATTATGTGTTAGACTGGAAGACTTTTATGACTATTTATTGCCACAATTCATCAACAAAAAAAAAAGCAGAGCTACCTGATGTGGATTGGTTTTAGTATATGGGCTTGAAATTATTTGTTTATGGGGATAAAATGGAAGCAGAAAGCGATAAAATTGCAAAGTGCGTGTGTGCAAAATATGGATATAAACTATTAGAGAGGCAAACTGCTCCACTGACTTTATCAACTCTCTCAAGACTTTCAGACACATAAGTTTCTACACAGAAAAAAATTCAACTGTATTTCTTTTTTTAAATTTACTTTTTGCCCATTTAAACAAATGTGCAAATTCATCGTAAGCTCTCAATTTTTTCATCTATGATTTTTTTTTTTCTTACTATGAAACTATATTGCCCCCAGCCTCCTCTACAAGTGTAGATTGGTTAATAGTTACCACAGACTCGAACCCTATTGGCTCTTTGGTTGGGTATTTTTCAAAAGTGCGTGCAAGACCGAGACTGCTTTTATTGACACACACGCGCGCACACACAGAGAGCGAGAAAGAGGTCAGGGGCAATTCCTGGATTATTTTTTTTTCTGGAGTTCCTGATTGGAAGAGAGCGTCGGCGTCACGTGGGTCGATAAGGTGCAAAAAAAAAAAAAAAAACAAGCATGTCTGTTGAAATAAATTATTGGACAGGGTTTCTCGTCTCAGTGTCTGTTACTCACAGATAATGTGGAGTCATTAGCACCCCACCCTGTGAGTGTGTTGACATACTGAACCTGCCCCTGTTTGCCTTTCAGTGTTTAGAAACCCAGCAGCATTCCCCGCCACACACACACACACACTTGTGTGGCAGAGGGGCCATTATTTGCTTGCGTCCATTGTGTCCTGCCAGCCAAAACACAAGTGAATGGAGAGGGACTGAACAATGCAGTCAATCTAATCTCTCTGTCTCTCCAACATTCACAGCAAAGGCAACAAGTGTTGACGGCCAAAACCGATCCAGATACTGCTGACTGCCACGTCCAGAGAAACACAACTGACAAAGGAGACCACTTCTTCTTCCTCCTCCTCCTCCTCCTCCTCCTCCTCCTTCCCCGATCCGAGGGAACTCGAACTCAGGAAGAAGCGACTGCGGGACGGACAGAGAGACGAGATGCTGGCTCAGATCCTCAAGGAGATGTGGGTGGACCCCGAGGTGCTGGAGGCCCTCAGCGAGGAGCAGAAGAGGGTTCTGTTTCTGAAGATGAGAGAGGAGCAGGTACGACGCTGGAGAGTGCGCGAGGAGAAGGAAGAGAGAGAAGGGAGGACCAACAGGAACACGAAGGCCAAGAAAGGTTTGGAGCACAGCACTCCTTATGTCGTACCGGTTAGACTGGCATGATTTAATTACAGTTAGCTATACTGAGCAAGAGTTATTCTCAGTAATACAAAAAGGATGAGGCATTAACAGGAGGAGCAACATTTTTTGCTGTGTGTTTGTTTAAGATCTGTCTATATATAGATAGATCTATCTATCTATCTATCTATCTATCTATCTATATAGATAGATATAACATGAGCAATAAAACTGCTGTACTTTTACTGAAAGATTACCATACTGTCAAAATGTCCTACTGGCCTACGGCTACGTCTTTGTACAATTTGTAGCTGTAACTTTCAAAATGGCGTTTCTAATACTGCCTAGAAGTGAAAAAAATCTTCAAATAACTTTCTTATTGATAAAACTATGACTGAATTAAAGGTTATCTTAAGGCCTGAAAGGTAATTCCGCTTAAATCCACCAATCCATTGCTTTTTGTCTGAGAGGAGCTAATAAAATCTGACAGCCAGCTTTATACATTTTTAAGCTAGCTAAAAGTCAGTCTGTTTTGACTTTGAAAACAAATTGCTGAACTTATATATACTTGTAGTTAGTTTATTTCTTAGTTTGATCTGAATAACAATGTTTTGTCAGCTGTTGTTCAGTTTCCCAGTCTAAGCTAAAGCTAAGTTATAAGATGCCACTCAGCAATAACTAGCTACAGTTAGCAAAAGGGCTGCAATAGCCCGAAAATGGCTGAAAAATATATAAATGTAACTTAAAACTTAGTTACTATTTAAGACATTTTAGGGTTCAGAGGATAACCAATGACAAGAAAGCTGTTTTTATAATTCCCCCAACTATCTATTATTTATAATATTTGGGTGCAACAAGCAATCTATAGGTATGTTGTGAAGACGACACTTGTAAGCTATTTTACAAATAATTAATTCTGTAATCTTCTAAACTCAAAGTGTGCATAAGTAATGAAGCAGGAGTTGTGTCTCTAATGTTACCAATCAAATTAAGTGTTTGGGTTTTTTTTCAGCTTGTGTTTTAGTCATCAAACCCAACCCTTCTTCATTAGAAGTGCTGATCTATCTTACAAAGACGCTGTCATCTTAACTAGTTCAGCAGCACAAAGGGAGTGTACTTACAGTGTGTGTGTGTGTGTGTGTGTGTGTGTGTGTGTGTAACTGAAAGCCTCTGTCTCCGGCAGCCCAATTGCTGTGTGGGCTAAAAGCTGAAGAAGATTGAGTAAACCCTGTGGTTTCGGGAGTCGCCACGCTTTAGACCGCATATCAAGTTACCATCTTTGTTTACCCAATCTCTGCCATGTCACCTGAGTAGAGACTGAGTGTGTGTGTGTGTGTGTGTGTGCGTGCGTGTCTGAGCATTGCAGAAGATATGCTCCACTTAGACGTCTTTACTGACGGGCTTCAACATGTTCGTTTAGACTTATTAATGTCACACTACGACACTGTTAAACCTATTTCCGTCACTCTAAAAGGTGTTTAGGTCGCTGTAAAAAATTGATGTTTTTGTGTTTTAAAAAAATGTAACCTTGATAAACTTTTATCACATTTAATGGGACCTTCATCCCATACAATTTAACTGAAAGACAAAATTCTGCTGGAAGGATTTGATTTCAGCGTTCAAGCTTCCTTTGTTGGAGTTGGTAGCATTCTCTACCAAGAAGAAATTCTCCAAATAAATCATGTTGCCATGACACCCGCTTGTCCACCATCCCTCAGATTATTTAAAATTAACTTTAATCCGGACCTTTACTTCAACAAGTCCAAAAATGTATTTTTTCTGTTATGAATTTGTGGGGGGGGGAATCCAAATTCCCCCCCCCCCCCCCCCCCCCATCTTCTACTTTTTACTAGATATTTGATAAATTGGGGTCAAAACTGATATTTAGAGCTGTTAATGGTTGCGTCTCAGATCATGATGCTGCCACCGCCATGTCTCACTGTGGGTTTGGTCTTTCAGGGGAGCGCTGTTGTTTGTTGAGATAAGATTATTTGACAGGTTTGAGATTACTTTGGATATTTTACAATCTCTCTGCTAAGTAATGAATGAAAATACCAAACTGTCAGGAAAATAAATACAAGAATAAAGTCCGAATATTTTGAGAGTAAAGTAATATTACGAGAAGTCGTACGAGAATAAAGACTAAATAATACAAGAACAAATTCAAAACTGTGAGAATAAACTCGAATGAGAATGAAGTCACAGTAGTCAGAAGTCGTTTGGATATAAAGTTGAAATAATACGAGAACAAAGTTGTAGTATTACCAGAAGAAGTTATTACAAGATTAAAGTCACAACATTACGACTCTATTCTGGAAATACTACCAAATAATACAAACTGTTTTTCTTTTGAGTTTTAAAGTAGTATATTTTTTGCCATTTTTTCCCTTTTTTTCTGGTAGTATTACCAATATAAAATCATAGTATTGTGATTAAATTCTCGCAATACTACAACATTATTCTGATAATGCTACAACTTCATTCTTGTACAACTTCTCTTATTCTTGAACAAGTTTATTCTTGTGATTTCTTTATTTTTCTTAGTATGGCCCCAACACTCGTATTCCATTTTTCCTGCTGATAGTAACAAAGGCAGTAGGTCTCCGTTATGCAATGGAAACGGCCTCTCTGTCTCCCTATCTGACTGATATAACTCAGTAACACGGAGACGTGTTTACGCGCAGATTTAGGCCTGTAGTGACGTCACACAATGCCCCGTTGTGCGCGGCGGTGCTCGCCGGTGAGACACACGGCCTCCTTTGTTGGAAATCTGCGTTCAGAGCTCATGTGACCGTCGCTCATGTGTCCCTGATGATAACATATCGCTCTATGTGGCCTTTTAAACCACGTTTCAGTCGGCAGACGGCGCAGTGCTACGTTCTGGGTTTGAATTTCTGATGCCACGCCCCCCCCCCCGTCTGTGACGTCGCGGCAGGTTGTTTCATCTTCATCCGTACGGTCATGGAAAACACCTGGGCTGTCGCTCATTGTGACGGGTGGCTTATTTTTAAACACTGCGTCACGATAAGGGAAAAATTTTACGTTATTGTTATTTCTCCAGGGTGTGACTGAGATGTTTGTCTATAAGGTTTTTAAAATTGTAACGTATGTTTTATTTACTTAAAATAGCTGTGAAACATTAATTTAAAAAGAAACACCATCTGCTGTTTACTTCCTATATTTTCTTATTGTTTTACTACCTCAGGTTCAATTATGTTGTGTATTACATGTTGTATTAGAAAACTGGCAATTAACTCAAGGAATAATAAAGCTAAATACGTAATAACACCAAGATGACCAAACAATGTATTGTCATACTCGGTTTCACAGAATTTATCCTTGTGCGACAGCACCACCTGCTGGCTAAAATCAGCTATTGAGAGGTCTGCTTCAGGCAGAACCCTGCTGAGTGTCTTCAATTTTGGGGGGTAGAAAACAAACAAATGGACCACTTTTTACATTTTTGTTTCTGTCTCTTTGTTTCTAGCTTCCAGTAAACAAGTGAGCTGGCTCCTCAGTCGGGACGGCGATGTGAGCGTGACTATAATCGGAGAGGTGGATGAATTTAGGTCCTCCAAGGTTCTGCAGAACCACATGAACAGGTAGAAATAGAAAACTCTGCCAATCATCTATAAACGTATAGGGCAGTAAAAATGTAAAACAATAAAAGAAATTGCTTTCTAAAGTAACATGATTCTAAGCTAACGGTTGTAATATTACCCATTATGCTATGCTGAGGTCAAAATATTTATCCGTAAGCTGGGAGGTCTGCAAAAACAACAATGGATATCTTTCCCTTACAGACTCCTCAGTGATAACAGGAACTGCATCCAGACGGCGGACCTGCTGCCAGGAAGTGATGCCCAGCAGCTCAGCATCAAAGACGATGCCAAGCTCCCTCTCACAGATGTTAATGTGAGTCCCCCTCCGTGTGAGTTTGTATGTGGGAGGCGGGTTTTAGAATACAAAAACGGCCGTTGGATTCTGATCAGCATATCCTCAATCACACACAGGAGGATCCAGGTACACCAATCAACCAGTCGTCTGAGGAGGAGGTGGCGGACTGCAGCACTGATGAGGACCCGAAGGACCCCGACGACGACGACGACAGCTCGGAGAACGATATTGACCTGAACCTCGTCTACAGGCCGCATTTTTGTAGAAGCCTGTTGCTACAAAGCCACCAGTCAGAAGCAGAAAGAGTCACTCCACAGGATGGAGGTGAGAGAAGGATGATTCCTGCCTATAGGAGCTGAAATATGCAGCGCCTCACTAAAGTGTACACACCTCTTGAACATTTTCACATTTGTAGCTACAAACTTCAAGGTATCCCATTGCCAAATAGCTCGTCACTGGAAAGATTGTGTGCTCAGGTGAGGAAATCTGTTGACAAGACAATCACTTCTAGTCCTCATGGAAGAGTAGCAAGAAAAAGGCCATATAAAGTTGCCACAATACACAGTGAATGTGTGTGGATGAAAACACTGCAAAATGAAAACTAAAGTTATATGTAGGAAGCGTGCCACTAGTCACTCAAACAATGTTAAAGAAGGAAATTCTAACTTTCACATCATCCTGAACACACCATTCCAACAGTGAGACATTCATTGATTTAAATACAGGTCAACCCTAGAAGAAACCCATTACAGCAGGAGTCTCATTTTCATCACAACCATATCAAATAATTAGGTCATTAGAAGGGCAATATGGAACCTGATTGACAGCCAAGGCTGCCTGGTCATTGCCTTTCCACGCAAATCTTCCTTCAGTGCCCATCTGGGCTTTTTCCCATTTATTTGGATTCCTCCTGTAGTTTTGCTACCGGGCCAATCAGCGAGCAGATGTTGAAGTTGTGAACAATGACATCAATTTTCTGTGCCGACTACTGAACTGTAGTCTGCCTGTAGTTTTGGCAATGACAGCGGAGGAAGTGAACAATGCTGTTCAGTCCATGTTGGTCACACTTCAAAATATTGAATTGACACAAACAGCCGCCTCGTTTGGATCGGCACTTCTCTCTCGGAGGTGGGTTGTTTATAGGGCAGGCAATTTCTGGTAAGCTTCATA
Organism: Xiphophorus couchianus; assembly: GCF_001444195.1. Classification (NCBI taxonomy): domain Eukaryota; kingdom Metazoa; phylum Chordata; class Actinopteri; order Cyprinodontiformes; family Poeciliidae; genus Xiphophorus; species Xiphophorus couchianus. The sequence goes on along the minus strand of NC_040250.1, from coordinate 25,316,038 downwards.
GCGTCAAACTGGCGCATTATATACGGCCCGACCGAACATTAGCAATTAGATAAAATTTAAAATTTTAACAGAGGCCACACCTCCAGAACATGATGTTTCTCAATATTTAATATCCTAGATGCTCTTTACTAAGCAAAGCGTAGAACAAGGGGCTGGTTGCTACCAGGCTTAAGCTAATGAGGCTACAGATGATTAAGGTGTGAAGGACCACGGATATACTGGTCTTTGGCTTAGAGGCTACAAAAGTATTGACACTGGAGTGAAGGTTCACCTTCCAACAGGACCCTAAACATATAGCCAGAGTTGCAGTAGAATATCAAATTAAAGTCTAGACCAAAATCCAAATGAAATTCGGTTGCAGGACTTGAAAATTGTGCCAGTTTGAGTTTGAGTGATTTTGCCAAAAAGAATGGGCACCTTAAATACAAAGACTTGCCACCCTTTGCTGATTTTTATTTGCTAAAAATATAAAAAACCATACATCATTTTCTTCCTCTTTACAATTATACACCACTTTATGTTGGCCCATTGCATAAAAACCCTATAAAAACATTAAGGTTTGTTGTAATTTGAACTTCACCCAGGTTATGACTATTCTGCTCAGTTCTTCCTCATCTACCGTAACTGAAATTTCTCTTAGTCAAAACCAACAGAGGAATAATTCCTGGAACTCTTCTGATCTTTCGCTCTCTCTTTTTTTCTTTTTCTTCAGAAACTCGGCAGCGCAGAGAGACGTCAGAAAACGAAGGTCGTGTGGCTCATCTCAAGAAGGCGTTTGCGGACGATGCCTGCAGCAAACCACCCGCCTGCAAAAAACCACCCATTCCTGTCAAACCGGCTCATCTACAGAAAAGCGGCACAGCGCTGGTCCATTAAGAAGCCGCCGTGTCTCCAGCCTCCCGTACGTCAACACACCCGACCCCTGAGGAGTGGGAGCTGACGCAAACGCTGCAGCTCATTCGTACTCCTGCTTGAGGACCCAAGTGGGGGATAAATACACTGCAAAAGAAAAAGTAAAAAAAAAAGGACCAGTGTCCTTTTTTGAACTTTTCCAAGAACCTAATTTAAAATTTCCACCTGCAGATGGAGAAGCGTCTGTGGAGGAGAGCGAGACTGTGTACTTAAAGTGGGGGAAACTGAAATTCAGACTCTTATATTTTTGCAGAGCCTGTGATCTCGAGGCAGACACTGAGGGGGCACATGTCCACAGGACGTAGACACAAACACGCTGCTGAATGGAAAAACACAGTGGTTTTATACGGGGATGACCTTTGCTGAAGTTGGAAACCAAAAAGCGTCAATCAGTCACATATATTCATTCATGTTCATATTCATATAAGCTCTGGGCGTTCTGTCTTGTCAGCGGATCCTGGGAATGAAATAAAACAAATGGACTCACAGTGAAACGGACTTCTTGTACCTTTATCCTTAAAGGGATTTTAGACAATTTAATTACACATCTCAACATTCACAAGGGAACGCTCCCTTGCACTCGTTCGCTGACAAGCACCGACCTGCTCATCAGGAGCCCTTGAGGCTCCAGATATATTGCTCAAGAACTTGTCCAAGTGTTGGAACAAAACCACTGAGCAGTTTCTGGACAGCAACGCCTCTTTGTTGATTCATATTTCATACTCTATTGCAAATGACTTAATTGTTCACGTTTGAGCTGCCACTCAGCCACAAGGGAAGTTGTTTAATACAAGGTTAGCAAGAAACTGTCTTAAATCTCAATATCTTCTAACTCTCCCAACACGAGTTTGGCTACTCTGTCAATTTCTGAATTTAGCCCAGAAAATATGTCAATATGTTGGCTCGATTGATCAACTCTAAACATCTTTTCAACCATATTAAAAAATAGATCTCTTTATGTGTAACAAGTTTCAACTTTAACTTTTCAACCACATTTTACTTTTAGAGAAAAGGACTTTTTTAAAAAAATAAAATAAAGAAAACTCTCAATAGGACATCTATTTCTCTTAATTTTGCTCTATGGGGAAAATTTCAGCAGCACTTTAGATATTGACATTCCCAAATAAATATTTATAGCCTTAAATTTGCACTTTCTGGTGTCGTTTAGTGAGCCAATCAACACATTAGCTATGACGCTATGACGGTAAATGCGACTTTCTGGACGTGTTAGCATGCTAACGCTAGTATTAAGTGTTAGCTAAATGATACAGAAGGCCTGGGAAGCACAAACGCAAGTTAGAGCAGTTAAAACTGTACAAAATTTCCATAATAAAGTGGACTTTATCGATTGGAATACGTGCCTGAGGAGGCCTACATATTATTTTTACATATTCAGTCATTCTCCTGTATATGTTAGCATGCTAACGCTAGCATTAAACAACGGCCAAGTGATACTGCGGGGCCTGGGAGGCACAAAGGGATATATTAGCATAGTTAAAACAGGACAAACCTCCACAATGAAGTTGACTTTATAGACTGGAATACATGCCTGAAGATGCCTATATTTAAAATAAGAAGAAACTTACATATTTTGCACTAGGATGGCATGAAGCTTGGGCTGCCTGATGAGATCTCTTCCTCATCTTCTTGTCTCAGCTGTGGCTACCACAAGCACAGTTTGCATCGTCATCATCCTTAACAAAGAAACAGTTGTGCTGGGGTAATTAAAGGAGCTCAGAAAGAGACGCAAATCTGTTTGTATAAAAACTTGTTGAATCTTTAAGCTCATGATACCTGCTTGTGGTCATCCACTGAGGAGGATTTTGTTTTACAAGAAATTCTAGTCTCTGTGTATTTAGGCGCAACGTTTAGTTTAAATCCTGAACACTCACCTGTCATACACCTGTGAGTCAGACACCCGTGATCACGTGCTGCAGCCAGCCCAAGACATGACACCTCCGAGCCAGCAGGGTGCCCCAGAGAGCTCACGACTTCACGTACAAACTATAATTAGATGAAACTTCAAAATTTGTAGTCAGATTTTTTTTAAAAAAACAACAACAAACAAATTGAGAGTGGTAGAACAGGTGTAGCCATATGGTGAAGCTATAGTTCTGTTTATTTTACATTTTATAAAAATGAAAAATTTTATTTCTATCATCCAAGCAAAAAAAAATCTTGCCATCATTTTTGTCATAACATGTTTAGCAAATTCTGTACAGACTCCAACAGAACCCTGAGTGTGGACAGCGCCACACTCCATCAGATATTAGAAGCTGTGAAAAGCGTGAAGCCACACAGAACAGAAGCAACAGTCTTTGTATTTTATGGTTTGTTTGAGATGTAGTTACTACCTAACTTGTGGGTCATGTGTTCACTTTACTTGGTCACCAGTTGAATCCCTGCTCATGCTGGCTCTGCTGACGTTTTGTTTTTTTGTTTGTTTTTTTGTATTATACCCAAATATAAGTATTTGCACTATTTATCTGTTGTCTATGTCAGGAAAAAGGAACAAATTGTAACACGTTAACTGTATTCTGCGTGTTTTTTCCCTTCTTAGATTTAAATTTTTAGATAGATGCGACAACAACGTAGCCGAGTTTTATCGGTGATTTGCACAGTGATTATCTATTCAGCGGGATGCATCAGAAAAGCGCCTGGTGGAGATCAAACGGACGGCGCGGAGAGCTGATTAGCATGTGGTTTGGGCTGAGACAGAGGCCGAGACGCTTGGGGAGACAGAGCAAATGAGAGTCTGGTCACGGGAAGAAAAACGTCACACTCAACTCAATAAACCTCACCGCATTCCCTCACCTCCTCCACGCCATCAGCCCGTGTGCGTGTGAGTGTGTGTGTGTGAGCCTGTCTATCCACCCATATATCTTGAATCATGTGACTTAACACAAGCAGTCATGCACACAGTGTGAAAAGCCCCGCTATATATAGTAGGACAGTGTTGGGTTTCCCAGCAAAGCATTGTAGGAGTCGCTTCATCTTTGTTCTCTTAGAAAGTGCCCGTTATTGACTTCTTGTAATGCAGTCGGCCCACTGTAGATGGTTCGGGTCCATGGATGCTAGCGGGGGCTAGCAGGTAGCTAGCTGAGGTCGTGTTGGTGACTCCTTGGGAAACTACAAATGACATCGGAGAGAAGAGTGGTCATTACAAAGTATTTAATGATTTGAACAAGTTTATCAATTACGTTATAATACTGTGAAAAATGTCTTTTTCTTAAAAACATTCTGTCACATTACAACCACAAACATCACTGTTTTACACTCAGATTTGGTTTAAACACAAAGTGAAAGGAAAATGACACAGGCTTTCTGACATTTTTGTTTTACAAATAAAAATCTGACTACTGACTCAAGTCTGTGGAGGATTGTTGTTATTAGCTTCGCACATCTAGGATCACATCTCTTTTTTAATTGATTTTAGATCTAAAGTATCCTTTTGTGGCTATAGCTCTACGCTAAGAGTAGTTAGCATGCTAAAAGACAAACCTACTCTCCTGTCCCAACTCTTTTGCAGTTCCTAAAAGGCTTTCCTCTTGGGTTACCTTAGCTACATTGATTGCCTCCAGCATCCCTATCCTTGCTGAAGAAGAGCATCAGCACAGCATGATGCTGTCACTACCGTGTTTCACCAGGTGAATGACGTATTCAGGGACACGTGCGCTGTTTTGTTTCGAATGTTCAATGGTAAATAAATGGAACATTCTGTCATTTTCACCATTGGGACAAAGAAGGCTGAATGCAAATGCACACCACACTTTTGAGATTTTTCTTTTGGAAAAAAAAATAAAAGTTTTATTTTACATTCACTTGACAATTATCCACTGCTTTGTGTTAGTCTAACAAAAATCTTTATCACGTAAGAGTGAGGGATACTTCACAACACAACATAACAACTTAGGATTAGCAAAACTACTTTTTAAGTCACATTTAGGGAAACTCCCTCACTTAGCCCGGCACATTCCTCTTCTTCAATAGTGATTAATAAAGGCATTTATGCAGCTTTTTAAAGAGCAAATTCCATAAACGGCTGAGTGAAAGATTCAAACTGAAATTGCCTCATTCAAATATGATATAGCCAGTCACGGTAATTGGCCTTGAGAGTGTCTCGGCTGTGACAGTTGTTGTGGGAACCGAATGAGGGTTAAACAGACAGAGAGAGAGTCGGCAGAGCAGAAACTGGCAGCAGCTTTGAAAAGCATGCCAACAAAGGGAGATTAAATCACTAGTAATCAGCCATTAGGTGACTGAATGGTCCCAGGTTGCAGAATAATTTATTCAAATGTCGTTTAACATCTTAAGTGACTTAAAAGAGATGGTAAGAAACAAAACTCAGTCAAGGAAAATAGTGGAAATTTGTCCTTGTCGTCATACTGTTGCTGCTGAACTCCGTCAGTCATTGAAACCATGTTATTAGGATCGCAAGCTGTTAATGCAGCTACAGTTAGGAGCTCATTATTTCAGGCAAAACTAGTACATTTTATTAATTAACTGGACTTTGAACTTGTTAACTGAACAAGGTAGAAATCTGTCTATTCTGGCAAATGTTTTGACTTGCTGTCAATCCCAGATTTTTAATTGTATTTAGTCAAAAATAAGCTCCACCATTAAACAACTTCACCTAAATTAATCTTGTAAGAATTCATAGTAGACTTTTGGCAATTGTGGCATGTAGGCCCTCCAATAAACATCTTAAAAAGAGATAAAAAATCTAATTACTTTTCATAAATGGAAAATGTATGGTTTTTTTGTAGATTACATTCAACTGGTGCAAATGAATGACACTGCTGAAGTTAGCTTTAAGCTCGAGTCCCATGATAAGTTTGTCTGTTGTGCTAATTAGCAGCCACTAGCATGGTAACACGGCTAGCAAGCATGACTTGGCAGCTAACCTGCTGAATGCAGCAAGTTAGCGTCCTGTTAATGAGTTCAGTTTTGCCTTAAATAATTGAGTTTTCACAAAACTTTTTATTATTATTTAATTTTGGCTTCATAATTAAACTGTCAAAGTGGAAAGTATTATTTTGTAAATGGAATTGAGAATTTTTCAAAAAAATACATGATTTATATTATTTTCACATATTTAGATTCTCCTTAACTTTTCTTTTGCTGCTGGCCAACAACGTGTCACATCTCATGTCTTACGTCACAGCTTGAAATTGTTTCTTGCGACGCCAGTTACCCACTGTTAGCATGCTAGCACTGTGCTAGCTTCCGAGAGTTGACAGACACTTGCTAGCTGACATTATGTTTGCATTCTGACTTACGGGTTTCATTAGATGAATAATTAAGTATTAACGGTTTTTTTTATCCACAATTTGTTTTTAATATTTTCTTCCACATATTACATATTCTCAATGTAATTTAATGCTAACAACATGACATTTCTCAGCTGATTTAGATCAACAGTTGAAGGTCATTGGTAAAGATGAACCTGTTGCAGAGTAATTTATTAAAATGTAATGTTTAAACACCTCGCCGGGTTCTATTACATTTAAACCGTTGTTGAAGTGCGTAGTGAAAGAGTGTTCCTGCTTAGTAACGGAGGGGAAAACGTCAGTTGGACATCATGAGGTGGCTTCCAGACAAGCCATGATGAAACATCCCTGCAGCCAGCAGGTGTTATCGCTTTGCTTTAACTTCCTGGAACCGTCGTGCCTTTAAAAAAAAAAAAAAAAAAAAAGAGCAGCGGGCTAAAGATTAACAGATTTCTGCGTATCCATCATCACCAAGAATAAATGCGTCTCTCTCTCTCTTTTTCTTTTTTACGTTTATCTCACTTTTTTTTTCTGCTTCGGGAAGCAGCCAAACGAGACAGACCTAGTGTTGTTCGAGAGTTCAGCTTATTCTGTATCCACCTTTAACAGATTTAAGTGTCAAAGGTCAAGAGACCCCCTTGGCCTCTGTGTCACCAAAATATCACCTGAGGGGCAGATGAGCAAGAGGTTGTTTTTTTTTTCTTTCTTTCCATAGATGTAAGAAGGCCATTGTGTGTGTGTGTGTTTGGGAGTTAGCTCGAAGAATAAAACCGGAAAAAAAATAAACAACAACAACACACATGGAAGGAAGAGGCCGGGTGCCGAGAGGCTGCTACAGTGAGAATACAACCAGAGGAGGAGAAAACACACACACACACACACATTCACAATGAGACACAGTGTCTTAGCGAACTGCTGTGGCCAACATTTCAAAGGACTGGCTCCTGAGTGAGGGTCCGCCCAGCAGCAGTGCAGGTTGCCTTGGGGCTGGCAGGTTGCTCCACTGCAGTGTGTGAGAGAGAGAGAGAGAGAGAGAGAGAGAGAGAGAGAGAGAGAGAGAGAGAGAGAGAGAGGAGAGTTTTTCCCCCTCCAGAGTGCTGCTAACATATGTAAGCTCCACGGGGGTTTTTGTGACGGCGCACACCGGAGCTCCGGACGCTGCGTCTATCGTTACCCCGGCATCTCCGCGTTCCGGCCCGGATCTCGCGCTCATCTCTCCCCCCCAACCCCCCGTCTCTTTGTTTGGGCCCGCGTTATCTTCATCCCCTGCTGTCCATCTCCCCGTCCTCCTCCCCGCGTGTCCCCTCTCTCTCTCTCTCTCTCTCCCCCTGTGGCCTGCTTTTCATCTTTTTTTTCTCCCCCATGTTTCAGCCACTCTCTTACCCTGACCCCTACAACCCCCTCCACCCCCCACACCAACCAACCTACCACCCCTCCGCTCTATCTGCCCTTCACCATACCCCCTTCCCCCCTCCTCCCGCCCCCCATCCCAGATCCGCTTTCCACCCCCCTTCTCTCCCCCACTAACTCTCTCTCTCTCTGAACCCTCCCCCTTCCTCCTCTTCTCTATCCTGCCCTCTCCTCTCCTCTTCCTCCTCCTCCTCCTCCTCCTCTCCTGCCATCTTGCAGGCCAGTGGAGCCAGACTGCAGGCGTTCAGGGAGTCACTGGACCTGCTGGGCAGCGGGTGACACAGATTTCCGGTGTGTGTGTGTCTGTGCGAGTGTGTGTGCGCATGTGTGTGTCAAGACCAGAGAGGGTGGCGGTAGGTTGGGGGGGGGGGGATTAAGCTTCAAATCACTAGAAAAGGCACTGAAGAGAGAAGGGGTGTGTGTGTGTGTGTGGTGGTGGGGGGGCTGCAGATCCAAGAATTTGAAATTCCCCTTTTGTCTGGGAGATGAAGAAACACTACACTGTGGGTTCAAACTAAAAGACTGTGTTTCTCATTCAGTGGGAGCGTTGTAATAGCGTGATGTTGGAGCTCGCTGCTTTTTCTCCATGAGTTGGCAGTGTCCTGCGTTGGCTGGCGTGCAGCGCTTTCTCTCTCTCTCTCTGTGTGTGCCTGACAAAACACGCGCACACACACACACACACACACACACACACACACAGCTGCACGCTCGCACACATTGATACGCGCGCGGTCCCTCTGCGATCCCCTGACTGAAGGCTCACAGGAAGTGCAGCCGTGGCCCAATTATAGCGTGACACCTCGGGCCGGCCGTTGCCATGGTTACGTCTTCCCTGCGGTCCCCTGGAGTGTGGCGCCGAGGAAGAAGGTCTTATCACATCAGCCATCGTTACGGCAGCGAGGAGAGAAGGGGAGAGAGAGGGTGGGGGGGGGGGGGGAGAAAAAGAAGAAGAAGAAGAAGAAGAAGAAGAAGAAGAAGAAAAGCGCCTCCCTGTAGCCTCAGTCCAGCTGGCTGTGGTTGTTTTTTTGGGGGGTTTTTTTGCTTTTAAAAATCTGTGCGTTTGGATGTGATGCGTAGAAGAACGTAGAGAGGGAGAAATAAGGTGGTGTTGTGATTGTGTGTGCATGTCAGGTTTACCCCAAGCGTGCGGACGTGCCAAAGCGGCGTGTAGGTGTGTGTGTGTGTGTGTGTGTGTCTGTGGGGTTGCGATAAGGCTCTCAGCCACACCATTAGGTGACTCATAATCCACACCACCTCAAACACACACATACACACAAGTTTGTGTTCCTAGTCTTATTAGAACATTGTGTTGACTTCAGTTCGTTCCTGAAACCCCATTTGTGCCTAACCCTAGCACAACCCTGAGGCCTAACCCTAACCCAAAAAGAGACACTTCACCCCACTAACACCAGGCCTTGGTCCACATTGTCTTAAGAAGACAGGTAGCTGTACAAGAAAAGGCTCAAACAAAATAACATACCTGAATACACTTGCGCTAGTTTGTGTTTCTAACCATATACGGAAATTGTATTAACTTCCAATTAATTCAGTAACCTTATTTGTGCCAAATCCAACCCCTAGCCATGACCTTTGCCCTAACAACGCCTAACCGCAAAAGAGATACTTCACCCAATTTAGACCAGGCTTTGGTCCTCATAGGGTCTTGAAACGGCCAGTGACCATGCCAGAAAAGGTTCAAACAAGGTAACATACCCGTATACACTTGCACTAGTTTGTATTTCTAAACATATCAGGAAATTGTATTGACTTCCATTTGCGTCAGTAACTCCCATTTGTGCCAGACCCTAACCAATCACAGCCATAAACCCAAATCTTGGTACACATTTGAATCCTAACCCGAACCCCAAAACTATTGTCTGTTGCACTTGGACTGACCTTTGGTCCCAATAAACCTTACGGGTCTTCAAAGGTTCAGCAATGACACCAGAAGAGGTCTTCAAGAGGTAAACAACTGCACCGACACAGAAGAGCCCATGTGCAAGAGCAAACTCAAACATGGCTCCAAACAGTCAATTAGAAATGAACCCAGGCATACAGGAGCGGCACAAACCTCATACACAAGTAGCACATGGCAAACTTCTTTTATTTCAAAAGGGCAAACAGAGCTATACAGTACAAGTAGCACAGGAAATAACTTAGCCAAGGCTGAACTCATTCATTTCTTACTGATGCAGTGACGTCAGAACAACAGAAGCAAGAAACTCCTCCATAGAAACAACAACAAAAAAACCCCCCATTTTGGCTCCGTCTTTATGCTGAAGCACGGTACATCCAAACTGGAAAGCAATGTAAAAAAAGGACATAATGTTTTCCAGATATTTACAGTCTTATGTACAGGCATTTTTGTTGTCATCTAAATATTGACGCACATTGGTATCCTTCTTTTTTATTTCCTCCTCTCCCATATTCACTGATTGTCAAAAGAAAGGATGGAAACAGGTGTGGACATTCTTAAACGGAGCTTTGTACCGCAGTCCGAGCATGTTATTGTGGTGTCCCGTAAACTACAGCTCCCAACAATCATCCGACCAGCCTCTGCCAACGCAGGAGCTACTATCCGTCCAGGGTCCCATTGCTTCTCTCCTGCGCCAGACCCAAAGTAAAATCGGAGCCCCTTAAATCAAACCCGGACACCCTGCTGTCGAACCCAGGACCCCCGGGCTTCCTCTTCAGCTCCTCGCACTTCCTGTATTTACAGATCTGGTGTCCCCTCTTGCGGTTGCGGCAGCTGCTGCACTGTTCGCAGTTCGTCTGACGTCGGCAGGGCACGCACTCCCCGCACCTCTTCCTCTTCCTTCGCCCCGCGCCGCCCCCGCCCAGCGAGCTGGGGGAGTAGCCCTCAGCTACCAGACCTTCTATGCCCTCCGCTCCCACAGCCGTGCTCCTCCAGTGGCCTCCCCCCATCTGAAAGCCCGCCAGAGGGAACAGAGCCGGGCTGAAGGGGAACCAGGCGCCGAGGAAGGGTTGGAAGTCAGTGCTGCATCCAGAGGAGTCCTCTTCGTCCTCCTCTGGCCCAGACCCGCCTCCCTCGCCATCTCCTTTTCCGCCCTTAGCCTCCGCAGCCTCTTTTTTAGCTGGCTGGCTGCTCTGCGCGCCCAGGCTGGCCTGCTCCGTGGTGGCGGGGGTGAGAGCCAGCAGTCCGGCACGCATCAGCAGCTCTGCGGCATGGGCCAGGTGGAGCCCGCTGGGCGACTCCCACATGTCGGGCCAGGAGGGGGCCCGGCGGGGCTTACTGGGCTGGGCGGGACGCTGCTCCTGTGCCGGGGACGGCTGGATCAGGCCTTTGACGTCCACAGCAGGGGAAGGGGTAGAGATGTAATGGGAGAGGCTGTAGGGGTGGCTGGAGCGCTTAAGGCTCGGTCTCAGGGGCTCATTGGGGATTTTAGCACTGCTGTGGGCCTGATCCGGGGAGGAAGGGCCAGCGATGTCTACGGCAGTGGACATGGCAGTGGCTGGGTGTGTGTGGGGAGGGGGGCGGTTTGCCCTTGTGTTTTTGTGTGCGTGGGAGAAGGGGACTGAAGCTGACGCGGAGCTGACAACTGTCCTGCTGTTACTTCAGCCAAAATGGCAAGCCTTGGCCTGTGTCCCTATTCCCATTCTCTGCAGCGGCTTCAGAGTCCTGGAGAGCTGGAAATGAATAGGGGATGAAGACAGGAAGGTTAAGAATAGAAATGCTGGGGAGACAGATACAGAAAGAGAGTAAACAGGGAAGACGGGATCTGTATTTCCCCCCCCAGCAGAGCGACTCAACCGTGTCGGGGAATTATCGGGCAGACAGCAAGAGTTAAAGCACGAGACATTATGCCGTGGAAGTAAAACTGCTACAAAACCAGAAGCAGGGATCCGTGTGAGTGTATGTGCGAGAGGGAAAGAGAGAGGGAGACAGAGACAGTGCATGCCTTGCAACGGATTTCCGCATACAGGAGGCAGTATCCCTTTAAGAATTTCACGGTATATCAATGCAATCAATAACAGAGCGACAACAATATGCAAAGATATGCGCATATGCGCAGGTCAAATGTGGAGCGCGCTTTTCAAATACATTTTGACGACTGCTGTTATGTGTGCCAGCCAGGGCTTAAGCGGAGCCGAGAAGCACCAAATAAGGGACCGTAAAGAAAAAACAGGCTGTCTTTTGTCTGGTATCGACGACGAGGAGCGAGGTGCGCAACGATGCGGGTGCTGTGGATAAAAAAAGACCAGGCTATATTCCGTGTCCACGTTTGTGTGTGTGTGTGTGTGGGGTGGGGGGGTGGGGGGAGAGAAAAAAAACCCCCACAACACCGCGGACTAAACGCGGATCGTGTATGTTATTACAAAGTATGAGTTCGTGCCCTTTCGACGGGGTCGATCGGGAGACGTAATCGATCACTTTAGCTTGAATGAGGTTACCTAAGAGGACCGACGCCACGGCGAGCTGACCACAGTCCGAGTGGCCGCTGCGACACGGCGCTGCGCGCAGGAAGGGAGAGGAAATCGGGCGACAAAAAAAAAAACAAAAAAAACGGCCAAATCAACAGGAAGTGCGATGAGGAAAAAAAAAACGCGTCACTTTACCTTTCCAACGCGGTCCCCGGCCTCTCCTGTCAAATGTGTGACGAAGTCATGAACTAATGTCGAGCCGATCGCACAGCGTATGTTGGACGGCGGAGCTGCCGATTCCTCCTCCACCTCTCCGTCCCGGAGGGTCTGCAAACACTCTGCACGGAATTTGGGGGCGTCGCTCAAAATGCGAAGTGGACTCTGCAGCCGACCGAGGCTCGTGTGGTCAGAGCGACCCCGTGATGTCCTCAGGAGCAGTCCAGCTGACGACGACGATTAAAACCCAAATACACCCATCGGCTCCACTCAGCTCAGGATCACTTTTTAACACCGTTCTTCCAGAGACATAATTAAACACCGGCTACTGTGCCCAATGTTGTTGTTACTGCTATTATTATTTTGTATTTAAATGGTCATTTTGTCGTTAATAGAATACAACACTTATTATTGTCACTATTCAACGGATTTTCACATGGTTTCTCTCTCCGTACGAATAAAAACACAATATAAAGTTTTGATTAATGTCAAATTAAATAAATAAGTAAATTCAATTTTAGTTATTGAGATAGCACTCCACCGTTGCAGGGTGTAGCTTCATCCAAGCAGAACTAAGGCAAAGGTAAACGGAGCAACTGCTTAGGGCCTCCACACCAGCAGGGGGCGCTGTTATCTAGCTACACATTTTTTTTAGTGATACAATTTAATGTGTGAAATTGATCATTAATAGCAAAGCCAATATTTATATTTACATATGCAACACACCGAGTTAACTAAAAACATTTCTTTCATATTTTGTATTTATTACTGTTATAAATACTATAGGTTATAATTATTTTTCTGATGATCATCAGGCTGATTTAACGTTTATAGTCTTCTATTCAAATTCTGGCCGTCTCTAGCTTTATTAATAACAGGAGTCTAGTGTTATTTGTTCACTTGCAAATGGAGCCAGCCTAAGGCATAAGCGAACTAAACGGCCGCTTAGGACCTCCAAACCAGCAGGAGGCACCCAGGAGCGCCAGAATCCTCACAAACCGATCAGGCGTTAAAATCTATGACTAAAGTGTATTATTCATACAAAATGGACATTTTTGGTCCGTTTTTAAATGTTACTCTGGGTGATCATTGCTGTATTATATTGATTCATCTTTAACTGTAAAAGTAAAAATGATCTATTTTTACGTATGAAGGGAAATGGGTTTTTAATGACGACTCTTTTGTTCATATTTATTACTCTCTAATTACATCTACAACATTGCACATAGGTAACAGCATTGTTTCAAATCAGTGCAAATTGCATTAACCTACATTTATTCCTAATAAATGTTTTAGTCTTCACATAAACAGAAAAAACATTTACACTGCTGCCATGCGTGGCTTAAACCCAATGATATGCGCAGTTTCTCCTGAGAGCCGATGCTTTTGCAGTTGTATGAAGAGCGGCCCCAAGGCAAAGGCAAACTAATCAGGCCTCCAGGCCAACAGGGGGAGCCCAACAGCACTAGAACTCTCCTTTAAGTAGATTTTATTTTATTTTTTTCCCCAAATGTCATCAGAATAACTCATTTAAAATGACACAATAAGTGGAGAGTTGTATTTAGTTTGTAGCCTAAAAATATGCAGCATTTCTTTTAAGTTAAACAACAACAAATTATTAATATGTTCAAGTACATTAAAGCAGGTAATCCCATTTGATATCAGGATGTAAATTATGTAATTAGAGCAACAAAAACTCAGTTGTTTTTGACTGAAACGAGGCTTCTGTGAGGTTTCCCCTTCTTTGTAATTACAGAAAAGATCAATTTGGCTATGTGAAAACCACGTAACAGACACTAAAGATGTGAAAGCTAACGGAGCAGCACGCAGCAACAGGCTAACACACACTAATCAGACGATTGGACTCCATCAGAATGTGGGTAATTTCAAGGAGCTGTATTATGTAACTTTGACTTTTCTGAGCTTTGAATCCTGCTATGATGCTATCCCCTCATCAAAATTATACCTGCAGTGTTGCTACGACCGAACACTCCTTCCCCACTCCTGCCGCTAGTCCCTCCAGACTAGCAGCAGCAGCGACTAGCAAGCACTTGGTGGAACAGAGGTTATCATATGAACTATTTCTCAGCCCAACACACGAAAGAATATTTGCAAACACGTAATTGAGAAACAATTAAGGGTGACACGCTGAAGGCAGAGTGTCTGAAAGAGCAGGAGCTTCTTAAAGAGACAAAGGCCCAATTTCAGGGCATCAAATTAAGTCGTTTGATATGTACATCATTTTTAAAAATATAATAGTTACTTAATTTGATTATTAAACGGCACTATGCTGCCACTTTAATTCACTTTTTAAAAAAATTAATAGTCAGCTGCTGTGTATTGAACTTAAAGAAGAGCCTTCCATAACTCTCATTAAGGTCATGCTGTTTAAAAATATGCAGTTTCTAAGCTACGAGCAGATTGACTGACTGTTTTAATTAAAGCAATGAGGTAATGATATGCATCATTCCTAATAACACTGTAGCACACACACGTTCATTTAATTCATTTATAAATTCAGTGACATCATTTTACAAAATAAAAAAAGAGATGGAAAAATAGTTAAAGTGCGTTAAAGTTTACATTATAACTACTGATAAATAGCGACGTCTTTCATCTGCCGCTATTGGTTTTTTACCTTTTAACTCGCCTCCCGTCCAAACAGCGCCGCCTGATACAGGAGGCGACTCCTCCACGCAGGAGCGCCGGAGTCCACTCCACCTCTTCTGAGAGTCCTCCGTGCATCTGGCACGCAGCCAGACACCTCGTGCGTGTGCATCCGTGTGTGAGCGAGCGTGCGTGTCACTATGGAGGCAGGGGCCCACGGTTACTACACCGTCTGGCCTGGACCATCCGTGTAAACACAGCGTCTTCTAGTGGTCAACACAAATACAGCCACCCGTCTTAAAATGACCACTGGTGCTGGTGGACACTGCAGCATAGCAGCAGCAGCAGCCCCCTTCGGCCAAGGCCACACACACACACACACACACACACACACACACTGCAGTCGTCACATTGAGCTGTTGACTTATTATCCCCACACAATGTTAATCCATAAACACGGCGCTCCTGGTTAAAACTAAGGTGGAGTTTGGCCCCCCAAAAAAAAAAAAAACTGAAAAAAGTTGTGCCAACAAATTAGATCACTCAACATGTTTTATTAACAATATAACAGCACACTGACTCAACCACGCGGCAGCCAGTAAACAAACAAACAAAAAATCAATCTGATGAAGAAGCACAAATAGATCCGTTAAAAGGTTTTAACCTTCAGACGCAGTTTGATCAGGAAGCCGCACACAGACAGCAGATAGTGGTTCAACATTAAACATTTTTTTCTCCCCCCGCTTAAGACACGCGCCGTGAAGCAGCAAAACTAACTTGAACATTTCATGTCACATTCATATGGGTTGATGTGTTCGTCAAACAAAAGATAAAATAAGGCCTGTGCTGGCTTTGACATGAACGCCGTGCCGATGAAGAAGCGTGGTGACGAATTCATGTTTGGACCGCCTGCTCCGGTCATGGGCGACAACCCCGGGAACCGACGCCAACCGCAATGACTGTCGCAGTCCCTTGACCTGGATCCCGTTTCAAACATGTTGATCAGTGCGGCAATTTTGGGAATTATGGAAAAAAAAAATACAAAAAAACATCTGCAGTGTGTTCTGGCATGTTCTGGATTCGTCTGCAGGGAGAACACAGCGGTACTGACGAACGATGGGGCGGGTTCGTCTCCGGCGGCGTGCTAGGCGTCTTTCCTTTTGACGATGAGCGGCCCGACGTTATCTCCGGTTTCCTCGTTGTGGCTGTTGTGAGCGCCGTCGCAGTACGGGAACTGCAGGAGACATGGAAATACCGTCACACTTTAACTACCGACCCAACGTTTCGTTCATCGTTGGGTCGGTACGATACAAACACACAGCAGGTCGGTGGACGCGTCACACCGGTTCTGCTGAGGACAACAATCTTTTAGTGTGGATGTTGTTATTGAGAGAAGAAGAGTATCTCAACTATTTCCAGTGGAGAAGAAGTAGCTACTTTGAAAGAAACCACTTCCCACTGAGACGTCTGAATGCCTTACAACACTTATTGAGCTTTTATATGCTTTTCCTAGAGACGCACCGATCTGATATTAATATCCGTATCGGTCAATATATAGAAAACCTTTTTTTCTAAAATCGCGTATCGGTCACAATTGACCATATCCATAAGGGCAAATCTATTCAGTATATTTCTATGCCTTATTATTCATTTTACTTTACATTTATAATCCCTAATTGCACTTTCTTAAGGTTTGTTGGAATTTACTTTTTACATGTTGACCAAAATTGACCAAAACCTGTTGTTTTAGTCAGTTTCTTAATTTATTTTCCATTGGCTGTTATTCTCCTAATTTCACTGACTGAACAGACTGAAGTTGTTCTGACATGTTTGACCAATCTTGAGAAGCTGTCGGTGTGTTTTAGTGCAGATTTATCAAATACATTTGTAATTCAGCACATTTATATCTAAATTGTAAAAAAAAAAAAAAAAAAGTTTTAGGTTCATTTAGCGTTGTTTTTCCTGTACATGCCGATACTAAAGCTCAGCGATCCGTATCGGAAGTGGAAGTGGGAAAAGTGGATCGGTGCATCTCGAACATTTCCCACAAAAAAATCTGAACCAATCAAACTTTCTCAGTTTGATTGGTTTGATTGGTTTCAAAACAGCTTCAATTCATTATTTTATGATATAATTGTTATTAACAGCATATTATGATAGTATTCTACTTTCTATAGCAGGAACAAGGTCAACTAAATGAACAAAATGTTATGTTTATACAAAAGTTTTGTGCAAAAGTTACAAAACTGACCTAAAAATCAGATATATTTTCTTGCTAAGTTTTCTGGCATTCAGCAAACAGAAATAATTTAGGCAATTCTACCTAAACTAAAACTAAACCTGCTCACTGATTCCGGTTTAAAGCAACAGCGCTCTGACACACACAACATTTCAATTAATTATACACCACTCACAACATTAATTCTAGAAATAATATTTTGAACACTGTTCATTAAAGCCCTGTACAAAACTGCAGGGGAAAACTCATCCACAAACAATATCACAATGAAATCAAGTCAGCTTTTCTGTCCTAAACAACAACAACAAAAAGTGTTCAGACTTACAGTAGAAAATTCCTCTGTGTTGGATCTCAAATCACATATTGCAGTTTTTCGGTGTGCGTCTGACCTTTTTAGACTTCCAGCAGCGGCAGTAGACGGCCTTGGCGCCAATGTCCTCCATGTCGAAGCTGTGCACCACCTTGGGGCTGTCTTTGCTGAAGCAAGTGTTCACGTGATGCTTCTTGCAGCAGCGGCTGCTCAGGTAGCGGCTGACCAGGAAGCCCGCAGCTGCCGAGATGACGGCCACTGGCACGGCAACCAAGAAATGTTCTGGAGAGAGGAAAACGTTACACAAAAACAAAACACAAAAAAAAGAGAAGGGACAATCTTATTGGTGGTTCACTCTTGCAGGTTTGGTTGCGGATGAGTAAGCCTGACATTTTCGATCTGCATTGTTGTGCATCCGGCTGGCCGCTCAACAGATCAATTGGATTCTACTTTGTGTGTGTAAACCAGGATTCTTACACATTTTTAACGTTAGAGTTTACAAGACGCCACTCGCGCAATTTTAGAAGTGCATACGCAAAAGCCTGCCGAAATGAAGAGAAAGGTGGTGGATAGAAAAATAAATGGGAGACAAGGACAGACATTAGAAAAGGCTTACAAGGGCACTAGCCCAGGGTTCCAGGTTTTGCGGGTGGCAATAACATACACAATACTTTCTGTATTGTGCATGTTATTAAACTCTCGGGTTCATTTCTCACACGTGTTTTTTTTTTTTAAGTACTGCTGGATTTTTATTAATTTCAACAAAACTTAAATATTTGAAAAATTCTGCAATAATAACAGGTAGCGCATCGTTTTGGGACCAACATGGAGACATCTGCCAGATGTTTTAAATCATCCATCCATCAATTCATACCTTCTAATATGTAAGCCTACCTATCAACGTACTGTGAGTTGCATGAGTAAAACGTCTCTTTAGGATACGGCACTAAAACTGGCTCCAGCCCAGGGGCCCTTATTCTTCTTCTTCACACGGCCCTGATGGACAATTATAAATTGTAGTCTTGAAATGCAGATGTTTACAACAATCTGTCTTCCGTCTCCATACGTAGGTCTACACTCAAAAATATGCTGGATCTGGAAAATACTACAAACTTTCTCCAGAATGTCAACATAAAAACCTGAACACTGACGAATGGAAATGCAATGTGAAACTGCCTGTTATACAAGATTTATCCTGATCTAGTCGGTCCCATGATACAGAGACGGTAAGACAACAGAAACAGAGGTCTTGTGTTTTTCGTTTTTTTTGTAAAGTTTCCCGTCTGCAGGATCAGCAGTCATGGCTGCTGGGCCTAGATTACCTGTTTAACCGATTGAAGATGCAAACTGGAGCTCAGATGGCTGACCAGTAGGTTAGATAAATATCACCCGGGTTACCATGCGAAGCAAGAGGCGAAACAGAGGAAATATGTCCCACTTTCTTACGTTTCACAGCTTAAAACAGTTTAGTAGGTCGCTTAGGCTGCGTAATTGCTCTGCAGTCGGTAGTAAAGCTGCCTAATAGGTGGCAGACAGACACGCGCCGCCTTGGATTCAGCGCTAATTAAATAACTCAGGTAAAGCTAGCGTGCTATTAGCTAGCTTTAATACTATACCTTTGGTTAACCTGAAACCGGAGTTGTGGACCGCTGCCATCGGACACAGAGGTATCAACCAGCTATCACGTAAACTCGGACCTGTCGCGTTTTCTCTGCGCAGCGGGTTGTATTCGGTCAACTGTAAGCAGCAAGGTCAACCGGTTAGCTTCACGGAACTCTGTCCGGCCCCTTTACTGCTACGTCATAACGGATAGACCAATCGGGAGCAAGCTCATGGAACAAGCTGTTTATGGGCAAAGTACATCCGGCTTCACTTTTTAATAGATTAAAGACGGAAGTTAAACACACAAAAAAAAGCACGATTGACGAAGTTTGTTTTCTTAATCATTCTCTATTAAACAATGCTGAAGTGAAACCCGGGGAATGATTCCTCGAGCCAAGGCGTTTCGCTTTTTATTTTAACAAGCTGAGAGCTCTCATTTTAAACGAGTCAGTGTCTCTTCCCAGACCCAAGAGCAAGCTATATAATTAAAGATAATCGTTTGTGCTTAGTATAGCAACCTACATAACAAATGTTTTAATAGACGTTTATGATCATAAACCAAGTAAAGGCTGGTGCTGCTCATAAAGCTCATAAAGGTGGCCCAAAGGCGGATTCTTCATAAAAATCAATAGAATGACAAACAACCGTCAGAATCCTCTTTATGAGACTGCTTTACGGCAAAAGTGTCTTCAGTCGGAGGCTTCGTCAGACCCACTGTAGCACAGACCGCAACAGGAAATCCTTTCTGCCCGCAGCCATCAGCAGCTACAACTCTTTGAATATGACTTGCATTTAATTTCCCTTTGGGATCAATGATGCATTTTGAACTGAAATAACTACAAGGTTCCACCAGAGGGCGACAAAATGACTTTCTTGTGAAAATAAGCCCCACTTATTTAATACTGGAAAAAAAATAAGCAAGGTAGCGGTTTTACAAAGAGGAGAATATTTGACTGCAAAATATCGACCTAGATTTATTTCATTTGTAAAAATACATTTATAAAATAGAACTAAAATAAGCAAATGAATGTTTGTTTATAATGCTAGGAAGCAAAAAGCTATTTTACAAGTTTGACTCAATATAGCAGTTCAGCTAGATGCCGAAGCAAATTAGAGTAAATAGATTTCTTAAAGAAGAACATGTGATCTTTGATACTATAAGTGATATACAAATAATGTAAAATTAATTCCACATGAATTCCCCCAAGATCCATTTGTGGGGTTCTCATCAATCCCTTAAAAGCCTATACATTAATTTTTCCCTGTTTGTGTTCCTCCAGTAAAAGTAAAAGTTGGACTGGACGAAAACGCAAGTGTAATTTTGCACAAAAAGAAAAACTAAAAGCTCATCTCTACATATCAAAATACATTAAAATTAAGTTTGCTTCTGAAATTCAGATTTCTGGTTTTTGAATGTCAGAAAAGCAAGGCTTGAAAATCCAAACACGATTAAAAAAAAAGAAGAAAAATTAGAAAAAACAAAAACAGAAAAGCCCATCCCATCCATTAAGATTGTATTTAAACCATTAATAAATCCAGTTAATTGGTTCTTTTGGTGTCCATTTACATCCATGAAAACATTCCATCTTTATGCGAGACAAAAAACTTAAAACCAGAGTGTCTCGGCTTTTTGTATTCCCTTGAAAAAAATAAAAAATAAATTGTCGTTTGAGTTTCCTCTCAGATGTTTCCTAACAGACGACTCAAGAAAAAAAGAAAATTCCAAAGAACTTCACCACGAACGTGACGAAACGCCGAGCGCCGCCTGGACATCTTTTCAAACGAGCCTGACGACGAGTCAACACAGGAGTCGGAGGTTTTTATTACACAGTTTAATCAACACACAAAGCTCAACGAGCCTCTCAGGTAATTCAATATACAGAGGTTTTGTGCAAGAAGAGTGGGTTCTCCTCGCACCCAGAGCCCAAGCCAGTCCCGTAGCCATTTCAGATGTTAGCCGCTAAATTTGACAATAGCAAAAAGGTAAAAGAGGGCAGGAGGGTAAATAGAACAAAAAAAATAAAATAATAATAATAAGAGGGAAAGAAGCAACCTAAAAGAAACATGGGGCAGAGAAAGAAAAAATAATAATAATAAAAATAAAACATAGAAAATGCTTAAATAGCTGGTCCAGAATCTCCAATTTGAGAGTAAAGGGGAAAAAAAAAAAAAGGTGAAGACAGAGGGGTGGGGTGGGGGTAGGGTTACAAGCTGTGCGTGCAATGTGTGTGTGCCCGTGTGTATGATGGGGTTTTCACCTGGGTGGAGAGCGTGGAAGGGGGAGAGGAGGTCAGGGGATAATGAGGAGAATGAGGTGTGTGAATAAATTCAAGTCCTTTCATAGAATCCAACAGAAGAGCAAAGTAGGCCATGAGTTTTTTTTTCCTTTTTCTTTGTTTTCTCTCTCTCTCCGTTACACACAGCCTGCAATGACTTACGCAGTTTTTCATATTTTTTTTATTTTATAAAATACAGAGTGCCCTTCGACTCGCGTGTGAAAATTGCTGTCTTGAATCAACGCCTTCGCAGATGGAAATTTCAACAAAATCAGAAAGTCCCCCTTTTATTTTTTTTCCAAACCCTTCTCACCCCACCCCCTTAAAAAAAAACAAAAAAGGGGGGGGGGGAAAAACAAAAACACAAAGATCCCCTCAAAGTTTTGCAGTTTCTAAAGAGGAATGCTTTAGTAAAAATGGGGGAAAAGGAGGGTGCAGGCATGCAGGAATAAGGGCTATATATGGTGGAGGGGGCAGAGTTTTTTTTTTGGGGGGGGGGCGACAGCCCAGCCTGCTTGGATGTCGAAATGGAATCAAACGAGAAAGTGGAGCGATGGGATCCAAAAAAAAAAAACAACAAAAAACATGGGGATGGAAAGAGTACGGTCAAGAGGAGACATTTTCTATTTCAAAGTTGACACGTCTGTACACTGGAGGATGGGCAGATGAGCTGGGGGGCAGGATGGAGGGGGGAAAGTCAAACAGAGAGGGAGTGGGATGGGGGGGTACAGAGGGAGTTTTACAGGTGCTGTGGTGAAGGAGGGGCATGGCTCAAAGAAAGCACTCCAATGGAAACCAACAAGATCTTGTTTTTAAACTTCTCATTTGTTTTGTATGGGTTTTTTTAGTATTTGTTTGTTTTTTTTGTCGTTTTTTTCTTTTCTCTCTCTTTACATCTGAATCTCCCCCTAACCTTACGTCGTAGAGGTGGTTGGCCATGTTTCTACCCCCCAGCACTACATTGCATACTTTTGTGTCCATTCCCGGGCTATTTTGTTGTACCTGTGGACAGAAAAGAAAGAAAGAAAGAAAGAAAGAAAAACAAACAAAACAAGGTTAGTTTTGTATTTTTCATGTTTAAACTTTCCTGCATTCTAAAAAAAAAAAAAAAAAAAAAAAATAAAGCAGAAAATAGCTACAACTTGGTAGCAGCTGCTAAGTGGTTCACACGTTAAATAATAGGGAAGATGAAGCATCTAAATAATCTGAACACATTTAGGTTTGATTGTACGCCGGAGTGTTAGGGCCACGCTGACAAAAGGAGAATAATAAAATCACAAGAATTAAGTCGTACGAGAATAAAGTCATAATGTTGCATCACAAAATCATAACACGAAGGGAGCTAATAAAAAAAGCAAAATGTGGAGCGTCGACAGGAGCTTCTGTTTGGATGTGCAGTCAGAGCTGAGAGTGGTGGGATTGTGACATGATGAGCTTCAGTGACAGACTTCTTCATAAGTTCATAATCATCATTTGCAGCCATTGCTTGCGTCCTGATTTAGAGCGTCTGGCTTCTTCTAGTGCAGAATTATGACGCAAGTCTCACGTCAAAGACGTAAAAGTCGGACGAAACGCAACGTGACCGTTCAGACTTTGAAAAGAATCGCAAACGCATTCGAATTTGTAAGTGGCACAGAGTGGATTTTTTCTGGGGGAGTGAAAGGATCAGAATTGGGTCGTTGAGACTGAAGGGAAGAAGTCCGATATGAGGAAAGATAGAAAAAAAAAACATTTGCCTGTGTGAACGTAACCTAGGTTAAATATTTTGAGTCCTGTTCTTTGACCTTCTTAAAGATAAATTAAATTTGATTGAAACTGGTTGTGGCAGGTCAAAGATTTACAAAACCAGAAATGGACATTTTGCTAGAAAAATTCTGATCCGGGCATCTCCGTAATAAACGCACGGATGGTTGACTAGATCTAGTAAACGAGCATGAAAAACTATCTTCATGCTAAATGTATATATGCTTTTTTCGGTCAGGGATGGTTTCATTTGTTCAACAGCTTCCTTGATTTTTTGGGGGGGGTCGTTGGTATTTTCTAGAACTGGCTATGCTCTTGAGAATTAACACTAAAGCTAAATAGACAAACACTTTTAGCCCAAAGCCAACTGTGAGCCAATGGTGTCCTCAGTGTGAAACGCTCCTAGCACAGCTACACAGGCCTGTCATCTATCCATCTGCACTGCTGATCGTCACAGATGCATGAAAACTGAAACAAAATGGATCCCAGGAAAACGAAGAAAAGACAAAAGAGAAAAAAAGAGAGACGACAGCGTACTTTTCCCTGTCAGTCTTGTAGATGCGGGCGATCTCAGGTACTAAGGGGTCGTCCGGGTTCGGGTCGCACAGCAGGGAGCAGATAGACAGGAGAACTGAAAAGAAACGCAGGAAAACAATATGATCGTTTCACTTTTGACGCCATTAGCAGAAGTTACTGTCATAAACGATAATATTGTTGTTTTGACACCATTTTCTAGTAATATAATGACAATGGTATAATGCAAAAGATTAATGAACTTTAAATTCCAATGAACATTTAATACTGGAACTGGAAGACATTTTAGATATCCAAAACAAACAGAAACAATAAAATGAATTATGAAATCCCAAAAGTCAACAAAAGTGCCCTACAAAATAAAAAAAAGAAAAGAAAGGGCGGCGGGGAGCTCATTCAGACTGAAGACTTTTGTTATCCAGTTTTTGGTAGAAAGAGAGCGAAAAGGGAAAAACAACAAATCATGCAAATGGAGATTACTGAGCTTGTTTTAATTTATCATGTGATTAGCTGATGTGTTGCTTACTGTGACAGGATATAAAATCAAACAAATCATGCAAAAATCTGCCAATTTAAAGTAGGACCTCAGCAAGAGGGCAGTACAGCACATAGGAAGTAATTTCAATGGAAAAAATACAAAAATTGAAAAAAGGAAACGGCTGCCTTGCGTCGTCAGCTTGCAGAGAGCAGCTCACCTTTGGAGATGGTGAGAGCTGGAGACCACTGTGATCGCAGAATGTCAAGACAGATGCTGCCGTTGCTGTTGATATTTGGGTGGTAGATTCTTGTGGTAAACGCAACCTGAAAGCAGAGAAACGGCGCCGTGAGGAGGGTATGCAACAAGCAGCGCGGGAAACTATGCCATCGTATTTTTTGTTGTGTTTGTTTTTGAGGAAGTCTGCACAACGTAAGGTCACTTCAGTCACGCGGCTTCTTTACGCACACGTCTCTGCGTCTACGTCCTAGTTACCTTTGGCGGTTTGAAGGGGTAGTCTGTGGGGAAGTGGATGGTCAAGAAGAAAACCCCGCTCTGGTAAGGACTGTCATTCTAAAGCAGAAAGACACATTCTGGTTGACGAGTAGCGAAAAATGTCTGCCAATGTTCTACGTAGAGCTCATGCAAAACTTAATAAGGAACATTCAAGCAACACGGTCAGAGGCGAGCAAGTGAATACTTACAGGTCCCATTATTGTGGCTTGCCAGTGAAACACTGCAACAAAAACAGAAGTTGGTTATGAAACGCAAAGAATATAATGTTAGAATGAATAAGGTCACATGTTTGTTCAATAGGAAGCCTGGAACTCACTCCAAATACTGCTTTGGTTTTTTTTTATATATACAAGACAAGTAGATTTTAAAAAGTACTCCTGCTAAAGGCGTTATGATGTGCAATAGAGTGACAAATATGTAAAAAAAAAAAAAAAAAAAAAAGTGTCCAAGCACCGTTCTGCCTGCGAAGATGTGTCAATCCGAAAAACAACAAAAACCCACAAAAATTTTGCATCGCGAGAAAAAAAAAAACAAAACAAAAAAAAACAGTCTTTTGTAGGTTGTACGGTGGTTTATTTGATGTCGGATGGCAGGAAATGACACACAGATGGCAACAGTGTTAAGGCTGATGTTTCTCGTGGTGAGGCGTTAGCGTCTTAAAGAAACCCAAAACTCGCTTCAAATCCACACACAATCAATAAAACAAACTAAAACATTCCCCAAGAGAGTTATATTTTTTAAGTTTTGAGTTGTTGGGTTCATGATTTAGTTGTTATTTACTAGCATGAAGTGATTGACAAATCATGCTTGCGACATAGTGACTTGTTATTCCACTGGAATGAAACGCTCACAAAACACTTTCTTTGAAACACTGAATTGGGCAAAAGTAAGCAGTAGAAGTAGCGGTGCTAAAACAAACCAAATAGACATCAGAGACGGTTAATCTCATCTTGATCGCTGATCAGCGGATACAATGCTGAAAAATCATATTTTTTTTCAAATCGAAACTACAAACTCTCTCCGTTTTCAGTCTCTAAATGCCCACAGATTTTGCTACGTCTCAAAGTTGAGGACAGTACAAGTCAGATAAAGGTTAGGTATATAAACTTTGACAAACAATATTAGAAAATTAGATAGATTCAAAATTATTAGCTATATCAGCATTTTTTTCCCCCCCTTGTTTTAGTCTTTAGAAAATAAACAACTTAAGCAACTATCGCTGTGTTTCCATTAAAAATGTGCACAAAACTGCGGCTATTCTGCTAATGTCAGAAATAAAAAGTATAATTTCACAACTTTTCTAAATAAGACGAGTTAAAGTAACTTGTAAATAAGTTTGCTCACACAGTAAGTCATCAAAAAAAACATTGCGCGCCATGTTCCAACCACCACTTCCTGTCGTCTTCTTCGTCATTTCCAACAGTAGTAACATTCTTTTGAGACACACCAATATCAATACAGCGGAAAAACCACAAAAGCAGCGATTTTATAAAAATTGCCGTGTTTTTATAAAGCATATGTGTTCTCGTAATTCCAATTTTCGCTATAAGGTCAATAGAAACACAGCTGGTGTTGCCAGATAAACACATTGTGCACTTTTTCTTTTAACAGGTAAACTATCTTTACAGCAAGGAAAGACCATATATGCACTTCTACACGAGTACAGTGTTTTTAATAATAATAATAATAATAATATGGTAAATATTTAGCACAAAGGACCGAGTTGAAAACAAGAAGCTTTCAAGCTCTAGGAATTGGTGAGGCGTAATACCTGAACAAGTCTCAACTCTCAAACATGAAATAACGGCGTGGGAGTCGGTCCCAGGTGTTTTAGTCATGATAACCATCAGCTCACCCAGGTAGCGTCTGCTGCAGCTTTACAGGTACAGCACAGTGTGTGTGTATGTCAAACTCTGTGGATTTGCATAAATCAGTGGGCTGATCTAGCTTGTTCTTATGATTATAATTCAGTCAACAACACAAAAACTTTACATTATGTGTCCTGTAAAGCTAAAACGCTGGAATTATTGATCCCTTATTGTGTTATTGCTTTAAATTACTGGCGTTTCTGGAGGTTTCCGTTTTGTCTGAACTGACATTTCCATTTTTTAATTAAAAAAAAATAAATTATTATTATTACTATGGAATATACCTCATGTAAGCTCATTAGAGCAAACGTTGACCATCAAACAAATATACCAAAATAGAAATATTCCTGAATTAAGGTAGTAGTTTCTAATCCAACAGAGAACAAAAAGATAATTCCCCGTTTATGAATTAAACCACTTTTTCTGGCTGTTACCATACCAAAATAAATTATAGATAAAAAAACAGCGCCATTTTGTGAAAGTCTTCAGTATTTGACCTAAACATTGCAGATAAGAGTCAAATATGATGGGTCGTCAGTTGACTAGTATATTAACACATCCATTCAAGAATCTACTATTCTCACAAAGTCCTAATAAATAAATAAATAAATGTTTGAGCAGGATGTAGTGTGGCGTTAGAGAAAATGCTGCCATTTGACTCGGTGTGCCACTTTGCATACGGCCTCTCTGCCCTTTCACGGTTCAGTTTGGATGTAAATGAACGGGTCTGGTTTTCAGTGAGGACTAAAAGTGATTCGACTCATTTACTTTACACGACAAAAGAAAATCCTCCAGATCAAATATCTTCTTTGACGCGTTTGTTTAATCCGCTCAAGTCTGTGTTGCTTAGTGGACAGTATCCACAAATCCATACGTGCTTAAATGAGGTATTGCAGTACGGGTCCGAGAGGCCTGATTCGGTTACGTTTACAGTGAAAGACACGGCAAGTCCAAAGTCAGAGGTAGGTCAAAAATAAATTCCATTAGATGATAAAAATTGTTCGGTATCACGCTTTTAAAAATTAAAAGGCCAGCTGAGAACCAGACAATGCTATTTTGAGCTCTTAATTAACCGATTATCAGCAAATCAGGGGACTTTTACAAAAGCAGCTTTGGTAATACGAATACCTGAACCTGCCAGAAATAACACCAACCAAATACTTAAAGAGTCAATCACTGCTCCGATATGCAAAGACTGTCAACGGAAGTAAGATGGAGATTTTTTATTTTGTTTAAGCCAATTGTGTCGAGACAGGCAGCTCTTAAGACAATGACTAACTTTGAGGTGTTGTGTGTTTAGGTGGAATGGTTTGGGGGCATAAAGGCAACTACCCGAAACCCTGCTCGTATCAGACAAATTGGTTTCTCTTTGCGTCAATACATTGGTTGTTTTAAATAAAATTCTAAAAAACAATACAAGAAAAAAACATGGGATTGTAAGACCCTGATAATATACTAGTAGTTTGATTTTTAACTAAAAACATCTTTAGAGGAAAAACCTTAATTCAGTAACATTACTGTAATCTCAGCTCCTGGTGTCAAAAGTGTAGGAAAATATCTAAAATTGTGACTCCAGCAATGACGGATTGAACTACAGGGAGGAGAGTCTGGTATTAAAAAAAAACTGCAAATCCCAGAATGCACTGCAATCACCCACTTTGCTAATATTTGACGTCATGTTAACAGAAGCTCTCTGACAGAAGTCAACCTCTTACATGACAGCTCCTGATTTGAAGGAGACATATTTATTGGACTTAAAGGCTAGACACCCAGTTAGCCGTTAGCGAACAGTTAGCGACTAGCCGAGCCGCTAACTGCTCACTTTTGTTTCCCCAGCCGAAGTTTTCCACAAAAGCTTCGGCTTTGTGGATAATTCTGAATAATTTACAATTGCGTCACTTATGTGGTGAATCCTGTTCGACGTCAATGTGCTTAAAAACTTTTCATAAAACAAAAGTAAAAGGTTGTGTCTGGGCAGAGATAAACTAGCTTAAGAAAACTACTTGAACATCGGTTTTGATATTCAAGTATCGGTTGAAGTGTTAAAGTTTTGATTGATTTAACACTTCATTAGGCCTGTGGTATTATTAGTGTTTTATGATGAGTCATTATAATTATGCGTGAGCTTACTTCGTTTACCAGAGTTAACCTTCCCTTTCTTTTCAATGGCCTATAAATAGTCCATAAAACATGCTAAATGTCTGTTTTGCTAAAAGCTAACCGTGAGCGAAACTAAGGTAACTGCTGAAGCTAAAGCTAACCAAGTGCTCTCGCATTCATGTCACAGTCAGCTGTATCAAATCGCTGGCGCTCATAGACATTATTGGTATTTACGGTGCTTAAAGTACATTGTTTAAAACAGCAAAACGCTTCTTTAAGTCTGTGTAAGCCACCATTTTATGCGACATTACACACTCTGAACCAAACATCTTGGAAATATATAGTGATATTTTCTTTTATTAATATTATTATTTACTTTTATTATTATTATTATTGGAGCCTTGTAACAAAATTGATTTCAATATGTACCTTTTAAACGTACAGTGGAGTGACAATAAAGTATGTATACATCTAAACTAAATAAATCTCCATGGTGACTGATCAACAGGTTAAGAATCAATTGTCCAAATAGTTTTTTTGATTTCTAATTCTGCGAGTTACATTACTTTATCACAAGATGACCTTATCTTCCCTCCTGCTTTGCATTGTGCACTGAATGTTTGAACCCATACCAATCGTTTTCAGTATTAAAGCTGCAGTAGGTAGCTTTTATAAAAGAAAATTTAATATACATTTGTTAAGACTGCGGCATATATGTCATGCCACTATAATAAGAGACAGATAATCTATGAAAATGATAACAAAGCCAAGTTCCTCTGGCTTTTTCCAGTGATTTTGCTGTCATCTGCAGAAACGCACCGCTCCTGATCAGAAACAACCAATCAGAGCCAAATGTAAACGAAAGTCTGAATAATTCACAGTTATGTCACTCATGTGGTATGATGAGCTCTCTCGTTTATTGGAACCTCACCCAGACTTTTAAATTGAAGGAAAGCAAAAACCAAAAAATGGTGGACAGATATAACTTCAAGAAAGCAGTTACTACAAATTACTTGAAGCAAGATTAGCAAATTCCCAGCTGTATTGACGGAAAGGTTAAAATGAATGTCCCATAGCGCGAAAAGAAAAGAGAACAATACGTCGCTGTTTTGAGAAACCAGTCTGGGTATTTCCTGGATGTGTTTACACAACAAAAAGAGAAATGCTTCCTGAATTTAGGTCAATGCACGGGACTCAGTGCTGATACTTTCATTTTCCTTTCCAACGGACACGGCCTGAGCTTTATGTTCAGTCTGCGTTCCTACTTTCAAAGTTGTGGTCAACAAAGTTAATGAAGTTAATTTTGGCCTCGTTGTGAGTCTTTACATTAAGTAACAACGCATTAAGATGGACTTCAAAGGGGAGTAGGACAAATTCCTGCAGCTAGTTTCTATTTTTAGGTTGACTTGGAATCACCAGATTACAGAGTTGGGCGCTAGATAAACTAGCTCCAGGTCTGGTTCGTAACTCACAGATTCATATTCCAATCAAATAAAGTTCTGGACACCATTTGGGGCAGTCGACTGATGAAGTATGACACATTGAGTCCCAGGTTCCAAACAAAATAAATATGAGTGACCCATTTACTGGAGTTGTGTAGGAATATTTCTTTACAGCAGATCATTAGTAATTATAAAAGATTACTTTAAAATGGTCTATCATGACTTTTGCATGACTGGCCAAATTAAATCAAATCAAAATTATGATGAAAATAAGCAAGTGCTAAATGATGGCATATTATATTATTGTATGGTTAGCTATGTTTATGAAGGTTTAAGCTGAGTGTTAGGACAGATTTTTATTGCCATGTTCTGTTAATCAGTGAGTGGCAAGGAAACATAAAAACCTGCTTTGAGAGTCATAGGAATAGAATATAAATAAGGGGATGTGGACATGTTGGCGAAAAAAAATTAAGCCAAGAAAAAATCCAGGAGAACACAAAGCTTATGTCGTTATTCTGGGTTTTAACACCTTTTGTCATCGTAAATGTTGACATTTCTGTCTGCAGACTTCCTTAAAAGCTTCGGGTCTCGACCAGAGATGTCTCCACTTAGAGGAACATTTGTTTTTTATAAAAGTTACCCGCTTTACCTGCAGCTTTAAGAAGCTTGTAGAATTTTCTGCGTCTACATCGTCTTACAGGACAAGTTGTACCTTCCATAGTTACCAAAACAGTAATTGTATGTTTGAAGCTAAAGTGGGTTGACAACACCTTTAGGGGAAAGTGGTTTTCATCCTTGTTTTTATAATGTGTTTTAGCATCTATACAGTCACAATAAACATTAAATCAGTTATTCGCATGATAAATTCAAATGAGTGCGATAATTTCCACTTGTGTGCTTGTTTGTGTAATCTATAAAGGGATGCTGCCCTTTAATATTACTGAAAAGGCGCCATTTTGAAGAATGCTGCAAACATTTGGCACACAGTACAAAGAAGCTAATTTGCACTTTGTTTTTTTGTCACGTGTGTTAACTGGCAGATTTGCCTTTTTCCCTGTCTGAGCCTCGTTATTATTAACATGCTTTTTCTTCATAATCCATTTAATTTATTGTTTTGTTTTTATTTATTTTGGATACCTAAAATGTCTTCCTGTCCCAGTGTCAAATGTTATTTGGAAATCAAAGTCTATCAATCATTGAGAGGACGTACTTGCATTATTATGACTTTTTGATTATATTAGTTGAAAATTGTCTCAAAACAACAATATTATCGTTTATTGCAATAATTTCCGGCACAATTAATTGCCCAGCAAAATTTGTTACTGTGATGAGCCAAGGCTAGAGTCCCGTGAATTTACATGTAAATGTTCATTAATAGGTACTGTTGCACTTTTAGAAATAAACTTGAACAATTAAGGGGACCGTGTAAAAGAATGGTATCCATAATTAAAAATCAAGCAATTTATAAACTCTCAACTTTAAGCAAAGAAAAAAGTAAACCTGACCAAATGTGTTACTTTTTTTTATTTTTATTGGTAATATTTGATCCTCCAATTCACCTAATCGTTTTTGTGTGTTGTCAGTCGCTTTGAGACTTTGTGTTTGCAAGACAGAAAGTCAGTTTGGAAAATCATGGTGATAAATCTTAAAGGAAAACTTCCCTCCATTTACATTACTAAGATTGCTTTAACCTCAATGCAACTCACTACTGGTGTAGAATTAAAATACTTTATTAGGTAAAGAAATCTATTGCACAGTATAAGTACATAAAAAGCTTGCTCAACATTTTAAACAGACTGTCAAAACAGGTTCTGTTCCTTATTTATGTCTCAGAAGAACTATGCATAAACGTTATAGAAAATATAACTGATATTGCGGGACAAAATCACAATCTTACAGCGTGAATCTCAATCCAAACCCAACTCATTTTGATCAGGTCCATTATTTTCTAAGGCTTGATTCCTTTGAACAGATACTACACTGTGTACAACAGCATAATATGCATGCAAACCTGTTAGTACACCAACAAGTCCCATCTGTTCTTACGCAACAAAATTTAGGATGTGCATAATTCTGAATGCACAGTCATTCCTTTTTATGATGACGATGATGATTGTTAAGATTATTATTATAATTTTTTTTTTAATCAGTACAGATTTTGACGTCTTAACTTACTGTCATCTCCTACTGGTCCTGCAGAACACTGGGCTGGAGGGTCCCGAGCCAAGTCATTCAACTCCTATGACAAAAAAAACAACAACAACCAACAAACAAAACCATTTTTTGGTCACATTCTGCTTCAGAGTTTCGGTTAAGGAATAGTAAAATAAAACTGAAATAGAAATATAATCAATTTGAACTTAATTGTTTAAGAACACCCCAGTTCAAGTATCCACTCTGAAACTGCAGATTGCGATAAATAGTGCAACGAGAACTTGTTCATCCCCTTTAACATGAGTCTACTATAGCGCAGTAAGCTTTATTAGCGCAGTAACAGCTATTACGTAACGTCATTTCTCCGGATATCGAGGCTGCACTGAATAACCTAAAAAAAAAAAACATAATAGTATGGCAGCATATTTTTTTACGATTATGTACAGTCGTAATAAACGATGTGTGGCACGGTGCAACATTACAGTGGAAAATGCTACTTTAGCATACGAGCTATCTGTTGAGGTTCAACAGTAGCACAAGGATGTCATGTTAAGACAGACTCCGCTTGCTGCTCGGCTACATTAAACATGTGTTAGCAGTACTGAATTACAACAGAAAATAACACAATAAAACGTGTAGCTTAGAGAAGTAGTAAAAAAAAAGAGCTGAACAATTAAAACTAACGACGTCCTGCTCTTTATTTCATAGCAACATGCGATCAAAGGCAAACCAACAAGCAAACGGGCCCGTTTCCACAACGTCAAAAAATATTAGCATTATACAACCAGCTATCAAATACTTCTCTATGACTACCTCATCCTTAGTGTACAAGGAACAACGAAGTGAAAGACGCACACAACACGACTAGCCTTCATTAGAATTGAAAATGTGCCGTCTGTATAAAGAGAGCAGCTACAAGGGTACACAAGGCTAGCTGGCGCTACACCAATCGTTGCCTATGAGATGATACAGTAATATATACCGGTAAAGAAAAAAATAATTACAAGACGTAAACATTTTGACGCCAATAAACGGTCAGCTGTGTTATTTACTAGGCACCAGCGTCTTTGTTGAGCTATGGTTAGCCTTGCCGTTAGCTGCTTAACATAAGAGGTATCTGTCAAACCAAGTTACTGCATTTTTTTTTTTCCTTTCAAAAAAATTTGTCAGACAGCTAGGCTGCTGTATATAAGTGCTCCTCGGGATATACGTTCAGTCTCAACCGAAGAAGCCATTCTTGTGTGGATAACTACAAAAAAATATTGTTAAATACGGCTAGCTAGCATAAAGCGAACGTTTTAGCTTCCCCGAATTAGCCAACCACCGGGATGACCACCACCAACAGCTAGCACGCCACTGTGTTTAATAGCGTGACACCCGGAGATGTGTTAAACTTCAGGTTAACGTTAATATCCGACATAAGGAGATTAAATGTAAACACAACGTGACCCCACGGAAAAAAGGACCGGGAGGAGCTACTCCGTCAACAGCCAAGTTGGCCCATTTAAAGCGGCTCCAGTTAAGAGACGACGGACCGCTGCCATCACTACCGTCACTAGCCTTTCGCCGATCCCTCGTCGGCACACGAAACTAACTTTAAGGGCTTTTCGTAATGTTTAAAACGGCTCTCGGCACAATAAACACGTCGGACAAGCGTCTGAATAGCAGCCGCGGTTCACAATCCGCAACAAAACTGCAAAATCCAGGGCCTCGCCGTTCACTTCCTTACCTTGTGAATTCTTTTCAGAGCCATTGTTGTGCTAGCGCTTCTGTCAGGGAAAACGTGCGATTAAAATGGCGTTTGGTGAACCACTTCGTCCGTTGGTGGAAACTGCAGCTCAGGGAATCATAAAACACCGTCTCTACATACACCGGTCACCGTGTGTTGCCAAAGGGAGCCGCCGAGAAAAATTTGAGGCGAAACTGAAAGATAGAAGGGGTAGAACCGCGGTCCTTCCTCCTACTGCAGCGGCTACCAAATCACTGCGGCCTGCCTGCGCTCCTGTGAGCTGCAACAAGAAGAGCACTTCCGGACAGCTCTCTTCACAGTAAACGCGTTTGTTTGTTTGTTTGTTGTTATGGTGCTTTAAAAAAAAAAAAAAAAAAATCAACTTATTTATTTATTTTTACAAAATGTACACTATTTAATTTTTTTTAACACCACGAATTAAAATGAGCTAATATGAAAACTTAAAGTTGATTATCCATTTTAGTAGTCTAACGTTTACAACAATCACCAGATACAATTGGAATAAATCTCAAATGATTGTTGGGGTTTTCTTTGACACTAGAAGACCTACAGAAAAAGTGACACGAAACATTGAAGTGGGATTCAATTAAATTTGATTCCAATTCAGTAAGAACGATTTCGAGCCTATGTAGCCCAATAAAGTACGGTCAAACCCAACGGTATAATTTGCAAACACCAATTTCAAAACTTCGAAAGCAAAACCGGCAGTTTGAAGCTCGGTAGTCTGGTTCCTCATTGAGTGACATTGAATGGGATGTTTAATACTGCATTTGTATTCAATTGCTCAAGTAAATAAACAAATAAATAAGTAAGTAAATAAATAAATAAAACTTGTGTTTTGCTGCCAGTCAAACATTTAATTGAACTCTGCGTGTTCACGAGCGCTTACAAATAAATTTAAGCATACATCAACAATATGTAGTTAACCGGGGTTAGATTTATTGCTTGGGCTGGGGAAAAAAGTGCATAAATGAGATGGGTACATTTATTTATGCATTTATTGGTTAATACATAAATGCATCGTGTTAATCGCAAAAGTAAGCAAATCAATACATAAAAACAGCGTTTATAATGAAGTCGTCTCCACCCCCCCGCCCCCCCCATTCATCTGCTTGGTTAATTTTCATACAAAATTTTGTAACGTTAGCTGAGTGGTCATGAAGATCTCTGTGTTTTATTTTGAAAGTCCCCCAGCAGATAGTGAAGCAGTGCTTTATTTGTTTTGTTTTGGGGTTTTTTTTTTTGTTTTTGCGCATCTGTCATTGCGCTGCCGCTCGGTAGCCCGCCGCTCCGCAGATTTGCACGCTTTGCTGCATCCAGTGCGCCTGAGCAGAGAGCTGCTGCTGCTGCTGCTGTTCTTTGGACGCGGAGCCAAAATGATCCAAACAGCATTTTTTTTTTTTTTACTAAACTCCGGAGCTGCGGTGTCGTCTGGCTTCGCTCGCTCAGCGGGGAGCTTTGTGTTTACAGTTGTAACTGCTACGTCACCAGACGGAAGGAGTAATCCCGAACAGGTTCGGTGTCAGCAGAGGATCCTTAGCTGAACGCTGGGTTCAAAAATGGACCACTGGCTGCGATTGGACCTCGGATAAAATCTTAGTGATTGTAATATTTTTAAAAGAACAGTACGGTCCTCTTTGTAAACCCCCGTCAGTGGACGAGAAAGCGATAAAGTGAACCGAATAGCCAAGCGAACAGTTTACTTGTAAGCACTTTTGGAAACTCCGATGCGTAGTCTGACGGCAAAGCAAAGTGTTCTGTTGAGAACATCCAGAATAATCTAATCTTATATATAAGACACGGCATGACTACAGTTCAACCACAGAATCAAAAATTGTATATGTGTATGAAGAACAAACTTGTTTTCGAGATTTGAAGAGAAGCTAAAATGGGAGAAATAGGATGTCTCTTCTTAATTCAGATTTCCGGCTGCAGTTTCTGCTGAATTTCCAAGGTTCATAATAAATATATTTACAGACGTCCAACCTAGAAGTAATAAATACAAGGGCTTTTTTTATTATTATGTCACTCCTGAACAGAATACTTTTATTCACTTTTGGGAATGCTGTACGGGCAAAAGAAGGACCTCCAGGAAACACCTTGGACATAATTAGGAGTTTAATACAATCTCATGTCAAGGTTCCTTACCTTTAGTACCGAGGATCAAAATGATCCTTGAAAAATACATTTGTCTGTCAAAGGGTTTTGTTGAGTATGGAAGCCCGTTTCCGCCACTCACTGTTTTTTAAAATTTATTTACATATTTATTTACAAGTAGGAAATTAAATATTATCTACGCTTTTATGTCTTCAAGACATGTATGTAGTCTAGCTAACTGATTGGATTTAATTGATTGAATTAATGGAAAAATACACCTGAATATCATCAACATAACAGTGGAAATGCACACACACAGCACAGACACACACACACACACACATATATATATATATATATATATATATATATATATAGCAACAAGCACTCAGTCCTGTGGTACTCGACAAATTATCTTAAAGTATGAATATGTACAGTTGGCATGAACAAACTAGAATCTATCGGATAAATATAATGTAAACCAATCGAGTGCCGTTTCCCTGATCACGATAGCCTGTTCAGGCTCTTCTAAGAAAATAATGTGATCACCTCTACCAGTACAGACACAAATCCTTTTTAATGAGAATATCATTAGTAACTTTCACCAGAGCTATTTCAGATCTATGATGAGTTTTGAAACCTCACTGAAACTCTTCAGTTTGTCATTGTGGAAATGAGCGAAAGGCTGTGAATACATACATCACTGAGACTGTTTGGTTCTCTATTTTTCATAAATTTGTAAAACACACCAAACCTTTTTTTTTTTCTTTCTTCCCATACAGTCATAATTGTGTGGATAATTTTGGGGGGAACAAGATTATGTTGAAGCAGTTTGGAGTAAGGCCTGTAACACAACAAATTACGGAAAAAGTGAAGCGGTGTGAATCCTTTCCAGACGCACTGCACCTGGATGAAAACGGGAACTCAGACGAGCTTCATTTCCTTGAATCAGGTGTTTCGTAGCAGCAAAATGTCTAAACAATGAGGACAGTGTGCTTTCATTACGGCTGCAGAAACCCCTGGTCTTTCTGTCTCTAACAAGTCATGAAAAAAAAAAAAACACCTCCAACTTCTCAACTGGAAGGAGAGAAACTTTTTTGCAGATTTGAAATCGTGACTCTTTCGAACAGCGGAACATCCTTGAAATCGGAAACCAGCTCCAGGCTCGTCCCCGCGGAGCTGGATGAGGCCGTAAAGTCCTCTCCTGCCGCTGGTCTAATTCCTGTGAGTGTTGGCTGTTCTCCCTGCTCTTTGTCCACCCATGCTTTCCCAAGCTGTCACTTCTTGTCTTATTGTCAAACTCGGCCGTCAATACGGCCCTGTGAGCGTGCAGGTTTGGAGAACCAGCCGGTGTCTGATGCTTGCCATTTAAAACACGTTGCTATTTTTGCTGCCCTCCACCTTCACCTCGCTTCACTGGTCCAGGACGGCCAAATTCTCCATAAGCCGTCCGTTAGCTTGGTGTCAGCGGGTCCGGATTAACAATCGTGGGCTGGAAACCGTTTCTGGTGCCCCATTGACTAAATAAAAAAATATGTTGATAATGTAAATTACAATACATTAATAGGTAGTTATACATATGACTGTGTATGACCTGATGACACCAACTAATGACAGTAGGTTTAATACGTCCCTTGGCCAGTAGCTCCATGTATTTCATGTAAAATATGAAATGTTCAAATACTTGAGTATTGTTTGTGTTCATGGCAATCCCAAAACATTTCTATCACTCAACAGATATGGGCCTATGACCCCTGTACAAAGTACAATGTTTGCAAATAAAATAAAAAAAAACAACAAACATCTGTGGTGCGCTCCAAAAAACTGGCGCCCTGGGCTACTGCCACTGTAAGCCCTTTCTAAAGTCCGGCCCAATATGTGAGCTGCACACAGAAAGCAAAAGTAAGCACCTGGATTAGGAAAAGGTTCAATACTGTGAGAACGTGGTTACTCACTCTAGACTTCAGTTGATAACGTACAGCAGCCGCTATCTGTCCATATTGTGTTGTGATGTACTAGCTTAATGTCTTACAGAATAGCAAATGAGACACCGCTCAAAGGAGACATTTTGAGAGTGTGCTGGTGTGTGTGAACACAATACCAAGGAGAAGAGTGAATGAACTAATAATCCCCACCAGTCTGGCAAAGAATTCATTTTAATTTTCCAAAATATTTGAACAATTTTACGGTGAGGACGTTTATTTACAAATGGATGACATTGAACTCAGCTGCTAGTCTTCCAAGTGGCAAGATGCCCCAGCAAATTTAACTCAAAATCAGAAAACTTGTAAAAAAAAACAAAACAAAAGAAACAAGCTAAGAGTTACAACCCGGACAAGAAACTTGGCTGGAATGTTAAATAATGAATTTTATGACAGCACAGTTAGAAAAATACTGAACGAGTATGTGGTTTTCTTTATTGGAAGGCCTACCTAGACAATGCCTCTTCTCTCTCAGATGTTCAGAAGTGTATGGTAGCATGACTTTGCAAAGTTGTGTTTCAATAAACACAAAAACGTCTGGAACACTGTCCTTTAGAGTAGATCATGTTGAGATGATTGGTCAATGCACAAGTGCCACATTTGGAGAAAAAACAAATAGCAACTGTCATAAAGACAATTATGACAACAGAAAACAGTGTACTGTTTTTCCGTTTCGTTTTTCTGAAGCAAACTTGAAACTGCTAAGCATGGCGGTGGATGGATGATGATTTGGGCTTGTTTTGCAGCCTTATGGACCTTTGTCCTTACAATCATCAAGTTGTCCTCTGAACGTCAATGTTTTCTGGGGCTTAACTTTGATTCAATGTTTTCTGGAATCAAAGTTAAGGGTTAGGCCATCCAATAGCTGAAGCTTGACCTCAGCTATTGAAGGTCAATCCAAAAGCAGCAGGAAATCTTTAACAGACTGGCAGAAAAAGTAAAGAATCAAGGTGTTGTACTGGATCAGTCAAAGTCCAGACTGAGATCTCAAGAAAGGAGTGCAGAAATGAATCCCTGTGGCTAATGCAATGTTGTGGGGAAAAAAATGGGTCAAATTTCCTCCACAATAATTTGAAAATATCAAAAACCTCTTGGGGCTGCACAGTGGCGCAGTTGGTAGCACTGTTGCCTTGCAGCAAGAAGGTCCTGGGTTCGATTCCCGGCCGGGGTCTTTCTGCATGGAGTTTGCATGTTCTCCCTGTGCATGCGTGGGTTCTCTCCGGGTACTCCGGCTTCCTCCCACAGTCCAAAAACATGACTGTTAGGTCAATTGGTTTCTCTAAATTCTCCCTAGGGGTGAGTGTTGTGTGTGCATGGTTGTTTGTCCTGTATGTCTCTGTGTTGCCCTGCGACAGACTGGCGACCTGTCCAGGGTGTACCCCGCCTCTCGCCCGGAACGTAGCTGGGGATGGGCACCAGCAACCCTCCCGACCCCATTAGGGACAAGGGTGAACAGAAAATGGATGGATGGATGGAAAAACCTCTTGGTTTAACAGTTGAACCTAAGTGCACCTAATC
The DNA here is from genome assembly GCF_001444195.1 of Xiphophorus couchianus. NCBI lineage: Eukaryota > Metazoa > Chordata > Actinopteri > Cyprinodontiformes > Poeciliidae > Xiphophorus > Xiphophorus couchianus. Next base: position 25,276,634 of record NC_040250.1, on the reverse strand, counting down.
AGTTGCATGATCTACAAAAGCATTTGCAACTTGCTCAAAGGAATGAGAAACTCCTTCTTTGACGTGCAGAAGTGACACAATAATTTGAAGATTGAACAAGTAGTTTTAAGAGTTTAAATTCTGTTCTGAGAAATGCACCCAAACTGAGAAAAACTGCAAAAATATTTAATACTTAAATTTTCTTATCTTAAAACCCTTTAATGGACCCAGGACCCATGGACTTTCCATATTGAAATGTGGACAAATTACACTTCCTTGTGTGTTGTACTGTAATTTTTATGGTAAAATTCTGGTAAAAATGGCTACCGGTAACTTACCATAAAGTTTTTATTTTTATTTATTTATTTTTTTACAATAAAATGTCAATATGTTATACAGTCCTGTCGTGTTTTTCACTTACGTAGACTAATCTTTACGGTACATGTGTTGTTTTTATAGTACGTTGCATAGAAAAGTTTGCAGTTCTGAACTGCTAAAGTCACGGTTGCCAAGACATTATGCCTGAGGCAGTATGAGCGTATTTACTATGGCAAAACCACATTTTCATTTTTTTATTTTACCATATTGTAGGAAATACGTTATTTTACCGTATATTGGGAAATCCACTAAAATACTGGCAATTTTGGTTGCCATAATTTTACCATATAAAGACAGGAAAGTTCTGGCAACCACAGCTGCCAGTATTTTACCATAAATTAGAGCCTTTTTTCTTTTCTTTTTTTTTTTTTTACAGTGCAGCTAATGCTACACTACTGCTAAAGTTGGCATTAGTGACAGCAAGAGGAGCCTCTTATTCAAGGTCGACAAAATATTTGGTCACCTTCCTGAAATAATGGCAGAAGCTCCATTTTTTATATAAAAGGGATATTGCCAATAATAATAATAATAATAATAATAATTTTATTAACCCCTCCTTCTTTCCAAACATGTTTTTGGCAGGAATAAAAAGAGAGGTAAAGAAAAACATAAAGAATAAATAAAAAACTTGGGCCATTGTTTTAGAAAGGTGACAAAATGTTTAATTTTTTTTTCTTTAACCAATAATCAACAAGTGACCAAATTTGTTTACTACTTAAATTAGTAAATCAGTGGTGATGTACCAGGTTTTCACGGTGGAAATTGGGAGCCCTGTTGATACCAGAAGGTCCTGGGTTCAAAACCCTTGGGACTTCAGCGTGGATTTTGCATATTCTCTCTATGCGTGGGTTCTGTCCGGTACCCATCAGCGGGGTCCAACCCATAACCCAACCACCACCACCACCAGTCCATGGACTGAGTTAAATTAATCAGATTGTTTTGACCAATTAATGATCAGAGTGCATTTCTCACCATTTGAGCAAAATGAAAAAGCATTCAGTTCAAGTGATCATCAAACTGAACCGCTGCTTTGCTTCACGTGCACACGCACGCAGCCACGCACAACTGCCCACTCCGCAGTTACTCAAAGGGGCGGAGGGGAAGCCCTGTAATCAATGTCTCCACGGGATGGCAGTATGAGCCTACAAGTGTGTGCATGCACACGCGTGTGTGTTGGCTGTTTCATTGTGTACGTGTGGGGTGGGGGCGTGTGTGCAATCCACGTGTGCGTGAAATCTGCGTGGGAGTTCCTTGTTTCGCCATTCCGGGGTGTTGCCAGCTGCGCAGCGCCGCTTCCAGAGGCGGTTTGAAGAGAAAAACCTCACTCTGGAAACGTCTCTCTCTCTCTCTCTCTCTCTCTTCTTCGGCTCCTAACCTCCAGAGTCCCCCACAACTCCACCCCCTCCCCCACACACCAACCCACCCTCACCCCCGACAGCTATACCAGCAACCCGACACACACACCCGCCCCTTCTGGAAAACAAACAAACAAACAAACAAACAAACAAACAAACAAACAGACAGACAAACAAAAACAACAAAAAAACACTCGGGATCCAAGCATGCCACAACAGCGGCGGCTAGGTATCCGCCTTTCCTCCCCCAAAGTCACCGCAGGCGCAGCAGCAGCAGAAGGCTTCCCCGGTCCGCGGCAGCTCCGAGTCTCCTCCACCGAGTGATGCCACTGCTGCAGCGGGAGGAGCGCCCAGCTGCCACCGCGTTCACTGTCGACGCTTGTCGGAGGACCCGACAGCACCACCATCTCCGCCTTTGACAGAAGAAGACAGAGCAGCCCCCCACTCCCTCTTCCCACTCCCCCCTCCCCCCATCCACCCCCCGTTCACCCTCTCCCTCCCTCCCCCCACTCCATCGGCTCTGCTCCAGTCGCGACTCCAGGATGTCCGACAGCAACGCAAGTCCGACGGACCGGGTGATCAAATGTAGGCAGCGCTCCTCCGCGCCCGTTTCTGCTCTTAACGCGCTTCATCTGCGTGCGTGTGTGTGTGTGTGTGTGTGTCCTGTTTTTTTTATTACTCTGAGCGGAGCGTTTTCATTATAATAATAATAATAATAATAATAAAAAAGGGTGGACATTTGGCTGACGAGTCAACATGCATGCGCCTGTGAGCCTTTGAAGGAGGCAGGGAGGGGTTGTTGGTGGTGGTGGTGGTGGTGGGGGTATCCGGCATGATACGCCATAATCAAGGTCTTCCCTCGTTATTCTATTAGAATTCACCCCCTCACCGAGGCATTATCCCATTTTCTAGCGGAGGTGAGGGCGGTGGGGGAGGGAATCTTGTCTCCTCCTCTCTGCATATAGCCGAGGCAAAACTGTGCGACACGGCACGCTGCTGCCGCACGAGCTGCACGCGCTCCTCTCCTAGCGGTGGTTTCGTGTTACTGAATAATAATAATACCCGAACCGAAAGAGAGAGAGAGAGAGAGAGAGAGAGAGAGAGAGGCGGAGATGGGGGGTTGGGGGGAGGAAAGCACTGACTGACTGAGAGAGGGGACACGACGAGCATCTCGTTCCAATGAAACCCCAAACAGCGTGACGATGACGGCCAAAGGCAGACATAAAGGTAAACTGAACGAGGGGGTTTGGGAGGGAGGGAGGGGGGAAGGGGGGTTGGTATGGCGGCGGCTGGTGAGAAGATCGTCGATGTGGTGCTGATGCTGCGGATGCGGGCAGTGTCACGGGATGATGCTGCAACGATGCCCGGGGATGCTGAGGAGAACGGGGGTTAGGGGGGGCTGGAAAGAGGTGTCACTGTGTCAGCCAGGGGGGGTCGGAGAGGGCTGGGGATTGGGAGGGGGGCGTGGGGGGTCCTCCTTTAAAAAATAATAATTAAAAAAAGACTCTTATGGTGATCTACCTGTTTTTCTGGATGGACCAGTGTGTTGACCTACATTCGCGTTTTCTGATCCAGTCGGAGCCAAAGTCCGATGATCGATGCGTTTGGACCGCAGGTGTGTGTGTGTTTGTGTGTGGGTGTGTGTGTGGGTGTGTGTGTGTGTGTGGGGGGGGGGGGGGGGGGGGGGGGGGGGTTATGTGTGTAGGATGGTAACTTTGCCAGGCCTCGTGCCCGAGTTTCGCGTGTGTAATGTGGCGAAACCTGATGGAGAAATCACCATACCGACTGAGAGAGTCAGTCAGTATGGCATCCAAAAAGGCGCCATTGGGGTTGAAGTCGATTGTTTTCTTATTTTGTTGTGGGGTTGTTGTTTTTTTTTCACAATGGCCCCAAAGTGGTGATTCAGCCTGTCCTCCTCCGCGTCTCCTTAAAGGTCTCCCTGCCCCCCCTCCAGCCTCCGCCTCTCATCCACCACCATCACCATCATTCTCCTCCTCCCCTCCTCACTCTCTTGTTTTTCCCGACTTTCAAACGAGAGACAAAATGGAGCTTAGGGATGCTGCGCTACGTAGACCCGAGTCTGTGTTGCCGCTCTAATGGTGTGGAAGCGCCGCTGGATTACGGAATATTTAATGTGTTTAAAGTGTCGCTTTTTGAAAAAAAAAAAAATTATTTATTTATTTTTGCTTTTAAGCGTGGGCGGCCACGGCGGGGAGAGGAAGAGAGGAGGGGTGATGGTGGTGGTGGGGTGGGGGGGATCCACTCGGGTCATGATCCGTCGAGCTTGCACAGATTGCCGTGCTCATCGGGTCAAAACGGCGGCTTCCACGCACAAACCCTCCCCCACACCCAGCCATCCTCCACCTAAAAAAACAAACAAACTCACACACTCACTCACACACACTCAAAGTTCGTCTCTCTATGCCTCTGCTCGGAGAAGTGGAGCAGGTGCTGCATACGTTACGTCGCTTGGGCATGCCCCGGTATTCCGTGCGTGCGTCGTGCGTGGAATGGGAGCGGTGGGGAAGATGCGTGGAGTGGAGGAGAGGGGCGGAGGGGGTGGGAGCTCTTGCAATTATGCTGCCTTTTGCCCAATGTTTGCTTAAAAAGATTTGTGCAGCACAGCATCCACCAGCCGTCCACCCTGGTCCGCATCTACACATATAAACAGTGACGTCGGACCACTTTTGTCAGTAACGAGTAATCTAACGCGTTGCTGTTTCATATCCAGTAGTCAGACTACAGTTACTTATCAAAAATCATTGTGCGTTACTATTTTCTTTTGGAATTCCATTTCATTTCCTCTACGCGTCTTGTCGAGTGATCGCCGTTTCTATGCGACAGAAACGTAAACGATGGAGGGAAGAGGGAGATGCTCATTTTGTTGGTAGAAAAACCAAGTCCTTTTATTATAAGCGGCTGTGTTTTTTTTGTGTGTGTGTGTGTGTGTGTGTGTTTTTTTTTGTTTTGATTTTTTTAAAGTCGCTAGCAAATTTAATGAGTCGCGGGTTGCGCTCTTTGGGCTCGTTTTTGACCGTGAAGTTGCTCGTTTGGGCTTGGAAATAAGCAGACAGAAACCCCAGAATGTGTCTGACCTCCAGATAGTTTTAATCAGGCTCCCCCTGTCCGTCATTTCCCGGATGATCCGTCCCGCTGTGTCTTTGTTACTGTCAAGTTCATATATTACCTGTCAATTACGTCGAGCTATCCAGAACATTAGAAACATCGAGACTAGTCTGAACAGCGCAGTAAACGTGAAAACAGCCACGAATGAACGAGTCCGTAAAGTTGTGCAACTAAACGGCATTATGATTATTAATATTAAGATAAGTGACACAAATCTGTGCAGCAGCCATCTGAATTGTGGAGCCGCACTAGGAGCTCTGCTCTCTGGCACCAAACGCAGGGCCGTAACGCAGAACCTGGAGGCCGGAGGGGGGGATTTTAAGTCAATAAACTGTTTTCAATTATAACTACATAGATATACATGCATTGTCGTGGTTTCAAAGTGTATTTAAAGCAGGGTCTAGCTAAAGCTGCAGTCAATCTTACACAATATTCCAATCAAACAGGTGGAAACATGTTAAGATTTCACAAATAGGTGAAATCAAAGGGTACGGACACATATTAAGGCTTGCCACGCATCTCTTTTCTTTTGTGAGTTGTAGTCTTCGGCCTAAGCACACGAGTGGGAAGTTTGTCACCCCCCCCCCCCCCCCGACCCCCCACACACACACGCACACAGAAAAGTCCCCTCCGGTAAGCCTGGGGGCTCTTTTGGCGTACTTCCTTTCGTATCCCGTTCTCTCCCAGCTTTCCGTGTTAATTGTGGTTGTGTATGTGTGTGTGTTGGTGTTATCCTTGAGGGTCGGGGGTCCCACCTTGACAGGCCTCTCTCTGCCCTGTGGGGAGGGTGGCAGGGCAGGGACTATTTATAGAGAAGGTACTCCAGAGAGAGAGAAAGGGATTGTCTAATGAGGACAGGCTGTTCAGGGATGGGCTGTTGTTTCTGTGTTAGTGTGAGCCGCTGTGGAAACTGACGGTCCTCACTCATCGGCTGTCTCGCATCCCCGTAAAATCCCCTTCAAAGAACCACAAATCTGCTGACCGGATATGGGTCAAGAAAACGGCGGATGAACACGGACAAAGACACGCGGACGGTTGGGTCTTCCCTCCGTCACACGCATCCTCATTTCTTGCTCTCATTAATTCATCCGTGAATTCCTCCCACCGTCGTTTATTCACGCAGAGGCAAGCGTTGAGAAGAGCCAATCCCGAACATTTCACGAGCTCCTGGAGAGAGTAAACATGGCAACGGGTTCTGGGCGACTTTGACCAGACAGTAGCCACCTACACAAAACATTTCCTCCGTAAAGCGGCGAAACCTGAGCTCTCACTCTCTCTCTCAGCGCCCTCTGGCCATTCATAAATCACAAACTGATGTGCTGATATCCTGCCCAGCTGTGAGCTTTCAGATATTAATTCGGCAGCGCAGGACCACAAAAGATGCGGTACCAACGAAAGGCACTGCAGCTCAGTGAGGAGACTCCTGTTCTCGCAAACTGGAAGTTGTGGGTTGGACTCTGGCTTCCTACTGCCACATGTTAACGTCCCACTGGGCAAGGCACTTAACCCCCAGCTGCTGATCTGTATTGTTGTTGAGACGTGAGCATATTTGTGAGTGCGACCGGTTTAAATGTGGCTCTAGTGTAAAGAGCTTTGAGCACATTTCACAAATGAAGTCTATTTGTCCTAATCCCATCTTAAAGTTTACTGTGAAAGAGTGATTATTAGGTCTGTTACTTGTGTTTGCATTGTCATGGCGTTGTAAAGCTTTCATAGGCCCATGAAGAGTCAGTGGAGGATTAGGATTGGGGTTGGGAATCAACTGTTACACAAACGGGCTCGGTTTTTGAGAATAGCTTTCCAGGTGTTTGAAGACGCCACCATCGTCCAGTTCAAACAATTATGAGGAGGCGTGAACACGATGAGAATGTCATCGTCATACTGTTCAGGGCGTCAGACTAAAGGCAAATACAAATCTGGATTACATTTTCTGAACACACTGTGACAAAGACTACTTTGGTTCTCGGGATCGTGTCCTGTGGTCTGAGGAACTGAAATTTACATAAGGAGCATTCTTACATCATGGTGGAAAGAGTGGATGTATAGAGGAAACATTTCTGTTGTACTTCACAAAAGAAATGGCATCACGTGGAAACATTAAAGCAATATATCAGGAAGTTGAAGCTTGGATGCAAATGGGTCGTCCAAATGGACAATGACCCCCAGTCATGCCACCGATTACTTAGAATGACTTAAGTGCAACAAAGTAAATGTTTTAGAGTGGCCACACGTAACAATCCGACTATAAATGAGCTTTATCAAGTTTTGTAAGGGTTAGTCAAACTTGGCTACGTTACATAGGTTCTGTGTGGAGGGACGAGAGTAGGAGAAAACCGAAACATTTGACCCGAGTCTTAGAATTTATCAGGAAGTTCTACTAAAAATTAAATACATATAAAGTATGTAACCTTCTGACGTGTAGGAATAATACAAAACTCTCATTACTCAGACATCTAACTAGAAATAATACTGGTAAACTGACCTTAAAAAGGAAACGCTTGACAGTTTGTGTCACATCTGGATTCAACTGTTTATGCATCATAGCTGCAGAAAAGCAACAGCAGCTGTGTTTCTACCCAAATGGTGCAACTTTCAGATAATTTCACGGCACAAGTCAGTCCTTTCCTGCAGCCTCTGCAGTAAAAGGCTCAAACGAAGGGCAGACGCATCATGGCTGACTTCTGTCGTCATTCCTCCGATCAGTCTGTTCTCGCTTCGCTGTCACTTCCTGCCTCCCGCACCAGAACCTCCTGATGGCGAACCGCCTCCCTCTGTCATTTAAACTGATGAAATATCCCCCCCATAATTAACTTTAGCCATTAGAGATGATGCGCACAATAGCAATCTGATTCAGATCAGATTCTGCTCCAGTTAGGCTATTGGGCCCGGACGAACAAATTTAGGAGATTTGGTTGAAAGCTATGTCATAGATTTTTTTTTTCTTCTCTTCCTCTCTCTCTTTGTCTCTGCTCTGCAATGTGGAGATTTTTGGCTGAGCTGGCAGCTGTGCTGTTTCAGAAATTCCTCACGGAGGAGTTCATCTGTGGAGGATCGGCCGAGAATCGAAAACCGCCGCGAACTGCAGCAGGAAGATGCTGTAAAAGTCTTCAGCCGTTAGCTTATTTTGCGCTTTTCAGTCAGTATGTTCTCACGTTGAGCCAAGATAAAATGATGGATGTGCGTGAATTAACCTGTGACGTTGAATGAGGTGCATGATATTATCAATCGGTCAAGTGTTTTTGTGTAACACATTTCATCAACGAGGCAGATTAAAGTGGACACACATTTTTAAAAAAACAAGATAATCACATCAAATAGTCACCAATTGTGAAATCAGACATTACGTTCTGCTAAGTGCATTTGTTAAAATCATCAACACACATCAAATATATTGATCAATGTTCCAGTTATTGTCAATCAAAGGCAACTCTAAACAGGTGTGTTTTTAGTCTTGATTTAAACAAACTCAGTGTTTCAGCTGTGCTGCGGTTTTCTGGGAGTCTGTTCCCAGATTAAGACATTAAAGCGACCAATACCTTCATTCATTAACCACACACATTACATTATTATTAACAATGCGTTAGCATTAGCTAATGGTTTTCCTTAAAACCCCACTTTACCACAGACAAAATCAACCACAAAATAAGCAAGTAAAACTTTATCCAGATATCACTTTTTGAGATAAAGTTCAACAAACAGGGAAGATTTTTTTTAAAAAAAATAGGGTTTTAGTCAGCCTTTAGAGGAGTCACAGAATAAAAAGGTTTGTCTCTTTTAGTTGTAAGTCTTGTATTTAGGAAGATCAGCAGTAATTACGTATAGAGTAGAGAAATGTAGACCAGTGTCTGTCCATGTAGCGTTCTCAAAGTCAGCACAAAGATATAAAAAGTTTCTTGATAATCAACTGAAAGACAATGACGATGCATTAGCCATAAAGTCAAAAATTGTGAAAGGTCTTCTTCGGGTCTGGTAGCGGTCTGCTCCTCAGATGAGTCCCAGATGTTTTGAACATTCACAAAGCATGTGAAGTGAGACTTTGGTGGTTACTAGAACGTGTTGTTGGAAAATGTTTGAAAAAAAAAAAAGAGTTGTTGGGTCTTCTCCTTTTCAGCTTACTGGCACATTAGACGACCAGAAGAACCAAGAAAAGTGGCTTTCCCCTTGATAAATTAAAAAATAAATCAGGATCTTGGCTGAAAAGAGAGGGGAACCTGCCAGGGTGACTGAAGCTTAGCCAGTAACAATAAACATAAATGTACAGCTGGATAAGGCACTTTCTTGATTTCATTATTTCATGGTGACATATTTTGGTTGAGGCATTGAAATAATCTTATATTTGTGTCAGGGTGGCTGACTCATGTCAAATATATGTTCCTTTGTTTGTTTTTAAACTGTGTGGACACAGTAGTATTTCTTGGCTTCATATAGTTAGCTATGAATGTATTACTCTTTATTGTTGTTTACTGTATTGTTTTTAGGCATCTAGTACATAAAGACAGGAAGAACAAAAGTTCCTGAAACGTCTGTTCTTAAATGTACTTATCCTGCGACCTTCAGCCGCAGCTAAAGAGGAGGGTTGATGCATCAAACATGGGTTGTTAGCAAACATAAATGTACATTTTAACAGTCATTGTTAAGAAATCAGCAGTAAAATTATGAAATAGTTTGTTTTAAAAGTGTAGACTGTCAATGGTGCTTTCTGATTGTATGGAAATTCCCAGTTGGAAAACCAAAACTTCCGTTGGATTTGGGATTCAAACCGAGCCAGAGGTCGCCGAGCAGCCCATTCAGTATTCAATATGGCTGCCGCTCATGTGAAACATGTACTACAGCGAATCGAAGGCAGCAAAACAAAAGACCTGAACAACAAACAAGTTTCAGAAGAACAGGGGGGAACACAACAGATGGTCCGGCATACATGAGTTAGTGAGCGACAACATGGAGCGACAGAATCAGCTAAAGCGCCTAAGTCCTCAGATGAGGTTTAAAATACTTGGTACCAGCCTTGTGTGTTTATTTTCACAGGGGCGAAATCCACTTTGCACAAGCCAGCGTGGTCGGCAATATCTGGTCAAAGAAAACCTTTAAGCTGCTGATGTGACTACAGTACCTGTCTGTGTACGTTGTGTTTTCAGCTGATGGATATAACCCACTCTGGACATTTTTTAACTTCCCTTTTTGTTGCTTCAAACTTGGGAGAAGCAGCATCGCTGCCTGAAAGCAAACTGCTGCCTTAGATATTAACCAGAAAGGTCTGCTGTGACAGAGTTCAAATTAAGGCCTGTCTGGTTGTTGTTGCTTGACAGCACTCTTTTGGTTCGCAGGAGCCTGTCCTCGTGGGAAAATGGGGCGGCTACTGCTTAGGTTCCAGATTGATGAAAGGTTTTCTAAAATCCAGGGGATGTGAGTTGACTGTGGCACATCATATAGCAGCTCAAGAAATGTAGAAATGTTACCGGAAATGCACAAAATAAGCATATTTGCTTTCTTAGCTATTGTTAGACCTTCAAGAAATTCACGTTTTCTTTTGTTTTTCCCTCAGTTCTGTTTCGTAACTTCTGTCACTTCCTGGAGCATTTCGACTAGTCGCCTTCGATTTGTTGTTTTACATCCAAGGAGTATGTTGATTGGATGAAAACGAGCCACACTTCACGTGCGAAGACGCAAAGTTAGCGATCGCGCATGAGATCATTTGCTTACAAAGACATGTGCGCTCGTGCCAGTTTCACGGCTCACTCAGATTGGTGGCACAAAGACAACGCCACACAAAAGCCGTTTCTGAGTGAAACTACAGGCGTTTTTTCACTCGTGTCCCGTTTTCTCGTGATCCACTGATAATCCAATACATTGATTTGATTTGCGATAATCTATGTCGTTTTCCTCCAGCTTTAAAGTGTCACGCTAATAATTACTCCAGCCACACAAAGGCACTGCAGTATAGTTTATTTTTAAAACCACTCTTGTAAAACTTGAGTCAAAACTTCAAATGTCCCAAATTTTCTTCTACAGCTACAGCAAAACACGGAGTTTACTGTTTATAATACACTTTTCGTGCTTTAGCGCTCAGCTCCAGGCTTATTAATCTCAGTGCGCAATTAAATATTCCTTAACGTCGGATCAATCTGTTACTGCGCCCGGGAAAGAAAACATAAATCGCTTTTGAAGAAGAAAAAGCTTTAGAGGTAGAGCATCAATCCATCAGTTTTCCCAGCTTGATCGCTCAGAGGGTTGCGGTCGATGTTGGTCCGGAGGTGTGGCGCCGGCTACGTCAGGGCTAACACACGAAGGGGAGGAAACCAAGCGTCGATTATTAACACAACATGCATGTTTGTGAGACGTGATTCAGAAAGAATTAGCATGCTAACCTCCGGCGTGGGTTTTTCTTCTCAATCTGGAGCTTTTTTTTTTTTTTAATTCAACATTTTGGCAAAATGTGATTGAAAACGGTTATAGCCATCAAACATTGATGAATATCATTATCATCATCTGCTCTTGTTTTAGTTTAAAGTTTCCCATCTCTATTTCCTTTCCTTCCCCAAGCTGCTCTCCACTCTCTCATACCTGCCCTACTTTCACACTCCTCGCACAATTTAAGAGTTTCACTCTCTACTTCTTTCCCTCTGCCTCCGTTGCCTCGACATGCACCCAAACTGAAGCTTTACCCCCTGACTGGAAATTTACTGCAACACAGATATGTGTCTTTTTTATTCCAATGGTATATACCATCAGTTGTACAAGAAGCCAGGCTGGATGCTTTTTTACTGGCTGCCTTATTTTTCAATAAGAAGTCACACATATTCTTACATGCATGAGTAATTCTTAGGTTTTTTTGTGTTTTTTTCTGGCTTGTGTTATCTGACAGCCTGCAGTGCACAAAACCTTTTGAAATATTAATCCAGTCCATGGTTTCTTATGCAAAACTGGTTTCAGCGTTGGAGTGCCGCCGTTCTGGGGTGAAGGAAAACAGACGCCCCCGGCGCTCGGCCCCCCGAGGGTCCTGGGACGTCTCAGGGTCTCTTGTGTGTCGCGTTCAACCTCGAGGCACGTAAAAGTGTCACGGTTTGGAGTGTGGAGGAAGTACAACTGCAATCTCAAACGGCCCCCGAGGAACCTTCGGATACTGTAGGGATACCCAAATATGCGCTGGAGCGAGTCTGTATGCGTCACAGACAGGTTCGACGTTCCCCGAAATAGGTTCTGGAGAAAAGTGTTTTGTGATGGCTTAAATGAGAGAACGGCGTACGAGGGGAAAAAAAACAGAGCAGGAGCGAACGTGCTGTTTGTGGGCTGCGGCGTGTTTCTGTCTCGGTTTGAGTTAGGGCTCATTCAGCAAAGGAAATGAAGCCACTGAATTAAGACTTCTGATTTCAAGAGTTAAGAGAGTTAAGCAGCAATAAGAAGGATTTACGCTGTAAGAGAAAAAGGAGGTGAAATGGAGGTAAAGAAGGAGCAAAGGGACAGAGTTGAAATGTGTGAGTGGCCTTGTATTTGGTATATTGTGAAGACCATTTTCCTAACACATACTCTGTTGTTGGGTTTGTTCTTCATGGCTTCCATAAGGAGCGAACCCAACACCAAAATAAGTGGTGTTATTGTGTAAGGCTCTGGGTTTAGGACTAAGGTATGAATTGAGTCCATGTTAGGATTAGACAAGTCTGGCCATTGCCTTAATTGTTGCTTAATTTTCATTTCCCATTAGTGCTCAGTCTGGGTTTTCTCCCACAGACTTGGATTCCCATATCCACCAGGCCAAACAGCAAACAGAAGGAGAGGTTGTGAACGATGATTTCGATTTTCTGGGTAGTTTTAGCAATGGCAGCAAAGGAAGTGAACTAAGCCGTTCAGTCCGTGCTGATCACACCTCCAAATATTGAATTCATCTAAACGGCCGCCTCGTTCAGCGAGTCACTTCTCTCTTTGCAATGGAGAATGGTTGTTTTCAGCACAGGCGATTTCCAGTAAGCGTCATAACGTCGCACTGGCGCATTACATACGTCACGGACAAACTTCAACAGAGTCCATGCCTCCAGGAAGCAATGGTTTCTCAATAGCTGAGAGTCCAGGTCCTCTGGACGAAGCGAAGCGTCGAACAAGATGCTGGTTTGTACCAGGCTACAGTTGGGCATGTACTGGTAATGGTTAGGTTTAGGGTTAAGGTCATAGTTAGGTCAAAGAAATTAATGAACAATTAATGGAAGTCAATGTAAAGACTTTGTGAAGATAGAAAGACATACTGTGTGTGGGGGGGTGAGGGGTGTGTGTGTGTGTGTGTGTGTGTGTGTGTGTGTGTGTGTGTGTGTGTGTGTGTGTGTGTGTGTGTGAGAGAGAGAGAGAGAGAGCCAGGCCTAGTTTTAGTGTCTGATCTAGGCCATTATCTGTGTTACCACTGATGGGGCTCCAACAGGCTCCGTGGATCCTCCATAACAATACCTTTTATGAGCTTTTACTTGCTTGTGTGTATGTGTGTGTGTTAGGTGAAACATGCGTTACCCTCCGTATTAATACCATTGTGTCATACATAATGCACGCATGTGCCCCGGCGCTCTACCCCTTCTGTTTCTCTCTAAATTTTATAGGTGTTTTCTTTTTCTTGCTCCAAACCTGGTCTGTAATTATGCGTAAGAGTGTTTAGTGGAGTGTTTCTTTCCGTGTGTGTGCAGCTGCGCACTCTTGCTGTATCACACTCGTCGTGGGTCCAGCCCCCCCCCCCCTCTCCAGCAGGGCCCTGGGGGCCTTCATTATGTAAGAAAGACGTTACTGCAGAACAGAGGCGGGTAGATGACTCCGGCAGGCCCCTGCTTATTGCAGCGAGCGCAGACCTCCAGATCGCTCGCTCACACACTGGCACGCATAAAAAGAGGCAGACAAGTTAACGAAATCATGCTGAAAAATTCAGACCTTTTTGAGAAGAAACCCCGTAAAAAAAAGAAAGAAAAAAGACTCACAAAATCCTCAGACACCTGCCATCCTTTACGTCCATGTACCTACTCTAACAGTCCTCGCGGCCATCTTGAATAACGCTCTCTTATGTCTTCCTCCTTGTTCCGTCTGTGAATCCAGCGGTCCCCTTCCCCCTGGCCCACCGGCTGACCATGAAGGAGGTGTTTGACTCGGAGGGCCGCCCGCGGGTGGACCTGCTCAAAGCTCACCTCACAAAGGAGGGCCGGCTGGAGGAGGCCGTGGCCCTGCGCATCATCGATGAGGGCGCCGCCATCCTGCGCCAGGAGCGCACCATGTTGGATATTGAGGCGCCAGTCACGGGTAAGGAGCTCCGGTCAGGAGGAAGAGTAAAACAGATCTGTGCAGCAGCAATGAGATGGTTGGTGTCAACGAGGGGGCAGTTTATGAACTTTATCTGACGTTAGTAGTTAGCATAAGATGTAGCTAGCTTCATAAAAGGGACCGACTGGTGTAGTATAATCTAAAAATGTACTTCTTTAAGCTTTATGTCATGTTATCTTATGCCCTTGTCAAAAACAGACCTGGAGTGTCGCTTTGATTATTTCATGCGTGTTTAAGAAATCCTTTAATCTCCATGGCAACCATTCAGCTGTACAAAACGCCTTGGTGGACCTAGCTCTGCCTTCGAGGACCACGCTCCTCCTCGGAGCTGCAGTTTCCAAGCCTCCACCTGACAGGGCAGGCCTCCCCCACTCAGCTCCTTCAGACTAGCCAGCAGCAATTGGCACACCAGTTGGAACAGCTGAGCTCATTACAGGAGCTACTTCTCAGTGAAACGTTGGTAAAAATGTTAATGTGTTTAATAGCGGAGCCATGACGTGATGACTTCCTGAAGGCAGAGTTTCAGAAAGAGCAGGAGCTTCAGAGGCCCAATTTCAACCAATGTACTTGTGTAGGGGCTTGATTAGTGATTAAATTGTGATTGTTAGAAGGATTTGTTATATGCCGATGACAGGGTTGCTTCCTCTTGTGTTCGCCGTTGAGCCCCAAATTATTCACAATCTGTTCTCTGTGACGTTTATCTGTCATTTAGACACTTTATGGCCTTTATTAAATGGAGTGCGGTTCAGTCCCACTTCGCTGAGTGAAGCAGTGGATTTGGTCATCTGTGCATGTATTTCCCGGCCTTGCTAATGTTTTGAGTGGAGGATAATGTCGTGGGAAGGACGATACAGTGAGAGCGAAATTAAAAAAAACAAAGAAACGTCTTTCAGAAACAAACCGGCCAGTCAGACTGAGACACTCACAACCTATTGACTCTGTTTGGTTAATGCACCTTTGCGTCTGCTTCAGCTTGTGTGTGTGTGTGTGTATGCAAATGGGAGCAGTGAGATAATTTTGCGTGGGCTGCTGTTGCCCACGCAGTGTGGGAACATCGCTCAGCTTTCACAGGTACAGATCCCCGGGGACGAGGACAGACAGACGGGCAGACGGCGAGACAGCCGATCATAAGCAGCTTAGTGCAGAGGTCCGCCAACCTTTTCGCTCCCGACGAGCGGCATATTGATTCCTACTGTCAGGTTCCTCCTCTCCCACATAGACTCTGATCCAGAAAGAAAGTTTTCCTGCCTGACTTTAGGTGCAGAGATTGGCTCCGGTTAGATATTCAGAATGGTTAGGATTGTCAAGTAAGCCGAGGGCTGAAACTTGAACTGACAGGCTTTTGAAAAGCTTGTGAGAGGAAACTGGGGTAAAGTCTTAGGAGACCACACACAGGTCACTGCCGATTGCCAGGTCAAATGAAAGTAAAGCCTTTTGGAGCAGGAAGTGCAGGAAGTGGGAGACAGACAGACAGAACGAAGAAAGCGGGCATCATAAAACGCTGAGGAGGTTGAACTGTGACATCAACGAAAAGTGAAGGAAGAGACCAGACGGATGGCGATGGTGAGATTCTGCAGACAGACAGTCCTGAGGTCTTGAACGTGTAACTCGATCTGTGTGCGCATTCCTCTGTCTGGAAAACATCTTAGAAGTATCTATGTGAACAAGTTCTATGTTTTCATCTTAAAACCTTTTTTTTCTCTAAAATGAAATTTACTGTGAAATTGTTTTGCAAGTTCTACTATGGGTGCTAATATTTATTTATCCTCTAAGTCAGAAGTCTGCGACCTTCCAAAACGGCTCTTTAAAAATGCTGAAGAACAAACTTGTGTGTTCCAAAATAAATTGAATCACAAAACTTCGTTACAGTAGTATTTATTAAAACTTGAGCTAATTTGCGCCAAAGGATGGCCCAAAATATTAGTAGTTACATGTGCGAAGCTGAATATAATTGCACCAAAATATAGATCTTCAAATTAGGATGCACTTTTCAGAATTGTACTTGTGAATAGATGAAAGCCATGTGTCCTTTCCCTCTTAGTTCACAATTATCTGCTACTCTGTGTCGGTCTGTGGCATAAAACCCCACTGGAATACAACGAAGTGTGCAGTAATACCACAAAATCTGGTTCAAGTAGGTACGTACTTAGTCCAGGTACTTGTCCACTGACTCATTATTGTTTTGTGAAATAGAAGCTTAATACAGACCAGTACTTTCACGACAAATTTCGACAACAAATGGGAAATATGGTCCACCGTTTATTTGCAATTTAGTTTAAAGGTTTTTAACATCCATAAATGAAGGCAATAAACACACCCTCATGCTCGATTTCTCCTGTTTGTGAGTCCGATGAGTGACGTTTTCAGATCGACAGTCGGGACAGATACGGTTTTACTGCTGCGGATGCGAGCCGGGCCATATGGAGCCGGTGGAGCAAAAACACTCCCACGTCTGTTAGCTGGATTGTTCACATGTGCCCATTGCTGTTTCCACAGTGTGTGGTGATATCCACGGCCAGTTCTTCGACCTGATGAAGCTATTCGAAGTGGGAGGTTCTCCTGCCAACACACGCTACCTCTTCCTTGGGGACTATGTGGACAGGGGCTACTTCAGTATTGAGGTGAGGAACGGTGCAGCGTAGAAAACACCCGGTTGAATCTGCTCTTTTTCGGGTGTGCGTTCAGTCAGAAACGTTCTTTGCATCGCTGTGCTGCAAACGCAGTGACCGTGCAGGAGAAACAGTGCTAGTGGTGTGCAGTCCCTGAGGTTTACTGTGTGGTATCCAGGGGGAACCTGAGCCCCCCTCATTGGCACAGTTTCAACACTGTACTGTGTGTTATGTAACCAAGAGCGTAAATTCCATCTCATTATTGGCAGGGAACGCAAACCAGAACATTTCTTAAGACCACTTTTTTGGGGGGGCAAGGGGATCGGCAAAGTGACAGTGAAATGTAACGTAAACGTAACGTAGCTCTTGGAGCTTGAATGTGGACCACATTCAAGCTCCAAGACCAAAAATGACCAGTAATGCACATCAAACGTGTTTTTCTCACTGAGCAAATGATTGAGAAATAAAACTATACTTCAAATTTTGCTTCTATGCGAGTTTTGTTCAGTCTCACTGATCTAATCTCTGCCACACCTTTACAAAAATTTAAGGTTCTAAATAAAAAAGCCTAAATGAGTAACTGCTCTTAATAAAATTCCTCATTAACATTTGATTTATTGAAATGGCTCCCAATGCAAGGTATGGGCTGTTTAAATTATAATTTGTTATAACTTGTTAAGTTTTTTAAAAATACCAGACACTAACTCTTCTAATTAACTAAAAGTTAAAGAGTTAAATATGAATGAGATGTTTGTTACCTTTGACAAAAAAATTTCTAGACTTTTCCAAGATTGGGGGGGTCCGCACCCCCCCCCCCTTCCTCACTCCTCTGGGATTTACGCCTATGTACGTAACATAATACATGATATAAGTCCTGACAACACCAGCCCTGTTTAGCCCACCTTAACCAAACTCTAGTCTGTTTGCATCTTCCGTGGTCGCGCTCAAATTCATGGTGCGTTCACATCTGATAGTCTGGTAGACTCGGTTAGACTGGGGACCAAATTTGCAACATTTGTTAGATTTTCAGCAGGTGCGGTTCTCTTTCACTGGAGTGTACCACGGCAAACGAATGAAACCCTTCGACAAAACCTGTCCCCCGCCCTTGTGGAGACGCTGCACCAAGAACCACTGAAGGAAATGACACACAAACCTCTGAAGACATTGAGTGCAACTTCCTTCTTCACAAAATGGAAACAAAAATAGAGTAGGATTTCTCTTTTGCCTAGAAAATTCAACGAGGTGTGAATGCGCATATTGTGGAGTGGACCAAAAAAGCAAACTCTGGTCCACCTAAAAACCTCAGTCTTGGTTCGGTTGAAGTGAACTCTGGTGTGCTTCAAATGCATATGTGGACTAAAGCAGATTGTACTGTAGACCTCTCCAAAAGCAGGAAGCGAACTGTAGTGGAGGGCATTCTGGGTAAAAACAACCAAAACAAATGTGAGAGCCTTGCATTAGGAGGGAAAATGGCCAGAGGTCTTTTACCAAAGACAAAAGAGAAATCCCGCTCTATTTTTGTTTACATTTCATGAAGAGGGAAGTTGCGCTCAGTGTCTTCTTCAGAGGTTTGTGTGTCATTTCCATCAGTGGTTCTTGGTGCAGCGCCACCAAAGGTGAGGGGGGAACAGGTTTTTTGAAGGGTTTCATTCATTTGACTTGGAGCAGTGTGAAAGACAACCGCACCTGCTGAATATGGAACAAATGTTGCAAATTTGGTCCCCAGTCTAACCAAGTTTTCAGGCCCATCAGATGTGAACACACCATAAATGCGAGTGGCAGAAGCACACGCAAAAGAAATGCAACCTATCAGCTTCGACTGTAGGCTGGTTTTAGGACATCCAGTTCATCAAAAACTGTGTATCTTTCCACCACTTTGGTAGAAATGAGCACCAGATCTCCAGTGTGACTCAAAACCCACAATCTGCAAGCCTGTTGAGCAACAATGGAGTATGACATGGAGAGTATTTCGAGCCGAGGGAGCGATATTTAGGCCACCTTGTTAACACTTCCCAAGGGCACCGAGGCGAGGAACTTAATGTAGAGCAGGGACGACACTGTGTGAAGGTGAGAGAAGATCTTCTGAGTCATTTGTGGGGCCGGACCAGAGGAAGGAAGGAACAGGAAGGAAGGAAGGAAGGAAGGAAGAATTAAGGAGGAGGAAAGAAGAAAGAATAAAGAAAGAAAGAAAGAAAGAAGTCACAGAAATAGAAAGAAATAAATAACGAAATACAGCAAGAAGAAATAAAGAAAGAGAATAAATAATAATAAAAAAACGAACTAAAGAAAGAAAGAAAGAAAGAAAGAAAGACACCGGGTTGGCAAAGATGTCACGCGTAGCTGCGGCCGTTTTCATATTAATTTCTCCCGTTAACCTAATGAGCGCGGTCTGATTCGGGTCGATTCTTGTCAAAGAGGGCTGTTTGCGTCTATCTTTGGGCCCAGGGAAGGATCGGCTCGCCTCCGGCTCCGTTAATTGCGGCAGTATGGCTTGCTCATTCAGGGGAGGAAATCCTTGCAACAGCTCAGTCGTGATTCTGCGCTGAGCTCCGAGTTTCTAGTCCGGGTTTAATGATGGGAAGAGAAAGGCTCAGACTCTGCCTCATGCAATTAGCCTTTGTAGCAAGACTTGTTTTTACTGAGCATTTCCTTAAAGATAAGGAGCAAGAAATTGCTTAGCTCAGCATGAATAGACACGGGAGGCCGATACGCCTGTTAGCATGGTTATCTACATTAATGCCACATTAATTGTAATTATACAATTAAGTCATTCTGTTTTGAGCTTAAATCCATCATAAACTGAAAGACGTTGGAGTGAACCAAATATCTAAGCTCTTACTCAGTCTGCCACCAAGTTGTTTGGGAGCTTCGGTTGAGTTCAGGTAGGGCGGACGGGAATTGGAAATTAGCTTATGTGCTATAATGCTTAAAAACAAGGTCTTTGGTTTGCCCCAATGTGTTTGTGTTGTCCACATTGAATAAGTAAATTCAGAATAGATTTAAAACGTGTTTATTATCATTTGTTTGTCTACATTTTGGTTGCATAGGACTGGACATGGAGCCCTCTAACCTAAACACAGCTAAATGTCCCAACCAGGAGCTGAACCTTCTGAAAAGGCCTTGACCAAAACCCTAATGACTTCTAGAAAGTCAAAAAACCAACCAATAAAAAAAAAAACCCAACTCTTTCTGATGAAAGGAGTGGTAAACTATTCATCCAGAACTAAAAGAAGAACTTTGTTAATGGCTACAAACTTCAACTTGTTAAGAAACGTTTAACCAAAGATTAGTGAGGGTGTCCATCTTTAGGCTTATATGTACTTTGACTCCATGTGGAGTGGGGATGGAAACATTTTTAATATGACTTACCCATCACTGTTGTGTCTTTTGTTAAAGGTAAAGGTGGTTGTAGCTGCAGAGCCGTTGTACTTCTAATGTCTGCCTTTTCTCTCCTGAACCTTGCAGTGTGTGCTCTACCTGTGGTCACTGAAAATCCTCTACCCAAAGACGCTCTTTCTTCTACGAGGAAACCATGAATGTAGACATCTGACAGAATATTTTACCTTCAAACAAGAATGTGAGTTTTGTCACTCTTTGCCCTCCTAATATGACATGCTCTTTCCTCCTGTGTGACATTGTCTCTCTGGCATGCAAGGCAAGACTTAAGTTATTTTAGATGTTTGCTTCTTTTCTCCCCCTTTCTTTTTCCAACAAGAATGCTGGGAACTATGTTTTATTAATATATATGTAGACAATACAAGACGCCAGCTGGAGCCTAGGAGAAAAGAAGTCAGCATGTTCTTCACTAGTGAGGATGACGCCACAACAGCGACGGTTTCAGAGAATTGTTGGTGTTTTAAGAGAAGACGACAGATGAATTTTAGATGAAGTGAGGGCTAAAGAGGACCAATCAGACATTACCGAGGGAGAAGTAGCTATGGATGATGGATAACGGGAGTAGGGATGAGGACTAAAAGAAGCAGGGATGAAGAAAGTGGCAGAAATGATGGATGAAAGAAGTAGATTTGAGGGAGAAAGGAAAAGGGATGAAAAATTATGGCTGCACAAAGGAGGGATGAAGGTGAAAGGAATACGAGGTAGTGGTAAGGATGAGGAAGGTAGGGATGTGGATCAAAGAAAGTAGGAATGAGGGATGAAGTAGTTAGAGATAAGGGTAGGAGAAGGTAGTGTTGGTAGAGTTGGGGTTGAAGAAGGTTTGATGAGGTTTGGAGGAGGTAAGGCTGAAGCCACAGGCCATGAAAGGTTCACAGCAAACATGACAAAATCAAAGTGTGGGGACGCTGCTCAGAGTTAACGGGAATGAGGATGGATGGAGCTAAATATAGGACAGCAATGGAAGAAAAACTGTTAGAGTCTACAAAGTCTTGAGAACAAAGCAGATGTTCACATTTCAGCACGACAACTCTAAACCCATATCTTCAGCTCCACTGGAATGGTTTAGAACAAACAGCATCTCGTGTTAGAATGGCCCAGTCAAAGTCCAGACTTACATCCAATTAAATATCTGTGGAAAGGCTTAAATACTTATACTCAAAGTTGCTTTCTGTCTAATCTAACTGAGATTGAGCTATTCTACAAATAAGAAAGAGCAGACATTTCAGTATATATGTGCAAAACTGGCAGTCAGAACCCAAAAAGAGTTGGGGGTTGAATTGAGGGTGGTTTAATATAATGCTGTGTTCCAGTTGTAGTCAGAAATGGAAATTTTCAACTTCCCAGTTGGAAAAATAAACTGGAATATCCTCCAAAGTCAGATTTCCCCCCGAAAAACTGGGAGCAACTTTGATTGCCTCCAGTTACGAGTTGTAAGGCGGGACTTTATGTTTCAATATGGCCGCTCCTCGCATTAACAGTAATAAACTGTGGTGGAAAAATCTTTATTTTACAAGACACATAGGTATGAGTGCGTCTAATATCAACGTTACATGTAACGCCTGAAATTCTAAAAAGAGCCAATCAAAGTGGTGTTTGTTTACAGAAAGTTTAAAACTGTTTATGAGCGTTGCCATGTTGAAATCCCAACTTCTAAACTAAATACCTCGAGTCTGACGTCAAACCCAACTCAGAGTTCCCACTTCCCAGGTAACTTGAATGCAGCATAATGCCCTCCAACAGATTCTTTTGTCATTTCTGGTCGTCATGACAAAATGTGGTGCTGTATGGTGTTGGATAATGACAGCCATGCTGCTTCATATTTGGTTGACTCTCTGTTTTGGCCTTTAAAATATTACAAATGAAAACAACAACATTTTGCTCTGGATTAGCTGGATTAGCTGATCACATGATCATCCAGATATTTTCTATTTCCAGTTGAATCTCCTCTCCTCCTCATCTCAACTTTTCCTCTCTTTCTCCTCCTGCTGTTGGGAATTTGTGTCCCTCCTTTCCCACACTACGCCGTCTCTGTCCATGCATCCCTCCTCAATCTTTTCCTCCCTCCGCGTATGTGTCCGCCTCCGCCACCGTGTTTCGGCATCCTGTCCGAGTGTGGGTGATTAGAGGCGAATTAATTTGGCCCTTAATGATTGGCTCAGGGACTTGCTCCTCTGTGTCTGATTGGGCAAGGGACGAGGAAGCTAATTTCCCCTGGTGCTCGTGGCGAATAGTGGTTGCCCTCAATTACCATCTGCTATGTGTGTGAGCGCGCGTTTGAGTGTGTGCGCAAGCGCTGTGGCTACATACGTCTTCATAAATGTTTGAGTGCGTGGAAGGAGCTGACAACTGGTGGACTGGCAATAACCAGCTCTTGCGCTACACCAGGCAGATGGAGAGGACGACAAACACACTCCTCGCTGAAATGCCGGCTATTGGTGTCCTGAAACATTAACGTTTTCCTTCCCTTCTCCATCACCGTTAGTTTCCTCGCTTTGTCGCCTCCCTTCTTTAAAACTCCACCGTCTTTGTCTTTACTTATCTGCTTTCTCTGATCTATTTTCGGCTGTGTTTTAATCCCTTTTTGCGTCAAATAGATTGTTACAGCCTCTTGTAAGATATTCTTAGAAAGATGCTGTGTGGAGTGGTGGTTTTTTATTTTTTATTTGCTGCTTCAAGCTCTTATTTGTGCCAGAAATGTTTTTTTTTCTGTAGCGAGTTTGAATATATACACAGCCTTGTAAAAGTAGTCATAGTCCAAAAATGTTAACATTACAACCCCAGACCTCCATGTGTTTTCACTTGGGATTTTATTTGAGGAACAAACACAAAGTACAGCGTGAATGTTTAGTGGAAGGACAAAATTAAAGGGTTTGTAAAAACAAAATCAAAAAAAAAAAGTGGCATATTCTTAATAAAATGTTGCTCTGGACTTTGACTGGGCCATTGAAAGAAGTGAAAATCGCAAATAATTTTGTGACACATTATGTCATTAGCTAACTGTTATGCTAGCTATATGAATACAAATGTACTTCAACACTGAGAACAGCCGCAGACTTCTGCCAGAAATAACCATTTAATCAAAGAGTAAAAGTGGTGTAGGTTTGTTAGCATGTTGGCTGTTCGAAGCGCTGTCTGTCAACATGCGAACAAGTATGTGTTTGTCCCGAACGCTGAAACGTCCCTCTACTCCTCTGACCTCCAGGTAAGATCAAGTACTCAGAACAGGTGTACGATTCCTGCATGGAGGCGTTTGACTGCCTTCCCCTGGCGGCGCTGATGAATCAGCAGTTTCTCTGTGTCCATGGGGGGCTTTCGCCCGAAATCCACACACTGGACGACATCAAGAAGGTTCGACAGAAACCAAACACACACACACACACATGTTTGCGTGGCTATTGTTGAGAAATAAGATATTTTCTACCTATTGCTCGTTGTTATCTTGTCTCCCCAGGTCCGTTAATGTCATGTGTAAAAGTGAAACCACAAAAACAGTCACTGTTCAAATTCACAATCAATCAGGATTTATTCACACAATCAAATGCATAAAATCACACCAGCAACTCAACATGGTCATCAGATGCCAAAGTCAGAAAGGAAACATTAACTACCTGGGAAAAAAATGTAAAATACGAAGACAAAAACCTCAAACTGGTTCCTGAACCACACAGAGCTCTGCTGACTTCTCCTCTGACCAAGTGCATCAAACAGCAGATTTTGATTACAAAAATTAGTACACGTTTCATATAATGTCTTATAAAACAGACATGATCAATTTCAGTACCAAAACATCTGTTACACTTAATATGTTCTCATCAGTTTTCTACTTCTTTGGTTATAATGAACTAAGAGATTTTTCAGATGAATTTATGATTTAGACACTATTAAAACTGTGTTCTAATATAGAAAACTACTGATTAGACTAATAGCAATTAAATCATGATCATTATATCTAAGAAAAATATTCTACTGATTAAGTCATGTATTGATTAAACTATGAGTCTAAATCTAACCTAAATTGAGGCCTACTCAAAACAATCATGATTCGTCTAATATTTCAACATGCGCTAAAGTTAAATGGCATTAAAACCAGCATACGTAAACTAATATTTCCAACAATATCTTTGTTTAAAAAAATAAAATAAGATCAGCTGTAACAAATTGGAGTAAATTTTTAAAAGTTGGTTCTAAGAAACATTTTTTCCCAGTGTAGCTAGTAGTAATGTGTTCATTTTTAATTATTGGATGTTTCAGGATGAAGATTGGTTTGATTAACAATAATTACAATCCTTCATTGTTAAATATTGATGCCGAAATCTTACACAGAATAAGAAACGGATGAATTCCTAATTTAAAATTAGTCAAAATTCATCTTCCAGCTAAATTCTCAAGCAGATTATGAAACTGGCTGACCAACGTGCGTTAATATGAGTTCATGTGGATGACCGGCGCTGCAGCTGGCCGACAGTGTGGAGTCAGAAACCTGGCCATGAGGAGTCAACATGCCAAGAGCTCTCAGGTTTCCTGCCCTTCATGGCTCAGCGCGCTCTGATCGCTCTCAGTGCAAAGCCCACACAGATGCTACTATCAGGGTTAATGGGACATGATGAGCTCAATGAAAACACACCTGCAGGCAGCCACAAAGCTGCAGCAACTTTTTATGAATGCCTTAAAAAATAAACAATAAAAATAATACAAAAGAATCATTGGATAACGCCGGAGCGAGGAGAGAAACCGTAGCAGGAATATGTACAGTTCCCAGAAGCCATGGCATACAAAGAAACACACACTTCCTCCTCTAATGGCAGTGTTTCCATGGTGAATCTGCTGGTGTGACATCTTCTCCCTCCGGTGCGGTGAGGGTTGCCATGGAGATGCTCCGCTCTTGACAGTGTGTGTTTGTGTGTTTATTTTATTTTTTTTCCCCGTGTTTTGTGCCCTCGTTCCGCTCTGATTTATACTATATGTGCTCGGTTGCGGTTATATCACTGTAAGACGGGTTTGTAGCGCGTAAACAGCATTTTTCATCTCATGTTTCTGAGGTTTTTATTTCAACATTCACGGTGAGAATTTGTGCTTCTTTATGCTTCTTTATGTGTGTGTGTGTGTGTGTGTGTGTGTGTGTGTGTGTGTGTGTGTGTGTGTGTCCGTGCCCCAGTTGGACCGATTCAAGGAGCCCCCAGCGTTTGGGCCCATGTGCGATCTGCTGTGGTCGGACCCCCTGGAAGACTTTGGCAACGAGAAGACCCAGGAGTATTTCGGCCACAACACAGTCAGAGGATGCTCCTACTTCTACAGGTACAAACACACAGAGTCAGATCTCACATCAACACAAGCAACATTCAAAAATAAAGGGTTCAGAAAATGTTTTCTGTCAAAACTTGACCTTCTTTTAAAAGTGAACAAAGAAAAGTGGGCTTTTCTTCTATACGTCTAGCATGGCGTAGTGAGCCCCCTCCCCTACACGTTGCTGTATGCTGTCAGTCAGCTGTGAATGCCATGTGTCAGCTACCGTTGGTGGGATCCTCATAAGGTTTTTCTAAGAAATATTGGACATTTTAGAAAGCAAATTATGCGTTAGCATGTCTGACGGTATAACAAACAGTCTACTGCAGACTTGGTAACATACTAACTAGTAAAAGTAAGTAGAATTGTACTTGTCTAGCACCTTCCAAAGATAAAATCACAATGTGCTTCATCAAATCAAGATTTAAAGCCTGTCTGTATGAAAAGGCTTTCAGCAGCATTTTAAAATAATCAGTGGAATGTATCCATAATAGCTTGTTAGAGTTTAGATTTATGACCCGAGTCCGATACACATCCCAGATGATTCGCACTTGACCCACCCTGTGGTTACAAGTGACAAAATGGAGCTAGACGACGTTAAATCAAAGCTAAAAATTGACGAAGTTACGCTGCTTACTCAAATTATGATCTAAAAACAAAATAAGTATATATTAATTAGAATATGTGAGGTTTACTTCAGGCTCGGACCTATAATTCAACTTGATCAGTCGGATTGGATCGGCCTCGAACATGACGCCTACACGACTCCCTCACTCTGCTCCTTCAGACTAGCCAGCAGCAATTAGCAACCCCCTGGTGGAACTGAACATCATTTGAGCTCATTATAGGAGCTACTTCTGAGAGAAATGCTGGTCAAAGCATTAAAGTGCTGACAGAGGAGCCATGTTAGGATGACTTCCTGAAGGCGGAGTTTCAGAAAGAGCAGAAGCTTCTTAAAGAAACAGAGACTCAATTTCAAAGCGTTAAATTAAGAAGCAGCTTTTCTTTTAAGTCATATTTAATACAGCATTTTCATAACAACCGACTGTAACAGAGTTACTTGATTGGCAGAATATACCTGTAAAATACATGACACTGGCTCTTTAATACTCTCATTGTAGTCGCCAGGCCTTTGCTGCTGCTCACAAACTCCCTTCAATAAAACTGAATATTCCTTAGGAGCTCTGGCAGTTTCAGTCCATTTGAACAAGAGAGAGCAGTCCGTTAGCCTTCGAGTCCCGGCGCTTATGAAGCTCACAGATATAAACTAACCTGATGTTCAGAAAAGCCTGGGGAAATGCAATATACAGACATACAAAGCCACTCTTCAGGAGCAATGTCATTAAGGCGAGCAGTCGAAACAGAGATGGATGACTTTCTCTGGCCTCACTCGGCGCGGTTCAATTATCCGGGCGCCTCGTGGGCGCGCGGCGCAGGTGTGACGAGTTGCTCAACTATAAATCAGGAAGCTAATAAGTTTCAGGTAGAGTTTGGGGGCTGTTGTTTTTGGGATGTGACACAGGAAGAAGATTTCAATCACATCCGAGGCTCACTTAGTCATTTCAGGGATTTCAGAAGGAAAGAAAAAATAAATAAAAATACGGCCAATACGAAGAGCATGCGAGCAAACGCACCAAGACGTTCGCCAGCTTCAGCATGAAAAGATTTCCCACAATCCCCCGGGGAGACTGCGCGGTCCTGTTGCTATGACGACCGGCTACTCCTTGCGAGGTATGGAGGAATGTTAGGATAAGGGAGAGCGGCCGATGGTGGCGGCAGGACGGGGAGGAGGAGAGACGGAGCCCGACCCCCGGCGAGGCCGAGGCGGCGTTGTGACGCGCTTCCTGCTCGTTTTCCAGGTTTAGGAGCCGCAGCAGCAGTAAAACAGCCAGGAGCCGAGCTGTCACTGACGCCCCCTGCTGGCCACAGAGCGACCATAACAATGCTGCTTTAAGGACATTTTTCTCTTCTGTTCCTTCCTAACTCGGTCGTCTTTTTCTCTGTGCCAGTTATCCTGCAGTGTGTGAGTTCCTACAGACCAACAACCTGCTGTCCATCATCAGAGCGCATGAAGCTCAGGATGCCGGGTGAGTCGGTTACCATCAAATTACAAAATGACTTAACCTGTTAGTTTGACATTCAGCATTCAGGAGCCTTTTTGTCAAGTCGAGTTTATTTGGGTAGCACATTTCAGCAACGAGGCAGCTCAAAGTGCTTTACATCACACAAACATAATACAGTAGCCAATTATAAAACAAGCAATGAACATTACATTTTGTCAAACGCTATCATCGAAATCGTCAAGCAAATACACGGATATGTAGAATAATATTCTATTAATCAAAGAGAACTCTACACAAATGGGTTTTTAGCTTTATTGAAAACTTGATTCAAAACTCGGTGTTTCGACTGTTTTGCAGTTTTCTGGAAGTCTGTTCCAGGTTAGTGATGCATCAGAACTGAATGCTGCTTCTCCATGTCTGGTTCTGGTTCTGGGGATGCAGTTTCCGTAGTAACGTGGAGGCGCTGTGACAAAATCCTCACATCAACGAGTCATTTTGTTCAAACTGCACCACAAACAGAACACAAAGACAGATTTAACATAAACGTAATCCTTCATTTTGCCTGTTAACCGCTAAACAGCTAGTATGACACCAAAACGATGACATGTTTTTCAAACTGTTTTTGAAAACATTAATATCTATGAAAAAGTGACGTCATTTAAATATTTAGATTTATTTTATTGACATCCATATATTTGTTAGTGACAAAGAACTTATTTTACATACAAAACAAGCTCCAACAAACTCCAGACATACAGAACTATAAGTATAGACAGTGATTTTATTCAAAGTCTATGCTTTTTATTGAGACTAAGCTATTATTTTTGCAAACACTGAAGTCTTTGCATTGACACCTATCTTTTTTTTTCAATTTTTGTTACTGCCTACCTGTCTTTGAGCCAGTCCCTGTCTGGTTGCAGAGACCTCTGAAGCAACCCCTCCGTCTCCATCTGCAGCTCAGCGTCTCATTTGACTAGCGCTAACGTGGGCGACTTGTTTGCCTCTCTCCGCGCAGATATCGCATGTACAGGAAGAGCCAGACGACGGGCTTCCCCTCCCTCATCACCATCTTCTCTGCTCCCAACTACCTGGACGTCTACAACAACAAAGGTGTGGCGCAGACGCAGGGCGGTGGAAATGTTTTTGTACTCCTTAAAATTACTCACATTTTTGTCCTGTGACAATCTCAAACCTCGAGGTATTTGATCAAGATTGATGATTATTTGTGGTTTTTGAAATGTAGTTCAGGGCGAAAGGGCTTAACCTACTTATTTTTTCAGAACTGAACCGATTTTAGATTTTAATTGATTTTTGTTTTTTCCCCCTTTTTTTTTTTTTTTACTTAAAAAGACATTACAAGATACAGAAAATATTTTCATAAAGTGACTTTTACTTCAATCGCTCCTTCTGAGTTGTCCGGTGGAGTGTCATGGGTCAGGCTGTAAGGATTTTTGTTTAATTATGAGAATTGTAGTCATAATATTAGCAGAAAATATGAAATTTTACCAGAAAAAATGTCTTAATATTCCAAGGAAAAAGTTTTAATGAGAAAAGCCATAAAGTTATTAGGATCTGACACGAGCATCTCGGTCTGTGATTCTTCCTTCTAAATAAACTCAGCTGTTTCCATGATTGTTTCAAAGTTCGGCTACTGATTATAATTTGATGCTGATGTGTTAAAAGATTAAGTGTTTCTATTAATTATAAAATACAATTTACCAAAACCATGCCAAAGCATATATTCGCAAGATGCTCAACATTTCTCATTTTAATTTTTAGTTTTTCATGTTGGGTTTCTCATAAAATTGCTGCTTTATTTTCCAAATATTCCGACTTTATTGTTGTAATATTACAACCTCTATTGTAATTTCAGCACAAATCATAGCCAAGCTTTCGTCGGCTCTTTCCCATCGTAGAGTTGACCTGAATTCAAAGTCCACACATGAGTAGAATCTGCAAAACACACTTTTCAAACAAGATGGCGGCTCTTGGTGTGCTGATTTCACTCTGAATTATGAAAAGCCAAAAGGCTGTATTGGTGAAGAAAGATATCCAGATTTTCCAAAAAATGAAATCTTCAAAAAACCAAAAATTATTTTTTGGTTTTCATAAATCCAGCTGTTGATAAAAATAACTGAATTTCTGTTCTACTGGCCTATCGGATAAAAATAAAATACATAACGGCTTGTCGTTGCAATGTGAGACAAATGTGAGTGTGAATACTTTAGCAAGTTTTTACTGGTTTATTTTATACACGTATTTGAAACAGAGTCAGAGTTTCAGCTTTAGAACCGTTCTTCTAAAGTTTTCGTCCTGTACAAGCAGCCTAATTGTGTGTGTGTGTGTGTGTGTGCGTGTGTGTGTGTGTGTGTGTGTGTGTGTAGCGGCGGTGTTAAAGTATGAGAACAATGTGATGAACATCCGTCAGTTCAACTGCTCTCCACACCCCTACTGGCTGCCCAACTTCATGGACGTCTTCACATGGTCGCTGCCTTTCGTAGGAGAAAAAGGTACCAAGCATAAACAGTCCATCCAGATGGACACACCGCATGACCTCTGACCCATCAATAGTAAATAAATATTGATGGTACCTGCAGACACATTCACATTTTATCACCCAAATATTTTCAAACTGCCCCTCGGTCAGCTAATCTCCACTGAGACCATGAAGAAAAGGCACAAATCAGAATTTAATTCACTGATCGAAGTGTCAGTCTTAACTTATGCTATGAGTTATTAAAGTGTGACAACAAGGAAACGTTATGTTGTCAAGTAGACAAAAATCTGCCTTGAAACCACACATAAATATCTAATTTACGTAATTATTTCAGTGTTTGAATGGGAAACAATAAGTCATGCTGTATTCACAGCATCTTATTATATAAAAAAAGCACAAGATTGTTTATATTTTTAAATCTATTTTATAATTTCTGGGTCCAGTTAGACCCAGTTAGAGAGACAGTTATGAATGTACATGGGTTGTTTTTTTTTTTAGAAATTCATTACTGCCACAAATTTAGCTACTTAAAAACCCATTTGTGCCCGCCATCTGTAATTACCCCGCAGGAGTCGAGTCCGACCACATGGTGGCGCCACAGTAAGGACAACAGAGGAGGAAAAAGCTCAAAAGATTTTGTGCCTCCTCTGGCTTTCTGAACTTATAAATCCTGATGAAATCTTTCTGCAGTCAAATGATGCTGTGTATAAAAAATGAGGATCACATTAGAGCAGAACAATTTACCTTAAAATACATTGACAGTATAAAAGGAGCTCCTTCTTTCTGATGTGTTTTGATCTATTTGACATCTCAAAAACGGAACAATTAAAACGCGTTTCTCTGTTTGTGACAGTGACGGAGATGCTGGTCAACGTTTTGAGCATCTGCTCAGACGATGAACTCGTGAACGACGGAGAGGAAATCTATGACGGTGAGACGTCACAGATGACAGAATAAACCTTTTTATTGTAAACACAATTGTTTTGATATATTAAGACTCTATATTTCTCTGTTGGTTTTACAGCCAGTGCAGCT
Organism: Xiphophorus couchianus; assembly: GCF_001444195.1. Classification (NCBI taxonomy): domain Eukaryota; kingdom Metazoa; phylum Chordata; class Actinopteri; order Cyprinodontiformes; family Poeciliidae; genus Xiphophorus; species Xiphophorus couchianus. The sequence goes on along the minus strand of NC_040250.1, from coordinate 25,245,631 downwards.
GCAGCGAGGAAAGAGGTTATCAAAAACAAGATCCGGGCCATCGGGAAGATGGCTAAAATGTTCTCCGTGTTACGGTGGGTCGAGTTTCTGTCACACAACATGTAGGTGTGCACCCGTCTGGCCGAACGCCTACCTTTAAAAAAACAATAGTCTATTGATTCTGATTTTGGCTGGCAGCAAATTTCTTTTTGTCTGGAAAATTTAGCGACAAAGTTGCTAAGCTGGCAACACTCGAGTGACTATTATGAACCGAGAACACACAGACGTGACCTGGTGGAAGGGTCTGTCAGTCAGGCCTCTCTCTCAGGCAGAGCAACAAAAGAACAGTGGCTGACATTTAGACTTTTATGAATGACCGGCTTTCTGACTGAAAGCCGGTCAGACCTGGCAGGCCCAAACGTGTTGAGAGGGTCTGCTGGGAACGTCTGGCGGAATCCCCTGTGAGACGGAGCTTTAACTCCCATCTCCGGCAAAACTTCGAACACGTCCCGGGGGAGGTGGGGGACATGGAGTCTGAGTGGACCGTGTTCCGTGCCTCCATTGTCGAGGCGGCCGATCGGAGCTGTGGCCGCAAGGTTGTCGGTGCCTGTCGCGGCGGCAACCCTCGAACCCGTTGGTGGACACCTTCGGTGAGGGATGCCGTCAGGCTGAAGAAGGAGTCCTATCGAGCCTTTTTGGCCTGTGGGACTCCGGAAGCAGCTGATGGGTACCGGCGGGCGAAGCGGCGTGCGGCTCGGGCGGTTGCTGAGGCAAAAACTCGGGCGTGGGAGGAGTTTGGAGAGGCCATGGAGAAAGACTTCCGCACGGCTTCGAGGCGATTCTGGTCCACCATCCGGCGTCTCAGGGGGGGGAAGCGGTGCAGCACAAACACTGTTTATAGTGGGGATGGTGTGCTGCTGACCTCTACTCGGGACGTTGTGGGTCGGTGGGCAGAGTACTTCGAAGACCTCCTCAATCCCACCAACATGCCTTCCACTGAGGAAGCGGAGCCTGGGGACTCTGGGTTGGGCTCTCCAATCTCTGGGGGCGAGGTCGCCGAGGTGGTTAAAAAGCTCCTCTGTGGCAAGGCCCCGGGGGTGGATGAGATCCGCCCGGAGTTCCTTAAGGCTCTGGATGTTGTAGGGTTGTGTTGGTTGACGCGACTCTGCAATATCGCATGGACATCGGGGGCAGTTCCCCTGGATTGGCAGACTGGGGTGGTGGTCCCCCTGTTCAAAAAGGGGGACCGGAGGGTGTGCTCCAATTATAGAGGGGTCACACTCTTAAGCCTCCCTGGCAAGGTCTATTCAGGGGTCCTGGAGAGGAGGGTCCGTCGGATAGTCGAACCTCGGATTCAGGAAGAGCAGTGTGGTTTTCGTCCTGGTCGTGGAACACTGGACCAGCTCTACACCCTCGGCAGGGTCCTGGAGGGTGCATGGGAGTTCGCCCAACCAGTCTACATGTGTTTTGTGGACTTGGAGAAGGCGTTCGACCGTGTCCCTCGGGGAGCCCTGTGGGGGGTTCTCCGGGAGTATGGGGTACCGGGCCCTTTGATACGGGCTGTCAGGTCCCTGTATGACCGGTGTCAGAGTCTGGTCCGCATTGCCGGCAGTAAGTCGGGCTCGTTTCCGGTGAGAGTTGGACTCCGCCAGGGCTGCCCTTTGTCACCGATTCTGTTCATCACTTTCATGGACAGAATTTCTAGGCGCAGCCAAGGTGTTGAGGGGATCCGATTTGGTGGCCTCAGGATCTCATCTCTGCTTTTCGCAGACGATGTGGTCCTTTTGGCTTCATCAGATCGTGATCTGCAGCTCTCGCTGGAACGGTTCGCAGCCGAGTGTGAAGCGGCCAGGATGAGGATCAGTGCCTAAAATCCGAGGCCATGGTCTTGAGCCGGAAAAGGGTAGAGTGCCTTCTCCGGGTCAGGGGGGGTGTCCTGCCCCAAGTGGAGGAGTTTAAGTATCTCGGGATCTTGTTCACGAATGGGGGAAGAAGGGAGCGGGAGATCGACAGGCGGATTGGCGCAGCGTCTGCTGTCAAGCGGGCGCTGTACCGGTCCGTCGTGGTGAAGAGAGAGCTGAGCCAAAAAGCGAAGCTCTCGATTTACCGGTCGATCTACGTTCCCACCCTCATCTATGGTCATGAGCTTTGGGTCATGACCGAAAGAACGAGATCGCGGATACAAGCGGCCGAAATGGGTTTTCTCCGTAGGGTGGCTGGGCTCTTCCTTAGAGATAGGGTGAGAAACTCAGTCATCCGGGAGGGACTCAGAGTAGAGCCGCTGCTCCTTCACATCGAGAGGAGCCAGTTGAGGTGGCTTGGGCATCTGGTCAGGATGCCTCCTGGACGCCTCCCTGGTGAGGTGTTCCGGGCACGTCCCACCGGGAGGAGGCCCCGGGGAAGACCCAGGACACGCTGGAGAGACTATGTCTCTCGGCTGGCCTAGGAACGCCTCGGGATTCCCCCCGAAGAGCTGGAAGAAGTGGCCGGGGAGAGGGAAGTCTGGGCCTCCCTTCTGAAGCTGCTACCCCCGCGACCCGACCTCGGATAAGCGGAAGAAGATGGATGGATGGATGGATGGATGAATGTATACAAGGTAGATTGATTTCTTGTGCAAGTATTGGCCGATCGGCAATTTCCCAAAATTGAGAAGATCTGGGCGATTTATTGGCGCAGGCTTGTACAAAATCCAATTATCTGTATGTCTGTGTGTGTGTGTCTGTGTACAGATGTTTATAAGTTGCTTTCTCCTTCCTAATCTTTTGCAGAAGTCAGCTGTCATCGCATCCTTTTATTTGTAAATCACATTTTTGAGTTCTGGTTTTTAAATCTGCCACTGCAGGTGTGCTGTGTGAGGAAGTGTGCAGTTCTCTGAATTTCTCTCCCAATAACCCGTTTCTCCTTTTTTCATCCCGGCTCTCATCCATCCTTTGCAGGGAGGAGAGTGAGAACGTTCTGACCCTGAAGGGACTGACTCCTACTGGCATGCTGCCCAGCGGGGTCCTGTCCGGGGGCAAGCAGACCCTGCAAAGTGGTGAGTGCTTCACAAACAAACAGCCCGACACACACATATACAGAACCTCACAAAAGTGTTCACACCTCTGGAAGGATTGCATATTTTGTCACTTTACAGCCACAAACGTCAATGCGTTTTGTTGGGATTTATTCTGTGAGACCAACAGAAAATAGTGCAAATTTGTGAAGAGGAAAAGGAAGTATTCATAGTTTCCAAATATTCCTGTCAGAAAACCTGTTGGAGGCTGCAAAGGACCTGATACTAAGCAGGTTCACCCTCTGACAGATCTGACTCAGCTTTGAGTTATTTAGCAAAAAATCACTTGCTAGAGACCCAGAGCTGGTAGAGACACTGTAACAGCCTCTACAAAGTGTTGACTCATTTTTATGTTATTTAATATTAAAGCTGCAGTGTACAACTTTTATAAAAGATGTGTATATATTTTACATATTTGTTGAAACTGTCATTATGTTGTGTTGTCATTATGATATGAGAGATAATCTGCCTTCTCCCACTGCTAACTAGAAACAACCAATCAGAGCCAGGAGGCGGGTGATGGTGCTGTCAATTATACTTGCATACGTGCTGCTCATTCCCTCTGTCCCCCTCCCTCCTTTAGTCTCTGCTAAGCTACAGCTTCCTCCTGACAGCAGAGTCTGCCATGAAAGCTAAGGCTGGTTAGCATGGCCACCGAGATCGGCAGGTAGACGGGTTTTGTGTAGCAGTAAGTTGTTTCTCCACCTTTAGTACATTGAGCATTGCATGCGCAAGGTTGATTTTCAGCACTAAGACCCTCCTCCTGGCTCTTAGTTGATTTTGGTCAGGAGCATTTCTGTAGACGGCAATAGTAGCTCAGGGAGAAGGCGGAGGAACTCAATCGTTTCATAGATTATCTCATGTCTCATACTGTTCTCTCACGTCACAGAGACAGTTTTAACAAATATGTAAAAATCATGTTTCTTGTAAAAGTTACACACTGTAGCTTTAAACTCACTGTTATTTTCATTCCTCTTCACAAATATTCACAGTTTTCTGTTGGTCTCTCAAGCAAAATCCCAATAAGACGCGTTGAAATTTGCGACAAAATGTGAAAATCTTCAAGAGGTCTGAACACGTTTGTGGCCGACACTTCCAGAGCTAAGACTATGTTTGCAGTGCACTGATTGTACAAAGACACTCCACAGCTTTTACTCTGAAACACACCTTCAGAAACAAATGTTGAGGGGAAAAAACCCCTCCCAACACATTGACCAGCTTCATCCTCCAGCTCTCCTCCTCCTTTCCAGCTGTTTCTTTGCTCTCATCTTTTTGCCTCACTGACTCGCTCACTCTCTCCACCTCACCTCACAGCGCCGAGGATACTAACAGCCTGCTGAGTGTGTGTGAGCGTGAACATGGATAACCCCCGACGCAGACACGAGTCAGAACAGGACAGAACATGGACGGTGTTAATTTGAAAAAGAAAGTGTAAACGGTGACAGAACCGACACAAATGTGTGTGAGTGTGTGTGTGTGAGAGAGAGAGAGAGAGACAGAAAGCTAGCTAGGGAGCTAACTCAAGCTGCTGCTAACACCAGCTGGTCTCTAAAGCTGAAGCTGCTATGATAATGCTCTGAGGGCTTCGCATGTTTAAAGCCTGAAACATGCCTCTGACTCTGTCACTTTAAGAACTGTGGACGTTACTTGGGTAATCAGTTTTAATTCATTTTAACATGCTTGTTTGTTTTTAGATTGACTCATGTATGAATTCCCTGTTTAGTGTTTATGCAGTTCTAAATATGTTCATTTTTAACAACAAATTAAAAAAGAGTTGATTAAAAAGATCCGCACTCAAAAAATTAATAATTTGTTGGATGGACTCTAAAATAAAAAGACATTTCCAAACAATTATGTTATTCTGATTCACAATAAATAGACTATGTAGTAGATTATTAGGTCAGCAATGGGTTTAAGGTTGGAAAGTGTCCATCTTTACCCTTTAACTCTTTGTAAAATTATACCAAGCTCTCTGGCAGAGATAATTAGTGAGATAGAAGCAGATGCACTCATCCTTTAAAACAAAGACAAAAAGACATCGTACAGTAGGGGTTAGCATGATTAGCATAGCTAGCATGACAAACACAGGAGGACATGTGTTTCCAAGAGGTCCTTTCCTGAACTTTAAGTTTCTAATGCCTGGTTCACATGGCAAGATTTGAAAATGCTCAGCTAATTTTCTAAACCTGAGAACCCGCCCACATGACGATTAAAAAGAGTCATAGATATGACAGGTTTGGTCAAATACAACACACCACACTCAGACGGATTTTACTCATGAACATTGAGATGTCAGATTTAAAATCTCGCAAAATTTCTCGAGACCAAACATGAGTTCAGACTAAACAAATGTGTAAGAAGCAATGCCGGGGTCTATTTTTAGCAGATAAAAACACAATACAAAGACACGGTGGACGTTCTGCGCCACTTTGGATTCCCCTTCATGTTTCTGGCTTTCTGATTGGATACACGTCACAGTCAACGGGCTCATTCGTCCTGGGAAAATGCCTGTCCTAGCAGACCAAATCAGTCTCAACACACCACACACAGCAGTGTGTTAACTCTTAAGATTATATTTAAATACATTACAATAATCTCAATAATAATCAAATCGTCTTTAAGATTCTCAGAAGGGGAGTTCGGAAGAAAGATTTATATAATTTATCTTGCTGTGTGAACCAGGCATAAGGGATAATTGACATTTCCAAGTGAATTATGTTCTTTAACATACAGAAACTGACAGTTCAAAAGGAAAAATATACTTTATTGTAATACGTTTAGCCTTAATGTTATCTGCTGAAATTCTTGCTCTCTTGCAGCATGAGTATTTCATCAAAATTTATTAAAAAAAAAAACGTAACTGATTATGGAAATAGCTAAATTTGACTTCATTCATCCACAGAACAGTTATTGTCGGTTCAGTGTATGCTGGTGCATTCACTGACTTGAATAAGATTGGATATTTTAATATTTTTAGCCAGCTAGCCTCTGGTTAGTCTGCTACATACGGAAGAGGATTAGGGCCACCGAAAAAGAAAAAAAAAGAATTCTGAGATTAAAGTCAGAATTCTGACTTTAATTCAGAATTCTTTTTTTTTTTTTTTTTTTCGGTGGCCCTAATCCTCTTCCGTAGCTAGCTGGTGTGTTTCTAACACTGATAGTTTTTGTAACCTCAACCCATACATTGATCTCTTACAAAATCATAAAATTGATGTATTTTTTATATTCATTCAACAAATTATTTTGTCAGATTAGCATACCACCAGTAACAGTAAGTGACTTAACAAACCCAGTTTAGTTGTTTTTTTGAGTGTAGTTGTGGTCTCTCCTACACTCTTTTTGTGCCCTGAGGCAAATATTTAAATCCACAACAGCATGTTTCAGCCTTCACCTCGTTTTCCTTCTCCTCCTTCTTTCTTTGTTTGCCATCTTCTCCTCCGGATTCTGTCTTCTCTCTTTCTCTTCCTGTCATTCCTTCTCTCTCTTCTTTTGCCATCCTTCAGCTACCATTGAGGCCATTGAAGCTATCGAGACAGTTAAGGACGCTGAAGGTAAAATCACTCTCATTTCACTGTGCGCGCTCAGCCGCCATTGCCTGTGAGGTCATAGATCTCCTTTACCCACAATGCACCCAGCTCTTTTAACCACATTGCCTCTCAAAACTAAAGTCTGAAACCGCTTTATGCTGAAGCCGCCATGCAAACACACCCGTGTTTTTCCTTCTCCTGGGAACGCCGGGTTGCCTCCACTAAACACACAAACACATCTTTACATCAGATGCAGCTCTCAACACAAGACACGTTTCCATAAAAAGAAGAAGAGTGGGGCTGTGGTCACGGTTACTCTGATGTCTCACTGTGTCTGTCTTTTCCTGATGTGTAAGGGATCATTTAGGTCTGTATGCAATAAATCCGTCTTCTTACAAGCAGAACATGAGTTACTTATAATCGTTATAGAAAGATAAGTAGGATTTTAGGAGGAAGGTTAGGCAACTTTACAAGGTTGAATCCCAGCTTTTCAGCAGCTGGTCACATGATGACCAATGTGCAGAAAAGAACAAGTTATTGGCCTCTACGCCTACGCATGTGTCAAGTGATTGCATAGGAGTTTTATTTGCAGAAGGGAATTAAAAAACAAACAAAAAAAAAAAAAAACGCTTTTAGCTGCTTCTGGAAATTTCTGCTGTAACTGCAGTTCTGTGAAAATGTTTTCCTGCCCTTACACAGTTCTTCTTTCTCTGCTCACACTTACACGTTTCAGATTACGAAGGGCTGAAACGATTAATTGTATTGATTGTGATTAATTGATTTCTGAAATAATTGTCCACTAATCTGGTAATCGATTAATCATTAACTAAAGTAAACAGACTCGAAATAAAGGCTATTTGTGGAAAGAAAAACATTCTTAGCGCTGTTATTAAGTCTGAAATTTACTATACATATACATTTTGCTTTTAACATTAAAATGCTAAATGTTCAAATTCTGTAAAAAATCTTCTATTAATAATCAACAGATCAGCCATACTATGTATTGATGTTGAGCACAAAGTGCTGAGCTTTTCGCATGTTGATGTTGGAAGTACCTTTTAGCTGCAGATGCTTCCTGTGCCGCCAATGATCAAGATCATAAAGTTATCGCATTTTAGGCAACACACTTTTTATTTTCTTATTTAGAATGGAGTTGAATTGTTTGTTGTTGTCGGGTTTTTTTGCACCTTTTAATGTATTTATAATATTATACAAAAAGAGGAAAGAAAAATAAGCAAAATGTGAAAATTGTTTCGTCAAATTAATGGATTTAATCGTCAGAACAATTGATTAATCATCATTACCAGAATAATCGATAACTGAAATAATAATTAGTTACAGCCCTAAGACCAGGTTGGCTTGGATAGCTTTTTCCCTGTATATAATTATTATTTGAAAACGGCATTCAGAGTTCACTGAGCTCATCTTTTTCGGATATTAAAATGTTTTGGCCAATCTCCAACACTAAGTGTGACTGAAAAGCAGAAATTGAAGAAATCTGTAAAGGGGTGAATATTCCTCTATGGCTAAAATCCTCACATCTCTATAGTTTTAGACAGGAAATCGTTTCGAAGCGAAGCTGGGGAAAAAGGTCCGGGATGTTTGTTTGTGCTACTGAGCAACTTGTTGCCATGGCTTCTGTGCTGAGTGAAGTACTTGGTGATCCGTCTGCATGCCCTAGTTAGCCATACCGCTTTGTGCGTAGTGCTGTCTTTAGCTTACCTGAAGTACAGTCCATAATTTGTTTGTATGAATAAATTATGGAAATCCCTTTTGCTTTTATGTACTTATGTATTCGTAGCTTATGTTGCAGAGCGTGTTGTGGAGTATTTTGACAGTCGCCTTTGTTCAAAAGAGATGCAAGACACTCTTCCAAATTATTATTCTTACAAGATTTTCACGCTTTCAGAGTGTTTAGCTATATGTGCGAGAGCAAGCAGATAATGTACTGATACAAATAAGATTTTGGCTTAATTACTGGGAAGACTGAAGATGATTACGAGTTTCTGGGAGGTTGTTTTCCTCTCTGTACTTGTTTTGAACTGTCCAAGCTCACAGTCTGCAGATGCAAATTCAAGAGTGGTGAAATAATCTGAAACTGCTGAGAAACTCTCTCTCTCTCTCTGTCCTCTTTGTAGACGGATGGTGGATATTAAAAGCGATGTACTTTCATCTTCACTTCCCTGTAGTAGTCACGGGAGTCATTGCTCATTTCCTTTGCTTAATTTCTTAATAAAATAATAATCAAAATGCATTTTGATTCGTTCTTGATTGACTCAGTGTTTCGCCTTATTTGTTTATTTCCCCAACATATACTCAGATGATTTTTTCACTCATTACCACAGTGAAACCATCTGGAAAAACATCACCATTACAGAATTAACTTAGAACATTTTAGATGCGTTTGTAGCTTTCGCTTTATGATTCGGTTGGAAGGGGAAAAAACTACCAGTGACTTCCTGTTTCAGTGCCTCAGCGCTGCCCCGTGACTCATCAGTGCGACATACAATCCTTCCTGTAAACATCACACTTTATAGCCAGCACACAGTGAGCCAGTTACAGAGCTTTATCTAGTCGTAAAACACAGACTGAGCTCTGGAAAAGTATTCATCCCTCCCAGCAAACATTTTTTTAAATGATTATTTTTCCCCTTACAAGAAACCCCAGTGTATTTTATGAGGATTTTCTGCTATGAGCCAACACAACGTGTGGTGTTAATGGGAAGCAGAAGGAAAATACTACAGAAAGATGCACAGGTTGCGTTCGGTTGAACTGAGTTCTTATTGAGAGTTGAGGCAAATGCATCCCACACATTTTAGTTTTCGTTTCTAGAACTGTTGAAAAACCAAGTCTCTTTTTTTTTTTTTTCCCCTTTCACTTTGCTTTTCTGAGTGTTGGTATTTCACCTAAAATTCCTATTAAACACGTTTGAGGTTGTGGTTGTAAAAGCTGAAGCTGAAACCCAACAGCTGGGTTACGAGCCACATCGTTTTAGCGGAAGCCTCCTTTAAGAGAAACCACGGAGATGTTCAATGAACTCAAAGAAAGAGAAAAACTTCACTGCCATAAAAATCAATGTGTCCGATCAAATATAAACAGCATTGATTAGCTGAATCACTGCTGCATTCTGTCTTGCACTTGCAAAAACTAAATAAATCTTTTGAACAAACGTCCGACTGTCTAAAATTCAAAGTGTTTTAAGGATACAGTTTCTGTGCAGCTGTGCGTCTCTGGGTGAGGATGTTTAATTCACTTGATGTCTCAGACTCCTGATCCAGGATCAATTTCTGGTTTACGCCCAGGGTTAGTCTGGGTCAGAACAATCCCAGCTCAGCATTCAGACAGCAGATCAGTCGACTCCCACTGTGTGAGCCGAGTTCGGTGTAAAAGTGGCAAAGCGTTGTTTATCCAAACCCTGACCCTCAGCTAGAAGCAGGAATAGGGGTGGGCATTTATCGCATCAGTTGTCAATTATTGTGATGAGAAATATTGATTTATCGTTGTCACGATAAATTCCAATTAATAATCAATTAAAATCCCTCAAAACTGTTCGCATTGTTAAAAAATCATCATAACCCGAAAAATTTTGGGTACAACGTGAGTTTTTTCACATTCGAAATTAGCATGTTTCCATTAAGCGAACTGATTTTCATCAATTGGATTTGCTCAACTTTAAAGTTAAAGTTGATAAACGCACCTACTGTCACAGCATTCACACGCCCACAAATACAAATGTTGTTCTTGAAAAACATTCCCTCTTAAAGGAGACATTGGGACTGCTGTCCCAAAGACTGGTTCTTTGGGACAGCAGTCACATAAAGAAGTGATTTATATAGTTAAACCACAAGTCGTGACTGTATGTAGTCATATTTTTACATTTACTGATAATCATTGACACTTTCATTGATCAAACAGTTAGCGTATTTCGCAAAATGGATCTCATCTCCCCGACTCCGTTAATGCCATCCATCCATCCATCCATCCATCCATCCATCCATCCATCCATCTTCTTCCGCTTATCCGAGGTCGGGTCGCGGGGGTAGCAGCTTCAGAAGGGAGGCCCAGACTTCCCTCTCCCCAGCCACTTCTTCCAGCTCTTCCGGGGGAATCTGGAGGCGTTCCCAGGCCAGCCGAGAGACATAGTCCCTCCAGCATGTCCTGGGTCTTCCCCAGGGCCTCCTCCCGGTGGGACGTGCCCGGAACACCTCACCAGGGAGGCGTCCAGGAGGCATCCTGACCAGATGCCCAAGCCACCTCAACTGGCTCCTCTCGATGTGAAGGAGCAGCGGCTATACTGAGTCCCTCCCGGATGACTGAGCTTCTCACCCTATCTCTAAGGGAGAGCCCAGACACCCTACAGAGAAAAGCCATTTCGGCCGCTTGTATCCACGATCTTGTTCTTTCGGTCATGACCCAAAGCTCATGACCGGTAAATCGAGAGCTTCGCTTTTTGGCTCAGCTCTCTCTTCACCACGACGGACCGGTACAGCGCCCGCTTGACGGCAGACGCTGCGCCAATCTGCCTGTCGATCTCCCGCTCCCTTCTTCAAGATCCTGAGATACTTGAACTCCTCCACTTGGGGCAGGACACCCTCCTTGACCCAGAGAAGGCACTCTGCCCTTTTCCGGCTCAAGACCATGGCCTCGGATTTTAGGCACTGATCCCCATCCCGGCCGCTCCACTCTCGGCTGCGAACCGCTCCAGCGAGAGCTGCAGATCACGACCTGATGGAGCCGTTAATTCTTAGCTCCGGCAGCATGCAGCCACCACTGCATGTAACACCAAGCTAGGAACAATGGATGTGCCATTTCATGCGGAAACATTTTCCAGTCAAAAGGACGTGGGACCGAATGTGTCAGCTATCTGCACTTCCATCCCTCCAAACTGGTTTTCTGAATCCACACAGAGCCCTGCTGACCTCTCCATTGACCTGGCGCGTTACTACATGAAACAGCAGGTTTTGATTATAAAAAATTACCACACGTCCCATAAAATATCTTCAAGCTTTTATAAAACAGACATGAGCAATTTCAATATTAAAACATCAATTACACTCCACATTTTCTGATTAGTTTTCTGCTTCTTTGGTTATAATAAACTAGTACATTTTTCAGATGAGTATATGTGACATACACTTTTAAGGATGTAATCTAATATAATTAGTCTACTAACTAGACAAATTTTAATTAAAATTGTGAATATTACATCTAGTTTAAAATACTCAACTGATTAAGCTATACGTTGATTAAACCAATTGAGACCTACTAAAAACAAGCATAATCAACCTAATATTTCAACATTAGCTACAATTAAACCTCATTAAAACTAGCATAATTACACTAATATTTCCAACATGTCTCATCCATAGTTACCTAAAGAAGAAGTAAATAGTTCTCATTGTTACTTTTATTGTTACAACAGCAACACAGAATATCGTGACAAAACTTTACGTCCACATTGCCCACCCCTCCTTGTGAATATTCAATTGAAAAAAGAAATTCACATCAGCGTTCACGTCTCATTGTCAATTTTTTCTGAATCCCAAAGGGTTTGGATACACACACGCCTCCACTGTGTTTTTTCTAAATGTTAACCCTCCGCATGTGTGTGTCCGCAGCCATCCGAGGCTTCTCTCCGCAGCACCGGATCAGCAGCTTCGAGGAGGCCAAAGGCCTGGACCGGATCAACGAGAGGATGCCGCCTCGACGCGACGCCGTCAACAGCGTGGGGCTGTCGATGGGCCGCATGAACATGGGCGAGCCCAACGGCACCGACAACAACAGCAATATCCAGTGATCGACAGAAAAACAACCCCACTCCCACCTGCCTGCAGTCTTTACAATGATACTATATTTACCCAGTCTTGTACATAGGCATATAAAGAGCAGAAACACACACACACACTCATTACACCACACACACACACAGGAGATTAAATTCCCCCTCCCTTTGTTGCCCTCACATGTTATTTAGCCGGACTTTACCGCAGAGAGGCTGAGGGTCTTTTCTGAGCCCGGTTCTTCAGAACTAACCCTGATCCTGACCCTGACCCCTGTACCTGCACAACAACAACAGGAGACGGCCTCCGAGAGCAGACCTGGACTCTGAGGAGAGCTGCTGCCGTTTGCCGTGTGTTTGTGGGGAACCGCCGGGGGTGCTGGTGTGTGACGGTGTTGTGCCTGCGTCAGTCGGTGTGTGTGTGTGTGACGTTTGGGGGAGGGTGGGTGTGGATCCAGCTGATGGAGGGATGGTCCGGAGGGACCGGAAGCGACCAGGGCTGGAAAATTATTTCAAATGTTCAATTTTCTTTTGTTGTTTTTTTTTTACACACACACACACACACACTTCAACTCCGTAGGAGTTTGTTTGAGAGAGTCGAGGCCCGGCGAGGTGACCTCAGCCGCAGTCTAATCTGAGCCCTCGCTTTTCTTCTTCTTCTGTTTGCTTTTGTAGCTTTGCACCGTATTCACTCTCCATACAGAGTCGGGTGGAGGATTCCCCACCCAAAGCGCTTGGTCCAGACCTCTGGTCCAGTTCCACGTTGACTCTTGAAGACCAGCCCCCGCCCCCCTTATCTGTTGCATGTAAATACATAGAGGTTTTATCACAGGGTGCAAGACGCAGTATATTAGAAGAAGAATGCTTTATATATCTGTGGGGGCGTGTGTGTGGGTGTGTGTGTGTGTGTGTGTGTGTGTGTGAGGAAGGGAGGGGTTAAAATGTGAAGCTCTTCGTCCTCCTTTCTTCCTGTCTGGTCGCCGGCCTTTGAAGCTGGAAGCGGTCGTTCGGAGGAAACGGACTCTTCTGGCGAAGGAAGGCGGCCAAAGCAGCGAGAAGAAGCCAAGAGGATTAAGGTCTTTGTAAAGCATTTATATTAACGCATCAGTGCATGCAAAAATTAAGTTCTTTGATAATAATGTGAAGATTATATTTGTGCTATGTGTTTTTCGCTATGGTTTTTTTCTTTCTTCTTCTGTTTTTTTCTGGCTAATATAAGCAAACAGAGGTATAACGAATCATTTATTTTGTACATATTGTTAATTCGGTTTGTTTTTTCTATCATTGTTTGTGTTTGTTTCTTTCTTTTTCACAACGTGTGTTCTTCGGTTGGTTTGGACACTTGTACAGAACAACGGTACGATTCTTACTCAGAGTGTCGAGTCCACGTTTCGCTCCTCTGTTTCTTCGCCATTGTACAGGAGTCGTTTTTAATGATTAAACATGAATAACGAATATTAAACTAGCATCGACGAATGACCGTTCTATATACCGAGGCACAGGCATTCAGGCAGCCGAAAGCATGATTGCATGGTTAAGATTTGTGCTGTTCGAAAAACAGAAAGCAGCAGCGGACACGTTTTAACGGACGAGCCGGTGCGTCACGATTAGACGCAGAGTTTCCCAACCCAGGTCCTCAAGGCTCACCGTCCTACATGTTTTAGAGGTTTCCCTGCTTTAATGTGCCTGATTCAACTGACTGCAGTTCAACAGACGCCTGTTAATCAGTCATCAATTGAAATCAGCTGGACTGAAGCAAGGAAATACCTAAAACATGCAGGACAGTGAGCCTTGAGGACCATGATTTGGAATTTAACGGAAAAAAACGTGTACTCTCTTTCATCATCGATGATTCCTCTTGTTATTTGATATTTATGATTCTATGATTATTATGGTTCTATTTATTATGGACAATATTCTTAATATGTAAGCTCTCTATCTCTCTCTCTGCTGGTTACTCTTCATGTTGCGTTGCTCATTGGTTGATCTTGTGCTTCTTTGGGTGAGGTGAACCTCCTGGGACACCCTGTGCCATAGAAATTGTGCCACGGTTCTGAATCGTTTTCTATCTTTTCTTCTTTTTTTTTCTCGTTTTTTTCCGTTTCTGTTATTTTCTTTTGTCTTTCTTTGTTTTTTCTCTTTTTAGTTTTTCTTGTATATTTTTTTTATGTTTCTTTTTATTTCTTAATTTCTTTGAGGTTCTTTTGTTTGTTTTCTTTATTTCTATGGTTCATTTCTTAATTTGATATTTCTTTTATTTATTTGTCTCTTATTTCTTTGTTTCTTTTTGTTATTTTTGTGTTAATCTTGTTTCTCTGTAAGATTTGTGTTTTTTGTTTTCTTTTCTTTTTTTGCTGACTCCCCAGTCACCATCACTGTAAGCATGGCCCATGGGACGATCCACTTTTTTACTCTTGAATAAAATATGCATGAACCTTTGGGATGGATTATGAGTCTTTATTTTTCATTGAGCACACACACATTCTTGTACCACTCAGAGGACTCTCTGTGTATTGACTTCCATTTATGCCAAATGGAAGTCAATACATATATTTTTCCTTAATCCTAACAACTGAGTGTGTTCCTAACCTTAATCAAAACTAATCAATAAAAAATAATCCACACCATACTTCTAGAATGGAAATTAAAAAGTGAAGACGGGAAAATGTTGTCACTCCACAGATGATCTTTGATTGTTGGTGAAAAATGTCCTCTATATGTAGCATATACAAGCTCACACAAACACACTGACCACTGCAAAGGGTTCTTCAGAATCTATACAAGCTCTTCTTTTGTCATTGCCTCCTTTTTTTTATTTGTCTTTTTTTCTACTTATCTGTGAAACATTATTTGTAAACCGTATAAAGAAAACCTGTGGATAACACTGGGTACTTGTAAATATGTGGTCAAATGCATACACAAATATGAAGGAATTACAAATAAAAAATAAAAAGTACACAATTACAATTTCTACAAACGTTAAATTTCTGCAAACAATTTTCTTAACTACAACCTCACAAATCTGACCATTAGGAATTCAAACCCTCTCTTAGTCCTACAAATATTAAAGAAGTTCGCACGAGTCGCCTGATACACAGATAAAACTGCATTTACGCACTGATCCGGTTATGAGGACAAAAGCACTTTTGACTCATTTCACGCTTCAAACAGCCTCAGATTTGTGCACAAGTGGTGCGTTTAAATGCTGGTGAAAAGCTGGGTCATATGATTTTTACTCGCAGTCTAGTGTTTTCATCCTCTGAACGTTTGTCACTGTGCTTGTGTCGAAGTGGCGAAGACGTTATTTCGTTGGAAAAGGGAATATTTACGTACTTCTTTATCCACCTTATTCCGAGCCCCCATGAAGCTTTGTGTGATTTGTGGGCGCGACTTCCGCCGCAAACCGGAACCGCCGTTTGTTTACATGTTAGCAACTCGCTAACCGGCTTTCGTCAGAGCTTTTAGGCTGTAAAACATGTGGGAACTCCAGCTATCACAGCTTAAATGTGGCAATATTGTTTTACCGCTACCTACAGCTAATGCGGGGAGGGATGGCGACTTGAAGAAATGGCCGCAAATAACCCGCACTAGCATGTTTAGCTACTTCACTGACTCAGTTGCTTCGGATGCAGATGCGGGTTTTCTTCCGTTGGCTTTTTGTCCACACAGTGAAATGATCACATATGAAGCATTTTGGTTTCTCTGTTCAAGTTTAGAATTTTTAGCCAAATTCTTTTTGTTTCCTTATCTGTCAGTAGGCGATGAAAACTTGCTGCAGCCACAAACTAAACTTGGTCTGATTAGAGTACAACCAGGAGCAGCACAACAGTTACCCCCCAAAAACCTTCCAGGAATAAGGTGGATAATTCTCCAAAATTGTTTATAGACGTATTGTGCATTTTTGAGCGGTACAGATTAGATTAAAATCGATCGTTAATCTCTTTGTTAAATAAATAAAAAATATTACTTATTTAACCCTCTATGTAGGGCAAGTCTAGAGTATTCACTCCCCTGGTTGGAAAATCCACATACTGGTTGAAGGGAGGGAGAACAGTCTTCATGTTGGCCTGGTTAAAATCCCCCAGCAAAGACGGATAGATATATCTATTTATATATAGTAATGGTAATATTAATAATAATTATTATTATTAACATCCATCCATTATAAATCACACTAAATCTTTTTGGACTGTGGGAGGAAGCCGGAGCGCCCGGAGAGAACCCACATATGGACATGGAGAACCAGAAAACCCCATGCAGACAGAACCAGGCTGGGATTCAAACCCAGGACTTTCTTACTGCAAGGCAGCAGTGTTACCCACTGAGCTACTGTGCAGCCCTGATGTTTTATTCACACCAAAGGAGAATTTAGAAACTAATTAACCAAACAGTGATGACTTTAGATTGTGGCAGGAAGCCGGAGCGCCCGGAGAGAAACCTGCAAACAGGATGTTAACTTTTGATAGTTTATTCGCAAAATTCAATGTTTCTTCCTCCTAGTGTCCCTTATATGACAGTAGGCTGACAGGAAGGAGAGGGGGGGAAGACATGCGGCAAATGTCGTCGGGTCCGGGAGTCGAACCCGCGACGACCGCGTCGAGGACTCGAGGCCTCCAAATACGGGTCGCACTAACCCCTAAGCCACCACGGCACGCCCCCGGTCCCAACTGGTTTCCTCTTCTTCTGAGGTCGAGCTATCCCAAAAGTAGTAGGTTTTCTTTGGGGGAATCAGTAACATCCTGTTATAAATTTCATGCTCTTCTGGGGTCAAAGTGCACCGTCTGGGGTAGCTTTTCATTTGGGAACTAGGTACTTGTGGTTCCAACAGTCTTTCTTCATCTTTTGACTTTGAGGGGTATCTTGTGCCCTCGTTCAGGGCAGTTTTCTGTTTGTGGACTGTCTTACCTCCTGGAGCTCCACTGCTGCTCCTGCGTGTTGAACCTGACGCGCCGTCTGGGGAACATTTAAGGTCAGAGACCCCGGAGGATGTGCCATTTGTCGATGTCTTCGCTGAACACTCCGGACATAAAATTGTTGAAATCGAAGGCTCAGCTTTGAGATTCGCCGCAGAAGAAACTTCCCCAGCCGGGTCAGCTTGATCTCTGGGAACTGATGGAAGCCCGTCCCAAAACAAGTCTCCCTCAACATCCTGGGAGCTTGAGAATCGATTCAGATTCGCCGCAGAACAAACTTCCCCAGCCGGATCAGTTTTATCTCTGGGAACTGATGGAATCCCGTCCCAAAACAAATCACTCTCAACCTCCTGGGAGGCACTTTCATCTGAATCATTTCCAGGAAAGAAATGGTCGAATACTTTCCTCATTCCTGTCGTCACCAGATATCCTAGTCCAAAACCAAGTGGGAACATTAAAGGGTATGGCATTTTAGAAACACAAAAATCCTCTCTAGACACAAAACCTGAATCTCACTGAAACGTTTGGATTCTAACTGATGTGTTGAGATTCAAGCAGTTAAAGCCTCAGAACTTCTTTGATCTGTTGTGATGTTCATGATGTCGTCTGTGACCTCATCAGTGAGGTCACTGTGGTTCTGGGGAGGGTCCTGCTTCTGATCGTTGCTATGGGAACGAACAGATAAGTTCTGCCTGACTCAAACTGAAATTATGACCAAATATTTAATAAGTAATTTTTTTCCCATTTATTTAACATGAATTGATTAACAATAGATTTCTACCCTGGTTTTCTGTACCTGCTGCCATATGAATTGTCTTTATCCATTATTAATTTGGTTCTGGGAGGAAATTGTTCAGATTTTATAAACATTTGCAAAACAAAATTTTCTCTAATCTTTGTTAACTCTCTGATAATGATCAAATTTTATATATTGTTGTTGCGCAACATCTCCCCCCTCTTCAGTCTCTCTCTCCTCTCTCACTCTCTACTTCCTCTTCTGAGAGGGGAGATGTGCTACCAGCTCTCCGTCTGTCGGGTTAATTGAGTTTCCTAAATCTGCTGGGTTTTATCCTGTCCAGAACTGACGTAAACTCTGTTTAAGCTGGCATCGAGAAAAGATTCGCCTGGTTCCTGACGAACTACATCCAGGTGTCCCAACCTTCTTCCCCCTGTGAATTAGCCAGACTGAGCAGCCTGCAGCCAACTAGTTTCACAGAGCTCACCTGTTAACGGTCGCTCTTCTCTTTATGACAACTTGCACTTGGTACAGAACCAGGTTGGTTTTATTGACTTGGCGAGTCCCAAGGATGTTGTTTTACATATGGGCTACCAGCAACCTATAAAACATTTTCCACTTTTTCCTCTCCAGAATCAAACATCACAGCTATTTTACAACCATCAAAGAACCTTAAGGTGACTCATTAACTGAATGTCCACAACATCTTTTAGATTTTCTTTATGCTAAGTATTTTATTAGTAAGGCAGTTTTGCAAGGGTCAGTGCAGCTTAATTCAGTAGCAGAAATAATCAAATAAGTAAAATCAATCATCTAGTTTATCTTTCCCTAATGCTGACACTGAGAACTAAAAAAGGGAACCTTTGAGAAAGACGGACGGAGCATGGCTTTTCAAACCCCAGACCTGGCCTGATGATGAAGAAGGTGTTGCAGCAGGAGGAAGATGTTGATCGATGAAGGCCGGGATCTCTGTAGGTCTGATGAGCTTCTTCTCCGCATGGATGGTGAGGTCACACAGGACTTGGGTGCTTGTCTTTGCCTTTGTCTTCATCTTTGTCTTTGGGGTCTGAACCCAGCTGATGAGAGAAGTGCCATTTGAAGCCAGATGTTGCGGGGCTAACGGGTTGGTCCCCATGCACAGGACAGTCTTCGGCCCTGTGGCCCCGCCTCTTCTTCAGCTGCAGAGTTCTTTGTCCGTCTCGATCTTGGCTCGAAGCTGCCTGGAGGATCCAACCAAAGGTTCCTCTTTTGCACCAACCTTTTATAGGGTTTATCCACCATTTTGGTGCGTTTGCATTGGCTAGCACTGTTGCTGTGCTTGTTTCATTGGTTGTCTGCTCAGACAGATGATCTCATATCCATCACTGTTTTACAGTGATGGATATGATACAAATTAAAAAATGATACAAATTAAAAAATGTTCTCTAAAGGATGTTTTCTTAAAGATCATTGAGGTTGTTTGTCATGTCATGATGTCTCTGTTGAGTTTGTTTATTAGCACATCAGTAAATATCTGCACATTTTGACAAGATGAATATTTCTGCTGCTGTGTCAGAAAAATCTGCTGATCTAAGTCAATTGGAAATATTTTTTTCAAGTTTCAGGATCAATAAACAAATCTTTTTGATTAAAACAATTTATACACTTAATGGCTCTGATATCATCTATAAATTAGTAACACCTTCTGATGACTTCCAAATCTCCAATGCTCCATGAAAACAAAATCATTTCCTTCTGTCTAAATAATGTGTAACGTGACGAACAGTAAAAGGTGAAAAGATGTTTACTGGTGTCTGAATCTGGATAAAAGTTGTTGGCTTTGTTCATTTTGAGCAAATTAAACAAGCTAGCCAAAACTGACTGTCACTGTAGTTATTTTGGCTGCATTCAGACAGCAGCTATGAACTAAACAAAGTCATATGTCCACACAACTTCCCCACTCAACTAACTGGATACACCTGTTCAATTGGCCAACCACATGGCAGCAACCCAGTTCATTTAGGTCTCTATCTGTGGAGAATACAACCTGCTGAAGTACAAACTGAATATCAGACCAGACAAAAACCAGACATTTAGTTACCAGATGGATTGTTTTGATCTAGTGAGATCTCTCTGGTTAAAGGACAAAATATCTGGCGAGCTGAGGTTCAGTGGATGAAGATACCTCTGATTAATGTCAGAGGTAACAAAGGCAATAATAGCTGAAATGACCATTTTCACAACACCTTATAACTGAGAAATCCCATCTCTGAATGAATAAGATGTTGAACCTAAAAGCAGATGAGCTACAGTAGCAGAAAACCAAATCAGGTGCATTTTCTTGACATCCTTTGGATCTTTTAGATAAAGTAAGTTTTATTTAAACTCCACAGCAACTTGGTTGTTGTTTCTGATCATATGTGCATTCTTCTTCTGAGGGTTACTTTCAGCAAATCGCCTTTATGCCTTGCCACATACTCCTGGTGTTGCTGGTGTCGTGGAAGAACTCCTGTATTTTCCGACTGTGGGTTCGCTTTGCTAACCTGATAGCACGGTTCAAGTTGGCTCTCGCTGTCCTCAGTGCCTCCTTGTCGCCAGACTTGAAGGCTGAGTTCCGTGCTTTTAGCATTTCCAGTACCTCCTTAGTCATCCAGGGTTTTTGGTTGGCCCGGGTGATAATGTTCTTAGTGGTGCTGACGTCCTCTGTGCACTTGTTGATGTAGGCTGACACAGTCATGGCGTACTCATCGATGTTGATCTGGTCATTGTAAGTGGCTGCTGTCTTGAACATCTCCCAGTCAGAGCACTCAAAACAGTCCTGAAGTGCCTCCATGGCCCCCTCAGTCCACATTCTCACCTGCTTCACTGTAGGTTTTGTTCTGATCAGCAGGGGCTTGTAAGCAGGAATTAGCATAACAGATAGGTGGTCTGAAGAGCCAAGGTGAAGGGGGCGTGGGGGGCTGCTCTGAATGCTTCTTTGATGTTGGTGTAGGTCAGGGGTCGGCAACCTTTTCTATTCAAAGAGCCATTTGGGACCGCCTCCCAATAAAAAGAAAGCATTTGGAGCCACAACCCATTTTGACGTCATATATATAAAACCTATATGCTATGTACAAAAATCGATGTTGCGTTTATGAAATCAATGAACTGCTGCAGAGAACACAAAATTTTATTTCTGCATGTAACAAAATGCATTTTACACTTTGTTGATGCTCAATTTCAAACAAAACACCCTCTGTCTATTTGGGTCTTTGTATTTAAGAAATAAAAATCGAAACTTACCCAACCCGCACTGAAGGAAACATAGAAACAGAATGCAGTCACCTGTCCTCTTATTCAGGAGATAAAAATCTAAACTTATCCAAATATTATCCACCGGCACTGAACGAACCAAGCAAACCAAAAAATGCGCAGTCTACTTCTGTGTCCCGTAGTACGGAGCCCCCTAGAGGACATGGGGATTTTTTTTCTTTTGCGTTCCCTCGCAATACTGTACTGGTCAGTTATGCAGCTAATTGAATACTGTAAGCCTTTCTTACGGTGGGCGCCGTACTTTCTGTTTTAATATAAGGTTATGTGAGGTTTTTCCATGAATGTGTGACGGTACCTATGCTTTCCCGATTGGCAACTTGAATTTTAAGATAACTAATTTAATAATACTGTAAAGTTACCTTTAAGGCACACAGGCCCGCTACATATGAGGCACGAGACAATTCCACTCAATCCAATCAGTTCATTTATTTCAATTTTCTAGTCAGAAATATATTAATCTAAAATCACTCACACATTAAAATGACATTTACGGCTCAACTCGAAGCTGGCAGGGACCTACAAAGAAAACACAGCAAACCAAACAAAAGAAAATCGTGCACCAAACCAAAGAAAATACCACACGGAAAGTCCACCACCAACACCCCGAGCTGGCCGTTCCTATCAAAAAAGAAGAGACATTCAAATTACGTACATTTCTTGGTTATACAGTTCAGTCCTCACAAATCAAGCAATAGCAGTCCAAGTTAGGAGTCCGTCCTGAGACAAACCGCCGCGCCACCGCAAACGCCAGCCAGAGTGGCACCAGAGGGATCAGGACGAGCTGGTCATAAACCAGCCTGAATCAGCCACACTGGACGAGAGTCAAAAGCCAGCTTACGCCGACCAGGACAGCGGGTAGGAAGCCGACAACCAGGGCGACGGGTAGGCCGCCGTCAGCCAACGACGAATAGCCAGGTCGCAGGCGGACGGACCGTCAACCAGGGACAACAGAGTACGGGCAAGCAGCCGGCCAAGGACAAACAGCAGCGTCTATCAAACATACATGTCAAAAATAGAATCTGGAAGCATACGCAAAATGAGCTTTCGCTTACCACTGAGCTTGATGCGTTATGCCTCTGGCAGGGAGAAGAAGCAGTCAGCTGGTACAAGTCACCTAGATGTTACAAGTAAAGCTGAGCTAAACTTACAGATATTAAAGGTGTGAGAAGCTTCTTACCAGAAGAAGGCTTGAACAGCAATTAATGTCTTAAGCGCGTCAGTCGTATAGCGCCAGTAAACAGTGAAGTCTGAACCGGAAGGAGAACGTGTTGTCTACCAGGTGAGGGAGGGCCCTTTATATGCAGGCAGCGCTACAACCAATTAAAGTCAGGCACTTGTGTGGTGCGTTCAGGGCCCACAGGGCATACTGCCACATTCCACCCCCCCAAACTGCATCGTCGTCCCGACGATGATCCAACTTAACACCAAGGTCGAAATACCGCAGACATGGTACTGGATGAAGGCGTTTCTCTTACGGCTGGCCTTGGAAGATGATGGAGATTATAATGCTGGCCAGCAGTTGATCGTACAGATTTACGCACCGACACCCTGCTGGGACCAGACTCTGCAGCTGGTACAACTGGTAATGAGGTAGGTTGATTTGTGGCCACGCTAGGAGCCACAGCAGATCCTGAAGGCCTAGGAACCGCATCAGAAGCCACAGCAGCAGGTGGTGCAGATGTTACCTGCTCTTCAGGACATGGCCTCAAGAACAAATCACAGCTCACCATCTGAAATGGAATAATGTTCAGGAGATGCAACTTCAACAGAAACTGGAATAGGTGCATCAGCACCCATTAAAACCTTCAGCAAGGAGCGATGTACCCTTCTTACCCTGGTCTGGTCATGAACTGGTGCCACCGAATACACTACCCCGCCCTCTCTTGGGACTTGAACAACTATGTGTTTCACTGAACTCCACAAATCCTGAGTTTTCTGACGACCTTTACGCCCCAGATTTCGGATCAACACAAGCTGGCCCTCCTTAAGAGGAGCTTCTCTGATGTTTTTATCATGATTAGCTTTTCTGCGTCCTGCAGAAGTCCTCAGTTTTTCTCTAGCACCCTCAAATGCTATTTGCAGGCGGGTCTGATGTTCTTTGACCCACTCATGAACAGTTCCAGCAACTGGATTTTGAACTCTTCCCAACAAGAAATCAACTGGAAGATGTGGTTCTTGACCAAATATTAGGAAAAATGGTGACTCACCAGTTGATTGATGAGGAGTGGTGTTATATGCATAAAGCAACTGGGGCAAACAAACAGTCCAGTTTCGTTTCCGGGACGTGGGCAAAGTTCTCAACAGGTTGTGAAGCGTCCTGTTAAAACGTTCACATTGACCGTTACCAGCTGGATGGTAAGGCGTGGTACGAGATTTAATGATACCGTATAGACTGCAAAGCTGTTGGATCAAATTGCTTTCAAAGTTGCGGCCCTGATCTGAATGGATGCGTGCTGGTACTCCAAATTTTGCAAACCATTCCGTGACCAGGACCTGCGCTACAGTGGAAGCGCGCTGATCCCTGGTTGGGACAGCCAAGGTATACTTGGAAAAAACATCGGTCATTACCAGTACATTCTCTAGCCCAGATGGAGTTGGCTCTAACAAAGTAAAATCCATTGCCAGAATTTCATTTGGTTTCGATGCAAGCAAATGGCCCAAGAAACCACGAGCAGGTGGCTGGCTATCTTTGGCAACCTGGCACCGCTCGCAGATTTTACACCAGTCTGCTACCTCTTGTGACATACCTGGCCAATAACAGCGAGACCGTAGCAACGCTAAAGTCCGATCCACTCCCTGGTGTCCATGTTCCTGATGGACCTGAGTCAGTACGTCCTTTATCAGGGCCTTTGGCAGGAGAAGTTGGTACACTGCCCCACCACCATCGGAACGAAACACCTGCCGATATATTAGGCCATCCAACTCAGTCAGGCGATCCCCTGGCTGAGCAATGCAAGAGCAGATTGTGAAAGCCCTTGCCGCTCAGTACGGTTTGGCCGCTCTTTTCTCTGCCAGAAGGAAAGAACCTCTTGAAGAACTAGATCAGCCTGCTGGAGAACACGGAGATCACCAGGGTCAAAAGAGGGAAAGACAGTTACAGAGGACTGGAAGATCTGTATTTGCTCACTTTTCACAGCTTGCTGTAGTGGCTGAGGCACAAGAGTACCTGAACCCAAAGAAGTCACTTCCGGGGGAGCCGGCCAAGGCCGGCGAGACAAAGCATCAGCATTTTGATTGGACTTAGCAGGCCTGTATTTTAACTCAAAGTTAAAGGAAGCAAGCTGGGCTGCCCAGCGCTGCTCTACTGCTCCAAGCTTGGCCGAGTCCAAATGGCTCAGAGGATTGTTGTCTGTATAGACAATACACCTGTGGCCCAAAAGGTAATCTCTAAATTTTTCTGTCATTGCCCATTTCAGGCCCAACTGCTCCAATTTCATTGAGCTGTAATTTGACATATTTCGCTCGCTAGGTCTTAACCCGCGGCTAGCAAAAGCAATGGGTCTTATCTTACCATCTTGCTCTTGTGACAAAACTGCTCCCAACCCACTGTGACTTGCGTCCACCTCTAAAATGAAAGGGAGGGAAAAATCTGCATAAGCAAGGACTGGAGTAGAAGTGAGCTTGGCTTTAAAATGGCTGGGTTTTCGATTTCTCCCCAGAATGGCTGAACAGGGCCAAAAGGCCCTGAGTCCACCCTGACGACTCTGATGGCTCAAATTAGCTTTCTTCTTCAATTGTAAATGTGGCCGTTGACCGTCAGGCCAGAATGTAGGAATGTGAATAGTCCATGTTCGAAGCATACATGAAGTGTTTTTGGAGAGATGTGACCTTTTGCAGCTGATCCATGATGTTGTGCTGCATTATCCAGGTCATTTTGCCAAATGTACATAGAGTTTGCAAAACATACAATCTGTTTCAAAAAATATGCAAAGGTTTTTCTAAAAGAAATTAGTAATGTTTCTCTTTGAAATAAAGCTAAGAGGGTATAACATGACAGTTTAGAAATAAACTAACCAAATTAATTGTGTTGATCCACCTCAAAAAAACATGAAAAAAGTGTAAGCAAAAGAGATCTGGGTCTCAGGAGGTTATAATGATTTCATTGTGCTTTGGTGCACCAGTAATGGCTTTATTTACAGAACAATACGCCTGATGAAACCAGATTATAGAATGCAGGCTAAAGTTCTTCAGGTCAGGTCAGACGACCCATCTCTGGGCTACAAAAGGTAGAAATGTAAAACGACCCTTATCTGGTCATTACCGGGGTTTTTGACCTCCCCCCTGAATACAGAAACTGAGATTGGCATCCCTTCTTCAAGTGTGAATGTGGCCATTGACCGTCGGGCCAGAAGGTGGGAGTGGAAAATCATGCAAAACGTGTAAGCAAAAGAGATCTGGGAGACTTTGCACATGCAAATTTGCATGCAGCCTTTTGTGCTGTGGAGTATAAATAGGGGACTGCTTCACTGTAGTCCACAAAAACCAAAATGCAGAAGAGGATCTCCGCTCAGCAGGCATTGGAACTGATTCAGAGCAGTGCTAGCCCTTGGGAGTCAGATGGAGAAGACATCGACCTTCAACTGGATTCGGACTCTGAGCTGTCTTCAGGTTAGATTTCTCAACCTACCTAATATATTTTCCTGACTATTTCTTATTTAGAACAAAACAAAAAGTTAATTTGAAATTTTTTATCTTGCAGATGAGGAGACTCTCCCTCCACCTCCACCACAAAAGAGAGCTCGTTTGAGGAGTGAGCCGTCGGAGACAGCGAAAGATGGCACAGTGTGGCGTGAACAACAAGTGGGGACACATCTCGATTTCACCCCTATAGAACCGTACGCCACAGATGGAGAGCCAAGCGCTAAGGCCAGAAGAAGTATCCAGAGTCGCCTTCACAGCTTCCTCTGCTTTATCACCATGGACATGCTTCGTAGCATTCAAGAATGGACTATTCAACATGCACGTCACACGGAGCAGCAGGATTGGTTCATGGGTCTCCCGGAACTTATGGCATTTATTTCCGTCGTCATCTTGCGGGGGGTGTCCAAGGTACCATCAGTAGGTGACAGCTGGTCAGCAAACCTGGGAAACCCAAGGATCATGGCAACTATGACCCGATGCCGCTTCCAAAACATCATGCGACACCTACGCTTTGATGACATGCGTACACGCAGAGAGCGAGCGGAGACTGATAAGTTTGCTGCAATTTCCGATGTTTGGAGAGCGTTTGTCACCAACTGCATCGCATCCTTCAACCCTGGTCGACACATCACTATTGATGAACAGCTTTATCCATCAAAGACTCGCTGCTGTTTCCTGCAATACATTGCAACAAAACCGGACAAGTTTGGCATCAAGTTTTGGGTGGCTTGCGACTTGAAAGCTAAGTACATCTGCAATGTCTTCCCATATCTAGGCAAGGACCCCAGTCGTCCCAGCGGGGAGAGACTGTCCGAGACTGTAGTGATGAGGCTGATGGAACCGTTCATGGACAAGGGCAGAACTGTAACCACGGACAATTTCTTTACATCACTGTCACTTGCACAACGACTGCTTAGCCGGAAAACCACTATCCTCGGCACAGTCAACAAGAGACACCGGGAAATTCCTCAATCCGCTAAACGGAAGGATCGCACTGAATTCACCACTCAGGTGTTTTCAACCACTGGTGCCACGCTGACGGTGTATGTGCCCAAAAGGAAGAAGGCCGTTTACATTCTCAGCAGCATGCACAGCGTTGTTGAGACTGAGGATACCACCAAAAGGAAGCCAAACACGGTCACGGACTACAACAAAACAAAGTGTGGTGTGGATGTCATGGACCAAATGGTGCGGGAGTACAGCGTGCGTGCAGGAACACGGAGATGGCCAGTTGCGGTGTTCTACAACCTGATTGACATGGCAGCACTGAATGCACATGTGCTTTATCAGGCATGCACTGGGGTGAAGGAGAGACAGGTAGACTTCCTTGTTGAACTTGCTAAAGAGTTGGGTAACTCATGTGAGTGAGAAGAAGGCACACAAGGAGAAACTGCTTCGGGAACAACCTTCCACACCCAGCCCAGGCAAAAGGGCGAAGTGCCAGGTCAACCAGCGATGCAAAACCAATAATGCGACTGTGAGATGCGCTGCCTGCTACAAGTACACATGTGGCAAATGCACCAGGGTCATACCCTGGCTGTGCCAGGTATGTTCCGACAGTGCAGACGGACTGTGAGTGCTGAAATTCCAGTCACACAAGGACATGCCACTCAGCCCCCCACTGTGCCTAGTGTAAATATGTGTGGAATTGTTTTATTTCTTGTATTTTTTGTGTCGTTTTTAATGACAAAAATAAAAAGCATTTCAACAAATAACAGTTGTTCTTTTGTATTTCTCTCAGGTCATTTTGCCAAATGTACATAGAGTTTGCAAAACATACAATCTGTTTCAAGAAATATGCAAAGGTTTTTCTAAAAGAAATTAGTAATGTTTTTCTTTGAAATAAAGCTAAGAGGGTATAAAATGACAGTTTAGAAATAAACTAACCAAATTAATTGTGTTGATCCACCTCAAAAAAATCATGCAAAAAGTGTAAGCAAAAGAAATCTGGGAGACTTTGCACATGCAAATTTGCATGCAGCCTTTTGTGCTGTGGAGGATAAATAGGTGACTGCTTCACATATTTAGTTCACAAGAACTAGGTACCTTGCACATGTACATAGCTAAATAACTTCTATTTTACTGTCAGTCCTGCACTTTATATTTTATATTTAGATTTATATTCATATTTTATACTGTATTTTATTTTACTCACAACATTGGAACCTCAAACATTATCCTGAGCCGTATGCAACGAAATTTCGTTCTGTATACACCCTGTGCATTGAAAATGACAACAAAGTCAGTCTAAGTCGAAGTCGAAGTCTAAGGAACAATTGTGCAACTGTGAGATGCGTTGAGGCCATTACCAGGGTACTTCTAAGGTAATGGCCCTAAGTAATGGCCCTATTTACTGAACAAAAGGGCTTCAGTGCAACGGGCTTCAGGCCAGTTGGACTATCTCTAGCCTGAATAGGTATATGTCCAAATGGCCTAACTCCAGCCATTCTAGTGTTAAGAGCCTCAAAACTCTGTTGGCACTCCTCAGTCCAGGCTCCAACAATACTCCGAGTAGCCTTCCTTTTAGGCCCTAGTTACTAGTTAGCTCTGCTGCTCTACGATGCAAGGGGGCAGCCATCTTAGCAAAACCTTCTACAAACCTACGGTAGTAGCTAGCGAATCCCAAAAAGGAACGCGACTCAGTGGCTGTGGTGGGCACAGGCCAATTTGCTACCACCTTGATTTTAGCAGGGTCAGTGGCTACTCCCTGGTCAGAAATTACATGGCCCAGGTAGTGCACCTCCTTCTGGAAGAAGTGGCATTTGCTCAGTTTGGCTTTAAGGCCCTCCTTCTGCAGCCGTCCCAACACCACATCCAGCCTCTCAAGATGTTGCTGTATAGAGGATGAAAACACAACAATGTAATCTAAATACAGTAAAAGGGATTGGCATTGCTGGTCACCAAAAATGCGCTGCATTAAGCGTTGGAACGTGCTCGGGGCATTGCATAGGCCGAAAGGCATGCGATTCCACTCAAAAAGCCCGAAAGGTGTACAAAAAGCGGTTTTATGGCGATCACTTGCTGTGACAGGAACCTGATTATAACCACTAGCCAAGTCCATAGTGGAAAACCACTGGGCCCCTGTCAAAGCATCAAGGGACTCCTCAATGCGAGGGAGTGGAAAAGCATCCTTCCGTGTCTTGATGTTAAGTTGACGATAATCAACACAAAGCCTAATGCTGCCATCCTTTTTGCGCACAAGCACAATTGGTGATGCATAGGGGCTGGAACTTTCCCTAATGACCTTTGCTGCCAAAAGCTGATTTATGTGGTCCTTCACAAGTTCATACTCTGATGGAGGAATTCGACGGTACCGCTGCCGAACGGGAGCGTCATCAAGAAGGGGAATGTCATGACTGATCAGGTTGGTGCAACCCAAGTCCTGATCATTAGTGGCAAACACGGAAGTGTATTTACCCAAAAGTGCTCTCACCCGACCCTGTTCCTCCGCAGGCAAAGATGATAAATCAATTGCCTCGATCCCATCTGCGGCAGGAGCAGCAGCTGTTTGGGAAGACACATTTACAAATAATGGGACTTCAGTTACGCCCGCTGGAAGACTCACCACACTAACACTATTTAAAGTTCCCACAGTGGTACGAGGGTAAAGCAACACATCAGTGTGGCCCACATTTACCACTGGAACATAAGCAGTGCCCCGGACAACCTGAACTAGCGCAGGGGATGCTAACAAACCAGCTGGTAAGCCAGATTCCGATGATTCAAACAAGACAGTAGTGCCTGAGTATTTCTCACAGCAGGTGGTAGGCACAATCTTCATTACACCTCCTGGAATGCGGCAGGCCCTCCCACCACGCACCCTAACCTTAATAGGCTGCTTAGGAGTCTGCTGCATTTCAGCTGCATGACATTTCTGTAAAGCATTAACCAAGGGTTTGGGAGATGCCACAACCGGAGTCGTATTAAACAAAGCATGACCATGCTGTCCAAATAGCTCTTGGTAACACTTATTTATGACGTTCATCCCCAACACACCAGGAACAGAAGCTGACCCACTATCTGGAGGGTTTCTCACCGCCAACACCCCACAGTGGGGCACCAACTTGCCACACAGTTCAATAGATACTTCCAAATAGCCGATGTAAGGAATAGGGAGACCATTGGCTGCTTTTAGCTGTAGCCAGTGGCAAGCTCTCAAACGCTCTTCGCCCCAGGGCTCAAAGAATTCAATAAAAAAGCTCTCTGTAATAGTGGACACCATTGAACCAGTGTCAACCAGGCACGGTACCTTTACCCCAGCCATGTCCACTTCAATGTGTGGGCAAGAAGCAATTAATTTAGGTGCATCTGCTGAATACAAACCATTAGTTGAGCCTATGAATGCCCCACCCGAGCTGTGGCTCTGCAACGTGGTGGGCGCTAGTTTTCCGGAAGCTGGCTTCCCTGACGTGACCCTGAGAGAGATTGCTGACGGAAGGCAACGCGGGGCCCCCCACACTCCCTAGCAATATGTCCGGGCTGTTGGCACCGTCGACATATAATAGGACCGCGACGTGGAGAGCGGCTACGCCCTTGTGCAGTTTGAAGGAGGGAAATGCTTTGAGTAAGCTGATTAAGTTGCTCCTGTTGCTGTTTTAAAAGCTCTTTTAACTCATTAACCTCTCTCTGAGTGGGGCCAACAATAGATGGTGCCCCACCACGCACAGCAAACTGGACGCTAAAGGCAGAGAATTACTCCTGCCTCGCATACTAGCTGGCAACCCCTCTAATTCCCACCTCATTGCCTCACCTCTGACATCAAGCAGTGTTGATGTATGTTCAGACGAACATACTGTTTCAGCGCACGACTGAGCGCACCATCAAGGACATATTCTATGAACTGGTCACGCAGGAGAACTTCAGTATTAGGCATATCCCTAGGAGCCTGTGCTTTTACTTTCTCCATGAGGCTCATCAAAGCAAGGGAGAACTCTTGCAATGTTTCCCCTTCTAATTGCTTTCTGGAGAAAAAGGCCTCCTGTAATGCAACATGTGACTCATTACATCCATAGAGTTCCTCGAGGATAGAAATAATTTTAGCTGGATCCCCTCGTTCCTGACTAGAGCGATATTTGATTTCATCCCTAGCCTCTCCTTCTAAATGGTCGTAAAAAAAGAAGGCCTGATCTGCTGCTGACAAATTTCGTGCCCGCATACACGCCTGTACCTCCTCAACCCACTCGCTCACACTAATCCCCATCCGTCCCCTAAACATAGGACACTTACGATCACGTGGGACAAGCACTAACCTGTCTGTTACTTGGGCAGCAGAGGGTGCAGAAGCTGAAGATGGCCCAGCCCTGGAGCTAGATGTGGAAGGCGAACGCTCTGCACGCAGCTTCTCATTGTCAGCCTTTAATTGAGCAATCAGGGTCTTCAATTCCAGTAGTTCTTCCTCCATTACTACAAATAACCAGCTCAAGAAAATAAATTAACCGCTGCTGTTTGTCCTTAGAACCAAAAAAAATAAATAAAAATTACTGCTTGACCATTAAATAGCACAAAATACAATGAAGTAATGGAAAAGTCTCAGCCTCAAGATTGTAAAAAAAAAGAATCCTGCTCACAACCCCAAAATGTGACGGTACCTATGCTTTCCCGATTGGCAACTTGAATTTTAAGATCACTAATTTAATAATACTGTAAAGTTACCTTTAAGGCACACAGGCCCGCTACATATGAGGCACGAGACAATTCCACTCAATCCAATCAGTTCATTTATTTCAATTTCCTAGTCAGAAATATATTAATCTAAAATCACTCACACATTAAAATGACACTTACGGCTCAACTCGAAGCTGGCAGGGACCTACAAAGAAAACACAGCAAACCAAACAAAAGAAAATCGTGCACCAAACCAAAGAAAATACCACACGGAAAGTCCACCACCAACACCCCGAGCTGGCCGTTCCTATCAAAAAAGAAGAGACATTCAAATTACGTACATTTCTTGGTTATACAGTTCAGTCCTCACAAATCAAGCAATAGCAGTCCAAGTTAGGAGTCCGTCCTGAGACAAACCGCCGCGCCACCGCAAACGCCAGCCAGAGTGGCACCAGAGGGATCAGGACGAGCTGGTCATAAACCAGCCTGAATCAGCCACACTGGACGAGAGTCAAAAGCCAGCTTACGCCGACCAGGACAGCGGGTATGAAGCCGACAACCAGGGCGACGGGTAGGCCGCCGTCAGCCGACGACGAATAGCCAGGTCGCAGGCGGACGGACCGTCAACCAGGGACAACAGAGTACGGGCAAGCAGCCGGCCAAGGACAAACAGTAGCGTCTATCAAACATACATGTCAAAAATAGAATCTGGAAGCATACGTAAAATGAGCTTTCGCTTACCACTGAGCTTGATGCGTTAGGCCTCTGGCAGGGAGAAGAAGCAGTCAGCTGGTACAAGTCACCTAGATGTTACAAGTAAAGCTGAGCTAAACTTACAGATATTAAAGGTGTGAGAAGCTTCTTACCAGAAGAAGGCTTGAACAGCAATTAATGTCTTAAGCGCGTCAGTCGTATAGCGCCAGTAAACAGTGAAGTCTGAACCGGAAGGAGAACGTGTTGTCTACCAGGTGAGGGAGGGCCCTTTATATGCAGGCAGCGCTACAACCAATTAAAGTCAGGCACTAGTGTGGTGCGTTCAGGGCCCACAGGGCATACTGCCACAAATGTTAGAATCTTTTTGTGAAATATCTGAAGTTTTATATCTTTCTTTAGGATAGAAAGGCGCCACAAACCTACAATATAAACAGAAACCTTCCGTAAGTACGAAAGAAATAAAAACACATTATAATTTGGAGTATTTCTGAGTTATTATCGCAGGTAATAAATCATCTGACAGTTTTGATTGTGTCTCTGTTGTGTTCTAGTCTGAATGGTTTAAAGAGCTGCTTTCAGTGCCGCTCCATCTCAGCCTTAACAGACATAAACATGCAGTAAAAAATAAATCAATTTTCAATCAGTGTTTTGCACCAAACAGTTTTTACTATTAACAAGTTTTTATTATTGTAGCCCAGTGATAAACTGAGGTTATGGTAGTTACTATTTGTTAAGGTTACTTTTACATAGTTCAAAATAAGATACAAGTATATTAAAAGTAAATTACTGTTTACTCAAACATACATTGGTGAACAACTAAGTGTTTAGTATTCTTCTTTCTGAAAGAAATACATTGGTATTGTCCTTCACCTTAATAGTTGAATAATATAAAGGTCACTATTGAGTAATTATCTTATTTGATGATTAAAACTATTGTTTGTTAGTGAGCTATTGTGTAAATATTGTAACTGAAAGAAGCAGTGTGACGTAAGCTGCACTGCGCATTCTCTGATCTCACCATTTTCATTGGCAGTGGGGACAGTTTGTCCGGTGCGGGATGGGGATTGGTGGAGAGGAGGAGGAGGCGGGAGCAATGGAGAGAGTGGTAAGGGTGGAGAACGGAGGCGGACGAGGAGAAAAAAAAAAGACAATAACAAAAGAGGAATAAATAAGAAAGAGAAGAGAGACGAAAAGGAGAGACAAAGGGACAACAGGACGTGAGAGCACGGAAGTCGGGAGAAGTTGAAGGAGTTCAGTTGACGCTGGAGGGACGAGCCAAGAGGGGACCGGAGCAAGTGGTCGCGACGGACTTCGGGCTAAGCTAAGTGGGCTAACGCTTTAGCGCCACGGTCCTGCGGCAGCCGTTGAGCCGCTGCGAAGTTGAGAGGAGGGAGGCATCTCAGCGTTTCCTATGTTTTCCCCGAATTGCACCGCTCTCAAATTGTTTCTTTCATTCGTCCTCCCTCTGGGATTTCAACGTCTACTCCTCGTTGGTCACAGGCCTGCACCGTTGGGTTTTCTCGGGGTTTTTTTTCCCATTTCTCCACCACCATTTGAAGGTCGTGAGTAGAACTGACTGTTCAGGACGATATATTAGCTTGGACATTGCTTGTGAACATTAAGTGTTTAGTGGGCCTGCCTTATGTGCTGCCTTATGTGAAAAGTATATGTTGTTTTCCATTTTTTGTTTGTTTTGTTTTCCTAAAACTTAAAAGTATTCACAGCTTACAGTTCAATGGTGATTAACAGTGAGGGTTCCCTGTCACCGTAGTTAATAAAGTGAAGCTGAGTAATTTTGCCTGAATTTCTATTTCTCTGGGTCATATTTGTTACAAACCAGGTCAGTGGTATTACCTACATAATGGGGTACCTCATTAATGTCGAACCCAAGCACCCACCATTTTAGTTTTTCTCATAGAGTGGTTTAAGGTGCTACATAAAGTGGTGGCCCGTACGGGGAAATGTAAAAATAAATAAATAAATAAACTAAAATAAAATATTTCTAGTCTGACCCAGAGAAACAAAAAAAAAAAAAAAAACTAGTTTAAACTTGCTCAGTTTGCTTAACCTAACCTAACTAAGCACTAATCCTATAGAGAACTATAGTAAAGGTCATGGGGATGGCTCAGTTGAGGCACTGGTGTAAGGGCGAAGGTATTGACCCAGAGTATGCCATATTGGTTAAGAATGTCCCAGAAGAGGTAGAGGTGAATGCCATTGAAGAAACTCTGCAGTCAATCAAAGCACTTGGTCGGGTTAAAGTGAGAGGCAGGATGTATGATCCGCAGACTCAACGTTTAACTGTGCTGTGTGAGTGTAGGCAGAAAGTCAATGCAAAAGCCTGTCCACTGGATGTCTTGCCAGAGGGCTCAGATGAGCCATGGAGAATCTTTGGACCTTCTGAAGAGGAAAATGAACCACAGAACTCTGGAAGTGGATGTAACCCATTTGTTGACTCGGGTCAAGATTCCCCATTTAGAACATCCACCCCTGAAGCCATTATAAGAGCAGTTGGTGAAGTCCTTCAAATGACAAATCCTCGTTCAAGCAGTGAGGGAAGCCCTTACCGACGTCTACGCACTTTCTCTGGAGTGCAACCCACTCCTCCAGGGGAGGAGACATTGGAGAACTGGATTGAACAAGCCAGGCTTATGATAGAAGAGTCTGATCGACCTGAGAGAGAAATGAAAATGAGAGTTATGGAAAGTGTGAAGGGTCCAGCTCTGGAAATATTGCAGGCCGTTCGATTCAACAACCATGATGCAACCGCTATGGAGTACCTCGAAATATTGGAGAGCACGTTTGGCACGCCTGAAACTGGAGAAGACCTGTACTTCACATTCAGACAGCTATGTCAGCAACCGAATGAGAAGCTCTCTGAATTTCTGAGGCGCATGGAGCGAGTTCTCAATAAAGTTGTTAAAAAGGGTGGCCTGCAGTCAGCTACCGCCAACCAAGCACGTATTGATCAGCTCATTAAAGGTGGCACTCGATCAGATCTAATGATGTTAAATCTTCGACTGAGAGAACGCCGGCAAAATCCCCCTCCATTTCTACAGTTGTTGAATGAAATACGGCATGAAGAGGAACACGAAGCTTCCCGTCGTAGATTACAACCTCCCAAAGCTGTGTATGCTAAAAGTACCATTGCAGTGCCAGACAAAGAGGTGATGGATCTGAAAGCCGAAATACAAGGGCTCCGCACGCAAGTGAGTGAATTAACTATCTCATCATTCACGCCAAGCACTGCTGCTGCCACTTCTGAGCTAACAGTCAACCCACCGAAAGTGACAGTAGAAGATAAAAGCATGCAAGCTTTGAGAGAAGAAGTTAGAGAGCTCCGAGAGCAAGTTTCTGTTCTGTCTCTTCGACCCAGTTACCGCTCCACTACAATGTCACATCACGATGAAGTCAAGTCAAATTCAGTATCCCAAAGACCTTTCACACCAAGGGACTCGAGTGATTTTTTCTGCTACTGGTGTGGGGAGGATGGGCATTTTGCAACTAAATGCACAGCCCCAGAGAACTACCCTAAAGTAATACAAAAGTTGATACAGGTGCAAAGAAAACAAAGAACAAACCAGAAACAAAACAGCAACACAAGAACAAAACCTACCAATGTGGATGTAAAGAGAAGCGCTATCATGGTAGAGACCAGTGGCTTACCAGAGGGACTAATTGGACCTCCTTCCCTTGCCGAAGTGAAAATCAATGGCAAGATTTGCACTGCTCTGATGGACAGTGGGTCCCAAATAACCATCATCTTTGACAGCTTTTACTCAGAACACTTGTCACATGTCCCACTCCACCCGGTTACTGGTCTATCCATATGGGGCCTCAGTGAATCAAAGAGTGGTTACCCATACAAAGGATACATCCACATTGATCTGGAGCTCCCTAGGCAGTCCAAGTCTGAAAAAATCAAGTCAGTTCCGGTTCTGGCTTTAGTGTGTCCTGACCCACGTTGTTCTGAGACCGTACCAGTCTTGGTCGGCACAAATGTCAAAGGGATTCAGCCTATCAACTTGAACCCAGAAGTGAAAGGCTCAGAGCAAGTCCACTCAGCCAGAGTCCAAGTGCAGGAACAAAGTTCTTTACCTGCCCATAAACCACAGCTTGCAAAAGATATTAAAGACTTACCTGTGGCTGATGTAAAGTGGACAGGGCCAGGCCCACTAATCATTCCTGTTGGCACAGAACACATTGCCATTTGTAAAGTCAAAGAGAATAA
Source organism: Xiphophorus couchianus (assembly GCF_001444195.1). Lineage (NCBI taxonomy): Eukaryota > Metazoa > Chordata > Actinopteri > Cyprinodontiformes > Poeciliidae > Xiphophorus > Xiphophorus couchianus. The sequence goes on along the minus strand of NC_040250.1, from coordinate 25,209,164 downwards.
AACAGTAGGAGACAGCATACTAATAACTGAACGTGCTGCCTCACCTGCTCTTCCACCAAGTGTATTGGTCCAGCCCACGGTACTGTTCTCTAAGATGCTAGATAAGAACAGCTTTCTGGTGCTGCTGAGAAATGAGTCATTAAAGCAAACAGCTATTCCATTGGGCACCATTATTGCTCACCTGTATGTAGTTGACATGGTGATGGATGCCCCAGGAAGGAAGGTCAATGCTGTTCCACCCATTGACCCTTCTTTGTTCTATTTTGGAGATATCTCAATCAGCAGAGAATGGAAAGAACGACTACAGCACCAGCTGTCCCAGCATTCCAATGTGTTTTCCACTGATGAATGGGATGTAGGTTTGGCCAAGGGTGTGGAACATCATATCCGTCTGACTGACAGTACACCCTTCCGGGAGCGTTCCCGCCGCATAGCTCCTGCCGATTTAGATGACCTCAGGCGCCATCTTCAAGGGCTGCTTGCAGCAGGCATCATAAAGGAATCAAGAAGCCCCTACGCTTCACCCATTGTCCTTGCCCGGAAAAAGAATGGTCAACTGCGGATGTGTGTCGACTATAGAACCTTGAATCGCAGAACCACCCCAGATCAGTACACTGTGCCCCGGATCAACGATGCCTTAGACTGTCTGACGGGCAGTAAGTGGTTTTCTGTCTTAGACCTCCGCAGCGGCTACTATCAGATCCCTATGGCTGAAGAGGACAAGGAAAAGACAGCCTTTATATGTCCTCTGGGGTTCTATCAGTTTGAACGGATGCCGCAGGGGATAACAGGGGCTCCTGCGACATTCCAAAGGCTGATGGAGAAAGCGGTAGGAGATATGCATCTGCTGGAGGTCATAGTGTACCTGGACGATTTGATTGTGTTTGGCAGAACCCTTGAAGAGCATGAAGAGAGGCTGCTTAAGGTCATAGCACGCCTTGAGGAGGCTGGACTAAAGCTGTCCCTTGACAAGTGTCAGTTTTGTTGTTCACAAGTTACCTATGTTGGCCATATTGTCTCTGAGCATGGCATTGCTACTGACCCCAAAAAGGTGGAAGCTGTAACCCGGTGGGAGCAGCCAACCGATCTCTCCTCTCTGCAGTCGTTCCTTGGATTTTGTGGCTACTATCGGCGATTCATAAAGAACTATTCCATCATCGTCCGACCTCTTACGGAACTATGCAAAGGCTATCCCCCCACCCAAAAGAGAAGTAAATCTAGTCAGGGGACATGCAAAACCTACTACAAGGTTAATGAGCCTTTTGGCAGTCGATGGGATCAATCGTGCAGTGAGGCCTTTCACCAGATCATTCACTGCCTCACAAATGCACCGGTACTGGCGTTTGCCGACCCAACCAAACCCTATACCCTCCACATAGACGCCAGTTTGCATGGCCTGGGTGCAGTTCTGAATCAGGAATACCCTGAAGGAATGAGGCCTGTGGCTTTTGCTAGCCGGAAGCTGAGTGCATCTGAAAAAAACTATCCGGTGCACCAGCTTGAGTTTTTGGCTCTAAAGTGGGCTGTAGTTGACAAATTCCATGACTATTTGTATGGAGCTCAGTTTAAAGTGCAAACGGATAACAATCCGTTGACATATATTCTTACAACAGCCAGGCTCAATGCCACTGGTCATCGATGGCTTTCTGCCCTTTCAACATACAATTTCACATTGCAGTATAGGTTAGGGGCTCACAACATCGACGCTGATGCGCTATCACAAAACCCCTTACCAGCAGAAGATAAAGACTGGAAAACTATGCTGCCTGAAAGTGTCAAAACACTGTGTAAGCAGGTCAACTCACAGAAAGTTTGCGATGAGACAATCACAATAGCAGAGTCTCTAGGGATCTCCCCTGATGGCATACCTGTCTGCTACGCTTATCCAGTTCACCTCGATCTGGGTTGCTTGATGCGACTTAGCCACAACGACATCGTCCAAGCACAGGATGCAGACCCAGCAATCGCTCCCATCAAGCGGTCACTTTGCCAGGGTATACCATTCTCACCAGGGGATAAAACTATGGCTAATTTGCTAAACAGGGAGGCGAGTAGACTGGTCATCAAAGATGGTTTGCTCTACAGAAAAGTTAAGAGACCCTCCGAAATGGAAATTTATCAGATAGTGCTCCCTAAAGAACATGTCTCCATGGTGTTAAAATCACTCCATGATGAGTCTGGGCACCTGGGAGTGGAGAAAACTGTCGGACTCATCCGTGACAGGTTCTATTGGCCCAAGATGGGAGCTGAGGTTGAGCAATATGTAAGAAACTGTGGAAGATGCGTCACTCGTAAAGCACTTCCACAGCGAGCTGCTCCCTTAAAACAGATAACTAGTCAAGGCCCTCTTGACCTTGTGTGCATTGATTTTTTGTCACTTGAGTCGGACTCACAGGGGTTTTCCAACATCCTAGTAGTGACAGATCATTTTACACGATATGCCCAAGCTTTCCCAGCTAAGGACCAAACAGCTGCCACGGTGGCAAAGATCCTTTGTGAGCGTTACTTTGTCCATTATGGACTCCCAGTAAGAATACATTCGGACCAAGGGAGGGATTTTGAAAGCAGGCTGATCCGAGATCTCTTGAAGATGCTTGGGATTCGTAAGTCAAGAACGTCTCCCTATCATCCGCAAGGAGACCCACAGCCCGAAAGATTCAACCGTACACTTCTGTCAATGCTTGGAACCCTTGATCCAAAGCAAAAGAACAAGTGGAGTCAAAAGATAAGTCAGTTGGTTCACGCCTACAACTGCACTCAAAATGAGGCAACAGGGTACTCGCCCTACTTGTTAATGTTTGGACGAGAGGCCCGGCTACCTATAGACATATGTTTCAGTGTGTCGGATGAAAGTCAAAAGTCTGTCTCCTATCATCAGTATGTCACCAAACTGAAGAAAGATCTCGAGAGAGCTTATGACTTGGCGACAGAGACAGCTGACAAGAATCATAAACGGAACAAAGCAGCCCACGATAAGCGTGTGAAAGAACAAGTTCTGGAAAAAGGGGACAGAGTTCTACTGAAAAACTTTGGTGTTGCAGGAAACCAAAAGCTGAAAGCCAAATGGAGACCCATACCCTATTTTATTGTGGATAAATTGCCCAATCTCCCCGTTTACAAGATTAAACCTGAACGAGGTGGGGGTGCAGAGAAGACGGTTCATCGGAATCACTTGTTGCCTATTGGATACCTTGTGAGACTTCCATTGGATGACAGTGGCACAGAACCACCAGAAAGATGCAGACCAAGAGCGCAACAAAAGGTGGGTGGACGCCTGAAGTCTTCCAACAATGAAGAGGAAATGTACCCAGAATCAGAGTACGAGGAGGTATTCTTACCCAAGCCACAGGGTGTCGATTTGGATGGACTACTGACTCATCCAGAGTTGTCCAACAGAATATCTGGGCTCACTATCAGTGAAAGTGATAAAACAAGATCAGTCCAGGATTTGGGAGAACTGGAGGCAGTCTCTAGTACCTATTCAGACATTACTGCTATTCCTGATCCAACCCTTGATCCAGTGGAGGAAACAGACCTCTATCCACCACAGATCCCTGCTAAAAGATCACAGAGAGTTGCCCGACCTGTAGTTCGGTTGAGCTACGATGAACTCGGAAAGCCTTCTGACCAGCCGGTGACAGTCTTCAGCCATGGAGTGTTGGTGGGAAGTGGAATCTACCAAGTCCCTAGAAGCCAGTTTTGCCATACCTTCTGGTGCCACCCCATGGCCATGTGTGAAACATGTTCTAGGCCGAGTTCTTATCAAAACTGTCCTCTGTTAGTTGTCTCTCGTTAATTTTGATGGGGACATCAAAACCTTCTAGAAGGGGGAAGATGTAGCCCAGTGATAAACTGAGGTTATGGTAGTTACTATTTGTTAAGGTTAATTTTACATAGTTCAAAATAAGATACAAGTATATTAAAAGTAAATTACTGTTTACTCAAACATACATTGGTGAACAACTAAGTGTTTAGTATTCTTCTTTCTGAAAGAAATACATTGGTATTTTCCTTCACCTTAATAGTTGAATAATATAAAGGTCACTATTGAGTAATTATCTTATTTGATGATTAAAACTATTGTTTGTTAGTGAGCTATTGTGTAAATATTGTAACTGAAAGAAGCAGTGTGACGTAAGCTGCACTGCGCATTCTCTGATCTCACCATTTTCATTGGCAGTGGGGACAGTTTGTCCGGTGCGGGATGGGGATTGGTGGAGAGGAGGAGGAGGCGGGAGCAATGGAGAGAGTGGTAAGGGTGGAGAACGGAGGCGGACGAGGAGAAAAAAAAAAGACAATAACAAAAGAGGAATAAATAAGAAAGAGAAGAGAGGCGAAAAGGAGAGACAAAGGGACAACAGGACGTGAGAGCACGGAAGTCGGGAGAAGTTGAAGGAGTTCAGTTGACGCTGGAGGGACGAGCCAAGAGGGGACCGGAGCAAGTGGTCGCGACGGACTTCGGGCTAAGCTAAGTGGGCTAACGCTTTAGCGCCACGGTCCTGCGGCAGCCGTTGAGCCGCTGTGAAGTTGAGAGGAGGGAGGCATCTCAGCGTTTCCTATGTTTTCCCCGAATTGCACCGCTCTCAAATTGTTTCTTTCATTCGTCCTCCCTCTGGGATTTCAACGTCTACTCCTCGTTGGTCACAGGCCTGCACCGTTGGGTTTTCTTGGGTTTTTCCCATTTCTCCACCACCATTTGAAGGTCGTGAGTAGAACTGACTGTTCAGGACGATATATTAGCTTGGACATTGCTTGTGAACATTAAGTGTTTAGTGGGCCTGCCTTATGTGCTGCCTTATGTGAAAAGTATATGTTGTTTTCCATTTTTTGTTTGTTTTGTTTTCCTAAAACTTAAAAGTATTCACAGCTTACAGTTCAATGGTGATTAACAGTGAGGGTTCCCTGTCACCGTAGTTAATAAAGTGAAGCTGAGTAATTTTGCCTGAATTTCTATTTCTCTGGGTCATATTTGTTACAAACCAGGTCAGTGGTATTACCTACATAATGGGGTACCTCATTAATGTCGAACCCAAGCACCCACCATTTTAGTTTTTCTCATAGAGTGGTTTAAGGTGCTACATTATTAAAAACACGACAAACTAATGATGGTAAAGGGATTAACTCTGGGTTAACTCGGGGAATCTCATCTGTCCGTGTATCAATCAACTCCAAACCTTTTCTTTGTTCTGTCACAATTATCGATTTATTCCATTTTGATGATCAGGCTCCAAACTTTGCAAGGACTGACCGCCCCGCTCACCGCTTCCTAAAACACACAAAGCCAGTATCCTTCCCATTCATACCTGGTGACGTCACGTCGACACACCTAAGTGTCAAAGCCTCCTGCTCCTGTCATATCAATAATTACTTATTTCATTTATGGCTCTTATAGAGCCTCAGTGAAAACTTGTTTATTATTATTAACTGTTTGGTGCAAAACACTGATTGAAAATCGATTTATTTTTTACTGCATGTTTATGTCTGTTAAGGCTGAGATGGAGCGGCACTGAAAGCAGCTCTTTAAACCATTCAGACTACGAACACAACAGAGACACAATCAAAACTGTCAGATGATTTATTACCCACGATAATAACTCAGAAATAGTCCAAATTATAATGTATTTTTATTTCTTTCCTACTTACAGAAGGTTTCTGTTTATATCGTAGGTTTTTGGTGCCTTTCTATCCTAAAGAAAGATATAAAACTTCAGATATTTCACAAAAAGATTCTAACATTCATGGAAAAACCTCACATAACCTTATATTAAAGCAGAAAGTACGGCGCCCACCGTAAGAAAGGCTTACAGTATTCAATTATGCTGCATAACTGACCAGTACAGTATTGCGAGGGAACGCAAAGGTTTTGCGAGGGAACGCAAATGAAAAAAACTCCCCCATGTCCCCTAGAGGGCTCCGTACGCTTCAGCCTTTCACATCAGCTCTGAAACGGCCATTTTTCTCTCCTCTCCCTCGGGATATTTTTTTAGCAAAGACAGAGTGTTTGCTCTTGAAATGTCTTTCAACATTTGACTTCTTGTTGTTTGCCAGTCTTTCGCCACATATTAAGCAGACTGGTGAACCAGTTTCATCAGCGGTGAAAGCAAAATGATCTGTCCACGTAGCATTAAATGTTCTGCCATCACTGTAAGCATGGCCCATGGGACGATCCACTTTTTTACTCTTGAATAAAATATGCATGAACCTTTGGGATGGATTATGAGTCTTTATTTTTCATTGAGCACACACACATTCTTGTACCACTCAGAGGACTCTCTGTGTATTGACTTCCATTTATGCCAAATGGAAGTCAATATATATATTTTTCCTTAATCCTAACAACTGAGTATGTTCCTAACCTTAATCAAAACTAATCAATAAAAAATAATCCACACCATACTTCTAGAATTGAAATTAAAAAGTGAAGACGGGAAAATGTTGTCACTCCACAGATGATCTTTGATTGTTGGTGAAAAATGTCCTCTATATGTAGCATATACAAGCTCACACAAACACACTGACCACTGCAAAGGGTTCTTCAGAATCTATACAAGCTCTTCTTTTGTCATTGCCTCCTTTTTTTTATTTGTCTTTTTTTCTACTTATCTGTGAAACATTATTTGTAAACCGTATAAAGAAAACCTGTGGATAACACTGGGTACTTGTAAATATGTGATCAAATGCATACACAAATATGAAGGAATTACAAATAAAAAATAAAAAGTACACAATTACAATTTCTACAAACGTTAAATTTCTGCAAACAATTTTTTTTAACTACAACCTCACAAATCTGACCATTAGGAATTCAAACCCTCTCTTAGTCCTACAAATATTAAAGAAGTTCGCACGAGTCGCCTGATACACAGATAAAACTGCATTTACGCACTGATCCGGTTATGAGGACAAAAGCACTTTTGACTCATTTCACGCTTCAAACAGCCTCAGATTTGTGCACAAGTGGTGCGTTTAAATGCTGGTGAAAAGCTGGGTCATATGATTTTTACTCGCAGTCTAGTGTTTTCATCCTCTGAACGTTTGTCACTGTGCTTGTGTCGAAGTGGCAAAGACGTTATTTCGTTGGAAAAGGGAATATTTACGTACTTCTTTATCCATCTTATTCCGAGCCCCCATGAAGCTTTGTGTGATTTGTGGGCGCGACTTCCGCCGCAAACCGGAACCGCCGTTTGTTTACATGTTAGCAACTCGCTAACCGGCTTTCGTCAGAGCTTTTAGGCTGTAAAACATGTGGGAACTCCAGCTATCACAGCTTAAATGTGGCAATATTGTTTTACCGCTACCTACAGCTAATGCGGGGAGGGATGGCGACTTGAAGAAATGGCCGCAAATAACCCGCACTAGCATGTTTAGCTACTTCACTGGCTCAGTTGCTTCGGATGCAGATGCGGGTTTTCTTCCGTTGGCTTTTTGTCCACACAGTGAAATGATCACATATGAAGCATTTTGGTTTCTCTGTTCAAGTTTAGAATTTTTAGCCAAATTCTTTTTGTTTCCTTATCTGTCAGTAGGCGATGAAAACTTGCTGCAGCCACAAACTAAACTTGGTCTGATTAGAGTACAACCAGGAGCAGCACAACAGTTACCCCCCAAAAACCTTCCAGGAATAAGGTGGATAATTCTCCAAAATTGTTTATAGACGTATTGTGCATTTTTGAGCGATACAGATTAGATTAAAATCGATCGTTAATCTCTTTGTTAAATAAATAAAAAATATTACTTATTTAACCCTCTATGTAGGGCAAGTCTAGAGTATTCACTCCCCTGGTTGGAAAATCCACATACTGGTTGAAGGGAGGGAGAACAGTCTTCATGTTGGCCTGGTTAAAATCCCCCAGCAAAGACGGATAGATATATCTATTTATATATAGTAATGGTAATATTAATAATAATTATTATCATTATTAACATCCATCCATTATAAATCACACTAAATCTTTTTGGACTGTGGGAGGAAGCCGGAGCGCCCGGAGAGAACCCACATATGGACATGGAGAACCAGAAAACCCCATGCAGACAGAACCAGGCTGGGATTCAAACCCAGGACTTTCTTACTGCAAGGCAGCAGTGTTACCCACTGAGCTACTGTGCAGCCCTGATGTTTTATTCACACCAAAGGAGAATTTAGAAACTAATTAACCAAACAGTGATGACTTTAGCTTGTGGCAGGAAGCCGGAGCGCCCGGAGAGAAACCTGCATACAGGATGTTAACTTTTGATAGTTTATTCGCAAAATTCAATGTTTCTTCCTCCTAGTGTCCCTTATATGACAGTAGGCTGACAGGAAGGAGAGGGGGGGAAGACATGCGGCAAATGTCGTCGGGTCCGGGAGTCAAACCCGCGACGACCGCGTCGAGGACTCGAGGCCTCCAAATACGGGTCGCGCTAACCCCTAAGCCACCACGGCACGCCCCCGGTCCCAACTGGTTTCCTCTTCTTCTGAGGTCGAGCTATCCCAAAAGTAGTAGGTTTTCTTTGGGGGAATCAGTAACATCCTGTTATAAATTTCATGCTCTTCTGGGGTCAAAGTGCACCGTCTGGGGTAGCTTTTCATTTGGGAACTAGGTACTTGTGGTTCCAACAGTCTTTCTTCATCTTTTGACTTTGAGGGGTATCTTGTGCCCTCGTTCAGGGCAGTTTTCTGTTTGTGGACTGTCTTACCTCCTGGAGCTCCACTGCTGCTCCTGCGTGTTGAACCTGACGCGCCGTCTGGGGAACATTTAAGGTCAGAGACCCCGGAGGATGTGTCATTTCTCGATGTCTTCGCTGAACACTCCGGACATAAAATTGTTGAAATCGAAGGCTGAGCTTTGAGATTCGCCGCAGAAGAAACTTCCCCAGCCGGGTCAGCTTGATCTCTGGGAACCGATGGAATCCCGTCCCAAAACAAGTCTCCCTCAACATCCTGGGAGCTTGAGAATCGATTCAGATTCGCCGCAGAACAAACTTCCCCAGCCGGGTCAGCTTTATCTCTGGGAACCGATGGAATCCCGTCCCAAAACAAATCACTCTCAACCTCCTGGGAGGCACTTTCATCTGAATCATTTCCAGGAAAGAAATGGTCGAATACTTTCCTCATTCCTGTCGTCACCAGATATCCTAGTCCAAAACCAAGTGGGAACATTAAAGCGTATGGCATTTTAGAAACACAAAAATCCTCTCTAGACACAAAACCTGAATCTCACTGAAACGTTTGGATTCTAACTGATGTGTTGAGATTCAAGCAGTTAAAGCCTCAGAACTTCTTTGATCTATTGTGATGTTCATGATGTCATCAGTGAGGTCACTGTGGTTCTGGGGAGGGTCCTGCTTCTGATCGTTGCTATGGGAACGAACAGATAAGTTCTGCCCGACTCAAACTGAAATAATGACCAAATATTTAATAAGTAATTTTTTTTCCCATTTATTTAACATGAATTGATTAACAATAGATTTCTACCTTGGTTTTCTCTACCTGCTGCCATATGAATTGTCTTTATCCATTATTAATTTGGTTCTGGGAGGAAATTGTTCAGATTTTATAAACATTTGCTAAACAAAATTTTCTCTAATCTTTGTTAACTCTCTGATAATGATCACATTTTATATATTGTTGTTGCGCAACATCTCCCCCCTCTTCAGTCTCTCTCTCTCCTCTCTCACTCTCTACTTCCTCTTCTGAGAGGGGAGATGTGCTACCAGCTCTCCGTCTGTCGGGTTAATTGAGTTTCCTAAATCTGCTGGGTTTTATCCTGTCCAGAACTGACGTAAACTCTGTTTAAGCTGGCATCGAGAAAAGATTCGCCTGGTTCCTGACGAACTACATCCAGGTGTCCCAACCTTCTTCCCCCTGTGAATTAGCCAGACTGAGCAGCCTGCAGCCAACTAGTTTCACAGAGCACACCTGTTAACGGTCGCTCTTTTCTTTATGACAACTTGCACTTGGTACAGAACCAGGTTGGTTTTAGTGACTCGGCGAGTCGCAAGGATGTTGTTTTACATATGAGCTACCAGCAACCTAAAAACATTTTCCACTTTTTCCTCTCCAGAATCAAACATCACAGCTATTTTACAACCATCAAAGAACCTTAAGGTGACTCATTAACTGAATGTCCACAACATCTTTTAGATTTTCTTTATGCTAAGTATTTTATTAGTAAGGCAGTTTTGCAAGGGTCAGTACAGCTTAATTCAGTAGCAGAAATAATCAAATAAGTAAAATCAATCATCTATGGCATGGCGTTGCCTGTAATAAATTGAGACCGTTTCCCTGGCTCCTCATCTCTAGGGCTCTTAATTTGGCAGAGTTTGCTGAAGGTTTGCAGTTTCCATTCAAATGACAAAACCAGCTGTATGGTATCTGCAACACAACAACAGCAAGAACATAAAGTAATTATACAGAAATTATATTATACATATAATTTCTACGTCATATGCGACGTTCAGCTTGCTAAATTAGCTCTGATCTGATGAATTACACTGTAAACATGCAAAACAATCACAACAAGCACTGTTGCAGGAATTGCATCATAACATGACTAAACATGTCAATATCGTATGAAACAACTTAAACTCACGTTTTCAATTACACATACAAAGTTCCTTACATGTGTGTGTGTGTATATAAGAATAATATAAACTTTGGATTATGGAAAGAAGCCGGAGGAAACATCATTTTGGTGCTATATTCACTTTTCTTTTCTTTGTTTTTGCTCACACCCATGGAGACGTTAGAGAGATTGATTGACAAAAGTCTTGATTTTCGTCCGTGACAGGAAAACAACACGGTGTCTTTACGTTGTAGGAGACAATCTCTGACTGCTCACCTGGCAAGTTCGAAGGGAGGTCAGGGTCACACGGCTGCGCTGAGCCACCCCCCCCCACACTGATCACACTCACCAATGTACTCGTCACGCATGTGCTGGATAGACCTTGTCTCGTGTGATTTTAATTGTTTCTTATTCAATGGAAACATAAAGTTCTGTTTTTTCGACATTGACTGAATAACAGCAACATTTCTGTAATGGAAACACAGCCTGTGATCAGGGGCCACATAAAATCAATACAAAGGCCTACCAATGACCCTCAAGCCACACTTTTGACACCCCTGTGTTAAAGAAGGATCCAATTCAATTGACAGTTTGGAGGCGGCTAGAGCAGATTGAGACTTCCAGTATGGTGTGTTTTGTTAGTCAGAGTAATCATCAGCTGGGGAAAAAGCCCTGGAGGACTTGGTGAGAGAACAAGGTGAGCTTGCACAACCGACTCTTTTTTTTTAAACGGTTGTGCAAGGAGACGGCGCAGAGCTCCACACCCATACAAACCCACACACTTCCCAAGAAAGACACAGGCATCAAAATTAAACTCCATGGAAAGGAGGAATCAAACCTTCCACAGCACATCTGGACTTGTTCGAAAACGGCTTCCGATTGGGGGGAGAGATATTAAAATTACTCAAATAGAAGTAAAATAGTACAGTGTAGAAAAAAAAAAGACTCCTAAAACTACAGCTTCTTTAACTCTGCAGAGACGTGGCGCCAAAACAAGTGGCTATACGAAGCATCATTGTGCACAATTACAACTTAAAACGCAATAAAACTTGTTGAAATGTTTCCTTCTAAAGGGTAGGCTCAGGGAGAGTGAATCCATGTTATCACATCTACCTAAAACTAACGACATAATAAAAACTGAAATTGAGAAAACATTTTCGTTATCTGAAATGAAAACGGTAATTAAACTATAACCACCTGGAGCTATCATGCGTTTATAAAACCAACTAAAAATACTGAAATTACAGATATAATATTCTTAGCTTACATGTTTATGAATGTATTTATCCGTCTTCCGAACTGATGAGAAGTTTACGTCAGCTGTCGGCAAATTACGGCACTCCACACATGCGGCACTTAAGCTAGTCCGCAAAATGGCGACAGTAAAGTTGGTGCGCCAGAGTCACTTCTTTGTTCAGCAATAATTTCAAACATTTTTATTTTATTTTATTGTTGAGTATTCATTACACAATCGATGTAAACAAACATAATCACAATTAGTGATGGTGAGATGAAGCCTCATGAGGCATTGAACCACTTGAGCCAACTGGTTCGAGAAGGGTTTATTTCTTGAGGCTTCATGTGCACACGAAACCACCTACTGGCCAGGTGTATAATCACAGCCAGCTGTATCTTAATACATGTGATGCATTGAATTTTTGTCTATTATGGCTCTTGGGAAGGACTTCACAAAAGGTGTAGGACGAAATCATTTGTCTACATAAATTATGTATACACATATGTGTGTAATAAAATATTGTTTGAATGCATTCTCTGTGTGTAATTATTCCCAAAATAGTAGTGTCATGTGATATGGCATGTTGTGTAATAATGTTTTTCTGTGACTCTAGAAAAATGGCATGGGCTTAATCAGGCAGAGGACAGTTAAAGTGCTTGTGGAACTAGGGAGGGGGTAGTGAATAGGCTAATGCTTGTGTAACTTGGATGATTTCATGCATTTTTATTAAGAAACAACAATTTCTCCACAGTTTTTGGTTTCAAACGATTTCTCTTTTTTGACACTACATGGATGAGGTGTTATTATTGTACCCCAACTCCTTGGAGCACAATAAACACCTCACCTTTACAGAACATAAGAAACAGTGAAAAATACAGTTCCTCATAAGCAAACCTAATGCATCTGCAAATGTTCAGTTCACCTTACCTTGTTAGGGCTTATCAAATCAAAATGTTCCCACATAGGGGAAATCCTCCTCTTTCTCGCCGGCTCCATCCTTCTCCTATCCTGTCCTCGCACTCCTAAATCTCCTGTCTATCTATCTATCTATCTATCTATCTATCTATCTATCTATCTATCTATCTATCTATCTATCTATCTATCTATCTATCTATCTATCTATCTATCTCTCTGTCTGTCCTAAACTCACCAAACTAACTGTCTCAAACTAAATAACCACTATCCAACCTCTGCTATCCAAACTATCCAAACTCTTTCCACTCTCTCAACTGACCGCAACTCGCCTACAACAACCCACATTTTGAATGGAGCCTGTGGGGTTTCTAAAGCTGTCAAACCCCGCGCCAACATCTGAGCCACTTCCCGAAGCAGTCACGTGGTACAGCCGGGCAGCGAGGCTTCGGACGTCATCGTTTTCGGCTCCTCCCCTAAATGAAGCAAGCCTCGATACGCGCTTTACGGAAACGCCCCCTCCATTACTCGACGCCTCGGCACATCATCACTAATCACAATACTTTAAACTTTTTGACTTCTGCACCAAAAATTAAAAAGCATGACAAAACTGAAACTAGTACCGTAACTGAGACAAACTGAAATTGAAACTAAACACTGTTAAACTAATGACTAACAAACACACCTTAAAAACTAATTTAAAAGCCAACTGAATGAAATCCTGCTAAACTATAATGAAAACCACAAAACTGTATAACACTAGTGTGAAATATATGCTGGGCACTTGTAATCTTTAAGCCACCATAAGATCTAGTGTTTTATCTCCGTCCCTTACCATGACTCAGGCTGATTACGATCAGCGCTCCAACAAGGTCTGACCTGATCTCTGTGTAAACCAACCTGGGCCAACCCACTTATTACACAGAAACACAAATGAAGATGCTTAGAAGAAACTGAAAGTGGCTGAAGGAGGCGGACTCAGACGGGCAGAGGCAGAAGAGGCTCATTGCAGTACAGAAGTCACTCCAGTCTTTCAGTCAGAGCAACCAGAGAGACCAAGGTGAGTCCCTGCATTCATTTATTTCTCTTTCTCTGGTTTAACAACATTTTTTTTTTTAGTGCTGACTTTGTAGTTCTTCCTCTGCTGCATTTTATGAACACAGAGATTTTGACCACCCCTCAGGTCAGCGGTTTTGAGATAGCTCCGCTTTTCTAATCCACCGCTTTAAGCTCTGACCATCATATTGTGTTCACAGAACAAGAAAAACAGGTTAAGTCAATTCTTTGCGTATTTTATTTTCACAGAATGTCAGTCAGTCACAATTTGTTCCCATTTCTTTAGCGGACTCTGAAAAACAGCCTGAAATCTTTTCAGAACATTTTCCAACAGCCAAGGTTGATTCTCAAAGAGCTGCAGGCTGAAAACTTGGATTAGATATTTAAATCAGCAGCACAAATGGCAAATGTCTGATTTGCAAACATAACAAGCTTTCAATTTCACTGCACGCCTCGCCACATTTGTTTTGCAAGCTCCTCTGCACCTGGAGCTCTATTATTAGCTGAAAGAGAAACCACCATCCTTTTGAGGAAAGACGCAAACTGTGGTGTCTGACCAGATTTCAGATTATGAAAACACAAAATTCAAAACAATTTACTTTAAATATCTTATAAGACTTGAAATAAGACAAAACTAACTTACAAGTGACTTTTTAGCAAGATGTATAAGGTTGTTTTACAGGGGCAGTGTGATGTAAAATTTACTTTTTGGAGCTTTGCATCATGTTATAATGCTATTCCCACATCAAAAACATACCTGGAGTGTTGCCTTTTTCCTTTCATCTCCCATGACAACCATTCAGCTGTGCAAAACACCTGTGTGGACCTAGCTCCGCCTACAACGACAAAGCTCCGGCAGTCATCAAGCTTCTGTGTTTTTATAACAATTGAAGTTAAAGTTATTTGATGGTTCTATAAAATGGAACTATGTGCCTGGAAAACATAACACTGCCTCTATAAGTGAGTATTTTTCATCAATACACATAAACTAGTCCCTTATCTATATTCAGGATAAGTTCATTAAGTTGGTTGGATATTTGCACTAAAAAACTAGACAAAAATACTTGGTAAGTTCTGCGGGGGTTTTTTTAGCGTACCTCACTGAGCTCACAGACTTTCTTTTTTAATCTTTGGACAGATGCATTGCCTTAGAGATGAGGACGCTCTTATCCCGTCACCTCGTGGAAGTTTACCAAAAGTTTGCGGTGCATTGGTGGCTGCCATAGCAACCGGGGGACTCCTGCTTCTGTCTCCTGGTAGGCTAATTCACCTGGTAGCTTTAGCAACACTCATAGTGACTCTTGGGCCCCTGCTGCATGGACTCTATCTGCTGCTTGAGGAGCTGCTGCACCATTCAAACACAAGGTTAGCATGTCTTGATGTCTTCACTAACTTTCAGCTCGGTTTGGCGTTGTGACAAAGACTTCCTCTCATGGCTGTCAGTTATTAGACACTGTAGATATTTCAATATTACTTTTGTACTTTGAGGTCAGATCATAGAGAAACCTAACAAGCCTAATTGCATTGCTATTAAGCATTGAGTCCAGTAAGCAGATAAAAGTCTCATTATCAAGTCTTTTGTAACCTCTAGCAAGTTTTGTCCCCATTATTGCCGTGTGTTAAGCTCCATCCATGTTGCCATCAACTCTGACTAGCTTCCCTGTCTCTACTGAAAACAATAACCACGCAGCATAATCCACTACCATTCCAGGATGGCGTTTTCAGAGTGATGTTAGTTTGCTGTAATGTAACATTTTACATGTAGAAAAGTTGATATTGGTCCCATCTGTCCCCGACTTGTCCTGTTGGAGGATTTAAATTGTGCTACCATAGTACATGTGTCTGTTTGGACCTGTGACTTCGTTCTTCGTGCTTTCCTTCTTGACGTTTGTCAGGTACCGAGGTCGGTCGCTGCTCGGCCACGTCCTGCCAGCCTGTGGATTGGGGCCCAAGACTCTGCTGGCGGCAGCAATGGCCGCCCTCCTGCTGTACCTCACCAGGCACTCTCTGATGCACAAAGGCCAAAGCTGGGAGCTCGTTGTTCTGGTCCCTGTGCTTTACGCGCTCTTCAAATGCCTGGGAGTCCTGGTGAGATACAGACTCCACACACACACACACACAGTAGGGGTTTTTCTGCTTCTTCTTTGTTGTCATTCAAAAAGACTAAAATGTGCCTAAACCCTACGTTCAGAGCCAACCATTGGTTGCTCCAGGCAACTAACAGTTGACTCTACGCTTTACCAAGAACGGGCTCTGCTTATTTGTTCCTTAGACTGTCTGTTCTTTGCCTTCTAGCTGATTGTAAAAACAACTTTCTTGCTACTCAGAAAAGAAGGTCCTTAAATGGCCTTTTTAGTTTGCTCCGAATATTTCGGAAGGACTCCGCTGTCTCCTGAGCTGAGGTCCGTGTGTGTGGCTGTGCAGGGTCCGTCGGAGGTGGAGGTGTCGGACATCTGCGAGGAGAGGAAGATGAACGTGGCGCACGGCCTGGCCTGGTCCTTCTACCTCGGTTACCTGCAGTTGGTGCTCCCAAGTCAGTAGCGGAGCACAAATACACGCTAGCATACTTTTCCACATCGTTTCATGTTACAGCCACAAACTTCAGGGTCTTCTATTTGGATTTAGCTTCATAGCAGTGAATATTTATGAATCAGAAATAGAAGGGTTCAGGATTTTCCAAATACTATAAAAAAAAAAACAATTTGGGAAGTGTAGAAACCACAGGTTTTGTTTTTAACCTGTTGAGTCAATATGTCTGTCCTGTCCTCATCCTTCATTGCCTTGTTGGAGTCGACATTCAGAAAAGCTCCTCTCCAAAATGACCACACCAGCTGTGTTCTCTTAACTAATGCCAATTGAATTAGGGTAAAACTGAGAAGTGAACATATAAACTTTCATTAATACAGCACTTGAATCTACAATAAATTTGCTCTGGAGAAAATATTGCAGCTCAAACTTGTAAAAGTTCTTGTAAAATAAACGCTGTCTCCTAATTAGCTGAATTACTTTTAATAAACAAAAGTATTAATTGCACATTTTGGTTACATACCAACAATGCTTTCAAATATCATCTCCAACTTGAAGAGGTTGGAGTGTTGCTGAGAGAAAACCATGCTTTCAATAATAATGGCAGACTCTTGAATGCAGTACCTACTTCTGCCACTAGATGTCAGCAAAGTGAACATTATTACAGCATATTACCGGGACATGTCACGAAACTGACGGGCAACGGCACAATATTGTAGAAATATCTTTCACTGCAGTTGAAACTGTAAGTTTTTGTTCACTCCAACAGGTTTTCTAGAACCTGAATAAAACACAGTGATGTTTGTGTCGGTACCATAACAGTTCAGTGGGGGGTTTATAAATACTTGTACAAGGCTAGCTCTAAGAGAGTCTGTATGGATCCGTGCAGGTTTGGAGAAGTCCATCGATTCTTTTCGCGGCTCTCATCGCGACAGCTTCTGGGGTCGCGGCTCCCAGAAGCTCCTCATCCTCATTCCACTTAACGCCAACATATCGCACAAGCTGGAGGACGAAGACGGCAACATCCAGTTCTACGACAGCCTCCCGAACAGCGAGCTGGACAGGGCCGGGGTCCGGGGCCGCGTCTACAAGCACAGCGTCTACAGGGTGAAGGACAAGCGCGGGAAGGTAGGTGAACGTAGGTAAAGAAAACACACTTCTCAGGTGTTCTGAGTCTGCTGAGTGTTTGTGCTGCGATTAACATGAATGGGTTTTAGCCACAAATGGCACCTTTTCCAATACGGTGCCATTTGCAATGTGAACTTTATTCACTCCAACAGGTTCTAGAACACCTGTTGGATATTTGGCAAATACTCAAATTTGAGGGCTTGTCTGAATGGAAAAGCAACAATTTCTTCAAAGCAAATGAAAACATTAGTATTTAAAGGTCAAATTTAAATCAAATTCATAACAAATTTATCAGTCAGAATTATGTGGCTGGTTTCCAATGTTTCCGGAGTTTTAGTGTGAAGCTTCGACCAGCTGATAATTTCATTTTTATTTTAAAAACTAGGACATAAGAAAGTATAACAAAATTAAAAATAGTTGTTTTTAGCTTTTGTGCTCTGATAATTGACTATCATCATAGGTTAAATTACACCAGAAGTATAAGAGAGTGTAGTCACTTCAGACTTTTACTAGTATAATCTAAAATAAGTAAACATTCTATTTGTTTTTCTTTTGTTATTCTTCCTGAAGCTTAAAAGTTTCACAGAATATGAGAAGGACTTCATCGTCAACGAGTACGTGGAATAAAATCAAATGTACATATTTTTGTCTTATTGTATGAAGTGGAATCAGACAAAGCTTCTCCTGTTTTAGCCCAGTTACAATCAAAGTTATTTCTATTTGCAAAATGCCGCAATAATGACAAAATATGCCTTCAAAATCAAAAATAGTGGCATTGAAACTCTTCTGGCAGCTTGTTTTTCCCCCTGCATTACCGCCACCTTGTGGCCAAACATAAAAATTCACCCACAAGGAACTTAAGGCACCATAACAGCGTCATCTGAATAATTGAATAATTACACTCATTATACCGCAAAAATAATCTATGAAACATGTTTCCATCTTAGTGCCCGTCTTTATTCATGTTTCTGAACTTGAGGACTTGGAGTAACATTTCAGAAAAATAATGTACGTTATTAATATTGTGCTGTGATGTAATTAAAACCCTGCTTTTTGTCTGTGTGTAACCAGGCCCATGACTGCGCTGTGGAGTATGCGACCCCTCTGCTGACTCTGTACCGCATGTCCCAGGAGAGAAGCGCAGGTTTTGGGGCGTCTGAGCGCAGGCAGCAGGTCCTTCTCTTCTACCGGACCCTAAGGGACGTCCTGGACCAGTCTCTGGAGTGCCGCAACCGCTACAGACTCATCCTGATCAAAGGTACCAAACTGGCTCTACAGTTTTTCTCAGTCGCTTTGGGGCATTTCTCACAACAGAACTGAAAGTCTCAAAACTACTTGTTCAATCGTCAAGCCATTGAACATTAAAAAAAAAAAAAGCAGTTTTATATTCCTGCGCAAGTGGTTATGTACAATTATCTGCTTTTTTTCTACATTTTTAATTGGTTTTACTCAAGTTGATTGAGATGAATATTAAACGGGTCTCTGTTGAATTGTCTCAACATCCACATTTAAGCAAAAGTTCGTCGAATAAGTCTTAACATGCAGAATACTTGAACAAGTTGTCATAATGTGTCAGTGTGTGAAGCATTAGATCGACCAATTTTCTGAAATAGGTTGAAAGTGCATCTCGTTAACCATCCACTAGCAAATATCTAGTGTATATAGCCAGAGTACAACACCGTGCTACATTTCTGACAATGGAAGGACAAGGACTTGGACGTGGTCAGCAGCCAGAGAAGAAGAAGAGGAAAAGGAGAGAGGTTGTGATGCATAAGCATAAATATGAATTTTGTCCAGTCTCCTGCCATTGATCACCCATAATAACAATTTACATTTCCTGTCATCAAAACTTTAGCCATACATAGTTTAAGAGAGAACATCCATCCCCCTTGGGTACATTGCAATATTGACAACATGACTAATCAATGTGTCATATCCGAACGCAATGAAACCAGGACTTGTCATTCTGAGACACTGACATGTTCACTGACACAGATATTTACTTTTGAGAGATGAACTAAGGATTTTGAGAAATGGTGTTTTGGTGTTTGTACAAATTGTTTTGAGAAATGTGTTTCCTGTTTTGCAAATGCCAAGGGGGATTTGAGAAACGCAAACATGAGAAATACTCTGATCTAATACCTGCAACCCTAGAATCATGTTTGGAAAATGTGAGAATCAATATTACTTCTTTTCTTTGAGATGGAATTATGAGGGGAAACATTTTCTCAAAGCTTCTTCAGAATCTCAGAAACCAACAGCGACAATAGAAATCACATGACGTTACTGAGTGAAATAGAGTAGTGTGAAACCCTAAAACAAAGGTTGAAATGCATCTTCCTCCTGTAGATGAGCACGAGGACGACCCTAACTTCTTGTCCAACACTATCCTGCGGCATCTGGAGCAGCAGAACAAAGAGGAGTTCTGTCTGAACGGAGCGCCGCAGCAGGAGACCAACAAACCCGTGGAGGTGGAGGACTGGCGCAACTCTGAACCAATGAGCCGAGAGCCCACGCTGATGATCAGCCTGGACAGGCCTCAGCCTCTGAGAGGGCCCGTCGAGGACACAGACAGCTTCAGAGCAACTTAAACTGAAGCCCACGGACAGAGGAACACACACACACACACCACTGCACTGCCTTTCCCCACAGACTAGTTCCTGGATTTCGGTCAACACTCATTGGAGAGCTTAAAGCAGTCTGACTTGTCATTATCAACCTGTCTTGTGTTGCTGTTGCATGAGTTTCCTGCTTACGAAATTCATAATCTGGATCTTAAAACAAACAGACTTTGAATCGGCGAAGCTGTTTACTGTGTCTTTCTTTATTTCCCCCCAAAAATGTGTTAAATCAATTAAAGCAGGCCCACAGCATCATGGACCCTCCGTTTACTACAGAACTCGCTTCACTTGGGTCCAAAGAATAAAACTAACTTCCTCTGTCCCTATGATTCATCCCACAGAGATGAATCATATTTATTTAGGTGCATTTTAGTGTTGGCCTCTCATCACTAAAACTATTATTTTCAAATGTATTATTAATCCTGTTGAACATGCTCTGTGCTAGAGGCGTGCTACACGCAATATTTTGGTATTGATCAAGTAAAACCTGAGCCAGTATTGCCAATACTGATACCGATACTTGATTATTTAAGCTCGATACATCACCAAACGCAAGACTTTTAGGCGTTTGTGGTTTTTTTCTGTAACTTATTTTATTCAAACGTAGGTTAGAATTTGGACAAAGTTTACAGGTGTATAAATGTATAAATGATAAACAGAAAAAGAAAACAAATCTCTGTATTTCTTACAGCAAAAAATATATATATATTCTGCAACCTGTATTCAGGAAACCAGTCATGTTGTGAAAACTGGAACATTTTACTTGAAGAAGTGAAAGAATATATATTTTGTTTGTGTAAACTCGTTCTTTCAAAGAAATCTTATTTAGTCAGTTTTAATAAATGAATAAAAAGCAGATTTTGGTTCACCAAAGTTCACTTTTGAGGAGAAGTTATGGGGTAGATGTGATCCTGTGTAAATGAAATTAAAGAAAATGTAAAAAGTGTGGTTATTAAAAAACAAATACTTTCTTGTTCTGAACATTTTTCAACTGTAAGATTTGAACTTGCCTGTAATATTTTTGCCCCAACTAAAAATACAAAAAAGTCTCCATCTCCTTCCACCTCCTGTGCTTCTTGAATTGCAGTTGAACGCTGCACAAAATTTTTAGGCCGACCAGAGTTTTGGTCCGCATCAGAGTTCGATTGCACGTTCACGCCTCGCCAAACGGACCAAGACCGGCCCTCCAGGACCGACTTTGGGCACCCCGGAAACGACCGAGACCCTTTTCCCTCGAATGCGGAAGCTGACATGCAAACAGCCCATTGAACATGGTGTCAGGAGATTCATTTATGTGTGAACAAATATACAAACTGAACTACTTTTAAACAGCTTGCTAAATATAAAGCTAATAAAACACGAGACCATGTCGATTGGGAATCATATTAAATGAAATGTATTGGCTCGTTATTTGGCGGAGACTGTAATGCGCGGTACCTAAATCTTTTTTCCCATGTTCACACGCAAACACACATACTGGGTTTTGTCAAATCTCGACTTCGGTCGGAGTTTTTTAAAATATCATGAATCCTTTTTAGTGACGTTAAAAAGCATTTGCTTGGATAAAAGGCCAAAACACAGAGAAATGTATTCGGTTTCCCAGATAGGCCTGAGTTAACGTCCCAGTACAGACATTCTAACTTAACACACACACACACACACACACACACACACACATAGACACATCTTTATATATGAGAATTAACATGATGGCATAAAACTTGACCTGGTCATGCTGATGATCTTAGCGTGCTTTAATCAAATAAGAATAATAATTAAAAAAACAAAAACAGCAAGGCCCTCGTGGCTGCAGGCATGTGAGACTACAGCAGGCAGGTCAGACCTGTTCACCAGCAACACCAGCAGCACCAGCAGCTGACACAGCCAGCACTGCTGATGACGGACGGTCACAACCAGGTCAGTGGGCCAGTGTTTACACTCCTCAGATTAATAACAAAGGCAGAACGCAATCATCTGCAAGCCGTGAAGAAAACAAAAAATCTAAATCTACAAAAACACCAGCTTTTATCTCCCTAAGGTATTTTTTTAATACTAATTTGCCTTCAGCTTGAGATTTTAGACAAAGAATCTGTGAAGAAGATGCCAAGTTCAGCCAATAAATATGAACGTCTTTACACATGAAATTACAATTTTAGAATGGGAGGAGTGGATTCAGTTGTAAGACAACATTTCGATCTGTTCACCTGATGACTGTGACTCATATAGTCGTACTCTGACGGTTTCAGGCTTATTTCCTCCTGTCACATGTCCATGTGTCTCAAGGCATTTAACCCCACTTTGCCTACTGATTAGCATATTGGTATAAATGTGAGTGAATGCGGCTCTAATGTAAAGTGCTTTGAGTGGCCAGTAGGAGCGGAAAGACGCTGCATAAGTTCAGTCCCCATGTCGTTTGATCGACTCGTCAGTCCAAACAATCAAAATTAAAAGTCACCACCGCCAGACATGAGCTTTCAGAAGACGAGTCTTCCAACTGAGAACAGGCTGTAGATGTTGAAATAACATCTGAAATTTAACTTATGTTTAACTCAAGTCAATATTCAACACAACGAAAGAAAATCTGGATGGAAATCACTGCACCTCCTATCGTTCCCTTCCTGATCCAAACAGCCTTTCACCCTCTGGTTCCTTCTAAACAACACAATCTCTCTGCCTTCACAGCTGATTCTTCCCGGCATGGCTTCCGTATCAGGTTCCGTGTCGGTCCTGCTGCTGTATCAATCTTTCAGACCACGGCACTGAGGTCCTCTGGTTCTGCTCTGCATCCACAGAACCAGAACCAAACACGGAGAAGCGGCATTCAGCTTCTACGCACCACAAATCTGGAACAAACGTTCGGAAAACAGAAAAAACACCCGAAACAGTAACAGTGTTCCCGTTACAAACGTACGTGAAGACTTGTCGATATTCCGAAATGTTGAAAAAAAAAACACAATTATGGCGTTTCCATTAACTGCGAAACAAAATGAAAATCGCACGTGAATAAGTTTGTTCATTAAAATCATGCCACGCGTCCTGGTGTCGTCTTCTTTGTCGTTTTCATCAGCAGTAACATCCGGTTGTTGACCATGTGACTCGTGTGACAAGTGTTCCCATCGCGGTTTAGTGAAATACACACATTTACACACAGCCGACAAATCCCATCATGCAATTTTTGGTTTTGCGAAAAACGAGTTGTTTTTTTCCTAAATTGTCATGTTTCCATCATTTATTTTCGGAATTCCAGTTTGCGCAATTATATGGTCAATGGAAACAGATTTCATTGAAATCAGTGCTATAAACCCACCTGTCTTTAGTTGCCTTTCATTAGTATTAACTGGATCATCTATCAATATATTTAATGAGCATAATGATTTCAATGAAGGCATTTAACAAAATGTAATGTTTATTGCTTCTTTCACCATTGGTGACTGTCTGATGTTTTAATGATGTAAAGCATTTTGAACTGCATTCTTGTTGCTAAAATGTCCTACACACATAAACTTGACTTGACCAGAACCAAAGCAAACATGCAGATACTGATTTTTACACCATCTGTGTATAAAAAAACCAAAAAACATATTTGTGTTGTTGCTGTTTCAAAATGAAAAAAAAAGAAACTGATTTTGTTTGTATTTTTGGCTTAGTAGTACGGAAGAGGATTAGGGCCACCGGAAAAAAAAAAAAAAAAAAAAAGAATTCTGAGATTAAAGTCAGAATTTTTTTTATTTTTTCGGTGACCCTAATCCTCTTCCGTATAGTAGATATTGAATCTACAAAAAAAAAAAACATCTCACAACATTAGTTTTCTAGTTTAGTTTTCAGCGTATCAAACAGTGTGACTGTGTTGTAAGGGCATCCATGCGCTAGACTGACCTGTCCACAGACTGGATGTGTCAACACTGAAAACATCCGATCATCATGAAGTAACAATTTAACAAGGATGTTACTCGGCTCTATTTCGTTCTATGTTCGTTCTCTAACTCTTAGCTGCTAAAACTTTGGATGATTTTAATATCCAGGAAATACTCCCAAATTCTGCTGTGTACTGGTGGCGTGACCACACTCTGTAATTCCCCTACACTTCCTCAGAAAGACACTTCCTCCTTGGTGCTCCGTCTCTCTCTCTCTCTCTGTCAGACTGCAGCAGCTCTGGATGTGATTGGCCACCTGCCGTGGCGTCACAGCCACGGCATTTCTGGGGAGGGTGACTCAGGTGAACGAGAATAACCTGAGAAAGACGTCCTCCCCCTTCAAGTCACGCCAGCACAGCGAACTTTGGACCTTAAAGGAAGGACCTTGTTTCCATCTGTTTGACTTATGTTGAACTAGTTTCACATATTTCTATTTCAGACAAGAGCAAACTTGTTCTCAGATGTCAGTTTCACCCTGAAAAACACACTATATTCCCAATAGGTCAGTTTTCAGTGCTACAGAGGGTCTGTTAGCATAAATAAAAAGTTAAAAAGTGGAATGTTTTCTGTTTAAAAACCCGACTTGTAGTCTGCAGACGACTCCTCGCTCACCCGGTCATTCTACGTGACTCTGGTGATGACTTCGTGGATCGGGAAAAATAGAACGTTTAAAAAAAAAACCAACAGTTCTTGTTCACGCTGCCGCTGGTCTTTCACCAGGTGTGTGAGTGACGGTCTACACCGTCGTGAGTCAGACTGAGTCTTAGTCACCTGGTTGTGAGTAACTGCAGGGTTCGCTTCACCTGTAGTCTACACACAAACACGAGATAACGCTCGAAGCTTTAAAGCTTTAAATCACCTGGATTCACACGAAGCAGCTGGGCTTACCAAGAACACACATTCACAAATCACTCAAGATTTCTGGAGTTAAAAAAACAGACAGTTTAAAGGTACAACGTGTAGTTCAAAAGTATTCATAGCATTTATTTTACTCTACGTTTCATCGCTCTGTTAAGCCGAGAACAGAACTCCGATTTCAGTCGATTCAGTTCAACCAATTACCTTTTTAAATTCCCATATTTACAAAGCATATTCGCCTGCGTGTGATTTAATCAAGGGGGAGCCTGATAGTGTGGCCTAACACTTCACATTTTGATAAAAATATCATCATGGGGAAACATGGTGGTGGCACCATCTCGCAGTGGAGACGATTCTTCTTCTTTTCTTTTTAGTTAATGAAAAGTGGATGCAGGTAAGTGCAACGTAACCTAGCAAGAAAAACTGGGGCGACGGTTCAGTTTCCAGCAGGACAATGACCCTGAACATTCAGCAAGTGCTACAATAAAATGATCAAAGCATATTCACGTGTTAGAATGACCTAGTCAAAGTTCAGACATAAAAAAACAACGGTGACGAGACTTTAAAGCTGCTGTTTGCAGACACTCTCGATACAGTACAATGGGTATTGTATCGTTTATCATTTATCGCGATAGATTTCTTATTGTGATAGATTTATTGTTGTTACAATGAATTCCAAATAATGATGTTTTAAAGAAAAAAAATGCTCCGTGTTCTTTGGATTGTTATTATTTACTACCTCCTCCACTATTTGTCCAATGAGAGCATCAATAAATACCAATAACTTTGAAAATATGTAGTGTGTGCAGTTTAGTGATACAAATCAGACTTAATTATGAGATTGGTTTCCTAAAGAATCGTGTTTCATATGGGAATGTTTTTCAAGAGCAGTGTTTATGTTTGATTGCTGTGTCATGAACTCACAGCCATACAGTTTCCTACAAAAAGACATAATAAATACTTCTTAGTCACTTTTATTGTTATCACATTAATGCCGTGAAGTATCGCTATAAAAAATTATGTCCATATCACCATCCCAGCCAAAACTATTAACCTTTAGCTGGGCAAATGGGGTTGACAACATACTCCAAAAGGTATTGGTAGGCAAAGTTTCCATTTAATTTCTTCAGCAGTCCAACTTTCTAAACTAGCGCTCCCATAACAATAATAGTTTGGTTCAGATACATCTGAATTCTGACATAATGAACACTTCCGTAGTGAATTACAGAAGCTAACTTACTCATTGCAATTGTAGTAAGTGGTCAACAGCAGAAGGGGAAGTTTGATTCTGAATCACCGTGGTGATCAGCTCCTCATTCGACACTTAACACGCTGCGCACAGAGATGAATTTCACTCCAAAGCTCAATATCTGTGAGTCACGTCTAGTATCTTTCCAACACAGCTAATGTGAGTGTCGAAAGGTTTCACATTTGGGAAAAGTACAGCTGCATTCATCAAGCTTAAAAAATGAACAAGAAATATTAAATGAATGACAAAGGAGAGTTCGAGCTTAGTTTTGTTGACTCAAAATATAGAACTACTATATAGTGCCGCTAAAACGGAAATTACACACTTTACCAGAAGAATATATCTTTAATCCTGATTTCCGCTGAGCTGAACTATGATAATCAGTCCATGATTGTGAGATTTTCCGTCCAGTTGAAAATAAACCTAATCTTAAATCTATATTTTAAGAACAGAATCTTAAATGTTACTTTTTGAACATGTGTTTTTCGGTGTCACAAAAGAGCAAAGCAGATGTGATGGCAATACAATGAAACTCTTGAAATTCTAATATGTTTTTTTTTGTTGTCATTCATTAAAAACATTTGATTTAAAACCTACAGTAGGAGTTGACCTGTATAACTTTAGATGTAAAACAAAAATAATAATAATTAAGATTATTTTTCTATGCTATGTTTTAAGTTGACAATATAACTGTTTAAAATACTGAAAGAGTATAAAAAATATTTTGCTTTCAAATATTTTGTCTTATCTGTATAAAATTTGCCGAATACCATGAAGAGTTGAATTAAAATCGAGGCTCAGTTTCCAGACGAATTTCCTTCTCAAATAAATACAAACTATTAGACGCTCTGTATGATTTCCTGAATTATATATTCCTCGATAGGAAGTTCTGTATTACACAAATTATTTAAATATAGTTCAGAATATCTGGCTGCCTGTAAACGAAGTAAATTTCACGCTATTGTAGCATTCAGACTGACGTAATCCTCCGCAGCGGTTGCTTTTCCCTGGTTTACGTGACAGCTCTCAGCTGCAATCCGCAGATAGGTTGCGTGAGCCTTTGACCAGGAAGCTTCTGGATTCAACCGGCTAAGCCCCGCCCCCCCGGGCTGATGCAAGAGGCCCCTCCCTCTCCGGTATAAAAGCCTCGCGCTCAGCGCAGCGAGCCGCTTCAACCGTCTGACTACATGGAAGAAACACCGAGAACACAACTGGAGGAGACGCCGGAGCTCGACGGACTGCAGTCAGGATGGTCTATATCGCCGCTATGCCCTTTGGACACGGAGTGTCTGTCTTGACGGAGGAGGAAAGCGTGGTGGAGATGATAGGAAAGTACTTCTTCCACCACAACTCCCCGGGCCGCGGGTCGAGTTCGGCCCGGCGGGGAAGCGTTGAGAGCTGCGATGAGAGGGACAGCAGCTGGCCTTGTAAGTAGCATTTATATACTTGATACTGGTTATGCTGTTAATATGCAACCATATGTTGATTAAGAGTTTTAATACGTTTCTCTACACTTTTGAATGAATAAAAACATACGTTAATAGTTGGCTTATAGACATTTCTTTAAAATAAAATTACCTATATAATATGGCGGATGACAAATTGATCTAGCTGAAAACTAGCAACTCTTCACTAAAGTCAGTGATGTTCTGACCTCTAAAATGGGCGTTAAAAGGACTCGACCCGGATGATGCAATGAAGTGGTTCTAACCTTTGACCTCTGTCTCATCACAGCCGCAGATTTGGATGCTGGTGTTGAGGACGAACAGCAGCTCCTGCATCAGGACCTGACCCGGCAGATGGAGTGCTGTCTGACGGAAGCCAAGCCGTCCGTCCTGCGCTGCCAGGTGCTGCTGCTGCCCCTCAACATGATCACCAGGGTCGGGCACCACATCCTGCTCTCCTCCGCCAATGAACCCTGCGGGCTCCGGGGCGCCTCCATCAGGCTGTACGTTGAGGGCAAAGACGGCCTCAAGTCTGTGGGGACCGTCGTTCCGGACCCAAATGTGACCCCGACCTTTGAACTCTCTGTGGTGTTCAAGGTGGACAAGGAGGATGGCTGGCACATCTTTGATTCTGGAAAAGTGCTGAAGCTGAGGCCGGAGTACCGGCTGATGAAGAGGAAGCTCTACTCCTCTGAAAGTCCCGTGATCCACGAGTTCAGCTAGTGGTGGACGGGGACTGCAGTCATTTCAGTCCATAGTGAATGTAAGGCTGTGTACGCTGTGACGTTTCTGTTTTGATTAACTCTTGTTCATTTTATATATTAAGATAGCTGAACCTTTTTGAGCAGGCCCTCAAACTGACTTTGTTTTTGTTGCTTTTTCACTAATTGTCAGTATTTTGCACTGCGAGTTGTCTGACTGCTTAAATTTCAATCCAGTACTGGGCTGGTCTCACTACTGAAGTGTACTGTTTTTGTATTTTATTTGAGACTTAAACTGTGCAATAAAGTATTTATATGACGTTTTATGTGGGCATTTTGTTTCTTTTGCTAAATAAAAGTCAACTTCACTCCTTGGCCTTAAGCTATTAACTGGATTTCTAAAGGCTGAGGCAGAGGACTGGCCCCCTTAACTATCATTAGGAAACAATGGATAACGTGTTGTAGGTTGATAGCAGGTTGTCCACATCCTTAAGTTGGCCTTAAATAATTGCAAGTATTAACTTATGGCAGGACTGTTCTCTATTTAAGACCCGTGTGCCGACATATATATTGTTCTGTGACTTGAGCCTCAGGTTACAGTAACAAGCTAATGCTAGAGAGCTGTGTCATGTTAGTCCCCAGAAATTTTAGCTTTGTTATAAATTTGTCCATCTGTTGAGGGGTCTTAAACTTATTTGAAACCTGTATAAACTCTGGATAGGTGACAAGCTTGAAGATGGACTAGTCAACTTTGGAAAAATTGCATGACCAATGCAGTCATTGCTGTTTTAGTCATAGGCTAGGCTTCGGTTCTGCTCGTCTTAGCTGCAAAGTGAAACTGTTAAAGCTTTACAGTGGATACAGCAGAATAACCAAATCAGGGTTGGACCTGCTCCTCCCACAGAACAAGAACAGGCCGTCGAATATGAAACCACATGAGGCAACTATCATGTGATGAGAAACCTCAACCCTGTTTAAAATACTTTAACTGTTACATACAGTACAGTATGCTAGCTCAGTCACAACTCTAAAACGAAACCTACAATAAAAAAAAAAAACCAAGCAAACCACTCTGCCCTGTTTTACATTTAAATCAAATCTTTTATTTAACAAATGTACACCAAAAAACATACATACCCTCACTATATGATCCTTCTCAGGTACAAAACTCAACTTTGTACTCTACCACAACACCAGCATGTTCTTATGCCATTTACAGAGCGTTCACACTCACTCACACACACAGGCTACTTCCTAAGTGATGATCAGGGATGAGTAGTCTCGGCAATAATAAACTTTGCCCACCTTGTTTCATAAAATGAGCATATGCTTGTTTTAGCAAAGTCCTCAGAGGTCATCAGGTTTAAATTTGCTTGACGTCAGCAGGAGGAAGGAGAATCCTTTAGAGACGTTGTGTTTTCAGAGCCGACTTCTAAAGATGAAACCAAATCCTGTTGGCAAGGACTAACTGCAGATCCAAACTTAACAACAGTTTAATGTAATACAGTTAATGAGTTTTAATCCGAAGTGGAACTTTATGACTGAAGTGTTCTCTTGACTTAAATCATGCTTTGGAAAAAGATCTGCAGATATTTAAAGGTATATCCATCTTCGGTACCCTAAAACATGCTAATGTATGCCGTGGCCTAAAGATCGGAAGCATTAATAAAGAGGAAAAGAAGAAATGCCCAGTGAATTATACTTCAACATGGCCCAAACTGATTAATTGGTCCTGTGTGGCATTGGTCCAACATGCAGAGCTAATAAAACGGGTATTAAATCCTAAGAACATCACGTTCAACACTGCTGCCATCCAGTGTCTTTACATCCACCTTTCAGAGGACACACTTAGGTGCAGGACAGACTCAGACAGACTGTACTAACATACAAAATGTTGAGTGGGATCCAATCTAGCAGGTAGGACTCAACCTGCTGTTGATTGTTGATCCCAAACAACCAGCTGCTGGTGAAAATGTTCTCGTTAGAAAGTTTTCATTCAGTTTCATCAAACGGAAATGACTACTCGGGACCCTCGCCAGATACGCTACACACTGAGGTGCAATTCGAAGGAGCTGCGCACTAGCCCCATCAGACACAACCAGGCCACAGGGACATCAGCCATTTCCAGAAAAGCATCCCAGAAGCTACTTCTTCATTTTGAGGTCAGCTTCCATGGCGCTGCGGCGACCCCTGGTGCCTCCATCCTGCAGTGAGAGAGACAGAAAGGGAATCATTGCGTCAAGGCGCAAAGGTCAAAAGATCGGAGACCTCGTTAGGTGATCGAGATCCGCACAAAAACACGGCATGGTCTAACCTCGGAGGGCTTCCTCCCCACACGACGGACAAAACGGAAGAAAAATAAGGATGGCTGAAAAAAGGGAAAATTAAAAAAAAAAAAAAGATACAAAGAAGAAAAGAAATTAGAGCATGCAGAGAAAGAGAGACACTGAGAAACGCATGTGAAAAAAATGGAAAAACAGGAAAGCGGCGTGGACTGGGAGCTCGTACGATGAGAGGGTACAGGGAAGTTTGCGTGTGTGATGTGATTAAACTATGTGGAAACAGAAGCTAGAGTGTATGAGGGTTTCTGGAGATCATGGCTGGTTTATGAGCCTCAGTGTTTGGAGCAGCAACAGCCTGCTGACACATTGCGTGACTGTTTCCCCATCAACCAAAACAAAAGGCAAAGTCATGCTGAACAAAAACCAAAAAACTGCAAAACCTTACAGCTACCCGTACGGTCGGTCCTGTCACATTAAATCCCAATAAACTTTTTTTTTTTTAATCAAAAGCGGAGAAAATGTGAAATGTTTCAGGCATCGTATTTAGGATAAAAGTTATCGACTAACGATTTAATTTAACGAATAATTGATACGCGTCCGTTTTCTCTTGACCGTCTTTCCATAACATAAAGGGCTAATTTGTCATATTATGCTGAATATATGACAAATACACTTTGTGTCAGCCGAAGTTATTACTGATCTCAAATCAAATTTGTGGTTTTCTCTCTCATTACAGTTGGACATATTTCTAAAATATAACCAAACAGAACCACTTAGTTTGCTCAATAGCAACATAAAAGATGAAAATATGCGACACACTTAATTTCCTATGAACAGAGAGATGTTCACACAGAAGCACTGTGTGTGCTTGCTTTTGAATTTATGTTAAAACTTCGCTCGATACATTTAATTAACTCACAACAGCCCTCAAAAATAAATGTTGTTGATTGAAATTATGGTGTTTTTTTTAAATTCTCCATCTTGTTATATTTTTTCTGCGTTATACCCTCCGCTTTCGTAACACACATGAGTAATTTTTTAAGATAACGCTGCTTCACCATGTAGCATGGCTAAATGAGCATTTAGGGAGAACGAACTGTGGTTATATTTCACAACAGAACCGCATAAAGTCCATTTTTACCTCCCACACTGGACTCTGTTTGGACCGTTTCTCTTTATTGTTCTGTTATGATGACTCCGCCATCTTTAGCACTGGCTCTGCTTAAGGATGACCAGCCGCGCCCTCTGCTGGTTGGCGGGCAAACTACAACACTAAGAGAAGATCTAGGCGGACGTAATTTGTTTATCGACTGGAACTAATTTTAATCTAGCAAACCATTAATCGTAAATTAATCGTAAATCGAATAATTGTTTGCGCCCCTACACTGTATGTGTAAAACTGGTTGATTTCTGCATCTGTTTAGTGTTGGATGCCAGTGAAGAAGAAAAGTGACACATATGGACGGAGTGAGTGATGTTTGCGCTGAGACCTGGTTCTGGGGAGAGCTGAGGGAAGAACCTGAATACTTACAAAGAGAGAGAGAAGGAAAGCAGGAGAGGCCATTGGGACACTGTCCTGTAGGAGGACAAACATCGGAGTGAAAAAGAGAAAGCAAAGACACGCAGGCGTGAGAAAGCAAGTTTCATTGGAGTTCCAGTCAGACGAGATGCCGAGGGGGGGAGGGGGGGTTGGACCTCATCAGGTGGGAAGCGCAGAAACACACATATCCACAAAACATCAGGATGACATGTCAACACTTTAGCAAGTTCAGATTTGACATTACAAGACAAGCAGGTGAATACGGAAATTTACGTCACAACTCCCATCAAACTATACAGATATTTTTATTCAAAGATCCTCGCTGAGGAGACCGTCCAGACTCCCACGTCTAGCTCCAATGACGGAGGGCAACGTGCACGACTACGCGAAGAAAGTCCTACTTTAAATGATCTGCGGACACACAAGCATGCAGGTGGAGACAAACAGCTGCAGCCAAACATACAGGACGCGCATCAACGGGGATGTCGACAACAATCGTTCCAATGAGGCAGCGCCGCGGGCAACGAGCAGGGCAAACAAACTATCACAGATATGTAACAAAGGCATGTCCAACTTTTGACGTGCATGTGGAAGCAAAAACAATGGATTCCTGCCAAACTTTTACTGACTTCTAGGTCTGAATGTGAGGCGAACAGAAAAACAAAAAAAAAGGACCCAGTGGCGGTTCATGGTGACATGGCTTTCTGCCCAGGGCGGCACAACCCAATAAATAGAAACAACCACCAAAAATGAAGGAGTTTGCTATTAGTTAAGGATTTAAGTTGTTCTTTCATGCGCAGCTCATGGTCTAAACTTAATGGTCACCTTTAGGAGGCTTGTCCACATGGAAAGAACCGCCCCTGGGCCTACTACTAAAATACACATCGTGATGGTGATGGGAGGAACAAAGATCTGTCATCAAAGTTAAACTATGTTCAATAAAAACAGCTTTACATTATTATTGCACAAACATAAATCAATATAAAAATCTGTTTTCACTGACACTGGGCTCGCTGCCCCCCCTCTCGGTCAAGATTTCTCTCGTACGTCCAGGCTGCATCACAAGGACTTACCCAGAAACCGATGACATTTATTTAAACTGAATCTGTCTCACGAAAGAAAATAAAAACAAAACTGCTGTTGGGTCTACAAAAGTAACAAGAAATAATTGGGCTACTAGTTGTTAAATTTTCTACAACTGATGGATTTTTTTCCTATTATTAAGTGGAAAAAACATTATTAAAATGTTGCGTTTATTGGTCATATTATTACATTTTAAAAGAAGCATAAACCCAGAACTTTCCACCTGCCAGCCAAAGTAAAAGCACTTTAAATTACAAAACAAATATAGGCAGAGTGAGATGTGCAGAGTTCCATCGTCTGTCCAAAATATGAGACTTGTTCATCGGCGCTTGGTGAAACATTTGATCTTTCAAACAGATAATTTGACGTGATCTTAATGCAACAAATGTCTAAAATCTCATCCATAAGGGATGCTTCTCAAAATGTGTCGATTAATCATATTCATCTTGATTAATCTCGATTAGCAGATTTCTGAAATTATTATCAACTAATTCAGTAATCGATTAATCGTTAACTGGAATATACAGATCCAAAAACGGCCATTTGATGAAAAAAACCCCCAAAAACTCCAACATATTCAGAGCAGTAATTAATCCAAAACTGTACAAAAACTATATACATTTTGCATTTAAGATAAAAAGAAATCTTTGTCTAAATTTTTCATTTTTTTTGCCAAAACGTCTTGGGTGGGTGGCGGTTTTAGCTTCATGTCATTCAGATTTACTAAAAGATTGCATTTTAGGTTAGACAATGTTTATTTTCTTATTCAAAAAAGGAGCTGAACTATTAGCTAGTTTGCATCCTTTATTGTATTTCTAATGTATAAAAAGGTGGTTAAATAAAAAACATGTGTAAGATGTGCCATTTTTTTTATCCGATAAATTGTCAGAACAATCGATTAATCGATAAATAAAATAATCATTAGCTACCACCCTATGGTTCATCAAACCACGGTAAACGTTTTGATGCGTCCTCCAGTTTTACCCTCTTTGGGCGCAGAGTAATTACGTTTCTGGAGAGTTTTTCAGCTACAAACACGGTTTATAACTTCAAATGCTCTGTAAAGTAAGCTCCTTCTCCTCCTTCTCCTGCCGCTCAACCCACCTTCTCGGCCGGCTCCCCTGGTTTGCGGTTTCCCTCCCTGCCGCGGAGGCTCTTGGCGGAGATGGCGCTCTCCGAGGTTTGCATGATGAGCTGGGTGGCCAGGAACTGCTGGACGTGCTCCAGGACGTCGCGCTGCATCTCCAGCGCCATGTGGTACACGTCGTGGTCCGACGAGTTGTACATGATGGCGTTCTGGAACATCAGCATGATGTCTCGCTGGAACTCGG
The DNA here is from genome assembly GCF_001444195.1 of Xiphophorus couchianus. Classification (NCBI taxonomy): domain Eukaryota; kingdom Metazoa; phylum Chordata; class Actinopteri; order Cyprinodontiformes; family Poeciliidae; genus Xiphophorus; species Xiphophorus couchianus. The sequence continues at coordinate 25,174,737 of NC_040250.1, read as the reverse complement.
CGGTGGTGCGGATCACGCCGGACTCGATGTTCTTCTTTATGGCCGACAGGTCCATGGGTCTGCGTGAGATTTATTTAGATAAAAAAAACCAAAAAAAAACAGGTGCATTTGTTTATCGTATGTTCGCTGAAAAGTAGATCTTTAATGGATATTGTGTTTTCTGACCTGTGCACTATGCTGTGGTAACCCGGGGCGATGTCGTCTGACACGGGCTGCAAGAAGACACTGGCGTACCTGCAACCATCATCACATCTGCTTTAATACTAAACTAAAACTAAAATCAATTCCATGATTGACAATTAAGACAAAAACAAAAAAAAAACACTCGTGCTAAATGTGGCTAACAGGGAAGTGCTGGCAGTCTGTGATGTTATTTAGTGTCTATGCTTGCCAACAAGCATCACCTGTGATTGGCTGCAGCTCTCCACACCAACATGATGGCTTTCTTCCAGATTTTCTGCGCCTGGACGGCCTCTTGGTCTTCACCACACGTGGAGCTGATGCACATGAAAGAGAGAGAGAGAAAGATAGAGACAGACAGAAAGAGAGATATATAGAGAGAGAAAGAGAGACCGTGTTAAGATTTAATTTATGGAAAATCAGAATCCCCCCCCACCAATCAACTCCTTGGATTGTCATAGTTCAGAGTGATGTCAGCACAACCAGAGACAACCAACGCTTGTCACACAACAATTTTGTGTGAGAAGCGTGTTTTACTCCAATTCATAAAATTAAGAATGTTGAGCATCTTGTGAAGTTATACTTTGGTATAAGTTTGACGGATAATAATTGGTAGAAATACTTATCTGAAGATTTTATTTTTAAGCCAAAGTCGCCCAGGTCTACACAACAATAATTGGAAATATGAAGTGGAACACCAGCTGCGTTACCATTGGTCATATATTTGTGCAATTTACTTGACATTTCAAAAATACATTTGCTTAATAGAAACTCGCCAATTTCGTCGTTTTTTCCAATAAAATGTTTTTGACTGTACTGAAATTGGTTTATTATGCAAAACTGCATTAGAAACACCAGTCATGTGTTTCTAATGTTGCCATTTTCACAAACCATGAAGAAGACGACAGGAAGTATTTAGAAAATGCGTGGCGTGTTTTTTGTAATAAATTATTACATGAACAAATTATTCACCTGCGATTTTAACGGTTTAAAATTTAATGGGAACACTGCTATGGCGAAATTGTGTTTTTTCAACATTAGCCGAATATCGAGAAGGTTTTGCGAACATTTGTAATGAAAATGAAGTTATAGAAAAGTGCTAAAAGTATTTAAACGAGCTTGTTGTGATGTAGATTTTATAAATTTGATTTTTAGTGCAACTTTTCTTGTGTAATCTGTCCGATTAGAGCAGGGGTGGGCAACTCCAGGCCTCGAGGGCTGTTCTCCTGCAACTTTTAGATGTGTCTCTGCTTCAACACACCTGAGTCAAATAATGAGGTCATTAGCAGGACGCTGGAGAACCTGACTGCACTTAGGAGGTGATTCAGCTGTTGGATTCAAGTGTGTTGGACCAGGGAGACATCTAAGAGTTGCAGGACACCGGCCCTCCAGGACCAGGATTGCCCACCCCTGGATTAGAGTTTTTAAAGTTTTGTTTTTGGTCGGCATGTCGGCCAACCGTGCACCTACAGCTGGGAGGAGGAGGCTGGGCTGCTGGCCAGGGAATCCACGGTGTAGCGCTGGGACGGTGGGCCGTAGCCATCTTCGCTCTCGCTGGCAGCCCGCTCTACCTCGGACAGGTACGGACCCTCGCCCTCCCCGCAGTCCTCCTTCAGCTCCATCCCGTCGTCCGGGTCGCCTTCGCTCCCTCCCTCCTCTTCCTTCACCTCCAGAGAAAAACAAACGGAGTCGAGTTTTCCATGTAAATAAGAGCCGTCGGTGGATGCTGGCGTGTTGATGTGGGTTACCTTGGACTCTTTCCCAGACACGGAGCTGTCTTCTGAGTCTGCAGAAGGAAAAAAAGTTTTAAAAAAAACAGTTTAAGGAAAACAAACATGAGCTTTGTTTCCGAGTATAAACATCCAGGCGTGTTCCCCACCGAGGCAGGGAGGGTTGGGCTCCGGCTGGCTCCAATCCTCTCCCTCAGTCTTCACTGTAGCTTCAGCGGCCTCCTTCGCACCGGCCACCGCCTCCTCTGTGACTTCGCTTCCTGCCGCGCCGTCGTCGGAAGCCAGCGAAGAGTTGACGTCGCTTCCTGCCGCTTCGGTTCCCTCGTCGCTTCCCTTGAACTGTTCTTCCCTTTTGACGTCGGGCTGGCTCTGCGTCTCAGGGCCGCCGGAAGACGGAGCTGGTGCGGCGGAGGCGTCCTGGTTCTCCTGAACCGAGGCGGCGTGCCGGACCGGAGGCTCCGACGGCTTCAGGTCCTGGGTCTCCCACGGCCCAGGGAGGGTGTGGCCTTCTGAGACGGCTTCCTCGCACAGAGACAGAGCTGCTTCCACGGCGGCGGCGTCTAAAGCCTCCACCGAGTCATCCACCTACGATAACGAACAGAGAAAAAGAAAAATTATTTCTTTTAAGGATTTTTTTGGCTTCAGTGGCCTTTAATTTGATAGTGAATCTACAAGGAAGGAGGCTGTGAGCGAGGGGGAAGATGTGCAGTTGACATTTTTGATTTCTGAAACTCAGAAATTTTCTAGAAAAAAAACCCCCAAGGATTTTCTTTGGGTTTTTTTATTGGAAGTTTTCAACTTTTGGAGCTCAGAAATGTACATGCTTTTCCTAGAAAATTTCTGAGATTAATCTAAAAGTTTCTGATTTTTTTCTCACAAATTTTCAACTTTTTTCAGTTTTTTTCTTGCAAATTTCTGACTTTTAGACCTCATAAGGTTACAAGACGTCTCTAGAATATTTCTAAGATTAATTTCAAAATTTTAGTCTTTTCATTTTGCATCCCACACTGGATTCTGTTTGGACCTGCTGTGTCCAAAAAGTCCATTTCTCTTTTCCATTCTGATACGGCCATCATCTGTTTTTCTTACAACTAGCCCCGCAAGTGACCAGCGTCGCCCTCTACTGCATGGAGGTCAAACTACAACCCTAAAAGATCAAGTGGACTTCATTTGTTAATCGATTAGAACCAATTTCTATCTAATAAACCATTAATCGACAATGAATTGTAACTCGATTTTTTTTGCATCCCTAATACAAATAGTTTAGAAAAGGGACTCTATGATCATATCGTCTTCTTCCCTTATGAGAAAATTTTGAGAACGTATAACTTTCATAAAGTTTTTTTTGTGGCATGACTTTATCTTTTGCTTCTTTTTATTTTTTCAAACCTAATGACTCAACCAGAGCTAATACGTTATACATTAGCGTATGGACTGTTTGTTCCTTTTATTTTGTTATTTTTTACCGTTCTACTGAGACAGGGTCAAACAGCCACATCGTGTAAACATGAAATGATGACAGCCCTAAATCCCTCAAACCCATTCTGTTGTGATAAACTGCCGTTGTAAAACCGTCATATTTACATTCTCGGTCTTGAAAGCATTTATTTGGCGAGAGACACGCCCGTACCTTCTCTTCTATGATGGCGATGATGTCTCCCACAGTCTCCAGGTCCAGCTCGTCCCCCATGTACGACACAGCTACCAGATCCTCATCTGCTAGCCCCGTCTCCTCGCTCAGCTCTGCCTTCACCGCCGCGTCTGCATCGCCCTCTGCAAACAGACATTAAAGTATCGAAAAATGCAAATAGGTTTACACTTTATTCAGAGTTCATTCTGATTACCCAACAGGTCAAACTAGACCCACTCAAGCTGCTTTATTCACAATAACATGAGTACAGAGTAGCCATCTCAAGATATTCTTATCCAAAAATCGCAAACTACAAAAAGGGTTTGATAGATCATAGTAGACAGTCTGCCAACAATAATTATGTTATGAAATAAGCAAAGCAGGAGTTATTCACTTGACTTATGAAGTACCTTAAAGGACTAGTTCAAGAGTTTGAAGTGAGGTTCTGTTAAATGGTTATAAATAATTAAATTACTGGACTCCAGTAGAAAATGTCCACATCTCCCAGCATTAAGCAACTATAGACTCTAAACTTCAGAGCGGTTTATGTCAACACTATTTTATAAACCTTTAAATTCTCAACATGTTTACATAAGGTTATTATTTATGCAAAAATTTATACTTATTTACACAGGAAATGAAAGCTGGAGGCTGTGCGCCACCAATGATCTTCCAGTGTGAAACACGACCTGAGGACAAGCATGTGACTCATTTCTGATCAGAGCAAACCAATAAAATAGTGTCTCACTTAAGTCACTGGAATATTTTGTATTACGCAGCAAATTTGATCAATCAATTTGATCAATTCAACAATTTTTTTTTTGTTTTTGAAAATGTAATTTTTTGGAAAATATGGATTTTTTTTTTCTCTCTCACTGATGCACTTCCTGGGTTTCCAGAGTGATGTTAACCCACCAAAAGAACAACCATCTTGTTTGACGAGCGTGTTTTATGGCTTCTATTCATTTTGACTTTGAATTCAGATCAACTCCCAGAAGTAATTATTGAAATAAAAGTCGGTTTTTTTAAGGATATCTTCTGTCATTTGTAAAAAAATAAAAAATAAAAACATTCAGAGAAAAGTGAGGACATTTTTTCGTGTGACTAAAATCGGAAAAAAAGTTTTGTTTTAAAAAATGTAACATTTTATTTTTAAACCATGTCTCTCTGCCCTACTTGAAACATTTTACATGCAAGCGTTTCAAGTAGAAAGATCATTGGTGATGCATAAAACTCTAACCTCCATCTCCAGTGTAAATAATTGTCAGCTCATAATTAAAAAAGAAAAACATCAACTGAATGCCAACATGACTATGGTTTTAAGGGCTCATAAAACATGATGTTTTTAGCATTGGAGTTGCTAAATAATCTTTGGTCTTCTGGGACAAGCCGTTAGCTTCATAATAGATGATTTTAGAATTGATTTTTTTTTTTTTCGTTTTTTTTTCTCCGAAGAGTTTTTGCGGCGCTAGTGGCTCGTATTTTTTTTTGTACAGTAGGCAGACAGGAAGGAGGGTGAGGAGAGGGGGGAAGACATGCGGTAAAGGTCGTCGGGACCGGGAGTTGAACCCGCGACGTCCGCGTCGAGGACTAAGGCCTCCAAACGTGGGGCGTGCCAACCCGCTGCGCCACCACAGTACGCCCCTAGAATTGATTTTTTAACTATTTATCTATTCATTGTGCTTCTTAAAGTAGGACCAGAGTTTGAATTTTGTACCATATGGACTGGTATGACAACACAGTTCCTTGAATCCTCACAGGGCTAAAAAATGCCTCTGCATCCACAAGCTTTCATTTGAGTCTGCTTACCGGTGAAGACTTCATGACGGGGGACTAAAGCAGCAGCTGCGGCTGCCGTCTGCACACCGTTGGTTAAACTCGTCGCCGTATCTCCTTCTGATACCTGACGCCAAAAAATACATCAAATACACCAGGCCAAATAGAGACACAAATAAAAATCTTTACATTTACACAACTTTCCTTCCAAAAGTTGTTAAAATAATTTAACTCAGAATAATTCAACAACTACTTTCAAAATCCAAAATTTGCTAATTCAATTCCGATTAATCACCAGTATGTTTCTTGATTGTTGTTATTTTGTTAGCACTCACCAGGCGTGGGCTGGCTGAGATGAGGTTTCCTTTCTTTAGCAGCTCCGATAACAGAGGCGACGGCGGCGGTGTGGCTTTCTGTGTCAAGAGTCTCTTCTGAGGCGAGTCCTCCGCCAGAGAAGCCGGGCCTCCGTCTTTTGGCCCCGACACCGGAGGCTCCGCTGCTGGCAGGAGCTCGCCCACCCCCTGAGCCTGACGGAGACGGGTCACTCGTCACTCGTCTTTTTGAGTCTCTCACAAATTTACACCTGATGTCCGGCTGAACGGTTTCCTACCGCTGAGTGGACAGCGGTGTCCTCCGAGGGGACGCCTTCGGTGTCCATGGGTGGCGTGGGGACCACGGAGTCTGCCTGAGCGTCGTGGGTCGAGGGGCTGGCCCCGAGGGACGAGCGGACCGTCACGCTGGGGAGGCGCTTCGGCGTGTTCTTCATCGCCAGACGCACTGTGTGACACACAGAGGGGAGGGGGTGGGGGGCAGAAAGGAGCGACTTTAGATCTCTCGATGAGGAATTCAAAAAGCTGCTACATTAATAATCAGTCATGAATCATTAATAAATATTTTTCACACAGGCCAAAGGACACATGAAGCAATACATCCCGGTACATTCGCTGGTGGCAAATTTTGGACACGATTAGTCGAATTAATCGTGATGGATTGATTATTGAAATAATCATCAACTGAATTAGTAATCGATTAGTCGCTAACAGGAGTTTACAACTTCAAAAAAACAGTCCTTTTGCTGACGGAAAAACACACTCGGAGCAGTAATTCATCCAAAACTCTACAAAACATTTACACAATTTGCATTTAAGATAAAAAAAAAAAAGTCTGCAACTATGATAAACTCGAAACTCCTTAAGTGGCCCAATTTTAGCTACACTGGTTAAAATACTGCATATAAAAAAGATACAAATTTGTTTATTAAAACATTTTGTTTTTAATTAGGGTCAAATTATTACTGACAGTTTTCTTACAAAGGAAAATGTTCAGTATGACAAAGCTTTTGTCTTTTTTGCAACCAAACACTTCTAAGGAGTAGAACCACATCCATCCAGACATTTTCACTGAGAAGCCGACTTCGCTGCACCCAAAAATCAGCTTTTAATTCATTCATTGAATTTGGCTAAACATTAGCAAGCGTTTTGAAAGAAAGCGACCGAAATCTTGTTTTTAATAACAAATAAACAAATCAAATCATTTGTTGATTTTTTTTTTTTCCTCGCCCCATGACTTCTTTTGACTTGACAATTTTGGCCTATGTGACAAAAAGTCTAGTCAGCCCCGTTTTAGTATTTATATCCTTCCTCTGAGAATTCATTGTGTGACTTTAGTGCTGAATCTGCTGCAACATGAACCAAGCTGCAGTCGCCGCCTGCAGCTTCCCGTCTTAAATCCAGTGGAAGCAGCAGGAAGGCCGATTGGTCGGTGTTTACAGCGAACGCTCTGGACCTACCTTGGTACGCCATCTCTGTGGCTTTCCTCTTCTGCTCTGCCTCCTCCTCCTCCTGCTTCTTCTTTCTGGAGTTGGAAAAACAAACGCAAAGTTTAAAATATGAGGCGTGAGGCAAAGGAAATGAGGACGGCTAGCTCGTTGTAAAGATTGTGACAACATTGGCCTTGCTTTAGAGCTGAGGGGGAGGACTTCTGCTGGAAAACGAACTAAAAATTCTGGAGAAGTTGATTTTAAGAGCAGAAGCGGTGGAGGTCAGTAAATAAGAGCTAACCCTGGGCAGCTTACAACAAGATATTTTTTCCATGTTTTAAGTGACATAATCTGCTAGTGGAACCAGTACTTTTTCATCAATATTAAGGAATTATTAACTTAAAACAAACTCCTATATATTGCTGAAAAGTTATTTGCAAGTTAGTTTTGTCTTATTTCAAGTATTTAAGATATTTGCACTAGAAACTAGAACGAAGATACTTGGTAAGAGTTTGTGTTCTTGCAGTGAAATCCGATCCCCTTTAATTACCGTACAGAGGTTGTGCTCACCGTTGCTCTTCAGATCTTTAAAGAAATTTTTTATCGTCGCAACAGAAAGAGACGGAAAGAAGTCTCAGGGGGGGAAAAAAACAAACATAAAAAGAATCGGAAATTTGACTGCAACTCTTTGCAAAAGGTGCCGCAAAATCAGGAATTTTAGGCCACAACTATCACAAGAAAACATGGCGACATTCTGGAGGGGCTAAAAAAGGGAAGAGCCTCACTGTGTGATTTCTGCCCACAAGTCCTTGAGCTGGGAGTCCATGTGACCCGTCTGGATCAGTTCCACCTCCTTCTTCAGCTTCCTGTCAGGACAAGGACAGCAAATACAGAGGAAATCATTTTTATTGCGCCATCATGAGTTTCTATTACGCTTAGTTTCATTTGTAGCAATAAAAGCAGTAACTTTGAATTAATGCACTAATCAGCACACTGTGTATCAGTATGTCCACCTACCTGTACTGCTCCTGCGTGTCTCTCTGTAGTCTTTTTAGCTCCTCGATCCTTTCAGTGGTCAGCCTGCGGACGATGACATCTTCGATGGTCTCCACCACCTCGCCCTTCTCCCCACGCTTACGCCTTAGAACAAGACAAGAATGTTTAGAGCGCCTGTCGCTTTAAGTTGGAAAAGTCAGGAATCAAATTCTGCAACGGTGACGACGCTCCGCCGAAGCACTCACTTTGGAGCTTCCGTGGCTTCCAGCAGCTCGGAATATTGTGAGGCACAGTGCTGAGAAGCAAAACAGGAAATTAGCCAAGTTAGCTAGAAAGACTACAATTCAACACGAGTGACTCCTGTGGCTGGGGGATGGAGAGAGAGGGAGAAAGTAGTGGGTTATCGTCTCTCTCTCTCTCACCTTCTGAGAGAACCAGTCGGGAGGACGACCAGGCTCAGAGAAAGGCTTGATGGCTCTGCTCACAGACACCCTGAAAGACAAATAAAACAAAAATATAAGATGACACTTTATTGACCACCGTAGAGGGAATAGGAGGGGGGAAGGATTTAGTTTGTCCCACCACAGCACACAGTAGAAACAAAAAATAAGCAAATAAATAACATCTTAGAAATAAACAAGAAAAAATAATGACTGTATTGTGGCGTATACAATGTATATATTTCACACCAAAATGTATACTTTTATTGTGAAGGGGAGAACGGCTGCATTGTGGGCATCGTTGGTGAATAATAGCTGGATAAATCGCCTGCCTTGGGTTTTGTTGGGCCTGCGTTCGGCTCCAAAAGAGGACCGGCGGTTTTCTTTAGCTGAGTCCATCTGAAAAGAAGCCGTGGTGGCCGACTTATTAAACCCCCTAGACCAGGGGTAGGCAACTCCAGGCCTCGAGGGCCGGTCTCCTGCAACTTTTAGATGCGTCTCTACTTCAACACACCCGAGTCAAATAATGAGGCCATTAGCAGGACTCTGGAGAACCTGACTGCACTTAGGAGGTGATTCAGCTGTTGGATTCAAGTGTGTTGGACCAGGGAGACGTCTAAGAGTTGCAGGACACCGGCCCTCCAGGACCAGGATTGCCCACCCCTGCCCTGGTCGTTACCGTTAGGTATTTCAATTGTTTTGTCTGTTGCTGCTGTTTAGTTTTTCCTTTGTGTGTGTTTTCTTTTATGTACTTGTGATGTTGTTTCGAATGTTATGTGTTTTTGTGTTTATGACACTCCGTGTGTTCGGGGGGGGGGGGCCCTGTGTGGTGGATACAATGTGTATAATTCACACCCGAATGTATGCTCTTATTGTGAAGGGGAGAAGGTGAGGTGAGAAGACACCAATGGTTGTCCTACATTCTATTTTTGGTTTTGAGTGGAAGACATTCAGAATAAAACAAGACTTAAATTATTATTTTTGTCTTTTTCCACAATATTACCCTACAATGAGAACAATAAAACACTTTTTTTTTAGCAATGAGCAACAATTTAGCAACAAAGACAGTAATATCAAATCAGATAATTTAAGTCCTCTTTGACTTTTATTACTGTAAAATAGCTTGTTGCATCTCTATGCTGATATTTAGGAGTGTTTATTTTCAAATTAATATAAGCAGGGAAACCTTGGTTAGAGATCATATCTGTGACACCTCAGTTTCCCACTATATCACCTGTTTTAATAGCCAGACAATTTAACTAAGCACCGTCTTGATGGACCTTGTTTGTCTCTTACATCTCTGATCATATATGGTTGATAGGGAACAAATTTACTACAAATGACAAATACTTTCATCGATTTACCAGTTTTGGTCTCCGCTCCTCATCACAGATGACGCCAGGCACAGTTTCTCCCTGATTGACCACGGCTCCGTGGGTCCCACATTCACAATCTTGTGTTCTGTTGCATAAAAAAAAAAAAAAAAAAAAAAAAAGAATTTAAAAGATTACAAACATCTAATATGTTTGTTAATTTGTAAATGGAGAACGAACTAAACCAGAATTTAAAAAAAACTTGAATTTAGATCCTATTTTACAAAAATAAAACTTAGTAAGGGTATAAAACGGCTACCAATAGCAACGGAAGCTGCCAACGTAATTAGAAACGCGAGGATAACCGCAGCATGTTTGACGTAAACAAGCAGAACTAGCTTACTACAGCTAGCCACAATGCTCTAATTAGCCTGATATTGTTTGCAGGACGATTAAAACTCCTAACTTAGCTGAAACGCAAGCAAGGCTTATCAACACATAGCTGGCAATATCTCGTATTATTTTACAACCAAGATAAAACGGCACAGTAACGTCTAAACGTCTAGCGTTAGCTTAGCAATGTTTGGGGGGACACATTCATGGGGCACACACACATAGCGGCGATATTTGGGGCAGCGAGGCTGCTGTGTCTTTACAAGCTGGACGAAATACGTCCCCTATGTTATTTTTCCTTCACTGATCCCTAAAAGTCTCGAATAACATTAAAAACTATATTATAATATTACTTACTGCCGATGCCGCTCGCCATTGTTTTTACGACGAGACTCCTGGCACAACATCCGCCGGACAGATTTGGGTGATGCACACAACACGCCGCCGCCAGTCAGAGAAATAATACACTAAAAAAAGCCCTGAAGCAAAAAACTAGCACGGGGAGTGTCAAAAAGCTGTTTATGCTGTTTCAAATCATAATTAACAGAAAAGGGGTTTTCAAACATCCATCTGCGTGTAATCTATATCATTTGTTTCTATTTTGTTTTGTTTTGTAATAAAGTTCCTGAAATAAATGGGCTTTTCAGTGATATTCTGATTTATTGAATGTGTTTGCACAATAAACACTGGAAGGTGGTCAGTGATATTGTTAACTAATAATCCACATGTCATCTAGACAAGTACAAGTAGTTTTTAATTTCAATTACATTAGTTAACGCCCATTAAAGCAGAACTATGAGATGTCATTTTACTGGGCATGGTGATTGCAGGAAAGACTGCAGACTGCACATTAAATTTAAGAAATCTATATTTTTCTATGTTTCGGTTTAACATATCAATACTATAAATATCCACACAAATAAAAATGTTTTTATTATCCATTTATCTCTAAGCTTTCCATCCAATATCTGAATATTTCAATACTTGAACCTGGAGATGTGTACATAAGTGATATCTTTCTTCTTTTTCTATGCAAATCTGTAAGACATCCCAGAAGGCTATCAAAAGCCCGCGTCATAGCGTCTACCGCCTTAAAATAAAAATTCTGATAAACATTTTTGGCAACATCACCTCCATTTTTGTTCTGTCTGTTGTATATGAATTCATAGCATTCCATCTCAAAGTTGACTTCTCTTTCAACAATTGCTGTTATGTTTAATGAATGTTGAAATGTCTGCAGATAATCCCTGCTGCTATTAAAGTTTGTATTTAAACTTCAGCTATTGCAGTGAATTCTAGAATAATTTGGCTACAAATTTAGTATTATGCTGATCATTGCTGTAGTAGTGACATGCATTATTTATACTATTTATAACGGAAACCCTGTAATCCGTGAAAGACGTGTACAGAGCTTGTGCCAGAAGGCCATTAAAATGCTGTCTGCATCGTTTTAAACTGTGTGATTGTGAGCGTGAGTGGGAATAAAAATAGCAACAGGTATTTTGTTCCATATAACACAGCAAGAGTGTAACAGGTAAACCTTTATGGATGCAAACTCCACTAAAAACCCACCTGTTTAGGATTGTATTTGAAATGTAATCAATTACAAATTTATTGATGGAACTTGACTTAATGGTGTGTTTTGATTGTTGATTCTATGTTGCTTTGTGTTTCTGTGTTTGTAATGATGTAAAGCACTTTGAAATGCCTTGCTGCTGAAATGTGCTATACAAATACAATTTGATTGATTGATATTATTTTAAAAAATCCTTTTGGTTCTGGTGTTTTTAGCCCGTGGAGACCCAGCACAATTATTTATACGATATGCGAAGGCGCCCGACATACCAGAGGATCTCGTCGTGTTGCATTTCTTGGAAAACAAGAAAACCCAGTACTTTGATTTGCTGTTTTTTTTTTTTTTTTTTTTTGTTTGTTTTGTTTTTCACACCACCAAATCCAGTATTTGCAAGAAACACTCCGACTGGATAAAGTGCAGCATTCCCCCACTTTCACGTCTAGATGGGAATTGTGACGCTGTGGCCATTTCTCCCAAGATGCCTCAGTACATGTGTCGCGTGCTCTACTCCTTGCGCCACCACTGTGCCGCCATTATATTTTTTTTAACCATTACTCCGGTACGGTATGACTACTCTCTTCCTTGTAGGCTGTTGCGTTTTATTTTTTTAATTTTTAACAAACACGTACTCGTATATCCCTAGCGTTTTCCTGTACCTTCGCATATCGTATAAATAATCATGGCCGCCAGTCCAGCCCTGCCACAGTAAACACGTAATGTGATTCAGAGCAGCAGAGGAAACTCAAAACGAAAAAAAAAAGACAATTCACACTCATTTAAATATTGGAAGTCTTTATTTCCACAAGACTAAGAAATGTTTAATATACATTTTCTCTTACAATTTAACATCTATCTCATCTTCTTCCATAACATTTATTTTTACTCTGACAAGTAAAAATCTGGTGTACTGTTAAAGCCTCTTTTAGAGACATCTAGAAACGGCTGCTCTCTATTTACACATCATTCATACTTTTTCAGTCAGTCAGTCAGTCAGTCACCCTCTCATCAGAGAGCGAGTCCATTCTCTTCTTGTGGGCCAGAGGCAGGCGGAAGGATTTCTCACACCTGTCCAAGTTCGACTTTTCTTTTCCTTTTCTAATTATTTCAGTCATGGGACTGACATTTCTCTGTGGATTGAATATCCAGCAGCCGGACCGTTTCCTGCCAGCTGAAAAACAAAAAACAAACAAAACAAAAAAAAAAAAAAAAGAAGAAAAAAAAAAAACGCCACTGCTGCCCTGGCCTGCAAACAAAAGACATTCACCATTGTCACCTGAAACATTTCCTCCGAATGCTTCTTTGACAACTTTGCTCTTCCGGCGCGTGCACAAAACCCTCGCAGAAATGTTTGCGGAACATGAAAACATGGAAACGTAATGGCAAATGAAGCTGAAGCGCAGCCTTGCTGTTCTTCCTTATAAAGGCTGCGGTGCTTTACAATACGTTGCATAGAGATTTCATCAAATCCTTCAAAAACAAGATTGTTAAATTGGAAAATGGTCTAATGTTTACGTTTTTCCTAAGTAGCTTTTTCAGAGCAAAAAAAAAAACAAAAAAACAATTTTTGCTAAATTGTTATTCAAACCCATTTAGTCCATGTAGTAACTTGATTTAAAAATTATTTTTTCAACCTATGTTTTTGCTCATCTGGTTTTGATTAATTTTATACTACATCATTGTTTTCCAATCCCGTTAAAATACAGACATAAGTTACTGTACAAAACGCTGGATTTTACGGTTGAAATGTCGAGGATAGGCCGCAAATTACGAAACATCTACATTCTTTGCTTTAACAAATAAAAAAAACAAACAAAAAAAAAAAAAAAACAAGAAATGACAAAAAAAAAAAAAAGTACCAAAAAAGTATGACGACATTAACATTTTGTATGCGCTAATGATTTTTAAAGTAGGTAGATTAAACGGGTGAGTGAATGACGCAGTAAGAATTTCGTAAAATCTACCGTAGTACCAAATTTATTCTTTCATATCAAATAATTAAAAAAAAACAACAACAACCCTGTAATAAACTTTGCAGGTTTTTTTTTTTTTTTTTTTAAATCAAAACGCTCTCCGGTTGATCCTCCGAAATGCTCCGACTCGGACCGTTGCAGAGCCGGACCGCCTTGTGATGAACTGAGCTAACTCGACTCGTGACTCGCCACCTTCTTCTGGGCTGTCGCCGGGGGAAACGGGGCACCGGTTCTTCCGGACCGACTCCGTGTCGCCGGCTTGCATTGAGAGTATTCATGAGGTATGAGATGAGCTGTGCAAGGTGTGGAACTAAAAAAATATATGAAATAAAAAAAAAAAAAAAAAAAAAAAAAGAGGGAAGGTTTAGGGTGTTACGATACGCTGACATACAAACAACTTCCTGTTGAACAGGTGTTCAACAGGAAGTTGAACACCTGTTTTGCAACATCTTCCTGTCATTCTGAGTGATGAGTGCTTGAGTGAAAAAAACAAAAAAAAAAAAATCATGATTTGATAGGCTGATTATCCAGAGTAATTCACAGTTTGCATGTTGTATGAATGATCCATGAGTGATGGACAGCAAGAACATCATCAGAAATATGAAGATGCCTCAACACAGGCACTTCCTGTTCAACCAATCATTGATATCGCTGGGGAGACAAAAAAAAAAAAAAAAAAAGGCACAATTTGCTATATGTTTGTAACGCTGCAAGCAGAACCTAAAGGAAGTTTATGAAACTGCGAGGTGGGGGTGTAAAACAGGTGGATTTTTCATCTGAAAAATCCACCTGCCATACACTGATGTCCTTACAAACATACAAATAGTTAATAGTGAAGTTATTGTAATATCAAGAAGATTCTCTCCCCCCCTCCCTCATCCGCCCCAGTCTGAGGTCCTGAAGGCAAGTCTTTTTAAAGTCTCTCTGACAGGGCTCCCCTTCATTCTTGTAATCCTGGTCGATCTTCTTTTCCTCTCCTGTCCTGATGGTCTTTATCTCCAGTGGGGGGCGAGCAGGGCCAGGGCCGGCCCGCAGAGCGCCAGCGCCGGCGCCAGGCTTCCCCGCGAGGACGGTGATGACGAGCCTTTTTGCACCGGTTTGACCCTGGGATTCTCCGGGTTCTGCGAGGTGGAGATGTAGATGTCGTTATCGCCGCACGACGGGGAGTCGCAGCCGCTGCCGCTCTCGCCGTCTCCGCTAGCGTCATCCTCTGTTGAAGAAAAAACAAAAACCAAACACAAAATGGTCGGGTCAAAGAGGGTTCCTGTTGGTCAAAATGTTCTGGAGTTTTCAGATCAGCTTTAAAGTGGACATATGAGTTTAAGGTTTAAATATGGAAGCAAACAAAAACAGAAAACAGACTGACAAGAAAAGGGAGGATGGATGAATCTGAGCCTTCAGAGCCACATAAAGACGATTACAAAACCAGCCTTCTATCACCTGAAGAACATTTCCCGGATTAAAGGACTAATATCTCAATCTGACTATATAGCTTGTGAACAAACAGGAATGGAAAAATACATCTGAAAATAAGAAAAGTTTCTCATTCACATACTTTTTCCTACTTTGAACATAATTAGACTCCCCACCCTCCCAGACTGCGCAGGAAGAATAGATAAAGCTCCAGAGGAGATGATCGGTTATGGCACAGATAGTGAAGGTGACTTGGCGCCCTCACCTGATTCAAAGGTCATGTCGTTTCCACTGTGCGCCGCTTTCAACCGGTTCGTCATGTCCTTTAAAACCGCAATCTGGGTGCGGATCACGACATCTGGTTTGGTAATGTCCACCTCAACGTCAGGGTTTGAAACCTGATTGGCCAGCCCGTTGCCAATCACATCCGACTGGTATCTAAGGAGCACAGAGGTGTGATTGTCAGACATACTCAGCAGTTTTCTATTTAACGTAAATAAGAACAGGGCTTGTACACTTTTCTCATAATAGACGTCAAGCACTTTTCAAGGTAAGTTTTCAAACTTTTCTTGCACCACACTTTGGAGATAAAAACAATAGAAAATTAAGTTTCAATTCACAAAGATATATAATTTATTACTGTTATTAATAATGTCTTGAGATCATTTTCTACATTCAACAGCAGGAACAATGTAAACCAACATAAAACAACATTTTATGTCTTGAAATGTCTCTCTTACACACATACCCTATACACCTGATTGGTTCGAGAAAGTTACGAAAATAATAATAAAAAATGTTCTATGTTAGCAAATAAAAATAATTCTGGCAATTCTAACAAACCTAAAACAAGAAAGGTTTGGTCTGATTTAACTTCCGAAGGTTATTTAGGCTTTTAGTCGAAATTCCCTTCTTTCCCAAACTGCATAGTTTGAGTACCAAGCACTTTTAATGAATTTATTCAGAAATTAAACACTTCCCAAACCTTGAAAACTCCCTCAGTGAAACCCAAGGATTTCCAGCACCGTACAAACCCAGTAAAAGTAATTTTTTTTTCTCTGACCTGCTTTTGGCTGTACCGTTCCAGCACTCGTCGCCAGGTGCGGTCCTTTCCGCTGCGCACACCGTCTCCGGCAACGTCGACCAGAACTTCTTTGCGTGTTTCAGCTTCTTCTTCACCTCCGTCGTCTGTGCGGCGCAAACAAAGCACATTTTAGGCAACAGGACAAACACAGAGCTGCGGCTCATTGCCCGGTTCCTCACCAGCCGATCTAAACTGGTCCCCGCGGCGGTTGTCGGTCTCGCTTCTGGACTGAAGGGCCGGAAGCGGCCGGTGAAGCCCGTTTCCTTCCCTGACCGCTTGGAGCGGAAGGCCTTGTTGGGTTTGGGCGTCCCGCATCCCTGGAAGACCTGTTCAGGGAGGAGAGAGGCTCGGTAAAATGGAATCTGCCGAGTTGGAGGTTCTGGACAAAACGGCGGCGCGGAGGCGGACCCTCTGTGAGACTTGCACGCTGTTCTCCTGCATGTTCATGATGGCCTCGGAGATCTTGACGTCGAGGGGGTCCATGACGGACTCGAAGTTGAAGGGCCCTTCGAGCCTGTCGGCCAGGCCCACCATGGCATCTGGAAAGCACAACGCAAGGACTCTCAATCCAGAGCTCATTTTTCACTAGAAATCCACAAATTCCACAACATATTCTGCTCTTTCATGAAAAATACATCAAAGTGAAAGGAAAATGGCTGACAGAGTTTCTGTATATTTAAAATATGTAACATTATATATCAATTAGCAGCTAATTATAAAAATGTGGGGTGTATTTGTACAGAGAATGAACGCTCTGCCAATTTTTCCCCTTCAAAACAGCCTCAGATCGGATGAGAGTCAGAACATCTGATTTCAAATCAAGCCAAGGATTTTCAATTGGATTAAGTGTAGACTTTGACTATACCATTCTAAAGAGAAATATGCTTTGATCAATCAACCTCTACATTAATTACTTTGGCAAAAAAAACATGGTAAACGAATTAATCAGGGTTTCACCAACTCAAATTTAAAACTTTTTAGACCGACAGGAATGAAATGTAAGACTTTTAATCAACAGAAATGTACAAAACAGTTTTTTTTAAAAAGAAGGTGTATTTCATATAGTACTGCCAAAGCTTTTTTTGACCAAAAACAAACATGTTACTTTGTAACATTGTAACAACAAAAGTGAACCGGTGACAAAAACAAACCTGGCAACTGGCCTTACCAAGGATGGATGCAAAAGCGCTTGCTAGCTAGCACGTGTGCATTAGCAGCTAATTAGCAGTAGCCTCAAGTCACAGAACTAAATGAAGAGGTCTGTGTGTGACTCAAATGTTTGCCTAACAAAAAAGTCCCACGAGAAATATAAACTTTATAAAGTATCAGATTAAACAGTCTTCTCAAGACAAAATTTAAAACATATTTAAATTTATATATTTTTTAATGAATTTCAGACATTTTAATGCCTTATTTTTTGATTCATGAATTTAAGATTTAAGGATGCGCCTGTTCATGCTTAGACATAACAACAAATGCAGATCTAAGTAGTTTGTCATTATTTTCTCAAGGAATGGTTACTATCTGCCACGACTGAATGACACTAAAACAGCAGAATTCCTTTAGAACTGTTTTTCTTGTCATTAGGTTGTAAATGATGTGCTTTTTCTTTTTACATCATTCAAATATCAAAATCCTGAAGAAGAAAATGCATTTATCCTCTTCCTGTGAGAATTTTATGTTTTACTTTATTTAAAAATATAAAATCTAATCAATCTGAGCTAAAATCAAAATTAAATGGTGGTTCTTGACATGACAAATTTCTGAAGGGAGATATTTATCAAAAACATTGTTTATTTAAAATTGGTCATGGTTATTTGTACTGTTAGTTTTCTTTTACGCAGTCTTGTTAGACGGTAAAAACTATGCCACAGCCTTTTGTTTCACATGTTTGTTATGCAACAATTCAAATTAAACGTTTACTCATCCTTCTTCCTGATCTTCCTGCCATTTCTTTGGTCTACATGATGCCGTTTGTTCTCTAATATTATTCACTACATTCTATTTAGTTGAATATTAAATGTGCACCACACTCCAGATTTATTCTTTACATAATTTCCTTGAGCATTTTAGTCATGCCCTACTTTGTGTTGGTCTACAACATAAAATCCATTTAATTTTTTCAGTTGCAATAGGCCAAAAATGTGGAAAACGAATTATGTTCACCCGTATACTCTGTATGCTCTTGCATGCCGTTACTAAAATCTACCACTAGGTGGCAGCAGCTCATAAGTGAAATTAGAGCACAGACGCTGCAGCAGAAGAGGAGCAAACAGAAAGCGGAGCATAATAAACAGAGTGGAGAATAGAGGAGATGTGCACCACCCTGAATGTAATGGACCAGATCTGAGTGTGTTTACACTAAACAATAACAGCTTTCATCCTGCAGCCAGTCACATGTACACCCCTCCCTCTCCCTTTACATCACAGTAAATAAGCCACATGTTTGTACAAGATGTCTAACAAAGAGGACCTTCAAACAAAACATTCCTGTTTAGGTTAAAGTCTGAACTGGATTGTGACAGAAGATTCCATTTCTATCAATCTCTGGTGGAAAATGGGAATGAAAACAGAAACTATTACGGTCACAAGAATTGGTATTATGGTCGCGTTAGAAGTCTTCTTACCGAGGAAGTTGTTCCACTCCGTGTCCAGGTCAGCCTGGTTAGCCAAACACCCCCGCATCACGTTCAGACAGTAATTCTGGCAGGGCTTCAGGGCCACTTGGCCGGAGCAGTAGGGACAGTACAACATCTTCATGGCTGCTCGAACACAGCTGGGAGATGCGCTGACCTGGAGGAGGTGGGAGGCTGTTAGGAAGGCGGTTTTCCACCAAATCTCAGCGAGACAAACTCATCCAAGACGCATACTTGGACTAGGAAACGGCTTAAACATTTCATTTTATAGGGCTAGGTCCACCAAGCAGAATAATCTAATCATCAATGAATCACATGGAAAAACATGTCAAACCAGTACAGTCAAAGAGGTTTGTGTTGAGACTGGCTGTCTATTGCAACCGCAGCTGGCGCAAACACAAAAGATATGAAGTCAGAGGCTCTGAAGGGAGGGGTCGGCCGACTTCTACTGCCTTTTTTAGTGAAGACAAAAAAAGCTGCGTTCGCTTACCGTGGACACCTTATTCACCACGTCTGGCATGAGGGCGAGGCCTCTCACGAAGGTGCGCGCGGCCACGAAGGCTCGCGTCATCTGGATCCGCATCTTGCGCGGAACGTCGCCGAAGGGCTGCAGCTGCTCCGTGTGCTGGCTCACGCACTCCATGTAGGCGTCGCTGAACTCGTACTGGACGTTGACCAGCCGGAACATCCTCTCCAGGAGGTCGGCCCAGAAGTCCGACAGCATGGATTCCAGGTTGACGGCGGAGCTGCCGGAGACGTAGTAGCGGGTCAGCGAGGCGAAGAACTCCGTGAACAGCTGGGAGTTCTCTATGTACATCTTGCCGTAGGTCCGCACGAACATGTTGTGCAGTGACGTCTGGGAGTTTTTCAGGAGCTCCTTGAAGAACTCTGTGGAGAGAAGAAGAATGCGCCTTAGAGGACATGACGGAAACAATCTGAGCATTGTTTCAACTTGACAACTTGTTTTCACATCCGACAGTCCAGAAAAAGGGTAAATGGCCGGTGCTTGTATAGTGCTATTTAAGTCCAGAGGCAGGTTTAGTGTTTTGCCCAAAGACGCATCAAACCAGCAACCCATCGATTGCGGGACAAACTTCTACCACCGTTGCCACCATCGCTCTGGTAAGCTCAGTTCGATTGGGGACCAAAACTGCAACATCTGTTACATTTTCAGCTGCTGGGATTCATTCTCACACTGCACTGTAAACAAAAATGGAGTAGCGTTGGATTTTTAGCGGCTGTTTTATCTTTGGCAAAAGACCACAAGATATTTCTCCCACTAGAGCTGGACTCTCAGAATGTTTGGATTGTATTTACCCAGAATATTCTGCACTTTAGTTTGTTTCCTGCTTTTGGAGCGGTCTTCGGACTGCTTGGCGTTCGGTTAAACCGAAACGAGACCTAGATTTGTAGGCGGACCAGAGTTCACGTTTTTGGCGTGCATCAGAGTTCACACTTCTTCAAACCAACCAGACTTTCTAGGCAAATGAGATTAGGCTTAGATTAAAGCGGACTATAAAGAGCAGGTGTGAATGCACCCTTGTGATCTCAATGAGGAAATCAGTGGTTTACAATTACAGATTCCTTCTTGAACATTGTCTACAGAAAACATTCTTTACAACACTCTTCAAAGATGTTGAAAAAGATACCCATACCTTTCAAATGTCTCTCACTACAAACTTCAAAGGATTTTATAGGGGTTTTATATGACAAATCAACAAAAAGAACGGCATCATTGTAAAGTAAACAGAACTCTGTCACCGAATCCGTTACAACCTGGCTGGAGTTCATACCGTTTGAAGCCTGACTGACGTTTTATGCACTTCACCATTGCTGACTGTGCCCGACAGCGAAACAGCAAAAAAAACCTGATAGTTAAAAGGCCTCTGGGCCGAAGGAGGGGGACGGGACGGTAAATGGTGGAGCTGCATCATGTTGGCCGCTGCGCCGCCTCTCCATTCAGCAGAGTTATCTCTCCGCATCAACATGCGTTAAACTGACCACCATCAATGGCATTTCTCTGTTGTCACATTCCATTCGCTTTCCCTTTCTGCCAACCTCTCTTGGACTGTCCTTCAGAAGCCTTTTCAATAGGATTACTGAATAATGCGACCCCCTCCTCCCGGTTCGCCTTTGCATAGATGGACCTGTAGCCTCCACACCCCGTCCACCTCCATCCAGTCCTGCATCTCCCTCCCTCCCTTTGCTGCTTTCACTTCATCAGTTCCTTCAGAGAGCTCTCTTCACTAGAGACAGCGAACAATGACCTACTTCATCTTGAGGAATGTCCATCACCCCCCACACCACCGCCACCCATAATCCAAGCCTCTTCTCCCATGGTCACCCCTCCTCCTCACCCCTTAACTTTCTTAATCTGAACAAAATGAGAATTCCTCAGAGTCCCTGAAAATGTTTCACCTTATGTTTCACACGCATGCAACCAAACACTGACCCCTCACACACATACACTTTGACAGTTTTTTTCTAAAATCCACTCTCCTCCCCCTCCCACCCACTTGCTGACCCTTGTGGATAAAACTCGTGTCCCGTTGCAGTATCTCTAGGTGCCCATAGCGTGGCTTTGAAATGTAAAGTTCCCATGCTCTCACAGGGGGAGACACAAAACACACACACACACACACTCCAAGTAGTGCTGTCACTTCCACTTCAGACTGACACATTAAGAAGAAAAAAATTAGATAGACGAGGGGGTGAGGGCATCTTGGGGCGGGTTAAGTTGAGGGCTTTTTTTAACTCCAAATCCCCACTGTGTCGCCAAGGTTACCGGAAACATTGCAGCCCCTCCATTTACCTCCACACCACCACCGCCTCCCCTCCCCTCCTTCAACACACACACGCATGCGCACGCCCGCACACACACACACACACACACACACCCACACCCCCCTACACACACACACACGGAGAGCCAGGGGAGAGGGCACCAAGTTCCACGCTCCACTGACAAAGATTAAAAGTAAACGGTCCACCCCCATCACTGGAATGTCACAGTAGGCACAAGTTGAATGTCAGTGGAAAACACTGAGCTGGAAGATGATGCAGTGCGGCGTTTTATGTCCAGGGTCCCAGGCGTTTCCACAAAGCTCATTTCATCCATTTTGAAATGCATAAACACTAAAACTCTCCAATAAGTTTATTGGGGCGTTTACTCATTTGCACGAGTCAGAACTCATTTGAGAATGCAAGAAACCCACAAAAAGGACTGAAGGAAGGAAGTGAAAGAAGGAAGGAAGCGAGAGAGGGACAATGAGGAAGGAAGGAAGGAAGGAAGGAAGGAAGGAAGGAAGGAAGGAAGGAAGGAAGGAAGGAAGGAAGGAAGGAAGGAAGGAAGGAAGGAAGAAAGAAAAAGTGACCAAGGAAGAAAGAAATAGCAAGGAAGGAATGAATGAAAGAATGAACTGGAATTACCAAGAAGGAACAAGTAGGAAGAAAAGATTTTTAGTAAAGTGAAAAAGGAAAGATATTGGAAAAGATGAAAGAACAGAAGACAAACAAAGAAATGACAAAAAACACTGGAAATGAGGTGAAAAACTACAGAGCGACAGAAGCTTGGAAAGAAAGATGGACAGCTGAAGATGGACAAGGAAAAATGCAACAAACGACAAGAAAAAAACGGAAAGATTTCAGGACACAAGAAATGGCATTGAATGAAAAAAAGACTAGAAAAAACAGCATTTCACCCCCCAAGGACCAAAACATCTAATCCCATTTACTGCCTTCATCGAGCAGGAAATGGGATTAGATCATCTCAATTTATACATCACAGCATCTGATAGTCACTAAACCCAGAAAGACTGATCAGTTTTAAAGCATTTAATAAATACACGAGGAAGCAAATTTAGTGTTTGAGTTGTTGGTCACCGACCGATCAAGAGGAAACTGATATTTGAGTCTCTGACTGCATTACTGGTGAATCTCTGTGTGTGAGTGTATACTTGTTTAGTTATTCTTCTTAGGACCATTTCGGTCAAATTAACCGACCTTATTAACCAACCAATAGGCCTTATGGGGACCAAAATTCACTTTTTCCACTTGTGATACAGATATCTGAGGTTTAGCATTGGCTGAAAAACTGTGCTGGATTGACTACAAGCCTTTGACTTTTTTAATACAGACAAATGTACTGAATTTCAAATGTATTTGATAACTCTGCACCAGGACAGCTTAAATACTTAAATACACCGTTGGCTTCACAAGCTTGGTCAGCTATGTAAACACAACTTTTATGTGTTCACTGTATAATGAATAATAAAGAAACTGAAACTGACAAACACAATAGGCTGACTGACGTAGCCAAACATGTAAAAATAAACTGAAAAACGTTCTTTCAAATGGCCCAGGAAGTGAAATTAGTAATTAAACAAAAAAATAAAGCCCGACGTCGCTCAGAGTACAAAACATAGAATTAGACTTAGTAGATCTGCGCTCTGCTTTTAGGGTTAGGTATTTGTTAGTAATGGTTGGGGAAAATGTCTGGGTTAGGCTTTACTGAAATGAATGAAAGTCGATGCAAAGTCCTAATGGGGTAGAAATACAAACTAGTGTGTGAGTTGATGTAGAGTCTATCTTTTCCTCTATCTCTTTTAGCCTCTTAACTGCTTACACGCACATGCTGCAACTTACATAACCATGTCTATGTATGACTGCCGGCAGTCATACATAGACAGACTGAAACTGATTAGACTACCGTTTAGGGAGGGTACAGATTGCAGAGAAGAATAAAAGCTAAACTCACGCTACAATCTTTGCCTCACTTGGTTACATCCATAAGGTTTGCAAAGCGTGGCCCAGCGCTGGACGGTGAATGTGTATCTGTTCTATTTTTATGACATGTATGGCTTGTAACATTTGATAATTTTTCAGGATTAAAGCCTGTTTTTATATAATCAAATCGCATTATTTCTCAAGGTAATTTACACTCAGGGGTTCTGGTCGGGTCCTGAAACTGGTAGATGGACCTGGTGGAGCACAAAGACAAAAATGAATGAACTCCAGCAGAGTGCACCATGTTTCTATATCCTAGTGGGGACCTTTTCCCATCTACCTTGTAAGGTTGTGGGGACCAATGTGGGTCCCCATGAGGGGAAACGCTGTTTTTGGCTTAGGTTTAGGAGTAAGGTGTGAATTGAGTTTTGGTTAGGTGTTAGGCTGTAGAAATGAATGGAAGTCAATGGAAAGTCCCTACAAAGATAGAGGCACATGACTGTGTGTGTGTGTGGGCGTGTGTGTGTGTGTGCTTGCGTGTCAGCTCTAAGGTCTTCTAGTCAGAGCTATGAGCAGCACTAACCAGGTTTCTTGCGCTGCCATTAAAACTCAGTTTATGACACGGAGCTGTCTGCCAACAGGCCGCGGCGCTCAGGAGCTTTTCCATTAAAACACTGCTTGTGGCTCAGCCAGCAGTGTGAGAGAATATGGGTGAAGGGTCAAACAGCAGAGAGGGAGAGGGGACATGGTTGGGGGGGGGGATGGCGTCTGAGTATCAACCCCCTCCACTTCCCCCCTCTTTCATATAACCTCGACCGTCAGCGTTTCAGCATGTAGCGGAGATGAGCAACGATCCATCACAGGAATAGAGAAGCTGACCCATCTCCTCCCACTTCCTCCGGCGTGGAGATTCCCACTCCCCCCCCCCGTCTGCCTGGCCCCCACCACCACACCACCCACTGGTGGCCTTATAAACCCTGCTCCTCCCAGTCCCAGTCCAGGCAGTAATTGCATCCTATTTGTGCCAATTAGTCGTTGAGCTCCTTCCCCCCATCTTTTTCGGACGGTATGGGATTCCGTCCCTCCTGCCCCGCTCTGTGTGTGTGTGTGTGTGTGTGTGTGTGTGTGTGTGTGTGTGTGTGTGTGTGTCTTAATCCAAGTGTTTAATTCCCAGACATGGACTCGCTCTGCCGGACGGGGGTCAATGCAGCAGGGACAGAGGGTCCAAGGCCAGGACAAACACCGTGGAGCGGGGCAGAACTATTTCTGGCTTCGGGTCGTAATTGGCTGTGACTCTTCGCTCCGGGGCGCACGACGAGAGCCGACCTAATCACCGCTTCCTGAGTTTGTCCGCCTTCACGTAGCCATGTTCATGTGAACATGCTTCCCCTTCCTGCTCTGGCCGGCATCATTGCCACCGGGGTTACTCTGGAGGTGAAGACTTTCCCCGTCCCGACGGGAGACGTAAGGAGTCAAGTCCAACAGATCGGGTAGAAGAGACGGCAGCCGAAGGAGCGAAACGATCCGCAGGGACTCAACGAAACTATTTAGCTTCAGTGTTTTGGCCCTTGTACACCAAAAGCTGACATTTGTCTGGGTGAAACATCTGGAAGGCACGAACCCTCCGGCTTATTTAGCGCCTAATTCAGCGCTGTCAAACTCTGAAGTTTTATTTAGTTAGACTTGTCCATCAGTGAAGGGTCACTGTGGAATATCAGGCCTCACATGTATTTGCTATCAACTGTCAGATCCTTGGCTGCAACACACTATCAGGCGTTCCAGCTTATCCGAGGTCAGATGTTTTACTGAAGGAGTGAAACAGAAAAAGGAGGGGAAAAAATCCTGCTGTTTCGCCAGTCACGATAAATGTTGCTGGACGACAAACGCTTCCAAAGTTATTGGGATAAATGACGATGTTGTTGTTTTGAGACCATTTTGGAGTTGTATAACAATAAAGGCATAATAATGTAAGGACACCCTCTGAAAGAGCAATAGATTTTAATTTCTAGCAAACTTAACACTAGAATATGTCAAATGTAAATAAACAAAAACTATTTACTTGAAACAACAAATAAAATGGATACTGAAGTCTCTGTAAATGAAATTGCCCTTCAAAAAAGGGGCTAGTTCAGACCAGATTGAAGACTTTAGTCATCCAGTCTAGAGACGAGAAAAATAAACAATCGGGCAAACGGAAATTATTGAGCTTGTTTTGTTTTATCATGCGATTAATTGATTTATTGCGGCAGACTAAGCTGTAGGTTCTCTGGTACTCAAATTATGTCTCAAACCTTCCTCAGATTTTTCTAAAACTTATTTAAAGTGCTTAAAAAACATACTGTGTTTACAGCACTATAATTCTGTTGGTTTTTGGTTTTGAGCCATTATATAGATCAATTTCCAGTATTTGAATTTCCAGTCTTTATCCTATGGATTGGTGCATTTTATCATCGACTCTGCAAAAGGTGACACGATTGTAATTTTCTGTCCGATCACAGATGTTTAAAAAGCCCGACCCGCCAGTTCCAATTTTGTCCAAAGCAGATTTTTCTGTCAGAAAAGTCACTAAATTTGATAAGTTGCTAAGTTGTAGCTTCCTCAAAAGTATCAATAAATATCAATGAATTAGAAAATATGATCCAAAGGAGTTACTGTGTGCAGTTTAGTGGTATAAATCACACTCTTTTAAGTAAGTGGCATCCTGGAGAAGAGTCCATATAAGAATTTCTTTTAAGGACGTTTGTATGTGTGGCGTTATGAATGAAGTGCCATGCAGTGAAACTATAATATAATAACTACCAAATAGTTTCTTTTCCCTCATAATCTTTGTCACAGTAGCATTATAAAATATTCAGATCAAATTCTAAGTCCAGATCGCCCATCCCCAGACTGGTAAGCTTTCCAAGCTGTGCCACGTTTGAACAACTTTATCACTCCATTTCTGCATGCGCAGCAACGTCTGGCTGCAGACCGCTGGGCATCTGGCTAAAGGAGCGCCGCAACATTCCCCCCCTGACTCATCACAGACAAACTCAGCTGTTTGGAAACATTTCTGGTCAATCATGGCTGTTACTTTCTGCAAGTTAAAACTGGTTGAAAACTACAAGAGGCTTCTCTACGTCAATCGGGCAACTTCTGATAAATATCGACTCAATAAAGAGCAGAAAAGCCAAAACGGCGTCGTTTTTCCCAACAAGCATTAGTAACCATTTTCCTACTCTTAAAAATCAGCTGGTTACAGACACTTCCAATTTACTACAATAAAATGTTATTTTAGTGGGAACAACTTTTGTTTTTCTGTTTTGTTTTTTAAACTATTGTTAATATTTTTGTAAGTACCCCCACTCTGAAACTCGGCCATGTTTTCACGAGGTTATCACCCCATGAGAGTCTCTATGGTCCCACGCCTACTTGGCTGTAAATGAAACACAGATGCTTAAGTGACTGTATTAAATCTAAACAAAGTCAACTAAACACTTGAACACACAATTTACTAATACTACTACTAATAATAATACAGACGACAGTGTCATGAGAACATTGCTTTATTCTTTTAATAGTCTCTTTTCTGTGCAGTCGAGCTTTACTCTCTGCTCAGTTGTTGGACAATAAGTCGAGACTGGATGTCCATTTGGGTTTTAGTGCCGAAAGTTGCCTCTAATTCTGGATCAAATGTCAGTTTTAGTTTATACAAGTCACTGCAGGATTTATGTGAAGAGAGCTCACAAATCAACAGAACTGATGTGATCATTTGCTTAAGTTTGCCGAGTTCACAGCTGAGTGGACGCATTCAGAAAAGTGTGGCAATGTGGCCCGCTGAAGGCGCATACGTTTTAAAAAAAAGAAAGAAAAAAGCAGACGCTCCTTTGGTTACTTAAGAAGAAGAAGAAGAATTACTTTATTCATCCCAGCAGGGAAATTATTTCGCAGTTACAACAAGAATTTTTTTTTTAATACACAGATTAACACACACACGCATCATAGTATGTTTAATGGGTCTGAACATTGTACTTTTATTTTTTTCTCAGTTTTACGATATGTTTTGATTTTCTGCAGTATGATGTTCTGTTGTATGATGTCTTGATGTTTTCTCAACAGGTCGGCGTTTTTAATCAACTTACCCGGTTAAATAAAAGTTAAATGACATAAAAAAAATGCTACAATAAATTAGTAAGTAACTTTTATTTAAAAAAAAACCATATATTTTTAAAAAAAACTGTCACCATGTCTAGAGTACGATATAAGAGATGATCTGTGGGAAAAAAAAACAAAACTAAAAACAAGCTCCACTGCTTTGTCCCAGTGGTAACTAGAAAGAACCAATCAAAGCCAGGAGGCGGGCCTTAGTGCTGCCAATCACCGCTCACACACCAGCGCTTTCTCTCTGCTACTCTATGGCGAGTCCACCACAACAAAGCTTGCTATGAATGCTAACGCTACTTAGCATGGTCACCAGTGATGGCAGACAGTTTATCTGCCAATAGCACATTTATCACCGCGTACACAAGAATGATTGACAGCGCTGAGACCCTCCTACTGGCTCTAATTGGTTGTTTTTGACCAGAAGTGGTGCATTTTTTCAGACAGCAATAGAAGCACTGAGAAGAACAAATATGTGAAAGCCCCATTCCTTACAGAAGTTACACACTGCAGCTTCAAGGGAAAGTCGAGAGGAAATCTGGTGACATCTGCTTTTGAATCCAATCGTAGGGGGTTTCCCAATAAATCAGGTTATTTTCTCATTGGACAAATTATTAAGACAGTAAATGATGGATGGATCAGCCAGTGAAGTCAGGCCTAAAATATTCCTTCAAACTGCCAGAAGACAAAGGGAGATGGGTGGAGGAGGCAGACAGGAGAGCATACATTAACACACGAAGTGTAAAGTTTAATTTGAACAAGTTGGATGGAAAGGGTAAAAAAAAATAAAAAATGAAGAGGGGGGGTAGGTGTTTAGGAGAGAGGCATGAGATGGGCCCAGAGGGCAGCAGGAGAGGAGGAGAGGAGGGTTGGGACAGGCCGAGCCGCCGCATTCCTACACGTCACATTCCTCCTAACATCTGGCTGCAATACACAAGCTCCCTGTTACCGACCATCCCTCGCTGCCTTTCACAGACACATAAGATCCCGAGGTCCCTGACCTGCAAACGCGCAGGAACATATGTGCACACAACACTCTGCCAAACTACGTTCCCCTTAATAAGCCAAATTCCAGCGCCGGAGATCAAATATGTTCCCCTGTTCTCCGGTCAGTCCTACTGGGACCCTCGGCGTCGGCGTCGTTGCGGAGTGACTCCGCAGCGATGCAGCGGGGGGTAAAGGCCAGGGGAGGAGGGCGAAGGGGGGTTCGGAGCCGAGCCGCTTCCTCTGTGAGTCAGCGCTGCGGCGTGTTCCCATGCGCTCCGGCCCTCGGCAGGCGAAACCCGATCCCGATATTTACAGGCGGAGGAACAGGAAGTACAGGCAAGACAAAATCTGAAGATGTGTGTGGTCCGTCTGGAGTCTCTCTGGAGAGAAGGGAATTCAGCACAACGTTTGGGGTCGGGGGGTTGGGAGGTAAGACGCTGGTAGACAGGTGGACGGACTGGCGGACACAGACCCTACTGTCTTTGAGAAGTGGGCTGGCAGGTGGAGGCGTCCTTCAAAAATCGCTTAGCACAGCTACCACAACACAGGGACGGTGGCGCACCGTGGGCCGACGAGCTGCTGGTGTAAACGCGGTGTGTGTGTGTGTTTGTGTAAGAGTGTTTGCTTACTGTCAAAGTGGTCGTGTCTCTGTTTGAAGGTGGATTGTAGACTGGTGCTAAGCCGGGACACGGGAGCTTTGATCTCCGTGTGGCTCTGCTGGCTCAGCTTGTCCTCCATCTCGGCCGTGCAGCAGGTGAAACCCTGCGGACACACCTTCAGCGGCGCTCCTGCAACACACCAGACGCTACAGTCAGACTCAGCCACCAACACACACTCTGTTCAACCAATCATCGTCTAGAACAAAAACCTTTGTATGTCTTGGACCTGTTAACTTTTTGTCACATTACAAGAGAGTTTAGATCAGGCCTAAAAAAATGCAATCCAGGGATTATATCCAAGCCCAATCCAAAATGACTGATTAAAGACAGACAGGAAGACAAAAAGACAGACAACACAATTGGGAACCAATAGTTGAGCATGCGTCCTTTTTGGGATCTAGACTTTAAGGAGCTAGGTGAGGGGCTTCACCCTTCACCAAATCAAACACACCTTGGCTGTTTAGCCCCCTTCACCGCTCCTAATTGTAACACTCAGCACAGCAGCCTTAAGCTGGCCCACTTCACAGAGCGCGCCTCTTATCCTGGCCCTCCTCAGTCTGATTGATAGTTTAGTGCTGGAGCTCTTTTCTGAGTGTTGGGTCCTTCTGAAACAGGTTTAAAGAGATCTCTCTGGATTAACTCCTCACCCACTTTGCAGGTTAGATGTCCAATTTCAGCCTCAGGCATATTGAGATGCTTATACCTTAAATGCTTAGTTTTCCCCCCCATCTCTGGCTTTCGACTGCCATCCATTAAATAAAGATCTTAAAAATATCCTCCACAGGCCAATGTGTCCAATTTCCTAACAGCACCCGGGTCATGGACTGTTAGCTTTTCTAATCTGTTTCTGTAAACAAAAACAAAAAAAACTAAACTCTCTCTGCTGGCAGACAGAGATGCAGAAATATTTTTTTCCCCCCACTGATCAATGGTCAACATCTGTATCGACATGGGAGCAAACTGGAGCCAGAGAACGTTTTGCGCAACGACTTTGCTACGTTCCGACGTAAATAATGCGTTTGACCAGGAGCAGGCAGTCCGCTTTGTCGAGTTGGACGTCGACCAGAGGTTCACGGGAGGACGAACGCAGCGCCGCAGCTGGAATAATGTTTGGTTTTAAACGTAGCTGTTGGAATTTCAGAGAACACAGGGATCCTTTCACTGCATCTCAGCACCAGCCGTCTGTTTGGTTTCCCCCGCCGGCTTGTTCTCGCTCGCCGTCTGCAGGAACACGTTTCTATAGCTTGATGCTGTACCGCGTTTCGGCCTCATTAAAGCAATGCTGTCCTCATTTGATCGGGCTCTAGGTCAGCTTCCCCAATTAGCTACACGCTGTCTGAAGCTTATACAATCCTCTACGTCTTAAACCGTTTCGCTGTTTGTCGCATTACATGCAAAAACGTCACAGGATTTTACTGGGATTTTATGACGGAGCAAAACAAAGTACCGTAGTTCATCTTTTTTTTTTTTTAAAGTAGAAATAATTATGTTTTAGAGGAGAGGTCTGTAGCCTCTACAACCAAAACAGACATTTTGCTCTCAGGACAGACAAATAAAACGGGTTAAGGACCGCGAATGTCACAAGACGTTTTGGGGGAAAAAAGAAATATCTACTTTAGGACATTTCTTGTCATTTTTGTCGGAACAGCGTTTTACTTCTAGTTTTAAGATCAAAAACAATGAAACATAAAAGTGAATGGATATATATCTGTAAGATGTGCACATTTTTGAATTTGATTAAACAATTACTCGTCAGAATAGTCAATAGGAAAAAAAAAGATAATCGACTAAAATTACTTGCAGCCCTTATCTGAAGGCAACTGGTTGCACTAGATTTCATTTAGCTGTGTCAGCATAGATACAGGCTTAAAAACAAATCCAAGACACTTTTCAGATTCCCTTTCTTACATTTCACTATTAATACATGCTGTGTTTCTATGTCACACAATCCCAATAATCCACATTGAAGTCTGTCGTTGGAAGCTCAACAAAACGTGAATAGGTCAACGGGGTGTGGATATTTTTGCAAGATCCTGCAGATTAAACTAATGTTGTCTCTACCTGGACAGAGAAGGTTTATACACATATATATATAATTTCTCTGCTTTCCTCTTTCTTTGTAACTTTGTAGGATTTTAAACAACTTCCAGCAATACAAGTATCCAAACAGCCGAGGGAGGGATGCACCACGGCGCCATAAACTGGACCCCTCAGTCTGGGACCAAATCCAAAAAACCCTCCAGTCACTCCATCCCTCTCAAACCTCTCCTCAGACCCATCCCTCTGCTTCCAACACACACACACACACACACACACACCCCTACATACATACCCCGGCACAGTTGGCAGCGCCTACCAAAACACATTCACACATCACATCACTACTCGACACACGGCTCTTTGTGCGCTCCTGATTGGAGGTGCAGGGACACACATACACACTTAAAAGTTTTAGGTGAAACAGCCAGCCAGTCTCTCCTCTAGTGGGGCCCCCTGCTTGCCCACAGCAAAGGCGCACAATCCGAAGGCTATATCCATGTGGAAAATAGCCCTAGTTACCAAAGTACACAAATAAAAGTTGAGATGGTCAGTATTTCACAGGAATGTCTGCACACATGTGACACTGTTACCTCAAAGGATTCGCTTCTTGACGAGGTAAGACTGGAAGATGAACTGGTTTTTCCCCCTCAGAATGAAATAATAACAGGTCTTCTGAGAAAGAAAAAAAAATCATGCCGACATTTCAGCTTCAAAGTCTTTTTCTTCTTTTTTTTTGGGTTAATGCATCAGTTGTTCTGAACCGCCTCTGACATGAATAGTCCTGTGTAATGTCTGAACCGGCTCTCTGGTTTACTACAGGAATCCCTTCGGGGGCTGAGGGTCTCTCTCTCTCTCTCTCTCTCTCCGGTTTCCCAAGTAATTTAGGAAGTAACGAGACAAAGTGCCGTGCCATTGTTCCGGTGTCACTTAGGAGAGAGAAAAGTGCCGTTTATGGCGCGCCGAACAAGATGGCGGCATGCTGTAAACAAACCTGCAACTGCGTATCGTGGCGTTCATTTGCTCCGCCGCATCTCCTTTGTTTTGTTGGGGGTTTAAACGGCTCATAAAGTAAGTCACTTCCCTTTGACATTATCCTGTCGCTCACACTCCGTTCTCAGAGGAAGAGCGGAGGAGGAGGAAGAGGATGAAGGGGGGGGCGGTAGAGGTGAAAACGCCTCGCGGACAAAAAACAGATTAGACACCTCACCACCTCGCGTCCCTCAGCTGCCATCCTGTGTCCCCCGAACCGGACGGACCTCGTAGCGCCCACCACCCTGCAGGCTCAACCAGAGAGGTCAGGGGTCAATGGCAACTCCTCCGAGAGAGGTTGTGTCCTCTGACCCCTTCCCCCTCTACTCGGCCAGCCAGAATATCCACTGCACAAGGTAATTTGTGCTTCAATCATGACAATAACCCCACCAACACGCACACAGAATGTGGCTCGAACTTTTGCCTGACAAAAAAGTCCTGAGAGAGAAAAAAAAAAAATACATAAAGGATATAAATGGTGACCAAGCATAAACTTTGGCTTCTTATCCTGCTTTTAGCAAATTATTGGTTTGTAAAGTAGTATTTTTTTATAACAATGTTAACGTACCAAAATAAAGTGAATCTGAAACTCTGAATATGAGATTAAATAGCCGACCTATATAAGGTCAACTTACATTTTGGTTCATAACTTTAAGACATTTTAAGGCCTCGATTTTATGTACATGAAATTAAGGAGTTTCTAAAGATTCATTGACACTTTTGTTTTCAACATTATTCCCTAACAAAACAAATTCCTAAAAATGGGACCTGCTCTTGTATTCATCCCCCCCACTGCTCTTATACCACCAAATAAAATCAGATACAACCTACAGTCATCAGAAGTTTGATAATCAGTAACACACACCTAAAAAAACATGGACTTTATCTGAACTGACAAAAGCAGCTAGAAGGGCTGCAGAGGTGAACAGCTCAGGTGGCAGAATTTACACAAATCTAGCTTTTATTGCAAAATGGAAGCCATAAGAAGTTCTGTTTGCCTGTACGGCTGACATGTGAAAGACGGTGCCTCGGTCTGATGAGGAAATTAAGTTACGGGCAGACATGCAAAACATCACGGGCGGTTGGAAACACTCGACAGCACCCTAAACGCATCGTCGTCTCTGTGAAACATAGCGATGGCGTCACTTTTATTCAGCAGAGAGGTGGTTCTTCAGCTGTATCTAAACAGATTCATTCAGCAGAACTGCAATGGAAATACTTTTTTCACATCACACAAGTCACCTGATCAACAGCCGGACGTTACTACAGGTGAAAGCGACAAAGAAGACGACAGGAAATGGTAGCAGGATGAAGTTTGCCACTGGTTCCACCAGAGCTCTCACAGCATGGCACAGTGTGTCATTAAAACGTGTTGAAAACATACTGTAGGTCTTCTGTAAAACTGGAAAATACAATATTCCCAAAACACTGCGCAAGTAGTCACTCCCACGTTCGTCGCTCCAATGCCTGAATGTCTCTTCTGATGTCTGATAGATGGCCAAATTACGAATATATCTAATGTTGGAGAATGTTTTTTCCCCTCCCCGACATTAGCAGAATATTGACAAAGATTTGCACACGTTTGTAATGGAAATGCAGCTGCTGTTTGGAGACGGGCCATCACTGAAGCCTTCCTTCTCAGTTTCCATAAATATTAGGAAATTCATTGCTAACACATCAACTCTAGATGTCATCTAACATAGAAGAAGATGGTTCAATTTGATTAAAAATAACAATAATAATTCTCGTTTCTCTGAGTCATCTGTGAAAGCAGAAAACGTGTTCAGCAGCTTACAGTATCCAAAACAGCTCAGGAATGAAGAGGTAGACGTAATTACATAATTGGCAATTATAATGAAGCTCCCTGCTGCAGCATGTGCAGGAGGACTGCTGCCGGTCTGCAGAGTTGTAAATCTGCAGCTCCTGTTGCTCTCCTCCGTCTAAAGGGGGAGCAATCATCAGACGGGCTAACAGATGGCCCCGACTTTCTCCTCTGCCCTACATCCTGTCGCATAGACTCAGAAGCGCTGAATAGAGAAGTGAATGCTGCTGCTGCCGCCGCCGAGCTCTGAGGTGTGAAGTTTTGATCTGCGTGACATCCTTTGTGAGAACAACGATCAGCTTTTTGTCTGTGGGCCGAAAGCAGGGGCTGGAAGGTGTAACCATGATGAGATAAATGATGATAATGTTGTTATGAAAAATGACTCCTTCCTGTCATTTTTCGGTTACAAACCCAAGGTGTTAAAAACAAAAAGAAACCCAGTTTCTTTCATCTGATATTTAAAAAAAGATGTTTTTTTCCACACGCTGCTCTGTTAAAAGCATTTCTGGGAAAAGTCTCTGATGAGGTTTCTCGGTAAATAGCTGCTACAAACCGTTCTGCTGAAGAAAAAGGCCTTTAAAAGAAATTTAGGTTCGTCTTTTTGACAGAAACCAAAATTAAACTAATTTGGCTTTTATCAACTGTTAATTTCTTGGAAAACCAATTATGTTGTCGGCGTTGGCAATTAAATCCAACAAGCTTGCAGCCTCGTTCCATTTAATTAGAAAACTAGAGAAATGGCCTTCAAATTCAGACAGAAATTGGTCCAAAAAAAAAAAATAATTAAGTGACAGCTACCCACTCCGTAGTGCTATTTTTTTTTTTTTTTTAGCAGAAAGTTGAGAAAAATCCTATTCCATTGCACCCTAACCCCATTAAAAGAATTCCTGTAGTTGGGTAAGAGCTCGGTTTTTATTTAGAGGACGAAAGCGCACACGGGGGAGTTCAAACATTCACGCTCTGCAGCTCGGTGCGACCGCAGACTCCCGCCTAAAGCCACCAGCAGCAGTTTCAGTCTCACTAAGTGCACCCTTCTAAATACCGTTGATGCTCATCTCCACCGAGCACCAGGACATCAGCTTCACTGCTGGAAATACACAGAAGAACTAAAAAAAAACACAGATGTTTAAATCTCTTATGTTCCTGTCCTCTTTGGAATCATGTAAGGATGGAAACAGACAATTATTAAACCCGATGTTCGTATGGTAGCAATCAGGGCAGGACGACACATCCACCTACTCTTTGTGCGCTTTATATATGGTAAGTGTCTGGCTGTTCCAGTCAGAACAAGAGTTTTTTAGGCTTCAGTGCATAAAAAAAGTCCAAAAGACACAAGATATGCTGGGAGGGAAACTCCTCAATCTGAATGATGTGCTTCAATAAAGTGGTATGTATAAAAAGGAAAATAAAACGCCCAATGCCGTTTTCGCATTTGTCCTTTTAAGAGGTTCACTTTGCTCCCGCTTAGTTCTCCAAAACCCTGACTAAATGACTCACTTTGCTCTTTAAGTGATTGTTTGGAGTTTTGTGTGGGTTTATTTACTGGTGACATAAGGAAGAGTCAAGCGATGAGAACCTGCACAGACAAGCCAGGCTGACGAAGGTTTCTCCTTAGCCCGTTTAGGTCATGAGTAATGTTTAGCTTCTGGAAAACCTAGTGTGTTTATGCACAGAGTGGAGGGAACGGTGTTTGGAGCAAGGCACCAGCAAAATCAAGAGTTGTGAACAAAAGTGCTCTCAAGACACGTCTACGTCCGGTAGAGGTTTGGTAGCTTGTTTCTACCTGCAATCAATCAGAATCTTAGGAATTTATTTGGGGGTGAAACCAAAATCCCTGATGGACAAGTAGCTTAAAGAAGCTGTAGTGCTTCTATAGATCTGGTTGTGGAGAGATTTCAGGTGAGCTGCCGTACCTCTCACACAACTTTCAAACGACGGACATCCCTGGTATAGATAAGATTGGCAGAACAGCAGCAGCTCCCAATCAGAACCCATTCCTCACTGACCTACAGCTGTTGAAAACAAGCTAGCAGGCTGAAAATAGACTGACCGTCCTGAGCAGACTCATTGTTGCGGTTTCACACCTTGATTGTGTATGCAGCTACGGCACCAGTGCCCTGATTACAAACACACACCCTAGGTTACTGCTGGACAGTAGGTCAAAACCAGATCCCAAAACAGTTCAAGAAACTGGAATCACAAATTCTTTGATTAGGACCTCCATGAAACAAGAGAAGTTAAAGTAACAGAAATCGGATGAGTTTTAGCTTTATCGCCATTTTGTCACCAGCTGTTTGGAAACAGAAAGTACCATAAAATACCTAACAGCAGCTGGCAGCCGTCAAGTCACACTGACAAAAACACACTCTGGACACAAGTACAGAGAGAAAAGGACTCAAACGTAGCCATTTTAAGCACCAGTCAGGTCTTTAAGTTGCAATTAGAGACCACACAGATGTTTACCAGTTAGTACAGTGGGTCCACAGTTCAGTATAGTCTTTGTGGTATGAAACTTAAAATTATCTGCAAAAATTTTGCTCATTTACAAATTTCTTCATATAGCATATCAAAAATATTTAAAAGAAAAGGAAGCTTGGGAAGCTGAAAAACCAATGCTATTTGACCTGCTATTGTAAAGCTGCTGCTGTTTGTAAAGCAGCCAATCAAGGAGTTTGTGGTTATGCTAATACAGTTTCCACTGTAGGCATTCATGCACTCTAAGGTACATTTGGTGTTTTAACTATTATCAGGGTCTGCTGTAATGGGCGTACAAAAGCAGGCAAATCGCAAAGTTAAGCTCCAAACAAAATCTTAAAATATCATCTTAACACTAAATTTCTGCTGTACAGCGACTACTTTCACATGTGGGATAACGTTGTTTCTGCTTGAGATACATGGGTATGGATTGTATAAGGATCCTTAGGAAAACATTTTAAATGCAGTTTTTATATTCATCTTCCTATGTTACATCTTCAAAGAGAGGTCAGAATCTGCTAAATTTGCCATCAGCTTTACTTAAAGTGGATTTTGGCCACAAAACTCTTATTGGTGCCTCTGCCCTCAGGTCTGGGGCGGGACAATTGTTTTTTATCCATTAACCCTTTATTAATTTGTGGGAATTAATTTTTTTGATTTGTGGGAAATGTGGATTTTTGTTTTACCAACGCACATCTTGGGCTTCCATAGGTCAGAGTGATGTCAACATGCCCAGAGAGTAGCCATTTTGTTTTACAGCATGCATTTAGCTGGAGTTTGAATTTGTGTAAACTCCCAGAAGGTATGATTGAAATAAAAATACGCTTTTAAAAAGTTTTCTGTCATTTGAAGAATGGAAGACAAAAACAATGAGAAACCTTGGGTTTGGTGTGAAACAATCAGAGATTTCCCTACTTTAAAAGATGACCCTTTCTAAACCAGTTGTTTGTGGTATGTGGCTGTAACGAACAGCTAAAGCTCTTAAACAGCTGCTTACAGCACTCTGTGCAAAGTGGCTGCTTCCTGCTCTCGCCAAAAGACGAGGAGACGTGCTTGTACATAATGACAGAAAGGTGTGAGCTGATTAAATCATCTAAAAAGACAGCAAACTACACAACTACAAGAGCTGCAGTGCCCTGTGCACCAGTAACGTCTTAAAGCTCTACCAAAGTGGTTTGACCCGACATGCAGGAGGGGCTGACGCTACTATGAATCTTGAAAATCCCCTTAAACTTGAACTATGCCTCTTAGTTTTGCCATAATATTCTGCACGCAGTCAGCTGAGCATGGCTTACACGATGAGTCAGAGCCCTGGTGCCGATACGAGTCATGCTTCACCAGAGGTTAACGCCGACGAACAACTGCACAGAGCATCAGCAAGTCCCATAAATAAAAAGATCTAAGCCAGGGAGGAAACCCCTCAGTAGTACTGAGAGCTCTGAAAGCACGAGTTCTGCTTATGACATGAGAGATTTATGCCACTCAGAACAATGCCCACAATCCCTTTATGAGTCAGGAAGCTCTGCTTTAGAGCAGTGAATGTTTTCAGCTTACTAGCCCAACACTATATTCTGGGTAATATCTGTTTCCTTAAAAAAATCAAAACCGCTCCAAAATACAGATGTTAAAATATTAAATCTCTAAGTTACACGGCACAAGAAGGAAAAGAAAGAAGGTCACCCATAAGTCACAAAGCAGGACTCATTAAGCTCCGCAGCATTATATACAGCTTTTTAAATTTTTTTAAACTGAGCACTTCAGAGTGAAGAATTATCGCATTAAAATGTTAATCTCTGCCAAATCTTCCCCTCTTTTCCTCCTCTGTATGAATTCCTTTCTAAAAGCCAGTCAATTTAGCAAACAATGCCCACGCTGGGATCCATAAATCTGAGCCTGCTGCCACCGGAGTCCATTTCTGATTGCTAAACCAGTCGGGGCCTCAGGCCAATTAAAACTCTCCATTTGTGAAATTCCACAACGCCGTCATCCATGAACATTTACCCAGAAGCCCCTGGGGAGATTCCACAACATTGCCCTGGCCTCTCGCTCTGTCTGTCTGTCTGTTGCCCCCCTGCCCCCTCTCTCTCTCCATCCTGGCCCAGCATCTCTGGCTTTGTCTCCACACACAAAAGCTCCCTGCCTACACCACTTCCCAGGTCACCGCTTTGTCGCAGCTTCAGCTCGTTTCCAAGTAGTCCAACAAGTCACAAACCACAATCCAAAACTCTGCTCTGGAGCTAATTGTTGAACATACACACTTGGTATTGACCAGTTTCAAGGTGTTGCAGGGAGTTTTTAAAAAATTAGGGTTTCAAATTGTATTTTTCTTATCGTTCTTAACAAAATCGTTTCCAACAAAATTCCCAAAATTCTAGATTTTTCCTCAATCATGAATGATATTCTGCTAGGGTTGGGTGATTTATTTGAATTTTTGGTTTATGAAGTTTACATTTTTGGGAAGAAAAATTTTGATTTTCTTTCCCACTAATGCAGTCCTTGGGTTTCCGCAGCGCAAGGTGATGTCAGCGCATCCAGGGCCGCCATCTCGTTTGCCGTGTGCTATGGTTTCTATGTGATTGGACTAGTTTGAATTCATTTCAACTCAACGACAAAATATAAGGGTCAGGCTATATTTTTGGGTATTTCATGAGAACAAAGTCGAAATAATACAAGAATAAAGTAGGAATTTTGTGAGGATTCCAACACACAGAACAAATAGTTCCAAGGTCTTTTTTTCCTCATTACAACATTTTTCTTGTCATTTTAAGAAATTTTTCTGGTAAAATAGCAACTTTTATCAGACGGCCCTAATACGTTCTTCACAGAACTCTCAGAAGGAATGAATGAAATAAAAGCAACTTTTAAAAAATATTTTCTACCACTGAAAATCCCAGACCTCTCGTGACTGTGTAACTTTCCTGCTGCAAAAGCGATGCCAAAAAAAGGAACAAAGTGATTATAGCGCTCAGACTAATGCAGCAGAGCCCTTTCCCCACCTGTTGCTGTACACTGCCAGTAAGCTGCCTGAAAGAATACTGCTACAGTCGTGATTAATCTAAATCACCGTCTCAGTCATCAAAATAAAACTGCATAAATATGAATTGAAGTGCTATAATCAGTTGGAGCAGGAGTGGGAATGATCCTTACTTTTATTTTAATTAAAACAACTTTAAATCACTTAAGTCCAACCCATAACTAGATACCCACCTGGTTTAGATGAACTAAAAAACAAACATTTAACACGTCAAAGCAGCAATATATTGAACTGAGTTTTCTGTCCAGCCGTACAGCGGATGATGGTTGGACGTCGTAAACAGCACACAAAGCATTGGTAACTTGTTTCACTTTTTCCTAGTTAAAAAGAAAACTGAGGAGAAGCTTGGGTCGCACAGGGAACAAGTATCAAACATAAGACCTGGTTTACTTTAAAGGGATAAACACTACAAAATGCACATCACTTCTAATGATTTTTTTCCAATCACCTCTAGTTATCTTCTATAAAAGGTGATCTAGAACCTTTCCCTGTGTCTCTCTCTCTTCCTTTCTTGGTGTCTGAGCTTCATATCTGCAGTGTTTGTCCTGCAGCTTGTTTAAATGTCGAGTTTGACTTTGATACTTCACTCCACCCGCGCACCTTTGTTTCTGCACTGAAGAGCGAGAGACGTGGACTGTTATTTTTAAGACTCGCAAAGGACGGCGGCGATTTTACAAAGTGGAAGAACAAGTTGCAGCACAGCGTGATTATCACCAGAGACGACGGAAGCAGAGGGAGAGGAGGGGAAAAAAAGAAAAACGGGGCACAAAAGACCTTCCTGACTTGTTCCTCTACATCGGGCCTCCATCTTTCCACTGACTCATGGCACACTAATGAAAACAGACTTTAAAGGAGAAGATGAAAACACTCAAAAAACAAACAAGTGCTTTACCAAGGGACCCTGCACAAACACGGCTTTGCTGTCAGAGAAACGGCCTACTGTTGAGCTTACAAATAGGCTCTCTTTAAAACGTGCTTTGCGCACTGCGTGAGACCAAATGGACGAGGACATCTGAGGGGGGCTGGAAATGCTGGAAGGCCCGTTGTACCATAAAGATACAATCCCCACTCAAAATAAATGAATTTGTTAAAATTTAGAGTTTTACGGGAATTCTGGCAAAAAACAAACAAACAAAAAAAAACGCGATTAGGACTTTACGCTGACACTAGCCACATGCATTGCAGGTAGATTGTAGTAAAGCATTGATTAATGCCTGGTTTTAAAATTACGGTAGTTCACTGGACTTGTAGCCATTATTTTGTGCCCATTGTTGGACACCACAAGGCAGGAACGAACCCGATTGAACCATTATACCTAGGATTTCTGTCGGCTAATGTGTGGTCTGTCAGGTTTTGAAAATGGGCTGACAGCTCTAAGATCCTGTAGTGTGCTCTGGGCATTAAACTAAGGAAATTAGGAAGGGAGGGTCAGTGGAGAGCACCGGAGTTGACCTTTTTTTCATTCAGTGTCATCAATAGAAAGAGAAAAAAGCCAGAAGAGACGATAAAGCCGATAATTGAAATGACGTCGATAGTTTTAATTTAGTGCGATTAATTGATTTATTGCTTATCGTGACAGGCCTACACACACCTATAGGAACAATGAGTCAAGGTAAAGAGAATTCATTTTCTATGATGTAGACACAGAGACTGTTGTTTACAGTCAGCAACGGTATCTGCAACTGCTGTCCTAAGATGCTAACAGTTTCAAATGTCAAGTGCTACCAGTTAGCATCGACGAAAGCACTGTGGAGCAAATGACATTGCCAACAAAAGAAAACTCAAAGTTAGCAATCGTATCAGTGTTTAAGACAGAGAAAGTACAAAACACTATTTTGTTATGTGTGAAAACATGTCAGCAGCTCTATGGGGCTGTGAGAAAGGGAGAGAGAGCAAGACTTTCAGGTGAAAACAGGAGGGCTAAGAGTAAAGCAAAGTTGTTTCATCTTATTAGGTGTTTGACCTGCATTTGTCAAGGAGCAAGATGAAAATGTTGACAGACTTTTGGGAAACTCAGTTGAGGGAATGACAAACATTTTCTAGGAAATCCACACAAAGCCTCTTATTCTAGTAATGACTAGTAATGATCCCTCCAGGATGTTGCAATGTTTTTGTTACAACTTGAAATGACTGTAGTCAAATTCTTTTAAGCTTTATTTTTGCCATAATGTGGTCTGACAAAAAGTTGGAATTGTCGCAAATGATCTTCCGAAAAACAAAGTGAAAAAAAGACATGATTTTAACAGTTGGTATTTAAAGTGTAAATGATATTTTCAAGGACCTTCTTCAAATTGGATTTTATATGAATAAAGTCGTGTCTGGAAAAGTTGTC
This sequence comes from Xiphophorus couchianus, assembly GCF_001444195.1. Taxonomy (NCBI): domain Eukaryota; kingdom Metazoa; phylum Chordata; class Actinopteri; order Cyprinodontiformes; family Poeciliidae; genus Xiphophorus; species Xiphophorus couchianus. Next base: position 25,132,598 of record NC_040250.1, on the reverse strand, counting down.
AAAGTACACAAAAGATGAATTCCAAACTAGTCATTCAAGTCAACGTGAACTGTTTACATAGAATCAGCAAATCCTACAGAATATCTCAATGGTTTTTGTAAAAAAATAAAAAAAAAAGAAAGAAAGGCAAATGTCAATTAGTGTCTCATGCTTTCAACGCGTAGTTTTGGCTTTCAAGAGACGTCGTGAAACAGGAAGTTAAATTAGAAGAAGGCTAAGGGGATTGGTGAAAATTCAGCGGAGTTGCAGTGATTTGGTCAGAATTGCAAAAAATGTTGTGGTGACTGGTGAAAATTACAAGTCTGCTCAAGATTTGCATATGACGACTGAATTTGCATTAATAGTTGCAATACCCCAACTTCCTGTAGGAACTGGAAAACCTCTCTCAGCCCAGCTTTCCAGAGTAATCACAGCTATAAAATGTGAACACCAATTTAAAATGTCGCCTTTCAATCACTTTGCTTTATTTTGAAATCCTAAAATTTGCTTTTACATCCACTGCTGTCATAAAATAACAACTGTCAATACAAATACTTAACCAACAGTAGGAAAGAAAGAAAAGGTAAGAAATCTGAATGATCAAAAACTTCTTAAATTTGTCAATTCTGAACTTATTAATCTCTCCAAAATACCCAAACAACAGACAAATAGAGAGTAGGTCTGTCATGATAGCAAATTTTACTGGACAATAAATTGCCTCAGAAATTATTGCGATAAACGACAATTATTTTAATCATTTTAAAGTAATATATTGATATTTCACTAATAATGGAAGTTTGCCAGCTCAAAGACTGATCAATTTTAAATGAACATTAGATCCTGGAACTGAAAACACAGCAACCAAAAACAATAAGCAAAAACCACACACAACCAGAACCATAAATAAAATGGGTAATGATGTCTAAGCAAAATCTGTATTTAAAAAAAAAAATTATTATATATTAGAATCAAAATTACTGTAGTCATTTTAAATTCACCATGAGATTAATTGAAGAGCTGCTGATTGCGACAGGTAAAGAGTTTTGAAATGATCGCCTGCATCTGACCAGATGTTGAGGCAGGACAGAGGCCTGGCAAAGCCCCCCCAGGCAGAATGAGGTCAGGTACAGGATCCGATTTCTGGAAGCTCAAAACCACAAAAGAGCAACAAAGATTCTGATATACCTGTTGGGCTTTAGGATACTGGACACCGGCGGGGGCGGTGGGAAGAGAACCACTCATCGCTGCCTGTCAAAGGGACCTCGAAAGCCTAAACCTTAAGCTACAAAGGTTTAATGGGGCCTCAGTCATGGATGGCTCAGTCTGTTCCCGATGACATGCTCTCAATGTGTCAATAAATCAAAGCTACTTGCTGCCCAGAAGACTCCCATTATTCCAAAACCCTGCACAGATTCCTGCATTCCCACACTATTTGTTTTATTGCATATAAAAAAAGAAGAAAAAAAAAAACTCATCTAATGATTTGCAGATTTGGACCCATCATTGTAGAAAATATTTGATCCTTTCATGTGTGGGTTTTTTTCCTCTTTTTACAGCCCCGTTCTCCGGTCGGCGCTAGGCCAGAAGGCTGTCTGCCGTTTGAAAATCAGAGTTCTGACGAGCTGCTTTTAACACATGGCATCAAACACAGTCAGCTATGCAAAGCGGCTGAAGACGCGGCTCGTTCTTTTCTCTTGGACAAAAAAAAAAAAAAAAGGCTGAGGTTTTGATCTCCAGCCCTGTAATTTATAAGAAAATGAGTCCAAGAGCGAGCACCGCAGAGCGGGACTGCATAAATATTAGGAAACCTATTAGGCTAACTGAGTTTTGGATATGCGAGCTGAGCGAGAGGCTAGTCGTCAGTGGGAGTCTTGATGCAGGCCTTGGGTGTGATTAGCGGGAGTTACGGCTCCTCTGGCCTGTGCCCAGCAGCGAGGCTTCGGCCAAACGCCCCGAGAGAATCCCTGGCTTCGCTCCCCTCCGAACCGCGCAGGCCTCGGACAAGCCCCACAAACCCAAACGATGACCGCGACTATCAACGCCGACACGCAGCGGGCCGTGGCTGCTCCCAAGAAATTAAAAACCTCCATTAACCTCGGTAGGGTTACACCTACACGCGCCACTGGGGAACTATGTGGTGACATGACTTCACACTCCACTCTGGCAGGCTGAGATCAGAGCCGGTGGCTGTTTGCCACACTCCTCACAGCTGGCTGAGTGACACCACGAGCGAGACGAGCATCACAAAAGAAACAAACCACTGCTCAAATATCAGAGAGGATGGTAGAAAAAAAAAAGAAGAGATGACAACGGACTTGAGAGAGCATCAGCAGAGTCGATTGTTTAAGAGGAGATCACGTAGCGCGACGTAGAGCCTCAGAGGAGTTGTCCACAAGCAGCCGCAGGGGTGAACTGATCCGAGGTTATTCTGGATGAAGTTTTTCCTGACTGATACGGGTTTCAGTTTTTCCTTGAGGTCCGATCTGCTGACTTAAAAACAATGCACTGTCTTCCCCTCAGCTACTAAAACCAACAAAGTGCAGCAGCATGTTTTCCAGTGAGTTTGTAGTTCTGAATCCCACAGACGTTGAAGGATAAGGCTATTCTCAGTTTTAGACACAAAGTATGATCAGTGCTGCCACTCCCACACCTGTTGCTTCACATTGCCTAGCAACTGACTGGCAAGATTTTCAACTTGTAGGCCAGATTTCAGTCGGGAAATCTCAAAAAACCTCTCGAGACCAAACGTGAGTTCAGAGGAAACAAACATGGCCGACCGAGAAGAAGCGACAGTGATAGTTTGTGGACTTTGTCCAACAGAGAAAAACAATCGAAAGAGACGTCTACAGTGTCCACCGAAGTTTCTGATGCGCCATAGAAGTTGCTTGTTCGTCAGTGTTTCCGTCACCTCCCTTTCTGATTGGCTACACGTCACGCTCAACAGGCTGCGTTCTCGTTTGTCCGCGAGCGCCACCACACACATTGCAACATTGGGTCGAGACGATCCAACGTTGATCTAAAATCAGGGATAATGTTATCAGATCGGCAGAGCGATCCTGACGTCCTTCATGACAGACCACATCCCTCTTAACACACCACACACAACACGAATAACTCAAGATCATCTTAATGGTCATTTCAATAATCAGATTGTCAGAAAGGGAACATTGGAAAGAAAAAAAAAAAACCTTGAACAAAGGTTATTCAAGTCTATTTATTTAAGCTGCAAATGTATATTCTAACTGCAAGAATATATTAGCTTTAGAAGCAGTGTGAATTTCTGTTCAATCAAAGCAACTAGATAATGGATTGGAAATTTTGAAAATGTTGTATTTCCATTCCGGAATCTTATTCTGACCCATGCCAATTGCAAGTCAAGTATTTTTTTTTAAGTTTAATAATAAAATAGTGGGGAAAAATATACACTTGGTACAAATCATAATTATAGGGAGTTTGGTGCCTCAGGCGATGTTTATCTTGGAAGAACATCCTCTACATATTCACATCAGCACATATTCTGAACCAGGAAAGCCAAAAGAAAGCCCAGCAAAAGCAGTGGAGATTACAGAGAGGTGTGTTAGAAGAAGCCAAGAAAGGAAGAACCTGTAAGGAACAACAGAAAGGACCAAAAAGAAAATAAAAAATCATCACTCAGGGATGAAGACAGGAAAAGAAGGGAAGAGAACAAAACCTCCCGCAGGAGCAGCTAGAGAGGGAACAGCGGGACAAGAACATGAACTGACATGTTAGTCAGGACAGATGGGGAGGAAGAGAAATGGCCAACTTTTAACAGCCTGCAAACAGGATGTGTTAACGGGGAACTTCATTGGTGGATGTGGCAGGGGGGAGGGGATCGCTCAGCTCAAAATACGGAAAACCACAAAGCCAGATCAGGATTTCTCGCAGTTTGCTGCGGCCACCAAAAGGATGGAGTCGAGTTCAACTGTGGTCACGAATGCTAAAAATACTCTGATGTGGGTCCTTTTGGGGGAGGAAACCTTTATTGAATCAAGGTGAGGCAGCCATGTGTTTGTAAAAATGCATGTATGTATCCAGTCAGATTTAAATATTCCTTGTGGACCAACTTTTCCCCTGGAAAAATCACTTTGACCCAGAGGAAAAAAAGCTTTCCTGTCAGTCAAATCCTCTCTCGGCTCTTCCAGCGCTCTCTTTGTTGCCCCGTGTTCCCAGTTCCAGGACTCCTGTGTGCAGGTCTTGGTGGTCCGGTGTGGAATGTGTTGAGAAGAGGGGAGGGAAGGCGAGCCTTAAAAAAAAAAAAAAGAGAGAGAGAGAGGGGGGGGGGGGGGGGTGCTCAATTGTTCCCACACAGAGCATCCACCCCCTACTGATCTGTCGCTCACTTGTCCTTTTTCATTGAGGGGACTGAAGGCACGGACCGAAGCAAAGGATGTGAAGTGATGGAATAACGGACACTCAGCCAACACACACACACAGCTATTGAGCTGATGCTACACTCAGAGCATACTAAATGAGCGTACCAGAGGAACTTAACATTCACCCATTGTTGAGGACTCTTCCTAAAGACTAAACAAGTTCTTGGATGTCAAAACTATTTCCACACAGCTAATTTCGCCAACATTCCTGTAGCTTTGGCCGTGCTCGGTCTTGTGTTGGGAAGGCTGGGATATGCTGGTTTGTTTTGGGACGGTGATAAAGCAGCTGTTGCCAGCCATGCAGCAGAGGATGCCACAGCAGTCCCGGAGATCTCAAGGTGGCCATGCTGTGATAGCACAACTCAGATAAGAACTGCCACATGTTTCCACCCCGTTTCCCTTCTCTGACCCCATCTGGACACGCACACTGCTTTTCCGGAGACAGATCTGTGAATGTGAACCACAGTTGTGTGTTCCTGGTGGAAGAATGAGATTTCCTAACGCCAAATCCAGTCGGGCACTGTGGAATACCAGGTTCATCCGCACGAACCACGACACTGCCAGTGGCCTCATCACCTTAGTAGGAGTTCGAGTAAGAGTTTGCCTGTGGGTTGCTGGTTCGATTCCCACTCTGTCCACCTCTGTTGTTGTGTCTTTGGGCAAGGCACTTCATCCACATTGCCTGATGGTGGTCAGAGGGGCTGGTGGCGCTGCTACATGGACGCAGATGTGGCTGTAACCCAAGGACTGAGTGTAGCGTACAGGCCATTTGCCATTTCAAAGGAGCAACTAACATGTTGGACAACGGGTGAAGGGTTTTCTTCCATGTTGTGTAACGCATTCCATCAATGACACGTTGACGGGATTCCAAAAACCCGTCCCAAAAACCCGTTGCTTGGTTTCCAAAAACCAACGGAAACAGGCGTTGGCGCTCAACAAAACACCAACATTCAGAGGCAAATGAACCAAAACCTGTTCTAGAACAAGAGCCCACACACACACACACACACACAGCGGCTATGTTTACGCTGCAGATTTTAATGAAATCTGATTTTATTTGCATGCTTGTTCATACTGATGAATGATGCGACTGTAATTGGACTTTTGTGTGAACGGTTCACTGCCCCAAGGCAGCGACCAGCATGCGCAGAAGAAGAACGTTGACACAGCAACGCACCGTTTACAGAAGTAATAATGGATGCTCCCATCTTTGGATCAGTTTTAAAGTTTATTCAGCAATGAGAGCCAACAGGATTGTCACAAGATCGTAACATGTATGAAACTAGTGAAAAGAAAGTACAACTACTTAATAGATACTGCATTTTGTGGTGCACTGACACCAACGTCTGTAGAAAAGTTTGTTTGAATTTGTGGGAGGAGCTAAGAGTTGTGGGATTGTGGTGTGATGCACTTCACTGGAACAGAAAAGCACTGAAGCAGAAATGTTTATGACGGATCTGGCTTCTTCTGGACGTGTTTCAAATCAGATTTTTGGAGGGGTTGAAACGATTGGAATTGGGACATTCAAACTGCTGTGAAAAAGTCAGATGTTGGCTACATACGAGTACATTTTAAATTTTTAACCCATTTGGGTCACATTCACCTGTTGGGGCTGGTGAATGTGACCCAGTCCCAGCAGGTGAAGGTAGTTGGCTAGGCTCCCCCATCTTCAGGGGCCCCAACATAATGAAGCTTAAACTCAATTATAGATCATTAAACTCTTGACAGGTGAGATGTCAACACCAGGAACGATCAAACTATCAATGCTTTTAGCCGACAAGAAGATGAAGTGCGGTAAAAATGTTTTGCTTCATTCTCATTAAACCAAATGCGCAAAAGCATAAGTGTGAACTGAAAGCAGATGTGATCTGTTTAAACTTAAGCTATGCTAACAAACACAAACTCAATAACATAATCTAAAGCCGCCTCAGAAAATGTGCAGAAGAGCTGAATTGGTTCCTGGCACAGCGTTGCAAGGACTCAGCTCATCAGTCAGGAATGTTATCAGAGCTCATTGCTCATGCTTTGGCTTTTGCTGCCGTTTTATTATCCAGCCCTGCAAAACATTTTTTCTGTAAACAAATCATTGATATTAATGTTTGTGCAGCTTATTCCACCGTGGAAAAGGCTCTGTTTTGATAGTGAGAACTTTTTATAACACATGCATGAACAAAGACTGAACCATAGCCCTGCTGTCAGAGGCTTAAAGACTTGTGCACACATAAGCCACATTTAACATGCAGCGAGTAATTTCCTGACTTCAGCGAGTCAGACTTTTAGGTGTGAAATAGTGATTCTGAAGTCCTTCGACTAAATGTAAAACAACTTCTTACAAACTTAGCAAAGGTTAGACAGCTTCTACGTTCCAGTTATGATTTCTTGAAGGATGGAGCTTCAAATGGTAAAACTAAGGTCATGCTGAAGCAAGAAGTTGGCTTGCTGAACGATATGTGCATCCCTCAAGCTTTTAGGCATCGTTTTGGAAAACTTAGAATCCTAATTTCTATTTCTACAAACAAAGCAAAAGTTTCAAGAATCAAGCAAAAATAATCATGTCTTGGTTTAATGTGGTTTTTGTGACTGTCCTAATCCAAGGTGATTCCAATGCCAAGAAACACTGACAAATGTTTCTTTGTGTTTTCACAAATGGAATAAAGGTTTTATTACCATTTTTTTAAGAATCTCTGTTTAATGTGAATTTGATTCAATCAGCAGCATCACTTATAGGATCCAAAGTGATGCAATGTGGAGCTTTGTTAGCCAGCAGCCTTCATCACTTACAGTACCTTTATTGTAAAAGGTAAATTCAAGTACTACCCTCCTTTCTTTAAAATAATTACGCTAAACATAGACATAAGGTACTAAACTTGAAACATTCAAGTTTCAAATCCAGCGCTTATTGTCGCATCTTAAATTTGCTTCTCTAAAAACCATTTACAAAATGTGTTTGAATATGAAAATGCACATAGTAATTGCAACTAAAAACAAAGTTACACATACAAATTATTTCAATACAAATGAGGACCTTTTAGAAATGCAACAGAGAAAAGTTTGAAAATTGGAAAATTCAGTGTGTTTACCAGCAGTCGGCTCTCCTGAACCAGAGCCAACCTACCTTCACTTCAGTAAATAAACACTTGAAGTAAGGCTGTTAGATACTAGGAAATTGAACTGGAATGCTATAATTTCCAACACTATGACCTTTGGCATCTTTAGAGCCATCAAAGCGTGCTGGGTGGAGACATTTACTACAGTCAGACTCCATACAGCAGGATTGATATCTTATTAGGATCCATTGTGGTTATTCATGGTGACTGTAAATGAAAACAACAAATATTGTGTTTGAAATCGTCCTTTGAAATGTGTCCATTGATATTGCAGTGATGCATTGTGCAGCCATTCCTTGGATCTCTGTGTGTTGCTAAAAACTGTAGATTCGCTAGAAAACCTTTAGCTCTGGTGAATTCCCCTCAGCAGAGGCTATCGGCACTTGCCTTCAAAACAAAAGCCGCTGTTTGGAGAAAATAAAAATAAAAAGCAGCCAAGTTATATTTATGTGCACAATTATCACCTTGTCAATTTTTCTGTTTAATTCTTGCCTGGTTGTGGTAAAGCTGGTCCTGATCTCCAGCAGGTCAACGGACGAGTGGGTTGAGTGAACACCGGACAGGCCCCCAATCAAAGGTTTGTGCATGTGTAATTATAAGTACCCCTGCTCCAACACACTTGAATCAAATGAATAGTTAATGACCAGGCCTTTGCAGGTGTGTTGGAGCAGGAAAGTGAATTAAATACTTTTTTTAGACAATTTAATGACTCAAAATTAAGAAAAGAACGGTCACTAACTTGCTAATATTACAGTGCGTGATGTGTGGTGTTGGTCCAAAAATGTCCCCAACTCCACACACCGATAGCGTAACATTGTAGATACACAAGCGACCCGAGAAGCCAGGCCACCTGCTGGTTGTGGAGACGTTTGCAGGGCCAGAAGAGGAGCAGAGTTAAAGCCAAGCCAGTTTCAAGCCATAGCAGCTGTTTTAGAGGCAAGATTAATAAATGTACAATTTTGAAGAACACAAATGGACTGTAAGGGGATTATTGACTACTGGAATGGGACTTCATAGCAAAATAAACAACAACAAAAAAAACTATAATGTGTTTATCTAAATAGCTTTGTTGTAGAGTGTGTGAAAAATACCTAACTCACTTTCCTTTTAATGAGAGCTATCGGTAAATAAGCTTAAGACAATACAAGACAACACAATAAAAATGCAAAATTACTTTTTGACTACAGCATAACTTTCTACTGCTGCTGTGGTGAATCCAAAAAGACTTGACATTTTTCTAATGAAGAATGAGAAAACATCTTTAGGCCTTAGATTTGACCTCAACAGAGGAAGTTGAACACTTGGCCAATGGGTAATTTGTTAATTATTACAGGAGTGAGAAACCTAGGCACCTGTTTTGAGCAGAGCCACTCATCCTGATCTTTGGACTAAAACAAAAAATGCCTGCAGACCTTGCACCCTCGTCCCCACCGCCTTTATCTAATCTGCTGAATGTCCCAGCAATGGCCAGCCTGTTATTTCTCCAAACGGTTACACTTCTGAGAAAGCTGCCTCCTCTCCGTTAGCTTAGCGGGAAAGATTCCTCGCAATGCGGGACTGAAGACGACAGCCTCTCGATCCGGCCGACGAGCTGTGGTCATGAACACTTCAAGTTTAGGCACAGGTATGATCAAGAGATTTTACTTCATAAAGAAAAAAACCCAAACAACAACAACAGCGCATTGAAGAATCCAGCTAAGCAGTGAGTGCACTCGCTAGTACCCTCAAGAATTCAAAAAGTTATGGTTTCAAAACTGACACCATCATACTGTTCCTGTGGTTTAAAAACCTTCAAATGAGAAGGAAGAGAAAGAGTCAGAATAATAGGTAAATCTCATTTTCGAGATCGTATTTAAACTCCATGATGTTGCTCGTCAAAGCGAAGTCTTTCCAGGAAGAAACTGTCCAGTGGCTGGGACCATGTGGCTTCATGTGGTGACGTCACTTCAAGCTATTGTTATGACTTTGGAGTTAAAGTATTTTTGACTTGACACGTTGTTGTATCCATGTTTGAGACTCTTATTTTGAAGAACAAAGGCAAACCAGACACTCTTTCACCGTGTTGAAAGAGTCAGCTATCAAAGTAGCAATGGGGCATTTTTTAAATTTATTAGTGTGTTAATGTTGTTGTTTAGCCATTACTGACTGGAACCAATTCTAACAACAAGACTTTCCACGTTTATGTGATTGTACAGATTTCTCTTTCTATTAAGAGGAAATATGGATGTAAAAAGATATGGTATGAACCTGAGTGAGAGGCGAAGGGAAGAAAAAGTCTGAAGGTTTTCATTTCTCTAAAAGGCTCTGTTGGAGAGTGAAAGGATAAAGGCACAACCTCAACCTAAATATTTCATATTTAATAGCCAGTTAAACTGTCTGCATACACTGCCTATGGTCCTATAAAGTAGAGAGAGGTAAATATAATTCTATGTGACTTAAATAAGTTGTAGCCAACAAAAGGTGCATTCACACCAGGCCTGTTTAGTCCGCTTTTATCAAAATCTAGTTTGTTTGTCTAGAACAGGGGTGTCCAAAGTCGGTCCTGGAGGGCCGGCATCCTGCACGGTCCTCCTGGTGGTACCAACAACCTTTTCAGCATGTCAGTCTTCTTCCTAGGCCTTCTAACAAGCCATCATTGGATCCAGGTGGATCCACCGACTCCAGGAAGAGAACTAAAACGTGTAGGATGCCGGCCCTCCAGGACCGAGTTTGGACACCCCTGGTTTAGAAGGTCCGGTTCATTTGCAAAAGCGTGAATGGGAAATTAAACCCTGATCAGGACCAGAAAAGCAAACTGTGGAGCACAAACCTAGGTCTGGGTTTGGTTGAAGTAAACTCTGGTGCCGTTTAAATGCCAAGTGAACTGGAGAGCGCTCCAAAAGCAGGAAGCTAACCACAGCGTAGCCTATCAAGGATAAATACAACCAGAACAAACGTGTGAATCTAGCACCAGCGGGAGAAATGGCTCAAACGTTTACCAAACACAAAACAGAAATCCTCAAAGGCTAAAATCTCACACCACTCCGTTTTTATTTACATTTTGTGAAAAAGAAAGTTGCGCTCAGCGTCGTCTTTAGACGTTTTCATGTCATTTATCTCAGTCGTTCTTGGTCCAGCGTCACCACAGGCGAAGTGGTTTTTCAAAAGTTTTAGTTCGTTTGATGTAGAAAACAAAGTGCAGGAACACTGCCTGAAAACCTTTGTCAGAGTACAAGTGAAAAAGAACAAATGGCACTGGTGATAAAACCAACTGTAATAATCAAACTCATAGCAGACGAGGAGACAATCATTGCTGTTGTGATTTAAAACCGATTTGATCATTTGGCCCAAGTTTACACTGTGATGCCATGACGATGCTGCGTTTCAGTCAAGGTTTTCACACGGTGAGGCTCTTACTTCTAATCTACAAGCAAATAAATTAATTCTCAGGATCTTCACCACTCAGCCAGTGAAAGCCTGTTGTAGTTTAAAGAATCAAATACAACAGTTGCACACAGTATTAGTTGAAAGTCAGGCAGCAAAAACCACCATTTACATTTTCCATGATTGCCAACATTATTTATTCACTGTGTTGGGGAAATTTACTTCCCAATTTATGCAAAATATTCCACCACAAGCCACAAATAAGTCATCCTCTGACAGACAAAAAGAAAACTTGGAAGCCAAGTCTTGAACCGGTTCCATGAGAAGCGGTTCAGCTGATACCATGGGATAACGGAGGAATTTACCAAGCAAGCCTGCTGTTCCTCCGTATCACTTCATTCCGTCTAAACTCGAGCAGTCTGGGTTTCTACTGCAGTTTCACCGCCTAAAACACATTTCACCGACTCGTGTCTGGTTTCAGATAAAGCGGTGGGTAATTTCGACGGTAACGCACATTAATTCTTATCTGTTGGCTGCCAGCAACAACTTGAGATGCTTGCGGTTCAAAATGCGATCTCTGAATGCCTGTCTCCACCGAGAACTCATGTTCCACACGCTGGATTTATGATGTTTGCGCCAAAGCGAGGGCAAGTCCAAATCTACTTGATTTAAAACCAAGACGGGCGAGTGAATCCTTTCTCGATGTGTTGTTGTCACGCACGTCTATCGAGCCGAATGGAAAGGGAAATTAATTCAGGATGAGCATTTTGACAACTTCACCGAGTTCAAATTATTGCTTAATTATGAAGTTCAACCAGACATTTTGAGGGTGTATCTGGAGACTCTTAACAGTCTTTTCCCCCCCATTGAATCATTTACTACAGTGTCTATCAAAGAGAAACATCCAAGCCTGGATGAACAGTGTCTTCCATTATTCAAGCATTCATAACCCTTCAACACATTTTGTTTTGTTAGAACCGCAACCTTCAGTGAATTTTATTGGGATTCAGCAAGAAAGACCACAAGAAGTTGTGAAGAGAAAGAAAAATAATCCATGGTTTCCCACACTTCTTGTGAACACAGCTCTGAAGTTGAAATTTTTTTAGGTACGTCCAGGGGTGGAAATTAAAACTTTCTCCGAAAGTTTTTTACCGGGATCTCAGACATTTCACCAGCCACAGTTTTTATTTCTTCTTTCGATTACAAACCCCACCAGTACAAGCAAATTATAGAAAATGTATGATTTATTCTTGACTCTATGAAAACCAATTTACTGACAATAAGTTCACCATACAGATGTACAGAATAATAAAACATAAAGCATGGACACCTTCCCAGGGTTGTAGTGCAATAAGTTAATTTGAAGTAATTACTAACGTCAAACTTTAACTACACAATCCTAACATTCTTACAATCACATGTTGAACATTTCCACATTTTGGCAACAACTCTCCCTGATAGGATTTATTAAATGTGTGTCTAGTCATTTTAAAAATATTTTTAAATTGTATCAATAGCCGTTTTCTAACTGTTTTATTTGTTTTCCCTTACTTATTACAATTATTACCAAAATATCTCAGAACGTGTTCATTATTAATTCCACTTGCCATCATCATCATCATCATTCTTGTGTTACTCCAGAGTTTTTCTGACTACCTGGAGCTCAGCTTCCCCCTCACACACACCTGCCTTCCTGCCCGCATGAAACTTTTTCTTCATGAACATTTTCACGCAGCAGCAGCTAACCTGAACTCTTCCTCCATCTGTCCCAAACATTCTTCTTCTTCTCCCGCCCCACAAAATGTAAAGCCGAAGCTCAGTCAGACTGGTGAGAAAAGCCTCCATCCCCCTCATGCTGCAGCCACCACCGTGTTTCACTGTAAGGATGGCGACTATACAGCGACAAAGTTTTATCACCGTATTTTGCGGTAGTATTGTGATAACGATAAGAATGATTTATGTCATTTTTAGGTAACTTTAGGCCACCAGTCACATTAAGAAGTGAAATCTGTAGCCGCATTTAATAATATTGATGCTCTCACACAACAAACAGTGGAGAAAACAGTAAAACTACCAATCCTGACAATACAGACAGCTTCAGGGTGTTTAAACACAATTATTTGGAATTTATCATGACAATGTTAGAAACAATTTCTTATTTTGATGAGAAATGTATCACGATAAATGACAAACGATATGGTAAAGGTCTACACCTTGTTTATCATTAAAGAAAATGCTATTACAAGAATTTTTACTTATTGTCGTCTCGATAAATTTCAATTATTGGTGTCACAAAAGACTGAAGGAAATGTTATTTTTACTATATTCTTCACTGTTTGTTCCACGAAAGCATCTATAAATGTCAGTAAATTCAAAAACGCAATCAAACGCAGTCGCTGTGAGCCGCTTAGCGATATAAATGACACCTGGAGACGAAATGTTTTTTGTGTTTAAGCAGCTGTGAATGTTGTGCCAGGAAGTCCAAGCCATAGAGTTACCACAAATGAAGCAATAAATAGCAGTTTTATCCACCTCTTCTTTTTTTTTTTATCGTCATCTCAATAGTGCCACAAAATATTGCTATAAAATACTACGTCCATATCGTTCACGCCTTATTCATCATGATGCACAGTATTTGTTTTCCCACCACTCAGACTTGAAATAGTTAATCAGAGGACCTTCTTCCACATCTTTGCTATGTGTCCTTACATTGTTTTCTTTGAACATGGCACCTTTTCTTTGACCAATAATTCACAAAAATTGGATTTTTGGACTGCAAAAGGTAAAACTAATTCCTCCATGAGAGGGGCCTGGTTGTAATATTTTAAAAAACGTAAAGTATAGGTGTCCCAATCCGATCTTGATATTGGTCCAATATCAACCAAACAAAAAAAAAAAAAAAAAGCAAGAATTTTTAGACTGCATCTAAAATCGCAGATAGACGCAGTTCGCCCCAGGATTCCACTCCAGCATTTCTATCCAGCAGCGCATGTATCCCACATGCAGACCCACTGGTTTATAATAAATGATAAACGACCCAGTCAGTTGTTCTCTAACTACTGTTGTTGACTATAACTTTATCAAGCGTTTTCCAACTTTCCACGCTACAAATAAGTAATAAAAGTTTGCATCGATATATCAACATCGGCATCGGCCAATACTCAAAGCAGCTATATCGGTATCGTATCGGCATGGGAAAAGTTGCATCGTAAAGGGAATGAATACTTTTACAAGGCAGCGTACATCTGAAAAGCTCATTTTGTCTCCATGCCATCACACACACGATTCTTCTACTAGTGGTGTTTGGCGTTTGCAGATTTGCTGAAGTGCTTTCTGTGAGAAACAACCAGAAAAAAAACCCCCACCAAGGAACAAAAAGGACCTAGAAATTTGCTATAAGATGACAAAATAGGCTGTTTTATGCTTAAAATTACAACAACAACAAAAAGCTTTGAGTACGACAGAGAAAGAAATTAAACCCAAGTTTTGATATTGTGCACATCAAAACTTGATAAGAGATACGAGCAGCCACAACCAATCAACGGAAATCACACCAGAGCATAACGCTGGAGCCACTTCACAGCTGCCAACAACACACTAATCGGTTAACTACTGTTAAAATTAAAAGGTGATGGAGAAAGGTGGGGGAGGGTTTAAGTATGCAGGGCACAAAGGAATTTCAATCCTCCTCCCCTCCTAACCCCTGCTTTCCCCTCAAAGCCTTCACTGTAACAGCCCCCCTACCCAAGTTTCCATTACTTGGCTGCATCCCATGATTGGCTTCATTGACTTGCCCTCCTGCCCCCCCGTCTAATTCCCAACACATCAGGCCCCTCTTCGCCGGTGCCCTTCATCCCGTCATGTGCTCTCGTCTGGGCCACGTTCGGCTCAAACAGAGCCAGCTTCGACCGCAAAAAGCGAGGACTAGCGGAGTCAGAGGAGAGAAATCCACAAGCCTTGTTCACGAGGAATGTTTACTAAATCACCGCAGGCCGCCTGCACCTCACAGCTGCAGGAGCCTCCGCCGAGGAAGCCTGGAAATAAACACAGGCCTGGCCTCGTTCAGCAGGGAGTCGGGCTTTTCTGTCGATTATACCCCCTCGTATTGTTATGAATTAGCTGCAAGTATTTCCTACATGGAAAACAATGTTTAGCCATGGGAGAGGTAAGGCGTCGCCACAGCAACACCTACAGTACAGCAGGAGATCTTAGAGATACAGTATATAGCTGATGGATAAATTCAGTCCATTTTGTGTCTGACCAGTCCTGGACCTGAAAATCTGATTTACTTTCTACTAGAAAGAGTTTTATGTCAGCATGCAACAAGAAAATGAATGCATGGTAGAAAAATTACTGGGGTTTTTGGCAGTTCTTGTGGGATATTCCGAGTACAAAACGTTCACCTAGTTGGGTTTTTACTTTACATGTTTTATTTACAGATCAATTTGTGACTTTCAGGATAACTTGGATCTGTTCAAATCTATAATGCTGGGATTCGATTATCCAAGATTGAACACAGATAACTTTCATTTGTGATTCTGAATTCTATTAAGTAGAAATTTCAATCCTCTGCTTGACCTATAAGCTACCTCCAGCTAAAAACCAGGCATCCAACGTAAACGCCACATGCATAACTCATTAAATCCTAGAAATAGCATTGAGATCACAAATGACAAGTTTAACTTTTGAAGGGTGCTTTTTCTGTTCGTTCAAACAAATCTAAATGATTAAGTATATGATAATGGTCATCTAAAAACACATAAATGTAGACTGTGAAAAAAAAAAAGAAACTTGGAAACTCAACCTTTATCTCACCCTTGATCAATTTTGACATTTTTTTTAAAGGATAGAAATCAAATTTCATGTTTTTCAAAATTCTGTACAAAACAGTCCTCAAATGTTTGACTATTTCCAAGTAAAATGTTGTTACTAAGTTTAACAAGCAAAGTTTCAAAAATGCCAATAAAAAAAAAAAAGATTAATTGCCTTGTGCCTTCTGTGACGTCACCAGAGGCACATGCTTGTGGAGGCTTGTTTCTGGGAAATGAATTTTTCTTAAGCCTAAATTAAAACAATTGATCAACTTTGTAATTACAGACACATAACAAAACACGTTGTCGTAAAAAGTGACTAACGTGATTCTGATTCATTTCACACGAGCTTGGCTGGCAGCTTTAATGCAACAACAGCTGAGCTGCTGCAGTTTTCAAGACCTGGACGAACTTAAAGCGGTTTAAAAGAAAAAAAAGAAGAAGAGAGAGACTATTTAACAAGTTTTTTTTTTTGTTTTTTTTTGTTAGCTAAGAATAGGAAACGGCTAAAACGGTGACCGAATGTTTCAAGCCAGTTCACCGGAGTTATTACAGCCAAAGTTACCAACTTAAAAACGTAAAACAAGAGCACAGGGAAATCTTTACAATGAAGCAGCTTCCCCCAGCCCGCCTCGCTTGAGGAGCCTGTGGGTCTTAAAAAGCGGAGCTGAAGGGTAAAACTCACCGTTGACCACTTTGTTGGGGGCATCGTTCATGTTGAAGCCTTTGGAGGTGAACGCCTCCCGAACCTCGTTACAGTTTTTCAACTTTGGCTCCGCGGTCGCCGAGGCGGACAACACGGCCAGCGTGCAGACTGCACACAGCACCGACAGCGGCTTCATGTTAAGGTTTTTTTGTTTTAAAAAAAAATTTGTTTTCAAAAATAATAAAAGCCGTAAAAAAAAAAAATAATAATAATTAAAACTCAGAATAGGTAGACGGCCTCCCAGGTGTCCTGTGTGTTTTTGTTAGTTAAGGCAAAGTTGGTGCGTCTCTCAGGCCGAGTTTCCTCATGGAGATTTTCTTCAGCTCGACAGAAACTTCATTCACAGCAGCTCCCAGGCCAGCCAGCTCTCCGGCAAACAATCTGGGAGCCAGAAAGGAAAAGAGAAAAACACCAACAACAACAACAAAAAAAAAAGGAGTCTAAACCCTGTTAAAACGTCGCAGGTTTAAAAGCAACAGGTATTAGTTAAGTATCAAGTCCCAGACTCGACAAGGGGGGAAAAAAAAAAAACTTTTGTGCGAAAACAGCGAGCTGAAAAAAAAAAAAAAAAAAACTTTCTCTCCAACCTGAGGCAACAATCACAGCCTCACGCAAAAACTGCTTCACGGCGTCGACGAACGGATAAACCACGGGAGGACAGCGGACCGCAGAAAGTTGCCGGAGGAGAGCTGGGTTTCTTCTGTCTTCCCTTTTTCTTCTTCTTCTTCTGTTCTTGCTTCCTTTCCCAAATTTAAAGACGCCGTGGTTTCTGCGGCACAGGACGCTGGGCTGTTTGCGACTCGTACTGGGATCCAGATGCGAGTAAAAAAAAAAAAAAAAAAAAAAAGCCCCGGTGGACAGCCAGGAGCGAGTTCCGGGGACAAAGAGCCGGGAGAGCGGGAACACCAGGGCTGGAGTGCGGAGCGGGGACTCTCCCCGGCCTGGCCTCGGTCACCCTGCTGTCTGTCTAGACAAGAAGGAGAATCACCGGTGCTGAAAACCAGGACTGGAGCTGAGGGTGGAGCCACGGGCTCCGCTCATTGTCGGACAAAACTGAACAAAATGAAAAGCGGAGAAAGAAAGAAAGAAAAAAATCTCAATATGTACAACTGGAAAGCACTATATCACATAAATATCTATCAAACGTACAGCATAACCATGAAAACTGGTGAAAATATAGATAAATAAATTTGCATTGCAAAATGAGGAGACGCATGAGTTTCAGTGCTTTTTTTTTTTAAATTTCTGTACATTACCAACCAAACATACCAGAACAGACCAATGTAACAGAAATGGAAGAGAAATTACACAGTTTCAGGTTTTTGTTTTTCATCAAATCTAAAATGTGACATGCATTTGTCTCTAGGCCTGCCGCAACAAGAAATAAATCAATTAATCACATGATAAATGAAAACAAACGGAATCATTTCCATTTGCATGATTTATTGTTTTTCTTTTTTTTTCTCCCTCTTTCTACCAAAAACTGGACGACAAAAGTCTTCAGTCCAGTGCTTTGGTCTCACCCAGATGTTTTTTAAGGACAATTTTGTTAACACAGACTTCATTGTTCACTTTATTTGTTGTTTCTGTTGTTTTGTTTATTTATGTTGGATATTTAAAATGTCTTCCACTTCCAGCGTTAAATGTCCATTCAAATGTAAAGTTTATTGATCTTTAATAATGTCTTCTTGCATTATTATACCATTACCATTATATTACTTTAAAATGGTCTCAAAACAACAATATTATCATTTATCGCGATAACTTCTGGGACAATTTATCGTTCATCAATATTTGTCATTGTGACAGACCTAGTTTTATCCAGCCCTCTTTACTCTGATGCCCTTAAATAAAGTCCAATGTGACCAAATAACATCCAAAAAATCTGTGTCATTTAATCTCAGCTGCTCTTTGTTGGAGAGCATTAGAGAACAAACAGCATCATGAAAACAAAGGAACACAACAGTTGGAGAAATTTAATGAACAGGTAATGCATAAAACAATATTACATTTCACACAGTCATGTAAGGTCAAACCAAAACTGAACTTTGCCTTTTTGCAAAAACACTGCACTTCGTTATTCTCACTGTAAAACACAGAGGGAGTGGCATCATGCTAAGGGGATGCTTTCCTTTAGCTGGGACAGAGAAGCTAGTTAGAGTTTATATGAAAAAGGAGGACGCTAAATACAGAGCAATGCTAGAAGGAAACCTATTAGAGGCTGTAAAAGACTTTCAACACTATAAATATACAGCCAGAGATACAGTAGAATAGCTTAGGGCAAAGCAGAGTCATGTTTTAGGATGGCCTAATCAAAGTCAAGACTTAAATCCAACCAAGAATCTGGGTCAAGACTTCAAAATTGCTGTTCACGGACACACTCTCCCAAAAATCTGACTATTTCCCAAAGAACAAACAAATAATTAAATCTCTAGACGACGAAAGCCGGCAGAGAAAACTTAATTGTAGACAAATGAGGTTTGTACAGTACAGCACTTACTCAGAAGTAACCGACACAAAACACTGATATCTTCTGATTTTCATATGTGAAGTGATTGAGAGCTCTGCATCACCTCCCTACCACCAAAAATCCAAATGAAACACATTGAGGTTTGTCACTGTAATGTGGGAAAACTGTCAAAACGTCCAGGGCTACATTAGCAAGGCGCTAATGCTCAAATCCTGACATATGTTTTTGTGACAAACAGAGAGGCTTGTGTGCTGTTAGCAGTGAGGGAGTTGTGTTTCTGCCGTGCAGCCACCCGTCACGTAACCTGTCGCCGTTTGCAAAAGACGTAGATGTGTCTGACGCCGCTTTCTGACTGTGACCTTTGCCCTACTTTTAGCACAGATTTTTATTATTTTTTTAATAATGCCAAGCATTATTTATAAAACGTGAACAATGATTTGCTGGCATAAGAAGGAATCACAACCTACTATTCAAAGCTTTATGAATAATAACATCTTTTTTTTTTTGATGAGACACTGACAATACCAAGATATCATCTGCATAAAGTATGAAAATAGGGAAAAATGTTAAATTAGTGATAAAGTAGGGCAAAGGTCTACTTTTAGCACTAATTTTTTTTCACATAATGCTAAGTTTTATTTAGCATTCATTCTTCACATGCCAGAAAAGAATGAATCACTGCTGTGTGAAGGAATCACAATGTACTATTCAATGTTTTATACGTACCAACATCTTTTTTTTGATGAGAAACTGAGAACACCAAGGTGTCGTCCGCATAAAGTATAACAGCGAAAAATGCTAAATAGGTTCAAAAAGTAGACCTTTGCCCTAATTTTAGCACTGATTTTTTTTCTTTTTCCAGACAGTACTAAGTTTTATTCATAAAATATGAAGAATGAATCACTGGCATATAAAGGAACCACAACCTACTACTCAAAGCTTTATGAATAATAGCATCTTTTTTTTTTATGAGAAACTGAGAACACCAAGGTGTCGTCTGCATAAAGTCTAATAATAGGGGGTGAGGAAAATGCATCAAAGGTACAAAAATTATTGGGCACAAAGTTGATGTTTGTATTCTGTTATAGTGGGGGTGGAGGAGGGAAAGGGAAATCATAAGACTTTTCACCCCCTGTGATTTGAACATGCCTGGACTTGTGGGGTGCTTCTGTGTGTGCGTGCACATGTCCCTTTGGTTTGGTTTGGAATAAGCGGCACTTGGCAGAATGACATTCCTCCCTTTGTGTCCGCATTCCTGAGGCAGCTCCATTCATTCTGTGTGACTGCCGCCGTCGCTGCTGCTGCTGAGTTTGCCGAAGGAGCAGGAGGAGGATGCTGGAGTTGTGCGCATGGGAGAGCGTGGGCCCGGCCATCCTCTCAACAGCCCCACAAAGGCTAAGAAAATGGTTTAGTGCCATGGTAATTAGACATGAATGAGCTCTGAATGACACGACATGTCTCAGGCTTTTCTTTTTTTCTTTTCTGCGGCTGAGGAATTTCCAACATCCAACTTGGTAAAAAAAAAAAAAAGAAAGAAAGAAAAAAAAAAAATCGGACCGGACTGCAGAACTCTTAAGCTCCTGAATGCCAAAGTTATTTTGATTTCTATGCACTGTTTGATGACCCTTCCAACTCTTGAAGGCACTGAGGGGGTCTAACTAACTGTGTGTGACTGTGTAATTATTCAGAAAAATACATCTGGAAGAGGTAGGAGTGAACAGCAACACATCACAGTTGACCTTTCACAAGAACTGCTTTCTTTCAAGTCCCTTTAAAAAAAAACTTTGTAGGACTTTTTGATTTTGTCACAGCAATCTTTTACACTGAAGGATGGATCCAGGGATCTCAGCTCACTGACTATTTTATTGTCAAAGCGGCAGTATGTCATTTTCATTTAAAAATACATGTTTTTTTTAATATATTTGTTGAAACTGTCACTATGTTGTGACAATATGGTGTCGGACAAATAATCTATGAAACAAAATCAAGCTCCAAATAATCTGTGAAACAAAATCAAGCTCCGCTGCCTTCTCCCAGTGCTAATTAGAAACAACCAATCAGAGCCAGGGGGAGGGTCTTAGTGCTGTCAATCACTCTTATGTACGCTGTGAAATAATCTGCCAAAGGAACTGGAACGTTTCCCATCAATATCGAGGAATTACTTACCTAAAACAAGCTCCTACTGTATATGTTGCTGAAAAGTTACTTTTAAGTTAGTTTTGTCTTATTTCAAGTGGACTAAGATGCTTGCTGTAGAAGCTCGACCAAAACAATACTTGGTAAAATTTGGTGTTTTAGAAGTGTGCTGACATGGGCTGAAGGTCCGCTCAGACAGGAAGAAGCCAAATGCGCCTGATTTAAAAACATGCTTAGGAACAAAGTTTACTTTTTGGAAGCATGCCCTTTCTTAGCTTTGTCTTATAAACTAGTCAAAAAAAAAAACAACACTTGGTAAAGTTTTGCGTTTTTGCAGTGGATTTCTCTTATTTCAACTGACGTTTAAATAATTCTATTGTTCACGTGAGCTATATCCTAACTTTATACAGCGGGGGTTAAAAAAAACAACCAACTTCCAACTGATTACTTCGTTGATCAGGAGACTCTTACTAAGATACATAAGCTCATGAATTGTACAGTGGTGAGTCACAGACAAAACTGCCCCGCCGATATCCTGCCGACTAACACTGAAGTGACCTTTCACTCTAGGAACGTCGGCTGTTCCGGCATCGCCCCGAGTATTAGCCTAAGAAATCACGCGGACCCTGCATCCTGGGCCAGCTGCTGTTCTCCCTGCTCATCTCATTATCAGCCTCTCTTAACACCTTAAAAGCTGCAATCCAGCTCAGGGTGAAAAGCACAGCTGGACGAGGATGGCGTTATTTATTTATTTTTTATTAATTATTATTATTTTTCTTAATCTTGATCTGCTGGGAAGAAGGTGTGTGGGTGTGACTCACTACACCAGAGGGTTTCGGTGTGTAGAGTGTTTGCAGAGACAAGACGTGGGGCGCTGACCTCGTTAGGAGAGCAGACAGACTTTGAACGCAAACAATTAGGACTAATGAAGCTTGTTTCATTGTTTCGGGCGTGAATGAGCGTCTGTTACCTGGCAAAGGTGAACGTAATCAGGCCCGTTTAATCAGCGAGCTAATTCGCTAGTTGCGGAGCCCCGCGTGATCTGTCAGAGGAGAGGGGAGGAACAGAAACGAAACGGCAAGGAACGGACGCACGCACACGACCCGCACGTGGCGTGGCGGATTTGTGGAACTCCCAAGTCAGGGGAACCGTAAATTTCATGATTCACGGACGGCTTTGAAGAGAAGATCAGGGTGTAAAAAAAAAAAAAAAAGCACATGGAGCAATATATCTGCGGCACGGTTTGTCCTCTTCGTCACAGCGTGCCGTCCATTTTCTTTGGGTTATTTTTTTTCTTGTGGAACAATCATCAAATTGTCAAACCTGTTGCACTTCACTGTGTTTTATTGCACTGGGAAGTTTTTTTTTTTCTTCCTTCCCACAAAACACCATTAAGGTTTTTAATAAATTTTTTAACTACCAGCCTGCATGGTGAATGACTTCTTTAAACTTGCTGAACAACAAGCATCTCCGCGACGCCGTGCTTGAGAAACAAACTCTTAAAAACGCTCATACGAGCACGAGAGTGGCACTCAGGCAGCAATATGGCCGACCAAAGAGTCCTGCGGAGGATAACAAAGAAAAGGCAGACGCAGTAAATCAAAGCGATTTATTTGGAGCTAGAGCTTTTATTCCGGCAGCCTTAAGAGTCATTTGTTGCATTTTAACTTTTTCCCTCATGCTCTAATGATAAGTCGGGCATGAGTCAGGGTGATAAGGCTAAATTGCTTTTTTTTTTTTGTGTTCCCTAATTAGTTCAGTCTGAACATAATTGATTGTTAGTGTGTTTTTTTTTTTTTTCCACTACCTAATCAGAAGTCGGTGGTTTCTCTGGCAGTGACGTAATCCTCCGTTGAAACCATGTTTGCGGTTCGCAGAGCAGCTCGTTCACCGCGATGGAATGGGCTGGTCTCTTAGCTAGACTGATTCTGTCAGACTGCTGTTCTTGGGCAAACCTGCTGAACTCACATTGACATTTTCAGAAATGTAAGCTACTCAAAGGGGGAGTATCATGTAAACCTGACTTTACTGAGCTTCACATCAGGTTATAATGTTATTCCCTCATCAAAAACACACCTGGAGGGTTGATTTGATTCCTCTATGCATGTTTTAAGAAATCCTTTAATCTCCATGGCAACCATTCACTTGTACAAAATGCCTGGATGGACTTAGCACTGCCCTCGAGGACGAAGCTCCTCCTCTGAGCTTCAGTTTCAAAGCTTCACCTTCACAGAGCAGTCCTGCCCCACTGGGCTCCTTCAGACTAGCCAGCAGCAATTAGCAAACACCTGGTGGAGCTGCTGAGCTCATTATATTCGCTGCTTCTCTGTTAGAGGAGCCATGTTGTGATGACTTCCTGAAGGCGGAGTTTCAGAAAGAGCAGGAGCTTCTTAAAGAGACAGAGGCAAAATTTCAAGGTGTTAAATTACTAAGTCAGTTTTTTAAAGTTATATAAACAGATTTGAACAATAACTGGAGGTAACATAGTTACTTGATCGTGTTATGCGCCTAGAAAATACATAATACTGCCCCTTTAAGCAAGTGAAAGATAAATTGCACCATCTGGAAACATTTTGTAAATCATACTGAAGTGTTCAGACACGTTGAACTTTTCACGCTTCACATTCCAACCTGGAGCTTCAAAGCATTTTGAGATTAACTGGAACAAAACAAAGTATTGCATAATTGTGAAGTGGGAAGGGAGAGGCATACATGCTTTTCAAAACTGTCCAAAAATCTGAAGTCTGGATTGGATTTGTATTCCACCCCCTTTACTGTGCTACCCAAAAATAGAAATTAACAAACTGTTAGTGTCCAGAAGAACAAACGGCATCATGATGGCCAGGAAACGCAGCAGACATCCACGGCGAGAGAGGCAGAGAAGGTCAAACACAATACTCCAAATCGTCAACAGTAAAAGTTTGGCTCAACTGCTGATCTACCAAGACATGGCCGTCCAACTAAACTGAAACTCTACAGAAGGAGAGTATTAATCCAGGAAGCAGACAAAGAAGACCAGGCAAGTACTTTATCCTCTGGTTGTACATTTCAAATGTCGATATTCTGCTAATGTAAAATATATATCTATATATACAGTACAGACCAAAAGTTTGGACACACCTTTTAATTCAATGAGTTTCCTTTATTTTCATGACTATTGACATTGTAGATTCACACTGAAGGCATCAAAACTATGAATAACACATGTGGAAATATGCACTAAACAAAAAAGTGTAAAACAACTGAAAATAGCCCTTATATTCTAGTTTCTTCAAAGTAGCAACCTTTTGCTGTGATTACTGCTTTGCACACACTCTGCATTTTCTTGATGAGCTTCAAGAGGTCGTCACCTGAAATGGTTTTCACTTCATAGGTCAACCTGCCCTGTCAGGTTAATAAGTGGGATTTCTTGCCTCATAAATAATCATGAAAATAAAGAAAACCCATTTTAATTAGGTGTGTCCAAACTTTTGGTCTGTACTGTATATATATATATATATATATATATAATTCTGCAATTGTGATGTTTCCATTAAATTTGAAATGCAATTAAACTCACATGAATAAGTTTGTTCACGTGGCAAATCACTATAAAGCCCACCACTCCAACATCCTCCTCCCACTTCCTGTCGTTTTCTTCATCTTTTCCTCCATTAGTAACATCCGGTTGTTGATCACATGACTCCTGTGGCGCGGAAAAAGTATTTCCATTTCAGTTTTGCGAAATACGCTATTTCTGATACAGCCGCATATCCATCTCTTCCTAGGGCTTTTTTTTTTTTTTACATTGCCATGTTGCCATTAAGCAAATTTATTTTTGTAATTCCAACTTGCGCAAGCTGCCGGTAGGCATGCGGCAAAAGATCTGCTGTTGGCAAATGCCGGTTCTACGTAGTGTTTATTCATGTGGTCTGGACAAAAATACATGCCATACTTTTCAGATTTATGCTCGTAAAATAATGCGAAAACCCCGTGCTGCTTTCACTGAAAATCAATATGAAATACAGAGGTCTGTAGCTGTAACATGACAAAATGGGAACAATTTTAAAAAGCGCTCTTTGTAAAGTAATGCGCTAAACCTTTACACACTTCGTGGCATCAAGTGCCGCAAAAAGAACAAAAAAAAAAAGTATTAATTAGGGACACAGAAGCAGTGTTAATAACGTAACATCACAAGAGCTACATGTTGTTGCTCTTGATTAGAAAAAGAGGCGACGGTTTTCAGAAAAAGAAAGAGAACTTCTCCGTCTGTCCACCGGCGCACAAACCGTCAGCTGTTGTCTGAACCGTGAATCGCCTCCTGCTTGTTTGAAAGCCGCTTAACGTCCGCGAGGAAGCAGCGCGTCTGCGGTGCCGAGCAACTGACACCGGAAACACTTTAGGACGTGCGCGATGACGCTGAGCGGGACATTAATAGCCGCGTCGCTGCGGCGGGAACACGCCAACATGACCTCACATGTTCTGGAGAAAAGTCGACAAGCTCTCAAGAGGACCAGGCAGCGCACAGCATATGTTCATGTTTCCTTTTCTCCTCTTCTGACTCGGGCCGAAGCAGGCGGCGCCTGGTGCCGCAGAGAGGGACTGTGGAATGACACATCCCGGTTCGGTGTGGTCGTTAACAGACCGCGCCTGACCCCACCCTAATGTAATGACGGGTTGGGCTGGCTGTGAAGTCTAACAGGCTTTAAAATGCGACTGTACAGAGGTGTTTCCTCGAAAAAACTAAATCCCCACACATACTGCTCCGTGGACCACTACAGGAGAGAGAGAGAGGAGAGAGGGAGGAAGCGTTGGCTAACATTAAACGAGTTAAAAGCAATTTTTTTTTTTTAGCTGCTAAAATGTGTTTAGCTTGTTTAATATTTGTAAAAGTTGTACTTTTACAAAAATCAAAGTCGTTTTCCTCTATCTCTGTTAAAACCGTCATGGTGTGACAGTATGAGACAGACAACTTGTGAAAACTGTTTTCCTCCTCCGCCTGCTCCCTGAGCTGCTGCTGCGCTCTGAACAAACGCACCTGGACGAAAACAACCAATCAGAGGCAGGAGGAGGGTCTTAGCGCTGTCGATCATCCTACTGTACACACTGCTAAATGTGGAGAAACAACGTAGCCTTTTCGGAAAACTGTTTATCCGCCGTCATCGGTGGCAATGCTATTTAGCGTTAGCATTCATGACGGGCTATGCTGAGACCTAGACCCTCCTCCTGGCTCTGATTGGTTGTTTCTCATGGCTTGAGCGGCGTATGGGAGAAGGCAGAGGAGGTTGATTTGTTTTTCACAGATTATCTGTTTTATGCTATACTATCACAACATAATGATATGTAAAAAAGTTTTTGTAAGAGTTACATACTGTAACTCTAAGCGTGGCTTTTACAGACTGAATAAATACTGATTTATGGATCAACAGAAATGGAAATACAAAGAATGACAAGAAAATAACCAAATCCTTCCATCCGCAATCAACAAGTGAGAAATAAAAATAATTTAATAAAACAGTAACGAACAAATAAGGAAAATATGTGATGTAATTCATTAAATCGTGCTAAATCACTTCAAGCACTTTTCTACAAATAATGTTTATATATTCTATACAAGTGAACAACAGATGATTAGCACATCAAGTTTGTTTTGGGGCCTCGTACTTTTGTTTCAAAATGCTGGTTACTTACATCCAGCCACATAAATAAATCTGTTATTGATTAATACATTTTGTTGTCAAGGAAATTTTTTGTCATAAACACTCCCCCCCCCCTCCTATTTAATTTAAATCTACTTGCAAATGAACTCTTTTACATTTCACATGCCTTCCTGCTTACGTTTACATACCAACACTTAGATTACTGTTATTACTTTAGTGAGACACATAATACTTACTTAAGGTGGACTGCAGGACTCTCTGTGATGGATTGCTGAAATGTCCGAGTCCACATTTTGACTCCGACTACTGGAAGAGTCACAGACAATAAATGATGGATGGATGGCCACACGTCTGATGTTATGGAGTCACATTTTCTGAAAGCTTACCGCAATCAAATAAAAAAAACAAAACAACAACAAACATTTAAATCACGTATTATTAATGCAAGTGCAGAATTCACAGGAGACCTTTTTATGAACCAGGTCAAAGTGCATCTGCAGAGCGGCGTTTTCTCTCCTCGGTGAAACCACTGAAGGAGCTTCTACTGCTATAAAATAATAATCATTATTATTTAATGTAGAAATAAAATTGGTGATTCCGCGTTTGTTTTCCTCTCCGTTCTGCGGCGGATGGACTGATTTTTACGCGGCTCCCCTGACCAAACATAAATTAAACAAATTAGGACAAAAACCGTGACCTATAAATTCAAATCCGCTCACAAAAAAAAATGTTACACGCAACACAAAGGGATAGTCTTTTCTAAGCTTTCTGAGTTTCTCCTGTTGTCATGGTAACCAGGAGCCCATCCACTCATTGACATGTGAAGTTCACTTTGGTGCACCCAAACCTGCTTTTAAATGTTGCATTAAAAAAAAAAACGTGTTTTGAAATGAAGACTGACTTAGATCCTGTTTGGCTGATGAGAACCGATACATTTGTTTGTAGATTTTCTTCAAAATTACAAGCAAGCTGGACGTCATTTAGCAAGTTCTAGATCTATGATCTGGTTCCCATAAAAAAACAACAAAAAATTTGGAGTTTCATTAAAATACCTTAAAAAAAATGTAACATTTCTGGCGATTTTAGTTATTAAAAATTTGACTTTTTTTTGGCCCGTCGTCATATTTTTGTTGACAGTTGTGGCCTAAGTGACAACGTCTGAACAAAACGTCTTTTTTTACCCCTGAAATGAACCAAAGTGTTTAAAACTAGGACAGAATTGAATTCGAATACGTGCGTTTGACTGAATTGGACCTACGTCTGCGTATAAAGTGGATCAGCTTGTCTTGGAAAGTGCATTGAAATGATGTTTGCTGTGAATGTGAGTTTTCCCATGTATGAATGGTGCAAATTTATTTTAAAAAAGTTTTCTTTTTTCCCCTGTAAACCGTATGTTTTACTGTAGATCGCAACATTTAATTGAGTTTTTCTTTTGAACAGACAATAATTTTAACTTTAAAAACTACAACAACAACAACAAAAAAAACCCAAACGGTGAAATGATCTTGGTTTATTCTTGCTTTGTACTTTCCAGCGAGTTAGAAAACAGCCTGGCCTGCTGCTCCGCTTGCAGGCGGGAAACCTGCGTGGGAAGGAAGCCGCGCTACGGTTTATAATCACTTCCTCTTGCTATGACAAGTTAAACCTGCAGCTCCGAGCAGTCCGCAGAGTCCAGTTTTTGTTTAGCGTCTCTCTGCACATCCATCCTGCTTTCTGCAATACAAACAACACGGGAGCTGGTCTTGTTTTTTTTTTTTTGGGGGGGGTCACTTCCTTTTAAAATCCCAGTTAAATTAAAGAAACAATAACATGAAATGGGACTTCCGACATGTAGCCCAAAACCCCCGAAGAGACCCAGTGATTAAACGCAAACGTCAGGATTTTGAAAAACCGGCTAGCTGAATGCACACAAGCACACTACTGAGTTGCACCGTTTCTGTATATGCCATTTCAAAACTTGCTTTATGCACAGGGCGAAAGAATAAGCGAGAAAGTCGTAGCGACGCGTCACATTCCAAACAGCGGATCGGTTCACGAACTAAGAGATGGCAAATTAACACATTTTTATAAACGTGGCACCAACACAGGAACACACACACACACACACACATCTGTACAGCTGTCAGGCTGAGTCACACACTTAAAGCTACCAGCTTTACAAAACGAAGCAGACTCCGCTCGTAAGAGTGAGAAAGAAAAAATAAAAATCAGCCAGAATTAATTTAGTTCATCAGATAAACACCCAAACAGGAACGATCAAGAGTTAAAAAGAGATATTTATAGCACAGCTTCTGAAAGGACAGTGCATCTTTAAAGGGATAGTGGAGAATTTTTCAGATGAGGTTCTGCTGAGAAGTAATGAGTAGTTAATGTCTTGCCTTCTTCGGCATCTTCTCTTGTCGTGAATCCGGATTAGCTAGTCTAAGAGGCTCGAGCTAACGGTTCATCAGAGAGGAGCCGAGATTAAAAACAACCTCTGTCTCAAGAACTCTAGAGTGGTTTACGCAAATTCTGTTTTATGAACCATGTAAACATTTGTCATGTTTACATTGGGACATTTTGAACACCAAAGTCAAAGATTATTTAAACAGGAAATAGAGACAGGAAGTGGCGCCGCACCAAAGATCTTGCTGTGTGAAACGTATTGAGAATAAAACATTTCTATTAAAGGGGCGGTATCATGCAAGATCAACTTTTTTGTTTAGCTTTATATCATGTCAAAAACAAACCTGGAGCGTTGCCTTGATTCCTTCGTGCATGTTTGAGAAATCCTTTAATCTCCATGGCAACCATTCAGTTGTGCAAATCGCAGGGGTGGACCTAGCTCCGCCCCCTCAGAGCTGCAGTTTCCGAGCTTTCGCCTCGCAGGGCTGCCCTAACCATCGACTCTCCCACTCAGCCCCTTCAGACTAGCCAGCAGCAGTTAGCAAACACCTGGTGGAACTGGGCATCAGCTGAGCTCATCATAGGAGCTTCTTCTCAGTGAAACTTTGGTAAAAATGTTGTTAAAGGGTTAATGGAGGAGCCATGTTGTCATGACTTCCTGAAGATGGAGTTTCAGAACGAGCAGAAGCTTTTGAAGAGACAGAGACCCAATTTCAAAGCGCTAAATTACAAAGTCAAATTTCTTTTAAGTCGTATGTGATATTTATAGCGTTTTTATAACAGCCAAAGGTTCTGCACTTGCTTGATTGTGTTATAAAATGACACCATGTGCCTGGAAAAGTCATAATACTGTCCATTTAAGAGTAACTGTCCCGCTAAAATGTGGTTGGAGTTTAGTGAGTCATTCTGGTTTGAACTTCTGGGTTATTTTTTGTTGCTTTTCATTCTTACATTTCAATATTTTGATCACTTTAATTTCGGGTCATGCTTAAAGTTTCAGAGGCTTATTTCGTTTCCCTGATCTCACCGTTTCCCCAGTGGATTCATTCCACACCAATTAGTCATTTTCCCTCAGCTCCTTCAGTCTCTAACAGATGCAACCCTGCTCCCTCCCCCCCAATAGTCCCTCTTCTTGGTTTCTCTGCTTCCCGTCTTAGTCCTCTCCTTGTTGGATTAAACTTTTGATCTCCATGTCTGCCTGTTATTCCTGCTGTGGTTCATTTAATTCTCCTTAGTTTACTACTATAACTCAGATTCATAACAAATGTCACCTCAAGACACTTTAAAAGACCCAACAGACCCAGTTTATTTACAGAACAATGCAGTCAGTCCAATCCAATTATGAAATCAAGTTAAGAGTTATACATCCCAGCTGGATCCCAGCTCTAAGAGTGTTTTTAAGTTTATCTATGAACCTGCCTTCATCATGCCTGGAAAAGTCACAAAGCTCTTTAGACAGAACTTGTAGAAGTCCATGTTGGTTGAATCCGGCCCACCATAACTTTTAATGTGGCCATCTAGACTAAACAGACACATGGATATGAACAGAGCCTTTAGGATAATAGTTGTGGGCTTCAATATTCTTGTATCAATCAAATCAAAGCAGTTTTTGTCTGCAAAGTCCCAAATTACATCTATCTGGCCCTCCAGTTTGTCACCTTCCAGAGATCGCAGAAATTAGCGCAAAAGCAACATATCCCCCGCATAATGCATAATTGTGAGTTTATTGCAAATATTTCACAAATATGGTCAAAAACATCAGGTATAAGTATTGCCAATGTGGCAGTATTTCTTACTGCCACGTTGGCAGTAAGAAACACCAAGGCTGGAAGTAAGGCTCCAGCCTTACTTCATGTCAAGTTGAAGTATGAGATCAAAATTGGGAGTAAGAAAAAGTCCCATTTGTTGTCATGCATCAAGACAAATATTGCATAATTCATTGTAAATATCTCTAAAGTAGCTTAACAAATTCAGTTATTTCAATTGCAAAAACAAACAAAAAAAAAAATCACAAACACGACTGAAAAATCCAGGAGGGAGGAATCGATGTGAAAACATTTCAGTAGTATTTAGTTTTATAGCACAATCAAGTAACGACGTTACCGTCAGTTGTTATGAAAACACTATATAAAATATGACTAAAAATAAACTTTACTTTGTAATTTAATGCCTTGAAATTGGGCCTCTGTCTCTTTAAAAACTCTTGCTTTTCATGAAACTCCGCCTTCAGGAAGTCACCACAACACGGCTCCTCTATTAACCCTTTAACAACATTTTTACCAGTGTTGCATTGAGAAGCAGCTCCTATAATGAGCTCAGCTGATGCTCGGTTCCACCAGGTGTTTGCTAATTTGCTGCTGGCTAGTCTGAAGGAGCTGAGTGGAGGGGGGAGGGGCTCTGTGGGGCAGAAAATCGGCTTGGAAACTGCAGCTCTGAAGAGGAACTTCACCTAGAAAAGGGGAAGCAATGGGCCTTCCCATCCCTTCATCTGTTTTATACAGCTTAATGGTTGCCATG
Source organism: Xiphophorus couchianus (assembly GCF_001444195.1). Classification (NCBI taxonomy): domain Eukaryota; kingdom Metazoa; phylum Chordata; class Actinopteri; order Cyprinodontiformes; family Poeciliidae; genus Xiphophorus; species Xiphophorus couchianus. Next base: position 25,101,091 of record NC_040250.1, on the reverse strand, counting down.
GAGATTTAAGGATTTCTCATTGCATGAAAGAATCAAGGCAAGACTCCAGGTATGTTTTAGATTAAGGACTAACATTATAGAATGATGTAAAGCTCAAAAAAGTCAGTTTTACATAAGACTGCCCCATTAAGAAGTACTTATCAAAGGCAGAGGCAGCCGCTTATTAATATTTTAAGAGTTTGTTATTGGATTTTATCAATACATTCTGGCACAGTTCTGGCCCTTTAAAAACAGTTGTGAACCAACTGTTAGTTTCTGCCTGGATCAACCAATTTGAATTCACGCTAATCGAAGATCGTTACCTACAGCAGGTAAGACGTTTACAGCACATAAGCATTCAGCAGAACCTTGTTTGAAAACAACTCTGGACTTTCCCTTTAAGTACGTTGATTCCCTATGAGCTTTCAGGTCCAGTGCTGGCAAGAGTTTCCCTCACAGTCATGAGGGAAGATGGAAGCGGCTGACGCTCGGCCCTTCCAGCTGGGCTACCAGTCGGTACAGACAGAGAGGTTGCACTTATTTACATGTCCACAGTTTAATAAATAATCAGCTTCTCTCCTGCCTTGTTGCTATAGAGACAAAGTCAGTATATGAGCATGTGAAGCCAGAGAGTACAAAAAAGTAAAGTTTGCCAGCTGGAAGTGTCCTTATTTACAAGACGGGATATGGAGTGTGCTTGATTTTGAAACGTCGGACAAATTTGAAAGAAGGAAAACTATTGTTAGAGTAGAAGAAAAAAAAGGGGGGTTTTGGTTGTTAATACTTCCTTTGATGGGGCCACCGGTGTTTTAGAGGTCCAAAAGATTCATCACCTTCTACGTGTTTGTAAGGAATTTATAGCTAAAACAGAGGGCAGAAGGCCGGCTCCGTCAGTGGCGCCAAAGCGGGAGGAGAGCGAGCGTCGCTGGCAGCACAGGGACCAGGCCGCTCCTCGGCAACGGAGCCGCAGGTGACGGGGCCCCTCCCATTCCGGCGGTGGCCAGCCGAGGGGTCAGCAACTGCTCCTGGAAGGTGAAGTCATCCAGGTTATCAGCGAGGTCTGAGGGGAGGCAGAGAGAGAAAGACAAAAGTGAGCGAAGTAGGAGATAATGGGGGCGAGGTAGAGGAACGAGAAACATGAGGGGGACGGAGAAGTTTAGAACAAACTCGGAGATGGAAACGGAAAAAACACACGCGATGCCTCGCTGCTCTCGGGACAGACCGGACCTCCCTGCCGCTCCTACATATAATCAGATGCTGCGGACGCACGTCGAACCGCGTCGCACGTTTGTTTAAGTCGGAGAGACTACCGAAACGGGCGGACTTGAAGGGTGCATCTGCTGGAAACAGAAAAAAAAAAAAACCCCACAGAGGCTGCATGAAGTCATGTCTCAGACTCAGGAGGAAAAAAAGAGCCAGAAATGTTTGACTGATGCGTGCCATCTGTGTGTCGGCTGAAAGCTCACTGAAACGTGGGGGGAATTATCTTTTATGACGCAACAGATGCTCTTCGCTGAAACAACCGATTTGTGGAACGGTGCTGAGTTCGGGAGAGAGCAATTCACAACACTTTGAAGAATGGGTAGTGCTGCGTATATTTTCGGTGGCTCCGCGGAGGATGATTTGTGGCGTTCAGAAATAGCTGAGATGGTATTTATGACAGCTACAAACGCCGTTTCCTCATGTCTAGGTTTAAAACCGTGGGGCCGTAAAACGGCATCTTTCCGTCTGCGAGAATGGCAACACTACGAACACTAAAAACTGTTTAGGGAGCGTTGCACCAAGATACTCTGTCAAGATACCTGCTATTTTAAATAGATGGCTTTGGTAGGATCAGTCTGAAATGTCTTTTGGACAAAAATGCAGTTAAAACAACACATTTACATATAAGCAACTGCTTTTCCTCACATTAACCAAAACTTACATTTTACAGTTTTAGGCTAGTTAAGATGATCAACACTATTTCTACTTCCAGATTGCCAGAATAATGGGAGAAATACGTTTATGAGGGGATTCTTTTTAAACTTTCTCCAAATTCAGATGCTTACCCTACATTTTTATATACAGTAGGTCACGTTTCCAAAAGGTAAGACAGACGTCCCTAATCACGTTTCCAAAGTATAATCAGATTATTCATGTTGCTTTAGGTACATTTGGCTTCTTCATCTCTGAGTGGCTTTTCATCCCACGTCAAAAACAGAAAATCTTACCAAGTATTTTGTCTAGTTTCTAGTGGAAATATTTACTTAAAACAAATTTTTGTAACTTGCTGAAAAGTTACTTTTAAGTTAGTTTAGTCTCAGTTCAGGGCAGCACAGTGGCGCAGTTGGTAGAGCTGTTGCCATGCAGCAAGAAGGTCCTGGGTTTGATTCCCGGCCCAGGGTCTTTCTGCATGGAGGGTCATCTCCCTGTACATGGTGGGTTCTCTCCGGGTACTCCGGCTTCCTGTTCTCCGCCTTCCTCCCACAGCCCCAAAACATGACTGTCAGGTTAATTGGTCTCTCTAAATTCTCCCTAGGTGTGAGTGTGTGTGCATGGTTTCTGTCCTGTCAGTCTCTGTGTTGCCCTGCGACAGACTGGTGACCTGTCCAGGGTGACCCCGCCTCTCGCCCGGAACGTAGCTGGAGATAGACACCAGCACCTCTCCTGACCCCACATGAGACAAGGATGTAAGAAAATGGATGGATGGACTCAGTTCAAGTGTGCTGAGATATTTGCACCAAAAACTAGATGAGATACTTGGTAAGATTTGGTGTTTTCTGCAGTGTTCAGGACTTGTTTCACTGAGGATAGTGATCACGTTACCAGCTTAAGTCAAACTCTTATTAAGACATTTTGCTTTTGTTCTGCGATTGAGTAACACATCCCTGAAGATTTAAAACTTAAAACTATTAGGACTAGTTTCTGGAACCTGTTAATGACCAGATCATTTTTGACGTGTTCTGATTCAGAATACCGACAAACTAAGAGAGACTTTATTTCTGTTGGCTGTGGCACAGCTAACCTGACTATTGAGTTCAACAAATGAGGAATCGAGCTGGGTTTGTGGCGTGAAACTAGAACCAGATAAAGTTGGGTATAGTCCTAGTCAAAAGCAAACGCAGTATAAAGTTTGTTTAAAAAGGTCGAGTGCTTCTGAAGAGAAACTTTTTTTTTTTTTATGACTCTTTTGAATTTTTCTAAATTTGGAAGCAGAATCTGTGCTGTGATGATAATCTAAAAAAACAAACAAACAGAAAAACCTCAGATTTTACTTCGGTGCCAGTTTGATTGATAGTATGATTTTTGGATGGTTGTAAATGCCCGCCACGGACACAGGAAGTGGAAGATTTTGCTAATATTATGAATTACTAGCAACAAAGAAAGAGAAAGGAAAAAAAAGGAAAACCCTTACTTTCCTTATATATTTGTTTGTTTCTTTCTTGGTTTCCCTTCTCTTTAGCAGTAGCAGCAGCTTCTTGGACACTTGCTGCTCTCTTCTTTCTTACTGCCGTCTTGTTTTGCATCCACAGCTTTTTCCTTACTGTGGATGCAAGTAAGAAGAGCAGGAGGACTGTGAGCAGGAGGACTCACAGGCAGATCCTCCTGCATGCGAGTGTGTCTGCGGGTGTGTGTGTGAGTGTGCTATCTTGTCTAGCAGATAGCAGTGAGAGACTGAAATGAAAGAAGCGAGTTATGAGGCAGGCCAGAAGGATATCAGAAGTAAAGCTGCTCCGCAGCGAGGAACGCCAGGTATGAGGCGCGGAGTCCCCAGTCATGCCAGACGCAGACCAAACACACGGTACACGCTGACGAGTTTTTTAAATATCCGCCTAGTCTTTACGGACTTGGTTGCTCAGCATCATTCACAGCTTTTGGATTTTTCCACGTCCTATCGCTTCGGCTGCAGGTTTTGAAGTGTTATAGGGATGTTATACGATTAAAACAAACAAAAGAGCGTAAATTACGAGGCGGAGGGATTTTTTTTATGAAGGGAAAGAATTCAGTATTATGAAATATATGTTTTTTCAGCTTTAAATCATAATGTTATTACCTAATCAAAAACACACCTGGAGTGTTGCCTTGATTCTTTAATGCACGTCTCAGAAATCCTTTAATTACCATGGCAACCATTCAGCTGTGCAAAACGGTTGTACCTAGCTACGCCTTGGAGGGGACTCCCACACTCTGCTCCTACAGACTAGCCAGCAGAAATTAGCAAACACCTGGTAGAATCTACTGATCACATGAGCTGCTTCTCAGTGAAACGCTGGTGAAAATGTAGTTAAAGGGTTAATGGAAGAGAAATTTTGTGATGACTTCCTGAAGGCGGAGCTCCAGAAAAAGCAGGAGTTATTAAAGAGACAGAGGCCCAATTTAAAGGCATTAAATTACAAATTCAAACTTATTTTAAGTCATATTTAATACAGATAGCATTTTTATCACAAGTGAAGCTTGTGCTATAAAGTGATACTATGTGGCTGGAAAATACATAATCTTGCCCCTTTAATAAAACACATTGTAGTTTCAGGTTGACGTGGCAAGAAATAAAGAGTTTAGGAAGTGTGAATCCCTTCGTAGGACTCAGTAACTCTCTGAGTTCTTACAGTCTGTGTTAATCTGCGGAGATGTCAAACTAAAGCGGACGCTCGATAAGAGTGACAAAAGGGAGCAGTTAGGAGTCTGTGGAAAAGCTTTGCTCTGGTAGAGACACAGAGCATGAGGCCCTTTCCCTCACGCTGTCCCTCGCCCTCTGCGCCGTCAGGCTCCGTCTTAAATAGAGGAACGAGGCAAATAAATAAACCTCCGAAAGCTCCAAACTGCATCTCCCACGAATTCATCCACAGTTACGACATCTTTTGAGCCGCGGCCCGAAGGACAATTAACTTTTCCCCCAGCCCTCGCCGTGTCCCCTGACATGGCAGTGGGCAGACATTCTCTGGGGCTCTGAAAGGGCGATTTGTCACTTTCGACAGCGGCACACTGTACCGCCGAGCCAATTAAGCTCAAGGTGCAATTCGATACAGCTTTTATACACAGTGTGGATAAGGGGCAGGGCGGGGAGTCGAGGAGCGGGGCGCGTCTGCATTTGTGTGCGGATGATTGAGTGGGGTGGATGTGCCCGTCCCAACAAGCGCTGTGTGAAAAAGCGAGAGACAGAGTGGAAGGACATTGTTCCCGCTGTTGCTGCTGCTATGCAGCGGCAATCATGTGAAGGGAGAAAAAAGAAGAAGAAAAAAAAAAAGCCTCTGTTTCTGAGAAAAAGAGAAGAAAAAAAAGTCCCAGGGAGTGAGAGAGGGTCTTTCTCTCTCGTTTAAACACACGGACGTGAGCGGTACCACAGAGGGGCCTTGTTCCGCAGGATTTTAAAAACAACTCAGTTGGGACTGAGCTCTATGCAACCTAGATCCCTGCACAGTGCTATACGCCAGGCTGGGACTAATAATATCCTGGTATAATTAGTGACCAACACCTGTGGCTGTGTTTCTAGACCTAAATGCAGACAGGGTGGGAGTGAATCGCACAGACAAGAAAAAAAAACTAAAAACAGACAGAAGTCGTCCAGATTCATGTTCCTCTGGTTCACTTTTTCCTTTTATGGCCTCGTGGGGAGGAGTGACAATTAGACACAGTATTTACATGCCTCACATTTTTTTGCATTTGTCACGTTACAACCACAAACTTGTTATCAGATAGAGCAAAACAAGGTAAGGATTCTCATCCTCTCCACAGGGAGTTTCAATTTCTTTTTAGTCCCTAAATATAGGACAAGGCAGATTTAAAGAGGCAGTATTGTGCATTTTCCAGGCACAATTCTGAAAATATTTAGTCTACTCTGCAAAGTCTTCTCTGACTTTACAGAGTAGACGTGCCTAGATTCTTGATGGTAGCGATCAAGAGACTATGCTACCATCACTTGTTATAAAAATGACATGGATATCAAATATGACTTAGATCAAATTTTTCATCGTAATTTAACTCTTTAGGTGGGACTCTGTCTCTTTAAGAAACACCTGCTCGTTCTGAAACTCCGCCTTCAGGAAGTCATCACAACATGACTCCTCTATTAACCCTTGGACAACATTTTATACCAGCGTTGCACTGAGAAGTTGCTCCTATAATGAGCTCAGCTGATGCTCAGTTCCATCAGGTGTTTGCTACTTGCTTCTGGCTAGTCTGAAGGAGCTGGGTGGGGGAGTTGAGGGTGTGGGCGGCTCTGTGAGGCGGAAGCTCAGCTTTGAAACTGCAGCTCCGAGTAGGAGTTTCGCCTCAAAGGCGGCACTAAGTCGATGAAGACATAAAATCCCAATAAAACACGCTAAAGACTGTGGTTGTTGCCGTCCTGTGAGTGATTAATGTGAGCCCTATAAGGTCCCTTCAGGTTTTCAGGAGGACACAGGCCTCCTGCGGCGCATCCATTCAGATCTTACGTTCTCAGACGCCCTCACACTGCAAAAGGGACACCACCTAGCTGGAGCATCCCCGCTAGTTCCACCCGGGCTTCAGGAGCTCAAGTTACGACCGAGGCGAAGGGTCAACGGTCCAACCATTGACTGGTAGCCCCATGAATGAGCAGGCCTGGTAGTCGCACGCAAGCCAACAACCGCGGCCGCATTCAAGCTTTAAATTTATGTTGTCTTTAGTGACCAGTTCCTGTCGAGAACAGAATGCGTGCAGACACTGCAGGTCTCTTAAGGCGGGGAGCGGATGTTTGTTTGGATCACCCTGACAGGTCAAACAGAGGCTGGAGTGCAAGTCCCATGTGTGTCGCAGTGGCCTTTCTGTCTGTCTGTCAGAGCAACAGAGGGAGGGCGGGCGGAGGGGGGAAGAGAGTCTGGAGTTTTGTTTTGTCACAACAAGCAAACTATGTGGGGGGAAAAAATGGCTACAGGTGAAGATTACATGTTCTGGAATCGATCCGACACAGTCTGGACACATGTTGACTGAATTTGACTTTGCAGAGTAGACGTGCCTTGGTAGCTGGTTGACACATTGCTACAAGCCCTCTGGAGAGAGTGCAGCTTCACGGTGCTGTACAGTTTATTCAGTACATGTGTGCTGCACGCAAACTCCTTTTTAGGGTCAGATAAGTATGTGGAATGTTAAGTCTCCAAACACAGGTGCTTCTTATGAAACGGGAGAGATGGTTTAGATTGCCGCTGCATTGGCAGACCGTGTGTTCACATGGCACACCTAAAGCAGTCGAATTTGATTTAGGCCCTCGAGGCTGGACAGCTTACATTATGGTTTCTGAAGTAAAGCAAATATTTTATCAGTTTGGGTCAGTTCTGTGGAGCAAAAGTTTGAATGGATTTTGGACTCAGCACATTTGGGGGCGGGGGAACAAAACAAAGGGACTGTGTGCAGTTCCTGGCCCGGAGCCACCAAGAAATGTAAAAAAATAAAAGTTAAAAATTACATGACTGACCAAATCTGCAGAGTTTGGTTTCCTAAAAGAAGCTGCGTTTCCATTGAGCGTAAAATTGCGCAAATTGGAATTATGAAAATAAATTAACTTGATGGAATCGTGCCAATTTAAAAAAAAACAAAACAAAACTCACTTTTTAAAAAAAAAAAAAACCTCATTTTTTACGATCCAACATTTTTTCGGCTGTACTGAAATTGGTGTGTCTCGCAAAACTGCAATGGAAACACTTGATCCACATCAGACGAGCCACGTGATCAACAAGCGTTTGTTAAAATTGGCGGAAAAGGTGAAAAAGATGATAGGAAGTAGGAGGATTATGATGGCGTGGCTAGGTCTAATTAATCGCACGATGAATTAAAACTAGCTCAATCATTTCTATTTGCATGATTTATTGCATTTTGTCCAAGTTTGGTAGAAAACCTATTTCTACCAAAAACTGGATGACATAGGTTTTCTGTTAGTCCTTTTATTAGTTGTTTCTGTTGAAGATATTTAAAATGTCTTCCAGTTCCAGTGTTAAATGTTCATTAGAATATAAAATGCATTAATCTTTGAGATTGTTAATATTATTACTTTCATATCACTTTAAAATTGTCCCAAAACAAAATGATCATTTATCGCAATAACATCTGGGACAATTTATCGTCTAGCAAAATTTATTGTGACAGGCCTACTCATGGCATACCTTTTCAGGACTTATCACATTAAACTCTTTCATGTGTGATTTTAATTGCATTTCTTTTTTAATGGAAACCCCAAATGTGTTAAATATTCAACACAGTTATGCGCAGATTTGTAATGGAAATGCAGCTGCTGGTCGTTGGCCAGTTTGTCACTTTGCATAAACAGTGCGGAGCCGCTGCGCATTGACAGACTGGAGCTGGATGCCTTTGTCTGGGTGGTGGGGGGGGGGGGGGGGGGATGACAGTCTCACAGACCAACAGGCCGACCACAGGGGCGCACAGAGAGGCTGGGAATGTCGAGCCAAGACAAACGAGACGGCCGCAGGAGGCCCTGCCCCGGGCCTTTAAAACAGCGCCGCTCCCTGAGCCGCTCCTGCCTCCCAGCTTCCCCAGCGCTCGCTGTTATTCCAGGCTGAGGGACACTCCCATAGAGAGGGCCAGAATGTGAGACGGGGAGACGTCATGGCACAGACTGCTGCGGATGTAAAGACACAATAACGTCTGGATGTCTTTCAAACTGGAGTGGAGAAAAAGTACAGTGCAGTCTAATGGGACTGACACCTGTTAAACGTGTTCCAGTCAAATCTAGTTTCTTTGTTTCAGCAGCAAGGCAGCTGAAACAAAGAAACTATTAACGCTATTAACAAAATACAGAAACCAATTCTGAAACAAGCAAGAAACATTACATTTTGTTCAATTCTGTCATCAAAATCATCTAATATACTGATCAATGTTGGGGAATTCACAGTGAGTAGTTGTCCTGTCAACAGCCTTTCCTCACTGAACTGTGGATCAGAGTTTTCATGAGCCTCTTGATTGCTTCCCTAAATGACATGTTGTCCTTTGCTACCAGTTTAGGTTGACCAGAGTTTCAGCAAGTCAAACTTTTAAGAATTTTTTAATGCCACCTTGAACCAAACTATTAACAACAGGGATGGTTGGGGGATCATGCTGTATTACAATCAAGCGTAGCATTTATTGTGAAATTTCTGGGATCTGTGGTTGGCTCTTAGCAGTGGGTTTGTGCTTCTCACACTGCATGACTCTCTATGGTGATAACCCCTGTAACCCCAAGCTTAAGCATTTAGTTTTTTTTTTTTTTACAGAATGCACCGTAGCTTCAGATTGGTTGACAACAGAAGTGAGCCAGTGGCATAAACGTTCGTCGTCTAGCCAACTGACGATAAATTTACACTTACCCATGTCTGACACAACAACCCTGCTGTATTACGCTTGATTGTAATACAGCATGATCCCCCAACCATCCCTGTTATTAATAATTTGGTTCAAGGTGGCATTAAAAAGTTCTTAAAAGTCTTAAATTTGACTATTAGCAGTTGGTTGATTATAGATACATGACTTTAAGATCTTTTACAGACGTGCGGACACCGTGTTGACGGCCATGTCTTGGTAGCTTTCCAGTTGTGCCTGTTCTTCCTATTTTCAGACAATGTATTGAACAATGCTTGGTCAGACGCCCAAAGCTTGGAAATAGAGGCTAACCCTGCTTTAAACTTGTGGTGCTCCTTGGTCTTCATGATGATGTTTGTTCTCTAACAAAGCTCGGAGGCCTTCACAGAACACCTGGATCTACGCCCAGATTAAACCACACTAGTTACCAACAACGCTGCTTCTGGACGCCATCTGCTCTGGTTTTTGTTAGGGAGCAAATGGAGCTTAATAAAAATGCCTGTGAATCCTTAAGCATGTTCAAAAAAACGTGTATCATTTTCCTTCTACTTTACAGTTATGAGCTACTATGCGTTGGTCTATCCCAATAAAAATCGCAATAAAACACACTGAGGTTTGTGGTTGTAACATGACAATATCGGGGGAATTTACAAGGGTGTGGACACTCTAGCAAGACACAGTAAGTGGAATCAGAAGACAAGTTCAGAAAAAAACAAAAAAGAAGATACAAATCTGCAGAACTCTAACTCCAAACCCCACGTCTAATGCCGTGGTTAGCTCTGATATGACTGGAATACAACTCATCACAAAGACTCTTTGTGGCTGGTGGAGAAAATGCAAGTCAAGATCCATTAGTTATATTGCATTGGCGAGGGAATAAACAGCAGCCTGCACTCACTGACCTCACCGTGCACTGTCCAAATTACATTGACTTCAATGTATTTTTAGTCTCCACTTCCAGTTAACGGCTCACACCATCATAAATAGGAGAACAGGCCTGAGGCGGAGGAGAAGCTCGGAACAGACACATACATTTTCGCCACAAATTCCTCACAGTAGCAAAGCTGCGATGGTGGAAAAAGGCGCACACGGCTGAGCGAAGTAAAAACCATAACAAATCACACATACAAAGAGTTGATTCTGTCCTGAGGGGAAGCAGCTTGTTCAGGGTGGGGTGCGGTAGAGCGCCCTGCGAGGAGCTGAGGTTAAGGCTCCGTGGAGGGTCAGAGGTTGGCAGGGAGCCCTGTCTCCGTGTCAGGACACAACGGACAATGACGGCTCTTAACAGCGCCAGAAACATTCTTCGGATGCTGCCTTTATCTTCTTGCGGCTAAAGACCTGACGCACGTGTTTCCATTCTCCTCCCAGTTCCTGAAGTTAGTCCAGTTAAGGAGACGTAGCTGGCACATTGAGATGGATTCGTAGCGGACATTTTCCAACCAATGAGCGGGCAAATCCCCCCCCACATTCCTGCAGCGAGGCAGACTAGGACCGAAGGCACATGCGACAATTTGACCGCAAACTGTGAGGTTCTTCTGTGCAGTTTCACTATCTGCCTCAGCCCTTTCTAGTGATTCACTTGTGGTTCTCTTTGGCAGTTCAAAGCGAACTTTACAGGGAGATTCCTGCGATGCTCGCAGGGTCTTTGGGTTGCTTTCAAGAACGGTCCGGAAAACTGAGCAGAAGCAGGTCAGAGGAAAGGGGATGGAGGGCAGGGCAAAAAAAAAAAAAAAAAAAAAAATGAACAGAAGGAGAATTTAGGATGTAGGTGAGAGCGGAGGGTGAACACGAGAAACACAAACCGCTGAAAGCCTCGACCAAACTTTCAGGACGTTTCCACAAAATGGCTTCTGTGTGTCCCTGTGGCGGCCAGCGGGCCTCGAGAATGGCCCCGCTGTGTGCGGAGTGTTTGTGGGCCGCGGCGGAGCTGATGGACACGACCCAGGAACGGGCCTGGAATCAATTTACTGCATCCAAAAAGTGCCTGTGAATGTAAATAAAGCTCTTGAGCAAACAAACACTTTTCCAAGAGGCACAGTCACAAACATAGAAAAAAAAAAAAAAGAGTACGGTGCTTAGAAAAGGAACCAACTACTGGTGGGCCCCCCACTCCATCACATGTACTCTGAGAACCGAGTCAACTCTGCGCTCGTATCCACAGAAATTAAAACCAAGGGTCTTCATCCTGCCTTCGGGATATTCTTAAGGGTTTTATCTCTGGACCGATTTGGGAAAGCTTCAGAGTGAAAGAGCATTAAGGGTCCAATAAGAGGATAATTTCATCCATTCCTTCCTCTCCTCCCTCCTTTTTCCTCTCTTCCCCCCTATCTTCCACTCCACTGTCACCCCACTCAGACGCAGAGCAGGGAACGCTCATGGGTTGCTTCAGTGAGAGCGAGATGAGAGGCTGCAGATCCAACTAGCCGTGCCTGTTTACACAGATGGCAGCCGGCTACATCATTTTTGCAAGAGGCGTGGAAGCAGAAGGAAAGCAGAGGGACTGGCTCAATTTAAACAGACTGTTTAGAAACTACAACAGGGATGGTCACTGAGAACGTTGGGTCAGAACATTTCCAGTGGGTTACACGTCATCAACCACTATAGGAAAAAAAAAACCCTGCTAAGCTACCCTACAAATTTGACATTTTACAACTTTTCAATCTAAAAGAAGGTTTCCTAAGCTGTGGTGTAACAATGCTGGTTGGGTCATGTTTAGTGATGCCAAGTCATCTACCACAAGGTAAATAAAAAGCTAACTAGCTACAGAGTTAACTGGCTACAGCCAAAACGATGAGGTGGTGAAGCAATACCTCATCGTTCAGAAGGAAACTACTCAAGAGAAGTGAAGAAGAGAAAACTTCAAGGACTTTAAGAGGACCACAGTGAACCAGGAACAAGTGCTGATGGCTACACTTGTATAAATTATCATTTCTTTTTTGTTTTTGGTCATAAATCTCAAGGTACAGTAGAGATTTCTTTAGAATTAATTTCTATAGATTTCACCGCTCTGTTTAAAGCTTCAGGAGAATCTCTGTTAAAAAAAACAAAAAAACAAACTTAATTAAACACTATTTCTATTTTATTATTTTATTATTATTTCTATTTTATTTTATTTAGATATAAGTGCTGTATCTCCCTGTACAGCACTTGTTGATGCTGTGGGCATCAACAAGTGCTGATGGCTACGCAATTATTCAAGTAAACCATAACCTGTGGGATATGCTAACTGTTGTGCTATGTGACAAGCTAACAATTAACAATACAACCTAAAAGGCTGTACTCTTTTTTTTTCCATTTTATGGGTTTGTTCCCTTCAAACTGAACATAACTTTACGAATGTGTACAGCACTAAGTCAGAAAAAGAGCTAACGAGACACAAAAAGAAGCACAAATAAACTACAGCTAAAACAACATTTTAAACAAGCGGTAGCCATTTTACATGAAACCGCTACTACCGTATTTTTCGGACTATAAGGCGCACATAAAATCCCTATATTTGCAAAAAAATCAGCAATGCCCCTTATATTCCAGTGCACCTTATGTATGAACAGTGTACCGCATGTTTTATTACGACTTTGATAAGCGACGAAGCCACTCCCCTTGATTGTCGAAGCATAACCGCTGCTGGTCAGAAACCTCGTGGAGTCAGCTTTCTATGTTGTCTAGACAGACTTGTTTTGTGGTGGCGAACCACTTCTCAACTGTCGTCCGAGCTTTCACGAAGGCCGGAATCATGAATGAACAGCCAAGCAACAGCAATGAGACTGAATCGGATGATGACAAGAGGGATCTGGGCTTGCTTGATGCAGCTATCGCCCAACTGTTAAATAATAATTTGGTTCAAGGTGGCATTAAAAAGTTCTTAAAAGTCTTAAATTTTAAAAGAAGGTTTCCTAAGCCACAGCTGTTCCTCGAACAGCTCTGTTCGAGTAATTTGATGGTTTCGTAGAAGATGAATGATTGAAAAAGTGAGTGTACTTTTTTGTGTAATATTGACAGCTGTTGTTAATGATTTGAATAAAGTCTGACCTATCCGACTACCGTATTTTGTTTCGCTTTATGCGCCTTATCATCCGGTGCGTCTCATATATGAAAATAGATCCGTTCACTCATACTGCGTCTTATAATCCGGTGCGCCTTATAGTTTGAAAAATACGGTACTTGGAATTCATGACTTCAGGCTTTTTTCTTGATTAATCAAACTTGAATGTTGTAAATTTAATCTGAGTGAAACAACCATTACCATGGTGCATATATGCTGTATAATTCTGACAGACTGATAAATCTAAACACTTTGTTCTTGGTGGAGTTGCAATGACTGATGAGCTAATTAGCTAATCCAGTGGATTGACCCAGTTGACATGGTAAAATAACAATACTTAGGTCGTAAAATTACGGACTGTTAATATACGCTAATATAGCATTCTATCCCATTATGCTTTTCAATTTGAGTAAATTTAAATAGCTAGAGTCAGCTAAAACAGGAAGATCAGGTCTGGCAAGCTGTTAGCTTCCACAGCTTGCTAGGTACAAACAGCTGCTAACAGAAGTTGATAGCTTGTCTTAGCTAACAGCTAATGTTAAACTTCTAAGCTTGGAAAACGTACCTAATTTAAGAATACTTGACTTTATTCTACTTCAGGTGGAGGAACCGTCACAGATGATAACTTCACAGAACCTCATGTCAGAAATATGCAACTATCCCTTTACATTGTTGCCCATGTAATGCGTGGTACGATCATTCTCCTTTAGGTAAACGTTGGATACAGAAGTTGAACGTGGATCTTTTGTGTAGCCCCAGAGGATTCAGGCCATGTGGGCACCCACATCCAGATTCTTCCTCCTCAGACACTTGCACTCACATCTGGATTGTCTGAGTCTCTCTCCCTTTGGCGAGGCCTCACCTGCAACACACAAGTTGTAGCTGGCTGCCATGTTTCTCCTGCAACAACATTCATGAAGCTGTGTGGCTCTGGGAAACCAGACAGAGCTGAAAAACTGCAGGAACAAACATCCAAGTTCCCTTGATATCAACAGTATGAATTATGGCCGCGTTGATGAAGACATGTGGCGAACATTAGGGTGCGGGACCGGCGCCTGGTGACTCACCTATCCCATCAGGTGTAGTGGGGGTCAGGGGGGGACAGCTGCAGCTAATTAACATACCAGCTTCCTGTACTGGCAGCGTGGTAATTCCACCCACATACGGAGCGAGGAATATTTAGGTTTTCTCAGTGTATCAACCTTTGCAGGTATCAAAGGTGTTTTTGTCTCGTTCTGTTCTATCCCCGTGTTCTTTCATCGCCTCCCTCTTTCCTTATGCGCCTTTGTTCCAGCCTAAAAAAAAAAATAAAAAATTGAAAAAATTTGAAAGGTGAGCCCAGCCGTGCCTCTCATCGCGAGGTGCGTGTTTCACATAACGGGAATATTTCCATCTTGGGTTTCCCTGACCACTGGGAGCTGATAAATTTTTTTAAAAAAAGCTACGGATCGCCGAAAAGGAGCGTTGCTTCAGTGACCGAACGTCTGATCGCGAGAGCGGAACAACAGCTCTGTTCGCTTGTCAGGGTGGGAGCTGAGAAACAAAGTTTCACTCCAGCGCATACTGTTTTTTTAACATTCTCGCAAAGGGCCAAAAAAACTGATTAGCCCACCTCTTCGCACGCAGTTAGTTCCTGAGGAGTTGTTCTAAGATCCCTGAAGTGATTTTGCCCAGAATTTCGGCGCTCTCGTGCCGGTTCATCTCACCTCTCACCTGGAAACTAATGATTAATGTGACCGCCACAGAGACGGATCAATTTAAATCCAATTTCAGCCTAATGTATTCTGAATCAACAAGTTTCTGAAGCAGCAGTACATCTCTGATCTGACAGCAGGAGAGGTGGGGAAGTCTATGAGAGTATGAAGAGAGAGTGAAACCTGTGAGGTGAGGGTTTTTTGTTGTGTGTGGGGATGGTGGCGCGTTCTTTTGTTCTCCACAGAGGCGGTACAGTCGGGGAGCAGGTGTGCATGAAAGCACAGAAACACAGGTGAGCCCTTATCAGGAGCACGTGGAATCCAAGATGAATGGATTTAGGGACAAAATTGAGTCCCAAACACCACCAACAGATTACTCTGTGGGCATTCCCACCGATGGAGGTGGGGCATGTGTCCCTTTTTTAGCTACGGGACGGATCTGGAAATAGTCACCCGACGCTGAAGTTAGAAAAGGAATCAGCTGACATGACATCAGCTTATTTGAAACAATGCGCAAGCGACAATTTGTATAAATCATCTGACCGTCTCCATGGCGATCTGACTCCATTACATGGGCGAACATATGACTGACTTTAGCAGATCTAAGGGTGGTTGGCAAACTCTAAAACCTACAGCCAGTATGTTTGATGTGTGTTGTAGAAGCACACATAGCACATTGTTATATTTTACCAAATTACAACCACAATCGGCCGCTTATTTGGGACTTTATTCAATAGAGCTACACAAGGTAGAGTAAAACAGAAACGTTAAAAGGAAAAATGATTTTTTTTTTGTTGTACCAGTCCCTGTGAGTCAATACGTTATGGTTTATGTCGCTACCAGCTTCTGACTGAAATGTTTTGCACAAGCTTGCAAAATACCCCAAGATCCCTCAGATTGGATGGAGATCGTCTGTAGACGTTAATTTTCAAGTCTTGCCACAAATTCTTGGCAAAATTTATGTCTGGATTTTGACAGGACCATTTTAATACATGAATATGACCTGATCTAAACCAAGAATCTGCAACCTGTGCAGCCCAAACAGCCATTTGTACAAAAAAAAAAACAAAACAAGATTGTACTAAAGTTGATCTGAAGTTGTTAAACTACTTACTGTAGGCAGGTAACCCTGTTGAGGATAGAAACAAAGTAAGTAGCGCGCAGAAGTTCACTAGACTATAACAGCATGTGGGCGTGGCTCCACTCTGCTCCGCTCCTGTCAGTCACTCATCCCAGATGATTTGCACTTGACCCACCCTGCGGTCACAACAAGTGGCAAAATGGAGCTGGAGAACGCTAAACAAAAAACAAAAACGCCAGAAGTTACACTGCTTACATAAACGGTGGTCTAAAAACAAAAGCCGTAAAATCTCAATGGAAATAATATGTTGGGTTTACTTCTGCCTCCGGTCTGTAATTGAAGCTAATTAGTCAGATAGGGTTCAGACACAATGCCTATGGGTTCGGGCCGGGTCGGGTCGGATTCTTTTAGGCTCGATCTAAACTATGTTCCAGACTCATTGATGGTGAGATTTTAAAAATTACATACAATTCCTCCTTTAAAGCAACTTCTGAAAGAAATGTAAAAAAAATTTATTTAGGGTGTGGAATACAAGAGTGTAAAGTTTTATAAACATTTTTTTTTGTATTTTGACAAAAGAATACAAAATAAAAATTACTTTTGTCCAAAAAAAAAAAACAAAAAAAAACTTTGCCCATTAGATTAGATTATAGGAAGGTAAAACCAAATCTATAAACTTTCTTACAAAACATAAAAAAAGATAAAACGGTGTGAACACTTTTGCGAGACCCAGCTCAGTGCCTTACTGTAGGTCTCTCTTTAGGGGTTGTTGCTGCACGGGGGGTCCCCCGTCCTGGAATAGCTGCACTGGCCTGGAATGCTGTGGGGAATGTTTAACCGGGTGCTCTGATTGGTCGGCGGGGGAGGCACGTGTTCATCTGTGCGTGAGTGTGTGAGCGGCGTTAGTTATGAGACGCTCATGGCCGAGGAGAGATCAATCATCACGCCTGTTTGGGAACATCGTCGGTGTGGTCAGCAGGTTGACAGGGAAGCTGTGTCGGGGTCCCAGCCATGTGTCCGTCCTGTCTGCACCTTGTTGTTGTGGCTTCCACTACCTTTCCCCCCTTCCCCAACTCCAGCATGTAAAACACATATGTGTGTGTGTGCCTCGCCTTAGATCCGTGCGGGGGCTTTGTGAAACCAGATCCGGCTCGTCCATCTCAGAGGAGCGGAGCACAGACAGGGAGCCCATTAGGCCTCGTGCTCTACAGGTTGACCTTTGAACTCCAGCCCCCTCCCGTTTGGCCAAAAGGGAACCGAGCGGGGTCAGCGTTTTTTTGCCAAGTCATCGCGAGCTATCGGCAGCTATCTCTGCCAGCGAGCGGGGTGGACTACTCAGGGTCTGCAGAGCGGTGACGCATGAGGGGAACGCACAAAACGGGCTTAATTCATGGCTCTCGCAAGAGATCAGATCAAAGTCTAAAGTGGAGCTTTCAGCAGCCTGTAAGTCAGGGCAGGTGGCGTGATGACTCCACGCTGAGGCCAGCAGCAAAGGGAGAGAGGGCATCGGACTCTCACGGCCTTCTGAGTGAACCCCCAGTTCCTCTCTGGGCCTGGCAGACCCAAACCTCCGCCACTGGAGGACTACTCCCACCAGGCTGACTGCTCAGCTGCTCTGGATTTATGTCGGCAAATCGAACTCACTCGTTGCTCCTTTCTGGCTGGGTTCATCTTTGTTCTTCCAGCAATTTAAATCTTTTTCATTGTTATTATTATCTACAACTGAAAACGGGATAGTTATATACAACGCACAAAAAGATGCAGTATCTTTTTATCTCAAAGTTTAAGGTACAGGGGGAGTATTATGCGTTTTCCAGGCACTTAGGGCCATTTTGTACCACAATCGAGTAACAATGGTAACTTCAGTTGTTATAAAAATGTTTTGGATCCTTCTGCCCACCTCTGCTACAAACCTGACTCGGTTGCAGCAGTTCTGTCAGGAGGAATGGACCAAAACCCAATAAAGTTAATGTTAGACGCTTTTGTAAAGATGCTAAAGAAATTCCTGTAAACTTCAAAACGTTTAAGAAAGTAAAGAAATCTTTAAAAAAATTCTCTCTCGTAATGCCATTTAGAAGACAAAAATAATTCCAGTCATCCTGAAATTATTCAGGATAATTTCAAGACTTGAAACTTAAAACAAGAACCTGATTTAATCTCAGACCGTGAGGAAACAGCAACTGTCTGCTCGTCTTTTGCGCAGTTTATCATCCAGCTGATTTTGTTGTCGTGATGGCGCCTTTTGTGTGTCTGACCTGCGAAGATCCGTAGCCGTTTGCGTCTCGGAGGAGGCCCCAGCCCCGACACTTCGGCACACTCGTCCTCGTCGTCGCAGTCGCCGCTCGCAAACCCCTCGTCGGCGTCGGCTGCGGCGCCTCTTGAGTGCGCTCGCCATCGCTTCTCGGACACTGTCACCATGTTGAGCAGCTGTGGACGGGGAAAAGCACAGAGGTTAAAGGAAGCCGCGCCGCACTGGGCGCTTTGTCACATGAGAGAGCCAAGCAAAGTAGAGCATCATTTCCAGGTGAAAAGAAAATGATTCATGGTTTTTCAAAATATTTTACTAAGAAAATTTTTTTTTATTTTAATTTAAATTCTGACACGCCTCAATAAATGCTCAGTAAAACTGCTTTGTTCCATGTCTCCGATATTTTTGACTCTACTTCTGCTTAAAACCGGTGGGACTGGATGTGAAGATCTGATGGATACAATCAGTTAAGTAAATCACAGGCATCTCTTAAAGATATGGAAATGGAAGAGTACTTCTATTCTATTCTATTCTAAATCTGGAAGAGTTCATTTCATGCCTTGAAATACTGAGAAAAGTCGTCGTCTTTGGACCAGAACCTTTGAACAAACAATCCGCTTAGTCAATCAGTCGATCTTTATGTTATTAAAATTGGCTTAAAGTGAAGAATCTCTGCGTTATTTTTGACCACAATATATCATTTAAATCCCATCTGAAGCAAGCTTCCAGGTTTTTCCTTGTTTCATCTGCAGAATGTTGCCAAAATTAGAAACGCCCTGTTCAGGAGTGAGGCTGAAACACTCGTTACTTCAAGGCTGGACTACTTTATTCTTTACTGTCCAGGAAGTCCAAAATAAAATGCAGCTAAAAGCCTTCAGCTGATCCTACAGCTTCTAATTTTCTGATGAAATTAGAAAGTGAGATCATATTTACCCTATCTTAGCTTCTCTTTGTCGGCTCCTTGTTAAATCCAGAATAGAATTAAAGATTCTCCTTGTCACAAATAAACCCTGAGGTCATCCTGAGCCATCTCTGTAAACGCTGCTTAGGCTTAGGCTGCTAGAGGACATAGTTACCACTTTTTTGTCTTTGCTACGTTTTCCTACTACTCTCCAATTTTCATTATTTGTTGTTATTTCAGCTTTTAACTTCATGTTCTCTGTTTTTTTTTTTTTTGTTGTATCCTCTTCTTTAACATAGAAAGGACTCATGGATCAGTGCCTCTGTTTACTTTTTTCAGCCCGGTTCTGGTTCTGCTGGAGGTTTCTTCCTGTTAAAGGGGAGTTTTTCCTCTCCACTGTCGCTAAATGCTCATTATTTTTTGAGCAATCTGAGTTAACTGACAAAACTCGGAAAAGAACTGCTTTTAGCTTTTTATTTCTAAAAAGAAAAGTGAACCTACATATCATCTTCCTTCCATTTCACAATTATGCACTGCTTTGGTGTTGGCCTATCATGTGAGGCGCTCTACATTAACGGTTTATCAAAGCTGGGGCAGAGAAGTAAGGCTCGTCTCCGGGCCCGAGCATGTTCTGCATCATTACAGGAGTATGAGGGGAATTCCAGACAAAAACTCAGCAAGATCTGAGGGTATCGCTGTTTACCAAACGCTTACAATCACCAGGCAGCAAAGCAGGGTTTTTTTGTTTTTTTTTGTGATTTCTGCCGGTTTTGTTATTTTTGTCCAAACGTGATTTACTCGAACGGCTGCGGCTTTCGGTCCATGTAATTTACTGGTAGAAAAATAAACTGAGGTGAGCGCACTGGGGCAAACTGCGCGCTTATTGGCAAACACTGTTGTCTACGGCGGTCGTCACAGGGTAACGGCGCAGAAACACACACACAGGCCGGGTGAAAATCAAGGTCTAAGGATCCAAAATTAACGAATGCTCTGGGAAACACTGGAAGGAGTGAACGCTTTATGTTTGCTGTGCTTGTAGGCTACGGCTCACCGGGTCACGTAAGGCCGCACTCTACGGCAACCAAAACAGACCAAAAAGCAAGACAAAAAGTGCAACAGCCCTTATGAGACAAACACAAACTGAGCAAGTTGGAGAAGTGCGTCCAGGGCGGACACAGAAGTAAAAACAGAGATGTTTTCCAGCGAACTTTAGTGAAGTCCGTTATATGTTGAACAACTGGTGAACGAATCAACTCAGGAATGAAGTTCTGAGCTCAGCAATGCAAGGTTAGGAGCTTCTTGAGTCCTTATGAAGACATAGCAACCTGTAATTGTTTTTACCAAATAAATAAGTGAAAATAATAACAATCATAATAATAATAATAATAATAATAATAATAATAAAGAAATTAATCTGTCATTATTTGTTTGTGTTGCTTTTCTTCAGAATCCAAAGGCAGGTGAAAAGCTTTCAGGAGGTTTTTCACTAAATCTTTTAGAAAAATTCAATTTTCAATTTTAGGATATTTAATTAGTGGAAATAAACAAACTATTATTTTTTTTAAATCAGGAGTTCACACCGGGAAACCAAAACCAGACTGTGGGTCTATTATCACCAGGGTTACTAAGTAATCAATCAAAATGAGTTGTTTCTGCAGTTTTGATGAGCAGAGTGATGGTGTCTCCTTTTATTTCGCAAAAAAATAAAAACCTGTCCTTCTGTTGGTGCTTCAGGAGTAATAGTATAAGCAGCTAAAAGGTGTAGAAAGACAAACGTCAGCGGTAAGAGAAAAAGGTGCTTTAAACAAACCTTTTTTTATTCATACTGTGCTTTTTAAGTTAAGAGCATCAATAAACATTCATTTAGTAACTCTTACTTATGCCAGATAGTCTTCAAAATGCTGTAAATAAGAAAACTATCAAGGCTGGTGATCTGATCTTCAAGAAATTGCTCCAAGCAAAACTGAACAGACCTAATCTTAACCACATCTGCAGTCAGAGAAATAATTGGAGTTTGAAGCAACAGGAAGTTGGTCAAACCGGGCCAGTGGAGAAGATACCAACACACAGCTAGCAGGACAGTGTGGCTTTAAAAACATACGTAAAGTTCAATCACAGCAACAAACTATGCAGGTTTATATGAAACAAAATAATCATACAAAGGAAACGAACCCCATGCAAAGTGTAAAGTATGGTGGAGGATATGTGATGCTGTGGGCCACTTTCTCTTCTCTGGGAATGTTGTCAGACTGCATAGTATCATGAACTCGTAAAAGAAATTTGGTGGTTTTTACTGGCAAACTGAAAGTGGATCCTAATTGGGTCTGTCAAGAAGGTCATGATTAAAATCCAGATGAACGCAGGAACGGTTCAAAACACAAAATCTAAACGTGGGATTAACCGGATAAAAGAGACGACCCAGGCATGTAGTAGTGGGGATTTTATTAAATTTGAAATTCTGATTGGATTTTAAGTCTTTTAGCGTAATGCTATGCAGCTGCAATAAAAGTATATTTAAGCCCAGGCTTTTTACATACACTGAAAAATCAGAGCAATCGAAATGTACTGCATTAATTGGTCACAAGTAATCCAGTTCAGTTTATCCAAATTCATTTACTAGGTTTATTAAGTGGTCGTGTCAAACAAATAGTTTGACACAATTACTTGCGACCAATTTTTTTTTTTTTTTTTAAGTTGGGGCTCTTATTTTTTTCAGTACACCTTTACTGCAATAAGTTTGGACGGTGTTGTTTGTTAAAAAAAAAAAATCCCCTAGCTAACCTTCAGAGCCAGGCTCATGTTCGCCTCCGGTGCCGTAAAGCACTGAGATCCGTGCCAAAGCAACAGATGTGTGAAATTCCAGCGGCCTGCCCTCCGACCGGCGTTTCATCTAACCGCGCTGCCTCCCGCTTGTTTGTGTTTTATTTATTTCCTTCCTCTCTGCACACGTCAGCATGCATTTTTTGGTTGTTGTTGCATCTTCTGGTGGCGGTGGTGGTGGTGGGGGGTTCTGTGGGAGAAAATTGGGTTCGTATGGCCTCGTCTCAGGTCGGCTGCGACGTCTGGCTGGGCTCAGACGTCTCATTTGTGTGCGCGAGACAGAAAGCGGAGGTATATATATAAAAAAAAAAAAAAAGGGTGCTAATTACGTCATTATGTCAGTCCAGAGATAAACATGCCTGCTCCTGCCGCTCGCGTACACAATCTGGGTTTTGGATGTGGCGTAAGCGCCAAAGTTTAAAGTGGGAACACACATCATTCTGTTCCCAGCAAGGCCGCCCCAACAAACCTCCATTCATTTCCCAACATTGAGGCCATAGATGGACGATGACCGCAGCGTTTCTGCAACCCTGCTCACTTTAGACCAAGGGATGGACAAACAGACTGCCAGGCAGCAGGAGGAGGAGCGTTTCCACCTCTGTTTTCTTTTTTTTAACCAGTTATTTGTTAATTCTTACATTGTGTGTGAATTGTGAGACAGTTATTTTTTGTTTTAAGCATATGCACTGACTGATGGCACCTTTTAAATTTTGTTGTCCTTGTGATAATGACAATAAAGATTTATCTTATCTTATCTGTTCGAGTTAGTAGTAGAGCAAGGCGTCACCTGTCGAGAGAACCGAGCCTGCTGCGGAGTCACGTCGAAATGCGCCGTTATCTCCCAGAAATAAACCCTCGCCGTGATGAATAAGACTTTAATGTAGGACAGCTTGTAGATAGCAAAAAAAGAAAAGGAAATAAAATGTCTGAGTTTAAAATTTCCTTCAGGCAAGTCAAAAATTTAAGAGAAAAAAATTCTGAGATTAATCTCAGAAATATAATAGAAAAATTGAAAATTTCTGAGTTTGAGAAATTGACATGCTGGAAAAAAACTATATTTTTTTGATTAATCTCAGAAATAAAATTAAAAAGTTTGTGAGCTTCAAAAGTTGAACATTTGTAAGCAGAAATTTCCTCCAAAATACAGAATATAGAAATTTTCCAGAAAAAAATGTGAAATTGTTTTTGACATTTTTTTGGAGAAAATCTTTTACTCAAAAAAAATAAAAGTTTGTTTCTAGCTTTTTTCCCCTTCTTTTTGAGCTCACAAATGTCAAAATAAAAAATCTAAATATTTCTCAGATTATACTCAAAATTCTGGAGTTTTTTTCTAGCAACTTTTGGAGCTCAGAAATTTCGACGTTTTTTTGTTTTTACTTTAAAAAGTCTGCAATCTCATTTTGAGTATTTTGGCAAAATTCACTTCTTTCTTCTTCTACAAACAGGAGCGCTAATACGCCGTCGTATTAATGTACTCAACCTTTTTGGCACAAGTTGAATGCATTTCTTCGACTTTCCGCAACGATTTACTGAACTCCTGAAATTCCTTATCGTGGTTTGAAACTTGGAAACTAGCTGGGACTCACCACCTCTAAAACCTTGTTAAAGGGCAAACGGTTGTAAAGATGTTCAAGTGAGGTGTTTCAATGCAACCAGAAAGAAGGCGAAGGAGTGCAGGAAAAACCCTTTATAAGAACCACTTGGCTCTTTTAAGAGCTCGGTATTTGCACGTTTGCATCAACAGCTCACCACATTCAACAGAGAAAAAAGTTTAAAATAAAATGTGTACAGCTGCAGCTTTAGCTTTGGAGGTTTGCATTTTTTTGTGTGGATCTTATTCACATTCGACAGCATCATATTAGATGTTATGAACCATGAATAAAATGTTACTCTGACCCAACAGAGGAAAGAGGTAATGTTGGTAATAAAATGTGTTAAATTCCACGTTGTTGCCAAAGGAAAAGCTGCAGTCATTGTAAGTTCATCTTCTTTGGCCTATGAAGACTTAGTTCATCACCAGTGCAGAGGTCGATGGAAAACCATGACTTGGCTGCTAAGATGTGAACAAGTCATTTTTGCAGGTCAAAGTCAGGTCTCAACGATTTGAATCAAATCACTTTATAGCTGTAATGGTCTGTCATGTCACTTAAGTTACATGGTTTGCATTGTGATATGTACAGATTGATCATTAGCTTAAAAACTAAATATTTGCAGATTTTACTGCAATTTCACTTTTATTCATAGATTTTTTTTCTAACAGATTTGAAAGAAAATGCTAATCGGGCCACGGCCAAACGTTAGCAACTTGGTAAAGTTTAAAACTTCAACAGAGTCCACGCCTCCAGGAAGCAACCGCTTCTTAATAGTTGAGAGTCCAGACCCTCTGGACTTAGTGAAGCATACATGGGGGAAGTTAAAATACCTAGCTACAATGCTACTTAACATGCTACTTGCCAGCATCTCCAAAGGAGCCAATCCTGAAGGGTCATCCATTTTCCTTGGAGCTGATTGGCTGTCTCCCCAAGAGCAGAGATAAGAAAGACTATAGATATTTGGTCCTGCAGGAGTGCTAAGGTGGTTTACACTGTGTATTAATCCATATCAAGGTAGACTTTTTGTGTTCAGAAAGTTTTAGAGTATTTTTGGATTTCAGCTGCTCAAGGATGCGTTTGTTTACATGTAAAACTGCCAGGTCAGAAGTTGCCAGCAGAACTCATGCAGCTGTGGCGGGATCGAGGGATAACAACAGAGTTTAGGTTAAATAAACGACCCAGCAGTTGGTAGAAGTGTCGAAGCAATGCCACACCAAGGGGCAGCGTAATATTATCCTTTGGAGACCATATAAATGTTTAGTAAGAATATAATAATAATTCTCAATGCAATTCCGGATAAATTTTCCTGGCTGACCCACAGACAGAGAGACAAACCAACAATGCCATTTTAATAGGCCACGGGGTTAGCGCGGCTCCAGCTACCGAGAACCCGATGTTCTGCTTCCTGACACTCGCAGGGTGAAGCAGAGTTGAGAAAATACCAACGATGGAAGCACATGAACCAAAGTTGAAAATAGTGCATGAAGAAGCGAACTGGCTGTGGCGCAAATGAGCCGTGTCTCTCCCCACAAAGGGATGACTAGTTCTGGCTGAGTCCGCCTTGGCGGGCTGCTGCCCGCTGACTGCCTGACTCGGCCACAGCTGCGGCGGGCAGGGAGGGGTCGCCTGGATGTTTGTTTTGAAAGTGACGCTGCACTTTTGGCGTTGCTGAGCCGCTGCCCGATCAGCCCTGGGCCTCCAGAGTCACCACAAGAGAGGGAGAGAAAGAGAGAGAGAGAGAAACCGCGAGCCGGCTCTAGATGGGACTCTTCTGGATTTCAAAAATGTTGAAAGGAAAATAAGGCATGGAAGAAACGTGTAAGCTCCAACTATGATGCAGTGTTTTTTGGACAGACAGCTGGACTCAGGGAATGTGTAATCAGTGCGACGGCATGCGTCCCGCAGACCGCAGGGTTCACCTCCTTTTAGCACAAAAAGCCCAAGCAAACGGTGCAGAAACGTCGCACGGAGCCCCCAAAGCACGTGGCCTGATTGCTCAGGCGACGAGGGGCCAAGACGCGGAAACACAGAAGCCGCAAGGCTGTCACTGCCTCCCGACACATGACATGAACTGCACACACAGGGTCACTGTTTGACACGACAGCCGCAGCTGAGCCTCCGAGCCGCGCCGCTCGATCCGCGCTGACGGAAATCAACCTGCAGCCCGCTGGGCTATCAGCTGCAGGAGACAACACCGAAGCACACATACAGCTGAAACCAGAGATGGTGGAAAGAGACGCAACATTTTTTCCACACTCTTGTTAAATCATTAAAGCTGGGGTATGCAACTTTAATTAGAAATATGTTGTTTTTCAACTTATATGTCATGACATTATAATATGAGACAGTTTGTGAAAAAGGTTTAACTCCTCTGCCTTGTTCCTGTGGTTCTAATGCCATCTGCAAAAAATACACCACTCCATCCAATCAGGGCCAGGACGAAGGTCGTAGCGCTGTCAATCATTCTCACGTACGCACTGCTCACACCCTCCCTAATGCTCTTTTCTGTTACTGATTGCCTTCCTGTGAAATTCCACTCGATTCTCATCTCCCTTCACCGCTCAGTCTGGGATTTCTCCCATTGAGCTGGATTCTCTCCAGTACACAGTGCACCAGTCCCTCCTGCAGCAAAACATGATCCTGCCATCACCGTGCTTCAAAGTCGAGATGGTGTTCACACTTCTTCCTTCATGTCAGTACGGCCAAACACCATTTTGTCTCATCACACCAGAGAACAAATCTCCAAAAAAATAAACGTTTTGTCCCTGAGTGCATTTGGACCACAGACTATTAGGGCCACACTCAGAAAAACTTGAAACATAAAAGCATAAAATGATGAGAACAAAGTCATAATTTTACAAAAATAAAGTCATACCACCATCACTATTTGATACAACTTTACTCTTGTATTATTACAACTTTATTCTTGTGATACTATAGCTTTATTTTTGTTTGACATTATTCCTGTAACTTTATTTTTTTTTAGCATGGCCCTAATACTCTGTAGTAAATTTGTAAACTTCCATTTGACTTGTAATTTGTTTTTGCTTTTGTTCTGTGGTTGATTTGCAGAATTCACACCAAAACAATCTCAATCTCTCCACATTTGAAAAGAGCAAAAAATCTTTTTTTTTTTTATCAAATGGAAAATATCTTATAAGCCTAAGTGACCTAAAGCACTAAACTCAGATGAAGGAGGCCTGGGGGGAGGAGGGAGGAGGTTATGTTCTTTTTTACTGAATGCAAATAACTGGTGTCAGCTGCTTGTTTCAGAGTCTCAGAGTAACACATTTAGAATCTGTTTAGACGAGTGCGGTACGCTGTGCAAGGCAAAGAGTAAATGCAGAAACTGTGTTTAGAGAAAGGGGGCCTCCTCTGTGGCCGTGATTGGGATCAGGGCCTGCGGTGCGTCCCTCCTCTCTCTCCTTTTCCTTTAACTAGTCCGGACAAGCCCGCATGACTCGGGCCAGACGGAATCTGCTGCTCTGAATGTTTCTATCAATGCCTCGACTCATCTCGTCTGCAAATCTAATCTGCAAAAACTGAAGCTCCAAAACAGACTACTTACTGCGCGCTCCTGAAAAAAGTCGGGGCCTTCGCCATCTGATGTTGATGCTTTTTCCCCATAATTGTGCCGAGTTGAAGGCTTAAAATGCAGCCAGTCATCGCGGGCTGTTTTCCAGAGAACATAGCGACGACAGACTGGCCTGATTTGAAGAGTTTCAGACTCAAACCTGCTCTCATCGCAGGAGTTTGGGATATTAATGAAACATGTGGCGGGGAAAATCTGCCGCTGAAAAGTTTGGCGTGAAATTGTATACATCCTCCCCGCTGAGTTGAAGTTTGTAGAATCACCTTTGGCTGCAGTTAGAGCTGCTGGTCTTTTGGCTGTTTTACGTCTTCTTTTTTTTTTTTTTACCCCTCCAGGGGGTCTTTTGTGGGCTCTAGTGTCCCTTATGTGACAGTGGGCTGACAGGAAACGGGGAAGGAGAGGGGGGAAGACATGCGGCAAATGTCGTCGGGTCCGGGAGTCGAACCCGCGACGGCCGCGTCGAGGACTCAAGGCCTCCAAATACGGGTCGCGCTAACCGCTACGCCACCACGGCACGCCCTGTTTTACGTCGTCTATAGAGACTGACATTTGTCTCTTTCTTTCTTTGTCTTGTGAACATTAACAGCTTTGTGTGTAGGATTAAAAGAGACACAAATATTTCCTTCTATTTGTAAGGAAATAGAAACTATTTCTAACATGTTTCTTGAATATAAGCGACTTGCTTACTTTGTCTGGAGACATTTTTAAGAAATGTTGAGTTCATTGGTCTTAAGTGGCTTTTATAGTTGGTGCAGGTTACACAAAAAAGATGTGCAGCCTGCACATCTAATTAACATTAGGGCCACACTCAGATTTACTAAGTGTAAATTGTTGAATTTTGATGCAATATTACCGGGGCGAAAAGGTGACACAATGTTCACTTTGATTAATAAAAACAGAGTTTCTGCTTTTCTCAATGATTAACAACCTGACTTAGTTTTCCTCTCAGTCAGGTTGCAACAATGTTGCCTGTTTTGTGGTTGGTTTTTAACTCTCTGTTAATGTGAATGTTTTACTTAGGGTGTAAAATTCCAATATCATAATGCATATCAGTTGAAAATTTTGTTAAAATAAAATAAAAAATCTCACAAAGCTTGTTTGACCTATACATCTAAGGTCAAAATTTAAAAATTAAAGGTTTGAACATTGATGGAACCATGCTAACAAATATGTCTGATCTAAACCACTTCATTATGTAGTAGTCCTTTCAAGATTGCTCTGAATTTGCTGAAGAAACGCCTCTCCGTAGCATAATCCTGCCACCACCTTGCTTGATTGTGAAGATGTTTCCACATGTTTTCCCCACCAACAATGTCTTTATTTGTTGCTTTTTCCGCATATTGGAATGGTCACAAAACCATTCCAAATGTCTACAAATCCCAGAATGCTATGGCTGCATCCGAATACCAGAACGTCCAACATTTTTTCGATAATAATTCAATTGTCTTCCACGCAGTATTTGACTCTGACACCCATGGTTTATCGCATGAAGTCCCAAGAAAATACATTGAACTTTGTGTTGATAACATGAAAGCTCAGTACTTTTGTGAAGAATAATAATAATATTTTAATAAAAGGATAGAGGCTGGTATTTCAAGCATTTTTCTTTTGGCATTTTTAAAGGAATTCTTTATCCATGTTGAGGAAATGACTATAAATTTGTTGTTTGCAAGACTTCCTGTACAGGAGGTAACAGAGCCTTCGGCTAAAGAGACTCAGTATTACTTTGCGGAGGCTGTGTGTTGTTATCCAGTACAGGGCGCTCCCTGTACTGGGAGCGCCCTTCATGCAACAATCAGCTGTTAGGACTCCAAGGGACAAAGCCTGCCTCTTTTTTAAATTAAAGTCCCAGACTCTGATGCTGCTACCCAAAGCCATGGCTGAAGCCAAAAAAAACCCCATCTTCACCTCAGAGAAGCGTCTGAGCTGTAGTAGAAAAGCCAAGAGGTGCAAGTGGCGAAGACCAAATCTTAGAACGGGGTGAAAATAAGGGATAACCCATGGGACAAGAGTCATCAGGCCCCAGAAAGCTCTGATTTCGGAGAACAAGCCCCAGATCAACAAGCAAGAATAATAAACTCCAGTTCTAGTGTGTTTATCAGAACAAATTCATTTCACTTGAGCGCAGCCCCATGAGCTGCCAGACTCCAGATTTGTTGTTTTCCTCTCACTGTGGGCTCCCTGCTCTGTGCCTGCACCAGTCAGATCCACTCCTCGGTTGGACACACAGAGCACTGACTTGTTTACCCAATCGGTCTTGGACTCCGGGATGATGTAGACGGCCACTAATGCGGTGTTACTCAAGAATGTGGAATTGCTTCACTTTGTAAAATGACTGCATCGGATGAGCTGTGCCTGTTTTTAAGAGCACTGCAAACTCAATAAGCTTGAGTCCCATTAAAGCAATAACTGTACAAAACTTTTAACATGTCAGATAAAGACTTTATAAAGAAAACTGTAATTAGGGTTAGGATTTAGTAAATCTACAGATAACAAATGTTACAAAGGGACTGGTTGTAATAGCATGATCTCATGATTTTCAGTTGGATTTAAGTTTGGAAACTGGGATGGCCATGGAAGAAGTTGGGTTTTTTGTTGTCTTGCGATTCATTTCTGTGTTGATTTGCACAAATGTTGTCGATCATTCTTGGGAAACACATAAACTGACCATTGCCTTTTAATGCAGTTCCATTCAATTCTCATCTTCCTTCCCACGTCAGGCTAGAATTTCTCAAATTGGCTTGGATTTGTCTGGTAGATTTTCTACTGGGCCAATCAACGTACAGAAAACAAAGTTGTTAACGATGACGTTGATTATCTGCACTGTTTTAGAATTGTAGTCTGCCTGTAGTTTTAGCAATGGTAGCAAAGAAATGGAAGAAAGTTCAGTCCATGTTTGCTATGCTTCCAAATATTGAATTAACATCAACAGTCGCCTCATTCGGCTCAGCACTTCTCTCTTCGCAGAGGAGAACGGTTGTTTGCAGTGCAGGCAATTTCCAGTAAGCTTCATAGCGTCGAACTGGCGCGTTACATATGTCACTGGCAAATGTTAGCAATTGGTTAACATTGAAAACTTCAACAGAGTCTACGCCTCCAGGAAGCAACCATTTCTCAATAGCCGAGAGTCCAGACCTTCTGTACAAAGTCAAACAAAGAACAAGAATGACCCAATTTAAGCTATTTGGGGCGACATTGGTATTTGAATGTCTGAATGAATGGCTGAATGTAGAGTAAAGCACTTTGGAGTTCTCTGGGCTAGACAAAGTGCTTTTCAAGTACACTTCAGACACAAGATTTAGAGACAAGGGAGCCACTGTGGATAGGTGCGTAGTGTAGTCATCATGTTGTAGTCCAAAAGCTGTAGGTTCGACTCCAGCAATCTCTTGTCTGATGTTGATGTGAACACTAAAGGCACTAAAAGCCAACTTGCCTACTCGTCTGATCTGAATATTGGTATATGAATCTAAGTGCAAATGGGAGAAAGTGGCTCTAGTTTAAAACACTTTGAGTGGTCAGTATGACTATAAAAGTTATGCATACAATACAATTCAGTCCAATTAGTGTATCTAAGAGATTCTGGTATTTCACAGGGTTCACGTCGTCACTCCAACAAGGTTCCCACTGCTTTTTTAAGGGCAACATCACCACCATACTTCATAATGGACATATTCCTCATATCCTTCATGCCAAGCTAACCAGGAGAGTTTGTTACTAACCACAGCACAAAGTTTCAGTTAAATTCCCAACAAACTCCATATGTTTATGTTTGTAGTGGTTGGACAGGAAATGCCTTTTTTCCCTAACAAGTGAAAACAAGATGCTGCCTTTTGCTGCAGATTTGGCTGCCCTATTTGATTTTTTCACACAGTGAACAATAGATATGCGTTTCAGTTCAAACAATCTCAACTGCTTCATTTGGCAGCCGCAGTCTTCATTAATATGAACAGAACTATTAGAAATGCACAAAGTCAAAGCTGCACCAGCTTGTCCACCAACTTTGTTGCCTTTGTTTCTCTTACAAATCAGTAACCCGTGGTTTTATTTCCAGCATGTATAACTCTCTGATTGTTTGCATGTCTTTCCCCATTAGAAACGTCTTAGCAAAGCGTGAAACACAATCAGAAGGCAGATTTATTACCCGCTGAACTTGTGCTCGGGCCGTAAACTCAATTCACCTTCTATTTCGACAACAGGACCTAAATGGCCCTTTTATGTTGCAGAACAACAGGCATACTGTAACTCTGATATGGTTTCCAGACAATGATTTGCAAACAAACGAAATGGTGCATTATATTATGCTGTGATGATCTGAATGTTTACTATTTGTTTCAGAGTTAATTTATATAGGATAGTTCAAGCCATAAATGCCCCACATGTGCACAACTACTACAACATTCACACAACTGCTGCTCAAATATGGCAACATTGACCCAATAATATTGCCCCATCTTGTGCAACACGAGTACATTCCCTTTCTGTGCAGGTGAAGATTCACTCGCCTCAGAATGGCAGATCTTTGAAACTGACAGCATGACCTACTTTCTTAAGGTCCTTTTTTAAACAAAGACCAAAACATTAAACAAAGACCAAATCATATATTAGGTACAGAGAACCTTTCTTTCAGATATGCATAATGATTGCAATATATTGCACAGCGATGCTCTAAATATTCAGAATTTTTCTTTTAAGACCAAAAGTGTACAACATATTATAAACCAGTGTAGTAACCAGGAGCTACTGTAATGCTTGGGTCACCCAGCTTACACAAACACGCTGCCTTTCAGCACTCAGACATCTTTTTCGGTTTTTTTGATAAATGGAGGAAATGGACTTTCCTTCCAGCTAATCCCCACATGTCCAGGGAGCTGCTGGCTCCGTCTCATCCAGGCAGATGTCCTCCCCCCCCGTTCGGAGCTGGGAGCTTGACACAACAGGCATGCGAGTGGAAATGAATGAGGCACTTCTCGGGAGAGCAGAAACAGGCGGAGAGTGAATCATGGAAAGCTCCTCGGGCCGGACAGAGCGGCGTTTTGGGTCGGCTCGTCCTGGCCCGCGTTCCCACCGGCTCCCCTCCCCTCGTTACTCAACTTTTATTAAATCTGAAGAGGGAGGGGCAGACCGAAGGAGGAGGTTGCTGTTTCATTCTTGTCCCTGTTTTCTCTCCCCCCCCCCAACCCGCTTGTCCTCTGCTATCTGTTCAACACTTGAGAATGTCATGAAACGGGTGCCCAGCCTCAGACGGTTAATGCAGACAACATTAATTTCCTGCTGTTCATTCCAGTCGGAAACAAAAGTCTCAGAAAAGAAAAAAAAGGAGGGCTTCAGTCCCCGCATTAAACTGGGCGTGTGTCCACTCCACCTTTCTGACTCAGCTTGTAAATCTATTTCCAGATCTCCCTGCATTTAAAAAAAGAAAAAACAAAAAATTCCGGCTGGGTTTTTTAAATGTGTCTGGCAGGAGCGTTAGGACTCTGCTGAGCACACTCTCAGACCTTACAGTTAAATATGCAGCAAATTGTCGTAGTCCTCCGAAACAGAAAGAATGGAAAGTTTCGCTCCGGCTCAGTTCAGATCAGAGGGCCGCGTGAGAGCGGAGGGTTAACATTTGTAATATATCTGGTATGACAGCAATTTTCAGTGTGTTTTGTGAGGCTAACCAAATGAAAATCTTGACTTATGTCTGTGAATGTGGCTGATTGTGAGTTCGGGGTTTAAATGTTTAAGAAGTCTCCTCTTCCTGCACAAGCCTCTGGTTGCTAAATCAGATTACTCCTCTTTAAGACAATCTCTTTTTGTCTGCTGCTTGTCTGCTTTGCACATTATCGCCGTGGCGTCCAGAATCACGTGTTGCTAAGAGACCCTTTGTGTCGGCGTCAGCAGATGGTCGCCGGGCGTCCCGCAATCACACCTACTGGAAGACAGGGGGCGCTCCGGTGGGTAACAGGACGCAACTCTAAAACTTTTCACATATTCTGTCACTTTACAGTCGGAAACTTTTATATTTTTTTACATAACGAAGTAACATGAATGTTAAGTGGAAGAACTTTTTTTTTTTTTTTTACAAATTTGCAATGGGCTACAAGAAAATTTATAAAAACAACTAGTTTAAGAAGTCATTTTTTGAGGATAACAACCACAAAGCTAACAAGATTCACATAAATTCCCGTAAACAGCACAGGTGGGCAGGCCAATCCAAAAATATCAATAATATTGATACAGAGCAGGTATTAGTATCGGATCAATATAGGAGGGATAAAATTGATACTATTTGAAAACTGATTTTATTTCTGTATTGTAATTTGTCAACCCTAACTCTAAAAAGATTTAATTTTGATTTGCTCTCAAATTATTTGTTTTATCGCACTGTTTTGGACGGCATGCACAACTAGCACTCCAGGTACTCCGGCATCACGATACATGGTGATGGAAGAATCATGCTGTGGGATGCTTTTTTTTTCCTCTCGAAGAAGAAAGTAAGAGTTAATTGTACGATGGAGGAGCTCAAAATAGAAAAAGAAAATCTATTAGAGACTTGAAAATGGGGGAATAAATTCAATTTCCAGCAGTATATTCATCCTAGAATGTCCTAATCAAAGTCCAGCCATAAATCAATAACTTTGTTAGCTTATTTAATTGAATAAGATTTCTTAATTACCTGTATTGTTGCTGTGTTTATAATTTGTTGTATCAAAACAGGCCTCTCTTGTAAATGAGATCTCAGATCTCAACTTGTAAAAATGAAGGTAAAAAAAAACATTAAAAAATGTCCACAGTTGCTTTCCATCCAGACCGAATGAGAGGAATGAGCGACAATATTCAGCCTTTTGATTCACAAAGGTGGCAGAGACCAAACACCGCAGTACTTGCAGCTGCGATTGCAGGCAAAGTTTGCGGTCACACATGAAAGCGTTGGCCGCTTTTTATTTAACAAACAACATCTTAAAAACACGTATGATTTTTCCTTCCACCTCAATTACGCACTTTGTGTCGGTTTATTACATAAAAAAAAAAAAAAATCCTAATTAAACATCCTGAAGTTTGCGGTTGTGACAAAATGTGGAAAAGTTTAACAGTTTTGGGAGACACTGTAAAAAGCAGGGTGGAGTGACAAGCTTCACCGGGTCATCTGCAAAAACCGCCAACCGCTGTCGTCATCCATCTCGCCTAATGATGGATAAAAACCCGAGAATAACAGAAAAGAGGAGATGAAAAGAGAAATGAGGGACAGAACAAACTACTACTAAAAAAAAAGCATAGGGGCTGGAGGGGGGTTCGGACGGGATGAGAAGCGGTGAACATGTGGGGGAATGGAGGAGCGCAGGTCGGGGAGAGGCGCCTCAACTGAGCCGTGGACCCCCTGGGAGAGCGCTGCCATCCCAAACAAAAGGCAGAGCAGGAACACAGGAGGTCTCTGACCCTCGCGGAGAGACCCTCTCATGACCCAGAAGAGACAGGAAACAGGAAGTGCGACCCCTGACCTCTGCAGGGGAGGGATCCTGTTGTACGGCAACGTGTGGCTGTGCCCGGCGATAACAGGCCTGGGCCGCGCGGATCGAATCGGACGGGCAACAGGAAGACTCGGCTGTTTGTGTTCCTTCAGCTTGACGGCTGAATGAGAAGAGAGGAAGAAAAAAAAAAAAAACCATCTACTGCCAAAGAGCAGAATTAGAAAAGAGATGATAAGACCTCAGCTGTGATTCCTGGGACGAAAGGTCAACCTTTAAGTTTCACCAACTCAAATTTTTAACTTTTTAAGATTATTTTATAAGACCTGTGTGACAACAGAAAATGAAGTGTACAAAAGTAAAATTACATATTTTACATAGTAGTCCCAAGCTTTTTTTCCCCCAGAATGCATTGCATTGGCAACAGAAGTGAACCAGTGGCAAAGACTAACGTACTGGTGATAATTTACACTTACAAATGACAGTTAGCGAGCTAGGATTTATTAGCAGCTATTTAGCGGTAGCTGCTATCACCTCGAGTCAGAATAGATTGAAGATGTCTGTGTGTCTCAAACGTTTGCCTGACAGAAAACTCCCATGAAATAAAATACTACATAGTATACAAGATCAACCGTTTCTACCAAAACAAAATCTAAGATGTGTGATAAATGCATTTAAAGCCAACTTACATTTATTAAATGAATTTAAGACTTTATAAGGTCTTAATTTAGCATTTATCAATTTAAAACGTTTTAAGGATGTGCACACATCCGGCCGTAGGCTGAGCCGGATTTATAAAGGGCTTAGAGGGGGTCTCAAAATACTTCTTTTTTTTTTTTTTTTTGCTTTTATATAAATCCTTATATATATGTATATATATGTCTTTATATACAAGACACGTGTTTTGCATTGTACTTTATATAAAACTTATTGGACCATATCAAATGAATTATTCTAACATTTTTATTAACATAAACAATACTCAAGTATTTGAAAATTAAGATTTTTTTTTATGAACATCATGGAGCAACTATTAAACCTACTGCATCAATTCATGAATAGGACTACTTATTAAAGCTGCAGTATGTAACTTTTACTATGTTTTTAATATATTCATTGAAACTGTCAAGTTGTCATGACAACATAAGATGAGACAGATAATCTGTGAAAAAAATTAAGCTCCTTCACCTCCTCCCAGTGCTTCTATGGACCTTACCAGAGGGGCCGCTTTTCATTGGCTGATGCCCGTTCTACGTGGTCACGTGCGTGGCCGTCTCACAAACACCGTTAGCTTCCCGTTAGCTAAGTACAGCATAAAGGCAGAACTGATACAACTTCTACACCTTGAAGCCTGTCTGCTACACAGTCTTACGTTAGCTAAAAAGATCAATATTCAATGTGTCTGTATCTGACATACACTAAAGATTTTATTTTAGCAGAAAAGGCTTCGGACTAAACTGTTACTCATGTTAGCCACGTTAGCACCAAGTACAGCTAGTCAATCAACCATCGCTGTGTTCAGGGAAGCGCTGATTAATAATCGATAAATCAATATCAAGCCTGGAAACTTGATATGTAACGGACTGAATGTTATGTTTTTAAAGTAATCTTTGCTCGTCTTGCGGGGCGCAGGCGGTTGCCACGGTAACAGGTGTGCTTAAACTACAAAGAGAGAGAGAGAGTAAAAAGGTAGGAGTGGTTTTGAGTTGATCACCTGTTCGGGTTATTTTACCTTTGTTTACCTTTGCTGTGGCGCATTACAGCCGCTGTAGTTTCTAAACGTTGGACTAATTACCTCGTTCGTTTGTGAGTTTACCTCATTCACAACAAACATCAAATAGAACAAATATATTTCATAAAATTTTAACAAACAAATTGCTTCTACCGCGATAATTATGTGAAATTAAATTAATTATATCCCAACTTCTGAAGATTTGCCTTTACCTTTACAGAGCTCTTTGGTTCCTCCTATCAGTCTGTAGCTTCTCATATTGACGTCATCAAACCAAATGTCAGATCTACCATAACTGACTGACACCTGCTGGCCTCAGGTTTGCAACCAGTTTGTGACTGAGAAACCAGTAACCTCCTCCCAGATGATGACATGAACTTGTTAGTTCCTCTGTCCATTGTAGTAGCTGATATATTGTGAAAATCCGGTAGAAATGATGCACTAATCCAGTCATGTTTACATAGAAACAACGCGACGCGCTGCGAGGCTTTGCTTGTGAGACTTGCGGTCACGTGGGTCGGTTGTGGGCGGAGCTTGGTAAGGTCCATTTCTGTCTGAAGAAATGTACCGCTCCTGGTCAAAAACAACCAATCAGAGTCAGGGGAGGGTTTTAGCGCTGTCAATCAAACTCATGTATGCTGCTCAATGTGCTAATGGTGGAGAAACAACTCACCGTTACAGGAGAATCGTTTATTCCCCATGCTAACTAATGTTAGCATTCTTAGCATGTTTGGTTGTAGTGAGCTAGCTGTAGTGTAGCAGCGTGAAAGATGGAGCTTGTAAGCAGAGCGTACACGAGAATGATTGACTGCGCTAAGGCCCTGATTGGTTGTTTCTGACTGAATTGTGGAAGAAGGCAAAGGAGTTTGATTTTTTCGCACATTATACAGTCACCACATAATAATTTTAACAAACATATGAAAAAAACCTTTTTGTTCATAAAAGTTACAAACGGCAGCTTTAAAGAATTGTAATTCGCATTAGAAGAAGAATTTTACTGTGGTGGATAGGGCACCAAAACGGAGGCCCACATCGTTGTAGATGCGGCCCTGCTCAGTCAGAGGAGTGGTAGTGGGGGGCTGGGAGGAGCAGAGAGATTGATGGTGGAGGGGGGATGAGGAGAACGGGTGAAGTAGAGGTATGGAGGTGAGGAGGAGTGGATGGCAACGGTAGTAGGGATGGTTGGGCCTCATTATGAAGCAGACTAATTGGAAGGAAAAGGGCCCTCACATGTTCTGTCTGCCCTCACAATCAGCAGGGGAGGAAGCCAGAAGGAGAGGGCTCTGGGAGTGCACCGGAGGGCGTGAGGGGGGTGGAGAGGCTGAGTTAGATTTCTAGAGTCAAGGAACCATAACCCGGCAGAAAACAAAGACGGTGTGCTTCGGTGCGGCCGCCCCGCAGCTCCTCGCAGGTTTACACCAGGTGTCACACTTCACTTAAACAACCCTCATGGCTTATTCCTGCTCACAAACATGGCAGCATTACAACAACGCTTCTTCCACCCCCACACCTGCCCACCCACCCTGCTCTGCATCCTGAGCAGCCATACTTCACTTCACACACATAAAACCGAACCGAGCCAGAGTACCGAGGCCCCGAGGGTGTGTGTGTGTGTGTATGTATTAAATGACGCTTCAAAAACCCCTCGGTAAATAACATCAGACGAAGGTGAGGCTCTTTGACGGCGTCAGAAGGAGAACATTTACAGGACAGCAGGCCCGGTCTGACACCTTTGGCGTCTGTTAGGAAACCGGCTGAAGAGCGTCGCTTTATTTAAACCAAGCCTTTTCCACATCCCCGTTTATCATGGCTTGTGAATGTCAATCTGCTGCAAGTTGCATTTGCAGATTACTGCCCGTAAATCACGTGGATGAGGAACGGCCACGGCGTGGGTGATGCTGCACGCACGCGGAGTGTTTTTGGTTTGCGCGCGCATGTCCGGGATCACAGAAAGCAAGGTTGCGTGATGGAATTTTGCGGCACTCGGGATCTGGTTTATTTTTCCATCCCCGGATTCCTGACCTGTATACCTGCAGGATTTTCCCAGGTTCTGGCTTCAATTAGGCTGGGAAGGCGCTAGCGTAGGGTGGGAGAGTGTCGGGAGTGGGTGTAGGGGGCTTGGAGGGGGGTTAGGTGAGGGGTAAGGGGGCGACAGAGCTGGAGTCTGTCACACACAACTCAGCACAGCTGTGGAGATGGAAAGGGAGGTGTCAAACATTCAGAGAGGGAATGATGGAGGTCAAAACTAAGAATACAAAATCACAGCTCCGAATTGAAATGTGACGAGTTTGAAAGTGAAGACGATCCAATAATAGACACTTTCAAGAGTCACATTAAAATTAAAATACCACAAACTGCAATGTATTTAAATTGACATTGGGTTATAATCTTATTCCCTCATCAAAAACACACCTAAAGTGTTGCTTTGATTCCTTCATGCATTTTTGAGAAATCCGTGAATCTCCCAGCTCTTTCAGACTAGCGGCAGCAACAATTAGCAAACACCTGTTGGATCTGTGCATCAGCTGAGCTGATCAAAGGAGCTACTTCTCAGAGAAACGCTGGTAAAAACGTTGTTAAATGGTTAATGGAGAAACTGAGACAGAAGCCCAATTTCAAGGCATGAAATTGTAATGTTACTTTTATTTTAAGTCATGTTTGATATACTTGATTGTGCTATATTAAGGTTTCCCCCAGAAAACTTGCTGAGCCCTGTGGTTGGGGCATTCGGCAGTCATTCATCCAGCAGCCCGTTGTGTTTTTGAGTTAAAAAAATGTTTAAAGTTGACAGGAAATTTTAAAATACCACTTGATAATTATGTGTTATTGGAAGATTAGTATCTGAACACCAACTATAAAGTCTTAAAAATGCAAAGATTAAAAAAAAAAATCATAAATAAGCCATGCTAAGCCTGGTGGGGTAACAAATAAAGCCTGGTGGCCCACCCTGTATAAATTGCACTATGTCCGTAAAACACACAACACTGCCCCTTCAAGATGAACACAAAATGGTACAAAAGAAAAATAGTGCATGATTTTCATATATTTTTACTTTTCTTTTCAAATCGAAAAATGAAAATTGTGTCCTGCAAAATCCACCTTTGACCCTTTTTTCACAAAATAAAACCGACTAGATTGGACTTTGAGCCGTTCTAGCACATGAACATGTGATCGATCTAAACCCTTCCCTTGTTTCTCTCTCTGCATAGGTAGAGGTTTCCAGCCTTTTAGCAGGTTTTCCACCAGGATTATCTGTACTTCAACAGAGTACTGCCACCCCTTTATTTCGCCGTGGGAAATAAAGAGGAGGCAGTACTCTAAACCCGTTGATTATCTCTGACCTGAAAACAGCCAACCAAAAAGATCAATAGGTATTAATATGATTACTGTTTCCGTATTATTCGTCATGCAGCTCTACGAAGAGCATCGAATCGAAAAGAAGAGTGCTCAAATAATCCCACGAGGCTCTACCCTCCAAATGGCAAACTCATCTGACAAACGAAGCGCTCTGTAATCAAAAGCCAATCACATAATTGGCCTATTTTGCCACTAGCTCCAACATCTCCTGCCAGATTAGTTACTCGGAGGAGAAACCTGATGCCCTGGGAAGTTAAACAGATGTTTTCAGGGGGAGGAAGGAAAAAAAAGAGAGAAAATAAACCAATCCCACCAGAACAAGAAGACATCTTCCAAATAAAAATCTTCTAATTTGGGCAGACTGTGTGCAGAAATTCACTCGGCCCCCAAAAAAATCAGAGTCTGGTTTGCTTTACGGGGGGAGAGAGAGAGAGAGAGAGAGAAGGCACAGAGGTTCGCCAGCGTGGCATCAGAGTTATCTTCAAACTGACATGAGGAGGCGAGTTAAACGACGTCCGTCTTTATCCGCTTCAGCTTGCCGTGTGTACAGGGTGCCAACACACGGACGGGGACCTCGCATGGGAATTTGTTGCACAGATTCCTGCGGCCGTGTGGGAGACGGCGACTCGCAGCACGAAGAGAGCGCTCTGTTTAAAGATTCCTAGAGAAGAGGAGGCATTTAAACAAAGCCGAGAGACGGCTCTCCTCTCCCATTTAGAAATGTTGCCGACTCTCTTGGCCGACGCTCAGTCATGACATCAACCGCCTTGGGCGTGAGAAAACAGTGTTTTACAAGCCGAGGCGACCGGCTTAGAGTGCTCTCTCTCTTTCCTTCCCTCCCCTCTTGGTGTTAAGTTTAGGTTCGCTCAGGCACAAAGGCAAAGGAGTCCGCCTGCCAAACCATAGGTGCCTCCACCAATTGCCTGATCAACATCGACCACAGTTGGGTAGAAACTAGTTGCTCATTTACATTTACTTGAGTAACATTTTTTTGAAAAAAATGTTAATTTTATGAGCCCTGCGACAGACTGGCGACCTGTCCAGGGTGTACCCCGCCTCTCGCCCGGAACGTAGCTGGAGATGGGCACCAGCAACCCTCTCGACCCCATTAGGGACAAGGGTGAACAGAAAATGGATGGATGGATGGTTAATTTTATGAGTATTTTTACTAAGCTGTACTTTTAACTTTTACTTGAGTAAAAGTTCTGTATTCTCTACCCACTCAATGAAAATACATGTTTTAACTAAAAATTGACCAGGCACAGAAACAGACCGTTGCCTGATTTTGTTATTTTTTGTTACTTATACAAATTATTGTCATTTTGGTCCTTAAAATACCAAAGTTTCCAGGTAACTTTATATTTTGGTCAGTCTGATTACATAAGTTGTAAATGTTAAATCATTTTTTGTTTGATCAGTAACTTCAGCAGACGTTTTACCAAATACTTTTTTACTCTTATTTGAGCAATTTATTGAACGTCTATATTTTATCTTTACTTCAATAAAAATATGTTTAAATCTAACTACTCTTACTTGAATACAGTTTTTGGGTACATTGCCCACCTGTGACACCAACAATGTGAGAAGTGACACATTTCCGTCGCCGCGTTTTCGTACAGCTGTCGTCACGGAGCATTTATGACAGAAAACCCCCCCGAAACAACCAAAACTTGGAGGGAAGTTGATTCTGGCCCCCTCTCGCCCCCGCCTTCAGTGAGTGTGCAGTCCCTGGATTTTTAAAAAGCACAGCCTGACGTGCTGTGGTCTGGGGCTAATTTGAAGTTTAAAAGTGGGTCAGCGCAAGCTGGAAGAACCACTGATTATGCTCAGTGTTTCAACCAAAAGGAAGAATATTGCTCATTCGAACGGAAAGTGTTTGCAGGATGAAGGCGTCTCAGAAGAGCCCTAAAGGCCGGCATGTGGGTGACCCAAGCCCTGAATGCATCGCCCGGCGACAACGCCTCAAAAAAGTGTTTATATCTTTTGAATTCTGTCCACATTTCATCACGTTACAACCACAGATTGTAATGTATTTAATATGACTTTGAATTGTAATGCGCAAGGCGAAGTGTTGTGTCCGTTTGCATGAGGCCTCTTTGTGCAGCAATTTCTTTTTTTTCAAGACCATGCCATGGCAGAAACTTTAAAAAATAATTTTTGCAACTTTGACCGCAACCTTTTGAAAAATAAGTAATTTTAGGCTGCAACAATCACAAAAAATACATCTCAACATCCTGCAGCACACAGTCAGAAATATATTGTCCAGCTCAAACCATAGTCATGTGTTAAAAATGGCCCAGTCAAAGTCCAAGCCAACAATCAGATTAGAATTAGCAAAAAAATTCAAGAATTGGCATAAGAAAAAAAAAAAAATCATACTAATATGCAACGCTAGTGGAAACACACCCCAAAAGAGAATAATTTCTTCCCAATTTACAACAATAATGCCGATAATATTGCTCTCATGCATAGAATTTCAGAAGAGAAAAGTAAATTGAAGTCTGTGGCTGTGAAATGGCAAAAGATGAAAAGTTTTAACGGGTGCAAATAGTTTTGCGGTTCTGCTTGTGCTCTGAACGCAGCCAGACCCAGGAGAGTCCACGAGATCAGCTGGTAAACAGCACCGAGCTGCTCCGCTTTCAGGAACATTACACATTATCTAACTTCTGGCCCGCCTTCATACACTGCGCATAAAAAAAACAACAACAAACAAACAAAAGAAAAACACAGGACATGAAAATAATTATCTGTGCGCTGAGGGCTGCTCTCTCACATCAGATGGTTAATTAGTCTGTTCCCTTTCAGCCGTGCCTCATCCAGAGCCGCTGGTCTTTCAACTGGGCGGGAGGCGGAGGCCTTGTAAAACTGCTTTTAACTAAACAACATCACTTTCCCTGGTGCCCGCCGAGGATGTTTAAAATACGCAAGCCGAGAGCAGACAGGGCCATGAAACACCGAGGACAGTCAATAAACACTTAGCGGCATTAGAACGGTTTCGCCTCGCTGGTGACGAGTGACATCATATTTTCCCTTCGACAGACTCGGTGGCGAATATGAGGGGAAGTTTGCGCAGCTCTGCCGAAGTGAACAACTGCTCTTTCTCTTTTTCTTTTTTTTTTTTTACAAAATCCCCCCATTTCAATGATGGTGGCGGGGAGCTGAGACCCATCGGACCGGGTTCACGTTAAACAGATGTCTGCCTCAGGGTCTCTAAGGGCTCCAGGTGTAAGAAAAAAAACAAAAAAAAGAAGACTGAATCAGCAGGGGCAACTTCTGTTAGTGTGCTGTGTGAAGATCCATCAGGAAACTCAAGGTTTAGGAACCAGTCTGCCACTGGTTCCTTACTAGTGCTGAACAAGCTGAGAACTATGCGATGGCGAGAAAAGCAGTCTCATTAGAAACAGACAGAATTTTTATCCTCTGCAATGTTTACTTTTTTTTTTTACTTTAAATTTCACCTGCAAAAACTTGCATGCAAATTTAGTGACCGAAGCCTAAGAAGTCAGTTTAAAGGGGCAGTATCGTGTATTTTCTAGACACAGGCTCATTTTATAGCCCAATTAAGTAATATGTTGACTTCAGCTGTTATAAAAACGCTGGATGTATCAAATACGGCTGAAAAGAAATTTGGCTTTGTAACTTAACGCCTTAAAATTGGCCCTCTGTTGCTTTAAGGAACTTCTGCTGTTGTTTTGTTTACTTTTGGATGTTTAAGATGTTTTCCAGTCCCAGTGCTAAATGTTCATCAGATTTTAAACTTTATCGATCGTCAAGAATGCGTTCTTGCGTCATCACGCCGTTAAAATAACATTACTTGAAAATGGTCTCAAAAC
Organism: Xiphophorus couchianus; assembly: GCF_001444195.1. Taxonomy (NCBI): domain Eukaryota; kingdom Metazoa; phylum Chordata; class Actinopteri; order Cyprinodontiformes; family Poeciliidae; genus Xiphophorus; species Xiphophorus couchianus. The sequence goes on along the minus strand of NC_040250.1, from coordinate 25,057,490 downwards.
AACAGTATTATCGTTTATCGCAATAACTTCTGGGACAATTTATCGTGCAGTAAATTCTGTTATCGTGACGGGCCTAAGAATAACATCATAACATGACATAAAGCTCAAAAGAGTCGATTTCACACAAACTGCCACTTTAACAGCTTGAACTCTTAGCAGCGCTACATAGCTAGCTAACTGTCACGTGAATTAGGGAGCATAATTTAATTGGCCAAAACCTGCCAACATTACGTGAGGTCCGGTTTTCAACTATGAGTCTACTGTTATGTGCCTAAACGAGCAGAAATCCCCCAGACTGTGTTATCAGATGGTAAAACTAAAACATGCTAGCCTCATTAGATGGCAAAGGACTTGTTGAAGTCATCCTGACAACCTTAAAAAAAAAGATACAGAAAAAGGCAACCTATATGCTGGACTTAATTTGATTCAGGACTGCTGCACAACACAGCAAGGCATGTAAGACCAGCATAATGATGATTGGTTTGTAAAAAAAAAAATAGTTATCTGATTTTTGCAAAAAAGAAAAAAAAACCACAGCTAGAAGCCAAACAGCCTCGCTGCACATAAAATACTCAATCAAGCGCAGCGATTCTTCTGTCAGATGTTCATCCAGTGCACTGAAGTAAAGATCTGATGAGAAGCTGGAGCTGAGGAAGAAACACTGAATTACTTCACTTTAAAGTCATCAGATATGACTGTAAAAGCTCCCATGTGGATATAAAACCTGCAGAAATATCAGGAGGTCATGGAAACACCAATCAGAGCCCCCCATAAATGTCAGCATGCGCCACACGTCACCCCATCGGCACGAGCCAATTAGAGAACAGAACAAGGTTACAGAGGGAGCATTTGATTTGAATGAGTCCATGTGTTTAAGGTATTTTGTGAATGGCTGTAGGAAGTACAGCTCAGCCGTTTTACCAAACTACCTCTGTCTCTCTCTCTCTTTTTCTTTCCCCCTATCAAATCTCCACAGGAGCCAATCAGAAACCTGAGCTTCCTCAGTAAATGTAACGGCTGCAGGGACGACAGCTGGTCCCTGGAAGCGCAGGACGACGATTCCAGCAGAGTGTGTCCAAGGCTTTATGACTAAATGGTGACTGCCTGATTCAATGTTTCAGAGTTTTTTTCTTTTTTGTTTGTTTTTTGCTGTCACTCTCTATTTAAAAATAAAGTTTTATATGTCATGAAAAAGAAAATCAGCAAGGGAAGTAGCATGTCCCACTTTTATGTTCAGTTACAAATGTTCGCAAAACTTGGTAGACATGTCGCTAATGTCGAAAAAACACAATTTCGCAATTGCTTCCATTTAAGGGGTGGTATTATCCTTTTTCCGGCCTCATAGTGCCAATTAATAGCATATACATCAAATATGACTTAGAAGAAAGTTGACTTTGTAATTTAATGATGTGAAATTTGGCCTCTGTCTCTTTAAGAAACTCCTGCTCTTTCAGGAAGTCATCACCCCCTGAGGAGGTGCTTCGTCCTCGAAGGCGGAGATAGGTCCACCCCGACGTTTTGCACAGCTAAATGGTTGCCATAGAGATTAAAGGATTCCTCAAACGTAAATGAAAGAGTCAAAGCAACACGCCAGGTATGTTTTAGATGAGGGAATAGCATTATAACACAACGTAAAGCTCAAAAATGTTAATTTTACATAACACTTCCCTTGTTTTATTCATGTGGTTTTTATCTCTGTATTAATGTACTTTAAAATCAACCTGCTGATGGGACGACAGATGGAAATATCCCACCTGGCTTTAATCTCATACATTTACTTGTAAATGTTTATTAATACATAATGTCCCATTTAAAAAAAAAACAACCTTGAAGATAGTTGGAGATAAAGACATGATAGAAGAAAACCTGGTAGAAGCTGCATAACACTTGAGGTTTTCTCCTTCCAGCAGAAAACCAGAGCTACAGTGGAACAGCTTACAGCAAAGCATATTCATGTTAGAATGGTCCAGTTAAAGTTCAGACCAGCAATTTATTTAGCAAGCTTCAGAAATCTACAATGGTAAACCCATAGAGCTGTAACTGCATCTAAAGATGATTCTGCTAAGCATTGGCTCAAGAATGCTCTATATAAATAGAAAAAAAGCCACTTTTTGTAAGAGTTGTAGAAATAAAGTTGCAAAAACCACTTCTCAATTACGCACTACTTTGTGTTGGTGAGTCGCACTAACTCACAATAAAACTCACTGATGTTTTTGGTGAGAAAGCGTTAAAAAGGCTAAAAAAAAAGTGTGTGATTGCCGTTGCGAGGCACTGCAGCTGTACTTTATTATGAAGCTCTTCTCACAATTTACACCCTGCTCTTGACTTTCCGAAAGGCCCCTCTGACACGACGGCGAGGAACAGGAAGACTTACGGTACTTCAGATGTGCGTCGTATCCGCAGAGCCCTGGGCTGTTTAGCTTGGCTCTACAGTTTGGGAGCTGTTCCTGGTATTAGAGGATGTTTCTCAGGTGGAAGTTTTGAAAACTAGCCTGGGGCTTAAGGGGCCAAAGCCCTTCCAGAGCCAGATCTGCAACAGATATGTACGGAGGCCCGTTTGAAGGTGGCTGGTGAGGGGAGCCTGCCGTATATAAATGGAGTAAAACAGCAAGAGTAAATGAGAAATGAAACACATTGTAATGCTTTCGTTGAGAGTCCCTGGCTGTCAGTCAGAAGGGAGGCGACGGGGTTCCTCAGATCTGGCAAATTAAAGGGGTGGGAGGGAGTGTAATCCATCGAGACGTGGGTCTTCTGCGCTAACAAAGTGCATGCATGTGAAGCTGGAAGAGTGCAGGTGGCCGGCTGGGTGTGTTGACAGCTACAAGTGGCAAGACGCTGGCAGCTCCGGCTGATCTGCAGGATACATCAATCTAAACAGGCGCAGTTTGATCTGGCAGCAATCGCCAGGCTCAAGCGGCGAAATCCAGAGGTTTCCATCAGAGACGAGTAGGGCTGCAACTAACGATTATTTTAGTAATCGATTATTCAACAGATTTTTCCAGTGATTAAGTTGCCAATCAATCTAACAATTAATCGATCTTCTAAAAAATCTGCACCTTATGCAGATTTTTTTTTAACCTCTCCAACGTTTCTTTTAGACAATGTTAGATGTTTATTTGCATCTAACAGATGCAAATCTGTTAGATCTCCAGCTAAATCACTACTCACATCATCATGTGAAAAGTTCAGCTCTTTCTGCCTGACTTGGCGTCAAACAGCGTAGGTCTGAGCAAGCTTCATTATGTTGGTCATTTTTTATATTAACCGATTTATTATAGGACAGAAAAAGGTGTTTAACTCTCCCTCAGTCGTAAGAGACGGGGTCCATTCGAGTTTACCCTGTGTGCGGTCCAGTAGGGTGGGACCGATGCCACCTGCGCTTTCTTTGTGTCGTTTCGGGAACTGACGGTATGACTGAATAGTCATACCATCGCCGTTGTCCCCGCCGTTGTCCGACCGTGACATTTGCCGCGCTCCTCCTTGGCGTCACACTAAGACTACAGTAGTGTTAATTGATTGATTTATTTATTTAAAACAGATTTTGCACTGGGTGAAGCTAAAATTGTTACCTGATTTCTGTGTACAACATATTTACAGACAAAGGGTTTTTTTTCCCCATCTTGAATGCAAAATGTTTGTTTTTTCCTGGCCAGTTTTGGCTCAATTACTGCTATGAGTGTGTTTTTCTTTCAATAATCTGCCTTTTTTGGAGTCTATATCCTCCAGTTAATGATTAATCCATTCCTAAATTAGTTGACAATAACTTCAATAATCGATTAATCGTTCCAGTCCTAGAAAACAGGCCACAAAGCAAATTTGAAAAATGTTGGCGAGTATAGATTTTGACGTAGATGAGCTGAAGTGGAACTCATCTCTTTGTTTCAGGAGAGGAGAGACGCAGAAACACGCCATGTAAAGGAAAGTTCAGAAATTCCTGCTGCCAAAGCACATTTGGTGCAAACAGAAACCGAAGCGCTGGGCCGTTCAGCTCACCTGGTTGATGTGTTTCAGTTTGTCAATGATCTGGCTGATGACCGGCTCCGGCTGCTTGTTGCTCTTAGACTCCGCGGCGGGATGAAGCCGTTTCTGGCTGGGCCCGGCAAACCTGAAAGACAAAAACAAACAAACAAGAAAAAACAATAAGTGTTGCTGAATCTTTCCTCTTTTTTCCTGTAATCTGTGCTTTGCAAAAACCACAGTGTGAGCTGCCATGTCTCCCCAAATACGGTGTTTGTCACCATCTAGTGTCAGGAAAATTGATGACAGGTCTGAGACGTTTCCTTCCAGAAACCTGAAAAGTCCATTTGTAACTGAGCTCTGACTGAACGGAGAGCTGAGCCCTCAGTGGAGAAACATTTCTAAAGTTAGAAACAGTGTTTTCCAGGATTTAATGTCTTAAAATAGATTTTGTGGTAGATAATAATAAAAAACAACAATGGAATCCAAATGGGATTTTCTGGACAAGATTGAACATAAATCTCCACCAGCCTCTGCGCGTAATGGGTCTTAAGCTTCTAATAAGTGGATTTACACACGCAGTTTATGCACATATTTTGTCGAGATGAGACAAAAAAAAATCCTCACACGGTTTCAGTCATTATGCAAAGTAGAGTTGGAGATTAATTTTATGCATATTAACTTGCCACTAAGCGATGCTTTAATCATCCGTGTCGATGCAACGACTTCAGGAGAGATGCGTTTCTGAGCTGCTGCTGCAGCTTGGAGGGTGAATTTAGCTCAAGCAGCCAACAGGCGAGTGCTTACAAGCCTCCATGTGTACCTTAGGAAGCGCTGCTCTGTTGACTGGTTCGTGTGCGTGCGTGTGTGTTAAGAGCAGGAGGAGCTGCTGTGTCTAAAAGGTGTGTCCTCTACCCCCAGACTTTCATGCTGAGACTTTCCTGCACACGTTTGCTGAGTTCAGGCGGTGCCGCGATTAACCCGTTCCCAGCTTTCAGATTAGCTACTGCTTCCAGGTACTACCAGATTTTTCCATCCATCTTCTAACACCCTTGTCCCTAGTGGGTCGGGAGGTGCTGGTGCCTATCTCCAGCCAGCGTTCCGGGCGAGAGGCGGGGTTCCTGGAGAGGTCACCAGTTTTTTTTTCGTTATCACAACAGTGCCAGGAAATATTGTGATAAGATTTTAAGTCCATAGCACTACTTGACAAGACTTTAAAAATTAGCTTTAGTTTGTGTGTTCATCTGTTTCACACTTTATTACTTTATGTTTATCTTCTGTAAAGACCATAGGGTAGTGTGTTAAATTAACAGATATGTTTTTCCAGCATTAACTCAGAGGGTGGAGCCAGGGTTGTGTATTTTCGTCAGCATTGAGCTTTTTAAATCAGGATTACTCCATAGATTTGGAAACAAATGACATTTAAGGCCCTGCAAGGCAACACGTTAAATTTTTTTTTCTTCTTTTATTGCAGATTGCATTGTTTTTGTGATCAAACTTAAACTGAAACACAAATGTGGTTATTTGCAACCTGAACCCAGATCCGGTTGGAGATGAAGTATCATCCTCTGCAGTATATGATTGAAACCTGAATGTCTAACTCAAATCTGGACTCTTTTCTTCTTCTTCAAAGAAACTCAGTAAGCCTCAAAGAGTCTTGAGATAAAAACATATGAAGGCATGTGTGTGTGTGTGTGTGTGTGTGTGTATGTGAGGTCATTCTCTGCTCTCATCTCTGTGACACTGACCTGACTGCTCGCCCTCACACACACACCACTCTCCTGTCTGCGCTCATCACTCTTTCCCTCTATACGCAAAGTCAGACTTTTCATTAAACTCGAATTACGTTCCCCCAGTTATTTATTCTCCTTATTAGCCATGATCTCATCTCCTCTCAGCTCCTAATTATCACATTAATAATGGAAAGATGTGTGATCAATTAGTCAGAGGAGAAAGAGAAAATATGGGTCGAGGAGAGAGGATCTGGGGAGAGGGAGATGGAGTGAGAACGGGGAGCCGAGGCAGGTTAGCGTTTCATGTGATAAATGCCACTCAGATAATTTTACCACAGGATCATTTAACACGCATCGCCGCGTTTCCCCACCCACTCCGTCTCTCTCTCTCTGTTTGTTATCCAATCTCTGTGTTGCCGCCTGCCGAGCTGATCAGATGGGTAAACTCCTGCGATAAACTAATCTAATCACACCCCGATTACCGCACTATTACGCCCAGTCTGACCGGGACCAGCGCCTCCCACACCGGCGCAAACAGACGAGGAGGAAATGGGAGTCCAGGTAATGGAGTGCGGAGTCTGACACGTTCTTATCACCTGATGGATCACGCCTCCACCCGGTCCCAATAAGGGCAGGCAGGCGCGCAGGTCACGGTGCGCTAACACTGCGGCTGCTACTGCCGATGAAAGAGGAAACCAGTTTTATCTGGAAGGGTCGGTAATTGAAACTCAACAGCAGCTTTATTAGTTTTCTGGTTGTTATTAAGGAGCTAATGTGGTCAGCACTGGTTCAGCGGCGACCTCACGCAGAACGGGTTTTGTGTGTGTAGGAGTGTTTCATTGCAAGCAATCAGTGCTCAGCTTTCATGGTCGCATATGGAGGCTCACACTGCAACTGTGTAGAAACGGCGTTATGGAAAATATGTCCAACACTCTACCTTAGCCTCAAACATTTTTACGTGTTTTATTCATAGCTACATTTCTGAAAGCGGTTGTCGACTCCCTTATGTTGGTTTGAATGAGGGTCTAACAAACACATGTTTAAGATTTTTATGACCTTTTTAAGAGAACAATGAATGAAATTTAACACCTGTATCACGGCAGAAATGCACAAGAGAAACAGCCATTACTGCTGTTTTTGCCCTTTTTAAAATTTATCTATAGCTACACAGAATGAATGTAGCGTTGTTGTGGGTTGGCAACATAAAAGAAATAGTAGCAAGGACAAAAGTCATCCAACCAACTGGTGTTAAATTTGCACTTAAAACCATGACAGTCGCAAAAAAGCTAGGTAGCTTTTCTCCTTGTGTTTTCACTGCATGAACCAGAACCAATGCTGCTAATTTAGCTGCTAATATACCTGTCAGTTAATTTATTTATTTAAAATGGGACAATGTACAACACTAAACCACATGAGGAGAAATGTACTGCACCAGGTGATAGATAAAATTGCTAATTTCCACCTTTAGAAGAATTAAATTCAACGAACCGGGTCGGAACCGATTCAAAACCGTTAAAAAGGAAACCCTGACGTTCCATATGGTAACCCAGATGGAAATTAGCTAGCAAGCCTAACCAAAGCTAGTTAGCGAGGGTATTTTAGCACCTGGTTAGCTTCAACCTCCGTGAGTCATAGTAGCAGCTATGATAAATAACTTATTTTAAAGGTTTAGTGATACAAAGATAAACGTACAAGTCTTTCAATGACAAAAGACAAGCATGGAAAAGGAAGAATCCAGCACTGATGTATGGACAGAGTTGCTAAGTGACAAAAGAGGCAGAAACTCTAATCAGCTGTGATAGCAGAGAGACTGGAAATGATCTAAGAAATATAAATTCAAGAAACAGAGCAAAAGAGTATACCAAGAAACTAAACATAAAATGAAATAATATGGCAAAATCTTAGAAACAATATTAAACAGAGAAATGAACTGAATATGGCAAGACCTGTGGAACACAACCCAAACGAGACAATCAAACACAAACAATAACCAAAACCCAAAGAATGTGAAATTAGTACCACAATAGACGAAGACAAGCATAAAAACCACCAATAAGTGGATGAGGACAACATGAACTTAAGATATTTAACACTGATTATTACAAATTCCTAAGAACAAGGTATGTTATTTAAGAAAACTTTACTGAAAACAAATCAAAGTCTCGTGTCGTCTGAAAACGTATTCCTTCCCGTCCTCTGGACACGTAACAAATGGCTTGTGTGTATTTTTTATTTACTTTTTTTTCCCAATTTGGCTGAAATTAGAAAAAGCAAATGTAACAGAAAGTTTTGCTGTGCTAAAGTATAGATAATTAAGAGTTAAATGTTGGTTTATTTTTTAAGCTTAAACATTTGTATTTGTTTTTTTTGTGTTTTTCAATTAACATTACGGCTCCATATTTTAGCTCCTTACTGGAGCTTTTATCACTCCTTGTGATTTTCCAGCATCATTAGATCCAAAGCAGGTAGGGAAGCCGGATTCTGCATCGCATCTCTCTCACGCCTATCGGCGAGGCGCTCTTTGATGTGGAGCAAAGTGTTGCTCCTCTGATCTCGGTTCCAGGTAGGGTGGTAAACACACGCCTGATTAAAAAACAAACAAACAAAAAAGAGGCCTCATTTAGCGCCAAACGCCGCTCCTAAAGCATGTCGGAGGCGTTCAGCAGTCGACCTCTCCGGAGCTCACCCCTTTCCCCTCCCCCCCGCTTCGTCTAAATTTAACAGCGTGAGACAATACGCCCGGTCTGGATTTCTGGAGAAGGTCCTCCAGAGAGAGGGGATAATGAACGACGATCCGGACTAGATTGAAAACGAATCCCGGCTATATTTGCAGGCGGAATGCCCTCGCAGATGACACGGGAGAATTGCTTGCTGCAGGACATTGTAATCTCTCCATCATTTTGTCTCCCTGCCTGCCTCCCTGCCACGCTGCTATCGCGCCGTTCGGTCCAGCTTGTAATCATCCCCTCAGGACAGCTTCGCCCTCCTCTCGCCAAAAACTGATGTCTCCTTCACAGGCTGATGCCAGCTTTATGGAAAGATAAAAGAAGTTTGAGCAAAGATGGGAATTTAATCTTTGGAAGGCGAGAGGAAAAATATTAACCCGCAGGGGACTCCTATCTCAAATTTGTTAAGACTCATAATTAACAAAACAAGCGAGGAAGAAACAGATGTGTGTATTTGCCCAGGCTAAAAGTATGCAATGTGTAACAGTTTTTTTGTTTTTTTTTTCACATATCTGTTAATCATTTTGCTGTGACAGTGTAATCTAAGACCAATAATCTGTGTAAAAGTCGAGATCATTTGTCGTTTCCCAGTGCTACCACAGAAACAGCTCAGTCAGAAACAACCAATCAGAGTCAAGACGAGGGTCTTAGCGCTGTCAATCAAGCTTATGTGAGCATGGCTCAGAACCTTCCCTTTCGCTCTCTGCTAAGCTGCTGTCCCGACAGCAGAACCTGTTACTAATGCTAAGGCTAGTTAGCATAGTGATGGATAAACAATTTTCCTGTAACAGTAAGTTGTTTCTCTGCCATTAACACATTTAGCAGCGTGTACAAAAGGTTGATAGACAGCGCTAAGACTAGGGTTGCTGACTGTCCCGAATTTTTAGTCAAGTTGAAGTGTGCCATACGGTATGCTCTTTCAACCGTATTTTTATTGCCATCTGTAATTTGTATTTACAAACACTAGATGGCACTCCTCCTCTTACTCAACATGACCTGCATAAAAAAAGTAATGTGGAAGTAGAAGGCGAGTCTCTGGAGGAGAACAGGAACACTTAAATATTCTTGCATGGGCAGATGTAACTCCAATGTTGGGGAAATAAGAAATACTGCGGGATGACATAACGGACGAACTTGAACTGTATTTTGGAGGTGCTGAGTTGGCAACTTAGCTAAGCCCCTCCTCTTGCCTATGATTGGTTGATTTTGATCGAGAGCTGTGCATTTGTTTTGAGCTTATCATAGTAGCTCAGGGAGAAGGTGGAGGATCTAGATTTTTCTTCCATAGATTATCTGTCTCACACCATACCGTCACAGCATGGTGACAGTTTTAATATGTAAAAAACTGATTTAATAAATAAATAAAAGTTACATTGTGCCGCTTTAATGGGAAAAAGTGTGCAACTGGAGCCACACAACAGGGAGCGAGTGAAAAAGCGCTCAAAGCAACCATAGTTCTGCAGGGTGCAGGAGATGTGCTGGAGGCGGGAGGCAGAACAACGGAAACAGCAGTTAACTGCGCGAGGAGAAGGGGACAGCACGCCTGACATTTATAACATCCCATAGAGCCAAAGTCAAGATTTACACTCACACTCAGCTGGAGGAGAAGGAGAGAGGAGGAGGAAGCCCTTCAGCTCGGGGAAAACTTACCCTTCAAGTCACCTACGCGCTCCGAGACGTGAAATCAACCCGCCGGATCGAGGATCTGCTCGTGAGCCGATACGCTTTAAAAGCACCGGGCTCCGTGGATTTCCCAGCAGATGCGCTCAGAAATAAATGCCATTATTAATCCGTACCTGTCTGTCATCTCCTGTCCGTTCCAGCAGAGGGAGTTGTTCGCCGCGGCGAGCTCCCGACTGCACAGCGCCTCCCCGAGGCCGCTGTAGAAGGAGCTGAAGCTTTTCAGGTTGGTGATGAACTCCCTGAGGTGAAACGGAGAGAGAGACACAGAATAAAACTATCACAGAGATAAAGAGAGAGAATTCAGCTTAATAAGACTGAGAGCAAGTTGATTAGATCCACCCCGACGCCCCCCCATGAGACGCAGAGATTAAAAGGGGCCAGAATAGGCGGCTGTCTCTGCTCCTTAATTGACATTAATCTGACCATTTGGAGACTGAAGCCTGCAGTCCTGCTGGGCAATTACGGCGCTCAGCTGGGGTCTCGAGTGGAGAGAGAAAGAGTGTTACAAGGAACCTGGTGAGACTGTGAGGAGCCTCTTTGCATTTTACATTAGAGATCAAAAAACAGCAGGGCATCACTGGGAATTTAAAAGACAACGATACATGGTTTTAAAGATTTCTATTTAGAAATCTCTGCTTTCCTGAATCTTAAGAGTGTGGCATGCTTTTATTTTCAGCCATTACTCTGATCCCCCAACATCAGCAAATCCATCTGTGTAAATTATTTTCTTGTTGAAAGAGCCACAAGAAGCCAAACTTTCATTAAACTTTGACAAAAATATAAAACACTACAAAATGGACAAATTCTTCCAACCAATTGAAGTATATGAAATTATTAGATTTTTAGCAAATTTGTTCAGAGCACAACCAGAAAATTCATCTTAAAGTTATTTGGTGCCCCGCCCCTTTCTTCTAACGCCACCCTGGGCAACTGCCCGCATCAAAACCCGTCCCTGTTTCCAGTGATTTCCTCACCTGCGGAGTCCAGCCAGCGTCTCATCGGAGTCTGAGGGCTGAGCGTCCCGGGTCGCATATACAGCAGGAGGCTGATGGAGAGGAGGGGCCTCTACAGAGCGGGAGGCTCGCTTCGTAGCGTGTCCACACATGCCGCTCACCTGCAGAGCAGAGAGGAGGAGAAACCGACACTGAGTGAACGAATTAACTTCCCTCTTCCCCCTCCAGCTTCAACCTGTTTATTTCATCTCCTATAAGAAGGGATGCTTTAGAAAACAAGAACCTGTCAGCAGCCAAACCGGCGGCACTTCTTCTTTTTTCCCCCACTGAGCCCCTCTGCAAATTGTCATCTGTTTTCTGTGTGTTTATTTTTGGTAAGGATGAAAGCAGTGGGGGTGAAGATGTGGGGGGCTAAGGGGAGCATTGGATTTGCATAACAAACAATTCACTGGATCCTCTGCCAGCCGCCTTGTTCAAATTTGTAATCATAACTCTCCCCGCCAAAAAAAAAACACGAGCAGGAAACCGAGGCCTCCGGTTCGTCCTGTCTGTCCGCGCGCCGTGGCTGCCATTGTGTCGTCCATGTGGGATGACATTACAATAACAAATAAGGAGTCCCTCTCTGTCTCCCGGAGATAATGGAGCTGGCACATTCTTTTCAGGTGTAATAAAAATGCAAATGGCTGCTAATGTTTAGCTTGTGATTTAATGATTTGGCGGATCCTTAATTTCCCCCGGGGATGCCGGCCCAGGCTTAATTCTGCCATGTAATGTTAACAGCTAATTGTGCCCGGCTTCCCTTAAAGCGAGCTGCCTGGAGAGACTGCAGCTGAATACCAATGGGTCCGGACGGAGCAGCACCGTAACTCTTCATTTGGTTGTAGCAAAGGGCCACAAGCTCTCTCACACACACACAAAATCATGTTTTAATGACTTGTGGGGACTTTACATTGATTTCCATTCATTTTCAACAGCGCAACTCTTACCCTAACACTAACCATCACATACCAAACCCCCTAACCCAAAAACAGCATTTCCCCTCATGAGGGGAACCCACATTGTAGACAGAGATAGGTCCCCACAAGGATATAAAAACAAGGATATCTCTCTCTCACACACATACACACACACAAACGTATGGACATGGTCGTGCGCGAAGACATACATGTTTTACAGCTTAAACAAAAGTCCTTTCATCTATTATTCACTTGAATAATTCACCTGAACCCATTAACATGACACAGTGCTACATCATACACACTCACACACACACGCAAGCAAACACACACGTTACTTAAGCATTTATATTCAACAAATGCTGACAAGCGAAAGTGCTTATTGTCAAGAACACAGATTTATCAGGGTTAATCTATTCAGAGCTGCAACAGCACACACACACACTCCACCCTAACAAACATCAGGTCATCACCATGGCGACTTCCCTTCACCTCAGAGCTGACATCTAACCATAACGAGGAACACTGAATGCAGTTTAAGTCCCGTTCGGATGGAGCCGCGGTGCCTGTGAGGCCGACTTGTCCTGACAACATCCGGGTTTACGCCGAGAGAGAAATGACAGAAATGAGTGGATTGTGCGGAGATACTGTACATGCAGTATGTTGCCAGGAGTATTACAATATCACTCCATATCGGTGAATCTCAGTGTTACAATCACTTGGATGTTTGAAAATCGAGCAGCTACACGTTCAAACCGCTTCTGCAGACATCGGTGACTGTCTGCAAAGGTTAGAGTGACAGAACAGGACTGGGCAAAATTCAATAAAATCTTGCATGTTAAAGTTTATTGTTGAGCAGATTAAAAAATTGCACACTACATTTATTTATACAGTTTTATTAATCCATCCATTTTCTAACACCCTTGTCTCTAGTGGGGTCAGGACAGGTGCTGGTGTCTATCTCCAGCTAACGTTCCGGGTGAGAGGCTGGGATCACCCTGGACAGGTCGCCAGTCTGTCGCAGGGCAACACAGAGACAGACAGGACAGAAACCATGCACACACACATTCACACCTAGGGAGAATTTAGAGAGATCAATTAACCTGACAGTCATGTTTTTGGGGTTTGCTCTAGAGCAGGGGTCTCAAACTCCAGTCCTCGAGGGCTGTAGACCTGCAGTTTTTAGATGTGCCACAGGTACAAAACACTGGAATGACATGACTTAATGACCTCCTCCTTGTGTAGATCAGTTCTCCAGAGCCTTAATGACCTAATTATTCTGTTCAGGTGTGGTGCAGCAGAGGCACATCTAAAAGTTGCAGGACTGCAGCCCTCGAGGACTGGAGTTTGAGACCCCTGCTCTAGAGTGACGCATCACGTCTCCAATGAACAAGTCTGGGTTTGGCAGCTGCTAACAGAAGACTACTTTCCTGACTGCAAGAGTAAAGTTTGGTGGAGGGATATTCAGGTGTGGTGTTGTTGCCCCCTTAGTTCTGGTGACAGGATGTCTTGATGCAGCAGCAAACGCGCTCATATATTTTGGTTCGTTTCATACTCCCAACTTTGGGAGCGGCTCTCTGTAGTTGCTACATGACTCAACCTGACCTCAACCTGACAGAGTACCTCTGGGATGAATTAGAGCAGACACGGCGAGCTAGGGCTTCTTTCCCAATGCTCTCCTGGAAAATCAGTCAAATATTCCCATAAACATGGCTTCAGAGTTCACGGACAGCCTTCCTAGGACAGCAGAAGCTGTTGTAGCCACAAAGGATATTGGGCCAACTTGAAGCCTTGTGCATTATGTGTTTTCCAGGCACATAAAGCCATTTTATAGCACAATCAAGTAGCTATGTTACCTCCAGTTGTCATAAAAATGTTCTATATATATCAATTATGATTTAAAAGACATTTTGCTACTAATCACCTTTAAATTGGGCCTCCGTCTCTTTAAAAAGTTCCTGCTCTTTTTGAAGTTCTGCCTTCAGGAAGTCATGACAATATGGCTCCTCTATTAACCTTTTAACAAAGTTTTTACTAGTGTTGCACTGAGAAGTAGCTCCTATGATGAGCTCAGCTGATGCTCTGTTCCACCAGGTGTTTGCTAATTGCTGCTGGCTAGCCTGAAGGAACTGAATGGGACTCCGTCTCTGTGAGACAGAACTTTGGTAGCTCAGAGGAGAAGCTTCGTCCTTGAAGGCGGGGCTAGGTCCGCCCAGGTGTTTTGCACAGCTTAATGGTTGCCATGGAGATTAAAGGATTTCTCAAACATGCACGAAAGAATCAAAACAACACTCCAGGTTTGTTTTCATGAGGGAATAACATTATAACATGGTGTAAAGCTAAAAGAAATCAACACCACATGATACTGCCACTTTAAGAATGGGATGCCATCAAAGTTCACGTGAATGTTTCTTAATGCTTAAGGCAATGTAGTTTGTCGAGACTTGAACTCAGATCCGAGTACAATTTGCTGTGACACAAAGTAAACAGGTGTTCATATGTATTTGTAAAATATTTTGTCTTTTTTCTCCTTTATTTTGTAATGCGTTGTTGTTGCTCACAACCAGTCTTAGATGTAACAACATCTCCAGTGACTTTGTATATCCGCCTGACTCTACCAATCACTCAATCTGCAGACGCCTACAGCGATGCTGGTGATTTGCTCCCAGATCTCACTCACAACTCCTCGACCCAAACACTCGCTGGTGCTGCTGGAGAGGCTACTAGCTTCCAAACTTCCACGACAAACATAATAAGCAGTTTAAATATTATCTGAAAGCATTTCTCTGAACCATCTGAATGATCTGCCCTAGTTCAGTGTTGGCGTTCAGAGTGCAAGAGGGTCATAAAAAAACTATAACAACTTATTTCCTTACTGATTCACAGCATTAATGTCCTAAGCTAAAATACATCTGCCTCGATGTTCCATCTACATAAAAAAATATGTTAATAATTAAAAAAGAAATAGCCGTGATTGCTTTACTGTGCAGCTCAGACAGCTCAATCACTTGTCATTCAGTCTGAGATTAGAGAAAATCAGACAAGATTGATGAGGAAAGGAGTGTTGGAAAAATGCTAATTATACATTTATGCTCATCAAACAATGCAGTGACAATATATAAGATGATCCTGCTACCGAAAAGCAAAGAAACTTCATTCACTTACCTGTAAAGCATGAGGGACAATATTAGAAGTAATGACATCATGTCTCTGATTTAAGCTAAATAATCACTCCTTTAGAGCAAACCAAACTATTCTTATACGTCAGGCTTATCTAAATAACAAATCCCAATTTAACTACAGACCCACAATTTATCAGTATTAACATCAGTATCGATATCATTTTTTTAACATATTGATATTGGTCTGACAAAGTCGATATTAAAACGGATATTTATTTCCATCTTGTTGCCGTTTGTTTCTGGAGTGGAGGAGGTTGGTCATGTGACAGTGATACTTGTGCAGCGAAGGATTGTGGGTAGTTTAACTGAAGAAGACAAGTAGTGGTGACGTCACTGGTTTGGTCGTTCTTTTCAAGATGTCAAAAGGGCAGCAAAATATAAGCAATGTATTGGTAAATATCGGTTATCGGTACCGCCAACCTCTGCTGTTCCATGCATTAAATAAAACCGACATCTCTGATCACCAACAATCTAAACAGCGTCCATGGAGAAAATACCAACAACACTCTAAGGTGCCTCTCTGTCCGTTTCTCTGCCAGCTCATTTCCTCCCCTCACATCTTCCTCTCATGTAACTCTTTCATCCTTGCGGGGCCCGCAGCGAGCGCCGCCGCTCCCGCAGGCCATGATTAATGCGATCGGAGCTGCACTCGCCTTTTTGTTTACGCATTCCCGGGAAGCCGGAGGGGACTTGTGACACGAGCAGGGGAGGGCCCAGAGGGAAGCGGGGACTGATTCAGCACACAGACTCTGCCCTGCCCGATTGTTTTCAGATTCTTCCAGGAAGGGGGGAGGCTCATTAGCCAAGCATGAGCATCACCCAGGCCTGGACCGACACAACCAACAGGAGAGTCTGCCGATAAAGCCTGGCTCAGCGGGGAGAAGCGGAAAATGTCTGCGCGCCTCCGTCCGTCCCAAGCAGTCCACCTCGCCGACACACACATGTTCTGCTGAGCGTCTGCTCCTCAGCGTCTGTGTGGCACTTTACTCGTGCAAACATGTCGTAAAGATTATCTCTAAACAAATCAATGGGAATGCCCATGGGCCAGGAACAAATTTATGATGAGGCTTTTACATTGTCCTTGATCATGAGGATTTACAGCAACTACAAAAAGAGAAAAGAGACTCCGTCCATTGGTGAAGCTGGAGAATATCCGATGAGGACCCAGTCAGTCCTCCTCCACCTCCTCCCTCTTCTTCTTCTGCTTCCAAATGGACTCTCGTCACCAGCGGTAAAACTGACAACTGGTGAAATCCATGTGTTATTTCCACTGAAGACCTTTCAAAGTCTCAAATGAAGAGAAAAGGATGGGGGGGGAATAGCCTTAAAGTGAGTAAAAAGTCAAACGATATCCAGCTGTCACAGTTATCTCCAGAGAAAAAGAGCTCTGGCTGTGTTGAAAGTGAAATATTGTCTTCCACTGCTTCATACTGATAAACAAAAGAAAGAAAAGAAGTTGCACTGTAAAGAAAAAGTTTCATTTAAAATCTTCCCAACTCCAAACTCTAATTTAAAAGTGGGTCTCTGTTAGGCAATTACTATTAACTATTTCCTCTCAATAGGAATCACACTGTAAGGATATTAGAGTCAGATGCTAGCTAGCATTAGCTTTCACTTGGTTGATATCAAGGTGCACCGAGGTCTCCAGTTATTCTAGTTTTACATTCTGGGGGGAAAAAATCTAGTCTCATCAAAGTTGTGGAGCATATAGTAACACGGTTCTGCACCTCCGCCCAAACAAATCCAGTCTAACCCGGAACAAACCTATAGACATCATCTCCAAATCCAAGCCCGAAGTAAACCTGACATATTTATACTGTATTTAATAATATTTTACTGCTTTTGTTTTTAGACCACAAGTTACACAGCTGTGTAACTTCTGCCGTTTTTAGCGTTTGTTTAACGTCTTCCTGCTCCATTTAGTCGCTTCTTGTAACAGCAGAGTGAGTCAGGTGCAAATCGTCTGGGATGTGTGACTGATAGGAGCTGCGTGCACATTGTGCTGTGCGCTGCGGTTTTACAGCCCAATTAACTTCTGCACCTTAATGTCTTCATGTCCTCAACAGGGTAAACTAACTACTCTATTTAGACTACAACAAGCAGATCGTCACAACTTTATATCATACATTCTTGTTTGGTTTTCTCTCTGTTGGATGGACTAAAAACTTATTAAACTCGCCACTGAAGCCCGACACCGACCTGACCATCAAGCACGTCGTTTTTCAGGAATTTCAGGTCGGGTTCGGTTCGGGGCATAAATCTAAACTCTCTAAGGATCGGCCTCTGCTGCTCCAACACAAAGAGCTGAAGAGTCGCCCACGCTTCCGCAGGAAGGGGTTTATGGTGAGAGCAAAAAGTCCAGCCTGGCCACTGGCCGCTGCTGGCTGCGAGGCGTTATAAAACGCTGCCATCCTCGGTGCCGAGGCAGTGGTCTACATAGAAGGTGCGAGAACCGAGGAGAGAGGAGTTGTATAATCAGAGCGACTTCCAGGAGGAGCGATCGTCAGACTCACATCCGAGAAAAGGGCAAACGCAGTACCACCTCAGAGTGGAGCACATTTCTCTCCAAAGAACCCGAGGAGTGTTTTCCACTTCATGACTGTTCCTGAGTTCATTCTTTGTCTGGTTATTTTTGGACAAGGTCTAGGCACAAATGCAATCAGGACATTGGCAGGCTGCACGACAGAGTTTCACTTCAGGAAACTGAAAGAAAATATACGGCTACTAGCAGCCAGTTCCCGTAGCCGTGTGTCACGTTAGCCAACTACTGTATCGTTGTCTCATGTTTGTCAAATGTTGTAACATTTAAGAGATTTCCACCCCATGATTAGCAAAAGGTGAACACACACAGTACTCTATTTTAAGATATTCTTTTTGAAAATAGCTGAGCTACACACAGGACGCCCGTGGTAACTCCGGAGGAGCCCCCGGGTACAAAATCCCTCAAGCTAAAGTCTTTCTGAAGGAGAATTAAACACAGTGCAGGGATGTAAGCGCTTGTGTTGTGCGTACTGCACACAAACTCGACGAAAAGACCCATCGAAGGGACACGGAGCACGACATTGATTTACACAAGCACAATTGCAGCTAATGCTGTGATCAATATTTTCAAGCAAATTTAGAACAACGAACAGCTGAACGGTGTTGAGAGAAGTTACACTAACGTGGGAGACGTGCTCTGTGTTTTAGAAACAATGTGAAAATGCTGGCTGGACGTATAAAGAGAGGGTTGCGTTGTGCTATGGAGGTATTTAGGCAACTACTCAAGACGTAGACCAGGAAGGTAACGTCTGTGTGTCCTGATCTTAGTCCTATCGAAAATATGTAGCAAGATGGCCCACAAACCTGACCCAAAACACACACCTTCAAAGGAAATCCAGCTAAATACTAATAAAATTCAAATGTATAATTTGGAGAAAAGTAATAAAAGTCTTGTTATTCTGGAAATTGAGCAAATAAAAATCGTTTTTCGTCATCCCAATTTACCTAAAACGTGAAAAGCTTGGTCGGATTTCACGTCAGAAAGTGAGAAAAATGACTGTCTTTTTTATACCTTGTACGTAAACGTCTGGTTTTGAACAATATCACAGTGAATAGTGAGTGAAATTCTGCACCGAGCAAAAAAATCTGTTAAAAATGGCTTTAAAACGCACAAAGTTTCAAGCTTAATCACGTTTCCAGCGTTCAAACCGGCGATCAGAAGTTAATAAGCTTAATGGCTGAATTGATGTTCATTAACTTTTAAGCATTTTGCCATTGTTTCTAGAGCAACATCTATAAAACTAATTGGTTTTTGATGAGTCCTTCTTTTTTTCCCTTCCTGTTTGTGTTTTTGCGGCTGGAGGGCCGATTATTCATCTATTATCAGACGAGCAAACTGTTTGTTTGTCAACATCAAGCGAACCACTTAGCTTTCGATTATTGTCAACAAAACAACAAACAGTTCCTTGGGGGAGTTTCGAACAGCATGGCCCGCCTTCTGAAAAACTGGGTTAAACATGACTTCATTGTGTATGAACAATGAAAACACACTTGACTTGACGAATAATAACTTTGATGATATTTTGCAGCTCCGGCGGTGTTTACATTTCAGGGCCGAGTCTGGCTCCTGCCACGTTAGAGCTGAGTAATCAGAAAATAAAAACGCATTGCATGATTAATTGGTGCTCTTGCTCAGTCTTTGAAGCAACAAGTTGGATGTAATTTAAGCTCCTTGAGAGCAAAGGTAAAAGGAAAAAAGATATATACATGTATATTGCTGATTGAAAGTGCATTATTGAGAGAGAAACTCCAGGAGGTATTTGATATTTAACTTAGAAAAAAATGTTGTAAGTATTCTTTCACCTTTGAACTTTTTTTTTCTTTTGTATTTTGCAACCACAAAGTTCACACAGCACAGGAGTCGAGAACGTTAAAG
Organism: Xiphophorus couchianus; assembly: GCF_001444195.1. Lineage (NCBI taxonomy): Eukaryota > Metazoa > Chordata > Actinopteri > Cyprinodontiformes > Poeciliidae > Xiphophorus > Xiphophorus couchianus. The sequence continues at coordinate 25,037,883 of NC_040250.1, read as the reverse complement.
CAGGGTTAGGTTATGAAACAACAGCCCAACCAACCTGTGAGAATCTTAATGAGCATTGTTCAGTCCTATCAACTGAAAAGTGCGGCAAACACGTAAATCTATCGAGATGTGAAGGGACAGGCCTGGCAGGGAGACGACAAATCAGAGAAGCAGACTAGAGGTCAGCCATTAGCCTAAGAGTGTAAGTCACTCCGCCAGAGCCACAAGAAAACGGTTGACTATTCAGATCAGAGCATGTGCTAGAAAGGCCCAGTCAAAGTCCAAATCTAAATCCAATTAAGAATCTTGAATATTGATCTTGGCTAAAATATTTGACGGGGTGTGCGTAAGACGGACATGACACCATCATAAACGTGACATAACACCTGCTATGAACATGAAGGAGTTTTCAGGAATGTTTACAACTATTATCATGAAGTGTCATTTGGTAAGTTATTACACTCATGATGCAAAACTGACTATTTGGTATTTTAATACAAATTTTATTATGGCTTTGTATTAAAAGTGTCATTATTTACCGAACAATGCAAAACTGACACTTTTAATGGACTTTTAATGCAACTTTGCATTAAAGGTGGCACTATTTACCGAATGACACATCATGATAACAGTTGCAAACATTCATAACTCCTTCATCTTCATGACAGGTGTTATGTTTATGACAGCACACCCCGTCGAATATCTGTCTATAGGCATGCAAAGATGCAGACATACTGTAGAAAAAGTCTTGTGGAGTTGTAAAAATGTTTTGTAAACAATTTCAAAATTACATTTAAATAATAAAAAAAAACATTTTATTTGTAAAACATCTTAGTGGAGGGGTATTATGTAAAATCATAATTTTTCAGCTTTATGTTCATCATAAATATCATCATAAACATGCCTGTAGTGACGCTTTGATTCTTTCATGCATGTTTGAGAAATCCTTTAATCTCCATGGCAACCGCATTCAGAGGTTCCTAAACGCTAATTCTCATAAAGTGCCACCTCTTTCCATACAACTGCTCTTTGGAGCCGAAGTCTCCAGCTCAGCTCCTCTAGACTAGCGGCAGCAGCAATTAGCAAACGCTCATCATAGGAACTACTTCTACCTGGGAGGCTTTCCATACCAAACGGTGCAATGATGACTTCCTGAAGGTGGAGCATTGGTGAGAGCTGGGGCTTCTTAAAGAGACAGGGGCCCAATTTCAAGGCATCAAATCGTAATGTCAAAATTTCTTTTGAATTCAGTTTGACATGCAGACATTTCAACAATTGAATGTAACATTGTTACTTGATTGTACTACATGGAAAATACTTTAACCACCACGAGTCCTTTTCCTTCCCAATTACAATCATGCACTGCCTTGTGTTGGTCTACCACTTAAAAATTTGTGATGTTACCCTTTAAAAAAAACAAGAAACAGTGAGACTTACACAGACATGAATGATTTTCTAGCAACGTTTCAACGTGCAGAAAATCTCTGATCCTGCTCAAATCTGTCACATTTCCGGCCTCAACCTACTTCCCCTTCTTCATTTTCAGCCGAGCGGGTCACCAGGTGATGGATGCCTCTTCCACAATCTCCTGTCCTCCTCCCCCCCTTGGGCTCACTTTGACACCCCACTCCCCCTCACCTCCTTCCCCACTCCCACACCAATCTTTTTCCTCCCTGGTTCTTTGTCGCTCTTTTTCTCCTGTCCTTTTCCTCAGTAACTGGTAAAAATAGAGCTTCATAAATCATGTATTTTTTTTCTCACAGCAGAGAGAGAGAAAAAAAATGGGAAGGAAAAGAAATAAATGAGGGGATGAAGGAGTGGGAGAAAAAGATGTCGAGGGGGGAGAGAGAGAGACGGGCAGCGGATGGAATAAGAAAAACTCCATGGGAGAGGAGGGAAGCTGACAGGGGAATAGATTGGAGCGGTCGGCCTCTCGGCTGCCCTTGCCGAGCCTCTTAACGTCGGTTGATTTACCCGGGAGTTGCATTGGATGGAGGGACTGAATGTTAACACGCCAGAGAGCGGGGCAGGGCGAACCCTGAGTGGTCATCTCGCCTGCGGAGCTGCTTGTTCAAAACCCGCAGAGGAGACGTCTTCCTCTGCATCTCAAGGACTCTCTTACTCAGATACTCAACCCGTCCGCCTCCTGAAGCGGCGGGGGCCTCAGTCCCACTGGAGGGCGGGTTAAGTGGGAGATGGAAACGACAACCACATGACACTTGGAATCGCAGAGCACCGCAAAACAAGGCTGCGATGCGTTCAAGATGTTAGCGGCGTACGGCCGAGTCGCTCTGAAACGCTGCGGGTTTCTCCTTGTCTCTTCAGACGCGTCGCTGATTCATTTCATCCCCTCCCACAAGCATTTTAGAAGAGCGTGGAAAATGGATTATATGCTGCTTAAATTGCTGTTATTCACACTGTGGTTGTGTGCTGAAACATACAAGGTTCCCATGTTACATCAGTCCAAAATGTTGATATAGGATTTGTCTTAAACTGTGTAGAAAAATAAAACAAATAACCAAAAGCAGATTTGATTAAAGGGACGGTATAATCTGTTACTAAGGCACATGTAGCCATTTTATATCACAACGGACTAAGTTACCTTCAGTAAAATATTCTATATATCAAATATGACTTAAAATAACTTTGATTTTGCAGTTTGATGCTTTGAAATTGAGTCCCTGTCTCTTTAAGAAGCTCCTCCTCATTCTGAAACGCCACCTTCAGGAAGTCATCACAACATTCCTCCATCAAGTATTTTTTTTTACCGGTGTTTTACTGAAAAGCAGTTTGTATAATGAGTTCAGCAGGTGTTTGCTAATTGCTGCTGCCGCTAGTCTGAAGGAGCTGAGTGGGGGAGTCATTGTCTGTGAGGCGGGAGCTCGGCTGGAGGTCTGCAGCTCTGAGGAGGAGCTTTGTGGAAACAAGCACCGCTTTGCGAGAGCGGGCGTTTTTACAAACCCGACTGGTTGCCATGGAGATTAAAGAATCTCTCAAACATGCATAAAAGAGTCAAATTAACACTCCAGGTTTGTGTTTGATGAGTGAATAACATTATAACATAATACCACCTCTTTTAACTACTTTCCATCTGATTAGTTCCTCTGGTTCCTTTGTCATTTCCACAGCACATAAACCCCCATTTTGTTTCGTTTTGGGTTGTTTTATCGTTTATGGCTGCATTCGTCGGTCTCCGTTCGCCACCTGCATTCCTCGTCTCCACGCGTCATTTTGCGTAAGGTATTATTATTTTTTATTGAAGCACACCGGAGTTTGACCACGGTTTTCCATGCATTTGGGATTTTCCAACAACAAATCATGACAAGAATTTTTTTTTTCCACCTAAGAAGCAATGTACTTGTAGATGTAGTGCTGAAATAGAAAAGCTACAAACACAACAGCTGTGACACACACGTCGAATCTGTCATTCATTAAAGTTGTACTTCTTTAAGAAGAAAGGCAGTCGCACGTGCTAGCAGTGATTGAAGTGGAATAAAAAAATAAATAAGTGCCAGTACTTGGCGTCAAGCAAACGTGGGACAGAAACATGAATGATATATTTATATAGATCTATCTATTGATCTGGAGATCAATAGTTGCTTTGTACAAAAATGACAAAGAATAAAAAGAAGCCGGTTCTTAATCAAATCCAATCGAGTCCAAAGTGTCGCTTCAAGCAATGAAAAATAACACCGAAAAAATAAAGATACCAAACAAAAAGTTCCTTAAAAACGTACAGAAACATGTAGAGAAGCTTACGGCTGTTGTGGTTTCCTTCTGTAAAACATGAGTGGAGCCTGGGGAAAGATGAGCTATTTCGTAGGATCCCTACATTAAGGCAACCTTAGGTTTGGTCGCTAACTTGTGTCTCTGCCTGTATCTCAAGATATTGTACATTCCTTCATACAATCACAAGTGTAAACATATAACATAATAAAATTTGTCATGTGGTTCAGCATAACCCGTGTGTGGGGGTTATGCAAACCTTATTTGTTTTTATTAAGCAAATAAGGTTTATTTGCTTAATAAAAACCATTTGCGGGGTAAATGTATTTTATTTGTTGTAACACAGTTTATACAATAACTTTTTTTTTTAATTGTTACAAATTACTGCTAAACTGTACTGTTTAGTAAATAATGATACCACCAGAATGTTTTTAGTGGACCTAGAAGGCAAGCGTTTAACGTCAGGAAAGAACATGGAAGAAAAATTTTAATCTTTCCTCCAGAATCATAAAATCTTTCAGAGCACAACTGATGTATTAAACAAATTAAAAATATCTACCATGGTCTAAACACAATTCTTATAAAAGTTATGATTCACTTTCAAGAGTGAAAAATGTTTTTATTTTAAAGGGAAAAAAAACCCATCTAAACACTTTACCTCTGAGGTTCGCACCTTTCCTAAACTTTATTAAATGATGCATTCCTCCTAACTATTGGGCTCTTTGCACCTCAGCTTCCGCGTTCGGGGAAAAGCAGCTCAATTGTTTCCGATCTATTGAAAAAGGCTCTTTCCACTGGGTGTTTGCAGGGCTTGTCCAAGGTAACAATTAATGATGAACATCGATCCGAAGCCCCGACAAATAAGCTGGAGAAAGGTTTTAAGATGTTCGCCTCGTTATACACAGATACGAAGGTGAGTTTTACTTTCTTTAAACTTTGTGGCTAACATTAGCTTTAGCTTATGCTAGACATTTTTCTTGTAAAAATGTTTACATTTTTACATTTTTCTTGTAAAAATGTGCTATTTAAGTATCTAAACATTTTTTATCATTCATTAAAGGACAATGTTTTTACCTTGTTTTCAAGGATATTACGTGGTTTATTGTCGTTAGTGTCAGAGACCAAGTAACGGGGATTTTATGGTTCAGGCTTTTTGCTTCTGAAGCCTGAGGAACAACAAGCCCATAGCTTAACAGTAGAGCAGCTCTGGTGTCGGAGTTCTAGTTCAGCTGACTGTTCAGGTTCAGAGTTGTTGCTTTTAGAAAAATATGGCCGTGTTCCTTAAGGTCTCCGTGTTACTTCGCTTTACTAGTTTTGCATGTTTCTTGTGAAGCAGGACGGTGTTTACAGCAGTTTGTACAGGCGGATCAGTAGCTCGGCTGTCTGGCTCTGGTCTGCTCTCTGGTTCCCATAAACTCTCTTTCAGGTTGAATACAGAAGGGATTCCATGGAAATAACACAGGAGGCTCCTTTACCTTCGTCTTTAGGCTGAAGAAGTTGATCCGGAGTGACGTGAAGGCTGTAAACTTTGCTGTGCGGCGTTAGCTTTAACTGGTAGCGACGAATATTTACAAGCCACCGTCTTCTTAACTCCGGATCCCTTGGAAATCCATGAAAACTTAAAAGCCCATTATGTTAGGAAGACAGCAATGTTCATAGTATTGTTTTATTTGCGTCTGAAATAAGACTTTGTCTTTTCTAGCTGTCATGGTAACTCAAAGCGGAAAAAAGAGAGCCGCATTTGCGCATGCGGTTGTGACGTCAGCGCGGCAGGTGCAAAGAGCCCATTGGGCCGCATGATCAAAGTGTTCGTATTTTTAATATAGTTTTCATTATGTTGGCTCATTTTCTTCCCAATTAGGCCTGACCTCAACCAACCCACTGCACTTTAGCAATATTATTATGTTATGTTAACATAATATTAGTTCTATTTTTATCTTTGATAAATAAAAATACAAAACTACATGCAAAGGTGCAAATAAATAGTTCATTACTGCAGCTTTTGCCATATTTAATATGTGTGGCCGCCATATTGGATAATGAAACAGGGGTTTCTTGAAGACCTAAAACTGAATTCTGACTTCAGGGTTTGTGTTTTTCTCACCGAAAACTCGAAAATCTAAAATTGTTCATTTGGGGGGTGGCGCCCTCTGCTGGTCTGGCAAGTGGCTTCGGTAAACCTCAGGCCAGCTCTGGCTGCAGTACTGACATTAGCTTGTACATAACAAGCAAAAGAATAAAGTGAAGATTCATTTTCATCTATGTTATGGTTTCATTTCTGTCCTTGAACTGAACGGAGCTGCTGATAGCATGTTTTGTTAGCACCTTTGCTTAATAAAAATCCAATTTTTAAAATAAAGATGCTGCTAATGAAACGTTGTAATTTCCCTCAGCCACCACAAGAGGGTGAGCTGTAGTTCCTCTACCTTTTCTTTCTTTTTTCTTTTTTCTAACAAAACTATATTCCTGCACTGCAACAGACCGCTAATAAAATATATTTTAAAAAAACAAACAAAGAGTGACGTTTCTGTAAGAACTCAGAGCTTGTTTACATATTAGCAGGTCCTCATCAGCCTCAGGTTGGCTCAGATCGTCTCGACGAACAGGTCAACTGCGACGAAACATCCAGGTGTGGTCTAATTTTGGCTCATCTCCTGTGGCTCGGTGAGGCAAAATTAGCCGGCAGGAAAACAACGCCTCTGTCCCCTCGAATGACACCAAATGGTTGCATTCGAACCTTGAACAGGAAGCAGACAGACTCCACAAACGTAACGTGAAGTCCGCCGTGTCGTCAAACAGACACGCACGTCAAATTGGTTTAAATTTAAATGAGAATCCCGAACGACAGGCTAAACACCCCCGCCATGGTCTGCTACTCACAGATACAAGTGCTCCCTCCTGCTGCAGAGTAAGTGAGGTCAACCTGTGTGTTAATAAATGATGGCTTCTGAGTGGAAACCTGGTCACCACGGGGATTCGGGGCGCGAGAGTGAAAAGTTCAGCAAATATAGAGGCGCAAGGAGCACATCCAAGCTCTGTGGCTCCAGAAGGAAACAAGGCCCTTCATATTTTATGAGCTCGCCTCTCCGCCTTCGCATGAGGGCTGCGAACTACTCTGAGAGTTTTATCACACTGCACATTACGGGTCACTGCCACTTATGAGTAAGAGACAGATTTGAACAAGACATGCTGGGAGAACCTGTCTTTAGAAACAACTAGAGGGATTTTTTTGTTTTTTTACCTTTTACCTGTTTTTTATATTTTTTTCCGTGTGTTTTTACGTCTCATAGGCTTAGATGTGGTAATGTAATGTATTGCAAATACTTTATATATGTTGGACAAACTAAAGATGTGTCTGATCAATGCTGTGGGGACAAGCAGCCGTTGGGTTATGAACATGTTTTACGTGATTTCTTCGTCTGGTTTTCTTCTACAGAGATTTAGGGTGTTTTCACTCCTTACAGTCCGGTAGACTCGGTTTAAAATTGCAACATTTGTTACATTTTTAGTTGGTGCGATTCGATTTCACAATGCACTGAATCAAACAATCCAAACTCATTTAAAAACCTGTTCCCCTCCTCGCCTGCGGTGGCACTGCATCAAAAACCACTGAAGGAAACGACATGAAAACCTCAGAAGAAGACACTGAGTGCAACTTCCTTCTTCACAGAATGTAAATAGATGTGGAGTATTGTCAGATTTTAGCGGTTGTAGGGTTTCTCTTTCATCTTTGACGAAAGACCATGAGCCATTTCTCCTGTTAGCGCTAATGTTTGTTTTAGCTGTATTGACCTAGTTTCAGCGGTTTCCGCTTTAGGACCAGAGATCCCTTCAACTGAACCGAGACCAAGGTTTGTAGGCGGACCAGAGTTCATTGTTTTGGTCCACATCAGAGTTTGATTGCACATTCACACCTTCCCAAACAAACCAGACTTTCTATTTCTAGGCAAGTGAACTAGAGTTTGATTAAAACAGACCAAACAACAGGGCTGGTGCGAATCCACCCTTAGAGGCAGTTTGCCAAATATGTCCTTAAACCTGACGGCATTTCCTTGTTTTGAAAAGACGCCAATATTTGCCCCCTGTTCTTCCCACTTTCATCGACTGTTTTAGGGAAATGCTCACACCCGGCAGCACTGCTACTCCAATTACTGTAATTCTCTTCTCTGTGGTTTGCCACACAAAAGCTATTAATAAGCTTCTATTAGTTCAGGCTACCGCCGCTCGCAAGTTCACCAGAACCCCAACTAATGAGAACGTTGCACATCTACCATCCTCCCTCCAAAATGGTCCTGCATCACACCCCATCCAGAATTATGATTCCCAAAACTCTCTCTCTATTCCTCCAAGAATTCTACAACGACGTAATAACTTGAAATGACTTGGATCCTAATCATGCATAGATTGTGTTTTTTTTGGTCACTCTTTTTTTATGTGTTTATCTTCTATTATGAGTGACAAGAAATTAAGTTTTGATTTAAAACAACCGATTTTTCCATCCATCGAGTCCATCGTGTGATCAGAAATACCAAAAAGCCGATCTTTCTCCAATCAATGAATGCGTGAATGCAGGTTGCAAAACCATCGAAACTCTTCAAAGAGGACACTGTCACTTTAAACTTATTTATTTCAGTATCAGTTATGTTTTTAAACTGAACTTTGCTCTATATGTACAGACTTATCAGTGCTTCATTCAGGTGCTAGCTGCGTTAACTATGCTAGCTTCTAATACTCGGTTGTTCACGTTTGTTTTAAAGGAAACTCTTACATTCTAAAACTACAGTACAAGTAATGAATAATGATCAAGCACATCAGGAAGACTGGAGAAAAAGATTTTCAAAACGGTTAATTTTAGTTCTTGAATATGACTCTGATTACTGTGCCTTATCTGGTTCTTCAATTAGTTATCATTGAATGTGGGTTAATTTTCTAGTTATATTCCTACTGATGTTTATGTGGTAATGAAACCATGTCAAAGGAGAATTTATTTCTCATATGGTACAGACAATAAAGCATATCTATCTACAAGAGAAGCAGTAGAGCTGATTTTCTGCTTAAATAATTGAATGGCTAAGGCATCTGTAAAAACAAAGCTGAATGAATAAAATTAGCAACATTACACTAACTGAGTAAAAATATTCTGTTGCTTCATTAAAAAGGCTTAAAAAGCCTTCCCCATGGAAACCAGTTCTGACAGCTTCAGGTTCTTTTGTAAATTATTTCAGTAAAACAGCGGCTGCATATTTGAAAGCGCCTCTTTCTAATTTGGTTCAGACTGAACAGTGACGGCAACTCCGGCTCGTACAAACACACATGGAAAAAGTCCACAGACAGACAAAGATGGATATTTAGCTGCGACATGCAGAGATTTGTGAAGTGCGTCATTCACACAGCTAGCAACGCTAACTAGCACAGTGATGGTTAATTGCAGGTCTGGTTCAAACAGCAGTTCGCCATAAACACACAAAAATTTAAAATGCTAATCTGGAGAGAGAACAAAGGTACTTCAGCTGGGTTTCCCCCAGAAAACCTGCTGGTGCTCAGGGTGTTAGGGCAGTTATTCATCCAGCCGCCAGTCGTGTTTTTGACTTAAATTTTTTTTAAAGTTGACAGGAAATTTGAAAATATCACCTGATAGTTATGCATTATTGGAAGACTGCAAGATTAAGGCCTAAACATAAACAATAAAGTCCTAAAAAAAAGGCAACAATTACAAAAAACTAAGATAAATTAACAATGCCAAGCCTGGTCGGGGCATAAGTAAAGCCTGGTGGCCCACCAGGCTTATAGTATACTGAGGGAAACCCTACTACAAGGGGGGAGAAAAAATCAAGTTTCAGCTTCTAATACAATGACAGGTAAGATGATATAAGATCTCAGAGTTTCACTGTGATCCCCTTTCACATTTGAGAACATCATAAACTTCCTCTTGTACGTCTGTAGCTCTAATATATGTTGTCTTAAGTTACACCGAACAACAAAATAGGCACGCCGAAGCAAATCGGCAGTTTGAACTTCAAAAGAGACAAACGATATAAACGTGTCAACTTAAAAAAGCACATTTGGGGCATGCCATGGTGGCGTAGCGGTTAGCGCGACCCATATTTGGAGGCCTTGAGTCCTCGACGCGGCTGTCGCGGGTCCGACTCCCGGACCCGACGACATTTGCCGCATGTCTTCCCCCCTCTCCTTCCCCGTTTCCTGTCAGTCTACTGTCATATAAGGGACACTAGAGCCCACAAAAGACCCCCTAGAGGGGTAAAAAAAAAAGCACATTTGCTTCATTATTAAGACAGTTTATATGTACCATGAAGAAGAGAGGTCCCAATATCAAGCTCTGAGGAACTCCAGTGCATGATGAGAGAAAAACATGTGAAGGGTTCAGCAGGGCAGACACACCGTATTTGACCAAATAAAGTGGAAACTAACTTGCCGGTCAGCCAGTGTTGTGTGGTCAACCGCTTTCATAAAGCGCTTTCATAAAAATCAACCAAACGAGCAACACAGCAACATTTTTTTCAATCTATGGCTTCAATAATGCCATGTATCACTTGAAAAGCAGCACGTACTGAGTTATATTGTTGTCAAAGCCCTTGATTGAGTAAAGAACAGTATTTCTGTCTGTTTTGACTGGAAGTGCTTTAGAAAACCTGTGTAGCATTGTTATTATTATTTAATTATATTTCTAGAGTCGCTTTGAAGTAGCTAACGCTCTTACCTTTTAGCAGGTCCTTTGTTCAAGTCTTGATTGCCTTCAGGTGTGTGTGTTTGTGTGCAGGTGTGTGTGCGTGCGTGCGTGCGTGGGCGTGTGTGTGTTCATGGCTGTTAGTACTGTTTGTATCTGTGCTTCCTGGTGTCCCTGACTGCTGGTTTCCATCTCCAGTGGGATACCGGACTGTCAAAGTCACCACTGCCACCCAGCAAGGGTCGGAATAGAAATTGAATGTATAGAATAACATTCTGGGGTTTTAGCAAATGGAACAAACCTAATTAATAGCGGTGCGCCAATTGCAGTTTTCTAGCCCACCCCCGATTACTGATCTGTAAGAAGCCTGATCTGCCGATACCAATGTTGGTCGATACTGATTTTTTTTTTGTCTGAAATGTTGTTAAATATACAAAGAAAGTCACTGAATTGGCAACAGTGAGGTGACTGTTGTTAACTACAAATGTGCAGATATTAGCTGATGGGCCGGTCTGTCAGTCAAACACCTCTCGCGGCAGGTTGAGTTGTAGATAAGATCGGCTTCACACGTAAGTATCGGGCCGATCACAGATTTCCCAAAATGGAGGAAATTCTGCCCGATAAATCAGCTGGCCGATTTATCGGTGTACCCCTACTAACTAAAGCCGTATCCATCACCGTGACACACATTTGGTTTTCAAAAGCCGGTCTTTAAAGAGCCCAAGTAGTTTCAGCGGTTGACGTTATAACAAAAGCCAGAAGAACAGTTACGTTTTGAGGATAATGTTGATGTAAATGAGAACCTGCGGGAATGTTCCTCCTAGTCAGAGCTGTTGTCAGTGTGACGGTTCACTAGTGTGTGTCGGTGAATGATGCTCACCAGGGCGCTGAGCCGGCTGCGGGCGTTCACAGCCTGCTTCAGAGCCAGCTTAATCAGCGACGGCAGCCTGAGAACAACGGCCTCCATATCCTGCTCCCCTCTCATGCCGCCTGCCAACTTCCCCAGTCCGTCAATGTAGCTCCTCCAGTGGGGCTGAACCTCGGCGGCGCCCCCTAGGCAGCCCTGCATCGCCGTCTGACAGAAGCCTCTGCAGGCCGGTGGGCTGAGCATGCCCTGGCAGTGCGGGCAGTACCACAGTCTCAGCAGGGCCCGGCCGCAGTCCCTGCTGGGCCGCAGATGGTCTGTGGTGTTGACCACCTCAATGCCCAGGTTGAGCGCCTGCAGGAAGACCCTTGTGGCCAGGAGGGAGCGAGACAGGCGGGTCATGATCAGCTTGGGGTAAGGCCCAAATGCTCCGGAGTCCTTCCAGGCTCCCCGCACGCACTCCTCGGACTCAGCGGACGTACCGCCGCCGAGCAGCCGGCGGTATGTGAGGGGAAAGAGTTTGCCGAAGAACGCCACCACCATGTGGTCCACTGTGGAGTCGGAGCCGAGGATGTAGAGCGACATGTCAAGGAAGAGCTGCCCCACGGAGCTCTGGGCTCCAGGGAGGAGAGCCGGGAACTCCGACTTCAGCACGGTCAGGGTGGAGTTACGGCCGTGACGCAGCACCAGGTCGAAGGCCTCTGCAAGGAAACGACAGAGCACAACGAGAAAAAGTCAACTGAGGCGAAGCTAATTATCATCCACATGGTAAATAACGCGCCCCAAGTGTTTACAGATGCTGTGCCAAACTGTCAGAAATACAGGTCACAAAATATAAAACACAGATAGATGCTTCTCCCTCCTCAACAATCACAGGAGAAAACCACACACTCTCCCACTCTTATTCGATTTACCCGATTTTTCTTCATCCACTGCTTTCTCTTAAGGGATTACTTCTACATGTCCAGATAAAAAAAAAAGGAAAAACTCTGCACTAATGCGTGACAACTTGAAACAAGTAGGCAACAGCATCCTCCAAGAAAATCTTTGCGAAAGAAAAAGCATTTAGGTCGATAAATGTGTTTGGCCGTGAAGAGTTTCTTTGAGGAGCGAGAGGCGTGCAGAACAAGTGAGGATTGTCGATGCGCAGAAAGGAAAATAAAAATAATCAGCGCCATTTCCAGTCACAAAGAGAAGTCTTATCAACAAGGTTGCATGAGACGGCGGCGCGCCGCCATCGACCCGGTGGCGCGGCGACAGAGGGCCCAACAACAGAGGGGATTTAAAGCTCCATTACTGAACCTAGCAGGGGAGCTGAGAGTCGGTGAAATGAAGCTTTGGACCGGAGAATGGCTGCAGACGCCTGAAATCCCATTTACGCCACAGCAAGGCCACTTAATCACTCTGCCGAAAGTGGCGGCCGCCAAACTGCTCTTTGAGGACAGAAACACTGGTTGAAGTGACGTTTAGACGGACTCGGTTTTTGTGCTGGTCGTTTCATCTTTCTCGTTTGGTTTTCCTGCCTGGACAGTTTCATTTGTTTCTTGTCAGGCTTCTCTGGCGTCAAACGAGGCTCGTCGGCAGAGTTTTAGGTCTCTGGAAAAAAAATAAAACCAGAGAAACAATCCGACAGCTCTCTTTGTTGGTGGGGTTATGTTGAACTTGTAATGTAGCTTTTTTTATTTTTTTATTTTTTTGGCTTGCAAGTTCAAAGACATCTGAAATTAATATCAGTTTTTCATTATGGAAGTGGAAATTTTGTTTAACTCATAAGTTACGGGGTTGATATCCCAAATAAACTCTAGGAAGAAGAAGGGAAATGTTGTTTGTAGCTTTTGGTTTTGCTACGTTTGGGACTCAAAACAGACACAGGCGAGGCAGAGTGACAGTTAAAGATCGGTCGCCACTCCTCTTCCTTCTGCCTGCTCAGAGTCATTACCACTAAACGTCTTTTCAGTTCTTTAGGAATGGTTTTCTGTGTGTTCTCTGAGGTTCTGATCCACCTTCATATTGATCAGGTCATGTGTTTTAAATCGGTTAATCAGCTGCAACGGCACATGGTCCAACGAGACTTCTAGGATCTTCATCCATCCATTATCTAACACGCTGATGCTCGCGAGGTCGCAGAGGGGGCTGGCGCCTCTCTCCACCGGTCAACGGGTCATCGATTTGTTGGACGTCTGAAAGAAAAATCGTCCCACAGCACCACAGGTCCTCCGCTACATTTACCAGAGAGCGCAAGGAGGGCGCAGTTACACATTTTTATTTGTTTCACATCAGATCCACATGAGATATTTGGTTGCTCGCTCTTACACGCGTGTCAAGCTATTGCACACCTGCTATACGCTTTAGAGGCATTGGGAGACATAATAATAATACTAATAATGACAATAATAATGAATAATTTTGCACTATGGCATACGCATTTTGACCGCCAGGTTGCAACAGATTGTTTAAAAATCTATTTCTCTTGCTAAAAACACAACTGAAACCTAAATGATAACCCTAACAACAACAACCCAATAATAACATTTCTTAATATCAAGGCTGGTTGAACCTGAACGTGAAACACAAGGCATTCATGACTCTGATTAATTTGCCTCATAGTCATAACTTCTAGAGTATGGAGCACCCTAGAGGACATGGGGGAAAATTCTTCTTTTGCATTCCCTTGCAGTAAGCAAATGCACCCTGGTTTATTTTGTATACAGTCACAAATGTAAGATATATACACACTTAAAGAGCCTCAGTGAAAACGTGTTTATATATTCTTAACTCTTTGGTGCAAAAAACTGAAGATCAATTTATTCACTGCCTGTTTATGTCTGTTTGTGAAAGGTTGAGAAGGAACTGCACATGAAAACGACCCTTAAACCATTCTGATCATCAACACAAGAAGACATAATAAAACTTTCAGATATGACTTTAGCATCCCCGTTATAATAACTCAGAATTAGTCCAAATAGTTTGGATGTAGTTTTTATTTCTTTCCTTCTTACGGAAAGTTCCTGTTTAGATCTTAGAGGAAATGGATAGAGATGGAAAGCCAATGTTTGGCCTGTTTTGCTTTTGCATTTTGCACATAGGTTCATGGTGCATTTCTATCCTAAAGAAAAATATATAAAACTTGCGATATCTCAAAAACAAAAGACTTTCAGTATTCAATGATGCCGCATGAATTCACCAGTATGTTCTTGCGAGGAAACGCAAAAGAAAAAAATATGTCCCATGTCCCCTAAATGGCAATCACAAAACACAGAAATTTAACGGATTCTGAGGTTTTGGGGGTGGCATTGCTATGAAAAAAAATAAAACATGAAATGAGACCGTGACGGAAAAGTAATGCACCCGGACATGATGCATCAGGCCTCTGTGAAGTCCATCTCATTGGTATCAGTATACAGAAACCTTTAAGAACAGACGCAGACGTAACACACACGCATCATACACGTGTTTGGCTCTCACTGACACACACCGATAAGCAAAAGATTCCCCCATTTTAAGCGCAGCGTTAAATTTCCCCCAGTTGCAGGTTTACTTGTTTGTGTTCTTAACCAGGACTTGAAACCGCGTCTCGACTCGCTGCGGAACGAGAAGGTGAAGGAGAGACTGGGAGGATGTTTGGGAGCAGCTCACATCTGTTTGGCTTCCCAGGCTGCAGCCGCCCCGCTGCGTCTGGAAGCAGCTCCCTCTGTGATCGCTGAGCAGACAGATGTGCAGATTTCCCACCGAGACGAGAAAGCAGACCGAGAAGCTCAAAAGCGTAAACACTGAAAGACCTACTTAGAAGCACAAAGTTTTATTTTCCTGCATGGAAATGAGAAGACGTCTCGTTCCCTGTTAGGTTATTGATTGAAAACTGCAAGCTGAAATTAAAGCCGTTTGCTTCTTCTCCTTTTTCTACTTCTCCTTCACATTTATATATAAAAAAAAACAATTCCAGCAAAGCCGTGTAATTAAGCCACTATCTGTAACATCTCTTATATCCACTTTGCAGGGGTAAAGAGAAAGACTAGAGGGCTCTTCATAAATGCCTTTCAATGACTCTGACTCACTGGGTTCACGGTGAGAGCCATTGTGAGCCCATTTCCTGCGCTCATTCACTGTCATCAGTGAAAACCTCCGCGGGATCAGGTATCGTTTAATGGAGGGGAGATGGGCTGTGTGTCAGGGACCTGTGACATGCTGGATGCAACCACACGAGGCCAAGAGCCCCATGCTGTTAGAGACGGGCTTAAAATTAGCAGCAAGAGGTGGACCGACGCCTGCCGACAAAACCCGTTCCTTGTCAAAGTCGCATCAGCCGAACCCGGCGGAGGGAAATGTTCCTAGAATGTCCTACTTTACCTTCATTGGGATACAGCAGCCATCGACTAATGTTTACTCCGAGGATTCGAGGCCTCTCGGCTTACCGCCCTTATCAGATCCTCAAGATATAATCCGGTTTCTGTCAGGTACTCTGTCACATGGTGATATATTATTTATGCATGCGACGTTACCTTTGTGAACGCCTGCTATCCTAATGCGTTTCTGCACATCTTGTCGTTTTTCACTCACGGTAATTACATGGAAAAACGCAAAATCTCAACGAGTAATTTTGGTCTACTTTCTAGTGCAAATATCTTAGCAAACTTGACTTACAAGTACTTTTTTTAGCAAGCTGTAGAAACTTGTTTTAGGTAAATTATTCCTTAATATTTTTGACAAAGTACTAGCTCCATTGGCAGATTATTTAACTTGGAACAAAACACTTTTCCCATGTTATAAATTCATTTAACCACCAATGAAACTAGTACTTTTTCATCAATATTAAGGAATTATATACTTAAAATAACCTCCTATGTGTTGCTGAAAAGTTACTTGTAAGTTAGTTTAGTCTTATTTCAAGTGTATTAAGATGTTTGCACTAGAAACTGGACCAAAATTACTTGGCGCCGACATGTTCATCCTGATTCGGCGACCAATGCTTCAAACTGAACTGGATGAAATAAGTCGCAGTCAATGAACGCCGACAAATACCCCATCACTCTGTCTTTCACATTAACTAGACATTAATACAGTCTTACATGAGGCCTATCTAATTATCAGACATGACGCTAAAGGGTCTATCGGTCTTGTTGTAGCGTCACTCTCACGGCCCCTGACTGACCGTCGTCTGCGGTCGGCGCTGTGAAGACAGACACGCTCCGTGTTGCCACATCCATCAGCCGGTCGTACTCCCATTATCCCACAGGAGAGGAAAACATCAATAAATTACCAAGCCAATGAGAGCAACTCATTTGGTTGATGGAGCTTCACCTCTAGTTGACACTGGAACGGATGGATGGATGGACAGACGGATAGTCCATTTTAAGGAGTAGTGTCCTATGGCTGGGAAGCTTAAACATTTTTTTACGTTACAACCACTTGCTTTAAAAAGAGGTGTTTTTTTTTGCATTTTATGTGACTGGCCAACATAAAATAGCTCGTGAAGTATGTGAAATAGAAGGAAGAAGGAAGATGATTTTTAAGTTTTTAACAAATAAAACCCGAAATTTGCATCTATATTCACGTTCTTTTGTTGTTGTTTTTTACTAGAAATAACTGAGTGTGGATAGGTCTGCAATGTGTGCAACTTTATTACGCATGGTCGCATCTCCCATGTTTGTTAACCTTCACAATGGAAGCGCTCGGAGAAATTTGAAGCAATGCTAAGTCATAAAACAATATCCCAAACATTTCAAATCTCTCAGCGTGTTGTGTTCAGTCCATGACGCGAAAACAGGAAAAGGATGGAGGCAAAGCAAAACCTTCCAACACACGGCCGAGGAGAGCGTCTGAACAAGAAGCAGCGATGACTCTGGAGGCGCTGCGGAGACTGCCAGCTCAGGTTGGAAATTTGCTGACGTGTTTTCAATGAGCTCTGCACTCCAGAGTCCTGGCATTTTACGGAGAAGTGACAAGAAGAACGGCAGAAGAATTTCATTGTGTCGTTTCACCAAAACAAAACTCTGTGGCCTCCACACAATGTCACTGTAACATGACAAATTGTGAAAAAAATTAAAAAGGGGTATGACCAGTTTTGAAAGGCACTCCATCCGCACAGTCAGCAGAAAAATGACAGACGCTTCCAAGCTGCCACTGGATCCAGTCAGGAATAAGCGAACTGGCCAACCCCCAAAATCAGAAAGGACTGTAAACAATATGCTGCTGTAGGAGGCGCAGATTTATCCGGGGCAACCTGGTAACCTAAGACTTGGTCGACCCAACATCCCCTCTGCGGTGGGACGGCTGTGTGTCCGAGAGCCGGAGGCGGAGCGGAGGAGAGTGGGGCAAGACCGTCCCCTTCCAGGAACAAAGCAGACAGGATGCCCGTAAGGCCCAGATAGCATCACCAGCGGACCGTAAGGGCCAATGGACAGCGGGGTAGAAATGAAGCATGGATTAGGTTACTCCATCTGTTAGAGACCATGTCAGCTGACACACACACACACACACTGCAATCACAGCGCACAGCAGCAGCCAGGTGGTGACAGCGTGGGCGAACATTTGGCAAATCGTTGCTGGAGGTAAAGGTGTGAGTCAGGTGGAAGGACACACACACACACACACATCCACACACAGATTCCTCTTTTCTTTCATTGAACTGAAACCCTTTGAGTTTCTGAAGGAAAAAAATATATCACAGCAAGACAGACTGAACCAATTTTTTTAATATATATTAAACTCAGGAATGTGACCATTTTTTTTTCTTTTACAAAGCAATGTCTCAGTTTTAGGGCTATTTTTGTGTAGTTGTTTTTTTTTCTTTTCGCTACGGTCAAACCTCGACAACAAAGCAGGCGGTCGGCTGTCTGCCACTTTTAAAAGTAGGGGAGCAAACCTATTTTCTTCAGCCTTAGTTTATTTCCTCAAGATCTGATCTCTCCCTGCTGTCAGACAATTTACTAAGCATAAAGGATTTTTTATTTTTTTTAACAACAAACTGAAAAATTTATATTGAAGAGGGGGGGGAAGCTAAATTCTCATGTTTAATCAGTCCAGTTCATCCAATAAGTCTGTGACATCACAACATACTGTAAAGGTCAGGGATCTGAATGTGTTTTTATCATTTTATAGTTCAGTGATATGATTAACAAAGTTTGGACACCCTGTTGAATGATTCATGTAGCCATCAACATTACTTTCTAGAACACTGAGGAATTCATGAAATATAAATAAACAACCGAGAAACATTTCTGGAAGGAAATAAATGAAGACATTCATGGCATTTATTCTCACTTCAAACACTAAACCACCACATGCCCGTTATAGAATAAAAGAAAAAGGCTTCTGACAACAACAAAGATGAAATGTAACTCTACAGGTACGAAGAGTCCAACAGAGTATTTATTATGCACCGTCTAAGTAGTCTCGACTCTTCTCTCCATTTCCAGACCCGAGGAGCATTCATGGTCTCGTCTTTGCGTTGGAGCTTAAACTGTTTCTTCAGGTCTCTGTTTGGCCGTTTTAAATTCTGGACAAACATCCTGACCTGCCGCCTCCTAAACGACTCAGACAAGGCTTCATTAATAATGAGGAAGGTTTCTTCACCGCTGTTTTCTGCGTTCGGTGTTTAACTCATCACTTCGTGTTTTTTTTCTTCTTCCCAGCATGAATTTATACTCTTTTAGGTAACTTATAAAACAGGCAGCAAATCAAGGAAACGGTTCAAACTCAGCAACTTTCTTGTCATTGAGGCATCATGTCTTTCAAAAGGAAAATATGAAATATTAATCAGTAATGAGGAGCGTATTGTAAAACGTTACGTGTAACCACTGGGAGGCAAATGCTGAAATCAGACAAAGAAACTGTGCAATTCCTGACGTTTGGAAAACGTGGACGAGGATGAGGAAGCAGGAGCACACGGCTCCTGGTGATGAGCAGAGACCAAAATCAGTCTTTAAAAACACACACAGACTCAAAAAATTACTTTCCAAAGAAGTAGTTTTAATACCAATCAATCAATCAATCAAGTTTTTTGTATAGCTCATTTCAGCAACAAGTGCAGTTCGAAGTGCTTTACATTGTAAAAACACAAACCTCAGCCAACAACATGAGAATTTGTTCTAATGAATAAGAGTCTGATCTGTTAATAGAACATTTCTTTCAGAAATTTGATGCAGAAGAAGAAATGGCTTTTAAAAAATGTCAGTATTGGGGGTTTTTTGTTTGTTTTTTTTTGTCAAGATTTTCTGCAATAAATCAACACAAAGTTGAGCATAATTGTAGAGTGCAAAAAAAAAGAAGAAGAAAAATTAAGTTTTTAGTGGTCTTCACTCTGATACCCCTAAAAAACCCCCAGCTCAGTTCATTTTCCTGCAGGAGAAACCTAACAACTGCACACATCAGCCCGAGCGCTGCCACGGTTCCACAAGGCAGCGGCGGCGTCAAGAAAGGACAATGACTGATTAGGGGGGAGGGGGACGGAGGAGAATATGGGACGAAGTTTTGAGAAAACCTGTCAGAAACGTCTAAAGAAAACCTGAAACTGACACGGTCAGAAAGAATCAAAGAAGCAGCCAAGAGACCAGTGCTAACTCTGGAGGCCGCTACGTGTGGTTGATGACCAAAAACCATCTCGGAATGAAAAATGGTGGTGGCAGCATCATGTTGGATGGATGCTATTCACCAGCAGAGACATGGAAGCTGATAAAAGTCGATGGGTGACCTGTAAGTCATCCTGGAGGAAGACCTGTAAGATCACCTTTCAAAAGGACGATAACAGTAAACACAAAGCATATACGTACGTCAGAATGTCCTAGTCAAAGTCAACATATAGAATCATTCAGAGGCTGGGGCAAAACTTAAAAATGTGCCATTTACACGTGCTCTCCACCGATCCAACTTGAGATATTTTACAGAGAAGGGGAAAAATCTTTATTTCTAACAGTGTAGAAAGACATATTCTACAAGACCTGCAGCTGTAGCTGGATGTTGATGCACCAATTTATTGATCTCCGTTTCCTTAGTTTTGGGAGATTGGTGATCGGCCGATATTTAGACGTGAAGCTGATCTAATCCAACAATCTTTTCGACTTCGGCAAAGATCTACAAATCAACAACTCTCCTCCTTTTCTTTACCATGAGAGCGGTTTGACTGTTAGCCCTACCCACCAGGTCATGTCTCCACGTTTGCATTTAACAATATTCACCCCACTGTTATCAACTCAGCAACTTTCTTGCTATATTTAGCAACATTTTAGACGAAAAAATATCGGCAACTGCCAAAATCAAAATCGCCAGGTCAGTCAACTGCAATTGTTGCATTCCTATCGACAAGGTATTAACTCAGGTGGCTGAACGCAAATGTATGACCACCATATTAAGGTTATTATTTGTTAAAAACTATGTAGCCTTTCCCTTAACAATATGCAAATTTTTCTGCAAGTCTGTTACACAAAATCCCAATAAAATCCATTTAAGTTTGTGCAGGAAATATAATACAGAATAATAATAATAATAATAAATGCCGCCATCTTTCCACCAGTCGCCATTGACGCTATTGATTTCCGGCGCCACTATCCCCACACAGGTCAAAGTTGAGTCAGGGCAGAGTTTTGAGGACACAGCGAGATGCGAAGGACGGAGGGAAAAGTGTACTGAAAACACACACACACACATTCAGCAGAGAGCTAGAAGGAACGGGGGGGAGGTGGAGTGGGGTTAGGAAACGCTGCCAGATCATGTGGAGGGAAACATTCAGCGAGGCAGGCTTTGAAGCTGCATTCAAAGGCAAACGGAGTCAAGCAGCGCCAGAGCTGCGAGACACATCACACACACCTCTCGCCAAAACTCCGCCACAGCTGAGAGAGACCTGACACCCCAATCAAACACTCGCCTCGCAGACATAATACACATCCTCGCACTCCAAGGGATCCTGCAGCTCAGGAAAGTGATACTTGAGTGAAAGGCTATTCCAATAATGGATTTATTTCCAGCACGCAGGCGGACACACACACACACCCACAGCCCTCGCTGCTAACTGTGATTTGAGAATCTGGCAAAAGATGGAGAGGAAAAAAACAAAAACAACAACAAAAAAAGAAAAACAGCCTGCAGCCCATCCAGAAGATGAGTGAGGTCACGACTAACACAGCTTGAGAACCCCAAATTAAGCCTCCCCGCTCTATTAATCCAATACGTGTCTTTGTGTGAACGCTCCGCTTTCAAATGAACACACACCCACTCGTTCAGCCTCAATCCAGCTTTCACGCTCGCGACGCATCACGCCCATGCACCGGCTTAACTCCGCACAGCTCGCTTTCACACGGAAACAAACGTTACCGGGGAATTAACGCACGCGGTGAAGAGCAGAAAATGCTAACAATTTCAGAGAATTATTTTCCCCCTTTTTAAAAAGAAAAGACAAAAAAAGGAAAAGTTGGGCTTTTTGAGACAGCGGGCCGAAGTGAGGCGAGCTGAAGAGTAGCTGCTGGAGGACGGGCAGAGTGTTATTGAAGTTCTGGAAGCAGATGGGTGCGCAGTGTGTGACGGAAGACAAAACAAGAAGTGTGATAGATGGAGACAAGCGGGTGGAAGGAAGCAGTGAGGCCGCCGCCGCCTCGACTGGAACATGCTGCAGGCGGAATCCCTTTGAGTGGATTAGAAAGCGATGTTGCCATAATCGCAGGAGAGTTTTCCGTCCCTTCAGCTGACCTCTGTTCTGCCTTTTTTTTTTAGTTAATGTCACCTTCAGACAGTGGATGCATTAAATCGGCACAACACGATCAAGTAGTCGCTCTCTCTTAAGATGAGAAGGAAATAAACCGAAGGAACAAAGACTTTTTAATTATGACCGGATGAATTTAATAACATGGAAGGACGGCCAGCGACGTTCTGCCTTACCGACCGATTAGAACTTAATGTGGAAACTTTGCAAAAAAATATTCAACACTTCATTTTGTCACATAGCAAACTCACAAACTTTGATTTGATTTACTGAGATGCTGTCCCTTTGTGCTTCCAACCACTTCACCAGAGAGACTCTTTAACTCATCTTTATCACCATTATTGGTATAAAAAAAGGAGGAAAAAACTACAATAAATAAACAAACAATGCTCAGCCTGGTGGAAGTGCAAGTTAAGTCTGGTGGCCCGCCATGCTGATAATACACTCCGAAAAATCCTAGATGTTCAAAACTGGTAGACAACACCCCAAAAGGACAAATACACAGTAGTAACCGAATTTAAATGCATGATTATTTTTTTCTGATTTGCATTTGGTAAAATAAAAAATTACTAAAACAAGTTATAGTTTCCTTCCACTTCAGAATTATTGACCACTTTGTGGTGATCAATCATATATGGTCAACACTGAGGTCAGGGGTCATTATTTATTTACAGGACCTCCATAACAAACAGTTTTCCTGTAATTGTAAGTCGTTTCTTCCCCTCTAGCACATTTAGTACACATTCACCATGTTGATAGACAGCTCTAAAACCCTGCTCCTGGCTCTGATTGGTTGTTTTTGACTATATGAGGTGCATTTTTGCAGACGGCAACAGTAGCGCTGGAGAAAGCTCAGTTTCTTTACAGATTATCAGTCTCACATTATGCTGTCATGACATGGTGTCAGTTTTAACAAATATGTAAAACACACTATGCTGCATACTGTAGTTTTAACTGAATTTAATTCATCTTAACTTAGCCTGTCTGTCGTGTTCCTTAGTCTTCATGATGTTTGTTCATTAATGTTCTCTAGCAAACCTCTGAGGCTTTCACAGAACAACTGGATTCATCCTGAGAATCACACACAAACCCACAGTTGTGTTTTTGTGTCTTGTGAGCACTTTACATTGACTTCCATCCATTTTCTACAGCCTAACCCTAACACTAACCATCACATACCTAACCCCTAACCGAAAATTAGCAATTCCCCTCATAGAAACCAAGAAAATGTCCCCACAAGAAGCAGTGGTCCCCACAACCCACATTGTAGACAGAAATATAACCCCATCCCCACAAGTATAAAAAACCTAGTATACACACACACACACACAAAGATGGGTTCTGTTAGGTAATTAGGGAGCCTAGATTTAAGGGTACCACAAAAAGGGAAGTAGAATACATATGCAAAACACACTTTTTAAATGGTTATTTATACATATCAAAGTAGATCTGTAATAACATACTCTTTGTCTTGGTCTATACCAGTGAAATGCATTAAAGTTTGTGGCTGTAATGTGAAAAGAAGTGAAACGTTCCTTGGGGCATGAACAATTGCAGTGCATATGAAACGTGACACGCTGCTGTATAGTGCATCCAAAAAGCTTCAGGACAACTTATTCTGTTCCTCAGATGGACTCGGAGCATCTGAAGGTCGAAGGACGTCAGTGACAGTCTCATTACGAGGCGACAGAGTGAAGCGTTTGCTGGAGCTTCTGAATGCGACCCAAAACCAACGACTCAGTCTGACTTACCAAGGAAAAGAAACGAATTAAACTCCAGGAAACCGTTTTTCTGTAGCTGAGCTGATAGGGGGCCTCTGGGACCGAAAGAGCAAACAGACTTTGATGTAGAACATGGTAATACAATGCTTTCTTACTCGCAGCAGTAAAGTGAAAAAAAAAGAAAAGTGCAGGAGAAAGGTGCAAGCTATGACTTTTGTTGCAAGGCTGAAAAATAGCCGTAGCAGGCTTTTGAATGCTTGAACAGGATAAAATGTTGCAGCTCACAGCATAGCAGTAGCTGTCACACAGAAGTGAATTATAAGGGCTGAAATGCGTGGTCAGGAGGGCGGCCAGGTCAGCCGATGAGGACGAAACAGCTGGCTGAGCCGCAAAACGCTAGAGGCCGAGAAATAAAAACGGCGACAGTGACAGCCAAGTAGATCAATCTAGGAGGAGAAAAAAAACCCTGGAAAGTTATCAAAATAACTTGAACAAGTGGGAAATCTCTCTGAGTCGGAACGTTAGAGGATGGTGCTTTACACCGGCTTACTGACACGCAGATGAAAGCTAAAGAAGGTGAGCATTTAGCATTCATAAAAATCATTTTTCTCGCTTGTTCCTCTTCACACAAGCAAGTTAAGAACACAGGCGGCCGTGTCTAGACGACGCTCGTGACAGGTTTTCTGTTTGCAGCTTGTTTTTTGAGAAACGCAGCAGCACATGTAGCTGACAGCCCATCAGCCTCCTTACCGCTGTTTTCTCCAGTCAGAAGTCGTTACAGCTCTTTTTATCTGCTGGAATCACGCATCTTCAAACACTTTCCAACAAAAAAAAAGTGCTTTATGCATGTAATTGTGGAAACTGAAACTTTTTTTTAAAAATAAGAAAAAAAAAAGACAACGCTGTGGAAAAGTAATTTCCCCCTTACTTTTTTTTTATTGTTACACAAGCTGGTTTTAAATGGTCATTTTATTTATCCAGAGGAAATCAGTTACGCAAAATCTCCCCCGTCATGTGTGGAAATATATTTGTTAAATTATGACGTTCTATGATAACCACATCTTTGCACAGCTGAGTTCAATTTATCTGGCCTGACTGCTTCCTGAGCTGAGCTAAATAGAACCGTTCTGACGACATGAAGTGGGCTAAAAGATCTCAAAAGAGCAGAACACTGTGCTCCGATCTAAACAGGTTAAAGAACATTCAAAGTCAATCACATATATAAATGTACAGAGTTGAAACGCTGTTTTAAAGGGGCAGCGTTATGTGTTTAGTGCCATTTTACAGCACAGTGAAGTAATGTGTGAACTTCAGTTGTTGCACAACTTTATGCAGATTGTTCATGCACAAAAATCTTCCAATATTTCAGCATTAAAAGAAATCTGCAAAAAAGAGTGGGTCAAACTTTCTCCACGGTGATGTAAAAGAAGACTCGTCTGCAGATGTCAAAAATGCTCGAAGGCAGTTGCTGCTGCTAATCAGTTGTTAGGTTTAGGCCTCAATTATTTTTTCCATTCGGGGCCAGGTTGGCTTTGGATAAATTTTTTCCCATAATATTTGTAAAATCTGTGAAATGAAATATTTAAATACGACGGAGTATTGAGGTCATACTAAGAAAAATGTGAAAAATAAAGTAAAATTACAAGAGTAAAGTCAAAATATTAAGAGTCGTAACAGAATAAATTCATAAAACAATGAAAATAAAGTCATAATACTACGGCTTTTTTCTTGTAATTTAAATATTTTTTATTTTATTAGTGTGGCACGAATAAGTACAGCAAAAAAAAAAGTAAAAAGAGGAGGAATCTGAAAGGGAGCAAATACTTTTTCACAGTGAAAGTGTTCGACAGCATCCCTGCATAAAGGGGGCGACGTAGAGCCGAGCGTTTGAGCGGAACAGCGGCTTCCAGTACTCACAAACCAGAAAATGAACAGGTGTAATTAATGCGATTAAGCAGTGTTACACTAGAGTTAAATACCTGCAGCTCTGGAGGTGGTTACAGCAGGCGCTACGCGGTGCAGATGTGTCTGCTGAAACGTAACGGTGACATTACATCTGGCGAATCCAGCAGGTTACCTGAGTGTCATTCAGTCTGATTCAAACATCCCACACAGACGACCCAGAGAGGCTCAGCAGGCTTTGTTTGGCTGCTGGAGCAGAAAAATAAATAAAAAAATAAAAAATTGCTGATAAGAGGAAAACTGGCCTTCAGAATCCTTGGGAACACCACGATCTCCTTGCATGTTTTTACTCTGACCTTTTTATAATAAAAGGTGGAAAACATTAGAGCCTGACGTTGCAAAAGGCCTGTGTGCCTATGTGAGTGTTTTCTTTAATGAGACAAATATTGTGCCTCTCAAGCTGATTTTGGCTGCAGACTTTCAGCTGCAGTGAGGTTACAGGTAATTATAACCAACGATGCACCGATCCACCTTTTCCACTTCCGATACTGATACCGATACTTGAGGTCTCTGATACAGGAAAACAGCAATGATTTGACTTAAAATGTTTCTTTTCTAAACACAGATAGAAATATATTGAATCAGAAATGTATTTGATAAATTTGCACCAGCACAGCCACTTCAATACACCAACAAGATAAGACGCTCGGTCAATCATGTAAAAAAACCAAAACTTTAATTTGGTCAGTCAGGATGTAATTAGGATGTACAATAAATAATAAAGAAACTGACAAAAACAAAAGGTTGACTATTTTGGTCAAACATGTAAAAAATAAAGTGCAGTAAATCTTCTTCCAAAGGGTTCAGAAAGTGTAATTAGGGATTCTAAATATAATTTCAAATAAATAATAAATCATGACGTCGCTCAGGGCACAAATCATAGAATTAGACTGAATAGATCTGCCCTCAAGGACCAGGAACATTTTCACAGATCTATATTGATTTTTTTTTTTTTCCCAATATTGAATTTTCTTTCAATATCGGGACCGACACAGATGATAATATCAGATTGGTGCATCTCTAGTTACAACTTGGATCAATGTTTAACTACTAAGCATGAAGACATTATGAAATTAAATCTATCAGATCAATCAGCCAGTGATTGTGTTAAGCTAATTTTTCTGATTTTGATTGGCTCAGTGATCGGCTATTCAAATTCCAACAGATCATGTTTTTTTTCTGTTCATGAAAAGCAACAAAACAACATTTACCCTCTACAAATACATCAACCAATAATACGTCTTTCATCCACTTTTTTGAGATTAATAAAAATCAGATAAGGGGGTACAATATGTACGTTTTGATGCATAAACAGGGATGATCTTATCATTGTTTCATTTTCTATCGATTTAGAACTACTTACATCAATCAAGGAACTTTTATTCCTTGGTAAATGTAGATGTTGATGGATTTTTTTTCATCTCTTTTGTTTTATAGTTCAGAATTGTTCAACAATTTGGCTGCAATGGCATCTGATGGTAGAAGGTTTAATCTCACCGTAGGCGCTTCAGGAACAACAAATATAAGCGTTCATTGATCCTCTGTTTCATCTCTCTATTCGTCTCAGACCGCGGAGACTGAACACCCAACGTCTCTTTGTCATACGGAGCTTAATTAAAACCAGGTTACGTTTATGAGCTATATCAAGTCGTAACACACAGAGCCTCCATACAGTTATAACATGTACCTGAATGATTGTTATGGTAATAATTATAAAATAGAATTGATAAAATAATTATTTCTGAAACCATCGTAAGTTTGTTTATATCTTTACTGCACTGTTTATAATTAAATGAAGATAATTAATAAGCAAACTTACCACCAGCTAGCAACACGTTAGCAGCCTCCGTCCCTTCGAGCTCCTGTCTTGACCCACATTTCATTTCCATCGGTTGTTGTCCTGTTGTGTTGTCGTCTAACTCAGACTATGACGTCACCTGCTTGAATTTACCAAAACTGCTAACTATTATCAAGGTCCTCTGTACTTTTAAGGCAATATTGTGCGAGTAAAAATGGCGAATTTGAACAGCGTCTGTTATCTTCTCTGGTTTCGTGGCGCTTCTTTTTGTGGCGCTTTAAAAAAAAAAAAAAAAACTAAAAGTGTGCAATACCGCCACCATCTGGTCTGGAGTGTGAACTGCAGCTAATGCCGTTCAATAATAGATCTTGGATCATACGTCTGAAAATGCATTGGGTAATAACAGCTCCCGTGTTTTAGTTAAAAACTGAAAACAACAGATCATATTCGGAGCTATGTAAAACTGAAGATACCTACATTTAGTGTTCAGGACAAGCATTGTTTTTGTTGTAGGACCTCTGTCACTAAACGGTCAATGTTTGATATATAGGCATGAACACATTAGTTACTTTGTTAAACAACATTACATCAAGTTTCACTATAAGGATTTTTTTTTTTTAATTCTTTGCCATTTTAACAAAAATAGCAAAAGGCTATTAAGGCACTGAAAAGGGCATACTTTATTAGCCTAAAGTATACACTGAAATGTAATTTAAAACATACTGAAATGAATAATTTAAAGTAAGCCTTAAGTGAATTTTTAAAAATTCTATTTTGAGCATATATTGTAAAATATACACAAAATATCTTTGACAGATATTTTAAATATCTTTTAAATATACACTTGAGCAAGTGTATATTTAGACTTGGGCAAATACATATTTTGTTCACTTAACGTATACTTTTATTTAATATATTTCTTAAAAGTGTATTTTGGTACAATTATATTTAAGTATGTTTAAAGTTATGTCAAAATTGGTACAAGCATACTTTTAGTATACTTCATATATATTTATAGGTAGTACACTTAATACTTAATATACTTAAAATGTACTTTCACAAATGTAAGTATGTTTGAAATATACTAAAGTATACTTCTTTTTTTACTAGGGGAGTCGACACTAATCCAGGAAGTTGCAATGTTGCAATTCCAACTATTAATGCAACTTCTCTCATCATTCACAAATTTTGTGCGGACTTACAATTTTCACCAGTCATAGCGACTTGTCCTACTCACCTTAACGTTTTCTGTATTTTCTTCTTTTCTGACCAATCACTGCAGCTCTGTGTAAATTAAAAGCACCACTTTTAATTTAACTTCCTGTTTCACGACGTCTTTTAAAAGTTACACTTGCGAGATGAAACTACGTGTGACACTAAACGATAATGTTCACCTTTTTTATTTATTTATTTATTTTAGATGTTCTGCAATATTTGCTAACACTGTGTAGATCAGAGGTGTCAAACTCATTTTCATTTTGGGCCAAATTAAGATCATGAATGCTCTTAAAGGGCCGGTTGTGCCAGAATGTATTGCTAAAACCTGCTCACAAACTGTTAAAATATAATAAAATCTTAAAATTAAATAATATTATTGAACATCTTCTCAGTCCCTCCAGGATTTTGTCATTCTTTTTGTGATTTTGTCCAGTAGAAATCAAGGTGTTTGTGGTACTAATTTGGAAATATTTGTGATATTTGCACTTATTTATGACGCTGAATTTGACTTTTTATTATTTGCTGTATAGATAATGGATTATAATCTGACATCAATTGAAGCTGAGGCGGCTGTTTAGGACAAGTAAGAAAGTTTTTGACCATTTTGAGAAAATCTGCAATAATCTCCCAACTATTAGCGCAAAAAAAAAAAAAATGCAGGGATTTGTTGATTTTGTGTGGATTTCCACAATAATGCTCAAGAAATTGGGGGGACTGATTGATATAATTTGGCAGTAAACAGATAAAAACTGCATTGATTTGATTGAAAGTATAATATTTAAGCACACTTAGTGTTTAGTGTTGAATCTAGAGGGGCACATAAAAAGCTGTGGCAGGCCGGATTTGGCCCACGGGCCTTGAGTTTGACACATGTGGTGTAAACATAGTCCATGTTAACTTGAATGACCGATACGGCATTCTTCTTTTGCACTTTGACAACTTATCGAAACATGATTTAATTTGTATGAAGGATGCTATTCCAAGAAGCTACTTTGAAGAATGTATTTTCACTTTAACCCGTATTATGGCAAAAAAATAAAGTTGAAACAAAATCTTAGAAAAAGGTGCTGCAAAATCGATCACTCTTAGGCCGCAACAATAACCAATAATAGAAACATCACAACATCCTGGAGCGAATACACAAACTGAATTAAACCGAGTTGGATCCACTAGTTAGCGCAACACCATGGGAATTTGCTATATGTACACGAATCTCAGGCCCGAAAGCTTAATGCTACAAAGGAGTCTCAGTTCTGACTCATCTGTTTTCTCCTGCTTTGCTCTTACATCATATCAGGGTTCCTATTAAGCATGCCTTGGTTTTTTTTTTTTTTTGGTGTGCAGCTGTTGCATCAGTTCTCACCACATAGTATCATAATGTGAGAATACACTCATGACTTGTGGGATTAATTTGTGTGGATTTCTCAAACTGCAGTCTCTAGTTTCTGACACCTAAGGTGACCCTCTTTCTTGTTATCGCTACTAACTAGGCAGCAGTTGCTCGTAGCGCGCCATTGGACATGTTGTATAAAAGAAATTAGTTTCATTTACTGTTTTACAACATCTCAGTAAAATATTGATATGACACAATCCTCAAAGAGAGAGTTTAACAACCCACCCCAGTGTCTCCTCTGAGCAGACAAGATGGTGGGAGATGGTGGAGTCTGTCGGCTCACGATAAAAAAGAGAAAAATAAGAGGCAAAAAATAGAGAAGAAGGAGGAATTACGATCCGACTCTGAATGCTTTAGACAAATCTCTATCTGGCCACAAACCCCTTTTATCTGTTGGCAATTATTTTCTTAAGCATGGTAGCACAGTGGTTGGCAAATGATAATGAACCATCACATTTAAATTTATGAAGAAAATAAAAGTAGCTCCAAAAACCGACTGGCATCGTGTTCAGCAAGCAAGGCAACAGAGCGAAGATCCCAGCCTTGTTCAGTGACGTCTGGAAAAATACATCCGCCTTCAAACGCACGTCGCGGCCCTGTTTCACAGCAATTTTAGAGAACATACAAATGCTGTAATTTCACCCCGGCTCGTGAAAATTGTCGTGCTCGAGGGCGACGCTCTCTCCCTTTTAAATTCAGCTACGTAGGAGAAGAAAATTGTTTGGGATAAGCATCAAGTTAGAACCGAGAACAGAGAAGAGAACAAACATTGGAAAACGAGCGGACCTCAGACAAACACCATCCAAAGCAAGATGGCTCAAGATTTCATGATGTGGTAAAGAAAACCATTCAAAGTGAGTATTTTATTGGCCCAGCAACCGTTAGATACTAAATCATTTATCTGTTTTAAAACATGTTTACTGTTTATTGAAATAGATATTAAGGCCTGTTACCCTAAAGCAACAGGTGGTCAGCTAACGGGTAATTTGCTAGTGAACGAGCAAACTGTAACTGGTTTTATCCTCTATTCCATATAGTCCATGTATTGTATGTATCATCTTCCCATAAACATCATTTTGTGCTAATATTTCTATGTACAGAACAATCTTAGCACACACTGTTCTTGTTGTTGGCTCTCAGTTGCTAAAAGAAGCTAACAAATGCTAGCTAGGAAGGTCTCAGTGGTTTTGAAGATTTTTTTCACCCAGAAACTCTTCTTCTGCCAAACATTCCCAACTTATTTACACAGTATACATAGTAGACATCAACTAGCATAAGGTTGCCACTGTTTTTACATAAAATGCCTACAACATGATGATAAAAAATGAAAACGTTTCCTATTGCTGGTAGAGAAATATGACATCAAAGGAATTTCTACACAAGACTAAGCAAAAATATAAATTAACTATTAAATGTAGAATACATTTTTAAGTGTTTTTGGTGCATGATAAAAGTATATTATTATCAAATTGATTTTAGCCAATTAATTAGTTAGGTCATCAACTCAGGTGGCTAGCTGGCAATTTGTAGCGTCCCCAGGTCATAGGGAAGAGATCTGATGCTACATTTGTTTAAGTTGCATTAAAGTATTTAAAGATCATCCGTGTCAAAAGCTTTTTATGCCTTTAAAAATTTCAAATGCATTCTCTCTTATTTAGTTTTTGCATCAGAAATTTGTCTTACCGTACAAAATCCACCAGGTTCAGTGTGGCAGTCAGATTTGTTTCTAAGACTATAGTCATTGACAAAGTGAAGATGTTTAGTGATTTAAGATTTTAAAAAGTGATTCACAAATTGTCTTTTGGTATTTCGAAGAATCGAGGTAATAATTAAATCTCTCTAGAATTTGGAAAGTGTTAATCACCAGATTGGCTTTTTTTTTTTTTGTTTTTGAGGAGATTCTCCAGCAGTCAGTGACTGGTTGCATGTCTTGACAATTTGTGGCGAGTCCCAGATCTCAGTGGCAGCATCTCACCAGCCAATTTACTGGCAAATGAAAGCCCAACATGAACCGTCTGAGCGCAGAGACCTGTTCTGTCAGGAAACCTTCCACTTCTCGGTGTGTACTCACCTTTCCTATTTGCTCACCATGTTTGCGGCGGAATCTAATCTTCTCCGGTTAGCTTTTTCTTTCTGACGCATTTCCTTCTTGGCCTCCTGTGTGCTGCTGTAGCGCTGGCCTTTTCCCATCAACACCCTAACACGGGGAAGACCCAGGAGGCCGCCCTAACTTTGGGCGGCTCTAACAGCAAAGTGAAGCCATTTTGTCCGTTTGCCCGCAGTGATCTTATTAAGTCGTAGAAAGGTGTGATTGGTATGCTGGCCACCTCGGCCAGGACTAATGATGCATGGAGCCGTAGCCTCTGGGTTAGACGTCACGGACCACAGGAAACCAGCCGGGCTCCTGCGAAAACGCCGTAATCCCTCATCCTTCGAAACATTAAGCACGTCAAAGTGTGTAATGGATCGGCCCAATTAGCATGTAGCTTTGACGGAGACCACACTTATTTGTGCATCGCACTCCGACGCATAGTTCATTTGCCCCGCAATTGTCTCGAAGTCTCTCTTCACCAAGGTGGACGCAATTTCATTTCACAGCCGGGTCCTCGGCTCTGTCAGCAGACTATTAAAGCTGAGTGATTATTCCGAGTAGCAACGCAGACAATGAATTTACTCTGAGAAAAGAGGTGACATAATGCCTCACACCCTCCCTGCAGAAACTTTAGAGCCGTCTCCTACATTCAGGCTGGATTTCATAGTGAATGTGGTGTGTGTGTTTGCATGGGGGTGTGTGTGTAGTTGTGAGGTTTGACCCTGAAGTTCAAGGACAGTCTTGAATGTGCCGCCTCTGGCTGCTCCCGTCTGTACCCAAGCGGTTTTATTTAGGGACCTCGTCTGCCCACACTATCTCTCTCTCTCTCTCTCTCACACACACACACACACACACACACACACACACACACACACACACACACACACCTGCACACGTCGTACTCGCTTTTTTTTTCTCCTGTAGTTTATCCAGTTTTGTTTGGATAAAAAAAAAATACTTGTCTGGAGTATCTGTTCTGCTCCCAGTAACACACACACACACACACCGTCTCACTCTGATACACTGTCCTGAAGCGGCCCGATGTCCTGCAACCTACTGGATTAATTACTCTCCCCGCTGCCTGTGATCCCCGAGAGCATCTGAGCCGCGTTAGCCGGCCTCTGCCTCTCGCTGGTGGGCATGGAGATGGCAGCGCTCAGCCATTCATCACCTTGACTCGCTGAAGAGCGGTACGAGGGATGAGAGGTGGGAGTGGTGGGGTGGGGGGAATAAAAGTAACAAGGATATAGGAAAGGAAAGGATTGAAGGTGAGAGGAAGGTGGTGAGAACAGGTGGGGAGTGAAATAATAGTATAAAAAGGAAAAAAACCCAAGTCCCCTCTGACTGAGGCCCTGATTAAAAATTAGAAGTGTTGCCATTTCTGTGGTTCCAGGGGTCCAGATTGTAATGAACGGATTGCTGATTTTATTCCCGAGACAGGAGGAGGAGGAGGAGGAGGAGGAAGGGGAGGAAGTACGTTTGCACGGTGGGAGAACAGAGGTGTAGCTTCACCTGAAGATAAATAACCTTACATTGCAAAGTGCGGGGACTGTCCTTATTGTTTCCACACCAAAAAAAAAAAAAAACTCCCATTCATTTTTTTTTTTCCTGTCTTTTTCTTTTTTCTCCACAGGAGGATGAAGGCTGGGATGGGAGGGGCGGCAGAGATCCAGGGGACGGCCGGGCCTGAGGGGCGACGAGGGGCTCTGACGGCTAGCGCGGCTCTAATTAATGACGACAAAACACAAAAGAAGAAGGCAGAAGTGGGAAGGGGGAGAGTGCGTAAGTATGTGTGCGCGGAGGCAAGTCGGCCTTTGATCAAACCACTCGTCAGGCTGCTTTTGAGAGCTTCCGAGCCCCGGCGCGTCTCATTTATGTTCTGGTGGCGGAGACGAGCTCCGCGCAAAACTGGCATCAAGCTTAACAAGTGTGTTTCAGGGAGCAAACAAGGGAGTCCTGTTCTGCTGGAGGGATGAGAGAGACGAGTGAGAGGAGGGGAGAGAAGGAGACGTGTGTGTGTGTGTGTGTGTCTTTAACCAGTCAGGCAGCGTAGGCGTAGGGCTTTTATCTGCTCGCTAACACTCACAACAAAGAAGTTTTTACCAATTTTTTTTCTCTGTCGAATAAAATACTTTTTTTCCTCTCATTCTCACTTATTTATAGAAACACAAGTGCAAATGTATGGCACAGCCTGAAACACTATCTATCTATCTATCTATCTGACAGCCTGTCTACTCATCCATCAGAGCACCTTTGCTTTGTGTTGGCGTTCTGCATTATGAATGTGCAGTAGCTGTGATGCTATCATGCCAACATGGACTGAAATCTGCAGCCCAGTCATCATCAAACTTGATTTGAAGCCCAAATTAAAAATAAATGGACCCTCATCCAGGATGTTGAAAGACTCCTGCATCTGTCCTGTGTTGGACCAAATCACCGGTCAGCTGTCCCCCTCTCTCCTCCTCTCCACCGTCCGCTGCCTTACCTCTCTTTCTCCAAGCTTTTCATCTCCTCCCCGTCTTTTAATGTCACCCACATTAAAGACTTTTCTGGATTGATGAATGTTTTATTAGCACTCGCTCACCTTTTTTTTTTTGAAGGGTAAATACAAAGAGGAAGTGAGGGAAAAGTTGATATCTCCGTCTCCCTGTAGACTCCATTTCCATATCTGTCAGTCCACACGGTGACCCTCCTCATCTTCATTCGTCCCTAAACGCCTCTTCTCTTTCATTCAGTCTCTTTCTTTTCCCATCACCATATCTCGCTTTACTGGAAACCAGCTCTTGGTTCGTTAAAGTCATGTATGAGTAAAAAAAAAAAAAAGTAGGCTCAAGTTTCAGCACCTCATAAAAGCATAAAGAAAACCTAATTTTGGCTTTCAGCTGCTGCACTGCAGCAACAATCGCCCCATAGCTGAACAAGTATCTTTTATTAAATTTGCAAGCAGCTCAAATATGTTTAAGGGCGCGGAGGACTTGCTGGTTGCACTTTGGAACGACTTGAATCCTCCGCTGCTCTGCTGAATCCTACATTTGGCCTGAGGCTCCTGGATGATGGTGTTTCCTGTGCTGGTAATGGCTGCCTGTCCTGTGGGGAGGCGTGTGCGCTCCCCGCCTCGCGGCACCCCTCGGCTCTGCTGCTGATTGCTGCTCCTCCCTGGATATGTGGGTCAGGTTACGTGGGCCGCGGCGTGACATTGACTTCCACCAACTCTCAAGTACGAAAACCCCATGTCAGAGACACAACAGCGCTCACGACGCTCACACACTCACACACTCACAGGGCGCTTTGTTACGACGCGTACCGCAGCAGAGCTCCTCCTGCCACCAGAATTGCCGTTAATTCTTTGTGGCGTCGATTCAACAAGGTGTCAGAACCAATCCTCGGCTGTTTCTGGTCCATATTTACATACGGACGATATGGACTTAATTACCGTATTTTCCGCACTATAAGGCGCACCTAAAAACCTTCAATTTTCTCAAAAGCCAAGAGTGCGCCTTATAATCCGGTGCTCCTTATAAATGGACCAATATTGAGCCACAACAGGTCTCGCAACTACGGTAAGCAGCCGCCGACTTCATTTTCCCCCGTAGAAGAAGAAGCGCGCGGTGCACGCTGGGTTTTGTGTAAAGACCCCAAAATGGCTCCTATTAAGAGACACGCTTACGACGCCGAGTTTAAGCTCAAGGCGATCAGTCACGCAGTAGAAGACGGGAATAGAGCAGCAGCGAGAGAATTCAACATGAACGAATCAATGGTGCGGAAGTGGATATATATTGTGATTGCACTAATGTTTGATTTACCGTAACAGTATCAGACTGTTTTTTATGTGTTTATTGAATCGAGGAAAAGTTCCCCTCCACTATTTGTTATATCTTGCTGTTAAAAGATAAACTGTGTCACGAAAATACCACATCACTTACTTTACCTCGGGGAAAATAATAAAACAGATGTTTATTCATTTTGGGAATGAACAGAGTTGTCAGAAGCTGGTTTGTAATCTATTAACAAAGTTTGACTGACCTATCTGACTATTTTGTTGACATTCCCTTTATCGCAGTTCCATCTAATGGATGCAGAACGTAACCCCAGTTTCTACTGTAGCGTCTATTCTATGCGCCTTATAATGCTCATATATAAGGTGCGCCTTATATATGAAAAAAGTTTTTAAATGGGTCATTCATTGAAGGTGCGCCTTATAGTGCGGAAAATACAGTATTTATCACGATTCCTTGGGGTACTATTCCGATAACAATAAAAATGACAATAAGAGCGATTTATTGCTAATTGTTTTAGGTAACTTTATGGTTGTGACTTCATCACACAGAGCTCAAAGATACCTGTTTTTAGGTCTGTCACAATAACACGTTGCTGATGATAAATTGTCCCAGAAACTATTGCGATAAACAGTAATGTTGCCATTTTGAGAAGACTTCCAGCTAATATATTAAATATAATAACGGCATGCTAATGCAAGTTTGCCCATATAAAAATAAGATATTCAACACTGGAACTGGAAAACATTCTAAATATCCAAAAATGTTTAAAAAAACTATCAAAACAACAATTAAGATGGATTATAGTCTCTATATACAAAACTGCATAAAAAATATCAATCAAAAGTGGAAGTTAGGACTTATAAAAAAAAAGTGCACAGTAACTTTGTGCTGGGTGTCAAATATTTGCAATGGTTTTTCAAAATTCTGGCTTTTTGACAATATTGCTTATTACTTAACGATTATCCAGTTGGACATTATCAAGCTAACTTTGATTTATTACGCTATTAACTGATTTATTGCTTATTGTGACAGGCCTACCCATTTTTAAACGTCTTTCTTTAGGACAGGTGTCACATAAATAAGTGTGATTTGTATCGCTAAGCTGCACGCAGTAACTGCATTAAACATATTTTCAAATGTATTTAATATATTTATTGAACAGTGGAAGAAATAGCAAAAATAATGATCCCAACAAAATGGGTAGTTTCTGGGGGGTTTACACATCATCTATTGGAATTTGTGGTGACACTTTATTTGACGGGTTGTGAATAAGGCTGTCATGACAACGTCATAAACATGATATAATGCCTGTCATGAACATGAGTAAGTCTTCATGAATATTTATGACTCTTGTCATAAAGTGTCATTTGGTAAATCATGACGCTTTTAATACAAAGTTGAGATTATTCAAAATGTCTTTGTTAAAAATTATGTAGCTTTATGTTATTAAAGCTAAAGTTTAATCAGTAATACTTTTATAATAAATCTATGTCAGATCATAATTTCTTGGTTAATGTCAAGTTGTCATAATGAAGACATTTTGAATAATCTCAACTTTGTATTAAAAGTGTCATGATTTACCAAATGGCACTTTATGACAACAGTCATGAATATTCATGAAGACTCACTCATGTTCATGACAGGCGTCATGTCATGTTTATGACGGTGTCATGACAGCCTTATTCACAACCCGTCAAATAAAGTGTTACCGAATTTATTATGAAAACGTTGAAATCAATAGGCTTTCCATGATAAGGAATGTATCACGATAAATGATAAATGCCCACTCCTGTATTTGCATGATATTCTCTCTCAGCAGACATCTTGAGCTGCACATCCATAATGTCATTATTCCCTTCTGCCACAACCCAAAGGCGCTCTATCGGATTGAGATCTGATGACTGTAGAGACCAGTAGAGGACAGGAAATTCATAGTCATGATGAAGACACCAGTAAACCTCCTCACTCTCAGCACACACACATTACACCACAACCAGGCTTATCCATCGACATGAGGCAGCAGGAATCAATGCTTTCACGTCATTTACCTCAAATTCTGACCTTACCCTGGAGACTCATCGGACCAGGCAACGTTTTTCCCAATCTGTTATTCTCCCGATTCTGGGGAGCCCATGTGAATCGATAGCCTTAGTTTCCGTCTGCCTCAGGGTTCAAAACGTCATATTCTGTTTTAAAGAGTTTGTGAATTTGAGCAACTGTTGCCTGCATTTTGGAACAGTCTACCCATTCTTCTCTGATCTCTGACACCAACAGGCCCAGAGTCAGTCGTGCCCCCCCACCCCTGGACTGGAAGCTGTTTGTTGTTTTTACCTCAGAGTCGCCAACTCTCTGTTATTCCTAAATCAATTTGATACAGTAGGGGCTTCCGCACTTCCCATATCTGTGTCCTCTGTAAGTTCTTTCAGCAGTTAAAACGGTTTAATTGTTGTTAACACGTCGTAACCTGTTTTTCCGAGCCGCCTTTAAACGCAACATGAGCGCTAAGACGCTCGCGCGGGGTTTACACCTGTGCGGCAGCGAAGGATACCTGCTGCTGCTGTGCAAAGATACTCAGGTGTGTTAGAATCAGGGCAGCAATCCAGCAAAACACAAAGAACTTTGTCAGTTTCCCCCCCAAACTAACAGAGTGAGTTGAGTAAAGCTGCTGGATGCAGGTAATGTTAGCTAAAAGATGACTAGCTAATACCAATACAGCACCTTAAGCTTGTTAACAAGAAGCCTGTAGGCTACTGGTGTTGTCTATGTTCAAAAGTGGGTAGCACTTGTTACACTCAGTTGAGTAACTTTTTTGTAAAAAAAATAAATAAATAAAAAAATAGTGTTAAGAGTAGGTCTTTTTAGTAGTATAACTTTAGTTTTACTGCTCTGTACAATTTTCTTTTACTTGAGTAAAAGAGAAGAAAAAATTAATCTATAATTTTGCCCCCCCAAAATAAGCCGATGCCCCCCCTGTTAAACTCGTCTGGAGTCGGGGCTGGACACCAACTGCTCAATGGAGATTTTCTCTTTTCCGGATAATTCTCCGTCAACCTGAAAGGTGGTTGTGCCTTAAAGCTGCAGTAACTTTGACAAAAAGTATGTTTTTTATCCATATTTGTTAAAACGGTCACGATGTGGCGACAGTTAGGTATGAGACAGATAACCTATGAAAAGATAGAGCTCCTCCACCACCAAGATAGATGAGAGTCTGTCAATCATGCACATGTACACACTGCTAAATGTACTAATGGGGAAGAAACAACTTACCGTTACAGAAAAACTGCTTATTTGCCGTCATCTGTGGCCATGCTAACTTCTTTTAATTTCTTTCTTATCCCTGAGACATTTTTGGATTTTGCCAATAACCCTGAATCACTGTTACAGGTTGTGTTACGGTTTTTTGGCTCGCTGGAAGGAGCGATTTATCATTCCTTTCTATGAGTTGGTATCAGTGTTGACGAAGACGAAGTACTGCAGGAATCATCAGATGAACACCCAACCCTGCGGCTGCTCAGCTTTTGTCCAGATTAGATGTGTCTTACACCAACTACCCAGCATGCAACATGAACTGAAAGAGGTCAGAGTTATATTTAATTTAACTCCAGTCATCAAGAGTCGCTGTCCTGCAACTTTTAGATAAAACACATGGCGCTTGTTAACACAAAATTGAAAAATCCAATAACATAGTGGCAACTCAATACATTTAGAGACGCATACGCCTGCTACAAATGCTAAGGCTAGTTAGTGATTTGGAGGTTGAGACAGACATAAAAATATTTTTGCTGGATGTTTTCGGAAGAATCTAAAACGGCACATAAAAACAGTTTTAGGGAATTTTAGTTTGCCCAGCATTGCCTGGATTTGTCACAGTGACTACAAACCAGTGGGAAAAGAACAAATCTGACTGAAGGGATCAATGAAAGACGCAGTTCATTTCTGCGTTTTTCAGAAATGAACTGAGAAACACACAGGAATGAACTCACGGCAACACCATTCATTCCAGCAACGATGCAGCCAGAGGATGGAATGATATATGGCAAGACCTTATGCACATAAATGAACATGATGAGTAAATGATGAAAACACAAATGGAAACAAAAACCCAGACACAGAAAGAATTGTGACATTTAACTTTCTCACATATTTGCTCCTCCATAACAGAGCTGCAGAATCAAAATCATTCGACCTTTCTGCTGGTAGAAGAAAAAAAAAAACAAATGCAATGAACTCATAACACTAACTTAAATTGTAATAAACTTATGAAAATATGTAAATAGCATGACTGCAACTGCGGTGACTGAATTCACTTAGCCTTACCTAAGTGGAATAATTACTGTATTTTTGTGAATCCGATGGAAAATGAATGTTTTCACTAAAAGCGCCACACGATGAAAAACATTTTAATTTTTAATTTTTTAATCAAACTTCTACTTCTAAGGTCAGCAGAGACTAATGATTATTTTCAATGTGACATTCTTTCATGATAAATTTCATTTTATTTCCAAAGAATAAGAGAGAGAAGGCAGAGGCGTGACAAAGAAAGCATAATTACTGCTGGGAAACACATCAAACATGGGAAGGTTAGGGCCTTGGAAAAGAAATGAAGGCATCAATTTTTAACAGTTGGTTAATGCACGAGTCTGTGATCTACTGACGTATCTATCAGCGAGTAAAAACATTTCCACAGGGCTGCGAGGATTCATTTGAACCCAGTGAGGCTTTTTTTAATCATTCCCCGCCCCCCATCTTCACAATTATAATTGGATTTCAGATTTCTGGTTTTTATTTTTCCATCTTTTCCCAAACAATGGAAGATAATGTTGAAGAAAACCAAACACAGTTTGTATAAAAATGTGATTCAAACGAAGGAGCAGCAAGCAAATATAATTCTATACACCAAAGAATATCATATAAGGTATTATATATGCTTTCTGGTATTACATCCCAGTGTAATAGAGATAAATGACCACCAGGATGTCTCACTGGCAGGACAAAGACAGCAGGATCACAGTACTGAATGTGTGGTTTTATTTCATTCTTGAGTCCAATTTACACATTTTTAAACTATTTATTCAACTGAAATTCAACATAAAGCTATGTACAGTATTACTGTCAAAGAACTTCGGGCGCTACATAAAACATTTCACTGAGTCACTAACTAATTGGAAAGGACACACATGTTCACGTTCAAAGCTACGGATTAAGAGAGACGCTCTAGAACAAAGCCTTGCTGAACTCCACGTGTGATCTTTATTTGTCTAGAGCTTAAAAACCTGCTAAATTGTCACCCAATGAAAAAGCGTTCAAAATCAATTTGGCAACATTTGGTAAGATATCATATTTTAGGTAATGTGGGTTCAAAGGCTCTGCATGCTAATAACATATCTGACGAGCTGAACTGACTCTTATGGTGCGCTCACACCAAACGCGTTACACTTGTCAAAACCGCATCTGATGCTTCAAGTTTGACGCATGTGCACTTTTGGTGCGCTCACACCAAACGCGTTACACAAACCGCAACTGATGCTTCAAGTTTGATGCATGTGCACTTTTGGTGCGTTCACACCAAACGAGTTTTCAGCGTCAGGCGCTCAAAACTCGGAGG
Organism: Xiphophorus couchianus; assembly: GCF_001444195.1. Taxonomy (NCBI): domain Eukaryota; kingdom Metazoa; phylum Chordata; class Actinopteri; order Cyprinodontiformes; family Poeciliidae; genus Xiphophorus; species Xiphophorus couchianus. Next base: position 24,996,370 of record NC_040250.1, on the reverse strand, counting down.
AGGGCACGTTGGACACGCTCGGCGCGTAAAAACACTCCAAACGGTTCAAATCTCGCCACGCTAGACTCCCCAAACGCATCGCGACGGCCCTCGATGCGCCTCCACATAGACTTTGAATGTAAACCAGACGTGACTGACGCTCAAAACGTGTTTGGTGTGAACGCACCATCACTGCCTGAAATCCCCAAACCTCATGAGTCCTATCTAAAAGGGTGGCATAACTCTCATTTGTAAGAGGAGTCTGTTTGGTGTTAGATGTTGGGAATTAGTAACCGTGTTACTAAATAACTACTAGCTTGCGCAAAGATAGATTTTACCACATTCTCTATAACTGGAATAACAAGTAACATGTTGACTATTCAAAGCTACTCCTCAATACTAAACTTTAAAACAAACAAGCGATCAAAACTAGCCCTGGCAGGTCAATAATAGATCTGGATAATTGCAGCTCCAACACTGTTCATTTGTGTAAAAACTAATGAAGCAAAATCAAAACTCGCTGTCACAGGCGGAGAGATCAGGTAATGCATAAATAATTACTGTTGGTCTACCTGATCATTACGAGAGCTCCCATCTGTTTCCCGATGTCAAAGAGAAAATCAGCCCCGCGATAAACTGCAGCCACATTGCACATGAATAGATAAGCAACAAAGACGTGTCACAAATTGCACTGATTGTTATTCCGCCGAAGAGAAACACAACAGATGCAGCCATAGGGGGCGACGCCAAGAGTGCAAAAGAACAAAGGGACATGTAAGGAATAATCATTCACCAAACGTAATCACAACAAACAAATTCAGAGCAGCCTCCAGTCTGTTAAAGATTCATCACTGGAAAAAGCTGCAGCATGGCCCACTGGGAACCCCCTAAAATTACCCACCATATTGGATCGCTTGGCGGAGTAATTGTCCAAAACCTCAGTGCACTCCTAAAATGATAACATTTATCTAAAATCATAAGGAAAGCTACAGAAGCTTTTTGTGTGTGTGTGTGTGTGTGTGCAGTAATAAAAGTTAGAGATTTTGGGATTAAGTCTGCTAAAAATAAAAATAAAAGAAGAAGAGTTAATTATGTTGACATTTACAAATACACATTTCACATTTTCACTAAATGCATTTTAAAAACATTATTTTTCTCACCTGTTGCTTGAACAAACAAACAACAACAAAAACCCATTATGGAGCTAGAGTGGATAAGAATGTTAAACGTTATATCAACATACAGTATATGGTTGTTTTAATGCTGCTGGACAAAAATCAGCCAAGATTTAAAGACTTTCATGCAGTTTTGAGTGAAAGTCATGCAGCCTGATGCATGTCAATGTGACATTTTCATTAATTTAATTTGTTCTTGTTGAGATGAACAATTATATTGTAAAATAATAATTATGTCGTAAAAGGTTGATGTCGTAAAATACATTTTTAAATAATAAAAAACTACTCTTATGTTTTGTCTCATATGTAGAAGGGAAAACATGTCTTGCTTCTGACTCCTCTTTTATTCATTCCCTGCTAGAAAACTCATTTTTTCCCCCCTTCTGTTTATGAAAGGTGCGAGCGATGCGTCCTTCACAGTTCTTTCCTGACAAACCGGCAAAACGAAACCTTTTTAAAGAGCATGTTCTTTTTAGTGATGTTTGAAAAGTGCTAATTTCTGAGAAATTAAGCTTCCATTGTGTAACATCCTGCGTTAATTACTGGAAAATCTGCAGTAGTTTTGTTAAATTAGATTGAACATTCACACACACTTTTCAAAATATTTCAAAACAAACATTTCTGCATTCTTTGAATCTTTGCAAGGACTGCTCTTAAGTTGCTTTTTATATTAACAGCATTTTATATTTTTACAATTTATAGCATTTTATATTTTATTTTATCTACAACTACTACTCAGTGGTAGTTGTTATTGTGTCTTGTCTCTATGCTGTAACTGCGAAGTAATTTCCCTGCTGGGATGAATAAAGTACTTCTATTCTATTCTATTCTATTCCATCGTCTCTTTTCTACCCTCTTTTTTTAGCCTTTATAAATAAAGATGTTTGGCTGTCGATCATAACTGGCTTCACCAGCAACTGGTAGCTGGATGTAAAATCAAAATAAACTTTTTCTCATCAGGTTTCCATCTTAACTATTTTCAGCAGCCGCGATCACAGTTCTGCTAGCGCGCTAATAGTGGGGCTAATTTTTTATGACGTGTTGTGGCATTTTGCCAACTTTGAAAACACACATTTAGCTTCTGATAAATAAACTTTTCAGATACATTTTAAAGCGCTAATTTGCGTGGCTGTTTTGTAAACTTTCAGTTGAATAGCTGCAACGGGCAACAGTGGTTAGCTATCGGCTCACTGTGACATGCCTGGCTGTCTCAGTGGCGAGAAGCCAAATATAGCATCGTGTAACTCTGCAGCCTTGCATTGTTTTCAGCTGGAGCGCTTTAGCTTTAGTTTTCTCTAAATACCATGTTGGTTTAGCGTTTTAACGCTCTTAGCGTTAGCAGAACCACCGCTCATAAACAGAGCTTTAGGGTTTGCGCGGCTAACGTTTGAGCTACCTGAGAGCTGCATTTCCAGGTATAGATTCTTATACAGGAAGAGATAAAGAAATTAAATGGCATTAAGTTAGTTAAGGCTGAAACAATTAATCTGACTAATTGCAATGAATAGATTATAGAACTAATAGTCAACTAATTTAGTACTTAATTAATTGTTAACTGGAGTAAACAGACTTTTAAAAAAAGGGCCAGTTGCTGAAAGAACAGCACAGTCAGTCAGAGCAGTATTAAGTCAGACCTGCACATAAATATATATATTTAGCATTTAAGTTTAAAAAATCCTCTTCAATAAATATGTCCTACCTTAAACTCCTCTAGTGACATATTGTTGTTTTGCCCTGCTGAAATTCGGTAAAAAAAAAAAAAGGCACCTTTTGTTTTCCAATGATTAATCGGTTACATTTTACGCAACAATCCTTTAGGAATCCTCTGTTTATTATATCTTTTAATGTATTTCCCAATTTTGTATAGAAAAGGCCTAACAAGTCTGCAGAATGGGCCATTTTTTATCCGATTATCACCAGAATAATTGATAGATTAATCAATAACTAAAATAATTGTTAGTTGCAACTCTAAAATTGACACAAAGTGTCACAAGTTTTTAAGACACTACGCCTTTAAACACATATAGAAATTTTTAATTTTGGCCATACTTCTTGCTGTCAAAGTAACAAAGCTACGTTACAGTAGAGCTGCGACGTCACAGCGAATCATAAACATTTATAAAAGCTCACTGATGACACATAGACCAGCAATGCTCCAGTTTCGTCATGTTATTAGGTGACACGTTGGGACAACGCAGGCTGAAAACAAACGGGCCGCATCCTGCAGGAAGGCAGAAAATGTGTTGCATGTATAAATCATGTTTAGCCTCTGATGTTGCTGCTGATCTTGTTCAAACACACACTAGGCAGCATAAACCAATTTTTAAAAAAAAACCAAACATCAGAAAGTAAACTGTCTTGAAATGGCGGCGTTTTCAACCAGGAGTTTTTCCCCACTTCCCTTGAAGGGAATTTCAAGAAGCGGGAGCACGTTTCCACCTGAGAAGAACATTACAGAAGCCTCTCCAGCTCTGATCACAAATTCACAGAGTGGAGAAACCTAAGAGACGCGTCGACAGCCTCCAGGCCCGCACCGCGAGAGCCCGAGTTCACGTCTCACTGGGGGGGCTCGTCACTTTTCTGTCTGTATTAAGTAACTCAGGCAGAGCAGATCACATGCATACAGAAACAAGCCAACACACACATACACACGCACACACATATACTGGATATATATATATATATATATATATATATATATATATATATATATATATATATATATATATATATGCTCAGAGACACCCACACACACTTGTACGGTTGTTGTGTTGCTCCGGTCGGCGGTTTGTCTGTCACACAGTCTGAGCCTGACAGACTCCAGGGAGGAAATCTGGCTCAGGCAGCGAGCGGCGCCTGATCTCGTGGTGACACGGCCATTCCACGCCGCGAGAACCCGAGGCTTGTGCAGCCATCTGATATTTACCGAGATAACTCTGACCATTTACTGAGAACCAAGAAACTCCCTCCTAATGTTTCTTCATGTATCTTTCTCCATCTAAGCACGTCTCCTTGATGTTTTCACCAATCTCATAGAGACACAAATCTTCTTTTTTCACTGACTGGAACAGCAAACCCACAATTCAGCGACGCGTCCATTTCCCGAAGCGTCCCGCCACTCTCACAGCATCGGCGTGCCACATATGCTCCAATTTGTTCCAGCTAAGTGGAGCACAAAATGTAAAAATATGTCCTTCTCAGGTCAATGCCAACTCCGGAGAGCCAGAACAGGAAGGTCCAACATTTACTGCTGTCGGTAAACCTCCACCAACAGGAGAGGAAACGCGCTGTCTGTGCTCTGAAACAACGCAGAGCTTTTTTATTTGGAATACGGGCCAGGTCCGTTTCATATTTTTTAATCAGGAAAAGGCTGGAAAAGGCTGTCGCCTCACAGTGCCACACAGAGCGGATGGGTGGAGGGATAGATAGATACAGCATTTAAACAGTGAGATAAGAAATAAGTCAGGAAATTGACTTTTTAAATAAACATATTTCTTTAGAACAAATCTACACAATATATTGTTGCATTTTCCTGTGTCTTCCTGGCAGCAGCCCGTCACTGCGTGTTGGTTTGTTTCGCTACATTTAGTGCAAGACCTTCAATCTCCCAATCTGGCCAATAAAACCTTGAGGTCAAATTCTAGATTTCTCCATACTGCATTTCGACCCTTGATATGGGTTAAATCTGTAAAATTTGATACACATTTTAAATTGTACACCACTGACTAGGAATACCAATGTCGGTGCGGATATAGCGTGCATTCCTACTGCTAACTTACTCTGTAGCACATTGTAAACTCTTATAGTAGGGCTGGACTATATGGCTGAAAAACCTGTCACAAAATAAGTGTTTCATTCGATATCGATAATTATTGATTGCCTCGGTGAGTGGCTAAAGTCTTTCTTCTGCCTACATATCCCAGAATGCTGTGCGGCTCCGGATCAGAGTACAGTGAAATGATCGAATAGTCTATCAGGTGCATTATCTATTGATATTGATCACGTGTCTACTGTGATATCAGCTGTTATTGATTCGTGTTGAATGTCTTCTCAACAGCTGAACATAGCAGGGTCTAAAAGTCTAACCTCACAACCCATCACATCACATGCCAGTCAGTTTTTATGCTGCGAAGCTTAATGGTTACGCTTAAATCTCGCCGTAACGTTAATCAAGTTATCTTATCACCAAAATCTCACTAAACCTTTGGGAACAAACCACAATAAAAAAAAAGGAATTAAAGAGAAGTGTGCTTCAAGCAGAATGAAAAGCCTTTAAGAGGCTGAAATGGACGAAGCCAAACAGAAGATGCTGCCGGGCAGGAAACCCAGGAAAACATAAGAAAACAAGGATCCAAAAATAATCAAGAGATTGGCAACGGGGCTGAAAATACAGGTGGTGAGGCACACAGAGAGCTGGCAGGAAGAGGAGGGAAAATGTGCAGGATGTACATAGTGAGGGGTAGCAGGTGTGACAATCACAAGGACCAGTTGTGCTGGGAGGACAGAAACTCAAACCAGGCTGAGGAACAATCTGAGACACAAAAACAAGCAAATGTGTGACCGTGATGCATCTAAAAGATATAAAGCAACTGAAATGCAAAGAAAGTCAACAATTACAGAAGAAGTCAAACAAACAAAAAATCAACACACAACATAAGAGATGCATCAAACAAAGTGTTTTCAGTAGACATTTTCATTTCCCTTTGGGATCAATAAAGCATTTTTGAATTTGAACTGAGTCAAATAATTAAAAATCAGACGCCAAAAGAATCAGAATCGTTCAAAATTCACCTTGCAAAAGAAAAAAAAAATCAGTACAATCCATTAAAATCCTGAATGGTGCAAATCTACACAACACAATAAAACAATGATCGACTCCAACATGCTCCACTCTACCTGTCAGGGATCGGTGCGGCCGGTCAGACGGAGCTGTGGATAGTCTCCGGTTCTAATATAGTTGAGAGATCCTGTAGCTACCAGGAGTTTGTTTGTGGATCTATTGGCCCCAATTTGTCACCATTTTATGCCACCTGCCACTTCATTTTCTTTTCAGCTTCTCAACAAAGGTTGCAACTTTAAAACAGTGAATCTGAAGTGAATTCAACAGTTTGTCTGGCATAATAAACAGGAAACAAAACCTCAAGGCAGTAATTACATAAAGTATTTCCCGCTGTTGTCAAGTTATCTTGCCAGCTTGTACCGACTCCATGATGAGACGTCCTACTTTCCTGCTTTACACTCCAGCTCTATCCGATCTGTAGCGACGAGGGCAACTAACGAAGAAACAAAAAGCAAGCATTGTACAAAAATCAAATTCTGAGCAATATCACCGCAGAGATTGCAGCGCATCTAAGGGCAGAGAGCAGAGCGCGGCCTGGTTCGCTTGGCAAAGCCAGGCTCGCAGACACAGAAGGTGACGCTGATAACTATGCCGAATGCCAAAAAAGATGAATGGAAATCGTTCAATATTCAGAGGGCATAGCCCTTTGCCAAACGCATGAGAATATTGTGGATCCAGGCCATAAATGAGCTCCAATGGGAGCAGAAGTCTCTGCAGGGCCTAAAAATACGAACCCTGATACCGTGTTACAAGAATTTATTCCTTGGAGCTACGCGACCAAAGGAGACGTTCCGTATGTGTGAGGATGCATACAGATTGGTCTAAAAGACTGGGATTCTCACTCAGATTTGGTCCCACAGAGACATCACCTAGTTTGTTGGGGTTTCTTTTGTCTTGTTCTTTTTACAGTTTTTTATATTTATTGAAATAGGTCATGACCCTAGCAGTGTCGGCCACAGGTCTGAACTGAACGGCTGTTAATCTTGTCTTATTTTTAACAGATTGTGTCATTTAAAAGTGGGTCAGCTTAAAACACAAACTGCTTCACGTGTAGGTACTAGTACAGAAAACCAGACCTGGGTCAGAGAACCAGGAGTGATCATGGGGCGACTGTAGTCATCTTGAGATCGGAAGGTTGTAGGTTCGAGGCCAGCTTCCTCCTGCCACATATCAATGTGCCCCTGGGCAAGGCACTAAACCCCGAACTACCTACCGATCTGCGTATCGGTGTATAAATGTGTGTGCGAATGGGTGAATGTGACTCTAGCGCAGTCTTTCTCCCCTAGTGGTCCGCGAGGCGCTGCGTATAAACGGCCGTTCATTTGCCGTGACTTGAGCTCAAAGTGCGACGCTACAGCTAGCTTACCAAAGTTGTTAAAACTGTTAATGGAGAACTGGCTTAAGACCGGGTTACTCAAAAGAAAAGCTGCAGATACTGGTGGAAAGAAAACAACTCCAGGAATATTATGTGATCAGAGAAAGCTAAGTCATAGCTGCTGAGTGTTGATGTGTCGTTCACTAGCGATTGGATTCCTTTGAACGGCTCTATGCGGTGAGCGGTAGCACTCGGCTTTTTTATGACTTTGCTTGGTAATGTATTTATTTAATTAGAAATTATGAAATTAATTAAACACAATAGATGAATGCAATTGATAGAAATGGGTTAATTATTTTTATATGTAATGGTGCAGAAAAGGATTCTTTTGTTTTTGTTAAAGCAACTCTAGTCTATTTTTCTTGCTATATTTCCGTGCTTCTAAATCACAAATAGAGAAAACCACCTTTCTAACGTCTGACCTTACCTGCAGGTCTGAGCTAGACAATCGTCTGTATTTATCTGAAGAGAAAAGTCTTCAATTAGAGGTCTGAATGCGTACTGGAACAAAATGCATGTAGCAATACCTTTAAGTCATTGAATGTGAAGAGATTTATGTTTCTAAAGAGCGAATCTGAGGCTGTGATTCCATTACAAAATTCGTTGATACTCCGCTAACGTCGAAAAAACACTACTTTGCAGTTGCAGTGTTTCCATTAAATAAGAAACTAAATTAAAGTCACCCGTGACAAGTCGTTAAAAAATATACTGCGCTGTCATCCTCCTACCACTTCCTGTCACGGTCTTCAACTTTTCCGCCAATAGTAACAGCCGGTTGTCAATCATGTGACTCGTTTGAGATTAAATAAGTTTCAATAGAACCAAAAAACACCGCATCCCAGTGCAAAAACTTATCAAAAAACTTCTTTTTCTTTTTTTTTTCAAAATTGGAGTGTTTCCATTGAGCAAATTCATTTTCGTAATTCCTGTTGGTGCAACTACTTGGTCAGTGGAAATGCAGCTACTGCATGTTGTGTAAAACACCCTCTCGCATTTATGTTCCTTATTACACTTTAGTATATGTGTGTTTGCATTTCTTCATTTCATTCGACACCCAGGGCTGCTGCTGCAGGGTTAGTGCTGCGCTCCTGACCTCTGGAGCGCTCGCTGCAGAACAAAGACGGCGATCGCAGTATCAGAGCTCAGCGTGTTTCCACGGCCCGACCTCCTTTCAGAACGGCGACAGGCGGTGGGACGCTTCATCTCTGATTTCTCCCTGCTCCTTCTGAACTCGCTTTCATTAGAAAAACCTCAAAATTCATCTGTAGGAAGTACAAGGAGGTCAAAGGTGAAGTCCACTATTAAACCGCAAACACAGGAAGCAACAGAGTGAGATTTAATCTTTGCAAGGACAACAGTCGAAGTCAGACTCATCATCACACTTGTGAGGTCAGTTTAAGACTTTTCAATAGAGGTTTTGTTAAGAAGCTGTAGGCGGTTAATTGCTTATCTACAGCAGATAAATCTGTCAAGGGCTTCAGTTAGTATAAATACAGAATAATTGGTCCGCTAAAGCTAACGGCTAGTCCAAGATGTGCTAAGTATGAAGTAGACCTCTATTGTCTTAAAATAACTACAGTCTCAAAGTAATTCATGGGCTAATGCAGAAATTACTGAGTGAATTCTTAAACCATCATCACAGTATGTTTATTTACAAAGAGAGAAATGAATACGTAGACAGGAAGTGTGTAAATAATCACACTTCCTGTGTGATTATGTGAGTTAAATCTGACATCTCTGTTTTTAGCAACTTAAATGCGATTTGGGCCTAAAGTGGCAGACAATGGTCTTGCATCTCTGGAAGAGTTTGAGACGCAACAAAAACATTTGTGACATTTGCCTTCTCAGCATCTCCAAACGGGCAACGCCGCATCCCAAAAAACCGCTGAGGCGCTCTGGGTCAAAAACGTGAATGAAACCTGGCATCTAAAGTTGGGGAAGATTTGAGCGAGAGCTTCCGGAAACGTCTAAATGCCAGCGAGCGATGGCCGCGATGCGGCCCCGCGGTTTGTTCACGGAGCAACGTGGCCGCGCGCGATAGTGAAAAGCAGCAATTTAAGTTTCCTCCTTCACACTCTGACAGCGTCGTTTCTTGACATTATATTGTGGTATTTCGGTAATTGCATATTTCCGGACGTTTCACATGCTATTTTCCCCTCGCAGCTGGAAATCTTTTTATCTCCTTTCTGACGAGAAATCTAATCCGACGGTTTCAAGGTTAGTCCCGTCACCACGGGGCGAGTCCGGTGGCACCGAACTGAACCGAGCCGAGCCCTTTTCTCGTTTTGATGAACTGATCAGCTTTGTCGCCCTGCTGTGGTTTCAGATAAATGCGGCACGACTGCAGTTCGTTAAGACGCTTCAAAGAGAGGCTTTGAAACGAGGCCGTGGAAATGCCAGCGCGCTGGCGGAGCGTGGCGCTGTCCTTTAAAGTCTGCTCCTGGCTTCCTGGCGGCGCGTTAATGATGAACAGATAAAATAGGCAGCTGACGTTCCTCCGTCTCCGTCGGGCGAGGACGCGGAGCGGCGGGGCGCCTGCATGCGCGGCCGTCTGTCGGCTCGCCGCCACGTCGCTGCGCAGCGTTGATGTAGCCGGCTGTGTTCTTTAGCCTGCGAGCACAAAGGGTTGCGGATATGTGGTTTTTGTCTGAGTGCGAGGCAGCAGGCAGTCGGTCTTATCGAGGAGAAGGAGAGTTGGGTTGTGTAATTATTTTCACTGGCTTTGATCCAGAGCGGTGTCTTCGAGACACCTGTTGGCCTCTGGCTCCTCTCAGAGGCCCGATAATTAGACCCACAACTATAAGAGCAAGAGGGGACACACACACACACACACACACACACAGACAGAGAGAGAGAGAGAGAGAGAAAGAGAAAGAGCAGTTCTCTGCTCTGGTTTCCAATAATGTTACCGCAAAACCTACAGAGAAGGAAATCCTTCTCTCGTTCCGCATTCTGGAGCGAGTCTTTCCGAGGGAGAATCTGTGCAGCAACTGGTTAAAAGAGAGCCACAGGCCACGTCGCAGCTCCTTGTCACAGATTTCATTTCTTCTGCGTACCTCTCCCCGGCGTCTCGCCGAGAGCCTTGAAGCGGCCGCATCCTCGCCGTCGCTCGCATGGCACACGCTTTACAAAAGACACTGACAGCCAAAGACTTTCCCCGCTGCTACGACAAAGGCAGCAGCTATTGATTATGCCCCCCTTAACAAGGAAACGGATTTCTTTCATTCGGATTGTTTGTTGTTATTTGTGTGAGTTTTTTTTTTATTCCTTAAAAAGAAAATACATAAAAAAAACAAGCACCTGAGGGAGAACGGTCAGTGCTGCCTTAGAGAGAAGTTTTTATAGAAACACTAATTCAACAGGAAAGTCATTTCCTGACATGCTTTGTCTTGTTCTTTCATTTTACCACATTCCCAAGGCTGCCTATTATTTTTCAAACACCGTCTCTGTCTGCCACGCGAGCCAAAAGAAATTCAATGAATAGGTGGTCAAATCCGCCCCAAAGCAAAGCTTTCAGTGAATGGCGTCACGTCGCCTCGTTTCACTCCGTGTTTTTGAGAGAAGCGGTTTTGATAAAACTTGGTTTTCATGTGGACGAGGCCTGAGCGTTGGGCTGCATTCACACCAGCTTCTGTTCAGTTCGCTCTAATCGAACGCTGATTCGATTGTCTAGGAAAGTCCGGTCTGTTAGGGGAAGGTGTGAATGCGAAATCGAACTGTGATGCGGACCGAAAAAAGTGAAATCCACGGTCCGCCTGCAAACGTAGGTCGGGTTGGTTGAAGTGAACTGTGGTGCGCTTCAAATGTTTATGTGAACGCCAAGTGGACTGGAGGCTCCTCCAAAAGCAGGAAGCAGTCTATAGTGCAGGGCATTCTGGGTAAATACACCCAAAACAAATGTATGTAACGCTAGCGGGAAAAACGGTCTTTTACCAACGACAAAAAAGTACAACCGCTAAAATCTGATGCCACTTCATTTTTGTTTTCATAAAGAAGTGGTGCTCATGTCTTCTTCAGTGGTTTTTGGGTCGTATCCTTCAGTAGTTCTTGGTGCAGCGCCACCACAGGTGCGGAGGGGCACAGGTTGCTCAAAGGGTTTGGTTTGTTTGACATAGTGAAGCGTGAAATCGAAACATAGGAGCTGAAAATATAACAAATGTCACAACTTTGATCCCCAGTTTTGGTTCCCAATTGAACCAAGTCTACTGAACTGTCAGGTAGTAAGAATCTAATCTAATCTGAACTGAACGCCCACAATCCGTCATCATATCAGGAGGATATGGTGCTCTGTCCAGACTGGAATGGTCAGGAGGGAATCACGGTGCAAAAAGTGTAAAAGAAATAAATAAATAAAAAAGTTAGTTGCTCAGAATAGATTTCCATATTTGCACATTCAGTCAATAGGGACTGGGCATTCCTTTGCGTTGTGCAGTGAAAGAATGTTGTGAAAGAACCAATGCTAATTAACGAGTGAAAAAATTAACCTGCACATAATATTTCACGCTTAAATATTTCTGTCAGCATCCTCTTCCTTAGATTGAAAAAAAACCTCAAAGACTTTAAAACTCTCCGGTTTATACTTCTGTCTCCGTTTCGAAGTTGGGTCTCCTCTGAATTCAGCATCAGCAGCGATATACGCCACACGTCAAACGTGACAGATTGTCTCTTTAAATAAAGTGGAGCTGAGTTATCTTTTATCTCATCGAATTAGACAAGAAGAAGAGGAAGAGAAAAAAAACACACTGCCCTAGAAAACAAACGCTCACTGTTACTCACAAGATCTCATTTGGAAATCTCTCAGCAGGTAGCTGGTTAGATGAGTTTATCAGAACATTCTTTAATCTGAAAACAGCTGCAGGCTGCAGCTTAAAAACTAAGCTGACAAGAAGATATTGTGAGGTTATGAATGTAAATGAGTAATAAATAGAGCCCTAAAAGCTGTACAAAACACAATCTGAAGAGAACAGAGGACAATGGCTTTCCTCAGGGACCCTAACTGGGCCAAACCGTCTAACAATTTGCATCGCCGTTTAATCAATTGTTGGTTAAAAGTCTGTTGATTTGTGCACCAAAGACTTAATATTCAAGTCTCCTACTGCCCCTCTCCTCTCTGCAGCTGCTGTCGAGCACGTTTTCCCTCACGTCGGTCATTAGCCCGCTGCACTTGTCTAATTTTTACTCTCTTAGCCTAACGAGGGCATCTCTACCCATGCCGCTGCGCTGTAAGGAGATCCAGTCACCAGCACACCCTTGGGTCTTGTCAACAGTTTGCTCTCAAATGTTGTGGTTAAACCCAACACCTCTCGGGGGATTTTATCAGGATTTTGGACAGTTCTCGCTGTATGTGCGCCATCTGAGTTGCATCAACCAGGAAGCTTAAATTCTGCAGCTGGAGCGCGGCTGGTCCTGTTGCGCCTGTTTCTTGAATGTCTGCTACGCAGCCGAATGTGGTATTTTTGCCACGTTCAAAACTGTTAAGATCAAAGGAGTTCAAGCAAATAAACAGACGGTGAAGAACGTCCTTTGTGGAGTTTTTTTTTTTCAAAGAAACACTGACTTCTTTAAGCGCTTTGAAAACCCAAAATAATGTAACGTCCTCTACCATCTGTACACATAAAGAACTTCTTTCTTTAAAATTAACAAAGACAGATATGTAGATTGAATGCAAGAAGACTTGCCTCAGATTTTTACGTTGGAGTTTCGCAAGGTCAATCTAACAAAAATAAGTGTCAGAGCTTCAAACCGTTCCATTGTTGCTCTGGTTTTATGTTTATGATTTAAGAGATTCCTCCAGCCAGAGCGGACTGGCCATCGGGAGCATTGGGATATTTCCCGGCGGCCTGACCATTGGTCCGTTCAGCAATCGCCAAAGGTTCGGTTCAGGTCGTATCGGCCTGGCTGAAAATCCCACACCCTGCAGTTGCAGTAGGGAAAAGACACACCCACCCCCACTATTTTTTTTTGTGAGCTTGTTTGTCACAGCAGTGCAGAGAGATATACATCGGGTTGTGCACCGCGTGCGCTTTATGGTGAAAAGTGCACGCCTGGTGAAATTTGGATGCCCTGTTGCAAGAACACAATTTGCTCAAAACGGAGTGAAATCTGACCGACAAGGCAACGACAGGCTATTCATATTAACATGTTTCTTATCTATTAATACCTATAACAGGTGCTGTTTTTAGGTAGATTCATGAAAAAAACTAATGGTTTTGATAACACGTTTGAGTCAAATGTCTAAAGTCTGATGAAGTTATCTGCTCCCCACTTTTTCTACCAGTAAAACAATAACTTTACGTTATAATAAGTTTTTGAGTATTGAACATTGAGTGTTGAATAACAATACTCAAGCTATGGGTGCAGTCTAAGTTAAAATAGCATTTATAACCATAGTTGATGGGAAAGGGCACTTAACTTAAAATTTAACTCAGGGGCGTGCCGTGGTGGCGTAGTGGTTAGCGCGACCCGTATTTGGAGGCCTTGAGTCCTCGACGCGGCCGTCGCGGGTTCGACTCCCGGACCCGACGACATTTGCCGCATGTCTTCCCCCCTCTCCTTCCCTGTTTCCTGTCAGCCCACTGTCACATAAGGGACACTAGAGCCCACAAAAGACCCCCTGGAGGGGTAAAGTAAATAAATAAATAAATAAAAATAAAAAAATTTAACTCAGTCCTGGTGGCTAATTCAGTAGAGGTGGTGGCCTGTATGCCATCAAATTTCTGGCCTGGATTATTGTCCCCATCCCACCACTGCCTCCAATATTGTAAAATATTTAGCTCCACCTATTGTCCCATCAACTATGATAAGCCCCCTATTCTCCACAGCATGATCCTGCCACCTCCATGGTTTAATGTGGGAAATGATGTGCAGTGTCAGTTTTGAGTTTTACCTGTCGATATGAATTCATCAACCTTACTGCAGAGGGTCTATGAATAACAGACTATGTGCTCAGAGACAGACACATGAGCAACCGTTCAAACTTTCCCAGGTTGCTCGGCTGTGCAGTTTTGGACAGAACACAGTCTGGCATCAAACAGAAAAGCTGCATAAGATCCAACATCCTACGAGGTTTGCAATCTAACCCGCCTGAGACAAAGCCAAAGATGGGAGGTAATCTGCAGTGGCTCAGGCACCCTGAAACTATTCTTTTTTCCTTACACACACACAGAAACGGCCCTTCCCTCCCGTCCCAGCTCGGTCCCGGCCCTTAAAATGATGAGTACCCCTCACCTTCGTCTTTCAGATTGTAGAAATGAAGCGGGTTCAAAGCAGGACAGGGGAAAACTCTGCAGTCTAATGGGAGCGGGAGCGTCCCGCAAACAGCTGTGACAAATCCCGTTCATCTCGGGAGAACAGAGAGCCTCCAGATAGGGGGAAAAGGAAGAGAGACGAAGATAAAAAGAACATTTGACCTCAAGAGGTCAGTTTAAATCCTGCCTGATCTGGTGTGTTTAGTCACATCTTTTGTCTCCGCGGCGTATCCTCCACAATGGCTGGTCTTTACTCAAAGGATCGTTTGGCGAGAGACGGATATGAGGATCAATAGCGTATGACCTTGTAGATCGCATATCTCCTATATGCACCGGGAATAAAGAGCTATCTGGCAGTTGGCTTATCACAAATGTAACTTTGAATGCTTCAGAGACAAACAAGATACGACAAGTTATTAGAAAAACCTACATTCATCTGATGTGATTTATTTTTTATCTTCCCTTGTTTTCCTGTCTGTACAGCCGGCTTCTGAGTACGGACTCGGTTTCAGAGAACGATGTGAATTAATGGCAGATGCCATCAGCCTCAGGAGTTATAGCTCACCTGAACCGATCAGTTTTGGTGTGCGTCAGGAAACCAGCCGGGTTTGCTCAATGGCTCTGCTGGCTTATAAACACTAACATCAATCTCTGCGATTTCCAAAAAGGCTCATTGTATTTCCAAATGCAACGGGTTCCATTACAGACAGAGGCTAAAAGCGAGTTGAGGAAACGAGTCACGGAAACATATTATTTGTAACACGCCTCTAAAAAAAGGTTCAATAAAATAAATAGTATTGAGATGATATTTTTGATTACGATCAGCCACAATTTTCCTTCCATTTCATCATCCAAGTCCAAGTCCCTGTTCCTGAACTTTAGCTTCAGGACGGTCACTGAAAGTCCATTCAAGAGTCCAAACATATTCCTGATTAGAATGAAGTTTGGACTGCAATAATTATTGTCTAATTCAATCAAAGTTTTATGAACTTTTCAGCTTAATGTGACATTTAATCAGTGTTGTAGTTTCAAGGCTCCATCACAAGTCTGACTCGACAACTAGCCTTAGAGTTTCATTTTAAATACCTCCTTGTACTTGTTTACTTCCTCAAACCTGATTTTTTTTTACACGCCACTGATGCTAAAAGTAGCTAACTCTGATTCTTGTAGCGTCTTCCACATCAAGACTTGCAGCTAGCATGACCTATTTCTTCGTGCTATCGCTGATCAGAAAGAGATCTGATTTCTGAGTTTCTGACTGGTCTGGTTGGCCAAATTAATAATTGGCAGATGGCGGTCAACCGATTTTTTCAAGCCACCTCTTAGTAAGACTATGAAGTCACAATTTGAAGGATGTTCTTGGTTTTCCTAGTAGTGGCATTTCTAGATATGGGCCATATAAATATACCCATGGAGTTATTCCAAACGGGGCACAACATGAAAACTTGGGCAAAATAAAGAAGAAGAAAAACCTTATGCTGTCTTGCTGTAAGCACTGTGAGAAAATATGGTCATACAACTATAGGCTTGTGTTTAAAGGATATTAAAAAACATTTTGTCATTTGGACTCCATTTGATGATCTTTTGTTCAACATATAAAATACTTCTGCTGCGTTCTAGTTGTTCTCAGAACCGGAAAAGTCCAACTTCCCAGTCTGAAAATTCAACTGAACGCCCTCTGAAGTTGGATTTTCCACTGGGGAAACTGGGACCAATTCCGACTACCACCGGGGAACGACTTATAAGGCCGACTTCGCCTTTCAACATGGCTGTTCCTCGCATCAACAGTGGCAAGATGAGGTGGAAATATGTTTATTTTACAAGACGCACATGTAAGAATGCATCTAAAATGTTAAGTGTAGAGCCTGTAACTCTAAAAGCCGTGTTTGCTTATGGAAAGTAAAGCTTACACTGATGTTTGTTAGAGGTGCTATTATGGGCGTCGATAACGCCATGTTGAATTTCCAACTTCTTAACCAGATCGCCGTTACCTCGGGTCTGACGTGAAACCCAGCTCCAAGTTCCCACAAACAAACAATATTTTTTTTAAATCTAAACATCTTGTAGACTGGACGTGAGTAGAGCCCCCTAGTGGTCTGCCATAGTTTCACAATTAATATATACTTAATTTATTAGTCATAAATTGGTGTAAGACGCAGTAGGATGGTACAATTCATGCATTCCATGGAGGGCTTTCACCTACTGTACTTTGCTTTAAGTGAAACAGAGTTGTTGTCAACCAGTTTGGTGACCCATAACCAATGAAATGCTGCGCCTTTCAGGAGACATGATGCACAAACCTAAAGAAAGAGAGCCCTTTAAGTACAGAAGTGAACAGAGAGGCTGTTTTCCATGGCTGGCATGAATGATACCGAATATGTCAAGGGCGCATTAGATAGTCTGACTTTGAGATTTCATGTTCATCCAGGGAGGAATTTAAGAAATCCAATAACGTGAAGCAGAAAGGGAAAAAAAATTACTGGAAAAGCAAAAGAATGTGGAGGACGCCGACTGCAGGAGGAATGTTTATTACTTTTCTTTTTATTGTGAAATAAATTGAACAACAGTATAATTGTTTGGGGAAAAAAAGTGCCTGAACTTCCATTTCTCGAGGTCTGAACATTTGTGTTACCTAAATTACAGTGTGGTTGAGTTTTCGATTCATGAGAGTCGGGTTTAATACCAATAAGTCGTAGTTTTAGTGTCTCTGGCATCCCTTGTAGTTTGAATGAGCGTTGAGGACAGAATGTTTATTTAGCTTTACAGTTCACCTCAGTGAAAAAGTATTTAGTAGACCTACTGCAATTCATTGTTGAAGAGGTGTACAATATATAATGGTAACGTAATATGTGTAAGATATTTGATTTGATATGCTGAAATATTATGTATTTATATCAAAAATAAATCTGACTTAAAGCCACAGTGTGTAACTCTGATATATTTTTTAAATATTTATTGAAAGTGAAACTATGTAGTCGCATTATGGTATGAGACAGCTAATCTTTGAAAGAAATAAAAAAATCAATCTCCTCTGCCTTCTCCCAGTGATAACTAGAAACAACCAATCAGAGCCAGGAGGCGGGTCTATCAATCACCCACGCATGTGCTTGCTTCCTGCTTCCCCTCTGGTACGTTACAGCTTCTCACTGAAAACAGAGCCTGTCACGGATGCTAAGCTAGTCAGCATTAGCATGAGCTCAGCAGATGCGCAGTTTCTCCAGGTGTTTGCTAATTGCTTCTAGCTAGTCTGAAGGAATTGAGTAGAAGGAGGCGGGGAGCTTCCCTGTGAAGCTCAGAAGTTTGGAAACTGCAGCTCAGAGGAGGAGCTTAGTCCTGGAAGGCGGGGCTAGGTCCACCCAGACATTTTGCACAGCTGAATGGTTGCCATGGAGATTAAAGGATTTCTCAAACATGCATGAAAGACTCAAGGCAACACTCCAGCTATGATTTTGAGGGAATAACGTTTGAAATTTTATTTCAAACTGCCTCTTTAAAGAGGTTTTTCTCATATTCATCACGTCTGAGTATCTATGTCCATCTCTTATGGACGGCCTGTGCTCAACATTCCTTAAAAGGCAGCGCTGAGAGGAGAGTGGCCCACATTCTCCTGAGATAACACACATCTCTGGTTTCTAGGAATCTCAAATGACAACATCTTACTTCGGCTGAATATGTTAGGCGATACAAAAACAAGAAATTATGGAGAGGGTAAAAAAGAAAAATCTATGCCATTAAAGCTGCATAAAGTCTTGAACTCTGACTGTCGAGCACCGATATGCTCACGGAGGGAGTAAGGGCGAACATGTGGGCGAATGCCTGTCATTACCTTTAGAGTGGTGGGAGAAAAAAATAGGTAGGCAGAGATTGGTCATTAGTCAACTTGGACCATTCACGGGTGACAAATAAACAGCGCAAGCTCTCATCAGCAGCATCCAGATGAATAACAAGGATATTTTTACTAATTGAAAAGGAGATAAAAATGAGTCACCGCTGCACGGACGGAGAATAATCGACAGAGGTTGACAGGTACGGGGCTGCACAACGCAGCTCTCTGACGGGTGAGGGGGAAGAGACCGACAGAGGAGCAGCATCCCTCTAGAAGCTCAGCGGGGAGGCACCGCAGAGTGGGTGACACCGTCAGCTCCTCGGCGCTCTCCAGGGAGGCCTGGAGCATAATCTGTTAAGTAAACAGCTGCAGCACTGAGAGCTCCTCAAATATTAATGGCTAGTGATCCCCTCCAGTCGCCCTGTTCGAGCTGACAACCCCTGAAGTGGACCACGGTCAGGAGGAGACGTCCCCGGCCTTTGTGACACAGCGTAGGGCCATCAGGGCCACCCGCAGCACCCATCACACCTGACAGGGTGCCGGTCAGTCCCTGGACGCCCGCCCACGTGGAGGTGGAGACCCCCCACCCACCCACCCACCACACATCAGCAATCCCCCGGCGGCTTGTTATCGTCACGAGAAAACTCTCCGGATTGCTAATAAAAACGTCTTAAAACGGAGCCCGGCCCGACCCACTTCCATCATCCATCTGCTCCCCATCAGACGGAGATGAATTATAAATGTAAGGGTGCTCAATCCGAGAGGATCAATACTAACAAGGTCCGAGTTAGCCGTGACACAGTTCTGCCTGTCTGTTTCCGCCTCCCACTCATCTGTCTCTCAGGCGCCGGAGAGAAAAAGCAAGCCGACCCCTTAATGCAATGAAAAGTCAAGCTAATGAGGCAGAATTAACTACTTTTTAGAGCCTTCATTAGAATGTTACTAAAAAGCGTACACACGGCCCCATGATGGAGCGGGGAAATGACTGAGACCCCGGCTCTGTTCTCCTCTCTTCTGATGAACCTCCCGCTCGTTCCCCCCACTCTCCAATACCCACCCGCCCGCCATCACCTCCTCACTGACAGGCCGACCGGGGGAATTGCCTGAGGAGAAGTAATGGAGCTTGTCGGAGAGCTCCTTGCTTCACACCACTTAGCCTCTTCTTCCAGTCGAGGGTTCAGGAGGCGGGGCGGTGGAGGGGTGGGCTTCCTGCTGATGAGGCTCCACCGGGACACGGGGCAGACTCCTCACCACCCAAACATTTCTCCTCACATCAGTCACGCCGTTCGGGCAGAGAAGCGTACGGCCGCTCTCCCTCCACCGCCACCTTCCCTGCTGCTCTCTCTTTTCTTTGTTAAGTTGTTCGGTGCTGGCACACCCTGGGGCTGTTAGTGCGCTCCTCGCACCCGCCTGCTGGGGCATGGCGGTGTCCTGCTTCATCAATAATTCCCAGGGTCAATCACTCTCTTAAGGCCGACTGTGCGCTAGGCTGCAACCTGAGCAGCGGGGACGTTTGCAGGACTGGGAATGAAAGAACCGTTGTTTCAGTCTCAGCTGATGGGATCGATATAAAGTCTTTTTTGCCATGTGCGCCAAAATTGTCCAGTTGAACGACCTTGGAGGCCACAAAAAATCTGATTTTTAAAATACGAAATTCAAAAGTAAATTTATTGCGCACTTTTTACAATAAACTAAACTCTGCAACATGAGATGATCTGGGAAAAGATCGATCATCCCCGTGTATGTGCTGCCAAATGTTCCACAGTTACTGGAAAGCTATCATTGGTCTCCATGCTAACTAGCATTAGCATCCACAACAGGGGCCGTTGGGGATGCACACAGGATGATTGACAGCGCTAAGACCCGCCTCCTGGCTCTGATTGGCTGTTTCTTGTTAGCACTGGGAGAAGGCTAACAAGAAACAGCCTTCTTGTTAGCCTGAAGGCTGTTTCTTGCTTCAGGCTAACAAGAAAAAAAACAGTGTTTTTTTTTTAAAAACAGTATTTTTACAAAAAACTGTGAAAACAGTTTTTTTCACATATTACCTGCCTCATACTGTACTGTAATGTCATAATGATAGTTTTAATAAATGAGTAAAAAATGTTTATATAAGTTACATACTGCAGCTTTAAAAATGTTCCATTCTCTCTGTTTTTAATGGCCTTCATTAACTTTGTGATAATGTCTTCATTTCCAAAACAGCTCCTCTTATTGAGATATCTTAACATTTTAGTCATCAGAGAATAAAATGTGTCTGACATCTGAACTGAAAAGCGATCGGTTTGGGGCACTTTGGACTCGCTGTCAATTTCCACTTTCTTGTTGCCGTCTAATCAAAGTACACAAGGTTGTTGCTTTGGCCTTCAAACTGGTAAGAGGATCAGGCAGTAACGCTGGACGGCAGCCAGATACTGACAGCTCCATGAGAAGGAGAAGCACATTTATGATCACTCTTTAGTCGTAAAATCTAAATACATCCACATGATCTACTGTATACATTTGGCCATAAGGGAGTTAAAACAGCACAATGTGCCCCCTTTTAATACAATCATGCTCCTATCTAAGCATATTAACAGAGAAATCCCTCAATTATGTAAAATAAAGACATAAATCTGTGCTATTATTCTGATTATATGACTTCAAATTAGTCAAAACAAACCAACTCCAACTGAGCTTGTTTGTAAAATTCCTTCCTAAAACTAGACAAATCAATGACTTCATTCAAGTTTGTCATCTGGATAGTTCAGAAATTCAAAAAGCTTTCAAGTCCATATTTTATAACTAGTGCTGAAGATAAACCTCTGCTTTATTCGTTGATCACATGTTTAAAGGAGATGACTATAAAGTTATCGACATTTGAAGAATTGAGAAAAACTCTCCGATGTCTGAAGGAGTGTTTCACACGATCGACCAATCAGAGGTCGGTTTCATTTACCGTCATTTCAATCCCGTTAAAGAAAAGACATACTGGTCTCTTCACCACTTCCGTTTAATTTCAGCAAATTTCCTTTTCTTACACTTAAAGGCGTACCGCTTTAATTAACCACAATGTACCAAACTACTCTTGTAGGCATTTACGTTTTCTGATGAATTATGGAGACATATAATCAAATGTGAAATATATAATTTACTGAAGATTTTACAATGTACTCTATTTTCATGGACTTCGCTGCAGATCAGTGTTTGGAGCAGCTGACTCTCATGAAATATGACAGGTTATAACCCCCGATTACATCGAAACAACCCTCAACAACCTCAGGCTGGTCGCTATGACTTATTGGAGCTACATTTGCTTACAGCAGACTATGAATATGTTATGGAAAATAACTTTAAATCATCGGTTGTCAAAGCAGAAACTCCAAAAGGCTCCAATGGAGCCTAATGGGAGACGCTGATAATCTAAGGAAAGCACAACCAGCTAAACACCACATTGGAATAATAGTTTTGCTGCACTGTCACATAGCGATAAGCAATAAAAATGTCTTATTGATTACATAAAAAATGATATCTGGGCTCAAATAAATACTTTTAAAAACATACATGGGAAGAAAATGCAAAATTAGCAGACTGGGATTCAAACCCAGAACCATTGTGCTGCTTGTCAACAGTGATGCAAAACTTTCTGGATGTGGGGTTGAAGTAGGGTTAAGCGAAATGGACGATCAACCCTACTTTGATAGGGTTGGGCGCCAAGTTAAACCCTACCAACAAAAGTCCTATTGTGATAACAATAAAGTGACCATGAGAACTATTTATTACTTATATTTTTAGGCAACTGTATCAGTGTGACTGCAAGACGCAGCATTAATATCCCCACTAACACAAAAACTGCTCTGGAAAGACATTCACATGCACATGTAATACGCCTCTGCTCACAGTAACTGCATTTAATCATATTTTGAAATGGGATGATGATTTGATGCGCTCACCAAACAAACTGTAGAAAATAATTTAAAAAAAATTTTTTTAAACAGTCCTGAACAGCTCCTCTTATTGAGATATCTTAACATTTTAGTCTGAATTTATCAGGACAATTAGTCAAAATTGTAATCATCATGAGAGATTTATTAAGATAAATGAAAAACAATACTGCTGGATGGAAGAGCAAATTTATAGCAGCAGCCAACAGGGGTGGGCAATATATAGTTCGAATTTTATCACGATTTTTAAAAAACTTTTTTTATTTTTAGATAACTGCATGACAGTATTCATAGCACAAACATGAATGCTGCTCTTGAAAACCATTCCTGTTTGAAATGAGTTACTTCAGGACGCCGCAATCTGAACGAAGTGGTTTATATCACCGAACTGCGCACAGACACTTCATTTAATCATATTTTAAAATGAACCGATATTTACTGATGCTCTTGTCAAAAAACAAAACAAAACAAAAAACAGTGGCGAAAACAGTAAAAATAACATGTTTGTCAGTTTTTTAAACATTAACTGGAACTTATCGTGACAACGATAAATCAAAAACCTTATCATGACAAGAACGTTTTCACGATAAATGATAAACGATACGATAAGTGTCCCCTCATCGCCCCAGCCCCAGCCTCCTCCGCCCAGACCGACTCATGGTGGGCCAAAAAAATAAGTAAAATCGCAAAGCTTCAAAATAACCAGCATCCGTTTGTGCTACGTTCTGCACTGAGCGAAAGGATTTCCATTGATTTTACTTTCTATGTATCTTGACGATACTTGTGTTCCACTACATCTTTCACAGCCTACAACAGAACCGCCCTGCAGAAAAATGAGAAAAACAGAGTCAGGTGAGTAGGTGGTCTTTAAAGGCAGCTCTGCTCGGCATGCTGCAGCTCTATACATAGACACGGCTGGATCAGATCGGTGAGTGTGTTAACCACACCTTCCCAGACACTGCAGTAAATCTAAGGGGAAAAAAAGTGATTTAATTAAGCTCATAAAACGGTATGTAAGTAACTCTGCTGTTGTACTGAATGTGATGAAAGCGGGTCTCGTTTGTTGAGCTTAACGGTTGTGACGGTTTTTTCTCCTGCAGATAAACGTCCGGCGTGTGGAAATCAGCCCTTCTGCCCGGCTCCACCCTCGTTACGTCCGCACGGCTTAGTGCGCCTTGCGTAAGAGTTTTTAATATTTCAAGGCCCGAGATGAAAAATGCATCTGTTTGAACTGTAAGTGCATGATTGGAGTTGGACGAAAAGGTCACAACGGAGCGGCCGCGGGTGAGGGAAGAAGAGGGAAGTGTTCATAAACGGGCTCCTTTTCTCGCTTCCGCAACGTTTCTATTTGAGAGAAAGAGAAACAAATCTGACGGCATGAAAGCTCCCAGAGTTGTTGACAACTTCACTCAGACAAAAAGGAGGCTTTCTTACGAGCGCAGAGGCGTCGCGGTTTAATTCTGGGGCAGGTGTCCCAGGCCGCGGCCTGCCAAGCATTCTGCACGAAAAGGTAAGATTGACAAAAAACGCCTTCAGGTCTGCCTCTGCGGAGTCCCGTTCAAAAAAAAAAAAAAAAGAAACTTCAGAGCCCGCTTTGAAGGATGGTGGAGAGGAAGGCTTGCAGGCGGGACGCGCCGGCTACGCCGAACCGTTCAGAGGTTCAAGACGAATATGCCGTCTCGGGAGTCGGAAGGAAGCAAACAAAGCGACATCTAAAAATAGACTCCATTTGCGTTAGCGCGAAGACGAATGTGGACTTTTGAGAGCGAGTCTCGTTAATAGATTTGGCTGTTCGAGTTTGCATTGATTGAGCTCGGAGAGTGGCTTTGATTAAAAGGAACCGTGGGGGCATTTTGTAAGAGGCGCTGGAGGAAAAAAACAGGAAAAAAAGCCCCATGATGCACGGAGGCGATGGGTGATCGGTTTAAAGCCGCTCGTCGGGCCGATACGATGTGCTGTGCAGTCAATACTCGGCTCCTCTCCTCTCTTCTGCGTCCCAGCTGATGCAGCAGGAAACAAAAAGGCTCCTTCTCTCAGCTGGAGCTGGGAGGAGCTGTCAGTCCCTTCAGCTCGGCTTGATGGTAGCATTTCAAGTGGCACTTTGATCCTCGCTCCACACTGTTTGTTTTTTCCCGGTGATGAAATTCAGCTGGAGAGGCGTGCAACAGGGCGCATCGTTACAACGCCGAGCAAACAACCCGGGCTCGTCCCTAGCAAAAAAAAAAAGGCTCACGACGATTTTTTTTTTGTTTGTCACATCTGCTTAGAGAACA
Organism: Xiphophorus couchianus; assembly: GCF_001444195.1. Taxonomy (NCBI): domain Eukaryota; kingdom Metazoa; phylum Chordata; class Actinopteri; order Cyprinodontiformes; family Poeciliidae; genus Xiphophorus; species Xiphophorus couchianus. The sequence goes on along the minus strand of NC_040250.1, from coordinate 24,971,735 downwards.
CAAGGCGGGGTGGGTGGCAGGCAGACGCGGAGGCCCACCACCCCGCCCCCCTTCACCCTCCGCTGGGACTCCGCCGGAGCGACGCTGGAGCTAAACTCTGGAGAATAAACGAGTCTGGCAGAGCGGAGAGTCGTCTGAAAGAAGCTTTTAGGAAATTCTTTCTATACAGCCAAGGAGAACATTTAAGGGTTACCTATTACACAGTACAAAACATGTTCATTACACTTTTTATTTTTTTATTTTACAAAACGTACAGCTCTTGTACGTACCTCTTTGAAAAGCAGAAGTGGAGTCTCCTGCACATCCAACAACAATGCAGCAAGTTTTTTTTCTAGACTGTAAGTCAACAGCAAAACAATTTGTCTCTTCCAGAAGCCGTTGTACCGCGCTTACTGCGGTATGACAAGCTGACCAAACGTGCTGGAGCTCTGCTTGGGTTGCTAGGTAACAGGCTCAACGACTGTCAAATGTGGCTTAGCAATCGAGAGGTTTTTGAAACAACACCAAATGACATCTGAGTGTATTCTTTAAGCGCATGGGCTGTTTTAGAAGCAGTAGAGACCCAAATGGAAGCACAAAAACATACAACATATGAGTTTTGCTTAATAGGTTCCTTAAAGAGTTGCCAAACACTGCCCCTAGAGGACTGGGGTTGAATCCTCCTTGACGTACGCCTTGAGCTTTTTCACTTTTTGTCTCACAAACTTCAACATACAGTATGTTATTAGGATTTTACGTTACAGGTCAACACAAAGTACTGCATATTAATTTATGGGAAGAAAAAAGATGCATGGCTTTATTAATTTAAATTATTTTAAAATTATTTTTAAATAAATGTAAAAATAATCTGTGAAGGGGCATTTGTTGTCTGAGTCATTGTTCATTTTGAGGTCTTTTGGGGTTTGTCTCTCCAAACCGGTTGAATAATGTCTGAACATCAACTTACCAAATCATTTCCAAAAGTAATAAGGTTTGGATATCAAGCAGCTCTACTTGTGTGTTCACGTATCTTGTGGCGCTTTTAGTAGTTTTTTTATTCTCTAATTTGTGGCGTCTACAACTATCAGCAGTTCTGTCAACAGATTCTCCCACAAGTCGTGGATCTCTGCAGATGAAAACATCTTCAAATCCATGAAAAGATTTATTTGTTTCTTTCGCTGTTGATTGAAAACATTCAAGGACACAAATTTGATGAACTGAACAAAACAAAGATAAACAACACATTCCCCTCTTTTGAAGTAGATTTGCACTTTTCTCTTTTCTCCTTCCTCTTTTATTTTTTATTTCTATTTCTAAAAGATCACAAGCGAAACTCAGCAATCCACAACGGGTCTTTTCACAGCTATAGTAAAAACTGAATTTACCGAGTGTCAAGAAATGAGTCTTCGCTTAAAATAATAATGGTAACGAATAATATGAACAGCTCAACAAAAAAAAAAATATACACAAAAAAAAAAAATCCGTCTGGAAGTGTTGGCTCATTTCTTTCTGTAGTGATAATGCTCCCATTGAAGACTCCCACAGTCAGAGCTGAAATAATATGCAAATATCCAACCCGTGGGGCGCTCACTCTCTGACACGGTATCAGCAAAGAGACAGACGTCACTTTTTGGGGGCTTAAATGTGCCGGAATCAAAAGACGGAGGCATGATTAAAAAAAAAGTGTACTGCAAAGTAAAGCGAGACAACGGGAGCACTTTAAACAGGATGCCAGCCCTGCTGGGAGCGCGCTGCTGAGGCATCCTGCAGAGCCTGGCAACCCAGACGAAGCCGCTGGAGATAAGACGGGGCAGTTTGGAAAGCTAAACAATGGGAAATGAGAGCACGCGAGAATGGAAAATGAAGTTTATCTGGGTGAATTAATAAGCAGACCTTTCAAACGATGCAGAGTGATACTTCTACATGGCGTCCTCGCCTCGTCTGGGGGCCTCGATAACGGCAGTCAGTTGTGCGGGGCGACATGTCTGGAGAAAATCTTTGCCTGGAGTTTAAGCCTTGGGACACATGACCCCATTTCCACTGACTCTAGAGGCTCAGCACGGCTCTACCCCACTCGACCCCACTCCACTCTGCACAGAACTTGGTCCGTTTCCACTGAGAAACTGAACTCTGAAGTGCTGGCTTGAAGCCCCGCCTCCAGAGTCATCCGCTCTTATACGTGACCTATTATGCTTCCTTGAACAGATAAGTATAACAGCGATGGGTTAAACAGAACCTGCTCATTACATTTTTTAAATAATGACATTTTAGTCTGCTCAGTTCTTCCTGTTTTGAGTCGTTTTGGGGCACTTTAAATCCAAATAAGCTGCTGCGGGCCACACCCCCGCAACTCAACTGTAAACCCGTATGTGAAAATGGCTGCAAACAGATGAGCAATTATACAACCATACATCTTTGAAAAGCAGAAGTGGAGCGTTCTGCACAACCATCAAGAATGCAGCAAGTGGTTTTTGGATGGTAAGAAGACAACAAAACACTTTCTCCTTTCCAGCAGCCATTGTACAACGCATACAATGGTAAAACCAGCTGATCAAATGTGCTGGTGTTCTGTTTGGGTTGCTAGGTAAAGGTGCAGTGCCCAACGATTGTTACTCAACAATTGGGAGGTTTTTGAAATGGCTCATTTTCCAGACACCAAAGTTATTCCCTAAGAAAACACTTTGACTGTTTTTAGAAGCAGTAGAGACCCAAATGGAAATCTAAAACATGCAAAGAGTGAACTCTGCATAACAGGTCTTTAACTGTTGCTGTGTGAAATCATTAATTTAAAAAAAAAAACACCATTAAATATTTAGAATTTTTATGTATTTGGACGTTTCTTTATTTGATGGTGTAGCTATTTATTTAATTTTGAATGAAACGGCTCTACACACTTTTGGACCTCCTCTGTAGCGAGATCCTGCCTTGTTTTTCACACTCTCAGTTGTCCAAAAACAACATTGCCAAGTTAAAAAGCAACAATTTTCCCACAGCCCTTCCCTAACAAATCAAGAGAAATACGTCTCATTTCAATGAACTGTTTTCTTATAAGCTTGTGGCCGATTTCCTGAGATACGATCTATTTCTGCATAAGAACTCAACTCCTGGTTTGTATTACACCACCAATGATTTGGAGGTTTTCGACAAATACCACCATCTGAGCAAGGTTTTCCTGACAGAATTGGTGCATTGTGTTGCTTTGATTAAATTATATTTAGGCTGGTTTTCTAAATACATAAAGCAACTGCTGATGGGACAATTCCTCTTTAGAAGGAAAGGCTTTTATCTATTATGCAAAGACGACGCAAACACCAGCTAAGCACCATCGCCTCGCAGCAAGGTCACTGTGTGTGTAAATGAGTAGTTTTCATATTCTCTTGGTGCTCGGGTTGATTTTTTTTTTCAGGTACCTGTTTCCTCCCACAGTCCAGTAGTAGCATGTCGCAGGTGGTTACCCACTATGTGAATGTGTGTGCATGCAGGGCTGTTTTTTATCTGTACGATCGTCCTGGTCAATATTGCCCACCTCATGTTTGGCGCTCCAGCTCCCCTGGCTGCCCACCTGCGACAATGAAAAGGACATTCCAGGTACACAAAGGGTACAAGTGACTCCACCAGAGACAAATACCTCCTCTTTGAAAAAACATTATAATGTAAACACATTCCAACAAAAAGAAAAATAACTTATAAAAGGCTTTAACCAAATTAATGCAGTAAGTTTAACTTTGGAATATTCTTTAGAAACACTCAAGCTAGCACTACATCTAGCTTAATGTCTAAGCTAGCTTGGTATATTGCTAGCTTAGATATTAATGTCTAAACTGGATGGCTAGTTTAATGTCTAAGCTAGCACTACATCTAGCTTAATGTCTAAGCTAGCTTGCTATATTGCTAGCTTAGATATTAATGTCTAAACTGGATGGCTAGTTTAATGTCTAAGCTAGCACTACATCTAGCTTAATGTCTAAGCTAGCTTGCTATATTGCTAGCTTAGATATTAGTGTCTAAACTGGATGGCTAGCTTAATGTCTAAGCTAGCTAGCTATACAGCTAGCTTACACAATAGATCATTTGGGCTAAATAAATATAAATTGAAGTTCTGTTTATCTTTCTTTCCTGGTAATGCCTGGAAGCAGAAGGTTTTGTTTAGTTTTTTTTCTACTCTGACTGTTTCCTGTTAGTTTCTATTTCCTAAGGTCAACAAGCTAGTGATTGAATTGAGTAGTTTAATGTATAAGCTAGCTATATCGCTAGCTTAGATTTTAAATCATTTAGGCTGAATGACTGAACTGACTGTTTATCTTTGGGGCTTTTTTCTACCTCAGTTATTTCCTATTCTATTAATAGAAAATGTTAATTTTAGTTTGCGCGCCTCCGGATTTATAGAGGCAACCTCAACACAGATTTTGCACAAGAGTAGACTGGTTTACTTTGAGACTCCCTAATCCAGTAGTTATCTCAACAAGTACGAGATGTGGAAAATTGCCTAACAGTGCCTTCTTTCTAAGAACTGACTGCAATAACTTTAGGTGAATATGTAATGAAGACGACATGCAAACAGTCTTTAAAGAATTTGGCTTCTTTAATGTGAAAAAGCACTTTAGCCAATCAAGCGTAAAGGCAGTGGGATGAAACAGTCCAGCTCATAGATTTATTTTTATTAAAGTGAAGACATTCCCCTTATTTAACCTCGAAAGATGTGCAAAACATGCACAATGAAAAACTAAACTTTTTTGAATAAAATATACATACAATATACAGAGATACTTTAGTGTACTGAGGTATAATGCAAAGTAAGAGTGTACTGTTGCACTTTCAGAGAAGGAGATTGTTTTCCTCTTTCTAATAAGTAAAAGAATAAAAGAAACGGAGCCCGTTCCTGAATCCATAATCACAACCACACATCCCTCTGAGATGTAATGAGTGGAAGCACTCTGCAGTCGGAACCATTAAGATCAGATCCAAAGCGGGGGGCCAGAGAAAGCAAGACGGTCAGTGGATAACAGGAAGGCTGAATATAGTTCAGCAGATTTGCACTGTTTTAGGTTTTTCAGCTTTCAACCACCATCTATCATGGAACTTGTTGGATTTGGAAACTTTGTCCACCTTTGGAAATCTTAAAAGTTGATGTAAGAATCTACATTCTCAAGTGAATGCAGCGCTGTTCTTGTAACGCTAATCGCTAATAAAAGTTGACAGAAGCAGCTTAAAATGTTGTCTAAACATTTGACTGTAAGATATCAGTGAAGCTACTTTTACAGCAGTTTCTCCCTAAGCTGCAAGGTCTGGCTTAGAGAAGCCCTGATCATGATATCTGTAACTAATAACTCAAAGCAGATACTAAAATATATATATTTTTTTATTATTGTCATATCTTACGATATTATAGTTATCAAAGAAAAATCAGTATTGTCAACTCAAAGGCCTGGCTATGGAGCCTGACTATTGGCAATTGGCCACAACATTATGATTGGTGCGTCTCAAATTTAAAACCAACAGACTCCAGATCAGATCAGAAACTAAATATCTCCAGAAATTAACAGCTCTGAGTCTTTAATGGACTCTTTTGGAAGTAAAACAAGCTCCCTTAAGGTTGTTTCCACCGAGTGAAACACATCTATTTTAGTCTATTATGTTATATTTTTTTCTGCTAAATCTCCTCATTGCCGACTTTAGGTGAATTTAGCAGAGAAAAGAAGCAGCAGGCTTCTCCCTGACACACATGAGGGAGGAAAACACGACATGCTGCAGCGGAACATTTTAGATCTTAATTCAACGGTAAACTGCACCCATCAACATCTACTTTGTATTTGCCTCTGGTGACATGAGTCCATTTCCCCAAACAGCAAACTGGATAATGAGAGTAAAAGATAAGAAGCGGCACCGATGGATTACGCGTACCTGAAATTTATTTATTTTTTCTCCTTTTTTTTTTTTTTTTTTTTTTTTTTGAGGCTCTCTCTGGTGCTTCTGCTGCTGCTGCTGCCGTTTCCTTCCTCGGGCTCAAAACACGCTACAAATGTTCCGCCAGGCTCACTCAGAAGCGGCAACATCCTTCCTTTTGTGGCTCCGAGTGAAACCTCAGAAGTCAGAGTTATGCCGCTTTATTAAGTATCAATCTGAACAACAGTTTGCCGGCACAGCAGAGGGCTCAAAAAGTCTCGAAAATCCCATTACGGGGAAAACTAATAAGTTACGCATAATGATAAAAAAACGCAGCAATTAGGTTAAAACCAAATTACGAGCGGATCAGAGAAGATGTGGTAATGGCTGGCGAACCCCATCGCGTCTGGTAAACGACGCTCAAAGGAGCCCATTGGACATCGGCGAAACTGCCTCTCCCCGAGTTATTAGATTAGCCCCGGGGCAGAAAGTAAACAACTTCAGACATCTCACAGCAGGCGTACATCCCTCCAGCCCTTGCCGTTATTGGATTACTCAGGGAAACTTCTCCAGAAGACAAAACGACTCCGTGGAGAGAGCGAAGCAGGGGATGGTTATTGGCGGGCAGATGATGCAGAGAGGCAGAGGGCCTGCTCGGGCCGGACGCCTGCAGCACTTAAGGTTTGAGCGGACGGCTAACGAGGGGGAGGGGGGAAATTGCCGTCAGGGGCCACCGGGGTCTTGGTCTGATTATTGGCTAACAGCGGTCGGGCTTCGGGCCTGCCAGGATCTGCGTCATCCGTCTCCTGTCATGATTCATTTGGGCCGCTGCCACGGCGACCGTCCACTCAGCATAATCGGAGACAAACGAGGGCCAACCTCTCGCAAGGTCAACGACCGTCTTCTCCCAGGCCACTGTGGGGGCTTAGACGGAGGTTCTGCCATTCTAATTCCTGATACACTCAGAGTAATTAAAACCCAACGAGCGGAAGAAGCAGAAGTCGATGGAACTTCTTTTTTTCCCCCTTTTTTTTCTGAGACTGCTAATGAGATGCTAATTTGTTGGCCCGCTAGGAACGAGGTACGAGCGACTCAAGGACACGAAACCAGATTTGTACACACAATCTGAGGGGCGAACTTTTTAAATGATGACGTGAGCCGCTTCCAAACTCCAGGTCGCTTACACAGCGCGGTGCCTCTGGGTCGGAGAACGTCTCAGCTCAGACTCCATCGGATCGCCCTCATGCTGCCTGAAAGTAGTCCAATTCAGACCTGTATTCGAACACCCCACTGTGCCACCCCCCTCTTTCTACACATCGACTCATTCCAGGATCACCAGGCTGGCTGGCCCACTTTTTTTTTTTTTAGCAGATATCACACAGACTCTCTGATATCTTCACACACATTTATAAACAGATTGCACAACCTTCCCCTTCCCTTCTCTTCCCCAAACCCCCCAACCTCCCAATCGGGCCAATCCTGGTCCTCTCATGTTTATTAATCAGGGCTGCTCTTTGGACGTGCGCTCGCCTCTCTTCAGCCGGTGGCATGCATCTCAGGAGTGCTGAGCTGTGATGAAACCAAACAGACAGTTGTGTGGCCCCGCTCCCCTCAGCCGAGAGCTCGTTTTCTGATGTGTCAGTTTACATAAGACGCCCGCAACAACCCCGCCTGCACCGTCAGTCAGCCCCTCGCGCCAAAATAACTTCTGCGAATCATTTTTAAAAAAAGACTAAACAAATAGATGTCTTATTAACAAAGAAGAACAATTGGATTTTTAATCTGGCGTCTTGGGGTCGCGCCGAAGAAGAATCCTGAAGGACGCCATTGCTGGGAGAACAACAATTAGAGCTGCCAATCATCCGTAGCGCCAGAACACAGTTTTGGTTGAACTACTGCTTCGTTGAGTTGTTACACCGGGGATGAAGACAGCGCAGGATGTGGGGTAACTTGGCACATGAGAGATATCAAGTTAGCAAATATCAATCTGTGACTTTAACTCTGCATCAATGGAGAGTTGTTGTTTTTTAAGTTAGAAGAGGGGCAAGGATGGAAATATCATGGAAACTGCTCATTTAGCAGCTTATCAATTGACATATTTACCGTATTTTTCGGACTATAAGCAGCTACTTTTCCCCCACGCTTTGAACCATGCGGCTCGTAGCCCGGTGCGGCTTTTCTGTGGATTTTTCTTCAACCACCAGGGGGCTCTTTAGCAGGAAGTGAATCATTGGAAGTCAAATTTGGAAATCAAAGAAGAAAGTGCTAAATTTCAATTAGAACAAGCTCATGCTAGCAGCAGGCAGGACGGAGAGATTTCTTCAAACTCATACCTTGTCATCATGGAAACCACACGAAGAAGTTCATATGATGCAGCTTTTAAGTTGAGGGCTATCGATCTGGTAGTACAGGAGGGAAATAGAGCCGCTGCAGGTAAGCTTGGTGTAAACGAAACCATGGTTGGAGACGCAGGGCTGCGTCCTTAATAGCAGATTTATTCAGGACGCAGCCCTCTGCTGCGTCATTGTTGAAAACCAAGAGCAGTGGAGATATCAGCAATTTATAGCCCGGTGCAGCTTATATATGTACGTTTCCTGGTTTTTTGGGGGGGGTCTTAACTTTTTGGGTGCGGCTTATAGTGAGGTGCGCTCTATAGTCCGGAAAATACGGTATGTCAACTCATACCAGAGGTGGAGATGTTAGGCCTGGAAGCCGAGATCAGACGTTTACTGCATGTACTTTTCCCCAATGGTTTTCTCCAGATAACGAGTTGATTGGTGTGTGTGTTGAACCATCCTTCAAATGCAGGCCACAACAACAGGGCCGGACTTAGAAGAGCAAGTCCAAGCATGTATGGGTAACCATAACTCTTTATCTCAAGAAAATCATTGTGAAAAAGCAATACAGCCATCTCGTTATCTCAAGAAAATAAATAATGTCTTCTTCTGAAGATGGAATAAATGTTCTCATTTGGGGATGACCATCTAAATTTCTCGTGATATCAGGGAAAGAAAAACACGAGTACAGCCACTCTTAGCTTCCGTAGTTTTGCATGTGCTTTGACAACAATTGGCAGAGATTGTCTTTTTCCTGCACATGGAGTATGTGGTCTCATGTCTTACAGAAAACATCTGCAGAAGATTTTAAATGAAGGGTTGCGCAGGTATGAAAGGCTGATTGATGAATAAATCAGTAAGTCATTGGACCTTTCCAATGACTGTCAATCAAATAAAATTAAATGTGTTATTTGTTGCATCAAACAAATAACTCATTTCAATATTTAATCGGCTCAGCTCTCATTGTGCTGCCTGGTGCACAATGAGAGGGATGGAGCCTCATCACTTCCTTCCTCTGGAGAAATAAACCGCCTCAGCCTTTGAGCTCTGCTGTCCGGTGTGACTTCAGAGCCGGCACCGATGCCAACACGAAGCCTATAGTCCGTTTGGGACGACATAGTCTCCTCGTCATTGACTCAAAAGAATGCATTGTGTTTGTCTTGTGAGCGGGGTGTGTCCAAAGTGTGGCCATTTTTGTACCCAAGTTAGGACTCAAAGTTGTTTTGTGACATTAGTATCTCACCGCTGACATAAAACCTTCATTAATCTGACGTTATTTTCTCCTCATGAGATTTGTAAGATGCTGGTACTCTTAGCCTCAGTGTTTCCAAGCCAAACAAGGTCTAGATAAGGGCCGTCAAACTCATTTTCATTCTGGGCCGTATCAAAAGTCTGAATGTTCTTAAAGGGCCAGTTGTGCCAGGATCTATTTCTAGAACCCATTAAACTTTAAAAAAAAAAAAAAACATCAATAAGTAGCTGTTGGTTTCAGCATTCAATAACTGTTTCTTAAAATTAAAATAATATCAAACACCTTTTCAGTCCGTGATTGTTTTTGTGGGGGGTTTTTTGCAATCAAATTAATATATTTTGTGGTGCTAATATAGAAATATTTGTAGGGAATTTTTACGATATTTATGCTAATATTTGAAAAATTACTTAAAAAAAATATATAAATAAATATCGCCGCATCGATCGTGATCACGGACTATAATTTGACATCAAGTAAGGCTGAGGCAGCAGTCACTTTGACCCAATGTTCTTGGCCAATTTTGAAAAGAAAATTGCAGTAAAATCAGATACAAATCAAAAATATTAATTTTGTGTGAATTTTGCAGATTTGTTAAAAACTGGAGGGACTTATTGATGTAATTTGGAGTTTAGAGGGCCACATAAAAAGCTAGAGCGGGCCAGATTTGGCCCCCGGGCCTCGAGTTTGACACATGAGATCCAGATAGAAGGGACTCTGGAGCGACGTTCAGCCAAGACTAACAGCTGACTTTTCTCCAGATTTCAGTCAGAGTTTGAATGTTTATGATTTTTTTAAATCCTAAAATAGAAAAAAAAAAACACACATTCAAGCTTTATTGCCACAAGACACTTTTCTTTGAACTTTGCTTATTAAGTGTTTTTGGTGGAAACAGCTTAAGGCATGTTTTGGGTATTTTTCTGTCAAAAAATAATGCCGCAGTTGGCAGTGAATTTCACAGCAATAAACATAGTAAAGACGTCCGTGTCATTTTTTTTTTTTTGAAAACGGGGAATTAAAACAGATACTCTGAGGTGTGAACGTTGTTTTTCAGCTGTGATGTTAATACAGTCACACAATTACACCAAATATCAATTTGCAGCAGACAAAAAAACAAAAAAAAAAAACAAAGCAAAAATGTACCAGTAAAGCTGAAAAATCTCAGCTTGAATCTGTGCGAGAAAAACAAGAAGACGCAGCAGCTAGTATGTAATCCTTCTTCACCACATTGCCGACTAGATTGACCGACACTAAATAACACTGGGTGTAAAACATTGCTATGAAAATTCTTTGAGCTTGAACAACTTTTCTTTCTGGCTGTTTGTGTTCATTAGCGCTAAATCCCAAACAAGATTTACATCTATTCATTATTCAGTGTTTTACCCGTAACTTTGCTTGTGGACTAATTTGCTTGTATTTCTTTGTATATGTGAATTACCTGTTGGGAATTTTATACCAACGGCCCCATTAGAAATGTTCAGACTGAGACAATCGTTTATTTTCCGGACAGTGAAACAGTGTGGGACCCTATCAAGTGCTACACCGACTCTGTGCATTTTTTTCAAGCTTATTAAAACCCCTTCACGCCACTCTGGAGTATTTCTTCTTCTGCTTCTACAAACAAAAGATGTCTACCAATGTAATGCACACGTACGATATGATGCGCAGGATTTTGTGGACAGTACATGCTCACATATCCATGTGACATTTTTGGTCTGATAAAATAATGAGTGGTTTTAAATCTCTCTCTTACACGCCGCTGAGACCGTTAGCGATCTAATTGTGTGGGAGATATTTTTGGACCTCTAGTAAAACTGGCGTAGTTTAAATGCCTACCTGAGTGTTACTGCTGCAGAACATTTCCCATTCCTAAGTGACCAGAGTGTACTCATCGTCTCCTCACATCATCTTGTTTCTTCGGGATGACGGCAAGTCTTTCACAGACACCAGATTTCAATCCAAAAGTGCATCTTTGGAATACGGTGGTACGGAAGATTTTGATTGTGGATATGGAGACGACTAATCTGCACCAACTGTGTGACGCTTTCAATTTTAGAGGAACTTTCCCACGCCTAGTTAAGTTCTTTGTTACAAACAATTAAGGCAGCAAAAGAGAATCCAGCAGTACAAGTAGATCTAAAACCGCCATGCCCAACACGTGTAAATTCTCACTCTGCTTGGTTCTGTTTCTTTGAAAAATAGGATGTGTGAAAAAAATAAGTTTGTCATTTTTTCCATACACGAGGTCATTGTTATTTTTCTGTCTGAATTAACAAAACCGAGTTTCGTTATGTCCATCAGCTCAATCTGAGAGGCTTGCTGCCTTTTTAAAGTTAAGAAAATTGACATTTCCTGAAATCTGTGATTCTCCCATTAGTGGTTTATAGTTAAGAATCTGACACTTCCAGAGTGATTTGAGACTTTTTAACGTTGCTCTTTCAACTGTGTCAAAACTCTTCAGGTATGTTACCTGCATTTATTGTGGCGATGCTAAAAGTGATGATAAAAAACATTCAGCAATAGATTGTATAGATATGAGTGCACTTCTTTGCAGTTAGAGCCTTACAAACATGAATACTTCCCTTAAAAAAGCAAAAAAAACAGAACGACCAACTTATTATTTCTGGCAGTGCAATGACTGCATTTGGTCATATTTTTTAATTCATAAATATTTATTGTACCTTTGGTGGAATAAACAAAGAAAAACAGTGAAAGTTAATCAAAATTCTTATGCCAATAAAATAAAATTACAATCAATGATAAATAGTGCGATAATAGTTATTGTAAATTTGAAATGATCCATTCTGTTTCCCAACCAGTTCATTTAAAGTGGATTTTCACCACAATAATAGTGTGTAGTTGCATGACAGACAGACTATTAAGTTACTGCAGAACATAACTGTCACTTAAAAGACACTGTTGCTATTCCAGACTGGTATTAAGGTTCATGTAATCTCAGTTTTATCGACTATTGAGAAAAAAAATACTAAAAGTTAGTCTGAAGTGCAACTAAAAGTCAATGGATTGTGGAAGTTTGTCGATGCAAAATGGACAAAATGGACTCCTGAATAGCCACTATCAACCAACAGCATGCAGGAAAAGCAATATACATTTGGGAAATCAGCTTGATGATCTCACTTATGTGAATTAAAATGAAATCTTTTCATCTGTCATGTCAGAAAGGACGCTGAAGTCCATCCATTACGTTGCGTATTGCTGATACTAAGAGATCAGCTTGCGCTCATTAGATGGTCAAATGGCACTTAAGATGTCCACAAGGGGCCACGCGTCATTAGAAATTCCCAACATAATACCTACTGTATTTCTAGGTATCGATCACGAAGAAGCCTAACATTAAGGCTGCCAGTCATCTAAATGCTTTAAAGACAGCCATTACTTTGCAGCTGTTTGGAGAAGTTGACTTCAAAAGGGTGAAAACCTCTGGTGTGTTGTAGCGCTTGGGAAAGAGGAGAACATGGAGTCGGTGGGAGAGAGATGGGGGGGATGCAGGGATGGCGAGAGCATACAGAGATGGGAGATAAAGGGGTACAGAGGGGAAGGCCTTTGATCTCTGGCAGGAGTCAGCGATGAAGAAAAGAGACGGAGAGCAACAGAGACGATTACAAACAAGGCATGCACTCAATAATTCCCAACCGCACCACAAACGCAGGAGGAAGAGACAGGCAGGGGGAGAAAGAAAAGTTGAGCAGATTGGGAGAGACAGGACAGGGTCACAGAACGAGAGACGGAGAAGAAAAGCGAGGATGAAAATGAGGCAGAGGGAAACAGATAAGACCAGGATGTTAAAAGGATTTCAGTCCAGAGGCTGTTTGGGGAGTTCTATCAAACGCTATGCTAAAGCAATTAGTATTGAGCCCCTTCTTGGAAAGTGAAGCCAAACCACAGCGGCAGTCTGTAACATAGTTAGGGCGTAACAACCAAGTCGAGCAAACCCCACGGTCCCCATTAAACCTCAAGTTTTAATTGGCGTGTCAGGATGGTGCTGCTTTTTACAGCCCACAAGTGGGCACGGTTGAAGAGGTTGGCCCAGCGAGCGAGCACATCCCGCTTCAAGAGGAAATCCCCGAGACAATAAACAGCGCTGCTTTGGCAGATTAAAAGGGTCTGTGTCAAGTGGCATCAAAAGCTCAATACTGAATGCAAAAGTGAAATCTGATGACAACAGTTGCTAGCATAACGACAGGGAATTGCTGTGTAAATCTTACGTCTTACGGCGCTGGAGCTACACAGCTGAGGCAAGTTTGAAACTAGGGAGTAATAATAACTTTTATGATACAGAGAAATCGAATTAAAAGTATGTAAACAAGAGGAGTCAAAGGAAAAAACATGCGCTAACCAAGCCACGAAATATGATGTTAGCTAGTTCCCAGAAGGCTACATATTAGCTATCTTCAACAACCGGGGCAAAAATCCCAAAACCTCAATTTTACAAAGAGGTTTAAAGGTCTCAGGGGCTACACCTGGTGTCAAAACACACCGAATCATTTCTGCTTTTTGAGAACTAGCAAGCAACCACTTCAAACTTAAAAAACTATAACAATATCTTATAATACAAGAATGCTAACTGCTAAGGTTTGAAGCTTACAATTTATGTGATAATCATTGTTTCAGGAAGGATGACGGTGAACCGTAACAGAGTTAAAAGGACCTGAGTGAATTATGCTGCAAGAAGCAAATGAAGCAACATGTTGCTAGCTAGCTAATAAAGCTAACTGTTAGCTAACGCTGAGGATCTTTGTCATTTGTCATTTTAAGATACAATCGTGCAATAAGTCTGCAGGAAATGGTCAGTGTCTGCTGCAGATATTACTAACAAGTATCTGGACAGTAAATATACGAAAACAGACAAAAGCAAGATTATCAAAACCTCAAACGCTTTGAGATATATTAAAAACCTGTCAGTTTGTTTTTGTTGTTGTTTTGTTTAGGATATTACCCAAAGAAATATGCAATTAACACAAAAGCAACAGAACAAACATAGTTTAAGTGCTACAATCCATGACTAATCAACTAGACTGTATTTCTCACTTTCACTAAAGGATTTAAAATTTTAATGCAAAAGAAGGGCATTTGATCTGAACTTGTTTTCTTGTTTCGGTTAGTGCCCAAAAAAATAAATCCTTATTTACTGAACAGAAAATAAATGAAAATCTTCAGCCCTTGAGAGGCATTAGCTTCATTATGAACTTCCAACCCAACGTTCTCAGTTCACCAGCGTTGCTGTTGGTCGTTATCAGCACTGGATCTGAGATTATATGGCATCTCTCTGATGCGTCCAGATAATCTCTGCTTGATGTTCAGCTCATCTTTGTCTGCAGTCCATCAAATAAACGTAGAATATAATGTGATGTATTCAGACATTCAAGAAATTGAAGTGGAACATAATAAAAGTAATTCTGATAAACATTAAGATTATGACCAGGCATGGCTAAAGTAAAACTAATAAAGAAAGAACAATAACTGCATCAGACCTTTCAAATGGATCAGAAAGTGCAATTAGGAATTTTAAATATAAGTAATAAAACATGACGTTGCTTAGAGCACAAAACATAGATTTTGCCTCAATAGATCTGCCCTTATAAATTGGATTCATTGCTGTGATACTCGATCTAGAATTTTATTCTGAAATACGGCTGTGGAAAAAATAAAGAGCCCACTTAAAATGATCAGTTTCTCTAATTTTACTATTTATGTTGGAGTAAAATGAACATTGCTCTTTTATTCTATGAACTACTGTCCACATGTCTCCGAAATTCCAAGCAAGAGGTTTATATATATTTGCAGAAAATGAGAAATGGTCAAAATAACGAAAAAGATGCAGCGCTTTCGGACCTCAAATAATGCAAAGAAAACAAGTTCATACTCATTTAGAAACAACAATATTAATGTTTTAACTCAGGAAGAGTTCAGGAATCAATATTTTGTGGAATAACCATGAGCTTTTTGTGCAGTGGGCTCTTCGTTTTTTCCAGAGGTGTATATTTAAACTTAGTTGTATTTTCAGTATACTTATACATTAACTGTTAAGCCATATATCAGAGTCACAATGTGCTGCTTCCAGCCCCCTGTCTCTTCATTGTTCCTTCTTACAGCAGTCACTGCTGTAAGAAGTCACTTTGCCTTCAGCGTTTTTGCTCTCAGCCTGCAGAGCTCCAACAGCGTCAGCATCTCTGAAGTAGCACATTTTTCACATCAGTCCGTTGTCATTTCACATACATCTGTTAGCTGTTAGCTTTAACCACAGACACCAGTATCTGGTGGCCACTCTGATCCAATGGTTCCAGGGCTCTTTCTCTCCCTCTCTCTCTCTCTGTGAAAAACACTCTGCAGCGTGCCAAGTCCCAGGAGGCTGTCACTTTCAGGAGAAACACGTCTGGGGGGGCTGACAGAACTACATCTAAAGTCACTCAAACCGCATGTGTCTGCCATTCTAACATTTAGTTGAACAGCCGCTGAATGTCTAGCCTCTTTCTGATTGTGCTTCAACTTTAACGTGCGACTCCCCAGAGAAGCGAGTCCCCGACGCCAGAAAGGCAGCACGGCGAGAAAAGTGAACACTGCACAGATTTGAACTCATGCAACGTCCGTTTCAGGCGGGTACGGCCGCAGTGGCATCTTCTGCTTACCTTGGAAGATAGCAGCGTTCTGAATGATGAGGCGTTTGAGATGAGCGCTGACAGCCTGCAGCCCTGACTCCATGTTGCTGCGTGCAGCTACCTGATACCGCTCCTCCATCTTCTTGGAACAGCAGGTCGGGCCTTTGGTTTGGCAAACCTGCAGATCTGCACCTGGCAGTGAACCAGCAGAGACAGGATGAGCAGAGGGAAGGAGCTGCAGAGCCACTCTTTGTTTTAATTTTTAGTCTAAGACAGAAGCCTCTTACAGCTCAAACACACACAACAACAACAGCAACACAAAAAAAAAAAGACTCGGCATCATCCTCTGCAAGCTAAATGTAGAAAATGTAATTTTCCGCACATTCTGCACCCTTAATTAGTGTATTATTTCTGTGTACAGGCCATGTTATCCGGCACAGCTGAAATCAAAAATAAATTGTGGTTTGAAAATGACTCATTTTGATGCACAGTCATGCAACTCAGAAATGTTTTCCAGCTCCCCTAAGAGATCGGTTTGGTCGACAGAAAACCTTTTCACCACTCAAGGCTACACTTGATCAAGAAAATAATCATTTTAGGCACAAGCATCGGCAAGAGAAGACTTCAGGATGTTTGACTGAATGAAACAACACTGGTCCATCTGAATGTGAAAACTATTCACACAGGTACGTAATTAGACTCCTGGAGCTTTTATGAACGAAACAGATGTATTAGTAAAATGTAAGAGGGACTCTTCATTGGACTGATGTAGCTGTACGAAACTAGATAATCAACACTTTCACAGAAGAGTAATTAACATGTTTGTGCACGGACATAATGACCCAGCAGGTAGAAATGGTCAGATATTAGGATCTAATCTATTCTGACAGATCTAAATCATTTCTCCTTTTTTCCTGTTACTATATGATCTCAACATTTCATTTAACTGGAAACAGAAAAAAAAACAAAAAAAAAAAACTAATCCAAACAAGTTTAGGAAGTCAAAGTGGATGTGAGTCCTTGAACTTTTCCCCACAAGTCGATGGGGTTGGCGACTGTCTGTTTCAGTCAAGCCGAAGACCATACATGTAAGACCAACAGTACCTTGTTAAAGTAACCACACCTTTTCACATTTTATCACATCTCTGCCACAGAGTTCAAATGGTTCATTGGGATGTTTTCTGTGAGTTGGAATAAACACAACAGAAAGGTAAGAGACAAGTTGTGGAGAATCTTGTATGTAGGACGTAGATGTAAGTGAGGCTATGACACAATGTCACTAGTCTGAACTTCTTAAACAACGCTGTGGCACAACTCTGAGCCTGCAAAGAAAGAAAAACACACCAATAACTGGAACAGGTAGGAAGAAGAAGGATGGAGCTGTCCCACAAACCACAAGACTAAACTTCTACAAACTGTTAGACTTGAATTATTTCCGTCACACACCTTCATGAGGTTTCACACACATTCTAATGACTAGAAAAATCTTTTAAAATAGGAACTCATTCCAAGTTTCTGACTATTTACATCCAGTTGTGCTCATTGTAGCCTTTTACTGGCAACACTGAGGATTCTGAGGAGTGCCGACTCTTTACCAGGTTAGGCAACATCTAAAATCCCTCTAGTGAGTTCTGGTTTTTCCAAATGTCTTCTCCCAGTGAGACAGGCACCCAAACCGCATTAAATGACTCCTTTTTATTCTGTAAAGAGGGGCTTCCAGCTCAATCCCATCTCTAGGTTTGAGTCTGGCCACCATTCAGAGGAAGTCCATTTCAGCCACTTGTATCCGAGATTTCATTCTTTCTGTCATGATCCATATCCTCTCAAGTGAGGGCCAGACATTGGATGGACCAATAAATCGAGAGATTTGCTTTTTGGCTCAGTTCTTTCTCCACCACAACAGACCAGAGCAACACTTCCATTACTTCAGATGCAGCCCCAAGCCGTCTGTTCGACTCCGGTTCCATCCTACCATCATTTGTGATACTTTAACTCCTCTGCTTGAGGCAGAGACTATAACCCTTAACGCAGAGGGAGCAGTCCATATATTTCCAGGCCAGATCAATGGTCTCAACCTTCCAGGAACCGTCTCTTATCCACCTTGCTTCACTCTCAGCTACAAACTGCTCCAATGCACGCTGGAGGCCTTGGTCTGGAGACACTAACAGAACCACGTCATCTTCAAAAAGCAAAGACGGGTCCCCATACCTGTCACCGTCTTCTCTGTCAATACAAACTGAGATCCTGTACAAACACTTAATCACTTAAGGAACTTGACCCGCATTTTAGATCTTGACTCAAAACTAGTATGTTTGTGTGAGCAAGTCCCAAAACTTTAGCTTACATGATTAGGAACAATTGGACAATCTGCCATTGCTGTTTTAACAAGATTTACGGTGATTTCAAGTCTAGTGCTTACATTGACACTTTCTGGTCTCATCCACCGCCACCAAAGCCTTTTGCACACTAATAGTTGCGCAGGATATCGCCATATCCACTTGTGCTTTATCACGATTAGGTGGATACTAAACTATATTGGTCACAGAGAAAGTTGGAAGTCTTGGACTTAACTCAACTGACTTCCTCTTTGCAGGATTTCTCAATGGTACAATTATCTAATAGCTGTTTACAACAAAACATTGTAGAATGCATATTTTTGAGCCTTTGCTACAAGATAATCTTGCAGCAAAGCTGTTATCAAAGTTTGATGGTAGTCTGAGCCCATAATAGGTAGAAAAAGTGATCAGTTCCTTGCGTTCCAACTGGGAATTCGCTTCAGCTTTTGTCGTACGCACTACCTAAGCAGTGCTGACGTCAGTGAAAGAAATGTTGCTGGATTTCAGAGTCATGGGTTTTGGAGTGGATGTTTTACAACAACAATTTCTGTGATACCATGTTAAAGATGCTTTTTCAGAATGCAGGCAGCAAGTTTCCTTCTTTCACCCTACCTGTGTACACTGACGAATACAAAGAGATGTAAGTAGGACTCAAGCACCCAGTTTGGAAAACAAAAAGGAGTTCCAGTGAAAATGCTTCCCTTCAGTGCCTCCCCCTTCGTGCCATCCAGCTGCCTTCAGATCAGTGGAGGCCGCAGTAATAATGTGCCAAGCTGCGTTGACGAGTTGTTTGCAGGATTGGCTCTTGAGAGGCATCAGTGACAAGGGGTCTGATTGATGGTTCGGTAAACAAACGTCAGGGGAGTCTGCCAGCTTCCATGCGGGATGTGCAGGATAAAGAGACAGAAGCAGAAAGATTAATTTGGAAGTTGGGTTCTGAGTAGGGGGATGGTGGGTGTATGGGTGGGGGGGTGGGGGGGGGGGGGGTATCAGAATGCGAATGCATCAGAAAATACCTGATAGCTTGCTTGTCAAAAGATAGGGAGGCGTCTTTTGTCAAGTTGGAGGGTTTATCTTAACGGCAAAGGGGAGTCTGTTGGTGTGACTCCTCGAGATCTTCAGACAATAGGAACAATGCAGACAAAGAAAGTTCATCTACCTGGAGATGCAACAAAGTGACAGACTGGATGATTAATAAGTGTGGAATCAAACAGAGGACAGCTTCTGTAAACTGCTGACAGCCATCGAGGTTTAGGGGGTGCAGCCTAATGAGCAAAAGAGGCAATAAAGCTGTCAAACGGCACCTTTTGTATGCAAACTGACATGCTTAATATCTCATATCAATACCAACAAAAGACTCCTGACAGATAAGATCAAGTTAATTTCAGACTGCGGGGTAGAATTATTAAACTTTTACGTGAGGTGAGACGGGTCGCAGCGGAGAGGAGACGGGGATTTGGCAATTATTTCCAGCAAAACAGACAGATTCATCTGCGCGTTTTGTCGTGCTGTGGATGATAAATGTGTTTCATTACACAAGTTCCACAGCAGTGAGGGGGAAAGGGACAGGATTCCCACTGGAGTCTCACAAATAATAAAATCACACCGTCTAAATATAAAGCCTTTCTTGTGACTGACAGATCAGTTGGGAATAAGCTTCCTCCGTCTCTCCTTTCGCTCAAGGCTCAGCTTTGGTTCTCCTCCCGCTGCTGTTCGTTGTCTTTTTTTAAAACTTTTTTCTCTCTTTCAGCTGTGCAGTTTGGTGCTGAACTTGTTTTCACTTCTTCCACCTTGAGTTTAACAGCTACTGGCTACTGGAAGCAGCTTTCTATCAGCCTGTTATTGGTTACTCACTTTAGTGTGCGCAGGTGTGTGTATGAATACTGGTTTTTGTTGCCTCCTCAGGACCTTTTATGGTATAACATCCAACCGCCTCGGGACTGATTGGATTTATGGACCAAAGTTCAAACCTGATGCAATAGAACATCTTTTTTTTTTTTTACTTTAGGTCAAAGCTAAGGTGAGAATTGACTAGAAATGTCTGAAATTTGACATATAAAGTTGTGGAATTTTATCGAACTTGGTCATTTGTGTATTTGCTGTAACAAACCTCCAAAAGTCCAAAAGATCTTTCATTGACATACACAGTGAAAGAGCAGTAATTCAGAGCAGGTCTTGTCTGCTGTGGTTGCTCAGCTCTCCCTCTTATAAACACCTGAATGCATCATAAATCTATTTATTAGTGGCTAAGACTCGCAAAGTGGCTCATTTATGACACAGAAAAACAGCTCTGATAATAAGTTTTGCCCAACACCAACATGTTCTGATCCGAATAATCAACTAGTTTCCTCTCATCACAGAGAGGAAACAAGCCAGCATTAGCTTACCGGTACCATTTCTGTAAACTCTTGCCTTAGCAGAGATCCTGAGATCACCTTTTTTAGCCATATATGCTGAGTCAGGTTGCCATTTAGTGATAGATGATGAAGCTACACATATTTTAGGTGACATATTGTTCCAGCTAAAAAAGCTTATTAAAACTAAGTTAGCCCTATGTTAGACTGAAGAACAGCCTCCAGAAACTCTATAGGATGATATCCGATGGGGAAAGAAGAATATTTTTCTATGCACAAAAAGCTTCCCGACCCTCATTATTGCAGTGCAAATTAGAACACCTTTGCAAAAGTTTTCATTCTACAAAAGGGCAGTTTCTTGACTTACATGTGAAATTTGTGTGCTACTATTCTTGCAACAAAAATTGGGAGAGATATCTGACAGGAGCTTTACAAAAATCTAACCAATTAAGTTATTTTAACTATCTAATGAGATACTTTTTAAGGTTAAAGAATGAGCCCAAAGCCCAAGTCCCACAACAAGAAGTGCTGCTTTTGGGTTATGAGTTATAAGATAAGATATGATTTGAGTGTAGGTTAGGTTTAGCCATGCACCTGTGATGTTCAGATATAGGGAAACAGTCAGGCTTAGGTTAAAGAAAAGAATTAAAAATGAATAGAAGTCAATGCAAAGTCCCTGTGAAGATAGAAAGACATTCTATGTCTTTCTATCTTTGTGTGTGTGTGTGTGTGTGTATGTGTGTGTGCGTGTGTGTGTGTGTGTGTGGGTGGGCGTGGGTGTGTGTGTGTGTGCGTGGGCGTGGGTGTGTGGGTGGGCGCGGGTGTGTGTGTGTGTGTGTGCGTGGGCGTGGGTGTGTGTGTGTGCGTGCCTGTGAGACTGTGATGGACAATTCTGTTAAACAAACTAAAGAAGGACAAAGATCCAGGCCAGGAGCAATTTGCATGTAAATTCCCCCATCAGACAACCTTGAGGCGACACCTTCGAGTCATTACATACATTCCATCAATACTCTGCAAGGTGTCAGTGTTGGACTATTTCCCATGCAGAGCAGCTGCCAGTATACAGGCGCCTTGCAAAAATAAGAATTTATCTCTTATCTATCTGCATTTTGTCAGAAAATGCTGAAATGTATATTGTTGGTGAAATGTTTGTCTGAAATAAATGATCATCAATCAAAATTACCATCAATCAATCAATCAAAACACACAACAGTATTTTATGATGACAATAACTGAATTGTCTGAATACTGAATTCAGAATTCACTTAATGGGTTAATTTTAAAAACATTTTTTATGTGTAAAAAAATAAAAACAAAGTCAAATTTTCCTTCCACTTTACAATCATGCACTACTTTGTGTTGGTCATATTATAATGAATAGAAATTCTTGAATGTAATGAGACAAAATATGAGAGAGTATTAATTCTTTGTCACATGAAAGCCAAGAAATCTGTGATCAATTGAGATTATTTGAGTCTTTATTACTTTGTAATGAATGTAATTCTGAAACTTTGCCTCCAATTTCTGCTTGGAGTTCCTTCCTAAAGCATCCATGCAACTGAAGTTTACTCATCAACCTGAATGCAACATGTCTACTACTAAACAAACTTGATGAAGGCTGAGGTTCACCTGCCAGCAAAACCACAACCCTTACCATAAAGTCCAAGCTTCAATTGAATGGTTTAGATCATAACATATTCAGATGTTTAAATGGTCTAGTCAAAGCAAGGTTATTATAGTTAATAAAAACTAGCCAATACACTAAACTCTAAAACTAGCTGCATTAGATGAATAAAAAGTGACATCAAAATAAAACTAAACTATCACAAGAAGCCCAAAACTATTACAACCCTGATTCAAAGCCCAGATGAGAATAGATGCTCTCCATCCAATCTCATCCTGGGTTATTTTGCAAAGAAGAAAGAGAAAGAATTGTAGTCTATAGTGGCAGAAAGCTGGTAGAGAAGTACCCCAAAAAGTTTACAGCTCTGACTTCAGCAAAAGTTGGTTATTGGAAGAAAAAAAAACCCTGACTCATTAAGGCTGCATACATACTTTTTTTTTTTTTTTAGTTGAAAACCATATATCCTTTTCCCTCTGCATCAAAGCTACACACTTTGTGCCAGTTTACCACTTAAAAACCCCGTAAAATACACTGAAGTTTGTGGTCGTGAAATGAATATGAAAACTAAAATCAAGACACATCAGTGTTGGCCACTATATTGTGATTTAAAACACAGGCTCCGTCCGACCATCCCTCGCCGCTTCCCTCCGTGGCTGAAATGTTCATTTTGGATGCGGAGAAAGGGAGCTTAAAATGTCCAGTGTACACACACACAGACGAGACGAGTCCGTCTCCTCTCATCTTTTAACAAGCTCGGGGACTCCGAGTCAGGGGAGCGGGGGCATCCACAAATACAGTACGTGTCTAAGTTTTCCAGCGCCAATTAGAAAGCCTTGGCCATGCAAGTTTAATGACAGAGAGCAGAAGAAGAAAAACAAGTGGTATTAAGATATAGAATATGCTAAAAGCCGTTCATTATGAGCATAAATTATACAGCAGCTCCCAGTGCAGAGGGGAGAAAGCACGCGGGAATCTGTAGCTGCCTCTGCGGGAGCAAATAAGTCGGTGTCACTTTGTAGAGACAATAAATGAAACAAAGACGGAGCAATTTAGAGCCAAGCGAAGGAATGCGAATATATTACCTACTGGGGATTGCCATTGTTTCTTTGGAGAGGGGGGGGTGTTGAGTATTTTTGGAGCTTTGTTCTCTGTTCTAGTTTATGCATTTGATGAAGCAACAATTTGAAAGCTGGAAGCCCGAATGTGAAAGTTGTTTTTTTTTTTTTTTTGAGCAAAAACCAAACAATGAGGCAGTAAACAGCAGCTTGCCTTCATTAAAGGAAAAAGTGAAAATGCAGTTAAATTAGGGTTTATTAGGCATCAAGAGCTGCAGCTGCACTTCAGAGTCGTGTCCACTGGTGTGTATTAGACAGCGGAGTTATTTGAAATTTGATTACTTTGGTAACCCATCTTAAAGGGGCAGTGTTTTGTAAAATAAACTTTTTTTGAGCTTTAAGTCAAGTTATAATGTTATTCCCTCATCAAAACACATCTGGAGAAATCCTTTCATCTCCATGGCAACCATTCAGGTGTGCAAAACACCTGGATGGAGCTAGCTCTGCCTTTAAGGTGCAGCTCCTCCTTCAAGGTGCAGTTTCCAAGCTTATGCCTCACAGAGCAGTCCCACTCAGCTCCTTCAGACTAGCCAGCAGCAATTAGCAGACACCTGATGGAACTGCACATCTGCTGAGCTCATCATAGGAGCTGCTTCTCAGTAAAACGCTGGTAAAAACTTTGTAAAAGGGTAAACAGAGGAGCTATGTTGTGATGACTTCCTGAAGGCGGAGTTTCAGAAAGAGCAGGAGCTTCTTAAAGAGACAGAGGCCCAATTTAAAGGCATTAAATTATTTTGTTTTAAGTTAAATTCGATACATATGACATTTTTTTTAAAAACTGAAGGCAACAAAGTTAACTGACTGTGCTCTAAAATGGCACTATGTCCCTGGAAAATACACAATACTGCCCCTTCAAAACTAATCTAAAAAAGAAAAAAAAAAGTTGGATCTTTAGCAGCACCAGCATAGAACTTCCTCAGCTCAGCCTGCAGCAAACTTTTATCCCTCTTCCATTTCACGAGCGCCTCGTATGATCCAGAACTCGTGCTGTTGTCAGAGAACCGCCAAGTCCTGCGACGAAACTGACATCAGCGCATACGGAGCCGTCTCACACTCTGTTGGGTTTTTTTTTATGCTGATATGTACAGTGACATGAAGGAGTGAACTTATGCCTCGTTTCTGCTACAACCCTTGCCTCAGCTCAAACAAGGGTTCCCACTGGTAGAAAAAACAAATCTAAGACTTTTCCATGACCTTCAATATAATTTTCCATGACCCACGTACAACAGGTTCATAAAGAAAAGTGTATGACTGGAAGACCAACATCACCAAGTGGAACAATAGCGAACATGTTAAAGTGCAGAGAGATAGGGAGGAACATAAATGACAAAAATGAGAAACTGAAGCCCACACAGACGGGTAAGAACTGAAAAATGTCAATATATTGACTGAGGAATCATATGATAATAATGTCAATGCATAAACAAAAACACATTAGCAGTAATGCAAACACAAGACTGTACATGTATGCAATGAACTGTTTCTACAAAGGTTCAGAGCAGACAGGTGTGGCACATAGTCGATGTAAATTAATGTTGTTTTGTGTTTTATTTATTTACTCGTTGTGAGATATTTTCTGAATAATTGCTCTCACTATGGTTCACATAATAATGCATTTTTGCCTTCTCACAGACTAAAACACAAAAATGTTGTACAGAACCCTCCACATTACAACTGGAAGACTTTTTTAACATCCAGAATGAAACAACCAAAAACAAATAAAAAGGAAATAAAAGCCACACACAAACAAAATCATAAATATTATGAAGTCTCTAACCAAACTGCCCTTCAAACAATATTAATCATCAAAATGGAAATCATATAGCTCATTTTAATTGATCATGTGATTAATTGCTTATTGTAACAGGATTACCGATACGATACACGTATCGCAGCTTTGAGTATCGGTCAATACCAATAGTGACCTTATACGACATCAGCATAAATCATGCACACCTTTATTAATTATTTTGTAGTGTGAAATGTTGGAAAAGGCTTCATCAAGTCGTATTACTCAAACAGAAAACAACTAACCCATTTATTATTAACCAGTGGGTTTGGGAACGGGATACAAACGCTGATGGATAGAAATACTGGAGCGGACCAAATGCTGGAGCGGAGTTTTATATCGGCCTTCATAGATTTTAGATGAAGGTCAATATAATCCGATACTCACTGTTTGGTTGATGTCGGACCGATTTCCGATATCATATCAGGACACCCCTTAAATCATCTAATTATCAATCAAAGTTGCCTTGAAACTCCCACAGCAGCAGCTGCAACAAAGACGTGTATGGCAGTACTCCCACAGCTGCACTGGGTTTTGTTTCTGTGTGATGCTGTTGCACTGCATTCGTAGTGGATCACACTGGAGGAAACAGCAAACTTTTGTTTTTTAAGGGGTTGGGGGAAGTTTCACCCTCAGGCGCTACATATATTACATTTCTGATTCGCTTTCCTACGGACATGGCTGTGAGCCAAATCCAGCTCCTCTCTAATGATACAGGCCACTTCTCAATTCCCCTGTTGCTCATATCATCCTCACTGTCACATCTTTAACCTTTAACTTGAAGCACTGAGAACATGTCCATGCACGAACATCCACAGATAGACAGTAGGAGGTGCTAGAGCATGTATCTTTTTTCCTCGATGATAAAGTGCCGTATTGAAATCTGTACTTTTTTTGGCAGTACTGTTTTCCCATTAACCACTCGCGTCTTTTTCTAAAACCCTTTTTACGCTAAGATGAGGTGGTCTTTCAGCTGCATCGAAATTTATGAATATTACAAAACTGCAAAGGAAACAGGCACATGCAGAGGGGGGGAGAAAAGGGGCAAAGGGGGCTTGAGCCCCTGCCCCTTTTATCCTTGATGCCCTAGTGCCCTTTTTGAATTTTTTTTTTTCAAAAATATTTTTTTAAATTTTTTATTTTTTTTAATCAGTATGTCAAAAGGCCTGCTTGTGCCCCTCAGCAATAATATTTAGCTAAATAAAATAATTTAGCTAAATAAACTAGTCTGGCTGCCCTCAGTCTAATAATGACTCTCAGAGCCTCCATGTTGTTCAGACTCCTGGTCCATGGTGAGGAGGAGGAGGATCTGTGCCTCTAACTATCAAATTATGGGAAAGAATATTTTTCACACACTGGTTTGTGAATAAAAATGTAGGTCTGATGTTGACGTTAGGAAAACTGTTTCTATTTATATTTTCATAATTGTCTTCGCAATAGCGGGAAAAAACCCGCCTCTCCCCTAAACACAGAAATGCTTCAGCTGCAGAGAAACTTCTGACTTTAACTTCATCATTGTGCTAAAAGCCCGGTTCGCTACAGGCAGCCTGGGTCGGTCCACCGACTGATAGAAAGAATGTCTGTCTTTATATCAGACATCCTGATATAAAGACACGGTACCGACTGTCACTGCGAGTCGTGATTATTGGTTATTTGCTGTGATGTATTTATGAACAAACCCAATTCAAACACAAAGATTACACCATATTGTAGCCATGGTAACACAACAATCAAACTATCAAGATGATTCTTTAAACTTTTACAAAGTAAACTTCCTAATTAAATCCTAAATGTACTATTTATTTTTCTCAGCTGAATGTATTAAATAAAATTTAATAACATTGTCATTCTCTATAAATGATGTTACAGGTTTAGATCTATGGTCTGTGTTACAGTTAAACCATTTCTAGGGGCCCCTGAATGTCTGGAGGCCCCTGAATGGCCCCTACCAGCAGCTACTGAGTTTTATTTGCCTTGATATTCCAGTCTTATAATTCTAGATCTAGAGGTTTAACATCAAACTATTATATAGAGTTAACCCCTTTGAGCTTTTTATATCTATAAATCAGTCTGCAGCCAGGTTGTTCTAGAGGTTAAATAGATATTATTAGGGCTTCATTAGTAAAATGGCAGCAGCTTATTTCATAACTTTATAACCAGCCACCTTCTCTCCTCTGGCTTGTTTAACAGGCAATGGCAATGATATAGTAGGATCCAATTAAATTCTTGATTAATATGGGTTGTTGCTATGTTGCTGTACAGTGTTTTAAGATCTTGTTCAATGTGCACTTTTTAACTTTGAGCCCCCGCCCATCCAAAGGTCTCTGCACGGCCCTGAGTCACATGAACCACAAACTGATGTTTCTACTGACAGAAATGACAAAAAGACGACAGGAAGTGGTAGCGCTGCATGTTTTTTAAATGACATCGAGTGAACCGATTTCTTCACATGATTTTAATGGTTTCTTTGATGGAAACACCCCCAGATTAGAAGAACATCGACAAAGTTTTGTGCACATCTGTAAACACAGCTGGTGTATTGTGTTCATAACTGTCTGTATGAATGTTTGGGTTGTTCGGCTCATACAAACGTATAATCCTGACAGATTAGCCATCTACTGGCACAAATTAAATCATAAATTTCCAGTAAATAACATGGATGTACTGCTGACTCTGCCCAGCTCTGCTGTTTGACCAGTTAAACAGCTTGGTTCTTTCTTAAAGGCTTTAGCGAAGCGTCTTAATGCCCTGCTAAAACATTTAGTTAAGCATTAGCCGGGAAGCATCAGCAAATATATCACTGCCAATGTAAATATTCAACGAGCAAATCTCATGGTGGTAAATTTGCAATAACAATAAATGCATTATATACTCTGTAACTCTGGTCAAATCAATGCTCATGGTGGCAGGATAAATATGTGTCTCATTCCAAGTTTGTCATAGCTCCAGTTGCTCTAAATTAGTGAGACATGAAATATTGACATCAGAATTGTTAGTCTTTAGCATATCATATCAGCCGGATAAGTAAAATCAGACCAATATTAATAACCTATATTTATTCTATATTTATTTCCATCCTGTTGTCATTTGTGTGCGTTTTTCTACAGTTGGCAAGCTCTAGGGGGAAAAATAAAAATCAGAATATCAATAAATATTGGTTACCGGCTGTCGCAGTGATATTAATATCGAATATTGCTATTGGTTGACTTTTATGTTGGAGCATTGCTACTCTAAATTTAAGAATTGCTCAGACTGCTGATGTCAACAGTCACCACCTTCCTGAACTCCTGCAACAGCATTAGCCTGGTTAAGGAAGGTAACAGTGAGCAAAATGTGTGGTAATTATAATCGATAGCCTGCGATATTCAGCACCAGAATTACAGCCGTTTGTTTTCCTGATATTGCCTGCACGTTTCCAGGGTAAACAATAAAATTGGAGGTTGTTGTGTAAAATGTTAGTTTTTAAATCAAAGGCTCACAAATGTGAAACGCAACTTAACTATGGCGGAAATTCTCTAAAATGTGACATAAGGACCGAATCGGCTAAAGTACGACACCAAGTGACCAACAGGAGAGAGAGAGAAAACATGTGCACAAAGAGTCGCAAACACAGTTAGTTACACAACGCAAGAATAATAAAACCATTTGTCTCGACGATGAGAGGAAAACAACCTTCCAGATCGACGCGTAAAATGATCCTGACCCGCTGCAATAATTAATCAGCAAATTCTGTTTATAAAAATTCCATGATGTCATGAATTCAGCTGAGAACTGTGGTGGATAACGCTGAAAAAAATCTAATCTGCGTTGTCGTTTGAAGCTGGACAGTTAAGACAATTTTGTCCAATCAGGCCCATTAAGCGTTGCTGACCTAATTTTCTGTGTCGACACCGACGTCCAGGCCTCCTTTTACTGCCTGATCCAAACGGACTTTGTGATAGATTTGTTGAAGTTGTCACTCCACGCCTGAATCCCCTCTAATAAACCAGCCTGCACCCTTTTCCACCTGCAGTAGAAGAGCCCTGCTAGTGGCTTGTGAACTCATTCCACATGAGCGCCGGCTCTGCGACTGAAGGTTGCCTAACCTACTCTGCCTCGGCTTTGGGGAGGCTAAATATTTCTCTCAGCCCGCTGCTGTGTTTCGCCCTCTGGCTGCCAGATAAAACGCTGGATGTGCCCTGGCGGAAGGTGTGTGATTAAAGATGGATGTGTGGAGGGAAAGGAGGGCTCAGCAGCCGGCGATTACCTTTACAACGGAGGGGGGTGGAGAGAGCATGACAGAACGGGCTTCAAAGTGTTTTCCTCCATAGTGTTTCCCGGTTTGTTTCGCTCTTTGGAGACGACGGAGCGTTTGCAGAGTCGTGTAGGAGCAGGAGGATCCCATGCTGGGGCCGGAGGGAAAGCCGTTAACCCGGGGAACCTCCCCGTGCCGACACGACACTAAAACACCCAATTAACATTTGCGGCTGGCTGTTTGTTCAGCCGCACGAGCGGCTTCCGCATTGCAATCCCGAGTCGGAGCGGAAGCAACGACACGCTGGTTTCTGCACAACGGAGCAGGAGATCGGTGCTGAATGCATCACTTTTTAATCACATTCCAATCGCAAACGTAACGGATTTTATTAGACGGATCAAATGGCGATCAAACAAATAGACAAAGAAAAGTTTGCAGGGGGGGGGGATTTGTATTCGCCACTTCTTTTACTCTGACACCCCTAAATAAAGTTCAGCGCTACTAAAAAGCAAATAGTATGACAGAGTATCAGGGCCATATTAAAAGAATTTTTTAAAAATCAGAATATTATGACTTTATTCAAGTACAACTTTGCTTCTTGCGATATAACTTTATTTTTATAATAGTACAACTTTATTCTTATGCGACTTTATTCTCATTTTTTTTTTTTTTTTTACATGGACCTGATGCTACATCATACAAACTATGTTGGTAATTTAATCTCAGTGTAATCTGGTGAAGGCCTCCGAGGTTTGCTGGAGAACAAGCGGCGTTACATGAAGACCACAGCTCAGGAGGGACAATCTAGTGATTTCTCAAATTTTGCTTTTACAGAAGAATGCCCACCTTCCCCCAAAAGATAAAAAAAAAATAATAGGAAGCTCTATAGTAGAAGCAGGGGACACAGCAAACATGTGGAAGAACGAGCTCAAACCAACAAAGACGTTTCTGGACTGCATGAAGAACACGAGCGTATAGCAGCGTCGTGCTGCGAGGATCCTTCTCTTCCGAAGCTGGTCGGGAGATAAATGGAGCTAATCCTGAGGAAAACCTGCTACAAGGCTGCAGGAGACCTGAGGTCTGGGTGGAAGTTCACCTCTCAGGAAAAAAAGATTCCCCTTTACATCCCGTAAAATTTCATCCACACTTAAACCCCATCGATCCGCGCCGGGACTTGAAAAACCCGACGCTTCGGTTGCGGAGACGTACCGTTGCCAAATTGTCACAAAGTGCGGCTCAGCAGTCTTCAACGCACAGGGGCTGGATACAAAAGCGCACCACACTTTTCAGATTTCTGCTGGTGAAAACCCATTCCTTTCACCAGTCCCAACTACGACTGAGAGTCTCATCAAATCGCAACAAAACCCCACTGAAGTCTGTGGTAAGATGTGAAAGTTGAAGGGCTAATGAATTCTTTTTCCAGACAGTATCTATTTATTTGTTTCTCAGTGTTTTCACTCCCAACATCAGAGAACATTAAACTTAAGAGTTTCCAACAGCTGCAGGCAAGATGTTCGTATCTGCTTCCAGATTTCGGGCTGTAAAGGATTGCGTCTCGCTTTCGTGTTTGGATCGATATTAGAACAAATTGATCCTCTATACGTTTTGCAGACGGTACCGATTCAGCGCGGCTTTAACAAGATGCTCAACGTGGGCGATAGATTTTTTATACATATATTGGAGGAGGTTCAGCCGAGGAGAATGAAGAAAGAAGGACCAGAGGAGAGAAAACACCTCAAGTGCATTCTGGAACTTAAAAGAAAAGAAGAAAAGTAAAAACAACAACATCAAATCTAGATGTGGAAGTTACCTGACACCGGGCTTTCAGGGACCCACTTGGAGCCGGGGTGCAGAGCGTGAAACGCAGCGCGCACCTCCTGGCAGTTTGGTGCCTGTCCGCCGGGAAGCGGGAACAGCTGGAGGAGGAGGGCGCACAGGAGGAGCGCTCCGTGGACCGATGCGGCCACCATGGCAGGGAGGCCGGCGGAACCGGAGCGAAACCGGACGTAACGGGGGGAGAGAGGAAAAAAACAAAACTAGCTGATGTGAACTTCAGCTCGTTAAAAAGTTACAGACGGAACAACCCGGGTTGGCGGTGATGAAGAGAAGCTGCAGCTCCCGCTGACTCTGCTTGGATCAGCATCCTTATGTTTCCCTCCTCACTCAGCCTCCTTTTTTTTTTTTTTTTGGCGCTGAAAGCTGCTCCACTGAAGCTCCTTCTCCAAAACCACACCGAGGACAGCAACTTAACCCGCGTCCCTCTTACCTCCAGAAGAAAGAAAAAAAATCACAGCTGTGCGCGCAAACGGACCAGCCCACGGTATGTGTGCGCGCTCCCGCAACGCGCGCGCCGCGACCTGAAGCGGCTCCCCTCTGGTGTAATAGTAGCTGGTGATAATGTGGGCTGATACACCGACCGGCCGCGCGTGGGTGGGTGCATGAGTGGGCACGCGAGGAAGGGATTGCTGCTGCCGTCTACTCGGATGAACGGCAGCGAAGGAAAACGAGAAGCTGAACTTTTACGGTTTACCCATCAGTCAGTGCGGCGGGCTTGGAGCAGTCGCGTCACATACAGCCGCGTTCAAAATGTTTAAAAAGGGAGTGAAGTGCAAAGTTCTTGGAATGCCAAAGCAACAATCTTCTGTTACAAATCAAAATCAGAAGGAAAAATTATGTTTTTTATAGCACAATCACGTAATATGTTACATTCAATCATATATATATTTAAGGTATGTATTTAAAATATGACAAAGGAAATTTGACTGTGTAATTTAATGCCTTGAAATTGGGCCTACGTCTCTTTAAAAGCTCCTGCTCTTTCTGAAACTTCAGGAAGTCATCGCAGCATGGCTCCTCTATTAACCCTTTCACGACGTTTTTACCAGCGTTTCACTGAGAAGTGGCTCCTATAATGAGCGCAGCTGATGCCCAGTTCCACCAGGTGTTTGCTAATTGCTGCTGGCTAGTCTGAAGGAGCCGAGTCACAAGAGGAGGGTGCTTTGTGAGGCGGAAGCTCGGAAACGGCAGCTTTGAGGAGGAGCTGCGTCTCGAAGGCGGAGCTAGGCCCACCCAGGTGTTTGCTGTGTGCCGTAACATCTGGGTTGTCATGGGAGATTAAATGATTCCTCAAACATGCATGAAATAATGAGGTGAAAATATAAGATTACATAAAGCTAAAAAAAAAAAAAAAAGTCACTTTTACATCATACCGCTCCTTTAAATGCGTTTCCTCTAAAATGACAGGAAGTGAGGACACGGGGATGCCAGGCCGTTCAGAGTATAAACATGAGATTTTTCACCTTCCTGTGAAGCATTAACCAAATATAACGGCTGTTTCTGTGAACTGCTACACATCTGTGCTGAAGTCAATCAGCCGGCAGGTGTTGCAGCCCAGGATAAATTAACTACATTCCAGAAATCCTCTTCATTTCTCTGTTTTGCCTCAGTTTGGAGTCATTGTGCCACCGAGTCATCCACTTAAAAAGCTTCTTTCTGGGATTTTTTTAACTCCAGCATAACACAACATATTCAAGAGTTTTTTCTTCAGCCATGTTCACATGTTCAATAGATTGGCATTCTGATGAGGCTCATTTGTTTGCACCATTCAAATGACAGACATGGTAGGAAACTGAAAATCTTTTGTCTTGGTCATCTTTTTAAGGTATCAGATGTCAAACCGGCTAATTTTCTGCATGGCCAGGCCAGTAAAAATGTAAGGCAGGCACAGCTAAACTTCATTTCAGAAAATCTCATTTATTGGGTTTTATATTTATCTCTTAATTGAAGAAGATGAGTCAGTAAGACCTACTCTGACCTCATCATGATGATGATGTAAAGCACTTTGAAATGCCATGCTGCTGAAATGTGCTATACAAATAAAATTCGATTGATTGATCATGATTCCTTTGGGTGGCCAACATTTTTCAGGAGGGGGCCAAGGCCCCTCGGCCCCTCCCTTGGGGTCACCACTGTCTCAAACACAAAAAACGTAAAACATTGCAGGATTAGCTGCTATGTGGTTTTATTATGCCAACAGATTAAGTGTAACAGAATAATCTGGAACCAACAAATTAAAAATTACATCAACCAGCCTCATTTTTATCATTCTTATAATGGAATGATAATATATTATAACCTTATAAAGTTCTAAGTATGATGCTTCAAAATTATGTTTGTATATTAGCGTTAACGTCACATTGCAAAGAATTTTTATTTTTTATTTTTAGAGAAACTGCTGCAATATATATATTACTGTAGATCCAGAACAACAAATGAACTATTCTGCTGTTGTAATCCTTTACCATTACAGTTGAAATGGCGCCATCTAGTGTTCGGTCTGCCACACAGCATCTCATCTGCTGTGAAAAAAATAAAACATAAATAAATCACATCAGTTCAAATTCCCGCTTTCCACTCAGAGTGCTGCAACTTAATACATCTGCTTCGCCACATCTAATGGCTTCCCCCACGTCAGGCGCTAGAACTGTGATGTCCTCCATCAGCAGCTTGTTCAGACATGTTCAAATACCGCCAACGACAACAACATGAGAGGGGCTCCTCTCTGGTGCCTGCAGTGACAGACATTTCTCGTCTTTTCAAGTGCTCTTCAAAGCCCGGAACAGGCGGAGAACAAGAGCAGCACCTCTGTGCACCTGAGCCGCGGAGAGCTTTGCATGGATTTGCACAGCAAACACGGAGAGAAGCTGAGAGCAAACCGACAAAACTCGCCGTGAACTCAGCTCACTTCTGGCCTTTCACGGCAGCGCGGGCGGGCGGGGAGGCGACCGGCAGTGCTTTAAGTGCTCAGACTGCAGTAGTGCTGGGTTTACTACCTGCACTGAGAGCACTTTTCAACTGCAGAGTCGACAGCTTAAACAATCCGAGGCAGGAATGTCTGTGCAAAAAAACAAAACAAACATACTGCTGGAAATATGACGGCAGCTAATAATACGGCTTAAAAATATATGTTTATAGATAAAGATATGAAAAGTGGAACATCAGTTTGTGTTCAGCTCCGTTTCTCTTTACTATTAATGTAGGAAAAAACTATTTTGGAACTGCTGTGTTTTACGTAAAATAAGAAACGCAATTGAAGTCGTAC
Organism: Xiphophorus couchianus; assembly: GCF_001444195.1. Taxonomy (NCBI): domain Eukaryota; kingdom Metazoa; phylum Chordata; class Actinopteri; order Cyprinodontiformes; family Poeciliidae; genus Xiphophorus; species Xiphophorus couchianus. The sequence continues at coordinate 24,937,118 of NC_040250.1, read as the reverse complement.
GTGAATACGTTTGTTCGTACGCTAAGCTCTGAAAAAAAAACATGCCGCGCCGTCATCACCCTCCTCCCACTTCCTCTCGTCTTCTTAGTCTGTTCTGCCAGCAGTAACATCCGGCGGTTAATCGCATGAAGTGTTTCTGTTGCAGTTTTGCAAGATACGCAAATGTTACCACAGCTGAAAAACCACTTCATCCCAGCCCAAAACCTTCTTTAGTGGAAAACTTTTTTTTTTTCAAAAATTGGTGCGTTTAGCAAATTTATTTTGCGCAATTCCAATTAGCGCAACTATATGATCAATGGAAATCCAGCTATTGATGCTGGTCAGAGATGATAAAAAATACTTTAACTCACTGACTCAGGGAGGCTGAATACAAATGCATGCCACACTTTTCAGATTTTACTTTGTAAGACATTCCCAGTACCACTCTTCCTTCTACTTAATGTATCCCTACTTCATTAGCAAATCACATAAAAACCAAAACACAATACACTGAAGTTGGACAATGGCTCCTGACAAAACATGGAGAAGGCCTATTAATATTTTCAGAAGGGACTGCAACAGAAAAAAGAAACACAAATCATCAGAGAAGCAAGACATTGGAGATCTGCAGCCGATTTCACTGCAAGAAGTTCCTGGAAACAAACAAACCCTCCAGCCAGAAGGAGCAACTAGGGCAGTAGATTCTGAAATAACTCACTAACTACACTAGATGCACCTTAACTAGAGGGCTGTGACACAGGAAGAGAGAGGCTGAAAACCAAACCAGGAACACCTGAAACACAACAAAGGCAAATGTCAGTAGCAAATGATTAGAAATATGCAATTTGATGCTGTACACAAAGTCCAAGCAACACCGAGGCATCCATCAGGCATGAAATCATGTGTAATGTAAAATCTCACTTCTACAACTAGCCTGGAGAATATTAAGCCAGGAGGAGCTTAATACTCAGAATGAAAACTGGTGCCCTTTGTTTGGGCATCAGTTCTCTGATACGCAGCTTTTGATTTTGGACTCAAGTAAAAGGTTCTGTTTCACCGCTTTTAAATCAACTTCGACTTAAGCTCTAAAATACCTAAAACAGGTCAAGTCTGGACTGGAACATTCGTACGGCGAGGACAGAATGTTTACAACCAATTTTGGTTCTAAACAAGTCCAATTCCACTCGGATTAAAAATCCTCCAAAACCGCGGCTTGTGATGCCCGACGCCTTTACTCCAGGTGTTCGCGCACAAAAACCAGGGATTTCGACGTCATTGTATTTGGCAGGCGGACCTAAAACAAACACACAAAAACACCTAAAACATTTCAGTGATGATAAACTGAATTTGTGATTAGTGTTGATCCACACGATTCTCTTTCATACCATAATAATCTACAAGAGGCTTCTCATTACATTCACATTAAACAACAGTTTGTCCAGAATGACATAAATCTGTCCTCCACGGCTCTATTTCGGGACCACTTCGATTTCTTATTACTGTTAATTATTACTGTTGCGTTACTCATTACTTAAGTAATAAATAACCAATCGACAGAAGTAACCCATTAAGGCTCTAGGTTGTGATAAAGAAATAAAGGTGTAGAAGTGCTGCATTTCGTTTAAAAGTATTCAAACGCCTTGAATCTTTTCCCCATATTTTGCCACATTATTTAACAGACCAACACAGAAAAATGCATATTTCTGAGGTGAAAGTGAAATTAGAATTTTTAAAAATGTTTCACAAATTGAAATCTGAAAAGTGTGGCATACATTTGTATCGAGTCAGCACTACAGAACGACCTTCTGACCGAATCACAGCCTTCTCGTCGACTCGTTTGCCGTGTTCCTTCATGATGCCGTTTGATCGATAGTGTCCTCTGAGGCCTTGCTACAACACTTTGATGTGCACCAGGGGTCGGCAACCTTTACATTTCAAAGAGCCATTCCTACCCTCCGTCCAGCTAAAAGGAACTTGTTTGGAGCTGCAAATGTTGAACGACCTTTGGAAAACAAAAAAGAAAGAAAGATAGTTTTTGACAAATATGTAGAATAGGAAACGTCATGTGTAAAAAACCACAATTTAATTTCTAACTTTATATATTTACATAAAGGCGGAGAAAATTGTAAAAAGAGAATGAAGACCTTTTCTTCAATTCGATGTCGATATCTGGAAAACGTCAACGTCAAGCTAGCAAAAAAGGAAGAAAATAAAGAAGAGAAATGGTTGGAAAAATATCACTTGTACTTTCAGCATGTTTCTGTAATGTCTCTAATTATTGCATGCAAAAATAAACTTAACTGCTACAATGTGCAATTGTGATTACATCTATATTTAATGACATTCGTTGGTTCTTTATCATGTTTTCAAAGCGATTAAGAGCCATTGTGATGGGTCCAAAGACCCAGTGGCTCCACAGGTTGGAGACCCCTGATTAATACAAACACCATATTACACATACAGTCTGTTTAGTAATGATGAGACTGGAAGTGATTAGTAGAACCATCATCTTCACCTGCTCTCTCTCCACAATTATGCACCAATTTAACGTGAAATCATAAAAACAATTTGAAGTTTGCTGTTGTTACGTAAGACGTGGGATGGTTGCAACATACTTTTTCAAGCTACACTCACTTCAGCCGTTTTTCACAAGGTGGGGAGATTACTAATAACTTGGGAAAAGTGGAGAAAATGCTTCAACCTGTTGACAGTAAAGTTCATTGTTGCTTTTCCCCCCCCAGGTTGTTCGGCCTGTTGGACCCAGCGGAGTCTCCTTGCGCGAGGCTTCAAGGGGAAATTTCCACAAACTTCTCCAGTTATCCGCATCACGAAGGCCACGAACCAGGGCGGAGTCTAAAATCAACGAGCTTCATTCAAAAAGAAAACGATATCAACTCAAAATACTTTAATTTGACTCTGGATAGCGGGGCCTGTGTTGTTATCGTCTCAGCTGAGCTCCGTTTTTCCGACACTTGGCGTCGTTTAAGGTTTTTTTTTAGCCCAGCTCAATAAAGCTCAGTTTTAAAAGTGGCGCCCGCACGAGGCCTCTATGAAGCTACAACGAGCATGCGCACTGCCAGCCTCAATTTAAAAAAAAAATTAAAAAATGGAGGCTAATTTATACAAGCTCTACCAGCTCCTTAAACCGCGTGAACGTAAATATTAAACCGCTTTCTCGGAGTTCCGGTGCGAAACTTCAAAACTCAGACAACATTACACAAATAAAAGAGAGAAATGCGCTTAACTAATCAGTCAAACATAGCACGAAAACATTTAGTCACATTTTTTAGTCTTAAAAACACGACAAAAGTGGGTTGTAAGCGCATTATAGAAGCCAGACTGATTGGGAGACAGCCTACCTTGGTCCTGCCCGGTTTGAATGGAGCCATGTTGTTAACCATCAGTCTTCCTCCGTACCTTGCAGCCCCCTCTCCCTTTGCCAGAAACAAGAAGTTTCGTCATGCATAAAACTGCGAGAGCATCTTTCTTTAGTTGTTCCTCTCTTTGTGGGGGGTGGGGACAGGAGTGCTCTGTCGGGATATCCCCCAAAAATCCTTCCCACGCCAAGGTAGTCGGTTTAAACGTGGCTTCAGACGCCAGAAGAGGTCCTGTCTGTGAAATCCAGTTTTACACCGCAGATGCTAAAACGGGATTTCTATGATCCAATTTCCTCCGCCGTCTAATGCCGAGCTGGTCAAGGAAACCCATGAGGCTTGTGACCTGTAACCCCTGTTGAAACCCTGCCCCCACGTCCCACACCCACCCGGCCCCACTCAAGAGCTCAGTAGTGTCACAGAGCAGAGCCAGGAGAGCTGATAGATGTAGATCCTCTTGGCAAAGCGTGGTGACACTCCCCTTCTCTATGGGAAAGCGCTGCAGCTTTGCAGGCCTTCTTCTCCTATTCAACTTTAACCTACTTTCCCATGCTGCTGCTATTTTCCTGATTAGACTGCGATTGGTGAACTTTAAGGGTTATAGATGCCTTTCGTCTCACTCTGCCCTGATTTGATGGAGCCTGAAGGCAGAAAGATTTCTTATGGTCTCATCCTGGGGAGAAGAAAAAAACAAATCGGGTTGCAGTTTTGCAAAAATAGTACCAAGTAGTCTTTTTCAAATTCAAGCCCCTCTGAGGAAAGAAACTGGATGCACATCAAGCATCAAGAATAGGTTACAGTCCAGGGTCCGTATAGGGTTCTCATGTCCAAAATTGAGTACTTTACCAGACTCAAATTTCCAGACTAATCATTCCGATTGTAGCCCATTTTTCAAAAGTAAATATAAAAGATCTCTGCCCTAAATATGCACCCTGCAGTAGCCAGTCTAGATGGATGGAAGACAACTAATGGAGACAGAATAACATTTTGGGGGGGGGGAATTGTTTCTGGGAAACCCTTTAATCGAGTCCTTTCCAGAATGTGTAGGAATCCTCAAACGTTGGGTTACGTTTCGGGCTTAACCTAAAGACACTTTAGAGAGAGAGGGGATGATCATCAGAAACACCCAGACGGCTCCTCTCTGGATCTCTGCGCAGATGATTGCAGTTAAGCTTCCTTCCATGACGCCTTTGAAGTCATATTCTGCAGGAAAAACCTGAGACTCTTTGAAGCATGTGCATGAGTTCTGGTGATAAGCCTGTCCTACTACAGTACGGGGAGGGGAAAAGGAAAATGTTGTTGGCGGACAATGCGGACGCTGGTTCTAATGTTAAACACGGTGGGAGCACAGTTCCTTGGAGCCGTCCTAGCTAGCCCAGACATGTGGAAGCTTGAAAAGAGAAAGGAAAAAAAAATCATGGGAACATTTTGAGTACAATTGGTTCTGACTAAAACATTTTTATTCATCAAGAAAATCAATTTCTTCCAAATATAGGAAGATGGGTGATTGTCAAAAAGGACTTTAATATCTAAAACTGGAGCTTTAGCTATGAATAATTGTACAGAAAAGTTAAGGAAATGTTCCGGGCTTGTTAAACCTGGATATCTTGTTCTGGATTATTTTGCGTCCTTGATCCCCTCTTGGAGTGATTTTGATGAAAAGGCTCTTCACCATGTTTTCTCTATTTGTGGATAACGGCTTTAGTTCCCTGGAGTCCCGAAGCTTTGTGACGCTCTCTACATAGAAAGAATCATTTCTAGATTCGCCAGTTTCCAAACTAGTCTGGCTGTGACACTTTGAACTCCAGATTTAAGCAGATACATTTTCTAAAAATCCCTTTTTCAGTAGTGAAGCCCACTGTAAAGATGTTAAACTGCAAGAAAACCAAGACGAAGGGCAGCAAAGAAATCATTGTGAAGTTTATTGGGTTATGATGTCAGTACTTTACTTAATCTGAAAAAGAGATGCAGCATTAATCAAAAACTTAATTATAGCTTTTGAGGTACAAAGCTAGTTTCTTCAGCAGCCATGCCTTTTTAATCATATTTATGGTTTCTTTTTGGTACATGGTCAAAAAAATGACTGAACATCCTTCTCAAGTACTGATTCTAGGTTTTTGTCCTGTCGGTTGTGAACATAAGCATAGAAAAAATCCACGCAACACAACACAAGTCGCCAAAACACTTTATTTTCATAAATGCGTTCACACTTCAATTATCCTTTGTTATGTACACTTAATTTGCTCCCATGGTAAATAAAATATCCAGTGTGGAAAAAGTAAGGGGTGAAAAAGAGAAGGTAGCAAAATAATGAAAAACTAATAAGCACGAGATAAAGAAAACTTAAAAAAAATAATCAAGGAATATATACTATTGATCTTTAATTATTAAATTTGATGTATACATGGTATTGCCAGAGATGTACAGGACTGTGCAAAAGTCTTGAGCCATGTGTTTGAATTTGCTTTCAAAGACTCACATGCTGTAAGTTTAAAGTGGGTCCAAGGATTGGCTCTCCAGGCTTTCGAAGGTTCTTACAACTTTTCAGTCATTTTCCAGTCTTTCGTTTTCGTCTGACCGGTTTTAGAAAAAGATTGGTCACTTTTCTTAACCCAATAATCACCTCTGTACTCTTCCAACATAAAAAAAAAATGCATTAAGTTCAGGCCAATCTGTCAGATAATTTATTCAATTTTCAGGTCCTTGTTTTTCAACATCAATCAAAGTGGGACACTCTTGACACAGAACAGGAACTCAACACTTTATATTCCTGAAGAAATAACAAGGGGGCTCACCAGTAAGAGCTCAGTTAGTCCTGGCATAGGCTACCTTTAACCACATTAGAATAACACAAACTCTGATTTTGCCTCATCTGTTGCAGTTCCATTCCTGTTTTTTCATGCTTCAGTTCATCAGCAAAATATAAAGAGAAGAGACTTTTACGCAGTCCTGTGTTATCTCCCTATAAGAGGTAGGGTTCCAGAAACTTGAAACGCTGCGCTTGTACAACTTTAAGCGAGGTGCCCAGCTGTTGCCTACAGCTCCCCCTGGTGGGAACAGCTGTGAACAACACACCCTTTTTTTCTTCTTCAAAGTGCATGTCATGCCTGGACTTAAATCTCAAAAAAACAAAAGGATTTCATATTTACATAATCGGCAAATAAAACAAAAATGTGTTTAAAATATAAGTTAAATCGAAGTCTTATTTACTTTTGTTAGACGCCAGTTTTAGTACTCCTAAACACAGCAAGACGTTTAAACTCCTGGGGATGTAAATTTAACCTCACTACACATTTTGACTCCCCCCCCCTTATGTATGTTAACAGAATTGTGCTTCACGTTGGGGAGTTACAAATGATTCTTTTAAAGAGATTTCTGCATTACTTTCAGAAAATTACAAAATGACATCTCCCGTCATTGTGACTTTGGCTTATAAGCATGATCAGAGGTCTGGAGTCTTACACAACCTTTACTATCAGTTACATGTCTTTAAATAAGGCACCATCGCATCCATCACACGGTGGCACAGTGCAATTCATTATGAATTAACATGAGCTACACCAACCAGAGAAATGTCAAAAACTTTCTGTTCCACTGAGAAATTGAAGCGGCACAAAAGTGCTTGCGAACATGTACTGTCTTTTCAAAATGTTTTAGTAAGGTGGTAGATAACCATTTTCAAATGATGATTTCTTGACTTTTGGGTTTTTAATGGCAAGGAGAAAAGGTTTAGGATGAATCACTCTAGCAGGATATTTAATGCATATTAGCGGTAAAACCAGCACTGGTCCCCAACGCCGCCCAAAGGCTCATGCAGGCTACGCTCTTCAAACTGTCCTCCTAATTTTACTACGTCGTGACATCTGACCTTCCCCAGTATTATTATAACATCAAACATATTAAAAGTCTATTTAAATTATTCACCATAAGCAGAGATGCACTAAGACAGTAATTAGTGGCCCGAATAAGATGATTTTACGCTGCACCAGTTTTTAAAGTTTGTGATCAGTGAACACATCACGTATGAGTTCGCTGGATATTGTTACCGAATCAAGAGGATTTAAAACACGCCATCAGTAGAAGGAAGAAAAGCTTTAAGGCGGTTCCAGAAAGAAAGGTTTTGGTTTTTTTAGAGACGCATGTCAGCTGTGACGCCAGGGAGTTGTTTAAACGAGGGAATAACAGGAAGGCTCTGTTTAATCTAACTCTGTTAGTCATGGAACATTCTGAAAGTGAAATGCAAGTCTTTGGAAATATTAGAGTTAAGGTAAAGTTTTACTGACCGTAGGAATACACACAGAGACTGCTGTTAGCAATGCTAGCTGTGGTAATCCAAAGAGTTTCAAACGTTACCTGTAATCATTTTGTCTTTGGTTTGAAATGGCATTAAAATCCTGCTCAACTGCAGAGCTGTGCAACACCAACATCTCACTCCCTCACACAGTGTGACATCACCTCTGGTTCTAAAATAAATAGTTAATGAGTGATCACAGAAAGGCTGCTTAAGGCAATAAATAAATCAATGGCTTAACAACACACCAGATAACAGCAAATATGCATTTTGTTATTAAGTTGGACACTGATGGATGTTATTCATTTTGAAATAATATTCCAGAAAAGAAATGGCGTCATGAAATAGGTGATTGGAAACTGGCCACCAGACTCTAATCGATGCACCTCTAAACATATTTAGATCAACAAAACCTAAAAACCAAACTGTTTGTCCGGTTGGGGCTGCATCCATAAGTGCAGCCATTACCATGCAAACAGCTGTTATTAGTTATTAAGCTTTATTAATGTAGTACTATGAGTATTCTGCATGTGGAAATGACATGGAGTGCTTTCTGCAAGATCAATTGTCTGGGTGAGAACCCTGCAGCGTTATTTGATTCTTTGTTTCTATTTCAGTCGTGTAAGCGTTGCCAGACGCAACCTCAGAATAACAATATTAATAATAATAGTTAAAAAAAAAAAAAAAAAATACGCAACAGATTTGATCGATTCCTCGTCGCTTTTGACTTGTGCTCCCCTGCATAGACAAATACAGCACTGCTGGATTCACGCCCGACTGCTGCCAGACGCGCAAAAGCAAGCAAAGACCCTGGCTGCCGACCCTGCCAACAAAGAGAGACACATGCCACTCTGCCACGGCCCCATTTCAAAGAGATCATTCAACTCCCACACAGACAGACAGAGAAAATGTACAATAATGCAAATAATAAAGCAAGCTGGATCGCTTAGAGGAAGCAGTTACATTAGAAAAATAATATATTTTACCTCTCAGCATTTCAATCTTTATAATATAGACAAGTTAAGGAAATTCGCTTTATGAGAACATCTCTAGAGCCTGTGGAAATGTTGGGAAGTCTTAAGCAACACTCTACGTGAAGGAGTAACAGTTTTGAGATCCAACATTGCACAAGCAGAGCAAAGGCATTCCACTGTGACTAAATAAAAAGCACTGTGGTTTAAATAACAGTTCTCGGCCCACCCAGGTGACGTACAGAGTCACCTCCGTATTCATGCTAAACCAGAAAAATGAGAAATCGAATCATCTTTTCCTATGTTTTTCTATTTGAAATTATATTCTTAAAAGGTTTGGGGTTTTTTCCACTTTCGACTCACTCAGCCCCTCCAGCGGCTCCAGACACCACCTCCACAACGCTACCGCCGGAGGGGAACGCGTCGTTCCTCTCCGGCTCTAAGACTCCTCGGATGCGGTCGGTCTCTTCAGGTCTCGGATCTGCTTGATCAGGTAGTTCTTCTCGTCGCAGAACTGCTCGTCTTCGGACCGGTCCGTCTGGAAGTGGCTCAGGAACTCCACCAGCTTGGCCTGGTTCTTCAGCAGGATGTCTAGTACTGGCTGCGTCTTGTTTGGGTTTGCAACAAAAACCTTAAGAAATAAAAAAAAAACCAAATAAATAAAAAAAAAAAACACATTTTCCATATGTGGAAAATGTGTTTTCCACATATGGAAAACACATGCTTCTATGTGAACCAAAGGGGTCATATTTATTTGCATAAAGAAAGGGGAATGATTTTCTCCCAATGGGACAATAGGGTGGTATGAGAATCTTCACCTGACAATAATGTTAATCAAGTACAATACAGCATTTCTACACAATAATTTGACAATAAGATAGCACAATATATTGAACTGCTCTTTCAAAGTTTGTAATATCACAATCGCAAAGATGGTGTGTTCTGCGCATTGCCTGATGGTAAAAATGGAGAAGTGTCAAGAAAATGCTGGTTAATCGCAATTAAGGCTGAAACAATTCCTCGAATGACTCGAGTACCTCGATTATTAAAATTCCTGGAGGAAAATGTATCTGCCTCGAAGCTTGGCTAATTATGGTTTATTATGTAGCGCACCGTGTTCCGCCCTGATCATTATTTGTGGTGAGCACAAATAATCTCACCTCTGCCTATGAGTTGTTGTGAAGTGCTTGCAGCATGGTGTTGAATTGTGCTGCGTTTTGTGAGGGTTTGGGGGAGAAACAAGAATTGTTGAATTTTGCGAAGCGATGGTTGGACTATGACAGCATTTGTGGCGTCGGAATCACGTCGTCACGGTTTTAGAGCGAAAGGTAGGAATGGCAGGGAGGGAGGGGAAGAGAGAGAGAGATCCGATTCCTCAGATAATCGTAAAAATATTCTATAGAGTACTCGATTACAAAAATATTCTTTTACAACACCCCTAAGCGCAATCAATATTTTCCACTTAAAGCTGCAGTTTGCAACTTTTATAAAAGATATGTTTCTTTTACACATTTATTTAAACTGTCACCATGGTGTGACGGTTTGTTATGAGACAGATAATCTGTGAACAGATCGATCTCCTCCACCACGTCCCTGAGCTACTATGGTCATCTGAAGAAATGCACCACGACCAATCAAAAACAACCAATCGGAGCCAGGAGGCGGGTCTAAGTGCTGTCAATCAACCTCATGTTCTTGTTGTGCTAAGAGGCTAAGGTGCTAAATTTTTTCATACATTATCCATCTCGTACCATGCTGTTACGACATAGTGACAGTTTCAACAATTATGTAAAAACATGTTTTTTTTATTAAAGTTACACACTGAAGCTTCATGTACCATAATTAAATATTTTCCGGATATTAACCTCTTCTTGATACAAAAAAAATGCAATGTATATTTTATTTAAAGCACAGACAAAAATTCTGAGAAGAAAAGCGAGAATGTTAAAAGTTTTGAGGCCGTTTCTATGGTAATAATTTTGTAATTTCAGCCAAAAATGCAATGTCATTCTTCTCTCAATCGCCTGAATCCCAGAACGCAATGAAGATGTCCGAGTGCAACTCAGACTTTTGCCTGATAGAAAACTCCCAGGAGAAGAAAAAAAAAAAAAATACTAATAATATATATATATATATATATATATATATATATGTATATATATACATATACACACCACACATATAAGATTAAACATTCCTGTCACGACAAAATTGAAGACCTAGAATTAATGTATTTAAGACCAACTTACATTGTTTTTAAAAAAAACTTAAGACATTTCTAGGTATTTAAGAATTTAAGACTTTCTAAAGAGGCGGACACCCTGATTCAGATGCCAGAGAAATCCCCTGAGATTTCTCTTGCTGTATGAAGCATAGACTCATTCTTGCCCTTTTACTTTAAAATATAAACATTTAGATCGTGCATGTAGATCTTTTTTGTGTCAAAAAAGGTATTTTCAACCTCATCATACCGTGAGAATCTCGGGACGAATTTGACATGCACACCTTAAAGACGTGGAATGCTTCAAACTGGATGTTGCGGCTGTTGTCTCGCAGGAGGTTCATCATCAGCTTCAAGTTCTCTGCTCGACTGATGTAATTTGTCATGACAGTGAAGTTGTGTCTATCCAGCAGGAGTTCCCCAAGGAGCTGGACAAGCAGTAAATAAATGCAGTAAAGCAAAAATGTACGCTCAAATCAAAGTGTAATTCAAACAGAATATGTATGTGAACCTTTAAAGACTGCCGCTTGGTGACGTAGTTATCAGAATGCAGCAGTTTTTCGTACTCCGTGAACACCTGGTGGAGATTTTAAAAGCTGGTTAAGCACAGAATAGGCAACGTTTGAATAACGGAAAAGTTCAGACTAGAAAAGCAAAAACACTCACCCTGTCATAGTTGTTCTCCAGAAAATCCGCACACATCATCTTGTGTCTTGTGAGAAGATCCTAACAAGGACAAAAAAAATAAAATAAAGGAGGACCAATTAGCCAGAAATGATCGGGCGTAGTCTGGCAGTTAAAAATAAAAACGGCGTACCTTGAAAGAGGCGAAGGCGTCCGAGGCGATGTCGAAGGTGGAGACCTCCACGTAAAGGAAGAAGCAGTAGAAATCCTCGGAGAAGAGCACCGACCGGGCCAGCGGCTCGTGACGCAGACACTCTCTCAACATCATGCCGCAGTTCAGAGCCACTTCTGGGCTCTCGTATCTGCACAGGTTAACACATGTCAGCGCAGCCACGAGCGCAGTCACACACAAAAACTCAAAGCCCGAGCAATTAGACGAGACCGCACAGCAAATGAAACAAACGACAAGCGCTCAGGCCCTTGAAACGCGTTTGATCTGACAACAAAATTGTATCTGCGGCTCTTCTTTCACAGCGAGGTTGCTCATTTTGGAGCCTACCGGGTAGCTGGCCAAAAAAAAAAAAACACAGCCGACCGCGCAGACAGGACAGTACATGAGTGGCGAAATGATTTACCGCATCGGCATTAAATGTCAACGTTTCAAGTCTGCCCTCCCAACAATTACGCTAAAAGGTCTTCTTTGTCGACATGACATTTTAAGAGTTTAGGTTCAATCAAAAACGTGCAAAAAATAATAACAATCCATCACACAGCTGCCTGGGATGGTATTTGATCTGCTGAAAGTTGCCTGAGACAGCCCCAGTTCAGAGCAGCTAAAACTGAATTTGGTTCTTTACAGCATGGTGGGACGTTGTTTTTTGTTGTTGTTTTTTTTCAAGAGCAGTGAAACCAGCGCTCTTCTATCTCTCCATCTGCATATGAAACCACAAAGGTGAGCGCAGCGAGTTTCTGCTTGTTCTTCTGGGAGCTGTCGAAACTCATACGGTGCGCGGAAGTGCAACCTACCGCCATGTGTAAGGAGATCAGAAAAAAAAATATATATAAAAAAAATCCAAACACATGAAAGGAAACAGGTTTGATTCTTGTTTGATTATTTCATTCAACCTTAATGCATGGATGTTTAAACACAAACCATCACACAAGAGCATTCAGGACTCACCCTTTCAGAAGCATGAAGAGGATTTCTGGGTGCGTGGAGATGTATTCGACGGTGGGTGTGCGGCTGCCAATCTGACGTCTCACAATATTGCTGAACAAATGGACCACATCCTTCTTGCCCTGCAATAAAATGACTCAGCTCAACATGCGGCGTTCGGATACGAACAGGAGTGTAAACTCTGATCGTTTCAGGTCTCTGCAAAGCTAACTTTAAAGAGGAAATAAGTCGCCCCCCCCACCACGCTCCCCTACCTCGAAATCAATCTTCTGCAGGTTTGCGATGAGTGCGATGAGAAGGTTGGTGTTGTATAATTCTTGCGCCAGCTGGGCCACAGCTTCAGTTTGAGGCTCCTTGTCCCCTGTCCCACTCAGCACCTCCTTCAGGGAAGCAAGGTTTTTGGACACTTCTTCTGCAACCTTGAAACAAGAAGAAGGATAATTGGGTCGTGTAATGCAAATTAACAATGCAAAAAAAAAAAAAAAAGTTTAAAACAAGCTAAATCAAAACAACAGCGACGAGAACGTCTCAAACCTTTTCACACTTTTTGCTGTCTGCAGCATCCAACTTCTCCATGTGTGCAACATTCTCCTTCAAACTCCTGACTATTTCAGCTGGATTCTTCTGGGACTTTCCGAAAGGAAAAGGCATGACTGAAGACAGGTAACAGGTAATCCAATCCTAAAAAAAATTTTTTTAAATAAAATTTTAAAATCATTGCAGAAATAAAACGTTTTAATTAGAGATGAACGATATAACAGCGATGACATGAGTAAAACCGGGGTAATATTAATAACCGATGTTGATCCTGTTGTCGTTTCTGTATGCGTTTCGGGAGGTGGATGAGGTCGGCCATATTTGTTTGGCCATGTGACGCTGATGCAGCGCAGGACTGTGTTGTGTTTGACTGAAGCAGAGAAGCGACCTCAGTGAGGTTCCTGACGTCGCCTTATTATTATTATTTTTTTTTCAAAGTTGAAACAGCAGGGAAGTACACATAGAATATTGATAACTACAAATGTTCACATCGCTTAAATATGATACACGGTTTCTGCTAGACAAATTTAAGGCCTTTTTAAGACCATTATGAATGGAATTTAAGAGCTATACCGCCAAGGAAATGTACGAACTCAATCCAGCCAACTGGGGATAAATTCGCACTGACCCATGGCAGATACAAAAAAGCTAGCTAGATACCAAGGGGATGTTAGCAGTGAGTCACAGAACGTAATGAGGATGTCTGAGTGTGACTGAAACTTTTGCCTGACAGAAAAGTCCAGCAAGAAGAAAAATTTTTTTTAATAGTCCTGTCAAGAGAATATTTAAGACCTGTGATTAATGTATTTAAGATTAACAAAACATTTTATATATGAATTTAAGACAATTTAAGGCTTTGACTGTTTTCGGATTCATTAATTTAAGACTTTTTAAGGATTCACAAACATCATGTGACATACACCACACTTGTAAATGTGTGCACATGTTTCTACATCTTTGTACTTGTAGAATATGGCTGTAGTCTCTCAGCTCCAGCGCAACTAAAGCTACGAGCTCAATACCTCATGACCTCTGGAGGCTCTCATACTTTAGTTACATGCAAACACATGAAAACCTGAAATAATCAAGCTACAATGTAAAATAGGGAGACACAAATGTCCTACGTGATCAAATCAATTAAAAAAAAGCAAAAACAAATGACAGTTTGACAGATTAGTACCTGGAATGGTTTAGAGAGAAGCATTACAAATTTTAGAACTGCCATAATGAGGCAAACATAAAAGCTGAGATACAAAACAACTAAAAATAAACTAGTTGGTATCCCAGGTAGGTAATCGTTAGTTTGCCAATTATTGCTATAAATCATGAAGATAAGAAGGAAAATGCCAGAATCTAACACGTAACTGTATTTGAATGCATGCTTCATTTTTGAAGACTTTGTGTTGGATATTTCCATTTGTTGTGATTACTTGTTTGAGCCCGTTTAAACTGATGAAATATGACAGATTATAGCTACTGTTTTTAACTAAAGTAACTCTACTAGTAGAAATTAATGCAGTTACAGGAGACTACAAAAGATGACAGGATTTTTTTTTACGTTATCAGAGCAGGAACAAAAGGATTCCCGGGCTGGAAGGAGCTTAAGAATTGCTAGAACACTTTGTCCCTTGGAAGAAAGATCAATTTCAAAGCCAGTGGCACTAATTTGTAGTGGCCACCCCTACAAATTAGCTGGCAAGCCCTTTATGCATAAACATATTTAATGCATATCAAAATTATTAATTCAAGACAGGAGAGAATGAGCTTGAACTAGTTGAAAAGGTTAATATATTTGTGCATTTCTATTTATTTATACTTGTGTACATGTTTGTTTCTATGAACTAAATAATATCAACCTCTATAGACTACAACAACATGATAAAAATTTAATTCTGCTATGTCTTTTGGGTTTATTGAGCCACCCTAATGTTATTAATTGCTGCCCTTTTGAAAACGTTCAAAAAGGACCTTTGTGCATAGCCAGAAATGGCAAAAATTACAACCACTTAAAATAGCAAAGCAGTAAAATTACCCACACCAAACAACTACAACAGGTCACATGGTCAAAAGGGAAATCCTAAATAACTAACAGGTGCAAAAAAAAAAAAAAAAGAAATAAAAAGAAGTAACATGGCGCTAAAATGTAATTGAATAAAGAGTGAGAGAGAGAGAGAGAGAGAGAGAGAGAAGGGGGGCTTGTGGGCACCTTGTTGCCCCTGGAGCCAGTTGTTTCATAATCCGTCCGTGGCTAAAGTTAGCTCTGAAAATTATCACAACACTGGTAAACTTGTATAACTTTAAACTTTTTAAAGGTAGTTTGCTACTTTTGTCCCAACTATTACATACATTAATGTTTTGTGTACAATGATATGCCAGGCGAGTGGAAAAACGCCAACTTTCAACAGCAACGTCAAGGAGGATGTTACGGCTAAAATGACGTTAAAATGTCAACGTTACATTCGGTCCATCAGGAAAGTACAGCTTAGCTTCTGACCTAGTTAGCAGCGCCGAAGACCGGCCGAACTAACGACAAAAACACCTTCACAAGTTACAAAGAAACCTCACAGAAAAACAATAAATAGAAATTCCAGGCTATCAAAACTCACCAAATGAGGTGTCGCCCTGAAACCGAAAGACACTCGACTGCTAGAGGTTAGTTAGCGAGATAGCAAGTTGCCTCCACTTTCTTTACTGTGTGTCGCTGCTCTAAACTGTAGGGAACGTTATCTGATAGTCCCGTAGCTGAGTGACACTCGCTAACTGACGGTCATAGCGCTGATTTTGTCATCTAAAGCTGCCTTCTGAACTTGGAAGGGGCCGAGTTGAACGTGGAGAGCTGCGGGGCTAGCCTGTCTGACAACTTCATTTCCCTGTTCTTTTTCTAGCGAAACAGCCGTCCTCTCTCATCCCGGGGACACTGGGCGGGTGTGTTGCGCTCCGCTTGTTCTGTAGAAAGTGACGATCACCAGTGTCAGCCAATCAGCGTGTCCGCGGCACAACTCCACGAGACGCCCTCTTTACTGCGGGGTGCGCCTGTTTTACGGCTCACGCTTTTTTTTGTCGTAGAGGGAAGCGCAAAGTCATCAACGGAAGCCCTTCTGGCGGGCTGCCCTGCGAAGGAAATTAAGCGCATCTGATTTGTGTTAAACAAAAAAAATACAAATAAAAAATAAAACCCGACAAGACCTGGGGCTATTTCATACCATTAAACTAACGGTTTAAAATAAAGATAAAGAAACTATTAAAGAAACTGGAAAATGTCGGAGTCAAAAAGTAAACATATTAATTTGTTTAAGGTACTTAGCACAGATAATTATTAAAAATCAAGCAAGCAAAAAATATATACAATTAAAATAATCTATTTCTTAAACATTAGGCAAGTCTGGAGATAAACTTGAAAAATAAAATCTAAAAAAAATTAAATGAGTCCAGTAACAAGTAAATACATAAATAATTTTAATTAACTGAAACTAACCGATTAATTACAACTATTTACTGATTTATTACACATGGCAGACAAACAATTTAAAGTATTTATTTATTTGCCGCATGTTGTTACATAATACCTTCATTTATAGACTGCACAAGAAACTCCATGATATATATATATTTTTTTAAACAAACAAAAAAATATTTCATTCAACCAGACTCAAAGCTTTTTACACACACAAAAATTATTTAAAACAAAACCATCAGAAGTTATCCTTTTAATACGGTAGCTGAAAATATTGGTACTCATTCTTGGGCTCTTTGGCGACGTCTCATCACATCAATATCTCACATGCTGCGCAATTTTGCAAACAGTCTTGGAGCTGCAAGTCTTGTAGCTGCATGAATTATTGTTACAATTTATTATTTAGCAGAGAGCTTGACTGACTAAATGAAGCTCCTGCGTCCTAATCCAGTCATGAATTGCAAAAAACGTATACACTTTAATCTGCACGTAATTGCAAATAATACCTACAGTATACGCAAAAGTAGATTCTGCTAAATTCTCTTAAAACTAGACTGAACCAAACAATTCCAGTAATTCAAAGCAAATGTGTTCCACAAGGATTCTCACAACCTCTCGTATAAATACAGATTACATCAAATACTTATTAATAACTCATATTTTAATGTTGACAACTTCACTGACAGAGTCAGTGACATATACTGTATATAATCCGATATTATGTTTGATGGATGCGCTGCATCAGCTGTATATTGGAACGCGCCAGCATCTAGACGCGATCTGCACTTTCTCAGATGACTCGGAAGGAACGAACACAAGAATCATTTTGAGAATCAACCGTATGGAAGAATATATGTCAAGATAGCTACATATACCCAGACTTAGTCAGGCATGCACGAGCAAATTGTCGTTATTTTTAATCCAAAATTAGCAACAACCAAAAAAAAAAATCTATAAATGAATAAACAATAAAGCATTGTGAAAAATAAATAAACCTAAACCTGGAAATCCTTCACTTCTCAGGAAAATAAATAAATAACTGCATATGCAGCAGAAAGAGAGAGCTTGCCGACTAACAAGCTGCTGCGACTGCTTGACTGACAGGAAACGAGGCCCGAGCAGCTGTCCTGTCAGCTTAAACAATGGGAAGGATCTGAAAATTCCTCGGAGAAGGAGCCACGACATGTTGGCTGCCGCGGTGCTTCTGGAGTTCACCGAGCAAACATGCCGGGGAAGTTAGACCAGGGACATTTACTCGCAGGGTGAGAAAGAGGAGTGAGAGACATAGCAGACAGATCTTTAAAAGAATCTGTTGGAGGGAGAAAAAAGAAAAAAAGGACATTACTTCAATTTCTTTCCAGCCAACTCTAAGCATAAGAAGAAGGAGGGAAAAAGGTTTCAGTGACTGAAGTAATGATTCAAAATGAGTCAACATTAGAAAATGCAAGAAGCTAGTTTGGGTCTTAAAATTAAAGGAATTTACATTCATTATGATTTATTTATTTATATATTTCATAACAAACACCCTAACTGTAAACTTCAGAAGAAAGGAAAGGTTTATGCCTGTAGTGCTAAAAGTAAACTGCATCTAGGACAAAAGCCTATGTTGGTACAAGAGCAGCCTGATAACTGAAAGATCGGCCTATATTTCTATCTTCAGAGGTTGATTTGACTAAAAAAATGTAAACAGTGAAGAAAATAAGCTGCAGTTACTGACAACATGCAGATGAAGCAAACAACAACAATTTATGGTTTTTATGCTGAATTAAACCTTGAAGTCTCAAAGACTTTGCTCATCAAGTCTGAATGCTTTAGGACAGACATTTCTGTGGATGATAACCAATGTGGTCAGAGCATTAAAACTATTCCTCCTGGACACGGTCCGATGACACGGCGCAGCAAAAGAGATAGCTGTGATTTTGATTGAACAATAAAGTTCAATCAAAGAGAGAAGTGAAGTTGCTATCCTGCGAGGTTC
This sequence comes from Xiphophorus couchianus, assembly GCF_001444195.1. Lineage (NCBI taxonomy): Eukaryota > Metazoa > Chordata > Actinopteri > Cyprinodontiformes > Poeciliidae > Xiphophorus > Xiphophorus couchianus. The sequence continues at coordinate 24,918,512 of NC_040250.1, read as the reverse complement.
ACATGTCAACTGCTAAACAAGAAAAAAAACAAAATCTGCGCAAGGATAATTGTTTCGAGATAGTAAAGTCCATGATTTACAGAATTTACTGAAGCTCGAGATCAGGCGTAGCGTGTTGCTGGCATTGCAGTTGGCTCCAGCTGGTGGACAAAAGTTAACAAAAATCTGGGTTTCAACACATTTTCATTTTGAAATGTTACTTTTCCGTAGCCAACTTTCTAGATCTTTGTTGGCATATTACAGCATTTTGACCCATCATGTGAAAAATATTTTTGAGAACTGCTTGAATAATAGTTTTATCTCTAGGTTCACCAAGTCACAATAGTATGTCACCATTTCTCTGCTTAATTTGAATCTCAATTTATTTAAACCATCTGGAAGTTTGAAAAAAAGCAGTATACCAAAGTACTTAACATATCACTCGCAGGAACCGTTTAAGGACCACGCTCCAGGTCAAGCTGAATGTAAAGATGTCTACAGTCCACAAAGTTGTGAAACAAACCGATTTGCTTTTGTGACATGTGTGCAATCAGCCAGTAAGTCGAAAAACAGAATGCTGATGTGTAAAACATAAGGTGTGATGAGACAAATCAATGATAAAGCGCGTGATTTAATATAAAGATAACATTAATATAAAAATACAGATTTTTGTCCTTTAGCAAATTAAAAATAGTTTGATCAATCAAAAATTTTTTCCGTACTTATCCAGACCTGAAAAGTACAGAAAACCAGAGCCAGTTGGTTGGTCTGCTTGTGTCGTTTTTGCTGTTTTCCTTTTATGACTTAAAAAGCAAAACGAATAGTAATTGTGTACCACAACTTAATTACGACCTTTTAACACAGCTCCACTTTTTTGTTGTTGTTGTTGTTGTTGAAAACGTTGCAAAATGCTCGACTTTTATTCCGAAAGGCAGAGCCGGAAGTCGTGCTGTGCTGCGCCGCGGCTAGCTTCATGCTAGTAGGGGGGGGGAGAAAAAAAGCACACAATCACTTCTGAAGGACGGAAAGAAACGCCGCCGTTGTCCGGAACATTTCCCCACGTTTCGTACCTGCTCAGCGCCATAAGATAAAATCAGCAGGTAAGAAGCGAGCCGTGTCTCCGCGGCTGGATGTTGTCCTCTGCGCTCCGTGGCCTGGTGTCGGTTCAGGCCGTGCCGCTGGCGCTACAACACCGAGCTGCTCGCTTTGAACACGGACTCCACACGTATGGCGCTCTTTGCCTTCGAAACGACTCGCGAGGACCCGCGCCTGTCATGATAATTTCCCCGCATTTAAAGGGAAATAAACGCAAGTTTCTTCGGAGGGACTTCCAGAGGAAAAAAAAAACTCATGTCGGAACACACACATTTTCCTACCACCGACCTTTTATTTTCCCGCATCATTTACAGGCCGTGGGAGAACATTTCAGGGGCGCTGGGAATGTTCACAAGAAAAAATAGTTTTCAGTTGAGGCTTGTAGTTTGTTGGAGAAACGAGTTACACGCCCCCTTTAATTCAAAACTTTGGAGGAGAAATTTAGAATAATTCTCATTTTCCTCGTTTCCCCCCCCCTCGCTACAATTACTCAACGACACCCCGGTTTGTTACGAGACCGCTGCATGGGGACGTTTTAGAGAGCAGAGGCAGAAATAAAGATGATTATTTGTTGTTTACCCGGGGCTGTGTTCGTGTTTTCGCCGCCGCAGTGAAAGCCTGGCCCTGCTATCATGGCTGTAATGGCTCTCAATCAAGGCGCCGCAGCACAGTGCTGTTTTGTTTTATTATTTAAAAAAAATCTACTTTTATTTATGAACTAGAACAGATTCGTATTAGTCTCCACTTAAATATACATTCCTGGGGATCTTCCGGGGAATCCGGACAGCATGGCAGCGGATTTCAGCAACACAGGTTTGATCTGTTGCGTTCATGCAGCGAATGCATTGCATAAGAAGATTTTTTTTTTTATTTTAAAAGTGCACTAATTAAAAATAAAATAAAATAAAAAGGAGCAACACATATACATTTGTTAAGCTACAACTCAGACTTTTTGTAAGATCATCCAACCTCCTTTTAGATACAGTCTGTCACTCATAAAATCATAAAAACTACATGTAAGAGTCGGTCCCCTCCTGCCCATTTGGTTGTAAAACGTTTTAATGGAGATAAAAGCTACCATACAAAAAGTCAAACGTCAAAGCACCCAAGTCTCTGGTGACGTCACATAAGGCAGCTGATCACCATTAATTTAATTCAATTTGTACCTAGATTTTTGTCTTTTTTTAAAGAAAATCAAATTCCCTTTTCAGAAGATGAGATCAAGCCAAAATCGATTAACAATTTTGGGAATTTTATATCTTAAAAAAAACACCAAAAAAAACAAACAAACTTGTAGGTCTGCCCTGGAAAGGAATTCATTCAAATTTATTCCTAACAAACTACTGTAACACAGAAGAGGAAAAATAAATACTTTTGAATGTAACAGGACGTGAAACAATATGTCCTGTTACATATTGTAACAGGACAATATGCTACTGCAGAACTGCAGATCTTCACTTGATCTGCAGCTTAATTTAGATTTTTGTCTTTATTTAAATGCATAATAACTAATAAGTCCCACCATTTTCTGTCTGCAAGCACATCAACTCAAAGTATGTGCTCTTATTTTATTCTCTTTTTTGTGTTTGATTTAAAAATCAGATAAGAGGGACATATGGTTTAGTGCATAAACTTTGCTAGTCTTGTAATTGTTTTGCTTCCTGTTGCGTTTAAAATCCCTACCTCAGTAGAGATTACCCCAACGCGCAGTAATGTCTTTATCTTTTAATTTCCGATGTATTGTAAACCTATCATAATCAGCAGGTCAAAACAGCAGAATAAATGAAACGTGGCATCAGCCAAGAAATGTTTCATTGGAGGATCGCTACATCTCTCCTCAACCCCTGATTTGTTTATTATTAAACTGATAAAAGTGCATGCTGTTTTTTTAGATTGTTATTTGCTGCTGATTTATTTTAAAAAAATAGCAAAAAAAGTGAATATATTTTGGGAGTGTTTGAGTCACTGGTCAACAATCGGAGCCATTTTAGTTCAAATTTGGCCAAATCAGATGTTTTGTTTGGCGTCTTTTTTCACTAAAACCGTCTGATCAGCTCGACTCTCGTGCCTCTCCTGATGTCATCGACCCCAGATCCGCACAAAGCGGAATTTGCTCGTTTTACTTTGCGAAATGCTCCAGTTGAAATCTTTACTCGATTGCTCAGCTGTGTTTGCCTTGTCCCGGTGAATGTTTGGTTGTATTGTTTTTGCGCGATTTTGAAAAAAGAAAATAACCACCGTAGAGCATCTTTAAGAAGACGATGTTGTAAAGACTGCAAGTATGACACAGCAGTTCAGTCCCGCAGCATTTTTTCATTTCTTTCACACGGGTGTTTTAGGAACGAGGCGGATGAAATGTGGAAGAACGCTCATGTCGAGTGCAAAACAGGCTGCATGCTGCATCATTTCCAGAAATGCAAGGGGGGGCCGGTTCCTGCCGTGGCACCGAACTAAAACGTAACCTGCGTCTTCCTGAGTCATGCTTCTGCTGTCTGCGCTTTGTTGTCATTTCTGTAGCAGCGTAGAGGCTACGGCCGTGTTTCCATTCACAAAACTGCTGTGGGTGAAAAGTGCCTCCTAAAATTCAGCAGAGACGTCGATGACCTCTGGCTGCGGCACTTCAGAAAAGTTTCATTTCCTCCACTTAGACGATGAACGTCTACATCACCAGGCTGTTAGAAGCTCATCCATATTTCAGCCGGATCAGCCAACGTCTCCCGTCCCGCGTTTGATCCGTTCGAAGGCTGTGCTGAGCTAAACTTGGTGGTTCTCGCACACAGAGCAGCTCTGTTGTAACAGAGTCATTTCAAAGTCATTTAACTGCCGGTTGATCCAAAGTTTAGTTTCCGGACGTTTCTGGGATCGCTTCTCCTCTCTAATGGGTTTTATTTGTGATTCTGTAATACTTGTATAACTTTTTACCCTGTTTTGTTTTTCTGAGAGAAGGAACTTCAAATCCTACAGTAGTGTTCAGCATGCAAGCTAATCGATTAGCTATATATTTAATGACAGCAGTAATAGTTGAACAGCTTGGCTGTAGACATTTACCTTTTAAGAAAAAGAATCTATTCTAAAGAGCCTGAATATTGCTGACAGCGCCAGCCACGTTTATTGACGCTGCTGGTAAGGATGACCACAAAACCTTATAAATATTTTTTTAAAGCAGTAGTATATGGTCACAGAAAAAGTTTAGGAAGTAAAACTTTTAATTTGAGTACATTTACTTAAGAGGGGATGACATCCTACGTTCGAAAATAATTGTTTTTCACAAAATCACTGGTGACATAATTACTAGCATTGCTAACAATCCATTTATAGCAAGTTTAACTGAAACATTTGGTTTGGTTGAACTTTCTTAAGTAGACAGTTTCTATGAATTTTGAATTAAATGTTTTTAACTTTGAGTTTTCCTAGGATTTAGACAAGATATAACTCAGATAATTGTTTATTTTAGCCACGGGTCGCTAGGTTGGGAAAACATCTATAGTCCGGTGTCCATTATACACAGTGGAAAGGTTAAAAAAAAATCTGGGCCATATTCTGGGTTCTGGGCCATATAAAGAGTAAGGCTGAAACGATTAATTGTGATTAATCGATTATTGAATAAATCGTCAACTAATTTAGCAATTGAATAATTGCTAACCGGAGTATACAGACTCAGAAAAAGGCCATTTTGTAAAAATTCCCAACATATTCAGAGCAGTAATTAAGTCAAAGCTGTAGACAAAACAAACACAGTTTGCATTTAAGGTAAAAACAGCTTTGTCTGTAAATATGTTTTAGCCAAAACTCCTCAAGAGGAATCGTTTCAGCTTTTGTTTTTCTTATTTAAAAAAGAAATTGGGATTATTCATTTGCATCTTTTAATGTATTTCTAATATTGTGTAAATCGACAGAATAATTGATTAATCGACAACTAGGTTAAGATTTTTTTTAATCTTTGATACTTTGTCTTTTAGTTTTTATACTTGCTGCAACATCAATTGCCCAATTTTGGAAATGAATAAATCTGAAATCTGAGATAATCGATAGTTGCCGCTCCAATAAACAGTCGACGTTACAGTGCTGCAATCAAAGAATTAAATTTAAGGTTTCGTTCACAGAACTTCCAACAAATGTGACCAATTGAAATGAGATGGATTCGAGAGAAATCATCTCTCAGAGTGAGAATTGATTTCTTAACTCCTCTTTAAAAGCTTCATCACCCTTTTTTTTTGTTGTTGTTTTTCCTTATTATTGGACGACGTCCTCGCGTTTCCACCTTCACGCCTCTGACGGGTTTTCTAATTGTCCTTTTTCTTTTTAATCAGAGTCTCTGCAGCGCGTCAGAAGCGTTTGGCAATGTCCGGGCAGAGGAGAGGAGCCGCAGCACGGCTGCCCAAATGTGCCTTCTGCAAGAGCAGCCGGGACAAGGAGTGCGGCCAGCTGCTGGTGTCCGACAGCCAGAAGGTGGCAGCCCACCACAAGTGCATGGTGAGAGGAGCTCCTTGTTTTCAACTTTTACTGCCTCGCATCCCTCAAGCGCGCGCACGTCTTACCAACCCACTCTGTATGTTAAAGAAATAAACATTACAGCCTAAATAGAACCACTATTTCTGTTTGACTCGTGCAGAAACTAACTCTATGGTTAACTCTGTATGTCTAAATATAAGCCAGGATGTCCTTCTACTAGAAAAATAAATAAACAAACCCAAAACTATCCGACAAATATTTCAGATTTAAAAGAAAAGACATGAAATCCAGCTGCTCGCTGTTCTGTTTCTCCTCTCTACAGCTGTTTTCTTCGGCTCTGGTTACGTCACACTCAGACAGCGAAAACATCGGAGGGTTTTCCGTCGATGATGTAAAAAAGGAGATCAAGAGGGGAAGCAAACTGGTGAGCTCCCACTTCTCACTACTGCATAATGGTAATTGCTGCTCCGCAGAGGTGTTATCTGGAAGCGGGCTTCAAATTTTCCATATTCCTCCATCCTTCATCTTCTTCTTTTGTGCGCGTGTTGAATTTCATAGCAGATGTGTTCATTCTTAAATTAGCTAAGAAAACAGTCTTGACATTTAAGTCTGAAGAGTGTGGGACTTTAACTTTATAAAAATGCGTAGGAACCCTGATTATTATTTATTCATTTATTTATTTTTTGCTGTGCGACGGCAGAATGGATCAGCGCTGCAGAGATTTAAACAACTTGTGCACCAGGGCTCACCTCGTGGGCCCAATCAGAGAGAAAAACAAACATATGTGTCCAGAGATAATTTGTTCACCTCCGGGGCTGGAGGAGGCTTGCTGGAGCCACCACAACTCGGATGTTATTGGTTTTTATAAGTTTTGGCGTGGCTCTCCGTAACTCATGCCGACAGGATGATGCATTGCTCCCTGCTGTGTGTGAGGGGCAGGGGAGAAAACTAAGAAGCAGTAACTGCAGAGTTGCGGTTCCTTGAGTGAGCTAGAGATGCACCGATCGCAGTTTTCTGGCCGATTACAGAGCTTTTAAAAAGCCTAACTTAGCGATTCCGATTTTGACCGATACCATTTTTTTTTGTCTGAAATGTTGCTCAATTTTTTCAACAAAGTTGCCGAATTAGCAACAATGGGGTGACTATTGTTAACTGTAAATGTGCAGACATGACCGGCCAGTCAAACTTCTCTCAAGGGGAGAAAACAAAAGCACAGGGGTTGATTTTTAGACCTTTGCCGAGGTTGATAACATCGGTAGATAAGATCAGCTTCACATGTAAAAATCGTCCGATCTCCCAAAATTAAGGAAATTGACATCGATAAATCGGTACACCCCTAGTTTTTATGGCCGGTTTCCGATTTGTAGGCTGGGTTTAGCTTCATAATCTTCATGTTTAGTGGTTAGCATTAGGATTAACATTACTAAATTTACTATCTTTAGCTATGTTTCCATCTAATTGTCATATGAATTTTAAGCAAACTTTTGAAATGTTGCAAAAAATGGGATAAAAAGAAGAAGGAAAATGTGAATGTTTCCATTTAACATGTAAGATGTTGACGCTGTAATAAACAAGATGCAGAGGTTGCAAGCTAGCATGGATTATACATTTTTGAAAAATTTTGTTATTCAGCCTGAACTACAGCAAACCAAGGAGTGGTGAAATAAAAAAAGTCAAGATTTTTCAAAAATCAAATCTTTGTAAGCATAAAATTCGATAAATGGATCAAATCTATTTATCGTCCAAAAAAAAGAAAGAAATGGAATCAATCAGAATCGTCAGGCTTTTTAAATAATCGGCGATCAGCCGGAAAACTGCAATCGGTGCACCTCTGACCTGTACATCATTCTTGTTGCTGAAAATAGACTTTCCTGACCTGCCAAACAGAAAACAATTAACCCCGGAATATTTCAAATGTGACGCCTTTTATTTTAACAGCGCAAATATTTGAGACCTTTCTTTGTTTCAGATGTGCAGTGAGTTACTGAGCCCCTTTCTACATAAATCCAACACCTGCAAAACATTTGGAGGCCACTGCCCTCGACATTGTTGATCCTTTACTCTCAGATTTTTACCCTTCCAAGGGGTCTTTTTGTGGGCTCTTGTGTCCTTTATGTGATAGTAGGCTGACAGGAAACGGGGAAATAGAGGGGGGAAGACATGCGGCAAATGTCGTCGGGTCCGGGAGTCGAACCCGCGACGGCCGCGTCGAGGACTCAAGGCCTCCAAATGCGGGTCGCGCTAACCGCTACGCCACCACGGCACGCCCACTCTCAGATTTTTAAGAAATTGAATTGTCCTTGAGAGACCGGTCGTGACCGGTATTTAATTTTAATTGGGATCAACAAAGTATGTTTGAATTAGTATTTTAAGGTTAAGAAAATGTTTCTGTTTTACATTCTGCCTTCCCATTATATTTTGGAGTGTTGCTTCCTCTTGCCCTCCTACAGCCATAAATGAATTGCAGACATGTCTTTTTTTTTCTGCAACAATTTCTTTCAAATAACTTCTTGCGCCTCTTTTCATTTTCTAAATTTATTTTTAAACATCCTGCTGATGCTAGAAATGGCTAAGCTTGAGTTTTCATCCTCTTCACTTACAGCATCAACACCAAAGAGTGGCATTGTCAGCCCAGCCTGTTCGCATTTAACGTGGTGTGTTCAGTGACTGGGGACGAGATGGATCTTTTGGGTTTCGAACTGACCGGCTGAACTGAAATCCTCTCCTGTCTCTAGCCAATCTCTAAGATGAAGATAAACCCTCTGAACTCTGAGAGACATTATAAACCCAAACCGACTTTTTCAAGGCTGCACTTTGAAAAGTTTTGCCACCAGCCAACATCGAACTTGGTGCAACTTGTGTGCAACTTTATCTGATTCCTGTAGTGATTCCAAAGCAGCAACTCTGTGAAAAACAAGATCATTCTGGATGTTTTGTGCTCTCAGTGTTATGCTCCAACTTATTCCTTTTTTCTCCTCTCCGAAATCTGGATTTAATCCTCGAATATGTTGACTTGCTTTCTGATGTTTCTCCAATACTGTTTGCTTCTTCCTCCCTGTGAAATGCTCTTATTTTCTTTCAGAACAAGGAGTCTGAAGGTCTTGCTTTTATTTTTCCACAATGAGAGTTCCTGTTAAAAGCTTGCCTTGGCCTTTGGTTATCAGTAAGAGTTGATTTAACATCCTTGTGGAGTCGAATTTACTTGGAGAAAAAAAAAAAAAGATGATTGCATTTATTCAGCTTCTTGACACTTCACAGGTTTTTCATGCCTAAAGTCAGACTCAGTTTGTACGTTGTTCGATATCAGTGATGCTTTTCCTTTAAAGCCAAATTCCCATAGTTTGATATTCGAAGGTGGCTTTTCTCTGGAGAGGAATTATTCATTTAAACGTTCCGTCACTAGCTGCGTTTCCATTACAAATGCGCGCAAACCTTTGTCTACATTCTGCTAATGTCAAAAAAATTTTGTTTTTTTTTTGCAATTGTGGTGTTTCCATTAAATAAGAAATAACCTCAAAATCTCACTTTAATGAGCTTGTTCACATAAGTCATTAAAGTGCATGGCAAGATCTGCATTGGTGTAACAAGACCCTTATTCTTGGGAGCGACTAAGTATGCGGCGTTTTGGGAAAATTGTATACGGTAGTTGTACAGAAGAGCTCTGGAGTCAACACGTTCTGGTGGAGTCCAGAAAAAAAACCAAACTATAAACCACAAAGAAGACTACTTCCTGTCATCTTCTTTGTTGCTTTCGCCAGTAGTAACATCTCTCTGTTGAACACGAAACGTTGCAGTTTTGTGAAATTCATCCATAACAACACGGCTGAAAAACCACTTCATCCCAACTCGACAGCTTTTTATCGAAAAACAAAATTGGCGTTAATGGAAACGCAGCTGCACGTCGGATGTTGGCTTTCGTTAAAGCCATCCTGCCTTGAGCCTCAGCCGAATCTCTGCTTCCCTCCTCTTCAGATGTGCTCCTCCTGTCACCGGCCGGGCGCCACCATCGGCTGCGACGTCAAGACGTGCCGGAGGACGTATCACTATTTCTGCGCGGTGAACGACAAAGCCCAGATCAAAGAGAACCCGTCGCAGGGGATTTATCTGTGAGTTTAGTTCTGAGCTCTTCCCCCCCCGCCGCAGCAACATAAGCAGATTGTTATTCCTTTGGTGGGTTCACTTCAACTAATTTCTTTGTGTTGGCAGCGTTTACTGTCGCAAACACCGGGATGCGTCTCAGGATGATATTCAAGGTGAACAAGAGTTCGCTCTCTGCTGTGAGTCCAATCTATCTAGAGCCACTATAGTTGTGAATCTAAGCGTTTTATTGGGAACGTTTCAGCAGATGCAGAAGAGGAAGGCGTGGCCAACGACTCGGACTCGTCTCCTCCGCAGAGTCGAGGCAGGGGCAGATTCGAGAAAAGCCGAGCTAAGGTGACGTACCGCGGCCAGTCGGAAGAAACCCGCTCCACTTCCTCCTCACAGGCTGCCGACGAGGAGAGCTCCTCCCACGTAAATGCACTCACCGGTTGAAAACCGATTTGTTTCGGTGCGCGTGAGCTCGATTCTGGGTTTGACCTTCATGCCGTGTTTCAGCGGGACAGGTCACCGCTTCGAGCCAGCCTGGGAGACGGCGGCCAGCGCTGTGGCTTCTGCCACGCAGGCGACGAGGAAAACGAAACGAGAGGCGTGCTGCACACAGATAACTCCAAGAAAGTGGCCGCACACTACAAGTGCATGGTAGGATCAGTCATTCAGCCTCAGGATATGCTTACACTGCCAATACGAGCTTTATGTGATAGTCTTATATGGCGTTTCTCAATTATTTTATGTCACGCCCATAGTGTTTTTTTTCACGTCTTCCAGTTCATTTTATGGTTTTACATCTCAAACAATTTCCAAGTTCGATTTAGTAATTAAAGACTGTGATGTGTATTTCTAGACTTAACACAGTAACACATTTTAAAACGGCAAACATTGGCTACATGTTAGCTTTTTGAGCTTATTCTTTTGCTAAAGGTTTATAGCTCTTTAACATGTTTTGTGCAAAATTTGCAATTTGCAGTATTGCTCATAACAGATATCTCTATCTATCTATCTATCTATCTATCTATCTATCTATCTATCTATCTATCTATCTATCTATCTATCTATCTATCTATCTATCTAATGTCAGAAGAGGAAAAAGTGCATAATGTTTTTCATTCACAGTAAACCCAACGGTTATGTAGGCTTCGTCTATTTCCTGGCATTCTTCTGCTACTAGTTACTTCCATACGTTGGACTTTTAGGGTTAGACCAAAAAGAGTCTAACCCTAAAATATTTTTTCCCTATTTAATTTTTCCTCATATATGGGAATAAAAATAATTTTATAACTCTACACTAGCTGTGTCAAAATTAGGACTATCGAGTGTCTTGTGAAGTAATAGTTTATCGGTTTTACAAATTATTTTCAGCTCTGAAACTATTGTTTAAAAGTCTGAGTCTGCTTCAGAGAACAAACCACGGACTCGCGGAGCTTTTCCCGTCAGACCTAGATAATTCTATCAAAAAGTTTTTAAAGACGTAATTTTGCGTCTTTACTCTGCGGTGGTATAGCTGTTCTTGTAATATGAGTTTGGTCTCATATTATTATGACTTCATTCTTGTATTGTAAAAAATGATCTTAGTTCGGCCGTAATACTCCACCATAATTGCTTTACTAACCTCTGTCGCCATTTTTCTTTATCTTTTACGAACCTCGTCACCTCTCCTGATATTTCAAAACATATGTGCCGTCAGCTCCGTTTGCATCAGTGTTTCTGTGTCACCTATTTCTTTTGGCTTGAACATGCAGCCTGTTGATTAATTTGAACACTGCTGCCACGTAGTGACCGGAAGCTTATTTTTAATCAGTCAGGTAAGACTGATTCTCTGCTTCTCACGCCCCTCACTACTTGAAAAGTACTGGTTTAATATATACTTGGGCATCTTTGGGAGCTTAAAAGACCTGATTCATGATTTTATTAATAAATAAATAAAAGGTCCTTTTCCTTCCTCTTTACAATTATGCACTACTTTGTGTTGGCGAAGCATGTCAAATCCTTCTAAAACATGTTGACGTTCATAGTTGAAGAAATTCAAGGAATGAGACTATGCTTCCAGGGGTCACTGTGTATTTCTCAAGATCTCTGATGTGATTGCAGCTTTTCTCGTCGGGGACGGTGCAGCTCACGACTACATCGCGGGCCGAGTTTGGCAACTTTGACGTAAAAACGGTCATCCAGGAAATCAAGAGAGGCAAAAGAATGGTGGGAACATTCATGCAACATCAGGTTTTTGAATTTGAAGCTGACTGCTTTGCCTGACTTATTTTAATATTTGTTTTTTATTGGGGTTTTCGTCTCTTTTTTTTCCCAGAAATGCACACTGTGCAGTCAGCTGGGTGCTACTATTGGGTGTGAAATTAAAGCCTGTGTGAAGACCTACCACTACCACTGTGGGCTACAGGACAAGGCAAAGTACATAGAAAACATGGCCCGCGGCATTTACAAGTGAGCGCAACATTTACTGCAACAGCAAACGCGTCGAATGTTTTGCTTTTGAATTTTCTGTAAAATTATCAAGAGAAATTTCTGAGTGACTTAATAGTGAATGCAGAGTTTACATATAAAAGGGTAAATTTCTAAATGAAGGCTGATTTTTTTCATGTTTTCACCACATTATGTCGGCTTATTTCTGTCAGCATAAGTTTAAAAACCAAATTAAAAATTATTTCTTGCAAAACTCGTTGCTTTTTTTTTTCTTCATAAATTGGATCTTGATGTCACCCCCCCCAAAACTTCCCAAAATCTGCATCAGCGCAAGCAAAATTGATTTCAGAAGACGTGCACAGCTATAATTCCTGAATGCAGATTCAAACACTGCGGGTAGTTTTACAACAATTCTGTTTTTCCTTTGTCACTTTAATAAGTGTCCCAAGTTAATAAAAAAGGATATGAAAGCAACTTGAATGTATTTCATACCAAATGTAAATTGCTGATAGCTGTGTGAGTCTTCCTGTTTCCTGATGTAGCTCTGTATGGTTTTTAGTTACTATTTCTAGTTACTACATACATAGTGCAGAGTGAACAGTTTTAGAGCTTTAAAACCACCTGGCCTGATCCACATCTGATTTTCAGATATGTTTATTTCCATTTTATTGTAAAGCAACAAAAAAAAAGTAGACACTGCCAAAATAAGATTAAAACGGTTCAAACCACTTCTGCTTTTGATTGTTTGCCTGACGATAAACAGCGTTTCAATGGTAGTTAATGAAACTTGAAGTATTGTTGTGGTTTGTTTTTCTTTTTTTTAATAAACAGCTTTTTTTTGTGCTTCCGTTTTGTTCTTAGGCTCTACTGTAAGAACCACAGCGGGAACGAGGAGCGGGACGAGGAGGACGAGGAGCGAGAGAACCGTAGCAGAGAGAGGGCAGCGATCGGCCCCGGAGGAACACCGGCGACGCAAGTAAACGGCAACTAGGTGGGGCTGCACCCACCCAAATACAAGGCGCTGCTCTACACAGCAGAACGTCTTTTGAGATTTTATTCCCTCAAGGAAGCGCAAGTCACACACACAGTGATATGTATGAAGTGTTTATTTTTGTTGACTACGAGTTACAGCTGCCGAACCAATGTGTGAAGTCATTCTTCAAAACGGAAACATCACCAGCATGGGTTAAGGAGAAGAACTGGATTTGTCCAAACATCTGCTTTTCAGATTAAAGTAAAGTTTGCATTTCATTTGGAAATAAAGATCCCAGAGTCTGGAGAGGAAGAGGTGGAGAGGCAACGGATCCACGTTGCTTGAAATCCAGTGTGAAATTTCCACAGTCGGCGATGATGCGGTGTCCCAGTGTTGGTCCACTCGGCTTTGTGACGTGACAGTTTACTACAATTAAACCATAAATGTCAAAGATTCCTACCTGTCATTTTTTAATTTCTATTTTCCATATTGTCATTTCTCTCTTCTTTTTCCAGTATTCATTTGATTTGTATTGTGTTTTTAAAGCATCTTGCATTTGGGCAACATGGCCGAAAATATCCCGACATATCAGTCGATGTCGATAACTATTCAATAGTTTTTTATTTTTTGTTTTAAATATCTGAAACATGCCAGACTGGTCATGTGGTCTTTCAAGCTGTTGTACTCATTTTCTTCGTTCTATTTACACCGTTGTTCTTTTATATTTTTAAGCAGTTCCTAGGCAATTGGCAAAAACTTGAAATTGCTGCTTCGCCAGTTATTGAACAGGTTGTTGCTAGGTAACCAAAGAGTGAATGAGTGAGCTGGTTGATCCTACCAACCTTTCTTAGCGCTCTTTGAGAGGTTGAGCGGCTAAAGTTTTTCTCCAGCCTTCATCCCCCAGAATTGTTTTTCTTTTTTGCTTAGTCTTAGTCTTTTTTTTCTTTATTCTTAAACTTGTTTAATTTTTATCTATTTGTTGTGTTTTCTCTTAAAGTGTGTTGTCTTTTACTTCTTTGCATAATCAATCAAATGTTATTTGTATAGCACATTTCAGCAGCAAGGCACTTTAAAGTGCTCTACATCATAACAAACACAAAAACATAAAGTCATGCAACATAGAATCAACAATCAAAACACGACATTAAGTCAAGTTCCATCATTAAATTTGTAATTGATTACGTTTCAAATACAATCCTATACAGGTGGGTTTTTAGTCGAGATTTAAAGGAAGTCAGGTTTTCAGCTGTTTTACAGTTTTCTGGAAGTCTGTTCCAGACTTGTGGTGTATAGATGCTGAAAGCTGCTTCTCGTTTGGTTTTGGTTCTGGGGATGCAGAGCCGAACCAGAACCAGAAGACCTGAGGGGTCTGGAGGGCTGGTACAATAACAGCAGATCTTTAAAGTATTGTGGTGCTAAGCCATTTGATTTATAAATACTGTTGATTTATAAACTAACAACAGTATTTTAAAGTCTATTCTCTGAGCTACAGGGAGCCAGTGGAGGGACTTTAGAACTGGTGTTATGTGCTCTATCTTCCTGGTTTTAGTGAGAACGCCAGCAGCAGCGTTCTGGATCAGCTGCAGCTGTTTGATTGATTTGTTGGACAGACCTGTGAAGACGCTGTTGCAATAATCAATACGACTGAAGATGAAGGCATGGATGAGTTTCTCTATATCTGGCTGAGACATTAGTCCTTTAATCCTGGAAATGTACTTCAGGTGATAGAAGGCCGACTTTGTGACTGTCTTTATGTGGCTCTGGAGGTTCAGGTCAGAGCCCATCACTACTCCCAGGTTACAGGCCTGATCGCTGGTTTTCAGTTGTAATAACTGAAGCTGTGCATTGACTCTAGATCTATAACTCTAGATCTATAACTCTAGATCGTTCCTCTTTAGGTCCAAAAATAATAACTTCAGTTTTGTTTCTGTTCAGCTGGATAAAGTTTTGGCACATCCACACATTTATCTGCTCTAAGCATCTGTTCAGTGATTGGATGGGGTCAAAGGTCACCTGGTGACATCGTATTGTAGAGCTGTGTGTCATCTGCATAGTTATGGCAGCTAATATTATTTCCTGTTATAACCTGAGCTAGTGGGAGCATATAAATATTGAATAAGAGGGGTCCTAGGATTGAACCTTGGGGTACCCCACATGTGACCCTTGACCTCTTTGATGAGAAGTTTCCAATTGAAACAAAGAAATCCCTATTTTTTATGTAGGATTCAAACCAATTGAGCACTGGACTGAAGAGTCCGACCCAACTCTCCAGTCGATTCAGTAATATGTTATGATCGACGGTGTCAAAAGCTGCACTGAGATCTAACAGAACCAGCACTGTGGTTCTCACACAGTCGTATTTATATGGATGTCATTGAACACTTTTTTTTTATCCCCCCAGGGGGTCTTTTGTGGGCTCTAGTGTCCCTTATATGACAGTAGGCTGATAGGAAACGGGGAAGACATGCGGCAAATGTCGTCGGGTCCGGGAGTCGAACCCGCGACGGCCTCGTCGAGGACTCAAGGCCTCCAAATACGGGTCGCGCTAACCACTACGCCACCACAGCACGCCCGTCATTGAACACTTTTACGAGGGCGGTCTCTGTGCTGTGGTGAGATCGGAAGCCAGACTGGAGGGAGTCAAATGTATAAGCAATTTGAATTGTCTTCAGTGGAAATGTGCTATATAAATAAAGTTGCCTAAAGCAACCCCGGTTTCCTTAGCGACAGCCTTCATGTCAGGCTGAAAAGTTGCTGGAATTCAGAGTCCTGACTAAGCTTAAGCTGTACATGTTTTTGATTAGCTGACATTTCTGTATTTAAAAACAGGTTGTTCTTGTGTTGTACTCTTTATTTTCTGAGGAACTTTAAACCAGTAATCATCAAAATGACCTGAAGTAAATGCTTAAAATATATCACTAGGTAATGAATTTGTATAATGGGCTTCATATCATTCATTGCTAACGTGATACTTTGTCTGTCCTTACAGGTTTGTGACGTGGAGAGAAGCTGAAGAACGTTTTTATACTAAATTTTAGCCTACTCACACAGTCATGGTCCAGGAGCTCCCTTTGGCCTCCCACGTGATTTTTCTTTCTTTTTTTTTCTTTTTTTTATACATTTCCCAGTAAAAGGACATAAGGTTCCAACGTGCACCAGATGTCGTCTTTATGAGAACCTGCCTGGAGATGGCTGGGTACTTATCGCAGATCAGTGTCACCCTGTTGAACGCTGGACCTTCAGAGCAGGATGAAAAGCAGTGGGCTAATCTTTCTCCAGATTCGTCATCATGGGGTGCAGATTAAAGGCATTAGCATGAACAGATGGACTGTCAGTTTTTGCTCCCCCCACCCCCGCGCTCTCTCCTCCCCAGATTACACGAACCGCACTCATGGAAGGCCGAGACTTCTTCCTGCCTCCGTTGGACTCACTTTTAAGAGGGGTCTATTTGTTACTAGTCTTTCTGAAGTTGTGCAGTTTGATTACCTTGTTTCTGATACCATGTCTTAAGAAGTACTCTTCATGTTAGCCTTTCTTTCTTGATAATGTAATATTTTGCTACTGTACTCCCAATCATTAGTATTTTGAATATCCGGACTTCAGACGGCGACGAACTTTGCCAGCATGCACTTGGATTTTCCCACTGTTAAAGCTGGTGTTTATTTTTGTTTTGTTTGTTTTTGTTTTTTATCTGGTTGCTAAAGAGCAGCGCAGAGCTCTTTAGGGGAAGGCGGGTGGACCTTGTTTTGGTGTACTGTTTACTTGTAACTCAAATGTATTCATGGATGATTGGAATAGAAAATATTTTGTTTTACACATTGTCGGCTGAGCCGGGTCTTCATTTTCAGTCCTTGTACAGTTTCCTGGGAAAATGGCGGCTGCACCACCATATTTCTGTACATTACAGTAGTGTAACTATTTCTCACATCCTATTGTGAAAGCTAAACGGAGAAGAGTTTATACGGTACCACATTGGTCATCCTTCGATAAATCAGTAGGGACATTTTAGTCATGAATATAGTTAGCACAAAGAGTTCTTATGGTTATATTCAAAAGTAAAGGTTTTTCTGCAAGGTCCTAAACAAAACCAAATTGTGAATTTCATTGTCTTCATTTTAGGCATTAAAAATCTTAATTATACCCAAATCTTCCACATCAGCCCTTAAAGGTGAGAGATTATGTGTTTTTGAACAGGTTATGATTGGTCTATGGGCTACGCAATATATGTTCATCACATTTTATGTACAAAATAATTCTTAGGTAATGAGAATGAGATGTTTTAGAGTGTCTTGTCACTTTAAATCCAAATAAGCTACTGTTGGCCACACCCCCCCAACTCAACATTTACACTCGCTCGTGAAAATGTCTGCAAATCGATGCACAACTGTACATGATTGAAAAGCAAAAGCGGAGCCTCCTGCACAACCAACAGGCATGTCGCAAGTGGTTTCTGGATGGTAAGTCAACAACAAAACTCGTCTTTTCCAGCAGCCATTGTGCAGTGGTAAAGCCAGCTGACCAAATGAGTTCTGCTTGGGTTGCTAGGTGACTCCACAATCAGAATATATGCTCATTTTCCATACACCAAAAACATTAACTTATTGCCAAAAAACCGCTGGGAAGTTTTTTTTGGGCTGTTTTTTAGAAGCTGTTGAGACCCAAATTGAAGCACAAGAACATGCAAAATCTGAATTTTGCATAATGGGTCCCTTTAAATTTGAGTTAAGTCTTAAATTTTCCTCTTTTTTAAATACATTTTTACCTTGATTTGTAACTGGTGCAGGAATTGTGGTCTTTTTACACTGACAGAACTACAAAACTTTGGGGGGAAAAAGTTCTGGTAGTGTTTACCTCATGGCTTTTGCCTTTTTAATGACTAATTTTAACTGTTTTTAATAGAATGAGACAATTACACAACTCACATGAAATGATTTCTTAATAACGGGTAGCCACATGTTGTGGTTTTTAATGCCAGACGTCAGAGGCTGTTTCGCTGTATGTTTTAGACGTCTCAAAAGATAACTTTCAGATATCTGGAGAGCTATATAACAGACTGGGAAGGTAATTCAGCCATTTTAGAAAGCTCTGATGGAGCAGGGACACACAGCTAAAATGTGTTTCTATATTTCCACCTCTGGCTTTAATTGTATTTAAGTTAGTGGTTTACTGAATTCCTTCTCAGAACCAACAGTGAAATTTGTAGTAAACAATGAACTCAGTGAATAAACTAGTACAAAAAAACCCGTTGAAATCATAAATTATGGATACTCAGGAAAAGTTTCTGTGGAAGAAAAAGACACAATCAAGTTGGTAAACATTGCAACTGTCTAATTCCAAGTGACAAAATTTAACAATTTTAACAACATTTCAGCAGAGCTGCACCAAACTCACTGTGATCGATCCTTGTCCACCACCTAACAGGAAGGTAGTCCAACATTTGGTGGGCGTAGCCTAATTACTCCACAGCGCCCCCTAGAAATCCTTTAAAAAAAAAAAAGTCAGCTCCAAGCCATGCTTAGACCAACAATCATAAAATTTGTCACACATGTAGATCTTCACAGGAGATTAAAAACGTCTTTGGGAGCCATAGCCTAAACCCAACTGGAAGTCGGCCATTTTGGATCAAGGCTGCCATCAAGTTTTTTTTTATACACAAAGTCTCCGAGCAAACTTGTCCTACAGCTTTCAAGATCCAGTCTTCAAACTCAGCCAGCAGTCTTGAGGCAATGAAGGTCAAAAGTTATCAAAGGATTTTTCGTACGTCAAAGCACGTGGGCGTGGTCAAGCCTCAAATCTGACCATTCGCCATGAAACATCAAGGTGGATTAACTTCCACACATAAATTCCCGGCTGCATCGAACTTCATTTGTATCATCACAGACCAGAGCTCATCACATTCACATGGTCAAATGGTGACATCGGTTTCGCCCTGCGCTCTTTCAACAGGAAGTCACCTGTTTTCCCACTGTTTTTCTTCCTTTTACTCTATGTTTCATGCAGATTAACCTGTCTTTAATGAAATAGAACAACATGATGGTATATCCTCCTTTCAACAACACTGGCTGCTGACGGGAGCGTGAAGGCGTGGCCGAATTCTAATCCCTCGCCGTTTGCATATGTTACGCATTTCAAATGGATGGAAACAATTGCAACAAATGATGTTTGACTGTTATGTCTCCGCTTCACATTTCCTCTGGAAGGAAAACCTGGAAACATGACTAAATTGCCTCAGTGAATGATGGAGCGGCTGCCGTCTTCTTCCCCAAACTGCCTTCTTATAACAAATTCTCGAAATCATGAAATGACACAATAAACGTTCCACAGTGTAATCATGTCCCAGTGTCTTTTTGTTATTCTAAAACAACCCTAAAGCATCCACTTCAATGAACAGCATCAGCTGCCATCAGGTGTGGCAGCATCAAAAGGTTAAACCAAAACACTTCAACAAGGAGTGGAGTAATCTGTAAGATTTACATGCAAAAAAATAAAAAATACCACCCATTTCTCAAGTGCAACAATATTTTAAGGGTACCAATTCCCTTGAATATATATATATAATATTGATCAAATATATTTATTGAATAAATATTATATTTATTACTCAATATTTATTGAGTTGATCAAAATGTTATATTTATATAACATTTAGCTATAAATGTTATATAAACACATTGGAATTGTGTTTGCCTCTTGCTAGTAGTACTAATAAAATTTATGTGGCGGCTTATACTCTTTTAAGCAGATTTTATTCATTATAGAAACAAGCAATGGTTAAAATCTCCCACTTTATGATGTATCACACATACAGTGGTTGTTTCTAGTTTTAGTGATTGTTTATAAACGTATTTATTTTTAATTATATCTTGTGTGTAATTTTATTTTATTTAAATTTAATGTACAGTTTATTACATGGTTAAATACAGGTTTATGACTCAGTTAATTTGTTTGTGTAATTATGCTAATTTGTAACAAACTTTGTGTTTTAACTTAACTGAATTCCTACGTGTAAGTGTTTCTTGTTTATACTGGGTCTGAATTTTATCTGCTTCTAAATGGATTAATACTAACTGTTACTACTACTTAGTAATAGTTAGTAATACTAACTATTACCTAGTAAGAACTAAGTAATTACTTATAAAATATGTTGATTTCCCAGCTTTTAAATGTGTTCATTATGTTTGCAGTGG
Organism: Xiphophorus couchianus; assembly: GCF_001444195.1. Taxonomy (NCBI): domain Eukaryota; kingdom Metazoa; phylum Chordata; class Actinopteri; order Cyprinodontiformes; family Poeciliidae; genus Xiphophorus; species Xiphophorus couchianus. The sequence continues at coordinate 24,898,313 of NC_040250.1, read as the reverse complement.
GATTTTAGAGAAAAAGTTATAACCGTTTATGTAATCCGGTCAGACGAATCAAAATAGCAACTGATTTAAAACCACATCTACGAGTTTACACACGAAAACAACTCGGAAATCTGTTGACCTCGCGCAGCTGGAAAGCCAGAGCTGCCTCGCGCTCTTTAGCTCGTGAAGCCCTCCCGAACCTCGCCGCAGAGGGGCGGAGCCGAGTCTTTCTCCTCACACGTGATTGGCTTAGCGGGGCTCCTGCGCAGGACCCGGTAGCAAAGCTACGGAGAAGCTCCGGAAACACACGAGCTCTGTTACGGTTCACTCGCCTCCATGTGTGTCTCTGACGAGACTGCGAAATTAACCCGAACATAAAATTGTTGTCTCCTCTGGCAGAAGAGCGAGGTAGAACATTTAGCATTTTGACGCTGGGGGACCGACACGGACATGGCGACGTCGAGCTCCTGTGTTGTGGTGAGTTCTTCCCTCTAGTGAAACAAGAGACGGTAGGTGTTCGGGTGTTACTGCTGTTTGAGCCCAGGGGAGTGACACGCTGTACTGAGACGCTGAGTTCACTGAATGTGCTCTGCATTGTACAATTTAACGCGCTGTTCTTTCATGTTCAGCCCTTAATATAAGCGTGGCCTGCGGCTGGGGACAGGCACGCGCTCTCCACGTTCAGCTCAGTGACGTAGACAGGACATGGTTCGTCGTAAACTCACAAAACAAGACGTGTGGGCTGCTGCGCTTGTCGGCAGCCGTAATTGTGCAATTACACAATTATTTAGAGTTAATCAGCCTGCTGATATGGTTACATTTACTAGCAGGGGGGCGTGCTTAAGACAGACTTTATTTAATAGTCACGTAGGTGCAGTTGGTCCATAATTAGGATTATTTACCGAGGTATTGTGATTATTGATGTGCAGTGTCATTCTCGTACTTTCACCCCAAATAAAGACAATCCAGACAATGGTTTCTGACTTCAACACGTCTAACACGGATTATTTCAATTCTCTCTCTAGTTTCTAAACAGTCGTTACATCAGCGAGTTGATCAAAATGCAGCATACTGACTTCTGATTGGAGGAAAACTATGAACACACTGACTTCTGGGGCATTGGACAGGAGGCATGTACACCGTGGAAACCTTTAGACACACTTCACAGGGTAACCAAAAGAAAAACAACTTCACACGCATGTTTGCATAACTTAAAGCCAAAGAAGTCCTCCAGAGATCGTAATCGACTTCTTTGATCATCTCAGTCTAAAATACAGAAAATATGACATTTTTATTTTGCCCCTGCTCATTCAGTGTATCAAAATTAAGACCTAAATGCATGAACTGTGATACCGTTTTCTGAGTGAAAATCGGATACATGGGAGGGACGATGGATAACGGGATGATTTTGTTCTTTTTTCTTTTGTTGCTGCACATAAAAAAACACATTATTGCAACACAGTTGTTTTCTTTGTGTGAGGAAAATTATGCAGATCTTTCACATTCGGAACAGGCATGTCAGATTTCACAGAAAACTGGTGCTTTGTACTAAAAAAGTACCGGAAAAGCATGACTGGTGCATTTTACTTAACATCCATTTCTTTTCATCGTCTTTTAATCCTTATTAATCAGAACATCTTTTTTTCTGTTTTTTTTTTTTTTTTTTTAGTTCATCTTTATTGTTTTTACCGCTGTTTTGTAAATCACTTCATCCGACACAACTAAAGAAAAACATTTTGAACTCTGAGCTGAAACAAAATGGATATTTAGGTACTTTAAGTTAATCCTATAAAATGGGTTAAAAAGAAAAAAACATGTTTTATGTGAAGTCTTTGCATAAACAGCTTAATGTCTGCCCCGGGCAGATAAGTAAAACGATCACAATTTCATTGTATTTACAAAAACTGTCTTACATAAAATATGATTTTAAAAAAATCAAGGAGTCAGTATTTTGAATATTTGTCATAATGTTAACAGTTTAAAAATATTTTTAATTATTCATGGAATGATGCGTGTCTTATTAAATCTGTCCTGTACGATTAATTAAGCCTTAAAGTTTGTTCTTTTTAGTTTTCGCATCGTAACTCTCCATATTGTCGTGACTGGAAATTTCCCCAAATTACCACAGTTTGTATGGAAACGGTAAAAAGGTTCAGAGGCTGTCGTTTTCCAAACTGACCAGCAACAAGTAGGGGAGGGGCAGTTCTCTCTGGCCTCTTGTTACCACGATTTTACCTGACAGTTACGGCATAACTGACAGCGCTGTCAGTGTTGAAGCCAGAATATATTAAGTCTTTGCAGGGTTTCTCACAGTGTATTATAAGCCTGGCGGGCCACCAGGCCTTACTTGTGCCCCCACCAGGCTTAGCATCGTTTATTTATTTTAGTTTACTTTTTCAATCGTTGCCTTTTATAAGACTTTATAGTTGGTGTTTGGGTATTAATCGTCCAGTCTTTCAATAACGTATAACTATATTATTTTCAAATTTCATGTCAACTTTAAACATTCTTTGACTCAGAAACATGGCATGAATGACTGCCCTAGCGCACCGAGCTTAGCAAGTTTTCTGGGGGAAATCCTGCCTTGGTATACTTACATAAACATAAAAATTCAGCTAATACTGTGGTAGTGCTCTGAGCTTGAGATATTTGAACTCGTACGCCCCTTTGGTTGAATCGGGGCTTGTTTTTGTCTTTGAACGTTTGCTTCAGGCTAAACTCCATTAAGGATGCTACAGACCAGAAATGCGTTCAACATGCAATGCGCCGTGTAGTTTTATTTTCAGAGCACAAGGTACAGCTGTGTGGGATGAGACCGTTCGGTAATATTTGATTTACGGCGCTGTGACGAGCCCCACGCTGGAAAAAAAAATCAAACAAATATCCAGTTCTCTGTTTTCCAAGAAATGGTCGACGCAGTTCAGATTGTGATTAGTGCTGGAAAGGAAAACAAAACCACTGGTTGAACGGCAAGTTTGCTTTGACTCTTTAGACACAGGAGTTTTTCTCTGCCACACCAGATTTAAAATAGCACCATGTTTCTCAGTATAATCACAATCTTAACATTTTTTGTGTTCCTGTGACCTCGGATCAATGATTGTAGAAATAATCTCAGATCATGTGACCATCAGAACATCTGGGTTTATCGGCCGTTATTTTTTGTTTTTTTACTGCCCTCTGTCTGGTGGATGATCTTTATAGGTTAACAACTTCCAAAATTTGAAGCATTTCTTATGTTTTTTGTTTTTTTGTTTGTTTCCAGATTAGCGATGAGGAGCAGGGTTACGACTTGGATCTTTTCTGTATACCCAAGCACTATGCTGCCGACTTGGAGAAGGTTTATATTCCTCACGGACTCATCTTGGACAGGTGGGTCGCCTTGTTCGTAATGACTCAAAACAAGTTAGTGAAAGCGGTAAATTACAAGGTCAACAAAAGGTGGCTGCTCTGTTTCAATAGTGGATTAGATCATAACCTCTTGCCTAGAACAAGAACACAGAGCATCTTTAAAAAGTTTGTTGTTTCCAACAGTGTGACAACCTCCCCATTACTTGAGCCATCCATTTGACTTACTTTCACTTTGGCGCTTCCTCAAGTTTATCCTGAATTTCTGTGAATGCGTAACTTATCAAAAGAATTAAGATCAGACTGTTTATCTGGTTTTCTCTGAAGAGCCTGTCTGTCACAGAAATTAGTCTATTACCTAGTTTCTCTTTTTGCAACATCAAGTTACAGTATTTTTAATGCAACTTAATCTATATTCATAAGCTACATTTAGAGGCAGCACAGTGGTGCAGTTGGTAGCACTGTTGCCTTGCAGCAAGAAGGTCCTGGGTTTGATTCCCGGCCTTGGGTTTTTCTGCATGTTCTCCCTGTGCATGGTGGGTTCTCTCTGGGTTCTCCAGCTTCCTCCCACAGTCCAAAAACATGACTGTCAGGTTAATTGGTCTCTCTAAATTCTCCCTAGGTGTGAGTGTGTTTGTCCTGTCTGTCTCTGTATTGCCCTGCGACAGACTGGCGCGCCTGTCCAGGGTGAACCCCGCCTCTCGCCTGGAACGTTAGCTGGAGATAGACACCAGCACCTCTCCTGACCCACTAAGGACCAGGGTGTTAGAAATGGAGAAATGGTTGGACGTTCAGAGGCAAATCTACAAACGCTAACTTAAATACAAAATGCCTTGTAATTTTATACATACCACAAGTTTTCATACATTTTGTTATGCAGCTTTCGTAAATTTCATGTATTTTGTTGGGATGTTAAGATGAACCAATAGAAGGTGGTGGGTAATTTTGAAGCAGAAAGCAAATGGTACCTCTTTTTCAATAGTTTTGGAAATTTAAAAATGTTGCCATGTATTTGTACTTTGTCTTGTGTTATTCTTAATTAGCATCCTTAAAAAGTCTTACATTTGTGTATCTAAAATTAAGGCCTGAAAATGTCAGAATGTCTCATTTAAAAAAATAAGATGGTCTTAAATTTTCTTATTTAATCTCGTATATTCTACGGATCTCTTTTTTTCTTGCTGGACTTTTCTGTCAGGGAAGTTTGTGGTTGAAACATAAAACATTTCATTGCTTAAGAGGAGAGACTACGATTGCAAGTTTCCCATTAGATAAGACAGCTGAGCCTGTTGGAGCAGCTAGAAAATAAAGAGGAATTTTGGCTGACTGTTGCACAAAACGGAGCTGATAATCCTAACTGTGTTTCCGTCTCCCCCCTACGTTGTCTCAGGACAGAGAGGCTGGCGAGGGAGATCATGAAGGAAATGGGGGGTCACCACATTGTGGCCCTTTGCGTTCTTAAGGGGGGTTACAAGTTTTTTGCAGACCTGCTGGACTACATCAAAGCCCTGAACAGGAACAGTGACCGCTCCATCCCCATGACAGTGGACTTCATTCGCCTCAAGAGTTACTGTGTAATGTATCGCTTCACCCTTTGTTAGCTGTTATTTACATCTGTAGCAGCTCGAATCGTGATTGCAGTACAGTACATGAGGTGTTTCTCCAGCTTATCTGTGGCCTGGTCAAGGTCGCCCAGGGTTTCCCAGGAGGCTGCATGGAAACTGTGTGATTAAAATAAATTGCAGCATGAAAAAAAAACTCGCAATCAAAATCACACGTTTTCATTTGATGTTCAGTCATTTGCCCCCCGCCCCAAAATAGAACAACTACAACATAAACCCAAAGATCCCTTGTACCGACTAATTCAAATTAGCCATTGTCATTTAGGATTTACACAAGTCTCTGTGTCAAGTAGAGTAATTCAGATGATAGCAAGCGTAAAACATCAACACCGACATTGTAGACCTCACTCTTCTAGAAATTCATATGAATCTGCAGAATTTTATGTGGTTTTAGTGATTTATTAAAGGGTCACTTTGTGGGATGATGTTGATAGCTTTCCCATTTTTTACCATTTAAGTATCGTTATTATTATTCTGTGTTCCTCTTTTTTTTTTATCATGAGTTATCTTTAAATGATGCCCTGTATTCAAAGGGTTGCAAAGTAAAGCAGGTTCAAATTAAATTCTACTTAGTTATAAATGAGTATTTCCTTACCGCATTGTTTTGAGGCAACAGATTGGGTTTCTCTTTGCCAGCCCCAAGAACTTCAATTCACTTAATGTATTTTAACAATACTCTTTAATTAAATGAGTTACGATATTCATGTTTTATCAACATAGTGGATACAATTTTAAACAATTTCAACCTGGACAAGCACTAATTTTTGCTTGTACTTCCAGCTTCTGTGACAGCATGGTGACTCTGCTAGCTCACCAGTCTTCTCATCCTTACAGAATGACCAGTCGACCGGTGAAATCAAAGTGATTGGAGGAGACGATCTGTCAACTCTGACAGGAAAGGTCAGTATGGAGAAGAGAGCATTATTGTCACCATTTTTAAATTTACAATGCAATGCATGTGTTTATAGCCTTTAAACATTTTCCTACTGTCTCGGGATCAAACCACAGATTTCATTCTGATAGCTGATCACATTTCTCAAGTGAGAATATCAACAGAACAAACCTTTGTGTATTTTATTTGGATTTTGCATAAAGCGCATGAAAAGGATCAAGTAATTCTGTGGTGAAGGGAAAAATCTACAGGGTCTTCTTTAGTTTTGTTGTACAGTATAATTTGCTCCATCATCTCTTATACTTTCATATACGTTCCTTTTACATGAAAGGACTGGAATTATGAACTTTGTTTTTTGTCTAACATCAGTATTCAGTATATCTTTGTGCTGCTTATAGAGTAATCCTGACACAAGTGTCCACAAATTAGTAAATCTGGTGAAAGAGGAGGATGCATTTCAAAAATCTATATTTGAAATTACAAATTTGCTTGAAACGTTCACCTCTTTAAAATCTCTCTTACCAAAATAAACTCCTTGTCATGTATGTAACGTGACCATATGTTTTAGTTTAATATGTCCGTGTAATTTTTGTATGCTTCCACATGTTCACTGATTCCACTTGTAGCAAGTAGCACCACATTGCCACAACAGATTGATACAGACACAAATTATGTGATTAAATATTAACATTCTCTTCTTCTCTTTTGCACAGAACGTCCTAATTGTGGAGGTATCGTCTTTCGTCTCCTCTCATCCGGTAATAAAGCAAAGCGTCTCTCCGATCCCACTTTTATAAGCTCCTCTCATGCTTTGTCTTTAGGATATAATTGACACAGGCAAGACTATGAAGACGTTATTGCAGCTGCTCAAACAGTACAATCCCAAAATGGTTAAAGTAGCAAGGTACCTGAACAACGTCCTTTTAATACCGACACATGTAAATTGTGCAGCAGTTTCTTCTTTCTATTGATTGGTGCTTTGCTCTTAGTTTGCTGGTGAAGAGAACACCGAGGAGTGTCGGCTACCGACCGGACTGTAAGTGACTTTCTTTGCGCAGCAGCTAAAGTTTGGAAATTTGAGGATTTGTTGTGTAGTGCCATGACACTGATTAGTCAATTTTCCCAACATTAAGGACTGTCTGGCAGTGAAGATCCCAAACAGCAGAGTGATTAAAAATGAAAGTTCGCCCCAATCCTTATGTAAACCATTGTTAGTCGGTTCATCGTAATTGAGTTTTTGAAATTCAGTTGAGGGAAGAAGATCAGCGTAGCAGCCAGATCTGTTTCTTGGATCTGTAATGTGAACAGGATTACAGGCTAAAAAGGGATCATCAATTCCTTTCTTCAAATTTAGAAATGTACATGAAGTAAGATCACTACTTATTTATATATTATTATATTAATATAATACATTAATGATTAGGAATAAAAGCAAAATGGCTTTTGAAGACGGTGACTGTTATGTTCTGATATGATGTTCTGTTCTGTACGAACATGGACTGAAAGGCCGCTCAGAGGAGAAGAAGCCATTCATTTCAAAAGCAAGATAAAAAAACAAACACTAGATTACAGTTTAGAAATGTTGCACATAAAGTCTTGAAGTTTTGCGGTCACATCCTGCAGTCTGCTGACAATAAAACTGACGGTTTTGACCATAAGAAGCATCATTACATTTGGAGGTAAAAGAGCCAGGAAGTACAGGGCGGTTTATACCAAAACCTTTGACCCAAGTCATACAGAATAAAGTGTAATCCAAACAAACACTCAAGGGTTGTGTTTGTTTGGATTAGAAGTTCAGAGAAATCTTACATTATTCTGCGTTCTTAACAGTACAGTGTGATTATATGTGATGGGAGATAATATTCTACCCCATAATCCTGTAGGTCCCAGGTCTCCGTGGCAACACTACTTTGTACTGATTGACATCCGCATCACTATTTGAGGTCAGGATGATGAGTGTGAGGAACCTGTGAAAGCATCTTTTAGTTTGGGGAACTTGCCAATCCTGATGAGTGAAATATTGGTCTATACCAGGGGGAGACTTGGGAAATGAATCTCACAGCTGGCTTGGGAATGCCAGGATGTCCTTGGAAAACCTGGAAAACAAGAGAGGATTGTAGATTTCTTTAAGATTGTAGATTTTTTAAAACATATTTTCAGTTGTATGTTGTGCTGACATCATTTATTGTCAGTTTAATTTTATGGCAGTTTATTTAAATGTCTTAAAACCTTGCAGACCTTTTGTGAAACTACAAACGTACGAGTGAGGGGGAGCGCAGCTCACATATTTACACCCTGAATTCACTTCAACTGGCTATCTGAGATTCACTCATGTAAACAGACGTTCAGATGGCGTATGGGTTTATATTCCACAGTGTGAACAAATACAATAGTTTGGTTCACTGTTCTTTCTAAAATCAGTTCATCTAAATAATGTTTAATTTGTTTTTTTCTGTTAAATTGTACATCATAAACTTTCAATAATGTGTCAATTGTTATACTATCCACAGTTGAGAAAATTGTTTTTCTCTTCTTTTCTTTTTTTTTTTTTTTTTTTTGCTGTAGTTGTAGGATTTGAGGTCCCTGATAAATTTGTGGTGGGATACGCTTTAGACTACAACGAGTACTTCAGAGACCTGAACGTGAGTATTACATAAATGTAAACAAAAGGAGCCAAGTGGCTTCATTTGTGTTAAAAATAAGAAAAGTGTGTTTGATGTGCTTCAACATTTAAGGTCCTGTTTTTTCATTTCAGCACATCTGCGTGATTAGTGAAACGGGGAAGGAGAAGTACAAGGCATGAGAAGCACTTCAGTACACTTTTTTTTGTTTTTTTAATGTTTGGTAAAAAAAAAATTTCCCCTTTGCAATTCATTTTGTATTTGATTATTTCATGTTGTGTCATAATGAAATGCTGAGCCTGCTCAAGGTCCCACCGAGGCGGTGGTCCTGCCGCTCTGTTTCCTTTGCCGCGCACCTGCACGATTGCCTTACGATAGAAACGAGCCCACCACAAATTAGTACGACGCTTTTATGTTCCCACACTGACATTTTTTAATGCTTTTTTTTTTTTTTTTTAATTGAGTAATTTATTCAGGGAAATGCTGCTAGCGTAAATGTTAACAATTGAGCTACCAAAAGATTTTCAGCCTCCTATTTTAAAAGAAACACACACACAAAAAAAAGAAACCTTCTGCAGCCATTTGGTTTGCGCTCTTACAGAGTACAAAATATTTCTGGAACATTTTATTATTTTTGTCCATCTTGGACAAAAACCTGAACTCTTCTTTGGTTACTGGCATACGTGCGAAGACTTTCTTTGAAATGTTTGTTGTTGTAGTGACTCCTAAATGTTTGCTGTTGTCCCCAGTGGGCATGCTAAAGATTAAAAATCCCTCTGTTGGACTGTAAAATACGTCTCCATATACTCCCAGTAATTCTTTTAATTTTTTAATAGATGGGGAGCCTTTAAATACTACGAAGCATCCTAAGTTTACAGGTGAAAAAATGATGAGTTGCTTCCGGGGGTGAGTGTTGAGGGGTTAAACAGGGTTTGAGATTGTGTTTGTTTGGTTCACATCACAATAAACGCTCTTGTTCACTTTCTGTAGTCCTGAACATTTCCGCACAGACAATTAAATGTTTTCACCCCTCGTGTGACTCGTGCACTTCTGTACAAGGGTTATAGTTTCTAATTACATAGTCAAAATGCACCTTAATGGTACAACTGCATGTCTTCAGTCAGAGGCATCTGTTGAACAACTGACACAAAGGCTGCTACAGGATACCCTTCATGAATGACTTAAAAAAAATATTTATTGAGAGCTTCAACATTTATTGCCCTTTTGATAAATTATTGAAGTTTTTCAAAGGTCCCAAGCATTGTTTTTTTTTTTTGCAAAAAAAAAAAGTATTACTGTTGTGGTGTAATCTTGACGCCAATATATCTATGTGACTGTTAGATTTCAGAAAAATCAGTAAGAGTAAATAAAGCTGGGTAAGGTAATTGTGTGAAGAAGCATCGCTTCACCCCAACTGTGACTCATTCATCAGGAGACTTCATATAATTCATTAGAGTTACGATGTTGGGGTTATAAAACAACATGATCATTGATGAACATATGACAGGTCCCATTTAAGTTTGGCAGGGGCCAATAAAACCGCAAATTTGCGTAAGAAGATGCTCTTATCAGGTTTGGGTTGTTTGGTTGTGTTTACACTTTTTTGGCCTGCTTTGAAAACCTAATGTATGGTGGACAGAGTTGGGTAGTAACTCGTTGCATTTACTGGAGTAACTTTTTTTTGGGGGGGGGGGATGACTTTTAGAAGTATTTTTCCTGTGCTGTACGTTTTACTTGTGCTTGAGTAATTTTCTTAGGAAGTTTCAGCACTCAGAGTATAATTTCTGCATCCTAGGCCCACTGTTGGTAACGTCACTGAGCGAAGAGCAAGCTTGTTTCAACCAAAGAGTGACCAAACACACACCTGCAGTTTTTGTTAAAGTTTCATGTTTCATATTGAAAGACGTTTCTTTGAAAAAAAAATATAATAATAATAATTTTACCTAATTTAGCTTTTTTTTTTGCACTTCTGTTATATTATTTTAATTTTCCACATAGCTTTAGATTGATTTACTTTTGGTCCATCTGATGATGTAATTTTTTAAATATTAAACGATTATGTTTTGATCATGTTGGGAATAAATGATTGTGTTTTCCTCCATCTCTTTTAGCTGCTCGCGTGCACGCGCTCGTATATACACACGCGCGGTTAAGGAAATGACTTCAAAAGGGGTACGCCGTCTTGAGCTCGTGGCTCAGGTGGAGGCTTAGAAAAGGAACCGGAAACTGTTCCAGTCCTGGGCTGTTTTCTGTGCTTCCCATATGGAAGCATGACGATGGACCTGCGCTATAACGGTAAATCATTTCTCTGTTGTTCCAAAACAAAGTTATCACTTATTTGGCCTTAATAAATTGGACTGATGATATTAACTCTGCTTTCAGAAAAAAGGTCCGAGGCAACAAATCAGTTACTCAGTGCTCGAGTAGCCTTTTTAACAAATACTCTTATTTGGGTAATTTCTTGGACGGCTACTTTCTACTTTTTCTTGAGTAAAAATATGTTGAAGTAATAATATTCATTATTATTTTAGAAGGTCTCTGCATTTCACCCTCAGCACACCATCCTGGTGTTGATGGTAGGTAGCGGCATGACGCCTGCATTGGAGCCGAAATACAACTTTTCCGATTTTTAATTTGTGTTTTTAAAGTGTCGTCTGACGTCCAATTCTCAGTAAAGCGCTACTTTATGTTGGTCTATCTATCGCAGCAAAAATACACTTGCGGTATTAGTTAAAATGTAACTAAACGTGGAAAGATTATGTGCCTGCTTAAAAAAATAAACTTTGAAACAATAAAATTAGTGTAATTTTTCAATTCTCCAGCTATGGACAAAAGTATTAAGTTTTATTGTATTTTTGTAAAAATATTAGCTACATAAATGGGGACACCAACCATTTTTATTTATTTTTTTCAGCCTACAGTGTTTGCTGTCACACCGGCAAATGAAGCGGTCTCATTGGACAGCTGTGCTAACGTTGAAAGGGGCGTGAAGTTTCGTGCTAACACCTAGCTTCAATGTAATAATCTGTTGGGACTCTGGTTCATTCTTGGCGGTGCATACCTAGCAGAAACTATATAAATTATGCTGCTGATTCTCAGGGCAATATTCTTAGTAGACCGAGACTAGTTAGTTCTGTGAGCCGAAGTGGTTAGCAGGTTGGCGGAAGAAAAAAACAACGTTTAGAGGAACAAGTGATGGCACTTCAATGCTAACGTTGCTAGTTAGCTTCTCCGGCTACCGAGCTCAACCATCTGGGTAGCGAAAATGAGTGGAACACTAGCTGAGCTGCGTTAGCTAGGAGGTATGATAATCTTTTCATAGCAGCGTCGTTCCTTTAACGCTATCCAAATTAGACTTACAGGAGCATTAAAGCTGTACATAAATCAACTATTAGGCTAGTTTGGCTAAACCTGGCTCGTGTTAGGAGGCAAAGTGTAGTTATAACTCGGTTCTTCGCTGACACCCCGCCGCCTTGCACCAGCAGACTTAACGGGTCAGCAGCTAGCAGCTACTGGGCTTTGTGTAGTATGTAGCCACGGCATACTAACCATCCATCTGGGAAGTTTTTGACTGCTCATAACGTCACAGCAGCATTTGAACAGCGTAGTTGGAGCTGCATATAAGGCGCATAAAACACTGTCATGGTTAGAAACCGTTGTTAACTTGTCACGTTGAGGAAGGGGCCCTGCATATCGCTCTGGGTCTAACATTGTGCTAGTTGGCTCGGCTTATGTCGCCTCAGTTTGATTGATTTGGCCAAAATTAATTTCAATCATGTAAAGCCGGGTAAAGTTCGACGGTCAGTAATGTAGCTTTACTGAGCTGGGCCGCCATTTCAGGTTCATGAAGCCGTGACGGGCAGCATTGTCGAGCAGAATGAACAACTTCGGAGTCATGACACAAGAAAAGATGGAGCTGGACCTGGAAATCCCAGCTGCCTTAGTCCAAAGCGATGGACACCTGAGGAGATCAAACAGTGCACCCATGATTAATGGATTGAGGTTCTGCAATAGTTTTTTTTTTTCTTCCTCCACCTAAATCACACATCTTTCAGTGAATGAGTTTTTCTCTTTCTAACGCAACACGAGTTGACAGTACGACTTTGGCATGATGGCTGACGGACACATTTTGTTTTGTCATTGCAGCGATAACGCTCAGGTCTTCCAGAGAGAGATCCTACGTTGTCGCAGGAACAGCACTACTGTTGTCAACAGACCCAGCATGGTACCGTTTCTGCAACTCAGTCATGTTGCTGCAATGTAAGCCTGAATCCCACAGCACTATATGTTCTTGCTGTGCCACAGGTCCCTTCATCCCCCATCCGCGTGCCCAGCACCAGGCTTCACCAGATAAAACAAGTAAGTGTGTGTATATATATACATGTATGTCACCACTGTTGACTTCTTTAATGAAAAGACTTTGCTTTTTAGTAGTAGAAAAGTCTCTTTCTGTTTGTTGATGCCATGTGGCTTTCTAAAACTAGATTCTTTTCCTAGCTGGACTTAGTTTGCCAGTTGAGGTCGTAAGCTTTGAGTCTGGCAGCTGCGATGTCTGAAGACTGCATTTTAATGTACAAAATCTACTTTGTTTCAGTTGTAGAACACCGACTTTTGTAGTCATTGCTTTTCTTGTTCATCTTTACAGGAAGAGGGAGTCGACTTGATGAACAGAGAAACTGCTCACGAGCGGTACGACCCCGTCGGCGGCCGGACGGAGACGTTATTCTCGTGTGAAACGCTTACAAACCTGATTTACGTATTTTTGTCCACACAGGGGAGTTCAAGTTGCCATGCAGATGAGCCACTCTTGGGAGGAAAGCCTCAGTCTGGTAAAAAACAAATAAAAAAACAACTATAACCCTTATGGGGTTAAACGATTATGTTTTGATTATGTTAGGAATAAGTGATTGTGTTTTCCTCCATCTCTTTTAGCTGCTCACTAAAAGAGATGGAGGTTGATCTCTTGTGGTCAACCTCCATGTGGTTGATCTGCTCTTGTTTTGGGGGGCATTCCTCAGAGTCAGCAGCAGCTGTATTTGTGTGGTGTAAGCATGCTTTGGCCAAAAGGCCATTTTTTTCGTCCTCACTGTATGAATGTGGCGAGGACGAGTATAAAGCATGCTAGATTAACTTTTGGGAGTTAACAGGGCCACCAGCCTTTCAAGTCCAGGCTGAGTCGGTAGTATAATACTCCCACAGTCTTTGACTTTTTACTTACAACTCCCTGGGCCCCCCATGTGGGAGGGCGTTCTGCGTCAGGGGATTTACTTGCTTTCAGCATCTGGTGCTGCTGTGTCCGCAGAGCGACAACGACATGGAGAAGTCTTCGTCTCCGAAGCGGATCGACTTTGTGCCCGTGTCGCCTGCTCCGTCCCCGACCAGAGGAATAGGAAAAAAGGTGCGCGCTCTTACCAGCTTCTACTGCGACGGCTCTTTGTCTTCACCTTTTAAAAAGCAGAATTTCTTAATGTTTTGGAAGTAAACGGTTAGCAGACCTCTGGTGACCTCATCACCATGTTTTTTTTTTTTTGTGTGTGTGTGTTTCTTTCCCCGTCCCCTCAAGCAGCAGTGTTTCTCTCCTTCGCTACAAATACTTGTCAGCAGCAACGGTCTAACGCCCAGCCCGATACCCAGCCCAACACGCCGGTTTAGGTCAGTAAGTGTTTTTGGAGTTGCAACTATTGTTAATCTGTTCTGTTTTTGTTTAGTTTTCTTTTTTTCCTCCAATCCAGAGGCGTCCAAACTTTTTGTCATGTAGGCCAAATAAACCAAAAAAAAAAACAACCAAAAAACTACTAAAATCAAGCAAATAAATTAGTCTTTTTATTTAAGTAAAAGGAACATTAGTCATTGTACATCCAAAACTCAAAAGGGATTTTGAAAGTTTGCTGTGTTTAAGAGCAAGCCGTCTAGTTTTCAACAAATCGATTCACGGTTCTAAGAACAGGATTCTGGTCACTTCCTTTTGAAATACTTGCTACGTTTAGCCAAGCTTGATAAAATATGCAAAAGCTGATTTGGATGCAGCAAAGTCGACCTTTCAGTAAAACATCAGAAACTTCCCTAGAAACTCGCATACACAAGGTGACAATAAAAGATTGATGTTTATATCGTTCTTAAGGATCAGTTAAACCAGTGTTGTGTTTGCGCTGCAGCGTTTTCCGGATGTTCACTGTTGTTTTAACCTTTTGTTTTGTTAATGTACTCCCAAGTTTTTGATGTTGGAAAGTCTCCTTACCGTCACCCTAATCTTTGGCTCCTTCCACTGATTATTACAGAGCAAGAGATGTCTTCTGAAGAGTCTTTATGTGTAAATATGTCTTATATTCTTTGAATGATGGTGACCAACAAGAATGAATAAATCTCGATTTGGCAGATTTATTGATCTTTCACGTCGCTTTTATTAAACGTTTGCGGTGAATGTTTGTGCTCGACCGTATGGATTGGAATCGATCCACCATACAATTCAAGTTTTGCATCCAGACCTTGTTTCTGAAAATCTTTAAAACGCATTTTCCGAAAGCTCTTGTCTGACAATTGAATTTCTCAAAATATTGTAACTTGAATCTTCTGACGGAAGCTGTAACTTAAAACGAAGCTGCCGATTTCCTAAACGCCTGCTACGACACGCCTGACAGAAATCTGCTTAACGCTCGACGCTTCTGCTCTTTTCAGCCGACGGAGTCAAAGTCCGATCAACTGCATCAGAGCCAGCATCCTCGGCCCGATGAAGCGCAAAGGTGAGACCCGCTTCCTGTACTTCTTAAGAACCAAAACATTTCATCCAAGTTTGACTTTGCAGTCCCAATGATTTTCTACTTGGATCAGAGTATATTGATCTTTTCAAAGCCATTTCTGTCGAAGGCAAACGTTATCGACGCATGCGGAGAAAAATCCATGTTTTGTGTTGAGTTTAAAATTGGAAATTGCTTAGAAAAAGATTTGATTTGTAAGAGGTTAAATGTAGTTTATGTCTGTTGACTACTTTATCTTTATAGCTAAAGATCTTTGTGAAAATACAGGGGAGATGGAGACGGAAAGCCAGCCTAAGAGACTCTTCCAGGGAACCACCACCATGCTGTCGTCTGACATGTCCAACCTGTCAGACCTCAGCTCCTGGTAAGGGACAGACACCACGCGGTTTGATGGGTAAAAAAATACAAATGAAATCATCTTCCTGTTAAAGGAGATTAGATTAAAACTTAGATGTAGTTTGAGATAAAATCAGCAGGTTGACTCGGGTAGTGCAGGTTTGGGAATGGAGGAAAACAGAAATAAACTGCACAAAAAGTTTGAGATTCTCTCTCTTTTTTTTTTTTTTAATGTATTTTTGCCCTAAATTCTGCTAACAAATCAGACCAATTAATAGTGTCATGTTATGCATTTTAAATATTTTTTTTTCTGGTGGCAAGTGAATTCAATTAACATTTATTTTATCTCTACATATTTTATGTCTATCTCTATAACCGCTTATGTCACATGCGTCAAACTCGAGGCCCGGGGGCCAAATGTGGCCCGCCGTAGCTTTTGGTGTGGCCCGTTAGACTCCAGATTACATCAGCAAGTCGCTCCACTTTATCACAATTCTGCAAAATTCACACAAAATCAACAACGCCCCACATTTCTTCTGATTTTACTGCATTTTCTTTCCTAAAAATTTAAAAACAAAACAAGAAAACCAAGGAAAACATTGGTTTGAAATGACTGCTGCCTCAGCCTTGCTTGATGTCAAGTCATAGTCCATGACCAACACGGCGATTAGTACAATGTCACATTTAGCCTCATATATTAGCGCAAAACACAAAAATTCCTTACAAATATTTCTAAATGAGCACCATAACATCTGTGATTTTGATTGCAAAAAACCAACCAAATTTTTTTTTTTTTTTTAAATCACAAAATCCCAGAGGGACTGATTAGTGTGAAAAGATGATCAATGTTTAATTTTGAGAAACTCTTACTGAATGCTGAAACAAATAGCTATTGATTAGTATTTTAACAGTTTAATGCCACAACCGGCCCTTTAAGAACATTCAGATTTTTGATATGACCCACAACGAAAATGAGTTTGACACCCCTAGCTATATACTGTATTATAATCCTCAAAAAAACCTAGAGATGGAATAACTCGTGCTTTTTACTACAGAACTGTGAGTGAGTAGAAAAGCATAGCAAGTCTGTAGACGTTTCTTCGGTTTTGGTTAACATGGTCGTCTTCCTCTCTTTTAGCCACTCTCCAGATTTGCTGGACGGGAGTCTCAGCAGCATCGGCTCCTCCACGGACTCCCCGGGAAAGATGGAGGGCGTGTTCCCATCGTCATCCAGCAACTCGCCCTTCACCTCCCTGCAGGATTTGTCTCCGAAGTGACAAGCAGCGATGGCCACCATCTTGTGCGTTTCGGGGGGGGGAACAGCGTCTTCCTCAACCCAATTGATCCCATTTAGGCCCGCATCTAGTTTACATGGACCATTTTGTTTTTTCGTTTCCATATTTCCCTCTGTACCACTGTTGCCATGGCTACTCTCTAAGAGGCTGTAGACGGGTTCAGGTTGAGGAATCTAAAGCCACGCATCTGTTTGGGTATCGGAGGTTACGTCTGAGCGACACTGACTGAAGACACTGTGAGCGGCAGCTGCTACTTGACCCTCTGAGGTGATGCCTGGTTGCTGAATGGTGTGGTGTATTACTGGCTTTACCGCCATTTTGTCCCACATGTCCCCAATCACCTCAGAGAGACGCCGAGTATTGGACAAAAAGACTCATCCTGTTTTAGTGCTGGAAAGCTTCGTCCCATATGCCTTTGTATGTACACAGTCTGCAGATTTTATTATTTTTTTTTGTGTAAGAAAAGATTTAACTTATTGTTTTCCTGCTTTGTTGTGTAAGTATGTACATATGAATCTAGTATATGTATAGTTTTACATTTGGCTGTGAGGTGAATGTAGGCACACGTTTTCTGGGGTACAGCTACGGAGAGCTCCTCTTTTGTTTCTTTTTGGAGAAGATTTTTCAGAATATTTTTGATTATAGACTGTGAACTGTGGTGACCTTTTTTGGGGGGGGAGCAGATTTTTAGTTCTTATTTGCTGCGACCATAACAACCCAGACGGAGCGAGCGATGCAACGAGCAGGAACTTGTGAACGAAACCTGTTCATTTCTGGTAGTCTTTCAACACTAAGAGGTTCCTGTGTATCGTGTGGTTTTTTTGTAGGTATGGAAAGTGTTAAAGATTACCCCTCATTCTTCAGGCAAAGTGTTTATGAAGATTTATGGACAAAATATATGTATATATACATATATATGATTGAACGTTGATGGGTTTTTTCTTAAATCGGACAAAACTGACTGCTAAAAGGAAAACAGAACCATCCCATTGGGGATGAAGAGACTGCTGTTGCTGCCATGTTTTAGGTGCGTTGCACAGGATGCTCATCCAGCCTGTGTCCTAGTCTTAAGCAGAAAAGATGTAAAAGTTTTTTTTTTTTTTTTGTTTTTCTTTTGTTTTGAGGAAAAACAAAATGCAGAGATTCAAGCCTGCACTGTGATATTTTGCACCAAAATGCAATCGTTGGGTTCTGCTGGGTCCGTGTCCGTGCTCTCCTGTGTTTACGCTTCCTCAACCTCCGTTGCTCTGTCGCCTTAAATGTTCATGTACAAAATGAATTGATTGTAAATCATTTCATGTAAGTGATCCCTTTTAATTTAAAGAGGTTTGGTTTCAGATCTTTTACTGAATGACTCTGTTTTAACTTTATTCTTTTGTGGGAATTAATTCTTTTTTTATTTATTTTTTTTGGTGGTGGTGGTGTTTATTATGTAACACTGCCTTTGATCGGTGGCCACATTGATTGAATTATATAGCAAAAGGAATTCAAATGCAACTCAAATCAAGAGTCACTGTAGGAAGGAAGGATTTCCAGTAGCAGTCAGTCTTCCATTGGCTTGGAAGAAACCTCTGACTGAAGACTGTTGGTATGTGACCTGTGACAACATGCTAACCACTTCATATCCAGGCAGCAGAGATATTTCACAGTAACCTGTCCAGGATGAACAGTTGATGCTGCTAATCCACCTCCTTTGCTTTTGCAAAGGAGAAATGGATGGGTTTTTTTTGTTTTTGTTTTTCTGGATTGTCCTCCTGTAACATCTGCAGATGGGGGTTTTGTTTGCTTCATTTTTAAAAAAATACAGTATACATCCAAAGAAGATTAGTTTTTTGTTTCTATGGCAACTGTGTTAATATTTTTGGGTCGTTAATCTGCTAAAAGACCAAACGACTCATTTTCCGATTACTGGAAGAGACTGTGTTTTTATTCAAAACCTGGTATTTCAGAGTTTGAGCTCGCACACAAGATTCAGAGCCTGTGGAGGAGAAACGGGCCCGCAGCATCACAGATCCTCCACCTTACTTAATATTGGGGGATATTTTCCCACTTATTCCGAATTTGCTTGACATCAAGCCAGCTGGAGTGTTGAAGTCCAATCTTTCATCTCATTTGACCAAAGTTCCAGCAGAGGTAAGCAAACTAAACATTTGTGATGGTTGGATTAAAAAAAACCAAAAAAACATCCCAAGTAAATAAATGTACTTGAATTAAAGATTGGATTTTCTTGTTCCAATTTTTCAATATTTAATTATATTTAATCCTGAAATGTAAGATCTATTTATTTCCATCTTATTAGAAAAGCAGCTTATTTACCTAAAGCTACAGTAGATTTAGAAGAAATATTAAAAGTTGCAAGATGCGAGTAAATGTAAACATTTCTATTAAGTGGATTGTTTTCTAGCCTTATTTACGACTGCTGGACTGAATAGTCAGTGCGGGTTTATGTGACAGACTTGAGAATAATCATGCTTTTTGATTGGAGCTACTAGCACTACAACGCAGCTGCATTAAGACTTTATTAAACATGAGTTTCAATGTTACGTCAAACTTCGGTGAAATGTAAAAAGTGTCTCAAGGGTTTACGTGGGAGACAGAAGCAGCCACATGCACTTGAATGCATCGTCTTCAGTCTCGTGCTATGAAAGCTTCAAAACATCAATATGACCACAGTCACAGGTGCATATCATGACGTTTTAATGGCTTTATGTACACGTTTGCATGTAGATTTCTTCACACTCAAGTTAACCATATTGAGTCACACAATGGCAATAAAATTACGAAGAATGCATGACGGTCCAGGCGACGTCCCAAGCGCCTCGCGACTCTTCCCTGGCCGAGGCTCGGAGGCGGCGTCTGCTCAGCAAGAGTTCCCATAGAGCGTCCCGTTTTTTTTTTTTTTTTGTAACAGCCCAGAAAACATTTATATATTTGCAACCAATGTACTAAAATGTATTTGTCAGCGGATGGAGTTATGGAGCTCCACCAGAGCGCTGAGAGCTCTGCTCGTCGAAGTCGTGCCTCTGGTTCCACGATGTTGATAATCACAGTTACAGTCATTGTCACGTTTCTCTTCACGTCTCTTCATCGCTTAAAACGGTTTATCCTCGTCCTTTCAGCACAGTGCACTTCATGTACGTAGGATGACCATAGTCAGAAGACCTGGAAAATAAACAAACAGGAAAATGTTAGAAAAAAACACTAAAAAAAAAGAGAATTTCTTTTTTACACGAGGCAAACGTAGAGATGCACTAACTAGTCTCTCAAGTTTCTCTTCAAGCACTGTAATATATGCATAGGCATGTTGTAGTATGCAATGAATAGATTAATTGGATGATAAAATGAGCTTACATTAGGATAATTAAAAAAATTTTAAGGGCACTTTTGTTTCCAAAGATAATCCATTTTATTTATCACTTTGGTTGTGTGTGTTATTTCTGTCTATTTTTTTGGTTGTGCTTTAATTAAAATGTTTTCCACGTCCAGTGTTAAGTGTGTTTTGTCTTTTTCTTTTTTTTTGCTAAATGAAAGTTTAACCGTCCGTGAGAGAACGAACTTGCACTGTTATGTCATTATCAACATATTACTTGAAAATGGTCTCAAACCAATAACATTATCGTTTATCGCAATAATTACTGGGACAATTTATGGCCTTGGAAAATTTATCATGACAGACCAATATATAAAAATTAAAAAGAAGCATTTCTCCCCTTATTGTTGTGAGCAATTCTTAAAACAAAGACAAAATGATGGCAAAGTTGACTGGCGTTTGCAATTTGTGTAGCTAGCCGCAGTTAGCGCGGTTAGCATTACAGAAATCTCAGTCTCTGTGCGTACGCTGTACTTCAACTCATTTTTCAGAAAAAAAAATATCTGTCTGTATAAATTTCTCTGATTTAGTGAGTGTTTTTACAGCCTTACCAAGAACATAAGCAGCTACCAGTTTCTTGTTAACACTTAAGTGGAGGTAGACAGGCACAGTGGATTCTTGCTCCCCCAGCGTTGGAAGCATCAGGGCGATCATGCACACGAGTCCCAGCAGCACTGTGAGCAGACTGGGTCCTCCAGCAACGGGACGGCTCTCTGTGAATACAGGAAGCAGCATCGGAATGAATACCATGCATCGCTTGCCACAATTTACCTGCAATATTGAATATTATGATGACTTTAGAAATGATCTGCAGCTTGGAAATATTATTCCAAAAGTGGACAAAATAATTTTGTGCATTTGTACAATTCGAGGTTTTAGAACATTGAAGAAAGCAAAAGCAGATATTTGAAAGGTGAAAAAGATGTTTTAAGTGTGGTAGCTTTATTTTTGTGCTGCTATAACTTATTTTCAAAGGCAGATTTCTATCTAGGTTTGCGTATCAGTTCAACGTTGCCTTTGTGCTTGGAACCATAGACAACATTTTTTGTCTTTGAGCAAAAGTTCATTGTTGAAATACACAGTTCAAAGACAGAGACAGGGACATCTACAGACAGATGAGGCTTGGGGAAAAAGTTTCATTTCTTTCTAAATAAAATCCATTGCACCCTTGATATTATATCAGAGCATTTACTCAATATGTGGTATTAACTTGTCCCATACATATTTCAAAGTCTGAGTGGATGTGTGAAAAATTCTTCGATCAGTACATGTTTTAAAAACTTACTACAAAAATGTTTTCATGGCCTCAGATGAGTGAAAACACTAAGAAGTGGTTTCGTTGTTCTTTGGCTCCATCTAGTGGTGGTACGTCGCAACGGCCGCTTACCTGTCTGAAACGCAGTCTGCTCGAAAAACTCGCTGTCCGCAAACTGCTCCTTAATCCGGCGCTCCTCGTCTTGGCTCCTGGCGCTGGACGGCTCCTGCGAGGCCGAGGGACGGAGCGTGGCGGTCACCTCTTTGCGACCCAGCGCTTTCCGCTGACTTTGCTCCGACACCTGCAGTCGGAACTTGTCGTACGCGCCATAGTGGCACGGCCGGACGTCTCTGTGTCGGATTACTCTGCGTAGATGTGCAAGAATTTGACTTGATCGCCTTATTTATTTCGCCTGAGGCGAGAAGATGTGAGCGCGAGGAGTTTGCACTTACATGTCAACGCAACACTGCGGCTTGACGGCTCCCGTGGAATCAACCACAGTGTACTTGTTTGGCGCTGTGCACAGCACTGAAAGTGGGAGAAAAATAAATAAATAAATCATTAACATGAACATTTTCGATAATTTCATATGCCAAAAGAAAGAAATATATCGACTATTTGCCCCCTACCTTTGAATTTGAGCGCGAACTCATAGGGATTGTAGAGGGTGAGCACCTGCTTATGAGACGACTGCTCATCCGCGTAGAAGACGAGCTCGGTCGGGAACACGAACACAGGAAGGTTTCCCTCCGCTAGCTGGTGCTGCTGCATTGGCTCCGGCTGAGCTCTGCCCCCTCCCTGTCCACTCTCTGACCGGGCCCCCCCAGTCTTCTCAAGCAACTACCCAACGGTGGGAACACCCCGACAAACGTAGAAAGAGCTAGCACCGCTCTCAGCTCCTCAGGGCCATGGCGTGCTCCTGTGAAGAGCCACATGAACAAAAGAGGTGACCAAGACCTGAACTTTTCTGGATAACGGTGCTATCTGTGCAAGATATTAAATTAAATAAGAAATTAAACAGATATTAAGTGTTCTTTACTATTGTGCTAACTGTATCTTATCCAGAAAAATGTATTCGTTTAAGTAGAGATGTACCATTTAAATGGGCAGAGCCTGACATCAGCTAGTTTTTCCTTCATGGGCCAAAACATTGAAAAACAAATAATCATCTTGTTTGTTTTTTTTGGAATGTAATGGTACGGAGTCCCCTAGGGGACATGGGGAATCTTTTTTCTTTTGCGTTACCTCGCAATACTGTACTGGTCAGTTATGCAGCATAATTGAACACTGTAAGCCTTTCTTACGGTGGGCGCCGTACTTTCTGCTTTAATATAAGGTTATGTGAGGTTTGTCCATGAATGTTGGTATCTTTTTGTGAAATATCTGAAGTTTTATATCTTTCTTTAGGATAGAAAGGCGCCACAAACCTACGATATAAACAGAAACCTTCTGTAAGTAGGAAAGAAATAAAAACACATTATAATTTGGACTATTTCTGAGTTATTATCGCGGGTAATAAATCATCTGACAGTTTTGATTGTGTCTCTGTTGTGTTCTAGTCTGAATGGTTTAAAGAGCTGCTTTCAGTGCCGCTCCATCTCAGCCTTAACAGACATAAACATGCAGTAAAAAATAAATCAATTTTCAATCAGTGTTTTGCACCAAACAGTTTTTACTATTAACAAGTTTTTATTATTAAAAACACGACAAACTAATGATGGTAAAGGGATTAACTCTGGGTTAACTCAGGGAATCTCATCTGTCCGTGTATCAATCAACTCCAAACCTTTTCTTTGTTCTGTCACAATTATCGATTTATTCCATTTTGATGATCAGGCTCCAAACTTTGCAAGGACTGACCGCCCCGCTCACCGCTTCCTAATACACACAAAGCCAGTATCCTTCCCATTCATACCTGGTGACGTCACGTCGACACACCTAAGTGTCAAAGCCTCCTGCTCCTGTCATATCAATAATTACTTATTTCATTCATATGGCTCTTATAGAGCCTCAGTGAAAACTTGTTTATTATTATTAACTGTTTGGTGCAAAACACTGATTGAAAATCGATTTATTTTTTACTGCATGTTTATGTCTGTTAAGGCTGAGATGGAGCGGCACTGAAAGCAGCTCTTTAAACCATTCAGACTACGAACACAACAGAGACACAATCAAAACTGTCAGATGATTTATTACCCGCGATAATAACTCAGAAATAGTCCAAATTATAATGTATTTTTATTTCTTTCCTACTTACAGAAGGTTTCTGTTTATATCGTAGGTTTGTGGCGCCTTCCTATCCTAAAGAAAGATATAAAACTTCAGATATTTCACAAAAGATTCTAACATTCATGGAAAAACCTCACATGACCTTATATTAAAGCAGAAAGTACGGCGCCCACCGTAAGAAAGGCTTACAGTATTCAATTATGCTGCATAACGGACCAGTACAGTATTGCGAGGGAACGCAAAAGTTTTGCGAGGGAATGCAAAAGAAAAAAATTCCCCATGTCCCCTAGGGGGCTCCGTATAATGGAAATGTAAACTTTTGACTTTTTTTTTTTACTTACATGCACTTTTACTTGATCACTGGGTAAAATAAATCAAAGTGTCTGCTAGGCATGAACTAAGTGGTGTAACCAGAAAGCTGGTGGTATGTGGAGGTCATCTTGAGGAGTGGGAGTGGGAAGAGGAAGCGTGGTTTCAAAACAGAGTATAAATTTTCTGCTTGATTCAAAGCTGTAAAACATGGCAAAGAACCTCCGAAATTCGACCTATAATCGTTTTCGGTCTTTATGTCTTATGGTTCTCTGAAAAAATTGAAATAGGTCAAAATCTGATGAAGTGGGTCAGACCAGAGAGAAAACTGTGAAACAGTTTAAACAGGTAGAGGCTGATCAGTGTTAATACACATCTGGAACAAAAGTCTTAACTTTAAATAAAGTAGGTGTGTGAAAAAAATTTCCTGAAAATACTTGGTAGGTAGTTATGTTATTCTGTTTTTCTACTAAAAACTTGACAACAACACCTAAAATTTAAAGAACAAGAATGATTTCCTGATATTTTAATTTCTACCGTAACTGTAAGGCAGTATGATCGAAAAAAATGCCGAACACGCTACGCTCCACGCAGTTTGACAAATACATTTCACACAAACGCAAGGTTGTTGGGTAAAAAAACAACAACCAAAACAGCGTTAGTATGTGGGGTAACTCCCAATAAAAGGACATGATGTCGGAGTTTAACCCTCGAGACAGGTGGAGTCCGCGCGGCTGGTCACGTGGCCCTCGGTCTGTTTACATGGATACGCGGTTGGATCTCGGTGACCGAGCCTAGTGTCGCAACACTTTCTATGTTGGCCATAATTATTACTATGGAATCACGACGTTATTGGCAAAAAAATAAATTAATAATAATAATAAAAAAAATAAATAATAATAATAATAATAATAATAATAATATATATATATATATATATATATATATATATATATATATATATATATAGTCGTATTTGTGTTGGTTTTTATGCAGGGTAAATAATCATGATATGCACAAATTTTCTTTAAATTATTCCATAAGGGCTTACTCATAATTGGGATATCGATATTTTACTCGTGGCGACTGTAAGCTAAAAGTAACGTCACCATGTTTTGACCCTGCCACCGTTGCAACACATCTTTATACAGCATTATTGTGCCTCTGTTTACTAGCCTAGCATTAGCCAGCTAGGATATCTCCAGCTAATAGCAACTTCACGTTGTACCGCTGCTGTGTCATAACAGAGGAGGAAGCATATAGTTGTTTAAAGGATACAGAGGGTAAGAACGACACGTTACCTTGTTGTCAACATACGTTTATGAGGAATACGCCAGGCACAACAGGCGTCTGTAATCCCACCCTGTTGTCTCTCTTTAGCCTTTTTTCTTTATGCTGCGGACGGCGCGGTGCATGCTGGGACGGAGGAGGGCAGCGGTAACGTGTTTATTATAATTTCATAACGTCTGAAAACAGTGGAAATCCCCTCTAACCACCGCTGCAAAAGAAATTTGACCTTTAATAGACAAATGTCACCTGAGATTCAGAAATAATTTGTTTCAGCATCGGCAATTAGCCTACAGAACCGATTATGCTTTGAACTCTAGTGAACAGATTTTGTTATTTTTCTTCTTGAGGTGAATGACAAAAATATTTGTCAGTCCAATTTAACATAGACTTTCTGCAACAGTGCATGCCTACTAAGCCTTAAATTGACTATTTGTGGAGGTATAAATGAACAAATATTCTAAACACAACCACATACAGTATATTCCAACTGTTTCTAGCTTTTGTAAAATAAAATGGAACCTTGAATCTACAATTATATTTCAATAATAATAATAGTGATAAAAGTAATAATTAAATTTAGCAAGCCAAACAAATCTGGAGTTTTCAACTCTACTATATATATAAAAAATGTGAATTAAAAATTTTCCTTGTAATGTAATGTTCGTTATTGCCCCTGACAGACATTTATTAAAGCTGAACCTGTTGCACGAGTGTTCTTACTGCATTTATTTCACATCTGATAAACATTTTTTGCCTATTTGAGTGATGTATTTCCTGTCCTGCTGAATGTGACATTTTATCTATATTTTTTTTCCGCTGGTCTTCACAGCGTTAGAGTACGTTTTTATCCTCCGTTGCAAATATCTCTCAGGAGCGACATAAACATGAGTTTGACATCGCGTTCACGTTGCGAAATGTGAACGCTGTCTCGCTGTGTTGTGGTGTGTTTAAGGTCCTTCTGAAAAGCTCCTTGAACGCAGCACAAGAAGGGAAGCATAGTGAGAGAGCAGCTGCGTTATTGAACGAGGAGGCGGGATAAAGTGGGAACTGACAAGAAATGTCACTTCTTATTATGATTTATATATAAATAGAACCAATAATTTTTATTTTTTTTTTGGTTGTTGTTTTTTTCTTTGTAGGTATTTCAGCTCAGGAAAACACATTACTGGAGCAAACACATTTTTACCAATAATCTGTTAGCTCCACATATTGAACCTACTATTGGTGCAAACCGTTACTACCTCTTTATATAACTATATTTACAGGGGGCGTGGTCAACAGACCGGGGCTTGGCCAATGGGCTCGCAGTTTGGGGAGCGGGGCGTTCCATTCGGTTAGGAGCAGAAGTTGAACAGCGCGAGCTGTGAAACAGCCTCAGAAAGGCAGACACAGAGAGGGCAGACCTCTGCTGGAGGGGGGGGGCTTATTATAACAAATATATATGCACACATGAGTGAACTGTTTGGCTGCACGATAGCTCATATGTGGGTAACGGTTATTTTAGAAAAGCATACCACCGCGGCTTTACATTTAAAATGCCTATTTTAGTTTTTCTGTTAGACACGTCCGCCTCTATGAATCAGCGCACTTATTTGGGTACGACGTATCTGGACGTTGCTAAAGGCGCGGTTGAGATCTTTATGAAGGTAAAGATGGATTCTACCCGGATTTCTTCAGCAAGCTCGCACCTTTGGCGAGCTCAGGGTTCCTTGGCGAAAGTCGGTAAACATTAATATATGCTGTTTTGGTTTTCTTTTTGACAGCTGCGTGCCCGAGACCCGGCTAGTAGAGGCGACAGGTACATGCTAGTTACATTCGATGAGCCACCATTCGGAGTGAAGGTAATTAGCAAATGATGCCATTTTCACACTTCCAAGTCGAACGTGTTTGTCTGTCAGTGAGACTTTATTTTCCTTCAAGTTCGCCGGTGGCGAAAAAACGGCAAATTACTGCTCCAAACAGCCGCAGACCCGGAGCCGCACTGCATCCGAACATCCAGCGGACATTTTGCTTTTGTGTCGAGAAAACTCTCGGGCGTTGAGATGGAGGCGGGGAAATTTATTATCCCTCGTGACGTCACTCGTTTTTCACAGAACCGCACGCAGATTGGCCGAGGCCCCCGCCAGTCACGTTTCACCCCGCCCCCTTCATCAAAGTTGCACTCCCATTGGCCGTCCCTGGATGAAAGTTGATAAGCCCCGTTCATCATGAGATTCTCTTTATGTTTGTACGACTTCGCTGGAACAGAATTATCATCATTCACATGATAATTATTTGTCATACTGATGCTGTGAGAGGCTTCCTGCATAGAAACTCCCGGTAATTGCCTCACACAGAAAAAAACAGGACATGCAACCTCTCAATCTCTGCAGCAGTTTCCCCGCTTCCTGCCATAAAAGCAGATGTACTCATCCCTATTCTATTGACTTGTTTATGGCTTGGCACACATCTCAGAGGTTTTCCCTACCCCTTAAAGCACAATCCCAAGTATGCACACAAACCCCCAAATTACGTAATTTCCTTCAGTGGCTGTTCCATATTGTGGAATTCATCAGGCTGGCCCAACTTGTGTCTACAGGCTACAGCGCCTTGCAAAAGTATTCACTTCCCTTTAACTTTTACACATTTCATCACATCACAATGCATTCTCAAGGTGATTTTATGAAAGACCAAAATAAAGTGGTGAACAACTGTGAAGTGTAATACAAAGGTTGCATGTGTTTAAACTTTGATTTCCAGTTAAAAATGTGAAAAGTCTGGTGTGGATTAGTAATAAAAAATTTTTCCCTGTTTTACAAAATACAAACAATACTGAGCTAATCTGAATGTTAAGGATATTTATCTTTAACTTTGCATCACGTTTTAAGAAGTTTAAAATCAGATTTTTGCTTTGTGCACTTGTGTCACGAATCAAATCGCTATAATTAATGTCCACAAAGAGCGTCTCCAAAGCCTTACAGTGCAATGCAAACATATCTGAACCACAAACCTCTTTATTTGTTGAAGTGAAAGGAGAACAATAGTTTTCCACAGTTACTACAAATAAAAATCTGAAGTTTACAAAATGCATATACATATTCAACGCCCCGAAATAAAATCCAGCACAACCAAACAAGCTTAGGTGGATATCTTTTTGGATAAAAACTGTAGCTTCTATGCAAATCTAAAGAAAAAAAACAGTAGCTAATAAGATTTGTTTTTAAAAAGCTAAAAGACTTACAGGACCTTATAGATTTATGATGACACTTTCTCCACTAATAATATATTGATGTACAAAGCCCAACTGCAGACTGTTTGAAAAGGCAAATATGTTTCAGTATAACTGGAAACAATGCAAGTCGAGTCCACGCTTGCCTTTTTCATCTTCTAAAATTGCATAAATGATATTGACCCCACCCTACTTCCTTTTTATATATATATATATATATATATATATATACTGTATATTTTAGTACCCTGCCAGGGCATTCTTTTGTGGGCTCCAATGTCCCCCATTTTTTGAAAGTAGGTTGACAGGAAAGGGGGAAGGAGGGAGGGGGAAGGCACGCGGCAAACGCCGCCGGGTCCGGGAGTCGAACCTGCGACAGCCGCGTCGAGGACCCAAGACCTCCAAACATGGGTCGCGCTATCCCCCACGCCGCCACGCCCCCTACTTCCTTTTAGGCTGCATGTATCACTGGTCTAATTGAATCTTAAAAGTCTAACTTTATCAATGTCGTTTATAGTTTTGGTTTTTAATAGAAAATTGAACGTGTTTAATTGTTTATCATTGTCCAGCACTAGCTTGGATCAAATATGCATGCGTTAGAGCGGCCTAGTCAAAGTCCAGGCCTAAATGGACCTGTCGGTAACTAAAGAAAATGACTGAAATGACACTATCTGCATCAACCTTTTTTTTTTTCCCCCCCACGTAACCCACAGCAGAATAACTGTTTTTAGCTCATGTCCCCACAGTGGGAGTTTCACTGCTCGCAAGTGTGAAACGGGTGCAAAACCGTCACAGGTCGGTGCTGTAGCTTTCGCAACAATTTGTAAATGCGGCCAACTGACAAACCTCTTGGGCATCACACACCTCGATCAAACAAACCAGGATGTGATTCTCTTTCCGTCTCATAAAGCCGTCCGCGGCGCTGCCGCCTGACAGGGCTTTCCCTCGTCTGTGCAGCGAGTCTTGAACTGCTCTCTCTTCCCCTCCCTCTGGCTATTTGTGGCCCGCTCCGTGAGCCGCGCTGAGCTTCACAGTGAAAAGATGGGGTGGTACTGATTGGGGCCGGTGTGTGATTGCACATTCACAGATGCAATAAATTGTTGATGTCGAGGAAGGGGAAGAGAGAGAGAAAGAGAGAGAGAGCGCGAGCCGTTGAGATAGGCTTGTGCAGAAATATTCTGTAGTCTGAATTATTGAGCGCAGCGTTTCTTCTGATCTATGCAGGATAGTCTGGGTCTGATGGGGCTGAAGTGATTAATTGTGATGAACCCATTATTCAAATAATCATCAGCTAACTTACTAATCGATTAATCGTTAAATGGATTCAAAAAAGGCAAATTGCTGACAAAAACCCCAACATATTCAGAGCAGTATTTAAGCCAAAACTGTCCAAAATATATATACATTTTGCACTTAGGATGAAAACACCTTTGTCCGTAAGGATGTTTTACCCAAAATGCCTTAGTTTTAGCTTCACTCAGTTCAGAATCACTAAAGAAATGTTTATTTTCTCAGTAAAAAAAAATCATTGAATTATTTGTTTGTACATTTTAACATATTTCTAATATTGTGGTTAAATGACAAATCTGTATAATGTGCCAATTAAAAAAAAAAATCCGATTAATTGTCAGAATAGTCAATAAAATAGTCGATTAGTAAAATAATTGTTACTTGCACTTACAGCCCTTGTGTTTGGTAACTTTAACGTTATCATTCTGAATGCATGACAGTTATTGTACGATCTCCTAATACTCATGTAGCTGCATGCTCGTCCTACAAGAATCTGTTGCTGTTCACCTTTGTGTGTTTGCAGCCTCTTACCCTCCTGCTCTCAGCAGAGGAAGATGTAAAGCTTGCAGGTCATCCTTAGATTAAGCATAAAGCTGCAGCACTAAAGCAGTTGACCCCGTAGGTAAAAGTGGAAAAGCAGTTGCACACTCGCGCTCCCTCCTGTGGGAGTAAAAGTCTCCCGCAGAGGATGTACAGCAGTGGGAAGTTCCTCTTACGCACGAACTAAACGGCCGTCTCTGAACTTCAGCGTTCATCGGCCTGCGGTCGGTTACGTTGCGTCACTCAGAACCGACTTTACTTTCTCCCCCGGCCACCAAAAAAGGATCTGAATCATTTAATCGGTTTGATTTGCATGAGAACAAAACTTGTTGTTTTTTTTCCTTCTTCTTCTTTTTTGTAATAACATAGCATGCATACGTGTGGGTGTGCGTCTATTTTAAGTCGGTAGATGTTTGCCGACTTCGGGCCTTTTCTCCGGCGCCTGTTTCTCTCAACCTGAACTCAGTCTGTTTGCGTTTCAGGCAGGCTGGAAGGAGAACCATGCTACCTTCATGTGCGAGCTGAAGAACCTGCAGGCGTCTGGGCTCACCAGGCTTGGGCATGCACTCCGCACAGCGTTCGACCTGCTCAACCTCAACCGCCTCGTCTCTGGCATTGACAACTATGGACAGGTATCGTAACAAGCCACGATCACTGAGCTTTGAGGCAGTATTTTTCAGGTTGTTATAGTTTTTATTGTTTTGTTGCCTCCTGGTTGGTTCGTTGATATGCTTTTGGAGTAATTTTGGCCACCACTGTTCCATTTTTTTCTCCATTTATGGAAAACAGACACAAGTTGACTTTGTTTCTAATCTGTTTTTTAAATGTTCTTGGGGCTAGGGCATGCTGTGTTGCTTTTTGAGATCTGTTAGCCTACTTCCTGTGCCACACAGGTTCTTACTAAGTGATTTCTTGAATCTACAGGTCAAGAAATCACTTGACCTGTGACTGGACGGCTAGTTAAGCTGAACCAAAACATTATAGTTTATCAGAGTTCATATTGCATTTAACAGATGATTATATATTCAGTTTGATTTGACCAGTTTTTTAACTTTAATAAAGAATTGATCATTTGAAAACTGTTTGTTGAATTTTCTTAGATTCTTATCATCTGATATTCGGATTTATTTAAAACATTTCAGTGAGACAAAAAAAAGTGCAAAATGGAACATTTTGATTGCAATATTTTACGTCATTGTAACTACAAATTCTTCTTACTCTTGTTAACTAACAAAATATACTTAAAAATAAAGAAAATTAATTAACTGACATGAAGTAGTACAATGGTTAAGTACATGAGTATGAAACGGTTTGTTTACAAGTATGAACTATGGAAGTAGACTGGGACAAAATGGCAAAGCTCAGGTACAAAATGCGAGAAATATGATATGAAAGATGTTTTCTACTAATTTAAGCAAGATTTGTAGCTTTATGGACAAGAAAACGAACCTTTTGATCCTTTTAATACAAGTTAATAAGATTTTTTTGTGTTTTTCTTACTTTTTATTCACTCTTTTGTCTAAAAATAGCGAGGGGAAAATTGTCTTTTAGATGTTGCCTAATCCAATCAACATTCCCCCCTTTTTTTATCTCGCTCTCTCCGCTAGAAGGCAGAAATGGATTACTACAGTAAGACAACTTTTGTACATCAGGAGTGTGTGAATCTGCTTAAGCATTCCCCATGTGTGTGAATTAGAGGAGACTGACCTCTGCTGCGCTGCCCTCAACTAGTAGCACAAGGACATTATGACACAAAGCAAAGATTAGCCGCAGCTACAGCGGGCTCATGTTGGATATTACATGCTGACTTCTGTTTAAACATTTCTGTAAAGATTATGTCATTAGCTTAAGCCAGCAAGTGGAATTTCTTTTGCTCAGAGCCAAGATTCAGGTTGTGGAGTATAAAGGCAGGAAAGCAGAGTAGTGAAATTCCCTTGGGCTGGAATGATTAATCGTATTAATCACGATCAATCGATTATTTAAACAATTATCAACTGATTTAGTAATCGATTAATCAACTGGAGTATGTGGACTCCAAAAAAGACTATTTACTGATGGAACAACACACCCAGAGTGGTAAGCAACAAACATTAAAAATATATATATATATACGTATATAAAAAAAAACGCTTTGTAAATATGTTCTACCCAGAAATCCTAAAGTGTCATAGTTTTCGTTTCACCCGATTCAAATTCTGTAAAAACCTAAATCTCCCATTAAGCTTCTTTTGCTCTCCGATTATTAATCAGTTAACAAAAAAATTAATCAATTTCTCTTCATATGAACAAAATGTTTGTTTTCTTATTTAAAAATGGATTTGTATTCCTTTTTTATTTGCATATTTTAATGTGTTTCTAGTATTGTATATGCATATTCAAGAGGTTAAATGAAGAATTTGTATAATGTGTAAGATAGTTTTTTATACGACTAATCGATTAATTGTCCGAATAATCGATTACTGAAATAATCGTTAGCTGCGGCCCTAAAATGGACTCGCTGCTCTTCAGCCTGCTTGCTGAATGCGGCTGTTTTCCCTTCAGGGCCGCAACCCATTCTTCCTGGAGCCATCTGTGATCATTACCATCACTGATGGGAATAAGCTCACAAACAGCTCCGGGGTGCCAGATGAGGTGAGACACACGCAGACACAAGTAACACCAACATCCTCCGTTTCATAGCAGCACCAGCAGTACAGCTGCCGCTTCGGAAGCTTCTTAGCTCTTTGTGTTGTAGTAACGTTGACTGTCTCGAACCGCCGTGCAGCTGCACCTGCCGCTGAACTCCCCTCTGGCTGGCAGCGAGCTCACCAAAGAGCCTTTTCGCTGGGACCAGCGGCTGTTCGCTCTGGTGCTGAGGCTGCCGGGAGCAGCCGCGCCGGACAACGAGCAGCTCGGCAGCGTCCCCACAGATGAGTCGGCGATCACGCAGATGTGTGAAGTCACGGGAGGTTTGGCCTTTTCTTCTTCGCCTCCTTCTTCGGTTCGTTGGTTGAGTTTTTTCCGCTGGACGAGAACTCATTGTGAAGTTTGATCCTCTCAGGACGGTCGTACTGCGTGCGAACACAACGGATGCTAAACCAGTGTCTGGAGTCTCTGGTGCAAAAGGTTCAAAGCGGCGTCGTCATCAACTTTGAGAAGACCGGGCCGGATCCGCCTCTCGGAGAAGGTGAATTTTTGATGCACACACAACTTAAAAGCTGCAGGTGGAACAATGCTGGCATCCACCTTGAAAAAGTTAAGACTGAGTCCAGTCAGGTGCATACAATTAAATAGCACACGTTTTGATCCTTTTAATACAAGTAAGTAAGATTTTTTTTGTGTTTTTCTTACTTTTTATTCACTCTTTTGTCGTGAACATTTCCTACAGGTAACTGAAGCAAACATAATATTGACAGGAAACAGTATTTTTAACGTTTGAACAAAACAACTGATCCACCTCCTGGTTTGTTTCATTGATTGGTGACATGAGAGTTTCTAGGGGAAAGAAAGCTTTGCAAAAGTATTCACAGTACATTGCATCTCATTACAACAATGTACCCTAATAGTGGCGCACAACTCTGAACTGAAAATACAACTATTCAAGTTTTTCACTACGATAACTTTAAATACAGTCCAATGAAACCAGAGAGTGCATCCTTAAAAAGTCTGGCAAAGTCTTAAATTCTCATGCATGTGTTAAGGCCTTAAAATGTCTTGAATTTAGATTAAAACATCATTTGGCTTTTAATATGTTAATCACAGGTCTTAAATTTGATCTTGACAGGACTGATTAATCTTTTATATTTTATGAGGTTTTTTTCTCTCAAGATTTTTCTGTTTGACAAACGTTTGAGTCGCACTCAGGCGTCTTCATTGCATTCTGTGACTCAAGACAGTTGAGGCTACCGCTAACTAGCTACTAATATGTCATTGCTAGCTAGCTAGCTTTCTATCGTGGATAAGTTCAATTTTATCCTCTCGGCCGCTGGGCGAAGTTTGTACGTGGAGAGATGGGTCGTAATTTATATTCATAGTGGCCTTAAAAAGTCTGAAATCTGAGTTGGTGGGACCTGCAGAAACCCTTAAACCAACTGCCATCAGAGGTCACCTAATTGGTAAAGAACGTTAGTGAACAACATTCATCATGAAGGCCAAGGAGCACAGGAGAGAGATCATGAAGGAAGTTGTGGAGAATTCTTAATCAGGATTGCTTCTTAAAAAAATATTCCAAACCTTAATCATCTTCCCATCCAAGCCATCATCTAAATATTGGAAAGTATGTCACAACTTTTGGCTAAACCAAGATATGGTCGTCCACCTCAATCGTCAGGCCTTGTCATCAGAACTTGTAAAGATAGTAGGCAAGACGAGGGCCGTAATACCGCAGCTGGTTTGTCTGGTTTGCAGTTTTCCAGAAACAACAACCAGAGCAAACATGTGGAAGAAGGTTGGTCAGATGAGTCAGAAGTTAAACATTGTGGCCTACATGGACGATGTGATATAGATACGTAGAAAACCAGTCTTGTACATCCCTGAATATGGGGCTTGCTTTTTAGTTTTTAGTTTTTTATAGAAAGTACCAATAAAATACATATAGGTTTTTAGTTATAATGTGACAAATGTGGAACATTTGCAAGGCACTGTGTATAAGCTGTGTTAAAGATCCTAAATGGTAGCAATATCTGCATATTTATTGGGTTTGTTCTGTTGTTTCTTGACTGTTTTAGACAACTCTGTGGAGTCCAGTCGTCCCGTTTCAACCTTCAACGCACAGCCCTGGCACAGCTGCCACAAACTAATCTATGTTCGACCAAACCCAAAGACAGGGGTCCCGGTCGGCCACTGGCCCATACCAGAGTCTTTCTGGCCGGACCAGAACTCTCCAAGCCTGGTGAGCAGTTCTGTGTTAGTCTGCTGCTTTTATTTCGGCTTTCTCATCTACTATTTTGTTGCGATTTATGGGTTTTTCTTGGTGTATTTGAGGTACTGTCAGAGTATCCAGCAATTCAAATCTTTGAGCTAAATTCCTGTGCTGAATTCATTTCTTCATGTTCCCCCCAGCCGCCTCGCACTGCTCACCCCGTGGTGCGTTTCTCCTGTGTGGACTGTGAGCCCATGGTGATTGACAAACTTCCCTTTGACAAATACGAGATGGAGCCATCCCCACTCACCCAGTACATCCTGGAAAGGAAATCCCCGCACATGTGCTGGCAGGTAGGCTGAACGCCGGTCGGGTTTCCCCTGTTTTTCCCGTGGCTGTGATGTTTAACTGGATCGTTTGACACCTCGTCCTCAGGTTTTTGTTAGCAGCAGTGGGAAGCAAAACGACCTCGGAAAACCGTTTGGCTACCTCAAGGCCAGCACCGCCCTGACCTGTGTTAATCTGTTTGTCATGCCTTACAACTATCCGGTCCTTCTTCCGCTCCTCGGTAAGACTCCCAGCACTAATCCACAGAATGCCTGGGTCAGTAGATCACAGCTGGTGCCAAATTCAAAATGGCCTCCTGGTCACAGCATCGACGTTATTTATCATTTAACCGATTTTATTGAATGATTAATCTATTTTATAGAGCGATTAATTGGCTGTATTAATTGTTTTTTAGAGCTGGTGCTCAATTCAAAATGGCTTCCTGATCATCACATCAATGTTATTGCTCAATTAACCAATTTTATCTAACGATTAATTGATCTTAATCAATCGATTAATCTACTTTATTGAGCCATTGATTGGTTTATTCATTGTTTTTAGAGCTGGTGCTTAATTCAATGGCTTAATCAATTGATTAATCTATTTGCTCACTTACCCTGAGTTGCTAAAAATGTCTCCAGCAACCTTTTTTCTCCTTTCAGACGATTTATTTAAAGTTCACAAATTCAAACCAAACCTGAAGTGGCGACAGGCCTTCGAGATGTACCTGAAGACGATGCCTCCGTACTACCTGCTGGTAAACACCACTCGGCGTTCTCTGGTGTTGCTTTTATTGGTTGATTTATTTCACCCAAACACTGTTCTGCTATCTGCTGACAGCCCTTAAAAAAGGCAATGAGGATGATGGGAGCACCAAACCTCATCGCCGACACAATGGACTGCGGCTTGAGTTATAGCATAATTTCATACCTGAAGAAGCTCAGCCAGCAGGTAAGCAGCAGTGAGGGATGGAGAAACATCCTAATGTAATCCAAACATACTGTTACTGTAAATGTTTATCCATTCCACCACATCCTGAACACATCAGTTATGAATATTTAGTTCATTGTCTCTATATCTATTATTTACTTGTTGCCTCCAGGCGATTTGTATAGAACATTTCAGCTACCAGGCAGTTAAAGTGCTTTACACCAGAACATAAAACAAGCACTTAATGGCACATTTTGTCAAATGTCATCATCCATGTCATCAAGCAAATATAGATCAAATATATTGATCAATGTTCCACTTACTACTTATTGAAGAAAACTATGAATAGGTGGATTTTTGGCCCTAATTTAAAGGAACTCCGTGTTTCAGCATATTTTCAGTTTTCCGGAAGTTTGCTCCAGATTAGTGGAGCATAGAAGCTGAAATGCTGCTGCTCCATGTTTGGTTCTGGCTCTGCGGATGCAGACGAGGCTAATTGGCTAATTACTTATTTCCTCTTTTTGTCCATCTGAAACTATAGCAGCTTCCACATTTATTATTATTATTATTATTATTAACAGCCTCATATTATTACTATTTAGCTGAAAAATTATAATGCCCAGCACAAAATGTTTTAACTCATTCTCACACTTTCAGTTTTTCATGGTAGATTCCATAAGTATTAAAGTGTCTTTTGAACTTTTGATTAACGCTCCATGACTTCCTGTTTTCGAGAAACATGAATATGACTCGACACAGAGCCACTCTTCACACTGGGAAAGACTAGAAAACATGACATTCAGTTAGAGCCAATTAGAAGTGCTTCAAATGGAAATGTTCCAGTCACATAAAAAACACCACAACACTGGTAACCCAGTTAAAGTCAGGTCGCAGAATTGCTTTCAGAAAATCTCATGCACTAAGGACATCTGCAATAGTTATAGATGCAGTTTCTTGAATCTTTTGTTTTTTAATCCAGAAACAACCAACATCCCAACTCTTCTGACACTCATACTGATCCCCACTATTACAATCAAGAATCATTTTACTTCACTTTTGTTCTGCTGTCGGCAAACGTAAACAAGCGCACCTGGTTCAAAGGTTTACTCTGTCTTCATTTCATCCCGCTGCATTTTTGTTTCCTATTTTCTTGTTTGTTTGTTTTTTTTTACCGAAGGCAAAAATTGAATCAGACCGCCTAATTGTGTCCGTGGGGAAAAAAGCGCCTCAAGAAACGGGCATAAAGGTGAAGAACCACTCCAGCGCTCTCTCTCTGGCCCATCGGCGGGACTTCAAGCAGCTGCTGCAGGGAATCACCGGAGAGGGGCCTCTCCGCCTGGTCGACATCAACTTCAAAGAGTTCGCCGGCTTCCAGATCGCTCTTCTCAACAAGGTGAGAAACGACAGCGCGCTTTCTCTGCAGAGAGGTCTGGTGTTCACGCAGCGTTTCGCCATCAAAATGTCTCCCCAGGATGTGAAACCGCAAGCTTACCGGAACGCCTACGACATCCCGAGGCGAAACCTCTTGGATCAGCTCACCAGAATGCGCACCAACCTGCTGCGGACCTCGTTGAAGTTGATCCGAGGCCAAGACGAAGGTACGACCGAAGTCTTTGGAAATTCCTTCTGTAGGAGACGCAGACGTCCATTTTGAATCTGAATGTGTTGATATGAGTGTGTCTGTTGTCTGTTAGACTTCCTGCACAGCATTCCAGTGGCTCAGATGGGCAACTACCAGGAGTACTTGAAGATGATGCCGTCTCCGTTAAGAGAGATTGATCCCGATCAACCCAAACGGCTTCACACGTTTGGGAATCCTTTCAAGCAGGATAAAAAGGTAAACATTTGCCAACCCCTTCAGCGTGCAGGTAATCCCTCGAGCTTTTTCACATCTTGTCAAATCACAACCGCAACTCTAAATTGCTTTTATTGTGTGACAGACAAACTCTGAGCGCTGAGTAAACGGGAAGGGAGCAGAAAATGATACACGGTCAACAAATGTTTTATTTGACAAATTTTGTTCCAAAACATCTAAGCCACATTTTTAGTTTTTTGTTTCTAAAACATTTTGAAAACCATGCCTCGTTTTGCTTCTACTTCCTCCTGTCTTATGAACACCTGTGCAGCGTGTCGTGTCTACCCGGCCGGATGCGGACACGTTGTCTTGGTTCTGCAGCTCTGTTGTCTTCTCCACCGTGTTCCCCAGGGCATGATGATCGACGAGGCGGACGAGTTCGTGGCCGGACCTCAGAACAAGAAGCGGGGCCACTCCGGCGACCCCAACTCCAGCGGCACCGTGAAGCGAAGACGGAGCATGTCCCCATTGCTGCGGCGACCGCAGACCCCGCCGGGCAGCACCAACCATGTGGCGGTGGGGAAGAGTCCAGGCCAGCAGAATCTCCTCAAACCCCCGTCACAACACAAAGGTAGGATGAAGAAGTAAAGCCCGATTCTGATGTAGTTCAGAGGGATAAAAAAGCCCACTAATTTTTTACATTTTTATTGTGAACAGATGGGAACAACATGGTGCTCACCGAGAGCAACGGCGACGGATTCCTCGGCCTGGACTCTGGCGAGATCTGGCCCGGCGAGGCGGATACAGAGGCGCTCTGTCCGTCCCCGTTGATGCTGGAAGATAAGACGGGATTGGCGGAGCCGTTTCAGGCGGAGGAGGCGAGCGTGGTGGAGGACGAAGATCACCTGGAGGAGCAGACGACGGAGGAGAGGCACAACTGCGACCGCCTGAGTCCGCAGAGCGAGCTGGACGGCAGCGAAGACGACTTCGCCGCGCTCGACACCATTTACATAACCCCGCTGGACGGCTGCCAAGCCGAGCTGAGGAGCAGAGTCATCAAGGAGGTCCGCAAACCTGGACGGAGTGAGTACAAACCAGGCAGCCGGATCTCAGTGTGGGAATCCGTCAGTTCTTACCTTAATCTGTGTGTGTTCGTCCCCAGACTATAAATCCATACTCAGTCTGCTGCAGCAGGTGAAAGGACCGGTGAACATTCGAAAGTACTTCATCCAACATGCAATCAAAGAAGCTTTGAGGTAAGAAACAAGAAGCTGTACTTTTTTAAAGGGGCAGTATCATGTGAAATTGAATTTTTTGAGCTTCACATCACGTTATAAAGTTATTCCCTCATCAAAAACACATCTGGAGTGTCGCTTTGATTCCTTGAAATCCTTTAATATCCATGGCAACCATTCAGCTTTGCAAAACGCCTGCTTGGACTAGCTCCATATTCTTGGCGCATCTCCTCCTCAGAGCTGCAGTTTCCAAACTTCAGAGCTTCCGCTTCACAAAGCAGCCCTTCCCCAGCTCCTTCAGACTAGCCAGCAGCAATTAGCAAACACTTGGTGCAACTGTGCAGCTTAAAGATCGTTATAGGAGCTTCTTAGTGCACTGCTGGTAGAAACATTGTTAAAGGGTTAACAGAGGAGCCATGCTGTAATGACTTCCTGAAAGCAGCATTTCAGAAAGAGAAGGAGTTTCTTAAAGAGACAGAGGCCCAATTTAAAGGTGTTAAGATACAAAGTAACATTTAAGTCATACTTGTTACATGTAGCATTTTTATAACAACTGAAGGTGACACAGTTACTTGATTATGTTATAAAATGGCAACGTGTGCCTGGAAAACACATATTGTTGCCCCTTGAAAGCAGATTCATGTGTTAAGAGTGGCCTAGTCAAAGTCTGGGTCTAAATAAATAATAGAAATGAATGTTCTACATCCAGTCTTATTGTGCCTGAACCAAAAAAAAAAAAGGTCTCATCTACCCAAGTGCTGCTGGGTTTCCCCCGGGGTTTCTTCCTCTCCTCTGAACCTTCAAGCTGCTCCGTTTCCTGTCTGACTTCCTGCCTCCGCCTCATGAAGCTTCGTTTCGTTTCGCCAGGTTCAAGAAGCGCGTGTTGATCCAGCAGCTGGAGACCGCCCTGGCCGAAGTGGAGGACGACACGGCGCCGTGCTCTCCGCTTCCCAACGATCACGGCAGGTAGTAAACCCGCAGAAACCCACCAGCGTCCTGTCCCGTTTTTCATCACCGCCGGGTTTCGCCGCCGCCAAAACACCTCCGCCGCGAGCGGAGGATTCGGAGATGCAGAGAAAGGAAGCGCCGCCGTCGCGTTGCTGTCGTTTAACCGGATGGGGGCGAGGGGTCCTTCAGAACTGAGCCGCTTGCGACGAACACGCTGATGTCGACAGAGACCGTAAACTCCCGGACGGCTTTCGTCAGTGAGGACAAGTCCAGCAGACTCACATACTCCTTTAGACGAAAAGCCACACAGCTGGCCTGATCCTCACGTGTGTCAGATACTGGTCATGTACTGGTTTCCTCCCCCAATCACCCCAGCTGTTACAAACAGACCCGTTTTCAGCTGGTCTGAAAGTCGTTCTCATTTATAAATATTCTTTTACGCGACTAAAAAAAGAAAAAAAGAAATAGAGAAAAGCTTAAACATTCATGTAAAGTTGTGGCTGACAGGACGAATCGGGTTAAGCCAGATTACGTCTGCAACAAAAACAGCGCACTGATTTTATTTTATTTATTTATTTATTACTCTTTTTTTTTTTTTTTTATCTCCGTTGATCCTGTTACCTAATATCTGACTATTTTTAGTTGATGCTGACATGTGTTGGCATGAGGGGTTGTGCAATATGGAAAAGAGCTTAACAAGAATAAAAATAGGAAGAAATCTGGAAATTCAACTAATATAAACATTCCAATTAAATAAAAGATTAATAATTTGGATCGTTTGGCAACAAAATAAGTGTGATTATTATTTAAAGAGACAGTACGCAGGCTGAAAAAAATGACTCGCACACAGAAAGAGGAAAGCTTGGCTCATCAATGGCAGCAAATCCCTCAAATGTCTAATAATTGTAACGAACAAAAATATTTACGTTACTTTAAAATGTTAGCCTGTATTGTGATATTTCTTAGCTCATATTGACACATTGCTCAACCTCAGTCACTATTTGTTTTCCAGTCCAAAAATTTCTCATATATGTTGTGTGTGTATGTATATATATATATATATATGTATGTACAACTATATATATATATACAGTATACTGCATATATATATATATATATATATATATATATATATATATATATATATATATATATATATGGTTTTAAGCATCCAAATTGGATCACCTTTCTTACTATTTGGACATATTGTCAAGATTTAAAAATGGTGTAAATTTTATACTTTTAAAAAAAAAATTCCTTTTAAAATGCACCAGCATCTGTTTGCGTCAGTATTTTGGGATACAGAAGTTAAGACCGTTCTTGACGCTGCAACACCCTTCAAAAACTGTAAAATCATTTCCTCTTTAATTGCTGTGGCATTATCTCACACGGAAACATGTAGAAGAATAAAAACAGATCTTTAAATTGGAGTATATTCACATCACTGTCCTGTTGAAGGACTTCAATGGTGACATGTTTTTATTTTACTGACTTGTTCGACCAGAAACTGGCCCACAGCATTACAAGTCCTCTACCCTACTTAACAGTGGGTGTGATGTGCTTTTCCATATTTTCATTCTTTGTTTCACGCATATTGTGAAAATGTTCAACCTCACAATAAACCTCTCATCAAGCACACTAGCTAAACCGCGTCAGGTACGCAAAGTCAGAAAAGTTTTATTTTTTATTTTCTGGCATCGCTCCAAAGCACCTAAATAGGATCCGTGATCCCAAAACGTCAGTTTCTACAGAACTGACATTCAAAATTCGATCAAAAGTTTGAATTTTTCTCAGATTTCCTTTGTGAGATGAGACTGCAGCAGTTAGAGGCGTAATCTTTACTAGAATTGTGGAGGCTGCTGTATCTGACACTAAGCAGACGACGGTGACTGGTTCTGAAAATGAGCTTTCTGGTCATCAGCCAGTACAGGTTGCGGCTAACTGTCACCGCCTAGCACCGCCACATACTACAGTCAACTGTCACAGCGTCAGAGTCGCTCCGATGATCCCATCAGTCCATCGTTCCCAGCAGTTTTCCTCCTGGAGTCCAGGCTCAGCTGACCCTCTGTTAAACAGCCTCTACTCGCTTACCCTCCTCCTCTCTGCAGCTTTTCTTTGTTCTTCTGGTTGTTTCTACAAAATGTACACTACTTTTTAATGTTCATAAGCAATATAGATTATTTTTGTGACTTTATGTCAGAGTTAAAGAAATATTTTGAAAGCCATTTTTTTGTAAACTGTTAAATACATATATGAAGCGCAAAGTTTTAAGATAATCTTTTTTTGTTTTTTAAAAATAAAAGTTCAAACGAACCGTCTAGATTGGCGTTTAATGTTTGGTTTTAATGTGTTTTCATCTTACAGGAGGATTTTAGTCAAGCCACTGAGCCACTCTTTCCATCTGCAGAAATAAAAGCTCCTTGTCAGAAAGATCCAGTCAGAGCCAGGAGGAGGGTCTTAGTGATGTCAATAATG
Organism: Xiphophorus couchianus; assembly: GCF_001444195.1. Lineage (NCBI taxonomy): Eukaryota > Metazoa > Chordata > Actinopteri > Cyprinodontiformes > Poeciliidae > Xiphophorus > Xiphophorus couchianus. The sequence goes on along the minus strand of NC_040250.1, from coordinate 24,855,430 downwards.
TCATGTACATGCTGCTAAATGTGCTCATAGTGACAAAAACTGCTTATCCGCAGTCATTGGTGGCCATCCTAACTAGCTTTAGCATTCATGACAGGCTCTGCTGATGGGGAAAAAACTGTAGCATGTGTACACAAGCCTGATTGACAGCACTCTGATTGGTTGTTTCTGACCTAGCTGTCTTTTTATGCAGCTAGAACTGGGGGGAAAAGCAGAGGAGCTCTTTTTTTTTAAGATTATCTGTCTCATGTTAACCGTCACAACATATGGACAGTTTTAACAAACATGTAAAAAAAAAAAAAAAAGACATTAAAGAAATACTGCAGCTATAATTGGCATAATTTGCACAAGATTTGCATTCCTCATCTTTTCAAAACTTAACAATGCAGTTTTGTCTTCTCAGTGTAAAGAATTTGTATTTCATTATGTTATGAACTTTTACATTTTGCTCAATCAGTCTGAAAACATACTCTTCATCTACCCACATTTGAGGCTACTCTACTGCCACCTAGTGCCCAACACCAAAAACTTGTCTTTCATTACATGAAGTGGTCACAGCACATAAACTACAATTATTCAGCCATGTAGTCATAAAATAGCATTTTTCATTTTTATCATCAAGTTAAAACATCAGCAGTGATTGAAATATATAAATAAAAAAACATCCACTTTGTAAAACCAGTATGAATTTTATTAAATTAAAAACAGTCTGTAGGATGTTAACAAAACGTAAAAAAAAATAATGGAAAACAAAACTCACGGAAATGAAGGGAGTTGTTTGAATTTTAAGGTCCAAAGTGTCATTAGAAAGACTGTAATGTTTCCTGCTTTCACTTCTCACCTCCAGCCGGATTCCCTGGCTTGAAAACAAACAACTTCCCTCGCAAACCGGACACGCTGAGGCAGCAGGACGTCGTTCGGGGAAACACGGGGGATCTTTTGTTTATAAAGCTCACATCTACAAACTTAAAACTTGGCCTGAGCAGCGGTGGTAGAGAAGCGAGAGGGTGAAATTAAACCACCGTGGAAAATCAATTCAAAAAGAGCAGTGCTATTCTGATTTAGCTCAAAAGAGGAAAGAAAAGCAAAAAACATCTGAGTCTCTTAAGACTCTAAAGCCATCATAGCATATATATATATATATATATATATATATATATATATATATATATATATATACACACACACAAACAAATCTGCACGGAAAACAGAAGGGTTGGCACAGTCAGTGTCGCTTATGGGGGTAACCACTTTATGGACAGAGATGCTAATTTTGGACAGCATATTAGTTTATTAATAAATAAAACTTTTTTTAAGTGGAAGAAGTTAAGTTCTCAGAGCCCTCCCCCTCACCCTGGCTAACAAAAACAAATCCTATCAGGGCGGTGAGAGGGTCTGAGGCGGGCGGGGCCCCGGCTCAGTGCTAATGCTCCAGCTTGCGTAGCCTGATGGGGTTGGGCAGAGCCTGCTGGTTGGAGGACGGCTCCTCCTTCGGCGTGCGGAACAGGACCCGACCTCGATGGTTGAAGAGGTAAAACGACGGGTGATTCCTCAGTGTGTCAAAAGTTCTGAGGAGAGAAAAAATAAATAAAAAAGATCAATTAAAACATGGTTCCAGTCCAGGGGTGGGCAAGTCCAGGCCTCGAGGGCCGGTCTCCTGCAACTTTTAGATGTGTCTCTGCTTCAACACACCTGAGTCAAATAATGAGGTCATTAGCAGGACGCTGGAGAACCTGACTGCACTTAGGAGGTGATTCAGCTGTTGGATTCAAGTGTGTTGGACCAGGGAGACAACTAAGAGTTGCAGGACACCGGCCCTCCAGGACCAGGATTGAGCCTCCCCTGTTCTAGTTACAAATAATACAGCTGGACACAACCCTAAATGCAACAACATAGCATTCATTTCACGAATTTGAGCTGGATGAAGCTAAAACTGCGCCACTTGAGTTTTTGCTAAAACCTATTTACAGACAAACATGTTTTTAGGTAAAATGCAAAATGTATACTTATTTAGTACAGTTTTGGTTTAATTACTGCTTCGAATGTGGAGAAATTTGCCTTTTTTGAGTCTGCGTACTCCAATTAATGATTAATCTACTACTAAATTAGTTGACTATTACTACAATAATCAGTTAATCACGATTATTCATTTCAACCCTAAGGGGTTCCAGAAAATAAACGCAACATCCTATGGGTTAACAACAGAAGTGAGTCAGTGGTGAAGATGAAGGTCATTCAGCCACCTGCCGATACATTTAAACTGACCCATGGCAGGTCCAAAAAGCCAGCTAGATAGCAAGGGTATATTAGCAGGTAGTTAGCAGTAGCCGCAACCCGCCTATAATCACAGAACACAATGACTGTGTGTGACTCAAATGTTTGCCTGACAGAAAACTCCTGCAAGAAAAACTCCATCGGATGCGAGACTGAATGGTCTCATCAAAACCAAAAAATAAGACGTGTGATTAACATATTTAAGGCCAACTTACATTTTTATAAATTTAAGACAGAATATAAGGTCTTAATTTTACATACACGTATTTAAGACTTTGGTACGCCTTCCAGAATGCCGGTTTTGTGTTTTTCTTGGAGATAAGTAGCTTCTTAGCTGTCCAGCCTCGGCCACAGAGCACATGCAGAAACACTCATACCCGTCTAAAGCCTTTCCTGGACAAACTTTGCACAAGTGGTAGTCTAATAACGTAGTTGAGACCTTTTTAAGAGACACTTTCTTGATTTTCCAGAGTTTTCACGCAAACCTAGACTAAATGAAAATGCTGACCAAGACTGTAGGTTCCCTGCATTTTCCTGAAATGCTTGCTTCATTGCTAGTAGTGGATGAAGTGGCGCAGAAGGTACAACATGCATCTGGCTGCACAATAACAGCTGGCCTTGACGTAACAACCGTGTTATGGGACTCCGGTTAATGTCTTGGGTTAAAGCCCAACAGAGCTGCGCCTATAAATGCATCTGAAAGTGCGGAGGCTCCCCTGTGACAATGGGAACCAACAGTTCCCACATGGAGGGGATTGGTGCGCCGCTCTTACTTGTTTTTCAGCTCCGAGGAAGCATCCATGTCCTTGAACTCTCCAGCAATGTGGACAATCCCGTAACAGGTCATCACAAATGACAACAAGGTCTGCAGGACAATCTGAAACAGATGAAAGATGAAAGAGACGAGTAGGTGATACTTATAAATATGACATTTATTTGTGCGTTTTCCTTCTGTATATTCGTTCATTCGTTAGTTTTCACGTGTGTTTTGCATTATTGGCAAGTTTTAGTTGTAAGTACGGGCACGTCAATGACTTCGGAACCATGGAAATGAGATCAAACTGCATGCAGTATAATTGTGTTGCAGGACATCTTCTTTGAAAGAAAAAACCCCTGGAGTTACTCACGTCAATTGGTAACGTCTCGTGCTCCTTCTCTGTGAGCCGCATGTATGATCGATCTGCACGGAGAGACGGGATTTAATGAGACCAGGAAGCACCAAACGGCATCAATCAGTGCCAAACGTAACGACATTTAAATATTGTCGATCGGAGCCTTGACAAAACAGAAATGTCACCGCGGGGAATGAATGCGTCAGTGTCAAAGGTGAGTATTAATGCCTTTCCGCCTCAGAGCTGACTGAGCGCAGCTAAGCTGCCAGAGAGGCAGGCCCGTGGTGCCGATCTGTCGGTCAGACCGACCGGAACCAACCGACACCGGCGGGACTGCCACCGCTATGCGGAGAAACTCACGCTGTGCCGCCGAGAAAGCCGCGTGGGCTAAGGCAAAAAGCCCCACACCGACAACACCTTTCCAGAACGACGAAGCCATCTCGAAGCTGGGCGCAGGGGAACTGTGGGCACTGCCGTAAAACGTCAGACAGCGTCGTAAAGAGTCGTAAATAGCCACTGCGTCATAATGTTTTAAACGTTATACCAGATGGATATATGGGACAAAAATCCATTCCGACACACATAAAACTAATGATTCCAGTTTTCTGTGAAAAGAAAAAAAATCATAAGGGTTTTGGGGGAGGTGGGGTTCAGTCAGACAGCCTTACGGAATGGTGCTTTTCTTGTTACCTCGGAAATAATCATTTCCAATTTCCCTGTTATTTTTTTACTGTAATTTAGTGTTTCTTCTTATCTGTGCCACATGCCTTTATCTTCAATTGTCAGTCTACTGATTAGTTGCACACAAAACTGTCAATATACATATTTTTTAACATGTATCTTGTTTACGTTTCTGGAATAATAATAATAATAATAATAATAATAATAATAATAAAAACTTCCAAGAGGCGTTTGCCTGCTAGGAAAGCAGAAATCCCGAGTTTTCAATATGCATTGAACGCCGCACAACATCCTGTCTGCCCACCGCTTCTTCCTGTCCGCTCGCACTGAGCTCTCATGTTCTACAGTTAAGCTTTGGCACATTTGTCTCACTGATAACGCCGTTAAAAGCAAAAAAAATAAAAAATAACAAACATGGCGGAAGCCATTCAGAAGAAGTTAAAAGCGGAAGTTGAAAAGTATACACAGACGCAGAAAGGTGAGGGCTTTCGAGCCTTGTTGTGGCGGCTGCCATGCTGCACCGAGCTAGCATTCCTTATTGGGCCAGTTAGCGGTGTATAAATATATCATGTGAACGCATTTATTTAGTCGTGGTAGCGGTCCAGGTGTGCTGACGTGCCGCTGTCTGTTTTCAGATGTCAGTAAGAGCGTTTCAGCCCGACAGAAACTGGAGACACAGATGGCAGAGAACAACATTGTTAAAGAGGTACGTCTTTCTCTGTTGACCACAAATCAAGCACCGCCACGGATGTTTCTTTGGATTATTACCATAACGCGTCTCTCTCCAGGAGCTGGATCTGCTGGAGAGCTCAAACACCGTCTTCAAGCTCATCGGCCCTGTGTTGGTGAAACAAGATTTGGATGAGGCTAAAGCCACGGTAGCAAAACGACTGGAGTACATTAATGGAGAAATGTAAGGGGGAAACTCTTGTCTGTTCATCTGTGCCTTTACTTTACAGTCCACACACTTCATATAGAGATGACATGCAGTGGCTTTTGAATGTTATAACTGTGCAATGTTTTACACAGATCTCTCAAAAATAACATTTAGTGCAACAGTAGCTTTAGAAGGAAAAAGTCATTCAGTATTTCCCAGCTGTGTATTATGTGACGAAATGTGGAAACCTCCAGGGTGAATTTCTGTGTTTTATTTGGGGGGGGAAAAAAATGTATATGTGTGACCGCATCCTTTCCCGCAGGACAACATGCCAAAAGGCGAGGGCTTAAGGGGCGCAAACATTTTAAAGACAATACCACAGAAGAAGAAATAAAAAGGAGGGGCTTCCCACCTTAAAGTAACACGGTTAAAACAGTGACAGTGTTTTTTAGAGGTGTTTCAGTCGGGGAAGAAACAATACACATACCCCCCCCCCCCAAAAAAAAAGACATTTTGTGTAATTATAACAAAAAGGAAATACAACCAGGTTACATACACAAGATTTTGAATGTGGAGAAATTTGCCTTTTTTGAGTCTGCGTACTCCAATTAATGATTAATCTACTACTAAATTAGTTGACTATTACTACAATTTTCATTGGCATTATTCCCAACGGTGTGTATATAAACAAGTTACTCTTTGCTATTTATATCAATGGGCCTCCTGTTGTTATTCTTAATCCCGCAAAGCCAGTGAAACTCGCACTTTATTCAGGATTAAGTTTGAGATTAGCCACGATACTGAGGAGAATGACTGAACATTTGGTAAATAAGTAAAATAGCAGGAAATGGTTGACTGTTAAACAAGGAGATCAGCTGGGTTTCAGTTGTTTGTTGTGTGAAACATCTTTTCATGGTCCTTCCTACTTTCCCACAATAATAATATTTATATACAGCAAGTCAACAAAGCACATTGACAACCAGCTTGTTCTAAATGTCTCTTTACGTCTCAAGACTTTGGCAGATTTTTCTCTGCATCAACCCAGGTCAGACATGTTTGGTGTATTCTTACCTTGCGCCGCTTTCCTTCCTGTCCCATTGCAGTCAGAGATACGAGACGCTCCTGAAAGACTATCAGAAGAAATCTGAACAGCAGCGAGAGGTCCTGACCAGTTTACAGCAGGACCTGCAGAAAGCCCAAGGCCTCCCTCCTGGAAAAGTATGACGCGGAGACCCTGGTGTATTTCGAGCATGCTGAACACCCAGCCGAGAGACGATGACACAATGTCAACCTGTTTCATGAGCTGAGTCAATTCTGCTTGTACTTTGTCGTTAATTTGCAGCGTTCTTACTGTGACTGTTTTGATGTTACTAATAAACATTTGTTTTCCCATTTCCCTGTGTGTTTTATTGGAAATGTTTAAATTATGTAACATTATAAACGATTGTTGTAATTATAATGAGGGAGGAAATGTTAGCCCTCAGAACTAGTGGTTACAAGATCATTTAAAACGAGTGTTTACGGTAATAAAGACGAAAAAAAAAAAAAAACTTTCTTCAAAGGTCTTGTTAGCTTGTCTACCGCTTTTATATATCAGCTTTTCAGACGTCCGACTAAAAATAATACTGTGACACTGCCGTGTTTTCTGCACGAGCCGTTAACAGTGGCGCACGTGGAACAGCGGAGCAGTTCTCACCTTCAGGTGCGGCGTTTTTGTAGCGCGCGCGAGTTCAGCGAGGGCCTGTAAAGACGAGCGACACGTGTCCACTGTTGTTGTTGTTGTTGTTGTTGGTTTTCCTCAAATTGGCTCGCGCGTCTCCAACAAAAGAAACCCAGGAAGTCACTTCTGGTTGGTTCTTGTCCGTCTTCACTGGATTTAGCGGCGGTAGCCATCTCAGTATGGCACTACATACGTGACGGACTAGTCCCTGAAAGTATATCGAGTAATTAAAGCTATTTTTAATGGCGTCCAGGTGAAGCTGCTCCGCGGACAGGACTCTGTGTTGCTGTGTTGAAATGGAGAAATGGAGCGTGGGAACCTAAAGCCTCAGGCGGTTTTTGCCGCAGCCAAAAGGCGGTCGGTCACTTTTCCTTTATTGCCTTCTGTCTGCTGTGGGAACCACCAAACACTTGTCGGAATCAACTGGGAACAAGTGTAACACTTTGGACATCTGTTCCTAAAGATTCAGCTGTATTAACACCTTTTGGTTTTGTTTAAATGGTTCTATTGGGCCGGTTTAATCCGCGTTTAAGATAATTCCTGACCTAATGAAAGCCCTAATCTGATTTCAGCTGTAATTGATTCACTTTAGTCCTGTGTGGTCTTTTCTTTTTTCGGCTTAAAGCTGCCAGGCGCACCAAAGAGCATCCTGTCCGGCGGTCATCCCAGCGGGACTAACGCCTCTTTGGATGCGGATTGTTTTCAGGATTTAGACTCATCCATCTATCCCCCCCAAAAAACAACAACCCCCCCCCCCCCCCCCCCCCCCCCCCCCGATAAAATAAAGCCTCTGGAGGATGAATGGGGATTTCTGAGGAATGTTTACCTTAAATGTGTTATTTCCACTATTTACCCAACATTTGCTTGCTTTTATGGTTTCAGCATGTTGATCAGTTTGGTTATTAATCCAGTTTGGATTAATAACCTTTTGTTTTTCAACACTCTTGGACTTTTTTTTCTTTCTTTAGAAATACATTTTAAATATCAGCATTGAAATTCTATTAGTAAATTCATCTCTTACAACAAAGAAATACTTTTGAATTTCCTTTTTTTTAACACTTTAAAAAGTCAATTCTGTCCCTCATGCACGAGTCGGTAGTAATTTGCAGTATGGGAAAAAATATCTCCACCTAGTGGAAAGCAATAAAACCTGAAATTCCGAGGAACGTTTTATGCCAGAAAATAGGAACAAATTGAAACAAAAATCAAATGCGAGTCAGTTTTACAAAAAAAACCAATGCACACTCTGTTTAGTTTAAAAGAATAATTGACTTAAATAAAAATGGAATTTTGTCCAAAGTACAGCAAGGCCACATTGCATACAGTTGACATCAACACAGCCAAAATAAAATAAATAAAATCAAAACACACAGAAACATGCCCTGCACGGTCAAAAATAAATTCGTACTTATAAGACGTTTCCCACTTTGCCCTTTATTGCTAAAGCTCGGGGTCGCAGCTAAAGCACCGACTGGTTTTCCTCTTTAAAATGCTCAGCATCAGGACAGATTTGCATCCAGACAAACGATTCTGAAAACCAACACTTTATATTTAACCAGAGGAGGGCAGAGCGGACAAAAATTAGACTCGAGTAAGATTAGCACAACTTCAACATGTTTTTATTGGCGTAAAAGTGAGAAGTAGCCGTTGAAGAAATTACTGGAGTGTAAAAAAGCATTTGGTAGAAGGTCCAGTCAAGTACTGAGTATTTCATCAGAGTATCAATCATCTGATTTTTAAAACGTACGTCAACAGACGGAATAAAGTTAAGTAGAAATGTTGGTATTTTATGGGCAAAAATGACAATATTTCACATAACTAAACATAACAAAATCAGGCAACTGATTATGTTTCCAAATCCGTTTAGTTAAAAAAAACAAAACAAAAAACGTTGGAAACTCTAACAAACACTGCAGGTGTGTGTGTGGAGGGGTTTTTTTCTGGTGAATTTTTGGTTAAATTTGTTTTTCTAGAGAATCTAGAAATTTTACTCAAGGCAAAGTGGTGATACTTCATAGTAAAATGACTCAAGTAAAAGTAAAAAGGCCAGCCTAGAGAAGATACTGATAAAAGTACATATTTTCTAACATTAAGTTGTATTTCTTTATTTTTCTTTTAGGTGAATGGATTTCTAACTTGTGCCACGTCTGGCATTCAGAGCCACGGATGCTTTGCAAACGTTCATTTCCATCACAGCTGGACGGTTTCCGGAGGGGTGTCTCTCCCCGTTGTTCATTTGAGTAGATCTCGGGTCTGGACTTTGACTGGGCCGTTCTAACACCTAAATATGCTTTGATCTGAACCGTTGTGCTGCAGCTCTGGCTGTGTGTTTAGGATTGCTGGTAGCTGAACCCCCCACCCGGTCTCAGGTCTTTCACAGCTTCTGTTTTCCTCAACGATTGCCCGGTCTTTAGCTCCTCTCTTTGCTGAAGAAAGGAATCCTCACAGCATGTACTGCTGGTAGTTTTCCATCAAACTTCATGATTTGCATTTAGACTGAAACAACTCACATTTAGTGTTATTTCACAAGAGCACATTCCTCCACATGTTTACTGTGTTCAATACGAACTGAGCCAATAGGTTTCTTCTGGTCACTCTTCTATGAAAAGACAGATCTGTGGAGACTATTACTGATAGTTGTCCTGTTGACAGAGGCGATGCCACGAGGGAGCTGGGGGGGCATGGGGCCCTCTGGAAAAATTCCAATAATAGATAATCATGTGACAGAAAGGCACACAGAGTAATTTATTCAAATAAAACATGTACGTAAAACTCAATACAGAAATACAAATTAACAATAGGCAAAGTAAGTAAATAAAATCGCTTTTTTTTTTTTTTTTTGGCTTATTGGGCTGGGCTGGCTACCTCCTTATAAAAAACAAACACTTTTCATATTTTAATCATTTTCCTTCCAGTTCACAAGTGTGCATTGCTGCTTTGAATCACATAAAATAGCTATAAACCAGTTACAAAATAATAATGAAAGATTCCAATTAAGCATAATATTAATCTTTGTTGCACGACTGAAATGTTTAAGAAGTTTAAACATTGTAGTTGAGTAAAAGCTCAGTGAGATATGGCAAAAATCTAATCAAATTATGGCCTGTGTCACTTTTCTTTGCCAAAAGATGATTTAGGAAAAAAAATAATTTTTGGCAAAAAGTGACACAAGTCGCTAGCTTAGGAATGATATATTAGTTTACTTGCCAGCACTGATTCCAGGTCATGTGCTCCTAGACAGACATTAACAGGACAAACTTTGTTTGTATTTGTTGTATTTTTATTTGACAAGGAAAAAAGAAAGAGAGAGTGTGAGTTTCACTGCGAGACGACCTCGCGGGGTTTACGCCCTGCTGTGGATTAGACGCTGCCGAAGCGGTCTGCTCTCTGAACACGCGCCAATCACAGCAATCCTCTCCCACTCTACATGTGAAAAAAAGTCGTCCGAACACCATGTAGAGACGGCGGCTCTCCCATCTACATGTCAATAGGCGTCATAACTGCTGTCCAATCTGGATGGAGTATGTGTTAATGTTCCTCTGGAGGCTTCTCCAAAGTGCAGCTGCAGGAACCTTCAAGAGGCCCCTCTGGAGGAAGGGCCAGGAAACTGCGCTGAACGGAGGACGATCCTGCCGATGTGTGTGTGTGTGTGTCTGTGTGCAAGAGCAAAGCGACAACACACCACCACCCGGTGAGCTACGGAGAGTAGAGAGACGTGGAAGGAGCAAGGAGATAACGCATGCAGAATAAAACAACAGCTTGAAAAATTCACATTAGAAATTCACTGACATTAATATCTGCATTGGTCATGATATTGGAAAAACAATCTAGATCAGGTATTGGTGACAATGCGATCCATCAAGGCAGATCTACGCAGTCTAATTCTATGCTGTGTACAACATGTTTAGAATTCCTGATTCCATTTGATTTTTTCCACACGTTTGACCAAAATAGTCGACCTTTTGTTTTTTTTTTGTCAGTTTCTTTGTTACTCATTTTAAATGGGCTGTTCTGCTCCGAACTGAAAGTACTGAACAAATGAAAGTTTTGTCGTTTTCACACGCCTGACCAAACTCGTGAAGCTGTGGAAGCGTGCCGTGTGCTGGCGCCGACTCATCAGATGCATTTTGGAATCCGGTACGTTCAGCTCTGCTTTCTGCGCGTTGGATCGGTGTCGGCCGACACTAAGCCTCAGGTTTCGGTGTCGGAAGTGACAAAAAGTGGATCGGTGCGTCCTGGGTTTATATAGGTATGTAAAAAAAAAAAGGGGAAATATGTGAAAACTAAAGAAGATCTGTGCAAAAAAAAAAGTGTCCATGCTGTACAAATCTGTCAACGTGTCCGTCATTTAGGCCAGGGTCTCCAGACCGGGTCGGGCACTGATGCGGAGGAGAGCGTCTGCCTGGTTTCGGACCCCTGCGAGACGAGACGCTGAGGGGAGAGTGCGGCGGGGACGTCACCGGGGGCGACCACCGCCGTCAGAGGCCCCGAGAGCTTCAGCGAGGCCTGCAGCGCGTTGGCCTCCTCCAGCTCCAGGCTCTTGGAGGCGATGAACTGGCTGACCCGCAGCAGGCAGGACCTCATGCCGTCGTGGTAGCTGCGATGGGGGCCGCCGGCGGGCCCCTGCTCCTCGGGAGACGCCTTCCTCGCGGCCCGGTGGTCCTTCTCCTTCTTCAGGAAGTCGACGACGCTCTCCAGGATCTCTGCCTTCTCCACCTTCGGGTTCCTCAGCTTCTGCAGCAGGAGAAACGTGAGAGAGAAGAAAAAAAAAATCACTTAAAAAAAAAAAAAGTGTTTAAAAATGGCTGCAGGTCAATTCAGCTGGTTTTGCTCATTTATTTTAAAAACAGCAAAAGTGTAATAGAGGTCAAACACCTGAGAGCAGCAGGACGTTTCAGTCCTTTATGAAACCATAACTGGTTTATAAGTGAATGCTTTAATTTATTTATTTGCTCTATTTACTTATATCTAAAACATATACCAAAAGTATAAAACTCAGATCACAAATAGCCAAAGTCTACAAATTGATGACATGGTTTTCTGACTATATTTTACAAGTGAACACATTTTGATTTCTCTGAGGCGTTAATGTAAAACATGCATTTTCGCACAGATTGTGAACTGTGCATTTAAATTAGATTTTTTAATTTTTTTTTTTTTTTTTTTTACTTTCCACACTACTGGAAAAAACTACCGATGACATTTAGTCATTTTTATGTAGTTTACCATCAACGGATACATTTATTCATGAATCTGTTACACTTTTGCGCTATTTTAATAACCCAGTGTGAAAAGAATACATGTTTAACTGTAAATTAGGGGACAAATTACAGGCGGAAATATGTAATTATTTATATATATATATATATAGATCAAATCAGTTGCCTAGACGACGCGAAACTTGTCGTAGAAAACGACTTCTGTTTCGTGGCTGGTACCAAACGACCAAAACTATCAAATGACTGAACCCTGTACAAAACACCCCTCGGTTTACCGACAGTAAAGCGTCACGTACCTCGTTCCGCGTGTTTTCCAGCATCAGTAGCCGTAAGGCTTCCAGGCTGCTGTTGATTCGCTCCCGTCTGCGTTTCTCCATCATGGGTTTGGACGCCTTCAGGACGGAGAAGGAAAAGTACTTTATTTTATTTTTGTTGGCTGTTGTCCTTAAATGAAAGTAGTTGAACACACAGTCGGTTCTCCTCACCTTCCTCCTGGATTTGTGTCCCGGAGTCTCGGGTGACGGTACAGTCTTCATGCTCCGTGTTTGCCCTGCTTCCCTTTCCGAGCCAACGTGGAAACTGAATGAACCGAACCGTTCCTTTCATCGATTCCCTGTTGATATCCCCGCCGTTAGCCACGCCTCCTCCCGTCCTACGTCACTCAGCGGCCGCACAGGGTTCGTGTTAGGCCCATTTTACGCACGGACGACTTTCGTTTGCTTTTGAATCCACGTGGTAATCAGAAATGGAATACAAATGCGACTTTTCGTGAAAATATAATTACATTTATATTAGCTGTGGGTCGCCTTTTTTTTTTTTTTTTTTTTTTTTTTTGGTCGCGTCTTCTTTTAGCATTATAACCATACAGGAGAATTTTGTTCAGTGCTCATCTATTGCTCTCTTAAGACTTAGGAGCTAACTTTGACTAAAAATAAAAACAAAACGCCACGCTGCATTTATAAGCTACAACATTTCCTTTTCCAAACCGGCTACTTTCATATTTTTTTTTGTCTTTTTTGCTAAACGTGAAAAACAAACAAACAAAAAAAGAACCTGCACAAATCCTTTTAGTAAACAGTTTTTCAGGCCCTCTTGCACAAAGTCCCAGTTTAACCATGAAGCCTTTTGCGGACATAAAAATAGTATTTCATAACCAACACAGTGATCCTTAAACAGCTGTTAGCTGAAAACCTGGCATGCTGCAGCTGATGAATCACTTCTCAAGTTTGGACTTTGTACTTTTCCAGTTCGCGCATTATTTATCTCATTTCGTTTTAAACCCTTTACATTTTACCTTCTGCATTTCTGAGGGAATTTTACTCAATATGCTACTCAGCAGTGGACAGATGAAACATTCAAAGTCCAAAGAAGAGACAGGAACCATGAGGAAGTTTGAAAACTGCAGTGATTTCTAGATGCCTTATATATATATATATATATATATATATATATATATATATATAAGCATATTCCTCCTGTTAATTGATACGTCTTAAGTTTTTTGCTTTCATACATTCATTTGACTTATTCTTAAACAAATGATCTGACATCAACAACCAGCGTGAATACATGATGCATATTATATATATATATATATATATATATATATATATATATATATATATATATATTTTTTTTTTTTTTTAACAGTTATCGCACTTTATCTTTTTTTTTTTTCAATGTCCACAACTCTACTACATTTTCAAAATGACTATTTATGACAATTTGCACTGAAAAATACAGTTTTATGTTAACGAATTAGGTTTGTGGAGCGTGTGCTGTTGACCGGGTCAGCCTTGTAAAAGAGACCTTGGCTTAAATAAGTTCTTTACCTGGTTAAATGAAGGTTATTAAGTAAAAGAAATAATAATAATAATAATAATAATAATAATAATAATAATAATAATAATAATAATAATAATAAAGAAAGCAAAAGGAAATTAGGATTTAATGTATTAAGGGAAAAACACCAAACCAATCAGACGATTGACCCCTGAACTCTGAGCCTGGTGCAAAGATCTGCTGTCTGCCATAAATAAAACTGGAAAAGGTGAAAACATAAAGCGTCTAACAAAATACAAGTAACACAATAAATCAGTTGAATTTTGGCACGGTGCAGCTCAACTGCATATCCTCACCCCTACTGAGCTCTTTGGGTCTTTCGGTGACGTAACAAACTAGAACTATGATAAATAATCTGATCAAACTCAACTGAAAAACAGCAACAACAACAAGACTCTTGCTAGAAATGTGCAAAAACCTTGCTGCATTTTTAAGCGTGTGCACCCTTAAACTAAGGTTTCTCAGTCTTTTTGACTACTCACCTGAAATCAGCATTATTGAAACTAAATAACCTGAAATATATCTTAGCTGTCCTGGTGCAGGATTTTCCTCTCTTCTCCACATTTGCATAATTTAGCTTTAAACTTAGTTTGAGCACAAGTTACAAGGGATAAAATAATAATAACAACAACAACAACAACAACAATAATAATAATAATAATAATAATAATAATAATAATAATAATAATCTGATTGGACAAAAGTATTGGTCAGGAGAGGGATGCAAAAAAAAAAAAATCCACATTTTACACACACACACACACACACACACACAATGGGTAATTAATAATTTGATCAAATGTGGGTAGGGCTTTGTGTAACTTTGAATCCTTTAACAACAAAAAGAGCATTTTTAAGATGTTTTTCTTCAGGCAAAGCTACGTGTTCCTGCATTGAACAGAACATTTGTCAGGTGAGGGGAAATGTTTATTTGTTAAATTACCATCTTAGCAGATGATCTTATGAAAATGATCATATTTAGATTGGTTAGTGGTCTCCATCTGACAATAACCTAAAATAAAACAATAATAATAATAATAATAATAATAATAATAATAATAATAATAATAATAATAATAAAATAAAGCAGGCCTCCCCTCTCAGATAATAAATTCGGGGTTTCCTCTCTACTTCCTCTGATCCCTATAGTGAGGGGATAACACCGGGATGATGGGATCAGGACGCCCAGCAGAGATTAAGTGGCTTTTCAAGCGACGATACTTCCGTTTGAAACCAAAGAGCGGAGAGATTAGTGGCGGTCCAGAGACCAGCGCTGGTTGCCATGGCAGCGAGGCGGGAAGCCCACTCCGACGCCGGATGCAGGAGTAAAAAAAACCCATCCGGGGCCGCATTTAAGTCGCTGGACTCGTCGTGAAACGTGCCGGCGCGAGCCCTAAACGTCCGGGACACGCGCGCGCCAGCGCTGTGAATAAACCTCAAAGTGCGCTCGCGCTGCAGCGCGTGGAAACTAATTGGTTTAAAATCCGCTTTCTGTTCGCGGAGAAACGAAGCGTCTGCGTCTGACATCGGGACCGCTCGCGCGTGTCGCCAACAACAACAACAACAACAACAACAACAACAACAACAACAACAAAAGAGTGAAAAAAAGAAAAGAAGGAGGAAAGCAGAGAAATGAACAGCTGCTCGGTTTCAGCGGAGACGTTGTGTGAGAGCGGTGCACACTTAACACCCAGGTGTAACAATCCTCCTCACGCGGCCCGCTGGCACGTTTCACTCCGACCTTTTGCTCCAGGAGCCCGTTTTGTGTTTGCTGATGTCAGACATTTACATTCAATCCATCCAGAAATCTTCTTCTTCGTGTATTAAGCGGAAACACGCTGACCGTTCAAGGTATTCACGCTCCGTGTTTTGTTTCGTTTTTGTTTTTTTTTTTATTATCGTGAGCTGAGCCTTATTGTCTCACACGTCATAAAAAGCTGTCATAGCCGCTCATTTTCTCACTTTATTTTGGTTCCCACGAGTGGGAAGACGGGTTCCCAGGGTCTCACTTCTCCACTCCGTCCGCAAGGACGTGTTAAGAGAAACCAGGATGATTTGCAATCGTTTGCAAACAAGTGATAAGTCATCTGCGAATTAAGGTTATTTATGCTATGACCGCTTTCAAGCATTTTTACTTCTTCCTTTCATTCTTTCCTTTTTTCTTTCCTTTGGTCAGTCTATCTATCTATCTATCTATCTATCTATCTATCTATCTATCTATCTATCTATCTATCTATCTATCTATCTATCTATCTATCTATCTATCTATCTATCTATCTATCTATCTATCTATCTATCTATCTATCATTCTGTCCTTCTGTTCTTAGTTTTTTATTTGTTTGTATTCCGCCTTTCTGTCTTCCTTCCTTTTTTCTTTCTCCTTCCTTCTGTCTATTTAGTGATCTAACCAGCTTTCAATCTTTCTGAGTTTTTTTTTTGTTTCTGTTCTTTCTTTCTTTCTTAATTTCTCTCCAACCGAACTGATGTAAGATTGGGACGCAGTCCTATTTTCAGTTTGTCACAAATAAAACCAAAAATCCAACTTTTGGGTCCTACAAACCAAATTCTGTCTTCCCTGTGGTGAAACACGGCAGCGGCACCCTTATGCTGTGGGGACGCCTCCCTTTGATCAGCAGGTCGGTGCATCAGAAAGTAAAAGTCATCTACTGAGTTAAAAAACACAAGTATATGTCTGTGCATCTTTAATTGCAGTGGTTTTAAAAAATCGCTCACCTCCCGGGAACATTTTAGCATTTTTAGTGTCACGTTGCGACCACAAGCCTCGACGTTTTCTACTGAGGTTTAATGTCAACAGAACATGCCAAGAATAGTGCACAGCCGTGGAGACGATGCAAAATGACACACAGGTGCTTATGAATAAGAATCTGGAAAGAGTGGCACGCATTTGAATATAAATAAAATCAAGTGTGATTTTCTTCCAGAAGTAGAAAAATGTTGAAAGAACGGCAGGAGGAGGCAACATGCCTGGGAAACCAGCAGAGATCTGAGGCCAAACTATTTGCTACGTGGCAGCAAGTTACCTCCATACATGAGCTGGAACATGAAACATGGCAGAGTAGCCAAAAAATATACTCAACTAAGAGTAGCACCACTTCAACCTTATTTTACACAGGCAAAAGTAACAATAGACGTCCAAGAAATGACTCAAGAGTAGGAAGAATATTTTGCAACAAGGCTCCTGAAGTACTGATCAAAACGTCGGTCAGCTCGTGTTTAAAAGTTACATCGTCAGTGTGAAACTACGTGGAAATTTTCATATTTGAAAGACCAACATGAAAATAGCATGATTACAAACTAGTGAAATAGTGAAGCTAAAGAAGCATTTATTAGCAATTTCAGTTTCTTTGTCCTTAAAATTGATTTCGTTTTCAAAAACTGCAGGTGTGTGTCTGAGTCTGGTTATTTTTTTTTATGTTTTTTGCTTGTTTTCCATTCGGTGACTCACATTGAATGAGTCAGTAGGGCAGAGGATCCAGAAATGTTACTCAAGTAAGAGTAGCAACACGTGGTAACAGTATCACTCAAATAATAGTGAAAAGTACAGTGTAGTAAAATTTTTATTTTTTTTCAAAAACTTACTCAATTAAATGTAACTGAGTGAACTGAACCAGTTTCACTCACTGTGGGAATAAATTTCCTCTCCAGAGACAAGAGAACTGGTCGAGTTATATCCAAAAAACCTAAACAGAATCACAGCAACAGTTTTTCTACACCAAGGGCTGACTTAACGGGAGTTTGATATTATTATTATTTTTTTACATTAAAATTTCTAGAAAATGTAGAAAGTCATCTATTGTTTATCTTATTAAAGTCACACAAAACCTAAATAAAACACATGGACCATTGCAGCTGTAATGTAGCAGAAGGGCAAAAGGTTTGGCCCACAATAAACTTCTCCCCCCAAGCGACCTCACTCACACCCGCCAGCCAATCAGAAGCAGGCTTCATGAACCTACTTATAAGCACCCGCTGCCTTCCAGGCTGCGTTCCCCCCCACAAAACCTCTGCAGAGAGTCTCTGGACAACATGACCAGGAAGCGACAAACTCCTGAAGATGGGAAGAGTAGAAAAAGGGTAGGAAACGTATTTCTTTGGGCCGGTACCGGTGTGCATTTCTGTTTCCAGTGGCCTTCCTTTGTGTTTGACTCATTTTATGAGCATTGTTTGATCTTTGTGATGCTCTGTCACTTTTAAGCCAGCTCTTGGGTTGCCAACTTGAAGTCCTCTTGCAGGTTTGTTCAAAAGACTATCTGACCTTTCTGATCTTCTAGTGAGAAAACAAAAAAACAAAACAAAAGAGAGTTTCGGATCCAAAACGATCTCCATAACGTTCACGATACAGCGCAGTGGCTTGTCGGCGCAGCGGGTGTCTTTGTTAACTGCTTTGTAAAGCCCCGAAAACTTCAATTTACCTGTTTTTAGATTTTGAAGCCAGTTGTGGAGAAGAAGAGAAGGGATCGAATAAATCAAAGTCTCGCTGAGCTGAGACGTTTGCTGTTGCTTTCCACGTCCGATCCTGTGAGTCAAGTCAAAGTTGTCACCTCAGCTCCTACTGCGCCGTGCAGAAAGTCTTAAGGTCAATGATGTTTTTGTGTTTCTTCCCCAATTTACTTCACCCCGTTGTGGACACCAGCGACTCCAGAATCCTAAAATAGAGAAAGCAGAGATTCTGGACTTGGCTGTGGAGTATCTTAAGAAGTGGGCTGATAGGAAGGACTTGAACAATGGTCAGTTGTGTCAAACAGTTCACTACCTCCTCAAAGTTCACGTTTTGACGGCAGGGCTTTGAGATTGTGCGTTGCTCTTTCTCTTTATTCTCACTCTGCTTTCTCCCGGTGCAGACTTGCGGCCTCCCGCAGCTTCGGGGAAATTTGGACCCGCTGAGTCCAGATTTGCCCCTTTCGTCCGCAGTGAGAGCGCAGGCTTCCAGCAGTGCATGGCCCAGCTGAACAGCTACATGCACAGGATCCCGCCGACGCAGAGGACCAGCCTCACCGAGGGGCTGAAGCATCACTCGGCGAGCCGGGAGCCCAGGTTCAACTCCGTCCACGGCGTCTGGAGGGAGCCGGAAGCCGCGTCCGGGGTGGCAGTTTGCCCCTCCGAGGGCAGAGGGGAGTCTCCCTGGCTGCTCTTCCCTCCCCATCCCTCCTTCCAGCCTCTCTCCTGCTCCACACCATGCCACGACTACCTCTCCCCGCCTCCCTCTCCCTGGTTCTCGCCCTCTTTCTCCACTTTCACCGCCTCGCCTCCTTTCCCGTCCTTTGCCTGTCCCTTGGCCTTCCCCCCCAGCCTGTCACCTCCGTCCTCCTCTAATGCCTCCTTCCTGAGGAGCATCTCCCCCACACTTCCTCACGCCAGCCCTCTGGGCCTCCATGTGCCCCCGCTAACGTCGTTAATTCCCCAGCTGCACCTCCCACACAGGGAGGTGTCGCCGGCAGACTCTCTGTCACCCGTCTGGAGGCCCTGGATGGGATGAGAGGCCGGGACACCTGACACAGTGACAGCAGAGCCACCTAGACGGAGTTCTGTGCAACTGCGGGAAGCGACTCCCCCTGACTGTATAGTGTACAAAATGAACAAAACTGCCTATATTTTCTATTTGCCCTTGTAAATAAATACATTTATGTATCTAAAGCAGACAAATCTCTCTGTAGGTTTATTTCTTTAAACACAAATGTACCTGAATGCAGGCTGAACGGTGGTGGAATTGCTTGTGTTGTTGAATACGACAAGAAGGAATCCAGCAGCGCCCCCCAGTAAAAAAACCACCAAAAAAGAAATGTATTTATCTACATATAACATATAGATCGTTATATGTTATATACTCCCCCACCTTCTCTCAAGAGAATCAGGTTCAGGTCATAGAAAGGCACACATAGTAATCTTCAAAAGACATAGAACTAAATAAATAAACACATTTATAAATTTAAAAATGAATGTAAAAAAATTATATATATATATATATATACAGCTCTGGAAAAAAAAAAGCCCTCTGCACTGGAATAACCAGGAATAACCTCCTGGTTATTCCACCAAATATTGATTTCTGAACTCTGAGTTAAAACATTACCATTGTTGCTTCTAAATTAATATGAACTTGTTTTATTTGCATGTTGAGGTCTGAAAGCTCTGTATATTTTGACTATTTATTGTTTTCTGCAAATAAACACTAAACATTTGTTTGGAATTTCAGAGACATGCTGTCAGAAGTTCATAGAATAAAAGAACAATGTTCATTTTACTCAAACATTTACCTATGAAAAGTAAAATGAGAGAAACGGATCATTTGGTCTCTTAATTTTTTACAGAGCTGTATTTGTCTTATGTACATGTTTGCACAGAAGAATTGTCTATATGCCTAAGCATGTTATTTCATTTTTAATCTTAAATATAACACAGAGCCTAGTTTGGAAATAAAAAAAAACCTTACTTGGTTGAGGATAAAATCCGTATGACAGGACCTTTAAGTCATCCTTCATCTGGCCGGAAAAAAAAATATATATTTTTCAACCCAAAGCAAAAGTGATTACTAATGATTGACTCTCAAACCGACTAAAATATTTCCTTTTGCAGTGTTTCGGATAAAGCAGAAAGAAACGTGTGAACGCACCAGTAGCGGGTTAAACAGTGTTCAACCCGGTGACCCGTCAGCTCTTCAGTTCGCCAAACCACACACACACACACACACACACACACACACACACACACACACACACACACACACACACACACACACACACACACACACACACACACACACACAGCTTGTATGTAGCGAGTCTGTGTGTTTTGACACAATAGATCTTTTTTTCTCCCAAATGTCGTTAATAGTGAAGAGGGTTAGATAATAAAAAAAACTTCAAAAATTATTTTTTTCTGTTTTACTTGAAGGAAAATCTCAAGGTGACAGGGCGCACAGCTGGGCGCCCTGAGCTCAGCTACTTGTTAAAAGTCCAAAATACGCCCAACACAGCTACAGGATAGATAGATATGAAAAAAATCAACTGGTCAAATATTTGGAATATTAAAACAACAATAATAAAACAGATGTCAAATATCAAGGCCAATTTAGAGCAGCAGGACAACCTAATGGATCATCACGTTACGGCGCAGCAGTGCTACCTGAATGCTGTGGGTCTGCAACCAAAAGGCGGCGCAGATTATATTTGCTGCATGTTCCACAAATTGTGCGGGAAAGAGATGTATGACAAATAACCAGCCAGACTGTTGACAATATTTTTGCATTAAAAACAAAATGAAAAACATCAGGAATAAATTTTAATGTGCCTGTTATTCAGCAGACAAAACTGAATTTCAACAGAGACCTGAAAACCAGCATGGCTGCTGATGGCTGATTGGCTTTTGGAAGAGCAAAGAGGGCAAAAACAACAACAACAACAACAAAAAAAACAACAAATTCACGCAATTATTTTTCGACCTGAGCCAAAACGATCTGCTCTGGGCAAAGCGACGGCATTTGGTCCGGACCAGTAAACGGACATGGGCCAGATGTCTTTTCTTTTTCTTCATCCCAATGCAATTAGGAAAAAAAACAACATTGTCACAGTTCTTTAAATGGTGACAAATACAGAAATCTCATTTAAATTTCAGGCAAAATTGGTTCAGACCTGGACCGGATCAGAGTCAAAGCCTTTTTTCAGATGTCAGACCCGTTCATGATCCCAACCCGACCCGAAGCTGCCGCATGTGCGTGAACCTTCGGGTGACTGTTATGCGAACCTTAGATTTGGTCCAGATCTCAGTGCTGGAGGTTTTATCTGTACCTCTGTCTGCATATAAACACAGAGAGATGTCAGTCGCGGATTGTCAGAGTTGTGTGCCGTCTGTGTAAATGTCTGGCGGGACCAGCGGACGGGCAGGGCCGTGCAGGGGGGCCCAGGGAGCCACTGGTCCCCCCTGTTCCAGCGCCTGTGTCACGTTCATAGTATAATGTCATTTCATAAATTTGTTTTTACCAACAGTGTTTTTTCTTTCTTCTGAATCGTCTTTTGACAATATAGGTTTTATTTTACTTTATTTTTCCAAAGTCACTTATGGAAAAATAGAAACAGAAATTCACTCAGAGACCATGCATTCTGATCTGTGGTCAACAGAGGGCAGCATTGACACGCCAATGGGCTCCGCAGCAGCGCTGTGGATCTGGATGTCAGCTAACGGGGTCAGAACTGGGGGGCATAAGGGGACGACACCGAGCCTCTCCATCAGTGATGAAGAGTCCGACGTGCCTCTTCATCATCCCTCACTCTTTCACTGCTCAGCTCGGCCCGTATCTCAAGATTAAATCTCCATTTACCAGCTCTAAATATTTCCAGCAAGGAGGCACGAAAAGGTTTGGCCTGAGAAAACAGAATTTAGCGCACGATACAACATGTATTTGGATAATTGTTACTTTTTTTTTTTTCTTGCCCTCTTTGCGCCCCTTTTCACCGGAGGAACTTTCTCTGTGCGCGTGCCATCTCGGTTATGAGGCGGCCATTGTTCTTTGTCAGGGAAACAAGCAGGCCGGCGCGTCACGGGACGCTCTCTTCTCCACGCTGCGCGTTTTTGATCAGTCTGCGCCGACTCGTGAAAGCTGAGAAGGTCGTTCGGTGAGAAGAGGAAGTTTTCTGCGGCTCGGCGCATAATTAATGGGGAAATAAATCACGACTCGGAGTGACCTGCCAGTGGCTGAAAACTCCCTGGCATTTTCTCAGAAACGGGCTAAATAGAGCCGATCCTGTTACCCTCTTTAATCATTGCTTCTTCTGCTTCTTCTTCTTCTTCTTCTCTTTTTTCTCCCCCTTCCTTTCTTCCTTTCGCTTGCGTGCATTCCTGATTTAAAGGTGTTGGGCTGTGAAGATCTCTTGGGATGTCACGTCATGGCCTACTGAGAGTCTATGAATTCCTGCATGTTGGTGCATTTCGCGAAACTAAATGCGGAGACAATGCTGGTGTCAGCCCCGTCCATCTCACATGTATACACTTGCAGTCCTCGACAGCGTACGCGGTAAACAGCGTGCATTCTTTCTTCTAGCAGGCTTCTGGCTCACTGGTTTGTGTTGTCATGTCTTATTGCAGATCCTTTCTGTTTATCACATCGGCTCCCTCGGTGGCACAAGAGATCTGTAAATGTCACTCTAAAAGGCAGAAGCCATATTCTTTATGTAGAGCTTATTTCACCCCCTTCCTAACGGATTTTATGTCTGCTCAGAAATTTGATGCTTTGTATTCCTAGTTTTAGCGAGAACACGAGCAGCAGCAGCAGCAGCATCATTCTGGATCAGCTGCAGTTGCCTGATGGAAATGTTCTGCAGGGGATAGAAGGCCGACTTTGTAACCGTCTTTATGTGTCTCTGGATATTTGTATTGTTTACATAAACACAGTATGTTATGTATAGCAATTCTCTTGTACTATGAATAACTTTTATTAAAGTGTAAAAACAACTTTTTTGAGCATCACATGATGCTATAATGTTATTCCCTCATCGAAATCACACCTGGAGTGTTGCCTTGATTCTTTCATGCATATTTGAAACACTTTAATCTCCACCGCTGGTTAAGAAAAATGTTGTTAAAGGGTCAATAGAGGAGCCATGTTGTGACGACTTCCTGAAGGCGGAGCTTCAGAACGAGCAGGAGCTTCTTAAAGAGACAGAGGTCCAATTTCAAGACGTTAAATTACAAAGTAAAGTTTTTTTTAGGTCATGTTTGATATGAACTGCATTTGTTTTAACAACTGAAGTTAACAGTTAGTTGACTATGTTATAAGATGGCACCATGTGCAAGGAAAATACACAACACTGCCCCTTTGAACAATGAGCGTGGGCGACTAGCTTTAATTTAAAAAACAACTCTTAAGCAATGTATTGAATTTTTAAAAAATTCTAATATATTTTTTAACACAAGCAACTGAAATTGTCAGTAATTGTGTATAAATGACGTGTTACATTACAAACATATTAAGCTCAACGACAGGCGTGAAAGATTCTCTGTGTTTATTGCAGGATGTGGTAAATCCATCAAATCACCTTTAAATAACGACACACTGACTGGATGGCTGGATCATTTGTGGCTGGTGTGCTTCAAGATAACGTTACCTCTTTTTTCCAAAAGGAACAACAAAATGCTGAACATGTATTGGACCATGTAGTGTCTTTTTTTATATATATATTGAGCCTTGAACTCTGCAGTCTGGTGTGTTATCTGCTAGGCTGTCTATTTGTGCAGGAGTGACGGTGCATTCTTTTGGAGTTGAGTCAATTTGTTTAACTTTGCTGTTTTCTGGAAGCCGGCCAGCGCGCTCGCCGCTCTTCTTTTTTTTTATCATTTATTTTATCAGTAATATGTAAAAACCGCTGCAGACTCGGACAGCATCCCCAGTGGAGGAAGACTCCTCGCTCAGATCGCATGTCAATACTCAAGAATGTAGATCTGTCACTACCCACAATTAAATATCTTATTTTTTCCCCCCTCCCTTTCATTTCTAGCTCTTTCTCCATTTTTCTCCCTTTTCTTTGCAAAGGTTCTTTGAAGTAAACAGTGAGAGGATCCCAGACTGTAGCAAATTACCTGAGGACTGAAACATTTTTGACATAAGTCCCGAGAGACGGGAGCGGGCCACTTTTCCCGGCGGCCTCTTTGGCGTTTTTTTGGGGGGGTTTGTAATCTGAAGGCCGAGGGAGACAGCGGCGCTGACAGAATGATGGGACAGCTGGACATGCTTCCAGGCCAGGAGCAACAAGCAGAGGAAAATCCAGGATAAGGGCCACTGCCGACGTCTCAGCATGGAGCCAGCAGCCATGGACAGTTGACCGAAGCGGGACGGAGCATGAAAGGAGACGGGATAAGAGGGAAGACATCAGATTAGAATGATAATTAGTTGGGGTTTTTTTTTAGTTTAAATGTCCAGCATTCATGAAAAACAATGTCTGCAGATGTCACAGTAGACGGCAGAAGATGTTGAAACAACAACAAATCTACTATTAGTTTAAACTTACTGAGCACTAAGTTGGTAAGTATGTAGAAGTGATCATTTTAGGTCTTTAGATCTTGGAGAGAAAAAAGAAAAAGAAAAAAAAATACGCCACTGTTTCATGCCCTATGAAAATATTGGAAATATTCTGTTCCCTGGTCAAAAAGCATGAGCAAACGTAGAAATGTATCAGTCAAATAACACAAAAACGATCAGCAATTAGCCAATGGCGGCCTTGATTGTCAAATATCAGCGCCACACGTAAAGAACTTCACCTGCAATGTTGATTTTCCACTAAACTTTGTGCCGTTGAGGCCTGAGCTAATAGAAATGTCTGGATATTTAGTTCATTTCTGTAGATAAGATCATTTCATGGGACACCTGGTGGCCCGGTTGTTCTCCATCGGTGTGTGTGGGTCGTCTCCAGGTACTCCGGCATCCTCCCGTCGTCTGAAAGCGTTTATGTTAGCAGTGCCGTGCACAGACGCTTTAGTGTGTGAGATTTAGTAGAGGTCAACACTGCAAAAAAGGAAAAAGATTTCAGAAGGTCGCTTTTTTGTCCAGAGGAAAAAGAGTCTACCTGTGCATGCCCCTAACCCGATCAGTAACCAGTGACAATTGCTGCTGAATTGATTTTTTTATGTGATATTTGTATGGTTTGAAACACTCTGTTTTAGCTTTTTATCCCTTTTTTCACCAGCTTTGTGGTAAATCTTGAAACTAGGTCAGCAAAAGGTGCAAAAATGCTGGAAAGTGATAAATTTCTCCTACCGTCATGTCAGAAAAACACAAATTGGAGAAAAATTACTACAACTTGCAGCATTTCTTGTACAAATTGAAATTATATTGAAGGAAATTTTGAATGTATTCTTCAAAAAAATAAATAAATAAAAGAGGACGAAATGAAACATAATTAATGACATTTACCTGGACCTCAACGTCCCCTCATCCATCCTGGATCTTCGTTGTCATGCCAATCATGCTTCAAGCAGACAGGATGTAACCTGAGCCAAACAGGAGGGAATCAAATCAGAGCTCGCCTGCTTGTTCTTCAGGGCAGACCAATTATTTCTGACATAAGGCACTTCTCACTCATGCAGCGGTCCTCTCTGTTTTCAAGGCCCGCTCTTACATTGGTCCACTGGCTTGCTTTTTACAAAACAAAAAACGACGAACAATGGCAGTCTTTTCTTTTCATCCTGGGGGAAACCGGCTGTAATCAAAGAGCGCCGCCGAGCGTCTGCCTAAAACTTTCCGGATATATATATATATTTTTTTTTTTTTCCTCCCGCTGCTCACAGATACGTTTCGATTCCAAGCTCGATTGATTTATTGCCGACAAGATCCAACTCGAAACCGGGTCTCGGACGGCTGCGCCACGTTGCCACGCCGATCTCAAACAATGAACTCTGTGAAGGCAGCTTCTTCAGTAAAAGGATGTAGACGTAAGACTTCCTGTTGTCTGTCTGTCTGCCGGTGTTTTCCTGTGTTTTTTGAGAACCGCTGGACTATCTGAGACTCAACTCTGTCCTCCAGCTTTTCTCTGCCAGCTGTGAGCAGAGGTCGCGTTACGCTTTTTCGTTGTCCCTCATTTTGACTTTGAGTGTCGGGTAATGAAACCCTGTCATGATTTATTTTAACCCGTCAGCTGAGGGTGCGACTGACGATCACGTTGGTATTCGATTATTCTGGCGATTATTCAAACGATTAAGCGATACAATTGGCACGATGTGCAGATTTTTCATTTAACCACTTAACCATTTTCATCCAATATTGGCAATACATTAAAAGCAAATAATTGAATTCATTTTTTAAATAAGAAATACTTTATTTCCTAAAATGCAGTAACATAACATTCCTTCTCTGAATTTAAACTGGGTGAAGCTAAAACTAAAACACAAGAGGAGTTTTGGGTAAAACATATGTACTGACAAATGTGTTTTTATCTTAAATGCAAAATGTGTATACGCTTTGTGCAGTTCAGTCTTAGCTGCTGCTCTGAATATGCTATTTTTTCAGCAGTTAGTCTTTTTTGAGTCTGAATCCTCAAGTTAGCAATTAATCAATTACTATATTAGTTGCCAATTATTTTGATAATTGATTCATCGCCATTAATCCGATTAATCGTTTCAGCCCTAAAACCATCAAACACAACTTACCATGTCGATTTTGGCATCTGACATGGGCATTTCGGTTTCGTTCTGTTTAATAGATATTCAACAAGCTGAACAGGTAATCCATATCGTAATAAAGTCATAAAGTTTTGAAATCAGGTAACGAGTTGAACCAGTTGTAGTGATCAGAAATCGGCAAGACGCTACCTGACCGATCAGCAGCAGGAGAATAATCCTGCAGCAGCGGTTCGGCTCCTAAGACTCGTGTCTGTAACTCTTCAACCATCCGCTCTCAGATTAGCATCCAGACCATGCTGGATTTAGTGAGCTCTGTGATGTTCTCTGTGAGTAAAGTGGAAACCATCTGCGCGTTTGCACCGACCGGTCATGTGTGCGCAACACACATTTCCACGTCACCGTCTAAAAAACAAACCCGGCTACAAGGTCCGGGAGTGAAAACTTTTTCCCGATGGTTTTCTCGAGATCGTGAGTTTGTTTTCCATCCGCTCTCAGAGAACAAACTTTGTCTTCTCGAGATCAAGAGTCGATTGCTGTGTGTGTGTGTGTGTGTGTGTGTGTGTGGGTGTGTTAAATCTGATTTCATTCTTCAAATGCATGCCACCAAAACAAAGTTTGTCTTCTCGAGATTCAGTCGTTATCTCGGGAAAACGTTGCTCTCTCGGCCTCCGTACCCGGCTGTGACCCAGGCTACCAACCCTGTATTCCAGGGCTTCTCTCTTTGCCTCTTTTTAATAGTCACTGACAACCTTACGGGTCAAAGGTCAGCCATCAGAAACTTACATCAGAGTCAGAGTTGCCTCTGACGAATGTGTTACCATCTAAAAAAATACTAGCCCCTGTCAGTTTTTATTCTGAGAACTTTTGGTTTATTCCGCCGCATTTCGTCGTGAACGACAACACCAAAGGGTGAGGGGGAGGTTCGGGTTTGTTCCCAAAGAGGCGGCCTTAACACTGAGGATGTCCCTTTCTTCTTGTGTAACCTCATACTGCTGAGAAAATGTCAGAGTGCAGGAGAAAGCGTGTGTGGACATCAGATTGTCTGGGACCTTCAGGGGCCCCCGCTGACAAACAGAGCAGTCACTCCTTATCGGCTCCAACAACCCGAGTCTTTGCCGACTCAAAGTCGATTTCTGACCAATTGAGTGGAGATTAAGAAGGATCCGGAATCAGAGCTGGTTCAAGCTGCTGCTGCTGCTGAGGCAGGATGTGACGATGAAACAGGGTCTTGACCGGTCGCTTGTTCTGAATCTACCACCGGGGGGCTGGGGCCTCGAGTTCAAAACCAGCAATCACAACAGCAAGTCATAGAGTAACATAATAACGCATCATCAGTGTGAGAAAGTGTGTTTTTCTTTTACACTAACACCTGGCAGCACTGCTGGAGGTGTGAAGAGATTATTCTTTATTGGGAATCTGGGGATTCCCACTGGAGCCCCCATGCAAGGACGAGCACCAGAGCAACGGGAAGGGGGGGGAAATGACACAGCGTGAGGACCCAGGTACTGAGGCAGGGCTGCAGAAATGCAGCAATAGCCTAAAGGTTTTTTACCAGAGTCAAACAGTTCATTGGTTCATCATTGAGGTAGCTCCGTAACATGTGGACGTTGTGATTTGTCCCTAAAGGAAACGGTGGTGTAAACGTCTTTATCCACCCAGTTCTTAAATATTTGACCTGAAATGTTTCAGCTGCACATTCTGGAAACATTGAAAGGCTGCACATAACCACATCCGTTAGATATTGATAAGCCGTGCAACATGTTGTTAGTTGAAGCACCCCACTGATCAACTCACCTGTCTTCCACAATGTATATCTAACTAATCATAGATCTGCTTTTTTCACTATTTAGACCAAGTAAAATTGCCTGTGCAACGGCTGCTGGAAGAGACAATCGTTTTGCTGTTGACTTACCATCCAGAAACCGCTCTCTGCACTCTTGTTGGTTGCGCAGGAGGCTCCACTTCTCCTTTTCAAGGATGTGCCATTGTATAACGGCGCATCTGCTTGCAGCCGTTTTCCCGTGTTTGAGTTGAAGGGGCGTGGCCAGCAGCAGCTTATTTGGGTTTAAAGTGACAAGACGCCCTAAAACTGATCAGACTGAAATCTCATTATCTAAGAATGATTTTGTGCACAAAAAAATAAAAAAATGTAATGAACATATTTTGTATAGCACGTCTGTCCTAACCTGATCAAGGAAGCATAATAGGCTATTAGCTACTAGCAACGGTCGGTCGACTATGATGTACACTGATGTACTCTTCCCATTATGTATTGATTTACATTTGATGTCTCTTTTGGTACATTTTATTGTTTTGATTCTTTAACTTTGATACTTTGTCGTTGTAGTTTTTATACTTGCTGCAACATCAGCTGCCCATTTGGGCCACAAATAAATCTAAATCTAGATTAGTCTTAATCCACACAGTTTTTGTGGTCATTTAAAGGGAATATTTACTTTGTAAGAAGTAAGGCTGCTTTGTGGCACATTCATTCATAAGTTGCTTCGCAGCCAGAAGGTTGTGGGTTCCAGTCCTGGCCAGAGTCTTTCTGTGTGTGTGTGTGTGTGTGTGTGTGTGAGGGATGTTGATGTTATTTGTAGGGACGCACGGTAACATTGTTGCCACGCAGCTGGAAGGTTTGCAGATTTGAATTTTTTTAATTTGCATGGACCGCAGGCCCTCCTAGGACTCCTGCAGGGTTTAGTCAGGTACTCTGTCCTGAGGTGTGACTGTGCTTTTACTACGGTTCTTTCCTTGCCAACGATTTGAACTATCCTGCCAGGATAATTCACTAGCCCCAGCCTGAACGCTATTCAGAATTTAAAAAAAATTTGCATGCGTGTTTCTGCAAATCGAAAAGAAAAGAGTGTCAAATCTCTGCTTTCCTTGGTCTGCTTCAAACTCGCGCTACCATCATTGTGACTGAGTGCGATAGACATCTAGTGACATCCTGAGACATTATCACAGACCCGAGGAAGAGGACGCAGCGTGCTGCGAGGGAGTCCGCTCCTCCTGAGACTAAATCTGACCACCAGACAAGAAAAGGCAGCTCAGCATTAGGTTGTCTTCTTCTGTGTTTATTTATGATGGCGAGATTCCCTGCATTCTCACATGTGCAGTTTTTAAACCTCCACAAAAGCTTAGGGAGAGATGAGTTCCCTATCTCTGTCTGAGAAGTGTTGCCTGAGACGACGTGGGCCGTTTATAGGAGCTTTTCTTTCTCTTTTGCCCTTTTCATCCAACTCCTCATTTCCAAGCTCCACACTACACCCAAAAGATGCCTCAGCCTGAATAAGATGACACTTATCTGTCATTGTGGTTCCTCCCGCTTCTTTTCTCTCCGGCCCAAACGTTCAGACCACCAACTTCTCGTCTCTCCTAGAGAGCAAAGACAAGCAGATATGATGAAACAGAAGAGACTGCGCTCAGAGCTACGGGACCTGGTGGTGCTTTGTCTGGCCCATCTAGATCGTCCTGATAGGACGCAGCGATAAGAAACATGAAAGTGCCCTGTCATCAGCTCTTTCTCCTTCATCTTTTCTACGACCTGCAACATCACAGCAAGCGGAGGAGACAATGCTCGGCGCTGCGTCTCGGAGAGGAAACGTCGGTGGCTTCAAACGAGCCCGAAAGGACGGAGCACACAGGCTCAGCTGCGACACGCATCGAGGCTGGTGGTGAGGAGGCGAAAGAGACGGGCATGTTTCTGCTAATGATCTGACGCTCTTTCAAATTAAGCCTGAGATCCTGGCTGCCAGTGCCGGGGCAGCTGGGGTTGTGTGATCTACGGTGAGGTCTGGCTGTTGTGCCAAGCGTATTTTCACTCTTCTTTGTTGGTCTTAAAACAGCAGTTCTTCAAAGCCGGCTAATCTGACTTTATCTCCAGATAGCTGCGATGGCTGACTGTGAGACTTAGGGGCCTGTTTCATGTTGTGCTGAACAATCACGCCGCTCTTTCTGCAGCGCCTTATCCTCTGCATAAATCTGCCTTTTGACTCGGGGACAAATTTGTGGTGGCCTTGAATTTTTTTTGTTTGTTGTTGTTGTAATTCACATTTTCTCTCGTTCCAACCACAGGCATACTTTACGACTCAAAACGTTTTAAGTGTTGGTTAGCACATAGGGCCACAGCTCAGATTGGGAAATTTATTCAGACACTATTCAATCAATCAATCAATCAATCAATCAATCAATCAATCAATGAAGTTTATTTTGAGTGGTACATTTCAGCAACACAGCAGCTCAAAGTGCTTCAAATAGTAAAAAATCTAATAAAAACATCATATAGTCAACAGTTGTGAAAACCAGTAACAGGTTTTACATTTTGTCAAGTTCCAGCACTAAAATCATCGCTACCCATCGAATATTTTGGTTCATATTCCATGTATTATGGTTCTAAGGCAACTCCAACCAGCTGCGTTTTTTTGTCTTGATTTAAAGGAGCTCAGTGTTTCAGCTATTTTGCACTTTTCTGGAGGTTTGTTCCAGTAACTATTAGAGGTGAACTCCACACAGCCTTTATGTAAGAATGGTAGCAAAGAGACGTGTAGTCCACATGTAGTCCACTTCTTGTGCAATCTTGGAGCTTCAGTCTTGTAACGTGACTATATCTGGACCAAAGCAGGACGAATGCATGCAAACCACACGCAGGAAAGCTGCAGCAAGCAGCAACTTTGCCAACTATGCAGCACTATGCTGCCGAAAAATACGTTTAGGGAACTCTAAAAATAAAAATAAAGCAGTACACCCTTTTTATTGAGAGAGAGAGAGAGAGCCAGGAAGTAATTTGTAAAGAATGACAGAAATGTGTGCCAAACTGCTCAACAATCAGTATCGTTGACGAGCTGTCACACCGTTTCCAAACAAGACAATAAAGATTTTGTGGTGTGTGTATACTGGGATCAAGGGCGTGGAATTCCCTGAGTTTTGTTGAGTCATAATCGGGTGCAGCTTTGCAGAAACAGCACTGTTTCCTTTTTAACGAGTGGTGCTCTATTAGTGGGAAAGTATTTATTAGAACTCTTTTCTCTTTCAGTTACAAGCATCTTGCATGCTGAGGTGAGTGAGCGGTCATCAACACAGACAGAGCGTCTTCGTAGTGTTGTATGAGACTAATGTAAGTTATTAATTTCTTTATATTTTTAAAGAATGAATCTTTTCTTTTACCTTTAACCTTAAACTACCAGACCTCTGTAACACCAAACAGCAGGCCAGGAGAAAAGGAGATCCAAGTGTTTTCAGTTGCTTTCAATTCAAATAAAATGTTTTCCACAACTACCAGTCACAAGCTAACCACTGAGCTGACAATCTAAACCAGCCAGTCAAGTCACAATCTAACTTTGTGACCAACCTTTACATGAGCGTTGCCATGTTTGCTACGTTCGTTGTGTTTTTTCTGGAGGTTTTTTTTTTGCTTCTTACCAAAAGCAAAGAAACCGTCTGCAGAACGAATACCTGCGTCTTCCGGGGCCACACTGAAGGATCGAGGCAGCCGCTGTGAAAATAAACATTAACCGCGAGACGTATTACACCAGATTGCAAAACGTCCACCAATGACAACATAAACCCTCGCCTATCTCCCCCCAGGGCCTGGGATTGTAGGTGCCACCGTGATTGGTCAGCACAGGTGAGGCCTGCGAGGGAAACGGCATGCCTCCCTTCTTTACAGAAAACTTCCTTTGTTTGCCTCTGACATGGGGAATGCGTGGCTAAGCGTCGATGTGGCCCTTTGAGGGCTGGAAACGAGTCCCCCCGTGTTTCCCTAATGCGCAAGGAGAAATACTTTGATCCCACCAGGCAGGTGGGAGACGCCGGCTGACACACGGTTTACGGACCTCCGTGGCTCATTTCTCCTGATGGAGGATTCGGTTAATTTTTCACTTCGTTTGAACCCGAAAGGTTGTTGAGTTTTGCTCTTGAAGTCGGTTTCAATGTAATAAAACGTTTAGGATTTATACAGTCAGACTGCTTGGTGTTTTTCCTTCTGTTTTTCCAGGGGTAAACACTAAACCCTGAGTGACCTACTGCTCTGCTTGTTGGTGTATAGATGTGTGCTGGTTGGCGAGTGCAACCAGGTGAATGTGGCTCCAGTGTAAAACGATTCGAGTCGTCAGTATCATTAGGAAAGTGTTGCATAAACAGAGACTGATCTGGAACGTTCATATTGATGCCCAAACAAAATTTCACAAAAACATCCTGATGACGTCGCGATGAGCCAAAAGTGGAACTTTCTAGAAGGAGTTCGACCCAAAATCGATCCTAACCTCTGAGAGATTTAGGTTTAAAGAAATCTCTTATTTCTTTTACCAAGTTGCTTCTTTTGACTAACAAAATCAGTGGCAACATTTAGAAGATTAGGGTGATGGAAAGGAGCCCTTTCTACTTCGGAGACCTTCATGTTATTACAAAAGATGAACAGTAAAAAATATCAGTGGAAATATGCAGAAAGAAACTGTTTTAAAAAAAAAACTTTTTTAAAAAACAAACATAATTTAAGTAGTAAATCTACTAGTATTGTGAAATATTGTGCGTGTAACTTGGTTACCTGAATATTTAGCTTGCAAGCTAAATATTTAGCTCCAAACTAACTTTTTACATCTATTTACTATTTAGATCGCAAGATAAGCATTTAGTTGAAACTAAATATCTAGAAACTCAGGATTTAGTTTGAAGTTAGATATTTATTTTATAATGTAAGTAGTAAAGAGGTGCAAATAGTTTGTAGCTAAATATTTTGTTTAACTAAATACTTTGCTTCAAACGAAATATTTATTGAAAGTATTTGCCATTAAAGCCATACATTTAGCTTGCAGGGTAAATATTCAGTTTGCAAGGAAAAATATTTACCTGGCTTATGTAACGTTCAGTTTGCATTCGTAAATACCAAAACCATCCAAAGAAGTCCTTCCTTCTCTCTGCCTACTTCCAGATCTTGAGGAACGCGTTATCGCAAACTCAAATATTCCTTCTTCCCGGGCAAAGCGCGGGGGGAGATCTTGAAGGGCTCGAGTGAAGCTCTAGAAAACCTGAATATGATATTTCCTGTGCACTCAGCTCCTCTCTTCCAGGCCAGATCTGTCGGGTGATTAGTTACTGGGACGTGGAGAGGTATGCATGGTCTGTGAGCAGGAGGAAGAGGAGGTAGAGGCCAGAGCCTCAACACAACCCCTCTGTGTCCAACAACCGCTAATCTGTGTGTTCTTGTTAGACCGGTCAGTGAACTGTGACGGGCTCTCAGCGGCCCGGGTGTATGTTACCCCCTGGCATATCGGCCCTGTCATTACTCCTGCTGACTTCTCCTATGACATTCTCCTCAGAGGGAAAGTTGTGGTATATTAGCCGTGAGGAAGCTAACTGTTTTGATTTTGCTGGACGTTCCAGCAGTCGCCTGCGACGTTCCCCTCCGCTGGAGTTCAGACTCATGGCCTGAGCTCGACCCGAACCTCGGGCCGGATCAGACCAAAGGAGAAGACACGATATGAAGTTGTGTTAATCTATGTATTAAAGTGTAAATAGATGAGCCGATAGTGTAACCTGTTGAGGAAGTAAAGAAAGTAAGTAGGGTGCAGACTGTAACAAGAGCAGGGCTCTGCATGCAGCTCCGCTCCAGTCAGTCATTCATCCCAGATGATTTGCACTTGACCCAACCTGCGGTTACAACAAGCGACAAAATGGAGCTGGAGAACGCTAAACAAAAGCTAAAAACAGAAGAAGTTACACTGCTTACAGAAATGGTGGTCTCAGAACTCCTCCATGGGCCTGTAGCTTTCACGGCTCCCACACTCAGCTCCTTCAGACTAGCCAGGTGCAATTAACAAACACCTGGTGGAGCTGAACATCAGCTGAGCTCATTATATGAACTAAAAACGTTGATGAAGAATTGATAGAGGAGCCATGTTGTGTTGAGTTCCTGAAGGCGGAGTTTCGGAAAGAACAGGAGCCTCTTAAAGAAACAGAGGCCCAATTTCAAGGCATTCATTTACAAAGTCAAATTTCTTTTAAGTCATATTTGATATAAACAGCATTTTTATAACAACTGAAGGCAACACAGTTACTTGTTTGGGCTATTAAATGGCACTGTGTGCCCCTTTGAGGGTAGTTGGGTCGGATCGGGCTCAGACACAGCCTGCAGCCTCCTGCCGGGTCGGGTTGGACGTTTTGAGCCCAATCTAAACTCTACCCTCCATCACTTTTCATCCACCTGGTGTCTGTTCTAGATGGGCCAGCTCTTTGCAAATCCAACCCCAAACTGCCCTGTCACACGTGTACCAAAGGACATCCAAATTGGATGCCTTTTAAAAATCTGTTGTTTTAGATTACCTGCATTACATTTCATCTTTGCGTTTAGGGTTATTTAAATCTGAGGCAGCTTTGGTTGAACCTGCCCTGTAAAGCTGTCTGCGGGCTGCTGCGCTAAACCAGCCTTGGCGTAGCCTCGGTAGTGGAACGATGTGTCTCTCTCTCTCTCTCTCTCTGGGCCAGGGGATTTCCTTCTTCCAGAAGCGCTCAAAGTTATTACTGTGGAGGAGGATCTAAGCCCTGCTGCAAAGCCCGTTTGATGTTCCCCACAACATTACGGCCCGCTAACACTCCCACAGATCACAGCGGAGCAGTCAAAGTGCAAGTGAGCTCACACACCACTAAGTCAGAGTTCCTTCTGTTTTAATTAAACAATCACTGTAATCTGAGGCTACAGAACATCCTGACAGTTTCACCCAGCTGCTGTGTTATGCACGTTGCACAACACACATGTAGAAAGATATCATGGCATTTGTAGTGAAGTGTAAGACATGTATCACACTGAAGTATTTGGTTCGCTTGTCTGTTTTTATTCCTTTAAAAAAAGGGGGGGGGAATCGAAGCCTCAAACTCGCCAGGACTTGTTCTGGTGTAGCCCTGTGATTTATACAATGTGGTTTAGAGAACTACAGATTATTGTACCAAACGGATCATTCTGTTTACTTTGACTACGACAAAAATTTAAAACTGAAGACATGTGGGTTTAAAGCGACTCAAGACATAAAATTATTCAAACTCATTTTGTCTCATAATTAATTAAAATTAAAATTAAAAAGATTCCTGAGAGAAAAGCTAAAGTGACTCTAAGCTGCATTCTATCCAGCGGCCTGTAGGGGGCTTATTTGTCCTGTTGCTGAAGGGGCATAAACATATAAATCTATATAAAAAAACCTCATTCTTTATTTAAATAATCGAAAAGCAATGTTTTCTTATAATCGGAGGCTCTAAACAGCTAGTTTCTTGCTCTTTTGTTACATAATCCCGTTGTAAATTGTGGGTTTACTTAATTTAGATAACAAAATATATGATGCTTCAAGACAGGCTCCAGGAATCCAGTTCAGTTCAGTTTATTTCTATAGCGCCCATTCACAACAAATGTTCTCTCGAGGTACTTTGCCTAAAAAAATATTTTCAGTTCAATCACACATGCATTACAATTGATCCTAGCTATAATGCGGTACAGTGTGCTCAGTTAGTATTCAAAGTGGCTCAAAAAGTATCCAATCTGCAATCAGCATGCAGTTTGGATAAAGTGTGAGTTGTCAAATGTTGAACATACCCCAAAGTCCTGTCTCAGCGTTTGACCCTGACCATGACCTACTCTGCTATGTTCCACTTTCTGTCTGAAGCCTAGCAACTAGTCAACAAAACTTCATTTACGTGACACTTTTCAGTCTGCAGAGCTCAAAGTCTTGGATTTGAGTCAAAGTCAAAGTCTTGGACCATCAACTACTGGTCACATGACCTCAGAGGCCTGCTGGAGACATCGGGTTATGTAGGTTATGAGACGTGTGAGAAAACGTATAGCCTGCAGACGGTTCAAGGGTGTTTGGTTGAAGTAGGTAAATAATGAGCCAATCTTGAAGAAACTAAACAGCATGGCAGTTCAGACGGCTATACCAAACAATTCAATATTTCATAAGGGATAACAAGAGGAAAGCGATGATTCAACATAAATCTCAAATACACAGGTGTGCGTCAGTCCACAGAGGTCCAGGTGTACTCGAGGCGTTTTCAACGCTCGTGGGACAAGTCTGCACAATGGTCAGTTTTTATGGCCATGTTCATGTCTGGTCGCTGCACAACTCTGCTGAATTCTCGTTTTTCTTCACCGTTTGGACTTTTTCCCATTGAATGGATTTCAGTAGACTTTCGACCAGGCCGATCAGTGAACAGGAGAGGTTGTGAACAATGACGATGATTTTCTAGAGTTGTGAATGGCAGCAGAGGGAGTGAACGAAGTCATTCAGTCCATGTTGGCCTCCAAACATCGAAGTGACATCAACAGGCATCTGGTTCAGTTCAGGTTCAGTTCAGCTCTTCTCTCTTCACAGTGGCCTGAACCAATCAGAACTGTAGATAAAAGATTTAATTGCAGTAGATAACGCAGGAAAGTTACAACAAACAAACAATTGAAAGAAGTTTCTAGGATACTGGAAATGTCTGACACAGTTTCAAAGGCAATTCTACAAAACACTAAGGAGATGTCTAGAAATGTTTGAATTTTAAGAAAGTACAGACAACAATCCTTGACAAAATGACTTACTAAAACAATGTTCATTGAAGAATCTCATTAATCTGGCATTTAGCGATTGGCAGACGCTCACATACAAGATCCACAAAAATGTTGCGTGATGCTGGTAAATGCTTAGCCTTCAGAGCATGTTTGCTCCTTTTGCACTAACGCTCAAATTGTGTTGTGAGAAACGGTGACAGCTTGGAGTCTGTTCCAGGGTGAGAAGTCAATCAAGCAGTGAAAAAACGTTGAAATGTTGCTGTTATTATCTCAAATCACGCAGTTGGTGTTTTCAAGTCTGGGAAGACATCGTTTTAAGCCTGTAAGAATGTTCTGCGGTCACACGCAGAAATAATTAGTGGTATTCTCCCGGGTCTGGATGGTGGCCAACACCAGCATTTTCATCTGCCACAGTTAGCTAAACGTATTTGGGTTCAAACGAGCTGAAATCGCCAGCAGAAGTGCAGGATTTCATGGCGAATTCTTCTCTCGTATCGTTTTTCTCTCCCCTGCCTTTAAGTCTCTCACTCTAAGCCCTCTTTTCTCTCCTTCTCCCCTTGTTTTTTTTCCTTTTCTTTCTTTTTTTTTTACCTGGGAGGTGCAGGTGTGAAAGGGCGAGGCCGTGGAAAAACATTCGATTCTACAAACTTGTCATGAAGGAATCCATTTACTGACCTCTGCATCTTGGCACACAAAGACAAATGGGTTCGCAATTTTCCGCCTGACTGGGGGGCAACAAAGCACATTTCCACTTTCACCGGTAGTCAGGGTGCCAAAGTACAGTCTCCCTGCAGAACGCTGTTAAACCGGGACAGCGAGCCTTTTGGCTTTGGTTACCTAATGGTGAAAATAGACTACTACACCGGAGTGAAGCATCAAGACAAACAAAAGTCTGATTTCACAGAGTGAGCTCATCTGCTGATGAGTTATTTTTCTTGACTTTTAAAGCAGGTTTTTGTTCTGTACATTAAAGCCTTTATTGCAGCAGTTAACACAAATATTAAAGACATCTATGGCTACTATAAGGTGATCCAGTCTCAGTCAGGATTTAGTTAAAACGATTTCATCTGTTAGATTCTGTTTATTGTCTCCAACAACAGACAAAATACTGTTTCTTCATTGGTTCCATTCAAGTCAACCAATGAAGATCATCTATTGCTCTTGCTTGTTAGGGGCCCATGCGCTCCAATTTTATTATGTAGGTTCTTCTTGGCCTGGACTTTATCTTTATCTGTTACCTGTTAGTGCTGTAAGGCGTATCAAAAGACGATCAATGTCCCATTCTGATCCCGCGTTTCCAACGTCTCTCTGGACATTAGAGAAACTCTCCAGAGGTGTGAGTTGAAGATCGTTGTAACAACCTCAGTCTTCAGACGTCACCAGCTCACGTTTTACCACCCGTTTGGGTTTACCAAATCTATCTGGCGGTTTGTGCTAATACCATTGAACTTAACTCATCCCTTGAGTCACATGACGCCAATTAGAGTTTGATCTGGACATTGTAACTCTTGAATATGGTTTCATCTAAACCATATTCCATAGTAGCTCTGGTTGTATTTGTTACAGTCCTGTTGGAAAGTGAACCTCTAACCAAAGTCTTTTGTGGACTTTAGTCAAGTGACTTGGAAAAGAGTCAGCCTTAACTCACAAAATTAATGACAGAAAAGGTTTTCAACTAGACTTATAGTGCATTCACACCAGCGCTTTTAGGCTGCTTTAATGGAACTCTGGTTTGTTTGGCTAAACAAGTCGGTTCATTTTGGGTTGGTGTGAACGTGCAATCGAACCCTGATGTGGACCAAAAAGTCAATTCTGGTCCGCCTAAAACTCTAGCTTTTGGTTTGATTAAAGAAAACTCTGGTGCAGTTTGAATGCACATGTGAACACCAAGCAGGCCAGAGGCCACTCCAGAATCAGGAAGCGGACTATAGTGCAAGGCATTCTGGGTAAATACATCCAAAACAAACGGGAGTGTCTAACCCTAGAGGGAGAAATGGCTTGTGGGCCTTTGCCAACGACAGGAGAAATCTAACGCTACTCCATTTTTGTTTCCATTTTGTGAAGAAGGAAGTAGCGTTGAGTGTCTTCTTCAGAGGTTTTTATGGTTTTTCTCTCCATAGTTTTTGGTGCAGCGCCACCACAGGCGAGGAGGGGAACCGCTTTTCAATTAGTTTGCTTGAAAATGTGACAAATGTTGCATTTTGGTCCCCTGTCCGAGTCTACCAGACTATCAGGTGTGAAAACACCCTTCGACTTTTACAACAACGAATTCTTGAACTCACTTGTACTTGACGAGCCTTCGGACTTCTTCTACTTGATATCTCAGCACCAAGCAGAAAAACAGAATTTCACACAGTTGCGTGTTTTTCCAAGATGATTGCTTTTTATTTAAAGTGGCCTCATCAAATTTGTGATTATCACCACATAAAACCTCAACAGATCATATCTGTGAATGACATTGCGTGCTGTGTGCGTCCTACTAGAACCAACCAGCTCAGTCGTAATCCCCTGTAGGGATGAGTTGTCATTATGCTGAGGGTCTGTTTGATGCCTGATGTTATTTAGTGGGGAATTACCACATTTAGTCGTCAAGCTCAGATTTCCCAGAGGAAAGCCCAAACGGCAGCTCTGCAGAGACTCCCACACAGACTGGGTCAGCAGGCGTGAGGGGAGCGGGGTCCAATCAAATGTCTGCCAGAAATTAATCAAATGCATTTATCAGCCTCCAGTTGTACCTTTATTATTTTAGACAGCAACACAGCGTACAAGATTTATCCGCTACTATTTACTAAAACTGAATTTGTTTAATGCAATTTATTATTGTGTTAACAATACAATAAGGGTATTAAGAGATTTTCGGTCATAGTTCTTTCGGCATCACTGTCCACTTATGATTATTGACTGCAGAACAAAGTGGTGCAAAAACATGTCAAATCCATTTTTAATCTTTAAACTGCAGGTTTAAAAGCCTAAACTTTCTGATATTTTCTTCACTGCAAGTGCCATAGAGGAAAATGATTATTACAATTATGAATGGGATGAAGAAACTTAAAACAGTTTATCCCCCAATGTGCTGTATTTTCTTTATGTATTGGTGCAATATTAGGGACTATTCATATGTGTATGTAGCATTTAGCAAAGCTAATTTCAAGTTTGTATCAATTTTTAGTTCTCTTATAGCTACTTGATTTTTACATTTATTTATTTATTAGGCTTCTTGAACTGGGACCGGAGTCCGAATTTTGTACTGTAGACATGTAAATGTGAGCTGGTATGAAAAGGAAAGAAAGTAAAGTTTTTCTTTTTCTTTATTGATAATAAAGGGGTTTACAAAATAGCAAAATTAACAACACAAAAGAGTAACAAAACAGACAAGACAATAATGCCAGGGTGTTATATAGCAAGCACAAACAAATCGAAAGGCAAATAAATAAATAACAAGTTAACTCAGAAAGATATTGAAGTGAGAGCACATATCTTAAGGGCTTTTCTATTTTTTGAATTCTGGAGAGATCTAATATATTGTTTGAATTCCTCTTAAAAGGCTGAAAAGCGAGGTTTACGATTTGAGAATTTAGACTTATGTATATGATATTTGGCGACAAATAAAATTAGATTAATAACATAAAAATGTTTTGTTTTATTAGTGGGATAGGAGAAGAATCCAAACAACACATTCATATAAATAAGGAAAAGGTCATCAAGAATTGGTTGGGAAATAAACGTACAAATATCTTGCCAGAAAATACATGAGAAGTTGCATGACCAGAGTAAATGACAGATCTTCATAGAGTTGGCAGAATGAACAGTTTGTGTCAATGTCTTTTTTGTATCGTTGAAGGAAAAACTTGCAGGGAGAAAAGCAATGGATCATCTTAAAAGACACTTCTTTGATCTTATTAATAATCAAATATTTAGATGGAAGACACCAGATTTTTGCCCCAGTTCAGGTTGGGGGCAAAGTTATTCCAATAAGAGGTAACATTTGGAACAGCGACGATGTCCTTCTGGAATAAGGCGCGTACATCACGGTTGTTCTTTCGCTTTGTAGTGGAAAAACAGATTTGACCAACATTAGTGTCAGCAGGGTCTAGACCTGGCGGAGTCAAAACAGAAGTTACAGAAGACTTAAGAAGCATTATAACACCAGATTGTCATAAAACGGTGCGGTGTTGAGGCAGATGCAGTGGACCCAGGTAAGATGAATAATGAATTTAATTAGGCAACACACAGTCCAAAACAGTCCCAAAGCCGGGCAGCACGGCCGAGCTAAAGCCAGGGCTTGACGCCGGTAGCAACCGGTAAACGAGGAACGAAAAATAGACAGAGCACACAGGAACGGAACGACAAACGCCAAGGGCGGCAAGTAACGACAAGGACCCGACAAAGAACAAGGAACACAGGTGGAGTTAAATACACCGGGGGTAATCACAGAACGAGACACACCTGGGAACAAGTAAGGGGAAGACAGGACAACGAAGAGACTCAAGGACAAGGAAAACTCTAAATAAATACACAGACAACACAGAACATGACACAGATGGGATGGCATCAAAAACAAGAGCACATTCCTTAGGTGGGATGGGAAGACCAAACTTTTCTAGAAGTTCAGAATAAGATATAAAAAGCTAAAAAGCTGCTGAACTAAGAGGATTCCATGTTCAAACCAATTTTCCAAGAATAAAAATGTATGTTTGTACAGAATGTCTCCATTGTTCCAAATATGATATCGATGGGGTGAAAAATTGTGCTTGTAAATTAGACACCAGGAAAGAAGCATTTGTTTGTGGAAATTAGGTAGCTTTATGGGGAGATTTCCAATGTTGTAGTTGCAAAGGAGAATAAAATTAAGGCCACCAAGTTTTGAGAATAAATAGTTAGGTATAAAATTCCAGATTGTGGATGAATTTTTAAGAAACTGTTTAATCCAATTTACTTTGAATGTAATGTTTAAGGTTGAAAAATCAAGAAAATTCAGGCCACCAAGTTCAAATGAGTTCATCAAGACTGATTTCCTGATATAATGAATCATATTTTTCCATACAAATCTGTAAAGCATTTTATCAATGACGTCAGTTGTTTGTTTATTTACAGAAAGAGACAAAGCTGGACAAGTTAAACGGGAGATACCTTCTGCCTTTGCTAACAAAATTCTTCCTTGAATTGATACATTTCTTTGAAGCCAATAATTTAGTTTGGTTTGTACATTTTCTATAATCGGGTTAAAGTTCAGAGCACTTCTAGAGTTTTGATCTTTGTTGATCTTTATGCCGCGATGGGTGACAGAGTCTTTTACAGGAATATTATAAATGGAGGATCTGTCACAACTTTAAGGGCTAAATGTTCACATTTACTAATGTTAAGGTAGAGTCCAGAGGCTCTAGAAAATTTCTCAACTGTAATAATTGCTAAAGAAACCTGAGAAGCGTCTTTTAAGAATAAGGTGGTATCGTCGGGTAGTTGGCTAATTATAATCTCTTTTTCAGCAATAGTGATACCTTTCATAGTTGAGTTGAATGGAATCTGAAAGTAACAGAGAGCACATCAAAAAGAGGTACGGGGAAACCGGGCAACCTGGTCTGACTTCTCGCTTTAGATCAAATCTGGGAGAGGTACCAGGATGAAGCTTGATTTAACAATTAGCATTTTTATACATGGTTTTGATTGCTGCACAAAAGTAAGGGCCAAAACCAAATGTCTCTAATGTTTGAAAAATAAAATTATGTTCAATGGTGTCAAAAGCTTTACGGAAATCTAAAAATAATATAAGGCTGTCATCATGGCACAAATCTGCATAGTCAATCAGATCCAACACAAGCCTGATGTTGTTAGCTGGATGTCTTTGTGTCATGAAACCATTTTGAGTTTCATCAATTATAAGGTTCACAACACTTTTCATCCTCATCGCAAAAAATTCGAGCTAGTATTTTATAGTCGTTGTATAGTCGGACGCCAATTATCAATCAGAAGGGGGTCATTTCTAGGTTTGGGAATTAAAGTCAGAAGGCCTTGACACAGAGAGGGAGGAAGAGTTTGGTTATCGATGCTTTCTGCAAACAGCGGGTGGAGGAACGGGGCCAGTTGTTCTGCAAAGGTGATGTAGGATTTATTTATTTATTGAGTTTTAGGTGCTTGATGGCAGACAGGACTTCAGCAGGAGATAGTTGACTATATATATATCACATATATTTCTTTGGTCATCATTAATTGATTTAGTTTCAGTAAGATGTGTAAAGAAATGTTCAAACTTTGAATCTGGAAAGAAAGTAACGTTAAGTAAAACTGGTTGGTGCCAGTGACGACTTCCGGTTGCCGGAACCGGCAATTTCACATCATGTGACTCGTGTGATGTGAAATTAGCGCTTCTGTCGCAGCTTTATCGCGATTAACAAATTTCAATATGGCAAAAAAAACCAAAAAAAAAACAACAAAAAAGCAAACTTGGCACCGAAACTTTTTTCCCCCTCCAAAATTGGTATGTTTCCTTTGAGCGAGTTTACTTTCTAAATTTGGAAACGCAGCTACCATCATTCAATACCAACGACTTCAAACACGTCACTGTCTTGTTCGCAGAGACACTGACGTGTGCGTGACTTCTTCTTCTTCTTATTTTTCTCCTTCTTCTTCATGTGAGAGGAGGGTGAGAGTGAAAGAAAGGAAGAAGAGCGAGTGAGAGAGCGATTGTGTATTTTCTATTTTTGGTTCTTTCTCACTGTTTTTCACTGGGTGTTTATGTTACTTGTTTAGTTGTGATTTTGTGTCAGTTTGTCACGTTTTAAGGCGTTTTTTTGGGTTCGGGTGTGGCCGTCAGGCATGGTGGTTGGTGATGGGGCTTTCTTCATGCTGACACAGAAGAACGGCATCAAGGTGGGTGCAGCGTGGAGCGTCTCCATGCAGCGTGGAGGAAGTGTTTGGCTGTGGGGGGAGGTGATCGGACCTGGGTCCATCAAGTCAGCAGCTTGAATGAGCGGCGCTGTCGTTTTGTTTGTGGAGAAAGTGGAGCAGGCTCAACAGTCGGTGGAAGCGGGCGTTTCTGTGGATGGTTTGTTTCTGCAGGTTTCGTCGCTGACTTTACCTGCAACTAAGGTAACACTGTCAAACGTGCCTCCGCTCATAAGTGACGAGTTTTCGATTAAAGAGCTGTCTCGGCACGGGAAGGTGGTGTCACCAATTTAAAAAGTTCTGTCAGGGTGTAAATCACCTTTGTTGAAACATGTTGTCTCTCACAGGAGACAACT
This sequence comes from Xiphophorus couchianus, assembly GCF_001444195.1. Classification (NCBI taxonomy): domain Eukaryota; kingdom Metazoa; phylum Chordata; class Actinopteri; order Cyprinodontiformes; family Poeciliidae; genus Xiphophorus; species Xiphophorus couchianus. Next base: position 24,810,811 of record NC_040250.1, on the reverse strand, counting down.
GTTCATGTTGTTAAATCGACGAGATGAGGAACTTAATTTGCGCTTTCGTGTTAGATTAGATGATTTTGATTAAATCTTGTTTGCTACGTCTTCTAACATGAAGTGTTTGGGTTGTGGTCAGGAGGGCCACGGGCCGGTGCTGCTGAGCAGGTGGGGGCCCACCTGGTGAGGAGCCCGCAGAAGGTATGAAGGTTCAGTAGTGGACAGTGAGAAAACTTTGAAAATGAGTGGATGTGTGGGGAAGGATGAGAGCCCGGTGTTGTGTGGTGATGGGGTGAATGAGGGTGAGGGTGAAAGTGAAGTGGGGGAGAGAGATGGTGTGCAGGGAGAGCAGGAGGAGGGTGAGGGGCGATGAAGAGCATTTAGTGTGTGGAGATCAGGGAGGGAGAGGAGAGGTGGAGGTAGATGGACAGAATGAACGTTCAGGAAAGAACAGTGTTGAGTCGGTTTTTAGAGCTGGAATGGAGGGAGAGACAGGTGAGGCAGAGGAGGTGATGGAGTTGGAGGCTTCTGCCCCGATTAAGAGGCGAAGAAAAAGGAGGAATGTGGTGGCTGCTGTGCAGATCAGCAAGCTGGCTGCAGAGAGGAAGGAGCTGTCGGACAGCAGCGACGCTGAGAGCTGGTTCTCTGACACCAGTGAGGTTTCTGTGTCTCAAACTAGCAGTAAAGAACCAAGATGCCCTGTAGAATCTTTCAGAACATTTTTACAGCAAACTAAAGGATTTAGAGGAATAAAAATCAAAAGTTATTTTCCTACTTTAAGATCATTTTATTTCTCAGCAAGATATCAAAGGAACAAAGAGGCATCAGGTTTATCGGATCAGGAAGCTTTTAGGTTAAAGAAAATAATGTCAGAAAACAGTTTGTTTTTTTTACTTTATTTTTATTCAATTTTTAAACATACAATTACATACAATCGAACATGAGGGCTAGGGCAGGTGGTATGTATTCACACTGATGGGCATTACAATGTTACAGATATTTCACTGTTTAAAATCACAAATGGTAAGCAACAAGGAAAACTCCCAGGTGTCTGTCCGAGTGATGTGGAGTCACAAACATCATCTGTTACACACCTTTGGCAATGTCAGAAAACAGTTTTGATCAGAATGATGCACATTAACACTTTAATATGTTTTATAGGTTTTTGGTGTGTTGGTTTTACCCAATATGGATTCTTTTAAAGTAGCATCTTTGAATCTTAACGGGGCGAGGGAAGCTGAGAAACGTGCTTTGATTTATCAAACATTGAACCAAAAGAGAATTGATGTCATTTACCTACAAGAAACTCATTTAGCTGAAGCAGACTGGGTCAGAGAGTGGAGGTCATTTTTTAAGCTACGGTCCTCCCAGAGTGCAGGGTGGGCTTCCTGTTCTCTAAGGCTTTCAGCCCAAACTCTACCGAAGTGGAACACGTCGTTCAGGGGACGAGTCTTTTAGTCAAAGCAAAGTTTGATCGTTTTAACATGGTTTTTATTCATATTTATGCTCCCATTACCAATGCAGAGAAAAAGCGTTTTTTTGAAGAAATTGGGGAAAGGTTGGGTGATTGTGGGTCTGAGGATTATGTTTTTATAGGCGGGGATTTTAATTGTACTGAAAATGAGTTTTTAGACCGTAATCATGCAGAGCCGCATCCAGCAGCCCAACATGCTCTGCGACAGCTGGTCTGGTCTCACGGCCTGGTGGACGTATGGAGGAGGATGCATGCAGGCTCCAGGCAGCACACATGGTCCCACTTTAAGGAAAACTGAATCTCTTTAGCTCGTCTTGATCGTATTTATTGTTTCAAACACCATTTTAACGTGTTTAAAACATGCCAGATTTTACTGGTGGCTTTTACGGATCACTCGTTGCTTTTAGGTCTTTTTATCAGAAACATTTTACCCAGAAGCGCTTACTGGCATTTTAACTCAGTTTTAACTTATGATCAAGGTTTTAAAGAGATTTTAAGTTATTGTTGGACTGGTTTTAGACAGAGGAAGTCTGATTGTACCTGTCCGAGACAATGGTGGGACTATGGGAAAGTTCAAATAAAACTGCTGAGTCAGCAGCACACTCTCAATGTCACCAGTGACATCACCGGATCTATCAGAGATCTGGAGATGAACATCATGGAATTAGAACAACTTAGTGAATCCACAGGAAATCAAGAGCACATTGAAGCTCTCAAATCTAAAAGGCTAGTTTCAGCAAACCTGCTGGAAAATAAAGTCCAAGGCGTAGTGGTCAGGTCCCGGATCCAGAACATCACGGAGATGGAGGCTCCATCTGGCTTTTTCTTCGGCTTGGAGAGGAAACACGGGCAGAGGAAGCAGATCCACTCTCTGCTGTCGGACACAGAGCAGCAACTGAGTGAACCAGGGCAGATCAGGAGGAGGGCTGTGGAGTTTTACCGTTCTCTGTTCCACAGTGAATACAAAGAGAACGAGAAACTGTTCAGGGAGTTCTGGAGTGAACTGCCCCAGGTCTCCGAGGAGACCAACACCGAGCTGGAGCGCCCCCTGGGGCTTCAGGAACTAAACACAGCCCTCCTCAACATGCAGGGCCAGAAGACTCCAGGCATTGACGGCTCACTGTGGAGTTCTACAAGGCCTACTGGGACATTCTGGCCCAAGACCTCCTCGGTGTCTTCAAAGAGAGTCTGCACACTGTTCACTCCCTTTGTCTTGCTGCAGGGCAGTCATCACCTTGCTACCAAGAAAGGGGAACCTGCAGGACATCAAGAACTGGCGCCCTGTGTCCCTCCTCTGCACCAACTACAAGATCCTGTCCAAGGTTCTGGCCACGAGGCTGGGAAGAGCTATGGAGCAGGTCATCCACCGGGATCAGACCTATTGCGTCCCCAGCAGGTCCATGGTTAACATCTACCTAATTCGGGACGTTTTGGAGGTCTCCGGTTTATTATGTTTACAAACTGGCTTGATTTCACTGGATCATGAAAAGGCTTTTGACCGCGTTGAACACGGCTTCCTCTGGAAAACCATGAGGGCGTTTGGGTTCAGCGAGGGTCTTATTGCCAAGATCCAGGTGCTGTACAGTGACATTGAGAGTATGCTGAAGATCAACGGTAGCCTGTGTGCTCCTTTTAGGGTGTGTAGAGGCGTTAGACAGAGCTGCGCGCTCTTAGGGATGCTCCACTCACTCTCCCTGGAACCCCTCCTTCAGAAAATACGCTCGAGTGTTTATGGTTTGGTCTTACCTGGTTTTAAGAACAATATGGTTTTATCTGCCTACACTGACGATGTTGTTGTTTTTATAAAAGATCAGCAAGATGTCACTATTTCAACCCAGATCACAGAAAAGTTTTCTGTCTTGTCTGCTGCAAGGGTGAACTGGGGAAAGAGCGAAGCCCTGGCCGACGGCGAGTGGTCTGCTGGGCTCCCAGTTCTCCCTCCAGGTCTTGTATGGAAGAAAGATGGTTTTAAATATCTTGGTGTGTTTTTAGGCAGAAAAGACATTGTAAGTAAAAACTGGGAGAACGTCGAGCAAAAAATAACAAACAAGTTGGCAAAGTGGAAGTGGTTGCACTCCCAAATGTCATACCGGGGCAGGGTGCTGGTTTTAAATAATCTTATCGCTGTGGCGCAAGCTCTCCGTTTTAGACCCACCATCTGGTTTACCTGTAAAAATACAATCAGAGACGGTCAACTTCTTCTGGAACGGTCTACATTGGGGGCCACAGTCTGTTTTGTTTTTGTCAAGAGAGGAGGGGGGCCAGGGCCTTGTCCACCTGACCAGCAGAACAGCAACATTTCATTTACAGTTTCTTCAGAAGTTCCTGACAGGATCTCCTGTGTGGAGGGATGTGGCCAGCTGCTGCTCTGTTTTTAACTGATTTTAGTCTTTTAAAGTTAAAGGGGTTGCCTCAGTTTTATCAGAGTGTTTTTAAATCCTGTGCTTTTTTAAAACTGCGCAGATCGAAAACGCAGAATTCTCTGCATTGGCTTTTAGAAGAACCACTAGTCTGTGGAGCAAGACTGGACCTCCGTGACAGCACCATGCCGGGCCTTTCTGAGGCGTTGTCCAGGTCCAGGACGGTGACCCTGCGGCGGTTGGTGCAGGTGGCTGGACCAGATTTTTCTAACGTCCAAGAGGTTGGCCCGCTGCTTGGGGTCCGGTCCGCCAGACTGGTGTGGCGCTTCCTGGAGCGGGTGAAGGAGCGGATGGCAGCTGAGGAGAGGCGACTCCTGCAGCTATACATCACAGAAAAGTGCCTGCCTGACCCGAATGACCCGTTCCCAGATAGGTTCCTGGATCCGGATTTTGAGGAGGACAGCGGTCCCCTGCTACACTTTACGTACTCAGGGATGGACTTATGCAAAACGAACCCAAAAGTACTGAACCAATGGTGTACAAAACTCCTGACCAAGAGAACTGTCCACAACAGAGCAGTGACTGTATGGAGCGACCAACTCGGAGGACAAAAACCTCAGTGGAGAACTTTATACCAGCCGCCAATAAAAAAACGGACTGGTGACCTGCAGTGGAGGATTCTTCACGGCGCCATCACAACAAACTCGTTTTCATCGGTCATCAGTCCTGGGGTTTTAAATGAGTGTCCTTTTTGCAAATTCTCTGAGAGTGTGTTTCATGTTTTTATGGATTGTGTACGGTTAAGTTCGTTTTTAAAATTTTTTAATGAGCATTTTTAACCTCTTTGGTTTGGTTTTCACCAATTCCGTTTTTATCAACGGTGTACATTACAGTCGAACCACTAGTTTTAAATCCCAGATTTTAAATGATTTAATTTACGAAGCAAAGATGGCTATTTATTTAACTCAAGGGGACAAAATGCAGGAAGCTGGACCTGAACTTGATGCGGTGGCTCTGTGGAAGGTTAACATCAAGGCCAGGATGAGGTTGGAGTTTTACTTCCACAGACTCACCGGGGATCTGAAGGGTTTTTAGAAGAACTGTGGGGTTTGAAGAGGGTTTTGTGCACCATTTCTGATCAGGGAGAACTAAAATATAACAAACTGCTAATGTAAATATATATATATTTTTTTAGTTTCCTTGTCCTGATTATGTAATGTTTTTTTATTGTTAAATTACTGTACAATAAATGTTTTGTTAAAAAAATATATCTTCTTCTACTTTTTTGTTCAGCAGCACCTAGACGTCGCTGTTTTCTGCTAAAGTCTCCATGGAGACGCAAACAGGAGCGTATTTTCCACCACAGCTGGCAGCTTAGCAGTGCGGACTGTCAGTGAATCAGGTGTGTTGCTGTAATTGCCACTTGCAAACGACAAAAACAACAACAAAAAAAAAAAACAGAAGAAGGAAAGAAAATCTTCCAGGCGTTTTGACACAGTAAATTGAATAAACCCCAGAAGCAGGAACGCGTGGAGCTTACATTCCTTCTGGCCACACGAAAACAAGCAGAAAACGAAACGGAACAAACAAATAAAACATCGAAACTGACGCTGTTGATTGGGTGGACTCTCATTAACAGCCTGGAGAAGCCATCCAAGTGGATAGCTCTATACTTACACTTCTGCCCGCTGTAATCCCGTTAAACACGCGTGCAGCTAATAATTTGTGCGCACAGCAATTTTACTAAGTAACAAACAAACAACAAAGAGCCTGAAATCAATAGTTGCAGGATTGCGACGACACGAAGTTGCAGACGCCGTCCCCTCTGCGCAAAACACACTCTTTAGAAGTGGGGCCCCTCGCTTTAAAGCAACAGGTGAGCTTCGCGCGGCACCTCCCCTGTCTTTCCCCAGCGAGGCTCTCTAAATATAGAAATTATGCTCCGTGATAATTGGGGGCAGACAACAAAGCCAGCAATATTTCCACCCTCCTCCTCTTCCTCCTCCTCCTCCACCGCCTCTTGTGTTGCTGCTGCTAAGTCGCATCTCCAGCTGGCAAACAGCAGGGCCCGACATCGGAGTCGCTGAGGGGAACACCTGCGTTGGCTGGCTGGGGCGGTGAAGATGGATGAGGAAGATCACTGACTTCCACACCTGTCCGTTTGTCCCACGCCGCATACGCCTTTGATACTTACGCACACACACCTACCCACACACACACACACACACACACACACTTGGTTCGTTTTCTTCGAGAGTCTGACGAGGCGCTGAAAGTCGGGGATCGTCCGTTTAAGTGTTTTTTTTTTTTCTGTGAGAAGCAGTGGAAGACCACCTGTAGCAGGAGGAGGAGGAGTAATGTGGGGAACCAAAAGAAAAGAAAAGCAATCTGAAAAGCAAAAACACCAGTTAAACAGGTGCCAAAAAGCACTTGTGGGCATCAGGTATCACAGGTCAGGATTTGCAGTGTTTAGAGAGAGATCACCCTGAAAATCGTCAAAGGGAACACCGGGGAGGTGGGGATGTGAGGTGTGTGTGTGTGTGTGTGTGTGTGTGTGTGTGTGTGTGTTAACACGCTTTGATTTGCACACTTTTCACAAGGTGTAACTCTAGACTTTGTCAGAGGGGGGAAGAAAGAAGAAGAAGAAGAAGAAGAAGCAACAACAACACAAGGCTGTGATTAATGCAGGACTCATCAACTTGAAAAGCTGCAATAAAAACTGCGTTTTTCCCCCCCTTCTTTTTAACAAGTAGTGAAAACAACTGTCCAAAAACACCAGACGCACCTCCACTCCCCCCCCCTTTCTATTTATATTTTTCTTTTTGCATGCTTAGACGATGGACGGGGGATGTCCAAGAGCGCTCGGGTTGTAATATACTCCTGAGTGCTGCCATTAATCGACGGCAAGCCGCCGGAGCTGTGAGGTGTGTGCGGGTTGGGGAAAGCCCCCCCCTAACCCCCCCGGCCCATATCGAGACACCCCACTGACTCACAAAGTCACAGATCGCACACGGAGCTTTTCATGCTCCAGCACAGGTCTGCCGTCAGCCGTGAAGGAAACCTGCGTGGAGAATGCGTGGCTCCTGCTGTGGGGGGGGGAAATCGATGACAAATTCTGGAAAGTTTTCTCAGAAATGTAGATAACAAAAAAAAAAAAAAAAAGAGAGAGAGAGAGAGAGAGGCAAACATGGCCTACTTAAGAGTCTCATCTGCCTCTGCTTCCACTGTTTAATACGATGTGTCAACAAGTGGCGTCTAACCCGGTCACTTAATCCTTATCGCTCTGACCTCCACTTTTATTCATCTGCTTAACGCTGCAGAGCCTCAGTTAAAGGTCAGGTTTTATTTGGCCCCGATCGGCTGTAGCGCGGATTCTCCGGCCACAACTTTCTGCTTTGAAGTTTTTTCTTTTTTTTTTTTTACGTTCGCGCCGAGTCTGTCGGCATAACAGCGTCCATAAAGAAAGACAACACTGATCTCGTAAGCGGGTTTACATGTTTAAACTCTGAAAGTCAAAGTCAACCACTAAAACAGAGAGAGGGGGAGGAGGTTGTTTGGTTTTTATTTTTTTTTAAAGTCTGTTAAAAGTTAAAAGGTTTGGTATTTTGACAACAGTGTCAATTCCAGACTAGAGGGCAAACAGTGAAAAGAAAAGAAGAAAAAAAATCATTTCTGGTCTAAATGGAGGCTTCTGGTCAGAAAAATTTGTTTAAGTCATTTATTTATTTATTTTTTTTACTTCAGACACTTTCAAAAGGCACAGGCCAGTTTTGTGGGGTCAGTTTGTAATTAAACAGTTATGGTTTGAAATCCTCTTACATCAGAATTTGCTTGTTTAACTGACAAAGTGCTACAAGGCGAAGAAAAATGCCACATATATTTTATCTGCTGCTCATCTCCAGCCGTCAGTGTTTCAACTGACCGTGTAATTGCGCGAATTGGATTTACGGAAATAAATTTGCTTAATGGAAATACGGCAATTGAAAAAGAAAAACAACAAAAAAAGACCTTATTATTGTTGATAAAGTTTTTGCACTAGGACGAGGTGGCTGTATTGAAATGAGTGTATTTTGCGAAATTGAATTAGAAATGACTATTTTCTTCCCGCATCACAAGAGTCGCATGATCAACAACGGGATGTTACTACAGGAGAAAACCACGAAGAAGAAGTAGACGACAGGAAGTGGTAGGAGGATAATGGCGCTGGGTGGTTTTTTTTTTTTATCTCTTGGACAAACTTATTCACTTGTGATCTTGAATGAGTTTCTTATTAAATGTAAACACGGCAACTGTTCCCCCCTCCCAGCCCCCATTGACAAAGTTTTACACACATTTGTCATGGAAACGCAGCTAATGGGTAACAAGCGGGGCTCACCATGGACAGGTCACAGCCCAACACGGGTCAGACAAATATGTATGCACATTTAGAGAGACATGACTTGTTCTTGTAATGTGGGAGGAAGTCAGAGTACCTGGTGTGTGTACATACAGTATATATATATATATATATATATATATATATATAATGTATAAACATTGGCATTTAGTTTACAGATAAAAATGAATGCATTGTGTATTTGGTAATCAACCTCTAATACAAACTGTCTTCAGACATGGCCATACTTGGTAAGATGTTAAATCTCGACGTAAATCCAGTCGCGTTGTGAAGGCCTCAAAGGTTTGTCAGGGAACTCTAGTGAACAAAAAGCTTCACGAACATCAACAAACACAGGTTAGATAGGTCAGGGAGAAAGATGTGGAGGAGTTTAAAACAAGGCCGGTGTTATAAGGTAACAGCCAAGTATGTGAATCCCCTAAGAGTGATGTTTAATCCTTCAACCGACAATGGAAAAGAGGGTAGCACAACATGGTTGTTAGCCTGAGCTAACAGGCTGAGTGAAGGGCCTGCATCAGGGAATCATCTGGGATGCAAACTGCAAATAAAATGCTAAAAAAAAAGAAGAAGAAAAGTTGAATAGTGTGGCATGCTTTTGAATTCAACTCCTTTTACTTCAATACACCTGAACAAAATCCAATGCATTTAATTTGCCTTCAGAAATCTCCAAAGCCATATAAAGAGCTCACCAATGTGTACATTACATAATATATTCCCGGTATCAGGCTACATGCTAATGCTGGAAAATGTTGAGTTTTTGAAAGTTTCCATTAAGCCATCAATACAGCTTAAAGTCCTTTTATTCAGGTGCCAGAGAAGGAGGTGTAGGAATAGTAGTAATGCAGCACTTTCCCCCCTCCCTCACTTGTTGCTGAGCACTGGTGGTCAGCTGGCAGAAAAAGAATGCTGCCACATCATTTCCTCATAAAAAAAAAAAGTTGACTGGAAATATTTGCAATTTGTGAAAACCACAGTCATGGTGAAGCCTAAAATGACGACTCCCGTCACTCCGTTGCAGTTTTCATACCGACGTCGTTTAGCACGATTAGCACGTTTACTTGAAAAAAGTAATTAGGCGTGTGTTTGTTTCATGCTTTTTATTACACCTGAAAGATTTGTCACATTATTTTCAAGGTCGGAAGAATAATTCTGTTTTAAAATTTGCACTAATAAATCGATTTGGATCATTTTTGTGGTAAATATTGTGATAGTGTTTAATTTTTACTCAGTGTTGCATCGTGGCGTCCCTATCTGATGCGTTACAATAGCATGGCCATAATTACTAATTAAAAAAGACATACAATTAAAAGCTGGGAGAGAGTACATGTCAAATTCGCAGAGATTTTCAAAAAGTTTTACAATTTGGATCAAATTACATAGCATCACTGGGTATCACTCTATCACTTTATACCTATTTTTCAGGTATAAAGATCAAAAAAATATAAAATGACATGGTTCCAAGTGGGGATTGTTTTTCTTTTCTATATGGCGTGATTCTACCTGTAAAAATATATTCTCCAATAAATAAATATATAAAGATAAATATGTGTGTCTAAAAAAAAAAAAAAAAAGAATAAATAGACTTTTACACTTTTCAAAATGTCTCGACACAGGTCTGAAATAAAAAAAACAAAAACGAATTCCTTCAAAGTCCTTCTCAACCAACGGCAGGTTCTCGCTCGAAGAAAAGGATCGCCAGGCAAATCCGCAGCGGGACTCCTGGGCTCCGCTTCCCTGCTCGTCCCCCCTGGACTCATCTTGGGACGGGATGCTCCGGCCTCCAGAACAAACGAGCCCCTCATGCCGAGGCATTCTAGCCTGTCTTCGTGGCCGCTGAGAGATGGCCACTGTGCATTCCTACAAGATGCCCCCTCCTTCCCCTTCTCTCCCCCCCCACCCCCGGTGCCTGTCATGGTCCGCCATGCCTGCGCCCGGCATCGTCTCGGCCTCGCTTTTGTTTTTGCTTCTTTTTTGTTATTATTTCGCTCCCTGCCGAACAGGGGCGTTAAAGCAGCTACTCCCCGATCCGGGACTTTGGCGTCTCAACTGTGTCCCAGGATATCCTTATACAGTTCTGGCACTCTCTCTGGGTCCACGGGCCTGGGCAGGAAGTGTGTGAATTTCTGGTGCCGTCGGGATTTCGTCCCGTCCCTTGGAGTCCCGTCTTTGTTTAAAGCCACAAAGTAACGTGTCCCTTTGTCCCCGTGTTTGTAGAGGTTGGACGAGTAGGTGTTGTACCAGTTTTCCTCAAACTGCTCCCTGAAGACGCATTCGGCTGTGAGCTTTTCCTAAAAAGAAACAAACAAACAAACAAACAGACAGACAGACAAACAAAACAAAAAAAAGCAGAGGTTTTGTCTCAGCAAAAACAAACCAAACTCCTGTTACGGCTCTTTAAAGGGGTGAAAACGGCGGGAACAAAGGGTCATAAAGAGTTTGATGGGTCTCTATGAATTGCAAACATCTATTTATTTCTGGTAATTTAGGTCAATTTCCAAACTCAAATTGAAAAAAAGAAGGTTTCAACACAGAAATATTACGCTAGGGTCAAGTCATGGCCTTCGTAGTCATGGAGACGAAACAGTTGTTCAGCAGACAGTCCCTCCAAAAGTAGGGACGCTGAAAAATGTCATTGGTACGGCTGCTAGCTGGTCACAAAGTGTCCTTACCAAAAATAAATAAATATATATACAGTACAGACCAAAGGTTTGGACACACCTTCTATTTCATTGGGTTTTCTTTATTTTCATGACTATTTATAAGGCAATAAATCGCACTTATTAACCTGACAGGACAGGTTGACCTATGAAGTGAAAACCATTTCAGGTGACGACCTCTTGAAGCTCATCAAGAAAATGCAGAGTGTGTGCAAAGCAGTAATCACGGCAAAAGGTTGCTACTTTGAAGAAACTAGAATATAAGGGCTATTTTTAGTTGTTTTACACTTTTTTGTTCAGTGCATATTTCCACATGTGTTATTCATAGTTTTGATGCCTTCAGTGTGAATCTACAATGTCAATAGTCATGAAAATAAAGGAAACTCATTGAATTAAAAGGTGTGTCCAAACCTTTGGTCTGTACTGTATATATCAATGGAAAGTTGAGTGGAAGGAAAAACTGTGCTAGAAAAAGGTGCACAAGCTTTGAGAGGACTGTGAATCAAAGCGCATTCAAGTCTTTTTTTGAAAATAAGTTGTAAGCTCGGGACTGCAAATGCAATACTTATCACGATTCACATGTACTTTATCATCTCTGACATGCACTACAACCATTCAAATAATAATTAATACAATCATTTAAACATCCAACAGTCACGCCTCACAACAGATGCAGGAATATATAGGTGAATTCTTCAACATCAAATGTCTCTATATGCGACACAAAAATGCAGCTGGAATGCGAATGTGTTCAAACTTAGCGTAAAGCGGAAACCAATATTCAAGTTTAAAGAGTATCATCGTTATAAAACATTTCTGTTTAACTGCATCTCACGTTTTCTCGACAGAAGGAAGAATTTCTGATTTCAAGTTCAAGATATGAAAAGTCATCCTCACTTTCCTTTTTTTGTTTTTGTCAACATTCATCCAAGGAGACGCGGTACTTACAGAGCCATAGAGCTCCCCTTTGTCGTTCATCCCCAGGTAAAGCCCGCTGTCCACTCCTTTTATGCTTATCAGTCCCACAGCGAGGCTTATGAATTCCAAAATACCTGCAGAAGAATAACACAGTTGTTCTGCGCATGATCAAAGAAGCTCGGAAAAATCTGGTTTCAGCTGCGACTCCTCTGACTGAATCCGGTCAGAATATCCCCGCGGCTTGTTTTGTGTTTTCGTTAATTTTACGTGGCTAAAATTGGAACCTGTCGTCTACGTGATTGGATTATACCGACTCGATCGACTTGAACAGAAAAGTGTCGCGTAAAGAGTCCTGACTGACGTTTGACCGTGAACTACAGCGCTCTGAAAACGCCGATATGGATTTGAATATTTACCATGGCGACTGTGGTCCTTTCGGGTCCCCTGCACCGTGCCGTCCGGAAGTATTTCCAGATGAAACCCCGTCCTGCAGTACAGCTGCCGCCTCCTCAGAATGCCCTTTAAGTGCTTCAGATCCGGCGTGGTCGGCAGGTACCGCCTGTCCCCGGGGGCGAGGTGGGGCTCCCCCAGCAGAGTCGGCCCGTACCCGGGAGGCGTGAGAACGAAATGGGAGCCGACGTGAACGACGCCGTCGATGCCGTGCAGGACGCCTCCAACTTCCCCGAGAGTGGCGGCTGCCATCGCGTCAGGGGCGGGGGGGTGGAGGGGTAAAGTTCAGCAGGTCCGGTGGGAGCGCTCTGGCGTAGCGGCGGACCGGGATGCCGCCTATTGCATGTTTGTGTCCTCCGTCACTTAGCGCACGTCCCCCCGCGGTGGCGCGGGGAAAACACTCGCCGCTTCCCCTCCGCCGCAGAGAGAGTTGGTCGGATGGAGGCGGGCTGCAGTCAGCGGCCGTCGGCGCTCATGTTTGGACACCTGTCCGCAGCGTCGGCCGGCGGTACGCCTCGGAGGAAGCGGTCGGTGCTGGCTGCAGGTGAAGCAATCCCTGGAGGTCTGAGCTCAAAGTGGCTGGGTTGGTGAGGCAGGTGTAAAAACCACAGCGCTAGTGATGGGCGTGCCCTGGCAGGCGATTTTTAACCCCCCCTTCTCCTGAGGCACGGAGCAGAAGAGACACGGGAGATATGGGAGGAAAAAACACTACAGCTGCTTAAATTTATACCAAGCATCGACATTAGTTTAGGACTCAACCAACACTGTTCTTGTACAGAAGAAGATTGGGGCCACAGGGGGGAAAAAACCAAAAGGATTCTGAGCTTATTCTGAATTCTGAGAAGAAAATACTCAGCAAATTATAAAATAATCAAAAATATATTTGATTCTAAAGCTTTAACTCTCCAGGAGTCATCATGTTCTGCAACTTTGTTTGTTTGTGACCCTTATTTTTGCCATAAAGTGAAACTCGTCGATTTTGAAAGTCTGTTTTACAAGAGTGTCCTGGGATGGATATCCAGCAGCAAAACCAGATGAAAACAAGACAATTTCAAACACGACTCTAACAAAAACAAATCACATAAAACATCTACAGTCAGTGGTTTCTGTCCCTTTGTGATTGCAGAGCCCTTTGAAACTATTCGATGAAACCGTAGCCTCAGTCATTAGATCCTTCTGCAATTGGTTCCAGTAATGAGGTGCGGGATATTTAAAGGCTTTCTGTCTTGGTCTTTGGTTCACACAGAGAAACAACATATTGGAAATGAATCTGTAACCACTTGAACTCGTTTGGATGTATAAAGTGTGAAGATGTTGAGGCGACTGACTTTAGTCAGACCGTCCGACAGCTGAGTGGAGTTGACAATAGTGAGTTAGCCCTTTAAGATTTGATGTTCTGTAATAAAAAAACCAATGGACCAACGCAAGCAGGTGGTGCTGAAACTTTGCTCTGTGACTTCCATTCTTCCTCTAGAATCTAGTAAAGATATTAAATATAAACATGATTTAAAACACAAAAAGTGGGAATCAGGGGGGGAGAGAGATCTGAATCTCACCTCATTTTCAAGCTGAATCCTGGTACAAGACATAAAAAGCCTTAAAAATGATATTTGAATAAACATATCCAAACTCACAAACTATGTTTCATAGAAGTTACCTGGAGTGTAGAATAACACTATCCAGATTTGACCAGTCCTGCTTTGTAGTTTTTCCATCCTGGATCATGTTCAAAGCAGCAAAAAAGCCTTTAAATTTAGAACATTATCATTCAATTTAGTCTGTTTTCTTAATTACTTTTTGCCATGTTTGTAATTATTTAGTTTGTTTTACCACAATAGATCACAATGAGACAATAAATATTAAATAAAAAAATATACATATTTAGCATTTTCACAATATATATTTTTAGAAATCAAACACTGACTTTTCTATAACCTTTTAAATGGCATCAAATAATTCCAGTTTAACTCTAAGTGTTTGATTAGCAGGTAGTCCAGAGTCGCTAAAAGCAGTGGAATAGCGCTTTTAGATGAGCGCTGACTCTACATGACGCCCCTCATCTCGTCTCATCAGCGTCCCCGCCGTTTCTCGCGATGTCAGAGCCAGAATAAACAACCATGGCCGCCGCACTGCGCAGGCTGGTCGCTCCTCTCAGGAACGGAGCGCTTCCCCAGCGAACACCGTCAAACGGCAGAAGAGAGCTCACAGCGGCCGCAGCCGGCGCTTGTGTCGCAGCCGCGGCCGGCGCTGCGGCTCTCTACTGCGGCTCGGTGGTCCGTGTGGGACCGAGGAGCCGCGTCGAGGCTCGGCTCGTACATCTGGCGCTGCCGACCGTCTCTGCTGCCGATAAGGTACGGTGAGGACGCCCGTCACGCAGCTGGCTACGTTCAGCTTTCGAAACAGTCGGGAGTCGGACGCCGACAGCAGCACTTCACCGGCTATTTATCGCTCACGTTTTAGGAGATGAGGGTAACTTTTCTAAGGCTGGTTGTTGTCTCCTTTCGGGAGCTATCCGCGACCTTTGGTGCTGAAAAGACTAAACGGTCGTCCGAACTCACGTGACCAAGTGTTGTTTAAAAAAAAAAAAAAATTAATCTGTGTCGCTTTTTGTAAACATTGTTCACACCGGAAATGGACAAAACATCACAACTAGATGACATGCGGAGACACTGCTGATGTTTCAGACTTACACCGACGCACTGTACATTAATCCCTCGAAGTGAAAAGATCTTCCGAACCGGATGTATCAATATACAAAACATGTTATTTCATTGCAGGACGGATATGCTGCATCACATAACTGTTTTACATTGATGCTAAATAATGAACATACTTGTTGCTGTAGGAGAACGCAATAATTGGAGCAACTATTTAACACAAAACGACTGCACAGCTATTTGGTGTAAATAGACGTTTGATTATTTGTCAGCTAGAAAAAACGTAGCTGCCCTTTATTGCGTAAAGAGCTGCTGAAATGTCATTTTTAGTTCTTTAGGTTCAGTTCCCCCAAGAAACAACTAGTCAGATGAGCCGGTCAGTACCCTGAATGGGTCCAGACCGAATCGAAACATCGCTGTGTTACTACTGATGTTTCTCAGCTTTCTTAAGTATGCACTGCACTGACACCAATCAGACACAGCATTATGACCACTGACGGGTTTGTCTCCTTACATGATGGTATACGGGATAATTTTGGCAGGAAGTGAAAATTCTGTCCTCAAAGTTGGTGTTTCAGAAGCAGACAAACTGTGTCTGTAAGAAGGTGGACACTGACAAACCTAGTGCGGCATATGTCAAAACAACATCAGAATTAGGCCCGAATTTCACTGGACGATAAATAGTCCCTGAAGTTATTGCGATAAACGATAATGTTGTTGCTTTGAGACAATTTTCAAGCAATATAATGGTAAAATAATACAAGAACATATTCTCAAAGACGGATAAACTTTAAATTTTAATGAACATGTAATACTGCATCTGGCAGACATTTCAAATAACCAAAATAAACAACAGGGGGGAAAAAAACAAATAAGTGCATTATGAAGTCTGTGTAAACAAAATGGTCCTTCAAAAAAAAGGGGGGGCTAGTTAGATTGAAGACTCTTATCATCCAGTTTTTAGTAGAAAGAGGAAAACGATAAATTATGCAAATGACTGAACTTGTTTTAATTTATCATGCGACTAACTGATTTATGATTTATTGTGACAGGCCTAATCAGAATACACAGCACATGGAGTTTCGCTCCATATAGGTCTGCGTAGTTCCAGACCGATCATACTGATCTCTAGAGGCTGTGGTCTCTTTCAGTAGGATTATACAACCTGCCACAGTGGAGAGAAAAATGGCTTTAGCAATGCTTAGAGGGTCAAAACGACAGGTTTGAAGTGTGGGGTTAATCTCCAAATATCCTAAATCTGAGTCCAATCAAGTGTTTGCTAGATGGTCATCAGGTGGTTGTTGTTTTACAGCGTAATGATTTCAGCCTAAGACGGTCCTGGTATTATCATTGTGTAGGAAAAGTAAGCAAAAATGTCATGAAAAAACTGACCTTGATTCAGTAACAAAGTAAACCCAGCGTCCTTCCTCCCAATATACAAACCTAACTTTATGCTGAAAGCCAGATTTTTCAGAAAATGCCTTTTATGCACACATGAACGGAAGAAAATAGTGGTGACATCAGCCGTACAGTCTGTTTCGGCCATCTTTAAAACCGTTACACAGCGCTCCCCAGCTCTATTTGAACTCTTTGCACTATTTCCCCAAACTCATGTAGCTGCGTAATTAGATAAGATCCACCAAGTCTCTATAGCTCTGGCACATGCTGAAAATGCTCGGGGAATAACAAAGCATGCACACTTAATTCCCTGCAGAGGAACAGTTTCCTTGTTGGATGTTAGTCGGTATGAGCCGGGGATTGCTGCCCGGTGTCCTTACACAGAAGCTATCCAGGGACACAAGAAACTGGACACTCTGGCTTGGCAGAGGGCCTGATATTTGAAGAGGCGGGGTGGGTGGTGGTTAGAGAAGGGGGTTTAATGGTTAAGCAGAGGGGGGCACACATTCCCTAGGTGTTGCCAGTGGACCTGGCGGTGGGCCACCTGACAGAGAGATCCACTCTGTCTTCACCAATCCAGCCGTCTGATCTGGCTGGGTCGGAGCAGTTGTAGGGACATTATCTACTGTACTGGGATGAAAAAGAAGGCATGCTGCCCATTACTGGACCAAGAGAGGCATTTTGTGACAAGGAAAGCTTCAGGGGATTTTGCAAGGTGGATCTTTCAGACAGCATTATCACTGAAACGAGTCAGTGTTTCTATGTACAGTGGGGAAAATAAATATTTGAAACACTATGGAATGCGTCAAGTTTCCCCACATACAAAGAATGGAGGTCTGTCATTTCTATTGTAGATATACGACAACTTTGAGAGACAGAATGTTGGGGAAAAAAACGTGAAAATAATGCATAATTTTTGAATAGTTAGTTTGAATGTGGTACAATGGAGAAATAGAACTTAGTATTTATTGCTGGCAGTAAATACTAACTTACAGAGGTTAGGTATATCCAGTAGTTCTTGACCAGGTTTCACTCGGCAGCAGGGATTGTGGCTCATTCCTGCACATCTCCTCCAGATCTTTTAGCGTTCAGGGCAAACCAGAGTTTCAGTTCCCTCCAAAGACTTACTTTCTGTTGGGTTCAGGTCTGGAGACTGGCTAGGTCACTCCGGGACCTTTGTCTTACGGAGCCACTCCAGAGTTACCCTGGCTGTGTGTTTTGGGTCATGCTGGAAGACTGAGCCACAACCCATCTGCAATGAGGGAAGGAGGTTGTTGCCCAGAATGTTATGGTACACGCTCCCATCTATCAGAACAGTCATGCTTCAGAAGTGACTTTTCAATGCTTCACGTTGGGGATGGTGGTCTTGAGACTGTACTCATTCTTCTTCTTCTTCTTCTTCTTCCTCCAAACATGGCGAGTGAAGTTTATACCAGAAAGCTCTACTTTGGTCTCATTTGGATCATCCAAGTTGTCATTGGTAAACTTCAGACATATCTGGACATGTGCCAGCTTGAGCAGGGGAACCTTGCGCACACTGTAGCATTTTAGTCCATAACGTTGTAGTGTGTTACTATGGTAACCTATCAGACTGAGGGGTCAGCTCTCTGCAGGTCATTAACCAGGTCCTACCATGTAGTTCTGGGCTGATCCCTCATCTTTCCTGTGGTTGTTGACACAGGAAAGATGAGTCTTTTCTGTATCCAAGATGGGAGGTCATCTTACATGGACCTCAAGTCCAAGGGACACTGATGACAGTCTTCTTGAGTTTCTTCCATTTTCTAATAATTGTGCCATCAGTTGTTGCCTTCTCATCAAGCTGTTGGCTCATTGTCCTGTAGACCATCCCAGCCTTGTGCAGGTCTACAGCTTTTCCTTAGGCAACTCGTTGATGTTGCCCTTAAAGTCGAGCAGGGTTCTCCAACCCTTATTCTTAAGATCTCCTGTCCCACAGGTTTTAGATGTATACCTGCTCTAATCCAACTGAATCAGACAATTGAATTATGTCTTCAGAATGGAATCAACTTTGGCGAAGTCAAACGAGTCATTCATTTGATTGAGATGTGTTGGAGCAGGGTTCTGTTTAAAATCTGCAGGACAGTAGATTTCAAGGACTAGGGTTGGAGACACCTGGTGTAGAGGTCGGAGTCTGACTGACTGAGAGTGTGGGCAGGTCTGTGTGAACCAGACGTTTTTCTGGTTGGTAGGAGATCAAATACATATTTCATGCAATAAAATGCACGACATTTTCTGTGTACATACAATGAAAACCACAAACCTCTCCATTCTTTGTAAGGAGAGAAGTTTTAAAAAACCAGCAGCCTATCAGGTACTTATGTTCCCCACTGTGTGTGTGTTTCCAGGCGAAGACCTACGACCTCGACGATGGGGACGTTTACATGTCGACCTATGAAAACAGATTCCGGCTCTTCAGCTCGGTGGAGTGTGAAGGCCAGCTCTACATGACTCCTCTAAACTTCATTGAGTCCGTCACTCTGAACGAACCAAGGAGTGAGTAAACCTGTAGCACTCAGTTCATCCCCACTGATAAACTAAATACAGGAGTCAGCTAAAATGTAAATGATGTGGACTCATCTAGCCCTCAGTCAAATATAGAGATTCTGTTCACTGATAGTAAACTCTTCTTCTCATTTAACACAACGTGGTGGTAGCATTTCATATACAGAGTTCAAAAATTAAAAAGAAGTTGAACTGTTTGGCTGGCATCCAATCAAGCACTACTGTAGGTTAGCCTTAGCAAAAATCTCAATTAAAATACATTGTTTCTGTTGGTTGTAATGCTAACGGGGCTGTTAGCGTTTTCCAGCCACATAACGCTTTTTGTAGCACAATCAAGTAACTGTGTCACTTTCAGTTGTTACAAAAATGCTGCATATATCAAGTATGGCTTAAAAGATTGCCAGACTTATCCATGTGCAAATCAGTGTTATTTCATATCTTACTGCATGTCTAAGGATGTAAATCCTGCATTACACAACTGTCAAAGTGGAGGGTAAGTTTTACATTGATACTGAATATTAAGCAACAGTACTTGTTGCTGAACACCAAAGCAATGATTGCAACAGTTTATGTAATTGAAAATTATTTAAAAATTTTTTTAAAGGGGCAGTATTCAGTGTTTTCCAGCCACATATATAGTGCCATTTTGTAGCACAATTATGTTACCTTCTGTTATTAAAAACAATGTTATATACAGTACAGACCAAAAGTTTGGACAGACCTTCTAATTCAATGGGTTTGCTTTATTTTCATGACTATTTATAAGGCAAGAAATCCCACTTATTAACCTGACAGGGCAGGTTGACCTATGAAGTGAAAACCATTTCAGGTGACGACCTCTTGAAGCTCATCAAGAAAATGCAGAGTGTGTGCAAAGCAGTAATCACAGCAAAAGGTTGCTACTTTGAAGAAACTAGAATATAAGGGCTATTTTCAGTTGTTTTACACTTTTTTGTTTAGTGCATATTTCCACATGTGTTATTCATAGTTTTGATGCCTTCAGTGTGAATCTACAATGTCAATAGTCATGAAAATAAAGGAAACTCATTGAATTAAAAGGTGTGTCCAAACTTTTGGTCTGTACTGTATATCAAACATAATGTAAAAGAAATTTGACTTTGTAATTTAACTCCTTGAAATTGGGCTTCTGTCTCTTTAAGAAGCTCCTGCTCTTTCTGAAGAGCAGAAAGAGCAGAACAACATGGCTCCTCTATTAATCCTGTCAAATGTTTTACCAGCATCTCACTGAGAAGTAGCTCCTATAACGAGCTCAGCTGATGCTCAGCTAATTGCTACTGGCTAGTCTGAAGGTGCTGAGTGAGGGAGGTGCGGGGGAGGGCTGATCTGTCCCACCAATGCTTTTGAATGGTTGCCATGGAGATTAAAGGATTTCTCAAACATGCACGAAAGAATCAAAGCAACCGTCCAGGAATGTTTTGGATGAGAGAACAACATTATAACATGATGTAAAGCTAAAAAAAAAAAGTCAATTTTACGCAACACTGCCTCTTTAAAATATGTTCTAAAAGTTCAAGAGGCATGGATACTGCAGCAGGGCGCTGTAAAGTATCCACTGTCAACTCCCGTTTGCCTAATTATATCTCTATCAACAGATCCCAACCCTGCTTAGTTATGCAACGCTTTAATAACAGTTTTACCAAACGCTGCTTCCTGGAACATTCTTGCTGCTGAGAGCCTCTGAAGTGTCGTCGGACAATAAGTCAGGGCTTGAAGTGCTTCAGTCACAACACCTGCATAAAGATAGACATCTTTACCAGCAACCCTACTTTTATGGCTCATTTATGTGGCAACAAACTTGCAGGGACCCACAGAGACCGAATTACTCTGCGCGGATGCCGTAAATGTCACAATAAGACAGTGTTGCCCTGTGATGTATGGTGTGTGGCCGGCCATAATGTGCTGGGCGTGGCTTTTCCCCGGCGAACAGCAAACAGCACTATAACACGTAAGGCCCCATTATCGTCACGTCGCTAATTGCTCATTTGTCGTAAAAGGAGAGTTCTGGCGCTTCACGGCGGTGTTGCGGCGGGTGTTCAGGAAGGCGAAGCAGACGGAGGGAAAGGAAAATCACAAGACAACTTTTGAAACCTTTGTCGCTAAATTCTTCACATTCATAATGTTTTTCAGCTTAGGAAACAAGGATAGAAATCGACTCCGTCTCTGAAATGTTTCCCTGGAAGGTTGTTGTTAATGTTATTAAAAGTTACCTCCCAGTCAGATTTTTTTTTTTTTTTAATAGCGACACACCTCTCTTATCTGCTGCTTTTACAGGCCACTGGAATGTGTTCATCGTGATCTGCAGCATAGGTTTCTGTCCATGCAAACACCTGTTTTCACTTTTGCTTCACAGATTTCTTTATAACCCTCACTTTTTTTCCTCCCCTCCTCTGCAACCCGAAACATTAACTTTGACTCTTTCTTTGTTCAGGTAGGAGAGGATGGAAGTCCCTCACTAAAAAGGTGAGTTTTCACTCTATCAAAGCTTCTGAATCTCCTCTTTATTTGTGCAAAGCAGCTGTAATTACTGTAATGCAGACAAACGTCGGGATTACTCAGGGATCCGGGATTTTCTTCTATTTCCCCAGGAGTTAGACAAGGTGCTGTTGGATACTCCGCCTGTTTGGAAAGGATCATCCAATTTGTTCAGAAACCTACGAGAAAGAGGTAGACCCCCCACCCCTCTCGCTTGATTTACTACAGAGACAAATCCCTCCAATGTAAATAATTCCCGTTTGCACTTTTTTCAAGCTCTCGGGGTCGCCTCATTCAGAGGATGTCTCTGCTGTCGTACATGACTGGGATCCACAGCAGAACGTTGTCTTATTTCTCCATCAGTTCTTTCTTGAATGAAAGAAGCAAAGGGTTTAATGTTAAGATGCACAACAATGAAGTATAGAAAAACTGAAATAAACCAAATCAACCGAAGAGTCCTTAAACATGGTTTCTCTTTTTAGGTTAATTAGACTGAGAGGTTTTAATTTGTAATCAAGGACTTTTCTGTTTCCCAGGAGTCTAAAGATGAAATAACAGAGGAAGAGTTCTCTCTTCAAAATGGAAAAGACAAGAGAACACCTCGTCAATTGAGCGTGTAGACTATATTTCACTGTTATGATGATGAATTTTGTTCATTTTACCCACCTGCTACGTTACCACAGCAACTGGGAAAGGTATTAATACTCCTCGACCTGTTTCACATTTTCAGTATGCGCCACCTGGGGTTGCTAACATGTAGCATAGTGAAGAGGAAGAAAAATAACTGAAACATGAGTTTCAGCATAAAGGTGTGAAAAACATGGTGTTTGCGTTTGTTTCGGCCCCTTTTGCTTTGATGCCACTAAATATAATAAATGGAACTGCCTTCGCGGAGGTTCATCTTTCAGGACACGACGGCCCTGGACAGCGATAGAAGAGCCCAGGCAAAATCAAAAACGAAATTCAATTGATAATCTGACGAGTGGCGAGTCTTGGAATTTCTGAGTTTTTTGGTGAAAATTAACTCCTTTTTTTCCCCTTCTGTCAACATTGACCCTAAAATGTTGCTGCACTAGCGTACTGAATAACTGATCAAATGATCAAACATTTCATATTTAAATATTACATCATCAGACAGATCAAAATATAAAGTTAAGAGACAATTTTTGTATTTATAGGACCAAAAAAACCCCCCAAAAAACAAGCGGGCAAAGGATTTTTTTTTTCTTCTTATTTATTGAAAAAAATAACAAAAACTAAATTTTTGAATTGGAATTTTTGGTTAAAACATGTTTGTTTTTTTCATGCAGCGGATAGAAAATTAAGAGATTTTACTCAAGTAAAAGTTACAATACTTCATAAAATTACTCAAGTAACAGTAAAAAAGTTCAGTGTACATTAAATATACTTATAGAAGTAAATTTTTTCCAAAAAAGTTAATGTAATTGAGTTAATGCAAGTCATTTACTACCCAGCTCTGCTCATTGACATTGGCAGCCATGATGTCTCTGGATTTCGATTGTTTTGGGTCAATAAACGTCCTCGGTAATCTGGTTTCATGGCTTTCAAAGGCATTTCTGTAACACAGGAAAGAAGCCAGTTTCCCCTCCATGCAGGTTGTCACAGTATCTTTGCATGAACTCAGCAGTAAAAGGAGCGAAACTCCTTTTAAGCACTCCCCCCCCGTCATCCTCCGTGTCTCAGGTGAACTGTTCCGCTCTCTCCCTTGTTGCTTTAGCTAAGTGCCGATGCCGGGATTTGGGACGTTTAATCCTGCTGCTGTTAAACACTACAGCTTTGTCAGGCCAAAAAAGAAAAAAAAAAAAAAAGAAAAAATTGGATTGATCTGCGCACAAAGCGCTGCTTTAGAGAATGAGGTTCGCTGTTTGAACCCTGCTGTGTCAAGACACGTCCCGTCGGCCACCGCGGACATTACGAAGCCAGGGAATAGCATTGGATTACATCTCCGGGACTGCCACTCCGTATGAAGTGTTTCTGAGGAATTCTGTCTTTGTATTGTCTGAAAACATCTACTTGAGCTGAGAGGCGGAGTGAAGGTGTGTGGTATGGAGACATGGCAGGAATCTTAAAAGATTTCTCCTGAAGTTTAAGCTCCAAAGCCTGTGACAGTTGAATTAGAGGAACTATAATAGAGTTTTAAAAAATAAACTAAAATTTGCCTAATTAAAAGCTGAAAACCTTTTATAAAAGCGTCTGACAGCAACACTGTTTTTCCCCCAAATGACATATTTTGTTTGTATTGTCGTTTCTTCTCTTGGGTGTTCTGTCTTTCCCCGTTCCCGAGCTCTTTTCCCAGAACACCCCGGCCAGTCACCCGGAACTATCTGCGCTCGATTCTCTATCATCCCCAGCAAACAAAAGCTTGGGAATGCTTTCAGAGGCAGGAGGGAGAAGCCTCCCCGAGTCGGCTGAGATGTCTCCCAGACACTTCACTCTTCCAGCCTCCGTGTCGCGCAACAAAGGCCCGAATCGGCCATTCTCAATCGGTGACTGATCACCCGAGAATGTATCGCACCGCGTCGCCCAACAGAACCTGTTTGGGGATTTTCTTTTTGCCGTGACGACGGGTCGACTCGGTTGTAAAAAGCCTCCTGTTTGTGCGAGGGGAACGCCGAGCGTGAGGTAAAAGGCACCTTTTAAGATGTTATCAGGAGATTACTTACGTCTGGAGGTGTGCCCTTGTTTCTGTGGACGGCTTACTCACTTTGAACATCTGTAAACACCTTGAGCTAACCGATTAATGCCACCCGATGCCGCCCCGGGTGCAAAATAAGGGGGAACATTCTGGCTTTTGTTTCATGCCTAGCCTCATTTCCCCCCTCTCTCTCTCTCTTTGTTCCAGGTGCCATCAGTTACACAGAGTATCTGTTTCTGCTCTGCATTTTAACAAGTCAGTATTCACCCAAACCGAGTCCAACACAATGATGCTGACAAAGCTCTCGATGCTTTAAGGTGTTTGTTTCTTTTCAATGGCAGAGCCCCACGCAGGATTTCGGATCGCTTTCAACATGTTCGATGCAGATGGCAACGAAATGGTGGACAAACGGGAGTTCTTGGTGGTATGAATCTATGGAGCTACATTGGGGCCATAACATTTGTTAAAAAGGGACAAAAAACACTCAAAACAGCTGAAATAAGAAGATACTTGATTGAAAAAAGATGTGAAACTAGAGAAAATATTCAAAAATAACTTTTCAAATTCAATGTTTTTCTCCCCCCGTTTCAATATTTTTGTTTCAAACTTTTTTTAATTT
Source organism: Xiphophorus couchianus (assembly GCF_001444195.1). Lineage (NCBI taxonomy): Eukaryota > Metazoa > Chordata > Actinopteri > Cyprinodontiformes > Poeciliidae > Xiphophorus > Xiphophorus couchianus. Next base: position 24,786,231 of record NC_040250.1, on the reverse strand, counting down.
TCAAAATAATTTTTCAGTTTCAAATCTTATTTTAAGTTTTGTAGTTTCAGCTTTTTTATTCTTTTTAACAAACTTTATGGCCCCAATGTAGCTCCATATAGACCTCACCTTGACGGCAAACTCTTCTGTACCGACTTCTCCTTGATGTTTGTTTCCTTTCTTAGCTGGAGGAAATTTTCCGTAAGAAAAAGGATAGAAAAGACGTTGCTGATGACGTTCAAAGACAGGAGGAGCAAGTAAGTTTTTGTCCATTTTGGTGCCATTACACATGGAAAAATAATTTCTACAATGATTTTAAAGGCAGGACACAAATAATGGGTTGATCTCTTCCTCTTATTGCCTGCTGCTACTGTTGGGGAAATATAAGATCTCAAACGTGTTTACTGTAAACTCAGTGTTTGTCACTTAAATACCCTTCGGTATTTAAAAATCCCAAAATCTTTTTATTTTGAATTTTTTTATTTTAGTTTGCTACTCCTGTAAAGTTAAAATCAATAGCCATACTTATACACTGGTATGATGTAAGCTAATTACAAATGACGCTAATGATAGCAGGTATGCTGCACACATTGAGTAGCTTAGGAATGATAAAACATCTGGTGTTGGTATGGGGGGCCTGGGGTGAGGCTTAGGGCCCCAAAAAGACTTGGGCTGGCCCTGCTACCATCCTCTGACTGAGTTGCTGTGCTTCCTATCTGCTTCCACGTTACAATAGTTGACTGTTGAGGTGCAAGACCATTGCAGAAAAATTGACTTATAGCACAGGTAGCATCCTATCACGGTCCCACGCCGAAACAGTTCTTTCATCAACTTGCAGCAGTCTTGGAGGGAACGGCGGCTGCACTGGGGTGACTGTGGTCATACAGGGTAAAACATGCCTGAGGCTTTCATCTCCTTAGGCCTTCTTATGCTACATGCAGGTGGATGTAAACAGACGGGCTGAGCAGAGCGATAAGAGATACTCTTTGAGGTCTTATCGCGCTAAACAAACAACGCCGCGGAGCTCACTCCTCCAGGGCAAACGTTAGCATCTCTGGACGGCCTAGAATGAATCTTACACCCGTATAAGTATCAAAAAGATCATTAGAAAGGGTACTTTAGATTTGGGAACAAGAGAGCGGAAGGGTTTTGGTGGATTCAGGAAAACTCGGGACCGTTTCTAACCTCGGCTCACGTTTAAAGTCCCGTCAAATTGGTCCGACGGCGTCGTAAACTCATCCTTTTGCGTTTTGACAAATGTATTTACTTTGCTTCTCTCCTTTGCATTTTAGAGCCGGCAGCTCTACGGTCACCGCAAATCCCAGACAAACAGTGTATGTATTGTTCTTTTCCCGTGAAGGAAAATGAACCGTTATGCTTGTTGCATGGCTTTTTTTTACTTTTTTGGATTCATTCTTCCCAATCTGAACGAATGATAGAAAACACTCGAGCTGACACCACTCGCACTTCTCCCTTTTAACACAAGGCAACCTCAGCTGCGTATGCTGAAATTAAAATATGTCACACCCTACACATCAATATTACCTGACATATCGCCTCTATGTGTGTGTGTGTGTGTGTGTGTGTGTGTGTGTGTGTGTGTGTGTGTGTGGTAGAGCAGGAGATACAATATAGATGAATTATGCTCTCACCTTTCGACAACATTGGGCAACAGATTCCACTTCAACCCCCCCCCCCCCCCACCTCCCCTCACCCCTTGCTGAAGACTGACATCGTTTCTGTCTGGACCCACATGTTCCACAGTTACCGTGGCATTCGGGTTCAGGTTACCTTTTCAGATGGGTTTGACCACGAAGCTGCCAGTAAGTCAGAAGAGGAAGCATCAGCAGCACATGCAGGCTTTGGTTTTAATTCTTGCTGCTTTATTTTAGGCACTTCTCCAGAGTTCAGTCAGGTCTTTTCCAGAACTGTGACAGGCCCGCCTCCGGTGCTGCGGTTGGGTTTTTCCCCTCAGCATATTCTAATTACAGCTGTTTCGGGTCGGGCTAGGTGAGTTGGAGTGGGGCAACATCGGGGCAACAGAGTGAGTTGCGACGTAATTAGTTGCGGGATTGCGCCGTAAATCTCTGCTAAAAAGCTGTGAGGCGCAGAGGAAGAGCTAGTTTGGATCAGCACCGCGCCTCGGGCTCCGAGGGACTCGAATCCAAACCGGATGCGCAAATATAATTAATTACGAGATCAAGGAAGCCGCAGCTGAATGTTCTGATTTCTGTGTGTGCGTGTTGAGTTGGGGGGGGGGGGGAATCCAAAACACACTGTTTTGGTGTGGAAATCACAGTTTTGTGATCACAGATACCAATTAGCTACTCTACAACATAACAATAACAGGCAAATTATTTTTCAGCAGTTGTGTTTGACAGCGAGTGAACTGTAATGATAATCATAATAACCAGGTGATTTCTCATGACTTCACTGAGGAAAACATAGTGGCTTGTGGCGCAGACGAGAGAGCAAAAACAATGCGGCGGTTCCAAGTATAACCCCGTTTCACACAGCTACGCTCCAGATGGAAAGGCTTTTTTGCAACCTGCATTTACTTCGCAGCTCGGCATCCAATCGCGACTCTGACGGGGCTCAGCTGCACGAAGCCTCGCTCAGGTCTGGTGCGGACATGTGTTAAGCCAGGCTAGCGCTGCGGCGCCTGGCCAAAAGGCTGCACGCATCGCTGCAGAACAGGCTCGTGTCAGACCCACGCTGCTCCTGCATGCGTCTGTGCCCCGAGAACAGGCAGCCCGCACTCCCTCGACAACGTATGCAAAAATTGTTTGTATTTGAATTATTTTTTCTACTGTTACAAACTCGAATGGTTCCCAAAACGTTGCGGATCATTGTAAAGTGGGAGGAAAAATGATGCAGTGTTTTTCTCATTTTTACAGATAAAACAATCTGCTAAAGTGTGACAAAGCATCTCCACTTACTCTGGTGCCCTGAAATAAAATAGAGCGCCATCATAAAACCGAAGACAAAGTGAAACATGGTGGCTGTCCAGACAGTCGGTTTAACTTAATGTCTTATTTTTATTTATTTATTTATTTGTTGGTCTGATTTGTAAAAACCCAGAATTAAACATTGGAGGTTGTCATTGCTAACTGTTAGCAAATTGCTAAATAACACTCTCCTCATCTCTCCTGCGTCTCACTTTGTGCTCCGTCAGATTTTGCTCTTGCCTCCTCTAAAGTGCTAACATGTACTAGACATGTTTTGTCCTCCTAACCCGCTGTGCTTCAACTGCGGTCACAGGTTTGTAAAAAAAGACGCCCAGCATGTGGGGACCCCGGGCATGTGGGATGTTCTCAGGCGCGCCACGAGTCCAGTTCTGTTCTCTGGTCTCACTGAGGTAGCTGGTGTCTCTTTAAGATTCAATGAACACATAGAGAAACTGGACTAATTCATGTTTCTGCTCTGTGAGTAAAAGTTAATACTGAAAGCAGATTATTGTTTCCCTAGCTGAGTCAGGATCCACACAGGGCGTGGCACGTTCAGCTGCATGGCATGTGTTTGGATCATGAAATGAGAAAAAAAATGCCACAAGTGATTGATTTCTGAATTATTAACTATATTGTTCAGCATGAGGAACTCGACATGCCTAGAGGCGTCTGCATATCCTTAAAAAGTCTTAAATCCATTAATCCAAAATTAAGGCCCTGAGAAATAATTTTTAAAAATGTAAGTTGATCTTAAATATGTTAACCACTGCTCTTAAATTTGTTGTATTATGACTATTTGATCTCACACTATGTCGTTTATTTTTCTTGCACAACTTGTCCGTCAGGGCAAGCATATGGAACTGCAAAATTGCCACAAATCGCTACTTCTGCTGCACATATGGCTAAGAAAAATCACGCAAAAACATTCTGATTTATGACTCAGGATGCCATAAAATGCTGGAAAAGGGTAGAGTGCCTTCTCCGGGTCAGGGGGGGTGTCCTGCCCCAAGTGGAGGAGTTTAAGTATCTCGGGATCTTGTTCACGAATGGGGGAAGAAGGGAGCGGGAGATCGACAGGCGGATTGGCGCAGCGTCTACTGTCAAGCGGGCGCTGTACCGGTCCGTCGTGGTGAAGAGAGAGCTGAGCCAAAAAGCGAAGCTCTCGATTTACCGGTCGATCTACGTCCCCACCCTCATCTATGGTCATGAGCTTTGGGTCATGACCGAAAGAACGAGATCGCGGATACAAGCGGCCGAAATGGGTTTTCTCCGTAGGGTGGCTGGGCTCTCCCTTAGAGATAGGGTGAGAAGCTCAGTCATCCGGGAGGGACTCAGAGTAGAGCCGCTGCTCCTTCACATCGAGAGGAGCCAGTTGAGGTGGCTTGGGCATCTGGTCAGGATGCCTCCTGGACGCCTCCCTGGTGAGGTGTTCCGGGCACGTCCCACCGGGAGGAGGCCCTGGGGAAGACCCAGGACACGCTGGAGGGACTATGTCTCTCGGCTGGCCTGGGAACGCCTCGGGATTCCCCCGGAAGAGCTGGAAGAAGTGGCCGGGGAGAGGGAAGTCTGGGCCTCCCTTCTGAAGCTGCTACCCCCGCGACCCGACCTCGGATAAGCGGAAGAAGATGGATGGATGGATGGATGGATGCCATAAAATCCAGCAAAAATCAAAATTCCACTTTTTACACCGTCATAAGATTATGTGGTGAAGGCTGAAAATGATGGCGTTTATTTGGGTCATTGAACACTGCTTTGAACTCTGTCAAAAAAAAAGTGCTGTTCATTGACCTGAATAAATTAGGTGTTTTTTGACATTCAGTAGTTAATCTTACAATGGCGTAAAAAGTGCCGTTTTGACAGGATTTCTGCTGTATTTTGCAGCGCCCCAGGTCATACTCCGGTAAAAGTGATGATTTGTGTCCATTCTGGCCTTCCATACATGCAGACATCTTCACTGTGTTCTGAGGCGTTTGAAGCTACTGCTAACTGCTATTGTACCCTTGCTAGCTAACTAGCTTTTGTACATCTATCAGGGTTAATTGTAGATTTGTTGTCAGTTCATCTTTCTCACTGCCTCTCTTCTGTTGCCAAAGCATACAATGTCGCGTACATTCTCTGCAAAAGCTTTTCCGTGCTATATAAAATATGTAATTTTATTTTGTACATTTCTGTTGTGATTCGGGCCTTAAATTGAATTTATGATGATCTTAAAAAGCCTGAGTTGGTGAAACCTGAACATGCTTAGGCTATCTACGAGGTTAAATGATACTTCATTTTGTGTGTTCCGTATAGAAAGTCTCTCTGTTTCTTTTGGTGTTGACTTTGCTGAAAGCTGTGAGGGTCTGCTGTATTTTTAAATCGAAGCTTTGCCAGATCTAAAACCCATACTTGGCGGAAACCATTTCTACTCCCTCTTGTAGCACGTGGATGAGAAAACGGAGACGACGCTGCTTGTGCACTTCTTTGGAAAAAAGGGCAAAGCCGAGTTAAAATTTGAGGATTTCTACAAGTGAGTTAAGAAACCTTTAATCTTCAACGTTTCTTCGATAGAATAATTATCTACTTATCCACTCTAAGGCCATAAATCGGTCTCTGTTAAGTACTTGTCGCGCTCATTCAGGTTCATGGACAACCTGCAGACAGAGGTGCTCGAGACAGAGTTCCTCTCTTACTCCAAAGGCATGCCCACCATCAGGGAGGAAGACTTTGCTCGCATTCTTCTTCGCTACACAAACGTGGACGACGTCAGCGGGTACATGGAGAACGTACGCAACAGCATACCGGATGAAAAGGTGGGACTTTTTTGTGTTTCTTCAAGACTCACTTTGCTGGTCCTCATTCGCTCAAATTTAGAAGTGAAAAATTAGATCCAAGGTAATAAGCAGAGTTTTCTCTCTTCTGTGGGGCTCCATCATATCAACTAATGTGTTTTAGAAATTATTTTTAAAAATCAATATCTGGCTTAGTTCTATTTCCAACTACAGTGCTTTTCACCCGTGAACTTCTCCGCATATTGTCACACCGCAATCGTAAACGTCAGTGTATTTTAGTGGGATTTTATGTGATAGACCAATAAAAAGATTTGCATAATTGTGAAGTAGAAGGAAAATGGCACTGTTATGTATTCCACCCTCTCCACTCTGATATCTCTAAATAAAATCAAGTGCAACCGTTTGCCACCGTAAGTCAGCAGTAATTAGAGTCTAGCTGCGCGTACTTCAGCCTCAACTATTTTACATGAACTCTAAGAATCTGGCATTTATGGAAAAGCGGGAGAAAAAGATGTCGTTTTTGCAGATTACCACAAGCCGCATAAGGGACGCACGCTGCTGCTGATGCCACCATCTTTGCTTAGCCTGGCAACGCGAAGTTGAACAGCTGAATCCTTTCCTCTGCCTACATCTCCCAGAATGCTGTGCTGCTCTGGACCAGAGTTCAGTGAAGTCATTCAACATTCTATCAGATTTATTGATATTGATCACGTGTCTGTTGCTATACATGTTGTTGTTGATTTATTGTCCTTCTCTGGCTAAATCTAAGTGCTGAAAAACCATAGCAGCTTCCCTAATTATTAGATAATAAATTTTATTCTGAACTCCTGTGAAATCTTTGCATAAAAAAAACACCCGGCTTTTTTTTTTTTTTATTTAAGTCTAACGACCTCCGACCACTTCGTTCATCAGACACAAGCGATGCATTTCCTTCCGTTCTGCCTTTTTAATTTGAATGTTTCCTAAAGGTGTTAGTGTTGCTGGACGTGGAAACGTTTAACACCGTCTCTTTGGATAACATGAATTGGCTGTTGAGTGAAGCGGCCTCATTTCCCGCCTTAATGCGCCTCTCCTCTCAGCACCGCTGACCTCCGTGAAAAAGCTGCCGGCAGCCCCTCAGCCGCCTCGAGTAGCCTGTTGCTAGATCTCCATTGACAATCAAGTGGAACTCGTCGTCACGCTAAGTGATATTTTATGTTTCCCCGCATTGTTAGAACAGCAAAGCGTCACAGATTAGTCATTACTCCATTTGTTAGGCGCTGTGTGTCGTCTGTTGCGCCTCCACCCCTCTGAGCCCCCGGCGGTAAGAAACGGCTAGTAGCTGCAGGATGGTTGAGTGGACATCAATGGGCTCAGCGTTTGAGTCATCAGCCGAGCCTGAGATGTTTGGGGATTCATCACTTTTGTTTTTGTTTACTCAAGTATCAGGTTAATCTGCCTTAGAAAAGTCTGCAAGCTGCCTGACCTCTCCCCCCCCGCACCGCATCAACACGCTGCTGACAGCTCGGCGTGTCCATACTGCGCTGGGAAAATCCAGCAATGTATACTTTGTCTGTTTGGGTGTGTTATCTGACGACCTCAAACGTCCCTCACACACACACACACACACTAAAGGGATTCCTTTGGAGAGATGAAAGGAGCCCGATTATGTTTTGTGTGAATTTTGGCACTGACCTCTCGCAGGAGTGTTGACACGTGGAGCTCGTCCGCTCCATCATCTGCATCCCGGATAAAAAAAATCGCAGGTAAAATTTCCGAGTCTTACTGTTTTTTAGGGGATCAGCTTCGAGGAGTTCAGATCCTTCTTTCAGTTCCTGAACAACCTGGAGGATTTCACCATCGCCATGCAGATGTACAACTTCGCCCACCGCTCTGTCGGTCAAGGTAAACGATCACAGCATCGTCATTTTAATGCCAGTTTTTAAGGAAAATGTGTTTGAAAGTTTTAGAAGTTTTCTTTTAATTTAAATACAGCTTCTGTAGCAACGATGCGACTGATTGATCAGTCTGCAAAAACAAGTATTTCAGTCTAGATTCTTGTGCAAACCTTTTAGTATGCTTAAAATGAGAACAAAATGACAAACTTTTCAGCAAAATATAGGAGCTTGTTTTAAATAAATAATTATGACAATTTACTGGTTTCACTGGCAAATTATTTCACTTATAATATGGGAAAATCTCTTGTTAAAAATGAAATAATCTGCCAGTGTAACTCTCATGAATATTAAACAATTATCGACTTAAACAACCTCCTATATCTTTCTAAAAAGTAACTTGTAAGTTAGTTTAGTCTTATTTCAAGTTTGCCAAGATATTTGCACCGGAAACTGTGCAAAAATAAGTGTTTATAAAAATAAGTTTATATTAAATACTTGATTTCGCAGTGCAGATTTTTTTTTCTTCATGTTCTCAAATTGAGTTTGACAAATGGGGGCTCGTCCGGTATCATTTGTCACAACCTGGTCCACAAGGACAAGAAAAGAAAGGGAGACCCACCGATGTTAAAGGAAAAAATTACAAATGTTTATGACATTAACGTAAGTTTTAAACAAAAAAAAGACCAAACTGATCTAAAGTATGGCAGAATGCCAACCTAAAACAAACCAAATGAGAACTGAGACACTAACCAACACAAGGACCTAACTAGTTCAAGAAAAGCAAACAAATTAGACATGACAAACCCAACAAAAATACCAGGACTGTTTGCTATGTGGGAAGCAGGAGCAGCTCCTGGTGTGAGGAGCATCCAGGCTGGCCCAGGTGCTCCCAGTCAGGGACTGACTCCAAGCCACGCCCACTTTACCTGGGAAACAAAGAGACAGTTAATCAGGGGAAGATGGGAGTCGTCACATCAGTCAAACAAAAACACATTTTGAACTTACGGAGTTTTAACTTAACTGCTTCAGTTCTGGTGGCAGTTTGCATCAAATCTTACGTTGTTTTGAAGAATAATCAAATCAATGCCATTTTTGTATATACACTGCCAAATTACAAAAGTGTGAGACAATTTTAGAAATGAATTTTCAAGAACTTCTCATTGAATGCAGAGACATATACTCATATTTTAACAGCTCATCAATGGGTGATTTTATTGTTACATCCTACCAAAACCGGCCATTCGAGGAGATTTATGATCTTTATAAGGCCCAAATAGAAAATGAGTCTGGCACCCCTGCAATATGACTGCTGGTCAGACCCACATCAGCCACTTCTGGGAGACAGACAGGCCGGCGAAGAGGCCTCAAATGTCCCCACAAAACAGGAAAAAACATCCAGGAATGATTAGCATTCTGCAGACTGAATTCAAAAGTAGTAGTAGAATTTAAAAGTCTCAGAAATCCTGAGAAACGTCTAAAATGTTTCAGTGTGCCTCAGAAATAGGCATTATGCAAAAATAAATAAATAAAAACTCAAATTTGAAGTTTTGTTTTGTTCTAGTAACTTATTTTGTGGTGTTAATGCCTCTTTGCTTTTTAACAAACGCTTGATGATGGCTCTCTTTTCTTTTTCTCAGATGAATTCACCCGGGCGGTTTACGTTGCCACTGGGATCAAGCTGAGCCACCACTTGGTCAACACCGTCTTCAAGATCTTCGACGAGGACCACGACGGCAAACTGAGCCACAAGGAGTTCATCGGAGTCATGAAGGACCGCCTGCACCGCGGAGACGGGGTGAGACGCCCTCCATGTTCCTCCCAAAGCCGAAACGGGACACTCTCCTCCCTCGAGGAGCTGCCGGTGGCGTGTTTGCTACTGGATCACGCCGCCACCGGCTAGATGTTGATTTGAGGTTCTACTGCCATCTGTTGGGGCAAAATGTCATTACTTCCTGCTCGCTCACTCTCATCTCACACGTCCTCAGGGCGTTAAAGCGGAGGAGAAGTTCATCTCCTTCAAATCCTGCATGAAGAAGGAGCTGTCAAGCAAATAGGTAGGAAAAATTTTCACATTTTTGCCACTTTTATTCGAACGAAGCAGTGAAAGTAAAACAAATAAGAATAACTTGTTTAAACAAAAAATGTAAAAAAAAAGGCCGACTCAGTTTTCTAAAGCTCCAGGTAGTTTGGAGATGAGGCCCACGCTCTCCTGGCCTGAAGCATTAAGTTACACTGTAATATTAACGCCTGAACAGCTGCCACTGGACACCGGCTTAGGTCTGCATACGAGAGCAGCGAGCAGCGCGGTTTAAAGCTGTATAAGTGTTTCAAAGAGAAGGCACCTCACAGGGGGGAGGCTTAATAATCACCCTCAGTAGTGAGGAACGAGGAAGAGGTTGATGCCTTTTGGGGGAAAAAAGAACAAAAAAAAAACAGGCTCAGTGAAATCAAAATCATTTTTAGAGAAGAAAAAATGGAGATAAGATTTGACATTTTCACTTTGATGATTTAATAGAAGAAAATGTTTTAGTTGTACTTGCATTTGAAGACGTGAATGTACAGTGGCTCTTCAAGGGGCACACGTTGATGTTTAAATGGCAGGTTTTTTATTTCTGTTAGAAATAAATGAGACCAAGGTAGTTTCAAACGCTTTTCAGTGTGAGGTCTGTCCTGTACAATTCAACCTTTTCTCCAGTGTTCTTTAGTCAACTCCTCCCATGAGCTTCAAAGAATCTGATAAACCATAAAAGACAGAAAGAGAGCGAGAGAAAGAAATATCGTATTAGAATATTAGCCAGTTTCTCACTGAATCTGCCGGCCGTCTGCAAAGAAACAATAGATTAGATTTTTCAGCACAACCACAAAGTTTAAGCATTAATGCAAAACAAAAGAACAATGTCACTGTGGACAACTCCGTCTGTTAGATGTAGAAACCTCTTATGAGGTAAACTGGACAAACATTGTCCAGTCCGAAGCTTATGCTTGAAGGGATGTTTCAGAAATTCAAACTATTTGCATCATTTTACTTTGACGATGAGGACGTCTGACTTCTGGAAGATGTAATAATTGTGTTTGTGTCGTCGCCAGGTGGAGAGCCAGTCGCCGCTGCATGTCTTACAGTACGGATGAGTCGTGCCTTCCCTTTCGTGTGTGTGTGTGTGTGTGTGTGTGTGTGTGTGTGTGCGTGCCGACGCAGAAGTTTATGCATGCTGCAGCATCTCGAGCTCTGGGAAGCTTCACCGACTCTTCACAGAAACTAAATTAAGGAACACCCAACAACTTTACTGCGTGTTAGATTTTAAGTGTTTATAGGAATTATTTATTACCATACATACTTATTTATTTATTCATTTATCTAACTACACATATTTTGAAAAAGAAAACCAACAATTTAGCTTATTGATGAGACAATTATTATAAAAATGTCAGTTTCCTGCTCCGTCAGCTTCCTTTGCTCCAATTGAATCCTAACCCTGATTCTGTTTCAGACGCAGAATGCTCATATTCTTTGTTCCTTGGTTATCTGCAGAACCCCCTTACTCCCCCGCCGCCCCTGCAAAATTACCTTTGTCCACCCCCCGCCCCGAGTCCTTGTACTTCCTCTGGAGCGCCGCAGCTGGAATCCTCCAGAGGAAGCAGACCTGCGCACACTCGCTCGATCCGAGGCTCGCTCACTGTTTAACCGCGGGCAGCCAGCGCCGTTAATCATTTCTCAGCTGACACAGAGAAATGGCATGAGCAGAAAAAAAACAAAAAAAACCAGAATGTGTTTCACGTTTAAATTATTGTTTTCAAAGGAATACATCTAAATGAGATTCTGGATGAGGAGTGATCCCTCTGTATACATCTGAGGATCTTTGTTGGACAATAAAACACTACAGTGTCACTCAGAGTAAATGGACTGTATCCGAGACGACTGGTTGCTCTACCTCGTTTCCTGTAAAGCCTGGCTTTGACTGTTACGCTTTTCCACTGATGCGTTTCAATAAATCTGACGTACTGTACTCCTGGTTTTTCTCCTCTCCTTTGTTACTTTCACACAGGTCGGGTGACAAACTGGCACGTTTTTACCTCTGTGTGTGTGTGTGTGTGTGTGTGTGTGTGTGTGTGTGTGTGTGTGTGTGTGTGTGTGTGTGTGTGTGTGTGTTTCAGCTTCAGCCTGAAGGAAAATCATTAACGTTATTAATCACATGGAAACTCGGGTTTTTGGGTGGTCGCTCGAGACTTACCAGAAACTTGTTTTTATCTTTAAATGATTAATCCAGCGGGGATAATCATTTCCCCACAACCTGGTTCCCCACCCAACGTGCAAACACTAGAAGAAGAGATTTTACATGCTACAACGATTGTAGGTAGTCCTTTAGCATAAGTGGGAGCATTTTATAGTTAGTAGCAGTAACTGTATCTTTAAAAGTTTGTGTTTGCTCTGTACACGCACCCTTATAAAGTTTTAAATCCATTTATATGAAATTACGGCATTAAAAAGTCTTAAATTAATTTTTAAAAAAGTTAAAGGTTAACTGAAAAAACACAAAATCTTACCAAGTAATTTTAGTCCAGTTTCTACAACACTTTTAAAATAACGCAAAGCTAACTTTATAATTAACTTTTCAGTAAAATATAGGAGCTTGTTTTAAGTCAATAATTCCTTAAAATTTCAGAAACAAAATATTTATTCCATTGGGAAATTATTTCACTTACACCATGGGAAAAATGTCTTGTAAGAGAAATAATCTGCCAATGGAATAATATGTAATTTTTTTCTGATGTTTTAAGGAATTATTCACTTGGTACAAGCTCATATATTTTGCTGACAAGTTATTTGCAAGTTGGTTTTTATATTATTTCTGGTGTACTAAAAAATATGCACTGGCAACTAAACCAAAATTATTTGTGTTTTGCAGTGTTGACTTTAGATACGTTAATCACAGGTGTTCAATTTTGTCTTGACGTGACTATTTCATTTTGTTGGTGTATTTTTGTTTGTCATGGGACCTTTCTGCCAGACACTCGGACATCTTCACTGCGACCCCACACACTGCCACTCAATGCTAATATGACCTAGCTAGCCAGCTAGCAAACAGCTAGCACTCATTGCCAGTTGGCTGGACGAAGTTCGTACGTTTACTTAAGGATAAACGTATTAACTTCCACTCATAAAGGTCTTAAATTTGAGTTAATAAAACCTACAGAAACCCTGCCGAGACAGACAACCACACAAAGCTAAAAATAACATTCGAGTCAATGAGCTTTAGGAGAAACGCCACACTTTCGGCTGACCTGAAATTGTCAAAAGTGATGGTTTCAGCCCACACTGTTTGCTGCGCAGCAGATAAAGTAGGTCTCTGGGACTGAGTGGCTCAAAAAGACTTGTTTGCTTAAGAAAAACAAAATAAAAAAACCGTGAATTAATAGGTTGCTGCTTTCAGGATAAAGTCCCGTTGACCGAGTTAAAATCCACTGCAGAGATTTGAAAAAAAATGTGTAATGATTTACAGGGGTTTACAAGCAGTCAGAATTGGCATGTAGTAATATTTTTAGCACTTTTCCACGATGAAAGCCATTTTAAACATCACTATGGATCTATATGAATATCCTTGAAGGGGATAAAACCTCCAAAATGTTTCTGATTTGATTTTTATGCACGTTTTTCTGAGTGTACTCTGTGTTTCCTCTTTGTGTATTTGGGGATTCTCCAGGAACTGCTGGTTTATATATTAATTGTCGGCTCTAAATTAAACCTAGGAGGGCTTGTAATCATTATTCTGGTTTGTCACTCTGATGGACTGGTGACATTGGGATGTAGAATATGTCATATAACAACAGACATAATGTTCTGTGACAGTGGATCTGAAGTTTTTTTTATTATTATCACAGTAAATACTTTGTTTTCCAAAAATCACCATACTGACAGACATTTTTATTTTGAAGCAGCTGTAGGACTTTCACTTTGTTGGGTTATGTCAAATAATTTGAGCTACAAAAAAAATCTGTAACTTTGTAAATAATTAAATCCATAAACTTTTTAAAAACACCAATAGGACGTCTTTTTTCAGGTATTTCAGCTGCATAACTGGCAACAAACTCAAATATTGATTCATTTTAGAAAAAAAAATTTCTCCTCCTTTAGAAACATGCATTAGAGCCATCAGTGCCACAATAAAATAATTTTCATTTCAGATAAATGAGTCCTGGGTGTTTTCCTTCTCTCATAAATGTGTCAATGTGTTATTTATTCACAGTAATGCTTTTGTTTTAGTTTTTAAAACACAAGAATTAGAGCATAGTTTTGTAGTTTTAGCCTATCTGATGACATTGTAAAACATTTAATCTGATTTTCTGTTCATTTACTCAGTATAGCCATGTGAGTGGGTCTCATGCCGCCCGCTGATGAGATGTCGCCCTGGGTAGTCGCCAAGGCCGACTATATCAGACACTGCCACTGATCGAAACTACACATAATAAACAACATTTTCTTTATTTAAAGGATAAAAACAGAAACGAACACTGGTTGAGCAAAATATGTTTCAATATGTCTAAAGTGTTTTTAGTTAGAATAATTTCTCAATGCTGTGTCCCGTAGCACTTTCTGTTGAGACAAACTACAAACTTACAGTGCATAGCTAGTGGATGACAACTGATTCCACGTGGTAAATTGTAGTTATTTACATACTGGTGAATTATAGGATGTTTGAGCGCCAACAGCGTCGGACGGAGTGGGACTCGAACCAGTAACCTGCCGATTGCGAGACGAACGTTCTGGGTCGGAAGAGCAAAGGCCAGAGTCCGGCTAAATATCTTGACCGCATAATATTGAGCAAACACGGACATTGTAATTAAAACAGACATTTGATAACGTAGGAAGGAGACTGCTTCTAATAAATATTAAACGGTGAAAACGCGGGGCATGATGGGAGGCGGCTGCCTTCACTACGACTGGACGAACTGGTCCAGTACATGTGAGTGTGTGTGTGCGTATATATCCAGTCTGAACTCACTGAACCCATCTCCTGCGCGCGCAGAAAAATGTGCCAGGCTTGCAGCATCCCGTGGACGTCATGGCAACGTGTCGCGCGGCTCTGGCTCTCAGTCAGACTTGCGTCTGTGTGCGCGCGTGTTTATGTGTGAGAATGCGCGCGGCAAGCCGTCTGATGTCGTCTTATTAATAGTTGGAGAGAGAGAGAGAGAGAGAGAGAGGAAGGGGGGGGCGGTGCGGCAGAGAGGCATCAGAGGAGCCCGGCGGGGATGTTGCGACTGAGCTCCCGGTGAGGCTGATGATCGCACTCGGAGCCACACGATGCAGTGACGGCTCCTACGAGAAGAAGCAGGAGACACGCGCCGCGGGAGAAGAGGAGCAGCACTCGAATGCGCACGATACGATGATCGGCTCGTCGTAGACCATGGCGCCGTCGGGTCCACGGAGCATCAAGCGGGGCTGTCAGAGAGTCCTCTACTGGATCCCGGTCCTGTTCATCGCCCTCATAGTGGCGTGGTCCTACTACGCCTATGTCTTGCAGCTTTGCATAGGTAAGAGCCGGCTGTCTGGGTACTATGAGGGTGTGTGTGTGTCTGTGGGGGATATAGAAGGAGGAATACCTCTGTCTGGTATTTTGTCTCTTTTGTTATTGAGGAGGAAAAAACGGGTTTCATTTTTGTTTTAGGTCCGAGACAAAAACTGTTTTGTTTTTCCTCTTTTAATGGTGCAGACGCAAACTGGGGCCAAGGCATAAGCAAACAAAGCTGCTTAGGTCCCCTGGAGCCCAACAGGGGATGGGTCTTAATAGCAATAATACTGTAATGAAAGTCAGTCAATTGACATTTAAAATGTCCTTTTATTAGAGTTTAGTGTTTTAATTATTTCGTTGTTTATTTGATATTGACAGATATGAAAGTATGTCACAGTGAACATAGGCGTAGCTAATTCACTACACTCCTCATTAAAATGAACCGTTAAAGTTAAGATCAACAGTAAAATAAACAATATTTTAAAATGAGTACAATTCTGGTCCATCTTTAGTCTTTTCTTAAGCCTCGAAATGAATATTTGAAATGAATATTAAGTTCAAGGCTTAAGAATTGCGCCTGGAAAAACGTTTCAGCCCCTTTGAGCTGTTTGTCGCATTTCAACCACAACCTTCAATGTGCTTTACTGCGGTTTTTACTTTCATTGACCGACAGAAAGTAGTGTCTGACAGCGGCGTGTAAGGGAAGGGATTAAATGTTATCCAAAACGTTTGTAGGAAAAAAATCTGAAAAGTGTGGCCAGGATTTTTTTTTCTCTCATAACAGATCCCTTTTGTAGTGTGTCCGACTGTATGGTTGGTGTTGTTCTACTGGACGGTGAACTTTAAGGTGGACCTGCACCTTTTGCAGCATTTACCTCTTAGCTCTTACCAGCGCTCCTGAAACGTCCCCACAGCATGATACAGCCACCGCTTTGCTTACTTTCAAGCTATCTCTCTCTCTCTCACCTTCCTCCACATGTTGCTTACTGCATAGCTTGAGACAAAATAGCAAATCTCAGATGTCATAGTTCTATTATCACACCCATAAAGAACTAGCTTGATGCTATCTTTCATGGAATATATTTCCAGAGCTTTGCATTTATATTCCGCATGACAATGTTTCTTTGTGCCTGTTACCGCCCTCAAACCACATGCTCACTTTCAGGTTGGGTATGGGACATTTTGATAGAGGAAGGAGAAAGAATGAGGAAAATGTAGTTTAGTCTGTATTGAATACTAATGTACAATTAGAGGTTAGGGTAACCTTAACCCTAAGGCTAACCCCATGATGCAGCTCCTCTCAACAATGGACTTTTTCTTTCCACCATCCCATGAAGTTCACACTCGTAGAGCGCATCACGATCAGTTGTCGCGTCTGCAGAAAAGCCGCACCACAGCATGACGCTGCCACCACCAAGCTTCACACTGTGCGAGGCTCGTGGTTCAGATGAAGGCCAGCTCCGTCCGCTCGAGTTTGTACGTAGTTGTGATGTGACAAAACGCGAAGCTGTTCGGCGAGGTCTGGCGTCCGATTTTAGTCTGTGTTTCTTTTCTCGCTTTCGTTCCTAAAAGAAGAAAATGTCAGAGAATAGTTTCAAAATGTGGCTTTTTTTGAAAAATCATCTCTTCTGAGAGTTGTTTGAAGGTGTATTAAGGTCGGACAATTTTTTTTGTTGTTGATTAATTACAATAATATAGTCAAACGACAAAATTATCAGAATGTTCTGAGGGAAAAACGCTTAGATACATCAGTCAACATCTGACATCAGTCCATGTGGTTCTTTGCTCAAAACAGACTCAATTGTTTGCTCAGATGTTTGAAACTCCAAATTATTAGCTATAATTAGATGCTAATGGGTTAAAAGGTTAGGTAGTTCTATTAAGGATCATATGAACCAAAGTATAAGTACATATATGTATACTTATACCAAAGTATAACTTCACAAAATGCCTAATTCCTCATTTTAATAGTTTGTTATTTTTCATGTTGGAGTTCTCATAAAATTGCGAATTTATTCAGGCGATATTACGACTGTATTCTTGTAATGTCACGCCTTTCTTTCTTGTAATTAAAAAAAAAAGAAGAAAATCTTAGCCTGACCCTAATATTCAAGTCCAAATACAAATAGAATCTGTAAAACAAGATGGCGGTTCTGGGTGTGCTGATGTCATTCTTGACTATGGAAACCCAAGAATTTCAATGGCGAAAAAAAAAACAAAATCCCGATTTTTCAAAAAGAAAAAAAAAGTAATGTGGAACAGAAAGACTTGTTAGTTTTCCCCAACAATGATCAAAATGAGCGGGGTGATATTTATTTAACTTTTTAATGGTTTTAACGGTTGTTGGACAGCGTACTTTCGATTAATAGTTCATCGGTAGTGCTTAATGTTAGCTAAAAATCCCCAACATTCAGTTACCGCCTTCATTACACGACGACGGTCATATGCTAGCATCTGCGGTTTTACATGCTGTTGCAAAAACATAAACCGCAGGACAATAAACCAGTGTGTCCTGTCGACCGGTGCAGCGTGACAGGATATAAGAAACAGATTAGACCATCTGATTCTCCCTCTGCCACTTCATCATCACCAGCTTAAAGTCTTACAGTGAAAGCTTCAAGGCTCGTGTGCTCACCCCGCACCCGCCGTCCAAATTTATATCCACCAGCACAGACACAATCAGCATTATCTGCTGGCAAAAAGCCGGACCCCTAATGGCTTTTCTGCACGCGCTCGGACCGGGCTTCCTGAGTTTACGGAGTTGACCCGGATAGTAATGGTTTTCTAGGATGTCTCGCTCGCGCTCCATTTGGCAGCAAGAAGTCAGAGCGCGTGGAAGGAGAGTCAAAAGAGAAAAAAAAAGGAAAAAAGTGGACTGGGGGGGATGAAATGGAGACGGTCTAATGAGAGAGGAGAGGATGTTCTGACAGCTTGTTCCCGAAATATTAACCTTCTTCACAGAATCAACCCTTTATTACAGATCAGTGAGCGCTGGAGGAAAATCCAAAATAAACCCTCCATCAGCAGGCTTCTTTTCCCCCTTCTTCTTCTTCTTCTTCTTCTGTAAACCGTGTTCCTTCGCATGCCTCGTCACAAGACTGAAATTGTGATGCATTCAGGTCACACAGATGAAAACAACAAGCAGCTGCTCCGCCCCCCCCCCCTCACTCAGCAGCAGACAGGACACACAGAGTCGGTTGTGTGAAAGTATCATCAGCTGATGCTCGTCCGATCACTTAATCCCATTGTCTGGCTTGCATAACTCGCCTCCAGAAATCTGCGGTCGACCCATTTTCCGCCATAGCGATACCAAACAGCATCAGCCTTTGAACCGGGCGCCTAGATCAGGTGGCAGTTTGGTTGTCGGAGACCAAAAACAGAACGCGTTTGTATCGCTCCTGCAGACATGTCAATGTAACATCCCTGCAACTGCCTTTACAGGAGCGGCATTGTATGTTTTACCAGGCACATGGTGCCACTTTATAGCGCAATCAAGTATGTTAACTTCACTTGTTATAAAACTGCTATCTCAAATATTGCTTAAATGAAATTTGGCTTTGTAATTTAGCACCTTGAAATTGGGCTTCTGTTTCTTTAAGAAGCTCCTGCTCTTTCTGAAACTCCGCCTTCAGGAAGTCGTCACAACATGGCTCCTCTATTAACCCTTTATGAAACGTTTTTACTGGTGTTGCATTGAGAAGTAGCTTCTATGATGAGCTCAGCAGTTCCACCAGGTGTTTGCTAATTTCTGCTGGCTAGTCTGAAGGAGCTGAGTGGGAGAGTCACGTGAGAGGGCTCCTCTGTTGAAGGGGAAACTCTGAAGGAGGAGGAGCTTCGTCTTCGAAGGCGGGCCTAGGTCCAACCAGGCGTTTTTTGCACAGCTGAGTGGTTGCCATGGAGATTAAAGGCTTTCTCAAACTAGCAGGAAAGAATGAAGGCAACATTTCAGGGAATAACATTAGAACATGATTTAAAGCTTAAGAAAAGAGTTGATTTTAGATGATACTGACCCCTTCAGCCTCACACACGTTTTCTTTCGTTTCCACATGTTCGCTGCGGAGGTTCCGCCGATGTATTCGATTAACCGCGTCCACTATTCCTTCCTGCAGCTCTCCACCAAATGAGGCGTTCGCGCGTCTGCGCCGGGTTTTCTCAGGGAATGATATCAGAGGCACATTTTCCGACAGACTCAGTGAGTCAAACCGAATGCATATTGATTTTGCGTCTGACCGCACTGAGCTCAGGAACCGAAGGCTCCACCAGCTCAGCGCGTATTCACTTCCACCGCTCTGAAGTCAAAACGCTTGACTTTTTTCCTACAGCTGCGCTGCGCTCACCCACAGCATATTTCCTCACGCTGACTGTCTTTCTTCAATGGTTTGTTTTCCAGAATCCATCGAGGACACAGGAGAAAAGGGTAAGAGATCTATGAGATCTATTCTTCCATTCGAACAAAGAGAACGGAGCTCCAACTTCAAAAATAATGTGATAGTTAGTCACAACTAATTAAATTGATCAAACGTACTTTATTTACATTTATCTAACATGACAGTTTAATAAATTGACTTGGATTAACGTAATTTTGTCACTTGTGACCAGTTAACACAACATATTTAGGTTGGATCACCTGTTTTCTTTTTTCGGTTGTTTAGCCACGACAAAGCTTTAGGTATGAAGCTTTCCCAAAGTATTCACACCCTGTTCACATCTCCTCGTTTTGTCATGTTACAGCGATTTCTGTGAGGACTTCATAGAACAAACAGCATCATGCACTGAAAAAAAAAAATTCTTTGAAAGAACTTTAAAAAAATCTCTCTAGTTTGTTATGGCTAATTTTATTAGTTTTGCTCAAACTATAATCCTGATTTGATTGAAGATGTGATTGGAATTGAAAATTGAGAAGGAGACAAAATCTACCCATTTCTTGCCAAGGTAATTGTGAGCCAATATATAGTTCACTAATATAATTTATATAGAGTTGTTAAACATTTTGGATTACCCTGTAAACATAATTCTTTAGCATATACTCTCCTTCTCACCCTTAATTAATGCATAATAAACAGTCATTAATGATTTATAAAGTGTTTATAGAGGCATGGATAACATATAAACTATTTATTAGCCATCTATAAGAGTTACCGGTGAGTTCTTCAGTGAACAGCCACCATGAATACCAGGCATTGAATGCTAATAACAGTGTAATAACTGAGGTTTCTCCTATGAAGGAGAAGGCGTGGTAACACTGTAGAAATTCCCACTATGAACACAGCCACACACACACACACACCCACACACACACACACACATGCACACGCCTACACACGCACGCCCACACACACACAGACTGTTGTTCCTGTCGGTCTGCTTGCAGTCGTCTACCTGCTGGCCTACCACGCCATCTTCATCATGTTCGTGTGGGCGTACTGGCAGACCATCTTCACCAAACCCATGAACCCCCTGAAGGAGGTGAGTGCGTCCGGTCGGGATGATGAAACGCTACAGGAAGCGGGCTACAGCTTAGACTAATAATGCTTCCTGGTAGAAGCGCCTAAAGCTGCTGCAGTTTAACGGCTGTGATTTTGACCGCAGAGTGATCACATGAACACATTTCACCTCTGCATTGGCTCACATATGAGATCCCTCCTTATGAGACGTAATGGATTGATCAGTGGAGGTTTCATCCAACTTAATAAATTCTCTCCACGCTGCCTGTTATTATCATCTGGGTTATTTGCTTCCACTGTTCAATCGCATAGTTTTTGGGGGGGGTTGTCAGCAATGTCCAGCCAGCTCTGCGCTTGTGGCACAAGCGGGCTGAGCGTTCTCTCTCCCCTCTGCCCCGCGTAGTTCCAGCTGTCCCACTCTGACAAGGAGCTACTGGAGCGCGAAGATTGCGGAGAGTCCCAGCAGGAGATCCTGAGGAGAATAGCCAAGGATCTTCCCATCTACACGACCACCAACTCCGGAGGTAACGACACGCTCCACGAACAAGCCTTACGGGGTTCTGTAACTGCCAAAAAGTACTCAGTCCGGCCCGGCTCGGCCTCTTTGGGTCAAGTGCTAAGAGAGGCCGCGGCGGCTGATTACTGAGTGATTGAACTGACTGTGTCTCCTCAGCGATCCGTTTCTGTGACCGCTGCCAGCTGCTGAAGCCTGATCGATGCCACCATTGTTCAGTCTGCGATAAGTACGCCTCCCCCGCACCGCCGCAGCACAGATCATATAACAATATAGCACGATAGCATGCTGACAGGAGGAGTCCAATTTAATTACAGTGATGTTGACTCGTGCTGTGTTGCAGATGCATCCTGAAGATGGATCACCACTGCCCCTGGTACGTACCGCACCGCACCGTCGCCCCGACGGCAATGTAAATAAAATCCCTGTTCGGGCGCCACTTGTTGTTGCGCAACACCCCCCCCCCTCCTTTCTGTCTCTACTCTCTCACTCTCGTACTTCCTCTTCTGAGAGGGGAGATGTGCTACCAGCTCTCCGTCTAACGGGTCCGTTGAGTTTCCTAAATCTGCTGGGATTTACCCTGTCCAGAACTGAAGTAAACTCTGTTTAAGCTGGTTTCGAGAAACGATTCGCCTGGTTATCTGACGGCCTACATCCAGGTGTCCCACCCTTCTTCCCCCTGTGAATTAGCCAGACTGAGCAGCCTACAGCCAACTAGTTTCACAGAGCACACCTGTTAACGGTCGCTCGTTCTCTATTTTGCAACTTGCATTTGTTATTGAACCAAGTAGGTTTTAGTAACTCGGGCGAGTCCCAAGGATGTTGTTTTACATATGGGCTACCAGCAACCTAAAAACATTTTCCACTTTTTCCTCTCCAGAATCAAACATCACAGCTATTTTACAACCATCAAAGAACTTTAAGGCGACTCATTAACTGAATGTCCACAACATCTTTTAGATTTTCTTTATGCTAAATATTTTATTAGTAAGGCATTTTTGCAAGGGTCAGTACAGCTTAATTCAGTAGCAGAAATAATCAAATAAGTACAATCAATCATCTAGTCTATCTTTCCCTACTGCTGACACTGAGAACTAAAAAAGGAACCTTAGAGCGAGACGGACGGAGTTTGGCGCCTCGAACCCCAGACCTGGCACGACGACGAAGAAGGTGCGGCAGCAGGAGGAGGAAGTTGATCGACGAAGGCAGGGATCTCTGTAGGTCCGATGAACTTCTTCTCCGCATGGATGGTGAGGTCACACAGGACTTGGTGCTGGCAGGAAAAAAGGCACCAGTTCTTCTTCCTTGTCTTTGTCTTCATCTTTGTCTTTGGGGTCAGAACCCAGCCGATGAGAGAAGTGCGATTCGAAGCCACAGATTGTGGGCCAGACGGGTTGGTCTCCATGTGCAGGACAGTCTCCGGCTCCGTGGCCCCGGCTCTTCTTCAGCTGCAGAGTTCTTTGTCCATCTCTTGGCTCGAAGCTGCCCGGAGGATCCAACGAACGGTTCCTCTTTTGCACCCACCTTATATAGGGTTCATCTGTCTGCTTAGACAGATGATCTCATATCCGTCACTGTCTTAAGAGACATCATGTCATGATGTCTGTGCCAATGTCTCAGGGCTGCTCAACCTCCTATGTCCAAATAAGGTGCTGATCATCTCTGCTCTCCTGTTAGTTCCCCTGTTTCCCTTAGCCTGTCACCTTTCACCTACCATCTACCTCCAACATATCAGTGATGTTTAATTGCAGTTTTACAACCTTTTACACCATTTCAAGTTCAATGTCAAAATCACATTTATATCACATTTATTTTCTTTAGCTTCTCTGATTTAGCATTCATTTATAATTTTATAACCATAACTTATATCACATTTATTTTCTTCAGCTTCTCTGATCTATCATTCATTTATGATTTTATAACCATAACTTATTAGTTACTCTTATTATGATCTTAATGTGAGTTATTACAGATGTTTTCTGAAAAGAAACCAAGAATAATCTATTATTCTAATTATTTGATACCAAAGTTACATTTGCTTGTTTTTCTTATAAGTGTTCTCACAAATATAAGTGTAAGTATTATTACAAGTAAATCAATATTAATATAAGTATTTTACTTTGAATCTTATCAAATTACTCAAAATGTTTAGATTTAATTTTTTTAAAACTTTCATGCTTTAAAATAGTCTCAGCTATTTTTATAAATCTGCAGGCTGGAAACATACTTCCTCTTTTTCCAGGAAACCTGCTTTTCCTGTTTAATGACTCTCTCTGACTATGATTTTTTATGATTAGATAGAAAAAAGTAGAATTAAAGCAAAGTTTGCATGAGACAAAAACAACACACACAACCAGATTTATTTTATTGACACTTAAGTCTACTGTTGGGCCTTGATATCACTTGAGTGATTCATTTTAAAGATAACTTTATTTATTATTACTGTTAAACCAACTTTATTGACACTTAAGTCTACTGTTGGGCCCTGATGTCACTTAAGTGATTCATTTTAAAGATAACTTTATTTATTATTACTGTTAAACTAAAATCTCCAGCATGGGGAAGTGGGATGAGCTCGGATTTTCTTGACACTATTTATGGTACGTCACTTTCCGTTTGCGTTCGGACTAGCAGGAGTTTTCCGTAACGCCGTGTGCAGAGCCTCGTGAAAGTGTTCGCACCCCTTGAGCATTTCCAGTTTGTCACATTGCAGCTGCCAGTGGCAGTTCTAGGAAATTTTTATATCGGTGACGAGACCGAGCCAGAAAAATATTTAGGGAGGGAAAGGCTAAAAAGAAAACAAAATATATATATAAATATATGTGTGCACATATACAGTTATATTTTTTATTTATTTTATGGATTTATTTATCGGGTTTTATGTTTCGTTTTCATTTTTACCTCACAGCATAATTGCTCATGTCGTATTTTGGCTAAATTGAGACACCTGCATAATATCGATCTACTTGCACTGCTACTTCCCACTGCCTCATTCCCCTTGTCTTCACCCTATCGGAAAATTTGTTTCAGTCCAAAATCCATATATTTTTTCCCCATATTTTGTGTTTTTTAATATTTTCCAAAAACTACTCAATTATAACTCTGCATGCCTTTCTATGATTCCTTTGGCAGTGCCCAGCGGGGTGGCTGACATTTTTCAAGAAGGGGCGACGGCCCCCCCTTTGCCCCTCACTTGTGGGCGCCACTGGCAACTACAAACTTCAATATATGTTGTTGGTGTTTGTATGTGAAAGAAAAGCACAAAATAGTACATAGCTGTAATCTGTGAGGAAAAGATGCATTATTCCTTTTCTTAAAAAATAAAATTCATAAAACTCTAAATTGTGAGGTGCTTTTGTATCCAAAACCCTGCTCTCTGACACCATTAAACAATATTAAACCAAAATGGAGTCTAATAATTTCACCTCAGTGTAAATCCAGCTCTTCTTAAAGATTTGTTAGAGAGAGAAAAAAAACCTCCACAAGTTGTGAAAAGGTAACAGAACCCCAAAAATCTCACTTTTAGCAAGAAGACAGTCAGAAGAATCACAGTTTTCAGCGAGCCACAAGTGGGAGGAAACATGTGGAAGAAGAAGTTATTTTCTGTGTTCAGAAAATAACTTTTTGGCCAAAAACGCTAAAACCTGAATACGACATCCCCAAATCTGAAAACGTGTTGTGGTAAGACGTTTCCTCGGAGTTGAAAGGAATAAAGATGGAGTCAAATGCAGGGCGACCCTGGAAGCAAGCGAGCAGCAGGACAACAACACCTGCGATAAAGCCACAAAATGGCCCAGTCAAAGTCCACACCTGAATTCAAATGAGAATCTGTGACAAGAACCTGACTTGTCTTGTGACAACATGTGGAAAAGGCGTATCGGTACTTTTGTAAACACGCTATTATTATAATAATTCAAGCGCAGCCAGAGAATCGACTGTCTGCTGAAGAAGTCCAAGCTGAGTCATCGTTCAACCTGAACGTGATCTGCTCTCTGCTGAGTTTTAACCAAAAACAATTGTTCAGATGACACCCTGTTTGCTCACCAACCAGCAAATAATCCAGCAGGATGAACTAAAACGACAACAGGATAGCAAATGTGTTGCTTAGCGTCTCGTTCGGGGGGTTAACTCTAACGACCTTTCTTCATCGTCTGTCTGCAGGGTAAACAACTGCGTGGGATTCTCCAACTACAAGTTCTTCATGCTCTTCCTGGCCTACTCGCTACTTTACTGCCTTTTTATTACCGCCACAGATCTCCGGTACTTCATCAAGTTCTGGACAGTAAGTACAGATAAATCGGCACATTCATCCTGTAAAACGTACAAGCATGTACTGTTTGTTTGTTTGTTTGTTTTTTTCATATTGTGACGTTTGATCTTTCTAACAAGGCTGGAGGTAGAGCACATTTCCGTCTGAGAGAGTACCTGGTACGAACCACGCGGCTGGTTAGCGATGCACTAAATTAGAAACTAGAAACAGTGGCACGCAAAAGTTTGAGCTCCCCCTGAAATATTTAGCTTGCTTTTTTTTCTTTTCTTTTTTTTTTAAAGCTTCCTGTTTGAGCTGCGTTTCGGTTGCTGTGCTGCAGCCGGTGACATTGAGAACGTCTCTCTGCTAGAGGAAGACGGGGGGTTTTCACCGAATACCTGCCGAGTTTGGAAGGGAGCGCCACGCCATCTGGAAAACAGATGGAGGCGCCTGTTTCAGCTGACAGTAAAGGGCAGGACGGCCCGTCAGAAACAGCGCATGGTTCTGCTCGACGGCGAAAGAGATTCTGTTCAGGGGAACCGAACTTGTCTGTCACTGTGTGAAGAGCTCTATGGAAGCCCATTTTCAACAGCAATTTAAAGGAATTAAAAGAAAAAACAACCTAGTTATTAAGTATGCCATAACTATGAGACTGCATCTCACAATTATTACTGATCGTTTTTATTAAACACTGTCAAAGCTCTCAGATGCTGAGCTCTAATCATAAACATACGCTTTAGATATCACAGTCTGTTACGATATTATTAATGACTGTTTTAAGACAGTAATCAGTCATAATTATTAACAATGAGCTTGGAAGTGGTAAGAAGAAGACTAGCATATTACATGTTGATTTTTTTTTTTTTTTTTTTACATAAGTAGGCAGTAATTTAAAACTAATGTCATCCGGATGGCTAATTAGCACATGCTAAGTAGTAGCTTGCTGGTGAGCAAATGCATGCTAGCCTTATTTAGCTTGTAGTGAATGATGCCGTGAGTTTAACATGATGCTATTTGCTTCTCTAAGTCTCACTGGTCTTACTGGTCAGTGATGCTGATGTAGTTTGCCTTAAATTGAAGAATAAAGGACAGAGCCGAACATCTTCAGTCACAACGTTAGCCAAAAGCTAAAGCTGCGGTGGCTTAAAGCTAACTTTAGCTTTTGCTGGATGCTAACCAGCGTACGGCTAACAGGACTGCTGCACTAAACACAAGATATGCTAAGCTAATTAGCCATTTGCTAAATACCTTGAATTCTAAGGTATTTAGCATTGACAGGACATCTCTACCATTTCTGCCAAGAGGAGAGTTCAAATGTCTTGTGAGAATTTTACCAGAAACTCATTGATGGGCAACAAACCCCAAACAAAACAAAAAAAAAACACCACATATTTAGCTTGACATTGGTATAAAATTTGTATTTATTTGAATCCGTATGTATAATATGAAAGTGCGCTATGGTTTCAAACTTATTTATGCAATTCTTGTTTTATGTTTCAGTGAAGTAATTGTATTGAATTCTTCTACACAGAAGAAGGAGCATGGTTGTATGTAAACTCCTCAATGGGAACTCTTTGACTCAGCAACATGACAGTCAGTTTGTAATCACTATGAAATCTTTAATAACAGCACTTTTAATTATGGCTTCGTTGCTCATATTTAAAAAGATAATATCTCCTAATTAAAGTTTTTCCTTTTGGAGCTGGGCTTCCACAGGGACTCTGTAGGACACTGAATCTGTAATTCCCGTAGGTCCAGCCAGTCCTCTGCCCCTCAGAACCAGCGGGTTTATGGTAACGTTCTCCGTCTTCCTCCCTAGAAGGGCCTCCCGGACACCCAGGCGAAGTTCCACATCCTGTTCCTCTTCTTCTCGGCCTCCATGTTTTCCGTCAGCCTGGCTTCCCTCTTCATTTATCACTGCTGGCTCGTCTGCAAGAACAGATCCACGTTGGGTGAGTGTTGTTTCCAGCCACAGTCACCATCTGAGCCTAACACCGGGGCGGTCACCCAGAGCCGCAGGTTTTGGGGCGGGGGGCACTTTTTTATTTTATTATTTATTTATTTATTTGTGTTTTTCCATGATAAAAATATTACACAAAAACCTGTTATGAAACCAGAAACAAACATTGCAATTTGTCAAATGCCATCATCAAAATCAAGAATAATCAGAAAATATATGTTAAGTATATTAATCAGTGATTCAGTTATTAATCAAAGACCAGCTCTAAATAAATAAGGGGTTGATTTCAAGGATCTCTGTGTTTTGAAGTTTGTTCCAGATTTGTGGTGCATAGAAGCTGAAAGCTGCTTCTCCATGTCTGGTTCTGGTTCTGGGGACGCAGAGCAGAACCAGAACCAGAACCAGAACCAGAACCAGAACCAGAACCAGAAGACCTGAAGGGTCTGGAAGGTTCAAACAGCAACAGCAGATCTTTAATGTATTTTAGTGCTGAGCATTTGAGTGATTTATAAAATAACAAAAGTATTTCAAAGTCTATTAATTCTCTGAGCTACAGCGTATTGAAAAGAAAGAGGAAGTCGCGCCAACATTAAAATATATCATGTGCAATCGAATTAAGTTAGTCAAACTTCATTAATTTATGCCTGTTTAACCTGACAACCGAATAAACGTACAATGACAGTGACCTGCGCAGTTCGATGGACACATTGTGGCTGCGCTGCATCAGATAATCATACAACGGATTAATGCGCAAAATAATAGTTGCGGTGATCTGTATTTAGATAAAATAAAAACCTGTTTCCCTGTCTGATACTGTTTTATTCTTACAAACACCTCTGTATTTAAAATATTCTTAAAAGGTTGGATATTCAGATGAAAGAAGTGATATTCTTGTGGTTTCGTCACATGTAAATTGTTTCGATGCCGTTTTGGACGCGTAGCACTGACAGACAGACTCGTCTGTCTATCCGTGCTACGGTAGGAAAACCCGACGAGGCAGCACCGACAGTCAGAACACCGGGATGCGTTCGCTCATCTTTTCTCCTCTGTCTGTATCGCTTCAGAGGCAGTGCGTGCTCCCGTGTTTCGTCACGGCACGGACAAGAACGGCTTCAGCCTCGGTTTCACCAAGAACTTCCTCCAGGTGTTTGGGGATGAGGCCAAATACTGGCCTGTTCCCGTTTCCTCCAGGTGAGATCACCCGTCACAGCCGGTTGACGCCAAACGGTTTTAAAAGTGTTTGTGATGCTTCCCCCCCCCCCCCCCCCCCCCCGGGTACTCTGGCTTCCAACCAAAGTACAAAACCACAATGCTAAGTGAATTGTTTGTTTTTGTCTTTAAGTCTGTGTGAGTGCAGACTCTAACCTGCTTGGTGCCCTGGGCCAACGTGCGCCACGCATCATTTTAAAGAAAAATGAAAGTAACTAGAATAATAATATAAACGCACATGGCACAAAGAATAAAAGTAAACAACACAAATACATGCAATTAAAACAAATTACACCAATGTATACTATAGTTTGAAGACGACTAACATTTCCGTGCACAACGGTCAAATAACATACATAAAAAATAAAACAGTTTACACTGTTACACTTCGAGAAACATCAACTGTTATTATTAATAGCACTATTATGTTTTTTTAGAGGCTCACGGTGTCATTTTACAACACAATCAAGTACAGTAGCTTCAGTTGCTTTAAAAATGCTCTAAATATCAGTGACGTGCGGTGAGGTGCAAAGCTGGTGAGGCGCTGACTTAATGATAATCATATTTACAATTATAGATCCCCTGCATCTTATTGTTTACATAAGGAAATGTCGCGCATGCGGACAACGCTGGAGGGCAAATAGACAATTCTTTAACATGTCATGCATAGCCGCGCTGCCGCCGTAGAATAACTCCGTTAACTCAATCAAACTTGGACATGTAGATGTGAATAATTTCGTGCTGGGCTCCACAGCAAAGGGAAAAACCGTTAAAGTGCAACTCAAAACCGTCTTTCTCGCTCTCTGCATTGGCCAGGCTACACACAGACTCGTTGCCATGGCAAGTGACAACAACGCCCCTAAAAAAAAAACAAAAAAAAAAACACTAAAATATTTCCCACACAAAGAGCAGAACTTTCAGTCTGTTGCAGTAGTATGGTTTTAGGCTTAATGTTTATTTTGCGATTATCAAGTGTCTACTGTGGTAAGAGGAGAAAACTATAAATATATCGCTGCACTTGACTTTACTGTATGGCTAGCTCCGCGGCTAGCTCGCTGTTACTGTCTCTTACTCTGCAGTTGTGGAGTCACAATGTCTGGGATCATGAGCGCCCCCTGCCATGAGGCGAGAGAACTGCCTACCTCAACTCGAATCTGTTCTCTGCCGTTTATGAGTCACGTGACACACACAGTTGGTGACAAAAAAACACTGTACATTATATACATACGCTAAATTATGGAAAATCGGTTCATATAATAAATGTTTTTTAGCCATTTTATTGGAGATGTACAGACAGGAGGATCATGCTCCCATAGAATGGCAGCCAGCGCAGTTAGCGAGAGGTTGATCAATCCCAGGTGAGGCTCAGCTTGCTGCTGCCTCACCTGCTGCTCTTCCAAGCTTTTGAATGGGAAATGAAGAAAATTCAGCGATTTTGAAGAAAACAATAATCAGAATTGGTTAAGGTAAATAAAAAATAAATACTTTATAGTACAAACCCCAGGGTGAAAATAGCAATATAAATTATTTTATCATATTTTTCTATTATGACAGGTGAGGCTCTGCCTCACTTGCCTCCCCTGACCGCACGTCACTGGTATATATCAAGTATGACTTAAATAAAATTTGATATTGTATTTTAACACTTTGAAATTGGGTCTCTGTCTCTTTAAGAAGCACCTCCTCGTTCTGAAGTTCCGCCTTCAGGAAGTCGAACACAGTCTAACTGATGTATATTTTATACATGCATGAATGGAGTCGGTGTTCAACCTGGAGCTATCTGAGCCCGGCCACTTCCTGTCTAACAAAGTGCTTCAACCGACTGAAGGTCCCGGCGGAGCGCTGCGGCCACATCAGCAGCATCGCCGCTGTAAATCAATACAGAGGCTGCAGCTCCACAATCTCACTAATTCCTGCTGACAGAACGAGAAACACTCTGATTGTATCACTGCTGACGGACAGGAGGTCTAGATTTCCCTTCGGCTGTAAAAATCTATGATTTGAGTGTGCTGGGGAACTTCTCGCAAGTGAAAACAACGCTGCAGACGAAATACTGAACCCTGTTGTCACTTTCATGCACATGTAAGCTGCAGGAAACGGGAGTTTCTTCTTTTGTTTATCATTAATGCTACCTACTTTTTTCAGAGTTTTCTTACTATCTTCTGTTCATTATATAAATCTGGACATTTTTATTTTCTACTTCTCTCTTTGCTTCTTTATATGCAATGAGAAGAGAACACAATCTATGTGTGTTTGTGCAGTGAACAGGGCCGGATTCACAAAGATAAGGGTCCCTGGGCTAGAGTCTGTTTTGGTGCCCTATCCGAAAAGAAGGGGGGGGGGAAGCGTTTAACTCATGCAAATTACAGTACATTAATAGGTTGGCCCACAACACATAAGCAGGTTTAAAACGTCCCGTGTCTGATGGCGCCATGTTGGTCCCATAAAGATCTAATTTAAGTTCAGAACTTTCAAATATCTGAGAGTTTGTATACATGAACAACATCGTATAATGGTATGCCGAGTTTCATATAAGTTACAATGTAAAGCATACATTCATTACAAAAAATTCAAAGTCTTTGGTGCTTCCCTAAAAACTTGCTGCTGCCCCTATGAGCTCTTTTGAGAGTTCGGCCCAGGAGGGAGAAAGTAATAAATATAAGACCAGAGTTAAAATAGATCATTTGATTTTTATGTACAGTGTCAGCAGCTCTCCTTCCTGTGTTGTCTCTACAGTTTAGGTGACGGATGCTCATTCCCGACCTGCCTGGTGAATCTGGACCCTGAACAGTTGTCGTCGCCCTCTGGATCCAGCTCAGCCAGCAAGAGGTGACTGTTTTATCCTCTTTCACTTAAAATGCAAGAGAAAAAAGACAAATAACGAAATAAAACTGACTTTAGGTTTCATCCCAGCATACAGAACTATTTTCTTATAAACACAGTTTTATTAGTTGGCATCTGTTTGTTTTTTGTAGTGCAGCAGAGGGCCGCCAGTTCCCGTCCAAACCGCTCCGAGAGAGCCAGAGTCGACTGCTCATCAGCACCTCCTCCTGGCCAGAGAGTGAAGGTGCAGGAGACAAGGACAAGAAGGGCAAGGCCACGGGCACTGATTTTTTCGAAAGTATTCTTTGCACCCCTTTAACACTTCCACATTTTGTGACGTTGCAGCTCAAGATTTCAATAAATTGTGATTTTTATAATCCAACACAAAAATGATACATCTTAGCTGCTCGTCTGATTTTTAAACTTTTTTTTTTAAGTGAAAAAATGCAGAAATGTTCAAGGGGGATGAATACTTCTGCAACTTTTTCTACTTGTTTTACCTCACTGGAGTGTTTTACGTGTGTTTATGTGTGTGTGTGTGTGTGTGTTCAGGTGCCAGTAACCCGGTGATGACCATTGAGAACGAGGCGTAACAATCATCACACATGACCAGAAATGTAGGTAAACATAATCCCAACAGCCAGGATTAAACCCAGATCATCATCATCATCAGTAACTGTTTTCATCCTCCAGGTCAATGCTGCCCTCCTCCGTGTTTGTGCCTATCAGAACTCGGCGTGACTGGCGGCGACGTCCTCTGACGTCTGCCGTCACGCAACGCGACTCGACCGACGAGCAGTCCGGGATTTACCGCTGCCGTCAGAAAGTCAAGTGGAGTGGAAAAAAAAAATTATTAATTGAAAAAAAATGGAGATTGCATTCCAGTCATCTGCTCTTCTTTGGATGTAAATAAGCACAGAGATGCAGTCGAGAGAGGGCTGCATTTTCTTTTCCAACTCAGCTTTTTTTCTTTTCTGTTGCGTTCAAGAACCACCTGCTGCTGGTTTTTACCTGATTCTTTGGCACATCAAGAAAAAAAAAATTAAAAATTGCTGAGCGATATCGACTCGCTCTCTCTCTCTGACATTCCTTTCTCTTGTGAAATGTTTGTTCTGTTCGTTTCCACACGCATCATGGTGAGTATTGTAAACGTGAAAGAGTCGCATGCTCTCATCTCAGGATGTCGACGCAAACACAATGCTGGTAACGACATAAAAAAGAAGAAGAAGAAGTTGTAGTAATTAGTAAAAAAAAATCTTTGTTGTTGTTAGAAAAGGGCTCTTTTGACTCTGAGTGGCCTGAGTGAGGATGTCACTGAAACATCTGCTGGAGCTCACGTCTAACTGCTGCCCAGACGCTTCCCGACTGTTTCCCCTCCTGGACGCGGAGTTTCTGCAACCGGCGACAACCGACCGCCGTTGACAAGGAGAGACTGTTCAGCGTTTGGCTGAATTATTGAAAAACAAAACAGACAAACAAAAAAACATGTCTTGTACAGTCACTTTAGGCTGGAAATGACTACATTATTAAACTGTAACTCAATAGTGCTTTCAAGAATGTACACTTTGAAAAGCTTCGTTGTGACTTCTATTTTTCTATCTTTCTGTCTGTGAGGCGACGTAACAGTTGAGATGCCTTATGGGAATAAAATGAGCTCATCCTCTGTGTCGGCGTGTTTTGAAGATTTCAAGGTTTTCATCAGAAATGTACTGAACATTACAGTACATGCACTCGGTTCTTGGTCTGGGCTCCTTTTACACCAAAGCAACGATTGGCGACTGCAGCTTTAATCCTTTGCCGTATGAGCCCATCTTGACCCGCCAGGTCCTGTGAGAAAACACCTAAAACACACTGCAGAAATATTAAACATTGAGTATTTTTGGTTTCTAGAACAAACGACAGTAACAGTTTTTTTGACGAGGTGTTCTTAACGCTTCAACATAGCCCCTGTTATGAACACGAAGGCGTCTTCATGTTCATGACTGTCGTCATGGAGTGTCATTCGGTAAATAATGACACGTTTAATGCAAAGTTGCTTTAAAAGTCCATTAAAAGTGCCAACTTTGCATTAAACGTGTCATTATTTATGACACTCCATGACAACAGTCATGAACATTCATAAAAAGTCCTTTGTGTTCATAAGTGTTATGTTTATGTCAGTGTTAAGAACAAATAAAGTCTTACCCAAACACCTTACTGCACTCGAAATAAGACCAAACTATTGACCAAAATTGTTTTAAGTCAACAATTCCTTAATATTTATAAAAAAAATTATAAGTAGAGTAGGAGATTTGGACTCTGCAGTTGTATCACCACATTTTTTGGTGCTGTTGTGATAAGGAGTATTTATTGACTGTACGGCTGTGACTGAACAGTAATAAAACATTTCCGTTTGCAATGTGATTCTTTACACGTAAAGCCTGATATGCATCTCTATAATGTATTGATATTTACTGATGCTCGCTGAACAAACGGCGGAGAAAACAGTCAAATTAATTCAGACTCGTCGGACAGCATTTGGGTTTCTCAAACATTACTTGGAATTTATCATTAAAAGGATGAATCCAAACTTCATATCATGATAAGAAACGAGTCAGAATGGATGATAAAGAAAAGTAACGTCTCATTTTTATTGGTCAATTTCCAGCAAATTGTCATTGATTATTTTTGTCTGTTTCAAAGTTATTTCAGGGACCTTTGTGGGCTTTTCTGTCATTAATAGAGACGTACCAACAATTTGATCCACGTAATAATAATCTTTGTTACTATAGAAACCATGCAATGAGTTACATGAATTATCACACAATTGGGTTATAAATGTTTAGCCCTTTTGGTTTCAATTCTTTATTTTTAAGTTCTGTTAAGCACATTAATATTCTGTTATTGTATAAAATGGTTTTATAAAAGACCGATGTCTGTGTGCTCTGACATCAGCTCCAGTCCATGGTTTGGCCTCACATCCTTTTCTACCAAACGTTTCCCCTTCCACTCAATTTTCCATCAATACGCCTAAATACAGAACTGTCCCTTTCACTACTTATTAGCTTTTGAGTGTAACCATAAGTGGGGTAACGCTCCACTGAGGGTGTAGCATAAAAATCTATTTTTAATCAGTTCCATTCGAATTTTCTGAATCAAAATTTTAATTTTAATTATTTAAAAAAAAACAAAAAAAAAAAGAGAAACAACCCCTGGAAATACTTACTTAGTTATATTTATCTCTTCAAATTCACTTACTACAATGAACTTTCCAGCGGTTTATTTAGATGACCAAAAGATTTCACTGCAGAGAACTTTTTGTTTTTTTTTCTGGTAGAAAAATTTCAAGCCTTTATTTACAAAAAAAAAAAACACCTAAAAACATTCCTCTCTTTATGTTGCATATTGTTATTTTTTTTTCTTTTACAGTGTGAGAGATGAGCTGCAAAAAAAAAAAAGGAAAGGAAGGGCAACGTCACGTTCGGAGGCAGAGGTCAATATGAAGCCGCTAACCTACGACCTTAACACGCCTAGAAGCAGGATGTGGGAACCGAACAACAAGTCCGCTTCGAGTCCGACGTTTTTAAAACGCATGCGGTCCGTTCTGTGCCCGAAACCGGACAACTTCACAGGAAGGAGGCATTCCACAACTCGAGTGGTGTGAACTACCACTACGAAGAACAGGGTGTTTTTTTTTCTCCCCCTCCCTTTTATCCCGTTGAAACAATAAAAGAAAATAGAAAAACGTACTCCGAGCAGAGTAGTTCAGGTTGACGTCAGCATGTCCTACCGGGTTTGTTTAACGGAAAAGGCTGCTTGTGTCACCGGTTGATACAAACAGAGCTCATGCATCTGACTGCCAGCGAGAGCGTTGACACACACACACACGCCCCCACACACACTCACAAAAATGGCACTCATTCCTCCGAGTGAAAAGCATCTGGATACGTGCGGTTCCTACGACAAGGAAAAACAAACCAAAAGAAAGACAGAAATGATTGGATGTGGAGGAGACGTTTCTCACAGTGAAATCAGAGCTCATTCAGGTCGATGCAAACATTCTCGTCACGTGAACAAATCAAGAACAAAAAATTCAAGTGTCGGCGAAACGCACTCGGCGAGGACTTCTCCGTCTGCATCCGTCCGGATTGGTGGACCGTTTCATTTATATTTTGTTGTTGTTGTTTAGTGTTGAATAGGGTCACTAGTCGACGTAACCGGCGCAATAAATTAAAAAGGTTTAAAAGAAAATAACGCTGCTAATGTTAAGGCCGAGCGTGGCGAGAGCTGCTTTCGCGGCGGTGGGAGATGTGTTCACAATGTAAACAAAACAGGAACACGGAAGGCAATGGAGACGCACCGGAAACGTGTTCAGCGTTCCCGCATAAAGTCGAGGTTAGAGCTTCTTCTCCTTTTGTCTTTTTTCTCTTGCTTTTTTTTTTTTTTTTCTTTCGTAAAGTGCAAAAAACATGTCTTCAGAACACTTGAGGAAAACTAAAAGTCCCATCTTTTCAGGCGCGTTCAAACCGAACCAAAATGAGCGTCGTCTTGGCGCCGCCTCGCGAGGGATAAAAGACTAAACTCGTGCATGCGGCTCGCGGCGCGGACGAGGAACGGCCGCGCTTCTTGTTCGCTCGTCTGAGAACGGCGTGGCCGATGGGGAAGAAGAAGAAGAGAAAAAAAAGACAGCTAAATAACGCCGCCTCGGAGTCGTGCCGGACTGTGGGACGGTGGGAGACTCCGGCGATGTCACGACTGCTGCTTGTTGGCCTCCTCTTCGTAGGCGTTTCCCGTTCCGTTCTGCACGTAGGCGGAGCCCGAGCCCAGCCCGTACAGGTGGCCGCAGTACTTCGCATCGTCGATGTGATCCTCGAAGAACATCTGGAGGGAAGGAGGAGGGCGGACAGCGACACAGACGTGTGATTACGTCATGTACTGGAAAAATAAAAGAAGTTTGATAGTCGCGCAAAGAATTATCAGCAGAAACAACTGGGACAGAAACTGACGACTAGGTTAGCTCCCAATTAGCATATCGGATGTTTAACCGATTAATCGGATAAAAGAGCATGTGCACCTTCTGCAGATTTTTCATTTAAAACTTTTATGTAGTATATAAAAACAATACAATTAAAAACAACATTTTTACTTTTTTTGTTGCCTAAAATGCAATAACTGAGCAGTCCTTTAGTGAGCGCTTCCTCATTTGTAGCATCTGCAGCTAAAAATGGCTTCTAACACGAAATGCTCAGCCAGTTCTGCTTCTATTCTCCAATTAACGATTAATCAATTACGAAATTGATCACAATTAATCTGATTAACTGTTTCGACCGTAATTACGATCATAAACTTTTATTCATTTAAGTGGATAAATGTGGTAAACAAGTGGTTTACAAAACTGGGATGTTGGGATGGTGTTGGGATTCAAGTTATTTTTTTTCCCCAGAGGAAAAATAAAATAAAAATAATAACCAAAAATTGTTTTTGCTCTAAAAGCCACAGAGGTAAATAAAAACACCTGTTTGTGACACTGTTCAACTGGAACATTAGTAATGCTTGTACTGTTTTAAACTGTAATCTGATGATTAATCAAAAATAAAAAGAAAGATTCTCTTTTTAAATAAGTAAACATGTTATTGCCTAAAATGAATAGTATTTCTTTAGTGAACACTTGATTATTTGTAGATCAATTGCTACATTTTTGCATTAACCGATTAATAATTTTATAGCCATAGTAGCTTAATAAGAGATTTCATGCAATTTCTTACTAAATTTGAGTCAAGTGAAGCTGAAACTCTGCGTGTGCAGAAACACCAGGAGTTCTGGGTAAAATGTATCTGCAGATTGTTTATTTTTCTAATCTTAAATGCAAATGTTTAGATTTTTGTACAGTTTTGGGTATGTCTGAGTATGTCGTCCTAACAAATGGCCTTTGTTTTTGAAAAATCTACTCAAAAAGAAGAAAAGTAAAAAGCCAGGTTAACCATTAATCAATAATCAGATTAATTGTTTCAGCGTCTTGTTTTTCATAAGCGTGTTATTTCGTGCGTCTTTGTGGTTTGGCAACAATTGGAACACACCAACACGACATCTCGACTTTGACTAGGCCATTTTGATGACGCTTTCATCTAGATTTTCACATTGTAGCTCCGGCTGTAAGTTCAGGCTTGCTCATCTGAGAGAAACGGTAAAGTTTACACTTGAAATAGGCCAAATTGTGAAAAAATATCCAGCAGAATCAATATTCTCCCCTGGCATTGGAAGCCGAGAGCCAAAGTAAGCGAAGCTCTACGTCAGGCCGCTGACTCGGGGCTCCTACCTCTCTCATTTTGAAGAACGCCATGCCGGTGAGTAAAGAGTCCGAGCCAGCCTGGTGCTGTGGTCCGATCCTCTCCAGCTCCAGCTGCTCAGCTACTTCCTGCAGCCCGCCCTGAACACAAAGCGCTCTGTCAGTCACACTCAGCAAATCCACATAATGGAGGACAACACCGCTAGCATGCCACGCACAGCCTGTCTCTAGATAATACGGTTGTGTTTCGCAGACGGAGAGGCAGCTGGGAACACCGCAGGATGTTGGGGACTTAGAGGGAAAAATGGGGTTATTTTTGAGAGAGCCACAAAAAATAACTGGTGAAATAAACATAAACACAAACTAAGTCTGAAGAATAATAGAGACGAGACTTTTTCTAGACTTTTTCTAGGCAGCTATTTGCCGGCTGGACGTTGCAGAGAAGAATCGTGTGAAGAAGAAACTCAGGAAAGAAAAAAAAACAAAACCTTGAACTGGTCCGGTCCAAAAACGCTTCATAAGCAACATTAAAGTCAGCAGAAAAAAAAAAAAAAAAAAAAGTGTGAAGCACAACGGCTTTCTGCGAGTTCCCCAGAGAATCGGCTCTCCTGTTTTCTCCGTTATTGCAGAGAGAAAAGAGCTGATCAGACTTTAAGTAGGACGTTTTTACACATGCTCAACGCAATCAATCCAAAATAAGAGCTTTAAGCAGCGTTTCCAATTAAAAATGTAAAATACACAGCGATCATAACATTTTGTTTTTTAATTTAATAAAAGGAACTGCAACAAATTCACACTCAGATCAACTTTTACTTTCTTTGTTTCCTTTTATTGTGTCTATTTGAACTTTTTTCTTGGTCTCACTGTGATGACGCTTGAAAGCGACTGGTTTTTACTCAACTCTAATGTCCTGATGGAAAGAAACTCTGCAAGATTAAAAATACAAGACATTAATAAAAACTACAAGTTTCAACTACAAACTACAATAAATACAAATAAATCTGAGATTAGTAGACAGAAGTATTTGTAAAAAAACAAACAAGCTGAGCCCAAACAGGAAGTAAAATATATCTAATTTACAAATCTGATACGCGTTTTTTAACTTTTTGTTCCTTGAACACCTCAAAACAGAAAAGTCCTCACATATTAGAGCAGCTTGGCGCAACCAAAGTCTCTGTCCAGCATTTAGCTCTGAATTGCTGCTGGACGTGTTTGATTGTTTCCATCAATCATTTATCGAATTGTTGCCGCACGGCGCCACGTAACGCCATTCGGGTCTCCGTCCTGCCGTCATCACTCTGCTCCAGCTGCAGCGTCGGAGGCAGCGAGGCGGAACTGAGGCCGTCTGGCAGAAACGTTAACTCTTTCTCTCCAGAGATTTGACATCAGATAGCAACCCTGCCTGCTGCTTAGCGCGTCCGCTGTGGGACTCGACTCGCGTCCCCTGCAACGCTGCCGCTGTACGACTTGAACGCAAACGAGATCAAGACGAAGCGGTCGTCACGCCGTTCGACTGCTTGCTGACAGGAACAGCCTGATCTCTGACTGTGAAATGTCTCTGTCAGCAGTTTGGGATTTTTTGTTTTGTTTTGGCTTGATGAATAAAGCAGCTTGGATCTGTGCTTCCTTCCTCTGTAACTTACTGCACCAAATACTGTAAACACGCAAATATTTTAGTAATCAATTATGCGACTGATTATTCTGACGATTGATCGCATAAAAAAACTTGCGATTAAAGCTGAAGCCTTTTCTTTATAACGTTAGAAATACACTAGAGGATGGAAATGAACCAATAAGTCAATTCGTTTCCACATAACAAAATAATCATTTTATTGCCTAAAATGCAATATCACAACTTTCCCTAAGTGAACTTGAAGTGGGTGAAGCTAAAACTTCGCCACTTGATGCCTTTTGGGGAAAACATTTTCACAGACAAAGGTGTTTTAATCTTAAAAGCAAAATTAATCCACTAATTTTGGCTTCATTACTTCTCTGAATACGTTAATTTTTCAGCAAATGGCCTTTTCTAAAAAAAAAAATCTGTATGTTCCATTGAATGTTTAATCGATTACTAAATAAGTTTACAATTATTTCAATTATTGATTCATAACGATTAATCCGATGAATTAATAATTTCAACAATAATTGAAAAAAATAAAATAAAATTCTGTCGCAGCTACTCAAAGTTTACAACAGGAATCAGAGGTTCCTAAAAGCAGGGATCCTCTGCCGTTTCTCAGAGTACCTTCAGGTTCTTGCAGCTCTTCATGAGGTACTTGACATCATAAATGACCGGGAAGTACAAGCGGAGAATCTCGAAGAAGTCCACCTCCTCCTCAGGCAGGTTGGCGTTAGACAGGATCTTGATCAGGTATCCAAAGTCATAGCCGCTGCAAAACAAATGAGGGAACGGATGGGGAACGCTGTTTAAAACAAAGCGATTTAAACAGGAAGCGGTGCCGGCGCCAGCATTCGTTTTGCCACATCGGACTCTTGGCTGTGAGCGGCGCACCTATGAAAAGACAGCCACTTGACGCCGTCACACAGCACTACTCCGGACGTCATCAGCAGCTCTGCAAAGTACAGCGTCTCGATGCCTTCCTCCTCGTGCTTCTTGAACTGAATCCCTGAAGTGGTCAGAAGCTCGATGGAGTCCTGTGCATACATATCTTCTCTAATGAAGAGAGAAACAGAACCGCAGAGTTCTGATCTGAACTACTCAGCTCGGCAAGCGCGCACACACACACACACAGACACACACACACGCACGCACTAACACCAGTCAGTGACTGTCAGGAACAGTAAAGTAAAGTTTGCATGGGTCAAACACTGCAGCAGCTGAATCCTCAAAATGGCGGCACCCAGTTGGATTGTGGGATTTTTGTTCTTGTTGCTAATTTCACCCTGACAGCTGGCTATTCTTCATATTCTGTGCTTAAATATTACAATTATGATTACTAGTGGGATGTGATTAAAGTTTTTAATAGGGTTAATTACACAATCTGTAGTCAGTTAATCACCTTTTAATAAAAAGCCATATGTTGACAAAATGAGCGACATTTTCAATTCTAAAAACTTTTTTTCTGCTAGATTATTGAATAAACAGACATATGAGTTTAACAACAAAGACATTTATTGTTTTTCATCTG
The DNA here is from genome assembly GCF_001444195.1 of Xiphophorus couchianus. Lineage (NCBI taxonomy): Eukaryota > Metazoa > Chordata > Actinopteri > Cyprinodontiformes > Poeciliidae > Xiphophorus > Xiphophorus couchianus. The sequence continues at coordinate 24,745,538 of NC_040250.1, read as the reverse complement.
TTATTTAGCTTATTCAACCATCAGATTGGTGCTAAATGTCATCCAGCTTCCAGGCGTTTCAACCTCTTTGACAGATCCTTCTTTAGAAATGTGAACTGACATTAGCGTTTAGCTTCGAGATGCTATTTCAGGCCTGAATAGCTTTGCTAACAGGCTAACTCTTTTTAGCGCTATTTGAAAACAACAATTGTATTCTCATGCATCCCCTTAAATCATCTTCTGAAACAAAAATATCCAGCCCCAGTGAGCCAAGAGAAGTCACTTTGTCGTCCGTTGCTGTTTGGGGATGTTGCTCGTGCATCAGATTTACCAGCGTACCAGAAACACACGAATGCAAAGGTTCCACTTGTAGATAAAACTTTTGTTTTTAAATTAATTGTGCTAAAAAAAATATTAACATTAAAATCTATGTAATTAATTAATCAAAATTGTTGCATTAACGTCCCGACTTTAATTGTGATTAATGAATATATATAAAGTCTAGCTTGTATGTTCCAGTACAAGTTGTATTTCTTACATTTTGGTAAACTCTGTAAATTTACCCACGCAACATAAGAAGCTGACAGGGCGGTGATCTTACGTGAGGTTGAACTTAAAGTTGAACTGCCATGTTGACGTTCCTGGAGGATATTCTCCCTGCTCGTTCATGAATGTGAGGCCCAGCTGTATTATCTTCAGCAGATCCACGTTGCAGCGCAGCAGCTGGTACTGGTAGTCAGCGTTGCTCCTGAACTCCCCAATCGGTCTGGCTACGACGCCCGGAAACTCCGTGTCCTGCAAGAGAGCGAGCCGCTGTTACCCAGTAAGGGGGCTGACGGCGACTGTGAGACCAGCAGGAAAGAAACAACTACCACTGGTGAGTCAATAAATTACAATGTGATTAAAAAGTTTAGTTTAGTATTTGATTATCAAATCAAATAAAACTAAATATTTAATACACAGTAATTAATTGTGTTTATTTCAGTTAAGTTAGATAAATTAATAAAAAATAATTTCTTAGAAAATTTAAATACACATGGAAAAGAGTCATATGTTCCATAGTCTCACGCTGTTGCTTGTGTCTCACATTTTTTCCTTCCACTGAACATTCTACGAATAGTACATTTGTCCTTTATACCTTGTAATTTTTGTAATCAGTATTATATAACATTCTAATTTTAAGAGAAAGTTCATTTTGGGACAATTGTTAATCAAAATTAGCACAAACATATAGCAGAAATGTTTCAGATTGTGTGCTTGGTGAATTCAACTTAGCTTGTGATTGAGTGATATGATGAAAAATATGACCACTGCCAACACCAATGTGGAAATAACAGCTCCATTTAGCCTGTATTAATACGTTTTGCATATTTTCACACACATTTTAACACGATAATGCTGATATTCAATGACTTTGCATACAGCGATTCTGACACAAATTGCTCAGTTGAACAATCCCAACCTACCATTGCGATATAGTTGTATTTTCGGATGACCTGTCGGATCCTCTTCAGCTCCTCCTCCAGGTTGCTGGCCCAAACCTCACATATTCTCTGGCTGTGATCCACAGTGGCTGCGGGCATAGTGCCGCTTCAAGCACAACGCAGAGAACATACAGGCCAGTGATTCAGGGAGCTGCTGTTTGGTGGACAACATGTCATGTCAGGGTGAAATTTAGCTGCAGCTTCCTTAGATAACCAAAGCTCTCCATTAATAAGACTTTTGGTTTGCAGCTGGAGGCCATTTATAACCAGTCCAGTGACTTTTCAACAAAGTCACACAAACGCCAGGAAATCCTACATTTCACAGCAACAGTAATCGTTTCGCAGCACATTTCAGCAGAGTGTTAGCATGGCAGGAGCACAGTGGGAGAGCGGCGTGTCAAATGGGACGTGTTCAACAAACATTAGCTCGGCTCCACAGCTGCTCTCTGACTAGCTAGGTTACCGGTTAGGAGGTTATCCACGCAGAACCGCTGAACACCAGTGGGGAGCGTGGACTGAACGCTGTGTATGCTGTTGTTAGCCTCCCCAGCTAAACAGCTAGCGTCACAATTTAACAGGAGTGTATGCAAAACATGAAACAAAACGAGTTGAAGTCGCAGCGCAGGCACACACCGGGCTCCACTTTGATACAGCAAAGGTGGACGTTGCTTCGGTAACTTACCGTTCCCCTAACCGGGCAGGTGTGTGTTAGCGCGTGTGCTATCTGAAAAATGTTACTGTGTTCTGTGTTATTGTGTCGGGGCTTTTCCGCTAACTTTGAGATACTTAATATTCTGTATCGTTTTGATGTCAACCTACGGCTGCCATCATAGCTGAGCCTCCACGACGTCATCACGTAAAATCGAAACGGGCGTGTAAAGTAGACGACGTTTTACGTTCTCTCTCTCTCTCCCCCCCCAGTGCCCAACTCCAGCAAAGTGGCGATGGGCCGTCCGTCTCTTCTCTAGGATTCGGATCATTTCGATTAATTTGGCCGGCTCTTTCATTTCTCAAACGAATCTTCACTTGATGCCTCTTTCAGGTAGTAAAATTTAATAAAGTTTTAATCTTTATTGAGCATACAAGTATATTGGAAGCACCAATACGTGTTAAAATTGATCACATATTTTAGAATTCTTTGAATGCAATAAGTCAATATTATTCTTGATGCTAAAATCAAAGAAAAAAAGAGAAACATAAAGTGTTAATGATGTACATACAGTAGATGGATGGATAAATAGTGTTTAATGGTAACATTAGTATAATTAGGAGATGTTTCAGACTGCAATAGTCTACGTTTGAACGTGTTTCCATAAATTGGTGACTTGACAGAAAACAAAATGGTAGCGTTACAGCCAAAGCTATTCTTATATACTGTATATATAATGTGATTAATGAAACATGACTTGAAAACTGGTGAAGACATTGTTTAACTTGTAAAATGAATCGTTTTCCATCTTATGTCTTTGAAAGGACATTGATAGTAACAAAGCAAGTTTACTTGTAATTACTTTCAACTCCTTTAGCACCAACACACAACAAAGATTGTCTCAAGGCTACTTTACAAAAACAGTCAGTCCAGTCCAATCACCCGGACAGATTCAAAGTCAATGACACAGTCCAATTTGATCCTACAGTTATTTAGTTTGTACATCACCCTTTCATGCATATTTTTGTCATTCTTTTTTTCTTACTTGATAAATTGTGTGTCCTCAGCAAGAAATGTTGCGATTCTCAGTAATCTGTGGAGGGTAAGCACGTATCTAAGCAGTCCAAGAATGGAGCCGTGGGGAACACCGTGTGAGATTTTTGCTTGGAACGCGACTTTCTAATTGCTGAATGAGACGCAGGAAGCACAAACCAAGCAGAGCTCTGCTTTATGTGTTAAAGAAGTACAAATGAGAAGTATAAATCAAAACGTTATACTTAAGTATTCTGGATTTCACAAAGTAGACTGTAATTGACTAGAATGACATATTTGAGAGGAAACTCTTGTCACTATAAGGAAGTTAATTTAATTAAATTTTTTTTCCCACAGATGTGCCCAAACATCTACAAACAACATCGCTGGTTATTCTGAATGTGTGTGAACCTTCAGTTCATATAAACACAGAACCAATAACATACGTATAATGTTATATTTATTTCACACGATGTTTCCATACCATTACATTTATAGCAGTTGTAGTTGGTTTTTGCTTACCCGAACCAATAAAACCACTGGTGAAAATCTGTAAAGCTTTTTTTTAAATATATAGGTATATAAATAAATGCAACATTCAATTCGACTGATACTTTTGTTCCACTGACAAAAAAAACAAATAAAAAAAACAAAACAACAACAGGCATTTAACATAAAACTATAACAAAAATAATAGGTCATAGTACAAAAATATGCTGCCATGCATTGGTTTATCATCTCTTGTTTCATCGTATAATTGCACAGTAATATATGATCCACACTTAAAAATACAGCAGATTTAAAACAAATAGTTTAATAGTGTCTATAGTAGAAAAAATACTTTGTAAGGTGAATTACTAATCTAAAGGAAGCAATATGTTTGTGTTCACGTGCTCCCATCACTTCCTCCACTCAGCCGCCGTGGTCCTGTAATATCTCTGACATTCATTAAATAATAAATATTCAACAAGACAACTATTGCTCTCCAGGCGAAGCTAGAAGCCTCAGGTGTAGGACGCACAGCAACATTAATGAGAACAATGTGCCACACAAACAACAATGGATGTTTCACAGCATCAACAAAACACGTTTGTTGCCGATTCAGATTCAGTTCGAGTCTCTTCTCCGTCTGACTGCGTTTCTGATTTCGCGTGGGAACAAATCAGGTGCGGTTTGTTCCTCTGGTGCCGGTGGACGGATCCCTGCAAACGCGTCGTTCATCTGGAGTTTATTCGGATTCTGCCAGGTTCCCGCTCTGAACTTTGACGCATTGAAAATGAATACAGAGCGAAATGTAGCGGTAGTCGTAGCGTCATGCCGTGGGCACGCTTTTCTCTGATGGGGAAAAAAAAACCGAGGGGAAGACGGATAAGGCTAAAACCTGCGGAGGAGGTTTAACTTCCAGCATGACGAAAACCCTGAACATAAAGTAAAAGCATATTTATGAGATCGAATGGCCTAGTCAAAGCCCAGACATAAATTCAGTATTTGCGGGAAGACTTTTGTGGGACGTTTTCGTTCACAGATGCTGTTCGTCCAACCTGACTACGCTTGAGCTACTTTTCAGAAAAAAGTTCAGCCAAATATTTCAATCTGTAAACAAACACAAAAAAAACCAACTTCCACTTTGGTTTATCAAATGAAACCTCGACTGAAGTTTGCGGTTGTAATGTGACAAAATGGGAAAAGGTGAAAGGGGCATAAACACTTTGTAGTTAAACTTTCTGGACGATCGCATTCTACAAACAGGCATGGACGTTCATATGGCTTCCTTTAGTCTCTGTAAGTCGATCTTAATTATTACGCCTTCGTGGAAGATCAGATTAGACAGCTTAAAAATATTCAGCGATGTACTTTTCCTTTTCTGTACACTACAAAAAAACGGGAGTCAGCTACAGCTTCGGGATTGTGGGAAACCAGGCGCTGCCCAGAATCACTGTAAACTAAAAACGAAAGTTGGACGCGCAGCCGTTTGTCGGAGTGATGTTTTCAAACCCCGGGGCGTTTGCTGCGTTTTTGCTCAGGCGGCCGAGTAGGCCGCCTCGTCCGAGTCCGGGTCCCTGGCGCTGTCCTCGCTGAGGGGGGAGCGGCAGCTCACGTCTGCGATCCCGGACTCCGGGTCGCTGCCGTTGGAGAGGTTGGGGTCCGCCGTCTGGTCGGGATCCTGCGGCGCGAGGATCAGCGGGCCGTCCGCCGCCACGGGAGTGCCGGCGAGGAGGCCGCCGGTGTAGTCTTGAGGAGTGTTGGCCAGATCGAGGTTCTTCCCGAGGGCCCGCGCCGTCAAGCTCTGATCAAACACGGCAGCTTTGTGGACGTGGCTCCACTCCTGTTCCTGCTCCAGCTCGGCTATTTTCTGTTGACAGAGAAACCGTCGTTAAAGCCAGAAATGGTTTGGCAGGACGCTCGTTTCTCGTCGCCCACCGTCGTACCTGCTTGTGGGAATCCAGCTGCTCCTCCAGCTGCTGCGTCTCCTCCCGGATGACCCTCAAATAATCCTCCACCGACTGTCGGGGGTGCATCCCGCGGTCAAACCGGTTGTACAGCCCTCTCCAAAATCTACGCCAGGCAAAGAAATTTGTCAATCTTGATTATTTTTATTGTTTGTCTTCTGTTATATGTGCAACTTCTTTCTGCCCGAGTGAAATTGGCGCCCCGCAAGTGAAGTTCTTCAAATCAAACAAGATCTGTGTGGAACGTTTGTGCAGCAAAAATTTCGTCGCCTTCCTACAATAATAGCACGAGTCATTTGTTGCCAAAAGTGATATTTTAGGCTGTCATTTCAGGAAGGTGACAATTTTAAAAAATATTCACATTTCCAGAGGTCATCAAAGGTCAACCAGAGTCGCTCACATTTACAAAAAAACAAAATTTGGTATCAACCTTTTATTTGTTTTATAAAACCTTTATTTTACCAGGATAAAAAAAAAAGAGAAACAAAAACACTGAGATTAAAAACCTCGTTTTCAAGGGAGTGCTGCCCAACAGGCAGCAACAAATACGACACAAAAAATGAAACCGTTAAAAGAAAAGAAAAAACACACTCAAGATCTTTGCTTGGATGTAAAATAAAAATTGCTAAACGAGATCAAGTCATTCAAAATTTGTTGTGATTTTGCTACAAACATTTTAGCTGCACAAACACAGCAAAATTCATTTTGACCCATTTTTATTTGATTTTGTCAAGGTGTGGGTGGGAGGGGCAGGCTGACCTCTGGAGACGCTTTTTGAAATCTTAAAAATTGGAGCGGCACCAACAAAACAAAATGTGTGCCGCACAGTTGATTGCCAATGTGTTTCGTTTGATTTTGCCACTGTGGCCCGGCTGGCGGACGTTCGACGACGTCTGGAAACATTTATTCACATCTTTAAAATGATGGAAACTTTTGCTGCACAAATGTCTTCAACTTCACGCTGGTCCTTTCCCCCCCTCTGTGCACAGACAGTCTACCTACTTAAAGCAGTAGGGGGCGGTAGACGGTCGGAGGAGTCCTTGAGACTGGCTGTGGTTCTGTCTGTACAGGGGGTTGATGAACTCTGCGCGGTTCGTCCAAAGGTAACTCCACAAAGAGTGAGTCTTTTCGTGAACACTTTTCATGAACAGCGACAAAGAAAAGACGACATTAGCGTTCACAGGTTCCTCAGACCAAGTCGTCACCATTTTAAAAAAAACAAAACGAAGCAAAAAACACAAAAGTGGAAAAAGCAAATCCCGGCAGAAAGTTTCAAACCTCACCGGAGCTCTCTCCTCTCCCGCTGGTTGTTGCCGATGAAGTTCCCGAACTGGCAGGAGTAGATGTGGCTGTGAATCGTGATCAGGAGATTCTCGTTGTATTCGAAGGCGCAGGGGAACTGCTCCATCAGCTGCCACACGCACTCCAGGAACTGATCGACAATCGGAGACACCTCTTTTGGGTCTCCCGCCAACTGGTTGCATCTGGAGAGGGAAACACACAGCACAGAAATCCCAGTGAGGTCTGATACTAGACATCACAAACCCATTTTATTTGAGATTTTTTTTTTTCTTTCTTAGGTAGGCCAAAACGAAGCGGTAATTACTGTAACTGTGAAGTTGGAGGAAAATGCCTACATTGTTTGCAAGTAAAAATCTGACAAGTGTGGCATGCACTTGTATTCAGCCACACAAAGTTAAAACTTTGTAGAAGTATCGACTTCTTAAAGACTGAAAATTTTGCAGATTCTTTTTCTTTTTGGAAAAACATCTTAACCTCAGTCAGACTGAATGGAGATCACATGTAAAAAAATAAAAATAAATAAAAAATAAATTCTTGCCACAGATTCTCAACTGAATTCAGGCCTGGACTTTGACTGGGCCATCCAAGCCCCTGATTACGCTTCGATCCAGACTTTTCATGGTAGGTCTAGTTGTTGTTGTCCTGCTGGAAGCTGACCGTCCAACCTCTGCAGACCAGAATCGGTCTGTATTCGGCCGCTTCCGTCTTCCAATAAATTGAGCTGCTTCATCGTCATCCTTCGTTTCCAGATGAACCGTGGTTAACTGCAGCTGAGACCCAATTACACATTAATTAGGCGACCTCTAAAAGCAGTTGATTGGATTTTAAATCGGGGGTATCAGAGTAAGAACAAAGAATGTTGAAACCCATTGGTCAATCTTCTGCTTAGGAGCCATTTTGAATCGGTGCGAATGATTTTGCAAGACGTTACGATTAGAGTCAAACCTTTGAGTGAACTTGTGTCCAAATGAGACCCAGTCTTTTTCAATGAGGACCTAAGTGCAGAAAAGAAAGAGACCGTAACCAATCAAAGTTATGTGTTGCATGCCGTGATAATCGTCTCCTAACCTCAGAGATGATTTTGCATAATATGCTTCAAACACATATGGGAACAGAAATGTTTTGCGTCCGGCACCACCAACTGGAGCCGGAATGAAGTCGATCGAATTTAGACAAGAGCAGTCCATCATTAGAGGTTAAATGAAGAGAAAGATGGTTGAGTGGATTTACCATGAGTCCTTTCAGGGTCCTGTAGTAGGGATCCAGCAGCACGCAGGCCACTGAACACACCTGGGCTGTGCGGTCCCACCCGTCTGAACAGTGGACCAGGACACTGATGCCTTCTGCAACAGCCTGCGTGTAAAAACAATCAGAGAGAGACACAGCCGTTTTCATTGCTGACAAAAACATTCCAGTACTCCGTCTCATCGACTGGTTCTGAAAATCAGCCTGATTTCTTCTACTTTCAGCTCCCTGCATCGTGTGTTATTTACAGAACACAGAGTTTAACTAATGGAAATGTAATCCCACATGTGCTAAACCTGCCAGCTCCTCCCTGGGGGGGATCTCAAGGCGTTCCCAGAAACACAGCACAAAGCACACGTAGAATGCTTGAGCGCACCCCCATGGGCTCGTCCAGTGTTGGTCACGTCAACCGGCTGCAGAGCGTACGGGCAAAATCCTCGTCTCTAAGTTGTACCACGGAACAGAAAGCTGACATCGTTGGTTCTCCCTACATCCAGCGGGTGGCGCAGGTCGCTACAATCGACAGCAGCCACACAGGCGCACCCGCTAGCAGGAAACAAACGCACCGAGTACAACACTTTCATTCTATTGGCTGAGAGGTTGCCAGGCGACGGTACTTTTTGTTTCCAGAGAGAGCAGAAGACGTTGCACAAGCGAGCACATTTGAGCCGACCAAATGTCCGCAAGTTTTGAGCGCGAGGAGAACGGTTTGAGAAAGTACAGCGGCTATTTGGAAGAGAGGAGAAATTTTGAGAACAAGCCTTACAGGTTTTGAAAAGACAGACAAGAAATCCTGCTTTCAGACTGAAAATGTGTGTTCTCGAATTATGGCAGAAAAATTCTCCCATGAATAACCCCTGAATAGACCTTACCAGAGAGGCTTAGGAGTGCAATTTAAATTGAATTTAAAAGGGATTTCCTCTTTATACAGTGAAAATTATACAGTCAGGCTCATCACAATTGGTCGTCTTTGACTTGGGACAACGCTTCTCAAAAAATTACACCAATAAATTTGAAAGTCTCTTTACTTCTTTTTTTTTTCTTTTATGTTTTGACATTTGTAGTGAAAATGTATTTAAGGAGTGAGCAGCAGAACTGAGTATGTGTACTACAGCCTTTAAAAACGAGGAAAATCCTTCTTGCCCAATCACAAAATATCAACCTAGCATTTCAAAGTTTGACATGAGTTTTCCAACTGGACAATGATCACAGGCACACATCAGAATCTCACGTTGAAATGGATCAAACAAGCAAAGATTAAGCTTCTGGTGTATTCTGAGTCCTGTTGGAAACCAATCGAATTAAATTAACTCTACCCGTTCTGCCAGGAAAGGCAAACAAATGTCCTACCGTAATTATACCAAAAAACCGATTCTCATTTTTAAAAATGAAGTTAAGTCAATGCATCTACTCCTCCTCCTCACTACTTCTCCAGCATACTACGCAGAAACAAACCTTCACAAACCGTTTCTTAAAGAATCAGTGACACAGACAGCAGGGATTAGCCTCCAGACTGACCTTGGCGATGAAGACGCCGGTATCCAGAACAGCTTTGATGTGCTTCAGCCAGCCTGAGCTCTCCAAGCCCTCCAGGAAGTCAGACATGGAGGGAGAACGAAGCTCGCACACTGAAAGCACAACACAGCTGTCTCAGTGGCAGGAAGTGCGAAGCAGACCTGATCGCTGGAGTTTATGGAACATCATTCTCTCCCACAGCGTGCAATCTGTGCGTAGCTGGTCTTTCCCCCCCAAGACAGATTTCTCTAATATCACAGTTTAATCTGTAACAAAGTCAAAATGTAGCTTCTAGGTCGAACACTTTAGGCTAGATGAACATTAATTGGAGTTTAGCTTTCCTAACACAGTTTGTAACTTGTACAAAAATACGACTATTGTTTTCTTGGTTTTTTTTGTGAACTCAACATTACCATTTTGTCTATAAGAAAACGTGGTACCACTTTAAACAATACTATGTATTTTTAAGAGTAAGTCTGAAAATAATGAAGTTGTAACACTTTATGGACAAAATTTATGACAAATGTACTTTGCAACATGACATTGCAAGGATATACAGTGGATGGATGGATTTTATACTTAATGCAGAATCACAATTTCTTAATATAATAATAATAATAATGGTTAAGTGCATTAGTCATTTAGCTAATGCACTTAGTAATTCTTTATACACTGCTTGACTAAGAACTAATTAATAACTTACTGACAGTAATTTATACCAAAAAATTGCAAGTGACATTTCAAAACTGTCATGAATTTAGCATTAAGTTATTATGTAGTAATTATCATATGTTGGGGCAAAGCTGAGAAAATATTGAGTGGAGACAGCAGTGGAGGTCAGCAGCACACAGTAAGCTCCTACTCGACACAGGACGGCAGCAACTACCCACCGACTGAACATATGAAGAAGCAACACAAAGCTGAAAAAGGGTGGGACTAAAACATAAAAACCTATTTTTTAGACTAGTTTTTCTGCCATCCCCATCTAATGCTGCCCTGGGTAACCACCTTCTTTTTACCCATATCCAAAACCGGCCATTTGATGAGGAAGTTGAGTACATTAACAATAAAGAATTGTGTAAAAATAATACTAAAAACATTGGCAATCAATATCACACAGGCAACAGAGACTCCTGCTGACGCTGCACCAGTTTGTCTGACAGGAGAGACGCAGGTCATCGGGTTGACTGAGCCGGTGGCTCGGTGAACGGGCCTCTTCTGGGAAGGTAATCTGAGTTAATGGTGCCAGGCTGGGGGGTCCTGTAAATCTCATTGAAGCGTGCAGTCGTGTAGAGGGCTGCCGTCTCCTGGCATCTGAAGAATTCCCCTTCAGTCCCAGGGGGGCAAAGAGTTATCAAAACTGAGCACAACTCTTAACTCTTCAGACTTGAAATCACATCGTTCTCACGCCCTCCGTCTCCCTCCAGGGGGATAACGTTAGGGGCAGTCCACTCCGGGAAACCAAAACCCTCCAAAATCAAAGCCAGCGCCCCTGGACGATACCCAGGAACCCTCCTGGAGACTCATTTGAAGCTAACTGCAGCTCAGTCTGCATGACCACAGCTGAATAAAAGCACAGAGGCCTCAGATTCCCTCGCTGTGCTTCAGTAAAGGTGAAACACAAATACAATGCTGTGAAAAAGTATTTCCCTTCCTTACTTTGAATCCCCAGAACCAAACATGAAGAAGCAACATTCAGTTTTTACGCTCCGCAAATCTGGAACAAACTTCCAGAAAACCGCAAAACAGCCGAAACACCGAGTTCCTTTAAATCTCGGCTGAAAACCAACCTGGTTAGTTACTTTTGATTCTTTTTTTTTCCTCCTAAAAAAATGTGTTGGTTTTATGTCAGGTGTAAAAAACAAAATCAAGCACTTTTGTTTCATCGATCAAGAGAATATCTGCCCAAAAGTGCTGAGATAGTTTGGATAGTTTATCATTCCGGCTCATGACTGAAATCATGACTTAAAATCTACCTTTTTGTACTCAGTCAGGTTTTTTTTAACATAAACATTTTGTTTCTGCATCTGAAGCGTGAACTGGGATGTCATCCGAAGAGAGCGCAGCAATTTCACCTTCCAGCATTTTCTGCTGGCTGTTCCTCATGACGTGGATGTTCTCGATCCCCATGAACTGGAACTTTATGTTGGAGTAGTTGTCTTCGTTCTCGTAGCCTTTTCCTGCCGCCCTGTTCGCGATCGCGTTCAACTGAAGAGACAAGACAACACACACACACGGGCACCCACACCGGTTCATTTCAGCCTCCATGTCACAGGAAACCTTGCGCACAACCAGGAAGTCCTGAGGACATGCAGCTGTTAAAAACAAACAGCTGAGCACATGTTACTGCCGGCGGCTCGCGTTTCCACAAAGGGCTCACCTTGGGCCTGGTGTCCACCACATACATGAAGTCGCTGCGGGGATTGGACCTCAAGATGGCCTCCAGCATCTGCTCGTCCTCCAGGCAGCGAGCGCTGAAACCCGACAGGGGCTGGCTGCTGCGGCAGATGGCAGCCTGGGAGGGATTTGTGATCAACAGGTGAGCGTGAGACGAACCGATTTACATTTTTGCATGAGCTGCATGATATTAGAAAAAACACGAGGTGGCGATTTTATTGTTCACGAATGGGATCAGAGGCGGGTAGAGTAGCCAAAATGTGCACTTACTTAAGAGTACTTCAACATGCTTTTACTCGGGTAAAAGTAAAAAGCAGCCGTTCAAGAAATTACTTAAAAGGAGAAAAAAAACAAAAAAGAAAAACGACTACTTAAGTACTGAGCATCTGATCAGCAAAAATGATAAAATGATGGAGAAAAATATAAAGTTATGTGGAAATAATTGTGATTTATACAGGCACGTAGTCTAAAATAGTGTTTTAAATGCCCAAATTAAAATAATTCATATAAATAATTCCAAGTACAAAATAACAAAAAATCAGAGAATAATTTTCCAAATCAGTTTTTTTCAATATGAAAACTTGAGAAACTTTAACTAAAACAGGTCTGTGTCTGAATTAAGTTTTGCCTAAAACAAACTTGTCCTTCATTCAGTGAAGTTACACACAGAGGGTTACTAAAGGAAGAATCCTTCATAAGAAAATTACTCAAGTAAAAGTCCTAAAACTACATTTTTTTCCCATAACGTTAATCAAATAAAAGTAACTAGTCACTACTAAGCTCTGGTTGCGATTAATACAAGTTTTTCTTACTATTCTCTTTCTTTTCCATCGTTTTACTTTCACAACTCTTTCTAATTTTGCTCCGTATCAAGTGTTGGCATTAAGAGACGGAGAACGCTAATCCAAAACGCCTGATATAGAACTAGGAAAACAGAGTTTCACTTCAGATATTTCCATGCGACGCTTCAGTTTAAGGCAAAACGTAAAACAATCAGCAGTAGATTCATGTTTAGTACATCTCTTCCTGCATGTTGCATTTGGACTCACAGAGTCTCTCAGTTTCTCACATCTCCATTTAAAAGCCACGAAGGAACTGATCTGAACATGATCCAGAATATAGCAGACACAGACCCCCCTCCCCCGAGCTTACCCTGGGAATCTGACCCCGCAATGCTGCTTGACAAAAATCAGCATTTGGGAAAATATATTTGCTGAGAGGTAAATTTGTCAAAAGAAAAACTAAGTTGCAGCCACGCTGCTTTTTCATAATTCCTCTGAAGACGAAACTGGAACATGGCTTTGTGGAGCTGTGTCACACAGATGTGTTGTGGCATTAAGAAGGTAAGTGTCAGAGCTAATTAATAAAATTCATGGTACATATATTTCTACAGAATTGGTTAGTGCAAAAAAGTAATCAATTAATCTACAACTGATCAAGCCTCCCATGAAGGAATGCTTTCTTACTGCATTTTAGGCTACAATATGGTTATTTTCTCATTTAAAAACAGAAAGTTAATTATATATTTGCATCTTTTAATCTCTCTTTCTTTCTCTCTCTCTCTCTCCTTCCCTCCCCAGATTGCGAAATGTCTTGCCTGCGAGACAGAAGAGAAGCTGCTACCGAGCAAACAGACCCATTATTAATCAACTTTGTTCAAAAAACTGGCCCAAGAACGTCAATATCTCCACCAAAACGTCGCCTCTTATCTTGATTATTTGTGATTTTAAAACAACAACAAAAAAACAGAATGGTTCGGGAAGGAGACGGAGAAATGGAAATTGCGATCATCGTTGCAATCCTCCCACCGGACCCTTGTGATGCTAAAATAGAAAATGAGACACGCAGGCAACTTACATGGTTTTCTTTGGAGTAATAGGACAGGGCGGGGAATCGGCCTCTGCTTCTGAACTTGGAGCTGCCCACCAGCACCGGGGGCGCGGCGGAGTCGGGTACAAACAGCTCGGCGGGGTAAGTGTCGCTCACCTTTAAGAAAATAGAATTAAAAACAACACAAATTTAATAACAATCACCATATTACAAGTGACTGCTGTGGCCAAAAATGTATTATTTTGCAGCACCTTTTTCAAAAGGTTGTGGTCAAAGTTGCACTTTTTTCCCAGCTTTATTTTTGCCACAACGTGGTCTTGCACAAAAAAAAAGTTCAAATTGCTGCACATAATCTTCCCAAAAGAGACATGGTTTTAGCATAGTTAACATTTAAAATGTAAATAACACGTTCAAGTGCCTTCTTGAAATAGCACCGTTAAAAGGGACAGTGTTATGCGTTTCAGCCTTCAGCTGTTATAAAAATTTAATGTGTATCAAAGACGACTGAAAAGAAATTTTACGTTGTAATTTAACGCCTTGAAATTGGACCTCTGTCCCTTTAAGAAACTCCGGCTCCATTTCTAAAACTCCGCCTTCAGGAAATCATTGCAACATTGCTCCTCTGTTAACCCTTCCATGTTCTTTACGAGAGTGGCGCTGTGAGGAAGCTCATGTAAGGAGCAGCAGTGAGGCGTTTGCTAATAGCTGCTGACTAGTCTGAAGGAGCCGAGTGGAAACTTGGAAACTGCAGCTCTGAGGAGGAGCTACGCCCTCGGTCCCTGCCAGGTGTTTTGCACAGCTAAATGGTTGCCATGGAGATTAAATGACTTCTCAAACATGCATGAAAGAATCAAAGCAACGCTCCAGGTACGTTTCGGATTAAGAAATAACATAACGCAAAGTTCCCCACCCCCCCCAAAAAAAAAGTATTTCACCTAACACTGTCCCTTTATTAAGTCATGTCCTGATCTCAACCTCCTGCAGGGATCAGGATTAAATCTGTCCACTCCAAGGTCGGCTCTTTGACCTTATGGTGTTGGTTGACCGGGGAGAGTTTCCACTGGGCGTTCGGGAGTCCCATCCGGCTGAAGTCGGCCTTGAGGTCAACGAAGGTCCACTCCCGCCGCCTCGCCTCCTCGTCGACGTTGGGCTGGTAGGAGAAGCAGTACAGTTCCTCGTAGCGCTCTGAAAGGCCCGGCGCAGAGGGAAAGCGGGAGTTAGATTGCAAAGATGTTCAAGCAACTTTAGCTACTTTTCTTCTTCTTTTTTTTTTTTTTTTTGTCAATTAAGAACCAAACGCTTCAAAATGTTTTTGTTTGGATTTTACGCGATGCGTTGAAATTCATTACAAAGGATCTCAAGCTCATTCAGAGAATATGGAGAAGGTCTGTGAACAACAGTTGAAGTCTTGCCACATATTGTGGATTGAATTTAGGTACGGGCTTTGACTAGGCCATCTGCAGACATGTGTATGCTTTGACCTAAACCAGGGGACTGTCGCCTCGGGTTCCAAGAGGCTCTTTGGACCGTCCACAACAATAATAAACAACTAACTAGTACTTTTAATACAGATATATTACGAAATGTAAGGTTTTGTGATTAATCGTGCCTTGTAGTAAATTAGAAAATATTTTTCTTATCTTTAAGTTGAAACACTAAATGTATCTCTCCAATTTTTTTTTTCTTTTTACAAAATTTCACATTTCTTCTTTTTTTTTCAAAACAAACAAAAAAAAAGAAATAAAGCAGTGGTACTTTAACAATGACAACATTCATTTTGTATATATTTAACTCTTTGGTTCTAAACAAGTTTTGTTTGGCTGGACTGGGGGTGAAAACGACTTTTTGGATGGTAAAGGTTGCAGACTCCAGGTCCGAACTGTTCCGTCGTTTTAGGTTTGTTCTCCTGCTGAAAACTGAATCCGTTCCTCAAAGTCTTCAGTAGGTTTTCATCAGATTCTGGTTTTGAAACTAGGGTGGAAAATCCCACCTTAGCGTTATCTGATCGTTACGCCCTCTTCCGGAAAAGGACTTCCTCATATTGACTGGTTTTCTTTCTTTCTTCTTTTTGTTTTGTAAACTACTTGTACTAACAGATTTTTATTTTCACTTTTAATTGAACAGATCTGCCAGTGGAACTAGTGCTCTGTTTTATGAATATCCAAGAATTTCTTACATAAGACAAGATCCTACATCTTACTGAAGAGTTACTACCGAGATATTTGTACTAGAAAATAAATAGAAATACCCAGTTAGATTTTATGTTTTTGCCGTTTGGTTGTTTTTTTATGGTGTAAATATATATATATATATATATATATACACACCTGTATCAGTCTTGATATGGAAATATTCTAGATTGGGAATCGGATACATAAGGACAGATCTATGCAGCCTAATTCTATGGTTTGTGCTCTGAGCGAAGTCATGTTTTGTTATTTATTTGACATTATATTTGGAATCCCTAATTGCACTTTATTTTTAAATGTTGGCCATTTAAAAATAACAGTTGGTTATTATTTATTTTATGTCCCCTGTTATACTCCTAATTAGAGGTTTGCTTCTTTTTTTTTAAATGGCTGCCCAAGTTTATGAAGCTGTTTGTGTGTTTAAGTGTGCTGTACTGCTGCAGTCGTCAAATAAAGGAGTAATTCAACACGTTTATGTCAGTGTTTAAAAAAACAAAGCAGCATTTTAAGTCAATGCAGCAATGTTTGACTATATCGGATCGGAATCGGACGATACTAGGCCTCAAATATCGGTATCGGAAGTGAAAAAAGGTGAATCCTTAAATATTAATGTTGGATATCTGCCCAAATGTTCTTCTCAGCGTGTCCTTTACTATATGCATTATAAAAAGTGAGTGTATGAATACTTTCCCCAGCCTAATACTAGTTTTAAAGAACGGGTAGAGAGGAGAGTCTGAGCCTTCAGAGCTCACCGGGCTGGGAGAGCCGCTGCAGGGACAGGTGGACGTCCTGACAGTCCTGCTCTCTAGGAATGTTGAAGTGAAGAATCTGGAAGTTCTTGCAGCGGATCAGCAGAGGACACCCTGAGGCGCTGGCAGCCTGTTTGTCCACGCTGCACACCAAACCGTGGAGCACCTGAGGAAAGCACGCGGAGCCCACATGAACACATAAAAATAGCGACACATTATTTCTGCCCCGTGGGGGGTGAGTGAGCCAATAATGAGTTACCCATGTTTCACTGCGGCCTCCAGTCTCGCTCTCCACGAAGATGCTGTGGGTGGCCGTCAGGTAGAGGGTGCCCACCCTGCTCCTTCTGGGGGACACTCTGTCCAGCAGCCGGACATTCTCCACCTGCAGGGAGGACACGGATACATCAGACACACTCTGCCAGCGTGGCAGCAGCACACACACACACACACACACACACACACACACACCCTTTACGTCGATCATGTGTGTGTTTGTTTAATCAGATATATAATCCACAATCTGTCTGTGTTTGTCAGTCTGACGCTTTTCTGCTAATGCGGAAATACAAGCGAAGCTAATCACTGCATCAGGAGGATCCGCGGTTACCTTCGGCAGTCGGATGTGCTCCATCAGCGGCTGAGCGGGTCCGGTCCAATCAGCTCCGCAGCTCGGGTTCGGTACACCATTAATTACGGTTAAAGAAGCGGCTCCGCGAAGCTCTCAGGTACAACCAGCCATATTATTTCTATTGTCTGGGCTGCAGTCAGCCGCTGGGTCCTAAAGCCCGTCACTTCAACGCGTTTAAAGGGACAGCTCTATTTTTTAAATTTATTTAGTTATTTTTACCTGAGGTTATAATCTATGGAAGCCCGTTGCCGCCACTCTGGTCAAAAAATAAGTAAATAAATAAATTATCTCATTATTTTGACATGCTATCTCAAAATATTTTCATCATTTTGAGATACTTTATTGAGATAGTATCTCAAAATAATGATTCTTTTTTTTTTTTTTTTTTACCAGAGTGGCGGAAACAGGCTTCCATAATAATCATTAACAATTCTCACTAGAGATTGAAATAACATTTCTGTTGTAAAACTAAATAAATAAATGTTGTATTTATAAAAAATATATTAGACCGCCATGCTACTCTGATCCAGTCATTCACGCAGAAGGACTTACATTGTCCAACTGACATTTCTGTAAGAAAAGTTTATTTTGTATTAGCTTTACAACATATTTTAATTGTCTTAAAAACAGAAAAATGGGTAAACATCCTCGTAATTAAAAAAGAAGTTAAATTAGTCAAGTATACTACTGTTTTTGTGCTGAAACGTTAAAATTCAGTCCCCCTTTTTGACTGGAGTCGAAATAAATGAACTTGATCATATTCTGATTTACTGAGATGCACCTGCGTGTTTCCTTAACCTGTTTGTCTTTTTGACATCCTGTTTTGTTGTACAAATGTGTTTATTCAAAGTTGTTCCAGAACAAAATAAAGACCCACATGTTATTTTGTCATGCAGGCCACTGCAAGCAAAGCAACAAAAAAAAAAAAAAATTCAC
Source organism: Xiphophorus couchianus (assembly GCF_001444195.1). Classification (NCBI taxonomy): domain Eukaryota; kingdom Metazoa; phylum Chordata; class Actinopteri; order Cyprinodontiformes; family Poeciliidae; genus Xiphophorus; species Xiphophorus couchianus. Next base: position 24,727,153 of record NC_040250.1, on the reverse strand, counting down.
AGTTGAGTGCAACTGCTGCAGCTGAATGAAAGGTGTCCCGTTGTGAATGCTGTGATCGGGACTTGGATGTTGATGTGAAAGCTTTTTTCTTTTTTTTTTCAGTTGAAATCCTCAACAGTCAGAATATCAATATTACACATATCACTTTAGACCACAGCAGCTCACCTAAGAGCAATGTTTGACGAACAACATGAGTTCTTTTAGGAAAGCAGTGCCAAAAATGCTAACATGTTGTTTGTGTGTGGACCTCGGCCCAGTCAATAAATAAAAGCACAAACAGCACCTGCGATGTCACGTGAGCCAAATGGAAACTGGTTTCATGTCAGAGCACCTGGGCGAAGTTTGTCTTTCTTATTGAGGATTCTTAGTTTCAACCAAACGGCGCTGCTGCAGACATTGTGACATGTCATAGCAGGATGAGCAGAGTTGGGCTAAAAAACAAGTTCATTCCAGTGAGGGGTTGGAGTTGGAGCCAGCTGGCTGTCTGACAACACTCACAGGGAACAGTTATCAGATACAAACCATCAACAAGGAGACTGTCTCCTGCTGTCTTTTTATTTATATATTTTATTTTTTACAAAAAAAATGCGTCTGTTACCTCAGTAGAAGAGCCCTCACTGTAAATGTTAAGGTACAAGGGAAGTTTATTTAGCTAGAAATAATTCACGCACCAGTCAAATCGAAAGTACTGCACACAAAATCAAAAGAAAGAAAGAAGAAGAAAAAAAGATATATTTTAAATGTGATATGATCTTAAATCTCACGCTTCAAGAAGTCATCAGTGTGGCACAACGTTGCCGTGACTCTTTGATCAAAAGCTGCTTGGTACATTTATTTAAATCCATCAAGAAAGATTATAACGACAACAAAAATCTATGTTTAACCAAGTTACCAACCTTCCCAGGACGACAAATTCCTGGGAAGTAAAATCGCCTGTCAGGCTGGACGTGTCATGAATCCAGAATGATTGTTTTTTATTTATTCTTGTCTTGTGGTTGAGTTTTTCTTCTCCTTTCATTTCTCCTGTCTTACCTGCAAATTCTCCTGCTGCTTATCGTCTTGCGGCTTCCACGTGTGATTGGCTCATCTGTTCGGTGAGTCTGTTGTACGGATGTGTTTTATTTTATGGTGGGAGAGCCAAAGGAAACTCTACAACTTGGGGATCGTGCATTTATTGAGTCAGCCGTGACGTTGATGGGTGGCTATCTAAGAGCTACGGCTTGAACAGAATTAGGTAATCAACAGGTTAATGATGCCAAAGTCGGCGACAAAATCTACCAAAGTAGCTGCAAAAAGAAATTAATCAATGAGCTTCATCTGTTCTGTCAAAGATCTGATTGAACCTGATTGAAAATGTATATAAAGGTACCCCAACTTCAATGAATTGGAACGATGGTGTAAAGACAAATGGGACAAATTTTTGCCACAATGACGTGAGGCACTCATAAAGTAAGTCAGAAACGGCTACTACAACTTCCAAAATGTGTTTCTGTAAGCTACTGAATCACTGGATGATAATTCACATGCTACTCATCGCCTGTTTTGGTGTTTTGATTATCAAGACTGTGTGGAATCTGTGTTTTTGTGCACCTTAGATTAGACTGAAATCATTTTAGGACATGGTAAAAACCAGATATGTTTCTCTCGTGGTTCTCTCGTACAACAAAACACACTTGAATGAACGTCTGCTTTCTTTTCCCATGACCGTAAATGATCAGCGAGCACGCAAAAGGGAGAAATATATTTTAAAAAAGCATTTATGCAACAGGAAAATTTTAAATGCATCCAAAAATTGGAGATGACAAGACATCTAAAAATCTAATCTGACAGCTGCTTTTACACAACAAAGTGCCGAGCCCCCTGGCTCTGGGTATAAATTTTGAGTATTGCTCAAGAGATTGTCACAATGTTGAATAGAGAGTGAAGATTTTCTGGAGAGGTTTCCAAGTGCACACACAGATTGGTACCATGTGGCCAAAAGGTTGAAGCATGCATTCAGATTCAAATTCAATGTGTAGCAAGAGCTCTGCAAATATTGTCGGCATGGTTTTGGTAAGTGCTCAAATATTTTAAGCGTGCTACCTCAGTTTGTGAGCCATAGCTGACTGAGGTATGGGGTGGAGGACTGAATCTGAACTGCAAGACGTTATGGACCAAGTCCAAGTCCCCCCACTTAGTGACTGCGCCCTCTGCACCTCACTCCTGTAGACCTTCCCTCTGTGTGCCTCAGTGTCCCACCAAATGTCGTCGCCCTTCCTGTTTGACTGGTTGGGTCGTGTCCCACAACCCACATCAGTCTATACATGTGGTCTGCATTGTGTAATAATGATTTTCATTGCCCAGTTTAGCAAGTTTCTCATTCCTTTATGAAGAATTCGATTATTAATTGTTGGGGATTTTTTTTGTTTTGTTTTTAGCAGCCACATAGTTTAAACCTACAGCGGATTCGGCACTGAAGGGGAAAGCCGTGACGATGCATTTTCAACATGGATGACTACGGATCAAACTATGGTGATGCCACATGCTATAGGAAGCAATACTAAACAAAACAACTGTTTTGTCACCTCTGTTATAACCTCCATAAATAACCCAGCCTCCATCCATACGTTCGTCCTGTTGAAAATGTATCAAAAATGTGCCACACACAGAGCAGAAAATCAGCCAGTACAAGCAATCAGACTTTACTTATTTTATTCTTTTTTAGCGCTAAAAAAGGAGACGCTTACCCTTACAGACTAGGTGTGAATGTGACCGAGTCTATACAGCATCTGATCAAAAACGAGAAGATTCGTTTACTATACTACAGATGCACCTGGTGGTCATCTGATGTCTTACGTCATTTTATCAACTAAGTTTCTATTTCCTGGGAGACGGGAGTCTGAGGAATTTCTATAGATGTTACAATTACAGAGGGCTTTTGTGTGAGAATATGAGAGTGTAGTGTGTGAAAGCATGTTAATGTATTTGAGCTTGATAAGCGCCTCAACAGTCCGTTCATCCATCATCATCTGCTCAGTCAGTGGTCAGATCATAGGAGCATCAGCCTAAGCAAAAACCCGGACTTCAGAGTTTAGTTTGGGGGAAAAAAAATCCAACTGGACCCGGCTCTAGCCCATGGACATTGCATCCAAGTTCTATCCAACACTAATTAACTCTAACTGGAAGCCTGAGCCCCAAGCAAACCCAACATGTCGCTTGTTGTAACCTTAGAGTGAGTCAAAAGCAAATCTTCTGGAACCTCTGAAGTGTTTGAAGCCCTCCCAGGTGTGAGAGTTGAAACTCCATCAGACAAGAGACTCTGCTAGACGTTACCAGCAGAGCAATAACTTTGGGCATCTTCCCCTACGTCACAATCTTTCCCTTCCCCAGAGGGTTCTAGATTTGCGGCTGCAGATCAGATGGGTCGACCACAAAGTCGATTGTGAGACTGCAGCCTTAGATACCCTCCCTCTTGCTTGAACATGGTGTTCGTTATGGATAATCCATAACAAGCACACGCTAAGAGAGCTAAGAGATGTACGTCAAGGCAAGTCCAACAACATCTAGCTGAAATATTAATTTCTCTTAATTATAGTGCACCCTAGAGATTAATGTTTGGCACGGTTGCTATACTTGCTCTAACTGGGAATGGGAATGTCATCTAATTGTAACCACATCTAAGAAATGCCTAGTTAGTGGTAACTAGCTATCAATGTGTCTTTATTCTGCCTGAGTCTTCTCATTTTTAAAGCTTTCAGAAGATGGATATTCTATTCGACTTCATCTCCACAGAAGATTTGTAGGACATTATTGGCTAAATGATGGGATTAGATAAAGCATTTTTGCAATGTAGCAAACACAACAACCAAAACATCTCGATGGAAATGTGCGTGGCCAGCCCTTTGATGCAGCTCATCCAAGGATTATGAAGGAATAAGGTTTTATTTAGGTTTGATTTATGGTTTACGCGTCTGTAGCTTAAATCAAGAATAATGCCACTAACTGATTGACTGTAGAGGATTTTGGTTTTTCAGGAGGGGTGCCTGGGCTGTATTTAGCCTCCAAAAAACACATTTTGAGATATTGTCTGATGTATTGTCTGCAACTGGAAAAGGGTTCTTCGCATTCAATGCATCGACTGAGAACGCAGAAGACAATAAAAGCAGTCAAACTGGATTCGTGTCTTAATTTACATTCTCTCCCACTGTGTGCTCATGCAAAATGAACCAGAGAACCCCCCCTACTCTCACCCCCTGTGAGCATTTATTAGTGGAGAGTTCATGTTTGAGAGTAAGTGCATCCCGAGGGACTTGAACATTGAGTCAACTTTAGGTCAAGATACTTGGACATGACAATAACATTTTAAAGAATTTATTAACCGCTCCCACATGCATTAAAAGTCACAAATTACACTTCTCGGTTACCATTATGTTTTTTTTACGAGATAAAACTTAATAAACGACTCACATTACAACATTTGAAACTGTATACATTTGTTATTTTTGGACAACAGCCACCAGTTGTTGTTTTTTTTTTTACCCCCTTTCTATTTGAATCACAGAATAAATAACCACCATACACACATTTTAAAGTTGTTCTCTCTGTAAGACCAACCCAGATAGACAGGGGAAATCACTTGTCTGTAGGATCCACAAATGATGCTACATCCTTGTACTTAATAAAAATAGCATTAAAGTCAACCTAAGTACTGGTTTAGCGTCCAACCTACATGGCCCAGACTGTTCTTGAGCTGTAATATAAAAAGGATTTAGGATAGTGCATCTAAATCTGGCGTAATGCTGACCTCCTAGAGCAAACGTCCAATCTATATTTGTAGTTTACTTTTTCCAGAGTGGGCAGTTTACAAAACAGGTCATCTCAGCGACGCTGCTCAGGTGCACCAGACTCTTTCATGAAATGAACTCTATGTTTTCATCCAAATTCTCTTCTTTGCCTTGGTTTTGTACACATTTGATACTTCAACTTATCATTTTCAAGACAGCTTCGCTATTTCAGCCGTCCTCCATTCATTCACACGTTTATCGCGTCTTGCTTCTTCTGGGAATCTAACCAGATTGATGTGAACAGACAATAAGAAAATGAAGGACGATCACCTTCAGCAGCAGCAGCAGCTCAGATTGTAACATGTTTGTGCACTAGAACGGCCTAGTTGAAGTGCAGATCTAGACCTAACTTAGTCTTGTCCTAACAAGACTATAAAATCAAGGCTCACAGAAACTCATGTTCGAATCGGAGGGAGGAAAAAGATCTGTTTCCTCAAAAGACGTCCAGCCTTTTAGCAAAATGTTTGGACATCTGAGGGGAACTATACAGATGCATGCCACACTTTTCAAATTTTTAATTTTCCTTTCACTTACAGTTCCACACTATCCACCACACATAAAGTCCCAAGAAAATACATCTAACGTGAAAAGGTTTGAGTAGCAAAATTGCCTTTGAATGTAAGGGATCCGACAACTATTTCACTCAAACAGCTGATTACACTTTTTACTTTTATGTAATTATATTTCTTGGATTTTTAGTTGATATCTTGTCTCCTATGTGATGGAGTGGCAACATGTCTGGGGCTGAGATAGACAAATGGTGAATGGATGGATGGATCTTGTCTTCTACCATGAAAACAAAAGTACCATAAAGACGGGAATCTGCTGGGTTCTTGTAAACGAGCAAACTAGCAAATTCAGCAAGTCAGATAATTGTTTCCACTCACATTTAACGTTGATTTACGACGACGTCTCTCCACCGATCCAAGATAAGGAACACCATAGAAACTACACCCGTTTTCATAGAATCGAGGCCTTGAGCCTCGTCTCGACCCAAAGGCTGATCACGCTACATCCTCACCACGCTCCGCCTTATCAGCGATATTGCTCACTCTTAACATTTCCTGGTGACAACAGTGTTAACTGGAGCGAGCAGTCCCGGTGTCCGCAAGGCAAACACCACTCAATCTGTTGACCACGTCCGCGTTTTGGAGGCCGGGGCCCACTCGCGGCCATCGGAGGCCGCGTTGCGTTCAATTGGCTTCACACGATTAGCGCGTGTCAACATTGAAACGCCGCGAGCCAGTTGACTCCTTTCCACTGCTGCCATGGTTACAGCGCAGAACGCTTTGCTCTAGTTTTTCATAAGGAAAATAGATATGTATATATATTTTTTTACACTATTCTTTTTAAAAAAAATTAAACTTAAAACGTATCTTGATTTCGAAGTTGATATTTAACGTTTCACACTTTTCTCCTGTCGGTAATCCTCTAAGGAAGGCTTTTTGCTTCCCAAAACCAGCATGCGGGTCAGACAGTCGGCTCTCTCCAGCGGCCGACACTCGCCCGGGCAGTTTGTCCGTGATATTTGTCCGCCTGCAGTGGACGCACCCACCCACGGCCGGGTGACTGCCGCTGTCACGCCGCGGAGTCTCTCTGGTCGGCGGTTGGATGGGGGACTTCCTGTCCTGAGGCCAGCTGCCACATTCCCACTGAAGCCTTGAGCTGGTTTGGACTGGTTTCGTCAGAAGTGTTTTTCAGAGCTACTGTTTGATGGAAAGAGAGAGAGAGAGAAAAAAAGCTTTTGTAATTTTCTTCCACAGGCGAGGCGTTGTAAGAGACGTGAAGTCGTTAGATGCCAGGCTGTTATTGATTTTAATATGCTCATAGGTCCAATAGCTCAAGGTACATTGAGCAATACCTGTCTTCCATTAAGAGGACTTAACCCCCCCCCCTGCACACACACACACACACACACACCCTTCCAACACAGCACTCTCCACCCTTCATTGACCAATCAGCATCCAGGCTTTTAGCAGCGGTCCTGTGGGCAGCGGTGGGTAAACAGTGTCTGCCACAGTGTTTGTCAGTGAAAGTTACCCAATCATTTATCAGCAGTCGGTAAGCATCTAGACAGCTGGGATCTGTTTATGCTGGGGGTGTTTTTGTTTCAAAAATAGGATCCCCGCCCCGCTCTTTCTTTCTGCCCTCAGTCCTTTCTGTACGTTTCCAGTATGGAGGAGCTTATGGTGCAAGGCTGCCCTCAGTTACCTTGAATCCAAGAGTCACAGAGGTAAAATACCCACGTGTTCCCTCCTCCGCCCCCCTTCACTCAGTCCTGCCTCCCCTTCCAGCTGCTTTGTACTGTAAATTCATTTTAGGAGCCAGGGCAGATCCTGTGATGAAGAAACTCTAAAGACAGGGAGGAGGAGGAGCAAGAGGAGGAGGAGGAGTGAAACAGACTTGCTCTTTACAGTTCATGTTCTCGCACAGTGTTGTTCAGCGGCTCGTCAGATCACAACGAGCTCTCTGACTTGTACCTGTGTGCAGCTCATCTCACCTGGGGAAAGTTTTTTTTTTATTTTTATTCCTGAACCTGGAAGCTGTTGCTCTCAAGAGGCGTCCTACTCTAAGGTAGGTGAAAGTCTCATATATTTAGGATATACTCTACCAGTGCAGATTTTTTTCTTTCTTCTGGAAACCAAAAAGATCTGCAGATGTGACAGTTTTGAAGGTGAAACACCAGAATTAAGCTTTTATCACTTCGTTTCTTTTTGCAACAAAACTAGCTATGAAGTACGCAGCTTTTACGCACCACAAATCTGGAAAACTCCAGAAAACTGTCATGTCACGGACACACAGAGTTCCTTCAAATCAAGACTAAAAATATGACGATGTGTGTTGATGACTTCAACGATGGCACCGGACAAAATGTAATGTTTGTTACTGCTTTCTCGATTGGTGAGATGATGGCTTTGTGACTTTGACCTGCCTTGTTGCTGAAATGGGCCATTCAGATAAACTTGGCTGATTGATATTACTATTATGTTGTTATATGAATGAGCTGCCAGGACTCAAACTTGTGTCACTGGAAGAGAAAATCCACGAAATGCAGCACGTCGGGATGGTTTGTTGTTGTCAGGGTGGTCACTTCTGCAGGTTCAGAGAAGCAAAGCGAATGTCTTTACTGAAACATCCTCATTTAAAAACTTGTAACCATGCAAATATCAAGGCTGCCTCTGGTCAAATGGAAAGAGGCACTGCAATTTGCAGGATAACTGCGTCGAAAGGGGGAGTTTTCAGTTTTAGTGCCCCGTGTGTAATTGGAACAGCAAGCTGCTGGAATGCTTCACTTCATGAAAGCAGCTCTTTGAGTACTTAAGAGCTGCACCATGACCCCAAACAATAGTCGGACGTAGAGTATGAACTTTACCAGCTCTCCGGGACCTGGCAGCGCTCCTCCATCGCGCGTCGTCACAGTTTGTAGGGTCAACGTCCCTCGGAGTTCACACGTTATGTAACTCGCCTTTCAACGAGTCTCAATAGGACGGGCTGCAAGAACCCGAAAATGCAAAGCAGATGGAGCCGAACCCGAGCTGCTCCCCAACACCGGACCCTTCAGGTCTGGCTCTCTTCTGCTGAGCGTTAAAAGTATTGATTTGTTGATAGCTGTTATCTGCAAGCATATTTTTTGATGTTCCTCACTGGCTTGCACTTTGATTTTAGGATATTGATCTGGAATATACCGTGGGGCATTCAGGCAGACATCCTTCAACCAATTAAAACACCCATCAAACAGGTATTTTAAATCAGTTTTTGTTTGTTTTTTTGGTCTGCCTACAGGTGACAACATGCTGAAGCAAGTCGTTTCGTTCAGCCGCTCCTTGGTGCGCAGGAAAGTGGTGGACATGAACAGCTTGGAGGACTCCAAGCTGTGCCGCTGCCTGGGAACCGTAGACCTCATTGCCCTGGGGGTGGGCAGCACCCTGGGGGCCGGGGTCTACGTGTTGGCCGGAGAGGTGGCCAAGGGAGACTCGGGCCCCAGCATCGTCATCTCCTTCCTCATCGCCGCCCTGGCCTCCGTCATGGCCGGCCTGTGCTACGCTGAGTTCGGGGCCCGCGTCCCCAAGACCGGCTCCGCTTATCTCTACAGCTACGTGACGGTGGGGGAGATCTATGCCTTCATTACTGGCTGGAACTTAATCCTCTCTTACGTCATTGGTGAGTTTTTTGGGGGTCTGGGAGTTTGTGGCAAATACCTCCTGACTTTAAGAAGAGAGGGTATTTGTGGAGTCTGACCTTTGATTTCTTTGATCAGGTACGTCCTCGGTTGCCAGAGCTTGGAGCGGCACGTTTGACGAGATGACTGGCGGACACATCGAGGTTTTCTGCAAAACCTACTTCAGCATGAACTTTCCTGGCTTGGCTCCGTATCCGGACTTCTTTGCCGTGTGCCTCATTCTGCTGCTCTCTGGTAAGCACATCAGCGCTGGCCGCTCATCTCAAAATTCCCCCTGAATGCGCTCACACAGAGGCTTCAGTGAAGGGGACGGAAACCGAAATCATCGCAGCTTAACTCACGATCCGAAACCTGGCATAATTCAATAAGAAACTGGCAGCACAGTGTGTGACAACGAGCTAAACATGAGGTTTACACAGTGCAGTTCATGCAGTGCCTTTTGAATGTTCACAACGCCCTTGTACTAAGATGTCGTGGTTTTCAAACATTTTTTAAAGGAGGGTTGGGTTAGGAAATAATATCCAAAGATTCTGAGATCTCTTGGCACTGTTCTGCCCGTCATTCAAAAGAATATGGCAGAACTACAAACCTACCCAAGAATGGCCAACAACTTACGTTTACAAGTCAAGTGAGGAGGACATTACTCAGAGAAGTTGATGGAACTTGAGCTCTGGATGAGCTACAGAGACTCAGGGCTAGGGTGGGAGAATATATCAACAACTATTAGTAGGAATGTCCCGAGGTCTGTTATTTAAATGGGCAGTGTTTTTGTAAAATTGCCCTTTTTGAGCTTTACGTTGTGTTATAAGGTTATTCCCTCATCAAAAACATACCTGGAGTACTGCTTTGATTCTTTCATGAATGATTGAGAAATCCTTTAATCTCCCGTGGCAACAAACACTTGGGCGAATCAACGCGCAGTTCCTCCCCGGAGCTGCCTCTCCAAAGTTGAGCTTCTGCCTCACAAAGCAGCCCTACTAAGCTCCTTCAAACTAGCGGCAGCAATAATTAGCTAACACCCGATGAAGCTGTGCATCAGCTGAGCTCATTTCTCAGTCTAGTTGCTCCGATTGGACTGAGAAAGAGGAGGGTTGCTGTGATGACTTCCTGAAGGCGGAGCTTCGGAAGGAGAAGGAACTTCTTAAAGAGACATAGGCCCAATTTCAATATGTTAGGTGTACCACACCTAATATGGAAAAGTTCAAGGGATATGAATGTCTTTGCAAATGTCTGCTACATTAGGTTAATAGTAACTTGAGTCCACTAGTACTTGTTTTTTGGTTAAACTGACAAGATTAATCAAAGTTCATGGAAGACTCAAACCAGTCATGTTTTGATACATTCCGCTTGATTAAATGACATCCATCATGGGTTTTATGATTACATTAGGCCAGCAGGACTCAAAGACAATCTACCACTGTCTGGTTGTTTTTATGTGGATCGGAGAAGCAGAACTTCTGCAACTCAAATTTAGTAAACCCAATGTAAAAATCTCAAAATTCTCCCCTTTAAAAAAAAATAAAATTCATTTAGTAAAAAAAAAAAAAGTGTCTTAAATCACAATATTTAAAGATTAAACACATTTCTGTTGCAGTGAACGGCCAAGTTTACAATTTAAAAAAAATATGTTGGAGCATTTTACAAAAGCAAAATACTCTAGTGGAGCATTGAAAGTCGTTGGAATATTTGCAGCTTAATTTTGATAGTCATTTATAAAAATGACTGTAAAAAGAAGGACTCTTCGTTTAAAAGCCTCAGCAATGACCTACTTAATCCTTGTACAACCGAACCAAGAGCTGTTCATTCAGGACGCTGACCCTTGAGGGCTGACTTTAAAGAGTCTGAACAGTTTGGACTTTTTTGGCTCTCAAATGGTTGAAAACTTCATTTCAGCCTAGCTAAAGCTTTCATCGTGTTCTGTTTTACACTCTGCCATGGTTGCTCCCGTCCAGGGCTCTTGTCTTTTGGAGTGAAGGAATCAGCCTGGGTCAACAAGGTCTTCACTTCAATCAACGTGCTCGTCCTCTTGTTTGTCATCATTTCTGGCTTCGTCAAAGGGGACACACACAACTGGAAGATAACCGAAGAATCTCTCGTCAATATCACGATAGTCACAAGGTACAGGACTCATTTGATACCAGTCGAGTACAGTCTGTTACGCTGATAACCCATATCGCTTTGCGCATAGACTTGTCGAAATGTGCAGGTCAGCGTCGGCCTCAGTTGTTATGAAACAACCGTATGCATGTTTTAGGAACTTGTCGGCAACGGCCAACGTGAGCAGTGACTATGGCGTTGGCGGCTTCATGCCCTACGGCTTCAGCGGGACGTTAGCCGGAGCCGCCACCTGCTTCTACGCTTTCGTCGGATTTGACTGCATCGCAACAACAGGTGATTCCTGGATCCGGCGGGTTGGATCCACTGCGGTTCTCATTGTGCCAGCACATCTGTGTTCACTTCTCTGTGTGCATCAGGAGAGGAGGTGAAGAACCCCCAGCGGGCCATTCCCATCGGCATTGTGGTGTCACTGACTGTATGCTTCCTGGCGTACTTCGGCGTCTCTGCTGCGCTCACATTGATGATGCCCTATCACCTGCTGGATGAGAAAAGCCCCCTCCCCATGGCCTTTGAATATGTGGGCTGGGGGCCTGCCAAATATGTGGTTGCTGTGGGTTCACTATGTGCCCTGTCTACAAGGTAAGGCCTTGTTTTTCTTAGAAGCAACAACAACCAAAATATATACATCGCTGGTGTTTAGGTGGGATGTAATGTAACTGTAAATTCTGGGTGATAATGGCAGATGAGAATTGGCCAACAGCTTTGACTGTCAATCTCTGTCTGAGTCTTGTAATTGGATTGATTCCTGTTGCTTAACATTCTGTGGTGGGTGCATTGCTTAATTCTGTCTGTGTTTGAGGCCCCAGCATGTTTTTGTGCTGAGAGCTGCTGAGCAAGTCTCAGTCTGTCTCAGAAACATATCATGTTGTCCCAACTCTGTCTCTCTTTTCCGTCTGTATCAGTATTAGCGGAGTCGACTGACGTCATTCTTCCAGTCGAATCAAAAGTTTTCATCGATTGGAACATTCTCTGCAGGTTCTCGATTCAACTGAATCTGGTTCAGGTCTGCTAATGGACCTTATCTGTGTGGACTATGTGTCTTGTGAAACTGCTGTTAACACACATTTTTCTTGCTTGAAGTGAATGTTTACTTACTGGGTCTCATGATAGCGCGTGGAAATCTATTGGAGACGCAGTCCTCAAAGATCCATATGCAGAGTTTCTCTCTGGAGAACAGATTGCAAGAATGACGTTACAGGCAGGAAAGAAAGACATTTTTGGGACTTTCTTGACTCTGAAGCTTTTACGATGCTCCTGTCCGTTTGTCCGGGTTGAGGGCTCATGACTAACGTGTTGGTGTTGCATGTCTCTGCTGTCTCACGCAGTCTGCTGGGCTCCATTTTCCCCATGCCTCGTGTAATCTATGCTATGGCAGAGGATGGGGTGCTTTTCAAAGCCTTAGCCCGAATCAATCCTAAGACGAAGACCCCAGTTATTGCCACTATGAGCTCCGGTGTAGTTGCAGGTGAGAGCCGGGGATCATGCAAGTGAAACGAGTCAGCTAATGTGTCTCCACCAATCAATTGTGAAAGAAACAATGGAATCAAAAGAGATGATTCAGTCAGTTCTTTTTTTATTGGAATTGGTTCAATTTCACTTCTTGACAAATCAATACGAACTGTAGGACTTTCTGTATCTGTGCACAGGATGTATTTCTTTCACAGTTGTGCAGGTGTCATGTTTTCTCTCTCCCAGAATGCTCTAGACTTAACCATGAACCCTCTTCTCCCTAGCCTGTTGGGCTCCATGTTCCCTCTTCCGCGCATTCTCTTTGCCATGGCGCGAGATGGCATTCTGTTCAAATTTATGTCCAAAGTGAGTAAGCGCCAGTCGCCCGTGGCTGCCACCATGGCAGCAGGTACCACAGCGGGTAAGCTCCTGGACAAGGACTCGCCTGTCACTGGGTTGCAACGTGGACTGTCTGGGTTTCTGTCTCTTTTTTTTGTTATGTGTGTGTTTGCTTTTCTTTGTGCTCACGATCAGCTGGTGGTGGTAACTGCATGAATTTGGTTGTGGTGTTTCCAAAGCATGCAAAGGAGCTGTTACACTCAGCAAGAGGAATGATCAAAGTTCCTACTATGTCAATCCCACAGGTCTTCAAGGCCTTTCATCCCATATTGAAAGATAATGGCAGATAGTGGGGTGACACCAAAGAACATTGCAAAAGTATCAAAGTTACTCAACTAATTTGATAATAAAATCCAACCTAGAACAGTCAGAAACAAGTTCTTTGTTGATTTGGCCATATCTTTTGGAGCATTACCCTTGCTGAGTGACTTGATGATGATGGTTTTTTTGTTTGTTTGTTTCCTGGTATTTTCAAAAAGTTAATAATGGCACACACCCAAACAATGTTCCTAGCTCTTTTGGAAATGAAAGATACTAAATATTGAGAATTATATTCTCGACAATTGTCATGATGCACATGTCTGCATTTGCATTTTGATTTTCTGTACATGTCCAGTACATCTAGAGTCTAAATATACTGGACATCTAGAGTCTAGATGGATATGTAAAGTTTACTGTTGCTAAGGTAGAGCCAGGTAATTTCAGACGTGGAAGAAAACACTTTCACTTTGACGCAGTGCGTCTTAGAGAGCATGCTTATTATCAGAAAAGTAAAAAATGGAATAGATTGCTTGTATGGCAGGTACATTGGTTGCTGATACAAGAAGAAAGTAAGTGGCCTGTACATGTATAGCGCTGTTATCTAGTCCACAAGACTCCAAAAAGCTTTACACTACATTCAGTCATTCACCAATTCATTCACACAATGATAGTGGTAAGCTACCTTGTCACTCATGTTCACTTGTTGAAAGCTAAACACTAGAAAGATTAATACTTATTCAGCGGTATGCTAGCATGATAGTTTTTTATGTTTTGTGTTTGTATTGTGGATTTTTCATGTTTCAATTCCATTTTTGTTTTTGCTTGGTGAAATTTATAACTAGATTCAACAATGTCAAACCAATAAGACTGACCTATATTTACTGAAGTCACATGTTGCTATTTCACAAATCACACTAAAGCTAGCTAATAAGTTCTGCTAACTGACTGTTGATGCTATCAAACACGGTTGTTTAGGTGGTTTTACACCATTTTGACTTGTGGTAAACCTAAAAGTCCCAGAAATTCTCAAGAGTTTTCCGAAATCAGTGGGTTAAAATAACTTCAGCATAGCTAAGGCTAAATGAAAATATTTGTATGCAGCATAGATTAGGCTACAATTTGAAACAAAGTACGTGTGTTGCTGGTAGCTACTATAAGTGGCACCAAATTCAAGCTTAATGTTTGGGGGTTTTTTTAGTAATTTGGAACTGCACAGGGCTTCAAAACCAGCACTAAGGTTGAGGTTGACTGGTGACAAGGCTGCTAACAGTGTGTTTCTCTGCACTATATGTATTCAAGAATAAAAACAGTTCACTAGCAGCTGTACAGTGATCCATGTATGTGTCTGATTTTCTAGAATACAAATTGACACAAGTACAAATAAACAGTCTTCTTAAAGCTAACACTATGTTTAATGCAAGTGGCAGCCATATTGGCTTTTGAGAGCAAGGACTGTGAGAATCAAGTCCAAGTCAGAATTCTGATTGGCTACTCTTGGCTTGGTTAGGGCCGGTTTTGCTCCAGATTTTTATTGGCTGGGTGAGTTTATACCACTGTGCTGCAATTAAAGTTAGTCACAATTTACTTTAAGTGTACCACATCAACAAACTCACCAAGGTGCTGTTTGGCTCAATGTGAAATGGTGGTTATGTGGTGCAGCAGTATAAAAAAGTGCCACTTTTTCCATCTATAGCACTCCATAAGTCATCAACATAGCACTGAGCGTTGCTAATAAGGCACCCCAGAGGTACTCACAGAGCCCCCCATACACTGACAATGAGACTCAGACTCACATTGGTGTTTATGAACTTATGCAACAACGTGCCAGAGCTCACTTAACAGTTTGGACTTTGTGGATTAATGCGGCGCTTATAACGAATATTTGCTTCTGCAGCCTTCCTGCTTAGTGGACTGCAGGTGTTCGGCACATAGTTGCACAATCTGCTCAGACATTAAAGCTGAGACTTAACGGGGTGAACGACCTGATGAAGAGGCAGCCCATGCAACCACGAGCCATACGTACCGAGCATCCGACAGCAACATGCCAGAGAGCTTCTTTGTTGTTGTTTTACCCCCCTCCATTTTGTTTGAAGAAAATGTTGAAAGGGATGGCAGACATACTGCTGTCTGTTTGATACTCTGCTGCTGAGATCTGCTCCATGCTGTTGACTACAGCTGAGTTTTCATTGATCGCTTAATAGAACCGGGCCAATTAAAAAAAAACCTCATGTTTTTTGATAAAACAGTTTTTTTTTTCGCTGTATCAAAATTAGGAAACACCTTTTTCCGCATCACACGAGTCACGTGATCAACAACCGGATGTCACCACTCACAGCAACCGCGAAGAAGACGGCGCCGGGAAGCGGTGACAGGATGACGGCGCCGCATGTTTTTTAATAGTGTCTCGCGTGAGCGCATTTATTTGCGTGCGGCTTTAATTGCGTTTTGTTTTTGTTTTAATGGAAACGCAGTTGTGAAATTGTGCTTTTTCGACATTGATGGAATATCAACAAAGTTTTGCGCACATTTGTAATGGAAATGCAGCTTATGAGGTTCTAGCAGAATTGAATGTGTTCATGTATTGCTTATGCTTTATGCTGTTCCATCACAGACTGAAGGTGCTCTCCTGCACCCGTCGAGATTCTGCCGTATGACTTTGGTGCAAAAAGAAACGACTAAACAAACTGTAGAACACCATAACATGTGTAAACATGAGAAACTTGAGCTGCTGTAAACATTAAAAATAACTGTTATTTGATTTTGGCATGTTTAATCAGTGTGCCAGCAAAGAAATAGTACCAACAAGCTTTTTCAGAGATATTTGGGGCCCCCAGAACAGCAGGAGGGGCCTCCACAAAGGTCCCCCTTTTACATTTTACTGGTGTTCTGACACCAGTTCTCTTGTATCAATTGACGCTCAGTATGGACATGATCTAAGCTGTCAAAGTCAAAAAGTTTTTTTTTCCTGTTTGTTTTTATGAAACTTTGTTGCATGAAACTTAATTTGTGTCTGTGCGCGCCCATTTATTTGTGCATCTGAAGAAAAAACTTTTCCACATCCTCTCCTCATGTATGTGTAATGACTGTAATTCGGTGCATGAACGTGTTCTGCAAATGCAGCAGTTCTCCATGTTTGTTTGTAATGTTTCCTCCGAGGTTTG
Source organism: Xiphophorus couchianus (assembly GCF_001444195.1). NCBI lineage: Eukaryota > Metazoa > Chordata > Actinopteri > Cyprinodontiformes > Poeciliidae > Xiphophorus > Xiphophorus couchianus. The sequence continues at coordinate 24,710,762 of NC_040250.1, read as the reverse complement.
CTGTTCATTTAAGAAGTCTTCTGCTCTCCACAGCCATCATGGCTTTCTTGTTCGACCTTAAGGCCCTGGTGGACATGATGTCTATTGGAACTCTGCTGGCCTACACGCTGGTTGCCGTCTGCGTGCTCGTTCTCAGGTGGGCGTGCACACTAATCTCTCCCAGAGCAACAGTGTAGAGAGGACTCCGATTTGCGCAACGTTTGGGAAGCAGCCGCGTTAATAGGTTTTTCAAATGCCCAGAAGCCCGATTACCCTGTTTGTGATTGAGTCACCTTGGTGACGTAAGAGCTGTGAAAGCTCCCATTGTAGGAACATTCATTTTAAGCAGGCGCGGGTTGTTTATTTGAGTTTCTTTACTCGCTAAACATAGGGCGTGCAACGCAGCAGCTCTTTTTCTGGCGCCCTTTCTGGTCCAGACTGGATCCGGTCTTTACTTGTTCTGTCAAAGCTAAAAATCATGACAGCCGTTTCTCAATCCGACTGCTGGAGGATATGCACGTTTTTCATATGTGTGGCGCACATGTAATGAGCCTGCGGCTTTAAATCCTTAGAGGTAGTGCAAATTCTTCCAGAAAAGTTATTATCAGGACTAGTTTCGTTGCCTGAACTACATAGCTGTCATTCCAGTGAGCATGTTGAACTCAAACTGAAGTTGGTAAATTATAAACATTGCCAAAAAAGACTGGTCATTTTGGCGCCGTTTGGCCACTCAGTGTTGAGTTTTGACTAATAATTAATAATTAAACAAATGGAGAAACAAATACCAAGCAAGGTAATCATCAAGATGAGAAACAGGTAGCTAAAGAGAGTGAATGGCTGAGCAGTAACGAACACCAAAAACTTGCTCCTCATGTTTTCAAAGAGCGCTGTTTGGTTTAGCGCTAGGCTAACGCTAAACCTGTGTTTATTTTATATACGTTTTGATAATCTGTCGAATATTTCAGTGTTAATTGTTTGCGAAGAAAACGTCAGGAAAATAGTTCTTCTGCTTTATAAAAATGGCTGCGAAGGTTTTGATGTAAATGCCGCAAAGCTAAACGAAGGGCGGACCTGCTCACCTGGTCGCCATGGAGACACAGAAGGTCACGTGACACAGGCAGAGCGGAAGCCGCAGCACCAAAACACGATAAGCTGAAAAGCCAGGCTCCTTCTGTTTTATTTGCTGTGTTTATATTTAATATTTTCTAGAGCACTTTGTGGCTTCTGACCTGTAAAAAGTGCTGCATAGATAAACTTTACTTACTTAACTTACAAACTGGATCGATAAATGAAATCTAAGGACTGTAATAAGGTTTTGCTAGCTTTGTACAGAAACCTCAAAACATTGCTGCAGGTCTCACAGGGAGCCTCATATAATCTCAGAAAGCAGTTGTAGGTTGTAGATAACAGTTGAAGGCAGGTACATTTAGTCTTTGGCTGCAACATCCCCAGCTGTGCTCAATTGCTCAATTGAGCTCAATTAGAGGCACCTGCTGCCTACTTAATACCAGCTAACTGTTAGCTTTCCACGGCGTTGAAAATTCCTTCACTTTTCCATAAACTCACTGCTATATAAAGTGTCTATCAAATTTAAAGGAGGTATTACTAGTAATAACTTCACAGAATTGAATATATTTGTCTTCCAGGTACCAGCCAGATGGAGATCTGGGGAGGCAGCCAGGGAAAGGTGAGAAGGACTGCTTAGCATCTGAAGAGTCCGAACTGACAGAGTCAGAGTCCCACCTGAACATGCTGAACGGTGGTAACTCCATCCTTCAGACTGTCCTCCACCCTCCCCTCTTACCGTCCGAGAAGTCGTCTTCTGTGGTCAACATGTCCATCGGTGTCCTGGGTGCGCAACCTGTTGTGTCCGACGCTTTTTCCTTTCCATTTGCGGTTGACTCTAATCCTTGTTTATGTTGGAATAATCTCCACGTGTGTTTCCTCCAACTGCAGTGATTACAGTTTGTGTCATCAGCTATCTCACCACCTACCACTTTAACTCAATCGTTGGTTTGGAAGTGTGGATGTTGGCGTTGCTGTCCGTGTGTCTCCTTGTCTTCAGCTCCTGCGTGTTCATGGTCTGCAGGCAGCCGCAGACCACCAAGAAGGTCTCCTTCATGGTACGTAGCAGCTTGGCCATAGCTAGTTTGTCTCAACTCAAAGTCCTGCTTTATGGAGTCATGTGTCCATCAACGCATTGAAACCTAACGGCTCCTTCTTTCGTCACAGGTACCCCTCCTGCCTTTCCTGCCAATTCTGAGTATATTTGTTAATATTTACCTCATGGTCCAGCTGAGTGGAGACACCTGGATACGTTTCTCTGTCTGGATGGCTGCAGGTTAGTTGAACTATGTTGTACCTGTAAAAACCGATAGGAGAATGATGTCATGTGTGGCTTTGACCCATTCTAGCATACAAACTATCTTTAAAGGTGCAGTATTATGTGTTTTCCAGCTGCATAGTACATTTTATAGCACAATCAAATATCAACGTTGCATTCAGTTGTTGCAAAGAAATTTGACTTTGTGATTTAACACCTGGAAATTGGGCCTTGGTCGCTTTAAAAACTCCTGCTCTTTCTGAAACTCCGCCTCCAGGAAGTCATCACAACATGGCTCCCTTATTAAGCCTTGCCAACGTTTTTACTTCTGAGAAGTAGCTTGTATAAAAAGCACAGCTGATGCGCAGTTCCACCAGGTGTTTGCTAATTCCTGCTGGCTAGTCTGAAGGAGCTGGCTACCAGCGTTGTGGGGGAGGGCTGGTCTGTAACGCAGACGCTGGGAAACTGCAGCTCTGAGGAGGAGCTTCGTCCTTGAAGGCGGGGCTAGGTCCACCCAGGCATTTTACACAGCTGAATGGTTGCCATGGAGATTAAAGGATTTCTCAGACATGCATGAAAGAATCAAGGCAAGACCCCAGAAATTTTTGATGAGGGAATAAGATTATGATGATATGATGTAAAGCTCAAAAAAGCCCATTTTAAAAAAATAAAAAACATCACAATGGTTCTGGTTTCAGAACCACTGAATCCGGAACCATTGGATTCAATAGTTTTGAATTGAATCCAGAATCAATTAATTGAATCTTTAATTAATTAACCCTTAATTTAATCCTAATTAAGGGTTAATCTTTAATCCATAACCCTTCATTAAGGGTTAATTAATCCTTATTTAAGGGTCAATTAATTTTTTGATAATTAACCCTTAAAAATATAACAAAAACAATTGTTAATTATGTAGAATATAAAATTTAGAATTTTTTTTTTTTTTCTTAGAGCTACAGCTGCATTTATGTTAAAAACCTATACTCCTCTCATCCCTCCTTTTAAACGTCTCCTTCACAGGCTTCTTGATCTACTTCAGCTATGGTATTTGGCACAGCGCCGAGCGACAGCGCCACCGTCAGGACGCGCACGGCAACGGCGACGCAAACCAGCTGAGCATGAAAGCCGTCCAGGACAAGCAGGTCGAGACAAACGAGGCGGGAAAGGAGCAGGAGCGCTTCATCGGCCCGGACAAAACCAGCCAGTGTTAAAAGCTTACGGACTGTTTCACAGGCAGCAGATGCAAAACGAAACAAAACCAAAAAAAAAAAAAAAGGCACTCAGCGACTCAAGCCTCGACGCACCCGTACATAGCGGCTCCTTCGTGTGTACGAATCTCACTACAGCACCTTGGGTCTGCTAATGCAGTGTCAGTATTCTGGTGAGGAGTTGCTCCGTCTCTGCGACCACAAAGACGTAGATCCCAGAGCGCTCTCTGGACGGCATGGAGGGGGGAAAAAACCAAAACAAAACAAAAACAGGACAGGTAACACACTGGAGAGCGAGTTCAGATGAGGAAGCAGTCATGGTAAGGCTGCGGCAAACACACACGGCCTCCTGAGGGACTGGAGGTTACGGTGTGTAAAGCACATTTTTTCCCGTGATGCACAAACACTTGTGAGAAGCTCTTTTCAGTTTTTCTTTTCTGACTACGTGTTCTATGTCTTCGACAGTTTGTGTTTGTAATTATGAAAATGTCAGTAGAAAACCCTCGACACGCGTTGACCTGCAGTGGATCTCATAGTTGCTCAAACGACTGAAAGGCTGGATTGTTTTTAATGGCAATGTCCAGACTTTTTGACCAACGTTGCGGTGATATTTCCTGCATAGTTCAAGCAAAAGACAAATCTGTTAGGAAGGAAGATAACTGTGTGCACAGCCGGAGGGAAGCTGGCAGCACGTTTTGTTTGAACGGCACCAAGACTAATTGTGCAATTAGGCACGACGTGTATATAAGTACAATCACAACGAGAGAATACAGCGGTAAGAAGAATCGCACAATAACACAATGCTAAAATAATAAACAAGAATAAAAACAACATGGAAGACAAATCAGCATCTCACATGGTGTCAAAGGTCAGACCAAAGAGACAGGTTGTAAGAAGTGACAGAAAACCACAGAGGAAGAAAAGGGCGGTCTGATCATAAAATCTCAAATTGTACAGTTACATTAAAGGGTGAGAAAAGTTTTGAAGTGATTGATCTGCATCTGATTATTATTATTTTTTTTTTGATCACTGCACACTCTGGAGAGCCACTGTATGTGCAAAGTGTCAATTAGCCGAGTCATGACTGACCGTAGTTGAGGTAGTGCGGGAAAATGTTCATCCTTGAGTATTCAGTTTAAATCTTCCCTGTAGTAACTAAAGTCTCTGTAGCTGTGGTTTTATTAAGCACAGGTTGGCTAGGTTTATTATTATTGTTGCTTCAGTTTGTGTCGACTATGAACTGTTATGATTAGAAAAGGAGTGTGACGTGAAGGTTTTATGAAAATGTGTGGTTTTGTTTCATGCTATCCCACTACGACATGCTGATATTTTGTGCTATTTTATACAACCTAGAGTAGTAGGTGAATGAAAATATTATCTTCATTTTCAGTCTGTCATTACAGCCGAACTCTCGTCATAACGGCCTTAAAGCTTTTCTCTGGGATGAAGAGGAACAACATGTTAGATTTAATGTTGTTGTTTTTTTTTTCTGGTCTTTTTAATGACCTTCTGTTGTGGTGAGGCAGGTTTAGCTGATGATAATGTGCAACAGCTTACCTGCGCTGTCAGTATTTTTAATTTTTATGTTGACGAAATACAAAATTAAAGAAGAGGTGAAACACCCTGAAGCTGCATGATGTTGGTTATTGATCAGGTTTAGCAGTTTAAGTGAAGAAGTGTGGAACAACCTGAGATTACAGCAGAGTTCACACTGAAATGGTCACATTGTTCTAACGACACCGTCTGAAAAAAGGCAATAAAAGATTAATAAAAAAAAGTTAACATTCACTAAAACCACCTTTGACCAACCAGTTTTGAAGAATTCTATTTATTTCGCTGAAATATTTTTAGTGCTTCCACTAAAAATATCTTTCAGGAATAAAACCAAATTCTGAGACCACCGCAGGTTGTCACCGTAGGGGGCGCTGTTGCACGCCAATACAACAGAAACGTAAGAACCAACGCAAACAGAAAAACAAAGAAAAAGCCGAACAAAGAATATAAAGTAACATCTGATCTGACCTTTAATATTATGACTATTACGGAAATATAGACGGTCACAGAATATGATAGCGCTCATCATATACTCTAACTCACAGTAAAGTATTAAATACTTAAACTGTTTCTGCTACATTGACAGTCAGATACTTTTTATTCTGTGGCGGATGGAGAGAGTTGGCAGAAACTGTTAGTACTAAAGTTACAGCGTGGTCACAATAATGTCACATTTTGTGACCACGGTTATGGCAAAGCGCGGTGTAAGACCAGAACAGCGCCCCCTGCGGTCACAATACACAGTGTAAACGGAATACGGTGCAACAACATCTGTACAAATGTTTCAGGTTATGACTATAGTGTGACTAATTGTGAACAAGTTGAAAAAACAATTTTCAAGGCGATGTATGTAATCTTACAAATAAAAATTAAAACTATCTTAGGACCAAATCTGGATGGGAATGCCAGAAGCTTCCAAACTGTGGCCCACATCACACACCTATGTCTAAAATGTCTAAAATTTGTTTTATTTTGTTGGTTGGGGGGGGAAATACTGTGAAGCAGAAGGCTAATTCCCCCGTTGGTCCAGCAGAGGGCGTCAGACTACACGTTACTGCTCCTCGGGCCTGTGAGGAGGATGGAGCTGGGATTGTAAACAGAGCAGCTGGGGCCGGTGCTGGTCCAGCGAACCTCCCAGCCTTTTTTTCTTCTTTTCCCTTCTCTTCACCAAACCTCCGCAGTTCGCCTGTCCCAGCAGGGCTCTCCGAACATGAAGCTTTGGGCTGCATTTTTTCTGGCACTGCTCTGTCTGGAGCTCCAAGATGGTGAGTGAAGTTCACGTTTTCACATCTGTTGATGAGCCGCGTTGTGCGTAGAAGGACCGGCTGACATCCGCAGGTCGAAAAGGCGAAACCGCTTCAGACACCGGCAGGAGGGAAACCACTCGGTGTGTGTGAAGGGAAGCTTTTTAATTATTTTTTTTTAAAGAGTATATTAATGCAAAAACAATTTCATATCCTCTCTAAGGTATGCATTTTTTTCAGTGATGTATCTGAAAAGTGTTCAGTGGAGGAAGGTTTTTCCAAAGTGATTCTGCAGACCTGCTTCCTGGATGTGAAGGAATGCAACAGATGTTTCTGATTATCGACGACAAGCCAACCGAAATGGAATATTTTACATTCTGTTCCTGCTGAGATAAAAGCAAAAGTAGTAGTAGAAGAAGAAGAGATTGAAATGTGCGCATTTGGAGGCAGTGGGAATTATTTTTTTTTCCGGCCTTCCTGTTGTCTCAGCTGCCTCCCTCTGTGTCTCCAGGATCCTGCCAGGCGATCAAGAGGAAGAAAGACGCGGGGGAAAGCGGCGCCCATCCTGGTGGGAAGCGGGCGAGGGCCCGCCAGCCGGCTCCGACCAGCAGGAAGGGGAAGAGCCAGTCCCTGCTGACCCAGGTGTTGGACAAGGGCCGCTTCCTGCGCCTGGGCCCCAGCACCACCCTGACTCCCGGGAAGAGCGTGGAGCTGCGCTGCAAAGGGACCAACATCGGATGGTCCTACCCGACCTACCTGGACACCTTCAACGACTCGCGCCTCAGGTGCCGCAGGGAAACGCCCTCCCCAGCTGCAGTCTCCGGTTGCTGGGTTGGTTGGCTCGTCTTATCGCTCGTCTTCTCGCCCGCAGCATCAAGCACAGCGACAAGTACAGCCAGCTGGTCCTGACCTCGCCCTCTGCTGCAGACACGGGTTCCTACAGCTGCTGGGTCATAGTGTGCGACGGGACGGAGTGCCAGAGGGACCAAGACCGCACGTACTCATCCTACGTCTATTTCACAGGTGGGCGTTAGGGTACGTTTGATTTCACAAGCGAGTAAAAAAAAAAAATCTGTTTGGAGTTTCGCCCAAGCGCTTAAAACATAAACCATCCAGCAGTTTTTTGGCAATAAGTTGGGAAATGAGTTTCCCGATTGTTCAGTCAAGTTTATTTGCGTGGCACATTTCAGCAACAAGACAGTTCAAAGTGCTTTACACCATAAAAACACATTAAAATCATTATGCAATCATCAACAAAATGATTAATACAAATGGATGTTCCAGTGACTAGTAAACCAGCATTTCGCCCTGATTTAAAGGAACTTAGCGTTTCCGGAAGTTTGTTCAACATTTCTGGTGCATAGAAGCTGAATGCTGCTTCTCCATGTTGATGCTAGCAACGTCAGCTGAGCTCCAGCACGTTTGGTCAGCCGGTTTTACCGCTGTATTGACCGTACAATACAGCCATTGTACGAAAAGACGAGTGTTTTGTTGTGGACTTACCATTTAGAAACCACTTGCTATATTGTCATTAGTTTGCACGAGGTTCCACTTCTGCTTTTCAAGGACGTACGGTTGTATAATGGCGCATCTGTTTTGCAGCCGTTTTCACGTGCGAGTGTAAACGCTGAGTTAGAGGGCGTGACTGGCAGCAGGTCACGATTTTCTGGTGTAGGTTTTTCTTTTTTCCTCTAAGACTTATTGGCTTGTCATATTAGTGAAGAAAGGGGAAACAACTGCTGCATTGTCATTGCCCAGGTATTATGTTTGCCGAGATAAATAAAGTCACTGACTTCAGGTGGTAAAGTGGTTTCCAGTGAGCGTTGAACTGTGGTCAAAGCAGAAAGTCCAAGATCCAAAATACATTTCCCGCCTCACCTTCGTTCCAGACAAAGAGAACCTCTTCGTCCCGTCTGCGATCCACTTCGAGATCGTGTACCTGCGCCCCGACAGGCCCGCGGTCGTGCCCTGTCGCGTGACCGAGCCCCGAGTTGAGGCGTCGCTCCACCGAGAAGTCCCTCCCGAGGAAATCACAGCAAACCAGACTCTTTTGACCTTCGACCCCACCAAGGGTTTCATCCTACAGAACCCCAGCGCGGATCTTCAGGGGGTCTTCTACTGCAAGGCTGCCTCCAAGGGGACGCCTCAGATCTCCACCAAATACCAGCTGCTGTATGTGGAAGGTGAGGGAGACCAAAAGTATTCATACCCTCCGATCTTTTTTTCCCCACATTTTGTTGCCATGGAACCAGAAACCTGCAACCAAGTGTGAGATTCCAGTGGCACTTCTGCAGAAATTGCATCTCTTAAGCTAAAGTCAGCTTCCTGATTCAGAATAGACCCTTCCAGACTGGATGACGGAAGTTTACCAAATAAATCAAGCAAATTTAGGTAGAGTTTAGCAAGTTTTCTATGTCTAAATGGCAGCTGAAGATGGATTTGTGCTTGTTTGATTGTTTGAACTCCACATACCTTCACTGCTACTTGACTGAATGGATCAAATCAGAGGTTTGGGTTTAGGAGTTTTCCGTCTCTCGTGGACAGTGCCCAGCGGGGCCCCGTTCGTGAGCCTGGGAGCCTCTCCGGAGACGGTGAGAGGAGGCGGCGGCAATGTTAACGTGACCTGCACTGCGCTGGGAGAACCGGAGGAGGACGTGAGGTTCAGCTGGTCGTATCCCGGACAGGTGAGAGACACGAGACGTAAACTGAGTAGGAATGAGGAGGAGTAGGGGAAATGTGAATAAAGACAGAGGGATATTTCTAGTTAAAAGAAATACATATTTAGACAACGTTCTCACTGAATTTCTGTTTTTGAGTCTAAGTGGGTAGTTTATACTTTTAAAGCCTCAGTATGCTGATTTTTGCTTAAATCCTAAGACTAGTTAAAGCTCAGGTTTAAAGGAAGAGTTTGGGATTTCTGAAGGACCGTTTTTTTTCAGGTTATAAGCACATTTCCCTGCAGTAGAGAACGCTCTATATAAAGCATAAATCCAGACTAGTTGGTCCCATAAACTGGAGCTAACAGCAATTATGAGGGTCCAAGACCAGAATGACTTGAAGAGAGAGAATATTTACACATCTTTTATTTGATTTTACATAGCTTTGTGGAATTGTCAGTTTGAGAGTAAATGGGTTTCTTGCACATTCGTCAGTAAATCCTGTTGATTACGATTGATTTGGGTATAAACATACGTGGGGGTGAATACTTTTTAATAGGAACTGTAGATTCTCACTCATTAAGGACGCGACGGTCCTAAAAGCTGAAGAAGACAACTTGACTACTTGTGTTTGGTTCAGTTCTCTTCTACTTCAGCTCTTCCGGATCTCCTAAACACGTCAAGCGGTAACAGGATTTCTGCTGGTTTCACCAACTCAAATTCCAGACTTTAAGACTTTTTGAGACAATTCTGAACGAAACTTAAGGCCTACCTCTCCACAATGTGCGAACGTCGTCAAGCCAACCGGACTGATCGTTTGTACTTACACATGATCGACGCAAAAAAAGCTAGCTAACTAGCTAGCCAGGGTATATTAGCAGCTTTTTAGCGGTAGCCTCAACTGCCTCGAGTTACAGAACACAATGAAGATGTCCGTAACGTATTTAAGGCCATTTTACTATTTTAACTGAATTTAAGACATTTGAGGTCTTAATTCTAGATACATAGATTTAAGACTTTTTTAAGGACACCGTGGAAAACCAGTCCCACTAACGGCTGATTTATCTGATTCTGGTGTGCAGCTCTAAAAGCATTTGGCTCCTTTGCAGCCAACAAACGGGCTGTTTTTGTGTTGCTGCAGGACAAGCGTCCGGCTCGCATCCAGACGTTGTGGAGGCTGGTGAACAGAGGCATGGGCCACACCACAAGGGTCTCCCAGAGCATCTTGTCTGTGGAGGACATGCAAACCATCGACTTCGGTGACTACATCTGTAAAGCTAAGAACATAAACGGCGAGACGATAGTGACGACTAAAATCGCCTCTTCATAATCGCCACCCAGCAGCGTATGAAACAGGTTTTTTGTTTTTTGTGATGGACCTTTTCCACATGTAAAGCTTTAACGTTGAGGCAGCCGTCTGCGGGACCAGATAACGTCCATGTTTGTTCAACAGAACGGTGTGCAGTATCGCAATATTTTTGAAAGACGCAATAAAGATTCTGTAATTGCCTTCACTCATTTCAATGAAAAACTGCTTGTAGTTTTGAAACCATAATATGTCGCACGGAGCCGTTTTTGAACGCAGCAGAGTAATTTGAGGGAGACTTTCAGACTGTTTTCCTTACAGCAGGAGGAAGACGCACGTAAACCTTTGCAACCTGAACTGAAGAGGTGTGGAGTTAAAAGCCTCATGGAAAAAGCCCAAAGTTATCTCACATCCAGATGTTTTTGACTAAATTAAATGTAAAGGTTTGTTGCAACAGTGTTGTGAATATCTAGTGAAACTTCCTTTCCATGCTCCATTTAAAGCCTATTTTGATGCTAAAAAAACCCCTAAAATGCTGTGTGTTTTTTTTCCATTGCTACAGCTTTGTGTCCTAATGTGCTCCTTATGTGGAATGTGTTCTGCTGGGACAGAGTTCATTTTGGACTCGGTCCAATGGTTTTCTGCTTTAGCAAAAATAAAACTGGGGATTACAGATTATGTCCAATAATCCAATAATAAAGTGATAAAAGAGCGCGCATATTTACGACGTTTAAATGTGGCTCTACTGAAGTAAAAGCCACCCCTTGTTCAGGTTTAATAAGAGTTTATTAATTGCATATTTCAAAAAAGGGGTAAACACATCTGTCATATTTCCACACAAAATATTCACACCTTTTGAAACATCCAGTGTCCCTGATGTGAGCAAAGCCGCTAGTGTAAACCCAGAAACAGGACCCTGACCTTAAAGCTAACTCTTCCTTTCAGAGGTCACAGACGGGACTCAAACACACCAACAAAGACTCAGATCGGTCTCCTGGTCAAAGAAAGCAGAAACATTAAAAAGCTTTCTCTAAGCTGGCTGTGCAGGCTTAAAAGAAACCACATACACGCACCCTGTGAACAAAAATAACCTTAAGGAAATGGGTGTTCAAGGCCAGCGTATGAAACTATAGACTCACTGTTATGCTTGTGAGAAAAGGTGCTGAAGTCTGAATGGATTCCTTAGATATTCTGGATAAATATGTACACCCTTAGCTATCCTGAAGTCAGACTTTCCATGGCTGTGGAGTCCAGGCTCAGAAAAAAAACACAAAAGCTCATCGACACTGAAAGGCTAAATCTGCACATGTACACATGAGCTTCAGGGAAGACGAGCCTCTGACGACAACAAAAACGGTAGAAGTAATAATAAAAGTCCTGAGATTTTTCTCCTCAGCCTCCATCTGATCAGTTGTCAAAGGCAAAACAACAAGGTGGCATTAAGTGCTTCTGTGCAACGTTTCTCTTTATAGTATTTAGCATCTTTATACAGGAAGTGGTGGCGCTCATCTAGTCCTTGAAGAGCCAAGGTTCGAGCTGGCAAGATCCAATCGGCTTTTTATTCCAGGAGGAAAGCTGAACCCGGGTTGCTTTTGCTTCCTGGAAGCAGGGGCCCGCCGCTATCTGGGGGACACGGGGGGGCTGGAGAAGAAGCCGGAGGCGCGGGGCGACTGCAGCTTGAAGGGGTGGGGGGGCGAGGTGGGGCTGGGGGACAGCTTGCGGGGGCTGCCGACGTCTCCGTTGTGCAGCTTCCAGAGCAGCTCCTCGTTCTCCATGGACAGCCGCTTGTTCACCTTGGACTCCTTCTGCAGCGACTCCTGCAGCAGGGCCTGCTCCGTGGACAGCTGCCTGCGGGGCGGCAGCACAAACGGGGTCACAAGACGGAGGGGCGTCCAGTGTGACATTTCATTCACTCTGGATTACTCAGGCCTCAAAAGTTATCAAAAAACAGAACATTTTACTGCTCTAATTGGAGAAGTCAGTTGATTCAATTTCAGATTGACAGACTGACTAGACTCAAATCTTCCACCTTTATCTGATCAGTGAAAGAAAGCAACATCAGGCAGTTTAAAATAATTAGTAGCCCTGGCAAATTTAAACCAATTTAGTTGGGTTTTTTTTAACAATAAACTACTTTGTTTAATATTGAAAATGGAAAATATTTCTCTGAAGCATTAAGCATCTTATTAGTTAAGTTATTTATGTAGTTATGTCGTAATGTTGTTATTTATGTAGTTAGATAACTAGCAGTGAGTTAGCGGTAGCCTCAACCATCTCGAGTCACATAACACAATAAAGATGCTTGAGTGCGACTCAAAACTTTTGCCTGACAAAAAAGTCCCACAAAAAAAACCCAAACAGAATATACAAGATTAATTAGTCCAGCCATGACAAAATTTAAGACACGTGACCGTCCTAAAATAATGGCCCAAGTCATTTTCTGCCAAAAGTTTATGTTTTTGTTTGTTTTTTTTAGCTATTGGCAATACAAAGGTAATTTTTTAATTTGTTTTTGCAAAAATCTATTTCGGTAAAAAAATTAACAGACCATTATTTTAGGAAGGTAACCATATTTAAAGGCCAAATTAATTTTTAAAATGAATTAAGGCCTTAATTTTAGACGACTTTTTAAGGATGCAGAAACCCTGTTAGGAGCCACACTGAGAAGCGGTATGAATAATAATCAAATGTGATCTCTGGTGACATAAGATCAAATCTCTACATAAGCCAGAGATCAGACTCTCTGATCGTTGTAGCTCTAGCTAGAAATGATCTCCGTGGTTCTGGTACCTCGACAGAGCAGCGTGCCTTTCCATTCGGGCTTTCAGGTCTTCATTTTCTTGCTGGACCTTTATGAGCATTTCATCCAACTGTACCTTTTTATCCGTCTGTTTGGAACAAACGGAGTGAATTTATGGTTTAGGTAGTTATTTATGTTGTCGTTATTGTTGGGCAACCTTTTTCCACGCTGCCCAGTCCTCACCAGTTTGCCGACGTCCAGGAGCTTTTTCTCCTGCTTGTGGAGCTGTTTGTTTTTGATCTCCAGCACTACTTTGAGACTCTCCAGCTCCTGCTCCAAATACAGAGTGTGAGAGTCCTTCTGCGGGGACAAAACGCAGCGGCATGATGAGGGGCGACCAAGAGTTTAAAAGCCTGTGCAATTACAGCACATTTCCTAACTGTAGCATCAGAAAAACAAACCCTCCAACAGAGGGCAGCACTGAGCTCTGACTAGTAGGGGTTTGCTATCTGCTCACAGGAACAATATAGTGTATATTTAATCATCAAATATGAAGAAGGAGCAGTTCCTGCTCTGCTTATTATTATTTCAATAAGGCTTCATGTTAAAAAAACAACAAAAAAACTCACTTCCAAGAACACATTGATCTTCTATCTGTCCATTAGTAGTTTATCTTTTGGACAGTCACTGGTTTTATTGTTATTGGAGGCTCGGGGGCAAACAGCACTGGAGTCATGAGGAGTTTCAACACTTAATCCTTTCTATACCACAGACAAAAAGTACCTGAGTGTTTTCTACCAGCTCCCTCCTCCTGCTCTTCTCTGCAGCTAGCTTCTCTAACAGGACATTATTCTCTACTGTCAGCTCCTCAATCTGTGCCTGTGGACGAACAAAACCAGTGGGAAAACTGGTGTACACTGGTGCATCGATGGCTAAAGTGCATCAAACAAATAAACATACTGGGGTGGGGGGGGGAAACTACTTACAGACAGAGCAGATTCTGAATCTTTTAGTTCTTGCTCCAAAGACTGCAGCTCCTGAGTGTGGACTGTCCTGAGTTCTGAGAAGTTCAGAAAAATGACTGGAAATGAGTTTTCATGGTAGATCACCATTCTACACCGTATTGCAGAGAAGAATCTATGGAACTATTATTTTCATTTCATAGAGTTTCACAAGATATGTTTTGAGGATCCTAGAAATGCAAGTTATCGATTAATGAGTTAAGTTAAAGTTGATCGATCTTAATCAACTAATGATTAACTGACAAGCAGCCATTTTGACAAGACCATCTTTTCATAAAGGGCTATATTGTTCATAATAAGCCAAATTTTGAAAAAGTCATTAAATTTTGACACTATGTTGTACCAGCAGTATTATATACTGACTAAACAGAAAACTGTTTTTCTCTCAGATTAAACTTAGACATATTTATAAAATATAACCAAACAGGAACCTCATAGGGCACTGGACAGAAAATTAAAAGATGAAAAGTATAAAATATGTGAAACACTTAATATAGAGATATTCATACAGAAGTACCGTCTGTGGTTGCTCTAGAAGGGATGCTAAAGCTTCGCTCCATGAAGTGAATAAACTCACAACAGCCCTCAAAATAAACTTTGCTTATTGGAATCATGTCTTTTCTCCATCTTGTTTCAGTTTTTCTCGGTAATGGTTTCCACTTTTTTGTCATTGTAGCGCATCAGTAATTCTTGAATGAGAAGTTGCCTCTGCTTTGTCATGCAGCTCGGCTGAATGAGGGATATTAAAGTGATAACTTAACAAGTTTGTCGAGTGTTTATATTTCAAAACAGAAAACCATAAAGTGTATTTTTGCTTCCCACATCCATAAAGTGTATTTTTGCTTCCCACATTGGACTTTGTTTGGACCGTTTCTCTGTCCTGTTCTGGTGTGACACCAACATCTTTAAATCCGTACCAGCTGGCTCTGCTTAAAAGATGACCAGCATCGCCCTCTGCTGGCTGGCGGCCAAACTACAGCACTAAAAGAAGATCTAAGAGGACTCTATTAGTTTATCTATTGGAATTTTAATTGAATAACCCATTAATAAACAATTAAGAATGATTAAATAAATCATTTAATTGTTTGCATCCCTAGTGGATCCGCTGCTTTCCTCTCACCTTCCAAAGACAATTCATACTGTTGCCTGACAGACTGCAGCTGCTCTGCATGGCTGCTCTCTAGTTGCAGCTTCATGGCTTCCTGATTGGCTTTCAACTCTTCCATCTTAAAAAAAAAAAAGGTACAGTTAAATATGTTCAAAATGTAGAACAAATTGTTGCTTTTAAGCTAAGTGGAAAACCAAAAGGCAAAACCTTAGACCAACCTGCTGCAGCATGAGAGTCTTGTACTCGTTTGCTTCCTCCTGGTAGTTGAGGTGAACATGGTCCCATTCAGCCTTGTGGACAGCCTGCAGCTTCTGCTCCAGGTCAGCCATCTCCTGCTGGTGCTCTTCCTGCAGCCTCCGTGTCGCATCCTGCAGAGCGGCGCGCAACGCTTCCTTTTCCCTCTCCAGGCTCTCGGACGAGTGGACAGAACAAGCTGTTAGCAAAAACAAACGACAGAATGTAGCGTTCATTTAAAAATAAAAGAAAAAAACTGAAGGGGACAGATTGTTTAGTAACTCGCCGAGCACATAGTCTAATATTCCCACCGAGGAAGTTTGGTTTACTGAACTGTGGGACATCAGATGGTCTCCAAAAAGGAATGGAAAAACTGACTTTTCAGAGGGAGGTGGCACTTGTTCTCAGCCAACTACGGCTTAGTTATTTATAGGCAGAGAGGAATATAAAAACAAGCAATTAAATCACTCGGTGTAGCTCAACAGTGGTGACTCGACCGCAACCGAGACCTTGTTTGTGTTAGCTGTGTTATACCATAATTTAACACACTCACCATTTCCCTCCTAGAAAGAGTGTTGTTCATGACATGGAGATTTGCTTCTGCCATCAGTAGTTTAAGCAGCTATGGATAAACAGCTGTCGTTTTAAACCATCAGAGTCGAGTTAAATATGGACCGTTAAAATACAGCCATGGAGAAGCTGACATGTGTTCAGTGAACGACATGAAATTAAGCTGAAAATAGATCTGGTCAGTTTGAGATATAGTCTGCATGCAGCTGTGTATGAAACCTTAAAAAGAGTTTGGTGACATTTAATTAAAAACAAGCTGAGCACAAAAAGACTGATTTATATTGTAGTCCTTGAGCTTGAGGAATACTGAAATCATGGTAAACCCAGTGCAGATCCAACTTGCATACAAAATACACTCCATTTGTTTTTGTACTGTAAGTATTTCCATGAATTATTATGATATAAAAAAACGCAGGCGGGGAATCTATTGTTGTTGGAGCCACGCTAGGTAAAAGGACTCGGCTATTTGCTGGTTTTTCAACAGAGCAGAGCTGGCCTTCCAATTCAAACACCGTCGCCTCTAAAGCTACAAAAATAATACATTTATTACATGTAGCATTACCACCAAAGGAGACAGAATGGCAGCTAAACATCTGACAGATAGAGCAAGAGAGAGAAAGGGACCCAAACAGAAGAGACAGGAGAAGCTACAGCAGTGCTAATGCTATGCTATCGCTAGGCTAACTGAGGCAACAAGCCCTCACCATGGTGAGACAACTGTGTGAAACACTAAGCTGTATAGCAAGAGAAAATATGTGCTTTAACATGCTCATGTATATTGCTAAATTCCTCAATTTAGTGAAATTAGATCAAATCAAGAGAATTTCTCAGCAGCTCCCTTGTTTGGGCCTCTTGACCCTCTTAAAATATGACAGATTATGACCCATGAAAAGGTAAAAATAACTACATTCAATGTTTTGCTGCTAGATATTTTAATCAAATTGAAACATCCTCATGATGGGCTGGCAATAACCCACGTTACCCCGAACCATCTCATACCCCTACAAGGTACAAAACAACCAAATGTGCTAAACATTGTGATATCACATGACAAGTAGTGTCATCGGTCTGCTGGGATCTTATAAACAAAGTGGCAGACATTAATTTCCTGAATGGAGGAAAGTGTTTCCCCGACTTGAGAGTGGGTTGACCTACTGTCAGGCACAGCCTGACAGTAGGATATGCTCTAAAGTGTCCCAGTGTATAAATGATGTGAACTCAGTGACAGATGAAAATGAAAAGACAAATGTGGTTAAAAATGGAGGAAGGGCGCTGTGCTGCAGAGAGTTGAAGCCATCTAGATATCAAAGGAGGTATTTATATATTCTACATTCAAAGCTGGAAGCAAAAGATGACCCACAGTGACTTCAGACCTTTTGTGTTTTTTAATAAAACCCCTCCCCCAAAAATAAGCAAAATGAATAAAAAACCCCTACAAAGCCAGAAAACGTTTTATTAAAAACCCCAAACAGGCCTGTTTAAGGTCTGCGTGGGTCTCCCAGCCAGTCTGAACAGAAGATTGTGTTAGAGTATAAATATAACAACATTCAGCGTATAAGAGCAGTCATGTGGGAGTCCCGAGGCGGCCTCAGAGGGGGAGGAGCTAAAAGGCCTCCAAAGCCTCAGGGGGGACAGATAAATACTGGTGTGTGGACAAGAGTGGAAGCACACATGCATGTGCAAGGCTAGTCGCCGTGACAACACTTAACCGGACTTGTTATAGTTCCTGAGCACTCTGCAGACCAGCAGTGGGAGAGAGCTTCCACTTCTACTGTATAGTCAGCGGTGGTAAATGTCTGACCCAACAAGTCTAGTTAAACTGGAACCTGATTTACAGCAAAATAGTAAAAAAGTACCAGACAGCTCTTCAGTGGGAAATAAATTAGATGTAATTATATGTAATTAAGCTGCAATAAGGAATTAATCGCACAATAAATACAAAGGAGCGTGATCATTTCCATTCTGATGATTAATATATTTTGAAGAGCATCTATGTTAACAGAGGCACTTTATTTATGATTTCAGTTTTCGTTTTATCGTTTTCGGTTGTTGTGTTTTGCTTCGGATATTTAAAATGTCTTCCAGTTCCACTGTTCTTTGCACAACTGAAGTTAGTGGTCAAACTATGCCAAAACTATATTGGTCATGATTGATATATTACTTGAAAATTGTCTGAGTACCAATATTATCGTTTATCGCAGCAATTTCTGGGGCAATTTATCGTCCAGCAAACGTTATGGTGAGTTCAAGTTCAACAGGCAAATGCTAGACAATGAGAGTGATAACTGCTGCTGCTGTGGTGCAACTTACCCAGCTCTCCTTTAAGGCTGACCAGTTCCTGAGACAGCTTTCTGCACTGCGTGGTGGCATCATCATGCTGCAAAGGAAAAACAATTACTTCTGTCAGTGTTACTGCACTGATTAGGGGGAGGAGGAACAAACTCTTGCATTAATATTACAAATACAGACATCCACACAGGAATCTCATAAGTCCAGGATTGTTAGACGGTTCAAGTTATGGAAAAGAACAACTAAATAAAGACATAAACAAGACAGAAGAGACGTTCTTTGGTGACCGATATGGAGAGGAGAAGTAAAACCCTCCTCGACATTCAACTCATGTTTCCAGTTTCATAGACTCCTCATGTCAGCCAAACTTCCTTAGCCTTTCTGAGTCAGGGTTGCAGCTGCAGGTTGAGCTGCGGCGCTTCTGCTACGGTTCGAATTGACGCAGAAACAACCCACAAACTATTCAATTCCCTGCTCTCTTACTACGTTGATTTACATCCGCAACCCAACGCTCTGCACATCACGTTATGCAGCCCACGTAATTTAAAGACGACCGCGAGCTGCGCAGGACAAAACGCCACCAAAAAGAGTTCAATTTACATCAGCAATGTGATCCCTCTGATCTGCATCCGTTTCCCACTGCGGAGAACAAGAATGTGGAAGCCAGTTACCCTCTCTGCAGCGCAGCGAGCACTAAGACAAGCTTTGCTGCCAGCGCAGCCCATGATCCAGCCTCAGCCTGAGGCTTTGGGTGCTGGAGTCCCCCTCTGGTCGCTATGGAGACCCGGTAATCCAGGACGAACAGCGGTCCGGGTGGACGTACCACCTCCACACGCATGCCCTCCCAGACTGAGCTCACCACATCTGAGGCAGGACTGAAAAAGCCACTTTAGAGGTAGAAGAGAGAAGTGACTGCTTTACCGTATTTCATCAAAAAAAAAAAAAGAAGAGGGCCGGGCTACAGAGTGCTTTAGGACAACCCCCACAGCAGAGAGGCCACTTCAATACGAAGAGGAGAACCGAGACGGAGCAGAGAGCTGGCCGATGGGATTGGATCCGTCCAGTGCAGTGACACCACCCTGGTCATAAACAGCCAGTGCAGCTTGGCTTGCCTTCCCCCAGCCACAGGCTTCTCCATTAGAAGCTGATTTCATCCAGTGACCTATCAATTTACCGTCCTCTCCATGAGCAACGCTGCTTACAGTCAACGTGCAATCAATGAGAAAAAGAAGAACAGATCACTACGCTCGCTAAGGCGATCAATAAAAGGTTAAAAAAAGTCAGACGTTAGTTTTCGGTCTTTGGTTTTTTTTGTTTAGCTTCTATTAAAACAAGTTTTATGGCCCATTTCCATCAGTTTGGTTGTTCATGATCCTGCCATTTTAATAGGATGTAGGAGAAAGAAGATTTTTTCCTCCAGCAGAAGTGTTCCCAGAGGTATACGTCATGTTACTCTCTACCAAGAGTATCATGTTTATATGAAGATGATACTCTTGGTAGAGAGTAACATGACAATATGGACAGAGAAAAGAGGTCATGTCTCCAGTTTTCTGGAATTATTGGGAACAGACAAATGAGGTTGGAATATAAATTACTTTGTAAATCAGCCACAAATTTGTGTATGTCAACTTTTTATAAGAAAAATAAACAAATGCACCGATTTCCCCTCATATCATTTTCATATACTTTTAGTTTGTGCAGATGCAGAAAAACGAAAGAAGTTTTTATAGCTAAAATAAATCCTAATTTTATTTCTAGTGCATGATGCAAAGGGAAACAAAAAAGATCCTCTCTGATTCAAATATTCCATAAGCATAATCTGAAAAGTGTGGCATGAGTGATTACTTTGCAGAACCACTGTTAGCTCCAGACATTTTGGGGATATGCTTATTCTAGCTTTACATGTCTAGAAACTGAACAAAAATAAATGTTGCCGTTTGTTAAGTAGTGTCAAATAATGAACCTCTGAGGAAACTGAATAGTAAAATTTACATGTAAATAAGTTTTCATTTAACTTTTTTTTTTTTTACCAGGTAAGTTGATTGACAACAAATTCCCATTTTCAACAACGACTCGTTCAGGATCATAATATGACAAAATATTATGGTCACAGAACAGAGCAAAAAAACAAAAATACAACCTTACTCATTCATACTGACTAAACTAGGTATGTACATACGACAAGTCAACAGCTTTTAAAAGCAGGTACTTTGATCATGTGGTCGTTATTGAGCTGATAATGGTCGATGTTGAAGTTAACATACAGAGCTGAAATGGGCCTCTTTACTAAACTCGTGATTGATGAAAGTAATTTCTTGCAGCGGATTTATTTCAGGGGTGTTAAATTGAGCGGGGCAAAATGCAAATGTACTCCGCACATTTCAGATTTGCACAAGTAAAAGGAATTTAAGAACACATTACACACATGTATCTCTCTTTTACACTTCAACTGTGCACCGTTGTTCTGCTTTATGAAACAAAATCTCAATAAATTTTGAGTAAATATATTTTGACAAAATTACAAAAAGTTAAACTTTTTGAAGCCATAGTTTACCAATTAAGCTGTCGGGCTTTGCAAAGCCTCAGCTGAAGCAGTAAGGTGAAAGCAGGCAGCCTGGGGGAAACAGAAGCCACACTTCACCCCTGTCCAAACAGGTGATAAGAAGCAGCAGCAGCACCACACAGTCCCTGCTTAGTGCTTGGCAGCAGTTCATAACCATATCAAGTCAACAGCTGGGACATTCTCACGCCGCGATGGCAGACGTCTGCCTCCTATTATTGGCATGATGAGTGGTCACCAGATTCCATTCTTCACTATGAGATTATTGAGGTCATTAAAAACACACACACATAATGCTCCTTAATATATGTTATAACTGTCACGAATGATAGATGTTGGTGTTTAACAGGTGTGAAGTAGAAAATAAAGCGGTTTATTATGCAATAGTAAGTGGAGTCAGTGGGAGGAGGCTGGAGCAGCTGCTTTATCTGCCAGAGGAACAAGTGTGTGTTTTAAGATTTGGTAATGCATTTGTTTTCACAACCATGCTGCCCAAAACACTAGGACATGAGTCAAACATCAGTGACTAAAGATCACGCTCTGTGCCTTAGACGCAGCTGCCACATTTCAGAGGCCGCCACGGACATTAAACGGACCCTACTCAAAATTTGTTCCACCGCGACAACAGGCGGCGAAGAGAACGTCACAGAGAGCCGTGCTCCCTCCGTTCCTCCAAAACCCTCTCTGAGAATTAAAATGAATTCGTAGGTTTTAACAAAAACTGCTCCAAACACTGAGTTTTATCCGATTAGGACACAAATCACATAAACTCTGCATCAACTTACAATTGCAAAAAATGTCTCTGGGGTAAAAGTCAGCTGTGGACCAGAGGAAACGAAGCACAAAGGCGACTTTGTGTAACAAACACGTTTTCTATGAGGATTTTTTTAAAACGGGGAACTAGACTGAACCAGAAGAACACTAAAAATCAACAGCCATTGTTGCCCCTGGCAACATCCTACCGATGAATAATGCGGGATAACACTATTCAAGAACACATACCATACAACACTAGTGTCTTGATAAAGGAGCCTCTACCCACAGCGGCTACACTGCTGTGCTATAAAGATCAGTCATTCTGAGACGAGAATCAACCCTATAAGCATAAGAGGTGTCTGAAATATGAGCTTCTGTTATTGCTTTGTATAGTTTCCAAAGAAAGAGAAACACTTGGCATCTTGGTGGAGTACATGAATAATTTACATATAAATTCATTAAAAATACAGCAGCTCAGAAGTCTCTTAGACAGTATCATCATTCAGACTCGTATCACAACAGAGTGCAGGGATCGTAATAAAGTAGGAGATGCACTGATTTATCAGCTGGTGAGGAAACACTCTGAGCTGGTTGATGCTGAGAACAAAGGGTATCCAGTGACAAGGTCACAGAGTGAAGAAGTCTAAAAGTTAGTCACTTCAGTCCCAGAGAGGGCTGTTTAAAAGGAAACGTTAGTTTTCACAACATGTCGAGAAATGTCTGCGTTCTGGTCATTTCCATCCTCCCCTTTGCAGTTCTGAACTTTGCAGTGTTGACTGTTTTTTGTATCCAATTTCTACATGTATTAAAAGCAGCTGACTTGGAGGAAAAGTAAAAATTCACGTGAAGCTAAGTGAACTAATTGCCAATGTGAGATTCTAAAGAGATTTTAAAACGTCAGCGTTGGAATCGTTTTGTCTTAAACGAGTAAATCATTGTTTTATATACCGCTTTTTAAAAACACGACAGGACATCATCTTTGCTCCCATTACAGGCAGGAAAGCTAAAGTTAAAGTATTTTCAACATTTTATAGTTCATAGATGATAACTGGATTGGTCTACCGTCAAAATAAAATCAGCAGGGAAGAAATTTACATAAATCAGAAACTAAAAAACAAACAAATCAAATGTGGTGTAGCAAAATAAAGAAGCAAGTCAGATAGTGAGTAAATGTGGAAAATTCAAATATTTAAATCTGACCTATTGTGTGGTTTTGGTGAGTCATTTGATGTAAAGGGAATCTTTTCTCTCAAAAGCCTGGCAGAGATTAACAAACTATGGATCAAACTAAATTTGTCTTTGATTGGTCCAGAGTTGACTGACAAAAAGCAGACATTTATAAGACTGGACAATATCCAGCCATGTCTGCTTTTCATTTGGTGCACTACACAACCACAAAAATCTTACCAATTACTTTTGGTCTAGTTTCTAGTGCAGATGTCTTAGTGCACTTAAAATAAGACACAACTAACTTACAAGTAACTTTTCAGCAACATATAAGAATTTGTTCTAAGTAAATAATTCCTTAATATTGATGAAAAGGTACTAGATCCACTTGAAGATTTTTTCCATTTATAAGTGATATAATCTGACTAATTAAACTGGAACCTTTCCCTTCAATATTAAGGAATTATTGACTTAAAACAAATTCCTACATCTTGCTGAAAAGTTACTTGTGAGTTAGTTTTGTCTTGGTAAGATTTTGTATTTTTGCAGTGTAGCCTTATGTCAACAAAATAGAAATAGAAATGTGACTTTTTATTGTAGCAGTAGTCAATAACATACAAAGAAAAAATATATATATTTATAGTAATTTGGAATCTCTAAATAAATTACAGCTGTACAGTTTATGCATTTTAGCTGATGTGAAACTGAAATTCCTTCCTTAAACAATTGACGCTACATTATGCTTTAGTAATTTAACTTGGTAGAAAAGTATATGTTGTTGAGACCAAACAGTACAGCATTGCTTGCTTTTGTGTCAATTAAAAAAAATCACCAATACATTTCTGTTATATTATCAACTTACAGAGCTGCATACCAATATAATGTAATAAAAGTAATTAAATTACTAAATATTAAGTCTCATAACTGGCATCAAGGATGTAAGATGTAACCTAGTCTTTGATAAAAGACTCATCTAATGTAGAAAAGCTTCATTTTCCCTCTAGAGTTAAAATTGATAAACTTTCTCACCCGAGCCAAAGTTTGCTGCAGAACGATGGCAAGTGCCTGGAACCTACAGTTGCTGTCTGTCAGGCGCCCTTTGAGCTGATGGATTGTCCGTTCTCTCTTCTCGTCCTGTGCCGCAGTTCGAGACGTAGAGCCCTTTGCACGTTGGGAAGGCTGCTGTTGATGCTGCCTGGAGACGGTCTTGGCTTTGTTCTTGTCCACTGTAAAAGCATACGAGTTGTTGGGACAATTAATCTTCAGCAAACCCCGCCTGTATAGTATAGCCCCACACACACGGTCACCCAACCAATGAGTTTCTGTCAGGTATAATGGATTACTGTCATCCAGAAGGGCACTGCCCGATCATTCAGCCTGATGGGTAGCAGTACTGCCCCTCAAATACAACTAGTTTTCCATATTTTTGTTTAATCCAGGCACCTGTCGCCGAGGGCAACATTTTTAGAGAGGTTGTGCTACAGCAAGCTTGACTTAGGTTTGAGTTATAAATACATTCGTGACATCTGACGTCCATTTAACTGAAGAAGAGTACATTGTTACCTGCACTAGAGCGTCATGGAAGTTAGAAGAAAACACTTCCAGCATACATAAAGCACACGTCTCGAGTCCAGTGAGGGGACAGGATGACAAACCTGTATGAGTCGAGTTGAAGTGAAATGGACTGAGCAGGAGGATATCTGGTACCACCATAATGTATCTGTTAAAACATTTTTATTTCAGAACTAAAAGCTTGAAGCCACTGATTTATTATCGACGACGATAAACTGATCATGCATGTAGCTTTCTGCTCCTTGCATGATTATAATCGATCTTGCCATTAATGTTTTATCTCAAATACAGAATCTCTCACTAATTATCACTGCCTTCCAGTTTAGTTGGTTTGACATTTTTAACCATATTTTAACAAGCATAACATTGGTAAGTTTCTATTTATAAATGTGATGGATAGTAAATTTCATTTGCGTGGCTGAAAACAGTTTTTAAATGATGTTGGCTTTCATTTATTATGTACAGATGTGGGTAGTATCACCAAAACGTCTACTCAAGTGAGAGCAGCACAACGTCAGCATATTTTTATACAAAAGTAGCTGCTCAAGAAATTACTCAAGAGTAAAAAGTATTTGGTAAAAACTCAACTCAAGTACTGAGTAACTGATCAAAATATCATTTATTTAATATTTAAAAATTACACAATCAGATGGACTGACACCAATATTTTCACAAAATGTTATGTATTTTACAGTCCAAAATAAAAAATAATTTCAAATAATAACAATACTTTCAGGTCAAGGAAAAAAATTTTCCAATAGAAAATGTACAAAACTTCTAACAAAAACTGCAGGCGTGTGTCTGTGTCTGGTGAATTTTTGGTTCAAACAAACTTGTTCTTCATTCAGTGACGCTTCTCACAGTGGGTAGAGCAGCCAGACATTTAACTTAAGTGAGAGTAGAAATACTTCATAATAAGGTTACTCAAGTAAAAAGTACAGGCTAGTAATAATACTCCCTATAAGTAACTTTTTTCCGAAAAATGTTACTCAAGTAAATGTAACTGAGATAATGTAACTAGTTACTACCCAACTCTGATTATGTAACATTTATTTGTTTTACACGGGTCTGATTTGTGTGGCTACTGTTAATTTACAGGGAAAAAAAACAACGGTCATAAAAATGTTGAATTCATGATAAAGATAAACTTCATAAGGCTGTTTACACAACACCAGTGTTGTGAGTTGGACTCTTTTAGGGACTGAGCACATTTTTCCACTGTTGGTTTAATGAGTGTGTAAAAGTAGGATGTTTTGGTAAACAGACTCCTCCCCCCAATCTTTCTGTGTTTTCTGCAAAATAAGAAAGCGAGCTGCTGATTTAAGAGTTTCTGAATTTTAACAGACTCTACTACAATTCACTCAGTGGATCTTTCTATTCTGACACATGAATATAAAACATCTGGTAATTAATGGTTTTGCTCCAATAAAAACACACAGCGTGTCCCTAATCGTTAAGCTTCTAAGTTCCATCCATCCATTTTCTAACGCCCTTGTCCCTAGTGGGATCAGCAGGGGTGCTGGTGCCTATCTCCAGATAACATCCCGTACTAAGTTCCCATTATATATTAATTCTTTATATCCTTAGATCAAGTTTTTGCACAATTTTGTTAGACAACTGTATCTAAAACAGAAAAAAACCCACTAAATTAAATCTCTAATTTCTGCAGGCCTTGACGTTACACTGCCCTCTGCTGGATTTTCAGAGTAAATCAGCTTGCAGTAAATAGATACTGTACATCAGCACATTTAAGTTTCAGCAAGATAATCAAAAATCCTCTATGGTATCCCGTGCTTACACTGTATAAATATGAAATGATACATAGATCTCTATTAGTCTGCAATCTTAAAAGTAACAAAATTATTTCAGACTTAACTAAGAAATTTAGACCCAAAAGAGATTTTCACGTTTCTCATAAATATATTCATAAAGTGAAGTGACATGCCGATATAAAAATAAACTGCTTGAGCTTCTATCCAAGACCACAGGTGAATGTTATAAAACACTGCAGAATTTAAATAATTTATGGCGTCACCAGTTAAATTATTCAGAAGTGATCTTGAGAAGTAGTCCAGCTTCAATCTAAGACATACGCAAGATTGCCTACTTTTAGTTTTAGCTTCTATAAGGTCTCTATTGTTCATTGCTTTCTTCAAACAAGTGTAACAATAGAAAGATGGGCAGGAAATATTTCTGTGTTCACAACGAGTCTGAGAGGAAGCATCACTGGCTTTGTTCATTTTTTTGTTTTCTAGAAAACACAAATCTGAGCAAACACAGAGTCTCTCTTTAACGACAGGAGTTTGTCTTTCTAAAAGTCCAGACAGTAGTGACGAAACACGCTGCCCCTTCATTTCAGACATGTCGCATGTCTCCAACTTGAAAACGTAGCGTCAAGTCAGCACACCGACACTGCACTGTTCAGAGACATCACATCGCAGCACAAAGCATGATGGGTGAGGAGATCCCTCACAATTGGACACTTGTTATGGTGCTTGGTGGCAGCAGTTACTGATATCTATTCTCTGCACAGAATGGGATTTATTTAAACAGAGGGCCACTGTATGAAATAAGTGCAACTTTAGCACCGCGTTACTCTCCAAGTTGGCTCACAAATTTATGTTTTACGACTTAAAGAAGAGGCATAGATATCAGCATCTTTCTCTGAAAGGGTTTTCCATTGCAGATAATTTACTGTTTTATTATAACCAAATGAACATTTAACTACTCTGTTCTTACTCATTTTAAACAACATACCAGCTGTTATTGCACATATGCTTTTTTTTTTTTTTTTTTTGCACTGATATAATGTACTGTAAATATTCTGTACATCTTTTGGAAAACGTTATCCGACTCAGTTGGATCACGAGTCAGATATTTTTATTGCACAGTATTTTCTGTTACAGTCTTGTACAGTATATGTTTATTATTATTGCTTTTCTCATTGTTTTTCATATACTATTTTTAACACTTAAAGAACATTTTTTTCTTTGTGTGTTAACCTACTCCTGATGCTGCCCGTACACCTGACTGCCCCTTTTATGGGTCAATAAAGGCCGTTTCTATTCTATTTCTAACTGTCAATGTGATTTTTTTGTGTTATTAGGTCGAGGTTGCAGTCTGCCCTCAGGACTGTTTTGATTATTATGAAAGCAGCAACATATTGATTTACTACTGCGCCATGTTCCCAGAACACTGCTTACCGATCACAACAAAGTGACCTGGATCAAAATAACCTTCATGCACCGAGTAAAACAAGAGTACTCTGTTATAGTGAGGAAATAAAGAGAGTTTGCTTGATAGCTGCATAAGACTGAGCCTTAAAAAATTGTGCAAACCAACCAAGAATGCCAATATGCCTTCAGTAGAGTCAACCATGTTTGTTTACAGCTGGCAAAACTGCCATCACATCTAAATATACTTCTGTGGAGTTGCGGGTATTGCTGAACGAGGTAAGTAAATGAAACCTGAACCACTTGCTTTGCTAACCATCAAGACGTATTACTAAAAATAGCCTGAAGGAACAGTTAACTATATTTGAAAGGAGAGAGAAAAATAGTAATGCTACAGGAATAAAAACAAAAAACACATACTGTATATATATAAATGACAGACCTGCTTTGAAAACCACAGGGCTTTTCCTGCATCCTGACAGCAGCTGAATGTTTCGGAGTAAGCCTTTGGCGGTAAGACACACGTGGATGATTGACAGAGAGAGCTTTGGAGACCATAACATGGCTCAAAAACAAATAATTCAATGTTTGTAGCCAATAATAATAATAACATAAAAATCTAAATTGTTGTCCTAATGTAGATGCCTCATCCTTGCAGCTTTGGAAGCTCCAAGTATCTTTAGATGAGTCTGATCAGGACAGGAAGAGAGTAACTAAATAAAAACATACAGCAGTTGCAATAGTTACTCCACAGGGACGGACTTGAAAAAAGTGAGGGCACCCAAGTTCAGCATGGCACGCCTTCCCAGTTAGAAGACTAATTCCCAGCTGAGAGCATAAAGGATGTCCAGCCGCTGTGGCCCAGGCTCATAGATGTGATGTAGGGAAACAAGCAAATAAAAAAAAATATATATATCCCTTAATTCTGTAAGCTTCAGTTTTTGCCAAAACATGAGTCTTTAAGAGTTGCATTTCCGAGCAGGATGATGGTGGTGCTGAAGCAGAGCCAGGATACGAACAGAGAGAGAGAGAGGAGAGAGGGCAGGCGATGTGGGCGGAGCGCTCAAAAGAGCTGCAGCCAGTAACAACTGTATGTAATTCTCTGGCTACAGAACATTTCCCTCATTTATTTCAATTTGCTCTCGTACCAGGAGGAATGGGAACCGACAGGCTGCTCAGGTTTTGTCAGGTGACTAAAACTAAATGTGAGAAATAGACAAGACGATCTTAAAAAAAGCAATAAGGATGCCTCATATTCATCACTAGCCAAAAATGTTCACATGAAACAGAACATAGAAAAACTGATCCAGATTTTCTAGAAATCTTCAATTTGAAAACATTGTAATTTTCCAGAATGAATAGCATGATTTTGAGCTCAAAGTACTTAGGGAGTCAGGTTTTATTACCAATATGTTTCAGAGATCATAAAAACAGCAAAAATGTTGACATGACTTAATATAGGGCAGTGCAGCACAGTAATGATATTCAACAGTTACAAATTTTTTATTTTTTTGTTTTTAAATATTTGTAAAAATATTTTAAAATACAGATTTTTTAAATAATCTGTATTTTAGAAATACAGATTTTTAAAATCATGATATACTGACAGCTTTACTCTGTACATATTTATTAAAATAGCAGTCTCAATACTTTGATTAGCATCTAAACCAGAATCCAATCGAGATTTTAAAGTGAAATTTTGGTTCCTAAACTAAGAGTGTTAAAATCATTTAAATGGCCCAACTTGATTTCTAAAAAGCCAACATTTATCACTGGATTTTCATTTAATAAATCAAAAATCAACATGGTCAGAGTTTGACTTAAACAATCTCAGTTTGTAATATGGTAAATGACAAATAAAAAGATGTAATTTCAATAAAAATTGGTACAAAAAGGACAAAAAAGAAAAACATATTAGCTTGTAGATAAAGTAATGCATCAGGAAATGCAAATAACTGACCACGCTCCTATTATCTTCATCTCCCAAACTAACCAGTCCTAAAAGACTGCAAATGTAAACTCCAAACGTTTTTAGGCTTTTCAAGATGGCGTAAGAACCCAAACGATTATCGATTCTTGTGTCAAGACATTTTAAAGGAGTGTTGAAATAAATCAAGTAAGCGATGTTGCCATGGTTAAAAGTAACGAAAGAAACCTTACCAGTTCCACAATACGTTTGTGCAACAAGTCTTCCATAATTCGTCTTTTTCAGTGGAGTGCCTGCAGAGCTTGATGATCCCTTGCTTGTGGAAGCTGCAGTCAAGGTTGCTACAAGAAGAAGATCCACATGGGAGAAAAAGTTGAAGTTAATCCCACCCATCATGAAGCAAAATGCTGGTCTCCAACACTGAGAACTGACACTTGTGTGCAGCTATAAAGCTGAACTAACTACCAAGAGGAAAAACATCAACAGGCCAACAGAGATGGAAGTGATACAATCAAATCATGATTAAAATGTTTTCATCATGTGCTATAATCTCAGAGCATTGTTTGATACGGATAGAATAAAAAATTAAATTGAAGATGTTAAAAAAAGACAAAAAAAGAAAAGAAAGGACTTATGCTAGCCTATTTGTATAAATTGAGACTTTATTTCAAAAGGAATGGTTGAGGATTTTTAAAGTTTGTGTTCTGTTAAAAAGTTTCAATCATTTGATGTCTTACCTGTGGTAGAAAGCTGTCCTAGTATCTTTATTTAGTAAAACTCCAGATTAGTTTGTCCCAGGGGCAGAATCTAACAGCCAGTCTAAGATAAACTACGACAATGGACAACTTCCAGTCTTGAAAGTGTATTTTTCATAACTCCCATTAAATGATCCTTTAAACCATACTCAACTTTACTTCGAATGGTTATTTACACAGAAGATGATGATGATTATCTACATAAAAATGGACTAAATAGACACTTCACAGTAACATGTCCTGGATGACACAAGCACTGCTAATCCACCTCCTGTCCTTTTTCTGCCATTTAAATCTCTGTCTGCTCGTATTTTTAGATAGTCTGGCATAGAGACGTTGGAGTCAGGGATACGATTCTGCTTAAACTCTTGCTGAGTCCTTGTCAGGGCTTGAAGTTCATCCAGCTTGTTGGCTAACAATCTGCTGTTGCCTATTATGATTGATGGACGAGATGGTTTGAAGTTCCTCCTTCTCTCTCTCCTCTTTACTCCTGCTCTGCATCCACGGCATCTCCTTTTAACCTCCACTGGGATTTCTGGCTTCAGTTGTGGCATCATTTCAGCTTTCTCAATGTTAATCAGCAGCCTTCTGTTATAAGCCACCTTGTTGCTAAGGTTACGCATCATAACAAATGAGCAAAGTGTAAGAACTGTTAGTAAAAAAAAAATCAATTCAGCTGCACAGCATCCAAAACCAAAAGGAACGGTTGTTTAAAAAAAAGCATTTATTCTGTCAGAATTGCATGAATGAAAGTTTCAAAAATTCAAAAGCAAAATCTGACTGGAAGTCAGAGAGCTGCTCCAACATACTGCCACTCTGAGTGACGCAGTTCTAGAAAAATTGTGTTCGTTTAAACAGAGACATATGTTTTGCTTTTAACATCACTTTACCTTTCTATCATATAGTTACTCTGACTGGATATGATTTGCAAAGTGTGTTCGTAGCAAAGGTTTCAAACAGCAATGTCACTTGTGGCACATTGCCTCCTAGGTCTGTGTTTAAATGATCATTCGGTGCAAATGTGTCGGCATTGAAAAGCTTCATAAAATAGTGTTTACACAAAACACTATGACTTTTCTTTAGTCTGATCTGATCTTAGCCACTCTTGGATAATCCATTAATGCCAGCCTGCGGAAATGAATAACCTAAATTTATGCTAAACGGCAACACAAAGAGATTTATCTACTTCAGGAAAGATAGTAACTGCTTAAAACATTTTGACAGAACCTCACTTTAAAAAAACCTCAACTATTGCTTTAACAAAATCTGTAAAATATGATCTCAGATCCATAAGAAGGAGTTTCCTACCTGATCCATTGTTCCTTGAAGGAGCTGAAATAAGCTTTGCTTTCAGCAAAGAAGATTTAAGTGGTGTTGATTTCTGGGCAGCTCCTCCGGAAACTAAGGAATAATTATAGACATGAATGGGTTAAATACAAAGTGGGCATGTAAACTCAGAAAAATTTTATATTTCAACTGCAGAATTTAAAACAAGCCAATAATCATACTAAACTTTAAATCACATTAGGATCAATGAAGTATTTTTGAACTGAAAATAAAATTCTATTCTATTAAATCAACAAAAAACAAAATTATGAACATAATGTTGATCATAGTGACTATCGTTTGCCTGGGAAAGAATTAACAAAACATGAAAGTTTTACATACAGTGCAAAATTACAGTTTCTGCTAAACCTGAAAGCAACACGTCTACCCAACAGTAAATAGCAACAGCCACTTGTGAGTTGCCGTCACGTCTCCAAAGCTTTCTACCGTTTCCATGAAACGCAGTCAACAAAGGGACGATACAGAGGCGATAGGATCCGATGAGCACAAACGTCAGCAGCACGAGGTCACAGCAGGATTCTGCATGGCTTTGTCCGACTACAGAGGAGTTATGGAAGATGTGAGCTGGGGATTCAGTCCAGGTGCAGCTTCGAAGTCCGGTGTAGCCATCCATAGGTTTTCAGCTCAGAATTTGGAGACTTCGCTTTGTCCACCTCAGAGAACATCGGTCTGAATGTGTCTGCTTTTACTCCTCCAGGCTACGTTGTGTGTTAAGTAGAGTGGAACAGCGGGCGTTGCCATGACAACACAAGGTGGGGTTCCCCAGTTTGGAGTACGGGTTCTCTCAGCCAATCACAGCGGGCTGCAGTCTATTGAATATTCTGGGTGAGAGGACCAATGCATAACAGACGTCCTCATGCTTTATACTACTGGCCTTGAGACAAGTTTATTTAAAACATCTTTTAGAAAAAGAAACAAGAAAAAAATATATATATAAAAAAATATTCATATTAAGGTCAAGGCCTGAAATTGACCTTATGTTCCATCTGTAAAATCAGTGGGCAAAAGAAAAATTGTGGTCTTCACACTAAAAACAGATTTTACACATTTGTGTAATAGCCTGCAGTAGCTGTTCTTATTTCTGCACATCAATAAGCCTCACCTGGTGTATTCTTAGAATCCTGACTCAGACCTGGGATCTTCCTTGGGGGTCTAACAGGAACTAAGGGAGGGCCCATGAATGAGGAGCGACCAGGCATTTGAGGAGGCTTGGGTGCATTTTGATGGAGCTTAATGCCTGTGGATGTCTCCTCTGTTCCCACGGCTTTGTGACTGCCTGGTACCCAATTAAGAAAATGAAAAACACACAAAATGACAAAGATTTTCAACAAAAAACCCCAAAAAACAAACTCTCCAGCTAAAATTCATACATAAACAACCATCAAATGCCACACTGTTTTCTAAAGTGGTGCAGCCGCTTGAGCTCATATCAGAACGTGCTCAACGTCACCATCTGATGGCGAGACCATGCTACAGCAGCCTGCTTCATTCAACTTTACTGTAGTTGGCTGCCAAACTAGCAGGTCTATCAATAAATTACAGTATCAATAAACTCAATTAATTTTAGTAACCAATTTCAAAAAGTGAAACTCAATATATATATATACACAGTAGGTATACTGTATATATACACAGTCATTACAGAATGACACAACTGAAGTGATGTTTTGGTTATTTTTGAGAACCAATTTTTTTATTATTATTATTTTAGAAAATTAAAGGGTTTCAGCCTGTTTTATGTTGTCCAAGTGCCTAAGCACTAAACCACTTCTACTTCTGTGTATCTCTGCTAGTTTGCAGTTCTGGGACATAACATAACATAAAAAATTTAAAAAAAAGAGTCCTCTGCACTGAACCCCGTTGAAAACCTCATGGTTAATCCACCAAATATGGATTTCTGAACTCTTCCCGAGTTAAAACATCAGTATTTTTGTTTCTAAATTAATATTAATTTGTTTTCTTTGCATTATTTGAGGTCTGAAAGTGCTGCATCTTTTTCCTTACTTTTACCATTTCTCCTTTTTTGCAAATGCACACTAACTTTTTGCTTGGAATTTCTGAGACATGATATCAGTGGTTCATAGAATAAAAGACCAATGTTCATTTTGCTCAAACATATATACCTATAAAGAGTAAAATCAGATAAACTGATAATTTGAAGTGGTCTCAATTTTTTTCCATAGCTGTATGTAATATTTTAGTACCTTTTTTTTTATTTATAAGAAATTACTGAAATCAATACATTTTAAATAATATACTTAGTTAGCATGAATCACTTGGAGAATAAAAGGTATAAAAAATGAATCTTTAACTTGAACCCATCTCACTCATTACCCTAGCATGACCACAAGCTCAGTACTGTCCAGTGTTTTTCTGGGACTAATAAATAAATTTAACTGAAAGATAAGCCTACCTTCGCTACTTGTGCTTATTTGGGCCTTCCCAACAGTTCTTGTGATCCTCCTCTCAGTCGTTCCCAGGGCTCCCCATTTGGACCTGGCTGACAGAGGGGTCAGTCTGGGACTGGCAGCGGGAGGCTTGGGAAGTAGTGCTCCTCTACCTTGGCTGGGAGAACCAAGATCTTGAGATCTACTTTTATTTTCATTCAGCTGAGCTCCTGCTGACTTGCTGGCTTCTGCCTGGGAGAAAGAAGAAAAAAACAAACAAAACAACAAAACAAAATGTAAAACCCATAAAAAAATATATTTTTTAAACTGTTCAAACAGTGTGTTCAAGTCCGGGTATCCACTCACCACCAAACTGATCTTCTTTAAACCTCTTGAGTTGTTAGCAGGACTGTTTGCTTCCTCAACATGTTTAAGCTGAGAAGGGCACTTTGGATTGCCTGCTTTGGTTGAGTTCTTGCCACCATCATCTCGAGAAGCTGGAAAACCAGACGCAAGCCCTTGAGTTGCTTTCTTGTCTTTGGGCAAACCCTCAGCGTAGCGGCGAGCCCACATCCTGTTTTGACCTGCAGCTGAACCTGAGCTGACCACAGTTTTGTATGAAACACCCTTCTTTGGAGTGGGTTTGGGATCCACTTGGCTCTGTCTAGATGACAACATTTCTGCAGCTGAAGTACTGCTCAGGTCGCCACCATGTTGTGCCGATTCCTTGGATACTTGGCTGGTGGTTGCTGGCATCCCTTCAAAGCTGCTTTCACTGCCCTGGACCACTGGAACATATTCTTGGACAGCTGGATGGAGATCAGGTGAAGATACTGCATCACACCTATGTGAAGATTTGCCAGTTAGTCCTGAAGTAGTAGCTCTTTTAACTTGTCCAATAGGATCAAATGTTTTAGAGGTAGAAGAGGCGCCTGTATTTCTGCCCATAACTTTGGCAGTGGTAAACCTAAAAGTGTTTTTTTTATTAACCTCATCGTTTTTTTTAACCTGCAGGGTCTTTTGTAGTTTATCAGTGCCTGGTACAGCTGCTTGCTGTGCCATTCTAGTTAAATCTTTAAATTTCACAGTATCAATGTCGGATTTGGGAACCTTCTGTAATTCTGTTTTCTTGACTTTGCAGATTGATGGTGTGATTCCTGCAACCGGACGCTCTTTAGAGGCAACAAAAATTTGCTCCCTTTTCTCAAGCTGCAAACTTGGGCTGTTAACATTTTCATTGAAAGGAGATATGTAGGAGAAGTTAAGCATCTTGCTCGCAATGCATTGCACCGGAGTGGACGTCTGAATGTCGCCATCGCTGTTCCGCACTCCTAACGCAGCGGACCCAAAGGTTTTGCCAAGTTCTGAAGTAGACTCTTCTGTAACCTGAGGCAGAAGCTCTGCGTCAGCACCGGAAGACTTGACCTGGTTTGTCTGGTCGGTCGGTGTTTCACAAATAAAAGTTGAGAAAAGACCACCATCACTTGGCAGTGGTACATGGGAGCTGAATGCTGACGTATCAATTTCCTCAGTGAGATTCTCCAAACTGTTTGCCTGGATGAAAGTCACACCAAGACTAGGATGTCCCATGCTTTCCTTGGTCTTTTGTTCTGCGGATGCTTTGCAAACATCTGGCATGATAGACTCTAGAGGCAAAGACATCGTGCCTGCAGTAGCAGAAACGCTTGAATCCTCCATCGAGGAGAATATTACAAGGGATTGATCCTCCAGACATGAAATGCAACTTCTCACCACCATTTCTCCAGAGCTTAGTAAAATGTGCCCATTTCCACTATATCTGCAACAGGAAGGGTCACTTGAACTCAACTGGCCTTCTCCTCCAGCCACGTTTGAGGTGATCTCCTCATTCTTATCATCTTGTTCTCCATGTTTACTAAAACTCTCATCCGTCTCAGGTCCAGTTTGTCCACAATGAGCATGGTTCAAACTTTTGTCCTGGGAATTCGGACTTCTATTTACGGGTGAGTTAATAAATGTTTCATTCATATTTGAAGTTACAACGGTGAGAAGATCCTGCTGTGCTGAGGTGGAAGTGTGGCTGTTGCCCACAGAGGAATGTTCATTTAGGCAGTGGTCTGTGTTGATGTAAGGGGAGCCTCTGGCTTCTCTTTCACTCAGGCTGGAAATACCGTCGGAGTCGGGTGATGCAGAAAGTTGCCCGTCTCTCGGTGGGGTATCTGCTGAGCTCTCAAAGGGGTCACTTGGTAAATTAAATGTCTCCATTGTAGAGTCAGGACTGGATTCAAGTTCAGTCTTTTGGCTAACACCCCTGTAATCCATCACATTTGTTGAGCAGGTCTGAACATCTGTAAAAAAAAAAAAAATAAAAAAAAAAAAAGGAAAGGAATGTCACTTTCTTTCTAAACACTTAAAAATATACTTTTTATGAATTTTACAAAAATACTCAAAGTAAGAGGTCATGACATATACCCAGATTTGTGTTGATATGCCAAACCTCAATTGAATTGGAACGAACTATGATTGATGTCAGTTTATATAGTTTTATGGCAAATACTTAAACTTCCTGTTAAAACAATTTTGATCAAATGCAAGCAAACTAAAGTAAGCCAACAGATGCGAATTATTAATAAGTCTGACCCTAAATAAACTATTAGGCCAGCAGCCGTTCAGTCTGAGAAGTTGACATCTTAATAGCTTTGCTGTAGCACTATTGTGTTTGCTTAAGCAGGTTGGACAGCAAAGCTTGCCAGAACCAACAAAGGCACCACTGTAGAAACAAAACAAAGAAAGCGTAAAGAGATCAGATCACAAATCACATGAAAACATTAAAACTAGAGAGACTGAGGGCATTCTTTACCATTTAAAAAAAATAAAAACTTTAAACCTATCCAAATACAAATATTTAAAATCTTGGACAGCTCAATGTACAAATCAGGCACTTCCCTTTAAATTTCTTCCTATTTATTAAAACTTAAACGTCCATTTTTTCAAAGGCAATCCACTAATGCTTGGCTCTGCCTTTAATGACTTGGATTATTTATTGCTTTATTGCTTATTAAGGTCTAACATTGTGAAAGAAGAGTTGTATAAACCCACATACACTGAAGAAAATACAGAATCAGCCAAGTTAAGGTCACACAATTGTAAGCTAAAAGTTATTATTGTAACTGCATTACGGTTAATGTAACCATCAAGCGTATTTAAACAATGAATGAAAGTCCTTTAAACAACATGGCAGCTGAATTCTTCGTCATATGAAGGCTTCCAAGGCTGTGAAAGTTCATACACAGATGGGATAAATTATCAGCAAGCACAGTGTGAATGCCTTTCTTTGAAAATATAATAGTAACTAAATGTTACATCAAAGCAGCTCTTTGTAGTTGCAGTATTTTCTGTTATTGTGCAATGACACTGAACAGCTTTCAACTACTTTCATAAAATATTTATTGCCAACTAAATCTTCAAATAAAATATCTGGTAACAGTAGTCAGAGAACAAAAAACAGCATATAGTTAAAAAAACATGAGTTAAAGCAAAAATGTAAAAATGCTACAGTAAGTTAAAAAAAATAAGATTCTAACCTATACAACTCCTTATTCCTTATAGAGTAATTATCAGTTAGACTTACCATCCATGAAACACACTTTGTTGTGCATTACAAACTTTACAATCAAGTCTGAATTCATAGAGCCTTGAAGAATTGCTGTACACACTGAACTTTGGCAGGGACTACCCATCCAAAGTAATATAATCACCAAGTGAAATGCTGATAAGAAGCAGTGATTGTCCTGGTGAAGAATGTAAATGAGCATTGAGTGTTACATAAGGAACAGCAACTTCAGACTGTGTGTCCTGACTGTTTATGGGAAAACAGAGCCAGAGGGATCAAAGCTGTACAGCACTAAAACAAAAATACTGCTAAAAATGAATCTCATTTTCAGTGAGAGTGTTTAAGAGTAGTACGAACCAACCTTCAGAATCCATTAGTCCTCTCTCCGTCCAGTGACATGGACAAAAGTACATTCACACTTTATTTTGTTTCAGGAGAGTCCTCCATCCCCGTTTTCCTTCCAAACGTCAAACTCAGCCAACTGGTTAGACATCGGTGCAAGTCGGCCTCCATCCCATCAGCCCTCTTGCCTTGTGTTCAAACTCAGCCGTGCATCAATACCAACAAAAGCTGCGTGAACGAGCCCTCTGTGAAGTTGTTAGTTCAGGATTTTGTTCTCCTCCTCAGCAATATCATTTTCTCCATGCGGGCCTTCTGCAGGCTCTCCCAGCAGCTCCTGCGTAAGACATCAAGAGGAAGTTTGTTTCTCCATGCTCTGCCTTCACACACACGTGTCAAGGTCCAGCTAGGAACTGTGCCTCCGGTTGGGTTGCACGCTTACAAAAGCAGCGAGGCGACATGTCACCTTATCCTACTGAAAGGGGAGTGGCCGTGGACAGCCAGACGGAGTTGGCATTCAGCGTTGCTGAGCAGCCAAAGGCTTTCTGCTATGAAGGAAAGGATCAGGCAGCTTTTCATGTGTGGGACAAAATGAAGGGAGCAGGAAGGCTACCAGCCACTGTATCCCACCAATGACGCACTGGAATTTGAAGTAAAGCTCACCTTTTCAATTCAGGTCAATAATATTTTATGTATCCGAAAGGAGAAATTAAAAATTGCTGTAACTCTTATCTTCCAAGTTTGGATAGTTGTGGACGGTGATTGTTGGCAGAAAGGGTATCTGGTAGCAGTCAGTCTTGCGTCACCTCTGAAAAATCCTGTGACTGAAGACTGTTGCCGTATGACGACGTCACTGTCATGACATGCCAACAGTTCAGAGACAATATTCCACAGTAACATGTCCTGGATGAGCCCATCAGTTGCTGGCAGGCACTGCTAATCAACCCTAGTTGCTTTTGCCTCTCCTCTTTGAATTTATTTCTGGTCGTATGAATAAAAATCCAGATAAAGACGTTGCAGTCGGAGAAATGATCCTTGCCCATTGTAATAGATGCAAGAGATGGTTTGAACCTCTCTCTCTCTCTCCATGAAGCCTCCTTTTCAACTCCTGTGGGATTTGGAGTTGAAGTTGCAGTTCAGATATTTAAGTTTTTGAGTTGCTAAGCAACTCCGCCCTCCTGTGAAAACAATACCTTGTTGCCACTGCGCATCATAACTATCCAAAAAGTTAAAAAAAAAAAAAAAAAAACAATAAATAAATAAAATCAACATTGCATTACACAAACTGCGGTCAGTACAGTTGATAAGTTTGTCAAAGCCCTTGCTGACAACATTCATGTTGAACAGAAACAGCTTGTCATTTGATCCTGACCCCACTCCACAAGACCCTCACTATTTCTGCTTAATCTATATAAAGCCAGACGACCCAAAGAACCAATCATGAGTCAAGATGACATATAAATCACTGCACAGAGTTGATCTCCGCAGATCGCTGTGATGTCAAATGTCCTGTGAAATCCTATTAAAATGGGAGGGTTATGTAATTGAAGCCTTTGAGCAATATTAACCAAGTAAGGCAGAACACACACTGACCTGTACGTTGGACAGGCATAATTGATAATGTGATACGCACTACCTTATCTGGCTTGTTAAAGTTATATTTCATGTACACCTCAAATTAATTTGCAACAAATGTGACTTGCATATAGCAGAACCTTGTACCTGGGTTAATCATTAAACTGAGCTGAATCAAAGTTAGTGCCTTTGTCTTTGCATGGGTAGCTGAACATAATCTGTAACACTCAAGGAGGTGGTATGAGTAACGGGAGCAGCCACCAACAACTTTGACACGATGATAGTCTGCTGCACAAAGAGGCAGCAGGTCAAACTACTGGATTCAAGGTAAACGGGGATAAAATATAAACACAGGAAAGCAGTTCTGGGTAAGGGCAAAAGAGATTCTGGTAAAATTAGCACAAGCCATCCGTCAGTCTGAATTCAGTGTAAAGGACTCCACTGAATGCACCACAAATAGTTTACTGTAACTGTATGACAAGACACTGGAAAGTTTGACTAAGAGGAAATGCTGCTTTAAGGTAAGAAAAAAAATACTTCAAGTTGATGAGCAAAAAAATCTAATAAAAATCTAAAAAAAAAAGGAAAAATATGCAACATTGTCAAAAAAATGAAACATCAACTAAACAAGTAAACAACCACAAAAAGCAGTAGAACGAGATGCAATTTTGTTAACCTGAGTGAGGCTGCCCCCCACCTTCTTCAAATCAGGCAAAATTTGTGTCAAACGTTTGTGCAGCAAAATGTTTTGTTTGTGCTGCTTTGGCTTTTAAGACAACAATTAAAGTTTAAAGGTCAAAAGGTCAACCAGCACTCCCTCTTATCCCCACTTTACTAAATCTAACTGACCTTTAGACTTTCATCAATATCTTCAAAACATCACAAACAAAAAATTCTGCTGCACATACCAGCACAAACATAGTCAAGTTGATTAACACCAATTTTCTCTGATTTGAAGAAAAAAAAGTGGGCTGGTTGACCTTTCATGACCTCTAGAAACATTTCTTAATATTCTTAAAATGACAGCAGCACAAACAATTTTTTGCTGCACAAATGTAGCACAAACATTTGACACTAATTTTGTCTGATTTGAAGAAGGTGGGGTGGCCAACTTCACTCAGGTTCAAAACCAGGACAAAACAAACTAGAGTGATACAAAAAGGTTAAGACAGTTGGAAAGCCAATGTGCCGCACAAGATGACCCTAACTGCTCTTGTGATGAATTGATGACCTGTCTAGAATATGTCTCACTTTAGAGTCCTAAAAATAAAGTTCATACAATATTCACAAGGCAAAAAAAAAAAAAAAAACTACCCAACACAGAGCCCATTTTATCAAATTACAATTACACAAACATCTCAAATTTTCAGATAACATAAAAAAATTATCTAGATGTGATAAATGGGCACAGAGCTAAATGCTACAACCACATTTAGGCTGAGATGTAGACTGACCAATAGACTCCAGCCTGTTTGTGTATCTGAGGCTGGATCAAGGTACAGTTTGTGTGATATTCATAGAAATATTCAAGGCTGTGAAAGGCCAAAGCAGGACATCTGGATATTAAACAGTAGAAAAATCTAAATTCCTGCATGGTTTGTTGTTTCCACTTAGTCATCAGTCACTGGATCCCCTATTTAGTCACTATAGTCAATGACAGATTACTCAGAATTCCCTGTATACAGACTCACTTTGTAAAGAAGACGCTATTACTTAAAGGTTGTAGTTAAAAGACATACATGAAACTCTATTGCTGTATCTTAACTCTCTCTAGAAGTCGGTTTCTGATCAAAACCTTGCCAACACCTGACAGACTGACCCTGTCTGTTCTCCTCCTTCGGCTGGTTTGGACACTGCAGTCGTCAGCGGGTCGTACTCCTACGACAGAATAAGGTTTTGACTTTAAGGAAGACGCGTTACTGGTTGCGGGACGGCGGTTACCGCTAGCTTACAACGAACACGGTGAATTCCAGCCGTTAGTGAAAATACAAACGGTGCTAACTGCGACTTAGTTTTGCTAGTTAAGAGTGCTGGAGTAGCTCAGTGTATGTCAAACTTCAACTAACGTCTAAAAATAAATGCGTAAATATACATATATATATAAAATATATATCTTACCACCTGCCCAGCATGTAACGTTTTCTTAGAACGTAAATACCTTACTAAAATACATAAACGTTAGCATAAATGAGAACACATATCCAGGAGGCTACCTGTCTCCCTGGAGACCAGACGTTGTCTCGAGAGCAATTAGTTCCACCTGGTCATTACTAGGCTTTTCACTGCACAGTCATGGAACCAGTCTGGTATTTAAAACGACATACTGGTACTTACCACGCTTTAGCTATCAGCCCGAAGTGATGAAAGAGTTTGTTTGGATGAACTTTGACTATTGAGAGAATGAGAGATACAGAGACGGTGGGTTTGGAGTCCACTGTAAGCTAATAATCAGCTCCAAATGTTAGCTAAATCCTACCAGACTGGGTCGTTTGATAGAATGGTCTTACTCTGGCAGATTTATAAACGATTTAATTGAATTAAATACCGATATTATTTGTATATAATCCGTGTAGGTGTAAAACAGTTTTGTGCTCTAGTTCAATTCCTGGAGTATTAAATTTGGGTTAAAAAAAAAATCCCAAACCATAAGAAAATATGCACCAAAGAACGATTTTCATAACAATGTTATGTGTTTTTATGGCCTACACAATAATTGATTAAATTCTGATTTGATCGTTTTTCTATAGCTAACCACTGATACCCCCTCCACAAGAGGGGTAGACCACAAACAAAAAGGCTCAATGTTCCTAGATGGTATGAAAAGTTAAGTGGAACAAAAAATCAGTGGCGCAAAAAAATGGGTATGCACTGTATGCAAGGCATAGGGGCGCTGCACTAGAGAGGGCGCCAACACGGGACACTTTGTTTTAGTAGGAATATTCTGTATTTAACAATTGTTTGTGAATGTATGAAATGATCAATAACAGAGGAACGGGACTGATTAGGGGCCCTCCGCTCCTTCACCGCCCCTCCCACACGGGTCAATGGGACATGTGCCCCTTCCAGAACGAACTAAGGCTAGTTTTATTCTTTATTTTAAATTTTAATCGTCTCATGTAGTGCACTTCACAAGGTAAAGATGGAGCTGTAGGAAAAAAAGCTATCAGTGGTACAATAAAACAGAAAATGGAGGATATATATATATATATATACTGCTCAAAAAAATAAAGGGAACACTTTAAGTGTTAAACACCTGTTTAAGTGTTCCCTTTATTTTTTTGAGCAGTGTATATATATACACAATTGCAACCAATATAGAATTGGTTGCAATTTTAGAACCAGAGATAAAGATTATAACAGATGAACATGGATGTTGGACTGAATGGGGGAAGCCGGAGCACCCGGAGAGAACCCATGCATGCACGGAGACACTGTGCCACCGTGCAGCCCTTACTTTTTTTAGAAAGAACTAATACTACTACAATTAAAACTAAGCAATATTTAACTAATAATAACTAATAAAAATGAGCAAATATAAACTAATTAAAACCACCTGAACTGGACAAACAACAACTAAATAAAGCCAGATTATAATAATCAACCCAAACTAACCACAGACTTCTGTCACCCCTCAACTCTGATCAATTAAAATCACAGAGCCCATGTTAAAATTTACTGCAGCTGCTTTTCTCTTCCCTCTTTATGCTCAGTCCTTTATTACATGTTCATATTTTATGCTGCCGCAGACATGATGGAGTGATCGCCTTTTTGAATCTCCTCCACAATGAAATCTTTTCTGCTGGGCTCCTCTGTTCTTCTGAAATGTCCTGCTCAGCAGCAACTACTTCTGCTTTTTCTGATACCTCAGGAGAAACCGTTTTTATTTCTTCCATGTTTTCCTCCTGATCGTTTGGCATTTCAGCTGACAAAACAGTTTCTATCGCCAGAGTTTTGGCTTCTTTGCCTGAGTCTTCACTTTCACAGACGGTTGTACGCTTCGTCCATGTCGTTCATTTGCTTGTTGAGCTGCATCTTCTAAAATCCTTCAAAGTTCATAAACTTCTTTTAAACTCGCTGATGAAATGCTTAAGCCTGTTGCTAGGCAACAGTCAAACAGGGCAGCCATTTCCTGGATTCTTTTGGGTTTGGTTCTGTTCTGTGTTCTCTCTGATGTTTCTCAGTGTTTAGGCTCGGTTCTCTCACCCAGCTGATCCACATCCATCAGACTCACAGCTTTTTGGAAACTCATTCCTTCTGCTTTTGGATGGTGAGGAGCTGGAAAGATTTTTGTTCATATGTTTTTACATTTGAAAAGTTATTGTGATGCGTTACTATAGCAACAATGATTTTTTTCCCCCCAAGGATTTGGACAACAGACTGGAGATGCAACAGTGAAGCCGTCTATAAGAAGGGACCTGTCTTGGGAAGACAGAGTGTCTTCAGTCAGAGTTGAAAAGGAGGCATCATGAATGTAGAGCAGGAGCAGAGAGGAGGAAATTTAAACTATACCTTTTGTTATACATCAGCAGTAAAATTTGATTTTTAGTAAACAAATTGAATGAGTTCCAAGAGATAAAAAAGGGCCCAGAATACCAGGAATGCAGTGTTTTATGCTGTGCAGCATTGCTGCAAGTTCATATCCCTACCTCCAACATCAGGGATATTTCTTACCTGCGGTTTAGGCCGTTACTCCGTGGTCCCAAATCTTCCTTTAAATTAAAGTTTGCATTTCATTTAAAAGTCAAAGTCCCAGAGACTTGAGCAAGAGAAGAGAGGTGCAGGATCCAGGTTGCATGAAGTATGTGCAGAGTTCACACAATCAGTGATGACTGGGGTTGCTACTTTTGTGTTGGTTCTTTTTTTATTAGTAACACCAATTGCTAGGTAAACTCTTGGCTATTGAGAAATGATAACTCCCAATAACGTTTCTCAATATCGTTTCTCTGGAGGTGTGGACTCTGAAGCTTTAAACTCTACCCAACATCTAGGCAAACCTTGTGGAGGCTATGAAGCTTACCGCAAACTGCCAGTGCTGTCAACAACCATCCTCCCCATTTCAAAGGGAGAAGTGCAGAGCTGAACCATGGGAACGTGGCCAACACACGGACTGAACGGCTTCACACTTCCTACGTTACCACTGCTGAAACTACAACTTCTCCACCTGTTTTCTGATTGGCCCAGTTGAAATTCTGCTCCATAACAGGATTACTGTATTTTATAAGTGTATAAAGAAGGGAGAGATGTATGGACATATTAAACCTGGGCCAGGAGCGGGGCGGTGGGGGAGATGATGTGTTCACATACACCTC
The DNA here is from genome assembly GCF_001444195.1 of Xiphophorus couchianus. Lineage (NCBI taxonomy): Eukaryota > Metazoa > Chordata > Actinopteri > Cyprinodontiformes > Poeciliidae > Xiphophorus > Xiphophorus couchianus. The sequence continues at coordinate 24,666,066 of NC_040250.1, read as the reverse complement.
AGAAAGTATGTAGTTCCACCCCTGCAAAAAAACTCTGCTTTGTCCTCAACATGACTTGCTGCAAACAAGACTTCTGCTTCTGTACAACTAAAAGTATTATGTTAATAGATGCTTCCACCTGAGCTGTGGCTGTTTAACGGCAGGCTTTAGTGGCCACGTGTCTCTCTTCACAATCATCTCATGATTGCAGTAATCTTGAGATTACTGCACTTCCTTCTTGTGTTTTTTATGCAACACAAAGAGAAAATTCAATTTCAGTTATAAATTAGTTAAATTAGTTCCAGAAAAACAAAGATGACATATGACGGAGAAAAAAAAAGAAAACATGCAGATACTACTGAAATTACTGCAAGTTTGCCAGATTTGAATTATTTAAATTATTGGATTGGAATTTTCTATTGAAGTATGTATTGATGACAGGTTGAAAAATGAATAAATTGTGATATTAAGAAAGTTTGACGCTGAATGTTTATCATACAAGACATGATGAGAATTGATGCAAAAATAAAATTATTCTAGCTGCTCAATATAGAACAATGTATTTACTTGGCAATATTTTGATATGTGTAAGAAACAGCAGATATTATATAGTTCATACAACCACTATTTGCATAAGCATATACAGTATATTTGAATTTTAGGTTATTTTTAAAGACATTTTGATGAGTTTCCGACCACCTAGACGATTACTGCCACACCAGCTAAAGGGAAACTCTCACTTTTCCATCAACTACATAATGACAAGCTGCTCCATCTTGCTTTTCAACATGCTTTATCCGGAGATCCTCCACTCGAAGCCATCAGATTATTTTATTCTTTTAAATCTGGAGGTACAGTAATTAAATAACACCATGATCAAAAGCCATATGATGCCAGAAGACAAAGAGCTATGTACATTATCAAAAGTGCACTGTGTTAAAAAAAATAATAATAATGATGATGGACACACTGAACATCCCATTGGTAGGGAAAGGTACAAAGGAAGCTTTCAATCAGGTTCACAGCCAGGTTCACAAATGCTTTAAAATAGCTATTAACTACCAGTAGTATTAATCAATATTCATTCTTTTGATAATATCTGCTATTTTACAACACACAATTCAGAAGGTGCTGCTGCATTATGTGATTAAGCAAATGTAAATATGTATACTGCATTGGTTTAGCCCAAACTGTTTACTTTAGTAGTTTAAATCAGGCTCAAACTCTCAGCTGACTCATCTGCAGCAAAAGATGGATGCTACTGATGCCTGCAGGTACCGCATGTTTCTTCTGACATAGAAAAAAACAAACAAAAACAAACAAGTTACACTTGGCTCTTTTTCTTTTGTTTTGTAGTTCATCAGTCTGAGTGGATTATTTACACAGACACAGGTGCAAGACAGAGATCACAACCTGACACGTCAGGCCCACCGAGTGCATGAGACGGGATGGATGTACCAGATGGACGGCAGGACAAGATTTATTCTCCCACATCGGATTCAGGCCACTGTTTAGAAATGTGGGCATAAAAGTTGGGACTCCTGGGTCCTGAAGGCAAATAACTGTGCAGATTTGTAGCGTGAGGGCGACAGACGGAGGAGGAGGAGACGAAGCATGCGTCTTCCGGCGACGTTAGAAAGGGGGAGAGAGGGTGGAAAAGAGCGCTGCATGTCTGTTCGACCATTGGCATTTGAAGTTAAACAGGTCTTTCTCCTCCTCTTCCTCGGGCCTCCCGCTTTCATCCCCACTCCCGTCTTATTTCTTGACGCATGACGGCCAGCTGAGGCCTCCACAGGAAGCAGACACGATGATGTAGAGGATCACCTGGAGAGAGCAGAGAGAGTTCACCGACTGCTACAATTATCACAAGACTGAGCAGCTCTGACGGCGCTTACACAACGAGAGCCTTTAAAAAGATTGATCTTAAAAAAAAACAAATAAAAGGGTACGTTTCTGCTTAAACAGGTCAGCTGCTACGGAGGAGCATTTCATCACTGACAGCGATCGCTTTTATACTCACCAGAGCAACCAGCACGATGACAACCGTCAGTTTGAGGTTCTTCATACACATGGCTCGCGCGAGGTTACGACTTGTGGTTTTAAACGTGACCGACTGGTGGAGCAGCAGATGGAAAGACAATCACTCGTGTGTGTGTACAGTGAAAGGAAAGATTGTTTTCAGAAGCATTTTACAAATAAAAAACATGAAAAGGCGTAATGGTAAAATGAGCTCAGAATTAAAACTTTTATGCTGGGGAACCAACACTGCACATCATCTCTGTGCCAAATCCGGTGTAAACAGAAGCCTTGAATGGAGTGGGGAACATGTAGGGAGACCTCTGACTGGACGTTATTTATGTGTTGTAGTGGTTCAGTCAAAGTCCAGCTCTAAAGCTAACTGAGAATCTGTGGCTCGGTGTGAAAATGGATGTTTACAGACTCTCTAAATCTAATCTAAGTTTGAGGTATTTTACAACCACAAATGGACAAAAATGTTAGTTTCTTAAAGTGCAAACCCAGTAGAGATTTTATTTTAATTGTAAAAAGATTTCATTGTAGCAAAACCTGCTTCTTCTCAGCATTGACTCAGAGCAGCTGAATGCAAATGGACAGCACACTTTTCACATTTTTTTCTGTTAAAAGATTTGGAGACCATTTATATTTTCTCCTCTACTTGACAAATATGCACTACTTTATGCTGCCTTATGACATAAAATCTCAATGAAACACATTGAGGCTTGTGGCTCAATGTGTTGGATTTCGACACAAGGTGACGAAATCCAATAAAGAATCAATTGTATGCAATCTTTACAACTCAATACTATTCATAAATACATATATACATACATATATATATATATATATATATATATATATATTCCACAAGTCAATGTCTGCATTTTAAAACTCACTGAATCAACCAGACTTTCTGTCTTGTCAATCAGCAACTCCAGCTTCTCTCCCCTCTGAGCGACCAGGTCTGTAAAAAGCACACAGAGCCGTGGGCAAATAAAAACATGCAACGACGCGAGACTGGAAAAACCCGTCAAATGTTTCCTGCAGTTTCATGTGTTACGATGTCGGCTTGGAGCTTTTACTTCAAGCAGACACCAGCACTGCCTTGGCAGAGCATCGGGGGATGACACACTGCTCCAACCAGGAGGATTTAATGAGGTTAATGGAGATAAGAATTCAAATATAATATTTGTCATAAGAAAGTTTGTGTGGTATCTTGACTGAACACGGAATAATGTCCTAACAGAAACAAACTTTTAAACCGTTTCCATTTGTTATTTTCTAAAACATTTTTAGGCACATAAACTACTAACAGTAGATTACACTTATTCCACAACTAAGGAAATTTCTAGAACTTATTAAAAATCACTATTGATAATAATGTTTTCTATAAGCCTATAGAGCTACTTACCTATGTCACGGACCATAATACCCTTTAGGTCATCAACTTGCATCTGAGTCTCAGTCACTCGATCTGTCCCCCGTGGATCTGAGTGGTGCTTCTGCAAAACAGATTTTTTAAATTTTTTTTTTGGATATGACTCGACAACTTTTAAAATCGTATTAACTTTTCACAATTTGGAAAACAGATGGTAATTATTTCCAAATGTGTTGGCTTAATTTCAGTCATTTCAGATCGGTAATTTTGTGTGTGTGAGTGGCAATGTGGGTAAGTCTAAATGATTGGATCCTCTGAAGCAGCAGAGCTTGTCGGTTCTGGATCAATACTTAACGAAAGTGTGAACGGCGGTTAATCTGAGACAAAGTCCTGAGCACTGAAGCCCACTGAACCTAATGCTGGTTCTGACAGAGCCAAACAGTTTGTTGCAAACCAGTTAGGGTGTCCATGCTGATCATAATCTAGTGCATGTAAATCCCTACTGGCCCAGATGTATTTATTTACAAATAAAAGATCACATTGATAAGACAAGTTAAATGTCTTGGGATTGTGTCTGACACAAATTTAACATTCAAACCTCATGTTAAGAAGATAACAAGAACGCTCAAGTTTAATCTCGGAAATTAATTTTTGGGTGTACCAGATACAGTTTATCCAACTTGGCTGCAGAAATATTCATGAATCCTATGATTTTTGCCTCACATGAGTGTTTAACAAGCTGAAGGCATCTACCCTAAAGCCTGAAGAGATACTTTACAAACAGACATCGAACGTCTTGGATATGAAGCCTATGGGATATTATCATTGCAATATTTCTGCTGAGCTGGGAAACGTTCGCAAATTTCCTTCTGGTCTCATCTGGTATAAAATACCAGCGAGCGTTAGAACGTATGGGTCTTTTAAATTATTTTCTTCAAACTTAAAACTATGGCTCCCAGATAAGCAAGTGGGCAGTCACTGTGATTCTTCTATTCATTCTGCTTTTTTTATGGGTTGCTTAGATGGTGGTGAACTTTTGTGCTTTATGGCATTTTTTACTCTTTTCAAACATATGAATAACCTGATATGGTTGTTCAGATTAAAAATTGTTTTTATTATTATTACCTTGTCAGATGAAAATCTGACTTTATGGCAAACTATGACATGTTTTGTTTACAAAGTCAAACTTTAACACATTTTTAGAAAATATAAGGAGGTTATTTTCACAATGTATAGAAATATGGGTGAGAGTTAGCACAAATGTGCAAATTGAGGCTAATGCTAATATGACTGTAAGTGTATGGATGTATATATTTAGACATATGTAAACCCAGATAAAATGGAAAATTAATTACCCTATGTTTATTGTTCTTTATTTGATTTAATAATGAGGGTCCATCTGAAAATATGATACGAGTTTATGGGGTAGGAGTTCATAAGTTCATAAGTAATTCTTCTTACTCCTTTTCGAGCATGTTAAGATTATTGTGGTACAGAAATGTGCGTCTTTTGCATTCCTTGTTCATGCGTGCGATTTTATACTTCTATCATGTTTGAAATAAATAAATCTTCTCCTTTGAAATAAATAAACAACCAAAGATGCGCAGAAAGAACATCAGAGCACCTAAACCTTCTCATCGTACTGCTAAACAGCCACGCAGTCAAGTCACAAAACGGCTCTCGCAAAATAAATGTTCCCCTGCACACACAGATTTCCGTCTACTCACCATCTGGGCTGCAAGTGTAGAGGAGAATTCACTGTTCATGGCGTAAGGTAGAGCAGTTTGCGCTCGGGACCCGTATGTGGTCTGGAAGCGCTTCTTGACTTCACCGAGGAAGCCGAATGCACGTGATCGTTCAAAGTCCTGGCACGCGAAAGAGGTAAACATGAAAATATATGGTAAACTTACTTAAAGATGATGTTGCTGTTAGTGTAGTATTAATGTATATATGTAAAAAATAAATAAATAAATCTACGCCGACAAACAATCACATCATCATTCTAAAATAATCACACAAAAAAATGCATAATCCCACAGTCCTACGGGATTAAGTTTGTTTGTCATACTTAAAGCTAGGAGATACTCACATCATCTGTGATGCACAGGTAGATGATTCTATCATGGCAGATGTAATGAAAGAGATAGCTAGAGGAAAATAAAAAACGGGTCAGCCTCGACTTCTGCAACTATGCTGATGATACACAGGAATTACACTTCAAATCAGACGACACGTAAACACCTCTGCAACTCCTTACGACTGAAAGAGCCAGGCCTGACATTGCTGTGGCTGTAACACGCAGCGAGTGTCCGCTTACCTGCCGTGACTATAGGTCAGTTTGTTGTTCTCTGAGGGAATTTTGGCCAAAATCTGTTCTGTGACTTCCAGGAAATTCCCGCCGCACCAGGCGTGCTTCGCCAGGATAGTGGTTCCACGAGCCACCACGGCAAAAAGGATTGCCATGGCAACAGCTGGGTTCTTCTTAGCTCTGCTATCTGCAGTCTACAAAAGGAAACAGCAGACAGTTGTAAGAGATAAAAAAAAAAATACATGAACATGAAAGGGCTGAAGAGTATTTTTTAAACTAGAAAAGCCCGACTGTGCTCTCCGAGAGCGTAAAAATACGAGCAGAGTTCACCTCTAAGCTTGTTACCACCGCCTCTTTTGTATAACCAGGATAGCGACGAGAATTAAAACCAAAAGCTGACAACGACAGCAGAAAAACAACGAGCTCTGTTGTTGTTTAGCAACATACAGAGTGGCGTTAAGGTGAAAATGAGAGCTTTTAACAAATTGTCATTCCCCCCACAAGCAGAAATAACGCAACTATGAGATATACACATTACCTCTTTGTGTCAGGTATAGCTAAAGTCCCCCGCTCAGCTCAAATTTCTACATCTGAAAGTGTTTCAGCTGCTAGCACGCTAGCTAATCTCTTTCGAGCGACTTCTGCTTGCAAATTCGCAACACCGGAAACTCGTTCTTGTTATCCCCGGGAAATGTAGTTTCTGCTTCCCCCTTTTGTCTCAAACCGTTAGTGCTGTACGTTCCCTGTTTAAACTACAAATTCCCAGGCTAATCGTGACGTCGTTAAATCGTCACGTGTTTTCAACGTGCGCAGACGTTGAGACGGGCCAGAATGCAGGAGTTAATTTTGCCCTCTGAATTACATCTCAGGCTACTTCTAGTGTCCGTAAGTTTTCTACATTACGAAACGGAGCGTTTAAAAAAAAAATAATAATAATAATGACAATAAAAGCAAAACCAAAACGTTGCTGCTATAGTTACTACATTTCTAGGTAGTCAATGAACGTTTCAGCGAAAGTTTATTGATAGTTTTGTAAATAATCTTTTAACTAATACTTTAACTAATACTCTTACACAATTTATGAAATTCTGCGAATGGAAATAATAGATTGAACTGCTCATTAATGTATATGAATATTAAATGAATAAATATAATAGTCAAAATGACAAAAATTCTAAATAAACGAACCACAGTTTATTTCCTTGCAGGTTTGAGGATGTGTTGGTGCCTATCTCCACCTTCCACAGGTTTGCTGGAATGTGTGCTTATAAATTACAAACAGCTGCGTAAAATTATGCAATTGTGACGTAAAATGCTCCTGAAGCTATAGTGGCTTAAATGTGATATTAATGAAATGCCATTTATAAAATGATTAATTTTGCTCAAACATATATTATATTATATTTATTTTCCATCTCGTACGTCCATAATGTCTTGTTTTTCTTCGGTCTTATAGGTTCAATTTATGATTCATGCTCCATGACCACAAAACCCTGTGTAGACTTTCAGTACTATGGAAAATAATTTCATTTAATGACACCAAAATGTACTAAAAATTTAGTTATTTGTTTGTTGTCACACAAAGTAAATTTTCAGCTTTTGCAGTTTCAAATTACCTTTATAGATATACCACAATTTCCGCACCACACCTGTGGAGAAACACTCTCTCCATTTGCACCCACTGACTACACTTGTCTTAGCCACCAGGTGTCCATGTTGCAACATGAGATATTTACACAGAAAGATGTTTCATAGGTAGTTTTTTTGTTTGTTTTTATGTTTATGTAACTTCTGATTAAATAAGTACCGGTAACATACACAAATACGTACCGTAGACGCTTTTATTCCGAACAGTGCTTGTAACTTGGCTGCTTTAAAAAAATACAGTAGCCTTCCTTCTGCTCACTAAAACCGCTCAGGTCGTCTTTTCAGTGTACTGTCCGGTAGGTGGCAGTAAATGCACCTTGAGCAACCCCTAATTAATTTCTAAAAGAAGAAGAAGTTCTTTCTCCCTATCAGACAAAGCTGAGGGCTAAAAGCCCACAGGAGCATATTGACAGACGTAGTATCGCAGCATGGCCGGGGAAGGCGAAAAGAAACCGGTGCTTGAAATGGTAAGACGTAGTAAACTCTCGTGTTATTTGGCGTTTCAATAATACGCGGGCTTGTCGTTGTTAAACCCAACCGGGAGTCTCTCGTTGCATATCGGGAGCCAGTGTTAGCATCTTCTCAGCCGCCTGTTTTCCCCTCACGTGCGTAGCCGCAGTAGCTAGCAAACATGACAACAGTAATTTCCCTTCAACGCTGAACAACTATGTAGCAGTTTAATGCGGTTCTGGGCATTTTTACGTTAAACTGGATTTACCTAGCCTCCAAGGAATGTGATGACACATACAGTATGTCTTTTTTAGATATTATAGAGGGGCCCCACCCCCACGTTGGAACAGCTTTTCCCCGCTTAGTATGTTTGTTAATTTGAGTAACCGAGGTTGCGCTGTCAACAGCCAGAAAGCAACTGATTATATACAGCTAGAGTCCCTCCTTCATTTATATATTTGCTCAAATATGTCTAAATAAAATCAAGCGCAGCCGGTTACTTGCATATGCCACCTAATTAGGAAGTAAAACAGCATGGAGAAACATGAGTTTAAGCTGAGTTTAAGTGACAGCAAACATTTAGTAGAAGTGTTTGCTGTGTTCTTGTGGTCTTAAATTTAACAATAGACTTTACCTAGAGATTTTGTGTAATTATTTCTAACATGTTGGTATTATTACCTAACGTTTTCTGTTGATTGTTTATTCCTGTTTTGCTGTGACTGCACAGCTGCAGGGGGCGCTGTCAGGTCTTGTGACAGAATTACAGAGAAACTATGGGAGCTCATCACCAACAATAATCAGACCAGGCAACAAAGGAGCCTAAGGCGCGAGTCGTAAAGCTGCAGTGTGTCACCAGACGCTAAGAAAACTGTAATTAAGATGTACTCGATGCGGTTACAAACAGCATTAGACCTCCTGCAGTTGATGAGAGTTGGCGTTGTGTGCCTTTGTTGCTAAATGCATCCATTGTTGGCGACCGTGTATGGTCCTTTGTGTTCACAACAGAAAGCATGAGGCGTTATGTGATGTGTAACATGACTTGTCCTCCTGTGAACAGGTCCAGGCTGACGGGGCCGACGACGGCTGCGTGACGTTTGTGATGCACGACGAGGACCACACGCTGGGCAACTCCCTCAGATATATGATCATGAAGAAGTCAGTGATGCAAGTTTGTTTTCTAAACTGCAGCTCTCTCGTGAAAAGGGTCACAAGTTCAGCCTGTTTTTCCCCCTTTTGTGTTTTGCACTAACCTGTATAATAGAATCAGCTCTTGACATTCTGTGATTTGTTTGGCTCTGTCTCTGGCCTGTCTGGAGTGATTTAAGACTTTCCACTTGGCACACCTTCTAAGCAAAACGGTGGTAAAAATCCTGCGTCTCTCACCTCCACCTTCCTGTTTTCTTCCGTCAGCCCAGAAGTGGAGTTCTGCGGCTACACCATCACGCATCCCTCAGAGAGCAAGATCAACTTCCGCATCCAGACGCGAGGTCAGCGCCGAACCCTCAGTCCGTCCCAGAGCTTCACGCCCCATCTCACCTCCACAGCCGAGCGAAAGTTTTAGAAGTTTTTCCAAATGTTGAACCACAAACTTCAATGTATTTCAGTGGAATTTTATCTAAACACAATGAAGCAAAGTAAAAAAAAAAAGAGAAAGAAATTGCTTTATTTAGTGACTTTTCAGACAAAAAAAATGGTAATTTGCAGGTTTTTTAGAGATTGGTAATCAGTCAGAAAACCGACCTGAAAACCAAATTGACTGAGCTTGCAGTATTTCTTGAGGTGTTGCTGTGTAGTTATCAATATTCTGGTTTTATTAAGCAATAAATTCATTAATGCCAAGATTTAATATCTTGACCAAAACGCTTAAAATAAGACAAACGTTCTAACATAAAAACTTTCTAGTGATATGAAAGAGTAAATTCATAGAACAGAAAACAAGCAGAAATCCCCTAAATCTAAAATATTTAATCATACTTAAATGTTAGTTTCTTAGTAAGATATTATTATCTACAATAGCTTTGTGAAGAATCTGAGTTAATGAGTTACGACATTTAACTTCCACTCAGGATCAATAGATTATTTTTGAATTAGAATTTTTGCAGCGTACGCAAAGCAGAAAGGGCAAGAACTTGAGTCCCTGTGTACGCCAAGTCAAGACAGATTCATCCCAAAGTATGTTGTTACATCACTCGTAACAAAAGGTTATATAAAATATTGACTCTTGAGTGGCTGATACCAAATGCATGCCACAGTTTTTAGATTTGTGTGCAATATTTTAAAAACCAACGCAACCCCGTCTTTCCACTTTACAACCACATAAAGTCCCAGTAACCTAATGTACTCCTGACGTGTCCAGGTACGTTTATTTACAAACATGCAGCGACGCTGAGAGGGGATTTTCACTCCGGGTTGCAGAATAAACACGCTGATTGGAGTCTTGCGCGTTCACTTGGGTTACTCAGTTGCGTAAGAGTGACCAGTGTTGAACTCAGTCATATACTGAACGTACACACACACACACACACACACACGCACTGTAGAGGGCGGAATCCCTTTAAAAACAATCTGTCTTGTATTTTGTCATTAAAAAAAACAGCAGTCTCATCACATAGAAGGACTTAACGAAGAAAACATCTTGTTGTTGGTTTTTGGACTCAGAGGATCATGCATCGTAAAACACAATTAGCTTCCAGGCAGTGTTTTCAGACATCACTGTATAAAAGGTTGCTTCTTTTTTTATATCTATATATTTATATATATATATATACATATCTCTGTTCTCCGCTGCAACCAAAGGGAAAATGGATGAAAGTTATCTCTGTTGACGGGTAATCAATTGGATCGCTCTGTCTATTTACTTCTTTTGAACGAATCATTCAAACAGTGCGTGACCGTTTGCGCTGCCTTGAACCTTTTCGTCGTTTTGCCACATTTGGTTTATTTTGTGCATAAAATCTCTGATCTGTTCGCAAACTAAAAATGAGCCTTTCATCCTGATTTCGACGCCCTCAAAGGCTCTTAGTTCAGTTTCTTGGAGTTTCCAGCAGGTGTGGGTGAGATGAGTTTAAATTAAAAAAAATATAAACAAACCAGTTTTTATTTGATGTATTAATTTTACAGTTGAAGGGGTAAAAGAATGACTCAAGTGTCGATTAGGCCATGTATTGAAATTTAAATGTATTTACCTTTTTCGGTCACTTTTAACCTCTGCCATAAACGAGTAAAAAAACAAACAAACAAAAAAAAAACAGAAATATTTGCATTTCTGTCACTGGTGTAAGAGTGAAAATTGAACGAAGAACACAAAGTGTAGCTTTTTATACCGTCACTTTTTCCGACGTACAGTAAACTATCACAATGAAGATTTTATAATTTTCTAAATCATTTCTACAGTCTGTAGACAAACTGATAAAGAAAATAGACAATCATAATCGGAGCTTGTTGCATATGTTTAGCAGATGAGTTTTATACTGTTTCGTCCTTTTGATCAGTTCTCCTCTGATGGTTTCAGGAGGCGTTCCTGCGGTGGAGCCGCTGCGAAGCGGCCTCAACGACCTGCATGACGTTTGCCAACATGTCCTCAACACCTTCCAGGTACAGCCGGACGCCGTCTTTTGTTGCAATGTCGTCTTACAAAGGAATATAACCAGTTACTTATGGGAAAAAAAGGTTAATTACAGGTCCATTTAAACAGCCTGTTGCTTGTAGGGCTAACGCTAACAATTATTTTCGCAATTAATTATTCTGATGATTAATCGGGCGAAATAATTTGCCACACTTTGCAGTGTTTTCATTTAACTATTTAAACTTTTTTTTTTTTACATATTAGAAATAAATTAAAAGATGTAAATAATTCAATTTCTTTTTAAATAGGAAAATAAAAATGTGTTGCCTGAAATACAACAACATTGTGATCCTTTAATGTAGCTTAGTCTGTTGTAGCAAACGATGCAACTAAACTAAAAAAAAAATATTCTGTCTGTTTATTTAAATTTTTTGGACTAATGATTGGATAGCAAAAGGTACTTTATTTATTTTTACAGAATTTGACCAAAGTGAAACTAAAACTTCCACCTGAGGAGTTCTGGGTAGAACAGATTTACAGACAGTTTTTATGTTTTTGTCTTAAACACAAAATGTCAATATATTTTTGCACATTTTAGCTTGACTGCTGTTAATATGCTGTTCTTTCCACAAATGGCCATTTTGGTTTGAGTCTCTATACTCTAGGTAACAAGTAATCAAGGAATAAATCAGTTGACAATTATTTCTATAATTCATTTAATCATTTCAGACCTATTTTCTTGCCTGTCTGTCTTTACAGTGAGGAATAATTTAACTCCAGAAATTACGTAATGTGGAGTCCCTACACACACTAACACTGTGTCACGGCTTTGAGAGGAAGTGAAAAACTTTCTCCTCAACGTCATTAGAAAACTGTTTCACCTCAGAGCGCTGCTGGAGCGCGGCCTGTAGACGGCCGTGTCGCTACGTCAACTCCCAACACAGGCGCTTCAAATCAAAATCAAATCAAATTTTATTTGTATAGCACATTTTAGCAGCAAGGCATTTCAAAGTGCTTTACATCATTACAAACAGAAACACAAAGCAACATAGAATCAATAATCAAAACACAGCATTAAATAAAGTTCCATCAATAAATTTGTAATTGATTACGTTTCAAATACAATCCTAAACAGGTGGGTTTTTAGTCGAGATTTAAAGGAAGTCAGTGTTTCAGCTGTTTTACAGTTTTCTGGAAGTTTGTTCCAAATTTGTGGTGCATAGATGCTGAAAGCTGCTTCTCCTCGTTTGGTTCTGGGGATTCAGAGCAGAACCAGAACCAGAAGACCTGAGAGGTCTGGAAGCTTGATACAACAACAGCAGATCTTTAATGTATTGTGGTGCTAAGTCGTTCAGTGATTTATAAACTAACAACAGTATTTTAAAGTCTATTCTTTGAGCTACAGGGAGCCAGTGGAGGGACTTTAAAACTGGTGTTATGTGCTCTATCTTCCTGGTTTTAGTGAGAACGCCAGCAGCAGCATTCTGGATCAGCTGCAGCTGTTTGATTGATTTGTTGGACAGACCTGTGAAGACGCTGTTGCAATAATCAATACGACTGAAGATAAACGCATGGATGAGTTTCTTCAGTGCTATTTGTTTTTTTTCTGCTGCTCCAGCTTTACCAGTTGATTTGAAGCAGCTGCAGATGAAGGCTCCTCCTGATCAAAGTGCTGTTTAGGTCATTTGGCTCCGCCGCTGATTATCATTTGAACGCTCATGGCACAGAAAACCTCAAACTACGTGGCTGAGCTACGTCTGCTCCTTTTTCACCTGCTGAAACCTGACAGCAGGTCGCAGACTTAATATATTCTTTTGTCACATATCGTCTTTGAGCGTTTGGCTCAATGAAGCCTGACTCTTCTTGCTGACTTGCTACCAAGGCTGGAAATTCACTTTAAAGTAACAGGGAAGATCATCAGTCATTTCTCTGAGTCGGCTGTCGACAACGTCGATCCTCTGGAAAGGCCCGACTATCCGGTTGCCATGGGGATTGGTGTGATCTCAGTCCTTTGGAAACGAAGCAGAAAAGCGAGCTGGTCTCCAGCTTTGGCCTGCAAGGCGCCATTAATTCAGACAGTCGCACAAAAGTACTCATGTTTTTTCTTTTTACAACAAACATCAATGTATTGTATGAATATCTTATGCAACAAACTCTTATGTAGAGCATAATTCTGGACAGGGAGAAAAATAAATGCATATTTTTTTGTTTTAAAAAAAACCCCAACTAATATCTGAAAAGTGTGGCGTGCTTTTTGTTTTTCAGCCATCTCGTAGAGCAGTGGTCCCCAACCACCGGTCCGCGGACCAATTGGTACCGGGCTGCGCAAGAAATAATGAACTACTTCTGGATCTTTTATTTTGAAAATCCTAAACCGGATTTTACCGGTGACGTCTTGCGTGTCAAAATTGAGCCAACTTGCAGCAGAATGAGTAACAAAACAACATCGCGCGCGCACCATTAGCTCTCTTCAGAAATCACTTAGTGAAAGGAATCCACGTTTTCAATTCAATTATAGTTTGAGACTGGGATCAAAGCTTAGTTGTATTTTAGAATGGCCTAGTCAAAGTCCAGGCTTAAATCCAATTGAGAATCTTTAATGACACTAAAACACTAAGGAGCCAGGTTTCTCCAACTACATACACACTGCTAGTTGTTCCTTCGTCTGAACACGGTAACAGCGGCGGCAGGTAACAAAGTAAAAGTTACAATAACGGAAACGACACTAATACGGAACTTAATGTGGTAATTGAGACTTAACAGAACCCAACAACATAACATAGAGTATATTATTAACATCACCAGCTTACCTGCAACACAAAATAACGCAATCAGAAGTATGGCTACACAGCGATACACATCCGTCTTAGCAACAGTTTTCTCCTAGCAACGGTCATCTTTATCGTTGGTGGAGCGATACTGTCCCCTATTGGCACCATGTCAAACTGTGACTGGTGATTAATAATATACTCCCTATTTTTATAACCAAAATGATGAAATCTTTGTTATCTAACCCCAAGAACACGACGAGTAAATAAAAACACAGAGCAATGTTAATTTACGATGGCAAGGTGCCACACCTGTCTGTTCTGAACCTTTGTAGAAACCGTTCATTACATACATGTACAGTCTTGTGTTTGCATTACTGCCAATGTGTTTTTATGTATTGACATTATATGATTCCTCAGTGACATTTTTCAGCCCATACCCGTCTGTGTGGGCTTCAACTTCTCATTTTTGTCATTTATGTTCCTCCCTATCTCTCTGTTACATGTTCGCTATTGTTCCACTTGGTGGTGTTGGTCTTCCAGTCATACACTTTTCTTTCTGAACCTGTTGTATGTGGGTCATGGAAATTTATATTGAGAGTCATGGAATTTTTTTTCTAAATACCAGTGGGAACCCTGGATCTAATATTCAAATAGTGGAAAATCATCATAATTAACAGAAATAAAGGCTTTTAAATATCCGTCGGTGTGTGTAACTAATTTGTATGTGTTTCACTTTACAATAAATGGGCTTTTTAATATTAGAATATATTGAATGGGTGCGTATGACGCTAAACTTTGTGTTTAATAATATATTTTTTTTCAAAATGTGGTTGTATTCAGGCTTGGGAAAGTGAGACAGGTTTGTCGTCTTCAGGGTTCAGTAACTGCTTGTTGTTTTTGCTGCATTGCAGGCGAGAGTTGCCGAGTTTAAAGAAGGCCAGGAGCAACCTATGGAATAAACATCGCAACGGGAACCATAAAGACTCAACTTCACCCAACTCCTTCTTCTCTTCAGAAGTCCAGGAAGTTTTCACGTCTTAAATACTTGTACAGTTTATTTTTTAAAAATGTAATTATGTAAGGGATTCATAACGTGCGGTAAACGCGTATCAATGTTGCTTTTCATTCCCGCGCCGCCTGGCTGGCGAGCAAAAACACTTGCAATGATAAAAACGGGCCTACAAGAGCTTTCCTTCCTTCCCTCGCTCGGGCGTCGGACTCGTTCTGGGACATTTCACTTCACGACTCGTGCAACGGCATTTTTGAAAGGCGCTCGGATTCGAACGTCTGAATCTCCTGACGGGAGCGAGGAAAGTTCTGGAAGCTGATATATCCTTATTAGCAGAGGAATGCGGAGCCGGGCACTTGAAACTGAGCTGGAGGGACGGCAGGTCAAATGAGGGAGGAGGGGGAAAGAAGTGTGAATAATAAGCTTGAAGGTGGTCGAGGGTAATCGCATCACATGTTCAGGATGTTTCAACAAAGAAAAGACGACTCATTTAACAAAATAAATGGGTCCCGGAAGATTTTAGAAGAGTTTTCTGTAGCTGAAATTTTAGAGAAATAAAGTGTTTTTGTGTCAGAGAACCATGTGAATAGCTCAATAGCGTCATGTCTGTCAGGTAACGAAGCTGGAGCCAGCGCTGGAAAGCTTTATGTAAACAGCTGGAACGGTGGGAAACTGATCGTTTAACGTTCACAGTTTGTGTTCAGATCCCATCGAGGTTCGTTAGTAATTTATGTTAAATGTTTGTTTAATATGAAAAAATCCTTTTGGAAGACTTTGAAGAGACGTTGTCTTCCCCCCCCCCCCCTGAATTTAAAAAAAATCTCTTCTTCTCTAACTCATTTCCTTTAAATCCATCCATCCATCGTCTGCCGCTCGTCCAGCATCGGGTCGCTGGCGGTAAAAAGGGCAGGAAGGATACCAGATTCCAAGTTGTTTAGGCAACAAATGCCTGCCAAGACTTAAAAAAAAATTGACTTTAGCAGCGTTTCTTTTATCAACAGTAACAGGGTAAAGTTGTTCAGTTCATCTGGAACTCAACGGCTTTTGCCGTAAAGCAACAAAAGGAGAAATTAAAGCCACATTTTATTCTACTACTGTCAGTCTGAGACCGCTCTTTACGTCGATTAAATGTAGAAATACACAATCTGTCAGATACGTTGGAAAAGGTTGCTAAGATTTCTTTTGGAAATGCTGGGTGGATGCATCTCAAATTTGACGATCATCAAAAGTTTGTACATTTTAGTAAGTTATTTACTGATTCTCAAACCTGGATAACTAAGTCAAGTCAACATTCCTTCCCCTGGTTGTGTAGGCTTTTTTGTTTTATGTTTTAACTCTTGAATACGATGCCAATATCAAACTTAGTTTTATATGCCTATAGTTAAAGGTAGAGATTACTTCAACTTCAAGTAGTTTGAACTTGAAACCAGAAATGCACATGTTTATGTAAATAAAAATGCAACTTTTCTTCCCCTCTGCATCCAACATTAAGTCAGGCTAAACTTTCTTTCTTTCAGTCGATCAGAATAGCTTAGATGTTTTTCTATTTACTAAATGCCAGACTAGTGCTAAAAAACCTATTACCTCCAATGTTTTTTCTGCAGTAAGATTACTGTCCCTTTTCTCACTGTACCAACATATCAGCAAAGTAATGGGTCATATGAGTTCAGTTTCTAATTGAGCAAAGTGACCGTTTTTGAAGTGACCGTCACTGAACCCTAATGAGGAAACGACGTATTTTTAAGTCACTTTCCAGACAGAAATCTATCAAAGTGCGTCACCACAAACTGTAAAAACAGAACGGTGCATGAAGCTTTAGTTAAAACTAAACAAAACAATAAAAATTGAGAACCTAGCTTACCAAAACTACTCCAGCTCTAACAGGAACGGGCCAGAACATTACTTAGAATATTTCAACCAAGTCATACAGTCAAAGGAAATATATTTTACGTCCGAATTTCGTGTTATCAAACTGTTTTCTTCCTCGTCATCCTGCAAATAGAAATAACTTAGGTGATCCTGTGCAGTGATTGGGTCGTGTGGTTTTGTGCAGCATTCTTACACATCTGGTTTCAACTGTATTTATGTTTTTGGCAGATGTGCATGCTGCTGTCGAGCCCATTTTTTCTTTTTTTCAGCAATGAATTCTTTCTTCTGTTAGAGAATAAGTCTTTGGTTTCAATAGATTAAACATATCTTTTTCGGTTTGTTTTCGTCGCCATCGGGAGCCTGGAGTTGGTTACAGACTGGCGCACGTGATGACAGGACTCGAGAAGCCGGCGTTTGTTTTTCAAAAATAATAAAAATCTTACTGATCCCGAAGGGACTTTACAGTTAAATGTGCCAGACGTGCGAGGAAATGAAATTCTTAAACCTGTCCCAATTTCAAAACAACCCAAATCGGTCTGGGATTGGAACAAGATTCATATCGACGCCTGTTCACGGAGCGGCTCATCTGTCCCACGGGCCGCACACCGAAGCAGGGTTCAGATCTCTACGTGAAGTGGCTTATGCAACGCCTTACGTGTTTTTTTTTTTTTGGTGTCACAAATTTCAAGGTTTAGTGCAAGCGGAATAAAGAGCCACGTTTCGACTTATTCGAAACACATTGTGTTCCAGTGTTTCCTCTTGTCCTTACAGGTTTCTTTCTTCTTTTTTTTTCTCAATTCAACATTGTTTGACCTCGGGGTAATTTATGGGCCACATCCACTTGTGTGGGATTTTTTCAGATACTCCCAGAAACCCACAAAAGAGAAAAAAACAGAAAAAAAATCTGTTTTCTGTCATCGCTAAATGTCCGGCTTCATAAGCAGCTTTTAGTTGGCAGGAAAAACGGAGGAATAAAATTGCACCTGATATATATAACTTCCTGTGTTGGATTCCAGGAAGCAAAGGAGAAAACAGAACCCCAAATTTGTAATTTGATATCATGCAGGAGATTTTTTTTTTTTTTTTTTAGATTTAATCTTGGATTCTCTCTTCACACAAGCTTCTTCTTGGAATTTGCTCCATGGAGTATGATGTCTGCTTGTCATGCAAAATCATTTTATACCCAGGAGATGTAGGACAATTGGACGTTTTTCTCGGATGATTCATGAAAATGGATGGGAACCAAATGTAACTTTCCCTTCAAATGAAAGAAACATGGAGCCCATTACAGACTGTAAATGGCTGACAATAGCAAGAGGTCACCGCTCCTGTCACTAAAACTATTTTACTAAGACAATGGAAAATGGGATCCATGTTGAATATTTGGTCCATCATGTTGCTCAAACACCAAACCAAATGCGGTATTGTAATTTGTTACGACCGCTTCATAAAATATTTCATAGTGGGTTTTTTTAGCCAAAAGATTTCATGTGAAGTGATTAAAAATGACACCTTGTCATTTCATGTGACGGTCCACCGCAAAGCAGTAAATGATTAAAAAGTGGAACAAAATAAAAACAAGTGGTGCACATTTGTACAACTGTTGATTTAATGTTTCGCAAAACCACAGGAATAACAGCCAGCAAGCCTTTCTGAGCATCGTCTGTTGTTTGTTCATTCTGGAGAGTGAACGAAGCAAAAAGCCCAATCTCTGTCAGATTGGAAAAAGAACTGAAGTGTTTATATTTTGCCTCACACTGTAGAATGTATTTTGGTTTGGACTTTGAGAAGGCCACTATGAAACATGCTTTCATCTTTCATCTTTAGGTCTGGCTGTAAAGATAGTTATTGAACACGAACCTACTTCCCCATCTTAACGCGTATTCACACCAACAAAGTGAACTTTGGTCTGCTTAAAACCCTAGGGCTCGGTTCGGTTGAAGTGCGGATGTGTGAACGCCGAGCAGACTGGATTGCAGCTCAGTGCATTCTGGGTAAATACAACCTGCACCAATGCCAGAGTCTAGCATTAGCGGGGGAAATGGTTTGTGGTCTTTTAGCAAGGACAAGAAATCCTTCAGCCGTTAAAACCTGATGCTACTCCATTTTGTTTACGTTTCGTGAAGAAGGATTTTCCGCTCAGTGTCTTCTTCAGGAGTTTTTTTTTCAGCGGTTCTTAGTCCAGCGCCACCACAGGCCACGTGTTGTACGTGGCTCCTTGGCTGCATGTCCTCCCTCATCCACCTTCTTTCCATCACCTTTCTGTTGGATTTCTTTCAAAATAAATGCCATTAGTGGCAAAAAAAAAAAAAAGTGAAGTTCATGCCATGTTAGGACAGGAGACAAAATGTTTCCATCCCTGAAATTATGATGCATAGAATCACATATCTAAGGTTAAGCTATGTTAGAGTAAACACAATAAAAACATGCTTTATCTGTGGTGTTGTTCATTAAAGTGGCCCATTTCTGATGCATTAAAATTAAATACAATAGGTACACTTAATGGTATTGTATTAGCGATTAGGTAATGCATTCAGCAAGTACTTTTACTTTTAATACTTAAGTATTTTTAAAAGCCAGTACTTTTTTGCTTTTACTCAAGTAAAAATGTTAATGTGGTGCTTTTACTTTTACTAGAGTACATTTTTGTCTGTGTATTTGTACTTTTACTAGAGTACATTTTTTGAGTACTTTCTCCACCACTGCAGGTATGAAAACATCCTCAAATCTTCTGCAGCCTCTAGCAAGTTTGTGTCCCCAAGAAAGTCAGTAGGAAAGTACAAAGGAAGCGTCTTTGTACCGCTTTCTTCTTGCCACTCGTCTATAAAAGCCAGATTAATGAAGTGAACAACCAATAGTTGTCTTGGAAACTGATTCTCCATCATAGCTCTGCCGATACCGCAGAGCTACCTTTAGCCTCTTGGTTGTTTCTCTGACAAATTCTCAAAGGCCGTCGTCTCCTTTTAGGTTGCTGTTGTGTGAAAGCCACTGTAAATAAGTCAAGCAACACACAGTATAAAATACTATTTATTAATGTATACCCTTAACAAAATAGTACTGTGTAAATGTATTTAAATGACCAAAGCCTTTACAGTATTCACATATATTTTCATGTCCAACCTCACACATCACTCAGTAAAGACGCTGGCAAAGCTACTCTGAGTCTCCTTCACAGGGTTTCATTCACGTGGCTAAAAGCAGATATAAAAAGTTTCATGAATCACATTCCGCGTCAGCTACTGATTTAACTATGATGTAAAACATAAAAAGACTTTATAAAGGGTAAAGAAAACAAGTCCAACAATGAACATGGGAATATATCAGCTCTACTTATAAAACAAACCAAGAGTGTCATTAAATGCATAATTTAATAAGTTTCTTAGAAACAAAGTGATAAAATGTTTTTGAAGAAATTGACAAAAAAAAAACAACCCCAACTTGATTAATGTAATGTTTTCAATATATCTTGTTAAAACTGCAAACAATGAAAAATTGAAACCAAATATTTAGAACCCATAAGAAGAGACAAAGTCTTTTTTAATGTCTGATGATTAAACATTTCCTGTTTGATGTCAGTTTGGATTTCCCAAATTATTTCTGTTCACTAAATACTAAAATAATGACATTTCTGTTAGCTCTTTTAAAATCAGAAGTTTTCGCCACAAAAACACAAAATGTTACCAACTATTTGTGGTTTCTAGGGCAAATATCTTAGTACAATTTAAAGAACACAAAACTAACTCACGAGTAACTTTTCAGCAAGATATGGAAGCCTATTTTAAGTCAAATACATATTAATATTGATGAAAAATATGGAACAAGACATTTTTACTTGCATTATGGTAAAAATGTCATGTTCTGCTGGCAGATTATTTCACTTTTAACTAGTCATACAGACAACAAAGTCGATGTTTCGAAGTGAAGAAATGTATGTAAACGTCCCAGTTTGAGCAAAGTAAAAAAACCCAAATATTCTAACTGACCTAAAACAGGAAATGTTTAATCCGGTTTAATGTGAGGTGGTGAGAAATAATAATAAAAAAGTTGTCTTACACTGTATAGAAATGACAATAATAAACACTATATCCAAATACCTGGTTTCAACCGTATAAATGAAGGACTCCCCGATTCAAAGATGGATGACAAAGTCAGTAATCATGCCTTAAAAAAAAAAAAAGGCCAAAGTTTTCCCAGAATCCCCCTGCTGCAAGGGCGACAGTGGGAAAATATTTGGTGCTTTTATGACCATAATGCAGTTCAGGAATCTCTTAAAACGTCCAGCCAGCTGTATACACTTTCATTTCTTAAATCTTTTAAATAGCGCAACATAACAAGTTAAGTTCCAGCAACAGGCATGTCTTTGCGTCGGCAGCTTAGTCTGACTGAGGTGAAAGGCTTGGAGAAGGCGAAGCGGACGCCTCGCTGGGCGGAGGGCTTACACAAGCCTTTCATGTTCCTACACTCACCGAAAAATAGAAGCTGCATTGTCATGATGAAGATCATATGGTGTTTTTCTCGTTTTCCTGGACGACAGCAGCCCTTCTTGTGACTGAAAGCGAAGCTGAAAAGGATTTCTGCCGAGCCACTCTCCACATGACTGGGAGATTCACAGTAAGGGCCCCCGTTTCTTTTTTTTCTCTTTCTCTTGCCGGGAGATTCCGCGAATTTGAGCGCGGACCGCGTCTTTCGCCAGATAAGGCGGCGCTCTGGTCTTTGATGTCTCGGCGGTGCCTCGAAGGTGCGGAGACTCTCAAAGGCTCCGGTCCTTTGAGTCTCAAATGACTCTGCGTCACGGTTTCCCCTACGAGGTATTACAGCGTCACCGGTAAGGCTGATTGATCAGCGCTCATTCATACCCCAAGCTAGACATAGGGTAAAGTCTGTATTCTACATGTAAATAACCCAGTACACACATTTACAAGTGGTTTGACCTAACTCTACTCAACCTGGTCCACTGAGAGGCTTGGTATCCTCGAACACATTCACGTAGCATTGGTTGGTGGCCTGAGTTATAACGGCTTGAACAGGTGACAATCCTGTAGTTTCATTCTCCAGCTTTGGGTTGATCACAGAGTCTTTCAGTCTGCAGAAGAAAAACGAAACAAAAGCCCTTCCACCTGGCTCCTCCTCATCCCACTCCTGACTCCAAAGTGATGGTGTGTGTGTGTGTGTGTGTTGGCAGTGACAGCGCTGTTTCTCCAGGTGGGAAAGCAGATGGGGAATATCGGTCCGGTTCGGTTGGAGAGCGGCGAGAGAGAGAGAGAGAGTGTTTGTGCGTGTCTATGAAGAGCTTGTGTACTTCTGGCTGGAGCGGGAGCTGGTGCGGTCCAGTCCGTTGCCATGGCAAGATCCCTTCCAGCGTCCTCCGGAGCACCGGTCGTCCAGAGGAGACGTCCTGTAGCACCAGCAGCACAGGCAGGACTACGAGGCAAAAACGAGAGCTGTCGGTAAACGTATTGTGCTTCATAAAAGTTTTTACAATCTTAACCAGAGTTGGCTATTAATCAGGTTCATTTACTTGAGTAGATTTTTGGGGGAAAAAAATGCACTTTTAGGAGTAGTTTTACTACACTGTCCTTTTTACTTGAGTAACCTTATTGTGACGTGTCGCTGCTGTTGCTTGAGTAAAATTTCTGGCTAGTTGATCCACTGTGAGCAACTTCACTGAATGAGGAACAAGCTCGTTCTGACCATAAGTTCACCAGACGCCGACACACACCTGCAGTTTTTGTCGAACTTTCGTCTGTTTTATACTGAAACAAATTAACTTAGAAAAAATCTCTCTTTTCTCTGATTGTTTTGTACTCATGTTATTTAAGTGAATTATTTTCATTTTGATCTTTAAAATATCAACATTTCCAAATAACTTTATATTTCAGTCCATCTGATGATGAAATTTTTAACTATTTTGACAACTGATAATTTGATCAGTTACTAAGTGATTGAGTAGAGTCTTTACCAAATACCTTTTTACTCTTATCTGAGTAATTTCTTGGACGGCTATGTTTTACTTTTGCTTGAGTAGATATGTTGAAGTCGTGTTAATTTTTGGCTGCTCTGCCAGCCTCTATCCTTAATATTTTGTCACACAACCACAAACTGCAGTGTGTTTTATGAGGTGTATCGTATTGTATCATTTATCGTGATAAATTCCACTTCACGATAAAGACTTTTGATTTGTTGTTGTCACCATAAATTCCTAATACTGATGATGAGTCAAGGGAGCTGAATACAAATGCACACCCCACTTTTCAGATTTGAATTTGTAAAATCTTAAGTTTTATACAGATGTGGGTAGAGCAACCAAACATTGTACTCAAGAAGGAGTAGCACTACTAAAACATATTTTTACTCAAGTAAAAGTCAAAAGTAGATGTCCAAGAAATGACTCAAGTAAGAGGGGGAAAAAGTATTATATAATAAAGTTACTCAAGTCTTGAGTTCAAGACTTGAATGATTAATCAAAACATCAATAATTTAAGATTTAAAAATTACATATTTAGATGGGCTGAAATATAAAGTTATGTGGACATTTTGGTATTTTAAAGTCCAAAATGAAAATCATTTCAAAGAAAATCAGGTACAAAAAAAAACTGATACAAATTTTCCGTTAGAAAACTTACCAAACTTTAACAGAAACTGCAGGTGTGTGTCTGTCAGGTAAATTTTTGGCTTGTTCCTCATTCAGTGCTGTTATTCACAGTGGGTAGAGAATCCAGAAATTTTACTCTTGTTAGAGTAGAAATACTTTGTAAAAAATGTACTCAAATAAAAGGTACAGTAAACATACTCCTGAAAGTACATTTTTTACACTCCCAGAGTTGGCTGTAACGTGACAAAATGGGAAAACGTTCAAACGCTGTATTTGCTTCCAGTGCCCTTTGTTTAAAGCCAAAGCGATCCTCCTTACCTGGAAGCAATTTTTAAACTTCTGGCTGACAAAGTAGAGGGCAATCGGGTTAATGCAGGAGTTTAGAGAGGCCATGTTGATCCCGATGTAATCCATCACCAGAAGGAAGCTGACGGGAGGAGGAAAAGGGCAGAACTTACTGTACAGACTCCCGGAAGCCCAAGAAACGGAGAACAATGGATTCTCATGAGGCTTTCTTTGGGTGTTGAGGTGGAAATCTGTTTTCCTACCTGAGCAGCTCGCAGCGGTTGGGGTCTTTTTCGTCGTAGATGGTTTTCTTCAGAAGGCGGCTGAGGTGGAGCGGCAGCCAGCAGAAAGCAAAGATCAGCACGAGGCAGAACACCGTCTTCGCCACTTCCCTCCGCTGCACCAAACACACAGAGGAACGTAAACACGGGGCTTCGGCGGAGAACGTTTTCACTGCTTGAGAAAGCCCTGGAGGTCTTCATTTTTTTTTTATTAATATAGACTCCTCAAAGGCTAAAGCTGACAGCTAGTCGGAGCAAGTTAGAAATGTCATATCTGTTGATGCAAACGGTATTTTGTAGAAGCGTAAATACGTTCAGATAGGTTCATCTGTGAGCCTTAAATCTTCTTTATACATGCAAACTGAAGACTTTTAGAAAGCTAGTCTCAAATAAAGGAAAGTACACCCTCCGCCAGTATTATTGCATCTCATTATTTAACAAAGACTTATTAAATTATTCACATCTAACCTGAAGAATGCAAAAACACAAACACATTGGCATTATTGCTAAACGCAAAGCCAAAAGTAAGACCAGGGTGTGAAGAGCCAACTGTGTTTGTACTGCTTTACTAGCAAGTATATAAATCAACACTAATTAACTAAACATCAGGAATTAGTCTGTCCCCACTAAGAGGAATCCACTGTTTTCACTTCTGATACCGATATCTGATGCTAAGTATCGACCGATACGATCCGATACAGAAAGACATTGCCTCACCGACTTAAAACGCTTCTTTATTTTAAACACGCACCAAAATGTACTGAATTGTAATTTTATTTAACTCTGCATCAGTACAGCACACTTACATACACCAATAGCTTCTTCACAAGCTTGGTGAAACATGTAAATACAACCTTAATCTGCTCAGTAAGTGAATTCAGGAGGGTAACAGTCAAATGTAAAATCAATAATAAAGAAACTGACAAAAACAAAAAGTTGACTATTTGGGACAAACATGTAAAAAAATAAACTGCAACAAACTTTCTTTCAAATGGTTGAGAAAGTTCAGTTAGGAATTTTAAATATAAAGCAAAACAAAAGTATGACGTCGCTCAGGGCACAAAGCATAGAACTAGATGGAATAGATCTGGCCTTATGGGCACTCTCACTAACACCCCATCTAGAATTTATTTAAGAGTTTCTGGACAACTTTTTATCATCCAGGGGCCACATATGGCCCTCGGGCCGCACTCTGCACACCGCTGCTCTAGAGTCAAATAAAACACTATTAAATGTTGGTCACGTTGTTGCTGAAGCAACGTTGTTTAAAGATGAATGGGCCATAAAACCACAAAAAGATGAAAAAACAAACAAACAAAAAAACCCCAAACAACTTTAAGTCTTTGTTCCAAAAAGCAGTTCTACAAGCTATAATTCACTTTGTTAAAATGAATTATTTACAAAAGCAAATTAAAGCCAAAGTGTTGTACTGTTCAGATTTGAACCCCAGATCTTTTTCCAGATTGATAAAAGGCGCCTTTTCTTCTCACCGCAATTATATCTTCTGTACGCAAGATACTGTCTGCTCGCTTTTATTCCGCATTACCCCTCTTCCAAACATCCGGCCTTTTAAGCTCAGCTGAACTCTACTGGCAGGTTCTTTCTGTGTTTTTTCTTTTCTTTCCTACACACCTGTTTCATGTGGTCGTTGAGCGCGATCCGCATGCCTTTCTTGCGACTGAGCATCTCGCAGGACATGAGCGTGTAGAAGATCCCCGTGCAGGCCAGCGGGAGGCAGAAGTAGAAGCCGAACAACCAAAAGTCTTTAACTTCCTTGTACAGCTGGCAGAAAAAAAGAAAAAAAAAAAACCACACACGCAATTAGTTTTAGCTAAAAATAAAGCACAAATCATTTCCTTCTGGCGTAAAAGCTGTGAATGCAATAATTCTCAAAGAAAAGAGCTAATAAATTATCCTCAGACTCTCGAACCGCATAAAAGGATCAAGAGTAGAGTTTAAATGCTTGACTTTTTTTGCTCCAATAATTCAAAACTGGATTCAAAAACATGTTTAATTATGATCCTCCTTCTTTGTTCGGAAAATAAACTGCAACACGTTTCCTCTACCACACGAACGCCTGTTCATTATATAATGTTTTTTGGGGGGTTTTTTGTTTTTTTTTTTTACTTAAAACTTTTAACTCTGGGTCTTTCCCTCTGACTGAAAGGGATCACATGTTTGACATTTCTTTCCAATTTCCTTCTTCCTATGAATTCACCACGGAGATCACGAGAGGCCGCCACATTAGGGTGATTTGCGCCGCCTTATCAGGATTCTGTGATTGCTTTCTGGCAAAGACAAAAGGGAGGCCCTGATTAAACGGACCGAGCGTCCGGGGCTCTCGTATAGCTCTGACGCGAAACCAGTTCTGTTGGAGCCGGAAAGCAAACACCAGGTGCACACGCTGAACGCCGTCCAGAACGCTCTCTCCTTACTGCTACGCCGCAGAAATTAAAAATAAACAAAAAGGAATCATTTTTTTAACTGATTCATGCAAAATTACAATCATCCCAGATGTTCTGCCCCTAAAGAGAAAGCCGTGCGGCTGTTAGTATTGAAGTCACTCGTGTTTTTATGAGTTTTCTTCCTCCCTATCTGAGTTCCTGAGAGATAATCCCCACAGCGCCTGGTACAGTCGACGTCAGAAGCAATTTGTCTTCCTGTTTTACCTCAACATTGCACACAAATAACCTTTGCCGGTCGCCTCCTGATGTCATTGCTGGACCGAAAAATGTAATTAACTACAATACGTTTTACTTAGAGGCTCGCAAAGCGAGGAGGCTGGCTCTGGTGACAACCTCTCATTGCATTCCCAACACTCTTCCGATGTTTTTGCGCTATTATTCACCAGAAGCGCGGTTGCCAAAGCCTGAACGCGGAGCCTGTGCAGACGCTAAACCAGCATGATCAGTCTGACTAATTTGATGGGAAGGTGAAGGAGTAGCTTCAGCGGAGGACGAGGTTCATGAACTGCAGTCCGTGCAGCTCTTATTTGTTGTCTCCAAACTCTCCATTTTGTGATTGTTTAAGATCAGGATGTAAAATGTACAACACAAGTGACCAGAAATATGACCTAATCATCTTTTTCCTCTTCTTTATTTACCTTTTTTGAGATTTTTTACGTGCCTTCCTTCTGCCCAGATTTACCCCTAACCCAAGCTGATTGGATGATTGGCCAAAATTATTGATCATTTTTGTGACAATTAATCGCAACAATTTCTGTGGAAGAATTTTGACCCCACTGTTCTTTGCAGAATTGTTCATTTTCAGCCTGTTTTAGATTTAAGTCCAGACTTTGACTAAGCCACTCTCAAGCATCTGTGAGAAGACAGAGGTTACCTGAGGTTAACCGCGGGAACCTCGTATGGATCCATGCAGACGCAGCGCTGGGTTCCTTTGTTTGTTTATCTTTGTTTTAATATAAGAAGGAAGAACTTTAAGGAACTGGCTGAAAATGTGCAATATCAAGAATAGGAGCATTTGAACCAGGATATTCACTTTAGCCCACAATTATTAGATTTAGGAAGTGAATCAAACACTGTCAATATTTACTCCGCTGCTCACTAATATTAGTGCTGGGACTTTCGCCCGTTAATTTCAATTAGTTAATTACATTTTTACATTTGACGTGTTTAAAATGTCAACGCAATTAATCACATTTTTTTCCTTTTTCACATACAAAAGTTCTGGCCAGAATATTTGTGTTGCGTTTCCGGTTCACCCGAAAGTCTGACGCCCAAGCGTCGTCCGCAAACAAGTGGCTTTTCTTGGCCCACTGGGCATTTGCTACAAAAACAATCTAACTGGACTATCGTTGCGTGAGCGTTGTGCTAAAAAGGGCTAGCCAGTCAACAAAGTTAATCAAGTCTATAGTAGCATCTCAATGCTAAGCATGTAGCTGCAGCACAGATGTCTGCAATGACAATAAAATCTCCCAGAAGTCACTGCACTGAATGATAATATTCTTGTTTTGAGACCATTTTCAAATTATATGATGCTAATGGCAAAATAATGCAAGAACACATTCTCGAAGATATTGCGATAAGTATTGTTGTTGCTGAGCTCACCTGTCTATTTATTCAATAATTCAGCAGCAAAAGGGTTTGTTGAGTTGAAAATAATGCTAGTTTTGTTGATTAAAATGCTGGAATTAATTCCAGACTCTGGAATTAAATCGATTTAAAACCTTAATCGAGTCCCACCACTAGTTGAACTGCAATAAACCGCAATGTTTGGAGCATGTATTGAGGGAAAAACAACTTGTTCATCTGCGTCAAGCAGGATGAGCGCGGAGCATATACCTTCATGAAGCTGGTGGCCTGCTCCGGGTGCAGCAGGCAAGTGCGCAGCTTGTTGCCCCTGTACGACATCTCTATCATGTCGAACGCCACCGCCTCGGGGACGGCCAGCACCACGGCGACCATCCAGATCACGGTCACCTCCATGGCCTTCCACAGGGGGATCCCCATGCCCTTCACCCGGCTCCACGATATCACGGCGTAGTAGCTAGAAACCATTCAGACGCGGACACAGTCGCTCAAATGTGTCCACAATGGTGGCCAGTAGGGAGTGTGTGTGTGTGTGTGTGTGTGTGTGTGTGTGTGTGCGCTGACCGGTCAATGCTGAGGGCGCACAGGCTGAGGACGGTGATTCCCACCGAGGCTTTCTGGATGAACGGGATCAGCTTACAGACGTGCACGCCGAACGGCCAGTCCTCGGCTATTAGCTGCGGCAGAAACAATAAAAACTTGTAATAAGAGAGATTTCAGTATCGCCTGTGCACACACACACGCAGATCTCTCAGAGGTTCACTTAAGGCTCCCTTTGTCTTTAATTCTTCCAAAATGAATTTAGTCGAGGCCAAAGCCTACAGCTGGACGGCCGCTCCTCGCTGCGGTCTGCAGGGGGGGGGATAGTTTCAGTTCTGGTCTGGACTGAGCAAGGAATAACAAATAAGACCGCGTGTTTAATTATTCTACATGCTTTAATGGGTATTAAATAGCCATCATCTAAAAAAAAAAGATCGAGGTCTTACAATGGCGCTTAATATCTTTGTCTATGAATTCTTTTCGTTATTTCGTGTCGATCCATCACATAAAAACCTCGGGTGGGGGACGCGTGGGAGTTTGAGGCTGTACCGTGAAAAAAAATAAAAATAAATCACAACCCCGTAATTCATATCCCTTAACTTAAAATCCACGTTTTTCTGCCACAGACGTACATTTCAACACAAGCGGCGACTCATAAACCAGTTGATAAAAAGTTAATGTGAAAGGCCTGATCGCTGGATGAGGCTAAAGGAAAATCAAATGATTTGTTTTTTTTTGTGTATTTTTTTTGGAAACCATTTTGCTTCACAATCAAATTAAGCTGGAACCAGAGTCAGGCTTGTATGATAAATATAAATGATTAAGAGCATAAAAGGCCTGGTTTCTTAATTATTACTGATGTAAATTAAACAGCTGGGATGTTTATTGTAACTTAATAACAATTTCCAGAAGGTCTAGGTTTCTTTTCCTGGCCTTAGTCCCAAAAAAGCCACACAGAAGGGAAACTAGAGTCAAAACGCAGACATCAGGCTGAAGGCTACCTTGTACACGTTGATGGGGATGGCGATGATGATGTACAGCAGGTCTCCGAGTGCCAGGCTGCCAATCAGCACGTTGGGTCCGTTCCTCATGCATTTGTTCCTGTAGATGATCCTGAGCAGCGTCGAGTTGCCGATGATCCCCACCACGAAGATCAGGCAGGAAATGATGGTGTTCACGTACTTGAAGGCGTGTCTGATCTCCGTCGGCTTGACGCACATGGGCGGGAACGGCGTCCGCGGACGGTCCGGCTGCGGCGCCGGGAGCCGGACGGACGAGTTGCCCTCCGAGGGCTCCAGGGGGTCGGGGACGCTCTGGGAGTCGCGGGCCGACCTCGAGGCCCCGGCCTCCGCCGCCACCAGGAGGCACAACAGCAGCACGACGGCCCTCGCTCTCACAAACATGTCGACCATCGGGGGTTCGGTCCGTCCAAACTCAGATCCTGCGAGGAAAAACACAGCGAGCGTCGCGCTGAACAAAGAGCAGGGTGTTGTTGCCAAAATCAAAAATCAAATCAAATGTTATTTGTATAGCACATTTCAGCAGCAAGGCACTTTAAAGTGCTCTACATCATAACAAACACAAAAACATAAAGTCATGCAACATAGAATCAATAATCAAAACACAGCATTAAATAAAGTTCCATCAATAAATTTGTAATTGATTACATTTCAAATACAATCCTAAACAGGTGGGTTTTTAGTCGAGATTTAAAGGAAGTCAGTGTTTCAGCTGTTTTACAGTTTTCTGGAAGTTTGTTCCAGACTTGTGGTGCATAGAAGCTGAAAGCTGCTTCTCCTCGTTTGGTTCTGGTTCTGGGGATGCAGAGCAGAACCAGAACCTGAAGACCTGAGAGGTCTGGAAGGTTAATACAACAACAGCAGATCTTTAATGTATTGTGGTGCTAAGCCGTTCAGTGATTTATAAACTAACAACAGTATTTTAAAGTCTATTCTTTGAGTTACAGGGAGCCAGTGGAGGGACTTTAAAACTGGTGTTATGTGCTCTATCTTCCTGGTTTTAGTCAGAACGCGAGCAGCAGCATTCTGGATCAGCTGCAGCTGTTTGATTGATTTGTTGGACAGACCTGTGAAGACGCTGTTGCAGTAATCAATACGACTGAAGTACGCCAAGTGTGTTTAGGAGAAATGGAGAAGGTTTCGAGGAAATGACCACTCTAATCGTTTTAAATTCTCTCACTTTAGTCAAAGTCTTCCTGAAAAACCTCAAGAGTTCTGCTTTCATCTTCCTCAGCATTACAAGTATCGGCACACACACAGCATTTCTAAGTCATTTTGAGAAAACACAACATTTTATCAAGTATTTTTTGGTCTAGTTCACTTTAAAATAAGACAAAACTAACTTACAAGTAACTTTTCAGCAGAATATCGGAGCCTGTTTTAAGTCAATAATTCCTTAATATTTATGAGAAAACATTCTAGTTCCACTGGTAGATTATTGCACTTATAACAAGATATTTTTCTCATGTTGTAAGTGAAAAAATCTGCCAGTGGAACTAGAACGCCTTTTAAAAATCAGTATTAAGGAATTGTTGACTTAAAACAGGTCATATATGTGGCTGAAAAGTTTCTTGTAAGTTAGTTTAGTCTTAAGATATTTTCACTAGAAACTAGACAGAAATACGGAATATGTTTTTGCTGTTTTTGCTGCAGGAACTGCAGTTTTCTGTGAAACGTACAAGAGAGCCAAAGCAAGCCGCACATTTCTTTCATATAAGCTAATGGTTTTTGTGACTGATGTCTTGTAAAACCTAGATTTAAACTGTATTTATATGTTTTTATATTTTCTACGGAAAACAGCAGAAATATGAAAATCCATAAATGTTGCTATTCACGTTTCAGGTCAGGGCCCATTTGTTTGCACTGTTGAATCTTTGGTTGCTTAAAGAAAGTGTGGCGCTTCGTTTGACCTTTCACACCCGCAGCCCAAAAAATCACCATGACAACCAGCACTTTTGGATGTAGAAATCTGACTGTATGACTTTAAGATTTAAACTTAGACATTCAAAGTAGACAACAACACAGCTACTTTTCAAAATAAGAGATCTTAACCAGTGATTAGAGAATTTTTTTTATGCTTTCAAAAAAAAAAAAAAAAACTTTTTTTCAAAATAAGAGACTCACCTATACATATAAATGAAATATCTGCAATTGTAGGTCTCAAAGCACTCATGGACATAAACTGGTGACGTAAAATGAATAACACACAGATGATTTTCAGAGTAACAGTCAAGCCACCAGGGGGCGCTAGCGGAGCCTCAGGAAACTTGAGGGAAGATAAGAAAAAAGAAATTTAAACTAATTCATTTTCACATATTTTTCTAATTTTTAATTTAAAAAAATATCTAATGTTTTCCAATCACTATTATTAAAAATATAAACTAATTTATTGAAATGTCATTTACCATGCTTGTCTTTCTGACTGGCTGCTAGTCAAAGTTCTCAAGCTGTTTTGCTCCCAATGCTAGCATAGCTAAAATTGAACGCTATGAGTCAGCATTTATGCTAAACACATGTAATAATTATTGAAAGTAGAGAATAAAAGTGAGGAAAGCATTCTAAAAGTTTATGTTTCTTTACATGTTTTGTAGAAAAGAGCGTCTCCAGCCAGAAGCTAACGCTGTTCGGCAGAGAGCGTAAGGAAAGCTGGTTCAGAAATCAATGTGGCTCCACAGAACAACACTGATTTATGGTCAATGTTATTGCAAATTTAACAGCGAAGGCGTAAATCTTCACGAGTCAGTACATGAAGCTGTACCGACTCATGACGTCAGCAATGTTTGCCTGTGGTCAGACCTCTGCAAGCAACCACAAGACTTGACTTTGTGTGAATTTTTAGAATATTATCACCTGCGTCTCATAGTGTATGATGAAGTCTTATTTCTGCTTTTAGAAGCAGTCATTTTATAGACGTACTGTTGTGGTAATAGACTGTAATAGTGATATGAACTCCTTCTCTGCTGGGTTAGCCTCAGAAATTCGCTTGCAGCTAAAATAAAACCACAGACGCAAGATGTTGCCTACAGCTGTTTTCAAGTGATTCTCTCTGAGTTGAAAATGGATGGAAGGAGGAAAACTAAAAAAAAAATCTTTACTGTGCTTTTCTACTGCCTTTTAGAATCATTTGAACCTTTTTTTTACAGTAAGTCTTATCAGTTGCCAGCTTGCTTATCCAGCCACATAATGCGAGGAATATGCAATGATTCTATTTTCGATATCTGAGCTAAGAACCAAAGCTCCACTGGAAATTTAACCCAACTTTATATGAACTGCTTTGAGTCCCTGCTACGCTCCAGGAACACCCACAATTTGTCCAACACACAGTGCTAATCCTGTCATGCTCACTGTGTTTTCTCTGTATGCTGCAGCAGCATAAGTTTCAGTAAACATACCACCATGTACGTCACTGCATTAGTACAACCTGTTGAAACAAAAGTGTGCAAGTTGATTTCATTGCTTTCATTTAATCCAGGAAAGCTACAATTATTCCCACCGCAGCTGGAAAGCACAACACATTGACCACCACTCAGCTGTTTGTAGCCTCAAACCCGAACACTGGAAGCTCATAGCTCGTCATTTGGAGTTTTATCTCATTATGTAAACTTTAAACAGCAAGAGTGATACGATGGGCAATTTTAGTGGGTTGCGTCCTTGGTGTGCCCTGATAACACGCCAATATGTACTAGAATAGAATAGAATTCAACTTTATTGTCATTGCACTGTCACAAGTACAAGCAACGAGATGTAGTTTGCATCTATCCAGAAGTGCTCTACGAGATATAAATATTTATTTACGGATATACAAGACTATGTATGTATGGACTATAAGGGGTTATAGCAAGAGATATAGATATAGATGCGATATAGATACTATGCGTTTTCCCAGAGATTTCTGATTGAGTCAGACATCCTGCCATGCACCTGTAGTAGTTTGATGCTAGCTAGCTGTCTATTTAAATAGCTAGATGGATAGCTAGCCAGCTATTATAGCTAGCTGTATAGCTAGATGAATAGCTACATGGATAGCTAACTAGCTATCATAGCTAGATAGATAGCAATGAAGTTCGCAGCTAGCTATCGTAGCTAGCTGTATAGATACTTTATGACTCATGGTCCGCATAAAAAAAAATCAAGATTAGCAACCAAACAGACATACATATGTGCAATCGTCTAAATATAAAAAAAATAAAATAAAAAGGTGCAGAAAATCTATTATAATATCTCTTAAAACCAATAAAAATATTTGAAATACAGAAATGTTATGCTAGTTCGTCACTTGACAGTCGTCAGCGACGCTTCGCATGAGGAGGGGAGCCACAAGGGGTCATTGCGAAGGAAGCTGGGTGTTCAAAGAATGCTGTGTCCAAGAGTATGTTGACGGAAAGTAGAGTGGAAGAAAAACATGCTGTGGAAAAACTTGCGCCAGCAAAAGCGAGGAAGTAGTAACATGTTATTTACAAAGCTCCTTCAAAATATAAAATCACAACGAGCTTCACACGATCCAACGCTGAATAAAGCAGCGCAGATTAAGGAGAAGTTGATTTAAACTGGCTTCTAAAGGCGACCACAGAGTCCCTGGATCTCAAGTACAAAAGGAGGAGAGCTCCAGGTGAAACTGAACAGAATGACATAACCAGGTGTCTGTTTGTGAAAAACTCTCCAAGTCAGTGAAATAATCTTAAATTGTAAAATAAAGCAGAACCCTGTGTCGTCGTGTCGACATGGGAGGCACTCCTGAAAACCTTTAGGGTTTTGTCAGAAGCCTCAAAGCAGCGTTTTAAACGACTTGCAGCTGTTCCGGAGAGGCTTTGCTAAGGTTTGCGCTTGATGCTCCACGGTGATCCGAGCGCGGTGAAACAAAAGCATGAATAATTGTTTCCAGTTCAGGGCGTGAGAAAACGTGGCTCACTTTTCTCAGTTGATAAAAACAGGGAAGCTGAAGGTTCCTAACAGGACTGAGCCGAAGAGCCGGAAGATCCAAATGTGAAGCAAAACCTACTTGAGTTATGCTAATGGAAAGTTGAGTGAAAGGAAACAAAAAACTAATGACAATGACATAATTATACTTCACCAAGTTCTAGTACTGTCAAGAGGAAGATTCTTCAGAATAAATCTGAAAAACTGAAATTTTGAACAACTGTAAGTAGACGTGAGCGACACGAACTTAAAGTTTCATCAAAACACTTTGCGGCAGTGTCGTGATAACAATAAAAGTGACAATAAGAACTATTCCTTATACCTTGTCTAGGCAGCAAGCACAAACACTAGCTCTTGAAAAACATAAGCATCAGTAATACGCTTCCTTCAGTCCTTCCAGTCAGATAAACTGCACACAGTAACCACATCTAACCATATTAAAGAAAATGTTTTGCCACCTATTGACTCTCTCATCATCTAACAAAAAAAAATAGAGAAAATAGTAAAGCTAACAATCCAGAAAACACTGACAGTTTATTTTTAAACATAATTGGAACAACGATAAATCAAAATTCTTATCACGATAAGAAATTTATCACGATAAACGACAATCCTGTGAGCAATAGTCATCAAAATTAATTTTGAACAAATACTTGGAAAAACAACTGACACACACGCTGCTTAATAAGTCTACGCATCATGCAGCCTTACATTTGTAATTCAATTGGTGTAATAGATGAACGTCTCAGCAAAGTTCCAGCTCTGACCGAGATGCTAAAAGCGCCATCCACTCGCAAGCAAGATGAACAAAACGGCGAACACAAAGTCACCCAAAGCGCCTCGTTTTCACAGAACAAAATAAAGGAAGAATAAATGAAGCTCATTGTGTCTGTGTATGTCCGCTGTTTGTAACAGAGATCCTTTATGGGGTTTTTTTTTTTCTTGGACAGATTTTGGCTCTGAGCCTCTGCAGAATCATGCGTGTCCATAAAAACCGCCAACGGGCATCTGAGGCCCAACAGGCTGCGGGGATTGTGACGGCGGTAGAGAGCGGAGCGTCGGGGACGAACACGTTCCCACAAAGAGAGCCTCTCTGTGCGAGTGCACGGCTCTTTATACGATGGCAGAGGTCGCTGCTAAAAACGCTCGTCCTCCTCCATACGGTCCAGTGCAAAATAACAAACGGCCCAACAAAACAAAACAAGGACGACCGTTGTTCATCTCAGCAATCGGCTGCTCCATCCAAACAGAGACGGGAAGGCCTGGGTATCACAAGAAACCAGTTTAGATTTTTTTTTTTTTGGCCACAGTCTGTGTAAATATTCCACCCTGTGAATGATGCTTTTGTGTTGGGCAACATGGCGGCTCATTAGAGTACATTAGAGCAGGGTTTTCTGATTTAATTAGGAAGCTTGGTCCTTTTATTCTATTACAAACCATCTCTGACCTTTAGCTCTGATGGCTTCTTTTTTTTCTCCCTTTTTAAGAATTAAGGAAGGAAAAAAGTTGGGTGAAAGAGCTGATGGGGGGGGGGGGGGGATTTTTGTTGGTGGTCAGAACATGTGTGACCAGATTGAGGTCAGGATAGAGGAGGGAGAGGCGAGTGTTGAAAGTGTTTATTTATTTTAAAGAAACCTGCAGAGGGAGAAGAAGAAGAAGAAGAAGAAGAGGCCAAAATTGAGAAAACTTTCCTGCTGCAGAGTTTAGAAGAGCAAACAGGTGGAAAAGGCAGGAGTGGAAAAACAGCAAGTGAAAAGAAAAGGCTAAGAGCTGCGCTTCTTCAGTCAGCAAATAACCGGGGGCACCGTTACAAATCACATTTAAAATTTACATAAATGATCTTTTTGCACGAATTAAAATTTGTGCAAAAAAAAATGTTATAACAGAAGTTGGTTTCCAAATATAAAGATTTCTAAGCTTTTAAGTGTTTTTGGTTGTTTTTTTTTAAACAATAAAACATGACTTTGGTCACAAAACTCATTAATCTGTCAAACTTAACGACGTTGTGGCTACAGCGACTCTGCAGAAGTCCGCAAAACAAATTAAGCTTTTATCGAATAATAATGTATGTGAAATATGTTACAGCAGATGCAGCAAACTGTATTAAAATGTAAAATAAAATATCTGTCCCGTTTAAATAAAGCTTTTGGGATATTTATTTTCGCTGTGTTTATGCAGTTGTGATCGACACTAAATTAAAATAAAATAAAATAGAATGCCACCTACATATGACTAATCGGTTTCATGCAAAGGTGTGACTGCTAAAAGGTTGAAGTCAGTAAATAAATCCCACATATTCATGCATTCAATCAGAAATGCAACGATGAGCCACATTCCCAGCAGTTGGAGAGGAAACCAGACACACTTACGGATTTCCAGAGTCACGGCGAATGTTGGGGGCGTCAAACTGTTCGCATCAATATTCCGCGCAGAGTCGATCCGATCACATCGATCGATTTGGGATTAATTAACGAACATTTGTAATAGCGCCGTCCCTGAGTTAAAGATCCCAGCTCGTCCTCCTCCAGCAGCAGCAGCAGCAGCAGGAACAGACGGTCCTCCTCTCCCTGCAGCCTCTGAGCTCCGCGGCTGCATCGCTGCTTTTATAGCTGCAGGCCGGGAGGCTGCAGGAAGAACCAAT
Organism: Xiphophorus couchianus; assembly: GCF_001444195.1. NCBI lineage: Eukaryota > Metazoa > Chordata > Actinopteri > Cyprinodontiformes > Poeciliidae > Xiphophorus > Xiphophorus couchianus. Next base: position 24,628,750 of record NC_040250.1, on the reverse strand, counting down.
CACAGGCCCGGACACGGCCATCCTTCCCTCCGCGAGAATCAGTCTGAGCGCAGAATTATTTTCAACTTTCTAACTTTTACAGATGTCATCAAAAAGTAACAAAAACAAACAACAACAACAACAAAATAAAATCCACCATATCCACTTTGAGGTTCTAAAAACCGACAGAAACTTTTATTATCGTCTTTCTGTAACGTGGCCGAACGTTTCATGTTCCCCTCAGTGACGGAACATTTAATGAGTTTATATTCGGGATTCTGTACATTAAGTTAATTTGCGGAAGATAATTAAGCTTAAAAAGCTTCTACAATTACCCAATTAAACTGTAATAATATGGATACCACTCTTTAGTGAGCAGAAATAAGGCTAGGTGTTTACCCACAAAACAAATAAATCAGTTAAATTGTAATTATTGAGACAGTTTTACTCATCTGGTTTGTAAAAAGAAGTTACAGGAAACGGATAAACCATTTAAGGTTTATCAGCCTAAGGCTGCTGGCCCTGGTTGGTTATTACTCTAGAAAAACTGTGCAATCGTTCTATTACTACATGAAATTAGAACTAAAGCTTAAACAAATGCACACCGCTGAATATTTTATCCTAATTCAAAGAATAAAAAGCATCTGGAGAGCAAAATCAAATAGTAAATAAAACCTGAAATATATCTTTTAACACTAGTTTTGTTTTCTTTCTTAAAAGTTGCTCCCACATGTTTTGTAATGCTCCTGGATTTGTTTGTTCCAGTGCCCAAATCTACTTAGACATGTAACAGGCCAGAAAAACCAGAGATAGGGACAGTTTCCAACCCTCACATGCTGAAAACACACACCCACCCACCCACACACACACACACACACACACACACACACACACACACACACACACACACACACACACACACACACACACCAGCTACAAAGGCCCTTTCTCTGGAGTCTCTTTAATGACACCCATCCCCTGCTCTATTTTGGGAGGTGACTATTCCTGGGGCACCATTACTGTCATTAACACAGTCTCATATTATTACACCATTATCTGACATTAGCACCATTATGCATGGCACTCAGTGCCTTATTACTGTGCACCGGTGTGTGTGTGGGGTGTGTGTGTATGTGTGTGTGTGTGTGTGTGGACGTGCTGCTGTCCCTGATGCTCCACAGGATGCAGCCTTGTTGAATGGACGTTTATTGTTTTATGGGACGTTTACTCTTGGAGAGCTACTGTAAAACGTTTTCTGCTTCCTACTCGCCTTTCTCAGGAAGCAGCAGAGCTTTGAACTCTTGATTAAAGTTTGGTTATTTTTTTTGGCCCACCAAACAGAGGCTGATCAAAAAGAAGAACGCCGATAAGAGCGGGACAGATCCCCTCATTGTCTTGGAGCTGAGATAATTGCCTGAGCTGCATGGCAGGGATCCACGCAGGTCCAGAGGGATGAACGGGAATAAAAACCACTCCCTAGATGGGATGTGTCTGTCTGCACCGCATGACGTCTGGAGCAACTTGCAGGCACCGGTAGGATCAGAAGATCCGATTGTTGCGGTTTTTAGGTCATGTCAAATCACTCAAAAAGTTTTTTCTTAATGGCAGTAACCCTTTTACCGCTATGGGTAAACTGGGCTGCCATTTAGATAAATTAAGAAGTTTATTTGACCTGCTGAGTGTTTTACACTTTCTCGTTTGCATTATTGCAACATTTCAGACAATAGCGGGGGACGTTTTCTCTTCCTTTCCGACTTAAGGAATCTCGGCTGGAATTTCAAAACAAACGTGTGTAGATGCGAAACCGTCTTCTGGCACACAACATTAGCTTTTTATCGGCTATCCAGTTTTTTAGTCGGCCAAACTGAATTTTCTTGTGGTTTCTCGATGAGACAAAACACTAAAAGTCTTCGCCGTCTCACACGGCGGAGGAACGCTGCCTGGAACAACACCGTAGACCACAGAGAAGGTTGTACTGGTCCGGTCCCATCCATCTAATTCCCACACCTGCTTAGTCCTCTATAAGCAATTAAGCAAAGATTGTGGAAGAATAATCTTTCTTAAAGCTGCAATATGCAGCTTTTATATAATTTTTTTATATATATATTTGTTGAAACTGTCATCGTGTCATGGTATGAGACTGACAAGCCCACCCCTTTCTCTCAGTGCTCACCAGAAACAACCAATCAGAGCCAGGGGGAGGGTCTTAGCGCTATCAATCATGCTCGTGTTTTCGTTTTCCATAAAACATTCCTAAAACATTCTGAAAAACCGAGTCAAATCGTCCCACCACCTTGCGGTTTCCACTGCGTTGTTTCCCTCTGGCCCAATGAAATACTTTAAACGTGACAAAATGCGGAACAATTTAAAGTGGTTTTCAGTGTGGCAGAAATATTCCGGAGAAAACCCAACGGGACACAGCGAGAAAATGTAAACTCTACCGAACAAGGTTATGCTGTCATTCTTTTCTTGCCCACATTAAAACCTTTTGAATTTTGGAGTGCTGTTTGTTTCCATTGTCGGTTGTTCATCAGAACTGGTCACCCATTTACTTTTTTCCTTGCTTTCTTTCCCTTGTGGTTGTGCGCGCTAACTTCCTCCTCTATCCGCCGATATGAGACGTAGAGATGCTCGAACCATGAGGAAAAAGTACAAACAAACCCGAGGTCCCGTGCAGCTGTTTGCTATAATTACACTAATTATTTATGACCATCGGCAGGTCAAAAGCCTGAGACTCCAAGATTTTTTTGTTTGTGACTTTTATCTTCGAAGCCGATGGCTCGCAAATCTCTGGTTCGCTATCAAACGGAATCTCAACAAAGGTTTCATAAATATGTCGAAAGGAGCGTCCCAGCTGATGATAGCGATCGAGGGGATGGAGGTAAAGAAATCACTGACCGACATTCACTTCGAATGATGCATGTGGGCTCTCAGACACCTTCACCATAAATTAGCCGGAGCCTCAAAGATGTAAACACAAAATCTGACCAGGTATTTCCTAGTTTCTCCTGTAAACATCTTAGTACAATTGAAATGAGTTGCAAGTAACTTTTCATCAAGATATGGGAGCTTCATTTAAGAAATATAATTTCTTTAGCATAGATGAAAAAGTACGAGACTATATCTTGTAAAAGTGAAACAATCTGATTTGTTTTTATATCTATATCTTGCGAGTTAGTTTTTTTAAGTGTACTAAGATATTTGCGCTAGAAATTTAGACCAGATATTATGTTTCTACAGTGCGACTCCCCATCAGAAGTAACTCTGGCTGCAAATCTGTGCTGTGTTTTAAGCGCAGGCCAAAAAGTGGGATTGTGCAACATGAAGCGGTGGTTTGCAAACAGCAAAGAATGCAAACGACACAGAAAGGAAGAGAAAAAAAAACATGCGCTGGAACGACAAAAGGCATTCAGGAAACATCCGATTAGTGGCGCGACTCTCCCAACACAGCAAACCGCACATCCACAACGAGCCGCAGCGCTGCAGTTTCTGTGTGTTTTCCTTCCTTCTGTGATGTTCCACCGGATCAAAGCGCTGTGGTTGTCATGTCGGTCTGAGATCGTTTCAGTCTTCGCCTCTGGGTTTTAGAGATCAAAACATGCATGGCTGCCTTTTTGCAAGAAGCGGTTCCTGTTGTTTTATTTTTACGTTTCAAGAAAAAAAGAAGCATATTTCTGTTAGGAGAGAATGTTTTTTTTCTGGAGACGACAGCTTGATTCTGCCCTCGACGGTTGTTGTTTTTTCTGCGGATATCCTCATCGGGAGGCCGCTCTCTCGCGCTTCTTCCTGTTTCTGTCTCCCCCCCCAGCAACGAGGACAAGAAGTACAGCCAGGGTTTCCGAACTGGTGTGTCTCCGTGCCGTTTCCCCTCCCCAACACTCACGGTTCCTTCTAGGATTTCCTCAATTGGTGCTCTGCTGGGAGATGGCGCGCGGTCTCAGGACGCTGACCTCACATCGCTTGGCCGACCGTGTAATGCGCCGTTCTGTTCCAGACAGACAGATGTTTGTGGTTGCTGGTAAAGGCTCCATTTATTATCCCACCTCACTGGTGTGGTCTTACCATGGCGCTTAATTTCTTTGTCTATAAATTCTGGTTTTGGAAAGTTTTTTTTTGCAATATTTGCAATATACAAAGAATGACACTAAAAGTACAAGCAATTGTGCTTGTTGATCTGTTTTTCATGTCGTTAGATTGAAATCTGCTTTGTTTTCACGTCGTGTTTCATCCAACAAAATGACATTTCCGTTATTTTCTTGCAAAATTCTATTTTTACCTCTACTTCGAATCTTGAAAATGTGCATAGAGTAGAATAGAAACCGCATTTATTGTCCCGCAAGGGGAAAATTCACGTGTAACAGCAGCAAGAGATGCAAAGGTTCACTCAAAAATTTCTTCAAGTGTTAAGGACAAAACATGTGATAGACAGAGAGCAAAAAGAGCTTTTTTTGGTAGCAAAAGTTGCAGACCGTTAGTGTAAGATTATCTAACGGTACTCATGTTTTAAATTGTAATTTCAGCAATGCAGGTGGTGGTGGGACTTTTCTAAAAAAAACTGGAGCATCAGATTTAGAGTGAAAAGGTTTTCGTCACCTTACAAATATGAATTGTTTTGGATTTTTGGTTACACACAAATGGATCATTAAACTAGTATTTTTTTTATATATACATATTGATTCATTCATTAAAGAAGAAAAAAACCCTGTTGATTCAAACCAAGCTGATTGTACATGAAAAATCAAACTCCTCTGTCTTGAAATCGTGAATAAACCTCGACAAACTTTTTCTTTTTAAACAGGTAAGGTTAACTTTTGTAGCCAAGAAGAAGAAGCTTAAACATTTCTTTGTTTGCAGAGTGAGACACTGAAACATCCAAATTGTGCTTATAGTGTCACAGTGAATTAGGATAAAGTCCATAACATGACCTGACAAACACTCAACTTTTGAAAAAAATAATAATAATAAAAGACTAAAGAATCTTGATCGTGCTTAACTAGAAATTTCATCTCGGATCAGTGACAAAACCTAAGGTAGATAAACATAATCCATCCTAAGACATGACTGAGAGTGACAAACACCTGAGTGTGTGTGTGTGTGTGCCTATAAGGTTTCTTGTATCTCTGGTATCATTTCTGACTAACGCTTAGTTGTGTTTCTGAGTTGCTTTCTGAGCGTTGCTCTTCCTCAGCCTTGTTAGCAGCCTTAGCTGCTAACAGTTTTAAAATTTAAGAACTTTTATGATGAGTCAAACTATTTTTATCGAGTGAAAGGTCGGAACTTATTCAACAACAACAAAGTTTTTTTGTTGATGATGGCATATTGTAAGCAGAACAGAATTTGGCATTGTTCTATACATTAAACAAAAATAATCAAAGAAACAATGTCTGGATTGTGTCACGTGTGCCTTTAAAATAGATCTGTAGTAATAATAGCGACGTTATAAACACAAACGTTCCCTTATGTTGGCTCAACGCTCTGTCGCTGTTAAAGGAGTAGTTCAGACTCTTTTCTTTTAAAATGTGGGGTGCTGGAGAGTTGCTATCTGTGCTTGGTTTCTTACTTTCGGTAGTCTGAAGGATCTCGGTTTACTTCTAGAGACCTGATCTGTTGGCTCGTCAGAATGGGGGGAAGATTTCGGCCATCTTAGACGGCTGTGCAGCGACTGGGCTTCTGCTGGTCCAGATTGATTTGTGGTTTCCTTCGAGTTCTGAACTGACCTGTCAGATCTGATGTGGCAAATCCCAACGTTGTTTTTGAAAACTAATTCGGTGTATAAATGTCACATTGACCATAAGAAAAAGGAAATGAGCTGCATTTAGAGTCAGACAGAAAATGTATGGATTGTAAGATTAGCCCCAATTTATGCGTGGAAGCATTTTTAATTAACTCCTATCAGATTTTTATTAAACTTTCGGAGTAGCACTGGCAGGTTGGGCCATTTGTGGCTAATAATGCTCAGTGTGGTTTTATGGAGTCCCAAACAGAAATGGATCAAAGTCAGAGTGACTTTATTCCTCATCTTATTTTCAATTTCATTTTATCAAAGTGTGCTGTGTTGCTTTTTAAGATTATTTCGTCTACATCACGTTCTTAGACAAGTTCTATTCAAGCAAGGTGAATGGCTTTAAATAAATAATCCCCCAAAATTGAATTCCAAAAACATTTTAAACCTTTAGCGTTCACCTTTTGATCACCAGCTAAGTCAGCCTGATCTGGAAATGTTGAAGGATTCCTCGTGTGCTGCTGATACAGTTCTCTCCAGTGCAACAGAATCGATGCAGATCTCCTCAAATATTGCAGAAGTTATATAAATGGAAAGCTGAACAAAGATGGATGGCACTAAACAAGATGTAATCCTGAAAGGAAACCTGCGAGAGAAAAATATTATTATTATTATTATTCAATCTCATGCAACTTTGCGCAGATGCTCTGTCTGTGCTAATGAAGATTAGCTCACTTCAAAGCAACAAATCCTTGGAATGGCTCCTAAAGACGCACCCTTACTTATTTCTTTTAATAATAAAGCTCAAGTTTTATTGGCACTTGGGCGCTCTCTCTTACGGTGCATCCACTTCTTTGCGTTTTCTTTTTTTCTCCAGGTCATTAAGCATGAAAATAAAAGGCTAATGCAGTACGACACGACACTCTCCGTCCTTCCTTTTGGTTCAAACAAAGTATCCAAAGCGAAAACAGAAAAGAGATACACAGTCTTCAAAGACAGGACGGGACTCAGCTTAAAAACACGAGAAGCACGTTTTTAGACATGATTCAGATTAAAAATGGCAACCTGTTCAAACTTTGTTCCCCAGAGCTTTAACCCTCCTGTTATGTTCGTCTCTAGATACAGCAAAAATGTTTGTGGGTCAATTTGACCCGGGGCGTGTTTAATCATGCAATAGTGTCAGAAACCAAAACATTCCTCCAAAACATTTTTGTGTCTGATTATTAACTCCAATATTAACCATTTCAATCAATATTTGTGCAATGATGGTTTTTTTATTTCTCAGAAATTAAGGATCAATGACGACAACTTACTCATTCACTCATTTGGACATAAAAAAAATGGAATTTATATTTTTAATATCCACTGAAAAAAATCTAGACACAAAAAAACAATAATTTCCTTGAAATGGATTTTTGGGTCAATTTTTTTATATTACACTTTTTTTTTTTTTTTCAATGATTGATCTTTATAATTGAATTTGAGACACACATACTGTTCTGGGTCAAATTGACCCACTGATTAAAATCAAGATAAATGAGTCATGCAGAGAGTATTTATGTTTCCCTCCACTTCTGCTGAGTGTCACTCAGTGTGGGTGGAGTTTGTCCACGGGAACAGAAAAGGTTCCCGTCAAAAGTTGTGAACACTTTCTGCTTTCTCGCAGTTTCCTAGTGAAGTAAAGAGAGCAGTGAGAAAGTGGCTTGTGTGTGTCTTGGTGTGCATGTGTGTGTTGTGTTGTGTTTGTGTGTGTGTGTGTGTGGTGAAATATGGTTCATAGTTGCAAGGAAACATATAGAATTGGACATTTTTTTATCTTTTGTTTGCACTTCAACTTGACTGCCGGGTCAAATTGACCAGAACTGTATCTATGTAAAAAGTAGACCCAGGGGTTGGTACAAATGTGTAAAATGAATAACTTTTCAATTTATATGTATGTTCTATTAAGACAAATAGAAAAAGTTTCATGCAAAAAAAATGCTTCCAACTATTTTAAAAAACGTTTTAAACTTTAAAACGGGTCAGTTTGACCCGGAACATAACAGGAGGATTAAATGAATTCGATCCAGTGCCGTCTTAGGCTGTAAACACTGTAGATGTTTATTGCTGGCTTTGATCTGGTTCCTATCAGTTTGAGTGGTTAAAAGCCTGTTGCTTTGAGAGCAGGTTGGCCAGTGAATGATTTACGAGGCGGTGAACAGGCCTTGTAAAGGCTTTTTCTTTTTCTTTTTCTTTGTTTGCAGCATCTCGTCAAAGATATCGCCTAACAGGACGAGACAGAAACACCGAACAGCCGTGTCAAGAATATTACGTTATTTTTGTTGGCCCGCGCGATCCGGTCTCTCTCAAAACAAAGTAGAAAATGTCAAAAAGGTTATCCCAAACACCAATGATTACTTACTCACTATCTCAAACAATGAGATGGTGGTTTTTGGCACAATTTCCCTTTCATTTTTTTTTCTCCTTTGTTGCAACGTCTCAAAGGTTAAAACATGTTTTCGGTTTCTGATGCCGAACTCAAAGCAGAAGCAAAGTGACAATAAAACGGGAATCTATTTTGTTTTCCCTGCAGCTCCCACAGCTTTTGGAAACGGCGTTCTGGCATTTGGGGATCATAACGCATCTGGCAGTTATCAGTCCTCTGGCTCTGCGTTGCTTCACAGTGCGAGATGTGCCTGTTTGTGCGCTCGCCGCCGCAGTTCGGTTTGCGTCAGACCCGGGACGCCGCGGCCGAGAGGAGGCCATCGTGACAAAACAATGGGATTCCATGAACCCTGTTTTGTTTGGTTTTTTTTTTTTGAGTTTTCAAAGTGAGAAAAACCAAAAGAGAAGAAAAAAAAGCTAAAGAAAACCCATCAAAAATGCATGTTTGAATAAAGCAGCAAGAGGAAACAGCAGGAGCGTGACCTCACATTGTGCTGAGGATTGATTTTTTTTTCTTTTTGAGGGCATTTATTTCTTCCAAGTGGCAACGCCGATAACCCCGGTTAACCACCGGAGACATCAACGTTTCGCGATCCATCATCGCCTCGGGAACAGGAACGGCACCTTGACCTCCAGCAGCAACGAGTTGGGGAGGAGGGGGTTTATTATTGGCCGGGCAGAAGTTGCAGTGTTTGTTAGTGTTGAGACAAAGGGGGTTTTAATCTCCCTGGTTAGCCACAGTATAACAGTGGAGGAAAAGCACAGTCAGGATAGGTGTGTACTTCCTTTCCGCTCAAGCTGAGTGCAGGAAGCCACATGCTGAGACTTGAGAACAGATGCAGGAATACAAAAAAATATTTAAAAAGTCATCCTGAGGGCTTGTTTCAGTTCCCTAGATGTAATCTAAAGATACATAATTACTTTTTTTCTATTAGAGGAAAGCAGAATATGAATGCAGATGTGAGTTTCTGTTGTTGTTTTTTTTTTTTTTGCCTGAATTGACCCCGCCTCATCTGACACTTCAGAACCAGAAAGCTTTTGTTGCTGGAATTATCAAAACCGGGAACTTTTCCACAGTTTGTCAATTTGCACCCCCCCCCCCCCCCACCCCCCAACTTCACTGAATTATTTCAGGATTTTGTGAGACAAACCAACACAAAGCAAAGTGCATCTGAAAGCAGAAGGAAAAGGACAACGTGGTTTCCAGTAGTTGCTTTCAGAAAGTGGGAACCTAGAGTCCACTTGTTTTCTTTATTGTTATTATCACTATTTAACGTCCATCTGCGAAAGGCTCAGAGGTTTTGTTAGAGAACAAAGACCAAGAAATACAGCAGACAGATCAGGAAGAAAGATGTAAACAGCATAGACGTTTGACCTTTGACCGGGGTCGAGAGCCATCTTCCTGGAGGACAGCTATGCTAACAGGCAGCCAGAGCAACAAAGGAATGAGACGCATTATAAATCCAGTATTTGTAACAAAACTAAGATTAATGCTTACTTCACTGGTAAAAATATTAACAATGTGTTATTTCTCTATTAAGCATTTTTGTTTGCGTATTGCTGAATGTTTTTCTCAAAGACAGTCAAAAGGCGCCATGTAGGAAGCTGAGAGTCAGTCAGATTCAGTAACTGCGTTTCCATGACAAATATATGTAAAACGTTGTTGACGTTACGCTATTGTCGGGGGAAAAAACCGCAACAGTGTTCCCTATAAATCAGGAACGCAATTAAAATCACGCGTGAATAAGTTTGTTCACACGATAAGTCATTAAGTAACATCCTGCACCGTGGTCCTCCGACTACTTCCTGTTGTCTTCTTCTTCGCGGTTTCCACCAGCGGCAACATCCGGTTGTCGATCGTGTGACTGGTGTGATGCAAAAAGAGTTTTTGGATTCCAGTTTTGCTAAATAAACCAATTTTGATAAAGCCAAAAAACAAAACAAAACAAACAAAAAACCCCCACCTCATCCTAGCAGCAAAACTTTGATCAAAAAACACGTTTTATTTCTGAAATGTTAAATTGCGCAAATTATATGGTCATTGGAAACGCAGTGAATCACTATTTATTTATTACATGTAAATAAACAGCCAACCCACAGAATAATTAATGATAATAACAATAAAAACAAATTAACTCTATTTTTTTGTTGGCTGTACGTTCCTGCCTTCCTGGATGGGGAGCAACATTGTCGATATCAAAAGCTGACATGTTCCTCCTCACTTACACACTCGTTCTTTAATTGATTTTTTCTTTTTCTCACACCAGCTTCTATCTGCCATTAATCCGTTCGGTCTGATGCCCCAGTGAGTTCGGGATCTGGGCCGACGTGCCGTCTGGTTTTCCCACCAGCAGTGGTGTGCTGTGCTGCAGGTGCTGTGGTCTGCCGTTGTCCCCCGTTGGACAATTACATGCTGATTCCCAGCTGCACTTCCAGAAAGAAAAAGGAAGGAAGCCTGGCAACTCTGCAACATTCTCATGAACTTTCTGATTGCTGTTTTAGCTTTCAGCCTTAGCGACTTTACAGAAAGTAGAGCACGAAGATGGTTTTTAAGGAAAACCGACATCTGTCTGTCTTCCTTCTGTCTGAAAAGTAGCTGCAGAAAATCTGAGCAGCGAGTTGCAGCAGGGATTTAACTCCCCACCTATCAGCCTCGACCAACGTCTACAGCAGGAGCTTTTAGCGTTTCCCACAGGTTCTGGAAAATATAACTGCAAAAGAACCCGTCCAACGCGGCTGACATGCTGGTTTTCCGCATTCCTTTAAGTGCTGTGTGTTTTTATCAAATTCACCTCCAAATTCCAAATGCGGTTAGGAAAATTAGGGTCCATTACTGTTTTCTGTAGATTAGCTTTAAGTAGATTATCAGCGAGATGACACGCAGCATTCCTGGAGAGTTCACTCTGTTCACCCAAATCGCTGGGCTTTTCTCCGTCCTGCAGCCAAACAGTGCGCACACACCGAAAACCACACAGTGTGAGCTGTCAGATAATGTACACGTCATACGATCCTCTGAGCCAAAAAAGAAAAGACTTTTAAAAAATCACCTGAATTATGTTTTTAACGCTAATTTTTTACTGACGCTCTAGAAAACAGCTGAGCTTTTCCAGATCAGTCTGAAATCTGACATAAGGCGACGTCACACTGATCAACAACTGTATACAAAGCTAAGCGGTTCAGTTTATTGATCATTGCCTGATATTCATATATATATATATATACATTGACTAAAAAGTCTTTACTGGACTTTTTGCCTTAAACAAAACACAAAAAATCTGATTGTTTTTTTTCTTGATTCGTCTTTTAGTTTCACATGTGTCAAAGTTAAATGTGAAACACAGCCACGTCTTCCTGTTGCATTACAGACCCGACGTACAGGATTCACGTTTACATTCAGACGTCGCACTGTTTATGGTCATAAAGCCGTTCTGGTTCTTTCAGGAATATGTTTCTACGCACATCATCGACAGCAACAAATGCAACCACCGTCTCACCTTCAGTACACGTTGACAAGTGAGGTCGAATATTTACAGGAAGTGGATTTAAGGAGAAGTCATGCACCAGGTGACCTCTGTACAAAGGTCACAGACCTCACAACTGCCGAGGGGGGGGGGGGGGGGTCTTCGCATCCTCCACTTAAGTCTTCGCATTAAGTGGAGGATCAGCTTTGGCTAATGTGCATTTTCATGCTTTTTCTTGCTAACAGATTGTGAAATTCAGTGTTCGTTTGTTTGTGTGATGGGAATCTTTCATTTTAATTTTGATGTCTTTCGATTAACGTCCAGCCCAGGAACTGGGTTTGCAGCTTAGCCTGTGGCCAGAAAACCAGAGTGCAAAACAACTGGTGCTCTGTTTGTAACATGTAACATTGTGTTACTGTGTTGCTCTTGATTGAATGAGTTTGAATTGAACTCAAATAAACTGAATTAGAATTGAATTGAATTGAATTAAACAGAATTTGAACTGAACTGAGAAACACAGAAAACAGACTGGAAATGTGAAACCTGCTGTGCAAATAATAAGACAAGCAAATCCAACCAAAGCAAACTGTGAAAACATGAAGAGGAAGAAACCAGATGACTTTACGTGACACACTCCACTGAAACCAAGCACACACTATAATCCCTCCACTTCCACACGCTCACAGAAGCAAAATCACTCGAACACACAACTGGAAACCTCCCCGTCTCTCTCACAGCATCGAAAGCTGCTCTCCAAGCAGCCTGTGATGCTCTACGTCAGATGTAACGCGTCTGTGCGAGTCAGCGCTACCGTTTACCTGAGAGGTCGGTCTGGCTCTCGGCTCCGGCTCCAAACTGCAGCGGCGCCTCTGAAGCCTCAGAGACAGGGAACAAAAAATGTTTAGGTTTTTTTTTCAAAGAGATGAAATCTGGACTGTAAAACATTTGATTTTAGATATTTACTGAAGCACTTGTTTAAAACAAATAAGTTGTCCTCGAATGAGACTTTTTCCCTTTTTGCTCTCCTGAGCCTGTTTGACTTTCAAGATGCGATTTTATCTCTAGATTTTAACTGAGGAAACTCCCATGATTCCTCTGGGTGATCAACGTCTCGGTCATCAGTTATCATCGAGGTTTGCGACCATATTTATTCAGTCCAGCTCAATGAGGCTTGTTTAGAGCTTCAAAAAGACCGTTTATTATTTTACATGTAAAATGCATGTACAAAACATGTACTTCAGGAAATGTATCTCTTTTAAATAGTCCCATCTGTTTTTAGATTTTAGAATAAATTGAAACTTTTGGAGAAGAAGACGGACAAGTTTCATTACGTGGGATCTTATGTATGAAAAATGAAAAAGAAAAAAGTACATTGTTCCCAACTTCACGACCAAAAATGTAATCTAAAACAATATCATTAGTATTTTAGTATTTTTTACATGAAAAAATAATAGGTAAAACAAGTATTTGTTATTACATTTTGATTTAAAACATTATTTGATTCCTTATCATCAACTTTAGGACTTAATCTAGCCAGACATCCAGGTTTCCATGGATACAAGGTGAAGTCCTGTGCTGCTCCGCTTACAAGAAACGGCATAAAAACCCGACGTGGAAGGAAGAGTTTCCCTCCCTTCTCCTCCAAGAGCTGATAAGATGAACTGAAGTAGCGATAAGTGGAGATGTTCTCAGACAGAGTTTCTCAGAAATCCAGTAAAATCTCATAAAACAACATTTACCCAGCCTTTGTCCTGGATCCATTCAGTTATCACAGCAGAACTGGGTTGTTTTGTACTTATTTTTATGCCAGTTTGATTGATAAATAAAGTTACACACGGAATCAATAGGAGGCTTTGTGGTTTTTCTCCAGAACATCATGAGTTTCTTATTATTAGATATAAAAATAATGGAGCGTAGCATCAAAATAAGTCAGATTGTTATGTATAACACAGATCACACAGAGGAAACGTAGAGAAATGTGCATCAGATAGGTAAACTGATAGTTTAATTGTGTGCATTGAGGATGAGAATTACGTCATTTATTGATTAAACACTAGCATAACTTAGTACAGCGCTAACATGCTAACAGATTGTCTTGCTAACTGCGTTAAGGATTTCCAGGAATCTGTTTTTCCCCAGTTGAGCTTTGTTTAATTTCTGAACAGTAAGTCAAAAAGAAGAGAAGAAGAAGAATGAGCTGTATTGCTGATAAAAAAAAAAAGTAGGAAAGCTTTTAAGCCAGCGAGCCGCCATCTTCTCTTTCTTTATGCTCTTAATTTATTAGCTGTTGAACCGCCTCTGGGATCAAGTTCATTATCCGCAGCTTTACTCTGTCCGCTTTCAGAGATTTCCTTCCCCTCCGGGAGCGGTGAAGTAAGTGTTGGAAAAACAAACGGTTTCTCATTTAAGAAGGTAAATTTTTTTGTCCTGTTTAAAGACGTCGTGGTTTGTGTTTCCTCGTGTCTTGAGTGTGAACTCAAGATTGAAGGAACATCAATCCGAATGAGAAAATGATGAGTTTTTCTTTTTATACAAGTTTTAATCTGCATACTAGTGCAGTCTTATCGTTGTTCGTGACATGGTGAAAATATATTCAAGTGTGTAAAACGACCCGTCATGACCTCAGTCGCTATCCGTACGGCGATCGCGTGTTCGTTCCGGTTCAGATGTAAAGATTGTAAGCATGAGACGCACAAACGTACAGAAGAAGAAGACACCAACTGTGTTTACTTTCTTTCTCAAGTGCCTATTGTGTTAGTCTCTACCCGTCACATGACACCTGGTCACGGTCTCCTCATCAGGCCTTCCCCCGCCGCCACCCTCCACTTCCAGCCTCACAAAAATACACACACTCACAAAATCATGCACTTCAGCGCACACAATGGCCCGCTTGTTTTCTCCAGCAAGTGTACAGGAAGGGAGATACGGGGAACCAAAATCATGATGTCGACATGCTGCCCGCATGTTCCCCTTCCCCGCTCGCCCCCACCGACCTCATCAATGCGGCTAACCGTCCCTGGCTCAGATGCCAATATTAATGTGATCGAAAGCCAGTTTATGAGTTTATGAGAGCAGGAAGGCCTTGTATTATTCTGTTTCCTTGAACGAGCAAAAGTCTCAATGCAAAGCCAGCATAAACATTCAGGGCAAATATTTTTATTTGTGTAAGAGTGTGAGGCATTGGGTTTTCACTAAACACACCATCGGTCTTCCTCCCCTACTTGGTGCTAAAGGGCACTGAAGAGGGCGACGATCCAACCAGTGACCTGGTGACGGACTCTCAGGGTTTTTATGGCTTTCTTGGTCATGGTAGTTTGGGCTAGCTGGTATTCATCCATTCATCGAGACATAAAGTATCTATACCCGCTTTGTCCTGCTTTGGGCTGAGGGGCCGGAGGGGTCGGGTCTGTCCCTCCAGACGTCTGGAGGGTAACCCGTCCTGGTTCCGCCCCAGGACGGGTTACCAGTTCAACTTAGGGCCACAATGAAGACATACGAGACAAGAGGCTATTCATGCTCACATCGAGGTGCAAAACCCTAAACGCCACAGTGTGTAACGTTTTTAAGAAATACGCATATTTTTTTTTTTTGCTGATTATTTTGCATAATCCGGGATATTTACTGGAAAATAATAATATGGGACCACGGCGGGAGAGGTGAGAAACGGTAGTTTCCCTGCAAAAACGTGAGACTTGACAGGTTTGTTGTAATGTGATAAAAATTTAAAAAGCTAAGAATTATCAATACTTCTGTGAGGAACTTTATAGGGGTCGTTAAATAGTGTCTGGAAATGTACGATTAAACAACACAACGAAGCGACTGACTGACTGACTGACTGGGGCGTTTTTCAGCACTTCTGCTCTGGCACCTTCATCACTCCGGAAGATTTTCTACTGGAGAAACATTTCATTTCCAGTCACAGCTGGAAATGAGACTGAAGGCCTGTGTGCCAGTCAGCAGCAGGCCGGACATGATGCAGGCGGCACGCAGTGAAATGTTGGACGGTTTTCTCCACACTGTACCTTAAAAAGAAGGAGGTGCAAGTTGGTTCTATTTGTGTTTTCAGTATTATTTTTTTCTCCCCGCATTGTGAATATTGGTAACAATAAATCTAATAATAAGATTGCATCTATGACCTTCAGAACCTTCAAATGAACTTTTCCCATACAGCTCATAAATCCCCAAACATTTTATGTATTTATTTTTATGCCGGGTCATTAAAGATGCCATATTTATTTCCAGATTAGATATGGAAAATGTACATTTTTTTCCATTCTATTTTTGGGGGCTACCTCTGCCACCTTATCGTGGCAATTTATGCCTGAACCCCGTCCTACGTGACCTTCCGTTCAACTACACGCATTCGGATTTGTAACGTAGACGTGCGTTTTTTGGGGGGATTTCAAAAACAATTTTCCCGTCTTTTTTTTTTTTTTTCCTGTTGCCGATGACGATAAAAGGTTGTTGCCGTTTTTCACATGGAGGGCAGGAAGGAAGACAAGATGTAAAGCAGATGTACAGCTGCGCCTGTTAGCGCAGCCAAACCCCCGCCACCCACCGAAACGCGCAGGACTGAGAAGCTGAAGCATAAATTCTGACAGGACACCACCCATACGGGCCGAGCGGCGAGGTTAGGCGTTACAAAAGAGGTGGCGTGTTTTGTCTTTGTTTTTGTTTTTCGTCGACCTCCAAGTCTCATCCGGCGGCTTCGAAAACAACATCCACGGGGCGCGCACAGATGCGAGAAAGCTGCAGACGTTTCACAAGATGTGGGACGCTAAAAGATGGCGGGACTCTGCTGCCAGAGCAGAGTCCCGAGATAGGGGAAAAATAAAAAAATAAAAAATCACCCCAAATCACATTTACTCTGTTATTTTCATGGCTCCTTTGTGAACTTTGAAAATTCTCCTTGTTTGCGGTGTGGATGAAACGTCAACATATATTTTATCTGACAGAAAAACAACCGGCAGCTACGTGCTTCCAATTACGCCGTCTGCCAGCCAGTAATGGGACGCAGGAGAGTCTTATTAGGAGAAGATGAACCCCTCAGTTATAGAAAAAAAAAAAAAACGACCAGGACGTCTGCATCTGCACACACACACACACACACACACACACACACACACACACACACACACACACACACACACACACACACACACACACACACCCTCTGTGCTAGGAGCAGCTGTGGACACTTGGTGGACACCCACTCAGCATTCCTTACCAGCTGCCACACACACTGAGCAGGCTGGCTGGCCCCTGGGAGCAGAGGAGCTATCTTTCAGCTGAAGGACAAAAGATTGTCAGGCGTCTTTGTTCCCAAGCAGCCGCTACGAAATGCCCTTGGGCAAAACATCTGTCCCTTCTGACGGACGTTTGTGCCGATCGACAGACAATCCCGCGCTTTGGCCTCCCTCTCCAGGGGGCCACGCGTGACCACATGAGCACAGAAAACGGCAAAAACAAACAGCTCTTCACGCTGATGGCGTGTGAAGGAACGTTTAGTCGCATCTAACGAGGGGTTAGAACCGAAACTGAGCTCATTTATCTAAGAAACATCCGGTTCACATCAGGTGTGTGATGTCGCCGGGTGCCGATCTGTTGTAAATGTTGCTGCAGATTTGAAAGAGGCAACATTAAAGTTGCATCGTTCAGTTTTCCTGAATTCGTCTTTTAAGAAGTCGAATTCAATTCCTGGAAAGTAAACAAAGACACACAGGAGATTTAATGTGACGAGGTGATGACGCTGAATAACAAACTGTACAGAGATAACTGCCCAGTTACAGTGACACAGTGCATCCAGATAATCTACAAATGACAACCAGCTATAAGATATGATATGCTAAGCTATGATGAGAAAATCAATCAAGTTTATTTTTATAGCACATTTCAGCAATATGGCAGTTCGAGGTCCTTTACATCATGGAAACATCAGCAGTTAGTCAACAGTTGTGAAAACCAGCAGCAGACATCATATTTTGTCAAAGTGTCGTCCATAAAATCATCAATACAAATATGGTGGTCAAAGTTCCTTTTATTAATGATCAAAAGCAGCTGGGGCTTCAGCCTCGATTCAAAGGAACTCAGTGTTCCAGCTGTTTTGCGGTTTTCTGGAAGCTTGTTCCAGATTCTGGATTCACAGAAGCCGAATGCTCTGCTTCTTCATGTTTGGTTCTGGTTTTGGGTGTGCAGAGCAGAACCATTAGACCAGAGAGGTCTGGACTTTAATCTGAATTCTGTCTTATCTATAAGCGATAGGAAACAACACGGGTTTTAACTGGGATGCTTTGAGGAAAAGAGTTCAGATCTCCCAGCTGTAACACAACTTCAATGTTTTATGTCGCACGAGTAATGAATGCTGCATGCAGTGGGAAGTCGGCGTTGTGCTACGTCGCTCTTGCACAAGCGCTTCCTGGCACCGTGTTGTGATGTATCACAAGTGCCTCAAAATTGACTGCCGCCATAAGTCAAACAATATGTTGGCGTAGGATCCAAACACAGAACAGGACATAGGCGGAATCGTGAGGGAAGTCAGGGTTTGATATAATAAACAGTTCAAAACAAGAACAAGTGCAACAAATAAAAAAAAAAAAAAAGAAGCAAAGCACAGACCACAGACTGGGCCTGGAGCATTTGAACATGGAGAAATGGAGGAAGGAGAGCACACGCTGTCCCTGGGGAGTTTCCTGACCCGCACCTGCATTTCACAGGAGGAACAATAAGAATGGAGCAGCGTGTGACCAAGTTATGACGAGGAGCAGCCGGCTGTTGCGGTTTTGTTTAAGATTTAGCACGCACCAATAAAGCTACACAAATAAAAAGTAATAGTAAAACTGTTAAACTAATTGCTTCCCAACTCAACGACCCAAAGCGAGAGAGAGACAGGAGGATCGTCTTCCCTGCGCTCTCACTGACTTCTGTGTTGACTCCGTTTTTTTTTTCTTCCTTGATCCATTTTCATCTTAAAACGGATTGATCTGCTTCGTAAGATTTTACTACTTGGATTACTTTTTTTTTTTCCCCCTTGAGAGAAAAAAACAAATCCCCAAACGACGTGCCTCTGTAACTACACTAATTTGGCAGCAGTCTCTCAATGCTTTGGGAAACGGTTTCGCTAACTTTTACTTGCGTGTGTGGGCTGATTATGGCCGGTCCTTTATCTAAACAGGTTTTTAAAAATTTGTATTTATTATTGCATAATTTAAGAGTTCTTTTTATTTTATTCTCTGTTGTACCTTTAAAAAAACCCACAGATTCAATTGCGTGCTGAAGCCAAGTCCTGACCAAACTATCATGGGACTCAGCAAGCCTTCCGACAGTCTAATATGCTTTACTATAAGCACTGATGGATGTGTGGGACCGCAGCCCAGAGTGGTGGAGGCAGTATCAGTGTGTGTGTGTGTGTGTGTGTGTGTGTGGGTCTTTCACCACAATGACCCAGTTTCCCTGCATGCCACTTGCTACGGCGTGTTAGCGTACGGTCTGTTCGCCCCGTCCTCCCACTGACTTCTTCTCCAAATCCTCTTTCTTTTTTTCCCTTTTCCACCTCATTGATTTACAAAGTTTGTTTTTTTTTTTTTCTTCTCAGATTTGCTACGAATCGTTTCCTTTCACCCTAAACTGTAACGTCTCTGCTCCACACTGTTGTTCCTCGAATATTTTGCCAAATATTCCCTCACAGTTCTGGTGTATACGGCAGTTGCGGACTCTTACTGAGACCCACCGGCTCGAATGGCCAGTTGTAAACATGCTTTTTCCTCAGTAACCATCTGCAAGTCAGTGAGCAATTTAAAAAGGTAAATACTTGGAATAACTGTGAATATGTAGTTGGTTTTTTTTTTTGTTTTTGGAGAATGAGAGATTTAGGTCTTCGGTTTATGATGGAAATCAGCTCGAACCGCGTTGAACCAATTTGTTTAGAAGGGAGGGAAACTTTCAACAAACTTGGTCTCTGGGAGCGTAGACAAAAAAAAGGAAATGACTCTTTTTCCAGTAAACAGCTGCACTCCGACTACAAAAGACATGAACTGGCTGCTTTACTTCACGTAGTACAGATTTCTCCAAAAGAAAGAAAAAGGAGAGGTTTGGTAAAAACTGCAAAACCCTACCGAGGATTTCAGTAGCTCACATTGCATTCAGAGAAAAACACAAGCCCCAGAATGGTTGTTTTTTTTTTTTTTTTTTTTTAATTCACTAAAGGAAAAACCTGTTTTTATTTATTTATTTAGTTTTCTTCCTTCGTTTCCGTGGGAAATAAAAGGCCAGGGGGCTCTGTGTGATGTTTGAGGGGAGGGAAGCAATGTGGTGATAACATTTTTAAAGTTGAGCAAACTGAAGACCCTTTCTCTCTGCGTGCGTCACAGCGGGGGATAAAAAATTACACTGGCGGACAGAAATAGTTTGGGTGGGATACGCAGTCGCTTTCGGGGACGCTGCCGCCACTCACAGGCTTCCTGTTAAGAGAGACGGCAGGCGGCCTGAGCGGTGCCTCGTCTGCAGGGTGAGGAAGGTCGAGACGAACGAGGACGGATGCGGGTGGCGCACGGCGCGGCCTGTCTGAGGAGAGCTGTCTGTTTTTGATTGACGGACGTTTGGCTCGACTTAATTCCAGTAGCTTCAGGCTGCAGGCTACTGTTACCATTTTTTATTTATTTATTTTTTTGCAATTTCCATCTTAGAAAAACACATCCCTGAATGTGACGAGAAATATAGGGACATAATCAGAGAGGCTAAACAAGCAGCCTGGGGCCGCAGTAGAGAGGAGCAGAATCAGTAATGCGGACTGACCGCGCCAAGAGGACAGAAGGGAAATGTTCACTGAAGCATGTTGCCTGATCTGAAGCCTTATAAGTGACGTGTGACGATGGTTCGGCAATTTACATCAAAACAGAATCGGCTCTTTGTGTTTTGCCATCTGGAGAACGGGGCCGTGCAATACGGAGGACGTCGGTATCGATCCGATATCGGGTAAATGCAGGGCTAGTATCGCCAATACAGACACCGAGACCAATACTTTTCTCTTGAAATGCCATTATTGTCGAACAACTGGCTGATTTGACTTGAGTCAGTTGACTTTGATTCTGATAAAATGCAGGAAAAAAAGATATTCACTAACTACAACGTAATAAAATGTAGCAGAAAGGAAATAACATGATTCACTTTTCACCTTCTGCTGCACACGGCTGTCAATGTCAGATTTATTTGCATAACACATTTAAAACAATGGCAACTGAACACAGTGCTTCACCACCAACCATGAGAGCATAAAACAATGATTAAAAAGATGAAAATAAAAACACAGAGATGTTAAACAGAAAACAAGTTGAGTAAAAGTGTCTTAGCAACTACGCTAAAGGCCAGCGATAACAGATATGTTTTGAAAAAGGGTATAAAAAGTGGAAGTGAAGATGCCTGTCTAATGTTGGAAAATCAGGTGAATCGTTTATTAAAGTCTTTAACTGCAATCTAATTTCCCTTCAATATTTAACACAGAAACGTGATGGCATGTCCTGTCTTATTAATATTTGCAAACATTACAAAGATATTTAATTCTGCCCTCTAATTTAAATATGTGAGCTCTTGATATTTGGCCTTCTAACTCTGTGAGCAAGTCTGTGTGATTGATTGGACATATGAAACAGAAAATGCTAACGAAACAACAGATCTTATCTCCCTACCGTCAATCCAATACCAATACTCACCTTGGTGTCGATAGTATCGATATTTAGGTTGTTAGCCCCGCCCTGATGGAGAGTGGTGGTTATATTTAGTTTAATAACCAACATAAAAGAGGGCTGGGATTACAGAGGTAATGTGCAATTTTACTAAGCCACAAAATTTCTACTCAAAGATATGGGAAACTCTATCCAGTTGCGGCCATCGCGTGAATTCATCCGTTCATGTCAAATTCGTGGTACTAGCCTTTCATTAAAATGTGACTTCTTTCAGCTGTGTGCCCTGCTTGAGACTCTTATTTTGAAGCAGAACAGGAAGTTGTATTTCAGTCGCTCTGCTCTCGGGACAGAATAAAACGTATCTTGCCGCTGACAGCGCTTCGTTACGTAAACACTAATAAAACTACCACAGAAAAGAAAAAGAAAACAAAAAGTTAACATTAAAAAGAAGTAAACACCCAAGAAGTTAGTCCATGTCAGAACAAAACCCCGGACTTCACAGACTGGTAGCTCAATCAGAGGCCCGTGTCTCTCCAGGCCAGCTTACATGCATTTATTGACCTACTGCCCCCTGGTGGTGCCGCTGTGCATTGCCATTTTGTTTCCCCTCATTTATTCTCGTAAACTCTCATCTCATTGTCTTGAAGTGAACATCTTTCATTGTCTCAGCTGGATATTATGGAAAGGACAGGTGTAGAGTGGGGTCTGGTTATCTAAGACAAATGTTATCCAAATTGTTCTGTAGAAAATTAATAAGACTTTCATTCAAACTGGAGATAAAGAGAATGGTTCATGCAGTATTTATGTGCTCATTAGAACCAGAAACCCTTAACTCTTTGTGTGTAATGTTTAGGAGCAAAGGGTAACGCAAGGCCATGGACTGACGATCATGAGCTTCTGTTGGAGGGAATCATGTGAAGCCAGTAAACGGAAGAAGGACGAGTTTTGGTTGTTAAACTCTGGCTGCTTCACCAAAGGAAACACACTGAGTTTGAATTATCCTCCTTATATCTACACATTCAAAGACATCTGAGTCTATTCCTTTATCCAAATCTAATCCACTTTTGGGTCTCTCTTGCTCCTTTTAACTAGCGATTTACAACTTCTGTGAATTCACAGTCACAGATTCTTTTAAATCAGCTAAATTTATATGGAGGGCAAAAAAGGGCAACATTGTCAATAACAGTAGCTCCTCCGGGCCCCACAAAGCGTCACAGCCAAAGTTTAAGAAGGTCATTAGATGTTTACTTGGCTTGCTGCGCTCCGAGCCAAGGTTAATTTAAATCTTTTTCGGGAAATTTATATCTAAAGTAATCCGGTTAAAGCTGATTTCAAATCCTTTACCATCATGCAGGGCGAGCAAGTAAACAGTTTAAAAAAGAGAGAAAGGATAGTGTGTGAAATGCAGTGTAATTCTTACTGTAACCTGGAGTTTCATATCATTGTAAAATGGATATAAGATCATCAGATTTGTCCTTTCACCTAATCAGGGAGAAAGGCCCAAAAATATAGAGACGAAAAATGATGGAAAATACAACAAGATTAAATAGATATTTATCAAAGGTGCCGTTTGATGAGCCAAAAACAACAACGTCCTCAGAAGATGTAACATTTTTCCATTTAGAGGGATTTGGAACCGTTTTCTACTCCCTCCATCTACAGTGCGTAATTGTGTTGGATAACCCAAAGTATTTAGAAAAATTTCATCTAATAGAAGTTGTGCGCAATCGGACAATTACGGCCCTTCAGACATGGCACACACAAGGAAAAACAAGACAGTTAAACCCTCTTTTTACGTTTCCAGACTTTCTGTGACAGACCAGCACAAAGGGGTGCATTATTGTAAGAGGAAAGAAAATGGCTTTATTTGTTTATTTCAATTAATTTGCCCCTGTGGGGCGATTTCAAGAGACACGAGTAGAACAAGTGGGCTCTGACAATAGAATTCATCAAATTCACACACGCTAATAAATATTTAATATATGTTGATAGTAAAAAGTAGTTTGCCAGTTGCCTTCACAAG
This sequence comes from Xiphophorus couchianus, assembly GCF_001444195.1. Taxonomy (NCBI): domain Eukaryota; kingdom Metazoa; phylum Chordata; class Actinopteri; order Cyprinodontiformes; family Poeciliidae; genus Xiphophorus; species Xiphophorus couchianus. The sequence goes on along the minus strand of NC_040250.1, from coordinate 24,605,464 downwards.
TCGCAATATAAAATCTGTTTTTCTGTGGAGGCCTTTCTGTTATGACTTTGTCATAATTTATCTGAGTTCTTTGTTTGCGATACACCCATGATTATAACTAATTCTCTTGTGTCTGCTTGTATTATTTTTTCATTTATTGCAGCTGCCACTCATCAGTAAAAATCCGTCACTCCTAGCTCTCCGTCATTGTTTTCAGCTGAACACTCGTCGCCATGAGACAGCGGCTTATTTCGTCATCGGTAAAATCGACAAAGCGTCGCACGTTATGCAAATCTAGTAACACCCAACGATAAGTAACTTGAAACAATCCAAGTCTAGACGTGGTCTTACAGCTCGATACTTAGCTCCCATGAGTCTGAACCGGAAGTGATCCACCATCTTGGTAGGCAAGCGCAGAGATGAACCATGACATTGAGACCAAATAAATGAAAGTAGTGAACTCAAAAATTATAACTGAGTCATAGTTGTACTGTTTTACAAATTAGGTAGGAACGAGGTGAGAGCTGGTTCTAAGCTTGTGGTTTGTTTATTTTTGTCATAGCAACTCCGTAGCAACTGTATTGTTGGCCACGGATGGATCCCTACCAACATGGCTGTCGTCTACAAACTTTGTGGGAGTGCGACGTCACATGAGAAGTATATTTTTACTTCTAGTTAAGTCAAATTATTTTGACGTAAAGCGACTCATATTTGAGTATAATTTCTGGTTACTCCACCCACATTTGCTTGAACCAGAAAAAAAAATCTAAAACTTGTATTACGCTAACCGAAACCAACCGCCTTAGGCAAGAAGAGCAGAGAAGAAAGCCACGGAAACTCTGGAGGAGCTGCAGAAGTCCACGGCTCTGGTGAGGAGAATCTGTTGACATGACTACCATTAATCGTCGGCTTTCAGTTATTTTGTATTTGGAGGAACGATTTAGAAACCATGAGTCGTTTCCCTTCAACATAGCAACTGTTTTATCGCAAAATAATCGTAATAGTACATTGGAGTCTGTGGTTTTAGCATGTCAAAAACCGTCCAAACATTCTGAGATAGGCACATTTTCTGAAAAGAACAGCATGTCTGAAGCAGCAATAAGTGTTTTCAGATATAATTAGGAGCGTTCCACATATATTCAGCAGTGGTGCCAAAAATTACAGGTGATTTACAGCTCTGGTTGTCCCAGTTATTCCCACGCGTGCAGAAAAATCATTATACATTTACTCAACTAACAGAACTCTGCCTTATAAGTGTGATCATTTAGAACCTGCTACCACACAGAGCAAATATGTACATTTTCTGCAGCTACAAAACTTTCTACCCTCTACCCCCCTCCAGCAACAGCTGCCTAATTCTTTTTTGGATTGAAGCTCATACCTTGTGGACGTAATAAATATGTCCAAAACAGCAGATGTGGGGATCAAGCGTGAAACTCAAATGTGGATTAAAGGTATGACGAAGTTGTCTGGCGATGTGCATGTACATCTGCTTGTATAAGCAGTGTGGTTCAGAGGAAAGCTGGGTCCAGTGGTATCGGTGCTGATGTGTAGTAAATCGGAAGAGTGTTGCATCACCAACGTTTTGACCTCAGATGCATCACTCATCTTATTTAGTGCAGAAGACAGCAACACAAGCCTTCGAATTAAGAGGCCAAAACCATAACTCCGCTTACTGACCAATTATTTTTTTTAAGTTAATTTGAATGTTATGCCACTGGATTTTATTTAAGGGCATCAGAGGAAAGGAGGTGGATACAGCCTGTGCCCCACATTTACAGAACGAGAAGTTCCTGCCATCTGTACATGGCAGGAAGATTGATCGGACTCAAAAGAAAAATGAAAAGTACCATTCGGAAATCCCAATGTTTCTGTGGATGTTTGTGTTTGACAGTTTGCTTGACGACTTGGTCGGACCGACGGTCAGGATCCTGAGCTGCACGGGTCAGCACCGACATTACCAAACCGTTGTCAGACGCATTGAAGACCGGCCCTGTTAGGATCCTGTGTTTTGACGTTTGTTTATTCCGTCGGTTGCTTTCTTTTTGTTTGATGAGTCTTGTTTCTGTTTTCCTTCAGTGATTCTAGTTTACTACATTTATTTCTTGTGTCTAGTTAGTTATTCTTTGTTTTCTCTAGTTATTCTTTAATGTTAAATTTATTTAATAGTCCCCTGTACCACTCACTCGCTCTCATTCTTTCTCTTTGCTTGCCATCTGCTCTCTCCTCTCACACCTGCTATCAGCCCAGGTCCATTGGTCCACATTCACTCTCCCAGTACTTAAACACTTCTGCTCCTCTCTCCTCTTTGCTGGTTCCTCCCATTAGATCCAGTTCCCCGATTGCGCTCTCCGTGCTTTTTGTTTGCTCCTGATGTTTATTGTACTCTTCTGGCTCCCTGTGCTTCCATCAACTCGGCCCCTCCGTCTATCTGCATTTGGATCCACTCAACAAACACACGCCATATCACTGAACCGTGTGGAGAACATTAGCAGGAGTTGTAAAACAAAACAAGTTTTATTCTCACTCTTTCTCAGAACGTAATGAGTGTTTGGGCTAAATTACTTAAGGGGAGTGATGACTTTAACAGCCAGAGTTTTGTTTTTGTTTGTTTGTTTTTTTGACCCACCACTTTAGAAATATTCAGCTGGGACTTTCCTTACACGAACGTCTTGGCAAGGTACGTTATTAACGATGTGACCCGCCTCCTCCTGTTATCCTTGCAGACTCAAAACAAACATGTTCTTGTGCAAACGGAGGCGGGAGGCGATCATGTGCTCGATATTATCTGTTTATGAAGCAGAGAGACAGTGGTCTTCTATGTGCCTCAGCAGCATCCTCCCTCCCGGCTGTTTTGTATTTCTAATGGAGCTGGAGGCGCTGTGCACAGGATGTCTCCTCATCATCATCATCATCATCATCATCATCATCATCATCATCATCATCATCATCATCGCTGTGCCTTCAAAGATAGAAGAGGACACGCTCTCCATGATCCACTTTATTTGTGTACATAGCATTTAAAAAACTGCCTCGTGACTCATCTGGTCCAAAAAAAATTAATTTGTAAATTAGCCTTGAAGAGGTGAGGAGGAACATTATGATGAGTTTTGTATGCAGGGGGGGGGGGGAGAAAAAAATAACGACCAACAGACAGGAACTAAATGATGTGTTGGTGCACCCCCTGCTGGTCAGAGTGTGTAACTGCAGTGCAGTTAAAGGACGGAGTGCAGAGAGGCAGGTGAGTTTCTGATGCTACATTCATATTTGCAGAAAATATACCTAGCAGTTAAACTTAATATTGACCTCAAATGTACAGGCCAATACAGCGTCAATTCGTCTTGGGAATGACATATACAAGTCCTGCACAGTGGTCAGAGGGATTTTAAGCCATTCTTCTTGCAGGATACTGGCCAGGTCACGACATGATGCTGGTGGAGGAAAATGTTTCCTGACTCGCTCCTCCAAAACACCCCAAAGTGGCTCAATAATATTTAGATCTGGTGACTGTGCAGGCCATGGGAGATGTTCAACTTCACTTTTATGTTCATCAAACCAATCTTTCACCAGTCTTGCTGTGTGTATTGGTGCATTGTCATCCTGATACACAGCACCTCCTTCAGGATACAATGTTTGAACCATTGGATGCACATGGTCCTCCAGAATGGTTCGGTAGTCCTTGGCAGTGGACTACCAAGGCAGTGCCCATCTAGCACAAGTATGGGGCCAAGGGAATGCCATGATATGGCAGCCCAAACTATCACTGATCCACCCCCATGCTTCACTCTGGGCATGCAACAGTCTGGGTAGTACGCTTCTTTGGGGCTTCTCCACACCGTAACTCTCCCGGATGTGGTGAAAACAGTAAAGGTGGACTCATCAGAGAACAATACATGTTTCACATTGTCCACAGCCCAAGATTTGCGCTCCTTGCACCATTGAAACCGATGTTTGGCATTGGCACGAGTGACCAAAGGTTTGGCTATAGCAGCCCGGCGTGTATATTGACCCTGTGGAGCTCCCGACGGACAGTTTTGGTGGAAACAGGAGAGTTGAGGTGCACATTTAATTCTGCCGTGATTTGGGCAGTCGTGGTTTTATGTTTTTTGGATACAATCTGGGTTAGCACCCGAACATCCCTTTCAGACAGCTTCCTCTTGCGTCCACAGTTAATCCTGTTGGATGTGGTTCGTCCTTCTTGGTGGTATGCTGACATTACCCTGGATATCGTGGCTCTTGATACATCACAAAGACTTGCTGTCTTGGTCACAGATGCGCCAGCAAGACGTGCACCAACAATTTGTCCTCTTTTGAACTCTGGTGTGTCACCCATAATGTTGTGTGCATTGCAATATTTTGAGCAAAACTGGGCTCCTTCCCTGGTAATTGGACCTTCACACTCTGCTCTTATTGGTTCAATGTGCAATTAATGAAGATTGGCCACCAGGCTGGTCCAATTTAGCCATGAAATCTCCCACACTAAAATGAGAGGTGTTTCAGTTTCATTGTCCAACCCCTGTAGATTAAAAATGTATCCTCGGTTTAACATGAAGACTGGAAATGCTGACAGCTAAATGCCGCCATTCTTGTACCAAGCTATATTAATGCTCGCAGAGGAGTTTCTTGGCATTAGCAAAGCCGCACGTTTTGTCTGCCTGCATCTTCCCGGCCGTTACCGCCGCCGCCGCCGGCCTACGACGACGTAGCCCAAGATGAAGACAACATGGAGGCAAGTTAAACCAGAGTAGCTTCGGTGAATCCAAGAAGCAAAGAAAGTTTGTGTAAACCTTTTAAAGGGGTTCTCCAGTGGTGTATTTCTCCACTAACAAATAGAGCTGGCTAATGAAGTATGGATTCTCACTGCAGGATTTCACTAAGCGCCTCACTCCGTTTTGTTTATTTCTTGGCTGATATTATCAGAAGAGGCTCGAGAATCGGGCGGATCGTTTGGCGTTTAGCGAACACCATGGCAGACCTTACAACCGTTAAAAATGGCAGTTTTAACAAAGTTTGATAGAGATTCTGAAGCGAATTTATAAGGGTAGAAACGATTAATCAGATTAATTGTGACTAATCAATTTAATTAATTGTCAGCTAATTTAGTAATTGATTTATAATTAACCGGAGTACATTGACTGAAAAAAGACTATTTGCTTAAATAAAATACTCAGAGCATTAATGAAACCGAAACTGTACAGAATATCTCTATACATATTTGCATTTATTTAAAAAATGGATAGAATAATAATAAAAAAATGGTTTAGCCAAATCACCTGAAGTACCATAGTTTAACTTCACCGTGTTCAGAGTCACTAAAGCAGCACTACGTTGTTGCATTGTTGGCAACAGACTGTTCATTTCCTTATTCGAAAAAGAAATTGGATTATTTGTTTGTTTGCATCTTTTTATAATAATTTATACAACATTTAAAATGTTGCGTAAGAAAGGCTGAAGTGGCTTAATGAAAAAAATCTTTAAAATGTGCCATTTAAAAAAATTTAATTAATCAATTAATCAGAATAATTAATAGAATAATCGATTACTAAAACAATCATTAGTTGAAGCCATGCAAGGAGTTCATCCTGACATTTGAGCCACAGTTTGACCCCTAACCATGGCACCGCAGTGGATGGAGAAGCTAAAGCAAACAATTATGGAAAATGGCAAAACAAATTGTCAAATCCAGGAAGACATGATGTTCTGTATATTGCAAACTGTACCAGATGACACTTTGATTTGATTGAAAATTCTGGTTGGTAACTTCTGACCTCCTTTCTTCTCAACGGTGAGCTCCATCACCAGCTCGGAGCATCAGCTCGAACACGATCAGACTGCTGTCCGCGGCGTAGACGGCGCTCTCTCCTCAGGACAGGTGACTGAAAGCGACGGCAAAAGATTCAGAAATACTGGTTTTGGAGGACAACCTTTTCCTTCCCAGCAAGCACAGCCTCCCCGTCCTTCTCCCAATCCGCGGAGATTTCCCAGGAACTCCAGCAGGAGTGCATGAGGAAGCTCAACGTCCCGACAGGCGGGGTTGGTCAGTGGACCCAAATCTCAGCCCTCTGTCCTACTCAGAACGCCCAGGAGGACCAACAGCATCTCTCCATCAATGAGGACAAACCTCAGATCCCCCTCGCCCGATAAAATGGGGAGACTATACGTCCGCTCGCTGGTCAAGCGACCTTTCTGTTTTTCTGTCACTATTTATAAGGCAAGAAATCCCACTTATTAACCTGACAGGGCAGGTTGACCTATGAAGTGAAAACCATTTCAGGTGACGACCTGTTGAAGCTCATCAAGAAAATGCAGAGTGTGTGCAAAGCAGTAATCACAGCAAAAGGTTGCTACTTTTAAGAAACTAGAATATAAGGGGCATTTTCAGTTGTTTTACACTTTTTTGTTTAGTGCATATTTCCACATGTGTTATTCATAGTTTTGATGCCTTCAGTGTGAATCTACAATAGAAAGATCTGCTGCCCTCTGGAAAGAGGTTCCGCAGCATCCGGTGCAGGTCCACCTGGTTCCGAAACAGCTTTTTCTCACTTGCCATCAAACTGCTGAACTCTTAACTGGACTGCACTCAAAATCTGGTCTCCACTTTATACCTTGCACATGTACAGAGCTAAATAACTTCCATTTTACTGTCAGTCCTGCACTTTATATTTATATTCATATTTTATACTGTATTTTATTTTATTCTGGAGTAACCTCACAACATTGGAACCTCAAAGCACTGTCCTGAGCCGTATGCAACGAAATTTCGTTCTGTATACACCCTGTGCATGCAAAATGACAATAAAGTCAGTCTAAGTCTAAGTCAAATAGTCATGAAAATAAAGGAAACTCATTGAATTAAAAGGTGTGTCCAAACTTTTGGTCTGTACTGTATATATATAATATTTCTGTGTGTATGTGTGTGCCAACCTCCCACTAATAAGACTAACTGTGATCCTATCTAATAAAAACTGAAACAGGAAATACAGCTTTTTTTTTCCTAGAAGCCTTCTGCTCTCTGATCATTTCTATGTATTTTACTTTGAAGGGCTGCTTTGAAGACTATTCGAATGTGATACAGTGAAGCATAATTCTCAAACTTTCCTCTTTTAAAACTTGTTTTCAGTCACTTCTACAGTGGCCTTCCTCACACACTGATGCTCCACTGGAGGAGAAGCCATATAACAAAATGCAATGAATGCTACTTCACCTGTTGAACCTATAAAGAATAGTGTATGCAGTATCATCACCAGAATATTCCTTCTGTTCTTCTGGGCTGCACGCTGAAAGTTTTAGCAATGGTAACAGTGCAGGTTTGGTTCAAAATCCATGTCCGCTCAGACCAAATCAGTCATACTAAATGTATTTTTATTTCTTTTTGCTGTATTTATGGTATAAATTTAAGTAACATCATAATTGCACACTGGAAACCATCTTAGCTCTACCTCAAAACCTAAATTCAAACGATCTCCTCTGTTTGGGGTCCAGCCAATAAGCGCCCAGGAAAAAGGATGTGATATATTTTCACAAATTGACCTATTCCAATCTCTGGGTAGTTGATTGGTGGGCGGGGCAATAAATCAGCAATAGTATTAATAATTTCACTGAACTTTAATCCAACCTCTGACAACCAGCCACGCAAGATGGGTGGCATCAACTAACTCGCTCATTCTTTGGTAAGCTAGAAACACTCTGTTGAATAACTTGCACAGCAGCAGTTTCAGGTTTCGCCATGTGCCTCATAACAGCTTAAAAGTAAAAAAAACAACAACAGAGCGGAGCGTGGGGAGAAAATGTGGATCAAACGGGAAACGTCACATCACCAGTTTGACAGTATTTCAGATATTTAAAGCAAAAGAAACCTAATCAATATTTATCGATAGACTGATTGCGACTGATAGTTTTAAGCCATTTTGCCCAGCCCTATGTTGAAATGTTAATAAACTCACCGACACTGAGTATGTTCATGACCAGCTGTCATTCATGCAGATGTATGCATACAGGTATGCATGTATTTCTGCATACACCTGCATAAATTATGGTTTCAACTTGATTTTGTAATAACTACGTTGATCCTTAGCTTCCTGGCTACACAAACACAAATGGTGTTTATTGAAAACTTGGCTCCTTACCCCCTTACCCATTTAGTTGGTTGGCTGTCTGTTAAACTAGTCCTGTGAGTTTTACTCAACATTTAGTGGAGTCAGATAACAGCAACTTGTAGCCCAGAGGCCTGAACTGAAACCTGATTTGATCAGATTTTCTTCAGGTGTCGTTTGTGGCTCATTTGGGAGGAGTTGTTGCTGGGCTGACTATCGGATACGTCTCCTTCATTGATTTCAATGTGAAGCTGTGTAAAAACCCACTTTTCTGGATTTGCATATTTGGATATGCCGTCTTCCTCATCTTCGCCGTGTTCTGCAACATCTTCATCTCTCCTGCATCATAGCACTGGAGAAGATTTCACCCAGAGTTTTGCTCAGGAGTCTTCTTTTGACTTGTCTTAAAGTCTTTGTGAATATCAACAAATTGTTCATCTTGATACAGTATTGATCCAGATTTTCTAGTTTTAAAGCTTGTATTGTGACTTGGTTTATAATAGGGCCATTTAGTGGTGTCTCATAGAACTGCAAAGACACTAACTGCCTTATTTTTCAGCTGTTGCAGTCAAAGCCACATTGTGAAGAGAGTTTCATTCTGTATCGCACTAGGTGACAAACAACCAAGCAAGGAAGGCTGGACTGGTGCCGTGACAAGCCAGGAGGGTTAAACACTATAGGCAAAACAGAGGTGTTTGGAATATTTAATCAAATCATATTTGATTTTTACCAGATAAGACGTTAAACTTTCTTAATTTCCATATACTGATTTAATGGAAACCATTGTTTGCATCAACATCTCTCGTCCCAGTATGCACAAAACTCCTGTAAATACGAATTATTCTTCACAAGAAGAACTTTTTTTTTCTTTTTGGCCAGGCAGTGTATGTTTGAAATTGAAATTATTTGAAAGTCGCTTTTCGTATTTACTCAGAAACAAATAATGCTCAACAGAGGCACGAGGCAGTTTCTGTACAGATTATCCTTAAACTGAACAGAGAAGAAAACAAATCTGAACACAAAACAATTTAAAACATTTATTGTTTATGAATTTGGTTTGGCTGTTTCAACAAAAACACTGAACATCTGTTAACCTTTACCGTCCAATCTGAACAGGATTGCTATAATGTATGAAAAAACCACCAAAGCTACAGACTGTCTGTCTTTAAACTCAAAGCAGTAAAGACTAGTGAATAAAAAAAATGTTTTTCCCTCTTATAACATAGCTCTAGTTTATTCACAATATGTATCTAAACTTATAAAAGCAAAAGGTCATGACCTATGTGCATCAGTGAGCTGTGAACTTTTCTGGATGGGTTGCGTTCACAAATTTCTAAAAGACATCAAGGATTTTTAAAACCTACTCATTTTTTTTTATGCCTCAAGAAATTAAGCTTTTTATTTTTTCTTAAATTATCAGTAAAAGTAGCAAATAAGCCTTTGAAAAATAATCACTTATCTAGAGGAGATTCACTTTTTGAATTCAAGTCCAAATCAGACTTTTCATGATGTACTGCGTTGAGATGCGGCTGTATCTCTATTTAAGAAGTCTGCAGTACTGGTTTTCTTTTACGGTAAATGTCAATAACTTTTTCAATGACAAACTCAACATGAATCAGTTTTTGTGCAACCCTGTGGAAATCTGAATTAGGAGCTCAGGCCTCAGAAAAATCTGGTATTGGCCACTAAAAGCTGTGCAGTGAGGGTTTCAAAAATTAAACTAGACTTCTGAGCATGTTGGTCAGCAAATAGCAGAACATAACTGTCCACAATGGCAACAACCTTTGTTTCTGGAAACAATGAACCTATTATAGCGCAAGACATACTTGGACCCCGGCCGTCTTCACTTCTGTAGTTTAATGTATTGTTGTTTCTGAATGCATTTTGCATGATCAGTGATAAAAGATCAGGGTTAAAATATTGTAGGACTATTGTAAAGAAATGCAAATTGCCAGCAGAGCTAGAATAATTGTAGGTTTGTTTTCCCCCCCTCATGCCAGTTTCAGACCACAGGCTGCATAAATCCAACAAATTAAACGATGTTACTTCCCTACACAATGAACACGTGATCGCATTTCGAGGCTGAACCCTCAGGAAAGATACATACAAACATATACAGAATAAGTTAGAATATAAGAAAACTATAAAGTTAACATTTAGAGATAAACGTCGCAGCCACATAAAACATTCGACTTTCACCTTTTACAGTGTCGTCCGATCTTTAAATTCAAACTGACAGCAGCATAAACAAACAAAACGTCTATCGAAACAAAGACCAGTTTGTTGTTGAGCTCTAGTTGGCAGCGGCGCCATCTTCTGGAGCTTCTGGTTCATCGTCTTCTGGAGCGTCTGGTTCATACTGCTGCAGCTAGGAAGACGTCCCCAAAAACACTGCTATTAGCTTTGATTTCATTTGAACAATTACTGGTTTTTCATAATGAGAATCATTAGAATAAAAGAAAACATCCCACCGAAAGGCATCAACGCAAACAAAAAACATGCAAATAATCCTGACACTCTATCCTTATCAAAACTGGGCCAGTGATGGGAGGAGGTTCTATAAGGGAGTTTTATTTTATTGATTACACCAATGTTGGTTCTGAAATCCATTTTATTCACTTATAAAGTCAATAAAAGATTTTTTTTAAAAAGCTATGAAAAAATAAAACTACTGATAGAAACCAGCAAAATGTCATTTGCACATAAAAACCATGACGGATGAACCGTATTGATTGGAGTAAAACGTACATTTCACTGACTATTCAGAGCAATTATACAGAATTACATTAGAATAAAAAGAAGCAAACATGCCTTTGCTTTGAGGTCTTTGTTTTCCTCCTCCAGACATTCACACCTCTGTCTCAGGTCGTTCGCCTCCTGCTGCAGAGCCTGTGTGTGTGGTGCAGTCAGGGTCATGGCACCAAGACGCTCCTTCACATATCTGGAAGGAGTTAGTTCAAGGATCCACAGCCAGTGAGTGCTCAACGAAAACTTAAAATCATCACCTTTGATGGCTGCACCAACAAATCAAACATGGTGGCAAAACGAGAAGGATACTCCAGAGCCTGGGCAGGCTTCTCTTGTTGCTCATACAGAGACACAAAAACTAAAAAGGAGCAGAAAGAGGTTACAACATATATCTCTTTTTCTTGGAAGACACGTTTATCTCACGTCTTCATTTAGGAAAGGAAAAAGGCGAATATAAGAAGTCAGTTATACCTGTGTTATTCTAGTAAGTGCGAGGCAAATACGCATCATCTAAGAAATAGATACTTGAAAACTGGTAGTAAATTCAGGACGTTTTAATAAATGCTATGAAATTTGAACTTTGCAATCAATTTCACATACTTTAAAAGCAGTACAAGATTTTTTTTAATTTGAAGCTATATCACGTTATCATTTTTATTCTTTTTTTTTTTTTTTTTGCCTATAAAACCGTGACGCTTGAATGTGTACTTAAACAGTGAGAATTTCACATCGGCTTCCATGAATTGCAGAAGAAGAAGAGCGTCTTGTCTTGCGACTCCATCGTAAAAACCCAGGAGTTTACAGCCTTTCTAGTGCAAATAAAAAAAACATAAGCGACCCACGGGTGGTGAGACTGTCCACAACTCCACTTCTTTCCAAATATCTCCTGAAATGTTCTCTGTCGGCGGGAGAGACCTGTGGGAAGAAAACCGCGGTGGTTTAACAGATGATTTTCCTCTGCAGCCTCCGGGCGGCTAACAGCGCAGCTAAGCCTGCAGGATCTCCAACCGATCTCCTTTACGCGGAGAAACAGAGAGCGACATGAAAAACACTCACTCTGCGACGCGCCATGGCGACACGAAGCTGCGAAACGGACCGAATGCGGAGCGGAGATATTTGCTCTACCGGTTTATGTCTGCTTTAGTTAGACGGTTTATGTATACCGAATGGAAAACGGGTCCAGTTAAAAGGCGGGACCAGGAGCAGCTTCTTTTTTTTTTTCCAGCTAAGAGGAAACCCGTGTTTTCAAGAGGGTCATTTAATATTGACTTCCTGTTGTCATAACAAGACAGTACCTGAGTGAAGTTGGCCCCCCCACCTTCTTCAAATTAGACAAAATTGGTGTCAATCAACTCGGCTACGTTTGTGCTGGTTTGTGCAGCAAAAATTTTCGTTTGTGCTGCTATCATTTTAAAGATATTAAGAGGGCTGGTTGACCTTTGATGACCTCTAAAACATTTCTTAATATCTTTAAAATGATAGCAGCACAAAGGAAAATCTTTGCTGCACAATCCAGCACAAACGTAGCCGAGTTGATTGACACCAATTTTGTCTAATTTGAAGAAGGTGGGGGGGCCAACTTCACTCAGGTCAAGACAGTGTATAGCGTCTGGTGACAAACACAACTGTGTTTAGATATATTAGATATATTGGATATATTTAGATATATTAGCGGAAGCGGCCGTTGTTGGGTCAAAATGTTTATTCAGCACCAGGCGCCCGACGGCTCCGGGGAGTCGGACTGGTTCCCCATAGATTTGGGTTCTGGTGAAGAGGAGCCCGGTGTTATACAGAGCTGTGTTATGCCGAGAATTGCGTGCCCCGTCGCGGGAGCGCGCATCGCTCTAAACTCTCGCATATTGATGAGAAAATGAAATATGACCGAAACTTTTGAAGATATTCGTAACATTATCGCGTTTCTTAACCGTGTAAGCCATAAAACGGTGGCTTTTATTTCGCGGATTAATTGAAATAAATACGGTTTTTATAGCTTTATTGCAGGGGTCTCAAACTCAATTTACCCGGGGGCCGCTGGAGGTAGAGTCTGGGTGAGGCTGGGCCGCATTCACACACACTGTCTCCTCAGCCGAACCTTTCTGATTGGCTATTACCATATTTGGCCGTAGTCAGGCGCTGTAACAGCCGTAATTGTGTAGTGTCTCTTTAAGATACTCTAGTATTGCTAATGATGTCAGAAGTATGCGCCACGGCTTCTCTGTAGAGAGCGTGGGAGAAACGTGCTAGACGGACATGTTAGCTCCCTAACTTAAACACAACCCAAGCATTACAGCGCCTAACCTTAATTATGTTACACTGATCAGCAACTTCCGGGTCTAGACTGGTTGCTGAAGCACGTGAAGCGGGAGTGGCCGCGGAAATTGCGCATGTACCGCATGCAAATAATGACAAATAGAAAATGCAAATAGGCCCGGCCGATGTCCCGCCCCCGAGAGCAATATACTCCACCGTGATTGGTAAGTTCGTTCAGCTCCGCACACAACACTGAAAAGTGCCAATTATATCAAACTCGCGGGCCGCACTAACATTAAACTTTCATATTAAAGCGGGGGCCACAAACTATCGTCCCGAGGGCCGCAGTTGGCCCGCGGGCCGCGAGTTTGAGACCCCTGCTTTATTGAGACATATGAGTCGAACGTTTTTCAGTGAGTGTCTGATGAAAATGTTCTCCGCAGATAGTTTGAAATTCCCGATTTTTTTTTTAACACCATAATAGCTTAAAGCATTACAAAGCAGAAGCCCGTTGTGTAGAATATTTTATATCATCCTTTACTGTCTAGTCTATTAATGTAGGGGGGATGCATTTTAATTTCTGAGCCAGCCAATATTTGTCTATTGTCCTGTTGATATGAAACTTACAGAAGTAGCTCAGAGAACAAGTGTCATTACGTAGAAAAGGTAAAATCCCTCTTAACTCTTTATTTCTCCATGTTAGCAGGGGATGCATTTTTTGGCAATATGGATTTTGTTCCTGCCGATATCTGCATGCCCCCTCTGTTTTCCTCAAATATCATCCTATTGATGTGAAACTCATACCAGTAGCTAAGAGGGTAAGTGTAATTATGTAGAAAAGGTAAAATCCCTCTTGACTCTTTATTTTTTCAAGCTAGGAGGGGGATGCATTTTTTGGCAATATGGAATTTGAGCCTGCCGATATTTGCATGCCATACCTATTTTCCCCAAATATCATCCTATTGATATAAAACTCATACCAGCAGTTAAGGGAACAAATGTGATTATGTAGACAGTTAAAACATAGGTGTGTTTGCGCTTAAAGTAAGTGCTGTTTAAATATATATATATACATATATATACATATGAAACCATATCTTGCTGGATGGCATGTTATACTGTTTCACATTTCCACATTGACACTTTCATCCCTTTGCTTCTCATAAATGTCCTTGTTGAGAGGATAAAATGTTAAATTAACATTCTAGTTATCCAATTATGACATTTTTTATTATAATAAACAATAATTGTTCTTGTTTTTCTCACCTTGTTGCTTCCAAGCACCTCTTCACATCTTTTTGGGACTCTCCAAGTGAGTTAAGGAAACCTATTGTTATGAATATTCTTTTGTTGAAATTAATAAAAAAAGTGATTTAATTTTTATGTTAAACGAAAATAAAAAATGCTTGTGCATGCTTTACATTTAGCAAGGTTGCATTGTCAGATTTATTTCCTTCGGTATCCTTGCAATAGCGATAATAAAGAAATAACATTTTCTACATAATCACATTTGTTCCCATAACTGCTGGTATAAGTTTCATATCAATAGGATGATATATGACAAAAATAGAGGGGGCATGCAGATATCGGCAGGCTAATGATAGGCTTTGCCATAAAATGCATCCCCTGCTAAAATGGAGAAATAAAGAGTTAAGAGTGAAGTAATGTTTTCTACATAATCAAACTTGTTCTATGAACTGCTGGTATGAGTTTCACATCAATAGGATGATATTTGAGTTCAGTCACTCTCACGGCCTGTTGCTTATTTACCTTCCAGACACCAGAGCGGTGTCGGTTGTGTCATCTGAGCCAAGACAACGAAGTCGCAAGCAAAACCTCTTTCAGTTAAAGGTTCCCTTCCAAACCCTGTTATTAGTTTTAACAGCGTTTCTGTTGCAACGACGTGGTGAAGTGAGATGAGATAAATACATGAGATGAAATGGTGTCATGTGATGGATTTCTAATGGGACGTAATAAGAAAATAAAGTAGGAAAAGAAAAAGAAAATAGTTGCTACGTTTTGGATCAAGATCAATTTGCATCGCCCCATGGAGGTACTGCTTCATGTTAACTTTGAAAAGCATTAATTGAGATTGTTTTTGAAAAATTATTTTGTCACTATCTGCTGTAGAGAAAGTGGTTTCAAGACTCAGTTGAAGAATGTCAGCCAGTCGTTTCTGTTTTGGTTTAGTCAGGGGTTCTCTCATCTGCCTTTTCACAAATAAATGGAAATTGGGTGTAATTAAACATTCCAGACAGTCGATCAGTTTTATGATCGATTTATCAATTGACGACTAAAAAGGTTATTGTGGATTTTTTTGTTGTTGTGCTTTTTAAAGTGAGGTTCAGAGGTTAATAGTTCCCTAATCTGTAGCAGAATGTCATGTAATCCTGAGCTCCTTGAAGGGTGAATAAGTCATTACTGTAGTACTGGAAGTTTAACAAGCTGGTAAGATCTTATCAAAATAAAAGCACTTTAAAAGTTGAAATAAACTAAGGCAGCTTCAAAAGCTTTGAGAACATTTCTAAACTGGCAAGCGCTGAATGTAAACACTGCAGTGGAAGAAACTGGACAGAAATATTTGTTTATCCACATGATTTATTGTCTTGACGTTGTGTTTACGTCCACAGCATTTCACAAAGACGGCACATGTCCTTCATAAGAAACGAGACACATTCATGACACTCAGGGTCCAAAAAACATCTGTTAAAACGTTATCCAGGACACATTCCTACAGCGATATGATCATACACTAACCTATGAAGTACAATAGGTTGCTGTTTACTGTTCGTGTGATATTATATTACTCATTTAAATAAGCAGTCTTTTGAAAAATAAATATCCATTTCAATGAAACCTGTCTTCATTAGTCTTATAACTTACTGAACGTTTAATACTCATGCTGCAGCAACATTTGTAAAAAAAAAAAAAAAATTAGTTTTTTTTTCCTTTCATGTTTCCTTTATATGTTGCTTTCATTCCCTGCTTTAACCAAAGATCCTCTGCTTGTTCGAAGATCTGCCAGGCATGCCGGAGTTAAGCCTTCGACCTGGTTCTGGTTCTCCCCGGACTCTGAGCTCACGATCTGCTTCATCTTGGACGGGCGACGCATGGCGCTGTTTTTCATCGTGTTGCGCAAGGAGGACAGGCGACTGCGGAAGCTCTCTCCGGAGAAGAAGTACAGCATGGGGTCAAAGCACGAGTTGCAGGCGGCCAGGCACAGGGTCACCACCACGGACTTATGCATGAAGCTCTTGTCTTCGCAGGTCATCGCCGTGGAAAGCAGACTCAGGTGGATGGTGCGCTGTATGTGGTACGGCATGAAGCTGACCAGGAAGGTCAGCAGGACGATGACGATCATCCTGATGGCTTTCGAAGCCGAGCTCTTCTGTCGACGGGCAGCCGGGTTGCGAGAAAGCAGAGTGCGGACTATTCCGGCGTAGCAGATTAGTATAACCAGGAAGGGCAGGATGAACCCCAGCACTAGAGCAAAGTAGTTCAGCGCCTGCAGCTTGGGTAGACGTTCACTATTGTATTCCGGTGGCTCGAAGCATTTGGTTTTGTTTGACTTTGGGTCGAAGGATTGACCAGTCATGAGAAAAGGCGAAGATGCGAAACTGCTGAAGACCCATATCCCCAGACACACAAAGCGAGCGCGGTTCACCGTGGCCATCCCCAAGTTCTTCACGGGATAAACTATAGCCAGGAACCGCGTGACGGACATGGCGGTCATGAAGTAAATGCTGCAGTAGAGGTTCACGTAGAGGAAGTAGGAGCTGATGCGGCAGAGGAAATCCCCTTGCTCCCACTGACCTTTTCGGACATAGTAGAGGACCCGCAGAGGCAGAGTCATCACGCACAGCAGGTCAGACATGGCCAAGTTCATCATGTAGACGTGAAAGGGCGTGATCTGGCGGTACGTTTTGATCAGCACGATTAGGGCGAAGCCGTTCCCCACAAACCCCAGCACCGTGATGAGGGAGTACGACGTGGAGTAGACCTGGTTACGGAAGTCGTCGATGGGGTGGCATTCTCCGGTTCTGTTGCCCACGCCGTCTGTCTCGTTCGCGTACGCCATGTCTGGTCGCAGCTTGCCGAGGCCGAGGGGAAGACCGCGGGATAAAACTCTGCAAAAATCTGTGAGCGAAACACACAGGGGGAGAAGATACATACATTATGAGAAGCTGTTCTGATGAGATAGGTTGATTTAGATTTGACCTATTTTGAGCAGCTGTGCATGCTCTGGAGGGAACCGAGAGCGCAGATAAGCATTTTTAAGACCGTCGTCCTGTCACGTGACAAGAGATTTTATCAAAGCAGGAAAGGTGAAATTACTAATATCTGCCGCTGCTGTGCAGGTTTTGACAAACGCAGTCCTGTCAGTCATAAGAAATAGGCAAAAAGCAAAACTGCTCTCTGAAACCAACACCATCACTGGTGATAAAATGACCTGCAAACAAGCACGCAGACTAGTTGATGGAAGGTTTTATTCATGTGCTTATGATATTATTACGTGCTTCAGGGAAGCCAAATTCTTGACTTGACTATTATAGTTTTAAATGGTGTTAAGGCTTTGTTGAGCATTGTTGTTCAACAAAGGACTGCGGTTCTACAAGCAGTCCGTGTAAAGTTGCATAATTGTGGTTTACATATAGGAAGAGGCCTCTTCTGTGCTTCATCTACAAATATTTTCAGTGTATAAAAAAACGTTAAAATGAGAACAAACCTTCAGTTAGATACTTTGGCGTTTTGTTTTTTTATCCGTCTATCAGAAAGACTCCAATTAGTTGTTTCTGTTGAAATGCTGAAGATGAAATAGTTTGAGGACTTCCTAAAAGTCTGTAAAAAATTTTATATATTATTTCAATTAACAGGGCAGTTTTAAGTTTTTTTTTACACCTGTTGTCTCCTGATTAGGGGATTAGGATTTGATCTCCGGTCCTTATTGTTTGCTGAAATGTCTTAAATAAACGTATTAATGAAAAAGTGAAGTACATCAGTTTCTAGTATTTTATTATTTTCTGGATTCTCAGACATCACTTTATCTGCTGCCGATGTTTTTAAACCCGCCGCTTCTTCTTTCGTCTTCCTCTTTTCCTTATCTAGGAGTGACACTCCACATTATGCTCAGATATGCTAAGTAAGTCATTGAGTAAACAATGGTTGATCAATTTCCCGGCACCATTTCAGTGGGCCGTTTCCTGTCATTTTGAAGGTGTTAAGAAAACAATGGTACGTATTGACAACGGTGGGGGAAAATAAGTGGCTAAATTGTGAAAAAGTATATTTTTAAATAGCTTTTTTTTTTTTTTTCTAACAATGCACCAGTTTTTAAGTCGAGTTGCTACATTTTCTGTCCTCCAGGTATTTGAAAATGCACAAAATTCACACATCCTGGGAAAAATCTAATAAGAATGAAGAAAACCATCTGGAAATATGAATTAAATGTAAGGAAAAGTAATTTATCTGAACTTTTTTTCATGCATATTATCTGACCGTCTCAATTACAGCTTTTACATTCAAGTTCATATGTTATGCATGCGCTAAAATGCAAACATTGTAAAAGGACAAAACAAGCAAACGCCGTACGCTTAAGCAAACACTCCTGGTCAAGTCAAGAAGGCAGAAAGTAAAAACAGCCAAACAAAAACTTTCTCCTTCATCAAATAGGGCTTCAGAAAGGTCGTCCTTACCACCAACTTTCCAACTTTCTGTCCCGTTAAAGCAGGTCCAGGTGGTGCCGCTTCAGAGAGTCCCCTCCACCGCTTCGCCTCATCAGCTGCGGAAGGATGAAGCTCTCTCTTCCTTCCCTGTCTCTCTCTCTCTCTGTCTCTCTCTCTTCAGGCTGTCAGCTGTTTTATGTGTTTGTCAGCGCAGGACCGGTCTGTCTCCTCGGCTACGCGGCGGAGGAACCCGGTGACATCACAGAAAGCCACAGACAGTGCAGCAAACGCAGAAACAGGTGAAAGTGAGGGGGGGGGGAAGAAGAAGAAGAAGCGCGAGGTGCAGCGGTGCAGAAGGGTTTGGTTTCGGTGACGGCTCTTTCAACTCTCCATCCTGCAGCCGTTTGAATACAGCTTAGTGCCGCTCTGCTTTTTATGCACTTCTTGATGCATCTTGAATCTGCTTCCTGATAATTACCCCCCTCTCTGTCCCTCCCTTCTCTCACCCCCCCAACCACAAACACACACCCTGAATACAGGACATGCAGGATTATGTGCGGCATGAACTCGTTCTCGGTCACATGTTTGCTCTCTCGTATCCAACCTGTTGTAACGGATATCTCCATATTTACAAAGTGGTTTGCAATATAGGCTACAGGCGAGCAGACGTGGCTTTTGACAAGGCGTGCACACGGACGACACAACCGGACTGTGTCGCCATGGAGAGCCAGCGGGTCTGCACTGACGATTAATTTTTATTCATTGCATAATGTGAGAGGAGTGTCTGGCGTGACTACAGTGCCGAGTCTGGACTTGTCGAGATCTGAGGAAACTTGAGCTCACACGATGATGTTTACAGTTATATATACACACACACACAGAGACTTAGGCCAAACCCAGTGATGTGGAGTATTTCCTCCCCGCGTCGGTAATGAGTGTCATTTGCAGTGAGTTGATGGCGTTTGGAAAAGCCGGTTGGAAATGGAGGCACTCGTTCCGGAGGCTGGCGAGGAGGCGGAAGGGCAGCCCGATGACCGTAACTCGATTTTAATCATTCGACACCAGCGACGGAGGCCAAGATAAAACGGCAGTGAAGTCGGCGTGTCAACGCCAGCGAGTCTCAGAGGCTTATGGCTTCACTAGCCTGTGCATTAAGCTCATCTCAAGCGAGTGCACAAAGTGTTTTGACCCCTTCTGCGAGTTGATGAAAGTGCATTTGTACGTTTTTTGAGTAATTCCCTATCGATTCCTCTGAACCTCTTCGTAGTTCGTGAATACACACTCGTGTGCACGCGCAGCGCAGCGTTGGCTTACTGTTTCAACTTTTGCAAAGTGGACTTGCAAACTCTTTGGAATCCTTTAAAAGTCCAATTTTAAATAAAATATTGTAATTCATGTATGCTGAACTTGGCAAATCAGATTTAATAGCGTTCCTCTTTTTCAGTAAATCAATCTAAAATGTATTGGTCCATGGGGAGGTGAACCTTTGTTTTTACTGGTTGGACTGGTGCAACACTCACATTTTTACATTGCAGTTTTACTGTTTGTTCGTTGTTGCTGTTTTTTTAATCACTGCCTGTAAGGCTAATATTGACTTCTAAATTATGAATCAACAATCGATGAAACACGGAGTTCCTTATTTGAAGTTGAATTTTACAAGACGGGCAACTCTTGCGAATAATAATGAAAGGGTTTTAAAGTTCTTCAATGAGACAAAATTAAAATTTAAAAGCCTCTCGCGATAAAATACATGAATGAAATAAAGAGATAGCAGGAAAATCTAAAGGGCGTTTTGTAACGTCCAAGCCATTTTTCTGAAGAATTATTTCAGACTTGAATTTATATTAAAGGGGAGTTACTCTTTTGCGACATTAAATGCGTGATTATTATCTCAGACAACCGATTTACCACTGAAAGGAAGCAGAGAGACACCTGGGTCGAGCATTTCTCCACCGTATGTACTGTGTTTTATAAATGCATAGTCAAAGTATCTATTTGAAATGCATTGTTGCCTCCCCGCCCTCTCTAAAGTAAATGCAGTGCACCATATTATTGACTTGACCGTGTAGCCAGGGAGATCTGGTCAAACTGTCTTCATGAGCGGCGCTGGGGAGCCGTGGGGTCTGTAAGTGGCTCGTTTACGTACACTTACGTTACGTAACGTTACGTTACGTTACAAAGGCAGCCGTTAGGTCGAGAGTGCGCGCTCCTCGTCCTCGTGCGCGCACGAGGACGAGGAGCTACAGCTTTGTAAATCGTCACCAGCTTCACTCAGCTTTCCTAGCTAGGTTTTTTTTTTTTGTCAAAAATGGGGATGTTTTTTACGCCAAAAAACCCAAAACACTTCATTTTAAGGAGGCGACGAAATTATTGTTTGTTCACAGAAATATGAGCTCAGATTGGTAGCGCAAATATAGCGCCAGGATGGAGGGAGCCGCTTTAGCAGAGCGGTTTTTGAGCAAAACTGGTCTGTTTCGGAGCATTTGTAAGGATTTTCAAACAGGTTAGGTCTTTGCTTTTCCACATTTCCTCCTCACTCGCACTTCATTCACTGTTTATCTTACTGGCGTAGCCTAGCCTAGCCTAGCCTAGCATAGCCTAGCCTACTCACCTGTCTGACTGCAGCACACACCTGAACCCGCTGGACCACGGCTAATCTGAGTGACTGTAAAAAATACCAAGTATTTATTAATTTTTGTCTAGTTTCTGGTTCAAACCAGAAACTACACTTGTGTACACATTTAGTACACTTGAAATTAGACAAAACTAACTTACAAGTAAAACTTCAGCAAGATACCAGAGTCAGTAATTCCTTAATATTCACATTAAAAATACTAGTTCTACTGGCAGATTATTAAACTGATAATGAAACATTTCCCCATGTTATAAGTGAAATAATCTGCCAGTAGAACTAGTATTTCCTTTTTTAAATCAATATTAAGGAGTTACTGAATTAAAACAAGCTCCTGTATCTTGCCGAAAGGTTACTTGTAAGTTAGTTTTGTCTTATTTAAAGTATACTAAGATATTATGCACTAAAAACTAGACAAATAATACTTTGTGGCAATTTGTATTTTTGCAGAGTTTTCACTATTTCTGATTGCTTTAGACCACAACGTGGGGCTAGTAGTGTATGTCTGCTGTTGAACCACTGTGAAATGTTCAGTATTGGAGATGTGTGTTTTTTCTCGTCAAACGACCGATTTGACCTCAGAATTTATTTTGAATGCGCTGCGGAGTAATCAAGCTGTATCTGGATTAAACTGGTTGCACTCTAGATCACTAACTCAGCTAGACTGCAGCTTGGATCAGACTTTGATTAATTACTAGATTGACGAAGGTGTTACACACATTCAAACCCACAGTCTGATTTATGCGTTTCCAGCTCTCAAGAAAGTGTTTTTTTTTTCTTTGACTGAATATCTTCTCAATCAAACCATTTCACACCGGAAACATGCACAGGAAACACAATTCTCACATTTACAGCAGTCAGAAAAACACCCAAGAACTTGCCGCAAATACAGAAGCTGAGATAAAAGTTGAGAAAAAAAAAACCAACGTATTTTGTAATTTCATCAAACAGAGATGAAAGGCTGACTGAGTCGAGTGGAGTTTGCAGAGATGCTGTGGTTACTTTGTGGATCATAATTGCATTGATTTGCAAAATCTAATATTGTGGGTGGGAATTGGAGATACTTAGTGCGCTAAGTGCATTGTACCAACGAGGTTTCTATAAGTGGATTTCTGATGAAAGCCACAGAAACTTGGCTTGTTTAACTTGTCTAATTTAGTTAACTTGCCTCCACACTTCCAAATTATAATTTTAAAAAAAAAATGCTGATATAGTTTAGTGACAAATTGTAGTCAAAATGCACGAAAAGTTAATTTTTCCTGATTTGTGTTGTGGTTGTACATATTATCACCTCTGAGTTTTATCTACAGGGTGTGGAAAATCATTTTTTTGGTAATTTAAAAAGTCCTGGTGTGAAATAGAAGTGATGGAAATGTTGGAACCCAACAACAAGATCTTCTGGTTCTCTGAATGGTTGGGTGTTAGCATGTTAGCATGCGATTTCTGTATCTGCTGCTCATCCAAAATGCTGCTGCTTGAGTCCTGAGCAACGTCAAGATAATACACTGCAGTGAACTTTACTGTGTGTAAAGTGCTGAATGGTCTTAAAGGGACAGCATTATGCAACATCAACCTTTTTTAGCGTTCCGTCACGTTATAATGTTATTACCTCATCAAAAACATACCTGACGTGTTGCTTTGATTCTTTCATGCATGTCTGAGAAATCCCTTGAACCTCCCGTGGCAACCACTGGGGGTTGTAAACCGAAGCATTGCTGTGATGATGTGCTGAAGGCGAAGTTTTGGAAAGAGCAGGAGCTTCTTAAAAAGACAGAGGCCCAATTTCAAGGCGTCAAACTGCGAAGTCAATTTTCCTTTAGATCCTGTTTGATACATACAGCATTTTCATAGGAACTGAAGGCGACATAGTTACTTGGCGTTGCTATGAAATGGCACTCTGTGCCTGGAAGTTACACAACACCACCCCTCCACCGTTGGCTTTGTTACTGCGCTTTCCAGACATAAACGTTTTTGCCATTTAAATGCACGTCTCCTTTGATGTCGTTGAAAGCACTTCGTCTCACCGGGTGTATGTTCGTTTATTGCTACAGAAATAAACTTACAGAGAGACAGCTGCAGCAACTCCGCTTAAGGGGAAGGGCCTCTCTAAGGAGCCACTGCACATAAGTGGCTTAAATTTAGATGTTTTTTTTTTTTCAATGAGTGATCCTTCTACCGATCTGTGGACTCAGTAAACTATCACCTTACGAGGGAATTATTAGCTTTTTCTGTGTAATAAGTGGATTGAATTTATTACTGTACCTCTTTTCCTCTGTGATTGTCTGTCGTTCTTTGAAAGTCTTAAAGAGAGCAAGGCCAAATTGATGACGAATGGGAAACGTTATTGCATCTGCACTCACTACTCAGTTATGATGGAAAGATTGCGTGTCCCAGCTGGTTACTTAGTCAGGAACACTTGTTGAGTTTTGTTTACTTGATTCAGACACGGTGCATATTTGAACCGAGCCCAGCAGCTCTCCTGCTTCTGCAGCGGCACCAGTCCTTCCATGGAACCAGTTAAAACTAATCATAACGACGCGATAGTCATACAGTCTGTGTGATTTCACACCGGTGGAAAGTTGTACGCTTTCTCCTGCCGTAATCCCTATTCAGTAGCAATGCAAGTAAACAGCAGGACAGCTTTGTGGACACAGAGCAGAGACTGTCTTTCTGCTGGGGGGTCTGCTGACAGTGACAGTCTGTCTTCATGAAACCAGACAAAAAAGGTCACCCAAGGTTTTTCTTAGCAGGACTGCATACGAGGATGTTTATTTGGGTCATCTTATCTCTGAAGTTGATTGATTCTCAGTTGCAGAGTTTCACAAACGAGAGTTCTGCAAAGCGTCACCAAAAGGCTGCGGTGGTTTCCGAGGAGCTGAGATTGTGCTGACAGAGCGACACCGCGTCAGAGCAGCAACGAAGATCTGCTGTTTGACTCCAGAAGGTCATCCGGTTACACGAACAGCAACAACAACGCCGTGTATGTTCTGAAGAGGACCGTGTGGGTTTTCTTTTTTTTTGCTTGGTCGAAGAAATCGACCTGAAATGAGCCAGACAAAACTATGCCAAGAGGCATGGCAGCTCTTCACCGTGGAGGGAAAGTCATAAAACGTCAAAGGACGAGATCGTAGCTTAACTGCTGGGCCTGCCTGCAAAGCATTGCATGTGGTGGAAAACATTAGGGAACATTTAAGCACGTGGTTACAAATTTATTGATGGAACTTGACTTAATGTCGTGTTTTGATTGTTGATTCTATGTTGCCTTATGTTTCTGTGTTTGTAATGATGTAAAGCACTTTGAAATGCCTTGCTGCTGAAATGTGCTATACAAATCAAATTTGATTTGATTTTGATTTTACTATAATCTTTTACTTTAAATTAAACTTCTGTTTCTCAGCCTCTGCTGCAGAACAAACATAAAATCAATGAAAGAATCATCTCGCAGCAGACGCCCCCGGTCTGAAAGGCGCAGATGCTACAACCGCTGGTTCCATCCGGTGTTAATGGGTTAAATGGGGGGTAAAGTTGTCAACACCGCCTGCGGTCAGGCTCTAATTCAATCAGTGTCATCAAGTCAGTCTCTCAGTTCTGTGGAGTAAACAGCATTGACTCTGTGACCACTTAAACAGCCTTTGGTTTTTAATTGCAGTACATGACTCACAATCAGATCAATCTTTATGCATTATAGATGTTCAGTCCCAGCAAAACACTTTTCCTCCTCGCGCTTCCGATTAACGTACCCAAGAAGGTTTTTATGCAAGTGATGATGCAGTTGTACCAGTAAGAGTGAGAAAAGCGTAAAGCTGTGTCAGAAAGGTTTAAAAACTCCCCCAAAAAAAGGTGATTTGCCAACATGAAAAGATCTGAAAGGAGTCGAACGTTGAAGGATGCGGATAAAGTCGCAAAGGCTGAAATGTGAACAATATGATTTGGTTTTGATATGGTCTAAATATACATCCAACCAAATGATCATACTCAGGTAAGCTCAAGAACCCATAGTTTTTGCTAAAATAGCTATAAGTATTTTATTAATATGTGGTGGCAGGAAAAATGCATCTGATTTTGGCCTAGAGCAATCATGGAGAGTAAAATGAGTTCCTAATCTGGAGGGAGCTAGGCCGTCATCATCGACATCCTGAGGGGTGTAATCCATCCTCTCTACCTCGTCTTGACCTTAGTGGAGTGGATGCGTCGGGCTACTGGAGATCCAACTCGCAGCGCCGCCTGCATTCTGGTCAAGACTTTGGGAGAAATCGTGGAGCTTTTTACATCCAGCGTTCTGGATATTCTCCCAAAAGATAAATGCTCCGCTGAAGCCGTCGAGGCGATCGTCGGCAACAAAGCGCCGGAAGCGTTTGCAAGAGTTGTAAAGGTCAATGGAGACTTCAGTACCGACCACACTGAAAGGTTAAACAGGCTTATCGTCAAGAATGTGGTCGATACAGTCAGTTCCTCGATGACCTCACGAGAAGTCCCAATGATTCATGACATGGTTGAAGAAACCAAAGTCATAATAAAGGAACTTTTTTGTTAGACTGCACGCTTGTGAGGAATCCAAGAAAGTAAAGAAGGTCTCCATCTTCTCGAAGATCAGAGCTGAAAGTTCAAAGCTCAAAGATCTTCCAGGGAAGATGAAGGGATTCTTCACAAAATTCTCTCACAAACATTCGGCGAAGGTTGCTCCAACACCACAACAGAAGTGAAACGTCTTCCACTGAAAAGATGCCAACACCGGGCAGTCAGGTGGAAGAAGAGACAAAGTCTGCAGGAGATTCTGGCAGTCAGCCAGCCGAAGTGAGAGAGAAAACTTGCCCCATGGAGACCTTTGTTTATCCAGTTATCCTGTCAACTGAAGATCTACAGCAGGGGTCCCCAACGTCGGTCCTCGAGGGCCGGCAACCTGCATGTTTTAGTTCTCTCCCTGGTTTAACGCACCTGGATCAAATGATGGCTCGTTAGAGGCCTAAGAAGAGCATTGACCTGCTGTAAAGGTTGTTGGTACCACCAGGGAGAGACCTAAAACATGCAGGATGCCGGCCCTTGAGGACCGACTTTGGGGACCCCTGATCTACAGGAAGAGGAATCAGAACCAGAGCCAAGGTTTGATGAAACCTCTCCTGTGGAGCCTTTCATTCCTCCAGATGACTTATCTGATGTCGTAGAGCTGGAAAACTGCCCCTCCAAAGATTTGCAGATACAGGTGTTAAAACCAAATGTTTGCTTTGGTTTTAACACCTGTATCTGTAACACCAAGTGTTACAGGTGTTAAAACCAAAGCAAACATTTGTCCTGGAAGATTGTTGTTCCAGGACATCTGTCAGATTTGGATTGGGAGGAATTTGAACCGGAGCTATGGTTTGATGAAAGGAGTTTTATATCCTAGCACATCCGGGGGCACAGGAGTTTAGAGTGTATGCAAGGTTTAATGAATTCTCAACTCCCTTGTCTGCTATAGAGGAAGTTTCAGAGTATTCCTCTGAGGCATCTGAGGGAGAAACGTTGTCTGTCAGTGAGTTGCCAGCTTCCTCAGTGGAAACAGAGTAACAGGCTTCACAGGAAGACAAGAGAGGTTCGTCGTCCTTGTTGATGCACTGCCTGATTGCCCAGGCCATTAAAGCTTCAGGTTTCCTCTTGTCTCTTTGGGACGTTCGTAACATTCATGAACGGTTCTTAGAGAAAGTTTGGGCTGAAGTTCAGGGGGAACAAATTGATGGTGACTCAGAAGCAATCTCCATTCACAACCAAAAGATTGTTGAAGCTATTTGTAAAAAAAAACTTAGGGGATCCTGTCCAGTTGTGGGAAGTTTGCTTCTTTCAGAAAACGTGGACCTGGACAGAACAGTTGTGGCGTCAGTCTTAAAATATCTGAGAAGACCTGCAGAGAACCTGTTCATAGTTTCACGTTTTTTCAAAGGCCTGGGTGAAGTCATCTCCAAACCCTTTAAGTGAACGGACACATGAGTGAAGTCCGCCCCACCTGTGCAGAGTCCAGTCAGCCAAGAGGAGACCCTGTGCCCTTGACACAGAGTTACCAGATTCTGCAGGAAGTTGCTTGGCATTCAGGTTGTTTGGATCTTTTTGTCAAAAGTAGCTAAATTTACTGCTAGGATCTGTTTTTAGGTCCCATCATGTCAATTTTACCCGTTGGTTATTTTGATAAGATTGTTAAAATAAATGAAACCATCTAAGATCCTGCTTTAAAAAAACAAAACAACTATTGATTATTTTTGGTTAATCTTTTAAGAGTCCTTAACAATTTGCCTATATTGTCATTTACCACGTTATTTATTTTCATAGTGCTTTCAACATCTTTTGAAATGCTAATGCTGGTATTATTTTGTGAAGGGTGGTTGTATTGTTGTTATAATCTGATCTGTATGCAATCATATGATGTGCACTTACTAATTTATTTCTTCAATACTTTACTTTCGAGGATGACAAACGATTTTCTTTGTTGATCATAAGGTTGGCTTTCGATCTGCCTTGAATTTCTTTCGTCCGGTGGAAAATTTTAAATGGGTTTTCTTCTTGCCACTCTTCCATTAAGGTCAGATTTATGGATTTTTTTTATCAAAGTTGAAATGTCTCTGATCAATGCTGCTCTCTGGCCCTTTCTGTTTAAGTTAACAGTCTCGAAGTATTCCTTCTAATTTTTAATAACGGATTGAACAGAGCTTGGGATATTGTTTTATAACTTTATTCTTCTTTATATCTTCCACATTATTCCTGACCTGCCTGATGCTGTTCACCGATAACAATAGGTAGCCTCTTTACATTTATGTTATGCTTTGTGTTGATCTGTAACACAAATTAGCAATAATATACAAAATAAACCCCCCCCCCCCCCAAAAAAAAACGAGGAAAACTTTCCGTCCACGTTTTGCGTTTACCAAAAACTGGATTGTAGAAAATAAACGTAAGGAAAAAACAAGTCCTCATGCACCTGTCTGTGTCGCATCCGGGAGATCGGAGGAATGTGGCGTGAAGATCGCTGGGAAACACAAACAACCTCTCACTGGTAAACCATCAGCCATAAACACCAGTGAAATTGAAAATATTCAACATTTCCTGACACACCTGACTGTTTACATTCTTTTCACTTGGTTCCCCCGCAGGATCCTCCGGGCAGTGGACCAAATCAAGCCATCACTCGCTGTTTTAGTAAGCAAAGCTCCATCTAATTCACCTCAGCAACGACACACAACAAAAGCTAAATGTCAGCTCTGCAAGCCTAGACACAGAGCTGCTTTTCTTCAGCGCTTTTCCTAATATTAACACAACACCACTGTAATTATAGATAGCGTAAACAGCTCACACCGCTACATTCTGTGTTTTGACGCCATGCGTTCATGTTTCAGGCACTCCGCAATAATCTCGGTAATTTATGCACCGTAAAATTTTGATGGTGTAAAACTTTTGAGCTTATTGGCTTAAGCTAATGGAACACAGTTTTTACCACAGGTTACAACAGCTAATCCCACCTAACACCAGTTAAAGTCTGTTTACCATTGATGGGTCAACATGCAGGAAAGTAAGATTCACACTGATTACTATCTGCACGACAGAACCGTATTCTTCTAAGCTTCACATTAGGTGTTTAATGGGTTTTAAAAAAAGGGAAACATTTTTTTCTGTGATAATGATAATGTCAGTAATGGTTCAGCCTCTTTGGCTCCCAGGGGCCTTCGCTTTGGGTTTTCAACTGCAACGGGGAAGGGTGGGAAATGTGGGTATTAATGTCTTGATTGTTTTTATATCTTCAATGTGCCTTTTATTATGTTTTTAATGTTTTTAAACTTTTTATGGGTGAGAACAACAGATTACCTCATAATTTCCTCTGGATTAATAATATGCCACGTAATTCGACTTGTTTTAACTGAACTCAGCCCAACTTAACTTAACTCAACTTAACTCAAACCAACTCAACTTAAGTGGCTCACTATGGACTAGCCAGGTCTTGGTGACCCAGTTCTGGTTCTTGCTTAGCTGAGTGGTTGGTTCATGGCATCTCAAGCTTAAGAAGCAAACTTCCTCATGTGGAAACAGACTCAAGAGAGTCCAGTCAGTCAGGGGATGGACTACGGGCAATGTGATGGATCATGTAATCCAGCTAATGGGCTACAGCTCAAGGGCTACAACTACAACTCCTTGATGCATCCCTTCTGAAACACAACCAAGTCAAATGGCTGAATTCCTTCATTATGGCGTCATCCCATTTTGCAGAGTCGTGGTAGTGAGTCATTCATGTAGTTCAAGTGTGTAGAAAGAGGAATGCATCAAAAAGCTACTGGATGGGGAGGCTCTACATGACACAGTCAGACTTGTTGCTCTGTGATGTCAGATAACCTCACAGATGTGAGGTTAGGGAGGCCTGTTGACACATATAATGTGCCACAGTGAGCAGAGTGGTTAGTCATTTCAGGGTGACAGCCACGTCATGTTTAGCTACTGAACTGCGGTCGCATCCTTTTTGTTGTGGATACGACTGTTGTGCCCTGAGGAGTGAACAACCAAAATAAGACGCGACAGCAATAAAACTGCCCTCATCACGTCTCTTGTTCTGTACTCTGCGTTATTTCCACTTGATCTTGTTCTGGGGAAAATGAATTTCTAGTAGCAGTTCACAGCTGGAGGCCGACGTTCCCTCCATGGGGAACGTCGGCCTCCGATCGCAGCTCCTTCCTTCTTTTAAGAGCTATCTGGAAAACCGACACAAGCCCGCACAGATGCCAGCTGAGCGGAGGAGAAGCCTCGGGCAAAAAATATTTTTTGCACAATCATGAGTCACATGTAGACGGGTTTTGCTCCGCAGGCGCGAGCGATGGCATGTGCAGGCTGTTCAGGTGGAGTCACATTAGCGGAGACAAAGCAGAGGAGGCTCCTCACGCACTTTTATTTCCCACACCGCCACACTGGAATTATGGTTATCGTGGAGAAGTTGTGAAACAAGAATGGTGAGCTTTGACCTTGACCTACCTCTACACGGGTGAGTTCTGATAAGCAGCCAAGAGGAAAATGAACTTGTTAAAAATAAGGACCACGGGGAGTTGGAGGGGGGCTGAACTTGTCTTTAGAGGCTGGGCAGATTGAAAGTTGGCGTGACCTTGGACAAGGAAGTGTGGGGAAATGTTGAGATTGTTGATTTAATCTAACCAACGTAGAAATGGAAACCTCATGTTCTCACCTGTAGAACTGCTGGAACGTCCCAAGGCGTCATCTCCAACTTTTAAACATTTCCTCCTCAGGTTTTCAGGGATAAAACCCTGGACGAGTTGAGTGTCTTTGTCGCCATACATTACCTGATCTATGCAGCTGTACTTTAACCTAACAGGCTTCGTTCAAGACTGTTTGATGAACCCAACACTACCATCTAAACACTAGTACATTGCTACATTTTTTTCTTTTATTGGAAAATGATGACTTTAATCTTGTCAATATATGCTTAAAATACTATTAGCTAGACCATCAGAATGAGAGGGTTGACTCACTTCAGGTCTTAAAGGTACAAATTATTTTATAGCAGATAAATATACAGTTTAAAACTGAGGCTGAAAACTTGTACTTTTAATTGCAATCCAGCTGCAGTTATGTGTTCTTACAGCGATGTAGAGCACCTTAAACAAACGTTTTCACACCCCTTCAACTTTTTCTAACCATTGGCCGCATTGCAACCACAAACTTAAAAGTAATTTATGTAATAGGCCAACCCACAAAAGGTCAAGTGGTGTAGGAAATCTGTGATTGTCAAATCTTTTTAGAAATAAAAATCTGAAAAGTGTGGCATGTTTCTGCTCTCTCCACAGCTCTCATTTTAGGCAAAAAATAAAAAAAATCACAACTCTAAATCTCAATGGATTTAGAGTTGCACTTTTATTTTACATTGTTGTGGCTCTGAACTACTTCCAAACTGACAATTTTGGGCCATATGCCAAAATGTTTACACACATGTGGTCTAGATCAAAACATGTTCATCTGTTAAAGTGGCCCAGTCAAAGCCCAGACCCAAATCCAACTGACGAGCTAACTTGGAATACCTTGATCACAGACACATTTCTTCCAATCTAACTGAGCTTTAACTGACATAAGCAGAAGATAAGAAACCGTATTTTTGGTAGGTATTACAGAGTTAAAAGTATTCTAAAGTACTTAAAAAAAATACAAGTAGTGACTCAAACATAGAAGTACCCAAAACTGCAAAAGTAAAAAATAGCTTTCCAAGAAACTACTCAAGTTAAAAAAAAATACTAGCAAAGTATTTAGTAAAACGTCTGCTCTAGTACTGTGTAACCGATCAAAACACCAATCATTTAATATTTAAAAATTACATCATCAGACGGAGCAAAAATACAAAGTTATGTGGACATTTTGGTATTTTAAAGACCACAGTGAAAATAATTCCAAATAACTAAAAGAATTTTTTTTTTCTATATCAGTTCCTTTCTATGTAAAACTTATAAAACTTTAACAAAATCCACAGGCGTGTGTCTGAATCAGTACATTCCTGGTTAAGCTCACTGAACACAGACATTAGTTTGAATCGGTGAATTTGGCTAACAGTTTAATGAAGTAAGAGTAGCGATGCTTCACAGTAAAGCTACTCGAGCAGAAGTCAAAAGTCCAGTAAATGTAGCTGTAGGACGTGTTCTTGCGACAAACAGCTTGCGACATTGATTAGACGTTGACATTTCAATCTCAAGAATTCGACCACAAAACAATGTTGATTCGTTGACATCTTTTCAACATTGGTTGCTTGGCTAGAATTGGGTGATTGATTAAGATCAGCCTTTTCCTGTGGGTTGTTTCTACCCAACTCTGCTCAGGTGTCTAAAATCAAATACAGGTCATTTTTTTCCAATTATAAAAGAAACCTAAAGCTATAAAACATCACTTGAGATGGTCCATTGTATAAGATAATTAAAAAACACTTAAGTTTATTGTAAAAACTTAAGTAATTTTGCACTAACAAAGAAAAAATATATATACATGTGTGTTTGTGTGTACTTATCTATATGAACAGAAGATATATTTTATGATGGTAGGCTGCTACTGTAAGTATATGATCAGGGTAGGCAGATATAAGCTTTTGCTCCAGCCTATTCCTTTTTTTGGTAAATTATGGGTTTGTTTATTGTTATTTTTTTGTGTTTCCTGTGTTTAATGTTGACAGTTTACTGAACTGATGAAGTTACCCCCCTCTCTCTGAACTAACATTGGTTTAAACTGTGTGCAGATCTCATGAAGCCTTAAAGTCGGTGTGGAAGCTGAGCTCGCAGTGCTGGCCCGGTTCGGTCACAGAGGGAGTCCTCTCCTCCTCCAGAGGCTGGCTGCGGCGCTTCCTCTTGCTCAAGCTGGTCACCGTGCTGCTCTTCCCCTGCGGCGATGAGCTCCCCCTGCTGGTCGGCTGCGTGTTCAGCCTGCGGGCTCTGCAGCTGCTCCGCTCCCCTCACATCTCCACCAAGCCGTCCGCCGTCTTCCTGCTCCAGCTGGCCCGGACGGACGCGCTAGTGCTGCTGCGCTGGCTCATCCGGCTGGGACTGTCCATGGGACTGTGGGCCGAGGAGGAGGCGGCGGGAGCGAGCCGGGCTCTGAGCGCGCTCAGCGAGCAGCTGCTCGAAGCCCATCACCTGGCCTCGCTGCTCCTGCTGGGGCTGCTGGGGCTGGAGGCCACGCTGCTGTCCCACTGGCCGCTGCAGACCCGGAGGTTCAGGACTTCCCAGTGGGCCCGGCTGTGCTGCAGTCTGACCTGGGGGCTCGTGCTGCTGGAGCTCGTGTGTTTGCTACACGCGAGGCTCTCTGAGCGGCAGACGTACCTGTCGACGCTGCCCGCCGTCTCCCTGAGCCTGAGGAAGGTGCTGTGGTTCGTCAATTCGTGGATGCATTACGCCATTTACAGGTTTAGACCACAGAGAAGGACGAGCTCGTTTCATTAAGAGCTTCTAGAAACTCAAAGTGTTTCCACTCTGCTAAAACACTAAATCTTACAAAGTACTTTGTGGTCTGTTTTTTTTTTTCTTTAGTTCAAACACTTGAAATAAGACCAAACTAACTTACAATTAAAATTAAGTCAGCTTAATTGGACCCCTCAAACTTGCGTAAGGTCCCCCTCCCCATCTTCCTGTTGGAGGGCAAAAAGCTGCCCCGAAACAATGGCTGCCATTGGTTTTAGCTGTTGTCAATATAACGTGCTAAATCTTCAATGGACGCCTGATATATAAAAGGGACACAGTGCTTTTCTACACTATGACGACTAGATAACAAGGTCAGTAAAACGTTTTCATTAAGAAAAGAAAACAGTAGGGGGGAGAGTGAAGTAGTCCAGCTACTTTAGCGTGACTTTGACAACCTTGACATGTAGATGTGCTGCAGTTCGGTGTGTTTCGATTCAGTAAAAAATAAAAAAATAAAGAAAAAGGCGACCCACACACACCAACTGTGTGGAGCAACACCAACACCTCAGTGGAGCAGGTGTTTCAATCAACCACCGCTGTGTTGTTAGCTAATAGCAGCTATTAGCTATTAGCTGCTATAGGTGGGAGCTAATCCACCAGCTATCACTTGTTAATAATCGCAAAATAAGCATCAAGCCTAAACACATTAAACTGTAACAGACTGAATGTTCAGAAATGTTAAATGTTCTTCTTGGTGTTAAATCCTGAAACATGTTAGTTGCTATGGCAACGGGTCTGCGTGTGGCCTAGCCGACACAGACAGCGAGGGGGGAAAAGTTGTTCTTTAACGGTTTTCCTGCGCTAGTTTTTCCTTTGCCGCCGCCCGCTGCACTAAATGAATAACACCAACATCTCCAGGTTTCATTTAGTTAACGGAGCTGCTCGGCTATGGGTGGCATGTTAAAAGAATCGTCTTTTTGCCCTCCAGCGTTGTACGCATGCGCGACACTTCCGGACACGCGTACAAACCATAACATGGAGGGGCTCCACTGGAGCTGGATTAGATTTTTAACAAAGTGCTAATTCCGTTGGGAGATAAATTTTCCCCGTGTTATAAGATACTTGCACTAAAACTAGACCAGAAATGCTTGATTTCGTGTTTTTGCAGAGCATTTTATTTATATACTATAATTATGTTGATTTTATAGTCAAATAGTGTTTTCAGATGTTTTGAAGCCTATCCTATTTTTTTTTTTGTTGTTGTTTAAAGCGTCTCTTAAATTCATTCCTTAGTGTTAAGACGAATGAAAAATCTTTTAAGATTTTATTGGCCCAAATAAATAGGCAGTAATGTCTCTCTAAAAGTTTCTTATGATGATTGTAGTTTCTTTAAATAAAAAAAATAAAAAGAGCTTAGCTTATTGTAAAGGTCATCTAAAGATACGACGAGCCATTTCCTGCTTACGTTTTAAATTTCCTGTTTGTCCAGGATCCAGCATTGAACCCAGGTTTGTTTTGTTCTCTTACGCAGAAGATTATTAAATTATTTTTTGCCAAATTGTAGATTTTTAGCCCTCTGGCAAACTCTTTTCCCAGAACTCTCCTTAGGATATTTTTTAATTTATAACCAGTTACTTGAATTTCCCCGCTGGGGGACAATTAAGAGTATTTCTATTCTGTTCTTACCTACTTGACTAAGAATGCATGACTTAATGAATGTAAAAGCATTTATAATTTATTCCTCATATTGTGTTTTGGGAAATTCGCCCTAAATCTTTATGTATTTTGAACAAACGTGTCTTCTTCTTCCAGTCAAAGGTCTCGATGAAATATTACATCTTGTCCATTTGGAAGGTTATCTTACTTTACGATGGGATAAAGGGTAAAGATGCTCATGTATTTATTTCCTCTTGCTCTGTTTAATGAACATGGCAGAAATGATGCTGTCACAATTTGTAATTGAAGATATGTGTGTTTTTTTAAATAATGCTGAGTGAATAAAAAGACATTGTGAGATGAATTATGCACATAACAGCAGGTTTTATAACGAAACCTTCAATAAACCACCTAGAAAAACACTGTAAAAAGGTCAGTTTTACTGTTTTCCTGTGAAAATTACAGATGTTAAGTAATTAACGCTTCTAAAAAAATGTAAAATCACAGCTGAATTACATTAATAATCTGTTAAGATTATAAAAATCTAATGTTAATTTTGCACAGCAAAGCGACTAATATTTTTTTATAATTTTATAATATAATTTTTTAGAATTTTTGTCATTTTAAAATCAACTGATAAAAACTATAGTTTTTCCAGTATTTGTCACCATTACAGACTACAATATTTTTTCCCCCTTTTTTTTAAAATCACCATTTGTAGTTTTTAAAAGAAAAATTGATTATACTCACATATTGTTACTGTAAAACCAACATAAGCATTTTATTTAACAGTTCACAAAGGTTTCTGCGAATTAAATAAAACAAACCCTTACAAACATTTTCCACTTTACGACACTTTTCTGTTGTGATTTTACATCATTTTCAATGATTTTTTTCTTCTTTTTTTTTACAGTGCATGAGTTATGCACTATTATTGTGGAGAATAATATGTTTAATATATAATAATTTGTATGTGACGAGAAAAATACGAGTCGACTTGTTTTTAGGTAAATTAGAAACGGATTGAATATTTTCTTGCAGCTTCACCTTCGTACCGCTGGAACTGAAACCGCCCTTACAAGAAAATCCCATGTGATGCACATGGGAAAACATGGGAATCACATGGGTTTTTTCCACAAAGTATTCCAAAATCCCACGTAAACATGTGAAAACGTGTGTGAACCACATGTGCATTTTTTATGTGGTACATGATTTTCAGATGTGATTTTTACATGTAAAATGAATTAGATTTTTAT
Organism: Xiphophorus couchianus; assembly: GCF_001444195.1. Taxonomy (NCBI): domain Eukaryota; kingdom Metazoa; phylum Chordata; class Actinopteri; order Cyprinodontiformes; family Poeciliidae; genus Xiphophorus; species Xiphophorus couchianus. The sequence goes on along the minus strand of NC_040250.1, from coordinate 24,569,299 downwards.
TACATATTCAGTATAATCACCCGATCTTTACATGGAAACAAAATCTGATCACATGTGAGAAATATGTGACCCCATGTTGAATAAACCATGGATCACATGACCAAAATACTTGTGGAACATGGGAACCACATGTGAATTTCATGGGATTCTTTTGTAAGGGCGTAAATCGTGGTGAGCGTTTGCGTTGTGATCACAGTGTAGCAAATGAAACATGTTTATACTTTACATTTAGGGATACAGGCGCCAGGAATAACGGAAATAAAAAGAGATTTTTAATATTACTGAACACGTGTTGCTCATGGACGTCAACCTGAGGAATGAACTTTGTTTTCTCATAATTTCCAACGTAATTCAAAGCATCATGGAAAAATACCGTCTGTCTGCCTCTTAATGATAATGATCCAGTCTTTCCACTATTAATAGATTGAAGCAGGGATTCTTTGGTTCCAGCTATCGCCTCAGGATGATACGGATTTAAGCTTCTTTTTTTTTGTAAATTATTAGTATCGCTTTCCCTGACTTAACTTAGCTGGTCTTGGTGTAATCTGTTATTTTGCAAGCTGCACTTCAAATACAACAGCATTCTTTGCAGCCGTTTTTAACGATCATGACCTAATTCATTTGCTTACCTTCCGAAACTAAACTTCAAAACAAACACAAAATAAAACAAAAGTGTTTGTAGCCTTAAGTTGTGACATACATTGTGAAATAGAGGCAGAATTGGCAGCCGCAGCTCCTTGTGCTGGACCCATTTTTCCAGCATTTCCCATCAGAAAGCAGCTGAAACACCAGCCGATAAGCTTTGTGACACAACTCGACGTAGTGCAGATGAAATCTATAGTGTTATTACACGTAGCACTGGTTTAACAGAAGCATCGTACTGGGTGATCGGAACATGAACATGCCTGCGGGTTGAGCGGTTTTTACTTCCTCGTCAATATGACTGTCAAATTTTTCCATCCGAGATTTCTAGAGTTTAAATTTGGAAGGCCTTGGGTGAAGACCTGCAGCTTGACGTTTTTAAGCGCAGGCTGCGGCCTCGCTTAGTCACCAGGCTGGTTTTGTGAGATCGCAGCAGCGTTTCCGCCTGTTATATGGACAAGGAAACAATAATAGCGGCTACAAAATAAACACGCCTTGGCTGCAGGGCAACTTTCCAGGCACTCTAGCAATTTTACGCTAACATTCACGCACCGACCGTTTTTTGTTTAGTTTTAGTTTTCACATTCACGCTCATCTGCTTCCTCCTTTCCGTCCCTCGTGAACTTTCCGTCTGTTTCCACGTCTTTTAGACACGATCCAGAGTTCTCCACCACGCGCTGCTTGCTCATACCAGCGAGGTTCAGTTTTGCATTTCCCTATTGATATATTTTTAAAGTAAAACAAGATGCGATGCAAAGAGTTCAAGCGATGCATTTTCTTCAAGTAAATGACCTCAGCTTAATGAATTTATTGTTTTTCAGCCGCCTGGTTTCCGTTTTGCTAGCACACACACTGAGACTCTTCGGTGTGCTCGAGTCAAACGGGGGTCAAACCGATAACGCGCCACGCTGCAAATGGACAGATGCACACTGACGTCCCGGATATCAGCTGTTTGAATCATGCTGCACCACAGCATGGCTGCTGATGGCGAGACAACTCCCAAAAAGAACCTGATGTAGGTATTTGCACCGCTTTATTTTACATTTTGTTACACAACAACCAAAAACTTGAGATAGTGCACATTTGTTGAGTGGACTATTAACAAGTTACAAACGTGCTAATAAAACAAATGTTAATAAAAATATAAATAGATATATTTATAAATAATGTGTTATTTATAAATACATATTTTTTTATAAATATGTATTTTAAACCTGTTATTACAGATCTTGGTTTTAAGGTGGACAGTGATTTTAAATTGGACAGCCAAATCAGAGCCGTGGTTAAGTCCAGCTTTCATCATTTAAGGCAATTGGCGTCAGTGAAATCTTTTCTTTCCAGGCAGCATTTTGAAACAGTGATCCATGCTTTTATTTCAACTCGATTGGATTACTGTAACGCACTTTATCTGGGAGTTAGTCAGTCGCTGCTCTCACGTCTGCAGCTAGTACAGAATGCTGCTGCACGACTGCTGACAGGAACTCGAAAGAGGGAACACGTGACCCCTGACCTGGCCTCACTTCACTGGCTGCCGGTATATTTTAGGATTCATTTTAAAATTCTTATGTTTGTTTTTAAATCACTACATAATCTTGCCCCGGCTTACCTCTCTGAGCTTCTTCACCCATACATACCTTATCGGTCTCTTAGGTCCGCAGATCAGCTGCTTTTGGAGGTACCGAGATCAAGAAGGAAGCTCAGAGGGGACAGGGCTTTCTCTGTCATGGGCCCCAAATTATGGAACAACTTGCCTTTGCAGGTCAGGGAGGCCCCTTCACTGTCCACTTTTAAAGCTCGTCTTAAAACCCATCTATTTTATTTGGCTTTCAACTCTAGCGGGATCTAGTTTTAAATTGTATGTTTTTGTTTTTAAACTGTAAGTTTTTATTTTATGCTTTTTATTGTTATGTTGTGTTTTGATGTACAGCACTTTGTATCAGCTGTGGTTGTTTTAAAGTGCTTTATAAATAAAGTTGGTATGGTATGGTATGGTATGGTATAAATAAAAAAATATATTTATTTATATATCTAAGCATGTTTATAAATAAAGGAAAATATATTTTTATATAAATAAAAAAAAAAATTTGTTTTATACAAAAATAATTTTTATAAATCAATTTATAACACCTCCAGGTGCCTCCATATACACACAGAGGGACTTACTGTAGTCTCGCGGTTTAAGCCGCTTCAGTTTACATAAGGTTGCAGTGAATCGCTCTTTCCTGCTGTCTGTGTTATGTCCAGCAGGTGGCAGCAGAGAACAGCTGAGCCACTTTTTAAGTCATTACCAACAGATCCAGCAGCGAAAAGGTAAAAGGTTTGAATTAAGTTCTGGTTAAGGTTTGGGTTAGAAATATACTGTTTAAGGGAAAGAAATAGAAATAAATTTAGAAAAATGAATGGGAGTCAATGTAAAGTCTTTGTAAAGATAGAAATGCATGTGTGTGTGTAGAACTAAGCAATTATGGTTGAAAATGAAGGAACAACGTTCTTCCCTCCCTTGATGCTCTCTGTTTGGCAGCTCTACGCAGCTTGTGTTTGAGCTTCCAGACCTTCGCTCACATGTGAACAACTGACAGATTTTTTTTTTTTTTTTGACGTATGCTAGCTAATGTATGTATTCAGTATTTAAAATCAAAAACCATGGAATAAACATAGTCGTATTGTAGATCACTATTGAACATTTGAAAAGAAAAGTTTTCAAATGATCACGTAAACATGATTATTGCTGGATATATTATTATTATTATTATTATTGGGGTTTGTTATTGATATTTTGTGTTTTTTTTGTGAAATTTGAAATGTAATGATTGTTCATCCACTGTAGTTCAAATGAAAGAGATGCTACACTGATGGGTCGACTATTAAATATGGTTTTAATTGTTATACGTCTGTATTACTCAAACAATAAATGAAAGTTTGCGTATAAGTGGGTAAGGAGTGGGGACGTTGGTGACTTTACACTTTTACCACATGTCTGATGTTTGCAGATGCAAACATCAGACAAGGTAATGTTTCCATCCGGTTCAACAAAACCACAATGAGCGCACACAGATAAAGTGAGAATGGCGCATCATGAGTAAGAACTGCCTTTTCTTAGCACGCTATGTGTGTGAACTGCAACCTTTGAAAAAGTCTAAACAGGTTTGTGCTGGAAAAAAAAATACTTCTGAGGAACTGGACTGGAAGAAAACAAAATTTCCATTACTCATCCATTACAACCGGCTGCAAGGCGACTTTTCCGTGTTTAAAAAGTGGCAGCCGAACGGGTAATAGTTCTGTTGTATCCTCTTGGGTTCAGGACGAACCACTCCACTAAATCTGGGCCAAGAAATACTGTTCAGGTTCTTTGTGTTGGTCGTCCAGGAACATGTTGAAGTCAATGAAATCATATCAGGACTCTTCAAATGTGTCGATAGTCAGCTAAGTCCACGATAAGTCAAGCCAGGCAGATTTAGGTTTCCAGTCAATCAATCAATCAATCAGGTTTATTTGTGTACCACATTTTAGCAACAATATAGTTCATATAGTCAACTGTGAAACCAGTAACAGATATAATGAAATAACAAAGTTTATCACTTTAGATAATTAATCAAAATAGAAGAAACACGCCAAAAAGGTAATTGTCAAATGACTATTTTCCCAAACAGATACTACCTTGTACACTGTATTATTGTATTTTGGAAAATGTAATTTGTTTTTCAAAAATATTCTGGGATAAACCTATACTTTCCAGGTATGCTAACAAATTTTAGCTTAACTCTAAATATGTCTGTAATTGTGCAGCGAGGGCTCCTCCCAAGGCCTGCTTATTGTCTTTCTCTCTCTGTAGGGAGACATTTGTCAGTAAATGTAAATTAAACCTTCAGCTATTTTAGGTTGCACTCCATGAAAAGGCAGAGTACGTGATTCTGAAGAAAGACTTTATATTTAAACTCAGCAGTCAAACCAACTTCCTTCACCTGTTCAGGATCCACCAGGATCGCAGACTTGCATTGCCGCGGCAACAACACCAGCTATCGGGCTATTTGGCTAAAAGAAAGGCCTTTCAGCCTTATACGGCGTAGGTGGAGACGGATGGCTTGTTCTCACGAATAAAGCAAAGAAGCACATTAAAACGTAGAACTTCGTCCAAACATAAAGACACGACAAGGGAAACCGGCTGGAGTGAGCTGTTCAGATTGTTTCTAGACATTTTTGTTTTGTGAACAAAGAGAGGAATGTGGGGAGTAATCACTGCTACCCAGAGGGGCGATCATACTGAACAGTCAGCAGGAAATATAGAACTACACAACACACTTCCACGCATTCAGCCTAAACATGGGCGATGTGTTACTTCATGTTGTTAAACGTCCAACAGGTGACAGGACTGGAGTCTTTTGATCCCCATTTAGGTTCCCTTAAAAGCAGAAGACAAAAAATCTTCTGATTTCTTCAAAGACTGCAAATCCTTCGCAGAATTTTGAAGATTTCAAATTCAATGGACAAAGAAAATCCATAAAAAGTGAAACCCTAACTGGTCAGGGTTAGGGTTAGGTATAAAAGAGATAACCGGAGAGAGGGGAGAGATTGCTTTGCAGAATTTACACAACCAGTATCACGGAGACGACCAGCTCCGTCTGCACAAGCTGGGGTCAGTCTGGTCAGTCCGTCTGTCTCGCCTCTCCGTCTGGAGGACCAAGCTCTGACCCACAGCTGCTCAAGCATAAAACACTCCGGTGTAAAGGCTCCAATCGACCTCAGTCTGCGACTTTAATGAGTCGGACGGCGTTGATGGTTACCGCCGCTTATTTATTTGACAAAATCTGATCGTCACAGCTGAACTGCGGGGCTACAGCTGGCTCCAGACCATAATACTACCCAGGACACAACTCTGTCCTCGTGTTAATATCTGTCCATAAAGCCCCACAAAGCTCAGGACTCCTGCGCTGGTACGGCCTCGCTGCCTTTGTACGGCTCTGTTGTCAGGGCAGAGGTATGTATGGCACAACAGTGCTGCCCCCAAACCCTCTTGGAGCCAGTGAATGAGAGGATGGGCTGAGGCGAAGGGAGGGCAGCAAAGGAAATACACTCATCATCGCATTAAAGGAGAGATGGACAGAGGAGAAGAGGAGAGGATGGAGGGAGGGCAGGCAGCGGAGGAGTGGGGCTGCACTAATAGGGTTTTTTTGTTTTGGTTGGTGTGACTCACAAAGGCTTGGCCTGGTTAGCACTGCTTAGTTACCGTAACCAAACACATTAGCAGCCAGGGGGCCAGCGTGAGGACTGAAGGGCATTTCTGTTTTTCAATCTAATCTGATGTTAGTTATGACAAGGCTACAAAACACCTGTGACTTTTGACCCTTTGCACCTAAGTCACTTAATCAAGCAAAGGTGCCATGTCAGACGTCAGAAGCGAGGGACGAATCTGTTGAACAGAGCAACTGCGATTGTTTTTCCAATTTATTTCTGCCAACTTGGAACCGTAGTAGCCATGGCTTCTACTTGCTCTAAGTCCAGCTAATTTGTCTGTGGAAGTAGCAAACCCATTTGGTCTCATAGACGGTGGTATTTACAAGTTGGAAATAGCTAGCGTAGATACCGACACATACAGGCATTCCCCATATCCCAGAGGAAACTTAACCCTCTGGCAGTCCTAAAAGATGGGGTCATTTGGACCCTCTATGATGTCACATGTGCTGTTACGAGTTAGTTTTGTGTGTGTGTGGTTTCAGGAACTGACGGTCTGATGGGACAACCCCCTGCTTCCCGCCTGTCCAACCGTGACATTTGCTGTGTCCCTTCTGAGCATCGCGCTAAGACCACGAGAGAATTGAAGACCTTCAAAATGTTTACACTCACCAGTTTTTTATGTACATGGTACATGCTACATTAGTTCCCGTGAAAAGTTTGAGGACCCCTGGGCTTACATGATAGCGGGGCATTTTCTCTATGGTTGCTAAGGATTCGAGGCTACCTTCTCTATCCTGCAATATTTATGGTATGCTACTAAATTTACTTATTAATGAAGTACACGAATGTTAATCTTATCTTCTGTGTTTGTGCAGCATTCTGTGACCATTTCTGGAGTAAAATTAACTAAATGAAAACAATGTTAGGCTACCAACGGTCTGTTTTTTAGCAAACTTTACAGGAGTTGTTTTGACGTTTGTCTTTCCGAGTGGGTCGCTTTCCGACGAGCGTGATGTCACGTACAAAAGATCAATAGAAGAGGCAAAGGTGACCTCTTCCTGTCATAAGAACATGAAATCATAGCGGGAAGAAAGTTTAGTATTGTGTGGCGGAGAAGATGCTCAGAAAACATCTCAACGAAACTTGATCGTCTTTGAGGACTGATATTGATTTGCTTTATGTGATTATTTTCAAAATGACTACAAATGCGTGGCTCAAATGGAGGGAAAAAAACAACCTAATGACACCATTATGGGTTGTGGGAAATACTTACAGGAAGTGAAATGTTGTTTTTTTTATTTAAAGGGAGTCTAATGGAGATGTCTTAAGTAGCTTGGCACTTCACTTCACTTTTGACAGTAAATTACATGTTAGGGTGAGTTAGATGGCACTTTACTGAACTCTAATGTGGGAATTTGTATTAGAACCAACAGGAAAGATTTGGAAATATACATTAAAATTTGAAATCCTTAGAAACATTTGGTTCTTTGCTAAAAACTTTAAAGTCAAAGCATCTCAATCAGGCGTTTGGCTAAGCCTGCTAAAGGCTAGACACCTATATAAATACAAATAATCGTAAAGGTTGAAGGTCATACAAGCATCTTTAAATTTTATTAATGCAACATGTCCACTATATAAAAAGTTTAAGTCTCCAGGCCAACTAATCTATACTGAATGAAGAAGCCTAACAATTAATATAATGAATGATAAATTCTGAACCTTTTCTTTAAAGTTTCCGTTTTTAGCATCCAGTGAGAAATAAAAATATTTGACACACATTTATAGTGTAAGCAAGACAAAAGCGCACAAACCGTTTTTATACTTTCGTTTCACGCAATCAAAAACTGAATCAATCCCCTTGTAGAAGGCAAAATGTGATACTCTTCATCCCTGACATGTTTGAAGTCCGGAGCTTTTTTTTTTATTATCATTACCGAGTCCGAGGAGAGAGGCTGTCAAATAAGAAATGTTTCACACCAGCTTTGCAGGTTTTCAGTCAAGCAGACGGGCCCCTGATCCAAACTGACCCCTCCATATTGGAAAACGCTTTAAACGGCTGTGCAGACTAAACAAAGCCAGAATTTCTCTGCTCACTCCTAAAAACCAAAGTGTTCTTAAAAAGTACTTCCTGCACCGTAGCCCATTAAAGACAAGAGCTGTCTGTCGGTTCAAGACTGAGTGCTGCGTGCACATACAGCCAGGAATTTAAAGAATGGACTTTGTTTTATGGTTTACTTATAAATAGGGTTATCTTCAGTTTCTCCAAAAGCAATCCCCTCAGTGAGGAGATAGGAACCATTTGTCAAGAAACGTTACTTGGTGAACTTAGTGGTAGGGATATGTTACTCTGACTTACTATGTGCCTTCCTTCACATATTGTTCTGTTAAGAAATGTTCACATGTGACCAGTCTGAGGTTAACATTTATTAAAAATAGGCAATTTAAAGGGGCAGTATTACATTTTTTTAGCTGTACAGCATGTTATAATGTTATTCCCTCATCAAAAACATACCTGGGGGATTTCCTTGACTCTTTCATGCATGTTTGAGAAGTCCTTTAATCTCCATGCCAAGCATTCAGCTCTGTAAAACGCCTGGTTGGACGTAGCCCCGCCTTTGAGGCGCAGCTACTCCTTGGAGCTTCAATTTCCAAGTTTCCAGCTCACAGAGCGGTCCTCCCCCACTCAACTCCTTCAGACTAGCCAGCAGCAATTAGAAAACACCTAAGCTGAGCTCGTTATGCAAGCTACTTCTCAGTGCAACACTGATAAAAACATTGTTAAAGGGTTAATAGAGGGGCCATGTTGTGATGACTTCCCGTAGGCAGAGATTCAGAAAGAGCAGAAGCTTCTTAAAGAGACAGAGGTCAAATTTCAAAGTGGTAAATTACACAGTAAAATTTCTTTTAAGTAATATTTGACATGTACAGCACTTTTACAATGGCTAAAGTTAACATACTTACTTGATTGTGCTTTACAAAATATGACCTAGAAAACACATGATACTGCCCTTTTAAGAACTCGGTCACTTTCCTAAAATATTTTTTAAAAGGCTGACATTTAGGGAACAATGCAGTCTGTAAGTGCTCTGTTTGATTGTTTCTTTAAGGACCCAGAAGGGAAGAATAAATTAAAAAGAATAATTACCTCCATGGGGTTGCCGTGGCACAGCAGCCCTCCATATATGCTCATATCCCCATTTACAAAAATGTATATCTTGAAAGCAACATAAGAACTTGTAAGAATGAGGAACCTTGATTAAAGAAACATAGCCCAACATGATGCAATGGAACAGTGTTCCACACCATTCACCCCAATAAACTTTAACTATTCAAAACACTATGCAGTGATGCAACAGGGAGTCTTGCTTTACATGTATTCCTTACATTTAGGCCCCACACAGCTCCTATCATTCAGTGCACTAACATACCCGTCAGAAGAGGAAGCAGTGTAACGATAGTTTTAGGTGTTGTGCACATCAAGCATGGCAAAACCTAAAACTATGGAGGAATTATATTATGAAACGCCATAAGGGAAATCTGTTTTCATCACAGTGTGTGTCTCACGCATTCACAAACACATGTTCCTCAACACCAGTAATTAAGTAGGCTTTAAGGGCATGTGCTGGTGTGTGTTGGGCCGTGTGTGTCCTTACAGTAATGTGTGTCTGACTTCAGTAGTGAGCAGGATGTCCTGTCCTCCCTGCTGCTATTGTGGAGTGGTCAGCCTGCCAGACAGCCACAAAGACCACTTCCCCTCTGTCAAGAGCCTCTCTATCTGTACGTTGCTCACACACACATGTTTGCGTGGCTATCTTTGTGGGGACTTTTCATTGACACCCATTCATTTCTACAGCCTAAACTTTACCCTTATCCTAACCCTACCTCTAACCAAAACTCATTTCACACCTTAGTCCTAAATCTGACCCCTGACTCAAAAACAGCGTTTCCCTTTGTGGGGACCAGGCTTCGGTCCCACAAGGAGCAGTGGGTCCCCACAACGTAGTATGTGTCAGGAAAATGGTCCCCACAAGGTATTACAAACAAACACGCGCACACACACTCCCACACACACATGGTCATAGCCCAATGCCATCCTGAAAACAATGGGAACCTGTCCAACACCGCCCTGCCACCTGGTTAAAAATAACTCTTTTGGTGGCCTCAGACATTATGACTGTGTTGTAACAATGGTGTGGCAGCACTTTGATCAACCGAAACAGCAAGATATTGCCATCCTGAGACATCAAGCACCCAAGCTAATAGTTTTTTTTTGTTGTTGTTGCGGTTCTGCGCGATGCTGGCAGACGGTAAATTTATTTTAAGCCTTTATTCTGTTTTCTTTGTCCGTAACCCTTTTGTCTGTGGGGACATTTTAAAGAGAGTCAGCTGCATGTGATAACCTAGACAAGCACATCAGGTCTCTTTAAATAAGTTTAATGATATTTTCAGGCTGTTACAAAGCTACTGCAAATTATTCTAGTATAGCCTAACGAACCTCTGCCCCGATGGACATATTAAAGATGTAAAAATGCATAATTTTTACAATGATTTTGCTAACTTACAAATTAGGTGTGATAGTGCCTTCCATACAAAAAAACGTCTGTGGCAGCTCCTCTGAGCATACAATGTAAAAGTTTGGAATATGAAAGTAATTTTAATACAGAGCAGCTGGATGCAAAGACAGTCACAGAAAATGTTTAATTGGATCAGTTCTAACCTGGAACTGTTTCATCCTACATACTAATAGCCTTCAGATACAACACTGCACTACTTTTTCAAGCGTAATGAATCTACAGATTAGATTTAATTTTTGGTTGTGTCTCCCAATCCTCACCACAACAGAAGCAACAAAATGTTTTGTTTTCAAATGAGAGCAACCGGCGTTGCATATTTCATAGGCCTGCAACATTTTAATCTGTAACATTGGAAAATACCAAGCGCTGTCTCTTCAGGTGACTCCTCACACTGTCTGCCAGATTTTAGCTCTGGGCTTCATCCAAAACTTTAATTTTCCTTTCATGAAGCCATTCTTTTGTGGACTTGGATGTATATCTGGATATCGAAAAGTAAAAACCCTCTACACTCCCAGCTGTCCTGAAGACACCTGAAGGTTTCACACCCAAACTGACTGGGTGTGAAACATATTCAGAATTTAATTCATGTTGACAAAAACCTAAGCTTGAAAAACTGCCCACATAATGATGCTGCCACCACCATGTGCCTCAGTGGGTGTGTTTTGGACTCACACACCAAAAGCTCAAGTTTGGTTTCATCAGTGGCTTGTACAAGAGAAAAGATCAATTATATGTTTAATACATGTTACATTTCTGAGATGATCCTTAATTGGAAGTTTAACGGAGATATTTTGAGAGCTAATGAAGGTGCAAACAGACAGATGATTAATCGGAGGCCCTCGTCCTTTCCTCTTCCTCCACTGTTGACGACTGCCCTACTCCTCCTCCTCCTCCTCCTCCTCCTTCATCCTCGAGGTGCTATTGTCTCGCTTCCTGTGGCCGAGCGGGCCCTGTGTGTCCATGTACGCTCGCGCACAGGCTCTTGCGCGCGCAGCAGTTCGGGGCGGCGGGCTGTGATGCGGTCCGGACGGACGGAGCAAGTCGTCAGGATTAATGGAGGGACTCACACCCGCGGGATTTGTTACAAGCTTATAAGCTGCTCTTTTCACGCCGGGGAGCCAGCACGCAGCTTCGGAGCGGAGCGGGGGAAACTCCGAGCGAGTTGTTTTGGAGAGTTTTGGTCCAGTGACGAGAAAAAAAAAAGAACCCCCCAACCCCCCCCCCCCCCCCAAAAAAACCCGGGGCTCCGGACCTTTGACAGCTGCACCGCCGCCAGGCTGGAAACCCTCGGTGACCGGGAGGTGAGCTGTCATCGACCGCTCAGCTGCCGGTGAGTGTCCACCACTTTGTTTGTAGACAGTGACATTTTTTCTCTACTCCTTCGGAAAATGTGCTTCAAATTCATCTGCAACATAACGCAAAAAAGAAGCTCGCGTCCATGAAATATGGCTTAGCTACACTGTATTAAAAAAAAAAAACAATTCTGTAAATTTACGGTAAAAATGGTGACATACCAACAGTTATTGACCATAATATCCAAAACATTTTATTACAATAGAAAATACATGGAATTATACCGTAAATCGAAACTGCAAAACAAAATCTGCAAATTTACAGTAAGAAAAAATAGGCCTACTTTTGGTCAAGGTATTATGTTCCCCTACGCCAACGTTTTTAACTAATGCACCAAAATATATACATAAAAATTATACATAATTTACCAAATTGCAGAAAACCACAAATCACTGAATCAGCTTTATATTTTTTTAGTAAATGAGCATCTACCCACCATATTGAGTACACTGGACCACAGTTTCTATCCTCAAAGCACATGACTTTCTCCTTGTTCCATAATTCTCTTTCTACCGGACAAGAAAAACCCCAATGGCTGCTTTCCCAACTCGCCCAGCCTTTTCACTAAAGTTAGGCCTTACTGACTTTTGTTTCCCTTGAAAATTTTTGTATTGTTGTTCTAAAACAATGAAATGTCGCAAGAGTTTTTGCGAATTTTTACTGTGTTCGATGTAGAAAAAGTTACTAGGGTAAACTTCTAAGTTTCAACTAAATTTAGCAAAATTACAAACCTTGATATAACCAACAGATTGGTTGTTGAGCTGTAGGTAGAAGCTAATATTTAGAAAGACATGAAATGGTGAGTTCTACCTTTAAAAAAGGGCCAAATATCCAGATTATAATAGCCTGGTAAAAACCAGCCCCTTGTTCTACGCTTCACTTCGTCCAGAGGGTCTGGACTCTCGGCTATTGAGAAACAATTGCTTCCTGGAGACGTGAAATCTGTTAAAGTTTGATATTTTTCGTAATTGCTAACATTTGCCCAGGACATATGTGAAGCGGCAGTTTGACACTATAAAGCTAACCAGAAATTGCTACCAGTAAACAACCGTCCTCTACTGCCAAGAGAGAAATGCCGATCCGAACAAGATGGCTGTTCACGTTGATTCAATATTTGGAAGCCTGAACAACACAAACTGAACAGCATTGTTCACTTCCTTCGCTGCCTTTGCTAAAACAAATTCTAAAACAGCACAGAAAATCAACATCGTTGTTCATAACTTATCCTATTCGCTGATTGGCTGCTCAAAAATGGAGAAATCTAAGTCAATGGGAGAAAGCCCAGACTCACTGAAAGGAGATTATAATCGAGAGGAGTTGCGCAGAAAGGCTAAGATTATAATCCCTTTCAAACCAAACAGGTGCCAGTGATACACACACCGTTTCATGTATTTGTTCGTGAATCCTTTTCTTCTTCATTAAAACATTACTATGAACCATTAGGAAGTCCTCAGAGGTATTTCTCAGTGCAACACGAGCCTGAACAGAACCCTCTGTGATCCCAAGATGTGGGTTTAAAACACAAGTGTTTTTTAAGTTGTTTTCCCCCAGTCTCCACCTCTCCGTCCCCCTTTTCTCTCCCTTGCTTGTGAGAGAAAAGAACAGCTGGATGTGAGCTGGGCCCGAACTTGATCTCTCCGTATCAGCGGGTCCCAGAGGCCTGTTTCTGTCGCTGCTGTGTCCGGCCGTGGGGGTAAACCCTCGTAACTGTGCAGCTGTCCGCAACCTGCTGCATAATGTGCACTCATTCACTCTCTCAGGTCCGAAATCCCTCGGCAAGACCTCTTTTTTTTGTTTTTTTCTGTAATCCACTACTCACATAGCTTGGCTCCTGAGCTGAAGGTCAGGAGACAAACGGAGCCCATCTAAACCTCGACTTTCGTGCAGAAAGTCAAGGTTGACTCGGCCAGGGGTCCGGCGGCTCAGTACCCCCCCCCCGGCACACAGAGATCCGTTTGAGGATTGGCACATGTGAGTGTTTGCCTGCTTGTGTGCGCACATGTGGAGGCGTTTGCATATGTAAATGTGTGTGTTTGCTGCAGATTGGTACAGTGTGCCCATTGTGAGGGTCGATGGGAGGCTTTTGGGGGCGGAGTGACATCTCAAGATGTCAAGAGTGCAGCTGGCACAGGACGAGGTCTTCAGGCTACAGCGGCGCATTAAAGGAGATCAGGCTGAACCGGCTGGGTCTTTACCTCTGTTTTATAACGTAACAAGTCCAGTTTAACTTGTTACAATGACCGGCTGTCACTAACGATTATATTAGTAATTGATTATTCTGTCTATTATTCTGACGATTAATCGGATAAAAAAATGTAACGCATTCCGTCGATTTTTCATTTAACTACCTAAACCTTTTTTTTAATACAATATTAGAAATATACAAAAGGTAAATAAACAAATAATCCGTTCCCTTTCTTAAATAAATTTTTTATTGCTTAAAATGCAACAACGTAGCATTCCTCTACTGAATTTGAATGAGTGAAGCTAAAACTATGTCACTTGCATGTTACACAAAGAGATTATTTTTTTTAATCTTAAATGCAAAATTATACTCATTTTGTACAGCTTAGGCTAATTACTGCCCTGAATCTGCTTGAGTCTGTTATAGAATCAAACATGGAGAAGCATCGTTTAGTTTTATCAGAACAAGAATCCAGAGAAACCCCTACTAGTTTATTAGGTTACTACCCAGATGAACTCCTTCTAGCTTTTACATGATGGAGAACATATACCTGTCTAGAAACCCAGGACAGGAGCATCTAGTTTATATACGTCACGCCAACCAGAGCAGGAATTAGAACAAACTTAGAATCAACAGAAACTCCTGTTAGTTTATCTAGAGAAACTGTTCATTACTTTAGCTCAACATTAAACTTTTCACATCGGAGCAAGACCTAGAGAAACATCTGTTAGCTTACAAATCTAGAACAAACTCAGAAAGTACTATCGAGTTTTATCAGAACAATAATCCAGAGGAACCCCTACCAGTTTATAAATTAGAGATTACTTATTCTTAAACTTTGTTAGTACAGTGGTGAGTATCCACGCCTGTCATGCGGGAGACCGGGGTTCGATTCCCCGACAGGGAGTGAAGTTTGTTTCAGGTCCCTCTTGAAAATGAGATCTAGATCTCAACGGGGTTTACCGGAATAAATAAAAAAATAAACACGGGGAGCCAATATGTAATTTGATACTTTTTTGTTACCTTTGTTCTTCTGTTGCTCTTTCCTTTGGTTTGTTGTTTTGTTGTATTTCCTTCTAATTCATGTAAAGCACTTTGATTCACCTTGTTGCTGAAAATGGGCTATATAAATAAGATTACCTCACCTTACCTATACTCTAGTTAACGATTCATCGATTCATGACGATAAATCGCATCGTTTCAGGCCATAAAAGGGAATCTTGTAGTACTTTAGACTTGTATCTACTTGAAGTTGGTTGGCTTTTGTGGGGAAAAAAATCTATGTATGTTACATTTTTGTCCGTAATCATGGTAAAGTTCTGCAATGGTCCAGACAGAGTTTAAGTAAAAATATACCAAATACCAGATGTTGTTGTCATCTGATTTTAGCCGCCTGTTCCCAGCCTCAGCAGATATTAAACAGCTGTTTCCACATGATGTGTGACTAATAAACCCAAACCTTGTGTGTCAAACCTTTTATTTTAAGAGGCATTTGAGACGGAGGGAAATAAGCTCCGCAGCACACAATAGATATTATAATGTTTACTACTTGGGAGATATGCATTGCTTTAGCTATTAATGCCAAGTGGACATCCAGATTTTCCATCATTTGCTGGACAAATGTGAGAGCTACTGTACCTTAGATATGTTTGGAGCTTTACAGTCTCAGAACAGTCCTACAGAGTCCACCACTTCCCCTGAATTACAAATTCAAATATTTCAGTAAGTAAACAAACAAACTAACTGGATTTTGCACAGCAGTTCCCTCCAAGCGGACCCGTTCAGTAGCTGGAATCTGCTCACATATTCGTCTGTGCACCTGGATGCCGATTTTCTTTAAATGCGTGGATGCGGAGGAATGTCAAAGAAAGCTTCTTCTTGACCACATCAATCTATGTAGCCCACAGAACAGTCAAACCACACCCACAAAGACTCGGCAGAAAACCCAGAGGCTGTGATTCAACTGTGAATCACAGCAGATCCTTTTCCATCCTGGTTTTCATGCTGCCGTCTGTGAGCCCTTGATGTTTATGCACCACAAACACATAAAATGCTACCAAGTGGTTTGGATCTAGTGCAAATATCTTAATACACTTGAAACAAGGCAAAACTAACTAACAAATAACTTTTCAGCAACATACAGTATATGAGCCTTTTCTAAGTCAATAGTTCCTTGATATTGATTTAAAAGTGCTATTTCCACCAGCGTATTTTTTCACTTATACAAAGACATTTTTCCCACAAGTGAAATAATCTGCCAGTGGAACTAATACTTTTTTATATATCAATATTAAAGAATTATTAACTTAAAACAATCTCCTGTGTCTTGCTGAAAAGGTAGTTTGGTTTTAATTTCAAGTGCACTAGGATATTTGCACTAGAAATTAGGCTAAAAATACTTGGCAGCATTTTGTGTTTTTTTTAACTGGGAGCTAATTTGAATCAGGACTGTTTGCCTGGTGAGAGCCAGAAATTAAAAACAGACTGTTGTCGAATTATGGATGCTAAAAATCTGCATGGATTTATTGAATTAAACATTTAAAACATAAGGTGAACAGAAGTTAAGTAAGTGTTAAAGTGCTGATGTATGATCGATGTCTTGAAGCCCTCCATTGTTTTTTTTATGCACATTTCTAACATTTAGTTTGCTCCCTGTTTTTATCGCTGTGCACATTCATGGTTTGCTTTCTGGGGAACGACTTTTATAGTCTGGAAGTTCCTGAGTGCCGTTTCCTTTTCTCTGCGCAGGAGGACCAGCGATCCGAGCAGCCGTGCATCCTGACTGAGTCCGGCTTCGTCCGCCTGGGGGTCCATGATGACTTGGAGGGGGCTTCAGCGGACGGTCCCCTGCTGACACCCAGATTTCTGCTCCTTTCCTGAAGATCTATTTGTATCTTCTTTTTTTTTTTTTTTTTACAGTGAAGACTTTGTCTCTTCCGTCACCATGGCCAGCCTTGTGATTAACGAAACTGGAGTGGAGGATTGCGGGATCGACGACTCCTTCAAGTACAACTTGTACTCCACGGTTTACAGCGTGGTCTTCGTTTCGGGCCTGATGACCAACTGCGCCGCCCTCTTCGTCTTCTGCTTCCGGATGAAGATACGCAACGAGACCACAATGTTCATGACCAACCTAGCCTTTTCAGACTTGGTCTTCGTCTTCACGCTGCCGTTCAAGGTCTTCTACAACGTCAACCGCAACTGGCCCTTCGGAGACGGGCTCTGCAAGGTGTCAGGGACGGCCTTCATCACCAACATCTACGGCAGCATGCTCTTCCTCACCTGCATCAGCGTGGACCGCTTCCTGGCGATAGTCTACCCATTTCGATCGCGCTCCATCCGCACGAGGAGGAACGCGGCGCTGGTGTGCGCCGCCGTGTGGCTCACCATCGTGGGCGGAGGAATATCGGTGACCTTCTTCTCCACCATCAACAGCAGACACAGAGCCACCACATGCTTTGAAGGATTTTCCAAGAACACCTGGAAGACCTACCTCTCCAAAATCACCATCTTCATAGAGGTAAGCTGATGTGCATGAACACATTCACTACCGGAACGGCATCTAGACATCTAGATACACAGCAGGGAGGCTCTGCTTTCAATCTTTTCACATATTTGTTAGTTTGCAGCCCAAAACTTTGTGTTTTATTGGGATTCTAGACAATAGACCAAAGCAAAATGGTGCAGTACTTTGAGCTGAAGGAAAGTGATACACATTCAATTAAAGATTTTTAGCAAATAAAAATGTAAAACCTGTGTTGACAACTTCAGCCTCTAGATGTACAAAGTTGATGGAGAGATTCCCCGAAACTCTTCAGGCTGTAACTGCATTGAAATCTAGTTCGGCAAAGTATTGCCTAAGTTGAGTTGTGTGTGAGTATATGCAACACTTTTTACATTTCATTTGTAAATCCTTGGATCAAAACTATGCATCATTATGATTCCACTTCAGAATCAGAAACTACTTCAACTTTTACAATGCAGGGAGCCATTTTGGCTCTCACTCCAGCCAAATAAAGTTTGTTTAGAGCCGCAAATGTTACATGACCTTTTGAAAAAAGTACTATTGATCATTTTTGAGAAATCCAGTACCTATAATAGGTAATGTGTTGTCATATTTAAAGAACCACAGTTTTATTACTATTTTTAGGTGTTATGGTAAAGGTCTAAAGGGTGAAATTTTTGGCAAAAAGAGGATGGATACATTTTCTGCTATGGGATGTTAATATTTGTGGAAATGTGAATAAAAAAAGCATCTAGTTTTCAATATAATGACAAGAAAAAATGGGTCTAAATAAATATTATTTGTAATTTTAGTGTAATTCTGTTGTGGAAACTTGTATTAGTGATGATACCTCTACTTAAAAACTAAAGTCAAAGCATTTGGGAACCATTGTGGGAGCTTCAATGAGCCACTCGTGGCTCTGGAGCCGCAGGTTGAAGACCCCTGATTTAGTTGGGTTAACATGACAGCATGTGAAAAACATGATAGTGTATCAACAGCAGCAGTATATGTCACAATAGACACATTACCAAAATCAATCGATAATATGTCTGATAAAATATTGAATAATTTCACTGAACTCTGATCCAGAACCGCACAGGATTCTGGGGGATGTAGGCAGAGGAAAGGTTTTAGCTGGTTAACCTCTCACTGCCTGCTAAGCTAGGTTGGTGGCATCAACTAACTCACTGGCTTTGTAACTGGCAGAGCAGCAGTTTAAGGTTTCGCCTCATAACTGATTAAAAATAAAAAAACAACAGCGTAGCTTGAAAACTGTGGATAAAGAGGAAAGGTCGCGCCACCGGTTTGGGAGTATTTCAGATATTTAAAACACAAAAACGAATCAATAATTATTGATATCGACTGATAGAAAAACTGTGTACTGTCACCTTCCTAAAATAATGACTTTTTTGCTAAAAGTAATTTTGGCAACAACAACAAAAATCACGCCTAAAGATGATTTCGGCAAACAAGAATTTGGAAAACTCCGGCCATTATTTCACCAAGGTGACGATATGGTGATATGTTTGTTTTTCATATTGTCCAGCTGCATAAGTCATTTTGGAAAGCACTGCATGTCCTTTGACTCTCCTTTACTTCCTCAGATCGTGGGTTTTCTCTTCCCCCTCCTGGCCAACCTGGTGTGCTCCTCCCTGGTTCTCCGGACGCTGCGCCGCCCGGTCAGCGCCGGCCACGGCTGTGACAGCAAGAAGCGCGTCCTGCGGATGATCGTGGTCCATCTCACCATTTTCATCATTTGCTTCGTCCCGTACAACTTCCTGCTCTTCCTGTACGCCCTGGTGCGGACCCAGGCCCTGGCTAACTGCACCGTGGAGCGGTTCGCGCGGACCCTGTACCCCATCACCCTGTGTCTGGCCAGCCTCAACTGCTGCCTGGACCCCGTGGTTTACTACTTCACCTCAGAGAGCTTCAAGAAGAGCCTGACCATTGGTGGCAAGGGGTCCGGCTCGCGGCCCGAGAGCGTCCCCCGCAGTGACAACGAGGCCCAGGACACGGCCGTCCCCAGAGACACTCAGTCCGTGTCCAGCAACGGGAAAGACGCCACAATATCCGACAGCCAGCTATGACTCGCCGCTGGCAGGGGTGAAAACGGGTCGCGGGCGGGTTCTGGAGGAACCCTGAACTTGAACAACAATCAGCTGTTTAATTGTGGAAGTGGAAAACAAATAGCTCAGCAGATTAGCTAAGACCAGAGGTAAGTCCTGAGGTTTGGCCTGGGCTTTGTGGATTAATCCAGCACTGGAGAACAGAGGAATGTATCTATGTTTGTTATAACACACACACACACACACACACACACACACACACACACACACACACACACACACACACACACACACACACACACACACACAGGCAGAGGGGTGGCAGATCCACGCCGGGGCCGCCGTGACAGAGACAAGGAGCTGCTCAAACAGACTCACAAACACACATGCTGACACTGAGCTGTCCATAAGATGGATTCTTATTCACTTTGTTGATACGAGCTGTTTAGTGCTTTTGTAACAAAATCTTTATTTTTTAGAAAGTTTGAGCTCTGACAGTGCGTTACATCATGGATGTAGTGACACTGATCAGTTCAGCGGGGGGTCGGGGCCGCGCTCAGAAACTAAAAACAAAATTAAAGTCATACAATTACGAGAATACAAAAACAAAGTCATAGTATTAACAAGATAACAAGATAATTTTAGGAGAGGAAAGTTGTACGAGAATAACGTTGCAATAATACTAGAATAAATATTTGAGAAGAAAGTTGTCATATTTTTGAAAATAAAGACATAATGTTGACTTTATTATCAAATCATGACTTTATTTTCAGAATAAAGTCATGATTTTATTACCTTATTCTTGTGTCTTTATTCTCAAAAAATTACAACTGTATTCTCGTGTTATTTCGACTTTATCCTCGTGATGTTGTGGCTTTATTTTTGTCATTTTATTACATTTTTTTCTTAGCATGGCCCTATCACTCCGTCGTAGTTCAGTATGGTCAGATCTGGTGTTACTATATAAAGCAGTATTATGTTGACCTGCTGAATTAAATGTGTCATGTTGAAGTTTTGTTTAAATTAGTGTCTTTTTGATTTTCTTTTTTTTTTTTTTTTTTTGCTTTTATTTATCGTTCCTTTTCCAGCTCGGTACCGGTTAGTCAAGCCTCCTGTGAACTGGACTGTAAGGTTTCACTCCTGGAGGAGTTTTCTTCCATTCTGGCTCACCAGGTGGCCCTGACTTGTTTGAGGACTTTGGCCTGTGTGCTGTGTCGCAGGCCAAGCGCTCATTATGACTTGAGCAATGGTCCATTGTTTGCCTCTGAATGAGGGCTCTCTGCCCTAATCTGGCATTAGACTTCAGATCTGCTCAACGTCTCTTACACGCAACAAATATGCTCACATTCCACAGTCCGGATGAACCGTCCTGCCTGTTTACCTCGCAAACCGAAGCTCCAAACAGTGCTGAATCAGCAGGTTCAGAGAGAGAAAATGTGAATTGATGAATTGACGTCAGTTTCTACAAATGAATCGTGGGCGACCTTTTTTTCTGGATTGCCAACGGGACGTGGAACCTGATTACAGCGGAAATATAAACAGCTTTGTTTTGTGGGCTTTCACTGAGCCAACAAACCTCTTTGGACCTCAAATTTCTATATATTTTAAAAGCTGACTAGGATGATTGGCGAACACAACAGATCAGATCAGGGATAAACGTAGGGCTGCATTTAAAGTCATTTCAAGATATGAAACAATGTTTCAAGCCTGGACGCAATTTAATCAGGCGCTCAATAAAGAGTGGTAACAAAAAGCAACATTTGTTGAGAGGAAAACCATAAACACTCTCATTAGCAGTTTGCAATAAGCCATATATAACCATGTGGAAGAAAGCTCTGGTCAATGAAGCTTACCGCAAAACCTTTTTATAAAAAAAAAAAACTCGAGTTGTTTTTAAATCGCCATGTCTCCATTAAGCCTCCTGTGCTTATTGTTTGTTTGTGCAGCTTTTCAAGCATCTAGCAGTTGCACTAACGGACATCCGTAGCCGTGATCTGCCCGTTTAGTCTTTTCAGCGATCCAGAGACAGAAATTCACACCCTCCACCGCTAATCCTTCAGACACGAATATCTCCTGCAACGGTATGTCGACCAAGTGAGTTAAAAACGATCCGTTAACTCTGACAGCAACCTCCGGGCATGTGCATGCGATGTGACCATTTTATTTTCAACCGCAGAGGCTCGTAACAGCGAGCGCTTTGTGGAGTCCGGGGTCAGGGGCGGCATTGAGAGGGGCGGCAGACAGAAGGGCAGGAAATAAGAGGAGTAGGAGCTTTGAAGCATGCAAGAAAATCTCCTATGAGGCTGATGGTGGAAGTAATCAGCTGCTGGGCCTCCTAAAGCAGCAGGCTTGACTGTGAAAGGAAAGGAGCGGCTACTTGGCATTGGGCTAGTGTGACATCTAGTGGCTAAAAGGCAGAACGCATGGGCCACACTGAATCTTACCTTTAAGAGCCTCACGCCTGGTGTGTCATTATTGGATGTTTGTCTTTCTAGGTTTTTATGGTTGGACGTGATGACATCAACTATAAGTATCCCGGGTTTTTAAAAAAGCCCCACATGTTCCTGCCACAGCCTTTCAGCTTCCCTCTTTGTTTCCCTCTGTGTCACCTTGGAAAAATAGCAGAATGCTTAGGCAGTGTGATTTGTTTTCTTTTTTTGTTGTTATTTTGCTAAACTGTTTCCAAAAAAAAGAAAAGGGGAAGTGGCATCGTAGCAGGGGAAGCTGATTAGCATTTCTGTAACGACTCAATGGCCCAGAGTAAACATTTACACTGCTGTACGCACACGACACAGGGAGTGAGGCCGCTTTGACACCTGTTGAAGAGAGCTCGATGATTACAGAGGGAAGAAAATAAAAACGTTCAGCTTGGGCAGCGAGCAGCCTGCCTTTGCTCATTCTTAACCGCACGTGCAATCGATTCTGTGTCAGCCTTTGCTATTTACTCAGTTGTTAGGCAGTCGGTGACGTATCAAACGGCAGAAAAGCACCCCGCCAGACCTAGAAGGGCAGAGCTTCCCCTTCTTCCCCTCATGATCTCTCGCCTCTGAAACCAAGAGTCAGCCTGCTCGCAGCAAGGTGCCATCTCTTCGTGCAGCTACGCAGGCAAACCACATCAGTACGCGGGATTTGCTGACTTCAGAAGCCAACGGACAAGTCTCTTTGTCTCGTGCAAAAAAAGTGCACAAGAAAGAGGAAGGAGAGGAGGGGTGTGTGTGTGTGTGTGTGTTTGCTACTGTGCAGCCGGAGGAGGAGTGTGTGTTGATGAAGCAGTCGGAGCATGCAGATGCCAGCACATGCTTCTGGTTCTGGACTCTTCCTTCAGCGTCCGATGATGAGTTCAAGAGAAGACGCGGCAACACAAGGTAATGACCGACCTTCTGTTTGAACGTAGCGTCTGAGAGGAAGTTGGGCTGCTTGTCCTTGCGGTTTGCCACGCTTTGCATTTTTTGATGAGTAGAGTGTGTTTTGAAATCTTTGTTATTCTCATTCACGCAAGGTGTGAATGATGTCTTGACCTCTGTGTCCTGCTGTCTTTGTTTTTTTTTATAATTCTGATCTAAGAAGTTATAAGATGAGGAGACTATCTCTGCATCTCAGTTCGGAGACGTTTGCGGAGTGAAAGAAAAACGAGTAGGTGTCGGATAAACAGAGCAACCGAAGACCAACGCAGTCGGGGGTCAAGACAAGTCCAGGTTTCCAGCAAAGAGAAAAATAAAATGTCACTGTATTTGTCTTCCTCTTGTGGGACCAGTGTAGGAAGGGTGTGGACCAGTCTTGATGACAGAAGGAAGGCTGATGCTTCTCTGATCAAAAAAAAAACCAAGCTCCTAGCACTAGATTTCCTGTTGCAGTCCTTATCAAAATTTAATCTGCTACCTTCAATGTCAACACTTTGTTGAGCACGCAAAACAATGAACGATCCTGACAATTGCTAGGCTTTGAGTTCACACGGCTCTTTTGTTTCACACTTTATGCAATTTTATGAGCTGCTTTCTAAAAAGGGAATTCAAATTTGTAGAAAGTGCTTACCTAATACTCTGACTATGTCACCCTGTGGTGAAATCTCACGGAGGTCTCTCCGACAGGACTGAGAGGAATGCTTCCAGTTGCACGACGACCAGTTGTTGTTTTTTTTTATCTAACTCTTCGGTTTATCAGGAAAACCCCTCCTGTAAACGGTTAGGCCGTAAATTTCAGGGCAGGGCCGCACCTTGGCTGGAATCCGTATCTCCAGAGCCACGGCAGGAGAAAATGAGGCGTTGATAGCGTGATCAGGTTTAGAGAAGCAACATCCAGAGGAACAAAGAAACTTTAAAAAATAAAATCAAAAGCGTTGGAAGGTTGTGTGAACCTTGAGAACCCGAAGGTTTGATGAAAACAACAACAAAACTAGAAAACTGCTGGCTGGGACTTTATCTGGAGCCATTTTCTGCAACACACACTCCAGGCGCTGGATTGCATCACACATTAAGTCAACATCCCAATACAAATGTTCAATATTAATACATTAAAATGATGACAATCTTAAAAGCAATAATTGGATGCTGGAAGGAGTCTTACTGAAATAGACTTGATGGATAACAGAGCCAGAGAGAGATGGGAGCAAAGATGATAAACAGATTGGAGGAAAATGGAAATTTATCTCAGTCAATGAGGATATTCATTTACTGTCGGCCATTTTTAACGTGTCCATACACCAAAAAAGTCAAATTAAAAAACACACAATCCTGACAACAAAACAGCAGCAACAAAGACCAAACCAATACAGAAATATATAAACAATATTTCAATTTATGTCAATGGTAAAATCACAAAGAGTAGGTAGAAGCACAAACCTATTCTACCTTCACACAGCGTCATCAAAATCAAAACGGCAGAATCTTTTCTGTGTATTTATCTATCCTGAATTAATTCCAGGCGAGTCTGCAGGCAAACCCGCAAAATAAAACATAATCAAACCTTATTGTATTTGTTTAGCAAATTATTTTTATCCATTTTTTTATTTAATGAGTGAAAAACAGAGTTTTAACTCCTCACAACAATTATTCCACAACTTAAATACAGTTGTTTTTAACCTTCAGTTTTTTTTGTTTTTAAACTTCAGTTTTTTTGTTTTTCTAAAAACACCCATCTCTATTAGTTTGTTTCTTTAACCCTTTATGTTCTAAGTTTCAAAACTCCGCCTGGATATTTTTTATAATGTTAATTGTACCCAGCTCTTTAAATGTCCTGGGTAAATATATTTGCCCATTAATCCATAACAACTGGGTCTTAACTTCATGACTTCCATCTCTACCAAGTTATTTTTTACAATTTACCCTCTATTAAAAGAGCGGCCCTCAGATTAATTTCCCTCCCTGCTACAGTGGGGGTTAAATTACCGTAATAACCCCAAATTGGCTGGAAAGCGCAACGTCTCCCCTTTCAGAATCTCTTGGAATTTTTCAGATAACGCAGAGTGTGGAGGAATTACGGTACTGCAAATTTGGCCCTCCGTTTAATTTCAAACCACTTCACACTTTGGAAGGAGTTTGTTATTGTCTTTGTCCATGATGTTGTCACTGCAACATTTTCTCCGGCCTGTATGCAAGCGAAACTAAACTCGTACAGTTAAAACAGTCAGCTACAAAAACACAGCTCAATATCAGTAATGCCCCCAGTAGTTTTTGTGGAGTCGGTGCGAGGCTGGCATCGCTTTCAAATACCAGGACATTTTAAGAGTCTGGCGTGCTTTACCTGTAAACTGAGAGCGATAATCACTCACAACCAAATCCCCAGGCACAAAATCCACCTTCTCACCTCCTCGGTCCTCAGAGCCGAGTGCTATGAAGAGGAAAACTAAAAACGCGGTGAGCTGGTGAGGAGAGAGCAGAAACAAAGAGAAAATGTCTCCCTCTACCTCTCTGTTTGTGTTTCATCCAGTAAAATGGTGCAGGAAAAAAACTACTGTCTTAATATGACAGTAGAGTTAACAAGAATTGTATATTATTTTTATCCTCATACACAGATATTGATTACCTAAATAAAGCTTTTTTTTCTGTGAGGGACTGTGTAACTGCACTAAAAGATAAAGGTTTCATACAACTCAATAAACTGGTTGCTTTGAGGAGATTTCTATAGACAGCAGGCTGTAGAAGATGCGGGAGCAAACGCTAAGAGAACGTTGGCAGATGCAAATGAACGGGTTCTGAAGCAGATGTTCTGCTGCTAGAACGTTCCCGGTAGCGGGCCACCGGAGTGGAGCGGCGGCGCGGAGGAAGAAAAACACCTGCTCGATACGAAACCGAAAGTTCACGTGAGGATGTGGGGCTATGTGGACGGCCGCGTTCGGTTTGGCAAATGTTTGAAACTGGCAAAACGTTCCCCACTCTGCTCAGAATGAGTTCATTTGAAAAGGTTTCACCTTTTGTGAATTTGTAAACAGGATCAGACCAACTTTCACGGTGTTTATTTTCAGTACTTTACAGTACTTCTCTTCCTTCTCTCTTTCAGTGGCGATGCTGACTAAGAACATGAAGTGATACACACCGCCCTCTGTGGTGTTTTTATTCAATAAGAGAACAACAACATAATGACTGTGAATGAAACTGGACCCACAGAGGGGTTCTCAGGCAACCTCTCCCACCCGTCCTGCAACCATGACTTGTCCTGCTGGGAGCAGACGATGGACAAGATGTACACCTACTTCTACCTGCTGCTCTTCGTCCCTGGCCTCTTCCTCAACACCACCGCTCTCTGGGTCCTCTGCAAACACTTCAGGTAGGTCAGGCGGATAAAAGTGCAGACGTCCTTCACGATTCATTTAGATTTTAACCCTGACCCTAATCGGCTAAAGCAGTTTCTTTTTGCCAGACCTTCAAAAGACACAACGTTACTCAAGATCCCTTCAATTCGATTGCATCTGCTGCCGTTAAAGCCAAAGGAAACAGCTTATGTTTCAAAACTCTTACGCAACAGCGTACGGTCCTGCAGTCACTAACGGCTCCTCTATGTCGTTCCACAGTAAGAAGACCAAAGCGGTGATATTCATGATAAACCTGGCCTTGGCAGACCTGGTCCACGTCCTCTCTCTGCCCCTACGGATCTATTACTACTTCACACACTCCTGGCCCTTCGGAAAAGGCATCTGCTTGCTCTGCTTTTATCTCAAATACCTGAACATGTACGCCGCAATCTTTTTCCTGGTAAGAGTGCAGGTTTTTCCTTTTTTTTATTATTATTATTTGAAATTAAACTACATTAAAATGTAGCAGAGACGTTTGATGAAATTATGAGAAGTCCAACTGATTTAGCGTTTTATGCCAACATAAAGTCAAACACTAAACTTTTGCAGAAGTAATCAAGCCCCTTGAAATTGTTTGGATTTTTGTCAAGTTCCAGCCATAAACTATGGCTGGACGACATGGCTGAAAATATATCAGTGCTTCATATTGATATTGTTTTAAATATCTCAAATGCTGCCGAACTAGTGATGTGAACTTTATCTGTTTTATCCACAGTTTTCCACCCACGTCGTTGTTTTTTAATTTTTCTATTTTTAAGCAGTTATGAGGCACAGTGTTGAAACCTGAAAGTGCTCCTGTTCGACCTACACAACAGGTTGTTGCTAGGTAACCAAAGTGAGTGAGCTAGTTGATCCCACCAACGTTTAGCAGCTGGGCTTGAGCTGTCTTTCCTCTGCCTACGTCCCCCAGAATGCCGTGCGTTTCTGGGTCGAAGTTCAGTGATATTGATTATGTGTCTGTGGTGATATATATTGTTACTGATTTATTGTCCAGCCATAAACTTCAATATATTTTGGGGGTTTTCATGCTTACACAGACTAACACAAGGTTGAATAGAGCTGTGTTGTACAAAAAGGACGGATCTAAAACCCGGGTTGATGCGTCGACAGTTAGCAGAACTTTGTCTCTGTCCATTCCTTCTGACAAAATAACTGAAGCGCCGCCAGATTACACGGAGTTTTTCTTCTAGCTTA
Organism: Xiphophorus couchianus; assembly: GCF_001444195.1. Classification (NCBI taxonomy): domain Eukaryota; kingdom Metazoa; phylum Chordata; class Actinopteri; order Cyprinodontiformes; family Poeciliidae; genus Xiphophorus; species Xiphophorus couchianus. The sequence goes on along the minus strand of NC_040250.1, from coordinate 24,541,821 downwards.
TGAATTATGGAGTACTTATACTTACAACAGGAGCGTCTAGTTTATATATTCAGGAATTAGAACAAACTTAGTATCCAGAGAAACTACTCAATACCTTAGATCAACATTATCAGAACAAGAATCCAGAGAAACCCCTGCCAGTTTAGAAATCATGGACTACTTTCCTTAAACGTGGGGTTATACTTTTCTTTTTTTCTTCTTTTGCTCTTTTTTTTTTGGTTCGTCGTTTTGCTGTATTTCCTACTAATTCATATGAAGCACTTTGAAGAACTGTCTTGTTGCTGACAATTGTGCTATTTAAATAAAATGACCTTACCGTCTTTGAAAATGTTTGCTACAGGCTCTCACTCAGATTTAGAGCTGTGCTTTGACTAGGCCATTCTATGCTTTGCTCTAAACCAGTGTTTCTCAATGCTGCATGTTTTTGTTTTTTTCCCCACACCTGACTTTAATAAGTGGGTGATTATCAGAGTTCTGCATCACCTGATGGCATGCTGAGGAGGAAATGCCGTCATTTGAATCATAAAACATGAAGGACAGAGGACCAGGCCTGTAACACACTGGTCTAAGCAAATGAGTTGTTGCTCTGGTTGTATGTTTAGTGTCAAAGGTCAACGTCTGCTCCACTTGGGCTTGCAGGATCTAAAAATCTTTCTTCCAGAATGTCTTTGTATTTAGGTTAATTCGTCTTGCTGTTTGTCATCTAACCTGCTCTCCATGGCTTCTTGAGTAACTTTTAGGGGAACAGAAATTACTTTCTAGGGATACTTTTACAGAATCGTATTCCTTACTTTTACTTGAATAATGTCAACATCCTTTCTAGTCTTAATTGAGTAATATCTTTGGGTACTCTATCCAACACGAGTAACTTTAATGAATGAAGTACAAACATATTTCAGTCAAAAACGTATGAGACACAGACACACACTTGGAGTTTGCGGTAAAGTGAGACATTGTGTTTTTACACCAGCGCTTTGTTTTGTTAGAAATGTTAATTTCTATCTGCAGTCACATATTCTCACTGGAAGCACATTAAATTATTCCAACATTGCCTACTGTAAACATCGATTTCTTGTCAAGTTTAATATTGTAAAAATATGATTTGAAAGATTCTTATTATTTTGTATTTATTTGAACATTTTTAATTTTTGTATTTTAAATGCCAGAATTGCTTTACATTTATGCTTGTACACAATGTTTATCTGATTGCATCATTTCAAAATCAGATCCTATGTTCCCCGAGCAGCCCTTTTACCAATACGGTTTTATTTTTTTAGACGGCTACTTTTTGCTTTTACTTGAGTAAAGATATGTTGAAGTAGTTCTACTCTTACGTGAGTATAGTTTTTGGTTACTCTACCTATATCTGCTTACAGATGATGGTGCCCTTTGCTGTAAAGCCTGGTATTTAGTTTTATAACTAAATTCTACTTTAAACTTCCCCACAACTTTCCCCGTGAACTGTTCACTAATCTTCAGATGCCGTTTGCTCGTTTTTTTAAAGGAACAATTGAATTTACGCTGAAAGGAATCCATACATGAGTGGATTTTACTCAATAATTAGGTTACTTCTGAAAGCACGTGGTTGTGATGGACTGAAAAACTATCCACTCTTCTCTTTTTGTTGTTTATTTCTGAAAAATACTCTGAAACCCACTTCTACCTGTTTTTGTACTTCACAATCATTCGCCGCTTTGTGTTGGTCTGCCACATGGCATCCCACTAAGAAACTCCCAGGTTTGTGGTTGCAACGTGACTAAATTAAGAAAAAAGCTCAAGAGTTATGATGCCGGTTTGAGAAGAGCAGAAAGTCATGAGATGATTTTTTTTTGTCGGGGTTTCTAAAAGTATCTGTGTGACTCATGCCCTTTCTGTTTCAGGTGTGCATCAGCTTGCAAAGATACAGGTTCCTGCTCAAGCCGTTCACCGCCCGCCGCTGGAGGCGTCGCTACGACCTGCTCATCAGCGTGGCGGTGTGGGTGTTTGTCGCTGTCGGTTGCTTGCCTTTCATTCTGATGCGGAGCAGCGAGAGCGGCAACACCAACGAGAGCCTCCCCCATCACTCCTCCACCCCCGCCAAGCCGTTGAGCATGGCGTGCAGTCCAAACGCCAGTACCACATCCAGCAACGGCAGCTGCTTCAAAGACCTGCCCACGCGGAAGATCTCCGTCCCGCTGGCTGTCAGCCTGATCAGCATGTGCGAGCTGTTTGGATTCCTGCTCCCTCTCGTCTGCATCAGCTACTGCTCCATCCGCATAGCCTGGTCCCTCAACCACAGCCAGCCCCAGGACCGGCAGGACTCCGCCGCTCCCGGCCCCTCGATGCGCAGCAGACTCCAGTCCTTCACTTCCAACGGCCACGCAGACAAAAGCCACGAAAAGCCCGCCAACAGCAGCGAGAAGCGGCGGGCCCTGCGGATGGTCCTGAGCTGCTCGGCTCTTTTCCTGCTCTGCTTCGCCCCGTACCACATCAACTTTGTGCTCTACCTGATGGTCTCGCAGAGGTATGTCGTACGCTGCGCCACCGTGCTGGCCGTCAAACAGTTTCACCCCATTTCCCTCTGCTTGGCGAGCATGAGCTGCTGCCTGAACCCTCTCCTGTATTACTTCCTGAACGCCGAATTCAGAATGCACCTCAGGCGCACCTCGTCCTTCACCAACTCGATCCTGTCCTCGCTGAGCTCCCCGAGAGACTGTCCGACGCAAGCCAAGCTGCTGAGGATGGAGAGCATCTGTTCCGAGAGGGATTAGCATCGCAGAGAGAAGATCCCACTGGGCCTTGCAAAAGTATTCATACTGCCTCTTGAACTCTTTCACATTTGTGAGACAGAGGCCCAATCTCAAAGTGTTCAATTGCAAAGTCAATTCTTTTTAAGTCATGTGTGATATATGTACAAATTTCATAACAACTGAATGTGACATGGTTACTTGATTGTGCTGTAAAAAGTCACTATGTGCCTCGAAAACATAATACTGCCCCTTTAACAAGTTGGTGGCGTCCATCTTTCCATCCGTTCCAATTGGCTTTCCAGTTTCTGATGAGTGAATGTCTTCCCACAGCATGGTGCTGCCTCTCCCATGTTTCACCAAGGGAATGATTTGTTCAGGCCAATGTCCAGCTTTAGCATTCCAACACACATTATGCTTGCTTGTAAGCCAGAAAGTTACATTTTGGGGGGGGTTTCTGGCCGGACCACATCTTTACTGTGTCCCGTCCACAAACCTGCTCAACAAGTCCTGCTGTCCTGCCTGTCCATATTTCCCCACTGTCACAACCATCGTCATGGCTTGTGGCAAAAAGTAAAAGAAACTTCTTATAGTGTATGCCACTCTTCCATGAAAGTCGGATATTTAAGAACCTATTCAGTCAACACATTATCCTACCTGAGCTGTGGATCTGTGAAGCTCCTCTAGAGTTACCATGAGCCCATTGGCTGCGTCTCTTGATTAACGCTCTTTTTTGTCCGTTTAGGACGCCCACATCTTGCCTCCCTTGTGGTTTTGCAATACGCCACCCTAATTTTTAGAAAACGGTTTGAACTCTTTGAGATCTTCTGGATCGTCAAACTTATCCACAAGTGTCTACTTGAATTATGTGCTTGTGTTTAGGGATGCACGATATTATTGGCATGGTATCGGTATTGGACGATGTTAACTGTAATATTTAACATCGGCCATTCCATCAAAATAACTCACCGATGTTTTTATATGACAAACCAGGGACAACGATGCCTGCAGCACAACTTCATAAACTGTTAAGTATTAATGCACGACTGATGTGCTTTTCACTTGTTGCTTGTGAACAGGTTGAGTTTAGTTTTGTGAAGATTTACAAACTTGCACTGTTTGAGCGTTGTCATTGTCTGAGAGATAATGTCATGAATAAATTTGACATAAAAATAATGCTAGTTGGAAGTGCTACATGATATTCAGCCTCCCTTTAGAATTTGCATTCAATAGCAGGCTAAATTGGCAAAGATAATGGCAATTTTCATTACACAGTAGAGAAAGCCATGGAATTTCAGTAAGTAGGTATAGAAAAAACATATTGGTATTGGTATCGGTTATCGGCCAAGTGAGTTTCAGTACATCGGCATATCGGATATCGACCAAAAAGCCGTCCCTACATCCTTAATCTTCATGAAGCTGTTCATAATATGAATAACATCTGACTGGTTCCACTGGTTTTTATTTTGGGGCATCACAGAAAGAACTCTGACAGCATACAATCTTCACGCATACGCTTGAAAAAATATACTTTTCCTTCCACTTTCCATCAACGCACAACTAAAACAAATAAATACGCCGACGTCTGTGACTGTATGAAAAACATCCTGAGGCACAAATTCTTGGGCAAGGCTCTGCTGTCTTCATTCAGGTACTATTTAAGCTGAACTGAACTGAAATGACATGTCTTTATGCCAAAAAAAAAAAAAAAGGGCAACCGCCTGGGAGCAAAGCAGACTTTAAATCTTGCAGTTTGGCGTACGCCGACATGTGAGGTTAGGATTTGATCAAATGTACCCAGCTCTGAAAAGCTGCGACCTGGAAGAAAGGAGGAATAAGAAACAACCACCTCACGTTTCCTCATAATAGTTCTCAAATGTTTGTCTCCAGGCCTGTTAGTCCCCTGCGCTGAATGTAGAAATTTCAGATAAGCTATCTGACAGAAACCACATGTCAGTGTATTGCAATTTACTGTAAATACAAGCGATGCTTTTTGTCTTATGTGTCCGTTAATATTTGTCTCTGGTGAGTTTGTTTTTCTTTTTCCTGTTGCTTTGAGTTGAGTCTTTTTCTTTGTGACATTCGGTAAATGGAAATAAAAAAAGTAAATAAAACCGGCACTTTCTTTCTTTCTTTCTTTCCTTCTTTCTTTCTTCATTGCATTTCCTCTCAAAGAGTGTGGTTGAAGTTGGCAGCTGCTGTAGATGCGTTGAAAAGCGATAACCGTTTGGGTCTGGGGCCCCTCACACGCCCACCTGCTCCTCTCAAGCATCTGCTACAAAAAATAAAACATTGCCAAACCGCCTCCAACATCAAAATAAGTTCAGCCCACCCCTGGAAACACAGAATAATGTCCCCACTGCCTATCTTCCTGCTGTCAGTCCGTTTTAACATGTCAGACTCCTAAAGTAAGACCTTCTAACATTTCTGAAATAACATTTTTAAGTTTGCTCTTTTTGAGGTGCTGAAGGGAGTCAGGTACAAGTGTGAGTGCACACAATCCACACGAAACTCTTTTCAAAGAACACAATAGCAGAACTAGTAGTGTTAGCAGAAAAAAAAAAAAAAAAAGAAACAAGCCACTCCTCTTCTCACTTACACAGGAAGCCCTGTGTGTGTGTGCTAAAATCCCCATTTCATCCTGGAGACAGATAGAGGCAGACAGCAAACGCAGGGCGACAACGAACTGAGAAAATAACAGGAAATTACAGACGCACATAAAGTGTTTCTGAAACTTACTTGAGAAAACTGCTGGGATTGGAGACGATGGAGACGGAGAGAGCGAGAAAGGAGCCGACGCTTCACCCTTCTGCTTTTCTATGCTGAGACGACGTAAAAGTTTGAGGAGAGAGAGGTGAGAATGACCATATATGTTCTTTTCGTTGTGTTATGTTATTTCTAGAGGCAAAAACAGAAATGAGTTGTGTGAAGCAGCTGGGATGTTTTGAGCGTGGAGTCACGTCTCGTGGGGGGATCTGGTGTGTTTCTCCAAACTGAGGAGCGCCTGCTCTGTTGAGTGTGTCAGCCACAGGGTGCCTGTATTACTCTGTGTCCAGTTGGGAGTGTGCTTCATGAGGGCTGTCACATGTTTTGTCCGTTTCGTACAGCTCGCACGTGGACGGACCCGGGTTCCCTTACTCTTTATTTGACGCCGCTGATCATGACTGCATGGAAAAGGTGTAACCCCCACAGCCGCCCACAGAGAGGTGAATCACAGCTGATGAAATCGATGTTTCCATCGGCAAGATCTCTGGACTGAAACGCTTCAACCCGAGGTATTTATCGCCTTCTACTTTATACGTGACCTTTGACACAAAGCTCTCCATTTGAAACCCCGTCTCAGAATAAAATCAATAACTGCCACACACAGACGAGCACGGGTTCGCCGCGGTACGTTGGCGATAGGCTGCTACCCGTCACCGGTTTCGACAGACTGCTCAGACGTTCAAATTCACAGCAAAACTCAAAGAGGAAATGAAAGCCAGTTGACTTACAATAACAGCTACTTCAAGTAGACGGGGATAGACAGTAGATGTAAAAGTGAGAATAAGTGGACAATAGGTCACGAGTAGGTCAGGTCAGTGGAATAAAATGTGTTCTCAGGACTGAAAGTCCACTGGTGACTCTCCCTTTGAATCCCAACATAGTAGACGGACAAACTTTATGCACCCAGATATCCAAACAGATCAGAGATCTTCATTTCATCGTTACATTTTAAATGGCACTTGAGTTAATGGATCTTTAGTTTTTACAGCTTTTCCTTTGTTACTTCGTTATTACGTGGGACCAGTTGAATGGGACCAATTCTGATCTTTTCACACACTCCAAAACAAAATCCTATTCGAGCCACTTTCAAATGTGTAACTAATTCAAACACGTATCCAATTGTTTCGAATGCGTCACGGCGCAGTTTATCCGACGTTTACATCATCGATGTGAGACACGCCTCATAATTTTGCACCAGAAAAAGTGCCAGTTGTGGTGAAATTAAACAATAGCTGAAAATTATGGTTGCAAACTTATCAGAGGAGTCTGTAACATTAAGGCGCATCGTGTCACAAATCCTGCCACTTTTGGTTCTGACTACCTATCCAAACAGGCTTCTCTACAAAATGTGTTAGTCCTCCAGAAAAAGCCGTTGCTTTCTTTTTATTAGCCTCACTCCTGTTATAACCCTGTAATAATACTGCGAGTGTGCAAATGCTGAGTAAACTTTAAAATCCGTCCACAATCGGCTCCATCCGTCCATTATTGCTTTCATAAACAACGTGCTCCTGCAAACGTTTCTCTGCAGCGCTTTGGGGTCGTAAACCGTTCGCACAGAAGTCTCACTGCGGCCGAGTTTAATCAGTAGCAAAAAAAATTAAAAGACCTGCTGTGTGAACGTGGTCTTACATTCGGTCCGATTATCAAAAAATCAGATTATCAGAAATCAGACACGTAGGTCGAAGAAGGATGTTTAGAACGTGAACGTCAACGGGCAACACAACGGCCACCTAAGGCCGATCTTAGGTGGAATAAAAGATCTCCACCTCAAATCTGAGTGAATATTTGAAACATCTGCCCGTGTAACTAATCCACATGAGAAATAATAAAGTCAAGCGTCAAAGCGATACTTTCTAATAGTTGCTAGGCTCCAGCTGACTGATTAGCTGCTAGCTATCTGTCTTCCAGCTAAATAAAGTGTGATGCTAACCAACCAATCAGCAGAAGCCCGATGAAGCCGCCCTTCATTTGCATTTAATATTTCTTGATGACAACGCGTGCACAAGGAAAAGTAGAAAAAGGAGACAAAGCAACGACAAAAGAACAAACACGTATATATGGAAAAGACAAAACAAAATATATAAGCTTCCTGATGAAAATGCATGTTTATGGAACACGCAAAAGAAAATATATACACTTCTTGACAAAAACGCATAAAAGGAAAAACAAAATATACACATATTTTTTGACGAAAATGCACGTGTAAGGAAAAGGCAAAAGAACAAATGTTCCTTTCTTGACAAAAACACATGTTTAAGGAAAAGGAAAAAAAAAAAAAAAAGAGTACATTTCTGCATTTATTTTTAATTATGTCAGTTTTGGTCCTCCGTACATATCAGGACGCAGAATAGTGACATTTGTCGAATGTCAGTGACGCTCAGGTCATATTCATCCGTTAGGTCACATTTGAGTCGGACACGGATCGGATACACAAGTGGCCTGGGTCGCATTCGAAAAGAATCCGACCTGTGCTGTTCAGACTGTCATGAAAAGATCAGATACAGGTCGCATTACGGCAAAAATATCAGAATCAGTTTCCACTACCACTGGTTGGTCTTCTCTCAGTAAGTTGGGACATTTTTTTTTTAATAAGAGTTTAATGACGCATAATGAGATTTCAGAAATAAGTTGCCAACAAGCCCTCAGAACTAGAACTAATGGAGATCATCGTCTGCTGTGTTTGGACTTTCTGCAATTTCGCCTCAGATTGTTGATTTCCTCATTGATCCAATAAATAAGGCTCTTTTTTGGAGGTGAGGGGGCCTTTCAGATTCTTTACCGGAGTGCCAGAGTCCAATAATTCAAAAGTTGCATTATTCAAGTTCATGGTGAGGGTATGCACTGAAGAATCACGGGTAAAAATGGAATCCAGCACTTCGGGCAGATTCATTTTAAGCAGTGATGACATTGGGGGCATTTTCCCCTTTCAGAAACCTCTGATGAAGAAACTGAGGTGTCCCTTTACATGTTGGCTGGTTTATCATCACAACAATAAGTGAACATAAAAATCCCCAACTATTAAATTATCATTATGTAATAATGAGCAATGACAGAAAGTCTGAAAATTCAGAAATTAAAAATATCACTGTATTTAGCTGGGTGATAAACCACTATGATTAGAACCACATCATAACCTAAGTTCAGAACACCAGGTCCAGCTGGCGATAAGTATCAGAGAAGAAGGCAGCACAGATATCGACCTTGCGCTTAAGAGCGCCAAGTCTCGTTGCCTAGGTTACCAACAAGTCAACGGCAACCGAGCCGATGACGTCTGTTGAAAAGGAAGGAGGCAACGCTGTTTGAGCAAAGACATAAACGCGTAGTTTGAGGACGTCCTAAGATCTGATCCGCGCGCGCTTTCCGGAGCGCCGGCATACGCACGCGACCACTTACTTGTCCAGGCTCTCCGTTCCGAAAGAACCGCGACGACACGGGTCCTCAGGTACCGACGCCCGGGGCGGAGTGGGGATCCTCCAAATCGCTGTCCGGCGCAAAGGAAGCATCAGCAGCGAGTCACGGACGTTGGGAAGAGTCCGTCGCTCACACACCGGCAACGAGCGGGTATTTGTCACTCGTAGAGACATCCCAAGAGAGTGAGAGACGGCAAGCCGGCGCCATTTTGATTTGGTAGAAAACGGTTAAAAGAACGGTTTTTTTTACTTTGACGTCAATTGAGATTTTCTTTCCCCCACTGAATACTAAAAAAGATCTAATTATTATTATTATTATTATTATTTTTGCTAAATTATTCCGCCTGTACAACTTGACTGAATGAAAATAATATTATATATAAATCTGGCAGGAGTATGAATAGTTTGGGACCTAACTGTCTCCAATTTTGAGAATGACTGAAAATGCCAGCTTGAATTTATTTATATTAAATACTTTAAAGATTTTGTATTTATTTATTTATTTTGCTCTAATAACTGATCAAGTTAATTCTTTACTTACCTCTTACTGTGCAATTTCTGTTCTGGTTTGATATTAAAACTTTTTTAGTGGCACGTGGGACAAAAAGATGGAGGTTTCACACCTCTAGACATCGTACCAGCCAGAAAGTGAACTGAGACGCTTCTTTAAATTCTTCTAAACAGCGAAACCCCAACAAGCAGATTTTATCTCTAGCTCTGATCCTCTCCCTCTCTACTGTAAAGCACTTCAAAAACCCGGGCAGCAGAGGTTTTGTTTGTTCTCTTGGCTCACCCCGTTAGTCACTCCACACCCCCTCAAACTTGTTCAGCTCATTTTCGAAAGAGGCCGACTCCAAGCCCGGAAACATCCACACAGACCTCGCCAACTTTATCTGAAGTAATCAGGAAGCCAGCTGCAGCAATAAAACAGAGCCTATGGATGAATGGACCAGAGGCCGTTTCCAGGGGATGGTTTACTCTTCCATCTTTCTGCGTGGGATCTTGTACCTTGGAGTGTGTTTTTTTTTTTTTTTTTTCAGTGTGCCACTGGCTCAAGCACACACAGCAGAAAGCAGCAGTTTGTCAGCTAAACAAACAAAAAAACTCTTAATTACCGCACAGTACTAGTTTTTAATCACAGCTTTTTTTTACTCACAGGTGACGCAACGTTTACTATTTATTGTAGTAAGAAATAATACAAGAACGAAGTGTGATGTTGGCGTGTTTTTGATTCGTTTCTGCCATATGTTGCCAACTTACCAAATCTATTGGCAAATTTAAGAAGTGTTTTGGACTTTCTCTTCACTGATTTTTTTTAAAGTAGCTACTAACAAGTGTAGCATCTTTTCCTGGAGTGATTTTTGAAGACTACCGTGAAAGCATGTAGGCCTTTTCCCCACCCCAACACACTCACAGGAGATCCGGTCCTCATGCACCGGTGCCTTCCAGCTGCATTCGGGGCAACAGATGGTCACTGTATCCGTGCTGAAAATGTCGCTGTTTGATCCCCAGACAATAAACCTTATGTAAAATAAGTAAATGTCTCTTCAGGTTAAATCCAAATGTCTTTGCGGAACTTGAAGGAGAATACTTGTTGTATAGCCAGTAGCTTCTTTCATTCGTGCTTTTAACGACGCAGATTCTCGTCAAGCTTTTATAAACATTTTGCGTCTTCTTTAATAATGACAACACGAGAAATCGAACAAGCTGACACACGTGTTGCCAGCATGATAGACGAAAGTCATGTCACTCCATCAAATATACAGTAGAACATACTGTATATTAATAGGTAAGTATGCCACTGAAAGATGTAAGGGCTATTTACATCCGAATCAGAGCAAAGTTAAATCAGAGCAAAGTTAAACATGCTAATACTCCTCAAGTAATACTTAACATCTTATGAGGCCACACTGCAATATTGATACAAGACTTAAAAAAATGGTAGTTTGATTCAGAGTGAGAAACCACACAACTATGATGCAAAATGTGATTTCTTATTACATTGAAGATTTTATTCTGTGCGTTGCAATGTGGCAGATGTTGAATTAATCAAAAGTTTTTAATGCCTCGGATTAATAACAGTTTCATTTTGACTAGAGTAAGACTGTCAGAAATATTATCATGTTTATAAATTAAACTGCTAATTGTTCTAACCCATAGATGTAGATACCATTGTAAATATTAAAATATTTAATGAAACTTTCTGAGATAGTCTCTCGGTTGGACTGCGGCTGTCGCTAAATACAGCTTGTGGTAACTTGTATCAAGTACTTTTTAGTGATGTTATACTTGTTGTTACTATATGTAGATATGCTGTTTATTGTTGGGGCTTCTCGGTTTTGTTTTTTCTCTTTCTGAAGGTTTAGAGACAGACGTCAGGGATGTTCACTTGTATTCTTTGTATGCTCTTTTCTCTGTTCTGCTCTCCACCTTTTCCCACCTTTCTCTCTTTCAATTTCCAGCTAAATCATTAATTATCTGTGATTAATCTTGTTTTTTCATAAGCTGAGCTCAATTTAACAAACCAGTTGTAGAAAGTGTATGCTTAGAAACATACTTATTACCCAGAGACCACTGTGGTTCCCGCTTAAATGAAGAGAGACAATGAAATAAGTGAAGAGCATCAAGTTTAAATGATCTTAACTTGTACACTTCACATACAGCAACACCCACAAGCGTCTACAGAAAGCTAGTTATTGCTGTTTCCTGGGGCGGTAAACATCTTCAGCTCTTCTCTGTGAAATGTCATCCGAAAGTTTCGCTTGCTTTTATCCCCTCACGTGTCAGAACGCCTGTCGGGGGTGTTGCCCACAGAAGAGATCCCCATCGAATCAAACTGTGCGGGTTCAGGGTAGTGTTGCATGTCCCGCTAACTACGCGCCTGTTCTGTCTATGCTAACCTGGTTTCGCTGGTGCTTAGACACTTGACACAGGCTGACAGTGGGTTGCTGTGCAAGTGGAGAAGTGTGAGAGCATGTAGCATCTACATGTCTTTGAGTTTGCTGAACTTAATGGACAGGACCCTGATAAAAGCACTTTCTCAGGATGAACAGATGTTAGGAATTCAAGGAAAACTTCAGTATGTATGACAATGACATCAGTGTTTGATCACTGAAAGGGCTCTTTCTGACAGCCTGATGGCCTGCTGGGCTGTATGCAAATCCTGTGGCCAATCAAGGCCGACACCGAAACATCGAATGCGTTTCATCTATCAGTGTATGTTGAGGGGCAGGGCCAGTTCAACTGTTTCAACAGACTTATAAGTCTGTTCAGTGGAGTTCCCATTACATGCTCTCTGTGACACAAGGCCTGCTATAAACCCCACGCGGAGACAAACTATGTTTCTGCTTTGGCGACAGCGCAACCAAGATCCTAAGTTAGATTTTAGACTTGCCACCTTTCAATCCACTCACTCTCATCTCTTTCGTCAGACTATCCTCTACTAACCCGAAGACCTGCAAACTATCAGCGTTGGACACGAAGCTCCCCTGAAGTCGTCGTTCCTCTCGTCTGTGAAGCTGCTGAGAAGTTCCCGGGAATACGGCTCGCTGCATGGACTCCTTTCGCCACAACGGACGGCATGGGAGCCCGGATTGAACGTTCATCAAACCAAAGGCAGCTTTTCTGATATCAGCCTCCTGCAGACGTCCTCGTATCTTTAAGATGAATAACAGCTCTGCTCCCCAGAGCATCTGCCCTGGGGAAGTTACTCTGCACGAGTACCAGCACCACGTTTATGCTGTGGTGTACAGCATCATCTTGGCACCCGGCTTGCTGGGTAACGTCCTTGCTCTGTGGGTGTTTAGGATCTACGTACGGGAAACCAAGAGGGGTGTGGTGTTCATGATGAACCTCGCTGTGGCCGATCTGCTTCAGGTAACTCCGCCCCTCTCCTTCTGACTTCCTCCTTCCCTCTGTTCACATCATCTATCTGTATCTGTGTAGTGGATAACATTTAACTCTGTACCCATGAGTATAGTCAACAAGAGCTCTGCCAATCTTATTTATGTGATATTATAAAATATCTAGATAGGATAATAAGACATTATGTGTATGCGCAAGTACAGATATACGTTATTGTCTCCTAAGGGAAATTTGAGAGCAAAAGTGCAGCGAGTGCAAGAGACAAACACAGTAAGACGAAGACGTGGACATACACTACAGATCATACAGTTCAGACCTATTTCAACGATTAAGGACAGCTGTGCCATCATCTAAGAGCAAGAACAAGAAAAAGATAATGATTTAAGATCTAAACTATTCATACCACTGCCAAATTAAAATGTAAACTAATCTATTGATTATGCCCTTATAACCTAAAGTTTCGGTTGACCATTTAATTGCGTAATATGATATTCCGGAAACAAATTGGCCCAGTGGAAACATGGCAATTTGGAGAAAACTCTTATTCTTTGTTCAAATGTTTTGGGTGAGGGCTAGGATGAGGTGTTGTTTTTTGGGCCGTATCGTAATTGGTTTATTTAGCAAAACTGCAACAGGAAAACACTTTTTTCGCGTCACACGAGTCACATGATCAACAACCGGATGTAGCCATGAGGAAGACGACGACGACGACGGGAAGCAGTTGGAGGATCGTGGCGCGGCATGTTTTTAAAGACTTGTAGCGCGAATACATGTGATTTTAAATGTATTTCTGATTTAATGGAAACACTGCAATTCTGAAATTGTGTTTTTTCGACATTAGCGGAATATTGACAAAGCTCTGCCCACATCACGTAACGGAAACGCAACTGCTGCTACCAGCATGGGACATAATGAGCAGATCGATTAACATACTAGCTAATGAAAGAGCTAACTTTGTTAAAATTGGCACTTCCACACATTAGCATTCCTAAGCTGAAGCGATTATGAAGTGATGTTAGCAAATCCTTTTAGAAACATGGTAAAAAGTGGTCGTTATTGTTGGCCCTAAGCATAAAACCCAAGGAGGAAAACGATTAGGAGCAGAATATTCTGCATGTATTTCAGAATAAAGCGTTCTTAATGTAGTTATCTGTTGTGTTGTGGGTTTTGGAAGAAAGCAGACTGTGAGTGGCTCTGCCGCATTAGCTGGGAGCTTTTAAAGTGCTACTTTCTGTCCTAAGTGCTCAGAGCGGATAAAGGAGCTGAAATGAAGCTGAATTGCTTTGACAAACACTTAAAATTGAATTATTGGGAAACAAAACGAAGCGGGACTCACTCAGAATTTGATTGCGGAGCTTTTGCATTCATATCTTATTCATCATCTCTAGAGATTTAGTGTCTTGGAAAAGCAGTCTTACTCCCCCGTTTATCACATTTAGGCAACATCAAACTTTAATGTGTTTCATTGGGGATTTTCCTGTGACAGACCAACCCAAGGGAGGGCAACGTTGTGAAACGGAAGGGGTTCTGGGTAATCTATTACAAACTAAAAATCTGAAAAAATGGGAAAAGTGTGCATATGTTTTCAGTCCCTTTTATTCGGGTACGCCTTAATAAAATGCAAACAGTTGCTTTCACAAGCTTACAAGTGTTGGCCTGTCTCATAAATCCACAAATGTTACATTTTGGTATTGTGGCAATGCAAAACATGCAAAGTGCTAAAAAAAAATTTGTGACAAGATAGCAGGCCAATGAAATCACAACGCCTCCTCTGCGTGTACCTATTGCAACAGCGGCTGTGAGCGCTGAATGTCAGTGACATCACCCTCTATGTCACGTTCTCAGGGTTACGTCGAGGTCTTTGACTTCAGCTTTGTTTTTTTGGGAAAGATAGAATACGATTTATTGGCTGCCATTTTTCGCTTCTTGTAGTGACAGACTGTTTTAAAACTGCGCACTTTAACCAGCATTTTAAAGAAGAATCATCTGCCGATAGATTTAACAATGCAAAAAAGAGGTTATGTAATTTTCCAAAAGACATTTTAACTTCAAAACAGAAAAGTAAGCAGTTGTGCTACAGCGTAGTGCGGATTTTACAAATTTTCACAAAATGTCATGTCGCTGAAAAAGTGGAGCAAAAAACTCTAAGGACCCTTTGTTATAAAAAAAAAATGATTATGTCGAACCACCTTGATTGACTGTCCCTTGACTCACAGATATGAATAAATTATGGAACATCTGTAGATTCCAACTAAACTCAACACAGGAACCAGATCACTAACACTACTAAAACTTGGCAGATTTAAGCCAGATGTTGTAAAAACTACTGCTAACATCTGCAGCCGATAAATTCCTGATTAAAATGTTCAATATTCCAGCCAGGCACAGTTAAAATCAGCTGAAATAACCTGCAAAGTGCAGCACAACGAGAAAGAGCAGTTACACACTGGCTGGTCGAAAATAGTTACCACCTGGGTTTAACTAAGCAAACAAGCAGATGCCTCCTATTACATAATCACTGCATGGGCGATTATACTTAAGCTGGCAAGAAGTTATTTAATCCCAACTGATGCAAATAGTAGTTTCCCATTTCCTGTGATGCTGAAACACACGGTCCCTATAGGTGGAAGAGTTGTTAGTCTGGTTAAGAAAGGTCAAATCATTGGCAGCAAGCAGAGGAAACATCTCAGGAAATTGTAGAAGTGGCTGAAATTGGGCTGAGGCCCGTCCAAGAACAACTGGAAGGATAGTTGGGAACCGTCGTCTTGGAGGAAGATATGTGGTTGGAAAGAAAGCCTGGATGATTGGCGGCACGTCCAGTGGAAGGAAAACAAACGTAGAACTCGGGGTTATGTTTAGAGAGCACTTCTACAACGAAAAGGGAACTCAAGAGATTGGGATTGAACGACGGTGTAGCCGTAAGAAAAACATTCATCCGTGAAGCAAACCTGGGAAAAAGGGGCTTCCCTTTGCAAAGGAGCACAAAAGCCTGGACTGAGGAGCGATGGGACAAGGTCGTGTGGTTTGAAGAGTCCAGGTTTGCTCTGTTCTGTTCTAGATGCTTATTGTCTGATGTACAAGCCTGTGGGTTAGGGTAGAGGGGCTGCTGCATTCGGTCCAGCAACATTACGTACCCAAAGGAGGTCTGGTACTACCAGAACGTACCAAACAACCAGGCTGCGCCACCAACAAATGTTTTTCTTCCAGGAAAAACATATCCCAAGACCACAATGCCAGGATTCATTGGGTGAAGAAAAAAAAAAAAAGGGATGGAAATATGTCTTGTGACATTGCAGAAGCGTATCAAAACAGTATCACTGCGAATGTGTGAGTCAAAGCTAAAGGCAGTTCAACAAAATGTTAGGACACGTGACTTTGTTTTGGTGACTCGTAATCAAGTGAGATCATCAGCTAGCGTGGAGATATCTGAATTCCGGTTAAATAATGATAAATAGAGTGGAAATATGAGCTGAGCTGTAAAGAGGTTGAAATTTCAGGCTGTACAGATGCACAGTTTGCAGGTTCTTCATTTTCAGAAACAAAAGCAACACAAAGTGATCGTCTCCTCCAAGCTTCCTGCTTTCCTTTTCATTTTATGATAACTTAACTCGTACTCTGAAGTACACCAAAATCTACTTTTACTTACTTTTATTAAAAACTTGGCTAAATACGCAGAGTGTTTTCAAATGAAGAATGACCTGGCAAATTATTTTTTCAGTTTTCTTCAGTTGAGCTCAACCGGCCGGCTTTCATTTAACAAGGACAATCCCTCTTTGAAACTCTGGATCTACGATGATAAACACAAAAACGTTGCTAAGGAGTTAATAGAGGAGCCATGTTGTGATGACTTCCTGAAGGCAGAGTTTCAGAAAGAGCAGGAGTTTTTTAAAGACACAGAGGCCCAATTTCAAGGCGTTAAATTATGAAGTCAAATTTCTTTTAACGAAGGTAATGTAGTTACTTGATTGTGCTGTAAATTGATTCTATGTGGCTGGAAAACACCCAACGCTGCCCCTTTAACAAAGAATCTTTCTAAACGCATTCATAGTCGATGTGATTTTCTGCTCGTCCGCCGTCGGCTGTTCCTCAACACTTTGCCTCTGTCCTCAGGTGCTGTCGCTGCCTCTGCGGATCTACTACTACTTGAACAACAACTGGCCCTTCGGTCACCCTCTCTGCTTGTTCAGCTTCTATCTCAAGTACGTCAACATGTACGCCTCCATCTACTTCCTGGGGTTGATCAGTGTGCGTCGCTGCCAGCTCACCGTGAACCCACTGATGTACAAGAACAAGCAGAAGGGAGACATTTTGAAATGCGTGTTCGGCTGGGTGTTTGTCTGCGTGACCTGCATAGCTTTCCCCTTGCTGAGGGGGAGTCCAAGGAACCCAGGGGAGTGTTTTTCAGAGCTGCCTACGAAAAAAATCAACGTTTTAACAGCCTCAGTCCTGATTACGTTTGCCGAACTGATGGGCTTCATCATCCCCCTCATCGTGGTGGTGTCCTGTTCAATTTCGACAGTTTTAAGCCTCAAAGAGGTGACGACGGAGGGCGTTCAAGACTTTGGGGAGAAGCAGAGGGCACTGAAGATGGTGCTGTGCTGCGCCGTAGTCTTCTTGCTGTGCTTTGCACCGTATCACATCACCCTGCCGCTGGACTTCCTGGTGAAAGCTGGCGCTTTGAAGGACTGCGCCACCAGGAACACGATTCAGAGGAGCCACATCATCACGCTCTGCCTCGCCAGCCTGAACTGCGCCTTCGACCCGATCATGTACTACTTCACGAGCGACGAATTCAGGAGGCGGCTAAGCAAGCCTGACATCCCAGACAATTTTAATTTGAGCAGACGGCTATCCTGCTTAACCGCAAAGGAGGACGTAGAGCGAAACTAGGCCATGGAGAGCCACACGTGGCACAAATCGCTGCTTTTGCTACACATCTGGCAAGAAAATAAAAAATAAAAAAAATGCCGGTTTATGACCTAAGTCGCTTGTAAAACACGGCAAAAATCCCGTGAAAACGCCGACCTTCTGAACTCTGAAAATCCAGGTCATCACAAACCGCTTGATCGCTGTCACACATAAAAAAGCACCATTACAACGGTGTAAAAAAAAAGCCGCTTTGGCAGGATTTCCAACACATTTTCCCAAGTCAAAACCGGCGTGTAGTTTTGTTTTTCATTTTTTTGCCAAACGTGTAGCAAAAGTCCCGATTTATGTCCATTCCGGGCTTCCGTAGGTGTCGCTGAGGAAGGCGGCGTCTTTACAACCACTAATCCTCCAAATAAAATATGAGCATTCCTTTGGTGAAAATATAAGTTATTTGTGAATGTGAGAAACTATACATCAGAAATGTGAAACCGTTACCCTATTTATATGTAATTAAAACATGTTTTAGTTTTTATTTGGTTGGTCCTTGTTCTGAAATCCTCTTATCCAAAAAAAAAAAAAAAAAAAGCTCTCAGAGAAATGATTTCTAAAAGCAGCAAGTTGGCAAAAAATTAGCATTTCAAAAACAAGAACTGGACGCACAAGTGTGAATTTATTGTGGGTTTGCGCTCAAATTATATAGACGACTAATATTTAGATGACTGTGCACCTACTGCAAGCTGCTGATATTAAATAACTCTGTATTTTGATTGGCTAGTTTCTTGACACAAACCAGACTAAGCCACTGCAAAAAACAAAATGTATTTTTGTCGAGTTTGTATTGCAAACATCTTAATACTCTTGAAATAAGGCAAAACTAACTTTCGAGTAACTTTTCAGCATGAAATAGCGGCTTGTGTTTAGCCAGTAATTCCTTCATATTCATAAACCTAATTCCACCGGCTGATTATTTCACTTCCAACATAGGAAATTTGTCATTATAAGTGAAATATATATTTTTTTAAATCCGTATTTAGAACTTGTTAACTTATCTAGAAACTAGACCAAATAATTCTTGGAGAGATTTGCAGCGCTGTCCATTTGTTCCCAGGTCACAGCACATTTAAATTTCTGACCCAATTCTTGTTTTTAAAATTAATTCCACAAAAATGTTGTCCAGTTATTATAGATTCTAGAGCAAAAAAAAAAAGTAGAACGGCAGTGATGCACGACGTAGCAAAAACCACACAGAAAAGTTTAGTTTTTAAGCAGGTTAAGAAAAGCAACTTTATTCAACAACAAAAATGAAAGTCAGTTCAGTAGTGTCACACAAAGTTGTTATGTTTTATTCCACAGGCGTTGGGTTGGAGAGCAGCCTGTCGTTACTAGCCTACAGCACTTCCTACTGATTGTCTTCCTGTGTGGGATTCACAGAACAAACCACTAAAACAATTCGCAACGTTTCCTTTTGTTCCTCCTTTTTTATTCCGTTTGGCACGAAGCCGTTTCAAAAATAACGTAATAATAATTAATAATTAATTAAATAATAATTAGTAATAATGTCCTTTTTTCCTTTCGCTTCCGAAGGGATTTCCAAACTCAACCGTTTTGTGTAATTAAATCTAAGCAAGTATAAGTTTTCCAGTGGAAAATGTAAAACTTCATTTGCCACCAACTATAATAACGACGGGTTACATCTGCTTTTTTTTTCTGCTTTTTTTGTTGCTCAGGTTAAAATGAAATATACGAACAAATTCACAAACCAAAGCAGGCGACCAAATAAACGTTTTTCACCTTCAAAATAACACGCAGCATTTCCCTTTAGCTTGGTCCCGTCGGTTTAGCTTGCGGTCTTCACTAGTTTACATCTAGAAATGTCTCTACACAAACACAAAAAGCGAAAGAGTTCATCATCAGTTACACTAAATCATAACACGGCAGGACGGAGGAGTGCCAGCAGCAGCAGGGCACTCTGGGAAATATCTACAAAAGGTGAGGAGCGACAGCTGCCGGATGTTCGTCTGTGTTGGCAACCATGACAGTGAGACGACGCGTGTGCGTCCGAATGTGCGTGTCAGCGTTACGGCGCGCTGCTGAAGCTGCTCTGGGAAAGGAGGCGACAGGAAACACGAGAGGCGTCGCACACCTGCTGGGAACGACGGGAATATCAAGCAGGATGCCAAACAACTCGCATCTGGGATACAAGAACATTGATGGGGCGGGTCTGCGGGAAGCCACGGCGAACAAAACGGATTCTAGCGGCGCAAATGAAACTTAGTGCGTCTCTAAGGTAACAACAAACAGCAGGTGGAGGTTAGGCGTACGTAAAGCGGCGGCGGCTCTGGAACCCAAACTCACTCGACACAAGCTGGGAAGCAAAGGGAGGCAAAACGATTTGTACAAAAGTAGCTTTCTGCTGAACGTTGTGCTTCCTGTCGCTGTCGTTCATCCACTCCCTCACTCCCTCACTCACTCACCCCGGCTCGCCCGTTTTCTCTCCCTCTCTCTCCCTCTCTCTCTCTCTCTCTGGCCGTTTCCTCATCAGGCCTTGCAGATGCGGGTCTCCGTCACAAACTTGTTCTCAAAGTGGCGGATGGTGAAGCAGTCGTCGGCGGAGCGCTTCTGGATGTTTCCGCCTGACGACAAAAAAAAAACAACCAGCAGACGGAAAATATTTTACATTTCATTTCTACATCAAGTCAGACTTTTTTTTTTTAAAAGTTAATCCTGCTGAGAAGTAGGTAGGTGTGAGAAAAGGTATTTTCCTCTTTCCACAGATTATTTTAGTACTCGGTTATTCTAATGAGTATTCTGATGATTAATCGGTTAATCGAACAAAAAAGTTGGCACGTTCCACAGATTATTTTTCAACCACTTAAGCCTCTTTTTTTTTTACATGATGTTAGAAATACATTAAAATACTCACATGAGCAAATAATTTAAGTACTTTTAAGAAAAAGAACAAAAAAAATTGCATAAAATGCAGTAACAGCCTTCCTGTAGGGAACGCATGATCATTTGTAGCAAAGTTTGCATCTGCTGCTGAACAACACTGTCTACTAGTTTGTTGATTTTTATTTTTTTTTTTTTATAATAATTGGAGTAAAAGGTGCTTAATAGGAGATTTTTTTTAACAAAATTTCAACCAGGTGAAGTTAAAAATGCAACATGAGGAGTTCTGCGTAGGTCAGGTTTACAAAGAAAGTTTCTAAATTAAAAATGTTTCTATTTTCTGTGCAGCTCTGACCTAATCACTGCTCAGAATGCGATGTTCTTTCAGCAAACGGACATTTTTAGAGCCCGTATGTTGCAGGTAACGATCAATCAATGAGTAGATTTAGTTGACGATTGTTTCAATCATCGATTAATCGCGATTAATTCGAATGACCGTTCCAGCCCTTGTTGTTAGCTTCCTGACAGTTTTATTATCATTTTATATTTTATCTGTCGTTTTGGCCGTCAGTAAAAACAAAAACACTCTGCTCCGGCGTCCAGCTGTCTCTTTGGTTGAAAGGAGCTCTTCAGGTCTGCTTCACAGCCTGAAGCAGGGGAACCCCAGAAAATGTTCCTCTTGATAAAAACAAGCATGCCTAGTGGTTTTTTTGGACGTGGGGGGGAAAAAAATAAAAAATAAACCCAGCCGAGCATGAGTCGGAAACCTCAAAGATAATACTATACCACTAGTTTTCCAATACATTGTTTCAGTTCTTCTATTGTAAAGCCAAATAAAGTCGAGCTTCTTGTACAGACTTTGGAGCAGTCGGGAGTTTCTGATAGACAAACAAATAGTTCTGACTTAAGGTGAAGTTTAATGGCTATTTAAAGCCACTCTGCAGCAACTTTAACCGTACAGCGTCTCGCAAAATCACTTATTGCTTTTGTCACATTATGACCACGCCAGTGAGTTGTTGTTTTTTTTTTCTCCGAAGAGTTTTTGCGGCGCTAGCGGCTCGTATTTTTTGTGACAGTAGGCAGACAGGAAGGAGGGCGAGGAGACGGGGGAGGACATGCGGCAAAGGTCGTCGGGACCGGGAGTCGAACCCGCGACGTCCGCGTCGAGGACTAAGGCCTCCAAACGTGGGGCGTGCTAACCCGCTGCGCCACCACAGTACAGTGATTTTACATGTTTCACTGCAGTGGCGGCTCCAAGTCTTTTATTTGCAGCTATTTCTGTCACGGTAACAAATTCTGCCGGTCGATAAATTGCCCCAGAAGTTGTCACTATAAGCGACAATATTGTTGTTTTGAGAAAATGTTCAAGTAATATAAATGTAGTCGCATAATAACGCATATCGCATGATCACATTCTGAAAGATCGATAATCCTGATATTCTGATTGACGTTTAACACCGGAACTGGAAGACGTTTTAAATGTTGGAAATAAATAAGCAAAAGGATAAATAAAATGAATCATGAAGACTGTCAACAAAACTGTCCTTCAGAAAAAGTGGCCAGTTGAGACCAAAGAGCCAGACTGGAGACTTTTATCACCCAGTTCTTGGAAGAAAGAGAAAAACAATAAATCAAATGGTAATTATTGAGCTCATTTTAATTTATTCATCTATTTTTAGCGACAGCCGTATATGAACCTCAGTCAGATTGAATGGAGAGGATGAACGTCTTGCCTCAGGCTCATTTAATTCAGGTCCGGACTTTGACTGGGCCGTTTCTCTCACTCCGATCTAAACCATCCGCTTGTAGCTTTGGCTGTTGTCCCGATGTCAAATCTTTAGCAGCGTCTAAAAGGTTTTATTGCTAAGATTACTTGAAGAAAAGCATCCCCACAGCATGACACTACCACCACCATGTTTGTTTGTTTTTTTTGCCGGACAGCTTTTTGCATGTAAATTGACTGTGTGGTAAAAATCCAGCCACGGCGGTGGTTCGACATTTCTGCTGTCTGCAGTAAACCTGCAGCGCTAGCTGCTGCCGCGCGCGTCGCCCATACCTGGCAGGTTGGACCGGCGCTGCATTCTGTAAGTTTCCTTCCCGTCACACAGCCGGCGGATGTAGAAACCCAGCGGCTTGACGTCCTCGATGCGCTCGGTGACCACAAGGTCCTCGCGCACCAGGTAGCTGCGGTATGAGTCACTCTGGAGAGAAGAGAGACGGAACGAGTGAGGCCGCGCTATTTTTAGCCCGCCGTTATGCGAAATAAAAAAAAAAAAAAGGTGTCCACAAACACATGCAGCAGAAACAACAAGCTTTCCATACCGAGCAGAAGCTATGTTTTATTTCAAGTAGCCACACTTGCTAAGTACATTTCCTCTTTTAGGTCTCCTTAAATGTATTTCACAATCCTCCAATCTGTAAAAACATTAAATTTTACATGAAAACAAAAAAAGAAAAACAAAGTGTGCACAAAATACCTTTGGGCTATGTTGTTTGAATTTGGTAATTGAGTCAAATATTATACATGCAAACATCCTGTACAGACTTTTGACTTTCCGATAAAGAACCCTCAGAAAGAGGAACAACCAGAAAAAGTTTTTCTTTTTTAACAACCAAAATGTCCCTAACAGCAGCCGTACCATTAGACTGTTGGGCCATTTCCCAGTAACTTTTCTACATATTTATTCTTGGGGAGGTTTACAGTAAACAAAACTGATGTGAGGAAATGTAAAGTGTGATTATTCGACGGTTTAAATTTAACAGTTTAATCTTTTGTGCGTCTTTCTTATGGTTTTATGAGATATCTGTTGCTACATGTGGTATTTTGAGGCATAATCAGGAATTTTCTTCAGGTTACATTTTAATTAAAACTGTCCTGTTCAACACACACACACGCACACGCACACACACACACACACACACACATATCAAAGTTGCCTATTGTAGATTTAAATCCTGTATGTTACTTTAATGGTCAAACTGCTACAACCGCATACTTTTAACTAATATGTGCTGATTTTAAGTAATATCGACATGATTTGTAGCTTTACTCTCTGTGACCTTCGTTTAAAACATCTAATAGTTATTTAACATGCTGAAATCTTATTCGTGTTGCTTATGGTATTTAGCTAAAAAAAACAAAGCGAAAAATACGCATAAGGAGGAAAAAGACAGATACAATTGGGAAATAATGTTTAAAATGAGAGAATAAGTGAGAGTAAAGCCACTATAACGCGCGCATCAAATGTGACTGATCCTAGAAAAATGACTTTTACACCTTAATTATAGAAAATGACGGGATTACAAGATTACAAGATTATCGCCATTTATGAGAAATAAACAGAAATTAGCAGAGGTGAATTGGACAATTTTACATTTGATCTACTTTGACCAGCAGCTAGTTGGAAGCTCAGAAGTAGCAGATTTATGCAAGCGCTCACCAGATGAAGGTAACAGCTAGTTACTACTGTTAGCTAGTTTCAGTATCAGGTTTTTAATAACAGCAAAAGGAAGCATAAACATAAGAGGTTATTTCAAATGAAAGTTTTACTATAAACATGTCTGCTGTTCATTCAGACTCAAGACTTTCAGCTGGTAACAGAAACGGCAAAGTTACATTTCTAACCTGAAATGCTAGCAGCCTCAGAGCTAGTAGGATAAGCTAGCATGCTAATCGTGACATGAGATGCTAATTCTCGTTTAATACAGTGATTGCTCTTTCAAACTCAGTTTAAATAATTATTAAGACTTATGGCAGGAAAGCTGAAGAGCTAGACATAATATAGATCATAAAGTTAAACTGAAATAGGCTAGAATCCGTATTTAAATAGAAAATATTATAAATCCGCCACTAAAATGCTGATTTGTGTGTCTCCACCTTTTTTTTTTGCTTAAGCTGAACACAGAGCAAACAAACCAGGGAGTTTTAAGATCTGACTTTGTGTTGTTGCCATTGACAGGAAAGGCTAAAGACGACCAAAAAATAAATAAAATATTTATCAAACAGAAAAACTAAGGTTCACACACTTTTCACAAAGTAAAATTCAAGCACTTTTCAAAGATTTTCAAGGTAATTTTCCAGCACAACACCTTGAAAAATTAACTATAAAGTCAGTTTCTCTTCACTATTACATAACATCAATTATTTATTAATAATATCTTGTGTTACTATTCTATTTACTCCAGCAGAAAAAATGTAAGCTAACAACTAATGAAATATCTCTCTTACACACATCCTGCACACCTGACTGGTCTGAGAAAGTTAATAAATAATGTATAAAAGGTTTTCTCCCTACGTTTTCAGGTATTTAACAAATAGAAATAATTTTGATCATTATGACAAACCTGAAATGAGAAACGTTTGGTCAGATCTAACTTCAGACAGTGAGGGGAAAAAAAGTGCATTTGTCTCTTTATTATCTTTAAATATCCGGTTTCACCTGTAAATAATGCCTTAACATTTTGTTTTTTAATCAACGTTGGATGGCACTTTATTGCCAAACTGCGCAGTCTGAATACCAACCACTACCAACTACATTTCCAAGGCTCTCAAGCACCCGTACGAGCGGATTTTCATCGCTGTACTGTCGTTTTATTGCAATCAAGCCACTAGACCAGGCACTGAGTGGACGTCGCTCACCATCAGCTGTGAGAAGAGGTCAATGAGGTCCTGAGGGGGGAGGACCACCGAAGTGTTGAGAGGAATCACAAAGCAGGTCTTCAGAGTCAGGTCCAGGTACGCCGTCAGCTTCTGCGTCGTTAAAACAAACAAGCAAAAAAAAACCCTGCGGTGAAATCGGTGAGCTCAGAACCCGAGCACCAGCGGGACAGAAAGCGGTCGCCCGCGGCTCTCACCCGGTTGAAGTCGTGGAGGATGTAGGCGGGGTCTCCGGGCCGAAAGCGAGGAGGGGGCACGCTGACGACGGCCATGCTGTCCGAGATCTCCACCTCCTCCTCCACCCGCGGCAGGTAGTAGGGCTGGCTCTCGGCCCCGGTGGACACGTCGGTGAACTGCATCGCTCCGTGATACAGCCTCTGGCGGGGAGTCAAGAGAGATCAATCATTCAGACGACGACAGTTCCAGGTAGGAAACAAGAACCGGAAAAAAAGGGGAAAAAATCATTATCATGCAAATATAAAACGAATGAAAGCAGAGGAGGATGGGGAAAAAGATCATCTTTGATGTTGGGTTTTGCTCTGAATGTAATCTTAGTGTCAGTTTAGTTTCTGTAGGATGGTGTACTGCAGGTTTCAACAGACTAATGTCGTTTTTCAGAGCGGCTGCACACAGAGTAGGATGTTTCTCTGCAACCACAACAGTCCATGAACACAGTCGGTGGTTCTCCACCTGCTCAGCTACAAATAGAAACGTTTTCCTGTACCTGAGGTTGTGTCTTCAAAGACATTCACACTGATGGGTTTGAATAAGCATGTTTGGTGGGTTTAACATTTAAAAATGTAGCTGATGAAACCACTGAAGAGCTTAGTCACAGTTATGACGACTTGGTGATGGATGAACGTCGACTCTGCTGCCATTAAGCCAGTTTGTAACCAATGAGTTGGTTTGGTTGGGGCCATTGTCCATTTGGGAATATCCAAGCTCCAACTTCCTGTCTGAAGTCTAGAGATGCAACATGCAGGTTCTTTCCTCATTTAAAGTAGAGTGCACCAGTCCCTGCTGCAGCAAAATGCCCCAACAAAATGCTACTGCTTCACAGTTAGGATGGCGTTCTCACGGTAACACGCTTTCCTCCTTTCTCCTACAAGTGAGAACGAAGGTCGTTGTGGCCAAACGCTTCAGTTCTGCTTTCAAAAGAGCAGAAGACACTGGGGTTCCGTCACTAGCCGTGTTTCCATGTTTGAGGTATCATGTTAGAAAAGGTTGATGGGAACGGCAGAGTTAAGGAATAACTTTCTCAATTACATTAAGAAAAAATGTTTTCACGCTCGATTGCAGTGGTTTTCGGCTTTTCCGAAAAAGGGTTAACGTACAACAGAGTCGATGGAAACATGTCTAACAAGTTCTGATTTAGCAAACATTTACCTCACGTGATCCATCAGGCGCTTTAGAGTGCCGAGCTTTAGAGTTTCATTTCTGTCTCCGGACATTGCCAGTGCCAGTTGACATGACCGAACAACACGTTACTGAAGTGTGTTGCACATGGGAGTTTACGACTTCTACTTCCTGTTTATGACCGCCATGCGTAACGTCAACGCCCGACGAAATTACGCTTTGCGTAGCGCCAAACCAGTAGATAGGAACGCGACGAATTCATTCACATTGTAATTTTTCTTCCCTTTAATTCTGCTACATTTTAAACGTTTAGCGCAAAATTCACAAGACAATTGGATGGAAACATAGCTACCAAGTACATTCAGTAACTGCAATCTGTTTTCCTTTTGGAGTTGTGGCTTCTTTTCTTTCAGCCCATGGACTCGTTTTATGATAGACAATGATAGGCTCTTGTTAGCTTCAACCAGTGTCTTTATGAGATGTTTTGCTTCTGCCTTGGTGTTGATTCTCTCATATTTAACACCAAAACACATAGAATCCGTCTCGAGACACAGACCTGATTAAAACCAGAAACTAAAACACAGAGTCTGTATCAGAGGTCGTCTTTCACGTGAAGCTTCAGAGGCTTTGTGTTAAAACTCATTTATCTCCAATTCCCTGGGTCATAAACTAAAGCCCCAAATGGCTCCAGATATGCGTACGAATGTAGGCTTATGGAGGGAAAAATGAAAGATGGACGCTGAAAAACAGTTATTACGTTGTGGGATGGTTCATTGGAAGCTACAGTCGTCCATCTAGACCATTTGTGAAAGTGCTGGAAAGCGAAAGATAAAGTGGAATCCAACAGAAAGATTTCTACTGATGCTTAAACGTCCCTGAGACTTTTAACGTTCGTGTTTTGGCTAAATTAGGGCATGTGGGTTAAAAAGTCACATTTTCAAAGTGATTTTCAGGCTAATTTAAGGATCTCTGAAATCTGTTTTATTATCTTCCAAATTATATTTGATTTTCTTCCCTAAGTTCCACTTGTTTTTGTTTTGATTTTTCACAACTCTGATGTAAAAGACAAAGGAATTCCCAAGTCGATGGCTAGAGGTCAGTATTTCCTGTTATTCTGTATCAGAAACCCTGTGGATCAACACTGTTTCTGTGGATCAGTTTTATGAGGTGTTAAAAAGTGTTTCCCACTCATTTTTTTTTTTTGAAGAACTCAGTTATGTGCAACACTAGGAATCTGGTTTTTAACATCAAATAAACTCTCCTTTTTAAAATGCTTTAGAGCTGAACTCAACTTCTGCTTGTCACATGGGAAAAAAACCCTGAGAATTATAATCTTGTGTGCACTTTCATAATGATCAGAACCTTTGTTAATTTTTTTCCCCCTGCCATCTGTCACAGGAATCTCCGCTGAAGCAGTGACTGTCAGTGTTTTGGCTTTCATGTTCCTGTGACTGCAGCCGTGACCCGCAGCGCTGGTTATAGCAGCTGATACTGGATGTAATCAAGGCTGACTGTATTCTTAAACAGACATTAATGTGTAGCTAAAGTTAGACAAACCTTGTTTCCAAAAAGGAGTTGGATCTCCATGTAGACATAAAACCGGATTACATTAAACCCGGTTTGTATCAACAGTTGAAGTCCTAGACCCAAAATAGTGAGCATTCTCTCTCCCAAGACTAAGGAAACATTTGAGAGCCATCACTCCTGCTTTCCGCCAAGGTTAGTGTGTTTGCAAAAAACAATTTCCTCCCAAACTCACCCGGCTCTCAGCGCGTCTCTGCACGAGCTGGCGGAGGAATTAGCAGGGAGCCTTGCGATTGGTTCCACTAAAGCCAGAGTCGGGACAATCCTCTAGGATTAAAAACCAGGCGTGGAGAGGTGGCGATCTCATCCGACGGCAGGTTTAGTCGGCCAAAACAGCAATTCAGGTAAACTCCTCGGGGATTTAGCTGGTGTTTCTTTTTTTAAATTTTTTTTTTTACCCCCATCACGGAGAAAACGGTAAAGCGAAATCCCAAAAAGGGACAAGAACGGTTATAACAAAGGGACCTAGACATGGGAAGGATAATAACGCATATAAGACGTAATAACATATAAAGAAAAAATGTCTTCCACTGCGATCGTCCGTCTGGTGAATCTGGTGCCAGAGGCTGTTCAGGGTTTAACAAAAGTTCCTGGTAGTGGTCAACAAAATAGTTCAACAAAAGTATGGTGTGGTTTCCGTACCATAGTTTGTGTGTTTCCATGGTAAAAGTAACTGGTATAACGCCATTCCTGGGCTTAGTTCAGCTGTACGTCCATTGGACAACAGTATGGTCAGGGTGGGAACACCACAATACTTTGAAACCGTAGCATTTTATTGGGCGTGGGAATCTTGTATACATTTTCAATGTAAACATTTCTAAATACTTTATATATTCCTATATATTTTTTAATTAATAGAAAGAATTTTGCACAGTCTTGTTTAGTTCATTTTTAGGTCAATATTATGGGTAGGTTTTTGGTTTTTGCTGACCTACATGTATAAAAACAGACCTAAAGAGCCACATGCGTGGTGTGAATTAAGAGAGGGTTGTATTCAGGTTTCATTGTCTTTGCAAGCTGATGTTGGTCCATCATTTCAACCCTTTGCTGTATAAAAATCTGTATTCTTCTTCTTCTACCTTCTGGAACCGGTTTAAAGCTGCTGCCTGGAGACGTTGTAGTGTGCAATTTTAGTGCGTTGATGGAATAACATAGATGAAAACTACAAAAAAAAACAACATGGTTGCCATAAGTAACCAGTAATGCAAGCCTGTAGAGAAATGTAATGCAGTGAAAAACATGAATTTTATATTTAAAATGTAGTAGAATGAAAGTAAAAATAAAGAGCTACTCCTTTAAAGAGCAAATTGTCAAAAACGGCACCAAAGTATCAGCGCTCTAGTAAATTCATTTTCTTGGAGTACATTTTTAATATTTCCTCTTCAACAAGAGCAACAGCTGCCGGCCTGGAAATATGTGAATAATTTATTGGAACCCCCCCCCCGGTAGCAATACATATCTATGCACTGAAGATCAGACCCGGTATCATCCGCATTATGTGGCCTCTAAGTGCCATAGCAACCAAGTAATTACATGGTTTATAACTATTAGTCCTCATAAGCCTTGTTAAGTGTAAAACACAATGCGAGTAGGCTCATCTTAATTTAACCTGCTGCATATTTTATTTAAAAATAGATTTTCTTATATCCTTATATATTTGTGTTTTTGGTGTGTATTAAGACTGTAAATGCATACTGGTGTTATTGTGTGTGTGTGTGTGTGTAGGTGTGTGTGCGTGTGTGTGTGTGTGTGTGTGTGTGTGAGCTTTATGTTTGTGTGTGACTGGGTGGAGAAAGGGGCTCATTTAGTTTTCTGGCAGATTTCTCCCAAAATAATTTGTAGGTGATGCCAGGGTGTAAAAACCTAATTGTCTGGTTTGTCCTCCATGAGTTCCTGATAATATTCATTGTAACCAACAGAGATTATGACGGACATCTTGTCAAAACTAGACTTTTGAAAGCTCATGTGGAACATGTCTGCATTGTAATGGAAAATCCCACCATATTTCACGGTATAAATTCGCGGCTTTACCACATAAACGTGCAGATTTTTTTTTTTTTTTTTTAAGGAATTTCATATTGAAACACAAACCTTCGGGGTGAAATGCCGGTAGAGACACGCTCCCCCCACGATGAACCCAGTCAGGATGAAGGAGATGGCGAGCAGGTGGAGAATAATGCGACCGAAGTCGTCTGCGGCCGCAGAGTCAAAGGCCAGCTCCGGGTCCTGGACACGCAGATACACACAAGTAGCACATAGAGAGCGATAATAATGCAGCGTTGCACCCATTACACGCATGGATGGATGTTTTATTGTTATGCAAAGATGCAAGCCTATAATCCTGACTCGGTGAACATCTCATCCTGCGTCCGGTGCATTTTAGTAAATAACTGAAAATAATAATAATAATAATAATAATAATAATACATCACAGCAGTGTAACATTGTGACGTGTCAGACAATACAGTAAAACCACCGCATTGGTTTTGCACGTGAATGTGATCCGCATTCGCTTGCGGTGGGTTCGGGCCTGGAGGAGGTCCCCTCTCCCCCGGAACCGCGCTGAACGAAGCCCGTTAGCTCACCTTCACCGCGGCTGGCACCTCTTTGCCCAGCGCCTTCTGCGCCAGAGCCGAGTTGAAAGCTATCTTCACCATGCTGGACCCGGAAACGTCCCGCTCGGGTATTTTAGTCACGGACACACACACACCCACACCCACGTACACAAAAGGTGGAACTGGATATGTATTTTTTTTTATCGACGGTCGTCTGCAGCTCTCGCGTTGTGCTTCTCCGCAGCTCAACCGTGTGACGCACTTTGCGACCTCGGCTTTATCCGCACCGCTTCCGGTGGCCGGGGAGATTAAAAAGCCAAACAAACCAGGTGCTAAATGGAGAATTATCAATCCTAAATAGCTCCAATTTACGGGTAGATATTATTTAGATCGTGTATTGTAAGAACTTAACAATAACTAGGAAAGGGAATACTACTTCTCGTTGTTGTCTTTTTGAAATTATTTCTGAGGCTTTGGTGCCATCTGGTGGCTGCAGGTCAAAACTGACATTTTCTTTCCTAAAAGAGAAACAAAATAGTGTGGACAGCATGGGGCTAGAAACGAAGACAGCTTAAAATTAACCTGAAAATGCACTGGCATTGAAAAATATAACTGATCCATCCATCCATTTTCTGTACATCCTTGTTCCTAGTGGGTCTGGAGGTACTGGTGTCTAGAGGTTCTGGGTGAAAGGCGCCATTACACCCTGGACATGTCTCCAGTCTGTCACAGGGCGAAAAATATAATTGAAACTGGAAATATGTACATTAAAATACATTTACTGATAAATGTATTAAAAGTGAAACAAACATTTATAGTCAAAAAGGAGGAATTGACACTTATCAACTCACAACCGAGTATGCACACAGACTGACTGTTCATTAGGCCCGGCCAGCTGAGCGCCTATTGTAATCATACTGTCTTCTTTTTTAATGCTTCCACCAAATTAATTGGCTTTTTGGGGGCTTTATCATATTCAAAAACTCACCAAAGTTGGCTGATGCGTCAAGTCTGGGTGAAAATTATGTATATTAAGGTCGTAGCAAAAATCGCAACAGAAACGGCTCAACAGCGCCACCTGGCAACTTTCAAAAAACCCTCCAAAATAAGATGACCTTATTTCATCGTAGAGACATGAAATTTGGTACACTTGTAGAGCTCCCCAAGACACACAGAAAATACAATTAATGTCATAGTGCAACTCAAACAGGAAGTCGGCCATTTTGGATTGAAGGTCTGATTTTGACCCCATTTTGGCCGTTTACAGCCTTGGCATTTGATCGAACTCCTCCTAGGGATTTCGATTGATCAGCTTCAAACTTGGTCAGTTTGTTCATAAGGCATGGCCGATTATCAATACGGTGAGTTTCTGAGCATGCTGAAGGGGCGTTGCCAGGGGTCAAAGGTCACCTACTCGCCATGAAAAATAAACATTTGTATCTCCTACACAAAAACTCACAGAGGCACCAAACTTTCAGTGACTGATCATCATCAGGTGACCTACAATACCCAATGGTCAAATGATGACATCACTTAAGCCACGCCCCCTGAGACTAGGAAGTGTCATGTTTTACTCTGAACGGTCGCTATCTGAGCTCTTTGACCTAATCAACAGTCACACAACATGTTGATTAACCAACATGTCTTCTGTGTCCAGAGACAGAAGACATCTTTATGTGACTGGGTGTCCAACACCAACGGACTTCGATGGAGCGGGTGGGCGTGGCAAAGTGACCTATAACGCCATTGCCATACATTTGGCTCTAAATTCCACAGTTTCGATTCAAGCTGAACCAAACTCACTAGGATCGATCCTTATACACCCCCCAACAGGAATCCAGAGCAATCATTGGTGAGCGTGGCCAGTTTCCTTTACAGCACCCTCTAGAATACTTTACATGATCAGCCCCAAGCCATGGTCCAAACCCGGCAGGCTAGTGAGAGTGCTGCTGATTTTTTGTTTACATTTTCAGTCACTGTTTAGGCAATCACGATGGGCGCGGCTCATCAGCAGCATATCAACAGCTGCTGATGTTGCAAAGGCTGCTTAAAGATAAGGTCGACCCCGTCCAACGAGGTGGCACAAACTAGATGACACAAAAATGACTCAATGTTGCACCGGTAATGTAATACCAGCAATGTTTTGAGTGTATAATGTCGCTTATTCGCCTCTAAACATATCCCCCTCTTGCGCGGTGCGTCCGCCTGCCAGAGTGTGTGCCCACTCACGCTGACACACATGGCACACAGCGCTCAGTGTGCTGAGCGGAAACACAGGCCAGCGCCAAGGCCATACGGTGCGTCTGACACATACCGTCGGTCCGCCCTTCGTCTGGGGCCGGCGGCGGTTCTCTGCTTCCTCTGATTTCACCAAGGGTTGAACATATGAGTAAATAAACACTTTACTGCTGCACTGGCACTCTTAATTCCCAGCAAACCGGCGCAACGGGAACATGTGCCTCTCCGGGTCTCACAAACACACTCGTAGGCGCACGTGCATGCTCTCTCGGCGCGACTACGGTATTCCCTCTGTAAAACAGACAGATTGAGCCGGTAATCACCACTGAAAGGTGCATAAACATAGCAGCTGATTTCTGTACCTAACTCCCCCTTTGCGCGCCCCCACCAACACCGACTCCGAATGAAAATCCTAAGTGGTCCTGAAGGCTTGTTTATGGGCTCATCTTACGCCGTGTTTGATCTGAGAGCTTGCCCACACATGCGTGCATGGACTCAAACACGCACCACACACGCTGGGACAAAGGAGGGGAGCCGACATTAGCGGTAATAGCCGGACTGATCAACAGAGAGGCAAAGATTTAATCATCTGGGCCTCTCTGTGTCACACGCACGCACACAACAGTGGGCAGAGTTTTGAAAGAGCTGCAGGTAGACGTAGAGAGTAGCGGCAAGGTTGGGGAGGACAAAACCAGCAGGTGGAGGGAGAAAGGGAGGGATGACTGGGAAAAAACAGAAAGAGAACTGTGAGGAGAAAGAGAGCAATCTGCAGCATCTGATGCTTGAGTGAGATTTCCAAGGGGCTGATTAACAACAGATTAAACCCGCCGACCGTCTAGTTTACATCTCAGACTTCCTTACATGCCTGAAAGGTAGAGGTTCTCCGCTTTTTAAGCCAAAATGAGCAAAAATGTATACACGGACATCATTTTCTTTTCTTTTTTTTTTTTTTTAGGCACAGAGAGGCAGCGGTGCTCATGACGGAGGACGGCAGGCGCATATGATGGAGTCTGAATGTTCTTCCATGTGGTCTGCAACAAACGACCACTAAATGCAACAAAAACACTCAGGCAAAAATCACATTTAAGGTTCCTCACCAACGCAGTCACGCCCCGTGAACGGCACATTTCTCCGTGCGTTTTTTCCCCAAATGGTTTTATGTTCCGTGTCATTTTGAAGTGGAAGGAAAAGGAGACATGGTTTTCAAAAGCTGTTAAGAATGAAACTCTAGAGTAAGCTGTAATTAAAGAAAAATGCGGCGAGGTTTTTGTATTCAGCCACCAGAGTTAATTCTTTGTAGATCCGCCTTTCGCTCCAATTAGCTACAAGGTCTATAGGGGTAATTGTCAACCACCTTTACACAAATAAAGATGGACATTTTTGCCCATGTTGCTGTTGCAAAAATAACTCAAGCTCAGTCAGATCAGACGGGGAGCGTCATTGAATGTTCTAGATCTGGCCTTTGACTAGTCCATCTTAAAAAAGAAAATGCTTTTCAATAAATCATTCAGAGTGTATCCTTAGGGCAGCTGGAACGTGAATTTCAAGTTCTCGGAGTTTCTAAGGTTTTCGTAGAGGATTGGCCCACAGCATGATGCTGCCACCCCCATGAAAATGTTTTGTTCGGGGCTAAACACACTCTATTGTATTTTAGAGAACCAGTTTCCCCAACTGGAAGGGACTGAACACAAACACGCACTTCATTTTCTGGATCATTATTTTTTAGGACTTATGAAAATGTTTTCACATTTTTTCCAGATCGCAATTAAAGCTGCAGAATGTAACTTTTACAAAAATATGTTTTTTTTCTCTCACATCTATTAAAAGTATCACCATGTTGAGACAGTGTGATATGAGGCAGATAATCTGCGAAAGACTCGAGCTCCTCCACCTCCTCACAGTGCTACTATTGCGACCTGCAAAAATGCACAGCTTCCGGTGAAAAACAACCAATCAGAGGCAGGAGGCGGGACTTAGCACCGCCAATCAACCTCCTATGGGCTGCTAAATGTGCTAGTGGTGGAAAAACAACTCCCCATTACAGAAAAAACGTTTATCCGCCGTCATCGGTGGCTATGCTAACTAGCCTCAGCATGTTCTATTGAACCAGCTGTAGTTTAGCAAAGAGCAAGCAGGGTGATTGACAGCGCTAAGACGCTCCGACTGGTTCTTTTCGACTGAGTATTTCTGCAGTTAGTTGTATTTCACTGTCTATCATATTGTCACAACATAATGATAATTTTAGCAAATATGTAAAGAAACATTCTTTTTTTTTTAGAAACATTACATACTGCAGCTTTAAGCACCATTTTGTGTTGCTAAATCACTCAAAACACAATAAAACCCATTCGGTTTTGTCGAACACTTCCAGGCTTCTACACATACACACAAGTCCACGGTCTGCAAATGTCTGCAGAGGCACAGCAGACTAATAAAAAGCGATGAAAAGAGCCTCCTGAGAATGACATCACCCACTGAAGTGCCAACAAATATGGACGCATAAGCAAAAAAGAAAAACACCTCAGAGATTTGTCATCAGTTTCAATACCAGACATGAGAAACCGCTGGTGACAAATGATTCTGTCCCAAAACCAAACACACACACACACACACACACACACACACACACAAAGTCCAAAAACTGCTACGACAACAGCATGGCCGCAGGATGGACTCGATTCAAAAAGCTGCGCTTCATTACGTCACTGACATGTCTTCACGCGGATCCGCCACAATCACCACGTGCCAAGAGCGGCAGCGCAGTTAGCGGTCAAACGGAGCGACAAGGCGCAGAGGAGGAACACGGAGAAACGAGAGCGGACATGTCCGAGAGAGAGAGCCGCTTCAAAGCCTCGTTTCAGATCCGGAGGTCATCACTCTCTCCTAGGCTGCTTTCCTCACCACAGACTCTCTTTTAGCAGTCACACATGGCTCAGAGACAGGGTGACAAATTAGTTTTTTTTTCTTTTTTTCTTGGGGAAGTATCAGTTTCCAAAGCTGTACCTTCACTCTTTAAAAGCACAGTCCATGTTGGGCTCGTCATCTTTACAGTATGGCTCACCTTTGGGAAATGTGATCATTATAAGCTGATGAGATGTTGGAGGGGGAAAAACATCAAGCTTACATTTCTGCAGCTTTTCCTTGGTTTATATTTTGAGATAGCCGCAATTTAGTACCTCAGGACATATGAAGGTTTATGAAGGTTTTGGATATTAGAGGAATGCTGGTTGGTTTTCCAAAACACATTGCATGTTTTCATTTATTTAATATATAATCACAGTTTATCTACTGGTTAGAAATGACAACGGTTTCTATTTTATGGTTAGATTAAAAAGCAGTCTCATTCAACATATGATACAACATGAAAATATTTGTAAAGTGATTACTATTTTAGATACTTCCTCAGCTTTACAATATACGGTGAACTTGAATTTAGTTAACAAGAAAAACTGAGTTATATTAAAAACATATCGGTTGGAGGAAAGCAAATTTTAGCTGTTAAAGTGACATAATTTGTTTATATTTAGTGAACAAATGAAGCATAGGCTCATTGAAAGAGCGTTTGCTTTGTCAGACTAACACAAAAAAGTTAAGTTAGTTCAACTAACTTCTATTTTGTCAATCTAAAGTGATTTGAATTAGTTGGGTTAATTCATTCATTTTATCTTAGTTAAACGTAGTCATTACGTCAGATTACTATATCTGTTTTGCTTTCAATTAATATAATACAATTATGTGGAACCTGTTGACATAAAAGATTATGTTACATCAGTGAGTCCTTTTTTTGAGTGTACAGACGCAGTATTAGCTTATTCTAGTAACAAATACATGAATTCATACTATTACTGTTAATTACTAAGTTTTTGTTATCATCTGCGCATTCAAAAGAAATAAACATCTGAGGCCAAATGCTTCTGTGACGTTAAGTATATTGTTTTGAACCTTCAGGCTAGCATGTTGCTAGCTAAGGTTACCCACAATGCTTTACAGCGCTAAAGCTACATGTAAACAGGAACAGGAACTACTGTACCTGCTGATGTTTTGTTCTGACAGATATTAAATATCCGTTCTTTATTAAAGTGAAAAGTTCATACAACAAACAATGAATTTCACAAGAATTGAATTCAGTCATTTTAGTTCACGGTGGATTTTCTCAAAATATACAAGCATGTTCAAATTTAAACATACCACTTGTTGATGTTTTGTTAAATACCCTTCGGTGAGTTTCACCTCGGTTACATTTTCCTGCCTTCCCTGATTCTATATTTGGCAATAAATTTGGTTTGGCTATGAGTACATATATAATAAATGTTAAGGGCAATTATTAATGAACATATAAAATAATTTATTTCATCCACATTTTGCAATTCACCATCTTCATCGTCGCTTGACAGACGATGTTGTGTTTCAGTTCTTGTTTTCTTCAGAATACTTTTGACTTGTTCACACTTGTCTTTATCTAATGCTAAAATGTGATGAAATGTTTTTTTTCCCCGTGTTTTTTCAAAAATAAAGTAAAAAAGGTTTTGTGAATCTCAAACTATTTTAGATTATGAGCTGCAGACGGCTAAATGATTTTCAGACTTCAATAAAAACTACACAGCAGCCTCTGATTAATTTAGCAGAACGAATCAAACACCAATATCTATTCTTCTATGGATAAATACTCAAATAAGCAAAAAGAATCGCATGGATATGTTTTTTTCCCCCAGCGTTTAGGGCAGCCCTCAGTTTGCGGCGCCCTGGGCAGTAAGGCATAATGTCCATACGATGAACTGTCTGCCCACGTTTATAGCGCACAGCCAGACTTTAGAGCTCAGTTCTTTTTCACCTGTTTTTCCATCTTCCACTGTCAGAAAACCAGCAACCATCCCCAAAATATAATTTCCTGAAAATACATACAGTAAATAAACATTTTACAACAGTGACTAGACCAGGAAATAGGGAGGAGAGAGAACAGAAAATGTCTGGGAGATAAAGTGTAAGGTAGGTGCAAAGATGAAAATACATAAACCACATAATTAGACTTAAAGGAGTTGAAAAAGACCGACTATTTGAGAAGGAAAAAAAAATGAAGAAAACTGAAGGAATCAAAACAGATGAAAGACCAGAAAAGAAGAGAACGGAGGGATGGAAACGGGCGAACGTCTATTATGTTCCTCTGGGTTGAACTTCAGGGAAGTGATCTCATCGTGATACCGCTCCAGCGCTCTGCAGTCATGTTGACTTTGTAGCAGTGAAGCGCACACGTACAGACACATGTATTTACCTTCCATTGACCGGTGGCCAATAGCATCACAGCCCGGTCCAATCACTTCCAGATTCAGTGACGTCGCCTCTGTCAGGCTAACGGGGAGAAGCGCGAGCGCGCACGCATACAGCCACCAGAGGGCTACAAACTGAGCTGCAGCTTTTTCTCTTGAGCCGTCTCTGTTTTCAGGTTTTCTATTCCTCTGTGAGAAACGATCCTCACATCCAACCGTTAACAGTGATGACAGATTTGGACTCCATGTGATGATGGTCCCAGCAGGACTCTAAGATGCCTCCTGGTGTGATTTGATCAGCTGCAGAGGTTAGGAGATCAGCTGACTTCCACCTGGATCTGGTGTGACAAGAACTGAGTGCTGCAGCAGCCATATTGGTGACTGGGAAAGCTGAAGTTGGACGTTTTGATCTCA
This sequence comes from Xiphophorus couchianus, assembly GCF_001444195.1. Classification (NCBI taxonomy): domain Eukaryota; kingdom Metazoa; phylum Chordata; class Actinopteri; order Cyprinodontiformes; family Poeciliidae; genus Xiphophorus; species Xiphophorus couchianus. The sequence continues at coordinate 24,503,229 of NC_040250.1, read as the reverse complement.
CAATGAATCCTATTGAAAACAGTGATTCATAATTCAAGCCAGGCTTAAAAAATGTTCCGACTCAGTCAAATTTGGTCAATTCTAACTCAATGTTAAAATCTCTTTGCTCATCTTGTCCTGTGACAAAAAGAGAATTGTTGTGAATGTTAGAATAAATCCACCACTACTAGTGACTCACCAAAAGCTACAGTATTAATATGTAAAAATATGAAATAAAAAATATATATAATTGTTTCACATTTGTGAAGACTGTCATAGTATGAGATAGACAAGCTGTGAAAAAAATAAAAATCAAGTTTCCCCACCTTCTCCCAGTGCTACTATTGCTGTGTGAAGAAAGGCACTGCTCCCTGTCCAAACCAACCAATCAGAGCCAGGAGGTGGGTCTTAATGCTGTCAATCAAGCTCATGTACTGCTCAATGTGCTAATGGCGGAGAAACAACTTAACATTACAGGAATACTGTTTGTCTGCCGTCATCGGTGGCTATGCTAACTAGTGTTAGCATTCTTGGCAGGCTATGTTGTGAACCAGCTGTAGCTTAGCAAAGAGCAGCGCCTACATGAGAATGATTGATGGCTCTAAGACTGTCCTCTTGGCTCTGATTGGTTGTCTTTGACGAAGCTGTGTATTTCTGCAGATGTCAGTAGGACCGCAGGGAGATTACAAAGCAGTTTGATTTATTTCACAGATTATCTATCTGTTATCTGTCAGGACATAGTGATAATTTTAACAAGACGTTTTTTTCTAACGTTGACTATAACTTTTGCTGAACAGGGACAACATTTGATAAAAACCAAAATTCTTGCTTAAAAAAAAGAACCTAGCATTTTAGCAAAAATATATCAACTTTTACTAAGTTGATATATTCCTTTATATTTCAATCCATACGAACATATCCACCTTAATGTTTTCTGCTGGACACTGCAACGCGGTGAACCAACATCTTCAGGTCAGTTCTCATCAAAACGTTTAGGAATGATTTGTTGCTAACATTTGTTTTCAATGCTGTTGGATTTTAAGCATGCAAAGTTCAAACTTTTTTGATGTCAAGTATTTTATACCAAACCAACCCTTTTGTTTACAGTGCAGTAGAGACAGTAGAGGAGGACGTTCGCAGCTTTACAGGGAAAGAAATGAGTCGAACTGACTTCACTTTTTACCTCCCCTTCCTTCTCCTCGTGTCAAAGGTCACCATGGCGTATGAGAAAGCCGAGGCATCGATGTGCCAGTGATGAAAGTGCCAGTGTTTGTGTGCGCCTGACTGGGCCTGATTGTCTGGAAGAACTTTCCAGCATCTCAGGAGTCCATAAGCCCCGGTCAGGATGTAGTTATGCAGCGCTAATTTGAGAGCTGTCTGATTACGAGCTTTCTGTGAACCCCCACCATCCCTTACCAAACACACACACACGCCCGCACGCACACACCCCCACACACAGGCCCACACACCCCCTCACACACACACACACACGCACACACCTCCACACAACTTAGTCCTAAATCTGACCCCTGACCCAAAAACAGCGTTTCCCCTTGTGACCAGGTTTCGGTCCCACAAGGAGCACTGTGTCCCCACAACGTAGTGTCATCAAAATGGTCCCCACAAGGTATTACAAACAAACACACAAGCACACACACACACAGTTTCTATCAGTCATTAATCCATCAGGTGTCATTATCTGGGAAGGATGGGCCTGATTGGAACCAGAAGGAGACAGGAATGATGTCACGCGAGACACATTTCACCGCCAGAGCTCTCCTCTGTGTGTCTCCACGTCTCTCCGTTTCATCCACATCGTCGCCACACACACTCTTGAGCTCATTTTGACGTTTCGACAGATAAAAGATGAGGAGTCGGGCCTCTCATTACTGCTCCTCCTTCCATAAAATCGGCCCGAAAAGGAGGAGGCGGGAAAGTCTCTCCCCGTAGCTGCAACAATAATGGGAAAGTCAACCCGAGATAAATTTGGGTCTGTAATGAATGAGGCCGCGCTTAGAATCACAGACGGATTGTTTCCCCCCACACAGCGCGACAGAAAAGAGCTCACATTTTTAAAACACAATGTCAGCCGAACAGGCGAAGCTGCACGGCTCTCCGCAGAGGAAGAGCTATTGTTTAGCCGTGACAGTAATCCCTGAAAGAGGTGCTGCGTTTCCAGGCTGAGAATGGATCTCTTTATTAACACTGACGCAGGAGCGTTTTCTATAAATACAGGCAGGAGCCACTAATAAATCATTTCTCATGGCCCTGATAGGGCTCTAACCACAAGGCATTAAGGCTTCGTGAAAGCTAACCGCACATTGGCAGGCCTGTTCTCTCTCTCTCTCTCTCGCTCTCTGTGTGTGTGTGTGTATGTGTGTGTGTGTGGGTGTGTGTGTGGGTGTGTGTGTGTTACACCATGCTTTGGCAGGCACAGTGATGGGTCAGGAATCGGGTTTTTTGATTGAAATAGCATGCTGAGTTCCCGTTTCGGCAGCCTTTAAATTACAGAGTCTTGCAGATGCAGAAAACTCTCCGGGGATGAAATCAGAAAAGGAAAAAAATTAAATAAATAAATAAATAAATATATGAGGATATTGAGAATTTGACTGAAAGGATGTTGAGCCAGAATCAGTCAGTTTGTTTTGGTCCTACATCATAACCTCAGATGTGAACGTTCATGTCTGCAGAAGTCGTGGGTCGGTGATGATGGCATCCATTAAACCGGTACTGAAGCTGCGCTTCATCGCTAAAGTCTCCAAAGTAGCATAACAAGCTAAAGGGGCTATTTTCCTTTGCGTTTTTACGCACTGCAGCTTTACTACATTTCCGGTCACACGAGTGTAAATGTAAATGTATTTGTTTAGGCCCGAAATTTTATATTTCTACCGCCATTTTTTTCCAACTCCTATTCAACCCAATTTTATATCGCTTGCCCTCTTTTGCACTTACGAAAGAGAATAGCTGATCCAACTTCAATAAACTGTTTCAGAAAGTTAATCCAAGTAAACTGTATTCAGTTAGTTTAACAGGACAAATTTAAGCACTGATGTGTCTGTAATAGAGCAAATCAACCAAAACAACAACAGATAGATTGGTCAAACTCACTTCTCTTCAAACAACTACTACCAGAAGTGGAACTGTGGTGGAAATTATTTGAATAGCTGCTAAATTAAAATACAAATTGCTCATGTTTCATGATGCTGCACTTATTTTTACTACTCAAATCATAACTTGGGTTTAGAACTAATAAAACCAGTTTGAACATGCAAGTACAAAAACCAGTAGTTGTACTCAGTGATTAGCATTAGCAACATAAGCTAGTAAAAAATGCATTTCTCTACGCTATATGAATCCAAACTGTAATCAAACAAATTCAAAAGTAGAGGCCATGTGTAACATGAGAAATGACAGCAAATAGTTTATTGATTAAACTACTGCAATAGTTTAAATGCACAGCAGCCATATTGGATTTTGAGATTGAGGATGGTGAAAAACCTTGAAAATGGGAATTTTTTATTTCAAAGGTTTAGCACTAATCAATTTGGAAGATTAGAGATACTTGGAAGCCTTACTTTATATTGAGGTGGTACTTGTATAACGTTTGCCTCTGGATCAGATCGAAGCATATTGAGGTGTTAAGAGTGAAAAAGTATGTTGTTTGCATGGAAATCTGACAGCAAATATGATTGTTTTTTGTCTTTGTATCTTTGCATTTCCCAGATAATATTCATTGGGACTGAACTTTTGAATTGTGACATCAGTGTGTTATCCATCTCTTTGTCCAGAACATTTTAACAATATTAACCTCACTGGCTGATTTGATTATTTTACTGCATTTAAATCACCCTTTGTATAGTGGAGATATATTTTAAAAAAAAATCTTGTTTTTTTTTTTTCTTTAGATTTTGATTTTGTTAGCGAATGCACGCATCCTCACCGAGTCAAAGTTAGTGAATACGTTGTCAAGTTCCTTTAACAGCAACTACAGCTGTAAGTCTTTTTGGGTAAGTCTTTAAAGGTTTGGCACGTCACGTCGCTGAGATTTCTATCCCGTCCTCAAGACAAAACAACTCCACCTCCTTGAAATTGGTCGGGTCCTCCTGGACTGCAGTCCTCCAGTCAGACCACAAACTCTCATTTGGACTGCGGCTGAACGTCCTTCCAAGAAATGCAAACGCGTCTCTTTAAAACCGCTCCAGCATCGGTTCAGCTGTGTGCTCCGTCGCCACAGCCGTTCTCCTTACCCGCGTCAGCTCTCGGTGGCGGCGAAACGCAGTCTGAGTTTAACATCAGCGAAGTGCGAGCGATCAGCGGAGAGGGGACCGCGTTGGAACATGGCGGCCAATCATTCAGAGAATTATCCTCAGCGAGGAACAGAAAACAACCAGAAGAAATATTGTCGGTTGACTGTGCGTCATCTGCTGCGCGACATTTCTTTCTTCTGGGAAAAAAAATCAGGATAAACTTCAAATTGAATTCATGAAAATAAATGTGCTTAAAGGAAACATGTCAATTAAAAAAAAGAAAAAGTTTTTAATAAAAAGATGAGAGGTTTTTGGGCTGTGCCGAAATAGATGCATTTCGCAAAACTGTTTTCATAACACAGGAGTCACGTGATCAGCAGCCGGACGTTACTGCTGGAGAAAACGACAAAGAAGACGACAGGAAGTGCTAGGAGGATGATGGTTTGTTTTCTTTTTCTGGATAATGTGCTGCTGGCTACACCAGAGATCTCACAGCACCACACAGTTCATGAAAAGATCCATAACATAACATCCACAGCTCTTTTGTAAAATGGCCGACTCTCCAAAACGCCCCATACGTAACTGCTCCAAGTACAAGGGGCTTGTCACTCCAACGCCGGAATAAGACGCCAATGTTTCCCGATGATTGCTAGCTATGAATATATCTCATGTAGCTGTTTACATCCGTGTTTTGAATGACTTATTACGTGAACAAGCTTGTTCACAGGTGATTTCTATTTAATTTTGTAAACTAAGCGTAACGTAAACGCCGTAATTGCGAAAATTAGTCTTTTTGACATGAGCAGAATATCGACAGAGATTTGCAATGGAGACGCACCTTATGTTAGCATTGGTATTTGTGCACAAAACATAGAGCAGTACTTTTACACAGCAGATTTGATTGTTTTTATCACCTTGAACATTTCTAAATTGAGGGCAAAGTCACAGTTAGCTTACTGCTTCAACACTGCCCCACACAAGGTCGGAGAGTTTCTCTGGACCAAAACAAAAACAAAACGAAGCCGCAGCTTCCGCGGGGAAACACGGTCTCCGTCTTTAAACCCCGCTGCCTGAACTATTCATACTCCATACTGTTCTATAGTTAAGACTCGCTTTTTTTCATCTTTGTGACTTTTGGCTTCAAATCACAGAATTCCTGCTGCATTAACGCGACTTCCTCTCTGCTCCTGTCCTGTCCTGTCCTGTCCGCCCCAGCTAACTCAAGCCAGGCCACACCAGCCAAGCTGACGGTTTGACCTTCCTCAGAGGTCACGCCTATTGTTGCAGCCGCCCCGTCCGCCGCAGAACTCCTGCTTGCACTTCGAGCCGGCTCTGTGGAGCCAATCATCCCCCCTCCGCCCCCTCGCTCAATAACCGGGCTCGTTCTGAGAAGACGTGGGAGTGAAAGGTCCGATTAAGGCCTGCTGGAAGCGTTCAGCGTGTACGCTCCCCACCCCGCCCACCACATCGTCCCAGCAGGCGGCCCCCTCGCCCCCCCTGCGCCCCCCGCTCGGCCCCGCGCCGCTCTGGGCCGTGATTGGCATGTGAATTGCAGTGTGTGGTGATGATAATAAGAACGCTAACCGGGGCCAGGCCTGCGCCTTCCAGCCAGCAGCCAATCTGAGCTGGCACGGCCTGAAAGGCGACCGCTGCCACCGTCTGAAGAGGCAAATAAAAATGACAAGCTAACTGTTAAGAACTGCTGATTTTTCACATGTTGTTGTAAAAGCTTTTGTGACTCTGCCAGAAATATTTTTCACCAACCCCCTCGCCCCCAAACCATTTTTTTCCTCTTCTTCCATATTTTCAGTCTTCTTGGCCTCATCCACATTCAGATACTTGAAACCCCTCATTTATCAAAAAAAAGTCAATCTAAAAATAATCGCCCTTCGCTGTAGTCCAGCTCTGACTTTTTTGTTTTGTTTTGGGGTTTTTTTTTCTGAAAAAATCTGCTCACAGTGATTACTTCCAGTGTGACAAAAACCGATCCAGACAAGCCTGACTGAAAGTTTTCACGCAAAACAATCAATTTCCTACGAACAATTATCATTTCCTCCAGCCGTACGTGTTGGCAGCTCTGAACGGAGTAAACAGCGCATTTCAAGTCTCAGCGAGACGCACGTTTACATGGACGGCTAAGAGTTTCTGAAGGGAAGTTTTAATACAAGCGAACAACATCGTCTCGTTTGGCATCTCTGTTTAGTACGAATCCAGATTTTTCCAGGAAGCTGAAGCTAATGGCTAAGAAAAAAAATAAAAGACTTTAACCACCTTAAAACAACTGCTACTTCAAAAACAAGACGGGGCTTTATGCAAACAATATTTAATAAACCTTTTAAACTACAGCGCGATCATGTTCCCATGGCAAAACACACATGAAGCAAAGATTATTTACACAGGAAGTTGAGGTTGGAGGCTGTGCGCCGCCGAAATTCTTCCACTGTACAAAATGTCCTGAGAATATAACATGTAAACACAAACTGATAAAATAGTGTTAAACATTTTAGCTTTCTTGCACTGACAAGCTTTTATATATTATCATTGTTATTTAGTTGAAATGTCTGTACAAGTTAAATGAAGGGACATTTTCCTGTTGTTATTTCAGACATTTTGAGACTCTGATGTCACTCTAACTTTTCAGCAAGTTAGGAGTTTTGTTAATTAAATAAGTCCTCAATATTGATGAAAAGGTTCTAGTTCCACTGGTAGATTATTTCACTAATAACAAGACATTTTCCCCACGTTATAAGTGAAACGATCTAAACGTGGAACTAGGACTTTTTCGTCAATATTGAGGAATTACCGACTTTAAAGCAAGTGCTAAAAGAAATTACTTGCAAGTTAGTTTTGTCTTATTTCGAATGTATCAAGATATTTGAACTAGAAACCAAATGTTGTGTTTTTGCATTGTACTAAAAGAAGAAGCAGAGAAAGTTATCAACTGCAGGTACTTAGATCCTTTTAGCTAGCTAAACCTAGCTAAACCTAGCTAAATCTAGCTAAACCTAGCTAAATCTAGCTAAACCTAGCTAAACCTAGCTAATCCTAGCTAAAGCTAGCTAAACCTAGCTAAATCTAGCTAAACCTAGCTAAATCTAGCTAAACCTAGCTAATCCTAGCTAAAGCTAGCTAAACCTCACTTTAAAAGTTTGAACTGTCCCTTTAAATTGGTACTGGTAAAGTACACCAAACACTCCTCGGAGTAGTTTTGAAAACCTGTCCATCCTTTCTAGGTGAAAACAGTTCCCACCCCACCAGTGGATCCCCCCGGTGGATCCCCCCAGTGGATACCCCCAGTGGATCCCCTGGTGGATCTTGGTCAATCACCGGCCCCGGATTGGCTCGAGCTTCCCGGAGGAAAAAACACACACACAGAGAGAGAGAGACATCCCCACATGCCGAGGCTGACTCCCATTATCAATTACGGCTGTTTTTGTTTCCTTTTACCACAACATTCACCGCACAGTTACTGGCAACCAGAGAAGGGAGGGAGACCGAAAGGAAAAAGCGATTTTCATCCAAAAGAATTAGCTCTCTAAACAAGTGAGATGGGTGTGGCGTCGAGCCCTGGATTTACAGCTGGCCTTCCGGAAGCTTTGTGGACAGATGAAGATCTATATGTGTTTAATGGGAAGAGGGTGAGTAGCAAAGGGATAACTGGAGGCTTAGGAGAGGAGAGGGAAGAGGAGGGAGGAGATAATTCACAACACACTTGTGGTGAGAGCGGGAGGCAGCGACTTGGCAGAGATCTTCCTCTCCTCTCGTCCTCGTCCCTCGTTACCCGCCGGTCAGGCTGAGGCAGCTGGGGCCGGTGAAGGCTGGATGCCGTGGCACATGAGCCATTAAATCTTCCAACACTGTGGGCAGCGGGGAGACGGAGGGAGGGAGGGGGGAACCGCGGCGGTACCAGGCGTCATGCCCGGGATCCCAAACGTGGCCAGCGGGGAGCTGCAAAGCATCCAGGAAGCAAAGAGGAACTCACACTGTCTTACCCAAACCAATGGAGGAACTTTGATTTGTTATTGTTGTTTTTAATATGTTTACTCTGTGCAGCTCAACGTCTGCATTTCTCTAAAATTAGGTGAAACTTTAATAGGCCTTTAATTTCCGTTTCTCATGAGCTAAAAGCTATGCTAATGTGGTTTTTAGGCGAGTGCGCTTTATGCGCACTTTCCAGGCGATTTCATTAAAGGAACAAAGCACAAAAGGTCTTTATAGTTAACTAACACTAATAAAAAATAAAAACTGAAATTGAGAAAATAGTTTTTGTTCACTGAATTAAATAAAAACGGCAATTAATTTGTGAAAATTATACCTAACTGGAACCATATCGTGGGTTTATGAGACTAACTAAAACATATTTAAACTACAAATGTAATTTGTTTTTGTGTTTCTGAATGTATTTATTAGTTTTTAGACGTGAATTAAATTTTTTTAGCCTCCCCTCCCTTTTACAGAGGCCCGATTTCAGGGCTTTAAATTACAAAGTCAATTTTCTTTTAAATCATATTTGATGACAGCATTTTTATAACAACTGAATGTTTTTTCACTGTGCTGTAGAATGGCACTTTGTGCCTGGAAAACGCATAATACTGCTCCTTTAATTTACTCATGAAGACCAAAACACACCGTCTTAATTAAATAACTCGGGACTCTGGTCTCGCCAACATCACTGACTGAGAAAGAAAAACCGAACTTCTAGAGACGACAAGGAAAAAATGAATTCATGGACAGTTTGAACTGCAAAACGACCCATAAAATATGTGTCAGGAATTATAATTTTAGAGAAATCGCTGTAAGAATTGTGGAGCTGTTGGTTTTGGTTGAGACATTTATGATACACATTCAAATACTATTTTATTCACTTATTCATTTGCTATATCTTTAAAATATCCTCCGATACGACCCTGGAGGAGAGCATGTGGACTTTTTTTTTTAGCATCATAATTGGGCAGCCGACTGACGTTTAGAAACATCTTCCTGATTTTCCTTCACATTCTCTGAAGAGACATTTTCCCTACTGAACTAAAATCTCTACCTCTAATCAGCCGGCTGAGGGGACGCTGCAGACCTTCACCACGAAGAAGGGCCAAATTTAAAGCAGAGGTTATAAGAAGCAGATGTGATGCTTCACACACACACACACACACACACACTCATCATCCAGCCGATGACATCTGAAGGTCAAATGAATTTGTCACAAGGTGAGGAAACACTCAGAGGACTTATACCTCTTGGCTTTGTTCTTCTACACAAACAAAGCACAGATGATACACATTGTTCTGAAATGTACGAAACTAGATTTGGTCAACTTTTGGTCTAGTTTATTGTTCAAATATCTTAGTTCACTTGAAATAAGACAAAACTAACTTATAAGTAGCTTTTCAGCAAGAAACAGGAGCTTGTTTTGAGACAATAATTCCTTTATATTGATGAAAAACACTAGTTTCATTGGCAGATTATTTCACTTATAATATAGGAAAAATGTCTTGTTATAAGTGAAATAATCTGCCAATGAAACTAATCATTTTTCATCATTAAGGAATTATTGACTCCAAACAAGCTCCTGTTTCTTGCTGAGAAGCTACTTATAAGTTAGTTTTGTCTTATTTCAAGAAACTAGACGAACATTACTTGGTAATATTTGGTGTTTTTGCAGTGTGCGCATTTAAAGTGAGCCTTCACTTTTCCCAGCAGCGAGCTCCCGTCCCATTAGGGCCACCGTACAATAAGTGCATACAGCGTTCTGCGATCAAACCCTTCACACGCGTCACACTCGGCAGGTTGGAGGGAGTTTGACGTTTGGCAGCGAGCGGGCATCCGCTCCAGCACTCCGTGCCTAGAATAACCCTTACCACACACACACACACACACACACACACACAGAGAGAGAGAGAGAACACACACTGCTCAGCATCACGGTCCCGACATAAAACAAACCATCAGGGGGCCCCGTCACTTCCATTCAGCCCTGAGATACAGGCGGACAGGCCTGTTTATAAACACGCAAACACTGCCAGCTGGGAGAGTGTGTGCGCTCATACTGTATACGCAAAGATGCATGGCCGTGCAACTGCTCGTGATTACTCTCTGGGCTCTGCTCTGCAGCTGCAAACACACACACACATTTCAGCTTCAACTGTAACCCAATATATATATATGTATATATATATATATATAAAGACTTTATGTAAGGGTAAAAAAGAAAAAAGAGATGGATATTACACTAATAAAACAAGGTGCTAGAATTGAATAAAAAAGAATTGGTGTGATGGTTTGCTACATTTTGTTTAGGTAGATTAACGTCAACAGAGCCAGAACCAAACGTTCAGCATTCAGCTTCTCTGCACCACAAGTCTAGAAGAGCCTTCCAGAAACCTGCAAAACAGCCGAAAGACTGACTTCCTTTAAATCAAGACTTAAAAACCCTCGGCCTGTTTAGAGTTGCCTTTGAATCATAACAAATGAAACGTTGACCCATATTTTCACATTTAATTACAGTTGGAAAAATGTGGCTTTTCAGCTGCTGACTGCTGTGTTCCTGTGACTTTGCGTTTTGGTGTTGCTGTGATGCAAAGCACTTTGAAATGCCCCGTTGCTGAAACGTTCTGCCCAAATAAACTTCATTTACCGATGGAAATAAAGACACTTAGACACACTTCTAGTGTTTCCTAAACCGGACCCTCTGAATGAAATAAGTTCAGTCCCATCGAGTTGCGACCCGAGCTCACCTAAATGAATTTAAAAAAATCTGCCATGTTTGGTATTGACTTAAACACTAGACAGAAAAAGCAGCTTTTGTATTTTAATTTGTATTTCGTTAATCAAGTGGACGTATGAGGAATCCGTATGACCAACGAGTTACAAATGTATGCATGAGGCTCATCTCCCTAACGCATTGAACATATTTAGATCAATATCTGGTAGATAGAGGCACACACACGTCTACATAACTAGGCATTCATTTCACTAATTTGTGTGAATGTTCTGTAAACTCTGTGCTGCTGCCAGTTTTGGCCGGGGTTCTCTTACAAAACAGATTTTTAATCTCAATTGGATTTTCCTGGTGAAATAAAGGTTAATAATAATAATAATAATAATAATATTTGTTTAAGCTAGTTTTATGGATGCAGAGAATCCGGACACTGTTGGTCCCATGATGGCTTTTTAAAAATTTATTTTATTGAGATACTCTGATTTGTTTCTCGTATTAATGTAAATAAATAAGAATTGGTTCGTGATTAAGCGGTAAAAAGCAGCTCACACTCTCTCAGTGGGAGTTTGATTCCCCCAGTTTGCCATAAAGAAACGTCTCGTCAAATCACACACACTCCAGCTGCTGCCTTTAACACACACCGTCTGGCTGAAGCAGATTAGCAGCCGCGCTAACTGGTCAGCCATGCCGACGTCTTTCACACCAAAGCGGTTTGAAAGGGATCCGAACTCACCGCCTGGCGGTGTTTTCTTCTGATGCGAGCACTGCGGCTGCCCACGCAGGGAACCACTCTGTCAAGGGGAGGCACAAAAGCACAAAATTGAACATTGATTCTGCCTGACGTCTCTGCGTTGTGCTCAATGTTGGGAATATATATAGATTTTTTTTAAATGTGCCGCTAGGTAAAGATGCTGAACACATTTTATCTACAGTGGGAAAATTAATGGCATACATTTGATTTTTAGTTCAGAATATAAAATATTTACTCCGATTGACCCAAAAAGAAAGCTTTTTCTGTGATTTTTTTTGTCTTGCATCAAGACAACCTTATATTAACAGATTCCCAGGCATTTCAAAAAGTACCTGCATTTAAACTACTGTATATAACATAAACTAATAGGGGTAAAAAATATATTGGTTGTTTTGGTTGTGGATTCTGAGCTTCCTGACCAACCGACAGCAGAGAGTTAGGGTGGGAAAACATACATCCACTGCCCTCAGCCTTAGTACTGGCTCTCCACAGGGCTGTGTGCTGAGCCCCCTGCTCTATTGTCTGTACACATATGACTGCACCTCTGCCCACCACAGCAACACCATCATCAAGTTTGCTGATGACACCACAGTGGTGGGGCTCATCTCAGGAGGCGACCAGTCTGCCTACAGGGTTGAGGTGGAGCGGCTGTTGCAGTGGTGCAGGGAGAACAATCTGCTCCTCAACAACTCAAAGACAAAAGAACTCATAATAGATTACAGGAGGAATAAAACGGACATTACACCACTAACCATTGGGGGAAAATGTGTGGAGAGGGTAGCTGATTTCCGTTTCCTGGGGGTCCACACTGAGCAGGGCCTCACATGGAACATGAACACCTTCGAGCTGATAAAAAAGGCCCAGCAAAGACTGTACTTCCTGAGGGTTCTCAGGAGGAACAACATCAAGGAGAAGCTGCTGGTGTCCTTCTACAAGTGCTCCATAGAGAGCATACTGACTTACTGTATCTGCGTCTGGTATAACAGCAGCACTACGGCTCAAAGGAAAGCTCTCCAAAGGGTTGTGAATACAACCCAAAAAATCATTGGCTGCCCTCTCCCCTCACTGGAGGACCTGTACAGCGACCGCTGTCTAAGAAAAGCACAACACATCACAAAGGACACTTCTCACCCCGGACCTTCTCTGTTCACACTGCTGCCTTCAGGCAGAAGATACAGAGCAATCAGAACCAGAACCAACCATCTCAGAGACAGTTTCTACCCGATAGCAATAACAAAACTAAATGCAATCAAAGACAACCATTAATCATCATAAATGATGTATGTGAGAATGTGGCTGTTCTTATTTATTAGTTTTTTGCCAGTTGTTTGTTGATTCTTGTGTGTGTGAATTGTGAGACAGTTATTTTTTGTTTTTGGGCATGTGCACTGACTGATGGCACCCTTTGAATTTTGTTGTCCTTGTGACAATGACAATAAAGATTTATCTATCTTTATGTTGTCAATGTTTTGCCCTTCTCTGTTACCTGCTGGGCACTGAACATGACTGATAGTAACATTTGGCTAAAATCTACAATTAAATTCTAACAAATGAGATAATTAATTTCATTTGGATTAGTTATGAGGTATATGTAGATTTTGTTGTAATTTCATCATTGCTACCCTGAGATTTTTCCGTTTTAACGTCCTTTATGTTTGTGGGACAGTAGCCTACTGAGGTTCCCGTTTAACCCGCAATGTTTCATTTAAGGCCACCTCCATGGCTTTAACAACGAGCAAATAATTAGCTAGTTGTTATTAATCACCAACATGTCGACTGGCTCGGAGGCGTGAAATGATGGCAGAGCTCCTGACCTCAGCCGCGCATCAGACTTCCGCCTCTATGGGAACCCGAGGATCTCACCCAAATTGGGTTAGAGTGTCGCGTTTCCGCCGAGGGCTCGTGTTGGGCCTAATAAGAGGAAACATGTGTGCCAAATATCCCCGGACAGGACAAACTCAGATTTGCGCTGGATTAGAAAAGCAACGAGGGGAAGGCGTTTCCAGCTGGGCCACCATGACAGCCGTCCTCACGCCGCCGACATCCGCTGATGGAGAGAGGAAGATTTATGAGCTGACTGCTGAAGACAGAATGAAAGAAATATAAATGAATAAATAAATATATACAGTATATATATAATGTAAACTTAAATTATTTTGAAATTCTTCAAAAATAGAATTAATTAAAAATGGCGTTTTACGTGAAAGTCTAGATCGAAGATGAGACCTTAAGTGCCTTTTTATGAGCAGGATTCTCCACGGGCACCATTAAGGACTGGGGTCCTTACATATCACTGCATGAACTTACCACTTGTACATTGATGACCTTTAAGGTCATTAATAACTCTCAGAGAGACACTTTTGTCATGATGCTTAAATTGGTGCAATCCAGTCAAACCACCAGATTTTTCCAAAAATATTGAAGGATTTTTGTCTTTGAATTCAAAGTTCTTCTCCTCAGCAACACATCAAAATAAAACTCCTACAAATCCGCTTTGATGTTTGAGTACAGCTAGACGCTCCAAAGATTGACCTTTCTGGAGGCTCCCTTGGGATAATCTTGTAATTGTTTATTTTTCTGTTATGTTTTAGACCACCTGTCGCACACATTGTCCTCTTTTACATTTCATTGTTCTTCTTAAACCCCCCCCCCCCAAAAAAAAAACAAACAGGATCTCTCCAAAATCAGAGACCTGAAAATTGTTTTCGACCAGAAAAAACATCTTTGCTCGAGTAATAAAGTGTTCAAAAAAACGTACGCTTTATAGTGAAACGTATCAGAATAAGTAATGCGTTAAGCCAAATCTTTTTTAAGTTATGCAAATCTCAAACTGTGTTACGTAGAATCTCTCTTCAGCGTATATCCAAGCCTCGGTTTAAAGATTAAAGGCTTTTGACGCAGAATTGAGAGAGAAAATGGTGAAATAGCTCTTTAATCCAACACTACAAATTAGTTATCAGTATTAGCAAGGCGACATTAGCTTACCCCAAGCACAACACATTGCAGCTAAGCAATAGAAAACATTTTATTTTTGAGCGTTCCCCCCACCCTCCCCTGGGCGGTGAGCCATATCCTCCAGCGCCATCTCTGGTTCCAGGACTGAAGTGGCAAAGTTCGCTTGTACTTAAGTCCGGCTCTGCAGCCGTGCAGGAGGCTTGGATCACGTTGTGCGCTTTGGCTCCCCAACACTTGAAGGGGAGACGGAGACGTCTTTTGGGGAGGGGCTGAAAGGCCGACTCCCGTCCAGGTTCCGATGGCGGAGCAACATGTGATTCGGGTTGGTCATAGCTTCTCCATTTCCCGGCTGTTGTCGGGAGATTTCCATCAGCGGGCAAACCGAGCGTGCCGTAAACACAGCCCTCATTTGTTTTCTCCTCAGAGCAATTATAGCATGTGATTAAAACCATTTTAAACAGAGCCCTCGCTCAATTTTATTTGTGTAAAGCGGATCTATTTCATGTCGAGCCGTAATGTAATAATCCCGAGCTGTCATTATGGCCCGAGATCTCCATCCGATCCGCGCGTTTATGAGAAGCAGACTGACGCACGTCCTGACCGAGGAGAGAGAGAGAGAGAGAGAGAGAGAGAGAGAGAACTAGAAGGTCCCACCTACATAAAGGGCCTCAACGAAACCCTTCAAATTAATATGGGAAATGTTAAGTTCAACAGAGAAGCAGCGAGTTTCACCGAGATATTTCCCACCCTCCTCCGGCCCCAGATGTCCTGAATTTGCAGACTTAAATATTTGGCCCTTTGTTTCCCTTCCAATACTCTTAAAACCCATTTTATTTAGATATCGGCTGTCTGAATAAGGAGCGGCGATCCCGGGGAAAACTGAAAGGCTCGTTTAAAGAAAACAGTTCATGAGGAAAAGAGAAGAGAAAAAAAAAACTGCTCAAACTCCAGACCATCAAATCGAATCGCCTTTAATCGAGACTAAGATTTACAGATTTATTCGAAAGTGACATTATTTGACAAACTCTTTATGACACGAAGCTCAAATTAAATAAACGCGTTTCCTGTAACGTGCAACTAAATCAGCTACAACGTCCGTCCTCAGCTAACAATAATAATCGTTTTTGTTAAGTCAGTGAGACGTAAATAACCCATTTGTCATAAAACGAACCAGAGAATGAATGAATGAATGAATGAATGAATGAATGAATGAATGAATGAATGAATGAATGAATGAAGGGGTTGGAGCAGCGAGTCGTTCACTGATGCTACGAACAAAATGAAGATTGCTAAAGTGGAAGACAAATATAAAAATAATTGACTTTCCACACACTAACACTCATCTCCCAACTCAATAAAATCAAATCTGTAACTATTAGAAAAATGATTAGAAATAGAAACGTGTTCATAAGATTCAACATCTGTGAAAATCACAACGCTTTAGTCCAGGAGCTCCTGAATTATTCCTAAAGAAAGAAAGACAGAAAGAAAACCTGAATAAGTCAAATGTGTTGATCTGAGTTGTCTCTCTGGTTGTTGTCTTTAGGGTCGTTGTCTTGCTGGAAGGTGAACTTTGACCCCAGTCTCAAGTCCTTTGCATTCTCTAAGGTTTTTTTTCCCTAGTCCTATTAATTATCCCACCAACTTTGATCAAGCTCTCTACTGTAGCAAAGCTTTCCCACAGCATGCTCCTGCCACCACCATGTTTCAGGGTCTTGCGGGGCGACTTGATGTAAGTTGACCGACGAACGAAAGGTCCATTTTGGTCTCATGTGACCAAAACTTTAAATGTTTTTTGGTTCTCCTCGTTTTGTTCATCACTGACTTCCTTCTTTCTTTCACGGACGTCCCATTTGTGAAGCGCATGACCGATATTTCTCCCGTCAACCGATTTTCCCACCCGAGCTCGCCGCAGCTCCTCCAGTGACACCGTGAAACTCCGGGCCCCTTTATCCAATCGACGCTGCAGTCTTTGCCAGGTCGGTTGAGGTTTCCAGTCGCGCCGCACTCAGCGTGAATGTGAAATTCTCAAACGAACCACTGAGGTGTGGAAATCAATCATATTCCACATGGGGAGTTTTCTGAAGGGAGTCGGTTGAAGTGGGGGCTATCAGAGGGAGCGGGGCCGAATGCAAATGCACGCCACACCTTTCAGATCTTTGTAAAAGACCCGCGCGTCCTTTTGCCGCCATGTCTCAACTTTGCAGGCGCTTTGAGTCGATCTGCTCCCATAAAATCCCTGAAGTGTGTGAAAGTGTGTGAGAAAAAGCGAAAGAATAAATCGGCGTGTGATTTTTGCTGCCTGCTGCAGATGTATTTGTGGATGTGCATGAAAAATATTTATTAATATCCTCCATGTCGCTGGTTTTGGAGATCGATTGTAAAGCAACAACTTGATTTGGGAAGATTTTTTTCACCATTTCCTTTTTGAACAGGTATTATTATGAACTACTATATTAGTAATGGCAGTAGTGCTGCTTGACTGGCTTTATCTTCATGTTTCCAGTAAGAGTGGGCATTTATTATATAATTTATCATGATACGTTTCTTATCATTATAATAATTCAGATTTATCTTGGTCACAATAAGGATAATGTTTTTAAAAAACGGACTGGTTTTTTTTTTTTTACAATTAAAAAGACCTGGGATTTTCAGTCTTACTGGGTTTTTTTTCCCAATATTTGTTCAATGAGCATATAAATAATTGTCAATAAATTTGAAAAATATGACTAAATATTTTTTTTTCTCAAATTTTAGTCATTAAAACATATTTAGTGATCGAAAAGTGCGATTTATTGTACAGATCGTAAAGAATCTTTAGGAGTTTCCTAAAGAACCGGACTGTCCGTGTGCAGGTTTCCCCAACAGCAGTATTTATGTTAGTTGATGTCAGTCATACAGCTGCTAAACAGAAGTAATAAATACTTATTATTCTCACTTTAATCGTTATCACAATAGCGCCACAAGACATTAAGATAAAACTTTCAATCCGCGTCGACCACCGCCAATTCCAACATGCTTAAAATAAACCATCTAAGCCCTCAGCAACCATTTAACATATAGTTTTTACTATAAGATCCTGTGTATATTTGTGTGGAGCGATGCTCTTCCCTCCCTCTGCGCGTCACGCAGAGGGACCAGAGGAACAAGCAAAGAGGCAAAGAAAAAAAAAAAAAGAGGGAGAGAGACCGGGGCATGGATGAAGGAGGTGGGGAGAGTTTTGCGTCGAGGTGGAGAGGCGTGCCAACAATCAACGATTTTGGACGAAGAGCAGCGCGCGTCCCAGAGAACACATGGCAGCGCACCGGATCCGTTACGCAGCGTCCAGGAGTCGCTGCGAGAGAGAAGGGACTCCCTGAGGCGCCGCCGCCGCTTCTGGTGTCCCGTCCTGCCTCCTTTTCTAGCGGGACCCGGAAGGATAAATCTTGGGAATTCGGCCGGTTACACGCTGCTTTTTTTTTTTTTTTTTCCTGTTTTTTCCCCCCCTCTCTCTCCTCTTTGTCGCCCGGGATGCAGGGCCTGAGCTCCCGGGCTCACGCGTTCTCCGTGGAGGCGCTGGTGGGGAAACCCTCCAAGAGGATGAAAGTGTCCGAGAGGCGCGAGTCAAGCGCGGCTGCAGACGCGGCCGGCGGCATCCACAGCGGTGAGAACGCGCGTAAAGCTGGGGATGCAGCAAAGTTTCACGCAAAGTGGAGGGAAGAAGTTAGATTAAAAAAAAAAAAATCTATTTTGTTTTATAATCCACTTGGCTACTGAAACATATGATTCAAAAGCAAATATGTCCATCGCGTGTCATGTTAAATAGAGCTTTAGTTCTGGAGTTATCCTAAGGAGGCGTCCCGATATTTCTTTAACAACCTTTAAAAACACCCAAAATAACTCAAACATATGTTTGTTTGTTTGTTTTTAAAACTATTATTATTATTATTTTTCAAGGCCTGTCCGAACACACCGCCAGACAGATGACCGTAGCAGGTTCATGGAGGCCTGGAGACGCGCCGGGACAGAGCGGGCCGGAGGAGTCGGAGCCGGGGGCCGCGGAGAGCGACTCCCGGCCGGACAGAGAGGTCCGGGCGGAGCTGCAGGGCTCCGAGCTGTGGAAGAGATTCTATGAAATCGGAACCGAGATGATCATCACCAAAGCCGGCAGGTAAAAAGAAAGAAAAAAGAAAAAGGAAAACCAAACCACAGGCCTGACTTAGTGACAGTTCAACACAACTGGCTGTTCCAATTTCCAGAATGAATGCAGCCCGTCAAAACGTCTCATCTGGTGGACAAGCGAAACTTTTCCATCAGATTGTGATCAGATGATTGAAAAATAAACCGTCCAGCGGACTTTTCTGTTTAAATCAGACAACGCGTTGTCTAAAAAAAAAAAAAAAAAGACACACAAAAAAAATAACCCATCTATGAACAGTCCACGTTATCGCTGTCAGTTACGAATGAACTCCAAAGTGGCCATTATCAGCAGCACGTATCGCTCCGGCATTTCCATTAACTGCTCTGCGGTCACAGGTGCGCGTTTATCAGGCGGGGAAAAAAAGACCTGTCAACGCGCTGCGGCCGTTTAGGGATGAATAAAGAAAACTGGTGGCTTTCCAAACAAATGAGCGGCTTATCAGTTTGTAGCGCGAATTGAAAGAAACAGAAACCAATCGGGATATTGGGAGACATTTCCGTCTTTCGTCCATGTTTTACAGAGAAAAGGGGCAGAAAGTGGGTCAAAGTTTGTTTTTGTGGATATAAATGTATATATGCAGCAATTAAGAGACCACTTAAAATGATCCGTTTCTCCGATTTGACGTTTTTATACGTCTACGTTTGAGTAAAATGGAAACAATTTTTTCTTTTATTCTATGAACTACTGACAGCGCACAATGAGAAATGGTCAAAATAAGGAAAAGGGTGCAGCGCCTTCCGTCCTCAGATTAATGCAAAGAAAACAAGTTCATGTTCATTTAGAGACAACAACGCTGGTGTTTGAACTCAGGAAGGGTTCAGGAGTCAGTGTCTGGTTGCAGGTTTTCTATGGGGTTCATTTTTCCCACAGGCGTTTATATTCCAAAAAAAAAATAAATAATAAATAAATAAATAAATATTCGGAAGAATAATGATAAAAAATTAACACCGTATTGAGTTTTAATACGTCACAAAATGTATCGCAAAATTGCCAATATTATCGGGATATTTGATTTAATGCATTTCTTTTTCTTTTTTCTTTTTCTTTTTTGCGCTTGTCTTTAGAAGAATGTTTCCTTCTGTGCGCGTCAAAGTGCGCAACCTGGACCCCTGCCAGCAGTATTACGTGGCAATGGACGTCATGCCCGTGGACTCCAAGCGCTACAGGTGAGTGGAGTCACGAAACAAACCGTGGAGATTCAACTCAATGCTTTCTTTCCTTTTGCTGCACCTAACGAGTTAGCAGCTGTTTATAGCTTCACAGCTAAAAGGCTCTAATAAATGTGATAAATGTAGTTAATACAATTTGTTTAGTTCAAACTTTTAAAAAAAATTTTTTATTTTTCTGAAGGCCATTTCAACCAAATAACGTCTGTTTTTATTGGCTGAAATAAACGAGTCGTCGTTCCAACTGTTCTGTTTTTTCACTGGCTTAAACTTTGGACGCAGCGCAGAAAATATGAAAATGTGTTTAACATATTCAGTCAAGAAGCTTATATAAAAATACACCTGATTAGGGAAACACTCGAAATTGAAGATATTAATGTATTAAAACACAAAAAAACAGTTTAATAGGTGCAAAGAAGCAGCTTCACAGTTTCTCTCAAAAAAGAGAAAAACTAAACAGCGCTGGTTTGTGATTAAAACAAAAATAACAGTAAATGTGATCATAAACGTGGTTATATTTCACCTGGTCTCAGATGGCGAGTTTGCGTTTTGCTCTCAAAATCTCCTTTTCATAAATTCAACTCTCTCTCTCTCTTTTCTTTTTTAAATACATCTTGTTGTTGTTGTGCTAAGCCAGCATGTCTGGCCTCAGTTTTTGTTGCTAATATCTGAAGCTGGATGAAAAGTGAAATCCTTCAAGCCACACCTCTTCCGACAGAAGAACGTTCAGTGAGTTGAAACATTCATTCCTAATAAAAACCCAGAGAAACGCGTCGGCTTCTCCTGCTCGGTGAGGTCAGCGGCTGCTGCTTCGCTCTCGCGTGATTTGTCACCTAAATAAAGCAGCTGACGTTGGAAGAAGGCTATCGTTAAAATTAAAGTAAAATAGAAAGGATGCATTAAACTTTCCCAAATTTCTTTTTTTTTTTTTTTTTACAGTGTAGCTTTTCTTTTAGCCCTTTACTTGCTGACGTTTTTTGTTTGTTTTTGTTGTTGTTGCTTGTTTGTTTGTTTGTTTTTGTGCAGGTACGTGTACCACAGCTCGCAGTGGATGGTGGCCGGGAACACGGACCACTCGTGCATCTCTCCGCGCCTCTACGTTCACCCGGACTCGCCGTGCACGGGGGAGACGTGGATGCGACAGGTGATCAGCTTCGACCGGGTCAAGCTCACCAACAACGAGATGGACGATAAGGGACATGTAGGTTGACCCCTGGGGTCGCTTTCCTCCTCCTCGCCCACATCTGTCCTGTCGATCTGGGACGAAAACAAAAACAAACAAAAAAAAAACCAAGTTGAATTTAATCACTAAGACTGATGGGAAGAATTTCTTCTATGTTTTACAAGGGTAGATTTTTTTTTGTTGGGCTTTTGAGTAACTTTATTTCAGTTTTACAGCTAAAAGAGAACCACAAACTGGTTAAATCCGTGGCTCAGGGTTCAACTTTCTGTCGACTTCCTGCCAAGTTGGACTTTATCGATTCCCACAAATCCTGTGACATTTGATTGAGTTTCTGTAATTTTTCACAACACAACACAAGCGAAGACGATTAGATCCTAATGTCAAGGTAGGACCAGACACCATAACAAAAATAAACTAATATTTCTCATTCAAATTTAAGCATCTCCTGGACTTGTTTTTGCAGTGTATGGAAAGTGGATTTCTTTTTTTTTGTTGTTGTTGTTGTTGTTTTGTTTTGATAACATGTTGAGGCCGTAGCCTGTCCTCACATTTGCAAGTCGTGCCGGACGTCAGAGTCAGTTCTTAGCTTCAGCTCTCCTTAAATCACCGTCACCTTTCCCGGCCGGGTCCGATGCTGAGGGGCAGGAGAGGAAGGAAGTGAAAATCCTTCTGGGCTCCGAGAGCTGAACGTGGAAACGACACAGATGTGGAGTCCGGGAGGGTTTGGGCACAAAACAAGAGGCGGTGATTCGATATTTATGCTAGAAGTTGAAACACAAAAGCACTTCGTAAGGAAACCAAATTCTGCTATTTAAAAAAAAAAAGAAAAACCTTTTTATTACACCAGCTGCTGGACCTTTGGTTTTGGTTCCCCTGTTTGTAATCAGTTAAAAATGTGGATGAACAGGAATAAAGTGGATGATGTTCCCTTCCATCGAAAACACGCCAACAGAAAGACTTGTGTTGAGTTCAAATGTAGGTAAAAAAAAAAAAAAAGTGGCTTGGATTGATTAAATATGCGTGACTTTTAAGGATTTTGTTTAGTGTTGAATTTTGACAAAAACCCATGAGCTAAATTAATACGATTAATACATTTTTAACACATTATGGGTTAAAAAACCCCAAAAATGTATTAAAGAACCAACTGACTGTGTTCATTTCATAAATATTTCATTTCATTTCATCAACTGACGTGAAAACAATCATTTTTTTCTGGGTGTTGAACTAACTTTTCATGTTTGCAATTTTGTTTAACTTAAATTCAAACAGGAGATTTAACAAATAAAACAGATTTAATTCGTCTATTCTAAACAATTTCACAAATTACTAAGCTGCAGTGATGACACACCTGAGCGCTGAAAACAATTTTCTTTTTCATTTTCTTTTGTTTTGGATCCAAATTGTTTAGTTGAATCCCTTATGCATTTTATATTTAGACGTACTTATTCTAATCCAAGTGTTTTATTATTATTGGTTCTGTAGAATAACTAAGCTTTCATATAGTTCCTTTTATTTTTATCAATGCAATCCGACAAACTACACGGTTTCCCTTTACTTTACACCAGTTGTTTGGTTTTATTGGAATGTTCAAATTAAAAATTAAATGCCCGCTTTCATACAAAATAAAAGTGGTGATGGAGCTTTTTGGGATTTTTCCATTACTTTCAGGTAGAGAGCTAATCCAATTCTCCTGCTACATTTATAAATGTCCAGCGAAGAAAACACCCCGTCCAATTAACTTAACGAATCTCGACGTGTCTTCCTTCTGTCGGCCAGCAGATCATTCTTCAGTCGATGCACAAGTACAAGCCCCGGGTGCACATCATCCGGCACGACCCTCGGATGGACCTGTCCCAGATCCAGTCCCTGCCAGCCGAAGGGGTGAACACCTTTTCCTTCCCGGAGACGGAGTTCACCACCGTCACGGCCTACCAGAACCAACAGGTGACGCTTCACTGACACCGACAAAGACTCTGCGGTAGCCTGGCGAATACCAGCTGCTGCTTTGAAACGTTTTGATCTGAATATAATAAAAGTGAGCTTCGATTGGACTGCATGTTCAGAAGAAGAAGAAAACTAAACTAAAACCAGGGCATCAGTAATGCACGGGTTTTCTGATTTTCTGGGGCTCAGAAATGATTAGTCCCGCCTGCCAGAGCTTTGTGGTTGATTTAATAACTGCAGTTTTAACAAAGCGTCCTAAAGCTGATTCTGATTTCCCTTTAAAAGCTGTAATTTAAAACTACATAGGAACAACATGAAAATAAGTTCAGGTTTTCCAGCTGCAGGCGGTCATTAGCTGCATCGCTACAATGTGCAAGAGAGTAAAACTGCAAAACAGGAATTAGTCATTTAAAACTATCAGCTTAAAACCTAAAACGTTTGCATCTTCAATGAGCCACATAGACAATAAAACTATTACTATGAGTTAACATGACTATTTACTTGAGTCCGTAGATCATTGCCTTAACTCTAATTTTTTTTAAAAACTGCTAACATCTCAGAATCCATCATGTTCCATAATAGAGCTTCCCAAACCTTACAAGCATGAAGCAGAGTAACTGTAAGACAATATGTTTAGCCTTCCTGTTAGCTGCTAAAGGTTATTCACTCCATATTCACAAATATTACCTCGGTGAGAATTGACTGCCTTAGGTAGACGCATTTCTTATCTACCTGAGAAATCATCAAGTTGGCACTAAAACAGGAAGAGGACAAAAAGGTCTTAAGAGTGAAACGACATGCTAACGCTAGCTGGTTGTGTTAGCAGCCTGTATGAACAGCTAACCTGCCTCCATAGAAAACTGGGTACAGTATTTACTTTAACTTCTTCCTTTAAATTTATTTTTAAACACCTGACAGTAACTAAACGTGACTGAGTTTGAGTCTATTTCTCTCAGCAGCTCTTTCCTCACCAAAGGTTGTTGTTTTTCATACATCCCAGTTGTAGTTAGCTTACATATGCTATGCTAGCTGGTCGGAGCACGGCTAGGTCAAACTGAGGGCATGTGTCGTCTTCTCCGGAAATGACCAGAAAGCAGAGGTTTGCTCTTTGTAGTAAACATGTTGGTAGCTGTGATCCCGTCTGTTGTACGTCACATGTGAATGAATGAACCTCCAGTTTGTGGAGCTTCAGTACTGCATGTGGTCTCGGTGAAACCATAAGTCCAGTGTTTTCATCTGCGAGGCCAGCCTGACCCTGACCCTGACCCTGCCGCTCGCTGCCCTTCCTGCAGTAACAGAGCCGCCTGTGGGGCTTTTCAATAGGGCTCATTTTACTACCAGGGAACATATTATTACAGCAGCTTAGTAACAAGATGGGATTGCTACAGCTGCCGGGGTCCACGGCCCGTTAAAGCGGGGCATAAAACCGTACAAACTCCTCTCTCTGAACAATGTTTGACAGGGCTGATAAAATCCAAACAGAAAGGAGGGGAGTTCTGCCACTTTCCCCTCCCGTGTGAAGCCGAGCTCATTGTCAGAGAACAGATGGCCAGCTGATGCTCTGAATTTGTTCCTCTCTTTTGGGCAAGATCACCAAGCTGAAGATCGACAGGAACCCGTTCGCCAAAGGCTTCAGAGACCCGGGACGGAACAGGTACGGCGCACCTCGCCAGACGCAGAACACCAACGCTTTTTACTCTGCAGGTCGGTTAGCGTCACGCTAACCTGACTCGGTTAGCATTTGGCTAAACGAGTCAGGAGGGAATTTCAGTTTTAACCACTGAAATGTGAAGCCGTGTAAAACCTTCAAATAAAGCTGAGTAGCGCAGTGCAGAATTTCACACCTTTCAGAATCAACATTTGAATTCCTACGTAAGGATTTTTAATGTTTACACAGTAAATCAGGACTTGTGTGTGTATGTGTGTGTGTGTAGGGGGGTTTTGGACGGCCTGTTGGAGTCATACCCCTGGAGAGCCCCTCTGAGCTTTGACTTTAAGCCTTTCTCCATCCAGCTCCAAGGTACTAATCTGAAAATCTGTTTAGATTTCTTGTCTAAAGTTTCCTACGCTTTCTCACATAACGGAGTGACTCCAGTTTGTAACATCTGTTGACAGGAAGCTCCCTGTCGCCGAGCAGCAGTGCGAAGAACTTCCTCCCTCTCTCGTCGCCTTCACCTCTTCTTCCGTTCTCCTGCCCGGACGCCGCTCTCCACGCTCTCACCCTGCCCCTCTTCGGGAAGGCGTCCACCGCCGCGCCCTCCATTTTTCAGCCGCCCGGCAGAGTCTTCTCCTCCCTGGGAGCGGACGGACTGAAAGGCGTTCCTTCTCTGCCGCCTCTGGCGGACCTGCCACTTCTGACGGCGCTGCAGGGGAAGAAACCCCTTCACTGCAGGGATCCATGTCTGCACAGGTCCCCCGGGAGCTCCCCGTGCCTCGTCCCCCTACACAGCTCCCTGAGCCCCCCGGGATCGTCCCTCCTGCCTCATCTCTCTGACATTACGACCCCCTACTGTCTTTACAGCTACAGCTTTCCCCTGAGTCCCCAACTCACAGCTATTTCTAGACACGGCAAACTGAACGAAGACACCACGGACTGCCTGCTGCGGCACCCCACCTGGCAGCAGACCTCCAACCACTGCCTCTGACAGCTGGACTCTTAGGACCAAGCAAACCGAACGGGGAGAAAGTAACTGACTGGGAGGTGGACCTTTGTATTTAAGAACGGTTCAAAACGACGTGTTGGAAGCTCAAGCACAAAAAAACGATCCTGAAGCTGGTCAATCCTGAGCCAAAACATCCAAAGTTGGAATAAATGTACAAACTTTTCTCTTCAGGGTGGCAGTAGATTGTTGTTGTTTTTTTTTACAAAGTCTTTCTGTGAGGTTATAGTTATTTAAGCCAACTTCTTCACACAGTGCTACCAAAGAGCATCGATAAGAGGAGCCTGGGTTATGTCAAATAATTAAAGTTTACTTTGGTCAAAAAGGTTCAAAATGTTTTTTAGCATACCAACACAGAAACATACAGGGGAATTATAGGCATATCTGCAAATATGTATATATTGTCAAATTCCTAAAATAATTGCTTGTATAATTTTTTTGACAAAAGAATCACTTTTGGCAAAAAAATTGACTTAGGCCATTACTCTCCGAAGGTGACGATGTGTATTTATGTACGT
The DNA here is from genome assembly GCF_001444195.1 of Xiphophorus couchianus. Taxonomy (NCBI): domain Eukaryota; kingdom Metazoa; phylum Chordata; class Actinopteri; order Cyprinodontiformes; family Poeciliidae; genus Xiphophorus; species Xiphophorus couchianus. Next base: position 24,476,931 of record NC_040250.1, on the reverse strand, counting down.
ACCTTACACAGACACACGCCGACGCAGACACAAAAATGTACATATCAGCAAAGTGTTTTCCGGTTTTGCATGACAAATGGCCCTGCATTCATCACGTGGAGTTCTCTGACAGCGAACAAAAGTGTGTTTTCTGTTTGCTCTGAGGATTCGGTGTCGGGCTCCGACCGATACCATGAGCTCATCAAGTCTCTCTGTGGTTTTCGGCTCGGTGCAACAGCTCCCAGAGTTCAGGCAGCCGTACAACCATTACGACTAATCAGAGCCTCCTGGAGGTGAAGTGATTGTGCTGCAGAGCTCTTTATTGGGCCCAGATGCACCAGAAAACAGACCTTTGTTCACCAACACAGTCCAAAGAGTCATTGTTGGAGAAGTGTAGACTTTCTCTTGTGGCTTTTCAGCTAAGAAAGTTTATGAAAATCAAATGAAATAGACCCAATGTGAGACTGCGTGTACCATATGGGACACGCCTGTTTAGCCGCTGATGTGATAATTCCTGCCTTCAGCTTCGACTTCGAGGCCTGGTACCCAACCCTCCCTCTCTTCTTCTGGTGGTTTAGGCAAAGCGGGGGGATGGTGGCTGGAAATGGACTGTTTCCCGACAAACGGTCATAACCAAACAGCAATTTACTTGTCATAGCCGAGCGTGTCAGCGAGCTAACATGGGCCGGACGGGGCGGAGAGGGGAAAATAGCAGGAAGGAGTCAATTGAGGAACTCGGGCTAAAGGGGGATGGCCCCTCGGTTTCAGCCAGCGGTCAGGTGCAGCAGCACCATCAGACAGCTCGCCTTTTGTGCACAGGCAGACACAATCAGCACCGGGTCACTCGATACTGTCTGTCATTTCCATGTTTGCCTACCTTGTAGGACAATCATTCTAAACTCCCAACTAATTCCTGATCTTTCAATTATACAAATTGCTTTCATCCGAGGAGACCTGAACTCTGCACCTGTCTCCGTCCAACGTGGTTTAAGCTGACGCCCAAACTTGCTGAAAACGAAAAAGATGTAATCGTCTGCAGAGAGAACGGCGTGTTAGTTTGAGTTGCAAGGAGTTGTGGGAGGTACAATCATTTTTGCGAGAATCCCAGCGCCTCTAAGATACATTTACCATCCTACGCAATATAACATGACATTCTGTCTGGCTGCAGAGCCTCTGATTTCATTCTTGACATGCAAAGTACAGCAAAAGTCTGCCTGGAAGTGGCTGCGGAGTGAAGCTTTTATCAGCCTGCTGATGGTGAATGTCCTCCTCTGTTCCTCCGGCGCCGTAAAGCGTGTCAACATGATCCTCTTGTAGGTGGCGGCTGAAATAACACGGAACCCGTTCCGATTCCAGCTTGGAATAACACGAGGAGGGGACGGACGTCTGTGGGCTCTCCGGCGGTGATTGACGGGCAGTAAAAAAAAGAAAAAGGGAGGGAAATTTGACCCCGGGAGTCATTTGCTTCCAATCATGTGAAATGTCATCTCGAAACAGGAGAGAGGCTCTGCGGCGAGTTTAGAAGTGTAAACATACTTCTCATTCATTAGATTAGCATGCGTGACACACACAGCGGCGCAGCACAAACACGCCGCGCGTCGGTCGTCTCCTGCAGGACTCCACCTCGCTGCGCCCGCCGCGCTCGGCGCCCTGCGGCTCGGCCCTCTGTGCAGGCTGGACGCTGTTTTCTCTGCAAACCCAATAAAATCTGGCTGTTTATCAGGTCAGATTATGAGACATGACTGAGCACAGCTGTAAAACAAAAAAATAATAATTTGGAAGTGAAACCAGCTGTGTCTGAAATTGGATTTCACTCAGAGTGCAATGTGAAGAGCAAGAGCAGTTTAACAGTTACTGAGCGTTCTCTAAAAATTCAAAGAGCTGATTTCACACTTGATCATAAGTTCTGTTAAAAAGGATATGAAGCTGTAAAGTGGAAGATATTTGGGTTTTACTGTCTGAATGCTCAAAAAACTTTGCAAAAAGCCTCACAAAAGTATAATAAACTATGAATTTTATCACCTTTTGTGAGAACCACAAACTTCCATGTGCTTTATTAGGGTAGACAATAGACAATTGTTACTTTTGCAAGGTAAACTTCTCCCCCAGGTCTCAAATGTCACTTATTTTTCCAAAATAAACTCTAATTAGCTTCCATGTCTTTGCTGACAAAAATCATCCACAGCATGATGAAGCCACCGCCGTGTTTTACAGTGTTAAAATATGTTCAGGGTTAGTTTTCCTCCAGAACATTATCTATGTTGGTCATCAGTTTTAGTCTAATGTTAAGGAGCAAGTGGCTCTTTGGACATTCTACCATGGCTCTTAATAATTACACTAAAACGGTGCAGAAACAACAATTTCTTTTAAAATATAAGTATGTAATTCAGATTTTATTTGATTTTTTTTTGTATGAGATAAAATCTGCATTCAATTTCCACAACAGAACGACTCAAGTATCAGAAATAAATATTTGCTTTTTTGTTTGTTAGAATCAATTTCCTCAAACATCAACAAACGTATCAGTCCTCTTTTTGTAAATGTTTTTTTCTTTATTTTAAAACTAAAAAAAAAAAGCAGAAATAAACTCATGTTTTATAACAAAAAATGACCACAAATTTTCTATTGCATATATTTATTAAAAATCTTTAAGCGAAAACGGCTCTGTGGTTGTAAAAGTTTCAGACTCTTGGTGTGAACTAACAGAAAACTTTCTCTCGGCGCTGAGAAATGTTAAATTGGACATTTAATGACTTTGTGACCGACACTCTTCCGATATGTGCAACTCTTCCGTGCACTCATTGGCTGCTTCTCTTATGATTAATAAAAGCTTTTTCTTGATGGGAGCCTTTTAAAATGTAAAATGATTTGGACTGAGCAGTACTCTGTGAGACGCTAACAGCGTAGAACATTGTTTTATGATCTAATCATGCTTAATAATGACCAGTCTGGTGTGTTTAGGGGGCTGAAGCGAAGGGAGCTGAATACAAATGCAGGCCACACTTTTCAGATTTGTAGAAACCATTTACAGTCTTGCGTTATTTATCCTCCACTTCACAGCTTGAATTTCAACCGTAATTGAGGAACGGTTGATTAACACTTTGGCGAGGCGCTCAGTGTATTAACAAACGTCCTGGAGGAGAGAGGAGTGTGTTTCTGCGTGTTTGTACACATGAAAACGTGTGTGTGTTGTCGGGTTTCCTCTAAGCGGGCGATCCATCGGGCCCTCAAACCAACGCCATTCATCAGATGACGTGCTAATCGCCCCAGCAGCTCTGTGGCTCCCAGTTCTGTCAACAACAGCCTCGGCCTGTCCGCGTCCGCACATATTTCTTCTCCACATGTTCCTTTTTTTCCCCCATACTACCCTGCATATTTGTTTGTTTTTTAAATATGTAGCTACAAAAAAAAATTACTTACAACATGAGCCATAATGTCAAAACTTTTGCTTTACATAGTCAAGAGAGTGGGTGGAAGTATAAACCTGTCAATATTCCCATTCTAATCCATATTTATATAACAACTAAACCCATATTTCATAGTTAGCATATGAAATCAACATAGCCTCTGTTTAATTTTAATTATATGAATGAGCAATCATTAAACAACAAAACTAACACCAACAATAATTGGATAAAAATCTCATATTTTATATCCAGCTATACTCATATGTTTGTTTATGTGTGTTGTAAACAGTTTTGGACATAAGTTCAATATTCAAATGATTCCACAGTTTGACTCCATTTTTTCCCCAGCAGTTCTAAATATTTTTATCAGTGACTCCGCCCTGAAGTAATACATTTGCTTCTTAGTCTTAAAAGTGTTATAATTTTTTTTATGTTTTCAGGTAACTGTTCATTTTTGGCTTTGTAAAGTAACAGAGCTGTCTCTAATGTCACTGTGTCATTGAATTTCAATCATTTAGATTTTATAATATGCTTTTTATAAGTTATCGATTGCTCATGTTGTTCGTTGTCTGTGGAGCAGTTGCCCCAGGTGTCTCCACAACAACTTAAATAGGACCATTTGGACTGCAGGCTGCACTGTAAAAAAAACCCCAAACAACAACAAAACAAAAAACCATCTCTAACTTCCGATAAAATACCGGCAGCTGTGGTGTCCAGAATTTTACCGTATAAACACGGTAAACAACTGCCGGTATTTTACCGTAAATTAAAAACTTTTTTTTTTTTTTTACAGTGTGGTTCCAGCGTTTCTTGTTGAGCTGAGATTACCCGGATCAATGGAGCTGGGCGTTTCAGCGGCTGGTTGAAGGCTGTCAGCACTCACCTCGTGACCAACAGACACAACGCACACTCTGACCCGGGGCTGTCCATCACCTGCCAAACCGAACGGGACTTTTCACGCAGGTGTGCGTTTCAGTCCGCGCACGAGGGCGACCGACACCAAAAAAAAAAAAAAAAAAGACGCCGGCGCTGGTTTTGTTTAGGACAAACCTATAAATCAGCGCTTTCTGGAACAAGAGATGCGAGATATTCTTTTCCTCTTTGCCCCGATCTCTTGTCGGAGCGGATGGATCGCCCTCCCCCGCTTTCGCTTCCTGCGTATGACAGGTTATCACTCCTCCGAGGGGAGCGGAGGATAAGAAAGGAGAGTTGGGTGAGGGGTAGGGAGGTGATTGAGTGATGCGCCGCGGCTGATGTATCGGATGGCAGGCGGAGGGATGGAGTGATGGAGCAGCAAGAGGAGGGAGGAGGGAGGAAAGAGTGATTTAGCGCAGACCTACACTCTCCTCTCTTCTTATCCCTGCCTCGGTGCTTTCATGTCTCAACCCCGGGTCAGATCCGCCCGCTGCCCCAGATGCTGCTGTCTGTCTGCGCTGCCCTCTACAGGATGTGCCCCTCTCACCCCCACCGCTGCTCATCTATACTCGTATAATTGATTTCAGGGGAAAGAGAGAGAGAGAGAGAGAGAGCCTCCTTCTCCCACCCAGTGTTTCTGCACACACACACGCAGACAGCTTGCCAACAGCCAGGGCCCCCGGTGCGCACACACGTACACGCGGCTGACGCTGTGCGCTGTCAACGCTAATTCAATTTGAGACGCGGGAGTGTGACTAAACAGCAGACCCGCAGAGCGTTTTACCATATGCACCCCACACACGCTCACAACACGTCACTGTTCACTCTGACACGCACTGCTGTTGCCAAGAGTAGTCACTCGTCGCCCGCCTCCGCGGAGCAGATTAACTTGATTGACATCACATTCTTACTTAATCCACTGACTTGAAGTTTGATATTGTAACAGAGGTGCATTTCTGAGGTCGGACGCTGATGTTGGACGAGAACTGCTAATCCATCTGGAAGGTGTTCTATCTGGTAGAGGCCAGGACGCTGGGCGCCAAGCTGAGGAACTTGCTTTGTGCATTGGTGTGCGCCAACCAACCCCAAAATGTTAGCATAAAGTTTGGAGCAACAAATGTTCCTAGCTATCTTATAGCCGTGCCCAACTCCTGAAAGCAGTCCAACACCACAACCTGCAGATCAAAGTGTCTGGCAAAATCTACCCTGGCCATGGCCTTCCAACGCAGGTTTGTTTGCTTCACTGCTCCCTCTGGGCTTTCTGACTTGGATTCCCTCCAGTAGAATTTCTTCCCAATCAGTGGACAGAAAGAGAAGCCGATGACGATGACGTCGATGTTCTGCGATGCTTTAGTCTCAACCAGATCTAGAGAAACTCTTCTATGCGTTTATCTTTGGTCGCACTGCAACAGCGTCTTCACACAGGTCTGCCTAACAAATTGTCCAGCTGCAGCTGATGTTCTGACTAAAACCAGGAAGGTAGAGCACCTCACCCCAGATCTAAAGTCCCTACACTGGCTTCCTGTAGCTCAGACTGGACAACTGCTGTTTATAAATCACTGAACGGCTTAGCATCACGATACATTAAAGGTCTGCTGTTGTTTAATCAACCCTCCAGAACCTCCAGGTCTTCTGGTTCTGGGTCTGCTCTGCATTTCCAGAACCAGAACCAGACATGGAGAAGCAGCATTCAGCTTCTACGCACCACAATTCTGGAACAAACTCCCAGAAAACCGCAAAGCAGCTGAAACCCTGAGTGCCTTTGTACCTAGACTAAAATCCCGCCTGTTTGGAGCTGCTTCTGAAACACAACCAATGAAAAATTTAATGACGGCACTCGACTAAATGTGATCTTTCAATTGTTCGCTGTTTTATGACATTGTATTTTTGTGTTTTTATGATGGAAAGCACTTTGAAATGCCTGAATCATAAAATGTGCAATGCAAATACAATTTGATTGATTGACTGATTGATTGATTGATTGTTTTAGAATTATAGCCTGCCTTTAGGTTTAGAAATGGTGGCAGAGGAAGTGAACAAAGCCATTCAGTCCGTGTCTGCTACGCTTCTAAACATTGAATTAACACGAACAGCCGCCCCGTTTGGATCGGCACGTCTTTGTTTACAGAACAAGTGATATCTGGTAAGCTTCATAGCATCGAACTGGCACATTACACTTGTCACGGTGAAACGTCAGCGACTGCGTAACATTTAGAACCTCAAAAGAATCCACGCCTCTAAAAAAGCCAGTTTTTCTCAAGAGGCAAGAGCAAAGACCCTCTGTAGGACAAAGGACTGGGTTCTGCCAGGCGAGGCAAACCCAGACTCTTCTCTTGGGCTACCAGGCAGATGCTACTTTCAAATCGTCTTTTCATTTTGTGATCTATAGGTGTTTTTGTTCCTAATGTCTTGGGATCAACCGAAAGGTCCCAACAGTCACCCCACCGACATTACACCCCTGATCTTTCCTGTTTGTTCGTGTTTCTAGGTTCACTCTGCACAGCGTGCGACGGTACGAAAACATTTTGAAAGCTGAGAGTCCGAAGAACACATACAATTCCACAGAAAGCTGGATGAGAAATCCCAAGTAAACGGCCGACTAAATGGAATATAACTCCAGGGTGGTTCACGACCAAAGCAAGACGTTTTAAGGAAGCAACAAGCAACAAACGACGCTTCAGAAAATAAGCAAGGAAGCAGGTATGACAGGAAACTCTGATAAAGAATGTCAACATGAGCAGAAATAAAGAAAATGAAACATGGAGCCAGAGATTCAGCGAGAGTGATTAATTATGGAAGCTTTTGAAAAGATAACAGTCCGTCCTGATGGATTTTAGATATGTAGGAAAATTATAAAACGCACCTTTTGAAAGATGCAACCGTTAAGCAGGCGCAAAATCATCATGACTAATACATACAAAAACATGAAAACATCAGCCAGTGTGGAAATAATCGACACATTTCGACATGTTGTGTTTCACTTGCAGAGTTACTGAAACAAATCAACTTCATTATTAAATGATTTCATATGACGGCGATTTAAAGGCTGTCTGGACGTTTGAAGGGAAGCTCCTCCAGAGTGATCTCCTGCTCCTGTCTGGACGTTGTCGTCTGTTTGAACATGTTTCCCCGACGTGAGCTGATGCAGCCTGCAGGTTAGATGAAAATGTGAGACTTGTGCCGAGACAAAGACTCGAGCAGTTAAGAGAGATGAGCCTGAGTGAGGTGTGCAGGCAGGCTGGACGGGGTTAACAGAGCGAGATCGGGTGTGTGTGTGGGGGATGTGTGTGTGTGTGTGAGCAGCAGATTGGTTAAATCTTAATGAAGCGTGCTGTGGAGGGTAAGGATGGACAAGGCCAGCTGTATTCAGGTGTGTGTGTGTGACAGTAAAACTGAATTAAAGCAGCGTTAACACGTCTGACCGGGTACAATGGTCAAGAGGTGAGAGAGAGTGGAAACTGCAGGGAAGCCTCGGTCTGGAACAATTAGACACACACACACACACACACACACAGCAGCAGCAGCAACATATGGTGACTGAGGGCTGCAGTGATTGGTCACACATGCCCATGGACATGCAAGCAGAACCAATCAGCTGGGCTTCCTGTGTTTGACCTGACCCTTCCTGGCTGGTAATTGAATATTTTTTTTTAGTCGGGAGGCTGAGAGGTGGGAAGGGAGACAAGCAGCAGCAGGAGGAGAAGAAGAAAATACAACCTCCTAACCTTATCTTATGAAACATTTCCTGCTTTTGCGACAAAACTGAGCTCTTTCCCCTAAAGATGTCAAAAATTATACAACAATTTAGGAATCTATTGAAGCGATTAAAAGAAATCTGAAATTCATAAACAATGCTATTTTTAATTAAAAAAGACAATTTCTCTGACATGTAGCGGCTGAATTTGACTGGATCGTTTCATTGTGAGTTAAATTCTGAATCCAGTTGGTTCTGATCTGCCTGGTTGTGCTGCTCTGACCCGAGGCGCCGCCCTCACTGTGACCCTGATCGGGAACGGGCCAGTACAGAAAAGCAGTAGAGGAATTTGAACCAAAAATGACACCAAACCTCGGGATGAAATCTTTTGTGAATTGGCTAAATAAATGAATAAATAGAGTCAAAATTAATTCCAGAAGGAGGAAATGTTGGACATATGTTCAAAAAATAAAGAAATCCCTAAATACGTTAGAAGCTGCAGGTGTGAGGCACAAATCTCCACTTTTCAGACATTTCTAAAACTTTTTTCCTCACAGATTAATATATTTGATTATTGACATGACCCAAGTTTAATTCAATAAAATAAAATCACAACAAAGTGAAAACTGATAAGTCAGGTTGTAGCTTTTTTAACTCAAGCAAGCTGCAACATTTTATGGCATGTTATTATAATAGTTATTATTATGATTATGACAAAAATAAAACAGGGCAGTGCTCCACTGTTTGTTAGAGGTGGGCCGATTTTATCAATATTATCAATCTTGTTGATATTATCTATGCCGATAGTATCGATATCAGAACCAGATCGATACTTTAGTTTCAGATTCTGTGTTGAAATTTTATTAAAGTTTTGTGCCGTAGTTTCTCGACTCTAACTTAAAAAACAAAAAGATTTCGCTCTGATTTAGTCTCAAATTATATATTTTTACACTTGTGGGAAAAAATGCACACAATTTGTTGTGTTTTTCTGTTTATTATTTTTACACGCTATTGATGCATTTTGTATATATAAATTCGATCTAAAATTCAGTAGCAGGTTTTAATGAAGCAATTAAAAGGAAGGACTACAAAAACATCAGATGGTCAGAAGTTTGGTGATACAGAAAATTTTAAAAAACAAAAAGTATCGGTATCGTTATTAGTATCGTTATTGGCAATACGGCCCGTGTATTCACTTTTTATTGGATCGATACCACAATATGAAGCATTACACCTTTAATTGGACCTTTAAAGACCATAACCAAATAAAAATTTGTCTCATTGTAGTCTGGCTGTGCACAGTGCGATCCAAATACGAAGCAAAAATAATTACAGTTCACAAAGAAAAGAATCTCCCTTCATTTAAAAAAAACAAAACAAAAAACATTTTCTTTTAAAACTTGTTCCAGGAAACAAAACATAAATTTTCACGAAATTAAAAACGTTTGAAACTCCTCTGAAATATCAACACACCGTTGGAAACACCCGAGAATAATTTGTCAATTGCAATTCTAATCGCTTTTGCCAAATTCACAATTTGTTCCAACTGGTATTTGGTATCGGAATGAAAAGAAACCCAGCAACTTTTGGGTATTTAGAATATTAGGTTTGCGTTTTCTTCCAGCTACTAAACCACAGACACGTGAAATATCACAACCTGTCACGGTTTAGCTGTACGTTTTGCTATGAACCAGTTATTCTTCTGTGTGATGGAGCAACTTTTTTTTCTCGCGAACTTTTTTTTAGCGCGAACGCAGCGCCGGGACCAGCGGCCCGACGGATCACTCCTGTCATCAAGAACCGCTCCTTCAGGAGGCGTTAAAAGGAGCTACGGCGAGAGCCTCCTGGCATCAACACCTGGATGACACACACATACATGAGACACAAAAGAGTGTTTTTTGTGTTTTTTCTTTTACTCTTCCAGAAGCCGTCTCGGCGCACATCTGGCGAAAACATCCCCGGCACATGAGCTGGGATGAACGGAGCGGACGGAGAAATGGACTCTGACAGACTCCCCTCGCTTTGATCACGCTGAAACCCGAGAAGAAAGCCACAAAGGGTTAAAACAGACTCAAAACAACGAGCATCAAATACATTCTGTGGCTCTTACAGCAAAAAAAGAAAAGAAGAAGAAGAAAAAGGAGGGACGTGGAATTTTAATTTCATGTGATTTTAACTAAAGGCAGAAATGACTGACAGCTGTCGGATCACCGGAGGTCAGCTGCAGACAGGGACGAATGAGGACTTGCACCGAGGACGTAAACTCATCAAAGTTTGGAGTAATGAGCCAAATGGAGGCCCATGTCAGCCTGATGGTGATTGTGGATGCAGTTAAGTGTGGGCTGATGATGATTGGGCGGGACACAAACAGGGTCAGAGGTGAACGGGCGTCAGTCAGGAGAAACTCGGCTGCTGCCGGAGTCCAAGCGCACAGATAGCCGTATGCTTGGAAGGCACCTGTAATCGCTCGCAGCTGAGACACGCTGAGCGTGTGTGTGTGTGTGTGTATGTGTGTGTGTGTGGGGGTGTGTGTGTGTGTGTGTGTGTGTAATGGGGCGCTGGCATGCGAGCAGCAGAAGGCCACTTCCTCTTCAGGTGACACCTTTGACCTCTCATCTGTTCCGTGTTGGAGGAGGCAAAGAGGAGGAGGGAAAAGGATGGAAAATGAGAGGATGGAGAGCAGCTTTAAATGTATTTAAATTAATAAATAAGTGACATAACCGTACCCTCATACTTCCACCATCATATGTGGCTCTCACTAAGACAGCCCTCTGAAATCCTGCGTCAGTTTAACACCAGATGGAACAGAACAAACAAAAGTTTCACCAAATGTTTCACAGCCGGCCTTGGAAGTCTCCAGCGGCGGCCATCTTTGCTCAGTCTCTTTCTTCCTGTGGAGTCACAAACACTGACCTGACGGCTGCAGTTCACTAGATGTTGTTCTGATTTCCTGAATGAGCCGTCGCTGCTCTCCTAGGCTCATGTTTGTTAAGTGTCCTCTCCATAGCTTCACCATATTATTTTGTTTTGTATTTCCCAGAATAAAGTTGAGACAGCGGAGATCCCAGGCCTTAGAAATGACTCTGTAACCGTCTTCAGGCAGACAGATATCAATATTCTTATCTGTTATTACATTTTCTTGTACTGGGTCATGATACGATGCTTTTTCATATCTTTTATCCCACTTCATGCTATCAGACGGGTTCTAATTCTACCCGGGTCGGGCGAGCAAAACCGAACTCCTCCGTCACACATAATGTGGCTAATCAAACTTAACTGTCTATTTCTCAGTGGAGGTGGGTCACTGTTTACATTTGTTGTTACATTTGGTGCTTTAGGAACAAACTAAACTGGCAACTTAACTGGTTTATAATTGAAATCTTTATAGGACAACTAATAAAAACACACACTGGTTACAGTAGCAGAGTCACAGTATGAAGCAGAGAGGATCATCAGAAGTCTTCATATCCTAAAGGAAACACGATACAGGAAATGAATAAATACAATTTAAATACCTAAATATGTAAATACATTTCAAAATGGTCATATGCGTTTTGTGCTTACCTTATAATCCACTTAGAATGAGGCTTTAGCTGTTCACAATACAGCTCATCTTTCTCCACACTCATCCACGTATCGCTTGAAACAACAAAAAAGTCTTTTGTGACAACATGAAAAGTATTACGTGTTATTATTATTATTGTAATAATGTAAAGTATTATTATGAAGCTGTGCAGTAAGAAGCAGGACTGTTGCCATCCTCTTACCGTGCTCATCGTTGTTTTCCTCAAAAGAGAACAGAGTGTGTAGGCACATTGCTCTGTTTGCTATTTGGATTCTTCTCTTGTTTGTGTTCTGGTTCTTGCTTGTATTTCTGCCGGAGTTCTTCTTTCGGTTGCGTCTCCTTTCATTTCTTCATCCGTCTCCTCTTCCGCTGCGTCTCTACGACGCTTGGTCTCTCACCTTGGACAGTCTCTTGGAAAGCTCCTCCTGGTTAACAGAATTAAAACAAAGCACTTTTAAAAAAATATCCCGGTTCATAAATCTAAAGCAAGGATGATCTAAAATATCTCAACGAAGGTTACACACTCCTCTCACCCTCCAGCAAAGATTATTGAGTGTTAGCTGGCGAAAAACCACTGAAAGTCCCTACAGGATTACTAATGACTGGATCTTAAGAAAAGCCGGAGCTTGAAAGCCTCCGCGCTCTGTTCACGCTCCTGTTGCCACTGAATGTGGCACGGAGCTAAATGTGATTAAAAAATTTTAAAAAACAGAATGAGAAACTCTTTGTTTTTCTTCCAAGGAATTTAAACAGAATGTTTGTGAAAATTTAACGCTGTGAAACCGTTCAGCCTTTTTCTCTTACTGCAAAAGGTGAAAAATATGCTTTTGTTACATATTTACCACCAGAGTAAAACTGTTATTCCAAGAGCAAACTGAGGCATAGCTTAGGTCCGCCAGGCCAGCAGGGGGCGCTCTTTAAATTCTTCTACAGCATTCGTCTGTTCTTGTTTAAAAGCTGCTGCCATCATTTCTACTGATTTATTAGTTCTGTTTCAATAATTATTAATATTGATTCTAACCTGTTAACTCCATGCAAGAGTATTCACCCCATTTGAACTCAGAATGTGAAATTGGTTTGCAAATTGTTACTTTAAAACCACAAACATCAAAGCTTTTTATGTGATAGATCAACATAAAGTGGCACATTGTAAACTTCCAGTTTAGGATATAGTTATAAACTATCTAGTTTATATACTTTGGATCAACATTATTAGATACTTTTTTCTTCTTTTGCTCCTTCCTTTGGTTTGTTATTTTGTTTGTATTTCCTTTTAATTCATGTAAAGCACTTTGAATTACCTTGTTGCTGAAAATGGGCTATACAAATAAAATGACCTTACCTTCCACTGGTAAAGAAAAGAGCTTTTCATGTCACCTTTTTTAAAAAAAATAAATAAGTATGGAACATATCTGTATTCACCCTGCCAGGTCAATACTTTACAGCCAGTGGAACTACAACTTTTTCATCACTTTTAATGAATTATTGACTTACAAAAGCTCCTATATCGTCCTCAAAGCTACTTCTAAGTTAGGTTTGTGTTGTTTTCAAGCCACTAGAAAGTAGCCTAAAATAACTTGGTAAGATTTTGTGTTTCTGCAGTGATTAACAGCCTTCAGGAGGCAAAACAGTCAATCTGAATCAGCTGCGACAATGAGCTGATGGCAAACTGCAAACGGGACTCCTTCAGGACTTTTTTCTTCTTCTTCTTCTTGCCAGTCTATCATAAAAGCCAGACTGTGAAATGTATGAGTAACAGTTGTGCTGTCAGCAGATTCTGCATAAAATCTGCAGCTTTCCTGGCGTCACCAAAGGTTTCTTCCTGGCTGATTAAAACGCTGCAGAGATCCAACAAATCCATTATTATTCAGCGTAAAGTGAAAGACATTTCATGACTATTTTATTCAGCAAGTTATGTTTAAAATACAGATCAGTATATTACCAGAACGTCTGCAAGGGATATGGCTTAAAAGAAACAGCATTTATAATTTGACAAGATCATAGATAAAATAAAATAAAAAATAAAAAAAAATCTGAACTAAACAAATGGAACTTTGCATTTCTGTTTATGGATCAAATCTGTCTAAAAAATATTTTAAAGATATATTTTTACTCTAAAATAAAATAAAATCTAATATCCTATCAAGGTACATAATAAGAGTTTTATCCTCAAACTACTCCTTTTCATTCAAAACTTTTCTTTATTTGAACATGTCACATGTTCATTTTAAACTGTAAATGAGTGAAATAAACAAGTAATTTAATAAACTTTGTAGACTTTCATTTGGAAAGTATAGTAAAACCTTATAAAACAATCATGCGCTACAGAAACTGTTTTTGGTGTCAATTTCAAACAAAACTTCGGTCGGCTACAAAAACTCTGTGCAGCGCGAAACTCCCGATAAAAAGTGGTAGAAGAAGAAATAATTAAACGTGTTCCCCTTCATGCATGTGGAAGGTAAGCCACAATAGGTCAAGCTGATTATCCATAGAGCTGTAGCCAAGCGTATTCGTGGAAAGTTGAGTGGACGGAAGAACTGTGGTGGGAAAAGTTGCGTTACCTGCTCGGCTGAAGCCACAGTGGAAGCCACGGGGGAGGTCTGTCCAGGAGGAAGCGCCACGCTGAGATCCAACCTTAACAGAGACAAACATGGTTTCACAGGAGGGCAAATGTGAGAAAATAAACTCCGCCTGCACCACAGACGGCTCTAATGTCTCTGTCTTTAACAGTGTTTAAAGTCAGCTACGGACCAACCGAGGACCTTACCCCGCTTCGTCAGCCATCTCTCGCAGAAGCGTGTCCACTTCGTTCTGCAGATAAAGACATCAAATCATGACCCGTCGGCAGTTTGGGAACTAACGAGGTCTTTACCTGAGGCGTGGTGAGCGTGGACGTGCTGCCCATGGTGTCTTCCATGAGCACCGTCTGCACGTCCAACGTCTCAAAGTGCCTCTCGAACTGGTTCATCAGGGCCGAGATCTGAGCAGAAGGACCAAAAAAAAAGTTAAGCTCACATAGACGCATGACAAACAGACAGGTTTCAGCTTTTTTCCGATACTGCTGGTAACTACGGCTCACAGTTGATAAAAACCCAAATTATTTGAACGTGTTGTAGCCCAGGAAACATGGAGGAAGAAGGCTGACTTGACAGCTTTCCAGCGGTCACTGACACGCTCCACGAGCAGGGAAAGCCACGACAGGTCACAGAGGGGCTGAATCCAGATATATTCATAGAAAGGTTTAGCCGGAGGAAGTAGTGTGGTGGCAAAAACAGGGATAACTGCAGCCTGGAGAGGATTGCCAAGCAAAGTATATTTAAAAAGAATTGAGGGCAGCTTCATGGACGGAGGCCGGAGCGACAAGTTCTCTTTTCAGATGAAAGTAAACTTTACGTTTCATTGAGAAAAGATGTGGAGAGGCGAAGAATAAACGCCACTTGAAGAGGGAAGTTTCCACAGTCTGTGATTAGTCAGGGTGCCATGTCATCTGCTTCTTGTTGCTTCTATGGCTTTTCTACCGCTGCCATTTAGCAGGACATTTTAGAGCTCTTCATGTTTCCTTTTGCTAAAAATCTTTATGAAGATGCTGATTTTAATTTCCAGTGGGCCTTAGTACCTGGCCGACACTGCCACAGATACCAACAGCTGCTTCAGTGATCAAGGTGGCTCTGGACATGATTGGCCAGCAATGATCCCCACCATGCCGCGCAGATGCAGTATTGAAGGCTATTATGGACAATATTTCTTTTTCTCTTTATTGGTCGTGTGCAATGTTTTACTCTTCTGAGAAACCTTTTACTATCTGCAAGCCATAATAATAAAACATTAACAGAAAGAAACACTTCAAAAACGGTGTCTCTGCGTTTGTGAAAAGGTTATCTAAATTTGTTTCACTTTTTAAGCTTTTTTTTTTTTTATCTATTTGGATCTCTGTTTACCTTTTCCAAATTCATGCTTTTCAGCGTCGCGTCCATCGATTTAAAAACTGCTGACATGGATTTAGTGACCTGGGTGGGAAAATACACAACACAGAAAGCTGGTTGTTGTGGAGAAAAAAAAAATTGAACACAAAATACGTGCAAATAATAATAAAAAGAAAGCATGAGAACGATTCCTCCTGACGCAACAAAACCTAGAAGTGCTGTATCTGCATCTGTCCACTAGGGGTCCCTTTAACTCTTCTATCCAGGCGCCTTATCAAGCTTAGCGCCTCTTATTCTGAAAGCCTCCTTAAAAGCTCGAGGATTACGGATTAATATGATGAAAATGAGCCCAGTCTCGGCTGAATGAGGCGCTCTGAATGGTTTTATGACTGATGCCTTCGTGTGCCTGCTTAAGGAGAGGCGGCGATGAGCAGAGCCTCTCGGAGGAGGTGGGCTTCAGCTACACAAGCTCACACCCTCCAACTGTCTCTGCAGACATTATTAAATAGGATCATTTCTATAAAATGGCGCCTCCGCTATAGAAAACTTCAATTAAAGCAATTTTGAAAGAGGCCACCTCTCCTAAAGTGCGACGAGCTAATTGCATATGGCCTGAAGCACATCTAATGACATTATGTAATTGCTGTCTTTTTGTATGCCTGTCTGCTAGCCTTTTTATTTATGCTTACTCGGGAAACGGCTTCTTTTTCTGTGAAAAAAAAAAATAAGGGGGGGCTTCAGAGCAAACACTGAACTCTATACGCTCAGTAAATTAAGAACTATATAAAGAATTCACATCTTAAGATATAGACTTTTAGTTATTGCAGGTTAAATTGGTGGTTTTTAATTGGGCCTGCATGGCTGCTTGTCTCATGGTTCTATGATGAAGTGGCAACCTATCTGAAGTTTATTTCTCACCCAGTTAGCCCCTCTTTGTGATAAATAACCAGATTTTTCAGGTATAAATAACGAGTGGATGGATGCATTTGTATGAGCGTCTGGTTTAAGTTCTTTCGTACGTGGCTAAAGAAGAACTATGAAATATTTTTAAGCAACAGCTCTGTTTTCCGGAGAGCGTGCGAGTCACTCTGAAGACACACGGCCTTGGGAAAGTATTCATGTCTATTGAAATTCTTCAGATTTTGTCATCACACAACCACAAACGTCAACGTACGAGATGCAGCGGATACACTTCAGTATTTCACAACATCAAACTAATTTAAATATTAGTCACAAACAAGGCAAGCAAACACAAAGTGCGGTTTTTAAATGAAGATGTCTATTATTAAGGGAGGAAAAGATCCACACCTACATTGCCCTCTGTGAAAGTGTTAAAACATAACTTAAAGGGCCAGAATGATGTGTTTTCCAGCCACATAGTGACATTTTATAGCATAATCAAGTAACTATGTTACTTTCAGTTGTCATAAAAACGCAATATACATCAGATACAACTTAAAAGAAATTTTACTTCCTAATTTAGCATCTTGAAATTGGGCCACTGTCTCTATAAAAGCTCCTGCTCTTTCTGAAATTCTGCTTTTAGGAAGTCATCACAACCTGGCTGCTCTATTCACACTTCAACAACGTTTTTACCAGCGTTGCTCTGAGAAGCAGCTCCTATGATGAGCTCAGCTGATGCCCAGTTCCACAAGGTATTTGCTAATTGCTGCTGGCTAGTCTGTAGGAGCTGAGTGGGACTGCTCTCTGCGGTGGAAGCTCAAAAACTGCAGCTTTGAGGAGGAGCTTTATTGACTTACAAAAGCTCCTATATCGTCCTCAAAGCTACTTCTAAGTTAGGTTTGTGTTGTTTTCAAGCCACTAGAAAGTAGCCTAAAATAACTTGGTAAGATTTTGTGTTTCTGCAGTGATTAACAGCCTTCAGGAGGCAAAACAGTCAATCTGAATCAGCTGCGACAATGAGCTGATGGCAAACTGCAAACGGGACTCCTTCAGGACTTTTTTCTTCTTCTTCTTCTTGCCAGTCTATCATAAAAGCCAGACTGTGAAATGTATGAGTAACAGTTGTGCTGTCAGCAGATTCTGCATAAAATCTGCAGCTTTCCTGGCGTCACCAAAGGTTTCTTCCTGGCTGATTAAAACGCTGCAGAGATCCAACAAATCCATTATTATTCAGCGTAAAGTGAAAGACATTTCATGACTATTTTATTCAGCAAGTTATGTTTAAAATACAGATCAGTATATTACCAGAACGTCTGCAAGGGATATGGCTTAAAAGAAACAGCATTTATAATTTGACAAGATCATAGATAAAATAAAATAAAAAATAAAAAAAAATCTGAACTAAACAAATGGAACTTTGCATTTCTGTTTATGGATCAAATCTGTCTAAAAAATATTTTAAAGATATATTTTTACTCTAAAATAAAATAAAATCTAATATCCTATCAAGGTACATAATAAGAGTTTTATCCTCAAACTACTCCTTTTCATTCAAAACTTTTCTTTATTTGAACATGTCACATGTTCATTTTAAACTGTAAATGAGTGAAATAAACAAGTAATTTAATAAACTTTGTAGACTTTCATTTGGAAAGTATAGTAAAACCTTATAAAACAATCATGCGCTACAGAAACTGTTTTTGGTGTCAATTTCAAACAAAACTTCGGTCGGCTACAAAAACTCTGTGCAGCGCGAAACTCCCGATAAAAAGTGGTAGAAGAAGAAATAATTAAACGTGTTCCCCTTCATGCATGTGGAAGGTAAGCCACAATAGGTCAAGCTGATTATCCATAGAGCTGTAGCCAAGCGTATTCGTGGAAAGTTGAGTGGACGGAAGAACTGTGGTGGGAAAAGTTGCGTTACCTGCTCGGCTGAAGCCACAGTGGAAGCCACGGGGGAGGTCTGTCCAGGAGGAAGCGCCACGCTGAGATCCAACCTTAACAGAGACAAACATGGTTTCACAGGAGGGCAAATGTGAGAAAATAAACTCCGCCTGCACCACAGACGGCTCTAATGTCTCTGTCTTTAACAGTGTTTAAAGTCAGCTACGGACCAACCGAGGACCTTACCCCGCTTCGTCAGCCATCTCTCGCAGAAGCGTGTCCACTTCGTTCTGCAGATAAAGACATCAAATCATGACCCGTCGGCAGTTTGGGAACTAACGAGGTCTTTACCTGAGGCGTGGTGAGCATGGACGTGCTGCCCATGGTGTCTTCCATGAGCACCGTCTGCACGTCCAACGTCTCAAAGTGCCTCTCGAACTGGTTCATCAGGGCCGAGATCTGAGCAGAAGGACCAAAAAAAAAGTTAAGCTCACATAGACGCATGACAAACAGACAGGTTTCAGCTTTTTTCCGATACTGCTGGTAACTACGGCTCACAGTTGATAAAAACCCAAATTATTTGAACGTGTTGTAGCCCAGGAAACATGGAGGAAGAAGGCTGACTTGACAGCTTTCCAGCGGTCACTGACACGCTCCACGAGCAGGGAAAGCCACGACAGGTCACAGAGGGGCTGAATCCAGATATATTCATAGAAAGGTTTAGCCGGAGGAAGTAGTGTGGTGGCAAAAACAGGGATAACTGCAGCCTGGAGAGGATTGCCAAGCAAAGTATATTTAAAAAGAATTGAGGGCAGCTTCATGGACGGAGGCCGGAGCGACAAGTTCTCTTTTCAGATGAAAGTAAACTTTACGTTTCATTGAGAAAAGATGTGGAGAGGCGAAGAATAAACGCCACTTGAAGAGGGAAGTTTCCACAGTCTGTGATTAGTCAGGGTGCCATGTCATCTGCTTCTTGTTGCTTCTATGGCTTTTCTACCGCTGCCATTTAGCAGGACATTTTAGAGCTCTTCATGTTTCCTTTTGCTAAAAATCTTTATGAAGATGCTGATTTTAATTTCCAGTGGGCCTTAGTACCTGGCCGACACTGCCACAGATACCAACAGCTGCTTCAGTGATCAAGGTGGCTCTGGACATGATTGGCCAGCAATGATCCCCACCATGCCGCGCAGATGCAGTATTGAAGGCTATTATGGACAATATTTCTTTTTCTCTTTATTGGTCGTGTGCAATGTTTTACTCTTCTGAGAAACCTTTTACTATCTGCAAGCCATAATAATAAAACATTAACAGAAAGAAACACTTCAAAAACGGTGTCTCTGCGTTTGTGAAAAGGTTATCTAAATTTGTTTCACTTTTTAAGCTTTTTTTTTTTTTATCTATTTGGATCTCTGTTTACCTTTTCCAAATTCATGCTTTTCAGCGTCGCGTCCATCGATTTAAAAACTGCTGACATGGATTTAGTGACCTGGGTGGGAAAATACACAACACAGAAAGCTGGTTGTTGTGGAGAAAAAAAAAATTGAACACAAAATACGTGCAAATAATAATAAAAAGAAAGCATGAGAACGATTCCTCCTGACGCAACAAAACCTAGAAGTGCTGTATCTGCATCTGTCCACTAGGGGTCCCTTTAACTCTTCTATCCAGGCGCCTTATCAAGCTTAGCGCCTCTTATTCTGAAAGCCTCCTTAAAAGCTCGAGGATTACGGATTAATATGATGAAAATGAGCCCAGTCTCGGCTGAATGAGGCGCTCTGAATGGTTTTATGACTGATGCCTTCGTGTGCCTGCTTAAGGAGAGGCGGCGATGAGCAGAGCCTCTCGGAGGAGGTGGGCTTCAGCTACACAAGCTCACACCCTCCAACTGTCTCTGCAGACATTATTAAATAGGATCATTTCTATAAAATGGCGCCTCCGCTATAGAAAACTTCAATTAAAGCAATTTTGAAAGAGGCCACCTCTCCTAAAGTGCGACGAGCTAATTGCATATGGCCTGAAGCACATCTAATGACATTATGTAATTGCTGTCTTTTTGTATGCCTGTCTGCTAGCCTTTTTATTTATGCTTACTCGGGAAACGGCTTCTTTTTCTGTGAAAAAAAAAAATAAGGGGGGGCTTCAGAGCAAACACTGAACTCTATACGCTCAGTAAATTAAGAACTATATAAAGAATTCACATCTTAAGATATAGACTTTTAGTTATTGCAGGTTAAATTGGTGGTTTTTAATTGGGCCTGCATGGCTGCTTGTCTCATGGTTCTATGATGAAGTGGCAACCTATCTGAAGTTTATTTCTCACCCAGTTAGCCCCTCTTTGTGATAAATAACCAGATTTTTCAGGTATAAATAACGAGTGGATGGATGCATTTGTATGAGCGTCTGGTTTAAGTTCTTTCGTACGTGGCTAAAGAAGAACTATGAAATATTTTTAAGCAACAGCTCTGTTTTCCGGAGAGCGTGCGAGTCACTCTGAAGACACACGGCCTTGGGAAAGTATTCATGTCTATTGAAATTCTTCAGATTTTGTCATCACACAACCACAAACGTCAACGTACGAGATGCAGCGGATACACTTCAGTATTTCACAACATCAAACTAATTTAAATATTAGTCACAAACAAGGCAAGCAAACACAAAGTGCGGTTTTTAAATGAAGATGTCTATTATTAAGGGAGGAAAAGATCCACACCTACATTGCCCTCTGTGAAAGTGTTAAAACATAACTTAAAGGGCCAGAATGATGTGTTTTCCAGCCACATAGTGACATTTTATAGCATAATCAAGTAACTATGTTACTTTCAGTTGTCATAAAAACGCAATATACATCAGATACAACTTAAAAGAAATTTTACTTCCTAATTTAGCATCTTGAAATTGGGCCACTGTCTCTATAAAAGCTCCTGCTCTTTCTGAAATTCTGCTTTTAGGAAGTCATCACAACCTGGCTGCTCTATTCACACTTCAACAACGTTTTTACCAGCGTTGCTCTGAGAAGCAGCTCCTATGATGAGCTCAGCTGATGCCCAGTTCCACAAGGTATTTGCTAATTGCTGCTGGCTAGTCTGTAGGAGCTGAGTGGGACTGCTCTCTGCGGTGGAAGCTCAAAAACTGCAGCTTTGAGGAGGAGCTCCATCTCGAAGGCGGAGCTAGGTCCAACCAGGTGATTTGCACAGCTGAATGGTTGCCACGGAGACTAAAGGATTTCTCAAACATGCATGAAAGAATTAAGGAAACGCTCCAGGTATGTTTTTGATGAGGGACTAAAATTATGGTAAGACGTTCAGCTCATAAAAGTCAATTTTGCATAATACTACCCCTTTAAAAATGTGTGTTCATGCAAAACATCATGTGTGACAGGAAACTACATCCTGGACAAATGTTCCCTACTGAGAAAGGTACTACCTCACATGCCCAGAGTTCATGGGAAGAGAGACGGAGGTAAACACAGGAAGATCCTGGAAGAAAACATGTCATAGGCTCAGAATGCCTTTGCCTTCAGCAGGATAACGTCCCTAATCAGCCAGAACTTCACCGAGATGGAGTAAATGCTTGGCCTAGTCAAGTCCCAGACTTAAATCTAATTTACAATTTGAGACAAAACTTGAAAATCTATGTCAACATAAGCTCCCCATTCAAACTATGTTTGAGATGTTTAAAAAATAGGAATGGGCAAAAATGTCCAGTTTACAAAACTTTTGCTAAGCTGGTTGAGGAAGCAGGAAGTTCTCCAAAGTACTGACTCACTTCTCAGATTATTACAGTTTTCCTTGAATTCACATGTATGCTGAACTTTGTGTTGGTCTATCACAAAATCCGGACAAAATAAACGAATCATTATGGTCGTCAGGGCCGGATTTACAAGGATTTGGGCCCCTAGGCTGGAGGCAGTTTAGTAGATTTTAGTAGATATTGGCCTATCTACTAAATTATTTTACATTCCCCCTCCAATACACCAGATGCTCCACAAAAAATGTACTATAACTTCATAATTTCAAAATACTTGAGTATTGTTTATATTCATATGCGCCTCATATGGGTCTATGTTTTGCAAAACACGGCCTTCGTTAAAAAAAAAAAAAAAGAAACTAAAAATCTGCGTTGGTTGTGGGATACTGCCGCTGGCCCAGATGGTTGTACTGTGACAAAATCTGAAACGTTCATGGGGGCTGATGAATACTTCAGAAAGACACAACGGGAGTCGCGCTACTCACAGAAAAGAGATAACATCTGTTTTTATGTAAAACCACCGCTCATTTGCAAGGAAAACAGAGAAAACCTGGTTCATAGTGACTGCAGTCTGGACCCTAGAGGCCACAGCGTCCACACGGGCACTCGTCCTCAGTAAGTTAATGGACTGGTGCTTCTGACGGATGGCGTTCTCTGCATGGATCCTAGCTGCCTCCGTGTTACCCTTCTGGATAGCCTAAGAAACAACGAGGCACATTTACTTCCAACAAAGGCTCCAGCTGTACTGCAGCCTGTCATCTGTTAGACACAAACCAACCTTCTTTGCTTTCGCCTTTTCTGCCTTCTCCTCTTTGTCACATTTCTTAGAGTTGTGCTGCAGCTCCTTGGCAGCAATCTTGAGGTTAAACAAGTGCTCTTGTGAAAGCTAGTCAAGGGACAGTTTATGACAATATTCCAGTTATAGTGGAAATGATGGTTTCACTGACGCAACGGTGGAACATGTGGCAAATTAAAGCCAGGTCACTGCAGGCGAGAGAAGGGTGTGTTTTTTTTTAACCTCCCTTTTCTTTTTGAGAAACTAGTCAAAAATTAACCAGTCATTAAACATCTCGGCAACAACACCGCGAGCGGGCAGCTGTCACTGTTTTCCTTTCGCCGTTCAATGACGGAACAGGGGCGGAGTTACGAGGAGCGAGTACGGCAGCGCCAGCTAGGGACCAAACACGGTTTACGGCTAGCAACGGTTGCTACAGTGTAAATGTGCGAGTGTTCCGCGGTGGGCGACAAACGTACACAGAAAGGATACTCTCCATGTTCGGCATGGTGTGGGTGGCTTTCTGGGACGAGTTAGGTGCTGTTCAAAAAAAGACAAAGAGTCATTCAGTCAAGCGCTGGCTTGTTTTGATATTTTTTGTGTGCAAGTGTAACGGGAGGGTGCGCTTGTTCTCACTTCCGCATTTGTTTGTGTTCGACGAAGCGGCAGTTTAATGATACAAAGTAAACCTAAGACTTATCTTTTATGGGGTTTTCTTTATAGCTATCATTTTAAAAAAGTAATTATGATGATTTATTGCAAGCTTAAAGTCGGCCTTAGTTAATTTAATCTGTAATATTATTTTTGACGTGTCGTTCGGCGTCACATTAATTTGTAAATATTGTTTCATTATGCAAAATTTCCCGCAGTTTCATTATAAAATAGAATAGAACATACTGTTTTGATCCCAAAGGGGAAATTGCTTAATTATGATTGATTACATTTTATTCCAACTATCTGAATTAAATAATTTCAGAATATTTCGTTATTTATTTTTGTTTTAGTTTCAGAGATTCCTCCTTGATTGACGTCTCCTCTGTTGTGTATTTTTCTTTTTTGTTTTCTTTTTATGCTCCTTGTTGCATTTTCGCACAGTAAATAGAGCTTTGTTTTACAGACTATATCTTCTCGATTTTATTTTCAAGATTTCATTTGACTTTTACTTTCCTGATGCCGGGATGCACTAGGACCGATCAGATCCCAGTACGACGTGCTGGAAAACGTTGGGTGAGCTATCTTCACCCGCCATTATCTTTGGATGAAATTGCCGCTGCCTCTGCCAGCATTTCACCGTCGTCACACATGATCACGATCTGCACGACGTGCTCGCGCCCTCTACGTCACGACTGTTCGAGAAGTGGACAGGCGCGCGTGTCCAAAGTTCTATGGCGTCTAAAAATAGTTTATAACCGGCATCGGTAGGTTGTGGGACATGTCTAGTGACGTCATTAGTGCTTTTTTTTTGTGAGAGAGTAAATTGACCTTTTCTACAAGGCTGCTTTGATGTTTCCGTGTGTGTGTGTGTGTGTGTGTGTGTGTGAGTGTGTCGACGCGCTCAGTCGTGTTTATTTTACTTTTTCATCCATTATTTTTAATTACGCCTGTGGAGAGAAAGGCTGGCCAAACAGGGATACAAAAGATGTGTGGGTGTGTGTGTGTGTGTGTGTGTGTGTGTTAAAGACATGGGACATAAAATGTGAGTATTAGGGGGCGAAATAAGGACCACTGCCCAGATAGAAAAAGGTTCCAGTGGATGGACGGCGCACTGGCCATCCGAAAAGGGCTGTGGACAGGGCGGTGGGGGATTAGCGGTTTGGTCTGGGGGAGGGAGCAGAATGGATGACTCATACTGTAGACAATCTCCTGGGCACTTTGTGTAGACACAGTTCAGATAGAGGCCCAAAGATGTTCCTCTGAGAGTGAGGGAGAAAAGGGAAAGTACATGAGAACTCTTTAAAAATTCAACCCTCTAAAATAAACAGCCAACAGTTTTTCTTTATTATATGGCTCACCACCCAGGGCGCCAATAGTGCAGCGGTCTCCTGCTGGAAATTATAGCTTTGTGTTATTCACTGATGTCTATTCTGTACTTTTTTTTATTTTTAAAGTTTTATTTGCTTTAGTGACCTTTATTTGATAGTTAATTGACAGGAAAGCGGGTAATGAGAGAAGGGGGAAGACATGCGGCAAAGGTTGCCAGGCCGGGAATCGAACCTGCGACGGCCAAGTGGGGGACTAAGGCGTCTATATGTGGGTTGTGCTTAGCCCTGATTTCTATTCTATATTAAATTTATTCACACTTTCAATGTTTTAAAGGGATTTCAACTGCATTTGGTTCACTTTAGATCCAAATTTGAAATATTTGGTCCACCTTGAACTGGATTACGCCACACTGATCAGAGATTATTTAATCTGTCATATCATGTTCCACACTGTTTACAGATTATAAAAAAAAAAGAAAAAAAGACTGTTTTGATTTGTGAATCCTTAACTTCATTTCTGAAATCTAAGATGGAGCTTATTCATGGAACAGCCATGTTGTGGTCATATATAATAATGTGGAGCTCATACATTTGGTGGCAGATTTTAATTATTGGAGCACTGTAATAATGTTTTCGATACCAAAACAATTGTATGTAGGTTACTTTTTTTTTTTTGAAATGGCCACCATCTTAAAATAAAACAATGGAGGCAAATCAAAACACTCAATTTCTATTTTAAAAGTACTTTACCCAAAACAGAATTATAACTTTTGTTGTTTTTTTTACTGTTTATTTATTTGCCTTTACTTTTATTTTTGTGTATGCAGGTACTTGAAAACATTAACTGTCATATTATACATCGTAGGTTGATTTGAAAACTTTGCGCTCGCCTTCAGGTAGATTCTGAAGTTCCCCAAAGCCCCAGCTACGTCCTCAATGAGAAGCAAGTACACATGGAGTCTCTCACAACTGAAATGAGAAGCTGTTTTAAAAATGTACAGCTCAACCAGGAGTACGCAAATCCAGCAACTGGAACAAAAATGAGAGCAGCAGAGCCACTCACTGGTAATTAGCGTCGCTTCCTGTGGATTCACACGTTTTTCAATTCAAGCCCCTATTTAGTCCCAACACATTTCTTTCTGTGCTGCTTGCATTTTGTAAATGTAAACAAACAATTTCGAAACCACATACCCATACCAGGATGGATGAGATTACTTTCTGTTGCAAACTGCTGTTAAGTATTATGATAATAAATGGTCAGAAAATTGCTCATTTCTCATGCATTTGCATTCATTTACAAATAAATCTCTGAAGACTTTGCAATACACCCTGTTTCCGTTTACTGTATCTCTGATCCATGTTTGGCTAGTTGACTCTTATGACATTTGGACCCCAAATCAAACCAAAATGCCTTTAAGTGCTGGAATATATTTATTGGAATCAAATAATCAGATATACCCATGATATACCCTATGAATAGAATATTCACCAAAAAACAGCAATTAAAATCTTAAGTTGTCAAAAGGAGTATCAATCATCCACCTGAACTGACTCACGGCTAATAGGATCTCAGTAAATTGCACTAAAACTGCAAAAGTACAAAATGACGAAATTAACGTGTTCCTTCATTTCCCCCAATCACGCACGTTCCTGTGTTCCGGATGTGACGTGTGAGGTGTTAGCCAAACAGGAAGGGCAGAAGAGTGATGGCCGGTTCTTTTTTTTTGTTTGTTTGTTTGTTTGTTTGTTTTAGCAAAAATCGGACAGTTGAATATAAATGCAGAATATGTGTTAAGAATCATACACTTATAATAATGTCTAAACACATTCATAAAGTTAAACTGTAAAATGGTGTTTTAAAATGCACTTAGTGGATCCTTCTTCTTAAATCACTACAGGAACATGTTCACATACAGATATATGCGCCATGCTTGTTTAATAAATTGCTACAGATGATAGATATGATGGGCCGAGAGCGGCAGCCATATTGGAAAGTAAGTTGGGTCTGCACTAACTGAAGACTTTCCTAGTAAAACTCTTGGCAATTTTTATTTGTATTTCAGATTGAGAATTCAGAAAACTAAGCTTTCGAGAGTACGGAAAACACACCACAATGACTGTCTTATTTGTGGCTGTCACGGGGATTTTCACGGGTGGCCATTATGTCCCGCGGCTCTTCCATGGCGGCGCCACTGTTCACTATGATAGCCTATTGACTCCTAAACTCAATTTAAGCAGCACACCTGCTCATATTAAAGTATATTCTCCTCTTAACTAACTGGTTATTATTTAATAAACGCAGGCTTCACACACAGATTAGTCATACACATTCATGCTTACACAAAGTAGCTCTTATACGGTAACGCCCTCTTTCCCCATCGTTATCGATGCGAGCACCTCCACCCCCCCGCACCCCTCCCTTACCCCACCTCCAGTCATAACTGAGTGACGGCAGGTCGCCATGGAAACTGCGTTACGCTCCAGGCGGCCGAGGGAGAGAAAACAAGAGCGCGAGGAGTCGTTCCACTCCTCATTTCAGCACCACGCGCCTCCGGGACAGCGCCCGAATGAACTCGCGCGTAGATTCGAGCGTCGCGTGCCTTACAAGGGACAGAGCCGAGTCAGCACCAAGTCCGACCGAAGTGGAGTGAGACATTAGAAAACAAACAAACACACACACACACACACACACACACACACGAACTTCTCCGAACCTGTAGCTCGGTGGACGCTGAAGGTTTTAACTCCACCCGCGAGCCAGGAGCCAGTCGCTCCCTCCAACAACACAGCAACAGGTAAGAACCCCCCTTACCGCCACTCGGCTATAGGTGAAGTTTTTAATCTGCTAACCCGGACCCTGCGCCGATTTGTTTAATTGCCTCCCCGGCGCGTCTCAGGTGTAAATAAGTGGATGATGAAATGATTAGCGGGAGGGCAAAGCAAAACCCAACGCTTCATCTTGATAAACTCTCTAAATCCAAAGCAGCCCAAACTTTAATGCCCGCAGCAGCCGGTTAGATAATGAGAAACTACAAGCTCTGCTTATTCTTAGACATTTATATTCTGCTCACGTGTTTTTGTGTTCAAATCTCAAACTTTATGCTGTCAAAACTAGCAAGTTATTTTTTTGTATTTAAAGGCTTATGCTTACCAAGAACAACAAGAGTAACAGCATAGCTGCATCTAGATTTGTTGACCTGTGGGCTTCTTTCAAAAAGCAAGCCGAATAGCTACATGTTTTTGTTGATGATGTGTTTACGTCTGTTTCGCATGGAGCTCGGTGCAGGGAGCCTGAGCTTTTTGTTGTGTTTCCAGTGGCCATAGATTATGTGCGTGCTGAGCCGATACGCCTGGATGAGTCACTCAGCCTGCAAGTTTGCTGAAGAGTGCGAATATGGGAGGATTGGGGAGAGAGGATGGAGAGGGGAAGAGACACAGGGATACAGGGGCCAGCAGGAATATGGAGGAGACCGCCTTGTCTTGTCCTCTCAAGACATTGCTTTATTGTGCATGTGGTCAGAGGCAGCACATGGGAGCCCTGTTTATTGATTCAGGATGGGTGACTGTTTCGCCAATTGATCTCACTGAGGTTGGATGCAATTGTCTCATCTTGCCTTTAGCAGATCGGATAACTTCTTTAATGTTGTTGTTTTTTGTAGGGCTGCCCCTTTGCTGCTTTAGTCCCCAAATTGTAGTGCTGCTCCCGTGTTTGTTGATGCATGCAGCGTGGATTAAATTACATCCAAACCCTCCCCATAATAAATTGTTTGCGGTTGTACCAAACTGTAGCCTTCTGGTGTCAGTCAAGCTGATACCAGAAAGCATCCCATTACTGCTCATTAGTATCCCGGTCTTTAGCCCACTGGTATTGACAAATCATAGCAATCAGCAGCACTCAGCTGTAGCCCAGAGTGACAGCTATTGATTAAAGCAAACAAAAGATCATAATGGGCTAGTATGAACCACAGTTGCTCATTCAGACATGAGCGCTCGCTCCGCAGAAACACTTCGACAGGCTCAGACAATTGCACGCTTAATCATGTTACACATTCCGCCTGGGCAGACTTTGGTTGGATGCAAAGGAAAAGCTGTGTGCAGATTAAATGGGGGATGTAGGAGCTCTAGGACAACTTCATGCAGAAACGAGGCGCATAAAAGGCTGAACTAAAAATGAATAAGCTGCTGTGAAATTGTTCTGGTGAGTTTTGTAACTTTCAGGGAGGTGTTTTAGTAAAGTTTGCCCACCCTCGCAGGAGCGCCGTGCGAGTAGCGTGTGCACATCATGTGCTGCACACACAAAAACAGATGTGTGTCTTTAATTAGTGACGTTGGTGTGATTAATGCAGTCTGCTGGTGATGACTCATTCCGATTAACCCTTGCTCCCCTGGTGGAAAACAAAACAAAAAATAAAGGTTTAAGTTTAGAACACTTCCATTAAAACAAACTGTGCCTTTAATTTTCTGTGTGATAAATTCTAATCAGGTAACAACAAAATTAAAAATAAAATAAAATTACTGAAAAAAAAGGCATAAGTTGTAGCTGGTAAACACTGTAATGTGTTTCTGGCTTCAAAAACCACCCCTTAATTTGTTGTTGTTGGGCAATGGATGGATATTTATCCAAAGCACATTTCTGTGCTTTGCTCCATGTGTCAGTTTAGCAGCACAGCAGTTGCATTAGCATTGTAGGAAAGCTGTCAGCCAAGCTGTGACTTGCAGACAGCAGACTGGCAGGGAGCATGCATCCGAGCGCTACAGAGTGCTAAGTGTGTGCTTGTGTGACAAAATGCGACTGCATGCGAGTTAAACATGTAGCACCTCCTGATGAGGAGTTGTAATAAAGTCTCATTACCACCCTGGCGCTCTCCCCCCGCAGGGCAAGAAGCATGTCTGAGAAGAAACCCAGCCAGCGGTTTCACAGCCTGAACTCAGAGCAGGTGGAGGTGCTGCATCAGGTGCTTTCAGAAGTGGTGCCCATTCACGGCCGTGGGAACTTCCCCACGCTGGAGCTGCGACCCCGTGATATCATCATAGCGGTGCGGGCCAGGCTGCAGAAGCAGGGAATCACGGTCAGAGATGTCCGACTGAACGGCTCCACGGCCAGCCATGTCCTGGTTCGGGACAATGGGACGAGCTACAAAGATCTGGACATCATCTTCGGAGTGGAACTGCCGAGCCAAGAGGAGTTCCAGGTGTGAATTCTTGTGTTTGTTTTTTTTTTTTATTACACAATTTGAGAAAAAGCAGGCATTAGCATCAGGTCTTCTATTTTTATTCCAGCATTAGATGTCCTATACTATGACAGTAAAGTTAATGCTAGCCTCCGATAACAGCTGAGGAACATTTACTTTGATTTTGTAAGGCCTGCCTTGTGCGTGGCTGCACCTCTTTACACTTAGCAAAGCACTTGAGGTTGACATATGGAGTGAGGTTAATAATTTGGTGTCATGCTTTCTTTTACATTCAGAATCTTTCCATCATTTAGCTGCACTTATAAGCAAACCAAGAAGTTTCACTTTTAGGCCTTATAGCTACATTGCTCAAGATGTTTTTGTTCTCCATTGTTAAAAATAAATTATCATAGTCTGTGAGATTTCAATCAAAAACACTGCGAAACCTATGCCACAGCAGTAGGGGGCAATAACAATCACCATTAACAAAATTAAAAACAAAATACAAAAAGTATTCAGAGAACAACTGAAGATGCAGTAGGCCAAACACTCAAATAATTGTGGCTCCTCTTTTAATAAACAATATTAATCATATGCTTCTAGTCATTACCTTTTTTATGTTACATTTGAAATCTAAAGTTAGGGGTCAACAAGTGCAAAGAAGGCTAGAATTTCAGCTTTTGGAAAAAAGGGTGCAAACACAGTTGTCTCCATTTTAGAAAATATTTCTGTTCGACCGAAGACTGCTCTAGTTAAATAAGACAAGCGAAACTACACTCTGGTCACTGTCAATGGTTGAAACTGTCATGTTGTTGACCTCTTCTTCCCCCAGGTCATCAAAGAGTCAGTGCTGGGCTGCTTGCTGGACTGCCTGCCCGTCGGGGTCAACAGGGAGCGGATCAGCAGCGCCACAATGAAGGAGGCCTATGTTCAGAAAATGGTCAAAGTTTTCAACGAACACGACCGCTGGAGTCTTATCTCGCTGTCGAACAACAGTGGCAAAAACCTCGAGCTCAAATTCGTGAGTGCCCTTCGGCGGCAGTTTGAGTTCAGCGTTGACTCCTTCCAGATCATTCTGGACCGACTCCTAGAGTCCTACATGCAGCAGGACGTCATGCACAAGTTAAATGCTGTTAAGCTGAAGGACCAGTCAGCAGAAAGTGAGAGTAACTCCTTTTCACCTGAGCCCAATCAATCACCTGAGCAGAGAAACCTACTGGGTTTCTCTGCTCCAGATGCAGAGAAACCCACTGTCCACTTATCCGATGAACAAGGGGGAAAGCTAAGTGGGACAGAGCTGAAGGAGGAAGTGCATGAAGTGCACGAGTCTCAGACCGAATTCTCTCAACAAGATAAGCATTCAGAAGAAACGAAAAGCTCCAAAGAAGACAAAGTGAAAGCAAATGCAGAGATGGACTTGTCTGAGCACAAAGGCAACCTGAATGATGAAGAAAAGACACCTCTGAATGCCGGATTAGAAAAGAAACAAGCTTCTGAAGAATCCGAGCCACCGGCTCAAACAGAAGCTAAATGCAACGCTGAGCTTGTAGATCAGTCTCAGCCATCAACGACAGTAGACAAGCTAGAGGAAATTAAGTCCTGTGATGGCCATCAACCAACAGGTTCAAATCTCAAGGAAGCCAGTGTCCAAAAAGAACTGGCTGACTATACAAAACCGCCTGACAAAAAGAGAGAAATCACAGGGCAGATGGTATGTTCTGATACGCCTAATGCTTCTAAAATAACTCCGGCAGAGTGTCTAAACCTTGCAGAGGAGCCCGACAGCACCGAGCAATCTGATAAAACAGACTTATCTGAGCATTTCATAGCGGATCAGAGAAGCAATGAGGCAGATAACACTCAGCACGTGTCTGCCTTGGACACATGCACATCTTCATGTGCAAAGATAGAGGCGCAGTTAGAAGATGAAAGCAAAGTGGAAACAGAGAACAAGGAGCAGATTGAAGCAGAAAGGGAAAGTGATAGGAAAACGTGTGAAATCACACAGGAGTTTTCAGCATCAGAGGAGAAACATTTAGAAGACACACAGAGTATTGATTGTTCTTGCTCCACCTCTTCCACTCTTCCACTCAGCAGCACACGGCCCACTGACACGGACGATACACTAGAGATTCATAGCGCACAATCCACAGGTAACTCAGAGAAAACAGCCAGCCCTTCTGATCCCATCAGCCCTTCAGATACTCAGGATAATTTACCCACACCACCTGGCCTTGTTTCTGACAAAAAGACCTCCTCCTCTCCTTCTTCTAAGGTCTCTGACAGACTGTCTCACATGGTGGTGCTTAAACATTCATCCCCGAAACCCCCGAGGCGGATGTGCAGAAAGGTCACGCCTAGCGCTCACTCCAGCCGAGTGTCTGAAAGTGAGCTTGTTGTTGCAGCCTATACAGATTTAAACCCTTGCCCTGCAGGTGAATCCAACAAAGAGTTTGATGTGAAGCCAGTGATTCCCACTTCAGACCCTTCAACTATCTCAACAAGTATCTCTCTCAAACCAAACTCTGGACCTGAACTTGAGCTTTCAAGTTACTCATCTTCAGACCCTGATCTTACCTCAGCTCCTGATCCAGACCCTGAGACACTTTTCCCATCACCTCCAGACCCCACATCTCCGTTACCTCAAGAAGTATCTTCCTCTAAGATGGATACGACTGATTTGTCTGAATCGAGCCTCAAAGAGACGTTACACACACCCACAGCGATGGATGAGCAAAATCAGTCCTGCATCATAGAAAGGGTCTTTGAACCCAAAGAATCAGAGCCTCTTGACTCAGTGGACACACCCAGCACCAACACCCATAACCCTGAGAAAACAGCTGAAGAATCTCCAGCTGGGACAGGGGAACAGTCCAGAGACATAAGCTTGAATCAGCCAAATGTCACTTCACAAGAAACTACTCTAAGTTTACCGTCTTCCCATGCCATCATCCCCCCAGTACTCAGCCTGTCCCCTCCTCACTATACACCCTCACCCCCTTGTCCCAGTCCTCCCCCATGTTTGACTCCTCCATCTCCAATGTTAAGCACCATGAGCCCGACGAGCTTTAGCTCTCCACCCCAAAGTTTCAGTCCAACCTCTTCTTGCCTCAGCTCACCTCCTTACCTCACTCCTCCGATGCTCAGCCTTAGCCCTCCCCCACTCTGCGCAACGCCGCCGTCGCCCTGCCTCAGCCCTCCCCTCCTCTGCTTCACCCCGCCGGTGGAGTCTGGTGAACTTTTACCTCAGGGATCTTCGGATACAGAGTCTTTGATAATAAATGCAGATGAGAATGAGCACGGCGACCTGTCCTCTCCTCAGTCAGGAGTTTTGCCCTTAGAGTTGGAGGAGACAAACGAAAATAGTTACATCTCTTCTTTGCCTCAGGTTGTCGAGCCTGTCTCTTTTCCAATCACAATTCCAAGTTCCACCTCACCAGTTCTGCCTCACCCTCAGCCTGGGGATTTAGCGGTACCAACCCCTCCAAAAGCCACTAAGGCATCCATCACTGTGACTGACGATAAAGATGTTCCGAAAGCAGCCCCAGAAATAACTGACCTGTGCAGTCCCTCTCAAGCATCGGATTTAGTGCCTGCAGTTGAGGTCTTGGCAGAGAGCATGTATGGGGACTTTGAGGCAGCAATGGACCACCTACGCTATCGGCTGATTGCAACCAGAAACCCTGAAGAGATCAGAGGTGGCGGTTTGTTGAAATACAGCAACCTGCTGGTCAGAGACTACCGGCCAGCCAGCGAGACTCAGATAAAGACGCTGGAGCGTTACATGTGCTCGCGCTTTTTCATCGACTTCCCCGACGTGCAGGAGCAGCAGAGGAAAATTCTGTCCTACTTGAAGAACCACTTCATCGGCGAGGAGAGGAGTAAGTACCAGTACCTGATGACCCTCCGCCGGGTCATAGACGACAGCACGGTGTGCCTGATGGGACACGAACGGCGTCAGACTCTGAACATGATCACAGTTCTTGCTCTGAAGGTTCTGGGCGAACAGAACATCATACCCAACACAGACCATGTGACGTGCTTCTACCAGCCAGCCCCATACCTTGCTGAGCACACAGCCCCCTATCTGGCAGAGCCTAGCTACTGCAGCTACTACATACCACAAGGGGGATCGACTCTGCTGTACCAACCTTACCCTTTACACCTCCATCCACAGACTGGACTAGTCTGAGACAGTGTGGCATAAAAAAAAACACACAAAAGATTGAGGGGATGGCGCTCACCACGAGGGAAGAACTGGAGAATGGAAAACTAATCCAGGGATGAACTGTTTGGTCTATAATAGACCTGTGTGGGTGGAATTGAGTGGGTTTCACAGTAAACTTCTTGAGAACTCTATAAGGTTCTAACATGATTATATGTAATTATATACGGGCTTTGCGGGAAAATAATAATTCTTCCGATATTGTTCAAATTCCAGAAAATGCCGTATGCACTGCATGAGTCATAGGTCTTTGGTCTCCCTGGGAAACCAACTGTGCTGTTGACATTCACACACATCCAAACACACATGTCGGTGTGTGCGTGCACGCCGACATGTGGACACACACACACACACACACACACACACACACACTTCCAGGGTCTTAAATTGTTGTTCACTCCTTTCATGTTCTACTGTGTTGTTCTTAATGCGTTTGTTCAGAATGTGGACCTTGCCTGTGGTTGATATTGTGCATGGATACATTAGGACTGTTTTTTCACTGCCAAATACTGTGTGACTACTATGCTTCTCAGACAGTTTTATGTAACTTTGTCAGTCCTTTACAGAAGGGATGTGCGTGACGGGGCGGCCAGTGTGCACAGTGTTTTCATGAGAGGATGAAACACTGTAACGCGCTCAATGTTAAGCGATGCATGAGTAGCTTAATAGATCACATTTAAAGTCAATTAAAGACGTTTAATTTATTAGAAACTGATCTATTTTTGCAAGACTTTCCGAGATTAAAAATACTGGTTAGTTCCAAAAGAGAAATGCCAACAACAATGCCTTTGGTGTAGACTGTACAGCATATCGGTTACAGTATTTCTTGTGCAAATACAATGAATTGTTTTCAGGTAAACTGTGTTACAATGTAGTGCTCGTTTCCTTTTCCCTTGTGGAGTTCTTTCTGTAACCATGTGAGTTATCGTACCCTCTTGTGTTGATTTAAATATTGTTCAAGTTTACTCAGTGGAGGTTGCCATGTTATAACCATCTTTGGGTCATCTTCAAACAAGGCAGGTACGGAAGATCTGCCGAAGCGAAAGAACCTTTTTGCGTATACTTGCATGATTGCTGTCTGATTGCACCATAACCAACACTGATTGAGTTCAGACAGCCCTTTTGAACCTGCGCAACAGCAACTCTGGCCAAAGATGGTTTGGTTTGGAAAACAAGTGCCTAAATGTGAGACATCGTCGGCATGTCTTTATCTTACTGCACTGTGGGTGTTCGAGGGGGTGGGACCAGGGCTAGGCTGGGTCTATGTTTAGCTGTTTGACCCCTGTTACTGCTGCCCATTTTGATGTCTTCTTTAATGTAGTCCTTTGTTGTATTTTATTTGTGTATGTTTTGATAAAATAAAGAAAAAAAAAAAGTAAACCTCAAGGTGTGAGAGAAGCTAACTTCTTCCTATAAAAAAGTCTAATATTCCTGTTTTTGTTTAGGTTTTTTTTGTCTTTTTCCGTGATGTACACTCAATCCCCTCCTGCAGCTCCATTCCCCGAAATGACACACTGCACAACCTACGCATCTTCCCCATAATTACGCTCTGCAATGATCCACTTAGGCGTGACCGTCAAATCACTCCGATGCCCGGGAGAGCAGCCCAAAGCTGCGAGATTCTGTGTGTTTGAGGCCTCTTATCGCAAATTACCTGTCCTTCAGATGTGTTGGGAGCCAGATGACGCACGGGCTACGCAACACGGCGGGCTCAACAGTGTGTAAATGTGAGGGGAATGTGGTTTGGGAGGTGTGATGCAGAAGGGAGAGGCATAGAAAGCTTATGTCTTGTTGCTTCAGATGGGGAGGGTCCGCCTCCAGAGGCAGCATCAGGTGGCCTCTGTCTGCTCCTAGTAATTGAGACGACCCTCACTGTAATGAGGCAATAATGCTACTTCCTGTCTTTCTTGTCGGCTTTCGATTTTCCTCCATTTTGTCACCAGTCAGAAACCTTCCTCAGGTTAGTGGCCATCTTTCAGCTCTGTCCAGGGACATAGAAGCACAGTCTCTCACTGCAGAATCCAGCATTTCATATGAGTACATCTAGAAAAGGAAATAATATTTTTGACAAACTTACTAGTCGCACGATATTTGGTACCCTCGCTATAACGCACTATCCCAATTGAGAAGCATATTGTCTTCTTCTGTTACATTTCACAAAGTTCAGACGATTATCTTTACACAATCTCTATAACAATACGCCATTTTCACTCCTGCTCACCCCACAGGTCTTCTCCAGGACTGAGGCAACTCTATCCCTAACTGGAACAAGGTTCAGTTTGGGTCTGGTGTGTTGATTTGACCGGATGTTTTGGGTCACTTTCTGCTAAAGGAGCCATGGCTTCCTAGTTTCAGCTCAATAGCACATAGAGTCTACGGCATTTTCATTCAAAACTACACTGTATTTCAAAAAAACCTGTGATGTCATCCTTTTACACCAGGAAACTTGGAAGAGAATGAAACCCACGGATCCTCCACAAGTGGTTGGAAGACACTCGTCCTCCACATGTTCAAACCCACCTGGAGAGCTCAATCTTAGTCTGATCGGACCACAGTTATAAACTCCCCATCTCTGAGTTTGCGCCTGTAAACCAAAAGAGGCATTTGTTCCTGCCACACCTTCCTGCTTTTTATTGTGCCTAATCATGGAGACAAGGTGATCATGAAATGCCTCTCGTGGACCTTGCTCCAACCATGTTTACCACATTTCCAATCATTTTAACGTTCTATTTGTTGCTCTGTTTGTAGAAATTGGCAAGTTTAGGCTGCTTCCTTGTAGCCATTTCCTCACTTCTATAAAAAACACATTTGCTTTACTCAAACAGGTTCTTTTGTCTCAGACTTGGACTTCTGGAAGTCATGGATTTTTAAGAAGTCTGATTAATTGAAAAACTAATACATGCATTGCAAAATAATTCAGTTACATTTGCTTCAGAAGAGGCCAATGGATATCTAAAAGATAGATTTTTTACCCTCTTCCATTGACTAACATATACTCACGTTAAGGGTCGAATATTTCAGTATTTTTCAGTGTGAGAAGCGTCACTGTTTTAAAAACAGATTCATTTCAAGGCTTTAGATGCACCTCCAGCAGCCACAAATGTCTGTTTTTGTTTTGTTTGTTTTTTTTGTTTTTTTTTGCTTGCACCGATGTTCACATGTTTTCCTTTCCTGCAAGAGAAAGAGAGAGAGCCAGTGATCCAGTGGGGTCTGCATCATTGTCTCACAGACCTCCAAGGCACTCCTGTCCACTAGAGGTTTCCATAGAGACACAGACATGCAGCACTGTGGGCGCAGAGAGCGTGACAGAAGACAGGGAAGACCCACACATTGAATACGGAGGAGTAAGATACAAAAAAAAACAAGCAGATACTGAGAGGAGGGAGGGGGATATATAGACAGTGGACATAAAGATGGATGGATGGATGAGACATTTAGAGGCGAGGATGAGATGGGAACAGCGCATCACGGTCCGTGAGGGGCGGGGTGATAGATAAAGCCAGGGGAGAGCGTGAGAGGTTGTCAGGTCTTCAGTCACAGGGGAGTCACTGAGAGGTGGCTGCAGTGACGGCAGCCGTGATGTCAGAGCCGGAACACACACACACACGCACACGCACACACACACACACACACACACACTCTCTTTCTCTCTATCTCTTTCTCTCACAGACACACACACGCCTGCATGCACATCAATTTCCCTAATGGCCTACCAACCGGTACTCGCTCAACAAACATTTTATAACCAAC
Organism: Xiphophorus couchianus; assembly: GCF_001444195.1. Classification (NCBI taxonomy): domain Eukaryota; kingdom Metazoa; phylum Chordata; class Actinopteri; order Cyprinodontiformes; family Poeciliidae; genus Xiphophorus; species Xiphophorus couchianus. The sequence goes on along the minus strand of NC_040250.1, from coordinate 24,439,011 downwards.
AGAGACAACAACAACAACAAAAAAAGTGCCCGTCCCTCACTTTTACATCCCAATACATCAGATGTGAGCAATGTAAAAGGCGCGTGCGCGCGCGCCTGCTGCGCTTCCGCGACGCATCAAAAACCTGAGGCGAACCTCCTCTGTGCGTGCGCCCGCCGGTGTGCGCTCCGGTGTCACGCCGGGTCTTAATTGGGTAAGAGATGAAACGCGTTACTCCGTTTGAAGTGTGAGTTCAGATAATTATGTCTGCTGGCCAATTCATCCCTCGCCGCTCCCTTGATTATATAGAAAATTAATTTCTTCATAACCTTCAGCTGCCGAACAAGCTCCGTGCTGGATCCTTGAAACCGGATAGTAAAATTAAAATAATGATCTATATATCTACACACATATATATATAAATGGCTTCCTGAGTAATCAGTAATAGAAATCCCATTTAGGATCAGATTTTATTTCCCCCCCGGCGGGGCAGTGAATTTGGAGCATAGTATCCACCATTCATAACTTTGTTTTCATTCACTACAACACTCCCCACCCACACCCTCCACCCTACTCCTCGAACACACACACACACTGTGTGCCTCCCACCCACCTGCTTCTTCGCCTGCTATGACTCAGTCCTCTTCCAGCTGAGGATACATGAGGATAAAACCCTTGATGAAAAACAGCCAAGAATATCTTTCCTTTTTTTCCTCTCTCCTTTTTTTTGTACTCACAGAAATGGAACGATTGGCAAGGCGGCGGCTGATGATGCCATACCCAGCCCTCATTAGAAACACTCACACACACACACCCACACACACACCCACACACACACACACACGAGCATCGCCCTCGCACACTGAAATGGGTGTGCTCCATGCTTTACCCAGTCAATTCAACCCTAAAAAGAAAAAAATAAATAGATGTAAAGTAAAAAATAATATAAAATTGGGAAGGCGATGCGGAGTGTTTCAAAAATAGTCCCTGGTTTCTCCAGATAGCAGCTTGTGTCATCACGACTCTGTGACATGGATGGATGATTTCTTAAAGGCAAACTTGCCAACTATATACATGCAGACGCAGGGCCTCGGATGACAAAGCCTTGAGGAATCAGAGCTGTCAATCAAACTAAATGAAGCAATTTGCACTTTTTTACCCCCCACTCACCCCGTCATCATATTTAGCGTGTGCCGCCATCTATGTAACTCTCACCTTACAGCCAATCGGAAGCCGTGTGCACCAATGCAAATCATGTCTGCGCCTCCCGGCAGTTCACTTGTCTCCGTGGTGCCGAATCTATTTTTGGGCTTCTGGGTCACTGAGACCTGACTTTGTTAATTATGCAAACCAAATGCCACATAATGGATCACAATGTTGGCCACGTGGCAGAGAGTCATACTTATGAAATAGGTGATCAATCAGACGGACAAGGAGCGGCGGAGGGTTTTTTCTTTTGTTTGTTTGTTTTTTACAACAGTGAGCGAAGGAGCTTCTGGTCAAAGGTACCACAGGTCCACGCAATACACTGTTGAAAAAAAAAAAAAGGCGATTTCAGAAGGGCACCTTTAGTCCAAAGGATAAAGGAAAAGGCATTCTAGCACCACCTAGTGGCTATCTGCCTGCATGTCGCCACCTTTCGGTCAAATGACGACCATAAAGTTGGATTTACTCGACTAACCTTTTGGGAAAACATGTACTTTTAGGAGTATTTTTACTACGCAGTGCTTTTTACTTTCACTTGAGTGATTTTATTATGAACTATTGCTACTTTTACTCGAGTAAAGTTTCTGGATTCTGTGAGTGACTTCACTGGATTAAGAACAAGCTTGTTTTAAGCATAAAATTTAGCTTCATCAGTTTTATTTGGAAATAATTTGATTTGGAAAAATGTTTCTTTTGCCTGCTTTTGTAATCATATAGATTGTTTTAATTTCAGTCTTCAAAATACCGTGACTTCAGCATAACTTTATATTTTTGGTCCATCTAATGATGTAACTTTTAAATATCAAATGATTTATACTCAGTACTTGAGTAAACTTTTTACCAAATACATTTTTACTCTTGGACAGTGTTTTTTTTTGTTTTTTTTTTTTTTTACTTTTACTTGAGTAAAAACATGTTGAAGTAGTGCTACTCTTACTTGAGTACATTTTTTCAGTACTCTACCCACTTCAGGACCCAACATATTATTGGCAGGGCATGAACTGGTTCCTAAAACACAAATGATTACAATACATACGGTGGTAAAAATGTTTAAAAATAAATCTATTGTTAAAATAGATTTAAGTCGTACAGCTAACGGACTTTGGTTGTAGAGGATTTTATTTTGGGGTTTAGGAGTCAACTCCTTTGAATGAAACTTTTCTTTTCATTTCACACCTGTTCACACTAAAACAGTAAGCATTCATCACTTTTTTGGTCAGCTTATTATATTAACACCTAACAACTCAGTCTTAGTCATTGCATCTCATTTTTTTAAAGGGGCGAGGGGGAGGAGAGACTGGCTTGAAATAGATAAAAACACTTTTTTTTTTCTCCTTCCAGTCCTGACAGAGGTTTGAAAATACTCACCTCTCTGCTATATATAGCCAGAACAAAAGGAGGGGAAAGAATTGTTTCTGTGTTCATGAATGAGCGAAGTGGGAGTGGGACACAGCAAGCCAGGTCACTCAGGTGTGTGATCATTTACGGCTCTGACTCAATCCACTCCTGTTGTGTGTATTAGCATGGGACTGGGAGAGGAGAGGTGCATCTCTCTCTCTCTATCTGTGTGTGTGTGAATGTGTGTGAATGTGTGTGTGTCTACACTGATTGACGTCACAGACGCCGACTCATTTCCATCTTGTCTCCTGCAGAGAGAATAGATCCCCATCTGCACCCAGCCCTTCTCCCCTGCACACTTCCCATCCCTTTTTCTTGTTTCACCCCCAACCCTCTCCTCCTCCTCTCCTTCTTCTTCTCCTTCTTCTTTTTTACCACTTCCTTTGTCTGATCCTGCCTCTTCCCATTCGTTCTTGCAGCTTCCCACCCCTTTACAGAGAGTGCAGCCACCCCAGCAGATAAACAAGACAGAGAAACACAAACAGCTTAAGACAGCCAGACAGGAACATCCGCGTTATTATTAGAATCTGGCCAGAAAACATCTGCTCATTTCGAGCTCCACGGGTCTCACAGGTCCAGAGGGAGAGAGAGAGAGACAGGGAGGCGACATCTGACCCGAGCTTTCTCACACTGAATGTGACCTGTGCGTACCTGACGGGCGACCCGTTCCTGTGCGCTTTGTCAGTTCGCTTTTTACGCCTGAGCGAAAGAAAAAGAAGAAGAAAAAAAAACGCGTGACGTCCTTTCCACAACAATTGCTCATCCACATTCACACAGCAGTTTCTCTGCTGACGACAGAGCGCGATTTAAATCACTTCCTCACAAAAGGTCATCTTCACTCTGTGCTCTGAAAGACACCCCAACTCCGCCCCCCACTTACCCCAACACACCCCCACCCGCTCGACGCGCACACGAGAGCGCGCGCAGACGCACTGTGTGCGGGCATGCACGAGTCTTTGGCCAAAACGACGTGGACGCAAATAAGACGAGTGCAAAAGAGAAGACAGGGGCTGGAAACAATGCGTGGGACAAATTCTTTTTTAAATAAAAGCCAAAAGGTGTCCGTTTCGGTCACCATCAGAGGACACAATGCGAGCGAGGACTGAGCGGGGTTCAGGCGCTGTTGGGATCAATACATTTCCCTGAGACCACACAGAGAAACGAGAGAGAATGGGCCCAGAATGCAGCAGCAGCGGCGGCCGTGAGTTTTGTTATGGTTGATGTACGGCTCTCTGCCCAGGGGGAGAGGAAACGCGGGGGGTGAGAATCTGTCCAGGACGTGGCAATGAAAAAACCAAATGTGCCAAAAATGTTATTTAAAACGAACCCTCACCAGGAAAAAAGAAATCATATTTGTATCTTTTAGCTAAAGTACAACTGGAAAATTAGAAATTCATTTACTAGCATTTATATTTTTTCAATTGTTTATTATATAATAAGCTAATGGAAGAGTCTCAACTAGTTTCTTTCTTTGTCTTTTTTTTATTCGGTAGGTTGAAACTGTCAGAGCCATTGTTGTTCCATATTTTGTCTTTACTGTGGCATATTGTGTATATGTAAAGCAGTTTTTATTTTTATTTTTGTACCTTTTCTTATTTTTAGCTAAATGACGCAAATGAACAAAAGTCAAGAAAATCCCATTAGGACATCTGAACTCTAATTATGATTCACTCTAATGTCAGGTGTCTACTCAACAATACTGACTATGAGAACTGAATCAAAATGGGGTTCAACAAAGTATTAGCATAAGGCTAACAGGAAACCCTAGTGTTCACTGGGGGTTGGGGAACGCAGCTGTTTGTGGTGAGGAAAAATACACTCTAAAACGCTTAAAAACACCAAACATGCTCTAATATGAATTAATACGCACAGTGGAAACTGTCATAGCACTGAAGCTTCTTTATCTCTTCTCTTAGCCAATAAGGGAAGTAAAGGCCGTTCTTGGACTGGCTGCTTTGGAAAGCCCAGCCAATAGCATAACAAGTATCAATTTGCCTTGTATTTGAGCTTTACAAGCTGATTTATTTAGATAGTTTACATCATCTGTGAATTTTCTGCAAATAATTCGGAAGTATGTTCCACAAATAAATCCATTTTTAGGCAAGGGTCCACTGATTCAAACTTATTCAACTCGGTACTATAGCCTTTTTTTGGTTTGTTTAAAAAAAAATCTTTTTCTTTGTCACTTTAAAAGATTTGTTTTGTAGTTACATTTTGCAGGATTTATGCTACTTTACAGTCTCAAAAAATATTATCTTGGTCTCATTTTTACATTCCCTAAACGTGGATTTTTTTCTTTACAACCATTTTAATAAATCTTTTTTCTTCTGTTTTAGAAACCATGTCTAATCATTGCACAACGTAATTACTTCAAGATTGCGAACATCACAAATATATTTTATTGATTTAGTAGAACAAATACAACAATGCAGCTGTTGTGGTTCCCGTGTAAATTATCCACAACAGCTAATTTCCCCATAATCAATTTCTTCCTTCTTGGTTTTTCTCCTCTGTTCATGATCTGACTCGCAGTTTTCTTTGTGTGCTGCGTCTTTGATCCAACCATTTGAATAGGACTGCAGCAACAACAGTGCTGCTGGCACCAAAATCTGGGCTGAGTTCTGGCGGCCTCTAGTGGACAGGTACAGGAAAAGAAATTTACCTTATAGTCTTCGCAGTCCGCATACATTGCTTTTTCTGAATTGTGCTGCAATGATGTCACCAGGGATGGAAATTAAACATTTTCTCCACCAGCTGCTGCGCCTGCAGGAGAAAAATGTTTTACCGGCCACTCAGACATTTCACCAGCCACAGTTTTTTTTCTTTCAATTACAAACCCCACCAGTACAAGCAAATTACATATATGTCACATACAATGACTATAAAAACCAATTTACTGACAATAGGTTTGCCGTACAAATGTACGTATACAGACTAATTTAACATAACAAAGTATGGATACCTTAACAGGGTTTCAGTGTAATGAGTTCACTTGAAGTAATTACTAACAACAAACTTTAACTACACAACCCTAGCATTCTTGCAATTATTTCCTATGTTGAACATTTCCACATTTTGGCTGCAACTCCCCCAGATAGTATTAAGTTAAGATGAGTCTAGTCATGTTTAAATGGTATCAATAGCTGTTTTCTAACTGTTCTATGTGTTGCTCCTTACTTATTACGTTTTATATTGAAATTCACAATTATTCCTATTACTAAAAACATGACATAACGTGTTCATTATTAACTCTACGGGCCATCATCATTCCTGTGTTATCCCCATACCTGTCAAGTCTCCCGTTTTTTCCGGGAAACTACTGTATTTTATTTCACCTCCTGTATTTTATAACCCCCCCTCTCACATTAGCTTCTTTCCCTCCCCGCCTTTGGTAGTAATACCTTCTGTGACGTTACTGTGTGGTAATTAACATATCGGTTAGTTTGACACATATTTCTGAATGGGCTTACACGCTTTTTAGCTTTAATTGTCTAGTTTTCTGACTCGTCCCGTCTCGTATCCGCTCATTTTCTCGGACTCCGGTTAGCAGCGACCGTTAGCTGAAATGGCGCTATTTATAACCTTAGAGGGGCGGGGCCAAGGAGGACTGAGGGATTTCATTGGATAAGCCCAATGTCCGTCAATAAAATCAACCAATGGGCTGTCGCGGTCGATAAAAATTATATTTGATGTGTATTTTTTGGTTAAATTGTGACAGCCTAGGTTCGTCCCATATACAATATGTGCATCAGTCTGTAGTCCAGTCAGCCACTCCCACCCTGGACAGAAGTTCAATCTCAGCTTTTTATTTATTTATTTATTTTCTGTTCAAATTGTCCACCCACCAAGGCATAAACAAACTAAGCTAAAGATCAATCTCCTCCACCTCCTCCCTGAACTACTATTGCTAGCTAAAGTAATGCAACGTTCCGGCCAAAACAACCAATCAGAACCAGGAGGAGGGTCTTAGCGCTGTCAATCAATCTCATTCACTCACTGCTAAATGTGCTAATGGTGGAGAAACAACTTATCTGAACTAGCTGCAGCATAGCACAGCGCAAGGGGAGTGAGGGAGCAGCCATGAGATTGTGATTAACAGCAATAAAACTCTCCTGTCTCTGATTGGTTGTTTCTAGATAGCACTGGGAGAAAGCAGATGAAATAAATGTTTAACAGATTATTTCTATCTATCTATCTGTCTGTCCGTCCGTCCGTCCGTCTGTCTGATTAGCTCTCTGATGCCTTATAGGAGGCAGAGCTGCATGTGGCTGCGTCTTAGTATCAAAGCCGTTAATGAGTCAGAGGGCTGATCACAGGAGACGGGATGAATGAGCGGCTCAGTGAGAGCTGAGGAACATCACAGGGACAGACGAGAGAAGGAGGTCCAGAAAGGAGAGGCGGGCACAGATCTGAAACTTTCTGCCCGATCAATAACGTGTCGTATTTATTTATTTTGCTCTGGTTCCCCTTCTCATCGCTGCGTTTTTATCGACGGATCCCGCACACAGAGCGCTGGATCCGTAGACTGTGTGATGGGCCCTCAATGCTAAACTGAACAGTGAAACGCATTGAACAGTCGATGATGAGACGGGAGATTAAAGCCTGTTGCCAGACTCTTCTGTAAAATCAATTAAAACTTACTTCAGATGATGTTTGTCATGTTTCAGTTTTTCGATCTGCTTGACATTCTGATTTATTCAAGATGAAAATGTACCCCTTAAAAACGAACGTCCAGGTGCACGTCCCATTGGTGACGTCATGTGACACAAGGCATAACTGACCAGTTATTTGGAGTGGATCCCCTGTAATTCTCTCTCTCTTTTTTCCCCCCAGTTCTATTTCCAAGTTCTAATCAGATTTTTTCCCCCTCATATTCAGGCTTTGTTCAGAAAATTGTGGAAAGAATTAGCAACAATGAAAGGTGTTATTGGTTCCATTAAAAGGGTTTTAATGATAGGCAGACAAGCTAAAATGCCTCAAAATCTTTGTCAAGAACATTAGGCATCTTTTGTGGTGTAGCATGGAGCAGTGGCTTATCAAAAGACAGGCTGGGAAGCCTCATCGAAGGTCCTTCCTCCCAGCAGCTCTTAGACTTTAGAACATCGCTCCTCCCAACAAAATCATTAGATGTTTGCAACCCAGCGGATGTTTGCACATCTCTGTTGTTTAAACTTTTTTTTGCCCTTCCTATGTGGCACCAAGTGTAAAAAATTGATTGAAAAGATTTAACAGACAGTCTTTTTGTTTATATTTGGGTTACTTTTCTCACATTTAGCGTACTTTCTTCACATTTAAAATGGAACATGTTACCATGTTGCCAAATCTAAATCTAAATATTTAATCTACATCCAAAAGTTAAATCTACCTGCTAAATCTAAATGTCAGTGTAAATATGATATTTGGAATTTAGATTTGCTAAGAATTTGTGAAACGTAAACATTGTAATTTATGAGTTTTTTTTTGTTGTTGTTGTTTTTTTGACATTGTCAAGTTAAATGTGACAAAAGCTCTCTATGGAAAAGTAATTTAAATGTCAAAAACCACACTGTACAATTTTTGTATTTGAATTTTACACATTGCGTCCCACGCCTTATCAATACTGTTGTTTGTATGCACAAATACACACGCTCAGTTTGTAGGGGTTTTTTTTACGCATTCTACTCAGTACCACATCTCTTTTTATTCTATTTTTATTAACTGCACTTATTATATTTCTTTACAATAAAGCAATTTTGCCCTTCTTGTACGGTCTCTTATTTTTAGCTTCTGTTTTTATTTTATTTTATTTTTTATCTTTGTGTGAATCTATCTTCTTCACTTGCCTGTCACTTTGCTGCTGGCACATGTGAATTTCCCCTGAAATAAATAAATAAATAAATATTCCGTTCTGTTCTATAGCTACCATGTTAGCAGAAATGCTAGCTGAACGCCAAGCAGAAAAGAAGAAAAGGTGTATTTTTTCCCCTCTTCGGTGTGCTTTTTAACTAACTACTGCCAATTTTTAAAAACCAAATTCGTGAAATGCTGCAGTGTAAATCCACACTTCATTGTCCAGTTGAGGTTTGTTGTCAGTGTAAATGTTTTAGAAGACAGCAAATTCTGTAATATCTCTAAAACAGCTGAGAGGAAGCGAGATGTGAATTATATTCCATCATCTCTTAGTAACCAGTTTGAGGGACGATATTTACTACATCTGTATTCAAACGCAAGGCGCGCAAGGGAATCAAAAGTTGACCAGAGAGCGTTTCAACCGCTCCGTGCATGCGGCTGTAAATGTGGAACAATGCTGCCATCTAGTGGCGGAAAGTCGCAACACTCCGTTTCCTGCAAACACAAAGTATCGACAAAATGGTGCCCAGTGCTCGGCCATGACAATGCAGGTCAGAGGCGCTGCGTGTGCTGCACACAATAGCTGAAGAAAAAGCGTGTCTTAAAACAAACAAACAAACATGGAGTCAAGGTTTGTTAAAAACCTGTAAGCGATTCGGGGCTTAAAGAACGCAAAGGCTTTGCTTTGAAGTGTAGACAAGAGGGCTGACTGCAGTCAGCTGCACTCCTGAAACCCTGTTAAAAAAACTAAAATAAATGCATTGCTTTGACATCACCATGGCACGTGTGAATCCATGTGCGTTTTCACCTGTGGGCAAAAAAAAAAACAAAAATTGAAAAGCTGGGTGCGGACATGAGGGGAAAGAATGCGGCAAACGTACACACACACACACACACACACACACACACACTGGCGCTCAGATCACACTGCGCTGCGAGTGCTGCAGGCAAATGCGCACGCTGAAAAGGCCGTGCCTGCTCCATCAGGCCGTACATGCAAACGTCTCTGTGCAGAAGCTAAATCTGGAGCTCCCTCTATGCCACGCTGCTAAATAAGCCTGTGATCTTTTGCTACGGGGTTGTCGGTTGGGGGTGGGAGGTGAATGTGGGCCACGGTGCTCATGCGTGAGTTCACCGAGGGTTTAACATGAGTGAGTGAACCCAGAGAAGAAGAGGGGTACAAAATGGACAAAGATGCCCGCCACCATGCCCTCGTCTGAGCGGGTGAAAGGCTGAAAGTCAGGATTACGACAGGCTTCGCAGAAGGCCTCCGGTCAGTCGTCGAGTCTGCCGCCATTTACTGGGGCATTTCAGTAACTGGCGAGGATAAAGACGAGGGATGAGGGGTGGATTTAAGCATTTAGTGATGGGTTAGAGCAGCGGCACAGCTGTTGCTGCAAACCTGTGGCTGATTCAGTCGAAACCTCACAGAGGAGTGTTTTATCTGTTTAACTAGACAACGCAGGCTGGTTGGAGACGGCCTTACATAGGGAAACGGTCGACGTTTCGTCAGGTTTCAACAACTCAAATTTAAGTCTTCTCAAGACTATCAAGACTGATATGAGTGACATTTAAGCCCTTTATCAGGACAGAAATGTACAAGATGAAATTACATCATTTATACAGTTCTGCCAACTTTTTTTTTGGGCACAGAATGCAAGTAGCATCACACGGGTTGGCAACAGATGTGAGCCAGTAGCAAAGATAAATGTTGCCATCTCTGATTGGTGATATTTTACACTTGCCAATGACAGATGCAATAAAGCTTGCTAGCTAGAAAGGATTTATTAGCAGCTAGTTGGTGGTAGTCTCAACCGCCTTGAGCCACAGAACCCAACGAAGACGTCTGTGTTCGGCTCAAACTGCTGCCTGACAGAAAACTCAGAGAAAAATAAACCACATAGAACATACGAGACTAAAGTTCAACTTTGCCCTGCCACAACAAAATTTAAGTCCTTTGACTCACGTTTTTAAGGCCACCTTGCACATTTCCTAATGAATTTAAGACAATTTAAGGCCTTAACTTTAGATACATTAATTTAAGATGTTTTAAGGATGCATAGACACCTTTTCTTTCTTTCTTTCCTCCACAAATATGATCTGACATGTTAAAATAACTTGTCAAAGTAGCGATTTCTACTACATCTTGCTTATTAAGTTCGACATCATAATCCCTTCGAGCTACTGCCTAAGATGAATATTAATGAGAAAAACTTTTATTTACAGGGAGATATCAATATTCTTTTTTAAAAAAAAAAAGCACACTGGAGACGATGATTCGAGGAAAATTTCCAGGACTTGTTTTTATTAAGAGAATTTCAGAACATAAGAGAGGGACCAGACACCTGCATTAGTTAGAGAAGGAATCCAAATTCAATAAAAACAAACAAAAGGAAAAGTAAAGAGAGAGAAAAAAAAAAAAACAACAACAAAAAAACCCAAAAACCGAGTGTTTAGAAAAGCTGACGCGACAGCCCGGATGGAGCAGGAGCTGTATTTTTTTTTGTTTGTTTTGTTTTTTCAAAGTTTTTTTTTTCTTTTAATCTTATTTAACACGCAGGGTCGTCTAAGGAGACGGGGGTCGGAGGCAATCGCTGTTTCCCGGAATGTTTCACTTGTTCGTCTTCCTCTTTCTTATGGACAACACGCTTAAGCACACCTTTTTTTTTTTTGTTTGTTTTTCTTCGTTTGTTTGTTTAAAACACAGTTTGAGTGAAATAAAAGAGAAAAGAAACAAGACCATAAAACCAAAGGGGGGGGGGGGGGGGAACCGAAAAAACAAAAAAAAAGAGGGGAGAGAGAGAGAGAGCGGGGAACTCACTGCACATTTAGAGGTCTAAAAGAATCACCCACATGAACATGGCTGAACCGTTAATAAAAGATGGACAAAGGCTGATCTGTCGGGAGGGGGGGCGGGTGTGGGTAGTCTAATTTGTGGGGCAGAGCAGGAGAAGGAGGGAGGAAAAGAGAGAGAGAGAAAGAGAGAGAGAGAGAGATCGGGGAGTCGGAGGGGAAATAAACACAGTAATACACAACTCACGACATTAGCCAATCCGGCAACAAGGGACACGCTTTCTACACCAAACAAGCCTTCAACAATCATGAAATGCCATTTAAAAAAGATTTTAGTGTGGTTTTTTTTCTTTATTCCTTGCCTGCAGACACTTGATATGACCACTGCAAGTCTGCCAGGGCGCTCCATTATCAGCTTCGCTTTTTTGTGCTAAAAATCTGTACGGATACTTATAAAATCATTGATAAAAATATTCCTCTGTTAACAATACGCCTCGGAGGGGGGAAACCATGTGAGAGACTTGAGGAAGGGGTAAAGGGTTGGGGGGAGGGGGGGAGAGGAAGGGGAGGTGGATGTAGAGTAGGAGGAGGAAGCTGGAGGGGTCGGAGGTCGGGGGCGGGGGCAGTGGTGCTACTCGGACTTGGCGTCGTCCTTGGCCTCCTCGGGGGCTGCCTCCACCTGTGGGGGGGATTCAGAGGGGCAAAACGTCAGCTGGGTGGGTTCGGTGGGGCGTTGCGCGGTCACGCGGTCGCCGCCTCACCTCGTTGGTCTTGGCCTCTCCGTTCTCAGAGTGGTTCTCCTCGTTGGCCTCCGCCTCGGCGTTCTCCTTCGCCTTCTTGGTCTTCTTGTCCTCCTTCTTGTCGTTCACCGCCTTTTCTTTCTGCCAAAGAGAGAACGAGAGAAAAAAAAGATGCAAACAAACAAACAACAACCCCTGAGCCGACAGAAAGAGAAAACGCAGAGTTCCAAGAAGCGGTTGGGCCCAAACGGGTGGCTCCACCCCCTTACCTTTGCCGCCTTCTTCACCTTTGGCTCCGGCTTAGGAGGAACTGGTTTCTGGGGACGCAAACGGCTCCCGGTTACTCTTGGCAACGCTTTTATTTTGAACATTTACAGCTTTTTTTTTTTTGTCTCCCCTCTTTTCTGTTGTTTCTGAATCCAAACTTTTCTTAATGCTGGAAGTTTAAACGACCAGAAAAACGTTTTAGAGCAAAAACGCGACTGAATGCTTCTTTTCTCTTTCTTTAATTCACGTTTAATAACTTTGAAATGCGCACAAAGCAAGTAACTAAACTTTTTATGCTTTCAAAGCTTGTTTTCTACTTATGCTGTGCTTTTAACATCTCACAGACGATTCCTAAGTTTTGAACAGTTCCTCGCGCTGCCAGTATGCATTTAAAAGTTGTTCTAATGTTTCAAAGTTTGCTTGTATGTTTATTTTTCAGTTTCAGAAGTCAGGAAATGGATATCAGTCTCTTTGTCACTCTCTAATTGTTACTGATAAGACTTTTCTTGGAAACTCTAACCGTTTGACGAATCGGAGACGCATCAATCAGGATTTTCCACGCTTAGTAATAATCATTTTTGAATTTCTCGGAAGGTCTGACTTCCTGAATTTGACTAAATCTGACGATTTGCTCCTCTGACAACAGGGAAGAGAGGAAAATGTGCTGCTTGTTCTTTGATTAAAAACAGCAGATTTGAATCAAAAAAAAAAAAGAAGAAGAATTATTTAAATTATCACCTCCATTTACACATAACAGCTCATGCTCCTTAACTTTTTATTTTTATCAATCTCACTTATTTTTATGGCCAATTGATCAGTTGGTTCCTACAACTAAAGTTTATTTTGTTTGTTACACAGTACTGTGAAAGCAGTATGCTCAGGACATGTTCTGTAGTTTTGTCATTAAACGAATATACGAAACTTTTATTTGTTTCGTATTGACATGATTCCGGTTTAAAAAGTAAAAAAAAGGAAAGTTAGACGCCTCATTTTACTCCCTGAGAGGAGTCAAAGTTTGCTTGATATTTATTGAACGTTACGACTATTCGGGTATCCTGAAGCGTGGGGTGATGTTCGGCGCGTTCGTCAACGGAGCCGGCTACACTAAGTGTGATCAGTGAGAGATTCTTACCGCCGATAACCGAGCTGATCTCCTCTGGGGCTGAAACAAAAGAGGATACGGTCAAAGTTTGGACAAAACGTGGCAGCTGGTGGAAAAACACATTTCGATTCAATCGAACACAAGAGCACATGTCCGGTGAAGCGGCTGCGTTTTAATGAAACGGAACCAGAGGACACCGCTCCGCTCACCTCCTCCTTGTCTCCTCCTTCTGTTCCCTGTGCCTGGAAAACAAAACAGAAACAAAACTCAAGATGAGGAAATAAATCATAAATAACATCCCTGCGCTCAGCGTTCGGCTTATTACTGTAAGCAGAACAGTATCGCATTCCGGTAAGTCGCGAACCCCTTGGAAAAACTTTTCAATTTCACATGAAAACTAAAAGAAGAAATCCAAATCCAGGTGGATTTAACGCACTGCGGGCTTAAAATGTGGCCGTCATGCGTAGATTGAGGAGCAGGGAGCAGGAGCCGCGCCATGCGGCTCCGCGGAGCCGCATTTTGAGGGTCCAGGCCCCGCTTTCGCCCCCCGCCTCCGGCTCCTTCATTCAGTGCATGCAGCTCGGATTTGAACGCTGGCGCGGGAGCCTTTCAGGAGGGGGCGGGGGGGCCTGCCGGGGGGCGCTCGCGGGCTCCACCCGGCGGCAGAGGCGCGCCACTGCACCCATTTGGGACTACGAACAAAGAGAGAAAATATATAATTTTACCGAAACGCCGCGGCGAATGTCCGATTTCGCGGTCAAAACGCAAAGCGGGGGCTCCGGGGCATTTTCTGGCGCTACTTGCCGGCGGTTCGGTGGGCCCGCGGCGGTAAGCGGAGCGTTTTGTTCTCGGTAGGTCGGGCGACGAAGGTGGAAGAGAGCTGCAAAGCATGGCTGCTGCTTGTGCTTTAACTGCATGGAGACCGAGAGAGACTTCTGACTCCCCCAAAGGACAGCGGCTCGCGCTCTCCACACGCGCTTTAAAGGCCGTGCGCGAGCGGGAAAATATCCATTCCACCACACAAAAAATTTACATTATATGCAGAAAGCAGGCAAAAATCCCCGGCGACGGAGAACGGTTATACGTTGCGTTATAATTAAGTAATGTCTCTGAGGGATGTCTTCACAATCGTTTGCACTGGATTAATGGCTGATTTGCCCCTCCAAATATTTGTATTATTTCGAGAATACGTACCTTTCTCTTGGGCATGTTGATCTCTTGGAGGTTTCCTTACAAATACAACTAAAAACTGGTTTTCTTAGTGGGTTCAGTGCATGTGAAGACGAGTGTCTCCCCTTATGCTCGGCAGTGTAGTAAACACACTGGAACAGAGAGGCGAGTGGTTGAATGGGGGGAGGGGTGCGGCTAAAGCCGTGATTGATAGGCTCTCGGCCAATCAGGTGACGCCATTCGGGGCCGCAGAACACTTGGAATTTTGGAGCCGGTGATGTTCCGAGGTCTGCGCGGATGGCTTCTTCTTCGCCGAGGCAGAGGATGGGAGGAAGCCGCCGCAATAATGGAGGGGCTTTCTGTGCCTTCGAGGACGTGTTTTCCACGCACACACGGTGTGACTGCGAAGCGGAGGCCTCGCTCGGCCGCGTACGTACGCACGCGCACACACACGCACAGGCGCGCGCGCGCGCTGAAGGCAGGCCCTGACGGCAGAAAGCAGGCCAGCCACATGCCCCGGTGTTTAAAGCTGTGCATCCCCCGCTGGAGAGCGTGAAAGCGGGAGCGAACATCTGAGAGATCTCTCCACAAATCCCGTCTGTGTTTCTGCCCAATATGGCGCCCACTGCTCTACGACACTTTTTTTTTTTTTTTTTTTATCTTCTCAGTGTGCTTTCCTACATTTGTTACAGGCTACTTGTATAGAAGGTCAAAAGTGCCACAATCCAAATACTGAATAAACGATTTCAGCTAATATTTATATACTGGTTGTTTAAATAAAACTTTAATATGTACATTAAATATGCAAACGTGTTTAGAATTATTTAATATTGTCAGTAAGTAATTAGATACGTTTATTTTTATATCAGATTTTTGTGTTTCTATATTGTTATATTTGTCGTGATGGTGCTAAACATAGCAACGGTAGAAAAAGTTTGCTCAGAAGGAAATATATAGTCCGGTTATCCTAAATTTGTCTTAGGCTCTTTATATGGAAGCCCAAAAGGGCCACAATCCAAAAAACGTAATAAACACTTCAAATGAATATTTATGTGCTGGTCGTTTAAATAAAACTGTAATATATATATAAAATAAGTACAAACGTGTTTATAATTATTTAATAGTGTCAGCCAGTTATTACATACAATGTATATTTTTTGTATCAGTTTTTTGTATTTCTTTACAATTATTTGTCATGATTGTGCTAAACATACTTAGAATGAAATATGTAGACCTGTTATCCTAAATTTGTCTTAGGCTCCTTTTATGGAGGGCCAAACCTGCCACAAATAAAATTAAATAAACTGTTCAAAATTTATATACAAGTTGTTTAAAAAAAATTAACATGTCCATTAAATAAATGCAAATGTGAATGTGTATATAATTATTTAATAGTGAAAGTAATTTATTAGCTACGGTGTTTTTTAATCAGTTTTGTTTTGTTTTCAATAGAGTTTTAAATGCAATATTTGTCATCACTGTGCTAAACATGGAAATAGTGGCAAAAGCTTACTTAGAGTTAAATATATAGTCAGGCTATTGCAGATATAGTTTAGGTTCCTTCTATAGAGGGCCAAAAGTGCCACAATCCAAAAAATTTAATAAGCTGTTTACATGAATATTTATATTGGTTGTTTAAATAAAACTGTAACACATCCATTAAATAAATACAAATATGTTTATAATTTTTTTATAGAGTCAATAATTTGTTAGATACCATGTTTTTTTTTTATCAGATTTTTTGTGTTCCAATATCGTTTTAATTGCAGTACAGTGAACCCTTGTTTTTCTTCTGGGCAAAAGCATTTACCAAAATTTGCCAAGCTGTATTACGTATATTTAAATACCGTAACGTTGTTGACACACAGGTAGAGAAGAAGCGCACAGACTGTTTAGCCAATCAGGACGCAGAACACAATGCACTGTGAAAAAAAAAAACTGCACAAAAAAATCCGCGAAGCAACGAAAGGTGAACCGCGTTATAGCGAGGGTTCAACTGTATTGGTCATCACTGTGCCAAGCATACCAATAGCAAAACCTTGCTTAAAGGTTTCGCAAAATCTTGCTTAAAGTGAAACAAAAAAAGACAGTAAAACAACCTTTGTTTTACTGTTTGTAAACGCATGTAATAAATATATAAAAGGGCCAATTGGAATATCTACCCTTAATGCATAGCGGTTGTCAGTTTTGGACTCTTTGTACCCTTTATGATGAATCTTTTATGAGATGTTTCAGTCGGGTGACTGTAGAAAGCATCACTCTACCTGATGACATATGCCAATTGACTTCCAACCAGACCAAACTGCTCTATTTAAATTGGTAATATGTAGAGAGTCGAATAGAAAACATTTAGATGCTAACATTGAAAAGTGCAAAGTTTGATATTTTTTCTTCTTTTTTTCCAAATGTGTTGTTCTGACAGCTTAGAAGCCAGCATCATATGTCCGCCTGCTTTACCATGTCGGGCAGATTTGCTTAGCGAAACGAGGCAAATTGGACACTCTCCTTTTTTTTTTAAATATATTTGATTAATTGAATGATCACATCTGGTTTCAAGCTGGGCTGCATGGTGGAAGCATTGTTGTCTTCCAGCAAGAAGGTTCTAACCTCAAACACACAGAGTGTGTGCTAGTCAGTGAAGATACTGTGCATGGACACATTTAGGAGAGGTGCTCACACTTCTGAGAAGTTTAAAATGAACAACGTTGTTTTTTACACTGCAGTTTGAAGTGAGCGCTGCTCGCTCTGAACCTCTGCTCGGTGTGAATAAAGACCTATACTCTCTTTCCAGGGTCAAACTGAATATTTCTTGCAGAAAGAACTGTAGGATTTTTTTTTTTTTTTTACCTCTCTGAAGTGCTGAGTGATTTATTTGGGTGTGAGCGCATGTGGCCAGCAGAAATAAAGTCCAGCTGAGTCACACACACACACACACGAGCAGTTTTTGTTGCCCCTGTGTGTGTTGGCTATTTAGATCTGAGTCTCTCTAGCTTTAAACTTGACTATTCTGTGTTCAGTTTTGGCCCCGTATGGCGATATCTGTAAGAATATAAGATGAGGGCTCAGGACCCTCAAAATTAAAATATTAAATTGAAATATCTTGGAACTCCAATTTTTCTATTCTCATCCCATCCCAGCCAGCATACCTAGGTGGGCCCCATATGGGATAAAAGAGGGCTGTCATATGGGTCCCAAAAGGGTTTGTCCACGGGTTCCATGGTGGCCCCTCATGGGTTTGCCCAGGTAGATTTTAATGGGCTCTGACTGGGTCTTCAGTGGGGCCCAGATGGTTAACTTACACGAGGCCCATCTGTGGCCCACTAGGGTGCTTTCAGGAATAATTACCTGGGCCCCAATTGGGTCTGAACTGGGCTAAAATATGGGTAACAAGTGGGTTTGTCCACAGTTTCCATGGTGGCCCCACATGGGTTTGCCCAGGTAGATTTTAATGGGCTCTGACTGGGTCTTCAGTGGGGCCCAGATGGTTAACTTACACGAGGCCCATCTGTGGCCCACTAGGGTGCTTTCAGGAATATTTACCTGGGCCCCAATTGGGTCTGAACTGGGCTAGAATATGGGTAACAAGTGGGTTTGTCCACAGTTTCCATGGTGGCCCCACATGGGTTTGCCCATCCTATATCATTTATAGGATGGGGTTGTCCTATAAAACAACCCCATTGTTTTATAGGAACAATGGGGTTGTTCTCACCTAACCTTGAAATGAATAACATTCATAGATATGCAGTTTTAAACAAACCAAAGTCCTAAAACGCTTTATCACAAAATTTGTTTAAAGAGAAAAAAAGAAATTTCCTTTGGTCAAGGCTGTTTATTTTGTAATCAGAAGTTATTTTATACCTCAGCAATTATTAGAACTTAATTAACAAAGCAAACGGTGCCACAAGCACAAATGGCGCTCTTAAACAACAACAACAAAAAAAATTTAAAATCTACAAAATTGTTCACATGGCATTTTTGAACAACAAACTTGTTTACTGGTACATACACACACCTTTCACAAAACCTTTTAGAATAACCTACATGCATGCTTACACTTGAAAGCTTGCATATTATTGTAACTGTCCTTCTTGGAAGACCTGCCCACCAGAGTGAGAATTGGCAGCCTCCCTACTTGCTCTAACTCTCCTATTCCCACCCCTGTCACGGGCTCCAGTGAACCACTTTGAGAGTGCCTTTTCCGCATCTTTATGTGTGAGTCCAACGATGGAACCATTTCTTTTAAGTGCCCCTAAAATAACAAGCAAAGGTAGAAACTGTATTAACGTTTTACTTTAGTACAATGTAACATTCATGACATTTGCCTCTCCCCCTTCAGGGGGCAAAAATGCTTGCAAAGATCTGCCAAAATAAAAGCACTCGAGTCTTTATTATTATGAACACACACTAGATTCTTAGTTCAAATTGAAAATATCCATCTATATCTTTCTTATACTGATATAAGAAAGGTTCTATAGTTATTTTGTATTGTTTGAAATACAAATATCATTTAAAATTTTTGTCAGCTATCAAAAGTTCTTGAGTGATAGAACACTATGTGAATAAAACCAAAAGATTACTACAAATAAACAAAAGGCATATGACAAACAAAATAAATTAACAAATGTTTAAGGAAAAAAAATGAAAAGAAAAGTTACTCTGACCATAAAAACTGATATTTACCATACACAACATCAAAGAGACGCAGGTCCCGGAACTGGTGTTTCCCATGTCGGCCAAACAGGTTGAACTGGACTGCTAATTCATGGGACATCAGGAATCGCATAGCCCGTCGTATTGCGTCATCCAAGGATGCTCCTCTAATTTCTGCAACCATGGCAACCTTAAATATAATGACAATTGCAAGACAACATTTGAAAATCAGGATGCAATTTAGTTTTTATTAATTGATTTGTTATTGTTTCACACATATATAGCTTATATGCTTAATTTTATACATGGACAAAATGCCAATTAATTTATGCATCAATTTATGCGTCACAATAAATTTTTCTGGACAATAAATTCCCAGAAGTTACTGTGATTAAATGTTTTACAACCATTTTCAAATAATATAATAGTAAGAACACATTCTCAAAGATTGATAAACTTTAAATTCTCATGAACAATGAGCATTGCAACTGGAAGACAATTTAAATATCCAATTATGAAGTCTTTGTAAACAAATGTGTACTTCAAAAAATGGCAAGCTGAGACCTAAACACCAGACTGAATACTTGTCAAGCAGTTTTTAGTAGAAACAGAAAAATTATAAATTATGGGAATTTGTTTTAATTTATCATGTCATTAGTTAATTGCTTACTGCAATGGGGCTAATTTAATGTTAATTTTTAAGGAACAAAATTTTAACTTACAACTCCAGACATGAAGTCTGAGTCACCCAGCTTCTCATTCATGCCCAGGACATCATTGATTGTGCACATTGGAAAAACAGCTCCTTCAGGTGGTTCAACCGGTGGTGAAGCAGATTTCTGTCTCAGCAAGGTACTCAACAACTGTCCGTGTAGTTTTTGTGTTTCTCTAACCTCCTCAAGAAGCGTAACCAGCCTAGTAAACATAGCCTCTCCCAAGCTGGAGCTGCTCCTGCTCAAAGAAGTCCCAGGACTCATAGAAAGACTTGCAGTTGCACTTCTCAGATTTGGAGTTGTGCTGGGGCTTCTCTTTCTGGACACACTGAGACTACACACTTTTGAGGCAGATCCAAATGTGGTAGGTTCCAAGGGAGGAGAAGGTGGAACTTCATTCTCTGAGGAGTCCACACTGTCTTCACTTGAAGAAAATGTGCCCCATTTGTGGGAGGATCTGAAATGATAAATCAGAATTTAACAAGTGGTAAAAGTTGGTAAAAAAAAAAACAACAACCAAAAAACAAAAAGGCTGCAGTCTAGTGAGCAATTTAACTATTTTATTTCAAGTTAACTGTGAGAGATACAGAAATAATATCCAAAAGATAAAACGTTACAGTTGAACCTATGACAACCAATATGGTTAAAAAAACAGTAATCTAGTTCATTTAAAGTAGGAATGTGGCAAAATCTATAGTAAAGCTCACAAGTATTAGCATTTTTTCCTGTGTAATTTTCCATTCTTACAAATATGTTGTTCCTTTAAGTCCTGAAGGATGAGAAAAAAGTAAAGCAAAGAGAACCAAATGGGTAAAGGAATTGAGAGCGGCTCAAATGACAACTAGGAAGACAGAAGGTTTAGAGTTGTGTGTTACATAAGTCCCTGTTCCACACTACCTTCTACGTCGCTTTTCTGGGATATCACTATCTGTTTGAAGATCTGATGTTGCTTCTGCCTTTGCAAGCTTTCGTCGTGCTTCTCCATAGCTGTCTTTAGAAAAGAATTTTTTTTAAAAAGGATTAACACATTTGTAAATCTAAAGCTCACGTTTTCAAAATTTTCATACAAGTAAATGTTTGTCACCTGCATTTCCAAGAACACGCACACAGCATATCTTCCATGAAGCATCTGGCTGTAGTTGTTGCTTTACTGCTTTAGTGACATTTAAAGCATTATCGATTAGATCTTTTACAGTGGTAAAAGCAATAACTTAACCGTTGTTAAATGACTCATCTTTCAGTTCATATTTTAATTCTAAATGTTAACATTCATGGGGTACCACTCTTCAGAAGTGGTACCCCAACATAGACTGTAAGTCTATGTTGGCCATGATTAAGGAATTTCCTAAGTGTAATGTTATTATAGAGTCTTATTTACTGTCAGTTTTGGCAGAAGTAGTAATTTGTACATAAAGCTTGCCTGATAAAATGGTTATAAAATTGCAACAAAACATTTAATTCCCAAAACCTTATGAAAATAAAAATGATAAAACTACCTTTTTCAAATCGTTGATGGGTGATCTTCACAGTTTCGTGCTCTTCAAGTCTGCAAAGAAATGTATGTTCATAATGCAGTTAATATAACATTTGGGCTTCTCCAAAAAATAATATTAAGGCAAAACAGCCTATGTATAGAGCAGGGGTGTCAAACCCCAGTCCTCAGGGGCCAGTGTCCTGCAACTTTTAGCTGTTGCTCTGCTGCATCACACCTGAATAGAATAATTAGGTCATTAAGGCTCAGGAGAACTGATCTACACAAGGAGAAGGTAATTAAGCCATTTCATTCCAGTGTTTTTTACCTGTGGCACATCCAATAACTGCAGTTTACCGGATCTCGAGGACTGGAGTTTGAGACCCTTGGTATAGAGTACTCACTGTAGCCATATATTGTAAACACTGAACAGTTTCACTAATGCAATTATCCTCATTTACTGTGTATAGTACTGTGACAAGACAGTAGTATTAATCCTAAGAGCAGTTTAGAAAATCACTAAGAAATCACTCCTAAAATATTGCACGTATTAAAGAACAAGAGCTACACTTAAAATATTGCAAAAACAACAAAAAGAATTCTTCATCTTTCAATCTTTGATTCAGGCGTGGCCGCTGAAGAACACAAAACTGTGCAGATTGAAACAAACTCTGGCAGAACAAAACACTTTAAAGTGTCACTTACAAAATAAAAAAAAGGATTTAAAAATATTTACTATACCTTCATCCTATTTACAAAAAAAGCTTTTATGCCAAATATACTGTGCCCCATATAGTGTTGCCCATTTCTATCCCATTCCCAGTTAGCCCACATTAATGCTGAAAAGGACCCATACATTTAGCCCAAATGGGTCAACAATATGGGCTGCACAGTGGCGCAGTTGGTAGCACTGTTGCCTTGCAGCAAGAAGGTCCTGGGTTCGATTCCCGGCCGGGGTCTTTCTGCATGGAGTTTGCATGTTCTCCCTGTGCATGCGTGGGTTCTCTCCGGGTACTCCGGCTTCCTCCCACAGTCCAAAAACATGACTGTTAGGTTAATTGGTCTATCTAAATTCTCCCTAGGTGTGTGTTTGTGTGTGAATGGTTGTTTGTCCTGTATGTCTTTGTGTTGCCCTGCGACAGACTGGCGACCTGTCCAGGGTGTACCCCGCCTCCCGCCTGGAACGTAGCTGGAGATGGGCACCAGCAACCCTCCCGACCCCATTAGGGACAAGGGTGCACGGAAAATGGATGGATGGATGGATGGATGGGTCAACAATATGGCTCCCATTTTAGGTTAACCATATGGGGCTCATGCAGTTAGCCGAGATAAAACCCATGCCCAATTATTACCAATCTCGCCCAAAACAAAACGATTCAATGCAGTTACATTTAAAAAAATAATAATAATAATTAAAAAAAGCACCCTTGCATGGGTGGGTTCCAGCCAAGCTAGCATGCATGAGACCCACCCATGCATGCTGGTTTAACTGACTGGGAGAAAGATTATTAAAAGCCCATAGAATGAAATCACAAGTTACTCTTTTTAAATCATGCAAGTGGTTTTATTGTGTCAAGACACTGAAACAAATTCTGCTAGCAACTTAGATTCTTTAGTGAACCGAATTTATTCTGCCGCGTTAGCGCTCAAATGAACCAATGGTAGCTCAGCAAATAATGGCGCCGCAATATTTGAAAATGTTATGGCCCAAAACAATACGGAGTTTGAAATCGCTCTGCACCAAAATATTCTTATCTTAATTATGGTAGATAACTTATTGTGTGTGTTTTAACAATATCAGAAAAAACTGTCACCGGAAAGGATAAAAAAAAACCCCATAAATAATCTTTTGGGGTACGACGGTCATCCGATCTGTTACGACCAGCACATTTCTTTAACTGGCGATTTAAAATCTCCCTAAAATTTGATATAATGCAGGTAAGACAGACAGAAGAGAAGTACTTACAGATTGTTTCGTAGGACAGCCAACCTGCAGACTCCGCGCGAACGGACTGATGAGGAGAATACGTTGGAGTGTGAAACGGCATATCCATCCGCAGTTAATTTTACGTTTTCCAAGAAATTCAAGATTAATTTTGAGAGTGTTACATCGGTTTAACAAATGTAAAACCGATGTAACACTCAAAAACGTGCTCAAACAAAAATAAATAAATATTGTCGTCCTCCTTATTCAAATGTTGTTTGAAACTATTTTCTTTCGCGGATGTGTAAAATGCCTACTTCAATTCACCAATCTTTATTGGCAAAGGTGCCAAGAGCACAAGTGTCAAACTCCAGTCCTCAGATGTCCTGCAGCGTGTAGATGAGCCACATGTACAAAACCCTGGAATGAAATGGCTTAATTACCTCCTCCTTGTGTAGATCGGTTCTCCAGAGCCTTAATGACCTAATTATTTTATTCAGTTGTGGTGTAGCAGAGGCTCATCTATACGCTGCAGCACACCTGCCCTTGAGGACTAGAGTTTGACATCGCTGCAATAGAGCAATAAAAAGATTAAAAAGATCATTGCAACCAGATTAAAATATATAAAATTAATCATTAATAGAAATGTTAAGTTTTTATTTCATTTTATTTATGCTGACAACTTGGAAAATGTTTGCAGATATATGACACAGATCGCGATGCTCAAAATTGTAGTCTTTCACTTGATAATGAGTTTTGTTTAAATTTATTTTCTAAACATTTTGTAATATTTTTCACAATGGTCTGATCTGAACAATTTCTCCAAATAAGACTTAAATCCTGTTGTGAAAAAGCTGCAATAAACCCTTTGGATTAAAAAAAAAGCAAGGTGAAAAGTCCAGATCTGAACCTAATTTTGAGTGAGCAGAAGATTACATATACATGGTGCATATTTACAACAGATTATGTCACAAAAATCACATCCAGACTGGACTGGACTGTTCTAGTGTAAATAATAAAAAGAAAAACCGTTAGGGGTTCAAAGTGTAGTAAGAACAATACTGAACTGTTTTAAAAAATAAAGCATTGAAGCATTATTTTTTTAATGGCAATATCCTGGTCTTTTTGGAAGCCTAGTGTCATGTCGGTGTTAGTAAATGAGCCAGACAAGGAGATCACATAGTGAGCATGTTTTAGGTTCAAGTACAATACACCTTGGTGACTTCCAAGACGAGGTAACCATCCAAGGAAAGCTTTTCCTTCTGTTGACAGAAAAGCTTATGCAATTGCTTCTACACTTTATATCAACTCCATTAGAGGCCAACTGAGTACAAATTGCCTTGGCAAGACCATCAATCTGATGTTTTGGGTAATTTTCTTTCCAAATTTTTATGTTCTTGCTCTTGCAGCTTTTGCTTTTGACACATAGTGAAAAGTTTGAAAGTTACAGGTTAACCACATTGTCTATTAAGATGTTCCACAGTTTTGTACCATTCACTGACATAAAAATCTATAGGGTCTACATTTCCTTGTCGAGGTCCAACTCATGTACGGCCATGTTTATGTCATGTGGGTTCAATTTGGTCAGCCCACATGATCTTCTCATGTTGGGCCCACAATACGGAAACCATATGGGCACCCATAAGGGAGGCCCGTATCTGTCCCATTCCCAATTAGCCCACATAAAAAAGGACTAGGGCCTACATGTCCATGCCCAGGTCCAACCCATGTACGGTCAGCCCATGCTTATGTCATGTGGGTTCAATGTGGTCAGCCCACATGGGCTTCCCATTTTGCACCCATGATACTAAAACCACATGGGCCCCACACAGTGTAGCCCATTTCTTTCCCATTCAAAGTTAGCGCACATAAAAAAGGACTAGAGCCTACAAATCCATGCCCAGGTACAACCCATGTATGGTCAGCCCATGCTTATGTCAAGTGGGTTCAATGTGGTTAGCCCACATGGGCTTCCTATGTGGGGTCCATGATAGTGAAACCATAAGGGCCCCACACAGTGTAGCCCATTTCTGTCCCATTCCCAGTTAGCCCACATAAAAAATGGACTAGGCCCTACATGTCCATGCCCAGGTCCAACCCATGTACGGTCAGCCCATGCTTTTGTCATGTCGGTTCAATGTGGTCAACCCACATGGGCTTCCCATTTTGCACCCACAATAATAAAACCATATGGGCCCCACACAGTGTAGCCCGTTTCTGTCCCATTCCCAGTTAGCCCACATAAAAAATGGACTAGGGCCTACATGTCCATTTCCAGCTCCAACCCATGTACGGTCAGCCCATGCTTATGTCATGTGGGTTCAATGTGGTCTGCCCACATGGGCTTTCTATGCGGGGCCCATGATACTAAAACCACATGGGCCCCACACAGTGTAGCCCATTTCTGTCCCATTCCCAGTTAGCCCACATAAAAAATGGACTAGGCCCTACATGTCCATGCCCAGGTCCAACCCATGTACGGTCAGCCCATGCTTTTGTCATGTCGGTTCAATGTGGTCAACCCACATGGGCTTCCCATTTTGCACCCACAATAATAAAACCATATGGGCCCCACACAGTGTAGCCCGTTTCTGTCCCATTCCCAGTTAGCCCACATAAAAAATGGACTAGGGCCTACATGTCCATTTCCAGCTCCAACCCATGTACGGTCAGCCCATGCTTATGTCATGTGGGTTCAATGTGGTCTGCCCACATGGGCTTTCTATGCGGGGCCCATGATACTAAAACCACATGGGCCCCACACAGTGTAGCCCATTTCTTTCCCATTCCCAGTTAGCCCACATAAAAAAGGACTAGGGCCTACATGTCCATGCCCAGGTCCAACCCATGTACGGTCAGCCCAGGCTTATGTCATGTGGGTTCAATGTGGTCAGCCCACATGGGCTTTCTATGTGGGGCCCATGATACTAAAACCATATGGGCCCCACACAGTGTAGCCCATTTCTGTCCCTTTCCCAGTTAGCCCACATAAAATAGGACTAGGGCCTACATATCCACCCCCAGGTCCAACCCATGTACGGTCAGCCCAGGCTTATGACATGTGGGTTCAATGTGGTCAGCCCACATGGGCTTTCTATGTGGGGCCCATGATACTAAAACCATATGGGCCCCACACAGTGTAGCCCATTTCTGTCCCTTTCCCAGTTAGCCCACATTACTGCTAAATAGGGCCCATACATTTAGCCCATATGGGCCAGCCCATATGGGTCCCATGTTAGGTTAACCATATGTGTCTCATGTAGTTTGCCCAGATAAAACCCATGCCCACTCATTACCCATGTAGCCCAAAACAAACCCAAGTGGGGCCCACTCATGCATGCTGGCTGGGCATTCAGGCCAAATGATGCACCTCCCACAAGAGAAAACGACACAAAGCGCACGGTATGATGTCTTTCTTGTGTATTTGTTGTATATTAGCATATATTTGTGCTTTTTTTATTTGATCTATTATACTTTATTAACATGAGTGTCTTGGTGTAACTTGGTGTAAGAGTTAGTGGTGTAAGTAACTCTGTGTTAGTTGCACCACTGCATTTTTATTAAATTAACTTTTGTATTTTTAGTTGATAATAAGCAATTCTTCTCGTCTAATTAAATTGGAAATTTGATGTAACTGCATGATAATATACATAACAATTAGACATGCTTTCTGTATGCTTAATTTAATGTGCCGAATCCAAACCTAGTGAGCTATGCTCACTCACACTCAATTATGTGTTTTGTAAATTATTTGAAAATATAAATAATTATTACTGCAGTTAACCAATAATGTATTACTTACTTATCTTTTAAAGTTTTAAATTTAATCTCATATGTATTTAAAACTGATACACATGGATAAATCTTTGTCAGACGAATCATTTAGTTGTTGGACTGTTGCATTTTGACTCCGGGAAATAAAAAAAAACTATATACTGTATATAAAATAAAGAAAAAATACTGATATACATAGGTATGGTATCAATGTGAAATGAGTATGTATTTTTATTTCTTTATTTAAAATATGTATGTTTAATTCTATTGAAATGATCCAATGTATTGATTTTAACTTCAGTCATTTATTGATGTACTAAATTGTGACACTTCTGGCCCTCCATACATTCCCGCAGAAAAGGCCTGCAGGGGGCCTCCAAAGCCCGTCTAATGAGAAGTGGCTGCCTCCACAAACTGCACTGCTACACAAAGACGGCTTGAAAATAAAAATAAAATCACAGCAAATATCCTCACTTTTAATTCACGATCCACGCGCGTGCACGCCGGAGTATTCTCTGACACGCGCCGCAGGGCTCAAGGAAAAAAAAAAAAAATGGAGTCTGGCTCAGACAAAGGGCTCCGCGCTGGAATATTCTCAGACAACATAACCTCGAAGTGATGCCATCTTGACAGCCCTATCGCCCTGTGCGCGTGCGCGTCTGCGCGTGCGCCCTCTTCGAGCTCGACGGAGAGAGGGAGGCTTACAGAGAGAGAGAGAGAGAAAGAGAAAGGGTTAGGGAGAGAGAGAGAGAGAGAAGGGGCGGAGAGCTGGAGGAGGAGGAGGAATGCCAAGCTCCATCCAGAGCTAAGAGCAGAAGCATTTGCGCAGATAGTCTGCGCTGCAAGAACACACTCTCGGTTTCCCAGCCTCGGAAGTTTCTAGGCTTTTTAAAATCATTATCATTATTATTGTTATTGCGCCTCTGCTGCTCCATCGGCCTGCAACGGAGCACGCGACGACAGCAGCCAGCCTGTGATAATAGACTGCATCAGGGATAAAAGATGGTGATCAAAGTGTACATAGCAACGTCCTCCGGATCCACCTCGGTAAGGGATACAACAATGGCATGACTTGTTTGCTGGAGGTTCGTTGTTTTTTTCTTTTTCCTTAAGCAGGATTTATTCAGAAGATCCAGGGATGTTTTCCCTTTTTTTTCTGGAGGGGTTAGGTGAACTTTGATTGGATTGGTTTCCACCAGGCTGTCATCTTTCTGTCTAAAGAATCATCTGAATCATCAGTAAAGACTTTGACTGCTTTCTTCTAGAAGTTTAGAGCATTCACAGGGGGGCTCGTCTCTTGATTTTTGCTAACTTTGCCACAGAGGCAGAAACACAGAGGAAGTACTTTTGGCATGACAGACCTCACTTCTCTCAAAGCTGCGGTTTGTAACAGTCACAGCTTCCGGATGTGACAATTCAGGCCTTTTTATTCAGCTGAAACGCCCCAAATGACAAGCAAAACAATCACTTTATAAAAAAACCCCCAAAAAACACAACTGTAAATCAGTAACGGTCTTGAGATTCAGTGCCGTGTCACCTGATGCCAGCCCACGCTGCTTGGGTCTGGCTCGCTCCGGAAAGCATAGAGAGGTTAGACGTTCTCCTCGGGGTTATGCGGCATTGAGGAGTGTTTGCTACGGATTTGCAACTTTCTTTCGGAGTGGATTGGAATGATGGTGATGCAATTCTCCAGGGCCTCACTTTCAGAGAGGCAGCTGCAGCAGAGGAGCAGGGTTTAGGACTTTCTGGAAACCACAACTTGTTCTTGCCCTCATTACGTACTAGTTTACTGTTGAATTCGGACAAAAACGTGTTACTTCTGACACACATCGATCACAAATGTTGCGTTCACGGTACTTTGGAAAGGTTTAGAGCTTGGGGGTGGAGGTTCACCTCTACAGCTGGAGAATGACCCTAAACATACAACATAGAGCTACAGTGGAATGGTTTGGATTGAGGCTTAATTATGGGTTAGGACGGCGTAAAACTCCTAACCTGGATCCAAATGAGAACTTGCAGTAAGACAAGAAACAATGAATGAAATTTTATGTTGACTCTACATCCAATTTGTCTGAATTTGAACTATTTTGAAAGGCGACAACTTTCACTGTTGGTGGAGATAAATCCCCTGTAAAAAAAAAAGAAAACAAGTTTGATTCAGGTGGCTGAATACAAATGCACAGCTCATGCAAATGCTAGCTTATAATTCAGTCTTCGAAGGACGTACAGTTTCCCTTCCGCTTCAAAATATGTTCCCACTTCATATTGCTGTATCGTGTAAAGTCCTAAAAATACACCCAAAGTTGTGGTTTAGCAGCTCCCAACAGACAAACCCATCAAACACAGAGCCTCTTTCATTTGAACTATCCTGGGAGGCTATTACAGCAAATGACATTTGCATTGGCTCTACGCATGAGGAGCATTACAGGACAGGAACTTCCTGTGGAGTCAGGGTGGGGAGCCAGAATGTCTTCGGTGCGCTGTTGTACGTCTGGGCTGCAGCATTTCCTCTCATTGATCCGTCTACAGTACCGTCTGCTGGAGCAAGTGGACGACCTTATGCTCTGTGTGCACAAACACACACACACACACACACACACACACACCCTGCACTGCTTGATAGGTCAATCTATATCATAATGTTACTTCTATCTAGTTATCTTGACCTGGTCTGCCATGAAACTACATTCTTGCTGATCTAGTCAAAGGTTTGTATGTTTGATCAAATGCATGACTGAAAACGTATTTTATACCATCTCTTTCCCGTGGTGCACTCTGTGTCACAGAATGACGGGGCAGTAAAGAGCACGGAGATGAGTAGGAGTATTTCCAAAATACCATCTTGAGCCTGTGCTTTGTGGGCAAACTCTTCCAACGGTTGTCGTTCTCACCGACGGATTTTAATCTCCATAACAAGTGACAGTTTTCTTCCTGTTTTCTTCTATATGAATTTAAAGGGATTGGTGGAATGATCAGATGGTTCTGGCTGCCACTGATACACCTGAAGCTCTTAATCCATGATTAGAACTGAAGACGCCTTTTGAGTCAGAGGTGAGGCAAGAGACGAAGTCCATCTGCTTTCTGTTTAGGTACTTAGGATAGCTGTGTCCTCGACGACTAAGAACCTACAACAGCGTGAGGCGTACGTAGGCATGTTGAAATTAGAGATGCACCTTTTGGAGAGGTCCAGATGTTTAGCTTTTGTCATATTTTTTGATTGATTATCACAGAGATTAAGCTTATTATAGTTGGAAGGCTTTTGTTACAGCGCATTCCTCATGTCTGAAATATTGTCCATGATTCAGGCGTAAGTCAAACTCACTATGGGCCACTTATTTTGAAAGATAGCCAAGTGTTGCATGCCTTTCTTGGATGTTTGATAGACTCTTACATCTCTGCTTTTGTCTCTATTCGCTGTTGCAACCCAAAGGTGAAAAAGTTGTTGGACGTAATAAAGGCAAATGGTCAGGGGAAATCTTGATATGTGTTATTCCCATTTAGTACACGGTTTTCTAACCGGAGGAGAGTGTCCTTTGTTGTATTGCCAGCTACAGTTTGAGTCACTTCAGGAAGTACATTATCTTGTCTGATTGGAAATTCTCTAGGAAGCTCTTCCAATACTTCTTCCAAAGGAGTAAATAAAAATGAGTTCATACAAGGTACAGCTTACTAGGTCCCAATGTCAGCACTCTTCCTGGAATAGCACAGACATTATCTTTTGGATATTACCCTGCTTTCTCGAGGTTACAATGAGTTTGCATTTGGAAAGCAAAAGGAGTAGTTTTACCCAAATCTACATATGCAAATGTTCTGTACACCTGCACGAGTCCTACTAGTCTGTAGACAAACAAGGGCAACCTGAAAGGGAAATTTTACTGAAGGATCAAAGTAAAACATTAGCCACAACTGAGGAACCTTTCCTGCTCTTATTTCCATTTATGCTCAACAGTCTCACAGTTGAACTGCTTCCTCCTTGCCTCAATAAATGAGCAATATAACTCGTGAACATGTTCGGGCCTTATTTGTGTCAGGTACGCCACACTTGACGCCCTGTTGGTTCTAAATTAGCTTTGTTTAGGATGGCTGCTGTGGCTAGCCAGGCAGTTTGTGTTAGAAACTATTCCTTTTGGAGATTACTTTTTATCGTACCTTTGGGTAGCGGCAGGGAACCCGTCCAGAGTGTCGGCGTAAGACCCTGTTGTGGCAGTGCTGTAAATGCTGACTGAGCTGAGGACTGGGTGGGAGCGGCTACCAGTCACCACATTCCAGTAAGTTGTTGTTTATGGTGGAAATCAGGCTACATCTAATCTCAACAAACCTTTATCCCTTAGAAACACACAGGGCCGGAGTCGATTCTTGTTTCCTTTAGCTCAGACGGCAGGTTTAAAAATTGGGCCTGCGTTGAATTAGGAACGTATTCAGTCTTATCTTTGTGGCACACTGTTTCAATGTGTTTTCTTTTCTGCCTGACTGGACCGTACATAAACCAACGTTGGTTCTGGGTCAGCAGAAAAATCAGTCTCAGCCTCATTGATCTAAGCCCGCGTTGTTGGATGCAGTTCGTCCAATCAATGGCCGCTATTGTCTAGCAGCTGTTAACGCCGTGAGTTAACAGCTGACCTTTTTCTGGGATTGATCAGGCCTGGATCTGATCTCACGCCGGACCAAAGCTCCGTGGAATGTAAACCACGGTGCATGATGCTGCACATTCCACTTCCTACACCTTTAGATGAGCACAGTCCTCCTTAAAAATGTTAAATATTTGCAGCATTGTCGGAAAGGCCCAATTTTCCACATCCAGAAATGAACAACAGATTTTGTCTGTATTGGATGTGTTGACGAAATATTAGCGGATCAGGATATTTTGCTGTAAAATAAAGAAAACGTTAATCCACAACTGTTTCTTAATATATCTTATTAAATTCTGGGGAATAATTGTGTTTGTCGTGTGAAAACGCATGCAATTCAAAGGGCAATCAGGGTTATCTTGGTACGATGAAATCCTTTTAGAATGTTTACTGAGAAAAAGTACAGAAAAACGTATGCACAGTACTTTCCCTGTAGTAGCTCTATAACTTTACTAGTGGTGGGACTCGATTGAAATTTCTAACAGCGTTAATTGCAGGGTCTGTAATTAATAATTATTTTAATCAAAAACCATATATTGCCAAAATACCCAATGTTTTCAATTCAAAAACCCTCTTCTGTGTCAAATTATTGAATATATAGACATATGAGCTCAACAACAAAGACATTTATTGTTTTTGTTATTTAGGTTATTCAGCTTTCAAATGTGTGAGTAACTCCTGATTATTTATGTCACTTTTTAAAAAGAAAAGTCTTTAAATATGTGGCATGTGGATGCTGATGTTAGCTGTACTGATGTCTGTACTGATGCTACATGTTTAGCATCGAGATGCTATTTTAGGCTCGTATTCAGGCAATTTTTGAGCAAAAATTAACCACTGGTCAGTCAAGAGAAGCAACCTTATCATCTGTCGTTGTTGTTTGTGGATGTCGCTTGTGCGTCAGACTAAGGGGCATGCCAGAAACAAGGTACAGATACAAGGTTCTGACTGGAACCTTTGTATGGAAAGAAAAAATTAAACTTTTAATTGCGTAATTTTTTTAAATGAGTTAAAATCTTTGTAATTAAACTCCGATTTGTCAGATTTATGTCCACATTGCTTGTGTTTTTGTTGTCAATGACAACTAGATTTTTTCCTCTACCTAAAAGTGTGATGGATCTCAAAGTGGTCTTTTCTTGTGGCGTGAACCTTCACAGTGTTTTTCATAGAGTATTCATAACTCAAGGTCTGTCACCTTCAGATCTGTAAATATTCAAAAAGAACTGTTTCCTTCCTAGTCATAGTGTTTCACAGACATCACCAGAAGCCAATACTCAGCAATCACGGTGCCTTTCCACCAAGTAATGTGGCACTGTTATGTTGATGGACCTCTACAACAAGTTAAAGGGGCAGTAATGTGTGTTTTCCAGACACATAGGGCCATTTTATAGCACAGACAAGCAACTATGTTACCTTCAGTTGTTGTAAAAATGCATAATTCAAAAAGAAATTTGACTTCGCATTTTATCACCTTGAAACTGGGCCTCCGTCTCTTTAAGAAGCTCCTACTCGTCCCGAAGATTTGGGACATTTGATAGGACATGTGAAAATTGTAGTTGTTGAACGCACCACAAGAAACTAAACTGGTCTGAAAGTATGCCATGTTTTATCAAAGTCATCAAAAACAATCAATCATGTCTTTAGAGTTGTAAAAATCTGAAGAATTCAAATGTATAATGTCAAATAGATTGTTGCCAAATAACTGTCAGTACGTTTTCTTACCTCTCCAGGTGTGATTTATGAAAACAATGATCACAGTAACAAGGTTCGGAAAGGTCTGACTCACAAAGGCAATGCTTGGTAAAGTCTTATATTTTATGGGTAATGATTTCAAACTGCATGTTAAAGAAATCTTAGGCCAGCTGCCAGCTGCCGACACCTGATTGAGATCTCGGTAACAGGGACGGTTAAGCTACTGGTCGCCACGGGGACAACAAGATGATGGGAAATAAAGAGGAAAATGTGGGTCGATCGCAATCTGTATCCTTGTTTACACAACAATAATGTAACGATAACGCTCTGTTGTCCTTACATTGCGCTGTCCTTCTAGCAACAGAATCTGTTTCAAACTGCGCACAACACATCTACACCAGAGAATCAACACTTGGATTTTTTATTTTTTTTGTCTGTTCCATGTTTGCATTTCTGTTGATCTATCAGGATATTTTCATCCTGTTTTCTGTGCAACCTGAGACGCTCCCAAACAAAGGCTGGGTCAGGCAAATCAGGCTTTCAAAACGTTGCAGGTTTGCAGCCTGGAAGCCCCGCAGTAGTGGTGTAACAGGCTCTCTCTGCCTGTTACAAAAAAACAACCTATTGGTGCAGGGTAATTTCGTACCATTCTAGAGAAATGGATTGCATCTGAACTGCACAAGG
Source organism: Xiphophorus couchianus (assembly GCF_001444195.1). NCBI lineage: Eukaryota > Metazoa > Chordata > Actinopteri > Cyprinodontiformes > Poeciliidae > Xiphophorus > Xiphophorus couchianus. The sequence goes on along the minus strand of NC_040250.1, from coordinate 24,404,991 downwards.
AAAGAGGAGAAACATATTTGAAAAATTAAAGAGATCCCTTTAAATACTCACTTTTTAATTATGAAATGTTCACATGTCATTTTCAACTAAACGGCCAACTTTTAAAAAAAAAAAGACCTTTCCTAACATATTAAACAAAAAACATAAACAGAGGATGTTTGTTCTGACTCAGGAGAAGTGTCAGGCACCCTGGTGGCAAAGGGTTTTCTTGGCAGTCCAGCTAAATATTTGGGATATTTGAAGGGATAAAGAGAAGCGGTGTTTGCTGAAAGCACCTCAAAACATTCGGATAACCAAAATCAACTGAATGCTACAATGTGGCTTAAAAATAAAGCCACTGACTATTTTCATACCACATCAGATTATAGTTTTTTTTTTAATCGATTTGTTTTTCTTGCTTTCTTCTCTAAAAGAGAAATTCAAAAGGAGAGAAATTTTCAAAGAGTGGTTTCATTCCAATCATCCCTGTTTTGACTATTTGAGTTGATTATTTGAGTTGCACTACGGCGTATTGGGGCCGGACTAAGGAAATTTTTGTTTAATTACAAGAATACAGTCATAATATTACCAGAATAGGGATGTGATCTTAGCACACAAAAAAAGTCATACGATGACGATAAAAAAGACTTTTTAATGAGAAAAACATTGGATAGATTTATCAGGATCAGATTGACCAGCTCAGTTTCTCTGGTTCTTTCTTCTAAATAGACACAGTTGTTTTTGCACAGCAGTTTCCAAGTCCTGCTGCAGAGGGATGATTTGATGCTGATGTGGTAAAAGATGAAATATTTCTACTAAGTATCATCTTTAAAACTTACACCAAAGTGCAACTGCAAATGCTAGTAAGCTTTGCAGTTCCAGACAAACCAATAAAATTATCTTCCGAAGAAATAGACCTGACACAGCATGAGAGAAAAAGAGAAAAATTCCTGCTTCTGACCGCTCCTGAAGACAAAGACAGTTTGTTTCCCTCCTTGCCAAAATCACCAGAGGCTCAAGTCAGGGCAGAGGACAGCAGAGAGCATTTCGAATGGGCAGAGCAGGGAGTTCCCACTGAGCAATTAGAGCAAGAGGCAGATGGCATGTGGCCAGTTTGTCCCACAAATTAATTTTGCTTGGCAACGGCACAATGCGCATGCTTTCTGCGGCCAGAGTTAGCTAACATGAAGGAGGAAAAGACAAATGTGCCATCAACGGGATTTAGGACCAGGTCAGTCTGTTGGAGGCGACGCAGATTTGAGTCAAATGAAGTACAAATGTGTGTGTGTGTGTGTGTTAGTGGAGACAGGGTCTGTTAAACCGTGTGCGTGTGTGGCGTTCTGCTCGGCTGCTGTAGCCCCACGCCGGTTCCCGTAGCATGCTGGCGTTTGGGACTTTGCCCCCTTTTCCAGCCCGGTCATGAATTCACACTGTGCCACGGCTAATCTGCCAGCACTGGTTTACACGCCTCGGTGTTGTCTCAGCAGACGGTTGTTAAGTAATCCACCTGTCTTCATCTGGATGCCATAAAACACTGGGAGGAGCCCGCGTAACGGAGGGGGCAGTCGGAGCTGTCGGGGCGACGGCGGCAGCTCGATCCTCAGGTGTTGGTTTTGAGGCGAAGCTGCGTTTATGTGTGTGAATGCAGCGTGTGCAGCAGAGAGTGGGATATGTGTGGGTTTCTCCTCGCAGAAGGCCTTATTTGGCTCCTGTTTGACCAGTTACCTCCTCTTGAGTCCCAGAGGAGCTCTTGTTTCCGTCTGGCCTTGTAGGGCCATCCTCCCTTCTTACACACACCCACTGGGAGCCTATTGGACTGCCCTGACACACACACACACACACACTCTCTCTCTCTCACATATTGACGTCTTGAGACGAAAGACGGCAAGAGTTAAAGTCTTAATGTTCAGCCTTTGTGTCTGTCTTCTTAGGATCCTTTGTGCTAAAATGTAAAACAAAACACGACGGTTTGCTTTAGAAGAGATTCGATCTGAAGCCACATCAATCCAGAGACAGTTTCACTTCCTTTTGGCTGAAAAGTTGCACTTTGTTCCTCCTTTCCGGTTAGAGTTAGGAGAGGCCTGCTGTTTTTATGTTAACAAGACAGATATTTAGCAGAAGAGGCAAACGGGATGAGTGGATGGAGCAGACAGGCTGTTGGCAGAAATGCCTGTCGAAAAGGTTCACACCTACATGAAAAAACCAGACAGGAAGAGAAATATTCAACTGCCTCCACATTAAGGAAATACATGTGTTCAGGTTTTTTAAATTTTTTTTTATTACCTTCCTGGAGTCAAGCTAAGTCAGATGTATTTGTAAAGCCCATTTCAGCAGCAAAGTGCTGTACATGATACAAGCATAACACAATTACTAAACGTGATGAGGACATAAAACAAACACACAAGCAGCAAATATTACATATTCTAAAGCATCATCATCAAAATCATCCAAAAATTACTACAGAATATTGAAACGAAGACCAGAAATAAGAATGTTCCGGTTATTATTGCTCAAGGTCAACTAAGAAAATGGATTTTAGCCCTTTTTTTAGCCTTAAAAATGGTTTTAAAAGCTAAAAACTCCCAGAAAACCTTCTGGAAGTTTGTTCCAGATTAGTGATGCATGAAAACTTAAAGATGCTCCTCTACATTTGGTTCTGGTTCTGGGTACGCAGAGCAGACCAGAACCACAGAAACTAAAAGGTCTGGAAGGTTGATACAACAACAAGCAGGTCTTTAATATAATTTATTGCTAAACCGTTTGGTGATTTATAAACAACAGTATTTTAAAGTCTATTCTCTGAGCTACAGGAGAGTGAACCGGGTTTAATGTGCTCCTTCTTCCTGGTTTTAGTCAGAACTCCAGCAGCAGCAGCTGGACGATTGAGTTTTTTTTTTTCTTTTGGTAGGCAGACCTGTGAGGACACTGTTGCAGCATGGTGCCACATTTTCTTTCTCAAGATCTTGTTGGAACATTGATTCTTTAAACCTGGGAACGTTCTTCAGGTGACAGAAGGCCGACTTCGTAACTGTCTTCATGTGACTCTGAACGTTCAGGTCAGAGTTAATCACTATGCCAGGTAGTTCTGCATCAGCAATTTGATAATTGCTGTTTTTGAATCCACGGGGAAAATGTCTGATGAGAAGATTACTGTTTATAATTATATGCTATACCTGGAGTAGAAGTGGAAGAAAATATTTTATAAATGATCTACTAATAGAAGTCTGGAAAGTGTGACATATGCGTTTAGCCTTTTTTACTTGATACCCCCAAATAAAATCCAGGATAATAGAGTGGATACAAAAAAAAATAGTGGTCTAATTGAAGCTAAATATTAACATATGTAACTTCAGTCGCAAAGAAAAATAGTGCAACTTTTTCTTTGTTGCTAACAAAATCTCAAATATTCTTCAAAGTGTTTTAATTACATTCCTTAGTAACATTTTGACTGTAGGTAGATTAATTTCCCTTTTGGGTTTTTTTTGCAAATAAAATCCAGTATGTCTACCTACCGCTAGTAAAACATAACATTAACTTCACCCACTTTTCAGCAAAACGTGGTAACCTAGCAACAGAGCAACTTCCTTAGCTCTATTTATCTCATCGTAGACGCTTCCTCCTCTCCGCAGCAGACTAGTGACAGAGCGGTGAACCCTGCGCTTCCTCCTGATTTTGCAGCTAATAACTGACAGCTTCCTTCTTTCTCTCTCTCTTTTCTTGCTTGTTTTCCATCTCCGCCCCCAACGCAGATTAAAAAGCAGCAGCAGGACGTGATGGGCTTCCTGGCGGCCAATAAGATCGAGTACGAGGAGTGCGACATCGCGGCCAACGAGGCCAACAGGAAGTGGATGAGGGAGAACGTACCGGAGGAGTCACGACCTGCCACGGGGAACCCTCTGCCCCCTCAGATTTTTAATGAAGAAAAATACTGCGGGGTGAGGCCCACTGGATACATTAGAACCACTGACAAATTCAAGACAAATTCATCTTAAACTGCAACTCATTAGAGGGCTTATTTTGATTTTTGCTTATTAGTGAAGTTATTAAAGAAGAAATCATTTGTGAGAAGCATTTGTGGAAATTGGTAATTACGTGTAAAGAGCCTTAAAATAGAGCCGCCGTCTTTTATGACCAGCTGTGCTGCTACGATGCGTTCAAGAACATTTTTTACATGTAGCAGTTTGTTTATTAGACAAACTCTAAAGTGACCTAAGCATTTTCTGCTATCCAATATCTGAAAAACCTTTTCAAAAGAACCCATAATTACATCATGATTAGGGATTTTATTGTTATGAAGTAATTTTATTAACTGATAAAATAGCTGTGTTTCCATTACAAATGTGCACAAATTATTTGGTCAAAATTCAGCTAATGTCAAAAAGAAAAAAAGTGCAATTGCGGTCTTTCCATTAAATAAGAAACACAATTAAAATCACACGTGAACAAAGCTGTTCATACGACGTCATAAAAAAAAACATGGAACGCCGTCAGCCTCTTATTACCACTTCCTGTCGTCTTCTTCGTCTTTTCCGCCAGTAGGGACATCCGGTTGTTGATCATGTGACTGGTGTGATGCGGGGAAAAAAACGTGTTTCCATTGCAGCGTCGCGAAATACACTAATTTGAAAAACTACCTCATCCTGGCGCAAAACCTTTACATAGAAAAACATAAAATCTGTTTCTGAAATTTCTGTGTTTTCATCAAGTATATGATCAATGGGAACGCAGGTACTAACAACAAATCTCTGGTCAGGTTTGTAGCACTGAAGCATATTGAATCTTTTTGTCTATTTGTACGTACCAAACTGGGATTTTTGTGTACTGGTACCTGATAAAAGACAGGTGCTTAGGAAAAGCATTTCCATAAAGTTTTGCATATTATTCAGTCAGCATTTGACTGCAAACAAATTCTGTGACATCTTTATCTGACCGTGTGAGCAGAGGGAAAATATACCCATGGACAAGAGCTTCATTTAAGTCACATCACCAGGTATTAAAAGTAAATAGTGAATAGTTAACTTTCCCACATTAACCAGAGACCAGTTCTGTGAAGTTTTTGCTTATTTCTCGATTAGGAAAATGCTTACATAACCAGGCCAAAGCCAAAACAAATGCACACATAAGTTATCTTCTGAAACAAAATGTTAAATTCTGTTTTTTCATTACGCTGTCGTTTTGCTCCGCTCAGGGACGCTATTCAGCGACGCAGCATGTCAGCACGGCGTGAACGCTGCCGCTAAAAGCATGCTGGCTGTTTGCAGGAGTCCTGCGCGGCTGAAGGTGAAACTGCGCTTGCAGGTTGTATTAAATGTCACAGACAAAAGAGCAGAGCGTTTTCCCAGGACGTCTGCAGCTGTAGGGCGTGTTTGAGTGTGTGGGAGAAAAAGGAGGGAATGTAAAAGGACCGAGACTGAGCGAGGAACCAGGAATGCCAGCGACTCTGTCCGACCAAACGGAACGTGGGGGGAGTACGGGCGGCTTGTTCATCTCAGCTGTTCTCTAACCTCTGCGATTAGACTGGCTGTGAAAACTCACGCAACGTCATCCATCAAACCACAGTGGCGTGGCAGTCACTCACAGTGTGCTGCAAAATGATGTGTAAAACCTTTCCATATATTACAGTCAAGAAAAGAAAAAAAAACCCCACAAGGTTGAAAACTAAAACCAGGCATTGTGCAGACCGAAAAATGTGTAGGTAGAAGCATAACCTTATTATGCCTTCAATTTCTTTTTATAGATACAGTAAATTATCAAATGCAAATATCACAATGTTCCCTATATGTTCTTCTAAAACATATCTCCAAAGAATTCCAGCTGCGTCAAACTCATAAAAGAAAAATATAATCAAACCTTACTGTGGTGAAAACAACTGTGTATTAATAAAGTACCTGCAGAAAAAATATGAATGAAAACAAATAGAAACTTAAAAATCTTTTATTCTGAATGTAAAAATCTCTCAGATTTTTCGATGTTAACTAAATTAACAAAAAGTATTTATGTTAATTTAGTTAACATAAATAATATTATTTATATTAACTAAATTAACATTAAGACCCAGACATTTAGTTAACATTTATGTTAACTAAATTATTAGTATTTAACATACTGCCTGGGAGACATTGGACCAGCCTAGTTCAAAAACGTGTTAGCATGGCCTAGTCAAAGTACTAGTCATACACTCCAACAAATCTGACTGAGTTAGAGCTGCCTTTGGAAAAGAATGAGCAAAACCTTCCCATACACTTAACTACTTGTGACTATAACTGCACCAAAATATTCTTCTACATAGTGTAGGCTGAACAGAAACATGCCACACATTTCAGATTTCTGTTTTTCCCCATTTATATGCTACTTGGTATTAGTCGATCACATAAAATCTCAATAAAATGAAAACCCTTGGATTGTTGTGGATTTTGAAACATTAATTTCAGAAGATGCTGTTTAGATATAGATGAGTTGATAGCCCTAACCCTGAACCCACTGAACTGTTGATGCTTATCTTTTTTTTTTTTCTTTAGAACTACGAGGCCTTCTTCGACGCCAGAGAGGACAACGCTGTGTATGCATTTCTGGGTCTGACTGCTCCTCCAGGTTCGAAGGTGAGCTCATAAAACAAAAACACATCAGCATTTGTCCTTTCTGTGAATTGGCAGTGCTTCAGTATAACCATACAGAACATCTCTAAATATAACTGTGTTAATTCCGGCTCAGAAAACACGTTTATAATCGTCACACAATTCATCTGTCCAGCAAACCGCATCCTCACTCCACAGTGTCTACTCTCTTGCTCACTGGCACCTCCTGTCTGCCGCAGCAGGAACTGCAGGCGTAGCGGTTGCCGTAGAAACAAAGCCGTCCTCTACGGCAGATATTTAAGCCGATATCCTCCATTTTAGTGTAACATTCCTTTCTTCCTCTTCTTCTGTCTCCCTCCTTGTTTGTCACTAGGAAGCGGAGGCTCAAGCGAAGAAGGCGCAGCAGTAGCATTTCAATCACCGTTTCTACCTTAAACCTCAGGCCTTCCCAAGACCCAGACCGACCCAGAACCGACCCGGAAGAAAACAAACAAACAAACAAAAAAAACTAAGAGAAACGATTCACCACTCGGCTTATAAGCGCACGGACCGTTCGTTCATTCTTACCTTTACTCAGTGTGTTTTCTTATATTTCCGCCGTGCCTTCCCGGCAGCAGGTGAAAGCACGGAGCTCTCCGGTTAGCCTCAGCCTTGCTAAACCCGTTAGCCTAATGCCCATCTACCATCAGTATGAATGTGAAAACCACATCACCAGGCACAAACGAGCGTCTGAAAGTAATGTAACTGAGATTCAGGGTGCCACCAATGTCATTGTTAAATATTAGCACATAATAATCATTTACACCACCAACCCTGGAAACACCTAATCCAATATTTAGCACTTGACAGTCATTAAAACATCAGCTGCTTTCTGGACAAATGGTCTATTAGCCTCTATTTTTACTTACTTGGTATTGTCTTAATGCTAGGTTATTAGCAATCCTTTTTTTTGTATTTCAATGTTTAAGAATACCTGAAAATGGCCAAATGAGGGATTGGTTTTTTATTATTATTATTATTATGTGTCTGTATTTTTAAGAAAGCTGCAGTTGGAATCATATTTCCTGTTGTGTTTCTTATTTCTGTATAATGCCCCCGAATTTAAATAAAACACAAAGACTGTTGGTCAATCAGTAATGTATATTTTCCACTTTTTTCTGACACTTTTCTATATTTTGTGCACAACAAATATTTCCAGGCTTTAGAATGTAACTTTCTTTGTTTTTACTAAAATGTTTTATTGTTTCTCACGTCATAAATTCTCAATGAATATCCTCTCTTGCACTCTAAATGTATATATCCTTCAGTGACTAAATGAAAATAAATTTTTGTAAAGGTTATGCAAAATCAAAAACCTAGCTACAGGAACATTCAAGCATTTTTACGGCATAAAATTACACTGAAGGCAATTTGAGAAATCTGACCTTTCATTTGAGAACATAAACATCAATTGTAGCTCATATCATCCAAATATCTTCAAAGAGTCGTTCTGGATGTTGAAGGAAGGATCTCTGAAGCAGTCAGTCTTGCAACAAATGGGAAGGAACCTCTGACTGAAGACAATATATGAATGTCATGACATGCTAAATCTGGGCAGCAGAGATTATATTTCATAGCAGCAGGATTAGGGTTCGTTCTAGAAGCGTACTGCAGATGCAACACAATGAATATGTAGAAAAGCAACTCTTGCCCTCAGCATCACAGTATCTGTTATTTTTTGAGCCATTAAACTGCATCATATAAGTGGTGATGAACATATTAGGTAAAGGAATTACACATAATTCTTAATGATTGAACAAGTATGTCATCCGAGAAAGACTGACTAACCGGCTGTATCCAGTGACAATAATTAGTGGAAACAGCAGAGAGATTTACATAAGAGGCACGTTCTTTGAAAAATGCAGAATGGGAACCAAATCCAAAAACCTTCATTTTCATAGTTGAAACTAGGCTAAACTGTACCTTTACAGTGGAGAAATAATGATTGGATCCCCTGGTGAATTTGTATGTTTCCTTGCATAAAAATAAATAAATAAAATCAATTGCATATTATATTTCTTTGGTTTAAATTTAGGATCCATCCATTTTCTTACACCCTTGTCCCTAGGGAGGTGCTGGTGCCTCGCTCCAGCGGACATTTCGGGTGAGAGGCGGGGTCACCTTGGACAGGTCGTCAGTCTGACAGGACAAACAACCATGCATGCACACACACACACACACACACACACACACGTAGGGAGAATTTAGAGAGACCAATTAACCTGACAGTCATATTTTTGAAAGACCCCGGGCCGGGAATCAAACCCAGGACCTTCTTGCTGCAAGGCAACAGTGCTACCTACTGCGCCACTGTGCAGCCCTAAACTTAGGATGTATAGACAAAATAATCAAAAATAAATTCTTGCAATGCAAATACTATATATAAACTAGTTTTCATGTCATTGAATTAAATAAGTATTTGTCTCCCATGTCAACAAAGTGGCACACAGATCGATCTATCAATGAAAACTACTTCTGCTTTCCGCTCATCATGTGTGAATCATCTTTTCAACTCCAACCTCTTCTTTATTTCTGAGTATTAAAAAAAAAGCTGTCAAAGTAGGTCACTCACTAAATAGTGGTGATCTAATAGAGCTGTAGTGATCTAAAAGACCACTAGCTAGAGCTAACAGCTGTTCCTATGATGACTTTGAAAAGCGTGAAATATAACGGACTTGCAAGAAATTGCGTCACGGGGTAAAGATGATCATGAAAATGGTGCCTAAAACTATGACACACACTTAACTTAGAGGTGTCTGCAGAGCTTGATCGTATCTTTAGGAGGTAATTCAGCCAATTTATTGAGATGTGTTGGATGTGGGATGCTATTAAAGTTTTAGGACATCAAGGACTGGAGTTGAGACACCAGATCAAAATAAGTCTGTCAGAAGCAAGGATGCCATATCCCTCCTCTGGCATCAAAGACACAACGACAAAGATGGACGGGATCAAACCGGTGACCGACTGATTACATGACAAACTCCTACCTCCGTCGCCACCAATGCCCTGGCCTTGACAAAGCGGTCTGCTCAACAGCAAGCTCTTTGGCATTGACCCAACACACTGATATTAGGTAAGTCTCTACAGTAAAACACGGAGGTGTAAGATTTACATTTGAAACAGTTTTTCTGCGACGAGTACAGGATAGTTTTACCATACTGACGGGCCAATGTGCCATCAAACCTTGGGCGAGAACCTTCTTCTCTCAGCCAGAACATTAAAGGTTTGCGGAAGACACTTCTAATATTTCAGTGATCCAAAGAGCAGCGCTAAATTAACAAACCATTGACCAAAGAAGTTCGTTGAGATCATGGGGTGACCACCCAGTCTTCAGCTGACTGGAGATGGAGCTGAAGCTTTAAGCCAAGAACGAAGTCAGTTCCTGTACAGAGTAAGGAATCTCTCTTGAAGTGTACAAACTGGCAATCTTTGCCTCCATTCCTGCTTAAGTAGAAATGTACTGATCTTTTTTTTTTTAAACTCTGTGATGTTTGGTGAGATATTAATAAAGGAAGTGGGAGGTGGGGGCTGTCTGTTCTCAAATGCAGAAGTGAAACAGGGCAAAAGAGCTGCATCATTACACTTGCAACGTAACACCGCCATTGAGATTTGAAATTATCGCTCGAATTAAGCCGAAAGGACGGCGCAGAGGAGAGGATATTCCCGGAGTCATGTTGGCTGAAGGTTTTCTCAGATTAATGTGCTACAGGGAGGAGAGAAAGTTCGCCACAGCTTTAAAAAGGAAAGGATATCAGACGAGCACGCGATGTGCCGATCCGCTCATCTGTTCTGCCTCTGAGCCGAACTTTGTCAACCCACAGATACATTTGGCCGAAGAAGGTGAGTAGACTCATTACTACGGTTTTCTAGCAGCATTGTTGGAAGTAGAATCTAGCAATCTAAAAATGCACTATACCACTTTCATCTTGTGTTACTTTTTCTTCTAGTTGCACTGCTTCAGTATGACTGTAGTGCTTCCTCTTTTGCCAGATATGATCTTCCCAACAAACTCTAGCAGTTTTAAATTTACTTTATATTGTTGTTTCTGACAATATCCATGTCCGCCTTACTTTTAAACTCCACATCTCTCTAAATTTAAGGCGTCTAAAGCTTTACATTTGAAATTCGGTAAGGACACATGAAGGGAAAGTGAATGCTAGACTGGAATCATTCAATGTGTTTTCTGTGATCAGAGTCAAACCAGGAAGAGCTGGACCCCAACAAGCCCCAGGGACTGAGAGTTGTGTCTGAGCTTCCAGGCCTCCTGATTCCTGGGTGTTCGCCGGCAGCCGCCCTCCCACCCATCTGCATCGAAGACTGCAGCCTCCTGGAGCATTACCCAGACCTGCAGGTGGCCGACTCGGGCCGCATTTCACACAACCTCCCCAGAGCCGTGGCCAACCAAGAGGACTTTCACTTTCAGCCTAACGAGGCGTGCCTCCAAATGGAGGCCAAACTGGAGTCCATCCCAGACCAGGGGTACCTGGTGATGGGGGCAAGCGAAAACATCAGCTTGGATCTGCCCGGCTTGGAGCCCATGTCCAACTCTGTGTTGAATGGGCTGCTGGAGAAACAGCTGGAGGAGGTTTACATGCAACACCTGACCGACAACTTGGCCCGATGCGACTCCCACTTCGGACACAGCCTCCTGCATGGCCTGGTGCCGCCACCGCAGCCCGGTTGCCAGTCGCACGGGTCGTACTCACTGGAGGCCAGTCTGGAGGAAGGATCCGGGGGAGACAGTGGCGATAAAATTAGTTATCTGAACACCCATAACTTAGCGCCCTGCTCATCCACCTTCAGCTCTCCTATGCTGAGGATTTCAGAGGTGGACAATCCTCAGCTTCAAGGAAACAATCCAGCAAAGTAATAAAAATCATAGTACACAATTTCTTTTTAATATCTGTGCCTGACATTCGATTTTCTAAACCCCTACACCATATGTAAAAGGATTGTATCAGTGTGTTTTATGATGCAAAGCCTTTTTCTTGCCCACTGAAACGATGCCTGGATCAGAGCAGCTTCCACACGCCATCTGCTGTTTGATCCTGGTACTACGTCTACGTGAGCTTACAAGACATTGAATGAATTGAATTTCACAGGCATTGCTAAATTAAATTATGAGATATTTCAGAGTCAGTTATTGCTTGCTGTTTTATACACGAATAAATCATCATTTTTTTCAACTTTATCTTAGTAGCCGCACATATTTGGCTGATTGAAATTATTTATACACCAAGAAGAGGAATATTTGGGGAAAAATTGTGGTGGAGAACAAGAAAGTATAAAGGGAGCCACTCACTAATTCAATCATAGATCAACACACTGAGCTTATGTTTACATGTTTTATCACATTATTATTACAAATTTCAATATACATTTTGGGTTTTTATGTGATAGACCAGGGGTCTGCAACCTTTACAACCTAAAGAGTCATTTTTGATTAGCCAAATAAGACTTGTTTAGAGCCAAAAAAAAAAAAAGTTACCCGACATTTAGGAAAAAAAATAAAATAAAAAAATTACTTTTGAAAACAATTGTCAATATGAAACCATTTAATTTCTATTTTTAGGCTTAAAACAAAGAAAAACAAAAAAACTTTTGCAAAAAGAAGATGGCTATAATGTCCTTTATGGGATGTTGATATTTGCACACAGTTTTAAATGTAATAACATAAATAGAAATAAATAAACATAATTGGTGTATTTAGTTTCATTCTGCTGTGGAATTTCAATATAATTATTCCACGTAAAATTTGCTAAAACCTGCACTTGTTATTTTGTATATATGTTTCTTATTTTCAGTTATTTTTTAAAAATTGTTTTCAGCAAAAGTTAGTAACAGTTGTGTAAGATCCAAAGAGCCACTTATGGCTCCAGATGCGTCGGTTCCAAACCCGCGATGGACCAACACGGAGTAGAGCTTGACTTAGAATCTGAAGGAAAATATTGCATGGATTTCACTTTAAAGTAAATAAAGTACAGGATGTTTTACACTGATAAAATCCAGAGCAATTAAACTGACTCCACATGTTGACTATTTAGTAAATGAAGTTCACCTGAGTGTACTTTGGTCACATTTTGAGTACCGCTTTTCTAGAGAGGCCTCAGAGGTTTGAAATATGTGAGATGGCCCGTTTTAAGGAGTGAGTGAATAAACAGATTTACAAGGATTACGAGATTAGTTACCAGGTAGTTCAGGGAGGAAATTGGGCCGTAAAACAAGATTAGTTTACATTTTTAATTCATTATCTGTAAAGGAAAAAGAGTGCAGCTTAGCTGCAACCCTACCAACACATTAGCCTTCTAGGAAAGACACTGCTTCCTATGAAAGATGCATAAACACAACCTCAAAAAACAGCGGTGTACTTTATATGTTGTTTTATCAATCAAATCAAACTAGTTTTTACCTGTAAATTGACAGATTACGTCAGTGTGAAAAGATGTTCCATATTATTTGAGTTTAAGGATTCCTCATTAAATTACAGTGACAGGTATTTATATGTTTTTTTTAAAAAAAGAAACAGTTTTAATGGGTTTTATTGTTGCGTTCTTTGTCAACCAGCCCTTTGAGGACATTTATAATCTTGATATGTCACAAATTGAAAAATGAGATCGATATTCCTGTCGTAGATGATCTCCACCCAGTCTGACTGAGCTCGCAAACAGGAACGAGTGAAAAACTCAATTTCCAGAAGTTAAAGGGACAGTGTTCTGTAAAATCTACTTTTTTGAACTTGGCATCATGTTAAAGTGCTCCTTCAGACTAGCCACCAGCAATTAGCAAACACCAGCTGAGCTCATTATGGGAGCTACTTCTCAGAGCAACGCTGGTGAAAACTTCATTAAAGGGTTAATGGAGGAGCCATGTTGTGACGACTTCCTGAAGGCAGAGTTTCAGAAAGAGCAGGAACTTCTTAAAGAGACAGAGGCCCAATTTCAAGGCGTTAAATATCGAAGTTAAGTTTCTTTTAAATCATGTTTGATATAAATAGTATTTTTTATAACAACTGAATTTGCCATAGTTACTTGATTGTGTTATAAAATGGCACTATTAAAAGCTGGCAGAGACGAATTTGACAGTATCGACACAGGGAGATTCAAAAATGATGCAAAAAAGAGGTTGAAAACTAATTAAAACCAGTAAAAAGCTAGTTCTAAATAATAAAGCAATCAAATAGCTCCTTTTAAATCCACTTCAGTGTGTTTTCTCTGTATGGTGTGATGCAACATAAGTGCCTAGCGGCTTTTTGGGGACCTCATGTTCTCTTCCTGCTCATCAGAAACATTCAAATCTGAACCGCCAACAGCTCCAATCAGCTGGTTTGAAATTGTAAATGTAAAGCACTTCTCAGACTCATGAAATCAAACTAAATCTCTCCGAAGCCTCGAACGGTGCATGATTAGCGTGAGCTACAGAAAAATGGGGGGTTGTGTTCACTGAAACCTGGGGGGCTCCACTTCCACCCAGCCTGCCTGAATCAAAGCTAACCTGCAGAGGACTGTGAGGCACGCCGCACATCCAGGAGAGCAATTATACCAAGGCTTACCACGGATTCGACTGCTGCTTAAGTTAGATTTGTAACCCGCGAAGCCGAAAATCCTCACAGCCAGGTTCTCTGCAGTCAAGGAGATGGTGATCCATTAGCATGCAGCAACACTGTTAAAGCCTGAGGCGCTCCACTCCACTGCACTCAGAGATGGAAAACAGAGATTCGACAAGGTTTCGCCAGTAATTAGCGGATTAGACGTGTCTAATCGTGCAGCGTCTCTCCAGAGATTGTGGCAGGTAAATCTGTGGTAATCTAAAAATTAAATTCAAAGACAAAGAGTAGGAGTGAGATAATGCCCAGAAGAGGGAGGGAGGAGAGAATCAAGCAAGAGTACAACTAGTTTTAAAGAACAGTGAGAACACGAGGAACCAGTTTCAATTTAGTGTAAACTCACTTGGTTGCCGTTTTCATATAATTGTGCTCGCAGGGATGTTTTCAAGTAGCTACACCAAATCAAAGACAATTCAGTCGTCAATATTCCCTTCGTTTCTCCATCATTCCAACAACGGAACCATGTAACCACGCCTAGAAAGAAAGCTAACTAATTAGAAATAATCTACAAACAAGTGAAACTAGTTTTTAAAGTAATTTAGCTACCTGTCATCCACAGACTTGAAGGTATTCAAGGTCTTCGCACTTTTGCACATTTTGGTGATTTATATCACAAACTGTAGTGTAATGTATTGGGTGTTTAAGTCATAAAACAAGTGAGAAAAAATATTTATAAGTTAATTATATAGAATAGAATAGACTAGACTAGAATAGAATAGAATAGAATAGAAGAGCCCTTGGGGGAAATTACAGCAGCAGAGTATCAAAATAAACCCCAATAGAAAAATATCTAGAAAACAATATGTCAACTGAATAGCGATAAAGTATCTACAGATAAAATTAAACCGAAAGATTTATTTTCTTCTTTATTTGAGCATGTGTATTGCTGTAGTGATGGGAGAAACCAGGTGTAGGCATTTATGGTGTTGATAATCCTTCTTGTCTCATCATAGAATAGAATAGAATTACTTTATTCATCCCAGCAGGGAAATTATTTCGCAATCATGATAAGAATCCGGATTTAACACGACAACAAATTCAATTCATGATGTTTGAAAACACCTGAAGGTGTCTGTAGTGTCAGCATAGTTACTTTTACTATACTGTGTATGTCGTTAAATGTGATTA
This sequence comes from Xiphophorus couchianus, assembly GCF_001444195.1. Classification (NCBI taxonomy): domain Eukaryota; kingdom Metazoa; phylum Chordata; class Actinopteri; order Cyprinodontiformes; family Poeciliidae; genus Xiphophorus; species Xiphophorus couchianus. The sequence goes on along the minus strand of NC_040250.1, from coordinate 24,389,667 downwards.
AATTCAAAATTAGGATTAAATGCAGTAACGGTGCCCAGTTTAGTGAAAGGAATCAGGCTTTTCTATATAACTGGAGAAGAAACTGGAGAAAACATCTTGAAATATTGATTATTATTTGTGTTTCTGGGGGGCTATGGGTGCTGTGATATGCTGTTGTAGTCACACAGTGGCTTAGAAAAGACAGAAAAGAAGTTATAAATACTTTCTTATAGCACTTTCATTGTTATCCCAATAAATACCACAAAATACTGTGCTAGCATTTTATGTTCATTGTAAATAAAAGCCCCGAATGCTCGTCTCTCCGCTCCACAATTATGCACCACTTTTTGTAAATTACAGCTAAAAAATATGCAACATTCCATCTCACTGTCCAGCATTTAAATAAATGTTCCTTTTCAAAAAATAAATAAATATCAAGTGGAGTATCACGACAAAAATCGTAATTCTTCACTTGTTGGGTCTCAGCACCTTGACACAAAAATTCAGACTGCTGGGTAGAACATGTTTAAAATTAAAATAATAAAATCAAATCAAATAATTCTTTCTACATAAGACGTCACCATCCCTGTTTGAGGAAACTCCAGTGTTTGGGTTTTTGGCTTCCTTTGGGAGAGAACGTCGCTGTTCTCTGAACCATTTCAGAATCATCATCATGTAACTGCTAATCAACAGGCCTTGACTGCAGAGGACACATTTCAAACTGCGCTGATGGGACACAAACAAAACAGAGAGCGTTTGCAGACAGCAGCAGCAGCACCTGCTCTCTGAGCCGTTGGACCGAACGTCGCTGCCAGCTCAGGGATTCCTGTGCACATTAGCGTCTGCGTGGCTTCAACAGTTTTGGTGAAAGTACACGAGCTGCTGGCCCGCCCTCCGTCCCTCTGACCCCCGTCCTATTCTCTGCCTCTCTCCTGTTGTCCCAGCATGGCTGCAGGATGGCTGCGCTTTGGCCTCTCCCTCTGCTGCTCTCCCAGCGTCTCTGGGCCTGTTTGGCCCTGACCCTCCCGGAGGAGCCTCACGACGGGCCCCCGTCGGCGGGCTTTGACGCCGGCCGCGTCGGCCCATCTGTGGATCTGCCCGGTGCTCTGAGGGTGTTCAGCTTGGACTACCACCACGTGCAGGCTCCCTTTGAGATTGTGTTGTGGATAATGCTGGCCTCACTGGCCAAGCTGGGTAAGGCCGACAGCAGCGTTTCTCTGACAGAATGTTGAAAACGGTGGGGGGGAGGAAGAGAAAACCTTGCTCAAATTCAGGGCGAGAAATGTGAAATGTCAGGAATACTATCAAATGTCCATAAGATGGCAGATTTGGTGTAAAGTGCCAATTCACAACAAATGTCATCTCCAATCGTTTCAATTCATCTGTATATACACTCCAACTGATCCTAGTTAAACAACAAAACATTTAAAACACACATAGAAACAACAATTTAACATTATCTTCGTAAATATTGGGCATTAGATCAAGAGTGCCTTTAAAGGACTTTGAACTGCCTTGTTGCTGAAATGTGCTAAACAAATAAACTTGATTGATTTATTGATTAATCATCAGAACATTGTATAACTGAAAAATGTCAGCAATTTGGCCAAATCAGCCAAATTACTGAAATTCTGTTAAAATTTCATAACATTTGTCAAGGACTACAGTAAAATCAGGGAAGCATCTCTCCAGGTTTCAGATAAATGAGAAAAGGAGCAGTCCAGTGTTTACGGTGGAAGGCTGTAGATGTAGCCAAATGCAGAATCTATAGACCTATAGCACAGACTGCTGAGAAAGCATGTTTTTTATCCCCTAAATGTTACATCAAAATTTTAATGCCAGATGGAAATTACCGAAGTACAAATAAGAAGGAGAAAGCTATCCAAACCCACCGCATCTGAAATGAAAAATTTTAAATTACCTCCCGAACATATTGATTGGTTTTTGAGCAAGAAAAGCCTGTTTCAGGTCACAATCTTATTTAACTAGTCCACTCAAAAACATTCATTTAGGTGGTTTCTTTGTTACTTTCAGCCATTTAGAGGCAGACTTTCTGTTGATTTTTGGATCATTTTTTTGTTGACTGATAAAAGTCCCAAATTATTCTCCTTCGCGATAATCTGGTGGAGTAGACTTACCAGACTATCGCTGACCTTCCTTCTTTTTTCTGACTGTGTCCCCTGGTTTCCCTAGATAGAAAAAAAAAAGTTAATTAATTTGAATAATAAACTGAGTTGATAACTAGAATTAACTTAAGTCAGTTTATCCCAACCTTTTAGTACAAAAACCTGTCACATAAGACATGGTGACTTGATAGCCCAAATCAGTCAAAATGTGGTTTAACAAATTCTCTGAGTAAATCAAACTTTTTAAACTTCATATTTTGAAACAGTTTTATTCTTATTTGGTAATATAGAAAGTCAGAGTAATCTGCTGACCCCATTTGAGTTTCCCCCTCTTGGTGTCATCCTCTCAGGTTTCCACTGGTCCGGTCGAGTCCCAGCTGTTGTCCCAGAAAGTTGCGTCCTCATCATGGTGGGCCTGCTTGTGGGAGGGGTGGTCTACGGGGTCCGCCACTCTGCTCCCCCTACTCTGAGTGCCGACGCGTTCTTCCTCTTCCTGCTCCCGCCCATCGTTCTAGATGCAGGTTACTTCCTGCCTGGGAGGCTGTTCTTTGAAAACCTTGGTACCATCCTCTGGTTCGTACCTCGGCTGCTTAGTTTTCTTTTAACAAAAGAAAACTAAAACAAATCTGCTTGTGATTAAATTTGAATAAAATTGTTAATATGTTACCCAAGATGCAACTTGCGAAGTTGCAAAAGCCACGAACAGGAGAGAAGAAGACCTTCCTGTTGCTCCACCTGCAGGTATGCGGTGCTGGGAACCCTATGGAACGTGCTGGGCATTGGCCTGTCTCTGTACGGCGTTTGCCTGCTGGTTCCAGACTCTCTGGGAGACATCTCTCTGCTCCACTGCCTGCTGTTTGGCTCGTTGATCGCTGCCGTTGATCCCGTGGCCGTGCTTTCCGTCTTCCAAGAGATGCACGTCAATGAACAGCTGCACATCTTGGTGTTTGGAGAGTCGCTGCTCAACGACGCTGTCACAGTGGTCAGTGGTGTTTGCAGACATGGTTTTTTTCTACATGAAGAACCTACTGAAGTGCACTTCTCCATCTCTTAGGTGCTCTACAAGCTCTTTGAGTCCTTTCTGCGGCTGCCTTCGGTGACTGGATTGGATGTACTGGTGGGAGGTTTGAGGCTGATAGTGGTGGGTTTGGGAGGCTTCTTTGTGGGACTGTTCTTTGGCTTGGTGGCAGCTCTCACCTCACGGTTCACCTCCAGAGCCCAGGTCATCGCTCCCCTCTTTGTCTTCCTGTATTCCTACCTGTCCTACCTGACTTCAGAAATGCTTCACTTCTCAGGAATCATGGCGTGAGTATTGATGTCCGTCATCCCAACCCTTTATAAAGGCTACTGTAATGCACTAGCAAGGACCACACCATGATGCGAATTTAAGGATTCTTTTTTTTAAAGACGGGACGTTGGCTGAAGGAAGGGATGGATGGGTTGAATGAATTGGATGAGTGATGAGTCACCTGTAGGGAGACATGAATGGAGACTCAGTGTGGGGCACAGTCTTCAGAAACTATTCTCTCCTGAGCCTGTTAAGGACCCTCAAGATGGAACTTGAAACAGAGACAGGTTAGGAGGCAATCTGCAGGACGGGATGAAGTTGAAGGCAAGGGACAAGGTGATGAAAGAAGGGATGAAGGCATGGAGCAAGGGATGAGGTGATGGATCAATGGATGAAGGATAGAGCAAGGGCTGAAGGATAGAGGAAGGGATGAAGGATGGAGGAAAGGATGAAGTATAGAGGAAGGGATGAAGGATGGAGGAAGGGATGAAGGATAGAGGAAGGGATGAAGGATAGAGGAAGGGATGAAGGATGGAGGAAGGGATGAAAGATGGAGGAAGGGATGAAGGATAGAGCAAGGGCTGAAGGATGGAGGATGGGATGAAGGATAGAGGAAGGGATGAAGGATAGAGGAAGGGATGAAGGATAGAGGAAGGGATGAAAAATGAAGGAAGGGATGAAGGATGGAGGAAGGGATGAAAGATGGAGGAAGGGATGAAGGATAGAGCAAGGGCTGAAGGATGGAGGAAGGGATGAAGGACAGAGCAAGGGCTGAAGGATGGAGGATGGGATGAAGGATAGAGGAAGGGATGAAGGATAGAGGAAGGGATGAAAAATGAAGGAAGGGATGAAGGATGGAGGAAGGGATGAAAGATGGAGGAAGGGATAAAAAGATAGAGGTATGAGCGGGTAATGAGGGGGCCCTCACTCACTCAGGTAGGGTGAGTGAGGGTGGGTGTTGAAAGAGCATTATGGCTGTGGAGTGCCAAGTGAATTGAGTTATAGACGAGTGATCAGAGGGTTGGTGGAGGTTTGGTCCTGCTCCTGAACCTACCTTATTAACTTCATTAATCAGTATTGTTTTTCCCCAATCCTGCAGCATTGTGACCTGTGCTGTGACCATGAAACAGTACGTGGAGGCTAACGTGTCAGAGCGCAGCAACACCAACATCCAATACTTCCTGAAGATGTGGAGTAGCGTGAGTGAGACCTTGATCTTTGTCTTCCTCGGTGTGTCCACCATACAAGACATACACATGTGGAGCTGGCCCTTTGTCTGTTCCACCCTGCTGCTCTGCCTCGTCTGGAGGGCCACAGGTATTTCTTACGTACAAAATGACTTCAGACTTTAAAGAACGTCTCTTGCTCAAACATCATCCCTATGTGTAAGGCGTTCTCTTGCTCACCGCTGTGGTGAACAAGCTTCGGAGGAACGCCGTGACCTTTAGAGACCAGTTCATCATCGCCTACGGTGGCCTCAGAGGAGCAATCTGCTTTTCTCTGGTCTTCCTCATTGATGACTTCCCAAAGAAGAGGCTCTTCATCACAACCACCATCGTGGTCATTCTCTTTACCGTCTTTGTGCAGGTGAGGAATAAATGTAGTGTGCACCACAACAGCTCAATCAACAGAAGGGGTGATTTTAGATTTTTACCCACCCTGCTTGGTTATTAGGGGATGACCATCAAGCCTCTGGTGGAGCTGCTGGACGTGAAGAGGAAGAAGAGAGCTCTGCCTACTGTCAGCGAGGAGATCCACAGCAGGGTGAGACTTCATAACATCTAGCTCAGCTGCTTAGCTGCAGTTTCCATCTGCAGATAGCCATTTTCACACCTTACACAGATTCTCAGATGCACAACACATGAATGTACTTTGACCTAATCCACTCCACTGCAGCTCTGGCTGTCAAAGGTTATTGCAACAACCGGAGGAGAACCTCCTCCTTAACTCAAATCTTTAACAGGTTTCCTTTCAGTACTGTCCCTTACTTGGCTTCTTCCACCTTCACATCAGTTCTGATCAGTTTCCTGTATCAGCTGACGTAAGGCATCCTCACAGCATGATGCTGCCATCTCCTTGTTTTATCGTGGAACATTTTGTTCAGGGTTGTGATGCAGTGATAAGTTTCTACCACAATTAGTATTTTACACGTCTGCCAAAAACTTCAATTTTGGCTTCTTATCAATGCTTTTCTTCCATAACGAGGATATTTGTTTAACATATGAGTGATAGCAGCCCTGTCAACAGATTGTCCCACTGGAGCTATAGATCTCTGTGGCTCTTCCAGAGTTACCATGGGTCATCTGACTGTGTTTCTGGATAATGCCCTTTCTTTGCCTTTAACAGGTAGCAGTTCTTTGAGGGTTTGGATGAGGGGCCTTGGGGTCTGACAACCCTAACCCGGTTTACTTTCAAGACGAAGCTAAAAGCTTCACTTTTTGATAATGCTCACAGTTAGAGACGTTCACCCCGAGCTATCATTGTGGTTATGTTGCCATATATTTGGGATGCAGGACACACTGAGCCCTTTTTATTATTGTGCTACTATTTCCTACTACTCTAAAATTATGGATCATCTGTACTTTTTGCTGCCAATAACTTCATTTCTTTTACTTTTCTCTTTTCATGGAAGCCACAACTGCTTCATGTTCTGTTTGACGACATACTTGGCCCTGTCCTTTTGTGTTTAACCCTGACTTTCTCCTACATAAGCTTAATGAGACTATAGTTGCCACCATCTACAGTACATGTTCTCTGATTTTCATCTCATAGATTTTACTACTCAGAGCTTCTTGTTTAGCTATTTTTCCTCTTGTAGCGGTTGCTATCAGTAACTGCATGACAGTACCTATCCTTTAACAGAAAGTACTAATCAACCCGTTTGTGTTTTGTGTGTCTCTACTCTATCCTCTGAGACAGATTTTGCTAGATATTTGTTCCTGGTAAAAAGGAGTCGTTCATTCTATCCCATATTGCTCAGCCAAGAGGAAGGATTTCTGCATAGTCAGTGTTTCTGTGAAATTGATTTGGCACCCTTAGACATAGATATAATATAAAATTAGGTTTTTTTTTGTCCTAAAAGGTACTTTAAGATTGCCTTTGTTTTGAAGAAGTACAATATAATTCAAATGAAGTTCATTAAACCAACCAAATTGCATGTCAACTGACAAGGAAAGCATGTTTAGTCCCATGTTAAGACAACTGTGTGAAAGGTTGAGCAAAGGCAGATTTTAATAATAAGTGTGATGTATGGAAATGAAGATATAACATCTGCTTTTAGGTCTTAGACCATCTGCTCTCAGGAATAGAAGATGTGGTTGGCTACTGGGGGCAACATTACTGGAGAGACTGGTTAGTTTATCTCATCCCCCCCCCCCCCCCCCCCTTTTTTTATTCTGGAAAGTTGGTGTTTTTTCTGATCATGTGACGCAAAACAGCCACTAGGTGGTGGCAGCAAATAATTCATAACGTGGAACTTTTTCCATCTGTGGTTTGTGTTTGTGTGAGGTTTGAGCAGTTCAACAAGAGGTACCTTCGACGTTTCCTTATCGGCGAGCATCACCAGGCTCGCTCCAGCATCCTGAGAGTCTACCAGGAGCTGGAGAGGAGGGAGCAGCAGGGGGGCGAGGAGGCACCGCCACCGTAAGAGGACAGAACCGCAGAACCCACCCAATATTCCTACGGGAGTTCAGAAAGTTGATCTACTAAGGATTTCTGGTGTAAACCAAGATTTAGAAAAAAAACCAAACTGATCCGAGCCTTTTCTTTAAACTGACCCGGTCTGACACTGTGGACCTTAAGGACACATTTGAACTGCCAACATCTGAACGTTTAACATACAACTTTTCTGGTTTTTAAGTATCTTATTGAACAGGTTTAAATTTTACCCACGTGAGGCAAATTTACAATTACTACGGTATTCGTGGCCATCGTTGGTGTTATTATCTAATAGAAACCAAACATCCACATTCTCACATAAAACCTCAATCATGCCTGAAAGAAAACACTTTCTGCGACAGACTGGCGACCCGTCCAGGGTGAACCCCGCCTGTCGCCCGAAACGTTAGCTGGAGATAGGCACCAGCAACCCTCCTGGGTGTTAGACAATGGATGAATGAATGGATGGATGGAGAAAACACTTTATGAACGTTCACACCTTTCCTTTCAGAGTGGACCCCCGCCCTGGCGGCCGTCCCCTCTTGCCGGAGGAAATGGACAGCATCAGGCGTATTCTGTCCAGAAACCTGCAAAACTTTAACAAGAAGGTAGATTACAAACCCTCCTCTGAGGTTCCTCCCTGCGTCCAGCCACTGGAGGGAATAAACGTGACAGTATGTGAAATCTGACCGCAGCAGACTCCAGCCTACAGTAGACACACCTTGCACCAAGATGGCTCAGCGAAGACGGCCCTGCACAGACATCAGAGCCTTCCAGAGAGACACACCTGTAGCAGAAGCGCGCTCTGCCCACAGGTAACCGGGAAAAAACACACATCCAGAGAGAAGCTATTTCAGTTTCAGAGTGCTTTATATATCTGTTTATGTGCAGAAATGAAATTTAAACACGATTCAATTAGACCGTCAATGCAAGCTGATTTAGTTCAAAAGAATTTGTGGTGGCAATTTATTTAGAAATTAGGAGAATTTGAAGATCAATCAGTCCCGTCTATGTGTACAGCCCATTTCAGCAAGTAACTAACATTACGTTTTGACAAATGCCATCATCAAAATCATCAATGCACGTCGAATATGTTGGTCAATAATCCATTTATTATGGCTCAAGAGCAAATCTTAAAAAGGTTTTAGTCTTTATTTAAAGGAATTCTGTGTTTCAGATGTTTTCTGGAAGTTTAGTCCAGATTTCTGGTGCTTTCCAGCTGAATGCTGCTTCTGCACGTTTGGTTCTGGTTCCGGGGATGTAAGCTACATCTTTACTTCCTTTCTCTGTTATTTCCAATGTCAGCGGGCGCAAGGAGAGTTCTCCAAGTCTTACAGAGGGAGAGCACGACTCAGCAGATCTCACACAGGTAAGGAAGAACGCTGACAACGTAACGGTCACAAAAAGATGCTTAATGCGTCAGAAAGTGTTGATCCTTCTTCTATTTCTATCTGAAATGTTGCACAGGACGCCAGCAGATTGTTACACAATGTGGGTTTTCTTCAGAGTGATTATAAATAAACATATAATTATGAGTTTCAGCTAAAGTACATATTTTTTGTAGCCTTTAACTAACTTTTTTTTTTCTTTTTCATAAATCTGGCTGAATATTTGACCACTCCACTTAGTTCATTCAAGTTGGCTAGTTTTTTGGAACTGGTCAGGTTTTCATCAGTCCTGGGAGGCTTTGTTAAAGCCATTCAGAAAGCTTCTTGTAAGCTTGGGAAGTTTTAATCAAATGATCTTTACTCAACAGCTAATTGCTCAGAAAGACCAGGAAATATCAATGAATCACCAAGGTTGAAGCTTGTAACCTGAGAGCTTCTGGAAGACCAGCCACTATGTCCGCAGCAGACTAGACTTTTTTTGTCCTCCGTCATTTTGACCGACAGTATTTAAAACAATCGGTCATGTATTATTTGTATCCATTCTCACTCCCAACTCGTCATATATTCACTCATCGGACGGTCCGATGCGTAGGTCACGTAAAACATGTGACCTACCCAAATCGTCAACATGTGCAGCACACTGCGCATGTTACGGTCTAATTAACTTCTGCATCGTCATTTATTTCCTCAAGAAAAACTTCCGGCTCCTCTGTTTAGACTATAAATGGATTAGCTCAATGTTGCATTCTCTTTCGTTTTCTCTGGTCTATATGTAATGGAGACTGGAATTAAACGCGCCATTTCTACCAAAGATTTGGAATGCGCTGGTGAACCCGACGCTCCAAAGCGTCCGGTCCATAATTCTTAAACAGGCTGTCAGCTGCTGGTCAGAAAGACACATTTAGTTCAGTGTCCATGAGATGATTTTCAAAAAGGATTTTTTTTTTTATTGATTGATTTTAGTTGCCTCTGCGATGAACTCTTTGCGTAAAGTCTATCCCATGCGCACCAGTCAAGGGTGTTAATTATAACCTGTCAAAATGACCGACGGGCTTCAAATTTTCCCGCCGTTTAAAAAAAATAAACGGTCAAATACGGAAAATATTCCGTCAGCGCGACCTCTGGTCCGCAGCGAGGCAAATTCAACACCGACACGGACTGGAAGAGAGCTGACCTAGAAAGAATTTCATGCTCCAGAATCGACACCTTCCAGCTCTGCTGAAGTGAACAGTGGTCCACATCAACAAGCCGGACGCCTTGGGAGAGACGTGCTAAGGTCCAGAGAGACAAAGACTGAGATACTCTGTGGCAAAGTGGATTTAAATCATCCAGCTGGCATTTCATAAGTTCAGAATCTGGTATGGAAATCTAAAACACCTGGACTAGACTAACTTGTGCTGGATTATTTAGGACATTTTTATTTTTATCAGGCGACTGAGATGAGCACGGAAATTTGCTCTGAGTCATACGATACTGATTTCAGGGTCTTGAAAAGACAGCGTGGATTTGTTAAAACAAAACATTAGATGATGGCAGGGTGAAGGAAAACGGGCTTTTTGAAGGGTTTGAATCATTTGACATGGTTAAGTGTGAAAGAGAACCGCACCTGCTGAAAACGTAACAAATGTTGATTCAATTTTGATCCAGTCTGGATTAGTTGAAACTCCTCCAGCTGTCCCAATGTCTGCTCAACTGTCCTTGTGAAAAATAACTGTGATTTCTCTCCGTCTTGCAGTGTGCTCAGCAAGCCCGAGACGGTCCGACCCCCCCGACTCTGTAGACCCGGCTGCTCTGAATCCGACTCAGCCATCGGATCCCGAACCTGCTGCGGAGGAGCAGCAATCTCCGCTGCACCGGGCGCCGGTAGAGAGAGCAACAAAGAAACAACTCAGCTTTGTTCTGGAAAGGGAGACGCATCAATAAAGGGAGAGAGTGGCTGCGTTTCCATCACAAATATACGCAGAACTTGGCCGTTGTCCGAAAACAACAAAACAAAACACACGTTAAATAAGAATGTGCTTCCATTAAACCAGAAAGCCAATGAAAATCACAGGTGAATGCGTTTGTTCATGCAATAAGTCGTTAAAAAACATGCCTCCACATGATCCCACAACCACTTCCTGTCGCCTTCTCCTTCGTCTTTTCCACTAGTTGTAACGTCCGGTTGTTGCTCATGATTCCTGAGATGCAAAAATAATCTTCCCATTGCTGTTTTGCGAAATACGCTATTTTCAATACACATGAAAACCTACCAACTTTTTTATTGAAAAATGATCTCCCCTCCCCCCAAATTGGCAGGTTTCCAATAAGCACATTTATTTTTTAAATGTCCAATTGCAAAATGATGTGGTCGATGGAAACGCAGCTACTGAGGAAGAAGAAGGAGCGTTAATAAAGAGTCGGTCGTAGCGGTAGCTGCTACGTAAAGCTGCTGTGAACAGTTTATGGACACAGTCCACACAAAGCTCTTGAAATGAAGGAAATGGTTGTATGTTCTTGAGTGTCGCAAGCAAACAATAAAGCTCTACTCATACTTGACGGCATCAGGTGGAGCTTTCAGGCTCATTCCCACCTTCAGTCTCATTTATTTCCAACGCCTCTTCGTCATAAACACTAACACTCTGTCCACATTCCCCTCTCCCACAGACCCTTCTCTTCGCACACTCGCTGGTAATCTGACGAGGACATACATTACTACGTCCCAAAATAACTCGTGTCTCCCCCTCCCTCCCATTCACCCTCCTCTCGCTGGAACAGCCTGACAGGACTTCTTAGGGGCCGGGACAGAGGATTTAGTTTAGGTGGACGCTGATGAGGACCTGAGGACCTCAGGCTCCGGGACAAGGGACAAAGAAGGTTTAGGAACATGAAAATAGGAGCTGCAGCTTTGGCCGGGGGAACTTTTGGGGTGGTGGGTGCCCTGTGTTTCCTCGTGGCCTTCAGTACAGACTACTGGCTGGTAGCCGTAGAAGATTGTAACTCAGATGAGCCCACCAAACCCCACCCAACATGGGGCAAAGACGCTAACAGGACAAAGGTAGGCCACCTTCTTTCTGCCACGCCTAGTCCAAGATCTCTGTCACAAAAGAACGACACGGCCCGCTTTCATGGCGATGGATTACATGACGACCACAAAAAGACTACTATGGAAGCTAGTCAGATGTTTTGTAAACAGTGGCGCGCTAGACACGTCTGTCAGGATATTTAAAGACACAGCGATGCTATGTAGCGCTGCGCGTCCATAAATATGGAGGCGCAGGACTCCAATCCCCACAACAGGTGGTGTTGAGTCGTCTCGACGTGTCTGAAAAAACAAACGTTTGGAGATTGAGTTGCAATTTTTATGGGATAGAACAACTCAGTGTTGTGCATTACTATGACTACAAAGTGAACAAAGAACAGCAACACATTTTTTAAATTTTTGATAAATAAAATCTGGAAGGTATGGCAAACACTTCAGGCCCCTGCACTCTCAAAACTCTGGTAAAACTGACGCTCCGCATCGCCCTGAAGTTATGGTCCCTGCAGCGGCAGCATCGGGAAGCTGATCGTGTCAACGGGAGGAAGGGAAGAACAGCGCAGTGATGTGAGAGACATGAAACATGTTAGAGGCTGGAAAATACTTGAAACTGAGGCCCGACATTAAAAATGTAGCAGGAACTACAATGGGCTGGGTTGCCATGGCTTAAGACAAAGTCCAACTGAGAAACTTCGAATCTCATGTTAGCAGGCTCTTTGCAAAGGGAAAATATATATATATACAGTACAGACCAAAAGTTTGGACACAACTGTGTGTCCAAACGTTTGGTCTGTACTGTATATATATATATATATATATATATATATATATATACACTGAAGTTTTGTGGTTGTAGCATAAAATGTTGTTTGTGAAAACAGACGGCATGAATACTCATCTGTCTGAAGGGCAGAGGAGTCACGGTGTCAATTATATATTTATATTACAGTTGAAATGATTAACCAGATTAATTGTGTTGAATCGATTATTGAAATAATTGTCAACCAATTTAGTAATCGATTAATCATCACCTCAAGTATTCAGACGCTGAAGCATGCAATTTGCTGGAAGGCCAAAAACACTCAGTGAGAAAAGTGCAGCAATGAAGCCAAAACTGTTTAAAACATACAAACATTTTGCATTGAAGACGAAGAAAAAAGAACATCTTTATTTTAAGTGGTTCCACACAGAACTCCTCAAATGACTCCTTTGATTTCAGATAAAAATCAAATCAGTTCTTAAGCAGCTTTTGCTGTCCAGTTATTAATAAGTTAACTCAAAGTATAACATATTATCCCTACACTGTATTGATTAGGTCGAGCAGAAACAGCTGGGCTTTTCACACGTCCATGTTAGACGTATTTTTTTAGCTGCAGATGCATCTTTGCTACAACATGCTACGTTATTGCATTTTACGCAATAAAATTGTTTTGTGTGTGTTTAAAAAGGAATTGAGTTGTTTATTTGCATCTAGCAAAAATATATTTTTTAAAAACTTCAATAAAAAAATGTGCCGATTTCTTTTTTATCAGGTTAACGCTGGGTTACAGCAAACATCTTTTTGGGACGTTGTCTGTGGTTTTTCAACTGAATTAGGATTATTTTTGCACAGCTGAATCCAAAAATGACATCCATTTGTCTCAATCAGGTCCGATTTTTATTCCAATTTGATTTATAGGAAGCCGATCTTCTGACTAAAATGATGGTATTTTTATGACGTTATCACGTCGTTTCTGTTGATATTTCTCATCCAACAGAGGTTTTAGGAGAAAACTTTTTTTTTTCTAACAGAGTGTATTAATTAAATGCCACAAATTTGAATTTTTTGTAAATTGAATAATAAACACTGATAAGAAAATTGAACATTACGTCTCTGTTGCTCTTCAGTCCGGATTGAATCTCTCTTCCTGCTCTTCTGTCATTGATCCAGATTCTCAGGAAAAACCGACTCATATGTGAGAACAAGTGACGCATTTTGACGGTCATGTTGCTCCATAGTTCAGAAAGTTGAAGTGATTGAGCAAAAACCAATGTGATTTTTGATTTATCTCGTCAAAATGACCCCAAAACAGCTGAAAAACCGCAGACAGTGTTTTTGGCTGTTGACCAGCGCAATCGATTAATCGTCAGAATAATCGACATCGACTGATATGTTATTGCCGGAGAAACTGAAGGCAGTTACGAATCCCTCGAGGAATTCAATTTAAATGCGATGCCGTTCTTCTCTCCGCGCAGCAGATCACACTTTACAAAAATCAAAAGCCAATCCACAGCTGATTTCATGGCTTTAGAGGAACCAGAACTATCAAATCAACGGATCTCCTTAGTAAAAACCATGAAAGTACTCCTTTAATCTTCCAGTTTATTCTTCCATGCAGCACATGTGGGGAAAAAAGAAAGAAAAGAAAATCCACAAAGCTCATTGAGACGGACATATTTATGAAAGCTAATCCCCCCGTGAACTCACCACGGCGACAAAGTCTTTCATTTTCAGTAAAGGACGATGATTAAAGTTGTTGTGTTACGCAGCACCACCAGCCACGCTCCCGTCAAGCGAGTGGAGAGTTTTCTCTCCTTTATGAGTTTCCTCCAGGACGCCTCAGAGCAGCAGGCCGTAATCAGGACCAGGTTTGATGCCGCGAGACACAGAGCGACGCGGAGCTGCTCTCCTAGACGTCTGATTGACAAAAGTTGACCAAAGAAAAAACAAAGAAATACATTTAAGTGTCTGCTTCTGTGATGTCTGTCCCCGTTTCTCTCTCAGATCCAGCCACGTGAAGCCGCCGCTGTTGCTCCTTCGTGGGTCACTCTGCACCACGAGGGGTTTTTCAGGCGCTGTGTGTTTCTAGTGGAGCCCTCGACGCCGGCGCTCCTGGCCACATTCATCAGTATGTTGAGATTGACCGTTTTTCCACTAAAATATATTGAACTTTGTTTTTTTTTTCTTTTTTAAATTGGGGGTTGCGATGACATGCCCCCACGACAGCCGAGTGAAGAGAAACTTGTTGACTCTTTGCCATTTGCTTCGCCTGTTCAAACTGCAGCAAACCCGCCGGGGGCTAAGGTGTGTTTCCGTGGTTACCTCTTCCCGCTGCCAGTCACACTCGGAGACGTTCCTGGGACAGTTTATGATGCTACTGCAGGTAACAAGAAAATAAAAACATAACTGGACCCCAAACTTAGTCCTTTATTCCCTAGACATTTTTTCTTGGATATTTGAATTCGAAGTATATCAGGACCTAGAGGATGTATTTGAACGGTTCTGGCGTCAAAATAAAGCTAAAACTCTGGAGAATACTCTGGAGAGGTCTAAAAAAAAAAATCTATATTATCGAGTCAGAGCAAATACATATGTAGCGCAAAATGTAAAATAAAAAATTAATAAAAATATTCTAATAGGATACATTTTGTGATGTGGATTATCCGTGAACGTATGCAGTTGCAATCCAGAACCTCTTGCAATCCACAGTACAGACTCTGGACATTTACTGTACCAAGTTACATCCCCCCAAAAAATGATGCTAATAAATTTTAGAAAGGTATTGGTTGACAAAAGTCCATGCAGACATTCCTAATGTGCCATTCTGACACCTTGTGTGCAATTATAAAATTCTATGTCTTTTATTTTTATATTTCTCTCCCCCTTCACTTATATCTTCCTATAAATATTCACTGAAAAACAATGGTTTTTGCAACAATACAAAAGTCAAAGTTCTGTTAAAAAGAACTCTCCTGTTTGTTCTCCACTCTGGTCATAAAAACCTTATCTTATCTTATCTTATCTTATCTTATCCCTTGAAGGTGTGTACTTCTTCTGAATCATTCTTCAAATCATCCTACCTCCAGGATGTAGGATGATTTGGCACAAACTTTTCTCTACCAGGCTGGTAGAGAAAAGTTTTATTTCCACTCAGACATTTCACCAGCCACAGTTTTTATTTCTTCTTTCGATTACAAACCCCACCAGTACAAGCAAATTATAGAAAATGTATGATTTATTCTTAACTCTATAAAAACCAATTTACTGACAATAAGTTCACCATACAGATGTACAGAATAATAAAACATAAAGCATGGACACCTAAACAGGGTTGCAGTGCAATAAATTAATTTGAAGTAATTACTAACGTCAAACTTTAACTACACAAGTTTGTTGAACATTTCCACATTTTGGCAACAACTCTCCCTGATAGGATTTATTAAATGTGTCTAGTCATTTTAAAAATATTTTTAAATTGTATCAATAGCTGTCTGGGTGTGGCAAGTGCAATTGAACAAAAAGAAAAGAGAGAACTTTCTCACACTTCATGATTTTTCAGCAATAGAAGCAGGTTAGCTTTTAGGGCTGCAACTAACGATTGTTTCTAGTAAGTGATTATTCTATCAATTACTTTTGATGATTTATCTGATATTTTGTAATTAATCTGATCAAAACTGGCACATTCTCAAGATGTTTTGATATACCAGATGATCCTATTTTATAAATACATTAAAAGATGCACATAAACCAATAATGTTAAATTACTTAACATGCAATAACTTGGCATTCCTTTTGTGAATGCTTGATCATTTGTAGCAAAGGATACATCTGCACCTAAAAAATAAAAACACTTTTAACATCCACATGTGAAAAGCTCAGCCATTTCTGCTTGACTTAAAATCAATACAAGGTAGAGCTGATCTATTGGATTATTATTATTTGATTAGCCAACTAATAATTGGATTGCAAAAGGCGCTTACTTCTTTCAGAACTTTAACAAAATTTGAGGCCGGTGATTATTTCAAGAATCGATTCGTGCAGATTAATCCGATTAATCGTTTCAGCCCAAATAACTTTTTCTCTCTTTTTTTACAAATTAAATCCAAATCTGGAGTCTGTTTGATAATCTAACGCGAGACAAACGCAGAGTGAATCTTTAAGAGAGGAAGCTGGTTTTTAAAGTCCTTGCGTTTGTGTTCCCCGCAGTGTTCCGAGGGTTCTGGACCGTCCTGATCGTAGTCGGGCTGCTCTCCGCTCTGACCGGAGGCCTGCTGCTGGTCTGCGGCGTTCCCTTCATCAGCAGCAAACTGTACCGGCTGGGCGGGGCGCTCCTCATCACTGCGGGTAAAACACAGGCAGCCGTGACGCGTGCGCATGTGTCCGACGTGTTCGACGCATTAAGGCTTCGCCTGCGGTCAGCTGTTCATTTGAGTCACGTGACATAAAAAAAAAAGAGAAAAGAAACATGCCCAAACACCAAGAGCAGCAGATGTCTCTCTGCTTTTGTCGTCTCCATGACAACAGCAGGCGGCAAACACCGCTGCGCGTTCCTGCGCAGTCGCTGACGGCGACGATTGTCTCCGTTTCTGTTTCTCTCTGTCTCCTCCTCCCGCTCTCTGCAGCCGGCCTGCTCCTGCTCTTGCTGCTGCTCTTCGTGCTCTGGATGGAGGCGGTGGACGTGAGCAGCTACGTCCTGCAGGAGGCGAGGGGAGAGTGTCCGGACGCCGAGGTCTCCGTACACTACGGCCTCTCCTTCATGGCGGCCGCCGCCGGCGTTCCCCTGGAGGTCCTGTCCGGGCTGCTCTTCCTGCTGGCGGGCCGCACGCTGCGCGCCGGCAGATGAGCCGAGCGGCCGGCCGGAGAGACGAGAACGGACACATTTTATCGTGGAACATGCTGTGCCATGCAAACGTTTTCACACTTTTTCACTTTTTCCCCACATCACAGCCACAAACTTCGATGTATGTCATTTGGGATTTGGGAACTACTTTTTGATTTAGCTGCAAGTGTTTCGGACCTTTTACCTTCTTCAAATGAAATGAAATTGGCGTTAAACATTTTGTCATTTATTATTCAGTGTTTCCAGAGAGGTCATCAAAGGTCAACGAGTCCCCCACGTTTACAGAATCAAGACAATTTGGTGTCAGTCAGCTGTACTGCAACATTTGTTTAGAAATATAGCACAATGAATTTTATCAGTTTTGTTTGCTAATTTATTTTTATTTGCTTTATTTAACCGGGTAAAACCACTGAGATCCAAATCTCACTTTCAACAGAGACCTGGGCAGAAATCTGCAGCACACAACAACCTGGTTACACCAAAGTAAAGCAAATGACAACATGCGCACAAGTTTAAAACGGATTGCAAAACAGGATAAAAGCAACGACACTGATTGATTGAATCACGTTTTTAATGTGTGTGTGTGTGGGTGTGTGTGTGTTTAGAGCAGGTTGATTTCTGGTGACCTCCGGAAACCTTTTGTTTTGAAATCTTTTAAAGATTTAAAATGTCACAAATGAAATTTTTGCTGCACAAATGCAGCACAGCTGGTTGGCTCCATATTAAATGTTATGATCTCTGGAAACAGTTATAAATATTGTTAAAATCATAGCGACACAAACCAGTTCTGTTTATTTTGAAGAAGGTGATTCTGGGGTCAACGTTTCTCAGGTAGTGGAAAGGAGATGATATATACGGTTCTATATTTGTTAATGTTTTAAGTGTCAGTCTGTGTTGCTCCTCAACTAAATCCACTATAACGACTTTCATCCGGAAGTCACTTAATTTGTAATAAATGTGTATAAGTTAAATCTCAGTAGAAATGTTATATGTGGTGCGATATCATCTGTTTTGTAATTATTTTCATTTTTTTGTGTGTTTTCTTGTTCATATTTTTTTTTCTGTCAGAGTAACAAAACAGAAAACAATGAAGGAAAATGCAGCTTACGTTTTAGTCGCTCGAGTTATCAGGAAGTCTTTGTTGTCACAAATGTAGTGAAATCTTGTTCTTAAAGGGACAGTTCGGGATTTTCAAAGTGTGGATGGGTTGACAAGCAGTTAGTTTCCTACCTGCAGTGGAAAACTCTCTTGGTGTTTTATTTAATACACATACAGTTCGGTTTCCTGAAAGGCTCGAGCTAAGGGGTGAAAACCTCGGGGTGTTTCTCGTCTCCAATCTCAATAGAGTCACAGTGATTCATGCAAACATAATTTTAAAAGCAAAAACCTTTTAAACTGCTGCCATGTTTGCATTATGCAGATATGCAGATGATGGTAGACCTCAGGGACTGGGCTTCGGCACCCTGGCGTAGAGCTCTTTTACTTAGATGCGTTTTTCTTGGCTCCTTTGATCTTCTTGGTTAGCTTTCTCCTTATAAACTGGGTAACGTTTATTTATGTTTTAAGCCTATTTTTTTGTCAATAAAATCAATCTTTGACCTCAACATCATCGTTCAAGGTGCTTTTTTTGTCTACGACAAATTGATGGCATCCGACTTTACAGACAGAAAAGAGGGTGTTACAGAAAACCTGCTTGGCAGCTGAGCTACGTTTGATTCAGAAAACATTTCAGCTGCAAGAAAACTCACCAAGCACTGATCTGAGGATGCAGAGTGACAGCAAGACAGACGGAAAACAAATGAAGGAAGAGAAATCCCAGGGAAAACACTCACTGGGACTGTCAAAAACTGGATTTAATATTACGTGGTAGATCGTCAGCAGTGGTTCCTGTTTGCTCTGCACGTCTATGAGACACTGGGAACGAACGATAATCCAGATCAAAGCAGAGGTGAGGCAAAATGCCAGCTGCTTTTTAAAAGACATATTTACAGTGCTACAGTAAAAATAATTTCAAGGCGGCAAAATGTCGACAATACAATCCTTCCTCTTGGTGTTTGTACAAAAGCAACCAACAGACTTTATTATGATACTAAGCTCAAACGTCTTCATGGCAACATTAGGGTGCTGGCCTCCTTCCAACACCCTAATGTTCAACTTCCTGCACAGATTTTCTATCAGATTAACGGTCACGCTAAAATATTAACAGTGTTTTTCCAGTCAGAAGAAGCATGTTGGTAAAATTAAAACATCAAAACGCCTAAAAATGCAGAGGGTATGAATAATCTGCATGCCATATTTATTTGTTTATTTACTACTTATTTGAGGCTTTTAGCATTTATCTCTACAGCTTTCACAAAACCAGAGGTCCATTTTGCTTCGGGAATAAAAATGGTTTTCAAGGAACGATCACAACAGATATTTTCTGTTGAAATGATCTAAAATTACGCCACAAACAGGCATCTGTTCATTCACTGCCCCTGACCAGCCAGTAGAGGGCGCTCCCGCTCTCTGCATGGCTTTGCTCGGTGAGGTGAACCCGCGGAACGGGAGGAGGAAGAGATCACGGAGCGAGACGGTTTTCTGTTCGCTCACTGTGGCTTTTAAAACTAGTCACGGCCGATGAACTCTCACCTCTGTCGTCCTGAGCGGCAGAAACACGTAAAACTCCCTTCGTTTTGAGGAAAACGGGATCCTGCGTCTGAAGTGGGAGCAATTATGGTAACGCAGTGGCGTGAACAGACGTTTTACAGGTGGGGGCATTAAAAAAAAAAAGGCTGCACATTACAGAATTAAAAAAAAAAAAATCATAAGGGCACTTTGTCCACCTGTCTGATTAACATTAAAAACAAACATTAAAAAACCAATTGTTTTATTTAAAAAAAAATTATGTCTATATAAGTAGCTTGTGTTTTAATGCTTTTTCCTTCAGGTTGGGGTTTGAAGTTCCCTCCTCTGCGTTTCTGTCAGACAGCAAAGCCGCAGGATGTGGACTCACTGTGCAGGGAAAGTTAACCCTGCGTGGGCCCTGTGGCCCTCCGGAGCACCTGGACTGAATACTGGTGGGCTCTAATCCAGTCAAAGGGGGGGACACACTCGGCGAGAGGACTTTCTTCTCATTCTCCGACCCCCTAACTCCACTAGTGAGCCGATTACCTGCTCTGTGTGTGTGCGTGTGTTTGAGTTCCAGTCTGTCAGACCCCGTGTGTGAGTGTGTGAGTGTGTGTGTTTGCGTGCTGAGGCCAGACGGACACAGTTTCTTGCAGATAAAAGCCTTTTCTCCTGTCAAAAATGACTGCCCTGATAAGAGCTGATATGGGAGAAAAGCAAGCCTTATGGCATCACTCTTGCTTTTTTTTGTTTCTTTTGTAAACCCCAAATCCCCAGGAACACACCCACCCTTCTTACCAAACACACACACACACACAGAAAGACAGACAGAGAGAGAGAGAGCTAATCTCAGTTGGGGGTTATAGTTGAGGTGGAGAAGGAGCAGGTGGAGGGATAAAGAAGAGTCGCTGTGTGGGTTTCTTCTTGCATTATTGTACACACACATATACTGTATATATATATAGATATATAAAGAACCAGTGTAGTCACATTGAACACATTCCTTCCTTTCACACACACACACACACTCTGGCAAACCCACACAGTTCACGCAGACAGATTATGTCTGAGACAGTCAGCGCTCCTGCCTTCAATTAACCTCACAAAGACAGGATCACTTACACGCTCATGATGCTGATAGCAGGAGGGAGACACTGAGGACCATGTGTGTGTGTGTGTGTGTGTGTGTGTGTGTGTGTGTGGAAGTGGTTGCAGCCTTTACAACACGGCAACGACTGATAAAACAGCGAACTTACTAGAGAAGGACATCGTGTCATATCATCTGTCTTTGGAGAAGATTTTTTTTTTATTCTTCACATACAGCAACACATTCTACTGAAAATAGAGGAGATAAAAAGAAGTGAAATGTTCCAACAATTGAAGCAATAATCTAAACACCAGCGTTCAAATGAGAAATTACGACTAACCTCAGTGTGTTTTATTGAGATTTTAGCCAATGCACCAGCACAAGTTAGTCTATACTGGTACTTAGGAAGGGAAAAATCTGGAAGAAAAGATCCATTTTAATTCTGATGCAAATACAATCCAGAACAGCAGGGACAACTGCAAGTGGGGGGACTGGGGGGGCCACGGCCCTCTCCTCAACCACAATGCTCCTCCCAGAGAATCATGTTTAGCTCATCAGAGGGCTAGAGTCAATTTCTTCAATCAAGACAGAGTCATAAGACTCAATAAATAACTTTCTAAAATCCAAAATAAAATTAAAAAAATTTGTTAATATAGATTAAGACAATTTATTTTCAGATATTTGTTGTTGTTTCTTCTTAGTTATTACATTTTTGCCATCCTGGCCTGGCCACCCCTTTGAAAATCAGCTTGTTGTGTTCATAAGTAACCCAACTACGAAAGACCTCCACCGTTTGTTAAATAACGTTAGCGAACAAGCAGCAGACCGGTGAGGGAGAAAGAAGTGGAGAAGTTTAAAGCAGAATAAGGTTATAAAACAGGCTTTGAACACAGAGCTTCGTTCGAGCCGTCATCTGAAAACAAGCTGATAACGAGATTATTATTTAGAGAAATAGCCAGAAAAATAAACATAAGAAGTTCTGTTTGCAGTTTGCCAGAAGCCCTGCAGGTCAGACAGGACAAAAATCTAACTTCTATGTCTCAAATGCAAATCATAACAAATCCACACGAGACCGGGTCGAAGGTGTGTCTCCTGGCAGGACAACGACCAGAACCACACAGCCAGAGCTACAATGAAACAGTTCAGATATACATCTAACTGCTCTAGGTCTGTGACAAAACTTGCAAAGTTTTTTGTTTTTTATGTTGTTGTTTTTTTTACAGATGTTCTTCGTGAACCCTGACTGAGATTAAGATTTTTTTTTCTTTCCAGGTTCTAGTCAGTGGAGACATAAAGACGTGCGTCTGCGATCCCTGCATAAACGGGATTCTGCAAAGTCTTGATTCGGAAGGGCTGAATAAAAAAAGGCACACCACACTATTCAGATTTTTGTTCGCATACATTTTCAAAACGATTTCCTTCAACGTCACAAAAATAAAAGAGCTCTACTTTGTGTTGATTTAGCTGGTGAAAAACACATAAAACACACATACTGTACGTTTTTGGTGGAAAGAGTTAACGGGGGAGTGAATACTTTAGCAATATGTCTTTATTTGTCTTATAAATGTTGGTATAAAACATTGACCGACTGTGCAAAAGACAATTAGAAACATACTACAGACAAAAACACTGATGAAGCTTCCAAATATATTCAAATCAATTCAGTTCCTTTGATATTAGTATTAATACAAATAATACAATTATTAGGTAAAATCGACACACAGACAGTTTGGAGCGAACTGACAGAACATATTCCTTTAACTTTGACTCATCCGTCGTTATTTCTGCTTTACTGATTCATATGCAAACACACACACACAAACACACACACACTCTCCCTTATTCCTGCTGAACGACAGGAAGAGGAGAGGCAGAGCAGAGAGGGAGGGGGCTGTGCGATTAGTTTCAGGGTTCTGGGCCACTTGATTGGCAGCTGGCAGCATATGGAGCTGTGAGGAAGGTTTGCCCACGCTCACTTCTGAGGAAACAAATATTTGCCTGAAGGAGAGCAAGCGAGAAGGAGAGGAAAAAATATTAATTAGTTTGCAGACGCACCGAGAGATAAAAGTAGGCAAGACGTACCCATCAAAAGGCTGCAGAGTTGGCTGCAAAATGGAAATTTTCCCCAAGTTGACAGATCCGGCGGGCTGCTAACAGAGCCGAGGGTGAGAACACATGTGAGCCGGGAAAACACCGAGGTGCACAAACAAAAAAGAAGCCAACGCGGAGCCGGCGTTAACATCTGCGCAGGTTCACGCACGTTGTGAGAGAAATTAACATTTAGATGCGGATCTTTCACACCTCCATGGCTGCCAAAATTATTTCTTAATTATAATCTGCGATCGAAAAAGTGCGGGAGAAAGAATCGACACGTGTGAGCGAAAGCTGAACGCGACCAGTCAGAGAGAGGAAAACGGAGAAATTCACTCCAGCCTTAAAGAATCACAAAAGAGAAACCTGAGGTGCAGCTGTGAAACTAAAATAGAAACTATACATTTTACACTGCCTGGCCAAAAAAAAAGTCGCCACCTGGATTTAACTAAGCAAATAGGTACAAGCCTCCTATTGGATAAGTACTGCATAGGCGATTATCTGTCAGCTGGCAACAAGTTATTTAACCCCAGCTGATGCAATGAGTAACTCCTCATTTCTTAAACAACCATGGCAAAAGACACATCCTGTGGTCGTGGAAAAGACGTTAGTCTGTTTAAGAAGGGTCAAATCATTGGCATGCATCAAGCAGAGAAAACATCTAAGGAGATTGCAGAAACTACTAGAATTGGGTTAAGAACTGTCCAACGCATCATTAAAAACTGGAAGGATGGTGGGGAACCATCGTCTTCCAGGAAGAAATGTGGTCGGAAAAAAATCCTGAATGATCGTGATCGGCGATTACTTAAACGTTTGGTCAAATCAAATCGAAGAAAAACAACAGCAGAACTCAGGAGTATGTTTAATTGTGAACGCAAAAGCATTTCCACACGCACAATGCGAAGGGAACGCAAGGGGTTGGGATTGAACAGCTGTGTAGCCGTAAGAAAACCTCTAATCAGTAAGGCTAACCAGAAAAAAAGGCTTCACTTTGCTAGGGAGCATAAAGATTGGACTGTGGAGGAATGGAAGAGGGTCATGTGGTCTGATGAGTCCAGATTTACCCTGTTCCAGAGTGATGGGCGCATCAGGGTAAGAAGAGAGGCAGGTGAAGTGATGCACCCATCATGCCTAGTGCCTACTGTACAAGCCTGTGGGGGCAGTGCTATGATCTGGGGTTGCTGCAGTTGGTCAGGTCTAGGTTCAGCAACATTGTGTGCCCAAAGAATGAGGTCAGCTGACTACCTGAATATACTGAATGACCAGGTTATTCCATCAATGGATTTTGTCTTCCCAAATGGAACGGGCATATTCCAAGATGACAATGCCAGGATTCATCGGGCTCACATTGTGAAAGAGTGGTTCAGGGAGCATGAGACATCTTTTTCACACATGGATTGGCCACCACAGAGTCCAGACCTTAACCCCACTGAGAATCTTTGGGATGTGCTGGAGAAGGCTTAGCGCAGTGGTCAGACTCTCCCATCATCAATACAAGATCTTGGTGAAAGATTAATGCAACACTGGATGGAAATAAATCTTGTGACACTGCAGAAGCTTATTGAAACAATGCCACAGCGAATGCGGGCTGCAATCAAAGCTAAAGGCGGTCCAACAAAATATTAGAGAGTGTGACCATTTTTTGGTGGCGACTTTTTTTTGGCCAGGCAGTGTATTTTCTCACCATGAGCTCTGTGTTGTTTTAACCATCATTAAAGAGTGTAATAGAAATAGGCTATCGTACTGGTTAGCTTAAATAGCTAACAAAGACATTAGTAACAGACCATGCCTGTTTTAAAGTAAAACTATTGAAAAGTTTATATAGTTTTTCTCTGGCTTGGATTTCCAAAAAGAGTTTGGCAATCCAGGCTGCACAGTGGCGCAGTTGGTAGCACTGCTGCCTTGCAGCAAGAAGGTCCTGGGTTCGATTCCTGGCCGGGGTCTTTCTGCATGGAGTTTGCATGTTCTCCTTGTGGGGTCTCTCTGGGTACTCCAGCTTTCTCCCACAGTCCAAAAACATGACTATCAGGTTAATTGGTCTCTCTAAATTCTCCCTAGGTGTGAGTGTGTGTGTGTGCATGGTTGTATGTCTGTCTCTGTGTTGCCCTGCGACAGACTGGCGACCTGTCCAGGCTGAACCCCGCCTCTCTCCCGGAACGTAGCTGGAGATAGACACCAGCAACCCTCCCGACCCCATTAGGGACAAGGGTGGAAAGGGGAGAAGGGGGGAAAATATTCAAAGTTTTAAAAAATTTTAAACATTACTGAATGTATAACACATCCAAAAACTGGCACAGGTATAATGCACACATAGAGTATGTCTCTAACCATGCTAACCTGTGTTAGCATGGTTTTGAGAGGTTCTAACCTGGACTAGCAAGTTTAAAACTACAACAGTATGAATATATGCTAACCTTGCTAACCCAGAGTCCTGTGATCATTGTAGAAAGCTCAGTAAATCGACCATAAAAGTGTGTGTGGTGTTCTTGTTACAGAACAAAAACCTCCATCGTGTCTTCAAGCTAACATGTTTCTATGTGAATGTAGCTAACCCCCCCATGTGACTTTCTCAAGCCGCACCCAGGCCTGATTATTCCCAGAACTGTAGTCAAGAAATAAGTTAAGCAGAACCAGAACTTACAAAGTGAAGTAAGCTTAAAAGAAATATCAAACAGCAGCACTTCCTGTCTCAATTTAAAGAAACAGGAACACCGGCGACCATTCCCAGGAGCGGCTGACCAACTAAAATTACTTCAAGAGTTCATCCAGGAGGTCACAACAGAATACGTAAGCACATTGCGGCCTTCACTTTAGTTGATTTAATTCTTCATAAGTCCATAAGACATAGGAACAGGTTGGTTTGGTTAACATTAGTAATCAAAATCTTCTTTTAAATTAACATATGAAAGCCAATAGTTAAGCATTAACAGTCAACATATTCATCTCAACTAATAAAATAAATAAAAAGTCACAGCAAAAGACAAAAAAAATTTTTAATAAATGACAGAACAATTTCTCCAGGTTAATAGTAAGTAAAAATGCTTCTGTAAAGGAATGCACACACACATTAACTAAACCCAGCTTCCTGTACTTCCTGTATGTCGGCTCGGTCGGCCCTGTTAAATCCACCGGTTCCTCACGTTCAGACGCCGAGCAGCCAGCGGTGCTACAGTAACCTTTGCGGTAATCAGTTTTATCTGATGGGCCTCTTTAATTAACCTTGTAGGAAATTAATCCCAATGTTAAATGGACAAGAAAAAGATGTTTGATTACCACCACGAACCAACAGGGACTTCTCCTTCTGTCTAATTGCCCAGGAAGCGAGAACAAGGGGGGAAATGTAGCACAAATGAGAAACAGAAACAGATAGGCAGAGCGAGGCGAGAGGGGAGAGTAGAGAGGGAGACATCCTGTGGTGTCATTAGCGTCCGTGTGAATGTCAGTCAGTCCCTGAAGCACCGATAAGGATTCACTCAGAGGAGACGGATGGAGAGAATACGGGAAAATATCCAGTCAAACGAGAAGGAAAAATACATTGCATGATATGTGGCGTTTCTGAAGAATTTTTAATGAATTTACACCTAAATCGCTGAACTAGAATGTCTTGCCTTCATTTAGACTGGTTGTATTTTCTACTAGAATTAAAGAAGTCGAACTCTGCAGATCGTCCCAGTGGCCAACAGGTGGCCAACGCACTTTAACTGTGCACTGTAAAAAAAAAAATACAACAATAAACAAATTTAAAGTTTATGGTAAAATACCAGCAGCTGTAGTTACCAGAATTTTCTATAAATACAGATTTTACCGTGTTTATCCCCTTTCAGCCGTTCATACCTCGACTGTCTCCACGCTTGGTCATTTTGGCTCAACCTTCTTCTATTTTCTTCTCTTCAACAAACCATTTTGTATGTGTGTCTGTCACCAGTCAGTTTATTTATCTGGACAGCAAAGTATTCTGCTAAACCTTTCAGATAAACACTCAAAAACAGGTTTGATTTAAACGAACTGTATGTTATTTTCCTAAGACTTTATTTCACACCCTGTTTTCACTGATCATAGCTCAGATTCTTGTTTGGTGGATGAAGTGTGGCAGGTTGTGGTTTCAGATGAAATCTTCAACGTCAACTATGAATAAAATAAAATGCCCGAATGCAATTATAAAAATCTGTAAATCAATCAATAGAAAAGTCCAGTCGGATCATTTGATGTTACACATTTTAAAATTTAAATTTCAGTTCATTTCTGGTCACTTTGAACAAGATGTGACTTTTATTCTTCCACTCTCCTTTAAGATAAAGAAAGCTTTCTCTCCTCACATCTCCGTACCAAACGTACGTGGCGATCGCTCTCCCTGACGCCGCTGTGAGCAGCTGCTTCCTTTCTCTTCCAAGGTCTTCCGACCTGATCACTGACCTCAGCTCCTCGTGACTCATGGCGGCGCGTTGGGTTTGTCCTCCATGTTGGCCGTGTCTCCTTACGAGTCGGTTTCCTAGATCCATCCATGCGTCGGTGTCAACAGTCCTGAGGGCAGCAGGAAGAAAACCAGGAGATATTTTAGTTTTCTTAACTTATCAGCTGTGTTAGAGTGTGTGCAAAACGATTCTTAGCTATTATTACATGAGAGATGCTCATTTACAAGTGGAGCCAATGGACTAAATGGCGACATGATTTAGAAAACTGCAATATTTCACACTAATAGACTACATTACTTCTGTCTTCTGTAGTTGATTAGATGCCTTCAGCTCCATGTTTTTTGGGTCAATGTTCAAAATGAGATTGATTTGATTTCTTGTTGCACTCCATGATAAAGATAAGCTTACGTAATTCAACAAGTTTCTGCTTTTGGTGTCTAATAGAAAAATCGGGGGGAAAAATAAGTGAAGAAAATATGAAATGATATAGAACTGATTAGTTTGTGGCTTATTTAGATCTTAGTTATTGTACAAATGAACAAGGCAAGGCACGTTTATTTGAAAAGAATATTTCAGCAGCAGAGCAATTCATTGTGTTTGACACGACAAAAGAAAAACAAGGAAGAAACATTTCACTACAGCTGAAAAAGCTGAACCTGTGTGCTGGCTCTTCGTCGATTAATTCACTTTTTTTTCTGTTCAGCTGAAGAAAGTTACAGCACATCCAGGCAAACAACGAAACAACCCACTGGGTTATTATGTTAACCCAAACGGGTTCATGTTGGGACGCAGGCTGAAAAACTAGGTCCAAAACTGTGATCCAATTTGCTTTGAAAATAAACGAGCCTCTTGTTCTTCACAGTCCGCCATTTTGAACTCTGGGACAAGCTGATTAGACTTCGTTGAAAATATTCCACAGCATGAAATAAGTATTAATAACACGGAGAAATGATGCTGCATAATGATGACGACGTCTGGAGGTTGTATTAACTTTTGTTCACACGAGAACGAGTCTGTTCACTAAGGACAACGATTAGCCGTTTAGCTGCTAAACAGTTAGCAAAAGTTAGTGCTAGCTAGCTAACATTCGCACATTCACTAAAGAATTGGTTTCTACTTTTAGTTTTCTTGCTGTTGTTTCTATTTTGTGTTTTGGTTGAATTGAACAATTATATTATTTTGGTGTTTTAAGCACTGAACTAGTGGAGTTCAGCAACTTATTAGCAGTAGTGTTGTAGGCTATTGTAGATGTTTTTATCCACTTTGACAATAAGAGTCTTGTTAGATGTCATGACTGTTTTTAATGCACAATTAATCTAAATAGGAAAATGACTTAATGAAACCCAAATATATTTAAATATGTAGTTTAATAAAAGTTGTTCTTTTAGCCAAGTCTGTGACGTTAGGCTAATTTCCCCACAAACTGGAACAAGCTAATAATCCTGCTGTGTTGACATAAATAAACCCAGGGTTGAATCAATCTATTTGGTCTGGATTAACAAAAATAACACACATTTGTTTGATTTATAAACCCAGCTGTTTGGGCTTTTGTGCATTTTCCCTAAACGCTTTTGGCCCGAATCTGATCGAATGCGTAGAATAGAGTTTCAAGTGTATTTTCCACATGGAAAAATATCAACATTCAGACTGAGAATATCCCGGTTGGCCATGAAAAAAACCTCTGACTTAATCTTGCTTGAATTTTGTCCAGAAATATGTATAAATGGTAAAAAAAAATATATATAAAGCGTGTTATAATATTTCCTGGAGCTGTTTCTTCAGCTGTTTTATTTTAAAGAATCAAAAATCCTCACTGATATCGCACTGGTAGCTGCTCCATGACCCGGCTCTGCAAAACATACCTCACAACTATTTCATTCCTGTCCAACCAGTAACAGCCGATTTGAGCTGATTGGAGATAAATTAAAATATCTTTTTTAAGCTTCCATCATTATAGCTCAAAACTTTCCTTTTAGGTGCAACGTTTCCTTTCAGCGGCTCAATTTCATTCCCATTTAACTTCTGCAGCACGTTTTCATAACTGGGCCGGACAGTAAGTCTTGAAAAGTTAGTTAAAAGCAAAAGGGGATAAGAATCAAATTCAACATGAAATGTGTTGAAACTGACCAAAGATGAGTTAAAAACAAATGTGATAAAAAATTAAAATAAAATAAAAAAAAATCTGATGGCATCCAAACTGAACTCAAATTAAAATCCAGTTTGAAGATGTGAGTTTTTGTGTAAAATGTAAAAAACTATTCAGAGTCAGCAGTGGGTTGCTCCAGAGTCTGGGAGCGCTCAGACGCCATCTGGCTGGATGATCTCTGTGAACCTTCAGGGATTTATATTAGTTAACAGCAAACTATTTAAATCTTTCAAAACAAGAATAAAGAATATTGAAATCAAAACATGGCTGCACAGTCGTGCAGTTGGTAGCCCTGTTGCCTTGCAGCAAGAAGGTCCTGGGTTCGATTCCCGGCCCGGGGTCTTTCTGCATGGAGTTTGCATGTTCTCCCTGTGCATGGTGGGTTCTCTCTGGGTACTCCGGCTTCCTCCCACAGTCCAAAAACATCACTGTTAGGTGAATTGGTCTCTCTCAATCCTCCCTAGGTGTGAGTGTGTTTGTCCTGTCTGTCTGTGTTGCCCTGCGACAGACTGGCGACCTGTGCAGGGTGAACCCTGCCTCTCGCCCGGAAGATAGATACCAGCACCTCACGACCCCACTGGGGACAAGGGTTTTAGAAAATGAATGGATGGATGGGAAATCAATACAAAAATAGAAATTGCTCAAGCCAGAGAGATTTCATCATGTCTTCCAAAAAAACATTAAAACCGCAGTGGGGAGACGGTAAATTACAGTAGTGCAATCTAGAGGTGATGAAGGCATGAATAAGTTATCTGAGGGTCTTTTTGAAAGAATAATAATCATATGTTGCTTCAGCCACTTTGACGTGGCTGATGAAAAGTGACAGCTGCGCTCACAAGATCACTTTCTTCTCCAATTAAACGAAACCTCTCCAAGATTAGAACAACGAAAAGCAAGAGGGCACAGGGTGTCTGCTTACTTACACAAAGAAGTGGGATTTCTAAATATGATCAGTTCAATTGTGTTTTCATTGAGTTTAAACCAATATATATATATATACATACGTATATCTACATTAACCAGTCTTTGATATGTTGTAGACAGTTAAAGGAGAAGCGGCAGTGGGACTGAGAAATTCATTTCATTGCATGTCATCAGGAAAAATAGTATTCCCTGAATATTTTAAGGAATGGTGGCGTAGTCAATGAAAACAAAGCAGGAGCCCTTGTGGAACGCCACAAGGAATTTGGGGTGAAGAACAAAAGTGCTCCCCTACAACTTTTGACATAATCGGATTTACTTTAAATGTGTGGCTGTTACACACATATACAACAGTATTACCAATAATTAAAAATAGCGTGTTATCCGTCGATGTTGTTGCTTTCATTAGAGATAAAATCCCCCAAAAGCGATCGACCTCGGCTGAACACACATGACGTCTGGGTTAGTGTTGCTCCACCATTACCTTCTGCTGAACAGCAGCAAAGGTCAGCGTTTTCCACGAGAGGTTAATACAATCACCATTACTGCTTCCTGCTGCTGGTCCGGGACACGGGAGGAAGAGGAGGAGGAGGAGGAGGAGGATGAGAGAGCGGGCCGAAGCAGACAGAGAAACGGGCCGGCTCTGACATGACAATGACAAATTGCCTTGTATTTATTCAAATTGTGTAACGTGATCCTTTGACTGTGTTGTAATGTGCGTTTCCAGAGTTTGACCCTGCTGATGAGTTAACAACAACAAGCTTGTAACGAGGAGAAGCGAAGACGATGAACTGGGAGGATGTCCAGCCGACAACGAACGATATTCAGGCAGAAAGACGGACAGTTTCAAACCGGGGGACGGTCTCTTTACGGCCCGCCGCCATCTTGTCCAAACCGCTAACCTGAAGGAAACGTTGGAGTACGATTCTGAAAACATTTACCCTTTATTTTGTGAATTTTTAATTGTAATTCCTTTGACAACTTGTTTTACAGTTGTTGAGGAAATCAGCAAATAGCACACTTGCTATGTGACTGTAATGTAACTACAATCGGTGCTAATAAAAATTGACATGCAGGCTCATAAAACTTGTAAATAAACGTCATTGGACTTAAGAGATGCGTCAAGTGAGGTTAGGATTTGTCTGTGGCAAAAATAGTGTTTTACAACCGTTCTTGTTTTGTAACAATATAAAAAAAGAGAGTTTTTTTTTTACATGAGTTTAGTTCAAATAAAGATTTAACTTGACAAAAGGATTTTTTTTCACTTCAAAACAGGAACATTGGGAGTCAGGAAGGTGGGAAAGAAAAAGTTACATCAAAGATTTTTTTCTTTTTGTACCAAGAAATCAGTTTTGCAAAGCTGTGACAATTTTTTACAAAAGGTTGGTTGGTTAGAATACTTTCTGAGATTTATTCTGTTCTTTTTTTTTTGTTGTTAAGCTTAAACTATTCAGCTCATCGAGGAAAAATAACCTCAGGAAATACAATAAATAAAGTACTTGCTCCCGAAACCCTTTGGCCTCCATGTTTATTTTCTTAAATCTTAAGACGCTTTAAGAAGGACTGAACAGCGCTTTGATGGACGCAAGTGTCTTTTCTTTTCTGGAAGTGTTATCTGGGTTAAACAAGAGGCAAAAGAAAACTCATCTTTGGACAATAGATACAGAATTTGTCAAAATGGCTGCCAGACTGTAAAAAGAAATCTGTAAAAATTATGGTAAAATACCAGCATGTCTGGTTGCCAGAATTTAAATATATAAAAAAATATGGTAGAATTCGTATTTATTTTATTTTATTTTCCTTTATTTAACCAAGTAAACCCCGTTGAGATCTAGATCTCATTTTCAAGAGGGACCTGGGCAAAAAAATGTGCAATACATAGCAACCTGGTTACAAGACCCATATTTATATGGTATGTGGTCAAATTCTGTAAAATTCCAGTATTTTACCGTAAATTAGAGACTTTATTTTTTTACTTCCACTTATGGAAGATTATTGGTGCCACCGGGAAAAAAAAAACAAAAAACATTTTTGAGTTTAACTTTCTGTAGCAACAAGATGGATTTCTGTGATTTTTGTACAAGACAGAAAACGACAGAATTGTGAGATTAAAGTCAGAATTCCTTTTTTGTTTGTTTGTTGTATTTGGTCCTAATCCTCTTCCGTAGACTCGTAGAGATATTCTTCATCTGAACTAATTTGTATTTCACGTTCATTTGCACAGGTAAAGACATGATGTCTAATTTTCATCGGGACCTGTTTAGTTTCTCCCTGTAGTGTTTTTCTTTTTGTTTTTTGTTTTTTCTGCATCACTTTCAGGCTTCAACCTGCACCTGCCTCATGAAGCAAACAGCTGGTTCCTCGCTAAAGAGCTCCAGTTCTCTCGGCGGCGTTCTGAAAAGGCTTACGCTCGGCCTGAAAGGAGACCTTTCATCGCTGACTCACTGTTTGTGGCGTCTTGCCAGAATATTCTAACCCAGACACTTAAACAGTGACAAATGAGGTGGAGGGAGAAAAAAACCCCAACCAAAAACAGTCTTACAGTGTAAAAAAAAGAAACGTCTTTTTCTCGCAGATCAAACAAAACTATCGTGTGGTCACAGAGGATTTTTTTTTTTTTTTAATAAAAGCGATTCCCAGAGTTTTGTGTGAGTCGGAAGTGAAGAAAGGGGGCACCTCTGAGAGTCTGGGGGTTAGCACAACAACTCGGACATCCTGCACTCTTTCATCTGCCTCTTTCCACATCCCTCCTCTCTTAAACAAATCCTCTCCTCTCTGACAACCTACTAACTCTTAAATAAATCCTGCTTCAAGCGAGATCCCAGTCATTCCTCTGTGACCTCGACAATACCTCTCTGAACTCACACATACACACACACACACACACACACACACACACACACACACACACACACAAAAAGAAGACCGAACCGTGATACATCCAAACAGTGACTTTGCGTGGGTAAGACAGTTCAAGTCCTCCTCGCTTTAAAAACCCCAAAAGCCTCATTTTTACTTTCTTTTCTCCTTCTTCTCATCCTCTGGAGTTCTCCCTTTCCCCTCCAGCCTCTCTGGAGACTCAGTGATAACCAGAGCTGGAGGAAGGGAGAGGAGGAAGGAGGGAGGAAGGAGGGGAAGGAGTGCGGTGAGAGAGAGCTGCGATGTCCCGACTCAGGGATATTTAATCCTCTCTGTGAGGGGCGAGCGTCTCTCTCCCTGTTTGGCTTGGGCAACATCAAAAGCGGCGCCTCAGATTCTGGGTGAGATCGCTCGCGCTCTCCTCCTGAGTGGACCGGACTCCCGCACACACACACACACACACACACACACACACACACACACACACACACACACACACACACACACCCACACCGGGGGACGATCGGTGAGGACGATCAAGTTAATCAGGCAGTGATTGATGGTTTATTACTGCACAGTTTGAATCCTTTTCTGTATGAGTTCATTGAGAAAAATAAACACATCTGTGTTCACAGAGTATTTTTTTTTAACAAAACCTCCCAAAAGTATTTATTACCTTCATACAAGCTCAACCTTTAACATGTTCTACTGAAATATTGTTTAAAAAGACCAACAAACAGGTCTTTTTCTAAACAATGAAATTCTGAAAAGTGTGGCGTGCATGTGTTTGGCCCCTTTAAATCTTATACCTGCCCGCACTAAAAAATGCGGGGTTAAAAACAACCCAATCTGCAACCCAGTGCTGGGTCAAATTTGGACCGACCCGAAGCCGGGTCGATTTAACTCAACTGGGTTGGGTTGATGGTTTGACCCAACATATTATGGCAACTAACCAAAGGTTGGGTTCAATTGACCACTGCTTAAAGCTAAAATGACCCAAAATTGGGTTGAAACTTATAACCCATCACAAGGGTTATTGTACCACTATGCTTGGGTTAAAAAAAAGATCGTATTTATTTTAAAATTCACCATATAAAAACTGGGCTAAAAACAATCTGAATATCTGTAAAACTACTTTTATTTCCATGTGATACATACATAAAGTCAGCAGAATTATTTATGAAAGTTTCAAAATATACAAGTAATGCGGGGTTTTTTTGTTGCTGTTTATTTTAAAGATCCAGTAAAAAAAAATACAATCCAGTCGACCGAATTGCCCAGAGTAACTGAATAAGCAAGTTGGGTTTGTAGTTTAAGCTATAAATAAATAACCTGTCCTGAGTTGAAGGGCGTTCGGTGTTGAGTAGCTACAGTTTTATTTTGATAATCTTTTTTGTCTTACAGACGCTGTTCTCTTTAGCTCCAATGTTTCCCTGTAAGACATTCAATTCAATTCATCCCCAGGAGAGTACTTAGACTTAGACTTAGACTTAGACTTAGACTGACTTTATTGTCATTTTGCATGCACAGGGTGTATACAGAACGAAATTTCGTTGCATACGGCTCAGGACAGTGTTTTGAGGTTCCAATGTTGTGAGGTTACTCCAGAATAAAATAAAATATGAATATAAATATGAATATAAAATATAAAGTGCAGGACTGACAGTAAAATAGAAGTTATTTAGCTCTGTACACGTGCAAGGTATGAAGTGGAGACCAGATTTTGAGTGCAGTCCAGTTAAGAGACTACAGAGAGAGAAGTAGCAGTTCATCAAAAACAGATGGAGAATCACACCAACATATTCTGGAGTCGCTCCGTTTTGTTTGACCTCATATTGTGGATTTGGTTTTCAGCTTTAGTTTGGTTTGGTCGTTGTTACTCAGATCCTCATGTTCCATTTGTGTTTCATGATTTCTCCAATCAGCTTCCTGAGATCATGCTCACCCACAGCGGTGGAGCAGCTGAGTGAAGCCGACCCCCGCCACCTTCAAACCAGACAAAAACGGTGTCAAACGTTTGTGCTGGTATGTGCAGCAAAAAAAAAAAAAAGAAAATTGTTTGTGCTGCTTTGGCTTTTGAAGATATTAATGAAAGTTTTACAAAATCAAAACGAACTTTAAACTTTCATCAATATCTCCAAAGCCAAAGCAGCACAAACAAATCTTTTTTGCTGTACAAACGTAGTTGAGTTGATCGACACAGAATGTGGAGCGGGGGTTGGTTGACCTTTCATGACCTCTAGAAAAAAATTTTTTTATATCTTTGAAATGGCAGCGGCACAAACGGAAATTTTTGCAGTAGCACAAACGTAGCACAAATGTTTGACACTATTTTTGTCTGATTTGAAGAAGGTGGTGGGGGTGGGGGGGTAACTTCACTCAGGTATGTGCAGCATTCAGGTAGAAAACATTAATGAGCAAAACTCAGTAGAAAGACCAAAGAATACGGAAGACAGAACAAGGAAAACCTTTTCAACAATCCGTCATCTAGAAATGGACGACACAACTGCAAGCCTGTAGCTGCCAAAAGCAACAATACGCAAAAGTTTGTAATTTTATTGAGAGAAAATGCGAAAAAGGGGGTGAAAAACATTTCTACTACAGGAAGGCAGGACAGAGATTTTATGTGTAGTTTCACGCAATCTTCAAACAGTTTCATTACGAGTCGCTTTTCTGTGAGACAAATGTCTCCGCCTTGACGGTCCTCCAGCTCTGACTCGGCTGAATAATGTCACACCGTTCTGTAAGTGTCCTGACCGTTACCACCGGTTATTGCAGCAGTAAATCCCTCCTGCCCCCCCAGCTGTTTATAATATTACTTAAAAGATATCCTGTGAGTCGCGAAGCGAGTTCATTTTGAGCGTTTTCTGTTTCGGCGCCCCGGAGGAGTTTGTGAACAGAGGGAAGTTTAAAAAAAAAAAAAAAAAAAAAAAAAAAAAAAAAAAAAAAGGCGTGCAGCGGACGATAACAAAAAGTGATGATTCCTCTGTTTCCTTTTCTATTTGTATTTTAATTTCATCCTGCAGCGCACAGACGTACGCGCACACAGAAAAAAAAAAAAAAAAAAACGGCTCCCGGTGCCACTCGGCTTCTGAGGTTTGCAGGTCACTGATAGCAAGCCTCTGAAATGGAAAAGAGATAAGAGTAAATAAACAAATAAATAGAATAAAACAGAATTTGTGCTGGTTCAGTGCTCACAGAAGGGGGGTGGAGGGGGAGGACTGGAGGAAGTGCACTCGGCGAGGCGAGCCCTACGAAGACGCATCCTCAATAAAGCGATGCAAGGTAAACACCTAAGTGAATTCAAGCTGGCGCCATTTATAGGGTGAAATCTGTTGAGGCCGTACGCTGACACATGGAGAGAGAGAGAAAGAGAGAGAGAGAGAGAGAAAGAGGCTCTCTAAGAATCCACGTTGTGTTTCTGCGATATGATCTTTGCCTTTTTTACAATCAAAAAAAAAAAAAAAGACACGAAAAGGCGCTTTTATTTCCGTCACAATGAAGTTATTTGGTGCTTGCCGGCTAATTCTTCACGGGCCCACGTCGCTTCCCGCGCAAAGGCACCGGACCAAACGGTGTGCCTTTAAAGCGCCGCCATGGGCTTTGGATGAGCAGCAGCACCCTCACACCTCTCCAGCACCCTTTCTTCTCCAAGGTTGCTTAATTACACTATCATAGTCTGTTAATTACCTTATCAGCGGCGCATAATCCCGCGGTCAGCATCTTGTATGTTCGTATCAAAGCAAAGCGGGTCTCTTTCATGTGCTCTTTCTTTTACTTTGGTCCTGATTAGTGAATTCAGGGGCTTTGTGAGATTGCAAGCGAAGTTAGTTGTTTTTACTAATAATTAAGTTCCTGTGGAAAGTGGGCTTGTTTAATTAATTGTGTTTGTTGAGTGTATTGTTTCTGAAAATGCTTGCTCTAATTGTTCCTCCTGAGATTTGAGCTTTTGTCATGTAATAGGAACTGAATCAAATCAACCTCGGTTTGGTTGTTTTGAGGTGAGAAGAGCTTGTTTTCACTCGCTTTGGGCGTGTAAAAAAAAAAAAAAAAAAAACATTTTCTGAATGTTTAAAATATAGAAAAGTATGGAAAAGTAATGTGCTGAGTGGATTCATCCAGGCTATTAGAAAGTGATTACTCATCATGGTGCTTAGTCACACAGTGATAGTGACTCAAGCAACATGTATCAGTCAGAAGCTGACCTGCGTCCATCATAGCCACAATGTCATATTTATTTTTGAGCCTTTTTACTACGCATTTGAACTGCTAGACTGATGATAACACAAATAAAAAAAATTAAAAAAATTCTTTGGCTAAAAGTCCCTGGCTAGTTACAGCTCAATTACATATTACACGTAGGTACAATCAATCAGAAGTTATCAATCAAACTTCTGAACACATAAACCGGTTAAGGCGCCACCAAATAACTACATAAGGCAGCGGCTCCCAAAGATTTTCTTCTGGGCTCCCCCATGGATTGCAATGAAATCCCCCCCAAAAAAGAAAAAAAAAATCAACTGGGCTCACACATCGTTCAACCAGACATAAACCTAAACACATATTTTGTTTTCAAACTCCACTGAAGTTAATTTCACACTTCAGGTTGCAACAGAACTACAAACCATCTTTACAGTGAAACACGTTTGTGTAACTGTTTTTATTTTATTCTATACTGTAGCAGAGCATTCTTTGCTGTCAGTGTCATTTCAAACATATTTCTTTTTTTATTTGTAACAATATTCAACTTTGCTATCATAAATACTTTTTTTTAAAAGCCTGTGTACAAAATGGGGTTAAAACATGAACAGCTCCCTGAGAGTTTTTTTTTTTTTTCATTCATCGCCCAGGGGGCTGCAATGGCACTGCCTCCCTCCACCCCTAGGGGGCGTGCCCCACACTTTGGGAACCACTGACTTAAAGAAACAACACAAAAACTTCAGAAGAAGACGATCCAAACCCTTCGAAAAACCTGCTTTCCCTCTCCTTGCCTGTGGTGGCGCTGCACCAAGAACAAGTGAAGGAAACGACACAAAAGCCTCAAAAGAAGACATGAGCGCAACTTGCCTCTTCACAAAATGTAAACAAAAATGGAGGAGCATCAGATTTTAGCGGCTGTAGGATTTATTTTTTTTAATGTCTTTGGCAAAAGACCATGAGCCATTTCTCCCGCTAGCGCTACACACGTGTTTGTTTTGACTGTATTTACCCACAATGCCCTGCGCTGTAATCCACTTCCTGCTTTTGGGGCGGTCTCTCTCTCCCAGAGTTCACGTCAGCCGAACCGAAACCTTGGTTAGTGGGCGGTTCCGCATCAGAATTCAATTACTCAGCCACGCCTCCAAATAAATCGAGCTTTCTAGGCAAACTAAACGGGGCTGTGGTCATAAAGGCTCGTGTTGTGAAAATGTGTGCCAAAAATGAAAGTTTTAAAAACTTCAATAAATTTCTAATTAATTGTTAAGGTTTTATCTCGCAGCTTTAAGAGTGCCTTTAAAATGATTTCACTTCATTTGCTCTCAGCATCTTTATATCGGCGCTCGTTTATAGCAAACACGTTTCATCCAATATGTGGCAACTCAGGTCCACATACAAACAGTCATTGTGGTGGTTATGCCAAGAGAAAACGTTCATATTCCCTGTGTCATAATACCAGTAGCAAACTCTACTCTCTCACACACACACACACACACACACACCCACGCACGCACGCACACACACACACACACACACACACAGCTCTGTTAGCCAAGCAACAGCCTGCTATTATTTTTTTCTTTTTTGAATGGCAGCCTATTTCTGTTTATGCTGCACAGTTGGAAATAGCCCTCAGGTGAAACAACACACACACACCCACACACACATTTCTATGCACATGGTCACACATATGCAGGTTCATTAGCATGCTAATTGGAGGTGAGGACAGTGTGGTGTGGAGGTGGTAGAGAGCAGCTCCAGTATATTAATCACAGGCTCAGGGAGACCATCTGACTTCCCAAGCTGCTCTCTCAGAGGTCCCCGCTTCTGCAAAGTGTGGGAGGAAGAGGGTTCAGAGCGCCGTACGACCGCGCTGCACCCATGTGGAAGCTACATGGACTGCTCTTCATCCGTGCACCGAGGTACCGCCGTCCACCCACTCGGCCCAAATGCTAGCGTCTCCATTTCAAGCCGGCCACGGTCACTCTCCAGCCAGCTGGTGAACAAGGAGCGCTCTGCGTGTCTTTACAATCCATAAACTATACATTTATAGCAACATTCATGTGTTTCATATGACTTCATGCATAATCTCTCTCCATTTCTGTTTCTCCAGAATTTACCTGGTTTTCTATTCTTTATTTTGGATTTTAAGAGTGGCAAGGAAGTCTTGTGTTCAAAACTAATCCTGTTTATTTCAATAATAAAACTGTGAAGATTCGAATGACAAAATGTGTCATTTTGAAGCTGTACAATTAAATCAATTAATATGGTAATTATTCTTTTTGTTTCAGTTTTAAAAGACAGGAGGAAAATGTTGATTTCTTCATGTCACCTTGAAATGTGGCCCAGTGCTGCAAATGTAGTTAATATAGCTGTGCTTTTCAGCTTGCCAAAAAATAACTTTTGAATGTGATATCATTATATGCACCAAAAATTAATGGTATCAAAATTTGGAAGAAAAATATCCACAACACATGTTGCCTTCAGAGAGCATCTGTATTTATATGTGCAAGGTTGGAGGAGAAGCAAGTTGGTCAAAATTTTGGAATATTTTAAAGTTTTCATTACACAGCGTTACATTAAGCCGGTAATGTCTGTCTGGCATTTTTTATTTTATTTATTTATTTTTTACAAAAGCTGGTTTAAGCGAAGGTTACCTGAGAAAATGTGCAGCACAATTCCAACATGGAAGTGGAAAGTCATCAAACACGTCCAGGAAGTCACAGCGGCCCAAGAAACAAGAGAGCAGCACTGCAGCCTGTTAACTTAACGCAAAACTTTCACATCACACTTCTCTAAGTTCAAAAGACTACAATGCATTGTTTAGAGATAAACTGTGAAAGCTAAACTCTAATGTTTCATCTTCTTTTCTTGAAGTGATTCTTCACCAGCTGTGTGTCGTTAGCTCATTAGACTCTGATTGGCCAGGGCTGGCTCCTGCCAACAGTTTTAAACCCTCATCCTGTCACAGCGTCACCGCTGCTCTTCACCATGATGACTTCTCAGGTCTTCCTGGGGTACGACATGTGCTTATGTTTCTCCAGCTTCATGTCGGCTTTTTAAATATCGATTGGTGATGTTTTCTTGTGTTTTCAGGGTGTCCCTCTTTGCCTGGCTGATTCTGGATGTTCATGGCTTGTCTGTGAAAGGTATTTAATATAGATTTTCCTTTGCACAAAGCGACTCAATCTAATTGTAAAATGTCTTCTGGGCACCCAGGTTTGCAAACCCAACACCAGAACAGCGGTGGCACCAGTGCAGGGGGGAATGTTGCTTCTCACGGAGCAGGTTCTGGCTCCAGTGATCCTGCAGGTGTCTTCGTGCAACAGCCCCAGTCTGTGCAGCCTGTGTTTGTCGGTGTGAGAGCTATGCCTGCTGCTGGATACGCTACAGGTTCTGTTCCAGCAGGATACTATAGTGGTGCTTCCTACATACCAGGTTCTGCTGCTGGCTCTCCACAGGCTGCAGCTGGTCACTCTTCCCTCCCAGGTAATGAGTCTCAAACTTGGTTTAACCAGTCTGTGGATGAATTGAATGTGATCCATTTCATATTTCCACAACATCCAGAAGCAAAGTGGACAATCGCTCCTCAAGCACCAAGTGCACAACCTCAGGATTCCAGTGCCATTCTCCCACCTCCAATGACCCTTCAATCTGGAGAAACCTCCAATGTCGTGAAGGAAGCTGAACCTGGGAACTACCAGCAGCAGACGGAGGAGTTTGGTTATCCAGCTGGTCGTATAGGGCCTGGCCAAAGTCTTCCACTTGTCGCAACACAAAGTCTTGGTGTGGGTGGCTTGTGGGGCTACTCTTCTCCCTACCCCCATCAATGCCCTTTTCCCTACCCTTACTTTGACTACAGGCTCCTCTATGGTCTTTACCCTCCTGGCACCTACACCACCATAAGCAGAAACCATGAGAAGAGCAAAAACTACTACAGACCAGGCACTAGCAGAAAGAACATGGCTCTGATGCTCCATAAATGGCCCAGAACCCTGGAACTGGCCAGCAGAAGGTCTAACCAGATGAGGACGTGATTCTGAAACTGGTAAGGATGGATTACAAGTCCCAATTGCAGATGGCAAACACAGTTTGGCTTAACCCTTGTTTCTTTTCAGATGACTGGTCCAGGCAGATGACTTGAATTATTCAATAAAGTCTTCAAAACTAAAGTACAAAGTAATTTTTGTGATTCTTAAAGGGGAATTTCTTTTTTTCCAGAGGTGCACAGGAAAATGCAGACGAGTATAATTACTCAAATCTGGGGGGGGGAGTAAAATCTCCATAATGCATCAAAATGAATATAAAATCAGGTTAATCACAAATTAATTCCTAGACCCTCATTCAATGACTTGGATTTTTTTTTTGGTTCTCTTTAAAATGGCGTTTAATGACTTCAATACCTTTAAAGGTGAGCTGACTTAACTTTCAATGGGACTGGTCTAAAGGTTAAACATCAACCTAAGGTTCTTTCAGAGGACAGGATGTTGGTACTAATGAAGACCTCTTTCAATTTGCAGGTAAAATGCCTTTTTATATTTAACATTGCCGCTAAGAAAATTACTGCAAGACCAACATTGGAAGTTTTGTTTCTTGGGATTTTAGCTTTGGAAAGTTAAAACAATTTTTTTTGTCTTGGTTATTTTTTTTATTTTATTGGAAA
Source organism: Xiphophorus couchianus (assembly GCF_001444195.1). Taxonomy (NCBI): domain Eukaryota; kingdom Metazoa; phylum Chordata; class Actinopteri; order Cyprinodontiformes; family Poeciliidae; genus Xiphophorus; species Xiphophorus couchianus. The sequence goes on along the minus strand of NC_040250.1, from coordinate 24,347,627 downwards.
AAAAAAAAATTGGCCATGTTGACATGTTATGTTTATACATGAATGTAATGACACAGGCAGGCTTATTCTCCTGACTTGTATATACATTTCAAAGGAGACTTGATGCACAGGTCCTGAATCCAAACAAACACCACACTTTCTAGTTGTGAAAAGTTTAAAACCATTTATCCTTTTTCCACTATTTTGCAATAATGCACTGCTTTCTCTCGGCATAGCCCAGAAAATACTAAAGAATACACCCTTAGTGTGTGGTTGTACAAATTTGTGGGAATAAGGATGTGAAAGTTGGTCCTCCGTTACGCTATATGTGCCTTAACCTTTTTATTTTTAAAAGGATATGATACACATAGACTGCCATTTTTAGTTTTTTTTTGTTTTTTTTTCCAGTATGCAACAGTGGCATACTTTGGTATTTAATTTCCAAAACACCAATGGATGGACGTTCTGATACCTTCTGGGGAAAAGTATCAACAATTAACCCAAAAGGTATTTTTGGGGAAACAAAAGGGGCCAACTGGCAGCCATCATCATTGCCTTGTGCTCTTGCTGTCTGGGGCTTCAGCGCGGTCCCTCTTAAGTAGAAGGAGACTAACTAATAATGCCCTGCAGCTACTCTAATCAGTCTCTGCCACTGGTGAAAGGGAAGCACAGCTCCACCTTTTCATCTCTGCATCTGAGGCAAAACCACACCTTGCTTCATGATGTGCATCACAGAAATCTAAAGGGAACGTTTCAGAGGAACTGCCTCTACCATGTCCACAGCCATGTGACAATTCAATAAGCCATGCCGTGACGAGCAAGGAACAAAGAGGTTTATGTGGGGAAAACGCAGGGCAAAGAATTTTAAGAAAGGTTGCTTTTTTTTTTTTTTTGGCACAGAAAATCCCAGATCTGCTGAGATGTTGACAGACTTTTGCTCAGTCACACTGATGTCAGCACTCTTTCAGAAAACAGCTTCCCAGCTCAGCTTTAAATGCTAAAGCTGCCAACAGTTTGACTTAGATGTAATGACCAAAGTCGACCACCTGGGGGAGTCTAGCGGTAGCTGTAGCAGAGGAAAGAGCGTCTCTGTGGCTCATTTCTCAAATTATCTCCCTTTTCAGGTAAGAGTTCACACATAAAAGTACCTGTACTGTTGTAAGTTGGTTTACTAACTCTTAAAAGGCTTGTGAATTTGCTTGGTTACAGACTATATACATACTTTGTTGTTAGCCGACAGCTCACAGCAAACAATGCTAACCAATGTGTGACTGTAGCATTATGTGTATTCCAGTTGTAGACAGCCTTTTACACGAGATTGGAAATGTTGCATTCATGTTCTGATGTTAATTAATGAAAAATATAGAAGATTTATGTATTGCAGTAAATTTGTTTATTTTGTATCCGTTATTTGTTGTCATATTAGTGTGCCATGATGGGTTTTGTAAGAAAACCATCATGTTTTAAGCTTGGAATCATCGTTGTGAATGTAGGTAAATTACAATAACTCAATTAAAACACATTGTAGCAGAGGGAAGAATGTGTTTGAGGCTCATTTACTGAACTATTCCTGTTTTTGAGGGCTTTTATATATATACACTGAAAGATTTGCAGCTTTAATTGCAACAAAAAGTGGTTTTGAAAAGTACTGACTCTGCAGGGTCAAATACAGATGTTTGCCACACTTCTTAAGGTTTTTGTTTTTGGCAAAAGCACTCCTGTAAGCCATGCATCATCATCTATCAATTCAAAATTATGTCTACTTGATGCAGCTCTGTCATAAGCAACCCCAATGACGCACATTAAAGGTAGTGGTTGTAACTTTACAAAATGTGAATAGGTTTGTTTGCCACACACTCTTTCTCACATCGTAGGTTTATTTCTAACTGTGCCAGATGCCTAATAAAGCAGGAGTGAGTTTATAAATATGTCAAAGACCCCGCGAAGACGAGCGAGAGAAAAAGAGCCCAGGCAACAGCCAAAAGCAACCTGCTGTTACTGTAACAAGGGACCCTGATAACACGGTAATAACAGGCTAATCGTATTTGAGTTCAGAAATCACAACATACTAATTCAATTAGCTTAATAAGCCCCTGTAGATAAAGGGCTTGTTTCGCATGTCGTGATTGGCTCGGGGTTCCAGCAAGGCGGTCCGGTGGGGTAGATTGTCTCAGCGTTCATTGCCACCAGTAGACAGTACAACTACCAGTTGGTTACATTATTTTATGTATTTGTGACCATTCAGCTTTTCATAGTCCTTGGTCTCTATAGATGCCACCTAGAGGATCAATCGTAAAAAAAAAAAAAAGAGCTTAAGATCCATTTTTGGTCCAGATATGACCAACAAAACTACCTCCTTCTGTAAACTCCACATCCTCTTAAAGTTTCAACAATGGAGCGCAGAAAGTCGTTCAACCCTCAGAACTGCTTTTTTTATTATTATTATTATTGTTTGTCCTCACAAACACGCAACACAATGGCAAACAAAACCGTTCTTAGTCTATTGTCCCGGCGCTGTGTCTCAGTCCACTCGGAGCGTCTGCCTCGGCGCCGCGGCTCTTTGTGTGGAGAGATGCTCAGAAAAGCATGGCTGCATTGTTTCACGGGGGCTGAGGAGGAGAATGGGACTGTTACAGTGCAGAGAATTGGCAGCTGAGCCCAGCGAGGAGATTCTCCACACAGTATTAGGGAGAAGGATCACAACGCTCCACCGCCACGCTGGCCCCCGCTCACCCTCCGCGCGGCACACAAACACAACCCAAACGTACACCCCACTCCTTCTCTGTGAAATTTCCAATCTCTCTTAACCCTTTGTTTCTCTGCAGACGAGCTAATCTGTTTATGGGGTGTTTTGTGAGGGGTGCCTTTTGTTTGCATGTACACACACACACACACACACACACACACACACACACACACATACATATATATTAATCTGCAAGCCAGGAGCCAGCTGACACCAGCAGAATATACCACCTATCCCTAGAGATTTCCCCCCTATGTACACTCACACACACACACATTGTTTATTCCCATTCCTTTCCTTCTTTCAAATATGCATGCTTGTGTACATACAAGTCCGGCTACATGCATATTTTACCTGACTGTGGTAATAGAAAGCAAGGGGGGTGGGAGGGCGCATGGCAGATAAGAGGGCAATGTCAACCGAATGGATGGTGTCTGGAGGCAGGGAGCTGCTGTAAACAACCCAAGCTTGTATTTAAAGAAGGATTTGTTCAGGAGTTGAGAGGAGGGGAGCGCACAGCTGGATCTTTGCTCTACACATCAGCAAAGAACTAAAAAAGAAAGGATAAGACAGAAGGGGAAAAAAGAAGAAATCAGTGGAACCGGGGCTGTTTCTCTCCTCACTCCCGACTGGATCCCCTTCATCAAACGTCACAGCAATTTGAGAGATTAGACAGCGCGGATTAGACACCACAAGGCTGCTTCTTTCTCAGGCGTCTGATGCCATTGTGCTTCCATTCTTCCTCGGCCCTTTCATATCATAAGACGATATTATACCGAGAGGTGGTAAGACTCTCGCGCTCACAATGGCGGCGTCTCGGCTGATTCGCCGACTGTAGAATTTGAGGGGGGTAATTATGTAAGAGGTAAACACCTTTCTCCTTTCCTTACTTGCTTATTAGTTTGCCTTACCAGATTTCTCTGCCTACACTTCTTCTTTGATTAATGAGACACACACAAACTTGCGCGCACACACCCTCTGAGGCACGTGCTCCCCCTCTCACCAACTTAGCAGTGCTATTAGTAATGATTGAACCCTATCCAGTGGATGTAATATATTAGCAGGCAGATTATTCTGACGTTAAAACATGTTCCCTGCGCTGACAGCATCATCAATCACCCTCACACTGCTTGTGAAGACTCACACACTGGACATAATTGCTTCAGCATGGGGTTTGGGAGGAGGAGCGGGCGGTGGGAGGGGTGATGGCATGGAGGGGGAGAACGTGTGAGATTTAGAGTGAGGATTTGTATATTCATACAGTCAACCGAGAACAGAGGACAATGCTCCGTGGAAACTACTAAAGTGGATGGAGATTGGTCAGAGAGGAGCTCTAATTTTAGCCTTTGCTCATAACAAAGTATTTACAATCACTAGAGTGAGAGAGACTAAATGTAACTAACACAAGTTGCCTTTATGGGTGCGTTCACATCAGCCCTGTGTACAACAGACTTTCGCTTGCCACGAGAGTCAGATTCATTTGAGGAGATGGGAATGCGCAATCGAACTCTGATGTGAACCCTAGTCCGCCTAAAAACCTAGGTTTTAATTCGGTGGAAGTGAACTCTGGTGAGGTTCAAATGCAAGCGGATGGGAGACCACTCCAAAAGCAGGAAGCGGACTATACCACAGGGCATTCTGGGTAAATAGAAACAAAACAAACCCATGTGTCTAGCTCTAGCGGGAGAAGTGGCTTGTGGTCTTTTGCCAAAGACGAAAGAGAAATCCTACAAATATGATGCTACTCAATTTTGTTTACATTTTGTGAAGAAGGAAGTTGCACTAAGTGTCTTTTTCTGAGGTTTTTGTGTCGTTTCCTTCAGTGGTTCTTGGTGCAGCGCCACCAAAGGTGAGGAGGGGAACAGGTTTTTCAAAGGTTTTGATTTGATTGACACGGTGTAGTGTGAAAGCGAAGCGCACCAAATGTTGGAACTTTAGCCCCCAATCGAACTGAGGTTACCGGACTAGTGTGTTTAGATGAAAAGCAGTTTTGCTACATTTAAAGATGGCAATTATGAATATAAGCCAAATTTGACAAAAAGGGGCATTCAGATCTTAAAGTTCCTCTTTAGGAGGAAGGAGCGTAATCGCAGGTTCTTTCTCTCTTTCCAACAAACTTAATAAGTGTTTACATCCCTGCTGGTATTTGCAGTTTTTCTTCTTTAATAGTCTGTTGGTGTTTTTATAAGCACAAATACTCTTGCACATTTTCATTGCCCACACACAAAAGCCATTGACATAGATTCAATGCAACTGACACTCAATATATTGCGGCAGTAACCCCATCATAACATTATCTAATATCAGGTTATGCTTTGCTGCGACTCCCTCAACAGTCTTCAATTTCTGTGTCGTTTCAACCACGGAAATACCAAAACATTCAGCTCCTTCGCGACATGAACTCTGCTGTAGATAACTTTTATACACCCATCCATCCATTGTTTAAATCTTTATTGGGTCATGAGGGCTGGTGCCTTTCTGCAGTGGTCATTGGGCGAGAGGCGGGTTGCGACCTGGCAATTTTTCACCAGGCAACACAGGAACAACAGGACAGAACCACTTTGAGATAAGTCAACACTGTTAACCTGTGTCACCCTGCAGCTCTATAACTTTCACACTTCTTAATCTATTTAACTTTTCCTAAACATTCTTTGAAAGAGTATGGCGCGTTTTGAAGACTAACAACTTTCCTTGGCTAGGAACCAACTTTAAAGAGGTCACATGGCTTTTACCAAATCAATACACTTTTTGATCAATTTTAGCATCTCTGCAAAAATCACTGTTTGAATAGTTTGGTTACATATTTCTTTAAAATATATTTTAATTCTGCTGGTATAAACCACTCCAATGTTGTGATGAGCTCCTACATTCAGCAATTTGTGCAAAAACAATTTCCCTACCACAGGCTTCTTGTAAAGCATTAAGATAAGATAAATCTTTATTGTCATTGTCACAAGGACAACGAAATTCAAAGGGTGCCATCAGTCGGTGCACATGCCCAAAAACAAAAAATAACTGTCTCACAATTCACACACAACGCAAGAATCAACAAAAAAAAAAAAGTAAGAACAGCCACATTCTCACATACATCATTTATGATGATTAATGGTTGTTTTTGATTGCATTTAGTTTTGTTATTGCTATCGGGTAGAAACTGTCTCTGAGACGATTGGTTCTGGTTCTGATTGTCCTTTATGATGTGTTGTGCTTTTCTTAGACTATTTATATAGACTTAACTATTTTAATACATATACTGTTATTTTCTGCCTTGCTTTGACATTTTCCCTTTAGTGCACACATTATTTCTCAGGTAAATAAAAAAATTTTCAGTTTCAGCGTAATACATGTAAATATGTACATATCCAAATATGTCTTGATCAGGACCGACATGAGCAACTCTGGTCTCGCGAAGAGTTTCAGAGTTTCAGAGAGTTTTCTTATCGCAGCTCTTTTTAGCCGCAATATTGGAACCAGATGGATCTGACAGCAAGAAGCGAATTAAATTTCCCGTGTTGTTTCACTGCATTGTTTAACTGGAAAACCTCGGCTTCTGACATGTGTTGATGTAACAACTACCACCCAGCACAACCACAGCAATAACATCTGCCAACACCTACAACTACTGAATGCAAAGGAAAAAAAAAAAGAAAAACTAAAGGAATAGATTATTCCAAACTCAGTGCTTCTCAATCTGGCCGACCTGCACAGGAAGTAGCGCGTTACCCACAGAATAAACCGGGAGTGTCCTTGCACTGGACACTCAATGGGCGATGAAGATAGCATGAATTAAAAATCCGTCATGTGCTAAACTTTAAAATGATACCCACCAAATAAGAACATACTGTGGTTTAATAGATTAAATGATGAAACTGCATGGCGCTGCAAAAAATTACATCACGTCTGGGCGAAGTCCACACGTTGTAATTCACATGCATAGATGGGGTCGTGAAGGGGTCGAGTTAGACACGGGTCAGTATCCTATTCGTACGGTTTGATTGGCTTGGGTAAACAGTGTCACTGTTTTACACAAAAATGAGTTATTTGAGAACAGAAAAGCAACAGTTATTCCTATCAATGTATAAAAATAACCAGTAGAGTAACAGTAACAGGACTGTACTCCCCTATCCTCTCATACAACAATAACACATGGACTATCCTCACACACACACACATCACGGACTGTTTTCTTCACACACACACATACAACCTGTAAATTTTATCTGCCATTATTTATCTTGTATTATATTATATACATACATAATCCATTCCCTAACATTCTTGTATATTCTGCATAATCTGTGCATATAGCTCCCATATTTATATTTATACACAATATCTATATCTCTTGCTATAACCCCTTATAGTCCACACATACATAGTCTTGTACATCTGTAATTAAATATTTATATCTCGTAGAGCACTTCTGGATGGATGCAAACTACATCTCGTTGCTTGTACTTGTGACAGTGCAATGACAATAAAGTTGAATTCTAATTCTAAAATGTCTTTAACATATATTTTTATTTGAACTTTGATACACAGGCTACGTTCAGACGGCAGGAAAAAATTACCCAAATTCACTTTCTTTTTTTTTTGCCCATGCTTAACTTATATGTGACCTTTATGGTTGAATTTTGATGAATATCAAGTGAACGCTTTGATATTCATCAAAGAGTTCCAGGCAGACATTAGGTGGCTCAGTGGCCAGGCTCTCTGCTCAGGTAGCTATAGCCTGTTGTTGGCTGTTTAACAGCAGCTGTTTTATGCTTACCAGATGCAGTACAAAGCAGAATTAGCAAGTAAAAGTGAAGAGTGTGGCTTGTTTAGCGCTCAGTGTCTTTCACAACTGGAACAATGTCCAAATGACTGGATTTGTCTTTCTTGTGAGCAGTGGGAAAGTGTTGCCTTTTCTCTTCTCTGCCTTCTCATTAAAATTACTTTAAGCTTTGCGAACAATATATTGGAAAGTGTTTTTAGAAGCTCGGTTTGACTTGATTTAAAATGTTTCACTGATATGTTCAGCTGCTAGAGAAAGAAATCTCAGTTTATCGGTGAGGAAAGCCCCCGTAGCTGCGACCTCACCCGGTTGGAACCACGACTCAAAAACCTTCACAGTGACCCATAAACCTTCCACCGGTGTTCAAAAGGCAGCTTTTGCTGTATGGTAAGCTAATTATGATTTTATCCGCATGCTATAGTTGCTCCGTTTCCTTTTGGTCTCACCAAACTTTCCCTTGTGCTCCAGATCTCATCTCGACTCCCAGCGTTTTTCTGCTCCCGACCCGGCGGTTCAGTTCAGCTCCCATCTGAGCAGAACCGACTCATCTCTGAGCCGCGGTTATCAGCATGCCGCTCACAGAAAGGCTGCGCAGATGCGAGCCGGGCCGCAGTCTGTGACGCACACCTTTATGTTTCTGCTATCTGATATAACTCACGCCGTTCCGTGCCTCTTCTTTCCCGTTTTTTATGTGGCAGCAGAGGCCTCTCTCCCTGCTCTCAGTAATGCGATCCAGTGATTAGTATTCTGCTCAGGCGACGGGATGGAAAGCAGAGTGGCTGCCGAGAGGTGTGTTGAATCGCATCACTCATATTGCACTATGTGCGTGTGTGAGTGCGTGTGTTGTAAAGTGTGAGAGAAAGAGGATGAAATCAATCTTTTATCATTGACCCCCACTAAGTGTTGCGCATGCAAGCGTCACTCTGCTTGGTTTAAACACACATTTACCATCTAAGTGAGCTGCTGCACCGCCATTTGTCAGTTTCATCGTGTGTGTGTGTGTGTGTTACCTTTTGCACACACACACGCACACATACCAAGGTCAATCGCACCCGATTGCTGTTCTCTGGTAAATACAGACAGTCCATTCACTCAGCGAGTGTGATAATGGCAATCCGAAGAAGCGGCAGAATTAAAGCGGTAATGCGCTTTTAAGGTATTTCTAACGCAAACAGCCGTGTTTGTGCAGGTGACTGAGCTGGGATTGTTTTGTCAGGAAGTGCGGGTGTGAGGTGGTGAGGCAGAGGCAGCGGACCCAGGTAAGATGAAAATGATGATTTTAATGGTAAATAAGTCCAGCAACAAGTAGCAGGCACAAGGAAACACTGAGGACGACTAGACTGGACATTGACGACCAAGAAGCTACCATTGACGAGGACCCGACGAGGAACAAAGAACACAGGTGGAGTTAAATACACGGGAGGGTAATCACAGAGACGAGACACACCTGGGAACAATCAAGGGGAGGACAGGACAACGAAGAGACTTAAGGACACAGAAAACTCTAAATAAACACAGAAAAAACACAGATCATGACATGTTTACGTGCAGGAAGTCCTGATAATGTAACAGAGCTACAATTACCAAGGCAACATAAAAACTCTTTTATCTGGCTTTTAGCTTAAATTTATAACTATTAACTGCTGTCGTTATTTTATTTTTATCATATTATGTTATATTTAGGATCATTTTATTGATGTGAAAGTTGTTACTAATAATTGTAATGACTGACACGTATTTTTGATAATATTTTAACTTAGTATATTTAAGTTTTGTGTGTGTGTCATGTTTCTAGACTGCTTTATTGTTTTAGTAGATTTATTTTCTTAGACATAAATAGGCATATTTGTACTATTTAATATCCATGATTAATTGTCACAGCTTTCAATTCAATTCTTCACAGTTTTAATGACAACATTATTTGTTTTCTATGTCTAATTACTTATTTTGGTCATTTTATTACGTTTCTCCATCCTTCTGTTTTTCACCTCTAAAGCTTTGTTTTTTCCTGCTACACTTGGACATATGGAAACTGCTCTATAGGTTTGATTGATAGATTAGCTTTATTATCAGGGCAATTATGCAATACAATTCAGAAATGAAGAGGAAAAAGTGTAAAAACAAAGTAATCAATAGTGATACATACAAATATGCAGGTATTTGTAAAATGTTTGAAGGCATAATTTAGTTTTTGTGGCTTACACTTGAGTGTCTGTGGTTGTTTTCAAGTGAGACTCAGCAGTCGGCCTCAGTCTGAAACGATGAGGCTGGACCTAAATATCATTTAGGTTTAATTCAGGAACTCACAGTGGACTACGGAGATTTTTGTTTGTGAAAATAAAAACTATACCTTTTAAAAATGTAAACCATTGTATGCCACGGAAATCTTGGAAATTAACAGGGGAAAAAAAGTGAAACCATCTTCCAGTAACATTAAATTGTAGCCTATTCTGCATAATATATTTACTTTTCTGCTCTTTATGGAGTTACATAAGTGCAATAAAGAGTCAGGTTTTCAGCCTGCTGTAGTTTCAGGTAGCATCACCTGAACTAGAGGCATGGTTACTATCATGGAGTGTTTCTTATGACTGGAAGCATTTCTAAACAACCAAATTTGTCTTTTTTCACCCAGTGGAAAAGTAACATTCCTCTTTCAGCCAGCTGACAAGCAGTAACAGCAACAGGTGGGTGTGACTCTATTCTATGCTCCATTCAACTGGAGAAAACTCTGGTCACTTTAACACTTTAGTTTTCATCTTAATTAAGCAAGCTTAAGGAACAAGTAGTGTAAAAATAAAAATAAAAAGTGTTTTGTTTTAAGTGAAACGTTGCTATACAAGTAGGTTTATTGCCACGAGAAAGATGAGCATTAAACCTATTAGTAGCATCTTTCCATGTTTTTTTTTCTTCATGTTTGCAGAAGATGAGATGCAAAAACAAATGTGTAGATAAATTTCTATAAGATTCCTCAAACTGAGTTTTCGGACATGGTTTTGTACCCGGGAGCAAGAGTTCCTGCTTTTATTTCAGCGCCTGGACGGATAAAATAAAAATCAAATCCTCATTCTTGCCCTGTTGGAAAATAAGACTGGAGGATACAAGAATCTGCATTCACAATAACAACACACAAATATGGCTGGTGGTACTTAAATATCTGGCAGATGGTAGGAGAAATAAATACTAAATCTCTTTCCTGGTGACATTAGATGAAACTTTGCACAAACCGTTCTCTTCCTGCCTAAGCAGAGATGTTTCATTTCAAATCTAAGGAGACGCTCATTTAGCCAAACGACGCAAAAACCTGTTTAAATTAAATGTTCCTGTGTAGATTTTAACTTCATAAACAGGCTGCAGTCTGTATATGATCAAGCTACAATCTCTGAAAATCCTCCTGACATGAAAAAACAGAAAATACGTGACTTATCTACATGAGAAAAATGCTAATATTAAATGAAAAGAAAAAGTTTAAGTCTTCACAGAAAATAGTTGAGTCCTAGATCAGAGATTTCCAACGTAAACATCAGATGTAAAGCATTCATGTAGTCACATTTAATAAATCAGCGTACCTTTAGAAAACAACAAGGCTTTAGCAGCTGGTCGGCTCTGTTCAATTCCAATAATCATCAAATGATGTTTTTCTTCACTTCAGGCAGAAAATCTGCATATTGAACTGAAAGGAAGGCTTGAAATCATCAATCTGTGTGTAGATAATATATATATGATTAGAATTAATTCAGTTTATGTGTAAGGGGCCAATTTACAACAAATGTCTCAGTATTTAAAAAAAAAAAACCAGTGCATTAAACTGTTTATTGTTCAAATTAGTTTAAAAAGTTTCTATCTAAGAAAACATGGAGTCACTGACCACTGACTTGCGGCGTTCACGCTTCCTGGACGAACACTTGGCGACAGTCGGTTGCGTCGTGTTTTAACTACATTTTGTGGATTTCCTGATATCAATCAATCAAATGTTATTTGTATAGCACATTTCAGCAGCAAGGCATTTCAAAGTGCTTTACATCATATCAAACACAAAAACACAAAGTCATGCAACATAGAATCAACAATCAAAACACGACATTAAGTCAAGTACCATCGTTAAATTCGGAATTGATTACGTTTCAAATAAACTCTAAACAGGTGGGTTTTTAGTCGAGATTTAAAGAAAGTCAGTGTTTCAGCTGTTTTACAGTTTTCTGGAAGTTTGTTCCAGATTTGTGGTGCATAGAAGCTGAAAGCTGCTTCTCCTCGTTTGGTTCTGGTTCTGGGGATGCAGAGCAGAACCAGAACCAGAAGACCTAAGAGGTCTGGAAGGTTCATACAACATTTCCTGTAAAGGATTACAAGTTGTCGATCCTTAAAGGAAGAAACACTTTAGTTTTTCAGCGTCAGTCCTGGACAGGACGCTTCTGTCAACTGATTTGCTTGAAATAAATTAACCTCTTAGTGATATTTCACTCTTATTTTTACATCAAGTCACAACCGCGAGGGCGTAGAGGAGCAGAAGAAAAACAAAGCAAGGAGCTCAACATTTTATGTACCAATAAATCGGTCCCTCTTTACTCTGATTCCCCTAAATAAAGTTCCGCACCACTAAATTAGAAATATTATACGTGGCCTGCTGCAGATGCTCACGTTTTTTTTGTTGAGTTTTTGACGTTGTTTTTTTTTTTCTTTTAATATATTAAAGGTGATGTGTTGCTGTTGTGCCATTCTGAGCTCTTGAGGCCATCTGGTGATTCCACAGAGATAACCATTCATTTTCAGCCAATAATTTATCATGCTGACAGGTAATCTCGGGATCAGGTGATCGGGTCTTTCTGATTTAAATAAAGCTAGCCGTGTTTATTCATTGTTTACACGAATATTTGATGAACATCTGAGTAAAACTGCAAGCTTATCTCACATCTCTAGGCTTTTTAGTAAAGGATATGTTAAAGAAAGGATGTTTGCTTGAAATCTTCTGATGTCCTTCCCATTGGCTCAGAGCCGGATGTGGGGCTCCGTCTCCAGCCCATCAGATTGGGCGGTCATGACCTGTGTAAATTATTATATATATATTTTTCTTTTATTCAAATCGCCTCTGCAAGAGCTGGAAGACAAAGGGAGATCTGGGCGGCCCAAGTCTCTCCAAGCCTTTCAAATGGAGCCGATTTGTTAAAAGTGTTTCCTACATGTCTGCTGGATGTTACTTGAATGTTATCTGTTGGCAGACTACACTGTTCCCACTGCTAGTTTTTTTTTTATCAGGCTGTGAAAGTAATCCATCTGGAACCCAGAAAATGCCTCAGAGCTGCTTAAAATAAATAAATAAAATCTGCAAGATGCCTGCTGAAAAAAAAAGGAGAAAAAATGAAATCTTGACTTCAGGCTGTATTTATTTTTTCAATGAAGTACAGCTATGTCCCTAATATAATTTAAGGATGTAATATTGGGGAAACAATGTACAGTGAAACTAATTAAATATATATATATATAATTGGAATGTGGCAAACATTTTATTACAATGACAATTTCCAACAAAACAAACCTAAGCTTTCCAAAAAAGAGAGACTATCCTTTTTTTATCACGAGTTAAAATAAACCATCTAATTAGCATCTGCACTACATTCAGGAAACACCAAGCAGATCTATAAAGTCTCTGCAAATTGTTAACAAATTTGAGTCAAATGGTAAAGATCAAAGGTAGAGAGACGTGGTTTTTACAATGTCATAACCCTGAAATAACACTGAAGTTTGTTCAAATCCAAAAATCAGAGTTTCAAACATTTAAATATTGCCACAAAAAGTTCACAGGTTTTGAAGGGTTTTTTCAGTGGACTCGTTACGGGTCCTTTTATCAACTCAAAGCTCTTATGGAATCTAACAATCTAAAGTCTGATGTTTTAGTCAAAAGCGGCTGCAGAGATTAAATTCAATGAAACAATCTTTTCCAAGTAAAAGGTTGGGTAAAAATCTACAATTTTTGATGGAATTTGAAGCTTGTGCTTTTTAAATAATCTGTCCATGTGTCAAACCAACTGAGTTTGTTGATTAACCATTTGATAAAAAACTTAAGTTCAATCGTGTTTGTTTGGTTCTTTGGAAGTGTTAAGAAAATCTTTGACCGCCAGCCCACAATAGCAAAAAACAGTGCAGCCAATCAGAGTGATTAGCGCAAAAACCTATTAACTATTGGTCAATAAGCATGTAACTAGTTGCATTTTTAAGAAGAAAATAGAAATGAAGCCAAACTTTTCATGCATAATGTCTCTGGAGCTGCTTGAAGAGGCAAGACACCCTTCAGACTGTTATTGTGGCAAGTTGTTTTAGCTAGCTTAAATATATAATAAAGTCAATCCACAGCACATTAAATGTGATTAAAGCACTTAGGATAGAATTATTAGTTCATCTGCTGTGTTTTTGTTTTTTTTAACTTTGACACTTTGTCTTTTAGGTTTTATACTTGTCCATTTGGGACACGAATAAATATGAATCTGAATCTGTGAAAACGTTTGAGAAAACTAGCGCTGGCCTAACGTCTCCAGTGCCAGCTAGCTAAACGTTAGCTTACTGAGTATAGCAGCAAAAGAGATGGTGTATTTGGTGCTGTGCCCTTTAAATGCACCCAAGGAAATGAGTACAGCACCAGTAAGCTAGTTTGTAAACCAATGAGAGAGACGTGGTTTTACAGTGTTGTGTTTATTTCTAGTCCCCCTGACGGACCTCCACCACCGTCAGCTCTGGGCCTGGACGCAGGAATGGGAAGGTAGGGTTACACAAAACAACTCCACAGCAAGTAAAACAAAATGGAACAAAATTGCGAACCAACGCACCAAACCTGGAGAAATAAAACAGCCGGGTTCACACCGTTTACGTTACCCCAGGCAAGTGGCGAACAGTAAACTGCGGAGGAAGGACCGGGCAAATTTTACCTACTGAGCCCCAAATTACTCCATCTAAACTGGAGAGCTCCTTCTGGCCCAGCAGCAACAGGAGAATCAGTTTGTCAGGATTTCTGTACTTGAACTATTTCGAAGGTTTTCAGAAAACATGGAAACAAAAGAGCCTCTCTTTATTCTCACTTTACCCCTGCTGGCAGTTAATTAATAGATGCAACAGGTGTTCTCAATCGTTGGGCTTCCTTCTTCCTGCTACATTAGCGTTAGCCGCTAAGGAGCTAGCGGACTCTTTCAATTGTTTTCTTCTGTTGTATATTCATGTAAAATCACATTCATATATTCATTTCCCAGGTATTAACCCCCAAATACAGCCAGGTTTAACACTTGTCGCTCCTTTTTTGGTAACACAGATATTTTGACACGCAACCACAAAAATAGGCTATTCGTCGCTGATGTAATACAACAAGCAAGCATGATTGACCACAGAATAAGTGAAATTTGTGAGAAACTCCAGTCAATACCACAAATGGTTTCAGAACGGGGAAGTGGAAAGGAATGTTGTTATTGAATATTTTGTCTGCGACAGACTGGCGACCTGTCCAGGGTGAACCCGCCTCTCGCCCGGAACGTTAGCTGGAGATAAACACCAGCACCTCCCGACCCACTAGGGACCAGGGTGTTAGAAAATGGATGGATGGATGGATGAATATTTTGTCCTAAAATTATGGACATCTCCTCCTCTCTGATAGGATCTGCAGCAGATTTGAGTTACATCTTCTTTCAGCCTTTACCAAAAAAAAAAAAACAGAGATTGTGTGCTGCCAAACACTTGTGTTAACAAAGGAGAAAGAAAATATTAGATCAGGATAGATTTCCATAAACAACACAAACACAGAGGAGGCTCTACCGAAAGGTAAAGAGACTATGGGGGAAGCAGGTAACCCAGACAAGCAAGGAGCGTGTGTGTGTGTGTGTGTGTGTGTGTGAGTTGAGGATGTGTGTGTGGCTGGCGGCTGAGAGAGAGACGTGTGTGCATGCATTAAAATCGGGGATTTTCTTGTCAGAGTAGCAGGGTTGGGGATTAGTTTAGGATCTGACTGAGATGTATGAGGGGAGGGCTGATGACTTTAGCCACATAAAGAGTTGACTGGGCAAATGTGGGCACATACATCAATATCAGTGGCGAACACATTATAGAGACGCCTAGCAGGATAAAACACACACAGGCGCAGAGAGGAGACAACTGTGGAGGTTTTATTTCTTTATGCATCACCGGAGAGAAGGAAATTAATATCAGTGTATTGAAACCGTTCCTGTGGAGGATCTTTATGCTTCCCTTAACTCCAGATTCAAACGGCAAAATAGACGCAAGTGACACACACACCCACACACACCCCGGTGAAAGACAGGCTCTAAAATA
Organism: Xiphophorus couchianus; assembly: GCF_001444195.1. Taxonomy (NCBI): domain Eukaryota; kingdom Metazoa; phylum Chordata; class Actinopteri; order Cyprinodontiformes; family Poeciliidae; genus Xiphophorus; species Xiphophorus couchianus. The sequence continues at coordinate 24,331,824 of NC_040250.1, read as the reverse complement.
ACCTCTGTTCCAGCTGGTGGACTGCTGAGGCTCCTGCTGGGTTGTTTTAATGGGGAAAATTAGCCAAGCAGAAAGGTGGATCCTGTTTGTTATGCTCCACTGTCCCCCTTCCACGCAGCCGGCCAAGGAGGCATCTTCTGTTGTCCTCTCTCTCTCTCTCTGTCTGCGTGTGTGTGTGTGTCTCCCTGAGCTTCCCTGACACTGTGTATCTCCACCAGCTGCTGCTGCCTTCCTACATCCCGCTCCTCCTGCCTCCCATCCTCTGCCATCCAGGCACAGATATACACACACACACACACACACACTTCCACATACCAGAGGCAAAGCTGATCACAAATACACCCTCACCTTTGGTCTAAAGCGCCCAAAACTCGCAGAAGGAGTCGCTTTTTTGCTATTCTACGGCGGCCGACGCGTAAAGCTAGAGCAAAAAGGCCAAAGCGAGGAGGCGACGAGGGGGGGAAAAAAGAGGAAGTAAAAGAAAGAAAATAAAAAAGAAAAGCCAGACGAGATGCGCGCCTGATGTGGGAATTCGAGTAAACAGGCAGAGGAGAGACAAGAGAGAGAGCGAGAGAGAGGTGAGGATGTGAGCGTTGAGATGAGGATATACAGAGGGGTGAAAAGCATCTTTGTTCTGGATGCCCTTGAGACAGCTGACATAGCTTCAATAAGACCTTCTTTCATAGCCAAGGAGACAGAGTCGGAGCCAGAGAGAGGGGAAGCCAGAGAGCGCGGGGCTCAGTCCTGCTACACTCCTTGTTGGTCACATTACAGATAGCAACAGTCACTTTGTCTCAGAGGAAGCTCTTGTTTTTTCAAAATCATTTCTCCTTCTCCTGCCGGTGCGTCCTTTAGCCGCATTAGCATTATCATTGAAGGCAATGACATCACCGGTAGCAACCCCCCGACGAGCCCAAAGAAAGAGTGCTTCAGAGATGCAAATATACACACAGGGAACCGTAAGGAGAAGTACAAAACCTGCCCCAGGTGTGGAATATAAAACGTTTCTGTTTATGTTGGGTCAGGATTAGTTCCTGTAGCAGGTTAGAGTTAGTGAAAACAGAGCTTTTTAAACATCTGGACCTCAACAAGGACCTGAGTTTGAGTTGAAGTGGATCAGAACTGTCTGAGTTTGGTTTTATTAAAATCGTCCCAAAACTGAGTTGAAACTCTTCCAACACTAACATTTCCTAAATCTTTTTAAAACATAAAGAGGAAGAACAAATGCTTTGACAAAATTTAAAAAGTAATGATTCTAATGTATTCAGCCAACTTGAGTCAATCATTTTTATTATGTGAAATCGACTTTTTTTGATGATATAATGTTGTTAAAGGGTTAATGGAGGAGCCATGTTGTGACGACTTCCTGAAGGCGGAGTTTCAGACAGAGCAGAAGCTTCTTAAAGAGACAGAGGCCCAAATTCAAAGAGTTAAATTAAGAAGTCAAATTTCTTCCAAGTCATATTTCAGACAACATTTTTATAACAAGTGAAGTTAACATAGTTACTTGACTGCAATAAAATGGCACTATGTGCCTGGAAAACACGCAGTATTGCCCTTTAAAAATACCTTTACTAAAGGGGGATATACAGTTGCAGATTTCTGGGCGTATTTTTCTGTTAGTCTTTCCAAACTAGGTTAAAGTTCAGTCGTTTTGAATAGAGATTTTGAAGTCTTGCCACAGATTTTTAAAATTGTATTCAGGTCAGGACTTTGGCTAAGCACATTCTGTACACATCCTGTAGACATGCTTCATTCTCAGCCGTTCCATTAAAGCTCTGGCTGTTTGTTGTCGGGCCCAGTCTCTGTCCTTTGCACCCTCTGACAGGTTTTTATTTAGGATTGACCCTTTGTTATAGCTCCACCCATCTTCCCATTAAGTCTGTCCGGCTTCTTTTTTTTTTTGAAATACCCTTTTTTTAAGTAAATGGAGAGCATTCCAAAGCATAATGCTGCCAGCGCCATGTTTCACTGTGGGGACGGAGCGCTCAGGGTGACGTGCCACACATAGCATTTTGAATGCAGGTGAAAAAGTTAATATTTGAACTGATCTGATCATCTTGTTCCGCCTGTTCTTCTGTCTCCCCCAGGCTGGCGGCAAACTGGTTTCTTACGGCTTTCTTCCACCAGCTGCCCTCCTCCTGTTTGGTTTGAAAGTGTGACTGAGAGATGTGATTCAGGGAGTTTTCCCCTCCTGAGCCGTAGATTCCTGCTGCTCCTCCAGAGTTTCCGTGGGCCTCTCTTCTCGGCTGCTTCTCTGGGTAAATAAAATAAGTAATAAGAAAAGGGTTCTCCTGGAACAAACCGTATTTCTGTGGTCATGTACTTTTAAAAAAAGAAGCAATCAGATGTCATAATAACAGCAATATCTATCAACTGAGATCCAAGCTGAGAAGAAGCACAGCTGATCGAGCGTATCAGTGACATTACATTCTCTAAACATGAGTGTCATGTTGGAGTCATTGCTTTGAAATCTGTGTTGGAGATCTCGTATATGTGCAGGTGCTGTCTGAGTCCGACGGTTCCAACATGTGATTGTATAAGGGCAACTTCTCTGACCAATCAGTGACTCCCATAAAAGTAAAAGAAAAAAGATCTGATCAACAGCTCATGGCGTGCAGAGCAAATTCCAACTCTACACCTTGATGAACATCGGGCAGTGAAATGACAACAAAGAAGAAGAAGAAAATTGAACCACTGAAATAACATAAACTTAATGGTAGTTGTATTTATTTGTTTGTAGAAGATTTTTAGAAAATTAAACAATAATAAAAATACATGTATAGTAATATTTTTATTATTATTATTATTACACCACAGCTACTTTAACCTCCACAGAAGAGACAGAATGAGCAGTGGCGTCCCCAAGATGAGTCCTGGGGGGCCATGGCCCCCTTTTTAAACATGCTGACCACTCAGCTAACCCCCACACCTCCATTCACATCATGAAAAGACATACAGAGTAACCTGTGCCATAAATGTATAGTAAATAACATGATGTATTATAATTATTATTATCTTTTATTATTTTCTTTTGCTGTACCTCCCAAAACGTCTTTACTGTCCTGGTCTGATCACCTTTATGAACATTTTCCACTGAGAATGATGGTCAGTCACAAATGATTTGTATACATTGTATACTTTTTGTCGTTTTGCACAGCTACTGAGGAATAAACCCAAACCCGAATAAGCCTGTACGGTCCATAATAATTATTTACTATTGGATATAGATAACGCTATCGGTTCAGAATTATCAGTAAAATGTGCCGAGCCAGAACATTTCCATGATTTGTCCCTGATTAACCCTAATGTGAACACTGAGCAGCAACAGCAACTAACCATTATCTCTGCATCATTAGGTCCACATTTAATCACCTCCTTGAGTTTAAAAAAAAAAAAAAGTACACTGAGCTCTTCCTCAGTACTTTCTTCATTATTAAAGTACCATGTCATGTCTTTCCTGCATTTAAATTTACTATGCTTTTTAATCATGCTTTTTTATTGTAGCCAGTAATTAGACTTTGAACTAATTTCTGTTGAAGGAAGTCAGAGACGTCAGGACTGGAAACAGACATTTTATTTGTTGTTTTCAGAACATATCTGCTATAAATTCAGTTCGGGTTATTTTTTCCTTCACATCAGAGACACAACGACAATCGAATGAAAATCATCAGGTTTGAGGGAGACGTCTTGTCCATCAGAAGTCGTCGTGCTAATAAAATGCTACTTTAAATGCTTATGATGGGGTTGCCATGTGAACACTAGTTATTTGTGTCCAGCTTTGTGTGATTTCATCTCAGCATTAGTCCTGCTGCTCTCTGAAAGTCCTGGAGGTTTTTAAGATAAAATGAGTGAAGAAGGAAATCGCCTTATTCTGTTTAAGGAAGCATAACAGAGATACTTCTAGTTTTTACCCCATTAGTGCCCTGCCTGTTTGCCCACTTTTTGTCACATCCTGTATCACAGATACATATCAGCGTTTGCGCCCACACACTCACACACACACACACTCACACACGCACCCTTTGGAAATCTGAGAGTGTGTTGGTCTCTCTTCCTCTGTACCCAGAGTTCCTGGCCCTGGGGGGGTGGAGAGTCTCTTCACCCGTCTTACACGTCCAACCCAAACACACAGGAACCCACACACACACAAACACACACACTGGCAGCAGACCACATCACAGGGGGTCCATTCCTCCCAAAGTCCACAGGTCTCTGGACAAACATATTATTCTGGATGAAATGTTTCCCGTATTTGTTATTCTTTGCTCCGAGACTCCAGGTGGAATTGGTACGAAACCAAAAATCATACACGCACAATTCTTTGAAAGAAAGGGGGGAATGTTCCAAGTGGAGGTGGAGGGGAATGAGAATTCCCTTTCGGAGCGAGACCTTGTAACAACATTTGTGCAGATCTCTTGCGATCGGCCCAGATTCTTCCCTCTGCATCCAACAAAGGCCGGGCTGTGTTGCAGGGAAGCGGATCTCGGTCGTCGGAGCACCGCTCGCCGTCCCCAAAAACCAGGAAGCGCTCTGATTCCGATCCAGTCGGTCCGAGAGGCGCTGGTCTTCACGGGGTGTGTGAGAGCGCTTCGCTGTTAGCTGCCTTAGCTTGGATGGAGATAGAAAGTGACGGCTGAGCAGCGGCTTCCAGTTGACATGAAAGAGTTCGGAGGCAGACGGCGATGATGGCGGTGTCTTGCTCACTTATGCAATTACATTCAAATTGCTGCCAGAGCTTCTAACCCTGACTGGGGGCCGCGCCGGGGCCCCGGAGGGAAGCAGGCGGAGAGGTGATGATGTGTGCTGGGAGATCACACGCTGCCCACCTGTACCTCCAATGGCAGACGGGTGGATGCTGGGCGGATGCAGGGACGCAGCCATGTCTTTCCTGTAGGTGTAGATGTTGTAGCACCTGCAGCTACAGCACAAGACAACAGTGTCCTTTCATTTTACTAGTAACTTAAGCTAACCTGAATACTTACTAGCCTCCTCTTGGTAGACTGAAATAACTAACCTAAAGTCTGTCAACCACTTTGAAAAGTTTTTCCATCCCTACTACGTCTTTATCTTTGTCCCTCGCCCGTTGTTTTGGTTTAGCTCCCAGTCATCAGATGACAACAAAATCCAAATGAATCTCGTCACTAACGCAGCGCATGTAGCGCATACCCACCTTTTTGCGCCTGTGGATGGATGGGAATGAAAAAAGTATTCATTCCCCCATTTTTTTTTTTTTTACATTGTCTCAAACTAAACCCATAAACCTTTGTGTATTTATTGGGATTCTATTAGACAAGCCAACATAAAACATAGCTCTTAATTGTGGCATGAATGGTTTTCTTTTTCTTTTTCTTTTTGGAAATGAGAATCTGAAATATGTGCTGTGTAGACGATCTGATCCCCAATCCATGATATCGTCACCTTCCTAAAATAATAGCCTGAGTCATTGTTTTTGCCCCAAAAAGAACAACAACAAAAAACACTTTTGACAAAAAGTGACTTCAGACATTTATTTTAGGAAGGTGATGTTATGAAAATGGAAAGAATACATTCCAGTGCAAGACTACCAAGACATTGTCATCCACCTAAGCAACACTGGAGGAGCTGCAGGGATCCATTGCTCAGGTGAGAGGATATGTTATAATTGACAGCTGTTAATTGTGCAGTACACAACTGTGGCGTTCATGGCAAGAAGACAGCCATTCTTAAAGGGACAGTATTATGCATGTTCCAGGCACATTGTGCCGTTTTGCAACACAATCCAGTAACTCACCTTCAGTTGTTATAAAAGTGCTGCAAATGTCAAACGTGACTTGAACGAAATTTGACTTTTGCAATTTGCCGCTTTGAAATTGGGCTTCTGTTTCTTTAAGAAGCTCCCACTCTTCCCGACAGTGCGTCCTCGCAACAACGTTTCTCCGTTATGCCGTTTGCAACAGCTTTTAGGAGCGTCGGAGTGAGAAGTAGAAGTGAACCCAGCAGACTCGCAGTCCCAACAGGCGTTTGCTAATTGCTGCTGCTGCTAGTCTGGAGGGGCCTGAGCGGGGAAGACGCTTCAGGGAATCCTGAATGATTCAAGGATTTCTCAGACATGCAGGAAATCTTCAAGGCAACACTCCAGGTATGTTTGTGATGATGGAATAGCATTATAACATGATCAAGAAAGAAGATTTGACATAACACACAGCCCCTTTAACAGAATGCCAGAAGAAGTCCCGTTAGCAATTTGTAGGAGACAGAAATACAAGTGGAAGACGGTTCTCTGGTTAGACAAGACAAATATTAACTATTTTAGCCTGCATGCAGAGATAAGATGGATTATGCAAAACACATGGCAGTTCTAAGAAATTCAGGCTGCGAGAGACTTTAAGACTTGAGCAGAGGTTCACATTCCAGCAAAACAGCAGCTCTACACATAAACCCAGAGCTAGCAAGGATTGGTCTAGACCAGAGCGTGTTGACAGAATAGAGCGGCCCAATCAAAGCCAAGACCTTAGTCTAACTGGACAGACATTAAAACCTGCTGTTAACAGGTGCTCTCAGGGCAAGGTGAGCTTGGGCTTTTTTTTAATTTGTACATTTTTTAAATGTTTTTTTTGGCAAAGAAATTTCACTGTGCCAAAGCACATCCCAACGCTCCAACTGCATCAAAAGGAACATCTACAAAGTATTGACTCAAAGAGCAGCTGAATGCAAATGTGAGACCGACTTTTCATTTTTTCCCTTTATGAAAAACGTGCATTATTTCCCAGTGTTAAAATCCCAGTGAAACACAGTGAAGTACGGGGGCTTTTAAAGAGACACATGCCGCATTTTCCAAGTTTGAACCAATGGGATGAAGTCCCTCTGTTAGCAGTCACCACACAATCCAGTCACAAGTATGACAGGATCTGATGCTCCCCGCATACTAATCCCCGCAAACCTGCAACACGGACTTATTTTATTTCCCTGCGACGTGTTTGTTTTCATAAACCAGCCTCTCCACCCACACCTCCCCCTACATCCCCAACTTTTTTTTAACGTCTCTCTCATCGGACTCCCCCCCCCCCTCACACACACACACACAGACACAGACACACCTCCCCCGGAGACGCTTCTCGCGCGTGACCGGGGTCGGGGAGCTTGCGCGCCGAGACTCAGCCCCGAATTAGAGGCGAAACAAAACGCAACTTATTCCGCTTCAAAGCGACGAGACGGCAGAAAACCCCGAAGGTTTCGCGACGCCGACGTGAGACGCGTCTCGTCGTGGACTCTTGCTGCTGTATATTGAACATAACGCGGCTTAAGAAGCAGTCTGCTGGTGTAATTCATCATCCTTACCAGGCATTAGGAAGATGCGACGTGATTGGAGGGAGGGAGGAAAAGCAACGCGCTTGCACAGCTCGGTATTCAGCCGAGGACTTTCTAAAGTGTAGAGGGGGGCACCGGGGTCACGAGGTGTGTGTGTGTGTGTGTGTGCCTGAGCATTTTATGAGCGTGTTTTTCTGCGTGCGTGAGTATGTGTGTGTGTGTGTGTGTGTGTGTGTGTGTGTAAGAGAGATGGCAGCATCACCAGTCCTCCAGGGCTCAGCAGGCTAATTAATAATGAATCCCAGAGAGTCTGTGTTTGAAATGCAGATGTGCAACTGCCAGCTCCGCCTGCTCCTTCAGAGGGACCTGTCTGTGTGTGTGTGTTGGTGTGTGTGTGTGTGTGTGTGTGTGTTGGTGTGTGTGTGTGTGTGTATGTGGGTGGGTTTGTGTGCTCCACAGGGGGAAAGTATGTCAGCTGGTTGTTTAGCAGTGGCAGAGAACTTGCTCACATCCTGCACAAAACTTGCGGGGGCCATTCATTAAACATCGACCACACTTTTGACTTCTGAACGAGATTTCTCCAGGAGGAAAGCCGATTTCATGTGGGACGTTTTTGCAACAACTTTGGCCTCTTTTTCTTCTTCATTTGGCTCCGAGGTGCCATCGGAGGCCTCGGCGACGAGCCTCTTCTCAAACTCGGCAGAGGAGGAGGAGGTGTGTGTGTGTGTGAGGAGGAGGTGTGTGTGTGTGTGAGGAGGAGGTGTGTGTGTGTGGGGGGGGGGGGGGGGGAGGGTTAGAGGTGCTGAAGAGCTCACGTCATGCTTCTCTACGTTTTTTCCCCCCCTCTTCAGTGATCTCTGTGCAGGAGGCTCCGGGTTTATGTGAGCGGTTTGAAATTTAACAGATGGTAAACTTTTATGTCCTTTTTTTTGTTGTTGTTAAAACCAACATGGCTCCTTTCTGTGACCCTGTAACAGCACCAGCCTCTGCTGCCGGCAGCACCTGTAACACAGTGAAACACACACACACCAGCAGTGAATATCCCTCGAATCTCAGGCGTTTCAGTTCCTCACAGATTAAAACAACCTCACTTTCCCAACATTTGGTTTTGTTCTCTGAGTGTAAAACCTGGACAGACTCTGCGGTGACCCCTGTAATCTTTCCTCTTACAACATTTAAAACCCCAAAATAATTTGATGCTGGAATTTGCATTACAACTGGGATGCTAAGTTGCCTTACATTAAAGCTTTAAGGTGCTTTTCAACTCAATCCCAGACTGTTTTAATAACTAATCTAACATCATTTGGGTCTTAATTTGACTGAGTGTCTAAACTTTATCTGTGGAGCTGTTTTATTTTTTTATGCTGCTTGATAAAATGGCTAATGTCCCTCAGGTAAAGCTAATAAAACATCAGCAAGCTTTATGGTGTAAATCATGAGAACTTTTTTATTGTTATTATTGTATTGTAACTTTAGGTAATTTGCCTTTTGGGTTATGAAGAATTTAAAACCTTTGTTTTTAATTGTAATTTTAAAAGTGGACAAAATGTTCAGGCAGACATTTCTCCTCATTTGGAAGATGTTCGGCAAACATCACATTTATTAAAGATTATTTTCCTGTGGGTTTTAGTTGATGGTTTCTTACTATTTTCATTTCTTTTCATGTTTTATTTTCTATTGTGTATTTTGGCTTTTTTTGCTATATTTTATTTCATACACTTTTAGTTCTGCTTTCTTTGCTTTAAGAGGTTTTATTTAGTTTTTTTTTTAGTTTTGCTGTTTTGTTATTTCCTTTTATCTTTAGTGTTCACTTACTTTTTCTATTTTATTCAAATTTTCTGTTTTGCCTTTAATTTTTTTTTTTTTTTTGTTTCTTTCTTTTAATTGTTTCTTAAACTTTTATCCTTCTGTAAAACCCCACAGGTTTCATTCACAAACAAGCAAAACTTATGTCTTAAAGTAGGTTGAAAAAAGTACTTTCAGACACTCTCAGACCTAAATCCTGCTATGCTGAAGGAAACGCCCTCCGTATAAGTTATATTTCACGTATCTGGCCTTTATTAAGCTCTACTTAAGCCTTCCCTCAGAAGTACGTGAAATTTTCTAACGCCATCATTAGATATAACAGAGCAGAAAAATTAAAAAATGAAAGGAAATACCTCAAACTACAGAAGAGAAAGTTGTGTACATTCATTTCTTCGTGACTACAAGTGAAACTGGACGTGTGTAAAATCCTACGCACATCCACACAAGCGCCTGACCTCTGCAAAGCCTGCAGAGTGTGGCAGTGCAGGGTAAACAAACGCAGCCGCTCTCATGCATTACACAGCCGCCGCACAGTCACTCTCTGGTCAGTCCAGCCCTCGCAGCCTCGGACGGACACACTGACGTGCGCATAAAGAAGGAGCAGATGGGACTTTTGTGCTCGACACGTCGCTCCTCAGCACTTTAAAACGGCGTTTTAGAATCGGGCTAATCACAAAAACAAACAGCTTGTCACAGAGAACGACGTGAGGCCGGGGCTCGTCCTTGTCTGGACATGCTGGAGCTGTCCTTTATTAGCGACGTCACGGGTTAATGGGAGTATCGATTTTTCTGTCTGGCAGCCTGCAGAACAACTTAGTTCAGACTGAGAGATGACAAAGGCGCCCTTTTCTTTTCTTTTCTTTCTTTTTTCATTTTCAAAAGACAAAAACAAAACATCTACGTATTTATTTTGGGAGGGAAAGGGTTGTTGTTTCTCCAGTTTACTCACTGTGGGTCAGGGGGGAAAGAATAGCAATTATAATACCCTTTGTGTCCAATGCATGTGAATAAATAAATAAATATGTGGCCTTGCTTTGTTGGCAGCATGGGGCAGATTTTAGGCTCCTTGGGGGAAAGTTTCCAGAAAGGTCACGACACTGAAAGTGACAGGTCCCGCCCCGAGGCCCAAGGCGCTCTCAATAGCAGACTAAAGCCTGATTTATCTGGGAGCCGCAGCACCGAGCTGGAAGCTGCAGGGTGGAACATCAAAACCATAAAAAAAAACAAAAAAAAACAAATGAAGCACAAAACGCCCAGCCGAATTTAGATCGGCGCTTCAATTTGTGTAATAAACAACTCATTTTAATCTTCATTCAAAAAGGAGAGGGGTGGGGTGATAAAAAAAAAAGCTGAACCTCAGTGTGGATTCTCTGAGGAACAAACACTGGAAGTTTGAGATATTAACACAAACCAACATTCTCATGTTTACATTTTTACATACGCTGTATGTGAGGTTTTCTGAAGGTCTGGGCTCAGTCATTTCAATTTCCTGACAGAATATTAAAGAACTGCAGCCAAGAGGCAATTTAACTTGACAAATTCTAAAAAAAAAAAAAAATACTTAATAATTATGGCGAAACAATTAATCTAAAGCTCTAATTAATCTTTATCGTGTTAATGGAGGTATTAATTAAAAGGCTGGTAGCATTGAGTCTCACTCTGTAAGAAACAGAGGTTATTAAATATTAACTATTACTGTTTTTTAAAAACTTTTTATAAAAGAATATCAGTAATAACTATGTTTCAGTCATTTTAGTTACAAATCCCAACTAAAGATGGCGCTTCTATCAGCTGCCACTGGTCTTGTTTTCAGAGTTTTATGTTTATGTTGATTTTATTAAGGATGAATACAGCAATAAAATAGTTTTAAGACTTTAAAAAAAAAAGAGTTTTAAGTTTCTGTATTGGGGCAAGAATTTAAGTTTGAGTTCAGGTTTAGCTAGCTTCACGGCAGTTATAATGCTAAAGCGAAACTAGCTAAAAAAATTTTAAAAAAAGATTTCTTACAGTTGTAGTAGCCGTTTAAATTATTGTTGATTTAAATCAAGCACATTAGGTTTTAAATGTAATATTCAAAGATGGTTGAAATTTGACATTAACCACAGACGCATTTTGATTAGAATTCAAATAAAGACGTTTTGCCGATCAGCTGTTAGCCCATTTCGTTGGTCTCCCACCGAGAACAGCGAAGCTAATGTGTTCAGTTTAGTAATGAATTCATCAAGTCAGCAGCAGCTGAGAAGCATCATGAGGCTTGTGGTGGAGGAAGTTTCTGCGTGGGACCCAGACTTTAAGTCTGCGCCGAGCTTTAGCGGAGTTAGCGAAAGCGCTAATGCTAATGTCAAGCTAGCTAGCAATTTGGACTCCTGAAAAATAAATAAATACATTTTTAAGTTTGTTACTTATTGAGTAACGTTTAATATGGCAGTCACAAGATACTTCATTTTTTTATTGGTTACTTTTAATACAGGATTTTAGGAAAACAAAACAAACTACAGAAGCCGGAGGATTCAACGTAGTGGTGTGAGTTAAACTGACTATGCCCATTAATCATCTTTATTTGGTTTTACTCCACAGTTATTTTGTAGCGTAAGAGTTGTTGCTTGATTTTTGTATTATTATTATTATTTGTTTTCTAAAACTGAAACGGATGAAAATTGCCATTTTAGTTTAGATAAAGAAAATAAGACAGAACTTAATTTTAGTCAAATGAGCTCAATAATGGCTTTTAGCTTTGACGTGAATTAATCTTGTTAGTAAAGTAGCTGTTTTAAAACTGTTTAGAATTTAATTTTATTTTATTTATAAGTCTTTCCAATGTTAAGCTTAGCTGATCAATACTGATTAGAATCTGGCCAAAGGAAACCGTATCCAAATTGCCCAACGCCTGTCGTTGCGCTTACCAGTTAATTCTAGCATATTTGCTGCATTAACAGATCTGATCTCGTCCTTTAGTTTTAGACGAACGCCGGTGGTTTTTACTGCTGACTGGTCCGGTTTATTTTTCTCCCCTCCCGCAAATAAACTGCAAAAAAAAAACAAAAAACGCCCGAGTCACAAGACAATCGTTTAAAAATTCACCCTCGGCCGCCAGACAAACACAAACAACAACAACAACAACAAAAAACGTGATAAACAAGCGCGAACAAGCGTCTGCACAAAGGCGAAATTAAAGAAATGATAGCTCATTAGTTTCAGTTGTTCGCCAGTAATGTGCACCTTGTATGGAGAGGAGGCTGCAAGTGTAGCGGGGCTGGCTCGGGTTATCTGTGAATGGGCCCTTTATTGGAGGCGCCGAGCGGGGATTTGCCTTTTATTCGCCTCGCTATGGAAACGCGCTCGGCGGCAGAAAAATGTCGACGCGAATAAAAGGGAGTCGGCACAAGGAGCGTTTCTAGAGAAGCATCTGTTACACTCAGAAACTTAGACTATGGAGAGAGAAACAACCCCCCACCCCCACCTCTCTCTCTCTCTCTCTCTCTCTCTCTCTCTCTTTCTCTCTCAATCCAAGTCCCGCTTTATGCGCCACAGCAAACACATGTAGGCAAATTTATATTTGGGAAATAAAAGACGCAAACATGGGATCCCTTCCCTCCCCTAATTCTTCCGTGTTGAAATGTCTAATTTGAGCGGTTGAGATCAAACGATTTAGTGCGCGTATATTTTAATCCATTTTCAAAACTCAACTCGCTGAGGCGTGTCATTTCACACGACATGAAAATGTGGGTCCCTCATTGAGAAACTGCTGCCATCAATTGTGCTGCAAGTTCACAACAAACGCCGCCACTTCTTCTTCTTCTTCTTCTTCTTCTTTTTTTCATCCCATAATGATTCAAACGAAGCAACCCGGCTCACCAAATCTAGGCCAGTGGAACACCATCGCCTTTCACATCAAATATTCAGCCACTTTTAGCCGAAATTCAAAGAGAATGGCTGTAAAGAATCCAGGCGCAGCTCCACGCAGGAATTCGCCCAGGAACAAAACAAACATATCCATACGATTTTCTTTCTTTCTTTTCTTTTTAATTTCCCACCCATCTACTTGGACAAGTTTACAGGCTGCATTATTCATCCTCCTCTCTCCCTCCGTCACTCCGAGGCCCCGTCCTCCCTCCAGCGGGCCGGCCTGCACTCCCGCCCGGGTCAGCCAGCTCACCTGCTCCGGCCTCTTTTCTCTCTCCCCCCCCGCCTCGGTCTCAGCCTCGGTTCTCCGTCAGCGCAGCTTGTGCCTCTCTCTCCGCTCTTCTAATGACTTTCTGGTCGCCGCTGCAGCCTTCTTTTTATTTCTTCTAAATGTATGAAAATGTATGCAAATGTAAATCAAGCTTAAACCTGGGAGCTGGAGCAATATGTTTAATGGAATTTCAAACCAATAAGGGGGACGGTGACGCAGCCGCCCGCTAATGGCAAATGCAATCACGCAGCTGTATTATCTGGAAGATATGCAAAAGTGATGCATAATAACTGCGAGGGACTCAGCTTAAGTGACTATACAACTTGCTGAATTCTTTACGCGGCGATCGCTGAATACATCTACGGAAATGTCTTCTATCGTTTATCGTGATATATATATATATATATATATATATATATATTTGATTTATCGTTGTTACTATAAATTCCGATTCTGTTTTTTTTCTTGTCTTTTTAAACTCACACTGCAGTTTGTCAAGGTTGTCTTCAATGAGAGCATCAACAAATATCAACACAATTTGAAACTAGATTCAATGCGGCTACTGGCCGGAGCTCAGTGATATAAGTCGCTTCTTCGTGTGACTGGTGTCCCACGGAATTGCTTCACAAATGGATGTTTTTCAGGAACAGTGTTTGTGCTCGTGGGGCTTTGATTGCCACGTGGAACCGCCTTTCACCGTAATTACAGCTGCAAGTCTTCTGGGGGTTCGCCGGCGTTTAGAGGCCGACATTAATGCCCATGTCTCCTCTGCAACGCGGCCATCATGTCGGATGAAAAGTGTCTGTAAACATACATTGTTGAAATATTGCCAAGGATTCTTAAATTGGAATCTCGACCAGGATTCGACTGGTCCCTTCTAACGGATTCTTTTTTTTTTTTTTTTTTAAATTAATCCAAACTGGCAGCTTTGGCTGTGTAGGTTTTAAAACGTTTGTGCTGCTGGAAGGTGGATGTCAGCCACAGTGTCGAGTCTGCACAGACGATTTTGTGCTTGACTCCATCTGTTTCCTCTTCACCTCTCACTGTCCTTAAGGAAGAACAGCCTCCCCACAGCATGATGCCGCTTCCACCATGTTTTACAGTCTGGACGTATCGATCAGGATGACTCTTCTGATGGATTCTGTGGATCTCCGAAGCTTCTCCAGAGTTTTATCATTGACTGCCTTTTTGATCAATACTTATTTGTTGATGAGCAATGGTGCCCATGCTTTTTCCTTTCGCTCTTTAAAATAAGGGTCAAGTTTTTAACCCGATTCTCCTTTTGCCTTCATCGTCACATTGTGAACAAATTAGGTGACTTTTATTCAGGGGTGTTAGAGTAAAAGGGGCTGTTACAAAACAAAAACCACACACCACACTTTGTTTTTATTTGCAAAGACGAGCAGAAAGGATTTAATATTCTTGAGAAACTAAATCTCAACAATATTGAGATCTAATTTCTCAATATTAAATAGAGTTATATTTTTTGCAATGCGCTTCTGCAGTTTTTCCTCTCGCCAAAGTGACGAAGGTTTTCAAATGACCTGTGCGTAAAAGAATGCGTAAAGACGCGACTTTCCACCCAACACCTGATCATTCCTTTCCCTTGCTAAGTTAATAATTACCAGTGCGAACTGCTCTTAGTTTGATTGTATGCCTCTAATTTAAGTGCTGGCACGTCTAAGAAATGCCGTTGCGCTTTAATCCCTTTCTTCGCACGCGCTCAAGGGTGACGGGAGCAGCAATAAAGGCGCGCGTAAATCAGTTGGAAACTTTAATTAATAAACAGGAACCGCGCTCCAAGCTCCCATCACTCCGCAGCCAGACCCAGTCGACCGGTGCTGTGCGACACCACTTCCGGTCCGGCTGCCTCCGCGGTAACCCGAGCTCCGCTTCCAGAAGGCGGAGGCTCGGCAGAGTCTCGCGGCACGTCATTGGCGGAGACGCGTCGGCCGTCGGCGCGTGAGTGGCGGCGGAAGCTGTCAGTCAGTGCCAGGCTGCAGACGGGGCTCCGGAGAGAGGGAGATGTCAGAGGCTGAACCGCTGCCTCCATTCAGTATCATTAGTGGGGTTCAGCAGCCAGCATGGCCACAGCTGCCTCCAGCCCCTACACCCTGCTCAGCCCCAGCTCCATGATCCACGCGGACAGCCAGGCCATGCAGCCCGCGAGCCCCTACAGAGGCCACCAGAAGCTGATCCAGAGCGACTACCTGCAGAGCGTCCAGAGCAACGGGCACCCCCTCGGGCACCAATGGACGAGCAGCCTGTCGGAGGGCAGCCCCTGGTCCTCCATGGAGCAGCAGGACGTGAAGCCCGGCAGAGAGGACCTGCAGCTCGGCATCATCCATCACCGCTCCCCGCACGTCGCGCATCACTCCCCGCACCACAACAACCACGGGAGCCACCCGGGAGCCTGGGGCACCCCGGTGTCCCACAACTCCTCCATCACCAGCGGGCAGCAGATCAACATCTACTCCCAGACGGGCTTCACCGTCAACGGCATGCTGGACCACGGCGGCCTCACGCCGCCGGCCAACACGCAGGGCCAAGGCATGCACCCGGGCCTCAGGGACACGCTCAGCCCCGAGCACAGCGACCTCGGCGGGCACCACTGCCACGACCACTCGGACGAGGAGACGCCGACCTCGGACGAGCTGGAGCTCTTTGCCAAGCAGTTCAAGCAGAGGAGAATCAAGCTGGGCTTCACGCAGGCGGACGTGGGTCTGGCCCTGGGCACGCTCTACGGCAACGTGTTTTCCCAGACCACCATCTGCAGGTTCGAGGCCCTGCAGCTGAGCTTTAAGAACATGTGCAAACTAAAGCCACTGCTGAACAAGTGGCTGGAGGAGGCGGACTCGTCCACGGGCAGCTCCAGCAGCATAGACAAGATCGCAGCTCAGGGGAGGAAGCGGAAGAAGAGGACGTCCATCGAGGTGAGCGTGAAGGGGGTCCTGGAGACGCACTTCCTCAAGTGTCCCAAGCCGGCCGCGCAGGAGATCACGTCGCTCGCGGACTCGCTGCAGCTGGAGAAGGAGGTGGTGCGCGTGTGGTTCTGCAACCGGAGGCAAAAGGAGAAGCGGATGACGCCGCCCGGGGAGCCGCCGCCGCCGCACGAGGGACCCTATTCGCACAGCGGGAGCGCGGGGGACACGTCCTCGTGCCACGATCTCTGACCGCGCGAGGAGGAGGAGGAGGAGGAGGAGGACCCGCCCGGTTACGGACTCTGGAGCGAAGGGACGCGAGCGCGCTACAGGATGGTGGACCAGCTTCCGGCTGCCAGCCTCCGCCGCCTGTCCCGGTACAGACTCCCGCCGCTGCCGCCAGCACTGAATCCCAATAGGAAGAACAGAGAAACCCGCTCGGCCTTCGTCCTTTTTTCTAACTGTCACGAGGGCATTATTACATCACATTTCAGATCCTCTTTGGAGCTTCGCTTTGTTTCTTTTTTTTTTCTTCTCCATCACGGATATAAATACAAAATGTGCCTAATTATATACCTGCCAGCGCCTTTGGTTTGTGTCACCATTTCCCATCAGCTCTATAATAATTGCTAACATGGGAACTGATGTCTTATTTTTGACTTGTCCCCCCCCACCCTCCTCCACACGCACACACACACGCACACACACATGCTGTTTCATTTGGATGATCAGTGGCGTCAAACTAAAAAACAAAAGAATATATATAATTTTTCAGTTAACTGATTTTTTGCTCTTTTTTCTGTTTTACAGCAAACCTGTAATTATGTTTTTTTTTTCATATGCAAACATTACATCAGATGTAGTGATTCTGCAACATAAAAGCACTTGGAGGGTTATTCTTTTCTTAATTTTCGCCTCTCCCTCACATTCTCAACTATTTTTGAATTCGTTGTTTTGTCTTGTTTTGTTTTTTTTTTCTCTTCTCTTTATTCTGACCATAGAAACTGTGTGTGGACTCTGAAGACAAACAGAGCCGGGAATAATTCAGAAACATGGGTGTGGGGTTTGTTTGGGGAGGGGGCTTAACGACGCTGTACACCTGCCTATCATTTTACTGGACGACCAGAAACCCCCAAATTTTTTATAATCTCCAATACTCCTGTTATACTCGGTTCAGTATTTTTCTTCGACATTGTACAGTTTTATATATATATATAAATATATCTACACTTTTTGAGTCATTAATTTAAGCAAATTATTGTTAGTTTATTCATGCACTTAATTAGCAATGTTTTTGAAAGAAATAATAATAATAAAAAAAGCAAAGAAAGAAGAAGAAGAAGAAAAACAAACAGAAAACCAACCAGCCTATTTTCAGTAAGAGGAAACAGTTTGGGCGCTTTTATTCCAAAATTTCGATGACATCTCGAGTAATTATTTATTTTCAGTATAAAGCTTGTATTATGTTTTGAAATAAACAATGTATGTTGTAATAAACAATTTCCTGGTACAATTGTTTACTGTCTAAAGGAAAATTGGATGTCTAAGGAATTATTATTATTATTATTATTATTATTATTATTAAAGGCTGCGTCGCAGCTCTTGCCCCCATTGCTTCCCAGGAGGAGTTTAAAAATAATATCTGATCATCTTAATTCTCATCATGTAATAATAATGAGGCCATATTTATATTTACGGGCAACAATCAGAAGAAAGGAGTTGCTTTACTCACAGAGCGCTTTCGACTTTTGATTTTCTTGTATTAATATTATTTCAAGGATAAAATCAACGTGGCTTTTTTTCTATTTTCAAACCATGGAGTTCAGCATTTATTCCGAATTTAAAACCTGTCACAAAAATGTGTTACTATTATTATTATTATTGCTAGTAGGAGTAGCTTTTTTTGTATTTATAGTATGCAATCTGTACAGGAGTAACTTTACGAAATGTTTTTTTATTTTTTAATATTTAGAACGTCAAAAACGTTGGAAAAAAATATTATTATCCTCATTATTATTATTATTATTATTATTATTATTGCTGCTGCTGTTTGATTATGGGGGAAAAAATTCTATTTTCAAAAGACATTTGATCAAATATAATATAATTAAATACATATAAAGAAATTAGAAAATAATAATAATAAAAGCAATTAAGCAAAAATACGCCACAAAAATAAAAAAAATCTCAAGTGAAACAAATCAACTTGTTCCCAAATGATGTGGTCATTGTGATCTAATCCGGATCAATCCAGCCCACATGTCCCTACACACACACCCTTTAAGCCTCCTGCGTGTTAAAAGGTAAAGCCTTCACGTGACGAACAGCTGTAACATTTCGCGTGGGACCTCGGTCTGTCACAGCCAAATCTCACGCGCTCCTCTCTTACAGCTGAAACCTTATTGTCCGGCCCTCTGCCCTGCTCCAGCGGACATGCGTGATTTATCGCCGGGGCTGCTGGGCCTGACAGCAAAAGACACAATGACACACAAGCACACACACACACACACACACACACACACATATACACACACACACAATGAGAAGCAGATGAATCTCATTTCAAAGACTACAGCTGTGTATATAATTGGCCGTGCAAGGGCGAAACAGACAAGACAAAAAAAAAAAAAAAAAATCTCCATAAATAGATAAATAAACAAAGATGCCGCGACTAAAAATAATTCAGGGATGGCGTTGGGAAGAAGAAGTCGAGCCCAGTGGATGCGGGACTGTTTAAATCATTCAAAAATAGATCCGGAGGAGAGGAGAGGAAGAGGAGGAGGAGGGGGTGGTGAAGGAAGGAGAGAAAGAGGAAAGGAGAGGAGGAAAGGCGGAAGGGTGCTAGGCCTTGCCTTAAAATGGAGAGCCTGACTGGAATACTAATGCGTTTGAATTTATGCATCTCCTCAGTCTGCAGCCCTGAGAGGAGAGGGGGTGGGGGGCGGAGAGAGAGAGAGAGAGAGAGAGGGGGGGGGGGGGGGGGGGTAAGGGTGGAGGTGAAAGAGGGCGGTTATGTAGAAGAAGAGAAAAGTAAAAGCATGGCTGATTGATTCCATCCATCTGTTTTAGTCTGAAATAATCCCGGATTTCTCGGGGTGTGGACGGAGGAGGAGGCGAACCCGAAACAACATGACCCTGGAGGAGGGAGAGGAGGCAGAACCGAGGAAACGAGCAACACCGAGCCAAGGTTCCGGGGGGGCGGGGTGGACCGCAGCGTCCCTTCAGCCTCTTCCAGAAAGAGAAATTTAAAAAAAATAATCGAAACATTTTTTTTTTTTTTTTTTAAGTAACCAGCCCGCTCTGTGTGAATTATTCACCAGTTGGGTTGAGAGGAAGAAAAAAAAAAAAAAAAAAAGATTGATTGAGAGAACCGTGAGGAAAACAAGGAAACAGGTGAAAGGTGAAAGCGCACTTCAGAGGCGTCCAACGATAACCTTCAGCTAATTTTTCTGTTTTCTTTTTTTGTCGAAAATGCTTCAAGTTGTGTGACTCGGCGCTGCTCTCCAGCAGATAATTGAGCCCGAATCAGATGTTAAGTGACTGATGATCAGACAAGGACAGGAGCAGCAGCGAGCCGGAGCTGGTTACGGTGATTACATCTGTTTATATTTATACACCTGTTCACAAATGTCCTTTATTCCCCGAAAACATCTGACCTGCAGCTTCTTCTTCTTTTTTTAATAGATGTAACAGGATCTCAAGGATGGCCAACGGGACGCACGGCGAACTGGGATGTTTACAGTAAAACTGGCGAAGTAGGGGGTCAGAGAAAGGACAAAACAGCGTCCCGTCTCTATTTAATTACACGGGAGAGAAGCGCGGAGCTCGAGTCTGTTTGCTGAAGAGCAGCAGCTCCAAAGAGGAAAAAAAAAAACTAACTGGGAGAGACAGCTGGGAGGTTGTTAGAGAAAACGGTCTGTGATCAACCAGTCATAAATGGGTTTTCGTACACATTCGTATGCGCTCTCTCAAAACCAAAGGGTCTGCTTTAGCTTAGTTCTCTTCTATATTAGTGTGAAACATTACTTATGTACAAAGAAGGAGTAACAAAGCAAAATGACAAACTATACAAAATTAAATGTAACGCACTGATTACCAAAAGGCACAAAAAATAAATTCAAACTTGTCTATTTCTATTTGTCGCTTCTACGAGTAACAGCCGGCTAGAGGGATAAGTGGGCTGCTTAGGGTCTCCAGCCCACCAGGGGGCTCCCAAGAGCTTTTAACTCCTCATAGACGTAAAAAAATAAAAATAGAAACTTTATATTAGTTGTGAGGTTTTTCCACTTGCGTACTTTGCGTATTCTGTGAGATGTGTGGATTCTGTCTGCAGACAGTCCAGATTTCATAGTCATTACTGATCGTTGACATTGCTCGTGACAATTTACTTCATTTCCCACAATCCAAATGGAGGTGTTTCTTCTCCATCAGGGCAGCCGCCGCCCACCTGTCGGTGCAGGACAGAGAGTAGCAGTCAGGCTGTGAGTCCACGTTGCTGGTCTACCAGCTTTCAGCCGCGTTGGGTCGGTGTTGCATACAAAGCATTTCGGTGTGAGCTCGCTTTTCCTGCCGAGCGTTTTACTGTGCGACACCACGTTCTTATACCAGGACCTACCTAAAACGTCCACTTGCCGTCGTGTTCATTAGAGATGTGCTATATGCTGCATATTTTGGTATTGATCCGATACCAAGTAAATAGAGGAACCGTATCGCCAATACCGATACCGATACTTTTTACATAAGTTTGATATCGTATAAAACTTCAGATCTTTACGTTTTTTTCAGTTGTTTTTTCTTTCTTTCTTTTGAATTACTTTTTGTTCTAATCTTGGGCATAATTTGGGCTAAATACTTTAAAGAAGTATTATCATGACTTTGTACATTTTTACTTAATAAAGTCCAAACAAATATAATTGGAGGCAAATTAAACAGAAACCTTTTTGGAGGTAGAATTGAGAGACCAAAATACAAACATAAACTAAAATTTCAAGAAGGAATCTGAAACTAAATATCGATTTTACGACGTAAATATCGATACTGATACTGACCTGCTGTTGATGTTATTGATATTTCAAGGGAAGTTGTACAAAGTAAAAAACAACAACAACAAAAAACCTTCATTACTTGATTTTCTTAACCGTTGACGTGGTTAAAAGTTAAGCAAATTCTGTCATCTTGAAACTAATAAGTTGTATTTCTTTTTTTTGCCTTAAGCAGGGGGACAAATTTGGAAGAAAGTTCCTAGAAAAATCAAAAGTTTTACAGCACTTAAAAAAATTTTTTTTTTTTACAAAGCTTTCCAATACGCTGAGCTGCTTTTTTTTATTCTTGTACAAAGACCATTTTATGCGCCGGAGAATAAATCTTACATCACGTGTTGGGAAAACAACCCGTCTGGAGGAGCTCAGCTGTTGCACATCAAACGGCATCGGCTCGCCAAGCTCAGCTCCAGAAACCAGAGCTCTTCCAATGAGGCGAAACCGGTGAAGAAATCCCTGTTTTCCCTCAATTCAACCGGAGTGAAAGCATGACGCCCTCAAATTAATTGGCAGTGATGGATTCATTTCAAAATACATATTTAAACAGAGCGAATGCAACAGTTTCGGTGGAGCCTTTCACACTGGCTGCGAAGCGTGATGAGTTCACTTATTCAGCACGTTTTCAAACCGCCCGTGCTCTTTACTTTACTTCTTCTTCTTCTTCTTCTTTTTAATCATGCAGTCTGGAATCAGCTTCATGGTGAATAACACCAAACTTGGTAACTGACCTGAGGGCAGAGGAGCTGGGTTTTTTTTTTTTTTTTTTTTTTTTTGCATTTATAATGCATCAGCAGAGACTTGGCTCTGAATCAAGTGGAGCTGAAAAGACAGGAGGAAAGGAAGCAGCGTGAATCAGGAGAGAGAGAGAGAGAGAGAGAGAAAGCTGCGCAACAGGATTAATGGTGAAGCCGAAAATCAATCTCATGTCCTCGGTCGGCGTCTTTTGACGGGGGCAGGGCAGCTGTAAGGTCAGAGAAATTCAGAGGAGAGCAGAAAGAAATCAAACCCAAACAGACAGAGGAATAAAATCGGCAGAAATCGGCTTCTGTAGTGCAAGTCTTCACGTCCTGCGTGGAGTTTCTCTCAGTCTGCAGCTCTAGAGCTCTCTAAAAAAGTATTCACACCCTTCAGTTTGTTTCAAGTTTTATCGGCTCGCCAACTGCTCTGCGCCTTATTGGGATCATATGTGGGATAAAAATGAAAGTAATGCATAAATGTGAAGTGGAAGGCTAGAGATGTACTTTATTTTTATTTGTTGTTTACAAGCCTCTAAAAACGTGTGTTTTCGCCCGTTCTTCTTTCCAGATTGAATGGAACCGTCTGTGAACCTTCATTTTTTAAAATTTTTGTTCCAAATTCCCAATTTGATCAGGACTTGGACTAGGACATTGTGGGGTTTTCCTGCAGGATAAACATGAGTCATCTTCTCGTCAACTCTGGCCAGCTTTCCTGTCCCCAGAGCATGACGCTGCCACCGCCTTGTTTCAACATGGTGTGATAGTTTTACCTTCACCAGGCTCAAAGTCTATTGTAATTATTTGCGCCTTTTAACTTATACTAATTTTGTTTGAAAAATAAATAAATAAATAAATGGTTAAATGAAATGTCTGCAGAATGTTCCAATTTTTTTTTAGCCGATTAATCGGCAAAACAATTGATTACTAAAATAATTGTTAGTTGCAGCCCCTGATTGAACTGCTTCAACTTCCCCACAGCTTTCCCTCGAAGCAAACGTTTTCAGGATTCCCGTTTGTAAAATTGACCTTCCACTTCACAATTATGCACGATTTTGATTTGATCTGTCCCAATAAAACACACTCAAGTTTCTGGTTGTAACGTAAAAACAGACTAATGGTGCTTTCACACTAAACGCGTTTGGAGCGTCTGATTTACATTCAAAGTCCGATGTGGAGCATCGGACGCACTGGACACGCTCCGTGCGTAAAAACCGCTTCAAATCTCACGGCGCCAGACGCGAGAAACGCACCGCAACGACCCTCGACTGCCTTCACATAGACTTTGAATGTAATGGTTTACAAAACCGGCTTGGTGTGAACGCACCATTAAAGGGGTGGTATTATATAATTTCAAGTTGGATTTATCAAACATGACTTGAAATTGGGCCTCTGTCTTTTTAAGAAGCTCCTGCTCTGTCCTGCACTCAGCCAGAACAATAGTCCTCTGCTAAGCCTTTTATTTCTTCTTAGGAGCTCAGCAGTTCCTCCAGGTGTTTGCTAATTGCTGCTGCCAGTCTGCAGGATAAGGTTTGTGTAAAAGGCTGCTGGTTTCACCAAGGTGCTGTTTGGTGAAACCAGGCGGGGTTTTTTTTTTTTTTTTGCACCCCAGAATTCCTGGAATGGACGACGAAAGGATTTCTCAACACTCCAGATGTGTTTCTGATGAGGGAATAGAAATATAACACGATGTAAAGCTCGATAAAGTTTACATGACACTGCCCCTTTAAGGGCTGTGAACGCTTTTGCGAGACTCCGCATTTCTTACACTTTCCAGTGACGCAAAAAAAAAACTTGCAAACGTGTCAGAAGAAGAAGTGTCTCTTTAGTCTCATCTCTTCTCGCTGTTGTGGCCGTGGCAATCAGTGTAACTGTTAAAGCCACGCGCCGCCGCCGCTGTCGTGCGCGCGCATCGTGATTGCTCCATTAAGGCACGCGAAGTGACAACTACAGTTTGTTCTTCTGAGGCCGCGCGTCTCCGCTCTGATGTTAGGTGGACACACACGGCTGCGCGCCCGCAAATTAAGAGGTCGTACATCTAAACTGGCGTGTTTAGAGGAAATCTGTGGCGCCCAGACTGCCAGCACGTCTGTTAACCCCCAACACACACACACACACACACACACACCCACACACACACACACACACACACACACACACACACACACACACACGAAGAAGAGGGAGACGGGTCTGTTTGTGGCTCAGAGTGAGTAAATCACTGTGTCTGATATCTTCATTTGAAACAGAGGGCTGATCACTGCTCGTCCTGCTTGTTCCACATTAAATCATTATCACACGAGCTCACTCCATTAATTCCCTCGCTTTTATTAGCAACACACACACACACGCACGCACACGCACGCCAAACGCACGTGCACACACGCCTTCACACAGAGTGGACCGATGACAAGCGCTGCCTCTACATCATCTGACAGCTAATGGCTTCATTAGGAGACGCGTGTTAATTGGCTGACTTTGGGGAGAGGCTTGTTAATGAGGATAAATAGATTCACACCTGAGCGAGGTGTGGGTGTGTGTGTGTGTGTGTGGGAACTCTGAGTGATGAGCAACCATGAACCCTTTGCAAATATGAGTGCGACACTTTGTTACGGAGTCGGGCTTCGTCCGAGCACGCGGCGGGTGTGTGTGTGTGTGTTTTTGCTTGCCAGTCAGACTTATTAGGCGAGTGCTTGATTAGCACCAGGAGGCCAAAACAAAGAGCAGTGTGTCAAAGCAATTAGCCCCACTGTTTACCTCTCAGCTCCTGGGCTGACTGCGAAATGCATCTCATCCAGGAGAAAGAAGAAGAAAAGAAGGGGGGCAGAACAACAGCTGCTCTCCAGGCCGGAGTGTGTGTCGGTGTGTTTGCGCACTGATGGGAACGGTCTGTCAATCCATCTGCTCTCCTTGCCCAACCACATCCTCGTCCTCTGCTGTCTGGATGTGACAGCTCTGATGCACACACACACACCGGTGCTTTGGGGAGCCATTGTTTAGAGGAGGCGCAGATTCTCATGGGGGGTCGCACAGAGCAGGGTGTGTGTGTGTGTGTAAGGGGGGGAGGGGGGGGGGGGGGGGGGGGGGGGGGGGGGGGGAACACTGGTCAGACAAAATGGAATCAGGCGAGACTGATCATTTACATAAGGGTAAAGAAGAGGCCCGGGACATGCTGGTGAGTTCAGCTGGGACTCACCATGAACTGGGCGGTACCACCACCTGGTGGTGGCTGGGGTTACTGCAGGTTACATCTGCAACAGGAGGAGGAAACTAAAGGCAGGAAAGAACAGAAACAGAAAGAGAGGGTGTGGAATGGCCTCAAGTTGAAATTATATATACACTGCTCAAAAAAATAAAGGGAACACTTAAACAACACAATATAACTCCAAGTAAATCAAACTTCTGTGAAATCAAACTGTCCACTTAGGAAGCAACACTGATTGACAATCAATTTCACCTGCTGTTGTGCAAATGGAATAGACAACAGGTGGAAATTATTGGCAATTAGCAAGACACACTCAATAAAGGAGTGGTTCTGCAGTTGGGACCACAGACCACTTCTCAGTACCTATGCTGTCTGGCTGATGTTTTGGTCAGTTTTGAATGTTGGTGGTGCTTTCACACGGACTCCACAACCCACACAAGTGGCTCAGGTAGTGCAGCTCATCCAGGATGGCACATCAATGCCAGCTGTGGCAAGAAGGTTTGCTGTGTCTGTCAGCGTAGTGTCCAGAGGCTGGAGGCGCTACCAGGAGACAGGCCAGTACACCAGGAGACGTGGAGGAGGCCGTAGGAGGGCAACAACCCAGCAGCAGGACCGCGACCGCTACCTCCGCCTTTGTGCAAGAAGGAACAGGAGGAGCACTGCCAGAGCCCTGCAAAATGACCTCTAGCAGGCCACAAATGTGCATGTGTCTGCACAAACGGTTAGAAACCGACTCCATGAGGATGGTATGAGGGCCCGACGTCCACAGATGGGGGTTCTGCTCACAGCCCAACACCGTGCAGGACGCTTGGCATTTGCCAGAGAACACCAGGATTGGCAAATTCGCCACTGGCGCCTTGTGCTCTTCACAGATGAAAGCAGGTTCACACTGAGCACATGTGACAGACGTGACAGAGTCTGGAGACGCCATGGAGAGCTATCTGCTGCCTGCAACATCCTTCAGCATGACCGGTTTGGCAGTGGGTCAGTAATGGTGTGGGGTGGCATTTCTTTGGTTGGCCGCACAGCCCTCCATTTGCTCGCCAGAGGTAGCCTGACTGCCATTAGGTACCGAGATGAGATCCTCAGACCCCTTGTGAGACCATATGCTGGTGCGGTTGGCCCTGGGTTCCTCCTAATGCAGGACAATGCTAGACCTCATGTGGCTGGAGTGTGTCAGCAGTTCCTGCAAGATGAAGGCACTGAAGCTATGGACTGGCCAGCCCGTTCCCCAGACCTGAATCCGATTGAGCACATCTGGGACATCATGTCTCGCTCCATCCACCAACGTCACGTTGCACCACAGACTGTTCAGGAGTTGGCGGATGCTTTAGTCCAGGTCTGGGAGGAGATCCCTCAGGAGACCATCCGCCACCTCATCAGGAGCATGCCCAGGTGTTGTAGGGAGGTCATACAGGCACGTGGAGGCCACACACAATACTGAGCCTCATTTTGACTTGTTTTAAGGACATTACATTAAAGTTGGATCAGCGTGTAGTGTTATTTCACTTTAATTTTTGTGTGGCTCCAAATCCAGGCCTCCATTGGTTAATAAATTTGATTTCCATTGATGATTTTTGTGTGGTTTTGTCAGCACATTCAACTTTGTACAGAACAAAGAATATTTCTTTCATTCAGATCTAGGATGTGTTATTTGAGTGTTCCCTTTATTTTTTTGAGCAGTGTATATATATATAATTTTTTTAGGCAATATTTTTGGAGCATGAGGGCCACTGTAAGAAAATGAAAAAAAAGTGTGAGAAAGTCGTAGTCTTGTGAGAATAAGGTCATAATACTTCATAGACTTTATTCTGGTAACATTACAACTTCAGTCTTGTATTATTATGACTTTATTACCATACAAGTTTGTTCTCATAATATTACAACTTTATTCTTGTAATTTTATTAAATTTTTTAAATTAGTAATACTCTGTCATAACTTGAAACAGACTTAGTAGTGTGAGATTTATCACAGGCCACACACTACACTGCAACAACTAAAAATAAAGATTTCAAAAGGGCACTTTTTGTCCGTAGGACAAGCAGTCAGGTGCTCTAGCGCCACCTACTGTTTATCTGTTTACACTTTTTTTCTTCACCCAAAGCTTAAAAAAAGAACAAACTCTGAAGCAAATTGTGATAAAACCTAATCACGTTTGTATTTGACAGATCTAAATGCGAAAATGATTTCTTTAGGAGCTCCAGCTAAAGTAAACCAATAGAGAGCAACAAGCAGGTGAAGCGTCCAGCAGCCAAACCTTTTCCCCGGGAAGAAGCAAAATACGAGCTAAATGGAAACTTATTTCATTGGAAATCATAAAAACTGCCCAGAAATTATTTCCTCTTCCTTCACAAACGTCAGAGACCTGTGAGTATTTTCCTCGACTGCAAGACATTTTATTTCCCCAGGACTTTGGCATTATTGATACTGCTGTAGTTGTCCGTGTAAAATATTTGCGAAGCCCCCAAAATGCAAAGTTTATACAAAAAAACTACCATCAATATCTATGTTTTTAATGACATCGACAGAACTTCATTTGACCGTTCTACACGGGCAGCGTTTAAGTGTCGGGTTTCTTGAGGTAAGTGTACCTCAACTTGGGAAATGTATAAAAATCTGAGCCATTGCGGCTGCTTTCCGGTTCCTACAAGTCGGACCGAAGATTCTCAGATAAACTGAATTTTCACCTTCTCATTTCAGAGCATTTGACCCGCTCTAACTTTTACATAATAGCAAAAAGTGCAGATTAAGTAATTAATCTTTTCTTCCAGCCCAGACTCTGAAACCTTGATTTTCAGATAAAACACTGAGCTTGCTTTTACCTGTAAAGAGGACTTTAGTCCACAGTTCAACAGGGCAGCACTTTTTCTCCTTACCCAAAGTGAGACGCTTCTGGCGTCTGTTTCAGAAACATCACATCGCCAGAAAAGTGTCTTTCCTGAGGATGTCTGCGGCAGACCGACATCAGTCAAGTCAGCATATGAATATATACTGTAGGTCATAATGTAACATTTAATCGCTCGTAATATTCAAAATTGTGGCATAAACTAAATTCTGGATATTCCTTAGATCAAAGCCAGCAAAATATGATTGGAATCACATCATTTAAAGGGGAAGTAGTATATAAAAATAAACTTTATACGCTGTACATCATGTTATAAAGTCATTCTTTCATCGAAAAGATGAAAGATCACACACCTGGAGTGTCGCCTTGATTATTTCATGCATGTTTAGAGGAATCCTTGAATCTCCCGTGGCAACCATTCAGGGGTTCCTAAACCCTTGGTCTCATCGCGTGATGTTTTTGTGATGTTTCCATGGTGAGCTCAGAGCGCGCCGCCCTCACCCAGCTCCTTCAGACTAGCCAGCAGCAACTAGCAAACACCTGGTGGAACTGCGTATCTGCGGCGCTCGTGAACAGATGTAAACGGCAAAATGAGAAGCGTGTTGCGATGTCTTCCTGAAGGCGGAGCTTCAGAACGAGCAGGAGCTTCTTAAAGAGGCAGAGGCCCAATTTAAAGGCGTTAAATTAGGAGGTGAAATCTAATTTATGTTAAGTTTAATGTATACAGATTTTTAATAATCCAATAGTTACTTGATTTTGCTATAAAATGGCACCATGTACCTGGAAAGACATAATACCTCCCATTTAATAAATCTTAGTTTCACTTTTTAAACTAACGTACTGATATAACCCAACATATTTCCACGACATTCAAACTTTACCTATACATTAGTGGCTAATTTTGTACATTTAGTTTTTGTTATAATTGTCTACAGGTAAATATGTCACAAAATCTCCAGATTTGATGTCGACACCGACGGAGGATCTCCTCGAACCAGAACCGTCGCCGTGTCGACTGTCCGCCGCCCCAGCAGACTCAGAGTCAGTGAACGACAGCCGATGCATGTCCATATGATCTTTAATGTCAATATATACAGACCTTGAAAGAAAAAAATAGAATTTTAAAAATCAAACGAAATAAATACAATATCATACAATTTCCACAATGTCTTTTTGAAGAGATATCGATGGAAATATTTTTTTTCTTGAATTCAGCCTCTGGTTCGACGGGGTGCATCCCGTCCCCCCCAGAGAAATCCCTCCACCTCCACCACATGCTCTTCATCTTTATCATCATCAGACACGTTTACTTAAGAGATATATATAGACATATTCATATATATATATATTTTTATATATTTTCAAAACAAGTCTTTCTACTGTGATTATAACATCATATAACCTTCAAATTCTTGGTATTTTCATGTCTCCATCAGCAGCTTATGTCACCTTAACTGATACCTCTGCAGTATCACAAACATGAGTCAAATGGAAAGTTTTTAAAAGGGAAAATGAAACACAGGTTCGGTTCAAACATGCATTTATGTTCCCAAAAGTGCTGGTAAATGATTTTGATCCTGAGGGACTTTTGTTTTTCTCTTCTTCTTCTTCTCCTCCTTTTAAATCTGCGACATGCAGAAACTCTTCAATCATTTTAGTGGAGGAAACAGTTTGAACATGAACCTCGGTCAATATCATCTCGCCACCACCCTCAATTCATTCTGAAGGAAAATAAAAACAACCGAGTTTGAGAGTGGGTGGGGGGTGGGGGGGGGAGAGAAAGCAAACATGGGAAGGGCGCGGGAACCGAGGAGGATGAGTGACGATGAAGAGCAGTAGGGGGAGGGAGGGGGCACAGTTTGACGAAGCAGCTTTGAATCAGCCAATCACAGTGAAGGAGAACGTCAGCTGGTGTGTTTCTTCCCCGACGTGAGGAAGAGAGAATGGAAAGGCGAGGAGGGTAAGTGCATATGAAAGCTGTGGAAATAAATACAAGTCTGTCTCCCCAGCACTAACAGGTGTGTGTGTCTCTGTGTGTGTGTGTGAGTCGTCTATACCTCTTTGGCCGACTTCAAGGTGTTATATTTTGTTGGGTTTTTTTGTCTGCTCTGTGAGTGTTTTATCTGAGTGCTGGACGGGTCAAATAAATTATCTTTTGAAAACAGAGATGTCAGGGTTTGGACTGGCCAAGGCTCGGGTCTGAGTGTTTGCATGCTCCTGTGTGTTGGCGAGAGGGAGGCCAAGAACCTGGAGGATGAGCGTTTTCTCTCTGTGTGTGTGTGTGTGTGTGAGAGAGTGTCTACATGTCTGTTGAGGTGAGTTTCTTCATGCTGCGTCTCTGGGCTAAACTGGAAGCCGCCACGGGCTCCAGCACCGGCTGACTGGTCTTCTGACTAAGCGCTGAATAAGTTGCAGCCATGGCTCCCTGGGAAGAAAGAAAAACAAGACGAGAACTATGAATAAGAAAAACCTGCAGATTTCTGTCCTTTTAGCCCATTTAAAATCTAAAATGACTTTAAAAAATACTGACTTTATAGATATTTGACGGTGTTCAGGCTTTAGATATGACATCAAGAACGTAAGAAAGGAAGGACAAAAAATTAGAAAAAAGAAAAGTAAAGCAAGAAAAAGAGGAAGAAAAGATACGGAAGAAAGGAAAGCAACTATTAGATTTTATTTTATATTTTTAAAAAATCCTGGCCTTAATTACCTTTTACAATACTCATCTAACCATGGAAAGCACTTAAAGCAAGACCCAAATTATATACTGTTCACAGTATTCATATATGATTTTTTTTTTTTAGGGCTAATGCGATCAATCGGATTAATCGCCAACTAATCTAGTAATTAATCAATCGTCAGCTGGGGAATACAAACTCAAAAGAAGGCCATTTGAAATAATTATTGCTCTAGTTATGCTGTTAAGTCAAAAATGACCAAAAAAACCAATCTGTACATTTTGCATTTAAAACATTTTACTGTAAAAAAATAAATAAATTTAAGAAAAAATAAATAAATTATATATATATATATATATATGAAAAATACTTTAAATATTAATAAACATTGTGCTGTAAGTATGTTCTACTCAGAACTCCCAAAGTATTCAGATCAGGACAAAATAGTCAAAATTAGTGAAGGAAAATGATCTGTGAATTTTGTTTGGGGTTTTTTTCTAAGTCATTAAAAATCTGAAAAGTGCAGCAGGCATTTTTATTTCACCTCCTGAGTCGATGCTTTGTAGAACCATCGTTTGCTGCAGTTGAACCTGCACATCTTTTTAAATTTGCCTGGACGAACTTTGCACATCTAGAGGTTGACACCCATCCCTCTGTGCTCAATAACTCATGCTCCATCAGAAACCTCAACTGACTGGACCACTCCGCTACATGACCATCATTTAACGACGCCTGTAGCTCCTTCATTATGTTTCGGATCGTCGTCCTGCCGGTAGCCGAACCTCCACTGATGCTGCCGAGCCGAGAAACGCTCCGCCGGCCAATCAGCCGAGGCGCTCCGGACTCACCTTGACGAGGTGCGGGGCGTCGTGGCGCGTGAGCTGGAAGTGCGGCAGGCTGTCTCTGCACGTGATCCAGGAATGCTTCAGAACCTGCTCGGCCGTGTATCGCTGGTGGGGGTCGACGTGGAGCATGTGGGACAGCAGGTCCTGCAACGGCAATGGCAACAGCTCAGTCGGCACGGTTTACGGTTAACGACCTGTTCCGACGGCGCTTCCCCCTCCGTTAACGGAAAGAGTTCGTCGATTCAGCAAATCAGAACAGTAAAATATGGGAAATAAATTGGATTTGAGAAGGAGAGGAATCCTTCCAGTCGGTGTACCTTGGAGGAGTCCGATACGGTATCCCAGTTTCCACCGGTCAAAGAAAACTTCCCCGATCCTATCCGCAGAAGAATCTCCTCCGGTGTGTCATTTGGCCCGTTAGCGAACGGAGTGTACCTGAACGCCACGAACGGAAAGTTATCTCTTTAGAAAAGTCACTTTATAACGACTCGTTTCACACAGCCATGCACAGCGAGTGATTATTTCGTGGCTGTGAAACAAACTTCCAGAAAACTGCCAAACAGCCGAAACACTGAGTTCCTTTAAATCACCTGCTTAGATCTGCTTTGGAAGCACAACAAATGAAACATTGACCAACATGTTGGACGTTTGTTGATCATTGTGATAACTCCTCAAAATGTAACCGTAAGTTGTTTTTATGACTTTCTTTATTTTTGTGTTTTCGGGATGTAAAGAACTGCCTGATCGCTGAAATGTGCCGCACAAATAAACTTGATTGAACTCTTCTGCTTGGTTTATGCTCCAATATAAGATTCTATTTTCATCATATCTAGGTTATTTACACATTGACAGATTTGTATTATTTTATTCATCTCATCTTTTAATTGGTGCTAGCAGTTTTTAAGGCATTCCATTTAAAATGCTGGTTTGTGTAGGAATAATTCAATCCCTCTTACCCTGCCAACATGGTGTACAGAAGAACTCCTAGACTCCATATATCACAGGCGGCATCATAGCCTTGTCGCATTAGTACCTTTAAAGAACAGAAGAACAACAACGCGTAGGCAAAACGGGTATATTTATACCAGATTTACTAACCAAATTTAAATCCCACGTTCTGGGAGAGCTACTGGTTTTCTCACCTCTGGTGCCACAAAGTTAGCCGTGTAGCAAGGGGTCAGCAGCAGCCCGTTTCCTCCTCGGAGCTGCTTGGCGAACCCAAAGTCACAGATCCTGATGGAGTCGGGATTCCCGGAGTCGTCCATGTAGAGGATGTTGCTGGGCTTCAGGT
Organism: Xiphophorus couchianus; assembly: GCF_001444195.1. NCBI lineage: Eukaryota > Metazoa > Chordata > Actinopteri > Cyprinodontiformes > Poeciliidae > Xiphophorus > Xiphophorus couchianus. Next base: position 24,298,995 of record NC_040250.1, on the reverse strand, counting down.
CTCGATGTACCACCTGAGGAGAAGCAGGAGATCGTACACGACGAGTCAGAACACCCCCTCCGTTTACATATGCGCGTGTGTGTGTGTAGGTGTGTGTGTGTTTGCTAAAGTGCTGCCTCACCCCTTGGCAGTGGAGGTAGTCGACGGTCTTTGTGATGGTGTAGAGCACAGCGCTGGCCTCTCTTTCGGAGAAAAACTTCTGCCTGAGGATCCGGTCCAGCAGCTCCCCGCCCTTCATCAGCTCAGTCACCAGGTACACGTACCTGTCCTCGTCGTACACCTGCAACACACACACACACACACATCAGTCAGGAGATTTTTTTAAATTTTTTATTTAAATGTATATTTTTATTACAAACGCTTGACAGTTCACAGGTAATTGTTACCGACATCTTTCAGAGTGATGATGTTGGGGTGCTGTCCGTATCGCATCAGGATTTCAATCTCCTCTGAGGGGTCCCTCTTACTTTTATCAATGATCTGGAGGGAAACAAACAAACAAAAAAAAAAACAGAAGTGAGTTAGTTTCAAGGCTAGAAAAAAAATAAATAAAAAAAACAACATTTTCTTTAAGCAAATTCAAATGGAAAAACAAATGCAAAGCTAAATCCACACTGCCCTCTGCTGGTTGTCCAACCAGATTCAACATCACAGGTTTGACTACAAAAAGGTTCAAACATTTAAACTCACTAAAGCAGCTTCCCGGAAACATGATTACATTGATGCCGTTACAAAAGAGCCTGAATAAAAACCAAAAGTAAAAGCAAGTCATGAAATGCTACCTTCACAGCATAATCGGCTCCAGAAACCCTGTGCACACAGCGCTTGCAGATGGAGTACGAGCCGACTCCGATGTCTTCTTGGAGCTCGTACAGATCGGAGAACTTGGTGGAGCCCCCGTGCACCTGCAGCAGACGGACGGACAGACGGCAGCGAAGTTTAGATTTAGATACATGCAGCCATAACCAAGGATAAGGGAATAGTTGCTCCAACGCCTGGATATAAGATACCAACGCTCCTCTGACGGCTGATGAGCAATAAAATGATGAAGATATCTCATGAGTTTACATCTGTTACAAACAAGATTTTTAACAACTTATCGCGTGAACAAACACATCCACGCGTGATACTTATATAATGGGAAACACAGCAATCGGAACATTTTGTTGTTTTTTTTGACACTATCCGAATATCGTAATGGAAACACGGCTGCTGTTTCACTACAGCAGCCTAATTCAATTCATCCAGGTGTTCAGTGCACAATTTGAATAATTTATTAGAAGACTTCTGTTGGGCTTGGCTCTGTAACGATCACACCACAAACAACCTCAATAGCGTTTACAACAGGAATGTGATGCCATGACAACGATTCCAAACATGCAGTCATGGTGAACGGCTGACATCAAAGCATGTCGATACGTTGGAATGGCCTAGTCAAAGTCCAATTGAAAATCATTGCCAAGATTTAAAAGAAAAAAATGTTGAGACAGAGAAAGTATTGACAAGAGAGTTGAACGAATCCGCAAAGCACACTTTTCAGATTTGAACGAGTGAAAGAAAGGAAATCGGTGTATTTTTCTGCTGCTAGACTAATGCAATTACCATTACTAGCAAATGTTTCCTACACTGCAAAAACACAAAATATTACCAAGTATTTTTGTTCCAGTTTCTATGGAAAATATCTCACTTCGCTTGAAATAACAGAAAACCAACTTACAACTAACTTTTCAGCAAGATATAGGAGCTTGTTTTAAGAAAATAATTCCTTAATATTGATGAAAAAGCACTAATGCCACTGGCTGATTATTTCACTAAAACCATGTGACAAATATCTTGTTATAAGTCAATTAATCTGCCAATGGAGCAGATTAATAGTATTGCTTTTTCATCAATACTAAGGAATTATTGACGTAAAACAAGCTCGTTTTTCTTGCTGAAAAGTTCCTTCTAAGTTCATTTTGCCTTATTCCAAGTGTAGTGAGACATTTTCACTGGGATCTTGTGCTTTTTCCAGTACACCTTACTCAAGCGGAGGTGTGACAGAGGACTTGTGGGCGTTCACCTGAACTATGGGGAGAATGCTGAGCAGCGGGGAGCTCTTGTTCTCGTCCATCGGAGCCGGAGCGACGAAGCTGAAGCCTTTGAAGAGTTGGTGGGCATTGGCGCTGGGTGGGATGCCCGGGGAGTCTGAACACACAGAAACCACCCGTCACACGGACAGACAGCCGGTAAAAGCGTTTCCATGGCTACAGGAGCGGCTTCTCACTTAAAAAAAATATATAAAAAATGTAAAAATCTGGACGTGTGTACCTTTAGGCGTTTTTGCAGTGAACTCGGGGTCGAAGCAGAAAGTGTCGTCCGGTTTACCAGCTGCGGGTTTGAACGGGGGCTGGAGTTCTCTTCTGAACAGTTTCTGGTTGGAAACACACACACACACATTAACACAAGTCAAAAATCAAACCCTAACACATGCTGGATGGAGAGTGAGAACATGCGCTCAAGAGAAGTCAAGCGCTCTCGCAGATTAACCCCTCCAATCCCCTGAACGGCTAACACCGGCCAATAGCGTCCCGCCGGCTCTTAAACGCTCACACAAGGCTATTAGTGCACACACAGCGAGAACTGGACTGCTGCCCAGACTCCCCCACACACACACACACAAAAACCTAGCTCCTGTGGCCAGCACTGATGGCTACTGGTTATGAAGCCAAACGATTGGAAGGTGTGAAGCCTCAACAGAAGCTGCAGAGTGGTGCGTGTGCTCGTCTGTGTGGGATTGTGAGAAACATGAGCGAGGGTGTGTGTGTGTGTGTGTGTGTGTGTGTGTGTGCTCACATTCCAGTCGATGGTGGAAAAGAAAGCGTGCCGTTTGATCTCCTCCACTCCATCGGGCCCGGCCCCTAAAGACACAAATCATTTTGGTTCAGTTAACCTGAATTCATTATTAGTTTTCTTTATTTCTCTCTCTCTCTCTTTCTGGTCGTCTGCATGTTGTTTTACCTGGATGCTAAATAGTCAACAACCTGCAGCTAAGAGCTTCGTGTCAACAGTCGGCCTCCTTACCCAGTCTGTTAGCGGGGTTGCGTTTAAACAGCATTCGCAGCAAACTCTGGGCTTCCAAACTTAGGAACTGTGGCATTCCCAACTTAGCTCTGAGTGGGAAGAGAAACACGGAGCAACAAGTGAACGTGGGCAACGAGAGAGGCAACGAGAGGAGGCAACCGACGTTCGCTACCTACAAACTCCGCACATTCACAACGTGCCGTTACGCAAGTCGGAGCGTGACACGTGGAAGGACTCACTTGAGAATCATGTTCATGGTCTCGTTCCGGTCTTTCCCTTGGAAAGGTAACGTCCCCGTTAGCATCTCAAACTGCAAGTAAACATTTGAAAACCTGAATTAGATTTTTTTAAAATGTGCAGACAAACTTCATTGTGTTTTTGTGAGAGTTGATGAGACAAGCCACTAAAAAAGTAGCGCAGAAATGTAAAATGGATGCAAAAAGAGAAAGTTTACTTTGCACGTTTACAGACTGGGACATGCCGATAAATTGATTTTAATCCATTGATTAACATTTTTTGTAAGATTTCATTTTTGGAAATTTTGTAGCCCCCTGAGTGTTAATAATGTTTAGGGTTATTTTCCTGATGGAAGATATCTGTGGCTGTAACTTGACAGAAAGTGAAACGGATCACACGTTTGTGTGGAACATTAATAGGAAGTGAATAAAAACACATCAAGTTATGAAGCGATTCTGGCGAGCTGACGCACCATAAGGACTCCCAGAGACCACCAGTCTGCGCTCTGCGTGTGTCCTCTTCTGTTGACCACCTCAGGGGCCATATACTCCACCGTACCACAGAAGGAATACGCCTTCTTATCAGCATCGACTGACTCTTTACTCAAGCCAAAGTCTGCACAGAAAGGAAATAAAATAAGGGGGAATAAAAAGATATGATTTTGTTTTTTTACCAACAGGATCAAATCTGCATTAGGTCTTGGATAATATCTGACACCAACAGAGTTGATGCAGTGTTTATAAAAGTAAGAAATTGCCAACTTAAGCATATGGTTGATAAACACTTCTAAACAAGATGTTACGCATACGGAGTTCAAAAAGGCGTACCTGTTAACTTTATATGTCCAGCTTCATCGAGTAAGATGCTGAAAGAGAAGTTATGACACGGTTCAGCTTCAAATATCCATTTTTCAGGAGAAGCTCTGAAGAAACAACACGCAGTTTCCTTTTGTGCAAAACACTTGACACGCAGCAGACCTCGAAGTTGAGAGTTTTTCTTTCGCGGAGTTCTGACAGATCAGAGAGCTACACTTCAACTCGCATTGAAAGAAACTAAAATAAAAACTTTTTCAACAAATTCTGCTGAAAACAGCACCAACACAAGCTCCTTATAGGTCTGTTTATCACTAACTTGCAGCTTTTAAAGAGACATTTAATCCAGGTTTTTCATCCTGGAATCAAGATACAACAAATTATTTGGGAAATTGTTCAAATTTAGAGCTCGGTGCAAACGTTTGAATCCATTACAAGTTTCTTATGAATCACGCAGAGTAAAAAAAAAAAAAAGTAATGCAAGTTTCCACTCTCGAAGAGTAAAACTTCGATTTGTAAAGAACACTTAACACCCGAACTGGAAGACAATTTAAATATCCAAAATAAAACAGGACAACCAAAATCACTAAATCAAACAGAAATATATATTTTTTTAAAAACACACAAATAACCAAAACCATAAAGATTGTAAACAAAATTGCCTTTCAATGATCAAACTGGAAACGTTTGAGCTCATTTTAATTTATCATGCCATGAACTGACTGATTGCTTATTGTGATAGAAAGAAAAATGTTAAGGACGGAGAGGGCAACAACATTAAAAACCCTCCAATGTCAACATGTAGAGCCTCAACTTCTGACACTGAAATCATTAATACATCTGACATATTCTGTGTCTCATTCTAAATAACCTAAATTTATTTAGAGATTGACATAGATATAAAAAATAGATATGAAGAGATAGAGAGAGAAAACCTGAAATCCAAAAAACAGAACAAAAAAGTTAACTCTACCATTACTGGTTCAGTTTCAAGGAGAATTAAGTCGTTACTTTGCAAAAACTGCTAACATCAAATATTAAGAAGCAGTGATTTAATTTATGCGATTCTTTATCTATAATTCTGACCATATGCGGAATCGTGAAAACTTGTTGGAAATTCAAAACTGTGCATTACTTGATTTTATTTTTTAATCATCCAAGTTATGCACCGTGTCATTGTTCCATTCTGAGAATACCACTTTAATATAATGTGGCATAAAAGGCCTATGACTAGTGTATGCAAAGTTCCCACTGGCACTAAATATTCAGAATAAAATGTTCATTGTAAAGATAGAAAAACTGAGTAAAAAATCTAATTCAATCAGAAAAAAAAAAAAAGAAAAAGAAAAAGTATATATATACAATAAAAATACAAGTATTCTAGGCTGAAACAGTTTCCGAATACAAAATTTCAAACACTTTCAAATGAAATTATCAGTAACCTGAGACATATAAGGCAGTATAATGGGTATGTGGTGCAGTTCAGGTGTACATGCAAACAGGCCAGAAATCATTCATACTTCTCTGGCTTGAGATCTCTGTAAACTATGCCCAGGTTGTGCAGATGGTCGAGGGCCAGAGCCAGCTCTGCAAGGTAGAATTTCACATCTTCCTCTGTAAACATAACCTAATAAGAACTGGAAAGATTTACTCTCTGAACTCCAAGGAGAAATTCAGCAGCAAGAGTGAAAACACACAAACAAAATCAACATTGAGCAGCAGTTGTCACAAAACGGGCAATATGGTCACAACAACGACATTTCGGAGAGACGACACGACACGACGGCGCCGCCGCGTTGTTTGTAAGACGAGGTCGATCTAAAGATCGGACGCTCGTTGTTTGAGAGCTGAGAAAGGCATCAGGAGAGAGTCGTGCTGAGCTGGTAAGTGACCAGCATCTGCTGATGTAAACGCATATCTACAGTACGTGGCCAGAAAAAGAGTCCGCTTCCAAGACATGATTTGAAAATGTACAAGCAGTCAGAAAAACAGTCGGGAACAAATGAGTTGGCAGCACTCACGCTCGTATAATAATGATAAAAAAATTTCAAAAACATTTTTTAAAACGCAAAGCACGCTAAATCTACACCAGCTCAATTTGTAGCTGTCATCTAAACTCCTCTGGGTTTAAGAATGAGCATCGAGGCATCTGCTGTGCTGATTTTACACAAACATGACTTGGAAATAAATCTGTATTATTCACAATTCTTGCTTGTTTTTCTTGGAAAGAAATAAGAAGAAAGTTTTTAAGCCGGCTTAAATCAGAAAACAGAGCAACGTTAACAGCAAAAGTAAATACAGATATTTATGAATGAGCTTACCTCTTTGGATAAGCGAGTGAATACATCCCCTCCCCTGAGAAAGTCCAGTATTAAATACAATTTCCCTTCTGTCTGAAAGGCTGCAGAGGTAAAAACAAATAAATACAAAAACATCAACTGAAGTGCTCAATAACTGCTCAACAGCCTCCAAAATATTTTAATGAAATATACTGAAAAGGATAAGAAAAGTTTCAGTGACCATCAGCAAACTTAACCTGAGTCTGATAGTATTATCCGGGTGCTGCGGATCAAATGTAATTGATTATGTTTGCTGGTTTGATCCTTTTGGAGCGTATATGTTTCTTAACAGAATGCCAAGTAGGAAAGAAAACAGCAATGATCTTTTCTTATCCTTTTCTTATCCAGGAAGCAATTCCTGTTGACAAGGACTCTGGCAAAAGATTCCCAAACATGCTGAAGTCCAGTAAACATTTAAAAGACGGTCACTATAATTCAAATTTCAGACAATACCAGGCTCAGAAAAATTGCTTGAAGGCCAATAACTACATGTAGGGTGTCTGTAGGTTTCAATAAGTCAAATTAAATATTTTTAAAGACCTTTCTGATGCCACCTGGATGAAATTTAAGACAACAAAAAAAACTATAATTACAGAGGGTGATTGGGGAATTCTGCTGCGTTACACTGCATGTCTGTCTACAGCCTTAAGTATCTTTATGAAAACAAATATCTCTGCCAGTGTGTTTTTAAAAACAAAAACATGCGCTTTCAGAAAGATTTTCATCCACATGAACTCGCACAAATACACCAATGAGTGTTTTAAACATGTCGCACCCATAGGGGGCAGTGTAGCACAAAGCTGAAACCTATCAGCCAATCAGATTGCTTCAAAACAATCATGACTTCCTGTTGGGAATTAAACAGATAAATAGGTTGAAGTACTTTTTAAATAGAGTATTTGAATATAAAGTTAATAAAACAAGACAATGTTGATTGGGAGTCGTGTCAAAGCAAGTACGTGGATATATTAGCGCAATGTTTGTTGCAAACCGTAAATTTCAGTTTTCTCATTTACACACGCAAACACAAATACACAGTTTTCTCAAATTTCCAGCTTTTATAAATAATCATTTTTGGTGATGTTAAACTAAAGGTAAATTGTTTTCGTGTGGATGAAAATGCATAAAAACGTTTCAGTTTTCCTAGATATCCATCTATGTATGGACTAAGCAGAAAACATCATTTTCAAGTTGCTATTGCTAAAGGTGGTGAACAGTTAGGGTCAACTTAAGTTTCTCCCATGACAGAACCGACTAGCTTTACTCTTATAAGTGTAGACTTGTCTGTTTCTTACCATAGTGCAATTTCACTATGAAGGGATGATTAACTTCCACTAAAATGTCTCTTTCCATCTTAGTGCGAACTCTGTCCCTGACTGGAGAGACGAACAGAACATACTTAGAAAAAAATCAGCAAAAAAGTCAACTTTTTTTTTTCTGCTGCGATACGACAAACACGGCATTACCTTTCAAAGATGCTTTTTTTAGTACTTTCATTGCATATAACTGTCCACCATCTGGACCCACGATCTTTCGGACGAGAAACACCTGAAACCCAAAGAGAAAACACTCAAAGAGGGAGGCAGACGTCAGCTCTGACAGAAGCACTCTTGATTACTTTCCTTACCTTGCCAAAAGAGCCCTGACCGAGGACTTTAAGAAGCTCAAACTGAGACGGATCCGCTTTCTCACAGCCCTCTTTCACATGATGGGTGATGGGAATCTCTTTATACGTGCCGTCTTCCTGCGCGAACGACATCGGGATGAGACAAAAACACTCGCACACGAGGGGTGGAAGGTGCGCCGCCGCTACTTACACAGTGTGAGAAAGACTCTTCCTCCTCCATTGGCTCGTCCATGATCTGATGTCCATTGACCTGCGGCCAGATCAGCAGAAAAAGTTCATCAGCCCCGTCGACAGCAGCGGACGACTTCTCAAAGCCTGCTCATCGTTGTTTTGTTTGTTTTTTTTGTCGGGGGCGAGAATATGACTGCAGCTGCCGCACGCCCACTCGCATGATGGAAGATTGAACAGATGAAATCGATGAGTCACATGCGATACGGCCGCGCTTTTAACTCCTCAAAACCGAGGCTGTATTTGTTGTCAAACAGTATGGAGTCCATTCTTTAATCTGGCCCAGCTGTCTGGCTCCCGTCCGGGCCCCCGTAAAGCCCCTCGGTATTAGCAGTCTGGCTTAATCCCCGGCCGGCGCAAAAACAACACCCCTGACCGGCCACGCTCGGCGTTCAGCCTCGACTCGCTGCAGCTCCTTCTGCTCATGATGAAAACATGGGAGTTTTATTTTTCTGCTTTAGTTTACTCATATTTATAAAAAGGAGGAGTCTGTCTCCTTTCTTCACTGAAAAAAATAAAATAAAATTATTTTAGAAATAAACGCAACAAATCAGGAGCTGGGTGAAAATCAAGCACAACAAGAAAACTCTACCAGAATAATATCACCGTCAACATTTCACCTCAGCCTCAGCATTGTGTACTGATGTGCTTGTGTGCGCTGAATTCCAGCAAGGCTCTGAAGAGGGAGAATGAGTCATAGCCGCTACGTGAGCCCACTCAGTGGGCGGAGCCACCGGCATACACTCTTGTGCATCCAACGGGGCCAGTGTAGCACGTTTCAGCCGCAACGGTGCAAAACATCCAGATTATCAAAAGGTGAACCCGTCTGAACCCAGCAAGGCGCTGGAACAGACTCCAAAAAGGAGAAAAGAAGAAGAAAAAAAACAACAACCACCTTGGTGCGACCGGTTAAGATGTAAACATCCAGGCCCGGACAGAAAGCCTGGGCAACGCTTGTGTCATAATTCACACATTCACTCCCACCTTTGCTGTGGCTCATCGTGGCTCGCAGCCCACACTCGCAGCGCTCTGAGCCTTTTTCAGCCCCCCTTTCAGAGCGTCGCAAAGACATCTAATCTTGAATTCACAAAGATAAATAAAAGCTAAAAGTGATACAAAGTGAAATGAAGAGGATGGATACTCAAAGTGTGGAATAGAAAAGTGATCCCTCATATATCAGTGAATTGCTGCAGATTTAAGTCCCAAAGGTCATCAGCGATTGGCTAAAATAGTGAAAAGTCACTTATTAAATGATGCATCTACTGTAAACTTTGGACAAATGCTTTGATATAGAAATAGGAGTCAATAATAAACAATAGGATGTTTTTTTAATATTTTTTACATTTGGTAGTTTTTTGTTATTTATTTCCAGCTTCAGGACAAAGTTCAATTAAAATCTACTTTTATTTTTTTAAAACTGTGATGGATTTCCATACACTAGATCAGAGAAGGAGACATTTTTATTTTGCATGTAAAAAAAAAATTGACCAAAATAGTTATGCTTCTTATAATGAGATTTAGTATTGATCATATATCTAAATTTAAATTAATGATTAACTACTGACAATATTACCAGTAGTGGCTTTTGGCTTTTTTCTCCTTTTTCTCCACTGGTTGTGTAAATATCATCAACTGGAAAATATGATTAAATGAAGTTACTGTGTGCAGTTTAGTGACATCAATCATAGTTTGTTTTTTTTAAAGTAACTGGTGTCTTAAAGAAGCCCGTTTCAAATGGGAATTTTTCTCTAAGTTCAAAACCAGTAGTTGTTTGTGACGCCCAGTCACAGCCATACAGTTACTTAAAAAAGTGGTAAGAAAAAGATGTTTTTTTAATCATCATTTTTTATCATTATATCAATAGCAATACTAAACATTATGCTAAAATTCAAAGCCCATATTACCCACCCTTTCTGTCAAGCGTCTATTATCTAAACCAGAATAGTCCTGAGACTATAAAAAAAACCTCAGAAATGATAACCTGGGCATACAAAAAAAAAAGAGCAGTGAGGAAGGTGCGCTACTTTTTAAGAAATTCAGATACATTTCTTAAGATAATAGAAAAAGAGGTGAACATTTTTCCACAATATATTCTATACCAATCTGGATTTTGATGACTATAAAATCATTTACTTTTCAAAACTGTAGGAACTACAGATGAATTGATCACTTTTTGCCGTCAATTTGATTCGTTATTTTGAGCTGACAGATAAGAGAAAGTGTGCAACTTTTTCTCTTATTTGTAGTAAACCTGTAGTAGTCTTGCATCCATAACATAAAATAATAATAATAATAATATATGTTCCTCACCTTTATGTGATTTTTATGAAGTCAGAGAATTGCAACTTGCAACTCTTTGGTTCCGAGGTCAAAAATAGTGGGAGTAGTTAGCTTAGCTGAGTTTAATTAATCAGAGTAAAAACTTATCTGAATCTGAATTTGTCTTGAAGACTAAGGAAACGTTTTAGAAACTTAAAGAAAACAGAACAATAAACAGAAAATCTTTGACTCCTCAACCGTAACAAGCAGACGATTATGGTAAAAGAAAGAATGGAAGAGGCTGCTCTAATCATAATGTGGCTTTAAACCCCTCACCGTCAGTCAGTCAGACATTATTGGACTGGAGGTATGAAGAACAATCCCCGAGATAAGCAGGTTCAGGATTGTGGAGATGGTTCTGCTTCACTTGGAAACCGTCCTTATCTTCAAAAAATATGCAATCACACACTAAAACAAACCAAAGTTGTGACAGAGCATGAATTTGGACGTGTTCTTACATCTAATCATAGGAGTCACCAGTGAAATATAAAGGAAGATTTCAATTCAATTACTGCATGTGAAACTTTATCGAACTAGTTGTTCAACAGTTTTATATACATTTGGGAAAAGTTGTCTGGTCGTCATTATTTTAAAGATACTCGAAAGAATTGCCTCAAATTAAACTTAAAAACTGGTTCATCTCCTTAAAATAACTAATAGTTTGTGATTTTTAGCTGAGGAAGCGCCGACTTTTATTTTAAATCCCCATGACTTCACACATGACTTTAACATGTTATAATTGTTTGTAACCGTTTCATATATTCATATAATCTCGGCATTATTTGATAGCCATGTCATTCCTGTTGACAAACCAACGCTAAAGTTGTATAGCAGTCTGATTAAATGCCGGACAGAACCGCAAACTAAAAACACAAACAAAACAACAACAAAAAACACAAAAGCTGGATCAAAAAGTTTATTTTATATCAACGACACACCTAACTAGCCCGTAATTACTTATTTTACGGGGTTTGTTCATAACTTGTCACTAACTTTCAAGGCAACAAGAAATTAGCCAACAAGCTAGCAAATGCTAATGCTAAATGCGCTCTGCTAGCTATGAAGTAAACTCCCCCAGAGCTGTTAAAACAGCAACAAATGCCAAACTGAAGCGCCTGTTTGAATGGATAAAAACCGCAGCTGGTGCATAAAGGTACAAAATTATCCGTGAAAGTCCAAACAGACTGTCGCGAAACAAACATGCGGCGTCGGAGCGGTTGGATTAAATATAACCAGCTGTTAGCCCGAGCTAACGCGTTAGCATGCATCACAGTGCGCTGCAAATCGTGACGCCAGCACCAGCACAACACGGCTAACTCAACTGGACGTCACAGCGCCAAAAACAATGCCGATAAGATTGGTATGCAAAGCACGCATTTGTCCACTCACCTCGCTGCTAACGCTGTTTACCTCCATCTTGTGCCAGGATTCCTCTCTCCAAGTCTAAGGCATCGTAGTCGACCTAGACCCCCTCTCCACGCTGCATGTCTTCCCCTCTCTGTGGACGTCCGCGCGGCTTGCTCTGCTTCGCTGCCCGGGTGCCCTGGGTCGAGTGGCTGCGGACCGCTGTAGGGAAGGGATGCGAGCTCGACGCAGGGGGGAGTGTTGGTGTCGCCGACAGGATCATAAGCTCGCAGAGAGCACCGCTCACCCTGCCATGGAGATGCGAATATGGCGGCTACTGTGGTACCTGACCGTCGGTGAATGAGAGTTTATTGACGTATATTATGACGCAGCTCAGTTAAGGATTTCCCCCAGTCCAAAGCAGAGCAGCAGCTCTCCAGACTGAGAGGAGGGGAGCGTGGATGCGCTGCTGCTGCTGCTGCGGGGGGGGGATTTGGTGCCGTGTGTCACACGCTGTGAATGACACACGCACACATCCGGTGGACGGACGTCTTGGCTTGCGACTGAAATGGAAGTCGCCCCGCCGTGACATGCGAGGAGTCCCACGAATTCCTGACGCAGATTTCGACGAGTTCCCACGGTTCCGAGCTGTGTAAGTTGCTTGTTTCAAAGCGGGCGCAGCATAAGCTCGCCCATGCCTAATTCAGGTGGGAAGTAAGAGGCTTTAAGGCTCATCCACTTTCCCTCTTCAGCGCTCCCACCCACCAGCAGCAGCCTTGTTAAGTGAGGTGAGACACGGGGACAAGCTGAATACTACAGGCCTGCATTTGTAAACAAATGGCTGTTTCGGCTCTGATGCTGAGACACACCCAGACATAATTGGGGAAACCCCTCGCGTGAACTTAAGATATTAAAATAAATGTATACCCTATTCAGCATAATCTCCCACTAAACAAATCTGTTCAAATATGCCATTGTTTTCATCTATAAATTCTTTAGGCCGGTCAGTTTTTATTCACTTCCTGTTTCAGTGCGGTCTAAAAGTGACTCTAAGCTGCTCTTCAAAATGGAAAACACTAGAAAACGTGTTATTCAAGTAAGGCAAGATGTGCGTGAATCTTTTATCTTCCTCGCGTTTATTGTCAGAGTGGTAATTAAAATGCCTTTGAACGTGAAACAAGCTTAACTTGCTGAAATTCAAGTTGAGTTGGATGGTAAGGGAAGAAAGAAAAATGTTCTTACGGGACACGGGGGTAAAGTTTTGACGTCCCATGATCACGAATCTAAACCTTTGGAGTTTGTTAAACTCCTCTTGAACTTAACAGGAAGTGTGTAATTTGCTCACATGATGGTAAGACTGGATCTTTATGGCAACAGACTGCCAAGGAAGGTTTGGAATGATGAAAAAGGATAAATATGTGGATTTAAACACCTTCTTTTCCCCATTGTTGACTATGATGGGGGATCCTATCAATAGACCAATAGGAGTCTGAAAACCTAGAGGCATCAGCCAACCAATAAACTTGCCTGGATCTGCATTTAGGCACCATTCCAGACTTGAATAGACTTGAAAAGGCAAAACTTAGAATCAAATCTTACTTTGTTACTCTACTATGTTTTCATGGTGTAAAGCTATTTGAACTGCTTTGTTGGTGAAAGATGCTACACACATAAATAAACTTGACTTCTACGGTTTCAGTTTGATTGACCTAGTAATCTACAAAAAATAAAAATAATAATAAATTCTAACAAAAGGTTAATATCACTGATATTGTTTCCGGGTTGACATAAGAAAAGAGGGCCAACACATTTAGGTTAGAGGTCATTTATTGTTCTCTCCAGACTGGCCCAGAGCAAGGCGAATGATATGCAGTTAAAAAAATAAAATAAAATACAAATAAAAAAGGCATCTTTCAGCCCAACAGTCATAGTGAAGCATCAGCCCACAGGCACTGTGCATGGAGTTTACCGCTAGCCGTCAGACTACGCCCGCCTCTCTCTCTCTGGGGTACAACCTGTCTCTGAGTGGAGTGCTAACCGTTAGTACGAGTGCAGAGAGTCACTTCAGTTCTGTCCCTTCTTCGTGGGGCGGCTCCTCTGATGCAGAGGGCTCGGGGACTTCGGTGGCCGAGCGGTCTTGGTTTGCGTCGACCGGCGGGAGTTTTTCACCAGCCTGAGCCGAGCCATCCGCCCGGGTTCTGTGGTCGGGCGTCGGATCCGTCTGGGCGTTTCTCTCCGCCGTCGCGTCCCAGTCCTGGTCTGAAGTCTGAGGTAGACTGGCCAAAAGTTCCTAAGCACACATCCATCAGGCGTCAGGTTGGAAATGTCGAACGGATTTTGTCACTTTTCGAATTTGAACATTTTGAAATGCACCTTCTGTCTCTCCAGGTCGTTGTCCCTCACAGCGCTGAGCAGGCTCTCTGTGAAGTTAGCGAGCTCCTGATATTTCTGTTTTTGGTTCTCTAGCTCGTTCTCTAGGAACTGCACTTCCTCGTGCTGAAAAAGAAGAAGGGTTCCATAAACGAACAGATAATATTACAGTTCTTTTAAATCAGTTTTTTTTAGTTTTTTTTTTTAATTGAACCACACAAACATACAGAGCCTCTCGCTCGGTCGGTGTGAGACTGTTTTCACCTTAAATTCCAGCAGGTTCTGCATTTGCTCGAGGTCTGACACCATCAAGTCGCCATCTTCATCAGCTTCTTCATCCTCATCGATTACTTCGATCTTCTGCCAAACACACAGATCGGATAAATTGACCCTTCACAGAAGACGTACCTGTGCATGTTTGACCAAACTTGTGAGGCTACTGGTGTTCAATACTGGTACAGATTTATCAAGTAAATTTCTAATTCAGTACATTTATGTCTGTGTTTAAAAGAAACACTTTAAGTCAGTTCAGCTCTGGTTTTCTGTGTCAGATTGGTCATGTGTTAGAATGGCTTAAACAAAGTCCAGCAGAGACTCTGTTGAGACCTGAAAACTTTATGCTTACAGATATACTCTGTAAGCATCAATCGGAGCTCGTGTTGTTTTGCGAAGAACGGCCAACGGTTCAGCAGATGTGCTTTTTCTGACTTAAAAACAATGTGAAAACTCTCATGTATCCTCTTTTCCACTTGTGTTGATTGGTCCAATGCAGTCTCAATAAAGAACACCGTTTGTGATTGCGACGTAATACAACGTGGAAAAGTTTGAGGAGAGTGAGGCACTGATGTTTTGGTCGTTCAATCTCATGTAAAGTTTTGTGTTTCGACCAATCCAATAAAATGTGCGATTACTCTCCCATCCCACGTTCTTTGGTAAAGTGCGAACTGCAACTTTCTACTGCAGTGTCAGGTGACTGATGAAGTACCACATTATTGGCCAGCGGAGCAGCAGTGGATGTGTAACTTTCATTGTCTCCGTCTCTGTTGTGTGAATCGACAGTCCCGTCTGTGTTTGAGAACACAAAGCGAAATTTAAGGAGTTTGTACAAAAAAAAATTTAAAAATAAAACCCACGAGTTCATGCGTGCAAATGAACCAGCAGGCCCCACCTTCAGACATGCAGACCGAGCCGCCGTCGGTCAGGTCATCCGGGAGTTCGGGTGTTCTGAGGTGAACCTCGTCGGGGCTGGCGGCCGCCGGGGACTGGCTTCCTGGAGACGGGTTGGTGAACACGGCGGGCCCGCCTTTAGGGGGCGGGATTTCGATCCCCATCAGGCGGTACTTCCTCCGTCGGTTGCTGATCCACGTCTGCATGAAGAGATTTACGCAGGAGGCGACATGTAGACAGAAACGACTGAAGGAATGATAGAGAAAAAAAAAAACGGCTGAGAGGGAAGTCGAGGTTCCTCCAAATTTGTACCAGAATCTGGCTTTCAGAATTTAGCCTGTTTCAAAAATGTAAACAAAACAGTTCAGTCGTGAAAAGAAGAAAGGAAATAAGGGGGGAAAGAAAACCAAAAAGAAAGTATGGAAGAAAAACAGAAAGAAAAACGAGCAAAAAACAGAAGGAAAGCAAGAAAGAGGAAGATAAAAACGAAAGAAAGAAACAATAGAGGAAAGAAAAAGAACCAAAGAGGTAAAAATGAAGGAAAAAGAAAGGAACGAAAACAGAACAGAATAGAGGACAGAAACAAAAAATAAAGAAACAAGGGAGGGAAGAAAGAAGAATCACAAAAAAGTAAAATGGATGAAGGAAAGAAACAATAAAAGGAAAGAATAGATGAAAGAAGAAACAAACAAAACAGAGAAAAATGAAGTAAAGAAACATCGAAAGAAAAAGAGAAGCAAACACTGAAGTAAAAGAAAAAAAAGGATGGAATAGAGGAAAGAAACAGAGAACAAAAATACTGAAAATGGAGGAAAGAAACAAAACAAAACACAAAAGAGACAGAAAGAAAGTCTTTCCCCACAGTCCATTTCCTTTTCCCAACTGACCCAAATCTGAACACAACTTAAAGCAAACGTCAAACCTTTGACTGCACAGGAACTTTGCTAACTGTTCTCCTTTCACATCGATTAGAATCGTTTCAACCATCCCAACCAGAAAAGTTACTAAATGCTCAGACTTCCTGTCCTCCCTGAAGACCATTTTTCCTTTCTGGCACCAAACATCCTTGTGAGTGAGAAGGCACAGGGCTGAAAGTGTGTGTGTGTGTGTGTGTGCGTGTGCATGTCTGAACCAATCCAGACCGACTATCTTTAGCCTAAAAGCATTCCTACATTGGCCCCGATATATATCACTGCATGACTTTTAAACAACTTTGTGTAAACAAGTTAAAAACGTTTGTGACCCAGAAAAGCTGCTTGTCCCAATTTTGTGATGGCGCTCAGGAGAATCCACAGACGTCCCTCTGGTTCTGCCTGGTACATTCACATTCATCTTTAGCTGGACTTTAGAGCCAAAGCTAAATAAATAAAAAAAAAACAAGTGAAATCAGCCGTATGGAATCAGTTCATGTCTGAAATGCGTTTCCGACACGACGCAGCTCGGCCTTCTCTGACACCGGGTGACCTTTTCCGGTACAGACACAGCTGGAGGGGAAAGTCGCGAGAGAAATGACTGACCACCATGTTGACGCCTCACATCCAAACTAACGGTGCAGACGGTCAGGAATCCCCGGAGCTGAAACGTACGCAGCTCTTCAAGGCTAACCCTTCAACGAAGAGCTTTACCTTGACGATTTCAGTGTCTACGTTGAGCTGGTTGGCTGCGGCGGCGATCTTCTCTCTGCACACCGAGCCCAGACTGGTCATGCCTCGGTCCCAGTAGCGCTTCAGCTGGACGAGGTCGCCGTCGCTGAACTGGGTCCGATCCTGCAGCTGCGGGGGCGACAAGCAGACGGGAATCGGACCGGTAAAGGGGTTCTGGTGCAGCTTTGAAAGGTCTAGAAAAAGTATTGAAATTGTTGTAGTGGTATAGTGTGGGAAAAATATAATTAAACGAGGAGAAATGTTTGGATTTCAAGACTCTGGGGGGTCTTACAGTTCCCAAAAGGAGCTAAATGTTATAACGCTCAATAAATGAAGTGGATTTTTACATTTATTTATATTTAAAAGGCATACGAGTATTCTACTTAATTTTAGCATTTGAGTCATCAATCGTTTGGTTTTTGACTTGCAGACATGAATGCAGTCTTTCAAAATTAAAATAGAATTGCCTTACTAGACTCCTCTAAGGTATAGTTCTTATTCTAGTTATGGTTAAAACATCAAACAAAAGGTAGAAACTTTAATATTTGTTTTACATTTCTCAATAAAATAAAGCTACCAATGTGTTTTAACATATCCGCTTTAGTCCTTTCAACTCTAAGAGGTATAGATTTTGAGAAAGTGCTAATTAATTGAAGTTCAGATGGCAGTAAAATTTTAAAAAGCGTTTTCCAGTAATGTCCAATTTTACAAATTGTGGAATCTACAGATAATAATGCTACGACACAGTTAGTATTTAAGTAGTTCAATGCCAATATTTTGCACTCAAATGTCCAGAAGGTAATAAAAAACTTTAAGAAAATTGAAAATACAGTTTTGAAAAATTACAATATATTTGGACATTTATTTTTAATTCCATTCAAAAATACTTTATGGATTCCAGAGGGAAATTAAATGTTGACTCATTTTATTCAAGGTTCTTTAAAAAAAAAGAGTTGTTGTAGATGCTGATGGCTCTCCTGTAGCAGTCTGTATTACAACTAATCTGAGGAAGCTTCTGACTAAAGACACTTATATAAAGTTCCTCAGTAAATGTTAACAATTGTAGAAAACCTTCTTTCTCACACAAGGGAACAAAATAAGAAAACCCAGTTGAATGGCCTCAAAATGGTGTCTACATATTATAATACAAACAAAAGTACTTTTTACTCCCCTTTAACCATCTAATTTCTTTTAAATAAAATAACAAAAACAAACATTTTTAGACACTTCAGTAGCCACTCCTCAGTAAATGTTTGAACTTCTAAAACAAAAGATGAAAAATTGCAATGCCTGTAGAGTTCAGGTGTCACCTAAGTGCAAGAGAAATGACCCGATTGTTCTGATATAAGCAAGCATTGCTGCCCACTACTGCAGGAAGGCAGGAAGGCTTACAGCGATGTACAATCTGGGTTCCACAGCGGAGAAAATAATAAATAAAAAAATAAGGACCATCTGCTGGAAGAGGTCAGACTGAGGGAGCTACTTTCCGCTCTCTACAGTAAGAACATAAAGACTGAACACGTTTGATTTATTAGAAAACGGTTGCAAAACGAAGGCCTCCTCTCTCTAAAAACAATACGGCCGACAGATTCGGGGCTTCCAAAGTTGCATCTGAACAAACCACAAGATATTCGGAGTAACGTCCTGTGGAAAGATGAGGCTGAAATGGAGGAATGTGGCAACAACCCACGGCGTCAGATGTGGCTGCTTTTTATAAAAACATGAGGTAAAACCGTTCTAGTGGTCAAGTTAGTAAAAAAAAAAAAAAAAAGATATTATTTCAAGAAAGTTGTTCAAATAGCTGTTTTTGTATAATTTTTTTGTCGCATTACTGTCAGGAATTTTAATTGAGAAGCCAACATAGAGCTGTGCAGATGGTTTTCGAAATGTTTTACAGAGCGAAAAACAAAACACACCATCCCCATGGAAACATGGTGGTCAGAAAATATTGGAAAATGAATTGGGCAAAACACAAGACAGTCCTGGAAGAAAATATGTCACAATCGCAGCTTGATGTAATGACATCATTTTCATCAGAAGTTGCACCTTTTTAAAGCATAGTAAAGATTGATTGATTTATTTTTGTTATGGCACAGACCGTAAACCTTTGTTTAGGAACTCTCTAGTAGTTGATCACAAATACTTACTGTTCTCTTTCTGGAGCTGTTGATTACCCAGGGGGCAGCAGACACACCGAGTGAAGGCTGTGTTTAAAAGACACAAGTTAATCGCATTAAATCCCTTTGAGGAGAAACGATACCCAAAACAGAAACCTGTCCTTACCTTTGAGCTGGGTTCGCCTGGAAGTGAGGTCTGTACTGTGAGGGAGTAGCTGCCCTGAAGTGTCGCGTTGCCGGGATGCGCCGCTGGTCTGGAGCCCGTGGCGGGAGGAGTGCAGTTCCCCTTGGCGACGGACGCTTCGCCTCCCGTCGGCTGCTCCCTGTGGATGTGCGTCTGGGCGGCCATGTTGGCCAACTCCTCCTCCCTCAGCCACTCGTCCTCTTCGTTTCCCGTTTCCATGGCAATGGAGAAGTTGTGACCAGCGTCCAGAGGGTGAGGTGTTGGCCTATAGGTCTCCTGGCTTCTTGGAGCGGACGCTTGGCCGGACCTCGGGTGCTCTCTGTCGCCCTTCTCCGACAGGGTGAAGACTTGCTGAATGCGAGGCGTTTGTTCGGAAGAGGGCCCCGCGTTCTGGGCCGGGAGGGAGGCTCGAGGCTTTTGCGGCGCAGGCGGTTGAGGTTGGGGGTTGGAGTGAGGTCTGGGCTGAAGCTGAGATTGGGATTGTGAAGACGACGACCAAGGGCGAGTTTGCATGGTACCGTATTGTCTAGTCCAGCTGTGGGGTACCAGCCCTGCGCCGGCACTTATCCCCCCATCCTCAACGGATAAAGTGCCCTTCCTGATTGCAGTGTAGACTAAAGAACCTGAGGCAGACGTCAGGGGTGGGAGCGTGGGAGAGGGGGTCAGTAACTTGGAGTGGATGGGTGAGGACGTGGAAGTGCTCCTGCTCTGCAGAGCTTGGTTGATCAGAGACGAAGACGTGCGGATGGAGATCTCGGAGTCCGACTGAGACTGGGGGGCTTGAGGTCTCGGTCGAGAGCGGGTGACGGGGTTCAGAGAGTAAATCCCAGTCAGTATTACGTCGTTGTTGTTGTTGTTGCTTCCGCTGCTGAGGGGTGAGGATGACGACGGAGAGGAAGACGCCGAAGAGAGAGTGGGGAAAGACGAGGATGGAGGGAGGAGGTGTACGCGGTTCTGGATGTTTCGGGCAGCGGCTATGTCAGCAGGAAGCAGCGCCCCCGTCGCTAGGCTGTGATTGGACAGCACGCTTCCAGCCAGGGCGGGACCGGAGAGCAACCCTCCAGCTATTCCGTGACTCGACAAGGGATGAGACGCGCTTCCATTCTGCTCGACCTTGGAGGCCAGTTTTCGTCGTTTGTTGCCAACCCATGTCTGCAGGAAAGAAAACGTAGGGTCCGTTTAGGAACCCGATCCAGCAAGAAATCGGCACAAGACTTTACCGAAGGTTATCAGCAAAACACACCTACTCTACAAACTAGACTCGTTTCCTACAAAGCAAACGGTCTTGCTTCATTCCCGCTTTTTCACAAGGAATTTTTACTGGCTTACCCGGACAACGCTGAAGTCCAACTTGGCCTCTTGAGCACACTGCAGAATCAACTGGAAGCAGGCCTTGCTCTGGTTGGTCATCCCGTTCTCATAGTAGCGTTCCAGGATCCTCTGCTGCTCAGCCGTGAATACAGACCGAAGGTTCATCTGACAGACAAGCAGAAGGAGGGAAGCCCCTCAGATCACCACAAACCGGCCGCGGATCAACTTCGTCAATAGCATCTTTTTCACAAAGGTTTATATAAGGGGATAAAGGAACTATCTGGTCCTTTTTAGGAGGGTGGCAAGAATCTTCTGCTATGACAGTTACTTTATTTCTAATACTTTGCTATCATTAATAGTGACCTCCTAAATAATGCTATTATTTCAAGTTCAACAGATATTTACCGAAATATTTGCAGTAGCAATTGTAGTGAAAATGGGTCTTCAGAAAGTATTGACTCAGTGGAGGTGTGTGTTGCACTTCTTTGTGAAAAGTTAAAATGGAAACAATATGTCTTTTTCCTTTTATTTAGTTTCTGTTGATTTTTACCCAAATTTATTTCTGTCAGATTAGATAGAAAGCATCCAAGATCCCCAGTTTTTAAGTCTTGTGATAGATTTTCAATTGGACTCAGGTAAGGACTTTGACTGGGCCACAAGTCAATATGCTTAGATCATTCCATCAAAGCTCCAGCTTGCTGTCCTGATCCTTTATCAGTCTGACTATATTGTATATTAATTCCCCCCAGAGATGAAGTACTGTAATATTGATATCACAGCAACAAAAACTAAACATCTTTTTCATGCATATTTAGCGTTGACATACTCACAGTCTGCAGGCCACGCCTCTGTGGCCACGCATCCATATCACTACTACAGGGGAACGAGGCAGCCATGCTGATCACAGCACCACCTCCATTTTTCTAGATCTCCGCTGTCGACTCTGAAGTCATCATGCCGCACTGTGCCTCCCACACCTCTGTGGAAAATGGCTGAGGAGGAAAGCAAAGCGGACGTAATCTTTATTCCAAGTGATAAAGAAATAGCATGTATAGTATGTAGCGGTGATGAGCTAGTCTACTCTTAGCTTCCACTATCTTATTTGTGTGTGGAAATCCTCGAAGATCAGCACTGAAATAGGAGAAATTAATGGAGTTTTTCCCTGTTTTTTTTTTGTTTTTTTGCAAAGCTAATAATTGCCATTACTATTCATCTATGAAACCATTTCAATGGATTGTATTACTTATTTTTACCACATACTTTACACTTGTTATTACCCTTAAAGAGTTATATTTGATTGTTTACTGTAATTACAATGTAACGTTTTAATTGAATTAGTTGCTGTTTGTGTTTTGAACTACAAAAAACGCTGGATTACTTTGCATATTAATTTAAAGTTTCTAAACGCTCTGATCAATCAATCAATCAAAAAAAAAAGTATTAATTTATCAAATAGAATGTATTTCATATGGTTGTTCTGTGCAACAATAATTGTGCCACCGGTGTTTTCTTTTTAATCATTATTATCATGGTGTTATTGCTTTTCCGCTCTGAACAAATGAAATAATATTTATACATTTTCTCGATGCGAGATTATGCTTCCCTATATTCCCTATCTATTGCCACATTTATAACTTTTTCATGAAGCCTTAATGTCTGTACGATAAAAAAGAAACGTAGCTTTAAGTGGACCGACCTATTAAGTATTAAGTATGAAGTATAACCCATTCGGAAACGCAGGGAGCTGGAAGACAACAGTGGCCCAGTTTTTAAGGAGGGTTTGATAAACACCAAGTCCAATACGGGAATGTTGTGCGACCAATAAGCACACAGCAGGTTTATTTTGGCAGACGGACTGCGCATGGCTACAGTCAATATGGAATCTCTGCGGTGAGAATTAGCAAACAAATAGTGGGCACGTCAAAACGAGTCCGCCGTCCACGCGTCAGCCAGCGGCTTTAAAAACACACTAACCACACAGGAAGCGCGTGACTAAACTCCACGACCGGGACCTAGAAAGTAAACAAACCGGGTAAGAGCCGCGGCGGCCACGCAGGCCCAAAGCCGCCGTGCACGAGCCAGCCCACGCTAAGCTAGCGTTAGCATAGCTTCCCCCCAATGGATAGCCGCAGCTAAAGTTTTCCTTCAAATCTATGATTTCCCGATCCCGGAGAGCTTCGTTTCGCTGCCCCCAGCTCTGGGCGGGTTCAGAACAACAGCAGCTCTTTGCCGTGGGCTTCTCTTAAAAGTGAAATCACTTTCTTTCATACCATTTTTGATGTCAAAATCAGATGGACGCTCCAAATCAGCAGATTTCTTCCCCGGTCCCCCTTTTTGCTAGACAATGAAATCAGAATGTCCCGATCATCAATTCTAATCATGATTGTGACGTGTGCGCAGACAGGAGCCAATGAGCGCTCGAAATCAAGGCTGTGACGGCCGAAGAGGGCTGAAAACTGAGCCCCGCGGCCCCGCCCACCGTAGACTTTTTCCTGCAGATTGCTGGAGGGGGAGGTCACGCAGTACGGAAGCAGGCGGTGGGAAATGGCCTGTTTCCCCCTCACAGTGGGATTTGTTGAAGTGCTGCAGCATATTAGTGTTATTTTGGTATATTCCCAGCTGGAGCAGCTGAATGGAGATGCTCTGCATATCCTGAAAGTGAAGATGCATGTCATTAAACCATAATTATATAGATGTATATATTTATTATTATTATTTATTTATTTTTTGCATATACATGCAATCATATTATACCCATATTTAGCCTGGTACAGTCTGCCTGTTACCACAAACGTCATTTTTCTTATGTTTAATTTCCAATGTTGAGAGGTTCTGACTCCAAATATTCAATTTTAGCAACATAAATGAGTTGTAGCTTGTACTTAATAATGATAATAATAAAAAAAACTTGTCGACTGATTTTTTAAAAATTGTTTTATTTTTTGTCAGAGTCATGGAGGTGATGGTACACAGCAAATTGTGAAGTGTATATGTTACACTTTAAGAGTAAAGTTTACACCAAACTCAGTGATCATTTGGGTCCAAATGCCCAGTGTTGAAAGAACACTGTACATTGGAGTTAAAAAAAAACAAAACACTAGAACAGTCTACAATTCTAACTCTTTGAGCGTATTAATGAACTCTTCTACCGATACCATTTGACTCTTTCAAGACTGATAGAGCATAAAAATAAACTCTGTCAGTGTCTAAACTATATCACATGGAGTACAATGTACCATGGAAAAGAGAGTTTATCAATCACCAAAACAGAGTTAATTCTAGCTTTAAAGAGTTGATTTTTGGCACTTGTATCATTGTGTGCTATAGCTCTAAATGCTCTCTAATTACTACTTAACTACAGTGTAAAGAAAACCTACTCTGCATAGTCAAACTCTGAAAAAGCAACACTTTAGAATTTGCTGTGTATTTACATTCAGAAGAAGGAAAACACAGGGTCAAAATTATTTCCGGAGTCTGTTTTTATCCGTATCTTCTCGGTTTTATTTTTCAAGACGCACAGAAGTTGGGTCGGCGACATACATTGTGAAAAAGTGTGATTTTTTTTTTTTTATACCATCGCAACAAACATGGGCCAAAACAAGATTGTCAAAGTATGATTTTATCCGTGTTATCATTGCACTTAAATATGCATTCTGTATATTTTTTACATACATAAAATATGTACAATCTGTGTTGTCTCAACAGACAAAGAAACAAATAAGAACATACTTTAATATTAAACAATTTAAAAAAAAATTATTTAAAGTTTTAGGTGAAGGTGCTCTGGTCAGACGATGCTGAAATTTATGTTACTCAACTTTTAGATCTGCACGCTAAACCATTCTCTTGTTTCAGAATGACCCAGTCAAAGTCCAAACCTAAATCCAAGGGAGAAACTGTGAGAAGTCTTGAAAATTGCAGCTCACAGACGCTTTTTTTTAAATTATTTTACTTTTGTCCATTCTGATTCCATTAAAGTTTGTGGTAGTGATGTGACAACATGGGGGCTGGGGGAAAGTAGAAGATGTCAAATAAAAAAATAAAAGCTATGTCCATCCATCCATCCATTTTCTCTGTACACCCTTGTCCCCAGTGGGGTCATGAGGGGTACTGGTGCCTATCTCCAGAGGTGGGGTACACCCTGGACAGGTCGCCAGTCTGTCGCATAAAACCTACGTCTGTAACCATTTATTAAAGGTATTCAACACAAGAACTTCTATTTTACATAAATTCATATAATTAATCTCATCTTTAATATGAATAACAAGGAACATGTATATTTTTTTAGAACAGGAAATAAAATCGCTCCCAATGAGCAGTTAACATTGGTAAAATTAAACACAGCTAACATGGGTAACATTAATGATGATAAAAACATAGCAAAATGGCTCGTGAAACACTGAATACTATCAAATTTGCATAAAATATCTGTTCAAATATAATACTTGTAAAGAAAGCTGATGAAGAGCTGATTCCAATATATTCCACAGTCACAGACAGCAACAGAAAAAGGGGTTACTGGTTACTATGGTAACCACCAAGCGCAGCCAAACAGAACTTCAAACAAAACCCAATAGATGTCTGGAGAAACAACTAGTTGATTAAGCAAAAAAAAAAAAAAAAAAAGTTCAAAAAATAAACAAATTTTGACAAACTTCACATCCGCAACACTGCCAAGAATAAAACTCTTGTTGCTCATGCATGGTTAATGTCATTCCGCTGCGAACAAGGACGAAGCTTTACATGAGATTTAATTCCTTCAAAAGCACATTGCATTCACTGTAAGCCCCATGTCGCCACCATGAGAGCTGAAACACAGACAGGATGTGTGCAATGAATCATTTTACAACGTTTCATTCATATGTTGCTTTAAGTCCATGCCAAATAAACGTACTAAGAGATGAAATACGCATTAAAGTAAGTACCTTTTACAATCAACGTTCAATCAGTCAACAAACAACATTTTGACTCTTCAGAGGGACTGCCAGTATGAGACAATGTTTCTGGCGGCTCCGTGAAAAACAAAGGGCCGTACTTACTGCTGTAACTTACTAACTTCTGTATTTGGGGAGTAAAACTAACTAACTAAACTAACTAACTAAACAAACTCCATTAGACAAAAATAATTTTAAAAAAGCTGTCAAAAATTAAACGTATTTCAGAAGTCAAAATGAATGGCTAAACAAAACACATTTGCTTAATAATAATAATAATAATAATAATAATAATAATAATAATAATAATTCGTGGTTACTTACATGCCCTTTTGTCAGAGAGAGAGAGAGAGAGAGTGTGTGTGTGTGTGTGTGTGTGTGTGTGTGTGCGTGTGTGTGTGTGTGTGTGTGTGTGTGTGTGTGTGATAAATGGCGGCCAGCTCCTGCAGTGCTGGAGTCAGAAATGTGCCGCAACCCTGCGAGGACGGATAAAGCCTAACTGTTATATTCTTGTTTAAGATTTATTAATTGAGTCACATTTTTTTATTTCTTCATTTATTTATTTTTGAACGCTGCTCTTATTGAATTCATGCCATGACGTCACCTATCTTCCACAACCCGCAGCAGGGGGGCGCTGCGCCTCACAGCTCGGGTGAGCTCGCGCTCCGGCGCCTGACGACTGAAGCCGATCATCACATTAGAGAGAGAGAGAGAGAGAGAGAGCAGATAGCAGCGACCTGCTGACACCTCCTCACCTTGCGCTGTGGCACGAACTGCTACCTCAACGGGGCTGCCATGGCAACCAGCTGGAACACTGCTAGCATTTAGCATGTCTCCGTTAATTAAAACCAGCTGCGGTGGAGGCTATAGTGCTAGACGTTGTGAGATATAGCGGCACGATTTAGTACAGGCTTGCATAAAGCCACTTTCTCCGTGTGTGTGTGTGTGGGTGCGTGGGTGTGTGTGTGTGTGTGTGCGTGGGTGTGTGTGTGTGTGTGTGTGTGTGTGTGTGTGTGTGTGTGTGAGAGACAGAGAGAGGGGAGGTTAGAGGGGGGTAGAGAGATCCTCCCTGTATGGTGTGCGTTGCACCATTCCGTATTATGCGTGGTGCCCCTCGTGATGCTGCAGCGAGGCGGGCGGGAGGAGTAGAGGGGCGGGGAGGGGTCGCTCCATCTCCTCGCGCAGCCCCTCCGAATTCACTTCTCACAGAGCGCGCGGGGCTGCTGGCGGGAAGGCACGAGAGAGAGAGAGAGAGAGAACCACAGAGGTGGGAAGGAGTGTGTGTGTGTGTGTGTGTGTGTGTGTGTGAGAGAGAGAGAAGGGAGATAGCGTGTGCGTGCGTGTTGGTGCGCGCGTGCGGATTGCACCACCGCATCCAGTTCACCGTTTCTGCAGGCGGCCGAGCTCCGATGGAGATAATAAACTCGCGCTAGGGGCTTTTCTCCCTTTTTTTTTTTTTTTTTACCCCTCTTCCTCCTCCTCGTCCTCCATCCTCTGATCCAGCCGTTCCAGATGTGACCGACAAGTCGTTGCATGACGCCCGCATTCAGTCCCGCGCCGCTCACCTCGGAGAGACTGTGACACCATGGCTTTGGTTATGGAACCTATCAGTAAATGGACACCAAAGCAAGTGCTGGACTGGATGAAAGGTAAGCGGGGTGGCCACGCTCTGCGCCGCACCACGCTGCTTGTGGTTATACTGTAGAATGACGATGACGCGGCGGCGGCGGCGGCGGCTGCTGGTTGTGGTGGTGCAGGTTGGTGCAGGTTGGTGCAGGTTGGTGCAGGTTGGTGAGGAGGCCACGATCTGGGCATGAGTGTTCCCCTCGCGCTCAAAGCTGCTGCGGGACTGTAACGTGGGGGGTTCAAGTGACCGATGATTTAAAAAGCCACTAAACGGCGGATGAAGAGGTGTGAGCAGTTGTAGCGGAAGCTCCTGTTTCACAGTGAACCTCACGAGCTGCTGCTGCTGCTGCTGCGATCATCATCATCATCATCATCACCACCATCATCATCATCACCACCATACAGCGGCGGCGCTCATCAATGAATGAGGAGGAGATGTGTCATCTTCACTCGCTGGCACATACCCTCCAGCGCATATCTCCACGCGCCGTGAAGGCTATGTGCAAGAGTGTGACGCGCGCGCGCACTCACTCACTCACTCACTCACTCACTCACTCACTCACTCACTCACTCACTCACTCACTCACTCACTCACACACACACACACCTAGTTAATGTAGTTCTCCTCACGCACCGCGCTCCATCTCCGCTGGCCAGTTTCAGCACCGCGGACAGCGCAGTGCACACTGGCTTTCTTTGCAGCGCGCCTCGCATATATCGGCGCGAACGAGTAATCGAATAGAAGCGCACACGAGTGTGTGTGTGTGTGTGTGTGTGTGTGTGTGTGTGCGGCGTGTGTGTGCGTGATCCTTTCACACACGTTGGTCATTCCACAGAGCTGTGAAAGAAAGAAAGAAAGCTGTGTCAGGCCTGCTGCTGACAGACGACGTTAGAGAAAGAAAGCTGGTGGTGTTGCTGGGTGGGCGCGACGCTTTTATTTTAGAGCGTGACTTTTAATCACTGGTTGATTGGTGACTCAGAGTGGAAACAATTCATTCAGTTCATGCTTAAGCCACAGAGTGAGCTACTTCCTGCATGTTTCCACTGTAAATGCGTCTTTCTTATGAAGGTGAAGCAGTCGATGGGGCATTCCGGCGGATTTGTGTTCACATTGTTCCACTTACAAATCACACATACGTCATGTGTTTCTTTTGGGATTTATTTATGTGCTTACTGTGATACCGCTAAGTTAAATCCAGTGCTAGAGACATGTTTTTGGCAGCATCATGCCGTCGGGACGCTTCAGCTGGAACAGACGAGCTGGTGGTGGGAAGGAATAAAGGCTTAAATACAGCACAACAAAAAGGATTGAGGCTGCACGAAACTTGAGACTGGAGATTGAGAATCTGTGGCAAGACTTGGGAACTGATATTCTTCATTAAATCGATCTAGAATCAAGCTATTTTTAAAAAAAGACCAACAAAATTTCAGGTCCTTGATGACTCAGAAAAGCTATTGATAACCGCTCAGAAGACTTATATGGCCATGTTTACTAAAAAGTAAAATGACTTCTGAACGCTGTTGGTTGGTCTGGATTTTATTTAGGAGTAGTTTTGTAAAGGGGGTCAAATACAAATTCACACACTTTTTCATGTTCTTATTTCAACCCTTTCATGTACAGTGGTCACTACAGTGGACAGCTATCTAAAAGCCATTTTCTTGTGCTTCTTGTTGATTTTTATGTCATAAATGCACACAGACCACTGAAGTGGAGACTAATGCATCATAAAATACACCATCAACTACTGGCCATCAGCTGCAAATGCAAGAAATTATTTTTGTTAAATCCAATATGGCCGACAGACAAAAAGCCTGCCAACCGGACCCTAACCCTCCTTCTGCTGTAGAAAAAAATTATGTTCGGAAAGCTCGTCTTCCTGCATGCTGCTCAGGCAAAGAAACTGAACATGATAGAACGTGTCAAATCCGGCGAGAGTCGTTTTCTCTCGAGTGTTTAATTCATACTGTGAAAACCGGGACAGGGCTTCGAGAGGACAAACAACATAACTAATGGTTCTTATTTTCGGACATGACCCAAACCCGGCTCTAATCAGACTTCGCTGCCTTTCAACGGTGCGAAGTTGAGCTTTGAGTCCTTCGGACTTAGCCTCCTGGTACGTGAAATTTTGTATGCAGAAATGTTACTTTTAATTAAAAAAAAAATAAAAAAATAAAAATAATAAGAAGAGAGGGACAGGCTTACTCTCCAAATTACAACAAATGTGTTTTTTGCTAGTTTATGATTTGCAACTCATATTCGGTCACAGATTTATGAAGTCACATAACAGATAACAGTATTTATCTAGTATTTCATAATTATCTATTGTTTAAAATAAAAATAAAAAAAGCATGTTTTGATTTCAGATTCTCCAACATTTCATTATTTCTTATTCAACAGCTGTCCCACCTCCTTCATGAACTGTGTGACTGGCATACTTCCGTTCAGATCTGGTTTCTTTGGCCCTCGTGTAAACGGGAAGTTTTAATCTGTATTAATCTGTGCGCTTACACGGCTTTAGCTTTGGCCTCTCAGCTGGAATCGCCTCATCGCCGCCATCTTGATCCAAGTAGTCTCGCTGCGTTTTGGAGAGAGGCGACACGGAGACCTTCATTTGAAGTCTGTAGCCATTTTTTTCTTCTTCTTATTTGACACAGGAGAGCTAAACATTTATGTTAAGCCTTTTCATTAGCATCATTCATTTATTAGAAATCGGTTGATACGTTACACAGAAAGGACTCATGTTAGCTAACATTTGCTACGCAGTAATAAGTCTCGGTTTGCGAGGATTGCATGGTGTAACCATAGATCTCAAATCGCCGAGCCGTAGAAGAAAACAGAGTAAGAGCTCTTAAATAATCGTCATTGCTTTTCAAATTATTCACCGAACTTGCAAAGAACACAACAAAAGTCACAATATCTTGCAAAAACTGCTGTCAACCCTTAAGCTTTCTCACGTTTGCTCACATTATAGTTAAAACGTTGGAGGAAACTTTATCAATTTCCTTTCTAATTGAGTAGAAAAAAAGCTACATTTCAATTTTTAAAAAAATACAAAGCTAAAGACCGGGACGTCCATTTTTATTGTGATTCAGCCCACAATAAAAAATCAACCTACAGGCTTATTCACAGAATTGCGTTTTTCACCCCTGGACTCGCCATTCCATGATCTTTCTTTTGATGATGGACACATGACGTCACCTTGGAGGGGAAAAAAAACAAATCCCATTCATGGAAGGAAAACAAACATAAGTCAGCAACAACACCCAATTGTTGCTGAAACCAATTGCTTTCAGAAGTCGCCTTATTAGCAGAGCGTCCACATGTGTTGTAATTTAAGCTCAGTATGAGTCCAGCTGTTCCGTGAATGCGTCAGAGGGTTTTTTATTTATTTATTTATTTATTTTTTCTAGAGAGAGCATTAGACAACAACCAGCGTCTTTAAGAGCTGGGAGAAATTTGTGCATAGGTTATAAACAATATCCTGACCTTTGTGTATTTTATAGTCCTCTGTCCAAACCATCGTCAGAAAACGAGAACTCTATAAACCTACCAAGAAATGAACCTTCAACTAAACTGAGAGTCCAGAGAAAGAAATAGTTAATCAGAGAAGCAGCCGAAATGTCCACGGTAACTTTGGAGGAGCTGCAGAGTTCCACAGCTGGTTGGTTAAAACGTGTTAAAACTGACAGCCATTAGTCAGTCATCACAAGATGCAAGATTTATGTCTGGGGCTGATCAAACATGTTGCAGATGACGCCAAAACTCAGCGTGCTGAGCTAAAACCGCACCATCTCCTCCACCGCGGTGACCGTGGCATGCTGTGGGACAGGGACGCTGGTCAGAGTTCAATAGAAGACGAATGGAGCTAAATACAGGGCGAGGAGACCTGTTGGAGGCTGCGGATGGCTTGATGTCGGAGGAGAGGTTTTCCTTCCTCCAAAGTCATAGTCGGCCTCCTGAGGTGGAAGGAAGGTTGTTGCGTCCTTGGGCAGAGAATTGAACTCAAATTTTAATTCAGAAATCACCAAGGAAAATTAAATGTTGTAACTCATATTAGTTCAAATTCTTCAGAGTTGTTGCAGACAGCGTTGGCTGTTGGCATGAAAGGTCTCCTGTCGAGGTCTGTGTCACAGGGAATTTGAAAAAGCCTCTGACTGAAGACACTCTGTTTTCCCCTAGACAGTCTCATGAAGGATGAGGATGGTCAGAGTTGTCCATAATTTTCTTGATTTTATGAAGAATCCTTCTTTGCATCATCATCTCCAGACGTTCCACAGCCAGCCTCTTTATCAGGTTATTAGTTTGTTTGCATTTTCATTTTCATTTAAGCGGTTAAATGAAATATCTGAAGAATCCTGAGAATACACAATATTTTCTTCCGTTACTCGTACTAAGTTACTGTTTTTGTTAATCCATCAATCGTCAGAATAACCGACAGAACAATCGATTGCTGTAACAATTGTGAGCTGCAGCTCCACAATTATATACCACTGTATTGATGTATCACATAAAAATCCCATCAGAAATACACTGAAATTAATGACTGTGGTGAGAAAAAGTAGAAAAATGAATTAGGGTTCAAACCAGAGTTGAGTAGTAGCTAGTTGCATTTACTCAGTTACATTTACTGAAGTACGTTTTCAGGGGGCGGAAATGTACCTTTAGGAGTATTTTTACTACATTGTACTTTTTACTTTTACTTGAGTAATATTTGTGGATTCTCTACCCACTGTGAGCAACTTCACTGAATGAGGAACAAGCTCGTTTTAACCATAAATTCACCAGACGCCGACACACACCTGCAGTTTTTGTTGAACTTTCATCTGTTTTATATTGAAACAAATTAATGTTGAAACATTTTTTTCCCCCATTTGTCTGATTTTATTATTTTTTTGCAAGGATGTTATTTGCATTATTTTAATTTTGATCCTTAAAGTACCAACATTTCCACATGACTTTATATTTTGGTCCATCCGATGATGCAACTTTTAAATATTAACTGATTGATGTTTTGATCAGTCACTCAAGACTTTAATAGACTTTTTTTTGTTACCAAATGCTCTTTTGTTCTTTCTTGAGTCATTTCTTGGACGGCTACTTTTTACCTTTACTTGAGTAAAAATACGTTGAAGTGATGCTACTCATACTTGAGTACAATTTGCCGCTCTGGTGAAAACAGTTTTTCACAAGGCGTCATGTAAAATATGCCAAACAGGTATTTTGGACATTAGGCTTCTTGGACAGTGATCAGAAACTTCTACAGACTGTATCCCCTCACCAGCACTTTCCCCACCCCCCTCCAGAAACAAAACCAAAAAAACAGAAGTTGTGGCTCTTTGCAGACAGAAGCTCTTTTACCTTGACAGCCAATCTCTTGTCATATAAAAAGCATGTTAGACAGAGAGATGTGATCATCTGTAGTCTGTCAGAAAAAACCTGACACTGCTGGATGGCATGCAGACAAAGCAGGCTGAGCTATACATCTATCCCCCGCTGCTGGGAAGAGGAGGACTGCTGCTCTAGCAGCAAAATGCCGGTGAGGGCTCGCAGAAAGATGACTCATCAGCATTTGTTATGATCTGAACGCCCACACCAGAGGAGTTTCCTATATGATCGCGTGTGTGTGCGGTTGGGGTGGACCGGGAGGTGGGCGTGTAGCCTCTGAGTTGTGTGTGCAATCGATGACGCAGTCGACGCGTGGTGTTGCGTGCAGATCTTCGCCAGGGCAGCGGCGGTGCAGATAGATAGACGCGCTGCTCGCCGAGGCGCCGGGTGTCGGAGGCCTGCTGACGCTCGACCACGTTGACAGGAGCATGAATAAGGCAGGTCTCTTTTCCTGCAGTAATCTCTCTTCCTGTCTGCGCCTGTCGATGTGTCGGAGCGGTCTAAAAATAATGGCGACATGTCACACTTCAGTCTGCGGAGAGGAGAGGGGCTTGCGAATAACCGAGAGCGTGTGCACACTTTCATCTGCTCGTCCGAGAAAGATTTTTATTTTTTTCCCCCCTGTAGTCAGCGGTCGGTTGTTAAATGTGTTTTGGATACATGCACACCGAACGGGCCTGGGAGAGCGATTTGGAGAACTTTAGCACAGGCTGGATTATACAACGACATCCTGAGCTATAATCATCTGACAGCCAAAAGAGCATATTACACATATTGCAAAAATACCAAGACAAACTAGTTCATCCACCCAAGCAAACAACCCGATTTCAATGAGGGAGCGGCGTTAAGCAGAGAAGCATCCGAAAGGTCTGCGGTGACTCTGGGGGAGCTGCAGAGCATGACATCTGGAAAACAAACAAAAATAACTCTCCACATTATGCAAAACACAAGGTCCTAGTGGTGAAACGTGGTGATAGCGACATCATGATGAGGGCATCAGAGACAAACAGAGTTTTAACAAAAAAGGGGCAATCCTGGGAAAATAACTGTTAGGCAGCATAAACGTTAAACCAGAGCTTCAATGGAATGGATTTTATGGGCTAGAAGTGCAGGGGTGGGAGACACGGACTAAAAGCTTCAGCACAATATCTTGTGGTGCTATCGCGAAAACGATAAAAGTGACAATAAGAGCTATTTATTGTTTCCCTTTTTGGTAACCGTAGAGATTCTTTAGGACACTGGTTATATGAAGGAGTGTGATTTGTATCACCAAGCTGCACAAGCCGGCATTGAGAAAAACTGGAGAAACTAGAAAAACTAAACAGATTTGGGGGTTTTCAAACAGCATTAGCTGGCATGTGTCGAGGCAACAAAAGATCAAAATCGTAAGAATAAAAACAAATATAAAATCTAAACAATACACTTCTAATTATAAAAAGTTATAAGAGTCTAGTCAAAGTCCACACTTAAATCTGACAGAGAATCTGATAGAGCTTGTAAATTGGTGAGTACAGACACTCATTATACAACAGGTCTCCTTTGCAAACTCTGCTATTTGCCAAAAGAAAAATGGACAAAACTTTTTAACTCCAGTTGAAAAACTTGCAGCTGCAATTGCAGCAAGAACGGCGTTCTACGAAGACGATTGCGTTCTACAAAACAGGTTCGTAACCATGCGTCGCTTTTATTTCACATTACAAACCTTACATTAGACCTTATGTTTGATCATCTAAATCATAACATTCCAATAAAATACATTGGAGTTTTGGGCTGCAATGTGACACAATAAAAAAAAGAATAAAAAAAAACAACATAAAAACTTTTGTACGGTATTGTATTTGAGGATTGGTACAATCCATGGTATTAAAGAGAACTGAACATGGAACTTTCTGCTTTAGGGAGCAAGAAAGGCAAACTCCATAAAACTGAGCATGGCGTGATACGGCTCACTGTCCAGGGCGGCACAGTATTGCGGGGCGTGTTGCACTGGACGACGTTTCTGTACTGCGTATTGGATTCTCCTATCAATAAGGAGCAAGGCGGCTAACAATGGGGAAGATACTTTGACGTCTGCATTTGGTTATCTCTAGTTCAACATCTGAAATGATCAGATTGATAAGTGCTGAATTGGGTGTGGGATTTTTTTTGGGGGGGGGGGGTTGGAGGGTTGAGAGAGCAGAAAAGGGCGGGGCTTACCCGGGGCTTCATTCAACCAAGAAAAGCCACTGGACGTTGAGTCTT
Organism: Xiphophorus couchianus; assembly: GCF_001444195.1. Lineage (NCBI taxonomy): Eukaryota > Metazoa > Chordata > Actinopteri > Cyprinodontiformes > Poeciliidae > Xiphophorus > Xiphophorus couchianus. The sequence continues at coordinate 24,264,047 of NC_040250.1, read as the reverse complement.
GCTGTATCTCTTGCTAGCATTCTTTCCTTGACGTTAGAAGAAGGATTCCCTCTTTAGTGCCTCTACCTTCATATTTGATTCTGTGTCCTGCTGGAAAATACACGCACACACACACCGACACACTCACTCCTCTTCCCTCTTCCCACTCCCCCCCCCCTGGCTCTTACTGCTGTAGTTTCAGCTGCATTAAACATTGAACAATATTCCTTATTATGGCAGAAACACGCCCACTGAGGCTCTTCTCCCCCCTCCCTCACCCTTTCATATGCACCAAAGAAGATTTTACAGACGCAAGCACTGCGTTACGGATGCACATCAATGAAAACGCGTGTGTTTGCTGAAATACACGCATGCACGCACACACACACACACACACACTCACACATGCACGCACACACACACACGCACATGCACGCACACACAGAGACACAACGCAGCCGGTTTAAATGGGGAATCTGTAGTCATGGAAACCCGATCTGATTGCGTTTGAGTCAAGGCACATGTCCCGAGATGAGGTGGCCAAATACACACAGATATGCATATGGATAATGGGCCACGCTCACACACTTAAACACCCCCAGACCCCAACACACACAGACTCATCAGCTTTTGCTCCTCTTTTATGGCCCGAGGCGGAGAGAGCGGGGGACCCTGATTCAGGGGACCGGGAGGTGCCGAGCGAAATGAAAGAACAGCAGAGAATAAGACGAGAGAAGGAAATGAAGAAGGGGTGGCCGTGATACACACACGCACGCACACCGCCGCAGAGAGATAGAGGAGAGGGGATGGGAGATGCTGCAGGCATCACATCAAAGCTCCCTCTCCATCCGGCCGCTCGGACAGAGGGGCCTGTGTGCGCGCGGTGGGTTTACATGTTGCTGTTCATGTTGCACCTGTCGTTCCAGAACTGGAGCTTCACACACTGCAAAAACACAAAATCCTACCAAGTGTTTTTGGCCTAGTTTCTGCAGTGCAGATATCTTAAAAGAAGACGGAACTAACTTGCAGGTGACTTTTCAGTAAAAATGTTGGAGCTGGTTTTTAGCCAACAATTCCTTAAAGAGGCGGTATTATGTGTTTTCCAGGCACATAGTGCCATTTTATAGCACAGTCAAGTAGCTATGTTCCCTTCAGTTGATTTTGCATCATAATTTAACACCTTGGATTTGGGCATTTGTCTCTTTAAGAAGCTCCTTCTCTTTCTGAAACTCCGCCTTCAGAAAGTCATCACAACATGGCTCCTCTCTGAGTTACTCAACAACGTTTTTACCAGCATCTCAATGAGAAGTAGCTCAGTATAATGAGCTCAGCAAATTCACAGTTCCACCAAGTGTTTGCTAGTTGCTGCTGGCTAGTCTTGAGGAACTGACAGGGGGAGTTGCAGTGGAGGGCTGCTCTGTGAGGCAGAAGCTCCAGAAGCTTAGAAAGTGCAGCTCCGAGGAGGAGATGTCCCTTATGTCTCCTTTATGATGCAGGAGCAAAAGGTCAAATTAGAGTGACATTCAAAATAACCGATAAAAAAATAAACCAAATGAAACTCTCAGCAGCTACGTCTACCTGCTTCCTGGTGAAATGTTCTCATTTAACGTAAATAAAATCACAACAAAGAAAACTTGTGTTTGGCAGCTTCTTCCGACGCCACAATTAACAACGTAATCTTACAGAAGTAAATTGAATTGGATTATGAATGGCCCGGATTAGAATAAATTGGATTTTAATTGGGCGAAATAGGACTATTTAATTAGAGTTTGATTCCGCTTGTTTATCTTATTTGGAAAGCGTCACGAGTTGACCTTTTTTGAGTGAGACGGCTCTATATGCAAATAAACCAGACACCAGAAATTAAATACTTTCAGGTCATCGGTGGAGCAGATTGTAATAACGTTCCGGTAATGACAAAACAAAACAATTACAGGTTGTACATTCTGGCCTCAGTTATTTTAACAGCAATAACGTCTGTAATGATACAGACATTATTGTGGCATCGACAATTATCAGCAGCTCTTCTGATGGGTAAAAAGCCTTTAAAAGAACTCAACATTTAATGTAAATAATTTCCTTTTCCATCAAAATGACCAGTAGCACAATCATTTGACCCCAACAATCCCTCTGAACTCCCTGACTTTTTATTTCATTTTTTCTACTCGACCCCGTTTCCCTTCCCTCTGTAACCGCTGTCCTCTCGCTGGGTCTCACCGAAAACAAGCAGGAAGCGAGCGCTCGCACAAACATCCTGCCATGATCTGATGAATTTTTCACATTAGGGAATATTTTTAGAGACCGTCGTGAAATTATTTATTTTCACTCAGATGAGGTCAGGGGGGGGTGTACTGTATTTTGTCGTTTTCTGTTCCCGATACAATATTCCGTTTTAACTCGATTCTTTTTTTTTTTTTTTGTTATCAGACAACAAAACTTGTTCTCTCTAACACAGCTTTTTACTTTATTTTATTTTATTATTTCATTCTGCGGTGCCCAACAAGCCTGCACTCAGTGCGCTGAAGGCTCATTCAGGCTCCAGTCTGCGTATGAGTGCAGCCTCATGCGTGATCTCTCGCCTCGCATCAGTGCGGGGTCTTGAGGGGCCGTCATATGCTGGTTCTTTGCCTCTCCTCGGAGGGCTCCTACGCTCCGGTTGCCTGGTAACCCTTGAGTTTCTGATTGGGGAGCCGACTTTTTTCACCCGGAAAATGAGAGAGCGAGAGAGAGAAATCAGAGGGAGTTGCATTAAATGTTGATGAAGCTGTCAACAAGAGATGCTTGCTCTAGGCTTGGAGCGCTGGGACTTGGAGATGGTCAGGATCGAGGGATGGAGATCCTATAGAGCTGTTTCTCTCATGGAGTAAATATGTCAGAAAACAAGTTAATAATACAAAAATAGCTCTGGTGCCTGAGAGCGTGTGAACATGAAACTTTTTTTTTTTTTATGTTTGGAACTGAGTCAAATTAGCTGAGTTTTTTTCCTTTTTGTTTTGTGTTAATTAGATTTTAAAATATCTATGCCTTTTGGCGTGCCGTGGTGGCGTAGGGGTTAGCGCGACCCATGTTTGGAGGCCTTGAGTCCTCAACGCAGCCGTCTCAGGTTCCACTCCCGGACCCGGTGACATTTGCCGCATGTCTTCCCCCTTTCCTGTCAGCCTACTTCCAAAAAAAATAAGGGATACTAGGGCCCACAAAACGACCCCCTGGCGGGGTACAAAAAAAATAAAATAAAAAAAAATCTATGCCTTTTAAAGCTGCAACCCAGAGAGGAACATTTCTGGGTCCACCTATTAAAACATTTCTGAAAAACTATTTTTAGGATCAGACTGTAATGAGAAGCCACAGGATTTCCCAGTTCAAAGAAAATACAGCAAAATGTGCTACAACTCACAGTTTGAGAAGAATTTCACCTAAAAAAAAAAAAAACATTTGAGAAACAATGGTTGTTTTTTTTCTGCTCTTCTAATTCAGAGGTTTACATTCAATCATCGTGACCATGAACACTGCAAAAACACAAAGTCTTACCAAGTATTTTTTGGTCTAGTTTCCAGTGGAAATATGTTACTACAGTTGAAATAAGACTAAACTAACTTACAGGTAGCTTTTCAGCAAGATATGGTATCTTATTTTAAGTCAATAATTCCTTGATTAATCCCAAATTGTGGAACAAGTTACATTGTTTGTGTACATTTTGTATGTCGGTATGGGATTTTTAAAACTTTTTATTTTTCTATGTATTTCAGTTTTAATGTAAAGCACTTATTCTCTAGTGATTTTTGAAATGTGCTGTAGAAATAAAGTTGATTGACTGATTAATATCAATTAACTTTAAAAAAGAACTGGTTTTATTGCAGATTATTTTACCTATAAAGAGATATTTTCCCCATGTCCAAATCCAGATGCACTTCTTGTCATTGGTGTCAGTTAGCTCAATCCTTGTCTCATCTTAGCATTAAGTAAAGTCAAATGTATTTATATTGCACTTTATTAACAGTACCTAACTGCACCATGGTGTTGCACGAGTTTATCAAACACAAATAGCCAATGGAAAACCTCCATTCTCAGAGATGTGTATGTCAGCCATGATGTATTATTATGACAATTTGTGGAGAATAAATTACATGTAATATAATGTAATAGTTATAATATGTAAAACATATGCACCCGTTTTTTGATTTTCTTCTTTGCTCTTCAATTTAGTCTGAAAAAAAATATACTTTAAATTAATCAACAAAGCCCCAAAATTAATATGACATCCACGTCCATGGGAAACACAAAAACCATCATCATCATCATCAAAAAAAAAAAATTATCTGGACTCACATTTCATTTAGTGAATCCCATCTGATGCCACGTTGGTGGCTGAAAGCTCGACTCCAAAAAAAGATAAAGTAGTACACTGATGCATTGTTACAAGCACAGCCCTGACCAAATGCATTCCAGTAAAAATGGTCAAAATTCAGCAGAAAGAACTAACTAAAAAAACAAACACACAAAAACCAAATATTCATCATATCTGTTACGGTTGCAGGACTGTTTTTTAATGTTTCAGTTATGAGATAATATATCATCTCTCTGTCACCACATTTCCCAAAGTAAACATATTTTTTGTCACTGTACAGAAACCCAACACCAAGCATGATTTTGTGTTCGTTTGCTCGTACGCGCTGGCCTCAAAGTGCTCTTTACATCTGGAGCCTGAACTCTGCAGATGAACCCAGATCAGCTGTTTGTCCCGCAGGAACTCCGGAGATGAGACTTTCTGGCTCATCTGATTGGCTGGCAGCTGTGTGTCACACACACACACACGCACACACACGCATACAGTTATAAGAATGTTTTTTTTTGTCGCTTTAGTATATAGACCTCTGACACAAGAACACATCGTAAGTTGATGGAAGGGGAGACAACAGTCAACAGTGATCCTTGCGTGCTCTGCAAAAGACGAATGCAGCTCCAGCAGGAGTTTTTTCTGAGAGAAGAGACAGTTAACCTTTTATTTATTTTTATTTTTATTTTATTCATAGCCTCTTTAAATAAATAACATTACTCTGCAGAAGCTTCAGATGCTAAAAGCTGAGTGCACATGCTTTCAAAAGTAACGTCATGAATAATTTTTGTTGTCACATCGTATCATACAAAGGCCTTCTGAGGTCCACTAACACTTTTTGAAGACTGACAGGTTGCTGCAGCAACCCTCTTTAAGTTAGCTCGGCTGTTTCTGTCTCTTTAAGTGACATAACGCTTATGTTATTTGTATAACTTCTTCTGGTATTTATTTATTTATTTTTCCAAATGCAGTCTCTTAGAGAGAGGAGACATGGACGACCATTTTGTTATCTTGTAACCTTCAACCTCATTGTCAACCACTGCTGGTCGGCTGTTGATTTGCAAACTCCACCAGCTTTCGTCTGTCTGTCAACAGTGGTGGACTTACTGTATTTGACCCCACGTGACATGGCTGCCATTGTAATGAACATGTGGCTCATGCTTTCTATCATTTCAGAACGGAAACGAGTGCAAATTTTGAAATATAAAACTTTTATTTACAACAGTTTCAAAGAGCTGCTTGCAGGCTTTTTTTAAGCCTTGGGAATTTCTAATATGGTGAACTATCAGCTGTCTGCATAGGATTGTGTCTATTTGGCATCGGATTTCCATTTTTATTGGATGCAATGTTGCCAGGCATTAGGTGGCATGAGATTCTGATTGTGTAACTGGAAGACCTCTCAGGTCTTCCGGTTCAGGTCTGCTCTGCATCCCCAGAACCAGAACCAAACGAGGAGAAGCAGCTTTCAGCATCTATGCACCACAAATTTGGAACAAACTTCCAGAAAACTGTAAAACAGCTGAAACACTGACTTCTTTAAATCTCGACTAAAAACCCACCTGTTTAGAATTGTATTTGAAATGTAATCAATTACAAATTTATGGATGGAACTTGACTTAATGCTTTGTTTTGATTATTGATTCTATGTTGCATTGTGATTCTGTGTTTGTAATGATGTAAAGCACTTTGAAATGTCTTGCTGCTGAAATGTGCTATACAAATAAAATTTGATTGATTGATAATGACCCTGAATTCAATAGTAGGGTTTAATTTTAGCGTATTATAGTATAGTAATGTACTTTTATTGCAGGAAATAGGGAGTTATTTCTTCAGGTGTTATGTATTAAACATAGATCTATAGCATGTATTTACAGAGTAAAAATCTATGGCAAATTCTTACTAATTTAAAAGTTTTTCAATAACCACAATAACCATGCCTGTTGTGTAGAATACTGTTCTGCTTTTTACACCTTAACTCAAGTACCATAGGTTTTTATTAGCTGTTTCATTAGTTTGGCTTTCTACTTTGCCTGGATGTTAAATAGTCATGCTAGCTTTAGCTTAACAGTTGTAGTTCTAAAAAGATCCTTACCTTACTTAGAACGATGACTGTTTTTTTGCAATTACCCCCCAGATGTTACTGACTTTTTCATGACAAGACCAAAAGGGAAGTTATACGAGTCATCTTTAAAATAAAAAAGAAAAAAAAGTCATCTTTCAGCTGGCTAGCAGTGTGTAGCAACAGAATAAGGGAGGGCAGTTCTGCTGCAGTCATTGCGCCATGCTCCATACTGCGGAAGAAAAGCCAATCGATCAATACTTTGCTGGAATTTTTTGCTTGTTTGGCAGCTGTAGCATTTTAAAACCTTGGTGTAGGCTTAATGCTTTTAACCGGCCCAATCAGGTTGCAGTCAGGAGAAAAGTTTGGTTGTAGGCACCTTGGAGCCTTCCAACAAGACAGCGGTCTGACACATCAGGCTAAATTGTAAAGTGGATGGTTTTGGTGATAAAGAGTGATTCCTAACTCTAATTGTAGGAATTTTGGGAAGAGTAAAAGTCTAGAGTAATGCCACAGAGGTATTCGAACTATAAAAAGTTGAAATATCTCCGCAGTAGCTCCTCCCACCGCAGCAGTGCTAGCTCCAGCTCCACAGGAAGGGAGAGATACTCACGTAGTGGCCCTAAGTTAAAGCCGTAATTTTCAGCTATAAAACTAAAACAGATGATTCTGTAACAAGAACTACACTTTATTACATTTATAGAGTCGCTGCAAAATTCATTGGAAGCTGAAACTGAATCAAACTTCTGTATTCGAAGGTTTTTGAGGTGAGAGGTACAGCTCGAAGTACAAACAAATGTATTTATGTAACCCCTAAATACTTCTACTACTACTATACCTTGAGTGTTCTAGCTTTGGTTTTCATCTGTGATTGTATTTTGATTATTTCTTTATTTTTTCAGTTCAGCCTAGATCTTATCGGTTCATTTCATTCTCCCTGAGATTCAACCTGTCCCAATGTCGTTTCTCCTCCTATGCTTTTGTAAGTTTCATTATCGATGATTTTATTTTTGTGATTAAATACCTATATATGCCCTAGTCCCTTTCAAACTCAAAACGTGACACGTCTCTGAATAGCAAATTTCCTTGTTCTATCACTACTTGTTTTTCCACACCACAAGCTTTAAGATTTAAATCTATTACAGTAAAAGGTATTAGAAAATCTAAGCGGAAGACTATTTTAAATTGATATTACTGTTCAGATTTCTTCCCAGTGTGAGCTGAATTTCACCAAGTGATGCCATTTGTCACAGATTCTGTTCATAACCTTTGAGAACAGAATTTCTAGGTGCAGCGAAGGTGTTGAGGGGATCCATCTTGCTTTTGCTCAGGAAGACCTCTGCTTTTTGCAGATGATGTAGTCCAATTGGTTTCATCAGACAGCTGTGGCTCGCAGTTGAGTGTGAAGCGGCCGAGATAAGAATCAGCATCTCCAAGTCTGAATCCATGGTCTTGATTGATCCGGAAAAGGGTGTAGTGCCTTTTTTGGGTTTGGGGACAGTGTTCTGCCCCAAGCGGAGGAGTTTAAGGATCTTCTCGGGGTCTTGTTCATGAATGAGAGAAAAATGGATGCTCCTACCCATATGACCAAAACAATGACATCAGGGATACAAGCTGCTAAAATGAGTCTCCTCTTGGTGTGGGCTCCATCTTAGAGACGGGGTGAGAAGCTCAATTATCCCAGAGGGCCTTGTTGTACAGCCTCTGCTCCTCCTCTCCGACAGGAGTCAGTTGAAGTGGCTCAGGATCTGGTTAGGATGCCTCCTGGATGACTCCCTGGTGAGCTGTTCCACACATGAGACCCAAAGGAAGACCCAGGACACACTGGAGGGACAATGTTTCTCGGTTTGTCCCAGAGGACCCAAGTGGCCAAGGCGAAGGAAGTCTGGGCCTCTCTGCTTAAGCTTCTGCCTCCATGACCTGACCGTGCATCAAGCGGAAGATGACATCAGGGATACAAGTGGCCTACATGAGTCTCCTCTTGGTGCAGAAGATGATGGATGGATGGATTACCGGAAAATAATTCAGCCAGCTTGACATGTATTTACTTTCCATTGGAAATCACTAACATTTATACCAAACATGCATCCATTCAGATATTTATGGTCTTTTACCATTGAGAAGAGAACCCTATAGAGATCCAAAGGCATTCTCAAAACAAAATGGTTTTTTCCTATGAAACATTCCTGAACCCTCTTGAGAGAGAGGTTTCCCAAAAGTATCCTGATCAGATCCCAGAACGACTTCCTTTTCCAAATCTTGGTTCGATCCCTTCCTTCAAGCCAGTTTGCACAGGAGACCAATGTGGGAACCACGGCCTCAGACAGGACACCCCCCTTAGCCATGAACGTGCTACAACCCGCTTGAGGTGGTGATACTGCAGATGGGTTACATTTTTACTTCCAAATAAAAACAATTTACTTCAGGAAGTTTGGAACACAAGTTCAAATATTTTCAAAAAATCCCCATCACCTGATTGTAGTGCTACATATGGCTGCATGGAAACCAGCCGACACATGCGCCCACTTGATTTCACAGCAGCACTAGAGCAGGCTTATGTGTAAACTTGGCATCCCTACAGCTCTCCGTGGGGCAACCTTGTACCGTTTTTGTCTGCAGCAGACGCTAACAATGGGGAAAACAGGGTTTTTTCCATTGGGAATGCATTCCGTTAAATACATTTCACTCGTTCCGCTACAGTTCAGAGCCTTTTTACGAATGTGTTAGATTTAAAATTGCTCTGCCACTGTAGCAAGACTGCTTCTTCTGAATGTCTCTTGATTCAACAGAGGGCTTACATTTGGTCTCTCGCGTTCCCCTGGTGAGACGCCTTGTGCTCTTGATATTTCTTTTAATTGTGCCAAGCGTCTGTGTGTGTGCGTGGCTGTGTATGGTGGGTGTATTAAGGTGGTAGCACACGCTCTGCTCCCTGTCAGCTTTGCTTCCCTCGGGCATCAGTGTTTTCCCTTGCAGCTTCCCCGGGCTTTAACGACAGTAACAACAGCAGTTGCAATCGTTTTGGGACGGGTGGCTGGGGATGGGTGGTTGTGTTTGATGTGTGTGTTTGTGGAGGGATGAGCTACTCGTGTAGCCGCTATGCTCCAAGTGTGCATGGATTTATGTCCCTTTGTGTGTGTTTCGCTCTGTCTTTGCTCATTTTGGAGAAGGCTTGTTCATTAGGTCTATGGGGAGATGTGCTTTCTGCTGACTTTGTTAGGTTCTGAGCCAGAAGCTCTCACTGATCCATAGTGTCCCACACACACACACACACACACACACACCCACACCCACACACACACCCACCCACACACACACACACACACACACACACACCCACACCCACACACACACAGCTGTCTGCAGAGGAAGCTCCTACTGCATATTAGTATAAAAAATATGGATTCCACATATAACGTCCCACAACTTTCACATTCATTTAAAATCATATGGGCCACTCTGCAGATTGCAACTCGTTTTCTTTAATGTGGCCTGTAGTATTTTAAGAAATTACAGATTAGAGAAAAGGCCTACATATTTTCCTTGAATATTTCTCTATTCAAGGAAACGATACTATGTATTTTTTTATGGGGATTTTATACCTTTAAATAAAATTCAGTGCAAACAACTGCCTTCAGACGCCAGTAACTCTGTAAATAGAGGCATCCTGTTTGTTACTGAATCACAGCGTAAATATAGTTTATAAAAAATACTGTGTGTGTCAGACGTTTGTCAGAGAGCATCAGTGGACAAACAGCAACCTGAAAACGGCATGAATGCAACAGTTAAAGTTGACAAGAGTAGTGACTCTGGAGGAGCTGCAAAGATGAACGACTCAGGTTGGAAAATCTGTTGACAGGACAACTATTGTTAGACTCTACGGGAAGAAGAAAGCCTGCGCTGGAAGAGACCATAAAAACTCATCACTGATGGAGTTTATGGGTAGGAGGGACTAAATATACACACAACTGAATGATGTGAATCAAAATATCTTCATGGGTTTGCTGGCCCAGTCAAAGTCTACATCTAAAACCAGTGGGAAGACTTGAATAATGACAATAATTTTATTTAAAAAGGGGATAATGTACACCTCAAACATAAATGTCACCATTTGTTGTACTGTTTATAGCATAAGCTAATTAGCTAAATAGCAATAGAAGTCCCTAGATAATTTCCAAAAATGAATATATGATGTAATAATGAAGATATACAATGCAATACTACAAATTTGATGTTCACAGATGATGTTAAACCAATATGACCATATTTGACCTACTCTGCAAAGCAAATGGGCAAAAATACATGTTTCTAGATTAGGGTTGGGCATTTATTGTGATAAATTTCATATCATGATAAGAATTTTGATTTATCATTGCAAAGCTAAATTTGAATTAATCATGTTTGAAAAACTCCAAGCTGTCCCAGGGTTTCCCCTGGTATATTACAAGGCTGAAGGGCCACCAGGCTTTACTTGTGCCCCCACCAGTCTTAACATTGCTTATTTATTTAAGTTTTTTTTTTTTTTTTTAAATGTTTGCATTTTTTTAGACTTTATATTTGGTGTTCAAGTATTAATCTTCCAATCGTCCGATAACACATAATTATCAAGTGATATTTTCAAGTTTCCTGTCAACTTTAAACATTTTTTAACTCAAAAACATGATGGGCTGTTGGATGAATGACCGCCCTGGCGCCCAACCACCAGGCTTAGCAAGTTTTGTAGGGGGAAACCTTGTGTCTGTATCGTTGGGATTATTATTTTTTTTACCATTTCCTCCGCTGTTTGCTCAATAAGAGTATCGATAAATATCAATACAAATTAAATGATTATTATAAGCAGGGACTGTGTGTAGCTTAGTGATGCAAACTATGTGACTGGTGTCCTGAAGGACATTACAAATAAGAATGGATTTTAAGAACAGGATTTGTACCATATAGTCACAGCCATATAGTTACCTAAAAAAGAAGTAATAAACAGGGTTTTTTTATTGTCATTTTTATTGTTATCACAACAGTAACACAAAATACCGTGATACAACTTATCACACACCCCTTCTCCAGATATGTCACATTAGCAGTGAAGTACCCCAGAAAAATGCTGTAGGTTCCAAAAGGTGAGAAAATGTGAAACATTTCATGCATTTTAGAGGGGTGCGGTTTCATCCAAAATGTACTTATATATATATATTTTTTTGCATTAAACATAAATAAAATGTAGATCTTGCCTTGCTCGCTTGGATGTAAAAAGCAGTAGTGCAACAACGACTGTTATTTTGCCTGTACGTATATTTGCTCATAATCAGATATGGACACAACAGATGTTTCGTTCAGCTTTTTTTTTTTCCTCGCTGATCGTTATTGGACGCCAGCAAAGCATTGCAGAGACATCTGCCTTCAGGCTGGTGTTCATCTGTGGCTGCAATTAATTAAATGTTGTTTGGTGCGGACAACAACCACTCCCATACTTCAATACAGATCGCCTCTTGTTGGACTGCTTATGCTCCAATATGACAGTTATCTCTGAAGGCATTTTCACAAATGACATTTCCTTATCATATTCTTCCCCTCTCGGTCCCAGAGCAGACAGCCCGCTGAGCCACTCATCAGACCGAACGTTTTTGTTATTTTCTGCCAACAGCTTACCCCACAGATGCCCAACCAGAATCTCCTAATGCGAATCTGTGTGTTCCCTCCTCTCAGGTCTGGATGACTGCCTCCAGCAGTACGTGAAGAGCTTTGAGCGGGAGCAGATAGGAGGAGAGCAGCTGCTGCACATCACCCACCAGGAGCTGGAAGAGCTCGGCGTCACCAGAATAGGACACCAGGAGCTTATACTGGAAGCTGTGGACCTCCTCTGTGCCTTGGTCAGTCCCCGTACTGGGTTGTTTTAACCCGGGGGTGTCAAGCTCATTTTTGTTTTGGGCCAAATTAAAGTCATGAATGCTGTTAAAGGGTTGGTTGTGCCAGAATGTATTCATAAAACCTGCTCACCAAGTCTTAAAATATCCATGAATTCTTAAAATTAAATAATATTATTGAACATCTTTTCAGTCCCTCCGGGATTTCGTATTTGTGGTGCTAATTTGGAAATATTTGCAATACTTGCACTTATTTATGATGGTTAATGCGACTTTTTATTACTCGCTGTACAGATCATGGACTATAATCTGACATCAATTATAGTCCATGATCTATGATCCGTGAACTGCTGCTGACGCAGCAGTTCAGTACAAACACAGTTTTTGGTCATTTTTGAGAAAAATCTGCAATAAACTCCCAATTATTAGCGCAAAAAAGTGCAGGGATTTGTTGATGTTGCTTGAATTTACACAATCATTCTAAAAAAAACTGCAGGGACTGATTGATATAAGCGTTCAGCTGAGATGTCTTACACACACAGAGAGAATGCTAACTTTGTTTGCTGCGAGTGTGCGAGATGAGTTTACAGCGACGTTTCTGGACTGTGTAGTACAGAATTTGACCTCTTAGGGTGTCCGTTATCACTGGGCAGAGTACTGTCACTTTAAGAAGGTTCCTAATTGTAAATTCTGGACTTGTGCATTTCTGTTGCTTTGCTTTTTGACCCAAGTGTGAATGTGAGAATGCGTGGCTGTGGGTATGCATGTTAGGGCCATTACAGACCATATGGACTGGCTAACTCAGAGCTAGCTTTTCACTCTTAGAAAAAGCAGTTTGTGTGTTTCTGGCTCTAGAATCAACTAATTTACTATGATGGTACCTGCGTAACCAAGTGTTTTTGGTCTAGTTGCTAGGGCAAATATCCTAGTACACATAAATTAAAACTAAGATAACTTATAAGTAGCTTTTTGGAAAAATAGGAGCCAGTGGAGCAAGTACTTCTCAGTAATATTAAAGAAATATTGACTTAAAACAAACTCCTATGTCTTTCTGAAAAGTTACTTGATACTTGATTTTGTGATATATTTTTTTTCTGCAGTGTGGGGGTTGTTGATTAATTTCCTACCGGTTCCTTCAGGAAGTCACGATGTTGCAATTGTAACAATGAATGCAAATTCAGCCATCATTCGCAAATTTTGCGCAGACTTGCAATTTTGATCAATCTTTGCAGCTTTTCCACAAATCTGACCAATCACCATAAGGTTTTCTGTGTTTGATTCTTTTCTCATCAATACCTACACCTCATGAAGTTTGAGCTTAAAAAAAAAATTATGGCAAAAATAAACCTAAATTGCAACTTTGACTGAAACGCGTTAAAAAAGTTGAGGCAAAACCAGTAATCTTAAGCCGCAGCAATCACAGAAGAACATGTCAGCATCCTGGAGGGACTGTCTTATGGTCCTTTAAGTAAACTGTCTTTGATTCTTTGGTCATATTGACAATGTTTTCCACTTACACTGTGGGCTGAACATGATCTTGCTATAGTTTTGATAACCCAGCGTACTGGGTCAGGTTTTTAACCCAAGAAATGGGTTGACTGATTTAAAAATATATTTTTGTCATAAATAAATGTGTCCATTGTTTCTAATTTCCCCATAACTCATAAGTAGGACTACTACTGTAAGTAAGTCATATATGGGCGAAAGTGAACGGTTTTTATTTTCAGTTAACATTTCCACTAAACATATTCAATTTGTAGAAATGTAAGCATCATAATAAAATAAATAATCAACATACTGCATACAATTTAAAGATTTTTGTCCCCCTCTTTGGTTAAAATTCCATAACTTTAAAGATAATTCTGAAACACATGAACAAAAAACATGCCCTCACGTTGTTTTGGTTTTTTTACTTCTTCCACATTTTGTTGCTTTATATTTTGCTGATGTCATCTTGTCACATAACCAGTTGCCTGTGGAAAATTCTAATCGATGGAAAATGTTAGAAGATGGATAACATAATAGTTTCATGAAGAACATTAGTTTAAAAACAATGAGCTAACTGGAAAGCTGGCATGGCCGCTGTAGCACTGCAAGAGCAACAAAAAAACAAATATTTCTAGAAGTACAGATGAAGCCAGAGGCTTTTGTAATGCAATATTCCTTAATTATGTTAGCTGCTAGCTGGCCAAGTGCCTCATTGATTGGTCTGCTGAGTACTGCTCAGTTACATCTACTGTGTGTTTCTGCAACACACTGGTTAATCTTTGATCACAATAACCAGTTTTTCCACTTTTAAATTGGTACTATTGTCTGGTCTCATCCTTTTTGATTCATTGTTTTGTGCAGAATCTACTGCATGCATTTTTGTCAAAATGTGTGGATAGAATTTGCGAAGACATTTAAAAAAAAACAAAAAAAAAACAAGACAGTATCATGAAAACACAGCTTTATATCTACTTTCTGGAGCATCAGTTATTGAAACTGTCTTAAAAAAAAAATAGCAAAGCAAACTAGAAAATTCCTGAAGAAATTTAACCGGGCCCTGCCAAAGTGTGCCCGTCGGTTTGGACCCAGCGTTCTGATGCTAGAAATTAGCATCAGAACGCTGATGCTAATTTTATTTTTATTACGCTGATGCTAATATTATTGCACCGCCTATGGCGCCATAGGCGGTGCAATAATATTAGCAACCTGAGGGGGATATTGAGGCTTTTATTTTGAAAAAAAAACAAACATAAGCTTCATATTAAATGACCACACTAATTAAAATGTCTAACAGTGTTTGGGTTAAATCCGTTATTTACTGGCCAAAACAGCCAGCAGCTCTAAATGGCAGCTCAGCCCTCTGTTTTAACTGAGTGTTAGTTAGAACTACAGTGATGCGTATTTGTAGTCCTCTCATCTAATCTCATCTAAAAATTGTCAAGGCTTTTATCTTTGAAATTTTTGTTAAGCTTAATTTCAAAGGGCCAAACTAATCCCATGTATAACAGTCATTGGATTGAATCAGTTATATAATGCTCAAAAGAGCAATTACCTGATCTAAAAATATTCAAGGCTTTTATTTTGAAATTTTCAGTATGCTTCATTTTAAAGTTCCAAACTAATCCCATGTGTAACAGTTACTGAGTTAAATCAGTTATATACAGCCCATAGCAGGAAGTAGTTGTAAAGGCCAGTTCAGTCCTGATCTGTTTCAACTGAGTCTTCCACTATAGATAGAACTACAGTGATGCGTATTTGTAGTCCTAACCACCAGCCAATAACCTCCTGAGTTCCGTTGCTATGGTAAATAATTCTCTCTGCCAACTGTCAGCTGAGTGAGACATGCAGGGGGAGACAATTCTCTGTTTGAGCCAGCCAGTTTGACACAAAAAAAGCATTCGGAACAACTCCTTCCCGTTCGGGAACCGTAATACATATTCGAAAAGCGTTTGAAGCGTATGAGAGGGCTGTTTGTCGTCTCCGATAGTCCCGCGACTCATATCTCTATCTCACTCACAGTATTAACGGTGATAAGAGAAAGAAATGGTGTGCCCAGATCTGAAAGTTTTGAGAAATATATGGAAATACATGGGAGAGAGCCTGAGAGAGCGACAGAAAATCCTGTCGCATGACTTTGCTCTGAAGCACCGTGACAGAAAACCGTACGGCCTAGAGAAATTTCGAAAACATTTTACCGGAGCAGACAGTTTGATACCAATTGGGCGATATTTGTGGGCGTGACGGCGATTTCAAAATTATTTTGGGGTCAAAAATTCTCTTCATTTCTCGCTCTAAAGGAGCGGCAGTTGGTGTCAGTTACGCTCTGCGTTTCGGCAGTTGGAAATTTGGATCGTTTTTCGCTTTTTACGTCGCCATCGTAAGTCCGATTCCCAATAAAAGTAATAGCTCCCTTCTCAGCATCGAGCCGCACGTTTTGATACCACTTTTGTGGGGGTGCAGGCAGCGGTACGAGCCGCAGTAACGGTGAAAAATAAATAAAGAGACATTCTATTGGGTGTAGAATAATAGGTGCCTGCCATGCAATGCATGGAGGCAGTTACAGGGTAGTAGGGGAAAAGTGGTAACGTCTATAATAAATGTTTGAAACTGATGAGAACTGATTTCCGGTACATGTAACAGAGTAACTTTAACACTTCCTATCAAAAGATAACACAACACGTCAGGATACCACCGTAATCCTTAATAAGGTTGGGTTGGGGAGTGGATCGAGGTTTAGATCCATGTAGCAAACTCTCTATAACGGCTGTTTTACGACCGTTATCGCTAAAAACCGTAATTATGAAACAAAATCTTTTTCCCTTGAACGTCTAAGCACGTCTAGCATGTAATTACGAAATTAGCACCGAATGAACTTGTAAATGTACATTTTAGCGGGGACAGTTTCCACCAGCTTCACACTACTAACCTGTAAACAAGAATAGTTTAGCGAACGAAGAACGACCGCCATCTTTTTCCCCAAACTGTGTCTGAGGCGTGAGGGGGAAAGGGGCGGGGCTCCTCACTCTAGGTCTCCTGGTGAAACGCTGTCTATAATTTGGTTCTTTTTTTTTCTTTTTTTAATTTCACGTGGTATTTTGGTCAATTTCACTCTAAAAAAAAACATATATAATGCATCGTAATACTAATAATTTATGTGGTGGCTTATACCCTTAAATCTTCTTGACTATATAAACAAATGATTATTACAATCTCCCACTTTATGGTGAATCACATTAGCAGGGCGCACCATTGAACACAGATTTGTCTTTTTTGTGTGTGTTTAGGGTCTTAACTGTGTTTTGTGGGTGTTTTTATTCATGGTGTTGTAAGACAAGACAGCAGTAGCTATCCAAAGAAGACCTACCTGTGGGTTCAGGATTTATTTTTACTGTTTTGTTTTTTGTTTTCTTGAGTTTCCTTTTGGTAGTCTTCCCCTGCAGGTATGGAGGAGGTGGCGTGCCGGCCGCTGGACAGCAGGAAGCAGTGAGAAAACTGTAAAAACCAAAATGACTAAAGCTTATTATTAAATCACTTTAATCAAGTCAATCTAGAACACATTAAAAACACGGCATCACACAAACCAGTCAAACTTGGTGTAGTAGATCTGGTGCAGCCCTACCAGATAAAAGCAATATCAAAAAACAACTACATACAATTCAATCTGATTAAAAGAGACAAATGTATGTGGAACAACCACACGCCCAGGTAACGCTGCCACCGTTTTTATAATGCGGCCTTGTACAAAAACACCACATCAGGACAAACTTATTTAAGAGGATCAATTTAAAACCGTTTTCCTCCAAACCTGCCACAGCCAGCAAACACACACCTGGTCACACACACAGGAAATTGACACTTGGCCACCACCCTCCCAGCTTCCCTTTTATGGAGGCTCAGGCTGTGGAGGGAGCGCCACCTAATGGTGCCACCTGTTACACACAGTAAGCCTCCCAGGAATATGGTGGGAAGTGAGCTGGCTTTGCTGTTGCCTGGCAACATAGCATACATGACATTATTCCACTAATGTAATTGGATGATGTCAAAGTGTTATGGTGTCATAAGGGACATAATGATCTGTCCCTTATGACATCATAAGGAACAGATGCCTTGAATATCCAGCGTCTGAATCAAACTTGCAGAAGTCAAGCAGCAGCTCGGACGTTGGTTTTTCCACAGTGGATTTAACATTGAATTTTTTTCATAACTTTTCTGATACATCGATCGAACAGTCAACATGTCGCCAGTTAAAACTCATATGTTAGACGAAGAGGAAGTTAGACAATTGACTAGAGATGAATTGGTCATCGTGGTCCTGGATTGGTTACACAGGATTAAAGACATAGGTGCAATGCTGAGAAGGGAGGATGAACTGGAAAAACTGTTGGGAATAGCTCAGGAACAAATTGAGCATCTAAATAAAAATAATGATTCGCTCACTCAAGAGCTAAAGGAGTCTAACCGACAAAACAGGAACCTGAAAGATAAGACAATCCCAAAGTTACAACGAGAGATCGAGAACCATATTTCCCACAGGAATCAGTTGAGGTCTGACAATGATAGCTACCAAAAGAAAGTCAAAGAGTTGCAAACGTCTTTAACAAAACTCAAGAGGGAATCAAGACAGGAGGTTGATAATATTTCGAAAGGAATAGACGCAGTGGAGTCTCGTTGCACAGCGGACCAAAAGACGATTGAGAGGCATCAAGATGAAGTGCAGAGACTGGAGTTTGAGCTGTTCCAGAAAATGAACGATATCGGCATTTTGAAGAAGGAGGTTACACACCACAAAGACAGATCCACACGTCTTGAGGGCAAAATAGAGCATCTGGAAAAGCAGTTGGACAAAGCAGCGGAAGAAAAGAAAGCTCTTTTGAAGAAATTTTCAAAACCTCCAGCAGAAAAAGTGATAATAAAACCTGATCAACAGCTTTTAGCTCAGCTGACATTATGTGGACCAGCATTTATGGAGGAAAAACTGAGACGCAGGAGATTAGTAAACCATATGATGAAGAAAGAACATGAGATGAATGAACTCCTGAAGGAACAGGCAGAGAACCAGTCTGAGCTCTTAGCCTTACGACAACACAAAGCTTTACATCAACAGCAAGAAGACAGGAATGAGAAAAAAAGGTTTGAATCTGATATGAGAAAGATGAAGGACGAAATTAAAGCGTTAAATGGTGAAATACAGGCACTATCAGAAAACAGGGATCAGGATCAAGATTATATTAAAAAACTCACAGAACAAGTGAATCAGTGTAAGAACAAGTACTACAGGGAGAAGAAGAATCACGAGGATTTGCAGATTGAATACAAGGATTTGAAGGAATCCATTAAGAGCAAAGAGGCAAAGGTAGAAGATTATATTGTTGTGGAAACACCTAAAAGTGAAAGCATAGTTGAAAATCAAACTGATAAACAAGAAAAATTTCTACCACCTATTGACCAAAAGTGTGCGCGTTATCGAAGAACTTTGCCTCTGGGTGAAGGCAGGCTAGTGCCAGATTTTAAAGATGACAAGCTGGTAACACAGGGAAAGTTCAATCAGAGAAAGCCAGCGCCCCCTAGCACAAGGAAGCCTGAAATCTCAGCATTCACACCGGCACGCAGGAAGCGTATTGTCCAGGAAACTGAGAGGAGAGAAGGTAGCGGGCAACCAGGCGGAGTGACCCGATGAGAACAGTAAAGTTCCCTCATTAAGAGGTTAAAGGCAGCTGATCTGGGAACTCCTGGACCAAGAGGCTGAGGAGAAGGAATCAGTTCCTCCTTACTTATAGGCTGCTACCCCTGTGATCCGAAGCAGATGGAGAAGCAAAAGAAGATGGATGGATGGACGGACAGACGGACGGACGGATGGATGGATGGATGGATGGATGGACGGTTCCAATCATTAACTAATGATTTTCGCCTAGACTTTTATTTATTCTTGCAATTTGGCCAAAACCATAATTTTCTGATTTAATCTAATCAACTTTAGATTAACTCCTTAATAAATAACTTGTACTAACCTGTACAAAACTAAATGCAAAGGTTTTCTCCGGGTGCTCCGGTTTGTCCTACCTTCTGGAAAAAAGTGATTAGGTTAATTGGTGCCTTTTAAATTGACCTTTGTCTCTCGTTCACTAACTGCTGGAGACATTCTTTAAATGGACACACTCTTTAAAGTAAATGCATAGGTTTTCTCCGGTTTTTCCTACCTTCGGGAAAAAAAGTGATTAGGTTCATTGGTCTCTTAATTTGACCTCTGTGTCTCACTCACTGACTGTTAGAGATACAAAGAATATGAACGTATCTAGTTCAGATTCTTAATGCGTTTCTTTTTAGCACACACTCCTTACATGGCCTCATAAAATGGCTTCCAGTCCTAATGTTTCTATATTTTCTGTTTTCTTAGTGGTCTTAATTTTGAACAGGTCATAGAATATGATCAGTCTCTCTAAGCTGGAGTGTCTTCCTGTTAAAAGGGAGTTGTTCCTCTCTACTTGACTGCTCAGGATGAGGGACGGTAACAACTATCAATTGGATAATTGGATAATTGGATGAATGGATTGATGATTGATGATTGGATGCAAAGTTTTTCTCTTGGTGCCCCGATTATTTTGACTATTCAGGAAAAGAAGTTTTTAGGCTAAGGGTGTAACTTTGTGTTGCAAGTTGGTGGGAATGAAGGGGGGTTAGAGTGCTGATGCACCCACAGTCACTGGACGACCTTTTCTTTTCTAGTGCTAAGAATAAAGAGAAAACTTACATGAGAATGCCAGACAGGCTTATTCAATAAATTAAGATATGATGTGTCTTTAATATAGCAAATAATAAAGACGCAAAACCTTTTTTGGGTCTGGTTGGGGCAGTTAACTCTTTATTTAGTTATTATTGGATTCTATAAAATGTGGCTTAAAGCTGAGATGCTGACGTTTGGATATGTAAAATATATTTTATCTCTGCTAATAAATCTACAGTTTGGTTGCTGTCAGTTCTAGAAACAAGAGAGAAAAAAGCCAGTTTCTCTTTATAATGGCCCATAATTTAATTTTACTTAGTAGGAGCCATGGTTTAAAATTGAACAAACTTTGGCTCTTTATGCTTTATGAAATATTTCATCCTATTTGATGATTGCTGTGAATATTGCCACGTTCTATGAACAAATGATGCAATTTGTCCCGGGGAAAAATGTAGAAAAACAGGTCGTTATGTTATTTTTTATGTCAATCTGTCAGCTTCATACGCAGACTCGTTGCCATAGCAACCAATAAACAGTTTTCGAAAAAAAGTTTTCGAAAAAAAAAACAACCTGAAATAAATATATAAATAATATTTATATATATAAATATTATATATATATATATACTTATTATATTTATATATATATATATATAAAATTAATATGAATAAATATATAAATAATATTTATACATATTATTTATAATATGTATAAATATTATATGTTTATATACTTAATATGTAATATTTTAGCTGCCTGAAATAACCTGTTCCCCCTCTGCTCTTTAGAGGGGGAACAGATTAATTCAGGAAGCTGAAATGTTTGGCTCCCCCCTCTTAACTTTGTCAAATAAAAAGCAAATGTCTCCAGATATACAGGATTTAGTGTTGATGAGAGGAATAATCACAGTTAAAGCGTTTGTGAAAAAAATAATTAGCTCCCATTGCCTCTTTTTTCCCACCGTCCACATTTCTGTTGGAGTTTCTCTCTGACTTTCTTCTGGAGAGTCTGTTCCAAAGCGACTTCATCCTGCTGCTCTTACTTGTTCAGTGCTCCCTAAAACTGGGTTCAGACTCTGGTTGCCTCGACAAACATGGTAAACTATTTGCTCTGTGCGAAAAGTGGGCGTTTCCAGACTCTTCCTTCATCCTCCTACAAAATACATAAATGAAACCTGAACTGCTGATTGCATTAGCAGTGTTGTAGCGTTATTTCAAATGACAAAAAATAGGACAGAAATATAAAAAAAGATCAGTTTCATTTGTGTTAGCTCTTCATGACGATAATATTTCATAAAGACCGGGGGGGAAAAAGCCTTGAATTACATGATGACGGTTTTTCTGGGGGTCCAGATGGGAAGTGTGAGGAATTCACTCCTCTACATGTTCACATTATTTGACTGTATCTAAGAATATCAAATATATTTTGAATTTAAGTGAAGATATGACATAATACAATATATAATATACAATAAAATACAACTAGAAAATTCCTGAAGAAATTTAACCAGGGCCTGCCAAAGTTTGCCCGTCGGTTTGGGCCCGGCGTTCTGATGCTAGAAATTAGCATCGATGCTAAAGAACGCTGCAATGTAATCAATAGCATGTGAAGAATCACAAGAATGTTAAGTAAGGTGGACTTGCACCATTCAGTATGATTTAAAATTTTGTCAAGGCTTTTATTTTGAAATTTTTGTTAAACTTCATTTCAAAAGGCCAAACTAAATCCATGTATAACAGTCATTGCATAAAATCAGTTATATAATGCTCAAAAGAGCAATAATGTCGTGTACAAATTGTCAAGGCTTTTATTTTAAAATTTTTGTTAAGCTTCATTTGAAAGGGCCAAACTAATCCCATGTATAACAGTCATTGGATAAAATCAGTTATATAATGCTCAACAGAGCAATTACCTGATTTAAAAATATTCAAGGCTTTTATTTTGAAATTATTATTATGCTTCATTTTAAAGTTCCAAACTAATCCCATGTGTAACAGTTACTGAGTTAAATCAGTTATATACAGCCCATAGCAGCAATTAGTTCTAAAGGCCAGTTCAGTCCTGATCTGCTTCAACTGAGGGTTCCACTATAGTTAGAACTACAGTGATGCGTATTTGTAGTCCTAATCAGCAGCCAATAGCCTCTTGAGTTCCGTTGCTATGGTAAATAATTCTCTCTGCCAACTGTCAGCTGTGAGTCAGACATGCTGGGGCAGACAATTCTCTGTTTGAGCCAGCCAGTTTCACCCAAAAAAAGCATTGGGAACAACTCCTTTCCGTTCGGGAACCGTAATACATATTTAAAAACCGTTTGAAGCGTATGAGAGGGCAATGTGTCTTCTGCTATATTCCCGAGATTCATGTCTCTGCCTCACTCACAGCATTAACAGCGATGAGAGAAAGAAATGTTGTGCCCAGATCTGAAATGTTTGAGAAATATATGGGAGAGCCTCAGAAAATCCTGTCGCATGACTTTGCTCTGAAGCACCGTGACAGAAAACCGTACGGTCTAGATAAATTTCGAAAACATTTTACCGGAGCAGACATGCGTATCAATGTCAGGACCGATTTTGATACCAATCGTGCGATATTTGTGGGCGTGATGGCGATTTCAAAATTATTTTGGGGTGAAAAATTCTCTTCATTTATCACTCTAGCGGAGCTGCAATCACCAAGACTCTCACTCTAATTTTAGGAAAAATGAGAAACTTTGGGTCGCTTAGAGACAAATTGTGGACAAACCGTAACTGGTATCGACGAGCCATCTTCACTTTCGAAGAAATCACAGACGTATCTACAAAATTAAATTTGAATGGCATTTCTACGTGAATTCGTGACGACACAGAAAATCCTCAAAAATAGGGTATTTGTAGGATTTTTCCCATTGACTTATAATTGGGTTTTTTTCGTAGTTTTTTACGAATTATGTCGCCACGTTAACCCCGAATCCCACCAAAAGTAATAGCTCCAATGGCGTGAATTTTCTGCATGTTTTGATACCTCATTAAATAAAAAAGATTAAAGAAACACTTTTCTTGGGAGAATAGTAATAGGTTCCTGCCATTGCTTTGCATGGCAGGCCCCAATAAATAAATAACAGTCCTCCGTGACCCGAGTCTTGCTTTGCTCGCACTGCCTCGGTCACTGCTGACTGCATGTGCAGTGGCCCTGCTCAGGATTAGCGAATTAGGGGGAATTAGGTGCTACTCTCCCAGAATGGGTGAAAGGAGGGAGTGGAGGAGAGGTGAGAGGGAAAGAGAGAGGGAGAATATGTAGAAAGAGCAAGCAGGATGCACCTTATCTCTCAGGCACACACGGCTGGATTAGTAGGAGCCTCTTCTCATTCAAATCTTCCAGCATGGGACTGAGTGTCCCAGAGTACCAATCACTATACGGCCTAAGAATGGACACACTCAGACCCTCATCTACACACACACACCCACGCACACACACACTTACGGATGAGAATTTGAAAAGCAGAGTCTCTGAGATGATTCTTAATGTTGTGCAGGTTCTCACCTAACAAGAACTAAAAGTTAACAACTTTTAGTTGTCAGCTAGTCATGCTCTTAGTGCGACGTTGAATTTGCGATTCAATTCATGACTAAATTCGTTCACATTTATTTTTAAGATTTTGTCCCGGGTCAAAGTTGATCCTGATGTCTTTTAAGCACAATGCTTACTTGACAAGAGCCACAAAACTAACATGATGCTACAAAAAAACCCAAAACATGGCTTATATGATATTTATAAATCCTGACATATCCCATGTAAGATTGGCTTTATGGTTAGAGGATCATAAACTTCTTTCTATACTTAGATTTCAGAGAAACAAAAGGTATTTTAGTAATAAAGACTTAAAAACAAAAGTCTATTTCTAGTGTGGAATTTGTCTCGATATTGAAAGAAAGAAGAGAGAAAATAGCTTGATAAATTTTTAAATCTATTTTTGCTCATCCTGTCTGTGCTGGCATCAACCGACAAAAGGCTTCAGATAAACAAACCAGAAAAATGTTGTTTAAATTATTTTTTTTAGAGTGTTTCACAGAGGATTTGAGACGTCATCCTTGTGTTCATCTCTGACAAACATACTTTGTAGTCATCCGGCTGTTTGACTCACACATCAGTCACACTATCATTCTTTTACAGAACGGTTTTCTGGCAGCTTCCTTAAACTGGGTTATTTTTAAAAACGAATCCAAACCACTGTGTTGTGATTAGCTTGCTGCTTGATTCAATATAGAAAAATGCACTGTGCAAATTTAAAATTCAGCATACCGCAAAAAAGAAGAAAAAACAAAAACAAACACCGGGCCTATTCACGTATTAGACGCAAATTAATCCCTCATGCAGACTGAATATGTAGTTATGTTTGTGTATCTGAAGGAACAATGATTATAAGACAGACAGTAGGGCACGTACAATTTGTTTATTGCGACATGAGCCATGGCAGAGGAATCGGAATAAAGAAGAGGCCGCTCTATACACGGTTGCTGTGGCAACCACACTGACATGAGGAGGGACGGTAGGGCCGCTGTGGGTGTCGGTGGTAATAATGGCGTCATCCTGTAACGGTATTGATTTGCACGCACGTGCATGCAGCCTTTTAAACGACTTCTCTCGGTATCAGCAGCACGCGCGCACTCATTCATTCAGACGGCCCGCGCGCCCTGGAGGCAGACAGACTCACGCGGATTTTCTTTTTTTTTTTTTTTTTTTTAGATCACGTCATGACGTGACAGCCTAATTACAGCAGTGCAAACATGTGCGCTCCGAGTGTGTGGCATGCGTCTCGGTTCGCGCAGGATGCAGAAAATCACGCGGAGCGCGGTGGAAGTCTGACCCAGTTTGAGAGAG
The DNA here is from genome assembly GCF_001444195.1 of Xiphophorus couchianus. Lineage (NCBI taxonomy): Eukaryota > Metazoa > Chordata > Actinopteri > Cyprinodontiformes > Poeciliidae > Xiphophorus > Xiphophorus couchianus. Next base: position 24,238,755 of record NC_040250.1, on the reverse strand, counting down.
ACGCATCGCTGGGTGCTCTCCGTTTTTCCTCCCTCCTTTCCTCCAGTCGTCATGCCTTTTGGTTCCGCAGTTGCCTAATTAGTGTGAACGCCGTAAGGCTGCGTCGTTAGTCCTGTCTTTTGGTATCGACATCTTCCACAGTTGATGAAATATTCAGCCTTTTGTGGGGCCCCATTGACATGACCGGAACATCCCACAATTTCTGAAAAGTTCTGCTGAAAATGTTTGCGCTCGTTCACAGCCAACTACTGTCAGCTGGAAACGCCATTCAAACTTTAGAATGACGTCATATCCTTAAGCTACTTCGGTTTATTTCAGCTTTTTAAAATAAATAAATAAATAAAAAATATATATAATTACAGATTTCGTGAAACTCTTAAAGTTTTTGCTGGCATAATGCTCAGTCTTGAGGGGGGAAAAAAAAAACATGGGTTGCTATGGTTGCTAAGCAGTTAAGCTACACTAGCCGACTAGCTTTGAGAAACAAACTCTTCTAGCTCGCTCATATTTAGCTCTTTCTACACATATTATACACCAAAACGTAGGTTTCTCCTCCGGCGAACAGAAAACGTGACCCTCACTGATATGACATTTACAGATTCACGGTAAATCGGCAGGAGGAAGTGAGAAGTAATCTGATCCTCTCACTACCTGCCTGCTTCCCACGGATCACACTGACAGCGCAGCGGTGTGAGTGGGGACGTTTGTATGGCTTGTGCTGCAGGTCCGTCTTGTGCTAGAGCTCTGAACTAATGCACAAAATGTGACTCATTGAACCCGAGCGTGTCGGTCACCTGTCAGTGTCTCAAAAGCTTTGCTTGGTTGGTGTTTTATTAACCCTTTGGGGCTCAAAGACGGCGGTATTTACAAAAGTTTGAAACAGCTAGCTTAGCATCCGACACATATCTCCTCCCTCCTGACTTGTTGATCAAATTGCCGACTTTGCCTGAATTCACACGCCACATGATTTTTTTTTTTTTTTACCACTGTCATAAACAGCAGCCTTAAAAACATACAAAAGAGAGTTGCTGACTAGTTCTTTTCCCCCCATACATGCTAGGCTACCTGTATATCAAGGTTACTTTGTCTTTCAACAATACGGAGAAGCTCAGATAAGGGAGCCGTTGATGAGCCATCAGTACGTTGTTTGGTGTCAAAGCTATCATATCCCTGATTTTTGTTTACTTTCCTTATAATGACGTAGGGCAGTAGCAACCCATATGCTTGTGTAACCCCTGGTGCTTGGCTAAAAACTACACGAGTAAATCTGTAATGAGCGGGAGGTGTGTGTTTACAAGGAAAAACGCTCCAAAACAGACAGAATTACTTAGACCAGGCGTTTTGTTTATGTTAATTCATCACATGCTAAAAAGTTTAAAATTAGGTCAATGTGACAGAAGGATTCAGCTAAAAAGAAAAAAAATCCACGTACCAACCAACAGGCAACGAGATGTTTTGTTTTTAAAAAGATTCAAATACGCACATTTTTGAGGCTCTTTTACAACATTTCAGTCAAGTCTCTTGACTTACTAAGTATATGGTGTTTGCATTCTTGTACATCTAATTGAAATCATATTTGAGCATGCAGTGGGTAATATTCTGACTGTGTTTTTAATAGAGATAATTATTTATTACTTTCTTCCACGTCAGATGTTTTCATACGCTAAGATTGCTATGCCTTTAAAGAATTTGACGGAACCCGAATGATGCTTTATCAGTTTCTAATAAGTTGATATATGACATATCTGAGTTGAACTGAGACACACCTGTAGACGTATTTTAAAGCACAGCTCAAACGCACTACGACCTTGTGCGATTAGGAGAGTAAAAAAAGATCTAAACAAATCAGGCACAATATCAGACAGACAATGGTGGACCTCCACAAATCTGGTTCAACTTTTGATACAGATTCTAGATGCCAGAAGGCACCATGTTAACCTAAACAACAACATTATATGGAAATATCAGGGCCGGCCCAAGGCATAAGCAAACTAAGCAGCCGCTTAGGGCCCCAAGGGCATTAAGGGCCCCCCTCAGTGGAGCTGAGTTTTTTTTTTTTTTTTAGTAATAACTTCTATGTCATTATAATATGTTTGTTTTTACAATAATATATATTTGATAATGTATGTAGAAATCCTTATTTTATGGATTGAAAAATGAATAAAAATTGCTCTTGGGGCCCCCTGGTGGCCGCGGTAGGTATCACACGCTTTGCCGGTAATTTTAGCTGCCGTGCAACGTGCAGAGCATCCAAACGTCGAAAGCTCTGGTCAGAAGTTAAGTAAGCAAAACAATGTCTCAAAAAAGGATTTATCCTTCAGGGAGGAAGAATAGAAAAAAGCCAAGATAAAGGTCTGCTTTAATGTGTCTTGGTAATGTATTGTAAAAGATTTCAAAAGTTGCTAATAGAAAATTAGCTTGATGGCGACCTGGAACGGTCCAGTTCAACAGCCAAACATCTTTGCTAGGGTCTTTGTGTCAAACTGAGTTTAAACTTTAAATGAGTTGATTCTCATGGTTGGCTCTGGATATTTCTGAGGTATTTTTGGCTTCAGAACGCCGTGTTTGATGACGTTTGATAACAATAATTACAACTTCTCAATGTTTGACATTGTCTAGCAAAATGTTTTTACATCAGGCTACATGGCTGCTACATCGATGAGCTGCTCTATGCTGTTGTTGGGGATTTGTTGTTTGCTGCTGAGCAAAATCATTTTGTGGCTAAAACAAACATTATTTTTACATCAACTTCTAAGTTATGTGAAAATCATTTGAAGGCTCAGAATCAGTCCAGTACCGATCCACATTCTCTGGAGAAAGACTCAACTGGTATAAATTAGATTTTTAACTATTGGAGTTATGCTTAAGAGAAATTTATTTACTCAAAGAATGTCATGAGCATGTGTGTAGTAGTTGTGTTGTTGGCAACAGTGAAGTGAATATTGTTAACTTCAAATGTTCAGACCTGACCTGGTGGGCCGGTCTGTCAGTCAAATCTCTCACTGTGGAGCAGAAGAGGACAGACACTGATTTATAAACCTTTGCTGACAAAGATAAGATTAGGGGATAAGATCAGCTTCACATGTAAGTATCGGCCGATTACAATCCCCCAAAATTAAGGAAATCGGCGCCCAGAAATCAATTGGTCGATAAATCAGTTGGCCAATAAATGTATCCTGTTATACATCTATATGATGTAAACAGCACTGCCAGAGATGCAATAATTTTATAGCAGGTGTGTGAATGATCTAATGATCAGACTGCTGATTGAAGCCAGTCCACATTGTTAGCAGAACCTGAGGGCCCCAAAACCAAATTTTGCTTAGGGCCCCATGGAGGCTTGGGCCGGTCCTGGGAAGTATGAACACACTGGAAATGCCCACCTATCATAAATCTCAGGAAGGAGACAGGCTCGATGTCTGAAGATGTTTTGGTTCAAAATGCATCAACCCCAGAGCAAAATCAAAAGTGCTTGTGAAGACGTTTGAGGGCTAGGCCAAAGAGGTGTGCATGAAAGCAAAGCAAAAAATAAAAAAGGAGTGGAAAAGAAAGATATTGATTGTTTCTGTGATGAGAACATAGTGTGTTATTCCCACTACAGCCCCTCTGGTATCCTTACACACAACTTGACATACCGAAAATCTCAAAAGATCTCTTTATCTTACTTTAGATTTGTGTCTCTGATCACACCAAAATGTGACTAACTAGCCTATATGGCAGCAATAGCCAAACAACATTTTCTTTTCTTCTCCTAAATGTTCGTCTGTTTCTCTTCCAGAACTATGGCTTAGAAACAGAGAACCTCAGAACATTGTCCCACAAGCTCAACGCTTCAGCAAAGAACCTCCAGAACTTCATCCTGGGCCGACGGAGGGGGGGTCATTACGACGGACGAGCCTCCAGAAGGTTGCCCAACGACTTCCTTACGTCAGTGGTGGATTTGATTGGTGCTGCCAAGAATCTGCTCGCCTGGCTTGACAGGTAAAAGTTGTTCATCCTTAAACTATTTACATGATGGACTTACCATGTTGGCAGTCATCCGATGTGCTTGTGTTGGTGACTCTGGCATGGACACCACATCCAAGCGGATCCCACTTTGTCGGAGCAACTAGCGACATCTTGGAGAATAGAGTTTCGTCCTTAAGCGTGGAGAGATGGGGTTACCACAGGTTTTAGATTCACGACTGTATCATTTGTCAAAAGGCATGTAGAGGACAGACCAAGCAAATGAAAGTAGATGCTCTGGTCAGGCACCAAGAATACCATCCCAATCGTAAAACATGGTGGTTGTAGCATCATGGTTAAAGGGATGCTTTTCTTCAAAAGACACAAGGAAGCTGGTTAGTGTTGATGGGAAAATGGACGAAGGTAATTGGAAGCCAATCATGGACGAAATGCTAAAGACTGGAGACGGGATCAGACGTTCACGTTCCAGCAGGAAAACGACCCTAAATGTTCAGCCAGAGTTACAGACTTACTGCGTCTGAAAGTTTCACAGTGTCCTCTTGTAAAAAAAAATTATTTTATCATCTCATTTTTTCATGTTTTTATTGTGGACCGTCTTATATTTCTGGAATAATGATATGCTGATGATAAAACATGGTTTTCATCGGTGTTACAGTGCCTGGTTGGATGATTTCTGTCTTATCAAACGAGAGTTTTTTACAAAAGCACCTGTCACATTACGTCTTAAAGAAATACTTCACAGTTAGGACTTCAACAAAATGTCTCAAAATATATGCATTTTTCAAATCATTGCCATATTATGGCTTCCATTATATCCACACTGTAAAGAATTTCACTGTAAAAAACCCCCCAGTAAATTACTGACAACAGGGACACCAGTAATTTACAGTTGTTGTTTCCTTTTGTTTTTCTGACAGTTCACTCACTGTAATGTATTTTCACAGTATATTACTGTAAACTGAATTACAGTAGATTAACAGTAAACTAACAGTAACTTGCTGTCAGGTGAGACGACAGCATTTTACCGTTATTTCACCAGACACGTATTGTGATTAATTTTAACAGTATTTCACTGTTTATTGCATTACAGTAAACTATTGGTTTCATTGCAGTTTTACGGAATGTGCATATCAGTTAGCAAACGATAGTGAAATCTACAAATTCTTTTTGAATTATATATTTGAAATGTACAAAACGAGAGAAGATACAAATTTGATAAGATATTTCTGTTCACAGAACGCAAGGACAGATTTTCGGGTACAACAGCAACGTCAGAGCATGCATCACATTTTAGCTTTGACACAAGTCTTTAGCAAATGAAGGTGTTAATGACAGGGAGAGTAAAATGCAGAAAGAGGGAGCTAACACACATAACCGCAGCATTTGATTGGCATCCTCCACATGAATTGCTTTTCTGCCCGCCTCTCCCAAAGTAAAGTTGAACATGTGCTTCCTGTGCAGCCGGTGTATTTGTCTGACTACAACCTGCTTTCGTTTGTTTCAGGTCTCCATTCGCCAGTGTGACTGAGTATTCATTGCTGAAGAACAACATTGTGCAGCTGTGCTTAGAGCTGACCACCATTGTACAACAGGTGCTTTCACACATCATCACACTGTCACACTTTTCCACGAACAACGCAATAACTGGTCACATAGATTGAAAAAAAAGAGAGAAGTTTATATGGGGTGCCATTTGTAAAGTTGCATCATGAAGAATTAACAGCAAAGATTTAGTATATTTAGCTTATTGTAGAGAAAAAAAAAAAGGGTGTTCATTTTACAAAGTCATATTATCACCATATTATTCCTACATCTTAAATATCAGAGTTCCAAACTAAATATTTAATTCACAAGCTAAATATGCAATTTACAAACTAAAGTATTATGTAAAATCAACATTCTTTGAGATGTGCAGTAATGTTATCCCCTCAGATTCTTTCATGCATGTTTGAGAAATCCTTAAATATCCCATGGCAACCATTTGGCTGTACAAAATGTCTGGGTGGACTTAGCTCCACCTTCGAGGCGTAGCTCCTCCTTAAAGCTGCGGTTCCAAACTTCAGACTCCCCCTCAGCTCCTTCAGACTGAGGGGGAGTCTGAAGGAGCATTTTGCTAATTTTTTTGCAATTAGCAAAGAATTAGGTGTTTGCTAATTGCCAGCAGCAATTAGCAAACACCTGGTGGTACTGCGCATCAGCTGAGCTCATTATAGGAACAACTTCTCAGTGCAACACTGGTAAAAACTTTATTAAAGGGTTTATAGGGGAGCCATGTTGTGGTGACTTCCTGAAGGTGGAGTTTCAGAAAGAGCAGGAGTTTCTTAAACAGACAGAAGCCCAATTTCAAGGTTAAATTTTGAAGTCATATTTGATATATACAGCATTTTAATAACTGAAGATAACATACATAATATAAGATAGCACTTTGTGCTTTCAAAACACATAATACTGTCCCTTTTAAGGACAACATTCACTAGCAGTGAAGTCAACAGGTCCTGGTGGTGACCGAAACATGCCCCATCGTTTCCTGACCTCTATGTGAACACTTCCCTATGTTAATCCAGCACACTGCACCTCTTTAAAAGATAAATAAATAAAGCAGCTGCCGCATGCACACACTTTAGCCATTTCAATTATTTGGAAAAAAACTATGTCTTCTCTCTTGGACCTGGACTGTGCCCTCACAGTAAGAGCCTGCTCACAGTATGTATCAGTGTGTTTGTACTTGTGCCCAGAGCGAATCCTGCAGCTGAGCAGATAACGCCCAATCCCCACATTACAAGGGCCAAAGGAGATGGAACAGAAAGGGGCCACACCGTAGGTCCACAATAGGCCAAATGAGCCTGTGGCTGTCAGGGGACGCAGTGAGAGAGACAAAGGTGGCAGCAGTGTCTGCATTAATGCATCAAACAGATGTAATTGCTGCCTACCGTACACATCTGGTGGATTCAGTGAGATGCTTCCCAGAATTGCACAGATGCAGTCAAATATGTTGGCGCCTCTGGTGAAGACGTGGAAAAAGCCTCAAAATACATTCCCGTCTTTCCGCAGCAGAACGGTCTCACTTTAAAAACGGCTTCAACGGCAACATGTGCTATTTGTTCAGTGGGAGAATTAGAAATTCACAAATTTCATCTTAAATTTAATCCGCCCTTTCCTTTTTGAGGTTATTAAAACTTTTTTTGGCGTGTTTAATTAGTAATCTGCTGTCTGTCTCAGATGCCTATTTCTTTTAGCTTCAAACCACTGGCCTATATGAGGAAGCTCATTTCTTCTCCATCTCTATTCATTGCTGAAGAACTGCAGTAAATAATGGCATCTACGTGTCCCTGTCAACCATTACACAATATTTAAACACTTCTTGGTAATATGGGAGTGCTGTTGGAAAAGCCACTTCTCTCTTACTATCACAATTGAAAACATAGCATAGCATTCCTTTAATATTTGAAGCAAAGGATGCGTCTGAAGCTAAAAAATACTTCAAACATCAACAGAAGCTCAGCCATTAGTTTAACCTGGCTCATCTGTTGACTAGTTTTTTTTTTATTAACTGATTTATAATTCAGTAGCAAAATGTGCTCCATAGATTTACACAATTTGAACCAAGTGAAGCTGAACTATGCCACTTGAGCAGTTTTAGATCATTTATATCTTTTGTATGTGGCTCAATTACTGCTCTGAGTGTGTTGGTTTTTATCTGCAAAGGCGTTTTGTACAGTCTGTCTACTCCAGTTAGCAATTAATCGAGTGCTAAATTAGTCGACAATTATTTCAATAACCGATTAATCACAATGAATCCGATTAATCGTCTCAGGGATGTCAAACTATGGAAAACCAATCGGTATCAGTTCAAAAAGCTTCACGGACTGTCAGTAACAGCAATTGTGGTGATTGAGTTGGAAATATTTTGTTCCCTTCTCGGAATAAATGCACTCAAAGTTTGTTTTAATTTTAAATTTCTTTTGCGAGAGATTTCATTTCTATAAAAAAAAAAAATAAATGTATTTTCGCACATCTTCACCAGAAGTTCCATAAATTCTATTCATATCTGTTTTAACTATTAGCATCTCCTAAACAACATGTACATGTCGACTAAGCATGCTATTTTGACTAGAGCGTAGAGTGCTTTTTTCCTGGATGTTATATCTGGAGCAGAGAGATATTAGAGCTTTTGTGTGGAAGTTTTTGTTTGAATTTGCATTAATTGTTTGTCTTTCTCGGCTCCTCTCCCTTAACAGGACTGCACCGTGTATGAAACGGAGAATAAGATCCTTCATGTGGTAAGTGTTTGCCAAAAAATGGTTTCTAGAGATTCCTCATTTTTTGTTGTTGTTGTTAATACTAATGTGGATGGGATGTATCCTTACCCCCCCCCCCCCCCTCTGTGCAAAGTGTATTTTTAGAACATTTCAAAGAGACATTCAATAAGTGCGCCAAGCGCTTTGCCATTTCCAAACATTTTGTGTCAATCGATGCCAGGCAGAATCTGTGATTGTCATAAGCAGAGAAAGCATTTTAATTGATTCTGCACTCGGAACATAACAGTTTCATTAAAAGTGTCACATTTGAGCACACTTTGGCCTGAGATCGATTTGATGTGTGCCTGTGCTGGTTTGTTTTTGGGATAAACGCGTGTCTGGTGAAGTGCAAATAGGCCGCGGGCCTCTTGAAAGCTCTGCTGTAGGTCGTGTGTGTGTGTGTGGGGGGTGTGTGTGCGGGGGCGTACACATGTGCGATGGGGAACTGTCTGCATCCACGTGTGAAACAGAATGAGCAGCTAGTGTCTGATCCGGGCTGACAGTCGGATCGGGAGGCTTCCTGTTGTCATTCAAGGTCAGGTGGAGGGAGCGAAGCAAATAGTGTGCCGTGCAGAAAGAAAAAAGACTAAAGCATTTAGACAACATTAGATAATGCTTTCTAGAAATCTCTGCAACTCGAGAGCAAGTCATTCGATTGCATTTGAAATTTAACCTCGCTGACTGTGTGATGGCTCATCTGTCAAAATGAGCCCTTAAACCTTTTGGTTTAAGGTTTATAATGAGCTACAGCTCATTATAGCTCTCATTTGCAACATGCCTTTTTTTTTTTTACATATATAGAAAAATAACAACAGGCATATTTAAACACCTTTCTAGCAAGGTGCTTTGCCAGAAATGGGAGGTGTATGTGCGAAAGGAGACAGCAATGAAACAGAAAGGAGTTTTTCTAAATGGAGCTTCCCTAGATGTTTATTCATGACATGCAGAAAAATGTAAAATGAGGTTTTAGAGCCTTGAAATGATTCATTTGGCAACGACTCAAAAAGCAACACACGCATATCAGACGTTTTGCTTATATTAAGAAATAAATAAGCAGGATTTTAACTCTCATTAGCCTTTTGACCATTATTTACACGGAAACTGGACGACATACACAGGAAATTGAAATCGGAGAAGGTGCAACAACTAATAAGCTTCCTGTGTGAAATATATACTAAGAAAAGAGCAGGTGAAGCATTTTCCATTAGACTAACTGTCTCAAAGAGAAATAAAGGGGTGTAAAAAGTTGTCAGAGTTAAACTGAATGCTAATCATTGTTATTTACACTGTTTTACTGTACAGCAGAAATGCATACAGTTAGATAACTGTTTGAGACAATCGTAATAATTGCCTCCATTTTCCAGTTGTGTAATCACCAGCTACTGTGCAATTAACCATCATACGCAACCCTGACAAAACTTTAAAGGTTCATAAAATGTTAAACTGCGATGACATTTCTGAGATTCAAGTTTGTTTAGAGAGCATAGATCCACTTGGGTCTTGATCCCCATTAGACTTAACCATGAACTCCAGTCTCTGGGACTGAATAATCTGGATTTCTACAAAATGAAAAAGTAAAACAAACAAAAAAAGTTTTCTGTTCCAAGTAAGACATCAACTGCTTTTAACCATCTCAATAGAAATCCAGAAGGATTTGGTCTTTTCAGGTGAAGTGAAAAACCAACATTAGCAACACGAGCTGATTATTCTTCAGTATTGAAGTACTGCAGAAACTCCTCCTTCACTACCAGACACTGTACAGTACTATGTGTGTGTGCGCGTGGGGGGGTGGGCGTGTGTGTGTGACTGATTTAAAGATCTATTAATCTTCACAAGTGCAAATCAATATTCCCAGCTGTCACTTTGTCACTTGTAGGATTATTATTATTACTGGACAAAAATAGATTCAGATAATAATAGTGCGACAGAAACTCCATTACGTGGATATATTTACTGATTGAATTATGCAGCAAACTGCACTCAGACATAATTACGGCGAGTTTTAAATGCAGCATGGGTTTCATGTTGGTGACTATAGTGCAGTTGTATGTTAGTTCGCTTCTTCTCAATAATGCAAAACTCTGTGCTTCACCCTTCTCCGCTAGACTACAGCCTGCAGCAATCAGATGGACAGGATGTGTGTGTGTGTGTGTTCTGGAAAGATAGCATGAAGGGGTGCGCGCGTGTGTGAGCCTGCGTGTCTGATGGAGCGTGAAGTGCGCATGAGTGTTTTTATGTGCATGCATGCATAAGGATGAGAGGAATTACATAACACTGTCCTGGTTGTGTGTTCTCTCTCTTTTTCCCTCGTTTTCTCCCCTTTCCTCCCAGACTCTCCCTCCCGCCTCTCCTGCCTTCATGCCTCTCTCTTCTACTTTCAGTCATTTCCTCTCCATCTTTTTTCCAATGTCTGAGTATGTATATGTTCAGTATATGGATGTGTGTGTGTATGCTGTGGGAACATGCAGGTGCAGACAATGAATTATGTAACCGCGTTTGTTGTGTGTGTTAGCAAGCAGAGCTATGTGTCGTGAGGACGAAAATACAGGATTTCCTTTAGTGCTTAGCGCTTTGGCGTCTGGAACAACCACAGCACTATTTCTTAGTTCTTTATGTTCTAAGTCATTATTACGCAGAAAGAGATAGATTGTTTTAGAGTAAACACAAGAAAAGTATCTTATGCCCAGTCTAAGAACTATTGTTCTTAGACTTCCGTAAAGTATCTGGGCATAAGATACTTTTCTTGTGTTTGTTGGTTAATCTTAACCTTTAAGGGTTAAAAGAAAGTAAGTATAAAAGTATATTTAAGATAAAAGTATGAGGGTCACGTTGAAGTCTCAGTAGTAAATGGAGTGAACCTATATAGCACTTTTTCAATCATTTTGACCACTCAAAGCAAATGACACCCATTTGCACTCACAAACACAACGATTGGGGTTTAGTGCCTTGCCCAAAGAGAGGAAGCTGGCATCGAACCTACAACCTTCTGATCACAAGACGACTACTCTACCCACAGAGCCACAGTCGCCCTCTGTCTATCTGTCTTTATATAATTTTTTTCCAATTTTCTACGGTCTAATTGTGAGTATGTAAACGAAAAGTCAAGGCTGACTAAATGGAAGAAACAAAATCAGATGTAGTTGCCAGGTTTTTGTACACAAACAAGGACTTTGATTTGTAGTGCTTTGTTTTTTAAACAGCTTCGATATAATTTGATCAACTTTGAACACAAATGATAAATAAAAATAAAAAAAACCAAACCTTTTTTGTAGTAGGAGCTGTTAGAGGTTTGAAGAGATGCGACTATTTGAAAGTGGAGAATTCCCTGTGAGCTTTTGAATGTGGAGTCACATTCCACATTCACTAATATCTCGGGTTGAGATTAAACGATTATTTTATCGTTTCATACTTACATCGTTGTGCACAAAAATACTATTCCACTAAACGTCTCAGACTCGCCCTTATTTGCGCTCTTGCGTGTGTGCACGCATTAAGTAGGATAACCCGTGAGACAAAGTTGCTGGGATAAACGTCCGCCAAAGCGCTGCAGTCACTCAGCGGAGATTAAAAGGCAGGAAATGTTGCCGGTGATAAACGAACGTGCATGTGCAGCCGAGCAAATAGCCAGAGAAAATGTCAATCTTTGCTTAGAACAAAGGCAGGGAAAAGCTGCACCACTCAGCAGGCGTGTTTGCTCAGATTTAAGGAGCAAGAGGAGCTGGGAATTACACCCACAGTGCCGTCTGCAGTCATTTCTTCAAAACGAACGAAGGCAACAAATAAAAAGTGAGCTCCGCAAATTTCACCAAGTATCAGGCGGGCGTCGCAGGCTTGCCTGTGGACAGACTGTGACCAGGAAACGGTTTGTGTGACAGAGCGATGGGACTGGTGATGTGGAACAGTCTGATAAAATGATGTCTGTTTCACCTCCTCCAGCTAGGTCACAGCATCCCCCATGAGCCAAAACCAATCCCAATAACTTTCTGTCTTTCTCCTTTGGTTTCTCTCTCTGTTTTTTTTTCTGAACCTCCATCTTTGTCTTTAGTGTAAGACCCTGGCAGGGATTTGCGACCACATCATCTCTCTGTCGTCGGACTCTCTGGTATCTCAGTCGGCACATCTGGAGGTGGTCCACCTCACCAGCATCATGCCCAGCGAAGGCCTGGTGAGGACAACATTCGGAAATTCACGGACACACACACACAAAAACAACACACAATAAAAACTGTAATAATTTCATTTTAAAGTTAGAAATAACAGGTGTTTGTGACACAACGACGAAGTCATAAATCTAGTCTTGCACCGGAAAAACACAAAGTGTTACCAAGTATTTTTGATCTAGTTTCTAGTGCAGATATTGTAATGTGCATGGAAATGAACGTATAGATAACTTTTCAGCAAGATAGAGGAGCTTGTTTTAGCTCAATAATTTCATTATATTCTAGTTTCATTGGAAGATTACGTAACTTATCTTGTTTTGTCATAAGTGAAATTATCTACAAATAGCACAAGTGCTTTTTCATCAATGTTAAGGAATTATTGAATCAAAACAATCTTCTATGTCTTGTTGAAACGTTTGTTATTCTCATTTCAAGTGTTTTAAGATATTTGCACTAGAAACTAGACCAAATATACTTGGTAAGATTTTGTGTTTTTACCTGTTTCAGCTTTCTAGTTTTTTCTCTCTTTTTTTGGCATGTAGGAAATTGTTGGTTCATGTTCATTTAATTGATTTGGATAATCACATTTTTTAAAAACGTATTTAAAAATCTAAAAGTTGTGTGTAGTTTCCATGGTTACGTAGGGTACTGTGTTTTCACTTATCAGTCTCCAAAATCTAAACTAATTCAACATGTAATTACTTTATCACACCTAAGTAAGAGGGGTGTAACGATGCACAGAAATGGTGGTTCGGTAATAAGTAATAAGTCATGGAGTTTGTTAACATTTTCTGTCAATAATTTGACTTTATCCATTTGTTAGAACATTTTAAATTGTTTGCAATATAGAACTGACTGGAGATTTAGTTTTATTTCCTAAATTAATACCAATTATTTTTTACAATAAGTCCACTCGTAAATGCTCAATATCAAGGCAAACATTTGCAGTGTCAGAATTGTACCTGAATGCACCATATAAGTACGCCCTCTAGAAAAACAATGAAAACATTTCACGTCAGATGAAATGTTTGCTACATGTCTGCGGCTGTGAAGACTCCCATGCTATCTGAGGTTAGCTGAAGGTTTCAGACAGCTGAATTTATATGTTTAGACTTAGCTAAACTGAATTTTCAACTTTTATCGCTGTTGAAAATTGCTGATGTAAAGCTTCGGTTCGGCCAACCTTTCTTCCGCCATTTGCAGTGCAAAGAGCCCTGAGCGTCTAGCCGAGGGAATAATAAAGCAAAACAAAAGAAAAAAGAAGTAATAAATCACAGACTTAATGATAGGTGATATTCCTCATTTGGCTGTTCGGCGTTGCAGTGAATCCTGCACAGTGGTTCACCAAGCAGGCTGGGAGCGCCTCTGGACGGATGAGCGTTTATACCTGTGCTTGATGTTGCTCCAACTAGACCGTTTAAGGTGTAACATTCTTCGCTCTCAACCAAATTATCTGAACAGATTATTTAATAATTCTGTTGGCAGCAGCGTCTCGGGCATTAGTGCATCAGAAAGCAGATTTGATTCCGTAAATCCCCAGCATGGGACTCGGGAGAGCTTCTGCAAAATTACGTCCAGAGAGCATAACTTCAAATGCAGCTTGTGAGCAGGATCCAGAAACATGGCTGGAAGGGTCCGCTTCAGAAACTGGCTCAGATCTGGAACTCGCTGAAAATATTTTTTGTACATCAAACAACAGCGTTCAGCACTTCGGCAACCCCCCCCCCCCCCCCCCCCCCCCCTAAGAAACCCTGATAAATCCATAATGTCTTGTCAAAACACCAAAGATTACTTTTGATATTGGTTGCTTTTTCTGACAAGCAGCAGCTTTTGCATTTTTGCAAAGCTGCGGCAGATTGTTGTTATTTCTAAAACTACCACTCCATGCAACATTCCTCAACTTCATTTTTTAGTTTTCGTTTTTCTGCAAAACTGTGCATTGTTTCAAACGTGTGTTCATTCTCTGGTCTTTTTCCCTTGTTTTTCCAGGGGATGTACATCAAGTCAACATACGATGGACTCCACGTTATCACTGGAACCACAGAGAACGTGCGTTTTTACTGTCATAAACATTCAGATTTGGAAGCTTGAACCATACTCAGTAAAATATGTGGTTTCATATTCCCCCCCCCCCCATACAATAGAACCACTTCAGCATCAACTAAGTTTGTTGCCCTCGTTCTCCTCAGTCACCGGCAGATCAGTGCAAGAAGATCCACGCTGGAGACGAGGTGATCCAAGTCAACCACCAGACAGTGGTGAGTCACACGGCTCCAAATGCAAACGGTACTGAAGCACAGAGGATGTATCAGCTCTTCTTCCACAGTGGTCACATCTTACAAACTTTATACTGTGTTCATCAAGGGGCCACATGAGGACAAACTATGTTATTTAGCTCCATCATCCACTGAAATATCCCGTTCTATGCTCCTCATTTTAGTGTATTTAGCTGAAATAATCCGCAGTTTCACATTTTTTTCACACCACAACCACAAACATGGAGGTGTTTCGTTGGATTCTTAAGCCAAAGTGTTCATGTCCCTTGGAGATAAAACGTTTAGCTGCAGATACAGCCACAGTTGTTTTTGTGGGGCGTCTCTCAGCCTGCGTCGCACCTTTACACACACTGAAATATATCTGGCCGTTTTTCTTTGACAACAAACAATAGAAACTCAGTCAAACAGGACGGAGTACATTTGTGAGCATCGGTTTCCAAGTGTGTGTTTAGAGGACCTCGGGGTTTCAGCTGTTTTGCCGTTTTCTGGAACTTTGCTCCAGATTAGAGGAGCACGATCAGCAACCCAGTCCTAAGTCTCTTCCAGCCTCAAACATGTTTTCTTCCAGTTTCGTCCTGTGTGCCGTTCCATCCATCCTTCAATCAACGCTGGACAGCTTCCCGGCTCTTGCTAAAGTATTCCTACATCATAATGCTGCCACCAACGTGTTTAATTGTAACGTGTCCAGACTTTTGTGTCATGTCGGTTTTCCCATCTGCTTTAGTTCAACATTGAACGTGATCAACGTTGATCAAGATCGTTCGCTGTACGGCTTTTGGTCAAACAGTGCAAACTGGACTTTTAATGGATTTCTTTAGCCCATTTTGGTGCCCTGTCCACTACAGAGAAATTATCCTATTAATTCAAATTACAATACATTAACAGCTACTCCCGTACATGAATTAATGCATGATAGGTTTATCGCATCCCCTCAGCAGAAGCTCCATGTTTTTAACTTTATCATTTTCAATTGCTTAAATGTTGTTTATGTTCACAAAATCTACAAAAAGTAATTTTTTTATCAGTTATAATTTACTCCTAAAAAGCAATTCAGCTCCTTTGTAAAAACTGACTTCTGTTCTGATTTAATTGGCGTGAGTGGGAGAGAGTCCCACGGCGCCCTTTCTTTGCTCTCTAAGTAAAGGCGCATTTGAGAAAATTAGGAATTTGAAAACTTCCTCAAACTGCACATCTGGTGACCCGTCCATGTAAAATTTAAGTTGTTAACCGAACAAAAAAAAAAACAAAAACTAAACAACAAAAAAACCCCACAGACTTTGGGAATTTTACCATTTTCCACATTGAGAGTAACAGTAAAGTTAACCTTAGTTAACCAATAGAGATTGGAATACATGGTTGTCTGTACGCTGTCTAATCCATAAGATCCCAATTGCATACAATGACGATCGCGGTTGTGCTGTGAAAAAATGTGCAAGGTTTAAACTTGTGTAAATACTTTTACTGTATGAACCCCCAAAGCCAGTTTCACTTTCTGAATTGCATAAGTTGCAATCCAGGTCATCGGATCAGAAGGAACGGGCGGCCATTTTAAACAGAGCAGACTCTTTTGTGAGCTCATCATGTCCACGAATCATCTGTTCCTATGTTTATCTGAGATTTCTGAAAAGGAGGGCGGAAAAAAAGGTTGCGTCTGTCTGCTGTAGATGTCTCAAAAGTGAGTTTTACCCCCACCCATTTCTCTTCACTATCCATGATATTCTCTCGCAATGCTAAGCATGCAGGGTTCTGTGCTGAGTCGTTTGATTGACGTGTGATGAAGGTGCGCGTTATCTCCCTCTCCCCTCCCCTCCTCTTCCTCAGGGTGACAGTGCAGATTGCACCCTGCCAGGCTCACAGCTTCAGCCCTTTATTACTCCCTCGGCTAGGCCCTCACCGCTCTGATCCCTCACTCTGGGGGAGAAGATAAGCATGGAGTGGAAGCGGAGGAGGGTGTGGGTGTGTGTGTGTGTGGAGAAACAGGGTTGCAACAGAGCTGGGAGAGTGGGGCGAAAAGGGAGGAGGAGGTAAAGAGCGACTTGGGGAGAGGAGGAGGAAGAACAGATAAAAAGAAACGGGGGGAAGAAGAAGAAGTTGGCAGCTCCAACGTGAGCTCACTGGGAGGAGAGAGAGGAAAACACAACATCGCAGTTGATAAGTTTATCTAGCCAGGCTTCAAATTAAATATGAGATTAGGGCGAATATTGAATGAACAGAATTTCATTCCATTAAAGGGTGATTATGTGGGCCTGTCCCATATGCACACAAAGCAAACAACACGGCTTGAGCGTTGCTGTTTAGACTTCAAAACGGGACCTTCAGCCGTCAGCGCGGCTGAGCTAAACGTGGATTTTGCTCCAGTAGCTCACTAGTTGTTTGAAAAGGCAGCGTAATTATGTGGAGGTAATAGCATCTGGGAAAATAATGAAGACCCCTGGGATTGTAGGAATCTCGTCAGCAGCAGATTATGCTGGCTTCACTTAGCTAGGTGTCCGCCTGTTTGCCTTTGCGCTCGGCTTGTTTGACTAAAAGAGCAGCTCTACAGCCGTCAGATTCAGCTCTTACTGCCGGGTTTCCCCCAGTGTATTACAAGTCTGGTGGGCCACCAGCCTTTACTTGTTCCCCCACCAGGCTTAACATTGCTAATTTATTGAAGTTTTTTTTTTTAATGTTTGCATTTTTAAGACTTTATAGTTGGTGTTCAGGTATTAATCTTCCAATCTTTTGACAACACATGATTATCAAGTGATATTTTCAAATTTCCTGCCAACTTTAAACATTTTTTAACTCAAAAACACGACAGGCCGCTGGATGAATGACTGCCCTAGTGCCACCGAGCTTAGCAAGTTTTGTGGGGAAAACCTTGTATTGTTGATGAATCAAACACTGGTTGGAAAAGTAAGCAAGTCACGTTTCACCCTCATTATCTGTAAAAAATTTAATTTTTAAGTTAAAAACGCTCTCACATTTTTAATTTTTTAAATTTGCTGAAATACATGGCAAGATAAACCCCAGTGTGGACATTGCTGTTCACTTTCCTTTCTGGCATGATGGTAACATTTACTATTTTTATAAAATCAACTGCTTCATTGCAAAAGCATAAAATCTTGCCAAGTAATTTAAGAGAAAAACTAGCCAACAAGAAACTTTTCAGCAAGACATATGAAGTTGTTTAAAGTCAATAATTCCATAATACTGATTAAAAAAAAGTGCTAGTTATAATCTTACTGGTAATATTTTGTGTTTTTGCAGTGTTTGAGCAGCAGCATTTGGCTGCTACTCTGAGTTCTTGTGAAAACAGCAAATTTTTCATTTACTCCATTCACTGCATTGACAATCAAGGAAACATCCTTTTTCTCATAACTGTTGTCTTTCTACAACTTTAAGTATTGAAACTAAAAACAGAGAGAAACTACTAAACAAGTAGCAGGCACGATGATTTATCATTTTTCAACAAACCCAAGCGACTTATGTTTCCCTACGATTTTCTGCAGTAATCATTTTTTGTGACTTAGTGCTTAGCGGACGGACATTGGAGTGGATGAAAGCCAGTGGGATATCAGATGACACCCATTTCCCTGACGCTTGGCGGGGGAACCACAAGCAAACATTTCGGATTTTTAGATTCACATCACAAACTAAAGAGATTCAGTCTCGCCGAACTGTCGGTTTTTTATTAAATAAGACAAAATATAACAATCCGGCTACGACACACAGGTCCTTTTTTAAATCAGAGCGGATCTATTTCTGTACCAGGTAGTGTGTGCGTGTGTACACGTGCGTGTGTGTGTGTGTGTGTGTGTGTAGTGGCCTCTGCAGACTGTGCCAGTAACTGAGACCAATGTTGCCAATCAATGACCTGATGAGTGCTGTGAGCTCTGGAGACGGCCTGGCCCGAGCCACAAGAAAACTCTGCAGTCAGCATTTCTCTCACGTGCTCCTTTTACCAACTCCCACCGTCTTACAATTTATACTGACTAAGCCACAATTTATTTCAATATGACACTTACTTTTTGAACAACATGTCCTTTGTTTCCCTGCCACACGTGTTCCTGCATTTCTGTTGCGATGCACTTTCAGTTTTTAAATTTTTTCCGTTTGTGGGGGTTTAGGATGCTAATGCAGCTAACCTGCCAGACATAAGGCAATTTTGTTAGTCGTATAAGTTTTTAAGGTCACAGAAAATATTCTGTAATATGCAGTAACTTTTATTTGTCTCAATTCAGCTTCTTACTTCTTATGAGATTTCAAATGTAGCAAACCGAACTCTTATAAAGATGCAGTATGTAACTTTTATTAAACAAATACTTTTTATATATTTGTTGAAACTGTTGTTTTTGTTGTGACAGAATGAGATCTGGAAAAATTGGGCTCCTTTGTCTTCTCCCAGTGCTCCCAAAAACAACCAATCAGAGCCAGGAGGAGGGTCTTAGCGCCGTCAATCACTCTCCGCGTGGTGCTGCTCATCCCCACTTCTCCTTCTCTGCAGTCAGCAGAGCCTGTTGTGAATTCTCAGGCTAGTTAGCATTCCTACTGATTACAATGGATAAACGATTTTCCTGTAAGGTTGTTTCTCAGCCATTAGCACATTGAGGAGAGAGTACATCAAGGTGATTGACAGCGCAAAAACCCTCCTCCCTGCTCCGATTGGTTGTTTTTGGGCGGGAACGACGCGTTTCTTTAGACAGCAATAGTAGCATAGATTATCTGTCTCATATAAACTCACACAACATACTGTAGTGACAGTTTTAACAAATATGTAAAAATATATGTTTTTTTTTTTTATTACATACTGCAGCTTTAAGGCTGTGGCTTCAGTAGCTCATGAGCCACTTAAGAAATTATCTTTTTAATTTTATCAACATATTTTTTATCAAGAGAGCTAAAGAATAGGATGATGGCAAGGAGGCGTTACCCCTCATCCAAACAGATAAGCTGTCAAAGTCTCAGTGGAAACATGCACAAAAAAAAAATCTAAAAATGCCATAGACATTCTGCTATGTGTTCATTTTAATTTAAGTATAAATAGAATAGATCAAATTGGTTTCAAAGTTGACGCTCCTTTTTTTTCTGATTTTCTTGGCGTAAAAAAATAAATAAAAAATTTATGTAGATTTGCCAGGTGTTTGAACGGTTTTGGGCTCATCTGTGTCTACGTCTTCCTCAGGTGGGATGGCAGCTGAAGAACCTGGTGAACGCTCTGAGAGAAGACCCGTGTGGAGTCATCCTCACGCTGAAGAAAAGGCCCCAGAACACCCTGAGCTCCACCCCAGCTCTGCTCAGGAACGTACGCTGGAAACCACTGGGCCTGCAGGTGAACACAGCATGTTCATGCTTTTCCTTGATTTTAGCCTCAGTATTCAGAACAATCAGTTTTTTTTTGGTTGGTGTTTCCAAAAACTGGCTCTTTTATGCTTTTATTCTTGCTTCAACACTTCTGTTTAATGCTCCTCGTAGCTAAGTAAGACGATTTTATATCAAATGACACAACAACAAAACAAAAGCTTGTTCTGTTTGGTTTCAACTGTACTGAAATATTTGTACTAGAAACTAGATAAAAAATACTTTGGTAGATTTGTTAGTTTTTGCAGTGGACTCAATTTTATTACAAGGGATCTGTGTAATAACAAATATGTTTCAGATTTTTGTTTGAAAAAAACAAACAACAATGTCTTTGTTTTATTCAACTTTATGATTAAGTGATTCTTTTGTCATGGGTGTGTGCTGGTGTTGGACCCAAATGCTGCAGGCTGACGCTATGAGTTGATATAGAAGATTTTAAAAAAACAAAAAATGGGAAAAAAACAAACAAAAAAAAACATGGCGAACACCGGGAGCCAGAGAAGAACAAAACTGACATGAACCAGGATCAATAGGGAGGTAACTGGATCAGGCAGGCTTTAACAGGAGGAACCAGCAAGGAGGAACTGAGAATGAGTTTTATGTACTGAGGAGGTTGATTACTGAACAAGGAACCGACGGCAGATTAGAAACAGGTTACAGGTGGGAAAAGAGAGGGAGGAAATAACACTAAGGAATAACTCAGAAACATAACTGAGAATTTACTACACAAGAAATAAACAAACTAGAATCACTAAGGAATGACTGAACAAAAGCAAAACATAAACAAGACTGAGAGGAATACAGAATAAAGAAACCTCGAAACAACTCAGGATCCTATCAGCTTTAAGTTGGTCTATTCCTTGAAATCCCAATAAGCGATATTGAACTCTTTTAAATAGAAAATATTTCAAAGCGAGGGTCAGCTAAAGATCTGTAGCTTCCCCTCTCTCCAAGGGCGGAGAACCTCTGCCGGTGGTACAATCTTTGCAAATCTTCCCTTCATATTGCAGATTTTACATTTTTTGGTGCACAGAAAGAGAGCTATCCGTGCTGAGTCGGATGGAGGGGTGAGACGAGGGCGAGCCTGACACCGCCTTGATGCTTTGTGAAGCGTCGACTGTCTTGTCAGCCTCCCGTGTTCTGCGGCTGCTATTTTTAACTTCGCGTCAGACCAGTTCATTTACATGCTACTTCCACGCTTTGATCTCTGTTCATCAGAGCACAGCTGCTCTTCTGTTTTTATTCTTGTCTTTTTGTTGCTTTCAGTTTAAGCCCTTGCTTTCATTCTGTCTCCCAGGACGTTGTTGGATGAAATACAGCACTGCGCGTGCGTTCACGTGCGACATTTTCTTGAATTTGCCCATCGAGTCAGTGTTACGAACGAATCTTTCGAACGAGTTGGTTCCCGTTTCCATTTTGTTGCCATGTTATCAGTGACTCTGCTTGCTCCTCGGTGGTTATTGTTGTATTTGTGTGTGTGTGTGTGGAGGAACAGAACAGAGGATCGGGGTAATGGCTCCCTGACAGACCGTTCTGACGCAAACGCGCCGCGAGCGCCCAGATCGGAGCTCGGAGACATCTGCGCGAGGAGAAAAAGAAAGGTGCATTTTAGATTTTGTTCTCTCTCAGAAAAGACTCGAGCTTTTAATAATTCATAAGCAACAACAAGCAGCTCCACTGGCTCTGAAACAAGAGCCACTACTCAGCAAATACTGGAGATAATTTACTGAATCCAAAATATCTTGCTAAACAGCTTGTTTCAGAGCAGGTTTGTGTGTGTGTGTAGGGGTGTGTGTGTGGGCGGGCGTGCGTGTTCATGCCAGACGGTCTAACGAGGCCGTGGCTACATGTGTGTGTTTAAGCGTGTTTCTGTTCACGCTTTGTGCACGTATGTAGAGGGATGTTTTCCAGTTTTTTAAATTTTTTTATTTCCCAGCCTCGATCGCTCCTTGGAGACAAAAAAGAACTGGGTCATTCTCTGTACACTCGTTCCGTCGGATTCTCCCTGCGCTCGCGCGCTCCCAAAACAAAAACACACAACTGAAGAACACGCGTGCACTTTAAGCCCGGTTCTGGAGAGCAGCTTGCATGTCTGGGGAAATTTCAGCGGAAAACGTGGCAAACGTTCAGACGGATTAAATCTAAGTCTGCAAAAGGAAACAATTTATCTCTGCACAGTATCATGTGAATTTAGCTCACTGATTTTTATTTATTTATTTACGTCAAATGGTGGCAGAAATCTCTCTCTCTCTCTCTCTCTCTGTGTGTATGTGTGTACATTTGCATGTTGGGTAGGATGGGCTGAGAGCAATTTTATATTCCATCATTATTACACCAGTGCTTTGTTTTTTAATGATTAAAAGGTAAAGAGAGGGAGAATCGCTGTGATGCTACATGCACCACTGCCGCCTCTAAGCCCCCATGCTCAGAGTCATTTCATGTTATCAAAAGCCTCATCAGCATCCACATCACACCACACTAAATCGATTACTCATATGGCACCCATTGTGTGTGATCCTGCTTTGCTCAAATCCCTCACAGGCTCATAAATCGTCACTGTGGGTAAACGCCTGCTATTTTAGGCAACACGTATCGGCGCTGAATGCATTAGCGCTTATTGCACTTTGATAATTGCAGCAAGTCAGTCTTCTGGCCTATTTTGGGGTGTCTGACTAATGTCCGAAACTTCGACATCCATGGCTTCACTTCGAAGAAGAAAGCACGTTTGTCATATATTCTGTAAAGATGATGTAAATAAAAACACCCTTTTGTTCTGGGCTCGAGGGTTCTGTTTTGCGTAAGGAATCCTGAAACCCTTTGATAAAATCCTGTTATGGCAAAAAGCTGAATTGCCTATTTATTATTGTTGCTGTTAAATGTTGCAGCTCATTAAGCCAACTTTAAAATTTGACAACAATAACCAAAGTAAATTTAAAAAAACTTTTCAAATTGTGTGGAAAAGTAGAAGTAAAAGTAGAATCTCTTCCAACTCAGCATAATTGTTTGAAAATAGAGCTGCCCTCTTGTTAAATCATGAATTTTATAAGGCACACACAGTTCTAATTATTGTGATTAAGAAATCACTTAGAATAGAACTTGACAAGTAGAGGTGACTAATCTAAAAAACACACACACACATCATGTCATGCTCTAAAGAAATTGAAGAACAGATGAGAAAACCTTGCAGAGCCATTTTTAAGATTGAGACTCCCAAAAATATGTGTCCTAGCTTATTTTGTTTCTCTTAATTTCTCTTGTGAGTGAGTGTGTGTCTGCATGGTTCTTTGTTTTGTTTCTGTTTTCACACCTGGTAGTCTGGTGGACTCGGTTCGATTGGGGACCAAATTGACATTTGTTACATTTTCAGTTGATGTAATTTCCTTTATGCTGCACTGTGTCAACCGAACCAAAACCTTTGAGAAACCTGTTTCTCTCCACACCTGCGGTGGCGCTGCACCCACAACCACTAAAATAAAAGACAGAAGACGCTGAGTCTCCAGTACGCTTGCATCCACATATGCGTCTGAACCGTACCATAGTTCACTTCAATCAAACCGCGTCTGGTTTTTAGACACACCAAAGTTCACTTTTTTGGTCCGAAACAGTTTTATACCACATTCACACCTTCCAAAACAAATCGGACTCTGTAGACAAATGGACTAGAGTTTGATTAAGGCTATCTTAACTGGGCTGGTGTGAGTGCACCCTCTATCCCCACTTAACCGGGTATAAGCATCAGCCCATTTGTGACCCTGCGATGGATGGATCTAAAACATTAAAGCCTGAGAAAATATTCAAAACAAAATAAATATGTAAGGAGGCGAAGACCTTTTCACAGCGCTGAATAATTTAACCTCTTTGTTTTTAAACATTTTAAGGTTTTACACTTTCAGATGATCAAATGCAACATTAAAGTATGCAGATGTGTGTCAGTGCATCCTTCTGCGTGTGCGAATGCGGTAGCATTAGACAGGAGAGGTTTTAGCAGTCCATTTTCTTTAAAAAATTTTTTTTTTTTGGCCAGTTTAAAATGGCCACGGCAGGAGGTGAAGTGCTTTAAGTGCTGTTTGAACAGACTGGAAGTTCACCTGCTGTGGTAGTCTCATCTGGCTGCTATCCCCCTCAGCTCCCTTTCCTCATGCAGAGACTAGTGGGTTGTAATCACTAAATTACTGTTTTCACCAGTCGCCAGACTGCAAAGCTATCCCCGTTCCCTCTGTCTCGGATTGACTCTTAGTTTTTTCTTTTTTTTTGCCCTATTTTACTCCCCCAACCCTTTGACTTTGGTCTCTTTCCATCTCGTCTTCATTATTTTTGCCAAAGTCGCCTTACTGTAAGCCGCCTTCAGTAGAGGAAGACTCTGAGGGTGAAGGAGGGAGACCGAGGCTTGGGGATAGGGGCTGTGAAGGGGAGCGTAGACAGAGAGAGAGAGTGGAAAGTTTGGAATATGAAATGAATTTGATTAATGCAGTGCTGATGAAACAATGAGACAGGGGGCTTCCTTAATGAGAGCGCTGCCTACTCGCCGTCGCTCTGTTTTCTTCCGTCCCTATTTGTTCATTCTGTCCGCGTCGTCTCCCTAAAACGTTGGCCAAATCCTCCGACATACAGCATGAACTCCTCTTCCTTCGGGTGAAATTGATAACGTGAGCCGAGCGTTTGTTGCAGCAGCTGCTCCGAAAATCGAAATGTGTTCCTATGGCAGCCGAGACGAGGTACCCTTTCCTCACAAAGACGCCGATGACAAATAAATCCAAGTGTCCTTGAGTTGAGCAGAGACGGGAGACAACAATAACTGTCCCGCATCCTCTCCTTGCTTTGTAGTTCACAATAGTGGGAGAGGAAAAGAGGGCTTAGAAAGACAGGGGGAATTGAAGAAAAGCTTGAAAACAGGAAAATTGAGTGGAGTATAGGAGAACACGGGTTGTCATGGGAACAGACATGAAGAACCCGACGAGAGTGGAGAGACTTCAGACGAAATGACAGAAAAGTGAGGCGATTAAGCAGGCATCACAGGCTAGTTTAAGGAAACGTCGCACAGACAAGTCCGCCCTTGGCATCCGCTCGTCGAGGAGCGATTGCTGCAAATTCACTCACACTTGATGGAATCAGCTGGAAAAAAATGCTTTTCACAGGTTGGAATAATAAACTGAACTTGGCAGCAATACGGACAGTCAGTCCAATCTGTCCGGATTGGATTGACTTCATTCTTAATTTTTCATCTAGAAAAAATTAAAAAGTCTTTCCTTCTGTTTTTCTTTGTAGCCCATCCCTACCAGTCCCACCAGCACGTCCCCCACACCCGTTGGAACCCTGGGCATGTCCAAAATGGACGCCCCCAGCATGCAGGATGTCTACATCCTCTCTCCCGTCTCTGGACTCTACAGCACCAGGTATGGGGACGCGCGCGGAAAGTTTTCGATGACGGCCATTATTCTGATTATTCCGACACCGCTGATGACAGGGTGAGGCGACGCTGATGACATTTATGGTGACAGCTCTGCTCTCCGCAGGGAGGAGATGGGCCTCATGTCATGCGACGACATCGGTCACTACAGCGTAGGCTCCCAGTCCGGGTCCAAGGGCTCAGAGGCCGTCAGCTACTATCTGGACCAGGACAGCGGTCAGTACTTTTCTCTGCTGGAGGGCGACGGACCCGCTGGGACGGACTACGACCGGTGTCGCAGTACGGGCGTGCGACGGCGGGACAAGACACCGACGCATGGTAAGGCGCACCGCAAGAGCCCGCAATGAAATGGGAGCGACAGCAGCTCGGGCCCCTCCACCCGATCAGCCGACTTGCATGTTCACCACCACCACCTCCACCAGGTCTCCCGTCTTTTCTTTTCACTATCTCTCCTCCTCACTCGCCTCATCGCTGCGCTCGCTCGTGTCCTCGTCTGGCATACGTGCAAACACAGACTCAGACTCATGCGCCTTAAATAGCGGGGTCATACAAGACACTCCAGCTCTCCTGTCTGCTCCACCACCTGTGTCCACCTTTCTCCCTCGACGCCCTCCAAAGCGAGCTGCAGCGCACCTCCCGTCTGTCTTTGCGTCAAGGGACCATGACACCATACTAGGCGCAAGGCAAGGGTCACGAAATGCAGCAGTCCAGGCCAGTTCCTTCATAAACAGACACACGCCCATACAGCGACCGCCATCAAGTCCCAGATGAGATGCCTGACCTGAACCCTGGCTAGTACACTGGATTGGATCCAGCCAGAAACCTGTCCTATAGTCAAATGAGTTCATTGTTATCTGTAAAGAGGAAGCTTATCAGTAGTTAATCCTTTAGGAAAAGGTAATGTCTCAAGATGAGCATAAAAAATAATAGTGCTGGTGAGAAGTTTGCATACCTTTATCACGGACATTAATGTTGTATTGATTAAGGAATTTAAAAGTTACATCTGAATCATTGGTGTTTTTTGCCAAGGTGCATAAGATACATAAAAACCAAGGTTTAAGATTTTTAAGAATTGGGAACAGCCTGGCACACTCCTGACTAAACATTAGACCGCTCTATTTTCCTCCAGATTTATTAGAGTTAATTTAATGTTTCCTGGCACAGACCTGACTTTTAAGCACGGCCCTTACATTGTCTGTATGGTTGAGGCCAGGTACATTCCAGTACCCAGTCTTCTTCATCTAGTCTAGAAGTTTTTATGTGTGTTTTCGACCAACCAAGACGTCCAAGTTTCTACCGTCTTACTGCTGAGTTAAGGAGAAGTTGGATAATTTGGATGTAGTCCTCCTCCTGCATAATTCTTCCCGCTTTGTGCCATGAAAGCCCCGTAGCATGATGGTACTACCACCATGCTTGACTCTTGGTGGTTGGTACAGCGTTCTTTGAATTACAAGCCTCACGATTACCACTTGCGACTAAAGTCGCAGTTCAATCTTTACATTCTGACCATAATACATTTGGCTAGTTCATGTGCCTGTCAAAGCACCATTCACAGTTATTGGATTCCTAGTAAAGCACCTTAAAAGCAGCTATTTTGTGCAGAGACTTGTTGATCCAAGGTGCCACTCAGTCGGCTCCCAAACTGACAGACTCAGGAAATCGTCCAGTCTTGTTTGCCTCATTTCCAGGAACTTTAAACTATTAAATTAGCTTTCTGAGTGTGGGTATGGAAAAAATTAGCAGAGCAGCAATTTTCTCATAATGATCAAAATAGTTTTACTATAGTTGAATGTTTTTTTTCCTCCCTTCTCTATATAATTTTGAGGCGTTGCGCGGTGAAATGTGTCTCTACGTCTCATTATTCCTTCCTAGACACTCTTAAAAACATCAGAAATAAGATATAAAATGAAAAGGCTTTAATGTTTTGTTATTTTTTTTATTTATC
Organism: Xiphophorus couchianus; assembly: GCF_001444195.1. NCBI lineage: Eukaryota > Metazoa > Chordata > Actinopteri > Cyprinodontiformes > Poeciliidae > Xiphophorus > Xiphophorus couchianus. The sequence continues at coordinate 24,211,363 of NC_040250.1, read as the reverse complement.
CCTCAACCTAGGATCCTGGTGTCCTTCTGGACCCTTTAGATAACATGTAAGTGCTTTGGGGGTGACAGTTAAGGGGCTATATTCTTTATTATTTTAAGAATAGTAAAATTAAAGTTGGATTTTTCAAAAGTTTTCATTGTGAAATTAGTGATACTGCCATAAATTAGTCAATTTTAATCTAGTTTTCAAATAAATGTAGGTCATCGTATGTCCATTTACAAAAAAATAAAATAAAATCAGCCGTACACGAGTTGCTATGACTGGAACATTTAGGTTTTCTTTTGTCAGAATCCCCCCAAAATAACTCTGGGGTTTCTGATGAAGCACAGGTTGGAAGTGGTCCTTCACGAGTCCCGCCCTACCTGCACACACCCTCTCTTTGTCTCACCCGTCCACCCCTCCAGCTGTCTCCCACACTGTCTCTCAGTCAGACTCTCTGATTGCTGATTGGTGCTTCCAGGTGATCTCAGACCTGTTTCCATGCCTCCTGAATATAACTGGCTGGCCGAAGCCAAGGAACCCAGCATGGGCAAGAGAGGGAGCAGAGGTATACACGAACACACACACACACACACACACATGCACGATAACACATACACACACACACAGAAAGGGAAGGAAAAACACAGCATTTAACGGCGTTGATGTTGCCGGGTCAAAGTGGCGCCATGCTTCGCTCCATGCTCAGCTCAGCTCATCGTCTGGTTTGTCCATGGTGCTTTGGTTGTGTGAGGATACATATCAAACCTGGCATGTATCTCTAAGAGCGACTATTAGACACAAATGCAAGGAAATTGCATTTATACAGCGGCTTGGGTAAGGAGAACGTGACCAATTCTAAGCAGCCTTGCTATTTTGGTGGCGGGGTTCGATCTGTATTCAACGGAGCATCCTCCGCTCTACCTTTAGAAAGTCTATGAATATTATTAAGGTACAGTCCTAATGTACGAGGCTGGCCTTTCTTCTTCTCCTCCTCCTTTTTATCTCTTTCTGGATGTTCATTTTGAAACTCAGGGCCGGTAAACAATTGAGTTGGGGAGTTTTTATCTGTGCCGGAGCAGAATCAAAGCTCGTGTCACAGGCGAGATTTAGCAATAGAGCCCTGCGTATCAACATAATCACTACAAACAGATTATCGATGTATGTCCCCCAACTGTGATCCCATATCAGCTCTTACTGCTCTGAGGCACTTTCATGCCTTTCCGTTGGGGTTTTATCTGTAAAAGGGGGACCTACATTCAGGCTCAGCTGTTCTTATTCTGTGCCTCGCCCTGGACTCCAAGACGTTATCTTCTCCCTCCGAGGATTTCTCCTCCATCTTATCCATTGTTCTGACCCAAACCGGCATCTAATGTCCATGCAAACCCTTGTCCTCTCATTTCCCACAGATTCGGACAACTCGCTGCTGCGGTATCTCAGCGACGACAAGATCCTGGTGATCGAGGAGGAGCCCGAGGGTCTGGGCAGAGAGAGCCGGCGGGATTCCACCAGACGCTCGCGTCGCAAGAGCCGTAATCCCAGCAGCCCCAGCTTTCCGATCAGCCCCTCCATGCTTTCCTCCACCTTACGGCTTGACCAACCACCTGAGCCTCTCCCGGTACGTACAAAGACTCGGAAAACCTTTCAGTCCTGCAATCTGGCTTGGAGAAGTATTTATACTCCCTACAGTTCTTTTCCACATTTTGTCACATCGAACACAAATTTAACATATTTATTGCAATTCTAGTTTTGTTTTTCTGCATTTTCATGTGATAAACCAACAAAGCTGCATGTAAATGTAAAGTTGAAGGAGCATGATTGATGGTTTTCATTTCATCTGCACTCAGATCTTTTGAGTAAGTGCTGAAAAGGGCCATCTTTTTCCTGTTCTTTGCAAAAATATGTAAAGCTTGGTCAGACTGGATGGAGAGCAACGTGAGCATATGTTTTCATTCCTAATAGGATTTATTTTTTGAAGTTGACCTGGCCATTGTAACTTGATTTTGGTTTGATGCAAACCTTGTGGTGTGCTAACTTCCTGTCAAATGCGCCACAATCGCCAAAATGAAAGTACTTGCAGGCCAGTTTTCTTTTTCTTTTTTAAATGGTAAGATAATATTTTAGATTTTTTTTTTACTTGCACTTTAAGGAAACAAAGTAATCCGATTTTGTATCTGTAAATAATTATATATCCAAGAATGTTTGTCTCAGTAAAACAGAAAAAAAATATTTTCCTAAGTTTTTTTTGAGCTTATTGTTTTCTATGTAGTAGATCTTGAAATGTTTTTTCTACGCTCTACAAAGTGCAAGATATGAGTCAGTCTTTGTTCAAAACGCTTTCTGTTTTTAGTCATTTTTAATGAATGTGTACATCCAAGTCTGCTGTTGTGCAAATGTCACTGGAGGTTCATGGTGGCAGTTTTAAATTTCAAAAAAGAAGAAAAAAACCACCAAAGTTTATTAAAGACAAATATTTTGTGTTGTGCATAATTTCTATTTTAAAACAACTTAAAATTTCAATAGATGCCCAGTTGCAATGTCATGGCGGGTTTACAGCTGTCCACTGTTCTTTCCATTTTTGGATAATGGATTGACCAGAACTCTGTGAAATGTTCCAGTCTTAGGATGGATTTTTAAAAAATCTTTAAACTTGTCCATAATTGCATGCCCGACATATCTGCTGTTCCTTGGACTTCATGAAGTCATGATGACGATTTTGTTCTCCAGCAAACCTCTGAGGCTGGAAACAGAACAGATGTGTTTCTTTTTGCTGTGAGGAAATAACATTAAGATGGTCTTTGTTTAGTAATTGTATGACTTTTTAAAGTGGAATCATTTTTATTCAGGACAGTTAAAGTAAAGGGTACAGAAAACAAGTGCATGCCACACTTTTCAGATTAGTTCTTGGGAAAAAAAACCCTCTAGTACAAATTCAGTCTACTTTTAAAATTATACGCTGTTTATCACAGAGAATACAACTGAAATATATTGAAGTTTGTGGTAAAGTGAACTAATTACAACATGTTACGCTAATTTTAATTTAGAAAACACTGACACACAAAGTTTTATTGTCTGTCACGACTCACCGGTAAAAATGCGAAGCTTGTTTCTGCAACAACAACAATCATAACTTTGATACTTTAAGTGTTCAGCAGCCATACAATGCAAAATACTTTCTGTTGACACTTACTGATTGACTATTAATTTCCAAGAGAGCCGACGTCTCACCCTCCGTCCTGTTGCATAGGCCGACCTCTCTGGTTCAGCCCAAAACGATGAGCTCGTGTAATTACTGCAGAGAGCTTCGAACATCAGAAACTGTGGGATGCAGTTGATGCATCCCACAGTTTCATAAAGTGATGTGAGCGCTTTATGCTGCTGAAGCGTAAAGGCTGGAAGAATGGGTAGAGAGCAGTGGTAATCCCAGTTACATAAATTAATTGGTATGGAAAACATGGCTGCTGTAGTGACTGAAGGATAAAGGATTTATGAACAAACTTTTATCTTTAGACGTGTGAATGTGGGCTCATCAGAGTTGGACCATAAACAACATAAGCAGAGTTGAGTAGTAACTAGTTACATTTACTTGAGTAACTTTTTTGACAAAAAAATTACTTTTAGGAGTATTTCTACTACTCTGTGCTTTTTACTTTGACTTGGGTAATTTCATTATAAAACAAACACATTTTAACCAAAAATTCACCAGAAAACACACCTGCAGATTTTGTTAGTTTCATAAGTTTTTTTATTGAAAGAAACTTGATTTAGTTATTTTTTGTTACTCATTTGAATTATCGTCATTTCCGTCTTTAAGATACCAAAATTTCTTATATTTATATTTTTGTCTGTCTCACTGCGTACTTTTTAAATATTAAATGATTGATAATTTGATCAGTTTCTCAGTACTTAAGTAGACGTTTTACTAAATACTTTTTTGCTCTTTCTTGAGTAATTTCTTGGACGGATACTTTTTACTTTTACTTGAGTAAAAATGTGTTGAGGTGGTGCTACTCTTACTTGAGTAAAATTCTTTTGGTTACTCTACACACCTCAATCAAATGTCTGAGTTACCTCCACTTCATGCCATCAGGTTTGACAGAAGCCTGGTAATAAGTAAATTATTTGATTCAGGCGCTCTGGAGAGAGAGAATAGAGCTCCAGCTTCAGAAAATGTTGTTAATTTGTGACGCAATCAAATGAAGCTTGTCAAATTTAATTTATTTGTGTGTAATGAGACAATTTAATGAACTTAACACATTTATTTGGATAAACTTAATTTGATTACGTGCAATAAATTAATCAGGACTGGCCCAAGATTTCATGGGGCCTTGAGTAGAATATGATTTAGGGGCCCCTCTCACTACAGCGCCATCGTTGACGGCGCTTCGATACAGATTTAGTGGAATCTGGGAGAGGAGGCCGAGCTTAATAGGTCGAGCTGAAAAGCAATCACATTTTGCTGACAATTGGTTATTATTAGCTGAGACGTATCTGTGGACAAACCAACTCGAACGCAAAGATTCATCTCATACCATCAAGTTGTTGCTATGGTAACACAACAATCAAACTATGAGGATTTATTTTTCTGCATTTTTACAAAGTAAACTAATTCATTGAAAATCTTTTACTTTATCTATGCTGAAACCGCAAAAAAAATAATAATGTTGATCTGAATAAGCGAATTTAAAAATTCTAGGTCTGGGTTAAAAAAAGAGTCAAGTATAATTTGGATAGAATGAGTAGATTATTTTATGCCCCTTTTATATGTTTGTTTATCGCAGCCCCAGGGAGTTACGATAAACATGCCGCCACCGCAGACGCAGCTCCCGTCGTGTGTGTTTGTCTGTGTATATTTGCTGTAACCGATTAATGATCCGTGCTTGAAGAACCCATGGATCATCAGTTGGGCTTTCCACAATGGCTGGATGTGGTTCTGTCGATGTTCTCCGTGTTCGTCTGCTACTTTTTATACTCTTGGTTGCGGAGAACCTCGCCGAGCGGAGTAGCGGCATTGTTTGCTCGCGTGAACAGCTGATTGCGCTGTGTGGGCCTCTGCTGCTGCCCGGAGATGGGCCTGTGGTTCCAGAGGAGTTACGGAGGAGATGACAGGGCTGCGGTTCTGGAGTTAAACGGAGGTAGAAGAGGAGACGGCGCAGGCCAGCGATACCGGCAATTATCGTGGGGAACGTGAGGTCTTTGGGAAATTGGACAGATGAACTCACGGCGCTGGTTAGGACCCAGAAAGAGTACTGGGAGTGCAGTATCTTCTGCTTCACGGAAACCTGGCTGCACTCGCTTATTCCAGACTACAGCGTGGAGGTCCCTGGATTTTCCTTGGTGCGGGGAACAGGGACTTTTCCAAGAGTCGGAAGAAGAGGGGCGGCGGGATTGCACTTTATGTGAGTGAGAGGTGGTGTAATCCCGGTCATGTTAACGTGAAGGAACAGATTTGTAGCCCGGACATTGAACTTCTGGCTGTGGGAATGCGGCCGTGTTATTTACCGAGGGAGTTTACGTCCGCCATTTTGATCGCTGTTTACATTCCCCCATCAGCTGATGCAGCGGTGGCCTGTGACGTCATCAGCTCTACCACAGCCAAACTCCAGACTCAACACCCGGACGTTGTTATTGTGTCTTGTCTCTAAGCTGTAACTGCGAAGTAATTTCCCTGCTGGGATGAATAAAGTACTTCTATTCTATTCTATTCTATAATGCAAAAGTACATAAATGATACTTATAAAAGATCAGACTGAAACAAAGTGGTACAGTAGCTTGTTCTCCATCTTATATATTATATTTTGTTCTATAAAGTATTGAAGGTCAATACTGAATCTAAAGACACGCCACAGATTTTCAGTTTATTGTGTTTTTATTTTTGTAATCATGTCCTCTCTGATTCAAACTGGAGTCCTCTACCAGAGCTTGAGGGTAGCTCAGTTTTTCCTAGGGCTGCTTAGAGAGCTCAGAGGTTGTTCCTGGAATTTGCTGCAGCTTCGAGGTCAAAGGCCAAAGTCCACAGAAAGACCACCGCCAGCTGTAAGGCCGCGACTCTTCACAAATTCTCTGCTTCCTCTTACAGCCCTGGGTATACTTTGTGAGCTTCTAGCGTTCTTTGCTCTTCACGTTTTCTGTTTTTACCTAGAGGATAGGTCATTGTGTCTGCAGATAAACACACATTGCCGTTTGCGGACGGGCATGTGTGTGTGTGTGTGTGTTGGGAGTGTTTGTCATGCAGAGGTGACGAAGATAAGTGCTACTTCATGGCCGCCAGTATCGTGGATGATACTGGCGGCCATGACAGTGACATTGAGGCACGCCCCTTTTTGTAGCATTCATATTCTCTCTCACGTACAAGCCAGCACACACACACACTCCAGCACACAGGAGTGCATTTGTATGCACGGTATGCATCTCACAGCTCATCCTAACTCATCCTAATATCCCTATCTCCTCTGACACACCGGAGTCTAAACAGGAGTTTATCCCGAACAAACACCCCTTCACACACACACACACACACACACACCCGCATACAAAGAGCAGCATCCCTGTGAGTAGGTGTATGACTCAGCATCAGCTAGACCAATTAGAAGCGCGACTGACAGACTGTGCTTTAAACCCGCAGCATGCAAACAAACACGCCGCTTACACAGCCCAGCTCTCGCCAGCCCCGACTCTAACCCTCTCAGCTGCGTGTTTTTCATGGATGTGACTCATCTTTGTTCGCCAGCACATGAGGTGTTCTCTCTCTTTCCCCCCCCCCTAACAAGCATATGCCGTCTTAACAACCTGCTCGTTTTCACGTTTTATTTATTTCTTGGTCCCCTACTAATCGTGTCCCCTCCCATGAAATCGGTGCTTTTACGGAAACCAACCCTAAACAAAGCCAGTACAGGCTAATGCGAAATACAAAGCGTGCGCTGGCTCCAAGTTACGTGTGTGTGTGTGTGTGTTTCAAAGTTTTTGCGAAAGTGGCTGGATTAGTGGATAACGGTCCCCTGGACACACTGACTGAGCCGCTTCGCTTTCTAATCAGAAATGATCCCAATCATCTCTTCTCACCTTCGGCTTACGGCGCCCAGTTCCCTCTGCGGCTTCAGATTGATCATCCACACAGGCCGGCTTGGAATGGAAAAAAAAAATTTTAAATGATTGAGAAATACAGTGGATTTTTGCAGAGAGGATTAGCTTAAGGGTTCACAAATGATTAGATTTGTGGTGCTAGGGAATAATTCTTGTAACACCAGGCCTCAGTAAATTATAGTCATCAAGAAATCAAGTCTGTAATCAGGCTAAGAACAGTCTGCTCTGTAATGGAGCCGTTTCTGATTTAGGGGCTTGTGCGGCTACTGTGTCTGTACAAATGTAAATAAATGCTGAATGGCATTTTTAAAGCAAGGTAAGAAATCTTGCTTTTAAAAAAAACGTCCATCTCACAGGACGGGACTAGAGGAAAGTTTTTTTTTACATTTTTTGTTGTTTTTTGGTTGAAATATTCACCTTTTTGAAACAACACAGAGACAGCTTTGCTGTATTCACTGAGACATTTCACAACAGGAATATCTTTTTAGCTAAGCCAGTCCATCGTTGTGCTTCTGGAAGGTGACCTTTCACCCCAGTTTCAGGTCGTTTGCAGCCTTTAAGATGTTTTCTTCCAGTACTGCCCTGTGTTTATCTCCATCAGCTCTGACCAGCTTTCCTGTCCCTGCTGAGAAAAAGCTTCCACATCGTTTGGTTTCTTTCAAATTTGGTTCTCTTCTCTCCAATCTTCCATAAAAGCCACTTTGTACCCAACTAAAAGTTGTGCAATTGACAGATTATCCAAACGGTGCAAAAATAGCGAACTATTAATTGTCATTTCATTCAGAATAGTTATATATAATCTTTTATTTAAGCCAAAATATTTCCCATCAACATTATTGTTTCCTTTCGTCATCGTTGTTTTCCAATGTGGAGACGACAGAGCATCACTAAGAGTTGTAGAACTCAACTCCGGTATTGGTCGTATGTCAATCTTGGATGAGTTTGACTTTTGTTTTTGTTTTGACTTGTCAAGACTGGCAGGCAACTTAAATATGTTTTTATGTCTATACAATGTGCTGAAGGGAAGAAAGAGAGAACGAATACTAGCCACAAAGGGTTTGTTAGCATCATATTAAATCCTACAAATTAAGGATAGTGAGTTTAAAGTCAAGTTTATTTGTATAACACAGGTCAGCAACGTCTGTGTATGCATCATTTTCATCTGGCTCAGGAACTATTTTTGATTTAGAAGGAGTATGGGGAAGAGGATTATAGATGATTGAACTATAGGATGGAAAAGAAGTACGATTATGTAAGTCAGACTTCGTCTTACTCCTTTTCAGACTGACAGTCACCGAACAAGTGGTGTATTTGCATGTATTTGAGAATGTATATTTGGTAGTAGGGCGTTGCATTTACACTTAGAAAATATGAAAGTTTTGGGGTGCTGTGGAGGCGCAGGGGCAAAGCACGACCCACGTATTGAGGCCTTAGTCCTCGTGGCGGTGGTCACAGGCTCGATTCCCGGCCTGGCGACATTTGCCGCATGTCTTCCTCCTCTCTCATTACCCTGTTTCCTGCTGAACTACTTTCAAATGAAGGCCACTAGAGGCAATAAAACCTTTAAAGAAAACATGAAAGTTTTATTTTTGTTATGTTTTGTCTGAAATCAAATTTATCATCAGCAGCAGCAACACGGCAATTGAGTGTGATAAAAACTTAATACAGACACCAGTTATGAGACAAGCAACAAACATTACATTTTGTCACATGCCATCATTAAGAGTAATCAAATACACGTCAGATATATTGATCAATGTTCCAGTTATTATTAATCAAAAACAAGTCAGTGTTTCAGCTGTTTTGCAGTTTTCTGAAAGTTTGTTCCAGATTTGTGGTGTACAGAAGCTGAAAGCTGCTTCTCCATGTTTGGTTCTGGTTCTGGGGATGCAGAGCAGAACCAGAACCAGAAGACCTGAGGGGTCTGGAGGGTTGATACAACAACATCAGATCCTTGATGTATTGTGGTGCTAAACTGTTCAGTGATTTATAAACTAACAACAATATTTTTTTAAGTTTATTCTCTGAGCTACAGGGAGCCATTGGAAGGACTGCAAATACTTTTGGCAACAAAGTGGATGTGAAGTTGTAAGACTCACTTCAACTTCAATTAAATACTGGCTAATGCAACAGTATGAAAACATCTCTGTCCCCCCCCCCCATTTTTCCACTGAGGCACAGAAATATTCCTTAAAAACACCTCAACATTTGAGTAGAAATGCAAGACAATCGTCAAAATATGAAGCTCAGAACATCTTCAGAAATCAGAGCATTTATGTTACTCTTTTTAGATATTTAACTTTTTAAGACAGAAAACGGCAAAAAATGACACCGTAAACCAAAACGTCTCTAATTTACGATAAAATACAGTAAATTTTACGGATTTCGTGTACAGTGTTCAGTTTGTGTTACTGACTGGTCTGATGGAACATGAAACATTATTCATGTGGGAAGGTGAAGATGTGCATTTATGTTGCTTCCAGCTTTCTAATGGGTCCCCTTTCCTTCTCCGTCTTCCAGCGGGGTGCAGACACGCTGCGAGCAGACACGACCGACAGGTGAGTTCCCCCACATGCCTGCGATCGGGGAAGTGTTCGGTCACGAGCTATTTGTGGTCAAATCGAATCCTATCAATCCTCCTGCAGGTACTCTGGTACAGGAAGCTCAGGAGCCGCCTCCATGAGGAAGGTAGGTGGAGCTGGTGTTTTGTTTGTGTTTTTTGTCTGTGACACTGGCACATCTCAGTCCATAAAGAACAAAATTGCGTTTTTTTTTCTCAAGTATGTTCTCGTTTCGATTTCCCTCGTTTTGCTAAAGCATCACAGGCTTCACTCGCATCGACAATCTCCACAGCAGCCGCATCGGCTGTTACACGAAAACCAGTTTTGTAGAAATAATAGCCGAACCCCCAGCCGTGCATGAACAGAGGACATTTCTAAGAATAAACGGGGACTGTAAGGACTGTAATGATGAAATCAAACAGAGCAATCAATCGAGGTAAATAGATTTCCATATTTAGGCTGTCGTGACTCAGGAGCTGCTGCAGCCACCAGCTCGAACCTTTCCTCCAAGGCGCTGCGACTCAGTTTGGTTCAATTTAAACAGAAATCAGGAACCGTTTCAGGGTTGTTTTTTTTTACAGACAAACATTCTCGCACAAATTAGAATGAAATAAAGTTAAAATAATACACCATAAAACTCATATTTTAACTGTTTATTTGTTTTCAGAAGGTAGATATCCGATAGTAAGTCTTACTTATTCCTTAAAGGTATTTGAAATATCTTGGGTAGGGGTAAACCATAGTTTTTCTAGGATTTTACATTTCCCCAGTCATTTCTTTTAATTAAAATGTTACCTATATCATGTGTAGTCCATGTGTTTTTCTACTCACTTTAAAGTCTGTTTGTCAAGCAGGCAACTGCGAAATTGCTCAAAGAAATGAGAGTCATGCTTAGCTTTTAAGAAAGCAATTTATATTCCTTTCTGAGATATATTTGTATCTCAGTTTTAGAATTTGAATGATAAAATCTCATTTTCACCAGGTTAAAAAAATGAAACATAATCACACCACAAATGTAACCATATTCTTCTTTATTAAATAAAGCTGAAGCCAAACTGGAAAATGTAAAGAGCAACTAAATACAAATACAACCATATAATAATAAATGGTTGCATTCATTTGTGTGCTTACATACAATAATAAAGGGTCAAAATAATTTTATTGGTCACTGATTATTGTCAATTTGCTTAGTAACCTCATGTTTATGCACTATATTATATTGACCATAATAAATGCTAAATATTTACATTCATTTTTTTTGCAAAGAAATATAATAAAGAATAGATTAATAATCGAATGGCCTCCACATTATTCAACACCCCAACAAGTTAAAATCAAAAGCAATCCATAACAATTTGCCTGTTGGTCTGTTTAAATCCCAAATGATTGATTTCCTTCAAAGTGCATTGTTTTACTATCAAGATGTTTCATTTGATAAACGCCCTAGCTAAACATGTACTTTTGATCGCATAGAATAGTTGTGCAGCAATTTCATTCCGTTAGAATATTTATTTCTCCTTTTCAGTCATACAGCAGTTCAGACAAGTTTACCCTCCCAATATGGCGGCACCATTCACTTCTGAAAATGCTACGTCTAGCTGCTAGCTCAGCAAATTATGCTTCTAATCCAGCAGAGAAACAAAACATCAACAAAGACCCAGTGACCGTAAAAACAGGTAGCCTATGCAAAGTTTGGTACAACTTTAAGCAAAAAAAAAAAAGTACATATTTTTACGCTTGAAAGTTTTTAATAGGTAATATCTATTAGAAGATTGTCTTTTGGCAGAAAACAGATGGAGGTTTGGAAAAAAAAAAAAAGGACCCAGTTAAACCAAAATGAAAACTTAAAAGCACAGAGCAAATATAGTTAGCATAGCACAAAACCTTCACTCCAATAGTTAGCTTTAGCATATTTTGGTACTATTACAGTTTCCTTACTGCTTTCAGTCTGTTTTTATTGAGGATGTATTAATATGTAAAAAGCTACGGTTAGAGTAAAAGGGTTTAACTGCTGGGCTAAAACTGTTCCTGATGCTTTTACGTGAGATTCCAGCCAATGTGGCTAGCTACCACAAAAGTAGCATGTTTAATAAAATGTAAAAAAAATAAATAAATAATTATGCCATTTAAATCAAAACGCAAATGGAAAAAGGCGAGCTTAAAATGGGAAGTAAATGGGCTGCTCTAAATTTTTGCCTTTGTCCGTTATTATTAAGCCTGAACTTTGCTAACACCTTTCTCTCTCCTCCTTTCAGTCTTTCCATTACACGTCTTTAAGAACAAAAACCAAAAAGAGAAGTAAAGGTAAGTATGTCATTGTTTCTTCCTTTATTCGTCCTATATTTAGTCAATTTTAATAACATGCAGCGAAACATTTTTTTGTTTTTGTGAATTCTGCCTGAGAGTTGAACAAATACTTCATCAGAAACTGTTTCTCAGCGATGAGTCACCGAATGACAAGGCTTGAAATAATATTAAAAGGCCATCAACTCTGACATCTGCAGTTTATATATATATATATATATATATATATATATATATATTTGGAAAGTACTGATGTACTTTACTGGATGAAAATAGATGAAAGACAAACTCACACATAAGAGACACAAAAGATTGCGTGTATTCTTGCTCCCATTTTGTCCTTTATTTGACTCCCAGTAATTAATGATTTGCCTTTTTTTTTTTTTTTTTTGGCCAGTCTCCATTTGTCACTGTCTCGGGTGTAATGTGCTCCGAATATAATAAAGGGTTGCAGAAGTTGCAAAACCACTTCTGCGGCTGACACGTTTGGGGGTTTTTTTGCCTCCTGACCCAGGTTCCCTCACCAGTGCCAGTCGAAGGAGAATCTCCTGTAAGGATTTGGGCCACGGCGACTGCGAGGGCTGGCTGTGGAAGAAGAAGGACGCTAAAGGCTATTTCACCCAAAAATGGAGGAAGTACTGGTTCATCCTCAAAGAATCTTGCCTTTACTGGTACACCAACCAAAACGTAAGACATTTACGTCAATAGTCGTTTAGCTTCTCCGTCTCCTTTCTGATACATTTTCAAGCCATGAAAGGGTTGAACACGTTTTTTGCTTTTTTTGCTTATTGCTCAGAAGATGTAGACGGATCCGACTGTTTTCATGCGTCAGCCTGCTTCTCTGTTGGTACTGCTGATAAAAGGAGTGTAAAAAGCCTAAAGATAACTCCATCTTTTATTGCGTCATGATAACATCACTGGAAATTTGTGGGATATTTAAGGTTCAACTTGAGTGCCATCACGGCATTAAGAAAAAGAGGATCATGTTTTTTTTAAATCTTTGATTTCTAAGTTGATGACCGTGTCTAGACACTTTGGTTTAGCAACACACGATTTGCTGTTCCAGCGGGTTATGAATATGAAGTGACTACTGGACGGAGGGCCCGTATTTCTCTTGCCATGATGCACAAACTGTATGGAGGCAAAAGAGGTGAAAAGAATAAGAGCGTCATCCTTTGCAAGCCAATTCCATACCAGCTGGTAGGCAGGCGAACTTCTGCTTTTACATCAAAATCATAAACATGAAGCTTATTCTTCTTATCGGGTCTTTAACTTTAGTCAGATTAGACTACGACTCAGCTGGTCATCAACAATTAACTCTCCAGGCGGCTCAAGTGTGAAACAAAGGCTGGATACTTTGAAAAGCTTTCTCTTCCATAGATCCCGGGAACCTCATGAACTCTTTGAAATACCAGGAGATTTTCAATAAAAGCTGGTGGTCTCTAACAGTAAGCTAATAAAGACCACCCAAAAATGTGACCAAGTTAACATAGACCCAAACTCAGCTCTTTTTCCTCTGCCATCTGAGTCCGTAGTCCTAAATCCTGTAGGAAACCTGTTGAGTGAAAGAGCACAGTTAGTGAGCTAAGGAGAAATAAACAAATACAGCAGCCAGAGGTTCATTCCTCTGTGTGATCCAACCACCTGGAGCCTTACTGAAGATTAAGCAACTCCTTGTGTCCAGAAGCAGGTTGTGCAATGTGTTTACAGCATTGGCATCAACAGTTGTGACAAGCATTATTTTGAGAAAAACATTAATTTCTCAATGTGGGAGTTATTTTTTTTCCCCTCACTGAATAAAGTTTTATTTGACTTAAAGCTACTTTCTTTCTAAATTTGTTGACTAAATAAGGAGTATAGCTTCAGGCTTTTTACATACCTTTAGAAAACATAGATTCCTATGAATAAAGACGGTCCGTTATTTCATGTTTACACGATGATTAATGATATTTACTTCATGCATTGCAGATTTCTGATAAAAAAGTTGGTTACATGTATTTTATTTTAAAAAAATCACATTCTGCATGCTTTTATGTTTCCATTTGGGTCTCAGCTGCTTCTGAAAACAGCCTGAGCGCTAAAAAAATAAAAATCACCCAGCTGTTAAAAGTCAAAATCAGCGGGCATTGCACCGTTACCTAGCAACCCAAGTGTAGCACCAGTCAGCTGGTTTTACCTCTGCACGCGCTGTACAATGGCTGCTGGAAAAGGCAGGTAATTAGTTGCTGACCTACCATTTAGAAAACACTTGCTGCATACTTGTTGGTTGAGCAGCAGGCTCTACTGTTGCTTTTCAAAGATGTATGGCTGTATAGTTGCGAATCTGTTCGCAGCCATTTTTGCGTGCGAGTGTAAACGTTGAGTTTGGGGGGCGGGGCAAGCAGCAGCTTATTTGGATTTAAAGTGACAAGATGCCCCAAAACAGCAACTTCTGAAAGGAGATAAAAATAGGCAGAACTGACTACATCTAAAATATATCAAACATGTTTTGTATAGCGCATAGACCTGTCCTAACCTGATGAAAAAGAAGCATACACAGTAGGTTACCTTTAAACTTTTGAAGCTTTGCAAGAACACCGTTTTATGCAAGATTGCTTTTCATGACTAAAACATCACTTTTATGTAACATTTGTATTGCCCTAAGTGATAATGAACATTCGGATGACGATATTATCAGTTTTAATTTCAAAGTACATTAAATGTAGCCCACTTAAGAGAACCACAGCTTGGTTTTTTTATGCTAAGTGTGTCTTAGTAAACCATCCCTGCCAACGTAAACAGCAGCTCTTGTTTTCATGCACTCCACCTCGCCGATCGTATCCTCCGTAAAATTGGTACATCAGTGTGCCTGACATTTTGTTCTCTGTGTGGATGATGTACCGCCGCTCTCCATCTGTCTCCGCCCGCAGGATGAGAAGGCTGAGGGCTTCATCAGCCTCCCCGAGTTCAGAATAGACCGAGCCATAGAGTGCAGGCGGAAATTGTGAGTCTCCCCTTCACATGTCGCCAGAATTACTAATCAAGCACATTTGCTCTCACCCACACAACGTGAACGCACACAAACGCGCCGTGCATGCTGGAAAAAAAAACAAGGGGTGGGGGAAGAAGGAGAAGAGGAAGAAAAAAAAGCTAATCAGACTCCTTCTCTCTGGCTGACTGCAGCGCCTTCAAAGCCTGTCACCCCAAAATCAAGAGCTTCTTCTTCGCCACAGATTGTCTCGAGGAGATGAACAGGTGAGCTTCATCTTTGCGTGTGTGTGTGTGTGTGTGTTGGGGTGAACAGCAGTCAGAGATCAGGGACGCCACGTGTCATGTTTATGAATATTTTAGCCGAATAAAACAAGTTTACACAGGGCAGCGGCCCACCAACGCCACACTGCGCATGAATAAGACATGATCCTGGTCTTCTGTTGATAAACGTAAGAGCTGGGAGCACATGTGACTGAAGGGGTGTGTGTGTGTGTGTGTGTATCTATGAGTCACGTGTGTGCATCTGAGAGGGAGATTGTAATGATATTTGCAGGAGTGCCATCTGATGAGCTCTAATTATCTACACCTCCCCTGAATGACATGTGGAGATAATTGGAGGATCGTAATTAAGCAGCTATATTTGACTTCTGTGCAACATTTTGTTGGTTCGTGTGGTTGCCAGTGTGGTTGCAGGCACTTTCACAAGTTTTCTGTGCGAGAACACGGATGTCTCTGTAAGAAATGAAAGTTGTTTGAATGTCATCGCAGCTTTTTTTTTTTAGTACTTACCAAACTAAAACTAAATATAGACTCTGTTTTGTGGAGCTGAAGCAGTCGAGGTTTGATGAATTTGAAAACAGTTTCACGTTTCCTGGGAAGAAGTCAGGACCCGTTTAGGGGTCGCAGGGGGTTGTGAGGAGCCAAGCAGGTTAGGCATCAGAATATGGTGCTAATTTTCTAAAACCAGAAAAAGAGCTTTTGTTTCCACAACACAGGAAACTCAAAAAACTAACGCAGAGCCAAACTACCAACTTTTAACAGCGGATTTGTGAAATCTTTTTTTGAAATCCCACCAGAGATTTTCGACAGAGTTTTTGTCGGGTGATTGACGTCTACTTGAGTATCATCCAAGACCTTTTCTAAAACCAAACCCAGCAGGATTTTCGGATTTGCTTGGGACCAGATCTGTTTGACAGCCCAGTGACATTCAAACTAAAGTTTCCTCACAGACATCATGAACTCTCTGACGTTGGACTGGATCCCTCTTGACCATCACACACTCCACGTTTCCATTGCCAAAGAAATCTAGTGTCTGCTGTTTAGTTTGTAATCATTTTCTACTTTGCTTAAGGCAGAAGTTTTAAACATTTCAGAAATGTCTCTTGACAAAACTGTAAAATTTCTAATAGGCAAAGGAACATTGAGGTTTTCTCTTTAAAGCACCCATGATGCAACTAATGAGGCTCCTGGGAGTTGTAATCAGGTTTACCAGCCTGATTTCCAATATTTCTGCTCCAATAAAGAGTTCTGTTGAATAACTTTGAGAGTGTAATATTTATGAAACGGTTAAATTTGGATTTGGATGAGATTCTTGAGATATTAGATTATATTTAACTAAACTGTTCTTCCATTTATTTTAGCACCTGCACAGTCCAGGTTTTGGCCAGTAGTAAAGCGATGAAATGAGAAAGAAAACAAAATCAGGAATGTGAATACTTGAACATTTTTGCGACCTTACTCAGGCCTGTCCAAATAATACATTTTGTTGGACGATAAATTGTCCCAGTAATTATCGCGATAAACGTTAATATTGTTGTTTTGAGACCATTTTCAAGTAATATAACAAGAATGGCACATCAATGCACTCTCTCTGTGACTAATAAACTTTAATTTTGTAAAGAACACTCCACACTGGAACTGGAAGATCTTTTAAATCTCCAAAATGAAGCTCAACCAAACAATAAATAAAACAGAAATAAAATCCACACACACCCAAGGCCATGTATGAAATGATTTCAGATTTAATCATCAGAATGGAAATGATCAAGGTCATGTTAATTTATATCTCAATTAATTCATTAACTGCTTAATGCGACAGGCTCAACCACAGGTGTCTGTGGAGGGACACAGGGGCATGATGGGACATGGAGTGAAGACAAATTGGTGTCCGTGGCTTAGAGGAAGTCGGACCTTTCCTTCCTGATTTTACTTTTCCCTTTCTGAAATGATTACGAATGTTTGGGAAGCACCTCAGGAGGAAGAAGTCTGCTTGTTCATGGTGATCTACATCTATTATCAAATTCACTACCTCTGATTGGTCCATAGCCACCCATTCTTCCTTCTCTCTCCTTCCTTCTGCACTCCATTTTCATTTTTTTTTATTCCTGTCTTTACATCCGCTGTAAGTCTGCTTGCTTCTTGCAGGTGGATGAACCGGCTGGGCTTAGCTGCTATTGGCTACACACCTGACGATAAGGTGCCACGCCCCGATGAAGGTGCGTCTATAAAAAAAATAAGCTGCTCCTTTCCTTCCTGCTGGTGAATTCACATGCCTGCGTGCCGTTTGTGTTTGTCCTCACATCAGACTACTGGAGCGAGAGCGATCAAGACGAGGTTGACGGATCGATGACACTCAAACAGGAGGGGCCCTCGTCCCTCTGTGATACTTACCACCGCACGCCATCTGTGAGTAACGCAGCCTCTCATTCAGGCCCACTCGACATTCTCTCCGCAGCGTTTCATTCTGATGGAATATTTTATTCCTAAAAGCCCCACAGTTTTCAGAGCTGCACACAGCAGAGCTCTCAGCATTAATAAAACATCAGAGTGGGAGACTATCTGGTTCTTTAAGCAGCAAAGATCACAGTCACGCTGCCAGAACGTTTACCCTGTCTGACCTCTAGGTGGCAGTAGGTCGCGCTGCTCATGACATCTTTGCTCCTCGTCAGCGGAGGCTCGTGATGTTTTACATGCTGGCTGTCATGAATGTAGACGAGTAAAGGCCACATGTGTCGCATGTCAATGCTGTGGGTGACGTTTCTGTCTACAAAACAACGATCCAAAGTCGAGCTGTATTAGCATATCGTCCAAAACTGAATTCTGCAAAGCTTCATTTATGTTTGTAAACAGGTGAAGTAGGATGTTTACACACACCATATAAAGAGACACACAGCCTCTCTTCCCCACTGTATGATATTAAGTCAGACTAAACATCCTTTATATGCCAGAAAAATTTAAAAAACAGATTTTTTTTTTTTTTACATATTTTTTGCTTTACTTTCTTCAAAATCAAAAGTTTACATACAGTACGTCTACTATATGTAAACAGTAAATGTTTACAGTAAGCATTTACTTTATATAAGCATACAGTAAATAGGTATGTTAGCTTTAAATATGTATGTATTGCAACACCATTGTTCTTATTTTGATTAATTTTTAACTGCCGTTTTATCACACCTAGAATTTATTTAGTATTAGTTTTTTACCCCTAAAAATTCAGTTTCCAATCATTCTCCAAGCCTAACTTGCTGCTCACAGTAACGTTCCGACAGATCGTTCCTTCTGGGTATCTTCTCTAGAGTAATCATGGCTGCACCATGATTTCTCAAACTAAAACCATTCAGCAGTCATGTCAATCTTTTTTTTGTGTGTGTACTTACACCTCTATCATTTCATTGCTTTTTTTGCTCTCTTATTTTGGTGTATTTCTGCCTTTTCTTCTCTCCGTCCTCGCCCACCTGGTCTTGCTCTGCTCGTCTCCTGTCTTTGTCTGTCCGTGCTCACACACCACACCCGCTTGGTAACATTTTCCTCCTGCTCGCTCCGTCACACCTGATCCCCACTCAGGCCAACCTCCTCCACAGTTACGACCAGTTGCCCCGCTCGTTGAGCTCCATGAGTCTCCTGCGCTCCACTCCATCCCCTCTCCCCAAAAGTGCCTCCACCTCCCCGATTCCTCCACAGATGGTCTCTTCCACCTCCCCTCTCCCTCTCCAGGTGAATTCCTCCAGCCCTTTCCCGGAGTCCAAGCACGGTCGACATTTCTCGAGCGAGTCCACGCACTCTCACTCCTCGGCCGAGGACCAGCGCGGAGACGGCATGGGCATGGGGACGGGCACGGGCAGCACCAGCACCCACTCGTCCAGCTGCCGCTCGTCCCACCGCGAGCGCCGCTCCTGGCAGGACCTCATCGAGACCCCGCTGACCAGCGCGGGGCTGCACTTCCTGCAGACGGCGCCGGGGGAGAGCGAGTATGGCGGCCTGATTGGGGGAATGGCCGGAGAGATGGGGTACTACGGCGGGCTGGGCAGGCAGGGAATGTCCCCGGAGAGGCGCCGGCAAGCGACGCTACCCGTACGGCGACACCATGCGGCGGAGAGGGACAGGGAGCGGGACGGGCCCTTCCCGCTGGAGCGAGGGCCGTACACACACAACCACACGCACCGACGCTCCCACAAGCAGCGGAGCCAGAGTCTACCCAGGAACAGAGATCCAATCCTGGGGAAATTTCTGCACAGTGCGGCTCATATGGAGGAAAGGAGTGAGGATGAGGAGGCAGAGAGCTCAGCTGCAGACATGCTGGAGGCAGAGGATGGTAAGAAGACGAACTCGCCTGTTCCATTTTGGTTCATATTGAATCGTACATGTGATAAAAGTGGAAGGATTTACATTATCTAACCTATACATCTCTAGAAAATGTAAACATGTTAAAGAAAATGACATTTTTCTAAACTGTGTATTTACAGGGCACTGCAATATTTGATTGTGTCTTAAAAATCTTACTTGTGAAGTACTGGAACATTAATTTTCTTACCTTGTACAAAACGTCCTTACGATCGATGGCTGCTATCCATTGAAGTCTTCTTTCCTCTTCAAAAGGTTTACAATAAAAATAAGTTTGGTTTACATCCTTGTGTGTTTATTCAGCTGAAACAACGCATAGGTTGTTTTGACGTCCGTCACGACGAAGTGGGTCGCTTCCTGGAGACAGTGACGCTGCGTGGAAAGGGTCAAAAGCAGTGACCCTTAATTTGCTGTCTTCAGTTTTATACTGGTCTGAATCTCACTAATCTCACTTCCTGCCCTCTGGGTTTTCCAGACCTGCGGGATTTCAGAATGGACAGCAGAGAAAGGAGAGTGTCGGAGGGAAGGGAACGACGAATTTCAGACGGACGCGACCCTGAGCCTCTGGACGGGCTAGAGCAGCTCTACCGGGCCCTGGAGCAAGCCAATGTGAACGCTCTGGGGGACCCCAGGCCCTGCAGCAAACAGGAGCTGCGACGCTGTTTCACCCAGAGAGTCAGGGACCCCCTGCTCAACGACCGGCTGCACCGGGTCCGAGCCCTCCGCAGCACTTTGAAGGTACCGTCGCCAAATCCGTCACGCCTTATTATTCTAGAAGGCTCCAGCGATGAAGTTTTATTTAAGACAGATGCTGATGACGATTATTTTGACGTCAGTATAACCAATCTCCAATATGGTTGATTCTTGAAGTCGATTTGCTTTTTCTTCCTTCATTTACAAATAAAAAAAGACAAAAGCCTCAATTTAGACAGCATGATAACAAACAATGTACAACATTCAAATGCAGGGTTTCCCCCAGGAAACTTGCTAAGCTCAGTAGTAGGGATGCTTGGGCAGTCTGCCAGTGACTCACCATGCTTTTAGATTAAAAAATGTGGCAGTTGTGGTGGCTCAGGGGTTAAGCACAACCCACATAAGGAGGCCTTAGTCCTCGATGCGGACGTCGCAGGTTCGATTCCCGGCCTGCTGACCTTCGCTCCATGTCTTCCCTTTCTCTCATTATCCTACTTTCCTGTCACAGCACTTTCAAGTAATAGCCACTAGAGCCAAAAACAAACAAACAAGAAAAAATGTTAACAGGAAATTTGATAATATGACTTGGAATGGACAATATGTTATTGGAAGTCGTTAGCTGCGCTTCCATTACAAATGTGCGCAAAACTTTGTCGATAATCGGCTAATGTTGAAAAGACTCAAATTTACAATTGCTGTGTTTACATTAAATAAGAAATTAAACTCACACATGAATAAAATCATGTTGTAGCCATCATCCTCCTACCGCTTCCAGTCGTCTTTTCCGCCAGTAGTAACATCTGGTTGTCGATCATACGACTCGCAGGATGTAAAAAAAAAATTTCCATTTCAGTTTTGCGGAATACACTACTTTCAATACAGCCCCCAAAACAAATCACCTCATGCTAGCGCAACAAACTTTTTACGCTAGGAAAAAAATCCTAGCGTAAAAATGCTAGGAAAAAATGTACAATTTCTCAAAATTGCCGTTCTTCCATTAAGCAAATTTATCTTCATAATTCCAATTATATGGTCAATGGAAACGCAGCTGCTGTTGACAATATTTAAGCACCCAACCATGAAGTGTTAAGTCTCGGCTTGTTCTTAAAGCGAGCTTTGGTCACTATCAGGTCCGACCTAAGGCACAAGTCGAATGATAAATCTATTAAATCTGATTCAATGACTTCATCTAAAAAGCTTTAAATTGTTTTACATTTCAAGACGAGTTCCATCTTGTTGGTGTCTCTTTGGTCCTGCAGGCCAAAGAGTCTGAGCTGGAAGTGATCTGCGCCCTTCTCGAGGACCCCACGCTCTGCTCCCAGACCTTCAGAGAGTGGAAGCAGTGGCACAGCGAGCTCTACGCCGAAATCTGCCAGCTCAGCCCTGGCACCAACGGCCAGGATGACCTCTCCCCGATGGGCGCGCCCCTCATGACCCACACGCACTCCTTCATCGAGACGCACGTGTGAGGTGTGCGGCACGGGGCAGCCGACGCGCGAAACCCCAACTCTCGGCCCGGAGAGCCTCCCGTGGTCCCGTCACGACTCCGAGCACGCACTCACACACCAACACGGGGACAGACTTTGTAAGATGTGTAAATATCACAGAAGGGGGGGGGGAGCAGTCTGAGAGGTGCGTGGATGAACTTTTGATAATCACGAGGACCCTCCCCCCACACAGGGTGCCTATTGCATGCCTGAACAGAAAGCATTAATCTTCCTTTGTCTATGGAACTCACCTAAAGTCCACACGCTTGTCGAGCAAAACAGGAAAACAACAAAAAAAGGGAGACTTTGAGCCCATGTTTTGTTTCTTTGTGTTTTTTTTTGTTTGTTTTTGTTGTCGATGTTAGAGGACGGGGGGAGGCTATGTAGCAGCAATACAGACGAGAAACCTTTTCACCACAGCACTGTACTTTTCTACTGACGAACTTTGCACCCAGAGCCACCAGTTCTCCCCCTTTCTCTAAAAATTGTTTTCTTTACTTCTCATTGCATATCTCGTTGATTTACAGGGAAACCGCTGTTATTTCAGGCTGATCTCTCGTGGGAAATTGTGAGAACAGGAATAAATATAGAAACGCCGTTTCTATATTTATTTTTATTTTTTTCTTAAAGCTGTTTCTCTGGGAACCCATGAAATTAAGCATCAAGCAACAACTGTGCCGGCCACAAAGCACGCTCCTTTAAACTGTGAAGTGTTCAGACGTCCTTGCAGAAGGAGGCTCCTCTGTTCAAATGCAATCCCGTTTTTTTTGCACCTTCTGATTTCTTTGTTCTCCTTCTTCTCCCCCTCTTCCCCCTATCTAATAGTTCTCAAAAAGACTTGTGTAAATGTGAATACTGATGTAAATGTTTGAGTTCCACTACCACTGTGATACGCTTCTAGAGGTAGCGGAGAGAGACGGTGTTTCTATTAGTGTGGGTGCAAGACTACTTTTGTTTTTCTTTTTCCTTTTTCTTTTTTTTTTACCTTTTTTTTTTTTTTTCCACTCAATGCAAGAGCAAAGGAGTTCTCTTTTCAAAGAAGTCACTCACTACAAAGAATGCACTTTCTGTATCTCTGTGTCCCATCGGCTGCATCACAGGGTCTCCGTCTCATCGGCCTCCTTCCCATTGCTGTTCAGATATCAGGTAAAAAGCGTTTGCCGTCTCATTTGCTAACGATTCGTGTACAGTCTGCAGATATATTTAAGCCTAGAGGAGAATATATAAATCTATTTACGTTTTTGTGTCATAGATATAATGTAAAGTAAGATGTATTCTATGCCAAGGTTTTTTGCAGTGCCCCGCCCTCCACCCTCCACCCTCCTCTTTACACAGGGCGCTCGGCAGCGGTCGTACCGGCTCAGCTCACAGCTGGCCCATTTCTCTGCGATGCGTTGCACGAGGAAAGGTCTGGAACTGGTCAGAGTGGGACAGGGTAAAAATACTGTGGATTATTTTTCTTCCTTTTTTATTTATTAGTCTTGTAGCGCATGGTACATGCAAAAAAGTACGTTTTTTGTTGGGGGTTTTTTTTTTTTAATAGCGTATATTTTCAAAATCTTTCTTTCATTGCATACGGTTTAAAGACACACACTGTACATCCGAAGGTGATATTTCTTTTTGCTGCTCAGCTCTTTCATAATGCAGTTGTTGAATTTCGTACTCAAGCGGACGGTTTCAGTTTGTTGTTTTTTGGTTCGTCTGCAGTGTCTCCTGGAAGTATTCACAGCCCATAAACATACTCTGAATTTGTCTCATTAATTCCTCAAACTTCGCTGTATTTAATTAGGATTTTATGTAACAGAGCCAGGGCCGGATTTAAAAGGATGCGGGCCCCTGGGCCGGAGCCCGTTTTGGCGCCAAATCCACCACAAATAAACTCTTCTACTAATGCAAATACACTAATACATTAATAGGTATTATAGGTATCCTATAAACAGGCGGGTATGAATTGATGCATGGTAGGTTTAATACATCCGCTGAGCAGTAATCCCATGTTATTCTCCCCTAAATACAAAGCTCCATAACTTTAAGCTTTTCACATACTTAATTATTGTTTAGAGTCATAAACAAAACCCAAATATTAATACAATTCACCTTATTTTGGTCTTTGAATTTCATATAAAGTACAATGGAAAACATGCATTTAATAAAAGAAATGAAAAGTCTGTGGGGTCCCCCAAAAATTGAGACCCTGTTCTATTTTTAATCCCTCTGTTGCTTAAAAGAAATAGTTGAATATAGTTTTCATTCTTCTTTTTTTTTTTTTTACAAATAATATCTGAAAAACACGGCATGCTTTCGTGTTCGTCCCTCATAAGTCAACACTTTGCCGCAGTTTCACCATGAGGTCTGTTGGGTAGGACTCTTCTGGATCTTGAGATAAATATGTTTCATATCATCGTCATTTACCACGGGCCTCTCCGCTGCTTCCTCTATCAACGCTCTCCTCGCCGGCCGTGTCTCGGTGGCTTTACAGTTCTGCTACGCGAGTTAAAAACTAACCCAGCTTTTAACTTCTCCTGCACTTTATTTCTGGCCTCTCTGCTGTGTTTCTTAGTCTTTATCAGGCATTTTGTTCATTCATTTTCCCTAATAATCCTCTGAACAGATTGGATTATTTTTTTAGGCCTGTCGGAGCAAAAATTTATTTGTAATATATTTTCATACCAGGCAACGTTTTTGCTGGAAGGGGATCTATTATGCGAAATTCCCGTTATGCATAGTGCAAATTTTTGTACTTCCATTCGGGTCTCTGCTGCTTCTAAAAAAAAGAAAGAAAATGAAACAACCCAAGCACTGTAAAAAGAAAAACACCCAGACTTTTTTGGGGGCAATAATCCTTTTTCAATTTCTGGAAAATAACTTCCCGATAGTTAAGGCCACATGTAGCGGCAGCTCCAGTCAGCTGGTTTTACCGCTGTATGCGCTTTACAATGGCTGCTGTGTGAATGCTGAGTTGGGCTTATTTGGATTTAAAGTGACAGGACGCCATAGAACAGCTCAAAATCCTGAGAACAGAGCAGACTAAAATCTCATTATCTAAATGTTTTGTGTAGCCCATAGACCTATCATAACTCACAATAGGTCTCCATTAACTTTAGACTATACATTTGAGTTGAACTATTCCACAAAAATCCTGGTGAAATGCTTTAAATGTATATTGTTATTGACTGTAATGTCAAATATGTGCGCAAACACAGCATAGGAAGGTTCATGGGGTGTTATTACTTTTACGAGACACTTCAAAAAACGTTTTTAGGTTTCTGTCTCTAGAGACATTAGTGCAGTTACCTAGGAATCCCTGTGAGGAAGTGGCTGATGCTGGCTGGTGACGGACTACCACACTGGAATGGTCCGTACCAATCGCTTCATCTGCAACTTCAGGCCAAGGACTCAATGGTGCCCCCTAGTGTCCAAGACTCTGAACAATGTGTAGCACCGGCTGCATCCAGCACTAACTACCGTGTGTCCTGATCTTGGTTTTTTTTTTCTGTCGGTCTTGAGTGGATTTCTTTCGTCATGTAACACTGAAGTGAAATATCCAACGCATCCGCAGCTCATGTTTTCCAACGGTTAATTTCAAGAGTGCCACAAAGAAACTTAACGATGCAAGCACTTTCCCTGTGCCTCCCAAAATCCTCTCTTTGACAGCAAAGGTCTCTCACCACACCAGTGTTGCTCGCACGCACACACACACACACACACACACACGCACGCACACACACACACACACACACACACACACACACACACACACGCCTGCGGCCGTCGAACAAGCTGCGATGCAGTTTCACGCTCTTCGATTTGTCGTACGAAGTCTTCTCTCTCCAGCTCAAACTGTAGACATACTGTAGATGAAGGAGTTCTGAGAGCGGTTTGCTTGTACACACTGATTGTGTTGCCCCTCCCGGATTTTTTTAAGGGTTTTGTTTTGTGTGTGTGTGTGTGTGTGTGTGGACCTGCAGAAACAGGCTGAAAAGGGAGATTCCACTGTGTGTTCTTTCAGGGGTGTACACCTTATGGTACATTGCACAGGTGTGTAAGATGTAAGTTGCACTGCGACATTAAAAAAAAAGGAACATATTGCTCTTTTTCAAGGATAATATTAGCTTACTGTTATTCTGTACATTCAACTGACTAAAGATATTAAAAAGAAAGAAAAATGACATTTATTCTTCCTAAAGTAGCCTTTTTTGATTTCATATATATGAAAGTACATAAATATATATAAATATAAATATATATATATATATATATTACAGAAAATACAGATTGTAAACCTAAGTTGTTAAACTTTGACTTCAATAAACTGAATCCTCTGCACTATGAGCTGCTGTTTCTTTCTGTGTCTGATGCATTGGTAGTGTTCTTGTAAAGCGAGTATGCGGGTTTCAACGTCAGAAATGGGAAAATTACATAATTATTCCAGTAAAAATGTGACACTTGTGCATTATAGGTCCATGATGCTCTGAGATGTATCGTATTTTAACCACTTATTTTTGTTATTATTGACGATTGTGGCTTCCAACTAATAAAAGCAAATGCATAAATCATAAAACTAACAACAAAAAAGATGACCCTAGAATGATGCGGTATGGAAAACATTTATTCAGTGTACTGATTATATGCATCTTTGGTGGGGCTCCTTTGGCATGAATTACTGTATCGATCCAGCATAGCATGGAGGCAATCCGCCATTATTGGCTCAGACATCTCTTCTTCTTGATAGTAATACCTTGTAAATTCTCTATTGGGTTTTTGGTTTGGTAAGTTTGCTGGCCAATGAAAAATAGTGACATCACAGTCATTAAAGCAGGTGTTGGTACTTTTGGCAGTACAGGAAGGTGCCAAGCACTACTGTATGTGTGTGTAAGGGACTAACCTGCGTTCAGACGGTGAAAGAGGAGACTAACGTTTATTTATGGTGCTTATTTTATATCATATCTAACCTTTCTTTAAAAACTGACTGGCACTTAGGTTCAGATACATCCAGAGATTTACGTTGCTATAAGACAGGTGGGGAAAAAAAGGTAATTGAAGTCTTCTTAAAGAGACATGTTGCATGGCAGTAAAATGGCCAGAAGGCCCAGAAGTGCGGATTCACAGCCATTGGCACTGCTAATTGATAACTTAGAAGCAGCATCCAATCATAAAGATATAATGTCACAAAAAAAAAAAATAATAATCCATACTGGGGAGGTAACTCTGCTGGGAAATGAAATCTGCATGTATGTCTGTAAAGTTTATCAGCAGAGGCATCCAGAGCTCCAGATTTCGTGGATGACAGCAGAGGGAATTACCACCACTGACTGGAAAGTTCATGCTGGGACTCAAGCAGGTTTGTTGTTTGTTCCTCTCCACTCTTTCTCCAAACTCTGCCACAACGATCTGTAAATACCAAACAGCTTTTCATAAAATATAAGCCTGGTGACCAATGAGCAGAAGCACAGTCCATTTCTCCTTTGCCCAGGCAGACAGATGCTGTCTGGGATTCAACGGTAGCTTAACAGTTGTTGCATTATGCCATGGATATTATGGGCTTTGCTTCAGCATTATTTTAATGATGCCTTTTATCCCCGTTGTTTATACATAATTCTTTTATTTTATATTTTTTGCCAAGCTTTTTTCTTCCAAACACTAACATGTTTGGATACCAAACAGCCGACTGCCAGTTTAATTAATAAGGATCTATTATGGTTCACCCATTTTGAGGAGAATTTTGACACGAGTCTTCCTCGTGTATTTATGGACAATAACCTTAATGATATTTATCTTGACACCATATTCATATTTTCTGAGAAATCGAAGTTTGGAGTTTCATTCGCTATTATCTAAAAATAATCAAAATTAACGTAAATGAATGCCTGAAATATCACTCTGTGTAAATAATATAGGTAATATGTGTCTATTGAATTGAATTAATGAAATAATTTAACTGTACAGTGACACTCGACGGTGCTGCGGTGCCGCGACGTCAGTAAATGTGCCTAGAAATAACAGACTGGGTTGTAAAAAAAAATCCTCAAGATCGCCCACCCAAGCTGCAGGTGCAACCTCTGTCCAGTAGATGGCGGGAGCTGACCGTTTCAAAGCAGCGAAGGTTTCAATTGGACGAAGAAGAGGGAGGATCGCTGTCATGGCGGCCAAGGTGAAAGTTTAACGTGATTTATTTGGACGTTTTTCATTGTTTTAACCGTGTATTTTCAATGAACGCATGCGTCATGTGCTATAGTAGTCCTGTATTGAGCTTTAAATGAGCTTTTAATGTGACTGTCACCTTCCAGCTGCTGTTGGTGCTGGACTGTAACTGCCGATGCTAACTCAGCTTCGCTGGATAAGTGTCGGTTTAAGCGGATGATATTCCTGCATTAGATCCCTTTCAGACACCCGTGACAGCTGCCAGAGCTTCATATTTGTTTCTGCGACTTTATGTCCCCTTTTACGGTAACATTAGGAATACCTTTAGTAGCCGTCTGCCTGGCTAAAATGAAACAAAAAACAAAAGCAAACGATTGTTTACATTTTTTTTTTTTAATGCTGTCACTATGTGACGTCAGGGCTTTTACCAACAGAAATGATTTACTGTTTACAGTTCTTAAGCTAGCTTTAATTCTAATAAAAGGATACATAAACCAAAGTCAGATACAGGTTGCGTGCATACGGTCTGTAAAAGACACTATGTAGTTTCACCTGCGATTTTGCTTATACTAAGGGACCTTAAACACAACCTTTGAGCATTTCCGTTTTCAGCAAACAGAATTCTTAAGAAACGCTGGATTTAATTATTTTTCAAAAATAATTAAACAGTTATAAATAACTAAATCTAATTAGATAAAGCCTCTGTTGATTTTTAAGCTAAAAATATTTGATTTCTTGTTTGGGAGTCAAAACTAAGATTTTTGAAAACTAAATTCTTATAAGCTGCTGTTACATTAATGATTCATACACATATATGCAGGTGTGCTCACACAGGTAAATCCCCTCCATACTACCACACCACGATATAAACATGACTCTTCTTACGTATTTACGCAACTCTTAAATTTAGCTATCGTATTCAACAAAGGTTTAGTAGATTTAAAACAGAGTTGTTGTATTAGGAAGGCCTGTCAGAATGTCAAATTTTGCTGGACGAAGGTTTTGAGATAAAACAATAATATTGTTGTTTTGAGATTCTTCTCAAGAAATGGCATAGTAATGCAACTACATTCTGTCAAAGATCAATAAACTTTCATTTCAAATGAACATTTAGCACATTTTAAGTACAAGAAATAAAATAAAACAACCCAAACAGCAAATATAGTGGACATTGAAGTCTCTGTAAACAAAACTGCACTTTAATAAAGGTGCTTAGTTGGAACCAAAGCACCAGACTTAAACCTTTCGTCACACCCGAGACACAAGAAAAAACAATCACGCAAATGGAAATTATTGTGCTTGTTTTAATATGTAATGCGATTAATTGATGTATTTTGTTTTGAGGCAGGCTTAGGCAGCGATGTTTTCATCTAGGTTTCCAAATAGTCTGACATTTTCTTTGACGTCTCATCGAAAAGATTTTGAATGGCTGGAAACAGGATGACAGGCGATTGGGACAGTTTTGAAAATGTAACTCTTTAAAACCGTTGTATGCCTCGACACAGGCTTATTGTTGATTCAGAGGTCCATATTCTAAATGCTGATGTGTTCCCAAAAATTCAAAGACACTTCAAAGACAAAATATTAATTACAATTTTCAGAAGAGAAGGCAGATAAAGAAGAGAGCTTGTAATATTCTGTGGTTTCTAAAACACCGTCACGCTTCCCTGAGATCATCATCCACCATGAAACCTCACCTTCTACACCCTGCAACACCTGTGAATCATTTTTTCCCATTGGCATGAGAATCTGACTTTCGATTTTTTTTTCTTCTTCTTATTGTGTCGCAAGCGTTAGACAGCAGAAACAAAACGCGAAGAAGAGCAGCCTGCAAACCGCGGCTGACCTAGAAAACACCCACAAGGGGGAAACTGGCCTGCAGAACAAGGGATGTGAAGCTGATCAAAGTTTGCAGTTTGTTTTGATGTTCTCTTCTTTGCACAAGCAATTTTAATTTTTTTTACACAAAGAGAGGCGTTTCCATGGTAAAATCTTGAAGTTCAAAGTGTGTCATTTTGCCTTTTTTTTTTTTTTTTTAAACAATTCATTCAGAATCTCAAAGAACGCTTATCAGGTTTTGTGTACAAAAATACGACAACGTGGGACGGTTCTGGGAGATGCTTCAGCGCGACCTGGTGCCGTTGTTTCACAGCCCTTTATTATGAACGTTCAACTGAACCTTTCAGTATTGTAAAATGTGCTGTTGTGAAACAAAATTAGACTAAAGAAATAACGTCTAATTGTGCAATTTGTTCATGTACGAGTTAGATTGACTCCAGCTGAGCATGTACAGAGTGCAGCTTGCTTCTGATTGGATGAAATGTTTGTGCCCCTCTGTCTCAGCAGCCCCCCGGTCTCTGCCACCCCCTACCGTCTTCCTTTTCCACTCAGACATCACAGCAGTCGCTCGTCTTTCAGAGATAACAACAGCTGCTGCCGCATTAAGCTGCAAAGTGCTGCATTTCCAAAAAAAGAAGAAAATGTTTAATCATTTTCCCCCCTCTCCAGGTGGCGTTGGTGGCCGTCCCCACGGTGCTGGGAATCGCCTCCATCCGCGTGTACACGGTGAGGGAAGCTCCCGCGGACGGGCTGGTTTCTCGAGACAGGGTACGGCTGGCTGTCCCGCAGCATCACCTTGAGGCGGTGTCGCTCGCTGTGCTTTGTCTCAACTCGCCATGTCTCTCCAGCTGAACGTCTACGCACCGCTGCTCGGCGCTGGCCCACCTACGGTCGTTCCAGAAAGTCCAGGACTTGTCGAGAGAGGGCTAATGGCGACCAGGGAGAGCGTTTTGCCCGCTGTCCGAGCTGTGAAGGTACTTTTGCTGTTTCTTGCTATATAATGTAGAATATAGCAGGAAACATCCAGGCAAACAGTGTTGATGTGGAGAAAGAGGGAAGATTTTCTCCACCTCAAGAATTTTTTGGTGGACCTGCAGAACTCTCAAAAAGTTAGAGTTCAACTGTTTGACCCTAAATTTAGAGCTGAACTTCTTCTGGAAAAAAGAATCCAATTCTTCTTCCTTAACAGCTGGATTCTTCCATTATAAAGATGAAAATGGCCAACAATAATGACACTTTTGAATGAAAAGTTGCTTTAAATGTCCATTAAAAGTGCCAACTTTGCATTAAAGAGTCATTATTTACCAAATAACACAAAGTTGGCACTTTTAATGGACTTTTTAATGCAACTTTTAAAGCAACTTGGCATTAAAGGTGTCACTATTTATACATTGACACTTCATGACAACAGTCTTAAACATTCATAAAGACTCCTTCATGTTCATAGCAGGTGTTAAATGATAGTTTCATATTAGTCTTATGCACACTGAAGGCTTCGTATCTTGCACCTTGCAGCCTTGGCACCTTCTCTAGATTTGATTTTTTTAAATTTTTTTTTTAATTTCTGTTCCTCTTGCTCGCGGTTAGCGCTCCATCCCACGAAGCTGCAAGTGCTAAGTGCAGGTATGACGTTTGCAGAGCGCACCAGGAGTTCAACAGGAAATAGTGCTCTTTTTTTTTTTTTTTTTGCTGTTCACGGCTGTTGTTGTGTTAACAGCAGGGAGATTTGACAGTTTGATTCTGTGAAAGAGCTGAACAAAAAGACCAAAAAAAAAAAAAAAAAACCCCGACACAGATTGATATCTGTCTGTTTCAATTCCGTGTTCTTGATAACCTTTTTATAGTGTTTTATTTCTCCGTACAGGGTGCCTGTGTCTCTGTAAAACGGGGTGGTGTTAATCTTTACCATGCAGGAGAGGGTAAGTTAACAGAAGGCACAAAACACTTAAATTACACACTTTCTGGAGTCATTTGTAACAAATCATCTCATGTAGTTATGCGTTGGTAGTTGTTCCAGTTTGGTGAACAAAGCAGGATTTTTGAGTCTCACTGCAAATTAGGTTTGTTGGCAAAATCCAAAATTGTTGAAACCAAACAGTTTACTCATTTATTCCTCATTATAGCACATTCTCCTTTATAAGTGTGTATAGTAAAGAGTTTCAACGGTTGCATCAAAACATGGACTGGTGCTTTATTACCTGGTTAAAATGTGGCTAAGGCAAGAGAAATGTCCAAAACGTTTAGAGAAGAGATGACATCCATGCAGGAAACGACAACAAGGAAGGAAAAACCCCGAATCTTCACAGAGATGCAGTCAGAGAGTTTTTGAGGTCAAAGTTGAAGGATAAGTTCCTTAAAAAGTCTTAAATTCATTTAAAAAAAAAATTTTTTTTTTAAAATCAAGGCTGTAAAATGTCTTAAATTCTTTTTCTTTTCTTTTTTTAGTTGGGCTGAAAGACATTAATCACAGGTCTTGGGAGGATTATTTCATCCCATAGATGTAGTTTTTTTTCTTCTTTTCTGTAAGGCAAAAGTTTGAGTCGCATCCACACATCTCCATTGTGTTCTCTGACATTCGAGGTGCTTGCGGCTACCGCTAACTAGCTGCTGATAAATCCTTCCTAGCTGGCAAGCTAGCTTTTTTAGTTTTTTTTTCAGCCTGTGCCCAAGTGGCCGTCACAGTCACCTGCAGGCGTTCGCTCATGACTAGAGGCCTGACATTCCTAAAGCGAGTCATAACAGAGTGGAGCTGCTCTAAGTGCTAAAGATGCTGGTCATGAAGGGGTTAACCACAGCAGAGGTTTAAAGCTGCATTTTATGCTGAATTTGCAGAAACCAGCTGAAATATTAGTTATATTTTGTTCTGATTGTTTATGTTTGTGTTCTAAGACAGCTGCATTCAATCAACAAAACTAGATTTCGTTTCTTTTTTTGCTGCTAGTTGAGTTTATGAGTAAGGAGTTTGAGTAATGCATCTTTTTTAAACTGTCTCTGTTTATGTTTTCTAGATGTTTATTACTACTTGATAGACCCTCCTCCAGGTTTTCTGCCCAGGTTCGGAACCGTCACCATGGCTGGCCTGCTGGGCATGTTCTTGGCGAGAAAAGGTGACGTGGTTTCCCGTTTCCGCACCACGAGTGTTTTTAAAATAGTAGAAAACGGTTATATCATCAGTGGTCGGCGGGTTTTCTGGTCCGAGTTCCTGCGATGACTTGAACAGCTTCTTTTTCCAAAGCCGCCATTCGTTTTCCATCTTGAACTGTTGAAGACAGAAGTATTAAAGTATACTTGACAGGATAAAAATACAGGCTTTTACTCATATATGTATATAGATTTTTTTTGCTCTCCCACCAAAGCGGATGTGAGATCAGAAACGGTGCCAGAGCTGATTCCTCTCAGCCACCTTGGAGTTTCACTTAAAACGTGTTTTCCAGGAAAAACGCTACGTCCTCCTGCTCATCACTTCTGATTTTCTAAAGAGAGCAAAGCATCTAGAGGGCCTTGTAAAAACTTACAGTGGACCGGATTTTGGCCTCCGGGCCTCGTGTTTTGACACACGTGGTTCAGATTGAAGCCTACTCGGCCTAGTCAAAGACCGTAACTAAATCTGAGTAAGTGGGAATCTGTGGCAAGACTTTGGGAAAATATTTCTCAAGAGACGTAAACAACGGGGAACGATTTCAGACCACGAATAGAAATGCACACCGCACCTTTCAGATTTCTGTCTGCAAAGCGAACATTTAGACCGGAACCTTTATTTTATGGCTGTTTTTTGTCCTTTAATGCCATTTATCGTGTTCCAGTTGTTCAGCCGGTGTTTTGGCTGCCCAGCCTGATTTCACACCTTGATTTGAAGCAGATTCAGAAAATGCGACTCTTCCTCGTTCGTCATTGATCCTCTTCTGATCACCTGTTGTGTCTCTGCTTTAGTTTTCACCGAAACGTTTGGGATTTTTACATTTTTTCTTTCCCCATCATTTCTTCCTGAAGAACGTTGCTTCAATACGAGTCGTTTAAACAAGAACTAAGTTTCCATCCTTGAAAAGGTCTCCAGCAGGCGGGCTGGTTTCAGACAGGATGTGAGGAGGAAGGCTTGTTAAAAACAACGTCTTTGAAATGATCCCTGCTTTGTCGAACAAAGTGTGTGTGAGACGTTTTCGTCGAAACCGGCAGAAAGCGGAACCGACCCAATCGCCTCTTGTTTGCAGTTCTGCTATGCGAGTTAAAAACTAACCCGGCTTTTAACTTCTCCTCTCTGCTGTGTTTCTTAGTCTTTATCAGGTATTTTGTTCATTCATTTTCCCTAATAATCCTCTGAACAGATTGGATTTTTTTTTTTTAGGCCTGTCAGAGCAAAATTTTATTTGTAATATATTTTCATACCAGGCAACGTTTTTGCTGGAAGGGGATCTATTATGCGAAAATCCCATTTTGCATAATGCAAATTTTTGTACTTCCATTCGGGTTTCTGCTGCTTCAGAAAAAAAGAAAGAAAAGAAACAACCCAAGCACTGTAAGAAGAAAAACACCCAGACTTTTTTGGGGGCGGGCCATAATCCTTTTTCAATTTCTAGAAAATAACTTCCCGATAGTTAAGGCCACATGTGGCGGCAGCCTCAGTCAGCTGGTTTTACCGCTGTATGCGCTGTACAATGGCTGCTGGAAAACACAAGAGTTTTGTTGTCGACTTGACGTTCAAAAACAACTTGCCGCATTAGTGTTGTCTGTGCAGGAGGCTCTACTTCTGCTTTTCAAAGATGTGCGGTTGTATAATTAAGCATCTGTTTGCGACCATTTTTAAGTGCAAGTGTGAATGCTGAGTTGGGCTTATTTGGATTTAAAGTGACAGGACGCCATAGAACAGCTCAAAATCCAGAGAACAGAGCAGACTAAAATCTCATTATCTAAATGTTTTGTGTAGCCCATAGACCTATCATAACTCACAATAGGTCTCCATTAACTTTAGACTATACATTTGAGTTGAACTATTCCACAAAAATCCTGGTGAAATGCTTTAAATGTATATTGTTATTGACTGTAATGTCAAATATGTGCGCAAACACAGCATAGGAAGGTTCATGGGGTGTTATTACTTTTACGAGACACTTCAAAAAACGTTTTTAGGTTTCTGTCTCTAGAGACATTAGTGCAGTTACCTAGGAATCCCTGTGAGGAAGTGGCTGATGCTGGCTGGTGACGGACTACCACACTGGAATGGTCCGTACCAATCGCTTCATCTGCAACTTCAGGCCAAGGACTCAATGGTGCCCCCTAGTGTCCAAGACTCTGAACAATGTGTAGCACCGGCTGCATCCAGCACTAACTACCGTGTGTCCTGATCTTGGTTTTTTTTTTTCTGTCGGTCTTGAGTGGATTTCTTTCGTCATGTAACACTGAAGTGAAATATCCAACGCATCCGCAGCTCATGTTTTCCAACGGTTAATTTCAAGA
Organism: Xiphophorus couchianus; assembly: GCF_001444195.1. Taxonomy (NCBI): domain Eukaryota; kingdom Metazoa; phylum Chordata; class Actinopteri; order Cyprinodontiformes; family Poeciliidae; genus Xiphophorus; species Xiphophorus couchianus. Next base: position 24,176,232 of record NC_040250.1, on the reverse strand, counting down.
GTGCCACAAAGAAACTTAACGATGCAAGCACTTTCCCTGTGCCTCCCAAAATCCTCTCTTTGACAGCAAAGGTCTCTCACCACACCAGTGTTGCTCGCACGCACACACACAAATCAACAGAAAAAGAGTGATAGTGAAATTTACTGAAATGCTTTTGAAAAACTGAAGTTACTAAAACGGTTCCAAATTAATCAGCTTAAATGTCCATCCATGCATTTACAGTGACTCACAAAAGTTTTCACACCTTTTTCTTCATATGGTCACTTTACAACCACAAACATAAATACGTTTCATCGGAACAAAAAGTGGTATACAATTTTGAAGTATAAAGGTAATTACACACACGATTAAAACAATTTTTTGCTAATAAAAAAAACTGAAAAGTGCTGAGCAAAAGTATTCAGCCCCCTTGGTAAAACATTTGTTGGTATACAAATATTCGATCAGGTTTTTTGCTGCCGATACCGATCACTGAAACTGAAAAACCTGCAACCAGTTAAACAACATTTAACAGTAAGGTTCTCTGTACCCTAAATTATACGAGTCAAATAAGTCTCACAACACTGCCTAGATCAAATAATGTTTAGTAAAAGAGAGAGACATTCATTCAAAGTCTTGTTTGTCATGCTAAAAATAAAAAACCTTTCCAGGCTCCCGTTTCAAGAGGTTAGCGGTTCCGTTGGGTCTGATGAGCGCCGGGGCGTCGGTGTGCTACCCAGCCCAAGCCGTGTCTGTGCTCAAGGTAGCATTTGTTTTTGTCTGTTTATATATATATATATATATATATATAAATTTTTTTTGTGACTGTCGGGATTTGGGAGTCATTTTAAGAAGTAATGCCTCTGCTTTCCCACGCTCCCTGAAGGTGACGGGACAGAAGGTGTACGCCGCGGGGCAGTGGAGCGGCGCCGCCGCGTCGTCTCTGCTCGCCGCCAGGGAACCTGTCGCCAAAGAGGCTGCCGCGTCGCAACCGCAGGTTAGAAACGGTCGGAAACGACGCGGGTCGATCGAGGCGAGGGTTAAAACGGGGAGTGGATTTAAATGAGTCGTAGATTTAGTGTGACTTAACCAGAAACTCTGGTTCAACCTTTAAAGGGACGACTTGCTTCCCACTGGCCGGGTTCCCTCCTTCATGTGTTGAACAAAAATCCCCAGTGTGTCATCGCCGTGATGCGGCCCAGATTCCATTTCCTGGACTTGTACTTTGACCTTTTCATAGATTATTGGTAGTTTTGGGGAACCTGGTCTTTGTGCTTATTACGCAAAGTTATTTTCTGCTTTAAAATGTGTTTTAAAATGATGACTTACTGTTTATTGTCTAATGTTTAATAAGTAAAGCGCTTTTTTTTTTTTGGCTGTCGTCTTGTATAAACCATAAAGCTGCCGCATTTTTGATCAAGCTGGATATTTTGGCTTTATTTCAAGTGGTTCTTAAAATCAGGCAATGAGACTCTATTAAACCGTGTCACTGCTCTTAAATTGCTTTCTATTGTTTTATACATATGTATTAATTAGTTTTATTTTGTAACCAGGTTGATGTGCATTGCAGACGTCTGCCCAGGTTGTCTTGAAAATGAGATCTAGATCTCAATGGAGTTTACCTGGTTAAATAAAGGAAATAAAAAAAAGAAGTTTCAAAACAATTAAACATATATAAATTCAAAGTTACACTTTTTCTATATGTATTATTACATATATAGTCTATATTATGCTGTAGTTATGTGAACTTCAAGTCATTATAATGAAACACATTATGAACATCCCTGTTCATCCTCTTCATGAGATTCTCATTCAACCACAGAATGTTTTCAGTCAGAGGTTCAGTCAGAGGTGCTGTAATACAGACCACTAGAGGATTCTTCCTGCCCACATCTAAAACTTTTTCACGCTGCTTTCAGTGGAAATTGAACATTAAAGAATCTAAATTGGATCTTCACTGTATATGGCCGGTGGAGATTTCATCAAAAGCTGACTCTGTTGGCCAAAAGATCCAGCCTGATCAAATTATTATTATTTTCTGGAGTCTCCTGATTGGCTTTTAATCCCAACATGTCCCAGATAAAGCATAAACATAAATCTGTAGTGCTATTGTTTTGCGGTGTGAACTCTTCATATTCTCCTGCTCTCGCCCCAGCCTCTTTCAGAAGCCGATCCAGAGTCGACTCTGCGTGAGGAGGAGGCCTCGGCCGACCTTCCCACACTCGACCTCTTGGCTAAAAGCGCCGCCGTTTTGGAGACAGAGGTGGAATCGGCCGAGTCCGTTCCCGTTTGTGACGAGCCGGTCGTCACCGAAGAGCCGCCGGTGGCGCTTACAGGAATATCTCCAGCAGAGATAGGCACGGCTTTTATTCCTCCATCTCCTGCTGTGTCTGTCTCTGTCGGTTTGTTACACCCTCCTGGCAACTGTGATGTTTTTCTCTCTCTCTCTCGCCCAGGTTGGTCAGCACATTCGGAGCCAGTGCAAACAGAGCCGTCTCGTCCCGCCGAAGACGCGGCCGCGGACGGAAACCAAACCTCGGACGATGTTTCCCTTGACGCGACGCCAGCGGATGCCGTCCAGGACGAGCGGGCTGAAGGAAACCTGCCATCAGGTCAGGAGAAACCTCGCCTCTGAAGACGACTTGTTCATTTCACACAACCAAAATTTTCTACTTTTAGATTCTTGCGTCTGTGCATGACAGAAAGAACTGTTCATTTTGTTCGATTCTCGCCTTCCTGTGCAGCATCCGCCGTCGAATCAGCTGCTGAGTTTGAGCTGGCGGAGGAGCAGCAGTCGCTTCCTGCTGCGGAGGAGACGCCAACCTCAACCCCCGCCACGGCGCCGCTTCCTCAGCAGCCTGCAGAGGGAAGCAGAGAAGGTAGATTTAACTCCACTGATTGGGATCTGTGGCAGAAATGACGTCAAACAGGCTGGAAAAAAAATTTAAAAATTGGGGTTTTTAAAACTTTCAAATAGTTTTTTTCATTATAGCGACAATATTTAGTGTTTTTAGGAGGATTTTTTTGTTGTAGTAAAACACAAAGTGATTGTGCAGTGGAAGAAAAGCACACTAACTTTTAATAAAGAAAAAAAATATATAAAAATCTCAAAGATGTATGCATTTGTACTGAGAGTGTTTTTAGCTCGGTCTGAACGGATCGAGAACATTTCTGAACCTAACTTTTTCAAGGCTTTTCACAATTTTTCATCTGGACTTTGACTGGGACATCCTAACCCAGTTTTACCAAAGTCGGTCCTGGAGGGCCTGCATCCTGCATGGTTTAGTTCTCTCCCTGGTTTAACGCGCCTGGATCCAATGATGGTTCATTAGAGGCCTAAGAAGAACATTGACATGCTGAGAAGGTTGTTGGTACCACCAGGGAGAGACCTAAAACATGCAGGATGTCGGCCCTCCATGACCCACTTTGGGGACCCCTGATTTAAGCACAAAGGCTTCAATCTGAGCATAAGATTTGTCTCTGTGCATCTTTGCGCCAATTTTGATCAGATTGTGTAGAATAAAAAAAATCTAAATATCATGTTCAGTTCAATTTAGGTTCATTTAATCAAGAACAGAACAGAAAACGAAGTTACATGATAAAAACAAAGCAACCATTGTTTTTGCATGAAGATTTTCTAATTCGAACCGTTTTTAGAAGACTGCACAATCGAAATAAGGATCTCTAATGTCTACTGGTTTTCGTTTTCTTGTTTTTCTTAAATAGTGACCCTGAAGACAGATTTTCCCACCTGAGCTGTGGGTCTCTGCATCTCCTCCAGAGTCGCCTTGTTTCCGCCTGCTGCTTCTCTTATTTTTACTGCTTCCTGTTTTCTAGCCTGAAGGCCGTGACATCTGGTCGAATCCAGATGCATGCCACACCTTTAAGCTTTTTCACCGTAAAGTTTCTGACAACAGTCTGTCTGCTCGACGACCCCGCGCCCGTTTGTGTCGGCCTGAGACGAGATGCTTCGTTATTGCACGACGAGAAACTGTGTAGAAGTTCAAAGGTCACCTTTGCGAGGTGCTGCCGTTTCCTTTCTAAGAATGAGCGGAGCCGTTTTCACTACAGAAAGCGAGGCGCTCTTTTCTCTGACACATGCTTTCATTTGCTTTGACGATAATAAACAATAAGGGGGCAAAAACTCCCCTTCAGACTCCTCACTAAGTGATTTAACCCCATAAATGCACTTAATTGAAAACCTTTATGTTTGCTGACGTATCCATTATTCTGCGTAGGCATCATTCTGCCTGTGAGGCCACACAATTCAGAAGAAAATCTCATTCTGTTACCAAAACCAGTTTTTCCACTTGCTTCTACTTATGCATCCTAGTTACTGACGCAGCGATCAACATTTTCTCAAGCTCATACGATGAGAGATAAGCCTGCAGGATGCTGCGGCTTGGCTCTTCTATGTTTAGCTCTTCTCAGAATGTTCACTAATTTCGCTCCGTGGCGTTTTTCTGTGCGCCTGTGACTGAGATTTCCCGTCGTTTCCCATGTGTCTCTCTCTCTCTCTCTGTCTCTCTCCCCCCTGCAGAGGGCTCCTGTTTCCAGCCAGACCCCGCTCTCATGGACTTCGGCCAGTCCAGCCCCGAAGACGAAGACCTGTACAGCACACGCAGCTGAGACGGGCCGGCCTCAGCCGCGGAGCAGAAGCGGCGCACCTCGACAGATTCACCGTCAGATGTTTCCATTCTCATAGTTTTCTTTTTTTTGTGTTGTTTTTTCTTTTCTCTGCCCACGTTTCCACAGAACACGTCCGAATAAGTTGGCACCGGCGCTGCGTTATGATAAATTTCAGTACACAAACACAGAGAAACCTGGAAAAAGAAACCCACCCACAATTACATTGGAAACAGTTTCTGTTTAAATGTACAGGAGTTTTCCAACCACCAATTATGCAAAGTGCCGTTTATGTATTGTGATCCAGCCCATTTTTGTTCATTTAAATCTTCCTCTCAGACGGGCCGATGACGACTACAAGGAGGACTTGTGCTGCTTCACACTGTTAGATGGGTGGTTAAGGAACTCAGAATAAATCTTTATTTTTTTGTGAACTCGTGTTGGATTGTGTCCTGTTTTAAGTGCACTGCAAAACATGAATGTATTTCTATGAATTTAACAGATTTTTTTGACACACAATAATCTGTGCTCAAAATTGCACTAGATTAGTCTCTTTTTTTTTTTTCTTCTTATTTTTTTTTAAAAGATATCTTTAAAATTTTCTGAGCATTCAGAGGCCAGAAAAAGACCCTGGCAAAACCTTAAACTTATTTTGATAATTTTCTTTTCTCCCTTCATGGCTTTAATCTCGACCAGATGATTGGAAAAGAGACAAAGTTAGCGCTTCAATTAAATAGTTGTGCATTTTATTTGGGTAATTAAATACGAATATATTTCCCATGAATCCTACATATATTGAGTGTTTGTACTTTTTGGAGTATTGTAACGTTAAGACATAATTTTTCAATGTATGTCATTAGGATTTAATGTGATAAACCAACAATTATAGTGGATTTCGAAGGACACTCTGGTTCAGCTTGTAGGTCAGAAAATAAAGTAATTTAAAAATTCCATAGTCTGTAAATTTGATTATGACTGTTTAAAGTGCAAGTATATTAAGTACTTTAATATGCTCAGTAAGAACTGAGTATATTAAATAATTTTAAAAATCTAAAATGATCAAAATGAGCAGGAGCTGTTCCTCCTCCAGCAGCTGTTAGTCTATAGGCTAAAAATTACTCCGAACAAACGTGTGACCTGAACCAGTCAGCCTTATTTATACAGGACACATCTCGTCTACTCTGAAACATGGCAGCACCAGCACCGTGATGTGAGGACGCTTTTCTTTACCAGGTCAGAGTTGATGGGAAGAGGGATGGAGCAAAACACAAATCCATCCTGGAAGAAACCCATTTCGGAGGCTGCAGCTGTTTTTAGGCTGGGGTCAAAGTTCATCTTTCAGCAGCTCAGCAAATGTAAACATACAGCCAGAGCTATTATTGTTTATATATCGCGGCATATTTCTGCTCTGGAATGGGCCAGCGACTCAGCTGAAAATTGTAGCAAAAGATAAATCAAATATTGCTTCAATGGGTCGGAAAACACACGTACATCATATTTGTCCAGATTGTTATTTGTAAGAAATAAACAAAAGCCATTTATCCAGTTTCTGCCACTTCACAGTTATACACTACTTGGTGGATGTATCATCTGTCACGTAAGATTTATGGTTGTAAAGGTGAAAAAGTTTATTTTGTTTTAGTTTGGCACCTGTAAAATCTCCTTACCAGATTTTATTGCTAAAATTATTTTCCTCTAAACATATTGAGCTAAATTTTTCTCCTGATGATTATCTTCATTTGCCCTTTTATCCTTGTTTCATGTCTACTGAGAGGTTGAGGGCGTTGCTATGGCTGCTATGCTAACATTAGTAGGCATGATGCTAACACCGGCAAAGTTGGATGTCATATTGCTTAACCATAAAATGACTGTTCACATATGGCTACGTTGCCGCGTACTCATTAGTTGGACCACCTCAGAGACTGACTCATATGAATGAAATGTTGGTGATTAAACGACAATTTAACCCCCAAATTTCCCAAACATTGCAATGTGCAAAATTAAAAAGGCTTTACAGACCATTAAATCACCACTTACACTGCATGGAAAACTGATGTTAGTCATGGAAAGGGTCTCGTTGAGAAGAAGCGGGAATGTTCCGTGTGCCTTTGTTAAATTTTAGCACCACCTGTTTATAATTCGAGCGAACATCCAGTACAGAGGGAACATGGTGTCCAACTCTTTATAGCTCCTTTATTGCTCCTTAGAGGAACCAGTGCAGTACTACTGGACCTCATAAACTCTCCACAGGTCCGTCCAGCACCATGACCTTTGGAACTATGTGTGTATGACTGTATGTGAAAGCTCATGTGTGGGTAAATCACAAAAAAACCCATTAAGATTTAGTCGTTGCATTGGTAGCACACCCGTGGGAGCAACACTTTCTGTGGCAGCGGAGACAGGGAGGTAAAGGATTTTCTTGGCTGGTGTGATTGTGGTTGATTTTGTGTGGGGTTTTTTTTCAGATAAGCAGTACCAAATGTTCTAATTAAGGATGGGTTTCAACAGAAACAGCTGTGTAACATTGGTAAAACCACATAAAATATAATGTCTCTTTTAAAAACAAAAAATCAGAGGGGAACGCTAGAAAGTGAAATGTGTTCCTCTCACATCACGTCATGAAGAACAAAGATCATGTTACAATAAACTCGCCTCAATGTCAAAAGGTCTCACAGCATGTGACGCTTACATGTAACATGTGAATCCAACTTTAGCGTCTTCTCCTAAAGAAACTAGTTAGCTAACAAGTGAAGCTAACTTTAGCCTCTCTTCACTAAAGAAGCTAAGTTAGCTAACATGTGAATCCAACTTTAGCGGCTTCTCACTAAAGCTGCTAAAGTTACTTTAGCCTCTTTTCACTAGAAAAGCTAAATTAGCTAACATGTGAAGCTAACAGGTGAAGCCAACTTTAGTGCCTTCTCACTAAAGAAGCTAAGGTTAGCTAGCATGTGGTGCCAACTTTAGTGTCTTCTCACTAGAAAAAGCAAAGTTAGCCAACATGTGAAGTCAACTTTAGTGTCTTCTCACTAAAGCAGCTAAAGGTAGCACGTGAAACCAACTTTAGTGTCTTCTCACTAGAGAAAGTAATGTTAACTAACATGTGAAGCCAACTTTAACAGCTTTTTACTAAAGCAGCTAAAGTAACTTTACCCTCTTTCACTAAAGAAGCTAAGTTAGCTAACATGTGAAGCTAACTTTAGCCTCTTTTCATTAAAGAAGCTAAGTTAACTAACAAGTGAAGCCAACTTTAGCACCTTCTCACTAAAGCAGTTAAAGTTAGCTAGCATGTGAAGCTCACTTTAGCATCTTCTCACGATAGAAGCTAAGTTAGCTAACATGTGAAGCTGACCTCAGCGCAAACCCCCCAAAAGCTTAAGCTATCTAGTATTTGAAGCTACCTTTAGCCTCTTTTAACTAATGAAGCTAAAGTTAGCCAACATGTGAAGATAACTTTAGCCTCTTTTCACCTCTCTCAAGGGTCCTGTCCGTTCGTTAAGGCGTCCCACAAACACAATATTCTCAGAGCTAACATTAAAACCAGGCTCTGTCATGAGTTTTTTAAAAATAATTTTCACCAGAAGAGAGGAAGCGCGGGGGTGGTGCAACTCTGACCTCTCGACCTTCGACCCCAAGAGCCGAATTTTCCATGCAGGACTTTAGGAGGGTTTCGGTTAGAGCTGATTATCTTCTCAGGGTCCCCCACCACCAAATAAACACACAGCGCATTTATCAGCCACAAACATAAACACAACAGTTATGCAAGCCGACTAAGGGTGTTTGTTAATATGGTATATGATTGTTTAGGCATGTTCCTCTCATTTGAACTGGTTAAATGCATGGACACAGTTCACTCCTCTTTTTCCCATGCATGGTCAGCGCCATGCAAACAAAAAAAAAGTCATAGCCGTGTAATTTTTCTTCCATTTTGACACATTATAGTCCCATATTTTCATGTATTTTGAATGGGATTTTATGCGACAAACCAACAGATAAGAGAACGGCTGTGCCGAAAATCCAAAGTTTGTCTGAAAACCTTAGTAAACAAACGGCTTCAAATATCCAGGAACACAGCAGGCATTAGAGATGGAGCCATAGAGCAAAAAAGAAAGCTGTTATTGAAACTAAATATCTTTTGCAGTGTGAAACACGGTGGTGGCAGGATCATGCTTTGTCCAGCAGGGACAAAGAAGCTAGGCAGAGTTGACGGGAAGATGCGATGGAGCCATTTGCTGGGGAAACAGGAGGAAAACCTGCTGGAGGTTTCAGAGCTGCACTGGGGCGGTTTTGATAAAAGCACATTACTTTTATAAAATGGCCCAGTCAAAGCCAAGATCTAAATACAATTAAAAGTAGCTTTTTACGTATGTACGTACACTGCAAAACCACAAAATCATACCAAGTAATTTTGTTCTGGCTTCTAGTGCAAATATCTTAGTACATATAAATTAAAATAATCTGCCAATGGAACTACAACGGTTTCATCAATATTAAGGAATTATTTATGTAAAACAAGCTTCTATGTTTTACTGAAAAGTTACTTGCATGTTAGTTTTGTCTTATTTCAAATGCACTAAGATATTTGTGCTATAAACTAAACTAAATTACTTGGTATGATTTTGTGTTTTCGCAGAGTATTCCCAACCCTTTCTGGCCAGTTTGCAAGAATCAACAAACATTTCAGCGTCTGAATATTCTGGAGACATACGGCTAAAAACACGGCGCTACGAAAGTATTCATCTTGAATCTCAATACAACGGTTCACAATAATCCGCCACTACTTTGTGGTTCACAGACTGAAAACGGCAATCATCCTTCTGCCATTAGTCAAAAATAAATGCTTCTGGCATATCAGCCTTAAAACTTTCAGGTTTTCTCAGCATCAAGTCTTACACTATAATTGACTCATGTTTCCTGTGTGAGCCCACGGGAAGTAGACGAACGATGGGCATAAAATAAAGAAATATTTATATAATAATATTAAGTTTAAATAAGAAGTTTAATCCAGAAACTGTGAAAAAATAATTAGCAGGATGTCCAGTGGGGCCTCGGCAGGGGTCACACAGGGGGGTTGACGCTCTCCGCTCTGTTGCCCTCCGTATCTGCAGCCTGCGCAGGCTCTTCCCGTCTCTACATCCATGTGTTCGGGTCACCAGGCAAACGCATATAAACACTCTCTCCCACACACGATCCGACTTGTAAATCTCCCAGGCTTGTAATTTGCCCTTCTTGAGATCAGCTGCAGGCATGTGCTACATGACTTCCAACAGTACAGGAAGCTGCCGCACGCTCCGCAGGCCGGTTTAATTGATCCGACTGCCGGCTGCAGGCGGGGAAGCTGCCACTCAAAACGCTGACACGGGTCGGAGGAGTCGCCGCGAAATGAAATGTGCGAAGAGTGCGTAGGAAAGATTATATTATTTCTTGACGACTCGTTAGTAGTTGTGGAAGTGAAGTGGGAAGAAAAAAAAAACGTGTTTTCATATGCTGGTAAACATATTTGCACTGTGTTTATCATCCTGTTGGTGCGTACCGCATTCTTGATTTACTGTACGGTGGTACATATTGATCTCCATTCACAAATGGGTTTAATACTTGCGTATTTGCCACAGCAATGCAAAGACCTGCAGCAATTACAAAGAGATATTATTTTTCAAAACTTAAGTGCTCCTCTCAAAAAGCAAGACTGTCTTTTGTATGTTTTTCTTTTTTCTAGAGTTACTTTTAAATCTATGGCCATGGACCAACAGGATATTGAGTTGGATTTTGAATAAATAAAGTCAAATACTATTTAAAACGAGAGGTGAAGTCTCAACAGGTTTCTCATGCAAATGAGATGTTGGATCTCAATTAGAAAACCTGTATAAAGATTAAATTTACAGTATTATGTGTTTTCCAGGCACATAGAGTCTAATCACGTAGCTATGGTATCCTCAGTTGTCATAAAAATGCTAAATATAAATATATATATATATATCTGATCAAGGTCTTGATTTCAAGGCATCAAGGCAAGTCGATGCCTTGAAATTGGGCCTCTGTCTCTTTAAGAAGCTTCTGCTCTTTCAAGCACTTTGCCTTCAATAACTTTATAACCTAATATAAACCTACAAAAATTGTTGATAAAATAATAATACATGTGTATCATAGTAGTATACATAAAGTAAACATGTTTTTAATTAAACATAATTTTATACATAATTTAAACAAAAAAGTATTTTGAATCATTAATAAGTCCATATAACTACTGAGCCTAAACCAGAAGTCCAAAGGGTTAGCAATTTGGGACATACTGATACTTTTCAAAATAAAAGCTTTACTTTGAAGAGCATCTCACGGATTAGATTTAGAAACTGAAAGTTTCACAGAACTACTGAAACAAAACTCGTCAACAGCTTGTATGATATGTTATTCTAGTTGTATACTAATTATAACATCTACTTATGTTTGTCTGATTGTTGACAGCATGGAACGTCCTCTATGAACATAATCTGACTAATTAATGAAAAAATTATTATACCGGTCTCTTAAAATGAGGCCTGAAGATTCATTTGTCTCTTTTGACCCATTTAATCACTATAGGTTGTGGAACTAAACCAGTAAAAACAATGGGATTATACTGGCCTTTGAAAAAAAGCTAAAAAAAGCTCTTCAAAATAAAACTCTTGCTATATGCCATATATGTCTTCCGAATGTCTAACAAGCCTGAAACAGTCACATCACCAAAAAGGGAGAAGATAGCCCATGAAATGTTTGATGATTAGATTATTTCTGAAATTCTCCTTAAAAGAGCAATGTTGATCTACGTTGGGTCAACATTTAGACGACAGTTTTGGGCAGAACCGTCGCAGAGGAAAGCTCTCCTGCATCATGAATCTCTCTGGTTGGTGCTCCGTGCTGCAGCGCTGAGAGTTCTGAGGTTATCTGTACAAGTATGCAAAGAGAATGTGGGGCCTGCTGCAGACGCTGTGGACAGACAGCATAACAATCAGGCCTGAGTATTTTTCCATTCAGGTAATAAGAAGTTTCTATCTCCAGAAATGTGTTTTATATGAGTAAATATCGGTATTCTTTTGCTGAAAACTGGATCTTTGAGTACATCTTTTACATTAGAGAGACACTGTAGGGCACAGTGGTCATACTTGGGTTTTCTCTTTTTTTGCCTTATTAGTCTGTTATCTGCTATTTCTGTTGGCCTGCAATCCACCATGACGTTGTTTTTAGTTGCTGCATGTCACGACCAAAAGCTTTCGGCCTCTGCCAGTCTCTGTGTGTTTTATATTTGCCTGTATGCACGAGCTCCGATTAGTTTGAAGTGAAACATTTGAATGTAAGTGAAATCAGGGGCATGTCGTTTTTGCATATTTTAGTGAGATCCCTTACTTACAAGTGTGTTAGAGAAACTGAGCATACCCAGCATGCCAGCGGGAAAAAAAGTGGTTTTACTGAGTTGTTTTTGGTTCGGAGAGCATAACATTTCAATTTGAAGAGCTCCGCAATGCGCAGCGCATTCCTGATTTCTCACGTCCTTGCCGTCAAAATTGCATGACGTCCATCCTTCACCCTCGCTGTCAACTTTCCCACGGCTACTGGCGTAGGAACGTCGCGTTCCCGGTAGACTCTCTATGGATCACGTTGCACACATTTGATCACGCGACTTCAATGAGTGCACGTCAGGTTGAGATTAAGCACACCCCACGTGCGTGCCAGGAGGAGCGCGCACTCGCGCTTGTTGATCAAAGGAGGTGTGATGCAATCAGTCTCGGGGCTGCGGATGCATCCCTCATCAACTTTCACCAGAGGCTTTAATGAAAACCCACTGGAGGGAGTCTCCGCTTTTGCTTCCCTTTGCCTTCTCATCTTCTCGTTCACTCCCTGCAGTTCCAGTGTCCTCCTCCTCATTCATCTCCCAGGCTGCGCCTCCCTGCCTTCTCCCTCTTGTCCCAGTAGCTGGCTTGACTTCCGCTGAGACAGAGTAAATATTTCTCATGGCTTATCTGACCACTGGCAGACAGAAAGCCACAGAGCATGTGAGGTTCTTCTAATTAAACCAGCCGCCTGCGTTTGATCAGGTCTGACAGGTATGGTTGGGCCTTTAGATTTGACACCACAAAACGTCCACCTGCAACTACTCAGAGCTGGTGTGTCTGTGTCCAATGTTTCAGCTATTAAACCAATGCACATCTTGACTTGATTTTCCTAAGTTCCTCTTGTTCTGACTGAGGCTCCAGGAAGGGGGAGCCTCAGGATAAAGAGGGAAACATTATAAAGCAAAGAGAGCGACTTTTCTTCTCCGCAATGACTGAGATGTGACGTGCAGCAACTTCCCTGTTGCGCAATCGGCAAGAGGCTCTCGGGGGGCTATAAGACCCCCATCCTCATCTGGTTTCTCAGAGCCTCAGATCTGCTCCCTCTGCTCACGCCCAGACTGACGGAGAGCCACGATACAGTCCAGCGCACTCGGCTGGTCGCAATTCTCTTAGAGGGGTCGAGCAACATTTGTCAAGATATGGACGTTAGCCAAAAGAAGCACTGAAAAGCTCTTGGCTTTTTCTGCTGGATACTCGGTCATTTCAGGTAACACATTATTTGTTTTACCAGGACAGAAACGATAAGATCCTTTGCCAAGCTTTGTCTGACTCCAGAGCTGGCATTGGAAAATCTATGGCATAATGTTTCTATCACTTATTCAGCTGTCTTATCATAATTACCAGTTAAATTTTCGTTAGAAAAAGTACTTTTTCTAAAGTAATTTCTTTCTTTTTTTTAATTGTAATGGCTGCTTTTAAACTCTTCATTAATTATTATTTTCACCCCTTGTGTTTTCCACTTTAATAGTTTCGGTTTCTGGGATTGTTATTATTTCTGTAAACCTATTAAATCGTGAATTAAGCTGGCTCTTTTTTCATTTGAAGTCGTGAATGTTTGATGAATTCAGTCATTAACACAATAAAGCTGTTTCGCAGCAACCCAACAGGCAGCCAGATTAATACAACCTTTTCCAAGATACTTTATTTCGGTTTAACTTCAAGCATTGCGTAATGAATTCCTTCTGTAATCCTTTATCAAACGGGACAGCTAATAAACGATGGCGTCAACTAAAGATTACAATGTAGGGAAACATAGCCGTCCGTAAAAGGCAGCCGTGGTCTGAAAACTCTCCTGCTTTGTGTTATTTCCAGCTGACCTTGGAAATCTGAAAGAAGTTGAAGTCAAGTCTTTTGACACAAGAGAACATCTAGTTTCATAATGGCAACCCCAAGTGGCCTCTTCTTATTCAACTCCACATCCTCCCCGTTTCCAGCGACAGAGGTCTACGTGAACATCTCGTTAGTTCCTTGTGATTTTCATCGCTGCCGAGATTGGCCTCCAGTGCCCATGACAACAGTGATCCCCACCATCTACAGCGTCATCTGTGTGCTAGGTATACTGGGCAACGCCTTGGCGGTGTATGTGTTATCTTGTGGCAATGCCTTGACGAGAACGGTGGCGAACACTTTCATGCTGAACCTGTGCGTCTCCGACCTGCTGTTCCTGTTGACTCTTCCGCTGTGGGCTGCCTACTACTCCTGGGGCTACAGCTGGCCCTTTGGACGAGTGGCCTGCAAAATCTGCGGTGCTCTCCTTAACCTCAACCTCTACGCGTCTATTTTCTTCATCACGTGCATGAGCGTAGACCGTTACCTGGCCATCGTGCATCCTCTCCTCTCGCAGAGGTCGAGGGATTACGAGCGAGCCCGGATCGTGTGCATCCTGGTATGGGTCCTGGCGTTTGCTTGCTCTTCCCCCCACTTGGCCTTCAGAGAGACCTATCATCTTAAAGAGTTCGATGCAGTGGCTTGTGTGATTTTTTATCCAGATGACACCTGGTTTCTGGCCCTGAGCTGGGTGAAGATCATTCTGGCATTCCTGCTGCCACTGCTTGGCATCTCCTGTTGCTACTGGGCCATTGGGAAACATTTGTTGGCCTACAGAGGATCGGCAAGAATGCAAAATTCACCACCTTCTCAAGCGGGCCATTGTAAATCAGAACGTCCGCCGACTCCTACTGTGTACCCAAGCTCATGCACGACCGGACCGATGATGGCCCGCGGGGTAGAGAGGATTTTGTGGACAGTGGCTGCTGTGGTCATTGCTTTCTTCATCTGCTGGTTCCCCTTTCATTGTGTGACCTTCTTGGATCTTTTGAGTCAAAATGGATGGCTGGACAGTTGCTGGGTAACTTGGACCATCACCAACCTGACCCCACTCACTCTTTGCCTAGGCTTCTCCAACTCTGCCATCAATCCTGTGCTCTACTGCTTCGTCGGGAACCATTTCCGCGGTCGCCTTGGGGGTCTCTGCAAAGACCTGTGTGCTTGTTTGGAGGCCGGTGGGGATCAACACAGTCAGAAACGAGGTTCTTTCAGCACCAGGCTGAGCTCCTTCTCCAGGAAACTCAGTGACCTTAAGGACCTGGCGATTGTGGACACCTCAGGTACCCTGTAACAGACTTTCCCCATCCAGCACTGGGAAACATTGACATTCCAAAGTATTAATATGAACTGAAACTGCCAGACTTGGTTTATGATGCTGGTTTTATGTAAAATAATACATAATATTTCATATTACATATTTTTGAAAGGAGTACAATAGTACATACCAAAACTAAATGGCTAATAATGCTCAGAAGATAAAGTGGGACAAAAAAAGTAAAATTGTAAAAATGAAAAACTAATTAAAAATGACCAAAATAGAGAACAAGTGAAGAAATAAACATGCTGAACTTCAACATTTTTGAGCCAAACCCGCATTTTGTAATCCTGGCCCCAGATATCCAGTTGTGCTCCTACCGATCATAACAAGTTGTCCCGCACAAAGTTTAGACAGATCTGGAAAACGCCTTGCGTCTTCCAATATTTGGCCAAACATCTCGAGAATACATGCAACATAACTAGTGCTTGTTATGAATTTGATGCAGCACCACCATCATGATCCTTTTCATTCTCTCTACAAACCATGACTTTAGATTTAGGCTGTAATCCATTTAGGAGCTCTGAACTTTATTTCTGGATCACCAGATCCTTTGTAATTACTGAACTTCACCTGTGTGAACTCCAGCAGATTATTGATTAAGGGAGCGCACTTTCATGTAGCCGCGTTATTACAGCTTTAGTTAATGTATGAAAAAAAAAAGGAACACGTCTCACTTAAGACGGAAAGGAGTTTTCAAATGATTTTGAACGGGGTCAGTTTTAAAAGTGGACAGCTGTGTCCACTTTTAAAAGCAACTGTGTTGATGGAACTGCTGTGTTTCATGCTTTCTGAAATTTTCCTCTGTTTCATAACCATATTTTATGTAGCAAAGTAAAATGTGAATCAGTAGTTGCTGTAGAAACTGTTTCTATGTGTCTGTACATATATGCTAAAATCAAAACGAGATGCTGCTGGATTACACATGTATGCCAACATTAACCTGGCAATCCAATATATCTTGCAGTGTTGTTGTTTTTTTGGGGGGAGGGGGGGGGACAAAAAACCTGTTTATTCACGGCAAATATATAATTGTATTGCTTCTTACGGACAGTTTATTCAGCAAATAAAGAGAACAAGTGTTCATCAAATCAATTGGAACTTTTTTGTGGTTAATTATAGCACTTACAGAGATTTTTATCTGTCATTCCCCCCCACCAGTCTTCTAACCACTGTGGTTGGGAGCGTCTACTCTGGGATTACAGGCCACCTGACAGACAGACACTCGGGTTCAATTTTCCTCTCTTCCCAGAGTGCTCCACTTGGTTTCACTGTCTATAATATCAATGATAGATAATACTGTAATCTCATACCAGTGCCACGGTGATGCGTTCCTGCCGAGCCTCATTTGTCCGTTGAGTGCTATTTGTGTCCCCATTTCAGATGAATTGTGACCTGGACTCTGTAAGGTGATGACAGAAACAGTAACATAAATAATAAAACAATAAATTAGCAACACCTTTTAAAATTATTATTAATATTATCTAAAAATCGGCTCAATGGCAAACATTAATTGCTGCCAGTTTTCAAGAAACGGGTGTGTGGGACTTTCACGTTTTGTCCACTGGGTGGTGCTAAGATGCTGCAGAAGCAATAGGCGAGATGGGAGAGTCGGGCCGCGGAGACAGGGGCCCAAACTCCCACCGCTCATGATCTGCGTGAGGCAGTGAGAAGAAGCCTCTGACACAGACCATGATTCATGTGGACCACAGCTTTGAATCAGTACAAACGCGTCGACTTTAACAGGCGAGGCCAAAAGGAAAACCAGCAGCCCCAGTGAACGTCACAAAAAAAAAAAAAAAACTCAATAAGGGAATTTTTTTCCCCTTCTGAATCATTTGATGGTGTGAAAGGCTTTCAAACATCCAAAATAGTAAACTGTGAGTATTATTCTTAAAAGCAACCTTGCTGCTAGCGTAGGAAAAACAGCAACACGGCAGATTCCCAATTTAACACAGCAGAAGTTTTGCGACTGACAGGACAGATTGCAGGACGAGTTTGTTGTGCACACAGCTTCATTAGCTGGTTCCTCTTTGTGTGACAAAGCAGCTGGGTGTTTAAAAAACACATGTTTAACAGAAGATGTTATCTGCGAAAAGTTTTCTGAAAACATGTGTGAGGTGCCTGCTGAGAAAAACAAGAACTCTCTCAAGCTGTAAGTAAAACATTTAGCTTACTTTTACCGCTCTTGGAGCCTATGGAAGTTCTTTTAGAAAAAGAAAAGTTATGAAATTTGCGTCCTTTGCTCTCTGTACCTAGAGATCATAACGGTACGTCAACAAGCAGACTCAGACTCAAACATCCTTCAGCATCGTACAAATATGATCGTGTAAGCGCCAATAGTCATCTATAGCCCTGGAACACAAACTTTAATTTACTCTATTTGGATTTAATTAGACTGGCATACACAAGGTCTTACATAACTGTACAAACTGTGCAGTTTTTGTCATGTTTTACAAACAAACATCTGAAACGTGCATGTGTTTAGCCCCCGTGCATAGGTCCACCTTTTGTTGAAAGTTGTTTTTTTTTTTTTTTTGGTGTTTCTCTAACGGCTTTTCACACCCAGATTCATAAAAATAGCTCAAGTTCAGTCAGAGAGGACGGAGGACAGTCAGGTCTGACGTTTGACTCTCAGATAAATTTAGATCTGGACTTTGACTAAGCAACTTAACTAATGAATTCGCCTAAAGGGGAAACAAAGCAAAGCGCTGGTTGTATTTTAGACTTGTTTTCTTGCAGAACTGCCCTGAGTTCAGCTCAGTCCGTCTTCCAATCAAGACTGACTGTCTTCCCCTGATGCCACTAAATAAAAAGCATCCCCACAGCCTGATGCTGCTCCCACCATATTAAGCCAACAGGGTGGATGGCGTGTTCAGAAAAATGTACAGCGAAATACTTACTCACCCACACTTTTCAGATTTGTATCCACGAAAAAAAAAAAGAAAAATCAGAAACTACTTTCATTTTTTGTTTCTATTCACAGGCATGAACTCCTTTATCAAAAACTGAAGGTCAGTGATGTTTTGCGGTTGTAACGTTACTTTTGTGGCTTAAGAAAAATCCAAAAATAATCCGCAACTTTGATTATTTTCTTTTAAATAAAAGTTTAAGTCTTTCTCGAGGGCTTAATTCAGTAAATTCAACAAGATAGAGAAAACGTTACCATGACGAACATTAACACTGGGCCCCTTTCTCATCTACAGAAGTTCTGTATTTCATTACACTACAGATGATAACTCTACTTTTTACACCGATGCATTCGTCACCCAGGTGTAGATGAGAATTATACCGTCAAATAAAACTTAACAATAAATGTTTGTTTGCTCAAAGTGCATGAGCAATTTTGGAGGCATAATTCTGTATTATTTCCCTAGAAAACTAAATAAAGTTATGCAATAATAAATGTAATTCGACTGCTCTTGCCTAACCAGAAATATTTATTTCAAAACTGTATTTTCTTCACAAAAATCCTCCTCAGCAAATTGATTGTACATCATCATTCATGGAAACAGAACAAGCAACCCTCTGTTAATCAAACAGCGATGGAAAAAAAAAAAAAAAAAAGTTTCACTCCACATGCATAATGCATGCCCTGCGACAGACTGGCGACCTGTCCAGGGTGTACCCCGCCTCCCGCCTGGAACGTAGCTGGAGATAGGCACCAGCAACCCTCCCGACCCCATTAGGGACAAGGGTGCACAGACAATGGATGGATGGATGGATGGATGCATAATGCATTTTCTTGTGTGAAATGAGAAAGTTTGCCTTTGTTCATCCCTCTCTTCTGCTTTTTTTTTTTTTTATTGTTGTGGAAATGTTCCGTTAAGCACCTTTGAAGTTATTTCCTGTTGCAAAATACAATCGTTTCCTGACAGAAATGCAAACCCACATTTTCGGCGTGTGTGCATGTGCGCGCAACGCTGCGCCTCATAAAGACAGAGGAAGGCTGCGAAGGCACTAGATCAGAAAGGTTAGAGGTTAGACGGAGTGGCTTTCAGCTCTTTGGAAGGTGAGGTGGAAAAAGGAGATCTTTAAAAAAAAAAGAAGAAGAAGAAGGTCAAGGTCCTCGTCTGAAGCTGAAATTCCCTGAGCAGACGTTTGAGAAGCAAAAGGCCGGGGAACAAAAAAAAAAAAAAAGCTGCTGTACCTGTGCAGCTCTCAGAGTGGAAGACAAAAAGGGCTCGCCTGCAGTCAGACAGCAGAGACAAAGAGAACAGCGCTGGCACTTACCAACAGAGCGAAAGGCACAGTCGGAGGAAAGCGGTGATGGAGAACCTGGCCATCTACCACGGACCCATCGGCAAGGAGGAGGGCGAGAGGCGGCTGGGCCAGGACGGGAGGGACGGGTGTTACTTAGTACGTGACAGCGACTCGGTGCCAGGCGTCTTCTGCCTGTGTGTGTTGTGAGTATCCAGCCTCTTGGCGTTTCTCCTTGTTCTACGTCGACGCCGTTTCGTGAAAATCCTCAAAATCCCGTCCTCTGCAGTTCTACGAAATCGTTTAGAAACCAGCATTAAACCAGATAACCCAAGCAGTTTCTGTCATCTGCTATCAAAAGCTATAAGCAAAGCGAGTCTCACTGGGAGACTCATTAAAAATAAAAAGATGAGCTCATTGTCTCAGATAGATACTAGATGGTGCTAGAAAAATGTGCCCTTGTGAGATCTTGGACATTTTCTTTTGCTGTAGTCTTTCTGTACTTTTTCGTAAATTAAAGACTTTAATTTGTGAGTCTACGAATTTCATAAAATGCACTAAAGTGCATCCCTGCTTTCAGTTTATCTGAAAGACGGCATCAACAGCAAAGATATCCACTTTCCTGTGTGTGTATGCAACTTAGCGGTCAGATTTAACTAAATTATGCCGTCAAGACTCTACCAGTAGGTCCATGTGCCACGCAAGGTGCCATTATTTTTCCATTTGAGCACCTTACCACAACTTCCTACTGAATTAAAAAAAAGTCTGTGCACGTTCATTCTCAAAAAAAGTGTGTCTGCGTGTTTGCGTTCAGGTGCAAAGGATACGTCTACACGTACAGACTCCACAAGGACGAAGCGGGCTCGTGGGCTGCAGAGGTGAGACACCTTTTCTTCTTCTCTTTTTTTTTGTTGTTGTTAAATTTCTGCTTTTATCCCGACACTTTCTGCACCAGAAATACTCACCTGAGCAGCGTGGCAGCTGCACGTCTGCCTCGCTGCGGTTGCTGTTTATTAGGTTCGAAGTTGTTTTTGTGTCAGAGTAATTCAACAAGCTGCGGATCTGAGGCAAACATGTTTTCTTTCTCTGTTTTTCCCCTCCGTTTTGCTTCTCACTCTCTCTCTCACTCTCTCTCTCTCTCTATATATATATATATATATTTAGGATGTGACAGCACAGAGAAATGGGTGCATTTCTTTTCCTTCAGCAATACCACCCTGCAAGCAGTCTACGCCCCCTTACCCCCCACTCCTCAAAATTTGAAGACAGTGTTTCTGATGGGATGCGTATGGAGACATCCGAGTTGCCCCTCGATTCGCCACGACAACTGAGACAGGATGCAGCCTTTAGGACTGCGGTTTCACAGCTAGCACCATGCTGGACGTCAATGACAAGATAACACTTTCCATTATTCATGGAAAGTGTTATTGGGGAGACGCTCTACACCTTTGATTAAATGATGTTTTAAAACATATTCAAAGGATTTTTTATTTTTTTACCTCAGCTCTCACAGCGTGATGGATGCGCGGGCGAATCAAAGCACGTAATGCACTTTTAAAGGCCTTCCCAGATAAAATTACAGCTATTCTTTAGCAACGCTCAACGTAAAAGGAAAGGGGGAAAAAAATGACACGTGAGAAACGGATCGGTAAGATATGGCTTGTGAATAACGTACAAGGCCGGTTGGAGAGAGGCTGAAAAACAAACAAACAGTGCCAACATTTGCTGACCACACAGTCTGATGATGAGTTCAGAGTAAGAAGAGATTTCAATGAGGGAGGAGCTTTTATCGTATCGTTTATCGTTAAATGAATCGCGATTCAATTGACGATGTTTGAAAACGCCCCAAAACTGGCTGATAACTGGCCACGAGGGCGTCTGTAAATGTCGATATTTTCCAAAAATATGATTAAGTGCAGTTGCTATGTGCAGCTTAGAGGGGAACAAATGTCTTCTAGTGCTCTGACGGAGCCTACTTTGAAAAGAGGAATGTATTTTAAGATTGTTTGTGTGTCTTTGGGGCTGTGGCTGATGTGTCACAGCCTCACAAATGCCTAAGAAAAAAGACTAAAGAAATTAGAAGCACATTTTAAATCACCATTTTTATTGCTATCACAATAAATTCTACAAAATATTGTGTTAAACTTTTATGTTTGACTGTAAATTTTCCAGCCTGAACCCAGATAGATATTAGATATCCATAACTTTTTTTTATCTGCTCTTCAGGAGCAGAAGACACATTTCGTTGAGTGGGTAGATTCATTTATTTACCATATTTCCACGTGTTGAATATATTAAATGAATTTAATAATCATTAAATTTACGTTGAGCTACATTTGAAATACTCTCTTGCGGTTTTTGTTGGAAGTTATCAGGTTTTCTAGCCGTGTCTCGGAGCACAAATTACTTCTCTAAATGATATTTGTTGCTTTTTTTTATTTATTAGCTCTTCAAGTAAAGCCCTTTGGGTGATAGAGTGCTTAAAGGATCTTAAATGTCACACATAAAACCACTAAAGTAAGGCTTCTCATTTGCTGAGAAACACAAAAGAATTCCAAGGGGATCTGAATGTTTACAAAGAGAAGCACATCTTAAATTCACTGAGTTTAGCTTTGAATTCCCTCAGGAGGGAATCTCCTCCTGCAAATATCTACTCTTCTGAAGCTATTTATGCAGCATTTATGTATTTTTATTATCTCCACCGCGTCATTTTATTTATTAATGTGGCGCTTTTGAATATTTTAACGCGGACTCTTCTGAGATCAGTGGCTCGGATTATTTCGCTGACAGGATTCCTATTTCCTTTGTGCGCTGAACTTTTCTCTTTCTCCCACCTCCAGCCTGTCTTTCATATGTTGAATCTGTAGGAGCACCTTTCTTTCTTTCTTTCTTCATTTCTTTTTTCTTCCTCTCCACTGCCACGTCACCAGAGTGATGAGTTCTATTTTTACCCCCCCATCCCCCTCTATCTTCTGTTTTCAGACGACTCCCGGTGTGCCGAAGCGGTATTTCCGGCACATCAAGAACCTGATAGCAGCCTTCCAGAAGCGGGGACAGGGAATTGCCATGCCTCTGCTCTACCCCGTCACGGCTCAGAGGCGGGCGCAGACCCACGGCGAGCAGCAGCAGACGCCCGGTAATGGCCTGTCGCCGACGCTGCCCGACCACAGCCCCTATCTGCAGCGCCTGGCGACGCCCGTCGCCCAGGAGCCGAAGAGCAGGAGCAAGAAGGAGGTGGCGCAAGCTTTCGGTTAGAGGCGGCCGAACCCGAACAATGACTGAACACCAAACTTTAAAACTTCTCAAATCTCATTTCTTTCAGCCAGTTTTTCCTGGTTTTTTTTCTCCTCTGAAACATTAATATCTATTACTGCACACATGAGTTTGACGACACACACACACACACACAAAAAAGAAAGATAAAAATATTGTTGGGGGCGGCGAAGAAAATAAACGATTTTGTCTGAAAGAAGCTCTCTTAAATCAGGTCATGCTCACACAGCCAAAGCCTCGGCGTGACAACATAATGTGGTGGGGAAGAAATTCAATTTGACATATTGAAGTAGCGATTTTCACGGAGAGAATGCTGACTGCAGGAGGGGCAGGAGGGCGTGTGTGTGTGTGTGTGTGGAATCAGTCCCTTTTCTGACTGACATCAAGAAAAAAATATGAGTGGAGAAAAAACACACAGGGAGGGAAGGTGAGAAAACAGTGAGAGCATCCTTTCAGCCCAGACTATTCTTCAGTGCAGCGGTCTCCTAGCAACCAAAAGACCCTCCATCTTTTCTTTTTTTTCTGTCTCTCTCCTTCTTCACCGCAGCAGAGATGAGCTTGGACAGTATCTAGTGGAGCATATGTTTTAGA
This sequence comes from Xiphophorus couchianus, assembly GCF_001444195.1. NCBI lineage: Eukaryota > Metazoa > Chordata > Actinopteri > Cyprinodontiformes > Poeciliidae > Xiphophorus > Xiphophorus couchianus. The sequence continues at coordinate 24,153,057 of NC_040250.1, read as the reverse complement.
TGGGAAGAGGCTCGTCACAGTTGATCAGCGACGTCGCTACTCAGAAACGTATACATCACCTGCTGGCAGTCAGAACATACGCATCCTTAAAGCGTCCGCGCCGCCGTCCGCAGCCTACGGAGAGAGAGAAGCGCGACAATTAATGCTGGGCAGATGGCGAAGCGACGGCGTGGAGGGAGAGGGAGAGGCGAGTGGGGAAAGGGGAGGTGGATTAATGGTAGCTTGCTTTTTCTTTTTTTTGTTTTAGAAAAAAAAAAGAAGGGAAAACTAACTCTCTTTTTTTTTTGACTCGTTTTTTTTTTTTTTTTTACTTTTTTCTTCAGCTTGGAAGTGGTTTGCAGCGTAGTCTGATTGGCATTTCCTAATGAGAGGAGACAAGCTGTAGCGAACAGCACAGCCAACTCCAGGTCCTGCCCCTTCTGCACTCACCGCCCACTCGCTGAGCCTCAGCTGTCACATATCTTTCCCTTCCTCTGTGCTTTTTTCTCTCTCTCTCTCTCTCTCTCTCTCCTCACCTCCTCCTCCTCCTCTTCCTCCTTCTCCCTCTCCGCCTCTGACAGACGCAGGTTTCTCACGCATATCTCGGTTTGAGCCATAATGATGGGTGATAATGACAGCACGGATTTGAAAGTTACAACTTCCGAGAAGCAAGAACAAAGAAGGAGCCCGGCTAAAAAAAAAAAAAAGAAAAAAAAAAAGAAGAAGAAGTGCGAGAGAAGCGTGAAAGGGAAGGAGACCACTAAGGAGAAATAACAAGCAACAGTTCCTGCGCAATGAAGAGGGGATTTAACCATTAAAGTCTTTAAAGTTTTAAACAAACACGAGTTTAACCTAACGGTTAGCTTTTTTTTTTTTTTTTAAATTAATGATCAAACTCACTTTAAATCCAGTTTGTAGAGCAAGTCCATTTTTCCAATTTAACCGTTTTGTTAAGTTGACAAAAACAAGCGACATCACATGTGGCTTAGCAACTCCTCAGTTTAAAAAAAAAAAAAGTTGATTATTTCCTGTTTATTCACTTGGTTCTGATCCGTCTTAGAAGGTGTTAGCTGGTATTCTGTGCAGTTTTTACTAAATGCCAGCTGACCTTATTGCACTTTTGTTATAAAACTTTGTAAATTCGTATTTCATTACACAGCTGCTTTTTAAATTTTTTTTTTTTGCTGCAAGAGTAAAACCTCTTAGGGAATAACATAAGCTACACACATGGTGTGTGTTGTCCAGAGGAGATGGTTGTGGCCGAGTTATTAATTTGGGCTTAATTATTATTTTTTTGTTTTATAATTTTTTAAGTTATTTTAATTATTATCGAGCTTTTGGTTGAGAAACTTCTCATTTGATGGAGCAAGGATTTCAGTTAGCATCCATGTTTAGCCAACCTAGCCACGGAGCTAACGCTAAAGTCAACCTTATGCTCCGCACTTCTTAATGAACAAATAATTAAGTAATTAGGCAAAAAGAAAAAAAAACAGAAATAAATGTTGACCGGTTTTTAACATTAGCTGCGTATTAGTTCGGACAATATGAGCTACTTTTTGGGAGAGGTGGCTATCCTACCTAAACGATTTTATTATAATTTAATTGGAGATTTTTCACGAATCAAGATTTATTCTCATTCGTCAGGTTATATGTTTATAGTCGTTGTGTTAACAACATTGTGAAGGCCAAGAATTGTCACACAAGCTTCAGAAAGAATCAAAACCAGCTAGTTTAGCCACAATGCTAATGCTAAAGTCAAACGTAACTAGCAACTTGAGCTTCCTAATCCTGAGGGCGAACGCAGATTGGGAGCGGCGACACCAAATGACGCCATTATGCGTCACGCTTGTGTGTGCAGAAAAAGAACGTTTTTGTGGATTTGATCTAAATGCAGTAATCTATTTGTGCCACAAGGTGGCATACCCTACTATAAGAAGCATAAATAAATTGCTTTCTACACTAAGATGAATTCGTAATACTGCAAAATCTTTACTATGTACAAATCTTTCTAACAGCAGCAAACATTACCTTCCTTCTACATCCATTTTCATTTACACTCGTGAGAAATTAATCACCAGGCAAGTTATTTATTGCCATTGTCCTTAAAGTGGTGAAATTGTGGGTCATATGTAGTTTGCAGCTTCAAAAATGTATATTTTCTCTTCTACTTCTCCACCAAAATACAACCATAGAAGAACAACTACGAAAGCAGTGAAAGAGAGCAGCTAAAGGAGCCAAAACGTAATAGCATTTACGTTTATTAATCAGCTCCTCAGAATCATACAGAGCTCGAAACAATTGCTGCATCTTCTAGCGTTGGCAGTTGACCAGAAATTGTTTAATAGAAAATAATAGGGGTGTATTGATGCATGTCTGATGCCGCTGGTCTGCGCTGCCCTTGAGACACATTTTGCTAATAAAAAGCCCATCATAGCTGTGGTTGTCTTTAGGATAATTTTTAGCAGCTTATTAATATCTCTCTTTTTATTTTTATTAATTTTTAAGATTAAGTACGAAGTAGATGTCTTCACAATAGTGTCTTGTTTGTCTGGCTGCAATGTCATTGGCAGTAAAAAAAAAGAAAAGGACTTGTCTGCTTCGGTAAAACTTTGCTACTGTCAAACTATATTATTATTATATATTATTATTTACAAGATAGCTTCTGTATGGATCCAGCTAAGCTTTCAAGTTGCAAATGTATATTAAGAAAGATGTTGGGTTGAGAAATTTTCAACACAAACTGTCATCATGGTTTATTGTTCCAATGTTTTGTACTTGCATTTGATGAATAAAACAGAAATTGACAAATGTTTTCCATTTTTTTAATTTAAGGTTGATGTAAAACAGGATTGGTAGACCCTAAAAATGTCCTTTTAGACAATATAAAATATAAGAACATTAGTAAGAATTTTGTTAAGTAGATTAACTTAACAAAAATTGGTTTGGTTTCTTTTAGCTGTAGCAGTACGGTGGTTTCTTGGGGTTACGTACCAAAGCTGCTCACAAAAAGCTAAAATCCATGACTACTTGAGACCCTCCGTAAAACACTGAGAACTGCCTATTTCAATAAGTCACTATGCATTAATATGGACAGTGGAAACTGTCTTAGCACAACCGCAGTAGGCATTTTCCTGCTTTGAGCCAATTAGGACATAGGAAAACAAATGGCACTCCAGGATTGGCTGTTTCACAAACACCAGCCAATAGCGTGGCATGTAGCATTGTGTCTGAGTATTTCAGCTTCCCCAGCTGCATTTTGTTTGAATGTAGCAGAGTAAATATCTGTGAGTAGGTGAGGTTTCCACAAGTAATTTGGAGTCACGTTCCAGAGAAAAATCCAAGAATAGTGAATGTCAGACCGCCACTGTACACAATTTTTTTTTTTTTTTTTTTATCAAGGAATGGTTGAAAATTAATCCACATATTTTATTTCCTGAATTCTCACAGCTTGTTTTACCAGTGTAACATGAAATCTCAGGGAACAACCTGGTAATTCACACATAATAACTTTAATCAGCATTGTAACCCAATAAAGTGAGCTTTCTTTTTCAGCGAGAATAATTACTATAGCCATGTATAATCTTTGCAAAAAAATGTAACAGATCTTCTATTGATTAACAATACTGACACTTATGAACAACATAATTTTCAGTTGAGCACTTTTTTTTTTCAGTGTGAAAGCACTGGCTATGTACATTCTTGATTTTAGATACACACTCATACAAACTACAGTTGGAGCACACCAGAGGTGGAAACCACAGGAGGTTTCTTCTCTAAAGGGGAGTGCCAGAGTCAACAAGGCCTCTCTTACACAATATGTAAACGGTAGTATATCCGAGGTAAACCATGGGGGAGTGGGCAGAACTCAAAATGGCAACCGGAGACCTCGTGATTGGAGTCATGAAGAGGATCGTTCACTGGCCACCCTTAAGTCTTCCATCTTTGTAGTTCAGTGGTTTTTAAACACGGTCCCAAATGATTGAACAGTGTTGAAACAGTAAATGGCAGATTGTCAGTCCATCAGTCCATCAGTCCGTCGGTCAGTCTGTCAGTCAGGATACAAAAAGCAAAGCCACAGCCAAACCACACCGCTTGTGCCACTGTTAGAAATCGGAGAAACTGGACGATAATAATAAAATACCATCATTTTGTCACAATTAAAGGCATTTGGAAGTTTGTTTTTTTTCCCCTCCCCCCATTCTCTCTTCTTGTTCTCCGTAGTTATCGTCTTCTTTTTTATTTTTCAGTAAAGTATAGAAACAGTAGAACAAATCAGAGCAGAGTAGAAACAGGCAGTCTTTGGTGGGATGGGGGGCTGTTTGTGTGTCTCTGTTACCTGCCCCCCACCTCGCTAAGTGTCATAAAGTGGATGTTGGAGGGGCAGTCGGACAGCTCCGGCTGCTGCTCTATAGGCAGGGAGTAGTAGCCGTCGTAACCCTGAACGCGACCGCCGGACAGCAGCTGCTGCTTCTCCGCCTCGCTCCACGACCGGCTCCCAACGTCCCCTAAATCCAACCGCTTCCTCTCCTTCTCCCAAGCGCCCTCCACCGCCCTCTTCCTCGCCTCCTCCTTCACCCGCGCCCTCTCCTCCTCCTCGGTACCGCCATAGCGCACGCACAGGCACAGCGGCCCCTGCTGGAGGGTGATGTCGGCGAAGCGTCGAGTCCTGCCGTTCACCGTGGCACTCATTTGGGACACGCTCACGTTGACGCCGCTCTCCAGGATGCGTCCCCCAACGCCCAGCCCCAGGGCGAGGTCCTCCTCGATGGGACGGGACTGCAGGAAGTGGTGCGTGTCGCAGCCGTGCATGGTGAAGCTCAGGCCGGTGAGGTGGACGGCGCTGTTCAGGATGGCCGCCACCCGCCGGCTGTCCTCGCTGGCCACCCCGATGACTTCCGCGCTCACCCGACCGTGCGACACCGCAAAGCGGATGTTGGGGCCGAGAATGAAGGGTCGGGATCCGAAGGGCGGAGGATGAGACGGTCTGTGGCAAGCTGAGCCCACGGGCTCGGAGACCAGAGGTAACCTCTCCAGGGAGATGAAGCTCCTCAGCTGTCTCCTCAGTTCGCACTGGATTCCCAGCACCATCTGGGGAAGAAAAATGGGACATTTATATTGTGTGGCTGGGATTAATGTGCTTGTTTGTAATTTATGTTTATAGTAGCTGCCTTTACATTTGTAGAAAACATTGCTAATTCAAACGTTGATAATAACGAAGTATGCTGACGTGATGCTGTCATAAAAATAACATCTGTCATCAGCTACGTTCACTGGAGCCGATTTTTAAAAATACGTCAGATTTTTTCTGCCCTTACGTGACTAGTATCTGATGTTTGTGTGACAGTCTGAACAACACAAATCAGATTTTTACAACTGCCACCCAGGTCACTTGGATATGTGGTCCAAAATCCTAAATCCTCTGTCTGTACGGCCAGCTTGTGTTCATCCGACCTGAAAGTCATCGATACCTGAAAGTCATCGATACCTGAAAGTCATCGATACTTGACAAATGTCATTATTCTGCGTCCTGATTCATGAAAGCGGGAACAAAAACACCAAACATGGTGGACGTTAAGATGTGCTGGCTCCGGTTGGACAACAACTTTAAAATCGCAAGGTACGCTCCACCATTAGCATTGTCAAGTCTGAAAAGGTGGAGCAAAATATTTCCTGGAAGCCGAACAGTTCAACACCCCCTAAAAGAAAAGTCATGAGGGCACAAGGTTTTGGTCAAAGAGATAATCAGGCAGAATATTGTCACATTATTCAAACCACTGTTCGTGTCTGCGTCACGAACTGCATCCAAGTTTACTTCAGCAAACACTGGACACGCTTGCTACGCGTCACATCACTGCGTCACGTCACTGCGTCACGTCACTGCGTCACGTCACTGCATCACGTCACCGAGTTACGTCAGGTCACTGCGTCACGTAACATCACAGCATCACGTCACCGAGTTACGTCAGGTCACTGCGTCACGTCACTGCATTATGTAACTGCGTCACGTTTGATATGATGTAAAGCACTTTGAAATGCCTTGCTGCTGAATTGTGCTATACAAATAAAATTTGATTGATTGATTGATTGATCAACGTGACTCGAATATGTGAAAATGCAAGGAGGACGGAGGCCTCTGCAAATGGGTCGCACACTTTACATTAACCAAATGACACTTAATTTAATGTCAGTATTGTGCACACCCCATCGAATAAAGTGTTATTGTTTAATCCTGCAATGACCTGGAAATATAGTCGCAAAAAAAACCTGAATAAAACCAAACGGTCACTTTGCAAAAGACACAAAACTAAGTTTTTCTACTTAGGAAGGAGCTGCCAATACACTGTAAATTAAAACTAAATTACAAACTAATAATTTCATTCTTCGAAGAGAAGATCTTATTATTGACTTTTGGGTGATTTAAGCTTTTATTGTCAATTAGAAAAATAACTCTAAGTCCAGGAAGTGACACACAATCAGCAGCCAATTAGTTTCTCTGTGCCTCTGCGGAGGACTTTGGCCTCCACTTACAAGCTGTCTCAAAACGTTAAATGAATTAGATTGATGAGTAATTATGGGAGAAAATGAATCGGGAACATGAATGCTTGGCATAGAAAGAAATAACTGGCCAGATCTTTATTTGCTCAACTCAACTAATTGCTTATTAATTTCACTAATGTTTTTTTTTTTTTCATGCTTCAAAAGTTTGTTTTATTTGAGTTTTCTACCGTAGCGAAAGCTTAATCTATGCAGTCAATCACTTGAGCTAGAAAAGTTTGCCAACCACATGGCACAAGACATCTACCCACACCCAGTATGCAGCTCAGCTACATTTTCACAGCATTATTTGGAGTATATCTCTTAACATGGAACCTCTGCCCACTTTGAGTTTTTCCCATTTGAGGCGGGAAAACTTCCCTTAAGTTGGACGGTTTCTGCTTGCATAAAGCAACGTCAGGCAGAACTCATTTGGACTGAGTTGTTTTCTTCAGCCTGCCAATTGAAGGCAGTGAAACTTATTCCCTGTAAGTGCTTAAGTATGTCTTTGGCAGTGTGAATGACTGTTGTCATGCAAACATGACAATAGTCGATTTAATACTCGCCTCTTAGCAGGACAGCAAAAAGAATAACTAATCTGTAAATAGTATCATTTGTTGATGCTTTAAATTTCAGGGTATTATTAGCCCTGCGGGTCACCAGGCTTTAGTTGCCCCTCAACCAGGATGTTTGTTTATTTTAAATAGGGTTCTTCATAGTGACAGTTCAGATGAATTAAGCTAGGTTTATAGTTGACGTCCAAGGGGGTGTGCATCTGTTGCGCCATCGGCCTCACACACTATTTCCAGTTGTTGCAACTTTTAATCTTTTCTTAACACAAAAACACGGTGGGCCACTTTTGGACTGCCCTACTGCGCCTAACACTGGATTTAATTTGACCAATTATCAGGGCTCTGCAAAAGAGGACAGCGTAGAAGACCTACCACGACTGTGGAGAATTTTCTTTAAGCATTCGTGCCCAAATAGGCCCATTCGATGTTTTTCTATCTATATAACTAAAATAGATCCTTCTGTCTGTAAAAAAAAAAAAGTAGTAGTCTGGGTTGCTTTTACTTTATATTCCTTACCAAATGACATTTTAATATCCACTCTGAAGTCGTGCTGCTCCTCTACGGTAATATTTGACCTCTTTTGATACGTCCTTGACAAATTCACTGCTCCATTTGGAGAAGTTGTATTTAAAAAAAAAAGAAAGAAATGTTGTAGCCACCATTTATCTGCAATACTAGGATGGAAGTATTTTTGAAGGGGCTTTAATGTGTTGAATACATGATAGTACTGAAAATAATTCCTATTTGGGCCGGTTTGTCATGGAGAAGTGTCAGGGAATTTTGTGCAAATTGAAGGAATGGTAATTTACAATAAATAAAGAGAAAGGATGTTCAGATCTCTTTTTCTCAAGAATAGAAACGGAAATGAAAGTACAGCTTTCAGGATGACATAAAACCTCACTTCTAAAGGTCATCACTAAACATCATCTAAACCAAAACCCAAGCATTTCAGGCGGAGAACAATTTGTCTAAAACAACGTTCAGGTCAAACGCTGAGGTTTGGATTTAAAAACCACTGGGGCAGTTAGATCTTAAGATACGGGCAAAATCCCAGAGGATATCTGTGCCTGGCTTAAAGAGACACAACCAAAGGCACTAGCATCTGTAATTGTGACACAAAGGGAGTTAGGAAAGTATTGATTCTATGGTTTCATGAAAAACAACCAAGAAAAGCCAATGAATGCTTTTCTCAAGGCCTTAAGTGAAGCGTATAAAGAGGGTGGATAAAATATTAAATGTTCAAGCAGATAGTTTGTTAATGTTTATTTGTAAATATGCTCATTTTCTACTTTGAAACCAACAACCCATTTCAAGCATGACTGCGCAGAGGATGCGTCCTCGGGCCGGGCCGGAGTCGATCCCAGCCTAGTCGAAATTTTAATTGCCTCCTCCGCGGCTCTGGAAAAGTTGTGCTATGTAAAATAAAATGTTTTGGAGATAATTAATAAATGCAAAGGTAGAATATAGAAAAGTTGAACGCGGGTCATACTGCCTACATTCAATAAGATATATTTTTGCTGCAAAGCTAGTTTGCACGTCATGACTGTCATGACATGTTAATCGCTCAATCTCTATGCAGCAGAGATTATATGTCATAATAATAATTGTCGGTGACGCCTCAACCAATCTGGCCGGCAAGGTTAGAAGTCTAGGCAGAGATATTATATGATCACAAACATTATGATTGATGGAAAAGATGGTTCGGTCTTCCTCCTTCTCTCTCTGCTCTTTGGTCCTGCTTCCGCATCCTTTTCAAATCCACTGGGATCCACTGGGATATCATAGCTCAGCCATTATTTGGGCGTTTGAGATGCTAAACAGAAACATTATTGGCATGCTTACGCATCATAGCAACTGTCTGAAAGTAGAAAAAAGTAAGAGCAAAAATCCTCCCAGCTGCAATAAAATGGAATAATTGTCCAAAAAAAAAGTGACGCCTCAACCAAAATAATGATGACCAAAAAAAGGAAGAAATTTCAGAACGACCACAGCAGAGCTATTCCAACATGAGGCCGTCATGAACGGTGGAATTTAGCAGTCAAACTGTGCAAAGAGAGAAGAGCCTGTAGATGACCTACCACTTTCTGTCAGAGAAATGTCACATTCAGTAGAATGTTATCCACATAATAAGTAGTTGAGCATGCAAATGGACATGTTTTGTATACACTGCACCCCTTTGGTTCTGCAATTCAATCCACGTCATCTGAAAGCCCGCAGTGCAGTGATGTCGACTTATATGAAGCAAAAGTGAAGCTGATTTGCATTTGTGGTTGCATGTTTTTTGGGGGAGAGATAATGCCGAAGGTGGCTTCGTATAACAACTTTCAGACATCAAGATTTCTAATTTTTATTTCCAAACAATGCACCGGCCCATTGACGAGTGTTTTTGTGCAGGCAGGAAATTCTCACCTTGCTGGAGTCCCAGTCCTGCGTCTTCGTCTGGGTCTTCATCAGTTCATATGTTTGTTCCATTCTGCTCACTTCAGGCTTTGGGAAACCCGGGACAACATTATGAAGCTGGAAGCCAAACAGCTGCAGCCACCTACCAATGTCTGGACACACACACACACACACACACACACACACACACACACACACACACACACACACACACACACACACACACCCACACCCACACATACACATACATACAGAAAGAGAAAATTGCATTCAGGGAAAGACTTCAAATGTACTGTGTACACTGCGAAGCAAACAAAAAGTCATAAGGCCGGTTAAAGCAACACCTTGCACAGGAAATCACACAATCTATGAGCATAATGCGAGGCAGAGACGAGTCGCTCAGACACATACAGATTCCATCTGCTATAAACAATCCTGCTGCAGGAATACGTGACAGGCCGAATGAATGTTCCATTAACCAGAAGGACAAACGCCCCGCCACCCCGCCCACCTGCATCCTGTATTCATCTTCTGCTCTCTCATTTCATCTCTTTCCCTCACCTGAGCTTCTATTTCATCTCTCGGGGGGCAATAGTGTTGTGTTGACAGTCGCGGAGAAGAAAACACCGCTAGACCGTGTTAAAAAACAATGCGATCAGAGGTGCGACTATCCTTCGCTGTCACATCTCCTTTCTGTGACACGCAGTTCACCTGTGGTTAGCTGCGCGGCCCCTGTTTGCTCAGTCTCCATGGCAGATGTTTCTCTTATACAAGAGGGTGTGAGGGTAGGTGTCATCAAGAGAAACATCTGCTTGCGTCTCCTGCTATCTGTCTGTTTGTCAGGTTCTGGTTCGGGTATGGCAAGAGCGTGCAAAAACCCACCTGTTGTGAATTGCGTCACCTCCTCCACTTTCCCGACCGGGCAGTTGCTGTTGAAGGCGTACAGGTTAAACGGTTTGGGCTCCCTGCTCAGCTCGCCCCACAGCTCGTGGTTCGGTGAGGTCCATCGACCGGCGAGAGTGTCGTAATCCCGCCTGCCGAGGTGGACCAGCCGCGTGAACGGATCGTACAATCCCCCGTGGAAGCCAATGGTGAGCTGGAAGTCGGGGTTGGTGTCCTGATAGACCTCCCCGTAGGGGGTGTAGAGGATCTCTTTGACCAGTCGACCCTTGCTGGAGAACACCGCCCTGGGGCTCCCCACGCTGTCGCAGGCGACGTAAAACTCCTCGCCGCTGCTCAGCTCCATCGCAATGAGGTGGCCCTGGAGGTCGTAGTACAGCGACGTGATCAGGTTGCTGCTGTGGTTGTACAGGTGGCTCACCCTGGTGGGGTGCGACAGGTCGGCGTAGAAGAACTGCAGCTGCTCGCCCTCGCTGTTCTTCGTGGCCACGCGCCGGCCCAGGCCGTCGTAGCGGTACCAGACGGTGCGCTCCGTCGCCCGGTTGAAGACGCGGGTCAGCAGGCCGTTGGAGTTGTAATCGAACAGGTCGTTGGCTCGTTGGCGGAGAAAGCCGTCGTCGTCCACGCTGTACTGCAGTTCCCCGAGGTGTGTGATCCGGTCCCTCTGGTCGTACCGCAGCGGCGTTAGCCTTGGGAAACAGAGATCCGTTACTTCGGACAGCGGCTTGCAACACCCTTTTGTACTATTTCACAATCTGTCCTGTTACAATGATACACTACGCATGCAATTTTCAGATTTTTAAATATGTTGGCACGGAGAAGTGAAAGGGTGTTTTACAAATAAAATCTGAAAAGTGAGGCCTTCCTTACTCAGTAGAGGTTATATTTGTGACCCGAGTCTGATCTGACATTCCAAATTATTCGCTTGATAGTCGGGTCGGGCTCAGACGAGAATGCACGATATAAAGTTCTGTTAATCAACTTTTGCTCTCAGTCCAAATAGAGGAGTAGATCATTTTTCCTGTTGAGGTAATAAAGAAAGTTCCACCCTGCTCCGCTCCGATCAGTCACACATCCAAGTTGATTTGCGCGCTAAACAAAAGCTAAAGATGGGTCAAAGTTGCACTGATGATGGTGATCTCAAAATGAAAGTAGTAAAATCTTAACTAAAATAATACTTCCTGCCTACTTTGGTTCCTGCCTTTAATCAAAGTTAACTAGTCAGATCGGACACAATGCCCATGGGTTGGGTTGGATTTTTTTTTTTTAGGTTAAACTCTTTTACTCAGATGCCCCTGCAACCAATTACCTCCACTACTCGCATTATTACTAAAAAGAGTTCAATATAATCTCAGTAAACATGCATTCTACAAATCTGGTCTTCATTAGAGCATGGCAGAAAGAATGCTATTGTTGAAAAGAAGCTGTTAGAGGTTTATTTTGCTGTTTGCAACAAGCCACGCAGAGCACATGGAAAACATGTGGAAGAAGGCGCTCTGCTCAGATGAGAGCATAATGAAACTTTCTGACCTTAATGAAAAATCTTATGTGTGGGATCAAAAATGCCGTTCAGCTATTATTCCAAAGTGAAACATGGCCGTGTGGCTTTTCTTAAGCTTGATCAGAGCTGATCAGAACTTACAGTGGTTGAAAAAGTGTTTGCCCCCTTCCTCATTTCCTGTTTTTCTGCATGTTTGTCACACTTAAGTGTTTCGGAACATCAAACCAATTTAAAAAATAGTCAAGGACAACACAAGTAAACACAAAATGCAATTTGTAAATGAAGGTGTTTAGTATTAAAGGAGAAAAAAAATCCAAACCATCATGGCCCTGAGTGAAAAAGTGATTGCCCCCTACACCTAATAACTGGTTGGGCCACCTTTAGCAGCAACAACTGCAACCAAGCGTTTGTGATAACTTGCAATGAGTCTTTTACAGCGTTCTGGAGGAATTTTGGCCCACTCATCTTTGCAGAATTGTTCTAATTCAGTTACAATACAGGGTTTTCGAGCATGAACAGCCTTTTTAAGGTCATACCACAACATCTCAATAGGATTCAGGTCAGGACTTTGGCTAGGTCACTCCAAAGTCTTCATTTTGTTTTTCTTCAGCCATTCAGTGGTGGACTTGCTGGTGTGTTTAGGATCATTGTCCTGCTGCAGAACCCAAGTTCGTTTCAGCTTGAGTTCACGAACAGATGGTCGGACATTCTCCTTCAGGATCCTTTGGTAGACAGCAGAATTCATAGTTCCATTTATCACAGCAAGTCTTCCAGGTCCTGACGCAGCAAAACAGCCCCAGACCATCACACTACCACCACCATATTTTACTGTTGGTATAATGTTCTTTTTCTGAAATGCAGTGTTCCTTTTACGCCAGACGTAATGGGACACACACCTTCCAAAGAGTTCAACTATTGTCTCATCGGTCCACAGAATATTTTCCCAAAAGACTTGGGGATCATCAAGATGCGTTTTTGGAAAAATTGAGACGAGCTCTAATGTTTTTTTTGCTCAGCAGTGGTTTTCTTCTTGGAACTCTGCCATGCAGGCCATTTTTGCCCAGTCTTTTTCTGATGGTGGAGGCATGGACGCTGACCTTAACTGAGGCAAGTGAGGCCTGCAGTTCTTTGGACGTTGTTGTGGGGTCTTTTGTGACCTCTTGGATGAGTCGTCGCTGCGCTCTTGGGGTGATTTTGGGCGGCCGGCCACTCCTGGGAAGGTTCACCACTGTTCCATGTCTTCACCATTTGTGGATAATGGCTCTCACTGTGGTTCACTGGATTCCCAAAACTTTGGAAATGGCTTTATAACCCTTTCCAGACTGGTAGATCTTAATTACTGTCTTTCTCAATTGTTCCTGAATTTCTTTGAATCTCGGCATGATGTGTAGCTTTTAAGGATCTTTTGGTGGACTTTACTGTGTCAGGCAGCTCTTATTTAAGTAATGTCTTGATTGAAAACAGGTGTGGCAATAATCAGGCCTGGGTGTGGCTAGAGAAATTGAACTCGGGTGTTAAAAACCACATTTATAATCTATTTTAACGAGGGGGGCAATCACTTTTTCACACAGGGCCATGATGTGTTTACTTGCGTTGTCCTTGACTATTTTTTAAATTGGTTTGATGTTCCGAAACACTTAAGTGTGACAAACATGCAAAAAAACAGGAAATGAGGAAGGGGGCAAACACTTTTTCACACCACTGTAAGATCTGAAACTGGGGCAGAGGTTCAGATTTAGCAGGACGGTGACCCTAAAACATGCAGCTACAGCTTCATTTAAATAGATCATATCAAAGCATTAATGGCCCTGCCAAAACCCAGAGCTAAATTCAGTTGAGAGTTCGTAAAAATTTGAGAACTGGTGTTCACAGACGCTTTTGATCCGATGTGACTGAGATAGAGTGGTTTTACAAAGAGAAACGGGCAAAATGTCAGTCACCAATATTGCAAGGCTGGTAGAGACATTCCCCAAAAGACCTGCTGCAAAAGTGGATTCAATAAAGTATTGAGTCCAGACCTGAAAAAACACACATTTGTCTCACTTTCCAGATCTTTCCTTTTTATAAGAACAGTTCAAACTATCCCTTTCCTTCCAATTGGCTTTTATCTTTGTGAAAGTTCGTAATTTAAATAAGCATTAACGTTTACCGTTGTCTGTGGAAAAATGCGGGAGGCATAGATTTAAAACAGTGAAACCTTTATGCAACATACAGCGAGCTGCAGATATTGACTTACCGAGAGCTCGTTCCATGACTGAGCAGGTTGATGTTCCCGTTGAGGTCGTAGCCGTAACGCCACTGAGGGCGCTCGTTCACCGAGGCGCTTTGCAGTTGGCTGTCTGCGTCGTACTCGTAGGTGTACTGGGTCACGTTGCTGTCCACGCCGACTCTGATGTCACAGGTGGTTATGCGCCCTGCCGAGTCGTACTGAATGGTCATCCAGTAGGCGATGGACTTCAGGATCTCGTACTGGACCTCGACCACCTGGCCGTAGGAGTTGAACACCTTGGTGTGCTTCATTAAATGGGTGGTGATGACCTAAGAGAAGCACACACAGGACACAATAAGCAAAAGATTTTAATGAAACTTTCTTTTCCTTCAGTTTAAGGCTCTTAATGTCTTCATTGCCTCTACAAGACCTCAATTATTTTTTTGCAACAGCCATGTTTTAACCCTCCCGCTGTCTCAGCCCGATGCTCAAGAGAAGCGCAGCTTGTTGTTCCGTCAGACCGTCAGTTCCCGAAACCACACACAAACAAAAATGAGACGTTTTTGTTCAGAATTTAGCAACAAAAACATCCTTTCATTTAAAAGCCGACGGTTGTTACTTTAGTCGTGGTGCTTATGAATTAGGGTAGGGATGTCCTTTATTATCCTGATCATCTTTTTGAACTTTGATATCGTTCAATATGCGATATGTACTGTACATCCATGTACAGGATGTAATTACATCCATGTACAGGATGTAATTACATCCTGTACATGTAATGACTGGCATAAATAAACACTTGCAGGTTTCTGTTTTTATTCTCGGCCTGTATTTCGGGTGCTTTGTGCTTGTGTCTTGTTGTACTCGTACGGCTCAGCTGGGGAAGCAGATGGGGTTCCTTCCTCAGTCCGTTTTGGTTAGAAAGCTCTGTTTAGAACAGTTTACGATCTCCATGGTTACCCACTGCAAACACGTTTTTTGTCTTTTTTCTGAGGTTTCATAACAATCCTGATTTGGACCATGTTCAGTTCATACAGTAATACAAACAAACATTTTAATGTATTTTATAAATAAAGGTGAAAGATTGACACAAAGGGCTATATGACTGAAATGTGGAAGGAAATGAGATGGGGTTTTTTCAAACGCTTTGTCGAGCCACTTTGCACTACAGTTACAGCTATAAATCCTCTGGGTATTCTTTCTTCCATATTTGAACATCTTTAAACATCTTTTGAAAACAGCCCAAGCTCAGTCAGACTGAATTGAGATTGTCTGAACAGCATTTATTTAAGTCATGACAACATTTTTTAGCAATATTTATATCTGGACCATTCTAAAACATGAATATGCTCTGACACCAAATTGTCCCATTGTGTCTCCGGTTGAATGTTTAGGGGCCATCGCCCTCTTGGAAGGTAAATCTCAACAGTTGTCTTAAATCCTCTAAACTGTTTCTGTCCAGAACCACACTGTGTTTGGCTCCTTCCATCTTCCCATTAACTCCGACCAGCAGACCTTGCCTGGCCTGTCACTCAAAGTTCAGATCCAATTCTTAATGAATTTGAAGTTGTGTAATACTCTTATCGTTTTCAGATGGTGGATTGAACAGAACTCTGTCAGATGTTGATTTAAACTCTGACCTGCAGAGTGTTTTCCTTTTTCCTACATAAATGGACATATATCTTAGGTTTTTAATTATATGACTTCAGATGGAAATTCACTTTTTATTTAGAGGTATTAGCGCGTCTGGGGGCATACACTCTTCAGGCTTTTATTTGTCAAAAAAAAAAAAAAAAACATTTTCCAACCACTTTGTGTTAGTCTACCACATAAAATCCCAATAAAATACATTGATGTTAGTCAATATCTTGCCCAGCGAAGCTTGAACAGCAGCAAAATCCAGTCAATAGTGTCGTACCTGGTTGAGGTCATAGAAGATGACGCTGAACTTGCCAAACTGCTCCACCCGCCCAGAAACATCCACATAGCGGTACAAATCGATGGGCAGAGGGGTTTCATTGATGACCGCCTGCATGCTGGTGACTCTGAAGTTGTTGTAGCTGTAGTCAAATCTGGCATTGACCAAGCCTTCCTCGCTGAAGCGGAAGATTTGGCGACTTGTCAGGGGGCCTTTAAAAAGAAAAAAAAAAAAAAAAAACACATTAGCAGATGAAAGAAAGGAAAGTATCCCATGCGCCTGATTGCAGAGCATTTAGAACCGCTCCTCACACTGCCGAATTAATTTAAATCAAAAGCTAATTCGGCGTCGTTAACAGACACAGTTCGAACCGTTCGATCTTAACTATGTCCACGGCGCTATGGCATTTCCAGTGGTGACCTTTAATATGAGGAGATAATGAAATCTAAAGACAATAGCCCTGATGAGCCAATGTGCTCCTTAATGTCAAGACATCAGCATTAACAACACCATCCTTCACCTCTGCTCCTTTGCCGCGCCAACTCATCCTGCTTTGGAGTTGGGGTTGGGGGTGTTTGGTGGGGCCTGTTAATGAAACACCATTATGCAGCTATTCGAGATGACTCTGATTGCAGTTAAAATGACTAAGTGTCTCGCTTTGGAGCCCGCCGGATAGCTGGATCAGCTTTATGTCGTCTATTTTTATTTTTCTGTCGTATGTTGATTCGGAACCTCGGCTAATAGGGAGGCGGCGCAGGAGAGCGAACTGCGAGGCTTTTCCCGAAGCCCCCGGGGGGCTGGCAGTCTGTTCGTCTCTCTTCTCTAGCTGTCACTTCTCAGAGCTGTCACTTTTTAATTTTTTACTTCAGTGCTTTTACTCCCTTTGCCTACTTCTCTTCTACACTTTTGGGGTTCCTTACTTTCCCTTGCCTCCTCTCAAGGTACAATTACCGCTATCTCTTCTCCTCTCTAAGGCTCCGTTTGTTCTGCTGAAATGAGATCAGTTAAAGGAAAGGTGAGAGTCTATTCATGTGGAGGGCAAAGCGATAAACACACACACACACACACACACACACACACACAGCTGCAGATTAGTGACACCTGATCGTGGCTCACCAATCACAAAGGCACGGAAAGTGAACCGGCATGAGAGATGAGAGCGTTCTCAATGACCCTGGACAGAGTCTGGAACGTAAGGGAACTGCTGAGCTGTGTCAACAACGATGGCATCTATCTGCTGCCGACCGCTGAGGCTCCAAATGACGGCCCTGATACAACCTTATGGTTACTGCTGCGCCTTTCTAACTGGAATCTGTATTTGGTTTGGGTCTATTTACTCTTCAAAGGCTTTTTGGTTCCCCGTGCAAATCGACACCCGTCGCTATTCAGAGTCGGGCAATAACTAGAACCAATGTCAAGTAAGCATATATTTAGACATACATGGGGCAGAGTTGGTTTGCAGATGAGGAAGAGGCGACGCAGCTCATGGGCCTGGGGGTGGTCTTGTAGTCAAAGCTGTGGTAGACCACAGTCTATTCCACTTGAACATGCTTGGCTCGGTTCACACTTCTAACTGTGGCTGCCTCAGTCTCAGATGAAATAGTGCTGTGTCTGACTCAAAGCCAGACTAGAGAGTTTGAGACCTATGATGAAATCTGGTTTCCCCCTCTCCGTACAAAGGTCGTTTACTCAAAAAAAGGATTTTGATTTAAACTGTTAATATTAGGCAAAGATAAGTTTGGCTAAAGGAGAAGCAGCTTTCAAATGACAGCTACAGTCACGGAGTAGAAATAGCTCCTGAAACTGAGCGCCACATAGGGCAAAACCGGGTCGCTTGACTCAGATCCGCAGTGAGGGCCCAGAATTGAACCCTTAAATCTGAAGTAATCTTAGATAAGAAAATATATAAATATATGATTTTTTGACCCCGCTGGATCAAAAACGACTCTGCTTTTCTTTATGACGCTCATTGTTTCTTGTAATTTTATTGTGTAATTTAAGACAATGTGTGATTTTAATTTTGTTCATTTTTTAGGTTGGTTTTAACAACTGTCAAAGTGTCTACTGATGAAAATGTGCTTATTTTATCCAACTTTGGAAAAATTACATTATGTGATTTTGATTAATGTGCACTTCCCTTTAAGAAAAATATTTCGTAGTATTTTTTTTTATACATATGGTTTTGGTTCAAGTGTGGCTGAAACCAGTTGAAACCAATGAAGTGAGACGGGCGCTACTGTAGAAAGTGTGATTGGTCTGTAGATATGTTGCTGTACAAGTTAACCAATCAGATGTCAGGGTTTATTTAGTGAGATACAGCAGCAGTTTCACCGATATTATGATTAACTTTAGCAGAGGAAGCAAAAAAGTAATACAAAAACTATGTATATTTTTGACACAGATATTGATTAGATGCCCTAGTTAAAGGATTTCAGTGAGTCATATATTAATACCTTTCCAATGTTTTGAGAACATATTTGTATTTCTCATTTATTTATTTAATTGGACTGGTATCACTGTTAGCTTCAATGGCAGGAATGCCATCTGAAATCTGTTCTACACTGCAAAGACATAAAATCTTACCTTATCTTATTTTTGGTCTAGTTTCTATATCTTACACTTGAAATAAGAAAACAACTAACTTTTTTCAGCAAAATATAGGAGCTTGTTTTAAGTAAATAATTCCTTCATATTGACGAAAAAGTACTAACTCCACTGGCAGATTATTTCACTTATAATATGGAAAAAATGTCTTGTTATAAGTGAAAATAATCTGGCAGTGAAACCAGTGCTTTTTCATCGCTATTAAGGAATTATTGACTCAAAACACGCGCCTCTTTCTTGCTGAAAAGTCAGTTGTAAGTTAGTTCTGTCTTATTTCAAGTGTACAAAGGTGCTTGCAGTAGAAGCTACACCAAATATACTTACTAAGATTTTGTGTTTTTGCTGTGTAAAGGAGAACATTTGTGCATCAGTTTGTGACCTTAAACTCAAAGGCACAAAGGACAGCCATCCAATGCAGTCCATCTCTGCGCTTAAACCTTATTGAGATGCTGTGGTTTTACATTAAGCACACTCTTTTAGCTTTTAGCACTTCAAAATTTGCAACAAAGAGTGGATTGGGGTAATTTTAACAGCCTGACTTTTTTATTTACTTGGTTTTTGTTTTGTCATAAGGGTGTAAATGTGACCAATAAAAAGGAATAACCGAAGGAATTTTGTCAGCGTACCCGTCTGTCTGTATCGTATGGAGCTTATGAAGCCGTCGTGGGTGAGGTGAATGGTCTTGACGGTGCCGGAGGCTTCGTCGTAGGTGAAGGTCACCAGGGTGGAGTCATAAACAACCTCCGAGAGCCTCGCCGCTGGTGTATACCTTCATAAAAAAAAACAAAAAACGGGAAAACAAACAGAAGTGGAAAAAGAAGTGTTACACTCAACCTCAACACAATGCATTTCATTTTCAATTTTAGCAGCCATGCTACGTGGAATGAATAATCCAAAGATCCCTCGGGGCCGTTGAGGAAGAGGCTGCATCATTCCTCAATATTTCATCAGAATCAGAAGCATTTACTGCCGAAGTCGTGGCGTTTTAGGTCTTGGAAATGGCACCGTTCATAACGCCGCTCTCATGCAGTCCAAGGAGTGTTGGGAATATACAACACGCCCGGATAAGATCAGTGGTGTCTGGCTCAGTACGACGCTCAGAAGCAATCATAGGCGGGAACTGACCTCGAACCAGTCTCCCTTGTTCGTTCATTCGGTGTCATTAGTAAGGACAGCAGGTTGTGTGCGCTACTGTTTAAGATTAGCCTTTAACTACAGCACTGCCACTGAGGCATCTCTTTTATGTGTTTTTTTTTTTTTTTTTTTTACACAAGCAGTGATTGTGCCGAAGTAGAGTAGAGTAAAGAGCCCCGACGTTGCCGTGGGGAACCGTACCTATAGATGACGCTGCGGCCCGTCCCCAGATACTGGGTCCTCCGCAGGCGCCCGTCCAGCGTGTAGTCCTGCATGAACGAGGCCTGGCTCTCCGGAGGGGTGTAGATGTTCCTGTAGTAGCCGACGGACAGCAGGGACTGCAGGGCGTGCTTCACCATGCTGGGCATCGTCACGGCAACCAGGCGGTCCGTTTGGTCGTAATCAAAGATGTAGCGCCGCTGGCTGTGCAGGAGCAGCATGATGGACTGCGGGAACACGCAGAGGAGGACAGTGAAGGAGCTCTGAGTGGCTTCATGGAGGTTTTGTCAAGTTTTTATTTTTATTTTTACCTTGACCCTGTTCTGTTGGAGAAACCCTTCATTTATTTAATTTATTTATGTATTTATTTATTTATTTATACGAGTTTTGGCAGCCTGCAGTGCTTTGCAAAAGTAAACCTTGGATCTGTCCAAGTCAAGTTTCTTTGTATAGAAAATTTCAAGAAGAAGGCAGTTCAAAGAGCGTCACACTATAAAAACATAACACAGTAACCAATTAGGAAATGAGTAATAAACAACACAAATTTGTCAAATGCCATAATCAAAATCATCAAGCAAATTGTACATAAAATATACTGATCAATGTTCCACTTACTACTAATAAAAGGTGGGTTTTCTTTAGCCTTGATTTAACTGAATTCAGTGTTTCAGCATCTTTGCAGTTTTCTAGAAGTTTGTTCTAGATTAGTGGAGAGTAGAAGCTGAATGCTGCTTCTCCACGTTTGGTTCTGTTTCTTCACATCTTGCAACACTGCAACTAAAAGCTTAAAACATATTTCATAGAGATTTTATGTATGAATATTTAGTAGTATTTATTTATTTAATACTAAAGTAGAAGAAAACGTTTCACATGTTTGTTGCCAGTTGAAATCTGAAACGTTTGGTAAGTATTGCCCAGCATTTAGCTCCATTTGTCTTCTCATCAACTAACTGACCAACGTAGCTGTCTCTGCTGACAAAAAGCATCAACAGAGCATGATACAGCCACTGCCATGTATCACTGTGGGCACGTGGAATTAGGGTGACGTGTATTGTTAGGTTTCCTGCTATATTTTATGTTTGGGAGTGGTTTACGTGGCTTTCCAGCACGTAAACCACGTACGTGCAAAAGCGTACATTTGACAAATTTCATTAAATTTTGGCCTCATTAAAGAGGAACATCTTCCATGTGTTTGCAGTGACTTTAAATAAGACTTAGCTACTTTGAATCTGTTACTTATTATTTATTATCCATGTCTCGGTAGTTTTTTTGTCCCATACTCTTTGTATTATCAAACCAATATTCTCTGACACATTCAAAAATGACAATACCACTTTTTGTCAAACTGCTCTAGGCTGCCCCACAACTTCACACCTTAACCGTTTTTTGAGTAATTTAAGATGTACTTACACGCAGGTTGACAGTGTGTAAGTACATCAGATGTTCTTTTTATCTACAAAACAATTTCTTTCCTTTTTTGTCTTTTAGTCGCTAAAGATCCCAGCGCAATATATTGATGTTTGTGTGCTTAACGTAACAAAACATGAAAAAGTTCTTGAAAAACTTTTGTCCGTCTCTGCATCGTTCAGCCCTCCGATACAAGCAGCTATCGGTTTCAGCCGTAACGTAGACGCTGCGTTTAACTCCGACTAAACTATTCCGCTAGATTTTGTTACGCACAACGGATCAATCCGTCTCATTTAATGCATTTCGTGTTGCACCAGATCTTCTGTCAAAGCACCGCAGTGTTTACTGTAAAAGCCCCTTTCAGAAAACTGCTGTTTTCTTTTCACAACTGTGCAACAAGAAAAAAAAAAATCCTGTCAATCTGCTCAAAACCCGCCTGAGTTCTGTTATGTGTCACAAAGAATATTCTTGGTGATTTTCCTGCTCTCAAAGGCTTGTAGCTGTTATCCAGATTTACAGACAGAGCAGATTTCAAAGATTAAAAAAAAAAAAAAAAAAGAATACGCGTGAAAAAAGCAGGGAATCTAAAAGAATAACTTTAAGAGGACGGTAAAGGAGGAAGACGTGCTGCAGATCCGCTTACATGCTTTCAATTTCCAACATTTGTTTCCCGCAACAGAAGTGGCTTTCATCTTGTAAACACTGGTTTCACTTTCAGGCGAACGACCAGGTTTGCATCATGTGTTAGACAACTTTCAGAGACACCGGCTGGTTCTGTTAAAACGTTTCCTCACTCTGTCTGCGTATGTGTAGCTCCAGATCTTGCCGTTGACCCAGGCCCTGGACACCACCCGGTCGTTCTCGTACTCCAGCCGCTCGGACCACTCTCCGCGGTGGATGGCCGACAGCAGCCCCCCGGCCGAGTAGCTGATGTTCACCTCGGTGTACTTGCTGCTGGGCGACCAGACGACGGGCCGGCCCAGCGGGTCGTACTGGATGTGCAGGGTGAACTTCCTGTGGTCGTCGTAGATCTTCCCCACCCGGGTGTTCTGGTCAAAGTCTATGGAAAGCAGGTTCCTGTTGTGAGCCTGAAAACAACAACAGAATAAAACTTTTTCATTTTATTTTTTACATTTATAATCCTCATAAACTCTGAATGAGGCGGCAGGCTTATTAAATAAAAATATAATAAAATAGCTGGCTTGTCTGAGACAAGCAAAGCTCAAACAAATTAATTGTGACATTTGGAGCAAATCCAGACTGCATAATAACAGTAGCAATAAATTACCTCGCGAATAAGAGGAAAAAGTCCTGAGGAATGCAAATTAATTAGCAGCCGTAAGATAAGATGTCAGTTTCTAATAAAATATTCTGATTATGCAATGTGCTTTCCGCTGCAAAACGGGGAGGGGGGTTGCTGTTGATGGATGCGTTAGGGAAGCCAGGATCGAGTCATTTAACCCGTCGGCCCCCACACCCACCGAGTTCAGACTCAGAACATCCAACGGGTTGTGCAACGAGAACTTGAAGTGCTGTTCGCACCGCTGAACAGCAGACAGAGAGAGAGAGAGAGAGAGCAAGAGGGGACAATCCCTCACTGTTTGTAAAGGAAATGGAAATGACAAAGTGTTGAAACAAAGAAGATTTACAAGTGCAGCAGAGTGAATTAGAATATCTTTGCAAAGTTAGCTGATTTCAACAATTCGGTTTAATAGGCGACACTTATAAATTGATTTATTGTAACCACAGAGGAATATATTTTAATCATCTTTATTTTGTTTGTTTAGCTGTTTGTGTCTTATAGCGAATGAAAATCCAACGTTCACTTAGTCAGAACATTTGATTATTATAGAAGGATTCATTTAAAACATGGATTTTTAACATAGAAATGATACTGAAAAAGTCAAAGCAGGAAGAGCTCAAGAGCTTTAATGTGGATTGCTGCACTTACTTTTGATTTATTACAACACAATGGACCAACACCAGCAGATGACTCGACTTTCTAAACGATTACTAACTCTAGAAACGTCACACTGGACCGCAAGCAACATGGATTATGTCCTAATATAATCTGACTACGGAATCTGGGACCCTGATTTAAAATAAAATACAAAACTGACTGTAATCTTTAAAAGAGGAATTTATTTTTCTCCTTCTAAATAAATAACTAAAATAACTCTGATTAAACAGCAGCTTTCATCAGGCAGGTAGCACATCCCGTCTTAAACCACCGACTCCAATCCGCTCAATGCTGCAGTTTCTTTTACTTCTTCGACCAGACTTTTTCCTTCCACTCAATTTATTCCCCCTGTTAATACACTACTAAGATAAAAGAACCTGTGAACCGTCAGCTCATCAGTCAACCATCAAAGCCCGCCATCGTTCCCAATCTTGTGCTGGCTATAACGCAACGTTTCTGCTATGTAATCTTCAAATATTCTGGGGAACTGAATTTTGAATATTCATTTGTTGGACGATATAATCATCAAAATAACCACAAATACACATGCTTACACCAGCATCAGGCGTGTGAAACTCCTTTCACATCAAGATGGCGACTGTACTGATAAAACAAACTGCTAAAGTTTCGCTGCTTTCGATTAGCACTTCTAAAAATGTTAACAAATTTTTACATCTTTTCACACCGATGTAACTCGGTCCTATATGGCTGAAAACGAATTTGATTTGACATACAAAATTATATTTAAGGACAAAACTGTTATCTTAAAGTTCAATTTATCCCTTCACAGTCCAGAGGACCAAATAAACAGAGTTGGGTAGTAACTAACTACATTTACTCAGATTTATTTGAGTAACTTTTTTTTTTACTTTCTTTTTTGTTGCTTTTTGACAGGTCAACCAACCAACCAACAAACATGAGAAAGAACATCCCCATTACAGAAACAAACCCCGACAACTCAAGGAGAGAACTAACGCACAATAAAATGGGAAAGTAAGAATAGGAATAACTTACAAGGACTAGCTACCTCTAACAAGAAGAAAAAGCAGTAAAAACCCATACATATATATACACATAGCTACAAACACGTACAGCCTTACTCCTACCACACTCCTCACCACAGACCTCGTCTCATTGCAGAAATGAGAAACAATAGTCATTCACGGTAGCACAGAAAGCTCCTAATCCTTTCTCTCTCATCATCCACATTGTATAAGGTTCATGTAGGTTCATGTCCACAGCTCTGTAAATATTCCTTCCTGATTATTCAACCTGGAAATCAAGCTGTTCATAACTGGCCATTTCATTCATTTCTCCCAACCATTCACTAAATGGAATAGCATCTTTTGCTTTCCAGTGTCTCAGGGCCGTCCTGCAGCCTGTGATCGGTGCTGATCTACCACAGTGAGTGTCAGCCAGCATCTCTGTTACCTAAAATACACAGAGAAGGATTAAATCTGTCCTGAATACTTTAATAAGTACTATTAGATCATCCGAAAGATTTTTTAACTGTTCACATTCATACAACATTGTGTTCCTGTGCACATCCCACACCTCCAGCACAACTCAGAATCACAGAGCTTTAATCTTTCCAATAGAGTCTCTGTATGACTGTATATGTAATTAGGCGGGTCTGTACTTCTCTTGATGTCTTCTGCCATGATCCTGTTATTTCTTTCCATTTCTCCATGGTCAATTCATTCTGCAGATTGTCATCCCATGCTCTCACGAGTTTTGGTGTTGAAAGCGTCTCATAAAAGTGTAAAATTTGGAAGCCCCGCCCCTAACGCCGTTGTTACTCTGCACTAGCTTTTGCAACTGTGTTTGAGGTAAAAGGGGAAGTTTTCTTTGTGCTGATATTAAACAACTTCTTAACTTTTGTAAATATTCCCAAAAGTCGTGATTAGGAATTCTGTAGCTAGTTGTGCAAAAGATATAATCTCACAAATACCTTGACTAACTTTTTTGAAAAAAAATTTAAAATAAAAATACTTTAAGGAGTATTTTTACTATGCTGTACTTTTTACTTTTACTTGGGTAATTTTATTATGAAGTATTTCTACTCTTACTTGAGTAAGAGTAGATTAAATTCTCACTGAATGAAAAACAAACAAGTTTTAACCACAAATTAATCAGACACCACCTGCAGTTTTTGTTAAAGTTCCCTAAGTTGTTTTTTTTTAATGAAAAAAACAGATTTGGAAAAAAAATATTTTTATTTATTTTTTTGATACTTATATGAATTATTGTAATTTCCGTCCTTAAGATACCAAAATTTCCACTGACGTTTATGTTGTGGTTCGTCCGGTTGTGTAATATTTAAATATTAAATGATTGATAATTTGATCAGTCTCTCAGTACTTGACCAGACTTTTTACCAAATACTTTTTTACTCTTACTTGAGTAATTTCTTGGACGGGTACTTTTACTTGAGTAATAATCTGTTGAAGTAGTACTGCTCTGACTTGAGTGCAATTTTTGGCTACTCTTCCCACATCTGCAAGTAAATAACTGCTGTGCTCCGGATTTGAGTTTGACACCTGTGGCCCAAACTATATGCAATGAATCTATAAAATCACATTTTGTAATACTACAATTGCTAAAACAACTCTCAAATTTATAACACCTGGACCCTGCTGAGACGTTTAATGGTTCAGGTTTCGTGCAACAGGTTGCTGTGAAGGACAAACTTGTTTTTTTGGTTTTGTCTTGGTTTGTTTACCCTGAGCCTGCGTTCGTAGGTGCTGTAGTTGGCCTTGCTCTGCTCCTTCCTCTGCCTCCACTCGATCAGGCTGGGGCCGTGGTCGCCGGGCAGGCTGATGTTGCAGCGGCTGGCCGTGGGGCTGACTCCGCCCCCGGCGCCGCCCGGCAGGAGGGGCTCCGTGCTCAGCGACAGCTCCATCCCGCTCGCCAGCGCCACCAGAAACGACCCGTCGGAGCTGACTCTGTACGAGTTCTGGGCGTGATCTGAAGGTGTCAGGGTGGTGAGGTGGAGGAGGGTGGGAGCCGTGCATTTTCCACGGGTGGGTCACACGTTCGCAGAGACAAACCACAGAGGCATGCATGCAGTGACACAAACGAAAAGAAAGAAAAAAAACGTGTGAGAAAAACATCAGTCGCTGAATAAGAAAAGAAGCCTTGAGAACAACAAATCTGCAAGATACAGACACTTCTGTAACGTGTTTTCTTTTTTCTTTTTGTTTAAATTGATTGCTTAAATCACTTCGCCGAGTGCTTAGCACTTCACTGTATGAGCCACAGCAGCTTTGGAGAAATCTAATCTATTCAAAGGGAGGAGAGAAGAGAAAAAAGAGACAGATGGACAGATAATGAGAGACAGAGAATAATGAAAAAGAGGCAACGAACAGAAGAGAGAGAGAGAGGGAGGGAGGGAGCGCGCGGATGCCGCGGTGGTCGTAAAACGTTTCCCAGAAACTCTTTTTTTAAATTCATCTCTATATTGTTGCGAGTCATATTTCACCCTGATCTCCAGACGTGCTGCTATCACTTTGCGTCACGTCTTTACTCGCCCTGAGAACACAATTAATAAAAAAAAGAGAGAAAAAAATAATGATAAAAACTACACTTTTAACCCATCAAATTTAACACAGATAATAAACCAGATAGTTCTGTCTATTCCCACTGCCTCTATATAAAAAAAATAAAAAGATCCTTCAGCCCATATGGTTATTGTTGCCTTTGAGGCAGGCGGCGACACACAGCCTAGGCAGGTGGGAGTAAAGGGACTGTGTATATCGGAGGGTCATTTTGACGGTTGCCCCCCCAGCAGCAGCTGAGTCACGTCGTCGCGGCGTGAGCGCGCACAAGCGAGCGATTGCAACCCCGCCCCGTCTCCGCAGTGCTGCTGTCATTGTGACAACCGCTAGAAAGCAATTAAAGGGCTGACATGAGAAGAAACTGCTCCCATGAGTGGCTCCTCCACTCCACTCTCATTTTTTCCTCCTCTCATCTCTGCCCTCTTTTTTTTTTCCTTCTTCTTCTTCATCCCCACCGCCGCCCGCAGCTGTTGTAAAGACATTTCACAAGTCAGTCGGAATCTGTCTCCCTCCTTCGCCATCAATGGCAGGAATGAATTCATTAATAGCCCTTTCTTCTTCTTCTGATCGCCTCCTCCTCCCACTGAAGACGCAAGGAGGTCAGTTTAATAAAGGGGAGGAAGAGGAGGTTTCCCAGCAAGATGAGTCCAGATAAAGAGGAAGAATCTGAACTGAACCCACCATGGATTTATTCCTTTTAACATTTCTTTACATCCACAAACGTAAAAACGTTTCTGTCAGGATTTAGCTCGGCAGACCAACACGGACCCTTCACGTTCAGTACACCTGAAAGCAGCTTTTAAATTTTTTCTTAATTGAAACTTTTGCACATTTTCTTTGCAGAATACCTCGAGACCAGTCAGACTCGATGGAGGATGTCGAGTTCTGTGACTGGCTCTTAAAAAAAAATCAGAAGGAAAGCCTCCCCACAGCATGACACTGACACCGCCATGCTTGTCCCATGGTGGTCGTACAGAGTTTGTTTTTTTTGCCACACAGTTTTCCAGGTGGGCCAAAAGATTCACTTCTGCCGTTTCCTCTACAGGGTTTGAACTCGCCACTATTCAAATGTGTGAAATCCTATGACTAATAGTTTCCTGTCAACAGATTCTTAAATCTTTGTTTTGGCAACTTGTTGCACAGGGTTTTATTTAACAAAATTGGACCTTATATATTTTTTTGTTCATAAAAAAAATTAAAACCATCTTTCAATGTCCTGTCATTTAATACTCACTGTATGCTCCACCTTGTGTTGGTCCATCACGTAGAACTGAGTATTTATGGTTTAAATGTGAAAAACAGAGAAAAACACAAAATCTTACAAAGTATTTGTCTGGTCTAGTTTCTATTGGAAATATCTAAGTTCACTTGAAATAAGTCTAAATTAACTCTCAAATAATTTTTCAGCAAAATAACTTGTATAAAGTTGACAATTCCTCTGTACGGATGAAAAAGTACTCATCATAAGTGAAATGAATTGTACTATTTTATCAATATTAAGGAATTACTGACTCAAAACAAGCTCTTATATTTTGCTGAAAAGCTACTTGTAAGTTAGTTTTGTCTTATTTCAATAAGATATTTTAATAAGATATTTTTATCTTATCTTATACTTGGTATGTTTTGTGTTTTTCCAGTGAATGTCAAAAATCGTCTAGATTTACGGTCATTACTCCCCCCAAATCTGTGTGTCTCATCTATGGTTTTCTGTCCCCCTATAGAAATGACTCAGAAACTTTATCAACGCAGATCTGTGGCGAACATAAAGAGGCCAGAGGCACTTCAATATTTCCTTTATGCCAAATCTGTCAGCCCGAAAGTTGCGATAAGCCTCAAACCGCTTTAATTTTCATTTAATTTAACTAATTAAACTTTTTCTGTCGTTTCTAAAAAAAAAAAAAAAACAAAACAAGAAGAAGAAGAAGTGAACGTCTGGCTTCACCTTGCTTGAACGTGTAGATGGTGTCGCTCGCAGACAGGTTGGTGCTGGTGACAAAGTTCTCGCGGTTGGAAGCTTCGACCTCGACTCGAGACCAGCGCTCCAGGTTGCCGTGGAAACCGCTCACCTCACCCGTGGGTAAGGTGATGTTGGTGACACGCCCCTCGCTGCTATACCTTAGAAAGGGAACACAAACACACACACACACACGCACACACACAAAATGCAGATAAGAGTCACTCTGGGTTTGTCATACAAAAACTCCAACAGACACACACATACACCCTCTGTTTTCCCCTCCTTTTTATTGGCACAGGGTAGGTGTCAACTATGATTTATAAGTGTAATTACCCAGCTGTGGAGTTTGAGACAGAGACTGAGCTGCCAGTGGTGAATAATTCACACACATGTGGTTTAGCGTGTGCACAGTATGCACAGTACGAAGCAAAGCAAATGCATGTGATCAAAATGTTTGCAGAGATTTCCCCCAAAATTTCCCCCATGCCCCTCCAAAAATAATAAAATAAAATAAAATAAAAATGCCTCTACAACTTTTTTAAATATTCTCAAGCAACCACTAGATGGCACTCACATTTCACAGCCTTCCTGTGAACTCTTGTCAGATGCACACATTTAGAGTCGAGTGAGAAAACACAAATTAAATCAAAAAAAGGAGAAGAAGAAGAAGGGAGGAGAAGCTCACTCATAAACGGTGGTCCAGCTGTTCTCGTCGCTCTTGGTGGACAGCAGGCCCGTGTTGCCGTGGTAGGAGATGTGGGCCAGGTCGTGGCCCTGGGCCGAAACCTTCCTCAGCATGCCGCTGTTGCTGAGGGACAGCCAGTACACCTGACCGCCGGGGAGCGCCAGCCACAGCGGGACGCCGTGGGCGTCACGCCGCACCTGCAGGCCACGGCCGTCGCGACTCGTCAGCCCCGAAAACTGGCCGTCCGTCCCGTAGGAGAAGTTGTACAGGTAGTGGCCCGTGATGAGGTGCTTGGTGTACATGTGGGAGCCGTTCTGTGGCAGAGAGGAAGTGGAGTCAAGTCTGAGTGTGTGGCACATTACATCATAAAAAAAACATCAATTACGAAACAAGCAATGACCGTTACATTTTGTCTAATGCAAAATTATTGAGCAAATACACATCAAATACGTTGATGTTCCAGTTTCTGCTAATCAAATTCAACAGCTGGGTCTTTGGTCTAGATTTAAAGGAACTCAGTGTTTCGGCAGCTTTGCAGTTTTCTGGAAGTTTGTTCCAGATTTGTGGTGGCAGAAGATGAATGTTTGGTTCTGGTTCTGGGGATGCAAAGCAGACCAGAACCAGAGGACCTGAGAGGCCTGGAGGGTTGATATAACAACAACGGATCTTTAATGTATTTTGGTGCCAAGACTTTCAGTGATTTATAAACTAAAGCGTTTTAGATTCTATTCTCGGATAAGTTCAACTTTTTCAGTTACGGATCTGTTTTAGTTCATATCCTTAATCTTGACTTGCTTCATTTTAACAACTAGAAAAGCGTCAGAGTAAAACCTCTACAGTCATTTTGAAATAAACCAGAAATAAGAAGAAAAATATATTAAACTTAAAAGTTGAGTTTATGTTTGTGTGGCTTTTCAGGTTCCATCAATTCAACATTAAATAATAACAGAACATGTCAACTACAATGAGTGTCTTACAGCTGCTTATTAAGTGCGTTGTAAATTATTGGGAAACAAAGGATCCAGGCTGGAATATTTGATCATCACAAAATCAGATTTTCTCTACAACACTGTTTCACAAAATAATCAAAAAACAGAGCACTAAGTAAAAGTATTGATTCAACATTTATGTCTTTATATTGCTCTCCTACTGAGCCAGATCTTCTTGTAGTCTTTTAAATTAAGAAAAACAAGAACGGTCCAAACATTTTCTGCAGAATCACAGTCAAAGGCTCTGAGGCGGCTATTAAGAAACGTGATGTGTGTTTGGGGTGATTGACCAGCTTCAACACCCAACGTCGTCCAAGTATTGATCATCAAACCGAGGAGAGAAGAGCTGCTCAGCGATCAAACAGGCCCAATACGTTCTTGAGAAAAATTTAACGGTCATACTAAACCAAAGAAGACAAACTGTGTTCGCGACCGCGTCAAACTTTCTCTAGTATTCTCAGTGTGACGTTTCTAGAGGTCTCGCAGATACTTGAACATGTTTGAGCATCTTTTTGGAAATAGGTCAAACTCAGTCAGGTTGAACAAACAGTGTCTGTTCATTTATTTCCTTAATTCATTAAATGTCAGTGAAATGGAGGCAAACAGTCTGTAGCTATGCTATGCTGAATGGTTGATAACCTCACACAGTCTACCCACTTCTCAGAGAAAAACTGTTACAAATTGACACTTTTACCTTTTTCTCTCTCTATTTCTCTATGTTTTTTGAAAACCTGACTTTATTATTTTGCTTAGCATAGTACCACCACAGTCGCTGTTGTCTTCCACTGTCTGCTGCTGAACATCGTCACCGTTAAGCTCCAAGCAGGAACGAACCATTTCATGCAGATCCAGGGGGGTTCAGGGCAAATATGGCTGTCTGCTTTTTGGCCTGGGAGTGAGAACATTTAATTTTCCCTGCTAAAAACAATTTTAGAAAACACAATATGATTAATTTTGTAATTGACAGGGCCCCTTTTTTTTATTTCTATGAATAAATTGTGGGGGGGCCCCCCTGTTGGTCAGGGGCCTTGGTATTGTCCTAACTTTCCCCCCCTGGGTCCTCACAAAAAACTGATTTATATTGAGAATGTACTATATACAAGTTGACGCTTTCTTAAAATTAAGTATGCTGAAACGAGTCAAATGAGTCTGGATTATGTAATGTGAAAACTTTTGCATGCTGTTTGCACAACTGTTGTGTATTAAAGACCTAATAGGTGAGCTGCTTGTAGAGGGGAAAAAAATTGTTTTCAAACTTGTAAATTTGTGTAAATGTATGTACTGCCTCATGCCGTTTACATTTGAGAACACAAGCAAACTCCTCCACACCTGAACCCAAACACAGCATATTCATATTTTGACCTTTTCCACCGACACGCAGCTCTCGAGCCTCCCGGTGGGGATCAGCGCGGTGGAGTTTTGTTTACAGACCGGCGCTGGAGCGCCACGGCGTACCTGGCTAAAGAGATAGAGCTCCTGGTCCTGCGGGGAGCTGATCTCCACCAGCCCAGCCGGGCCGGGCTGAGGCTGGTTGGGGTTGACGGCCCTGATCCGGATGTTGCCCAGGTCGGCGATATACAGGGTGCCGTTGGGCGCCACGGCCAGGGAGGAGGGGGCTTTGAGGCGGGCGTCACGGGCGTAGCCTCCGTCGCCTGATGAGAACAACAACACCGGGTTGAACGTAAAAGCGTCTTTACCTCTAAACAAACGGAGCAATAATAATAATGTTTCCCTGAAAGACACAAGCCCCCGAGCAGCACACACAGCTGTCTCGTAACATGAAGACCTCATGGCGGCTCTTATCACTTTGGCTCAGAAGTCAGGCTTGTTGGGATACAGTCGATTCCCGGAGCAGTGGGAACGATGACCACCTTGATAGCGGCCTCGGAGTTATCAGACGGCGGTATCCGGCGGCCGGGTGCGTTCAGGAATCTTTTGGTAGCGCAATGGGGTATAACAGGCTGGGTGAGGGTCTTCAGATGCTGTCAGCGGAGGGGACAGGGGCCTCTGATGGCTCTGTAAAGACGGCGGGGTGGCGGTTTATCTCCCGGCTGCATGCGCATCACTCACGTGCACAAGTGCGTGTGTTAGAGAGAAAGAGAGAGAGCGAACGTTTGCGTTGCTTTTGTATCTGGCGCCTGTGGACGGGCGCGCGTTCAAAGACGCGGGATGTTTACGGCGGAGGGGATGGAAAACGGAAAGCTTCTGAAGAGAGTAATCATCTGTTAACAGCAAGACATGATTGAAAATATGCAAAGTACAATCCAAGAAATGGGGATGGTTACAGCCCATTGGCTTGTGGCGTGGCAGAGACACTTCCCTCCGTTCCGAGTAGAAAAAGAGACAGATTTTTATGAGCGGAATTAAATGATAAAATCACATCCTCTGACACTTACAATGAAAGCACGGCCTAACCGTCAAAGGAACATCTGCTTATTTGTTGGGCCCTTTCCTCTTTCCCTTTTATCACGATTTTTTTTAGGTGCCCTTCGATGACATCAAAACCGGTTAAAACATTCATCGCCTAAAAAGGGAGCTTTTTCTTCCACCAGCTGTAATTTGAATGGATTTGAAAGGTTTTCTCTCGACGCGTGCTCCTCCTGAAATTTAGCTGCAGGTTTTTTGTTTTTTTTCTTTGCAGCGAGGAGAATTCCTGGTGAATACCAAAAAAAAAAAAAAATCACATTTCGTTTTTCTGCATCCAGGTACTCTCTCTTAGTCAAATGACATTCTCTGTTGTGACATTATGGCTGCTTCTCTCTCTCACACTCCTACATACGTTGTCGCCATTTACATAAAGCTCATTGCTATGTATTTTCGGTATTTTTCCGAGGCAGAAAGTCAAAGCGGCCCCTCCCAGACATTTGGATTCCAGCTGACTTTAATAATTTAGGCAGGCTGAAAGTAGAGAGAGGATAACGTTGCAGGAGATGGACAAGAAGAAGAAGACACATTCTCAAGCACTGTTAAATTTATTAGACAGCTGAGACCCAAAGGCTGAAAGATTTACCCACTAGATATCAAGACATACTAACAATTTCAAAACATGTTAGCCTTTAAAATGGTCCAGTTTTTTGTTATTTTTTTAAACTTGAATATCCTCCAGACCAGGGAAGATATGATCGGAATTGATTTTTAAATGTTGTTTTTTTCCCCCCTCCCTCTCTTTTAGGGCTGTAATCCTATTAGACCTAATCTAATACTCTTGCATTACCTAATCCTGCGCTCGTGTCTGTCCGTGTGTGTTTGTGTGCGTCGGCGTGATGACCCACCAGAGAAGCAGTCACAGTTGGGGTCTATCTTGCAGTCGCAGTCTGTCGGGGCTCCAGAGATGATCGATATCTCCCCGTTGGTCGACACCTGCGGGTTTGACAAAGACCAACGCGTCACACACGAGCACAAAAATGTTCGCAAAAGGTCACTCCGGCGCGGAAATCATCACAACGGACAACCGTTTGCCATTTCTAAGCTCTTCAAACAGCACAGAAAGGCTGTAACGGAGTACAATGACACATAGAATGACGTAAGTAACGTTGAGGTGTAAATAAATGACTACAACATTATTTGGGTTAATAAAAAATGCAAAACAGAACCATACATCGCCTTACAAAAACTCATAATTGTTCCTACTTTTCTGCTTTACGTACAAAAACAATGTATTTTGTGGGATGTGTTAACACAAAGTAAAGCATGACTAAGTGGCCTGCATTTGTGGTTGACATAAAACAAAGTGCAACTTCAGACGTTATCAAACTAGTTCATAGAGTCCGCCTGTATGGAATGTATTTGTGTCATAAATCTAATAAAAGCTTATTTGTAAAAAAATTCCTTAAAACACACAAGTTTCCTTATACTTTATACTAAGTCACTACATTGTGTTTGTCTTCTGCATGTAATTTCAGTAAAATATATTAATGTTTACTGTAATAACATGAAAGAATGCCAAAAAAGTGAGGGCGCGGATACTCCTTCGACGCCCCGTAGGTGACAAGAGGGGTTGATTAAGATTTTTATTTTTTTTTTAAACTTAAAACAAAATCAGAGCATCACGACACGAGCGCAGGGCTCAGCTCATTACTTGATTGACAAACGCAACGTTAAATTGTACAAATTACCCCTATTGTCCTGGAGGAAAGAGCTGTAGGTGTACGCGCCTGTGAGAAGATAATCGGAGCAATTGACAAGTTTAATTTAGGTTCTTGCTGTGTAAACTATTACACCTCAAGGAAATCTCCGCCGAGGTGTTGGTCCAAAAGAAACGAGTTTGACGTGAGAAAATTGACAACATTGAGATGTCAAAGCTTAGGTTTGAGCAAGATTTTTAAATAAAGTTAGTTGTAAACACTATGACAAAAAAAAAAAAAAAAAAAACACGACTCAGGTCACGTCAGACGAATGTCGTTTATTACCTCCAGGTTATTTAGGTACAGCTACATCAATGCATAATTATTGGGTAAACCCCCCCACCCCCCAAAATAAACAAAAAACCAGCAATCCTTAGAACTCCCGTATAAATTAGGACGATAAGAAAAGACATATTTTTAGCTGTTTGCCTGTTTTCTTATTTCCAAGGTGGAAAGACATCAGGAATAACTTTGGAGGAGTAATTATTGCTGCCTATTAATCAGGTGAGATTATGCATGCCAAACAATTTGAAATGATCATTCTGCTGCGAGAAAGATTACTCACAAATTTATGGGAAATTTATTAATGAACTTGCCTGTTAAAGTCTGAAGTTTCAGCAAGATCCCCTGAGGTGTGATATATAAGAAATAAAAATAAAAAACCTCTCCACAACAAAAAAAACATCTCATGCAGACTAAGCCTCAAAACAATGTTAGAATTCATCACAGCAGAGTTAGGAAGAGGCTAAACAAGTGTGGGACATTTGAACGGATTTCCAGGAAAATCCTCTTCTCTTGAAGGAGAACATGCCAGGCCGGATTTTGCAAAAAAAAAAAAAAAGTGCATCTGAGCAAATGAGGGGATGGAGAAAAAAAAAACAACTAAGAGTTTTGGAACAGCGCCCCTTGGACAGATTGGACCACAGTTGCGATGTTTGGCCATAAAACACAGCAACATGTCTGCTAAAAAACTGAGAAAAAAACAACAAAAAAACACACATCTTTGGGGCTAAGCTAACCGGCTGCATGCCTTCAGCTTTGTAATTAATTGACAAACATACCAGCAGTATTGATCTTCTCGACTACCTTCTGCTTGGACGGTGAAAACGCATGAGCAGCTCTGGTTTGAACATTTCAACTATGAATGGGAAGGAATATCTTTGAACTGCCTTAATTCTTTCTTATTCTCAGCGGGAGGGGAGTAAAAACCTAAAGCACACTCATTTCCAGACGGAATAAAAACAAACAAGATTCAAACTGACGATGACTAAGTTCCTAAAGCCTCATCCTTCAACGGCGCGACTGTTTCGCTGAGAGCGAGCTCACGATCTGTGCTTAACCCGAAAACAAATGCGGCTACGGCGACGCTAATTTGTAGCGTAATGATTGCGGTTTTAATGCCTCCAGTATTATGCATGTTAAATAACTCCACTGCTCTGCATAAAAGACTGGAGCGCAAACTTAGCATGCATTGATTATACATGTGCCGTCCTCGGTGTTTTGGCCGAGTGCCCCGGGTCAGCCTGTGTGACGGACCGACGTGTCCAAGCAGATCCCGCACGGTGCCAGACACCCGCTGCAGCCAACACACGCTCATGTTTAATAATCTTATTAAACTGCTAAAAAAAAAAAAAAGAAGAAGAAGAAAAAAAACGCACTACTTGCTGCTAAACAGTACAAGATGCAGCTGCTGTCAGCTATTTACCATGAAATGTTGCATTTAATTTGACTGTCATTCTTCATCTCGTGTACCTGCGCGCGTTTACCGCGTCTCACAAATGACAATGTGATCCGTTTTTAATTTAATGCATGTTGGATTACGCACCATTTGCATCAGCCAGACATGTTTTTTCTTCTTTTTTTTTGGGATGTGCTAAATGAACACCAGAAACCGCTGCACAAACCCACGTAGCGCAAACTAAAAACACTAAAACTCCCTCCCTCTCTTAATTTTATTTCACCACTTAGCGTGGTTTGAAAGCATCGACTAATCTCCAACTCGCGCCGGTTGCTAAGTGAGCGCCCACTTAGATGTTTTAATGTTTACAGATGGATTATTTTAGCTCTAAGTTTTCATGTGCTGTGTGAGGAAACGTGAAAAAAAAAAACAACCTTTTCAGTGCCCTACCAACCTAGCCAGTCGGTCTCCATCAAAAAAAAAAAGGGCATCTGAGACATTTTATGATCCTGTCTGCCTCCACACGGACCCAGCATGGCGCTGCAGGCCACAAAGGCACTATTGATTGAGTGCAGCAGGCAGTATTTCCGAGGTGCTCAAGCCAAAATGCTACAGTCCTGTAGTGTCCTGCTGCTAGCTCATGTACAAACCCCCCCCCTACTTTTATTTTAAATCAAAACCACCCTTTGGGTTTATTTTTTTATTGGTTTGAGGTGAATCAGAGTTCTAAAAAGCCAAAAACTCGAGTGAAAGACTCTAAAGGCCGCCTTTGCTGACAAGCATCTGCAATGTAAACAGCCTGTCAGCAAAAGGCTGAATTACTGTCAAAAGCCCTGATGGATTACTAATATTGGCTCCATATGAGCCGTTTCTTTTTCTAGGCTATTTATTTATTTATTTTTTGCAAAGGGTATTTGTTTTCTGTTGCAGTTCGCGGCAGTGTAGCATTATATAACGCGTGCAAGTGTATGAATAGATAAATCACTTTTGACATCAAGAACCTGTAACAGATCAATGTACATATTGGTGCAACCTAGTGTTGTATCATTTTTCATCTTAATATATCACCACACAGCTGTCAACTGATAATAAAATTCATGTATGATTGCAGCAAAATATTCCAGAAACCCGAAAATTTGAATAAATCTACCCGGTAAATTGAGTAAATTTAAAATAAACGTTTCTAGTAAAATCCCTGATGCCACATTTACTCTCAACTCATGATTAAAAGCATAACTGGAGCATTTTAATCACATTATACTTTGCTTTTTAAACTTTCTTATGGTGTCTATGGATATTTAATTAGCAATCTATGTGGTTTTGTTTCTTTGGGGTATAAAAGCAATGAAGCACAGGGGTTTCAAAACAGTAAAGAATTCAAACATGAAAGATATTTCTTGTTTTTTATACTAAATGATTAACAGGACATAGCAACTCTTAAAAACTATACAGTTTAGCGCAACTGTGACATGCAAGGCAAAATGTGGACCCATATTTTGCTTCCCACCATGCACAGCGATTGAGGCGGTTAGAGAGAAATTAATCTTGAAAGTTTTCTGTTAGAGAAATGCAGCAAAAACGTTCCTCTCGAGGACATGAAGTCTCCGTAATAACCAGCGGACGCTGTCTAGATATCATCGAGTCATTTCCAAAGCAAGTCTGGTAAAGAGCGTTTTCCGTCCCGCCGTCACTGACAAAAACATGCGACTTTAACTGGAACTGCATGGTTTTGTCGGGCGACTCACAGATTGGGCTTTCGGTGACATACAACTGAAGTGGGTTTGGTGCAAAGCAAAAAAATAAATAAGTTGAAATGTGGATCAACACCTCAAGTCCACTCTTTATCTTCTAATGGCTTACAAATAGAGAGTATTACATCATGGACTCTGGTGGATTGGATATTTTAAGTAAATATCTACCAGTAAACTGAGATTGGGTCTTTCAGCGGGATAATGATCTAAAATATGTGGCTGAATCAAGACAGAAATGATTCACCAGACACAGTATCTACCTTTTTCCGTTGTCATCTCAGTGCCCATATATAAATCTAATGGAAGGAAGAGCCATCATTCTGGAACAGAAAAGGGCTTCGTATGAAATGTAATCCCAGCAGGTGTGCCAATAATTGCGGCACCAGGGATTTTGTTTAAAACGTCTATTTGTTACTGGGGAACTTTCCCCGAACTTAATAAATGTACTCAAACCAAAGATCAATTTTTTTTTTCAGTCTGAGATTACGCTGCTGCAACAAAAGATCGATGTATTTTAAGGTATATTTTTTATAAATCTTTACCTTATTATACTGTGTGTGATACATTTATCTACTTGGAGAGAAATCTGTACTTAATGACAGATAGGTGGAGATGGAAAAAGAGAAATAGAGACATACAGATAGACAGGCAGATATAGATAGATAGATAGATAGATAGATAGATAGATAGATAGATAGATAGATAGATAGATAGATAGATAGATAGATAGATAGATAGAGACAGCCTGATAGACATATAGACAAATAAACAGGTAGAAATAGATTGATACAGATAAATAGATAAACAGACAAACAGATTTACAATTAGATAAACAAAGAGATAAGTAGAAATGATAAAGATTAAAACAATTAGATACAAATACGTTTAAAAAGACATTCAGACAGACAGATCGACAGCCAGGTAGATCGACAGGTACCTGTTGGATGCGGTTGATCCGCCTCTCGTCCGTCTCAGCGATAAACAGCGTCCCCAGGTGCGACAGGGCGATGGCCTTGGCGGCCTCCAGGGTGGCGCGTACCGCCGCTCGGCTCACCAGGTGGTGGTCGATGCCGGGGACCTGGCAGTGAATCGGACGCCCCGCCACGATCCGCACCTGGAGGCTCTCCGACACCTACAGCGACACGCCGTCATTTATCATCTGCAGAAGCCTACCCCGAGGCAACACAATCACCCGCTGATGACATAAGAGAATTTATCGATCGGGCGCACCAAACCTCGGCGAGATGGACCCCCGGCCGCTGACTTGTACAAGATAAAGAGCTGCGTTCATTAACTTTGCACGATGAGTTCAATGACATTTTCTAATAAACAGCCCCTGCGGCGACCTGTGACGGCATCCTTTTGCTTTTATTTATCTTGGCAGACTCACTTCATCTAAAGTGGATCTCGAGGGACAGCTGACGAATTTGTATATCGGTTCTCGTTCGGCAGCGTACTTCACAGCATGACTCTTCATAGAGTTGACAGAATGAGACAAATGTGTTTTGCGAGTGTTTGTTTTCCCGACCTGCAGAACGATGTTGTTGTCCAGGATGTAGAGGGAGTTGTCCAGCGGGTTAATGGCGAGGTCTGTCGGCCACTCCAAGCGCACCTGTGAAGTCAGACACACACACACACACATAAGGCGACCCATCATGTCAAGACTGTTGTCAAAAGCGGGAAAGCTAATACAAACCTTTTGACGGCAACTGCCACAAGAGTCAGTTGCAGGTAGTGCAAATAATATCTCCTTAATAACATAGCATTAGGCCTCCTGACCCTCCCTGCTCATGCAAAGGTCAGCGTCGGGCAGGGAGCCTTCCCCGTGTTTATTCAAGTCTCACACCGGCTCGCTTCGGCTGAGTTCCAAATGTCAACCAATAACCGTGATCGCCGCCCGCTCAAATAGCACCGCCGCTGAAACCGCGGGGGGTCGAAGGCAGACAAAGCCGACGCCGTCTCACAGCCGCCCACGTCGGCGTCCGTCTCCAAGCAGCACAAACAAAACGGCGGGAGGCGGCGTTGTGGGGGGGAGAGGAGGGTGATGGGGAATCAGGTGATTGATGACTCTCAGGATAGATTGGTAAATAAATGGATCATGTTAAATTGCCACTGACATGTCCAATTATAGGCTCTGTCAAAACCAGAATGGGAAGAAGGCTCGCTCCGAAATCCCATTTTAAGAGGAGGGGAGAGATTCATCAAGTGGGATTCTGCGCGTCCCTCAAACCAAAGACGGCATGCATCAAATCCCTCCCTGCTCACGGTAATGAACTGTAGCTGTGATGATGGGCGACCTCCTCCAGGAAGCATCGTGACCCGTTCACACAGAGGCCCGCTGTCGTGAAAGTCAGACGGAACTTTAATCCGGTTTTAAAATTGAATTAATCAGAGTAAATTCATTCGGATTGCTCGGCTTTCATAGAACAATAAATAAACCAAAGCGTGAATTCGAGAAAGGTTTGTCTGGGTTGGTGATACCCAGGTCTGCACTTCAATTTTTTAACACATTTGTGTGTGTGTGTGTTTTATTTTTTTCTTTACAAACTGAAGCCCAAGAAAAATACAACACACAAACTGCAAACTGAGAAATCAATTTGTTGCGTTTTGGATTAAGAAAGCTTTGTCAATTCTTACTAAATATGTAATTTTCATCTGCTCCACTCTAGACTCCACACTGTCCCCATATCAAAGAATAAACCAAAGTATTAAACAGAAGACTGACACTTTAAGGACATTTAAATAAGTAATTTTTCTGCATTTTTCCCTGGTTTATAAAATAAATTTGGCTGATTGGAAATTTTAGCATCTATTAATATTAATATGAAAAGCCTGACCAGTTCACATATTAGGCAGAACGTCTTATACATGTATAAATCTCCATGGACCAAATGGTAAAAATGTTTAATATTCTAATTTTGAGAAGTTTTTCTAAGCTTAATAAGCATTAATTTGGTCTCATTGCTATGAACGAATGCCAAAAATGTCAAAAGAGAACATAAGTGATACTGAAATAAGCAATAGGTTCATTTTTGCAGCAGAAATGATACTTGAGAATTTCTTGTTTTACAAATAAAATAATTAGAGTTTGTTAAACAATGTTGTTTTAAATGTTTGTGTTAATTATTACATGTTTTGTAGGAGAACAAACTTCAAACTTCAAACTAGCATTATGTCTTTTTAGCCACACAGTTATTAGGCAACAAGCATGAAAGTCTGAAATTGTCCTGCTGAAGTCACACCACATCAAGAAAAAATGAAATTGACAGAAAAATGTGCCTTATGAGTTTCCATACATGAAACATTAATAGTGGCATCTTCACACAAAGAAAACCAGCTCACTGATAGATTTAAAGTTTTCTGAAGTTTCTTGATAGAGGCCACGTGTTTCTTATCTTCTGAACATACAGACTCCTAAATCTATTTTAAAGGGAGCTGGAAACCTTTTCTGGCAAGAAGACAGTAGTACAAAATGTTTCCATCTGTCCAAATGTCAAAGGTCGCCGGCTTCCAGAAGTCACGCTGGCCTTGGCTTTTAAAATGTTGAAACCTTGCATCATAAGTTTACAATATTATAGATGTTAGTTATTCACACACGTTCTTCATAAAGTTGCATCGACAAGTAACAGCCGAACCAAAGAGTTGTTACAGTCCGACTGAGGAGAGCACAATCCTGACATTCTCACTGTTACACTGAAATACATCCAATACAAAGTTCTTCTTAAAAACGTTATTCTTTTATGATATAAGTGGTTTTTATTTGGCTTCCTCTCAACTTTTTGGGTTTGTTAGAAGTATCTATTGTAGGATTATTGGTATAGACTCATTATTGTGAACATTATTGTTTTGAAAATGGCAGCGAATGGTGCAAACGTCGGCTTCTGAAACGATGTGCAGAATTTAAAGAAATACTGTATGACTCTTGATGATCGGTACAAAGTAACTGCTGTCAGCAGGCAAACTAAAAAGCATCCATAATCGTTTTCTAATAAGTCTTTTGAATGGTGGGATAGGCCTGTCATGATAAATTTTGCTAGATGATAAACTGTCCCAGAACTTATCGCGATAAACGACACTATTGTTGTTTTGAGACCATTTTTAAGTAATATAATGGCATAATAATGCAAGAACACATATTTGAGGAACAATAACCTTTAAATGCTAATGAACATTTAAGGACTGGAACTGGAAAACATTTTAAATATCCAAAATAAAGAAACAGCAGAAACAACAAATAAAAGGAATTATGAAGTCTGTGTAAACAAAATTATCTTTCAGAAAGTGGCTGTTTGAGACCAAAACACCAAACTGAAGACTTTTATCATTCAGGTTTTGGTAAAAATAAAAAATAAAAAAAGAGAGAGAAAGGAAAGAGAAAAACGACAATTCAAGCAAATGAAAATTATTGAGTTTCTTCTAATTTATCAAGCGATTATTTGATTTATTGTTTATTGTGACAGGCCTAAGTGGGAATGCTTTGAATAAATAAATATGCAGGCAATAATGGCAGCTGGTCTTTATAGTTGAGCTGATATTATTCTGTCCAATATAACCGCTCAACAACACACACAATGTTGCAAATGGCTGCCAAGGAACACACGTCAACACAGGCAACATGAGAGAAACTTAAGAAAACGGCTCACTGGGCCGAATTACATTTTACATCCACCTGTCAGTTGTTTTTATTTTTTAAATTTACGTTTTATGCTCCGTTTCAATACAACATCTGTGATCGGTGGAGAGAGTGAGACAGAACAGCACACGATATAGTGGTCGGTGAAAACACTTAAAATGACCCAACTCAAAGGTTAGAAGTTTATAAACGTCTCATTTTTCTGAAAATGACAGCCGTATTGCTGATAAATCTGGACAGCTGGTGTTTTTGCACGCTGTAATTACTGGTTATAAATGCTATTTTATTTTACTTTTTTTATCGAAAGCAACAAAAAGCTGCGTCGTGGCTTCATCATGGATCATAAACTGTACCATATTGCCCTATGCACCAGCTGTAGAGAGCATGAAGCTCTTTATCACTTTACGTTTACCACATATTTCTTGCCAACCTCCAGTAAAGATGCATAAAAAAGCCTTGAAATTAATAACTCTTTAGTGGCAGCAGCAGAATCTCTGAGTGAACAGCTATAAAATCAAGCTTTAATCTGAGCACAATTTTTATCAGTGTATTTTTAACAAAATTACATAGTTATCAGTAGCCCCTTAAATCAAAACCTGTTATTTTTAAATATTGCTATCTTACTTTCCTAAGTAAGATTACAATCTATTACTTCCTGTTTTCACAAAAAGTACGACTGATGAGGTCATTTTTCTCTACTCTTCAGATATTAAGGGAGGTAAACAGAGAGAGTGATGTCTATTCTATCTTACAAAACAAGTGTAAGCATGTGAACTGGGACCCTGCTGGCATGAAACAAAGGCTGAATATGTGTATTAATCCTTTAATTATCTGCCGAGTGTGATGGCGGTTAAGCAAATCTATCACCGCTTCGTTTTCAAAGACTCCAAGAGCCTTGCTGGGACTGCCAAGTATCATGAATCCTTTGAAATACTAAGGCTGCTTAAATATAAATCAGAATCAGTCTTTTTTGTTTGTTTGTTTTTTTGTTTAGCAGGATAACGATTCAAAGCATATGTGCAAAGAAACCTGGTTTGTTGACATCCCATTTCCAGAATTAAATCTCATAGAAAACCTGTGGGGTGATCAGAGGAGCAGCCAGGACTCTGGGTCTTTCGTATGTGAAGACGTTTTGACAAAAGAGGCGTTTTTAACAGGTAAAAAATGTTATAACTGATTTTTTTTCGTCTCTGCTCCGACCAAATTAAATGTGGGATATTGCGAAAGATTTCCACCTGAGCTTACAATACAGTAAAAAAAATAAAGGTGAATATTTATTCAAGGCTTAATATTATTTTGTTTTTTTCACCAACAAATTTGTCCTCATCTGTACACAGTGTGCAGGCCCTCTGCTGCTCAGTTGCCATCTCTGCAGCAATATTTGTCTCATCAGGGCTGCAGGAGTTTCCGTCAACGCCGGCTGAGGTCACGGGAAGCCAGGAGAAGAAGAGAGCCAACTCAGATGGAGGACAGACGCGATCAGACCGGTGACGAACAAACATAGGAACTGAAACGTAGCCCGGGTGCTAAGACACGAAATAGCACTTTGGGGAATTCACTTGGCTTCAACACGCATATTCACACAGACATACACAGGCACTATGTGGGGGCAGATATCCCTCCACAGAGCCAGCAGCTCATCTATTATTCATCCGCAGCTCTAATAGGCCTGATATTAGTTAGCAGCGTGTTCTGAAGGGATGGCTGATCGAAACCGGCGCAAGCGGCCCGTCTTCCGGCCGAGACACATTTGTTCCTCAAAGTTTAGCAAAGCGCGGTTGACAA
Organism: Xiphophorus couchianus; assembly: GCF_001444195.1. Taxonomy (NCBI): domain Eukaryota; kingdom Metazoa; phylum Chordata; class Actinopteri; order Cyprinodontiformes; family Poeciliidae; genus Xiphophorus; species Xiphophorus couchianus. The sequence continues at coordinate 24,108,561 of NC_040250.1, read as the reverse complement.
AACAATCAGCGCTATGCGAACAGAACAACAAACTTTGTGATCCATTGCCATTTTGATATAATGATTTTAATTAGCTGACATGGATGACATTCAGGAGACAAATGCTTCCACAAATTATTTAGACAATCTTTCAGAGCCAACCGAGGCGTCTTCTCTCTCTCTCTCTGCTAGTCATTGAAATTCTGCGGCGCGTTATTAGCTTACCTGGCTGATATCCATCCGCGCATCGCAGCTCAGCGGCTGCGTCGACATCAGCCCGTTTGAGCCAATCACGGTGGAGAGCAGACCCCGCTCATTAATCTTCTGAATGGTGGTGCCATCCACGAAGTAGACAACTCCTCTCTTATCCACGGCAATACCTATGTGGGTGAGAGAGAAAGTCGGGAAATGAGAGGGAAGAAAAAGAGAGAGGAAAAAAAACAGGAGTAGAAGAAAGAGACTCGAAGAGGAGTGGAGGATAGTTGAGCGAGGCGAAGAGGGCTTCCAACTCGGTTAGTCATTCAGCTCGGCAAGCGGCTGTCTTATCAAAGGCACTGCACCACAGAAATGTAATTATATTTCCATTCCAGAGCCCACTAAGGGGATTAGAACAATGCAACGGGAGGAAGAAGTTATTTGTCACATTAGATGTGAGCGGGGTGCCGCAGTGAACTTTTGACATTTGACGCCTGTGCAAATGTGCATTTATAAATGGCCGCCGGCTCTTCAAACACGCACGCGACGTCTGCATGTGTGCATATGTTTACCTTTATTTGCGCTCCCCTCGTGCGGACACGCGGGCTATGCGAGTGTGCGTTGCCATGGCGAGCTTACACTTGAACTCTCCTTGTGGGCAGGGAGCGCGCGGCAGTATGCGGAGAGCAAAGAAAAGAGGAAAAGAAGTAAATCCAGGTATTAAAGGTCAGGGCGGACTATGAATCATCTGTTATGGATGAGGAGTGACCTTCATTCCCGACTCATCTCCATGCAGAGAATAGCCCTTTGACTCAAACGCCGCCGCAATAATATTCCACGACTTCAACCCTCACCTCTTCCACACCGCGAGCAGCCAATTCCCCGGGATTGCTTTCACTTAGCATCTGCGACAATAAGCCATATTTTAGTATTCCTTCCTCCCACCTCCAGCTCAATCACTTCATTTACAAACACATTTTGTTTATGGCTCATCATTAGGTCGCGTCAGATTTATGCGTTAGATTTCTTTGTCTCGAGCATGCCTGGAAGGGCTTTATGGCGACAAAACCTATAAAAGAAAATCAATCAATGTAAATAGAGTGCGGCCTGAAACCAAAAACAATTAAATGGTACAGGGAGGCATGATGGAAGGTTAAAAACAGATTCATACGGAAATCCATTAGCTGCTTAATTGAGCAATTATTTATTTGTTTCGCCTTCTTCCTGAATTAATTTGATGATTGGCCAAAATGTGTCGGCAAATTTTTGTTTTGTCTGGTGACACATCCAGCAGACAGTTAATTCATTTATTGTGGTTCAATTAATGCATTTGTATTCAGAAAGCACAGTCAAAAAGAAAAAAAAAAAAAAAAAGACAGGTCACACATCACAGCAGAACTTCTCATACGCAGGAAAGACTGACCTTGCAAAGTGATCAACTTCCTAGACAGGAATATAATGATGCTATTGCTAACAGTCACAGTTTCTCAAATGTGAGTCAGTCTTTTTAAGCCGGGCCTGCTTTTATAGCAGAATTAAATGTTTACAGTCAGAAAGTAAAATCAGACAGAGTCTAATTCTAATTCAGATTTAGAGGCTTATATTGATTAGGGCTATCGTTAGCTTAGACTATAGTGTTTACATGGGTTCTGTTCAAGCCAGTGGTACCTGATGATCCAGTTCCAATTCTAGCACCGAGTGACACATGAAGTTAATGTAAAAAAATATATATATACATAAAAATGACCCTCACAAAAACACTTGCATCCCTTCAGTTTAATAATAGACGTCATTGTGAATAAAGTTTTCATTATTTCAAGTTATTGAGGAACAGGGGAAATCTGGCTTTGTAACAGTACACATAAAAATCTGAAAAGTGTGGGGTGGATTTTTATTAAAAGTAGGATCTAAATCATCGTATTGCAGCTCTGGCTGTCCTGCTATGAGGTGAGTTTCCGTTCCCACGGCAACGTGGCCTTTAAAAGGGTTTAGACCCGTATTTATCTCCATCCACCTTCCTGTTGACTGAAAACAATGAATCTCCACAGCATGATGTTGCCACCACCATGTCTCACACTAGGAATAATAGTTTTGGGCCATCTGATTAAAGAAGGCTAAATGCAAAAGCATGCAACAGTTTTCAGATTTTATTGCAAAAAAACAAACAAACAGGAAACCATCAGGAAACATTCTTTTGTTCTGTCTTATAAAATCACAATTGAATAAATAGATAAATAAACAATTTGTAGTTGAAGCACAATGAAATATGAAAAAGTTCAAAAAGAGGGAACACTACTGCAATGGACTCAACAAGTACAATCTCTAGAAGCCACAGGTGTGTTGCTTCTTAGCACGCCATACTGTGTTTGAAGCTCTGGGATTTGTAGTGAAGGTCCACGATCTAATGTCACATATTTACGTAAACTACATTTCCCCGACCCCGCAGGGACGAAATGTCAAAATCTTTAGTGTTTTCCCTGATAGTTTTCTAGCTGTAGCTGTATTTTTTTCCTTTTTGGTCCACAGAAAATCCTTTTGGCGTCCTTACGTTGAACCAGAAACAAGACATCCTTCCTGCCCTTTGTTCCAGGTTCGAACAAGTGTCTCATCCTTCCGGCTATAAAATAAACTTTCCGCTCAAAAAGATTTTCCTCAACAAGCACACCCATATGCGGACACACATCAGACGCGCATACCCCTACACACAAACACACAAACACACACACACACCGCCACCGCTGGATTCGCCAGCGTCCTCGCGCTAAGCAACCCTGGGTCGACCCCGCGAGTCATAAATTGTACAGGTGAAGTGGCACTGCAGACGGGAGGTGGGCAGGGGGGAGGAGGGCCAGGGTCACTGTGTTTCCTCCAGGGGCCAGGAGGTGAACTGCAGAGCTCTCCCTGCTGGCCCCTTCATCATTCCTCTGACACAGACAGATTACACCACCCGAACAGCATCGCCCTGCACTCAAACAGCACCTTTCCTCTCCTTTGCTAGCTTCCCTCTGCTCTCCATCATGCCTAACTTGATCTTCTCCTGCTCTCTTTTTTCCTAGTGCCCTCTTCCCTTTGCATTGCTTTTGTTGTTGTTGTTGCTCCGCTCGCCTGTATCTTCTGACTTCTAATCAAATCCCTGACCTTCAACTCTTGGGTTATGTCTTTGCTCTGCTTTAATCTGTGCGCCTGCGTTTTTTTTTCCTCCTCCATGTTCTTCTTCTGCTCCTCTCAACCTTGCTGCTGCCCCCTCTTGTCACCTGGTATTATGCAGGAGGTGAGTCTTGACCCACACAATGCCCTGAGCCTATTTAGCCCCAGTAACCCACAGTACTCCCCACCCCCGGGAAGATGGCCATCCTCGTCTTCTTAGCACTTCTTCCTTCACTTTCCTATACATCCCTGCTCCTGGAGCTCCGATCCAAAACCCGTCCCTGATCTTAGAGCTCATAAATCCTGCACAAGGACATGACGAGGCAGACGGGACTCTCTCTCAATACTGATTTCCCCTCCTCTCTCGCCGCACTGTCCCTGAACGTCTTCTCGCCCACTTCTGTTGACTTCTTGCCTAAAACTCCCTTCATCCTACACCCTCCTCTCATCCTCATTGTTTTTTTGCCCCCCTTTTTTTGTGACATCCTCTGTTTCGGCACGCCGTCTGTCTCCACCAAAAGGGTTCTGAATGACTGCCAATCTCTTTGGAACAATAAATACAGGACCAGACTGACTTATTCATCGTCGCGCAGCCACAACAATGAAGAAAGATCACCATTATTGCTTTGCGTAGGGATTTACACCAGTTTACATGTTGCTTAAGAGTATTCCACAATGTTTATCGAAAAGGCGGTAGATTAGTCCACATTCTCCTTGTCAGCGGCTGGATTTCCTGCTGCAGCAGATAAAGATGTGTGTTGCATTAGGGGAATTTACAGCCTCTCTCTATATCCAAAGGATACTCAGAAGACATCAGAGGATTTACTGTTTCTCCCTGAGTGAACCAGACTCTCAGATGTTCATGTATAGGCAGACGTACAAGGAGCAGAGTAATTGAGACAAATCTGAGCTCCAGAGGGAGACGGACATTCGGCTCGATTCAGAGCGGGATCTTTAGTGACCTTGGAGGAACAGAGCAAAGTGAAAGAAGGAATGACACAGCATTATATTTAAGGAAGAAGTACAAACAGTGTTCGGAAAAAGGTGCCAATAAGACAAAGGCGTGATTAGGAGTTGGGTAAATGATCTATTACAGGCTCATCCCTCTCTGTCAAAAGGGATCTCTGCTCCGTGTCCCCGTCAAAAGAATATCGGTCGTAATGACCCCCTTGTGGCACTGCAATCCAATCCAATCTGATTAATGCCTTAAAGAGGGCTCCCGGAGAACGTCTTGTTGTGTTGATTACAGATATTTGAAGAGAAGGAGCCACGAGGGAGCTCCTGAGCAGAGAGGTGAGGAAAGGTGAAAGGTAGGAAGCAGGACGAGGCGAAAAAAGACTAATTATAACTTAGGCGGTGGATTTGCGTCTCACTTAGCAGCAACAGTCGACAGCCCCGTGGCGCTCAGCAGCATCCGAATGCGGTGAGCTGTGAGCTCCGACTGCTAACACCTGAAGATCAAGACTGCAGGAAGTCAGCTGTTTGGTATTTGCTTTCTCCTTTCAAAGAGTGACACTAAAGCTGTCAAAGTAGCTGCTGCTATAGGTTTGAAGAAGACTTGTCTAAACACATCAACTTCCCTTAGATAGTCAGGACAGCCTCCTCAATAAACTTGCAAGATGTTGACAAATAATCGCCATTGGAGTGATTACAATTATAATTTTGAACTCTTTAGGCTATTTTTGAACACGTCTGTTTTAGAGTTGACCGTGTTTTTCTCTTTAAATCAACAATAGTTTAGATTTAAGACCCGAAACCGGCCGAAATTATTGACTTGCTGGTCAGGCTTTAGATTCTGTGACGTGTTTAATAAGCTTACGATACACACAACCCACCGATACCCAATATAAATATGTGTTAATCTATTTATTATAGTCCAAATAAAGAAGTCGGCACCTTTCCTGGTTGAAAAAAGAAAGAAAGAAAGGGCAAAGGTTCATTAAATGCTTACAAGTGGCGTGCACAAGAAGTGCGCACAGAGCTCCAACACTTCGCCGCTCCTGTCAGTCACTCATTTCCACTTGACTCACCCTGTGGTTTCAACAAGCGACAAGGTAGAGCTGGAAGACGTTTAACAAAAACTCATACTGGTTATAGGAGCCTTTTATCTTTTCCTGTGGGATGTGGGTTATTTAAGGTCAAGTGTGATTCTGTTCAGGTGTAGCTAATGGGAAGGGGACAAATGGTTTTCTACTGTGCTTGGTTTTCATTAATGTCGAATTTATGTGGTTCTAAATGGAAATGGGAAGACAATGCACATTGTACTGAAAATACATGACTTTATGGTTATAAGTCAAAATGAAGATCGGCATAACGAATCTTGACTGAGCGCAGGTAAAACCAACGCCTACCAGGAACAACAGCAACCAGTAGCCTAAAATACAGGATTTTAGCCGCCACAATGGTCTAAAAACAAAAACAGTAAATTCTAGGCCTGATCTAAACTCTAATCCGCAAAGGGACAAAAATATGTATGCAGAGCCAAATAGGAGGGTTTTGAAGGTCGTATCGTTACCAAGGCCTTTTTGTTGGCATCGACAAGCTTCTGGTGAAGATCGGGTTTGATGTTTGGCCTCTTCTCGACAGAATTATTTTTGCTCTCGTTTTTTGATACATGTTGTTGTCCTTTGGGATAGGACAACAAATCAATGTCTGCTTGTTCAAAGAGTTAAATCTTGGTCCCCTCTCACTATAATTGTTTTGTCCAAAGAACATTTCGTTTTCTAATAGGGTCAGCTACAATTTCCCCTCATGCTTGTGCACTTCTTTCTTGATCAGCATTCTGTCAGAATACAGTCATCAGAAAATTTGAATATTGCATATTCATTTATTTCATTTACTCATTTTACTAACTGAAGCACATTAAATAGCCAAATTACACACAGACTGATGTTTTCAAGCCTTTCCTTTAGTTAAATATGATGATTTTTCCCTAACTAAAAATGCAACATTTAAGATTAGAATCCTCCATCAAATCAATAAAAACATTTTAATACAGAGGAGCATCCTTAATAAAACGCATTAAGGATGCTTCCTTAATATGTTTTAAGAAACGTATTAAAGAATCTCATTTTGTCGGGTTCTTTAAATCTGACAAAATGAGCCTCATCTGAATCCATATTCTAATGTACTGAATATGACAGCAGCGTATATTCCTGTTGAGGTCGGCGACACGGTGCTTCCAGTAGCAAAGATTTTATGATACGCTTGATCTCTGTTTGCTCCCGTTCTCCTCCTAACCATCCTGACAAATTTAATTTCACCTGGGTCAGGCAGATTAGGCCAGATGATTGAATCTTTGATGCAATTATATTCAAACACACCTAATAGATTTTGGAATGGACAAAGCAGAGAGACCAAATGTTATGAATGAACTCCACCACTGATGATGCAGAGTGGTTAAAATACCTACTAAAATATGGGGTTTATAACCAATTTACATATATATGTATATGTATATATATATATATATATATATATATATATATATATATATATATATATATAGTATACAGCCCTGGAAAAAATTAAGAGACCACTTAAATGATCAGTTTCTCTAATTTTACTTTTTATAGGTATATTAACAATTAACATTTTTCTTTTATTCTACGAACTACTGACAACATGTCGTTGAAATTCCAAGCAAAAGCTTAGTATTTATTTGCAGAAAATGAGAAATTGTCACAATAACAAAAAACATGCGGTGCTTTCATACCTCAAATACTGCAAAGAAAACAAGTTCATGTCATTTAGAAACAACAACACTAATGTTTTAACTCAGGAAGAGGTCAGAAATCAATATTCGGTGGATTAACCAGGAGGTTTTCAGTGGGACTCGGTGTATATATGTTTCTCCAAATATCAGCTGGAGTGGATAATGTAAAATTCTTAGCATAATAGAAAAAATATATATGAAAAACTTGGAAAAATCACACTAATTATTGTCCACCAAAATCTCTGTGTTTAAAACAAAAAAAACAATCATTGAAATTGTCTGTTGTATCATCGTATCACCAGAAAGGTTCAAACACATCATTAAAAAACAATTAACATGACAACCATACCCATGGTGAGTGTATATAAACTTCTGAATGATGATGTTTTTCTGCCAGAACAAGATATAGCAAGAAAAACAACAACAAAAAAACAAAAACAAAGACAACAAGAGGAAACAAGCATCACAATGAAGATAAGTTTCAGCCTGGAAAAACTTCCATTCGCCTTCACAACAAGCGCACACCTAAGGTAAGTCATTCAGTCTACCCTTCCATATCCCCGGGCCCACTGGGCGATAATGATACACACTGACGTATTATTACAGCATCTAAATGATCCCAGCAGTTGCTGATTATGGCCAATGGCAATTCTGTGCTAAAATACCACATGTGACTGACAAGTGAATGTAGACAGATGGACTGTTTCACCTGCACAACTGACCGCGGCGAGCCACCCAGGCCATAAATAAAGCCAAGCATATTAGCTGGGGAGAGCCTGGAGGGTTCACCCGCTGCTGCAGTCCGGTCGTAAGTGAAGCCGAACAACACGGCGTTTCAGCCTTCGCCTGCTCACTGTGGTTTACTGTTCACTTTCATCACCTTGCTTCTGTCAAACGCTTAGCTACGTAAATGTGTGAATCTGAGAGAGGAAGAGAGAGAGAGAGGGAGAGAGAGAGTGCGCTCACACACACACGTGGACTTGTGCGAACCCGGTGGAGTCTACTGGCGGCGGGTAGGCGCATGCAGGCATGCATGCAATGAGGCAACTTGGCGAAAAGATAAGGCCCGGCAGTTAATCACATTGTGCACATATGCAAATACGGAGCGGATAAATCAGAGCGGTTTTTGCAGACGAGAAATTCTCACACCCACCCACGGGCGCGCACACATACCCACAACCTTTTTTTTTTTTTTCTTTTTCTTTTTTTTGTGAAGACCGAGAGGTCGCCTGTGGGCACGGAGGAAATAAACCTGCTCGCTCAGTCTGGGAGCGAAACAATGCAGTGCACCGCACACAGGCTCCGTGTGCCGACAAAATACCTGATTCGACACGTTCACTGAAAAAGAAAAAAAAACCCAACAAAAAGCAAAAAATAAATAAACATCTAAATAATCCAGAGCAATAGGTTTGCGCTGCTGCAATCAATCACTCACTGATTGTGCAGCAGCTATTTGTCTGTGATCTACGACGTGCAGTTCCACTCCCTCTTTTGCTGTAATAGATGTTTGGTGTCCGATCATTTTTACTTTCACCTAATCAAACACTTATCCCCAATAAACGGAAAACAACACAAGTGTGTACAGTATTTCTGCCATGAGGAACACAAACGTGTAAGTAGAAATAATTCATGCGTCCTGCAATTAATTATTCATTTAAGCCCCACAGAACAGACAGTGCATTTGTAATTAGGTCTGATTCAGACACTGTGGCTCATCTAATTACCAGGCAGTATAAGTTTGTTAACATATTAACCCCCATTAATTAATTATTGATAGCAGTTTTTCTTTCCTTTTTTTTGGGCTTCTATAGTTTCTTTCTACACATGTATGGCAAGGCAAGAAGAAAACAAGATTTCTGTAACAGTTGCATGCTAATTTCCAAGCAAATAGACTCTTTTTTTTATTTTTAGAAAATATGCGATTTGGCAGTAATTGCCATGTTTGATAGCGAAGAAAGATCCAAAGCAATCACAGTGGCGGCAGACAAACTCAATTATAGAACCTAGTGAAAAGCTTCGGGCTGGAAAGCTCTGTGAAAGGCTGAGAGGGTTTGGATCACTGCAGAGCGTCTACAGATTAGGTTGCACTGTTTAGAACATCAAACAAACGCACGAAGGTCTATCAAAAGAGGATTTCCCCCCCCCCGTTAACCAAACCTCATCACAATAACCAACCAGTGAGGTGCTCTAGCGGGGGGAAAAAAAGAAGAGTAAATGGAATCAGATGGGATGGAACAATTTCAAGGTTGAAAAACGAGAATACAGGAAGAGGGAAAATAATCCAACTGGATTTGTAATTAGGTGATGCTTCCACTGCTCTTACAGTTTCCAAAAGACATCCCAAATGTGAGGCAGCTCCCATATGTTCATCACTAATTTTTGGGTTTGGATTATGTCACCATGTTTTTTTAAAACAAGAATAAAAAATAAAAAAAAGAAGCAAAACACAGTTGAGGTGCAGTGACTGAAACTTGTGCCCTAGCTTTACTGCCTCTGCTCCCACTCTCCCACAGGGAATATAAGTGTGGCTGTACAGAGGCAGCCACTACCGTTATCCTGATTTATCTTTTGTGTCTAAAATAAATAAAAAAAAATAATAGAGATACACTGGATCTGGGAAATTTTAAGCTTGATTTTTTCGCTAAGAAAAAGCAGAAGTTTTTGTAACTGTTGAATGTACAGTAATCATGACCAGTTAGCGCTAAACCCTATCCTGCGGATGCTAGTTGAAGATGATCCGAGTTAGCCATTTTCCCAATCATGAAAGTATTCAGAACTATATCCAAAAAAGTATTAAAGGAAAAAAAAATCCTTTGATGTGTCTGTGGTATACTGAGGCTGCAAGAAAGCGAGAGAGAGCAAGACCTTTAACAGATTAAGGCTGTATTAGGAAATATTGGCTGCTTTGTAATGCTAGCCAATTGCTAACTGATTACTTTTTTTTGTTAAAGGTAGATGAAGACCTAAACTTTTTAATAATTTTTAAGGAAGCTTCCCCACAGTCCAGCAAAGCTGCTGTGTTTTGTCATCTTGAGCGTTACACCTCTGACATGGAATATGGAAGATTCTGAAATTATGACACCCTTTTATAAATCTTAAGAGTTAAAATCTACTTTGTACTACTTTGAGGCCTACTTTGATAGCCAGCTATCTACAGTATCTGCTATGTAGCTACAGCTACACTGTAGCTATATAGTAGCTATCTACAGTGTAGCTAGCTATATACTGTAGTATAGTTACAGCTACACTGTAGATAGCTAACTGTACTACTACATAGCTAGCTACTAGTAGCAGCACAAGTAGTTTTACTAGTAGTAGTGCTACTACAAGTACTAATCACTACTAGTGATTAATAGTAGCACTACTAGTGCACTAATCACTAGCACTAATGACTACTATAAGTTGACTATTTAAAATGTCAACTCCATAAATCTTTACTTTGATTCAATATAGTACCAAACCTCTGTTTTACAGCAATTACGTTTTTATGCTTCTAGTAAAGAAACAAATATATATTTATAGCTCATCAAAAGAAATATTAAAAAAAAACAGTATAGGCAGGTCAAATCTTTGACCTATCAGATGAAAAGCTTTTGTCTTGAACATGTGACCAAATGTTTTAGAAAACATTAAAGTGAAAGTAGTGCTATTAAGTAAAACATTTTACATTCTCATTTGGTCTGGTTGTTTTAATTGGGAGTAAGCCTGTGGTAATAGTATCTTAAATGGTAAACATATTTATACTTATATTATCTTACAGTTTTTAATATTGGTGGGAATTTTGTTTTGACAAAAACCACATAAAATATTGATATTCTATCACCAGTAGTGTTTTAAGTCAAACTATTGAAGTCAAACCATTTCTCAGATTACAAGTTCCTTTTACGCATGTAACCCATACAAATGTGCGTGTGTTCAGGCATTAGACTCTTGTAAATGCAGTTTATTTCTCTACAAGCAGCAAAGCCTCCCTCCTCCTGTCAGTCTGCCAGGCTCCCACAGGAAGTTGACAAGCCAAGCTGACAGCAGTGGCCATCCCAACCAGTTAAAGGAACACACGTGTCACATTTACCATGATCACACCGACGCTGTCAGCCTGACATGCCTTTAACAAGGCACCCATAACTAACTGTCTGTCCCTTCACAGCGGGAAGCAGAGTAGGTCTATAGACCTGCTTGCTGTCAATCAACAACGAACATGTGCCAGAACACGGACTTGCACAAATGTCACACTTTGGACACACAGACTCAGCCCCTGGCCTGGAGCCTGCATCTGTTATTGACTCTGGGCTTCATTACACACACAGTCAGCTTCAGTAATCTCTCTGAAGCCTCTCAACACACTGAGACTACAAACAAAGCAGCCCGCAGTCTGTGCAGTGTTCTGCCCAACATGCTAGTTTAATTGGACATATTTAAAACGTGCCTCTACAAAAGCCGAGAAAGTATTTTGCGGTTTTTAGCAGGCTATGACTGCTTTATCTCAAAACACAATCCTTAAACTTATTCTCTTCAGTTTAAATAACATCGATAGCCAAGATGTGCTAAAATAGCATGAGCAGATTTACTGCTCTTGCTAATAGTTAATAGTCCAAAAAGACTATTAACTCTTACATCCATGTCATGTTTCAAACTGTTTTAAACCGTAATTAGCATCAGAGCTGCCTTCGAGCGTCTCAGTCATTCAGCTTATTAAAAGGAAACAAGCATGCTGCTGGATTGTTTGGTATCGTTAAGAGCACAACACTGAACATTGATCAGAGGAAGCAAAGCCGACAGCTATTTGAGGAGATTGGAAAGATGACTGCGAAAGGCTACAAGGCGACGTCGAATAACCTTCATGTTCCTGCAAAAACAGTTGCTAACAATATTAAGAAGTGTTTGGTTCTTAATATGTAGCCTGTCTCCAAGTATATGATATGGACCAAATAAAACCTCGCTTTCTCCCTGTGAATGATTGAGGGAGTTTGGGTTTTGTCATGTGGCTGCTTTCCTGCATCTGGCACGGTGAGCCTTGAATATGTGGCGTACACAATGGAGTCTCCAGACTATCTGGGCGTTCTGTAGGGAAACATACAGGCCAGCGTCAGAAAGCTGACCATCAGTTGTCGGCCATTGCTTATACGTGAGAGTACTCAACAAAAACATGTAGTTAAATAAACTAAATAATTGTGGAGTGAAAGAAACCTCAAAACGGTCCTTTATAAGCACAGGTCTTTGCTGTCATACAGGAATATAAGTTGTTGAATTTTATCTATATAGCACATTTCCAGCAACAAGGCAGTTCAAAGTGCTTTACATGAATTAGAAGGAAATACAACAAAACAACAAACCAAAAGAAAGACAAAAGATAAAACTACATATTGGTTCTCCATGTTTAATAAGAATAAGAATAAGAGGTCCATAATTTATAAACTAATAAGAGTGTCTCTGGATTTTTGATCTGACAAAATTAGATGTTGGTTGTCCGTGTTTGGTAAGATTAGTGAGATATAAAACTAAATGTTGGTTGTCCATGTTTGATTCTATAAACTACTGTAGATGGTACTTTCTAAGTTTGTTCTAGATTTGTGAACTAAGAGGAATTTCTCTAGGTCTTGCTCCGATATTAAAAGTTTAATGCTAAATGTTGAGCTACGGTAATGAGTAGTTCTCTAGATAAACTAGTAGGAGTTTCTCCGCACTCTAAGTTTGTTCTAATTCCTGTTTTGGATTGAGTGAAGCTAAATTTATAGACATTTCACATGAAATTAGGTCCAGGATTACATACAGCCTCATTTGCTTTTGTTCAACACCACTGGGGGGGGTCAAGAAATTTTAACAGATGTCTTATTGTACCCTGAGTCACAACATGTTCATGTTGAACACATTTAAGGTGGGGAACCTTAAATCCATGACGCCTCTGGCAACGGTCCAGCTGGTCAATTAAGAAGGTCACAGGATGGGACTGATTTTTTCCACTGTTAGAGGTCCTTATCAGAATGTGCATACTGATAATGATGTCATTCACAACACACAGCAGCATCAGTACCTCTTTATGTCTTAGACCAAGCATGAAGTGCTTGACCTGTAAATTATCTTTCATTATGCAGGCACTAAAAGCACACTACCGCCATCATCTGGATGAAACTGACATGTTTATGCATGATAATGGTCACATTTATACAATGAAACAATCATGCTAATATCATATGATTATTACAGTTATACAATATATTGCCATGTTTGTACAATATAATTATCATCTTGTCACATGATAGTTCTCAAAAGCTTGATGGCAATTTTGTACAAGTCTGATTAAAATTGACCGTCTACAGAAAGATGATTCTATATTTGTAGCGTCTTCAAACCTCCAACATTTTTGATCAGATTGCTCAGGAAGAGAAGGACAAACCACCTCTTGGACACTGCGGACGTCTTATTGTGAAGTACAGAGGAATGACTGTTGGCAAAAGCAAAAGGTTGAATTAGGTTTACTGTTTTTTTTCTCTCCAGAGTCTGATTCATATTCAAAACAAAAATAAAGAGCAAATGGCATGCAAAAAAGCATGCCATTAAACATTTGTCATTGACACATTGTTTCAGAGATAATGTTTGTTTGTTGTAGATGGCTAACCAGTAAATTTACCTACAGGAAATGAAGATGCCCCTCTGTGCACTGCACTGAACTCCATTGAAAACCTCTTGGTTAATCCACCAAATATTGATTTCTGAAATCTTTCTGAGTTAAAACATTAGTATTGTTATTTCTAGATGAATATGAACTTGTTTTCTTTGCATTGTTTGAGGTTTGAAAGCGCTGCGTGTTTTTTGTGATTTTGACCATGTCTCATTTTCTGCAAATAAATACTACATTGTTGCTAGGAAATTCAGAGACATGTCAGTAATTCATAGAATAAAAGAACAATTTTCATTTTACTCAAACATAAACCTATAAAGAGTGAAATCAGAGAAAGTGAATTTAACGTGGTCTCTCTCTCGTTCTCTCTCTATATATATATGAATTTTGGTCAAGAACATTTTTTATGTTCAAGGCACAAAATAACCATGGAAACTGGACCATGTCTACTTATGCACAATATACCAAAACAGAACAACATTAAATTAAGAAATGAAGTTATTTTTGCCCTTATAAATGTGAGATCATTGCTAACAAAAGGAATAAAATTGAGCAGAAGTTTGTTGGAGGGGCAGAAATGAGTCAGTTTATTCACCTGGACTCCTTTTTATTTTACACTCGCACTTCAGACGGTGGCCACCTGAGACCCAGAAGACCTTGCTGCTTACGCCGGTATCCTCACAGCCCACTTTCTGATGGGCTTCCCACCACGCCTCCTTCCCCCCGCGGTGAGAGGAGATGAAGCGTCTGGGCCCATCCTCCCCGTGCCAGTCACTCCACTCTTCCACTGATTACATTTCTGCAGTTCGAATCGTCCTTTCAGCGCCGGTCTATGTGCAGAGAAAATGGCCTCACTCTGGAGGAAAAGGCCGATAATGAGGGTCTCTCAGTCGGGAGGCACAGAGGGGCTTTCTAATGTTTTATGTGCTGAAAACAACTGTACGCTTAAAGAGCTTAAGAGAGGACCGATTGGACTCTTTGCATCTGAAAGTGTTTGTGTCATGCTTGTTTGCAGTGTAGACACACTCCTTCCAAATCTCTATTATGTATTCTCAGTCAAAAAATCTATTTTAGAAACAACCAAATATGACAATTAGATCAACTTATTACAGCGTCAAAAGGCGAATAATGATGACATGGGTGTTGCTGTGCTAACATCTGATTCTATCTGATATCCCAAACCCCAGAAAGATTGTTTATTTAACTACTTGAGTTAATGAGACATAAAATAATGATTATGCTGTTGAACTGAAATATAATGGACACCTAAATGTGTAATATTAATTATCCTTTAAATTTAATAGATTGTGATATTCATACACATTGGCTTGCAGAAACCTTGAAGCAGCTAGTGGAAGATGTTGCCATAAATAAGTCATAATAACTGCAGGATCCTCGCAGAACAAGGTGAAGAGAACAACTGGCAACTAAAATTAAGCCTTTAAATCAGCTCAGAGCCTTACAACTTCAGCACTTTTACCTTTTAGCCCTCTTTTTGTGTAAGCAGATCTCGAGAATGGGAGAAAAATGTTTGCCATTATTATTTCTTTTGACAATACCTCTTAAATAGAGGTCAGCAACCTGAAATTAAATTTTGCACGAGGAGAGCATCTCTGTAAAAGCTGCACTTTTGTCGGTACGACCGTTTAGAGGTGGATGTGTTCTCTGGTCCAACGTGTGTTTTTTGAAGAAAAATGGGGAACAAAAGGTGGAAAAGAAGCGGCTATCAGCTAGTTCAGAAAACTGATTTGCATTTGTTCTGCGATCCGTAGATATCTCTGCATCAAAAGCGAAGACTTCAATTCTTTCATCCGAAACTCCTATATATTTAACTCTCAAAGATGGCCTCTCATCAAGCCTCCAGGTATTTTAACCAATAAACCAACCTCCTTAGTAGTTTTAAAAGAGAAATACATTTTTGCACATTTTTCCACACATAAAGATCAATCGGTGAATGTTAGCAGCAGTCTTCTCGGCTCTTAGGATGACAAACTCATCCCTACATCGTGTTTCTTGCCAGTGATCAAATCATTTTAAGAAAGAGATCAAGGGAACATTGCAAAAACACAAAATCTTACCAAGTATTCTTGGTGAAGCTCCCAATGCAAATACCTTAGTACACTTGAAATAAGAGAATTCCAACTTACAAGTAACTTTTCAGCAAGATACAGGAGGTTGTTTTAAGCTAATAAGTCCTTGATATTGATTTTTAAAAAAGTATTAGTTTCACTCATAAGACCAAAATCTATTTTTTACTGGGTTTTTCTTCATTTCTTTTTCATTCTGTCTGTTAATATGAGCAAAAACGTTAAAACTGTATGTCAAATTCCATTAAAGTATTTTAAATATGAAATTTTATAAGTGTTATTACTTTCTCAGTGGGACTTGGTACTTTTTCATCAATATTAAGGAATTACTGACTTAAAGCAAGCTCCTATATCTTGCCGAAAAGTTAATTGTAAGTTAGTTTTGTCTTATTTTAAGTGTACTTAGACATTAGTGGGAGAAACAAGACAAAAATAATTGGTGAGATTTTGTGTTTTTGCAGTGAAAGCAGTGTATAACGTGGTGCTCAAACAGGAAGGGGAATTTGCAAAAGGCATACTTTTCCTACCATGCATGTTGGCATAATTGGTTACTGAATTTACCCGAAAAAAAACATGTTGTTTCTGTTATGTCGTCACCATTTTGTCCCATCAACAAACTTTAAAGATCAATTTACCATCTGATGATGAAAGTTCAACTCTGTCTTATTGCCTTACCATAATTATAGGTTGGATCTTCTTTATCACAGACAGAGCCTCTGCATAACATAGCCAGAGCTTCACTAGTTCATATGTTTGTGAGCCACTCTTTACTAAATATGTGCAGCCCAGGATTTTGTTCCCACAACACCTTTGTACCAAACAGACACCAGATAAAGAAATCAGTAACACAACAACACAGACTTCTTTTAAGTGCAGCGTGAGAGGAGCTGATACTTTATCCATTTCTATCATTTATCTCTCAGGAAGCACAATGATGATAAAAAGGAATTGATATCCTTCAAGAGAAATCATTCTTAACTTGTTCTTTTCATTTTCTCTTCAAAGTAGACAGTGTGCAAAGAAATGTAACTTAGAAAACCGAAAAAGCATTCAGAATCTGCCAGGTTCATGTAAGACACCTGAAGAACAAACGCAATCTGCAAATGTTTTAGCAAAGACGAGCTGTAGGTTTCCAAAAAAACAACAAAAAAACAAAAATCATCTGGGATGTATCAGAGCAAGTCCAGATGTACCTGTGCTGTGTTTAAATTTTTTTTGCTATTTATTAGAGTTTCTGGATTTTTTTCCCCCCCAGCAGCTGTATTTTCTAAAACTCATTTTGGGAGAAACCGACTCCCCGGTAGAAGTTCACGGTGTGGCTGCTCAGTGATGCATGTCTGTCTCACAAACCACCGCCGCTCCTCTAATTATCATGGATGCTGCAGTGAGAAAACAAGCTGCAGCAGAAATAGCATGACCCAATGGCGTCTCTGTCTCTCTGCTTTGTATTACCATAAAAGTATGCTGCTGTTTGCCTTGCTGTGTGATTAATTCATGTGTGTATCATTAATGCAGGAATGTCCAGGGGCAAAGACAAAAGCTTGGTCAATGTGAAACAAAACAGAGACGCAGGCTGCTAAAAACTACACACAGACGAGAATGTGCACACATGAGCTGAATATTGGAGCTGAAACAACAAAGTGTGGCTTATCTGGTGCCCTTGTTTTGTAAAGCGCTGCTCTGTTCAAGCCAACAGAAATTGTGATAGTTGACCCTCAGAGAGGGTAGGCAGCCACAGGGTGAGTTTAATATGCAGATGAGGAGTGGGACTGCATCATGCTACAGGATTTAAACATGAAACACAGATTCATCTGACTCTCTTTAACCATTTCATCAACTCTTTTTCTCTACTTTTACCTTTATAATGTAGTAAATCGTGTAATTTCTTTTATCATTATAATTCTCGGTTCCACTCGCTTTCTGACGCATTCCTTCACTTTTTCTGTCCTCCATCTGTAATCTGTTCTCCTTCCTTCTCCATTTTGTCAGATGCAACAATCAGTCTGTAGAAAATGCTCTGGGAGCCAGAGGGAGAATAAGAATGGGACGGATTGTTTCAAAGTTAAAACAGAGAGCAGCTGCCATGAAAGACTCAATCCTGAGAGATCTGATCACCTCGCCATAGCAGCGGCTGAATACAGTTTGGGAAGCAGCAGATTTCTGGAAAAGTAATTGCAACTCTGCCTCCAAAGAATACTAACGCCGCTGAGTCATGCAGGGGTTTGCAATGTTTTTATGTCCGTCGGTTGTACCTTGTTTTAGATGTCCTCTGTGCTCAGACGAGAAATTTTGAGTTGTTTGAATCACCTCCGGACATTTGTGAACTTCAGTGTGTGTAGTATGTGGAAGCATATAAAATTAGCCACATACTGCTTTCAATTCTCCTTGGTGTACTAATGCCAGAAGTGCAAATAAAATTAAATTCCACAGCTATTCTCCTGTATGATACTTCTGAAACCATATTTGATTGTTGTTGGGTTTTCTCCCACCATTACTTTAAACAGCAACTTCACCACAATTCACAAATGCCTGGCTCATGTCAAATGCTAGACTATGCAAGGCATGCACACAAACAAGGCTAAATTATTTAGGTTGGGACGTTTTTAACAATGCAAAATTGGTGCAGCAAAGGTGGTAGGTCACCAGAGAATGATGAATAGTAACAGAGCCGACTGGATGTTATGCAGACCATTGGATCCACAAAGACTGACAATACTAGAATACAGAAATTACTATCAATCTATCAGTGCTTCCATTGTTAAGGCCCACTGAGGTTTCTCATTAATATATTTCACTGGTAGTTTTACTTTTCTTTTCAACAGCACTACCCACTTTCAGCTGGATTTTCAATAATAAGCCAGTTTGTGAGAAATTGGGGGCTCGTCCGGTATTTGAATCCAAGACATGTTGTAGTGTCCAGATCACAAACTGAAAATCTGTTTGACAAAAAGGGACCAAAAACACTCCAAGTAATATCTGATGGCTTATAATTTCTGGTAAAATCCATTCCATTATTAAGTTCATTATTCAGATACACATATTTTTGAGAAAGAGAAAATGTTTTGATGCAACATGTTGATACTGCAACATTACTAGGTTTGTTAGTTTAAACTTGTTGTTTGTTTTACAATTGACTCAATCAAAGTGTTTCATGAAATATTAACAATTTGAATAAATTAGCAATTGTGTGTTACATCATTACCTCAGAACTAAAGGTAAAAATATATCAGAAATTATTAAAATGTGTTAATTGACTCAAACAACACAATTTTAAGGATGGCTGTAATACTGTATGTCACAATATAGTTTGATAAAGACTTCACAGTGGATATTTATAACACATAACATTGTTGATTGTTAAGATTTGACTTGTGGTGGATGAAATGTCCCTTCAAAGATTCAGAAAGGTCAAACACAATTTCACCAATATACTCAACCCCTATTCAAAAAGGTTCAGGTATGGACATTTTATATTTAAATAAACTATAACAAGAATTTCACCCAAATTCAACACTAAATCATGTTTCTTAGTGATTAGTCTCAACAACTCCACCTGCCTAGTACAAATTTCCATCAATGAACTCATTTGAAGCATCAGGTGTGCTTGAGATGGAAAAATCTTAAAAACTTGGATGAGATTTTCTAGTATGTTGGAAATATAACAAAAAGAATTGTCCAAAAAGTTCAAAGAAGCAAATAGATATAAAACAACAGCTTTGGCCCTGATGGGTCTTAGTAATCAAGTTGGCAGCGTAGTTGAGCAAGGTGAGGAGCAGGTCATTAAAAGAGAGCTCTACCAAGTCAGAAGACTTTGCAACTGCAGTAGTAATCAAAAATGACATGATGGATTTAATTCAAAGAAACAAAGTTCAACCGGGTCGAGGCATTTAAACTGTTCTTGCTTGATTTGTTTATTGCAAACAGTGGCTAGTTTCTTTATTTCTATTGATCTGAATAAGGACTTTCTGATCAATACAGGGATGCTTGATTTATCCACATAAAACTTTGACATCCTCCTACGCTTACCGCCACTTTTCATCTCTGTAAATGAAACCAGCAGCCAGAGAGTGGAGGTATTCATTCACCTAAGCTGCTTATACCACGTCAACCACCAGGCACAGTATGGAGTCTAGCTTGCCTGGTGCAACCGTGGCAGCTGAGCAGGGATGTTGCAAGACATGTGAAACCTATTTACCCCCTGACTGTGATTTCTTTAAAAACTTCTCACTTTTTCAAACACATAGGTTGTTTAATATGCTACAAACTGTAACCGGTTCAAACCTCACAGCTTCATTCGGCAACGTCATCACAACACCGACAACGAGCCTTGCAGCCATCGGCTGCAAGAGGATGAGACAAACGTGTCTATCTGTACAGGGAAGACAGAGACGGAAAGAGAGATGGAAAGAAAGCATAAGAAAGGAGAAAAGAGAAGAGGAGAGACAGGCCGGCAGGGCAAAAGGGAGAAATGTGGTGGCAGTATGTCAGGTCCTGATAAGGGCATTAGCTTGCCCCCTGTGGGTCAGAGGAAGAGTGTGTACAGTCTCAGACACACACACACACACACACACACACACACACACACACACACACACACACACACACACACACACACACACATAAAAGCACATTCCTCTCTCTGTGGATGTCAGCTTTTGGGTGTCTGGGACGAGTCAACACGCAGCAGATAAAACCTGCACAGGGCAACCACCAACAACTAATCCCTCCAACACCAAACTCACTTGAATTCATCTGTCCAAACACATGAAACAGACACAAAAATATTAATGAACAAATGTCTTCTGAAAAAAAAAAGAAAAGAAAAAAGAGGGACATGCTGTGAACAGAAAGAGTCTATAGATTAGAGCCAAGGCTGGAGGGTTGGGGGGGTTCCTCTGAGACTGCAACCTCTTTCATGTCAGACATGGGATCCATCCTAAATGGAGCAAGGCCTTTTATTTACTAAGCTAATTGAGTGCAGAACACTGCATAGAGCCAACTCCAAACAATGCCCCAGATCTTGTATTCATAAGTGGTGGTTTGAAGGACACGAGATAATCCCTGCCGTTTACATAACAGGGAGAATACAGACAAAGCATTAGCAATATAGCAATAAAAACGACATAGCGTGGATTACCGTTAAGGCACGGCTTGTTTGATATAGCTTGTAAGTGTAAGTATGTAGACGAGAGGTCACCGGGGGGCGATCTGGTTGGTAGGACGGGCGGAAACGAGGCGGGGGGAAAACCCAGTTTGAATGAGAGAAAAATAAAAGGACGTTCCAATTCGGAGCGAGAGGAGTTCACAAGAGGACTCGAGACAAGATCAGTGGAAGGAAAAATCACAGAAGAACAACTTCAAAAAAGAATCAGAGGGGTTTTTCTCTGTGAAGTCTACCACTCATTACCATTGGAAGAGGGTGTGAGAAGGAGGTGGAGGGTGAGCTGTGGGAGACAGATGACAGGGAAACAGGGGCTACAGGCTGAAGTTTAGAGCTTTTCTAAGCACTGGCTACTCTGAGTAAAACAGCCACAGCAGAGTTTGTCCACCGCAGTGACTAGGAGAGTATGAAACACCTTTTCAGGAGTGAACAGGAGATGTGTGAGACAGAGTTTTCTATTAGTTAAAGGCATAGATATAGGATGTTCAATGGTGCTGAGGTTTGGGCTCTGGGAATAATACTTCTGCAATCGTGTGTCAAATTAAAGTAGATATTAGCTTCTACCTACTTTCTTTTCTAACCTC
The DNA here is from genome assembly GCF_001444195.1 of Xiphophorus couchianus. Lineage (NCBI taxonomy): Eukaryota > Metazoa > Chordata > Actinopteri > Cyprinodontiformes > Poeciliidae > Xiphophorus > Xiphophorus couchianus. Next base: position 24,087,074 of record NC_040250.1, on the reverse strand, counting down.
GAATAAACCAGGTGGATTCACTAATTAATTTCTTATCCTGACTATTTATGCCATCATGGCTTCTGTCTTGATTTGGCCTTAAACTTTGGAAAAAGCCTTTTTTTTTACCCCTCCAGGGTTTTTTTTTTGTGGGCTCTAGTGTCCCTTATGTGATAGTAGGCTGACAGGAAACAGGGAAGGAGAGGGGGGAAGACATGCGGCAAATATCGTCGGGTCCGGGAGTCGAACCCGCGACGGCCGCGTCGAGGACTCAAGGCCTCCAAATATGGGTCACGCTAACCGCTACGTCACCACGGCACGCCCCCGAAAAAGCAATTTTTTAAAATGGTACTGTAGGACCTTATGTCACAAAAAACAGCAGCACACGAACAACGAGGAATATTAGCAGAACATGGTGTAACGTCCGAATTGGCACATTTTGAACTTTACAATTTTAGCTGTTTGTATAACCAAAATCAAAATACAAATGCAATTTTCATTTTTAAATCAAATAATATAGAAAATACATTTAATTTCAAAGGGTACTATCTGAAAAAAAAGTAAATAATGTATCATCTAAGAACAATCACGCACACATTATGAGAAGGTTTGGCTTTAGAAGGAACTGTGTTGCATTAATAGATGGCGATTAAGATATAAAGTATACAGAAAAACAATGGTTACTCCAGACACTAATTAACAATGCCGCATGTAAACAACCTAAGGTTTGTGTACAACTAACATCAGCAGGAGTATAACAGTTCATTTCCATCAAACCGTCACGGTAGGGTACATGCAATCAGATAAGAAATATATTAGCCACAAGCATATTGCTATTCTCATTCAGAAGAGGAAATACATGCTATGTCAAAGTTTTCTATTACGTATCATGACAGAAAAACAAAAATGCACAACGACATCATCTAAAGCACTTCCCGTCACTCCAGCACTCGCTGCTTGTCATAAATATAGAAAAAAAAAGTCCTGTTTTCTGGCGAACAACATTAGCATTGAAGGAAGATTCACAGAACCAGTCATACTTTACAGAGTCTGGTAGAGTTTTATAAGCTGTTAAACAGGCCACCAGATGCTGAAAGAATAGTCTCACGTTTAATAGGTAATTTCACTTTTAGTTTTATTTGCGTTGTTTTTATGTTCTGAGCTGTGAACTGCATGTTTTGTCTGCCTTGTTTCGGCTCATGCTTTTTAATTAGATTAGACTAATGGAGCAGTCATTTGTTCTCTTTGCCTTATCACTTGGGGAAGAGTTATTAATTTTGATATGGTATTTTTTTCCCTCCATAAAGTTCAGGTCAAAATAGTATGTAGATTGTGATGATGCTAAACAGCTCACTTTGCTGTGGACTTTTGCTAAGTGTCATTTATTGGACTGGAAGATAAAAGTCAAAAAACAACAAAAGAAACTTATGAGAGTCCATAACATTTACAATAAACCCAAAGTTATTTCTAGCAAAGATATTTATTTTTACATATCAAGTGGAAAAACTTAGTGATAGTCATAATGCTCCACTAATGAAAGTAAATCTGTTTGGCTTCACACAATAATTCTGCCACACTATCAGACAATAAGTGAGGAACAGCAAACAAAAAATACTGTAAATAAGACATACTAAAGAAATATTGGCAACTTTTTTCTGTTAACTGCAAATTATTTGTGGAAAATTTGTCTATCTGCAGAGGATTTCTGAAATATTCAAGAGAAGCTGCAATACCTGAAAAACTTGCTTTTTCCCTGCAACTAGCCAGTCATGGAGCACCATTTATTCTCTTTGGTGCTAATTGGACGTGCATCCAAGGACGCAAATAAAGAAGCAAAAGCTAAGACAGTTTCCCCAGAACATCATGACGATGGAGTCACTGAGTATCTTTGCGACTAACACAATTTTGAAATTCTCATGATTTTGTATATTTTTCAAAGCATATTAAGGTATATTTTGTGTTTGAAGTATTAAAATATGCAGTTTTAAGAGTTGCAGAGGGCTTCTCAAGCACTGGCTCCATTATATGAAGATGCATGTTTGTGTCAGATCGTAATATAAGGAAAAACTTGTAGAATGGTCCATTTCTTGCAACATCTAATATAACTATGACAATACTTAAAATGAAAAGCAACAGTGCAGCCACTTTGAACTCCGGACATATGAGTTCATGTAATTTATCCAGTCATGAGTTCCTGAGGCGGTGTCAAACACCAGCTTTAAAATGCTTACCCAACAAGATTTAGGTTGAAAAGAGAGCCAAAAAAAAGAAAAGAGAAATACCGAAAGCCCTCTGACCCAGCTAAACTGGAATGTTTTTACCTGTGTCGCTCTTCTAAATGCTTTGCATGTATATAACTTATCATTTTGTTTAAACGGACAGATCAGAGCATGTCAGAGACGTAGAAGGGAAACACAAAGGACAGAATGCCTGAGTCGACTACTGTCAGGCAATTAAAAAGGTTGGGACAATGAAATATGTGCATTAATTTAATGAGATCATCCAATCCACTGAGTGGAAGGAATCAGAGCTGAATCTACAAACTTATTCACACAGGAAAGTATTTTAATGGCAGACCTTTTATAATTTCAACATAGTTACTACAAGTGCTTTTTCTTCTTCTTCTTCTGTAAGCCCAAAGAAGCCATGCTTGATCTATTAGTAGTGCTATAATTATCAGGATTACATTTTCCTCGCTAAAAGAACGTGCTAAAATTGAACATGCTCTCACGGACAATTCTCTGCAATTCTGCAGATTACTCTGAATTAAAGGGGGTGGGGGGGAAATCCATCTGGACTGTAAAATGGGCAAATTCTCCTCAGCCTCACTGGTGAAGAAAAGTAGGTAACAGCTTCAGTTATGTATAAAATCTTATTTCTTTTGTTTTTTAGAAGGTTTTGGATGAGCTAAGGCCATGATTTTTCTGGTTTTAGGTCGTAACTGTTGGAATTATGGGGTGGGAAATTACTCGAGGCCCCTCTGATAAAGCCTTTAGACCCCAACCACCAACATAAAAAGACATAAAAGCAGTAGATAAGGACGATTAAAGGTTTTTCTGGTCCAGGTTATTCCAGTTAAGCATCGAACAGTTATTAGAATCAAACTACACCAAGGTTGTGAAGAGTTAAAACTGGCAAAACCCATCAAACTATAGCTTCTGTTTAATGATACGACATGATATATTTCCATTGGCTGTGTAGAGAAAATAATGCAGTGCTGACCCTCCCACACCTCTTGCTGAACATGGCTGATCAGCTGGGTAAGCGGAGATTCCTATACTTTTCCTTAATTTACCAGAAAACAAATTTAACTGTTGAAATTTGCATGAAATGAAAGCTAAATGAGGCATCGCTGTTATTAAGGTAAAGCTGGTTTAAAATCACAGCTGGGAAAAGCTAAAAACAACATGTTTACCATGCAAACTAGCAGATATTTTTGTACATTTAGCTCGACTCCATGTACAAAATTCAACTAAAAAAGTACGCTATTATTATAGCAGTTATTAAAAAAAAAACTGTATGCTACATTGTTTTAGAAGCAGCAGGATTATTTTCATATCTTAACTGAACGAAATCTGATTATGTCACACATTTTTTGTGTAAATACCTCAGTCGTGTGAAATTGTGGTATTTTTACTCACGACACCATGAGAATCTTTTCTCAGCCAATTCCTAGCAGCAATATTTCCAGACTAATTGTACATTTTTCATACAAAAGTGTGAAACAGTAATAACTTCAGACCTCTCACAACTGAATCATGCCAATTATGAATGATGCTGCTAAATCTCCCACTGGCATCAAAGAAATTAACTGTTAATTGAACCTCTCCTCCAAAGCATATGAAAATTCTAGCAGGACAAGCTGTAGAAGTAGATAGAGTTGCCCTTACTTTTGTTATTTTACTTATCTGCATTTTGTTTCATGTTTGACAGCGCAGTCTTCAATTGGAAACACAAACCATTTGAACTTTTGCATGTTAGCATCTGCTGAGAACTATTGGGGTTTTCAATGTATCATGTCCCAAGTACAGCAAAAATAACAAGCATCTAAGATCATTTTATTTCACATTTTAGAAAAATGGGAATAATCAGAGAGATGCTTCTTCTCTAACAATGTAAAACAAGTGCAATTCTGGGATTTCTTGGATGTTGTCTGATGTTTGTTGGGTTTTCCTAAATACTATAAAGCAGTAAGAACATTTAATAAGTCAAATTTTAAATGAATTGCAGTGGTCATTTTCTTCCCAGCTTGTGATAAGTGACCATCAGAAATTTAAAAAATATCAGATAGTCCATAAACTTTTCCATGACAGCCTACTTGTCAACTTGTTTCTGGATAACCATGGCCAAAAGTCAATGTAGACTGCCATCTGTGGTTAAGGTGAAAGGCAGACTAGAATCAGGACATTCCAAGACAGACAGAGACATAAAACAATTTTTTAGTTTGTCTAGAGTGGCATTGTTCGCTCCAGACAAAAGGCTGGCAGTCACTGGTTTTACCTTTAGCCTTTTTTCTGATCAGGGCATGTAGGAGTCTAGCTAAGTGATCAGGCCTGGGCACAAAGGACCTGTACTAACACATGAACTCCGAACGCTGTGGTGTTTGATGGGGCCTGAGTCCCCAGTGGGGATGCAATGAGCAACAGTGGTTTCATCCATAATTTCCTTAACAGCTCTCCCACTAGTGTTTATGACCATAACTAGAATATTGCTGCCTGTGGTTTTTTGCCGGGATGCAGGCTACCGTAAGCTGCGTGGGTAGAACCACCATCAGTGCAGCCTCTATGAGTACTTGACATCCTACCTGGGACAGAACCCTACGACGGCCCTCCACCACCGTCTCACTCCATGGGGGATGACAATTGGTTCTCTGATCTGCCACCTTCAAGAACCCTCTTATCCCACTTGGATCCGAGTTCGTGCTCTGATCCTAGCGATAAGTCTCCGGATATCAGCCTCTTCTTCCTCGTAAGTGTCCATCTGTTAACAACCGCTCTTGAATGCAAAGAAAGGCTTAAGATCCTCAATGATATTCATCCCCCACAATCCCTAGAATCCTTCTAGACTTTTGTAGGTGAAGGTATGTGTCCGTCAACACAAAAATGCACTTGTTGTCCACTGGCTTGTGTTTCCAGGCACTCTACAGTAGTACAGAAGTGAGAGTCTGTGATGGCTGCTATGTTGGAGTCTGTGTTTATTCACACTCTGAATAGAGTCCACAGCCAAAACTTTAATGATCTTATTCACAATGCGAGGCAGACTACATCCACATGCTGAAATTATTACAGAGCCTCTCACTTTTTACTCTTCACGCGCCTCTTACATTCGCCATCTTCTCTCCTTTTCGTCCTCATCTCCTCATTCCTGTGACAGCTACATATGGTAACTGGCTAGCCTCAAACTACATGCCCCCCTTACAATTGTACAACATGTTAATGAACCTTTTCAGTTTTAGTTGCTTTATTTTAATCAGCCAACTGTTACCTATTGAAACAATTCTAAAGTGCATTAATTTGAGATTTTAGATCAAAATCTGATGGATCGTACCAGAAAACAGAAAGTACCTCGTCACTGGATTTTTTAATTTATTTTTTTGGCAGCATAACGATACTAACCATATGGCCAAACCTAAACAGAAAGACTCACCAGACACAAAATTTACTTTATTTCCCTTCGGCCAGCTGTCTCAGAATTAAATCCTATAGAGAAACCCCTGATGATGCAGGGAGATTGTATAAAGATGAATGGTAAAAGATCCCTTTCTCTTTGCACTCAATAAGAAAAATGCTGCCAAATAAGGATAGCGGGGATTGTGCAAAACATTGACAGCAGCAGTACTAAATATTCTCCCCCCACCCCGTGATTTTGTGAAAAACAATTATTTTGTGACATAAAATTTATTTTCCCTACTGATGAAATGTACTCAACTTAAAAGTATGATTTTTTTCCAAAATGTTTTTGTTTGTTTTTTCATCAGGGAAAGCCTAAATCTTTCCCTATTTTAGGCTTTTTACATAGTTTAAGTAAGGATGTGACTAAATTTGTCTGCATTTATGTAGATGACAGACATCACATCCAAACAAGATCAATAGTTTAAGATTATTGAAGCCCACAGATGTATTTCACAGGTCTGTCATTGCATACCCCCCCCACAAAATAAACCCAGACTAACTACCACTGTATAACTCATTCCCTGGTGTTAATTGGGTGCGTTTCTATAAAGAACGATAATGCACTGATAAATCATTTTCCTAATACTTACTGACGTGCCAACGAGAAGAAAAAGCACAAATCAAATTACCACTTTCAAACACATTCGCAAAATTGAACTCCTTCTCGAACGCAGGCAGGGCCTCGCTCCATCATGGGCTCATTCAGAAACCACAGACACATCAGGAGCAATTTCACAATCAATATCCAACCCGACGACATCAAAGCGCACCCAGAGCCACAACCTCACGCCGTCGAGAACCATAAGATCCAACGCGAGTCGTCTTTTTGCACCTGATAATTGTAACGCCGACGTGACACGAAAGCAGCGGAAAACAAGGTTTAAGTAGGCTGAATGCGAACACACCTCTGTGTGGACAGCTACGAGGGGAAACAGAGAAAGACAGTGTGCTGCTGTGACTAACAAAACGAAACGAGGACACACTGCCAAGCCTAAATAATGTTCTCCTGGCATATTATTTCCATAATTTCTGTAATTTGTGCTTTGTGGACGAGCAAAAACACCGCATAACCCCCTTACTTTCAGGGCTTTCTCCTTTAGTGTTTTCAGGCTGTGAGCGTAACACAGCAGACCTTCTGTTGGTAAAAAAAAACACTGTGAGATGTTGCAGAAAGGATAAACACAGGTGCAGCCGGTGTTAGTGATGGCCTTATTCTATTCAAGTGTTACCGACGGACGGTAAATTAAAATGAAAAATCCAAAAGAACTGGAAGTGGAACACCTGAATGGACTGCAGCCACCGTTATTAGTTTTATTAGTCACACCTGTGCCTTTCATGCTGTATTGTAGCAAAGCATCAATGCAACCTACTTTTTCCTTTTGGCAAAAGCAAAATCATACCACTGTTAATTTTGACGTTGGTCACAGCAGGAAAATTAAATAATTACCTTTAAAGGTAACTTTGTCTATCTGTAATAATCAGTAGAATTAGATGAATAGGAAGCGGGGAAAAATTGAGTTGCTTGGTTAAATCAATTTGTGTTTTCAAAATGCTGATAGCAGAGTAGAGAAAAGGGCACAAACAGCATGAACCCATCAATCTCTTCTAGCTAGCTGCGCATGTGATGGGGTGTTTTTGTGGTAGCGCGCAGTCGGAACCTTGAACCAATTAAGCGTTATTTTAATGCCCCAGGACAGCTCGCTGTTTTTTTTTCCTCTCTCTCTCTGTATTATTCCTCTGGCAGCTCAATTGCTGCTTTACAAATTCAACGAGCTGCGAATCTTGGGAGTGGATTGGCAAATTCGGCCCAAATATTAACTTGAAAATCAAACCCGGCTGGAAAGCTTGGGGGAGCGTTTGCCATCTAGACAACATTTGCGCATTATCAATTACACGTGAACGATAAATGCTTTAATTTAAACATCAAATTCAAAAATCAGAATTAGGTTTGTATTCTGAAACAGAGCACTTGTTCTGTGTGTATGGTATACACTAAGCTTTGCACATAAATCAAAAATAAAGGAATGGGTGTTGTTGTTGTATTCCTCTCATAAAGCTTAACCAGTCATGCCTTTGTGCTGTGCCACTGTATTCAGCATAAACCATTAAAAAAAAAAAACACAGAAGAGGTGGTGCATTGTTGTTCCCTGATTAGCCAGGTTACGCAACCCAGTGTGTGTAAGATCTAGCACACTAAAATAGATGTGCTGCGTTTTGATGACTTTATGCAGTATGTCTCGGTCAGGCGATTTTAAAGGCTCCAAAAATCCCTTGTTAAACCATTTATCAATGAACCTGCAGTGCTTTGCTAAAGTATTAATACCCCTTGGGGTTTTTCAACCTTTTCTTATATCGGAATCACGGGCATATTATCTGAAATTCATGTGACGGGCCAAGGCAAAGGGTAACACTTTATCTGAAGGGGTGTGCATAAGACTGACATGACACTGTCATAAAATCGACATAACACCTGTTATGAACATGGAGTCTTTATGAATGCTTATGACTGTTGTCATGAAGTGTCATTCGGTAAATAATGACACATTTAATGCAAAGTTGGCACTTTTAATTGACTTTTAATGCAACTTTTAGTACAACTTTGTAACAGAAGTGTCATTATTTACTGAATGACACTTCATGAGAACAGTCAGACGTTCATGAAGACTCCTTCATGCCATGATACTATCATGTCAGTCTTATGCACACCCCTTCAAATAAACTGTTACCATGTAAAGTAGTGCAGAATTTTACAGTAGAAGAAAATGCTACAATATTTTTTTTAATCTTTTTTACATACAGAAGACTGAAAAACATAGTGTGTGAATTTGCACTCAGTGAATACTCTGTAGGACTACTTTTTGACACAATTAATTTTGAATGTCTCTTCATCAAAACAATTCCTTTATAGATTTTGGCTGTGTGTGTTGCATGTTTGTGGGTTGCTGCCCTGCTGGAGATTCGGCTCCAAGTTAAGACTTTTATTGATTTCTTCCAGGATTACTTTGCATTTAAGTCACCATCAGTTCTAATAAGCTCTCTTGCCCAACTTTAGAAAAGCATCTTTGCTACATGACGCTACCACCACCGTGTTTCAGAGGAAGGAGGGTTATTTGCGGAGTTAGTTTTCCGCACTTTGTATGCAAGCCATAGAAATTTAATGTTGGGTTTTTGTCTACCTCAACCACTCAAATGTATCAAGTGTATTGTCGTCTTTAAAAATGGCGATGTGAGAATATTGCAGCCAATAACTCAGAGGACACAGGCTTATTTGAATAAAGAAGGGTGCATTCCAAACAAGCCCTTATTGCAAATGTGTGCACCAATTTGTGAGGAATCTAATTGTAAAGAAAAATCTGCATACAGTGTTTCCTGTACACACACACCGTTTCCAGTAAATGGCTTTGTTACTTTTTAACACTTTGAAGGCAAGAATAAGAAGAAAGAGTTTCAAATGAGACAGAGCAGGGATGGTTTCCATGCGACCCATTTTACATTTTCAGATTCCTCGGATTGATATGGCTAATCATGCACTCAGGCAGCAGCTTGGATTCAATATAAACATTCACACAAATCATACAGAGGTGACGCTGAAGCACAATGTTGAAAACAAAGGGTGTTCAGCTCAAACAAATGTAAGCACCAAGCACTTCCTTGCCAATATAAAAATCCACAATAACCCACAGAACATCATGATTCAACAGGGATTCATAAAACTCATATCTAAACACTGTCACACATATTGTCTCAAGTCTGTGCGATCAACTTGGACTGATGTATGAGGAAATAAAAACTATGTGCGCAGCCGTACCGAGGCTATGGAAATAATCTGGATCAGATAACTGCCCGGAGCGCACCTTGATCACGACTTTGCAATATCTGAGGCTCAAAGCAACTCAGAAAAGGTTATAAACATTCATTTTTATGAGACCATTCTAACACATTCTAACTGTTCTGTATCGACGTTGCACTTAGTGCAAAATGGAGAGGTGAAGAGGGGGTGAAGTACTCGCGAACTACTCAAAATGAGTTGTCACAGGACGTCCGCTAAATTAGCGAACGCCTCGCCCTTCTGCTAGGCGTACACCAATATTACCAAACGCTAATCTTTGATCACAAATCTACGAGAGAGTCCTGAAGGGATGATAAATAGAAACTGAGACTCTTGGCATTGGTGTGGAGAAACTGGGAGCAGACCGAGGGAGCGATTGCTCAGGCCGCGCGGAGCGTATTAGCCTTACCTCGAGGGTTGTTGAGCGCCGCTTCAGTGGCCTTCCTGCCCTCCCCGCAGTGGCTCTGGTCGAACGGCAGGCATTGCTCTCCCGTCCCCGCCACTACTTCAAGGTTGCGTGCCGGATCCTTGGGCTGCCCGAGGTTCCTCACTCTGTACACCCTGCGGCTGCTGGTGTCAGACACGTAGAGGACCTCACCGACCGGGTCCATGGCCAGATAATACTTGTGTGCGGGGCTGGTACTTGAGAAAGCAGACAAGGTAAGATAAGAGTGAGGTGAAACTGGAAACTGGATTTTCTTTTCTTTTTTGCAGAAACATAAAACGAGTATTTACTATGGGAACCAGCTCGGATTTGTACAACAGAATCTCTGTTATGATTACACAAGAATACGAGTTGAAGAAAAGTTACTTGGATGCAATCAGGTTATCTCAGTAACTAGCATTAATATAAGACTCTGCCTGGGCTGAAGTAAGATTAATGTCCTCTCATTTACATAGTGCAGATGGCCACAGTCTCAACAGCCCAACTGTGAGCAGTACTTCTAGGATTGTGCTGTGAGTAAAGATCATTATTTTCTAATAAAAAATTCAGTAATCTACATATGCCTGACTTATGGTGATGTGAAAAAAAGAGTTTCTATAACTATCCATATAGCCATGAGAAAAACAGAGTACACTCCCCATGATTTAGAAGCTTATAGAACCACTTTTAGTTATGATACCACAAAGCAGTTGTTTAATGTTGTTTCCTATATGAGAGACTTCTTTACAATGCAGCGTTGAGATTTGCAGACATTTGTTCTGGCAACTCTTTTACAGTTCAGCCTCTATGTTTTAGCAGCCCAAGGTGTGGACTTTGACTGTACTTTGCCTTGATTCTTGACCTTTTCCTCAGTTGGCTGCTGTTTTGGATCATTGTCCTGTGATTGAACAAGTTTGGTAAAGTTTGGTAAGGTAAGGTAAGTTCATCTATATAGCACATTTTCAGCAGCAAGGCAATTTAAAGTGCTTTACGTGAATTAAATGGAAATACAAACAAAACAACAAACCAAAGGAAAGAGCAAAAGAAGAAAACAGAAAACATAAAAGTATAACCCCATGTTTAAGGAGAAGTAGTCCGTGATTTCTAAACTGGTCGGGGTTTCTCTGGATCCTTGTTCTGATAATGCTGATCTAAGGTAATGAGTAGTTTCTCTGGATAAGCTAATAGGAGTTTCTCTGGAGTCTAAGGTTTAGTCTTAAGACCAGGGGTGGGCAATACCAGTCTTCAAGGGCCAGAGTCCTGCAAGCTCCCAGGTACAACAGATTTCAACCAAACAGCTGAATTACCTCCTCAATACAGTCAAGATCTCCAGAGTCCTACTAATGACCTCATTATTTGACTCAGGTGTATTGATGCAGAGACTCAGGTGAAAGCTGCAGAACACTGGTCCTCAAAGACTAGAGCTGCCCACCCTCGCTTTAGACCAGACAGTCTAACTTTGGCTTTAGAAAACTTTGGTAACCACACGAATTCATTGGTTAACCCAATGACAGCAAAGTGTCAAAGTCCTCTGACTGTGAAACAAGCACAAAGCATTACTTCTCCTCCACTATGCTTGACAGTTGGTGTGAAGGTGTTGTTGTTGGCATGCTATGTTTGGTTTTCTCTACATCTCTACTTTATGTTCCAAGGCTGATTTGCAGAAAGTCTTGTGCTTCATTCAGATGCAACTTTGCAAACCCAAGTCATACAGCCATTTTGTTTTTGGAGAGAACCTTACAGCCTTCAGAGCAAACAGCACATGATCAGTGGGGTTTTTTGTACTGTTTAAGATTTAACATTGTGACGGCTGACAAGTCTGAGATAAAGCTTCTGGCTTTTTAGGGCATTGTTTTAACACACCTTTATGCTTTATGCTTCACAGCAACAACCTTCCAAAACCCGGGATTCATAGAAGTTGTAACATTGATAATGTTCAGTCAAGTGCTTGAATTGCTAGCACCTTGCTGCTATGTTCCCACCTGAATAATACAGAACCAGCAAGTGTGACTTTATGTGTTCATATAAAATATCCATCCCTCCCTCCCTCTATGTCCATTCATCCATGATTATTCTTTTTCAGGATTTTGGGGGGATGAAGGGGAGAGAAGAAGGGAGAAACTGTGGACAGGCCACCAAGCACCACTTAGGCAAACGAGAAAAAAACACGCATGAACAAAATCATACAATTTTGAGAGACCAATTATCCCAATATATATGTTTTAGGGCACTTTTCCACTGATAACTGCACAACTCAACACAACTCGACTCTAAATTGCATGGTTTGAGTCATTTTCCCTTACAATTGAGTGCCACCTAAACCCAACTTGGGATCCAGAAACCAAAAATGTATGTGACTTGATCTGTATGAGACACAAACACAACAGACAGCGAGAGAAAACCAGACGGGGATTTTAAACCCAGGACTTTATTGCAGGAAAGCAACAAGGCTGACAACTGCACAATTTTTATTTCTTTAAGCATTTCAGCCTATTTTCCATTACCAGCAATGCTATAAAATCCATTTATGTGTATGTGTTGCTCGGCGGTAGAAGCGAGGTCGCTCTGGGTCGAGCAGAGCAACTCAGGATGCCGCCCTGCACTTTTTGCCCAAGTTAAAAATTAATAACGCAGGTTCAACGGTACAACTCCACAAACACTAACACAGAGGAGAGGCTCGCAGTTTCTCAGTGTCTGGAGCAAATGATTAAAGATATATTGCGATGCAAAGAAAAAGCTGTGATTTGGAAGGACATGTGTAACAATATGGGAGTAAGAGTTGAGGTTGAAAGTCTTTTGCTTCCTAAAAACTACGAGCTTACTCTTTCTTTACAATCTGTTTACTCTGACTTAGAGTACAAGTTGATGTCTAAATATAATACTTTCATCAACAACTGATACCCTCAAGAAAAATATTGCTCCGTTAGTTGCCCCCTCCTCACCGTACTTTTGACTTTTTGATTTTAGCTCCACAACGAGCACAGCGCTCTCCCTCTTTGTCCTGGCCAACCTTCAGCGCAAACCGTCGTAGTTCGGCCTTTTGTCTCACTGCACTGACACGAGCAATAAGATTAATATTTAAAAACAGACTCCGATGGTCGGATGTTCTCTCCTTAGAAGGTTGGCAGCTGTTAAATGTTTGCAACCTTAATGTATGATAATAAACTTCAAGTTGAAGTAAAAAAAAAAAAAAAAAGAAAAACAGATTTTTGGGCAGTTGAAGCAGTTGCTTCTGCAGGGTCACTGAAAATGTTTTCCTTTCTTGCCACTGTTAAAACTCATCCAAAAGTGCCAGACCAGCAAACTTCACCTTTTTTTTTTGAGGTAAAACATTTTAGTGAAACGGAGCAGCGGTTTAAATCACTTCGCCTGGGTGCTACTTTTCCTTTTTACATCCTTTGGAAGAAGAAAGATTTTTTTTTTTTTAGGTGTTACCATGACTGTACTGATAGTCATTAAAACTTTATTTTCCCCATGACTATATAGCTGAAATTCAAAATAATAGAGCTCGAGCTAAAGTTATAGCGTGTACCTTCAACGTTTCACTTTCAACCAAAAGCCACAGAGATTCAAATATTTAACAAAAAATAAAAGAAGAATATAAAGCTGTTATACCCTTGAAACTTTAAAGTATTTTTTGAAAGTAAGCATTTCTGTGGAAAAATAAAATTAATTGTCTTGGATCCAGACAACCGCATTGCAAAAAACCCCCCCCAAAACATTGGGGACTGTAAGCTGACAGTATTTTAGCCGTTTCAAGCAGTGACTGTAGCTCTTTTATATAATTTAACTCAGTTTCTCAAGCAAACTATTCTCTTCTTTGCTGCGAAGAGTCCCTTAAGGAGACTGTGAGTTTAGGCTGGCGTCAAACTCAAAGCAGGTTTCTTGAAGATGATCAAATGTAGAGTTTTTACAAGTAAGTTTCAGGTCATTATTCTGCTGCCATGAACTGCAGAACTCTCTGACATTGGGCAGTCTGTTAAGTGCCAGTATAAACTAAAATCAATGCGCTCTGTACTGATTCTGGGGAGCCGGGACAATGAGGCGGTCCAAGGGCAGCTAAGTGTCCCCCGTGTCTCTCAGTGGAGATTGTACTCTTTTCGTAGAAGGTTTGATTGTTTTCTTTTATAACCGGCTGCAACACGGCACATTTTCTCTGGACTGTCGTACATTCAGCTGAAACGATGAATGAACTCAGTCACAATTATACTCCAAGTCTCCCTTGTTCTCTTCCGACCATTTCGACGGTCCTTCTGGACAATTTAGTTTCGGGTTTGTACTTAGTACCAAATGCAGGGAAATCGCCCTGGGTTTGTTAAACAAGCCTCTTTTCCAACAGCAAATTGTTCTCATCATGCTAAAAAGGAAGTAAGTCAAACGCAACAATAAAATGTCTTCTTTGAATCGTTTTCTTCTTCTTCTTTTTTTAAAACCGTGGGGCTCTTAAACTCCAGAACCAGTTTATATCATGTTTGAGTGCAAGTTTCCACTTGTAAAAGAGTTTTCTGGCTTAAACCTATCACACTGATGCGCTACAATGATTTAACTTTAATCTTTTTTTATATATACTGAACTGAGAGATGCCTCATAAATAACAAATAGATTTTTTTGTTGTGCCGTTATTGTTTATTTCTTGACGGACCTTCCGAACCTGCGGATCAGCGTCGTATGCCGCACTAATTGGATTCCATGAGTCAGAGATGTCACAAGGAAATTGCGAATCGTACAAAGGAGTTGAAGTAGCGCTTGAAGTCGGCGCGTCGCAAACAAAGATGAGCTCAAAAGAACCGGCGGTTGGTAAGGCTGTAGCGAACTGTAATGATGAGTGCAGCTCCTAATTCTGGAGGAGCGGGACGAATCGCGTACCGTTGACTTTATTTAACCACGCTGAAGTTTGTTTAGGAGCTTGTCTGGAGCGCACCCAGTAGAGATGACACTACTCATATTTAAATGTTCCACACTTGCATGAATAATACTTTCAAATCTACACTTTCTTTCTTTTTTCAAGCTATTTTAAAAGATGTTTGTAGAAAGAGAGTCCCGTTCATATCGAAGCCTCATTTGTAACAGAATGTTTATATTAGGCGCAATGTCAAGATGGCTTAAGGTAATTTAAATGAAATGCCAGAGAAAGCTGCTGCTGGAGTCGGGTTTCCTCTGGCTGTATGGAGCTTGGAGCCAGCCATATATCGTCGCTCACAGCAGAACCATTTTTTAAATTAGTTTTGTTTTTACAGATATGAATGGCTCTTTGTGTATGTTTGGGCTCCAGAACTTTGCTTATTTACCTTGGCTAGATTTATTTTTACGGCGTTTCCTCGCTGGACACAGAAATAAAATCCACTGTATGTAAATTTAATTGGCCATAAAGTATCTTATCCTATCTAAAGTTTAATCGGACGGGAACATTTTGTGCATTAACCACTTGCAAACAGTCACTAAGTTAGAAGTATTTCTTCTGTGTTATTGCTTAAGTCAGAATAACTAAAATAAAGGTTATTACATTATTATAACTAATCCAATCATCATTATATCGCTTCCGCATTTTTGTTTTTAAATGAGAAAAAAAAATTAGATGACATATTTGTTTAAATTTTTTGTGTAAATATTATACCATGCTATAAAACAACGGTGAATCTGAATTATTCAGCAGTGGAATCAGAAGAAACAATAAAATAAAATAAAAAAAACAAGGAGAGCAAAAACTGAGAAAAGCGTTGAACCAGATGAACTAATCAGAGGAGATGTGGAGCAGCTGTTGCAGAATGGAAGCAGGAAAACTGAGGTAGAAACTAATTAACTCAAATGATCCAACAAACCAAGAGAAAAACAGCCTGACAGTATTCTGAAAGAAATAAATTCAAACGCACAAGGAACAGAAAACAAGAGGAAACTAAACACAAAAAGAACAAAGAAATATGGCAACGATGAATACAGATAAAGGAACTGAATATAGAAAAAAAAGAAAATGATTGAGACCTAAACTCAAATGACAGCCAAAACATTTATATTTTTCTTTATTTGATCTATAATAGTTTCCTTTCTTAGTTAATCATTAATTAGTCGATATTGGCTAAGATATTTCTACAAAATGTTACAAACAGGTGCATATTTATATGTGTCCTATATAAATATGCATCTTAGTTGAGTAACAGTTTTTTACACTGAGGTAATTTGGGTGGTTTTATGGGAGTTCAGTCTTAGACCATCTATTTGCTTGCATAAATTACACTTATTTACATATCAGACAGAGATGAGGAGCTCCATATGCAAGTACAAATATGCAGACCATAGGTTAGCTTGGTGCAGAGTGTAATTCTTACCATAAGCTACATCCTCACACGTTTTCTTTTTAGAACCAACACGTCCAAGACCATTTACCGGCACATTTATTTATTTGTTTTTAAATATGCCGTATTTCATCACTCATATCTTATGCATGCATGTATCCCAGACAGTGTTTCTGCTTTTGATGCCAGGTGATGTATATTTTATTTGATGGCTTTAGCTGTTATTCTCATCATTTTTCAGAGGGGGTGGGCGTATTTCCCGGGATATAACAAAACAAAAGCGGTGACAGTAAAAGGAAGGCAGAGCAACATCAACAAAGAGTGGGTGTGGGTGTCGGGGTGTGGGGAACACATGTGGAACCCAGACCGCTGCTGCAGCTAAACTGAATGAGTCATATGGGCTCATTATCTTACAAAAGGTGGAGCGATCGCTTATTGATCTGAGGTCTCAGACGCGAGGCGTGCTTATGTTATTATTTCGTCAGCCGTCACTGCAGGCCTCACACCTGCGTTAGCATATCGCGAACATAATTTACCCTTAAAGCGACTGCGAGCTGCACTGTGCCAACAATGTCACCGCTCAGCCGCGTATAGAGGACTTGACTTACCGATGCACCATAGCTGCGGTTCGTTAATTACAAAACCTTTGATATCGCGGGGCTATTGTGTTCCGACTATTGAGACCCGAACACAATGATTCCCTGGAAAAAATAAAAAGGGGAATTTAAATTTTGCACTTTAAACACAGCTAACGGGAGGGTTCAAAGCGATACTTTGTGCTCTGAAATCCAATGTCAGCTGGGGTCTGGTCAAAGGCTTCCCGCTAATTAAACCTGAAGACATCCTGATAAAGTGTTTTTTTTTCCCTTTGCCTTTTTCCTGCAGCTATTAAAAAAAAAAACACCTTTCAATGGAAACTTGAAATGTCAGGAAACAAATTATGTTGCCACGCTTTTGCATCTTCAATATTTTTGCTCATTTAAGCCGACAAACCTTTGTGTTGTAGCTAATAGGCTCCTAAAATGTTCCCTTGATTGTGACCACAGGTAAACGCTGCTAACCTTTACTATTAAAAACGAGAAGAAAAAAAAACACATCCGTTTGATAATGGTCTCCACCTTTCAGCAAACCTTAAAAAAAAACAACAACAAAAAAAACACAGACAGGGGTGCTGTCAGTCATCGAGTCCATTAAGTGCATAACTGTTTACAGAGTTCAGCCCTGAACTCCACATCCATAATTTAAACTGGATCCTCTGAGAGTTTCTCACCGGCTTTCAGAAAGTGCCACAGCTCAGCACTGCTTGGGATATTTTCTCGGGGGCCTGCTGAAGCTACCACAGAAGGAATTTGCATCGTGCATATTACAGACTGCAAATCATTTCTCTGGCATTTTTCCTCCGCTTCGATCCCTGCGCATGCATCCTGAGCAGGGAAAATGAGCGACAACAGCAGCCACATCACAGGCGCTCCCCCCTTCCAGCCCTTCCTGGCTCCTTCCGCGTCCGATGACAAAACAACCATCAGAGTTGATCTACTGCGGCTGTTCTTTCTTCCCATCTCTTTGAATCAACCGTTTGGGAACTCAGATGGCAAAGTTAATCAGCCTCCCCCCCTCGCACCTCCTTGATCAGATTCAAAAAGGGACAAAATATACGGCGGTTTCTGAGAGGAAGTGCTTCCTATAGTTTCCCTTTAGAAAGCACCTTGTTTTAAAGCTGCTCCCTTTTTCTTTTTTTTTCTTTTTTTTTTAGCTGATAGGCACTTTGCTGGGAAGGATGCATGGTGAAAAGCTTTGAAAGTTGAATAGGAATGAATTATTAATGTATCTGACTTTGGTAGAACAATGGAAGAGAATAAAGAAGAAACGCTAACATACTGCTAACAGTAAAAAAAAAAAAAAAAAGGCAGCCGTGGAGAGGAAGAAGGAGGCAGGAACTAAAAGCAAAAACCTCCAGGGGGTGGAAGAAAGAGTCTCCAAAGTGTGCCCCAAGAAGAATCCAGTTCATGCAAATTAAACCCAGGACTCCAGATCTCCTATCCCTCACATTTCCAGTTGTATGAGTGTCTTTCAATTTGCTGCATTTCACAACAGCATTCAACCAGCTCAGACTGGTTCACTTCATGTGGATTTAAAAGTCAACGCAAGACGGCCGACGTCGAACGTTCAAAGTGTTTAGCAACAATAAACCCGTTCTTCTATTCAGTTTCAATGATACATCCATGAACACTTTTTAACAGTTTGAAGCACTTTATGCGGTCCCTTATGACTAGACGGGTTTGTTTGCGGCAGATAGTGACTCCTTGATTCGTCTAATCGTTGTAGATAAAACATCGTTTTGCCCACTTTGTGTCGGTTAAACCGTTTTATCTGTTGGGTTTTGCTTTTCTTCCTCTCTCAATGTGAGTTATAAACAGCTCTGCTCTGAGAGTTTCAGTGTTTCACAAAGATGCTCATACGCATAGCACGTAAAACTACATTTTGTCTGGTTACAACTAACTTCAGTGTGTCTTATTGGGATTGTTTTTTATTTGTGACGGACCAACACACAGTAGCACATACAGTATGTACAGTATATTAAAGTGGAAAGAGTTGGGTGGGAGTTTGTGATCAGCCACTTTAGTGCAGAAAACCTAGTTGTACCAGTTGTTTTCAGAAATCATCAAATTGTTA
The DNA here is from genome assembly GCF_001444195.1 of Xiphophorus couchianus. Taxonomy (NCBI): domain Eukaryota; kingdom Metazoa; phylum Chordata; class Actinopteri; order Cyprinodontiformes; family Poeciliidae; genus Xiphophorus; species Xiphophorus couchianus. The sequence goes on along the minus strand of NC_040250.1, from coordinate 24,068,207 downwards.
AGCAATAACTTCTGGCCACAGACTCCACAAATCAAGCTCTTATGGAAGAGTGGCAAGCGGAAAGTCAATGTTGAAAGAAAGCATGTTCTAGTCAGATATACTCAAAAATACACCTCTTCTACCTAACAAAACACTATAAAGAAACATAATATACGTATATACATTATGTATATTGCTTAGTTTTTTTGATTTTAAAAATACAATTGCTGTTTTGATTTTTATTCCAGGTTCGGAAAAAAAATGTATTTAGGTTTGGTGGCAGAAATCTAAACATAGTCTTGAACATACGATCAGCCTCGTAAAACATGGTGGCAGAAGCCTCATGCTTTGAGTTTGTCTTTCTAGCCAGGAAAGGAAAGCCGATCACCACTGGATAAGTTTCATGGAGATTACAACTGGACAATACTTTAAGAAAACTTTAAAATCTGAAAACGTGTAGCGTTGGTTGGAATAGCGTTGGTTCACCTTCCAGCAGGATAAAAGAAAACCTTAACATACAGCCAGCGCCACATTAGCTTAAGCTAATAAATAGCTCAAAGTCCAAACCTATATTCACTTTGGAACCTGAGTTGAAAATCTATATTTCCATCCAGTCTGAGTTTATTTTGCTGGTAGAAATAATAATAATTACAGTACAAGTTCCACACTTAACCAGGAGGAGACCAAATACAAATCCATTGTATGTTTTATTCTGTGCTGGCTGGGCACATTGAATAAATTACACTGTAATTACGTAATAACAAATACTTTTAAGGTTTAATACAAATATTTTTGCGAGGCAATGTACTTCCATGTGTTTTTTGCGGTTTAATCCTTTTCTTTCCTTCAAAACAATTCATTACTTCCTCTGTTTTCTTTCAAGACCTCACATTCTTTCCAATTAAAACTCTGGCAACTGCAGCGCTACCCTGCTGAGGTGGATGCTCCCCCAATTGGGGGAACAATGGCTGAGGCTTCATGGTTTGAAATTATACTCCAAATTGCGATATTTACATTTTCACACTGCGTGCGGCCGTATGTACACACCGTCCAATAAAAACCAAGCCATAAACTAATGTTGTGATATTTACGTGGCCTGTAACTTTAGCACGTTGGAAATAGAGTTCCTCATACTAGAACTCTGCGACTTGAAATCGGATAAACCATCTTCCTCAACAAAAACACCCAGAAGCACACCGACAAACACACGCACACACACAAACGATTGGCTCAATATAACCCAAGATAGCCGAGGACAGCCACACACACACAGAACCCCGACAACATCTGTTTAATCTTCTGTCGAACACGGCGCATCAAGCTCGGGGCCAGGGATGATGGTGAAGCCATTCCCAGACTTGTGCTTTTATTTCGGCTCAGGGAGCAAACGAAGCCGCAGTACATCCCCTGCCCCAGCCCCCCAACAGACTTTTAGTAATCCCCTAAAAATGAAATCCTTGACATTCTGGCTGATTTCCAGTTTACAAATTTAATATCGCCTGGTGGAATTTTAAATAGGGATTTAAGAGATCCAACCGCAAAAGGGAGTAGTGCATGAGGAGGTGATGGTCGGCTTCTGTTCGCCCGGGAGAAAGTCAGCTCAACGCAATTTTCAGCAAATAGACCCGTCTGAAGTGGAAAGAGCCATTATACGACATCTTCCCATTATTTTATTTCTTCTTCTCTTGATACGGGACGTGTGCTTGCAGTTGACTGTGCATTTATACAGATAAGGAGCTAATGAGGGGTTCTCACCTGTGTCTGGTGTCCCGGTTCCTGATGATAAGCCATGGAAAGGTGTTTAAGAGAAAAGAACATCGTTATTACAATGCGAAGAAAAGACGAGCAGCAATGCAAAGAAAGTAAAACCAAAAAACGTTTTTTACACAGTTGATGATGAAGCATCAGAGATCTAATACGTAAAATATGGAGACCCTGAAGGTTTAGCATTGGGAGCTAAACTGCTTAATTTACAGATTAATGACACTTGAAAAGGATCCTTTTATTTGCAGATGACACATTGTTTTCACGGAATGATTTCAAATGATCTCTGCATTGGAATTAAATCTATAGACAATAGATGTGATTATCATGGTGATGAATTTTCAATAGGGGTATCTGAGGTAAATGTTTTGGGAGTAATTTTAGATTGCGAACTTAGTTGGAAGTGTCATCCAGTGCTATGAAATACGTACTTGCCCCCGTACAGGTTTTTGCTGTTTTGTCACAATTATATATGTTTTTAAATGATTTCAAATGGCATTGGCCTTTATCTAGGACAGAAAAGGTCCATCCAAACCATACCAGTCCAATGTCAAAACATAATTCCCCACCCCTGAAAGGTTTAGTACAAAGTCACCAGCCACTTCCAGGCTTAATTATTACCAGAGCTGTAAAATCAGGAAATTAGTTAAGTACAACCAGAACCAACAAACCAGGCCCCAATCTAAAGAAACTGAAGAACGAATAAGAAATAAAGCGGCTGACATTCATCACTTTGGAAAAGGTTTAAAAGCCATTTCTTTGGGGAACCGGTGAGCTACAGTGAGAGCCATTATCTGCAAATGGAGGAAAAAATGGAACAGTGGGGAGGCTGCCTCGGAGAGGCTTACCAAAATGAATTACTGGAAGAGTGTATTGACAGCATGTCGCCAAAGACGCAGAACTACTTCTAAAGCTCTGCAGGTCTTACATGTCTCAGTTAAGGTCAGAGTTCACGATTCAGCAATAAGAATGAAAACCACGGGAAAGATCGCAGGTGGAAGTCGCTGCTGACCACAAAGAACACAGAGCTGCTTCTGATATTTACTAAAAAGATGTCTTGATTATCTCTATGACTTTTGGGTAAACATTCTGTGAACGGATGAGAGAAGAACTGATTTGAAGTTGTATTATGTTAAATGTATCTATAAATCCTATCAAGTTGAGACTTTAAAGTTCAAGCGCTCTTCGGGTTACGTAGCAAGATGAAGATCCTAACCAAATCAGAACAGCTACCACCGAATGGATAAATAAAGAGAGAGTAACAAAATCAATACTTTGGAGAAGCCTAGTCAAAGTCCAAACTTAAGCACAAACTCTTCCACACCTCTGGAGTCATTGGCAGCCATTATAAACATTTGATTTTAATAATTGCCCCAAAGGTTGTTTAAAAATTTTTTTTTAAATGGGGCCAGGTTAGTTTGGATAGCTTTTTTCTCTTAATAAGTTAAATAATTTGAAAGTTCAAATTTTATATTTGCTCAGGTTGTCTTTGCCTAATATGCAGTACATATTAAAAGTGCAGAGTAGAGATTAAATAAGTTCAATAAAACTGAAATTCTGAAAAAATTCAGACACTGCAGTCCTCTCATATCGCGGGATTAGGTTTGATTCAGATGGCTGTATTCCTTCACATTAAATATTAAGTTAAACAGGAAGCTTTTTGGCATTTCCTCCCAGGGGACGGGGAGGTATCAGATAAAGTCTCCGTGAAACCAGAAATATTAGTCAGAGGCACGATAATGACAGCAAATGAGAGAGTTAAGTTACATAAGAAGAGCACTCTGCAGGACAAATGACTGTGCAATCCCATTGAGATTTTACGCTTGAGAAAATACAGAAATGGGGAATGTAGTGCCTGCAGCACAGTAGGAGATATCATCATAATCCACAGGAAAAAAAGAGTCTTTGTTTCACAGAAAAGCTGCTCTCACATCCTAAAGAGGTAGATTAAGGCCTGTGATGTCTGAACCTCACATTTTCTGCCTTTTGCTTAAAAGACAAACTTCAGAGCATTCAGCTGAGATCAAACAGATCAGTTGTGCCGATGCTAGCCCAGAGCTAATGCAAAGCTAACCCCTTATCAGCTGAGCTAATTTTTTTTTAATAAACATCGAAAAACACTGAAACACATTCTTCATGTGTGCACATTGTCATGTAGACACATGAAAATGCCCAAGTTCTCAACTCTCACTTGAGTTCAAGTATGGTCCTCGTGTATCCGTCCGGATGCACCCTCCGGATGAAGTTGAAGTCTCCGATGTAGAGGGAGCCGTCGGGCCCGCTGGCCAGTGCCACGGGGGCGAACAGCATCATGTCCCGAGCCGCGCCACTGCAGCTCGGGCCGCAGGGGACGCTGCGATAGAAGCCGTTCCCCATGACGGTGCTGATGACCGGGGGCTGCTGGGATAGGAAGATGTTTTCTCCGTTTCCTTTATGCAGGATTCCTGAGGAAATAGACACGCAATAAATCTTTAAAAGTCCTCAGAACCATTGCCCGAGTCAGTGCATTCCCTCGGGGCAACGCATTCCTAGTTTGTTTTTTTGCTGAAGTTTAACAAAACAAGTACTATGAAAAGCCACATCCAACTTTTTGTGCCGTCTAAATTTCCAGAAGTATGCTGACTCATTCCTATTGTTTTTATGTTAATTTAACAAGCTGACATCTTATAAAGTCATTTATTGTGGCACTTTGACGCCTTATGAATTAATGATTGCCAACAAAAAAAACAATATAAAAAATACAATTAAAAATTAGGCCAAGCTGAAGAGTTCACCCACCACTGCGAAAGTTGAGAGCATGGTGTTTGTCCAAGGACCAGCCTCCAAGATTAGAGGGCACCAGTTCAAATCCATGCATCAGAGCTGTCCTCCTTTCCCAGTGGATGACTCCGGGACATGACTCATACTCATAACCCACTGATACTGGAAGGCAAAGGCAGACACACAAGAGAGCACTTCAGTTTTGTGCAATAATTGTTTTGACTAGGCCCTACTACAAGCATCCATGTACACTGACATTTTTAAAAGGTTAAAGTTTCAGAAGCGCAAACATTTTCCGTCTTATTCTTCCTACTTTTTAGGACCTTTAAATGAGATGCATGACAAACTCAAAAGCTTTCTCCGCCCAGTGCTGCCACCGCTGGTCAGCTAGTCAAAGAGAAGAATCCAAAGATTATCTCCGAGTTCCATGTTTGGAAACATGAATAATTATTGTATAGAGAAAGAAAATCCATACAATAATTATGTACTCTTAAACTGCAGTTTAGTTTGACAGGCTAACAGGAACATGCTTGGTTAAACAGTCAATTGCAAGTATCCGAGTAGATAGCCAACTAATTGACCAGCTAATATCAGCATTTTATACTTGTGTTGCTTTATAAAGAGCTGTACAGTAAATGAGCGTGCTACAAGAAATTTGACGGTGAAAACAACAAATTCGCTTAGCATGTTGCTTTTTAATGTTTCTCTCAAAATATCAAATACATTATCTTCAGAGAGATAGCTAGCTAGCTAGAAAGCAATAGTCAGATATCTGTCAAAGAGTTATCAAGCTATAGCTATTTATCTCGCTAGCAGATAGATAGATAGATAGAAGCCATTGTTTAGTCCTGACAATAGCTTAATTTCCCCATTTTCAACAAAACACTCCAGAACCACTAGAAACCCACATTTTGTATGCTTCCTGTGTCTCTCTGAGAGCTGAATTGTATTGAGCACTGAGTTAGATGAAAGGCGTTGTAGCGAGACCTCATCAGTGTAAGTTTTTGGGAGAGATCAGCGAGAAGAGTAGGCGTAATCAGGAGTCCGTCTTCATAAGGAAGCCCTAGAATTAGCCGCCTGGCCTCTCAGATGTAATGATACGCTGTGTGTGGTTTCCCTGTATGAGAAACAACTATCAACAGCTCTTTTTTTTCCTACTTGGCAGGGGGAACCGTGCTGCACCAGCAATTTGCTGCTTAAAATATGCTACGAGCCAACAGGTGACAAAACTGTTGGAGATCTCAAGACATGTAAACACAAACATTTATGTCGCTCTTCAATCTACAATATCACACACAGCACAGTCAAAAACAAGACTGTGAATAAAGCTAAGGCATATTTTAAGGCAAAAAAAAAAACTGCTAAAAAAATGTACGCCTTAAAAACAAACCAATCAGAAGTGACAGTATAATTTTTTTTACTATACAGTAATGCATTTATTTAATAGTATGATGTGAAATGCTTGCAATGTGTCATTTGTAATAATGCCCTGTATTCCAGTGATTCTCATAGTTAGGGCTGCGACTAACAATAGTGCGGTCTTGAGATCATCTTTAGAAATTAAAGCAGTTAAAAATTATAATGGTAAAGCATATTTTAATAGTTGCAAAAAGATGAAGCTAAATGTAATGTAATGCAATTTCAATGTGCCTCTACTTAACCAAACTGAGTGGAAAAACAAACATAACACTTCTGTTATTTGAAGGTCAAAACCTGCACATACACATATAACATTTTGAGAACGTTCTTAAGTTTTGATCACTTCACACATTCAGCGGATCTAACATTTAGATAGCACGTAATTATTATTTTGAGAATTAATAACCATACATAAAGAAGAAATGGAGGGGAATAATGAGAGCGTTCTTATTAAACTAAGTTGTTTTCCTTGCCTTAAAACAAAGTTCTTGTTGAGATACAATACTGGAGTTAATTTATTCTCAAATTTGCGATTAGCTGTAAAATCATAGTTTTTTTTTTGTCCTTTAAACCTCAAAGAGATACTGTGTGAGGGATATGTCAGGGTTTTTCAATTAAATTCTGTCATATTCTTTGTCCGTAATCAAAAATAACATGACAGGTGACACGCTCTGTGGATGTTTAGGTTTGCTATGATTTCTTTTGTACTTTCTGATATCAGGCGTTGTTTTTCATTACTTTGTATTTCGGTGTTCTGTTTTGCAGCTTGATAAAATCATATTGGATTTTCCCATGTGCTGCTTTTGTTTTATTTCTGTATCTGTTTCAGTTTATCTTGCTTTCTGCTCTTCACACACCACCTGGCCGAAGACGCTAATCAGCATACCTGCTACTTGTTAGGATGCTTTCGGCTCGTCCATCTGGTAACTACGGAGACAGGCACTTTGTAGCAGCAGTGTTTGAAGTTTCTACTGTAACTTTTCATCGGCTGCATAATGCTGTAGAAATGTCTCCTGTATACTTTAAAAGTGATGTCTAGGGCTTTAATGAGGCAAAATTCCAGATCATGGATTCAAAACACTCATAACAATGAAGCTTCTTATAAAAGTTGTTTTGAACAATGTCCTGTGGACAGATGAGACAAAAGTAGAAACATTTGGCTATAATGCTATGCATGGTAACCATAGTGATAGATCTGCTATTTTAAGTTTTTTTTTTTTTGTAAACATGGAGTGTGGGTATTCATCCAACCAAACACAACAATGACTTCGTGAGGGAAAATCTAGATTTGGAACGACTGAGAGAGAGTCCAAAAGTAATTTAACAACAACAAAACAAATGTGTGGGGTCACTTTAAAGAGGAATGGACATCTTCACATTCTGATAGATTTAGAGAACTGTCAAATTCAAATTCAGAAATACTTTATTAATCCCAAAGGGAAATTAAATGTTGTTGTAACTATTATTTATTCAAAATTCGTCAGAGAGTTATTGTAGATGCAAATTTGATGAGGTAAGAGAAGATTACCTGCAAATATATATTAATATTGCTAAGTCAAGATGAAGCATGTTCCCAGACTGAATCAAAAATGCTTTAAAGGGGCAGTATTGTGTATTTTCCAGCACTTAGTGCCATTTTATTGCACAATCAAGTAACTATGTTGCCTTCAGTAGTCAGAAACATGATGTATTTTTATAACACAGCATCAAGCAAAACTGGGCGCCTTGAAAACTGAATGTAACACCTTGAAATTGGCCTGTGTCACTTTAAGAAGCTCCTGCTCTTTGCTGACTCAGGGAGTCATTACAATCATTCCCAATTATGCGATTTACATCCGTTCTTAGGAGCATTGAGCTGAGAAGTAGTTCGTATGATGAGCTGAGCAGACACACATTTCCACCAGATGCTCCTTTCTGCTGCTGCTGCTGCTAGTTTGAAGGAACTGAGGATTGGCGGCATGGAGCTCCATGACGGAGAAGCTCGGCTGGAGACTGCAGCTCCAAACAGGAGCTTTGTGGAAGTAGGCAAAGCTATGAGCACACCCGAATGGTTGCCATGGGAGATTAGAGAGTTTCTCAAACATGCATGAAAGAATGAAGGCCAGACTCCAGGTATGTTTTTGATGAGGCAAAAACATTATAATTTGATGTAAAGCAAAAAAAAAACTAATTCTACAAAGTACTTCCAGTATAATACAGTTTTGCATCTTTTTATCTTAAACTTTTACATGTCTCCTCCCAACAGATTTGTCTGTCACATGACATGAAAAAAAAACATATTTATTGCAGTCTCACTATTTGTAGCAAAATATTTAGCATTTTATTAGGGGTGTACAGACTTTTCAGAGCCTTAAGTAAACCAAACATTAGTATGGAGTGCAACAGAAGCACAAGCAAAGTTTGGGAAACAAAAACAACTGACTAACCTCATAGACTAGTTAATCATTAGTGTAATAAACAGTATAATTAGTGGGTGAGTGAACAATTAAACACTTTGACATCTCTTACTCACTTAGCATGTATAAATCCACAGTTTGTATTGCTTTCTTTACTTTGATTTTGCATTTCTCAAAAGAAAAAAAAATTGATCCTGCTTTAGTGAAACATCTGTTCTCACAGCATCTTCATCAGATGACGACGTCAAGAAAGGCAAACAACAAGTTAAATAGTGCAACGACTTCCAGGAAAGCTGAAAGTACCGGAGCAAATTTTCTCAGTGCTATAAGGAGGATGGGGGGGGAAGGACAACAAATAAACAAAGCATAAAACAGTAATTTAGTGCTTTGTTTATACCGAGATGAAAAGCATTGTAATTATCTTGAGGCAAATACTTTTTTGTTGTTTTTTTTACACCTGGCATGAAATCACAGTTCACGGAGAATCTGAGGTCGGGTTTAGTAACCCGACGTGTTTTGTGTGATTGAACCATCTGGCACGTCAGGTTAGCTTTTCGACAAGAATCCAATTGAGAACCACGACCAATTTACTGACCATTTAGACTCTTTTTTTTTTTTTAGGAGGTGGACAATGTCATCCTGGAACAAATCCCTCTCATCAATCAAGGTTCCTCTATAACCAAAGTCTTATTTTTAAGGTCATTATGTCAGTATGGAGAAATAAAACAGTGGGTGTCCGATACTCTTTGCACAGTCATTCTAGATTGATATCAGACAGGCTAAATGAAAATAATGATACTCTTCAGGGGGACGAAGGCTTGACATATCTGATCCTCGAGACGCAGAGGAGCGGTTGTCGCTGTCAATCACCGTTGGCACTGATCTCTCTTAACTGGGCTCACTGTAGGCCCGCAGGCATGCGAGCTGATTAGAGCTCAAGGGAAAAATAGAGGGCAGAGTCAGCATAAAGACAAGTTCACATGCTGGAATACGCAAGCAGAGGTTGCTTGGATTATGCACCGAGCTCGGGGAGATTCTCTTACACCGAGAGAAAAGTCTCTCCAGACACCCAACGCCAACTTAAGTCTCCACTCGGAATGTACAATCGATTAGGTGATCGGGGGAGAGGGAGAATAATGGGTCGTTTGGAACGTGGTGGATTCAGAGAGAGGATACAAAGAGGAAACCTTATCCCGCTGAACTGAAGTTCTCCATCTAGGAACTATCTTTAAGGGTCATTTAGTGAGTCCATTTGCTTCATGTTTTGAGCTAAGGTGCGTTTTAACCTCATTTTTAAAGGATTGGAAGGGAACATAGAGGCTTGAGAAATGTGAAAAAGTGTTGCTTGCCTGAACAGACTTTCAAAGTGAGAATAATTGCACTTAGTAGGGGTGGGAGATGTGGACGTAGAATTTTAGAGCAATATTTTGTGGTACAATTGTGATAAAGGGTTAAAATATATCTTTCTTATATTTTAGGTGACTTTATGACTGTGACTGCATGGCACAGCATTCACAGCATCACAAACATCACAAATACTGTTTCTCTTCAGGATGCCACTTACTTGAAGAAGTGTGATTTATATCAGTAAGCTGAAATTAGTAACCGCATTTAATTATATTTTCTTTCTTTTTTATTTTTAATTTTTTTACCCCTCCAGGGGGTCTTTTGTGGGCTCTAGTGTCCCTTATATGACAGTAGACTGACAGGAAACGGGGAAGGAGAGGGGGGAAGACATGCGGCAAATGTCGTCGGGTCCGGGAGTCGAACCCGCGACGGCCGCGACGAGGACTCAAGGCCTCCAAATACGGGTCGCGCTAACCACTACGCCACCACAGCACGCCCTTAATTATATTTTCAAATGTTATTGATGCTCTTGGGGAACAAACTGTGGAGAAAGTATTAAAACAACATTTCCGATAATACCACTAGTTTTTTTTTTTAACATCATTAATTAAAATTTATTGAGACAACCATAAATCAAAATCCTTATCATAATCAGAAATTTTGTTTCAGCATACATGATAAACGAGGGGTGAAAAATAATAATAACTTTTCGGTCACATTACCTAATTACTCAATGAGTTCAACCTTGTAATAGAAAGGAACCGGGAACACTTTGTCCTTTTTTTTTTCTTTCTTAAATTACAATCAAACTGAAAAAATTAAAAAAAAGGAATAAAACTTTTCCAGGACAAAACGGGCAAACCAATCTCAAAGGACAGGACTGTGTATTTGAGAGAGAAAAAAAAAACTTCTCAAAAAAAGAAAAACAGCCCCACAACCTGATATTACTGCAGCTATATTACAAGAAACCATCCAGCACACATAGGCACACTCCCAACAAACAATACATTTGCACACTGTAGTCCATAAATGCACATTCAATATCTCACAGGTGAAAGCTTTCATTCTCCGCTGCCGAGGCCTCAGGCAATGTGTTCACCCCAGCAAACAGAGCATGATCTCCTTTCTCTCTTGTTCTCTCTGGCAATCTGCAGGCACAGCCGTGTAGATACACATGCAGCAGGCGGCGTACGTGTGTTTGTGTCTACGTCTGTGTCGCTGCTGCTGCCAACAAAAGCGCGGGGAAGTAGGAGCGCAGGACGCTGAAGACGCAGAGAAGAACAACAGAGGGCAGGGGGGAAAGCGTAGCGCAAGATCAGAGAGGAAACGACAGAAAAAGGGAAGAGGAAAGAGAGAGAGAGATCAGGAAGAGATGGTAAAAGGAGGCAACACTCAAGGTAGAGGAGGACAAAGGGTGTAAGGAGAGGAGGTTAAAGTGGTTTAGCAAAGCAGAATGAGTAAAAAAAAAAAAAAAAAAACGGAGGTGAAAGATCGGACAGAAGGTGAAGCAGATGAAATGCTGCCCCAACAGATAAGGGGGAAGATGGGTTGGATCAGGAGGGAGAGGAGGCCCTGAGATGGAACAGATACGATCTCTATAGAGAGAGACCCTACACTCGACTGGACAAAGCCTCTGCTAAGCCTGATGTCAATGCTTAGGGAAAGTGCTAGCTTGCAGCTGCGGCGTTGCAATCTCCAGACAGACAGCGGATGTGTTACCTCTCGATTTGCGTGCAAACGTCAACCATTTGGGACAAATAAACAGCGATTTTATGTGGCAGTCAAGTACTAAGTATTGCTTAATTGTGAAGTGTTAGGAAAATTCTTTTGAACGGCTCCAAGTAGTGAACGGTCAAGTCTCAACTTGGGGAGGACTGTTTGTTTTTTTATGACTTTGCTTATGATGCTCTCTCTGCTCACACCTCAACAACTGTTGTTGTTTTTATATAAATACAAATGATTAAATTAAAGTAGTTAAACACAATAGAAAAATAAATGGCTGTATATTCTTTATATTTAATGGTGCAGAAGAGGATGCTTGTTTCTGCCAAAGCAACTCAAGTCTATTTTTCTTTAATTGTGCTTCTAAATTACAAATAGGCATAAATGTAATGAATGCATACAACACTTGGTAGTAAAAGAAACAAAAAACAAATCTTTTTTTGATTTCCATGTGCTTGACATAATTGGAAAGCTGAGAAACTACACTTTTCACAATATGTGAATAACTCAAAATGCACCAAGTAGAATTGTTCATGACAATATTTGAGTTAGGAGTCTAATATTTTCATTTCAGGTTGTATATATACGAGTTGCTTCCCGTTTCGGGGTTTTTCCAGAGCTGAAGAGACCACCACACAACATGTGTGAGGACGTATAAATAGCGAGAGCCTCTCTGTGTTAGCTAGAAGTTTGATGCTTTACGGGCTGTACCTCATTGATCAAGTAAAGCCTTGAAACGAACATGTGTGAGTATACCTCTGATTCTGCCTTGGACGTTTCCTTAACAGTAATTTTCCCAACAGAGTAAAAATATTTTTTTTTAGCTACATCTGATTACATGCTTTGCAAAGGACACAGAGAAAGGACAGAGGCAGCGGTTGCTATCGCTAAAAGCTCTCCGTTCTCATATTTATGCTCGGCGTACGCACCAATAGAAATGGGCTTCAAAATGATTCCAAACTAGCATCCTTCTGCCACTGCAGATAGCATCTCAACAGCCAGTCACTCTGCAAAATAAATTTAAGCCTTCCCCTATCTTTCCATTTCTCTTCCCGAGCACAACGCCGGCTCTGATGAAGGGTGCTGGGTGCAGCGGTGCAGAGTCTAAACTTATTTCTTCCCCCTCTTTGCACAGCTCAATATACTTTAAGAATTACACTCAATGCTTTTTAAATCACTAATAAAAGGAACCGAACCGAACGCTGTAATCATTGTGTTGTTGTCATGCGACGCCAAGTTCTCCATTTGTTAGCAGGAGACTGTCCGCACGCAATTGGTTGATTACTTTCCTGAATGGTCAATCACTTACACAGTGATGTCCAATCAAGCTTACACGAAAACCACGGCGCTCAAACAAATAAAAAATAAAAAGGCCAACGCAACCCTAATGGTTAGCGAGGGTGAAGAGAAAAAGAAAAATCATAGTGCTGATCACATTAGTGAATAGTAACAAATTTACACATAAAACAAGAAGAATGGCCTAAAATAAACAATCCCAAAGTTATTCAGAGGAGTCTTTTCCACTTACAGCAGAAAGGGAGGAGTATGTCGTGTAGGAACTACATCTCGGTGCGCAAGAACCATTTGGAATTTGTCAAGTGACAAAAAAGGATGAAATTATAGCAGCAAGAGGGGAAAAAGGGTATCTGTAAAGGTCATAAATAAAAGAGAACTATTCAGTTTTCATCTTCTTTCCGTCACCAAGCTACTATAAGCTGTTTTTGATTCATGTGCCCCTTCCCATGCATGCAAAAACTGCACTGATGATTGAATCAAACATGAGGAAAACATGTAAATATGATCTGCGCTCATATAAGAAGAGCGCATCTAATAACTTTAGAATGCTCTCGGAAACAGAAATTCACAATTGAGATCTTATATGTTGTTGATGTCAGGCAGAAGCTTATATCCTGTTTTCATTTATGCTTTCTTGTGAAAATCAACTCTACACCTTTCTGTGCACTGGGGTTTTATAGAAACATTTCCAGTAAAAAAATAAAATATAAAAAGAGCATGTGCCTTTGACCAAACTGTCAAAATTTACATTTCTTTTAGTTCCAGCAAAGTTCTATTTTTGGAGATACAGGGTTTCTCTCTGACAGCAGCGATATGTAAAAAAAAAAACTCAAACAGTGAACTCTGGAGATGTTTTGTTTTCCCTCGCTTATGATTTTCCTCATTGGTAAGATAAATATGAGTCATATTTTATTGCTCTGAGTTTAAATTTGGACACGTATGAGAGAAGCAACATTGATCAGACATATAATTATGTCCGGCATTTGGGTCATTAATGCACACGGGGACGAAACGTTGGTCCGTTCCATCAGATGAGCTTCTGTAGCTCAGTTGGCAGACAGAGCTAATACTAGTTCTGACAGAATGGTGTCAGAATACACAGACCATTACCGTTTCTTTGGCTTAAGGGGCTGCAGACTTGAAAACTTGAGTAGGTTCCCACAACGGTCCCAGTCCTTCATCGAAAGAAACACCAGTGGACATGTGGAAGAAGGAGCAATAGAAAATGGCAGCCTAGCCCAATGAATCACTCATCTTCATTTTGGGCCATATCAAAAATCTGAATGCTCTTAAAGGGCCGGTTGTGCCAGAATGTGTTGATAAAACCCATTGAATTGTTAAAATGTTAATAAATAGCTGTTTGTTTCAACTTTCAGTAAGCATTTCTTAAAATTAAATAATATTAAATATCTTTTCACACTGATCAGTCTCTCTAGAATTCAGCGATTGTTTTTGTGGTTTCTTTTGCATTCAGAATCAGATTTTGTGGTGCTAAAACGGAAATGTTTGCAAGGAATTTTATTTACGACATTTGCGTATGCGTGATGTTAAATGTGACTTTTTATTAACTGCTGTATCAATCATGGACTATAACTTGACATCAAGTAAAGATGAGGCAGGAGTGACTTAAACCCAATGTTTATGAGCAATTTTGAGAAATATTTGCAGTAAAATTAGAAAAAATATGGGAATCTCTTGATTTTGCATGAATTCAGCAGATTTGTGAAAAATGTTGATGCAATATGGAGTCTAGAGGGCCACATGAAAAGCTACGACAGGCCAAATATTGGCCCCTACGCCTTGAGTTTCACACATGTGATGGATATGAGGGGGATGCAACAGAAGGAAAAAAATAAACCAGAAAAAGAGACTGCAGACATTTGACCACTTTCACCAAGCCTATGTCAGAGACAAATTAATGGATACTCGGTACGTAAACCTGTGGCGAGCAAAGCTGTGTTTACAGCTGACGCACTGAAGCCTTCCCCAAACGTTGGCCTCGTGCACTGCCCGAATTTTTGCAACTTGTCGCAGATTGCGCACACCACCTTTCCCTCAAACTGGACGATTTGGAAGGCGCTCTTGCTGAGCAGGTTCACCTATACCCACATTAATAAGATCCCTCTATGGCTCACCAACGTACGTGTCAAGTTAAAAAAGCCACACCGCTTGCTTGGCTCACACACTCAATGCAAAGCTCTAAACGTGGGACTGTAAGGAGACAAAGTCTGGGGCAAGCAAAAATAAAAAATAAATAATAAAAAAGGAAGAAGCATGACCATGATTATTTAAAGCTTGGATTTTCATGGGCTGGATCTGAAGATGCTCAGCCACCACTGCGTTGTCTTACAAGCCCCGGGAGGTTTTTGATAAAAGGCTGAATGAACTGCGGTCACAGCAGAAAGGAGTTCATAAATTTAGCACTGCAAGTAAGAAGGCAACTGAAGCTTTATATCACGAGGTGCTATGCATAGCTGAAGCAGGTAACGGAACATCAAGTACAGCAACAGCAAAAAGTTGACAGAAAGTCTACAGATATAGCAGTTCGCACACTTTCCAAGAACCAGACATTCTCTTTATATTGCTAATATTAATATTCTTTGAGCGGCTGTTTGCTTTATTTCAAAGATGAAAAGAAAATTGAGTAGGTGGAAGACTTACAAAGCAAATTGAAAAGCTCTACAGGCCCCATATGTTTATTTATTTTAAGATTGCATTTCCTCACATAAAGAGGTGTCACTTCATTCCATATTCCACCTACCAGTTGCGTGAGTGAGCCCCCAGACCTCCTGGCCGTAGACGTCGGTCTTGTTCCAGACCAGCTTGTGAACCAGACCGGGCCCCGCGGGGTACCACCGCTGATACAGCCGTCCTTGGACAGACGCGCGGACGTGCACCTTGGACAGACCGCCCAGAGGGGAGACGGGCGAGGACGGGGACGGCGGGGTGAGGAGGATGCGCAGCAGCGAGGAGTAGCCGGCGGCGCGGGTGCTCAGGTAGCTGAGCTTCAGAAAGGCCCCTGGGATGGAGGCCTCCTCCTGAACCGCCTGGGGAGAGAACAGGACGGAGGGTGGGCGGAGTGAGAAATACGGCAGGGAAGAGAGAGGTGTTTCATCAAAACTTTGTCATTTGGAAAATGAGCTGGTGAAAGAACAGCTATTGGCGAGTAAAGGAAAGGGAAAGAAAGCTGCAGGACAGAATGTACAGGAAGAACTCAAAGTTTTTATGATCGTGTTTTTCTATTTAAGTACTAGACTGAAAGATGCCTCAAAGTCATTCTGGTTAATATTAGTTTATTATCTTGCAGAAGATTTATTAGTGTGCGAATTAAAGCCCTAAAATCATGCTGGTTTTTTTTGTTCACACCATTCTCAGCGAGTTCATCTCTCATTTAGGTCCTGGGCGGAACATGCTGGAACACGGCCTGCTTTTCTTCAGACCCTTCCTGCTTCCTGCCTCTTTTGTTCATTGACGGAATAAAATGTTCTCTCGTTTGTGTTGAACATCTCTTTCTACAAATCCTATCCAATCCTCCAAAGTCTGCCAGAACAAATCACAGACAAGAGCGTTGATGGAATTAAATCTCACATTTTCAAGTAAAAAAATAAGATAAAAAAAAAAAAATCATCATCATGTTCTTGTTGGGAAAAAAATGAAGGATTCGAGATCAATCTTTTTCAAATCAAAGTACGCCACTTCTCCCTAGCTGGATTTCCTTTAGAAATGTGAGCAAAACTTCATTGATATTCCGCTGATGTTGAAAAAATAAAATGTTGCAATTATGGTTTTTGGAATAGAAAGAAAACACAATTAAAATCACACGTTAATAAGTTTGCTCATGTGATAAGTTATCCTCCAACTATTTCCTGTGAGTCACCATGTGACTCGTGTAATGCAAAAAATACAAATTAAAAAAATGTTTCCATTGGAGTTTTGCGAGATGAACCAATTTTGATACGGGCAAAAACAAAAACACCTCATCCTGGCGCTAAAACTTTTTAATCGACAAGTTTTTTGGGGGTTTATTTTGAAATTGCTGCATTTCCATTTAGCAAATATATTTTCAAAACGTCAAAATTACGCAACTATATGGTCGACGGAAACGCAGCTAGTGTCATACAAAGTGGTGGCAGTCGCATGCTTTTGTTTCAAGTGGAACTAGTCAGTGAAATAAGGGCGGAGGTCTACCTCCAGTGCAAAAGAGAATATCGAGAACCAAAAGTGATTTTTTATTTTTATTTTAAATACAGCAGTATAATGCAAAATCTTTAATTAAAATAAAACTTTATCATGAGTGAAATGTGTATAATGCCATTTTATTATTTATTCAACTATTTCTTTGCCTTAGCTCACAATTAAATCATTAAAACCGTCACTAAGTTGGTTTATTGGCTAACCTGCACAGAAACCCAATCAAAAACTAATCAATCATGGCTGCAGTAGATGATGATTACCACTGCGTGTGACGGGTAAGGATGAACATAAAGAAATGGGGTGCTACAACATACCTTTTTTTGAATCAACCTGTTTATTCATTGAATATACCTCATAGGAGATTTATTTCAATTATCACATACATGTTTACGTCATAAATTCCAGATATAACTGTATATAGAGATTTAGAAACTCATTGAATTGTAGCACTTTCGGTCCTTGGTAGGAGAGCATGTATGGTTAAGTTTATTCTGTTTGTTTATCCTCTTCATGTTAAACAATAAATAGAAAGTCAACAGCCTGACCTTTACATCTGCCTTCCAGTCACCTAATCTGCCTTTGTGGTTGGGAAGTGCATGGAGGAAGCGCATATTTGCATTATGCTCATTTCTTCTTTGCATGATGTAAATAGGAAATGAGCTAAATTTGCAAAATCCTTTGGGACTCGGCTTGTTTGTTGCTGAGCTGTAGCAAATTGCATCTAGGAGTTATTGTTACTGATCTACATATATTGTCACGTAGTGCGCAGGTTTCACAAGGATGTTTGATCGTCTTATTTCTTCCCATCACGAGGGATGACATTTTTTGGGAGGTTTTTTTTTTTTTTTTTTTTGGAAGCCTCTCAGGAAAATGTTAAATGAAGCACAGTGAAGTGCAAATTAATGCTCACTCAGAAGATGAATCCAATTGACTTTAGAGAATATTTTTCGTCAAGCAAGTGACGCAAGTGATTGAAATTCTTAACAGCAATGTTTGACAATTGTTTATCCAAATGAGAGCGAGAGAGAGTACAAAGTCAGATTGTGAATCTTTCCAAGTCTGACAAAGGAGGAAGATTTTCCGGGCGGACTGATCATTGAGCACACAACTTTAATTGTCTGAAAACAGAATGGATTGCGTGCTCAGGTTTACATGTATTCACATTTTAGCTCGCCAGTAGATTCAGAATAATACATGCAGACATGGCTGTTTCATGGATGCCACACACTTTTAGTAGCCATCAACAAGGTCCTAGAATAATTCAGAGTGTTTTACTATTTATCAGAATCAGTGGAGCTCATTAAGCATATTCCAGTAATTGTCCTTGGGTCTAAGACTAAAGAGCTCTGGTGTTGTTCGTCTTTATTTACTCCAAAATCAGTCTTCAGCCCCCTTTTGATTCATGAGGTGAAGTTTGAAAGCCACTTTTTGAGTCATCCAGACATAATTTTTCCTCAAGTGTTTCCAAAAGATAAATTATTGTCTCTTTTGATAATTATAAGCTTGAGCTTGAAGATTCTGGAGCATTAACTTCATTCTTGGTCAGAGTTTGCCTCGCTGTAGAAAGTGACACCTTCCAGTTTAGTATAAGGTTGAAAGATGGTGGTTCAAAGGTTGTTCTTGAACATCATAACATGTTTTCTTTAACTTCTGGGTGACGGTTTTGGTAAAACTTTTACCAGTCCCTCACATAATTCGAAACACACATCGGAACTGGTTTTGGAATGGTGAAAAGGTGAATATTGAGTTTCCAGCAGTGCCTGCATCTCAATCCAGAGTTTGTGCCAGAAAATCAAGGTATAAAAATGAATAAACTCAAATTTCAGGACGCACATCTAGTCTGAATGATGATGGTTACAAAACGCCTGAGGTGAGAGTTCAACTTCTTGAGATATTTAACCAAATATTACCTAAATATCAAACAAATGTTTGAATCTTTATGTATAATTGACCTTGTGAGGATTAGTGCAAATAATACGTTTTGAAAATGACTCAAGCTGTTTTATATCAGTAGCTACAGGCTACACATTCAGTTCTGTTTTAAAAATGTCTCCCTCTTTCACTTAAAGTCTCACTTAGTACTTCCAGTAGTTGGGATGAAGAATTTTTGAACATTGTTTCAAACAGTTTCAATCACTTGCATCACTTGCTTGGTGATAATATTCAAATAAATCATTTAAAAGCTCCAATCCGATACTAAGATTTGAAAGATGAGGATTTTGGTTGACTTCCGCTACGGACACCACCTCTCAGCCGCAGTTGAGCTGCTGTTTCAGCTGCGGACTGATGCTGTCTCAGAACAGAAAATAACCCTACCACCGACCGTTCATTTCCACCACTGAGACATTCTGCACTTTACCAGTTTAGTTGTACTCAATTTTCTTTTCCCCGTAAGAAGGAACTGTGCGAGAACTCGCATGTATCACTATCATTCCTGCTTTTTAAACATCTAATGTGAATAGTCTGTATTTTTGCACCAGCTTTCCTATTTTCATTTCGATTTCTAGAGACTACTGCAATTTCTACTTTTTCTAGTTTGTGTGGGCTGCTTATTATTGGATCTGTAAAGTTGATCTTTTATGGTACATAATCTCCAATTTTGAAATTAGACAATTATTTAAGAATAGCTGCGTTTCCTTTACAAATGTCCTCAAAACTTTTTCGATGTTCTGCTAATGTCGATAAAACAGAATTTTGCAACAGCGATGTTTCCGTTTAATTAAAAATGCGATTAAAATTGCACGTAAAAAAACTTGTTCATGCAATAAGTCATTAAAAATCACGACAGTGAGATATTCATACTTCAGCCACGGCACAGCGTTCATCATCAGCCATCAGAGAAGACGTCGGCTTCTTATAATTCTAAGTGCGGCTGCTTGAATGTGGGGATTTTTGGGGGAAATGTTTGTTGCCAATTTTACAGAAGCGCTGCGTTCAACAGTTCAGAACGACAAACTAAACTTTTGATGAACTGGGCGATGCTGTGAGACCTCTGGAGGAGTCAGATGCTCTAACTTGTGGCTACAAATAAACATGTTGCTTTTGTATACAATAGGAAAATGTGTTTCCATTGCAGTTTTGCAAAATACACCAACTTCCAAAACTGTCGTGTTTCCATTAAGCACATTTATTTTCGCAATTCCAATTTGCGCAACTTTATGTTCAATGGAAATGCAGCTACTGTGCCAACGTGTTATACCTGGAGCTCAGGCACAGCCGGGGCCTTCTCTGCGCACGCTCCTGTGTATCTGGGGAGCGGGTAAGGCAGGACCAGTGGATAGGGACTCAGAACGCTCCTGATGTCACATTTTGGCGTCTCAGCTTCCTCCCTGGCCATGGTCACATGATCTAAAACCAGGAAGTTGTTGTTTGGCGTCCATATGGTGCGTGTCTGTGGCAGGAAGGGCGGGCGCTGGAACATGAGGGTCACAGACATGGCGCCGAAAGTCACCAAGTCGAAACTGGAGTCAAAGAAGAGCGAGACGTGGTCAGGCTAACGGTAAGGGCGGAGCGATCCGTTCGAATGTGCGTGCCTGCATTCTCTACCTCCCGTCCTTCCTGCTGACGGTGTAGCCGTACTCGGGATGCTGTGGGAAGGTGATGTTGACTCCAACTAGAGGCGAGCCGTCCTGCAGCACGACGTTCCCTCGAATCACAGCCACACGGCTGTCAAAACAAAGGTGGCAAGATAAAAAAGAGAGGGGAGAGAAAAAAATAGAGATAAACAGGGAGACATGACAGGTTCACAATGACGGAGAGCATAATCATTGTTTGAAGAAAGCAGCACATTGTCATGCACTAGCCAAACGACCTTGTGTTGGAAGAATAAGCAGCCGCCTTTATTCTGCTCAGTGCTTTTCTCTTGTATTGCTCGGAGAAGTCTGCCAGAGATTGCTAGGATACAGGCCATAAATATAACTTCATCCACAACGACGCCTCAACATCTTGTCATTTAAAAAGCAAACTTTAATCTGAAGGGGGACTGTGTCAAATAGAAGAAGAGGCTGTTTTTGTTTTTGCTAAGCAGTTTTTCAGCTATTGGACATAAATTTGCAGTGTGTCTTTAGCAGCATGTGCAATGGTCAAACGAAGACAATCGAGGTTTGACAGAAGCACTCATTACTGTGGACATGGGGGTCAGTTTATGAGGTGGCAGGTAGATTTCATCCACATAGCAGTTCTTGAGTGAAGTGACTGTCATGTCAGCTTGTGGCGAAAGTTTGAAAACCAAATGAAACCTGAAATCTGAGACCTTAGGATCCAGAACATTTCATACATCTATGTTTTGTCGTTGTCAATGAAGCAAGCAACAGGTTTATATCTCATTAGATGTATTGGGCAACTCAAAGGAAGACACTGCTGTTATTACTAGCATGATAGTAATAAACGTGCTGTGGTGGCGCAGGGGGTTAGCACGCCCCACATTTGGAGGCCTTAGACCCGCGGACGTCGCGGGTTCGACTCCCGGTCCCGACGACCTTTGCCGCATGTCCTCCTTCAAAATGGCGCCGGCTTAGCTGGCTGCCTGCAGACGCAGCTCCCGTCGTGTGTGTGTTAATCTGTGTATAAAAACATTCTTGCTGTAACTGCGAAATATTTTCCCTGCTGGGATGAATAAAGTATTTCTATTTCTATGATATTAAATGTTAGGGTTTCATTCAACTGTTGTAAACTCAGGGATGTGAGTTTTTAACACATTTTTTCTAGAACGTATTTATTAGTAAGCCTAAACTGAAAAACTATCTACACCTAGCTGTGTCGCTAAAACAACACAACTGCAGGTTTATCTAGCTAGCTTGTCTTGTTTTCAGATCCTTTTTCTGTTCTTTATAATAATAAACATTAAGTCTATAGAGTAAACAAAGTTCTCCTCATCTCTTAAGTCTTTGATTCCCATCATTTACAATAGAACAAACTTAACTGTCCCTTAAAGGAAACGCCTTGGTGGCGTCCCTGTAGCTATTGCGGATGTCCTCCACTGTGCTGGACAGGACATTAGCTGGCCTTTCTAACAGAACCACACATCAGTGATGTGGTATTTCTGAAGAAGCGGCGGTTTTCAGAAACCACCAAACTTTCTCAAGAGGACCCAAGGGATCCTCTAAAGCTTTACGGCTCTGTTTGAAACAAGGAGTGGAAAAACGCAATTCAAAATGTGTCGAGGGAAGTCAAAATTATTTTTGCTTGAAAGCAGCCAATCACGGCAGTGCCTCCATGATGATTAAGTTAGGGATATTCTCTCTTTTGGTAGTGCTAAGGCGGTATTCACTGTGAATAATAATGCACATAAAGGTACATTTGGTGGTTAAATTATTAAACTAGGCATTTACAAGTCTTTATTTTAGAGAGGGCCTCAAGTATGTGCAGAATTTTGCGGCGATTGTAGACCAACCCACGTGAATACCAAAGGTTCACTGCATGAAAGATTTTTTGAAATAGGGAATTGCTTGGAACGTTTTAAAGTGACAGGTGTAAATTTTAATTCCTACTCTTGAATTGGATGCATGTGATTCAAATGTTTACTGGTCATTTTGTTCCTGTTGAGCTCACGGTGATGTCTATTTAAAGTAACTCCCAATGATCTAACCATAATCTCCCAAATGATAGATGATTACATATTACATGCGTTAAAATACATAAAAATAGGTCAATAAAAGGTCAGTTCACAGGAGCGAACTCATTCACACTCAGTGAAAAAGAGGTATAAAGCAAATTAGTTGGATGATAAAGTAAAATTTAATTGATCTACATATAAGCCTTTTTCTGACTGTTAGGAAATCATGATTTAAGTACATGGATAAGAAACAGAAGGAGGAAGGGATTGAAAAGCTGCACATAGATATGATCAAAACCTGAACTGGAAAGAGTCTCTCTGCATTCACACCCACACACAGCCCTTTAATGAAGGAATATCTATTACACCAGAAACAGAGGCTAGATGAAGGATGGTGAGGTTTATGCGGGTGACTGGATCGGCCCGTTTGTTACTCCCATCCTGAAAGCTGCCATTGATTTCTCCACTGAAAAAAAAAAACCCACTAGAAAAACTACCACATAATTAATTTATTTACTTATTCCACAAGAAAAAACAGAGTTGGGGAAGCGCTGCGCTTTTGTCCATTTTTCAGAAACCCATCATCGCTTGTTTTTCATCCGAAACTTCGCGGACCATCATAATGCATAGGAGAGGCGCATTTTTCACCGTTAAATTCATGGTGACACCTCTGTGACTGGCGTAACTGAATGACAGATAAAGCATTAATACGTAACAAACACAAACTCAGTAGTTGTAGTCTGACACTAACGCCGGCGGACGGAGCGTTGCTCTGGCCTAGTCTCCCCGGTCACACACAGCATCACTGAGATGTATGCAAGGGCGTGCCAACACATGAAAGACCTCATTCACATGCAAACACACACGCACGTTCATTAAACAAATAACGGCAAAGTGGACGTCGTAATTTATTAACACAAATGCTCCATAAGCTGCAATTCACTCCTTTCAGCTTAATGCCCGCCGAGACAATTCAAGGACAGAGACGTGCAAAAGCAAACCCCGTAGAAGAATGCGCCGGCACGCACAAAGCCGCGCATGCGACGAGTAAACAAGTTGCATACCTGGTATCAAAGGGCACGTCTCCCGGGAGAGTGTGTGTGGCCGCCTTGCCGAGGAGGAAGCGTATGCGGCGGTAGAAGCTGTGCGTGTGCGTGCTGGTGGGCGCGCTGGCGGGCAGCGGGCTCTGCTGCAGCGGGCTCTGCTGCAGCAGGGCGAGCGGGTCGGCCGAGCCGTGGCACAGCGGGTCGGAGCCGCAGCTCAGCTGCTCGCAGCAGTCCGGATCCACACAGTCGATCAGTCCGTCTGGAGAGCAGAGGATGTTAGAGACGTTACATGTTTCACTTCAATGAAGGCGAGATGGGAGCGTCTTTATCATCCACAGTTAATTGATGATTTTAAGGACTTCGGCAGATTTAAATGACTGGCTTAAATACAGCACCCTCTGTAATAATTGGCACCCTGCTAATGAAGTGCAAAAAAAAGCATTCTATTTTTATTAACTTTGTCTTTCACAGTTAGAATATTTTGTTGCTTTTTTTTATATCAACACATACCTGACTTACTTGAATAACATGCTCTCTTGCTTTTCTTATTCTGTTCGTCACAGTTTTAAAGGGAAAGGCATTATGTGTTTTCCACACACATTTTGTAGCACAGTGGGGTAACTATGTCACCTTCAGTTATAAAAATCCCATATATATTAAACATAACTTAAAATAAGTTTGACTTCATAATTTGAAATTGGGCCTCTGTCTCTTTAAGAAGCTCCTGTTCTTTCCGACACTCTGTTTTCAGCACCTCATCACAACATTTCTCCATTAAGCCTTTAACAACGGTTTTACCAGCGTTACTGAGGCAAATGTGCCGTTCCAACAGGTGTTTGCTAATTGCTGCTGGCTAGTCTGTAGGACCTGAGTGGGAGAGTCATGGGGGAGGAGTGGTCTATGAGGCAGAAGTTTGAAAACTGCAGCTGCGAGAAAGAGCTTCCTCCTCGAAGGCGACGCTCAATTACAATACTCATTTTGCTCAACCGAATGGTTGCCAAGAGCGATTAAAGGGTTTCTCGAACGTTTTTGATGAGGGAAAAACATTATAAACATGATGCAAAGCTCAAAATGGTGATGTTACGCAATGCTGCCACTAATTATGCTCTGAGTTATTATCTTTCTTTGCAATTCAGAAAAATGGCCGAAGGAAATGGGAACCCCTTTCATATTTTTGGATTACTGAATGTTCCTCAAGAAGACAACAAAAGAAATTGCAGCTAAACTTAAATATTGAACTGAAATAGACTGCAACGTTATTTATATTTTTATAGCGATCAAGCTTTTTCACTCATCAAAATGACTCTCCAGGTTTCATTCCTGGATATTGTGCATGGAGGTGTTAAAAAACTAAGGAGAGCGGACAAAAGGCTCGATTCGCATTCAGCTTAGTGTAGTGTTTTGGTCTGGGGACCGTTCTGGAGACTCTTGAACTCATCGACCAAAGAACGACGCTTTGAATGAGGAGCATAACAGACAACCCTAGGAATCCTCTTCAAACACAGAAACTCAACAGTGTTTTCAGTAAAACGCCTTTACAGATCGGCTGCAGCACAGACACATTAAGAGAGACACATTTAGAGACACAGCTGCTACCATGTCCAGTTTTTCTCTAGGAGCCACCGAGTATGTTTTTTAGCTGAATTGAAATCGAGGACTCTGGCGAGAACAGAGTCTGGAAGCATGTATGAAAGGAAACAAGTATTTAAATGTTTTCTTATTTTGCAAAGTTTTTGGAAGCCTTTTCCTGCTTGAATGACTCACAGGTCGGAGTTAAGTAGCATGTCAAACAAAATGAACCTTCAGCTGAAAATAAGACAGAAAAATAAACGTGGAAAAAGTCTCCCAAAAATAATAATAAGATGATTTGTGAAAGCTTTTCAAGAAGTGCAAACCTTACAAGACTTTTTTTCTTTTTTAAGAGTCAACATGAAACCATGCAGTCCGAGTCAACATTACATGACAAACACTCAAGTGTTCCTGCTGGAGCTCATGAAATCTATGATAATGAACTACCTGTGCATCTTCATTACTACAATAAAAATCATTATGGGTCATCAGCTGGCAATTACACCATATAACCCTATAAATATGCTCCGATTTCCCCTCCCAACCCCCAGCGTCGCTTGAGTGTGATCCATAAAAGTCTAGTGTAAACAATGGGGGCCGAGGCGACAGGTAATGGGAGCTGGGCCGGCATTCGTGTTTCCCTATTTTGAACGCAGCTCTAAAAAGGCAGGAAACAGCGCTGACATTTATATGCATCTGACCGCGGAGCCGGGAGCTAAAGGGCAACAATATTCTATTATAACCTCGTCCTACAAAAGGTAGCGCGCCACAATGGGTAATTTCCATAAGAGATGCTGTTTGAACTTGAAAGCAGACTATTAATTGAATTTGAAATATTATCATTAAAAGAAATATGAGAGATCGCAGCTTTAAGAGGCAGATGTGGTTTTCTTGCGCAACTCGAGTGAAATATGCAAAAGAAGCTATTCTTTTTTAAGTATTAGTATTATTAGCAAAAATAACACATTACTTCTTCTATTGCTGCCGTTCAGGTAACATAAATCAGACTCTCTCCTCAAACTTTCTCTCCGTCTGATTGCCAAAGTTAGCATCTTTCCATCTCTGTCTGTCTTGAGAGACCAAAAAAAAGAAGAAGAAGAAGAAAGGAAAAAGAAGACAGCTGTGAGAGAGAGGCCTATGAGAGCCAACAGTGTATCTGCCAATTAAGGGAGAGGACTGAATTGAGTGGTAGGAAATATAGCATTTGAAAGGCTGCACACAGAGTCAGAGGCAGAGAAAGAGTTGTCTGAGTAATTCTTTTAACGTTTTGTCAGGTAGTCGTTCTTTTAGCACAATCAGAACTAAACCGAAGAGCTCCATGCGACCAACGCGACGATTGGAGGTAGTCCGCTAAGGCTCACGCAGCAATTTTATGCTATTTAATAATCAGGGTGACAGTGGCTCACCTTAAATATTTCCCAATAAAGCATTTACGGCTTTATTGGCTATAATAATAAAAACGCAATCCAAGATAATGCCACGGATCGTTTCCTCCTGTCGCCGGCCTCCCGGCTTACAGTCCGGGGCTCCACGGTTGTAATCCGGAATGAGAAGCCGTGACTCACGTTTCGAGCAGCCATCAACCATGACACTTTGAAGTGTTGGCTGAGTCAGACGTGCGGCTTTGGTAAACAACGTGCAAGAAAAAAAAGGGGAAAAAAGCAGTTACTTTGGTAGCTATCAGAAGCCCTGCGCCAACAGAAAAGTGTGTTTGAGGCTTCCTGCTGCTGCGGATTCAAACACCTCACTCTGCACAAATCTGGAACAAAACAGGAGAAAAAACAAAACAAAACGAAAAAAAAAAAACACGAGAGCGAGCTTTCCATCCAAAACAAAGGCAACCCTACCTTGTTTGTAGTGATGGATTATAGCAGCACCTTAACAACCGTGTGTGCATAATGGATATTTGATGGAGTTTCAAAGCGAACGGGGCAAAGTTGAAAGCGGTGTGATATTGCGCTGCATGGGAACCTGGGTGTGTGTTGGAGACGAGCTGCCGATGGGACCGAAATGGCGAGGAAGTAACTGTAATGAGCACATCTGTGTCTGAAATGTTATTTTCATGCTTTTTTTCTTCCTTTCTTTTTGAGGAGTGAATAAACAGCTACAGTACATGACTGAGCAGACTCTCACCATTTTTTTTTTTTTTTTAGTTTGGAGGTTTCTTTAAAACAATTTTTAAAAAAGCAAATCTTCTACGTGGGTTTCTGTATTTAGACTTGAAAAAGTGTCTTTTTATCCTGGCAGGCGGCCAAGTATTTAGCTGTGATTTGAGCGCGCGAGCACAAATACATATTCAACGCGCTGTAATAACGGGCAGCGGGACTCACAGCGGGACCGGGATAACACAGAGAGACGGAGGGGAGGAACGATGAGGAGGACCTTTTTTAGTGGAGAAGAATGGCGATGAGGATGATTGGAACGGAACCGACAATCTGCCGATGAGACGGGGATGGAAGAGGTAATAGCAGTGGGAAGGAAAAAAAAAAAAGAAGAGAAGAGATATAATATGATAGATGATGTAAAATGTCACCTCCGTCATTGTCAGTTCCATCACTGCAGTCAGTTTCCATGACAACGCTGCATCCTGGCCCACTCCATCCAGCCTGGCAAATGCAGCGCCAGCCACTCTGCTCCAGGGTACAGCGTCCGTGACCACTGCATAACCCCGGGCAGCCATCTAAAAAGACAGGTCCCACACACACACACACACACACACACACACACACAAACACACACACACACACACGCATGCACAGACATTGTGGTTTTTTTGCATTAGTAGGTGAACATGTTTCTAAGTCAATTATAATATGTTTCCGAAGGTAATCGATTTCAGGAATTCAATTCCATAAGTTACATAAAAACTTGTAAGTAAGAAGTGTTTATTAGCTGAACAGTTTTCAGAAGATAATTTAATTTCTTAAGGGGAAAAAAACTATCCAAACCAACCTGTATCCTCTGTGGAGCACTAATTGTCTTACTTGTTTAATCATGAATTTACAGTGATTAGACACATTTTTGTTCAGTTTCGCTCGTCACACTGATTACTGCCTGACCTGAAGAACTGAGACGCTACATCAACAGAACCTTTCTGAGAACATTACGTGGGCTAAATGGCCTCGGAAAGCAGAACATCATGTAAGATGGCGAGAAACAAACCCACTGATGTTTATCGGTCATACGTTAGGCTTTGGGACCAATGGGGAAAACACTGAACAGTAATGAACCTTTCTCAGCCCATCGAAATGACCAAAGCCACAGGTTGGTTATGCAGCAGAGCAACAATCCGACACACACAAATCCACCTCTGAACGTTTCTTCAAGTGGCCTAGTCAAAGTACAGTACTAAATCCAACTACAATGATGTGGAAGGACCGTAAGCATGTTGTTCATGTTTGAAAACCTTTCAATTTGACCAACTTAATACAGTTTAGCAAAGACAAGTGCACCATAATGTCTCCATGGTGATGTAAAATACAACACCAGCTATTAAAAATGCAACTCGTTACAGTTGTTGCCCGTAAGGGAGGATTTAGGGGACAGTTTAATTTTTAGATAGCGTCAAGTTGGTTTGGAAAGCGTTTCCCCCCTCAATTATGAAAGTTCTTACTTAAAAAAATGCTTTATGTCTCTTTGTCTAATTCTAAAATGGTTAAAGTTTGACAAAGAAAGTAAAAACTCTTTTAGGAGATGAACGTTTTTTCACATGACTCCCTTTTAATGTTGGTGTTATGTAACACTTTAATTACTCGTAAGCAAATATATCACTATGTTTGTCCTGAATCTAATAAATAGTGTATTTGCAGTTTGTGAATGGATATAATAGGAAATAATATATACTTTAAAGATATCCAAAGCTATTTAGATGCACTTTTATGTTCTAAACCAGGACTGTCAAACTCCATTTTGGGCCATATCAAAAATCTGAATGTTCTTGTGCCAGAATGTATTGATAAAATCCGTTTTACTGTTAAAATATTAATAAGTAGCTGTCCCACCGGGATTTTGTGATTGTTTTTGTGGGGTTTTTTGTAATCAATATCGTATATTTTGTGATGCTAAGTTAGAAATATTTGTAAGGAATTTTTATATTTGTGATAATGTATGACATTAAATGTGACTTGAGTTTGACACGGGTTCTAAAACAAACAAACAAAAATAATTAAAGCCTTCGATAAAGCGAAATTACCTTTCACAACGACATCCAGATCGTGAGTGACTGTGGAGGGAAACATGGGAGATTATGTAAAAAATAAATAAACAATTAGCTTCCAAGTTGTCTGACACGTTTCGATTGGTGGCGTTTAACACGGCCACCAATCGAAACGTCAAGACGACAACCCACACGACAAGCGCCGCTCACCGATGTTGCAGTGCTCCCCCTCCCAGCCCGGCTGGCAGATGCAGGTCCCGTCGTGGCACTGGCCGTGCTCCTCGCAGCGCGGGTGGCACGCTCTCTGGTCGCACGCGGCGCCGATCCAGCCCTCCTCGCACTGGCACTGGCCCTCGGAGCAAACGCCGTGGCTGCCACATGGCACCGGGCACAGCTCTGGAGAACAGGTGGGCGGAGATGTATGTGGAGGGAGAGGAAGAGGGGAGGATAAAAAAAAAAAAAAAAAAAGAAAGAAAAAAGAAGAAAAAGCGCATTAGTGTGAGAGGACGAGAGGAACGAGGAGGGAGAGGAACAGATGGAGGAAACGAGCACTGTGAAGAAAAACAAAGCAGTTAAAACAGACACAGGGGACACGGAGAAGTTTACTAATTTAGAGCTGAAGGTGGGCTTTCGGACTTAGGTGAGAGAAAGACGGGGCGGTGGGGGGAGGGGGACAGGGGAACGGGAGGCAAAACCTCAGAGAGTTTTAAAAATGTACTTTCTCACAACACATAATCTTCTCACCTCTAATAGTTCCGCCGCCTTAAGGAGGAGAGGAGTGAATAGACTCATAATAAAAGCCAAATGATTCGTATTTGCGCTGCGATATTTAAGCCACCGAGACTCCAGTTCAGCTCCATCACTCCTTTCTGACGTTTCGATCAGATTTAGTGAGGGTGCGATAATACCCCTTCTTTCGCCACGTTTCTCCGTTCTCTCTCTCCGTCGGCTCGCTCTGTTCAGGCTTCCTTCTCTTTTTGCAACATCCCCTTAAAATCCCCCCAGCCCCCTCACCACCACCACCTTTCTCCCTCTCTGCAACTCTCACTCTCTCTGCAGAGGAAAAGCCTCATCCATCAGTAAAGAGAGCAAAGTGCTGGAGGCACACAAAACCTACTTATCCAGCTGCAGTAAAAAGAAAAAAAAAAAGTTATTTCAATTTAAATATACATAGCATGGAGAGGGAGCAAAAAGTGGATTCAAGATTTTTTTTCAGGCTCTCTATTAGAATTATATTAGCTTAGCCACGCCTCAACAAGACCAGAACATAAGAATCGCCAGAGCCTTTTGATTAAAAGGCCAGCAGGTAGAGAAAGAGGAGGCTCATATCTCCAATATTCAGCCATGGTATATCATTATCATGAGCTATATCACCGTAATATGGGCCTGAGAAGCCGCTGCCACAGGTTGCCTGCAGAGCTTCGGTAAAGGAGCCTCTCCTCCTCCAAGCCGTACGTTGTAAGTGTGGTGGAAAGAGAGAGAAGCCTGGCTCACAATGGCTTTTTTCCTTTCTTTTCGCCAACGCCGCAAGGACAAGGACACTTTGCACAGTGCGTTTTCCATCGAGCCGCGTTCGACGCTTTAAAACACAGCGGCGCGTGGGCTTGAGTAGCTTTGGCACAATGGCTCACCTCGCTGCCTGTTTTCCGTATCGTCGTCACGTGATTACTGTGCATGTAACCGAGCGGGCATTTCTGAGAGCAGAGAAAAGTAGCGATACTGGGAAGAGACACAAACGAGAATGGATTTTATTGTTTATTTTGTTTCGTTTTACATGCCGGGGCCCTTTTAAGGTGCTGCAAGTGAGTTCAAGAGTAATTGTGAACATGAATTCTTAAGTCTTGCGCCACAGATTTTCAATTTGATTTAAGTCTGGCCTTTGACTGGGCAATTCTAAAATATGGATGTGCTTTGATCGAAGCCATCCTGTTGTAGTTCTGACTTTTTGTTTGTGGTTATTGTCCTGCTGGAAAGTAGAGTTTCAAGTTTTTTCAACCCCTAACAGATTTTCTTCCACGCATGTCGTGTATCCAGCTCCGTCTTCACATCAACTCCCACCAGCCTTCCTGTCCCCTCTCTAGAAACGTATCCCAACAACTCAATATTGGCTTGTAGCAGAATATTTTATTGTCTCTTTTGTCCATTACGATCTCTATCACGTTTACACAAAGGCTAGATTTTTAGACTGAATCTTTATAAGTATTCCCCCACCTGAGTTTCCCCCACTGTAGATCCTACAGTGAACCTCTTCATGGTCTCAACTAACAATGATTTTAGTAATCGATTAATCAATTATTCTGATGATTAATTGACTAATCACAGTTTTGCAAAATGGTTGATTCAACAATTTTTTTTATTTAAGCACATACACCCTTTTATACAATATTAGAAAGAAGTTAAAAGATGCAAATAAACAAGTAAATGCATTTAATTTTTAAATAATGAAATAAGTAAATCTGAACTGAGTGAAGCTAAAACTTTGCCACTTGAGGAGTTTTTTTGCTAAAACCTATTTACAGACAAAGTGTTGCATTTTTACCTTAAATGCAACACTATCTATGTTTTTGTACAGTTTTGGCTTAATTACTGGTCTTGTTTATTTTTTCCAGCAGTTTGCCTTTTTTTAAGTATGCATACTTCAATTAACAATTATTAGATTACTAATCCAGCTGATTATTGGTTAATGATTTATCCTTTCAGCTCTACGGTGTACATGCATAAACAGTAACGACATAGAGAGCACCAGGTCTTTAAATACCAGCCCAACTGTTCCTCTGAGTATCTGACAGAGTTTGCAGCAGTGAGCTCTGCGTTTTTCCCCTCGTTCAGCTGAAGGGGAATGCGTGTCCAAGTGGTGGCGTGAGCGTACGGAGGTGCATGGCTGTCAATGCAAAGCGAAACGAGTTCTGGTGCATGAGTGTGCTTTGGAACGTTGCAGGCAAAGAGTCATGTGGGGAAATCTCATTTATAAATGGCAACACACACAGACATTTTACAAAAGTAGCAGCAGTACCTCAATTCCACTAATGTCTCTCACGTCCAAAGGGAATATTACCTGCAAGAACTCATCCTTTAAAAAAAACTAGCAAACTTGTCAAGTATAATTTTAAATTTTCTCTTTTTTTGTGTAACTTATAGATATGCAGACTAACTCCACCCTCTTCTCCCCTCCCGCCCTGCGCCACCGCCGCCGCCACCTTACCGGTGTAGCAGTCCGGTCCCGTCCAGTTGGGCTGGCAGGCGCAGGTGTCTGACTCCGGCAGATAGGTGCCGTGTCCCGAACACTGTTCCTGGCAGGCCGGCAAGGGGTCATCGCAGCTCACGCCGGCCCAACCCGCCGAGCACACGCACTCGCCGCGCACGCACACACCGTGCCCGCTGCACTGGGGGTCCGCACAGTCCACTGCAGACAGAAGGGAGAGGAGGAACAAATAAATTAACAAAATAAAAGCAAGAGTGAGTCAGAGGTGAAGAGGGCGAGTGACAGGGTTGGTGCATGGGTGGTGGTGGTGGTGGTGCGGGAGGGTCCGTCTCATTATAATCATCAGTTCACAGAGTATGAAAGCAGTGTTCTTTGCATCCCATCCAGGAGTTAACCACCCTCGCTACAATCCCTGTATCTGTTCCACAACATTACACTTCATAGGACACTTAGAGCTGAGGCTATGATAAGGGCTGAAATGGCTTGCCTGGTGTGTGTGTGTGTGTGTGTGTGTCGGGGTGGTCTGTGCTACACTGTGTTAGTGTGTGTAATTACAGCCCTGAGCGCAGAGCCAAAGCTCAGCAGAGTTCGGCTTAACTCTACCCGGCTCGGTCGCTGAAGGTCACACACCTGAGTCGGTGTGTGCAGGACACGGCTTTGAAGGCAGCAGCAAAGAAAGAAAGAGAGAAAGAAAAGAAAGAAAGACGGTCGGGACAGCCGGCCCGATGGATTCAAGCCAAGGTCTCCGTTCTGTTTGTTTGTGGTAATTTGCTGAGCTGCTTCATGAGAGATAGAAGCCGTCTGTAATCTCAGCGCCTTATAAACTGTTCATAGGCCTTCAGCGGTTCACATTTTGTCAAGTTACACACAGATTTTTATTTATTTTATAAAAAAGTAACAATAATTCTTGAGTGGAGAGAAGAATATATATATTTAATTTTTTTTTTTTTTAAACCAAAGAAAGTCAATCTAAAAAGCCAAGACTGTATCAGTTTAGCCTACTGGTATTGCAGAGTGTTGCACTGTTGTTACAGGTGCAAATCTTTTGTAGTATCTCTCTGTCAGCTTTGCATTTCTAAAAGCTGAATTCAGTGTTAAGATTTCATGGAGAACATCTCTATGAAATCAGTGATTTTCATGCCTTAACTTCCAGGTTCTCAATTCTTATTCTGCACTTTGACAACTCCTCAGGACTCGATTTTATTTGGCTTAAGGGCGATATCTCAAGGAGGCACTTGAAAATGTTATTTGCACTTTGAATATTAACTAAGTTGAAATCCTGTCTTTTTTGGGGAGGTTATATGCAGCAACTTCTAATTTTTTGGAAGACCGTGTCTTAAGCTGAAGATTATTATTTTTTTTTTTACAAATATGATTGCAACTTTTTGAATAAGGTGCCGCAAAAATCTGAATTTTAGATCGCAACAGTAACAAAACAAAAAAAAACAACACCAAAAAAACCCCATCACATCACCCTTCAGCACTTTCTTCAACATCTTCGCTCTGCCTCATTTAATGTTGGCTTGTAGCAAACATTAAATGGAGTTTCTTAAGGCTTTCTTTCAACAAATGGCTTTCTCCCTGCAGGTCTTCCATTAAGGACAAATTTGTGGAGTGCACAACTAATAGTTATCCTCATCAACAGATTCTCCCACCTGTGCTGTGAATCTCTACAGCTTCTTGAAAGTTAACTCGGACCAATAGGGTGTGTTTTCCGATGATGGATTGAACTGAAGAACTTCGAGACGTTCGGAGTCGAGCAGTGGTTTTGGAAGCTTTAAAAATCTATTTTTTTTCCCCAAACATGTCTATGGGTACACGGAATAAAATAATACATGCTCACAGTCTGGTATGAAAAAAAAAAAACACAAAACAAACTAATTTCTCAGAACGGCTTTCAAAGATTTATAATTGATTTGCCGCTTCTAAAAATTGTTTCAACATGTTTCGCCCGGTTGGCAAAGTAGGCCCTTTCTTCACGTCTCCCGCGTTACTTCAAGTTGTGACGCTGTCAAGGCAACAGCTTGTGAGTCATTTGCTGATAAATTATATAATGTAATAACTAATTCAAAGAGTTTGCCGGTTTTGATGCGGCGCAACAAGTAATCCTGCTGGAAACAGAGAGGGCCTGTGTTTGTAGTGAAACATTTGGGGCGCGCTCGGGATTCCACAGGCTTGCAGTTGAAAAGAAGCTGAATATGAGTTAATCAATAAGCCATGTTTGATTGGCATTAAGAATACTTTGGCACAAAAAGATAAGTAATTTTAAGACGTTATGAACACTTTAAGTGTAATGTCAGTCAGAGACGATGTCATTGAGTTTAGTTACATTTCAACACTATGTTGCATTCGGTTGTATCAATGTAGGTCTATGTTTGCTTACAGTGGACTGAAGCGGATAATATGGTTGGCATTAAAATAATGCTTAGTTGAAATACAAATGGGTTAAGTTTCACCTTCACTCAAGTAAAGTAAATTCAAAATAAGTTCAGCTGTCCTATATGAGTAAATATGAAAGGTGCAGAAAGACCCCAAGCCGCGATATCGAACCCAGGACTTGGAAGGGCTGGAGGAAGCTACGAGAAGTTTCAACTGCTAGTCAGTTTTGACCCCAAAACCTTACGAAAGCTGAGCACGGAGCCAATTTTTCAGTGTCACTGCGAGTTCAGGCTTACATACAACTCAAAAGCAGAATGGCTTCACCAGAACCGAATTTAGTCTCAAAATAAATCTGATAGAAAGTCCGTGAGGTGACCTGAAGATGGCTGTGGTTAAAAGATATTCTCACAATCTGACAGATTTGGAAAACTTTTGTCGCAAAAATGGACAAGTAATACTAAGACGAGTCATAGGACGCTGACAGACTGCTGCCAAAGAAGACTCGAATGCTAAAATATAATCAGAATGTGAAATCATGAGAAATATTTTGACTAGAAAAAGAAGAGAAAGACATTTTTCCATTTATTTTATTTTATTTTTTCTGGCTATGCACATTTTTAAAGAAATCAGCTGTCATTCTAACCCTTAAATAGATGAATTTAGCTTCTCTCGGTTGACATTTGGCCTCACTCAGAATAAGTGTGAAATTGACTCAACTTCTCCAAGTTTATTTACCCAAATTTCGTGTCAGGAAGGAGTTTAAAAATTTCTTCTGAGCTTCTGACGGATTTCACATAAAACCTTTTGACTCTGCTAAAGCATATTCACTCCAGTTGTGAAAGCTCTATTTAAATTTAAGTAGGCCGACTCTGAAATATTAAGTCGCCCTTTTTTTTGTAACGTTGTGTGACAAGTACATTCAGCAAATTGGGAGGCAAATTTGGCCTGAACTAATTAAAACGCACAGTACAGTTGTTCAGAGTCGGCGGAACCAGCTGGTACCTGACAGTCACCGCAATGGATCAACGTGAAATTCCTCTCAGCCTCCTAAATCCTGGTGAACATTAAAAATAGCAGTGCCACTCCCTCAGGTGAATGCAAATTTGGGTCGAATTAAACGTTTGCCTCATTAGCTTGAAAACGTCTTACCTTGTTCACAGTTGACGCCCTTGTAGGCTGGGCTGCATATGCAAATCCCCTGGATGCAGTTGCCGTGGTTGGAGCAGGTGGGGTCGATGCATTGACCTTCCTCCACGTTACACTCCGCCCCCTTCCACCCTGGCAGGCACACGCACCTTCCCTTCTCGTACATCCCGTTCCCGCTGCACAACACTGGGCACGAATCTGCAACAGAGCAAACCGGGGTTACTCGCAGGGGTGTGCTATGGACCTTACCACAGGGGCCGCTTTTCATTGGCTGATGCCCGTTCTACGTGGTCACGTGCGTGGCCGTCTCACAAACACCGTTAGCTTCCCGTTAGCTAAGTACAGCATAATGGCAGAACTGATACAACTTGTACACCTTGAAGCCTGTCTGCTACACAGTCTTACGTTAGCTAAACAGATCAATATGCAATGTGTCTGTATCTGACATACACTAAAGATTTTATTTTAGCAGAAAAGGCTTTGGACTAAACTGTTACTCCTGTTAGCCACGTTAGCACCAAGTACAGCTAGTCAATCAACCAGGGAAGCGCTGATTAATAATCTAGAAATAAATATCAAGCCTGGAAACTTGATATCGTAACGGACTGAATGTTATGTTTTTAACATAATCTTTGCTCGTCTTGCGGGGCGCAGGCGGTTGCCACGGTAACAGGTGTGCTTAAACTACAAAGAGTAAAAAGGTAAGAGTGGTTTGGAGTTGATCACCTGTTCGGGTTATTTTACCTTTGTTTACCTTTGCTGTGGCGCATTACAGCCGCTGTAGTTTCTAAACGTTGGACTAATTACCTCGTTCGTTTGTGAGTTTACACAAACGTCAAATAGAACAAATATATTTCATAAAACTTTAACAAACAAATGGCTTCTACCGTGGTAATTATGTGAAATTAAATTAATTATATCCCAACTTCTGAAGATTTGCCTTTACCTTTACAGAGCTCTTTGGTTCCTCCTATCAGTCTGTAGCTTCTCATATTGACGTCATCAAACCAAATTTCAGATCTACCATAACTGACTGACACCTGCTGGCCTCAGGTTTGCAACCAGGTTGTGACTGAGAAACCAGTAACCTCCTCCCAGATGATGACATGAACTTGTTAGTTCCTCTGTCCATTGTAGTAGCTGATATATTGTGAAAATCCGTTAGAAATGATGCACTAATCCAGTCATGTTTACATAGAAACAAGCACCGTGAGGCTTTGTTTGTGAGACTTGCGGTCACGTGGGTCGGTTGTGGGCGGAGCTTGGTAAGGTCCATTACTAACCCACGCGCAGTATGTTAGCCGCGAGACCGCGTTGACCTAGCATGAGTGGGGCTACGCTCTCTATCTCAAGATAGTGCAGGGATTCAGCAAATCCTTGAGCAGAGCCTGACTTTCCCTCTCCTTCCACCTATACACACACACACACACACCCACTCGAGCTTTATCCCTCACGCTGTTTCAATTTACTCAGGCGCCACCTGAGCTTGGCTACCACGGCAACGCAGGAATCGTGGAAAATCCTCCCCGACGTCCCCCGCGCTCCTTCTGAACAGGCCGTGAAAACAATCGTGAAAGCGGGAGATTAGGGCGGAGAGCATTAGGCGTTTTAGAGGACGGGGGTGGAATAAGGAGAGCTTTCTCCGAGCAAAGATGGAGGGGTGTATGGCCGATGTATTGACGGCCAGCTGGAATGAAGTCCGCCGGCGCTGGAGGGCTCTGACGCTCTTACTGCTTTACAAAAATTGTTCAGTTAGTGAATTTTGCAAAATAGTGAAAATGTTTATTGTATTTTACTTTTTGTCATTGGTGGTAAATATATTATAAAAGTAAAAATCTGAATTATACTTCGGTACAATTAGATGCGCTCATCTCTTAGCAACAGATTAAGAAGGCTCGTGAGACGATTAAGGGTTGATAAATCTGACAAATATGTATGTACACATTCAAGATTATGAAAAACGTACCCAGATTATTACATATATATTTAAGTTAGCCAAAATATTTGACTGAATACTCATCTGCTTGATTTTTTTCTCCAACACTTAAACTCCGCAAACATTCGTCGTGCTAAGCTAAATGTGCTAACAAAGAGGAGTGAGCAGAAGAAATCTTATGTTTTTTGTTTTTTTAACAATAACAATATTTGGTGTTAATCTGTTGCTAAGATTTGAGCTCGTTTTCTGGTAACCAAGTGCCACGAAGTAAACATCAGATTTTTACTTTTGCAAAATTTAGCAACAGTAAATTTCTTGCATCTGTGCAGATAAGCAATATTTCAAAAGAGCATATGTTTTATCAACAATAATATTAGTTATTATTTTGGTGTTAAATGATGAGCGGTTTTTTTTTCTGATAACGAACTGCCACAAAATATAAATATTTTTTTTACTTTTATATTTACCACCAATGGAAGAAAAAAAAAAAACATTTTCTCTTTTCTGCAAAATTCACTAACTGCACAATTTTTGTTAAGTAGCAACAGTCACTGCTCAGGACTTCAAATGTAAAAAGAGGGGCATCCAAACCATCGTTCTTTTCTTTCTTTCTTATTCTGGGGATCATTTGTAATTAATAACCTGTGCATTCATCCTCAGGAGCATGTTTTATATGTTTGTTTGATCCTTTGTTAAATCTCAGCCTCCACTGGGTAATAAATCCAGGCCTTGCTTTTTTCTTTTTGTTTTCTTTTATTTTATCTTTTTACAACCCCTGCTCAAAACCCTGTGTCTAGGCTTTCGAGCAGAGGACTGTACACTATAGCACAAACAAATGAGCAAAGACGAGAGTCGGGGAATGAATAAATTATGAGCGTAAATAAATCATGGGAAGTGATAATCATATCACCTGTTTGTGTGCTGCGAGACAGACAACCAGGATAATTTAGCATGAGACAGAATGTCCCAGAGAGGGAAAAGTGGAGAGATAAAACAACAAAAAGCTGGGAAGACGGAGACAACAAGGTAGAGAATGGAGGCAGGAGGTGTTAGGAGTATAGAGAAAATGACAAAAACCAAAAAGGAACACCTCAGAAAACCACAGTGTAGCTCTGGTATCCCACATACAGTATATGATAGCTGTCATTCAAATAGAGGCCCAGGCTCAAATGACCGATAGTGGTATGTAGCGGGCAGAAACAAACCGAGGTTGGCCGGCGGTAAAGGGCAGATGATGAAATGATGATTACTGTAAGTGCAATGCATCTTGCAGATATTTCCCACCAAAGTTGTGGGAACCCCAGGGTGTTTAGGAGTCTTTTAAAGTTGAATCTCTCTGCTTGAGAAACAGCAGGGTCCAAGCAGAAAAGCAGATGGTAAATGAGGTACTAAAAGCAGATTCAAAAGTAGAAACTAGCGCCATTGCATAACGGTCCGAGGGTGATTGGTTTGCACAGAGCAGAACGAACTTCCCGGCTCTTTCTTTAATCCGAGTGCTGGGTTTTATGCCGACGGGAAGGCTGTTGGGTAGCTTTTTAGAGGAGTTACGCAATCTGGTAGCATGAGATGTTTGGGTCATTACAATACCGTGAACGATCTTGTCAAAGATCTTTCACAATTCCCAAAGCTGTTAGCATGGGAACGAAAGTATAGATTGCTAGCTCTAGTCCGACCTGAACCCAACACAAATTTTAGACAGGGTCAAGCCAGAATGATCTGCTTGATGACCGGGCCGGGGTCAGGCATCAAGTCTGAAAACCAAATGAGAACGCAGGATATAAAGTCCTGTTAATCTACTGATTATAGCCTAAATAGAGGAGTAGATAGTTTAACCTGTTGAGGAAATAAACAAAGCTAGTAGATTGTGGAAGTTCATCAAGCGCAGGGCACTCCATGCTGCGCTTCTATCAATCACACATCGCAGATGATTTGCGCTTTGCTCACCCTGCGGTTACAACAAAGCGACAAAATACAGCTGGAAGACGTTAGACAAAAGCTAAAAACAGGAGAAGTTACACTGCATACTTAAACAGTCTAAACACGTAAGCAGTAAAGTCTTTATTAAAATAACATAGGCTTGGGCCTGTACTATTAGTTAATCAGTCGGACTCGGGTTGGGTTGAATTTTCTAGGCCCCGACCTAAACTCTACTGTGACTTCGTCTCGCAAAGAAAGTCTTTTACATGCCTGTGTATATTCTCAGTAATCCATTGTTGTTTACTTCAACAGGCTTAAAGGGGAGAGTCTGATTGCCTTCAATTGAAGCCTGTTGAGGTAAAGGCTTTAACACATTTTTTTTTTTGTAATGCAAATCCATCCTTGTTGTGTTTAATTTATGTGGCAAAAAACAAACAAACAAACAAACAAAAACAACAACCAAAGCATTTGGCACTTTAAAACCCAGAAGGTTTCAAAGTGGACTAGCGGACGACTTATCACATAAATAATAGTATAATAATTCATAATCCCTGAGCATCCTTGGGTAAAAAATAGTCCCTTGGAATGTAGTTGATTCTTTCTTGTTGAATAATAGATGTTTTGGAAACAACCGGGGCCTCTCATGAAATGAGGAAAACAAAGAACAGAATGGACAGGCGGAAGCACCTGAGCTTGCTTTTGTCCGAGCTCTGCTGGCCGCCTTCACCGGTCGATGCCTCTTACCTTTGGCGCAGTCGGGGCCCAAGAACCCAGCGAAGCAGTGACAGTGTCCAGCCACGCACTCTCCGTTCCCGTTGCAGTCCGTGGAGCAGCCATCCATGGAATCTGCACAACCACACACAAGCACACGCGCGGGCGCCGTCAGAAATCGACCGGAGAAAAAGGGCAAAAACTGCACATGTGACTGCATAAGCTGGCATGGCTCTCATGGTTTATTGAATGAAAGATCTGATAAGCAATGGATGGCTCCCCAGACACTGGGCTTGTATTAGATTAGTCTGATCCAGCTGCTATCGCTCTCTGGGGAGCGGCCAAGCACTCACTTACACTCAGTACCACTAAGCACATTAAACTGCATTACAGGTTGGGAAAGCACCGCACGCAAATTTACAAACATCAAGACCTAATCAACAGGCCGTCTACAGGCGCGTAGTTTAAAACGAGGCTGAACAAAATGGAAAAAAATTTAAAATCCAGCGTTGCCAGTGCAGGAGCAACGGGCGATGCTGCTGTTGTCGCCGCAGCATCAGCAGCAGCATCAGCAGCAGCATCAGCATGGGCGGCGGCCGCTCCCTGGGCCTGCTGGAGATCAATGTGCTGCTTGTTTCCACTAGTGTTTCGTCTCATCTGCTGGGCGTGAGTTTCATCATATCTTTCTGTGGGCTATACGTGTTTCATCACACTCCTCAATCGAACTTGAATTAACCGCCCCTTTCTTCTGCTGTTCCTGTGTTCTCCCATTGATACGTCCATCATGTCAGACTGCGTTCTCTGGGAACCGGCAGCACTGCAAAGATGGATAAAGAGGTGGGTGTGGGGCGGGTTGAGCCCTTTTATGCTCTTGGAGTGTTATATAAGCCTGCTGAGCTCTGTCAGCTCCAGCTCCAGATGCAGGATTTTTTTTTTTTTTTTTCCCGGTGAAGAAGCTCCCCAGAAGGCTTGCCGAGTTGGAGGATTTGAACTTTTTCTGCTGGTTGTCATGGCTTTGGCAAACTCTATCTAAGCTAGATAGAGTAATTAAAACGGGTGTCAGGGATGTCATCTCTCTTATTCGAGCCCCGCGCCGTCCCGTTCGCTCGGGCTCCTGTGAACCGGGGTTGCCGACTCAAACTGCCGCAGTCCCCGCTGGGCTCGCCCGCGTCCTTTGGGGGGGTAATGACAAATCCTTTCGGCGCACGCGCACGCATGCGTTTACAAACACAGGCGGGTTATTACTCCAGGCGCGCGTGGCGCATGCTAATGAGACGGGCCCCGGTGGCCCGGCAGCGCGCCGTTATCCTCCAGAGCGGCGGAATCGCTGCAGAAACCAAAGTCATCTTCACCTCCATCACCTGTCATTGTCAGGCTGATGGAGAGAAGGAGTGCCAATCATCTGTTCTCCCACACAGTCAGGAGGACTCATGTTTGTTTCTGGGACTCTGACTATTTCTCTTTCAGAAAAAAAAATAAAATACTATATTCGCATATTCCAATATTGCATTTGGCACCTGACACATACAGCAAGTAAACCCTCCCCCCCCCAA
Source organism: Xiphophorus couchianus (assembly GCF_001444195.1). NCBI lineage: Eukaryota > Metazoa > Chordata > Actinopteri > Cyprinodontiformes > Poeciliidae > Xiphophorus > Xiphophorus couchianus. Next base: position 24,026,161 of record NC_040250.1, on the reverse strand, counting down.
AAAAACCATATCTGCAAGGTCATAGAGTTCCTTTTAATCCATCTGAGGCAAGCAGGGCCGTGAGGTGATGGGTTATAACAATGATACAGGCTCTGTATCTTTCAGGTCAGTGTCCTGACCATAAAATAAAAATAAAAAAACTCCAGGCAATTAAGAGCTAATATATGAAAAGCCGTGTCTCTGTCTGTTGCAGTACAGTGGGTGAGTCAGCGTGTGCTTTCATAGAGCATCAACTCTGCTCTTTCCACTGACTAAACGCGCTCCAGTTAGAAATCACTCATGCCATAAGTTATTCAAGTTAAATGCTATTATAAAATGGGTGCTTCCAGCCAAGGGACCTGATTGGTCAAATAAGCATTCCAATTGTACTTTATGAGCCTGTGAAGTTTCAGCCATGCTTTATGACCCTTGGGGCTTTATGAATTTATGAAACAGTGAATGCGCTGCCAAGCTAACTAGAAATATCAAGGCGTGCTGATGATCTTTTTTTTTTTCTCGTTCTCTTTTTTTGTTTGTCATGTATTCTGCTAAAGGCTCCGGCTGGTTCACATCATGTCAGACGTCTGCTTAAGAGATTTGTTGTGTTTTGTTGCTATAGACGATGTGAAAAAGCTGGGCGAGGCGAGTAATTTTGGGCAAATTAATCGCGATGCAGAAAACAGAACTCTGCCTGGGTAACTTTGGAGAGAACGCGGCGAGATTGCGGAAATCGACGCGCTGTCGCAGTTTACTTGCAAATGTCAGCAGGCGCCTTAGTGGAAAGCAACTGCTCCATTTATGGTCAAAAATATGTTTGGAAATATCACTTAAAACATAATCTTCAAATTTGCAACCAGGGAATATTTTATTCTATTTCTGTTTTTTTTTTTTACACATGTCTATTATTCTTATTCTGGATGAACACTTCAATTGTCACTGCAAGAAATAAAAACCTTTAAACAACCTTAAAAGATAAATTCACAATAAAAACATGTTTATTACAGAGTTTAAGACAAAACTTTACATAAGAAATTAGATATCCACTTATTGTTCCTCTTTATGCACCAGCTAGCTTTAGGTACAGCATAGGCAGCTGTGACAGGAAGATAGAAAAGTGTAATCCGCAATGAAGGGTGAAGTTTAGCACCTTTTACTGAATGTACAGTGATGCAGGGAATAAGTTGTTACCAGAGAGAAGTCGGTGAGATTGCAGAAATCATTAAGCCACGGTTTTTTCGCGCCTTGCCTCCAAATGTCAGAAGCAAAGGCAGGAGGAAATGAGGCATTAGTAGCAGCAGTTACTGTCGTTATGGTCAAAAATATGTCGGGGAAATGTCATCGATAATTAAATCCCTGAATTCAACACGTTCCAAATCCATGAACCTTTTATTCTCTTTTTACAGGATAACATTTCCCCCACCCAGCCCCCAAAGTATTAGCAACATACTTTTCGCTGCTGTAGTAGCTTGTTAGAGGAAATAAATCACAAAATTGGGAGGTAAATAACACTTCGGTGACTACTAAAAGAGAATTGAGTTGGGTCATTGTTGAATAAAATAATTAAAGCTTCATATAAAAGGATAAAACATCGCTTACTTAGCATCTTTGACCACTTTCCATTCACTAAGGGAAAATATTCTTCCTCTTCTTAGCTTTAGCTGCACTAATGTCCTTGAATCAACACTACTGCCCCCTATGTGTAAAGAAAAGGATGACTTGCAACAGTGACCCAAATCCAGTTGGAGCCTTTTTCGAATTCATAATGTCAGTTTCTTGCTTAGGATTATCAACTAGTCTCAACATTATACTCAGTTGTTTTCTTCAGTTTACAGAGTCAAATGGTTTTACACGCATTACTTTTAACTTGTAATGCAGCCGCTAGCTTTTAAAACTGCAGCACAACTAAGAGAAGTTAGACCATCCTGAACACCAGTGAATGGAAATGAGCATCATCAATAATCATTTGGTTTTTTTTCTTCTGTTTTTTTTTTTTCTTCCTGGAAAATTCAGTATTTTCTTATATGACTGTGAAAGCAAATCTACAGAGAAAGCGCTGAGTATGCGATATTCACACATCAGCATATTTGAAGGCATCTGAACGGCATCATTTATTCAGCTCTGTTTTATTTACATAAAGAGAAAGAGAGAGAGAAAAGAAACTAACAGTAACGCTGACAATTTTCTGTCCTGCGCCGCAGCCTTAAGTCAAATAAAAGCAAATTCTATTAAAGTGAGATGGGCCATGTGATAAAAGGTCAGCCACCAGCTCAGCAAACTCATGTCATTTATATATATATATATATATATATATATATATATATATATATATATATATATATTTTTTTTTTTTTTTTTTGCATTCATCCATATTTCATAACAGAGGCCATCTGTTACGAATGGCCTCTGTTATGGTGTTTTCTTCTGCCGTATACAAACCCCGCTCGTCAATATTCCGGCAGGCGTGTTTAAACATGCATGTATTTGCTACATATTGTGTGTCTCCTTGCCTGCATTCAGCATCGTTTCATGCACCATATTACCGTCGTCGTGTTCTCATATTTTCTTCCTTGTCACAAGTTACTCTGGCATTGATTTCATGTTATTTTATTTATTTTCACAGCGGTCTTGAGTCTCCCCCCCACCCCCTGCTCTTATTTATACTCTTTTTTTCTTGTTGGATCCTGTTACTATTTGCTGCGGAAAAGCTCAATTTCCCGACAGAGATCATCTCGTCTCTCTCCGTAAGGCTCTGGGCTTCAGCGCGCCGCGTCTCTTTATGAGAATGTACTGTACCCCGGCTCGATGGTTTTGATTTTCTGCCACCAAAAACAATGCGGTGTCAGGTTATGGACCTCGTTAGGGACATGAATGGCCGGCGAAATGAACTTTGACACCAATCCATGCGCATTGTTTCCGTCTTTTGAGCCCAGCCACCTGATTAATAATTGTCAAAGTCATTAGTCGACTGAGCGCCTTCATTTTGAGGGCCTCTCTTGTCGTGTCTTTGCTTTCGTCGTTATAAAGGAGCAACAGGGTGAAAAGCAAGCGAAAGGTTGCCGCCTCCCCGTTTTAGCTCCGAGTATCCGAATCGAAATCCTCTGGTCTATTCTAGACTATACACACACGCCCAGACAGACACACACACAACGAACGTGTCAACAAATGTTTGACAACTCTGAAATAAAATCTGTGTTTAGCTGTCAGGCTCTGTCAGTCACTGTGAAGAGGACTCTGTCGATATGAAGATGAAACATGTCTGCAGTACAATGTTTTTGGCTCCATGGAGCTATTTACTGAAGAGCTTTTAACCTGGGATTTCAAGAGGTTGGTGATACACAACTTTAGCTTAAAAGCTTCAAAAGTGCCTCAGTGAAATACAATAGGTGTTTAAAATACTAAAATATGAAAATAGACATTTAAAAACATTGTTTAAAAAAAAACAACAAAAAAAACAACCTAACAATTATTGAGTTGGCTGCTCTCAAAACGTCCTGCTCCTTTAAGGTTTACTGGACAACCAGGTGAAGAAGCAATTACCCCGGTAATTATCCACTTGTCTATATTCAGCCGCATACTCTTGCATTATTCACATCCTTCAATTTACACTCCCATCCGTGTGTGTCATCGCAATGAGCCGCAGTTAGCAAGCCCTGTTATTACTAGGGGAGCTGTCCTCCCCTTTCCTATCTGCCGTCTCTCTTGGCATGCCAAACTAACTGGCATAATAGGAAAAGTTTCCCCCACCAAATGTCAATGAGTTTCAAATCACTCCTTATGTTTTCGCAGAGAGAAACATGGGGGTGAGCGGGGAGAGATGACAGGAAAAAAGAAAGCCGGGCAGCACTCGCGGTCTGCAGCACACGGAGAGAGGGGGGTCTCACACTCACCTATGGGCGTGCTGTGGAGCAGCACTTGCTCCAGGTTGCGTCCGTCGTTGTAGAGCGCCAGGTGCCACGTGCCGGGGTCCATGTACTCGATGAAGCCGGTTTCCTGCAGGCCGCTCAGCAGCAGGCCCTTTGGGGTTTTGGCAGTGGAGACGGGATCGGTCAGCGACCTGGGCAGGGCCTTCCCGTCCAGCAGTTTCACGAAGTCGAACTGGAAACGACACATCGACAGGATCGCAGCTCTGAGCCGGCAAATCGGATCTTAGTGGAAAGCATCACTGTATGTGCTTGTCAAAACTAAGGAAGCGATGACTCACAGGACAGCAATAATCTTAAAATATTGGCCAGGATAATGAAATTAGTAATTTGTTGAAAATCTGAAGAAATTTACAATTAAAATGTGGAAACCATACACTCTAAAACGTGTATTTGGGCTGTAGTTCATGTTATGGACTTATTTACATTAATCTCACTTTTAGTGATGACAACTTGCTTTTTTCTGTTGAATTAGCTTAAAAGTAAAAATAAAACTGTAACTTAAAGGAACATTTTACTTTGACTTTACTTGAAACAGTTTAGTTCAATGCCTTGCTTATATCCTGTCTGACGCTACGACACAAGCTTCACCAGGGACAGATCCTGTACCAACCAGGTGCTGTGGAGGCGCCGGGGTAGAGCACAACAAACGTAACCTGTGACCTTAATCGCAGGTTCAATTCCCGGCCTGACGCTGCATGTCTTCCCCCTCTTTCATTACACACTTTCCTGTCTAAATACTTTAAAATAAAGGCTGCCTGAGCCCAAAAAAAACAAACAACTTTTTTAAAAATCCTTTATTAGTTTACTTCTTTGTTTGAAGTAAACTAAAGGATTTGAGTAAGACTGAGTTAAATGTGTCAAGTTAAACCAATTTCATGAATTCATTTGGATAATCTTTTCCTTTTTCAATGTAAAAAACCTTTTTGTATTTAACCTATGACATCTCTGGAGACGCTACAGTTTTAAGTGGATGAATCATTTATGGCTGTTACTTAATAACTACATTTAGCTGGGTAAATGACAGCAGGAAAGCTGCTGAAAGGAAGTCCGGCTTCCTTTCAAGCCAGACGTCTTCTGGCTTGAAAGGAAGCCAGAAGACGTCCTGATTGAAATTTGCAACTGGTCAAAAAGGGGACACAGCAAACACACCAATCAGACAAGACACAAACTAAACCTTTGGCCAGCTTTGAAAATACTGTGTCACATTGTATGCAACCCTGCGTATACCACCACCACAGTGACCATGGTGGTGGACGGAGCCAAAATCAGGTCCGTTTGTTGATCAAAACTAGGCGAGAGCTGCATAAAACTTGAGGCTCGGGTGGAGGTTCAACCTTCTTCAGGATGATAACGCTAAAGAATTAAACCAGGGTGTCAAACTCACATTTTTGATGTGTCCCTTGTCCAGTGGTGACTGAAATACCTCCTCAGCTTGCAGTCGAGTTCTACAGAGCTCTTCTATTGACCTCATTGTATGATGCAGCTGTTTTTACGCAGAGATAAATGTAAAGGTTGCAGGGCACTAGGCCACAAGAACTGGGCTTTGACACCTGTATTTTAGATCAAAATTCTGCCTTTGATTTGACACAATGTGATAGACAGGCATTTGTAGGTATAAATTGAGACAATGTAGGGGGAAAAAAAAACTTTAAGGGTAATCAATACATTTGCAAGCAACAGCAACATAACGGTAAACGAGCATGCCAAAGCTAGGTAAATGGCGCCCACAATGTTTATTGGTAAGAGACCAATTTACAAAGGTACATACATTAGAGACTGTTCATAAATCCTAATTATTATGTTAGAAATCTCAAAACTTAAATGGTAAAAAAACCAAACAGCCTGTGTCAACCCTAAACAGCAAGTTCTGGTTCCATCTTTTAGCTAGCATTTGCTAATGTGCAATTTTTCTCAAGAAAGCTTCACCGCTCTGATCATATCTTTTTTCGGAGCCTTTGAAACACACCTCCACAGATGTAGATTTTTTTTTTCTTCTCCCCCCCATCATACACTCTCACCTATTGCCATTAACACCTGTGAGTTTTGCTGAGCGAAATGAACAGTGACATAAGGTGATACAGCTAAGACGTGTCTTTTACTCAGTAAATAAAGAATAAATTGGCACGCCGCTAAAGCTTTACCAGGCTTAGTGACATGTCAGCATGATTCCTTTCATTGCGCAGTTGTGAATACACGCGGTACGCAACAGAGCCGGGTTACAAGATCACAATCTCACAACATCGCTCGGGTTCACTCTGGATTTTAAATATAGACCGGGGGAGAGGCGGGGTCGACAACATTGCAGCAAGTTTCGAGACTCGACGGCTTCAACTCGGTGTCCTCCCTCCAGAACTTGACATACATCGCCAGACTCCCCATTTCATTCGCCTAAACTGTTCTGTTCCTCTTTCTCTCCCTGCTCAAGTCTCTCCACCAGCAGCAGCAGCAGCAGCAGCAGCGGCTCCCTCTTGCCATCTATCCATCGCTCAATCCTCCTTGAAGTAGCAAAGCCCTCACTGAGTCTCATTCCCCTTGAGGGCTGTGTGTCACGCGAATGTCAAAAACGGCTAATTAGACCTCTTCATGCAGACAAGAGCAGGAAAGCACTGATGTTAAAAAGCAGATGACTCAGAGTGAGACGCATCCTTTGTCTCTATATGTGCTTGTTACATGGCACAACACCAGCCGTGTACAGCGTCTCGGGGTGTGTGTGTGAGCTTAGAAGCACAGAAATAATCATTTTGTTGGAAAACAACAACATCCACGCTTCTTAAGACAGCTTGGAAAAATATTTCTCTCCTATGGGGACAATATTTTTTTTTTCTTTTTTTTTTGCAGTAGACAAACAGCAATATGCAACATTACGGCCTACATCTGACGAGATTAGGACCCACTGACTGATTACTCTACTGAGCCTGATTAAAAAAAAACAATAAAAAGTGGGTTTTCCATCATCTCTTACCCTGCTTTTTAACACAGCCGAAGTCACAATTTAATTGTTCTCATTTGCATATTCGCCGTGTCTGTTGTCAAAACAAGTTGGAAACGGTGATTTGTTCGCGGCTCTCAACTGTTACCTGTTTAAACAGGCAGGTAACAATTCACGCTCCGCTGGATTGCCATATCAATCAACCCGTTATTGTGTTCTCACAAATTCAGCCGACGGAAACGCATAAATACAGATTATGGACACCTGTCTGACTGCAAATCAATATTATTAAGAGCGAGAAACAAAACTGATTTGAATCCTCAATGGGAGACGGGAATCCTGGCGTAATATTGCAAGAAGTAGACCATGAATTGCACGGAAGGAAGCAAGGCAACATGACAATTTCGATACCTACAATGCCTTTGCCAACGAAAAACACACCAAAAAAAACTTATTCCCCCCGTTTGAAATACGTAATTGTGAGAACTGGATTGAGTTCTTTAAATAGGCACCCAATCCAAGGCCAGACAAAGGGAGGACGAACATGGGAAGAAAGGCGCAGTGGGGCCCATCTGGATGAGCAGCACTCTGCAAAAAGGAGCGATCCCCACCTGAGTGTGTGTGGGCGGGATGTTCCTGCGACCGTAGACCCCCAGCAGCGCGTTGTGCGACAGCGACAGATTGAACTTGACGTAGGTCGGATGGTGGACGGTCATGTGAAACCTCCAGAAGAGGCCCGGCGGGATCGCCTGGCTCTGCTGGGTTCCGACGTCGATCTCGCCACGGTCGATGGCACGGCCCCTCACCCATTTCTCTGCAGGTGAAAGAAGGAGAAGGAGAAGAAGAAAGAGGGGGGGAGGAGGAGGAGCACAGGTGAAACACTTTAGTCACATGCTGGAGATTTATCAAGGTGGACAAGGAGTTCTATTCAAGATCACCGGGAGCAATTCATAACCAACCTAATGTCCTATAACCGCGGCGAGATCAGCAGCACAGCTAATTAAGTGAAACTGAATAGATCTCCAAATGACTAAGCGAGAGTCAAAAAAAAAAGAGAGAAGAAGAAAAAAAAACATCTTTTCAAGGAAGTAGGCTTTGGCAGTCCTTTGGATACACTGTGCATGAAGATGAACTGCTTTAGAAAGCCAGTGTTGGGGTCTGAAAGCTCTCTACCGGGGCTTTTGTCGTGCGCTATATTAGCATCTGCTAACAAGAAAGACGGATGCGTGCGTCAGGATGTGTGTGTGTGTCACAGAAAAGAGGAAACTGGGGATCAGAAGAAAGAAAAAAAGTGAGAAGGGCACGCACACACACACGCGGCCGCATGCATTCACAAACAGACCCACGGCGCACAGATAGTGTCTTGAGTGAGAGCCCGTCTTTGTGTGTGGAGAGAATAGGGTCCATCCGGCAGTCCCGCCGGCCATCAGCTCCTCTCCTCTCTCTACGTAAAGCCTTTATCAAGCCCCAGTCCTGAGTCTTTTGTGTACGGAGGAGGGTGTGGGGGGGGACAACTCTCTTTGTACTGGCCTTTATGGAGAGCTATATCTCTGCTTCTAAACTAAGATGGAGGAAATATGTTGACAGAGGGGAGCCAGCCAATCGTTACCACCACAAAGGCAGAAGAACAGTTAGGGGCAGATTCATGGAGGAGTCTGCCCGCTCTCAATCCATAACGCCCGCAGCTCCACCACTCCATTATGGCGACACCGTGCACACCCACAGGCCAGCCGGCATACATCACATGTGCTGTCACGCTGAGAGAGGGAGCTAAGAGTGCAGGTCTGGGAGGGGCTTTTAGCTATGCTGGAAGTGGCTTAAGGAAGGGCGCCGTGCGTTTGACTTACATGTGGAAGGGGGTCCAGAAGTCTTAATGGAATTTCATCACCTCAAACATACTTACAAAGTCTCCAGGGCGGCTGCAGAGTGCTACTGTGCATTGTGTAACAACACATCAAAACAACAGCTGAGCAATGCCAACGACCATGACGCCCAGCAAAGAAATCTGGGTCTTTTCACAGACTCCAGTAGCGGATAGCTTTAGGAGATTTTTTGATCCTTTAACGTACACCAGATCACCAGGTGACAGTGGCGGGATTTCATTAATTGATCACAAGAGCTTGTGAAATAATGTGAAACACAACAGAGCAAGCAGAAAACCCTCCCAAGGCGATAATGTGATTGTAAATGTTACATTTGTGATATCTGTCAATGAAACACACAGATATAGTAGTTCAAACTCTTCCTTCTCAGTCCAAACTTACTGGCAGGTCTGTGTTGATTATGGACATCTGGGAAAATCAACACTGGTTGATCAGAAACTAAATCCGACAACATTGAAGACTCAAACACTTTTGCAAACAAACCAGATCCTGGTTTGTTTGGTATTGTTGACATCACCAACCCTCTTAATATTTTACACTATACTATACTATACTATACTATACTACTTGAAAAATCTCCACCTGCTTGATCCACCTGTTCTGGAGAACCAAATTGCTATCATTCTCAAACTGCAGTACAAAGGCTGCAAATAGAAAACTTGGTTACACCTTTAATTTAACATGAGATAAAATACAATCTAAAAACAACATTTGAAATAATACTTTTTGTCCTTTCTGCTACAGTTTAGATTAGGCCTAAAATATTAGACCCTGAAGTAAACCCGACATATTGTTTTAAAACTGCTGCCACTTTAAAACACTTCTGGACCTCTGACTATGCACTCTGTTGGCTTAGTAGTGCAATGTCTCCCATTTTCTAGCCTTTGCTTAACATCTTACAGCTCCACTTTGTCGCTTGTTGTAACTGCAAGGCGAGTCAAGTGCAAATCTTTTGGGATGTGTGACTGATAGGAGAAGAGAGGAGTGGAAAGGAGCCGCATGCGCTTTAGTTGTGCAGTGCACTGCACTTGTTACAGTCTAATTAACTTCTTCACCTCTCCTTCGGGTAAACACCTACTCCTCTGCAGCTACATTAAGCGAATCAACATAACTTTTTGCCGTGCATTCTTGTTTAGTTTCACTGTGCTAAACAAGAATGCAAGAATGGGGTGTGTATTAAAAACACACCCCAGCACCACCAGCCTGACCCTACCTGTCTATTAAGCATATAATTTCAGCCCGACTGAAACCCAAATTTTGGTTCAGGCTGACGCTATAGATACAAACTCTAAACTTCTCAATGCTTGTTAAGTACGTATATCGGGAGTAGAGGTGTTTGTGAGCAAACAGTGCTTCTAAAACAGGGTTTTAATATTTTAAAGCAAAGACAAAATGATAATGACGTGAAGGTTTTGAACTCTCTTTAGTATCCTGTCTTTATATTTAGCTGACTGTAACCTTTCAAATGTGTGTTCCTTATAGTTTCGATCCTTGTTTTAACTCCGAGATTTCTAAAAACAGCACGTTCCGTTGGGTTTTATCCAAGCCCAACTGGATAAAACACAGTAACTTTAGTTGTACTCTCCTCAGCCCTCCTGTTATCTGATTCAAGTCTTGCTCCCTCGCAGCCTGAATGACCTGCAAACATATTCTCATTTGCCAGAAATGAGCTGATATTAGTCCCTAGTAGGGCTGCATAATATTAGAAAATCTTGTGATGGTAAATATCGCGGTATCAGGTGCAATACATACCTATTTTCTTCCTTCCTCTTGTTCCAATCTGTGACCATTAGCATTTTCCGGCAACGTCTGTGGGTGTCTGCTGTGGTCAGTCTTTGTTCAACTGGCTTTATGACATCAGCATGTAAAATGCAAGTTCAGAAAACTTGTAAGATAATAGGCGACAGTTATTCCACTCCAAGCGGTCCTTTGCGATGTGAACACTGCGTACACTGATATCCCGATGATGATATATTCGCTGGTGACAAGCTGATTTCTCGGTGCATCTTGGCTTTTTTACACGCGCCGCACCGTTGGCGTATTACTATGATCACTTCACGGCGTTATCTATAGATAGACCTTTCGCGTGGACATTTCCTGTAAATAGCCTGGGAGCTCTTGGTGGAATTGCACTTGAAGTCGCATCAATATTTACTATTCGCCCAGCAGTAAATGACTTTTCATGTCTCTTTTCAAAGTCTGCAATCCTGTTTTAATATTGAGCCCAAACCTTTAAAAATGTCAAACAGCATACTAATAAACACAAAATAACTGCATTTATATATATTTATTTATATATATATAATGTAGCTGTTACTTTTTCCCCTATGCTCTGAAAACTAAAGTATGCTGATAACTTTGGTGACTGAAATGAAGTTTGGCTGTACTCAGCAAGAAAGAAAGGGCTAAAATAAATATTTAGTGAAAAAAGAAAGATAGGACTGTCTGAAGTTTGTATTGGTCTGATTTTAGACTCTCCTTCAAACTGAGTAATGGTCTAGCACACGTAAAGTTAAGCATTCACACAATCTTGGCCACGTCTACCTCAGCAAACTGCTCCTTTTTATGCTAATCCACACTTGTGTGGATTAGCATAAAATCTTTTTGTAACCTGTGTCTGGTTACAAAAAGAGTAAAGATCAGCAGAGGGTTGGACATCCCAAGAAAAAAAAAAAAAAAGATCTTTTCTTCAGCTTTAGATGAATGAAACATGAACAGGGCAGGGCAGAGCACTGTCAGGCACAGAGGCGTGCAGGCTGACTGGCGGGCAGACGAGCAAGCAGGTCCTTCTGATGCTAATTACCGTACGGCGCCTCGCCGAGCCTGACGCAACCGGGGGACAGAACAGTGGCGTTCAGGTCAGCTGATGGGAAGCAGAAGAGAGCGAGAGAGGAGAGGGGAAACACGGGAGGAGGCTTGCGTAGAAAAGTGGGCGGCTGTGTCATTTTACAGCTGCTGATGCAAGACAGAAGAAAACCTGTGTTGCGCTTCTTTTATTCTGTCTCGTCAGTGAAGGGTAATCCGAGAGAGGCGAGGGTCTGAGACGATTTGGGAAGTTCCACAAGAAAAAAGCAAAACAAAAATAAAAACAGCAACCTTTTCAAGCTACTCACATGACTGCTGTCAATCATCCTGATCTCAACAAGGGAGAAAAAAAAAAAGCCAAAACAAAACATCTTTTTCAAATGGAAGATCTCTGCTCATTTCTTCTTGGCAGGGAAAACCAATGCGAGCTTAAATGAACGAGGCAGTATGCAAACAGCGAGGTAAAATTTCTTCACGCCTTGCTGTTTATTAAAGGAAGAAAACCGCTCAAAATTCACACCTACTGCTGGTTATTAGCAAAAAACGGAAAAAAAAAAAAGATAAAAATAAATGTTATTGCATGCATCTCCTCTTGTGCTTTTCATCATTAGCTGGCAAGCAAAGCAATTTGTGAGCAAAAACATGTGTGAGGTTTATTTAAAAAAAAAAAAAAAAAACATTTGTTTTTTTTTAAAATAAAGAAGCGATTAAAGAGCTCTTTGGCTTCTTCATGTCTAACATCAAACAATAAAGCAGCCTTGACAGAAACGATTAATCATTAGTGCACTTCTGTAAACTAAATAGCCTGCATTACATTAATGATCCTGCTTCAGCCAATTATGCAGGTAGCGCTGCATGAAGCACAACGAAACTTACTATTGCTTTGACTTAACACCATTCTGTTCTACTCCCCTCCCCCCCAAAAAAAACCCTAAACAGGCTAGGTTATTTTCCTCAAACTGCTGGACATCAAGATCAGATTTAGGTTATTTTTCCCCCCACTTTTTTTTTTCTCCAGAACTCTCTCTTTCTACAGTATGGTTTGTTCTCAAATTATTCTGTCTATTCGGGGTACAACTGCATGGCTCACTAATGGGTTCCATTCCCGACCCCGGGGTATTTACTGAATGTTTTCCTGTTCTCTCTCAGCCCTTCTTCCTGTAAACTACTCATTAATGAAGGCCACGAGTGCCAAAAGAGATATAAAAGAAACTGACATCTGCCTCATAAAACACCATCAAACTGCTGTTAGCATCTGATTTCTGGTAAAGTGTAAGCTGTTATTAAGAGCAGGTGGGTGCTGTAAGCTTGACCATCTGTTGCATCTGTGTTTGCAAAGGCTGGTAAAAAAACAACAACCCATGAGGCTGAAACAACAGAACATGCCCCCTACACACAGTGAAGGTGTGTGTGGCTCTAGTGTGAGACGTACGCAGAAAGGGGGAGGTTGCAGTGCTATAACATTGATTTGATGCTAAGCTAAAAGAACATTTTTAAAATTAGTGGTTTATAATTATGTATTTTCCAGGCACATAGTGCCACTTTATAGCGCAATCAAGTAACTATGTTAACATCAGTTGTTAAAAACGTTCTCTACATATCTATCAAAAACGACTTAAAAGAAATTTTACTTTGTAATTTAACGCTTTGCATTTGGGCCTCTGTCTCTTTAAAAACTCCTGCTCTTTCTGAAACTCTGCCTTCAGGAAGTCACCACAACATGGCTCCTCTTGTTAACCGTTTAACAACTTTTTTACCAGCGTTGCTCTGAGAAGCAGCTCCTATGCTGAGCTCAGCTGATGCCCAGTTCCACCTGGTGTTTGCTAATTGCTGCTGGCTAGTCTGTAGGAGCTGAGTGAGGGAGTGGTGGCGGAGGGCTGCTCCGTGAGGCGGAAGCTGTGAAACCTGGACCTCCGAGGAGGAGCTGCGTCTCCAAAGCGACGCCAGGTCCGACCAGGCGTTTTACACAGCTGAATGGTTGCCACGGAGATTAAAAGACCTCCCAAACATGCATCAAAGAATCAAGGCAACACAATCCTGTCTCATCTCAACCACGTTTTGTGAGCACAACATCGCGTTTGGTCTAAATTCATGAACGTAATTCATCGAGACACCCCTAAAGTCTACGTGAATCGTTTGTTTTTAACAATCGACGCGAGTCTGCCGGCCCATTTAGCCCATTTAGCTCAGAGTTTCATGTGCCTGTCCAAGCTCGTGTGTTTTCTGTGCGTGCGCGTGTGTGTGTGTGTGGCCGGGTGCGTGTCAGGCCGGCGAGGAAGAGGAACTACATTATGACTCGGGACACAAGGTCTAATTAATTCCTCTTGCCTACGGGAAATTCAGGTAAAACAATTACACCTACAATCTATTTTTCGACACACTGTCTTCCCAATTAATGCTATTACCCCTCATGTTCTAATGAAGCAGAGAACAGCATTACGCTGCAGTCAGGGTCTCAGTAACGGGACACGTCTGAGGGGACCAAACCGCACGCGCAGGGGTGTGTGTGTGTATGTGTGTCTGAAATAGTCAATACTGTCGGTGTGTAAATCATGCATGTATCGGCGCAGACAACATTAATACTGTTCCGAATGCAAGAGAGATTGAGTTTGCCGCAGGATGAATAAAAATATCACAATGGGCAAGGTCTCTATAATTACTTGGATTCAATTAAGGGCCTTTTGAGCAGGTGGCTTAATAAGCTTTCAGCCTCCCCTCTCCACTGTGCAGCCTAATGAGTGTCAGTCAGAGTATGGAGGAGATAATGCTCCGGGCCCCGGGGCCTTCTATTACTTCTACCGTCTGTCTTCACCTTCTACCATCAGGCCTCTGGTTACATCTGTGACAGATACGTCTGCCTGTTCACAAACTCATTCACCGCTTGACATCGACGCCGTTACATATTTAACATGCGTTGCACAAGATGGCATAAGGATAAAGTATTCAACTTTCTTTCTTTTTTTTTTACTGAGCTCTAGCAAAGTTTATAATAGGCTAAGTCTGGGCAGATACTTAACGCCTGCAAGCCAGTGAACCGCAGAGTGAATTTCTCCTCCTCAACTGTGTCATTATTTCAAGTGAAAGTAAGAAAAATCACTATGAGGTTTTGTGACGAGATGTATCGATTTCCATTAAGTTAAAAACAAAAAATAAACAACAAAAAAAACTTTTAAGAACTTTGACTTTCAGGATTGATCGGGGGACATTTAAAAAATGTTAAAGTTCACACGTAACCTCTTGGATCACGGTGGTAAAAGTATCAATGCAGTAAGAGTAAAAACATACCTGATATAAAAAAAAGTAAGAACTAACCATGAACAGCACAAAGACCGCCAAAGTTACAGATAAATGCAGAACTTAATAAATGGTTAAATAAAGTCATTAATTTGGCAAAAGATTAACAGAAAAAATACATGAAAGAACATCTTTGAACTATTATTACACTTTTCTATATTGCATATATTCATAATTGCCTTTTGCTTTCGACTGCGATACTTTATCAGTGTGTCACAAATCCAATTCATTTATCATTTAGTTTTCCAACTTGTTTGTGATGTATTCATTCTCTTGTTATTCATTTCTTGTTTAATTACTTGTTTAAATGGATCATTTAATTCCACATAGTGGGAGATTTGTTTTTTAACAAGCATTGCCAGCGGAATCAAAAAGTCATGATAGATGCTTAAAGTTTGACTTGAGATATTTCAGTTCAAAAACACTTTATTTTTTTTATGTGAGTGTAACTCATGTTATCAATTGGATAAAAAGATAAAGGAGTCGTTGGTGCTGGTGGTAAAAAAACAAAAGCAGGTGGTGATTTTCTGGCAAAACCACTTTTTGCAAAAAAACAAACAAACAAAAAACAACAAAACAAAGCAAAAAATGACTATATAGATATACAGTACATATATACATATACTGTATGTATATATATACAGTTCTGGAAAAGAATTAAGAGCTTACAATGATCAGTTTCTGTGATTTTCAGTGGGCTCTTAATGTTTTCTAGAGTTGTATATCTAGATTTTAAAAAATAGCCTAAGTCTTTTTTTTTGGGGGGGGGGGCAAAAATGGTTGTGGCAGAAAAATTCCCTTCTCTCCTTTGCTAAAAAATGATTTGGGGGTGTGAGGAAAAAAAAATCCCTTTTTGCCAAACAAAGCTACTTATTTTAGAATAGAAAGGTGACAATATTATTTTTCACAGAGATAAACCCAACTCTTATTATTTTGTGACCCAAAACATCAAATCTGAGGCTTTAGAAAACAAACAAAAAAATCAACAGCGACTCCTAAGAGGCTCCATGTCGCAGATGAAATGGGTGGTCTACAGTGTAAACAGCGACTGCAGCTTTAAATCACACCCGACTTGTCCAGCCATATTTTAATGACAGGGTTTTGGATGCGGGCTGTGTCGCATGCAGACATGTTTGTGCTCTCTTGACTCGAGGAGCTCAAGCAGAGAGCTCACTAAATGATCTACGCTGCATCACGCACGTGTGTCTGAGCCGTAAGCATGTGCGCGTGCTGCACCCTGAGACTGTATCCCAGCGTGAGAAAATCAATGCATCCGCTGTTACACGGCCCAGTCCATCAGAGCTCGTGCGCACGCGTCCTTTCTCACCGTTTCCGCCACTCATATCCCCCTCCCTGCCCCTCTCTCTACACACAACCCACCTTCCCTTCCACATTCTCTCTCTGCACGCAGTCTGGAATATTGATGTTCTCTTTAAGAGCCCTTCTTTCTGTCTGTGTCACAATCCATCCCATCTCCACACCGTTTCTAAGCCACACCGCCAAGACGGAATAAAAACAGCTCAGAACCCGGCTTTACAGCCGGTTTACACAATCGAGAGGCTGGGATGGCGCAGCTCCGCGTTTTCATCCCCTCCACATTATAATCAGGCAATATTCCCATCTAGTGTATGTCAGTTTGTATCATTTCGCGTCATTAATAAATCAGACGCTCTCACAATGAGCGATATATTACCCTCCCTCCTCGCGCCCTGATGTACTTCATTAAGGCAGGGAATCCACTGACACAAACTTTCTTTTTCTGGGCACTTCTGCTTTCATCTGCACCAGAGGAATCTCTCCGCGTGGGCGCGCACGTTCACGCGCGCGTGTGGCCATGTCTGCGAGCTCTCAAGAATGCGCGTCAGATCAAGAAATGGAAAGCCCCGGAGTTGGTGTGTGTGCGCGTGCGCACCCGGCTTGGGGTTGATTATCGTGGAGTGAGTGGCCATTAATGTAACACTAATTAGAAAAGCTTTTTACGTGATGAGGACTAAGAAGGGGGCTGCCGGTTGATCTCCGGAAAAGCTGCAGGAGAGCGATGGCGAGGAGAACATAAAACGCAGCATGTGTGGCTCGACAAGACAGTAGCCATAACGCAGTTGACACAACATGTCAATTAGTGTCTCGCGCGGCGGAGCGGGGCTGTCTCAGAAAGGTAAATTAAAATTCCCTTTCTTGGGATGCTGATTTTGGGCAGAGACCCAACGCATCAAACGAACAGCAAAACAGAAAAGAAGAAAGAAAGAAAAAAAAAAAAGATGTCGAAAAAGCCTGTTTTCCTGTGGCATTGATGTTGATATGAAAAAATAACACAGCAAAAAAAATAAATAAATAAATAAAATCCTGAACAAGTATACAAGAAGATTACTAGCTTCAAATCATTCCGCCAAGATTGTTTCATCTCTCCCCACTGTGCCATCACATCGGAAACAAGGAGAAAGTGATAACTATGCTCCTCCAATCAGCCTCCTCTGCGATCTTCATATCCCAACTGTAATGTTCTGTTTATTGCACTGTATCAAGTATAAAATAATTTATTTCTCAATAACAAGGAAACATTTACATCTTGGTCTCCAATCTTTTTTCTTTTTTTTTTCCCAGACAAGCCACAGACATTTGTTTTGTACAGTAGGAAGAAAAAGCAGCATTGAATTCACCAATGCTTTTCTCTCTACATCTATTTCTAAGAGGGGCTGTTGACATTGAATTCACACCAGATGCTAGTAGCAAAAATCCAAGCAGTCAACCCAGACAAAGAAATCAAAACAAATGAGTCCATAAATTAGGTTTTGTGGCTTACGGCGGAATGGCAGAGGGAGTAAGTACCGAAACGTAGGCTTGTCGCGATAGCAAATTTTTCTGGACGATAAATTGTTCCTGAAGTTATCGCAATAAATGATAACATTGTTGTTTTGAGACCATTTCTAATGGTCTCAAAACCATTAAAAATGGTAATGGCAAAAATAATAACGCAAGAACACGTTCTTAAACATCAGTAAACTTTACAATCTTATGAACATTTAACACTGGAACTGGAAGACATTTTAAATATTAGAAAATAAATAAATAAAGCGACAAATAAAATTAACTTTGATGTCTTTGTAAACAAAATTACCCTTCAAAAAAAACAAAGCACCAAACAGAAGACTTTTACCGTCCAGTTTTTGGTAGGAAGAGAGAAAAAAAACGATAAATCATGCCAATGGAAATTATTGAGTTTGTTTTAATTGATCATGCAATTAATTGATATATTGATTATTCTGACAGGCCTAATTGAACATGTTACAAAAAAAGTCTACAGAGTCAGGAGACCAGCTGAAACCTATCAGTATTCAGGAATCAACTTTCTTCAGTGCAACTTAGCACCTAATGGTTTAGTTCAAACTAATAGCCTATAAAAGGCTTTCTCATTAAAAATGTATCGTACAGGAAGCATTCCAAGACGAGACTAGCAAAGAGCTCTCTTAAGACATTTGCTGACATTATTGTTGAGAAACATATTGATGAGATTAGTTGCAAATATATCACTTGATAATTATCTGTTATTGGAAGATTGGAAAATTCATATCTGAACACCAACTGTAAAGTCTTTAAAAAATGCAAACATTTAAAAAAAAAAAAAAAATAAGCAATGCTAAGCCTGGTGGGGGCACAAGTATAGCCTTGTGGCCCGCCAGGCTTATAGTACAGTGGGGGAAACCCTGCACAGTTAATGGAACCCTCAACTGTTTCCAGAGAAAATCCAAATAAAATAGCAAAAATACTCACGTCAATCACCCAGGTTGAATCCAAGAGAGAAAAAAAAGTGAAAATCACAGGGTACAGAAATGACACCGGTTTCTACATATAGCAGGTCACACCTGATAAGGGATGTCAAATTGACGTTGGTAGAAATTTACAATATGTTTTGCCCATGCTACTTCACTTCATTTGATGTGAATTCTAGAATAGTTTATGGTCAAACTGTGTGTACATTGATTGGTTGACTTGTTCCCAGCATTTCTTTTTTGGGGGTAAATCTAATGCAAATGACCTCATTTGAAATATACTTAATGAGAAAATTATCTGCCATGTTGGATACTAATTTTCCTTGTTAAATGTTTTATGTAAAAAATAAAAAATAAATAAAAAAATAAAAAAAGTCCCTCCACTTCTCAATTATTTGCCTCTCCTCCCAGTTTAACTTTTGTTTCCCCTTCCACCATGAAACGCTCTCTCCCTCCTGCTCTCCACACCCCTTCCTCTCACCATCCTCCGCGGTGTAATCTTGGGGATTGTGTGGTCTCTCGGTGTGAGAGGTGATGGGTAGAGCGGGATGAGCGTGATAATCTGCCACACTGGATTACAGTCTAATCTCTAATCTCTTTGGCCCTCCTCTGCCAGGGGACCACCTCCACCGTGCCAATTTTATTAATCTGAGCTCCCATGCATCAGCGGCTTAACTCTGCCCATTTTGATTTACCCGGCTCTCATCAAGCGTGTAAAGCAATGAGAGTTGAAACAATAGAGCGCTTGTGACGCAACACTTCCAAGTGAAAGTCTGTGACCCTGGCGGGTTCTATAGGAGGATTTAGGGACCAATGAGAGTGTTAATCCTTAAAAATGTGAGGATTCATCAGGAGGAGTTGCTTCAGGGACGTCCCAGGTAGCCTGAATTGCAGAGTGCTGCAGTTCGGCTCCCCGCACGTGGGTTCCGGCTGCCTCTGATGTAATATCCATCAGAGTTAGACCAAGCATGAAGGGTTGCTATGCTTCGTCTGACTTGGTGACCTGAAAAACTCACAATTAATGTCCCATATCATGGGGTTAAATTGGGGCTAAGAATTCCTCTGGATAGATGGCAGAAGGCAGTGTGGAGACGAGCGATTTCTAGTCCTGCGCTCGGTAAGACGGCCACTGATTAATTACCTGCCTTTTTGGATATGGAATCAGTTCAGGGTTGATTTATTGCCTAATGTCTCCATGTTGAATGAGATCATTCAGTGTGCCGATTGCCTTTTAACAACAAAACAATGCCCTAATGACGCAGAAATGTACTGAAATTTGTACCGAGTGTATCGGTTTTTAGTATTTTGGTTTTTTTAAAGGGGCAGTGTTAAGTATTTTCTAGAGGCACAGAGCAATTTTACAGCACAATCAAGTAACTTTGTCACCTCCAGTTGTTGTGAAAATGCTACATATATCAAATATGAATTAAAAAAGAATCTGACTTTGTAATTTAACGCCTTGAATTTGGACATCTGTCTCTTTAAAAACTCTTTTTAACGCCCTGTCATGACAACACTCCTCTGTTAGCCTTTGAACAATGTTTTTACCCGCATTGCACTCAGAAGTAACTCGTATAACGAGGTCAGCTGATGTGCAGTTCCACCAGGTGTTTGCTGATTGCTGTGGGCTAGTCTGAAGGAGCCGAGTGGGGGAGCGGTGGCTGACGGCTACTCTGTAAGGCGGAAGCTCGGAAACTGCAGCTCTGAGGAGGAGCTGCGCCTCTAAGGTGGCGCTCGGTCCCACCGGGTGTTTTGTACAGCTGGTTGGTTGCCATGGAGATGAAAAGATTTCTCAAACATGCGTGAACGAATCAAAGCGACACTCCAGGCATGTTTTTGATAAGGTAATAACATTATAACTTTATGATGATGATGTGAAGCTAAAAAAAAGTTGATATTACATAATACTTCCCCTTTAGTTTAGTGAAATTTTCTTCTAAATTACTTTGACCCAATTAATAGCACCACTAAGAGTCCTTTAAAATAGTTGAAACCTAAGCCATTTTTTATTCACAATTTACTTTTTTAATTAACAGAAGCTTTTAGTAAACGAGTAATAGTTATTTATGACTTCCTGTTTTCTCGACCAAAGCAGAAGACATAGCGGCCTCTTTCTTTCAGCCTCTTTAATTGTCGAGGCTGGACAAGGACCCATATTATCATGCCACCAATCAAGGTAAAAATAATCCCAAAAGTTCATTGTTAAACTTTTAGACCCTGTCTACATCCCAAAGGTTGATTGGGAGTGACGCCCAGTAAAAAGCCTCAATTCCACCATTATAACCATAAACTTTACCTGGAATCAAGTGCTACGGCCAGAAGAGACTTACCCTGACAACAAACCTATTCACAGATTCATCTGCTGTTCGGAAACGAGTGTTGGTTGCATGGAGTCTCACCTCATAATTACTGTTAAGCACGGTGACGGATCTATGATCCCATGGGCCTGCTTCTCTTCCAATGGTGGAGAAACAATGGTGCTTTTGGCGCTTTTTAAAGGGGCAGTATTGTGTAAAATGAGCTTTAAATCATGTTATAATGTTATTCCATCATCAAAAACATACCTGGAGTGTTGCCTTGATTCTTTCATGCATGTTTGAGAAATCCTTGTGGTAGCCATTTTGTTTGCAAAAAAACTGTTGGTCTCACCGGGCAATGCCTTTTCCACGAAGCTCCTCCAGACTAGCAGCAGCAGCAGCGAGCAAACACCTGTTGGAACTGCACATTAGCATATGAACTACTTTCAGTGAAACGCTGGTGAAAACGTTGGCAAAGGGTTACTGAAAGCGGAGCGTAGGAATGAGCAGGTCCTCGGTCTTTCTTAAAAAGACCGAGGCCAATTTCAAGGCGTTAAATTGTGAAGTTAAATTTCTTTTATGTCATTTTTGTTGTACATACACAGCATTTGTTTAAGCACCGAAGACATAAGAGAGGCACTGGATGATCTAAAGCAGGGGTCTCAAACTCCAGTCCTCGAGGGCCGCAGACCTGCAGTATTTAGATGTGCCACAGGTACAAAACACTGGAATGAAATGACTTAATTACCTCCTCCTTGTGTAGATCAGTTCTCCAGAGCCTTAATGACCTAATTATTCTGTTCAGGTGTGGTGCAGCAGAGACACAACTAAAAGTTGCAGGACTGCGGCCCTCGAGGACTGGAGTTTAAGACCCCTGATCTAAAGAGACTGTCCAAAGTAAAATAGTGAAAGATTCCCTTCTCTGTATGCTCCAGCCTAGATGTTAGCTAAAACGTTAAGGGTTGTCCTGCTGGAAAACCGTATTGACTCTGACCCTCTTGAGACATACAGGCCCATATGGATTTATGTTTCTGATCATCCCCATAACCTTTTTCACAATGGCCAAAACACATGCGGCCTCCCCCAACATCTGCCTTTCTTGAGGGCAACGGGAGAGTGTTTTGTTGGCATTCAGTTACACGATAAATGACTGCAAAATTTATTAGCTCCGGCTCCAATCAGACCTGATTGGAACACAACGCTAGGGTACACATGCTAATTTTCAATGAGCCTGCCTTGCCCGGGAGGCTACAAAACTGTGTGTGTGTTTTTTTCCCCCCTTCTCCCCTTTTAATGAAACACAAATTAACTGACCTAACATCTCAGACGTCACTTTGAGCTCTAGCCCTCAAAGTGACAGCAACGACTCACAGAAAATAAACAGGACTGATTGATTTTCCCTTCTCTGCGAGGCAGCTGGCAGCTCGCTCTCAGTCCCGCTGCGTGAGGTGGAATTCCACGGCCCAGTCAAGATTAATAAACCCATCAAATTATCGCAGAAAGGCCTGACGAATCAGAAAAGGCGGCCCGACACGACCGGCGGGATGCTGTGTCGTGCCATCCCTTCATGTCGCCGTGTTCTACCAGCTTGTGTACTGGGAGGGCGTGGTACTGGTTGCTGGAGGTTTTCCAGTTCACGGTGTAGCCCTGACGGTGCTCAGGCTGCAGAAATTACTACAGGTGCTTGGAGAATATTGCTCTTAGTTTTTAGCTGGTACATCTGTGGATTTAAAAAGCACAAGTGTTTTTTTTTTTAGAAAAGAAAAAAAAATCTATTCATATGACGCAGCCATAAAATAGTATATTTTAATGGGATTTTAAGAGACAGGCTAACACAAAGTAGAGTACAATTGTGAAGTGGAAAGGAAAAATTCACATATAAATATTCGATAACTACTTTGTAGAATCCCCTTTTTTGATGCATTTGCAACTGCATGTATTTTTTGGTTAACTCTACCCAGTTTTGCTCAACTAGAGACGGGATTGTTTCTCCATCCTGACCAGATTCCACGTCCTGCAGGAGAAAAGCACCCACAGAGCATGACACTGCCACCGCCGTGTTTCTCCCCAGGTTTTGTGAGTTCAGGATGATGCGTAGTGTTAGCCGTTGCCCATTTTCATCAACTGAAAAGTTCAGTTTTGGCCTGAGCCCCTTTTACTCCATGCTTGTCCTGCTCCCCACGTTGTTTGAGGCAAATGGGGATTTTATTGATTTGTTTTAAAAACGACTGTCCCACCATTTCCATAACGACCTGATTTGTGGAGCTCACACAAAATATCAACAGATTTGCCCAGTTGGAGTTTGACAGGTTAATATTATATTTTGAGAAATTAAATCTGGCACATCATGCAAATTAAAGTAATATTTAATTGAGTAGAAATGAACCACTCATCGAGGAAGATTGATGGATTTGCTCTGTTAACTTTTGTTCTTAATTGTTTTTGTTTTGGCATGAGATGCTGTGAAGTTGAAGAGATTTTTTTTCTCCTATTTTTTTTTATTTTTTATTTTACCTTTCAGACAACACATGGCAACGATATGGTTGTTTTGTACAAGCGGATCCAGCAGCTCAAATAACACCTGGACTAAGACCTCCATTCCCAGAGGAGTCGACGGATTCAGAGCTGAAGAAGGAAGTTCAAACTGTCTCCTCCATCAATCATAATGGGGTTAGGATCATATTCCTGACTCCAGTGTCTTTCTGCCCAGCAATCTAACCACACAACCCAGACAGAGGCTTAAGGGGAACAGCAAAAACAAATGATAATGTCATCTAGGATACTTGAAATATTGTATCTGTTACTATGTGTGTAGAGTAAGCTATGTTTAAAAATATATAAATTTTCTTTATAAAACATGAGCGCAAGGAAAAAAATCTTTAATTATATATAAAAAAAATTGACATCTGACAGAAGGAAGCTGGAATTGAACCTACAACCACCTTCTGATCGCAAGACGAACACTCTACCCACTCAGCTCAGTTGGCCGAAGCTTGAAGTGCTCTCTGCCACCACAGGGCTGTAGATTAACTGAGTGAATTAGAAAATGGAACAATAATGACTTACTTAACCTGTGAACATGTGCTAATGTGCAATATAAACATGATCTGCAACTTTATTAGAGAAACATACAAGTGTCACGTTTTCCAGAAAAACTCCGTCCAAAAAGACACAGAATCAAGCTGACTTGCTACAGCAGTCCTGAAAGTACAGGTTACTATGGATACAATTTCATTTTGTTATTACTTGCACGGGGACCAGTGTTGAGTACAAACAACAGCAGAACACAACAACATTTATAGCCTTAGCTAATTTGCAAAATTTACAAATTCACAGCTATGCAAATGACAAAGACATACTGTACCAACACAGCCACCGTTTGGGCTTTTCATTTTTCAAACACCAGATCTGAATATACTTTGAAACTGTACTCTGCTCCAGTTTCCTCCGCAGTTGTCATAAGACCAAAAATGCCCCGTTTGGCACGCAATGAACCCTGGGAAGGATACGCTGTCCCCATTTTTGGAATGCGAGGAAAAGAAGGGCGTATTTGTTGGTCGCACTTGGAGCAGCCTTCGTTGCATCCCACGGACGTAATCTGCCTTCAAGTGCCACCTTCGAAGGATGCAGACGGCTCCTCAACTTGGACACACTTTGTGTCACCGAATGACCTTATTAAGTGAGACTGTCTCGCTAATTCGCACCCAATGAGTGCGTGGGTTCGGGTGGGTGTGCGTCTGTGAGCATGTTTGAGAGAGAGAAAGAGAGAGAGAGAGAGAAACCTCACCTCTGTCACCCGTGTATGTGTTTTCAGGGTTGAGCGCGTCCAGCAGGTGGACGGAACTCGTTGGTCGGAGTTTGCCGCGGTCTTCCTGTTGATGGTCCGCTGAACTCAGACCGTTTTCATACAGCTGGTTCTCACCGTTCCGCAGATGCCAGGTCAGGCCTAACAGGTGGACCGCTGCATACACACACACATACACACACAGAGCAAAAGCAAAAGAAAAAAAAAGTGTGTCAGCCACAGGGGGAAAAGAAAAGCAGAGATAAAGGATCATTATTCAAGGCATGCAGAGGGGTGTGTCTGAATCTCGTTTAATGCCCATCTTAGAGCACTCAGTCTCTTTACGCGCTTATTAGTGCCAGCGAGCGATGGACAATTAGCAAACGCACACAAACACCGACCGTGTCGCACACGGATTCAACTTGTGCGCCGATACTTGTGCGCACGTGACCACGGAATGCAGCAGAGGTGGGTAATTAAGGCAGATCTTCAGAGCCGGAGCCTAGGGCCGGTATTAAAGCGTTCACACAGTCTTTTATGCATGACTAATGATGCTTTGAAAGCTGCTGCCGATTCACAATCCATATGGGGCTTTTAAACAACAAAGGGTGAGGAGGATACAGGATTCCCCCCCCTCCCACTTGTAAAAGTGTTTACTAGGACAACAATCCTACATGCTGTCAAATAAGAAAAACCAACGCCGCGCCCATTAAAAGAAATTCATTAGCGTCCTGCAAGGCTATCCGTAAAAGCTGTCCGACCAATCTTGGGCTCCTTTGCGCCAGAGATTGTGCCTGAAAATTGCTTTAGTTTAGCACTTTGAAAGAATCTGTAAAGGTTATGTGCCTTTGCTGGTGGTGGGAAGAACAAAGCGAACGAAATACATCATTGCAGGTCTTTTTTTTTTTTTTTTTGCTCTCTCTTTCCTGACACATTTGCAACATCAAACAAAAGCAAAGACTCAAATCACAAAGTTGTGATGTGCTGGTGGCAGTCAGAGGATGGCTGCTGCATGCAGATCAAGGTGCAAAACTTCTAAAGACTTCAAACGTCTACCGCCGCCTGCCTGATGATTTGCCGACGCCCAGGAAACGGCGCCAGACGCCAGCTCGCCTCAAAATGGCTGTTCACAAAAAAAAAACAAATCCCAAATTATTTACAGTACAACCAACACAATCGCGTCGTCCCGTTACTGCGTCGGTCTTTGAAAGCGTGCAAAGCCTGGACACCTCTCTCTGCACACACGCACACGCACGCACTACCTCACCCACACTCAATCCCCCTGCTGATGAGGAATGCCTAATTAAACCTCCAGATAGTTCAAAGCCATTTGCAGTTGCTTTCCACTGAAACAGAGGAAAGCAAAAAAGAAGAAAAAAAAAGACGTGCTATTTTTTTTTCTTCTACAAAATACAGCAAATGAACGATGAGCTCCAAGAGCAGAGCATCACCAAAGCGTGGTAGACCCTGGAGGCAACCCCCCTCCATCATCCATTGGGATCGGCAGATCCCGCGTTTCGATGCCGCGACTTCCGAGTGGCTCACGCCACTTTGGGTTCAGCTATCTACTCGTCCACAATGAGAGCCCACAGTTCTTCTAAAAACCCTTCAGATCCCCGGTGAGTCTGTGGAAGTAAAACTCCAACCTCATCCTGGCCTTGATGTTAACCTTCCACAGAGCCACCGCATCAAGTTCAGGTCCAGCTTCCTGCATTTTGTCCCTTTGAGTTAAATAAATAGCCATCTTTGCTTCGTAAATTAAATCATTTAAAATCTGGGATTTAAAACTAGTGGTTCGACTGTAATGTACACCGTTGATAAAAACGGAATTGGTGAAAACCAAACCAAAGAGGTTAAATATGCTCATTAAAAAATTTTAAAAACCAACTTAACCGTACACAATCCATAAAAACATGAAACACACTCTCAGACAATTTGCAAAAAGGACACTCATTTAAAACCCCAGGACTGATGACCGATGAAAACGAGTTTGTTGTGATGGCGCCGTGAAGAATCCTCCACTGCAGGTCACCAGTCCGTTTTTTTATTGGCGGCTGGTATAAAGTTCTCCACTGAGGCACGGTGCTGTCACGGAGGTCCAGTCTTGCTCCACAGACCAACGGTTCTTCTAAAAGCCAATGCAGAGAATTTGATCTGCGCAGTTTAAAAAAAGCACAGGATTTAAAAACACTCTGATAAAACTGAGGCAACCCCTTTAACTTTAAAAGACTAAAATCAGTTAAAAACAGAGCAGCAGCTGGCCACATCCCTCCACACAGGAGATCCTGTCAGGAACTTCTGAAGAAACTGTAAATGAAATGTTGCTGTTCTGCTGGTCAGGTGGACAAGGCCCTGGCCCCCCTCCTCTCTTGACAAAAACAAAACAGACTGTGGCCCCCAATGTAGATCGTTCCAGAAGAAGTTGACCGTCTCTGATTGTATTTTTACAGGTAAACCAGATGGTGGGTCTAAAACGGAGAGCTTGCGCCACAGCGATAAGATTATTTAAAACCAGCACCCTGCCCCGGTATGACATTTGGGAGTGCAACCACTTCCACTTTGCCAACTTGTTTGTTATTTTTTGCTCGACGTTCTCCCAGTTTTTACTTACAATGTCTTTTCTGCCTAAAAACACACCAAGATATTTAAAACCATCTTTCTTCCATACAAGACCTGGAGGGAGAACTGGGAGCCCAGCAGACCACTCGCCGTCGGCCAGGGCTTCGCTCTTTCCCCAGTTCACCCTTGCAGCAGACAAGACAGAAAACTTTTCTGTGATCTGGGTTGAAATAGTGACATCTTGCTGATCTTTTATAAAAACAACAACATCGTCAGTGTAGGCAGATAAAACCATATTGTTCTTAAAACCAGGTAAGACCAAACCATAAACACTCGAGCGTATTTTCTGAAGGAGGGGTTCCAGGGAGAGTGAGTGGAGCATCCCTAAGAGCGCGCAGCTCTGTCTAACGCCTCTACACACCCTAAAAGGAGCACACAGGCTACCGTTGATCTTCAGCATACTCTCAATGTCACTGTACAGCACCTGGATCTTGGCAATAAGACCCTCGCTGAACCCAAACGCCCTCATGGTTTTCCAGAGGAAGCCGTGTTCAACGCGGTCAAAAGCCTTTTCATGATCCAGTGAAATCAAGCCAGTTTGTAAACATAATAAACCGGAGACCTCCAAAACGTCCCGAATTAGGTAGATGTTAACCATGGACCTGCTGGGGACGCAATAGGTCTGATCCCGGTGGATGACCTGCTCCATAGCTCTTCCCAGCCTCGTGGCCAGAACCTTGGACAGGATCTTGTAGTTGGTGCAGAGGAGGGACACAGGGCGCCAGTTCTTGATGTCCTGCAGGTTCCCCTTTCTTGGTAGCAAGGTGATGACTGCCCTGCAGCAAGACAAAGGGAGTGAACAGTGTGCAGACTCTCTTTGAAGACACCGAGGAGGTCTTGGGCCAGAATGTCCCAGTAGGCCTTGTAGAACTCCACAGTGAGCCGTCAATGCCTGGAGTCTTCTGGCCCTGCATGTTGAGGAGGGCTGTGTTTAGTTCCTGAAGCCCCAGGGGGCGCTCCAGCTCGGTGTTGGTCTCCTCGGAGACCTGGGGCAGTTCACTCCAGAACTCCCTGAACAGTTTCTCGTTCTCTTTGTATTCACTGTGGAACAGAGAACGGTAAAACTCCACAGCCCTCCTCCTGATCTGCCCTGGTTCACTCAGTTGCTGCTCTGTGTCCGACAGCAGAGAGTGGATCTGCTTCCTCTGCCCGTGTTTCCTCTCCAAGCCGAAGAAAAAGCCAGATGGAGCCTCCATCTCCGTGATGTTCTGGATCCGGGACCTGACCACTACGCCTTGGACTTTATTTTCCAGCAGGTTTGCTGAAACTAGCCTTTTAGATTTGAGAACTTCAATGTGCTCTTGATTTCCTGTGGATTCACTAAGTTGTTCTAATTCCACGATGTTCATCTCCAGATCTCTGATAGATCCGGTGATGTCACTGGTGACATTGAGAGTGTGCTGCTGACTCAGCAGTTTTATTTGAACTTTCCCATAGTCCCACCATTGTCTCAGACAGGTACAATCAGACTTCCTCTGTCTAAAACCAGTCCAACAATAACTTAAAATCTCTTTAAAACCTTGATCATAAGTTAAAACTGAGTTAAAATGCCAGTAAGCGCTTCTGGGTAAAATGTTTCTGATAAAAAGACCTAAAAGCAACGAGTGATCCGTAAAAGCCACCAGTAAAATCTGGCATGTTTTAAACACGTTAAAATGGTGTTTGAAACAATAAATACGATCAAGACGAGCTAAAGAGATTCAGTTTTCCTTAAAGTGGGACCATGTGTGCTGCCTGGAGCCTGCATGCATCCTCCTCCATACGTCCACCAGGCCGTGAGACCAGACCAGCTGTCGCAGAGCATGTTGGGCTGCTGGATGCGGCTCTGCATGATTACGGTCTAAAAACTCATTTTCAGTACAATTAAAATCCCCGCCTATAAAAACATAATCCTCAGACCCACAATCACCCAACCTTTCCCCAATTTCTTCAAAAAAACGCTTTTTCTCTGCATTGGTAATGGGAGCATAAATATGAATAAAAACCATGTTAAAACGATCAAACTTTGCTTTGACTAAAAGACTCGTCCCCTGAACGACGTGTTCCACTTCGGTAGAGTTTGGGCTGAAAGCCTTAGAGAACAGGAAGCCCACCCTGCACTCTGGGAGGACCGTAGCTTAAAAAATGACCTCCACTCTCTGACCCAGTCTGCTTCAGCTAAATGAGTTTCTTGTAGGTAAATGACATCAATTCTCTTTTGGTTCAATGTTTGATAAATCAAAGCACGTTTCTCAGCTTCCCTCGCCCCGTTAAGATTCAAAGATGCTACTTTAAAAGAATCCATATTGGGTAAAACCAACACACCAAAAACCTATAAAAATATTAAAGTGCTACTGTGCATCATTCTGATCAAAACTGTTTTCTGAAAATAATGTTTCTGTTAAAGAAACATTATTTTCTTTAACCTAAAAGCTTCCTGATCCGATAAACCTGATGCCTCTTTGTTCCTTTGATATCTTGCTGAGAAATAAAATGATCTTAAAGTAGGAAAATAACTTTTGATTTTTATTCCTCTAAATCCTTTAGTTTGCTGTAAAAATGTTCTGAAAGATTCTACAGGGCATCTTGGTTCTTTACTGCTAGTTTGAGACACAGAAACCTCACTGGTGTCAGAGAACCAGCTCTCAGCGTCGCTGCTGTCCGACAGCTCCTTCCTCTCTGCAGCCAGCTTGCTGATCTGCACAGCAGCCACCACATTCCTCCTTTTTCTTCGCCTCTTAATCGGGGCAGAAGCCTCCAACTCCATCACCTCCTCTGCCTCACCTGTCTCTCCCTCCATTCCAGCTCTAAAAACCGACTCAACACTGTTCTTTCCTGAACGTTCATTCTGTCCATCTACCTCCACCTCTCCTCTCCCTCCCTGATCTCCACACACTAAATGCTCTTCATCGCCCCTCACCCTCCTCCTGCTCTCCCTGCACACCATCTCTCTCCCCCACTTCACTTTCACCCTCACCCTCATTCACCCCATCACCACACAACACCGGGCTCTCATCCTTCCCCACACATCCACTCATTTTCAAAGTTTTCTCACTGTCCACTACTGAACCTTCATACCTTCTGCGGGCTCCTCACCAGGTGGGCCCCCACCTGCTCAGCAGCACCGGCCCGTGGCCCTCCTGACCACAACCCAAACACTTCATGTTAGAAGACGTAGCAAACAAGATTTAATCAAAATCATCTAATCTAACACGAAAGCGCAAATTAAGTTCCTCATCTCGTCGATTTAACAACATGAACAGTTGTCTCCTGTGAGAGACAACATGTTTCAACAAAGGTGATTTACACCCTGACAGAACTTTTTAAATTGGTGACACCACCTTCCCGTGCCGAGACAGCTCTTTAATCGAAAACTCGTCACTTATGAGCGGAGGCACGTTTGACAGTGTTACCTTAGTTGCAGGTAAAGTCAGCGACGAAACCTGCAGAAACAAACCATCCACAGAAACGCCCGCTTCCACCGACTGTTGAGCCTGCTCCACTTTCTCCACAAACAAAACGACAGCACCGCTCATTCAAGCTGCTGACTTGATGGACCCAGGTCCGATCACCTCCCCCCACAGCCAAACACTTCCTCCACGCTGCATGGAGACGCTCCACGCTGCACCCACCTTGATGCCGTTCTTCTGTGTCAGCATGAAGAAAGCCCCATCACCAACCACCATGCCTGACGGCCACACCCGAACCCAAAAAAACGCCTTAAAACGTGACAAACTGACACAAAATCACAACTAAACAAGTAACATAAACACCCAGTGAAAAACAGTGAGAAAGAACCAAAAATAGAAAATACACAATCGCTCTCTCACTCGCTCTTCTTCCTTTCTTTCACTCTCACCCTCCTCTCACACGAAGAAGAAGAAAAAACTGCTAAATAAAATTGTATGTCCAACAGCAACACCAAATGATCTGCTTCATACATTCAATTTCATGGATTTGGTTTTCAGCACAGTCGATTCTAACCACCTGGACGACGTCGTGGGCAGGCAGGTGGAGGACAGGAAGCAGGGCTGAAGAGAAACTCGACAGGCAAATATACCGGCGCCGCTTAGAGTCACACTTTTATTTAAGGACGACGGAAGGAGAGCGAATCCAGCGGAGATTTCCTTCGAGCAACAGCCCATTATCAGCTCTCTTCATTAGGATTAAACATAAAATATACTATTGCGGCGCCAAATGTGGGTTTGCATTCATCATCGCTGTTCGAACCGCATTATATTCCGCACTGGAGTGGAACAGCCTATCATGGTTTCATAAATTAGTTTGTGAGAGTGCTTTGTGAGGTATGACAAGTTATTCCCAAACGAACGTAGTTAGCGTTTCTGCCGTTCGGCTTCTCCGTGCTCCACATACTTCTCACTTCCTCTCCTCTGAATTGCCTTTCTTGGTCCTCTTGTTTTCCGGATAACCCACCGCCGCCACCACCACCCCTTATCTCTCCGCCAACACCATCACCACCACCACCACCGTCTCTTTTAGCCGAGCATAAGCCACTCCAGGCAGGACTCTGAAGCAGCAGTCCTTAGCAGCTCTCTCGCTTTCTCCTCTTCACCACTCCACACCTTCTTAAAAGCCCTTCAGATCCTGCTCTTGCTCATCATTCTCTTGTTTCATGGCTGTTAACCTTTCGCAAGAACACTTGGCGTCTGCAGGCGCCAAGCATGTGCGCACACACCCAAAGAAACACTGGAGCAACGAGGGAACAAGGAGGATACAATATATCTTCTGTTACGACCAGTGAGATCATTGTTTTCCACCTGGTCAGGCAGGTTTGGGGCATTAAACTGAGTACTTCCAGTTTGTAACCTGCAGCAGCTAGTAACTGGGTATGCTTTGGTAAGGGATCAGACCCTGAGGGGCTCCTGGGCTTCGGTCTGCGCCCCGTCCTGAGGTCCGCCTGTATTTTGGGTTGGCA
This sequence comes from Xiphophorus couchianus, assembly GCF_001444195.1. Classification (NCBI taxonomy): domain Eukaryota; kingdom Metazoa; phylum Chordata; class Actinopteri; order Cyprinodontiformes; family Poeciliidae; genus Xiphophorus; species Xiphophorus couchianus. The sequence continues at coordinate 23,993,966 of NC_040250.1, read as the reverse complement.
TCTGCTTCTCTCTACTGCAACTGTTTGTGTCTGCGTCCGAGACGCTGGCGGGGGGACTAATTCGTTTAATTAGTTTCTTTATAATTGTCATGGCTGGTCCAATTTGCTGCCATAACCAGGTAGGGCCTGTTGCGCGATTAATTACTGTGCGACAGGAGGAATATCTCATTTGCCCCCTTTTGATGAGCTGCCACTGACATCACAAAGAACCAACTGGAGCCGATGTGCCGCCTGCCTCGCTGGTCAGAGAAACTGTGTAAAACTGCTGGTCAGATCTAACAGGAATTATGCATTACCATGTTTTGTTTTGCAATTTTAAAGCGTTTTGTTGTCACGTCGTATTTACTACGACTTTTATCGTTCAAACACTGTAAAAAATAACGGTTTTACTAGATATCCAGAGTAGCGTAGCAATGGCTTAGGCTTATGGCCCAACAGCTGCTGGCGACTGGCAATAGAAATATGTTCAGAGTAGAGTTTAGCTTTACGGCAAGAGCCCGAATGAAAATTCTGATTATTTACTTGATGGCTGGGTCGAGTCGGGCTTGGGATTCTATGGGGCATTTAATACGCCTGCAGTATAAAGTTCTGTTAATCTACTTGTTACAGTGTAAATAAAAGAGAAGATAATTTAACATGTTGAGGAAGTAAAGAAAGTGCGCAAGGTGTTAATCAGACCGTAACAAAGGCGGTGCACTGCATGTGGCTCCGCTCCCATCAATCACACATCCAAGACGAGTTGCGCTCGGATCTGAGAGAAAAGTAAAGTTCACCACTGATCGGACTTTGTGTGGATTATTGTAAGTATTGCTTCAATTCGTCGACAGAGGCACAAGAGCACGTTGTGGAACCGAAACGCATCAGCTAATGAACGTAAACAAGAGGAAACGGAAATTCACTAAGCAATATAGTGGCTTTAAAAAGAAACGAATAGGCATCCATAAAACAAATATGTCAGGTTCACTCTGGGGTCGGGCCTATAATTAAAGTTAATTAGTTGGATTGGGAGGAATGTTTTATAGGTCTGATCTAAACTCTCTCATCCATGTATATGACAATAAGGCAACGTTGTGACTTCTCTTTTTGCACCAACATTTGCCATTTGTTGTGTGAACAGTTGGCTCAGATGATTTGACAGCGTTTGTCATTGTGAACCATAACATTGTCCACAATTATGTCTTGAGTTTGCTATTGTCAAATGAGCAACTGCAGGTGTTGGATTAAAGGACAAACCCGACGATCTCCAAAGGCCCGAAGTTAGTGAATCAAAACTCCCACGCAGGGCTGAACTAATCCACAGCTGAGCATTGAGGTCTTATATTACTCTAGCTCCAGTACTGCTGGGCAAATTGACAAATAAAGCTGTTATTGCAGTAAATAGCCACAAGAGACAACTTGGAAGTTAGCATGACATTTGGGAATAGTGGACAGATTTACCGTATGTATTACAAACGTGGAGCTAAGCTCAGAGAGATTTTTATGACTAAATTACTTGCTCTTCTGTAAAAACAATTCAGATTTAGTCGAAACAACATTTGAGATGAATTTCAACTTCCCTTCTCCTTCGCGTGGACACGTAAAACACACAGTCACCCAGAAACACTCTGGGACGCAGCGTGCGGCCATTTGTGTGAGCAGCGTGCGCTCAGCGTGTTCCTGCCTCATCACCACCATGCCTGTCTGTCCATCCGTTTGTCCGAGTCCATCTCTGACTCTCTCGTGGTTTTGCAAGAAAGAGAAAATAGAAAGAAAGAAAAACCAACCCCGTCACACGTCAGAGGCAGATCCAGAGTGAGTCCAGTCATTATAAACTGGGGAAGGGGAAGAGAAGCAGGCACAGTGGTGGCAATAAGCAGCAGTGCAGAGAGCTAACAGGCCGGGGCCTTCGCGCACATGAATCATTGATCAGTGTGACAGCGAGATGAGTGCCAGAGGTAATAGGACGGTGGTGCTTGAAGGAGGGCGAGGGCGGAGGGAGGTTCTTGCTTTACCCTCGGCTTCCCCACCGAGAGACGAGTGCAGAGGGTGAGGGCAGGAACACGGGATCGGCAGAGACCGAGGCAGTTCAGTGTTCAAAGACAGAGCCCGCCTCATGTGGCTTTTACAGACACGCTAAAAGAAGAGAAGGATCCAGGAGTTGGAATTGTGAACAAGAGAGCAAGAGAAAGTGCAGTGTTTTTATCACATTCAAAAACTACAAACTTCAGTGAATTAGATTTTGTTTTGTTTTCAGATGGACAGGAGGTCTGCGACCTCCACAATCCAAAGACACGTTTTTGTCCCTCGGCAAAATAAAACAGATTTGGAGCCACAAGTAATACCTGGTCTTTTTTAAAAAGACATCTTAAGATTTTTTGATGAATACCTACTGCAGAAAATCTAGTAATTTTATTCATGTGGCTACAGCTTCTTAAACAGGATGTTGTATTTGCACATAGTTTCTAGCCTCATGTCAAGAAAGATAAGTTTACATAAAAATGATTAGCACTTTTAGTGTCATTCTGCTGTGGAAATTAGATGCAATTATTTCATGAAAAACTGAAAAAGTTAAGACATACATTTGTTATATCTATTTTTAAGATGTCTCATGTTTCTTTATTGCTCTAGTCTAAGTGAGAGCCACTGTCGAAGGTCCAAATAGTCATTTGCGGATCCAGAGCAGTGGATCTACATTCAGCTTCTATGCACCACAAATCTGGAATAATCACCCAGAAAACTGCAAAACAGCCGAAACACTGAGTTAATTAAAAGCCTTTGGATTAGTAGCAAGTGAAACACTGATCAACATATTTGATGTGACTTTGCTTGATGATTTTGATGATGGCATTTGACAAAATGCAATGTTTACTTCCTGTTTCATAATTGACTGGTGCTGAAATGTACAATACAAATAATATTGACCTAATTAAGTCAATAGATTCAGTTTATGTTTGAAAACAGCTGACCTGTGAAGGCATCACAAAGACCAAAGGTTAAATGGCAAAGTTGTGGGGAAGTTTAAACCAGGGTTTGTTTATGAAATATATTTCGTGGAAAGAGCGTGGGAAAAACTGTAAACGCACAGCTTTTGGGTTTGCAGAACCCAAAAGCTGGGTTCTGCAGACATAATCTTAACTCAAAGGACTGCTCACACCCTTAACTTGCCTACTCTTAACTTAGTTTTTTCACTCTATTTAATTTCTGTATTCAATCAAAATCTGTTTTGATGTGCGATACCTTAATGGATGTAATTCAAATTCAAATAAATTTATTTGTCCCCAATTTCAAGACATGTTATTAACTTCATGAACATTATTAACTTCTGGAGGCGTCCTGAGTTGCCTTTGGCCAAAAGCTGCCCTTCTTTGCTTTAACCGACAAGCGATTATTCAGAAAAGCATCCGAAAAGGCACTGGTAGCTCTGGAGGAGCTGCAGACACCCACAGCTCAGGTGGGAAAAGGTGTCGACAGGATGACTATCAGTCATGCAGCAAATGTGGCCATTACAGAAGAGCCAGAAGAAATCCTGTTTGCAGTTTGGTCAGATGAGACTTGAACACATCATCCGCTGTGCTGACACACGCTGGTGGCAGCTTCATGGTGTGCCGATCGCTTCACATTTCAACAAAACGCACCGTCGCTGAGGGCTGCAAAACATCAAAATGCAAGAAAAACCCAACTAAATAAATAAATAAAAATGTCAGCAGGTAGGAACCATCGCAAGGCGCTGTACATTAACAACCGAAGACACATTAATTGAATGTGTCTAATGGCGCCGTTTTAAACAACAGCTTGGGAGGAGATGAGCTTTCCAGACAGTCTGCTCTGTTTGAGCTGTCGGAGGCAGCAGTAATCTTGAGCTGCAGCCATCGCTGCAGTTGTTGCTGTTGTTGTCGGGCTTGTGTGTGCCTCGAGATGAGATAGAAAGGATTGTGGGCTCAAGTGATGATTAAATTTCACACTTGTGGTGAGAGAAAGCGTAGGAGATAAGGAAAAATGTGTGTGTGTGCGTGCGCTCGTGCAAACCAATTTAATGCCTCTTACACAAAGAGCAAGTCCTGGACTTCGCTGCAGGGCAACAATGGCTGAGATTGACTGTGAATATACTATCCCATCGATATGCATTTCAACCAAGGTAGCGCTGCAGTCAGTTAAAAATGATTTATCAATACTCTCGCGCGAGCCGAAGCGCTCCGATCGCCGTGTTCACGTCTAGCTAACCGCAGACCAGATCCCGTCTGACAACCAGAGACTGCAGCTCGCTTTGCCCGGCAGCAAACGCTTTCAAGAGCATCTGTCATTAGAGTCGGCGCGTGGCTTAGCATATATACAGTAAAGGCAGCTGCTCATCAGAATTTGTGTGTGGCTGTGTCAGCCTCCAGCTAAGCCTAAACTTCTGAGGGACGGGAAGAAAAAGAGGCAACAAGAGAAACCAGAACAGAGAGAGATGAAAGACACAGACACACACACAGAGAGAGACAGAGAGAAGAGAGACAAATGAGGAAAATAAATGTGGAAGAGAAGGGACTTCAGAGCCAATAAAATAAATCTGAGTCCAACTTAATATCAGAGTACTGGGGGGGGGAGAAAAGGGGTTCTCTCCTGCCCTCCAACCTCTACGCCTCACTTTGAAAAGGAGCAGATCCTGAAGTGGCTCCTCACTCCTCTCCCCTTCCCCACTCCTCCATCAACTCCTTGAAAGCAACTAATTCCACTGTCATGACTGTTTAAGTGTGTCTGTTTGCATGCATAAGCGCGGAGTTCTCTGACATTTTAATTCGGGAGCTCAATCTGCTGCTGAAGACACGGCGACTCGTACGCTTTGACCTTGCCCCCTCTTGAGCGCGAGGCCTTATTTGGATAAGGGGATAAGGCGGCAGAACGGGGCTGGATGAAGAACCCAGCGCTCGTCTCAATCGGAGAGATGTGCTGAGTATCGTCGTGTTTGTTTACCAAGCCGAACCCGGTCGTCGCCGTTATCTGGTTAGTCACAGCTAGAGAGCCAGTGCGCAACACAGCTGCATCCTCCATGCATCTTTTTCTCGTTCTCTCCCTTTTCGGATCCGATCACGCCTCCTCTCTCTCTTTTTTTTTCTGTCACCTGCACCCTTTCCCTCCCTCCCCCTCCGCCTTCTCCTCGTCTTCCTCTCTCAGCTCGTCTCCCACTCGCCCATGTCACTGACTCGGACCCCCCCTTTTTCCGAAAGCTGAGTCATGTTGAAAGCAGAAAGTGTGCGGCTCGTTTGGACGGGCAGGACATCTGTGCCGTGTAACGCTGGCCTTCCAACAGACACCGCCCACCACCACTGTTGCTAACATACTGTACGGTTCAATCCAAATATGCCTGTGCGTAGGTTTGTCACTGTGTCGGTGGGAGAACATATCAGAAGGCATGAGAGAGGGAGAAATTGGATCCGGATGCGAGTTGCCGTGCGCGCTTTCCGTGCCCGAGCGCGGTGAACTATCGGAGATATCTGGGTTATTTTCCGAGCAGCCTCTCTGACCTTCTGGAGACATTTTACCAAAGGGCTCCCTCACCATTCACAGCCTCCCGGAAACCGTCTGTCTGGCCATTTAAAGCAATTTTACCACAGCCTCGTGCAACTGTTAGGGCAGTTTTAGCAAAGGCCAGCGGGTTTCTCTGAGCTGCGTCGAGATGACCAAAATAGAGGAGTGGAAACAAAGAGAAAGTGGACCAATCAATACCAGCACCAATGAGGCATGAAGCAGCGGGCGGGGTGCAGCTGGCATTCACACACATTTTCTTTAATGCTAAGAAACATGAAATCCCAGGCAAACAAAGTCATATAATTCATGTTTGGTGCTCATCACATTACAATCACAACACCTAAAACATTGGATTTTATTTGTTAGACCAAGACAAAGTACTACAACTTTGTCGCATGGATTGAAAATGAAAATGGAAGGCGATTTATTTTTGCAGCTACGTTTAATAATGTGGTGACATACAGGGTCAGTCATTTACTGAGGTTGATCTACAGTTAATCAATTGTGCTGTGCCTTTAAGAGGAGCTTGTTTATTTTTTGTTCTTCTGTGGTTTTTGTGAGGGTCGAACACCGTTGTTGTTCTGCTGGTTGAGGACTTCATTGGTGCGCTGCTCTTCCTACAACCTCAACCTAATTTTTCATGCTATTTACCCCACGTAGCGTTGTTACACAAAAACGATTGTCTCTTTTCTTTAAAAAAAAAAAGGAAATCTGAAAAGTATTGCGTTCATATTATACATACAATATATTCAGGTATTCCTGAATAAGACCCAGAGCAACCAACTGCCTTCTGAGGTCAAGTCCAATAATTTATATTGAATAATAATTTATGTGTCATATGATCTTAGTTCACAAGTAGCTGCTCTCTGACTGGGGTTTGTTATGGATTATTAGCAAAAAAAAAAGAAGCATTGTTAAATTCAACCTCATATAGACAGACAGACAGACAAACAGATAGATAGATCGATCACCAAACAGAATAGTTTTCTTGAATAAAATAATTAAAAATGAACATGGTATGTAAAAACTTTCTGAAGAAGGAAGAATTTCCTCCAAATGTTTGCTTCTCCTCCCCCCCTTTTTCTTTTTGTAGGAGCAGACTAATTATCTGTTTGCAGACAGTACACTGAGCAGAACATACACTATAAAAAATACTGTTCACGTTTATCTTAATACGCCCACGTACATGCAATTGCAAACATTTTATAGCGTGTCAAAGGTGAAATCCCCGCATATCCGCGCAGTAATTATGCGCGGGATTGGAAAAACATCTGCTCGAGTAAAGAGCGTAAAGGCTTTTTTGCACGGCGCCGAACACAGAGGCTGTGATTGAGTCACTCTCTGACAGCGCTTTTGTGTCCAACTGCAGTGTGCCGAGCCAGAACACTCCTAATAGTCGCTAGTCTCCAGGACTTACTGGAAACAAGTTGCAGCAGCCAGTCCGACCCACTCAGCAATACTGAGTAGATAATTGGTTGCCCCCCTTGACAGAGCCGTGCGATGGAGGAGGAAGATTGCCGCTGATCGGCTGCAGACAATAGGCAGCCACTTGTTTAAATAACTTTGATGGGAGGCAACGTTTCATTAGGCGCCACGCCGAATCAGCACCTCGACGGCTTCGTTCTGACAGCCATCAGCCGGGCTCAGCCGATCCCCTGACATTACCTCTGTATACAATCACTGACCTCCTGCCGTCCATCTGTTATCAGAACAGGTTGTAATCCTCTGCACGCAGGCTGAACGAGCGCGCCGCTGTGCAACTGATTCACCGACTGCTTCTGTGTGAAATACACAGCAAACTGCATATCAGGGCGGTCAGCCTGAACACTGGAATCAAGTTATTTCAACATGATGATTGATGTCGTGATTTTATTCTTTTTTTAAATGACAATCTAATAAAATCCCAGTTTTTGTTCAACAGTAAATCAAGTCACAAGTTCGCCACAGCGCTAAAATTTGGAATGCTACAAGTCATGTTTTACTGAGATTTTTGCCTGTTGGTGTTTTATGTCATGCTGTATTTCAAATTAGATATTTGAAGCTGTGAAGTTCCGGGAGCTGAAGGCTGTGAGATGGATGAGCATTGTTTTGGACTTTGCACCGCTGAGTTGGGAAACAGAACTGGATTGTTTCCCTGGTCTACTGGACCATGATCGCTGTAATATGCTATTTGTGTAATTTCAGCTGTTTATTGGAGTTATGCCATTATGGCTTGGGAGGCGGACGGATTGTGGTCCAAGCAAATTTTATGGAAGAGCTGATGTTAATCAATTCCAGTCGTGAGCATTTAATGAATTTTTTTTAAAAAAGTTCCTCATTATCAATATATCGCACAAGAAGCGTTTCATAAATATGTTCAAAACATACAGATATATCTCTTAACTTCTGAATGTCACGGCGTTGCCATAATAACTCAATTACCGTATTTTCTGGACTAGGAGACATGAGGAAACATTTTTCTTTTGCGTTCCCTCGCAATATGCTTACTGTAACATTTGCTGGTCTATTTTGTATACAGTCACAAATGTCAATTTAAAATTTCAAAGGTATTCACATTGAAAGAGCCTCAGTGTTTATTAATAACTGGTGCAGAAAACTGATTGAAAATCGACTTATTCACTGCATGTTTATGTCTGTTTGTGTAAGGTTGAGATGGGACTGCATATGAAAATTACCCTTTAAACCAGTGGTCTCCAACCGTTTTATTACAGTGGACCGGTCAAGACTTAACAATTCTGCTGCGGCCCGGGAGAGGCCAGGAGAAACCGTCAGATAATGATTCTGCATTTGGTGTTCCCGCTGAAGCCTTTTTTTTTTTTTGCCCCGATTTTCCCTTTACGTCAATCCTACAACATCCTGCAGTGTGTGGTGTGTTGAATGTGCCCGATCTGTGGGGTTTTCAAACCTGTGGGGTTTTCCCTGGCTGGGAGCGAGAAGGCAGCCTGTTGAATGTGACAGGTAGCCAATCAGAAAGCGCGGTGACGTAAGAACGGAGGTGAATCCCAAACAGTTGACATGGCAACTGAGAGTCCGGTGGACATCAGAGGTGACATGTGTTGACAAATGTTTACTACTATATGTAAAGGTCATTTTTATATATGTTTATTATATGTGGTTATGTTTATTCAGTTAAAACTTAACTACAAAAAAACATAACTCGCCTCCAAATCATAGTGCAGCAATAGGGCGGCTCCATATTTTATCAAACGCCTTTTCTTTTTTTATCGCTTAAAATGAGTCCACCAACTATCACAACTGCTTCTACATCGTCATGTTCAGAAGGGGCTTCATTTACCTTTATCAACAGGAAAGGAAGAAGAGAAAGACCGGGTAAAAAGATTTAATGCGACGGTTTCTCCAGCCCCTCCTCTCGAAAGCGAAGTCCTGGGTTTGAATCCCCTCTCTCATAACCCACTTTGCTGTCTACTACTATTAAATAAAGGCCCCTAGACCCTTTATTTCACAATAAAGGCTCAGAAATAATTAAATGCATCTCTGACATTTAATTACAAAATGTCAGAAATACATTTTATAATTACATTTCATGAATAAAATATCAAAAAGAAACTTGCAGGTTTCTGTCCGGGCGCTCCGGCTTCCTGCTACACTTTAAAATCATGACTGTAAAAACATTATATATATATACATGCAGTATATATATATATATATATATATATATATATATATATATATATATATATATATATATATACTCTTAGAAAGCTTATTTAAAAATATATCATTATTAAGTGGGCAGTGATGTACAGATTATCAGGGGTTCCCTCAGTGTATTATAAGCCTGGTGGCCCATCATGCTTTAACTACCCGTAACATGTAATTACCCAGTAATATTTGTACCTTTCCTGTGTACTTAACATCTTTAAATACAAAAACCCAGTGGACTGGCGGTGGTCTGCCTCGGCGCCCCGACCACCGAGCTTAGCAGGTTTTCCGGGGGAAACCCTGATCTCATATGACTTTTTAACCCCTGCGTTTGAGTTATGCAGAACTGATCAATCGTTTCCACAGCAACGATCAGAATGACTGCAATAAACATGAAGTAGGGGACGCTAACTAGCATGGACCGCACATCTCAGAAAAACGGAAAGGTTTTCAGGAATGTGTTGCTATCAGGTAAGTTGTAATTTCTCTGTCATGTCAACCAGTATCAGGGATGTTACATGCTGGCCGGTCATGTGAGGTAAATGTTTGCGACGTTAGCACATTAGCTCTATTTCAGAAAAACCCCGAAACCCCCCCCCCCCTCCAAAACAAACACCTCAAGTGAGCATAAAGACATTTTTGCAAAGTTGATGTTATTTTGAATTTTTACACATCCATCAATCTTTTCTTTACTTCAAAATGTGCCTTAAAAAAAACATTCATGGAAATACGGCTAATAGCCCAGACAACCCCAATGAAAAATGTTTGGAAGGCAGTGAAAACTCTCAAGATGAGAAGACTGTTTACATGAAAGAGTGGGTCAGTTTCTCCATGCAGGAGATCTACGTCTTGAGGCGAATTATTCCAAAAAAGATTTTTCACAAAGTATGAAATACTTTTTAAGAAAAATGTCCTGTACGTTTTTGCTGTTTGTTCACTGCAGTAAGTAACTTGCGATCCAGATAAAAACAACAACAAAAAAAAACAAATGTGTCCATTAATTATAACTAATTACTTTCCTGTTTATTCTTAGGATTTCTTGGCTTGTTAACCAACATTTGAAGTGAATTTCAAATTAATATCTAAATTAGAAATAACTTAACCGAGAAAACATGTTGGCACATTCGATATTTATTTTATTGTAGTTTGAAAGACATTAAACCAGTGGCCTAAAGACCAAAATATTCTGGTTACAAACATTGATAAAAAGAGAGAGCTGCATGCCAACTGATATACCGTTATATCTTGGTTGGTTTGTTTTTCTGCTTTGGTTTTAGTTAGCTTAAGAAGAGACTTACAAAAAGTTAAACGTGCTCTATAAATACTTTTTTTATTATTTTGCAGCAGCTGAAGGGTTGCAGTGCATGGTAGAACACACTGAGGCAAAGTTCAATAAAAGTAAATAAAAGCAGTGGATTTTCTCCACAGAAAACATTTGAACTTTTCCAATTTATACTCGGACTGTCCTTTTATTTATCACGTCTTTGGCCCTAGATGGATTTGTTCTAACTCTTTGCTTCTTTGTCTTTTGTACTTGTAGAGAAAGAAGGGAAAAAAAAAAAAAATCAGCCCAAGGAGTATTTCGCTCTGCTCTCTCTGCTGAGATGTGTTTACTGTAATTACATTGCACCTATAGCAAAACTTCAAATGTAATCAGAAGGACTTTTTATATGAACGATGAAGCAATAAATTCAAACTTTAGATTATTTTTTTTCACTCCCACTCGATTGCTACTCCCACTCCACACTTTGTGATGGAGTACTATTTTTTTTTAAACAATAAAAACTTCTTTCGCAAATCAGCCGTGAATTAAATGGCCTGTGACACGTGTCTGCACAATCCATCACTTCTTAATGTTTGTACGACGTTTTGGCCTCAGTGTAGTCTTAGCCTGTTTCTTACGTTGGCACTACCAGTATCCAAAACTTCTCCAACAGCCACAGCAACCTTCTGTATATATACAGTACAGACCAAAAGTTTGGACACACCTTTCTAATTCAATGGGTTTTCTTTATTTTCACGACTATTTATAAGGCAAGAAATCCCACTTATTAACCTGACAGGGCAGGTTGACCTATGAAGTGAAAACCATTTCAGGTGACGACCTGTTGAAGCTCATCAAGAAAATGCAGAGTGTGTGCAAAGCAGTAATCACAGCAAAAGGTTGCTACTTTGAAGAAACTAGAATATAAGGGCTATTTTCAGTTGTTTTACACTTTTTTGTTTAGTGCATATTTCCACATGTGTTATTCATAGTTTTGATGCCTTCAGTGTGAATCTACAATGTCAATAGTCATGAAAATAAAGGAAACTCATTGAATTAAAAGGTGTGTCCAAACTTTTGGTCTGTACTGTATATATATATATATATATATATGTATATATTATTATTTTTTTTTCTTTTTAAAGAGAAAGTACATGAGCCTGGGGCAGTTGTGCTGGGTAGCATGTTCACTGTTTTGTCTCACATTAGAACCACATCTTGTCAGGCATCCTACATTTATATGCCCACACGCAAAGCTCTACACTTTCAAAAGTCTGAAATTGTTTGAGGCAAAGATTTCAATTTAATGTGAATCTCTTCACCGTTCAACGTGTTGCTCAGTTCGCTAAGCCTCCAACTTGGTCGGCTCGGCTAATAATTTCATGTCCGTCAAACTAAAAGCGGCAACCTAAAGCAAACCCGTTAAGCTACAAATCCCAATAATTGCCCTTGACTCTCTTCTATTCTTGCAGTTTGCTTTGTTAAAGTTTGCCTTGTTCTATTTTAAAAAGCTCCCTAGCAACTGGAAATGTGATCATACGGTTATTTTATTCAATTCAATCCCATAACTACAGCTTTAACTAAAATAACAGCCTATGCTAGGCGTCTATGTGGCTAAAACAAACTACCCACTAAGGAAATAAAAGAACTGATTTCAGGGTTTAGATACAAGTCCATGTTATTTTTATTATTATGTTATGTTTATGAATTTCATTGCTGATTTAGACCTGTATATTTACTGTATCTTTAGATCAAACAGAAGCCACAGTGGTCTGGGCTTACTGTACACTTTGAATGAAAACTTTGTTAGGTACGTAAACAGGTTTGTGAATCACACAGAAGTGGCATAAAGCAAAAATCAATTCTGAGGTTAATTCTTCTATAGTTGGCATATAAGATTTAAATCAATGTGTGACAAGAGTGTGTTTAATTAACTGTGAAAGATTGAAAAACTTTTATGTTCAGTACAATAGATTTATTTAAACAATATGTATAGACTATTAAGACACTGTTTATTTACATTTTCAATTAAAAAAAAAAGTGCTGACTGAATAGGTAACAAGCGACAAGAACTTCAATTTTCTTTCACTGTCCTACTGTTAAAACAATTTTTCACTAAACACCTGATTTTGTTTTGCTCAAACGTTTTCAGTTCATGTGAAATATTAAATATTAGATCATTTTAAATATAATACAGATATAAGTATTCTGCATATTTGCTGAATATTAAACCATTTAAGATTAGCAAGAAAATAACAGATGATGATGCTAATTCTATGGATTTGACTATTTCTCACATCTGTAGCAAACGTAAAGTCAAAATAAACTATTTTTTTCTGTATTTCCTCAAATTAAAATACTTCATGTGTTTTGCTAGACCTACAGTAGCTTACAAGCTGCTTTCCACTAAAATATCTTATTTTTTACGTTGTTGTAGCTACCAGAGAATATTTTCTATTCAGCCTTTTCAAGCAGGTTTGCACCTTGAAGTCCATCAGTTTATCATCACACTTACACTGCTAAAAATATTTGCTCAGTCCTCCATGCTCACCAATTTAGACGATCATAAAATGTTCTTGGTCAAAGGTGTAAAAAAAATAAAATAAAAACCTCGGCATGAAAACTGTATCAGAAAGAATAAGAGGGTCTTATTCTGTAACAAGATGTCACCATAAAATGAGTCCTTTCATAAAATGTTCTTGCCGCTACACTAAACCCAGGCGATTGTTATTGGTTTCATAACATTGTGGAAACAAAGGTAACCAGCCACTGCTGAAAAATTACATAGTGGGGAACAAAAGCAGGATGCACAGTGTGTAAAAGATGAACTACTGAAAACTGAACTCCAAATCTAATGTGGTCTTCAGGTCAACGAAGTTGTTTGCTTGAGTGAAGTTTGTTTACCTGAGTGGAGCTGCTCCCCCACCTTCTTCAAATCAGACAAAAATGGTGTGAAACGTTTGTGCTACGCACAAATATTTGTATCTTCAAAGCCAAAGCAGCACATAAATGTAGTCGAGTTGACTGACACCCATTTTGTCTGGTTTGAAGAAGGCAGGGTGGGCTGGTTGACCTTTCATGACCTCTGGAAACATTTCTTACCATCTTTAAAATGATAGCAGCACAAACAAAAATGTTTGCTGCACAAACGTAGCACAAACGTTTGTGCACAATTTTGCCTGATTTGAAGAAGGAGGGGTGTTCCAACTTCACTCAAGTATCAAGAAAATGTTTTTTGGTTGTTTTTCCAAGATCTTAGCTCATCCGCTTCGCTAACTCTTGATGCTATAGAAGCTCATGTTGGAAAGTCATGTTGGTGGCCCCTCACGATCATGTACCAGTGCTTACAGCAATGTCCACTAAGACATATTGTACATGTTGTATATGTACTTGTACAGCACCTCATCAAGCACCGACGCCACCGGCTGTCCAAAGTCTCTTGCCCATGGACTGAGATAGTCTGAGCACGGCTTCGAACCGGCAACCTACCAATTATAGAACAAACTCCTACCACCATCTCCAGTGACCAACTTGGGTTGATCTGACCTCAGCCTGACAGAACGCTCTTAGTGCGGCGACTGTGAGCCAAGCCATCTCATCCAACATCAGCGTCTGACCTAACAAATGCTTTCCTAGAAGAAAGGTCAAAATAAAACCTTGTAAACCGCCTCCCAAAGAAGCACTTTAAAACCTTTTGGATATTATTAAACCTCATGTGCGTGTAAAGCCAAGTATAGTGTGTATTTCTAACACTTGTGCCAGGATTTTGATGGTAGGATTCGTATTTAACAAACGAGAATCCTCAAGGTGTGCTTTCTCCTTGTTAAGAGCATTGTTGGTATTCCGTGTTCCTCACTTCTTGACTGCGGTTTCTCAACTTCACAGCCAGAATGGTCAACAACGCAGCGCAGCGTTGAGCAAGCAGTTCACTTATGATAAGCTATAATAAGCTTGGAGCTTTGAGACAGACAAGCCACGCTAGGACATTTGGAGGAGAAACACAGATTAAGCAGGAACAACTCAGCTCCAGCCACTAAGGATTTATCTGCTCGGTAAATTAAAACTATTTAAAAACGAGACTCTTAAATATGCGAAACCAGTTAATCCGTCAAAGTCTGCAACATTTACTGGTTGCATTTACTTTTATTGAGGCTTTAGCACTTTTCTTTATATTATACAATATATTTCTATATCGTAATTGTTCTTGATTTACACTGCTTTAAAAAGTAACGATACAGCTGATGTTGTTTACTGACTAATGCTCTGCAGCAAACTCCTGAGGCCTGAAGGAGCAAAACAGCCACATTTACTGGTTAAATTGCACCGAGGCTTCACTGGATTTCAGCACATATAAATGCAAACTACACCTCAGATTCTTATTTGAGAACAACTTTAAAAGTTGAATCCTTTTACTTCCACTTCACAATTATGCTCTACTTTGCGCCGATTAAATTCCGGTAATATGCAGTTTCTGGCTGTGATGCTTAAAAATTATGAAAAAGGATAAATGCTTTTGCGATGGCACTGTAAATGTGAAATGTTTACCGGGCCTCTCTAACAAGATAAGTGTGGCGTAATCATTTATTTCTGAATGCGCCTGAGCTCCAGTCCTGTGTCTCGCTCCCAACAATCATTGCAAGGTGTCACCTCGGGGTCTGGAAAACTTAATTAGGAGGTAATCTTCAGATTTATCTCAAAGGAAATAATCATTTGCCGTAGCTAATGAACACTTTTCTTTTTTTCCTTCTTCCCCCGCCCCGCCACTCTTGTCCGCAGCTGGAGCCTGCACTGCGTTTGACCTCTGCGATTAACATTCGGCTTCTGCAGCTTATTCACCGTCAAACTGCGAAACTAGATTTACTGAGGGGAACAGAAAAAAAACAACAAAAAACAACACACATTAAAGTAATAAACTCTGAGCCACTAATGACTCATTTGGCTCTTTGCGAAAATACCAGGTCCCCTGGAGCAACATGTAGCACAGCAGAACCATAAAGAAGATCTTTGGTTTACAACACAAGTTGTCTGTGTGTGTGTGTGTCGGTGTGTGTGTGTGTGTGTGTGTGTGTGTGTGTGTGCGTGTGTGTGCGTGTGCAATTGGCTGAAATGTGATTTGGTGCTGATTATTGGATTGCAGGTTGCTGCTGACTAGCTCATTTCCCTTGCGTCAGGAGCTTCCCCCTGTTGCCATAGAAACGGTTATCATTCAAAAACGAATCTTCTTTTCTCGGATACGACAGAGCAAGCGAAGATCGCAATTTTTTAACATTTTTTTTAAACAGAAAGACATTAATTGTGAAAGAAAATGCTCCAAATGATTTACTTTTGTTGTTTTTTTTTACATCCCAAATGAGGCCCGAGCGTCCGCAGCGGAGTTACAGGTAGCGCCGTCAGCGGTAATATTCTTCAAGATTACAGATCCAATCTTAATCTGTCCTCTATCTCTCCTTTATATCCATTAATGCACCCCCCCCCCCCCCCCCCGCCCCACGCACGCACGCTCGCCGCAGCAATGCCGGCTCTTCATATCTGATGGCTGTGTTTTGCTTAATAACAAGCTACGACTGCAGGAGGGAGGGGCACTTTGGGGGATAAACAAATTAACAAAGCTATTCACAGCCTTTGCAACACCAGGGGGTATGGGAGGAGTGGAAAGAGGGCAGCAAAGGAAGAAGAAGAAGAAGAAACGAGGACTGCCTTCACTAATCACTGCAGGGGGCACGCGCTGCAATCACTTAGGCACGGCGTTATCTCAGCAATCACGCATCGTCCTATTGTTGTGTTAATTAGAAACCTTAATATGAGCCATAATATTGTTGCCTCGTTATTTGCCCAGTTACTTTCCCCCCAAATGAATAAAGAACCCACATAACTTGACGGAGACGGCACTAAAAGGCTGCAAATAAATCCGAGGAGGAGCGACTCAAAGAGCTGCCCGCGCCACCGTGTTCACAATCGGCTGCAGAAGGCCCGACGGAGACTCCGGCGATCACTCGGTGTTTTGTTGAGGGGCGCGTGAGATCAGTGGCGAGCTCTGTTGTGAGCTCTGTTGCACGCAGGAAGCAGGCGGCGATTGTTGCGAGCGCAAGACAGCTTTGGCCCTACGTCACAAAGAAAACCGGGGAAGAGATCTGCCAAATGTAACCGCTGCACTAACATGAGTTTTACCAAGGGGGGAGAGTGCGGCCAACGCTGAGATGTCTGATTCCAGCTTGGCACAAACTATAAGGGAATATTTCATATTTATATTAAATGTCTGGAGTGCCCAGACTCAGTTAGCAGTCTTTGGAGTGCGAAACTGACAGGAAGTCACTATTTACCCATTTCACTTAAAAACACACACACACACACCCCAACAAAACTTACATCAATTCTATTATTGCTATTTAAGGGAAAACATTTCTGACTTACATTAAGCAAAAAAAGGTGAAAGTTAATTTACCACTACATATTTTAGTGCCAGTAAACAAAGTCCCGAATGTTTGATCATGAATACGTCACAATACAAACTTTATATTGACTTTTTGGTGAGCATCCATCATAGCACTGCCTGAAAATCCTCATGGATAATAACAGAACAGGTTTTCTTGACAAGAAAAGGCTTAAGTGTAAAAAGTGAACACTTTTTAGGGACACACAAAAAGACGGAGTGAGCATTTTCGCTCCAATAATCATATATGCAGGAAACATGGCTAAAGTGTAGGATGACAACGAAGCTTTCCAAACTCAAAGACTTCAAACTGACGAAAGATGAATTGTCCAAAGTGTCATAAAAACTGGCCAGAAGTTGCCATTAAATATTGTTCGTCTTATTCTTATGAAACATTTTGTCAAAATCTAAACAAAAACAGATGAAATAGAGATATTTTTTTTTTTAAAGCTGCTACTACTTTAGCATAAATTGGTAGATTTTTGACAGATCCCAATCGCAATTCGTCTCGGAAACTGACTTTCTTGATAAATAATAATGATAATAATAATTTTAAATCGGTCAGAGATATAACAATTTTAGGCAAAAAAAAGCCAAAAGCTTAAGAGAATGACTATCAATAAAGTGGAGTATTGACATAACGTAAATTAGCATGCTACTCCTGTTGCAACATGGCAGACAAGAGGACTCTACAAAAGAAGTTATTATTTATTTATTAAATATATTTTTTATGCTGTCATAGATTCCTGAAAACTGCTTATTTGTTTTCAATGTAAAACAAAATGAATTGAAAATAAATTAAACATAAAATCTTTTTTCTTTTTTTATAGCGCTAATATATTTAGCATGCAACAACTACCCACCTCAGTGCATGAGGTCAGCCAGATATGCAGCGAATATATTCGGAATAAATTATCACGCTCTCAAAGCAGAATAAATGATTTTCTTCTGAATTCCATTATGATAATGAGAATAAATCCTCCGCTTAAATTTGATTTAATGAGGGACTGACTTGAAATCAATAAGTCCAGGAGAAATCTGAGCGGTTATTTGAGGATGGCGAGGAAAACGCAAAACCACACTGGGGTAAATTCTCTTTCTCCCCTCGCTGTCACCGGCTCCTAGTTAATTCATTAAAGTTGCAGAATCGTTATGTAATGAACCTAATCATGTGGCGGCCTGTGTCCCAACCCCCCCGACAGAGACATTAAGTCTGTGACCAATGTGAGTTTCGTTGATTTACAGGCGAACATGTCATCGACGCTCGCCTTCCGTGCGTCTTGGCGCGATCGCCTCGGTGACGTCAACAGGAAGATCAATCACCAGCAAACAGGAGAGGAGCATGACACCAATTAAAAGGTGGTGTCATCTCCAAGTCATCGCTCACACTTCTCGCTAATGCACTAATTACCGGGGCTGGGACATTAATGGAATAGCATGGCTCAGCCTGGGGATTAATCTGCATGGATTCGCCTGGATGTGTGTGATGTCTGTCTGTTATGTGTGTGTGTGTGTGTGATTAATGCAAACCCCTGCCCGCTCCAGGCCTGACCTTGAGCACCACCACAGGAGGGAAATGAACTGGCAAGGTGAAGAGGTTGGGATACCTGCGGATGGGGCCGCGAAGGCGGGGCCAAACAGCCGAGGTGGAGGGGCCCGATCAAAGTTAAGGAAGACCGGGGAACCGATGCAACGGGAAAGGACCGACTGGCGTGGTGCAGAATACGGCACAAGGTGTGAGTCAGGATGCTTTAGATGTTTTATTTACAGAAGAAATGAAGTTAAGGTTTAGGGATATGATGACGTCATATACAATGTTTTATGAAAATATTTGTATAATTTGTATCTTTATATGGTTTTTTTTTCAACTTACAACCATAAACTGGGCATATGTGATGTACCAAAACACAGCAGAGCAATTTTGTAAAGAGGAAGGAAAAGGCGGTTTAAACCAGAGGTTAGACCAACTAGTCGACTTTTAGACCTCTCCATTTTGAGAATAAATCTGTTTAGATTATTATAAAAACTGCTTCTCAGGTTATTGCTCCTAAGAACACTTGCAAACAGCATCAAGAAGGAGTATTGCTGTGATGACTAGACCTGTCACAATAAACAAAAATCCCATAATAAATTAAAATGAACTCACAAATTTTATTTTACATGATTTATAGTTGTTGTTTTTTTTCTTTTGCCTCTCTCTTTCAATCAAAAACTGGATGACCAAAGTCTTCAGTCTGGTGCTCTGGCCTCAACTAGCCCAATTTTTGTTTTACAGAGATTTAAAAATGTATTTTATTTGTTGTTTTGATTATTTATTTTGGATACTTAAAATGTCTTCCACTTCCAGTGTTTAATGTTCAGTTTATCAATCTATGAGAATGCGTTCCTGTGTTATGCCGTTACTTGAAAATTGTCGCAAATCAACAATATCATCGTTTATCAGGATAACTTCTGGAACAATTTATCGTCCAGTAAAATTTGCCATCATGACGAGATTAGTGATGACAGGACAGAGTAGGAGCTTCTTAAAGAGACAGAGGCCAATTTTGCACCATCAAATTGCAAAGTGAAATTTCCTTTGCTACGATTTATATACAGTATGTAGCATGTTATATAACAACTGAAGGTAGCATAGTTAATAAATTTTGCTGAAAAAGGGAACTATGTGTCTGGAAAATACATAATATCCCCTCCGTTAAGCAAATGATCAAGATATCTCAGCCATGTTTTTAATAGTCATTCAGCTCTCCAATATCACTTTAATATTGGATATATTGATTAAATAGAACGTGAAGAATTTGTTTAGCATATATGATTTCATACTAATGCTCCTGAAGGAATCAAAACTAGTGGAAGCAAAAGCCTAAACCA
Source organism: Xiphophorus couchianus (assembly GCF_001444195.1). Lineage (NCBI taxonomy): Eukaryota > Metazoa > Chordata > Actinopteri > Cyprinodontiformes > Poeciliidae > Xiphophorus > Xiphophorus couchianus. Next base: position 23,974,251 of record NC_040250.1, on the reverse strand, counting down.
TCAGTGCTGTGACGGCATTTCAAAGAGACGAATATGAATCCTGAAATGAAACACATAAAGCCATAGTTAAAAAAAAAGAAGAGGTTGTGTCTTGTCGTTATTATGGGTTCGTATTATTTAACCTTCCTTCGGAGCATAATTCTGTCATTTCAAAGACTTTAGAGCAACGTGATCTTTCAAAAAAAAAAAAAAAAAAAAAACCCCATCCCTGAACACCTGAATAGACAACAGGAAGTTCTACACTGAGTTTGACCAAGAGGTTGCATTGTAATATAGAGATTTACGCATTATGCAATGGAGCAAGAAAGAGTTGTTCATTTAGTTTTTAACAGAATTCAAGTAAAAATAACCAGAAAAAAACAAACAGCAAATTCATACTGAATCTGACCAAGACTGACTGCATCTATGTGCCTGTAATAAATGTTTTGTATTATTAAGTCCCACTTTGTATTATTATGAAAGTTTAAAATAAAAAAAATACATTCATAATGTGTTTTTTCTAATTAAAATAGTAATAAAAGAACATAATGATGTCTTTTAATTCTGTATTGAAATATGTATGTAGTGGTTTCTAGTAATAAATAATTATGAACACATTTTTCATAAAATACTGGTTTAAGTAACCAGTTTCTTATTGTATTGTGACGCTTTTGGTTCAGCTGTTTCAACTGGACGCTTCAGTGAAACCCTAAATGCTCATCTTTTATTTTGAAATAACCTGTACCCCAGCAACATTACTTCCCAGTAAGCATATTATAACCAAACTTAATTGGTTTTTGTTTCATTCGGTTTGGCAATTAAAGAACAAAATAAAGGGATGTAAAAAAAATAAATAATAATCGCAACATACTGTATTAATGGCATTTTTCATGCTATGGTTAACAGAAGCAGAACAAAATGACAGGTTTAAGTAATAAGACCAAAAACGAATGAAATTTTTGGTTGCACTGAGTATTAGGTAAATTGCAGCAAAAATATTTAAATATTAATAAAAAAGTGTAAAGTCATGAAGTCGTAGGACGAACGTGGACTGAATAAGATATTAAAAATACACAAGAATGGCATGAATTTAATGAGAAAGTTGTTTGTGTGCTATATGGGCGTTGGGGTGTGTGTGTGTGTGGGGAAGACAAACACTAAATGAACCTTTGCATGTGTGGGGGCGTGTGTTTGTGTGTGTGTTTGTGTGTAGTCATCACAGGATAATTACTGGTTTTCAGTGCTTTGGTCTGGGACGGCTAATTTGCAATTTAAAGTATTCTACAATGGGTCACGTTTGGAATACAATACTGCCTGAAAGCAACAGTGGACAAATTTCAGCCGCCTGGCTTTTAACGCATATCGATCGCCCTGTTTTTGTTTATTTCTCTTTGTTTGTTGTCCCTGTATTTCTTCACCAGAAGAAGTCTGAATTAAAATTAAAAAAAATAAATTAAACCTTCCCGTTTACGCGATTCTTTCCTGGAGATTTAATATGCCACGTTACCAGCGGGTTCTCCAACGAACCTCATCAGCCAAAAGGTACAACAATTCAGTGGTGACTCACCAATGACATATGTGAGCAGCAGGGCCAGCGTGAGGGTCAGCAGGGAGGCAGACAGGGCTGTGCACTTCCAGTTGCAGCAGCGGTGAGGCTTGTTGAAGGTAAACAGCGGCCTGGTCACGCTGCTGCGAGGGAGCGGCCGCGGCGGTGGGGAGTACACCGTCCCAGAAGTCAGAGGGTATCCCTGCCCCGCGCCTGACAGGAGGGCTGATGAACCTGAGCCCTGCTTGAACAGGAAATGTCTGCAGGGGAGGAAAACACAGAGAAAGAGACTTCACTCTATAGAAGCCAGCGACGTCTCTACAGGGGTAAATCAGAGGTCGTTTTAGAGTTTCCGAGAACTTAAATGGGAACATTTTACAGAATAACTTGGGGAGAAAAAGGATCGCGGGAAAAAAAACTAATGCTTCTCCCAAACGTAGTCTCTGAAACTTTACATGTACAGGAAGAATTCAAATCCCTTTCAAATCATCCCTTAACCCATTACTTACACGTGTTCTTTGTGTCTTGTGTTGCTCTGAAAGGAGTCAAATTGTTGGGTTGAGGTTGATCAACCAGTATTATCAAGATTGTTTGTGCATGTGCTAACAAAATGACAGCAGTGGAAGACAAAATTACCATTTAAAAGTTACATCTTAAAGGATTAGAGAGAAAAAACCCCACATAACTAGAGAGATGAATCCTTTATCAGCCAAGTCTTCAGGCAATGCCTCTTTTGAATTTCCTTTGCTACGATTCAAACTCTGTTACTGTTGAAGGACTCTTTTTAAACAAAAATAATAACAAATAAGAGTAGGCTGCAGAGGGACAGTATTATTATTTTAAAAAGAAATAATCAAAAGCCTTTCATATGATTCAGTTCTGCAGTTTATGGAAGCTGGTTAGGAAATATCCTCCCAGAGTTCACACCTTCAGTCTGGGAGTTTGAGTCAAAACACTTCGCTCTAGCTGTAGCACCTGCTGGCATCCTGGGTTTGGTGATTGAACAGTATCAACTCGTAAAACAGAATTCATTATTTAGCAACACAAAAAACGGCAGCACCCAGTTCAGGGTTTAAGTATGTAATTAATTACTATGAGTCAAGACTTTTTAATAGTGAAACTCGAGGCTAACCAGCGTTCACAAGTGTAAAGTCGTTTGGTGAAGCACTAAGTACTAAACATTGGGCCTGTTGGACGTGAATGTGAGTGTATTTGTCAGAAGTAACAAGCTGAAACTGATGGAAAGCTGTTCAGGTAAGGCGGGTTCTCATCAACTTGCAGATGCAGATCCAGAAACCTTTCATCAAAACAGGGAAATAAAATATTGACGTCGGATATGCCAGAAGTTGTATTCCCCGGTGGGCTCATAATGGGCCTGCCGGCCTTGGTGGTGAACTTGCTGAATTTTAGAGCTTACATACAGCAGATAAAAAGTAAGTCTACTCCATTTTTTATTTATTTATTTTTTACATTTCTGTGTCTGTTTTCGCCTTGGTAAAGTGGAGGAAAAGCAGAGAATCACCTGAACTCTGTAAACGCGCCACGCAGCTGCTGTCGCAGCATCTTGTGCGCCGTGTTTGCCTTCGGAGCGTTCCAGAATCAGCCCCTGGTCGTCGTGGTAACGGCTCCACAACTGCGATTGGATGACCGCTCTTTGAGGGAGGTGTTCAGCAAGCTGTCAATTAATTACTGTCCTCATCTTGTACGGTAGGAGAATGTTTTTGCATCTTGCGTTCCACAAACTACACGCCACATGGGACCGCCGTCTGCATCTTCCTAAAGTAGATTACAGTCGGAAGTCGGGAACAGTCACAGTCGCAGTGCAGGTCTATCTAGGACAGCGGTTCAATGCTTCACCAATTACTCTAGCAAGACACAAGCTTCTTTTTTCTCTTTTTTTTTTCTTCCTCAGGTATCGTGTGTCTTATTCGGATTCTATTTATGTAAATCTGGACTCGGTGGAATTAAGTCTCACTCTGAGCTACGCCTGGATGAAACTCATTTAAAGGGCCCTGAAGGCAGGAGATTTTAGTCAAGACCCCTCTGCTCCTGTCTTTTTTTTCTTATCCAGACAAAGTTAGGTTCACGCATCAAACAGACAACTGTCTGTCCCAGTTTGCTAATGCACAGCGGTCTGGCCCTGCTAAACCTTAACCTGTCAAATCAGCTGTTCCTAAATGTGCAGAAGTTGGTAATTTGGGGGGAAACTGTTAATATCCCACATGTTGTGCAACACTTGTGTGCTTTTAATCTAACTGTGATTTTTAAAAGGTAAGGAATAGCTCATCAAAAATGTATAAAGGTGGTTACAATCAACGGGAAGCAGCGGAAGGAAAAAGCAGTGGGATTCCTTTTGCAATTGACTTTATTCTCCCTAATTCATTCTGAAACTAGGGGATTTACAACAGTGTTAATACCCAGCAACCTTTCTTTTTTTGAATATTTTGTCACATTGCAAACACAAACTTTAGCGTTATTTTACGTGATACAACAACAGAAACTATCACAACATTGGAAATTACACACGGCTTTATATGCATGCATAGACTTCACAAGTAGGCAAACATATTCAGCAAACAGAGACGTCTTAGAGTTGTGAATGGAAAGAGTAGGAGCTTCTTAAAGAGACAGAGGCCAATTTCAGAGTGCCAGATTGTAAAGTCAAATTTCTTTTAAATTTGACTTTAAAATTTAAAAGAATTTAAATTTTCTTTCAAATTAAAAAAAAATTCTTTAAAAAAATTTATTCACTTGACTGATTTTTGTAACAAATCAAGGTAACATAATAACTTGATTGTGCAAAAAAATACCATTATGTATGTGCCAGGAAAATGCATAATACCGCCCCTTTACGATCAATGAATACCCCAGATTGATCAGGGATAAAGGGCAAAAGAGAGGTTCAAAGCAGGGATACGTTATAAAATAGTATCTTACGTGGTAAACGTCTGACAGAGCACTGCTAACTTCAGTTAAAATGTAGTGGTTTGGGACCACTGCAGGTCTACTAAGCATTGGTCTTCAACATAAGTGTAGCAAATGTTCACAGTTTAGGTTGGAGGTTCTATCAGCAAGTCTAATATCAGCTGTGCTTTTCACAAATCTACTTTTATGGAAAGTCATAAATGTGATCAGATTGCATCCTACTGTCAGAAGCTGTAAGCCGAAGCAGTTGTTTGTATACATAAAGTGCCATTAGATTTGTTTAATCTAATGGCAGAAAAAGTTGCATTAAAGTTGCAAGCAAATTTAATGACCAGGATTTGCTCAGATGTAGTCGCTACAGGACCTCCAACATTATCCAGAAATCAGATTTGGACTGTCCAATGTAAAGTTTCAGAACCTCTGGTCTGCATTATAGCATCGCAACGAAAATACATTGACGTTTGTTAATGTGAATAGATTCAATTTAATTCAATTAATTTCTAAAATATTTTATATAGGAATGCTTTTTTCCCCCAAGGAACCATGAACCACTGTGCAGGTTTGCTCGGGCAAATTCCCAAGAAAATCTAACTTTTCTGATGACACACCATAAATTTAGCAGTCATAAAATATTAAACCTCCAGCTCTTATCCCGCCCAAGTCCTTCATCCTTTGAGGAACCCCAGATTTAACCAGGGGGCTTCTCTGGCGCAACCTTATGAGCCACCACTGCAATGCAGAGCAGCAATAATATGAAACAGATTGAAATAGCGCTGGCACACACGGATCAATGACTTACCTATTCCCTTTGACACATCAAAGCAACTACTTAAGTTATAAGGCTGTTAGATGAAGATGGGGCTCATTTTCATTACGAAATGTCTTAGACAGTAGATGAAGATAGGGGACTGAGCTGAAGGGCAATTAATCTGGGTACCATTTCATCTATATTGTGTTTAGATAATGGAGGGCAGAGGCTCGGCGGTGGCGGATGAGGGAGCACAAGAATGGGTGGGGGAGAGGGAGCATTTTCCAATTTGGAAAAGTGGATCTAGGCAGAGAATTAATAGAAGCGCCAGCTTATTGCGGCCACAACTAGAATGGTTACGTTGGGGGTAAACCGTTGGAATATTTTCTTTTTCTTTTTTTTATGGCTGTGTTTTTATGGTTCCCAATCATTATAACAAATGAAAACAATATTTCTGAGCTCCTTGAATTTCACAGAGAACATGATTGCCCCGGGTTACGGCGAGCTCTCCGGGGGGTTAATGCTGCTTTCGAGTGGGGGGCCACCACGTGCGTTGAGCGCCAGAGTGTAACTTTGTGCGTGCTGTGAAAAGATGAGAGGTCGCGGCGCTGCTCGGTCTCTGAAGGGCCCTCAGAGAACAGGCCATTAAAGCGGGGTCAGGCACCGAGGTGGCAGCAGCATCACCGGACACCGTGTCCTCGTAATAACCAAACTGCAGACACCTCATCGACTCATTTGATCGCATTCAGCCTTGAAGACTCGTCTTATTAAAAAGCTCTGCAGGGTTCTGGTGTGGAGCTTTGATGGTCCATGTTAGGATACGTCTTGGGGAGAGGGAAGCCTCTTTGTTTAGGCTGCTGCTCCTGTGGCCCTGATGAACAAAAGATAATGGCTGGATGGATGTTTGAAAGTGTTTGGTTTAATTTAGTCTGTCCTCATGTAAAATTCAGTACAACAAATGACCTCCAGAAATCACCTAATTAGTAAAAAAGGAGTAAACTGGAGTATAGAGTAATGTCAGTAAAACATATTCACCTCCTTGCACATTTCACAGTTTTTTTTCTTTTGCAAATCAATCATGAAAAACATTTGGCTTTTTTTGACAAAAAAAAGACAAAACAAACCCCTCTTTTATTCTCAAAGGGAAAACTTATTTCTACAAAATAATGACGACAAAATAAAAATATTTGCCATAAAATAAGTGACTGCACAAATATTCACACCCTTCAGGTCAGTCAAACACCGGACAGGTCTCCATCAGGTTCGCACGATGGACGATGCAGGTTTCCATTCTTCTTTGCAAAACCGTTCAAGCTCTGTCAGGTTGGCTGTATGCAGAGCTTTCCAGGTCAATTCTCTATGAGATTGAGGCCTGGACTTTGACTGGACCACACCAGAAGATCCACCTTGTCATCCTCAAACCATTTCTTTGTAGCGATAGCTGGATGCTTTGGGTCATTGTCTTGGTAAAACTTAAGTGTTCTCTGACGATCTGTTGCAGATGGATACAACTGTTCTCTAGGATTTTGCCTCCTACCTTTACAAGCCTTCCGGGCTCTGCTGACAAGAACCACCCCAACAGCATGATGCAACAACCACCATGCTGTGGCATCTTGTCTGATGGCCAAAAATCTCATGTTTTGGTTTCATCAGACCAAAGACCTTTGCCCCACGTGCCTTTTGGCAAACTCTTTCTTCAACAACGTCTTTCTCATTGCCACTCACCAGTAAAACATTGATTGGTGAAGAACCAGAGCAACAGCTGTTTGTCTACAGAGTGTCTCTCCCAGCGTAGCCATGGTGACCTGGTATCCTCTCTCACTCGTCTCCTTCTAGCGTGGTCACTCAGGTTGTGAGGACGTCCTGATCTCATAAGGATTCACACATACTTCATATTCCGTCCATTTCTTGCCGATGGTTTTAGCTGAAATCCAGGAACACTCAGTGGCATAGAGATTTTTTTTGTATCCATCCCCTGACTTAAACTTTTCAATAACTTTTTCTCTGTTTTGCTTGGATTGTTCTTTCGTCTTGGAAGCCAGGAATACTGCACAGGGATACGGGGATTATAGTTTGTACCATAATCCCCTGAGACACTCACTGAGCCACGGTGATCCCCATTCCACTCAATGTGAGACTACAGTACTTGCACCAACTGGCTGGACCTCTGTTGATTTAACTCAGTCTCTTTAAAGGGAGCAAATGTTTGCGCAATCATGTTTTTATTTACGATTCACTCTTTTGTAGAAATCCATTTTCACTTTGACATTAAAGATTTTTTTTTTTGGGGTAAAAACATAAAAAGTGATAAAACATCCACGGGAGTGAATGCTTCCTATAGGAACCATAGCTGCTCTGTGAAATCCTCAGAGGTTTGTTGGAGAACAAACAGCGTCATGAAGACCAAGGAACACGGCAGGCGGGTCAGGGAGGAAGTTGGGACGAATTTCAAAGCAGGGTTAGGCTCTAAAAAAACAACACCTCAAGCTTGGAGCGTCTCACGGAGCGCTACCTAATCCATTATCCGAGTGTTGGAACAGTACGGCACAAGTACAAACCTTACAAGACATTGCTGTCCATTTAATGGAAACACTTAAAACAGAAAAGCAGCCAAGAGGCCTACTGTAACTTTTGAGGAGATGCAGCTCTGCTTGAACACACAATGCCCACCATGAAATACGGCCGTGGCATTATCAGCTCCGTTGGCAGAAACTGCTGACGGGATACCTATTGGTGGCGCACTGCGCAAATTTAGGATTTATGGAAGAATCGAAAGAGAGGAAGCCATCGTCGAAAGGCGATAAGACACACGCAGTTTTTAACAAATCATAAAAGAGACAAAGTATACGTGGATCAGTTGAGATTGAAATGTTGGTGAAACGGTGAAAACGTGGTGTTTGCATCTTGCTGTGGAAATATTATCTATGGAGCAATGAATGAAGCAAGAAAACCTATTAGAGGAATATTTAAAACCAAATTCATTCTTCAAATGGGGATAGTTTAGATCAAAGAACATTCACATGTTACAATGACCCAAAACTCACATCCAACTGGTAGTCTTTGGAAAGACTCAAAGCATTATGTGCACAGACTCCCTTCCTCCAAAACTAACAAAGCTTGAGCTATTTTGGAAAGAAGGATTTTAGTCTCTAGATGTGCAAAGCTAGCTGGGAGAGAGACGTCACAATTAGATCAACGCAGCGTGCCTCGCAAAAATTTTTTATGTGATTAAGCAACTCTGTGTGGTTCTATTGCATAACCCCTCTGGGCCCCACAAAAAACTTAAAGTTCAGGACTTAAAGTTCAAGAAAGTCCAGTGGTTATGCAAACTTTATGAATCCACCAGAGGACGTAAAAGGAAGTAAAGTTTGGAATTGTGAAAAACCGAGAGAAAAAAAGAAGAAAAAGAAAATGCCTCCCGTCGTGCCGAGTCTGTTCCGGTTTCTGTGTGTGCTGCCTTTCGGTGAGTCTTTAGTGTGGCCCTGTGGCTAAAACAGATAACGTCCATCCCTCACTGTCTGCCTCCTGTCCTTTCTCCACCCAGCCGTTCAGCGCCCGCTGAAGGCTGCGAGTCTGATGTGGGACACAGGAGGCTGCACAGGCAGCCACCGCACACCTCAGGGTCAACGCTAGTTCATCTCTGAAAGGCCAGAGATAAACCCGGGGAAACAAACACACGCTTGCAAACACACACGTGGAAAGAAATGGACAAAAAAACAAAAAAAAACATGCTGAATGCTAGATTTTGTTTTTTTAGGCCACTGCAGCAGCCTGTTGTGTGTGTTTTAACGCGCAGCTGAAAGTGGATTAATAAAGCAGGAGAGTAAAAAGATGCATGTAGAACCCCTCTTCTTCTTGTGTGGCGCTATTTAAAACGGCTTCACGCTTCCTGCTGGATCCCCGTCTTTGATCTTCGCCAGACAATATCTAGGGGCGATGCCCAGGAAAAGCTCTGAGTTCTTATCGGAGGGCAGATTTCCCCTGAGACGAGAAGAAAATGAGAGCTCCTGCTCTCCAGGAGGTCGGCCTCTGCGGGCCCGGCGGCTGTCTCAACCTGGATAAGTGTAAATGGTCCTTGTTTGTGTTGGCGTGGGTGGAGGTCTTTGTTCACAGAATACAAAGTGTCTGGATTCTGATTTGGCTGTGCACAGTTGCTGTATCGATTGATCGAGCTGCTTGATTTATTTGTATACCTGAAATTTTGACCGGCTTCAGGAAACACTGACATCAGCTTAGTCAGAGAGGCGTCTTGCTGTCATGATCCTGGGCTGTGTAGGGTTCTTTTTAGATTTTATGTTTGTGTGCTTTGATCGCTTTAGATTTACGTTTGTGTTTCTAATCGTAGATTACCTGGTCTTGCCATGTTTAGTTTCATTATTATTCCTATGAGTTCATTTCTTTGAATTGAGTTTCCTCGTTTATTCTCGTGTTCTGCTTTTTGTGCTTTTACGTTTTGTTCTCTTTAGTGTTATTTTTTTTATCTATACCGTCCCGGAGTCCCGGTTGTTCTCCAGTGTTTATGCACTGCCTCGTTCCTCGCCCCCTTTCACAGCTGTTTTCTATCTCCTGATTTCCTTCTGATTAGTTCGCCTGGCTCCACTGTCACTTCCTCACACCCGGCCTCAGTATTTAAGCTCCTTGATTTCTTTTTTATTATTGTTCTCCAATGTGTCCATCACGCTGTCCTTTCTGATTTGGTTTCTCCCTGAGTCATTTTTATTGTAAGTGTCTTAATTATTTTATTAAAGTATTCATCTTGCCACAGTCTGTATCTGCTATGGAGTTTTCTTCCAACCACAACCATGTTTATTTTGCAGAACAAAACCAGTTCTAATAAAGAATATTGATTTAAGAATCATGTTGCTGACAATCAAACTGAAGTATTGTAATAATTAATCGCACTAGTCTATATATTTATTATACACAACAGTTTTATGTAGAATTTAGGCTTTAAGTTTGCTTCCTTACATTAAAGGGGCGGTATTATGTCAAATCAACTTTTTTTGAGCTTGACACCATGTTGTAATATTATTACCTCATCAAAAACAAACCTGGAATGTTTCCTTGATTCTTTAATGCTTGTTTGAGAAGTCCTTTAATCTCCCATGGCAACCATGGTTGCTTCGAAATGCCTGGGTCGACCTAGCTCCGCCTTTGAGATGCAGCTCCTCCCCTGAGCTCCACTTTCCAAGTTTCCTCCCCACTCAGCTCCTTCAGACTAGCTAACAGCAATTAGCAAACATCGGTTGGAACTGTGCATCTGCTGAACTCATTATTTGAGCAATATCCCAATGAAATGTTGGTAAAAAAAAAAAAAACGTTGCTAAAGGGATAATAGAGGAGTGATGTGATGACGTCCTAAAAGCAGAATTTTAGAAAGAAGTTTTTAAAATGACATAGGCCCAATCTAAAGGCACAAAACTACAAGGTAAAATTTCCTTTAAGTCATATTTTACATATATAAAAAAAATTTAACAACTGAAGTTGACAGTTACCTGATTGTGCTATAAAATGTCAATATGTGCATGGGAAACACATAACAACGTCCCTTTATAGGACACGTTGGGAGAGGAAAGGAAAGAAATAGTCAAGGCCAAATTAGCCACCATTGGGTCATTAACCTTCACAATCTCTGTTCCTCCAAAATAAATCGGATTCCTCAGTTTGCTCCAAAATCATACTGTTGAGTCCTCTTCTGCCCTTGGTGCTGCTGATGGAGAAGTTCTTGACACAGAGGCATTGAAGGACTGTTGGAATAAACAAACTGGTGGAAATTTCAAGGAGATTAGGCAGAACTTGATCAGTCCAAGGCGTTCATAGAAAATGTGTTTGTGACGTTATACAACCCGGGACCAAGATGAAGGTACAATTTTTTAAACACCATAACGTTTTGAAGAAGAGCTAGTTCTAAAATGTAGTGGTAAATTCCAAGAATCCATCAGAATTATACAGTAAGACAATTTCTTTAAAAAAAAACATAGACAGGGATCTAAAACTCTTCATCTCAGGAGCACAGTTTTGCATAAAAAGTCACATGAAGACCTGCTTCACATGTCCTGTTCAAAAGGGTTTACAAATGTGTCGAAGAGTCACATTTAAAAAATGTCCTCAACGCCACAGTGAAAAGACAGCGACTGAGGGAGTCTTGTCTGGACTAATAAAAGGAAGAGTTGAAGTCCATTCATAACAGTCCCAAGATTTGTCATGCCTCCTACCACACACAGTGTGAGGCCCAGCCAGATATATTGAATATCCATAACTGCATCCGTCCATGACGACAGGACAGCCTCTCCAGAAACATAACGAATGTTCAGCCAAAAACGGAAATCCATGCGCACTTCAAACATTCTTAATCTCAGCCGACGCAACGTCAATACATTTCAATATGGATTCATCAAACACGAATCAAGGATAATGGAAGCGCACTTGACAACATAAGACTTTATCCCTTTAATTTTTTTTCTTTACACCACCCTCGTCCTTATTAAGGTCACAACGTCACTTGTAATTCTGTTAGTCTGAGCCTCTGTGCCAGGTTTGTAAATACTTGACAAATCGTTAATCTTGTGGCTCAGATTGAGCTGATAGGACGGTGAGGGCTGCAGTGGAAATATGAAATCATTAGATTATCAGAGTATCTAAGAACGTGACGAAGGGTAGAGGAAAAGAGAGCGAGAGAGAGAGAGAGAGAGGAGAGAGTGAACATTAAATCCAGCCAGAAACAGTTAAGCAGCGAAGACTTTGTCAAAAGCCTGATAGGAAAGAGCAGTAATGTCTGAATTATGTTATAGGAGGACACTATTCTATTGACTGTGAATGTGATTACATTTTATGGCTTAGAACTAATAGCACACTTTCAAATGAAACTTATTTGACTATGAAGTCCCAAATGCAGAAAATGTATCGCTGGAAAAAATAGATCCAATATATAGAGGCGATGCAGGACTGATGGTTCGTAATCGCGTCTCTCGTTGGGAGGAAGTTCTTTTCTGGCCTGCAAATATTGGCTGAACAATCTGAACCACAGAGAGAACAAACTTATAATGAATTTTGTTTAAGTCATATTTTCATTAAGAGCAAACACACACACACACGCGCGCCCCCACAGAAGAGCACACAAAAGTACTGTAATTACACTACAGCCATGACAAGCTTCTCTCTTTGATACTCACGTCTGGACAATGATTAATTTAAATTGTCACAGAATCTAATTTTATTCTTCCTTTCCTTTAACACTAGGATTACCAGGATTTTGAGAAATTCCTATCTCTACCAAGAGGGGCCAGATTGGGTATCTTCTTAGAGCTACCGAGAGAGGGCCAAACTGGGTTATTAGCATCCAAATGTGGCCAAACTGACGACTCTGAATGGTCTAATTAGCATCCCTGTAGATGAGCAGGGGGGAGGAGAGCCAAACTCACTACATCAACTTTCACGCTGATTGTCCTTGGAACAGGATAGAAATTTTGAAAATAACTACTTCTGGTGGTTCCCAGATCTGGGAGACTTTGTACATGCAAATTTGCATGCTGCCTTTTGTGCTGTGGAGTATAAATATCTGGACATTCACTCAGCTTTTTAGTTTGCAAGAATCAAGATGGCGAAGAGGACACAGAAGCTGATGAATGCTGAAGAGGCTTTGGAATTACTTATGCAGAATTCATCCTACAACCCTGGTCGACACATCATTGTTGATGAACAGCTTTTCCCCACTAAAACCCGCTGCTGTTTCCTTCAATACATAGCAACAAAACCGGACAAGTTTGGCATCAAGTTTTGGGTGGCTTGCGACTTGAAATCAAAGTACATCTGCAATGTCTTCCCATATCTTGGCAAGGACCCCAGTCGTCCCAGCGGGGAGAGACTGTCCGAGACTGTAGTGATGAGGCTGATGGAACCGTTCATGGACAAGGGCAGAACTGTAACCACGGACAATTTCTTCACATCACTGTCACTTGCGCAACGACTGCGTAGCCGGAAAACCACCATCCTCGGCACAGTCAACAAGTGTCGCAGGGAAATTCCACAATCCACTAAACGTAAGGATCGCACTGAATTCACCACTCAGGTGTTTTCAACCTCTGATGCCACGCTGCCTGTGTATGTGCCCAAAAGGAAGAAGGTCGTTTACATTCTCAGCAGCATGCACAGCGTGGTTGAGACTGAGGATACCACCAGAAGAAAGCCAAACACCATCAAACAATATAACAAAGCAAAGTGCGGTGTGGATGTGATGGACAAAATGGTGCGGGAGTACAGCGTGCGTGCAGGAACACAGAGGTGGCCAGTTGCCGTGTTCTACAACATGATTGACATGGCAGCACTGAATGCGCATGTGCTGTATCAGGCATGCACTGGGGTGCAGGAGAGACGGGTGGACTTCCTGGTGGAGCTCGCAAAAGAGTTGGCTAACTCTCATGTGAGTGAGAAGAAGGCGTGCAAGGAGCAACTGCTTTGCCAACAACCTGCCACACCCAGCCCAGGCAAAAGGGCGAAGTGCCAAATCAACCGTCGATGCATTAAAAATAGTACAAATAGGAGATGCGTTGACTGCTTCAAATACGCATGTGGCAAATGCAGCAAGCCCATGAACTGGCAGTGCCAGATGTGTGCCGACAGTGCAGACAGTGCACAGAATGAGGGCTGAAATGCCACTGTGCCTATTGCAAATAATTGCGGAATTGTTTTATTTCTTGTATTTTTTTTATTGTTATTAATGACAAAAATAAAAAGCATTCAAACAAATAACAGTTGTTCTTTTGTATATTTTTTTTGTATATCTTCTGTATACTCTTCTCCATCCTGCTTCTTGCAAACTAAGAAGCCTCTTGACCTCTTGACTTAGACACAAATACATCTGGTACCTGTCTGTAAAATTTCTAAATCTCCATTTAAAATATTAAAAATAATTCATTGTGCTTTTTTGCTAAAATAAAACTAAGCTAAATATAACATATATATAATCTTTATATTATATAAGCAGGGAAATTACTTCGCTTTTGCAGCATAGAGACTATCTACAACTTGAAGTTGTAGATAAAATAAAATAAAGAAATAACATGAAATTTAAATTGATTAGCACTAGGAGAGGGCCAGGTTTTCGATTTCTCCCCAGACTGGCTGAAACAGGGCCACAAGACCCTGTCCAAACTGACGACTCTGATGGCTCAAATTAGCCTCCATTCATCCATTCTTCTATTCTTCTATTGTTCTATTGTACATGTGGTCGTTGACCGTCAGGCCAGAAGGTAGGGATGTGAATAGTCCATGTTGGGGGTGGGTATCTATGATACCTACGACTAGTCAGTTTAGTTTTGAAGCATACATGAAGTGTTTTTGGAGAGATGTGACTTTTTGCAGCTGATCCATGATGTTGTGCTGCATTATCCAGGTCATTTTGCCAAATGTACATAGAGTTTGCAAAACATACAATCTGTTTCAAAAAGTATGCAAAGGTTTTTCTAAAAGAAATTAGTAATGTTTCTCTTTGAAATAAAGCTAAGAGGGTATAAAATGACAGTTTAGAAATAAACTAACCAAATTAATTGTGTTGATCCACCTCAAAAAAATCATGCAAAAAGTGTAAGCAAAAGAAATCTGGGAGACTTTGCACATGCAAATTTGCATGCAGCCTTTTGTGCTGTGGAGGATAAATAGGTGACTGCTTCACCTATTTAGTTCACAAGAACTAATGGCATTTATTTCAGTCATAATCTTGCGGGGGGTGACTAAGGTTCCATCACTATGTGACAGCTGGTCAGCAAACCTGGCAAACATGATTGACATGGCAGCACTGAATGCACATGTGCTTTATCAGGCATGCATTGGGGTGCAGGAGAGACGGGTGGACTTCTATTTTGCTGTCAGTCCTGCACTTTATATTTTATATTTAGATTTATATTCATATTTTATACTGTATTTTATTTTACTCACAACATTGGAACCTCAAACATTGTCCTGAGCCTGAAGTGTTCAATGACCCTTCTTATGGAATGCAGAGTTCAGCTTTGCCCCCCTCTTGTGGTGCGTCAGTAATGGCCTTATTTACATAACAAAGGCGCCTCTTCACACCCTCTCTCGGAGGGCCAAACTGGCCCCTCTCTGGTAGCTCTAGGGACAGGGCCAAACTGGCCCCTCTCTGGTACCTGGACGAAGATTCCCATTTTGGGAATCTTTGGTAGTCCTAGTGTTAAATGAGGTGTGATCTAATTATGGCCCTAATGCATAACTTATTAAAACTTCTTCTCGTGGCGTGGCAGCCTGCCAATCTCGGCCCTTACTCATAACACCAGAATTCAGCCGCGCCGCCCGAGCCCCTCATTAAACATGCAAACATATTCTCTTGCACCTTTGCTGCCTCCCCTTCTCCAAAGCAGCCTCAAAGAAGAAGAAGAAGAGGAAGAAGAATCTCAAAGATAATTTTTTGGGGGGGATAAATTATTTCTCATGCGGCCTCAATTCCGTTTGATGGGGCGGCATTCCTTCAGCGCGTCTCAGAAACTCCGCTTTCGGAATATTTAAAATCGAATGCAGGTGTCGCGAATAATCAGCAGCGGCGGCGGGAGAAACAACTGAAATCCTCTGGAAAACTGGAGATTTGTTACGACTTTGATGGCGCGCTGTAAAAGCCCGGTAAAAATACCTCGAATTACTGAGGGGCTGATCTGCCGAAGGTTGTGCTGCAAGTTACAGGAGAGGAAGGGGGGGTTTTAACTCTCCCAATTATCACTTGGACCTCACTGAGCTAAGCAAAAATCGCAAGTAATGGAGATAAATCATTTATTTATTTAATATTATCTATATTTATTCATTTTTCAATGAATCTGTTGGGGTTTATAACAATACAAGTATGTCTAACAGCCGGCTTGGGAGCGAAAACACTGCACATTTGTTTTCTAAATCACAACACGTAGGAAAGGCGTTTTTAATTTGTTCCGCTTCTCACAGGCTGAGGAAAAGCAATGTTTGGCTTTTCAGAAAACAGGAGCGGCTGCATTGTTTTTCTTCACAAACCCATATGTAGATTGTATAAACTTAAAAATGCTTAAAGTTAAAAGGTGGCATTATGTGCATTATGGTGCTACGGTACAATCAAGTACCTGTGTTACCTTCAGTTGTTTAGACAGTTTTGTAAACAACTGCATACAAATTTGGTGTTATTTTTGCAACTCCAAAGCTGGCGTGTGATTTGTAAAATTTAATGACTGTAACTCAGTTTCCTGTGAGCATATAACCACATGCTATCTTCGCATGTACATTCAATAAGATGTTTATTTTATCTATTTATCACTTTCTAACTGTTTAAATTGTTGAAAAATGGCTAAATGGAATTGTGAAGAACAATTTTGGTATTCTGCACAAAAAAGTAGAATATTATTAAGAAACTCACCATGACAGATTAATTTATTAGGTCATGTTCTAGCATAAACCGACTC
Organism: Xiphophorus couchianus; assembly: GCF_001444195.1. Taxonomy (NCBI): domain Eukaryota; kingdom Metazoa; phylum Chordata; class Actinopteri; order Cyprinodontiformes; family Poeciliidae; genus Xiphophorus; species Xiphophorus couchianus. The sequence goes on along the minus strand of NC_040250.1, from coordinate 23,957,618 downwards.
TTGGACTTTGACATTTTTCTTCCAAAGTCTCTCAGTACTTCTGCTCACCTTCGACAAACTGTGTTATTTATTCTCAACAAATCCTTACCTCAGTCAAAAGTCTCTCCTAATGATTGTTTTCCTGCTATTCAAAGCTCCTTTGTATCATTTTGTTCTTATAAAAGCTACCTCCCGCTACATTGGACTCTCCTTTTCCACAAAATAAAACAAAATAAAATCATGAAGGTTAATCGCTTTCTTTCCTTTCAAGCCTTAATTAACCATCATACGGGTCAAAGCTGAAAGTGTGTGATGTCATCGTTTTCAGAGGGAAACTGCTTTTGTCCTAATAAACCATCGCATGTGGTAAAAGAATCAGAAAGAGCAAAGCAACTTCTTGCCGGCTGTTTGGCAGTTTTTGCAAAAAGGAAAATATTTTGTCATGTGAAACCTTTAATTTTACTACGTGTCCCACTAGGTCATCAAACATCTTAACAGGCCATGAAAAGAAGTCTCCATTTTCAGACACACTCTTATTAACTTTGAGGTCTTTCATTAGCCAGATTCTCACAGAAAAGAGCTCTTCTTCCAGTTTGACTCAATAAATAGTGTAGCAGCTCAGACTCGGGAATATCTGCCTTGAAGATAATAATGTAGATAATGTAATAATATATGTCATAAATTATGCAGTTTAGGTTAGACACTGACCAACTTTAGATGTGCTTTTTTTCTAGCTATGAATTGTTGTAAACTGTATATTTTCCTTATTTTACTGACACCTTTTTTTTAAGCATTTGACACACTTAAATAGAAAGCTCTAAGATAATAAAGGGGAAGTATCATGTATCTTTCAGGCACATAGTGCCATTTTATAGCACAGCCACGTAGCTATGTTAACTACAGCTGTTTTAAAAATGCTATATATATCAAATATGACTTAAAGACATTTAACCTCATAATTTAACGCCTTGCAATTGGATCTCTGTCTCTTTAAAAACTGCTGCTCTTTCCAACCCTCGGCCTCTAGGAAGTCATCACAGCATGGCTGCTCTAATTGAAAGGATCTCGGGTTGTTTGAGTCGAGTTGTTTTGGGCTTTGTTTACCTCTGAGTTCCTCAGTTTCTTTTCATTAGATCACTCTTGTTTCTGTTTTACTTTAGTTCAGTCCTTCCTCATTGATTCTGGTTTATGTTCATCTCTGGTGTCTATGATTTATTTATTTTTTTTGTTAATCTAGTTTAGTTTCTTACGTCTAGTTATTCTTAGATTAATTTTACTAGTCTCCCTATTGTGTACTTTCCCTCGCCCCCTGTGCCATTCTCTCTCTCTCTCTCTTCTCACAACTGCAACCTATTTGTCAACTAGGCCGTCCTATTGCTCCAGAATTCATTCTGCCAGTATTTAACCACCTCTTTCTAATTCCTCATCGCTGGTTCCTCCTGTTTAACCCCTACTTCCTTGCTGCTACCGCATGTTATCATGCTGGCTTTTTGTTCCTGGATTCTTGCGTTCATGTTCAGCTCGGGGCTCCCCCTAGTTGTTGGTTATCTTCTTTTTTCACAAAATCTTTACTTCTTCTTCGTCTCTGTCGCTCCTGCATTTGGAGCAGTTTCACTGAGAAGTAGCTCTCACAATGAGCTCAGCAGATGCGCAGGTACGCTAGGTGTTTGCTAATTCCTGCTGGCTAGTCTGGAGGAGCTAAGTGAGGGAAGGCCGATCTGTAATGCGGAAGCTCGGGAACCCAGGCGTTTTATGCAGTTAAATGGTTGCCACGGGAGACGAAAGGATTTCTTGAAAATGCATGAAAGAACCAGGGCAACATTCAAAGTGTGCATTTGAAGAGAGAATAACTGGATAACATGATGTAAGAGAAAAGGTAAAGGATGGAAAATTAAGTATTGTTTTGTTTTTTTATTCATACTATTAACCTTTGGTATCTTTGACAATTTTATATTTGTCTTTTTAATTTGACTAAACTTCATTTTATTTTATATTTTTTATCTACCTATGATGTTTTTTTGTGAAGAACTTTGATCAGCTGAGGCTGTTGTAAATGTGCTAAATAAATAAACTTTGACTTGACTTGACTTGACGTAAAGCTCAAAAAAAGCTTATTTTACATGTCGCCGCCCCTTTAATATGTGCCTCATGCCCAGATCGGCTGGGCTCGATCTGATCCGATCCACTGAAATCAACATAACCTCTTTTGGAATATTTCAAAACTTTAGTTTCCTGAAGCAAACGCTTGTATTTCAATATTGTGGAAGAGAGAATAAAAAAAAGAAAAGTGGTCAATGCCCACTTCCCACCAGCAAATAATCAGACATTGCATCAAATCCATTAGTCCATTTGTCATCGTCCTACTCTCCCCCTTTTGAAAGAAACTATAACATTTATGCTCCTGCTGCTGACTGACTTTTCTTCAATACAAGAAGCCTGTTTAGTCGGTTTGAAAGGAATGCCTTTAATCAAGCGAGTTGAAGGATTTATCTTTATCGTTCAAAAATCCCATTAACCGCTTCTACTGAGAATCTGCCGCTCTTCTTCTCCTCCTCCTCTGCGACACAAAACGCTGCATTTGTGGCGTTCTGTTACCTGGTCTCTAGGGGGATGTTGCTGTTGAGCACCCAGCTGTTGTGAAGCTGCGCCTGGTCTGTTGCCGAGCTGTTGTCTGCCCCCTGGCCGCCCTGGCCGGTCTGACACCGCGTCGGCATGGTCTTCCTCTGCAGGCTGACTTGAGTGTAAGGAGCCGGGCGGGCGCAAGTGCAGGCGTGGGGCGGCGGCGGCGGAGGGGGGAGCGGACGAAACGTAAACTGGCCACCTGGACTGCTGGGCAGCTCTGCTAGCGGACACCGAGTGGCAAAAGGAGGAAGGAGTGGAGGGGGACAGGGGAGAAATAAACACAGGTTTATTAGGAGCACCGTATCATAAATTACAAATAAAAGCAGAATGTTAGTTGACAGTTTATTGTTATTACGCTGATTGAAGGACATAAATCAGCTTAAAACTGTCCCTCTCCGGTGCTTTCCCCAACCTACCTGCTTTGATACACTTCCAGCCACCCTATAAATAGATTTTTGGCCGGCTGCAGCATTGAGCAGTCTTTAAAGAGCTAACAGCTCTGGCTTAATCCGCAGCCGCCAGCCCAAACTACCCATGTGATGTTTATTATGAGATCTCGGCGGAATGAGCCAGCTGTAACAGCCTCACACTGGTAACCTGAGGGTCTGGCGAGGTCCATCATTTATCATTCTCTTTCACCATAACTCACTGTCTCTCTCTCTCTCTCTCCTCAGTCCTTCTCAAAAAGAAAACGAACGGCGGACTAATGACGGCCGCGGCCAAATGGGATGTGAGTGCGTTCGGCGGAGTTTGGAGTACGCGACTGCCGCCGAAGCTGATGCGTCTGGACAAGGAGCCGCGCATGTTTCCAGCCAGAGATTTACATCGACACACATCTCGGCATGAGTGCCGTTTTAAGTTTGTACGTTTCGTGCTTTATTTGAACCACTCTTTTCCAGGAAGGATGGAATGGTGACGTAGGAAAGAATAAGAAGCTTTTAAAAAAACAAACAAAAGAAGACAAAACAAGAATTAGGTGAAATAATAGCCACACAATCTAAATTATACACACAGTCTCAAATGTATATATACTTCTAATAATTTGGGTAAATATTTCTTAGTAAGTGGCAGAGAGAACACACACTTTTTGTATGATCTGCTGGAATAAGGATTCCTCGATATTTAACCGTTTTAAGTAGCAGAGTTCAATTAAACAAGTTTTTAAGCGTATAGTACATTCATTTTGCACTATAGATTGAGGTCAGGACAACTACCAAAGCTTATGTCAAGTCTGTTTTATACCTTACATTTCAAGTTTTGATGTGTTTTTCAAATATAAATGCTCCTCCCGTCAGAAAACCCAACCGCGTTCAAATGTCGGCCCCATGACGGCACACACCGTCGACCCCGACGACGGAAAATTTGTCCGTCATAACACTGAAGAAAATGTTCACACTATGCTAACAAAAAAAGAGAAAAAGCTGTACTTGTGCCAGATAACCGATGCATTTAAATTAACTCTTCAAGTTCTGCCAAGAAGAGTGTTTAAATTTCAAGCCAGAGTTACGCCAGAAGCTTGTTGAAGGCTTAAAATAAAAAAAATAAAAAAACGAGACGTTATAAATTAGGACATTAGCTTTCCATGCTTAAGGTGACAGCTTGTACCATTTGTCTGTAGTATGACTGTGAGCAAGGCAAACCCCTCATCCCAGAAGACCCACTCTGTTCAGCTATATTGACAGTGAATAAAACATTAAACTTACACTGCAAAGCTAGACACACTCTTAGCCCTTAAATGTATTTGCTGCCAAAATGTCAGCAATAATTCAGTGACTTCAAATGTGGCCTACCTGGGAGATTGTCTCCGTCTTCCCAATTCAAACGTAGGCCTTTGGCAAGACAAACTCCAAACGGCACATTTTGTGGACGGGGGAAAAAACCCCCAAAAAACCAAAAACAAATCATCTTTTTGTTCGACCGCCAGCACAACTTGTACATAAATCTGCAGCTCAGTCACCATTATGTTTAAAACTGACGCCACATCTTTCCCCGACAAAATGAAACAAAAGGCTTCACAGTCAACATTTTCACAATAAAAAATCTGTGGACTCCTATTCCGAACCGCCCATCGACTCGCCACAACAGGTTTTATGACCATCAGATGCTAAAGGATCCTATTTGGAAGACACACGCGTGAAGCAGTCGCAGATATGCGAGAATGCAAGACAGAAACAGTTCTATAAATGCTCTACAAACATTTCCTCCAAATATTCCCACAGTGCAATCTGTCCGGCTCAAATGCCATTTTAAAAGCTGTAACAGTAGCAGGTCGGGGTAACATTTACTCGCCGGTGTGTGAACGCGCCCAATTTATATACATGACACACTCTTGGCACTATCAACAAGCTTCTGGCATAATTCTGGTTTGATATTTGAGCACTTTTTTTTTTAAAAGCAAAAATAAATAAATAAGTAAATAAAACAGACTGGAGGAATTTATTTAAATTGTGTGGTATTCTGCCCGGGGGCCCAGCCGGTGGGCAGAAAGCACATTTTCACACACAGCACACACATTTTCAAAGGGTTGAGTTCGGGCAACTTAACGTTAGCCTGCTTTGGTTATTCTGAAACCAGTTGTTTGGGACTGTGGTAATGTTGGAACATCCAGTTAAACCGGTTCTCTAAACTGGAACCTGGGGGAACTCCAGCATAACTATTCAAGTTTTAAATCGACGTAGACTTTGAGATGCTGATAAAGAAATCTATCCTTCGGTGATGTGAAATTCTTCAAACTCCCATCACCTGAACAGCTCAACGGTTTAAACTTGAGCACACGTTAAACTGGTTTTGGACTGGTTAAAACAAGCTACTTTTAAGCTTCTGTCACGGCTCCAAAGCATGAAAATGTACAGAGTTTGCCTAAGCACTTTGAACTGCCTTGTTGCTTAAAAATGTGCTGTATAAATAAAATTACCTTATCTTACCTTAAAAAGCAAGCAACCTACCATATTCTGCTAAGAACAACGTTAAATTATCCAGTGAGAGAGAAAGCATTGCTGCAAATCCTGTCTGGTTTCTCTGAGCCAAGTATTTAAAGGGATTTCTGCATCCCTTTAAATAAGCCTATGACTATTTTATCTTGTGTGGATTAAAGGAAAATCCTCATTCAATTCAAGCTTGTACAACAAATTTCTGATTTTGAAATCCATTAAAAATATATCTTTTTGGTGCAGTTGTTCTGTTCTTTGAAATAAAAGCAAGTTTAAATGCGTCATCCAACCCTTGATGACCATAAACGGTTCACTTTTTTTTCTCTTTTGCTTTCAAAGACAATTTTTGTTTTTTAATTTATCTTCCCACACGGTTTAATTGTCTTTGTTGCATTTTTTCTTTTTAACTGCAAGTGATCCTCCGCCGTTGAACAAATACAGGGATTATTTGTTCATCGATCACGACACGCCATCCCTCACATCACATATTCATTTCATGACTTCACTGAAAAATGCAGAGCGGTTCAACCAGACGCCGCCTTTCCGCTGCTCTTGTTTACTGTGTCGATGCGCGTTTGATGAAAAACAATGAATTTCCACAACGCGCTGCATGTTTCGGATGAATAAGGACTGCTTCACCGTCTTTGAACGTCTCTTTCTGAATGCATACGTGGAGCCGCTTGAGTCTTTAAAGCGCTGTTTTTCTTTTGTCGTCGTTATATTGAGTCAACTTTTTTTTTTCTTTTCTGTCTGTTGCAATCATGTTCATTCATTCACCTGACGATTTCATCAGAATTACAAGGTTTGGTACAATGAAAAAAAGGGTTCCAAGGAAACGCACTTGTGTCGTTCGACTAGCGCCGTTGTTTAGTCTAAGCTAATGGATGTGGAAAATTGAAGTTATTTTTACTTCGACCGCCGCAGAGTATTGAAAATTACACGTTGAGGGACAAACCGGCTAAACATTTTTGGAGCACGACTGCGCACTGTGCCACTGTAATCCACAAGGAGCTTTAAAGTGGTGCTTCAGTTTTTAGCAGTCTATCTGATTCATCAGTAACTGGAAGTCCTTTGAGTCTCACCAGAAGCCCTTGTGCTTTCACGGCTTCGGAGGTAGATGTTTTTAGCTGGGGTTTTTTTTCCCAAAGAAAGAGAAAGGGAGGAAAAAAAAGAAGACAAGAAAATCACATGCTGCACACACATGGAGCTGTGAGTTAGAGCCGGCAGCCTCCTCTCACTTTGCGTTTGAGGTGCTGAATCAGTTTTAGTCTTCAAAGGAAGATAATTTGGTGTCTTAGACGGGTTTTATTACGTAGGTATTTATCAATAATCAGTCTGCTGCCCACAAAGAGCAGGAAGGTTAACGGGGTCTCGCAGTGAACGGGGTCGGCCTCCAAACATTATCTTAAGCCACTTTAGATAAAACATAAAGTCATTTTTGTGTTATTTCTAAAACAAAAAAATAACACAAAAAGTTTAATTTTTTTTAAATAACTGAACTGTTGTTTGAAGTTGATACATTTAAAACCAGATCAATACACAAGGGGTATATAAAAAAGTATATTTATATTCTTTTACTGTCTGACATTAAATCTGATTAAGCTTTTCTTGTTTAAGTCAGTCGGAATCACTCAAATGTTTTCCTATAAAACCCCATAATTATGAGAGATTTGTATTAGAGATTGAAAAAAAACCTAAAGCTATTTATTTATTTATTAAGGCAAAATTCTGTCTCTCGCTATTCTGGCATTTAGCAAATAAAAATGGCTTTAGTAAAACTAACTGGCCTAAAGCGAAAAGATTTTAATCTGGTATCGCAATAGGTAAATGTGTCTCTTTTTTATGAAGCGTATGGAAATATCTGACCTCAGCTGTAACATCATCCAAACAAGACTTGTGGAAACCTCGCTGCTGTCTCGGAGGACACCGGGGTTTCTGGGCTGTCTTGTGTTTTTAACACCTCGGTTTAGGGGAAATGTGTCAAAACATCAAAGTAACACGAAAGCAAACACCACATAGTGAAGTGTACTTACTGGCTCTCGTGAGAATTAGTGTTTCTCTCAAAGGTTCGGGGTGGCTTTTAAAAATTGATGGAATAGCTCCTGTTTTACGTTTGGAAAGCGGTTCCTGTCGGCACAGTGCAGCGCTGAAAAATTATAACATTTTTACGGCACTTTTTTTTTGTTTGTAAGTGTTTGACAACACTCTCATCACACTGGATTATAAGAAAAAATGACATCTAAGTCCGACAATGCAGACTGTCTCTTCTGTGGTGATTCAAGAGAGCATATAGGCTGGTTGCTGGGAGACCAGAGGTTGTCCAGGCAACAGATAAACTCTTACGGTGCAGGGCGAGCTCATGTGTGGACGCCAGAAGACGTTTTTGCAACATGCATGGGCTGAAATCCCCAAGGAATCCACAGCAATAAGAGCTCGTCCTTTTCTCAGTCTGCCATGCTTCACTGGCAATGCAAGTTGTTTTAAATTTTACATAATGACTTCATCTCGGAACATATTTGCCTCGTGAACGCCTGAAAGTCCCTGCTTAACAAAATGAGCGGCTCATTGAGCTTTATTGGTGAAACATACAGGAATGTCCACAAACAGAAACATCGTTGTAATGGGTTATACCAGGGGTGGGCAACTCCAGGCCTCGAGGGCCGGTCTCCTGCAAATTTTAGATGTGTCTCTACTTCAACACACCTGAGTCAAATAATGAGGTCATTAGCAGGACTCTGGAGAACTTGACTGCACTTAGGAGGTGAGTCAGCTGTTGGATCCAAGAGTGTTTCAAGGGAGACATCTAAGAGTAGCAGGACACCGGCCCTCGAGGACCAGGATTGCCCACCCCTGGGTTATACCTTCTTTTATACCGTTAAAATGTCACATTTCTAACATTTTCTGCTGTAAATATATCTCTCCAAGATATTTTAGGAAGCAGGGATTCAAAACAACATGAACCAGCTGAAGTATTTTTTTACCTGTTGAACAATTTATTTTAGATTTGATCACACCACAACTACAAACTTCAACTATTTTACTGGTATTTCACATAAGGCCAACGCAAAGTAGCGGATGCTTATGAAATGGAAGGAAAATAATAAATGGTTTCAACAGAAATAGAGCCAACAGAAAAGAGCCATCTTTAGCTGCAATTACAGTTTTAGGTCTTTTGACACATGTGTCTCTATTAGAAACTGTTTTTTCTTGCCCAGTTTTTGCAAAAGAGCTCAGCTTTATCCAAACTGGATGGATAACATCTAAAGATTTATATATAACTCTCAAATTCACAATCAAATTAGGATCTGAACTTTGACTAGGCAATCCTTAAACATACTTTGACGTAAACATCCCAGTGTGGCTCTGGCAATTGTTTTAGAGTCATTTTCCAGCTGAATAGCAAACCTTTCCACATTAGCTTTCTACCACTGGGTAGCATTTTGCATGTAGACAAAATATTTGAGGTTTCTTCCGATCAGAGAACATGGTGGATTCAACAGTACCCCAGCAGATAATTAAATATTGTGACATTGTTTCAGAACTCAACACTAGTTGGTAACTTCTGAGTTTCATCAAGAGAAATCTGAGAAAACAGATCTGGATGAAAACTTTTCAAAAACCGTGTATCCTGTTCCTTTCACATCGCATTGGTGTTAGTGCTCCTGTGTCACTTTAAACCCATATGAGACACGTGTGAAATCCTGACTTTGCAATCCATCGTACACCACTGCTAGGGAGCAACGAGTTGGCAAATTCTTAACTACGCTGTCGGTAATTACTTTGGAAGTTCTCAAGATACGAAGTCAAAGCGACTTCCTCTGCTCTGTGCGTCTTATCTAGGGAAAAGGCTAACGAGTAGAGCATAGGAGGTAGAGGCTGGGGGGAGAATGTAATCTGTGAGAGTGGAGTGACACAGGGCCATCGGCTGCCAGCTGGTGCTTTACAGGGCTTAGCTGAGGCAGCTTTGGGCCTCCTCTCCTAAAAGATCCACAAACTTTCTCGGTTCTTCTTTTTCTCACACAAAGTGCAACGTTGGCAGCCAAACCCTCTCACACACATTCCCACAGATTCAAATCAAGAGGTAATCAAGTGCTAAGAACACACTACACAGGGCAGCAGAGATATGACTGTGTGATATTTATCATGCAGGCCAGGAGTTTTAAAACTTGCAATTAAGTTTGTGGAGAAGGACGACGCTGTTTTAGCGCTATAAGACGGCCATGACGGTGCAGAACGCCCCCCATTCCCAGTTCTTCTAAAACAGGGGTGTCAAACTCATTTTTGTTTTGGGTCAAATCAAGATCATGAATGTTTTTAAAGGGCCAGTTGTGCCAGAATGTATTGATAAAACCTGTTCACAAACTGTTAAAATATCAATGAATCCTTAAAATTAAATAATATTATTGAACATCTTTTCAGTCCCTCCAGGATTTTCTGATTCTTTTTGGGATTTTTTTGCGATAAAAATCAGAGTGTTTGTGGCACTAATTTGGAAATATTTGCAAATATTTGCACTTATTTGTGACGGTAAATGTGGCGTTTTATTACTCACTGTATAGATCATGGACAATAATCTGACATCAATTAAGGCTGAGGCAGCTGTTTAGTACAAGTAAAAAAGTTTTTGACCATTTCTGACTTCCAATTATGTAATAACGCAATAAAGTGCGGGGATTTGTTGCTTTTGCCTGAATTTCTGCTATAATCCTCAATAAACTGTGGGGACTGATTGATATAATTTGGCAGTAAGTAGATGAAAAACTGCATTGATTTGATTGAAAACATAATATTTAATCACACTTAGTGTTTAGTGTAGAATCTAGAGGGCCACATGAAAAGCTGTGGCGGGCCGGATTTGGCCCACAGGCCTTGAGTTTGACACGTGTTCTAAAACTAAACCCCTTGAAAAAAAAATAAAGATAAATAACATTTTATAAAGTTGAGCTGAGATATTTTTCTCAACTCATTAGCTCATGGTTACAAAAGTGATATAGGAATGAATTTGGTTCCATAGGGAATTTACTAGGAAATCAAGAAGGTAAGAGGTACTTGGGCTAGATTTATAAAAAATAAATAAAGTATAGTATCAATGTTCTGTTGGACCTCAGTGCAGCTTTTGACACTGTTGACCATGACATATTACTGGATGGACTGGAGAGTTGGGTCGCACTCTCCGGTCCAGTGCTAAACTGGTTTGAATCCTACATAAAAAATAGGGATTTCTTTGTTTCAATTGAAAACTTTTCATCAAAGAGGTCAAAGGTCACATGTGGGGTACCCCAAGATTCAATCCTAGGACCCCTTTTATTCAATATTTATATGCTCCCACTAGCTCAGGAAATAATATTAGCTACCATAACTATGCAGATGACACACAGCTCTACATTACGATGTCACCAGGTGACCTTTGACCCCATCCAATCACTGAACAGATGCTTAGAATAGATACATGTGTGGATGTGCCAAAACCTTCTCCAGCTGAACAGAAACAAAACTGAAGTTATTATCTTTGGACCTAAAGAGGAACGATCTAGAGTTATAGATCTAGAGTTATAGATCTAGAGTCAACATACAGCTTCAGTTATTACAACTGAAAACCAGAGATCAGGCCCGAAACCTGGGAGTAGTGATGGACTCTGACCTGAACCTCCAGAGCCACATAAAGACAGTTACAAAGTCGGCCTTCTATCACCTGAAGAACATTTCCAGGATTAAAGGACTAATGTCTCAGCCAGATCTAGAGAAACTCATCCATGCGTTCATCTTCAGTCGTATTGATTATTGCAACAGCGTCTTCACAGGTCTGTCCAACAAATCAATCAAACAGCTGCAGCTGATCCAGAACGCTGCTGCTGGCGTTCTCACTAAAACCAGGAAGATAGAGCACATAACACCAGTTTTAAAGTCCCTCCACTGGAAAATACTGTTGTTAGTTTATAAATCACTGAACGGCTCAGCACCACAATACATTAAAGATCTGCTGTTGTTGTATCAACCTTCCAGACCTCTCAGGTCTTCTGGTTCTGGTTCTGCTCGGTATCCCCAGAACCGGAACCAAATGAGGAGAAGCAGCTTTCAGCATCTATGCACCACAAATTTGGAACAAACTTCCAGAAAACTGTAAAACAGCTGAAAACCTGTCTTCTTTTAAATCTCAACTGAAAATCCACCTGTTTAGAATTGTATTTGAAACGTAATCAATTACAAATTTATTGATGGAACTTGACTTAATGATTGATTCTATGTTGCATTGTGATTCTGTGTTTGTAATGATGTAAAGCACTTTGAAATGCCTTGCTGCTGAAATGTGCTATACAAATAAAATTTGATTGATTGATTGATTGATTGATTGATTGATTGATTGAATGTAGGCAAGGTTTCCCCCAGAAAACCTGCTAAGCTTGGTGGTTGGGCTATAGGGCAGTCATTCATCCAAAGTCTGTCGAGTTTTTGAGTTAAAAACGTGTTTAAAGTTGACAGCAAATTTGAAAATATCTCATGATAATTATGTGTTATTGGAAGATTAATACCTGACTGCCTGCTATAAAGTCTTAAAAAAATGCAAACATTTTAAAAAGACTTACATAAATAAGCAATGCTTAGCCTGGTGGGCGCACAAGTAAAGCCTGGTGGGCCGCCAGGCTTATAAAACACTGGAGGAAACCCTGCGTAGGTGAGTGGGACCTAAAATAGCACGTTAATGAGGTATTTATGATACTTTAATCAAAATCCTATCAACCAAATGGAAGCATGTTGAAGTAAAACGAGCATGTAATGGTTACAGTGCGTGATGACTTAGCTGTCAACGGCACTACGATTGTCTTCAGCAGGGATATTAACAAGTGGGTTTAAAACTGTGTGAAATGATTAATGTGTTCAAAGTCCTCATGTTCATGAAGGCTCGTAATGCTGTGTCACTTTCGGACGCGATAAGGTGGAGAAAACGCTCGGTCCGACCCGCGCTGCTTTATTATGATAGGCAGAGCTAAATTAATAACAACAACAACAAAAAAAAGCTGCAGTTATAAAAACTCAAAATATATCAATGGAAATTCAGCATTACACACTGAAGGCGTTCTCTAATTATTTGTTGCCACTCTTATCTCCAATTTAAACTTTATATTAAAAAAGGTAGTATTCATAGAAAAAGTATATATGTACAGAAAAAAAAGATTGATTTTTGCGAGGGAAAGCAGTGTAACATCTGCTGGGGCTTTTTTTCAATCAAAAATCTTTTCGCTGCTCTGTTTACTCAGCCTGCGAGTGTGAAATCCATTTGCTTCGATGTTTGCTACAAGAACGCTGATATAACTTATTTAAATATTGACCTTTTACGGTGAGCAGGGCAAATGGGGAGGTGAGAGGGGGGACATCATAATTAATATTGGAGATCACTTTTTGATAAAATACAATGTTCCTTCCTCTCAACTCAATTATCATTATTATGCACGGGCGGGAAAAAGTCTTTTTCATAAGTATGAGCCAGCTTCCGCTTAGTTTCAGTCTGCAAGATTCCTCATGTCACCTGCAGTTTTTAACACTTTTAATTACGTGTCAGACGCAGCTCAGTGTGTAAAGTAATGGCTCCCGTGTCCCTTCTTGTTGAGAAAAGACAAAACGGACCGGAAATATTTTCGGTCATGAAAATCTGAGAGAGTTGTGGTTTGGATACCAGAGGAGTGCAGTTGATCACTCCTCTGAAGGTAACGCTGTCAAAAAAACTGATGTTGGCAAACTCAAAATAAAGAGCCAACAGGTTCCCAAGGTTCCAAGTCCAGAACGGCAAAGTTGGCAAACATTAAGCCCCTGATTGGTAGGATTACTTTAGAACGGCAGCTTGATTTAGCTAGCAAAAATTAACATGAAAAGTACTTCTGCATGAATCTAGATCACAAATTCTGACGGCATTCCAGTTTACTCTGATTCTAATTCTAAATACCTGAGACTCAATTAGAAAATAGATCTTGATCTTTAAATGAGAAAAGTCTGATGTATCTCCATCTTAAAACAAACAAATTGAAACAAAGTAGAAATGATAATTAGCCGATCTAGAGTTGGGGTAAGCGTAGCACACACGTAAGCTGTTGTTTGCTTTTTGTCCCTCCCTGTGTCTTGCACATGAATCATTTTTCGTTCTTGCTCGCAAACAGAAATCGCATGCCTTTACACCCGTGTATTTGTACATGAGTGTAAATGTCATAATTATTTCAGGAATGCTTTCAGATTAGACAAATAGAGCATTGAAAAAATAAAATAAAAATACCAGTAAAGCTGATTTAAGTTGGCAGACGAACCACACACTTGGCGTTAGCTTCGTTCCATTCCAAAACAAGTTCTGATCTAAATTTGGCATCTTCTTCAAGAAGTAAAGTGGCCCTGTTGTAAAAAGATTAATATTTGTCTCCTCTGACAGTAAAATGTCGGTGAGCGTGTTGATCTGTAGGAACGATAGTTTGTTGGCGCATTGGTTTCCTTTTCGGCACTTTTCGAATTGTTCCCGGAAGATCCTGGTCAATTTTCTCTTCTCTGGGGGTGACATCTTAGTTCAGATGGTTGGTACTCTGACAAAATGTGTTGCCGTGGCAACGCAGTGATCCAAAACACACATCAGAAGCGGGTTTAGAATCCATAAAGCTACGCAACATAAAGCTTTTTGGAAAAACCTCGGTCTCAATCATCATATAAATGTATGGACTGCGCTTAAAGTCTAAAGTCTCTGCAAAGAAACAAATCAATTTAAATGAGCTGCTGATAAAAGTGGTCAAACATCCGGGCAGAATAATTGCGAGGATCCTGTTGATAGATAGCTTCAAATACCCTTCGGTTTCTCTGCAAGAGATAAATGCTAAAGGACATTCATCCAAATCTAAGCAGGGGTGCATTTATGTATTTGAGCCTGTATGTTTCATTTTGATTGTGTGCGGATTAGAGAAAAATTAAGAGCAAATCCAAACTTAATTGGTTTTCAAAAGGATTGAAGTTGCTCGTTGCACTACCCACATTTTCCACTTATTTGCCGCCATTCTGCTTTTCGTGTTGTTTGTTTTATGCTTCTTTATGACTCTGCAAATGTACCAGAGGCTCTTTGACTGCCATGGATCCCTGGTTTATAATTATCGTGTAGACAGGAGCAAGAAACGCATAATGCGGAGCATTTTTTAATAAAAAAGGGGGGGAAAAAAACTAGGGTTGCTACATTTGATGTAAAGCGCGCTATAACAGCATGAGCCACACTCATATTAACAGACAAAATAATTCCACAGTTTCGCTTTTCTTCCTTAATTTCAGTGTTTACTCACCCGCCCAGCTCCTCATTGCTCCCCCTCCCCCTATTACTACGCCCTGCAATCTAGCACAGAGCTAATTTCTCTCATTACAAGGCAGCCTCTATAAAATCCATAGAGCCTAACCTTAACAGTATCTAACCTGCCTGATGGAAAGAGGGGATCCGGCTGTTTTAGAGAACATTTAACACAACGGTTAGGCCATTCTCTGCAACAAAAAAAACTAAACACATCCTCCACCCCACTCTAAAAATAAAAAGATGAATAATTTCCCCTAGGATAGCTTTTCATCTATCTTGCCTCTTAATTGACTTGCATTAAATTGCTACAAAGTTTATTCCACTCCCGTGCTTCAGTGAAATAAATAATTAACCCTGTAAAAAGGTCAGAAAACCGAAATTAGAACAAATCTTTGCTTTTTTTTTTTTTTTTTTTAAAGGTAATGAGATGGGATCCAACCCTCTGACCATCTGACTCCCTGTAATAATTTGTCTTTGTCTTAATCGGAGATAACACATTATCTCATCAGACTTTCATAAACTCCGGCGTAACTCCCTTTATTGGTCGGTCGCCGACGGAGTCAGGATGAAGGATGGGATTATCGATGGTAACAACGGCGAACATGTTGACAACTGGGACTAATATTGCTAATGATCGAGATGATGCCCGAGAAGATGATGTTCCTGATAGAGACAGTGGCGGTGATGGAAGCAGCAAAGATAATGACGATAACATCAGTAATAACAGCGCTAACAATGATGGCGGCAGAGGCGCTGATGATTACATTGATGAGAGGCGGCTCTAAGATGGCAATTAGAATAAAAACAGCCATTGATTCATCTCTGCAGACACTTGGATAAACGGAGGGATTCTCCATTTAACAAAGTGACACAATCACGTTGTCCAATTAAAGGCAGAAAATACAAAATGAAGAAACTGAGGGCTGTATGAGTTTTTCCATACGGAACCAAGTCGATTCTCATGCAGAGTCTGGTAATTAGCAGCCATGCATCATCTGGCTTTCTTTTTTCTTTTTTTCCTTTGCCTCCACACCGCAGAGAAAACTTGTGGCGTGTTTTGCATGGCGGCACGGATGCTGTGCGAGAATCCGAAATCCGTGTGCACAGTCTCGTAATCACTTGTTTGTACCCTGATCTTCAAAACAAAACAAAAAAAAAAACGACTCAGCGACTACAACAATCGTGTTTAGGCTGCAGGTAATTCTTAAAGTAGCATTTCCCCGGAGACGGGAGAAACAAACTCCACCAGCTCCCTGGCTCAGACGTGAGAAGCTCGTGTTCACTCAAACTCTTCACTTCGAGGGCCTGCGCTCGCATCACATTCTTCACAGACGCAGCGTCGCTGTTTAAATGACGTGGTTAACAGAGGAACGTATGGGAGCGATCTCCTCTCAGATGCACAGCCAAACTTTTTTCTTATCTTAATGGATTTTCATCTGTTTTGCAGGGAGGGTGGGGGGGAGGAGGAGGTCAGAGCACGTTTGAATAAATGCAGCTGTTGAACAGCAGCTAGCTGAGCTCAGCCCGTCTCGTCTCTGCCGAGAGCACAACCGTGTCCTACTCCTCCCTGACCTTGTCACCGTCCGGTCGATCCTGCCGCAGCCACGGAGTGGCAGGTGTGGGTGGGTGGTTGCTGGGTGTCGTCCATACGAGTGAAACGCACAAGTATGGAAATGAGCATCCTGCAAAGCTCTGGAGCGTGGATGGCGGAGTCGAGTTTCCCGGCCCCGGAGCGCCCTTTGGGTCGTTGGCCTTGGTAGGAATTTGCATCACCAGGAAGGAGGCATGACAAGCTGTTTTGGGACTCGGGAGGTGACACGCCACGATGGCCATTACGGTGATTAGCGAGCACATTCAACTTTCACAAGCCTCCCGCTCCTTCTGCCTAACTACATCCTATATTTGAACACACACCTCATCTCCCTCGAGCCCAAAACAATCACAACAAGTGCACACAAACCTTGGAGGCGGAGCTGTAGCTGCCTACACATGCATGCATGCAATTTCTTTGCTCTGACTCTGACAGTAAAACAGGAGCAGTTCTAGGGCTTGATAGCAAACAAAACAACGTGAAGAGATCCCTGGCAGGCCAAAGACAGACTGCTATCAAAGCTACAGGAATGCACCACCGGCAACACATCGTTTTTTTTTTCTTCTTCTTTACTGTGAGAGGGAGTATGTGCCGGGTGGTAATTAGAATGGGCTCTGAGGAGAGACAGGCAGTGGAATGAATGCAAATGAATTCACTAGCTCTGGCACTGGGATCCACAAACCTCCCCTTTTTCATACAGCGTGCCTTGCAGACATGAGGCTCCTGGCACAAACAGAGCAAGGGTACACAGCAAACATTGAGTGACACGACCGTGGACACGCACGTGCCAAACGCAGGGGCGCGCACACGAGCAAGCCTGCAAAACCAGGGGCCCGGGACAAACACGAAGCCCCCACACCGCATGAGCGAACAGGCGCGGATACAAGCAGGCGCGCGCGGCACACGTTGTGCTAATCCCCACAAATGCCACAGTGTTGCTTGTGAGAGGAGGAAGGCGGTGGTGGGGGGTGACGTGCACGCCGAGCACACATCCATGGCTTGTCCTGGAGCGGAATAAACAAACCTTTCTTAATTGGTGTCGATTTGGAATAGAGTGATGATTCATCATGCAGAACTCCCCAGTAGACTATTGGAAACCCAATCATTTCTAATCCATATCACCTTGACTGAGGGCCAGAGTCAGACTGTAACTCCTTCCTTGAACATTCTCCGGCAAAGTCGGGCCGTCGTCGGCCGGCTTTACAACACGTTAAAAACTCTACAATGCGCCAAAGTCAGATCACTTCACTGACTACTCCATCTAAGCCAGCGGCACATCTTTATGAAGCACTCAGTTCTCCACACCGGTCATAAATCAGGGGAGTAGAAGGGTTCCGTCTCCGCGATGTTACACCAGAGACGCAATTTCCATACCGTCCTTCTCCTGCAAATAATTCCTGCTACCGCTCGCCAGCGCTGCTCTTGACTTAAGGAAGTTCTCTTGAACTTCTTCAGCTCACCTCCAGATCCCAAGTGGCTCACCATTTCAAACTTTGATCACCCAACTCTGTGGCTCCTCTCGTGGAGAAATAGGTCGTCTGTGAAGAGGTCTCGCTCTTTAGTAGCCAGTGCAGCAAATTAGTCTAATTAAAACATCTCCCTTCTTATCTTAACCAGGCGTCCAGGCACAACTGGAGCCTTATTATAGGGTAGATTATGCATGTAATGTCCCTACAGAGGTTTCAGTGTGGAAAGCATTAGGAGAGGTGAACATACATAAAGTATGGACTCTGCGCACATAAGGACAGGGCTATGTGAATATGGAAAAAAGAGGGATTTGGAGAGAGAATAATGGGCTGCTTAGTAGTCTGAGTGGAAAGTGTGATAGTGGAGAGGGAGGAGGAGAGAAGGGGGATTAGGATGCAAAGGAAGGTAGAGGAGAGGTACCACCTGCAGACTTAACAGGTGGCCATCTTGCGGTCAATGAGGTGAGATCAACCAAACGCCCTGGGTCAGCATTAACACAGACCAGTGACAAGTCGGCACTTGCCCTCTATTGCAGCAACACATTGCCGTTCCACTCCACCAAGCGCTCCTATCACACCAGTCATGGCGCACAAGCACGCATGTTTTTACTCGCTGCCACCACCCTTCATTTCTCTCTTTCTCTCCCTCCCTCTATCTCTATTAAATCCACGCAGAACGACGTAGATACATACACACACACACAGAGAACAAATGTGGGAACAGATGCCCCACATCAGTGGTGCAGTTGCCCTATGCTCCGATGTACGCCTCCAGAGAGACAGAGGAATACAGTTAACGCCTAACAGAGACCGCAGTCGTTTTCTGTCTCAGCACATGCCCACTGTCCGCACACATGCTCACATAGACACTTTTTTTTGTCTTTATTGTTCGGTTAGGTCCCTGTATCTGCATCAAATCTGGAAGACGCAACTGAGACCCCGTGAGGGAAGTAAGCACTTTCTCCTGCTGCCTGTTGCATCCCCTGGTTTTAGCCAGTAGTACTTCTCACCATTACTTCCTTACTATTTTTTAGGGAACATATTTCCCTTTCTCTGAAACTCCCATTTTCCTGCACTACCCACTTATTGAATTTCAAGTAGTCACTTTGGAAGGTGAAGAGGAAAACAAGATATTTACTGACCCTTTTGTCCTCGTATTTTCAATTGAAGCGTAAAAAAAACAACCCTGAAAGTTTTAGCTGCAAGTCGTAAGGGATTTCTGCTCCTTTGAAAGGAGAGTTTTACGCATCGAGCGCAAGAATAATACAGTGGATATATACTGTATTACTGCATATATAGGAACTGTATATGCAGGTCTATTATCAGCTCACTTTAAATCTCACAGGGTGTGTCTTGAGACACCCGGTCCATAAGATGAGACAACAAATAATACTGGGTTTTTGGGACCAAGAAAGCATAAACAAATGGGGTTCGGTTGAAGTCGCAATTGTTTTTGCTTCAACAAATCTCATGCTGTGGTCCAAAAAAAGCTTTCTAATTAGTATAGGACACCCCTGTCATGCTTTGCTGATCAGAATTAGACGATTTTCAGCTTGAAAATCAGTGACAGGTCAGTGATCCTTTTCTGACTAGCAAACCCACCATACTTAACTCTAACCAATCAGGCATTTAGTGACTCTACCATGCTTAGATCTGTCAGGCAACACTGACAACAACTTTCTTCACTGTGCAGAAGACTCAAAATGGACTATTTTTAGCGTTGGTGTTCCATTCTTCTTTTAAGAAGAATGGAAATTTGAAGGGAAACTACTTTTGTATGACATGTAGAGACATTTCAAGACCTGCGGTGTGTTTAGACTGGCGGTCCGTGAGAGAGAGCAAGACATAGGTGGCGGTAATGCTACTTAACGTTGTTTTGCCTTGCAACAAAAATCAAGAAGAAGAAAAAAAGCGAGAAAGAGAGAAAGCATGAATGTTGTCAGACTTTGGGGGAATCTCACAGTGAGGAACCCATTAGAATGTAGAAACAGACAACTCTGTGTTTGTTTGCACTTTTAATGTGTTTATTTTGAATTATAGAGTTAAATGTTCCAGTCACTAGTCTAAGAAGGTAAATCCAGTTAAAAATGCAAATGTTTTTTTAATATATATTTGTAAAGTAACTTTTTTCAGCTGCTGCTCTATCACGGTTATAACTTTGCCTGCTTTTAATGAAGAAGTTATTGAACAGAGAGGAAGACTAAATGATTGATATTTACTTAGACGTCATCACACCTCTAACAAATACTGCCAGTCAAGGATACTCGAAATGAAACTCTAAATAATTTGTATTCTATAAACTTTTTGTGTTAACAAATTGAAAACTAACGAAGGTTAAGCTTTTCTCTTGAGAATCTAAAACGATTTTCACTGCCTTCTCGTGAAGAATACTGCAAGGTGAGGTAGATAATAAAAGAGAAATGGCCAGACATTAGTATTTTGGACTACAAATCAGCTTTTGATCTGATCAATGGTTGGCCGGCTGCGTCTCTCTTATGGCTCACAAGAGACCGTGGAAAAAGGATACACAGGTTGGTCTAGGATTTGTGGTTGACTAAAAGCGATAAACCCACAGATATCGATCTATCATCGCATTTGAATCTGATCTCCATTTCGAAAAACGCCCGGATATTGCATTTTAACCAAAAATCCCACATCTAAAGATTGGTCAGCATAAACGAGCCACTGCATAGAAAAGATGCCCGCATGACCTGCTGCTCCCACAGTTCCACTCTGAAAATATCCTCACAAAATGTGGCACACAAAAACGCCTTGCTCTGCAAGCCTGTGAAGAACATGCAGACCTGTCACACCGTATTATGCAAATGCAACTTGAAACTATGCGTGGCAATATAAAAATTAAGAGATAGGTCAATACGCTGCTAGAGGGAGGCAGCTAGGTGTGCACTTAGACGTTGCTAGGTAGGAGGATGTTTAGATAGCCATTAGCTAACAACACTTCAAAACTATTCAGATGCCACTTACATGACGCACACTTCCAGACACTTACAGCTATTAGCGGCCATTATCTTGTATAATCATGTGGAATAGTGTGCAAGCGAGCCTCATCGGCAGAAGAAACGGTAACCGCAGAGAGAAATTAAAATCCATCAAGGATGATGACAACTCAGCAGCATTAGAGCACAGTCTAATGCACAACGAGTAAACATGGATTTCAGTCACCTGCTGTCACCAGTCTAGGGCCAAAAAAATAAATAAATAAATAAAAATTTCAGCCAAAAAATATCTTACCTGAGAGCAGCATAGACATAGACACGTTTTAGACCAACTAAGCCTCGAAGGGGGTGTCTCTAGTTATCATTGGGAGAGAGGTGGGGTACCCCCGAGGCAGATCAACAGGGCAACACAAAAAAACAAACAACCGCCTCTCAGAACAATTTCTTCAGTGACCAGTTAACCTAAACTACATGTTTTCAGGCTGTGGACGGAAGCCAACGTACTTGAAGAGAAACCGTGGATGCCGAGGGTGAACATAAAAACTCCACGAAGAAAGATCCCAGGCCAGGACTGGAGACCAGGACTTTGCTGTTTGCAAGGCAGCTATGCTAACAAGTGTCCGCCTGACCACTATGAGTAAACTGAAAGGGGGTCGTGATCCAAAACACGTGGCCAAATCAATAAAGAAACGGTTCACCAGACACAAAATCATCCCTTCTTCCATGACCATCGCAGTCTTAAATCCTTTCAGAAGACCTGTGGGTTAAGTTGCAGTCAAGCGATCATAAGACAGGACTCTGGAGGATGTAGAGATTGTGCAGAGACAAGTGATAAAATACCTGTTTCTGTGTGCTCCACTGTTCTGGAATTAAACAGGATGGCGCTAAGCGCTAATATCTGTAAATACCAAAAGTACCAACTAATTGACTTATGGTGATTTTGTTAAAAGAAAACAATTATGTTTTAATATTAAATCCTTCCTCTGCTTAATAGATACACTCAAATTAAAGCAGGGATTTGTATTCAATTAAACTTATCATTTAACTCGGCTCCAAATTAGCACAAAAACAACATTATTGTAAAAAAAAAAAAAGAAGAAAAAACGATTTTTTAACCGTTGTGCTTGCGGTGTTGTTTTCAAAAGTCGGTGCGAGGAAAACTGTCAGAAAGAACAGAGGAGAGCAGCAGCGGTGTCACTCGAGCAGTTATGAACAGACTCGTGGTCAGAACAAAATGTTCCGTGGAAGATGGCACCGTTTACTACAAACTGCAAAGTTACAAAATGGAAAAGTGATGAAATCGACAGCACCTGCAGAGACAGCAGAGAAATCCAGAGAAAGTCTCATTGGTCTGAGGGTCTGAGGGATTCTGAGATGCAGATGTGGATCAAAAAGATACAATAATGTGAGAGAGATTTGCTGGGCAGCACAACAAATCTGTTCCGCCACCCGAGAGTTAAACCGGGAGCTTAGGAGCAGAACTGGAACTTATGCTGTAAGCAAAGCTTAAATTTGAATAAATAATTCTTTAGTTGCCTTTGCTAAAATGTTAATACATTTGTTTGGCCAAAATAACCCAAGAGCATTTCTTTTCTTATTTGTTACTAGGCAACCTTATTCATTGTTCAGATGAGAGGACTCGTTTCTCCTGGCAGCTACACTACATTCACACCTTGTGACAAAACAACTTGTGTGTCAGCATTTCAGGATGACCCAAACAGGAAGTGGATAGAGGACAGTGATTCACTTGACCTCAACAGGCTCACGGTGTGCTTTGCCCAACCTACAGATTATAAGCCTAATACTCTCAATCCATCGTCTGAATTTCAGAAGCCGTTGAGATGAAGGATGAAGCGTCGTAAAAAAAAAAACAACAAGAAGAAATCGAGTCACTTTCTTTAAATGCTCCCAGAATTCCTCTGTCTCTGTTTGTGAGGGAAGATTAAACAAGAATGCATCAGAGAAAATGTTCATGTTTCAAGGTAAGCCTCTGTTCCTCGAGTGCAATAAATTCACTGTTCTTCCAAACTCAGTGATTAATCATTTTTAATAACAGTGATCTCAACAGAGGTTGGTAGAGCGCTGAGAAAAGTATACTCAAGTAAGAGTAGCACTACCTCAACATATTTGTGCTCAAGCAGAAGTGAATAGTTAATCTGCCTGGAAATTTAAGAGTGAAAAAAAGGATTTGACAATATGTCCTGTATCTGACCTCTGAATGGCTCAGCAGACAGAAAATAATATTAAAACAACAAAGCTTGTGCATAACCGACAAATCTCACTTCGACATAAGTTGCGTTTCCGTTCACCATATAATTGCGCAAATTGCAATTGCAAATAAAAATGTTGCTAAATGGAAACACGGCAATTCTGAAAAAAACGTGCGTTTTTCAACAAAAGGTTTTTTGCGCGATGATGAGGTTGTTTTTCTGGCTGTATCAACATGTATGTATTTCACAAAGGTGCAATGTAAATTTTTTATTTTCTTTGCACCACACGACTTATGTTCAAGTAGAAGATGATACTACTGGTGGAAAAGACAAAGAAGACGACAGGAAGTGGCAAGAGGATGCGGCGTGTTTTTTAATGACATTTCACTTGAGCAAAGTTATTCACGTGTGACTCTAATTGTGTTTGCTGTTTAATTGAAACAGCTCAGTTGTGAAATTGTGTTCTTGACATGAGCGGCATATCTACAAAGTTTTGCGCTCATTTGTAATGGGAATGCAGCTACTGGTCTTTGTTTGGTGCATTTTGGGGATACAACATCACTGCTCTTATTCTGATGAAGTAACTTGAGGTGCATAGTGTTGTCAGAAATTGCACTCACATACTCCTATCAGCAGATTGTTTGCTAGGCCTGTCACGATAGCAAATTTTGCTGAGCGATTAATTGTCTCAAAAAACTATTGCGATAAACGATAATATTGTCTGAAGACCTTTTTACACTGATTTAATGGAAATGACGTAATAATGCATGTGATTTCCTGCCAAAGATAGATACACTTTATTTTCAAAAGAATATTTAACACTGGACCTGATAAACAAAATAAACAAAACAACCAAAAACAAAATGGATTCTCAGTCTCCATTAACAAAAAATGTACTTGAAAAAAACTAAACAACATAAAGCCAAAGTGGAAATAAATACTGCATTCAAACAAAAGAGTGCAGATTATGAAGTCTGTATATTATGTTGCCCTTCAGTAATAATTAGATTTAAATAGAGAAAATGGGCACATCGACTACCTGATGCAATAATTCACACTACATGATTTTTTGCTCCTATTTTTCCCCTTACGATAATCTTAGCACGTTGGTCTTTCTAAGATTGTTTGGTGTGTTACGGTAGATCGTCGTTGCCGCTCCGATCCAAATCAGGGATTTTCCCCGACTGGGAGCTTTAACTACACCTGTTGAATGTGACAGGTAGCCAATCAGAAAGCACGGATTCTCCTCCACGCTTTCTGAGGGGAAATTACCTCGGGGAATCCCAAACAGCTGATACGGCGCAACCCGAAGTCCAGCTGACATTGAAACAACGTTAATGTTTATTCAACATGCAAAGAATATAGAAATGACAAGAGGAGGAGCTGGAGCGAAATTGCTGCAGTTGATAAACCCGGTAACTTTTCAGCTGTTCTTCGTTAACGTGACGTAAACAGGTTCTAATGATTTTCATTCAGTCAGGACTTTACGCTGACACTAGCCACATGCATTGCAGGTAGATTGTAGTAAAGCATTGATTAATGCCTGGTTTTAAAATTAGTTCACTGGACTTGCAGCCATTATTTTGTGCCCATTGTTGGACACCACACGGCAGGAACGAACCCGATCAAACCGTTATACCTAGGATTTCTGTAGGCTAATGTGTGGTCTGTCAGGTTTTGAAAATGGACCGACAATCAGCCCACAGCTCTAAGATCGTGTTGTGTGCGCTGGGCTTTACACTAAGGAAATGAGGAAGGGAGGGTCAGTGGAGAGCATCGGAGTTGAGCCTTTTTTCATTCGTGTCATTAACAGAAAGAGAAGACGATAATGTGACGTCGATAGTTTTAATTTATCATACGATTAATCGATTTATCGTTTATCGCGACAGGCCTATTGTTTGCAAAACATAATTCAAGTAAATATACCTGAGGAGACACAATTAGTTACTTCCATCCCCAGGGGTTCTTTGTGGACTAAAACAATTCTAATAATAGTTTCTTTTCATAATCAAGCAGCCCTATATTAAAGGTTGTAATATAATTTGTCTGTTATGCACAAGCTTCATTGTTTTCAAAACGTTTCCACAAGAAGTCATGCTATTTCAATAGAGAAGACAGACTTCAGACACCCTTTTGACCAGTGTGTCTATGTATCTGGCTACATCTGCTAATATGTAGCATGTAATATGCATGCTACATATTACAGCATGCATCAGGTTTCCCCCATCATACCAGCCACCAACGGTGAAAATGCGACACAAGCTGCAGCCATCTGGTTTTTTTCTTTTCCCCCACCTACATCTGTGACTAAAAAGGGTCACTAACCCGTGACACAATTACACAGAAAGGACAAAACAACCAGGAAAGTGTAAAAATGACCTTTTTCTAAAAGGGTCAGCTGCTCCAAGGCTATGAAATCTTAAAAAGGAAAAGATAATATTCTGCCTTAGTTATGACTGCAGAGACAGCGACGAATGGAGAGCAAGGGGAGGGTCGGCGGGGGGTGGACAGCACCCCGGCCTTAATGTAGTTTGTAATTGTAAGTGTTGGTCTTTAATAAAAGCCCAGAGTATTTGGTCAGGCTAATAGACTGGGCTCTCTAAATCCTGGCTGCTATGCATTATTCAACAGCCATTAGCTATCGCCTCATCTGGGAGGCTGTATGAGTCCCATCATCGGCTGGCGCCCAGGCAAGGCACACTGAAGGTGTGAGAGGAGGGGATGGAGGGTTGGTGGGGGAGGATTAGCCATGGAGAAAAAGGAGAGAAAGGAAGAGATGCAAATGCAGCTACGGGAGGGAATGGAGAGGAGGTCAGAGAGGACTCCGAGGTAAGGAATCAAAGAGGAGGGCTGACGAAAGATGGGCCTGATGTGGCATAAAGGTGAGGGTCTGTGATATGGAAATGACAACGGTGGGATGAAGAAATACCTGGATGAAAGGCAGAGGTCATTCAGCAGGGCTATGAAAATGGGGACGGGGAGGAAGATGCAGAAAAGCGTACGCAGAATTGACCGTAGGGAGGTTACTAAGTGTAGTGTAGGCAAGCCCCCGGGGTCGGATGGAGGCTGAGCGGAGTCGCATGAATGAAAGCGAGATGCCAGCCCGGAGTGGCATTTTCTGTTGGCCAGGAACATAAATGTCAGATGCTTCTTTTCACTCCCCTCTCAACCTTTTCTTCTTTCAAATTCCCCTCACCTCCTCCGCGACCTCCCCCTGCTCCTTCCACTCCACCTCGCGCCGCCCTTCTCAATCTGAGCCGCCGTTCTCCGTCTCCCCAGAGTACCGCCGGTGGTAATTTTGCTTTCAGAGACAAGAGGAGGCCGTGAAACACACGGAGACGCGGGCTACTCAGTTACCATGGTATTATTGGCTGGCAGGCAGTGGCGCCAACACCGGGAATGCTTACATGCGTTTCGTCTGTGGATTAGTGTGTGCGGGAGCGAGTGCTAGCTCGCGCGCTAGAGAGCATCTACGTGTCAGGGTAATGGGTGTTTAGCAGGCTTGCCAGACTTGTCCCGGCCACTTCTCTCCCAGGCTACCAGGTTCTCCTGACCCTCTGCGGCAGCCCAAGGACACACTCCTGTCTCTCTAATTAAAACACAACCCTGACACACATCACACACACACACGCACACACACCCTGCAGGTCTGCAGCTTCAAATAACCTTAAAAAAGAACAAGTAGAGCCATCATCCCCTTGCTCTCAACACCTCTTCAAAACCCACTCAGCATTTTCTCAGCGGGCAGACTCTGCTGCCTCAATCTGAAGATAGACTTGCAACAACAAATAGCATCTCCAAATGCGGTGGCTGTTTATTGGAGGAGTCATCAAAGGAGCGGCATTTATTATTGCAGGGGCATTCGGAGCCATGGGCACCAGTGCACCGTCACTGTGTGCTTGAAAATAATTGACAGCAGAACCATTTGTGCGAAAAAAAAAACAACAAAAAAAACACAGAAAGGTTCCTGGAAAACAGTCGGCGCTGCTGTGGTCAAAGAGATAGACATCGAGCGTGTTGAAAACAAAATATCACTGCAAGCTCAATAAGTTGGACGGCTCGTGCTTTGCACCAAAATACCTCACCGCACTTCAAGAGTCTCTCCCACTAAAACTGAGCGTTTGCTCTCGCAAATCCCATCTCGCTTGAAATTCTCTCTTATTGTTGTGGTAAAGCATTCACATTCAACATTTATGTCGTATGTTCTCGTGAACCCGCATCCGAAGCATTGGATGTTGGTTGTCTGAGGAGCAAGAACAGCTCTTAGCCGTTGATGCTCGCTCCATTTTGCATGGGGTTTCATGTAAGGACACTAAGTTATATGGATATCGCATGTGACATCCGGAATTGAGACAACCTCCTTTCTTCATCTCAAGCAGACGATTTAGCATGTTTACTTCCTCGTTAAGCGCATGAGAGACCCCAGCGGAGGAATACCAGGCAGGCAATGATGTCCTGTCACTGCAGGTTGCCACTGCAGCATGATTTAATGGAACTGTCTGTCAGAGGGCTTGAGCAACACTCTGTCAACAGACCGGCAGAGGTAGAATACACAAACAAGCGCTTGCAAACAGTCGGAAAACACAATCAAAATGGAGTGTCAAAAAAAAAAAAACAACTGGAGGATACAGTGCCTTGAAAAAAGTATTCACAACCCTTGAACTTATCCACCTTCAGTCGTTTTTACAACCACAAACCTCAGAGTACTAAAACCAAAGCAGCAGATCGAAAGGTCTGTCACGGCTACAAGTTTCGCTGGACGATAAATTGTCACAGAAATTATTTCCACAAACGATGATGTTGTTGTTTTGAGACCATTTTGAGGTAATACATTGATGTAGAACTGGAAGACATTTTAAATGTCCAAAATGAAACGCAACTAACAAAAACTATAAATGAAGTGGAAATTTTTTAAAAACCCACACTCAAGCAAAACCATGAATAAAATGGATTATGAAAACTCTGTAAACAAAACCGCCAATCCAAAAATATTGATCATCAAAATGGAAATTATCGAGCTCATTTCAGTTGATCGATTAATCGACTGATTGTTGCGACGGACTTACAGATCGACACAAATTAGTCCGTCATTATGAAGTGGCAGGAAAATGATATGTAATACATCGGTGTTAATCTACCCTGAGGTCACACTGTGTAGAACCACCAAACCCATCAATCTGATCAGGATCAGTGTCAGTGAAGAAATACAAGTCCTACATGTTTTCACATGTCCATGTGGTCAGGGTAATGCGCAGCAACAGTTTCCTGTGAATCTAAGGACAAACCCTCATTTTTTGGTCTGACCAAAGGTATTTTTAGTTTCTCTGTTTGCCATTAGCTCCACAGCTAACGCACAATCAAGCACTTAATCCAGGTACGTCTGAGGATGTTCCAGCAAGTGCAAGGACAGACTGAGTTGAGCAAAGATGCACTCAGAGTGCGTTCGGCGAAATCAGTAGTTAGGAAAACACACTCTGCCCGCAGTCCCTCCCTCCCACTGAGAGAAGAGACGGGTGCCAGGAACAAGCTCGCTGCATCAAGCAGCACAGGTGTTATCCGAGTTGTTTTGCCAGCGATCCCGCCAAAAACGACTGTCATCTCTACAAAAGCAGCAGCCATGGAAATCAACCCAAACAAATGTAATGAACAGCTCACAAAGTATTTAGCGAAAAAACTCCATGCAAGATGGGGGGCGGGGTGGGCCAGAAGCCCAAAGCTCATTACACATGGCACCGCGTCCGCAGCTAAGTACGCAAAAGCGAGCGCTCGCCTCCATCCGTCCGCCAGTTCTGGACTGATTCCGTCCCCAAGCTACCCACCGAAATGAGGTAAAGAGCAATCACACTGGCCTGGCATCGGGCATCTGCTGTAAAAGCCTTTTCTTTATTGTATATTTCAACCATCATCCCAAACTGGCAGAACAGAGAGCACTGATTAGCATCAAAGCCTTTGATTGCCCCACTCAACAATCAGTGCTGCTCTCCTCTCCTGTATGACGCCTGCTGTGATGCATAACAGTCTGTGGAAGAGAGAATGTGTGTGTCTGTCTGCATATGGATGCGCGGCGCGCATCCATATGCGGGATGTATTTTCTAAGTGTAGACCTAGAGAGTTTAGACCTAAGTGAATTAAAGCTTGTTTTTCTTCTGCCCCGGCCTTGACGCTCACCTTTGCAAGTCGCACACCGCAGCACTGTCCTCTTTCGTCTGGACAATTCGCTCCGGCCAACATGAAAACGAGGCAGCTTGCTACTATAAAAGATGCCTTTCTCTCTCTCTGGCTAAATATGATTAGCAGCAGAGGACATTGTAGCTCTCTCCACAACTAATACATTTAGTATGGATTGTCTGAGGGGTAAGGATACAGCTCAGAGTGAGATCAATATTCTAAGTCGGAGTCTGTCTGGAGATGAGGAACCATGCTGGGAGATGGTTAACTGCTCTGAAGCAGCGAATGCTGTCTGGAAGCGCCAAATGCCAGGAATCCCACGATATTGAACACTTCTTCAAAAGGTAATGCTCGCGGCTCACGCTGTGCGTCAGGTTTCGCCGAATGTTGGCATCAAGCGAAGGAGCTTGTCGGAAGATTTGTCGGGGATGTCTCTTTTGGATGAGAGATTACATAAAGCAAATCTGGCTGATTCCGTATAGTCTGCAGAGCAGCAAAACAAGACCAAACTCCCACAGGGCCTCATCTCCGGAGGGCTGATGTCAAAGTGGTGCTCGAAATAGAGAATAGGTTGTCCTTCGAGATGGTGGGGGGGAAATCAGGACCCAGATTTAAGTGGCTTCATTTGCATGCGTGAATCCCTCGCTTAAGCCCGTTCCGGTCACACACACACACACACACACACCCACACAAGGTTTTCACACACACAAGTTGCCGTGGACACAAACTAACAGCCTCACAAAAAAAATATATAAAATTTCAAAAGCACACACATTTAGTGAAGACACTTTCTTCCCCCCTCTCTTTTTTTTCTTCCTAAAAAAGTCAGAGGACATTAGCACTGCATCTATTTCTGGAGCCCCATTAAGGCTGTAAAACATTTAAGATCCACACAGAGTGATTCTTAGTGTCAGAATGACCCTTTTTCCCCATTTCGACTGCCTGTGTTAAAAAAAAAAGAAAGAAAAAAAGAAAACTGACACGAAGCCTTTGACAGAAGCATGTAGTTGGTGCCGCTGCGGATTCAGCTGGATGGGTGTGGTATGAAGAAGTGGAGTAGAGGAGTTAGGTGGAACGAGGGTGCCTGAGCTAAGAGGGGACGACGAGGGAAAGGGTTCTTCTTCGTCCTCCAAATGGGTCCATTTTGCTGACATGTGAAGCCTGCTCCGGTTCTTGACACGCTATAATAAATCTATCAATTGTGTACGGGCTCGTGCGCAAAGGTGTGCGTGCGCACCACGCGTGAGGAGGAAATTGGCGCCATCTAAACAGGAAATATCCACTTCCCTTCTGCTCTATAGAAGTGACAGTCAAAGTAACAGCTAACAGCCCGGCTCAACGTGACGCAGGGTGGCATGCGCCTCATGATGGAAACGCATTGTACCAGCCGGGGAACAAACACACACACGCACCCGCGCACGCCCACACGACGAGGGCGCTCGTGTGTGAAAGAAGTCACATTCGCATGTGCATAAGCTAACGTGGGATTCCGAAGGCTACCGTGTCATCCCAAATCCATGGACATATACATCATTTGCTGTCCAGGGAGAATTAGATGGAGGTTGGGAGCAGCGCCGTCGCTGGGGCACTCTAATGTTAAATGACAGGTTTCCAGACAGCCTAACAAGCACAAGTATTCACTATTTCCACCAGGGACTGCAGGATGCCTGCAGAGTGGCAACTCTTATTCACTGCATTAAGTTTATTTTCCCACCGCTGTGATCATCACCCCAAAGCTCGTGTTTCACCCCGCTCCTAGTCGGGCACGCACACACACACACACACACACCCACACACACACACACAGCGCCAGTCGGAGAGGCGTCGTGTCTTCTGCTAACCAATTACCAGTTGCTTAAGGATGCCATGCCATTCACGGCTACGTCGCTCTCACACGACCTTGGGAGTCTTGAAAGAGGGCGACATGAAGGGAAATGACTAATCAAAGGACACACAAAGTCCTTCTGAGTAAACGTCCTCTCTGTTGGACTTGCCTAATGTTCCATTTGAAAATGCTATTTTGTGCTTGGGGGCCTTTTACCTTTTCTTGTTTTGTTGTGCTGGTAAAAAAAAAGAAAAAGAAAATTCCCTTTGAAGTATCTTACACTTGACTTGGCTTAGCGTGTCATGTTTCAAATCTTTTTGAGCATCGCAAAACCGGCGCTCATAGAAAAAGTGAGCCGATTGGGAATTCTCTTAGTCATAAAGTTTTTATTAAAAAGGAAGGTAACGTAAGCTGCTACTTATTGCTCTTCTCTTTCAGATATTTGCCCTTATTTCCAATTATATGCAATTCAAACTCTTCAGTCCACTGAGGGGTTTTTTTGTGGTTTTGTTGGTCTAAATATATCTCATGGTAGCTTTCCACTCAGAAACTCATCTGATGCTTCGGCTCTTAAAATGCCTACATCTGGCCGTACTCTGATTAGAGTTTTTGACAACTTTTGCTGCTTAGGATAATTGGTTAAAACTATTGTCCACTTAACTGAATTCAGTAGGGTTGGAGATGAGATCTCACTATGGATCTCGATTTTCAAAAGGTGAAATATTGAAAATATCTTCCAAACAATTTCCAAGTGCAGATGATGTTACCCCATTTTTTCCTGCCTTTGTAGTTTTGGTTATTTCTGTCCCAACTTTTCAAGTACAAGATGGAGTCAATCTGCTGTGGGATATTTCTTACTGACCAAGCAGCAATCTCTACCCACCATAGTGGCATTTATTTTTGTCTTTGACCACCAATGATATAAAGTATTTTTATATTCCCGTGTGGTTAGTGGTATTAAATGTGTCTATATTACTGTAATATCAGGAAGTTTCTTAACCAATTGCAAAATATAATGCTTGGTCAAGTAAAAAAACAACGAAAAAAAAAAACTTAGTCATCTGTCCAACACAAGGATGAAAACAAAATTAACGAATACAACGTTGGTCAAGAAATAATGCACAGGTAAATTAAATTCTACATAAAATGTAAATAGATCTATGATTGTTCATTGTTATAAATCATCATGGCACTCAACTATAAAGGACAAAAAAACATTTAAATGCAATGGTTTAAGTACAAGGGTAAAAATAATGATTCGTTTACAGGTATGAAATGAAAATGGGAAAGTACAAAATGATATGAAACGAGGTTTGATAAAGAGGAATATTGAACTGGAGACCCAGGAATCAAATCGTTTGTTTTTTATTGTCATTATTTTTAATTGGCTTGTTGTCGTTGCTTACTTCCTTGAATGTACTTCCTTGATGTTTGAGGTCACAAATCTCTACCGGTGTCATTCTGCAGGTCAAACAGTTGAAAATGTGCAAACTCCATTCCCAAGCAATGGATTTTTTTTCTATTTAGTTTCCCCTTCTCTGCTATTGCCAGTGTGAATGTTAGTTTATTTTATTTTTTGCTAGTATCACAGGGCAACAATCCATTGGTTTAAGAAGTTGCCGTTTCGAAAGCACAACACTTTTCCATCCTACCTCCCCTATTATTGAAAATTACTCTGAAGAGATGCTAGAGAAAGTGACCAGAAGTTTTTTGTTTTGTTTTTCTTCTGGCTGCCTGATTGTAGTTAAACATTGTAGCATCGCCCTTCCCCAACCTGTTGCTGAACTCAGCATCAGAGTTTTGTTCGCAGCCTATACTACCCGCCTGCAAATATTTTTGGTAAAGCTCTGAAAAAGCAAATGTTGACATGCCTGTTAAGCTGTCAATTACTGCATTACAAGCATTTTAATCCCATTTTTGTTTAAAACCTGCTACCAAGTAGCAGCCACGTACAGCTACGCCACCCCAACCCTCCTGACAGATTCGGCAACACTTAGTTTTTCACAAAATGATGCTGTGGGTTGGAGATGATCTCACAGAGGCTTAGCAGAAGTAAACACCAGTGTGCAGCCCATTTGCCTAATGCTAGCAGAGTGGCTAGTGTGATACGCCCCGAGCAAATAATGAGCAGCTGTCTCTCACTCCAGCGTTTCTGTCGAGTTCGATGACATTTCAGGGGCAGACTGGGCTTTTAACGGGACATGAGCTGCAGCGACGGCGGCGAATGCATGAGGGGGAAGCATCTTTTTTGAATATTAAAGTGTGCTAACCTATTCTGACAACTCCAAAAATCAAATCATTAACCTGCACTTGAGCGTGAGTTTCTTTACAGAATGGCTAATGCACCTGAAACAACTTTTCTTTTTTTTTCTTTTTTTCTGTTTTTGTAGTCATTTTAAGGCAGATATTTGCAATCTGTGGAGATTTTTACTAACATGAACAGATGTCACCCTTGAACCTTCCATAAGTTTATTCAAGATGCAATAATATTTGTTCAAAATTTATTCCACCCTTCATTTTCTGCCATGGAGAAACTGCGCGTTATCCGGAACTGATCCCACGCGCACGTTAAATCACAGATAATTACAGTTTTATTGCTTTACATGACCACTCCACGAGCAAACCTTCGCGCGGAGTTGTTACTCTTGTCTTGTAGCACATGGTAGTTTGTTTCACCTTTGACATTTCTGAGCTGATAATTCTCAGCTAATTTATGCGGCACCAATATAATCAAAACGAGAGCAGCACCGAGATAGCGCTTCTGAATCGAGGCAGAGCCGAAGCCGTACTCTCTTCCCGATATACATCACTTGAGACTGCGGCTTTCGCTCCTAGCAGCTAAGCCCGAGTCCTGGAATTAATTTGGGGGAATTATGGCTGCTTCAAGAATAAAATAATTAAGATAGAAATACAGTGGAGAGAATAATGAAGCCTTTTAAAATCTGTGAACCAAGCATGATGCCCTTTGTGCCGAATTCTTCATTCCACGCAGCATTTTTTGCTCTGGCTACAGTATAATTAATGTCTCAAGATAACTAAGAAGAAGAAAGTTTTATTTACAAGGGGAAAGAATAAGACTCATCGCCTACAGCATGACTATTGTGTAATTTATCTATGGGCCTTCCATCTGGTTGACGCTAACTTATATCCTGTTTCCATTAAATTCAATCCATTCATCGTCTACGTTTGCTTGTCGTTGCAGGATTGTGCTGGGAGTCGGTGACCATCTCCAGAAAGGGCAACTCAGAGACAAACTAACACACATGCATACTCTTAGGTATAAGATTTAGGAAGAAAAATTAGGCTAACAGTAATTTTATTTATGTACCCAACGAGAATGCATGCATTGGAAGAACATGGTCACAGTCAAGGCTTTCTTGCTGCAGGGCAGCAATTCAGTGAACCTGCAGCAGCAATTCAATGCTTCACTCAATTCAGTTTGTTTTCATCTGAACATGTGCAACCAAACGAGCTGAACGGAGCAAGTTCAAAATGAAATTATTTAAACTGAATTAAATTCTAATCTATGCAATTCCACTCATTTTGTTTCCGTTCCCCTTAGTGGTAACACTTTATTTGAAGGGGTCAGCAAAAGTCTGACATGGCACAGTCATAAACATGACATAACAGCTGTTATGAACATGGAGTCTGTATGAATGTTTATGGCTGTTGTCATGAAGTGTCATTCGACAAATAATGACACTTTTAATGCAAAGATGCTTGAAAAGTCCATGAAAAGTGGCAACTTTACATAATTTAGATCTCAGTTTAATGTCATTCAAGTAAATTCAGACCAATGCAATTTTATTAAATTCATTACAGTTCAATTAAGTTCACTTTATTTAGCTATGGTCAATTTAACTCAGATCAAGCCTGTTTAATTTAGTTCAATTTAATGTAATTTACATCCATTTAAGGTGTTTTCAATATGTTCAATTTTTCAATGTTAATTTTTTTTACATGCTTTTGCCGGTTAATCTAAAGTCCATTTCATCATGTACCTTCGCCACCAAACCAAACACGTGAAACGCAAGTTATGTTAATCAGAGTAAACCAAATCTAACAAATTTCACATACATGTAACTGAAGAAAACAAACTAATGGGAAACTATTTTTATTTCAAGAAATTTCTCTAGCTTAGCATTTAGGAAGCAAAACCACGCAATGTAGAAATTTCTATTGAATTTTTTATTTAAAAAAAAAAAAAGTCCTTCCACAAATCCTGATTTGTCCTGATCGGACCGAGTGTCCATGTTGAGACGGGGGAGGTGTGGTGGAAATTTCATCAGTGACAATGCGCAGCCCAAGATTTTTTTCTCGGCCATATGGACCGCGTGTGCAGACGATAAAAGCAACATGATAAAACTCTGATTCACAAAGAGAAGGCAAAAACAAAAGAAGAGGAAGAGAAGTCTGCATGTGTACCAGCAGGAGAAGTGGAAAAAAAAAAAGACTCTTGCTCATACTGTATGAAGACACTTGTTGTTATAGTATTCACATTTGGACATTTCATCACAAGGGAGCACGAGAACACAAAAACTGCATCAAACTGCCAGTGAGATTCTTTTTTTGCCTCCTTTCCTTTCTCATCTTTCAAGCAGACTGTGGAAATACCGTTGCGTTGTAGCCACTCGCCGGGCTGCAGTTTGAAAGTATAGAACTGCACAATATGACCCCCTATCTAAAACTCTCTAGAGCTGCAGAGATATAGTTTGAATAATAATAATAATCATAATATTGTGTAGAAACATTTCAGTTAATCCATAAAAAGAAAAACTCTGCAGGTAGGAGATGATATAGTGAAAGACCTTGGACCCCTGAGGAGGCGCCACTTCACCGAGCATTCCTTTAAACAACTGCTATGAAAAACAGCTTGTTTTGCGGCAATTGATCCACATCTAAACGCATGTAAAAGTGTAAACTAAAACATGGCATTCAGAGCTAATAATTATAGTGGGAAAAAAATGGCAAGTGGTCTGGAAAAAACAGCTTTACAGACATCAATTTTGCAGTTTTCAGAAATGCGTGCCTCATTTCTTATGCTAACTACAGGAGAATTATTTTATCTAACATCCACGGTGTTGGTGCATTACACGCCTTTATGGGAAAACCTCAACGCTTCACTCATGTTAAGTCACTTCTGAACGTTGAAACAACAACAGGACTTTGACTGAGAAACAAAAAAAAAAAGAGACTGGACTCCAAATTTGTCTTTTCAGATTAAAATAAACGTTCTGTTCCATTTGCTGACTGACGTCCATTGTGATGTTTTCATATTCAGTGAAGGTCGGTAGAGTCATACCATCTGCTGTTGTTGGTTGAATGTATATAATCACATCTAGACCTTTACAGCCATCTACCAGGAAACTCTTGGAGTGCTTCATGTCTAAATTCTGCTTATAAGTCATGTGGAGTTCATTTTGTCAGCAGGATTTGGCACCAATATCACCAATACCTACGTTAAAGACCCCAGTATCACCAAAAATGATCAGCCAGTAATCTACCCTGATCTAAACCATCTAGAATCTGTTCAGTTTTGTCAAGTGAAAGATGACAGACGGCAGAGCCAACAAGGCAAATGAGTATTTCATTCAATTAGCCTTAACTGAGTACTGAGTACATTCTTCATATACTGTACAGGAAGTACACGTTTTAGTTGTTTACTACGATGAAAATAAGAACATTTTTCCTTTATACAATTGAATTTGAATGAATGAATGAAAAAATAATTTGTGCTTTTCATTAGCTGCAAACCATTACCACCATAACCAACTAAAAGAAATGTTTTAAATATATGCATCTGTAATGAAACAACTACAGTTTACCCATGTTTTCTGTTCAGCATTCCAACCTGGCAGCTATTTGGTCAGTTTTGGACATAAAGCAAGGGTCATATTTAAATTTAACAAGCTGTGTGGAGGGGTTCCCCCAGTATATTCTAAGCCTGGCGGGCCACCAGGCTTTACTTGACCCCCCCTCCAACAGGCTAAGCGTTGTTTATTTATTTGTTTAAATCCAGCAGTAACAATGACAGCAAGAAAGGGTTAAGTTAGGTTTATATATAACAAAACATCAGTAATCTTTAGCAGACAATTTAAAAAGATAACATTTCATGCAAAACCTACAGAAATACTAGTTTTACTTAGTGCATTGCTATATTTCCTTTGTTGTCGATGTTTTATTTTCAGTATTTGCTGTTAACTATTTATGTTTTTAATACAAGAACACAGTGGGGAAACTGGTGGACTTCACCAGCACTGCTACCACCAGGTTTAGCTAGTTTTCTGGGGGAAACCCTGGTGTGGTTTGAAAGGTTGATACACAGTCAGCCTCTTATCCCGGTTTCAACTCTGATCATTCTTGGAAGAAACTGTTACAAATTCCGTATCTGAGGGACCAAACTATGACAGTCTTTTTATTTCTTTTCAAACTTTAACTGAGTCTGCATCAGATTCTTACCTTTAACTCTAAAGAAAAAAAGATTTACAGGCAATCAAAGAGTCCCTAAGCTGTCGAGTTTAATGTAGACTTTTTCTGCGGTGCACTTGTAAAAATCGAGCTCGACTGCGCAAGGATGAACCTGCGCCGGCTTTCAGGCCAGGCTCGCTCGCAGTTCTCCAGCTATCGACTGTGAAAACAAATTTCCTTTCAGAGGATAATAAAGTATCTGTCCACTTTACTGAGGTGCGGGGTTGTACTGACTTTGTCAATAATATTGCTGTAGATGTGTTTTCTCAACACACCTATGCAGCACAGAGGGGACCCGTCAATATCCAGCAATATACCTCTGACCTGTGGGCAAATCAGCCTCGCTCTTCCTTTCAACTTCCGATTGACATTGATTTTCACGCAACTCCCAGTCGTATATTAATGTGGCAGTTGCAGGAGTAGTGAGTTGGGGACGCTTTTCTTTTTGTTGTTGTTTTTTAAGTAAAGAGCAGCTCTGGGAAAACATTTCCTCGCATTTGCAGCTGCGGCAAGCCAGGTGGCACTGTGACGCCTCAAAGAAGGCAACAATGAGAAAGAAACAACAACTGTGTTTTGTTTTCTCGATCACTAAGTACAGTGTGTTAGCATGCGGTGTTTACACCACGGATGCACGATATGACGTGCTATTCCTGAGAAAAGGCGCGTGTGTGTGTGTGTGTGTGCCGAGGGAGGGAAGGCGGTATCTAGGTCTGTGTGATGA
The DNA here is from genome assembly GCF_001444195.1 of Xiphophorus couchianus. Classification (NCBI taxonomy): domain Eukaryota; kingdom Metazoa; phylum Chordata; class Actinopteri; order Cyprinodontiformes; family Poeciliidae; genus Xiphophorus; species Xiphophorus couchianus. Next base: position 23,919,377 of record NC_040250.1, on the reverse strand, counting down.
ATCTGTTTCTGTGGCAGGCAAGGTGCTGCAAGCGGCGTGCCGTCTGTTAATTCACATTCACCGCGGGTGGTTACAGTCTGCGGCTGACGATACCGCGAGGTGTTGAGAAATTGAGGAAGAGAGAGGAGACGGAGAAGTGACAAATGAGCAAGAGCTTTGTGCCGGGATGATCTCGGATGTCAACTGCTGGCAAAATAATAGACAGGGTAGATATCCTCTGTAGGGTGGCGTTTACTTAACAGTCCTTCTTTGCGCGTGCCAGGTGTGCGTCTTCAGGGGGGAGCGGATCCAACTGGATATGTTTTCAAAACGCTGATTTCACTCTGTCATCACAGCTTTCATTTACTGGCGCGAGTGCCGCCCGGTGACCCCTCCTCCCTGATTGCAACGTCTGCAGCAGGAGCCGGCAGGTCGCGCTAAAGTCAGCTAGCGAGGCGGCCACAATAACAACGGGCGTCCCCCTATGGGGAAATCGTAGGAGGTCATGGAAGAGATGCAGTGGATAAATGAAGTGATAAGGACAGGAGAGGACTGAGTTGTCTCCAGACAACACAAATGGATGAGAAAAAGAGATTAGATTCGAGCCTTATCTCCCCTTTACTGTCACTGGCAAAATAAGAGCGCTAGGAGATAGACAAGCTTGACAAATTAAAGAAAATTCCAGTGCCCTGCAATGTACATTGCTTTCGATACAATTACGGCCTATCAAGCGGCTCTGAACTTCCTGAGACTCAAGTTTTCACCGGTTATTCTTCGCAAAGCAACTCAAGAGTCATTTGATGCAATGGGTCGAGTCTGGGAACGCCGGCCATTAAAGTGAGGACTGGATCCTTTAGCGGTTCAAAAGTGCAACCGTCATGACCATGTCAAATGTGTGCAATTTTGCAACCACAAAACATGGCTTGAATGCGACACTTGGTAGCTGATGTACTTGGTAGGTTTTTTATGGCCAGATCTGATGTGAAACTTAGGGATTACACTTTGTTGTTAGAAAAGAAGGAAACTGATGAAGAAAATTAGGCTTAATTGCAAAAGATATCAAGGAACTATACCTTAGTAATGTATGATATTGGCTTAATATTACACCAATGTAATATTTCCCCACTATTGTGCAGCCCTAAACTAACACAGATTTTAAAGATCAGATTTATCTGATCTTTCCAGATAACTCAGGTTGCTGCGTTTTTTTTTTATTATCTCAAACTAGGTTTTTTCTGCTGTGATCTCTCTGCTAGAATATATTAAAAAAAATATCCACCATTTTTTATAATTTTTGTATGGTGATGGTGCGTTCAAAGCACCTCCTTTCACATGTTTACTACAAGCTTCATAGCAAACCTAGACAGGACTTAATGGCGTTGTTGTGTTGAATTTTTGTATATCATCAGCTCTATCACTAATTCTGACTCTAATTAATTTTCTTTTTGGAGTTATTATGATTACTTTAGTAACCTTTAGACCCTCCAGGTCATTTCAAAGATTAAGGACAAACCCAGGGGTGGAGAAGTCTTTCATTTGACAAATATCCGGTGTAATGGCTGGAGACTTTCTGAAATTATTTTGTGATCACTTTGTGAACTTCTTCTGTTTAAATTGTCTACAGTTTATGTATTTAGACAGAGAAAATGTACATTTCATTATCCTTTTAAACGGAGAGATGCATGGTACCAAGTTATAGCAAAAGAAGCGCTAATTTCCATCTGCAAGATCAGACCAAGTTAACTTTGATTTACACCTAAGCGGTAAGAAATAATATATTTTTATTATATCATTGCTAAACATAATCTACATGCATTGTTCAATGAAGTCGGAAGTGCGTTCAAGAAACAAATCACCTGTTGCAAACCAACAACATGGAATAATTTTGGTTTTGGAGCTTGACAAGCGCAATGGTCTCCTTTCAACAATATCTTCTTTTTCTGACACTTCAGCATCACGTACACAGTGTGGGAGTCCACTGACCAAAACAAATTAATTTTATTCAAGGGGTATCAGAGTAAAGAGGGAGTGCATACAACTGCACTTTACACTTTTCAGACTTTTTCTCTTTGTATGAGGATTTTGGACACCGTTCCCAATCATGGGCTACTTTGTGTTGCTCCATCACCTAAAATCCCTATAAAACGCAGTGAAGTTTACGGCCGCAATGCAATAAAATGTGAAGAGGTTTAACGGGGCTGCTGCTGCCGCCGCTGTCGGTTTTTAAATGTTTAAGGTGAGCAGGGATAAAACGAGAAGCAGGAGGGGTTGCTCCTTGTGAGAACAACAAACTGTGTGCCCACCCAGGTTACATTACCATGGAGGAACGCATCCGCAGCCCACATACAGCCACGAGGCCACATCCATTATACATACCCAGGGAGTTCTCACACACCATTTTGGATGTTGCTTGCATCCCCTCCTCCCCTCCGCTCGTGTGACGTCACGACTTTTGCATCTTAAGCAGCCAAAGCTGCTCCTTTGCAGAGAACAAGAACATTGTTTTTAAAGGCTTGATTCACTGTGGTAGAAATAAAAAAAATAAAAAATAAAAAAAAGTAAGAATATATTTAAAAACGGCAAAAGTGCACTCCACTGTGAAAGACTCTGCTTCACGTCTCTCATCCAAAGTGGTGGAGTGTAAAGAAACCGTGCTTGCATAAGTAAAAATTAGCAGGAGCGGTAATCTCAGCTGGAGAGGCTTTTGATCTCCGAGCCATCACGTCTTCATTAAAGCATTAGCTGATGATTGCAGCACCCCCGAGCCGATGTGTTTATATCAGCTGCCATTTACAGCCTCAGCGTTGCATTCGCGCAATCCCGTCTTCCGCCTTTGACAAAACCCGATCCCGACTCTCAGAGTCGGCTCATACGGACACGAACGGGTCATGAGAACATTAATCTACACATCTCCCCCCGCCCCCATCTGCCTCTGGCCAGCCATTAGTAATGATCTTGCATCACCAGACATTCATTACTCCAATGCAGGATACAACCGCCGCTGCATTTGATACATTGCACATCTCGCCCATTTGCCGGTTTGTAGCTGTAGTGCTTCTCTTTTCTTTTTTTCCCCTGATATATCAGGGGGGAAATCCATTCAGCTGAGACGGCCCAGATGTAAATAGCTCCTCCATAAGCCCTGGCCACTCAAGAGCGTGCAGAGAAAAGAAGTATCACTGCCCGAGAAGATGTAATTCATCCAGAGTTAGATTTATATTTAGCAGCTAGTTTGGAGCTCTTTGAGTTGAGCAAAAGAGTGGGGGGGATAGACAAAAAAAAAACATTTTCAGACCGGTTTAGCGGGGATGTCACCTCGCTGTTTTCCTGACTCTGTGAGGCAGCAGGAAAATATACTGCTACATCACATAAATCACAAAGCATTATGGGGAGGATTTGACTGAGGGCAACTGAAACTACAAACAGGCATGTGAGATATTACTCTTATTTATGCTCCTTCCCTTCTGTCTCAGTCAGCCCGGTGACCCAGAAAAGATTACAGAGAGGAGTCGGATCCACATATTGTCATCGACAGACTCCAGCATCACTTTTCTTGTTTTTCAGCTACCTGAGGGGGTTGACTTATGCCTCCCCCCCAGCTCATCATCCCTCATCATATATCTTACGGAGTAGAGTTATTCCTTCTCTTTTCCAAATCGTCAAGAGATCTTCCGCTCTCACCCCGCGAGTTGCTCCCCTAATCCACAGCAGATGGGAAAAGACAACAGACGAATGTACCTCGAATGTAACGTCGAGCCCACCAGGGAGGGGAGAACTGTCACTAAGAGGAGCAGAAGCTCCCGAAAACCACATATCTACATTAAAATTCACCCTAAGGTGACGGATGGACAGAAGGGAATTGGCTTATCGTGTCAGCTGCTCTTGCTCACCTTCATGCTTCATCATGCATCCTGCCTATTATTTTTCTCCAAAGTTAATGAATTAATTCAGATCCGCCCCCCTCCCACCACTCTCAAACTGCAACTGTCCAATCATATTTTGGGAACCATAAGGAGACGCAGCATGATTTAAAAGCCCAGACTTTTTTATTTTCCCCCTCCACTTTCTATGGCAGAAAACGACCGCGTTCTGGTATGACGGACGTTAAGCATTTAAACCTAAAGCGGGCGATTTTGTATTGAATCCTTTTTTTTTTTTTGTCTTGCCTGAAACGGAAGAGCACAATGCCTCTCAGAAGAGATCTCGGATGAGTCACAATCAAGAAGTGTTACTTCACGATATCCCAGGAAGTGTTGTGAGGCGATCACGCAGTGCCTTTGTAGTGTCCACACTCAGACCAGATGTCTCGTAAAGAGAGACAATTTTGTTTGACTGGAAAAAAAAAAAAAGCGGGGTACCTAAAGAAAACAACACGAAGCAGAATCGTTTTCAACACACCTGTCTTAGGAGCTAACTACTGGCAATATGCAGCACCCTAGAGGAAAAGCTGCTTTGCTTCCAAAAACCGCATTGTACGCGTTGGCACCAAGGCACTCCGGCTCGCAAAATGAGATGCAGAGTGATGTAAGAGTTTATACGGCTTGAAACGGTAGTCTCCCGTAATGCCACTCTCCAGATTTATCAAGTTGTCTTCTATTTTGCAAGCCAGCCGGAGTCTTGCATGATATACAAGATCTCAATTATGAGAAAATCCATACCATAACCAGACTTGTGACAACTGGTTTGACGGTAGAGTGACAGAAAAAGAATGAGAAATAGTTTCCAATTATGATGCAATCAATTCAGTTCATCACTGATAGTAAAAATTTGAGGGTAAATCTCTAATAGAAGGGTTTCTTGGTGGAAAAGTGTAGCTTCATTTGACATATGACTTTGAATTATTTTTTTAATTTGATCACACATTTAATCTAATTTATAAAATATAGTTTTAGAAATTTACAAACTGGTGGTTCATGCAGATTTTCTGACAAAAATATTTATTGGGCTAGCTTAAAGCAAATATTGAGTTGAAAGATGGGAACCTGATTTCTTGTGTTAGAGCAGATCATCTTCTTCTTCTTGATAGCATGCATAGGAGGTCATGAGGTCGTCTGATTATTTGATTGTGAATTTTGTTTTCAACTTGAAAATGTTTGCCACTTAAAATATTTTAGGTGTCATGAGATTGTGGTCCTTATTTTTAATGTATCATTTTAAGCAAAAATAAGGCAAAAAATAAATAAAATCATTATTTCAAAGAAAATCGTTGGTCACTGAAACGCCTAACACACAATGCTGAGTCAATCCAATAACATATCTATTGAATCCAATAACCAGGCTTGTGTAGCACCAGCCTGAACTGGTCCGTACCTGGCTCAGGGCGGGGTTATCAAAATGACCCAAACTGGTTTGTTTTTAACCCTCAGTGCTCCTGAGTACAGCACTAAGATATTTATCCTGAGAATCTTAGTGCAATACTCAGGAGAAGAGCTGCAAATGTCCTGGGGAACCGGACGGAGGAATCCCATCAGACCGTCAGTTCTCGAAACGACACAAACAAACAAAAAAAGTAGCAACAGTACATGCAGGGTCAGTGCAAACTCGCACAGGCTAAAAATCCCGTGTCTCTTAAGACCAGGGGAGGGTTAAGCTAGGAGGTCCTTGTGTGTAATACTGAATTACAGCTGTGGTTTGAGGTTAAGTAATTTTTTTATTTATTTCTGTTGCATAAATGTTTTTCTTTTATTTCTTAAGTTTGTGGAAATGTCTTATTTTTTTTTTTTTGATTCTGCTTCTAACCTCCCTAAAAGTCTCTTCAGAATGAGATGCACCATTATCCGAAGCTCTGACTGAATATCATCCACCTTGGCCAGGCTCGCTGCACCGGCTGGTGTTGATCTGATTTTGTGAGTACAAACACAAAAGGTGGAGGGAAAAAAAACAAAACAAAACCCCCTAAAAAACATCTGTTTGGAGCAAAACACAGTCACACACAGACATTAACCGAAAGTGCACAATTACATGGATGCACATGGACATGGACAAGCGAGGCGTGCGCCTCCACAAACATATACACCCGCCCACACGCACACAGCATAAACGGTATCTGGAAATGGCACCGAGCATCTGTTTGGACAGTGGTAGCACATTTGGTGAAACACTGGCAACACCCCGCCATTGGCCAGGAGTAGCTTTTCTCCTGCTGCAGGGTGACCGGGTGAGCGAGCAGACGTCCAATTGTCCGCTCGCCTCATCCGCAAGCAGGGGCACGCGCGTTCAGCTGCGGACCCAACCGGCTATGCAAATTCTGCTTCCATCCCTCCTCTGACCGACACTCCCTTCCTTTTCTCCTAAGTCATCCATAAAACCCTCAAGCTTTTAGTAGCATTCTGAAGCATTTTAGGAAGCCATTTATTTAACAGCATAATTATCTGTGTGGCGTTAGGGTTAGCTCGAACAGGTGGCAGCTGTTCAGCGGACAAGTACAACAGAAAAACACGGGATAAAAAAAAAGAAACATTTTCTTGATAAGGTTTTCACACCCAGTGAACTTTTCCACCATTTATCACTTTGCAATCGCACAGTTAAGAATTTTTTATAAGAAAAGTAATAGATAAAACAAAAGGTAGCAGTTTAAAAACACTTGCACAGCTAAAAAGAAAAAATAATGCTTGAACTCTACTGCTAAGTCTAAATAACACCAAGTCCGACCGATTGGCTTCAGGGGTCAGTAACAGTTTGCGTTTCATTTCATCTTGACATAAATTCATCTGTACAGGGAAGGTCCCAGCATTTTCAAGAATAAATAAAGTAAAACACAACATCACACTGAAAACATCATCAAAACATTGATCAGGGTGTTATTGAGCTGAGAAAAAAAACAAACAACACTAATCAGGATTGATGGGAAGATGGATGGAGAATAGCACAGAGGAACCAATGCACCAAAATCTGCAAAACACTGAAGACTGAAGTAGAGGTTGCCCACAATTACCGGGCAACATAAATCAAAACAATTAAACATTAAAATCAAATTTGGCCCTCGTGCTCATTTAAAAAAATGTTGTTTTTTTAATTTTTGGTCTGAAATTAGAATTAAAAACATGAAACACAAGAATCTTTTGTAGGTGCTTCTTATTCAAAAATAGATTCAAAAATAAAAAATCAAAAAATCAACACAATCCCCAGTAATATCATTATATTCACAATGCAATATTGGACAGAGATTACAAGCAAAAAGAAGAGGCTAAAGTTAATACCTAACATTTTGAGCACAACGGGTTCGCTCTGATCAACAAAAGCCCCCGTTTAAAAAACAAAAACAAAACAAAGGGCTAAAAATAGCCTGGGCTTGTTTGCTGGATGTCACCTATCGGAGGATTCTATGGCTTCTCTTTATGAAGGTGACATCTTCTGCCAGTCTGTCATGTCTCATCGTAACAAATGCGTCTCTTCGGGGACTGCCGGTTTAGCATTAAGCACATATACATACATCAAATCAATGCCACTTGACAAAAGAGGCCCAACCGTGACGCCGGCAGCTCGGTCGGGCCTGGAGGTGTGCGACGCGGCGGCGTGCGCATAACGGAGGCAGCGCCGTCAGACGCGGAGGAGTTACAGGCCAAGGCCTGGAGGAGCTTCCAGTTATTTACTCTTACCGATTCTGGTCACCCCCCAGATCCCCACCCTCATCACGAGAAAGCAATTAAAAGTCTCTTCATTTAATGTTTACCTTAATTAACGCTAACAATTAACGGCTTTGTGCTGTTGTGTCTTCGTTCAATTAAAAGATGCATGTGACGAAAGGTTTCAGCGCAGCGCCATAATTCATGCAGACTATTCTCCGGGGAGGAATAAGAGGAACAGCGACTATTTGCTTACAGCGTCGCGCAAAAGTATTCACACCCCGAGACATGGTAGAAATTGTGTGACATCACAACCATAAACGTTTATGGGTTTTATTGGACTTAAATTAGATGTGCAAATAGAAATTAGAGCATGAAAGTAAAAAGAAAGGATGTAACATTTTCAAAACATGAGGTAAGCAGTGCCCATGCATTGGTGATCAGCCTCTCTAAGAGTAATAGCATAAGTTATTGCTGCAATTGTAGATGTAAACCGTTTGGGCTCGATCTCAACATATCTAGAAATCGGAGCTGGACAATTAATCAATAACAATATATCTCGCTATAGAAATATATTATCTATTGATCAGTATCAATGGATAATATGTTCTGTAGAATATTCAACAATTGCACTGAATTCTGATCCAAAACCGCAGGGCATTGTGGGAGATGTAGTAGGCAGAGGAAAGGCTTTGGCCGTTCAACTTCTCCCAGCCAGCTAGGCAAAGATGGTGGAATCCACTAACTCGCTCACACTTTGGTTACCTAGCAACAACCCGTTGAGTAACTTTTTTCAGGTTTCGCCGTCGTAATTGCTTAAAAATGAAAAGACAACAGGGCGGAGTGCAAGGAGAAAATGAGCACAACAGCTCCAGAGGAAATCGCAGATGAAACAGAAAAGGTTAAGTCACCAGTTTAGCAGTATTTCAGATATTTATAACAAGAAAAACGAATCAATAATAATCAACATCGACTGATAAGAAACCAATATATCGTGATACGTTTCTCAGCTACTAGAGACCACAACCTTTGACCAGTTCTTCCATGCAAAACAACTAAAGCTCAGTAAGATTGGATTCAAAGCATCTCTCAAAGCTTGGTCTAAATTGACAATTACATGTAGGTTTAGACTTTGACTGGGCCATCCTAGAACATATAATCTAAAATGGCTTAGATTTCAGATTATATATGGTTTAGAAAATGGTTTAGATTATATGTTTTAGGATGGCCAAGTCAAAGTCCAAAGTCCAAACCTAAATCTAATTGTCAAGAAGTGAGAGTAGTTTAGAGATGCTTTCAATCCAATCTGAAGTTCTGGCTTTCTGTTTAGGTTATTTGTCCTGATTGCTACTAATTGAAGGGAATCATCCCTTATCATAACGCTGCCACCACCATGTCTTACCCTTGGGAGGGTAAGACATGGTAACAGGGTTTGCTGCTATGACATGAAATCAAAACAAAATAAACTAATTGTATTTATGCAATATTTAGTCCGTCACTCCCTCTTTACTTTTTCTTTCGCTCTTCTCGTGCCTAAAAGTTTTCTGGTTTCCACGTTTGCGGTGGCTATCTGTGCGTAGGTGTCCAGCGAATCCACCAGCAGAACTCATACTGGTCAGCAGATTGTTGGGCGAGACCCAGTGGACCATTAGCTGTCCGAAGCTGCCAGAGCTGAGCATGGATAATGACAGGTGGTGCACGCGCCCTGGAGGTCTGACAGGCTTGGGCACCGTGCCACTTAACGACAGCGTTTACTGCTGGCACCACGGCTCGCGATGACAAGCCTTTAACAACGTCCGCTGATGCGGCTGTAGCCGAGGCCGCTCCCTCGCAGCTTTGCGGGGAACAGGCCGAGGAGCGGCCATTACCAGGAGCACCGAAACCAAAACGGTCGCGGCTCTTAAGAGCAGGGAAGGCGATCGCTGTCGTCCTTCAACCACCCTTAAAAAATACATGGTCCACAGACCTTCATGCAAACTGAACAGAACCAAAACATAAAAACACAAAGCAGCAGGAGCACATGTGGGCATCCCAGTGTGTGTGCTTGTGTGTGTGTGTGTCCACACAGGTACCTTTGTGTCCTCCGCCCCACTCCCGCCCGGTGCAGAACGCTCTGATTTGCACTAATCTCTCTGTACACTCTCGGGGGCCATTGTTCCTTTCCACCGTGAGTTTATTCATGTGCCACTCTCAGTGCTCTCCTCTCATTTTAATACTCCAACAGCGCTGGAAGCTAAAAGCAGTTTTAAACCTGTTTTATAAAAAGAAAAAAAAAAAAAAATTTTTAAAAAGGCAGCACTCCTCTCATCTCCTTTGCTGTGTAGGTGATGGCGGGATTGTGCAGGATGATGTGGCTGCTTATTAAAATGGCAAGCGGTGGCTGGAGCGTGTGATGTTTCCATCGTGCCGTTTATGTATACAGGCAGCCTGTAGGCAGCCGGCGGACGGCGACGACATGAAAGCCACGGCTGATGTTCCGATTTGATGACTGTTGCCATGGCAGCGAAATGAGAATGGAGAAGTGGCAAAAGCATTTACTGGCAGACGGAACAGAAAATTATCTTCTTTTTCTTTTATATGTCCAACTCTGTCCCAACAGTTTCTCTCACTTAGAGCAAACGTCATCACTCGTATAAATTCCCCCCACCCTCACACCCTCACACACACACACACCCACGCACACACACACACACACACACACACACACACATCAGCCCACTCGTACAGTCCAGCAGGCCCCTCGTTTGGATCAGTGAGCTGTAAAGGTCCATCATTAGGACAACAAAGTGGGGTCCAACATCCTGACGGCTTGTCAGGAACCGAGGCTTGCATGGCTAACTGTGTGATGAGGCCGCCGTTAAAGCAGCACAGCTGCCTGGCGGATCCACCGCGCCTCTCCGGCTTCTCCTGGACGCCTGAGCGGGCGGTTCAATAAAAACAGTATCTGGCTCCGGCGGACGTGTTTATAGCGTTTCCTCTGGCCGGGCGCTGCGGCGGGGTTAAGTTGATCATCTCTCACTCTGGTAAAATAGCCAGGGGAGTCCGTGTACCACTAGATCAACTCTACAACTTAAAGACCCTAAACGTTACAGCTCAGATGATCGATATGGCACTGAGCAATGTTCTTTACGAGCTAATAGACAAATCCATTCTTGCAAAACCCCTTGGGCCTCGAAAAGGCGAGGAGGGAGTTTGAGTGCGTGGCTGTGTGCCTGATGTGGCCACTTAGACCCGTGTTTGCATGAAAAGACAAACACACCGGGGAGGTTAGAGGAGCTGGAGCACTGTGTGTGTGTGTGTGTGTGTGTGTGTGTGTGTGTGTGTGTTTCTACGCATGTCCATATGTGTTGCTGCATTGGCACATTTGCAGATGTCTCTGTATCTGATGCTATTGTAGCCCTCCCCATCCTCCTCCCTCCGAATCCACAGAGGTTATCACGGCTGCAGAGCTGCCAAAAGGAGATTTGTGTCTCGCAATATCTTAGGGAGGAAAAACACCTAAAATCCATTTCACTCGTATTGTTTAAACACTCTTTCTCCGAGCCTCCTGGATAAGAGAGCTTAGGTGAAACAACTGTAATCCCCTCACTGCCTAATTAGAACTTGAGATTGCCAAATAAATGTCAGCGTTGCGTCAGAAAGTTGAAAAATCCTCAAGCCCCGTCCGGTGTTTTGAAACACCTGTTCATGTTTCATTCCGTTTCCTGCCTCGGTTTGAAACGGATCGCGCCGCCGATTGCTAAAAAGGCCCAAAACGACGAGCCAAATATGTTTATCTTCTCCACCTAATGAGGGACTCGCGGTTACGCCGCTCGATGGCTTGACTTGCCGAAAAGCCCTTCCGTCTTCCTCCTCTCTCTTCTTTGCCCCCGCTCTGTCTTCCTCCGAGCCGCATGCCGGCTCATTAAACCGTATGGCCGGTTTCAACTCCTTTAGCCTTTGTCTCCGCGCTAACCTTGTGAAACTGCTGCGATTCTTACTTTAACGCAGCCCAGTCGAACTTCACTGGAAAACTTTCCGCCACGATTCTAAGAATAATGGAGCCTGTTTACAAAGGAAACGAGGGTCCGCTTTGACATTGCGCGGTCCCCCAAGCCCTGGAACAACGTCGTTTATAGCCACCATGTAACATTTATGTTTAAGGTAACATTCATGCTTGTCTTATTTCAAGGCAAGGGCAACAGCTAGACTGTGAAAGAAAATACCATCAATGACTTTATTTGAAGGTCTAATGGCAGCATTCTATTTTGAGGCAGTATAACTCTTTTACAGCTGGTGAGTATGGACCCGGCAGCTGCCGCTTTGTTAAAGAACCTCTCTCTCGCTGATTCAAGGTAAGATATTATAATGCTCTCGCCATTTTCTCACCTCACAACCACACGTTAGTGTGAATTATTGAGATTTTACGCGACAGACGAGGACAAATTGTTTGGTGGCTTGACGGTCTAACGCCACATTTTTACAAATAAAAATATCTATTCAGGCTTCTTTACTCTGACGCCCCTAAATAAACGTAAATGGTTAGCGGAAATGGTTAAACAGAGTCCAATGTCTTTTTTTTTGCACAACTACGAGTCAATCAAGATGTGGATGTTTACTCTGTTGGAGCTGCAGAGATACAAGCGGTAAGAAGAAAGTTTTTGTTGAAACCATAAGAAACCACTTTAACCCTCATCGGCTGAAAGGTGTCGCCGTCGACACATTCTTTACAAGACGACTTTGTGTTTCCGTAACTCTGCGCTATCTGAAAAATTCCAACGGTTTCTGAAAGGAGAGACGTCGCACTTTCCTGTCCGTATTGGATTATTATGGTAATTTCACTCCCGCCTTGCAGGGAGCAGGTTTTTCTTCAAAAATAACTTCCTACATATTGAAAGTTCCAGTTGTTATGGATAAATGGGCAAAAACATCTACTCACAGGACATTTAAAGAACTATGTACGATTGAAACAAGCAAAAATAGCCAGGCGGAGATTTGAAAATTGGGTCTTATAGGGTTAAAGTAAAGCCATGTAGGAAACACAATCAAACATGTACAAACTGCTTTGTCTTCATCAATCACATTACATTATAGTAAAATACAAAAAAATGGAGGATGTCCCATCACAAAATCCAATAAAAGATCAAGAAGTACAAATATTTTTGCAAGGCACTGCATCATTCACTCGATAAACACATAAAGAAAAATGGAAAATATTGAGGGCGGGTACAGTAGGAAAAAGGGAAAAAAACCAACAATTATGGCAAGTTTTGAAAAACATAATTAAGGAACAACATGTCCACTGTGGTTGGACGCTGCCCCGAAAGAAGGCATGAAGAAAATTAGGAATTATTTCAGAACTCACAAGAGAGTTCTTGGACAACAGATCACTTGTCGCGTGACGAGTTCCAGAAGATTTCAATTTATAATTTACAAATCTCTGAAATCCAATATCCTCAGCAGAGAAAACTTGTACGCATTTGGCAGGTCTGCCATCCCGTCTTGGCCACCTCCATCGCTGACAAATGCATGTTATCCACAAGAACAATACTTGGATGAATATTTATCAGAGAAATGAGGGCACTCAAATTGAATTCAAGATCCACAAGCTGTCGAGTGTAAATAACTCGGCGCTCGATTAAAACGAACAAGGAAAAGGCACGCGTTTCTGTTTGAGTGGGTCTTCGTTCTGGTGTTTGATTAAATTGTAGTTTTAATACCAGTTTAGTGAAGCTTTGTTCTATTTAATGTACCCAAAAAAGAAAAATTAAAATTAAGCCTCCAAAATCCTTTTAATTTTACTATAATGTGCAAGTTTCTTTAAACTACTCTGTCGCAAGATGTTTGTTTTGGGGGGTTTTTCCCACCAGAGACATTATCCTGTAATGTCAACAGATGCGGGTTAACCTATCTTAATTCACTCGAATTAAATCTCAACTAAGTGATATTTTCCATCGTCGTTACTCTCATAAAGACCGAATGCTAACTAGGAGACTGTAAATGTTGGAGGCAATTTGAAAACCCATTTTCTCCTAACCATTATCTGCTGTGCTTGCCATAAATGGCACACTCAAACCTTTCTAATTCAGCACTGTGATCAGGCATTTAGAAGAGAGATGTCAAGTTTTGAAGAAAAAAGACGATGTCCTCCAGCCAATCGGTAACAAGTGCTCACTCAGGCCTCGGTAATTACACAGATATTTGCATTTCAGTTCAAGAAACCGTATGTAGCCTAACGAGCGATGGGGCCTTTCGCTGACTGGACTGACGGCTGTTGATGCTTTCCTGCCGCAGGACGAGTCTGAGAAGTGCAGCGGTGTCTGACAGATGCCAACATGTCAATTTCGAGAAGTGAAGGAGGAAAGATGAGCAGCAAGAGGACGGTGAAAATGAGCATGCCCATGAAAAGGCAGCGTAATTAGCCTCTCAAACAGCAGAGGCTTTTTATAACTCAGAGCAGCTGATGCTGGGTTTTCTTTATTTTTAATTTTAGGATTAATAACAAAAATATGACCTCTTTAATGTTCAACATTTGGGTTTTAAAACCACTGAGCAATTTTGTTGTTGAACCTCCTTTCAAATGCCAGACCCATAGTGATGATTTTTGTCTGGTTTATGTGACATTCAGTTCACATTCTCCTTAGGGGTCCAACAAATCCTGATGTCTTGTAGTTGTAAAATATCGTCATAATTCTTGAGATTTGCCTCGCAAAGCTTCATTCAGTTGTTGGCGGCTTGTGACTGTGTCTGCTGAAGTAAATCTGAGGTTTCGTTGTGACACTCAGTTCGAAACCCTGTTGTGTCTCCATCTGAGATACGTACTTTGAAAGAAGAAAGGAAGCAGATCCCGATTCGCCCTGTTGTGGTGATAAAACTTTGCTACATTAGCAATGAAGAAGGCGCCGTTCCTTGTTTTTTCCCTTTTCGAAGTATTGCATGGCAGGATTTCACATGCGTTGTACAATGAATTGTAACAGCACGATAAGAAAAGGTAAATAAGGACGATTTGTAGGAGCTGAGAAAGCTTCAGATTCCAAACTGCTAGCTGCTAATGAGGCTAAAGTTAGCATCTGTTTCAGAGTTTCTCACTAATGTGAAATTATTGCACTTGTTCATCTTTGCTTCAAGAAAAGGGAGAAGACAATTTCATTCTGTTTGTGCAGAATTTGAAATCCTTTTTTAACTATTGTGAAATCAAATGACTTGTACGACATTTTTCAGGACCCTCAAAGACGGTTTACACTTTGTCAGTCAGTCATTCCCACGAATGCCAAATCTTGCAAAAAAAATAAAAAAAAAATCTTCCTAATTTCCACCTTACCAGTTGAATTTATCTTTGCTGAGAGACGTCAGTCAGCTCGGAGCACCAGTCATCAGTTTTGCGGTCAGTATTTGAAAAGGAACCAAAACAAATCAATGGCAGCACAGAAAGAAACAACAACAAAGTTACAATTTGTAGGAACTTGTTAAGAGTCTATTGTTATTTTACAAGGAGTAATAAATGTGTATGCAGTACACCCCTGCTTATTTAGTTTAGTATTTGCGGATTCACCTATTTGACTTTCGAGTTGTTTGTGGAAAATTTGCCTAAATGCAACTAATGAAAATGCAACTCGGGACACAGAAATACCTCCGTGCAATTCTGCTTGACAAGCTACTGACCGGCATTCGCAAAGCAGCCAATCGATGAGCGCCTTTCATTTTCCATGCTGCTCATTGGCTGCTCCCCTAAGAGCAGAGACGAGGAAGACTGTACATATGGGCTTACGCCGTAGTGATAAGACAGTTTCTTTGTGGGTATCAAGGCATATTAAGGTATATTTGGTGGGAACTACATTAAAATAGACAGAAATCTGAAAGTTTTTAGAGTGGCTCTCAAATACTCATATACTGAAAACTGTGTGCAGCTGTTTAAATGAAAGAAATATTCAAAAATGTGATATTAATTGTTTTTGTAACCCTTATAATAAAATACTATTTCAAAGTTTCTTCAGAGAGTTGCTCTAGGTGCCGTGGGCAGAGAGGCTCTCCTGTAGAGGTCTGTATCGCAGCGACTGAAGAATTTTCTGACTGAAAACACTGTTGTTGTGTAGGAGCCTCGTAAAGAGGAACCAGAATTTTTTGAACCAACTTTAAATGCGCGTCTCTAACTTGTCCAGGTACCACATACTGATTTAAAAGAAACACACAATATAGGTGACAAGCTAGCTGATAAACTTGGCATTAAAATACACGTCTGCACATTCAACGTACATTTTCTTTAAATAAAATGCAACTATTTTCCTTATCATATCATTGCATTAAATATTATTTTAGCAGCAGTAACCCAAGTTGCATTTAAGTAGATTAAGAACATTTAAATAACTTTTCCCTCGGTGTTACATATAAAACCGTGATAAATTTTACTTGCCGATGGTTCCTCCTCGCCTCTTTTCTCCTTCTCCAACAATCCCGCCTCATTTCCGATGTCACTTCCCGCTCCGTCTGAGCACCAGCGACCAACCTCTATTAGCCCAGTTTTTTGGTTTAATTACGGAAAATGTTACCCCAGAACTAACGTGAAAATATGTAAGCCTTTTCAATAATCAATTGAGAAAAGGCGACCCGCTGTTCATCAAAGGGTAATTGAAGGCGCTGTGTAATGTTATAAATGTAATTTGGTAAAACATTTCTAAGCCATGCTACTCTGGCCGGTAAGGCTCTCCTCCGTGTCGCCTCCTCTCTTTGATATCAGCGGGTTTCAGTCATTCTTGAGCGCTGCCTCCCGCTGTCGCTCTGTTCCACCAGGAAATAAAAGAACCAATTCTTTAGGTAAAATACACACACCTATTCGGACTCTGATTTTTTTATTTTATTCCCCCCTCAGGATTTGACGTACCTTTGCTGGAGTGCAGCTCTTTTCCGAGGTGGTGACGGAAACGTCTTCTTCTAAACCAGGATGCAGGGACATTATGTTACACGCCCCTACCTTTAATTACTCTGGGGGGTTGTCACGATTCTGAGCCGGGTTCAGTCATTTCATTTTTTTGGGTGGGTGTGTGTTTACCCCTGGCTACTTTCCGCTGTAGGTTTGCACCTCCACTGTGTCAAATTACCAATCTTTCACTTCACATTTTCAAACATACGAGGTATTTCCTGTGTTTTTTTTTTTTTTTCTTTCCTTCCTGCTGTTTGACCGTCACCTGGGCCAGGTTTCTCTTTCATTTCATCCTCTATATGCTTGTTATGCTTGAGGTGTTTTTGAATTTTTGCAACGTTTCTGCTCCTTTCCATTCGCCTGGTCAATGACTGCTCTGGCGGACGTTGTCATAAAGAAAAATCCTCATTAAACCATCACAGGATCTGAACTTGTAGCTTAAATACAGAATTTTTTAAACTATTTTTGTAATGTATGTTAAAGGGAAAGAATATAGATAGTTTAAAAAAAAAAACCAGCATGGCTTTAATGCAAACAAATTGTAGGAGGGTACAACATGGCTATGCATGGCTATTCTTTCATTTTTGTGATGGTAAATGATAAATGGACTGAACTTATATAGCGCTTTTCCAGTCATTTTGACCACTCAAAGCGCTTTACACTAGAGTCACATTCACCCAGTCGCACTCACAAACACACACACATTTATACACCAATACGCAGATCGGTAGGCAATTTGGGGTTAAGTGCCTTGCCCAGAGGCACATCGACATGTGGCAGGAGGAAGCTGGAATCGAACCTACAACCTTCCGATCGCAGGCCATGTGACAATACGTTTTGCCAGTGATTGAAATCAGCCAGTTGTCAACAGGTCAGATGCTGAAAAATCCAATTTTCTTCCTGTTCATTAAACGTGACACATTAAAAACCCCGTTCTTTGCTCAGATTGCCAGTGCATCAACAAACAAACATGCTCTCCAATGCACTTTGTTGTGAGAGCAATGATTATATTGTTTACTGGAGGATATAAAATTACAGTCCCATTAGCTGCATATTATTATGACTACGGTTTGTTACATTGCATAGATGCATCCAAATCAATTTACAAAAATGACCTATTATATTCCAATTTTCTTTATACAGCTGTGGAAAAAATGAAGAGGCCACTTTACTGAACCTCATAGAAAACCTCACAATTATTATTCAACCAAATATCAATTTCTGAACTCTTTCTGAGTTAAAACATTGGCATTGTTGTTTCTAAATGAATATGAACTTGTTTTCTTTTCATTATTTGAGGTCTGAAAGTGCTGCATCTTTTTAGTTATTTTGACCATTTCTCATTTTCTGCAAATAAATACTACATTTTTGGGTAACACTTTATTTGAAGGGGAGTACATAAGACTAGCATGACACTGTCATAAAAATGACATAACCCCTGTTATGAACATGAAGGAGTCTTCATGAATGTTTATGACTGATGTCATGAAGGGTCATTTGGTAAATAATGACACTTTTATGCAAAGTTGCTTTAAAAGTCAATTAAAAGTGCCAACTTTGCATTAAAGTGTCATTATTTTCCAAATGACACTTCAGGACAAGAGTCATTCATGTTCATAACAGATGTTATATCATGCTTATGACCCTCAAAATAAAGTGTAACCAATTTCTGTTTGGAATTTTGCAAACATATTGTCAGTAGTTCAAAGAATAAAAGAACATTTTACTCAAACATATACCAATAAAAAGTAAAATCTGAGAAACTGATCATTTTAAGTGGTTTCTTATTTTTTTCCAGAGCTATATATATATATATATATATATATATATATATATCTTTTAAAACAGCAATATTTTAGTTCTTCAGAGGGAAAAATGGAATCAGGTAAGACAGGAATCATCAGGATGTTGGTGATGGACTGGCCTGATCAGTTCATGTATCTCTTATTTGTACTGTGTGAAAAATTAAACATCAAAAACACATGTATCCCCTTTGACTAATAAGGGGATACTAACCCTGATACTGACTTTTCACCAAGTCAGTATTAGGTGAAAAAAGATTTAATAAAAATGTAACGTATTCCAGGGCGGCAGTCTAATTCTGTGAGAAACCAATCAAAATCAACCGACTATTATTGATCACCCATTTAAGTTATTGTTTTTAACCGTTTTAAACGTGGAAATAAAACTGCTCAGTCGTCTGAAGACGATTTCACACGTAGACATGAGAAACTATTTTCTCAGGCTTTGAAGCAGAGGGACTTCTGGGCAAACATTTGCATTTTTCCCCACTTTGCTCTGCTGTTTAAGGTCAGGAACTATGGCAGATATGAAAAGCAACAATGTGTATTGCTTTATTAAAGCAAAGTTGCTAATAAGCCGTTGCATATTCATGCACATAACGCAGCTTATTTAAATCCGCTGTTAATAATCCTTCACTCATATACCTTGTTAGTCACAATTCAATGGCCCTTCGCCTCCCGCGGCCCGGCCTCCACACTCGAGGCCAGTTAACTGTTGAATGTGCTGCAGATTCGGCGCCTCAAAGTTTATTATTTGGCAGCCGTTCTCGGGAGCCCTGTCAGAGCTGTCACGCAATTTATTTTAAAGTTCTAAAAAAAAAAAAAATCTGTTTACGGAGAAACGTCTAAATTCCTTTTTCCCATATACCTGCCAATTTTATTATTACATAGTCATGGGTTTTCTGAGGCCTGGTTCGTATAAACCTGAATTATTTGTCAAAGTGTGTGGACTTTTTTTTTTTTCCTTTTTCATTTCCTCACCAAAACAAAATCTTATAGATCCGAAAAGAAAGAGAGACGTCACAGATATTCTTATTTAGCTCAGCTCATATTTTGCCATTACTTTGACGATTAGCAATTTCACCAACTTAAAGAACTTTCAGTGCACCGTGGGTTTGGCGAACGGTTCTTTTAACAGTTTCAGGTGAGTTGGTGACCCATGAGGTGCGATGTCTTCTTAAAGAAGTCTGAGCAGTCATCAGAAACCCTGACCTGGACCGTAAATGAAGTGAAACAGAGAACTCAACCCGAGGCACGCATTAAAAGGTTCGGGATTTATGAGTCAAGGTTCTGACAGAAGGTTATCCACCTTTTTCCTATTACCCATGATGCTTTGAGTGAATTACGCGACTTTGACGTCCGTATCCGTGGTGTATGCAAATAAAACGGTCTCTTGCTGAGTTAAAAATGCGGAAAATGTTTGGGGATATGATATAAACAATGATTGCAGCTACAGTTTCATCTTTCACAGATAAGGGAGGATGAGATGGAAAAATGGCGACAGGTTGCAGCATGCATGCTAGCATATTTAGCTGCTATGTCAACCAGAGACGCTAGTACGCTCTAATACAGATAAAGATGCTCCAACTGCTTACTAACAAGAGCCATAACACATTTTCAACATGTCAATTTCAACTAAATGTAAATAAAAAACAAACATTTTCTCAACACTAAGAATAAACAGACAACAAAATCTGTTGTTTGTGTTCCTGTTCCTGAGATACTTCTTGGTTAGCTGAAAAATAAAAAAGTAAATCATCTAGCAGTGCGAGCAACTTTACAGTTAAGATTCTCGGTGCATGTTTCACAGAGGAAAGATCATCCTTGGTTCACCGCCTCCCACCTCCACACCCGACATGAATTATCTTTAGCATCCTTTTTATAAGTCCATGTGACGCAGATGTAGCAACGGTCTAAATGTTGTTAGCACGAACACTGATTTTGGATTGACATTGAAGTTGTCTTAAGAATGTTAAAATCCACTTTGGTCCTTTTCAGACTAGCGGTTAGCTTTAGCCTCCTGAATACACGCTAAACGAAGACACCAGGTACTTCCTTCCAGATTAGATATTGCCCTTTATCAAAATGATATTTTGCCAATATTTAATGTCTCTTTTTTTTAAGGTTTTGTTGGCTCTAGTGGCCTTTATTTGAAAGTAGTATGACAGGAAAGAGGCTAATGAGAGAGGGGGAAGACTTGAATCGAACCTGCGACCACCGCCACAAGGACTAAGGCTTCCATACGTAGGTCGTGCCCCCCTACATCTAGATTCCCATATCTACTGCCGTATAATTTTAGTAGAGCTCATACTTTTTCCCCCATCTTCATGTCGCAGCAGCCTTTTTAACTTTAGCTTGAATGTAGATGTAATTTAATTCCTATTTTTCCTTTACAAAAATTATTTAATTTCAGAATCTCTTCAGTGCCAGCTGCTCATGGCCGGCTTCTTCTGCCTCAACGCTCAGCTCTTTAATCGAATCACTTTATTCAGATCTTACCTGGGCTTTTATTAAATCCACACTACATATACCTCCCAGCGCACGTCTTTGTGTGCCTCGGATGCTTTAATCCTCAGACACATTCAGCTCTGAAAATGATACTAATTGCCAAAAAAAAAAACGTTGCGGGTCCAGATGGCAGATGTGGCACAGTCGCCCGTCATGCGTGCGTTACTTGTTACCATGCAGGGCTGTAAGCAGTAAATTCTGGCTGAACTACACTTTATCTTTTTACTGCTACCACTCTGCTCTGTTCTTACTGTGCGTTGTCATCAGTTTGGCATGTTGATGTTTTCCTGGGTTTGTCAGCAGGTGCGTCTGCTGCTCGAAGATCCCCGCAGCTTCCCCGGAGGGAGGTGTCACAGTTGGACATGCACACGCAAGGTGTCCAAATGTGGTGAAAACAGATTTTAGGCCTCTTTCATTCTTTCTTAATCTATTGTGCCCTCTGTCTTAATTTTCCCCTCACACCTGCAAACAAACACACACACACACACACGGGGAGCAACTAAATTGACTTGTCAGCTTCAATCAGATGGAGAACAAAAGCATTCCTGACAATTTGAAGCTGACATCATTGATGGGTTTGGGAGGGGAGGACAAACTCTGAAGACAAAAGGGAGAGCGAGGTCGGTCCGACTTAAAATGCACTTTCATTTTTTGGCAGGGACGCCGGCTTTTTGATTCCAGCCGGCATCTTTTTTTTTTTTCTTTCTTTTTTTTCGCGAGTGGCTCTAACTTTTATTATCACTGGAAACACGGGGAGCGGGGGGCGTGGGAGACTTTGTTGTGCTGATGGAAAGAAATGTGACATCCATAATGCATTTCCCATTAGAGGACAGCACGCATGGACACACCTGGTCGTGTGTCACAACGAGATGGACAGGAAGAGGATGAGGATGAGAATGAATAGGCTCGGGTAGCGGGAGAGAGAGAGAGAGAGAGAGAGGAAATACAGAAAGGCAGTGCAGATGAGAAGAGGGACGCTGCTTTGCATAGTATTCAAGCATCCATGAAAACTTTGTCCTGTTCTAATCACAAACCGCAGCGTTTTTCGTTGGGTTTCTGGGCAGCGGCAGTGGATAATTGTGAAGTAGAGGAAAAATCGAGGAGTATTTTCACAAAATAAGTCTGAAACGTGTCCGTTCGAATCGGTACATGGTGGTGGGATTACGACAGCATGTATTTCCGCGTCTGTCGCCAGGTTTTGCTGCAGCAAAAGACAGCAGATTGGATGGAGAGCGCCTGCGAGGAGCAGTTTTCAAGTGCTGCCACGGATCTTCAATTAGATTTTTATTTTTTCCAGAATTGCCCTGTATTTAGTTTCATCCACGTTCCAATCAACCATGACCTGTTTGGGGAGAAGAAACGCATTTCCCACAGCAAGCTTCTGCCAAGACCACGCTCTATAGCCGACATGTGTGACGTGCAGCGTTAGTTCTCCCCTAAACAAAGCAACACCAGACTCTCTAGGGCAGGGGTGTCCAAACCTTTTGTCAGGCAGGTCAAAATTGTCAAGATGTGGTCAACAGAAAAAGAAATCAAGAAAATTACATCAACCAGTTTATCTTACTTTTTTTGTAATATGGGCATTGTAGATCCAAAACCTAAAAAGGATTTTGTTGTAGTAGCTTTTAAATTCTTTTGAAAACTTTACTCTCAGATATACGAATGGGATTCGGGTCGCTCTCTTTCAAAATGCGTTCATGAATTCAATAAAAAGCTGATTTGTGTGCAGCAAAGTCAGCTTTTCAGTAAAAGTCTCCGCATCGACGAGGTTCTACTTACTGCAAAAGTTTGAATAGAATAAAGACGAACACTTTGTGTCACATGTAACGTTGACCATTGTAATTTTACCCTGGACCGGTCAACTTTATGTCATTCTTAAACTGCGGTCGGGGGCCACAAAAACAACCAGATCAGTCCAAGGGCCACAAATGGCCTCCAAGACATGAGGGACATCAGAATAGCCCACTCAAAAAAGAAAAAAAAAAAACAACTTTTCATCTTTTAAAAAAACACCTAAAATACAGACATGTCGGTCATTGTCATAAATATTGGTGTTAGTTAGTTTCCCAGGCCTGATCTGATATGTGAAATTATGTCTCATACCCAAACAATCCTTTAAATGTCTCCACAGCGTTAACCAGGACCTGTCTGCTGTGTTCATTGGTTCTTCTGATGCTTTTGATCAAAAAAAAAATCTCAAACAATCCTGTCAGGCCTTCACTAAACAACTACAGTAGAGCGACGAAGGCCGCACAGAGCAAACGTATTTTAGATTTTTTTTATACCATGCATTCTTTGTCTTCCACTTCGCAATTATGTACATCTTTGTGACAGTCAATCACAAAAAAAAGATTCCAGTAAGTAGAAGATTTTGGTGCAAAAGAAAGACAGTGTGAAAAGTTGATAAGAGATGAATCCTTTTGCAAAGCACCGTAAGCATGAGGGGGGAGAGCCTAGCGAGAACGTATTAAAGTTTGGAGAGCGGTGGGACGTATGTCATGCGACGTATGAAATCCGTGCATAAACCAGCTTTCCTGGTGCACCGTTGCAGAAAAGCCAAGTGCTTTGAACATTCAAATCCCCCTTTTCACTCCAGTCACTTCATCCGTCCTAGTGCAGTTCTCATCTGAACATCCCCCTTCTCTCTCTCTTTCTCTCTCTCTCTCTTTCTCTGCCGCCGCTGCCGACATTTTTGGGGCTTTTTCCCTCCGAACCCCCTCGGATGAGGCTGGAGCTCCTCATGCTAAACGGTAATAGCTCTAATGCATATGCTTGCAGCCGCCACAAATTGATTAGCACGTAATGCTGTGGGCACTCCCAGCTCCCTTCACAGTCTCACCTCTCTCGCGTCGCTGGATTTTTCTTCCAGGCTTACCGCACGTCTGTCCGTCCGGCCTGCCGGTCACTAAACTGCACCCCACTGGGGCGCGACACAAACAGGCGCATCTAAAAAACAAAGAAACCCTCTACCCCTTCTCCAGTGTCGATGTCAGTCTCAGCGCTCTAAATCTCCGTCTTACAGTCGAAGCCAGCTTCTGCTTCACCTGTTTTAACTTCTGCTGCTCATTTTCCTTTATTCTCATTCTAATTATACCATTACATTACCATTTCTATTCTCTCATTTGCATTTCTTGCTCTGCCTGTCTCTTATTCTTTCCATCTCTAATTCTCTCTTCTTCTTTTTTTTTTCCACCGCCCTCTGCCTCTCTCTCTCTCGTCCTGTGTCACCCCTTTCTCTTCTCAGCGACTGAATTTGTTCCACCTTTTTTGCGGCACATAAACAGACAGTGCCCTTGGGGATGGGTTGGAGAGCTCGGCTTTTGTTTGTGTGCTCCTCTAACTAACTCTCCATCTGCAGGGAGCCCAGCCAAACCCAGCAGCGCACGACAGCTAGCTGGCACCGACCCAGACTCTTCTCTAGTTGGCCCTGCATCGCCATCCCCGCCTCTCAGCTTCTCCTCCACCTTCCAGGCGATAGTCTTCCCACAGAGGCTGTTGTCAACTGCCCTCAGGCAGCCAGTCAAGCATCATAGCCATGTGACCTCTTCAATTTCTCCTCTTCAGAAGCGGAAAACCAAACCCTGCCCCCTGTTCGCTGTGGATATTCGGTCCTTTTTTCTCCCCCCCTCGAGTTACATAATGTAGAAGTCTACCATTAGACTTTCCCCCGGTTCCGCGGACCACCTCCAATGCAAGCTCACCAAATAACCTATAGCACATTTTCTGGATTAAGTTACATCAAAGAGCCTTCAAAGAGTGTGCAGTGTGAGCATTAGCATGGGTTCAAAAGCCCAGAGTTTCAATCATGTAATTGCCCAGGGCTGGAACGTAAACCTTTGAAAAAGGTGAAGTGTCATATGTTGTTTTTTTTGTGTTTTTTTTTTTTTTTTGGTTGTGTTGATTCATTTCCCTTGCAGGAAATTCTATATAATCATAATGGGACTGCAGGGAATACAAGCAGCAGAAGTTGTCTGACTCTTTTAGAGGCTTCAAACGTCATCCTTAATAAAAAATACATCCAACTCATGAAAAGAGGCAACATATTGTGAAATATGAGAAATATTGTGCCGCTTCACCGCAGAGAGACCTTGTGGCATCCGATTTAGCTACCCTCCAAAGGGGAAGAGCTACTGAACATTACATCGGAACCGGTAAACAACTTATTGCATCTGGAATTTAATGCCTGGTTCCCACAACAAGATTTTTAGACCCATTTTTGTCCCACTGTACCTTCCCCACGATCTTAAGGATGCCTCAATTATTGGGGTGGCCTTTAAGATAAACTCGAGAGATATTCCAGCCTTGTGTTAAGAGCGATCTGGTCCGCGCGGAAGGATGTCAGGACCCCAACCAGTCTAAAATCGGGATATTCAGCATGTTGGCTTGACCTGGTCCAACATCGCAGCGTGCGTGGTGTCCCATGAGGACGACCGAGCCCGCAGTCTGTCAAATGCGATGTCCGGCCAATTAGAAAGCGAGGTGACGGAAACACAGAGCGAATCTAAAATAAAAGACAAAGCAACAGCCGCGGCGCAGTAGATAGTAGACGTTGGAAGCGTCTTTTTGTGTTGTTTTTTTCTCTTAAATATCATCCACAAGCTAACGCCGTTGCTTCCTCTCAGTCGGCCATGTTTTGTTTACTCTCAGCTCTTCATCTCGAGACGTTTTGAGAGACATCCTCCTGCCCGAAATCCGGATGTTTGTGTGTGAAATGGATTCGTGTGTGGTGCGTTTTATTCTGGCGAGTGTCTCGACACCACACTGTACCACCAGTGTTAGGTCATTTTTGCAATATCTCGTGTTATGAGATCTTGTCACACTTGGTTTCTACCAGTTCGACTTACAACTGGTAGAAAACAATTTACAACTGTGTCATAGTTATAACTTCAAAAACCGTAAATAAAATGTGACCACAAACAAAATGATTTAACGTTCCAGGATTACACATGTATAGATGGGAAATGGGCAGCGCTCTGCAACAATGCTGCACACATCGGCCTTTCCTTTGGCTTCTCAACTGGACTTTTTGTCAGCTTTACACCCAAACTTCTGAAATCCTCAGTATTCCTTCACATCCTGTTAATCCCCATTAGCGAAAGAACAGCACCGTTGTTTCTAATGCGCTCTGCACTCACCGTTGTCGGGCTCAGACTTCCTGTCGTGCTCCGTGTCGGTGAGGGAGAGGGCCGAGTTGGCGCGGCTGGTCAGACAGGAGCTCTGCTCGGACTTCAGGCCGCGCATCCACATGTGCTGCAGGCCGTGAGCAGGTGACGGGTCCACCTCCGGCTCCGTGTCCACGTCGGACCCGACGCCGAGCGAGTAGCCGCGACTGTGGACGTGAGCCGCCGGTCCGGTGCACAGTGCTTCCTCCTCCTCTTCCTGATGCTGCCGCGGCTGCTGCTGCGGTTGCTGCTGATGGATGTGGTAGTCGGGGCTCCTTATCTGCCCAGCTTTGCAGAAGTCTAAATCTAGAAGAGACAGAGGGGACATGCAGATTGAGATCACACGCAAGCTCTACAGGCTCTCGTACGGCATGCGTTTCTATTTGACGTGGCTGCCAGAGTAAGCCGATCAGGTGTCCGTTACTCCAAAGACATGTGGAGAGACATGATCCTATTTGAGTGGGCATTTATTAAAAGTTTTTTCTTTTCTTTTCTTTTCTTTTCTTTTGGAGTTGAAATCTCAATCAAAATGCCACCCACAATCTTTCTTAAGCATTTTCAACGGAGCCATATCCTGTTCTGGCTGCCTGATGTGTGTTATTGAGCTTGAGATGTATCGAACCGCTGCTCAAACAGAGCACTGATCTCATCTATATTCTCCTTGGTGGGGTGAAGAGATCAGATAAAGATCAAACCTTATTAATATTGACTCAGACTGAGGGAAAAATTGAGCCTCATACACTTTCAGGTATTAGAACGCCCTCCAATCTCAGGCATCAACCTGTTATCTGAGAACATCAGATATACTGTGTTAGTCCTCTGGTTACACTTCAATTCGATTCAATTCAATTGAGCGCTGACTCCTTCTCTTTTCTTTTTTTTTTTTTCCCATAGAAACAGTTGAGTAAATTTTCTTCCTTACTCTCCGAGTTTTCTATTTAGAATGCATAAGTGGGAAGTGATGGAACTGATGTGATTTTGAAGAAGGCGATGGATAAATTGAAATCTATACAGATGAAAGCCAACAGGCTCCGGCGAGATCTCCGGAAGGAAAAGGCTTCCCGCGGCTCTTGCGTGAGTCGGGTCAGGCCCTCGGAAGATGAACCGCGGCGTTTCAATGAGGGCCGCAGTCCCACTGACCACTCCACTGACCGGCGATGCTTCCCGCCGCGCGTGTTTGATGGGGTCAAGACCAACTGTGGCTCCCATACTGTTCTGCTGGTATTAAATCGCCTAAGACTGGTCACCGCTACACCTCTGTTTAGCCCAAATTGGCTGCAAGAGGGCACTTCAGGAGCAAATTGGCTATTTCCCAGTAGCAACAAACACGGATCGACTGCAAACTAAAAAGTCTTCTCGCCGTTTTGGTGTGAAGCATATTTATAATGTAACAGGATTTTTAGAGGGTGATTAGAGGGGGGAATCGGTCTTTTAAATAACGGCCCATTTCATGCTATTACAGCCAGCTGCTACTGGCACTTCTGCAAAAAACAAAAAAAAGAAAAGCTATTTATACATTACACTTCTTTTGCTCAGTGTTGTATTTGTTTTAAGTAACTGCCAAAACAATTTGGCTGATATTGTACCCTGTAATAGCGAGGCTGTAATGTGAAAAAGATAAGTGCAGTGCTCTGAATAAAGCATCTCGAGTTTTACACATAGCAATTTTCCATTTTGGTATGTTAAATCTATTCTTAATTAAAGACTTGAGTTTGATTAGCTCTCTGAACAGTCTCTTTCACTTTACATTTGCCCACAGTCCAGAAATAAAGAAATGGAAATTTTAAAAAAAAGTAAGTCCACTTTGTAAAATTGCCACAGTGTGACGTTTGAAGATCTTGGAAAATGCCCACTCGACCCGAACAAGTTCACAAATGAGTTGAAACAGATGGAAAATGAATTGATGTTTACAGCCTAACATTTCCAGAATAATCTCCTATAATGAATATATAATGAAATGCTCGTGCATTTTATTTTTTTACCAACGTGTTAATGCTGTATTCAATTTACTGCGGAGTTCTGAGCTCTGATCTCGGAACACTGTCCAACCCAATTTAACCATGTTCCAGTTCCAAGACTGAAAAGCAAAGGGATTTGCTAAATGCTGCTCCCAGTTTAACAGGCTAACTGCAAAACAAACCAATTAGGAATAGGATTCTGACTACTAACAGGAAAATCGAATAACCCTGATAATGTTATTCTCATGGAACCTGTTAGATTGATTACGTCTAACTAACTACTTTAAAGCTAATGAGTTAAATAGGAAAAAGTGGCTAAATGTAAGGATGCTAACAGCTTTGACAATGGCCAGATTGCGATGACTGGCTCACAATCTGGCCCATCAATGCACCTTGGGAGTGAAAGCTAGTTTATTCTGGTTTTGTTCCAACTGACGAGCCACTGTAGCTTAAATTACCGTACTGAGGAAACCAAAGCTGGCTTTAATTAAACAGGTTTCCAAATATGCAGTATACAACAGTGTGTTGCGTACGGGCAGCTGAAGAACGGCAGATTAACGGGTGGGTCCATGCTGTGTCAGAGCTGGAACACAGAGTACTGGAAGAAGGTAGCTTGGGCTGATGAATCATGTCTTCTTTTTCGTCTTGTGGATGACTGTATGTAATTGTGGAACACATGGTAGCAGGGTGCATTATGGGAGAAAAAAATAAACAAAAAGGCGGTACAGGTGGTCTGAAGCTTTGGGGAATGTTCTGCTCAGAAACATTGATTCCTGCCGTTAATGTGTATGCTTACTCTGACACAAACTAGCTACCAAAGAACTGCTGCAGATCATGTGAACTCTTTCTTGGAAATAATATTCACTAATAATTGTGGACTATTTTATAAGAAGGTCTATGCTCTATTAAAAAAAAAAAAAGAAAAGTGGTTCAAGGAAGGTTTAGGAAGCTTAACAAGTTTGAGGCGTAAAATTTGTGGTAACACTTTATTTGACGGGTTGTGAATAAGGCTGTGATGACACCGTCATAAACATGAGTAAGTCTTCGTGATTATCATGATCTGACATAGATTTGTTATAAAAGTATTACTGATTAAACTTTAGCTTTAATAACATAAAGCTACATAATTTTTAAAGTTTAATCAGTAATACTTTTATAACAAATTTATGTCAGATCATGATTTCTTGGTTAATGTCAAGTTGTCATGACAAAGACATTTTGAATAATGTCAACTTTGTATTAAAAGTATCATGATTTATTGAATGACACTTTATGACAACAGTCATAAATATTCATGAAGACTTACTCATGTTCATGACAGGCGTTATGTCATGTTTATGACGTTGTCATGACAGCCTTATTCACAACCCGTCAAATAAAGTGTTACCACAAATTTGGCATCTGAAACCAAAATCGTAACCCAATCAAGCATCTGTGTGACCTGCTATGCAAAAGAAAAACATCAATTCAATTTACAGGACATAAAGGATCTACTACTAAAATCTTAGGGTCTGTTTTTTCACCAACACAACTCCCACAGTGGTCCAGTTAAGGGCCTGGACCACTGCAATGGTTGTCTTAGCACCAAAAGGTGGACCAACACTACATTGGGTTGGTAGCCTCATGAATGTCTTTCCTACATTTGATGCATCCAAACACTAAAGGAACCTGTTAATTAATCAATGCAGTACTGTGCTACCAGTGTGTTTTGGACACACATCCTCAGAGGTCCAATGAAATTGTTTGATTCTGTAACGTGAAAAGATCCCCAATTTTATAAGACAGTATTTGAAAAAGATTTCAGTCTTCTGAGTTCACATTGAATGCACAGGATCTTCAAAATAAAGTTTAAATAATGGTGCATAATATTGTGAGCTGTTTAGCATATTTATTGTATGCATGTATAACCGGGTTGTTTTTATTTTGTTATATATACACAACATGTCTTTTTTTTTTGTTATTCGGATTGTTCCTTAACCTGACTGTAAACACATTAGACAACCCTGTCATTGTTATTACCATGTGACTTTAAGATCAAAGCCCTTTATCTTCATTTCTTCTTCTGTGGTATTGTTTGCGCCCCTGAAAGCCTGCCCTTTTGTCAAGTTTGTCCTGCGGTAGAGGACTTGGAGCACGCAGCCGATAAAATGGTTGTTGTTGGTTTGTTGTTCTCGTCAGAATAAACCGGGGAACCACAGATTTCAAGGAAAAACCGTGTCCCTGCCTAATTATTCAATAAATCCAGCACAACGCAGAGAGGATCCATTTACACATGGCTGGATGGATGATTAGTCGTAGACAAAAAAAATCTAAGTGGCAAAATGAATTTGTGGTTTTCTCTCGGTTGCTGCTCCACTTCCTTCTCCCTGCAGAGGTTCGTAGGCAAACCCGGCCGCCGGAACCGTTTCCCACGGGGTGTTTGCAGATTCTTGCATGCAGGTAAAATTTTTCATAAGCTTTCATTTTGCTGTTTTAGTTCAGAGTCAGTGGGATGAGGAAATTTGTTTTGTCAATAATGCGTCACTGCAAAGATTGGAGTGCAGTGAAAAGTGTGTAACACATATGGGATGTCTGTGCTTGAGAGCCTGCCTGCTACTTCACACTTACTTAACCATTTGCTCACAGTAAGGTGGCCGATTTTTTAAATTTTTTTTATTTTTTGGTGGCAAAAAAAAAAAAAAAATTGGCCAATGCTTGCTTAGCACCAATCCTTTCTCTTTCCACTTCTTGAATGAATAATACTTCTATTTTGGCATAAACGTTACGATGGGCCAGAGTTCCTAAAGACCAATGAGCCATTAAAAAGTTGAGAGAACAATATGTTTATTCTGGTTTATTCAAAGCGAAAATCCTACTATTCAACTTCTTAAAACGTCAGAGTGGAGCTGTGATAAGACAAGCTCTCTGGGCGACTGGCCATTGTTGTCTTGAAGCTAGTTATTATTGCTTATAGATCAAGTTTGCCACAGAGTGGCCCCAATCTAAAAGTGTGTTTCAAATGTTAATGGATCACAGTTGACAGCCAATTTACATGTTAAAGAAAAGTTTCTTTAAGAAACTTTACTGGAGGGGGTTACTGGAATACCCAAAGCTTTTTACTGGAGATGCTCTGGATATCCAAGGTTGCCAGTGATGCTCTTTAGACCTATGCTATCCCCCCAAAGTAAGAACTACTCTGGGTATTACACCCTAATGGTTCCAAGATCCTGTTGGACTCACCTGTGCTGCCTTGTTTGTGCCTTTCCTGATCAGGACATTAAGGTGTGCTCCAGGAGAGGAGGGTGTCTGGTGCCTGGGTCGACATCAATGGCCAGTGTGGTTTTTGGCATCCTCTTAATTTAATCACATACTGTATGTCTCAACCTGAATAAGAGGCAACTCCTGTAGATTTATCTATTGTGGATGGGGAGCGGAAAGAGTTGAAAAGTATTTCCCACTAAAAGGATGCATAATCATGGAAGTGTGAAAAAAAAGGAGTTTGATTCATACCTAGAAAAGCGGATGTTGCTTCATGTTGCAAGACACGGCTGTTCTCGTTTTACAGTCAGCAGTTAAAGTCAGTCTTTCATGGTTCATAATGTATTAAATGATGTATATAAACACCATTTGTGTGCAGCATTATTGATTGGTGTGGATTTCTCAGACACCTAGAGGGGACAACACATTAACTCCCAAGTGATCACTGAAGAACTTTCTAGGGAAAAGGTTAAACTTATAGCAAGATTTTTGACATGCAGAGTGGCATCACAAACCGCAATCGATGTCTCAACGTCATGGACCGTAAATAATACAAATATATCAATGTTGTGAGTTTACAGTGTGACGTAAAGGGTCTTGTTTTAACTTTAAACTTTACTCTTGGCTGCTCCGTGGCTTTGCAGTTTGAACCTTTCTGATGCAGTACAAGTTTTCCAACAAACTGGACCGTGAGCTATGAAGCGAAAGCTATAGATCATAATCTTCGCATAATTACTCAAATAAAGATAAATTCGTATTTGGGAGTGTGACGGGGTTCTATTATGATTTAGTCAAAAAAAAAAAGACTGTTCCAAGTCGGAGATCGTTTAAGAGGATTTATTCAGCTCTCACAAAGATGGCAGGTGCAGATCACACAAAAAGGACATCCAGAGCAGGTTAAATAATCATTAGTACCTTCACTTGCAATAGTCCATCACCTCCAGCGTGACTTCCTCAGGAGTCTAACCACAGACTGCCTCCTGTGGAGCAGAGCCCTGCTTTTAAAGCCACAGGCTCTGCCCACAGACAATCCAACCTAGCAAAAATACTAATTATTTCCAACTCAAATCAGAAGTTTGATTCTGATTTGAGTCAAACTTCAAATCAGTTTGAAGTTTGTAAAGTGTACAAAATAATAATAATAGAAAAAATAAATAAATAAACTTGTAAACAAAATACAATACTCAATTTAATAGACAACACCCAGTGCGCTCTGATGACATCACCTCCTCATGTGACTCCCTCCCGGCACGCCACAATCCGGAAACACCCTACTTGAAAACAAAACCGGGAAAACGTATTAATGCTAAAAATAGGTTAGAATGAATGTTTAACTGAAGCAGGAACACCGCGTGTGCACCCACGATGAACCGCCCCAGTCCAAGCTGCAACAAAAGTAAGTTAGTGATTATGTATGCGTTTGTCGGCGTGTGTGCGCGGTTGTACGGGCATGCTGGCACGGACTCTAAGTCCCAGCTCGTGACGGCTCCTCCGTCACAGGGAGGTATTCAGATATTATTAAAACATATATTATCTGTTTAGCAACTGCTGGTGACCTCTCGATGAGTTGAAATAATTCATATTTGTGGACAAAACGTCTCCGGTGTGCTGTGGTATCTGAAGCTAATTGTTGTACAGAGAACAAGAAGTGTCTTTTCAGCATACATTTCTGGGCAGAGCAGACAAACAAAAACAAAAAGGGTTTTATGCTCCTCAGTGAATGCGTTAATTCACAATTCACCAACATCCCAATAAGTGCTCTATTGGGTTGAGAAAGACAGGAAGACAGTAAAAAGATTGAGATTAGCTGAGGAGTTTGAAAAAAATAAAGAAATGATCCATCATAATCAGAGTTTAACCGGGTGATATAATTTCCATACATGCCCAGACGATTAAACCGCTGTCTGGCAGCTTATTTTGAATAATTTAAACATTTAGACTGCAACAGATTCTTGCTTTTGTAGACAGAATATTAAACAGTGCGGATTGATTAATTTATACAGCTAATTAATTTAATAAGCTAACAAAAAACTAATTATTTTGGCTGGCTCTCCGAATGCAGCGTGAAACAATCAGGAGGATGTGGATCGAGCTCTTTATCAGTCCATCTATCAACACTATTTCTCTTATGCAAACAGACTCAGCAGAAACAGGTGCAATGCAGGGAAGGAAAAACAAAAACGGCGAAAAGGTGATACGGAGATGGAGCGATGGGGAAATCACCGTGTTCGGAAAAATAAACATCTGGAAAACGAGAGAGGAGGAAAAGAAGGGAGGAGAGAACAAGATGTGTCGGTTTAAGAGATGAAGGGAAATACGAAGAGCAGAGGTGGGGAATTAGAGGGGAGAGGATCTGGCTGATCTTTGTCAGGAACACTGTAATCCATTAAAAATGTCACTGGAGGCAACGATCCCCCCCTTAACAGTTGGTTACTTGGATATGGTAGACTATATATAACTCCGTCGCCCAAAGATGAACAGATGTGCTGCGCAGAACCGGCTGCCATTGACATTTAAAGGGGCTGCTTGGGGGTCTTCTACACCTCGCCATATGACACTGATAGTTGGAGATGATGTTTGTTATAGAACTGGAAAGGTTGGGATGGCACCGCAGAAAGCAAGTGCTTTCTGACACCACAGTCCCCTTTTTAGATATTGAAGCATGATGACGAATGGCCTCCCTGGAGTTGCCGTGTCGCGAGCATTATGTCAAAATCCCTCGCAGTTGGCATTCAAACCGCGGGACCCCGGCGGTGAATTACTACTGAGGAGTTGTGTCTGTTATGAATGTTTATTGCTACTTGTTAGCCAGTTGTTGGGAAGGCTCCTACGAGGTGGCAGGGGGTTGACGATAGCACGGGAAAGCGTCTATTGATCACCGCGAGACGCGCGAGAAAGGCAGACCTCTCCCTACGAGGTGCGATTTCTCTCTTAACACCTCGCGTGACCTGCATAAAGCCCATCCATCACAACGCGCGTTGGCCTATTTCTCCTCCCGTCAGCGGCCGGGAGAAATCTTTTTGGTGCGCTCGCGTCAGCCGGAGTGTGTGCCTTTTGTCAGGCCGTGTCCATCTGGGAGTGTGCGTGTAATGAAGGGTGGTGTTCCACCCCAGGTGAGGCCAGAGAGGTTCGGGGTTGACCTAGTTTAGCAGTGGGAGAGAAATATCACCTCCGTGGAGAAGAGGTAATTGGCTGCCTCCGACTGTCCTTCTGGCTCATGGTGGACTGTAATAAGTAATTCACACAGGTCCTTTCAGGGACCTCTGAGTGTGGCGTGCTACGTGTGTCTGCCAATATGCACCGTATGTCATTAGCCATGGGTCAGCGTGAGGTTGCACCAGTATTATTAATTAAAGTAAAAATAGGTATCGTAATATGATTTTATTTTATGTCAAGTTGTTGTCAATACATAACGAATGCAGTATTTCATCTTCACCTTTTTAATGGAGAAATTAAATTAGCTGATTAATCAATTAGTTTATTCACCCCGTTGCTGTGCATGTTGTTGCTTAAAAGGCATGCTGCAGAAAGCTTGTGAACGCATTAAATAAGTGTCATTGTAATAACAGTTATTAAGTTTTCTTTTAGGAAGTTGAAGTAAACAAACCCACCCGTATGGCAGGGGTAGTGGAGGCAGGTAGGTCATTTTATCTATATGGCACATTTTCAGCAAGAAGGCAATTCAAAGTGCTTTGCATGAATTAGAAGGAAATACAAACAAAATAACAAACCTAAGGAGAAAGCAAAAGAAGAAAAAGTAAAACAAAATAACTGTTAGTTCCCCGTGTTTAAGAATAATTGGTCCGCAATTTATTAGGGGGTTTCTCTGGATTCTTGTTCTGATAATGTTGATCTAAGGTAGTAAGGTGAGTTCCTCTGGATTCTAGGTTTGTTCTGATTCTTGAAAGAATACGTACTTTGGAGTGAAGTATGTAAACTAAATAAACTAAAGTTTTTCTGTGGACGTTACTACATACTATGGCTGTGAAAATAATTGACGAAGATATGCAGCATAATCAATAGTAAAATATTTATTTGATTCACCTTCCCAAGTTGACACATAATTTCACATGAAGATTGCAGACACCAAGACAGCAAACCCCATCCCCTTGATGGGTGACAACATTTTGCCTTTTATCAAAGCCATAGTTTCAGTAACGTCTTGAGGACCCAGCATGGTCTGATTGAAGTCAAACTGTCAATGCATGGTCGCGTGGTTTTCGATAATGATTGACGGACTGGAAAACCTTATTTCACTTTTCACGTTACCTTAAGAAAAAAAGGAACGGAAGTAACTGGTGAACCGTTTTCCCACTGCATTGGACCAGTACTGAGCAGGGGGGAGTTTAATATTTCAGCACATAGTTCCTCACGGCCTTGAAAAAATCTGATCTATGACTGAAAAACCCATGTTCTGACCATCTGTGCTACCCGACAATACATCCCACCTGGCACAGATACAGTACCTAGCGCTGTTTTCCACATAAATAAATCCATCCATCAGAACAATCAAAAGTTCCCCAGGAGGTGTGTGACATAACATGACATAAGGCTAAGAACAAAATGCCGTGATATTTGGACTATGGGAACTGATTTCTTCAGTTCAGCTGGACTACGCAGAGCCCCTTAGTGTTTCATGATACTCGTAACAAAACTGTGCTGAGAAGTCAACAAGAGTTGACTACCTGGTTGGGGTTGGCTGTAGTTGCTCTGTCTGTCCCGGTGTGACCCAAGGGTGAGGCGAAGCTCGTGCGTGTAGTCTGGCAGAGTTTCTCGCGAAGTGTAGGAGCGATGATGAGTACGGCCGTCCTCGCTCTCGTCAGACGAGCTGGTGTAGGACATCTCCATTTCATGGCGGCCTTTTGACAGTGGCTGGTAGGGTTTGCTGTCCATCTCCTCCATGGCTCATAGGGCTCCACTTAGTCACTCAGCAAAGCCACGGCACGGAGAACACATTCTGAAAAGGCAAGAATGGTGGATGAGAAGGAAAAGAAAGCAAACAGACACAGAAAATACAACACTGGTTTTTATGAAAAGCGTAAGGATGCCCACAAAAACGCGTAGATCGGCTAAAAGGAGACCAAATTGGCTAACCAAGCGTCTTTGTTAAATTTAGACATGATCTAGTGGCTAAAAGTGTAAAATTTTCAGCCTGATTTTCTTGTCTCTCTAAAGTAAGACTTTAACAGTGATGAAAACGACCGTGGACAGCCAGTATTAGGAAATTAGGATCAAGGAAGATTGGGTAAGAAAATGAAGAGAAGAGAATTGTACAGAAAGAAAGAAAATAGCACAGCAATTCTGTTATTGAACACAGCACCTGTGAACTCCAATTATCGTGAGCATTTATACACAGTATGTATCTTCTTTCATACTTCACACCAAAGGTTACCACCTAATCAATGCGCAAACGGGAGGCACGGCAGCCTCTCTACCTTTATGTGTTCAAAGGAAAACCAGCTTAAATCAAACAAGGTTTAGTGTTCTGCCAGTCGCGGCCACCGCTTGCACTAATAACTCTAAGCTTTATCTCTCTTTTACAGGCAGCCATTCACAAGCCGCAGATAAATCATCGAATTCGTCACCGAGCTCCAGGTCTGTCACTCTCATTAAACACTGCGGTTCACCATCGCCGTGAAGTGGTGATGGAATACTTTTTGACAACAGTCTTTTCAGTGTCATTGGTCTCCCAAAATGAAGGCTGATAAATCAACTCTTTTGCTGTACCGCTCCGCTCACATTCCCTCGTGCGCCTCTCAATCACGTCAAAATCTACTTCTGATAATGTCCACCATCGTGCTCTTATAATGCCGTAACTAATGATTGATTGGGACCATGATTAGGGCATAGAAGGAGTGATTAGAAAATACTTCATTCATATTAGGTCCCTTTCACCGTGCCCTGTTCGAGGCCTTTCCAGCCTATTTCCTGCAGTTATAAAGCTTCTAAATGGAGCTTGAGAGGGTCATTGCTCATAGAGACAAAGTGCTATGGTATTGACCTCTTCAGGGAGTCCTGTAGTCCATATATCAAAGCCATTAGAGCGTGCCTGCTCAATACCTCAGAGATCTGCAGCACAGGGTGATCACCACTAGTCTGATACAAGTTTACAGCTGACCTTTCTACCACTGCAGTAATACTTTTATTCCACCTGAAGGGCTCCTTCCCCTGGCCTTGCACTCACCCTCCTCCTCCACGTGAAGACACCTGCGCACACATCCAGACCGCCCACTGACCCTTGACAGCAAACTGTCGGAATATGGGCCAAATCGTTTGCATCTCCATCTCAGCCCCGCCCGCAGGCCTCATCATGGCATGAGTAATCTGTAAATGTTCCACACTTGTCTGCCTGCTCCATTCAGTGTTTGGCCTTGATTTTAATGACAGCACGAATCACAACAAAAGATTGCGAACACAAAAGTGAATTTAGCGGGGCAATTATGTTAGCCCCACACCTGTAGCGTGCAGTACGGCCTTACGACGGACACTTGTGGTTTCCCTGCAATCACGATGCCTTTCATTTTGATTGGCAGGAGTTATTGCAAGGAATCAAAGCCAGCTATTATCTCAGCTGCCCTGTCAAAACGGGATTGACTGGTGTCACCTTCTCTCTGGTACAGCGTGGTGCAAGTATACATTAGCCTGTGAGCTCTGAGCTTGCTGCAGGCACTGACTGCTGTCTGTCTCCACAGAGGCCCTCTTTCTTTTTTTGTCTGCCACCCTCTTACACGCAAGAATGAAAGCATGCAATGCTGCACAAGGACACACAGTCTCCCCCTCCTCTATCATCACAGGCGCTCATATACCGAGCGTAATCAGAACACGTCGCTTGCATGTCGTTTTGTTTGCATAAAGATGTGTACTATACCAAAACAAACCATCTCCTTTCTTTTGTTCAATTTCACATTTGCTCTGCTTGCCCTTCCTAGCCTCAACACTTTCCACCCTCCATCTCCTCCTCAGAGACCCATGCATTTAGAGAAGTAAGCCTGCTAGCAGGGGTTATTCCACCTAATTCTTGCCCACAGTGGGGTGCCCATTAGGGGGCTTGATTCTTGGGTTTGATGTCAAAATCTGGAGGTTGCGTTTTTCTTTTTCTTTAGAGCAAAGCTCACTTCAAACAAGACACATGAGCGTTCTCTGGGACAAGGTCAGCGTGTGCCACCTGAGCAAAACACCCGGCCCAGACCGGAACGTGCAGAGGGTGACGGAGCTCGGATTTGGCTCGCCTTGGAACAGAAAACAAACAGGAATGGAACTGGAAACATTGGAGGATGTTGGAATAATTAGCACTGTTTCGGAATGCATTTTTAATGCAGGGATGCTCAAAAACCCTCCTGTATTGTGTCACTCATCATTTTTTTATGTGCGTGTTAAGCAATGGAGTACATGATGTACGGGGAGTTGGGGAAGATGAGCAAGAGCCTTGCTGTTCGTATCGAGACATTACCAGCAGCAGCTGACAATTGTTTTGATTGTCAAAATCATAAAGAAAGTGTAAAAAAAAAATTGTATGTACAATAAATATCGTCAAGATTGATTCTACACCACTAATTGTTGCTGGTTGAACTGGGACGCTGTTGTCGGACACAGCAACTTCACTGTGAATCTACATTTCACAAAAGTTAACTCAACAGTGACTTTCATCTACTAAATGTATTTTTGGTTGGAGAAAAACAACAATACAATCTCACCTGCAACCCTTTTAATGAATTTAATTCAACTTTATGTATTCCTATAAAATATCCATCCATCAAAAAGTTGACAATGCCGACTTATCCATTTATGGTCGAAGGTAGGCCGGCGGCTATTTTCCATACTCATTGGCTGGGCAGCGGGGTACACCTTGGAAAGGTTGTCAATCCATCACAGGGCAACAGAGAGACACACACACACACACACGCACACACACACACACACACACACACACACACACACACACACACACACACACACACACCCCAACACACCTATAGCTAAGACAAGTTACACCAGTCAATTAAGCTGACATGGATATTTTTGGACAGCGCAAGAAAGCCGAATAAGGTAAAGGTAATTTTATTTATATAGCACATTTTCAGCAACAAGGCAATACAAAGTGCTTTACAGGAATTAAAGGGAAATACAAACAAAAATAGCAAACCAAAGGAAAGAGCAAAAGAAGAAAAAGAATCTAATAATGTTGATCCAAAGTAAATAAACTAGATACTCCTATTCAGGGTTGGTAGATAAGTATAAGTAAGTATCCTCTGGATTTCTGGGTTGCTAGATACAGGGTTGCTCAAAGCCCTCCTGTATTGTGTCACTCATCATTTTTTTATGTGCGTGTTAAGCAATGGAGTACATGGTGTACGGGGAGTTGACTTGGGGAAGATGACTGCAGGAAAACGGTGCAAACAACTCTTCTATCAGGAAGTCCTAAATCTATTTTAATATAGTTTATATATGATTTGAAACCTAAATTAGCTCTGATTCCGTTCTTGATTATGTACTGACAAATAACAATTTAACAAAATAAGAGTTTTTAAGTATATAATTACGTCTAATATTTATTGTGAAAATCTGACCTTTTTTTTTGTCATTTTTTTATTTCCTAAAAGGTCTTTAGGAAATGCAAGTGCAGGATTTTTGAGATTCTACTCTTGCTGATTCAGAACTCCCACTGGGATCCCTACCATAAATTTGTTAACCACTGGTTTGATCCATACCAGTGGTTTTAGTTTGATATCTTGTCCAGTTCACCTGAGCAAACAAAATTGGGGGGAGGAGGAAATAGATAGTACTGCATTGTTACCAGAATAAAAACATAAATACTCGAATGACTTTTTGGAAACCCTAATTACCATTTTGTTCATTGTTTTGTTTGTATACCAAAACGACACATATATTAAAAGGAGAACAGAGAAGTGCTTTTAAGCTAACATGGGATGAAAAAAGAAAACGAAAATCACAAAACAAGCTTGTAAGATTTAATAAGAAAAAAACTTTTGAGGTTTTTTTTCTTATTGAATATTGACAAATATTCAAGCATTTTTGATGACGACCCCAGATGTGTGATGTACATGGTGCCACCAAGGAATATGTTTTAATGCCTAGCAATTAATTGCTCTAACAGGCCAGAAAATACTACTGGCCTGTTACTTCCACATGGAAGTAACAGTAAATGTTGTAATGTTTTTACCTTAATGGCCAAGGGGTAAAGACACAGAAAGAGGGATTAGGATGACCCTAAACAACACCAAAAAATAATAAAAACAAGTCTTGGCCTACCCCTTCACCTCCAAGCCTGACTCTGGACATTTTCAATCTTTAAGAGCTGCAAAACCTATTCTGAGAACCTTTTTTTTTCTACAAAAAGAATCGGGACACCCTAACCCTTTAGAAACTTAGAGGTAAAAGCTACAAATATAGGGCAAATGTGCTGAAATGTGCCATACAAATCTACTTGACTTGTTTTGTTTCCACACTTAAATTTTCATATATATCTTGGTATTTGTTGCAAAACATTACTGGTGAATTTTCCCACAGCGCCCCCTTAGCAACCCATCTGCCTCTGCTTCCAGACGTAAATACAGTGCAGGCCCATCTCATGGCATAAACCTAAACAAATGACTGGCACTTTATTTGCGCTACAAATGGATTGACAGTGAGCGCTTGTATGCATTGACAATGTACGTACATGCCATTGCGGGTTTTCATTCCTAATTCATTTCTAATCAATAATTAATCACTGTGTAATGAACTCTTCAGCACTCAGTTTAACATTAATACAGAGTGACAACGCTGAGCGCAACACATGCATCGCATTACATGATGATTCCCTTCCTCCTCTCGTCTCCAACTAACCCTTTTTGTTTTGTTTCAAACCCTCCCTCTCTCCTTTTCTCTACCACACACACCCGCGCCTGCACACACACACACACACACACATTCAGCCAAACATACAACAGGACGGGAGTGATAATCCATGGCTTCACAGATGCAATAATATCTAATGGGACCCTTCACCCGCTTGATCCCCCCGATTTCCTATCCATTTATTTATTCATACTGTGCAACTGTGGGCCAAGGCGCTATTTTTTATTTTGTGTGTGTGTGCAAATCTGCTTAGAGGAAGCGATGAAGACTCGCGTACCCGGTTGCCTTTAAACAGGATTTGCACTCCGAGTCATCTCCAGAGGGGCGGGGCCCCTCAGATATCCACCATGAACACAAACAACTCAGCAGAGATCGTTGCGCGCATCCGCCGAGAACCACAAGGACGAGTCAAAACCGATTTCCATTCCCCAATATCTCATGCGATTGAGCTCAAATCATGACGAACAAGAGGAGAGAGAGAGAGAGGGAAAGAGAAAGTGAGAGAGGGGAGGCGGAGAGGGGAGGGAAAAGAGCGAGGCACACAGAGGATTGGAGACAGACAGAGGCAGAGAAATTGAGTTTCACATGGGTAAATAAACAAGGCGGATGGGGAGAGCGGAGTGCCATCCGACAATATTAGCTTCTCAGATTATTGATACAGTATAGTTCAAGGATTACAAATGCATTTCCACCATGCAGGGAGCATCTTATTTTCATAAGAGCCAAGAGAGACACCAGTAAAATGGGAGATACTTTCTATGTTAGCTCCGGCCTTTTTACGCTTCTTTCCCCCCTCGGAGCTTGTTTGCGCAGAGATGAGAAAAATTCCACGTTCTAAACACGCCGCGCGAGCTGGCAGGATGACGATGAGACCCCTAAAGAAACGCGTTTATGTTGCAGCTCAAACTTATCACAGCAGATACTTCGAAAGTCAAATCGTGACAATCCCCATTGTAGCTTGCAGGTTTGATTCTTCTTTTGTTTTTTGTGTTTTTGTCTCCTGGAGCAATGGCTTAATCATCGGATGAGAACAGCAGCACAGTTTCCAGCTACAGATGCAGATCCAGGCTACAGGTCCTACGGGAGTAAACAATGAGCT
The DNA here is from genome assembly GCF_001444195.1 of Xiphophorus couchianus. Taxonomy (NCBI): domain Eukaryota; kingdom Metazoa; phylum Chordata; class Actinopteri; order Cyprinodontiformes; family Poeciliidae; genus Xiphophorus; species Xiphophorus couchianus. The sequence continues at coordinate 23,877,313 of NC_040250.1, read as the reverse complement.
GTCAGAGGAAGACGCCTTTCCTGGAGTGAGAGTGTGTATGGTGTGTGTGTGTGTACAGCACGGGAGAGACAGGGCTTAAGAAACTTCCACTTCCACTCGTTAGCACTGCCGTGACTCCTCAGGCATGTGACAGGGACTACTGTGACGAAAAGGCCCTGAAGGACCCACAGGACCCCGTTACGCCTATGACCACCCGAAACGCAGCAAAACAGAACGCCACCTACTGGTAACCCGCAGTGCCTGCTGAGAAACAGGGAGGCCTGAATGCCAAACGGGGATGAAGAGAGTGATGGATAGATAATGAGAGGTGGAGGGATCGCAGAGAAAATTGGGGGAATTGAAGGATGGAGAGATTGCCAAGTGAGACATGGAGTGATAGAGAGTTTTAATTAGTGGATAAGGGCGCGCTATAACTGTGGGCGGCGGCGGCACTCTTGTCACGTACTTGTGCTTTCATAGCTGACCAAGCCTGAAATCTCTTGCTGCTAATACCGAGTTTACCAGCAGAACACGTACTGTTGCGTGTTACACCCCCTATCTTCCCCCCTCCCTCCCACACACACACACACACTTTAAAACACGCCGGCCAGGAGCACAACCCTGCATACCGGGGAGGCTTCAGAGACAAAACACTGACAATCAGCCGCAGACGGACACACAGGCACTGCCCTTGCGCCTATACATACTTATAGCGTTTCACAGTTTCTGAAAAAAACAACACACTTGAACACCCACGCGCCGCGGAGAATCAACAGTCTTTACTGGCCCTCGCAGCAAAGACAATATTGCACCGACGTTTGCAGTCCTGTGCTCCTCCTGCAGCGTCCTCGCCGCACGGCGTGCCTTCATCCTTTCACGCGGCAGGTTAATGCGCGTTTGCAGCGCGAGCCGCAGAGGTGACACAATGAGCAGTCCTCATTGTGTCCTCGCTCCCTTCAGAATGAGAGCATGACTGAAAAGCAGGAAATGGAGTCTGTGTGTCCCTTCACAGAGCAGATCAGTTCCTGTCAGGGAGCTGTCAGCGGGCTGGGAAGCCATCCTGGACCATTTGACTATTTATAGTGGACACGGCTCAAATCCCACCTCGCCACTGCACGCCTGAGTGGCGTGGAGAAATCCATAAGGCCCTACAGTATTCATGGCCTCTGAGTGTGGCCAAGAGCGAAGGAATCGCTCGGCTTCAACTTTTCAAAGGACGTTTTCTTTAATATATATATATAGATATCTTAACTGCAGGTAAAACTTACTTTCTGTCAGACCTTGACTACACGGTACGGCCCTTTTCCTGCTGCGTCTTAGCAGAATACCACTTTCTATTCATGATATCCACCTCTGCGGCTCTGTGATCTAAATCCCTCTGCTGATTCCCCAGTAAACCGAGGAGTAAACAACAACAGAAAAAAAGAAACGCACACGGCATGGCCCAACTTGAGATTTTCTCAGTGTGATGCTCTTACATAAACACCATGACATAATGCTATAAGTTAGAGGTGTAGCAACAAATGTGGTACACAAAAGCATGACCAAATTAGATTATAGGGACATTTTTGGAAAAACACCCGCTCTGCCTGGGCTATTTAGTTTTTTTTTTTTTTTTTACAAATACAAGTTTCACAAATCTCATGAAATGTGCTTTAAAAATTCTTATTACTGCAGAATATTCTAAACCTAGTCTTTACACCACATATTATGGTATTCAGTTCCTCAATTTGTGTGTTTTGACAATTACATTAATGTTTCAATGACCTCAAAATGCTTTTTGAATTATCTCTGTTTAGTGAGGAATCGCCCAGATTATGTTTGATCAGTCGAAGCATAACGAGTTTAGCTTAGCATCAATAGGAAGTTTGAATGCAGAGGCCATCTTTACAGCTGCTAGCGGCTAACGGCGGAGTCCAGCTGTGGCGTTCTCACACCGCTTAGAAATCATAAATCTTTTGCTATCAGACGGTCGCGGCTTGTTTGTTTTCCGCTACAGCTCACCAAACAAGCTCCTTTAACACTTTAATAACCCGACGACATCTTTATTAGCCTACTCATTTCCTTAGAGTTTTGACTACAGTCAAAGCTACAAAAGCAACCACTCGAGAACTAACTGATTAACTGGATGGCCAGAAAAAGATTTTTATTTGGAATCCACACATCCTCACCAAATTTAGTCTAAACAAAGAAAGTCAGGCGACATATTTGAGAGAGGTCGTCTGTATTTTGTCCCATATTGTCACCGTCCTATAATAATGGCTTAAGACATTTTTGGCAAAAAACAATAAAAGAACTTAAGCATATTGTGACCTTCCGAAAATAATAGCTTGTGTGAATATTGCTGCTCAGATAACAACAGTGTTGGACTTACATCTTCATCTATTATTTTAAAACCTAACCCTTATCAGGCAGCTGTAAGTCAGACTGATTTGGCTGTTTTCTGAAAACCAAGGGTTGGCCTGACTTAGTCATTTTGATCCAAATACCTAGTTTTATTAATAACGTTGTTAAGCAATTATTAGTGTTAGTCATATATTCAAACCTAGACAACCTACAAACACAACCCCAGTAGTGCACTGCTGACCCAAAGACAGCTTCTCAAGCATTTCCCCATTTCGCCACAAATCTTATCTTAAGGACTTTAAGTCAAAGCAACAGCATTACTAGAATTTTAAATCTTCTTACCAGTAATGGCAGAAACACAAAACTGCAAAGAGGTCCTGTGTTTACATCAACATGCACGCCCCAAACGTCAACCTGCCGGGATGTGCGGACATTTGATCACACAAAACATGAGACTCAAAGCTACTTAATCAATATTCTAGACAAGGCAAAGCCTCGTTCAACACAACTGATATTCCCGCTCTCCTGTAACATAAATAAACGTCACACTGCAGGACTGAAAGGCTGTTCGCAGTAACTAGCTCCGCAAATAAAGCTTAACTCCATGAGTGACGGCCTCCAAAGCTCTCTGCATCAGCCACTTCTTGGTAAAAAGCCTCTCTCAATAATGCATTCGACCACTAAAACCCTTCCCAAAATACCCAAAGCAAAGCCGGCTGCACTGTGGATGCTAAATTAATTGACTGATCAATGCCATTGATTCCAGAAATTGGATTTGGCGATTAGCGATTCAGACAGTTACTTCCTTTATGAAGTTGTTGATTACAGTGAAATGAGTGAGGAAAGAACATTAGCCCTGCAGAGGAGGGCCTGAAAAGACCCACAAGGAGCGCCTGAGCTGCATGGCAGATTGATTTCTGAGAGCTAAGTGGGCTAATCTTCCATCTACGCCGTCGCAAAGAGATGCATGGCGTCTCTGACGGAAACCAAAACAGCGTTTAACGTTCAAGGACGGGGACTTTTTGTTATAATCCAATAAAACAACAACAACAAAAATGAAAGATATCCCATTCTTCACCTTATTCCTCATTCTGCAGCCTTGCACCTGAAAGTGCATACTTTAAGTTCTGAGCAAAGCGTTTTTCGTTTGGCAAGCCGAAGGAGATTGAGGCACGCGGCCGCCTGAATGCATCGCGTCCACGCGCCTGTCTGATGCGCGTGCACCTCAGGGCGACGACACGCGGGTTACCCGCTCTCTCCGATAAGAACTCTGAAGTGTGGCGAAGATGTAATATGGAGCTGCTGGATATCTGAGCACTGTTTCTCGTAGCCTAAAGGCTTTCCGCTCAGGTATCGGTGAAAAGAGCCATAGCAATTTTCCAGATAAACAAATCATATAAGCTTGAAATCAATAGCGCCCATTGTAAAACGTATTTGTTGTTAGGAAATAGCAGAGAGTCATTTTAGGCACTTTTCTCCTCTCAGCATCACATATACCTTGCATTGTTTCTCTATTTATCCAGGACTCTATTTCCCACTGTAAGCTTTTTTTCTGTTTTTACCTGTCAAAGGAAATTTGTTAAGCAAAACGGCAATGTGCACGTCCCTTAGAAAATTTGCATCCCTCATTTTATTGCATCGCAGGCGAATCATTGTGTCCTGTAACAACATTAAAAGAAAACAATATATGAGTGCATTCAGAACGGCTCCTCCTGGCGCAGCAGCTGTAACTGTTTGGGATTTCAGGATTGCTACATCTGCAGCAGACTAGTATTAGCTCAGCTTTATTCGAAAATTGGTTGCACAGTGCTGTCATGGTTTTTCTAAGGGAAGTAGATATGGTGGGATTTTTTTCTTCTTCTTCTTCTTCTTTTCTCCTATCATTGTCTTCTGTTTTGGCATGGCTTTCTGGCTGGCAATCAGCAGAGGATATACAGTCCTCTTTGTCATGCCACAACCAAAAATGTCAAAAGTCTGACCGTGCAATTTTGTGTAGCTGACCAACAAAAATCACATGCCTGATTGCTAAATTGGAAGGAAACTGACATGTGCTTTTCAAACTACTTTACAAACAGAAACAAATTAATACTTTGTAGACATTTATACCGTTTGCTGCAGTGACAGCTGGCAATCTTTTTTGTCTCAACCAGATTTGTTGAAATTGACATTTCTTTGCAAACTAGGTTGGAGAGCTGGAAGGTCAACATTTGTCCCAGGCTCTAGTTTTTTTATGGGAAGATTTCAACATTCCAAGATTGCCCGATGTTTAGCTCTATTAACTCTCAGCAGCTTCCATGACTCCACCGCACGGTGTGGTCACCAGCATGTTTCATCATGCAGATGATGAAATCAGTGTTAGTTCTCTGCCAGACGTGAAAAGTTACACTTTCCTCTCTTCTGACCTACGTATCTTCATACAACTATGTACTGTGTACATGTGGCCCAGTGCATTTCTTGTGCCTTAGGGCTGTTGTTAAAGAATATTTTAGTAATCGAGTACTCTATCGATTATTCTTACGATCAATCGAGTAATCGGATGAGAGAGAGAGTTGTTCGTACTCCTAACATCGCGGCAGCCAATTTCAGGATACTTATTTTGTCCGATTAACGATTAAAAACACGGAACATGACACATTATGCTGCTAACTCTTTCGTCAACAACAGGAGTGAGAGAGCTGCCCAACACAATTACTCACCCGGCCGGAACGTGGTGTGCGCTAAACAATAAAACATAATTTAATGAAGCTTCGAGGAATTTTAATAATCGAGGTACTTGAATTCATTCGAGGAATCATTACAGCTACATCTTCCATAAAGGGATTTGTGGAGAGCCCAACTAATGTTTGACCTTGTGACAGATCCTACCACCCAAGGTGTTGATTTTTGCAGCTCCTCCAAAGCTGCCATGGGTTTCTCTGCCACTTTTCTGATTAATGGTCTCCCTGCTTGGCCCGTCAGTTTAGGCGGACATCCATGTCTTGATTGATTTGCTGTTGTCTCAAACATTTTCAATGTTTAGCTGATGGACTGAATCGTGCGCCATCGTACCAGCCATTCAAAATTCAAGGCATTGAGACAGGTGCTGCCCTAAACTTTACCGCAGATTTTCCCCCTGACCTGTTTGCCGAGTCGCTCGTTCTTCATAACTCTGTTCACTCTCAAATCGTCTCTTACAAACTTCTTGCATTGACTTCTGGTTGAATACAGTGACATGACAGCCATTTTTATTGGTCGAGATTTCTAAAGGGGTGAATTATTTCCCAATTTGTCTTGGTTTCATCGCATAAAACTGTAATTTCACAGAAAATACAATGGAATTTTGAGGGTGTAAAAGTCCATGAGGACTAAACACAAAGGCACGTCTTCGTAACATGAAGTTAATTTGGTCAATGGTGCACATGCTTGAAGTAGTCCCCCAAGTTCATGGCTGAATCAAGCCCCAGTATTAAATTTTAAAACGCTAAGCGTCCCTGGTGGTGCGGTGAAATACATTTTGAACTTTTGAACATTAACGCACTCCATTGTGTAACACACGGCTTCTAGCAGAGATGCATCAACAACCATTTTGAAGCAATTCATCTTTTCTGAGAGTTAATAATTCATGATCGTCTGGAGAAAGTAGAGCTATGAATATTACTAATGATACACATGAGGCTATTTACCAGTCAGCAGGAAATAGATGAACTCGTTCAGTGCCGGGATCCACAGTGTAACATTTGTGAGTTTTGTGTTGCTAAATAAATCATTTCATTGGCTGATTTAAAAAAAAAAAGAAAGAAAGAAAGAAACCTGAATGTAACTTATTCATAAAGACTTATTGGACATGATCATAAAAAGTCAAATGTGGTTTTTTGTGTGCAGGCACTTTGTTGTGTGACAATACACACCAAATATATTTATTTACCAACTTTGCAAAAGTGAGAAAGGGTTTAAAGTTATTCACTTTGCAGAACACTAAAACCTTTTTGACCTGGGTAACATCACAGTTTATTCTGAACCACAAAAAGAAAAACATTATTGCCACTACAAGAATAATTCTTTCTCTGATGAAAACAATAAGAACTCTAATTGATCACGTTTGCAAACAACCAAATTACATATTACGGCTAGAATACTTTTGCTGCTGTACTATTTTATCTCTTTTGAAAGTATCTGAGAATGTTTACAATTTAAATTAGAATGTAGACTGCACTAATTAATTTAATTTGTAAAGTGAAGTAAGTTTATATTTCTCTACGTAAGGATACTATTGTACGCAATTATTAATTTGTAGCCAAAAGTGACAAAAACTGATTAATTTACAATTTTTCAAAAAGGTTGCAATAAACTTGTATTTCCACATCATCTACTCCTACTGGATGAGCAAATCCAGCTTTTCCTATGTGACAAAACGCTACCTGCGTGGCAAGGCGCTTCATTATCAGGCACCAGTTGCCTGTTGCGTCAAAAATCATATTAGCATTATCCACCAGAATGCACATGAAAGTCGGAGGCGAGGGACGGCATTATTATTGCCATTTCTGGCAGAAAACACATTTTAAATTAACACCATTTGTCTTCATAGCACTCTCGTTTCATTTTATTACACAAATTTGATTTATATCCAGTTGTTTTTTTTTGTCGCACTGCATTCACTCAGAGAAGTAAGATCTACTGCTGTAGCTAACGTACAACTTTCAGTTAATATATGGGATTTTACCACTGGGGGGGAAAAACTGTTAAATTTCTCATTGCATTTTAGAGCTGCAGCTTTTCTCGTGATGTAATTTATTTATATTCCGACATCATCTCTCAAATTCTGTGCTAAACTACTGTCTAAAACAAGGAGAACTGTTATGCGTCCTTGAACCATGTAGGACATGTTTCTGGACTAAGCAAAACATGTTCACTGCGTTTTCTGAAAAAAAATGTAAAAATCATTCTCAGATTATGAGATTTTATCTGGTCAGTTTTGCCTAATCTGAGCTTCGTCTAGAATAAGCAGTTTTAGGGCTTCATACATGTGAAAACGGCTACAATCAGATAGTTGTAACCCTAAAACCTGGCCGTCAAGAAGGGGTTTCTTATGGTAAGTCAACAGACCCGCAGTCCCAGAAGGCGTCCAGATTGACCAATCGTGCGCCTTTACAAGTTTTGGAAACTGACGGGACAACCCCATTATCCGACATCATCCTCGCTCTTCCTAGGTGTCTAACTAAGAATGGGAGAAAGTTGTAATTTGCTGATTCGGCAGGGACAGAACTTTCTTCCACTCGAAGTCTGGCAGTAAATCCTGCCTCGAATATTCCACATATTAACTTTCAAGATAATTGATTTGGAGAATGTGCATGGACATTTCCTGCAGCCAACAACAAAACACTTTTCATTTCCAGCAGCCATTGTACAGCAGTAAAACCAGCTTCAAAGAATGAAGTGAGCAGAGCTCCAGTCGGGTTGCTACTAAGTGATGGGCTGGGCTCGGCTGGCGTCGCTAGGTGAGCTGCGGTTCCAGCTAATTGTCACTTAATGATAGGGAGTTTTGTCCAGACACCAACAACACTTTTATTTTTATTCTTTTTACAAAACAAGAAAAAAAAACAGGCTGGATGTTTTTTTTAGTGCTTGAACTGTGTCGTTTAGATAATTACCTGATGTCAGCGTTAGCATGCTAACATTAGCATTAATTTTATGATTAGCATGCTGCATTATGCTATCTATCAACTCATAGTGTTTTCCTCCAAGTTGTTAGTTAAGTTTATAGAAACACCACCACAAAGTTGCTTGTAGATGGATAAGAGAACATTTTGAACTCTGATGTTGACCTCAAGTTAACTAAAAATATCATTTCTGAATATTTTCTTGATCTGTTTTTGATCCTTTTCATATACTGCAGCTGAAAAAAAAGAGCTGCAGGTTTCGTCGTGGCAAGAAAAGCAGGACAAAATACAACTGATGTGAACCTACTTATTTTGACACTAACTAAAAAGATGCGCTCTTTGAAGTGGAGGACAGAGTATGTTGTAAAACAATTGGTGGGAGAGGCAGAAATTGATTTTTTTCTCTCCCCTCAATCGTTGTCTCCGCCGACTCAATTAATAAAAGTTTACCTGCTAAAAACGTGTGTGTGTGTGGATGTGTGTGTGTGTGTGTGTGTGTGTGTGTGTGTGGATGTGAGCCTGCCTTTAAGCGTGAGTGAAGGCGACAGCTTCCCAAAACGTTTGTTTACTTTCTCGGAGTTGGAAGCTTTATTTGTCCGATTTATTTGAGTTTCAGGTTAGTAATACCCGCAGTCTAAACTATCTCTATAAAGTAAAGAAAACACAACTGTATAGTAAAAGGATCTGCAACAGTTTTTGCAAATAGTTCAATAATCATTAGCTCAATAATCCTTTCTTCAAGATGATTAATGAACTCATACATTTGTAAACATATAATAAACATATTTTAGACTTAGTGATTACTTTTTGATATGCAGCAACAAGAAACAAATATTACTAAAAAAAATAAATAAATACATAAAAAGTCTCCGTTATTTGACAGAGTGTGCATAGGACTGACATGACACTGTCATAACACCTGTCATGAACATGAAGGAGTCTTTATGAATGTTCATGACTGTTGCTATGAAGTGTCACTTAGTAAATAATGACACTTTTAATGCAAACTTGCATTAAAAGTCTGTTAAAAGTGCCAACTTTGCATTAAAGTGTCATTATCTACCAAATAATGCAAAGTTGGCACTTTTAACGGACTTTTAATGCAACTTTTAAAGAAACTTTGCATTAAAAGTGTCATTATTTTCTGAATCTCCCTTCCTGACAACAGTCAGACATCCATAAAGACTCCTTCATGTTCATGACAGCTGTCATGTCACGTTTATGACTGTGTCATATTAGTCTCATGCACAATCAAATAAGGTGTTTGTTTTATTAAAAGATTCATTATAACTGATGTTCTCACACAGAGTTTCGCACTTACAGTCCTCCACCTACACTCTTCAGTAGCTGCCCAACAGGAACAAACCTCTTCAGTTAAACACAAGACTCACTTATTTTTCAAAAAGTTTACAGTTGTGCAGATAATTTGTTATCTGGTGTTTCAGCCTCCTGGCTCAAATTTGAAAGGAGGATCACTTTTTGGAAGGTGGGATGCGATTGCATTTCCACAATCTAAAATCTCACCTAACATTTATCGTTTTTTTTGTTTGTTTTTTGGGGGGAGGTTTTGCCCGTAGCCCAACGATAGGAACAACAGACTCCAGAGGAGACGCCAGCTGAGACACACCCGGGTTGCGTTAAAGCAGACCGCCTCGGGCCTGTGACTGTGGGTGTGCACATGTGAACCTGCCTTAGTGTGTGTGTTTTTGGCGCTACGGTAGCCGAAGGTGGTTCTGGTTGGAACACCGATGATTTTGCCTTCTAAGTTGCTCCCAGCCTAAAGAGAGAATAACATTTGCTTTTGATACGAGGAGCACTCAGATGAAGAAGGTATCGTGCCAAAGAAAGCAATCTAAAAGGCTTGAAATTAATAAAGAAATTGATAAATGTATTCCGCTTTCTCCAATAGGTGGTGAAATAAACGAGAATTGGCAGCAGAAAAGTCATTAGTACGAAGATATTTCTTCCAAAGCGCAATATGTCACTTGGCGAATACAGGAAATAAATAAATAAATCTGTAAACAACTTTTTTTTAGACATATCTCATAATTACCAATTTAGAATGATAAACAGAAGGTTAATATATCTTTAAAAGACATGTTCGCCATGTTTATGTTTGGATGAACAGTGTTTTTGTTTTGTTTTTTTGGTGGTGGACAGATAGGGCCCACACATAATCTGGTCCAGATCATGTGTGGGCAGGGGCAACAGGAGTTTATCACTACAAAGAACAAATAAAGAAAGAAACTACAAACCTCCATATAAATAAGTAAACCAAAATTCTCCAGTTTTATCTATTAGGTTTTCAAATAAACAAAAACTATTAACAAATTAGCACCAAGAGTTTATTTGTTCACCCCGACATTCAATATGTCACGTTAAAACACGACTTAAAGTAAAAAAAAAAAATTAAAGCCTCGTACATCTGTTGAAGACCTAATTACTACATTAAAATCATAATTTCTTGGAGCTTTATAACTTGCTTACTTTATTAATAGAGGAGGACTATTAGCAAGGACTGAATGGCGAGGGCGGGGATTAGCCAGAGGGCCTGGGGAGCAAATTTATAGAGGTAAACATTGGAAGACCCAACCTGAATGCATCTGTTGTACTTAAGAAGCCCACATAAAGGTGGAGGTTGGAGGGTGTAGGAGACGAGTTCCAACTATTTAAAGTGATGAAGCTATAGCCAAAAATAAACTGATGGAGTAACACTTTTCAGTGCCACTTTTTTTTCTTTCTTTGTTATCGCAATAAATACTTTAAAACACTGCTGTAAAACCTGAAGCCCATATCCATCTACGACTCTGATATTCTCAGTGGATATATATTCAGTAACCACTGGGACATCTCCAGGAACATTAGTACAAAGATACTAATTTTTACTGGGTTAATTTGACGATATTATATTTTTAATGTCACAGTGCTGGCAGCTTGCTTTGCACGGAGTTCAACGTGACGGAAACGCCAATCATCGCCGCGGGATTTGTGGAGGGAGCGGCGTCGCAGCTCGCAGGTGAACGGTGGTTCCACATCTCAGCGTTCGTGTTTGCAAAAAGTCCAGCTGTCCAATCGTTCGGCTCGCCGAAGAGCCTTTTCGCTTTGAAACGACCAGCAGGGTGGCAGACACTCTAAAGCGTTTTGGTGCTTTTGAAGCGGCTGAATTTCTCTTGTTGTGAGACGGACGCTGAGCGAGAGGAAGACGGGGGCTAAAAACTCCCACTGGGCCTCATATTGGATGCCAGTTTATGCTCTGGCTGCTGAATTAAGTGTCGTACGCTCTCGGACAAATTTTCCCCCTTCTAATTCGTGACCCCGGATTTTGTTGAAGAGTTTTTCTTTTTCATTTTGCTGGGAACTTCTCGGTCAGAAAAGAGAAGCGCGTGTGAGCGATTCCATGCGAGTGGGGAAGCGTTACAGCGCCAGCGGCTACTGCATTCCTGGAATGAAAATGTATAAATAATGCAGGGATGGATAACAAAAAAAAGTACTCCCCTGCTGTCTCACACAGCTATGCACTATCCAAAGGCCATGTGATATCACTCAAATTTCTGAAAAATACAAATTATTAGGAGGTAAGGAAAGATGTTGCAGTAAGAGGTGTTTTTGTTTTCTTTTTCAACTGGGGACAATGGGATCTGCAGACAGCCGGGGCAACATGCCAGTAGCCCCTAACAATCGGCACTCCAGGGCTAAATTTGCAGGAAGTCGCACTGAAATAATGATGCGACTCCAAGCCAAGAAGCACAGGGCAAGCCACTTTGAATTTCCAAAATGCACATATGCACCTTCCCACTAAACAAAACAACAACAAAAATGAAGGGAAGAAAAAAGAAAAACTCAAAACAATAAAAGGAGAAGAAGGGAAACATCTGAAAGAAGACAATTGGCACATCAGCAAGGTAAAACCTCCAGATGTGAAAACATGACCGACAGGTCCGGTGGTCGGGTGGCTTACTGACAGAAATGCCTCCTCTGTTTTGTGTGACATAATTGCTGACGTGACGCTTCAGCTCTAGAGCCTGTCCCTCTACTTGTTAAGGTGTGCTATGGGGAAACATGCACTTAATCGGTGTGCAGCAGCCCTGCAGGGCCTCAAAAATAAATAATTATTTATTTATTTATTTTATTTATAGATAAATAAAATAAAAATCCAGGAAGGAAGCACACATTTTACAACAGCAGAGAGCTACGAGCCCTAGACATGACAGACATAAACGTAACGCCACAATCATCCGCCGCCGCTGCCTCCATACATCTAAATCATCTCCCATATGCAGAGAGCAGATGTTTGTGTGAATGGGGTGAAACCCCCACAAAAAGAGGGGTGTGTGTGCGTGTGTAAGCCAACCTCCGCTGTGTGCATTTTATTAATCACACACATCATCACAACATCAAAGGACCGCCCTGACGCAACATCTGCCAAGCTGTTACACTTCGAGAGCAACGATAACATGCTTAGCTTAGAGATTGCACTGATCGCATCGCGAGAGGCGGAATCGGCCGATTTTTTCCCTCCCCTCTCCGATCTGCGGGTTGAACTCGCGATTCATTTCGCTTCGAAATGCATCGAAAACAAAGCGCCGGCAACGTTTTCTGTCTGCAAACACATCCGGCAACAGCACACACTTTTATTTTTTTTTTTTCCACACAACTCACTAGAGTGTGGTAATGAAAAAACAAAAAAAAGAGAAGAAGATCAAATGAAGGTTATTAACATATGCTTTGATGTAGAAATTGGGATATTTGTGTAATTGCCTCATTTTTCCATCACTTGCAGCACATTTGTCTACCATTTTTCTGCGTTAAAGACTTTGTAGGATTGAGAAATCTAGATAACTGGAATTGGCAGGTCTGACCTTAAAAAAATAAATTAAATAAAACAAATAAAAATCTAGACCAGCCAAGAAGGCCCTGATAAGTGCATCTGTATGTTGGAGTTTAACTGCCCTTAATGCCCAAACCTGACTTTGATTTTTTTTTTTAAACAAACGTCATGCTAAAGCGTAGGTAGAGTGGTGAGGACACTGATGGCGGAAGACAATTTTCAGGAAATCGTCCCTCAAATATATATTTTTTATTATTATTATAAACACAGGCTGCTCTAAATTGCTCAAACCTAAAACAAATCAGATTTATTTCTTTTTTTTTGTCATTGTGGCTTTCAATAAAAATACACACTTGTGGAAGATTCAGATGCAAAGTGCCTCATTGCCCAACCTGAGCCAGAAGATGGAGGAGGAATAATCTGGGGTTGTAATGACCGGATTGGTTTCTATGTTCAGATCCTACAGGTTCAAACGTAGATATAACCGACCCAGAGCTAGCAGTGGCTGGAGGAGAAGCAGGCCATCTCAGCCCGAAGGACAATTTGCATCTTTTCAAATCTAATAGCTCATAGTAAAATAAGGCCCAACTACCAAAAACCCTCACTTCAGAATTCTTCTGATTTTTCTCCCATCATCTATGATCCATTTTCCCATCTATTGCACAAGCATAGTGTAGTATTTATTTGTATTTTTGTACACTCCCTAACTATAGTTTACTCAAAGCAATTATTCATAATCCACTGTGAAGGGGAGCAGCAGTGAGCAGGTCTAATTCAGGTCTAACAGAGCATGTCCATCCTTGGTGCAATTTGTGCAGCCTTCACATTAATTAGAATGTATCAACAAAAATAAAAAATAAAAATATCCATCTGGGTTTTAATTGTTGTTGCCCCAACGCGCTTTCTAATAAAATATTAATAAATATGTTTTTGTAGTCTTTTTTTTTTTTCTTTCTTTCTTTCTTCTTCTGCAGCATCGTTCAGTGCTGGCAGAAGTTGCAGGGGGGGGAAAAAAAAGGGATTTAAAAAAGAAAAGAAAACAGACGCTCGGCTGCGGATCAGATCGGCGCACACGGTGTTCAAATGTGTCCTGACGTGCCTGCTGGAGCCGCGCTGGTGCTCATGTCTGTAACCACACACAGCCCGGGCCAATCGAGCGAAGGCTGCTGATGCTGGCGGGGTGTATGTGTGTGTGTGTGTGTGTGCGGGGGTGCGTGTGAGGGGACGGTGAGGAGGGGGATTTGAGATCTGCAACCCGTCTGGTTCTGAGCGCTTTAGATAGGAGAGCCAGAAGTGGAGGCGAAAACAACTCAGGGCGAAGCTTGCAGTTTGCAGAGAGGAGGCGAGAGGAAGAGGAGGGGGATAGGGGGGCTGGAGGAGGTGGAGGGACACATGAAGCAGGCATGCCCGGCTGCTGATCCGCACCCCCCCCCCATGAACTGTCATCATTCAGACCGCTGGAAACGAAGTCGCTCCGTGTCCCCCACTCTTCCAAAAAAAAAAAAAAACGAGGGGTGATGATGATTTATATAGAAAAGGAGCAGCACGTACACACACACACACACCCATTCACGTACCCCCTCTTTTTCCTTACATTCTGCCTCACATGCAAACACATTCACACACCGCGGGTCATACGGCACCGCAGAACAGCTGATAATAAGCATTTCCTGCATCGCAGCCGAGACGCACTATATAGCCAGTCTTCCCCCATAGACAGAAAAAATTACAATAATAACAATAATAATAATAAAGGCCAAAACTAAAGACGTCGCTCACCTTTCCGACGTAAAGCCATTCCTTTAGTCCGACTCTGTGCTTGCAGACGCTGAATACTTGAGCAAACCAACCTTCCCTTCCTCCCTCCTCCTCCTCCTCCTCCCTCTTGTTGGAAATGTGCTCCTGTTTTAAAAAAAAAATGTGATGGTCTGGCTCTGAGGTGGCGGTGCTGATGCTGATGATGCTGCTCGCTCCCGAATGCTGACAGAGAGGACGACGAAACGATTTGCGCGGAATAGGAAGGGATCTCCTGGCAGAGGCTGCGCGCCAGCAAACAAGCAAACCAACCAGTCAGTCAGTCAGTCGTGCTGTGCTGCACTGCGAGAGAGAGAGAGAAACAGAGAGAGTGTGTGTATGTGTGTGTATGTATGCAAAGGAGGGAGTATAGTGTATGGAGTCCGACGCGGTGCGTTTAGCCGCGGTTGAACCCAAATGAGGCTGATGCTGCTGGAGCTGCCGGTGAGGGGCTCGGTGCTGCTGGAGCACTTTGCCTGGATCGTACCACCGCTCCAATTGGAGAGGGGGTGTGGCACAGACACGGGAACTAAAAGAAAATAAGAAGGAAAAAAAAAAGAAAAGAAAAAGAAAATAACGCGCATCGGCGTCAGGAGGTCGTCTGGACCGCCGGTTCGAGTCGTTCAGCTGCTGCCGTATGGCTGCGCCGCGGGCCCGCGGAGTGCTGACTCACCATCACAAAGTTCACTGTTTTCCTGCCTGGAAGCGAAGCAGAAGCACGCTGCTAGAAAAGTGACGAGCACAAAACCTGTTCCAGTGATCAACAGGCCAGAGAGCTGCTGTAGTGAGGAGAAATATCTCATGCGGAGGCACCTCGATAAGTTAGAAACTAACAGAATTATTCATTTAGTCACGTTTCAGGCGTTTGTTTTCGTTTATTAAGAGTCAAAAGGGCAATAAAAGTCATTTTTAATACAGACGTCGTGCACATGCTTTGGCAACTTCACTCAGAGAGAGATTGCATGTTTCTTGCTAAACAAGCTGGATGTTTTCAGGGCGCTACAAGTAAATGGAAAGTTGAGTGGAAGAAAAAAGTGAGAAAGAAATTATGTTGTTTAATTACATTTTCAGTGGATGGGGGAAAACGGCAACACATTTTGGGGTCTTGTCAGTTCTAAGCCAAAACCATTCAGCTAACATCAATAAATATTTGCTCAGTTTGTAATCATCATCCTCAATAACATCCTCAAAAAGCACCGTTAACGTTTTTTAACTGAATTACTGCAGAAGATTAACTTTTTGATAATATGCTCTTTTGTCGTAGAACACTTAAACCGTCTTCATGGACTTAGGGAGGTAAACCTTCTTTTTATTTTTAAAAGACCTTTTTCAGTGGTAATTTTTTTGTACAGTAAACCTACAGTACAGTAACTAAGTGTGGATTCTCCAACATACAATGTTGGTTTTTTTTTTTTTAAAAAAGCACACCTTAGCTCAGTTCTACTTTGTGCATATTTGGGAAGAGGTTAAGAACCACCAGAAGCCCAATAATTTTCTGGCATCACTTTCCCATAGACACTAAAGCAGGGGTGTCAAACTCCAGTCCTGGAGGGCCGCTGTCCTGCAACTATTAGATGTGCCTCTGCTAGAACACCTGAATAGAATAATTAGGTCAATAAGGCTCTGGAGAACTGATCTACACAAGGAGGAAGTAATTAAGCCATTTCATTCCAGCGTTTTGTACCTGTGGAACATCTAAAACCTGCAGGACAGCGGCTCTTGAGGACTGGAGTTTGACACCTGTGCACTAAAGCATTTCCTTTGCATTCGAGGGGGAAACGGATTCAACCTTGAACCAGAGTTAGACTTGGATGTCCCTCCGTGCCACGATGGATGCCTCCATTGAGAGAGAAGCTAAAGTAAACAGTGACAGTGATTTGTCTTACAAGTTGAACTGGTATAAATATGTCTAAATGTTTACACCTCCTTGGTTTAATTGCATTTTTGAGACACAGGAAGTGATTAAAAGCTATTTTTTGATTCCGTCACCTTACATGGTGCAGTACAGGAAGGCTTGGGTTTAGTCTGAACTTGCACGACTTTAACTTTTGTTCTGAAACTGGTGTGGGAGAGTTTTTTGGGGGGTTTTCTGTACAAAAACATACCAATAAAGAAAAATACAGAAAACCAGCAAATGTACATATCCAAAGGGAAACTGACCCTCTGCTTTCTGTGATGTCACCAGAGACATGCGCGCACTATTTCTGGGAGGGTAGATTTGATCTAAATTAAACACCGATTCCAAAAACAAGACCGAAAGAAACACAAGATTGTTTTAGACACAAACTGTATCTAAAGGGAGTGTGATTGATTCCTCTGAGAAGTCTGCCTCGTAGCTTTAACACGGAGAACGTGACACTAATTTATAGCTCCGCCGGGCGCCGGTGTGCGCTTGCACCTGCACATCATCCCATAAAAGCTGTTTTTCTCTGCTAAATGAGCCACCTAACGAGTCTAACCCGTGCTCTCTGTGTGATGCCTTTGGTGTGGGTTTTTCCAGCCACTTCTTATGCATACTCCTCGTGAATGACAGGCGTTCTAATGATGCAGTTTATTATTTCCCCAAAGCACCATACGCACGGGGCTACAAACAACCACTATGACAGCTGCTTCAGTCTATCTGCCTCTCAGCCTGTCTTGCCGTATCCCCAGCACAACACGGCGGTATGCATCTTTTATCACCAATGGGTTTTGGCACTTTCTGTCACTTCCATCACCGGGCCTGCTCTAAATGGAGGCCGCGAGTCCAGCAGCTCAGCAACGCGGGGAGGGGAAGCGATCTAATGGATGGAAGACGTTTTAATAAAACCCTCCGTCTCCGGCGCAGAGGTCACCTGCGCGCTTCCCGCTTCTGACAGCGGACGGAGAGGAAGTCGGATGCGTCACCCGAGCAGTGGCCAAGGACTGGCCAGTAGGAGTAATCAAACCTATTGTTGTGTGTGTGTGACTGATAACATTGAGGGATTATTGATGCTTACAGGCACATTGTGGAAGCAGCATGGATGAGCAGCTGCTTAAACAACTGGAATGCACAGTTTATAATTTATGTATGACTCACAGGGAAACTAGACTGGAGAGCTGTTAGTTGACCAAGACTTTTGGATTTTTATTTCTCCACTAATCTCACTTCCTGTAACATTTCGCTACACAATGTGGACAAATGTTAATGGGTTTAATGCGAGAGACCAACACGGAGAATGGTACATTTGTGAAATCGAAGAAAAATCAATGCATTTTGAATGTTTTAAAGCTAAAAATTAGGAAATATAATGTTCATTTATATTCCCTGAATAGAATCCAATAGAGGTGTGCGATGATGCGCATTCTGCTTTCGATTTGTTACCAAGTAAATACAGGGCCGGGATCGCCAATATGATACCAATATTGATACCGATACTTTTTAAGTTGGACACATAACCAGACTTCTGACCTTTGCGTGTTTTTGTTTCTTCTTTCGTTTGCTCGGTTTTTTGTTTCACTCATTTTGTTCAAACCTATTACAAAGTTTACATCTACAAAGCAGGTTAACTTATAAACATGACAAACAGTAACAATAAGAAACAAAAGACAAACCCTTCAAATGCAGAAACGACTCATTTGACAGCAAATCAAAACACAGAAACTGATACAAAAACAAAAGAGGGAATCTAAAACTGCCAAGTACTGATAGAACCATGCTGGCATTGAACCGATACGGATACAGACCTGGCATCGATATTTTGGATCAACTTCTTTTATTATCCTGTCAATTTGGCCACTATGATTGACAGAAATATAACGTCATCATCATGTTTACACTGTTATCATGTTACAGGGACAGGTTAAGCTGGAAAAAGCTGTGTGTGAAAGTGGGTGGAGCTTAATACAGAGCAAATTGTGTACAATAAAAAAAACAAAAAAAACAACAGCTCTACAAGACATAGGTACACCAACAAACCTCAAGACAAAACCAGAGCTGTAATGGAGTAATGTAGAGCAAAGCACAGCCAAATGTTACAGAATACACCCAAGATTTTATTGAGAATATTTGACATGACTTGAAAACAGATATGTACAGATGCTCTCCACTAACTTTGATTGAGCTTTAGCTGTTTGGCAGAGGAGAACAAGAAACAATGTCAGCCTGTAGATGTGCAAGGCAACAGATGTGAGCAGTAAAAGGTGCTTAAAGTGAAATAGGCGTGTTGGCTCTGACCGGGCTGCACACAGCACCATCATTTCTGTTTCAGCTTACAGTTATACAGTGTAGTGTATGTTGGTTTATTATAGAAAATCCCAACAAAGTCAGCATCAGCTTGTGGCTGTTTTTTTTTTTTTGTACAACGCTAAAGAAAAAGTACAAGGTGTATCAATGTTTTTGCATGGTACTTGTGAGACACAGAGAGAAAAGAAAATACATTATGGCTTTCTTTCTTTTTCTATTCCATGAAGTGATGGTGAGGAAGCGTCGTTTTCACAAAGTGATGCGTTAAAGACGACTAACTGAAGTATTTGCTGCATTTTCAACATCTGTTATATGCAAACAACCCTGTATAACAGAAAAGAAAAGAAAAAAAAGGCATTTTGAAACTTCGGAAGCAAAAAAAAAAAAAAATGGAAGCAGGAAAATGGAAATTCTCAGACGCAGCTCAAGTACCTCAAACAGGAACTGCTCCTCGTTCCTCCGCCGGCGGGAAACAATCCTGGATTTTGATTAGGATTCCAGCGTCTTCAAGAGCCCTGTGAAGGGGGAGCCGGCTCACGCTGGAAAGCCCGCGCGTTTCAGAAACTCCACGTTTGCCTGCAGAGTCCTAATGGCAGGCACATTACACCTCCAGTGGCTGGGTAAACGCTCTCTTAAAAGAGCACTTCCTCGTCCCCCCCCTCCGACACATCTCACCGAGGTATCTCCTTGACAACCGGGCTCAATGCAGAAATTTGAAATGTCACAGTGTTTTACTGTGATTCCTTTTCTACCATTATGGCCTATCGAGGCGAGATAATGGACGTCGGCAGGAGCGGTTATGGTCTGGCCTCGCATATTCTCCCGCAAAACACGTCTGGCGAAAAGTTGAGGGGGAGGCTTTTGCCTCCTCGATGTGCTTGGAGTTCGGAGAGGCTCTGCATCCGAATCTGTCACAAGCTTTCAGGCTAAGTAAAGTTAAGGAAGTGAAACCAGCCGACATTTTATTTGATAATAAGCATCATTAGGGCCACAGATGCTCTAGTAGTGCCTATTAGAGTGCATTTCAGACATAATGTCGGTTACATTAAATTTGATGTCATCTTATTATAGTGTAAATCACATTAAACGTTATAACCTCATTAAGTAGTATCTCATCGGGCAAAAAAAAAAAGACAAGAAGAATGTCGGTGGAAACAAAAGGAAAGCAGCACTACCTCCATGAGATAATGTTTGCAGATCCAATTATTCCTGCCCCATTTGGACAAAGTGGAAGCACAGCTGAGGGAGAGTACCAGGAGAGTTTTGTTGCAGCGTGAGGAAACAGAAAGAATGCCAAAACGGAGCGCAGGAAAGGAGGAAACCAAGTGGGAAGGTGTCCGTTATTAACCTGATTTCTCACACCTTTCTTTGTCAGGTTACGAGCCGCAGGGTGGTTATTTTTGCACAGAACCTCCTCGGAAAGCGGCTGGGATGTGAGGTCACGTGCCGTCGTGAGACAAGGAGGTAGCTCCGTTACGCAATCCCTGCCTTAATGCTGCCAGAAGCCTCGGCGCTAATGTCGGATTTTAGGTACACATGCACTACTTCGCTTCACAGCTGGAGTCCGGCTCCAGGAGCAGGTTCCTCATTCCTTGTGCGTTCAGAAAGCAAAGCCAGCTGAGTATTTTTTTTAAATTCTCCCCCCTCCTCTTCTCAGAACTCCGTGTACCTTGTGGGCTTGTGATCGATTGGAAGGTGATCAATTTAGGAGGGTCGTTGCACACTGTAACTACAAACCAACAATTATTCATTCAGCCATTTACAGCAAATCTCTTCGACGATCTTCCTTTTTTCCCCTCCTGCTCTGTCCGTTTGTTTTGAGTTTCCTTCTAGAATATTCTCCCGGTTTGCCCAACGGTTTTTTTCCCCCCCTTTTTTTTCGATTTTCCTTCTCGTTTCTTTCCTCCCCTCTCGCTCTCAATCCCCTTGTCTAACTCCATCGCTCTCCAGGGTGACGTTGCTGAAGGGCTTTCTCTCATTCCATAATGAGGAATCCTGGATCAATGCTGTCAACAATGCTCACCAGCTCCACTAGAGAGACCGTTTTTTTTTTTTTTTTTTTACCCCTTCTTGAGCGTATGCTTGATCTCCAGGGGTGTTAGGAGTTAACTAGGGGATTTTTCCCCCCTCTCTTGAGCTCGATACAGCTTCCTCTTGGACATGATTTATTCACACCTTTAAGCTTTTCCATATTTTATCACATTACTTTAAAATAAATGGTCTTTATTCCACTGGCATTCAATATGAAAGGCCAACACATTATGGTGTCTATTGTACAAAACTGAACTTCTCATGTAAGCACCATTGTGAATTGACTTTTTTTTCTTGAAATTTCACACAAATAAAAATCTCAAGAGGATTGAAGTGTAGCCGTTTGCAGCTTACGTTACTCTGGCGCCCCTAAATGAAATCCCAGTGTAGCATGAGAAGTTTCCAAGTTGTCCCCATTAACTAAATGCCTTCAGCCCTTTTTTAAAAAAAAATGCAATTCCAGTTGAAAGCCTTGTGAAGTGCGTTTCCACCAAAAGACTGAACTCCCAGTCAGCTCCAGTTCTGTCTGCGAACATCTATTGTCGAGCCCTGCCAGCATGTTCACAAATACATCTAGGTCTGGGCTTTAGCTAGGCAATTGCAACACATGAATATGCTCCGCAGTCTAAAGTGTTTTGCGGCCAGTAACAGGTTTTCTTCTAGCCTTGCTATTTAGCTCCCATCTATCTTACCAACAACTCTGACCAGCCACCCTGGCCCTGCCCGGAGAAACGAATGATTCTGCCACTGCAGTGTTTTACATCAGCCTAAAATGTTCAGGGCGATGTGAGGTTTCCAACAAAATTGGTGTTTTGCAGGGAGGACAGAAGTTTATTAGTAGACCAATGTGTTTCCACTTGTGGCATTTATTAGAGCCATCAGTCAGGGTCATTAAAGAAGGCCACAAGCTGAAACGTGTCGGCCTACTAAATAAAGTTGTTTCTTAGCACTTTGGATGTTGCTGAAGCCTTCGCCACATCACATCTCTGACCCTTCTCCTATGGTGGTTGGTGAAGTTGTACTAGAAACCTTTTGGATTTGCACAAATAGAGGTTTTGGTCTTCTTTGTACAAAGCAACTTCTTTCATATGTTTCATATCCTCAGTAATTGCTTTTAAATTTAGCTTTTTATGACTATTTAAACAATTACTTGCTTCTCTCTTAACTGACTTGTGTATCTCTGTAGCTGCTCCATAGTTACCAAGGGCCTCTCTGATTATTTTTTACCTTGCCCAGCCTGCTAGTGTAGGAGGGTGACTACAGTTTTGTAGGTTTAGAGGCGGGTTACGCTCTTTCAGCTTCAGATAATTGACTTAACGATGCTCCTGCTGTATATAAACCCTCACAGAGCAGATTTATACTGAGGACAAGCTAGTGTAAAGTAGAACTGCCTTGTTGCTGAAAGGTAGCAAGACGGTTACCAATAAACCCGATTGATTGATTAATGTGGCTTATGCTTTCAATTGATTTTCTTTTGAATGTCAGTGTAAAAGGGAATGAATTAGAAAAGTCAAGAAAAATCTCACCACAGTTGCTTGACAACTCTGTCTTATTATTCTCCACTACTGTGTACTACTTTGTGTTGTTCGGCTTATTTAAATCCCAAAAATGTATGTAAATGTTTGCGGTTACAATGCGACTGCTGTATATTTGACAAATCCAAAGACGAGAAGGAGCCATGTCAGCTATTCACACGAACCTTAGAGAATAAAAAGGGTGAATACATCACAATAGTAATGATTTATGACTCAGTGTGGGAACTCAGAAACAGAAACATCTCTCGCTCCGCCATCTTTCTTGTCTAGCTAAAGTCTTCTTCCCCTATTTCTGAAGCATCATGGGATATATCATCTATTCTGTTAAAAGTCAACAAATACATTGATGAAACAACAATTACAACTTAAAGCAGTAACTTATATTAAATTATAACATCCAAATCCTAGACAAAACCTCGAGAATTACTACAAAATGTGAACGAGTTCAAGCGGTGCGATTACTTTCGGATTCCCTGTCACTTCCACCCCCCGGTTCTCCATCAGTGTTCCCCCCACACAGCTGGAGTGTCTCTCAGGAGATAGGGCCAAGCCTTTTATTGAAATCTCCTCTTAAATGACAGAGCTATGACCTTTCGGATGCACGCTCCGGCACGGCCATAAATTCTCAGCGATTTCATTTTACATTTCCTCCATGTATTCTCGGCCAAATTATACCTCTCAAGCAAGCAAACCCACGGGCAAAGATTCAGCAGTTTCATCCTCTTATTACTTTCCTACTTTCAAATGGTGGTTTAGCACTTCTGCATGAAGATAGGTGTTTTGGCAGCTCTTAAAAAAAAAGGAGGGGTGGGGGGAGCAAAAGCTGGCTGTAATCTGTCGTGGGAAAACATACACATCCTGACATCAGTTTCAAAGGCTGTCCTTTTCTGTGTCTATCATCAATTCCCCATCTGGAGGAAGAAGGAGAAGAAAAGAGGGCCGGCGCAGAGAGGTGTCTATTGATTAATCACCAACAGTAAGAGCCCAAATGTGCAAGCGGCGCGAGCTGGTTTCAAAGTGTTGACAGATGAAACAGCTATGTAAGTTCACTTCGGTGACATATTCTCCTTTAAGCCGTTCTCTCATAATTAGTCACATCCCCCAAAAGGGCATGACATTAATAAATTCAACATTAAACCCACATTCACAAACTGAGCGGGATTTGAACGAAAGCGATATATTTTAAACCAGCGCCCGCCCGTCGTGGCACCCGGTGGCTCGTGAAGAGTGGGCGGAGACTCCTCCGCAGAGGACATGCGGCGACACAGGGGGAGGACGTCGACGGGCACTTGATACGAGAGTTATTGATTTATAAAAGGCATATCTTTATCCTTACAGTATGCATGAAAGCAAAGAGAACATCAAGAGCATCTCTCGATCACCTTGAGCGTTGAAGTCAAGTCTTTGTTCTGGGCTTAAACAAAGCAACCCCCACGCATGAAAAAAAAAAGAAGAAGGCCTTATTTTTTTACTTTGGTCCTCCCAAAATCTGAGGGGTTTTTTTCCCCAAAAGGATCAAAGCGTGCATGTATGTTTCTGCGGCTTTTGTGTTTTTGGCGTGTGCGCCGTTGAGTGCTTTCCTCGGCCCCCCTGCAAAAAGCCCTCAGATACCAAATGCCACTCCTAAAGCATGGGCACTTCTCCTCTCCTCCTTTTATCACCGTACACTTCTTGCTCTCGCTACTCTGCTTTACCTGTGACAGGAGCTCCTTTCAAAAGCACCTCATTGCATTTCAAACACCAGTGACTCCCCACTCCACTATCCAAGGCTCACACATAGGCGTACACGCAACGCAGCTGTCAACTGTCCAAATACTGTATGCAACCCCCCCAAAAATAAAATAAAATCCTCCCCGGCCTCCCTTTCCCACCCCCATCCCAAGCTAACTCCTCCACAACCTCTGATTGTTGAGGAAAATAATATTTTATGCATTCCACAGCAGCCCACACACAGCCAAAGGCTTATGAAAGATATACCAAACGTACCTTGCTGCCAAGCGTTAGTGCGCGCGCGCGCGGGCCGTGCGCGCCTGCATTCAAATGCACTTTCACGCGCAGCATGCTCTATACGCTTAATTAAGATAAACCTGAGTGACGTGCCGCTTTAAAGATGCGCAGGCCGCAGAGTCTGCAGCGTGTTTCGCAGTGATCAACGTACAATATGTGTTCTTCGCCGCGAAACGCAGGGGTGCAAATGGCTGTAGGTGTATACCTTTGGCTCGGGGCTCGGCGTTTTGAGAGAGGAATAATTAATAATAAGCAACAGGAATAATACGCAACAGAATCAGGTGGGGTTTTCGTGGATACCTGAGCATTTGTCGGAGTGAGAGAAGACACAGTGCAATGAATTTGCATCTGTTTGAAGTACTATTATTAATTCATGCCAATGGGCATAAAGGAGAGGGGGTTGCAGTTTGAAAGAAGGGGTGGGAGGTTCCTGTAAGCAAGGATGGCTTGATGAAGGAGCAGGGCTTAACAAAAGTATTCACACCTGAAGTGGAAAAGCACATATGTTTTGGGTTTTTTTATCTGTTTTTTTTTACAAATATAAATCTAAAAAGTGGGACATGTACTTTTATGTTGCTCCATTTTCTCTGATATCTCTAAATAGAATCGAGTCCACCCAACTGTCTTGAACAGTAGCCAGATGATTGTCAGCATAAATTTAGCTCTGCTGTTGGATGTTGTGGAACATCATCAAACTACATCTGGAGATTTTTCAGTCCACCTGTCTGGCATTTACAGAAGAGAAGGGATGAAGGAAACAGCGGAAAGACATCCATCTTTTTCCAACAATGACGTCACCGTACGCCACAAAATTGACCATGAGCACGCCATTTTCATGTTAAAACACGGCGGCGGCACAATACTCTAACCCAACCCAACCCAACCCAACACACACCTTAATGTAATCGAATCAGAAATGCAGCTTTGTCAACTTTAGGAAGGATCCAGACCATCTGGGATCTGTAGCAAGACTAGAAGATTGATGCTCACAGATGTTTCCATCCGATTTGAATGAGTTCGATTACTGGACAAAGATGAACGGGCAAAAATTTTGGTAGAGACATTTCCCAAAAAACCTGCAGCTGTGACGGCAACAAAAGCTAGTTTCACAAAGTATTGACTGAGGGAGACAAAACAGATCACTCCACACAGTTTAGATTTAAAGAAGCAAAACTGTTCAAAGACCTAATATCCTTTTTCCTACAATTAATAAGCCATGAAATCATATGAAATCAAAGCAAGTGGGGTAAAGAAGTATTTGCTGATTTACAGGCTTCCTGCCAATTTGACCTTTTATCACATTCAAATATCCATCAAACTAATTTAAAAGAGAGGGATATTATGAATTTTCTAGACACAGTGCCATTATATAGCACAATTAAATAACCATGTTACCTTCGGTTGTTATAAAAATGCAGTATGAATCAAACATGACCTAGTGTTAAAAAAAATTTGAGTTCGCAATATGAAGCCTTGAAATTGGGCTTCTGTCTCTTTAAGAAGCTCCTGCTCTTTCTGACATTCTGCTTTCAGCACATCATCACAACAAACATTCTCTGTTATGCCATTAATAACCATTTTTAGGATTATTGAACTGAGAAGTAGTTCCTA
This sequence comes from Xiphophorus couchianus, assembly GCF_001444195.1. NCBI lineage: Eukaryota > Metazoa > Chordata > Actinopteri > Cyprinodontiformes > Poeciliidae > Xiphophorus > Xiphophorus couchianus. The sequence continues at coordinate 23,851,342 of NC_040250.1, read as the reverse complement.
TGATGAGCTCAGCAGACTCACAGATCCACCAGGTGTTTGCTAATTGCTGCTGATGCTAGTCTGGAGGAGCCGATTTCTCAAACATGCAGGGAAGAGTCAAAGCAACAGTCCAGGTTGAGGGAGTAACATTACAGCATGAAGTAAAAGCTCAAATGATTCAAGTTGACACAAGATCCTCCTTTAAATATCCCACAAAAATAACCAGAGTAAATATAAAAAGCATATTTTGATCATGTTGATTTGATTTAGAGAGATCTATCCAAACCGACCTGACCCTTATCAAAACTTAAACTTGCTGCTTTACCACAATTTTCGTACAGTTAACTTCAAGTTCGCTCACCACACCCAGGCCCGATCACATCCTGAACTACAAATTCAAGAAACCACAATAGTAGACTGTCAGACAACAGGGCTAAAATAGCACAAAGGGACAAATTATGCTCCAATATTCAGAAATTTAAGAACAGAGGCAAAACAGAGTCACTGACATCCATCTGTCGACAGCTTTGGGTCCCTACTGATAGATAGAGCCACTGTCAACTAATAGAGAGAACATGAAACAGTGATGAACAATCCCAGGAGATTTTTATATTTTAAAAAAAACACCAAAGTATGACTAAAAAGCTGTAGAAATATGTAAAGGGACAAATTAGCATGAAATAAGTAAAAAAAAAGAAAAAGGTGAATGGATGTGAATATCTTTGAAAGGTGGCATATGTTTGCTTATTTAATCTGCAGCTTTGTTTGTATCTTTATGCTGCCAGCATAGGTGCTGCACATATTCCCTGCTCCCTGCAAACACTGGGGTGATATACGCATGGGGCCTATCTTATTTAATCAGCATGTGTTGAGCTAAATGACAAGCTATTATCACCGGCCACCCATCGACTTCTGCTCGGTTCCTCAAACAGCCAAAGCAAAAGGTCAATCACTGATAATGGGAAGACGGAATGAGCTATCCCTAATTAGACACGACTGTAGAATTTGAATGTGAAATTAGGCAAGAGATGCAGACACATAGCGGTTGTTCTTGTATTTATTACGGCCTTCTTTTATGTATATATATGTATATATATATATATATATATATATATATACAGTACATGTATATATATATATACACACACACACACACATACAGTATATTTGCTTCCACATCGTAACATGCGTCTACAGGTCTCCGTGTGTGCAGCAGTGCATAATACCGGCACATCCACAGGGTGCACTTGTTGCTCTAAATGAACGAGTATAAGGTCACAAGTACATGCCGTGCCTCAGATGTGCACATGTGGGACCGGTGCCTATCGCTGGCACAGTTATTTCCCCTCGGAGGGGCGACGAGTGCGCTCCTGGTGCATTATTGGGAGCAGCACAAACACTGGCTGGCACTTCCCCAGCTGTAGAAATGGGAAATGAGGAACGAGGGGGGGGTCTTTATTAGTTGTTTGTTTGAATTATAAGGCAAGAGGAGCGGGGGTGGGGGGTTGAAAGAGTGGTGCCAAGCTGGGAGGGTCTTTTGCCTGGAGGGAGAAGGGTAATTACATGAGAGCTGACTGAAGATAAAAAAAATCTTAATGGTATTACTGGTCAGCGGGGTTCTGTCCTTGGGGATTACTGGAGAGAGAGAGGGAGATCAAGAGTGTTCCTGCAACGCTGTTGATCTGAATCTATTCCTTAACCAACTCCGATTCGACACGCAGTTTTCCTCCTGCTTTTACATAATCCACTCATTATTGTGACTTTGCAATCTTTCAACCGGTGGAACTCAGGTCAAGCCCCAGTGACAGCAAGCATTTACCCCGCTTAAGTGTTTTTGAGGATTTTTACTTAATCCCAACTCACTTAAGGGGCCAACTTGTGCAGAACTCAGAGCCTCCACACTCACTCACACACACGCCCACACACAGTGCTGAAAACTAACTCTGTCCGTTGTGCTGAAATCTGCCAGCAACAACCGGGACATATGCTGCATCCTTCCGTTTTTAAACGACATGGTAATTGGAACCAATTTTCCGTATGCAGAGCATCCACGCTGGGGGAAAGTGCTAAAATTAAGCAAAGATTACAGTATGCATGGTATGTGCGCTGGTATTTGAGAGTGCTGTTGATGGAAGCTATTATCACGAAATGTAGCAAAAGAGCCTTTTGCAGCTGGGGGTATGAGGAGGGGAAAAGATTAAAGCAATTTGTGGATGGCAATGAGATTACCTCGGCAATATTCCTAAAAAACAAACCAAAAAAAACCCACCCCAAAACAAAACAAGAACACATATGTAAACACGGCGCGCACAAACACATTTAGCGTTTCACTTTATTAACCAGGATGAGCTGCGCCTGTACACTGCCTGAACACATATTAGAAAGAAAAAAAAAGACACATGCCTTTCGCATTTTTTGTTTTTAGGTTTGAAATGCAGTCATGTAATCATAGAGATCAGGCACCACAGCAGAAATGCAGGGCAAGAGCTGTTAAGTTTTAAGATGGATTAGGTAACTGAACAATATGCTGAGATTTCAACATAAGAGGTCTCTGTCCGCAGGTCAGCTAAGGAGAGCAGAGAATGAGGTAACTTTGGAAGTGTTGCAGACATCCACCGCTCAGGTGTGTTAAACTTTCAGTCTTGCACTCTCAAATTGTTTTTTCTTAATGTAATTTGACAAGAGGAGAGTTATTGCTAAAAGAGGCCCACAAGAAGGTCATCTGCTCAGATGTGACCACAACAATCTAAATTTAATGCACTTTATGTGCCAAAAGCTAACTGGGTGCATCAAGTTGAGTGCATCTTGTCTGTTTTGAAAGACGGTGATGCAGTAAGATACTCCGGTTTATGACTGATGAGGCACAAATATATGGAACCCAATATAGAAGCTTATGTTTCAAATTTGGCCTTGATTGACAGATTTTGCTACTTTAAGAGCTTAATTATGATTTAACAAATTCCATGCTTTTCAACAATATGGTGGCATTACAAGTAAAATAAGATTTCATACAAGATCAAAACATGGACTAATCTCTCTTTAATAAAATTGAAAATCATGTGCGATCTTGAATTTGATTAAGTTTGTGCGCCATTTTTTTCTCTACAAATATTTCCACCACTCTGTTACAAACGTCGTCCATCTTTAAAAGTTACGCAGCTTTCATGGAGGAGAGTCGTCCTCGGTCTGACTTTAAGCTTTAATAAAGCAGAACAGCTGTCGCCCCCATTGCGCCTATGGAGCTCAGCACTGCCCCCTGTCGGTGCGGCATGGTACTTTCTGCCTCCCTCGGTGCATTTTCACCGACCGGAGATGCTCCATACGTCACACGCATCCATTAGAAATATCAGACAAACTGGAACGCCAGCATGTGTAAATACATGCTGAAATGATGCAGCTCACCTTGCAATTCTTGAATGTATCTGAATACGCAAAACTCAGCATTTTCCGTTATAAAAATGCTGAACTCCTGCAGAAAACAAATGTATTAACTATTCATGGTGGATAATTTGATTTTCTCCTATTACTTACTTGTCATGATGCCTCACCTGCCTCCCCTCACTGCATGTCACAAGCTGATGTTCAGCAGGAAATTGGAAAGCTGGTCAGAGTGGATTTAAAAGAAAATAACCTATTGACAGGTCGATCGTGAAAGAGAACCTTTTGGCGGATGGAAACAGGACAATACCGCCAAACACACAGAGCTACAATAAAATGGCTTACATATCTGTGTTGGAATGGTCCACTCAGTCCTTGCCTATGTCCTTACTATGTGTCCTTTTCTTTCCTCTTCACAATGACTTATTACTTTCCATTTGTCCATCACAAAAATCCTCAGACGTTTGTGGTTGTAGCATAAAAAACAAGGAGGACTGACCTTATTCCAATGTAAATCTCTAGTTTTTATTTTTAAACCTTGGAAATTGGAATTATTATTAAATTCAATTATTCCTGGAGTATGTATCCATACAATGAGTGAGAATGGCACCTAAAAAGCTATTAGCACCTTTTTTTTTTGACATATGCAGGCAGATTCATAACCTCCCTAAAATGAGCCCAGGCTAAATTTAGCCTAAAACTGAAAATTTAAACATTGTGACCTGGCCCACATGCAGTATGTACATTTTCATCGCCATTAACACTCATTATTTCCCCTGAAAAGTAGGCGAACTATTGAAAGGTGGGAGAGAAAAAGTGGTAAAAACTGTGTGTGTGTGTGTGGGGGGGGGAGGAAGCAGAAATCAATCTGTCAGAGCCAGCATGTTCTTACCTGAACTAGTCAACAAGTACAGAAAGTACAAAGTGCCAAAAACTCGCACAGATCCTTGAATTAAAAAAAAAAAAAAAAGAAGCATAACAAATACCAAAAGTGACTTTTTTCATTATCGTTACGGGCATGTGATGAGAGAAACTTTTGATGAGACAGATGGCTGGACCAGTTATGGATAAGGTGCACTGGTGGAGGAGAGGTGCCGCAATTGGCTGCTGTCAAAAATGACGAGCCAGTTAAACAGAATGTGAATATTTCTGAAAATCGGGCCGGCATCTTTGAGCGGCAGCCGAGGCAGGAAGCCACTGGCCTCCAAGCGCTTGGATCCATTACGCAGATCCGCTGGAAGGAGCCGGCCGACGGCTGAAAGATTACCAACTACTGATGCGGACCTCATCCTTATCTGACCACGCTTTGACCTAATGCATCCTTTTAAAGTTGGGCAGAAGACAACACAGATCGATAAGCGGCACTGCCAGATGCGCTCGCTGCCTCAGTAGAAGTTGATTATGCCTGCATCGAAAAACCCACAAAATCCATGGATGACTGTGCATTGCTTAGGGGATTCCCTGACGAAGACTTTCCCCCTGAAAAAAAATTCAAGTTCTGGGGTTAATTAGGTTTCTTAATTGACTAGGAGAGGTTTATCTGCTCATTGTTAAAAGTACGGCACCATTACTGCAGCATGGGAATCACTTGACGCACAGAATGCTTTAAAAATGTCTTAATGGTAGCTACAGGAGCGTGCAGGAAATCATGTGAGGTACTATAAATACAGCAGGCCTGTAAAGGCTTTGATCAGGAATTGGCGAGTTGCTTAAAATAAGGTCAGGACATAAAATAACATACAAACTTTTAAACATTTCACAGAGCAAACTGCAAAAAACAAAAAAAAAATCTTATTGAGCATTTTAGTCTAGTTTCTAGGGCAAGTATCCTACAACACTTGTAACTTTTTAAGCAAACTTTAGCGGCTTATTTGAAGTTAATAGTATCCTTAATATTGACATATTTCTAATAAAAAGTACTAATACCAGTGGAACATTGCTTCACAAGACATTTCCCCCCCATGATATAAGTGAAAAAATCACCCAATGGAATTTGCACATTTCATCAATATTAAGCAATCATTGACTTAAAACAAGCTCCTATATCTTGTAAGTTAGTTTTGTCTGATTTCAACCATCATTTGAAAATGAAAAGAACCTGCCAGGCCATGACCAACCTCTATTACGCAATAGAGCATTAATATGAAAAGCAGCTTAGAGGTCTAAAGCTTATGAATGAAGGCGATGCAGAGATTTAAGGCACGGCCTGGAGGATCCGTTCACAGGCAACCCTCATCAAATATGGCCGAAAGGAAGAAGTCAACGTCTGCCGTTTGGCACAAGTCATTCTGGCGAAACAGAGTCCCTATGCATAGTAAAACTGCACATGTGATTTGAAAACAAAAAATGCGCAGCACACAATGGAACGGTGCGAACTGAAGCACATTCACGCGATTCGCAGTGCAATGAGATTCAGCTGTAGTTTAAGACTCATCTTAAAATGTATTGGATACATAATTAATGTATAATTAATGGTTCTCACTAAAACCAGGAAGATAGAGCACATAACACCAGTTTTAAAGTCCCTCCACTGGCTCCCTGTAGCTCAAAGAATAGACTTTAAAATACTGTTGTTAGTTTATAAATCACTGAACAGCTTAGCACCACAATACATTAAAGATCTGCTGTTGTTGTATCAACCTTCAAGACCTCTCAGGTCTTCCGGTTCTGGTTCTGCTCTGAATCCCCAGAACCAGAAACAAACGAGGAGAAGCAGCTTTCAGCATCTATGCACCACAAGTCTGGAACAAACTTCCAGAAAACTGTAAAACAGCTGAAACACTGACTTATTTTAAATCTCAACTGAAAATCCACCTGTTTAGGATTGTATTTGAAATGTGATCAATTACAAATTTATTGATGGAACCTGAATTAATGTCGTGTTTTGATTGTTGATTCTATGTTGCATTGTGTTTCTGTGTTTGTAATGATGTAAAGCACTTTGAAATGCCTTGCTGCTGAAATGTGCTATACAAATAACAATTGATTGATTAATTTGCAGAATTGCGACTGTTTTGCATTAGTTATTCCAGACCTCTGCATCTAAATTATGACCCTGTTTCGAAGCAATGCATAATTTTTTTTTGTCGTACTTGTCGCCACAGAGGAGCGCACGCACTGCGACCCGAGATAAAGGCGTAAATAAATAACCTTATGGTGACTAAACATCCAACACAAAGGAAACCAGACCCATTGTCTAACCAAAGCCACTGTCAAACCTTTTCCATTGTCATTTTCTAAAGGAATTGATTCTAAAACAACAAACCTTTTCAAACTGCGGCAAACGTTACCTTGAGATTAACACGAGGAAGCTGGTTACAAAAGCATCTTGAGACTTGAGAATAGTCAGACAGGAAAAAAAAAAAGTTAACTTCCAACTGTAATAGCAAAGTTTACTGCTGGCAGTTTTAACTAAAAAGGGATTTTCAGCGTTATCAGATGAAGCTCAGAGCTTTGAGTGAAGTTTCACAAATCAAACCAAAATGCGCTCATGGACATTCCTTCTGAGGGATTAAAATGGTTTAAGAAGATTAATAATGTATCACCCAAGCAGTTCTGAAATCATCAAGCTATTCACCAAGTCTGCAGGCTCTAAGCCCACAAATATCACCAGACTTTCGATAAGCTCATTCTACAACCATTTTGTATTTCAGTGTATCACAATGATGATTCAGCGGTGACTGCCCTTGGCTCCAAATTACTCTGAGGCAGTCTGCGCTACGTGAATGGGTGAGGGAACAACAGGAGCACAACTTGTCGGGCCAGCTGTGAGTGATTGTGCTCCTGCTGTTTCTCTGTTTAAGACATTTTCCTTTCTCTGGATTTCCCCCCCCGTTTTGTTCCATTAAAGAGGGAGCCGAAGCCAATTTAAATGCTTTCATTCCTTTGACAAAGACGAGAATGAGCCAAAACATTTTTATTATCAATCTGATCTAACTCAGTTATAAATCTAACTTAATTTTCTTGAAAGAGAGAGAGAGAGGGGAGAAAAAGTCCTCATTTCTGTGCCAGATTTTTACTCTCTGGGATGCCATTTTCATCAAACATTAGTTTTACCGCTAGTATTATTGACTTTTTGACCTTTTGGATGTGAATCTTTTTGTTTTAGAACTACATTACAACTGGAAAGACAATTGTGTTGGATGACATTATGAGCAAAACAAGTGGAGTACAGTTTCGGTTATTGGGTGTCGTGCTAAACAGAATTTGCATATTATTTATCAACGGTTCTTTTTTCTCCTAAACAACCCCTATGTGGGGCAATATATCAGACTATTTAGCCTCCTTCCTGGTTTTGTTACTGGCGTAAAGAGTAATGGTGTATTTGTCTCCATTCCATTAATTCACGCACTAAAGTCACATGCTTCCAAACACAGACTGTACAATAGCAAAGGAGTCGCGACTTTCCCTGCTTTTCTGATCACAGCAGCCCTGTTGGAATGAAATGACTTGATCTCGGGTCCCGAGTTGCATTAATTCAGTTCAGATAAATTCAGTTCAAACAGTGTCATTATATTTCAGAGTAACGGAGTTCAGTGCAGTTTGGATTGATTCAGTTCATTTGAATGTAATTCACTTCCATGTGAATCGGTTTTGTTTCATCTTAGTCGATTTCCTTTGGAATTTCCATTTATCCAAGTAGATTTGATTTCGTTTAGGTCAGCGTTCCTGCTTTATTACTTAATTATTTATTAAAATATATTTTTGTGATTAAGTAATAGGACAGTTGTTGATTTTATTTGACTTTATACAATAATAATTTTCAATCGAAACATTCGAATAGCTTGATTGTGAGAAGAAATGTTTATGCTGAATGGAGCAAGTCGATGTAAATCAGCATGCCGGTGATCCCACACGTGCTACAGACAACATTTAAACTAATCCTAGCATTTTGTGTAACCAGGTGAAAAATAGGTACCTGTAAACATGTTTTGCTTTAATTTCACGTACTGGTTGTAATTCTTGTTTTTTGTCAGCAGGTGATGCTGTTGTAACAAAGAGGTCTAAAAACCCCCCAAAAAAGCTCGTTTACGTTCTCTGGCACGCTTACTGGTAGAACAGAAGAAAAGGACATTTTTGAGCTGAGACCTGACGGAGATGACGACTTTATGGCCACATGAATAAAGAATCCAGATTTTCGAGGTGCTACTGCCGTTTGTTACGAACTGTTTGTTTTTTTTATTTCAGTTTTCAGTGTTACTATGTCTCTGTATAATGCACTATTTTGCTGAAGCCATTGCTAGTTAGGAGCTTTATACTAGCATTAGGAGGACCATTTTCTTAACAAACGTGGAGTAAGCCCATGTTACTCAACATCTTAACAACACCCCACATGTTATTAACTACATTTTAGCTAACCTTGGCAAATTGTTGCTAATTTTGAGCGCAGGATAACAACCGACACGCACACTGTGGCAGGCCCCTTTTAAACTTCTTCACAAATGTTCAAATTATAATCTGTTGTTTTCATTGCTTTCGATATAGTGTAAATATGTAAACAGTGCTTCACTGTTTAGAAGCCGATACACTTGATGGTGGACAGAACCGCTTCAGCAATCTGCGTTTCAGGTTTAGGGTTGTCAGGGTTGCTAGACAACCCTGACAACAACAACAACAACAACGACAACAACAACAACAGTGCGTACAGAGAGAAAGAAGAAATGCTAGGTTAGCTGTGATGCATATGTATATCAAGAAGTGATCTATATCTGTGTGCGACTGTGGATGGGAGTTGTTTTTTTTTTTTTTCAGACTGGAACCGAATCCCTAGTAACCATTCAGCCGGATCCCAAAGGCACGGGTGAGACCACAGGCGTGAGAGAACACTGCTGTTGATCTGGTGATGGGGCATTAGTTCGAGAGGTGTTAAACACCCCTCCGTTAACACGTTCACACACAGTCTGTCAGTGTAATAAAAGCCTGCAGCTCTCAACGCACGCACACACCCATTCGGTTAACTCTTCAGTCACTTTGATTTAACCTTGTTGAGTCGTTTCGCAGACATTTTTCTGAGTGAAGATGGATTTTTTTTTTTCCCTTTTTACTTGACATGTGACAGGTGAGTTAATTAAGACAGTGACATTATTAAAGCTAGGAGTGACTGCGGCGTGTTTTTATTAATTCACCATCTGACCTTTTCCTCTGGATTCAAGCTTCAGTAACACCTGATACCTTGCAATTACTGGATGATTGTCTGAAAGCAGAGGAGAAATAGAGCAGGCTTTTTTTTCAGTTTAACTGTTCAAAATCTTGTGATACACAGGAGCTGCTTTCTGGGGGGATTTTGACTTCGCTGGACATACGACAGAGAACAGACTGTGTTTTTAAAACTAGGAGATGATTTCAGCAACTTGGACACAAATGCTAAGTAAATTTTTTTTCTCCCCTACGATCTGCAAGATGTCTGTAATAAAGTCGGCTGTGGGAGGTATAAAAACAGCATTCCCTCGAATATTACTTCTCAGAAAAGGTCAGAACTTTAAATGGGAAAAATCTGACATTTACATAAATACAAAAAAGTAATTTCCAAAACCAATTTCCCACATGTACTGATCAGCTTAAAGTGCTCACACTCTTTAATATTAGACCAACAAAATTATTCATTGATTTAGAAAAAGTCACAGTATTACACAATTTGCACTGGTGATACTCGGAGAGAAAGTTCAGATTTTTTTTAGTTTTTTTTAGTGGGATTCGGTTGGGAGATTATGAGTAGTCAATGTCTTACCTTCGCACTGTACTTTGCTTAAACAAAGATATTTGTGTGTCTCCTGTTCAGACAGCTTAGGCAAAAAGCATGTTGGCTCTGCCTGCTTTTCCAGCTTCACTAAAGGAGAAGATGACACATCAGTTTGTAAGATTCAAAAACATCCTTTAAGTTCAACTGAATTCTATTTTACTGAGGATTTATTTAGATTTGCATCACTTCTCTGTTAGATAACCACTGTTGTGGGATTGGTTCAGCAGGCTTTGGTTTAAGCATTTTACGATGTCACGGATTTATCTCTTCTGTAAGTTTTATTGTAAATAACCTTTGATATATTTGCATATAATCATCTGAGATAACGATTGCTACAACATGGAAGATAAACCGCTTTCCTCCTGGTGTAGACGCGGCCGGCCAGTAGCGTTACAAATGTTTTCATATGAAATGAAGACGAAAAGAGAAGAGACGTAATGAGATCTTATAACCTGCATCACAATAACATTATAGCCTGCATTTTGCCACGCAAACTTCATGTCATTATGTAACTTTACTGCCTCCATGTTTGAAGCTTCTCTTTTTTTTAAAGCATAAAAGGAAGAAGTGCTTGAATGGTTGCCCTGTTGAGTTGATGAGATTGACTAAAAGGATATTGTTGCTCTGGCTGACAACACTTAGTTGAATAGGCACTAAAGAAACTCAGAATCACTTATAAATCATTTATCTGGCGACATTTTGTATACTCCTTATGAAAAAGAAATGATGACTGGAGGATATGAGAGCATTTAAGCACTGTAAAAAAAAATAAAAATAGGCTGCATGTCTTGTGCAAGTCTGTTATGGACAGTTTTACCAAAAAATAAAAGCTCTCCACCGTCAGCGTGCGAATGTAACCTACTTTGAAGTCCTCTGGATTAGATAAAGCACTATATAAGTACAGGCCATTTAGCATACTCAACTAGCTAACATTGCTAAAGGCAACATGTGCTTTGTAGCTTCCTACTGACCCAAAACTGTAGCGGTATTTAATTGTTTTTAATGAGTCTGCGCCAACAGCTAACTGCTACAGCTAAAAGACTGACTATTCAGTCAGTCACAGCAGGGTATTACTGAACTCTTCTGATGGCTTCGCCTTTAGCCAGAAGTCAGGAAATTGCAGTTTGTTATCTGGAGTTTTTCAACCAAAGTTTAGACAGCTGCCCAGCTGAGAGGTGGCATTATTACATTCATCTCAACGCCAGACAGTTTATATTACCTAATCATCTCTTCACTGAAGTTAACAAAACTAAACTGGGAAGTCTCGCCTTTTTTTTTTGACTTCCTGTGTTTAAAGGAATTGTCATGTCAAAGATTAAGAAGTATGCTTCAGAGAGAAACTATGAGAATACCACACAATCAGTGCTAAAGCCAGAAAATCGTTTAATAGTTTGGCTTTTTTTTAGTCTATGCAAGTTGTGATGGCTTCAGCTACACAGCAGTGAAATCACTCCACACACACACCTCATCAGTTTATATTGTTTTGGAGTTAAACATATATTTTAGTCATGCATTTCATCAAAATGATCTCAGGAAGTGCTCACAGGATAACACTGTTGTTTCAAAATGTGCTCTATTATATTAGTTATGGTTCTCTATTTTTTGAGTTACCTGGTTTGGGGAGTTGACTGCTTCCTGTTTGGAAAAGAGGCGTGGCCAATGGCTGAGGTCTTTAAAAGCACTACGGCAGCCCAGTAGGACCAATAATGTGCTTGTCAGCAAGGGGGTACGTTAGCTTGGATTATTTAGCATTGGGTAGCATTGATGCTTCATTCTGTTATCCTCATTGTGTGCAAATGGTCTGGTTAAATAGCTATAAAGAAATTACCATTCAGTATGGCTGTGTTGTGTCAGTGTGTTTACTTAGTACAGTTAACTAGGAGAGTTATATTTTGTTAATAAAAAAACAAAAAAACTTATGGGCCAAATAATTAAATTTTGAACATTTACATTTTATTTGAAGTTAAAAAAACAAAACAATTTGATGACTTATTTTATTGCTGCGTACTCTATAATGTCAGTGCTGGCCTGACAGAGCAGAGACATTGTTCAAGTGCCTGATGACTAAACCCACGATCGGCATAAAAATGTACAAGCCCAGTGATCTGAGTTAAAGTAGGTTCACTATCCTCCCACACAGCACTAGCACTAAACAGTGCAAAATTATATGCAAAGCTACAATAACTAGTAAACCATGAGGAATGAGTTTTGCCCACTGTGACAATGTTACTTCATGACACCGTAATGAGCAAAAACAAATCATCTGAAACCTGCTTCTAAGCCTCTCTGTTGTTACTAAGCAATCAGGGTCAATGACTTTCTACATCGCTGCTCCTTCTTTTACTGATGGGATGTTTTTACTGCTTCATGTTAAACTACAAACAGTGAAGTTGCTGGAAAAAAAAAACTACTGGTACTTTGAGACTGTAGCTCTGCATCAAGATTATAGAAATTATTCAAATTGAAGAAGAAAAAGAAAAGAAACTCCTCAACTTTGGGACTCTGACAATAGGACAAAATAAGCTATGGCACTAAAAGATGCATAGAATTGCATAAAAATCCGTGAGGGACGACGGAGTCCCAGAGCGAAATTCTGTCAAAGAGGTGTACGAAGCCTTGTGCCAGAAGAAAAACAGTGAGTGACTGAGGGTCACTGCGCGTAACACAAACCCTGTAAATTCTAGACACTAACAGGTACCATAGAATTGCCCAAAAATCCGTGAGGGACGACGGAGTCTCTGCTCGAAATTCCATGAAAGAGATGTACGGAGCCTCGTGCCGGAAGCCCATTAAAATGCTGTTTACATTGTTTTAAACTGTGTGATTGTGAGCGTGAGTGGGAATAAAAATAGCAACAGGTATTTTGTTCCATATAACACAGTAGGAGTGTAACAGGTAAACCTTTATGGATGCAAACTCGACTAAAAACCCACCTGTTTAGGATTGTATTTGAAACGTAATCAATTACAAATTTATTGATGGAACCTGAATTAATGTCGTGTTTTGATTGTTGATTCTATGTTGCATTGTGTTTCTGTGTTTGATATGATGTAAAGCACTTTGAAATGCCTTGCTGCTGAAATGTGCTATACAAATAAAATTTGATTTTTTGATTTGATTAATCACGACACAACATGTTGAACAACTTTCTTTGTAGGAAGGTAATATCGAGCAATAAGCAATAAGCAATCAGCGATCAGGATAAACATCCAGCTCTTTATTATTATTATTTTTTTTGTCTTGCCCTCAGAGGAGCCTTCTCCCATTGCTCTGACGACCAGCCTGAGTTGCTCAAAGGAATGGGAGGATGGAGCAGGTGTCTGTCTGACAGACATATTTTTGGATGAAATAAGTCTTTCATATCCAAGCCAGTATCCCTTCTCTCTTCTAACAGCAGATGAAAGAAAACAACGGTTAGGTGTCGAGTTACGCGATGTTGGGTTCCCGACGCGTGATAGAACATTTTCTCACAAGTTACACTAAAAGCAAAGTAAACGCTCAGGAAGGCGTGTTGGAGGAAAATGTCTCAGGACATTGCAAGGGAACTATTACTGTCATGTCAAATACTTTGCTCCAAGAACGACGTATATATGGGAGATGGTATAAAGAGGATCAGCTCCCATTCACTATTACAAGCTGGATGGTAACAGTTACCTTAAAGAGGCAGTATTATGTATTTTCCAGGCACATAGTGCCGTTTTATAGAACAATCAAGTAACCATGTAACCTTCAGTTGTTATGAAAATGCAAATATGACTTCAAGAATTTCGACTTTATAATTTAACACCTTAAAATTGTCTCTTTAAGAAGCTTCTGGTCTTTCTGACACTCAGGACGTCATCACAACATGGCTCCTCTATTAACCCTTTAAGAATGTTTTTATCAACGTTGTACTGAGGTAGCTCGCATAAGGAGATCAGCAGACGTGCAGCTCCACCAGGTGTTTGCTATTTTCTGCTGGCTAGTCTGAAGGAGCTGAGTGGGGGGTGTCTGCTGTGCGAGGCAGAAGCTCGGATGTTGGGAAACTTCAGCTCTTAGGAGGAGCTACGCTTCAAAGGCGGCACTAGGTCCAACCAGGACCTTCCATTTCTTGCAGGTCTTATTTGAGGTGCTCACGGTCTGATCACAGTGAACAGTAACACTCGCACTTTTACACCAGAACTAAAGACGACCTGAGGAGAAAATCAAAGCTCAAAAATGTCACGTATTTAATTTCTGCGTAAAGCTAAAAATGACTCAATCCACTACACCCGTCCCACTGGCATGAGTGCAGCAAAGTGCCAGCGTAGCTTGAAGTCTAATAGGAAATCTATTTTTGCCCCACATTTGAGAGAAAGGACGTCATTCATCATCTATAGAGATAATGTAGTGCAGGAAGCATCGCCAGCCCCTGCTAGAAAACAAAAGTTCTGCCAAGATTTTGAGGCGGTACCACAAAGCAAAACAGAAGCCAGGGCATGATAAAAAAAATAAATAAAAAATACGTAGAATCCAGGAGATGGTGTTTAAAGTTTTACAGAATGACCTGAATGCAACTCAATGAGGATTGAAGCTCGTAACTTCCTGCTGCCTAATGCTATGACAAAAACTAAGTGCCTCAGACATCTTCCTTTGATTAATTCATTCCTCGTTTGTGACAAAACTGCTGCATGTAGAGACCAATGGCCCTAGAATGACCTTACAAGCTGGGAGATAGCTTCACCGAGGCAGTACAAGACAAGGCGGCAGGAATATAGGAGCAAAGGGACTCTTCCTGGCATCTTTGTGCCAGCAGTGCTGACTAGAGAAAAACACGGAAATGGATGAGGGAGAGATGGATGCAAAATTTGCAAACCGTGCCGTATCATGTTCATAAATGCTATATATCAGCACTTACCGGATCCGTGGTTCATTCTGCAATGCTCTTTGAGAAACAGGTTAGTCGTGTGTTTTGGAGTAATGGGGCTGCGAGAAACCAGAGCACATTACCATTAAGCCTGGGGATAAAGAACAAAGTGCTGATTTCAATGCAGTGAACTTCATGAAATCTTGGTAAGCTTTCAAAAAAAAAAAAAAAAAAGAAGCCCAGATATATAAACAGACACTGAGAGGAATTGGAGAGAACCAAATATCCCAGTACCAGAGATCTGAGTCATACCTGACAGGAGGACGAAACAGAGAGAAAGGGCAACGTCCCAGTGCCGCGGAAATTGTGAGCAACGATGAAAAGAAGGGAACTGAGGTAGGAGAAGTCAACAGGGAAAAGTTGCAAAGATAAAGGAGATAAAAGAGGAACTGGACTTTTGGTGACAGAAGACGTGACCAGAAAGTTGTGAGGCATCTGTGCAAACAAAGAAAGCAGCACCTGGTACCAATGACTGTGGAAGGTTGACAAGGGATTTAGGTTGAGCAGGAACAGGCACAAGATTGAAATCCAAAGATTTAGAGGAGCCCTGAAAGAGCAGAACCTTACTTCTATTGAGTTATGTCCTAAAGCACCAGCACGACACGAAAATGCGGTCAGTCACTCTCCTGGCGGGCCCAGGGAAAAGAAGCTTGCAACTTGATGCCAAAATAGCAACAGAATATTGTCAAAGTGAGTGAAAGAAGAGAATGAAACTGACATTGTAGTTCCAGGAATGTGAACTGAACAAGGCAGGATGAAAAGAGGGACACAAAAAAAAAAGAAAGAAAAGAAAAGTGTCTCCTATTGCACAGAAATGCAAGCAGAAAATTGTTTAAATGAAGCATGGAATGGCAAGAAGCTCTAGCAGAGGCTGCATCAAAAAGGCAACTGAGTGAACAAATGATTAAAAGAGCGCCTGACCGGCAACTGGGTGCCACAAATAGCACCGGAGTGTTGCAAAAATAAGGAATGAGTGGCAAAGAACACTTCAGGGACCGCAATGAAAGCAAAAACACTGGGCAATGATTCTGGATATAGAAACAAAAGCATAAATAGATGTAGCAATAAATTTCAAAACAGAGAATAAATTAGGATGAAGGCAATGTGGAAGCACGTATAAACACATCAATTAATGCAGGAAATCTAGCTATCTGCCACATTTCTATATCTGGTGGATCTTTGCGGGATCCTAGTGGTCATTAGGTGGGCGATGGAGCCCTGAGGGGAACATGGGGACAAAGAGGGCAAACAGCTATGTGCCAGCTATGGCCTCACTGATACTGTAACTGTACCTGTATCATGCAAACTAGATTTGTTTCAGAACTTAATTTTGCACCTTAAGAGTGATAATAATCCGTTATCTTATGAGTTTTTTGCTAAGCGTCTTCAGTTTGTTTAATTCGCTGCAGAAACAAGATATCACTGTGTATGTTTTGAGACAGACTATTTCTCAAAACTTATTTCTCAATCCTAGACAAACCAACAGCTTCTCCACAGTTCAGGTTTTCTGGCATTTTGCTCCTGAGTTGAGGAGCATAGAAACTAGATGCTCTTTCTGTGTAGTTCTACTCCTAAGTAGGTTTCAGATAAGCCGAGAGGTCTACACAGTTCATTTTGACGGGCAACTCAGGAATGTAGTTTGGACTAAGACAAAATTAGACCTTTATAGACCATTAGCAAAATTATAAAAACTGTTGCAGGGATTTAGAAACTGGTTCAATATGACAAATTTTTCTGGTGTTGGTCAGAACTCTGGCAGCAGATCTTTTGGTTAATCTTCTGTTGCCAGAGCCTAAACCTTTCTTCTTCTTTTTTTTATAGATAGGCCAGCTAAAGGTGAACTATTTCCTACCCTGCAAACAGATGTGCAATTATAAAATCGTACATCTTTGAAAAGCAGAAGTGGAGCCTCGTGCACAGCCAGCAAGAATGCAGCAAGTGGTTTTTGAATGGTTAGTCAACAACAAAATGTGTCTTTTCCATCAGCCATTGTACACAGCATAAAGAGATCAAATCAGCTAATCAAATATCTTGGAGCTCAGCTGGGGTTGCTAGGTGAGGGGCAGTGCTCGCTGATTTGTGATGTTACATTCCTAAGGGTTTTAAACAGCTACTTTTCCGGACAACAAAAATCCTAAATTTATTTGGGTTGTTTATAGAAACAGCAGAAACCCACAAAAATGTGCAAAATGCTAATTTTGTGTAATTAACACTATTGCAGCAATTAAAACTACTGAAAAAGTAGTTCCCACAAAGCAGTGTTCAGTGTTTGATATTTACTATTATTATTATTATTATTCTTTAGCAGTAAAACATTTCACTCAGTTCTGTGTTGCATAAATTTTTCAGTAACTGGTAAACGCCTGGGATTTTTGCGTACGTTACTCTCTTAGATTTACAGAGAAGGGTCTGAAAAGAGATAATATCCAGTGAATGGGAATGCAGAGGTCAGAGGAGCTTTGGTTGGACCGGTTTGAAAATGTTCAAAAGCGACGACAGCTCAATTAACCACTCGTTACATCCAATGTTATCTCTGAAAACATGACTTGTCAAACCTTAAAGCGGATGGTCTATAACTTCAATGGACGTCAGCGGTTCCTGTCAAGTAAGAACAAGAAACTGAGGCTGCAATCAACAAATGCTTACCGATATTGGACAAAACTGGTTGGAATAATGCTGTCTGGTGCAATGAGTCTCAATTTGAGTAGCAAGCTTTAGGTGACCGGGTCAGAATTTTAAAGAGCAAGAAAATTTCATTGTATCAAAGGAAAGTTGTTCTGTTTTACTGTTTTGCATCTGGTGTCTGTTAGGAAACATCCAGTTACATGTAGTATTCCTGTCTGCCTAATACACAGTGCTAAAGACAGTTAAGAATGTGAACTCAAGAATAATTTATCTGCGTTTTTTTGAAACAGTGAAGCTCTGTTGTCACACACCAGGTATTGTTGCGAGAGAAGTTTGTCAGATCCTGCAGCCCCAACCCTCCGGAGCGCCCGGCGTTCTGATTCCAACCTCGGCGCACTCCTTCCACCGCTCCAAAAAAGAACAAACTGCTGTCCTGCTTTGACAGAGTACACGCCAACATCTCCTGCGATAGCCGCACTCCTTTGAAACCATCTGCCGAATCTGGCTCTGTTGGTACATTTAATGCCTGGAGAAATGTAAATGAGAACATGAACCGGAACTAGGACCTCAAAACTGGCCAGAAAACAGGACTCTGCAAAGGCATTTTTGCTGGTTTTTTAAAAAATTTTCATTACAACTCTTCTGCATGTAGTCTTCACTAAGTTGTAGTACGACTTAAACAGTAAAAAACCTAGTCCAGAGGGGACTTCATTTCCCCCCCGGCTCACTTTGAACCGCCCATTGAAAGTCCTGAAATTGCAAATGAAAGGGCTGACCTGGAAGAGAACTCTGCTGTGGGTGTTAAATCCACCATCTCCTTTAAGTCCTGTGTTTGAGCCTTATTCTTGTTGAGGATCCCTCAAAGATTTAAGCATTTCTTAAACCAGAATGTATAAAACGCCACAAAAAGCTGTGAAATATTTCGTGTTTGGGGTGTGGGAAATTAAATTTTTAATTTTTACACAACGAACTATATGTACATGAACTCTTCACCCTCCTCATGCCCACTTAACAAGAGTTTTCTGAAAAATATGCATAAAGAACCTTCAGAAACAGATGAAAAGCTCAATGAAACACTTAAGAAACATTGTGCTCCTCTCTCAGGGTAGCAATAGCACTAGCACTGCCTGTGTTGTTTTTTGTTTTTTCGATGAACCCACAGGCAGCTGGTAATAGCATTACTGATTGCAAAGATAGAAGACATTTTGTGTTGTTTTATGGCCTAACCAGCTGGTTCTGACAATGCCACAACATTGCACATTATCTTCTGTGAAAGTAGCAGGTTACGAAACAGGCTGAATCATTTGGCAAAGACACAAAAATAGCACAGCTCGACTATTTGACATGACTATTTTTTTCCTCCGTTGTTTCAGTAGACACGCAGGATTAAAAGAAAGGAAGAAAGAAAAAAAAAGGCTAAGAATGACTCAAGTTGATTCATGACAGCGTTAGCAGTGTTATGATGCATATTCTGTTATACAATTTCAGGGAGCAGCAGCTATTTATGCCTCTGTGATATGATTCGAGTGAAAGATTTAACACGCTTAAGAAACGGATCGACAGGCAGGAAAACAAGTAAATACACTTATATGAGTCACAGTCAATGGCAGGTTTCGCATATATTGCATTTATATTGTCCTGGGCAAGCCCCCGTTTCTGCCAATTAATTAAATTACAGTTAATCACCTAATTGCGGGGGAAGGAAACAATGCAGTGCTTCCTGCACGTAGCGGCTAATGTAATTTCGCTATTGCCAGAAATCAGTAGAGGGCGCCAACTCCCCATTGACTACACATTTGTAACAGCCATAGAAAACTTGCTTAAGGTGCAGCTGACAGGTCAGCTATGTATACATGTCCCCTTTTTTAATCTTGTGCTTATTCACACTCCTCCCCCCTTTCAATGCCGCCCCGAGCAACCGCCCATCCGTAGGGCGGTGTGACAAAGTGGTAAGTGTTTATTTACCACTTGTCCCTTAAGGGATCCATGATTAGTTTAACACATTGGGCTAAAAATGTTGTAATTTTTCCATTTTGCTGTTTGTGATATGCCAGCACTCATAATTACCTCAAAATCTTTTTTATATCTTTTGTTCATCCATGGCAGTCACCATTACTTCACCTGCGCAATGCATGCTGGGTTGTTGGCGTGGTTTGGTCCGGTCTGTACTGGAATCTACAGAGTAAACACAAGAAGATTGACTTTAGTCGAGTAAGTTTTCTTCTTTTGTATTGCTTGTTTTCTTTACAGTAACTTCTTCAGCTGCCCTGTATTAAATGTTTTATTCTGCAGACCATTTAGTTACCTGGATTAGTTTGTAAATTAGATTAATTTTACTGCCGTTTCTTTGTTTAGATTCTGTTGCCTGGTTTGACCTGTTTTCTCATGGTATAGGATAAAGGAGTGCAGAGATGTTGCCAATTCTATATAAAACCAGTAAGATTTTGGCAACCTGAGATAAATGAGAAAGAAAGATGTTAATGAATAAAATCCCAACAGAAGTACTTGAAACTGGCTGCTGATGATATGTTTAACTGTTTATCTGTGTGGAAACATATTGCTTGTCTGAGTGAGGAGGACACAGTTGTAGATTTCACTCAGAAGAACGTTGAAGGTGAAAGGTCAGCTTAGGAATTGTGGGACCAATAAGGACAGAGGGATTAGATGGAGTTTGTGATGTTTTGAGGAGTGAGTTTGTCCTTTTTGTAACTTGCAGCATTTTGTCTGTAGTTGTACAGTACATCTATAAATATATATTTTTTCATATGTTTGGTTGATTGTAGGTTTTTGCTTCCATCTTTGATTGCAGCATTCATTGTGTGACGCGTTTTTCAGTCACATTTGCTTTTTTTGTGTCTGTGGCTTTTGGAGTTCACATCATTCCTCCACCTGTGGCCAATATCAAAGGCCAAGTTAGCTACAGTAAAGTAGCTTGCAAGATTATTTTTCTTATTATTATCTTTTTATTCGTTTATTGAAGTAGATGAAAAAGGATTTTAAAAAAAATCTAAATCTGAACTTTCATGCAAATATATTCAGCCCCTTTACTGGGACACTCCTAAATAAATTCCAGCACACCCAATTGCCTTGTGAAGTCGCTTGAGTATTAAGTAGAGCCCACGTGTATCTTAATCCTAGCATAAATCTAGCTGTTCTGTTAAGACCTCAGAGGTTTGTTAGAAAGTATTAGTGAGCAAACAGCTTCATAAAGACCAAGGAACACAGCAGGCCGATTAGGGATAATGCAGGGTTAGATTATAAAACAATAACCCAGGCATCTAATAGAGTGCCGTTTAATTCATCATCGAAACATCGAGCATGGCACAATTACAAACCTACCAAGATAGCTGTCCACCTACACTGACAGTCAGGGAGAGGGTAACATTAATCACGGAAGCAACCAAGATGCCTGGGTTAAAGCTGGAGTTCCTCCAGAGATTCACAAATCAGGTGGGAGAAGCTGTTTACTGCATTACAAACAGTTGTAGTGCAGTTTAAGTTTATCCTTCATGGAAGGCATACAAGCAAAAAGCCACTGTTGAAAGAAAGAAAGCCTTAAAACGTCCCATTTCAAGTTCGCCACAGGCTATGCAGGTGTGCAGGAATGAAGAATGGCTGCTCTCAACATCCCAAAACTGACATTTTTGCGAACATATTCAAGCTAAGATAGAAGGCTAACCTGAATACACCGCCGCCGTTGTGAAAACATGGTGGTGACAGTATCATGCTGTGGGGATGCTGTTCTCTACCAGAGACAAAGAAGCTGGTCAGGGTTGATGGGAAGACGGACGCAGCTAAATATGAGGCACTACTGGAAGAAAACCCTTTGGAGCTCGCAAACATTTAAGGCTGAGGTTCACCTTGCAGCAAAGCACTGATGCTGAGCACACAGATAAAGATCCACGGGAACAGTTTGAACGAAGATATATTCATGTTAGAACGGTCCAGTCAAAGTTCACACCTTAGTCCAACTTCGATCTCCAGATAATCTAACTGAGCTCGATCTATTTTGCAAACATGAATAAACAAAAACAAAGAGGAATAGAGAAAATGTAAGGTTTCATTTGTTGACTGTATGTTTTATGACTTTGTATTTTTGTGTTTTTATGATGTAAAGCACATATGTCAGAGTCAAGGCCCGCGGGCCACATCCGGCCCGCGAGAAGGTTTTTTACGGCCCCTGGAATGATCTTGATTTATTATTAGAACCGGCCCGCAGACCGCAGTAAGCCGGCACCCCGTCTGAAAAAAAAATACCTTCCTTATTTGAACTGTAAGTAGTTCTTTAAATGTTCTGTGAGATGATGTACTTACCCATGTATCCATAACAACCGGAACTTTCAATATCCACCAAGTTATTGCCGAAATATACCATCTATTAAAGGAGTGCCCCCCGGATTAATTACACTCTCTGCAGCTGCGAAGTTACAATATTAACCCGATACTTGCTGGAAAGTGCAACGTCTCCCCTTTCAGAAACCGTTGGAATGTTTCCACTTAGCGCTACGTGTGGCGGAATTACGGTACTGCAAATTTAGATGTGTCACCGGCGACACGTGTAGAAGGGACAACTGTTTTCTTTGATGAACCTGAACAAAACATCACACAGAAGTCGACTTACTGCTGAACACCTTCACTCAATTCTGAGGATTTCCTCAGCTCAGAGCCTTACCCCGAACATTGATGAACTTGTGGAAAAGATGGGACACCACCAAGTATCACCCTCAACCTCAAACAAGTGAACATTACTGTGCAATCACATATTTAGAGTTTTTACTCAGTTCAAGTTTAAAAGTTAAAGTTTAATATTTGTTTTCACTGCATGTTACTTCTCCTTGATGAAAGTGCTGTTTTTGATTAAAAGATTGTTGCACTTTATTTTATTGTATTTCAATCCAATTATATTTTAAAAATATTTCAGTTGTGTCTGTTGAAAATTAAAGATTACTGACAGAGCCATAAGAAAATATTGCTTTATTTATCTGATCATATTGGAATATATTTGTTAGGTTTTCAGTAGGTTCAATTAGGTTTACTAGACTATATGCGTCATTTAAAAAAATTTCAATGAACATTCGATCAGTCCGGCCCTCGGCTTGTAGCTAAATTTTTTATTTGGCCCTCCGTCCATTTGACTTTGACACCCCTGATGTAAAGCATCTTGAACGGCCTTGTTGCTGAAATGGGCTATGCATAAAAACTTGACTGACCAAGCGTGACATATCCCAGTACACTGCTGGGGTTCCATAAAGTTCCGACAAGTTGAATTCTTATCACATAACATGAAAATTAGCGTAATTTTCTTTCCACTCCACAATGATTTGCTCCTTCCTGTTGGCCTATACCAGTGGTTCCCAGCCCCAGTCCTCAGCCTCTCTTCCTCAGACCTAATTCAAATGATTGCATGACCTCATCTGCATGCCAC
The DNA here is from genome assembly GCF_001444195.1 of Xiphophorus couchianus. Taxonomy (NCBI): domain Eukaryota; kingdom Metazoa; phylum Chordata; class Actinopteri; order Cyprinodontiformes; family Poeciliidae; genus Xiphophorus; species Xiphophorus couchianus. Next base: position 23,828,311 of record NC_040250.1, on the reverse strand, counting down.
CTTGAAGTGCTGCTAATCCCTCAGCTGTTTAAATCAGGTGTGTGGCAGCAGGCAGACGACTAAAACAAGCTGGACAGGAGGGCATTGAAGTACATTTACTTTCAGCTTTTGTCATTGTAATGGGACAAAACATAAAAACTTCAAGGGGTGTGAAACCTGCTCCAGGTACTGTACATACCGCATTTATTGAACATCTTAAAGTGTTCAGCAATGTGTATGGCTTTTTTTTATTTGTTCTGTTTTCAGAAGAGATCAAATGAGAAACACACCCCACCACAAGCACATCCCGTCCTCCAGAGTTCTCCTCTTTATACGAGACACACTAACAGAAGTCGATTTTGTCTGGAAGGTCTGCCTAGATGATATGACGATATGTAGCTGGAAACTTGTAAAGCGCCGAGCTCCAGAGGTCCCCGGACCCCAGAGACTGCTTTGCAGCCGACCAAAGGCATATCTGCAGGCAGCTACATCACACGCTATTATCTGTCTGGTGCTGGTGTTCATCATCATGAGCTCTGAACACCGGGTACTGAAACATCCAAATGCTGAAGATTCCCAGCGGAGCGCTGCTTTCTCTTCCCACAAAGCCTGAACATATTGCATTACAGTAGAGGGAATATGAGACAGAGCTGTGTCTGCAGGAGGTTTGTGTTGTGCCTCAAAGGCAAGTTGAATAAGTTGAACTCTGCCAAGCAGACAGTGGAAGTGGTCTTTGGTTGCTCGAGCTCGAAAGCAATACACCTTTAAGAAGCAGAAAAGGGATTGGTGGTGGTGGTGGGGGGGTAGTGGAATTGCAAATAGCTTAATCGCTAGAACAAAATGTGATTTCCTCATAATGAGAAAGGGTGTAGCACATCACACTCAGAGCTGTGATTGCTGACATCTCACTGAGTGCCAATGTAGCAGAACTAATTCATACATACAAATATATGCTAAAAAAAAAAAAAGCAGGGATTTACTTCGGGCTAATTAATAATCAAACAAGTCAATGAGCAGTAAAATACACACATGATTTATGGAGTCCGAGGTTGCAAGGTGGCTTCAGGTCACAATAGACTTGCCTATTATGTAGCCCAGAGCTGTGTTACATATTCTGTCATCTGCATCAGATGCCACTGTTGTTTTTGTTTTGTTTTTTTGTAAATGGACGCCAGACTGTGATGAATTGAGATATTCGTCTGTCCTGGAGGGATGCAGACGTCTTGCGGAATACAGAAAGACAAGGGGAGGACAGCAGACGAAAGGCTTTGAACCTGAAGTTCTCTATTGGTTTTGCTAATGACATTCACAAACTTTGCAAATGAGGTCCAAACACGGTCACAGCGCTACGTCCCCGTCGAATTCAACGCGGGGTTGGCGACGGGCGAAGTCCGAATTGAATGTACGCCCGATTAAGACGAGCCGTCGTGTGTTAGCAGACACTTTAACCCAGAAACGAGACGCATTTTAAACACGTCTGAATCAAGAGCGAGTGACAGTTCGTGGAGGCCCTTTGATGCTCGATCAGGATTTGTCTTATCTGATTCGCCAGGCGACTGCGGGTCACGTGGCCCCACGTCAGTGCTGGATTTTCAAAATTGCGCAGCTCTGAAAAGTACTTAACAGATGTTGATTTTATCTAATTCATCCAACAAGCAAGGGAGACAACACACGCTACCTGGGTAATACTTTCAGCTTTGCAGGATCGCGTTATCAGTAAAGTGCTGTTTCTATCTCCAGATAAGAAGCTATTTTTATATTAATATTTAAAAGATTTTTAATCAAAACATGTTTGGAATAAATTATCTCCTTCTTATGCAAATATGACTGAAACGATGTCTCCATCTCCCTGTTTTGAACGGAACAGATTTACATGCAGTATTTTTATATATTTTTTTATAAATATATATAAATGATCCTCTTTGAGCAGCTCCTGACTGACAGAGTTTTAATGCCGACTGCTAATATATTTCTTGCACTTGAAGTGTGTTTACTGCTTCTTATTGGTATCGGTGTGCGGGTGGATACACGTTCGGGCGCCGCTGCATTACAGATGAGATGTTCTAAAGTGCAATACATCATTGCAAAACTGACGAGCAGACGGACTTCGGCAGTAAAACGCACTTAATCAAAAGTAATGTGCTGAATTCATTTCTTTTTTTCTATCCTCCTGGTGTAAGAGCTGAGTGTAAATTTTGGATTTAAGTCTTCTCTGATCAATCAGACAAAGAACAGACCAGTCAAGGACAGAGAACATCTGACAGCGTCCTGGGGTGTCTGATGCAGGGACGGTGGTAATAAATCCTTTGTGCACTGCGGACTGTTGGGTGAGGACTTTGTAGATTTGACTTGCCTTCTACCAATGCCATCCAATCCCATGAGATTGGTGTCTGGAGCGTTTGAAGGGCAAGAAAACACCTCAGACACAGAGATAGACAGACAAATATGGTTATATTGAGTGCGTTGGAGGCTTTGGGGCGTCTCCCCTGCTTGGTGCCTAGCAGTCTTACTGTCACGGGTTGATGGGGACGTTGAACAACAGGAGGGTTGGATCCCAGGCTGGGTCTGGAGGTCTGCAGGGGCTCTCGGTGCCCTACATCTCATCCTGCGTCTCTTTTGGCCTGGGGACTGCCGCTTCATACACCGGTCCTTTGCGACCCCTGGGAGCTGTGTGTTTCAGGCCTTCCACCGTCCTCATCACTCTATCTACTGTACATCTCCGGGCTGCCTACTATACATCCAGTAAAAGATTTAGGGTGTGTTCACACCAGGAAACTCCTTTAGTTCACTTGTTTGGTCAGAACCAAAAGCAAACTTCTTTTTTTTTTTGCCGTTTGCTTTCACATTGTGCTTTTTCACAAGCAGACTATGATTTGTAGACAAAGCCACGGCGGTGACAACCATTGCTCCCGTTTGACAGAAATGACGATGGACAGGCCAAAAGTTGATATTTAGGCTTTTGTGGATGCCTTCAGGAATGTTCTTTGAATTATACTTTTTTTTGTTCTATGTACTTTTACATTATTAGTCTTACCATCATCAAACTCCCGTCTGTATCCATGTCTCTTATTTTTAACCTTACTTTTGCTTGGCCACTGTGACTAATGGTAACTCCCAATTTTTATTTATTTTTTTATTCCAAAACTTAACAGGACTCCAAGTTCTTGCTTAAAACAAGAAGTTCCTCTTGGACTAGAATGTTATTTAGAAATGCCTTCCAACTTGGCCAATGAGGAACAGTTTTACGCCTGAGGATATTTTGTAAAAACTAAAAAAAATAAAAAAAGTTTCAAAAGTTGTGCTATTTAGTTAAGAACTTCCTCTTTGAGTCAGAGATGCACAACATCTATGAGATGCCAAGGCTCAGAACTATTTAATGTTTGAGAATTCACAAAACCGAGAGTGGTCTATAGGAAGGTCAGTGACATTTGCATGGAGCTAGACGGAGTCAGGTCCTGACCGCCTGGGGTGTTTATCCAAAGGCTATCCCAAATCTTCTAAAGAACCCATAATGCTGTGCATGTTGTCTCTCACGAGGATCTCCGTTACACTTTTTGAAGTGCAGCAGAAACTCTTTCTTAAGGTGGATTGTTGAAGGCTGTCCCCAAAAGGCAGCGTGCTGAAGGGAAAAGAGCTGCTTTCTCAGGGAGCGGGACTTTTGCAGATCGAAATGGGATTGAAACTGTCAGGCTGATACCTCGGTTAGAAATAAAATAAGTTCATAGTTTCAGAAATACATGTTCACCAGGAGCCTGTACTACAAAGAAGGATCAACGGCTTAGAAAGGTAAATTCAAGTTCAACTCTGTTACGTTCGACGTCAGAGACGTAGCATTTTCACACACGAGATCACAGAAGTGGCTCGCTGAAATGCGCAACTGGTGCATCGTTCCTGTTTGGAAGCAAATTGGTGTGCGATTTATGAGAAAGTTTCTGTTTTAATGTTAATTTAAGTTAGCTAATGCTGAATCCGACTAGATTAGACTGAAGCCTGAAGAATGAAGACACCTTATATTAAATTAATACAATGCAAATTTGTACTCCGCATTTATTTTGTCAAGTTTAATTGCTACTTTAAATTAATAAGTGTGGTGCTTTAACCAGGTTATGAATATGGATGATATGCAATAAAAAAAAGGTAAGAAGAAAGGTGAAGCAGTAGAACATTTCAAATTTCTAGTGAGGTTTCAAGCCCTTGATCAAAGAAAATGAGCAAGCTAAAAAAAACAAAACAATAAATATTAACAATGACTGTTGTGAAATATTCAGTGTATAAAATTTCGTTGCTAATGCAAACCTTGTAATTACAACTAAATCATTTGCATCACAATCATTATGCCAATGTCAATCTGTGCAAGCTGGCAACAACAAAGCAGCCTTCAGATGCAGCGTTTGGTGCGTCATAATGTTTCAGGTGCCGTGCATTCAAGCTGCGTTCGCCACAAATACAGTCAAGCCACTTTTGCTGGATTTCCCCCTGTGATGAGAATACTAAAATGTGAGGAAAGAGGTTAGGATGTTGTGACGATGTAGACCAATTATGGCAATTTACGTTTTTATCACAATTCTAAAAGTCAATATTTCAATGTTCTGTTTTCCAAAAACCAATACGATTGAGTAAACAAACATTGGAGGGAAAATATCCACAATTAGAAATACAAATAACCTTGATACAGTTCAGGCTTAAAAAAAAAAACATAAAAACATTTAGATTGTTGGTTTGCGGATGGATGGATGGATGGATGGATGAATGGATGGATGGAGTGTTATTGATACTCCATGCTGTTGGTAAGTAAACACATCCATAAGTAGTAAATTTTGTCACTTGAGCTGCAGTTGTTTTCACAATAGCAGTGAGTCCAGTATCATGATTACAAAGAAGTTCTAGCTTTATGCTGTATTTAATCAGTGCCATGCACTCACACTGTGTATGCTGTTAATAATACTTGGAAAAGATATAAATGACACGATTTAGTCATCTACACTCTAAACCGCAGAGAGTAAACAGGTAATTGTGATGATGGAAATGACACATTTTCCTCAATATACACATTGTCAAGCTAATCTGGCCATACTTAACACCAACAACTTTTGCATTTTTTACTGTGTAAGAAATCGAACTATTAAAGTTAAGCTGCTGTCACACTTTTGTTTGTGCCATGCATGAAATGAAGCGTGTTTTGTAAAACATGCAATCCAGTCATGTCTATAGAATATGTGCCGCCTACAATATGCCCTTAATGTGACCCTATGACTATTGGAAGAAGGTGTGTCAAAAGTACAGTTGGCTGATGGCTGAGGACACAGGAAGTCACTTTTAGCTTGTTATTTTTTTCTATATGTTTCTTCATGATAGCCTGATGATCTGAGATTGAAAGCACCATCTTCTCTAGGCGCCCCCAAGTGGTCAAACAGTTATGACCTGAATTTCTCAAAGCCACATGCTGCACCACTCTGCAGGCCAACAGGATTTAATCTTCATCGGCGTAGACATGGCGTCTGCATTGCGTAGCATAAAATGTCATGCTCCCAATATTGGGTCATTGCAATGGCATTTGTGTTGCAGTTGCATAAATAACCTGGAGAAAGTGGTATGGTCCAGTATGTATGGTGTCATTAATGGCAATATTCATGACGCAAAGTTTTCTGACATGTTCAAAAATCCTTTTTACACTGCAGATCAGATCAAGTATGTAACAAAAATAAAAAATGTGATGTTGTTGCTTAAGCAAGGTATCTTCCTAAGTTATGGAAATGCAAATCAGAACTGCAACAGTGTTAAGGGTTTTAAACTAGAAAGACCGTTTCATTAAAAACAAATCACAAGTCGTGAAATGGTTCATTAAATGAAACCAATGAGATGTTTTTCTGTAGTTAGAAAATGAAAAACATACTCTAGATGTGTCACAAACTTTCTAGATTCTAAAACTTATTGCTGATCCCTAATGGATCTGTACACTAGCCATGGTTTGTTGCGAATGCATGAATTATTTTTGATGTGAGCAACAAATCAAAGCTTTCATGTGTGACAATTTTCCGTCTTGGTGGAGGAACTGTGGTTTTGAAGGTCCAATGTCTTTGAACTTTCAAAAGGTTTTTACATGTTTCTGTGAGGGGGAAATAAGGTTCTGTGTCCCTCCCAGACCTCCTGTCCAAAACAACTGGCAATCACCATGGCAACCCGATGACCGCACGTAGTAAAGCCCTTTCTAACAGGAAAAAGAGGCTGACCTTGAACATTCAAGATAAAACTAATAGCACCTCTTCAAACTAGTATATCTCGAAAATAATGAGAAGAAGATGGCTGATTGGAACTGGCTGCAGGTGTGAAAAAAGTGCAGGGGGTAAAGAGTCAGACCGAGGGAACGAGACTAACTCTGGGTTCCAGCTGCACTCAAAAGTGGGAAATTCAAACATCGGAAAAATTCGGATTTCCCACCGGTCGAGTGAGAGCTACTCTGATTAACCCCAGTTAAGCCAACTTTCCAGGTTACTGGAAGGCAGCGCAATAAATATGAAGGAGATGAGGAGAAAATAAACAGTAAATAAGGGGAAACAGTGAGGCAAGGATAAACTAAACTAACTGTAAAAGAACACAGTGAACCAATATGAGATCTAGGTCGAGCTTAAATAAAAACACAAACAGAAAAAAAAAACAACAACCCAGATTCAAGTTTCCAATAGGCTTTAAAGCTCAGGGTTGATGTATTTTTGGCTTAAGTTAGCAATAAAACCTTTAATTTGCTGCTGGGTAGTGTGGAGAAAAAAAAAAAGAGGTTCCTTCAAAATGTTTCAGTTTTTTCATAGTTATAATACATCAATAATAAGAAAGAAAACTTGCCTCCATTATGTGCCAATTCGGCAGATTCAAACGTCCACAGCCAGGGAAAAAAAGAGAAAAAAGCACATCTGAAATACACTAAATAATGTGTACAGTTCAATTACCTGCTTGGAACAATACTTCACTAGTGCACTGGTTAAAACAGTAGCATAATGACAGTAGGTACTATAAACAACTGGGATGTCCAGGCCTGGGTGTTAGTGCTAAAGAGACAAAAAGGGGAATTAGGGCAGTACATTGTTGTCAGTTTACAAAATCAGCCAACAATTAGCCGTCCTACTTGCAATTCCCTGTGTCCACAGCGTTAATAGTCTTGGGCATGTTCCAGTATTCCATTACTGAATAATTGGACAGCACAGTAGGACATCGCTGCAGCCCCTTTCCCTTGCCAAGAGAGAAAGAGAGAGAGGTGAAATTCTTATTGATCCCGTGTCTGAATCTCTGATCAATCACCCCAAATCAGCCCCGCGGGACGAGGGAGGAACAACAGGTGACAAAGGATATCTCTGTGACTGTGTTGGTATTAGTCAGAGCGACGCGGGCCGAATTATAAGCAGTGTCAGGTTCTGGTTTTTCTTTTTTGTTTTTTTTTTCCTTTTCCTTGCTCAACTCTCAAGTGAAAATGAAAAGCTACATTAGAGTGCTGAAAAACACAGTTTGGTCAGTTGCTCGGCGAAACCAGCCCGCCTCTCTCCAGGTGACGTGAGTTGCATGGGAGCCTGCTGCGGCTTCCTGTAATTGAGTTAAATAAATGATTGCGTTTCCAGCGGTGGCTGCTGCAGCCTTCAGCTTTCTGCCTGGCTAGAGCTGCGGCCGATTTAATTAATTTTTAATTAGGAGGGAAAATTGCAGGCCTATTCCAGCGAGACCTTTAAGACATCTGTGCATTTGAGATAACGTTCTTAAACACCCCGAGCCTCCCGGTAGCGGAAGCTTTGAGGGCAATGCGATTCTGCCGGTCCGGGGCCACGGGAGGCAGACCTGGTGCTGTAAAAGTTTTTTTATTCTTTGTTTCCTCGGCGCGTGTCGGTCGCACTCGGCGTGATCAGGGTTTGTTGATTGTACTGGACCTGCAGTGTCACGCTAGAATATTCTCACTGATTGAACTTTCTCACATTTTACAGCATTGTAACTACAAACATCAAATGTACTTTTGTGGGGTTATACGCGACACACTGACGCAAAGTAGTGCATTACCGTAAGGTGGCTAGAGCTTAAAGAGCCTTAACAGAACCAAGTTAAGGTTCTTTAATATGTGGTTGTTGTGGTATTTTCCAGGCAAAACACAACTAATAAAAAAAAGAAAAAACAAACAATAAACAATTATAAGCACAAAAACTTCACAACAGGAAAGCAATTGAAAATGGATCGTTTTCTACTACCCAGATTTCCAAGGATGGAATCAACAACTCAGAGTTGGAAACTTTGGCTAAATCAGGAAAGACCAACATCACCAGCTTGTCAGTATTTCAGGTATTCAAAACATACAAACGAAAAACCCGAATCAATAATTATCGACTGATATGAAATGTATCGTGATACGTTTTTCAGCCATGTCGTCCAGCCCTCACAATAGCAGAATACTTCTCATCCCAATCTTCCCCAACTTTTAATTGGGCACTTTTTTTTTTAAATTCATCACAACTACAAACCTATGAAGACTTAGCCATCCTCTTGACAGGTCGAACGAGACAGACAATAATCAATGGTGAAGCCAAAAGGCCCCTGTTACGCCTGGAGGAGCAGAAGAGCTTATGGTGGAATCTGCTGACGTGTCAGCTGCTGTACAGCCTTTATAGAAGACTAGCAAGAACAAAGCTGTTGTTGGGAGGGAAAAAAGTCAAAAGTGATGTGATAGAAGCTTTAGATCAGGGGTGTCAAACTCCAGTCCTCGAGGGCCGCTGTCCTGCAGTTTTTAGATGTGCCACAGGTACAAAACACTGGAATGAAATGGCTTAATTACCTCCTCCTTGTGTAGATCAGTTCTCCACAGCCTTAATGACCTAATTATTCTATTCAGGTGTGGTGCAGCAGAGACACATCTAAATGTTGCAGGACTGCGGCCCTCGAGGACTGGAGTTTGAGACCCCTGATGTAGATGAAACCAAAAATCGTAACTTTTTGGGTTGCTATGAGTGGACAACTCAAAAATAGCACACTGCGAATCATCCTAAAAGGTCCCATTCCCACAGAGATGCATGGTGGTGGTAGCTTGTCCGGATTGCCTGAGAAAGCTGCAGCAACAGTGAAGTGGTTTAGATACGGTTCAGTCAAAGTCTAGACATAACCTAATTCGAAAGATCTAAAAATGATCACAGACCCTCTCCATCCGATCTCATTTATAGATATTTTACAAAAAAAACTTTGTGTTAAACTATCAGGTAAATCGGAAAAAATTATATTTAAGTTTTTAGTTGTAACGTAACAAAATGTAAAGTGACCGTGTGATTTGAATAACTTTGTGAGGCATCGCAGTCTAAAGCCTCTACTTTTGCCAACTTGTTTATTTCAAACAGATGATAAAGGTAAAGTCAGAAAAAACTAAGACAACTAGTTACAGAGCTAACGTGGGGCCATAAAGTTTATTCAAAAGAAAAAAAATTAAACTGAAAAACAAGATCTGAAACTGAAACATTTTGAAACTGAAAAAAAAAAAAAACTTTTTAAAAGTTTTTAAAACTTTTTTCAGTTACAAGTATTTTTTCTTTTTTTTTGGTTTCAAAATAATTTTTTAGCTTCAAACGTTTTTTTCTTTCGCACAAACTTTATGGCCCCAATTTAGCTCCGTAGGTAGCCGTGTGGTTCCACACAATGTGTTCAAAAAGGATCAGGTAGGAGACCAAAGATTTAACGATTTCCTGCCCCTCTCATGTACATCAGCATTCAATCACTTAATTCTCCCAACACCAGTTAAAGTCGCCAATCTTACGTAATGTATTTTAAAATCAATTCATTTTTGTCCAGTTTTTAAGCTGGTTTTGTATTTTTACAAATGCCACCATGTGCTGTGTTAGCTGACTGATTGATTCCCTCCCTCCGCTCTGTACAAACGAGTGCAGGAAGTATATTTATTAATTTCACACACACACGCCAACTCGGACCCACTCTCTGCTGATGAATGCATGGGGTGGCCCTGTTTTGCTACATGCCATGTAATTCCCTCACACACTTAGCCCCTTAGCATGGCGTGGCCGGGGCTGTGATGTATGGCAGCGGAGGCGTGCGAGCGAGGCGTGCGGATGTTCAACACCCTGTTTGGGGATGTTTTACTGCCCCGGCAAGCAGTGTGTTGTCACAATGTGTTCAATATCGCCACGCATCAAAATTTACTGCAGTCTCTCAGCACTTTACGCTTATTGTACTTTATCGTTGCTGCGGCACACATTGATCATGGCAAATAATACTTTTTTTTATTATTATTATTATTATTGAACATTACCCCACGCACTGTGTAATCAGATTTATTTCCTGTCCGGCGTGTCTGTACTGTGGCAGATATGAGAAGAGACATGCGGGGGGACGTAAGCCGCATGCTCCTCGGATAATATCCCCGAAGAGCCGTGGATCCGGGATGGAGATGCAATCTGTGTTTGTTGTGCCTGAGAGAAACGTCTGACCTTCTCATGGTGATCCACACTGACATGTTCTTGTAGAAATGCAGAAATCTGATTGCAGAAAAAAAACAGAGAGAAAGAGACTCACATTTGATCCTGCAGAGCACGAAGCACACTCTAATTAATATTCATTCCTCTTGTCTGAGGAGCTGAAGATGAGAAAAGGTAGATAACACATTGCTGCACATTACCAGCTGTATGTTTTATTAAAACGGAAAAAAACCCAACTTTTTTTTCCCTCCTCCTCCCCCCATCGCTTCACAGATCTAATTGCCCCACGGTCTGAAATCTCTCCTGTTTGGAGCAGCACTTCAATGCGGATCTACATTTTGTAACATTAACAAATTGTGTTACTGGAAGAAGCATGTTGTTGGAGGAGCTGATGGCAGAGCATGGAAGTGTCTAATTAGGCTGCTGTCCAGGAGGCTGTGGCGTGTGTGAGAAACGCCCTGTCTCTGGCATTTAATCTTATCCTGTCACATCCACTTTGCCTCTCCCTCGGCCCCCAGAAGCACTCTGAACGCACGGCTGAGGGACCACCTGAATGCATCGCTGTAATTTTCTCTTTGCGGGATTTACGCTCAAATGCCTCACTCATGACATTGGCCCGATGGTCCTCCAGGCTGAACCCGCTTTCCTCTTCAAGTAATGAATAAAGCACCTCACTGCATTGGATGTGTTTTGGGTTTATTCACAGTGGCTCTCTAAAGAGTACACATCTCTGTTAAATGCCAGCTATAGGATGTAAAAACAAAAAAATGCAAGGAGCATATTTATTTTCTTAACTTTTTCCACATCAATCATTCAAATCAATCAAATGTTATTTGTATAGCACATTTCAGCAGCAAGACATTTCAAAGTTCTTTACATCATTACAAACACAGAAACACAAAGCAACATAGAATCAATAATCAAAACACAGCATTAAATAAAGTTCCATCAATAAATTTGTAATTGATTACGTTTCAAATACAATCCTAAACAGGTGGGTTTTTAGTCGAGATTTAAAGGAAGTCAGTGTTTCAGCTGTTTTACAGTTTTCTGGAAGTTTGTTCCAAATTTGTGGTGCATAGATGCTGAAAGCTGCTTCTCCTCGTTTGGTTCTGGTTCTGGGGATTCAGAGCAGAACCAGAACCAGAAGACCTGAGAGGTCTGGAAGGTTGATACAACAACAGCAGATCTTTAATGTATTGTGGTGCTAAGTCGTTCAGTGATTTATAAACTAACAACAGTATTTTAAAGTCTATTCTTTGAGCTACAGGGAGCCAGTGGAGGGACTTTAAAACTGGTGTTATGTGCTCTATCTTCCTGGTTTTAGTGAGAACGCGAGCAGCAGCATTCTGGATCAGCTGCAGCTGTTTGATTGATTTGTTGGACAGACCTGTGAAGACGCTGTTGCAGTAATCAGTGCGACTGAAGATAAACGCATGAATTAGTTTCTCTAGATCTGGCTGAGACATTAGTCCTTTAATCCTGGAAACGTATAAGTGATATTGTACTCTTCTTCTAATCTTTGGACAATGAGATCTTTCTGATACTTTATGCACTCTGCAGGCTTTAGCTAAATTATCCAAATGTGAAAAAAGTGAAGAAAGACAATGGTAAACATAACTCCAAGAAGAGCGAATTCTGACATTTACTCCAAATGGCCTTTAGCAAAGTAGTTGAGGATAATAATAATAATAATAATAATAATAATAATAATAATAATAATAATAATAATGTATTTTTAGTGGCTTTCAATATGCTCAAGGGCACTTTACGAGGAAAAAAAAACCAAAATAAAAATACACATAGTGGAAGAAAAGAAATTAAATGAGAGATCATATTGAAAATGCTAACTTGAACAGATGCGTTTTGAGTTGTGATTTGAAATTAAAAAGAGAGTTAATATTGCTAATATTATGAGGTACGAGAGTTTAAGAATTGGAGAGCAGAGGGAGAAAAAGCTCAGCTCCCCATGGTGTCGAGGAGGACACAGGGAACAGTGAGGTGGATAGAAGAAGAAGAAGAAGAGGAAGAGGAACGAAGAGAGCGTGAATAAGTGGTGATGTGCATGAGATCAGACAGATGGGGAGGGGAGATTTTATGGATGCCTTTGAAGGTGTACAACAGTACTTTAAATTGGATTCTGAACATGAACGGAAGCCAGGGAAGTTTTAGTAACGATACGGGCTGCTGAATTCTGAACCCTCTGAAGTTTCCGGAGGGATTTGTGGTGGAGACCGTGGTGAAGAGAGTTACTGCAATCAACCTGAGAAATAATAAGCCATGTGGACCATGATGGAAGCAGAACATGGGCAAAAAGAAAAGACGGAGATGGTTGATGTTACAAAGACAGAAGTATGCAGACCTGATGACCTCATTGATAAGAGAGTGAAATGACAAAGTGCTGCTGAGGATGAGCTAAAGACTCTTAACTTGAGAGGAGAAAGAAACCAAGCAGTTGTCAATCGATAAATTGAAACTTTGCACAGGGTGAATTTCGTGCCAATGACTAGAAACTCTGTTTTATAACCGCTAAGTTAAAGGAAGCTTGACACAAACCATAATTGTTTCTCCGCTAGACAGGAAGTGAGGGACGAGGGTTGTAGTGAGGATGTTGGGGAAGTCAGTGAAGCAATGGAAACTGATATTGAATTTAGGGAAAACACTGCCAAGGGGAAAAAGATAGGCAATGACAAGAAGGGGACCCAGGACAGAAGCCTGGGGCACACCTGAAATAATGAGGAAAGGATGAATGGAGTATGGCCACAAAGATATGAGTGAAACCAGTCAAGGAGTGGGCAATGGTCATTTTTTTATTGTCTCAAATTAGAAATTAATTTGCAGCATTGCAGAGTGTGTGGACAATGCCGATGGATGAAAGCCTATGAAGGAGAATTATGTTTAAGATGGCAGCAAAGGCTGCAGTTTGATCAAGGAGAATAAGAAGGGAAACCAAATCACAATCTACAGCCATGACAACGGCACTAGTGATTCTCAGGAGAGCCGTGACGTGACGAGGGTGGAAACCAGGCTACAATAGTTCATACAGACAGTTTTCAGTTAGGTGAAGATGGAGTCTTGACGCAGATGCCTTCTCAAGCATCTTGGTCGCAAATGGAAAGTTGGAAATGGGACGAAGATTATCAAAATTGCTAGGATCAGATTCAGGTTTTTGAGAACGAGGCTGACGACTGCCTCGTTGTCATTGAAAAGAGTTGGAACATTTCTGGCTGAGAGAGAGAGAGAGAGAGAGGAGTGGATAATGGCAGACATATTCAGACAAAGAGAAAAAGGCAAGACTTCACAAGAGGTTTTATAATAGCATCTAGGGACGATGCGGAGGCCTTGGACTTCTCGATGATTTCAGCTATTTAAGAAACGGAAGGAAGCAGAAAGTGAAAAATAGCTGAATAGTGGGATGAGGAAGGAGGAGAGAGGAGATGGATCCTTTTTGATTTCATCATTACGAAATTGAACATAAGGAAATCACAAGTTTCAGTAGAGTAAAAGTACGAGGGGAAAATATCAGTGGGATGAAAAAAATTGGTGTCACCTTCATTTTGAGGAGATGAGGCCAGAGTAATGAGCATTTCAGTTTGAGAAATAAAAACCAAAACAGGTAAAAACAGCCATTTTACGAATATCTAGGTGCATCTGAAGCAGGAGGATCAAGGTATTGACCGTCCACTTTGACCAGTACAAATGGAGGAACTGGAGGACCAACTGGTGGTTGCAATCCATTAAGTATTCCTCACACACAGTTCTGTTTTTGCCAAGTGACACAGATGTAAATTGAAAATCTTCTGTTGTTCACAACATCTCATCAATGAAACATGGAATCAGAACAAAATTGCAGCGACAAAATCTGTCAAACAGTGACAGGGAGACGAAAACAAACAAGCAAATAAAAAAAAGAGCAATGATGTCTGATAAGAATAAAAAATGCTGAACACAATATTTGTCAAATCATCTTCATATTGCAGGGTGTTCCTCCCCAAGAACTCAAGAAGGGCGAGGTTCATTAATAAAAACTGACACTACGCAAACTAAATCAAGACAAACATCCCAGGGTGTCAAATTCTTATGATCGTTTCTACTTGTTTTGCACATTTTTTGGCTTCACGACAAAATGAAAAATTATTGAACTGCTAAATTCTTTTTCAAAAGTTGTAACCCGGAGTTTTTGCTTTAAGAATCCGTTCCACTGAAAATAATCCACCAATGCAGCTGCCAACAGTTGTCGCCAGAGCTAATTTCCATAATCCTGATGAAAAGATACAACTGGGAATGAGCCAGAAGCAGAATAATTAATACTACGCTTAAAATTAGCATTTCACTCTGTTGCATTATTTATTTATTTTTTTTATGAACACGTTACCCTTGACTTGTTCACCCTTGCATGTTTTTGTTTCATATGCATTTTCTCGATGTTGTCAAATCAGAGTGAGCTCCATTTTGGCGGTTCCCCAGTCAATCTACACACACGCTCCTCCAATGAAATCACAGCCTATTGAAGGAGGGACTTCTAAAACAAAACAGGTGCAACCATGCAGTACATGTGGTGGACTTTATGAGCCCTTTTACTTTCTCCCAAAAAATTAAATCTACAAAAAGTGGGGGAAATCCTTGAAGCAAAACCTCCTGTAATTGATTTTTTTCATAGTCATAAGCCAGCTGAATTTAAGTAAGACCACAGAACACACCAACCAGGCAGACATAAAGTCAATGAATCACCAGTTTCCTGAATGGCAGCAGCGGATAAGACTGAGGAGCATCTTCTTTTGGACATCTGCACTGCGACCCCCCCAGGGACGTATTTTTTCCCCACTCTTCTTCTCTCCACACAAACCACCGCGTCGCAGCAGACCCGTCAGTGAAACTCCTTACTAGTTTATGTTATTGCTCTGATCCTGCACAGTACAGTGGAGAAGGCGGTGAGCTTCCAGAAAGCACCGTCCACACTGCCTCCTCTTAGTAAGTAAAGTAGGTAGAACTTTATTCTTTTTCAAGATATAAAATCACTGCTTTACAGCACCCAACAATGCGTAAAACATAGGATAAATTAAGAAACCATAAACCACAATGAGCAATTAGGTTTGCAAAGAGTATCATCAGGGCAGCTAGAACCTTTGCAGACACATTTGTATAAATTCAACCTGATTTGCCTCTTTTACTAAAACACACATTTACAAAATCTTTGTTTGTTTTCTCTTTTTATGCAATGTCTTCAATAAAAGCAGCTACGCTCAAATTTCTTGTTTGTGTGAATCAAACTGATCGTGACTCAAAATCTTTGGGTGCTGGTCCACTGACGTGTAATAGTTCTTCCTCCTACTAATCGCCGTAAGATTTGTTCGGTGAGTGGGAGGAAAAATAAGTTCAACACCGAAAGATTCCTTGCTTTAAAAGTGAAAATTCAAATAGTGGATTTCCTGACCTTACTCTCCCGTCCGGATTAAAATCGTTTTGTGCGTCGACCTCCCAACTTTTGCCATTTCACACCTAATGTCATTTCTCTGCAACCTTTGACAAAATTACAAAATGAGAAGTTATAAATATGGTGGAAAGATGAACTAAAAGCTGCAAAAAAACCCCCAACATATTCACCTTCATACCAGTGAGCTCAAATTTAATAAAAACAGGCTTTCAAGACCTTAAAGCCCACAGATACCCATCGCTGTTGCAACAAAGTAACCAGATTATCGCTGACATAAAGAGCAGTAGGGATGTGGGGGGAAAAAACGAGCTTTTCATTTTATTATTTTTTTTCATTTCTTGCTGCTGCTTGGTCAGCGGTGATTAAAAACACTGCAGCAGGAGAAATTAGAAAAATGTTAAGGCTGTTTTTTTGTTGTTTTTTTTTTTTAGCTAGCTTACAATCCTGACTGGAATATTAAAGTTATAAGACATGACAGATATGTATTCCATTTTTTGTCATTTGCACACACATTTATTTTAATTCCTTCTTTCCTGACTGCTGGTTATGTTTTGTTTCAGTTTTTACTACCACAACGCATTTATAGCGCCAGATCCAGAAAGTGTAATTTAATTAGAAAGATGCGCATGTGCAACCGACAGCGGCGAGGGTTTATTTTCTTTTTTCCCGGAGGTTTCCTGCTGCTGCCTCTCAAGCTCTCAATATGGTTACTAACCACACCAACACTCGCAGGTGTAACCTATGGCGATCCCTTTTGAGCTCGGCCGACAGCTGCCTTCACAGTTAATGGCGTCTCAGTGGTGCCGGTGTTTAATAGATGATAATCACAGCAGGACGGGAGCGGGACAGGCCAACGCGATTTTAATAGCTTCGGATGGATGTGTGTGTCTTTACAGAGGGATGAGGCGAGGAGAGACAGCGACATTTGCACCTACTCGCGCCGACTCCGGTATGACCTTCTTGGGAAGGAGACGGGAAAATGCCATCTCAATTAGCCCAATAACATGCTCCGCTTATCATCGCCGTGGCTGACCATAGAGATGCTCGGAGGAGCTGTGACAACTGGACTCTGAAGGCTTCCGCTTTAATTTGCAGTCCAAGAGTGACTCAAACGTTCCCAGATGTGACGCACCAGGTTATCGCCTGATCCTCATCGGTGTTGGATGATCAATACCTTGATCAGAAAGGTTTTTAAAAGTTAAGTCTT
This sequence comes from Xiphophorus couchianus, assembly GCF_001444195.1. Lineage (NCBI taxonomy): Eukaryota > Metazoa > Chordata > Actinopteri > Cyprinodontiformes > Poeciliidae > Xiphophorus > Xiphophorus couchianus. Next base: position 23,811,246 of record NC_040250.1, on the reverse strand, counting down.
TGGAATTTCACCATTTGAATAATTTCGCATAATATGATATCCATTTTCCCAACTTTATAAATTGGAGCATATTTAATTTAAGCATACCAGATTTTGTTGTCTGACATGCGTTTTAAACCCCTACCCAATAAACTCCCAACTCTGGTAGGTTAACACGTGACATCCAATTTTTACTGAGACTTTTACATCTGCTGAGTTTTACCCTGGTGAGAATCTGTTGGACAGAAAGCCTTCGACTGTTACTGAAAAGAAAGATGGCTTTGTTGGTGACTGTTTATTCAGTTTTGTTCAATTTTACACCTGTATTCTTTTAAATCTTAACTTGTTTGTTTACAATTCTCATTTAATCATCAAAAGTAAGGAAATAAGATGGGAAAACATTTATGTTTCATTGAGTTTCATTTAGCCCTGGTAGAGGGTTGATTCGTTTTCATGCTTCAAACATAGCTGAAACAGTATTTCTGGTGTGTTTCCGTCTTTGCAGTTTGTAAAGAATAAGAAATAAATTGTCAAGTTAAACTTCACAAACTCTGTGAACTACAAATCAGCCACGAATGCGGATCTCTGCTCCTCTTTACAAACTGCCAGAATAAAAAAGGTGGTGAACTGCAATACCCTTCAAGTAGTCTTTTATTTATGAGTTCAAATATTTTCCTTAGCAAGGAACATTTGAATAAGTGTGACTATTTGTGATATTAGATTAACAAAAGAACTTAAATTAAGGAAGGAAAAATATCACCGCATGCAACTCCAACGTTAAGAGAACCCTTCATTAAAATCATTTGGGTGCTTCTTACAGCCTTTAATTCTGACTTTAATCAGTGAGCGGATAAGTCAGCATTGTTAAAGCAGAAGCCCCATATACCCGTTTAACTGGCTCGTTAATCAACTTGCAATCTTTCCAATATCCATTTTCCTCTTGGAATAAAGAGCCTTTCACATACTTTGATCTGCTTGGACGGAAGCACAAACAGAAATGCACACAGAAACACCCCGATGTGGGTCTATCAACTTCTGCCAGACACACAATCGTTCAACAGGGAGCTTCAGTCCCTCGCATGGCTTTTAAACAATAGGAAACAGTGACCTTGGTTTCACAATGAGTCTGGGAAAAAAAACTGGGCCATTATTTCCTTAATACAGGGTACGTCCAGCCCTTCAAGCACTTTGGTTTCTGCCTTAACATTTAACCGTTCTTTATTGCTTGCTGACTAGGCTCATGGCGGCAAGGTCAATTACCAAGGGTTCCCCTAAGAAGGTGCTCTACTTAGCTCATCGTTTTGCATAAAGTCGTCGAAAGTAACCATAATGACCCTTGTAAAAGCCAGGCTGGGGGATTAAAGACTGCCCTTTCTGTTTTCACACACACCGCTGTTTTGTGATTTTTAGTAGTGCTACGAAATAAAACAAGTAAGGGAAGAGCTGTAAAAAGATTTAAGATCTCGCCACATTAAAAATATTCAGCATGCTGCCTTAAACAGTGGGGTCACTACATGGAAAACGTTACAGAGCGCATTATTTAAGACTTTCAACGAAAGAACAGAGCTCTCCCCCAGGCAACATTTGGGGCGCAATATGAGCTATAGCTGCAATTTTCCGTTGCTATCTAAGCGTGGACGGAGAAGTGGGCTGGAAACAGCAAATACCCGTGAAATTATTTGCATAGAGCGCCGTCTTAATGACATCAGGTAACTAATCCACCCCTCACCCGTCCCATTTCTCCTTAGTACACGAACAAAACAGAAATTTATCTTATAAATGTATTCATGTGCACATGAAATAAAACACACACACACACAGTTGCCTCATAAATTCCTAACCTGGCACCACTCTATGCAATCACACTGGCTATGCGTGGAGTACTCTACCTCTCGCTGGCAGAGCCTTCATCAAAGGTCACAAGCGAAAGAAGAGAAGAAGAAGAAAAAAACCCGCAGCACTGTAACCGTTACAGGCCTAATTTAGTAGAACATTGCATAAGCTCTGGGCTGTTGTCTTGCCAAGGATTTATGTTGTTGCGGCCCTATTGACTCGCACACCAGCAAGCAGTGAGCTATTCCCCCCACTGATGTTTACTGCACTTCAAATATGTATTACATCATATCATATCAATGGAATGAAATGTACCTACGTGATGGGAGCCGTTGCGACTTGTTGCCCAAGATAAAAAATGTTTGCTTCCCCAGAAGACCTCCAAACCCACCGCCGCTCTCAGACTGCGTTTTAGAAAAAAAAAAAAAAAGATGATGATGTTGTGGGGATTTTTCATCTATTGTCCGCCGACAACTACATCCAACTCCGCCCTCACCGAAAAGGCATTTGCTACATGGACTTGAAAAGCCGACTCAGCGGACCCCCACACTGCTCCCCTCTCTCCCTCCATGTGTGCCTGCACACTCAGAAACTAATTAACTGGACATTTAGTTCTGTCAAAAGCCTCGCGACTAAAACGCCCAAAGTTCAGCTTCCCGCAACTCAAAGAGAAATCATTCTTAAGCTCTGGTTAACAAGAATGTCATTTTGTGGGGAAAAAAATAGAAAGAAGGAGGGTTTAATGTGCATTGCAGGCACACATTTAAATCGGAACCATTCAGTTTGCAACGGCTTAATGGACTTTTTTTTTTTTTTTTTTTTACTTAAAAGACAACTTTTTTAAAACTAAATAAAAATAAAGAAAAATCAACCATGAACTATTTACAATTATTTCGACTTGGACCTTGAAGAAGACCTCTTTTGAGTCCTGAGCTCTCTTTTTGAAGTTAATGTGCTTATTAAAGATCACTGGGCTAATGACACCAGTAAAATTTAGAGGCAAGATTTAATGATGTAGAATATTGACTGATAAAACTTTCAGAGTAAGAATGTTACGCTATTGATCTTCTACTTAGGCTTTCCATCGAACCTAATGCTCGCTACCTTGACATCGAAAGGGGCGGGAGGCGAGGAGGGGGTGCATTTTGGAGAATTAATGGATATATGTTCTCAGGCTTGGATTCGCCGAGAGGTAGGACTATTAAATCGAACACCTCAAAAGCAAGCAGCGGCTTTGACAGAGCTAAACATAACCCTATCCTGTGCAGCACCTTATAGGCAAACATGACGAACACAGTCAGGTCGAGCTCAGACTCACGGGGTGCAGGTGCATTTCTGTGCTTTGTTCTGCCTCTATATGGCAAACAAATATCCTCTTCTGAAGCAGCGGCGGATCTCCTGAAAGAACTCTCATCCTCCGTAATTTGCCTTGGGCTGCATGCGGTTCGAGTCACTGTCAATCACTTAGTTTGATCCACTTTGGAGGACCGAAGTGGAAGCCCGTCACCGCTCTGGGCTGCAGGGAGTGCCTCCTCTTTTTGGGTGAAAGCTGACAACGACAAACATTCTCTTTAAACGGGCCCCTCTGAATATAATTACCATTCTACAGGTAATCCTCTCCCAAACCCCCCTCCCGACTCCCACACACACACACACACACACACAACCACCCTGCCACCATCTGGTTTTCTTTATTTTAAATTTTTCTGCCACTTGCTCTCTTTGGATGTGCTCATTTGAATAAAAAGCAAAAACCGTGTTCGTTAAATATACGATGTGTTTTCTTTCTTGGACATTATTATGGAGCCCTCACAGAATAGTTGCCAGAGTAAAAACGTCACTGAGCATTACGCCCCAGTATACAGAGGGTGCTGCAGACACTGACGATGCTAATGAATGCTTCGCACAGCCTCATTATGAGCCGCAGAGAGAGGTCGTTTTTCTTGGCTTTTTTCTTCTTTTTTTCCCCCATGGAAGTATTCCTTCAGATGGGGGAAATAGGTTGAGGTCCTCGGTGTTAGAATTAAAAAGAGAAAAAAGAAAGGGAAACGAAGGGACAGGAGGAATCATTAGTGTGTGTGTGTGTGTGTGACTTATATATATTAAAGATCTGAGTTTATGTTTTTCCTGCGGGGCTTATGTGATTTTGCTGTTTTAGTTTACCAGTTCCTGACAAATGAACAGCAAATTAGTTTAAGATTAAAAATCTGGGACCATTTTATAGACATAATTATGGCTCGAGTTCCACTGCCACTCCGGGGGAACTCGCGCAGTTAGAGGATATTTTCCATCCCCGCACAGTGAAATAAGGGTTTAATTTCTGTAACCAGGGGTGGGGTTCTCAGAAAACAAGTCAACAAGGCACAGATAATTATTGCTACTTTTACTGCTCAGAACTGCATTTATAAGAGCTACGAGTTTAAATTTGTACCTGGAAGCTGCAGCAGGTAACTTTGATCAAAGTATGTTTGAAAGTATGTAAACTGTCACAATCTCCTGACAGTATAATAGGATAGGTCTTAGCACTGTCAGTCATGCTTGTGTACATGCTGCTAAATGTGCTAATATCGGAGGAACAACTTACCAATTCAGGAAAATTGTTTATCCGTCACCCGGCCATGCTAACAGTGGGAAGGAGAAGCAGAAAGCAAATGTCAGCCTGTTTTAATTATGTTTGACTTTTTCTGTTCATCTTCAAACATCAGTTTTCAGCCAGGATTTAAAAACACAAATTCTTGGTCAACTATTATTAAAGGGACCACAGCTGTGGTTTTACACAGCTAGGTTAGGCACACGTCAACAGGCCCATGCAGATTTTCTGGTGAGATCTAACATGCTAACGATTAGATCAGATATACAAGTGCAGCTTAAAAAAATAACCAGAACACATGGAAAAAGTCAAATAGTTTTTTAAATAAAACACAAATCGTATAGATTTCTTAGATAAAGTGATATATTTCAAGCCTTTATTTCTAGTCAGTTTGATGATTATGACTTAGGATAAATAAAAAAGGTATATTAAAAAGAGAAATGTCCAGCTTCTGAGAAATATGATAATTTCCATGCGTAACACTGGTTTATCACTCCGTCACTGAGCTTTTACTATTATAAGCAAAAATAAAAAAATGTTCTTCAGTGCGAATGGAAAAAAATATCATCCCCATGTAAGAAAGATAAACATGTGATGCATCATGATTAAACAATCTTGAAATATGTGTCCTTTGATTAAATTTCAAAATATTGATCTGGACAGAGAAATGAACAAACTTATAAACAAAATAAAAACAATCTAAAGCACGTGTGAAAAGTAGAAGAGCTGAAAATACTTTAAGCAATACAAATATTCGCACCAACCTTTTGCGGTTGCATAATTACGCTTTTTCATTAATAATACGTATGAATAATGTATTTGAAGAAGTTTCATTATTTAAACACCAATTTAAGTACCAATTAGTGTTTGTTGTGAAAAAGTTTGCTCTTGAATTTATTCCATCTTTAATGTACGTTGATGAGAAAACACTTCAAATATTAAGAATTGAATCATAATACTTTCTTGAAACTACGAATTCAACAACCAACCACTGATGCATCACTCCAATATGAGCAACAAGCAGCAAGCCGACTTGTTGGGGGGGGTTTTTCAGCTTGAAATGCTTCCACTGGGTATATTTTCATTCCAGAACAGAAAGGCACAAGAGGAAAATTATTCTTCTATAATTACAAAGCAGAAGTTAAAAACTCTACCACCTTCTAAGGGATGTCTGCAGGGACAAACTACGCAAACTTGAGACCGGTTCTGCACCTCGATTTCTAAGTGTGCAGCACAGATGGGAGAAACAGGCTTCCTATTTTTCATTCGCTCCCTTTTTAATACAGCTCACATGGCCAACAAATTAGATGAGCGAGTATCCCCTCCGTAATTTTATGCACAAGTTATCCATATTTTTGCGTAATAAGCTCGAGGTCCTGAGACAAAAACCGAGCCTGCCAATTAAGACACTCACTTCCAATCTTCTCACTTTCTCCTTCTCTTCATCTTCTTGATTTCTACCACCTCTCCTTCTTCTCTCTTGATTATTTCTGATGCTGCAGCCTCACCCCCTTACCCTCCACCCCTCACCGAGTTCCCTGTCAGCATCTCAACCTCATAATTAGCCAGCATTAATTAGAGGCACTGGCATAATTGTTAATCATTGGTTGCGCTGGAAACATCTCAGAGAACGAACAGAATGCCAAGCATGGCGCAGGGGGAACAGCAGCTCCGCAATAGGGACAGAGCCGAAGAGATGCACAGAGATGATTGCGAGCGCACTAGGAAAGTCTCATAATGCGACGTGACTAAATCCCCGAGAACTCGGTTTTGCTGCTCTGCCTATGGAGACGGCAAAGAAGTGAGCTCAAGCTGGTGGGTAATTTATTAATGACTCTGGGCCCTCTTTTATCACCTAATATTATCACCCCAGGAGGACGATTCTGCGAGGGAAAACAAAAGCCGTGGATGTTGGTGTTCAGATTCTAAACACGCCTAATGGCCGCCTCGACGGAAGGCGCGAAAAAGGGAAGCGGTGGCAGTAGTTTGATCATGGAGTCTCCTCGGCCCGCAGCGGCCGACTGCACCGATGCCTGTCCATCTCCGATTACCGTCTAATCGAATTCAGCCTCATGTCTGGGCGCTCCCGCGGGTCTGCTCTGGCGGTCGGCTCCTGTGATAAAACATTAAAACAAGACACCACCATTTCATTGCGGAACGAGGCAAAGGGGACATCAAAACGCCCGCACTGCCTCACAGTCGCCGTCTCCCGCTCTATCTGTCTTCCTCTGCTTGTGTTTGTTCACTTGTTTGCATCTTCTCACTCCCCGTCTAACCCCATTGCCAATGATGATGATGATGACGATGACGAGAGGCGAGTTCAAAGTAGTCGGCCGCGCGTCTTGTCGTCGTCGTCAGACGGCACCTTTCAAAGGTTACGCGGCTCATTCTTTATTCTCCGTGTCAACTGCCCGTAAATTTTTATAGCTTTGTGGTAAGACCTCGGCTATTCAAATTATCTTGTCACAATGCATCCCTGAGCAGGAATAAAGCCCTCCTTTATGGGAAACTGTAAACACTCGCTGTGCTTCATGGGGAACAATAGCCATTTATAAGAGTCCAGCAGAAGCCATGTCCAAAGGGGCCAGTAAACTTTTTTCCTTTTTCTCTCTCCTCCGTCCCCTTTCCTCCTGCCTCTCCATCCCACCTCCCATTGTATTTTCCTGCCTTTATTCAGCCACCTATTTTTTTTCTCTCTTTTTTTCCAAAGCCTAGCCCAGATCAGGCTGGGTTTTAATGAGAGCCGCAGCCTCAGTCTGAGCCCTCCTCTCTATGCAGCTCCATGAGCCTCGTAATCCGCCATCGATCCTTCCATGAGTTGTTGCTGTCAGCTTTCTGAAATAACAGAAAGCCAAACGCCCCCCCCCCAAAAAAACTAAGAAACAAAGCGCCATTCCAATTAGTCCAGGTAATAATTGGGTTTATTACAGTGGCGGGGAACGACTCAGCAGAGCGTGAAGCATGTCATCGCTTCGCTCACCGCAGAAGCTCCTCCGAGAGCTTTCGGCAGTGACACGGTGCCCTTCTTGCCAGCCTGCATCCTGCCCTTTTTTTTTTTTGCCAGCTCATATCCAAAAGCAGAAAAGCTTTCGCTGCTTAGCTCGGCAACATGAAGCCGAGTAAGCACTCCGTTTGAATGTGACTATAATCCTAATTACACACGGACGGCCGTTTTAGCTTACCTCCTCGCGATACATAATAAACGTATCTCTCGTAAGAGATGAACTTTGTGCCGCCAAATGTCAGTTACCTTGCTTGAAAAGCTCAAGGACAGATGAGAGAGATAACCTTTGAGAGGAGTAGGGAGTGCTACAATATGCCTTTCAAAGCTTTTGTTCCAACAGTCTGTCTCACCTTTGAGTAATACACTGGACAACTTTCCGATTCTTTTTGCCCTGCCTTCACGGTGCTGAAGTTGTACAATGAGTTCATTTGAATGACAAAGAGAATCGTTTAAGCGGCGAACCAGACATTTTATTTTCACCGGATAATAGCTACAATGTCTGATACAGGAACTGTGGTTAATTCACCACTTCTGGGTTTGTGCTTCATACATATTTGGCTTTGGACAGCCAGAACAACCCCCGTGGTATATATGAATATCATTTTGAGTTCAGGTGGCTTTGTTTGTAGGCGTGTACACACACACACACACACACACACACACACACACACACACACCCATAAACAAAAGTCATGATTAGATACATACCTCAACTTAAAAGTCACAATTTCCTTGTTGAGAAGAATAAACCAAAATGTTCGATTTTTTCATTTCTTTTTTTTTTTTTTGCTGTAGTCAGTAATGAAACCAGATCGTTTACATTTCTCCACAGTATTTCCATTTTATTGGTATGTTTTAGTGAGGGACCAGTACATGACTGGTGAGACAAGAGCTGTGATTAGATTTTTTTTCATGAAGTAAAGTTGTTATACAACAAAAAAACTCACTTCGAAATGGTCAAGGTCGTAGGAGTTTCTTAATAAGGCTTCTGATAATGAAAAACAGTTTTTCAGTCATTTAGGTCAGTGGTCCCCAACCACCGGGCCGCGGACCGGTACCGGGCCGCGCAAGAAATAATGAACTACTTCCGGATCTTTTATTTTGAAAATCCTAAACCGGATTTTACCGGTTATGTCTTGCGCGTCAAAATTGAGCCAACTTGCAGCAGAATGAGTAACAAAACAACATTGGAGTACTGCACCCCCCCCCCCCCACCCCAACAACAGCATCGGACTCAATACTTACGACGCGCACCACCACCACCCCCCGGTCCGCAGCAAAATTGCGAAGGGCTGACCGGTCCGCGCGACTAAAAAAAGGTTGGGGACCGCTGATTTAGGTGTTTTTATCCCCCCCCACATATGGAAAATCCAGGGTTTGTGTAGTAATTGAATGCACCGTAGAGACACACCTGGTAGGGAAGACCCTTATGAGTCACTAAGACTCACCTGAACACATTTGTACCATCAATTTTCTGCTGATATAAAGACGCCTGTTGCACTGGCAGCTGGCTGAAAGCTGCAAGCAGCTAGATTTGAACTTTAGCTATTTATTTTCACACTTGACTTGATGCAATTTCAAGTAAACAGTTCAAGTTAATTTTAAAAATGGGATAATCCATGTTAATGAAGATTATCATGTTAATACATGAGATTATAGCCAGGTGGCTAGTTTCCATCTCGAGTCCCATTGGCAGATTGGTGTTCAAAAACATGGATAAAACCCACAAAATAAGTACTGCATTAGAAATCAGTCAAGTTTATTTTTACAACACATTTGAGAAACAGTGTTTTGAATCATGAAAACATCATAAGATAAGATAAGGAAATTTTATCTATATAGCACATTTTCAGCAACAAGGCTATTCAAAGTGCTTTACATGAATTTGAAGGAAATACAACAAAACAACAAACCAAAGGAAAGAGCAAAAGAAGAAAAAAGAAAAGTTTAACCCCACGTTTAAGGAGAAGCAGTCCATGATTTATAAACTAGCAGAGTTTTCTCCGGATTCTTGTTCTGATAATGTTGAACTACGGTAATGAGTAGTTTCTCTAGATAAGCTAATAAGTTCCTCTGGATCCTAAATTTGTTCTCATTCCTGCTTTGGATTGAGTCAAATCCTCTGGATCTTTTTGCTCCAACTATAGATTTGATTCATGTTCTGGGTTAAATTAACATAAACACATCACACAGTTACCAATTGTGAAACCAGTAACAGACATTACATGTTGTCAATTCATTAAAATCATCAATATAGATCAAATATTTTGGCTGACGTTCCAGTTATTATGGGTTAAAAGCAACTCTAAACCAGTGCAGTTATATCCTTGGTTTACAGGAAATCAGTGTTTCAGCTGTTTTAGAGTTTTCTGGAAGTTTGTTCCAGATTTGTGGTGCACAGAAGCTGAATGCTGCTTCTCCATGTTTGGTTCTGTTTCTGGAGATGCAGAGCAGAACCAGAACCAGAAGACCTGGGAGGTCTGGAGGGTTGATACAACAGCAGGTCTTTAATGTATTGTGGTGCTAAACCGTTCAGTGATTTATAAACTAACAACAGTATTTTAAAGTCTATTCTCTGAGCTACAGGGAGCCAGTGTAGGGACTTTAGATCTGGAGTGATGTGCTCCATCTTCCTGATTTTAGTCAGAACATGAACAGCAGCATACTGGATCAACTGAAGCAGTCTCATTGATTTTTTTAGGCAGACCTGTGAGGACACTGTTGCAGTAACCAATGTGACTAAAGATAAATGAGTTTCTCTAGACCTTGCTGGGACATTAATCTAATCCTGGTAATGTTCTCCAGAAGGCTGACTTTGTAACTGTCTTTATGTGACTTTGAAGGTTCAGGTCAGAGTCCATCACTTCACTCAGGTTCCGGGCCTGATCACTCATTGGGGCCTGCCCATAGCAATGCATAAGGAGAGCATTGTTTCACTGCAGTCACTGCTCTCCTTATGCATTGCATGGCAGGCACCTATTGTTCTACACCCAATAGAACGCCTCTTTATTTATTATTCTTCCGCGGCCGTTAATGCGGCTCGTACCGCTGCGAGCCCACCCACAAAAGTGGTATCAAAACGTGCGGCCCGATGCCGGGCTATTACTTGCAGTGGTATTCGGAGTTACGATGGCGACGTAAAAAGCGAAAAACGAGCAAAATTTCCGACTGCCGAAACGCAGAGTGTAACTGACACCAACTGCCGCAGTGTGAAATGAAGTGAACTTTTGACCCTCCAAAAATTTTGAAATTGCCGTCACGCCCACAAATATCGCCATATCGGCATCAAACTCGGTCATGACATCGATACGCATGCCTGCTCCGGTAAAATGTTTTCAAAACTTTGCTAGGGCTTACGGTTTTCTGTCAAGGTGCTTCAGAGCGAAATCATGTGCCTGGATAAACTGATGCTCTCCCTGATTCATTTCCATGTATTTCTGAAAAATTTCAGACCTCTGCACACACCATCTTTCTCTCATCGCTGTTAATAATATGAGTGAGGTAGAGATATGAATCGCGGGACTATCGGAGACGACAAATAGCCCTCTAATACGCTATTGCTCTTTCGGGCATCATATAACTGATTTAACCCAATCACTGTTACTCATGAGATTAGTTTGGACATTTAAAATAAAGCTTACTAAAAATTTCAAAATAAAAGCCAGAATATTCCTCTCAGGTCTTTCAGAAAAACTAACTACTTCAAACTATTAGAATTCTGTCTCTTCCTGTTTGTCTCATTCACATGACAGCTGAGCTGCTCTTTAGAACTACGATGACTGAAGGTTAGGACTACAACATGGCGGACACTCAGTGCCTACAAAAGAGGTCAGAGCCGAATGTAAGAACTACAAACATGGTGGAACTGTCAGTTACTACAGAGGAGGACTGAGCTGGCCTATAGAACTACTTGTGTTTTGGGCATTTTATAATTGATTTTATCCAACCATTGTTACACATGGGATTAGTGTGGCCATTTAAAATGAAGCTTACTGAAAATTTCAAAATAAAAGCCTTGACAATTTTTACATGAGATTATTGCTCTTTTGAGCATTATAGAAACGATTTAACCCAATCACTGTTACTCACAAGATTAGTTTGGACATTTAAAATTAAGCTTACTTAAAATTTCAAAATAAAAGCCTTAATACTCCCCACTGGTTAGTGCACCGCCGTAGGCCTGTATTATCTTTCTCTCTTAGGTTAGTGCGCTGCCTTGTGTAGCAAGGCAGTACATTAACATTAGCACAAACATTAGCATTGCACTGCCTCCCACTAGTGCACCGCCATAGGCACAAATATTAGCATTTCACTTTCTTCCACTATGATCCTTTTCCCTAACATAAGCATTATAGCTATTTCTAATACATTAGCTATGTTTAGTATGCTCAATGGAGGAAGTGAATGTAAGACAACATGCTAGTGCAGGGGTGGGCAATCCTGGTCCTCGAGGGCCGGTCTCCTGCAACTTTTAGATGTATCTCTACTCCAACACACCTGAGTCAAATAATGAGGTCATTAACAGGACTCTGGAGAACTTGACTGCACTTAAGAGGTGATTCAACTATTGGATTCAAGTGTGTTGGACCAGGGAGACATATAAGAGTTGCAGGACACCGGCCCTCGAGGACCAGGATTGCCCACCCCTGTGCTAGTGATACCCCACATGCTACTCACAGCATGCATGCTAACATTAGCATTTTGGCTAATTTCAACTGATACACTTACTTTAACATACTCAATGGTGCAAGTCCATGCTAGTCAACATTCTTGTAATTCTCCACATGCTACTGTGTAATTTTTTTGCTTAGCATTGATGCTAATTTTTAGCATCAGAACGCTGTGTCTAAACCAACCAGCACACTTTGGCAGGCCCCGGTTAAATTTCTTCAGGAATTTTCTAGTTTGTAGTTATAATAACTTAAACTGCTTGCTGACACTTGATTGTTCCTCTTCAGTTTTGGTTTTGTTCAGCTGGAGTTGCATAAGATAACAATGAAATCCATACATATTTGAATACAATCAAATATGTATTGACATTTTTGGCTTTCCAAGGGACAGTTTTTAAAATGTTTTTCTTTTTTTTATTAAATGAAACAAGAAGTGAAAGGTACCTTTTGTTGCTCAGAACTGTGTTTTAGTATGAGTTTTTCTAAGTTGTATTGAACAATCACCCCACAACCTGGCCTTGTTTCCTCACTGCTGGCATAAAGTTTCTTCACTTGCAATTGTTGAATTTCTTTCTTATTGATAATGGGAAGTTAAAAAAACCTTCCTCTGTTTGGGAGTCACTTTTAAAAGTTGGATTGGCAGAACGTAGAGTTATGCACTTTAGTTTGCGCAAATGTTCCTCTCGTGTAAAGGTGCCATTAAACTCCTACTCCACTACAAGTACTGATGCCTCGCAGCAAGAAGGTCACCTGGAGTTTTCATCACAGACGCACAGAGACCGAATGTCGAACTGAATCTGAGGATTTTCTGACCTGTGATCAGTTGTTTGGAAACACAAGAGTCGGATATTTTTCTGAGTAATCAACACGCCGTACTAAGTGTTGCTGCTAACATTGGTCGGGATACTGTGCCAACACAAAAGCTGAATTTTAATGATGAGACCCATAAAACAAAATGTTTTCCCTTGAGCTCTTTAATATACCCATGTGTTTTCTTAATGAAAGTTTCCACCAGTGGGTCCAAAACATGGCCAGCCATATAGACAACAGACAGAGGGGTAACTTCCCTGGAGAGCGTGAGAGGCCCCCTCGTCAGTGATTTTCAGCAATGCAACTACAACCAATTATTCACAGTGATTATACTTTGTAGTTTTTAACCTTCACTACAAGCTCCATGAAAAGGTATAACCATAAAAAAAAAAAACTTTGAAGGAATTTTGCAGACACAAATTTCTTGTCTCACTTTTGAAGCAAGGACAAAGAGAAAGCGAACAACCCAGCGTTAGAATACACTGCTCAAGAAGTGAGATCACCTTAATGTCGGAGACAGTTGGCAAGAGTCACAGACTTTAATGAATAAAGCCTGAGAGATAAAGCTTAAACCACACAGACAGAGAACAGCAGTCACATTGTTTCTCAACTTAAAATCTTTTTAACAAACCAGGCAAGTCGTGGCTTTCATTTCTCCCTCAAAACAGTTCAAAACCCTAAAATACTATTCTATTACTGACAAAGTTAACCAGGAAACAGTGACGTAGACAAGTTTAAACTGGTGTGACTAAATTATAATGCGGACAATATTCAAATAATTAGGACTCTCATTCCATAAAACAATATCCAATGGTTGCAGGTTAAAGACAAAGTACCACATCCCTCGGAAAAAATTAGGCAGACCCTCAGTTTGAGTTAAGATAGGGTCTAGTTTTATTTTTTTCAAGGGAAATTACCCAAAATCAGGAACAAGAAGCAAAACCTTTACAGACCCCAAAATCAGTGCATCTCCAGTAGAAAGCTAACAAAAAGTAAACTATTTTTCTTCTATTATGTTGAGACATGCCTGTGCTGCCTTTCAGGCTGTGAGAGAGATAGATGTAAAGTGGATAACAGGAAGGCTGAACAGACAAAAGCAAAGTTGCTCTGTTTTACTCTTAAGGCTACGGTACATAATTTTTATTTTAAAAAAATAAAAGGTTTTCTTACATATTTAATAAAATGTCACCATGTCGTGGCAGGTCCTTTACCTTCACTCTGTGCTGTATTGCTAGCTTAAGAAATGGACCGCTACCCAGACAAAAACAACCACACTAAGCCAGGAGGAGCATCTTAGCGCTGTCAATCAACCTCATAAACGCAGCACTAAATGTGCTTACGGTGGAGAAACAACTCACCATTACAGAGAAGCTGTTTATTCACCGTTATATACAATAAGCTCTGCTGACAGAGAGAAGCTGAAGTGGTAGCAGAGAGCGAGGGATGGAGAGCGTGCACACGGGCCTGTTTGACAGCGACAAGACCCGCCTCCTGGCTCTGATTGGTTGTTTCTTGTTAGCACTGGGAGAAAGCAGAGGATCGTTTTTTTTTTTTTTTTTTAACAGACATTAGAAAGTCACTGCAAAGTGACAGTTTCAACAAATATGTAAAATAAATAATAATGATTTCAAAGTTACATGCTGCAGCTTTAAAATCTACATTCGTCAAGGAACACAACGCAGTTTTTCATAACGCAAACTGTTGGTTGCAGTAAAAATATGGCTTGCAATAACTGAACAAATATAAACACTGTTAATCTTCCTGCTTTGGGTTTATGGCAATCATAAATTCCAATAATGGGAAGTTTATTTAGCTACTTGTAAGTTATTTATTTATTTATTTTTTTAAAAAAAGAAAAAAGCTGCTTCTTGTCATCATATGCTGTTTTGGCGTTCAATCAAGTAGTTGTAATTCCCTAACGATTTAATCACCTTACCGCGCGCACTTTCCTTCTGAAATGTTTTATGCTTCATCAAACGCTTTGATACCAAATATATCACAGGCACAGAAAGCCTTAAAGCATTGGTCCTAAATAATTAGCAAGCTGTTATTGCAGTCCAGGCAATTCTTCGCTATGTTTGTTTTAAGCACAGTGGTTTTGCGATGATTATATATTTACAATATATTGAGCAGTCCAACGCTACCCTCGCTAACTGGCCTATCACTTATGTAAGGTGCTTAAGCAAGCTTTGTATGTGAACTGTGCAATACCTTCTTTTTAATACGAGTAAAATTTCACTTTACAACGGCTCCCTCTGCTGCTTCTTCCTACCGTTAAAAAAAAAACGTGTGTGTTAGGTTAATTGGTCACTTTAAATTGCCCCTATGTTCGAGTGTGTGTGCATGGTTATTTGTCCTGGCTGTCTCCAAGGATAAAGTGGGCGCAGAAAACGAAAGGAAGGGATGGATGACTAATCATTTAAACTGAAAAAAGGAACCCTTTCAGGCAAATTAGACAGGAAAGAGTTTGCAGCTTTCTGTCCACCAGTTCCATCTCCGATTCCAAGAAAAATAAGCTTCCGAATATTTGAATAACTGGGCAAAGCCAGAAACGCAAATGTACGACTTCCAAGACTCAAAGCCAGTGAAAATGAGTAACATTTGGTACAAAAACTCACAAGCGTTAGGGAGGCTTAAATGTGCCTTCGCACTCCTCCTCTCTGAAGTGTATACAGAGAATTGAATTGCGCCCCTCTGGAGGGAGAAAGAGAGATAGAGAGGAGGAAGAGAAAAGAGTGAGAGAGAGGCAGAGAGAGATGTGCAAGAGAGAGAAAAAGAGAGGATAAGAGTAAATAGAGTTTTCTTGTGTGGAAATACAGTTTTTTTCCCCTCCTCCTGGCTTTGCAAAGAGCAAACATCAGGAGTATCAACTCGGAGATGGAGACTAGGCTGGCCAGTGCTGCCTGCGCCGCGCGTTTCCATGGCAACAGCTAAACCATCTGATGATGCGAGGTAGCCTGATTGTCACAAACACGGTCACCGGGACCCGGCTGTCAAGCTGCTGGGGGAGAAGCACTCAGAGCACTTACAGGCCTGCTCTCCTTTCCTCGGTGTACTGTACCCTTATCCGTCACATCCTGCCAAGCTCGGCTCGGTGAAGGACAGGCAAGTACTCGCACACTTTTATACCCCCAACCTCCTCTCCCTGCACGCACACACACACACACAACTTGCCGCCCCCACCCTCCACCCCCAAGGCCTAAAACGCACTGTGTAAAATCTGTGTGGGCTGTTTGAAGCCGCCTCTGATTTGTAGCATCAGGTCTTCCAAGCCTTTGATGTCAGAGAAAACAACAGCGAGTACACTGAAGCCCGGTGCCATTAGAAATAGTTTTTTTTCCACACTTTTATGTGCTGATTACGTATTCCGTGTAAAACGCCATCTCCGTTTTCTTCCCGGTTAGCCGCGGAACAGCCAAACCGTGAAGGTGTTTAATAAAGAAGAGTGGAGCGAATGATGATCTTTGTCTCGGCCCGACCCCGTCAGCCGTCAGCCCCCCCTCCCCAACCACTTTCCCGAGGGAGGTAACCGATGGGCAGCGGCCACCTGCTACTGGGAGTGCCACACTTTACTGGTGCCATGAAAAGACAGAGGAAGCTCTCCACAGGCCAATCAAAGCATACCAGCAGCTGGCTGGATGCCCTCCTCAGCCCAGCTCTCTCTCTCTCTCTCTCTCTCGTTCTGTCTCGGTGTCGCTCTGTCTCAATCTGTCGCTCGCTTTCAAAAACCCACAGTGCCTCTCTCTCTCTCTCTCTCTCTCCGAACGCCCTGTCCTTTTAACGTCATCCTCCGTGGAGAATGTCTCCGTCCTCCAGCTCCCAGTTGGGTAACAAATATTTACAGTGCTGCCCTGATTCACTCTAGGTTAATTACTGAACGCTAAGTAGGCATCATAGACGTGATTCTTTAAAAAAAGACAAGAAAAACAAGCGCACGTGAATAAACACACACGGAAAATTGACTGTCTCGGGCACAATCAGTGCCCGCTCGCGACCTGCCCTCTAGCCCCAGAGGCATAATGCAGTTTATTATAGACATGTGAAGACTTAATTAGATGTGTATAATGCATGCTGTCCGGGGACCGCTATCTGTACGGCTGTATAAAACTGGGACGAGTATAAAACTGGCTGCGCTGACAGCCTGTATTAGTAAATCTCTTTGTGCTACGTTGGCGATGAGAGGCGGCTCGGCGGTAAAGCTCTGTTTGCTCCTCATTATGACAGATATACGTTGCTTTTCCAGCCAGTAGAGGCAAAATAGTTGGAAATATTTTGCACGCGAATGTCTTTGCACTTTTCTTTTTTTTTCTTTTCAAATAATTGGCTCTCTGTATGCGGAGCAGTGGCAGAAGTTATAAGTAATGAGCATCATCATTAAACAAAATACAGCCCGACACACCTTTTGGCTCCGCATTTGACAACTCCGGTAGTGACAGCTGGCGTTTCGGAATGTGTGTAAGAACACTTTCCTTCAAACTCGGCTTGTAAAGAACTTCTCAAGACTGCTGAGAGTTTTTTCTTTTCTTTTTTACATCTGCGGCAAATCACTCAGCTATAAGCCCAGTGCCCTGCTCCAGAGAAAGCCTTAAAGATTAGCAGTTAGATTGCAATCTTTACTACAAACAGCCTTTCCAAGTGAAGGAGGGGAGTAAAAGCTGTGCTGATGAGGAAGATTAGCCTAGGCCGAAACAACAGAGGCAAAACTAATCTACTCAAAAAGAAGAAGAGGACGGTCACATAAAAGGAAGAGGTGGCAGACGGAGACAAACGTTGAGGCGAGCTTTACACTAAAGGAAATATTTATGACTTGGCAGTGGGCATGAAGACGCAGTCGGAGCTTTGGTGAATCAAACAGAAACAAAAGAGGTGGGGGATCGATAAATCCATACAGGTCCAGAGCGGCACCAGATTCCCTGACATTTGTCACATGCATTATTGCTTCGTCAGACAGGACCGTGACCCGAGTGACATTGCGGGGCCCCTCGTTCATCCAAGCCGGAAAAAAAAAAAGATGCAGAACCCACGCAAAGTATTGAAGAAACTGCCGTTAAGAAACGGGGGGGAAAGAAAGAAACAGTTTCTATTTGCTCTTCTTGGATTTATGTTGCATAGAACCCCAGCGGATCCCATTAAAAAAGACCAAAACAAACAAGGAGGTAGCCCATCTTTCTCACCGGCTCTTTCTCTGCGCCCTGCCTGGCAGCCCCCTTCTCCCATTAGTTCTGAGTGAAGAGGTAAATTTGTGAAAAGAGGTCACAAATGCCCAGTTTTTCTTTTCTGCCAAAGTAAAGCAGAGGGGCCCGCTAGCTTTAAGTACACTTTCGTTATTGAAAACAGATTCAGTTGTGCTTTTAGTGGACCATTTCCAGTACATATGAACACATTAGCCTGTAGATCAGATCTAAGTGTTGCTCAGTTACTGTCTATGCTGATTAACTGGAATTAAGACACAGTGTCCTTTGGATTTTCTGGGGTTTTTTCTAAAGCAGTTCATTTGGAATGGATTTTCAGCTAAAGGTATTTGTTTGTATCGTTTCCCTTTAGCGTCACTACAGGCTAAAACCAAAAAGAAATACATTTCAGTTCCAAGTTGGAGTTACTGTGTAAGTCATAAGCAAAGTGCTATAAAAAATAGATTTTCTTGTGTTTCTCTGTACTATCAAAGAGTAATATTTACTTTAATTTTTGAAAGGCTTTTTCCAAAAAAGTTTCCCAAAATTTGCTGGACAGCTTCAGATGGCAAAAGGACGTCTGGACTTCTTCCTTGATCCATTCCCAATATTTGTATATTTCGTTTTGTTTTGCTCTCCAATTGCTTTGTCATATACCTCTTTTCAACCTGGCGTCGATCAATTGCATTCATCTTTCTTTCTTTTCTTCTTTTTTTGTGTCCGACCTCATTCACCTCTGTCCTTCTTTCATGTGTCCTCCTTTTCTTCCTTTGAATCTTTTCTTATTTCCTTCCTTCCAGCTTCTGGTCTTCTTGTATGCCTCTCATTTAAAGCTAATATAAATTCTTAAATCGACATACGGGACTGAGAACTCTGAAAAGTTGAGTCTGAGAAGTCTGCCGTTTCTTCATGAAATTTTGAAGGAACCCTGGTGATCTCTCCTTTCTCTCGCCTCTACGGCGATGCCATTATCCATTACAGCCGATGGGGTCTACAAGCCTCTGATGTGCTTGCAAAAGGTTATTTTATTTTAACTTTAATATGATTGAAAAGGGTGCTTCAGGTTTATTATCCACTAGACTTCGAGTAGATTTCGCTTGAGAATATTTCCTCATCTCAAAAAAAATTTACTTTATAAGTACTTTATTTACTTCAGACATGTTCTTCATAGCTAATTAGCTGATGAAAATCTGTTTCATGATGCTGCAAAACACGCAGCAAGTTCAAATGCTGCTGTCACATAACTCTTTCTTTGGGAAATTTCATTTGCCATTCCTTAAAAACAGGCTTAATTAGGTGGAATTAAACACAGCGGTGAAGTTGGAGCGAACAGATCCCAGCGGACTAGGTGTTTTCTAACAACAAATTAATATTTCATTTATCGTCACATAGTAATTTAATTCCAGTCACCGCGCGGCTCGGCTGAATCCAAACAACTCTTGACTGTATATGTCGCTCTCAAATGGGCCTACCAGCAGTTTTTTTTTTTATTGCAGTAGAAATAGTGCTTTAATGAAGATGAGCTCCGTAAGTACAAACACTTAAATAATGATTATTATTTTCACAGGTGTGTTTCTGTGAGCAGAGTTCTGTTCACCTCGAGCTGTTTGTGGAGCAGCCTCAATGTGACTGTGGCTGTTTTTGTGTGCACTATTGAAAGGCAGCAGCGGCTCCCATTCATTACTCTATAAATAAAACCCTGGCCAAAAAAAAAAAACATTATTTAGTTCTGGGATAAAACAGCAAGACCAGCTGGAGAATTTAGGGATTTACCAAACACAAAGAACAAGCTAGAAAAAAAGAACAGAGTTGGTGTCCTCTGTGTAATATACGATTATTAAAATACCAGCAGAAACAACAGGGGCACTTGTGTTGGTGGATGCTGCATAATGCTGCGCTATGATGCCATAATTTTAATCAGTCAACTGAAAGCCCACATTGCTTCTGGTGCATATGTTATGGGGTCAACAGTGGCCGTTTTTACAGTACTAAGTCTACTCGCATTACAAATGGATTTACATTTCAATGCAGTTTGAATACATTTGGAGTAAAATGTTCCACAACTTGGTTAGGAAACGGCTTTGATGGTTTTTTGAAAGTGGCTTCTTAATATGTGATAATTACGTAGTAATACGATGTTAAACGCAGATATAATTGGTGTGGTAGGGATTGTCATTTCAACATAAACCGACCATGGTCCAAACTGCTCCTAGCTGAGAGTCTGAAGAGGCGGAAATCCGATCGGATTCAAAAGTAATTTGTTCTTAAAAGCTAATTGTTAAAACATAATAAAATGAACGCTACTTTTTTTTTTTTTTATTACATTCACTTCCTTTCCGGCAGGTTGTTTCTACAGACAAAAATCCTTAAGGACCGAGACATACGTTGAAGTCTTTTTGGTTTTTCCCACTAGGCACGGGCCAATTACTGGTACCATACCAACAGTTTTTTTTTTGTTTTTTTAATGAGAGAAAAAGTGACCAGAATTTTCTCTGACTATGCAGCACATATAGTACTACTGTACTGTCCCTCCTCCACAGAATAATGATAATTAGCTGATAGAAGGCTACTGCTTTTGCCTTGCTTATAAGGACGACAAAAAATGGTTGTTTGGAAGTTTAATGTAGTATCAACACACTTGAAGCTAAAAATTCACCATCCATCAATATCATTAAGGTAATTTTAGAAGTGTTCAGCTGCAACCTGCTTACCTGGCAAGATATCCAGAGTGTTTAGCTCATGTCAACTAGGCTGTTGACATGAGAACATACTTTTAGAAAAAGTATAACTACTGATATGTTAAATACTCAGCATGGATGGTTACCTAGAGTAACTTGGCAGTGCTTACACCCTGCAATTCAATCAGCCAGGCCTGCGTTACAAGCCATTGCCCATCCTCCAAACACTACCGGGGAAGAAATGCCACAATAGGGCAGAAACAATTAAATAGGTCACCTCAAACTAAGGTTAGTGTATATGTACACCCTGACATACTGTATAGTTGTGATGATGCCCTCATTTGCCAAATGTCTCCTTCTCAAATGAGTAGAACAACAAAAGCGCTGATAAGAAATAAGACAGATAGGCTTAAATAGAAACTTTTTAAACTACTTTGAATAATTAATTGAGCACACTGTACTGTTTGACTAGGATTAATTGGAATGTGTGTGTGATCGAATTGAAATTATTTTCTTTTTCCTAAAGCACTTTGAGATGACACTTGTTGTCATTTGGCACTTATATAAATAAGCTGAACTGAATAGATAGTGATTTGTGCAGGGATTTGCAGCAAGAAGGTCCTGGGTTTGATTCCCAGCCTGGGGTCTTTCTGCATGGAGTTTGCATGTTCTCCCTGTGCATGCGTGGGTTCTCTCCGGGTTCTCCGGCTTCCTCCCACAGTCCAAAAACATCACTGTTAGATTAATTGGTGTGTGTGTGTGTGCATGGTTGCTTGTCCTGTCTGTCTCTGTGTTGCCCTGCGACAGACTGGTGACCTGTCCAGGGTGAACCCCGCCTCTCGCCCGGAACGTTAGCTGGAGATAGACGCCAGCACCTCCCGACCCCACTGGGGACCAGGGTGTTAGAAAATGGATGGTGTCCTTGAGGTTCCAAATGCTCAATTATGACAGCATCAAGTCTCCTTTACTTCATCCAGAACTGATGTGTTTTTAATCTGACTTGCTGTTTTCTTTCCTTATCGATTGTTTGGTACCATCTTTATTGAGTTTTTTTTTTTTCTCACAAACAATTGCATTGGATCAAAATGTCCACAGAGGAGCCTAGTGGTAGTGGGCAATGGTTTATGCTGTAGAATGAATGAACTGATATAAAATGTTTAAGACTGCTACTTATTTTCAGATAGCAGGAATTCCCCCAAGTATTGTCCACTAGCAGCTACTCCACATAACCTCACTTCAAAACAAAACTATTCCCTTTGACGTTTCTGTGACTCCCAATTCTCAGATTTGTAACATTTTTTTCTTTTTCTATGAAAGTAAAAGTTAGCTTCTGTCCGTTTTGTAGTGTTGCTGTGCTTATCACTGCTAAAGAAAAAAAAAAACATCTCCTAGTTTTGTTTTATGAAACAGAAATATATTTGCAATTTCTGCTATGCTTGGACAGGCCTTTTTCATGAGTATTTAAGTAACTTTTAGACATACATCTACATGTTTATATTGCGTATTTATTGGCTTTATGAGTCAAGTATTATAAGTTCTGACCACGAGATCATAAATCAAGTTTTTCCTAACCAACTCCTGGGGATCTCTACAATAACATACAGAGCTTTGCCATTGTTTTATTTTATTATGAAATCTTGAACTAAGTGACAAAAAAATAAATAAAAAATCTTGACCAATGTTCCTCACTGTGTTTTCTGACACCTTGTCTGTGCATAGTGGACAAAAGAAGAAGAGGTGTGAACAATGAACCCAAGTTAAGGTTAACATGAGGTCACGCACTGTCACTTGAGAAACAACCTGAACACCCAATTTTTTCTGTTCTGCTACACTGTGCTGGCCGTGTTCCTTTTGTATTGATTTGTCTTTTCCATCCCGTCCTGTTAGGTGTCATGTCTGGTAAAGGTCTGGAAGGGAAAAACCAGTGCCGAGGACAGTAATTGCCCGTTCACAGAGATAACCATTCAAGGACATGGCAATAGTAAAACCGAGCCTGCAGACTCAAAAAAAAAAAAAAAACCTGTCTTCAACTAACCTCGTACTGTCTTCTTCAGCAGCTGCACGTATAATCGTAGAGGGTTTAGATCGACAATGCGTGGATGGAGTAGGGCATGGATGTTTTGTATTAAAGGACCAAGGTTATAGTTAAGCTGCTGTGCTGTACAATTAGATCTCCATACTGAAGGTCTTAGTCTTTGTGAAGAAACTGAACTGCTCCCATTAATGGAAAGACGCAATAATAAACATTTGGTACATTTATCATCACTCCACTGACGCAAATCCTAATCGCTCAAGCACCATCAGAAAGCATCAAAATTGTTCAAGCTTACCTTACCGAGCTGTCTCAAAGGGATATTTAGATGTGAGGATCTGTTAAATTGTTAAAAGCTGTTAATATCTTCATAACAGATTGTGCTGAACAGCTATTTTGAGAGAGACCAAGACCAATGTGGTCTTGTTTTACTGCGTCAAAACAAGCCCAATCCCAGGGACATCGCAGTGCCTTCTGCGAGCGCTCTTTTAATGATCATTCAATCTATCCTTGTGCTTGCCTGGATTGGGTGTCTGTGTCAAGTCTCATGTTTTTGTTTCTGTGACTTCAGTGTGGCTCTTCTCTCTTTTTAGATAAATTAGACATTTTTAAGTTTCGTTTTTTATATATATATTATTGTTAAATATGGATTATTGTTTTCTCTCTGTATCAACAGGAGAGCTGCACGACATCTCATTGTTCCATTTGACGCAAATGCAAGACGAGCAAGCGTAGTAAACAACAAGCGCTCCCCCCGTATTTAACTTCAGAAGCAATCACTCCGGAGCAACATAGTTCACTTTTTAAGTCCCTTATCTATTTTACTCTGTAATTGCAAAAGGAACTCATCCTGAAAGCAGTTTCCAATAGACCAGGCTGTCATTGTCTGTTTTGGTTTCTCTGTCATGCTGTGATGGCTGTCTCCGAGGAGCACTCAATGAGCTGTTGATTAGATTAATAAGGCTACAGACTGAATGTGGTGATGTGTTTGGCTAACAGGTCATTCCCAAGGCCCCTCTCCTCCTGTGGTTGCTATACGGGACCAGCCAGTAAAGCCATTTGTTGTCACCGCAGATGGTGATAGCTCCCCCAGGAGCCGGCGTGGTTGGCTCACTTCTCCGACAGGCAGCCAGTCGTGTTCCAGTGACATTTGTGTCCCGCGTTTCTTTTCTCCTCTTCCGTGTGCAATTCATGTCTAATTATATTATGTTATTAACTGCGCCAGAAACACACCGACTCTTCTGGGAGGGGACTTCTAAATTTACCGCCGACACGTCCTGCGCACGGCTGGCTTACTTTTCTCTCTCGGAACAAGAACTGACGTGCGAAAACTTTTAACGTGGATTTGTAATATTCTGGCGTTGATATTGCTTTGTCGTTATCAAGGTCCGCCGAGGCTGTGCAAAACATTGCTCCGAGAGATAATGAAATAATGCCTCGCAGTGGCCTCCGCTCCGCCGTCCCTTTGCCTGTATAATCACTGATATGACATGATATAATGTGACAAATAAAAAATATCCCATTTCAAAGCAACCACCATCTTGCATTTATCATCGTTTCAGGAAATGCCCAGAGGGTGAAGCCACAGTGCTTACCTGAGAGCGCAGCCTATTGATCTCGGCTGGCAACACTAACTGTGCTCTATTCATCCTTTCCTGGCTGAGGTCTCCCCGCAAACACAGCCGTCAGTCAGCGCCGCAAAGCAGCACTGGCAGCATCCCTTGACATTAGGCTAACAATGTCGTTTATCGCTCCAGTCAGTTTATCGCAGAGTCATTGTGGCATTTGAAAGGGAATCCTCTTTCATTTTGCCTCTGAAGATGCTGAATTACATTTAAATTTTAATTAAGTCGTAATGAAACCAAAAGTAGAGGCATGTAACCCTACTCAAGCTCTCATTTTGCTTGCGGTAAGTCATAGGATTCAGCTGTGTGTTATCATCTTACTCTGCGTGCTGCTCGGACATGATCCCGATGATGAAATTCATGCATCGATGCATGCTGGGTTAAGCGTTCGGCTCAAGGTCGCGGCGAAGGCGTCACGACGTTGGGAATCCTGATCAGCGCTTATTTCTAGTGGAACCATGTCAAGAGGTAATATTGACACCTTAAACAGCTGATGACTTCTTTGGGAGGTTAAGAGAAAAAAATCCATGTCAAATGATTTCCCCTTCAGTAAAAAAAAAAAAAACACTGAATGTGGGCATTAATAATTCATCAAGATTCAGAGGGAATTGATCCACAGGGATCGCAGTTGGGATGATTGGAGAGTTACTGTAACTGTGTATTTATACTTCAGATGTGACTTTTTGTTTTCTCTGAGTCTACAGAGTCTTTACTTAAAAAACATCCATCCATTTTCTGTTCACCCTTTGTCCCCAATGGGGTCGGGAGGGTTGCTGGTTCCTATCCCCAGCTACGTTCCGGGCGAGAGGCGGGGTACATCCTGGACAGGTCGCCAGTCTGTCGCAGGGCAACACAAAGACATACAGGACAAACAACCATGCACACAACACTCACACCTAGGGAGAATTTAGATAGACCAATTAACCTAACAGTCATGTTTTTGGACTGTGGGAGGTAGTCGGAGTACCCGGAGAGAACCCACGCATGCACAGGAAGAACATGCAAACTCCATGCAGAAAGACCCCGGCCGGGAATTGAACCCAGGACCTTCTTGCTGCAAGGCAACAGTGCTACCAACTGCGCCACTGTCCCTTAAAAAACATAACAAAAAAAAAACTGTTTCAACTTCCGTACATGGCACAACTGCACAATTTTAGGAAATTTTTACCACAGTTGAAAAATATTTCAGATTTTTTTTCACCCCCTCTCTTCACTACATCAGACACAGGTGGGCTCTTTAAAACAGGCGTTTACTCACGAGTTTGTCTTCATTGATATCGTCTTTCCATTATCGTGGTCATCATGGGACACCACACGCCACAACGCCGCAAGAACTTAAAATAAAATGCACAAAAAATACATATAAAGCATAACATGAAAGCTACAAGTCAAAAATAGCATTCGGCTGTGATAAACAAAGATAAAACAAAGTAAAACATATACCTCGTTGGGTCCGTGTCTTGAAAAAAGGTTTTTAAGTCCTTAAAGAGAGCTCTGCTTTACTTCTCCAGCCTTCAGCTTCACTTAGCGTCACCTTCGAAGCTAAGGACGGCCGGTGGAAATCTGTGTTTACAATCAAGAGTGAATTCTGCCGCCTTCGCGGAATCTCGCGAGACTTCGAAATCACGCGCGATTTCAGCGCCAACTTCACCTGAGCGTTCAGTAAGGAACATTTAAAGGTTTTTAAACAGACGAACTTGCATAATTTCGGACCAAATGAAATCTAAATGCAGCTCAACTCTAATTGACAAAGAATGATATACAATTATTTTTATATATATATACATTAACTAATGCACTCCAAATACTTAAAGTCATCTGTGCTTTCATCACTGTGGCATTTAGCAGTTCAACAATGTACTTTGAATCTGGTGTGACTATTTACTGCTGTGAGCCTCTGTCAAACTGGCTAAATATTACATTTGGGTTAAAAATTCAAGTTCATGGCACTGTGCAGCCCTATTTCAAAACTACCGCCATTAATCAATGAGGAAGCAAAGGGGCCACTAGCAACATTGGAGGAGCTGCAGAGCTCTAAAGAAACAAAGTCAAACAATAAAAGTGTGATTTGTTTTTCTGTGCTTGAACAACCACATCTTGGTTGTAGGTTAAGCTAGATTATCAAACAAATGCAAATACCTTGTTGCATCCCCCGAGATAGCATATTCACATTTTACCTTGGATGCGCCTAACAAAGTCCCATCTCAGCAGTCGTTGAACGGGGGGGACTGTCTTGGTATCCATGTTTTGTTTGTTTTTTTGTTTTGTTTTGTTGCTTTGGATTGAGTTTATCCAATTATCTTGCAGGTGTGACAGGGGGAAGCTCAAGAAAGAAAGTCTCAGAGGCAAAGAAAAGCGCTGCCGGTTGAATGAGAGATAAGCAAATGAAAAACATGCAAATGGGGGGAAAAAAGTTATTTAAAAATTTCCCTTTTGAACATCTGAGCTAATTGGTTGCTAGAGAGGAGAAGATGCTGATGTGGGTTTTTTTTTTTTTTTTTTGCAGCACGCCGCAAAGCCACCCACCCTGCAAACTCGCACAAAAGCTCTGAGGGGAAGCATCAGACGGTGCACTCATGAATGCATCCGACACAGCCTGCGGTGACACCCTACCTCGCTTCCTTAACAATGCTCCGTTCTGCCTGGCTTCTCCATGAGCCGCGTTAGACGTCACTTTGTTTTGTCTTCTGCATCATTTCCCTCAGTCGCCCTTTGTTCTAGTGCATGTAAAAGCAAACGTTAACACGCCGTAGCGTCCTGTTCAGGTCCTTCTGCACGAACCGCTTGAATCTTTAACCTGCATTTCACAGGAGGTGTAGGGTGTTCTCTTCACACACCCCATCGGAGACCCGAGACGTTAGCACCGGGAAGATTGGAAATAGCCGCGCAGAGCGCCAGTGCACACTCCGATGCACACTACAGCAACCTGTAAGCACGAGCGAGTGTATTATTCCATCAGAAATATTGGCTATTCGTTTCATAAAGATGCAACACTCGCAGAAAAAAAACAAAAAATAAATTCTAAATGAGTGGAGGGATAATGAGCTGCAGAGGGAGTGCAGGACACCTGTTTGTTTACACAATGCTGCGCAAACACACTGCGGTTAATCACCTGAGGTGCGGCTGCGGGGTGACGCTTATCTACATCACAATGAAGGGGTCAGCTAGCATCACACACACACACACACACACACACACACACACACACACACACACACATGCCCACTGAGGACGGCCGCCATTCCATTTCAGCTTTTCGGTTTTAATGCCTGCCTTTTTTTCTTTTTTGCGAGCGAGACGTGGATGCAGATGTTCTTTATTGTGGTGCACCTGCAGTCCCACCCAGGCCTCCTGCGCGCCAACCAACCAACAACTAAAACAAAAGGAAAGACGACAGTGTAAGCGCTCATGATGAGTGATGGACAAAAAAAAGCATAAACAAAACAAAACAAACCCCCACACCCTTCAGATGGAAATAAAAAAAAAAAGATCTCAAAAACGATTTTGAATCTCGCCTCAATTTCCCCCTCAATAGTCGTAAAGCAAGGCTCACCCATCAGCTCCCAAAAGAATCCTATTACTAGTTTTTTTTTCTTATGTTTGTTTGTTTTTTTTATCTTTTACTAGCACTGACGGACCCTCCACAACTGTAGTTAGCACTTTATTTGTTGTCTCTATAAAGGTGACATATAAGCTGTTATCACAAGGCCTGCAAGACACATCAATAAAAGATTAAAAGGTTTGAGCAGAGAAAGGGACGGACTTCATTAAAGTTGTTGCCGAGCCACAAACACCTATTGATATGTGAGAGACAAGCGCAACAGTCGAGAGGTTCAATTGAGATTTGGCTCCTCATTGACATCTGCTGAGGCTTCATTGACTTGTTGGGGTGGCAGTCAGCGGACGGCCAAATCTACCTGGGGTCAACATTCATCTTCGGATAATGGGAAGTTTTACAGACGCCCTGAAAGGATCAAAAGGGAAACCATAGATAGGATTGAATTACCCTGTGAAAACGGTGGAGACAACAGACACAATAGGCCATCACAAGTTGAGAGTTGGTTCACCTCTGCCTGACGGAAAGGTGGAAAATCAGGAAAGCCAATGAAAGCCTGATTTGAACATGCGGATGTTTGTCCTTTAATATATGAACTTTATGTTCTGTGCAAGAACAATCACTGCTAGAGGATAAGTGTGAAGTGAAAGTAAAAGGATACATACATACATCAACTGTCTATGCGCGCTTATCATTCTAGGGCCGCAGCCATTGAACATATTGCTAGTCTATCACAGGGGCAGTCATGCTTTGGGACTAGGAATCCAGAGTACAAGTCATTCTTTGAAAAGATGTGAAGATCTGGACCAAACATAATGCCAATGACATTTGACTAAGTGTGGAAAGCATGAAACCATAGGCATTGATAGCATGAATGTATGAGAAGAACATGAGTTTCAGTGGGACTTTGTAGTCCTTAGTAGCTCTCAAAATAAAACAAAAACTGTTCTAGATACCCACAAAAAAAGACAGAATCGTGTGTCCTGACTTTGTGTCACTTTGGTAATGCATAGCCAATTAGAAAAAGGCTAATCCTGCCCATGAAGGTGAATCTGTCTGAGGACGGGTAGAAAGGGGACAAGGAGGCACATTATAGATCAGTGGCTGTCAACTGAGCTCATGGCTCAGAGGAAGTTCAATCTGGAACAAAGTTTCAGCTTTCTATTGCAAAGCTGAAGCACAGCATGAATTGGTTTTGAAAGAATAACAAAACGGCAACCAAAAATATATTTTCATTATTATCAAAGACAAGCTATACAATTTTACTGAACACCAATTTGTTTTGCGCTGATTTCATGTTAAAGATAAAAATATTCTCTTAAGATAACTACAGTCAGTTTTGGTGTTTCTTTCTGCGGACAATTTGCTCTTTTTTTGTCAGACACGATGGCATTCACCTGTATCTGAATCTTAGTATAAAAATACAATGTAAAATAAAACGAAAAGAAGATTGTAAAAAGCCAAACAAGAGAAAACTTAGACAAAACAAAAATCGGATTAAACGAGGAATTATTTGACTTATCAAGCTCTAGCTAACCTAGTGACAACATATGTTGTTATTGCTTTTTTGATTGGCAACTTACAGGGATTTCAACAAAAATCACATGACTTTTGCTCATTGTCACAAAGCTAAACACACAGGCTATTTAATGTATTTAAGCTGCTTGAGGTCAATTACCATGTCACCCTTTCCTGCTTTCATTGTGAAACCACTTTGTACACATGTGCTTAAATCATGTTTAATGTGTTCATTTTTCCAACGTGGTTAGGTATTTTTATGAATAATGCATCTGAAAACTTCATATTACAGCCTATTTCCATGTATTCTGGTGTGATTCCCATTTAAACCCAATTGACCCTCAGAATATGACAGATTATGACCCCTAAAAAAAACTAAGGTAAACCTAAGAAACCTCTTGATGGCAAACATTATCTACAGCAGTCATAAAAGCACATTTCCTTCCTGCAGAACATAAGTAGACTGTAGAAAAATGTTGCCCTGTTCAGTGTGGATCAACCCAAACTGTAGATAGGCCGAAGGCAAAGGGATGAAGTAACCAGCTCCCCCTTTTAACGACCGCTTTTTTGATTGTAGCGACAGCTCCCATTAAAAAAAACCCAGCATCACTCTCGAGTGTTTCTGCTGCCGTCTCGGTGGGTGATAACTCACTTAATGCGGTTTCATTGCACGCCACGCCGATCTGTGTCTTGTTTAGCCCTCAGCTCGAGAAAACAGAGCTGCAGCAGGTGAAAGAGTTCATCACAGCTGCAACCTGTGGACCTCAACAAGCAGCCTCTTCGCATGGAATAGCAGACTTTAGCCTCCAGCTGTGACCTCTCTCGTGGAATATGTAGAAAGAAAACCGCGGCACAGAAACGCAGGGCAAAAGCAGCGTTCACGCAGAGACTCGCTTTGGCGAAGGCAGAGAGCTTAACAAACAAAATGAAATGCAGCGGCTCCGGCTTGCCAGGACGCTCGCGTCGAGCCGCGCTCCTCGTTGCCATTCGAATGTTTCAGTTTATTTATGGGTTTTAGCCATTGATATTGGAAAGCTTGGAAATTGTTGAAAGGCATTTTCACAAGTTGGAGGGGGAGGGGGTCACGTTTGGGCTACAAAAGAAAGCAGAAAACAAATTGTTGGCTTAATTGCATTTCACTGGTAGTTTTGTCCTCTTCTCCTACGTACAGAGGCGTAAAAGGCTTTTCTGTACTCAGTTAAGCCAGTGAAAACACCTACTGCAGTGCAGTTAAATGTTTATATGGTTACGAATTTCCTTTGATGCCCTGAATGTGTCTAAATCGCAGTTTGGGAAAACAGACGTAAATTAATATTACCCTACAAAAATCTTAAAATCGTCAGACCAGTTGATAAGCATGGCTCCTCCTCTGTCAATTTGGCAGCTCAAAAGGATTCATGAACACTGCAATATATATACATATACTGTACATATATATATGTTTCCTTTTGTTTAAAAGCACATGCAAAAAGACCAAAAAGAACACTATTCCTCCGCCTGTCCTTGTTCTACCTCTCTGCCAACTAAAGCGGTAAAGAAAACTAGAGTAAGAAAGTGTCACAACATCTACGCTGACAGGCTTTTTAAAAAAAATACTGTCATTGCACGAGGCGAGGAAAACAAAGAGCAGATCTTCCACACAGCAACCAATATTACTTCTGCAACTGCAGAACCTGCTCCTCCTACTGTAGCCGTTTGTCTTCATTGAAGGACAAACTGAACGTCGTCTGAAATCTGCTTTCAAAATCGACCTGCTCTTCATTTTCTTCATCTGGGTTTTGAGTCAGAGCAGACTCCTGCCAAATTTCCTCCCTCTTCTGTTTAGCATGAGCGGCCATGCGTGCTTTGCTTGATGTGAGAATAAAAGTTAGAGGACATTTCTGTGGTGTATAATTCGGTGGCTTTTTCTCCTTCTGTACGGCTACAATGCATGGTAAAACCATGATCAAAGTCTCTCGCAGAAACTTTGGCAGAGGAGGCATCTAAATAGAGTCTGTCTTTGTCAAGATTTTGATCAGTCAGACCAACAAAATGCAATTTTTAGTCCCCTGTAACCAAGAGTAACTAGGATGTCTGGAAATTAAGTAATATAAAAAGTAAGGTTATGTCAAATTATGGTGATAGGTCAACTTCATTTTGACCTCTAAACTGTACAATTCAACTGAAAAATAAGCAAATATGCTGTCAAGTAGAAGATAAGCAAAAATAGAAAGGCTGCAACAACTTTAGAAAAATTTGTATGAGCAACTTTTGAACCAATTGCCACCTGGGTACACACCTGAAATCAGATATAATGCATTGGATTACTCTGAAAAAGTTCAGCTGTCCTAGTTGAGTTTTTCTGATATTTGCTTCTATATGCTGTTAACCCAAAGCTACAGCAAAACGAAGACAGTAAGAACCAAAACTAAGGAAAAAAATCAGAATGAAACTGGTCAGGAAGGCTAACAAGATGCCAACAGCAACATTGACGAAGCCTCTAAAATTTCCGAGTATTTCAGGCATCGGCATTGTTGCACATGTGACCATAACCTCCTGTATTTGTTGGTCTGGACAACAAATACATAAGTATATGTATAAGCTCTATAAGTATATAGAGCTAAGTCTATAAGTCTTTTCTACCTGGGTCAAATCTCCAAAAATGTTCCGGGAGATTGTCTGGTGAAACCACTCAACCATTTGGGCCACATCTCCAAAATACACGTTTGGCTGAAAACAAGTTGGGTAAGATTATCTGGACCCGAAACCTTCGGGTACCTCTTGGCATTTGTATTGGAGTTGCATCAAGAAGAACTTAACAATATGTGAAAACAACAAATGGTTAGACAACGGAGAACCAGCACCGCAATACAAGACCACAGATCTATCGCAAGACAGGTTAAATGGAAGGATTTTAGAAGGAGTGAAAGACAAATAAAAGCCGAATATAAATAAACATTAGAAATGTCAGAGCTAAAGAATGTGCCAAAAATAGAGCACAAACAGTGACAAATAAAAGTCCCACAGATTATGACAGTGTCTGCTAGAAACCCTAGGAGGAAAATAGATGTCATTTTCCTGGATCACAGCAACTGAATAGATTCACCTGAGAAACATTTAATATTCGGTAATAGCCCAGATAGACCAGCACTAATCTTACAGAAAGTTGGTCAAATCACTTGGCAAAGTAGAGTATGTAAATATTTCAAAGTCAAAATATGACATGCTAATACTCACAACCAAGCATGACAAAATTCTGCTTTATAATCGAAGGGTGATTTAACAACAAGCTACTTTTGCAAACAAGTTAATACATTGCTTTTTAGCCGAACTGCACAGGAAAGGTTGAAAAGGCATTTAAATTATTTAAAATGGATTTTCTTGCTCTCATATTTTCACATCACAAAAATCTGGCATTTTTAAAGGGGCGTGGCTCTAACTGCCAGGATTACACCCCTACTGATCCAAAGTACAGTTTTTCTCCCATTAGCAAACAGCAAAAAAAGAAAAAGGCACTATGATGGATTCTTCGTAGACTGTGATCTTGAATCTGGTACTTTTGCTGCCTAACAACCTTCATAATTTTGACATAATATCAGAGGCTGTAATTTGTAAAAAAAAAAAAAAAAAAAAAAAAGCCTAATGGATGACATCTCAAACAACCAACCTGAAAAAAAAAGAAGAAAAATTTCCAGACAAGCTTTCAGCGGCACGGCACAAAACTGAAAGGAAGCTGTCTGCTCTTGATGAGAAGGTGAGCGAACATAAAGGCAATGCAAGGTCTCTGGATAACAGCGCGCAAATAACAGCCATGGGGGGGGAAAAAGAGAAAAAGCCTTTGTAATCTCCTACGTAAAATGTTCATATTACCATCATTCAAATCCATTATTATTCACTGGTTTACAAAATGAAGAGGTGAAGGTACCTTTTACTTACTTTTACTGTATTCACAGATATAGACTTTTATTTTTTTTCTTTCCTCCCCACTCAAAACTTTACGGATAACTTTTTAATTTCCTGTTCGAAGAAGAAGAAGGGCACGTGTCAGTATTGCTCCTGTAAAAACACGACAAAAAGGAACCTGCAGGGTCACATGTGAATAGGCAGTCACAATGAAACCGGGTGACAAGGAAGGTCAGACGAACGATTGTGCACTAATGGAAAAAGTAACAACTCAAGGCGTTGAGTGCTGAAAAACTTTACCGAGGCAGTTCAACACCAGTTCTTGTTTAACTGTCACAATTTTAGCTTAACTCTCGGAGTGGGGGGGGGAAAGTATGAGCTGTAGGCTCTGTGAACTCATTTAAATAAGCAAAAGGTGAAAGAGATGCCATCATTTTTAAATGCTAGGTAGCGATCCACCAATCACGTGTGCTCTTAATCACCGTCGGCCGACAAAATACCAAAAAATCTGACTTATATGTTCAGTTAAATATTAGAGGCATATGGTAGAAGTATATTTACAATCACGTAATCTCTCATTTAGTTATATGTTAAAAATAGCCACATATATCAAGCACTTTCTTAAATCTCACGTAAGCCAAAATTCTCTCTGCATTCTTGTGGTGTTAGACGGGACTTCTACCACAAGAAACAATCCGTTTCCCATTGGAAACTATTCGGAGTTGTGCTCTGCCATTGCAAACTCCACATCTCCATCTAAATAATGAGTGACGATGCAGATACCCATTTAGAGATGTGTGCTTGCAAGGGCTGTTTTGTGTCGTTTTTTTATTTTTCTTAAATGACAAGCTGGTTTATTTGACTTCTTGCTTCACAGTTGCCAGACTTGCAGGTTTTCTGACTTCATATTTGCGTCTTAATTCAAACAAATTCTGTTGAACAAGTGGAACATGGACTTTTTTTTTTGGTCTTTTGGCAAATTTTCCATATTTTTTGTTCAAACCACAAAATAAAACATACACTCTGTGGAATGGAAAGAACAGCTTTTAAAGTTAGCCTCTCACTCGGTTCTTTTCCTTTCTGTGTTTGAATTATTGTTGGCCATATTCAGAGCCTCTAAGCACAAGGAAGTGTACTACTGCAAAATCTGTTTTCTTATGCAGCACTAGAAGATGATTATATACTTCCAGAAATTTCTTTAAAAAAATAAGGGTCTAATCTTTGTTTCACCTTTTGCACATTTAAATGAGTTCAAGTTGTTTGCCTGTCAACTTGTTGTTTAGTTAATATACATGACATATGTTCTGTCTTCCTTTGGCTTCCTGACAACAGCCTGTTTTTGCCTCCTGTACTTGCAAAATATATCTGGTTCATTTGCCATATGTTAAGTTAAAAAAAAATAGACTTATATAAATTCATTCATCTTACTTCTACAACTTCGAACTTACACACCAAACAATTTTGCAGTCTAAAGATGAATTTATGAAAAAAAAAGAATAAAAAGAGAGTATTCTATTGACCTCGCACAACTACTATCCATGTAATTAGAAGTTTAAGTTTTTCCAAAAATTGGACATTAATCTAAATCAGCTGTATAGTCATACCTGTGCCAACATTTCCTACCTAAATAGTTATGCGTTTGCATTAATATTAATGCAAACACGCCGTCAGCCTTGTACAGCAGCAATGCCTACACAGAAACACATATTATTTTCTCTTTTTCCATTACTAGGTACATTATAAAACTCCTCCAGCATCCTAGAATATGCATCTCTGAACACAAGGAACAAACGGAAAGCTGCTCTGCCTCGGAAAAAGAACGCCGGCATCGTCCCACCACCAGCCGTCCTTTTGTCTCAACACCTTTCATCAGCCCTGGGTTCTTCCTTTTTGAGCTTCTTGCTTTCTGTCTGTTTTTTTTTTTTTTATGTCCTTGTTGGGTTGTTTAAAAAAAAAAGAAAAGAAAAAAGAAGCAACTATACAGGCCCTCCTGTAATGCAACAGAGACACATTTCTGAAAAGGATCAAAAGTGGAATCAGCTGGCCATCTCATTTATCCAGAGGCAAGAATATGTTAATTCAGACAGAAAGTGTTTAAGCTCCTTATATTGCAGAAACATTCGTAGCACATTAAAGGTGTACACTTGTTTTGTGCGCCATGTGCGGCCAGAAATTTATGGGTAAAGCTTTTTTTTTTTTTTTTTTAAGTCGACCGCAAACTCTAAACATTAAACATTGGACTGTCTAACCACGTGGTAACGTGGCTGAAAAAAGGTTTGGTGCTCATGTGTATCTGCAATCAAAATTTTACAGCCAGACTATTATGAATCACATTAATTATCAAAAAAGTGAACATACCTGCATATATGACAGCACATACAGTATTGACTCCTTTGAAGTACAAGTGATTATGGCCTCTCAAATCTAAAAAGTTATATTGTAAGATTCCTCATTATAGTGAAATAATATTATGTGTTAAGTAAATAATTTAGAAGTAAATGCTTAATTATCATGTTACAACGCTGCACAATACTCCCTCAATATATATTTTTAATGTAAAGGCTGCTCAATCTAAAACCATAAACACTTGTCTCTAACTAAAATTCTTTGCTAGCCTCTTTAACATACATGTACAGTAGCTCAATGTGCCTTGGTTACACACTGAGCATAACCAAGGCCTTAAGACACCGCAGGACAAAAGGTAACTATGAGCTGAATATGTGTATATGAATCACAGATCCAATCAATAACCGTTTTGTTGGTCTGTTTTATGTCCCCACCAAGCGCTTAAAAATAATAGCCCTGCGTTTCGTTTGTAATACCAAGTGTAAACTACACGCATCCGTTTAACATCACAAGCGTCTCGGCCGCCCGAGGTGTCGAAAAGGAAAATATAGATTTAACGTTTTACTGCACACATTAATTACGCTCTTAAGGATGGGAATTTTCTCCCGCTCCACTTCTGTGGCGCTCCACCAAGCCTGCCCTTCACAACTATTACGGCTCGCTTCTTGAAACTAGATTCTCCTGCGATGATAGGCTCCCAGGTCATCATGAGGAGCAGTAAAGGTAGTGGCGTGTTACATTACAATCAGAACAGTTGTAGGTCTTGCTCAACAGCCCTTCTCTTCATTAAAAGTTAGTTAATTGATGGTGAACTGGATCTACTTAAGAAGAAGTAATGAGCTGGGAGGCAAGGTCAGCGTCTGTGAATCAGCACCGATCTCTGTAATTAATTTGGAAAGCAGGGGAAAAAAAGAAATGTTTTTATACCTGAAGGGAAACAATTTTTTGCAACATTTTGCACAAAACTACACGAGGTGAGAAGAGGCATCAGAATAAAACACGTCTTAAAAGCTGAATGAGATGTAGTCCTACTTGGCCCCTTTTGTGCTGATACATAAAAATCTAGTAAAACCAATTACCTTCAAAAGTCTGAGAATATGTCACCCAAAGGTGGACTCTGTTGACTAATTATCCAACATGTGAGAAACGTGGGGGTTCGGCGAAGACCTCAGAAGTTTGTTAAGAGACCAACAGTGGCGTCACTAGGCCTGTTTTAGGGAGGCAAATTGTTTTAATGGCCATCTACAGAAACCTATGAAAAGGTAAAAGACAAAAGGAAAATAAAATACAATAACATGAATAAATGACAGTAGAAATTGGTTAGAACAGCATTAGAATAACATCAGTCCCTTTTTTGCCATGTGAGCAGGTCTGGCCAGATATATGTCTTTACTTTAGGATTCTATACGTCAGTGGGGAGAGATTTTCAAAGTTTTTAGAAACAAAACTCTAATGGATGTTTGGAATTAATCACATAGTACAAGGTTTCCCCCAGAATACTTGTTAAGTCCGGTGGTTGGGGCGCTCGGCAGTCATTCATCCATCGGTTGTTCAAAGGCCTGCCACACTGATCGGGTTTATTCTTCTTCTTCTTTCTGCTGTCGGTGTATTGTGTTGGGATTTTGTGAGACAAACCAATTTTGTTTTTGTACCAAAACAAAATGTGGAAAAAGTTCAAGGTATCTGCAGAAATACTTCCAAAATACTTTTGCATTGCATTGTGTGAAGAATTGTTGGGGTTATGCTGAATTTAGAGACTTTTTTTTTTCATTCTAAATATCCTGTATCTATTATAAACTTAACTCAGCTAAAAGTTTTTATACCACAATGAATAGATGCAGAAGTGAAAAAAAGAAAGAGAGAGAGAAAAACATTAGTCTAAACTAAATTCGGAAAACACTGATTTTTGAAAAGTAAAAAAAGAAAACATGTCTGGTGTCTTGCTTGACAGTCATGCCTGTAATTCCACAACCAATCCATCTTGCCTCCACCTGTCAAAGCTGACTGTCAAACGGAGTGTATATCTGGGATCTTTATACGCAGCTTCTCATAACCCAGAAATAGAATCAATAGATCATTTTTTTAAACAATCAAAAACTTCTTTGATAGTTGTATCTAGTAGATAAAGTTCACGCCCCTGCAGGACAACGCTCTGGTTCAGTAGTTGCTGACATGCTGAGACGCAGCAGTGTCTGTGGTGTTAAGTAATTAGGCGTCATGCTTAATTTTTTAGCTAGTTTCAGCTTTTTAGCTAATTTTACCTTAGAAACTGCAGGGACCTCACAGGTTAGCTTTGAAAGCAGTGTTCACCGATTTCTAATAGTCTATGGGTGGGATGTTTGCTTTGAATGAAAGTTTTCACTCATCTTCAAAAGGTGTTCTATATGAGTTTTGTTGCCCTTGTAGAATTGTTTCTTACATTTCTACAAGTCTTAACTTTCTCATAATTTTATTTTATTTTCATTTTCCTAGCGTGGCCCTGAGAAAATGCTGCAACAGGCTGGATTACAGGAAGCTTACATGCAGCAGTTGTTTCCTCTCCGTCCTCCTACCATTAGATTGATCCTGAGTATATATGCGGTGGCCTGTACCTTGACCCCGCGGTGAATGCGTCGGCCGGCTTAGCTCAACATTTCATCACGGACTTTCTCTGTCAGCCTCTCTCGCCTTTGTTTTCTCTGCATCTGAGCTCGCAGTGTTTTTCATCTTCTGTTTTCAATTTTCACATGCTGGCCACTGTCCATGTTTCTTTTCTGCATCTCTTCCCCCCAACCCTCCCTCGTCTCTGTTGTATGCGCTTTATCTCCTCCATCTCCCCAGCTGTCCCTCTCGCTCTTCTCTCCCTGCCCTCCCATCTGCTGATGATGCCCTGATTATCGTGCAGAGGGAGGTTCTCTCCCTCTCGCGCCATCCTTCTCTACCTTCGTCCCCCGTTCTGCCCCACATCTACCTACAGACGCAGCGCTTCCTTTCCTTCAACCTTTCTTCCAGTTTCTCTTGTATTCCTTTGTTTTCCCTTTTCTTCCCTCTAAAGATTCATAAGGCCGCCGCTTCATGAATCACAACCATCCACCCCTTCATCCAGCCAGCTACTCCTCTTCTGTTCCTTCCAACCGGTCCACACCCTACAGCAGTAGGATCAAAATGTTGCAGAGACAGAGCATGAGCCAAGATAAGCTCTCCCTGCAGGTCACTGTCTATGTATCATCTGATAAGAATCAATCTGCACCCCGGGATACAAGTCTTTTTGTTGTGCTCTTTCTTTTTGTTACAGACCGTGTTCTTTTATTTTTCTTTCACCTCAATCCAAGTCGTTTGTTCTAAAGCTTTGCCAAAATCACTGTAGTGTGGCATATTCATCTTTTCTTGCCCTCCCCCCCTCCTACCAGACTGTTTAATTTCATTTTTTTTCTACCTTTTCTTATTTGGATGAGTTTATGTTGTACCAAAGGGTGCTTTGTAAAAAGTTCACTATTGTACTACTTAAAGAACACATCTTTATTGGCCTTCGCTGTACTATAAATACAACAAACATCATTAGGAAGAACAGAAATAAGCATTCTTTTGAAGACCAGTAATTTAAGGCTCCCCAAATAAGTCATGGATGTGCTTCCTGGCAAGTGAAATCACTGAAGATTTAACTATGGTTCATGTAGAATTAGATGTGTGAAAACAGAAGTGCAGAAAGACCCTGTGGTCATGTGCGGTGTGAAGTAACACTCCCCATCCTCCAGCATTCGGTGTGATCCGTCAGCCAACTGTGCCTGATTTTATTCCCGCCTCTGATAAAGACAAAGATGGTCGTTTGACATTGCTTGAAGACACACAGACACGCACACAAAAAACACACAGTCAACCATAGCTTGGCTTTCAGACAAAGCAATTAGCAAAACTAGATTAGTTTGTCGAACTCCCAAGCGTTACATCGCAAAGCAGGGAATGACAAAGATTTCATGTTTGGCATGACATAGCAGAAAATTTCTTTAGCTGCTGCTAGCTTTATAAGTTTTTCTTATTTACATCAGGTCACAGTGACTTTTTGAAATAAATTGCTGATTCTGTTTGGGTTTTTTGTTTTCATTATCACATTTTTAGTTAATGCTGAGATCAATGTGTTGGCCAGTTTATAAGAAGTGCAAAACTATCTAGACTTATTTTTAAAATAAGCCATTTTTAAAAATAGCTTATTGGAAACTATTATATACTTAACCAAAATGCTGGCTTATCCTGATGGGAAATTAGGTATTTATAATTAAAAATCTATTTAAATTGTGATCAAGAGGAAAGAGTAGAAAGAGCATCATGATTCTTCACTAAAAACTTTTGCTAACTTGACATATAAAGTTCTAATGATCTAATAATAGCCAAAGCAAAATGCGTATTTATTGTTCCGACAATTTGGTTCTTTGTCTTTGGCGCCCTACACTTGCCCAAGCAGAGTTTCAGCACTTCATACAACACATACCTGTATAAATAGGGCTAATATTCATCGGACATGTTCTTACAGGCTTTAAAAATACAAACTGCAGTGAAGTAGCTTAATTCCTTGTATTGCTAACAGCAATTAGCTAAGTCACTG
Organism: Xiphophorus couchianus; assembly: GCF_001444195.1. Taxonomy (NCBI): domain Eukaryota; kingdom Metazoa; phylum Chordata; class Actinopteri; order Cyprinodontiformes; family Poeciliidae; genus Xiphophorus; species Xiphophorus couchianus. The sequence goes on along the minus strand of NC_040250.1, from coordinate 23,770,973 downwards.
ACTATGTTACCAATTCCCAAGAGTTTTTCAGTTTTGAACTGCAAATGGGTTTGATGTCATTAACAGATCCGAGTTCAAACCGGAAAAGTTAATGCAGCAAAGCGTGACATTCTTCTGGTTTATTCGTTTCATCTTTGCTGGAAGTTCTGAAGGTTTTCATCACATCTGTCTCTTCAGGGAAAAGTCAATATGTCCAAACAGCTGATTTCTCTGGATGTTACTTTTGAAAGTCTTCACCTTAACACTAATTCGTTCATATTTACTTTGCGCATATACTCAAATACCATCTGAGGACCACTAAAAGCATCCCAAACACAACGAGTCGTACTTGTACTTGTTCGAGAACCACCGGCCTCATAAAGTTCTGTTTACCTTGACTTTCTTCTTTTATCGAGTTGATCAACCGGCTATGATTAATCCATACTGGTGTAGTTCAAATTAACTGCGAGGAAGCGCAGAGGACCAAACGAAGAAGGTCACTGTAGAGGTGGATGGGAGTGGACCACACACCTACTGCCACAGAGAAATTTATCAAGCCAAGCTTTGCTCCCCGAAACACATGGTTAATTTAGCAGCCATTACAGGTGACATGCTGATGAATAGAGGGGGCTGCTCACGCATACATAGGCAATGGGCATAAACACACACGCAACGCGCACACAAACACGCTCCTCAGAAGAATAATTGTCATTTTACTGCAGTCTGCAGGAGGACAGGAGATAAAAGTTAGTGTTGGCAGAATGATGTGTCAGGCTGGTTTCATTAACTCAGAGATAGAAGACTCCTGTCTGTGCCATCAGCGATTATTCTACAGAAGGAAATTATTCATCACTGCTGGAGATGGACATGTGCACTAACACAGTGACAAATGATCAAGTTAGTTAATCCCAACTACTTATGCAAGCACCCAACTAATCCTGTCACTAATTAGGACGCCTGCTAATCGCTATTTAAGACGATCCAAAGTGAAATAAAGACGTGCACCTGAGTGTGCGGCCCGGGAGAAAAATATTGTATTCATTCGGAAGACATCAGCCTATTGCTCATCAGCCCCCCCCCACTACTACTCAGTCATTTATCATCATTTTCTTCACTTTAAAACTGATACGTATTGATTCGTTGGAGCTGCCCTTCACCGCTTTGAGTAGGAGGTTCCACACGCAGCGTGAACATTCGATCACTGTCAAACATGTGTTGGCTCGGCCCTCGACAAACGGTACACTAAGCTGTTCTACATAGCTCTGTCTATTCAAACCAGCAGATGACATAGAGTTGTTCTACCCACACACGCAGGAAGCCGCCTGCCTACGGTTGAACGGCAGCCCAGAACCAGGCAGCGGATAGAGAATGTCCTTTAGGTGGCAGCGACTCTGCTCGCGCTTTCTGTCTCTGCCGGCAAATTGGCAGGGAGCGTGGAGCAGACACCCAGACAGACAATAGAGAAGTCTCCGTGGAAATCAGCCCTGTGCCGCCACACAGTCACCGCTTTCCTCTCGCCGGTCCCGTCGCCTGCAGGGACGCTAGGACTTTTAAATACACATTTTTCTTTTAAAACATGGACCCATTCGTTTTTCGGAGTTCTCCCAGAGATGAGCTTCAGATGCCAGTGAAAACTATTCCAGGCAATTGAATTGAGAAGACCCACCACCCCAACTCCCTGAGAGGGCAACACTGGAGCTGCAAGGGCTAGTAAAGAAATAGCAGAAAGCCAATACTCTCTCTGTCTGTGTCATCGCTAGTAATAATCTTATCAGATCGAACAATCACGTCGGATCCGAACTTGATTTGATTATGGTCTTCCACTGTATTCTTTTTTTTCTTCCCCACCTTCTTGTTGGCGTTGGTGAGCAGGGGGCTGTCATTACCTTCGGCTCTCATCAAGATGCATCCTGAAGGTCAGGCCTGATGAATTGGAGAGACAGCGCCGTCATAGAGAGCAGCCATTATCCACGATACTGAGCGAGATTATTCACTCTCCTGGGAAAGAGCAGATGCGGAGCAATGAAGGTGCGGATTGAAGAAAGATGGAGCAAAACATACATATATTTATATACATATATATATTTATATATATATATATATATATATATTTATATATATAAAGAAAATGGAAAGGCAGAGATGGGAGAAGCTCAAACAACACTTCACCGACAAGTCACTGTGAAATACTGATGGGTGATCGGTGACAAAACTCCCCCCTAACCACTTAAAGCTGACACCTCGGTGCAACTGTTTCTCTCCGCAGCAGGCAGTCAGGGATGACATCGGTGTACCTGAGAGAAGCTGCAATAGTCCCAGCCCAGTTAGAGCTGACACCAGGAAACAGTCTCCTTCCCCCGCTGCCTCTGTTTCAGCTCAACATTTTTCCTCAGCGGAGATGTCCTCTGACAGAATCCTGTGCTGAATCCTCTCCACAAGGCTGTTAGCTAAAGATATCCCCTCAGGCTGGAATTTAAGGAGGGAAAGGCCTGCTGGTTTGAGTGAATTCAAATAACATTGATCTGTCCCCTTATCACCAAGAATTTTGTTGCCAATAATCTTAAAATGTAAGGATGTACCACGCTGCTTCCTATTATCCAACAAGTCAGAACATCACGGGATGACGAAAAAACAAGGTGCCGAGCTTGGCAGCTGAGAGGATAACCTGTCCTAATAGGGTTCTTCTTGAACCTTGAGCCCATCTTCCCATCTGCCTCTGGTTTTCTCTGCAGGCTGTGGTGATGAAGTGCTTTGTGCCTGCAGTAGACCAGCAGTGTGCCATGCATGATAAAAAGCAAAAGATAGTAGGGGAGAGCCAGGGACTGAGCTGCTGGCACAACGCTGCAAAGCCAGAAAAGCACGCACTTTAGACCTGGGAGTGAAAAATGATTGGAATGGCAGTAAAACATGGATGTAAATTGGCTCGGCGCACCCACACGGCCGCGTGCACTGAAACGACGCGCGTAAACAAAAGCAAGTACCTGGATTTATGTGCAGATACCAATGTGACGGTAATGCGCGAAGGCAGCCACGTGCGCAGATGAACGAAGGAAGAAAAAGAAGCAGTGTCCTTCTCATTTACCCGCATCCATTTTGTGAAGATGAGTAAAAAGAGATTGCGTACTCTTCAAAAACAAAATGCATGCAGTTTTTCGTCTCTCTCTCTGGCCATCCATCCCATTGTACACGTGCTCAAGTTAAGCTACATACATTAGATTCCTGTTTATAAATCAGTCTGACAACACCATGCGATCTCAATGATGAACATTGCGTTTCCAGGGAGACGTATTTATTACACACTAGGAGAATGGGGAGATTTATGTATATTCTTCAGGATTCAAAATTTATTACAATCAGCTCAAGCATAGATAATTAATAAAAAATCCAGAATTAAATGCATTATAAATCAACCGACATCTACTCACTTACAAATGACAAAGTAAAACGTGCGAGGCATGAGGAAAGATTCTCCGTCCACCACTGGTGAACACAGAAACACACTTCTAAGGACAGTCAATGGAGACCAATTAACCCAACATGGAAGGTAGCCTGAGAGGAGCCACGCATGCACTTTGTGGGGGAAAACATGCAAACTCTATTCAGAAAGAGCCCAGACAGGGATTTGAACCAGGGACCTTCTTGCTGCAAACAACTCTCCATCATCCAGCAAATCAAAAAAAACATAAACATCCCCAAAATAAATAGAAACTGCTAAAGGACAAACAAATGACACTAATTGTAATCCACATATAGAAGCTACATTATGTAACTTTATACAAAATATGTTAAGGTAAAACTGCCACCATGTTGTGACTGTATGAAACATTTTGCATGAAAGTTACATAATGTTGCTTTAATAAGTGGATTACAATGTTTTGTGTGCACTAGGCGAAAGTGGCTCTAATGTAAAGTGCTTTGAGTGGCCCGTTCTACAAAAGTGCTACATGAATTCGGATCTCTTACCTTTGAATCAAAACGAAATGAAAGTTGAACAATTGGCAGGAGCTCATCTGGTCATCGGAAGCTGCCAGAAATTGGGTTTCATGGCCTTAATTCTAACTCCTAATTCTTCCTGCTGTCTCACGACTTTGCAAGCACCAGACCACAATCTGAGCAGAACAAAACAAAACAGAGAGCCTTACTTTTAGGTCACGGCGGTTCCAAGTCGGGTTTCTGGGGAAATGCGCCTCCGGACAACAATCTCTCACCTCAGACGATGAGCTGGAGTACGATCAGGTCATTGCAGTTGAGGCAACTTTGGATCTCAACAGCACTGTTATGATGACAATGGGAAACACAACTTGGAATAACTCACTGAGTTACATTGAGGACATTGCCATGGTGGAAAAAAAACAAAACAAAACACAATGTTGTTCATTAACTCTGCACAAACCTCACACAAAGTACATGAATGAAAAAGGTGGACAAATGGCAGAATTTACACGGTTGCACTGGAGAGAAGGAAATCAACTCCTCCAGGATGAGAAAGATTTCACACTGTCATAATTAACAACCAAACAAGGTTGTGTACTCCTTATGTTTTAGATTCTGGACTAAAATACAAGTCCTTATAAAATGACTTGCATTAAGACAATTGTGAAGACGCACATTTGAGGTGTAAGTGTCTGTATTAAATTAAGAGTAGCCTTTCTAATTTTAAGTCCTTCTGTAGCCTTGATTGTCACGGAATCAATTGTAGGAACCTTTTCTTAAGAAACTCGTCTATATTATTTGAATGGCGGATTAACTTGTTCTTGCTATATTGAAGGCAAATGGGCCTCTGTCAGTCCTTGAAACGTTTCAATTATTTTCCTGATTATACACATAAACACGTTTAGTAAAGTAACTTCCTTGTTGCTTCATGTTCTTAAGTACTTTTGTTGCGTTTTCCATTTTCTCTCTTTGTCATGTTGTATTCGTAAGCCAGAGAAACAGGAAGTTATGTGTTACTAATAAATTCTCTAGATACTCTCATAAACTTAAAAAACATACATTAAAAATATCTTCTGGTAAATTTAATTAAATGCACTGAGGTGACTTTGTCAAAAAAATTTTTTGCTGGATTATTTCAATGTTTTTCCAAGTATTTTATTGTCTCTTTTGAAACCTAAGATAATTTTATGCAGCTTTTATGCAGGTAATAGAGTTCTATGCAAGTTGAAGACTAAGTGTAAATACAGCAAGTTTTTGATCTGTGTCATTTTAAATGACAAAAAAAATAAATAAAAAAAAATTGCCAAGATCATCATCTTTCACATTTATGGGCGTTATTCAAGTTTTTCTACACAACCATCTTGCAGATTTGCATATTGTACAGTCATGCAGATATAGTCAGCTCAACATTAATCTGAATGAAATGAAAGCTGACAAGGAAAAGGCTGTGATGTTAAAAATGCCTGTGTTTCTTCTTCTAGAGCTTGTTGTACAAAAGAATGCATTCTAGGGGGACACGTTCAGCCGAATAAAAAACACGACATAAAAAAGGCAGAGGTTTGTTGTTTTAAAACAAATTACATTATTCTGGTTATGAACACAGCCATGCCTCAGGGCCAGTTCTCATCTCTTCTGCTGCGGGTCTTTAGTGACTCCCAAAATGGGAGGTTTGAGCTGATGCGAACCCCTGACTCTTTGTTGTGCCGTATCATCTTCGGCGTTGTTCTCAGTCAGCAACAGCTGAGCATCTCCTCCTTTTCCTCCAACACTGCGAACATGCAGGCGATTTGACATCCACAGATTCTGCAGATGATCCAGTCTCGCACTAGCTCAGCCTCATAACTGAGTAGGTGGGAAGGCACAAGAAAATGTTATTGAACTTTATATTTGGAGGTGTTGTTTGCTATGAGGTGATAAAATTGCCAGTATACAGAAATATTTTTTTCTTAGCTTTAACTGTATTTTAGTAGCAAAGTGTGGGCCGCCAAGTTTACAGACATTTTTTTTCACCAGTTTATTCTTTGTACCTGGCAATACAGAGCCATACAACCAAACACACGTGCACAGAGTATGTCTTTCCATATTCACAGGGACTTTGCACTGACTTCCATTCAATTTCCATACATTTCTACAGCTTAACCTTGACCCGTAGCCTAAACATTACCAGTACATCCCTTAACCCTAAACCTAACCTAAACTCAATTCACACCTTAGTCCTAATCCTAGCCCGTAACCAAAAACAGAACTTCTTCTGTGGGTCTTCACAATGTAGGATCTGTTGGAAAAATGGGCCTTACAATGTGACAAAGACAACGCCACACATTTGGCAACAGTTCAAACTCTCCATTGAAACCCATTTGCATGCATTATTTATGACAACGACTACGCACAAAACATGGATTTAATTCTGAAACCAAGTTCTCTTGTTCAAGTCACAAAAAGAGCGATGGTCAAGGCAGATGACGTGAGAGAGCAACGTAGGGAAAGATGTTAATTTTGGAAGTTGAGAAGTACAATAATTTATATGACACCACTCACCCTTTTTATCGCTGGCTTTATGGCACGATCTCTCATTCTCAATGCTTCAGCTTTAGGCTTCTCAGTGGAGCGTATGCAGAGTAAATCCAGGGTTATACGGCACTGTGACGGAATTATAGATAGCTTTTCTTTGCACAAATGTTGTAATTCAGCCACGTTGCAATTTTTTAGAGCAAAACCGCCCTTTGAAGGCCACGCACGGTATCTCAATCATAATCAGCTCGGGACTTTGTCGTCTTTTTTGTTTTTCCTGCTGCAGAATCTAATTGGGCCTTAGCTTGAGATCTTTGATTCTCTTTTTTCCCTGAGGCAGCAAAACAACCATCGCAGTACCACCACCATATTATACTATTGGTATGATATTGGTATTGATAACGGTATGATGTTTTTTTCTGAAATACAATGTTACTTTTACTCAAGATTTAATAGACAGGCCCCTTACAAAAAGTTAAACTTTTGTCTCATCAGTCTATACAATATGGGTCATCAAGTCATTGTCTGGCTAAATTCAGACAAGGCCTTTTATCAGCACTTGTAGGACACAAAACTCTTTGTTGGATGCGTTATTTCTATTACTGCAGGGATTGTTATAGCTTATGTCTAAAAGTCTTATAGCATATGTGTGAAAGAAATTGTAATTGCGTTATATTTAGGGAAAGAAAACATCAGACTATTAAGAAGTATCTAGAAAATTGGACCAGATTAAAAGAATAGTATACAAATTTAAAATAAAACATTTGGTTACAGTCATTCAAAAGAATTGTCACCAGTGAATCTGTTACTTATTTTTTGATGTGGGATATATTTTTTGATTTATGTGCTTAAGTTAAAGATTGAATTTTTCTATCTTCTCCCACGATAATGCACATTTTTGTGCTTTACATAAACACAAATCAATTTGCCAAACACCGGCAAAAATTCTAAAACGACATAAAAACAGCAGAGAATGTACATTAAAGTACAACAAAGACTTTAAAAAAATTGTGTATGTGCACTTCAGTCTGGTTCCTTGTCAATGCTCGGAGGATTAAATTAGGCGAGAGGAGTTTCTTCTCTGTTGTGAGGGAAGAGAAAAGGGTGAGTTGTGCTTCAAACCCCATCAGTACTACAGACATCATTTAAAAGAAGATCTCAGGGGGTCCAGAACAGACAGGATGACCTGAGCTGACCGGTGGAGCCCACGCTCAAACGGTCCGACATCTTTGCGCAGGTCAAACATGCCCCTCCAGGGTATGATTAAAAAAAAGTTAGAGGTGTGATTTTGCTTGAAGCTACACCACTCTTGAGTGTCTTCACAGAAACTGCCTCACGTTTCTGGGTATTGACAATTTTCTTTCTCAGGATCTCCACAATTCTGACATATTTGTGATAAAACCAATTATTTGGTTCCACAGTTTAAGAAACATTGAGGCCTTGCTCCCTTACTTCTCTTTCCCTGACAGCTGCACAGTCTATAATAAAAAAATATATACACGACAAAACGTAAACTTAGAAACGTTGCTAATGGATCATACAGGTTAGTCCTTTTGTTTTACTGCTATACAATTGCCGTAGCGGTGATTAGTTTCATTGTCCACATGTTTCACTCACCTCAGCATGCTGGAAGCTTGAAACTGAAACAAGAAGATACACTTCTGGTAAAGGTAGCTAGGAATTTTGAAAGCAACTGCAGGCTCTCATATCATATCACACTAATGTTTTATCCCCACATGTTTAGTTGATCCTCGAATTTAAGTAAGATCAAACAAGACGTTGACTTCACCCCAAAACCCTGTACCCTGTCCTGAATTGATTGAACACTGTGAATTTCAAACCCTTGATAATAATACACATGGGCAATTCAAAACAGGGGTGCAAAATCAAAAGCAATACATAGAAATGCATGTAACTAGAGTTTTTCAATAAATCCCTGGTAGGCTCTCATTAACAGTTCTTGGTCAATTCCCCTCTTTACCAGGTAGTGCCTGTGTTGTTATTTAGTAAATTTCTACCTCCATTTTGTAACCTAAGCAAATCATGTCAAAACAATGCATCTCATATATTTATAGTATTTATATTTCTCCTTTTTTTACATAAATAAGGAGCTTAAAGCTTAAACCCAGCATTTGGAAAATTCCAACATATTTTCAAACAAATTAAAATAGCCATTGGCAAACAGCAACTGGGAGATGTTATTTATTGGAGATCATGAGGGGATTATGGGAAACTACTTTAAATTGTTGGCCATCAGTGGTGGCATCAGGCATAGTCTTGGTGTTTGTTAATTGAATTATAATCTAAATGAAACATCCAAAGACAGACGGCTTCATTTTGTACCCAGTGATGTTAAAGAACCAAAACTGTAGGGAAGGATGGAACTGAATGACAGCCTTTGTAAGGTAGTGTGTTTCCATGGCAACAGACAACCAGCCGCTCACTCAGCACTTGTACATCACTTACAGCCGGTCATCTTGACCCAACCAGCCGTGGTTCCGCTATGGCTTTTTATGCCACCGCTGCCACCCTTTGTAAGGTAGTGTGGTCAAGGATCAGCAAGGTGGAAAAAAAAACAGCATCAGCCACCGGTTCCAGATTCTTCTGATTACTTTTATTTGTTACTTTTGACTCTGACAACCATCCAGAGCTTCCAAGAACTCACTGTTTTTACAGCTAATTGGCAACACACCTGCACTTGAGTGGACCAAGCCACAATTAAACAGGTAAAAAAAACAGAGAAACAAGAATAAAATTATTAATCTAATTTATAAACTCATCTACATAATGAAATGGTCTGCAAAATAAACCATGTAATACAAGATAACTCAAAAAGTTACTTAAAAAAACAAACAAAAACAAGGCAATACTCAAAAGAAAACCCTCTAATTGGTAGAACCCAGCAAGGTAATCAATGACATCATCCAGCCATTTAAGCAGGAAATACTGGACCGGCCCCTCCCATACTCCTGCCCTGCTGCAGATCTACAGGGGACAAACAATGGTGAGTAAAAAGGAAAACAAATACCATAAATATACTTTGAAACAAAATAAAGAAATTTAACCAATAATGCAGAAGTAGTAGTTTCAACCTAAACATATAAATAGATGGAAACTCCAACCTACTGCTAACACAAACAAACCCAGGATAGTAAGTAAAGCAACTTTGCAAAGTAATGTTTAAATTTAAGCATTATAACCAACTACAGAAAGTACGTGAATCAGAAATAAGAGTAAGGAACAAGTGGTGAACAGAAACTGAACCACTCTGTCACAGCCTTCATCGGAAAGTGTTGCTTACTGCTTTGTCCAGAGTTGATTGCCCAAAATTTCCTAAAAATTCAGAAATACAAGCAAAAATTTAACTTTGGTAATATACTGTAGTTAATGTATTATCATTAAGATACTGGCAGGATTGGTCAAAACAAAATATTTCAAATGATATCTTGAAATGATAATGGTCCACATGCTTTTTTTTTGTTCTGATTCGTATGTAGTAAAAGATCACACTAATTTACATGTATTTTGTATTGGAGGTTGTATATTATTAAAGCATTTTAACACTCTGTGAGGAACATTATGTTCTTGGCTTTATATGCATACCTCTACCTAAGCAGCCAGTACATCATGGTTACTGAACGGAAATATAAATAGTCATCTTAATAAACTTCCTGTTAGTTCATTTAATCTGTTGCATATTATGACATTAAGTTCTAGATAAATTATCTAGGATTAGCTCTTCCACTCTCTGCACTAGTTAAAAGGCTGGCTCTGCTGAACTGACTTATAAAGGTCAATTTAGCTATGATGGACATTCCTAATTAGCCTGGAAAGAAAAAAAAACTCTGCATGAGGTCTGCTAAAGCTGATAGTCAGACCTGAGATGTAAAGGTGTGTTACAGCTGAGAGAAATGGAAAATTCACATCTATATGAATATATGTCTGATGACTCCTTCTACATTAAAAAGTTCATTCTATTTTAAAAAGAGACTGAGTTTTCCGATTTCACACAATTGTACATTAGAAAACATACCCTTCTGGTGCAATGTGAGGTTAAGTGAGGTTCTGTCCACACGTTATAGGAAGTTAATATTTTAGTTGTAACTCCTTTGCCGGCTGAATTTAGCAGAAACCTTAATTAGTAGGTCATGTTACACTTGTTTAACCAAATGTAGCTTAATAAACCTTTAAATCATTGTCACATTCACACCAGATGCTTATTAACACTGAAATTAAAAAATATTGGTAAGGAAAATGAAGGTTCACCACCTTTAAATGTACTAAGAACAAAACACAAAGGATTTCCATCCAGAGTGGGCAGGTGGTTCAAAAAGTAAGATATTAGCTTAGGTCGACATTAATTTATTCATTCAACTCAACCTTACTTTTGATGCAGACGGGTATTTTTTTCTTTTTTTGGGAGGGGGATGTGTACCATGTGGAGCAACACATTCAGTTCAGAATATCATTGATGGTGTACAGCAGAGGTCCCCAAAGTGGGTCCTGGAGGGCCGGCATCCTGCGTGTTTTAGTTCTCTCCCTGGTTTAACGCACCTGGATCCAATGATGGCTCGTTAGAGGGCCTAAGAAGAACACTGACATGCTGAAAAGGTTGTTGGTGCCACCAGGGAGAGAACTAAAACATGCAGGATGCCTCAAGGACCGACTTTGGGGACCCCTGGTGTACAGCCTTCTACCTTTTAAGTATCATAATCACAGAAAGCATCACGTGCATCAGCAGTAGGGTAGGAGAACCACATATGGAGTTTACAGGCCCTGACGTAGCTCACTTGAGTTCCGACTTCTTGCTATTTACTACATGCTTCATGAGAAACTCCTTCCCTCCTCTGAATACCAATCACACAAAAGTTGTCCAACACCACATACGGAAAAGTTCTGCTCAGATGAGTTTTGGGTCTTCCGGTCAAACTATACCTTATAGCCACCCAATGCAAAGGTTGTGGCATTTTACATGTTTATAAAACGGTGTTCGCATAAACTGCTTTGAAGCTATCTTAAGATGCTAAAAGTCTACTTTGGGTCTGGGTCCAAAGGTTCTAAGAGAACTAAATCTGCTGTAGGGTAAGATATGAACTGCTTTCAACAATTAGCAGAATCTCACTTTAGAAATTATAATACATCCCTTTAACGACAACAACTCCAGGCTTTGCTGTTGCCCTATGAAGCTGTGAGGGTTTTATCTGAGCAGTGCTCTCTCTTGGCCTCATTGCATTTGAAATCTGCTCATTTCCTATCTGATGCATTTTGTGGTCTTCCAACTGACCCTGACACAAATATAATTACTTTGAGTGCAGTGTGTTTGTTGCGAGGCCTGGGTAGAGTCTAGCCATGAATGTCATGGTATTTACACAAGTTGCAGATGCTTTGCAGTAGCTTAAGTCACAAATTTACTTTCAAAGCCAAAATAATATACATTTTTTAGGTCGAGTAGCACTCACGTCTCAGCTAAATGCTTTCATTTTTCAACCTAAACAAACAACAGTTAACTAAAATGGCAGCTAAATGTGTTTTGGGGTTTTTTTTTGCAGATGACTTAAAATGATGGAAAGCAGATATAATCTGGCGTTGCATTTTGTTTTCCTTCTCCTTGTAGTTAGATTAATTTTTTAATAGAACATCTGCGGATCTAAAAAGGAGGTTTGGGCAGCTGTTGATACACCCGTAGCTGTCAGTCATGTTTTATGTGCCCCCACTCTTTATTTCCCTAAGGGACAAAAGACAAGAATGGAAGAGAAAACGTTAATCAAAGGAGTAGTTTTGAAATTAAGAGAAAGGGAAAGTTATGGGATTGGATCTCGAATCCATTTGGTTTACTTCATGCCTGAGATGAAGGCTCCAAATAGGCTCCGTTGTTTCCCAGGTTCACTGATTAGGATGGTCATGGCATATAATGCAACAATAAAGCAATGTTTTTACACTCCATTGTCTTGTTCATGTGCATTTTTATTCCATCCACAGGAAAGCACTGAGCAAAATTAGTTATTAGTTTGATAGAAATAAAAATCAGCCATTGTTCAGCATTTTAAGATTAAATGCAAATAACTCGTGATGTTTATCGCCTTCCCTTATGAATAATTCTAAGAGCCTCCTTTCAGAGTCAGACTATTTGTTTTGAAGGGTATCCACATTGATCCAGAGTGTGGCCTCACTGTATGATTACACATTTAACTCTGATATTGGTGTAATCCACAAAAATAGTGTAACCCCATAGCAACCCACCTGTGGATATGCATTTTAGGGCTTTAGCGCTGCATGCCGTCTCCTCCTATTTCAGTTCCTGTGGCTTTTTCCATCACACATTAGCAATTTGGTACATTTCTCGTGATGGGGTGCTCGTCTGCACTCCACCTGCATTTTGGGCAGCTGACCCTCCAGCCAAGGTGCCTCCTCTAGCAGGTCTGAATGTTTTATTCATACATGTAGAGCTCAGTAAACAGCTGAACTGCTACGGAAAACAAATGTTTCTGTCACCTAAAGGGAACTACCGTACGTCTCCTGTTTAAGGAAAACAGCTTACATCTCCGTTCGCTGTGATCCTGAAAACCTTAAAGCAACCAAGCAGTGAGAACTTATTTCATTTGTTGTGAATCAAATATTTATGTGCCAGTTCACCTCCCTGTTTAACTAGAAATATATCCTCACATCTTGGGTGTTGTCAGCAAACTATTTTCTATTTAAAACTATTTAAAATAGTCAGGCTTTTCTAAATTAAACAATAATAATGAAAAACGCCCTGATACATTATATTATCAACATGACATTTATATATTTGTTTCCATTAAAACTTGTATTAGTGATTACATTAGTTCAGGTTGGTGCCATAAATTGATTTAAAAGTTAAAGTTGCAAATAGAAAGGTCTTAGCTTAGCACAGCTCATCATAAAAATCCATTGCAAGGAGAAAACCAGTGTTTACTACAATATTCATTGATATTAGTTGAACATATATTTTACTACCCCGTTTCTCAAAGTAGGCTAATCAAATAGGTTCAAAAAGAAACCCTTTTGTAAGCAGTAGTTGTTCATTTTGAAGTAGCAATCAAGCTAATCACATCCCATATAAAGGTGAGCTTCCATAAATAAAACTAGTTTGATGAAACCAAAGGAGGCATGGAGCTCAGCTGAGTCATATCTTAGCGTTATGCTTGACATTTTTGCGTCGGACATAATCTCAATGAACAAAACACGAGTGATGCAGATCAAAAATATACTTACATTTTTTTTCTTATTTGTAACAACAAACAGCAGAGATATGTGGCTGCTCAAAGTAATTTAATTACACCCAATCTCCAAAGTTATCCTCCTTTAATCTTCTTTAATAAAAACATCATTTTCAAACTGGTTCAGACCATCAGATACTGCACGTCTTGAAGTTTGAAAGTTTGTTATGCAACATAGTTAAAGTCTGTTGTTAAATGTACAAAAATTATGTCATTATTCCAGGTCATAGTTTGTGTTATAATGTTTTAAGGAAATCCACCCTCGTTTCAAATAATGTTACAGCAGTTTGCCAGAGACAAAAAAAAGGAAACGAAGTGAAGTTGCATTTTAGGAAAAAAAAAAAACGTTGTTCATATAAAAATGATACCAACACATTTGGCATCATTGAAATTAATGCAAAGGGATTCATATTTAAGAGGAGGTCATATGAAAAATGTTTTACAGATGAGAAACAACTGGATCTCTGTGTGATCATAGTGGCACCACATCACAACACTTCCTATTGTACTCGGTGGTATTCTATTACATCTCAGTGTAATTTGTCCACCGCCTACCATGTTGTAATCATTCTGATTAATATCAGTGATCCCTTAACTCGGTTCGCTGCACTCTCTACTGTTTCAGCCTTGACCTTTGAAAATCCATATCAAAAGTCTTGAGATGAAAGATTTGCTTTATACGTTATGCAGACGGTAATGCTCTTTTATTTGATCTTCTGCGAGGTTCCCTCACAACGCATTTGATGAAGCCAAGGGGGTTGGCGCAGACGAGCACGAACATCTCCGAATTGTCAAGCCCAGGCCTTTCAAGGCAATCAGCGCATCTGAACCGGTGGCACTTTTTGATCACAAAATGTCTCCCCTCATGAAAAATGCAAGAATAACCCTCATGATCAATAAAAGCTGGCATGACTGACTCCCAGGTGATCAGACAGAGTACATAGCATACCTGCCGTGTGACAGCTACGCATTGTTGAATGAGTGAAATTGACATCAACGTTCAGTAATCACAGAGCTCCCTGTCTTCTCTCCTTGATGATTCAGAGTGAATCAGACACAGTCTTTGATCAGTCTCTGGCGCTGTACCCAGGGACCAAGAGAAAGAGACTGGCAGTACAGAAGATAGGCTAGAGACAGCCATGTATTTACCCCTGCATTTCAATTTCCCTATTGATTATTCACGTCCAGTCACTGTATAACAGCTTGGCAGAAGCCAAGTGCAGAGCCAAAGCCTTTATTACTGAGGATCTGTGCGAACATTATAGCTTTTGCTGCATGAAACAAATGCTTGAAGCAATTATAATGATTATAATTATCTGCTGGGAGACATGTTCAACGCAAATTGGCTCTGTGTCCATAATTAAGAGATGCACCCCGATTTTAAGGGAGACGAGCGAAGTTTTTTTCCGCTGCACTATTTAAAATATAAAGTCCGAGTGCCGCGTTGAATTTTAATATCCATCCTGTGGGGGATAATTTGACCCCCCTCTCACCCAAAAGGGTCCACATTTGAATATGATCACCATTTACAGTCACTAATTATACGTTTGAAAAGGTAAAAGAAAAATGGTCCCAGCCTAATTTGCATCACTATGCTCTCGACGGTCAAATGGCACAAGAAATGGACCGTCCAAGTCAGACTAGGGGTCCACCATGCTATATGGGGGTTATTTCTTTTTTGTTTTACTAAAAAAAAATTAACTCTGTCACTGGAACTCACCTCAGATTGTGTGTAACAGTATAATTTCCTCTCCATGGCAAAGTCAAGAGAAAGCAGTTGCATTAGAGCAACCCATTTAGACCATCCCCAGTGGCAGCCCTGTAGTAACAGTAGCACCAACCAGCCATTCCAGGTGTGGGTTTATGTATACATTAAATCTCGTATTAATTTTGATTTTTATTGCCTTCCCACTGCCTTCACAGGGGTGCTGCTGCACAAAATGAGGTTAGCCAGAACACCACCCAAAAGGGGTGGCTACAGTAAAAAGAAATGACAGCGGAGCCACACACCAGATGCTGTCGTAGTGGGAAATGATTTGATTACGTCCGACATCCGTTCCTCTCAGGCCGACGCAACCTTTGACAAACTTTTCCTTTCTATTACACCTGATGGAAACTTTGGAGAAGACTGATTCAAAGCATTTGAGTATTTTGGCAGGCGAATATGTCCGCTCGGTGCACACACACGCATACACACTATTAGTGTTCGGGATGCCATCCTTTTTATGCTTCAAGTGTTTGTGCACTCATAAAATGTAGATAGCATGGTCACGTTGTTGATTGGAGTTTTCAATTGCTTTCAGCTCAGTCCAGAGTAGGCTCCTCTGTTCCGACCACAAAGAAAATGCAGTCTCCATCTCTCATAGAAAATTGGGTTTATAACTATCTGTCAACCCTGTATGCGCAACGCTGCACCTGCTCCTTCTCCTGCTCTTACCCCAAGGCATTTACTTCCTGTTCCTCTTTACCTTTCCCGCTGCAGCCTCATTTCTCAGCGCA
The DNA here is from genome assembly GCF_001444195.1 of Xiphophorus couchianus. Lineage (NCBI taxonomy): Eukaryota > Metazoa > Chordata > Actinopteri > Cyprinodontiformes > Poeciliidae > Xiphophorus > Xiphophorus couchianus. The sequence continues at coordinate 23,754,810 of NC_040250.1, read as the reverse complement.
AAAATCAATTGCTCATTATGTATTCCCACAATGAATGCCACATATCACATCTCTGTAGCTAACAAATAAATCCCCAACTGTTTGTTGTTCACGCGCCTGGATGTGCTCTTTCCTTTTCTCGACGGTCGCTCAACCGATCAACTTCAGATTTAGTCTGCGTAGTGGCGGGGATCCGAGTTAATTGGACTGCAGAGTTTAAGGAGGTTTACATAATTTGGCCGAAAGTTGTTTATTGCTCTAAAAATCAATGCCTCTAGATTGGATTAGCTGTAACGATGCTGTACACCGTTGCTAGGTACGCTGTTTGGATGGTCGCAGCATTCACCGCTGCGACCTTTGGCTCCATTAAAATCTAACCTCGCTTTACAATTTTTATTGGATGTCCTACTTCTTTTATTATGCACACAGCAAAAAAGACTGTTCCTCTTTATTCTAAAGCTGCTTGTGCGCTCATTTCCACCTTGCCACCCCAACAGCAAACCTTAGCAGCACTCTATTTTAAACTTCCCAATATGTTAAATGTTTTAAACTTTGTTAGAAATGACTTTGTATGGATGGAACAAGAACTCATTTTTTGGCAAAACATCCCTGACAGCGTTTTTGAGGCTGTTGATTGATTGATTAAAACTATGTATAAAAACAACATGCAACTCCTTGGGTGAAATTCTCAGAGGAAGCATTGTTGATCATTGAGGAAAGGTGTGTATTACACCTCCCACTTTGCAGTTAAGCTTGTAGCAATATATTTTGGTTATTATTGTAAAGAACTGATAGAGTTATCATTACGGCGATTAGGATTTAATTTCTTGATGCAGCAGCAGAATCTGCTGCGAGACCATCATTTTCCAAGGTAGTTTAGCGCCCTGGAGGCTGTAATGATCACGGTGGTATAATGATGATGCAGTGAGTCCTGCGACACACTGAAGGACACACGGATCCAACAGGCGTTTGTGACCTTGCACGCCGTGTACTGACTTTTTCCAAACTGCCAGAATCTTTTTTGCTATACTTCACAGTGCAGAGTTTAAAGGAAATGTCTGTTTTCAACTTGTTTTTGACAAGTCACAGTCATCCTAACATGACGTTTGTCGCCGTGTTGTTGAGCCATTTCTCTTGCCGTTGGTCTCATAAACGGTATCGCTCAACAGCAGAAATAAATAAAAATGAGGCAGGTGTTTGTCAGCCTCCTGGACAAATTGCCATTGTTTCTATTTTTTTTTCTACAGAGTGCAAGTCGCTCTATCCAAACAGAAATGATAAAAATTTTATGGCAGAGTCTGAAAATCCATTCATTTAGACAGTTACACATTCAACCGAATATAGCCAATGGATTATTTACTGTAAAAGTGACATCAACTTAAAAATGCCACCTAAAGGAGAACTTGTTTATTTTAGATTGTGTACACTTTGACCCCCACCTGTTCACGGTTCAGTATTCCTGGATTTTTCAGAAGAATATAACTCAGTTATTTACTAATAAAATTGCCTAATCATGGAGAGCATATCTAAAATATTTGAAAGAAAATGCAACTTCTAAAGCCCAAATATCTATTTAAAATGCTACTTGACACGCTATTGGCTGACGTTTGCTAAACAGGAGCAAACGTCAGCCATTCATTTTCCTTGGAGCTGCGTGGCTGTAGCCGAAAAACCAAAGGTAAGGAAGACTTTAGTGGCCACTGCTGTAGTGTTAAAATGGTTTCCAGTTTGTGTATTAATGTATATTAAAGTAGAAAGATATCTGAAGTAAATTAATATAGTTGGCTGTAAGCTATTTTAGAGGAGAACTTAGTATTTGTGAATTTTCAGCAATTGGTGGGCGACTGTGGGTCCCAACCCCCGCAAATGCTACAGGTCCTCGTTAGGGGATGCTACTAAATGCTAGAGGAGGTACTATATAAAAAGCAAGCTTTAGGTCCTGCTGCTCACTGATTGGTCATGGGCGTGGTCAGATGCAAGCTTAAAGAGAGAAGAAAACGACGATAGACATTTTTTTAACTGTAGAGAGAGCAGCAATGGAGTCCTCACAAAAGTATACTCCTTGGAACAACAACGAGGTGCAGCCTTTTCTCTCAATTACTGGGGACAAGAAACCCAAAAAGAATCAAAAAAGCTTTTGTGGATGTTGCAAAATGGATGCCAGGCACTGAATACAACAGAACATCGCGACAGTGCCAGGAAATGTTTAAAAGGTTAAAAGGTGAATACAAGAACGTGAAAGGACCACAACGGGCGGAGCGGGTTCAATCGAAAGCAGTGGCGGTGGTTTGACCTTACTGACGCAATTTATGGTCATCGCCCTGCTAGTTGTGGACGGGAAGGAGGCATGGACTCCGCCACCTGGCTGTTGGAGGACATTGCGGTGGTATGGTTTTATTTATCTTTGCATGCATGTACCTAAAAGTGAGCCAGTATTTGTGTGTTATCCCAACAAACCAACAAACCGTAAAACAATAACTGTAAATGGCAAAATAGTCAAGTTGCCGAGCATGAATTGAGCTCTGCGTCCTCAAGTCCGAGCGCATTTTATTTATCTGGTCTGTATTCTGCACAGGATTTATCCCCTCATGTGTGGAGGCTGAAGACAAGACGGAGGTGAACATGGCTTTCCCCATCATGCCTTTCCGCTTCGGAGCCCGGCTGTTCTAGTACTTCTAGTCCTCCAGAGGGGATAAGGTTAAATCTCAGGAGAATCCCCATAAGATTAAAAAACAGCCACAACACAGGGCGAATGTTGTTCATGGCTCTCTTCTTCCGTTGTCTCCGCAAATGACGCCACATTTCGGTAGCGCACACTCCTCAAGAGCAACTCTTGGTGTAGAAAGAGTTACCGCAACACAAGATGTTCCTCTGCTACCGGCTAAGCTGGCTGGTGGAAACGCAATGCACTTTTTGTAGAGCAGAGTACGGTCGAGCCAATAGAGCGGTGTTACTTGGAAAAGAAGCACATGCAGTCACTCTCAGGTAGAAGAGGTTTGTCACTCCAACAGCTGAATAAGATGCAGACGTCTCCTCTGATGGCTCATAGATGATGATAGGGCGTCATGACCAGTGTTGTATAGTAACGAAGTAAAAATACTTCACTACTTTACTTAAGTATATTTTGGAATACTTCATACTTTCCTCGAGTATGAAAATTTTTGATGACTTTCACTTTTACTTCACTATATTTCCGAACTTAATTGCGTACTTTTACTCCGATACATTTTCAATGTGTGGTTTAGTTACTCGTTACAAAAACGCGAGAGAGAGAAACGCAAGTGTTTTGACCCCACCAACTGATTAGCAAGTAGCAAGCAGGCTACCGAACAAAGTCGGTAGCCTACTTGCCTGGGCTTGTTCATCACCACCAATAGGATACACCTGTTTCACTTCTCCCATTAAACACAAAGCAAGTCTCGCAATCAGCAGCAGCCACATGGAGGAGGAGACGGAGACCACAACGACTGCAACTACGTCGGACACGGCTCCAGGGGAACCACCAGCTGGTGATGAGAGCCCATGGCCTTATTTAAACACAATACACTCCTTCGTGGGTGTTAAAGATTCGTCGTACCGCATGCAGTTTATGTTATTCCTGCCCGAAGATGTGGAAATTCTATCTTACAAAAACTCCCCATCCAACTTGAAGAAACACATCGAGGTAACGTCTTATGAAATGGTTATAATCCTCCTGTTTCAGTAACTATAGCTTGGTCACTAGGCACTATTGTATTGTGAAACGTTGACCATAAATGAACTTTGTTTGCCATTGTTTCAGTTCCACACGTGGTGTATTTAGCTTAGGCCTAATGTTGACTGTAGCAGGCTACCTAGACTCCTCTGTTCAAGGGGGGACAGAAGTCATGGCGATAGTAATTTAGACTAAATTTAACGAATATAGGAAAGGCATGCAAGTTCAAAACCAGGTTTACAGATGCCAATAAGCTGCATTTCCCTCCCAATTCTTTTTTTCTTTTGCATAATGACCAGTTGTGTGCACCACCTACTGACTGTAGCATTGACTGATTCACTGATTTGTGAAGTAGAGTAATCGTAACAGCTCTTTTTCTTCATGTTGGCCGCATTTTCTGTACTATTTATTTTTCTCATTTTCAGCACTGACCTTACTTGAAGGGAAAACCTAAGGCTTACAAAAACTTAGTATTTTCTGTCCTGGAGGGTATACTAAGAAGCTGGTTCAGTTGTAAAGCAGGTTAAGTTAACCTTGTGCTATAGGTAAAGCACCTCATTTTCTTAACCAAATGATGCCTGCAGGTATATCTATTAGCAGGTTTAATTTTGCCTGCACTTGGTTGTGTACATTATTTTAAGTGTATTTGACAAGTTTACCAAAATATAAAAAATGTCATTCAAACTGCATTTGCTTTGTTTTACTTTTTACTTGTACTTTTCATTACATTACTCGAGTACATCCATTTTTACAGTAATTTCCATACTTAAGTACAAGAAGTTTCAGATACTTTAAGACTTTAACTCAAGTAACATTTCAGTCAGTGACTTCGACTTTTACCAAAGTCATATTTTGGAGAGGTACTTATACTTTTACTTGACTCTGAGATTTCAGTACTTTATACAACACTGGTCATGACTACATTATGAATAGATCTCATGTAATTGTTTGCATCCGTTGCTGCCATGATTTTTAATGACATAGTGCGAACAAGCTGATTCACATGTGATTTTTATCTTATTTCTCGTTTAAAGTTAATATCCCATTTGCGAAATTTTATTTTTTTCAACATTAGCAGAAAACAGGCATTTTCCAGCACATTTGTAATCTAAGTACATCTAAAAACATGAAAAAAAACCAAAACCAAACAAGGAATCTGTAAAGGGCCTGATACTTTTTCCACAGCACTATAGCACTGCTCTTTCCAGCACAGAAGCATGTGTGACTGTGTGTTTCCTGCCATACTCCTCAGGCTTCCTTGACACACATAAAAACAGCTGCAAGGAGAACTCGGTCCACAAATCACACGGAGAATGCACACAGCACAAGTGGGAAAGAAGACAATGAGAAGTTATGATTTACAACGCAGCCAACCTGCTGCTGCTGCTTGGGAGTTAACCATTTACCCGCCAACAACTGCTGCTCACATCTCAAGGAAGAGCTCACGACTTATACCACACAGCTCCGGGCTCGGCGCTGAACTCTAAACAAAACCAGGTCAGCCCAGATGTACAAGTGGTGAATCCTGGCAGCAAAGTGCTCCACTTTCAATGGAGGCCAAGTGAAATACTGAACCAAAAAACACGATTCGAACCTCTCTCAAGGCTCTCGTGACGGAAAAAAATAAGTCACTCAAGAATTTTCAAGGGCAAGTTATTGTAATGTGATCATTTTATGTTGTGAAATGAATGACAAGAGGCACTCGCATCCAGATACGCCTGGCATCACTCGCTGTATGGAAAATGTCTTCCTTAAAAAGAATCCAAGTGTTTCCTTTTTAAACAAATGCTATAAAAAATAACATTTGTAATATATAAATCAAAGGGGCTGCAAAAATAAATCCAAAGCAAACGTTTCAGGTTGGAGAAATTGAGAGAAATGAAGACGATTTCGAGAATGTTAGGAGGTCAAGATGGAGCGGACGAGTGGGCGGGTCATTGGAGGATGTTACGTTAGCGCGGGCGGCTTAGGAGGAGTGTGGATCCATGGGATATTGGATGTCCTGACCTGGCCTGGTGGAGGACGTGAGGATGGATTGGCCACTGTGGACTCGCCGGAGAACGCTTGAACAAGGGAGAATGAGAGATGGGGTGATGAAGGTGTGCAGAAAAGGAAAAGAGTAAGGAGAATATCAATGGCCAGACAGAGACGCGTATGGATTTCTCTTCTGTCTCTTCAGAGCCCGACTTTACTGCAGCGCAGGAGCAGATCGAATAGGGAGAGAGAGAAAAAGTGCCTGCTGAGCATCCCCAGAGAAATCAACACTTATGCATGAAAAGCTTCTTTGACTGTTAACTTTGTTTCCCTGCTCGTCGTTCAATAGAATGCGCTTATGTCTTCCGTGTCCCCCTGTTTACAAGTTGACGCAATAAAAGCAACATAAGGTGGTGACAGAAAATAATGAATACCACATAAATGATATTAAGAAAAAAAAAAAGACCATGCCTCAGAGATGACTAATATTAAAAAAGAGAGGAAATATATGAATAAATGTGGTTATTACAAAATCCTGCCTTGTGAGTATTTGCATAATTTCAATTACAGAACAATGACACACTTCCTTCCTGATGTGATTTGTGCTGACTTTTAATACCATCAGCATAAACAGAGGAATATCGCATTGATTCTCAGGCCGAGTCTGTCAATATCTACATCCACATTCATATATTGTGAAAATCTTGTAATGCGGAGAGACAACTAGAGGTTATGTGCTCTGAAAGACGTAGGAACAGAAAACTGTTAATTCCTAACTTATTTCAGACTTGCTTCGGCAAAATACGACTCACGACACCAGGATAAGTTGCAAAACATGTAAACAGTAAACGGAAAGCCGAGCCTCCTCCTCTATTTAAAGGCCATATATCTTTTTTTTCTTAAACAACTTTTCTTATTTGGTTCTTTTCATGCTTGTAGCTCACCATAACTATTTTCACTTTTAAGTCCAAATTCAATAAATACCTGATGGAAAAAAAAAGCAACCAAGAACAAAGCCATAAGAGGGAGTGATGATGGCGCATACGGTATCGGCCAGCAGCATCCGAGCGTAAAACAATAGTCATTGAAGAACAAGTTGTGTGAGTGAAGCTCAAGCTCCAATGTGACATCGTAAAGTGCAGATTTATATCCCAATTTTTCCAGTAAAGAGAAGGAAGTCAGGGGAAGTGTTGATAGAGAGTGATAAGACCAGTCTACCTAGATGTTTTCAAGGTGGTAAATATAGTTTGACAAAACTGAAATTAAAAGCGAAACAAAAAATATCTTTGGGTGTTTAGGTTAGATCTCTGTTCAGGTTTTGAGCTGCATTATTAGTCTGATGCACCAGTACTATTGGTAAGCAGGGCGTGATTGAAAGTCTCACATTTTGCCACATATTTGATCCATGTTTTTCTTATGAGGGTTTACAAGAAGTTGTCAAGACGTTCTTCAGAAATTATGTCAAAGCAATCAATCCCTTTAAATGAAAGATAGTTTTCTTATAGCAACTTGTTTTACCCAAAATCATCAATTCAAGCCTTTGCTATTAATAACAATTTCACCTTCATTTGGCTCAGGCACTTAAAAAAAACAAACAAATGTTGCAGCTTATTATAATAGTGACAGAGTGTCACTATTATAATAAGCTGCCACATCTAGTCCACATTTTTTCACTAGTCGTTTTTTTCATTAAGGATAAAAATCATTTCTTTCCAAACACAACCAAACACAGCCATTGTTCCAGGGGACTTTTTATTCAGAAAAGTGGGATAACTAAAACAGGAAACGTGCTAATTTTACTAAACGTTTAAGATTTTTGAAATTTTCAAACTCTGAAATATGATAGTCACCCTTTAAAGTTCTAAAGGTCATTCAGAGTGTTAACCCATCATCTTGTTGTCGTCGTTTTCTTCATTTCATCTGATTGCTATTTGATAAATGGCATTTCTCGAAACTGAACAGTCACAGAGAGCTTTTTAAATGTCCTGGTTAGGCCACTGACCGTGTAAGCTTCAGGCCTATTTAACGACGGGAAGATCTCTTTTGCAGCAGAACAGAACTAAACAGAGGAGAGTAGAGCGCTGTCCTTTGATCCCCAATAGGGGGATCGCCTGTGAAGAAGATAATGAGTAATAAATCAATAGTCTAGTTGTAAAACTCAGACTAAGCTATGCCTCCTCAGCTGGGGGTATCTTAACAGCAGTCCTTTAGACTCATCTGAAGCATAACTACAATTACTTACATTTGCATGACTAGTTTTTCTCAATTTCTGACTTTGTTGATGTGAGTTACTCCAAATCTGTGAGGTACAGAATTTGCCACATTCTTTTAAAATGCATACCATTTTGTAAGGCTGCTACAGAAAACAAGAGAGTATGAATAAAACAACCTTAGCCTGTATATTGATCTAACATTTTAAGACAACAGCCCTCAGAAAAAGAAAAGAAAAAAAAGACAATGCTAAGGTGAGATTCCAGATTAAAGCCATAACTCTACAACCTAGGAAATACACTTGTTCCCTCGGCAAAGTCAGTGCCTCTCAGAAACCTTTCTGTTAAATATGAAACAAGAGTGAGAGGTCAGATGTGTCAACTTAACAGAAAAAGGTTGAAGCAGGAAGAAACGCAGCCTGTGAATCATCAGGAGTGCTGCAGGATGGGTCTTGCTATTGCTTTAAGTTGTTACTATGAGTTTCCAAATGCCGGCTGTAGACTCTATTCAGTGATCAGTTCAGCTTATTCTTGTCAGTGAAAGTAACAAAATCAATTTTTATTTTCCTTGTTTTACTAATTAGTGAAAAAGAAAGGAAAATAATCATTGGTGTAAATTAGGATGATGCTTTAACAAGTTATCTCCTCCGTTACTCACATTGAAGGATACACGGCAACCGCCTACAATATTCTAATTATTGAATGAAATAATTTGTCACGGTGTTAAGATTTGCTGTCAGCGATTAAGCAATCAATGTACACTGAGAGATGAAGTGAAGAACACATACTGCTTCCTTATCATTGCAGCCGCTAGTGAGTGGGGGTGTCTGAGGCCGTAAGAGAGCATTGTGTCCTCAGAGTTTACGTGTCAGCAGCAGGGAGAGCAAGCGAGCGAGTGGATTTGACAAGGACCAAACTGGATTAGAGGATCTCCACAACTACTGGATCTTATCGGATGTTCTAAAATACTTCTAAGGAAGAAACTGGGTAAAGGCTGGGAGCAGGATTTCTTGACCAAGAAATCTAATTTCTATCTCAAATTAGGTACATTTTTAACATTTTTTTTATTGTACTCCCACAAAAGTGTTATGCAGAAAGGTGTGTAAAGAAAAGTCAGTCAAACTTGGATGCACAGCAAGCAAAGCTGGTTAATCAAGTCTCATGAACCACAGCAGATTTCAAAATGGCTGCCGTCCAGCAGGCCACTTATACTGTATACCAGTTAAACCCCGCCTTCTCAATTTACATCGGCCAATGACCAGAGTGGGGATAAAATGAGAAACAAAGTTAACTTTCATATACAACGTAAACACTAACAATTATTTATCAAAAATATCCTTTTATGTATACAGATGCAACGTTTACAAATCATGTTGTTCTTTTTACGTACTTTAAGCTTCAGCCAATTAAACTCCAGCTCTTCCTGTTAAAAAAAAACTGGGTTTGAGGCGAGCCTCCTCTTTAGCAGGGTCCCAAGACGGCTGCCACAAAATACACATTCAACATTTCAACCACAAACACAGACAATGAAGGTTCATTTATACCCTCCAGAATTCAAAATGTTTGAGGAAAACTCATTGCTTCTTAACAACAAGAAGTGATTTAGTTTCTAACTGCAATGAAAAGGAGGTAAAATACAGAGAGAGAGAGAGAGAAAACCAAAGCAGCTGTTTGCCAGCTGTTTTTGATGCCTTGGTTTATGTTTTTCAGGTCCTGTGGTATCCACTGAGCTTTTTAAGACACCTATATGTCTCTTGCCTGAGCAGATACCTGGTGTGTTCAAAATCGTAGCTTAGGGCTCCCAACTAATATCAGAATGTGTTTTGATCTATTCAGCAAAGAGGTGCACCTCGAACAATGTTGCTTTGAAAATTATTTGTACAGAAAAGGAGAAAAGAACTCTTTACATGCTGGCCTTTTGTGCAGACAGCTGACGATGTGTTTGCCTTCATCAGAGCTACCTTCTATAAAACCTTCGTTTGCATTTGTTTAGCGGCCATTCACACCGAACGCAACCCAGCGGACCAATCTGAGAACACATTTTATCCGCGCGCAATAAATTTCGTCATCAAGCCCAAATCGCTCCCAGGCTACATGCTGCAAGCCCGCAAATCGAACACAATCATTTGCTCAGACTCTGTATCAGCACAAGGTCAGTGAGGGGGTGGAAAAATTGCCCACTGCTTGACCTGTTTTATGCTGAAACGTTAATGCATTCATTTTAGCTGTTGGACATTTTGCTCCAAAAAGCCCGAAAGAAAACAAAATTTAGAGTAATTTGACGCGATTGCTTATGTTTCTTGTTACTAATGCAATCTGTGTGCTGTACAGAGCCGAAGCACAGATTTACTGTGTTAAGCTCATAATTGCGGGAAAATAAAAGAAGCCAGACAATTCCAATGCGAGGCACGAATATGTTTCAGGTGTTCATTGGAGTGTATTTGATGCTACAAGGCAACAGCATGTCTCTTTGTAGGAAAAACTAAAGACAAGCCGCCTTGTGCTGCTGGATCCAGTAACACTGGAGTGACTGCTAGTCTGTTGCGTGTCATTTAGTCTACTTTATATTTCACATCACATCATAGATTAAGGTTTGTTTCATGAAACTCCATTGTTGCGAAGGGAAAGGTGTTTTGTTACATTATTTTTGTCCAAAAATATATTGCTCATTTCAGCTTTTTATCTTAGATGAGCGTACGGGGCTTATATTAGCCTATTGAAAAGCTAAAAATTCCAGTCGGATCCTTTCCCAATAATTGTACTTACTAAACATAAAGTAACACTCTGAGTGGAAGTTGTTACCATGTGAAATAGGCCACAAGTTACTGAATTTGATGATTTAGTCAAAATAACAGGCGTATACAAAAGTCCAGGCAACACAGGTGAGCAAAAGCTAGGAGCTCAATCACTGGTAGCAAACAGATGCGTAGTTCTACAGCAGTACATCTTTGAGAAGCATCAGTATGCAGCAAGTGGTTTCTGAATGATAGGTCAAAAATAAAACACTTGTGTTTTCCAGCAGCCATTGTACAGTGGTAAAACAAGCTGGCCAAACATTCTGAAGCTCTACTTGAGTTGCTAGGTGAGAAGCTGGGCTCTGGTGGGGTTAGTAGGTAACAGCATAGTGCCTATCAGTTATGACTTAACAAGGAGGTTTTTGAAATGGCTTATTTTCCAGACACCAAAAACCATGGTCTTATTGCCAAAAAAAATGGGGTGGGTTTTTTAATAACTTGGTCTGTTTTTAGAAGCAGCGGAGAGCCAAATGGAAGTATAAAAATGTGCAAAATGTGAATTTTATCACCAACAACTACATAAACCATTGCTACAAAGCAGGATTGATCCATGCGTCTAAGTTGTTTACATGCTATCACTGGACCAGGCAACGGTTCTACTTTCGGTGACCCTGTGCGAACTGCAGCCTCGGGTTCCTGTGCTGAACAGATCAGATTTAGAGGCACACAGTGTGGCCTCCTGCTGCTGTAGCTCATCCGCCTCAAGGTTTGATCCATGGAGCACTCATAGAAGGTACTCTGTATACTGCGGACATAACAAATGGCTTTTTGAGCTAGTCTCTCCTGTTTTATTATCACTTGCCCATTCTCCTCTTATACTAAAAACTAATTTTTATCCCAAACAACTGCTGTTCACTGGATATTTTCTGTTTCTGTCCCATTCCAGATCACTACTATCTGTAATATTAAGACAAATTATTCTGATACCAACCAACATGCAACGGTCAAAGTAACTTTCTTCACCATTTTTGATCAATTTCAAGTTGCTTTTATCATGTCCAGATACCTGAATGCATTGATTTGCTGAACTGTGATTGGCTGATGCGCTATTTGTAATAACCCAGGTGTACCTAATGAAGTGGCCTCTGCCGTATTCTTTCTGTTGATGCTCAAAAGAACCCTGTAAAAAATAAAAACAATCTCCCCAAACCACAATTTCACAATTTGACCCATAAGCGAGCTGCATAAGCTCCGTACTTATTTTACGTATTTTGTGCTATCTTCACATCAAGGGGGAGTCCAAATCTAATACCTTGGGGGATGTAAGTATTTCACAGTCTCCCTATTCTCATAATGGCCATCGTAGTGAAGGAGATGAGAGGAGAACCAAGGAGAGAAGACCTTGGGTTGGTTATATATTCAGGACAGAGTCTCACGCTAATCCACATACACTCCAGCTCCATCCCTCGTGTGTGCCCTGCCCTTAAGAAGACAAACAATGGATATCCTTCACTCTCCTCCAGATCACCTCTTCTAACACATTATCCTTCATCTTCTCATTCTTGATCTTTTTCATGTACCCGCGTATTTATTTTCATGTAAAACAGAGAACCCTTATCAATAAGTAAAAAAAAAGGCTGTGTTTACAAAAGTGCCCACATGAAAATAAATCTTATGCAAAACAGGGAAGGAAGGAAAAGAAAAAAAAAAAACACCCACGGTTCGCTTTCTGTTTGTGTAAGAGGGATTTTTAGTTAAGCCCAATTTAACAGTCAGTGAGTTTAAGCAAAGGTGCTCCACACTTTCTATTCTGCAGCATAAACACTCAATATATGCTAAGCCTCATTCTCTGGGTGTGCATAATGCTGCCTGGCTCTCACCGGGCTCCCGCGGGCCCACACACTGCCCCGTCCGCCTTACTCCTTCTGCCAATAGCTGCTAAGCCAGATCAATATGTCAATTCACATTGCAAATGTTGGGTCTTGACTTTGCAGGGTAATGTCTGCTTGTCTCTGCAATTTTGCTCTGTGAAATTCAAGAAAGGGGGGAGGGAAGGAGACAAAAACAATTCCTCCCCTCTCCCATGGCCACCACTGAAAACCATAAGCATCTTAAGAACTCAATGTTGCACTCTGGTGAAAACAACGTGCGACGAGGTCCCTGTCGGACGCGCTGCGTCGTGAACCGAACTTTAATTTCACAGGTTTTAAAAACTGAAAAAGGGAAGCACCGCTCTCTTTTCTTTCTCAAGTCCTTCTAAAGCTGGCTTGTTTTAAACAGAGACCACAGCTGCTGGGACCAACAAAGTTTATCCACGTCTTATCCCGAGGCCGCTACGATATTTAAGCAAAAGGAGTTGAGGCAAGTGGAAGTGGAGTTGAGGGGGGAATGGCGAGGAGAAGACCTGAAGCTCTTCTCTAAGAGCCCAGAGACCCCCCCAGCTCTCAGAGAGATCAGTTCTACTCCGAAAACTCTATCTACACTTAATACCGTCTCCCAGGGATGCACACCCACACATGCACATACAAATGTAAGCACTCAAACACACATGGTTTTGAATTATTCATCTGCACACACCACACCGAGTCCATATTGTACATAATCACGCCAGCTGCAAGGAACACTCTATTCTCACTGGTGGAACTCGTTTCTGAGACTAAACTAAATGAAAGATAATGATATTTTTCACATTTTTGAAACATGATTTTTGCACTGGCTCTTCTTCTGGCCACCAGCCCAATCACTCGCCAAAAAAGCACATGTTGTGAAAAGCAGTTCTTCGCAAAGCATATGAAGCGTCTCTTAAGTTGAGCGCTTGCCCACCGGAAAGTGTGCGACAAAAAGTCAGTAAAGCTGGAACGCTCTGAAACCTCTTCGAGAGACGCCGCCGCCGCCCCACCTTTAATGTTTGAATATGCATGAGATTTTAGATTAGCACTTTTCATTTCAAATGTGCACGCTGCCTCGTCAGCTGTCATATCCTGGGCACGCATCTGAAAATAAACACACGAAAAGAGAAAAAGAAGGGGGGAGGGAAAGAAAAAACTATAAAGCCCACTCACTTTTCATATTTTATTTAGATATCACTTTCCATCATCAAGCACAAGGAGCAGAAAAGCTCATTTGATCTGGCTTTTTCAAAAAGTTTCATGAATAAAGTCCCCAGAGAGAGACCCTGTCAGACACCGGCGATGTCTGAGACCAATCAAGGTCTGCTGTCTCTCCGGAGATTGTTTGTCGCAGTCACTCTCGCCGCCTTGTTCGGGTTTGATCCTTGATTTGGCCTCAACGACTTCTTTGGATGATCAGTGATGTAGCTCAGAAAGGTGACTCATGAATAATAATACACTTTCAGGAGTGGCAAATTAATTCTTCGGCAGCTTTTCAACACTTGACTTTAAGAATAAACACAGCATTGACTACGGTTTGTACCAATTAGTGCTCAGTAATAACTTTTTGACAATGATAATTGTACGGATGAGTCTGTACTAATCCAGATATAAAACTCTTAACATGGCAGGTCTCTGTTCATAAAAAAACACTGTATGTAAAAAGTAACACGTATGGAAGAAATGTTTGACTTTATTCAACTTTGTGAAAGAAAAGGATCTGTAATTTTATGTTTATGTCCACCTTATTTGTGGTTTTGGACATCATGTCACTGATGAAAGTGAAACGTGAAAAGCACAATACATCAACTGAATTTGGGAGTTTTAAGAGGTGCAGAGTATAGAGGAGAAACACAGCAAATCTACTTTTACAAACAAAATAAATCCACTAACTAAGCTGAAGTTGTTTGGGCTTTTTGGGGTTTTTTTTTTTTAACGTAGCTGATTTAAGGCCTTTTCTACCATTTTTTTTTCTTTTTTTTGCTTTATGATTTGTGGAGTAAATAAGTAATAAAATCTGCAGGAAATTGTCAAGAATTTCACAAGAATTCTTGAAATGTCAAGAAATATAATGTTTGGAAATACATGGGATTTTAAAATGGAAGACTTATAGGGATCCTGACCAAAAAGACCTATCTAAAAAACAAAAATGTCTGACTAAGCAGTTTATTAATTAATTAACCCTAACCCTAACCCAAAAGGCATACAACCAGCAGACAAAAAACCCAACAGCATACTATGGTAACTAGTACCTTCATCAACACCAAGTTTACGTTTGATCAGCATAAATGAATGCACAATGTGCCCTGTGTTTTCCCCCCACTCTGGACTTTCTTTGACAGCTTTCCGCTCCTTCCAAAACTACCATCGAGCCTACTGTCAGATCCATCATGTCAGATTGCTCATCACGTCTTAAGTTAGGTTTCATAATTTCCAAGCAAATAAACATAGAAAAAAACCCCGCCTCTCTAGAGTCTCCTCTGTCTGTCTTCACCTGTTGTTGTGAAAGACGTCAGAAATATCACTGCTGCTCGCGGTGTCTGGTACCATTAATTAAAATAGCCACATCAACCAACTGATGAGCGAGGCTGAGACAGGACGCGGAAAGCTGACAGGAGCGTTGAGTCTTATTGACAGCTTTGACAATCTGACGAAAAAATTGTACCACTAGCGCTGAAGAGGGAGTTTCACAGTGGACTTTTGTTTTTTTTTTTTGATCAGCTTATCATTATTGTAAAAGAAAAATGTCTTCTGAAGCGTTTCTGTTTATGATCTTGAAAATCCTAAGTCTAAATCAGCATGTCCGAGTTGAAAGCTTGGCTTAATGTGGCTGTATGACTTACATGCGGTCATCTGTGATTTCACAGTGCTGCATGGCCTAACAGGCCCACCATGTAAATTGTGGAGCAGGCATGCTGTGACATTCAATGAATTCATAATCGTGGGTGAGAAATGATCTTCTATATAACGCAAACAAATTGTTCCCAAGGAGAAATCAGTTGCAAAATTTCATTTTAGATGCTGGAAACAAACAAGAAAACTAAGCTGCATAATTGGGCTTAAAATTGACTGTTACTTGGCAAAAAACCTTAAGAAGATTTGACAAATGTCTTATATTCAGAATACACAATTGTCAAATTAATATAATGTACAAAGGTGCCGGCGTTTAAGGGGAAATAAGCTTTCCAGTTGTGGTATAAAATGTAATTCTAAAATGTATTGACAAAAATGGGAAAAAAGGCAAACACAAATTTTCAGAATAGTTCAGGTCTGACGACATATCCTCTCTTGGCCATACTTAAAATACATGTTTTGGGGAAAATGACAGTCATGGAGAACCTCACATAACAAGTAATTCAAAACTTTCATAGTCAGACTCATTATTTTTTAATTATCTTTGTAGACAAAATCCTTCATTTACTGAATATCTATAAGGACAACACACAAAGGACAGATGTTTTCCTGTAAAGCTATCGATCTATTAGCATCTAAATGTCTTCCATTCAAGCAGAGGGAAAGCTCTATCAAATGTAGACCTCACAACGCAAGTAACTTAACACCATTCATTTCCTGATAGTGCAGTTACAGCCGAGGAGATGTGATACTGCATCTGAAGACATTTGATGTGAAACTCACCGTGCGCGTCAGCTTCGTTTTCCAATTGCCCGCTGTCTCTTACTGAGCCGCAGACAGGCAGAAACTTATTCTTACTTTAATTGCAAGTCCAATTCGTCTTATCAACCCACTTTGCATCGCAAACGTAACTTCATGATGCGCAAACCGGGAAGAAAAACGATTTCCTCTGGGCTCTTATCTCTAAAAAGTAATTTTACACTATTTAATCAGAGGTGCGTAAAATTGGCTTTTTTCACCACTGGATTTCACTCATTGGTCTCAGGTGAAGACAAACTAATTAATCTATAATCCATGACAGGCTGTGTTTTATTGAGATGAGGTCTCATATAATGATCCTTTTCCTCTCAGACAATATCCACCCTCCTGAGTCGAGTGTCATTAGAAAGGAGACAAAAAACTGTACTGTTTCAAGAGAAACATAGCTTCATGTTCCCTAAATTTTTTTTTTATTCGCGTCTTCATCAATGGCTCTCAATTATCTGCAATAGGTAACATTTATAATTCATTTATTTTAAACTGTTTTCTTAAAACTGTTGCTATGTATTTATAGTATAATATGAGACAAGATACAAAAATATCAAGCTCTTCTGCCTCCTCTCTGAGGTGCTACAGCTATCTGCAGAAACACATGGCTCCCGGTCAGAAACAACCAATCAGAGGCAGAAGGAGGGCCTTAGCGCTGTCAATCATGGCTGTGTACCACTGCTCACACCCTTCCCCGTTTCTCTGTGCTACGCTACAGCTAATTCCTCACAATGGATCTTGTCCTGAATGCTAAGGTTAGTTAGCACAGCCACTGATGATGGTGGATAAACTGTTTGCCTTTAACATTAGGTTGTTTCTCTGCAGCAAACTGTTTAGCTTGAGCTTGTATGTGCTATGTGGGGCAGGGTGAGAGCAGAGCATACACAAGCAAGATGGAAGTTATGTTTGTCAACAATAAACAAGTTTCAAAGTGATTCATAGTGAAAAGTTAGCTTCCTAAACTAATTTGAAATTATTCAAAAGATATTTAAAATGATTTCAGATTCAATTTAGCACACAGTTAAGAGTAAGGGTTAATTCGCACATAAGAACAGCAAAAATGTGTTATAGCTATGTGGGTGTTTTGGTGTGAGCTCTCATGCCGGCCACTGTCTCCTCTCACGAGGTGACAATATGCTTCAAGAGTAATTGGGTGTAATCTGCGATGTATTTCATAATTCCACGGTCAGCCGATTATGACCTTCTGGAAAAGCATTTCCCCTTATCGAACGAGTCAAGTGGAGTCAAGTGGCTTGCTCCATCTTTTTCAATGGCTGCTGTAAACATTGTTGCCGCTATCAGTTGGAAAAACTTGTCAGTTTATTTATTTTTTTGCTGACCTGAAAATCCCGACGAATGACAGAGAATAAACGTAAAAAACAACAACAAAATCATGAACTATTTTCCAGATGCATGTCTGTTTGTCCTTGGGTCGACAACCTCTTGAACCTGTTTTGTAAAACTCTTGATTCTAACAGAAAGCTAAACCACTGCTGTTTTGTACTTTTGTTTTTCCTGCTAAAACTACACTTTCTCTAAAGAGAATAAATTTGAGTTTCACTTCAGAGAGACACTTTGTATCCATGTCATCTCCTCATTCCTCATAAGTAAATAAACTTTATTTACAAACTGAGCCCTTGTTTTTACCCTCTTCCTCTTGTGTTGTTTCTCTGTGACCATCAGGTTTCAGCTCTCCTCAACAACACAATCTAAATATGAACTACTGTCATGGCAGTCACAAAACTGACAGAGAGAAACAACTAAAGTCTTCCTTCACAGTGACCTCCATGGTCCTGGCGGACATTTCAGGGCACTACTGTCAGAACAGCAACTTATTTTAGTTTTAGTTTTAAATCTGGGCTGGCATTTCTAAATCAGTAACAGATGTATGTCACTAATGATATTCCACAGCCACAGGTAATGGACTCATAACTACACCTGTCCTGCTAGATGTCAGAGTGGCATTTGATGTGGTTGACCATAATATTCTTTTACCCAGACTTGAAATTCATTCATTCATATGACGGATCCCTGTTTTTTTATGTTTGTGAAAGATCATTCTCATGCACTAGAGTTAGTTATGTCTACAGCTCTGAGTTTGGGCCAAACTAATTTGACATTCAGTCTACAAACATGTCTTTGGAACATGAAAGAATTGATGTCCTTTTTTTTTTCTTCTGCTTTTAAATTCACACGAGAAACAAGTGTACTGGTCTCCTGACCGTCTCTCTTTAAATTTACGCCTGCTATGTCTTCATTATGTGTGAAGTGTAAAATAAACACTGACAGCCTGTGTTGCAAAGATACTAAGACAAATTCAGCTTCAATTACAGTGCATGTTGCAAAATAAACCGGAGCTAAGTTCAGCTTTCCATCTCCTTGGTCTTTCATATAAGGGAAAGGATAAGGAAAGTAAACAGCAGGATATCGTGTTGTGTTTTAACATATTGTGCAGTAAAATTATTTTACTTAAACTGGATCTTTCTGTAAGACCCCCACCATTTTTGGTTGGTACGTAATAAAAAAGAGATTACATTCCTCTCCACTTGTGTGGCTTGTGTGTGACTAATCACTTAAAAAAAAAAAAGAACTATCTCAACGGCAAATTATCTATTGTCTTTATCGGAGCGTTTGTCCGACTCTTGGGGAAACCGGAAGTCTATCCATTGAGTTAATTGTGAAACTTTGATATTGACATTTCCTCTAAATCTTACTTAAAACCTGATTCTTTGTTGTAGAGATTATGCTAGGACCATTGCTTCTATGTTTTTTGTATCTCTACAATCAGTCTCAGCAGTTGGCCAAGCACTTAGGCGAGTTGTATTTGAGGTTGCTTCCTGTAAAAATAGTTATTCTTTTCTACTGTCACCACAGGGAGAGATTGCTTCCAAGTCAGACCCCTGATGGAACCTGCTTTGCCTCATTAGATAAGAAACTGGACGATGGATGAGTTACAACATATGTAATTGGATCTAAATGTGATTGCTATAAGGGAATTTGCACAAACATAGGAGAGTTGATTGACACCAATCTTGTAAATGTGGGAGGCTGGTTGACCTTTGGACACATTTTTTATGAATAGCTTTAAAATGATAGCAGCACAAATGAAAAATCTTCTCTTCACAAACCAGCATAAACATAGCAGAGTTCATTAAAACCATATTTGTTTGATTTTGTACTCACTCAGGTCCAACACCAATGGTTGTGGTTGCATGTTCCACTGAACACCAATGGAGCTATAATCTGGAAGTAGAAAGAACATAACTTTACCATAAACCACTTTTGTAAAGTTTGCAGCAGAAGATTTGAGCAAGCAAAAGAAATACTGGGGAAACACAGTGTGGTCAGATGAGGCCAAAGCTACAATCTTTAAATCTGTTCAGACACATGTTTTGAGGATAAATTGTTCTGCTCGTCCCCCAAAAGGTACAATGCCAAGATTAAAGATTGCAGGCAGGCAAACTATGATCTGGGGCTGTTCTACAGCATAGACAAATGTATCAGAACACTCTTAAAAAGAGTCAGGAGAATAAATGAGCTTGGATTTCTAAGAAAGTCTATAGTCTCTAACACACTAAGACAACTCTCAATTACATGAACAGAGAATAAGTAAGCTATTCAAGTACACAATGGAAATCCGTGTAAAGAACTGAAGATTAGAATGTATAGAAAAACCATAGGACCTTCAAAATTTGAATACAGTTTGTGTGAAGGGAATAAATTAAGATCTCACTTGACCGCTGAATGTGACTAGTTTCTCCGAACTGGCGGCATCTTGAAGTTGTCATTATAAAGAAAGGGTTAATGTTTCACAATGTATTTATGCATTTATGTACCAGTGTTCAGAATAAACTCCCAGTGACATTCCATCTTATTTAGCTGTATTTGTCAATGGAATGGCTTTGATTTCTTTTTGTCTGTGGATAATATAGGCTTGTGGTTTGAATTTTATGTCAATAAAAAATATTTGAAAACCTACGAGAAAAGCCTTGATGTGTTCACTTCTTATTTCACCTGCTCTAACCACGTTTTTGTTGTTTGTTTAGAGATCTTTTGTAATTTGGCACTATAAAAACTGACAGAAATTAAATGCATAGCAAATGTTAGCAATGTTGCATCACATTAAATACAAATGTTTACTATAGTTATTTGTTAATTACTGCCAATAAAAAATAGAATTTGTTCTTTCTTTACTGTTATTGCATCCTGTTATTTTCGAATAATAAATAGGACAAATATTTCCTGGTTTATTTTATTAAACCTGCTCTTACAGGGTTTGTATTCTGAATATAGAACAACAAAAAGAAGACTCCTGTTTTTTAAGAGTTTGCAAATGGAAAACAGGATTTTCTCCAGAAAACTTGCTAAGCCCAGTGGTAGAGGCGCTAGGTTAATCAACTTACTGCGTTGATTAACTTACTTAACTTACTGCGGTTTTGGGTTAAAAAATGTAAAAAGTTGACAAGAAATTTGAAAACAGGAAGACCGGAAGAGATGAATAGAAAAAGACACCTGACTTCTTTCAGTCTTCTCGTGTTCACATATTGACCAAACTATATTGTCATTGTGCTTACAATTGTTTCATCAAAGCAACTCTTTAACCTGTCTTTGCCATCACTGTTACTGGTGTTTAGAAAAACCTATAATAAATGAGTAAACAATTCGTAGCCTGGTGGGAGAGCAAGTAAAGTCTGGTGGCCTGCCAGGCTTATAAAAACTTGAGGGAACTCCGGAAAAACTCTTATGCAACAATGTCAGCAAAGTGTAATTATACCTACTATGCCATTCTTATCTTCCATTTGTAAAACCAGCAAGGTTTTTTTATATTTCTTCTGTTGCGGAGGAAGGCCCACCGATAAATAATTCATGCCAAACTTGTGTCACAAACAGCACTGGTCTATGAGAATCAGACATCATTTGACTCTTACAGATACTTCAGTAAATTGGACATTTTACAGACAAATATGCAAACGGAGGTTTTCACATGTTTTATGGATGAGCGGTCCTTTTGTGAATAAGTCCCTAAGTCTCTTTGTGAACATTGTGCTATATTGAAAAGCACATTTCCTGTATTCATATAAACGATGATTGCTACCTCACAATGGCGGACAATAAAATGAAGATATTATAGCTAAAAAAAAAAAGATCAACATTCCAGATGGAAAATACATCAGATTGTGAAATCCTGTGGAAACATAAAAGAAAGAAAGGAGGAGCCTTTATAACAGAAGACATTTCACAATGGCCCTGAGGGAAGATGGCACAACAGGGGAGTGGAGACACAAGTGTTTTGATTAGGTATACTAATTATCTTCAGACCGTTAGCAAAGAAGAGAGAGCATTAAGTTAAATGGCCTGCTCCAAATCCTCTTTGTTTCGGCAACATAAATAGCTCAACGATGAATCAGATCTTCATCTCCGTCTCACTTCTCTTTCTCCTCTGACTCGCCCCTGATTCCTCGTTGTTTGATGAGGCCAAAGCGAGTGGAGATCTTCTTCATTACGACAAAATCAGACGACGTTAAATTGTTCCGTCGTTAAATTAGCCCTTTGTTAGACATGATTCCATCGTTATGTATAAACGGCAACTCGGTTCACACGCCCAGGTCTCTGCAGACCAATGAAACAAGTACAGCTCGGCTGCCACACTTAGACTACAATTATAGTATATATTGTCACAGTGGATGCCTCCTGACAAACACGCCATATGCAGATTGGCCAGTTTAACAGGCGGAGGATAAATCAAACATTTATTGCGAACCAGCGCTGGGGAAATATTTATCCTGCAGGACAAATGATGTGTGTGACAAAGCAGCCATATTGGGAGAAGTAAATAAGGCAGATTAACCGTTCTGGAGATGTTGTGTTCCCAGACATGTTGGTGGAGGACAGATGGAGGCAGTGAGACATGCAACCCTCATTGTTATCTCAGCCCGGGCAAAACGGCATCAGATTTAATCAAATGAAAATAATCTCAGCCTTCATTATGTGTACTGTAAAGACCTAATGAGAATTAACAAGGCCTTAGACTGACCATAAAGAATGATCAACTGAATGTCTCATATGATTGGATCTGTGCTTTTTTTCTCTTTTTTTTAAATCTCTCATTAACATTCCTGACACTTTATGTGCTCATGTTTTCTCTCTCTCCGTCTCTTCCACTCTCTCTCGCTTTTCATCCGTCAGACAGTACATTGTCCATTCTGAGCAAAGTCCATTGGTAAGGTCTAGCCGTGGGAATGAAAGGTCATCAAGCAGACTCAAGATATTTCTTTTCAGCAGAAACCTAAGCCTCCCACACATAACACTTTGCACTACATTATCAGTCCTGATGAAAAAAAAAAACACGCCATCTTTCATCTGACCTGAAAAATGTCATCTTTCTTTCTTTTTTTCCCTCGGCTTGTAGCTGCAGCAGCTTGTTTGTGCCGTATCAAGAGGAGCACTGGCTGTCACTTGTAAACCGACATGATCTGCCAAAGATTGGTGCAATAAAGCAATAAATTTATTATCCAAATTTAAGGAACGCTGAATGAAAACACAACAGTGCTTCTATTTAATTTATGCACCCTTTAAAAGGAATAATAGACGTGATGTTTTTTTTTTTTAAAGCTGTAACAGCGTTTACCTCCAGCGACGATTAAAAAGAGACATAGATCAGTGAAGAGTCTCTGGGGGAAAGTCTGAGACATTAACAGTAACATATGCATTGTAATAAAGCTGAATATGTATCTGTACCTTCTTTTTAGCTTGCAGGGACTGCGAACCTATTACTAATAATTTGATAGTCTTTTTTTTGTTTTTTACACGTTTGACTGTATGGCAGAGCTTTCTCCAGAGCCATCATGGAAACGACCTCGAGTTTATTTCTCAGCAGGGCTTGGTAATGCTAGACTTGGAGGGGAAAAAAGGCTGTTTGTTTGAGATGTCAGCTTTCGGTTTGAGTTGTTTGTCACCTTTCTCTGTCAGTCTCACTAATGGAACCGATTCTCTGGGGGGCTTGTTTGCAGTTATCTGGGATGTCATGCAGGTGTAGTTTGGATTTTTACCAGATAAGATTGTAAACTACAGTTCGGCCATCCGGTTTTCTCAAACTGAATGGACGTAACAGGGATCATGCTGTCACCATGGCAGGAAGATCAGACGTCTGGTCCGTTCAACACCTTGAAGCGTACGGATGTTTCTCAGACTCGGGCAGAAATTACGTTCTGTAATAGAGCGGGTCCTTAACTGGAAATGGATGACACCGTAAATTATGAATGGAACCCAGCAAACTCTTTACTGCAGTAGGGTCAAGGCTTTGTTTTCTTGCGTTTTCTTTTTTTTTTTTTGAAGTGGAGTTCTGCAGTGTAGTGATTCTCAAACTTTATAACAAGTAGCAGTCCTCTAAATGCCGAGGTTTCTAGGTAACACCATCTTGATGTACACTTTAAAAGAGCGTGTACTTTAATGGCATGAAAACAAAGTCGGAACAAAAGAGGGCATTTCCAAGTTTGAAGAAAACAGAAAGGGGAAATGTCGCATGAAGACACAATCCCAACTTTTAAATATAATAAAGTCTTACTAAATCATCACAACAGTAGTCTCAACATAATCTTCAATGTACTTCATTAAATTCATGCTGGAAGATCTAAAAAGCTATTTTGCAAAGTTTCTGGTGATGCAAACGTCAATATGCTTGAGCAGTTCCTCTTTGTGTCAGTTGCTGCTTTCTAGGCCTGTACATAAAATTGCTTCAATATTTTATGATTTCTATTTGCGTTTTAAGCTTAGTAGAGAATATAAGGAGACTTTAGAATGGTTCTTAGAAATATGACTTAAAATAATGGGATTCATTTTGCTAAGTAAACTCTTACTGTCGCACCAGACTTCCCTAGATGAGAAAAAAAATTGTGTTTGCATCTTTGTCCCCCAGAATTGTGTCTGTCCAGTTCTGTTTGTTATAGGCTCAATGAGATCCATGAAAAAAAAAAATCAAAACAAGAAACATTCTTTTGCCGTTTTAAAATTATGACAGTCATCATCCAGTCAGATTCAGAAATCTGCTTTCATTTCTATGGTGTGTTTTCAAACAGGGGACTCAGATTAACAGGGGACTCAGATTAACACACTTACAGATGACTATTGTTTCACACAAGATTATGTAACAGAGGCAAAGATGCACACTAACTCTAACCCGATGCATGTTGGGTTTAAATCAACAAAGCAACCTCTCATATGAAGGGAAAATGACACACAAGAGGCAGTTACAATCAAAAATCTTCAAGATTTTTTCTAGTCAATACCAATATTCCTTTGGGTACGACTGAAGGCAGCCCAAGTACCTCCAGAGGTCTATTTACAACAGTACAGAACCAGAGAGGTGTGGAGCTTTAGAGTAGGAAATAATCATGCTGTAGGTAATACTTTACTTTCCTTACTTTGATCAAACTGAGATTAGTTTTCCAATAAATACTTCTGACCAAGGCTTCTGACAAGACGTTCGCGATGAGTCTATATTTCTCACCGTTAACCTTGAAGAGTAATAACCGAGATGCTCAGGGCCGGACTTCAGAGGGTGTGGGCCCCTGGGCTTGAGCCAAGGTGCGGGCCCTACTTTATCCTGATTTCCTTCCCTTTGGGTGGTCAGCGCTTGGCCGTGACTTACTTGTGGAACTGATCCTATCCACAAACCTTATCTACCTACAAGGTCACAAAAATCAGCCACTGTCCACCATGAGAGAGGGCTAATGGACAGTCCCAACCACCGGGTCTTCTCTCCATGCAAGCAAACAGTCACTCCATGATTGCCAACTTTTTTGCTATATTTTGCACGCACAAAAAATATTTCAGCAAGTCACATTTTTAAAGATCGTGATCGGCCAGAAAATTGCTACCGGTGCACCTTTAATGAATGTAAAGATCATTACTACAAACAAAATATACTTTGTAGTTATTAAAGAAATACTTGAACATCTTGAGTACGTCTATTCAACAGAGCTTTCCAAAGAAAAGGAAAGCTCTATCCATCCTTTATGTACAGTATTTATTTATCCTTCTTTATTTCTATCTTCATCTGTCTCCCTCCCTCTTTCAATTTTTATCAACTGTATCTTTCTCTGTAATTATCAGATTTATTCCTTACCAAGTTCAGATAGTCAGGTTATTTCCCCTCTGAGAGCCAAACCTGGTCAAAACTTTTATTGGGTGACGACTGGATTTAGCTGCGTGTCAGGGCAGGGCAGGACGCACTCGAGCTAATTTGTACAGTCAGCCCTTCGCCATATGATTAGGACATTTCCTCCCGCTGCTGCTAGCTGGAAGCTAAAGCTAGTTCCGCTTTTTTTCCCAGGCTGCAGCTCCGGTAAGCTAGTGCTAAAATCCGGGCTTGGAGATGCTATTAAGATGCCAGGTGAAAATATTTCTGCAAGTATAATTTCCTAGTTTACAAATTAGCATACAACTCCACAATTAATTCATGATTAGATATAACTTAAATAGGTATTTTTGGGAGCATGTGTCTTTTCTTTGAAAATAACTGAGTGAGACCTTGAATGGAGAAGAAGGCTGCTTCCAGTTTGAGATATTTTATCTAATGGCTTTGAAACCGCTGTTTATTTCTCTGAGACTAAACAAATTATTAAAAAAAGAACTTCAGACCCTATTTTGGCTTTGGGTGGACACAGTTTCCAAAGTTTTCTGGTGTAATCATCTGTGACAGCAAGCGTTGCAGATGAGGTCTGACAAGCGAATGATGGCCCTTTTCAGTCGGATAGAATATGCCTAAAGGCGTGCACTTCCAGGTTAGGAGACATCAACAGACATGGCTCAGCCAATCAGAGGTTGGTTTAGGTTAAAGTGAGGGGTACATTGCAATGAGCAGGTCATGAAAATGATCTTGTCTAAAATGCTTTCTTTAGGTAGAGAGGAAACCATCTAAGATCAAAAAATGGCAACAAACTGTTACTGTGGCCAAAATATCTATCTAATGACAAAGTCTGTGTTTATGGTTTTATTTCTTTTTTTTATATCCTATCATTCCACTAAAAAACATTAAAAGCCAATATTCAAAATTAATTATAACATTTGTTAAGGATGTCTAAATTAGTACAATGATCTTAACATCATTTGAAATATTCTTTCTTTCTCTCTCCCTTAATACATATTATATTTCATGTCGAGAGGCTCTGAAACATTGCACTTCCACTCATTGTTACCATAAAAACAGCATCTGTGTGTATTTACACAGCAGAGGGACTCGTCTAATTGAATCCATTTCCTTTGCAAATGATGAGTTCACCTTCTGTCATGGTGGATGTCCGATTTCCATGCTGTGGAAATATGGTTTTATTTCCTGGCTTATCTCGCCTGCCTCCAACTCATCTCCTCCTGCTCCTCTCAGCAGCTCTCCCCCATCGCCTCTCTCTTTTCTCTCCGTCCATCTCGCTGACATTACCACCACAAGCAGAGAAATGATGGTAATTGGCCATTTTTGGCTTGGACAGCTACTGACATGAAAGCAAAACCGGCTTCGGCTTGCAGTGTTGCGCCCTGTAACCTCTTCAACGGTTTTCCCCTTAATAACCAGATTTTTTTTTTTTTTCCGCTCACGTTCTCAGCACTCTCAGAGGCATGCATTAAAACACGGACGTGCACACACAGGTAAATGGATAAACAGAAACGGGGCACATGAAGACTAATGAGCGCGAGTATCCACTGATGTTGCCATGTTCCGGATAGACGTGACTATATTGGTGCGTGGAGCCAGACGGGGTCACGTCGACAAATACAGCTCATGTCAAGAGAAATTTCAACTGGCTATGTAAAAAACAGCCAAGCAAACAAATTACACTGACATAGGAAGCTAGCCTTTATATCCATTGTTGTTGGTTAATGAAATTAGCTTGGCTGAATAAAACCATTACTGAGGACGTCCTAGCTTATTGGTGGAGTTTTTAACAGCATTTAAAAGGAGGGTGTTATGTAAAATCAACTTTTTTTTTTAGCTATTTTTTTATGTTATTGTGATATTCCCTCATCAAAAACATACCTGGAGTGCTGCTTCGATTTTCATGCATGTTTGAGAAATCCTTTGCCATTTGGGAGCTTATTATACGAACTACAGTACTTCTCAGTGCAACACTGGTAGGAACGTTGTTAAAGGCTATGGAGACACGTGAAAGGGCGGGAACTTCTTAAAGAGACAGAGGCCCAATTTCAGTTTAAATTATGTTTTATATAGTATTTTTAAAGCAACTAAAGGTAACACAGTTATTTGATTGTGCTAGGAAATGACACAGAAAATACATAACACTGCCCATTTAGTGATGAAGAGTGCTTCCAAAATATATAAGCAATGGACCTTACAAAGCTCCGCCCACAACCGACCCACGTGACCGCAAGTCTCACAAACAAAGCCTCGCGGTGCTTGTTTCTATGTAAACATGACTGGATTAGTGCATCATTTCTAACGGATTTTCACAATATATCAGCTGCTACAATGGACAGAGGAACTAACAAGTTCATGTCATCATCTGGGAGGAGGCTACTGGTTTCTCAGTCACAAACTGGTTGCAAACCTGAGGCCAGCAGGTGTCAGTCAGTTATGGTAGATTTGAAATTTGGTTTGATGACGTCAATATGAGAAGCTACAGACTGATAGGAGGAACCAAAGAGCTCTGTAAAGGTAAAGGCAAATCTTCAGAAGTTGGGATATAATTAATTTAATTTCACATAATTACCACGGTAGAAGCCATTTGTTTGTTAAAGTTTTATGAAATATATTTGTTCTATTTGACGTTTGTGTAAACTCACAAACGAACGAGGTAATTAGTCCAACGTTTAGAAACTACAGCGGCTGTAATGCGCCACAGCAAAGGTAAACAAAGGTAAAATAACCCGAACAGGTGATCAACTCCAAACCACTCTTACCTTTTTACTCTTTGTAGTTTAAGCACACCTGTTACCGTGGCAACCGCCTGCGCCCCGCAAGACGAGCAAAGATTATGTTAAAAACATAACATTCAGTCCGTTACGATATCAAGTTTCCAGGCTTGATATTTATGTCTCGATTATTAATCAGCGCTTCCCTGAACACAGCGATGGTTGATTGACTAGCTGTACTTGGTGCTAACGTGGCTAACACGAGCAACAGTTTAGTCCAGGCATGTCCAAAGTCCGGCCCGGGGGCCAATCACGGCCCGCGGTCAGATTTCATACGGCCCGCAGCTTCGGTCTTATAATGTATTATTTATGGCCCGCCTGCACCGTGAAACAGAATAAATAAATCATAAAACTTGAAACTGTAATTCCTCCTTTCACCAAATGGTGGCAGCACCACTTTAATACTATCAGTCTCTGCCTCCATGCAGCGAACCGCTCTCCACTCATTTCTGCCATGGCCACTGCAAAGAAAACGAGTTTACAGTGAGGGCCGCCGCTTTCAAGGGAGATGGGAATTACAATACTTCTTCACTGAAAATCAAGCCAATTGTGCTTGTCTAATTTGTAATGAGACGGTTGCCTTGTTTAAGGATTTCAACGTAAAGAGACACTACCAGAGTAAACATGCTAACACATACAACAAGCTAACAGGAAGTGACCGTGCTGAAAAAGTGAAGCAGCTCCAAGCTGCACTGGCATCACAACAACGATTCTTCACGCGGGCCTGTGAGTCAAAAGAAAATACCACCAAAGCAAGCTACGAAGTTAATGTTAATAGCTAAACATGGCAAACCTTTTACTGAAGATACATTTATCAAAGACTGTGTTATGAAAATGGTGGAGAACATTTTGCCCTGAGAAGAAGCAAGAATTTGAGAAAAATGTTTACCTGACAGTAACAGTGTGGCACTGAGAGTTGAGGACATGAAACTGAATGTTTTGAACGGCAACGTCTGTCACTATCAGCAGTGAAGAGCCAAAAGAACATTTATGCACTTGGATTTATGGCACTTATTTTTATTAAACTCTTGAGTAAGATTTGGTTATTACTGTTGATGTTATGAACCTGTAGATGTGACAAACTATTACTTTCTGAAAGATATTGTAAATGACAAGAGCAAAATTCACTTGTTTTAAGATTTAATAATAACAGACAACTTTGCATTACTTATAAATCCTGTTTAAAATGTTCTTGAGGCAAATATATTTTTAAACTCATGTAAATTTAAGGTATTTTATACAGTTTGTTCAATGTTATCTGACTCCAGATATGAAAGAAAGGCAGAATTTGTGTTTTTAGAGTTGTTCTCATTTGCCTGAGTGGCTTATATTTGGTTATTTTGTCATTTGAAAAATAAAGATAATTGTGACAATGAAAATTGTTTAATAACGGTGTGTATTTGCATGAAACGTTTGTAGTTAAAAAATGTCCGAACAAACTATTGGCCCCCGAGCATCTTCACTTTATCAAATCTGGCCCTCTTTGCAAAAAGTTTGGACACCCCTGGTTTAGTCCAAAGCCTTTTCTGCTAAAATAAAATCTTTAGTGTATGTCAGATACAGACACATTGGATTGATCTGTTTAGCTAACGTAAGACTGTGTAGAAGTTGTATCAGTTCTGCCATTATGCTGTACTTAGCTAACGGGAAGCTAACGGTGTTTGTGAGACGGCCACGCACGTGACCACGTAGAACGGGCATCAGCCAATGAAAAGCGGCCCCTGTGGTAAGGTCCATTTGTGACGTTATACCCTCCATCTTCATTGGAATTTTTCCCGAACCTTTTAGTTAGTTTTTCATAGAATTACCTGTTTAGGGCATCATTGTCCTGGTGAGTTTGACTTTCGTTTTGGTCTGCTTTTTCCTTCTCCTCATGTGTGAGCAGGGTTACGTCCTTTGAAGAGAGACGTGTGAAGCTCATCAACTCCGTACCTGGCTGAATAATGAAAGGCTGATGGCTCTTTTCAGAAGGTAATAACTTATTAGAGGCTTATCAAGGTGGTTTTAGAAAAGAAGGTAGCATCACAGATCTACTTATTTGTCTGGACAATGATCTCAGGAAGGTGCAGGTCAAAAAAAATAAATAAAAAAAACATTATATATATATATATATATCGAAAAGTACAGATGTGTTGTGAGTGTGGCTGTGCAACTGAATCACCTTTTTTGTAAATTAGATATTGCACAGGCAGGTAGTCTTATGGTAAGTTTAGGAGACATACGGACAGCACCAGTGTGTGCCCTGCAGGTTGAAATAGGAAAATGCCATTATGACTTGGGGGGGCAATACACAGCGACCTGATGATTACATTTTAGTGGACAAAGTGAAAGCCATCTAAGGAATGCTCGTAAAGATTGGATTTGAAGAGTGGATTGGAAAAAAAAAAATAAAACATAACAACTGAAAGTACATGGTTGCTTTTACTTTTATCTTAATGTTTTTTTGTTGTTGCTGTTTTTTACTAAATACACACACTCAATTGATATTAAGAATATAAACAAGGCAGTAGATTTGATTCAGGGATTTTATAGGCCTTTATATGGAAACACACAGAGTATCTCAGACCTAATAGATGCAACATTGGTGGCGGTGAATATCCTGGCATTTTCGCTCTCTATAGGGGAAAGGACATCAACTTATACAAGTCTAGAGTGGTTAAGAATATGGCTTGCTTCAGAATAGGTATAACATATTCACGGTATTATGCTGTTGTTCGTTACCAGCACCCTTGTCTAGTGATACATGAACTTTCAACAGTCACCCAAAAATAGCCTATATCAAATCTTGTCACCAAACTCACGCTTGGTTGCACATGGGGGGGAAAAAAAGCACTTCTTCGGTTAAAAAAGTATCAGGTTAATAAAAGGTCAGATTAATAAAAGTAACCCTGGTAATAGAAAATACAAAAAAAGAAAGGTGAATTTCTAAGAAAAGACAAAATAGATATTCAAAAGAAATGTTCAAAATCTGCAGGAAAGAAATAATCAAAATCAGGGGAGACACAACAAAATCAAGACAGCTAGTTATTTACTGTGCAGCCGAACGTGGGAGAGGTCAGGAGCTACGGCAACAGAAAGGAAGAAAACAGGTCGTAATCAGCTGGCTTCGAATTGGTAATTTGAACAGTGCCTCTTCTCATCGTAGGAAAACATGCAGCTGGGTATTTTAGATAAAGCACGGAGCAGGAAGAGACAATTCAACATATTGTGTTGTTTTCTATGGAGTAAATTGGAGCCAAAGGAGTTTTAAACATGGACATATGAAAATTAGAGCTTGGAAAATGTTATTTTAAGGATGTCATCAGGTGATGAGACTCGTTAGAGCGAAGGGAAATTTTTATTTGTTGTTCTTTTTAAACTAGTGGACTTCAATATGGAAGAGGATTTCTGTTTAGTAATGAGTCAGGAACCAGAGGTCGAGTGACATTTAGGAGGCAGTGATACAATCAAATATTCTGATAATCTAAAATGTTGGAACCCAAGACTTACACTTTATTGTAAGTCTTGGGTTCCATTTTTGACGAAAATGGACAATCCATTTTCAAGTCTCCATTTTTGTTTTCATTCTGACTAACTGCGGTTTCTACATTTGCTTTGTCGTTCACCTAAAAAACATAGAAATCACAGTTGTAAGCTCTCTTTGGTGTGCCTCCTCTGGCTTAGGATAAAAAAAAGTGAGTTTAGGTCTCATTTGATCAGAGCACCTCCTTCCATATGTTTGCTGTGTCTGCTACATGGCTTGTGGCAAACTGCAAACACAATGCTTTTATAGATTTTTTTTTTTTCTTCTTTGAACAATGGCTTTTTTTCTAGCCATTAATGTCGCTGAAATCTTGGGAGAAATGAGCAACGAGGTAAAAGAAAACAAGCTCAAAAGAAGCGAGCCGTCCACCATTTCTCCTGTGACTTCAGAATGCACTGGTTATTTAATCATTTTTTAAATCATTTCAACATTATAATACGAGCCGTCGTTTCTTCCGCAGTAGCTTCACATTGCTATCAATATTATGCAAGTTGTTGAAATTTTTTTTAATCATAAACAAATGCAACGCGGGTCAGGTATATTTGTTAAAGCAAGTCTAAATAAGGAACAAAACTTTCTAAAAATGCCAAATAAACCACAACAACCGTCAATTTTTTTTGAAGAACATTCATGATAAACATCCCCTGAAGAATGGATGGAGAGTGGCATCTGGCCGCTCTTCCAAAAAGGCCAGATTTGTGGCGTGCACAACAAGCGGTTCCCCTGGTAACCGATTCCTCTACGTCTGATCAGTAGATCTGTACAGCTCCTCCAGTGTTGGTAGCTTCTCCTTTGGGCTTTCAGGTTTGCAATTGTGCACAAATATACTCTACTTTATATTGGTGGTGTCACATAAAGTTGAGATTTGTGGCTATAATGTGACCAAAAAAAGTGAAATTCTGCCCAATTGAGTCGAGAATCTTTGGAAAGCCTTAATAGACTAAGAAAAGAGGCTGTCGGATTGTCCATTTTTGTCAAAGCAAAAAAAAAAAGCAGAAAATTTAACTGGATGTACTTTTTTTGTGTGCGATAATTTGTATCACATATACAGAAAATACTCATTGCCTTTTCATTTGTAAAGCAATTGAATGAGAGCAATTTGATTCACTCATTATAAGGAGAGAAAAATCCACTTGACTTGTGGTATATAATTCAAACCAAGCCATTACCCAGCTTGTAGCAATTAGGCATCCTTGGATTCTATAAAGATAGCCAGCAAAAAAAAAGAAAGAGTTAGATCATGCATTTTTTTTCTCTCTCTTTTTTTCCCTTCAACCTATTTGCAGTTGTGTAAAGCAAAAGAAATCATCTCACAGGGTCACAGTGTAACATTATAAAAATTGAACATTCTCCCATTCTGCAGAACATCCTCAGGCCCGGGCACCTTGTAACGAAGATCCAATCGATGCTGGCAACCTTTATCACGCCTGGCTCAAATGCCCACATCGCAAAGTTTAATTCTTTACTTTCACATCAAATTACTTTTTAGCTCAAGGCGAATTTTCTCAAAGAAGAAAAAAAAAAAAAAAAAGGTATCTCTGGTCCCAGCTTGAGCAGGACGGCTGTGATATATATTGACTAACATGGGACTGATGGCTGAATCCCAGGAGGGAGGACTCCTGGTTGCACATATCCAGGCCAAAATCTAAAAAAAAGTCTCTGCATGTGTAACTACACCTCCACGACAGAGTGAGCTCCCTCCCCGCCTTAGGCCACCTCAGTCATTAGCGCTGGTCCAAAACCCGGTAGCAGAGCACAATCCCAGCCCTGTTATCAGGTACTGTTGGAGGTTTCTCATTGAACCTGTCTTACAGTAGCCAATAATTCAATCGGAGAGCCAACTGAACCTCGAGGCTCTACCAGTTAATTAAAATCCTCCAAGCAAATTTGATCAATTTCACTTTATCATTTTTGATAAGTTCCTTCGATTTCATTTCATGAAATTTGATTCTGCTGAAAACTGTGTTTGCCTGTGTGGCATGATTCCTGAAATAGACCCTATTCTCCAATGCACGCTCAATCTGATTTTTAATAATAAAGGATTGCCTTGTAATACACAGTTCAACTTGAGTCAGAGCCGGGTTTTGAGCTCTTGTGGAAGAGCTGCAGTGCCATCATGTGGAGGATATCCATAACTGCAGCTTTTGAGTTTGAAACGCTTCAAAGAGAATGCTCAAACAATAACAAAAATATATATATTAGACAGTAAGATCACAGCGATTTTAATTGAAAGAAATTTGAAAAGACATTTATTTGTCATATGCATGTAAAGTTGAATAAGCAGTGTGCATTTCTTGATCAAGAAGGTAACTATTTGCAGTTTCAGTTACATCCTCTAGATGTCTCCCTTTACTCACTTATATATCTGCTTCAAAGACAAATCTGAAAAAAAAGAGTGAAATTTTAATTAAACACAGTCTCATATAGGATCAAACATCTACTTAAATAGATTTATGAGCTCCTGAGTGTGAAAACAGATAAATAACTAAATCTTGAGGGACTTTGTGAAGACTGCTTAGTTAATTTGATCAACATTTGGATCAAGTGACTGAAGTGTGGTATGAGGGCCTTCTCATCCAGCTGGGAGACAATAAAAACCAAATGGAGCACACTGCGCATGAGAGTCAGCATTATTTCTTCATAGTTTTGGTAGGTTTATATTCAGAATTATTATTACTCCTTATTACTTTTTAAATTCTGCATTCTTCCCTTTTTCCTTTGTTTATTCCTTCAGTTTGAAGTTCACTCTCCTCACATTTTCTCCACAGTAAATTCAAAGGGAACTTTTACATTGATAATTATGTTACTCTTACATTATATCCATAAAAACTGAACTGAGCTAGTTCGAATCTGGAAAAGTTTGGAATTAGGACCTGAAAAATCCACTGAGCCCTAAATCCTGTCTCACCCGATGGATTTACTTATCGATCCATCCCTGGTAAAAAAACAAAAATATCTCTGGCGCTTGAATTCTTTAGCTAAAACAGACACAATGATCCGGTCAGAGGGCAACATTCGTCAAGCAGATAAAACAGACAGCTCTTAAAAAAAAGAGAAAGCTTTTCAAAAGACAAATTAGCTAACAGGACACAGGTTTGCTTTCAATCACAGAACTAATTGTCTCCTATCTCTCCTCAGATCCCCCCTCAGTCAGAACCGACATTGTGTCCCACCGAGAAGACAACAGGATGATCAAAAAAAAGAGAAAAGTTTTATCTCCTTTTGTTCTCAGCAGCTAAATGTCTCTTCTCCTGACTGTAGTCCCACCCTTTATCGCAAAGTCCCCTGGGTTGCCCACTCATAAACTTCCTGAAGAAGCTGCAGAGACCGGCTGCTGTATTTTTTTTGTTTTTTTTTTTGTTAGTGATGCCGACCCACAAACACAGCCAAGTTTGGATCTGCCTGTGGATGCAGAGTTGGTGAGAGGGGAGTAAACATCTGTCTCATTGGATTTTTTTTTTTTTTTTGAAGGCTACAAGAGAAAAGTTCTGCTAAATAGACCACACAAGCAATCACTTTTTACCCACCCCAAGTTTGGTCATATTTGGCACATAGATACATATGAGTATTTTATTTTTATGTAATGTAGATTTATGTGGTGTGTTCTGATTTAAATTCCTCAAAAATCTGCTGTTTCCTCCCTCGCTCTGAAACAGGAAGTAGAACTGTGGTTGTCTTCCGCTCGTCTTGTTTATTGGAACCCGCCTTCCTGTTTTTAGATTCCTTCTGATAAAAGCTGAAAATCCCCAGCCGAATGCCTAACACACGCACACACACACCCCTACACACACACACACAGAAAGAGGCAAGTTCTCTCTGTCTTCTCCCTCTCCTTCTTTTCGTCCTTCCCTCCTGCTGTCTCTCAGATAAGTTTGGTTGATAAGTTTTGTTTAGGAGGCATTCCTTTTTTACGGAATAACATGCTCCAGCTGTCGCGTGGGCTTCATTAGGTGGATGGGTTGAAAGACTCAAACTGATTGATTAACCCAAACTGATTGAGACTTGGGATCAAAGAGACAGATGTCAACGTGTGAACCAGTAGGATGGGTTCAGATTAGTGTGTGTGTGTGTGGGTGTGTGTGTGTGTGTGGAGTGCGATGCCCTGTGCAGCCAAGTCAGGAAGGTATGCAGGTCAGTCCAATGGGAATGTCAGGAATGTCAGGGTAATTTAAACTCTTTTCTGCCACTGCAGCCGACTACTTCTTTGATAATATATTTTTTTTGAAGAGGGCAAGTCTGCACTTAGATGTGACAGAATATAATGTCACATTTAAGTGCAACATTACATGCTCCAAAGTGTCACATTTTGGAGCATGTGGTAGAAATGCTCCAAACATGTTCATGTTTGGAGCATTTCTTGTCTTCAGTTCCCCGCGAGGAAGATGGGAATCAGGAATTCCTCCCAGCTCGAGCGCATGTGGTAAAATTCCACACTCCGTTTCAGCCTGAGTGTTCCCAAACACCTGCACTGAAAACAAGACTCAGCTGACCTCCCAGCTGTCCTCACATGAGTTTCCCAGCTCCTGAATGCAGTTCCCAGGCTTTAGTAAGCCTTTCATTTGATATCATAACATATCTGAGCTCCCCACCCCAACCCACCACCACTACCCCCCATTCCCATCCCGTAGCTCTCTTCTCCTCCCTCCCTGTCTGGCTGGCTGGCTTTTTCACGGCAGCCTGTTTTCACTCAGCAGCTTTGACAAAGACTGGTGAAATAATTACAGCTGGGCCTTAACTCGGCCAGTGTTTGTCTCCGATAATCTCCACCGGGCCTGTGGAGTACAGGTCGTGTCATAGGAAAAGGAGGAAGGGGTCGATTGTTCTAAAATTGAGAGGCTGATGACATCATTTCAAAGAGCTCTGTTCGGCATGTTCGCCACTCGCATAGTAAATACATAACTCACCGTACGTCAACAAAACATGTTGATTCAGACACGCAGATCTTGGCGTCTTTCTTTGTCGATTAGTGACTTTGATGTGAGTCACTACAGCTTTTGTGTTTCTCAGACGCTTGCTAGTTTGAGAAGTAGTTGTTCAATGTAGCTATATCTTAAAAGTGCAACTTTGAGATGAACACTTGGCCTGAGGGAGCCAGGATGTCTTCTGTAATGGCTGAATGTCTTCAGAGGAAGTGAATACACTTTAATAACTGCTCAGCCTAAATCAGGCCATCTTACCAACGCAATTTGGGTTAGTAAAATAATCCAATTTCACCAGACAAACTGCTAGAACGTAACCAATATAATTGGTGGAACAATTTATATATGTTTTATGTTCGCAGATTTTAAATATTTCTGATGTAAATGATGTGAGTTTAACATCAAACTGATATAAGGTAGTTACATTTTTAAATCTACTTTTAAACCCACAATCTACTCAAATAAGTTTGTTAGATTCTTAGTTATTAATCACATTTTGCCTGTCCATTTTGTTTACTGTTAAAAGTATAAAATGAATTGGACTGCAAATATATTGATCAGCTTTTAAAATCTATTTAAATAAGGTAACATCTGAACGATTTCCCTAATAACCACGAATAAGATCTGCTTTTAATTATCTAAAACTGCCTCAAAAGCTCACCATGCTATCATGTTTGTCTTCATCATTAGCAAAGCCAGCTAAAACTGGGAACAAATTTAAACTCTTGCTCCAACAAAATGCAACCGCACGTCTTATTCCTAACTATTAATTAAATGACATTCATTCATTATCCAAACCAAACTCAATCGCAAAGCCTGTAATATTTCTATCTTTACTTTAAATCTAGATTTAAACAATTAAGAGGTCTCCAAGTTCAAGAGCTTTAGTAAGATGCATCCTTTGAAAGACCAAATCTTAGCAGCTTTGACATTGGATGGTCACACCTACAGAATGACTCTTGCCCTTACCGCTGCACTAAACACAAGCTGGCTTAAATGCAGCTCAAATATTTTATCACTTATTCAAAGCTTTCTAATTGAGCAATTTAATTAAATTTTAAAAAGACACCAATGACTTTATGACTTTTTATTTTTGTATTTCCATAATGTAAAGCACTTTGAAATGCCTTGTTGCTGAAATTAAACTTGAGAATGTTGAGCAAAGCTATGCTTGGACTAAATATAAAATTGACCATGGAGCAAAACTTATTTAAAGCTGCTTACCTTCAGTGCCAATGGCATAAACCAAGCATTTGGGTTAAAGAAGTCGCTCAGTAATTTCATATGTGGGTGTAAGAAGGGGAGCAAGGGGAGAATCTAAGACCAGAGAGCAATAAACAGTGAGTCACATTTAAACAATGACAGAAAATGACCACATAAGCACAAACAAGACAAAACTGAAACTGCAAAACCTTTTATGTGTTTGAAGAATAAATCCAAACCACTATAGGCCGTACACTAAAATGCTCCATCTCACAAAGGTCATCGTCGCTGT
The DNA here is from genome assembly GCF_001444195.1 of Xiphophorus couchianus. Classification (NCBI taxonomy): domain Eukaryota; kingdom Metazoa; phylum Chordata; class Actinopteri; order Cyprinodontiformes; family Poeciliidae; genus Xiphophorus; species Xiphophorus couchianus. The sequence continues at coordinate 23,716,810 of NC_040250.1, read as the reverse complement.
AATTTGCAGGGAGGGCTTGCGAGTGAATTATTGGGGAAGTGTGGCGTGTAAATCACCGTCTTGCCACAACTACCAGCAAAACCGTAACTGTGTGATAGCTGCTCCAAGGGACAAGGCAGGAGCGCAGAGCCTCTCCATGGGCAAGCAAGGGAAGCATGGACACCCGGAGATATTTACATACAGTCAGACAGACTTCCTGGCATTGTCAGGCCGAGAGCGTTGATGTCAGATCCACTCCTTCCTGTGCAGGAGGGGAGAACGCCATGCGATGACAATGGGCCCAAAACAAGACAAAGAGGAAATGTTTAAATTTAGGCCACCTCTTCCACCATCTCCTCTTTCAGGGCGATGGAGCGCTGGAGCTGTTTAGTTTTCAGATTTCCTTCAGTTCTCCCCCTGCTCCCTCCCTCCCAGAGCTCCCTCTCCCCATTGTACCATTTCAATAGAAGGATTTTCACATTCAGAGAAAATCCCAGAGGAATATCAGCCAGTGAGACCAGAGTTCAGTCAATAACTTGTTTTCATTGTCGCTTCAGAAAATATAAGTGCTTTTCTTTTTTTTAAAAAAATAAATCTGTGAACAAAACTTAAAAGCAACACCCAAAAATTGTGTGCTTCCAAAGCAGCATTAAATGGATGGGGGATTTTTTTTTCCAAGGAGACAAAAGGAAAAATACAGCTAATTTAAACTTCAAGTATGTATGAGGAGCACAAGGAGCAATGTTTAACGTTTTCTAAGCAAGTCATTTCTTTTTTCTTAAACTGAATTCAAAGCTGGTCTAAAATATAAGGAAACTTTGCAACTGTTTAGAGCCCCCTGCTGGCCAAAGATTCCAAATAGGAAAACCACAACTTGAAATTTAGACCATAAATAAATGAAACAAGAAGAAAATAACAAACAAATAAATTAACAAAATCGTCATCACATATCATTTTTGCTGCTAGAGCGTGAACTGAAAAAAAAAATTATTTTCACAACTACTGATATAACTTGAGTTGCTTCAAGTAAGGTTACTAGAGCCATGTGCATGTAGAAACTAATCCTTGGTAAGGTGTAATTCACCTACGTAATATGTTGAAAATAAATAGAAAAACAGGCCATGACATGTGGCTGTATTGGTAATCTGGAGCAAGTTTGGTTGACTTGACAAACAATCCTGCTATAAAAAAAAATAATAATAATAATAGTAAAACCGAGCACATACAAAAAGGAATTTTGAAGAAATATTCCTGTCTCTCTTGTTAATTATAAAGCAAACTGTGTTAAATGTAGAATACAAAAATAAACACACAAGCATGGAAAAAAATACAAGGCCTATGATGTGCTTAAATGCAAGGTAGGAGAAGTGATGAGGGGCTCAGGGGGGGCAGCGGACCAAATTCTGCTTAGGACCTTGTTCAACTTTGGGCCGGTCCTGGCTGATAGGGTTAGGGTTAATACCATTTTCGCAGAGTTGTTGGGGGCGGTGGGGTGTGTATGTGTGTGTGTGAGAGCGAAAGACAAAGAGAGAGAAAGAGCGTGCGTGTCTGCGCGTGTGTTTGCGTGAGAGCTTTATCACAAATCAGAGTTGTCGGCATCTGCAGGAGCTTTACGGGGCAAGAGTTCACGCACTCCGTCTAAACTCGGGGAGTTTCTTCAGCTCTGGTGAAAGCTGACGAAGTTTTAAAGCCCTACAAGCCAAACACGTGAGAAATAAAGGGAGTAGCTATCCACAATAATACATCCGCCTTTTTTTTTCTCTCCTTTTTTTTTTTTTTTTGAACAGGCGGACTGAAAGTTAAGGCAGTGCCTGAGTTCACCCGCTGTTCAGGCGGTGTCTGACTGCGTTACGGGACAGCAGCGGAGATGCCCGGTTGAACACGGCGGAGCTGTGCTGCGGGTGAGTCCACAGCTGGAACTTCATTTTTTGAGTTTAGGTTAGCTAAAAAAAAAAGTTTCAGTTTATTCATGTTTGTTAGTTGTAAAACTGTCCCCGGTGGATACACTGACAATGTCAGTGTTTGGGTCCGACTGAAGTAGGTAAATTGCGTCAACGAGAGTGTTTATAGGCGCAACATTCCTGTGAAATAAGAGCAAAAATTAACGCCCAAAGAAACGGAGAAAAATACACTAACTGTATTCTTCTTTAGTTAAAACTAAGTAGCTACGCAATAACTTTGTAACAGTGACAGGAAAAGACAGCCTGTGAGCACTTAGTAGCCGTAGGCTCTAATAACTGTACTACACATTACTAATGGGATATTACAGTATAATTTGAAATAAAGTTTATGAGTAGTAGCTGCAATAATATGTTTAGATTTAAATAAATTGAGTGCGCAGTTTAAAAACTGATTGAAAGTAGTTGTAACAGAGCCTGTCCAAATGTAAATTTGGGAACTCATTCCATTCAAACTATTTGTCCACCAGCCACCTCAGCAAACCTATATCTGCTTCTTACTGTCCATGCTGGATCTTTATTGTAACAGGCACTCACCTCCTCTTGTTCAAAAGGTAGCTATAGTCAGCCAACAATAAATTCCTTAAAGGAATTGCTCATATTTATTAAAAACAAGGTCTTTCTTGCTCTTCAAACAGGAGATATTGCCTATATTTTTATTTTGTTTAAACTTTTTAGTTTCTAGCAGCTAATCAAAGCTGACCCAAGAACAAAGTGGACATCTTACCATTTTAAGACAACTGCATTCTGAAAAGTTTTGTACAGTTTTGTAAGGTTTACATTCTGGCTTTACAACAAGCTATTTTTTTTTTTTTTTTTTTTTTTTAAACTGCATGGACTCTTTAGCCGGGACAATTTTCAAGCACTCCCAAAATCACCAGCAAGTAACTCCGACCACTTGAAAGGTTTTTACACCTACAGTTTGAATAGTCACACATTTGTCGTGAAATGTGACTTTAACAGATTAATCAAATATAAGTTGTCCATTGTAATGTGTTGTGCAGAACCCATGCAGGCCGTGACTGGCATAAGACTGAAGCCCACAAACATCATCAAAAGAATGGCTTTCCTCCTTTGTGATGCTTTGCCAAGCCCTTCCTGTTCCAGCAGCAGTTTGTTTGTGGGAATTTTTTATGCCCTCAGCTTTTGTCTTCATCGAGTGAAGTACAGGGTATCCCACGGCCTGTACTTTAAAAACATACTTTTTGAAGCATTATCACCCATGTCATGTTTGGATGCTTCAAATCAACCAGGACATTTTCAGGTTGATCTTTTGATTTATCACCCAAATAGGGAAGTACTCTGAAACTGCTCTTGTTTTCTAGCATGTTTTAGGTTGCGCATTGTCTAAATGTTGCCTATGAATGGCTTCCACCATGTGCTGAGCTCTGTAGATCTTGTGAGGACTTTAGATCTTCTTACATATTTGATTTGGTTTGCTTCTTGGCATTGCTATGAGAGTTTCTTTGCTTACATTTCTCTGAAGTAGCTACATGTACATGAAAAAATCTTAGTTATCGCCAAATCTTTTAATAGAATAGACTAAGAAAGCTTTTATATAATTTTATTTCCTTTGTTCTGTAGCTTATGATACAGATAAACAATAAGTAAAAAGCTGCCTCTCTTTAGAGAGTCTTTCTTTTATTTTTTTATTTTCTTCAAATTTTAGAAACAACCAGTGTCAGTGACAGTCTTGGGGTGGCACCCCAAAACCAAAACCAATTATTGAATTTCAGCATTTTTTTATAATGTTGTCAAGTATTTATATATATTAGAGTGCCTTTGTAAAGCAGTGGTAACCTTAAACCATTGTATTTAATTTGTGTTTTATTTGCTGGACCAACTCATAGTAGCATTTATAAAAAAAAAGAATACATATTTTATATATATATTTATATATATATATATATATATTCTTAAACAATACATATTAAATAAGTTTTATTCAGCACTCCTTTCACTGGCATTCCTAATTAAAATAAAGCACAACTAATTGTCTTCCGAAGACACATAATTGTTAAGCAGAGTCAAATTGCTTTAAATTAATCTCAGTTTCATTCCAGCTGCTCTCTGAAGGCCTGTGAAGACATTTTATAGAGAACATTTGAGAACAATAATCAGCATGAAGACCAAGGAACACAGCTGACAGGACAGGGATTGCAGAGTTGTGGAGTCGTGTAAAGCAGGGCCCGGGCTAGAAAACAATATGCCATGGAGCACTGCTTAATCCATCTTCAAAAGGGGCAAGCGTATGCTTACACTTTCAAAGTAACCCAGATATGGTAGTCCACCTATGGAGGCATTAATCAAGAGAAGCAGCCAGGAAGCCCATCTTCCACAGGGACTGGGAATCTGGAGCTAAATACAGGACAATCCTGGAAGAAAACAACTTAAGATCAGGGTGGAGACTTGCCTTTCAGCAAGAAAACAAAGCTACAATAAAATAGCTCAACTCAAAGCAGAGTTGTATGTTAGAGTGGCCCAGTCAAAGCTCAGTCCTAAATACAAATGGAAGGCTTGAAATAGCTATTTTTTTATGCTCTCAAGACTGATTCTGCTTGATTTGTATTGCAAAGGAGAATGAGCAGAAATATTTTTCTTGAGGATAAAACAAAGCTGGTATCAAATACGGAAAAAGGTTTAGTTCTACCAAGTATAGGCTCAGGAGGGACCTGAATACAAACACATGTCAAATTCGTATAAAGAAAACTTAAAGCTTGTGGTTTTAACATGACCAAATGTGAAAAATAAGATTTTGTATCAAACTAATATACTTTATGTTCAGATGTTTCCATTCCTATCTCTATGATCGCAGAATTTGCATTTGTAGAAAACTTTGTATTGATTAAAAAAATGTTACCAGTAAAAAAACAAACAAAAAAACATGTTAAATGTGAATTGTGATATCCGATTAAAAGGCCAGAACTTTGAAACTCATCCTTGCTTCAGAAGTCTAGCAACAAGAGCAATGTCTGCCAAAGGCCTCGATTATGTAAGATGCCCCCCTATATACATCACAGGGATTACCAAACAGGGGTAATTACCATATGGTCGGGTAGAAAGCATCATCATCATCCCCAAAAGAAGCTTATCTAAGTGGTGCGATGATGTCACAGCAGAAGCAGGTCTGAAATAACCAGACATCCCTGTAGTAAGTGTTTCCATGGCAACGCAGCCTCCCGGTTAAACGGGGGATGGGGGACTGTGTCTCAAATAATTACTTTGGATAATTGGTACCAAATATGATGGGAAGGGGGGGAGGGGGGGTGGAGCTGTTGCTGACTTGAGGTACAGAAGCCCCTGTTTGAGAATCACAGTCTAACTCTCTCACTGTGATAATTTTCATATCAGGCATTGCTGAAAAGTTGACCCTGGGTGAGACACAGCTGTCAGACTGATTTTACTCCCCTATATTTTCTGTAACATCGTTGGCATTCATTGCATGCATTTCCGGGTTTCTCGGTGTAAGTTAGAATTGAAGGAGCATATATGAAATGACAGTGTTGTCAGTTTAACGTCAGATTGCTGAATAAGAATGTGTTTTTGCTCCTTCAGGTGTTTGACAAAAGCAAGAGAGAGAGTGGACCTAAACATGATGTTCACCGGAGCTGATAGCTGACACTGTAGAATGAGAGAGGATGGAGCAGACAGACAGCCCTGCCTCAGAGAGCAGCAACCCTAATGGGTATGTCAACCGAATGTTCAATGTTTCTCTGGACGTGGAGAACGAGACAGGCAGTGTTTGTATTCAGGAGACGGGGCCGGGGCCCGTGGAGGTGCAAAAAGAGAGCCAAGCTGCCTCCTCTCAGACCCCTGTCAAGGACAGACAGGAGGTCAACCGGAGGGCCCGTGCCACGGGGGGCATCTGGCGCATCTTAAACCGAAAAAGAGCCATCCCTGAGATGGAAAGGAGACCCCACTCCATGATCCTCCCCGGAGAAGCTTCTATCCCTAAACTCTCGTTTGCAGACAAAGTTCGGTCTTTTAAGAAGCTAAAATCCCCCGCTGTGTTCAGAGGAAAAACCGGGAAGTTGTCCACTGCCAAGTTCACCAGCTCCTTGGTGGACGAGGAGTCTTTCTGCCGTGACATCGGCACTCCACAGCAGATCAGCAAGAGCACCCTTCGAAATAGAGGGAAGAGGCATTCATATGCCGGCTACTCGGTGGACTTCAACTGCTCGTTTGAAGACCTTGACCTATCTGCACCAATAGATGGCCTCCAGCCCACTGTTACAGGAGAGACTGTTGTCCAGAATGGCTGTAAACCTTCTGAAAAAATTTCATACACTAAGAGAAACAATAGCAACTCAAACAGCTGCAACAAAGTCAGCGCAGACTGTGAGGAGCCCAGTGTTAGGAGTAGCCCCAGAACCCATCATAGTGGAGGGAGGAGGCACAAAGATGTTTGGAGTTACCTGAGGAGGATTTCCCTCTTGGGGAAAAGTAATCCTGTGTACTCAGAGAGAAGCTTTGACTCTGAGCTCCCCTCGTTGGACAAAACCACGGATTCAGATTTTGGATCTGTAGACTTTGAGAGTGTCAGAGACTTTCAGCCGCCGCCCCCGAAACAATCGGACACAAAGGGACACTTTGGTGGTCTCTTTAAGTTTTTTAATAGTGTAGCAGAATCTGCCAGAAAATGGCGGACAACTTCACGGTCCTTCTCTCCTCCGGAGGGAGAGAGGACTCCAATGACCTCCCAGCGGGCCCCACAGCACTCAGTGGACAACATTCACAGTGTTTCTCTCACACTCCACAATGAAGGATCTTTAAAACCCCAACCAACAGAACTGTTGCCGCTCGCTGCTCAACCCTCAAATCCCAGTAGCTTTGACGGTGAAACGCCAGCGACCACAACCGGTGGACAATCCCCCAAACTTGCCTTGAAAGCCTTTAGAGCTTCTTCAGGATCTCAAGCTGCTAATGGCCTTCAGAACTCGGACAACGTGACAAACCACAAATCCACGGCGATTGTAGAGAATCATATTCAGGATTCAAGTTTAAGCGTGGAGGCTGAAGCTGATGCTGAGAGGGTTCAGTTGAACTGCCTGTGTCAAGAGGAAAAGGTAGGGGGACAGAAAGGAAATGAGCAGGATTCCAGGGATACTCCGCTCGACTCCCACCAAGTACAGGAAGTGAATGTCCAATCACAACAAGGTGATAAAGAAAGCACAACCAATAGCGTAACAGCCTCAGATTCTACTGAAGAAATTTTTAAGGTAAGGAATGAAAACCTGAAAAGTGCTAATAATAATAATTATTATTTCTTTTGTTAAGCTGTTGTTGTATCTCTATTAAGCTGTTGTTGTATCTCTATTTCTTTAAGAGAATACCATATCCATGTGTAATATGTTGTGTTTTTATTTTCCATAACCACATTTCATTGCAGGCATTTTCCCCTTCATTAACTTTCCCAGAGGCATGTGTCATGTAATTACTGCACAAATGCTAAAAAGTTCATTTATGTAACTGCCTTAACCATGGTCATTCTTCTGCTTATTAAAAAAAGTCACCGGCAACCTGGAATATAAAGTGCATCAGAGCTGCTTCATATCTCTTTATGATACGGTCTGGAGTGGCTGAATGGATAGGTATGAGACAGCACCCCTGATGTTGTCCTTTTGCCCCATCTGTTGGAGAAAAGAGGTTACAGTAAATATAAAAAAAAAAACACACAGCAGCATGTTACAAAAGTTTGTCCTTCCCTGTTTGGCCAGCTTTTTGTAGCCTGCAAGGAAAGCTTGCGTTTCCCATCGAGCCTGCAGTGTCGGGCTGCAGCGGCCCCAGAGGTCCTTGACGTCAGCGCCTCGTAACGGCGACCTCCCCTTCTCAGAATTAGTCATCTCCCTCCTAGTCATCCCAACGAGTCAGGGCACGTTAGCTTCTGACTAAATGAGATATGACATCTCAATACTCAGCACACTTTCATAGGGGTTTATTATGCAGAGGCAAGAGCTTTAGGAGCTTTTGTTTAGGGAAAAGTACTAATCTTGTGTTCCACAACCGTGTAGCAAGGTCCTGCGTTTACATCTAGGTGGAAATCAGATCTATACATGAAAGTTCAACTGAGTTCCTTTACTTTTTAATTATGTCCTTAAGCCATTTGTGTTTCAAAATTCAATTTCTAAACCACTACTGCTTAAAAAGACAAATTCATGTCATTGGGTAGCTTATTTAATTTGGAGTACAGAAGCCTACACACAGTGTCTTGTAATAGTTTTTGTGCCTCTTTAAAAGGTTGCACATTTTATTAAGATTTTATACATAAAGTAAAGCATTGTTGCTAAGCGGAAGGATCATTACAAATGGTTTTTAAATTGTTTTACATTTACACCTCTTTAGTTTGACAGTCTTGGATAAAATCCAGTGGAGCCAATACCTTGTAAAATCACTCAACTAGCATGTAGAGTTAATCTCTGTGTGATATAATCTGAAAATAAACATAGCTTTCCTGCAAAGACTTTTGGGATTTCTCAGAGAACTTGAGTGAACAAACAGTGTCATAAAGTTTAAAGCAGAGGTAGATTATGAAACAAATTCCCAAGCTTCAAGCAACCTGTGCTGTTTGAGCCATCATCTGACTAGCCACCTAAACTAACAGACCCAAAAATGAGAGTTTTAATGAAGTAGCTAAAAGGCCCATGGTAACTATGGACACGTGAGCAAATCTGTTAGCGACACAATTATTAGCCATGCATTTGTTGTCAAAAGAAATAATAATAAATCAAAACCTTGCCTTTTCAGGTGTGCACAGGTACCCAGATTTTATCAGTAGTTTCATTAGACTATGAGATTGTAGAAAATTACTTAAAGGTTGATTGTCAAAGTGGATACCAATTGAAGCTTAAGGGGTATAACTTCTTGTTTGGCACAGCACTATTGTTCCATCATGCGTTCCCCATCAAAAATATCTGGAAATAATTATTTATATGAAGTACATGCATACCTACAGAAAGTCTTCATGCAGAATGAAGAGTTCTTTATTTATTCATATATGATGTGCAGCTAACAGCGGCAGCAGACAAGACCAGAACTTAGAAAACCCCCCTGTGGTATGATGGAACATCTTGATTTAGTGATGTGTCAAAACATGTTTCCAGATCTGGTTTGAGGGCTGCAAACTAGACTGTAAAAGTAGTTTTCTTTAGACTTTTCATCATGATTAAGTAATGAAATGAGCATATGCATTATTTACAACCCTTCTTAATAATTACCTCATGGTAAGAAAAAGGAAAAAAAGTGTTAGTCTGTCTCTTAAACTCAGTGGTTTTTCTTACCTGGTTACTCGCACATGCATTGCAAGTAGAGACAAGAAGTGTCGACTGATGGAATTTATTTTTGCACAGAAATATGAAGCGTAGCTTGTCAAAACTGCAGACGTACTTGCCTTATTCCCTGCACAAGAAATGCATTGTTGCGTTTGTATGTGGGCCAAGCAGTTGAGTATCTCTGCCAATCCCAGCTGTGTGAGCAGATTGCCAGCAAGACAGGCTGCAGTGTGAGGCAGCCCGGACCAGCCCCGGCCCAGTCTTGCACAGAGAAGACCTCTGTGCCTCACAGGCGGTTGCTCCACCGTCCCCGTCCGGCCTCGGCAGTGCTGGACCTGTGGAGGTCCAACCCGGAACGCGAGATCTACACACATTATAGCGAGGTGGGCTCCCTGCCCCGGCTGAGACGCAGGCCCGCTGCCACCATGCTGCACTCCCCAGGGCAGAGACGGACGGCTGCGCGCTCCAGGCCTTGTTCTGTCATAGAGAGCAGTGTTACTAGAGAGACCCAGTCGACGGAGCTGCCTCACAGAGTAAGATGTCAAGGAGCTCGATTGTTTCTAAAATTAAAAAATAAATCAGATACTACCTTAAAATATGCATTTTCAGAGTCTATAATATGCAGATGTGAGAATATATCTAGCTAAAAGTAGGATGGCCAAGACTCACTAGTGGGCTCCACCAACTCACTGATAAATATAGAGCATGTCCGTAATGAATCAAGCACACTCTCCAGGCTTTGAAGGGCAGCCCAGTACTAACCCAGTATTTATATGCCGCTCACTGTTAGTTGCAACAATGCCTGCATGCTCTGCCTCATTTACAGAGGCCTGCATTTCTGAACACTGCATTTTCCCTCTCTTTTTCTTTGCCTCCGTCTCACCAATTCCAATTTTTTTCCCTTCTTCTCCCATCTTTTTTGGCTTCTCTGTATCCATCCTTCATTTTCAGTCTTTCTCAGTGGCCAATTTTCTGCCTCATCGCTCCCATAAGCTTTACCTCTCATTGGCCTAACCCGGAGTCAGTTCATTTTAACCTGAGAGAACGCCTTGGTCGGCATGATGTATAGTCTGTCTTGGTTTGCTGCGGAGCACGCATGGAGGCCAGTGCACCAGAATAGAGTTGCTGGGATGTGGAATAATTATATTCACAGCAAAAAAAAAAGAAAAAAAGGGGGACAACGCAGAGAGGAAGGTTTCTTTTAAGGTGAAGGGTAGAACAGTGTGTGATTGTGTGATTTGCAGTCGCGTTATGTGGAATATATGTCCTAACTACCCCAGTACCTTCTAGGCTTTGTCTCGCCCTCCGGGAGTGTCGCCACTCGAGCCCCCACAAAGGGCATCTCTGCAGCGGTGTCGCTCGCTGCCTCTTCCCCCCAGCACTCTCACTGCCTTGGCTTTGCTCCTGCCTTCTTCGGGTAATAGCACATATTCTTGCTAGCAATGAATTTGCAGATTTATGCACGCTTTCTTAATTCTTGACCCGTTTTTCCGTGTGCTTCCCACCCCAGTGGACATGGGCCAGTCGTCCTCGTCAGTGCGCCTGAGGTCTGGAGGCTCCACCAGCTGCAGGAGGAAGAGGCTGTTGAGACCCGGGTCAGAACCACTGCAGGTCAACATAGTGAGTCAGACACACCCCTCAAATCACCTTGCAGAGTGCTGCAGCTTTATTTAGGCTGTATTTCTGCCAGTAAGTTTATGATACCGAGACCTGGCTTATGCAAGCATAGCCCAATGAGGTTTTTTCAGAGAAAATAAGCAAGTGCTAAAATGGCTTTAGTGGGTGAGGGAAATGATTTGTCTAAAAGGTGCAGATGTTGAGGAATGTCATGCTGCACTCTGAAGGAGTTAGGTCACTTTCGCGCTTAAATTTCTGACATAAAAAATATCAAATTTCTGGTGAAATCTGAATGAAAATTGGCTGATATATTAATAATATTTTCACATAGTATCCAACTCAGTGCTTTGCAAAAGTATTGACACCTCTTGAACTTGTCCACATTTTGTTACGTTACATCCAGAGGCATTTTGTTAGGATTTATGTGACTTACTAACACAAAGTAGGGTATAATATTGAGGTGGAAAGATAAGGATACGTGGTTTTCAATGTTTTTCCAAATAAAGATTTGTAAAGTTCTCCTGCATTTGTATTCATCCCTCCAGAGTCAATAGTGGAACCATCATTTATTGCTATTACCTCTCTATGACTGTTTTTACCCATTTGTCTTTGCAAAATAGTTCAGCCTCACTCAGATTAGAGGAAAAGTAGTCAAATTCAGGTCTGGACTTTGACTGGACCATTCCAACACATGACTATGCTTTGATCTAAGCTATTCCATTGTAGTTGTGGGTATATTTAGGGTTGTTGTCCTATCTTTTGGAGCTTCCAAACTGGTTTTCTTCAAGAAGTGAGCAGCTTTAGTGTACCTGCAGAAGAAAAGTATGCACACAGGATGATGCTGCCACCACCATGTTTTCAATGGTGCTCAAGAGGATGTTCAGTATTACTGCCAGTGTTTGGTATGGAGGACTGAATGTTCATTCTCTGGTTTCATCTGATCAGAGCATCTTCTGTCATATTTTTATGTCTCTTCTAAAGTTTATTTAGGGGTATCAGAAAAAAAAGAGAGCAGAAAAACAAATGTGTGCCTCACTTTTAAGGTTTTTATTAATAACTTACTTATTTTCATGTTTAATCATATCCCACTTTACTTCGCTTGGTGTGGTCCTACCACATAAAATCCCAATAAATTAGATTAAATTTTGTGATTTTAATATGACAAAATGTGAAAAAAGATCACAGGATGTCAATATTTTTGTAAAGCAGTGTATCTACAAGGCTGCGTCTTTGTCAGCTGTGTAAAAATTAGCTGCAGTAGATGTAATGCTACACAGGAAGCAAATCTGGGCCTTTCAGCGCCGATCCTTTGATGTGCAAGTGGCCTCTTGGGAACTCCAGGGGAAGGAGAGGCAAAGATTTTCTAAAATATCCATGACGGTGCGGGGAACAGTTCTCCAGCTGAGCCCGGGTTGTCTGTCCGTGAAACCTTGAATGCATAGATCCCACATTGATTCTGTTGTTTAATCACAAAAGCCACTTCTCAGCTTCCAATGAGTTTTCCTCAATGTGCTAACAGCTATGTTTCTATGTTTTTGTGAAATGTACATCTGCATGCTGCGATGTAAGGAAATGCATAATGTCTGCAATGTCATAAAAGCATCTGGATAATGTTTTCTTTACATTGAAACAATTCGTGATTTGCATCCACAGACGACTGCAGATAGTAAATTAAGTAATATAGGCAGCTCATTGTCACTACAGTGATGCAGTCTGTTGAAGTGGCAGATTATGAGCCCCCACTGTCAGCTTTTCACGGCTGCCACGTCTCTGGATTGATTCCGAGTAAGCTGCGTCCTTGAGGAAATGAGAAAGCTGCGTTTTGACTTTGATTATAACTTTTTTCCCCTTCGTCTTCTTCTTCTTCCTGATCTAAATTGTATTTGTGAACCGGGCACGTTGTTGCTATGACATTCGGCTGGCTCCCGTTCAGCTTCTTTGCTTCTATCTTTAGGCATCCTTTTTAAGCATGAGCTAAATAGAGAAAGTGTGTGGGTGAAAAGAGAGAAAAAGGGGTGGGAGAGAAGGGATGAGAGATGCTCCCTTTGTCACGGCCCTCCCCTGGGGGCTGCGAACACGGACATGTAACGCTGAAGAATTCGAGCTTGAATGGTGAGAGACTGAGATTCAAATGAGATACTGTTATTTTTATGGAACAAATCCGAAAGTCGCTCATAAAATACTAATAAGAAACATCAACAGTGAACAAAAAAAAAAAAAAAATGGGGCTGCAAGATATCTTGGCTTCCCTGCAGGCAAATGGTTTTCTCTCACAGGGCTGTCTTGCTTGGATGTGCTGTTTGGAATACAGTTAAGTGTATGTTACAGTCTTCCTGTTATGATGACGACTGAAGCCGTGAGGCCGCAGGCAGAGAGAAAGCATTCTCACTGCAGTGGATTAGCTACTAATGCTGACGCCTCTTTTCTCCCTTTCATTTAAATGGATTTCTCCCCCAGTTCTGCTCTCCTCCTTCCCTTACTTTCCTCCTCTCCATTTCTGCTCTGGTGTTACACTTTCATCATGGCTTCCTTCCCCCGCCCCACCCGCCACTCGTCTCCACTTCTGTCCCGTCCCATTCTACACTTTGAATTAAAAAAATGAAAAATAAAAATGTGTCAGTGGCAGTGTTTAATTCCTGTGCAGATAACAGGTCTGCGTGATGAGTGTTGCTAGTTTCTTCCCCCGAAGCTCTGCTGTCAACTTGTCCAGAAGGAGGGGAGTTGTCTTATTAGGGATTTCATGCAGATTAAGACTTTCAACAGAAATTGTATATGATTAAGTTGCAGTATTAATCATATTATGCAATGGTATCCAGTTACTATGAATACATGAGTCAGCAGGCAGGAGCTAGTTGGCCAAACAGCAAGGCATGGATGAAAAGGAGCAAAGTTGAGTTGAAGGACTTCTTCTTGTTCTTCTTTCTATCCTTGTGAGGAGCAGCAGCACCAAAAATGAGCTAATACAAATGATTTAAACACTTTTTCACATTTTGTTGCTTTATACACACAAAAAGCTAAATGTTATTTTGGGATTATATGGAGCACCAATAAAAATAACAGAGAAGTGAAAGGAAAATTATACATCGTTTTCAAAATGTTTACAAATATGAAACTGAATAGTGTTAAGTGCATTTATATCCAGCCATCTTTACTTTGATACCCCTAAATAAAATCTAATTTACATCATTATTAGGGACCCGTGTGTGACTTAATCTAAGCAGAAATACAGATTATCTGGGAGACAACAAATTACACAAGAAAGAAATATTTTGGGTGATGGAAAGCTAATGCCTGGTTCACACTGCCAGATTTTTAAATTGTCGGCTGATTGTCAAAGCTGGAGAGACACAACACATGACGATAGTTTTTTTTTTTACCTGTAACATGTTTGGTGTGAAGTGTGTGGAGTTGAGCCATATGGAAAGAGCAAAACATCACGCACAAACATTTAGATGTGAGACAGGAAACCTCGCAAAACCTCCCGACACCAAACGTGAGTTCAGATTAACAAACATGGCCGACTGACAAGAAGCAATGGCAATATATTATGGACTAACAGAAAAAAAAACAATAGAAAAGGATGTCTCTGATGTCCGCCAGACTTTATAGTGCGCCATGGCCATTGTTTTGTCTTCTTTGTTTAGAATCCCCCTGTGAGTTTCCATCCCCTTGCTTTCTGATTGGCTGCAGGTCGGGTTCAACAGGCTGCGTGCTCATCTGTCCTCAGGGGACACTGCACACGCTGCGATGTCGGGTCAAGACAATCCAACATGCTGAAAACAGTCCTGATGTCTTTCCAAGTGGACCAGATCACTCTTAACACACCAAACACAGCAGGAATAACTCTTGAAATTACCTTAAGACCCATCCTGATAATCAGGGCATTCTTAAGATTCTCCATAAGGAGAAAACTGGTATAAACGTCTTGCCATATTAACTAGGCATAACAGTTGTTAATTGGGTCATTTTGGCAGAATGAAACTGCCTCTAGATTTCCTTTGCTTCACATTTTTCCACTTATTTGTTGGGTACATGAAATCTGAAACATATACACTGCAGTTTGTGTTTATAGATAGACAATCTTAAAGTTGTGTGAGTTTTTTTGCCTTTTAATTGCTAAAATACAGAGTGACTCTGCATCCTCTTCATTCTCTTCAGACACACATGTACGCCCTTTACATGCTGCTATCCAGAATTCAGTACTAAATCTGTCAGAACAGATGAGTCATTACATTGACATCTTTATTGTTAGATTAGTAGCGAGTAGCACCAGCTAACGATATCATAGCCAAACACGCTGTACATGTAATTTCACCTAAGGCCTTATTTCAGAGAAGCCTTGGGAATAGATCCATGCCCAAAATAACTGCGCACATGCATAGATTGCGCGATAACCCAAAGGCGACCCAGAATCCTTCATCAGCGTTCATTCAGCATTGTTCACCTGCCAGCGCGCCAACAGCTGTCGCTGTTTGGGAGTACATGGTGAGCTCTGATTAATAGCAGTGTCCCTGCCTGAGTCTGAAGCGGATGGTTGGATCAGAACTTCCCCGGGCTGATTCTTCCCTAAGAAATGGGTTGATGGTGTATACATGGCTATGTGACCACATTTATGCTGAGTGTGTTTGTATGCGTGTTAGGGAAAGGAGAAAGGCTCGGGGCCTTTCTCTTACATAAGCATAAAGGCGGATTCCACCGCTCACTGCAAAAGCCATTTGGACTTTTCAGGAGAGCTGCATGCTCTCTGGTACTGGAGGAGCCGTGCTCACTGGCCCATCCTGTTTTACAGCCTTGTCCTGTTGTACACTGTATTCTGTCAGATCATGCACAGACTTGTGTGTGTGCAGCTCATGTCTCATCAGAGCCGGAGTATGCACCGTTCCATCTCTGTGCTGCGCTGCTGGCACGTTGGAGGAGTAATAACAAGGTTGCACTAACAGGCAGTGATTCCTATAATGACATTTTTTAACACATAAACACTTTCTGCTGAACAGCAGCGGTCTCTTTTGGGTCGTATTCCATTTCTAATTTACCAGGATTCACACTGTCCACTATTTGTGACTCACTGTTTATTTTTAGGCCAGATGGTTGGTTTTCAAGGATTAATCCATTCCAGGGCCTTCAGTCAAAATACTGTTACATGCTGTCAGTCTGTCTGACAGGACAGTCTTAGTGATCATTTTGTGTCGTTTTTTTCTGAATTGTTTACACTTTTCCCCAACTTACTTTACAGCCTTTATATTGCAAAGTTGGAATAATAAACGATTATTATTATTATTATTATTATAATTAGAGTGATAACAATTTGATCGATAACACTGACAGAATTTTAGCACTTAAGCGTCCTCTAATTGTAGGAGCCTAACTAACTTTTCAGTTAGTTTGCAGATAATAATAAGTTTTCTGCAAACTAAGCTGATGTTAGTGGACTATTTAGTCAGATAATCAGCTCATGTAGACATTTTATGTATTTTGTCCAATGAAATTCACCACAGACTTCATAGAGCAGGTTGTGGATTTCATATTGAGTCTCATATCATGTTGAATTTTGATGCAGTATAATTTGTTGTGCACTAGAAAAGCAGGGTACAGACAATTTAATGTCGATATCCTGCCATATGGTTGAAGTAGTTTTAGTTTTTAGTTTATAGGCTGTTCAGTTTTTCATTCCATTTTGAATTTTACCCACTAGATCTTTCTTTATTACACTTAAGAAGCAAAAGAAGAATTGAAAATGAAGCCAAAGAATTTACAGTAATAATTGAATTTGTCAACTAATTTTCTCAAAATAAATAGTGAAATTGAATTTGGACTCGTTGCACAGCCCTAGAAAACAGACAGTCAGTATGTGGTGTAGATTTTTTTCACATGCTATAAAGCTGATGGTCTTAATTCCTATTCAATGATTGCCTCAGTTTTTTTTGTTTTTTTCATGAACATAGCTGTTATGTATGTTTTTGGTTCTTTTATCATTTTAAATGATTCCAAAGATGTTTTCTCATTTTCAACAAGACTCCTAATTGTATTTATATGTGAAAGGAATGACACATTATGCATGTATTACACATGTATTTGTATTTTATAAATGTTTTTGTCTGTGCAGCTTCTTCATTCAGAGAAGGGAAAAGGTTTGTAGCTTTCACTGTAAAACACTGCCCAGAACTATCATGCTAAAAATGAATCATCAAGTGCTCTGAGAGTCTGATTTTACTAACTACCCCAGCTGCATTTTGTAATTTAAATCAAACACACTCCTCTAACCATGATCACTTTATCCTGCCATAAAATAATGAGACAGAAGCTAACTGCCTTCTCAGTTTCCTGAGAGTTTGGATGTATCCTGGAGGGCTCTGAGTACGATGGGCTGCATTTTTCTGGCAGCTGCCACTTCTCGTGTACATTATTTAGCCTAACTTTCTCCCTCTGACCTCCTTGCTACTGTGCTACACCGCATGTGGCATAAGAGCAAACTCTCCACTGTAGACACGGATTATGCAACCACCCATCCGAGGTCTTTGTAGTTTTACCTCAATCTCCATTCTTTGCGCGCCTCCTTTTTTTTCTTCTGTGACCTAAGAACTCATTCCTTTCCCTCTTTCTCTTCTTTACGGATCAGTTTTTCTCCCCTAATGTTTTTTTTCCTTCTGTGTCCCTTCACCTGGTCCTCCCTTGCCTCTTCCCATTCCTCCCCTTCAGGCATGTGAGAACACCTGCCTACTGCAGCCTGGTGTGTGTGTGAAAGTGTTTGTATGCATGTTTTTTTTTGTTGTTGTTGTTCTTGCGATCATCCATGCCTGTGTGTAGTCATATTAGTTTGGGAGTCAAACTATATAATAAACTGTGACAAACTATATATTGTGAGAATTCATCCATTCAAAGTGATATATTTTATTTTTTATGTTAACGTTGATGATAAAAATAGAAACTCTACATTTACTTTATTTAAAAATCTGAATATTGCATAATACCAATCGAAAAGCACAAATATTATGTGGTGGCCTTCCCACGTGTCAGGGTCACTGCTTACTTTACAATTGTTCAGTAGAGAGCTATTATTGCATTGACGCTCTTTACTGGGTTTGGCATCCAGGTACATCAATGGAAAGTTGAGTGGAAGGAAAAAGGTTTTGAGGGGAAAAAAGCTATACAGGCAGCAGAGACAATTACTGCAGTAGAAAGTAAAGCCCATTCAGGACTATTCACAAGGACTGAAACTAACACAAAGACATTATGGGCTCCAACTGTCACATTCCTCATATTAAACCACTCCTAAACCACAGACAACATCAGAGTTGTCTTACTTAAGAAGAAAAAATGACTGGAATGTTGCTCAGGGGCCCAATGTCCTCTTTTCAGCTGAATATAAATTATGCATTTGATTTTGGGAACCAGCGTCCCAGAGAGACGTTTTCACAGTCGTAATGATTTGGGGAGTCACGTCATCTGCTGGTGTTATAAAACTGTATAATACCAAATGTATTTATAAAGCACTTTTAAAACAACAAATGATCACCCCATATGTTACATCATGCTGATTTGATGCAGTATTCCATGCAAAAGCAGCTTCAATCAAGTAATGAGTGTATATTATAAGTTAACATTTTTTTTATTGAAAATCTTTTTGACATTTATCTTCTAATTTTTGAGAAATTGGGGCTAAAATTGTGAAAATTAAGAAATGAATAAATTTTTTTTAAGTGAATTACAGAAATAAATGTCAATTTAATTAGAGGGACCTGTAAAAATCTTCACGCAGATGATTTTTCTTTTGATAAACGGCATGAACAGTAACCTCAGGATGGATCCGAAAGGACAAATCTCTCCCCTGCTTCCCAGTGCTCAGGGCCGCAGGTGGCAAAGTCAGGACTCTGATGAATAGTGACAATAGTGAGCATGAACACTCACAACCAGCGCAGCAGAATGGGAGTAAAGTGGCACTGATTCAGGCAACCAAGCAAATCATTACACAGTTCATTTGAGTGTTTCCCATGTTCCACAGCTGGGATTTCAAATGATCTCTTTTGCTTTATTTTATAACACACTAGTACTGATTCTGAGAATCATAAATAGATTTGGGGAGGCTATGGCTTTATATTTTCTCCTAAAAGTTGATTTCTTGTTGCTTTGTTACTATGTTTTGTTGTGGAAGGAGTACTAGCAAAGATGACTCAATGAAGAGGCTTTTTTAAGGGCTGAGAAATAAAACATGCAATTGTGTCTTTTATTTTCATCAGATCTGCAGCCCTAGTTTCAAATGCAGGGAAAATAGAATATTTTCTTGTGAAATGAGAATATTAATAACTTTGACGTGTGTGTGCAATGAGTATAAAATTGTGACAAATTGCTGTTCTTCCGATACTGGCTTGGTTTTTTAATCCAAGTGAAAAATGTGTATATTTCTAAACGTTTTGTGTATTCAACAATCTAGATGGACAGATATTTACCCAAAAATGTGAGGCAGTGATAGAGATACACGTCACTTCTTCTTGGCCAATACTGATTTCCAGTTTCATTTAAAGTCTGATCTGGCGTTTCTAGTTTTGGCCTGTTGTTTTTCTTTTTCCTAAGGAATTGTGCATTTTGTTTCCTATTCATTATTCATCATTTTTCACTAATTGATCAGAAATATAGTTCATGTAAAATCCCCAGTCAGGATTTTTTCCTGACTTTTTTGTTTTTTCTTATTATTCTAAAAGCATCTCATTGCACTGAAGTTGAATTACTCTCGGACAAACACATTCTGCTCACTCCGCAAGAGCTTTTATTTAGTTCTCGTCCTGGACAATTTATGGTTTTCATCAACAAAATTAACAGACATTTGCTTGAACCAAAGGTAGATAAGAGCGTGGGTCTTGTGTTTGATTTTCACCGCTGCTATTCACAAGAACCATCAAGAATTAAGTGGTAATCTTCGTCAAAGAAGAAGGCAAAACCATTGAGACATGTTAAATTAAAACCTGTCCCCAGTGTCGCATTTTTTAATTAAGCTTTACTTCAGATGCATTTCTTTTCCTGAATATCATTTATAATAAGTTCAGGCTGAGGAAATTCAAAAACTGTCTTAAGTTTACCTTCAGTTCTAGCAATCCTCTCAAGTTCATTTGCAAGTCTCGCCAGAGACTGAATCAAAGAAAAAACAGTCACAGGATAGTTTCATCTTGTTCTACAGTTTGGAGAACACACAGATATTGCGCTAATGTCGTCATTAGAAAATATACTCCTGTGATGTTTAGCATATGACTAGGATTTCTTCATCCTACTTGGCGGAGCCCCTCTGTTTGATCTGTCTGTCTATTCTTCTTAGCTCTCTGTGTGCTCTGACCCACTGACTTGACTTTCTAAATGATCCTGAACGAGTAAACAGCTGATGGCTGGACAATGGTGACACAAACTGTGCTCAGGAAAAGTCCAGCGATTTTATTTTTAGGGCGCTTTGTGGCTTGGAGGCCTGGGAGGAAGCAGGAAGTCAGTGTGGTTGCCGTGGGGATGGGAGGAGAAGAAAAGAATTGGAGCAGACTGAAGGGGAAATGGGTGTGGTGGGCTTTGCCTCCCATTAGTGAAATACCTACCAACCACAAACAGATTCATTTGCAAGCTCTAAAAATTGAAGTCTTATTTGAGGAAAGATTTTCTAAATATGTAGCTACTTAGCCAAAGGCCAAAGGGGACAGCAATGACTTCAGCGCCCTCAGAAAACCTTACGAAAGAGGCCTTAGAATAGGAAATGATCTGGTCCTTCTATATTTGTTGTTGTTTATGCTGTTAGTTTTGCCTAGAGATACAAAAGGTGGGGCATATCTCTGATAGCTTGTAATTTGGTTTTGTTGTTATGGGTAATAAAGTATGTTGTGCTGTGCTGAATACATTTCTACTTCTCTTTTTAATCAGCTATTTTTTCTTTTTAGATTTTGTTACATAGTAAAATCACAGTTGGCAACACCCCCCCCCCCCTTCCCCAAACACAATATATTACAATATTAACACAATATGAATATGTAATTGCAAATTGGAATATCTGGTGTATTTGAAGTATGAATAGTTTATCCAGGATACTTTCTGTTGTGATAATATGCTTTATTTCTATACAAAATGAACAAAAAAAATATAACTATGACTCCTACATTAGCTGTACTGCCAACTAGTGGTTGAACATGTACTTGCAAAAGAAGATCAAAGTTCAGTTCAGAGCAGGGGTGCGCAAAGTGGGTCCTGGAGGGCCGGCATCCTGCATGTTTTAGGTCTCTCCCTGGTGTTGGTAGCAACATTTTCAGCATATCAATGTTCTTCTTAGGCCTTCTAACGAGCCATCATTTGATCCAGATGCGTTAAACCAGGGAAAGAACTAAAACATGCAGGATGCCGGCCCTCCAGGACCCACTTTGGTCACCACTGGTTCAGAGGTTCAGGTTGTAAAAAGTACCACATTTCATCCCATCCCTTGGCAAAATTAAAGATTTGTTTGGATTCAAGGTTCTATGGGGGAAGTTGGAAATCATTTCTCCCTGTCACAATATTCTTCTGGAGTCAACTCAGCAACATTCAATAAGTCACTTAGTTTGATTTACATTTGGGAGAATAGTGAGCTGGAAACTGAGGAACACTCGAGGTCTGAAAAGTCCCTCAAATGTATTTATTTGGATTTTATTTCATTGTGAAGTGAACGAACGAAAATAGCATAGATCTAAAGGAGCATTGTATCCATGGTAACTCTGGAGGAGGTGCAACGATTCATGGCTCAGGTGGGAGAATCTGTTGACAGAACGGCTAATAGTGGCGTTTATGAAAAAGGTGCATAGAGAAAGCCAAAATGAGCTCCGCTTACATGCTTAGATCTTCCTGTGGTTTAGATTAAAGCCAATTCATGTGTTAAAATGGCCCAGTCAAAACCCACACCTAAATCCAGTACAGAATCTGTAGTAAGAATTGAAAATGGGTGTTCACAATTTAGCAAAGAAATTTTGTTTTTTTTTATATGCAAGGCTGATTGAGACATACCTCACTGCACTTCCAGCTGTAGCAGCTAAATGTTTTTTTTCCACAAAGGGCTGACTCAAGGTTACTGAGTACAAAAGGTCAGACCACATTTTATAAATTTTTTTATCTATGAATTAGTATGAAAACAACACATTTTCATTTCACTTCACAATTATGTAATGATCTGTGTTTATCTATCACATGTCTCAGTAAGTACAGTGAAATTTGTGACCGGATTTTGAAAAGCTGCGAATACAAATAACAAAACACACACCCCATATTCAACTTTCTCCAGTGTCATGTTTGGTCCATAAGCTCTGTACATCATTTGGACTTATAGTAAAAGAAAATGTGACCTTGTGATGTAATCTTGCTGCCTCACATTAAGACAGTCAAATGAAACAGCAATAAGTCTAATTTGATATAAGATTTCTGCCTACAGTGATAAATTACGGCCTTTTATACATACTCTGTCTCTTTGTACACGTATGGGTATATTAGCGTTGGTGTCTGTACAGATTTAGACTTTCAGATGTGACCTTTGTTGTCTAAATGTCAGGGAGATTGGAGAGGGAGCCCACAGAGGTAGGACAGGCTTATGTAATCTGCTCACTGAGTCTCTCACACACACACAACCACAGATGAGGGGGGTGTGGGAGCATGTTTGAGGACGACTGTCATATCTCAGCTGTGATGCACCATACCCCTCTCTGTGCACTGAAAGCCTGCCTTTCAGAAGCCGTTGCTTTTATCAGCATGCATGTGCAGAAAGTGCCTCGGAAATTATTTATGGCTTTAAAAATACTGATATACTGGCTCCTTTGGTGTTGTTCTTTTGAACTTCTTCTGAGGTCTTTTTATCTGTACCAGAGCTCTCAGGTGGATCTTAGGGGCTTGCCTTTGTGTATCTGTGTGTCGGGCGGCTAACTGGGCTAGTTTTGTTGTGTGGGGGGATTAAGCTGTAGCATCAGTATTCCCTTTCAACACTTCTTTTTACAATCCAACGGTGATTGCACCTGAGCTACAGGACAAGTGCTGCGGCCTGCTCACGAGTATAACAATGTTCACTTTAAGTATCGCTGGCAAAATAAAGGCCAAAGTGACAATTTGCATGCCAATGGTAAGAACAAGCTTCAGATGGGAACTGGGGTCATTTTCATCCTGTCACTCACAACTGCCGAGCCTTAAAGGGGCCCCGCGTGGAATACGTTTTGAATACCAAACACTCTCCTCGTGTATGTTTGAAAGGCAGCGTTGAAATGTTGCTTGGAAACAGACTTTGCCCGCACTCGGCATGGATCTCTCGGCTGTTGCGGCTTACACCAGCAGCGACATCTTTTGGGGCTGGGCGGTGAGGGCAGGGGATCAAAACATCCATTAAAACTACTCAGAACACTCCCAAAGCATAATCTGCTTTGCCAGCATTCATCATCAATATGCTTGGTATGTTCCAAACCGCCACACTGTTGCCCAAGAAAGTCAGCCCACAACTGTGGTAGGAGTTTGCTCGCAGTGCAAAGAGCAAACTGAGAAAGCAGTAATTGGAATCGTTGGGCAAGACAGGAAAAAGTACATTAATAGTTAAAGTTTCTGCTGCTTTGATTGTGTAATCGGAACATAAGATGTGCTGTTGTTGTGTTAGCTTTACAGTGTGCAGCAGACTCAGAGAGTAGTCACTATGTGTAAGAGCTGCTTGCTCTTTTAAAGTGTGTGTCACGGTGTCTCTCTGGGTGAAGCGCGTCTCACGTTCACTGCCTTATAGCG
Source organism: Xiphophorus couchianus (assembly GCF_001444195.1). Taxonomy (NCBI): domain Eukaryota; kingdom Metazoa; phylum Chordata; class Actinopteri; order Cyprinodontiformes; family Poeciliidae; genus Xiphophorus; species Xiphophorus couchianus. The sequence goes on along the minus strand of NC_040250.1, from coordinate 23,693,250 downwards.
CAGATCGTCTTTGTTCACAGTCAAGAAATGTGCTTCGTGATACAACGTTGTTGACGACAACAGCAAAACTATGAAATGGAATCACAAACAGGATGTTTCGGTGTAACAGCTAGTTTAAGGTCTTAAAACGACTACAGTTACATCCCCATCTGAATTCACCAGTGACTGCAGTTACAGCTTTGCGGTATTACTTGACCAGCTTTGCTCACACTCACTCAGAATGAATGGACATAATCTGTGAACATCTGTTTTCAGGTCTCGCTTCAGAGTTTGATTTAGGTACGGACTTTAACTAGGCCATTCTTTGATCTAATAACTACCTCTAGCTGTATGTTTAGGGTTGTTTCTCAACCCTTCTTATGTTATTTGATGATGAAATAGTATTTAATTCACCGTAGGGTTTATTTTTTAAAGGCTTCTTTCTTGATACTCTTCCATAAAGCCTGATTTTAGTCAGCAGACTGACCTCTAAAGACCTCTTATCTGAGTAATGCCCTCTTTGAGCAGGCTGTCATCTCAGATAGTTGTCCGTGTCTTGGTAGGGCTGCAGTTGTGTCATACTCTTTCAATTTCAGGTGATGGGCTGAAACGTGCTGCATCAAATTTTCATGTATTGCCTTATAAAACAACTCTGCTTTTATCTTCTCCACAACTTTTCCCTGGCCCATCTGGTCGGTCCCTTGGTTTGTATGATGGAAAAAATAAAATAAAACTATGCATAATTTTCCTTCCATGTAATTGCAATTACTTATTTGTATGGGTTGTGTCAGTCTGTCACATAAAGTCCTCTGAAAAGCGCTTTGCGGTTATAATGTATCTTATGCAATGCAAGACATTAAGAAGTTTAAGGGCTATGAATACTGTTGTTGCAAGACTCTGTTGGCATAACCTCAACAACAGAACAGAGAACAAACATGATCATCAAGTAGACAACCTTTTACAAGATAACAAAAATATGAATAATACTGCATTAGGAAAACGTTTTAACGATTTATAGTAATAAGATAAATATTTACTATGTCTAGAATGGAGATGACAACAGATGCTGTTTTATTCTTTGACAGTAATAAAGCTCCATCAGGTTGGTTAGGGTATTTCCAGTAGTAGTAAAAAGGCTGGGACCAACATACTGGTGGAAATACTTTGTAATAATTTCTTCTCTGTTTAAAAAAAAAATAAAAATGTATACGATGCCGAACAAAGAGGGAATGTCTTTCATTACAACAGTGGCATCTAAAGCTACTGTGCCATATTGAGTTGACATTAAAATAGGCCAGCAATATATCGGTGGAGTTGAATTGTGTTCATTTCAACAATCCTCATTTGTAAATCCCCAGGAAACCTTACAAAGCAAGGAAACCTGTTTGTTTGCAAGCATAAAGTTCTATTCAGCTGAATTCTCTGCGCAAGTTCCGACTTATTACCAACTAAGTCAAAGTTCAGTTCACAAAAATGACATTTTTATGAGTCATGTAGCCAAAGTCAGCTGAAAAAGTGATCTAAATGTCACCAGATGACATATTGTGCATATTAGCATATTTATGACATCAACGCATCACATTGGTGTTCTGCTCTCTGGCCCGCTTTTTACATCCGTTTGCTCATTTAATCCTCTCTCTACTCACATGCATTGTTTGAATACGGCAACAAAATGCACACGAAGCAGCTCTTGCTCAGATTTTGCTCTGTGTCTGTTGTCAGAATACAAAACAAATCTGCAATCAGTCCTTTAAGACTAGTCATCAAATTTTTCACTGTTTCCTGAGATCCAAATGTAAAGTAATGTGACAGAACTTGATCAAAACTAAACAGAATTACAGAACCAGAGCCTTTTTTACGTAGCACCTTTTTTTGGATATGGTCACTTTGAAGCTGGTTTTATGTGACAAGGTGAACAACTTGATTGGCAACGTTTAATAAATCACCACACAGCAGATGGAAGCCCTGATGTTATACATTGTTCTACTGATGAGCTAAGTCAGATTAATAATTTTGAAACCTCTTACCTCTACAAGTTGTCTCTTTCCCTGTTGTTTAATTTTCTTCTTTTCTATTAGTTTTTACTTTCAGGTTTTTTGGACACTTTGTTAATTTTCTTGTATTAGTTCACTCAGGGTCAACTGTATAACTTTCATTGTTCGTCCACTTTATGGAGAAAACACGAAAAGGTGCGATATTAAGGTTTTAGTAGCAATCATCAGGCTGTCTGTGCATCCTTAAAAAGTCTTCAAAACTCTTAAATTCCTGCATCTAAAATCAAGGCCTTAAAATGTCTTAGATTAATTTTTAAAATGTGATTTGTCCTTAAATATAGCAATGACAGGTCTTAAATTTTGTTGTCGCAGGACTGTTCACTTGTTCAACGTTTACTTCACTTTTTTTCATTGCTTGTGCTCTGAACTTGTTTCCTTTTTTGTGTGTTTATTGTTTACCTTAGTTTGAGGGTTTTCTCCTTCATCTATGGTTTTCCTGTGTCTCAGATTTCTTTCTTTCTCCTTACTCAGCTGTTTCACATCTCTCTATTTTCCTTTGCCCGCTCTCTTCCCTAGCTGCCTCTACTTACCTCTGATTAGTCCCTCTGGTTCTTATATGCCACTCTCTTTCCTCTCTGTTTGCATATTTAAGCTCTCTGGTTTGTATGGTTCCCCACTGTCTCCTCTGTTACCGTGCCTGTTTCCTGGTCTCTGTCCCATGTCCTTCTGTACGTTTCCCTATGTTGAACACTAATTAAAAAAGCTCTGCTACATGTCTGCGCTTGGGTCCTCCATTCTTTACTCGTCGTGCCAGAAGCTGCTATGCCGTGGTTAAGATAATTGTTATGAAGTAATTTGCTTATTTGTTGAGTGAAAAACCGAAAGTATGAACTGGTGAAGGGACAGTTTTCAAATGTTTCTACAAAAGCAGAAAGTCTACCTTTTAGGATTTCAGAATAATCTTCTGAATCTACATTTTTTTTTTATTGTAACAGATTGTATTAAAAAATACCAACACTCAACAGTGCAATTGTTGTTTGATTTAACACAAAACATAAGCATTTTAAAGCTGTTTTGTGTCCCAACAACATGTATAAAACGTTTGTGTTGGTGAACTGATCAAATAAAGATATTTGATAGAATTTGGTAACATTAACTTAAAAAACAGTCTTATTAAGCTTCATGCAATCTATTCTGGCCTTTCTTATGAAGAATTATATAAACGTCTAGTTAAGTAATGTGTGAAATGTAAGGGAGTTCACTGAAACTTAGGTTAAATCCAAAAGACACATGTTGACCTTCAGGAAACAGAATTTAATAATATAACTAAGGTTGTTACAGTTTATAGTTACCCAGTCTCATTCTGTAGGTAAAATTAATTAAAAACAGTAACACACACGTGTGTGTGTTGAATGTCAATTATTATTATTATTATTATTAATAAACTTCAGCTGTTGAGTACTCTGACCATCTTGGTGTTAACGCTTGTGAAAAAGATTGTAAACATTGCTGAACACAGTTCCACCTGTGATCACTGCACCTGATAGAAACTGCAATAAAGAAGGCTGACATCACGCCAGTAGAGCAGCGTGATAAGAAGATGGAGATTGAACTATTATTTTACGTCCAATCCCCTTCGTGTTGAGCTGCTAATGATAGGCCATAAATCACCACAGCTTCCAGCACGATATTTTTAGGTGGACAGGGAGATAAATGAGGTTATGATTGTGGTCTCGGTGGTCGATATAGTCAGAAAAGGGGGCTGGCTGTGCCCCTCCCCCGGCTGTAGGTGATGTCTGAAGCCGGTAGTCCAGCAGCAGCGCGCTGATCACTGGAGGACCGCCTCTCAGGCTCCCGGTACATCTCCTTGGTTCCCACTCACCGGAAGGCTGCTCGGCAGCTGCGAACAGCCTGCGCACAGCCCTTTTTCTCTTGTTAGCCCTGCGAATCTATTGGCCTGGCCGGCGGTCAGTGCAGGGGAAGAGGCGAAAACACCGACAGGTGTTGACTAGCGGGGAGAAATCGCGGTGCAGACTGATGACGATGATGATGGTGAGGATGATGCATCTCTTCCCGTGCCTTTGTGAAACGCTATTGTGAAGAGGCATAGGAAGACATTTTTTTAAAAAAAAATTTTTTTTTTTTTGTATCTTCCCCTCTCCATTTCTTCCCCATCGGTTATGGTGGATTTCTCGGCCGCTTTGAAGCTTCGCGTCTAGACCTGGTGGGGGGGTCGGAGAGAGAAAGAGAGAGCGAGCTGGGAACAAGCCGTTAACAGAGAGCCCCCCTCTCAGCATCGGCCCGCAGCGCTGCGCCATGGCCTTGGATGTCCAGACTTGCGCTGTGTTTACGGTGATCGCGGTTCTGGTGCTTGTGAACGTGCTGTTGATGTTCATCCTCGGTACTCGTTAATGGATCTGCGCTTGGGGCCCGGTTCGCAGCGCACCACGCTCTGGAGAGGAGAGAAAAGCGGTGCGCGTTGGTCGAGAGCGGGGACACCCGGCGCTCCATCACGGCTACGCGTTGAAATGAATGACGTTGGTACAACATAATGTATTTCTGTGTCCCCCCTCCTCCCCTCACCCAACCCCAGCACTACCACCGACACCACCCCCCTCCTTCTCCCCTAAACCTTCGTTATGTCTTGTGTCCTCTCACCGTTAGTGATAGCTGCTGTTGTCTAGTGGTGGCTGTAGTTGTGCGGATCCAGCTCTGTGATGCTCTTACCTTTTCTGTGCTTAACTGGAAATTTATATCACTCGTACTCAGCTCCTAAATATTTTGATCCTCCTGTCCCCCATGTTGTGTTTTCTAATATCTGTCATGCAGTGTTGTTGTCTTAAAGATGAACATGGAATCAGATTTTCCAACCCTGTCCTACTGCTGCGTCAGGACTTGTGCCCCCCCCCCTCCCTCTCCCCCTTCTTCTTCTTCTTTTCTATTATGATCCACCGTAGCCACATTCACAACATGGCAGCTAATAGCTGCTCAGTGATCTCTGTGCAGAAGTTAATGTGGTATTTGTAGCAAATAGCGTTGCAAGTGAGAGAGCCAGGCGGCTGCTCTGGAGGATCATTGTGATCTCAACTGAACAGTAACCGACAGCAGGCAGGGCTGGGCCTAATAAAGGAGGGCCTCCATCACTCCAGGTTTCCCCCATTTTAGATTCAGCTAAACCCAGCTCCCATTTCATAGCCCCCAATATTCTCATTTGTCCAGTCTGCACAGCTTCCACCTGACACCCGTGTGCAACCTGTTCATTTTATGGTGATGAATATAGGTGTGGAATTATATATTAATTTTTGTCTCAGGCACAGCGTCTTCTGAGTAGAAAGGCTTGTCAGGTTGTGATAATAGAGAGAGGGGAAAAACACATTTATCCTATTCTTGCTGTAGTGTAATAAAAGAATTGGAGGCAGGAACCATGAATGTTGAATGAATGTCAGAAATAGATATGCTAAAAGCCTGTCCCAGAGCCATCCACGACAAGAGCTATTTTTAGAGATATACTGGCGAGGATTTCTTTTAAAGCAACTGTATGTGCTGTTTCACACTAAAGTTAAAGTGCTTTGTCTTTTTTACCTCTGAGCTTAAGTGGTAAGTGTTGTATGCAGGGCTGTATTTAGAAGGTAATGCCCCCCTGGGGCTGAAGCCCAGTTTAGTGCCTTACCAACTCAAGTTTCTTTGACACATGTAAATAATTTTTTCCTTGAAAGGTAGGCACATCAACTCAGTTTTAATTTTTTAAAACAATCATTGTTTATCCTTAACAAACACATCTCAAGATAGCTTTAGTCGTCTATAAAATTTACTGAAAGCTTTCAATAACTATGCCAAGACTTTATGTGATGATGTTGCACTCTTATTGAGATAAACCAAAAGCAAAGAAGAAAGCATATAGATGATGCTGAAAGTTTGCTGCTGTTACTTCTGATGGGCCTGGAGTTGAGGGTTAGGTTAGCAGCAGTGCTTTTAAAGTGGTTATGTTTTGAATATCTGCATGGAAATCTAACAAATGAAACACCAGGCTGTGTTTGGAAACGTTTGTGGGAGGGGATTTACAACTCAGTGCAGTGGCTTATACTTTTAAGTCAATTTCATACATTTGCTTTATTTACACACCAAATTCACAAAGCAGAGTGCACTATATGCATGCAGATGCAAACATGGCTGTCAAATTCAGATGGGAGCAATTTGCACCTATTTTTGCTTAAGGTCACAGTTTCCCCCTGTTTATACACCCACACAACATTTGCAAGGTTATCCAAAAGATCAAGAGAAAAGTTTCAACTTATGAAATTATTTTAGCTAACAGAAAACTCCTGACTTAAGAAGAGATTCCTCAAAATTGTAACTTTAAACCAATAAATGATAACAAATGCATCACGTTGTGTTTCATTTTATTGAAAAAAAAATGAGCAGGTAAGAATCAGTTTATTAAATTGCTCAATGTAGTTTATGAAAATGTATACTTTGTTAACTTTTAGTTATATGAGAACAAAATGAACACATGTATTTAGTTTACATTTAGTTTATTTCACTTAGTAAATACAGAAAACATTCACAAAGTGTTTCATTTTATATCTTCTGTGGCAAAATTACCACCAGTTTTCAGCAGAGGGTATTTTTATGTGATCTGGATTGTGCAAACAGCCTGGTCTTAATTGACATAAACACACATTAATATAAGTCGATTTCCCATCTTGCCTCATGAAAATGTAAACATCAGTGGAGAGAGCTATTTTGGGAACAGTTCTGCATTTGTGTTTCAGTAGAATTAGAAGGATTGGGCATAAATATCAGTTGCAAACACTTTTGTGTTTATAAGTGGATTTCCCATTTGTGCAAACACAAAAGTGTCGCAAACACTTTTGTGTTTGCAAATGATAACACAAAAGTGTTATCAGTCTTTTGTTATCAGCAAAGTGTTATCAGCAATTTTACATTTATTAAAATTGCAGACATTTTAATACATTTGTCTGCAAATTTATTAAAATGTTTACTTCAACAAATAGAAAATTATCTTTAGGCCCATGAAACCTTCAGTTTTGAGGCCATTGCTCTCCTCTAACCATCAGCCCATCAGGTTGTATGCATAAAGGGAGAGGTTTGCTAGCGACGCCTTCATCACATGCCAGAGCATGTGGGCAGGAGTTGTCATCCCTGTGGCAGATCACATAAACATCCTCCTTAGCTGTGACCTCACAGGGCCCAAAACAATTCCTTGTATAAAAAGAAAATATTCAGAAGAGGCAAGATCAGAACATCAACTGCAGGTGTTGTGGCTACCGCTGAGACCTTTCCTAATTACAGATGTGTTCACATGTTAGCATGACAAGTAGCATCTGACTGCTGGTTTTGATTGGGCACTCTCCGTTGTTCCTTACTGAATGTGTAACTCCTCCAGGGCAGGTACCTTTAGATGGAGCCATGCCGGGTTGTGTGCAGTGCAGCCAGAAGTGTGGATGTGCAGATGGTGTGAGAGTGAGTGAGTGAGTGAGACGAGCGTTTTGTGCGAGGATGTGCGTGTGTTTCTCACCAGTTCTGAGGAGAGCATCTTTGATTGGCTCCCAGACTCGGGGTATAAGTGTATTACATAAGAGGGCTGGCAGACACAGGGAGGACGGACCGCGATACTCACTCGGTGCATCGGGGTAGAGAAGCCTCTTTCAGGGATAACGTCGTCTTGTTACTTGACATCTAAAGAGGACCGCTTGTCGCCTCGACTGCTTCCTAAAGGGATTCAGTTACGATGATTTGAATGAGCCGGACTTCTCCATGCATACGCTCGCCGAACAGCTGCATGCCACCAACATGGTAAAGGTTGAACATTGAGGCATGCGTGCGTCTGCTCGGGGATGCTATAGGTGTTTTGGTGCAGCTGTGCTGTGGATGGAGACAGAGTGATGTTGGAATGCAGTGGGTCTGCCAGTGCGGTGAATGCTGATGTGTTGAGCTGCAAAGATGATACAAGAAAATGAATCAGCTTTTTATTCCAGCACATTTGCCAGCCTTAAAAAAAACAGAAAGCATTGTCATATGCTTCTATGTATGGGAACAGATTTCTCTGCATTTATTTGCATTGACCTAAATAGAAGATTTGCAGTTTAAAGAGTGATTATAGGCTCGCTGATGTTTGATGTTGTTTCTTTAACAGCAAGAACAGATAGACAAACAGGCAATAATGGCTTTATCTTTGTGTTTACCGTATGCCAAATGATCAAGCTAGGGCTAGGTATGGGGGTGTTCTAGAGGATTGGGGAAGATTGATTATGTAAGGCTTTTAATTTATTCAGACATGAGAAGGGGAAAGGGATGCAATATATTGGAGTGCAGGGCTCATTTGGAAGATCAAGGGAAGACGCAAAGGAGAGTGAGGTGGGATGGGGACGGGGGTCTCAGCAGTAAATGCTCTGCCTCACTTTCTCTTTCTGTGTTCCTGTCCATTGGTAGGGACTGGAGGGATTGTGCTTGTGCTGAATGGGGTTGGAAATGAAGTGGCAGTGGAAGCGCAGGAGGCAAGACTGACTTGAATGCAAATCTGATCTGTTGTAGGTATTAATGTACAACAGGCTTTTGGTTTTGGTTTTAAAGTTGTTTTAAAGTTGGTTTTTTTTTAAGGCACGTAGATTTTACAGTCCCTACGACAGGACGAAGTATCAGAGTGGCCACAGCTTGTTGCTGCAAACTGCCTGTTGAGACCCTTAGAAAAGCAAGAAGTTTACATTTTGATTAAGGTTATCATTCCTGAGAGTAACATGCCATGCCTGTTCAATTGTATACATCTGTCCAAAGGTGTCTTAAGCCAACTTTAAAGTAGGTGCTACACCTACCTGCTCGATGTCAACAGTTTTCTGAAGCTTGACATCAGACGTCACCGAGCTTTGCACTGAAGTGCGGCAGGTTTGCGAGTGTGTAAAGCTGAACAACAGAATGATTGCACGCTTGCTCAGCGCTCACTCTTTGTTTGTGACAGCTCGCCCCACATTTGGAAATATTCTGGCGCTTCCTGAAGTGTCCTTGCCTCATCCCATCATCTTTGTCAGCATCAGTGAAGCATCCTCATCTGTCACCATGACGACAGCCATTCCTTGCCTTGCAGGCGTGGATGCCTCCTTTTGTGTTCACTCCTCTGCCCTGATTGGCTTATATCCCCTGCAGCTGTACGGGTTGAAGGTTCTGTGAAGCCTGAGAGCTCATGGGGAAGTTTGGGTTTTTTTGTACTAGAGATATGAAACTAAATCATAAAAGGAAATAGAGCTTCTTTGATTAACAAAAAGAAAACACAGTGCCTGAATATAGAAAAATTCATACCCATCCATGGGACACAGTCGTCTCCAGGCCTTTAATAACTCCTTACCTGGAGCTCAAGCATCGCCTGTCAGGCTCGGTTAGCCCTGGCTACTCTGCCCACAGCCCGAGGGAATGGATGCATGGTTAGCTCCGAACTGGAGAATGCTGATGAACACTACTGCAGGGAGAACAATTTTAGAAACGACTCACAGGGATAGCGTATACAAAGAGAGAAGTGTGGCTCTACATGTGCAAATATGCATGGACGTCTAGTTGTCAAAGCAAGAAAGCTGACTAGTCAGCGTGATGGATGGCGAGGCCGTAGACTGATGATGTCAGGTCCGGTTCTGCCTTCAGAACACTATCTGCTGCCTATTCTTCCTTTAATAAGAAAAACATTTAGCTTCTTCGGGTCCCTTAAAGAATACTCATCACCCTGCTGGGTTCAGTGTTCTTACTCTACATGATATTTTTTAAATGTCCAGCAAAAGTATTCGTACCTTATATTTTATCACATTACAACCCAGAGGTCACGCTAGATTTTTACATTGTCTGTCATTTTGAGTAGCGGTGTCAAAAAACATCCTGTATTTTTACCCATCAATTTTTAAAATGATATTGGCATTTGCATTTAATTTTCATTCTGTTTAATTGCTGTTTAACAAGCTGAACAAATAATCCACATCATGTCATCAATCAAATACATTTGACGATGACATCAATTACATTTAGCATTTTCTCTGCAGTGAGAGTTTTGAAATCAGGGAACATTTCACCACTGGAAGTGGTCAGAAGTTCGACAAGACTGTTTGAACATTACCTGATGCCCCTAAACATATCCTTCAGTGGGGGAGAACTGAAGGAACCATTCCAAAGAACCACTCCAACGCCTCTTGTCTAAAACCCTTCAGCGCGTCGCCATCAGCACTCAGACAGCGTCCAGACCAGAGATGACACTCTGGTCACTGACCATTTGGTCAGTTGTGTGTAATCTGTCAAAATAGTGGATTTTTCTGTCACCATTTAAAAAACTCAATCAAAAATGGAAGATATTTGGTTAAGGCGAACCCTGTTACAACCACACGGCATTGTATTTTATAGGAATTTTGTGTGATCGACCCACAGTAAGTAATGCCTTAGTGCCCAGCCTCATTTGTCATGTAAAGCACTTCGAACTGCCTTGTTGGTGAAATGTGCTAAACTAATAAACTTGACGAGACTTACTCTGGCACCTGTTGTTAAGAACAGGTTTACTGTAAAGGTGTGTTAGGGAATGTTAAGGAACAAGCAGCATCACGATGACCGAGGAGGTTAGCAGGATTTCAGTAAAAGATACTTCAAACTTTGACCTGCTTTGGTGGAAAAACTGCAGAAATTCACAGCTGAGGTTAGAGAATCCATTTACTGCTGGTCAAGGGGAAAATTATAGTCAAGAGAAAGTCAAAAGAAGTTCAGTTTGCAGTTTTCCACAAGCCTTGTAGGGCAGGCAGCAAACATTTGAAAGAGGGCTCTTTGGTCAGATGAGACTATAAAAGAACCGATAGGCATATATTCAAAATGCAATGTGTGACAGACAGCTACCACAAAACACACCGTATCCAAAGTCAATCAGATTGTGATGTCACTTTATATACTATCTGTAAAAAATATTTAAAAACTATGCCGAATTTGTCTTCCATTTTACAATTATGTGTGGCCTTTTGAGTGTCTTATGGCACAAAACCTCATCAAAATCAGTTCAACTTTGTGGTTGTAACATGACAGGGTTTGAAAAAATTCAAGAGGCGAACAAATGAGGATGAATGATTTTGTGAAGCACTTTGTTATATCTTGCTCTGCTCCAGGCTCTGCACACAGCTGTGCACTGCGACTGTTTATTTATGCTACGACAAGATGTACACATTATTTATTCATGATTTGGTAATCAATACATAGAAGCTGACGAGTCACTGGTCCGTGATTGCTGAAGACTGTTTTGCAGACAAATCAACACGACCCTGGTGGAAGCATGGAAGGTTATCTCTTCATGTTGTTCTGCTTCTTAGCTGTTATATTACATTAACACCTGTAATTATTACAATGTCATAATGAGCCAATTACAGCCCCATGTAGAGACGGGTATGTTGCCTCTGAACGGTGTTGTTTCTCCATTTATGCCCTTTTTGTGTGTTTCTTTTGTTGCACCTTGAATGCTGTTGTGTTGTCGTATTTGCATTGCAATCCCTGTACTGTCACTGGATTCCTCCATTTAGTTGTGCATCAATTAGTAATCTAAGGGTTTTAACAAAAAGGCTTCACAGGTTGAGGCCGAAATGAGGCATACTACTGTTTTAAAATTAGTTTGATTTCTGTGCTGCTTAAAATGTGCATTTTATTGATGGATTTTTGTTTAGCCGTGTTCTGTTGCTGCGCAGCAGTATTTTTAAGTAATTAGAATAAAACAAAGTGGATCCCATGTCTTTCTCCTCTAGTTGATAAGTGGAGGCTCGGTTGTCAACGCTGAGGCGGTATGGGACCACGTGACCATGGCGGATCGGGAGCTGGCGTTTAAGGCCGGCGACGTCATAAAGGTGCTGGACGCTTCCAACAAGGACTGGTGGTGGGGCCAGATCGATGAGGAGGAAGGATGGTTCCCTGCCAGCTTTGTACGGGTGAGTTGGAGGCAGCTGTGGCTGTCGGTGAACCTTTGACCCGGCAGACATGCTCATACTCACAGAAACGGTGAGCACGTCGGCATACAGAGTGGAAGGGATAAACGCACAATCGCACGGTCACGTCAAACATATTTAATTAAATGCACACAGAGTTTTGAATTAGTTTATTTTAAGAATACAAATTGCCCAGGAGACGAGAGAACAGTTAGCTAAGCATCTTTGTATCCAAAAAGAGTAAAACAAAGATGCTAATGAGGTTCTCATTTATTTGACTTTCTCTTTCAACTCCTGTCCTTAATGAAATTAATTTTCCAGGAGCCAATATTGTGATAATTCTAACATCTTGCACTCCCTATTAGACTGTTTCAGATTAGTCTGGTGCCAACATCTGCACTTGTATTTTTTTGTTTGCAACTATCTAGGATTTTAATTGGTGTCAGTTAACACCTTACAGCCAAAACATTGTGATGAAGTAATGTGTCTGTGGCATGAAAACAAGCAGCCTGGCATGATATAGATGTTTTTTAATGCTCTAAGCCCTGCTGGATATTGAAACACAAAACTATTTGCCACATAAAAACCGGGACTAGCAGCTTACACTAGCTAGATATTAAGGAAATGTATTTTGTAAGAAACATGTCTAAAAAGACACCTCAACTCTCCACGGGGTGCATGGATAATATTAAACACCGATTATTATCTAAACACTGTTTGTCGTCAGTGTTTAGATTGGCCAGAGTTGCTTTGGTGACAAAAGGAGGATGAACACAATGTTAAGCAGGTGGTCATAATGTTATGGCTGAGAAGTGTATAATTTAAAATTGACAAAAATAATTGTGGTTTACACGTTTCCTTGTTAAGTTTTGAAACTTTCCTAGCTAATTTGAAAGGCATGTAGCCAGACAGAGGAAAGACTTGGTCCATTTTGCAACTAACAAAACTTTGATAGAGAAATTAAAAAATTTGTGCTGCTTTCAAATTAAGATTAACACAGAACCTAATCTTATAAACTTATGTTGAAATACATTTTTTAAATATTTTTTTTTTCATAGCAAACTTTTCAAAATTTGGTCTTTTACAACCACAAACCTTAATAAACATAAATGCGTTGTGCAAATGTGCAAATGGTATAGTAGAAGAATTTCTTAATTTTTTAAAATTTTGTACAAGAAAAATAAAGAAAAATATCACGAGCCTTTATATTCAGTTCTCTTTACTCTGATTCTCTTAAATGGAATTTTTTGCAACCACTTGAAGTTGCTTTATAAATAAATCAAGCCCATCTGTGTGTAATTTATTAATCTGAGCTGTTTAGTAAACAGAATAAACACCATCAAGAATACTCTGGATCGGGGCGTGCCGTGGTGGCGTAGTGGTTAGCGCGACCCATGTTTGGAGGCCTTGAGTCCTCGACGCGGCCGTCGCGGGTTCGATTCCCGGACCTGACAATATTTGCCGCATGTCTTCTCCCCTCTTCTTCCCCCTTTCTTGTCAGTCTACTTTCATATAAGGGACACTAGAGCCCACAAAAGTCCCCCTGGAGGGGTAAAAAAACCAAAAATCCCTGGATCACAGCAGACAGGTCAGGTAGAACATGTTTCAGTCCATCATCTCAGATAGAAAGGGGCAGCATAATTCAGAGAAGCAGCAAAGTAACTCTGGAGATGCAGAGATCTGTAGCTCAAATTAAGTAATATGATTCTGCTATTAGCTGTACAAATATAAATAAATTTATAAATCTGGTCTTTATGAAGAGTGGCAATAATGAAGCAGCCACTGTTAAAAGAAAGTTGAAAGTTCCTGTAGAACGTTTACAACAACTTAGTATGAGACACAGCCCCACAAAACACCAAAACCTTTGGCATATTTGTAGAGCATATTATCTGGGGTCAAACTAGCATCACACACGTCTTTCCTCTGAGACGTTGTGGTAGCAGCATCACCCTGTGCGGATCATTTTCTTCAGTGTAGGAAGAGAGGCATTTCAGAGTTGATGGGAAGATGGACATAGCTACCAGTGTTGTATAAAGTACTGAAATCTCAGAGTCAAGTAAAAGTATAAGTACCTCTCCAAAATACGACTTTGGTAAAAGTCGAAGTCACTGACTGAAATGTTACTTGAGTTAAAGTCTTAAAGTATCTGAAACTTCTTGTACTTAAGTATGGAAATTACTGTAAAAATGGATGTACTCAAGTAATGTAATGAAAAGTACAAGTAAAAAGTAAAACAAGGCAAATGCAGTTTGAATGACATTTTTTATATTTTGGTAAACTTGTCAAATACACTTAAAATAATGTACACAACCAAGTGCAGGCAAAATTAAACCTGCTAATAAATTGTTCCAGTTTTAAAGAGGAGCACATGTTAATGGTTTGTGGTTTTGAACTTGCGTGCCTTTCCTATATTCGTTAAATTGAGTCTAAATTGCTATCGCTATGGCTTCTGTCCCCCTTGAACAGAGGAGTCTAGGTAGCCTGCTACAGTCAACATTAAGCCTAAGCTAAAAACACCATGTATGGAACTGAAACAATGCCAAACAAAGTTCATTTATGGTCAACGTTTCACAATACAGTAGTGTCTAGTGACCAAGCTATAGTTACTGAAACAGGAGGATTATAACCATTTCATAAGACGTTACCTCGATGTGTTTCTTCAAGTTGGACGGGGAGTTTTTGTAAGATAGAATTTCCACATCTTCGGGCAGGAATAACATAAACTGCATGCGGTACGACGAATCTTTAACACCCACGAAAGAGTATATTGTGTTTAAATAAGGTCATGGGCTCTCATCACCAGCTGGTGGTTCCCCTGGAGCCGTGTCCGACGTAGTTGCAGTCGTTGTGGTCTCCGTCTCCTCCTCCATATGGCTGCTGCTGATTGCGAGACTTGCTTTGTGTTTAATGGGAGAAGCGAAACAGGTGTATCCTATTGGAGGTGATGAACAAGCCCAGGCAAGTAGGCTACCGACTTTGTTCGGTAGCCTGCTTGCTACTTGCTAATCAGTAGGTGGGGTCAAAACACTTTGTTTCTCTCTCGCTTTTTTGTAACGAGTAACTAAACCACACATTGAAAATGTATCGGAGTAAAAGTACGCAATTAAGTTCGGAAATATAGTGAAGTAAAAGTGAAAGTCATCAAAAAGTTTCATACTCGAGGAAAGTATGAAGTACTCCAAAATATACTTAAGTAAAGTAGTGAAGTATTTTTACTTCGTTACTATACAACACTGATAGCTACATATGGGGCAAGTCTAGAAGAAAGACTGCTAGAGACTGTGGAAGACAGGAGACGGGATGGAGGTTCATCTTCCAGCTGAACAGTGACCTAGGATAGAGCTTGAACCCCGATGTATTGCTGAATCTTTGAGTTGATCTAACATATTAAATTCTATTTAAACACGTTGAAGTTTGTGGTTGTACGTTACAAAATTTCACAATGTGGTTGAATACTTTTGTAAGCCAAAGCACTACATATCTTTAGATGTTCATGTAGGCAATATTTAACCCAGTGAAGTTGGAGTATATAAGTAAGGTAGCAGCTGTACCGTAGCTGGAGTCCTTCCACTGTAGATCACCTCCCCTCCAGACTCTTCTCATGGCCATTCCCACCTGTCCACCCTTCCATATTCACTCCTGAGAGGGCAGGAAAGACAGGCTGAGTCACTGTCAACCAAACAGTATCTCTCTGTTCTGTCATTCTCTCTCTCCAAGGTGGAACCCCATCCTCCTCAGCCCCAAACAAAACAGGTTTTCTATATCAACCCCATAGCAACTCCACGGTTCCAAAACACCACGTCAAAGGTGCGTTTTTTTTTTTCCCCCCAGCTTCCATCAACCCATCCAGCCTGCCCGCTCCAGTCTGTCCACGCAACGTTCCCTTAACATTACCAGACATTAATGTACCCATGGCGTTATCACATCATTCCTCAACGGGGTCAACAGAGAGGTGCTACCGATGAGTCAAAAGTAAAGACTGTGTGAAATGCCCTCTTACTGGCCTAGAGTAAAATTCTCACATATTCATGTGAAAGAATGTCATTTCAGGATGACATTTTTTAACACGTATTTACATCAAATATGACGATTTTCCCTCAGTACTTTTTTTACTATTGACTCTGACTACTTTTCAGTCGTACTGCTGCACCACCAGTTCTCGTCAGTGCTCAACCACCTGTCACTCTGCTTGTCTGTGGCGCTACATTTCCCATTTTGTGTTTGGCATTCTAGACGTCGGTTCTTTGATGTACTATTGGCAAACTGTGTGTCATCAGGTGTTGGCTGCTGGGCAAATCAAACCATGCTCACTTGGCCCCTTCAGTGAAACACTGGAATAAGCTTTACATGTGGATCTGTCTGTGAAGTGCGAGTTGGAGGCTGCATGAGTTTTGTCAGGAAATGGTGTGCATAGCTTCAGTAAAGACGGTATTATAAGTATCTTGCAGGACTGAAGTATGATTGGCAGTATGTCCGGAACTCTTTTTGAGATGCTAACCCAAAACTTATTTATTGTGCAAACTTTGTGAAACTCTCTAAAAGTAATTGAAATAGTTTATATACGTGTATATATATATAGTGTGTCTGTGGGGGTGTGTGTGTATGTGTGCATTCATGCTGAAGAGTGACTGATACATGTTTAGCAAATGTGTGAATGTAAATTACAGCAGTTTTGTGATACTCACACGCATTAATAATAATGATTAATCTGATCATACAGTGTCCTCCACACTTACTGGAGCCATTGGTAAAACTGGGTAAAAAGTATTTGATAAAGTTCACCTTTTTTAATGCAGTAACATAATCTCAAATTGCAACAAAAATAATAAATTGAATTCAAAATTGAATAAACTTACTTAATCTCGAAAACTGTTCTTCCTAGAAATAACATGCATGTAGTTATTAATTACTTTTTAAGTTAACCAGCGTACTTTTAATGAATCTCCAAAGCTAAATTATAAAAAAATAAAGTGTAGCTAAGAGTGGCTTAATTAAATGCTTACCTGCTAACCTGTTGGTTGGTAGGCGTTCAAGAAAAATAGCTTTTTTCCGTCATACCATTACAAATTAAAAAAAAACATAAACTTTACCTGGACTTTAGCTAAAGTCAGGTGCTTTGGTTAGACTAAGATTGAGCATTTTTACAACAACCACCCCTGCTGGATTTGGCGTGAAACAAAGAACGAATACAAGATTGCAACATGCTTTCATTGTTAAGTATGGTAGAGAGTCTGTGATCTTGTGGGCCTTTTTCTATTCCAAAGAGCCTGGAAAGTAGGAGATTTTGAATAAAATTGTATGTAGTCACCCAGAACATTGAATATGTGTTGACATTGAGTCTTTAAGTAAGAAAATTATGCAAAACTGAATGACAAATTAACACAAAAGGTTCATCAGACACAAAATCAACCTTCTTTCAAGGGTATCTTTATGCCCAAACCTTAAATCCTGCAGAAAACCTGGGAGGTTGAGCTGAAGAGAAGTGAGCATTAGTGAGGATCCAGGACTCTAGGTGATCGGACTCTAGTGAAACTGTAAAAATAGGAATGGTCAAAGATCCCTCTCTCCGGATGCCCCAACCTTGCTAAATGTAACTAGAGAGGAGTAGGTGCTGTCCCATTCGCAAAATACTAACAGAATCAATGCCAATAACTGTGTTACACATTTTTTCATCGGAAAAATGTTTTTTCTTTTTTTATGTGAGATTATGCTACTGCAGTAAAAGTTGAATTCATCGGAAGGCCTTTTACACATCTTGTGGTGCTAATAGGTGTGGAGCTTGCTGCATAAATATGTTCAGTGAAACCGTTTCCATCAGATCTGTGCATGAAGCCAAAGAGTGCTCATACGAGCTCTTACGGAGTGGCTCTGTGTGTGAACGTGTTTGTCCTCAGCTGTGGGTGAACCAGGAGGACGGTGCGGCAGAGCCGGCCGAGGGGACCAGCGAGGTGCAGAACGGGCACCTAGATCCGACCAATGACTGCCTGTGTCTGGGCTCCCCCCTTCAAAACCGAGACCAAATGAGGGCGAACGTCATCAATGAGATCATGAGCACAGAGAGACACTACATTAAACACCTCAAGGACATCTGTGAGGTACTGAAACACGTCCAGCAACAGAAACACTAGCGCTCCGTACCGTTTCCTAATAGTACTAGGATGAGCAGGGGAGGTAGTAAAATTGCAAGAAGCGGAATAAACAAAAGCAGGTGTGAGATGTTATGCTACACAAGGATCTATTAAGAATCAGTCCCACTCCCACATTCACACTTTTATCTGATTTAATCATATTTTTTCTTTGGATTAAAAAACAGCCCAGAGCTAAGACTCCTCTTGTCAGAAGCATGTGAGACCACTCTATAGTTTTGGCTGTCTATAACAAATGCATCTTGTTAGTTATGCTGAGGTTTAAAGTTGAATTTTGCGCTTAATAAAATTCAGCCTAGTTCTGCGCAATCTTATTTCTTTAAGAAGCCCTTCCCTGAGTGCTATTTAAATCAAAATCTGATTAAAAACTTTAAATTGAACCACATTCCTAATCGGCCAGTTGCATAATTTAAAAATACTAGATACTTGTTTTTTTTTTACTGAAGTATGTGAATCTAGAAAATAAAGAGTGTGTGTATCTCACAATACGGTTCATAAGAAGTATGCTGAAGAAAAAAACCAACCAATTCTGATGCATTTATTTTGGACGATGACATCACAAGAGGCAAAAGATTCTTGCTGTTCGGCCACATTAATAAAAGCTATGGCACAAAAGTGACTTTTAGTAGATCTTGACGTAGAGTTCCCCTTCACAAACAGTGTGTTTTATTGCAGCCTTTTCCCATAAGGCAAGGGAAAAATGTATGTCTTCAAAAGAAATTAGATTAGCTGCCTCATTCCTTAGGTGATGTCAGCAGAAGCATGTGTTTGTGGAAGCTTGCTTTTTAGATTTTATCTCGATAAATAATGTTTTACAGCAAAGTGGCACAACAAACAGAAAACGACCATGACACAAGCTATATCTAGAGTGAGTGTGCGATTGATTTTACAGAAAAAAACACCTTGTAGCTTTAAGTAAATCCCTCTTGTTTTTCTCTTGATTGTTATTTGATTAACAAAAACTATAGTTTATAGTACAATAGACTCAGGTAAACACAAGTTGGTTCTGGTTTGAATTCTTTTCTTCTTAAAGAGCCAGCGTCAGCCTTTGCATGTGTGCACAGCATCAGCAGCTCCAGAGCAGATAAAGCAGATAAATAGACCACTTTGACTTGGGGTGGTTTCTCAGGCACATTTCTGGCTTATCTAATCATCTGGGCCTAATCCTCTGTATGCCCTTTGCTTGTTCTGTGCATGAAGCGTAATTTTTAAAAATAGTTGCAGCAAGCATAAATTTCACCTTCTCACCTCTGCGCCTCATGCTAGTTGAACCGCTCTGCATACAGGTTGTTATGTGGAGGGGTGTCCCAGTTTCAAAAGCCCACTTACTTAATACAGAGACATGAAATCTGACTGTGATTATTTGGACAAGTTGACATCTTGATATTTTCACTAAATGTTAAAGCATCATGACCTTTAATTAAATACTAGCAGCCACGTCACAATCCCTTCACGCAATTTTGAGTAAGAAATATGTGAAACTTGTTTTTTAAAAGTGTTATCCTATTTTGTTTTCTTTTTCTTTCTTTTTTTATCATCGTTGTTATTATTTTTGCAGGGTTACTTGCGCCAGTGTAGGAAGCGTGTGGACATGTTCAATGACGACCAGCTCAAGGTCATTTTTGGAAACATAGAGGACATCTACCGCTTCCAGATGGGCTTTGTTAGAGATCTGGAGAAACAGTACAACACAGAGGAACCGCACCTCTCTGAAATCGGGCCGTGCTTTTTAGAACACGTAAGTATTTTTCTTTTTTTTTGTTCACGCTTAAAAGGAGCAGGTTTTGGACATTTTTCGAGACCAATTTTTCATCAGTTTTGAAAAACTTTCTGTTGCACATTTTAGCTGATTATAGTTTCTGATTAATAGCAACAATTCTTCTCCTTTCTATATAAGTTGAGGGTTGGCATGATAAGTTTGCATAAGCATCTGTGTTGGCTGATTTTAGTCATTTTTTAGCATACTGTATCAGTCCAATGAGTAAACCTGTGTCGACATTAACAACTGATTTTTATTTCCATCTTGTTGCCATTTGTGTCTCAGCAGAGGCAGGGCATGTGTTGTATGTGACAGTAATAATGATGCAGCACAGGACTGTGAGGGGATTATTATTAATACTGGATATTAATTTTGGCCCAAATTTTCTTATCGGTGCATCACTAGAATATTTAACTGTTTTAATATAGTTTCTGGAGTATATTTTAGGAGGTTTTTTTAAATAAAAACAATCCAACATTACAGAGCTGCTTCTAAAAATCTACAAATGCAGTGATAAGAGTGCAGCAGCATGTGGTTAAGCTCGCTGTCTGGGGTTTGACCCTGACCTTGACACCCTTTGCTGGATGTTTTTTTCCCCACATTTTCTGTCTGATTACCAAAAATACAGACCCTTTGCATCACAAAACATCTTGCAGCATATTCTACAACTGCCTTGCATTGCCTTGCATGAACAATTATGAATCATTATCCTTTTTTTAAAACTGTTTTTTCTACACATGTAGTGACTGTAATGTGTACCAAATTACAAGATAGCAATTTATCTCAACCACATCACAGCAAAAATAACAATCAGAGGTTAATAATTGAGAGGAAAACGTTTGTATGTAATATTGTAAAGTTGTTTGTTTATTGTAATAATCCAAAGGCCTCATGCTTGGTTTATGCCTTCCCTTCATGTCCTTCCGTCCTGTCGTTTTAGCCTGTCGTGTAAATTCCTATATCAGTCAACGAGCGGCGCTGACCATACCAAAAGAGCAGCTGGTTTATGAACACAGAGGAAATAATTTTTCCAAAATGTTACATCGTCTTCTAAAAATAGTACAGTAAAACTTTGAAGTTCAGTTTATACCGGGAATGCTCTTCTCTTTATTTATTTTATTTTTATTCTTTGTCTATGAGTTGCTGGATACATGCAGATTTAATTTAGAGTGACGTCCGCCGTTTAAAATAGAAACTGCAGAAAACAGGCTCCTCAACTGAGGTAAAAAAGTTCTGCAGGCCAGACTTCTGGGCTTGGTTCGAAGTTATACGTTCAGCTTCAGGAGACCTTTCTGTCATTTGGGAGCAGCATCATTGTAAGAGAGCTGTTGTGCTACACAGTTCTGCAGTTAAACAGGATTTTACTGCTACTTTAAAACACAGGCATAATAATTACAACATTGACATTAAAGACAACTCTCCTTGGCATTTTATATTAGCTATTGGGATGATTGATGTTATTACCATCGCTAGCACAAGCCCTTAACTACTCAAAAGGTGAAACTGAGCAGCAGAGCTAAATTATGATCATCTTTGTGTTATTTGTTTTAAAGTAACAACCTCTGTAGAAAGTACTGCTTCCTTTCTTGCTGCTTTTGTGCAAGAAAAGCAGTGAGTTTACTAATTGTGAAAATAGAAATGGCTTCCTTCCTCAGTAACAGTGTCCACACTGAAGAGTGTTGTAGTCAGTGCAACATGTTAAATCTTACAGATGGTATATTCACAAAGAAATAAGATTAGACTTTCAGTTTCTGACCAGACGATCGTCGATCAGGGATGGTCCAGCAAAAAATAATCCATTTCCATCGGATTTCTAGATGCGTAAACTACAGTAGAGCTAAACTATCTCAGGATCTTAATGTAACATTAAGATTGAGGGAACCATCAGACAGTTAAAGCTAAAAATGTTGTTAACCTTAACTTAAAGATCTACACCACAGCCACCATCTTGTAGATATTGGCAGTCTGGCTGTCTGCTTAATTGTTCTTACCGTCTCATTTCCTCTGACGATGACTCTCACTTTCTTTACATTGCAGCAAGATGGATTCTGGATCTATTCAGAATACTGCAACAACCACTTGGATGCCTGCATGGAGTTAAGCAAACTGATGAGGGATGGCAGGTATCAGCACTTCTTTGAGGCTTGTCGTCTTCTCCAGCAAATGATTGACATCGCTATAGACGGCTTCTTGCTCACCCCTGTCCAGAAAATCTGCAAATATCCCCTACAGTTGGCCGAACTTCTCAAATACACAGCACAAGACCACAGGTACTGTCCACTTTTGAGTTATTCCATAGCTTTAGAAGCTGTACTGATGCGCTGTTGTGTTCTGAGATACTCCTACCGCAGATGTTGAGTTCATTCCACCAAGGCGGTAATTCTCCTTGCTTGTGCTGAAGCAGATGCAGAGTCAACAGTATGCATCTTGACTTGAAAGTCACACTCCACGTTTTGTTTTGATGGCACTTTCCAGGAGCGATTTTTGCAACCCAAACTGTAAATATTAACAGATTCCTTTGCTACGTGCTACAATTTTCACAAACTACATGCTCAGTGCAGGAGTCGGTGTGGGCAATGTAAACATTTGCACATGCACCCTCAAGCCCTCCCAGAATGCATGATGTGAGCTCCCAGATGTGCAAACTCATCCATGTGAGCCCACAGAAACCCTGTGCAACTAATTCAGCGTGTCTCCGCCAGCTCCAGGTCATTCACAAACCAAGCATTCTCAGCCAGAGAGGGACAGGTGCCAGCTCTGCCAGAAAAGCCTGCCAGATCACAGTGTTTCACTGTTTGAGAGCTGTGGAGAATCTGCCAGATATAGGCCTGTGTCTGTCTCACTTGTTCACACAACACTGGGGCACAAACGCACACACACACGCACACACACGTTATCTTGCAAAGTGAGGATTGGATCCGTAGCGCATCTTAGCCGGAGGGATAAATCCAGCTCAGTTTGCATAGATGCTGTCAGACCTTGCTGTGAATAAAGAGACGGCTGAATAAAATTAAATAGCTGTGTGTTAATTTCACTGTATTTCAGCGGACTTACCCCACTCACTCACTGGAGTTTATTACCGCTGCCTCTGGCTCAAATGCAGCGTAATATGTCTTTGAGTGGACAAACTCCAAGAGCTATAACTTCGCCCCGTAACACTCCCGAGTAATTACGCATGCCTTGTGTCTGTAGCGACTATCGATACGTGGCAGCTGCTTTGGCCGTAATGCGGAACGTCACTCAGCAGATCAATGAGAGGAAGAGGCGGTTGGAGAACATCGACAAAATCGCCCAGTGGCAAGCCTCCGTTCTCGACTGGGAGGTATGTGCACCGTGAAAAAGATTTTTATCCAGTCTGCTTATTGATTCAAAATTGTGTTGTTGCACACTGGAAAAGCTGGGGAAGATGGAAGTGTCGAGCAAAGAAAAAAACAAAATAAGTTGAAAAATTACTCAGCAGAAATCAGACCTCTTCATCTTTTGTCCTACCACCAGTTCAGTTAACTGAAAAGAAAATCTCTTCTTATGTGTTCTAGCTAAATAAACACTACTTAGTTTCACTCACTTCTGTGTATGAACTATTGCTATAATATAAACTTAAGTTTAAGATTCATACACAATAAAAGCTACAAGCAAAAGGACCATGATACTGCTGTATCTACACAAGGACTATTAATGCAACAATTTGTCCTGTGGTTGTTCTATAAATGTTCTAAATATGCTCTATGATCTAAGAAAATGGCTTCAAACTTTGAAACAATATCTAGTGAAAACGTGGATATATGATATTAGTGAATGTAGGCAGGTTAGGTTAGTTAAGGCAGCTAAAATAGGAGACATCCATTTGACAAGATGTTGGCCTTTCGCATCTCTGATGATTGGTTTACGTTTCTAAAGGCTGCAAGTTTCCTGTACTGGACATGAGATATGTCTATGTTACAAGGAACCTTTACTGAAAATACTTTCACAGAATCTGCCTTAGCAGTTTTTGTTTTTCATAAATGGGAATATTTCTGAAAAAGCCAAATGTATAGCAACATATGCTACACGTTATACATTATCTTGTTCTCCATAAAACCAGTGAAAACTGTGATTGCTCTAGCACTTCTTCTAACTTCACATTAAATTGATTTAAACCAAAGGGATGATTTGATGGAACACTTTAAGGGTTTTGAATCGGTAATGTTTTAAATATTTTGCATACCTTGATACTGATACCTGGTCCATGCTTACCTGGGGTTGTCGTACCAACTGCTGCACAGGAAGGAGAAGAGATTACAGTAAAAATATGTTGAAATTATCAAAAAGAAAAGTCTTCAAAAGCTGTTTTTATATGATGATATTAATAGATATTACTGATTTAAGAGAAAATCATAATAGTACCTAGAAGAGGAAGTGAGTTAAAGGTCATGTTTGATGCTTTTGTTTTTCTCGAATTGCAACTCACTGGCTAGCTCCCATTTTATGACAGCACAGAAATCTGAAAGCTCCCTCAGAGCCACAAAAACCATTACATAAGTGCCTTCCAAAGGCTGAGAAAGTGTAGCTATAATTAGTAAATTGACTGTAAGTGTACTAAGTACCAGTGTCTCTTTAATTAGTTAAGTTTTTCTGTGATTGTATCTAGGGAGATGATATTTTAGACAGGAGCTCTGAGCTTATCTACACCGGGGAGTTGTCATGGATCTATCAGCCGTATGGACGCAGCCAACAGCGAGTCTTCTTCCTCTTTGATCACCAGCTGGTGCTCTGTAAGAAGGTAAGCGCTTTTTCTTCTTTTTTTTTGTCTATTTCAACTTCTTTTTTATTTCTGCGCTTGTATGGGTGTAAACAAAGCCGGCTGCGAAAACATAAATCCCCAGTTTGTGCTCCAGCGAGTCGCGGTATCACATGGCTGGTGAAGAGGGGATGCTTGAACGCAGTATGACTCCATACAACCTTAGTGAGGAGTTGAAAATAGATTACATAACGCTGCATGAGACACACCAGTCCTCTGGGAAGACGCATTCAAATCCTCGGCGCATTTCACAAAATGGGAGCTGTGGTCGTTTGGGCTCTAATGCACTTGGGCTGTTATTCTTCCTGTCAAACGAATGTTTACGCTCAGATGGACTCGATACACTCACCGAGATGGAGACACAAATTCAGATGGACACACACACACACACCACACAGGAGCCAGATCACTGCATTAACGCAGGCAGAGGGGCAACAGTTTCATCACAGCACAGACCCATGGAAAAAAAATGAAAAGGAGAATAGACATGTTGTCCTTCTGTTTTTCCACCCTTCAGTTCCCTCAGTTGAGACTCTCTGGCACTCAAAATTAACCCCGGTATTTTGTTGGGTCTTTATGTAACTGTTCTTTTCCTCCCTGTGTGGATTCTGCCTCAATATGCTCTAAATTATAAATTCCAGTCTATTTTCTGATTATTTAATATCTAGCATCGTCAGTACAATGTGTGCTCGAGACCTTACCATCCCTTAAGTAGCATCAGAGCAGAAGCATTTTGTACTCCTGTACCTCTTCATCGCATATTATAATAATCGACACAAGATCTGCATTTATCTTTCTATGTTAATAATTAATAAATAGTTTGCCTTCTGTTTTCAAGGTAAAGAGGCTCATGCTAAGAAAGGATTGTTTTTTTTGGTTTGGAGAGTGCAGAACAAATTTGCATTTACTCTTTCACGTTTTCAAAAAGATCGTATTGTATTTTGGATTTTATGAGATAGAGAAGAGAAAGAGGTGTCCAATGCTGAACCAGGAGGAAAATGAAACAGGATTTAAAATTTTGCTGTTTTGCTGCAAATACGTCTGTTGTAATAAGCACCTGATCAATTAATGTCATAAAAAATGAAGATTAGCTCAATAATTTCCATTTTGATGATTAATATTTTGTTTACAGAGACATTATAATCAACTTTATTTATGACTTCGGTTGTAAGAGGTTTTTATTTCCATTTTGTTTTTGGTTGTCATGTTTTATTTTGAATATTTAAAACATCTTCCAGTTACAAAATGAAAGTTTATTGGTCTTTGAGAGGATGAACATGCATTATTACACCTCTATCAGTATAATACTTCAAAATGGTCTCAAAACAACATTAATGTTTACCACAATAATTACTGGGACTTACTGGGACAATTTATTGTTATCCTGACAGACCTACTTACAAATTAAAATCTGGAAAGTATCCATTTGTATTTATCCTCCTTTACTTTGACACAACCCAGTAAAATTCATTGCGACTAATTCAGAAGTCCACCTGTGTGCAATTTATACCTCGCCGTTCTGCTTTGTCATGATTTAGTGCCTTCAAGAGACTAAAGGAAAAGCAGCTGCTCTTACTGAAACCCTCTTCTCTCTCTTCACCAGGACCTGATACGTCGGGACATACTCTACTACAAGGGCCGCATCGACATGGATCGCTACGAAGTCCGGGACGCCATCGACGGCCGGGACGACGACTTTAACGTCAGCGTTAAGAACGCTTTCAAGTTGTTCAACAAAGACAGCGAGGAGATCCACATCTTCCTGGCCAAAAAGCCAGAAGAGAAGATCCGCTGGCTCAGGGCCTTCCACGAAGAGCGGAAGATGGTGCAAGAGGACGAGAAAATTGGTAATCACACGCCCGCTGTAGCTTCCAGTGTAGGTTCAATTGTTTGATATAAAGTCGCAAAACAAAATAAAACAAAACAAAACAAAAAAAAAACTGCAATAAACCAACACTAGTTCAGACTTGCTGGACTCTGTTCAGGATGAAACAAATAACTCATAAAAGTTGCGTCATAAGGATTGCAGAAAATGTTTGATTTGTCTCTGACTTAAATCTGTTTCTGCTTCTGCAAAAGACAATCTTTGCTCTCATTGACCTCCGTTAATATCTGACCAAATTCCTGTGCTGCTGTTTAGGTTTTGAGATCTCGGAGTACCAGAAGCGACAGGCAGCCATGACAGTGAGAAAGGTGACCAAACAGAAAGGTGAGGCAACAAGAAGATACCAGGTGATTTTCCCTTTTTGTTTTGTTCTCCTCACTGATCTACTCTGTCTTCTCATCGCTGTTTACTCTGTCTTTAATAACCTGCTCTCCTTTTTTACTTTCTGCACCCTGTTTAACACATGCCTTGTTTCTGAGTGGAAATAGGCCAGTCTTGGACCCAGTAACCCAGAACAGTCAAGAGATTATGGTTACTCGTACTACAGCGCCCTCCACTCATGTTGGCACCAGTAGCAAACGTATGAAAAACCTTAAAATAAATCAATTTCTTTTTTTCTTTTTTTTTTTGCACTAGCATAATCTCACACTGAGAAATGGAAGAAAAATCCGACCTTTACGTTTATCTTGTGGTGTTTTTTAAGCCACTCCTACCAATTTTGATAAAATGAATGTAAAATCTTGATACAAGTAAGGAGCTGCTGGCCTAAAATGTTACATATCTACAATCAGAGCATCAATTAAAAGTTTAAAGTGACTCTGTGAGAAACAAAGCGTCTCAATGACCTGTTTGCATTTTTACTGTATGCAAAGCAAGCTGGATTATAAGAAAAGTAAAAATAACAAAAAACCCTCCAATGATTAATGGTACAGCAGCAACAAGACGCACTTTGGGCTCACCAGGTCTCCATAACTTCCACTGAACACTATCCACATGCCCATTGGTTGACAAAAAAAAGCCTTTCCTGTTCTACAATCACAAATCTAAAATTACCTTCTGTCCAAAGCCGTCTCAGTCCTATAGAAAACCTGAGGTGAGCTGAAGAGAGGAGATTATATACAACAGGCTCCAGATTCTGCAGAGAGGAGTAGTCAAAGATCCGTCTCTGCATGTTCTCCCTATTTTTAGTAAGCAGGCAAATTGCTGCCCTATTGGCAAATGACGCTAGTCAAACTATTAACCCCAGGGGTGTAAGCAATTCCAGGACCGGTTATTCTGCTTAAAACAATCACTAAAAAACTTCAAATTAAGTTCAAATGTGAGATTATTCTCCTGCAAAGAAGCACGAATTTATTTCAGGGCATTTCCCACACATTTTCCAGGGATGCCAACAATCATGGAGGGTGCTGTATATCTAACATCTTCCGTCTGAGTCAAGCGTTAGTCAGCAGTACAAGTTGGAAAAGCAGCCGTTAAGCATCAATGAAAAGACAGAGGGCTGTTTGCATGAAGTTTAAAGGATGATCCCAGTCTTCAGGACATGTGGGTCCTGTGTCACGCTCGTCTAGACGCCATTAATAGTAGCACTCTAGACGCGTTTCTCTCCCTCTCTGAGCTAAAAGGCGTTTGGTATAGCTTCCGATTGCCTGTAAATGCAGCGTAATGTCGCCACAGCACGGCGTGGCGAACTGGAGCGAGGATTTCGGCACTACACTTTTTGTCCATGTCATTGGGACGGGGATAACTACCAAACATGCAACGGTGAGCTCGGTAGCAGAAGAACACGTCAAAGAAACCCATTTTTTCTCCAACTGCATGGAGCACCCACATGCCCTGACTTGCTGGCATCAGTCCTTTAAGATTTAGCCATTTAAACTGCTAGGCTAGATGTTTGTACATTTACCATTACTGATGTTCTTGCCAGATAAGCATGACCATCCATTTAAGGTATCGATGAAGTAATAACTAGAGCTGGAATGTTCTCTCTGATGCTAGGAATCCCCTCCCCGTAGATGTCTGTGAGAAGTAAATGTTGTCTGTTTCTAAGTGCTGTATGTGTACGTGGCTGGCACATGGTGAAGTACTTTCTTGAATTTCAGATTCATTTATAGATTTCATCTTGAGAAAGAGGGCCATGTTGTATGGACATGGTTTGAAAATGATAAAGGTATATGCATTAGAGTTTTCCTTAGAGCTAGCACAATAAGATGCCATGGCAACTGCTAAGCAGCATTGGAAGGTGTTGTGTTTATAACGTTGGCACTGGAGCATGCAATCACTGTCCAATCTGTTTACAAGCATTATCTTGACAATCCAAGATAAACAGCCTCTACTAACACAAATAGATCCAACCTCTCCGACTGCTAAAACAGAAGACACCGTTTCTCATCTCTTTGATTTTTTTTGCTAAGATGCCATGGCAACTTTTTCAATATTTCATCTTCAAATTCTGATTCCTTATCCCTACTAGCATAGCTGTGATGCTTGTAGACTGTAGCTCAACGACATTGTAGACTGTAGATTAGTGCATATTAAAATGCTTTCTGTTGGCTCTACTTTCTCCACCTGTGTGTGTGTGTGTGTGTGTGTGTGTGTGTGTGTGTGTGTGTGTGTGTGTGTGTGTGTGTGTGTGTGTGTGTGTGTGTGGTGCGTGTAAGTGTCAAACGGTGCTATTCAAACAAAGGCGCAGACAACAATCTCAGAAGAACAGACTCCAAATGCCTGGTGTTTTGATCATTTCAGGTGGAACCTGTCAGTTCTCCCGTTGTGCTGCCTCAGTTTGTCTGAATAGCATCGCCGTCCTCCACTGTGTCATCGCTACAGCTGAATTTCACATTTCTGCCGATTCAGCTTTTGTCGTTTTGACCAAAGTGTATCACGTATCAAGATTAAATATGCAGGAATGATAACTGGTAGCTAATCTTGTTCGCCTGCGTGCCTGTTTTCAGTGTGAAGCATGTCTTGATGTTGTGTTGTCCAAGATGCACCGGTAAAAGTTTGGTGGCCAAATTCCGACTTGTGTAAAACGTGAACCTGGCGACAACAGTTTTAGTCGATTCTGATATCTCTGTGTAAAATTGCATGTTTTCAGGCTTTATTTACATTGCTAAATCAATTAATTATTTTTTAAATTCAGTGTTGTTTTTTTTAATTGGGTCGAGTTTACAAACCATTTCGGTACATTGAATATTGTAGTTACTCTCAAAGAGCCCATGGATAAAAGCATAAATTAAAGAAATGTACAATTTAATAGCTTTATTGGCCTCAAAACAAATTCATATCTGAAACAGTGTGACATTTTGACTTGAAAACTGTATGAATCATAGATATATAGAGATAGCTGACCAGTTTTCTAGTTTTTATTAGGAGCAGAGGTGATATTACAGTACCACATAACAGACCAGTCACGTAAAACAGGCTTTTGCTATTATTTCTTGGTCAAAGAGAGATAATTATGGAGTTCAGCATTGTCTATTAACAATAGGATACATAAAATGCAGATTCTTACTTCAACAATGTGATTTTCAAAAATGCACCAACATTTCAAAACTCAGCATGAGACCCAAAAGATTGAAAGAATAAAAGAGGTCTAGCCCTCTTGAACTTGTTTTTTTCTTTGAAATTGAAGAAACATTTGTCTTTTCAATCTACTCTTTCTGACTCCATACTTAAACACCTGTCTGATACTGGAAATAGTTTGGGTCTCCTCCATTCAGTAACAGTGTCCACACTGAATAGTCTCGTTGTCAGCACAATGCGGTTGCGTTCGAGTGTTGCTTTCACTCATCGGGAAACGATTGGATTTTTCTGTTTCGGGACAGTCTGGCCACCAGCCGGTTTATCGCTGCATCTCTAGTTGTTTTGCCTGTTTCATACATGAAACTGATGATGTTTCCCCTTTGCTACCTCCCTTCTTCTTCTTCTTCTCTTTTCTGCTTTGTGATCTGCACTGCTTCCTTACCCCTATTCCAACCCCCACCCCCCAAAATCCCTTGAACCCCTTGCTTGTTTTTATTTGCGCCTGCCTTCCCAGGTGTGAACAGGTGCACGCCCCCCTCATACCCGCCCCCGCAGGACCCCCTCAGCGCGGGGCAGTATGAGGTAACGGAGGACATGGCACAAGGAGAGGTTTTTGAATTCAGTCAATCCAAAAGAGGCCAGGGGCCTTTCTGGCAGAATTTTAGTAGATTAGCTCCATTTAAGAAATAAACACAGACTCTTCTGAAGGACCAGCTATTTTTCTTAGAAGCACTAAACACTGGATGATTACGTCCCATGATGAAGAAAATACAACCACCACAAACACACAGGAGACTCTGAAGTTAAGTTATGATTTGATTGGAAACACCAAGAGGACTTTGAGACTTGAATTTCAAAATTGAGGAAAAGAAAAAAAGACACACCTTTACAACAATTCTTCTTTGTTAGTAACGTCATCACGCTTCTTCTCCAGCTGACTCTGCTGTCACAAACTCTATCCCTCCGATTCTACACATTCACACCTTCTGAATGTTCTGGAATTATTAAGATTGTTAAATGATTTCGTTTTGAGCCCATCATCGTCCATCGTCATCATCATCATCATCTGGAAATAGCGAGCCTTCGAGGTTAAGTTGGGTCGGTCCTCGTGGGAGCGAGACCTCGCTGCGCCGCGATCCCTCTGAATGTGAGCTCGACGGATGACACGGGAACCCGATGGGCTCGGGACCCGCCCAGCTCGACAATCCCAGACGGATCCCTTACTTATGAAAACCCCTCTTTGTTTTATTTATTTTTATTTTTTTAAAGTCTTCCCTTCCTGCCCCTCTTGTCCTCTCTATCTCCCAGTCCACCTGCTCAGCTTCTTGTGAGCCGGTGGCTCACAGAGGAAGAGTTTCATTCTTTTGGAAACCTGCCATTGGCCATGATATGACAGGTCAGGGAACAAATCAATAGTCGGAACATCAATAGAATATTTACATCCACTCGCCAACTGCTCGTGGCAGGGTATTCACATCGGCTCACGGAGATGCTCAGCGCGTCCCGCTCAGATGAGCCGTCTGCGAGCAGGAGATAGGCCGGGTATGGTCCGCCTGCCTTGCGTCACAGCCCCCCACACCGCCACCGCCACTCTCCCCAGAGACCACCCCTGTAGCACTGTGCTGGCAGCTTACTGGGTGTTTGGTAAAGAGCACAGCCTACCTCCAGAAATGAGCAGTAAAAGTCAAGTTGATGCATCGGCCAAGGTCCAAAAAGAAAAAACAAAACAAAAAAAATATATATATATCTCACTCTAAAGAAAAAAACAAAAGAAAAAAAAACGGACTTCTTGAGTTGATTTTTTAGTGTTCACACTGTTAAATATATCCAGTCTGAGTTCTTCTGCTCTTATTTCAATACAAGGGATACAAATATGCAATGCTACAGAGTGGAGAAATTAGCCAGGATCCCAACCGGCGCACTGGTTAAGGACATTCGGAGTTTGTTCGAATTTTTAAAAAGTCAATACCACGATGGGAGGGGGAACGAAAAGGTGTATTTAATCTGTAGCATGCACCGTCCCTCCTGACAGATTTATTAATCTCTTAACACTTTGAATCTTCCCACCCAACTCCCCTTTCCTTCACGTCGCTTTCCAAATCTGATCCGTGTTTCTGGCAGTTAGCTCGGGCAACCGTTAAGTGACTTACAAAGGACCGATCCCCGATCAGATTGATTTGTTTAATCAACAAAGTCCCTGCGGCTGCTTTGGGAGAGAGATCCTCGCCGTCCTTCTGGCGAGGCGTTCAGATAAGGGAGGATATCTGAGGAGGGGAAAAGAAAAAAGCAAAACAAAAAAAAAAAAAAACGATTGACACTCATCACGAAGGCGTAATTCTACTCTAGGAATGTAAGTGAACCATCTGTCCATGCTGTGTGATCATGTTTTGACCTCAGACCTACATTTTGTGTTGGATTCTACCACCTGATGGACAGTGCATATACAGTATGACAATTGTGCAATGTGATATATCATTATATATCTTCACTACTCATTTACGGTGTGCTATGAAAGAGATAAATATTGTTCTATGTCATTTTGTTTGCCTTCTTACGGGCCTTATAACCTATCGGAAACAAGACCTTAGGCTTGCTTTGTATGTCGTGGAATTTATGTTTCAGTAAAGGAAGTTGAGAAAGGGGTGAGTCGACTGCTGGTGTCTGTAGAGATGGCTCCCAGTGAGATTGTCTTGGAAGATTGACTCTCATGCCTGGCACAGCAAAAAGAAATGGTTCCCAGGCCATGATAACCTCAGGTCCCGTGCTACACCTATCCACCACCACCCTCTTCGCCCCTTACTCACCGCCCCGTCAGATCAACACCACACACACAACTACACACACACACGCACGACACAAATGCACAATCACTTGCTGGCCCGTTCTGCTGCGGAGAAGAGAGATGCTATCTAACAGTGCCTTCCAGCATTCCACTAGTGATTATCTATTCAGTTTTCACTGGCAGATTTGAATTAGTCATGTATTTTCCCTTCGGTGCATTTCTTCCTTTCTCTTTTCTTCTCGTCCACACACTGGGAATTCCTCTTCCCCCCGCACACCCCACCGAACCCCCGACTCCAACTCCCAGTGCACCAAAACTCCAACAAATCCAACAATTGGTCAGGCCTTTCTACTCCCTCCCTCCCTCCCCACCACCACCCACTCCAGTAGTTACAGTGTTGTCTGACTGAAACACTTTGAAACACTTTATTACTGTTATTATTTTGTATTACACTCACATAGCTGCAATCAACTTGCACAGAGAGGAAGTTTGTTCTAATTCCAGCTACGTAGAGTTCCATTTTGTTATCTATGTATCTCGCAGAAAGAGGATTTGATTTGAATTTAGAGTAGGAAACCGATTCACATTACTCAAGTTAGACTTTTTCAAAGTATATTATTAATAGTGAGTTATGAATTGAAAGAAGTCATCTATTTTAACTTTATCTGCTACACTCTGTAAATAGTGTAAAAAGAACAGATCATATATTTGGATATTTTGCGTTGGAGACGAATGTTGTTCCAGTTCTAGCGTGCGGTAGACCTCAGTACCCAGGTAAATGCATGCTTGTGGCATCCAATATTTTGCATGAGACTTAAGGCAACTCTTAACGGATTATTTACGTTCATCGAACTTCCGAACGCTTTTCTTTTCTCTTCTATTTGTTTGTTTTCTTTCTTTCCCCTCCTCTCATAGCGGAACCATTCATTCGTGAAGCCACGCCATCTCACTAAAGGGAGTTGTTTTCTCTGTCCACCTGTGTGCTGCTCACTTCACACTCCGAAGTTGTAGCCTGTGCTTTGTTTTGTTTTTTTTATTTATTGCCACTTAGAACAGCATGTCAGTCTCTCATGCTGAATCAAACATCTGTTAGGTGAAACGACAGACACCGATGGTCTCCGTGCCCAGATAAAAATGGGTGTTTTAATCCGTAGCTTTTCGTTTAGCACGCTTTTCTTTCACGCTGCAGACTGCTGGTTATTTTTATTTGACTTTATCGTGTTTTGTTTGGAGTGCCATCATCAAGCGGAGGCAAAACGGGTATAATTTTTCTATGACAACAGTGAACCAAATAGGAGTTAGCTCTGATCGCGGCTGTTTCGTGTATAGATTTGTAGTCGAGCAGAAGACATGAAAACACGTGGAATCCCCCCCCCCCCCCTCCTCTTTACACAAGCTAAAGCTAGATCCACCCATTCAAATCATTCTCTCTAGTTTAAGTAATGACTTGACATGGAAAATTTACTACTCTATTTATTGCTATCAGTATTAGGGTCATTAAGTTTGGGCCAAACAGTTTAAATAATGTATATATTGGGTTTGTTTATTCTTATATAACTTTCAATCTGACCTTGTAGGAGTCCTAAAGGACAGCCATCTGTCCACTTTGAGGTCTGTTTTTTTTATTTTTTCTGTCTCTCTGCCCATATAAGCCAAGTTAGCAGACAGAAATCCATTAGAGAACGCTTAGATTTTTGTCATTCTTGGTTTTTATTGTCCAGAGTTAACTTGAGCCATCCACGTTCAGCACAAAGTGCCGAGCAAAAGTATGAAAACATTTTGAACTTCTGCACATTTTATAACGTTATAGCTACTAACTTTAATTGACTTTGTTGGGATTTTATTTGATACACCAACGTAATGTGCTGTGTTCTTGAGAGGTTGAATGATACATGCCTTGTGCAAATAAAAATCTGAAAGGTGTGGCAGACATATCTGTGATACCCCCCCCAACCTTCATAAATAAATCTCAGGTGTTTCATTTTCATTTTGGGCCATTTCAAGATCACAACTGTCCTCAAATTGCCAGTTGTAGCAGAAACTATTGATGAAACTACTTATTAACAAACTGTTAAAATATTAATAAGCAGCTTTCTTTACATTCAATGACAGCATCTGAAAATGAAATAATAATAAGCATCTTTTACGTTGATGTAATTTGTCAGTATACAGAAAAAAAAAATGCTTTAATTTAAAACCTGAGACTCTAAAAAGAAATATATTATTCAACAACACCCATAAACTTTGTCATTTGCAATGTACTCCTGACCAAAAATTAGCCTTTTGGCCGACGTGCAGAGTGATATTTGTGAAGAATAACACACACTGTCAACAGCAAAACATGGTGGTGGCAGCATCATGCTGTGGAGATGCTTCCCATCATCCGTTTTAGAGTACAAGGGAATATGGATGGAGCTAGACAGAACAGGCTTGAAACTGAAGCGGAGGTATATCTTACATCAGGACAACCACAATGAAAAAACTAATATAAAAAATGGCCCAGTCAAAGTCGGGGTTTAAATCCAATTGAGAATTTATTGCAAGATTTTAAAACAAATGTTTGCATTTGTTTTAAGCTCATTTGCTTAAAAGCTCTCTGTCCAGCAAGAAACCCCAAAACGGTGGCTGTATGACGAACTGGGTTTCGTATAGAAATGCAGGCCATATTGAAAAAAATTATTATTTGTAAAATAAAAAATAATAATAAGCAGTGTACCGTGCTTTCATCACTTCTCAATATGGCATAACCTTGTGTTGAACTTTCAGATAAAATCCCAATAATATGCAGAGAAGTTTCTAGTTGTAATGTGACATAATTTGAAAAAAAGTACAAGACGTTTGGAAACTTTTGCGAGGCACTGTCGCCGAATATTCAGTAGTAGTTCCTCACAGCTGATTATAGGGTCCTGTGTTGTTTCAGAGTAGTCAGGGTACAAAGTCTTCAACGAGCCATATATTCATGTGGTTCAGTGACGACGAGAAGACTTCAGTCCCCACACTTGCAAACCTTTTCATTGTATATTACCATCAGGTTTGAGGTCCGGATTTTATTTTATTTTTTGTCACAGAAAAATGTACTCCACATCTTTTTGACACCATATGCAAACAGTGTTTTTTCCCCCTTTATCTTTCTTTCCTTCTACTTTTCTTTCTCTCTTTCTTTCTTGCTGGCCTTTATTTGTTGTAGAAATGGATAAAAACCTGAAAAATAATGCCTATTCAATCCAGAAACTGTGAATGGGAGAGTGGAGATGTCAACTGTATGTACATTATATGTTTTGATGTAATCAGAAGCACTGGGAATATGTTGTACTTCGCTGTAAAGAAAAAAAAAATCCATATCTGATATAGCTGTACTTTTGTTGAAAATAAAACCTCTACAGAACGTCGTGTCGAGGCATCAGTGTGTGTGTGTGTGTGTGTGTGAGAGAGAGAGTGGGGACGGCGGGGTTGCATTGTTGTTGAGTTTCCTGTCGCGTGACATCACGTCCTGTTTGTAGGAGCCGTTTCCAACACATGACACACTCCCTCCAGGAGACATTACAAAGGAAAGATTAAAGGGCATGAGATAAACACGATCGCGTCACAGAAATAAATTTTAAAAAATCAACACACTCCCAGCCACAAACGGTAGTTTGCATATGACTCTGCTGCGATGAATAAGTAATGGGAGTTACGCAAACGTATCTCCCTCTTGGCCACGCCGAATCGTAGGCTGTTCACTCCGCTTCCTGATGTTTTGAAGTCCAAAGATGCAAGATTTTTTTTTCTTCTTCTTCTTCTTTTCTGCTCCCGGAGATCTGAGACATCCTGGTGCGCTTCAGACAGCCTGTGTGTGTGTGTGTGCGCGCGCGCATGTCTTTTTTTCAGTCGGGTCTAAATTCAGTGGGGTCTTGAAGCTGATGCAAAAACACACCGTGGTTGGATGATCCAAGCTGCCCATGAAGAGCCTCTAATGGGGACAGAAGCATTGTGCTGTGTGACTGTGGTCTCTAGTGGCCAGACACGGTGTTACACTTTACACACATTTTCCCTCCAACATGGACTCCATTTGGATAATCCTTTGTCCTAGTTGGTGAAACACACAAAGAGATCTAAAGAGCTTGCGTGATGCTTCAACAATGAACTTTTCCAGATGTTGCAACTAGACTATGACCACATTATTCAATATATTTTCTATTTTATGAGATAGATTAAAGTAGTGCATGACTGTGGATAGATTGGAAAATGACATAAATAAGATTCTGAAATGTGTACACTGGTATTTCTTACATACCTTTAATCAAGTTGTGCCAGAATATCTCGGTTACAGCGTGACCAAATCCAACTGGGTTTGCAAGACAGCAAGATGAAAATGGATCTTCATGTTCTACTTTTTGTCAAACTTGAGTTTGATCTATAAAATAGTGCGAAAGATGTCAGTATTTTGGAGATGTACCACAAAAATAATTGCAGCTGTTACAGCAGCAGCAGATGGTTCTACCATGCATTGACTCAGGGGTTGAATAAAACCAATACCACATTAACATTTTAATTTGTCAAAGATGTAGAAAATCACGCATTGCTGTTTTCCCCTCCACATTCTAATTATTCCCTTTTGTGTTTTTCTCTGTCACTCAAAATCGGACTAAGATCCACTAAAGTGTGGTGGTAGCTACAAAATGTGGAGAAGTTCAAGGAGTGCGACAGGACAAAACTGCTGCTACAGTTTTTGTCTTGTCCTGCTCACTGAGGAAATTTGAGGAAAAAAATCAAGTAAGCAAAATCGAACAACAGAAAAATCGGTAAACTCAGACTAAAATCACTCAGGTTCAGCGTTTATGTGCTTTAAGTAGTTCCTCAGGACCAGAGGTATGTCCAAACTGTCTATTGCAGGGTCCTTGTCGGCAAAAGGGATGTGTCTTCGGATTGCCAGCCGAGTCTGTGACATCAGTGTTTTGGGACAAACTGTTTGGGTAAAAATGACAACTGTGAACCATTTGCAGAAGGAAGTATTTAATTTAGTCATACCATAAGCTACATGTATCGGACTCACCTCTCTCTCTGAGCAGCAGCAGTAGCGCTTCGTTCTGCTTTGTAGTTTTGTCAATAATGAGTGTAGGTAGATAGACGTCTGCCCCGAAGTCTACCAGCAGCTGAATGTACTCCACCCCACAGCCGTAACGGAGACACACCTCCACAACCGTCTTGGGTTGCTTGATCCTGGCCAGCATCTTCTCATCCGTGCAGTTATAGTTGGGGTTGGCCCCGTGTAGCAGGAGCAGCTTAAAGCAGCCCAGGTGTCCATAGACGGCTGAGATGTACAGGGGCCCTCTGCAGGCTGTGGCGTTGGAGGCCCACTCGGGGACCTTTGGCCGGACGTCCACCTCGGCTCCAAACCGCAGCAGCTCCTGGAGAATGTCTACGTCACCCTCCCTGGCGGCTGTCAGCACCGGGGAGCAGTTGTTGTACTGGCTGCCGTTGGGGTCGGCTCCCGCCTTCAGCAGGGCCGCCACGCAGTCCAAGTGTTTCCCACTCACAGCTGTGAACAGAGGCGTCTGGGCCTTCACATCCAAAACGTCTATCTGGATTTTGAAGGAAGGGGGAGGGCAATGTTACTTTCTGTGAGGAAATTCAGTTCTTTTAGGGTAGAGCAAGCATAAAACTGAAGCCCTGCATTCACACACCGATTCACCACAGTAAGGATGCGACGTCCGCCAGTAATGGCTAGCTAGCCTGACCTTACAGTACAGTCTGGGCTTTTCCCCCTTTCACTTGGATTTCCTCCAGTAGATTTTCTACTGGGCCAATCAGCGAACAGAAGAAGAGGTTGTGAACAGTGACGTTCATTTTCAGCACTGTAGTCTGTCTGTAGTTTTAGCAATAAAAAGGAAATATACACAGGTCTCATTAGGAGAATTTGGGAAAAGATAAGTATTAAAATCCAAGAGATGGCAGTAGTGCAACACTAATGGACACATGCTGCCATTAAAATCTAAAGAAGAAGAAGTTTTAGCAACACATTGGAGGAAGTGAACAAAACCGTCTAGTCAGTGTTGGCTACGCTTCCAAAATGTTTGATTAACATCCACAGCCTTCACAATGGAGGATGATTGTTTACGGCGCAGGCAATTTCAGGTACGCTTATAACGCTGAACTGGAGCATACCTCAAGGGCAACAGTTAGCTATTGGGTAAAATTCAAAACCTTAACACAATATACACCTCCAGAAAGAAATAATTTCTCAATGGTCAAGAGCCCAGACCCTCTGCACGAAGCGAAGTGTAATACAATGAAGGAGCGTTTTCGCACAACTGAGTTTACAGCAAATCTTTCACGAAAATGGTCTAACCTTTGGATTTAAGAGATGCTAACGCTCACCTGCAGGTGGCAGCATTTCTTACTTCTACTACAATTTTGCTTCAGACTTACTTGATGTCAAGTTATAATCCGGGATTTACGTGGCGACCAACAAAAAGTGACATTTACCATCAAACACAAGCGCAAATATTGCCAATATTTCTACAGTAGCACCACATATCAACAATTTTGATAAAAATCACAAAATCGTGGAGGGACTGCTCAATGTGAATAATATTATTTAATTTTAAGAAGTTAAAGAATGTTAAAGTTACTTATTGAATGCAGGGACTGCTATTTATTAATATTTTAACAATTTGTTAATGGGTTTTATCAATACATTTTGGAACAACCGGCCCTTTCAAAGCATACATATCAAAATATAACCAATTATCTGAAACTATTAAGTTGTTTCATAGGATTTTTTTCCCCCCAGAAATATGATTTATGATCCATTTGTCTTTAGTCGTATAGTAGCATACAGTAATGTCCAAACGTTTAGAGACTGACAGAAATAACCTTCAGTTCTTATGGGAGTTGATTGAGTTGCGTCTAGGTTGCTATAAAGGGTGATTCTAATTATTCCCTTTTGTGAAATTGGAAATTGTACCTAATCCAGAAAGCTTGATTTAAACTGCTTTGACCCTGTCCCTAAATGACCTCTTGGCATCACTTCAGTGACTGCATGGTGAGGTCAAAGAGTTGCTTTGGAACATGTGATTGGTTTGTGTTTGAAGTCAATCGTTTTTTTGTTTTTTTTTTAACCTCGGTTACCTTGAAGAAAACGCCGTCATTGCTCTGCAACAAAAGGAGTAGACGGGTAAAGATGTGGCAGCTAAAGGGCTAACTAAGGATTAGTGTGTTTCTTCCTCAAGGAGAAAAACATGGAGGGGACAGGCTGAAATACAGAAGGACACACAAGGATTGTTGTCTTCTGGATCTGGGAAAATGATTGTCTGTGGAAGAAAAAGGTGAATGCTAGCGTTAACACCGAAGCCTTCAGACAATTTATGTTTGGGCTTGCCTCTTGTTATGTGCGAGAGAGTGACCTCACTCATGATTTTGCCTATTAAATCTGCCATGAGTAAGGAATGGGATCAAAATGTCCTCCAAGAGCAACTTTGCTCAATGGTCCGGGAGTAATTTGATGATGATCACGGATTTTTCCGGCACAATGGAGCTCCGTGCCGCAAGGCAAAAGGAAACGACAAAATATCTAAGGGATCAAAACACTGAAATTATTGGTGGAAACACCTCCAAACTCATCAAAAAAACGCTTTGCCAAAATTTTATGGATTTCTCGACAAAAAAAACCCTGCCTTTGATAAATATAAAATGTTTATTGTCAGAAATACCTGATTAAAGATGCAACACACTGAAGCAGTCCGAAACTTTGTGCTGCACAGCTCCATACCTGCCAACTGCATGCAGTATCGAAGTGAACAGTTTTAGTAGTTCTTCAGCTTGTCCAAGTTTGGGAAGAGTTTAGTCTGCGCAAGCGCTGTGCATAAAGCCAAGAATTCGGCAGCTTGTTACAATTAAAAAAGGGGGAAAAAAATGTAGTTCATTGAGAGGCTTCCACAGCACAATGAGCTTCTAATGAGGGGACAATATGCTAAGCTAATGGTCACCAGCGAGGACAGCACAACTGCTGATTCACTCACCGGGAGTGTTGGCTCTAACTAATCAGTTCACTTTGTAGGGATGTGGATACAAAGTCATGCAGAACACACATTGTTCTCAAACTGTGCCACAAGTTTGGTACACAGAAAGAAATCTCGCTATTGATTGTTTCCAAGGTAAATACAATGAAGCTCATTAAGATAAAAAGCTAAAAAAAAACAACCCAACAACAACAACAAAAAACCTCTCCTAAATGATGAGCTATTCAAAAACCCTGTGATCTGTGGTTTATCAGGAACTTCTCAGAGAGAATCAGAGTGAGGAAGCCTTTGAGAATACCCGTCACAAACAGGAAGAGGATGACAGAGGACAAGGGACAAACAAGTGTTGCTGCCTGCCGGTCTGCTGCTTTCCATTCACCTCTAAAGTTGGGAGTTTTAGATCTGGGAATGACTCCAAGCTCAACTTTACCTCCTAAAAACAGGTGAGATTTTCTAAATTATATGCTCAGTTTAGCACTGCAGGGTTTCCCCCAGTGTATCATAAGCCTGGCGGGCCACCAGGCTTTACTTGCCCCCGCCAGGTTTTTTTTTTTGTAGGTTTATTTATGGAACTGTAACAGTGATAGTGTCTGTTTGGTGAAACGGATAGAACTACAATGGCAACACAGTAGGGTCATTATGTGAACATATAGGGGGAATGAAAACTCTGCAACCACTTCCTGTCTTTACCGGTCGACATGCTAACAACCGAAGTGCAAAATATGTATATTTACTGTAATTGTGTTTTTTTTTATGTGCCTTTATTAAGACTTTGTAGTTGGTGTGCAGGTATAATCTGATCATATTTTCAAATTTTCTGTCTCAAAACTCAAAAACACGGTGGGCCGCTGGATGACTGCTAATACCACCGGGACTAGCAGGTTTTCAGGGGGAAACCCTGCACTGCTAGCTAATAATGTACATGTAAAATGAAGGAGCTTCCAAAGTACTTATGAGAAGTCTGAACACAGTTGCACTGAATTTAATTTCGGGGTATCAGGGAGCCTTAATACAAACGTAAAGCCACAAGATTTTTCCTTCTACTTGTATATTTTTGTAACACTATTTAAAGGGACGGTTATGTGTTTTAGAGGCACATTGTGATATAAACCGACATCCAAGTGTCGTTTCATAGCACAGTCGTTCA
Organism: Xiphophorus couchianus; assembly: GCF_001444195.1. Taxonomy (NCBI): domain Eukaryota; kingdom Metazoa; phylum Chordata; class Actinopteri; order Cyprinodontiformes; family Poeciliidae; genus Xiphophorus; species Xiphophorus couchianus. The sequence goes on along the minus strand of NC_040250.1, from coordinate 23,651,318 downwards.
GCTGTGTTACCTTCAAAACGACTTGTATATCAAAAACGACCTAAAAAGACGTTTAGCATTGAGATTGGCCGCATTGAAATTGCGCCTCTGTCTCTTTAAGAAGCTTCTACTCTTTCTGGCGCTTTAAACACGTCCTCGTATGCGACTGCAAACGAATACCGCTCAGCAGACTCTCAGTTCCACCAGGTGTTTGCTAATTGCTGCTGCTGCTAAGCCTGATGTAGTTGAGGGGAAAAAAACAACAAAAAAAAGAGAGAAGAAGAAGAAGGCGTGGGGGAGGGGCGCTCTGTGAGGCGGAAGCTCGCCTGGAGACTGGAGCTGTGTGGACACAGGCAGCGTTTTGTGAGAGCGAGCATTTAGATGCCCCCAGGATGGCATGCATGCAACACGCATGAAAAGAATCAAGGCAACTCTGTTTCTGTCGAGGGAATGACTTTAGAACGTGACAAAAAGAACAAAAAATTGTGTTTTACTTAATATTTCCTCCCCCTCTAAAGTCAGGCTGCAACTTAGAGCAAAAACAAAGAATCTTTTGAAGTTTCTTTTTCATAGGCTGCAAATACTATTCACAGCAAGGCAGCTTATTTGATTCTGAGGTCAAACTATATTCATAGTTTTCCCTTCTGGGGAGCTTTTGGTTCATTTTTCAACTTCTGCGCAAAAAATATGACATATAATTAAACTGCATTCCTCAACCAATCATGCAGCGGCTATTTAAAATAATGATTTATTTTCTTGCTTTTGTTGCTCCAAACATAACCCCGGCGAGCCGAGGCATCCGAGACGACTGTACTTTTTGGTATGAAGTGGCACTCGGTAAGCAAAGTGCAGCAATTACTTCGCCACGCACGCCGCTATACTTAGACGTTTGATTCACGACTCGTGTGAAATTATTTATCGCGGCGGGCTTAAAATACACAAAATAAATCCGGAGATCGGTGCCAACTTCTTTTCCCATTTGAGTGTTTTCTCTTAATTGGGTTGACCGGTGGCGGCACAGCGCAGCATGCGATTTATGTCATTAAAAGCAATACACACACCCGCCGACGGTGACAAACCTCCGCCCCGTGCCCCAACAGGAGCTCCAGGCACCTCAGGCGTCCGAGGGCAGCGGCGGTGCGCAGGGGGGTCACCGGGACCCCCCAGCCGCTCGGAGTGTTGATGCACCGCCGGTATTCCTCCTGAGCGAGGAGCTCGGAGAGCAGAGCTGCGTCGTCGGCGCCCACGGCGTCGTTCAAGGCCCGAGCCTGCTCGTCGTCCTCCTCCTTGGGCTGGAGCAGGGAGAAGATCTTCGATATGTCCATCAGACTCATGTTGACAGGCTGGCCCACGGCCATCGCGACACTCCGAGCAAAGGAGGGGTCAGGACGACTTCATCTGCAAATCATTTTTGATTTACTCACGGTGAACAGCTTGATTGCTTCCTTTTTGTTTTTCTGTGGGCGTGTGTGTGTCAGTAGAACATAAACTTCACAGATTACTCAGAAGAGACGAGACCCCTACCTTAAGTTGCTTTTAGCCCCACTGATGTTGGCGTTGTTAAAGTAGGAAGCAAAGACAGAGAGGTCCTCCAAGAAGTGAGTTGTAAAAAGTGCAGTATGCCCGTTGTGTGTGTGCGCGCGCATGTGTGTGCGTGTTAACAATATGGGTGGTAGAGGCTTCTTACTAGTGGGGGTCCATTGGGGGGCTAATTTTAGGCCACGCAGGGGCCTGGCTAAACTTCCATTCTGGGAGAGTGAAGGCTCGGGTTTATAATTAGAAAGGTGATACAGCTATGACACTGTGATTTGAGAGCATGACTGACTCCTCCCTCCTTCGCCACATAAAACCAAAATAAAGAATCACCTCATCGAGTGGACAAGAACATCTTACTGAGTGAATAATATAAACTCACCCTTTTGATTGATTTATTTTGTTGTTGTTCTTACCTGATTCCTCTAACTTAGTAACCGTCAGCTGTGAGGCAGTCGGCGGGGGGCTTTAGGGGAATCCGGTCAGCTGCTCCCGCCCGGCCCGCGTGCTCTCACTGTCCCATGCTTAGACAGGAGGCTCCGCCGCAGATGGCAGCCTGTCAGATTTACGGCATTGTTCAAACCCACAAAGAAGCTCCGCTTACTTGTCGGGGCACACAGAAGACGCAGATGAAATGGGTGCGGACACGCGAGGGTCCTCTGATACCAGCTCACTGAAACCTTTCCAAGAACAAGAGACTCGATAGGAGTTGAAAAACCATTAACCGGATTTTGAGCACACAGGTTAATTTCCTTGCATTGCATCTTTAAATAGTGTCGGTTCTTTGTAGAATTGCCAAATCTTTTAGTGAAATACAAAAATCTATATTTGGATTTCTATCCCTTTCTTTGCATTTAATAAATAAATAAATAAATAAGGTACCGGGCCCTTTGATACGGGCTGTCAGGTCCCTGTATGACCGGTGTCAGAGTCTGGTCCGCATTGCCGGCAGTAAGTCGGGCTCGTTTCCGGTGAGAGTTGGACTCCGCCAGGGCTGCCCTTTGTCACCGATTCTGTTCATCACTTTCATGGACAGAATTTCTAGGCGCAGCCAAGGTGTTGAGGGGATCCGATTTGGTGGCCTTAGGATCTCATCTCTGCTTTTCGCAGACGATGTGGTCCTTTTGGCTTCATCAGATTGTGATCTGCAGCTCTAGCTGGAGCGGTTCGCAGCCGAGTGTGAAGCGGCCGGGATGGGGATCAGTGCCTCCAAATCCGAGGCCATGGTCCTGAGCCGGAAAAGGGTAGAGTGCCTTCTCCGGGTCAGGGGGGGTGTCCTGCCCCAAGTGGAGGAGTTTAAGTATCTCGGGATCTTGTTCACGAATGGGGGAAGAAGGGAGCGGGAGATCGACAGGCAGATTGGCGCAGCGTCTGCTGTCAAGCGGGCGCTGTACCGGTCCGTCGTGGTGAAGAGAGAGCTGAGCCAAAAAGCGAAGCTCTCGATTTACCGGTCGATCTACGTTCCCACCCTCATCTATGGTCATGAGCTTTGGGTCGTGACCGAAAGAACGAGATCGCGGATACAAGCGGCCGAAATGGGTTTTCTCCGTAGGGTGGCTGGGCTCTCCCTTAGAGATAGGGTGAGAAGCTCAGTCATCCGGGAGGGACTCAGAGTAGAGCCGCTGCTCCTTCACATCGAGAGGAGCCAGTTGAGGTGGCTCGGGCATCTGGTCAGGATGCCTCCTGGACGCCTCCCTGGTGAGGTGTTCCGGGCACGTCCCACCGGGAGGAGGCCCCGGGGAAGACCCAGGACACGCTGGAGAGACTATGTCTCTCGGCTGGCCTGGGAACGCCTCGGGATTCCCCCGGAAGAGCTAGAAGAAGTGGCCGGGGAGAGGGAAGTCTGGGCCTCCCTTCTGAAGCTGCTACCCCCGCGACCCGACCTCGGATAAGCGGAAGAAGATGGATGGATGGATGGATGGATGGATGGATGGATAAATAAATAAAGCTGGACCGGAAGCAGGAGCAGCTGATTGCCTTCCAGGAATCCTTCTCTTGCTCTGACGTGTCACAACACATTTGTATTCATACTCTTTGAACTTTTTCACAATTTGTCGCGTTACAGAAACAAGATTCAAACTTCTGTGTCATAAATTTAGAGCTTATTTAATTTAGAAGTGGAAGGAAAAGCAGATGTGGGCTGCATTTTTATTTTATTTTTAAGTGAAACCTTAAACCTGTGGCATGCATTTGTATTCATTGAATCCAATGTACTGTCCTAGTTTTGGGCCATGCATAGTGAGCTAGTTGGACTCACTGGAGTTTCTTTTTTAGAGTGCCAGATTGAAACTGGTTGATTATTCCACATTTTTCAGACTTCTATTATTGAGAATGGTGGGTCAGTAATTACATGTGGAGAGTGAAACTCTGCAGCATTTTAAGTCCAGGCCTTTGAAATGAACCTCTGTGTTCTTTATTACCTGGCACTCCTACTTGCTGCTAGTGTACTAGCATACTTTACTGCATAATGTCTAAGGATGAAATTCTTTCTACTGGACTTTTTCTCTTTCCCCCCCCCCAATTTCCAGAATGTTTTGGCTTGCATAGCAATGAGGGGTGTTGAGAGCACTTCTTGTAGAAGAAATCTGTATTTTCCCTAAAGGTATGTTTACTTTCCATTTTCACGCCAAGTTAGTGAAATATATCCGTCATTCCAAATGAAACCTTAAGGTGTTCTGTTGCCGCCACTCCGACTAATGGAGCTCAGCAGTCAGGACATATTCTGTAACGTGCACTAAGATTCATAAATTGCACAAAAACAAACAAGTTCCAGGCAAAGCCACGAATCATTTTCAGACTATTTGTGTCTGGGGATTAAGATCAAAACCCCAAAGGCCATAGTTCGCTAACCCTCTTATGACCAGAACTATATATGGGTCACCTGGATTTATTTTTGGTTTTATGGGTGTAGACTTAACAGTTTCGTTCCTCCTTCCAAGAGCACTTCAAATGTCAGCGTCTGGTCGTTTATTCGGGATTGTTGCGTGTTTATGGCAGTGCAATGTCAGCATAAAAAGAGCTATACAAAGCCGTTTGGAAAGTAAAACTGGTGCGCTCTTTCCGGTTCCCTCATGAGCCGCCAGGTGGCGGTAGAGGCGCACCTGTAGCAGGAAGTGTAACTGTAGCAAATAGAGGAAAGCTGTTTTCCAAGTGAACGAAGTTACCGCCAAAAGAAGCCGAATGAGTTCTCTAATGGCTGCCTCTGTTGATCCCTTAGTGTTCTTTTTTTTAACTCTATTCTAATAAAGAGTTTAAAAAGCATAAAAATGCCTAATTCACAGGAAATATTTTAACTCTGAGGTGAGTATGTATTTTTGACTGGGCAGCTGTGCAGAATGAATGGCACTTTCTGGAAAAACAATACAAAAGAGAAGCATTAAAAAACAGAAGTTTAATTTGTATTTTTATTTAATTTTGATCATTTATATACTTAGGAATATCCCTGTTCTCTTCAGCATACAATTGTCCAAAAGGTGTAGAGGAAACCCATTCATCCCAGGCATATATTGGAACCCTGGGATGAAGACGAGGCATTTTAAAAGCTACTGCTGCAGTTTGACTTTATGTGTCTGGAACAAGAGCAATTCTCTTTGCTCTTTTGAATAGATGAGGAGGCGTCTCAGATGAATAATTTCAAGTTATGGTATCAACACTGAAAGGCTTGCTGCATTCTCCTACCTGCCTCTAGCTGACCGGACAGACTGAAGGAGAAACCCATCCCTTCTTTAATCTGCGTCAAGGTCCGGATGTCCCGCCTGTCCCTGTTCGGTCCAAGGGGAATGGACATGTGAGAGGCCATCTTTCTGTGGTTCAGCTCTGTAGCTTTTATGAGGATAGAAGGCCTTATTTCTGCTGTTTATGTCTTTGTGCTGACAGGCTGGGGAGGCGGGCGGAGCTCCCCCGTCCCAGTGTCTGCAGGGTCTGTGAGCACAAACAGCCCTAACTGGCCTTGGCAACTTTTATCTGGAGGAAAAAGACACAACTGCACTTCCAGACACTGAAGGACAGACTAAACACAAACTTGAGCGAGTGACTTAAGGACAGATTAGCTTGGCGGACAGGTTACACTTTCTTAATTGTTGCCGTTTAAATGTCTCCTCTCTGCTACATTGGACTCTTTATGTGGGAGTTGGTGCAGAGTTCCGGCCCTCGCTGGATTTGGGAGGAACTTCTTAGGTGAAAATATGCGGTCACAGCAACCTAGGGTTGCCTTAGCAACCACTAAAGAACGTGGAGTTGCCCTGGCAACAGATGAAATGAGGGGTTACCCTGACAAAAACGCAACAGGAACTCATTTAACAAATCCTCGCTGTCCTTTTTCAGACAGATAGCTGCAGACATGACAGCATATTAACAGAGTGAGAGGCACAATGATGCGCTGGAGTCAAACATATTCCTCCTTCTTTATCTTCAAACAAAGGCTAAGTCCATCCATTTGCTAGCAATGTTTATAGGGCTCCATAAAAGTAACGATACCCTCTAAACTTTTTTTGTTTTTCTGAATATTACGACAAAAAGCATAATTGTGAGGAGGCTGTGTTTTTTTTTTTTTTTAACAGTTCCTTCAAATGAAAAACTGACAAGTGTGGCATGTGTTTCCCTCCAGTTTTATTGTGAGACAACGTATTGTCAAAAGTCGCCTCATTATGACAGATTCCACCTGCGTGAAGCTTAATCTCAAAGCCGTTGTTTTGCGAAAGCATCAGGAGTTTCTTAGAGCACAAGTAAAGTCGTCCTAAATGCATCAATGCCGTGGTAAATTGCGAGTTGATGCTCTTCTTCAGCAAGGTGGCTAGAGTTGATGAGAAAATGTGTGGATTAAATGAAAAAAGGCAATCTTAGATGAAATCTATTAAAGGCAGAAAAACACCAGAAAATGGGGCTCAAAAAACATTCAGCCAGAGCTTTAATGTAAAGGTTGACATCAAAGCATCTTCGTGTTTTAAAATGGTTCAATCAGACATAAAAATGTGTGGCATGTCACACTTTACAATGTATCATTTTGGGTAATGTTTGGAAACTATAACACCAAACCACAGGATGTTTAGCTCTAGTAATTGTTCTATGCACACAAGAAAGAGACATGGCACAAACTTAGTACAAAACATCAATTTATTTCCTTTTCGCAGTATTAAAGTTAAACATACTAGCTGTTTTTTTTTTGTTTTTTTTCCCCTTTTTCGTTTTGACTGTAAACATAAAACAATAGTGTAACTGTATTTAACTTAGAGAAACCATGTTATTTTACATTGTCACAAAAACTACACAATAGTCATGGCATGCACTGCAGAAGAATGAATTACACAAGATAATTAAAAGCAAACAGGAGCAACAATGGCAACAGTATTTGAATGAGTTCACTTTGCATTATTGCAACATACTATTCAGGGAGCTGCTACACTACGGTGGAAGTCACACATTTACATAGAGTAAACACATCCAAAGCGATGAAAACACAGACGACTTGTATGACATCACTGAATCCACAATTAAGCGCTGACAATACTGAGAAAAGTTACTGAAACAGAGAGTGTTGAAATCGTCCTCAAGCTCAGACCTTTTTTTTTTTTTTTTTACTTCCTCCAGTCATGTGGGGGAATAAATCTGGCTGATCCAAGATCAGTGGATCGGAGCAGTTTAAACCCTACCGAGAAGTTGAAGTTGTGACAAGGATCTACTCATCTGGTTTCCTCTTCGGCTTCTTTGGGTTGCGGGAGCGGCTCTTGGCCTTGCACAGCGGACATATGGGAGCGTTGCGGTGAATCTGCTGATGGCAGGACAGGCATGCCTGCAGAGAAGAGGTCCAGTCAAAAACTTTATTCTACACTTATTGAGTGCTGCTTTTGTTCCGACATGGAGAATTAAGAAAATAATTCAGTCATGTAAAATTTCCCTAAACCGATTTACATAATAAATCCAGTAAGGTTAGTATGACTTTGGTCAGGCTGGTTCGATTGCTGCGGTGCCAGGCAGTAGTCACACTCCGTATACTTATTACATTTTATGTCATGACCATAAATATCAATGTGCTTGGCAGTGATTTAATTTGATAGACCCACACAAAGTAGTGCATAACTGTGGGAAGAGAACGATATAAGGCTTTCAGCATCTTCACTGATAAAAATCTGAAAAGTGTGGCATCCATTTTCATTCAGCTACTTCTACAAAGAGAGTTTCTAAATCAAACCTATCGTAACAAATTCCCATCAGTCCCCTAATTAGTCAACAGACTGTACAATGGCTAGAACAGCCCAACAAAATCCTGATGTATCTAATTAAGAGGCTTGTGGAAAGTTGAATTTCAGATCCTTTCCTCCGTCCAATCTGATTGAGGGTTTTTTTTAAAGAGGAATAGCAGAAAAACCCTTAAAAACAAGCAACTTTAATTGCTGCAAAAACTGATTCCGCAAAGTATTGACTCAGTGTGGAGGATAAGAAATGGATTTGGTTGTAACAAGACAAAATGTGGGGGGAACAAAAAAATTTAAGGGATGTGAAGCACTGTCCCACTGAAACCAAACTTGCATTACTTCCTATATAAAAAGGTGCTACGTGGATAAGTTATGGATTTACTCATTAACAGGATGCGAGAACATCTGTTAAGATGAGCAACATAAACTTATGACTACACTGACCTAAACAAAGCCCTGTTCGTTTAAAGTAAGGGCAGCACTTAGGTTGTTTACTAGTTTTTGTTCATAGATCACAACCAGGAGATAGAGCTCCAAGATCAAAAGGTAACTGAAAAGTGCTGTGACACCCTGCTGCTAACAATATTAGTATCGATGTGTTCCATCTGTGTTCGCATTTTAGCTGCACTTCCCAAATTTTCTGTCACCGAGGCACATTGGGAAATTGTCTTTGCAATGTCCCAAATCTGAACAACTCTCTAGGTCTTTCACAGTTACAACATATGGACAAAAAAAAAAAAAACACAATTCAAGCAAAGCACAAGCGCCAACTGCCCAGTGTTTAGTATACAGGCTTGAAAGGAATTAGTTTGATATAAAAAAGATAGAAAACAAAGGTCTTCTGTAAATGAGTAACCAAATGCAACCCACTTTAAACATATTTTACCAACAAACATGCCAAACTAAATTGGAACAGATTATTAAAAAAAAAACAAAAAACTGTGTTTGAGTGGAGCCAAATTGATGTAAGGTTGCAGGAGATTGGTACATCACCAGCTCTGAGTAGAATTATCAAGACCTACCCATCATTATCTTCCACCAAGCTCCACTTTTAAATCATTAAACCTGGGAAGTAGATGTCGTATGAATATTTTGTTGATTTTTGGGTGCTCTCAAATAAGCCTTAAAAAGCCAATTTGTTGCTCCACTTCTATTTTTAGAAGTTGGAAAGCTCTAACTGGTGGCTACCACAGCTATGGACAGACAGTAGTGCATTGATGAACAATAACTACATTGCATGGCTTCTTGGTTGCACAAGTTTAATGAAAGCACCATAAAGGTTTGCAAATTAATACACTGAAAGCCCCTTTTATGCTAATCTTAGCTCGCTAGCTAAGCATTTTAGCTAGCTGCTAGCAGAATGTACATGTTAAGAGTTTAGATTGGGCCCAAAAATATCCAGCCCGATCTGGCCAGAGCCCGTAGACATCGTGTCCAAGCCCGATCTGACCCAACTAATTAACTTTAATTATAGGCCGGCGTCCAAAGTAAACCTGACATATTATTTTAATTACGATTTTAGAGCATTCATTTTTAGAACATAATTTGAGTAAGTAGTTCAACTTCTCCCGTTTTTAGATTTTATGTAATGTCTTCAAGCGGCATCTCGTTGCGTGGGACTGCAGTGTGAGTCAAGTGTAAATAATCTGGTGTGTGTGATAGATAGGAATGGAGCAGGGCGGGTCTGCGTGCGCATTTATTGTGCAATGCGCTATGCTTGTTAAAGTCTAACGAACTTTTGCACCTTTTTTTGCTTTCCTCAATAGGGTAAGCTGCCAACTTCTCTATTTAGACTATAAGTAGTAAGGCTAAGGCTGCACCGATTACAGTTTTATGGCCGATTGTCGATCTTTAAAAAGTCTGACCTGCCGATTCCGACTTTGGCGGATACCAATTTTGTTTTGTCTTAAATATTGCGAAATATAGCAAGAAAGTTGCCGAGTTGGCAACAGCAGGGCGATTATTATTACTGAAAATGTGCAAACATGCCCTGGTGGGCCGGAGAACAAAAGAGGACAGTGGCTGATTTTTATACCTTTTTGGAGGTAGACAAGATCGATGGATAAGATCGGTTTCACATATAAATATCAGCTGATGACCAATCTCCGAAGATTAAATTGACTCCAATAAATTGTTGTACCCTTAAGTAGTAGATTAACAAACTTAATATTGTGCATTCTCATTTAGGTTTCTCTGTACTACAAGTATTGTAGGCCAATTAATCGTGACACACAAGGCCAATCCTGACCCGATCATCAAGCAAATAATTTAGGCTCGACCCGGTCCGAATTTTGAGTCGGGTTCAGGTCATAAATCTAAACTCTAATGTTGGCTGACATACTGGCTAGTATGCTTAAATTAGCATATTAGCAAATTTAAGTATTTTACCAATACCAGCATAAGCTACTATAAGCAGTAAAGCTAGCTAATCCTGGCTAATCTTCTAGTGATAGCCATGCTAATATTTGCGGATTAGCCAAGCTAATGATAATATTTTGTAGCAGACAGTGACACCTATTGTTAGGTAACATGTTATAAGTCATTTGCTTACTACCAACATCATACCAAACAGTAGCATACTACCCAACTTTAATATAACCTTTGTGATTGATTGCTAGCATGCTGATTTTTGCATTTAGCTCACGTTAAGCCAATAGCACATTCCGGCTATTGGCATAGCAAATAGCTTTTGCTGATAGCTCACATGCTATTAGCACCTTGGTAACCAATAGTGATATATTAGCTAATCCGGGCATAATCAGTTATATTTGCTATCAATCCCAGTATGCCAATATTACATATCGTCTTTGGTGATGTGCTCCAAGGCTGAGGTTAGACGGCCTCCTTGCCATCACCCTGATCTTTAACTTCAATAAGTCATCCTGCTGATCAAAGTGTTGTGCTCATTCCAGCCACTTAAACCAGATACTAATAAAAGAGGTGTGAAAGGCAGGGTTAATAGAGTGTAGTAGTTCTTTTATCCGTGGTGTTTTTTGTCACAGGAACACAGACACATAAGGCAGGAGACATTTCATGAAAATCTCTGGAATATATCAACAGCACACAAAGAAAATTTAATCTCTCCTGGATGGTCTATTTATACTTGAGTGCAAATATTTCTATTATCATATCTAATTTGAGGCAGCTGATTGGGATTCATAAACATTATTTAATCCACATTCTGGTGACAAACCCCTGAACTTACTCCACTGTGAAAAGCAAACTGTACAAATCTGTTATCAAACATTTCTTATATATGCATAGTGGTTTATAATACATTTGCTGGCCATTTGCTATCATGTTTTTTGACAAAATATATGTTTATCACAAATGTATTGATGGTCATTGAGTTCAGCTCTGAGTAAAAGTTGTGCAGGACTTCCGGTTATGGCGGCCATGTGAAAGGACGTGCCTTTACCGCTCTGCTGTTCCAGTCAAAGAATTTATCTAAAACTCTTCCTTTCAGAACGAACTAAATGACAAATGAGCGCGCGAGTTCGGAATAATGCCTAAAGCAGCAAAAACATCCCAAGACGTAAGTGAAAAGGCGAAACAACATAAGCTAACAGAATACCATCTTCGAGGTGAAATGCAGAAAGCTAATGCTAGCTCTTGCTCGGCTCTGATGGCTGCCGCAGACAGAGAAGAGAACCCGAAGTCTCAAAGCAGCAAGGTGGACGAAATACTTTCTGTTGTTAATTCGATCCAGAAGGATTTCTCCTCTAGATTCGACGAAGTTCTGAGCTCCATCGACAGCGTAAGAAAAGAGATAAACGACTGTACACAACGAATCACAGAAACCGAAACACGTATTTCTGATGCGGAAAGTGAGATAGAAATGCTACGAACTAAGGTGGATGCGCTAGAGTCCAAGAAGAAGGACTTGGAAGATAAAGTTACGGATCTGGAGGCTAGGTCGAGACAAAACAACCTAAGGCTTATCGGACTGCCGGAGGGAGCTGAAGGGCAGAATCCATGTGAGTTCCTAGAGAAGTGGTTGCCGGAGACCCTCGGTGTTGGAGCTGTGGTCGTGGAAAGAGCGCATCGAATTGGACCCCGGAGAGACAACACCGCAGCGCCCCGCACTTTAATAATGAGATTTCTCAGCTACAAGGATAAGCAGCTTATTGCTCTAGCATCAAGAGCTAATACTGAAATTCGCTACCAGAATAATCAAATCCGGTTCTACCCAGATACAGCGACGGGTCTTTTCCAGCTTCGGAAGCAGTTTGACCCAATACGCACGGAGCTACGCAAACTGGGATTGCGCCACGGGGTGGCTCACCCAGCCAAGCTGCTGGTGACTTATCAGGACCGAACTCTTGCTTTCAAAACAGCAGCGGCTGCACGTGAGTTTTTACAGAAAATCCAGAAGAAAACCAACGAGGAGGTAACTATGGGTTAAAAATGCCATATATGGTTTCCTAAGTTAACAATTTGTGGCTTCCTATAATCTTTTTCATGCCATTATCGTTCAGTTGTATTGGTGGTGGAACAGGAGGGTTTTATTATGAATACATTTACTTCTGCTTAGAAATGGCAAAAGGAAAAGTGCAGATACCGGTTGATGTCCATACTAATAAGTTCGATCCCGTGAGCAAATATATGGAAGAGTAAGTTACTGTTATATATAGTGAACAGCATCGGTAATAAAACTTTTATTTTGGTTATTGAGTGGTTAGACTGCTCCTCACTGCGTGTGGGTCGGTCACACGTGATAACGGGAGGTGTACTGAGGGGGGAGGGAGTCCCTCGGTTGGACTTGATGTGGGAATCTAGGTTTAGGGGTTATGTTGTGAGTTTTGTTCTGTTGTTTAAGCTTCTCAAATGTTCATGTTTGTATGGGGTAAACTTTGTTTTTTATTTCTTCTCCATTTCTGGTAATTTGGTGGATCTTACATGTCGCAAGCCTTAAATCTTAAGATAGTTACATGGAACTGCAGGGGCCTACAACGTCTAAAAAAAGGTCAAACAAGTCATTAATAAACTGCAAGATCTGAACTCCAGAATAGTATTTCTACAGGAGACGCATCTTATGGAAAAAGATGAGGGGCGGGTCAGGAGGAGGTGGCGAGGCAATGTATTCACTTCAACATTTTCTTCTCGAGCCAGAGGAGTTATGACTCTTATCCACGAATCTATCCCATTTCTTGTAAACAATGTTATCAAGGATAAGAAGGGTAGATATTTGATAGTTCAGGGCTCTTTACTATTGGAAAAACTTAACTTAGTTAATGTTTATGGCCCTAACGCAAATGATCCTGGGTTTTTTCAAAACTTGTTCCTCTTACTTTCATCATTGCAGGGGCGCTTTGTGATTGCAGGGGATTTTAATTGTACTCTTATTCCAGAAATAGATAGATCCACAGGGTCAGATCTGACACATAACACCTGTAGAACAACTATACAGTTGTTTATGAAAACTCTTAGACTGGTAGACATCTTTAGGGAACTTCAGCAACAAACCAGAGCCTACTCATGTTATTCAGCAACATTTCAGTCTTACTCGCGAATAGATTATTTTTTAATTTCATCAGAACTAATATCAAAAATTCAAAACTGTACGTATGGAAACATAGTGATTTCAGATCATGCTCCATGTTGTCTGAGTTACTGTGATAAGAACCTTACCAGGGATCCCCCTAAATGGCGTTTTCAGCATAAATGGTTGCAGGATGAGGATTTTGTTAAATATATAGGACAACAAATTGATGAGTTCTTTGAGTTTAACACAAATCAAACAACAGCATGCATCAGATGGGAGGCCTTTAAAGCATTTATTAGAGGTCATATTATTAGCTTTACAGGCAATAAGTCCAAGGAGGCCAAAACTAAAAGGCAGCACCTAGAAAATAAAATAAAAAACATTCAGGAGAGGGTTTTTCAAACAAATGATACTGAATTGAAAAAACAGCTGATGATTCTCAGAGCAGAATATGACAAAATGTCCAGTCTTAGAGCTGCATCCAGTCTCTTAAGATTGAAGCAAAATTTTTACGAACAGGGGGACAAGGCTGGAAAACTTCTAGCTTGGCAGATTAAACAGCTTGAAACAACAACCTCGATTACATCAATTGAAACACAGGATAAAACTCTAATAGATCCAAGGGATATTAATAATGCTTTTAAAGATTATTATCAGAAATTATATGACTCTAAAGGACAGTTAGACCAAGTGGAATTAGACAAGTTTTTGGGTAGACTATATATTCCTGTCATTGCAGAAGATTGTAGAGTAGACTTAAATATGGAAATAAATAAAGAGGAATTAGCACAGGCCATTAATGGAATGAAATCTGGTAATCAACCAGGACCTGATGGTATCCCCATTGACTTTTACAAAAAATTTAGGGACAAATTGCTCTGTCCCCTTCTAGACATGTTCATGGAGTCATTTAAAAATGGCACCTTGCCTCCTTCTTTAAATCAGGCTCTAATTATTCTCCTGCCAAAACCTGGTAAACCTCCCAATAAATGTGAAAACCTGAGACCCATCAGCCTACTTAACTCTGATCTCAAAATCATTTGTAAACTATTGGCATTTCGACTGCAAAAAATCTTACCAGATATTATCAATAAAGATCAAAATGGATTTGTGGTTGGGAGGCAAGGATACCACAATATTAGAAGGGTCCTGAATATTATTTGGTTCAAAAAGAACGCTAAAGACACAGCTCTTCTTTCAGTGGACGCAGAGAAGGCTTTTGATAGGGTTGAATGGCCCTATCTTTTTAACATATTGGAAAGATTGAATTGTGGTAGTAACTTTATTAAATGGGTTAAAATATTATATAATAATCCAACTGCGGAAATAGTATCAAATAAAATATTTTCAAGGGCGATTCAAATCAGGAAGGGTTGTCGTCAGGGATGCCCTCTCTCCCCCTTACTGTTCACACTAGCAATCGAGCCTTTGGCATTAGCTATTCGTCTCCATCCACAAATCTCTGGGATCACCGTGGGTCCCACAGAGCACAAAATATCTCTATTTGCTGATGATGTTATTTTATTTCTAACAGATCTAAAAAATTCAATTCCAGCGGTGATGGAAGTGATCCAGGAATTTGGGAGAGTCTCTGGCTACAAAGTAAATAATACAAAATCCTCTATTCTGGTATTAAATCTAGGTGAAAGGATGAACCCTGTCAGTGAGATTAAGCAATTTAAAGTAGTGGAACATTTCACATATTTGGGTGTTCAGATTTTCCCTGAACTACAACAGGTGGTCAAATCCAATTACGAACTCTTAATGAAAACAATAGCTACCTCAATTGACAACTGGACATCTCTGCCTATATCCATATTGGGAAGAGTTAATGTCCTTAAAATGAATATACTTCCAAAGCTATTATACCTCTTTCAAAGCATTCCACTGCCGCCTCCTCCTGAATTATTCAATTGGTTAAAAAAAAGCATTTTGGCTTTTGTGTGGAATAATGGAAGGCCTAGGCTACGCCTCTCGTTGCTTTATTTACCATTTGATAGAGGGGGGTTAAAGTGTCCCAACTTTAAATTTTATTATTGGGCCACTCAGTTAAGGACTATTATGTTCTATTTTACAGATAAAGATAATCCTCACTGGGTAGAAATGGAGTCCCACAATTTAAGTTTAGCTCTTCCATTGTTCATATACTCTGACACATCAAAGAAGTTACAGAAACATATTACAAATCCCATTCTGAAAAACATGATAAAAATTTGGCAGGATGTTAGAAATTACCTTGCGGAGCCAAACGACATATCCCAATTTAGCCCAATATGGGGTAATCAGCTGTTTGCTCCAGGTAGAGCAGATGGAACCTTTAGGCTTTGGGCCCTGCAAGGTTTAAAAACTGTCGGTGACCTTTACCCATCAAATTCTGATATATTTTTGTCATTTGCAGAGCTACAAACCAAATTCAATCTGGATAAAAAACATTACTTCAAATTTCTTCAGATAAGAAGCTTTGTTAAAGCAAATTACAACAATCTTAACAAGCCCCCTCTTACATTACTTGAAAAATTAATGACTCGGAATAAATCAAGGAAGGGCATCATTTCAGATTTTTATAATGTGCTGATCTCTAACTCATTAGAGGACTCAAATAATAAGCTTATAAACTGGAATTTGGACCTATCATCAAATATCAGTGAACAGGATTGGGAAAAGGCTTGCATTAAAATTCACACAATGTCCATAAACAGTCGTCTTAGAATTCTACAATTTAAATGGCTAATGCGTATCTATGTTACACCTGTGCATTTAAATAAATACAATAATAACATCCCAGATCTTTGTGTAAAATGTAATTCTAAAGGGACTCTAATACATTGCATGTGGGAATGCAGACAAATCAAAGCATTTTGGACAGAGGTGAAAGATATAATTGAAAAAATTATCTTAAAGCAAGTTCCACTGGATCCTAAATTGTTCCTGCTAGCTTTATTCCCTGGGGAACATAACTTTAGTAAATCAGAACGCACTTTCATAGATATAAGCTCATTGGCTGCAAAAAAATGTATTGCTTTGACTTGGAAAAATATCAATAGACCTAGTGTCACGCAGTGGTTAAAACAGATGTCGTCTAATTTGCCGCTAGAAAGAATAACATATATTAGGAAATCCAAACGGTATCTTTTTGAGAGGATTTGGGGGCCTTTCATTAATTTTATTAAGGACTTAGACTTGACAGAGGGTTTGTTTGAGTTCTGATTTGCCAGAACCTGTGGTGTGCCATGTTGTATAGATGTGTATAATTATATCTGACCAATTTGTAATCTGTGAGGATACCCCAGTTTTTGAGAAGCTGTGTTCTTTGTTTTGTTTTTTACTTTTTATTATTATTATTATTATTATTTTTTGTTTTATTTTATTTCTCTGGGTTGAGTAAAATAATTACTGTCATGTAACAACTACAAAGAGAACCTGTTCAAATAACTACATGCTTGTATTTCCAAAGTGTAAAAACTCAATAAAAATATGTTGGTAAAAAAAAAAAAAAGTTGTGCAGAGATTTTTCTTTTAACCAGAAAGTATTTAGTGGATTAATAATCCCTGCATTCCTTTGAGGTGCTGTCATTCTGGATTATTATGGTTAAATGAAGGAATTACAGTTCAGTTATTTAGGCAATAATGCATAAAAATGTCCTCAATTAGATTTTCTTGTCAGCTGATATCAAACCATTCTTATTAATAATCTGCTGACATTATTTTGAATCTAGATGACGTTTTGGTGACAATCTCTTTTGCATTTTAAAGCTTTCTAGCAAGAGGTGAAACAGATTTTCTTCATGTTCCTGTGTGTAAAAACCCTTGGCTACAGTCAGCAGAGGGGTGTGTGTTTGTGTGTGTGTAGGGGTGTGTGCTTCATATGCCAGTTGAGTTCAGCTCCATCTAAGCTGAACTCAACTGCGTATGTTTGGGGGGAAGAAAGTGTTTGCTTTACATCCAAATAAAGTTTTGTATTATTATTCTTTTTACGGCCAAATGTTCTTAAGTATGGAAGCACTTGATAATAACTGTTATATAAGGTTTGGGCCCTCTATAAGATTTTGTTGCAAACTGCAGAAACACAGGCAGCTTATATAATGGATGCATGTTTTTTGATAAAGTATACATTTTTTATATAAATGTATAGATGGTCATTGATCAACCCAGTGTCTGCTTGTGTTAATGTGAGAGTTTATGGACCAGGACAAATCGCTTTATTCCACTTTGATGACATTTATCCATGTACATAATGGTAATATGGAAATAAATGCAACTTAAACCAGGTAAAACCAATAAATAATGCTCACAGTTAATAACATTGTACTCACTTTACATAACATTTTGAATAAAGGGCTCAATAGATTCATTTTCCTCTTGTCCACTTATGACTGAACCACTTAAAACTGGTAATTTCCAGTCAAATATTTGACTCTTATTCATGGGAAACAAGTCTTCAATTGTACTAGTTTCCCTCATACTGAAGACTTATTTCATGCAAAAAATATGAAAAAAAAAGTCTAAAAAAAAATAGATTGAAAATCTGCTGATAATGTATAGTGTTAAAATAGCATTCACTTTATAAATTTCTTATTTAAAATTCTCATAAAGATATTATTAATATCTAAAAAAAAAAAAAAACTAAAAAAAACCTAATAAAAAAGGGTGTCTATCCACGCACTTTGATCTCTGCTGCATCTGTTTTAAATGAGAATACCTTCATGGGTGGCGGCTGCTGCCTGAAGGTGGCTGTCTGCCGGGCGTCTTGCTTCCTGGACACCTGAAGCTGCTGCGCCGCTGCTGCAGCTGCAGCAAGAGATTCTGGGATGGCGGGCTCATGTGGCTCCTTCTGCCACTCTGCCTTCTGCTTCTCAAAATAACTGTTCAAAGCATAATGGAAAAAAAAGAGAAGGAAATAAAGCTGGTAAGCAAATCTTATTTAGATCTTAGAATTCCCACAGCTGACACTACCCCAGTCCACAATGAGCATCTTACGCAGAAGAAAATTACAGTTGTGTCACCGTTTTTTTTTGTTTTTTTGTAATGCAAAAGTCGGATCAAACGCCTGAAGTATTTAAAAAAGACTGTTAGCACGCTTAGCACGTGTACGCGTGCGTGCGTGCGTGAGGGGGTGCACGTGGGTGTGTGCAGGGGAGGGCTGGGAAAGAAATGTGGCCTTGGACTTTATGCATGACTGGCCCTTTTTCAAAGACAAAAAAAAGTGATATCCCCTTTCATTACCCTCTCTGGTTTCTCTCAAAATAGGTCCGGGCTAGAGCAGATCTTTGTGCATTCACAGAACAAATTTAATGTGTTACATTTCCTGTGAACACGAGTGACCCCTGTGCCAAGCATGTTGGCCTTTTTACTATCACTGCATAACCCACATGTGTTTCTGATATTTAGCTTCTAACTTCTATTCAGGTTAATATTTCACAGGAGATTTTCTCCCCCACCCCATTTTCTGAGGCATAGAATGTTCATTTTTCTCCCGACATGTCACTCTCTGATATTCTCCTAAAACGTACCCAGCAAGCTGTTTGGGGGTGTGATTTCATTTTCTTCAAATCTGCTCTCTCTCTTCTTGTCATACAGTTTCGCAGGGAACTTTTATTATTTACTACAATTACTCCATAAATCTGTCACTCTGCTTCTGCAATGAGTTGCATATACTAAGAAAAACCGCAGGGGAACATAAGCCTCAGCTTTCGAAGTCTCTTTTATGGCCGGCTGATAGTCGAGTGGGAATGTCACCAGAACGGGAAGGACAGACAACAACCACCTGGCCAGCAATGAACTCATCATTCGAGCCTGTGCACAATACACGGCCAAATCGCAAAGTGAACCGACCAACAATGTTGTCAGCCCACGTAGCAGCAGTAGGTCAGGGCTCTTACTGCACACTTTTTTTTGGTGAGTGTTTTAGTCTACTAGAAATCTCAAGAGCCTTATTACTTATTAGGAAGCTCACATGTTATTTTCCAGCTGTTAGTAGTAGCACTCTTTAGGTTAGTAAAATGGAAAAGAAAAATCTCTTATGAAAAGTTTTTCTTTTTTAAACTGACTTCAAGACAAGAACGTGGCCGTCAGTGTAAATAAACACGGCAATTATAAATAAACTTCCATGAGGAATATCTTTTAGTTACACTTCAGCACTCTTCCCGTAGAGCAAAAACACGGATGACAAAACTAAAAACAACACCCGACGCTCCGGACTCGGGATACCCGAGAGTCTGTCCGTCCAAAAAAAACTCTGGATGAGTTTAACTTCTATGTTCTAGCGTCATTAACTATGATTTGCAGCGGCAAATTGTACAATCATCTGCTGTTGATGGATGTCAGCCTGCGGCTTGTGCTGCTGGAAGCCTACTTGTCAGACCACCCTGATGTACCTCCAATTTTGTGGATGACACGGATTTTTATGAAGCCTGAAATGGCCTCATTCGTCACCATCATTTTGGCAGTTTCTACAGCTGGGAAAAGACTGGACAAAATTAGGATAAAAAAGAAAGTTTTTCAATGGATGTTAATGTCTGAACAGTCCAGCTGATCAAGAAAATACCAATGAAAAACTGAAAGGGTTTTAAAACACTATCAAAAGGATGGCGTTTTTAAAGGACCAGTTCACCTAAATCACACACAATAAAAGGCATTTCGCGATAATTTATTAAAATTTATTAGCATTTTTACTTCAGATTGTGTACAGCATAGTAAATAAACGATAACTTAGCCATTTTATCGTCAGTATTGTCATACTTAGTTGAAATTAAAATCAAACTGGAACTTCTTGGACCAGTGTTTGCAAAAAGATCACATCCCACTCAACTGCAACTCGATAAAGCGTGTCAAATTTGTGTTCTCAAAATAATATGCACAGAATTTGTCCTTCAAGCTAAACCCACAAAAGAGTGTCACAAATTTTCATACACATCCAAACTGTAATTATACACTAATGAACCAACACAGAATATATTTCTGTTATATGGCCAACATATAGCCATATCCACTGTGTAATCCTTCATGCGTCAGATTTAACTCAGTGTCGGCCCATACCAAGTTTGTCTCAAAAACTATTTTGCGCTGGTAACTGTAGCTGTGACTTGTCATAAAGTAAGATTACATGGTCTTGCCTGAGAAACACCAGAACGTCAATAGCTTCAAAGCGTAAAGCTATGAGGTCAGCTGGAATGCACATTAAAATGCCATCCATTGCTGTAAATATTCAATGCGCCATGATGCTAAAATAAACCCTGTAAAGGATTACTTTTAACCTACTGTATTTCATCTGTAAGGCTTCTGCTTTATCACTGCAAGCAGTAAACATGTTATGATACTAATGGCAAATAAAACGAATTAAAGCGTATTACGCAAATATCAAGTCATTTTTTATACAAGATCTTTTACATAATATTCAAATAACAAAAAAAGTATCTTACCTCCAGGACTTGTTACAAATTAATTGTAGAATAATAATAATAAAAAAAATTACAGCATCCTGTAAAGGGTTTTTCACATTTTGTCAAATCACAGCCACAAATTTCAGTGCAGTTTTTTTTTTTTTTTTTTGTCCCTGAAAGGTTTTTACCTTACTAGATTGTAAACACAGCTGTTCTGTTGGGATGATATGACAAAGAACTTACATGAAGTGAACAATCAGCTCAAGGAAAAAGTTGTGGATAAATTCAAAGAAGGATTAAATCACAAAAAGGCATCAAAATCTTTGACAGCCTCACAGGCCACTGCACCCTCCATCATTTCAAAATGGAAAGAATGTGGCACAACTGACAGGCCAGATGAAGAATTTATTCAAAAGCTGCGGACATACATTGACAGGAAAACCGTTGATTCTCGACAAATCTGGCATTTATGGAAGGGGAGCTTTAAAAGAAAACATTGTTGAAAGAAAGCAATGAAAAAGCTGGTCATGAAGCATTTAGCAGCTGATAAGAGCTAATTACAGGGCATCTTACTGTAATCATACAATCAGAGACACCAGGGAATGATTTAGATTCCCTTGCAGCGCAAGTGTGTCATTAGGATACTTTTGCTGAATAATTTGATGCCCAGATTGATTCAGAGTAAATCACTTTTCCTGATACCCGCCACGGCACAGTCACAACAAAATACACATCAAGTGTGGCCATCATGGGCAATGACTGCTTCTCCCACTGTCCAAGTAAAATGTCAGTATGCAGAATATTTGCATGCATGCCTATCAAATATTGGATCCAAGCAGTTCTATGCAATTGCAAAATTGCAAATTATGAAATTATTATGGTGGTTTTGATTGGATATATTGTGCAGCTTTAGTTTATTAATGAGTTAATTCTGTTCCAAAGTCCAGATCCACATCGTACTGCAACAAAAATCTTAATCTCTGTAGTGCAAAGCCTAAGGGACTGGCAGCAGTTTTTGTAAAAGAAGGCTGTTTTACAAAGCTAATTACAAATGTACATCACATTTTAACTATTTTATGTGTACTATAGATACTTCTACATCTTCTTTACTTACTATTATGCTCCAATATGTGTTTGTCAATCACAAAAAATAAAACAGAATTAGGTTTGTGGTTGCAACATCACAAAATGCATATTTAAGAAAACTCAAGATGACACATGTTTTTAGTGAATGCAGTAGGGACCACATTAAGTAGAACATCTGCTGTGTTGTATTTACCTGTCAGTGTGTGCATATACTTACTCCAGAGAAAGCTTTTCCTCCTCTTCGTTCAAGTTGGGCAGTCTGTGCAGACCTAAAGTCATTCTGAGTGCATCAACATGCTCCTTCAGAGGCTTGTACTCATCATGAAGGCGGCGAGTTGTCTCCAGCAATTTATTCAGGTCGTTCTCTGACTGCTTTATGGTGCTCTCCATCTAACATGACAGATTAATACAGACGTTTTAGCCAAAAAAGACGGTAAGACTTCAGAGCCTGAAACAATGGATTCCACTTAGAGCCAAATGCCAGTCCTTTGATTGACAATGAAGAATTTTTCAAATAACAACCTTTCAGTGGCTGGAACTCTGCTGGAAGTTTTATTTAACAATAACCAAATGGGTTTATGGGTTCAAGAGTATTTAGGAATTTGACCAACTCACCACATTAATATCTGCATGGATGAGGCGCAGCTCTTCAACATGGGCCATTTTCTCTTGCAGAAGGAGATCCATTTCTTGTTTGTATTCTTTTAAATGCTTCTCCTCCGACTCCAGAGCCTCAAACTCCATCTTTAGGCGAGACTTAATCTTCTGCATCTGGATCGTCTTGTTTCTGCAAGCCCGTGGCACACATTTTTATTGTTTTTTTCCTCCTCTCCAACTATCAGGATTCTGAATAGGTTTACTCTATAACGGACGAGTCAGATAATTTATACCCCAAACAATAACATCTTTTACAGAAAGAAAGAAAAAAATGACCCACCAATTCCGTAAATTGTAATTACAGTGCTCAAAACTGCACAAACCTGTTTCTAAAGAAAAGACTGCTAATTAAAAAATTTAAAAAAATCCCACCATCCCGTCACTTCTGCTAACCAGCCAAACGACAGATAGCTAAGCTAAGGACCTAGCTAGCACAGTTCAGCAGAGCACATCTGGCATTTGTTGTGATACATCTGGGATTTTGATGCATTAGCCCTAATAGGCGCTTTCAGCACCCGAAGTCCGTCTGTATTTGTTACACAATTAGCCCGCCTGTCCACGTTGTCAGAGACAGAATAATGGAAGATGTAGAGCAGCACAACGCCTTTAATTCAAAGCAGAACGGCTAATATTAGCGAGGTAAGAAACAAAAGCGAAGCCATGGAGGGGGGGGGGAGTTATTCCCAGACGGCTAAAGCTAGCTAACTTAACGCTTCCAAACACTAGCCAAACATCTGGAAAACATTCATTGAAGAGGCAGAATTTGCGCTTTACCGTATTTCCAAGATATTCTCCAGCTTGCACATTATTTCTTGTTCGTCCGCCATGGTTTTTAATGCCCCTTAGTTATTATTCAGCTGGTCACCCGCTCCGTTACCCCAGCAAGGCCACACAGTTGTCTCCTGGTGATAAAAAAAAAAAAAAAGAAAGAAAAACCCACAATAGCCAGCGTGAGCGCGCACCGGTGCACGCGCGCGCAAAGTGAAACCGTGGCAACGTTAGACGACAGAGAAAGCACGAGCTAGATTACGTAGTTTCTGCCTCCTTTACCCTAAAGGGCAGATGCAAAGGAGCGGGGCAAAACGATAAATAAATTATCGAGCCATTATTTCTGTCATCTGCTTTCTATACAGAGCGTTGGAAAAGTATCCACACCACTTCAACTTCAATGGTTAACGGTTTCCACTTTTTTATTTTTATTTTTTTCTCGAAATGAAAATCTGAAAACTGGCGTGTGTACTACTTTTTTTTTTTTTTTCTTTCTTCACATTTTTCAGGTGGGAGAAGTTATTGACAGGGCAACCAAGGGTGATGAACTATAAAGCTTAAATAGGCTTCAGCAGTGACAAAAATAGAGCCGTTCTTTAAGGAAAGCTAGTTACTTTTTAAGTTTATCACAAGGCAAGTAGGGATCACAAATTGTGTAGAGAGATTCTCTGGACAGATGAGACTGGACTTTTACTTTCTGTTTACAAAGGATGACTAATAGTCTGTTGTGCATCAACCTGAATGGACAGGACACGGTGGCAGCATCATGCTGCATATGAGGGATGCATTTCTTCAGGGACTCTGATGAGAGTTAGGGAGATAGATGGAGATAAGTACAGAGCATGAAAAGAATAAAATAAAACTTGAGGTTTAACTCCTGCTTGCTTTACATCCAATTTGAGCTTTTTTTTTTTTTTTGCATTAAAAAATAGGTTATTACTTCAGGGTATATATGTGCAGTTTTTACTGACAGTGGAACACCCCAGAAAGATTAGCAGCTGCATCTGAATCCAAATGCACACCACACTTGCCAAATTTTATTTGTTAAAAAAAACAACAACAAAAAAAAACAACCCATTTCTCTTCACCTTTACAATTATGAGCTAACTGTTGATCCAACCACTTACCAATAAAATTGTTGCCACACCAGGAAACCTGTCCCAGTAATTTATCTACCAATATGTTTGTGTTAATAATTAATCCTACGCTAAAATCTTGCGTTACACACCAGTTAGTTACTTCGTTCCGCAGAGTCCCATGCTTGGAATAGTTATCTGTACTTTATTAATGCCTCCACTCCAAGCAGGATTAGCACCTTTAGAGAACTCTGGGACAGTGAAACTCAAGGAACCCTAGGGAAACTGACAGACCTAATCTAAATTACATGCACACTATGGCAAACCATTACATGATAAATACACTGGATCAGTGTTTCTCGATTCCTGTCCCCAGGGACCGCTGCCCTGGATGTTTTAGGTGTTTCCCTTCTGCCATTCACCTGACTTGAATACGTACGTGATTAACAGGCTTCTGCAGCACTTGATGGCATCCAGAGGACGTCATGCAATCATTTGAATCAGGTGTTCTGGAACAGAGACGCATCTAAAATACGCAGAACAGTGGTCCCCGGGGACCGGAAACACTGCACTCGATGACAATACCCTCTAAATAAACCTGTTCATCTGACTGGGTAATAGCCACACTGACAGAGAAGATTCTTAGAATAATTGCGGTAAGAATCACTTATGAACAGTTGTATCTCTGACTCTCATTGTATTCAAACCCACCAAAACAGACAACATGCAATGTCAGACGCACAATGTTGACTTAGAGTTTCCACTGAGTGTTCCTGGTGAGCCAAGAGAAATAAAATAGTTGAACCATCATGTAAAAATCCTCGTCATGCTCTATGTATTTACGATCTGCAGGCGTGATTAGTTCGTTTTTTTTCTTTATTATGATATGATTAAATAAGGATCACAGGGATTTTTATTTTACCAGGTGTATCATCAACAGCGTGATATTATTATGTTATAAATTCTACATATTTCTATCACAGGAGTGTAATAAAACAGAATTATGTATCACTTTTATTCCAAGTTAAGCTGAGTTAGAAAATGGAAATAAATTAATGAACACCAATAAATTCTTTAGAGCACATGTGTCAAACTCAAGGCCTGGGGGCCAAATCCGGCCAGCATTAGTTTTTTTGAGGCCCTCTAGGTAGACAAAACTTTCAAGAAAAAGTTTTGTGCTTGATTTTTATTGTATTAATCAGAGAAGTGTTTATTTGTATTCTGCCAAATTAAATAGCTATTTGTTAATATTTTAACTCTTAGAGGACATGTGTCATCTTGATATGGCCCAAAATGAAAACGAGTTGGACTTCCCCTCTTTGTAGGAACGAAAAAAACAGAACATTACTGACAACATTTTAGAACATAATTCTGTGCAGGCATACTAACAGCGACCACAACTATAATAGTTATGAAAAATAGCAGATGCAGACGCAACAAAATGTTCAAGTGTAATAAGACAATGTAAAGGCTTTCGTATATGAATTCAAAAACAAATTATTTGAAGAAATAAAATATGGAAACCTGTGCAAATAATAGCAGTAACGTGAACAGTTTGTTGTGCTTTTTGGGAAGCAGAGATGGTTATAAAGTCTAACACCTGCATGGAGGAAGGCCCAACCATAACACTTCTTTGTGCATTTAGGACGCAACTCCCTGTCACTGAAGGAGCTCTCCAGTTCTGTAACAGTATCATGCATGCAGTGGGAGAAATTTTCCAAGAGAGATGTTTTGCTGGTCCCTCGCCCCCTGCACCGTGTCGAAGGGACTTCCTGACGAGACCTTCTCTTTCTGGTGAGTTTATCCAGTCGTTTCCTCTTAGATGATGATCTTGTCCGACAGACAACACTGTGGAATATGGCACACTGTGAAGAAGGTGGTCATAATGTTGTACCTGATTTCTGTGTTAGAATTTCATCCGACCATAAGGCTTTCATCCTTAAATCTGAGTGTGACTTAATAAATAATCTGCATTGAACTGAACGAGGAAGAAATAAATTCTTACTTGCTTAAAATTCAATTAAGCATCAAGAATATCAAATCCTTTTTAAAATAATGTGGTTCAGATGACTATCAATCCGTTTGACTACGATAATATTATATAGGTCAGTCCCAAAGCCCTCATTACAGAGACTTGATATTATACCACTCTTCTTTATGTTTTACTGCTAATGCCTCTTTTTTCACACACACACACATTACTGTAAAACACACTTTATTGCTAACTGGTCATCCGTAAAACAAAGGAAGAAAAATTCATTGGTATGTGTTTGTTTATAAATGTCTGTGATCTTTCCGCTCCCTATCTTTGCAACTTGTTACAAGCTGCTGTTACTCCCCAGAGCACATGCTTGCCCCAACACATTATGCTCAATGTTCCCAAAGTTACACCAACATTTAGAGAGGTATCTATCCATTGGGCTCTGCACCTTTGTATCAATAGAAATTTAAAAAATATATTTTAATGGAGATGCCGCCTGAAATATAAAACATTTAGTGTTAAATTCTGTCCTCTGCTTGTAATGTTTTTATGACCTCAACAGCTTTGTTAATGCTTGTTGTTTAGTTTAACCGTTCTCTTCTAGATCCGCATATGTGTCATCTATTTCCCACCATGTCATTATTGTACATAAAAAAATTTGTTCTCAGTTACTCACCAAGGTAAATAAAGGTTAAAAGAATTAAAGATAATTAACATAAAACAGAACTGGTGATTCCGGTTCTGTCGACTGGTTATAAGCTGGGATTTCCTTAAATGGGACCAATGCAAATTTCCATTTTTTCACGTTTTATGCTTCAATTTGTATCTCAGCTGCTTCTGAAAAACAGCCCACGCACTTAAAAACATCACACAGCCATTTTCTGGCAATAATAAGTTGATGTTTTTTGGGGTCTGGAAAATGAACGGTTTCAAATGCTAAGTCACAATCTATGGGCACTGTGCCATTACCTGGCAACCCCACCTGAAGCTAAAGCACGTTTGGTCAGTTGGTGTACCGTGCTGTACAATGGCTGCTGGAAAAGACAAATGTCTGGTTGTTGACTTACCACTCGTAAACCACCCGCTGCATTCTCGATTGTTGTGCAGGAGACTCCACTTCTGCTTTTCACAGATGTACGGTTGTATAATTGCACATCTGTTTGCTGGCATTTTCACATGGTAGTGTAAACATTGAGTTGAGAGGCGTGATCAGCAGCAGCTTATTTGGACTTAAATGACAAGAGGCCCTAAAACAGCTCAATCTGAAAATAGGCAGACCTGACCAGACTGAAATCTCATTATTCAAAAATTATTTTTTGCAAGAAAACCCCCCCAAAAAACCTAAAAATGTAGTGAACATGTTTTGTGTAGCCCAAAGACCCATCCTAACCTGTTCAAAGAAGCAGTATAGGTCACCTATAAGAACTATTCTCATTGCCTGATTTATTTTCTGTTTTAAGTGATCATAGTTGTGCCTCATCAAGTTTATTTTATAGTACTTTTAAAAGCAGGTTGAAGCGACACCAAAGTGCTGTCCAAGGACACATGGAAAATATAAAATGAGAAAAGAATAAAATGACAAAAATGAAATAAAATAAAAACAAAACATCACAATAGAAAAGACATACATACATACATTCATACATACATATTTTTATGTCCCGTTGTGGTTAATGCATCAGTTTTAAAAATGAATCCATTCACTGAACACGGAACGGCATTTAGCAAAATCTAAATACAAACCTCATGTTTCTTCTAAATTACTGGATTCCAGGATCTAGTCTCTCTGAATAAACTGACTATATAATTTATGTTATGCTTAGCAACCTATAATAGCATCATAGAACGCTGAATGGATTTGATGGCAGTGCTTTGAAAGTGGGTGGAGAATGATGTGATTTACGACGGAGTTCAGTTTAGTCTAATGAAAAAAACCAGCTAGACTGTTTTATTGTATATGAGTCAGAGAAGGAAGCAATTTTCTCATCGCTTCCTGGTGATTCAGAGTGAACTTCAACAACAAGCATGGGTTTGAAAAGAGATGGTGGATTAACATGTAGCAGCAGAGTCAGTCCTCCTTCAGGTTGACCTCTCTACAAGAACTGTCAGAGCTTTCATCAGCAAGCGGTGGTGGGGTGTCTATCGATCTCTTTCGAGGATGTCTTCACCTCCTCCTAGACTTAAGTGAAAATTGTGGGTTCAAAGTACTCACAGGGAAAGGATCATCTTAAACCAAGGTGGCCTTTCCCAGTTGCAACCTCTCTGTCTTAGATGTCAGTGCTCCCAGGAAATTCGGCAAGAGGTGCACGGCGAGCTGCTGGAAATGAGGCGAGAAGGGGGATTCTGTCTCATGACTGAGTGTTGGAAATGTCTCAAATACCTTTCTCTTCAAGTCCTGCTGGAGTGAACTGAAGAGGAGGACTTCAATTCTTGAACAGGAGTCGGAGGAGCAGGGATGACTAGAACCTCATCCAATTCTCTGGCAGGTTTAGAATCCTCATTAACTTTATGTTTCTCCCTTTTTTCTTTTTTTTGTTGTCTTGAACATAAAACATACCTTATAAGTTGAGAAGCTACCAGGTCAGCTCTGTTGCAGAGGGAAATGTGGTGTGATATTTCAGACTGTGGACACAATTGGAAGCCCTGTCTTAAGGTGACCTTATTGTGACCCCAACAGACAGCTCACTAAAAACCTACAGTAGTGCATTTTTAGGAGAACAACCCCCCCCCAAAAGTCCTGCAGAACTTTTGGAGCCACCTTCATCTCTACACGTTTCTCTCTCTCAGGTTGACTCTAGGAGTTTTGTCACTTGCATTCAGAAAAGTTCATCTTACAACCCCCGTATTAAGGTTAAAAATATGTAGCAAAGGGTAAATGGACTGAACTTATAGAGCGCTTTACACTAGAGTCACATTCACAAACAAACACATTTATATACCGATACCCAGATCGGTAGGCAATTTGGGGTTAAGTGCCTTGCCCAGAGGCACATCGATGTGTGGCAGGAGGAAGCTGGAATCGAACCTACAACCTTCCAATCGCAAGACGACTACTCTACCAAAGAGCCACAGTCGCCCAGTAGTTCAATACGTAGGGTGCAGTTTAGATGCTACACCCTATTGATATAATGTATGAAATAGAATTTTGGATAAGAACACGTTCAAGAAACATCTGCAAACTTTGATTAAAAAACAGCAACAGTAAGTTTTAGAAATACTTAAACACGTATAAAACAACAGATTAGCACCAATGTATTCACAACTACTAAATCATTTTTAGTAATTGAGATATTCTAAGTAAGACTTATGTCAACACATTGTTGACATTTTGCAATAATAACTTATCCAACATTTACTCCTACTGGTTATTTCCTGCCTGTTTCCATAATTACAGCTTCCTGTTGAGATCAACTAAGAAGACGTAGTTAGGCGGTGCCTCTGGTGTATCTGAAACCGATTCCTCTGGAATTTTTTTATTTTTCTTTTTTCAAGGGAACATCCCCAACGGAACAAGCCGTGTGATGCTGGCGAACATCTGACAGCAGTAAAAAATTTATTGATGCTCTGCGGGCTATAAAAGTATTAGTATGCTTGAATGGAGTATGGTTAATATTACCACATACAGTACATCAAATTTGTTGCAAATCAGCTGATGTTTTTTCCTTTAAAAATGGTTTTAATACAATCATTTCAAAGTTACAAACTGCTTGAAAGAATATAGCAGCTACTGGAGCTTCCTTTTTTTCCCGCCCCGCAAAGCAGCTCTTTTATATCGTCCTGTGAAAGAAAAATCCACCTGAAATTAAATAGTGGCCCCATGGTAACACCTGAAGGTTCTGTGCTTTTCTTAAGACACAGTATACTCAGAGGTGATTAAGGAGTTAAATACTCCACATCATCACAGGGCTCAAACTGGGAAACCATGCTGCTTTTCTTTGAGTTGATAATGTTTTTTTCTAAGAGAACAAACATATTTGGGAACTTTTGTGATCCGGTAAAATGTGCATTACATAGCGCCCTCTCCTTTCGATCAAATTGCAATGCTGTGCAGCATAACTTTTGAACTTTGTCATACTTTGATAGGTTCCAACCACAAACGCCAATGTATTTCATTGGGATTTAATGTGACAGATCAAAAGACAAGAGGACATAACCTACGCAGTGGGACAAAAAGGATACATTATTTTCTCCTCTTTTTTTTCTTTTTCTTTTTACAAATAATAATCTGAAAAGTCTGGAGTGCATTTGTATTCAGCAATTACAGCCCCAAGTCTTCTGGGGTGTATTCTTATCAGCTTTGCAAGAGGCTATTCATCTTAGCTTAAATAGCTCAAGCTCAGTTAATCGGATGGAAAGCGTCTGTTAACATTAGAATCAGAGTTAGCTTTATTACACGAGTTTGAGTGTACAAACAAGGAATGTAGAGTGTGCAACATGTTAATGTTTAAAATGAATTTAGACTGTACTTTTAGTCTAAAATCAAATACATCAAGCAGTTTTATCTGGACCATTCCTTGTTGTAGGTTTAGGGCTACTAGAAGCTTCTCTCCAAGTTTTAAGTCTTTTGGATTGCCTCATATTTAAAACTCTAGGATTGTCCTTCTTTCATTAGAACCTGGCTGACAACACAAAGTAGATCAAAAGCCAGTACATCTTGCTTAAAGACCCAACTAAAGACAATTCAAGAACAGATGAGAAACAATGTCATTGACATTTATCAAACTGGGAGAGTTTCTAAGGTTTTTTGGACTTTAGCTAACTGTAGCGGGAGCCGTTCACTTAAGTTTAGTTCAAAGTTCAAGATTCAACAAGAAATGACCAAATACTGACAAAAATGGCTTTGATGGGGAAAGTCAAAAAACACTACTGACCAAAAAGAACACAAAGGGCCCATTTCATGTTTCACATAAAGAAACCCGTATTGTTAATCCCCTAACATTTTGAGGAAAAGGTTCTATGGACTGTCGATACAAAAGTAGAAACTTCAGGAAAGTGTGTTGCATCTGCTGTAAAACTAACAACATGTCTTACCAACAGCCAGACCTGGTAGTAGTATTTTGAGAACAGAGGGAGAAGTTGTAAATAATGATGCTAATTTTCTGTGCTGTTTTAGATTTGTAGTTTGCCTGTAGTTTTAGCAGTGGCGGTGAAGGAATTGAACATAGCCACTCAGTCCGTGTTGGCCACACTTCCAAATATCGAACTAGCATCAACAGCCATCTTGTTCAGCTTGGCACGTCTCTTTATAGTGGAAGATGGTTGTTTACAGCACAGGCAATTTCCAGTTAGCTTCATAGCGTCAAAATGGCGTATAACATACGTCACGGCCAAACGTTGGCGAATGGATAAAATTCAAAACTTCAACAGTATCCAGCAATTGCTTCTCAATAGCCGAGGACCCAGACGCTCTATGCGAAGCAAAGCGTCGTAAAAAGCTTTTTCTACTACCAGACTAATATCCAACCGTCAGTCAATGAGTTCGAGCTGTTGGGTTGCGCAAGGGGTCAATGATCTGAAGTCCACCACCACGTCCGCCTCTAAATGGCTCAACAGAATGGTCAAGGTCATGTCTAAAACCCATCGAGATGCCGTGGTATGACCGTACACAGGCTCCAAAACCCTCCAATGAGTCTGACTAAAACCAGTCCTGAAAAAAGGAGCAGGCCAAGATTCAGAGTTTTGATGTTGAGGTAATTTAGTGAGTGAAAAGTCTTAGCAGGAGGTTGTTCTTCACTGACACGATTACCTAAGCCTACTTTTACCCGGCATTCACCTGTTATATATATGGCTGTGCTTCAGATTTCCAGCAGAACATTTCTCACATGGCGATAATAGGAAACATAGCATCAGAAAAGAGTAAGAGGTCAAAGTGTTTTTGAATCGCGGGCAGGCACCGCGGACACACGTCAAATGAAACAATTTATAATTACAAATGTGTGAAACAAAAAAAAAAGTGTGTGGGGCTATAACTCAAGAAAGCCTCAGCTGTTCAAGATGGGGGTTCATGACAGTCAACAACATGTTAATACCTCGCTGAATCCTTCTGTTTCCTGTTTGCCTCCTTACACACGCTCCCTCCTGCTGGTTTAAACCTCTACCTTGGACTCGGCTCTGAACAGGAATTTTTTCCATCATCTGTGAAACGTTGAATGGAATTTTGCCTGTTTTTTTTCCTCTCAGTCAGCTCATACCTTTTTAAATCTCTCAATGAGCAAAGCGCTGCAGCTTCAACCTTTTTAGCATGTGGTCATTTTTAGTCAACCTTATTGACTCTGCCTCTTTGGAGACCGTCAGTCTAGCCGTGAGTTTAAGATGAAAGCACATGTTTGCTTCAGAAAACAAACCAAAAAAATAATCTTCTCATACTTTTTCTTTGTACTGCAGCCATATTTTTCACTATAACAATGTCCTGCTGGAGGCCTGCGATACACCCACTTTTATAGCAGGTGAACAATGGCTACTGGTGCATTTCCTCAAACAAACCTCAGTGTTAGTGCTCCTTTTCAACACGTGCTTCAGTGGAAGGAATAAAACTTAAGGAAATCTGACCTTTTGTTCAAAAAGGAGATGGCATGGTCAAGCAACAAATTTGTTTAAATTTGACTGCTGACCTAAATCTAGTGCTGAATCCTAAACATGTCTTTGTTTTATTTTGCACATTTAAACTTGTTCTGAGTTGGAACAGAGCCTAACTTGCAGTGTCTTGTAAAAGTCTTCATAACCCCTCCATTTTTATAATGACATTTTATGTCCTAGACCAACACAAATGAGTGCATTTTAGTGAAACCTAAGAAAAAATGCTAAATATTTTCCAAGTCCCCCCACCCCCAAGTAAACATCTGAAATGTCTGGTCCCAGACAGCTCTAAATAAGATCATCAAAGTGTAATTTAGTTTCAGCACAAGAACAACCATTTTGTGACAGATTTAAATGCTAGTCTGAAAGCATTTGTGAACAGACTGCGAATAAAAACACAGGAGTACGTCAGGTTTGAAGTTGCCGAGAGGTTCTGAAACAACATCTCAGTTCAAACGGTCATAAAAGAGTGGAGCTCAAATGCAAACCTATCAACACATGAATGTATGCATAGGTGATTACATTTTTATTTTTTGTTGCATAAATCCAAACCTGTAAAACAATGTATCACAATTTCCTCTCAGTTTTAAAGACAGGTTTCACAAACCTAAACTGAGTTTCAAAGAATCTGTACAACGAGATTCTTTGAATCAGTCTACGTTAGACCAGAATAAGTATATGTATGACAATGTTCATGGTCCTCTCAATTTGAACTTGTCTTGATTGCCACAAAAACTCTAAAAAAAAATGTAGGTTTTGAACCAGAGCTGCCAAGATTCGTTCCAGATTCCTTAAAAACATTGTTTTAGTGTAGCCTAGAAATACCAACTTTGTCATTAGCCAGCCACATTTTTTTAAAGGTTTTGTTGGCTCTAGTGAAAGTAGATTGACAGGAAACAGAGTAATGAGAGAAGGGGAAGACATGCGGCAAATGTCGCTAGGCCGGGAATTGAACCTGCGACCACTGCCACGAGGACTAAGGCCTCAATACATGGTTGTGCTTTTCCCCTGCGCCACCACAGCACCCCACATTTTTTCTGACCATGCTTCCTCTCTGCACAATACAGGGGGCCACCCACACACTATTGACTAGTGATTAACTGAGGAAAGACCTTTTCTGTCCCTTTCTCTATTTTTCCCCCCACTCCTGTGGCCCTCAGACTCAGTTGAGCCTTGGATTAAGAGTTTTATCACCCATATCAAAAATCCACACCAACTGTCCATGTAAGCTGGACTGTTGGGAAGGAAGAGCATTGATCGCAACTCTAATAACCAGAGGAGGTCCGAAGATACACAGCTCAGTCAGAAAAATCTGTTGATGGGCCATTTCTGAAGAAAACCACATTAAAAAAATCCTGTCTGAAGTTTTCCCTGGAAAAGGAAAATAGCAGATGATGATGATAATAATAATAATAATAATCAGAATAATAATAACAAGAAGAAGAAGACATACTAAATTACAACCCAGAAGCCATAAAAGATGAACACCATGATACCACCACCACATGTTCCACAAACAATAAGCCGGAAAGCTGTGTTTCCCTCAAACGCAAACTAGAAAGTTTTTTTGTTTTTTTTTTCCGTCTTGTTCAACGAACATGCTACGAGGTGTGATTTTTGCAGACTGGGAACCCTGAATAAAGATCTTTTAGGGCGAAAAAAAAAAAAAGAAGATGATTTTCTTTTGCCCCCTGCCACGTTTACATTAGTTATTGTGTGCAGCCCTATCCTCAGAAAATCCATTTCGGTTATTTTCCATTTTCTTTCTGCGCTGAACAAAAACTGTCACATGAGCAACACAAAATCACATCCTTTGATAATTTAGGAGAAAGGTGTTTAGAGAAGGCAAAGCCTGCCTCTTTAAAATGTCTGGGCCAGAGTTGCAGTTGGATTAACTAAACAAGCAGCACTTAGGAACAATACAATGGCATATTCTCAGTCACCATAATCCTTATAGGTATTGCAAGCACTTTCATATGACTCTGCAGAGAAAAGGCTCCAACAATCTGTGAAGAAAGATTTTAGCTGCCGCTAAAAGAAACAGCACAAATGTCAACTGTAAGTAGATATTATTGTTTTATATCCATATTTTGGTTATGTTTCATTCCTCTCTAAACCTCTGAATGAAGTGTGAAGTGTGTTTTCAGTCGAAGCTGTAACGTTGTGATGGATTGTAGTTCTGGAAGCGTCTTTGGAGGAAAGGTATTTGGCTAAACAGATGACATATTAGCCAAACGTTTCCCACCTACTGTTACTGTGTTGTCGGATTTAGTCCATTAGCGAGAGGACCTTAGCGAGCTCATTATTGTCTTTATAAATAATAACAGTGTTTTAAGCGAGATAATTTCTCTAATAGCAGGGACCAACCGAAAGCTCCCTCATTGCAAACAGGGTTAGTTTGACTGATTTCTTTGCTTTCTGACTGTGGCAACTCCTGCAAATACAACAGGATGAAACGTAAGAAGCAACCGCAAAATGACCTCCATTTGTATGCTTTTACGTCAACTGAACATCTTTTATTATTTCATAAACTACTCTCGACTTTCTCCTTTAAATTCCACATTTTTTAGATAAGAAATTGGTTCAGAAATCAATATTTGTGGGATCAACTCTGATCAGAGCTTTCGTGTGTCTTGTCATCCAGCCTTTCACATTATGGTTTGCGTCGTGCCACTCATGATACAAATCTCCAAGCAGATCAGCTATGTTTATTTAAAACCCTTTAACTGTCATGAGGATTTTCTTCCAGTCTTGATTCTATCAACAAATCTAACCATTATGCAAGTGTGGCTAGGGGGAAAAAAAATGCCACGAGACCTGTTTGCAGTTGTCACATGATGAAAGGCACAGCAATCCCAGCATGTGGGATAAGATGCTCTGGTCAAACCGAATCCTTTCACCTAAATGCAAAATACTGTGAGTGAAGGACATGTAAAAACATATTGGTGGCACCATCTTGATGTGGTGATGCATGTTCTTTGCAAGAACACATAAGTTGGACAGTGTTGATAGGTAGCTGGATGGAGGTAAATACAAGGCAACACCGGAAGATAACCTGGTAGAGGTTGCGGAAGTTCAATTCCCAAAGGGAATGCATTTATGTACGTATGTCAGAATGAGCCATTTAAAGTCCTGGTGCAAAACATCAACGATTAATGTCTCCAGCCTACTCAGGTGTGTTTGGTTCATCTTCCGCTTGGTTATATTCTAGAAGTTTTCAATGTGTTTCAGTTCAGGAGATGGAATGGTTTGGTCCTGCATGTTGGTGGACCTACCTGTGTGGCAATTAATTTTTCTGCTGGTAAAAGCCAATCCTCAGAGTTGGGTAACATTGCCAGAGCACAAGTAAGCAAGCTTCCTTTAGTGCCCAGTGATTGCCGCACTAAATTAATCACACCGGCTTTTAGGTATCACTTGGCCTCCGTTAAAACCTTTAGACAGCCTATGTGTTGAGCTCAGTTGAAACTCGACTCGGTGAAGATGATCGTACTCCTGTCCAAACTTCAGCGTGGTTCTCATTTGGGCATTTTTATAAGCTCTACCCCATCAAAGCCGAACCTCTGGGAAAGTGTTGTGAACCAATACTGTACTCTTCAGCATTGATGTTATTCAATATTTCCATTGACTGTTGATGTCATTAAATGGTTCCTGAAAGACATTCGAATGAGGTGGCAGTGAATGTAGCCAGTGGCAAATCACCTTCACCCTTTAACTTTGTTGGCCCCGATAACTCAACCACTGCCTTAGAAATTGCAGAGGTGAAAGCAAAGTGATGCTGCCTGTATCCTTCTGTGAACAAAGTCAGAATTACCGCCGATTTGCCTCCCAATAAATGTTTCCTTACCATTGTCTAATGGTTACCGTAGGGCTGTTGTCATTTTATCCAGTAGTTCCTAATCCTGGAAGATAGTTATGACTTTCATAAGTTCCTAGTTAGTTCAGATGACCACCTAAGTTTTTCCTTATGTAGGACTATGTGTACTTATGCTGAATGAGTGCCAAACATGTGGAGGTGCTGATTGAAAAGATTAAGAAACTCTGACAGTTTGTCTTAAAGAGTTGTACAACTGCTCGTAGTCTCACTTTTTTTGACCCGTCAACCAATGTTTTGCCTTAAAAGGAGCTCCATATTCTCAATTAAGACTGTAGAAGCCTAAATTCAGTTTTTGTTCATTCAGACTTTAGGATAAGTTATGTTCATATTTCTTATTATAATTTGTTTATTTGGATAAAAATGATAACTGGTTAAATCTATTGCATAGTAATTTACTATATTTGACTACACTTAAGTCTTGAAAATTTGCATATCTAATTGGAATTAAGGATTTTAGGGTGTGGCTCTAAAATGCTCGTGCTCTGTTCTCGATTGTTGACAGATTGACAAATCCACCTTCCTCTGTTAACCGTGAATTTTTCTCCTCTGAGGCCTGTGACAAATTTGCCACTTTTTTTATAAATAAAACTGAGAAAATAAGGGAAACAATAAACTCCTCTGTGACTGCTGTTGGGAAACAATTAACTATGTTTTCCCCTAAACAGAACTTACCTATGATGACCCATTTTAACCTGATCACTCAAAAGGATTTGAGTTACACTTTACATTGTATGAAATCATCCACCTGTTCCCTTGACGTCATACCCACCAGTTTATTCTTAAAGGTCTCAGAGGTTTTGGCTCCGGACCTTTTACAAATAATTAACAAGTCACTCTCCTCTGGAGTGTTTCCTCAGGCTCTAAAGACTGCGGTAGTTAAACCACTTCTCAAAAAGCATAATCTAGACTCATAAATTTTAAGCAATTATCGACCAATTTCAAACTTACCTTTTTTGTCTAAAATACTAGAAAAAATTGTTTTTCAGCAGATAAATGGCTTTCTGGCCCTGAACAACTGTTTTGATGTCCATCAGTCAGGCTTCCGTCAACATCACAGCACTGAAACGGCTCTTGTCAAAATATTCAGTGACCTTCGTCTAAACACTGACCGTAATAAAATGTCAATATTAGTTTTGCTTGACTTGAGTGCTGCATTCAACACAGTCGATTATGATATTTTATTATCTCGATTAGAAAATTGGGTTGGCATTTCTGGTATAGTACTCAGCTGGCTTAAATCTTACCTGTCCAACAGAACCTTTTGTGTGTCCATAGGCAATTTTAAATCCAAACTGAATGAAATTACATATGGAGTTCCCCAAGGTTCCATCCTGGGGCCGCTTCTTTTTAATATCTATATGCTTCCATTAATTCAAATTATACGAAATAATAAGATAGACTACCACAATTATGCCGATGACACACAGCTATACATCAGCCTTTCACCAGGAGATTACAGTCAGGTTCAAATACCCACTAAATGTATTGAGCAGATTAATGTCTGGATGGGCCAAAACTTCCTCCAACTAAATAAAAATAAAACCGAAATATTAGTGTTTGGGCCAAAAGAGCATAGACTAAATATAATCACCCACCTTCAGTCCATTGGATTAAGATGTTCTGACGAAGCCAAGAATCTGGGGGTGATCATGGATCCTGATCTGAACTTTAATAACCACATCAAATATATCATAAAAACATCATACTACCATCTAAAAAATATTGCTAAAATTACACGACTCATGTCCCCACAAGACTCTGAAAAATTAGTTCATGCCTTTGTTTTTAGTAGACTCGATTACTGCAATGGAATTTTTACTGGATTATCAAAAAAAGCAATAAGACAGCTCCAGCTTCTGCAGAATGCTGCTGCAAGAGTCCTAACTAAAACAAAAAGAGATCAGCATATCAGTCCAGTTCTAAGATCCCTGCACTGGCTGCCTGTTGCTCGAAGAATAGAATTTAAAATCTCCTTAATGGTTTACAAAGCACTTCATAATAGAAACCCAGACTACATTTCTGATCTTCTTCAACCATATGTACCACTCAGACCTCAGAATCAAACCTTCTAACCATTCCAAGAGTCAGAACTAAACACGGTGAAGCAGCTTTTAGTTTTTATGCTCCAACACTCTGGAATAAGCTTCCTGCTCACTGTAAGACTGCCCCTACCTTGAGTTTATTTAAAACAAGGTTAAAAACCTTCTTATTTGACGTTGCCTATTCTTAAATTTTTATTTATTATTATTATTATTATTTTTTATTTTTTAACTATATTCAAATTTGTAATGTTTATTTTGTTTATTTTTATTCTGTTGTATGTTGTTTTAACTTCTTTGTACAAGCACTTTGAATTGTCTTTGGCTGAAAGGTGCTATATAAATAAAGTTGCCTTGCCTTGCCTTGCTAGCCAGAGTCAGTTGGGCAGTTGGAGTGGAGCCACACAGTTTTTTGACCTCACTCTCTTTCCTTTTAAATTGTCGTTTCTCTTTATTTTTTGTGGAAAGGTAACCTTTGTACCGCTTTTATTATTATTTCTGAAGTAAACCATTCAACTATATTAAGAGGACCCAGTCCCCTTTTTTCGTCATCAAGTGGACCGAATGGGAAAGACGGAGAGCGTCAAGCTTATGGCTTCATTATTTAGGAAACCACAAAGACTATAATGCACTACTGGCTCATTTTTTTGATTGTAGTCCCCACCAACCTCTTGTGATCAGATGCTCCTGACTGAACAGAGGAATGTTACAAGAACTCTCTTTTTGCTTATTTCCCTGTAAACAAGCCAGCTCTTATAACTTTGTTGCATAGAACAAAGCCATTTTCTCGCAGAATTAGTGTTCCTTGTACTCCCAGTTGTGCATTTCAATGCACTCCCAACACTTTTCCTAGTGACTCACGCTTATGAACATTTGGGAGCTTTTCCTCTGTTTTCTCTGGCAGATCAATGTCCGAGTTACAACAATGGACGCGGAGTTGGAGTTTGCCATCCTGCCAAGCACGACTGGCAAACAGCTTTTTGACCAGGTACAACGGGTGTGTTGCAACCAGATAGGAAGTCTGCTAGAAAAAAACAAAACAAAACAAAGAATGACCCTGATCCCACCCACGGATGTGCTTAGGTGGTGAAGACGATCGGACTAAGAGAAACATGGTTCTTCGGCCTTCAGTATCAGGACAGCAAAGGCTTCTCCACCTGGCTCAAGATGAACAAGAGAGTGAGTTAAAAGTCTGAAAGGCTTTGTATCGCCCTGCTTGTGTAAACGTCTGTGTTGTTTTTTTTTGTTTTACCCTAATGAGGCTAATTAGTATCTACTTATTCTTAAACTCCACCACTTTGGGGCATCAATCCCAGGTGACGGCTCAAGATGTGAAGAAGAACAACCCCCTGCTGATTAAGTTCAGGGCCAGGTTTTACCCGGAGGAGGTAGCCGAGGAGCTGATCCAGGAGGCAACGCAGCGCCTCTTCTTCCTGCAGGTCGGACCGCGCCGTGTCTTTGTTTCCTCCCGACAGAAAGGAATTACGTCCTCCAGCTGTCGAGCATCTCGCTTGTCGAAACAGAAGCAACAGTCGTCCTCTAATATTCATGTATAGTAGCCCACGAAGGAAATAAAGAAAGAAAACTAATTCAAACAAGATGTAGGACCTCTCTTAATGACCGGCGAGGCTTTCATGATGACTCACACACAAATTCTAAACCCACATGGGTGTTCTGTATAAGACCAAACAAAAACAAAGGACAGTTTCATGTGGAAGATATGCAGTTTCTTGCTAAAGTAATCATACACCTCACACTTTTTCTCAGTTTGTCTCACCGCGACTACAAAAAAACGTCAGCGCATTTTAACATCTGTTTTTTTATGTGATACTTTTACATAAGGAAAATTCGATATTGTTTTCAAAACGTCGACGAACAAAAATGTAAACAGCGTGGTGTCAACCTCCCATCGTGTCAGAACCACGCTTTCACAAAGAGACGCATGCTCTCAGTATGATGCTACATGATACACTTTGGATGGAGGTTCACTAAATGTCTCTATTTAGTTCCTTGTATTTTCCCTGACCCTACAGAAAATCTGAACCACAGCATGATGCTGCCACCACCTTGTTTTGTCACGGGGATGTTGCGTTCAGACGATTTCCGTTTTTATTTTTCTACAAAATAATCTTAAGTTTTGCAAGTAGATCAAAAAGCCACATTTTGGTCTCATTACAACTTTTATTTAGGGAAGGCAGAGTAAAAAAAAAAGATTGGGGGAAAAAAAAAACTACACGTCACTTTTCAGACTTTTTTTTTTTTTTTTTTGTAAAAACATTCGAGATCATTGTTACTTTCCTCCCAGTTCACAATAACGTGGCACTCTGTGTTGATTTCCACGTGAAATCCCAAAAGAAAACACACCAAAGTTTGCAGTCGCAGTGAGACAAAACAGGAATAATTCAAATACTTTTTGTAAGGCGCAGAGTCTACGCACATGCGTTGTTTTCTCAGGGAGGCAACAAGTGAGTGCATTGTACCTTTCCCCCAGGAGCCTTTGTCTCTTGTCCCGGTTTCAGGTGAAGGAGAGCATCCTGAACGACGACATATACTGTCCGCCCGAGACTGCAGTGCTCCTGGCATCGTATGCAGTGCAAGTCAAACACGGAGACTACAGCAAAGATTATCACGTACCGGGATACCTCACCAAAGAGAAGTTGCTGCCACAGAGGTAGAGCATCCCGTTCATATAAGTATAAACCAAAAGGTTCACCTTAATTCCAGTCCCAGTCACCTGAATTCTAATCGGTGTGTCCTCGTTCCGGATAAAACCAGGGTTTTGGAGCAGCACAAGCTGAATAAAAATCAGTGGGAGGAAAGAATCCAGGTGTGGCATCAAGAGCACAAGGGAATGCTGAGGTAGGGAGATCGCAGTGCGAGGAGAGTTAATGGGCTTTCAGCAAACCTGTGTTTCGGCATGCCATTAAACCGCAAATCACCGCAGGGAGGACGCAATGCTGGAGTATCTGAAGATAGCCCAGGACCTGGAGATGTACGGGGTCAACTACTTCAACATCAAGAACAAGAAAGGGTCCGAGCTGTGGCTGGGGGTGGACGCGCTGGGGCTGAACATTTATGACAAGAAAGACAAGTAGGTTGCAGCTGGCTCCAAAAACCGCCGCAGATTTACCTCAGTTCGTCAGAACGCATCGGTTTGACCAAAACATCTCATCTGCTGCGAAACGACTCGCCTGCTAATGTTTCCGCAGGATGACCCCAAAGATCGGCTTCCCCTGGAGTGAGATAAGAAACATCTCATTCAACGACAAGAAATTTGTCATCAAGCCAATTGACAAGAAAGCCCCGGTAAGTTAAAACCCCAAAAAACGCAACAAAAACACAGTGCATACGTTCAATTTCAGTAGCATCTTTGGGGAAAAGCGTGTCATACCCCCTCTTTAAAAGAATAATAATAAAAAAATAAGCACACAAACCCCACTTAAAATAATGCAAAACTTTTCAGATATGTGATTTAAAAGAATTAAAAGAAAGAGTAACAAAACGAAAAACTGTGACATAGAAGTCCGGAGAGATAGGTGACATAAGGATATCGAAAAGATTAAAAGGGAAAGTCTATAAGAGTGCAGTGAGACCAAGACAGGAGACTGAGCTGGAGGTGTCAGAGTTGAGGAAGCGGAGATTTTCATCAGGACTGACCAGGATGAAGAGGATTAGAAATGAGCAGATCAGAGGAACGGCTAAGAATGGGCAGTTTAGGGAGAGGAAGTTGGAGACGAGGTGAGGCTGGACATGGACTGAGCAGCCGGAATAAGAATTCACCATGACATGAAATTCCCCCTTAAACACAATATTTGTAGTTCTGATGTTTTGAAACGTCTTCATGTATTGAGCTAAAAAGAAGAAAAACAAATTACGCTCTTTCTCCACTAACTAGCTAGAACTTGGAAAGTGGAAAGTTTTTTTTTGTTGTTCTTTTTTTGCCTTCTGAGGAATGGAGATTTGTATCTCTTTAACTGTGTCTGTAAACAGGAGGTGTGACAGAACCCATTTGATTCTGGTGAAAATATCAATTTGCAAAAAGCACAAATTACAGAGAGTAGAATTTCAACAGCAGCTGCTACTTGATCTCATCTACAGACATGAGCTCTGCCTCGGCAGCCCCGTCTTTTGACTCCATGCCCAGATTTAGGGAATCATCCAAGAGATTGGGAGGGATGTGGTGGGGGGGGGGAGAGAAAAAAAATTCTTCAAAAAAAAAAAAAATCGTTTTAGATCCAGACCCATCGCTTTATTGGGGGATTAAAAAAAATAAAAATATCGGTATGTCATTATGGCTAAAAGCATTTGCTGATTCCTTTGATGCAGGACTTTGTTTTCTATGTACCTCGTCTCCGCATCAACAAACGCATCCTGGCATTGTGCATGGGAAACCATGACCTGTACATGCGCAGACGCAAACCCGACACCATCGAGGTCCAGCAGATGAAGGCCCAGGCCAGGGAGGAGAAGAACAAGAGGCAAATGGAGCGGTAAAGGAGGCTTAAATAACACAACTCTGTCATTTGATTTTTTTTTTTTTTTTTTTTTACAGTCTACTTTGTGTTCTCTCTACTTTCAAAAAGCAAAAAAAAAAAATAAGAAAAGAAAAGAAAACTGTCAGGAGATGAAGTTTTTCTAATGTGTATTCATGCACAATTCTCCTTGTCAGGGCTCTGCTCGAGAGCGAGAAAAAAAAGCGAGAAAACGCCGAGAAGGAAACGGAGAAGATTGCCCGGGAGACCATGGAGCTGATGGAACGATTGAGACAGATTGAAGAGCAGACAAAGAGAGCTCAAGACGGTCTGACGACTTTCCCACTACAAACCGATACAAACCTCAGTTTCATAGGGTTGTTTTCTGCTAAAGAGCATTTAAAAAAAAAAAAAAAAAAAAAGAATCCAGATTCACAAGTTTAAACAGGATTGATTTTTTTATTTTTATTTTTTTAGGATTCCTGTAGAATAAACCATGTATAAGCCTCTCTCTGTGTATGTGTGTGTGTGTGACCTGCACATGTGGGGATGTTGCTTTAGAGCTGGAAGAGCAGACCCGCAGAGCCCTGGAGTTGGAAAAGGAGAGAACAATCGCTCAGGAGGAGGCAGAGCGTCTGGACTACGACCGCAGAGCTGCAGTGGAGGCGAAAGCGGCCCTGCTGCACCATTCCGAGACCCAGATCAAGAGCCAGGAAGGCCTGGTATTCACGCACAATGCACATTCTGTTGTCCTTCATC
The DNA here is from genome assembly GCF_001444195.1 of Xiphophorus couchianus. Taxonomy (NCBI): domain Eukaryota; kingdom Metazoa; phylum Chordata; class Actinopteri; order Cyprinodontiformes; family Poeciliidae; genus Xiphophorus; species Xiphophorus couchianus. Next base: position 23,607,463 of record NC_040250.1, on the reverse strand, counting down.
TTTGGTTGAACAGAATAAAAGCCTTGAAGGGGCCAAAGGGGGTGGTGGGGCTGATGAACCTGAAATACATCCAAACCTTTCAAGATTTATAGATCTGGGCCTCAAAGTCAGAACTGAAAGGTTTACGGTTATGTAAAATAAATAATAATAAAAAAAAAAAATTCCAGCATGTAAATACGTTGCGCGCGCTCGTTCGCGCTCTCCCTCACACTTCGCACGCGCGAGCAGAGCACAATGACCTTAGATCAGAAGCACTCTTAACTCTTTCTCCATTTGTGTGCATGGTTTGTGCAGGCCACTGAGCTGGCTGAGCTTACCACTAAGATCTCCCAGCTGGAAGAAGCCAAGAAGAAAAAGGACGAGGAGGCGCAGCAATGGCAGAAAAGGGTGAGAGAAAACTGGAGAGGGGATAGAGGATGAAAGAGGGATGTGTGGCGGCGGGTCTGTGTCAGGTGGAAGATGACTGTGAGCCAGAAAGCAGGTATGTTTTCATTGTGTCCTGTCAGCAGCAGTCCTGGGTGATGGCGTTTGATCTAGGAAGGGATTCTGTTTCGAATGCAGATTTCATTTAGGGGCCACGTAAAGCGTATGCAAAGCAAATCGGAGCGCAAATATTGCTTTAAGCCCGCATGTAAAACTTAGGAGTTATTGCTGCGCAAAACTGTCCCAGCTTATTATGAACATAAAGTGGCTAAGATACAAACATATCATGACTACACTGCAAAAAAAAACCCCTAAATGTTACCAAGTGTTTATTTTTGTCTAGATTCTACACTTGAAATAAGACAAAACTAGCAAGTAGCTTTTCAGCATGATATATGAGCTTGTTTTTAAAAGGTAATTCTTTAATATTGATCAAAAAGTGTTAATTACACTGGCAGATTTGAGCACTTATAATATGGGAAGAATGTCTTGTTATAAGTGACATAATCTGCCAGTGGAACTTGTACATTTTTCATCAATATTAAGGAATTCTTGACTTAAAACAAGCTTTGATATATTTCTTAAAAGTTGACTGTAAGTGAGTTTTGTCTTATTTCAGATGTACTAGAAGGTAGGCCAAACATACTTGATTTTGTGTTTTTTGCAGTGCAGGAATCCAAAAGGTAACGAACAAAACAAACTAAGTTAAACGATCCTCCTTAAAATCAAGCAACTCCATATTTTTGGAGCAAATCTGCAGGCCAACTCCAAAACGTCGTAGGCTCCAACCACATGGCCTCACCGTGTGTTGACAGGCCTTGATGGTAGAAGCTGATTTGGAGCGAACCAAAGACGAGCTGAAGACTAAACTAATGGGTGTCCAAATCCAGAACTCTGCTCACCCCCACATGCACGAGCACGACGAGACGGACGAGAGCAGCGCCGAGGCGAGCGCCGAGCTGACCGCCCCCGGCATGGTCTGCGACCGCAGCGAGGAGGAGAGGGTGACGGAGGCGCAGAAGAACCAGCGGCTGCAGAAGAACCTGAAGGTGAGAGGGTGTGTTTTTTTTCCAGAGGTTTCAGAAAAAAAACAACAAACAAACAAACAAAACAAAAACGGCTCACTGCCCAGGGTGCCGCTCCGTTTGGGTTGGTTGGAGGAGTCGCAGCTACTTAACTATCCTTTTTTACGAGCCGAGCAACATCTCTGTTGCTTGTTAGCGCGCCAACACCCAACGCGCCAAGGCGTTGGGTGTTTTTTACGAGGCGTGTTCACCACCACTGACTAATGCGGCGCTGATTCATAGCTTCTGATTCAGCATTAGTGAACATTTTGCAGTTTTTCTTCTTCTTCTTTTTTTTTTTTAAGTTTAAAAAAAAAACTCAAACTGGCCTAAACTGGATAACTGAACTCTGAACAGAGCTCCTTTAAAGGCCCTCGAGTGCCGTGACGACGCCCGCGTCCGCCGCGGACCCGTCGGGTAGCGCCTAGCGTGCCGCGGGTGGCGGCTACGGGGCTAAAACCCGTTTCAGACTCCACGAAACCTACTCTTGTGTTGGTGCAAAGGAGCAGAAAAATGTTTATTATCATTATTACCGTGAATCTTTTTAATGTGTCTGCGCAACATGAAAGCGAAAATTGTCAGTGTTCTTAAAAAAAGAAATTATTGTTAAATCTCCTGCCTCGACTTGCCTCGTCTCGCTCCTCTGACATCAGCGCACGAGGAAGAGGTGCTCCTGCTCGCCCAGGGCGCTGTTCATGCAACAAGCACCACTGGTTCCAGGAGTCCTGGTCCAGCTACAGGTTAAACGTTCCCGAGCCGCATGGAGCTTTTAGGAGATTAAACAAATTAATTTTGAAATGCACTTTCTGGGAACCGCGTTTTGCGAATTAGGAAAGCGCTCCTGCTGAAAGGGGAGACAAATGTTGCAGACAGGGAATGAGCAGTTTTTATTAGCAGATAACATAATCAAGCCAAACAAGGCTGCATTAAGAGGGACAAATCCTACTTCTTTCTAAATACAAAGCTTTAGCTCTGTTGGCAAGCTGAGAAATCTGCACAAGTCCATGTTAACACATAGGCTTAAGCCCTTTCTATTTATAAAAGTAATCTAAGAACAGTGCATTCATGACTGTAATAGTACATAACCAAAAAAATAAAAATATTCAAACCCCTTGAACTTATTCAGATTTTCTCTGCTTTTATTGGGTTTTACATGATAGAACAACACAAACTAGTTGGATCGTTGTGGAGCGGAAGAAAAACAAAACGTGGCAGTTGTTTCTTTGCAAAGAAAAGCATCTTAAAAGTGTGGAGTGTGTGTCTGCATTCTGCCGCCTTTGCAATTTTTACGTCAAGATAAACAGCCGGAGAAGGCCTCAGAGGTGAGGGAGTCGTGGAGAGAATTTCATCTGGGTTATAAACGATAATCCCAAGTTTCGAACATCTGACGCAGCTAAAATTTACAAACTGAAAAATGGAAAAGACACGGAGGTCTTCCTGAACTGACGGGGTGAGACGCACGATTAAAATCACACATGAATACGCTTGTTAACGGGATGAGTCGGTAGCAACATCCGGTTGTTACATTACACGACTCGTGCGTTGAAAGAATAATGTGGTTCCACGGTAGTTTTGGAGAAATATCGCTAGTTTTGATACAGATGGAAAAAAAAACCAAATCACCTCAGGCAAGCGCACAAACTTTTTATAGAAAAACGTGACTCTGTGAAATGGACGTGTTTCCATTAGGCAAATTTATTTTTCCTAATTCCAATTTGCACAATCATACGGATGATTGGAAACGCGGCTTGTGTTTATCCGCGAGGTTGACCCAGTCAAAGCCCCAGCCTGAAATCTAACTGAGTCTTTGTGGGAAGACTTGAAAATTGCATTTTATTAGCAAAAAAATGTATTTTTTTCCCTTTCGCTTCACAATAACGCCGTTGTTTATTCACACAAAACCCTAATAAAATCCATTAAAGTGCGGTTTTCAATGTCTAAACGTGAAAATTCGCATTCACAAATAAAGGCAGTGCTTGTTGAAACGGCTAATGAGCATTTTTCTTTTTTTCTTTTATTTTATTTGAGCATACGTTCATTTAACTAACCGAAGCTGTCCTCTGTGATAAACAGAAGAGATTACGAATCCATTCAAGAGGAGCAGTGACTGGTAGTGATGTGTCGTTCGCGAACGATCCGGCTCTAAGAGCCGGCTCTTTGAAGTGAACGATTGGAACCGGCTCCACAATGGGAGCCGTTTTAGGATCCTATTTGGGAGCCGGGTTTTTTTCTACAGTATATCGCTGTCTCTCCGCCTCCCTGTCGTTGTGCTTGTGCTCTGCAAGTGCCAGAGCCAGAGCCGCACATCGTTTTTTTTTTTGTCCTGCGGTGCCTCGCTGTCTCTCCCCTCCTTCTCCCTCTCCTTCTGCGTTTTGCTCTTCTGCCAGTGCTAGAGCCGAGAGTTTTTTTCCCCTCGGTCGGTCCACTGCCCTCATGTCAAGCGTGTGCTCCACACATCTGACCAATCACACATAGTTTCAATTAATAATGTGGCGGGAAAACACTGAAAAAAAAGTTTATCTCCACTTTTTTTGTGGAAATGGCAGGCAATTGGCCAAGCTATATAGCGTTCGTCGGCAGGTGTTTATGTACAGACACTCAGCGTCAAGAAGCACAGAAAGAAGGGGAGTCAGTGTGAGAACTGAATAGGTGAAAATAAATGAGTGACAGAAAACGGAGCAAGATTTGGACTCATTTTAATGCTACATCAAGCTCCAGGGCAGAGTGCAGACTGTGCAAAGTCAGCATTTCCTATCTGCAGGCTCGACAAACAACCTGCACAGGCACATGTGGACATCACACGCATCGGTATTGCTGTAGCATTGTTATGCAGCATTTTTACTCATCATAAGTGCTTAACAATGTCGATAATGAAACAAAATATTATAAAATTAGGTTTAAGCTATTAATTAATTAATAATGTCAAAAATATATATGGGGAGCCGAAAGAGCCGGCTCTCCACAGTAAGAAGAGCCATTAGAGCCGCATCTCGAAAAGGAGCCGAAAATCCCATCACTATTTACTGGGCTGCAGAGTTGTTTTACTCTTGCCCTTTCGGCAAGTTCTTTATTTCCTGTTCTGTGTCAACCGGTTTATACTTGGAAAAGCAAATTTGAAATTTTTCTGAAAGTTTGGTTCGTTCTTTCCTGTTTTTACCCCGGGTTTTGACTCTTTGTGTAAATATGGCAGAGTAATTGCTCCTCCAAATTGTGCTCCACCAGAACTAAGTGCACTTTACATAATTAAACATCGTTGCACTCATGGTACATCATGATTGTTATGATTTTCGATCAAATGCGCGGATCTCGTCCGCCATCTGAACAACATATGGTGTTTTAGAGCAGGCTGGACGAAAAATAACCTGAATAAATGACGCCAATCGAGAGGTTGTTTTTTTTTCGTTTTGTTTTGTTTCGTTTTTTTCTTCTTCTTCTTCTTCTTCTTTTTTGTCAGATGGAACCGTGGGGGCTGGGGTTCGGCGGGGGGAGAGCGTGGCAGAGAGAGGAGCGAGGTTGCTGAATAGTCTCGCAGAATGAGGCAAAAAAAGGAAAGAAAAAAAAAAAGATTCTATTCTCCCTTTTTCGCTTTCAGTTCCTGAGCACCGAGCTGGCCAGAGCCGTAGACGAGAGCAAGAAGACCCCCAATGACCTGATCCACGCTGAGAACGTGAGGGCAGGCCGTGACAAATACAAGACCCTGCGTCAGATTCGCCAGGGCAACACGAAGCAGCGCATCGACGAGTTCGAGTCCATGTAAGACGGCGAAGGCTCAGAGCTGCGCTGCACAGCGAGGACGAAGTGGAGATTTTAGATGAGTAGAGGCTGATTATTACCCTGGAAAACGTCTCGATGTAACCGAATGTGACAGAAAAATAATTTATCACGCTGTGAGTTCTTTGGTGTCTCCTTTTTTTTTCTGTTTTTTTATTTTTTATTTTTGGAAAATAACAAACTGCCCCCTGAAAGCACGTCTCAAGTTCCACCCAGTAGTTGGAAACTTGTATCTTTCTCGCCCTTTGTTCCCCCGCCTGATGTCCCGGACAGTCTGATTACACACACACACACACACCCACACACACACAGAGCTGCCATTTTAAAACGACCGTCCTTGTGAAACATTTCCCCGCCGTGGACCGATCGGGAAAGGATTTTGAGCCGCTTTGCAGGTATTCCATGTTACACTTGTTGTCTGTCTTAGAGAATTAAGAGGGAAAAAAAAGTGAGCTTCTCCTTCAATGTGCCTAATGAGGCATATAGTCGCCAATTATAACTTTTGCCATTCATGTACACAAAACACCGAGTTCCCAGCATCATCTCCTCATCACTGCACTTACAGTTTTATTACCCAGTCTTGCAAAAATGAATGTGTTTGAATACAAATCAAAGATTTGGAGCAGTTCTGTTGGGTCTTTATTCCCTCCCCGCCTCCCCTCCTCTTAATGAATGAAAATACAAAGGTACATTATTATTCTATATTTGTTTGGTTTACTGTTAATAATTGTTTTAAACATGAGTGAATTGTTCACACTTGTCATAATTAGAGAATAAAGAGAGAGTGCACCCTGGGTACATGTCGGTTTATATTTCACTGTGGTTTAACACTTGAGTGGTTTTTTTTGTTGTCTTTTGTAAAACATTTGTGTTTATATTTTTACTCTTTTTTACCCCAAAATGATTCTTAAAAGTAAATAAGAAATCATTTAAACTCAATATACACAAGGTTGTCGCACAGTATAAAAACAAACTTCAGTTTATTTCTTTTGGGACCAACACAAGCTAGAGATGATTTCTTTCTTCTTTTTTATTACAGGAAGGAAAAATGATACACGGTGTCCAAATGTTTCCAAAGAATACTCTAAAACGTCGGGTATCCATTCAACGCATCGCTGCCGCTGTAGAACAACGTGTTCTACGTTGTGTTTTTGGGACTGGTTTTTACTAAACTAAAAGACTGCAACGCTCAAATTTGACATTCTGAATATCACTCGCACCAAACGGACCCTCGGTTGGATTCGGGTAATGGACTTTGACTAGGTCGTTCTAACACATGACCCGCTACACGTTGACTCCAGCCGTTCCATTGTAGCTCCGGTTGCTGAATGGTGAACTCTGACCCCATTCTCAAGTCTTTTTGGAGATTTCTTTCCTTTCCCCTCTTTATTTAGCTGAAGCCATCGTCCACCCAGTTCCAACCAGCCTTCCGGTCCCTGATGAAGGAAAAGCATCACCCACAGCATGATGCTGCCATGTCTTAATTTCGTACCAGAGGCTGCGTACGCAGAGGGACATGTTAGTTTTCTCCTTCAAGCAGCATTTCACATATATCAAAATCCAGTTTTGGAATACATTTCATTCATTTATGAATACATTTTCCCTCTTCTTCTTTTGAATATGAAATTATTTTAACAATAATATTGTATTATTTCCCTTCACAACTCGCCTCTACTATCGTGGAAGAATCCACTAACGTTATAAAAGGTAAAACAGTTCAAGGATTTTTTTTTTTCTTTTTTGTGATCACGGACGTTATTAACTGAGTATTTCATCCGGCCCATGCTTAATGGGGTTTTATCATTTGGAATGATGGGAGGGGGGACAAACAAAACTGTGCAACTGAAGTATGACAGCTGCAGTCTTTTGCTCTTAGGTGTGGACAGTGACATTAAGTGGATTTACTGCCTAATCGCTGCTATTCTCGCGAGATCTATTTACTTTTCGCCCCCCAAATAACAGGGTGGTGGGGGGCCCTCACTCAGATAAGTTACGTTACGGCTCGCCTGTGCACCGCGGAGTTATTGTTCACTTTGCAGCTCTGACAGTGTAGCCAATCAAGGTTCAAAGTCCTCCCACTGCTGTCTCTATCGGTTACAGTTGAGGTTAATTTTAGTAGCGTGCAAACAGCCTAACCCGAAGCGCCGTTCTTGAAAATGGTTTCTTTGTAAGAAAGAAAGAGAGAGGAAAGAAGGGAAGAAAAAAAAAAGTTGTGCAGCGCTTCATTCGCGGATCGGATCGGCGGGACGTCCCTTCCCTTCAGCGACGTCGTCGGCTGATCTGAATTCCCCATCCGCTGAGACGCATGAGTGGAGTCTTACTGAGTAGGCGTTTTCTCGCCGGGAAGGGGGGTGGGGGGGGAAGTGGTTTGTTTGCTCTCCGTGCACTCTGCTTTAACTCCAAGGACGAGAGCCGAAGATGGCCTTTCGCTCCAGGCTGCCCGACCGAGACGAGACGGCAAACTCTCTGAGGATGACCGAGAGGGATCGCATGGAGACCATCGATGCATACGCGTGTCCGACTCTCGAGCTCAGTCGAGCCGTGTCGGTGTCTCTGGGGCTGGACCCGCTGTCGTCTCCTCTCGGCGGTCTGAACCAGTGCCCCAGCAGCGCCTTCGGAGACTGCGAGCCCGCCGCCGCCGGCGGAAACAGTTCCTGCGGTGCGCCGGAGTTGGGCACGCCTGGAAGCGCCAGCTCGGAAGGAAGCAGGCTGGTCCGAGCCGACAGCAGCCTCGGAGTGGACGAATTTGGGGAGGTATGCCACGGTTTGCGGCAGGTGAGCTGCGTGGATCAGTTCAGTTCGGGGGACATGGACGGTGCGCAGTCTGTGACGCGCGGCTCGGTCATCTCCAGATTTGTTTGCAGGGACTCGAGCATGTTCATGAACTCGATAGCGGAGGTTCCCACGACCCCTCAAGTGACTGAAGTTGGATCTTTGAAACCGTACTCCCCCTACTCCGCCGAGGCGAACCTGTACAGAGAGACCCAAGGTGTGTGGTGCGCAACCGAGCGCGCATATGGCGAGCGATCCGAGCCGCACAGAGGCGCATACGACGGACACAGTTTCTTGTGTAAATACTGCGGACAAACCTCTTTCGGACCCAGGCAAGAGTGCGACTGTGTGTGGTACAGGAGAGGTGAGCGGGGCGGTAAAGGCGGCGCGCCAGTTTCGACGGTTCAGGCGTTCGGCCAAGTGGAAAGTTACCCAGACGCGATTCCTCAAGGGCAAAGCGCTTTTTCCACTATCAAGACTGAACCTTCCGTTTGGGTGCACTGCACAGATCGCGGCTTCAGGTAAATTACTGCTTCTGAGTTCCTTTTTTATTTGTTTCAAACCAAGAGGACAATCTTTTTCCAGAGCCGCCAAAAACAAAGTAAGCAACTGCTTAGGGCACCCAGGCCACCCGGAGGACCGCAAGAGTTCTTGACCTCTCACGCAGAATATATGTTGTTTTTTCTTTGCACTTGAATTTTCCAAGTTCTTAGTCATAAAGACCGCCCCATTAAGCCAGAATTCCAACTAGGAGTGTCGGAGAGTTGCTCAGCAGCACCAAACTTTGGATCCAATATGGCTGCCGCCCATAAATCATGGGGAAAGTTGCCAAATGAAAACTATAAATTAGGACACTTGATGATTTGTATCTCGTGAAACCTGTTGCATACACAATGCAGTGCAGTCTCTACTTGTAAACATGTTCTTTTAGTGCTTAGTTAAATTTTTATCAGCTTGTGCTCCTCCTGGTTGTTAACACCACAACAATTAGCTTCATGAGCCTTTAACTCCTGTATTACGGGTTCACAGATCCAAGCTCCTAACTCCAAGAAATCAAACATAATGCATCTTGAAAAAAAAAAAAAAACTAAAACAAAACTAAAACAAAATACTGCCAGATTTTGTAGCTGTGTGTGTCGAGGGGGAGAAAAATCAAATATTGTTCATTGTGATTTGAATTATTTTCTGGCACAGACCAAAAACCATCTCAAAACTTTACGTTTTTAGTTGCTTTTGATTAAATGTTTTTTTTTTTTTAAAGGCATTCCTTCAAAACAAATACTGTGGATATTTTTCTTTTAGATTTAAAGTTTTTAAATTGACCTTAACCGTGTCTTCTTCTCCTTGTGTTGAGCTCAAGTCATATTTTATATCCCAGGTGATTACAAACTAATCAATAATTAAAAGGTAAATAATTTTCCAACCCCCTTCCAGACTCTGCTGAGTGTGCGTTGAATTGCTGCACTCCAGGCACGAATACCAAACCCAGGCTTGTCTCCGCAGTTTATTTACAGCTTCTTTTTTTTCTTCGTCTTCTTCTTCTTCTTCTTTTTATTGAAACGTGACCTGGAAATGGGGTCTCAAATGAAATTCCTGTTCAGGGCTTTCCATACAGTCTTGGGCCGGGTCTGGTCTGGGTCCTGCCACTTTTAATTTTCACGGGCTATCAGTCAATCCCTTCTGCGTATGGTGGAAAACAAAAGAGCAACGTGTTGGTGGGGATCACGCTGCGTTACAGCAACGTTACTGACAGCCATTTACTTTTAAAGCGCAGTGGTGGTGAAACCCCCTGATATCTGATTTCAAACCCAATTTCCCTTTCTGAATCTATTGAAGCCACATGGCATCAATAGATTGTGTGTTGATTAAAAAAAAATCAAAAACGTGACCGTGCCCCCCTTATTGGCCATGACTCGCATTGTTACTTTGTGGAATCATGGCCTGTCCCGCTGCAGCAGCAGCTGCGTACCTACATGAGAACTGCCCCACACAAATCCCCCACCCCTTTTTTTTTTTTTGGCGCTTTTCTGCTCTTGGCCTTGGCCGACCTGCGTTTCAACATACAGCCGTTGTGAAGCAAAGTTCACCCAGTCCCCTCCCCAAAATTTCCAGAAACGTCCTTTTATTTGTGCTGCAGCTAGAGCCGACTTCCAGACAGGGAGTTAATGTATCAGCGTGGCCATAAACAGGAGATACAGCACCTGTTGCTCGGAGTGGAAGAGTCTAAATGTCACGGGTTGCTGATTTCCAGAACTGTGGCATTCTTTAATCACAAATTTTTATTTGTATCTTCTTTGAATTCATCTCTTGTGTCATCGGCTCTGTCTGATAGGGAAACTAGTTGTAATTGGATTGGATTTAAAGGGCTGGTGCTCTAATTCTCCACATGGAACAGATCCCACTGACCTTAATCTAGAAATATATCTGATTTACTGTGTCCTTAAATGCTTTTTTTTATGCATGTTATGACTGAAAGTAATAAAACGGACCCTGAAACACTCTAATATTGTTGCCTCCCCCCACTGTTTATGCATCTTTTAAAACCATTCAGACATTGGTCAGCATTAGGCTGTCATGGCGTGATCACTTACACTTTAATAATTTTTAAAGCAAAAATGCGTCATTAGTAGGGTTTGCTATGGCCCACCACCCAGGGTGCCCTTGGGTTAGTGGGTGGCAAAAAAAAAAAAAAAAAAGATATCACTTACTGACCTGTGCAACATGGAGTGGAGCGTCAACAGTGTTAGAAATAATGGTTGTACACGACTGCTGGCTAATGAAGTTGGTGTCTGCCTCAGTAATCCTGCGCAGGGTTTCATTAGATCTTGGCTGATCCGTCTCTTCCTCTTTTCATCGCCTCTCCGCGAGCGGCTGATTCCGGCTCGAGACGCCTGAAATAACTTTATGGCCAAAGGAAGGAATCTAGGGATGTTATTAATGTGCTTGTGAAACTTTACCGAGGAGTGAGATCCACTGGCCTCGTCGGTGGCGGCTTTTCAGGAACACGGCTCACCACCCAGGGCGCCAGTGTGAAAGGGGGGTGTTGTGCACGGCGGAAAGACTGCGAAGTATATGGCGGCTCGCTTTGGCTGGTTTATAGAATTGGCATCTGATTTAAGATTTCTATTCACCGTTACGTTGACTTGGGGCTTGTGGACTTTTTAATTTGATCAGAATGAAAAAAATATTTTAAAAAAGTTAAACAAAACTTGTGATTTATGAAACCTTTGTTCTGTTTGAGATATCACTCCAAAAAATCCTTGTCGTACTCTTGTGAATCCAGTATTGTGTTCTGCACTTCGAACCAAGGTGGCAGTCAGATGATAACATGATTTAGTTGCTTTATTTAAAACAGAAACTAACAATTTGCTTTGTACTGATGGTATATTAATGTATCACATCAATTATAACAATCTTATCTGTTAAATTTTTACTTTTACTTAGATATGCAGACTTCATAAATAAATCTAAATTAAACTTAGTGACACTTTTCAAATACTTTTTGTGTTATACTCTTTAGCCATAAAGCAATTTGTAGAAGTGGTGCTTTTTTAATGCTCACATCATGAGTGTTTGTAGTTTCTTTCTTGCCCGTGAGAAAAAAAGTAGAAGCTTTCTTTCAGCCAGCTGATTGCAGTGTGCAGCTAACGTGTGGAAGGTGGTAGCGCTGTGTTACTCTACAGCTGGAAAAAAGACTCTCCTGGTCTTTCTCTGGCATCTTATTTAAAGTAGGGCTTCAAAATAAAACCTACGATTTGTTTCAGACCAGATCCAGTCCGTCCCCCCCCCATGTGTGTTTTCTGTCATAGAAAACACATATGACAGAAAATATTTTCAAAGAGTGGCTTTTATTTCAATTATCCTTCCCGTATGATGGAGTACCAGGCCCAGGCTATGAGCCATTTTTGTTTACTCTTCAGAATATAGTCAGAGACCAGAATATTATCAGAGTAAAAATGTAATTTCACTAGAAAGAAACGTCTTAGTTTGTACGGTTCCTCCAATCGTTTGCATGAATGTTTCAAACTCCTGCTACTTATAATAATTTAGTGCTGCGTTAAAATATAAAGTATTGTTAAGTATTTTGTGTTGCCTTTAAAACTAATACCAAAGTATAACTTCACACAGCGCTCAACATTTCTAATTGTAGGTTTTTTGTTATTTTTCTTGTTGGAGTTCTCATAAAAATAGTACTTATTTGTCCTAAGATTACGTATTTATTCCCGTATTATTCCAACTCAATTGTAGTGCTCCTGTATGTTTGTAATATTCCGACTTTATTCTCGCAATTAAATCTAAAAAAAAAAATTGCAGCCATGAAATAATAATCCGTCGCAATGTTGACCTGAATTCAAAGTTAAAACACATAGAACCTGTAAAACACGAGATGGCGGCCCTGGGAGTGCTGACGCCACTTTGGATTATGGGAACCCAAGAACCACATTAATAACAAATAAATAAATCAAAATTTTCCAAAAATTGAATCGTAAAAATTCAAAAATTCGATTAAATGTTAGAATCGATTTATAGCGTCGCCCTAAATTAAACATCTCCGGTCCAAACCATGACGGAAAACTTCAGCGATTCTTGAAACTGGAACATTTTTTAAACCATGGCTAACCATTATAACAGTCACAATTTGCGTGTGTGGGCGTTTGTGTGTGTGTGTGTGTGTGGGTGTGTGTGTGTGTGCACCTCTAGGCACGAGGATTTTTTCCCAGGCGTGTTCCTGTCAGACAGGAGAGTGTGTCAGGTGTGCGGCGACGACGCCTCGGGTTGTCATTACGGAGCGGTCACCTGCGGCAGTTGCAAAGTGTTCTTCAAGAGGGCTGCTGCAGGTGGGAGTGACGCAAACAACACCACAACACACTCACACACACACCCACACACACACACTCATGCCAGCATCCCTGAGTGCACATCAAAATTAAAGTATGCATCCCCTGATTTAATTTTATACACCCACCTACTCTCTAATGCCGTCAGAGCACAGTGACCTGACATTATGAGGCCAAGCAGTTTGTTATCAGTAAACACCCACATGGCGTTGCTATGAGTAAAAGGCCGAGGCAATGTGGATTTTTTTTTTTTTTTTGGTGTGCCTCCAGGAAAGCAGAACCACCTGTGCGCCAGCCGGAACGACTGTACCATCGACAAGCTGAGGAGGAAAAACTGCGCCTCGTGTCGGCTAAAGAGGTGCTTCATGTCCGGAATGAGCCTGAAAGGTACGCAGCTTGCAGGCAATAAAACCTAAAGAAGAGAAATGTACCCCAACAACAACAACCTTTAGTGTAATATCTTCCTCAGTCTAACAGGGTTTTTTTTTATCCAGGACTGGCCTAAACCGAATTTATCTCCCATCTATTTTCCCCTCATCTCTGACCAGCTTTTTCTGTCCCTACAATTAAAATTGCGTCCCCAAAACATTATGCCATCCCGCCGCCCTTTTCCACAGTTGGAGTGGAGTTTTCAGAGTGATGTTCACCATGTCTTCGACACGCCCCAAACACAACTTTTACGGCTTTCTCATTGTTTCTCTTCCAAATATTTTAAGAACACTAATAGTACAGCTAACACTTTCTTCCCGCTGAGCTCTGCAGCACCTCTATAGTTATGTCGGGGCCTTTAGCTGCTTCTCTCCGATTCGTTTTCTCGAAGTTTTGCCCAACGTGCACTTTCTGTTTTTGGGTTTTCGCTTTAAGCCGCGCTTTTAGGTAAACGTTTCCGAAGCTAAACCTCGCTTTAAACGCCACATCTTTCTCCCTGACCTGTCTGCTGTTGGTTCTCCAGTGTTCTCTAACAAACCTCTAAGGCCTTCAGAGAACAGCTGGAGATTACATTACACACAGATGGACTCGATTTACGAATTAGGTGAAGGCAATTTCCTGCATTAGATTTTATTTAGGCCTGTCAGACCAAAGGGAGCTGAAAACATATGCATGCCATACTTTTCGCGGGTTTTTTTTGTGTTTTTTTTTTTATTTGTAAAAAAGAATGCCGAGAAACACGCAGTACTTTGTGTTGGTCTACCGCATGAAACTCCAATAAAACACATTAAGTGTGGCAAAATTCCAAGTTCAAAAGGTATGAACACTTTAGCAGGATGCTGTATTCCCTGCGCACGTGGATAAAGAACGGGTCAGTGTAGTCAAATGCCTAACATTCAGCAGAGCAGAACTGTTCCTGCTAAAATTTAGCGTGACAAATTCAATTCAACGGAGGTCAAAAAGAGCTTTTCTGTCCCTCCTGTCTGCCTGTTGGCCGTCGAAGAGGAACTTAACCGACATGTCGATGATAGGAAACATCACAAAAAGCTTGTGAGCAACGTTAGCCTCATTTGTAGCAACCACGTGCTGCTGTTTTCTTTAGGGACATTATTTGGCGAAAAAGAAAGGGCTCACTTGTAAGTGGCGCTTCCTGTTTCAGCAGTTTATCTTCCACCTGGTGTGTGATTGTAGGCCGTAGGCTGAAGGGAGCCGGACAGACGAGAGGGGGAGAGGAAGAACAGCAGCCTGGTGCCTGGGGGCATGGAGACAGGGAAGGGAAGCACAACGTTGTCTTGGAGCCTGGAAATGCTGCTGCCAGGGCTCAAGGTGGGGAGGATTAGTGGCTCACAAGCTCAAATATCAAAGAGATTTGCAAAGAGTGTGACCATTTTATATATATTTTTATATATATATATAAATCGTTCTTCTGCTTTTGTTTCTGTGTGAACTCCTGCAGGGCCTCAACTTTTAGGGATCCCCCCAACTATGCGCTCCTGCCTCTCCCTGCTCACCATCCTGCAGTCCATCGAGCCCGCCGTGGTTAACGCGGGGCACGACCCCGCCCAGCCGGACAGCCCCGCCTCCCTGCTCACCAGCCTCAACGAGCTCGGGGAAAGACAGCTGGTGACCGTCGTGCGCTGGGCAAAGGCAATACCAGGTAAACCGGTATGAGCCGGGACGAAGGGGGCAGACGTTTATTCGTGAAAAGCACCGCGAGCTGAAAATACCTGCGGCAGCTGTCTCCGTCTCAATATGTGATAAATAACAGCACCGCTTGGTCGGACCTGTTGACAATCCTCCACAGATACGCAGTTACTTGAGTGACTCATCAGATTATAGGGCTATGAAAGTATTCCGAAAGCTGGCACGAGAATCGCGAAGTATCTTTTAGCTCGGTGCGTGACCTCGAAAGGGTTGGGTTTCATTTTAAGAGGTAATTGTAAAAGGTTATAAGCCGTTAATATCTCACCTGCAGCAGATAACTCTCGTGGCATTTTCATTCGGTGTAAGTACGGGCCGGACGGTCCACCTCAGAAGGTATCCAATTCCCCCCCCCCCAAAAATCACAGCACTTTATGTTGGCATTCTGTGAAACATTAAGCAGTTTTCTCATTTTGCCTTTGCGCAATAATTTATCCAACAGCTGAGGATTACTTACACAGGAAGTGGAGGTTGGAGGAGGTGCACCACTAATAATATTTCAGAGTGAAACATGAACTGAGAGAGGAACATGTAAAGCATTTCCCATGTGAGTAAGAAAGCTAGCGTTCCCTTACATTAGCGGTCGCTAATCAGGAGTTGCCCACGTCGGAGAAAGACTCGGAAATGTTTTATTTTGAAAAACAGTTCGCCTCCCCTCCGCCCACCAGCACTCCTACAAGTAACATTTGTCTCCCTGGTATCATCTCTCCATGCCTGTTGGCGTGCTTGACACATACTTATAGTGCAGACATCTGACCCTAATGCAGACAGCTGGTCCAAAACAAAGGATCTCCCTGAAGAATCCACCACAAAGGCCCCCTGCTGAATGGTAAATCTGCTGCCGTGCTAGGCACATCGCCGGTCACATGACCGCAGCGCTTCGTGCCAAAACAGATTTTGCACATGTGTCTCTTTTCGGTGTGTTATCGTCACCCGACGCCCCTGCTTCCACGTATACATGAAATGTTGTCCTGCAACGCGGCGTGGCCCATAACTGCTTCAGTGCCGCCTATAATTTTTGCCTTTTATACAGTTTTTGCATTTATTTCAGGGAGACTCAGACTGGGAAATGCTTCATGTGTTTCACACAGAAAGGCTCGTCATTTTTATGGTCCTCAGTTTCCGTGTGTACAAACATCCAAAGAAAAACACACGGTCGTAAAATATGCTTTACTCAGACGATTGTGAATTTATTGAGATTAGATCTTTGTAAATACATCGTAGACTAAGTGTAGAAACCACGAGAGTTGTCTACTGCAGGTAAAAACACCAACTGCTTGCAAACTTTAAAAAAAAAAAGAAACAAAAAGGCCGATCCCTTAAAGACTGAAGCAGTCTGGTGCAGAGCAAGCTAGCCTGTTCAACTATAAGCCACTAGAGGGAGATGTGTTCTTGTTTAAGGAGATGATAGAGAAATGAAAATGCCCAGCAGGGTCTCCAGTGTGATCTTTGATATTATTATGGTCTATATTATGTTATTCATATTATTATTATTATAGTTTTCCCATTTTCTAAAATGTCCATTTTATTAACAGGTTTCCGTGACCTGCATGTGGACGACCAGATGTCGGTGATTCAGTTGTCATGGATGGGGGTGATGGTGTTCGCCTTGGGCTGGAGATCTTACACGCTCACCAACTGCTCCATGCTCTACTTCGCGCCCGACCTGGTGTTCAACGAGTAAGTCGTGCGAAAAAGTTTTTTCCGTCCCAGACGTGTAAACTTGGAAGGAGTTCTTGGTTGCAAGTTGAGCAAGTTGACTAAAGTTTCCCAAGCCTGTCGCCTCGTCTTAAGAAAACGTGTGAGGGGGAGGAGGAAAAAGTTTGTTTGGGGCGAAATCAGTTGTAATAATCGCAGCGGCGTGGGGGTTTGTTGGAAATATCGAGAGATTTCCACCTGTCACCGTCACTGGGAAGCAGAACCACGGTGGAATACGCGCTTCAGAGAAAGACTGACTAATCAAACAATAAAACTCGTGCGTTTTCAAGACGCGGCGGTAAACAAGTGCGTTCTGATCTTCGCACTTCCTCTGCATCTGATACGCGTGGCCGCAGAGGGATCACCTCTGATGATTTATTCCATTTAATCTCTCTTTTACCAAAGCAGACGTCTCATTGAGATGTTTGCGTTCGTTCACCTTGATAAGCGCTGCAACCTTCCAGCCTCCACCCAAAAACCTGTCTTTAACTTCAACTTTCGTCTTTTGTCTTTGCTTTGAATTTCCCCCAAAAAAAAAGAACAAAAAAAAACTTACTGCCGCTTTTATCACAAATCTCAATGCGTGATATGCATGTACATAGTGTCTTACAAATGCATTCATATTCATAGAGTGGTAAAGCCATTGTTGAAACAAATCTATAAGAAGTCTTGTTTGGAGTTTGTCACGAGTGATGTAGGGGGAAAGCAAACTTCTGGAAGTAGCTGCTTCTGTTAGATGAGACCTAAATGGAGCTTTGTGGCTTACATGAGTTTCAAAAAGCTAACTGTGTACATTGCGAGCGTAGCTCTGCCACTGAAAGACACGGTGTGGTGGCAGCATGTTTCTGATGACTTTGGAGGAGTTGCTGAGGCAGTGTGTTGACATGCAGTCCATAAATCTGTTTTTTATGGAGAAGGAAGTCGATGTCAGATTAATGTTTACCACAAGCCATGATGGTGACACTTGAGTCAGGGGTCGCGTTGACGGAATATTTTCTGTATTTGAGAGTTTTTTTTTTGTTTTGTTTTTGAAACGACGGAAAAATCTCAAGGTCGGCCGTCATTTTGAGGGATTACAATTTACACCCTTGATTACTCGGTGCAGACGTGCGGACATTTTCAACTTACTTTCCGCAAAGAGTACATCCAGCTAATTCAATCAATAAAAAGAAAAAAGAAAAATCCTTCTGAACATCAGCTCTGACATGGACGCCGAACTAAATGCATCTTGCTGACCGGGAGCTGACAGAGTTATGGACGGGACGCTTTGGAGCGCGTCCGCTTCCAAAACGCATTCGAGTGCTGCTTTTAATTCCAGTCTCCAGTGTGGCAGCAGAGCTCAGGCTGGCGTCTAGATCTACAGCCGGAGCCCGACGCGAATTTCGGGCTTTGTCGGCACAAAATTATTTACCTGGATGGACAGGTCGGGTCTGGATTCTTTGGCGCCTTTAACAAGTGTGCAGCACATACAGACCAGATAAAACTAAAGAGAATGCTATGTTGTGAATGCTTGTCTAAACAGAGGAGTAGGCAGTTTACTTTACTGGAGAAAGAAAAGAAGAAAGACACAGAAGTTAATTAGACTGCAACATGTGTAGCGTGTTGGACAACTAAATGCGTACATCTCCCCGCCCTGCTCCGCTCCTGTCAGTCACATGTCCCAAATGATTTACACCTGACTCACCGTGCGGTTACAACAAGCGCCAAACTGGAGCCGGAAGATGAAAAACAAAAGCCAGAGCTCGGGGAAGTGGCTCTGCTTACTCAAATTATTGGTCTAAAAATGAAATGGGGTTGTTTAATTTCATTGTTTGGACGCATTTATTGGGGCCACGGCCAGCGGCTTTTGCAGAGAAAAAGTAAATGTGCTCATTTGCTTGGTGTATGACGGGATCTGGATTTTCTGTTCAACTCGTTGAAAGTCCAAATAAAAATGAAAGGCAACTGAATAACCAGAATTAAATCGCAGTTATGCAATTATTTAAAACTGAATTAATTATTATTTAAATAACAGAATATGACAGAAAGTCTAAATGACAAACAACAAGAAACGTCTAGCGCAACCTTTGGCTCTGGTCAATCGAATTTGTCGGGCAACTGTGTTTGGTCCAAAAACTAACTTTACATTACCCCAAACACAGTATATTTGTAGTGAGACATGGTGGTCGCAGTAATGTGTTGTAAGGAGCAATATTGGAAGACAAGCTGTTAAGAGGCTGTAAAAGACTGAAGAATGGGGCAGTTTTACCGTCCAGCAGGAGAGCAACATTGAGCATACAGACAAAGCTACAAGCAAAGGGTTTTAGACCAAAATAGGTAGTAGTGTCTGGATGGCTCTGTCAAAGTCCAGACCTAAATTAGGATTGAAAAATTGTGAGAGGCGTTGTTCAGAGAGACAACTGAAACTAAGCTACTTTGCAGAAATGAAATGGGCGAATTTCAGTTTCTATCTTTGGGCAAAGGCCCAAATGGTTTGTTATTTAGTCATTAGATATTTACAGAACATTTCAAAAACGATGTGTCATTTTTGTTCTGCTTCACTATTATGCACTACTTTGTGTTGGTAGTGTAAAATCCCAGTAGAAATTACTTTAAGGTGGCGCGGTGTGACAGAGGTATTCTCCGTTTTGTGAGCCACTAAACGTACGCCGCTGCCTTGCAATCTGGTGGACTGCTGTGAGCGGCGTTCGGATGGCGTACAGCCAATCATGCGCCTTCTCAATTTTTCTGCCATTTTGTGTTACATTAGCAAAACACGCGTTCTCTGCGCATTAGACCTCCGTCACTCCTACAGGGTTAATGGATACGCCTGCCCGTGTTGCTGACCCTCATTTTTCTCTGCCTATCTGTCGTTCTCCTTTCCCATTATCCATCTAACTCATTTTTCTCTCACCCCTGCCGCGCTTTCTCCAATCTCCTCTTTTCTTGTCCCCACAACTATTAATCCTCTTCCTCCTCTCTGTATGTTCCTGCCAGAACATCTCCTGGCTTCACACTTCTGCTTCTGTCACACCTTGTATCCGATCACCCCTCTCTCCTCTCTCTAATACTGTGTTTGGTTTTTTTTTCTTCTTCCTCCCACCACCCCAGCCAACGTATGCAAGTGTCCAGCATGTACGAACACTGTGTGAGGATGAAGCTGCTCGCCCAGAGGTTCTGCAAGCTGGAGGTTACCGAGGAGGAGTTCCTCTGCATGAAGGCCCTGGTCCTCTTCAGCATCAGTGAGTCACCCGGGATCATTTCCAAAAAACAGACCCGTTGAAGTGAAATACAACTTGAACAGAGCGCGGCCCATGCTCCGGAGAATTGATGGGGAGGGATAAAGTCTGTGGGAGTTATTGTTGTGTTCTGGCTTTGTGGTCACAGTGCCAGTGGAGGGCCTGAGGAGCCAGCGCTGCTTTGACGAACTGCGGACCTCCTACATCAAGGAGCTGGACCGCTTAGCGAGCCACCACGGGGAGACCACCCGGACACAGAGGCTGTTTCAGCTCACGCAGCTACTGGACTACCTCCAGTCGGTAATACATGGGACTCTGTAACCCAACACAACCCCCAACCTCCCTCCTTCCTTCCACTCCTTGCTTGTTGCTGATCTATTATGTAAGTGTCATTTTGTCATTTTTGGCCTACTTCAGGTGAAAGTCATTTGGATTTCAGAACACAAACACTGTATTTGGCTCCCGGCAGTACAGTGTTGGTTTATTTTTACCAAACACGTTCAGGTTACATTAACAGAGTCACTTATTATGTTTATGTAATTACAAAAAAGAGAGAAAGAAATAACTTCCTTGGCAGAAAAGGTTCAGTTCAGTTCTTCTCATCTCCTCTGCTCTGGCTCCACCTGCTGGCTGCAGAGTGTCACTACTGGAATTTTAAAAATGCTCTGTTTAGTTTAAGTCAAGTGAAAGTTTATTTACATGGCACATTTACAACAACCACAGCATCAGAAGTGGATAAGTGAATAAACAAGAAATAAAATTAAGTTTGACAAGTATAATAAAAAATAAAAACATTGGGGAAAAAAATTGGAGCAAAGTACCAAAAGGCAATAATACGAATAAAAACGAAGACATATTTAATTTCCCCCCCAAAAATCAAATTAATTACCCATTTTCCCCTCCTTTTTAATTGTGTATATATTTATTTTTCACATTTCGTCACATCAAAAATGCTCATACATATTGCCTGTTCAAAAAAAGAGAGAAAAAAATGACACTAATATTTTGCTTGGGTTGTGGCAGCCATTCGCTGGGGCGTTGTTTCAGTAAGCTCATTCAGTGTCGCGGTGTTGACTTCTATCCAGATTTGCATTTGGTTTTCGCCAAGGTCATGTAGAAACGATGGGAGAATGCGACCACAGTGGGATTAGTCTCCAGCACATCACAGGTTCTGGACTCTGGTGGCGACAGTTATGTTTTATGCTTCTTGAATCACAATCTGAGCTCGATAAATTTCACCTTTGCCATCTTGGAATACACCAATGCCGTCAGGCTAGGGGGAAACAATCCATTGATTGGAACAACCTGGTCATTAGACATATTTAGGTTGTCAGCTGATCACAATCTTTGGGTACATAATGTTGCTGAACCTGTACCTGACCAACTGCAGCAACCTCAGATCGTAGCACTGCCCCCACAGACTTGCATAGTAGAGTCCGGGGATGATGTCTGCATCAATTCATCTGCCTCTTTTCATCCCGGAACAGGATAAATCTGGACTCATCAGACCACATGACCTTCCTACATTTCTCCAGAGTCCAGTCTCTAAGCTCCCTCTGCCTCACTGATCAGTGCTTTTCTTAAGGCTAGACAGCTGTTTAGGCTTAATCCCTTAAGTTCCCTTCGCATTGTGCATGTGGAAATGCTCTTACTTTAATCTCTGGCTAGAGCCGCGAGTTCTGCTGTTGTTTTTTTATGACGTGAATTCACCAAATGTCTAAATGACCGCAGATCCAGATCGTTTTATGTTTTCCCAACCACATTTCTTCTGCAAAGATGATGGTTCCCCATTGTCTGTCCAGTTTGTGTTGGACAGCCCTTAACCCATTTTTTGTAGTTGCTGGCTGGGTTTCCCACATAAAGCTTGCTAAGCCCAGAGGTAGGGGCCCTGGAGCAGTCAGTCAGCGCCCCACCATGTTTTTGTGTTAAAAAATGTCAAAAGTTCACAGGAATTTTAACAGTATGACTAGGTAATTATATGTTATTGGAAGACATTGTTGACAACACTTAAACACACCACGAGACTGATAAAAAAACAACACAAAAAAGATAGATAATTATTAGCTTGGTCTTAAAACAAATTACGTAATGCTGGTCACATTCAGAGCCAACCCAAGACATTGAGTGGACTAAGTAGCAACTCGGGGCCCCGGGGCATATATTGTTGCTTATATTTTAACACAGACGACAGATCTAGAATTGTAACGTTTGTTTATCGAGAATCTGACCCAATGGCTTCACCAGAGATAAATTAAAAGCCTTAAATTGTTTAATATTTAAATTGAAAATTGAAAAAAGTTGTCAAGTTACGTTTGTGAATGTGCAAAAAGTAAATGTTTATAGTTTGTTACCATAGCTACGAAACGATGCTAGGAGTTTGATCTTTGTGTTTGAGCTGGGTTTGTTCACAGACATGTATCAGAAAATAATAACCTACTATGACTGATTGCTTTTAAGCTTAGCCAATTAAGTCTTTAACTATTATGACGACACCAATGTCATCATGGACCCAATATGTAAGATTTTTGGGGGTGAAAGTTACTTGACCTCCTCTCCCAGATTTCACAAAATCTTAAAATGTTGCTTGTGGTGCTGACGTTCTTAACAGGAACATGGGGGCCCTAATTTATATTCTGCTTCAGGCCCCATAAAATCGTGGGCCAGCCCTGGTCACATTTAAAAGTAAGATAATTACCAAAATGGACAATGTAAACTTGTCTAAATATACTTAGAGTACAAAATTCAAGTATTAAAAAATGTCTGCTGCTTGGTGTGGTATTTTGCTCTGCTGCTTGTGATTGGTTGGTGTTTATCCAAGCGAACGCAGGATTTGCAAGGAACACAGGCTGAAAAAGATATGTCTGTGATGGACTGTTGAGATTGAACTTCTTCAAGTTGCAAGCGCCGACACAGAGCCAAGCATGTGCCAGAACATGTATTGAGGGAGCAAGTGTGAGGTTTGAAAGCACGTGCCGCACACTTTTCTTTGTTCTCACTGCCGCTCTCAAAACAAACATCCGCGACTATTTGTTAACTCATATTTGCAGTTCGCACTGAGCTTGCGCGAGCGGTATGGCTTTTACACTTGACACTTACCTTGGTGTAGTAAGCGTCAGCAAGGTGACGCTTACTTGGTGACGGTTTTACAATGAGAAAACCTCATTGTAGAAGGTTTTCTTGACCTTCTACAATGAATTCTTACAGGATGGTTCATGCGAATGCGGGTACAGGTGAACCTCCTCTGTAAGAACACCTTCCAAATCACCCGGTTTGAGTGAGAAGTGGCGCG
Source organism: Xiphophorus couchianus (assembly GCF_001444195.1). Taxonomy (NCBI): domain Eukaryota; kingdom Metazoa; phylum Chordata; class Actinopteri; order Cyprinodontiformes; family Poeciliidae; genus Xiphophorus; species Xiphophorus couchianus. The sequence continues at coordinate 23,584,260 of NC_040250.1, read as the reverse complement.
TGCGATCCGCAATGCGGCCAACCCGGACGGTGCAATTAGTGCGCCCAGTTCAAAGCATCACCTACCCATGGTTTCTCCCACATGGTTTCTGGTGTATGAAAACCTTCTCTAAAATGAATAAACAAACGACGCTTAAGGTAAAATAGCTTGTTGTCTGCTGAAAGATACTCATCTCCATAGTAATTATCCTGTTTGAGGCTTTGACCTATTAGCTTTCATAATCAAGGTTGTGAATGTTTTGTTTTTTGGACAGGCAGTGTATTTTATTGGGATTTTACGAGGATGGATGAATACAAAGTAGTGCATAATTGTGAAAAGGAAGGAAAGGAACACATGGTTTTCAACTTTTTTTTTTACAAATAAGACTAAAAGAAGGTGTGATGTACATTTGGCTTCAGCCATCTTCATCAATGTTTTGTTCTCTCAACATTTACTCCAGTTATCTCTCTTCCAGCTCTGCACATCTCAAGACTGAAGTCTTTAGCACAGGTTCAATCACACTTAATGGAGAGCATCTACGAATAATTACCAAGTCTTGCTGCATATTTTTGAGTGAATTTAAGTCTGGACTCCAACACATGACCAGGGGTCTGCAAGCGATGCCTCTGGAACCAAAGTTGGCAAACTGCTCCAGTTCTTTCACGTTTGAAGGTTGCCTTCTCCATGTTTCAGCTCCTTCCACAGATTTCCAACAGGCTTTAGACCAGGGCTCATAGAAGGCCACTTCAGAAAAGTCCAGTGTTTTGCTTTTAGCCATTTTTGGGCGTTTTTAGCTGTGTTCTTTGGGTCATTACTCTGCTGGAAGACTCACGACCTGCGACTGAGACCGAGCTTTGTGACGCTAGGCAGCACATTTTTCTCCAGAATGCCTGGTCTTGAGTTTTCATAGTACCCTGCACAGATTCAAGACGCCCTGTGCCAGATGCAACCTCAGAACATAACCCAGTCTCCTTAATGTTTCACAGTAGGGACAGTGTTCTTTTCTTGGTTTTCTTCATTCTGGGGTCTGTGAATATAGACCTGTCGTGCCAAAAAGCTCCAGTTCTGTCTCCTCTGTCCAAAGAACTTTCTCCCAGGAGCTTTGTGGTTTGTCACTATGCATTGTGGAAAATTCCAGTCTCACGTTTTTATTTTTTTCTCTCTCGCTTTGGTCTCTGCCTTGGTCGTCTCCCACTTTGGCTCGAAGCAACGATGGATGGTGCGATCTAACACTGATGTACCTTGACCTTGGAGTTCACCTTTAATTTCTTTGGAGGTTGTTCCGAGCTCTTTGGTTACCATTCTTGCTATCCTGCTCTTCAATTTGTCATCAATTTTCCTCCGGCGGCCAGGGAGGTTGGCTAGAGTCCTGCAGACCTTAGACGTCTGAATAATACGTGCAATTGTAATCACAGGAGCGCCAAGCTGCTTAGAGACAGTCTCTCTCGTAATGCTAATTAGAGGACACACCTTAGCTTAACATACGGTATCCTTGTGGTCGATTATGCCAATCTTTTTTCTTTTTTTTTTTAGAAATACCAGCATTTTTGTCCAGGTCTGTTTCTTTGGTTTTATTTTTACATAAATGATTCAGTTTAACCACATTTCAAAAGCAATGTCTGCTATTATGACTTAATTCTTTGTAAATCTTTAGTTTTCAAGTTATTTCAGTGACCATTGTGGATTTTCTTTTGTCTTTAATGGAGAGATACCAGTTTCTTTTGTCTACGTATGTGCTTTTTAAAAATTATTATTTTTCCATAAATTTAAATATCACATAGAAGTTCATTCTCTTTTTGCAAAGGATTTGTTCTTTATATTTTAAAACGTACAAAGAAGATTGCAATAGTAGATTATATTTAGCTGGACTCAGGGGGGAAAGAAAAGTCTGTTTGGCTTGTAAATGTCCCCAAAACCCCTGACCTAAACCATCCCAACACCAATTTAACTGTGTTTAGGGTAGTTTTTCCTTCTGCAAGTTGAAACTCCACCCTTGTTTCAAATCTTTTGCTGCCTTTAGTGGCTTAATTTGGTTGCATTGGATTTTAATTGGGGCATCAGCACAAAAAAGGGGCAAATACAAATAAATACCACAAAAAAGAAAGGGGTTCAAAGGAATATGAATACTTTCAGGTTGACGTCTTTAAACATCTGTGCTATCAGGTTATGAACTACTGGAGCAATAAATCATCTATGCCGTCTTTATTAGCAGTGTCAGCTCAGGATACTTAACCACCCTCGCAGGAATGCTTACTTTTCCCCCAGCAAACCAGACCGACCGAGAAAAATTAGCAGCAGACGATTGACTTCTAAAAGTCGTAAATTACGCCGCGTATCTTTACATTCACAGAAGTCTGGGACAGAAGGTATGGCTAGACGGGAACCTGAAAACTCACAGAATGCTTTGCCAGATTAAAGGGGGTCACTATGCGTAGTTTTTTGGGGGGTTTTTTGTCCATCCATCCATCCATCCTCTACCATCGTTTCTCGCTTTCTTTCTTTAAAACATCTGCGCACATTTGCCTCCAAGATAAATTCCATCAGTAAAAGCTGAAATAAATCACCGGCTGAGAGCTTGTTTATCATGCGGACATGTCAGGCAGGCTGTGAGCTTTCTTTCTGCGGAAATTTATCGCCCAAGTATTTGTCGTTATGACCCGAGGGAGCGCCTGAGAACAGACTTCTATTTACACAAAGTAAATATTTTCACTCAAGGAAAAAAGGCTTACAAATCACTTACGCTCGGATGGATATCTTTTTATTTTAACAAATGAATACATCAGCAGCTCTACTGGTCCCGCTGACGTTTTAAACCTAACAAATGTTTCGCCACTAGGGGGAGCAGGTCGACCACTTTCCTCCTGAAGTGGCTTGAGTGGAAACAATTAAGTGCCAGCAGACAAACTCCTGAGATCATTGATCGAGGTGTAACCCCAAGAGGGTCAGATCTCTCCTACAGAGAGCAAGTTTTGTCCCTTAAATGCTCTGCTGTGTGTGTCACGAGTTGGAGAGCAGCCAGAGAAGAGGCAGAAGAGCAGAACTGATTAAGGTCTCGCAGTTCAGGGGGGTGGGGGGGTTTCCTCCTTTTTCCACCCATCTGTGGAGCGTAGAAGCGTCAGATGTCTTTTTCAGCACTAACCGCCTCGTGCACACGTACGTCCTAACCACCTCCCTCTCTCTTTTCTCCACCTCGTTCTCTCCTCCATCTTAGGTCGTGAGAAAGTTGCACCAGTTCACCTACGACCTCTTCATCCAAGCTCAGTCCCTGCAGATGCGCGTCAACTTCCCGGAGATGATCTCCGAGATCGTCAGCGTTCACGTGCCTAAGATCCTCTCGGGCATGGTCAAGCCCATCCTGTTCCACAACACGGCCTAAGGGGTTCCGACGGCCACGTCTGAAACACGAGGGACGCGTTGCGGTTTTCACGAGGTGACGGAGCCTTTCAATCGGACCCTGACAGACGGAGGGGATGGCGCATTCTTCCAGTGTTTTGTAATCCAGTAAAGTCCACTCTGCTCTTCTTTCTTGCTGCCTGCTCAGTGCATCGCACACACCCGCACACCCCCACACACAAGCACACACACACACAACATGGTTTTTTCTCTCTTTTTCTGGTTTCTTGGAGAGCTGATCACAACACTTGCATGCATTCCTGCACATCAGCCAACGAAGTTGGGCATGTAAAACCTCTTCAGCTCTTCTTACTGATTACTGTCAGCTGAAAGATAAAGCCAGTATCGTAGTGAGAAAAACATGTTTGCAGAATTCTCATCCCCAAAAAGCTTTTCTTCTGTGTGCTGCAGTATGACATTTGAACTAGCTTTTTTCCCACAATGAATATGATTGTGTGCACCTGACAGAGTCAGAGAGAGAGAAAGAAAGAGAGAGAGAAAAACTGCTTGATTGTCAGTTAATAATAACGCAGTTGTGACTTGCATGCTAAGAGGAAAAGTTATCTTGCCCGAAGGCATATAAAAACATTTTTAAAAGCTGTTCTCATGTCTTAGAAAAAGAAAAAAAAAACAACAAAAAAACTTGACAAATAGTTTTATGTATTGTTCAGTGTGTTAAAATGAACACCTTTAAAGTGCAAGTGACTGCGGTAAAGCTGATTTTAAATGTATATTTATGAAAAAAAAAAAAAATACTTTGGATCCAAGTAGAAAATGATCAGACAGAAAAGTCTCAAAGACTTGTTTGCCAGTTAACACTGAGGGGAACTTTATAAAAAAGAAAAAACAGAAAAGAAAAAGAAAAAAAATAAGCTTTTTGGAGTGCCAAACACTGTTCAAGTACAACTTTTTCAAAGTGGATATTTCATAATGCTGTGGAACTTTTCTACCATTTCTTAAAGGTGTTCTTTGCAAAATGCTTTCTTGTGTGTCGTCATGTGTTCATTGTAGCTTCGATAATAAATGTCCAGTAAAGACCCGACGCGTTGGTTGCTGTGTTTCTTGCATGAGTGGTGTTGGATTTATGGGCCAAAGCACAGACGGTATCAATGAAGACACAAAAACCCTAAAAGGGATATAGCATTTAGCTAAAACTTTGAATGTTTTTCTAACTTTTGGACATTTTTAAAGTATGAATGAGAAGAGTTGCTTTTTTTTCTTTGCTAATACGATAATTGGCACTGTTAATAATAAAGTGGAAACTGTTTGAGATATAAATACAAAACAAAATGAGTTAAATTACTATTTGTTAATAAAATCAATTGGATCATAGATCATGTAAACCTCAGACAAAACAGGGAATATTTGTCAGTTTTTATCTTGTTGAACCAATGAAGTTATGAAAGACAATCAACATTTCATAAACTCCAGGATAATAGCGTGTAATCTAAAAGTCCTAAGTTCAATACTCTCTAAAAACATTTAAAATCCACAAGTTCAGAGAGATAAAAACGAAGCATGAAGATGCAATCATCTGGTTGGTCTTCAGCGTTAGGAAGAAAAGGGTTTGTATTTAAGGCATGAAATGCTTTTGGAATCATAGTAAAACCTTTTAGGTCTATTTTGTAACAGGCTAAATGTAAACCTTTTCCATGACAACCAAAGCTAGGACGCGCCGTGGCAACAGTCAGAAATGCTACCCTACTGATAACTCTGACACTAGCGTTAGCACCGTGGCTTAAAGAGATAAATCTGGAAACAAGCTTAAGTTTTTGCTCCAACAGAAAAACTACTCTAGCCACACATCTTGTGACTTGTTTCCAACAGCGCTGACATATTCTTTCATAATAGGAGGCATCTGAATATATCAGCTTTAGCATTTCCAGCTGGATACCAGCTAACTGAGTCGACATACTGTATTTAGAGTCTCATGTTTAGCTTTAGTTGGGATTTATTACCAAAATAAAGGAGCTAATTTATGGACGTTACATTATGAAACTAATGTGCTTCATCATGACTTAAACAAAAGAAGAGTGGCTGACATTTAATACTCTCCAAAATTCCTCTTTATAGCGTGGTGCTGCTGTATTTACAGTTTCAAGCATTAATTGTCTGTCAAATTGATTTATTTCTGCCATGTTTTCCACTAGCTAGACAGGCTCAACAGGACACAACACAAACAGAAAAGACGGGGTTGACAGCTAAATAAACGTAGCAAATTTAAACAAGAAGTTGTGGAAATTAGTGATTAGTGGATCAAACGAGGGACTGAGCCCACTTCTTTCCTAATCCTTGTCGAATAAATATAATCTTTTTGTTATTATTATATTATTGATTTGGGTACGTCTAGACTTTTCTTGATATTTTCTAGTTGCCATTTTCATTTTCATGTGGTTGTTTCTTGTCTTTTCTGACTTGTCAAGACTAACACAAGACTTCCTTGTGTTTCCCATTTTGAAGAGTGGCCAAGAGAAGACGTAAGGGTTTGTTAACTTCCCTAGAAATTATGATGAACTGTAACAAATAAATAATGAAAATTAATAGTTACATTGCTGACATTTTACTGCTGACATATTACTGTGGCATTTAGCAAACAGGAATAATTTTAGTAATTTTAACTGACCTAGAACAGGAGAAGTTTGGTCTGAGTTCATTTTAAACTGTGAAAAAAAGGTATATCTTTTAATTTGGTATGTGGGCGTGTGTGTGTGTGTGGTGCGTACACACACACGCCCACATGGTGCAGCATAGCTTTTAGCCATCCAAGTCTGAATACATTATACCATCTAGCGGTGCTTTAGCTAAATAAAACCGGAAATAAGCACAAGTGGGACATCTGTTGGATCTATTGACATTTGCCCCGCGACGTAATTGGACACAGATTCACTCCCGTGTTTCAGAGCAGTTCCCATTCAACGGTCACAAGCGTGGACCTCTCCGCACTGAAGGGCTACGGTAAATAAAATATACATGAAACAGACATGGAACGATTCGGGGTCAATGAACCCAAAGGTCAGGGCGCTCTGACAATCAGATGAGGATGTCTTCGCTCTCGTTTCTGCCAGGCGACGACGACTCCTTAAAAAGTAGCAACTATTACTTTATATTACTGTAAAGTAATATAAAATGGGATATTAATTTCTTACTGATGTTGAATGAGCTGATTTATGACAGATCAAATACAAAAGTGTACTTTAACGTGTCAAACTATGCAGGCTTTGTTTAGAGATTGAAAGCAATTAAATGCATTGATGTAACTTATTAGTATTTATGGTTGACTTTAAATAGAAAACTTTGCTCTAATTACAGTCACATCCATTAATGATGCTGTAAATTGATGATAAAGGGGTTTTGCTAAAGCCCAATAATGCTCTTAGTTTATTTATTTTTTAGCTAATTAATTATAAAAATGCTAATTGGTGTTGCTTAAACAAATCACTAACTCCCAAAAGCTTTTCTGAAAACGTGTCAGAGTTAAATCCATAAGTGGATCCGATTGATTCTAAAAGATCCTGCATTATAAAAATGACATTATATTATAATTTATTCGGGTCATTATTAATTATCAACCATCCATGCTGTCTCTTTAGCTGAGAGAACAGTTTAATTCCCACGTCAGCTGATCATTTTCTCCCTGACATGTCCTCAGTCTCTCACTGGTATTAAAAATTTAATCACTGGAAAAAAAAAAATCCTGATGTGTTTGATTTTGAAATGGCTTATGACTCCATAAACAAACTCACTAAATTAGCAGTTTTGTGAATTGTGAAAGTGATAGTCCAGCTGGTTTTGATGTCTCTCTTTGGACAGCACTCAGCTCTTCTCCCAGGCTTGCAGGGACGGAAACTGGACAGACGGACAGAGCGACGACACGACAACGATCCAGCCTTCAATCAGGAGGACGAACGTTTGCCCCCGTCCGCCCCGGCACGGCGCGACGGATTCTGACGACTCGACGTGAGGTTCCACAAAAGTGTGGACCTAGGATGGAGCGTTTACAGTTCTCCTCTCGGGAGATTTGAAAGCGTCCCTCGTGTTTCTCTCGTGTCTCTGTCGAAGGAGGACAGAAGAGTTTTGCAGCTCTCAGGAGGAACTGTCAAAGTGCAGAGACAACCGGGCAATTATCGAGGAGTTTTTTATAGCAGCTGTCATGTGGCAACGTAGGCTCCTCTGCAGCTCCACGAGCATTTTATGCTTTCCTCCTGTTTGAGATGTTCTATGAGAGAAGATGATTTATTATATTAAATCAAAAGATTCCCCTTTCATTTTAAGAGCGTCAGTTTCAAATTAGTTACTGTGTACTTCTGATAAAATGTATTTTTACATGTTTATTTATATTTTACTATGCACATATGTGTTTAAAAAAAGCACACACACATTTGCATAATTGTTGTAGTCCTCTTTCCAACAATGATTATTGTGGCCATTTCCATGTTTGGGAAAAAATAAAATAAAATAAACAGCTTCCACTGAAAGTAACTGTGAGGCAATAAAAAAAGTTGCCCTCTGGTAACAATAACACTGAACATAAAATGATCCCCTGTAGTTTTAGAGCCTTTCTGTTGGAATGTTGAAATTGAGCTAATTTTGTTGAGTTAGAACATTTTTAAAAATAGTTGCAATTGATCTAATTTTATCAGCTGTTCAGCTCTGATTGTTTCTATGGATTAAAAATCAACCTAGATGAAATGTGTAAATATAAATCATGGCACTAATTTACTAGCTCTTGTACCTTTTAAACTTTTAAATCAGGCGAAGGCTCTGGGTTTTTTTTTTCTGGATTTTTCTTTTTAAAAAAATAAAGTCAGCTGGTCTCTATATTAGAGCTAAAGATGGATGCAGTAGCTCCTGATGTTTTTTAATTACAGAAAAACTAAAAAAATCTAAAGAAATATTTGAGCTCAATTACTGATTTTTTTCTTCTTCTTTACCCGTGTCTTGACAAAATCTGATTTAATTTTGCAGTTTTTAAAAGTTTTAGTCAGGAAACTGATACACTTTGAGAGCTGGCTGTTGTTGGAGTGCATTTGAAAGCCCAATCAATTTATAAAAGAAAAAAAAAAAGAGAGAGAAAGAAACAAGTCAGTCTGGGTAAGCTCCACCGCCATCTTAGGTCCCATTTCCTGAACAACTTCTTTCAACAAGTATTTGTCCCTCTCATAAATGAAGTGGAGCTGAACGGCGCTGCGAACGCTGAAATATCACTTATTTCTAAAAATATATTCCCGGCCGCCCGTGCCCGCCTGGCTTCTCCCCCCTCCGCCGACTTTTAAAACGGAGCGCCGTCTAGTAGGTTCTGCAGAGATCAAAAATGCATGTGTCGATGTCGACATTTGAACTTAGCTTGGATTCCATTTGATTTTCTGTTTCTCCGAGTCTGCTCTGCATCAATATTACATGTGTGCTCCAGCGCAAGAGGCTGATTTTTTTTTTCTTCTTCTTTTTTTTTTGCATTCTTTCTTTTCAGTTGTTTGTTTCTGCTTGGGGTGAGGACGACCGCAGAAAGTACAGTTATGCTGACCACAAACAACAAAAAAGTGGAAAGTGTTTCCTTATGTTTCAGAGGGTGGGAAGATTTGCACAAGCGTGGAGCGAGAGAGAAAACAATAAACAATTAACAGAGAGGACGGGTAGGTTACAATGTGGCACCAGAGTAACAGAACAGGTTGAGCACACAGCAAGGAAATACATTTGAGAAAGGGTGCAGCAGTTATTGCATTAAAAAAAAGAGAAGAAAACAGGTTACAGCAAACGCCACTACAGTGACCGGAAACCAATTAGATTAAAAAAGGTGGTAAATTGACACCCCTGAATGGGGGTAGTGGGGGAGTGTTGGTGTGGTCTATCTAATGGAGGATGATTCCTGCCCAAGCACCAGTCCATTAACAACCAATTAACTTCCTATTAATATTTTACCAGACAGGGCCTCTCATCCTGACATGTTTTAAGGAGCTTTTCCCAGGAGGGTCTGAACATGAGCAGCTTTTAGCGCAGCATAAAGAGGCCTGTGTCCTGAAGGAGGAGTAGGGGCAACCCGATAGCACTGAGAGCTGAGGAGGGGAGACAGACTTCTGCAGCTGGTCCGGCCCCGAGCCGAGCCAAAGCCCAGGTCGGGCCAAGCGCGCACAACTGAGCGGGCAGTGTTGGGGAGGGTGGGGGGAGTGAGAGCCGTCGGTTTTTCACCGTACCCTGACACCAGATTGGACGTGAGTAACGAGCCCGCGAGCCCGCGTTGAGCGTTTTGAGATGTGAGCGATGACTCCTGTTGTTTGCTCAGTAAAACGAAAGCAGACAGCAGCAAATTGAGCCGGATGCTTAACGTTAGGGAGTTAATGACAAGACGCAAAGAATACCCCTTGGAGCTTTTGTCAAATTTTGCACGGGACAGAGCAAAAGCCTTTTTAGGTCAACATACAAAACAACATCGGTGGGAAAATAACACCTCATATTAACTTCAAACACAATTCACGTGCGAACTTGAAGGTGGCAGCATTATGCTGTTTAGACGCTAGCTAGGGCCGACGAAAAGGTGAACAGAGATCAATGTGAGATCATTTTGGGTGACGACTTACAGGAAACCGCAAAACACCTGAGACAATCTTAAACACATTACCAAAACTGCAATTGAGTGGTTCAAAATTGATGGATTAAAGTGGCCTAGTCAAAGTCTAGTAGTACAATTTGAACATGTCATGCCCTGGACATAGGTTTAACTTAATCTTTCAATTTTGGACGTAATGTTAGCATTACGTTACGGCTTGGTTAAGCCCAGTCAAAGGCTGATAGAGAGTCCTTGGAGATAAAGATGAGGGTGATGGAAAACAGGCCTTGCAGCCTCCAAGTCTTAAAGCTCACTCATCACCAAAGAAAAATCATCAAAATGCCAGCGGAAACATGTTGAATTTACAAAGGGTTTGATCCCTGCAAGGTCAATAAAGAAAGTTTCACTGCCTAGAGAGAATAATTGTGATGTCCCATGTTTAATAAAAAATGTAAATGAATCATTCTTTTCTCAAATTGACAAATTGTTCAAATTTCAATACATTTTTTTAGATTATCTGTGAATCTGTTGTGTGTGTTTAAAGATGACATTCAAGGTTTTCACCATAACACTTGCTAAGCTCGGTGGTTGTGTGCTAGGGCATTCATTCATCCATCACCCTGTGGAGTTTTTGAGTTAAAAAATGTTTAAAGTTGACAGGAAATTTGAAAATATCACTTGATAATTATGCGTTATTGGAAGATTGGAAGATTAATACCTGACCATGAACTATAAAGTCTTAAAAATGCAAACTTTTTTTTTAAACTTAAATAAATAAGCAATGCTTAGCCTGGTGGGGGCACAAGTAAAGCCTGGTGGCCCGCCAGGCTTATAAAACATTGGGGGAAACCTTGATATTGAATAAAAATTATTTAACATGTACTAAATCTACAAGGGATATGAATAATTCTGAGCTTAACAAAGCTGGTGGAGGCGTCTCTCAGAAGACCTGCTGTTACCCTTTTCAGACTTCTTCTGTTTAAGCAAACAATAATAATTGTCAAAATCATGTATCATTTCCTTTCGCTTCACCATTAGTCATAGTCACATAGAATCCCCAGAAAAAAAACAAATACAACCAAATTTGTGATTGTAATGTGACAAAAACCCTTAGAAATGTGTAACGTAGTGTAAGACTACACTACAGATGAGTATCTCCGCCGCTGATCTTCCCCGAACTGCAGCTTTCTGCTGCGTAAGGCCGGTTTGTGAGGATATTTAAAAACTAGTCCAGGGGAAACTCCCTGCCTGGAGAGGAAAAAGAAACAGAAAGAGGAAAGGAGGCTGAAAGAAAGAGAGGCCATTATGACTACAGCCTGCAGCTACTCCCAGCGGATGAGGCATTTGTCTTCACTTGAAAGTATGATTTATTTTTCCACCAGTCGGAAGGGTTATGTTTGTCACCGTGCAGTGAAAGGACTTTTAGAAATAGCAACGAAAAAGCTGAAATGGAGAAAGAAAAAGAGAGAGAGAGAGAGAGAGAGAGAGAAAGGAAGTCTATTTTCTAACGGAGACGTAATGTTTTCCTCAAATACTTCCCTTCTACGGTTACCTTGTTTGGGATCACTTTCAGTGCTCATTAACTTTAGTTAATCATACTGAACCTTGTGTCGAATTTATCAGTGGGGGCATGTGTCTGTGTGTGTTGATGATTAGGAGAAAAGAAAGAAAGGAAGGAAGAAAGAAAGAAAGAAAGAAAGAGAGAAAGAAAGGATAGAGAGTGAGGGGTGGAGTGGAGGTGGGGGTGGCTGTGGGAAGATGTGGTTGTATCAGGTTTCCTCCACTGGGTGTAGATGTGGTCTTAGATTTCTCTTTGGGCTGCTGATTAACCGTGTGTGTGTGTGTGTGTGTGTGTGTGTGTGTGTGTGTGTGTGTGTGTGTGTGTGTGTGTGTGTGTGTGTGTGTGTGCGTGTGCGTGTGTGTGTGCGTGTGTGTGTCAGAGCTGGGAGTGCACTGAGGAGGGGAAGAACCTCAGCTTTAATTTCCCCCAGCTCCAGATATTACACCCCCGCGCTGCCGCTCTGTTTTTATTGGAACAGAGACCAAAAAACAGCAAGTGTTTACGATGCATTAAAACATGCTGGGGAATTCGAGTGTGCAATTGTAAATCTATACATTTGGCTCCTTTTCTCTCTTTCTCTCTCTCTGGCAAAATTAATTATTTTATAGACGAGGTTTAACTGTGTTTTACAAAAACCGTGTCGTGAAATCTTGTTTATCGTCTCGATATATGGAGGGTGGCGATAATAAGTCGGCGGGAGAGCAAACATAAGGCCGAGGGTTTTGGGAGAACGGAGGTGGGAAGAAAAAAAAAAAAAAAAGAGTCGAGGGTCACATGAAGAGGTGGGAGGAGCTGCTGAGGTTTTATTTTTTTGGCTTTTGCTTTACTCTAATGACCATTTGGACAAAGGCATGGTTGAGGAAACCGCATTACATTCTATTAACTGGGCTTTTGTTGTCACTGAACTGTTAATGATGTACAAAAGGAGCTCCGCGGCGCTCTCCTGGACAATGCGAGCTCTGTGTCTCTAATTATTCTCAGGGAAGCACGGTAACCTTTATACCTGGGGACACATTAGCCGTCTCTAATTAGAGTAAATATTCATTCTGGTACAACGGCGGCATTGCCTCGTCACTCCGGCAGCAATTAACTCTGCGTCTTTTTTTTTTCTTCTTCCTCTTCCTGCAGGCCTCTTCATATCTCTTGCCTAGTTTCTCTTCCCCCCACACCCTCCTCTTCTTGTCTTCTCCTCTCTCGGTTTCCCTCAGCGGCGTCAGAGGCACCACCAGCTGTGACAAGAACCGCAGCGTCCAGCCTACCTTCCAAGTTCATTATCTGTACACGCACAGACGGGTCCATCCCTCGCAGCCCCCTTTCGTGGTTCCCACGTCGCAGCCAAATGCAATGTGACAGCGCCGCCGCAGTCCTCGTTTGCAGACATCACAGGACAGATTTCCTCCTCTACCAATCCCCCCCTTTCTTTTCCCGCGTCCTGATAGATGGCACCCCCTGCTTTTTGCTTGTGCATTCATGCAAGCAGCCGGGTTGCTCCCTCTGCGTGTGCATGCGGTGCAGTTTACGTCGCTCCATTCATCTTGCGTGCACAGGCAGAAGGCCTACCTTGAAACAATTGCGTTACAATGATACGGGGGAGCTTCTCTTGCACTTGCTCACACGCAGTTGTTGTTTTTTTTTTTACTTTTAATGCCCTCTACATACGTTTTCTACTTGACTTTTAGAATGCCTCTCACGTTTCTTCTTTTTTTTCTCTCTCAGACCTTGCATTTTCTATGGCATGCTTATTGACGCCCCCCTGGGGGTAGGCACATCTGACGCTGAGGGGAATGGCTGCCGCAGACTTCAGATATCTTTCCCACACACAAACAGACACACACACACACAATTTCTCGTATCTCGTCTCTCCTCTTTACTCTCCTGCCTTCTAAACATTACACTTGTAGCTGTTGCCTAAGGCTTCGGCTCTGTCATACTGCGAAGGTCAAAACAGACACACACACACACACACACTCATAGATTTCAAATATCAGCCCTCAGAGGATCAGATTGTTTTACGGGAAATCATGTCACGGGTCAAATGATTGAATTATTAATGCCGGTTCGGCGCAATAACAATCTGCCTTTGTCTGTTGTGGGTCCAACGTGATATTCGCAGGCTCTTCCCAGTCTTATTTGATCCTACAGTGTTACAATCCAAATCCAATAACGCAGACTCGGCATCTCCTCCCTTGCTATTGTTTCATCAGTCAAATAGCAATCGTAAGAATACGTAGCCTCCAAAGTCGAGAGCGAGACTCCAGAAGCTTATTGACTTCTGTCCCATATTTCCAAGGACAAGACAATACATTTCTTTCAAAGCTCACGGCGGTGATATCAATCCACCACCCTGGGGCTGAATCTGCTACTGGTTCTGGGGAAAAATACAAAAATAAGACCTGCTCCGGTGGGACGATGACACAACAGACGTCGTCAGTAAGTCAGATAGTCAGATAGTCAAAAAATAATAATAATAGGAAAAAGTCGAGTTCTCAAGTTGGAGTTTGTGAAAGCAGGAGCGGCTGAAGCAAGCTAAACCTTCCCTGCATACTTTTTGTATTCCCATCAATAAACTTCAGGCTTATTTCCTCACTAAAATTCTCCTCAATTCTTTCGTTTCGCTCAAATTGACCTGACGTTTAAAAATAGCTGACAATTTTCTGGTTTAGCCGAGGTCAAGGCGATCCGAAGGCTCATTATTTCCTACTATTTCAATGTGTTTGGGATCATTATCCTTTTGGACAAACACCTTACCATTGTCTCCTCCGCCAAGCCAGATAACCTTTGTCCTATCTGACTGCGAAAATTCCCTCCAGAAGGTATTTTGCTTTTCCATGTGGGGAGCTGTAAATTTTAATCGAGCTTGAGAGTCTCATTTTGGAGCAGAGGCTTCTTTTCCTGGCCCTTCGCGCTCCCAGTTCAAAGCGACGGGAAGCTCGCTCGCAGTGGTGAGCACCCGACAGGCCTAATGATTCCTGGGTTGTTCCTAAACCAATTTCCTTTCATCTAAAGGTGGCCGCTTGGGTCAGAATGTTGAAATCTGAACACAGCTGGACGCTCCATCAGGAAATCGACCCCAGAAGCATATCTGAGCTGGTTTGGTAATGGATAAAGCAGGCTTGGGATTAAACTTCTTGAAAAAGCTATGCTTCAAATCTGGGAGCGTGCCAGGAAAGCAACCCAGTTCTGCCAAGAAGACAAACATCCAGCCAGAGTTATGTCAGAAGCGTGCTGACGGCTACTAAAAGCAATGGGGTGGGGGGGTTTCTCTGCACGTTGCTAGCAAAAACGACTGGGGTGTATGTAAAAATTTGGTTCTGTGTTTATAATTTCAAACCTGTGCGGCTATTTTGAAAATTGTGGTTATAAATCACTCCGGTTGGACAATGCAATCTTAGAAAAGAATGCTAAAATATAACATTCATTGCTGTAAGGGTATGTAAACCTTTGACCTTCAATGTCTACATGTGTAATGTGGTTTTCCTGAAAAAAAAAGAAAAAGAAAGCTTTTTATGCCTTGATGTGGAGCCAAGTATGGTTTTTGTTTCTAGACATAGCTCAAAATCAACCAAGCAAATCTGAGGCTTCTTCACGGCTCACATTATGGAAATGAGAGCAGACAATCCACTGCTCTCTCATTTGCATATGTAAAGAACGGCACTCGGAGAGGTACAAGTATTTTAACCTAATTTGAAACATGAGCGATTAAAGCGAAAGCAATATGGTGCTTTATGATGGTTTTTGAATGGGGTCCGCCACAACCGGAGGCTGTTCCCGCTTCTCGCCGAGCCTGATATGGTAATGAATGTTATTGTGCGAACTCCCGGTGATGGATTCCCGACCTATCAGCTCGAGGAGGATTTCGCGGCCTGTTTCTGAGCGTGACCGCGGGGCAGCGCGCCGGAAGGAGCAGCGACGGGGTCAAGCCTTTAGCATTTATTATTATCCACCCGCGCCAGAAAACACCGGCTCTTTTAGACGACCTAAACATAACCGGCCCGGACACACGGGCTGACAACTTCACTTAGGAACAGCAAATCAAACGGGCTTGTTAATGCAGCTGCTGAAAACAGTCCCATTAGGAGCAGTCACTCCTACTATTTGTTTGGGTTGGGGTTTTTTTTTCTTTTCTTTTTCTGCATCACTTGTGCTTAGCTTGTCATCGTCCAATCCAGAGTGACGCAGAAATTAAAACGTATTCCCTCTCCCTGAAACGTTTCAGGGAAGGCGCTTCTCTTCCTCTTACGGCTCGGTATGGACACAACGCGGGGGAAAAGAAGGAAAGAGGCCTAATAGATTTTTCGGTTTCATATATCTCTGAGAGGCCGCTGCGACGTCGGGTCCCATCAAGCTTGTTTGAGTCGTTATGCATTCTCATTACAGCTTTAGCAGAAGTTTCCCATCTGGAGAGATGCAATGTCCCTGTTTACAGTCCCTTCTCTCTTCCTTTCCCCCCCCATTTCAAACCCCATAGACATCCTAAAGGCCTAAATGAGCTCGAAGACAAAAAGAGCACTGTGTAGTGTTACACAATGCTGCGCAGAAATTAACTTTTTTTTTCTTCTTCTTCTTCCCTCATTATGTTACCCCGCTTTATGGGAAATAGAAAACAAAAGACGACATATGTAATTACCGCATGAGTAAAGCGTAAACATGAGGCTGCGCTTTCGGCAGAAGGCTAATTGTAAGTCCCCCCCATCCCCACCACCCTCTCTCCTCTTCTCCTCTTCTCCTTCAGTGCCTCCTGAGTTATGCGATAGCTCACGGTGAGACCCGAGAATATGCATACGCACTTGCATGTAAGCACACACCCACACAGATGCTCCCATGCTGCGTAAAATGCTCAGGGCCATTTTACTTTCAATATTTCAACCAAAAAAAGGAGAGAGAGAGAGAAGGGGAAGCTCCTCGGTGTTGTTTACTTGTTTTATTGCTTTTGCAATGCCCCTTGCAGATTTTTTTTTTTTTCCAGATTTTTAAATAACAAATCCAACAAGATAAACTGCAGTAAATACAAAAACTCTGTTTTCAAATATCCAACCCAATCTGGTCCAATTTGTAGCAGTTATGAATTAACCACATTTTAAGCCAACTATAAATCCCCTCGCCACACTCAGGCCTGGTTACTGCCAGACATGTAGAGTCGAGAAATCGCTTGAACAGAATCTGTCTGACAACATGAAGTAGGCGTGAGGTTGGAAAAGAGCAACACGCCATTGCTTTGACCTAAACAAAGTCATTGGCGTCTGTGTCTGGAAAGAGTTGCAAAGTCATTTCTAAGACTTTGAGCTCTACAACAAACAGTGAGAGACATTGTATACAAATGGAGAAAATATGCAACAATGCTCAGCCTTCTCGGGTGTCGGTGGTCTACAAAAATTACTTGTAGAGCTAATCCACGACTGATCCAAGAGGTCACAGAAGAATGCAGCAAAAAGAAAGAGAGACTAGGGAAGGAACGCCATTGATGCGGCTAAATCACAGAGCCCTGGCTTGCATTTGACAAAAAATATCATTTGATGGTTTCAGAAAATATTATTTGGCCTGATAAAGCAAGGCAGAACATTTTTGGAAAGTGCGTCTTCTTTTTTTTTCTTTTTTTTTACATCTTCAGTAAAAGAAACTGAGTTTTAGGGAAAGAAAATTGAATCAACAGACAAACGTGGTGGTGGTCGTGCGATGGCCTGAGGCGAGATTGTCGCGTCAGCGCTTGTACAACTCGCTGTAATTTATGAAACCACAAATTCTTACACCGGAAAATTGTGAAAGAGAATATCCAGCCATCAGTTTGTGACCTTTAGCTCAAGCATGGTTGGGTTACGCAGCGGTACACCGAAAACTACACCTCTAAAAAAACTAAAAGTCAATGTTTTGGAGTGGTCTAGTCCAAATTCAGACTTGAATCTAATTGCGATGCTGAAGCATCACTTTAAAACATCCAATTCATGACTGAAAGCCCTCTAATATAACTGCATTACAACAATTTTCCAAAGAAAATATTGGGAGTACATTCCTCTACAGCGAGAGTTATTGCTACAGTAGATAGCAAACGTCCTTGATGCTGAGGATTAACTTTGCCTGATGTTAACATTTATTTGAAGATCTAAAACATCAAAGTGACAAAAGAGAAAAAACTATGATAAATCCGCAAGGGAGTAAATACCAAAGCACTGTATACCAAGGCGGTGCATGGTGGAGCTATCTTCTGAATCTAGCATGTGAGTGCCATATAGTTGTGTTCTTTACACTTTGTTTGTACGAAGAAGATCACATTTTTTCCTTTTTAACAGCTCACGCTTGCCCGTCACAGCCTTAAAGCCTCCTTGGACAGTCGAAACCACAACACTACAACCATGAATGGCATCCCGGCCTTGGACTACACTTACATCATTCCACACATTACCCCCCCCAACCCCTGTTTCATGTGTCGGCGAGAGAGCTAGCCACCGTTGTACAGGTTTTTATTTTATTTTATTGCTCGCTCCGCAGAGTGAATGTACACAGGCAGTGTATGTGTGTGTTTGTGAGTGAGAGAGAGAGAGAGAGACCCTCTGGTGTTCAAAGGCAGCTGAGTGGCTGTGCTACTTAAGGCCTATTAAACCTGGAGCTCTGTTCCTCGCAGCCGGCAGAGGCCGAGCTGCATGCTGAGGCTGACAAAACGGCGAAGGGATACCTTTGAACTGGAATCATGTGGGAGCTCACATTTTCACAAGTGCAGCAGAACTGAAAACAATGTTTTGGTGAGTCCCTTGGTACGTGTTTCTCTTTTTTTTTTTCTCTGTTAAGGGCCACCTAACAGAGAATCTGTTAGGACTTTGCCCTGATGGTGTGATATTACAAGCCCATGGTACATAATCCAACATAGTGCGAGTTATTAAAATATGACCATAGCAGCTCCCCAAGGCTATATAAGTTGCACATAAAGTGTCTCTCTCTTACACATTCACAGACACACAATATGATATGCATTCCTCTGGCACAAATGGAGGCTGTCTGTCTATCCTGCTATATTTGGCCACACAGAGTTTTATCCCGAACTAAAAACAAACTCATAGAGTGCTTCAAAAAAAAGTTTGCATACGCTACAAACTTTTATTTATTTATTTATTTTAGATTTATATGTCAGACCATGGAAAAGTTGTGCATAATTACTACTTTTCTTTTGGAGGAAGTATGACAGGATTAGAGTGCTTCTACTTTCAACCCTGTTTACTCTGATACCCCTAAAAAGTCCAATGCAATCAGGTCTATCAAGCAGAAATTGAACTTTTCAGCCGATATGCAAAGGTTATGACCCCAACGCTCCAAATCGTCACCTTCTTTCTCGTTTCTTCTTGCTGTCCATCTACAGGTAAACAAAGGCCACAAAAACGTGTTTAAAAATAATCTTTTGATTTTGTCAACACATTTCTTCTAACTGGAAGTAATATTAACAATTTGGATTCGGAAGCCAATGGCAGGATGGTGTCAAGAAGTTTTCCGAAGAGTGGGAGTCATCAGTAAAGATAAATCACCAAAATACCAGTGGAGGAAAAAAAACGTATTGTTATTTATATCAAGGGTTTGTTTGCTGTAATACCAAGTAGGTTTTTTTCCATTGTTGTGGAGTGCATTCAAATTCAACCCCCTTCACTCTGATGCACCTAAATAAAGCCCGATGCAAAGTGCATATACTGTATGTATATATAACTGACAGTGAAATAGCTATTTTGAGTAATGTTATTAAAAATGGAATCTCAAAAAAATGCTTGATTTTTGAGATTTCTTTTTTTAATTTAAACACCTTTTGCATTATTTTATCATATTTCGAAAGATGCCCGTCTCATCTCGGATCAGAAAAAACTTCTTAATAAAAAAAAATTTGCTAGGGGATTAAAAGGAAAAACATTTACAAGATCTGAAAAGTAATATTCTCAGATGCCTTCAATTTAATCTGACTGAGCCTGTAGATGATTTGATGTACCAAGGAGCAGAAAATTCAGTACAAGCGAAAGGTGGGTTGATTTTCTTACAAGTATGTTCTACTCACACAGCAGCTGCCAAAATGTGAATGTGTTCAAGGGGTAGGAATAGTTTTGCAAGGCACTGCATCCCAAAGCAGGGATGAACTCGGCCTGTAAATCACCTCTTTAAGGGCGCTTCATACCATTATTACAAACCTCTTTCCAGTCAGTTGCCCTCAAAGTTGAATCTTAAGAAAAGGCTGGTGCCTTCAGGGTGGTCTCTGTGCAATACCCAATTCATCCCCGAACCTCATTTCAAATAAAAAGAGGGCCTGATTTGACTGCAAGTCCTGCAGTAATGATGGATATGCCCGTATTGGATTCATTTATAGACTGAGCGAGGAACACTATTGTTAGACCATAATTCAGACAACCTGCTTCTTTCAACTGTCGTAGATGAGACTCCCAGGAGGACACTGCTTCAGCTCCGTCCTCTGCGTTAAGAGTGCGCCGGCACGCGCGCACATACACACTCTGCGAGCTCGAGCAGATATGCAGTTTTGGTGCTCGCGCAGTCCCCGTGGGGTGCAGGGCAGGACAGGAGATTTATGTTCTCTGTCGTCCGCGCGCTGCTCTCCTGGCTAGCTCACCACTCATTAGGGGCTCCTGTACGGTCATACGTGTTACTCTAACAAGCTGAATGGAGTCTTCCCTCTGAAGCCTGAAGGATTCACGAGCAGGAGTGTTTTCCCTCACTGCGAGGACCCAAAGGAGACGTCACCACGTATAAAGAATCGCAGGGGCAACTTATCTTCATCCCGGCAGGGAGAGAGGACCGTGAAGCTATTCGGCCATCCATCATGGTTAGCTGAGTTTATTAGGCCTCGGCTTAATGATCCTCTCGCAGACACAATGTGCTTTAAAATTAAAATGTTTGCTTTGCTCGCTCTGTGAGTGCGTGTCGTTTTGGAAAAGGCCTAGAGTTATCGCTGCTGCAAGGGCAACCAAAGCGGGATGGCTTGCTAATCTCCATAGTTACCCTGATATGAAATGAGTGTCATTCTCCGCTGGCTGCCGAGGTTGGAGCAAATATGAAAGGCAAATGAACACACAGCCGACTTGTTTGGGAACTGCTCTGATTACAGGGTTTATCAGTATTGTTTCTAATCCGCCTGATAATGAACCCCGAGTCTATTTTGCAACTCACACCTAACTGATTAAAAGCACGGCGCTCACAGGAGAGACACTGGCACATCTTTCCAGTAGAGCAGCACCTATAAGTCCAAACGGAGAAAGCCCCTTTTACTTGGTTAAAATATAATTTCTTGTGAAAGCTCAGGCAATAAGTGGTAATATCGCCGCCGATGAAGCTCATTTCATCCGAGTCCTCGCCGCCGCCTCGGGATTTAATCAAGAAATCCTCCAGCAGTTCACATACAAGAGTTGCGATCAGGCTCCCTTTTCCCGTGGAATACATTCTAATGATTTCTGTAATGAAGACATATTGCACATTCCCCAGGACCGGCCATTGAAGCTTTAATCAGAAAAATAAATGAGCTAACAACAAGCTAATAATCTCCCAGCGGACCGCTTCGTTTTCCCCGCGCGCCGGTGAGAACAACGAAATTGCACGCAGGTGAATGAAACGTTGCATTATTTACAGGCCCCGTTAAGTGCAGCGGGAAACACCGTGAGGGGTTGGCCCCGGCTCCCCCGCACGCCCTCAGACGAGTATATTTCGAGCACAGCCGTCACAAAGTGACAAATAAAACATCCGCAGTCAAATTTTACAGACCAGTAAAGTGGAGGCGGCAAAAATGCGTGCGGAGTGTCGACTGCCTCTGCAGTAATGCGGTGATTCCAGGGTGATGGAAGACGCCATTAACAGTCCCATTAATGAGCCAATTCAGTGTCTTCGTAATCAAATGAATCGGCTCAGTCTGAACTCAGCTAAACAAACAGTTGGGGGAACTGAAAGCTGCGGCGAGAGAGAGAGAGAGAGCAGCGCCTTCCTTCCCCAAGACGCTCCTGATTAATCGCTCGGAGATTTTTGTGCACTAGGTCATTCACCTCAGCTCGTTTTGGCAGCAGCAAGTGCCTTGATGGCTCTTAGGAAGCAGTATTTATCATCTCACCAAATACGGCCTATTCAAATGCGGGACAGGTCAATTCATTGTACCTTCTAAAACTGTTTGAGTTGGCTCGCCCTACAGGTTTTTAAAAAGATATTCAGGCGATCCGGAGAGGGTTTCGCTTTTCAGGTTCGACGTCCAAAGTAAACCTTTTGCGGGTCCAGTGACGGGGAGAGTCAGAGCGCTGCCACTGGAAATGAATTAGCATTTTGGAGGGAGGAAAAGTCGGGAAGGAGGAGTATTCCCTCAAATTAGACAAACTCCCAAAGCCCAGCTTGATGCCGCTACGCCCTGGCTGTGATATGGCCGGCGTCCATGTTTCATGAAGAGCCAAGGCAGATTTGAGCTGATAGTGTTGGCCGGGCTTGTTGCTGTTAACCTCCATGTTATCAGGGGCTCAGGCCAATTATCTTTCCATATGCGGCAACTGGTGCATCATCTATCACTGCGACGCAAAGACAGGATGAAGGCAATTGACTGTGTGAGTAATTTCATTATGGGAAAGTCACATTGGTTGCCTCTTGGATCTTTTTTTTTCTTTTGCTGTGTCACTGTCGGATTTGTGTTGTTTTCCCCAACTGAGGAAGACAGGGGGGGGGGGACTTTTATGTATGCGGTCTCAATTTAAGCTGCTCTGTCTGGGAAAGTGGAGGGCGGGGGGAACCGAGCCAATCTGGCGGCCCTGGCCCTTTCACAGAGACAGTGCTGGGTTTAATTATCCCCAGCTGTGTCTCATCTCCCTCCCCAGCTGGGCTTGGTGCCCCAGTGTCCTCTACAAGTATGCCACATTCACAGAATAGTCAAGGTGAGATACAGATACGGGCACACACACACACACACACCCCCACCCACACCCACACACACACACACACACACACACACACACACACACACCAACCAAGGTGGCACAGACTGACATGCAGCCTCACAGAGAGACCATCCATGCAGAGATCAGTAGAAACAGACTGAATAACAAGAACACCTGTGCAGTTTAATTCATTCATCCTGGACACATGGTGGATTTAGCTGCTATCTGGATGTTGCACAAAAAAGTGTAAAAAGTAAAGTTAGCTTGTTTGAGGTCATTTAGGGAAATATACACGAAATAAAGCAGAGTCATCTGATTATATGGTCGTTACTTCCCGGCAGTTTGAGCATGCCCAATTAAGGGGCTGGCACAGCTTACAGCGTGACTATGGCATTTAATTGGATCACAGGAGGAGAATACTCGCTCATGGACTCAAACGACTGACGAACAATTTAGGTGGCATTCAATTACGTCAATTATAATTGGTGGATTAAGACCCTTCATAAGTCTTCACAGCTGTATGCACTTTATAGTTGATCTACGCTTGTAGATTTTTGTCCTCTTGGCGTTTCTGTTCCAATTCAGGCTATTTGTTTTTCCTGAGTTAATACCAACTGCACATGTATTGCAGTTTGGCTTAGCCTGTACACATTTGGTGCCTTTCAAAAGTATTCATTGCCAAACGGACTCTGTCAAATATTTTTAAGTGTCAGTCACTCAGTCAAATTGAATGAAGAGCAGCTGGAAACATCAGTTTTCAAGTCTTGCCTCAGATTCTCAGTTGGATTTAGGTTTGAATGTTGAGGCACTCTAACACATTAGTATGATTTGATGCTGCTCCAAGACAAACCTCTGTCCAAATTGAAATCCTTTCTTCCAGGACTGTCTTTTTTTTTTAGTTGAATCTATTTTCCCATCATCCCTGACCTTGTCTCAGCTGAAGAAAAGAACGTTATGAACACTATGTCTTCAAATTAGGTTGATGTGTTCAGGGTGAGGTGTTGTTTTCAGTCTGACAATCCTTTGGAAAGATTCATCTGCCTGACATGCAGAAATTGGTTGTCGTCGTCGCAGCTGCACGATGCAAATCACATCATTTTGTCTTTAGCACCTTGCTGTCCATCCCTTCTTATTACAACCCCCCCATGGTAAACTTTTTGCCCCCCTCTGCATACAAAACTATGGTGTGATTGGTCAAAATTTCATGGCCCTGTTTGTATACATAGAAATGCGCTTGGACAGCAGTGTTGTGTATTCGCTTTAACTACTCAACTCTTGCTATCTGTCTTGCACATCTGTTGGACGTGCTCGGTACACCAATGCTGGCTTCCAATAACAGACAAGTACATGACATATACTGCAGCAGAAAGGGATTTCACAAGAGCTCAGCATGCTGTGTCTCGTTGCCTTGAAGGGCACATCCTGCAACACGCGACCGCATGTCGACTGTTCCACTTTGGTCTGGTCCGACCGTACTAAGCCCTTAAATCTCTGCTGCTCTTCCAGATCTATGATCGGCCTCTTGGGTGTTTCTTTGAATAATGATGTCCTTAGATATTTTGATGATTAAAGAGAACTGCCATATCAGTGGGTTTGCTGTTGGGCCATATTCTTTTGATTTTCAGATGATGGGTTGAACAGTTCTCCTTGAGATGTTCACAGATCTTTTATAACCTAATTCTGCCTAAACCTCCTCCAAAACTTTTTTTTCCTGTCTGGCGTCTCCATTTTGCTGTTAGTTTACTAATGTTCCCTAACAAACCTCTAAGGCCTTCACACAACAGCTATATTCATACAGAGATAATACTCCCGGGCAAATTTTATTTACTAATTTTGTGTCTTTGGAAACCTGTTGGTTGGCCCAGATTTTATTTATGGCTTTTTAGAGTGAACAGGTACAATCAAAAATGCACACAGCACATTTTAGATTGCTATCTAGAAAACAAAGGTAAATTTAAAGCCTTGTATCACTTTCCTTCCTTCTTTCGGTAATTACGCACCACTTGTTTCAGTAGCACGGCATTGACGAAAAAGTCAAAGGAAATGAATACGTCTAAAAAGCTGTAATAATGTGTAAATTACCTTTGTTGTGGTTTCAGTCAGGCTGTAATATTGCAATAGATTCAATATAGATCGGTTGTGGGCAAACTAACAAAATCACAAGTTCTTTTCAACAGAAAGCAGCGTCCCGACTGACTTCGAGTTTGAGTCCACAGACCTTGACATCCTTTTTGTGTGCCCCGTGGTTATGTTTTCCCAGACCTTTCCCAGTCTGTTGCCACATTCATCTCTTTCCTTGTTTTGGGGACTCTTACCCCCCCGCCCCCTCTTTTATTCTCCTCCTCAGCATGTGGTATGCAGTTAAATCCAGTCAGGTGATTGACTGAGCCAGTCCAGCACATTCCACGTCCTCCGGCGCTTTGGTTGTAGAGTTAAAACCTCTGTCCTGCTTAGAGATTATGTGTAACTGCTAATGCTTTTGGTTTAAAGTCACAAAGGAAATGCATCAATAAACACCACTTCCTCTCACAATCACGCCGAGTATATCCAAGCCATTAAAGAGGCCGTCTTTGATTATAGCTGCATTTTTTTTCCCATCATCTGCTAGCTGAACTTAATGAAAAACAACCCCCTGTTTTTTTTTTTCTTTTTTCTTCAGCCATTGGTTTTTGTTGTTGTTGGGGAATGGCTGCAGTTTACATTTGAGGTGAATCTTCTGAGGTTTGGTTAATGAGGTCCTTCAGTGATTGTTGACAGGGAAACACCTCCGCCTACATCCTGAAGAACATTCTTGAGCTGATGAGCTGCCATAAAGAGCTTTTAGTCCTGATTGTTCCTCCCACCTACAAGACTTCTGCAACTCAGTCCACCGACTCGTGTGCCTTTATCTAGCTTTCATGCACATGTCTGCTTTAATGGAACGAACCTTAAGTGCCAGTTCTGAAAATAACCTTTGCTGCTTTGAATAATGCTTTTCTCATGGTTTACATTCGTGTCCTACAATTAAGCACGTACAGTATCTCATTTTGACATTCTTTTCCACAAGTTATACTCAATATGTTTGCTTCTTGAAAGTGAGTCAGGCGTTGGATGTGTAAAAGAATACAAAAAGTTGCATCTGCATCATTTAATTGTACTGTACTCTTTGACTGTGTTGAAGCAGCACAGAGCAAAATGACAGCAACTATTTAAAGTAGAATGTGCGATTGCTTTTAATGCAACACATCCGGCTACCTGGATGAGATGAAAATATGTTTTGTTGATGTTGTCGTTTTCGTAAGCAGAATTAAGTTGTCGTGAATCATAAACTGCGTTTCAGAGAAGCTGCAATCAGTGGGGAATAATGTAGTCCAGGTGCAAGTCCATGTATTGCTATTTCAGCGTTCGTCTCAATCTAAAGTGCTTAAAAAGGATTGAAAAAGTGAATTTTGTCACAGGGGTTTCTTAAATCTCAAACTGTATTTTGAAGAATCTCTGTTCTGTATGAAATTATCCAGATGCAGTCAATATTTCTAAACATCCCTCCCCCCCCCTGTGAAACAACCTTTAGTATGCAGATTGTAACTTCAGAATTGTTAGAACTTTTTTATTTTTGTAAATCCTACCTTTTAGATCCTTTGAGTCTTGTCTGACTTAGACTTAGACTGACTTTATTGTCATTTTGCTTGCACAGGGTGTATACAGAACAAAATTTCGTTGCATACGCCTCAGAACAATGTTTTGAGGTTCCAATGTTGTGAGGTTACTCCAGAATAAAATAAAATACAGTATAAAATATGAATATAAAATATAATGTGCACGGCTGACAGTAAAATGAAAGTTATTTAGCTATGTATATGTGCAAGGTATGAAGTGGAGATCAGTTTTTGAGTGCAGTCCAGTTAAGAGTTCAGCAGTCTGATGGCAAGTGGGAAAAAGCTGTTTCGGAACCTGGTGGACCTGCACCGGTCGCTGTCATATTTTACTTCAGAACATCATCTTATGTAGCAACATCATAATGGCTTATATTTTTGATCAGAAATATTGTGACATTTTAAAATAACAAGCTGTTCTACTAATAATGCATTTTTATAAATTGCCACTTAGAGCTCTGGAAGTTATTGTTTATTCAGCCGAACAACACGTGTTGCATAAGAAACCACATTAGCAGTAACCCGCTTTTGTTTAGCGTTGCCTTTGATTCATAATAACTGGAACATTGATCATTATATTTGATGTGTATCTGCTTGATGATTTTGTTAATGGCTTTTGGTAAAATGTAATATTTATTACTTGTTTCATGATTGGTTTCTGTATGATGTTTTTATCTTGTAAAGCACTTCGAACTGCATTGTTGCTGAAACTGTGCTGTATAGATAAACTCGACTTGACCATAGGAAAGGAAAGGCATCAAATATTACCCACCAAAGTTGTTAAAATGCATTACGAAGTAAATTATTACAACATTAGAGATTTTATTTTGTTGCAGAGCCTAGCTACACATCAGTCAACCACCTCTCCTTCGTCGCCGTGGTGATGTTGACCTGATTACCAGCAACAATCGGCAATGCCTGACAGCTAAGCGATGCTGAAATGATACCAAAGGGCCCAAAGTGTAGCAAGAAAATATTGGCCAAGCCATTAGAGCACCATTAGCAGCCTGTAGGATCGATACAAGGCTGGATGAATTCATGCTTTCATGCTGTTGGTGGCAAATTCTGACCCTATCATCAGAATGTTGCGGCTGAATTAGAGACACGTCGGGCCACAAACGTTATTGTCCAATTTCGGTGACCCTCTGTGAACAGCAGCCTTTCCTCAGCTGACAGTGATATTATTTTGCATTCCTCTGTTTTAACGAGTGGCTATTTCAGCTTCTGTAGCTACTATGTCATCTGAAACCAGTCTGGCCATGATCATCTAACCTCTGACATCAACAAGAAGCTTTTGTTTTGACATTCGCTTGATATTTTTGTTGTTTTCTCTTTTTTGGGGGGACTTTTCACTGTAAACATGAAACATTGCTCTCTGTAAAAATCCCAGTAGATCAGCAGTTTGAAGATTACTCAAACCAGGCCGTCTGGCTGGTGTTCAGTTTGAGCTTCATAAATCCTCTTCACCTTGTCCAGTTACCAATATGCATTGAGTCGCTTCCTTGTGATTGACTGAGTCACTATTAGTACTTTCAGGCAATTGAACAAGAGTAAAATCACCAGCAAATGTAAATAAATTTGGGAACAATCAGGAACAACAGTAAGAGTTATGGTTGAGAGAGTTTCTGTGTATGTGTATGAATGTAAATCTGTATCCAGCTTTCAGTAGGTTAGTTGTAGTTCTAATGCTAAAGTCAAACATGCTACAAGATTAGCTTCTTTCCTACAACTGCAGCTGAAAAAAAGATTTACATATCACATCGGTAATCTAGGTTCAAAACGTTTGTCGCCATTTTTGCATGTTTTATGTCTTAATCACAAACCGATACTTGTTTTTCTTTGTTTTGTTTTTTAAAACAGGCAGGACAGATTATCTTGAGCACTTGAACTGGACTAATTCAGATGAATAAGCATATTTGAGTTTTTCTGCATGTTCTCCATGTGCATGCATTTGCTCTTTCCTGGTACTCTGGCTTCCTCCCACTATTCAAAATCATGACTGTTGGGTTAATTGGTCTCTCCAGATTTCCCCAAGATACAAGTTTGTGTATGTGTGTGTGTGTGTGGGTGGGTGTGGGTGTGGTTGTTTGTCCTATGTTTATCTGTTTTGACCTGTAATGTACTGGCAACCTCACAGGTTTCAGATGATTCAATTTCATACGTATAATAACAAAAATGTTGTTAGGCAGGACGATAGAATCAACTGTCACATGCAATTACATTAAAATACAGAAATGAGTGTTCATATAGTCAAAGAAGACCTTTGATATATTTTCTTTTTATGATGGAAATTGCTCTTAAATTTTCTAAGTGTCTTTTGGTTTGACTTCCTGCTGAGAAGTTACTCGTAGCTACATCACACAACTCACCTAAAGCAAGAAATTAAAAGAAGAAAAAAAGAGAAATCTGTTTCATTTTATGCCCGGTCCAGCTTGCAGTCAGTTTAAAGAACAATATTTTTCACTTGCCATACCCAGTAGCGCAGCTCCCAGACGGACAGTGGGTGAACTGGATAGATCTTAGGATAGTTAGCCAGGAAAGGCTCGTCATTGCTCCATCTGAAAGCCATTGAAGCAGATTTTCAGCGCATATCTTCATTAAGCAAAATCAGATTTAGCAGATTACGCAGAAATCACATCAGCTGCGTATTTACATCTCGGCGGTAGAATTTGCTTACAGTAAGGTCAGGAGCATTAACCGAGAACATCCCTGCAGCGGGCCCTGCGTATAAAGCACAGTGCTTACGAGCTCCGGGTTATGCAGTTGTGAACACTACTTGCATTCATGCGCTGCAGCACATTAATCATCCCACACCTTTGTTTTTAGCGCCGACGTATTTGTTGAGATAACAGAGCGTTGCCGCTCCATACCGTTTCCAGAAGGAGACAAATGCTTGTGAAAGCATTCCCCTGCGTGACGCTTTAGCATGACCGGCGCTCCAGCAGTTTTGATTGAATCCCAGTTTGACTGAGCTTGACTCGGTCCATCTGTGCAACCGTCCTTGGCCTTGGTGTAAGGTTTGGGGTAGAGGACGGAGAGAGGGGGACTGCAGGGTTATCATACTGAGAGGCTGTTAGGGTCATTACAACCCTCTGCTTCAATATTTCCACTTTTTTGGGGATTTATTTTTTTATTTTTTTGATAGGAGCCAAATGTTGTGCTGGAATCCCCGTGTCTGTCTGTCTTTGTTCCCGTCTCTCACCATCCTGTCCGGGGCTGTGCCAGCACAGCTGTGAGCGGCAGCGTGTAATAAAAGTCTAATGCAAGCAGCTGCTGGGGGTTTAGACTGTAATGAGATGGTGTGTGAGATTACCACACTTCGCTAGTCGCTGAGAGAAAGCTTGGCACCCCAACATCTCCCCCCATCGCTCCCCTCTTCTCCCCACCACTCCAGTGGTACAATTACACTTTAGATATGGCTAATAGAATACACACACAGCGCTCTGTAAGCAAGTGGCATATTGAGCTTTAACTTAGCCTCTTCCCTTTTCCTCTTCTACCTCACATCCCCACAGCTGCACGGCGAGGCGTCCACCCGGAGGAGCACGGCGCTGATGTGGAAAACAGAGACGGGAGTTTTTCCGAAATCAAAGGCACGCCTCGTCAGAAAATTCCCACAGAGGGGCACCGTTTTTCACGGAGGTTTGATAGCTGGAAACACGGTTTGCCTGCCTGCATCATCTCAACAAATAATTCAGGCCTCGAGTCATGAATAGCAGAAAGGCGCTGTGTCAACGTCCTTAGTCATCAGGGGAGTTTGCGGTAGCGGATGCATGCGCAGGCCATACATTCAATGACGGGGATCACAATGGGAAGGAGTCTTGCCATGGCGTTGCTGTGGAGCTTTTGTCATGTGTCACTTTATCATGCAAAAATCTCTTCTCCTTGTCTTTCTTTCCCCCCTCTGTCTCTCATTGTCTCGCCTACCTTCCATTGTCGCCTCCGCTCCCCGTTATCCTCTCTCCAACTCTCTGCCTCGTCCTATTGTAGGAGCCGCTTCGTAGGCACGATGGGATGAATGTAGCAACATAAAAGTGCTTGTTAAGATTTTGACACCTCTTCTGAGGTTTAATGAAAGTTCAGAGTTTCTTGGTGTGAGGCGTCTGTACCTGTCACAGCATTGCCGGGATAATGGGCCCAGAGGTGCCAGGGCCTCATCACAGTGGAGGAGGAGCTACTTTCGTTTTTAAATGCATGCTGCTCTTCATTACTTCATGCAGAGGGGCAAAACTCAAGATTCGCTGCTCTGTGAAGGAGGCTGAATATGGCGAATGTGACCCCGGGGAGTAGAGCTGCGGAATTTCAATACGCAGCCGGGTCAGTATTATTCCACACCTGAACGCAGAGCCTTCCAGACAATTAGTGGAGAATTATAGAAAGGGAGCCTCTGGGTATTTTCACCGTTTTCCGCCTCGCCTCGGCCCTGGCCTTGCCAGCCAGCCAGCAGGGATGTATTCAGATTTCCTCAGCGAGGGGAGGAGAGAAAATAGATAGTCGAGGAGAACTTCAAAAGGAGCTGGGTTCAATTTCGACAGGTATTTTTGAAGGTGTCAAGTGAGGTTGCGGCAGTCATTCAGCATCTAAGTGTTTCCGTGTCGGGGAGATCTCTGCCTCAGCACATTCATTTTCAAGCTGCTCTCACTACCGCCTCGTCAGATGCTGATGCTGAAGGTTTTCCCAGTTTGCAACGTAACAATCGCGAGGCGCTTTGCTGTAGCTGTGCAGAAAATGTTGGCAAAGCCAGCGGTGGCAAATAATGAATTATAGTTGCCACATCTTTTACCACTATGTTTATAAATCAAGTGGAAATCTGAAACAGCAATGTAAAAAAAAAACTGAACATGAAACATAAATACAGAAGTTGTAGGTTTTGTGGCCACAAAACGGGTGGACAGTTTGTACCTCATTGAACAACCGATAATCTATTCATAGTAAATTGTAAGAACATGAAGTTAAATGATTCAAATATATTCATTATGGTTTCCTTCATAAGCATTACTATGTGCGTATTTTTTAACAGTAAACTCTTTAAAAGGGATAAGATCAGAATAATTGGGGAAACTGTAATACAAAGTTGTCAGATAACGAAACTAATTAATTACATGTGAGATTATGGCATTATTTCATCCCATTTTTAGCCACGATTCTTTAATATATCTAATTCAAAAATAACCAATGATTTACAAAAGTACAAAATGGAAGTAGAAAGGTTGCAAAATGACAAGGCGCGGGTACAAAGTAGAGTTTTTAATATTCACAAGGTCAGATTAACTCTTAAAATGAACAGAATATATGAAACTTTACAGAAAAGGAAGAAAATGTAAATGCAATAAAACCACAGTAAGCAACATACATTTGAACAAGCGCAAGAGACTGTGTTTTAAGCACAATTTAAAAACTAAAGGGAACTTTAGATTTTCAGAAAAAAGGAGGACTAAGAATGGAGCCTTGTGATATTCCACAGAACAAGTAAACGGCGGTTATGAAATATTGTTTTTGTGTTTGTGCTTTTCAGTAATCCAACAGATCCATGATTTTACAGAAATGTGCCATGTTTTAAGTATTATGTAAGACCTCTACTCGTATTAGGTCAAAAATCAAAGAGCAAAAGTATGTTTTGATTTAAACACATTAAGAGAAAGTGGCAGGCACCGTTCCAGAGCTCCATCACCACAGCTTCTGCCCTCCTGACCAAAGAGTAATATACATGTATGAGCAGCAGATTACAGATAAGATGAAGCAAAAAACACTTAAACACCTCAGTGTAGACATTTTAGATGAATTTACAAATGATTTAAAGTGAAGGAGTAGCAATATTTGAGAAAATGTGGTCTTATTTTCTGAAAACACTAGTGAAGCTAGTATGGAAGTTTGGCAAAGTGCTAATATAAGCACACCACAATAACCAGGATGATTGCACTTTTATTCCCCCCCGCAGAATCGATTTTTATCTTTGGCAAAAATCAGAAGACGAAGGGTCCACTTAAATTGGTGAAAATGGTTTTTCCCCCAAAAGACCACCGAGGAAATAAATCTCTACTTTTAAATAAGTTTTGCTGAAGTACCGTGCTTAAATATACTTTGACTCACATCTTTCCCTGAAGAAGAAAAAAAAAAGAAAAGAGGGCAAAGAAATAATTAAAAAAAATAAAATAAAATAGTGCTCCAGTGAATTGCCAGAAAGTGGTCTGTCTGTAACTGATCACGCTCTATAGGAGGGCCGCGCAGCCTGTCAGAGCGGTGCTGCTCAGTGTAACTACGTCTGCTACTTTCGTCCAGCAAGTCTTCACTCTGTGGCAGAACTCCAGAAACTTCTGCTGTGACTGATGGGCGAAGCGCGGTGTTGAAATTCCCAAAAAAAGACAAAGACGCAGACGCCGGAGGCTGCGGTGTTGACCCGCTTGACAGCCAACCCCTGTCAAACTTTGCCGCAGCTAAGGCAGAAAATAGGAGTGAGCTGCCGGCCATGATGAAGAACCCACTCGCGTAAAAGGAGGGCACCTGCTTCGTTGTGCTACACAGAGGAACAGATGGAAAATACAGAATCAGACTACAGGTTGATTAAGTAATTCTGCTTCACTGGAAAACAACATAACAGTTTTAATCCTTTAGGACAGGGGAGTCAAACTCATTTTCATTTCGGGCCATGTCAAAAACCTGAATGTTCTAAAAGGGCCGGTTGTGTCAGAATATATTGATAGAACTAATTAAATTGTTAAAATATCAATAAATAGCTGTTCCTCCAGGATTTTGTGATTGTTTTAGTGGATTCTTTCTGCAATCAAAATCGCATATTTTGTAGTGCCAATTTAGAAATTAGGAAGAAATTAGGAGTAAGGATTTTTTATGATATTTACACTAATGTATGATGTTAAATATGACCTTTTATTACATACTGTATCAATTATGGACTATAACTTGACATCAAGTAAGGCTGCTGTCACTTAAACTCAATGTTTTTGACCACTTCTGAGATTTTTCAGTAAAATCGGACACAAAATGTGGAGATTTGTTGATTTTGTGTGACTTTTGCAGATTTGTGAAAAACTGTAAGAAAGTATTGATGTAATTTGGAGTCTAAAGGGCCACAGAAAAAGCTACAGCGGGCCAGATTTGGGCCCCGGGCCTCGAGTTCCATGCGCTTTGGGAAGAAGCTTTGTTGCAAATACCAAAATTTGACATTCCTTTAGCCTGTAATTGCTATTTCAACCATAACCTATAAACATGATTGTTTATTGAAGATAAATTGATTGTAATTACAGTTTGGTCCTTCAGCAGTTCACACACACCATTCGATTGTTTGCTCTGCGCCAGGTAATAGGTTTGGAGCGTCTTTTTATTCTGCCTAGTAAAAAAATTATTGCTCGCTAAAAGTAATTTGAATTAAAGCATAACTTTACAAACAGTCGTATTAAATTAGCAAGCTGTAGTGAAAGTGGCTGTAATTTTAACAGGGGCTTTAAGAGGCACGCTTGTTGGTCTAATTAGGTTTATTAACTGTATTAAAAATAAGTCAAAGCTTGCGGGATCAAAGCGCGGCAGCAGAAAGAGATACAATTATGCTGAAATGAAAGCATGCACTCTCTCGGTTCAGTTACCGTAAATGATCCCACATACTAAAATAGTTTGAATTTAAACTCAAGCATACAAAGACAGACACTACAGGATCCACAAAGTCATCTTTTATAAAGTAAAGATGAATTTGCAATTAATTTCAGAGCAATTGGTGATGGGCGATTGCATCTGTCTCGCACTCTCTTCGTGCATCAACTACAAACAAATTTGTTTATCGCTGATTGCAGGGTCTTATTGTGAGATCCACGAATTCCTTTGAGTCCCTGAGAGCCAGAACAGCGAAGGGTCAGCTTCGACCCCGTTTCCCACGTGGAAACTTTCAGGAGATCGCTGCAGAAGACATCCATCCATCCATCCATCCATTTTCTGTACACCCTTGTCCCTAATGGGGTCGGGAGGGTTGCTGGTGCCCATCTCCAGCTACGTTCCGGGCGAGAGGCGGGGTACATCCTGGACAGGTCGCCAGTCTGTCGCAGGGCAACACAGAGACATACAGGACAAACAACCATGCACACACACACTCACACCTAGGGAGAATTTAGAGAAACCAATTGACCTGACAGTCATGTTTTTGGACTGTGGGAGGAAGCCGGAGTACCCGGAGAGAACCCACGCATGCACAGGGAGAACATGCAAACTCCATGCAGAAAGACCCCGGCCGGGAATCGAACCCAGGACCTTCTTGCTGCAAGGCAACAGTGCTACCAACTGCGCCACGGTGCAGCCCGCAGAAGACATCACAGATGGAAATTTTGACCTGAAGGGAGCTTCCGTGAGCAGCGACTGGAGAGTCTCAGCCGCACTTCCAGCAAATCGAATTAATAAGAGTCTGCTTAAGAGAGTTTTCCAGCCAGCTGCCACGTGTTTCAACTCGGTGTGTTTGGTTTCCGTACAAGATTACTTCCTTCTTACACTTTTGTTGACCACTGCTTTGAGTGCTTTGATATGACCTCTAAATTTGACATGCAGAGGGATGATCTTTCCCATCAGTGAAAGCGATGCAAACGGTACCGGGTTGCTCTGACAAGATCATTTTTCGGGTTGCACGGGCTTACTGAGTGATGGCATTTTCTCAGTTTCAGAATTAAATTCCTGGAAGCTCAAAACGTGCAGGAAGCTTTGAGAAAAGAAACTCAAGGCTGCTGCCAGAGAGAGTTGTGCGTCAGCTGATAACAGAGGGAACGCACACAGAGAAGCTTTTTACTGGCTGCAACACTAACGGCGCTAGCCACGTTAATTGCTACAATAAAAACGGTTTACGATATCAAAGTCCTTATCAAAGTCGTTGTTCTTGTTTTGAAATACAAGCAAAGATGTGCTCAAGTGCAGAGCTGCATACTCTTACACTGTAGTCTCAATGTAAATAAATATTGACCAATCATATCAGAAAGGCTTCATTGAATATTAACAATAAATGAACAGTCTTACGTAAACGCGGACCAGAGCTTTTTTTCCTTTCAAATATCAAGCTTGACTCAAGTGTTATTT
Organism: Xiphophorus couchianus; assembly: GCF_001444195.1. Classification (NCBI taxonomy): domain Eukaryota; kingdom Metazoa; phylum Chordata; class Actinopteri; order Cyprinodontiformes; family Poeciliidae; genus Xiphophorus; species Xiphophorus couchianus. The sequence continues at coordinate 23,549,214 of NC_040250.1, read as the reverse complement.
ACTTTAATGTCATATTCCTGAAAAGAACTGAAATATCTTTTATCGTACGGTGCTCTTCTACATTTGCTTTTATCCTGCTTTCATTTAAAGATACGGATACATTTATCCTTTAAACCAGAGAATATTACTCAGTAGATTTTCAATGCTGCAGCTGTGCAGTTAGAGAAAATATGCTTTTGTTTTATTGTAAATGTGTTACTGCTCAATTTATCACTCAATTTACCCAGAAAAGATGGAAGACGTCCAAATCAGTAAAAATCTGTGATTGGAGCTGAACCACAAAATCCCCATAAGTATCTCTAGTCACGGTTCAGGTGAGCACGGTTCAGGTGAGGCCGTCCTGGTCATAATAACTCAGCCATGCCGGCTGCACAAATTGCTTTATTAACATGACATACTGAAACGTGTCAAAACTACAACAGAATTATTATCTTAACAGAAAGGAGGGAAAACCTGAGCTTTGTAATTAAAATTCCTAACAGCCCGTTCTTTCCCTGCGCTCCCTTTTACGTGATCTGTGAGCACCGACGGTGTAATTGTTACACAGCAAACTCGTTATGTAGAGCAGCTCAAAAACCAACAGGAAGAGTCAGTATGTTATGAGTTAGGGGTGCAAATGTGTTATTTCCCCCCCCCTTCGTCTCGTATCTGTTTGCCTTCCCCTGCAGGTATGCAGAGGCTTCGAGAGGTTCTGCAAAGCAAATGGCCCATCAACCGCTCCAGACTAAGGTACGGCTTTATCATCCCTCCACAGATGAGCCCTGTCCTATTATAAATTCAAAGGATCATCAAGTCATTAAAGCAGCGTTGGAGTCTAGACTCTCAATAGGCAGCCTTATCAATGCATCCCCCCCTACTCATTTCATTAGCCCGCCTCGTCTTGTTATCATCATCATCAGCAGCTGATATCGTCTGCCGGAGATAACAGTTGTCATTGAACCACACTACAGCCGTTTGATTAAAGTGATCTATTAAGTAACACTCCGCTGTCACTTTACAGCGAATCCATCTCTTCATCTGAACACAGAAACGCGGGGTAATTACGAGATGACATGATTGTGACGGAAAGTTGCGCGGAGTTTTCAATCGACACGAGATTCCAAAGCAAGCCACCAAAACAAACGGATCCGTTAATGGGTCAGTCTGTCCACCTCTGCTCGCCCTGTCATCTGCGTGACATGCGTTGCCGCCGCTAGCCGCTCGCCGTGGAATGCCTATTGCCACATGAGATCTTCATAGTGTCTCGGCTCTCTCCTTCTGGAACGTGTGTTCCAGCTGTTACCACTCTGCGGAGTTGTGAGGTTATAATGAGCATGGAAGCAGCTGCTTCCTCCTACAGTAGAGGCCCCAGCCTCTCTAATCCTGATCATTAAGAAAGGAAAAGGGTGTGTGGAGTCAGGGGGGGGGGTTGCACAGACAAGTGGGCCTCAGCTCTCCAGGACAGGGTGCAGAGACTTGAGTTACTCAACCATTTTATTGGCCGCACCACCGGCAGGTATGGAGGCCTATTGATCTGCCCGAAGTGTTAAAATGAATTAACTTACGCAAAGACAGCTGGAGCAAACACTACAAAGATTTTCCGCCATTTTAGTTCCACCCCATCTTTGCTCAGGCCCGCCATATGTCAGTGTCGTACACTTTCTGTGGTCCAAATGAAAGCCACAGTTTTCTTCATTTGTCTGGAGAAGAATCATTTCCCCGCCTATTTCTGTTTGTTCACGCCTGCAAGTTTATGTTTACTGGCAAGATAAAGGTTGCAAAATCATTGTGTGGACAAGAAAGATGTGGTGAACGTCACTCTTTGTATGGTAGCACTTATTTGAAAGTACATTTGGAAAGCTAAAAACAAGCTAGCTACCAGAGCCAATAGCCTAAATACCTATACAAGAAAAGATTAGCTTGTTATACTCCTAGCGTTGCTCTATAAAGATCAAAAAGTATCATATTTTGTGCTAATAAAGTCATCTAAGGCAGGATATAAAGGCTTTAAGCCAAGCAACTTCTTTTTGGGTTGTTTGTATGATGAATCCCTCTCACTGGCTAAATGTTAGCTGCTAACGGATAACATTGAGTTGAAATTGAACCTCATTACTTGTCAATGAAGTGGATTCTAAACGTTGATTTTAAGGATATTCTTATCTGAAAACTGATTTTGTTAGTTATTGTAATGCGTCCATGAACAAGGTGACTGATCTTAAGCAGATGGTCAGTGTGGTCACCTGTTCATTGTCACTCTCTGCATGTGTATCTACTTTGGGTCGGTGCGAGATCCTCTTGGTATGATAACCTTGAGAACAAATACCACGGTTTCACAGTATTCCCACACAGATTTAAAACAAAAATGTATGACACAAGGAAATTGCTTTAGTTTAAAACATCTTGTAGTTTGAGGACTGACCTTTTCTTTCCCAACAGGAAGCGTCTCCAGAAAGCCGAATAGGTCTTTTCTGTAACACATATGAGGAGGAAAAAAAAAATCCCTTCAGCTAACTGAGCAGGGTCATGAGGGAGGGGGCAGCAACATGTTACTGAATGCTACACACATTCAGAAACTGTCCTACTTGACAACTTCAACGTATTTCACTTAAGTAAATGTAATAAGTATCCATCCAAGAAATTACTCAAGCAAGACTAAAAAGGTATTAGCTGAAAAAGTTACTAAAGTACTGAGTAACGGATCAAAACATCTGATTTCATATTTAAAAATAATAAAATGCAGACAAAAAGTGTAAAGTTATGGGCAAAATTCTGTATTTTAAAGACTAAAATGAAACAAAATAATACAAATCAATAACACAATTACAAAATAACAAATTAATTTTCCTGCCTTAATTTGGCAGGAAAAATATTGAAGTTTTTTCAATATAAGTCTTATTAAACTAATACAATAGGTAAGAACACGGTAAAGTGCTTCTAGTGACAATATGTAGTGTTTATTGTATCTTTTTGACCTTCAAATGTTTCAGCAAATAGAAACTAAGACTGTGTTTATCTTAAACCGTGGCTCTGGTTCTGTATCTGGTGTATTTTGGTAAAAACAAATTTGTTCTTTGCTTACTGTAGTTACTTAGAGTGGGTAAAATATTCAGACATTTTACTCAAGAGTGTCGATACTTCATAGTAACATTAATCAAGTAAAAGGAAGAGATACAATGTAGTAAAATTTCTGAACTGTGATCAGTGTTTTCTACACCGGGATTTATATTTTGTGCCTTATCCTCAACACTGGATTATCATAACCACTTTAATCAGTGTTATTTTGTTTTAGCAAGAGTGGAAGTAATTGTATTTTTACCCCTGGTCATAATAACACCACGGGAATCGCACACTGACCCGTGCTCAACTCCGACCCCGGTCTGAGTTTAGCTATTCCATCAAAGTGTGACCTTGCTCAGTCAAAATAAAGATGCAGAAGCCTGATGGATGTGCATTCCCACAGCCTGAACATCAGTCTGCGTAAACCCCAGCCCTTACATAGAAAATATCAGATGATGAAATATTTATATTTTGACCTTTCGCCGTTATGATTCCGTGATTTAATTTTCTGCGGCTTTAAGTTAAAGCGCCGTAAGAATACGAAACAGTCTAAAGAGTTCAGCGGGATAGCAGCAGATGATCTACAGAGACTTTGACATTTGCATTCAGCTTGTAAATACCAACAACTCTCTGGTAGTTTATTCATAGGCCCAGCCTTGCCTGCGTGGCCTCTCAGGGACCCCTAATTACAGAGCGATCCAAAAGTATTCGTGCACCTTTCACACATTTTTTTTTTTTTTACACAGTACAACCACAAACTACTGAGTAAATTATCGACTTCTTATACGACAGCAGAAGAAATCCCGTAATTAGAGCACATAACATACCATCTCTAAAGTAAAATATGGCAGTGTCAGAATCGAGTTACAGGGATGTTTTTCTTAAGCAGGGACAAGGAAGTTTCTCTGACATGATGGGAAGATGAATGGAGTGAAATACAGAGAATGACACCAATTGAGCTTGAGTTATTTTGCAACAAATGGCAAAAGAAAATAAATAAAAAAATGTCCAGACTGTAGATTTGTCAAGCTGAGAGAAGCATACTGCAAAATGTTTGTAGCCGTAGTAGCAGAAAAATGTGGTTCGATCAAACACTTTGTTTCGGATTATCTGAGTAAACGTGGCTTAATAGAAAAATTTTTTTCTACATTATAAAAATGTAAAAAATAATTGAATAAAATAAAAAATCATGACTTCCTGCTCTGTCTTCTGGTTTTACCCTGTAAGACTTTAGAGCTGAAACAGATGAGCGAGTAGTGAAGTTTACAATGGGGCGACATCTGATACAGGAGCCGTAAATCACAGCGCCCTGAACGCAGCGTCATTCAGCCGGAGCGTATGCATGCGCATACCATGGAATGTACCAGTGTAAAGTTAATAGTGTTACATTCAGAATAACAAGCCCACTCAGGCTTGTCACGGTTCAGGCGATGGGAAACTGCACCCAGAGCAGTGACACTAATAAGACTATGTCTTTGGAGCAGTTTAATGTAGATTAATAATATGCTAATTTGAAGCATGACCTCGCTGTTTGCTGGAGAAAATCAGGCTCCTTTTTCTTTTTTGATCTGCATATTAATGCCCAAAGAATAGATGGGAGCTGAGACATGAAAGGGTTTAATAAAATCAGCAGGTAAAATGCAGCCTCATAATTAATCCCACAAAGAGGAAGACTTCCGCAGACAATGGTCGCACCTCACATACATAATTGGGCTCTTTATTGATATTCCACAGCCCTCTCCTCTCACATCACCTGGAAAGGTGATTAATCTCTCACTCGCGGTGAGACGTGCTTAACTTTCTAAGGCGCCCGTTGCCCACAACAAGTAGCAAGAGCAAAATCCTGGACTGTCTCCGAAACACAACCGGGGCAAATTTACTAACCGAGCTCATTTTGTTTCGGCTGGAAGCACGAGTGCAGGTCCAGTTTGTGGGACCGGTTCGTGGCTCTGTGCTCACGGCGCTCTGTCAGTGCGTTTGCTCTTCCTAACCTCTCCTGACACCTGGAGTCAGAGACCCCCCTCGAAATGTGTAATATTCAATCTTCCTGACAGCTCCGCTAATGACCAGAAGGAACCAAAACAGAGGTAATAGGTGAGCCTCAAAATTGCTTTCAAATTATCCCCGATAATGATTCCCGTCCAAGTAATAAACTCTGTGGAGAGCGCGTGTGTGCGTGTGTGAGTGGCGGTGTGTTTATGTCAGGCGAATGTAGAATGGCAGGGCTAATTATCAGCACTATTAAAGGTAAGTACATCCAGCTGCATTCCGGACAAGTCCTAATGAAGGACAGCAGACAAGCTGGACTCTTTCATCTGTCTTCTGTTGTTGGTTCATACCCAGCATGAGGATTGCTCTCTGGTTTTGTTTCCCTCCGACTGCTGGGGGGAAAGTCTCACACCTCGTGAGGAGAGGACTGTTATTTCTTTTGTGTGTTTATGTCAATAAACTTAGCCAAAGCATTCCTTCCTTCATACATTTTCATTTTATGCTTTGTAAACAGTGAAATTTGAGAGTTGGTGTCTGGAGAGTTGTGGAGGATTTTTATTTTTATGAAAAAGACTTTGAAAAGCAGAAAGAAAACAAAAGTTAACTATCTCTATTCCTTTTATTATATGAGGCTGAATTGAATTTTACTTTATAGAGAATTTACACTACAAAATGACATTTTGGGGTGTATTAAATCTTAGACATTAAATTGACTTTTGGTTTGTCAATGCAATGTTCAATAATTGTTAAATTCTGATAAAATAACTTGTTTGTAGCAAAAACGTAAACACTTTAATTAGCATTAGCTAAATGTGCTGCTTTACGTCACTGTAAACTCATTTGTTGTGTTTTTACATTGTGGATGATTATATTAACTCATTTAACAACTTGTTTTGTTTCTTTAGAAAGTTGGAGCAATAATGAAAGTCTGAGTCCAGAATTAGCTAGCTTATAGTGCTAATGCTAAAATCAACCTTGCTAGCAAGTTGAGCTTGGATATGAACGTCACATTTAAATTGTGGATGTCAGAGTGAAAATTTACAAGTTTTTGAAAAGTTTCTTACTATGTTTTTTAGTCCAGTTGTATGTTTTTGCTATTATAAAAGCAATTCTTCATTGAAAACAGATTAGCAAAAATAATTTTAAAACTTACTCCAGTAAGTAAAGATTGGTTGGAATTTAGCAGATTTATTGATACATGTTTGAGTTGTGAATTAAAACCAACTTGGCTAAAAACCTGTCTTCTGGTTTTAGAACTTTGGAGCAAGAATTAAAGTTTGAGTCTTTAGTTAGCTTACTGTGCTAATGCTAACCCAGTTATGTTCAAGAAAAACATGCAAATTCCACACTGAATGGGCCCGAGTGGGACTTAAACAGACTGCAAGCATCTGCATGGCTTGCTTTTTATAAAATTATAAAATCTCAATTCGACACCAACAATGTAGTATTTTGATCAGTCTATCATTTGTTCTGAAAAGTTATGGGGAAACAGAATAATAGGTTTCCCCCCCCCCGTGGTGCCACGCAGGACCCGCCTCTGCTGCTTCCTCCTGTTAATGGTAGAAGGCCAAGTCCAGCTAACAAGCATGCAAGGAGTCCAGTCACAGTTGAAGTCGTTTAAGGATTTCATTTTATTCCCCTTCAATATTACTAGGTCATAAATCATCCATATTAATAGTTAATGAAGTTTTTTTAGTCACTTTTACTACCAGGTCACCTTTTTCCCTGTGTCGTGCGACGGCCTCCTGAGGCTCAAGGCAGCGTTTTGTTGTAGCTTGTGAATGAAAGCCTGTGAGGCGAACATGTCAGATTTTAACAAATGGCTGATGCACACATTTTCCGAGTCTTTATTAAACAAAGGCATCCAACCCGTCACATTCGCAGAGAGATCGATAATTCCACAACAACAAGAGGAAAACGCCAGAACAGAAATGGCCTGCCGGATCTGGACAGATTCTGAGTTTGTTTGTTTTTTTTTACTTTATTTTGTGGCTCTGTGACATTCTGGGAACACTCCGAGTGGTTTTCATGTGTCATTTTTGCATCGCTTGGCATGAGGATCTTTTTTCCCCTCTCTCTCTCTTTCACTTTATGGAGGCGGCAGATTTTCAAACATTTTTCATGCGCACAGAAAAATAACTTTTGCAGCTCGCATGATAAAACACCACATTCCCCTCTTTAACTGCTGTAACATAAGGAAGTCATGGTTTAACGCATGACGTTCCGCTGCATAAAGACTGCAGATCCTTGTCATACATCTTCTTGCCGGGCATGTTCGACGCCAAAGGAACGGAGAAACGGGCCCGCTCCTACGAAGGTCCTGGACCACAGCTCTGTGTATTTCAACACTCCGCTACAGCGCCGTATGCCAACGTGCAATACATCAGGCTCTATTTCTCCTCTAATGCATGTAACATAGCAGTTTGTACATTTCTAATCAGTGCTGCGTAAATACATCACTGTCAACATGCAGCACTCGGCTGACTTGTTTCTTCTCTCAAATTACAGCTGTTGGAAAGTGGTCTTAATTTTCCGCAGCTTGCGAGTTACGGATGATATAAAATATTTAAAAAGGAGCAAAGGAGCAACGGTAGACAGCGTCTCACAATCAAGCTAAGTATGTGGTGGTCTGTACTTAACTAAATGAGAACAGAGCTGTGCAGAGACCACAGTTTGACCTCCAACACTCCGCATTTATTTTCCCCAACATGTGTTGGCTATTTCGCCCGGCTCTGGACTGTGAAACTGAGACAGGAGGTAGAGAGGTCTGTGGTGCGTGTGAGTATGATCTAACTGGCTGTGCATACGGGGGAGATCGGAGCAGCGGTTAGCCGTCGGGGTGGAACTTCTTGAGAACGTGAGTGACATGTTTGGGTGATCCGATGCAGATTTTTGTTTTTTTTTTTTGGAGTCGAGCCGTATGAGAGGGGGCCGGGGGGGATAACCTCGAATTGTTCCTAAACGTTCATGAGCACGTTTTAGGCACAGCTCTGCGTAATTACACCACCAATCCCCACTTGCATAAACACTGGTAAGACGCGGCTGTTCTACTGTGTCAGATATTAGCTGACAAGGTAACATGGTGGCCACCTGAGAGGTGAGGCCTCTGCAGTCTGTTCTCTCCAGCGCCAAGGGGAACTTTAGTCAAGCAGAGCAGCAGTCATTTCCCCACCCTGCCCTGTTCTCTTCCCATTGCCTCCCAGTTTGCCTTCAAGTCAGCACCAGTTACTGGATTAGTCTGTCTGGACGAAAGTGGAGGGGTACAGCAGCATCCTCGAGTATTACCCCACTTTGGTATTCCCTCTGTTTTGTGACTTTTTTTGGTCACTTTTAAGTGTTACAGATCATCAAACTAATTTTAACGTCAGACAAAAATAACCTAACAAGTACAAAGTGTATTTTTCAAAGGGTTTAAATTATTCAAGGTATTATTTTTCCAATCTTTCCAAGTGAAAACTAGTCTGGACATTATCTTCCCAAGCAATCCTGCTCTATTCTAATCTCCCTGATTGCTCCGTCAGAGATTTCTCCCATTTACTTGGATTTCTCCGGTAGAATTTCAATCATCGAAGAGGAGAAGTTATGAACAGTGACGTTGATTTTCTGCGCTGTTTTAGAATTGCGGTCTGCCTCTAGTTTTACCAACGGTAGCAGAGACAGTGAACGAAGCTGTTCAGTCTAGGGCCGAAACTATTAATGGGATTAATCGATTATTGAAGTAATAACTAGACTTTTGCTGAAAGTCAACATATTCAGAGCCATAATTAAGCAAAAACTATACAAAGAATATAGACATTTGCATTTAAGAAGAAAAAAACCCAACTTTGTCTGTAAATACGTTTTACCCAAAACTCCCCAAGTGGCGTAATTTTAGCTTCACCAGGCTCAAATTATGTGAAAAATCCTCAGTTTAGGCACCTTTTGCCATCTAATTATGAATTATATTGAATCGACAGTAACAGCCATCTTGTTCGGATCGGTACTTCTCTCTTCGCAGTAGAGGATTTTTTATTTTATTTATTTCCTTTATTTAACCAGTTAAAACCCCATTCAGATCTAGATCTCATTGTCAAGAGGGACCCTGAGCAATGCACCTCTTGAAAAGGATGAATGTTTACAGCGAATTAAATTTCTATTAAGGGTCTTGGTATCAAACCGGTGCAATGCAGACGTCACAGAAAAGTTAGCGATTGGGTAAAAATGTTAAACCTTAACAGAGTCAACGCCTCCAGGAAGAAATCGTTTCTCAATCGCCGACAGTCCAGACAGTTCTGGACGAAGCAGAGCGTAGAAAAAGGGGGCTGGCTTAACCAGGCTGGGTGAAAAAGCAGTTACCCCCTACTGCCACAGAAGTATTTAAAATTGCTGGCTACTAGTTTTCTACAAAACTGTGGAGAAATTTTGCTTAACTTTTCTTTCTTTTTCAGAATTATTTTCATTCTGCCACATTGCAAGGTTTTCAATCATTCCACAGCATCTCGATCTCACAACTTTGACTTAGCCACTCCAAAATCTTCACTTTTTTTTTTTCATGCAGACTCTGACTGTGTGCTTTAGATCATTGTCCTCCCGCATAACCCATGTGTCTGAGCTTAAGGGTTATGAACTGATGTCCATATGTCAGGGTTTTCAGGCAGAGCAGAATTAATGGGCAAAGAGGAAGTCCCATTTTCACTTAAGGCCGTCCAGATTTCGAAATCAGTAATGGGGGGGGAAAAACTTTTATTTTATTTTCCTTTTTTTGTTTTAATGCACTGCATGTCCATGCTAGCCCGGGCAGTTTCCACTGCAGCGTGCTACGAGCGTTTTCCAGGATATTGATGTGCTGCATATTAGGCAGCGGACTGAATCGGCTCCAAGTGCTGTAAATATTCTATTGTCACTTTAATGCCTTGGTCAATGGCTTTGTCCAGGGTAATTCAGGCTGCTGGTGTTTCTGTCCCCTGTAGCCTCCGCCGACAAATGGGCTCACACACATGTGGACACACACACACTGAAACGGAGAAAATGAGGGGTGGAGAGGAGAGCCAGTGAGGGCACTCGCCTCTCAAACACACACAGGCACACGCACGCACAAACCCACTTCGCCTCGGGTTTTCTCTTGCCGTCACAGATGATCAGGCCCCGTTTTGGCTTTAGCTCATCTCTGACCAACCCTTGGTCCTGGAGCCAAACTGTTAAAAGACATTAAGTCAGCACAGAGATGCGCCACTGCTTCCTCTCTCTGCTAACCACAGGACACTAAAAGTGTGTGTGCGTGTGGAGGGGTGTTTCGGTGTGTGCAAGATGGAAACAGGGTGATTGCAGGGCCAAAAGAAAAGAAAAAAAAATTACACATGTGTTTCCTAAATGAGCCTCTGCACTCTCCTTGGTGAGGTCAGATAAAGAGGTGGGGAGCAGAATATTTCGGAGCGAGTCTTTTCGGTCTCTCTTGGCACGCCGCATGCCTGTCGCAGCTCAGTGAGCAGACTGTGAAAAGCTTATGTAAATGACGAACCGCTCAGATGTGAAATCAGCTCTGTATTAAATTGTTTTGTTCCACTTGTCAGAGCTGATTAGTCTAAAAGCTCTCCAAAAAGCGGCGCAGGTATTGTGTTGATTGTGCCCGTATGCGAGCACGCACGAGGAGAAGTCTACGGATCACCTCGGGAAAGAGCATCTGCGCAGGTGGCGGGGTGCAATTGCTCCGTGAAGTGTGATCGGTTATCCCGTGGCAGATTAGCGTGGTGGGTTTTGAAGATGCTGGCCGGCCCTCGTAGATGCACACTGATTGAAATCTGCCCCCGTGTGCAGCGAGATCCACTCCACCTGTCGGTTTAATAAGAGGCCAAATCAAAGGTGCAATAAGTTTAAGGTCAGCGCTCTATCTGAATGTCACAACCGGGACCGAGTGTTGTATGACCGACACTTTTTTTCTTCACATTTGGTCGCTTTACTACCACAAACTTTAAAGCTGGGGTATGTGACTTTTTAAATATTTGTTAAGACGCTCACTGTCATGACAGTGACAAACATGACCAGAATCTTTGCGAGAATCTTTGCAAGGACTGCTCTAAGCTGCTTTTTATATTGACAGCATGTTATATTTTATTTTTATTTTGTCTACAATTGCTACTCAGTGGTGGTTGTTGTGTGTCTTGTCTCTATGCTGCTGTAACTGCAAAATAATTTCCCTGCTGGGATGAATAAAGTACTTCTATTCTATTCTATTCTATGACTGCATGGTATCGAGACGGATAATTTGTAAAAAAAAAACAAAAAAAACAATTGAGCTCTGCTGCCTTCTTCCAGTGCTAACTATAGCAATACACAGCTAGGTCAGAAACAACCAATCTGAGCCAGGAGGAGGGTCTTAGTGCTGTCAATCACTCTCGTGCTTGCTCTTTGCTAAGCTATTGCTTGCTTACTGCAATGTAGCCTGCCTTGAATGCTCAGGCTAATTAGAATGGCCACCGATGATAGCAGATACACAAGATTGATTGACAGCGCTACGCTAAGACGCACCTCCTTATTCTGATTTGGCTGTTTTTGACCGGGAGTGATGCATTTCTCCAGACGGCAATAATAGCACCGGCTCAAGCTTTTCCACTGGGTCACAGTTGAATTTAGGTCTGGACTTTGACTAGGCCATTCTGACACATGAAAATGATTTGATCTAAAGCAGGGGTCTCAAACTCCAGTCCTCGAGGGCCGCAGTCCTGCAACTTTTAGATGTGCCTCTGCTGCACCACACCTGAATAGAATAATTAGGTCATTAGCAAGGGTCTGGAGAACTGATCCACACAAGGAGGAGGTAATTAAGCAATTTCATTCCAGTGTTTTGTACCTGTGGCACATCTAAAAACTGCAGGATAGCGGCCCTCGAGGACTGGAGTTTGAGACTCCTGATCTAAACTGTTCGTTGTACACACGTCTATTTGTTTGGGATAATAAACATCATCCCAGGGTCTGCCTTTATTTGGCTCCACCCATCTTATCAACTCTGTGTTGACCCCGCAGCATGATGCAGCCACCACCATGTTTTAGTGTGGGAATATGTCTCCTACATGGCTTTGTCAAACTAAAAACATGACTTTTAATAACTTTCTCTCCCCAATGGATTTATTGGTGAGCGAATAAATGGCACTTATGTTTTGGATCTCTCTTCTACCTCCCAACTACAGACTAATTTGTGAAGGTTTACGATGTAAAGTCCCAACTGTAAATATCCCAAATGTTAAAAAGTTCAAGGGGTTGAAAGAAGTTTACATCTAATTGAAAATGGTTCAAATCCATTGAACCATGGATTTACTCCCTGATCAAAGGGAGTAAAAGATTAGAAATATGTTGTTTTATCGCATCATTCTTGAGAAGCAGTATGCGCGTACGAAAATAATTTTTTGGGATTTAAGGGTAGGGTTTCAGATTTTAAAAGCAGAACGCACTTAAGGATCTGATCAGCACAAAAACAGAATTCCAGCGTCTTTAAGTGCACTGGAAGGAAAATATTTGGAGCCTTTTTTTCCCCCTCCTCCCCTAAGTTTCAGTCTTATCTTCGCAGTTGGCCCACACACTTAACATGCTTTGACCAGTCACCGTGAAACGACTACATTAGCAAATCGTGCCGCCAAAGCAAACATGCTTTTTGTTGCAGCTGACAGGCTGTGATTGTTATTACAAGCTTCTGAAAGCATTACAGGAAGTATCTCTGTTGAAATCTCTCCCGAGAAAAAGCTCCTGCTCCGGGAACGTCTTGCCAGGACTACACATGTATGTGAGAAGTGGTTTTTTTCTTTTTGTTTCTGGGTGAAGGTGCTGAAGTTGGTCATGTTTCTGCCTGGTCAGAGCTGAGGAGGCAAAATGTTCAGGCGCGCTTTGAAGAGATTTCACAGACCGATTTTCCTGAGTCTGGCACGTCGTCAAGCGCTAGTTGAGCCACAAATGTAAACACTCCCTGACTTAATGTGGACTTAATGACTGGAGTGAGAACCATGGCAAGAAATCTTAAACTAAAGCATCCTCTTTCTGGTAAAAAATGTTACACCAATTATAGGGGGACTTGTTGTGATCTGTGATTATTCTGTTAATTGAAGCACATCCTTCTCTGACTTTTGACAGGCGCACTTCCTCATCCTCCCTTCAGCTTTTTTCTTCAATTCTCGTACCTCACTCCTAAAAATAAAAAAAAAAGTCTGACAATTTCAGATGGCTAACTAGAGTAACATCATCTTTTCTATATTCAATACAGAAAAATTCTATAATCCTAAAATAACGTGATTAAATGTATTACTACAGTCATTAAATTATTAAATATTGCTAAATAATGTTGGTATATTTGGTGTTAGATTATAGAATGCAGGTCTAAACAGAATAAACTCAGTAAAAGATTTAAAATCCAATGCTTTGTTTTGCTGCCGTTCTGCTCTTTCCAACATTACACAAGTAGAACAAGTCAATATTAGCTGAGTATTTAGTTGAGCAATCTACACAAATAGCCGGCCAGAGTTTGGTTGTTTAACATTCATGCTCAATGGTTGCCAAGTAAAGCTTTAAAACAGCATTACGTTGATAAGAGTGACGGGCGGCACCACCTTAGTTTCCAGACAATGACTGTCTGTCAAACGTGGAAATATTTCCAGTCTAGTTTGTCTTCCTAAGCCAAATTAAAGCTTTAGAATTAAAGTAGTGCTTTAGAAATTTACCAGAATCTTTATTTATTATATATATTTATTTTTTTGCAAAATAAAGTCCCTTAACAAACACTTTGTTATCCACATTGTATGAGTCAATGTGGTGAGATTATGGGCCGTCTGTGCCTCCAAAGCATGCAACAGTCAGACTCCATCATTAATGCCCGGGGTTGTCAATAACAAAGTACGATTGTGTGACATCAATCAATTTTGAGGTAGCACAGTTAAGCTTCCATTTCCACTGCCCTCTAGATGCTGCCGCTGATGTTCGATCAAACGATCACCGAGGCCGGCAACAACAGTCTCCACGGCACACGTGCTTTGTCCTGTTTTCCTGAAAACAAAAATCAACATCGAACAAACAGATTAAAGTCTGAGAATGATCTAATCGACATGTTTAAAGGCAATGTCAAGAGTTGTCAAAACAGCATTTCAATATAATCGACACCAAAACGCTCTTGTTCAGAAGGTAGTCACTTCCATCAAAATGTATACAAATTGAATCATTTCCACCTCCCTTATTTGGGATCTTAAAGACTAGGATTCTGACGTTAATGAGGAATTTAAAAAGATTTCACAACGCCAAAAGTTAATGTTAGCATTTACATATTAGCAACTTGCTAAAAGCCACGTCAGCGCACTTGAAGGGCCCATTTGGACACATGGTTGGAATGAAACGTCTGGCGGCAGACAGCTACAGCCGTAGCAGAATCATCAAACGACAATGAAGCAGCTTTTATTTTCTCTTTACGAAAATCCAGGCTAAAAACCTGAAACTAGTCAGAAGAAACGGCAACTTACCTTTCCAACTTACCAGAAATACTGAAACTGAAAATGCCTTGCTCTGAAAACATTTACAAGGATCACATTCTTGTTCACACTGTTGAAAAAGCTGAATAAATGCTGTGTACTAGCTATAAAGCGCTACCTCGTGTAATCTTTTGTTGATAAGGAAACACATGCTTAAGTTCATATCTTGTATCTAAACAGCTGCTGAGCTCCCTACTTCTTATTGGTTTTAAAATAATAAAGGCAATAAAACGCTGGCCTGCTGTCACCAATTTTATTTAACTCACTTATTAATACTTCTTTACTAATCAAATAGAAAGAACACAATACCTTCAAAGCCTTCAAAGATGAGTCTTTTTCTTGTTTTATTTTGGTGTTAAACTTGATATTTTAGTATTGTGAAAAACTTTCTGGTTTTTGGAGATCAAGATTTTGTCAAAGGTACTCAAAGAAACTGAGACGCTATAATCACAAACTTGCACAAGCCCACCTACCTGGAAACCGGCAGCTACTCACCAGCTAGCTTAACGTTAGATCATTTTATAAGCAGTGTATTTATTAATTGATTATATTTGCTTCCTATGTTTAATTTCACATTTGACTGGAACTGTTTGTAACTTTAAAAATACTGGATTTACACTGTGAGGGAGCAATTACGACTAATGTCGGTAAACTCTCCCTCATGTAGAAACATAAGCGATTTATATTGTGTTACCTGGCAAAATGTTTCCCAAAAATTAGAGAGGTACCACAGGTAAAAAATAAAGTGATTCTATAAATCACTAGCTCCGGTGTTACAGCTTTATTCCACCACAGAAGCCGCATTACTGCAGTGAGGATTTTTGTTTCACACTTAAACAGATTTCATTTGCCTAATCTACTGTTTACCTCAGACCACAGAGGAAAATGAGAAGATCCAGTGCTGAAAAAAAATCTGTTAGCTCACTGGAAAAATCCCCCAGGACATTTGGGCTCTGTGTAGTTATGGTTGAAATGCTCCTAGTATCCGAAAACAATGCCTCTGTTTGGAAAGGGCAAAGGTTAGAAATGAAAATTTGCTGCACATCACTTTATCAGGCAGAACTAATTCTAAATGCAAGAACTGAGAGGGAAAAATATATTGCTTAAATGCAGAAGTAAAGAATATTTTAGGTTTATTTGACAGAAGTTTAGCAGTACCTTCTTCAGGGTCAACTACACAATTATATCTCCGATAAAGCATTGATTTTATTTTTCATCTGAATCAACAGTATGGTTTTCTCTTAACTTGTTGTACCACAACACAACCAGTTAAGAACAGTTACGGTCTTTGTGGTCGTATCTGGGTGGGACAATGCAAGACAATCCTCCATTTATAAAATAAAATGAAGGCTCACTTTTTTTTCCTTCTCTCACACAGGACATTTTGACCCATAATCAAATTTCAAGAATATGTGACCTGCAGGGGTCATGAGAATAACTGTGTGGGGAGCTGTCAGAATATCGTCTGTTGTTACGGCCTGGCACGGCACAAAAGTTTCACTTTTGCCCTCCTGGTGACCTTTTTCTCACCCTCGGATTTGGTTTATATACACAACCTCCTGGCTTTGCTGAATCAACCAGGAAATGAGAAATATGTTTATGTTAAGTAGATTTAGACACAAAGCGAAGCACCAGGGGAGCACCTTTTTCCATACGTTTTCCGTTTCTGCTGCATGACGTGGTAAACTCTGAACTCGCTCTGGGTTTTTATGGCTTTCTTTCAACGCAGGCTTGGATTGGATTTATGAAGCGCATTGTTAATGGTTTTCGCGGCAGCAGACTCTCCGACCTGAGCTGTGGATCTTTGCACGTCCTCCAGAGTTGCCACTGGACTCTTGCGTTCTCCTAGAACAACATCAGTTTTTGATTCATGGATTGAACTGCACTCCGTGCTAAAAGCTTTGGATATTGTTTTATAAAAAACACCCTGCTCTACACTTCTCCACAGCTGACTTCTTGGTTTGTATTGGTTGCAACTCAATTCATTTGGGGATATCAGAAGAATGAGGTTTAGATACAAATAAACTCCACACTTTTCAAATTCTCCCAACTATATTATGTCCCACCGCGTTAGGCTATCGCATAAAGTCAATATAAAAATCATCAATTAGTATGAGAAAAAGGGTGCGAATACTTTTGCGAGGCACTTTAAATTTCAAAACCCATTCTTTAAAAAAGCAAACCAAAAAAGCAGTTTATCTTCTATACTAGAGGTACTACTTTCCTGCTGCAGCTGTAGTTTACAGAGTGCAAGCATGTTTGTATTCAAAGAGGTGAACAAACTATCATAAATGATGGTATTAAATTTGTTGATTATTCCATGTTAAGCAAAAAAAAAAAAAAAAAAAAAAGAAAAACGCATATCACAGATGAGCTGTTTTTCTCCGGGAAGACCTTCGGAAGATGAAACAAAACAACAATCTGAAGGTATTACCGCAGCATCAGGTGATAAAATAGCCCAGCTGACAGCAGCCCAGGGCTGCCATCGCCTGAATGAATTTCACCAGTTATGAAACAAAGAAATGCAACAGAGAGTAGCTTACCTCCATATTAAGCAAAAGTGGGATAACATTTCACTTTCAAAATCACAGCAATTACTCTCGCTAGCTCCCAAACGCTTGTAGGGTGCTAACAGTGTGGTGATGCAACACGGTGGTAAACATCCACTCCATCACCAGCCACGATTCAGGTGTCAAATAAGGAAGAAAAATTGTTGAGAATTCACATCAGAAGTTTTGCACACAGCACTGAGTGAAAAGCTCATACCTGACTGAATGTGTTAAGGAAATGTGTACAAGAAAAACTACACATTGCGATATCCCTTGAAGATTTGGAAGCAAATGTGGAAGAGCTGGGAGGGGGAAGAGTTACCAAATTATCAGAATATTTCAGTCACAGCCATCCATGTTGGAAGTCATTTGAAATGATAATGCCAACTGCAGTCAATTATGGCCATATCTAAAAATAAAACTTTTTTGGAAAGACATTAACAAAGAAATGAGATATATTCTTGGATGTATTTTGTTTTTGATTGTGTCTGTTCGGACACAATCTCCTTTATACGTTCGCTGGAAAAACAGCGAACGTATAAAGGAGAAATATAGAAATTGCTCTTAAGAATAAGTAACAAGAAAATGGAAGCAGGCAGAGACCACAACCAATGGTCTTATATTGTAGAGGTATTGATATTTCTCTGCGGTGTTAGGGGTGCCTCATTTGTCATCTTCAAACTAATGCATTAAATAACAAAGGTCATTTGGACAAAATTGGAGACCTATTTGAAGGTGCTCAGTGATGAAGGATGAGCATAGTGACAACAGTGAAAACATCTAGGCCTCGATCCCAGAGAGGGAATTCCCCCTGACCAGAAGAGGCTGATCTCTGATGGTTAGCAGATGGAGGATGGCAGCACCCCTTTTAGACTATAACAACCAAAAGAGAGTGCAAAGTCTAGCTGATCCTGCATCTGAAGTATTGCGTGTTGTAAGCCCTCACTTGTAAGACCCTCTTCGTAGAAGTGGAGCCAATTGGAGACGACAGAGACCGCGCAAGCCAAGACATTACCTCTGACCAGCAGAGGCTGATCTTTTCCTGTAAACAGCTATAAAAGGGCAGCATAATCTCCAAGTTCAGCTTCCAGAAGGAGTCCATTAACCCTTGTTTGAAGGGAAACAGGCAGATCTTTGTTAAGACCACCACCATGGATGAGGAGCCATGCAGATCACAGAGAATATGTAGGCCTATATCCAGGACAAGAAAGACTTTTTGCCTGACCAGAAGAAACTGCTCCTTTTATGACAAGAGCTTCGATGTATGTTGCATCATCCAGGAGCAGCGACCCTCCACGTGGTTCTTCGTCGCTGTTGGTAAATGTTTCCATGAATTTCCTCAAATAGCATAATAAATGCACCTAAAGTACAAAGTAAAAAAGAGAGATCGAAGAAGACCGAAATGAAAGGCAAATGGAAGAAATGAGCAAGATATGGAAAGTTGGTTAGCAGTACACAGGACTGGAAGGCAATGTACTGTGACACTTAAATCAACCTTTCTGTCAATTGAGAAATACTTAAAACACTGTTCAAAAAAAGCTTTTTTAATAGTCAATTTCCTTTTTCACTCTATTATTTGAGATATGGAAGTATCCTGATGCCAGCTGTCTTCATATATTAAATTCTGGTTTGGGATTGTGTGGGGAATATTAGAGTAGAACAAAGTTGGATGTATGAGGCTGTGCTTGGGAGTGCGACAGAAAGCGAGAAAGTTAGTCCTGTGGATGTGTGGTCAGAAAGAAAGAGAGAGGGGGAAGGAAAGAAAAGAGAGGCAGTAAAGAGATTGGAGTACTACGTCTGGAGGGCTCCCAGCATAAAGCAGGTCTTTGAAAAGGGCAGACAAAGAGAAAAGGTCTCGGCCAAATACCTGAAAGAATGTTGAGAGGAAAGAGGAGCGCGGCCAGAAGGAGATAAGGCAGTTAGCCGCACACCGAGGCAGCTCCTGTATCATTGGATCAGGTTACCTTGGCCCTCATGAGTGTCTTTGCTTGTGCTCATCTGTGCACTGGTCCATCTAAGGTCGGGACTGGCTCTGCCGACATTCCACAGTGGTCTACCTCCGTTCACGGTCCAGCGAGGCCGTTGACAAAGCCGCGATGGGCGAGGCGATGTGTGGCGCCTATCGGGCGAGCCCGGGTTGCTGTGACAGGACACTGACCGTCGACCTGATCCGCAAGTTTCAGGCCCCAGACTTCAGGGTCGAAGAAGGATAAACGCCAGGCCTTGAAGAATGCCAGTCCCCATGTACCGATTTTCCAAGCTCCTCTCCTGGGCTTCAAAGCATCCCCAGATGAGAGGCTGCTTTGAAAGTGCTTTCGAGTCTGGGCTTTATCTCCATTTTGGGAAATCACCCTGAAGCTATTTTGTGAGCTCAGGTGCTTTTCAATAGAGTAACAGAGCCTCGGGAAAAAGACTTCCTAAGAGCTGTTGCAGCAACAAAACCAAAACGAGGTTTCAAGCAGCTTCTTCCTACATCAGTATGACAACGCCAAGAAACCTTTTAGGATATTAAAAGTGGATCATATGAGCATCGAAACAAATCTGAGCAGTTATTAGTTGTGATTGAGGTCTGATAGCAATTAGTCTCGCTCCGCCACACAGACTGACTACTCTAATGATGTCATTGGCCTTGCCACCTCCCAGAGGTCAAAGTGTCCATGTTAAACCATGCGTAATGGTTCCGTGTTTAGACTACAAGGGCCTGTCTGGCTAAATGGAGATGGATCGCTTCTTTTTTGTGTGTTTTTTCTGCCAGCGGTGGTGTGTGTTGCATCAGATGATACGGCCCTCAACATGATATTCGGTTGATTAAATCAATACTCCAAGGAAATGTGCGGTGGGCTCAATTTCAGTTCAATAACACGACGGGATTCAGGTCTGCAAGCACACACCCATGTTCCTGTCCACGCGCAACCGCCCCCAAGGGGAGGTTGCACATAATAAGGGACAAGGATGGCGGGTTTGTTTGCAATATGCCTCTAAAATGGGGTCATCAGGAGGAAATGCATGCCTTCACAGAGGTTTCCCTGATCATCTGAATCTCGTAAAAAAGAAGAAAAAAAATCAGAAATCTCTTCCCCTATCAGTGATGACAGACTAGATGATTGTGGTCATTTAGCACCCGCGGTTTCCAAATTATAAGGGAGGATTGAAAATCACAGACAGCTCGGTAGGCTCATGCAAAAACAGAGGGCATATGTTTCCATTTTCCTCGGCTCTCACTTCAAATTTGGTCAATGAAGAAGCACAAACAGCTGCTGTAATGTTGGCGGAGACGTGACGTGAAAGCAGCTCTAGGTGGAGGGAGGAAATTATGAAATTATTGCAGAGCAAACGGACAACGCTTTGTGTTGTATGTTAAATGTGTTAGCAGGACAGGTGCGCCCCTTAGGCAGCGTGTGTTAACAAATGCCGTATCTCAGACACACACACACAAAAAATGGGGCAGACCTCAGAACAAGGAGAATTTATGCTTTTTTATTACCTACCTGTTTTGTGGGGTTTTTTTCCTCTCCTTCCAGCATTTGCTCCTTTCTTTCTTCTTTGTCTCACCCCTGCAGTGACCCATAGCAACCCCAAGTCTAATGACCGCTGCAGTTTGCCACTTATTAAAGGTGGTCAATTAACCAGAGGAGCCAGAGTCACTTTCATTAGATGAATTGTAAAGGTCTATTTTAGTCTGGCTCTTAAACAGAAACACAAGGGAGGCAGACAGAGCGGGCGCTCGGTGCTGGACCCCAAAAGGCTTTCGCAGAGCCTTGCAAAAGTATCAAACTTTTGTCTTTTACATTTTATCACATCACAATTTTGTACTTTGATGCACTTCATCCTAATTTAAACAGTCAAACACATTGGGGGGGCATACTTGTGAACTGGAAGGACAGTTTTCAAAATTATTTATCGTGTGGCAGACACACCATTGTGCTCAGCTCCCTCTCACTCTGATGCATCCCATTAACTTCAGAAGTCCTGGAATAAGTAAAAAAAGACGCCACCTGCACTTCATTTAAAGTCAAAGAATAACATATTCTTTGAAGGTTTCAGAAGTTTGTTGGAGGACATTAGTGAACAAAACAGCATCGTGAATATTTACGGCAGCGTTATAAAACAATATGACACATCTACAAACTTAACAAGACATTGCATTCCACTTACACTGACAGGCTGCACAAGGAGAGCAACAGTAAGAGAAGCCGCCACGAGACACATCGGAGCTCTAGAGGAGCTGCAAAGATCCGTAGCTCAGGTTGGAGCGTTTGCTGCCATTATAACTTTTAGCTGACCAACAATTCTGGCTTTTATGGAAGAGTGGTAAGAAGAAAAAAATACATAATAAGGCCCATTTATAATTTGATACAAGCCATCCAGGAAAATGTGGAAAAAAGTTTGAAAGCAATTATGTGCAAAACATGTGGTAGCAAACCAACACTGCACATCACCATGAATGCACCAGGGGTAGGAAAGCTGGTCAGAGCTGAACGGAAAGATGGATGGAGCGAAAACGTCAATCATGGAAGGAAAATTGTCGAAAGTTGCCAAAATCTTGAGACTGGAGTATAAAAGTTCACCCTTTAGCAGGACAACCCTAAAACACATAGCCAAAGCTGCAAAAGAATAGCTCAAACAAAAGCATATAGGATGATACAAAGTCCAGAGAATATGTGCCAAAACTTTTTTTTTTTTAAATGATGTTTGCAAGCTTCCTCTTGGTGAGCTGCACAGTGGCATAGATGTATAGCAATGTTGCAACAAGGAGATCTGGATTTGGGTTCTGGTGTGAGGTCTGCCTGCATTGAGTTGCATGTCTCTTTACATTGTCGATATTTTTCATGCATATTTTTCAAAGAATGTGGGGGAAAAAATGTGCAAAACAAATGGATAATTCCATAAAAGAACTGCTGCTGTAATTGCCTTAAAAAGTGGTTGTATAACATGTTGATTTAGTGAGGATTGACTACAAATGGGGTAACTTTACTATAAGTTTACAACTGTGCATTATTTTGAGCTAGGTCCTTTACAGAATCCAATGAAATGTGTGGTTGCAATCTGAAGAAGTGGAAGGAACAGGCACACGAATGCTTTCGCAAGGCACAGCACATCCTAAGAGCGGAAGACGAACCTACAGAGACTTGTTTATTTTGCTTATTTGTTTTGTTGAAAGGGAATCTGCTGGTAGTTTAGGGAGACAAAAACAAATGGTTGTGGGGGGTGGAGGGTGAGGGAGAAAAAATTTTGAAATTGCTGAACAGAGCACAGAAAATGAGATCTCATGAGGGGAGAAGATGAAAAACAGAGCCATCTGCATGGAAGGGGTTGGCTCTCCGAAGACAGTCTGGTCCCGTTTCAGTCCTCTACGTCACTCCCTCTTTACTGTAAATCAACCCAGAGTGTTCCTTCCCCCTCCAACCCCTTTGCCTTTGGATTTCATGCGCGCGCACGTGTGCAAACACCAGCAGTGAGTGCGCGGAAGAAGAAGACAACGAAGAAGAAGAAGAAGAAGAAGAAGAAGAAGGGGGGAATGTTTTTCCCATTTCTGTAACGTATCAGCGTGTGTGCGTGTCTGGTTTTAAGCGGAAAGCGTCTGCCTGGTCCCAGGCCTCTGGAGTCATCAGCCTGTGAAGGTCAAGTCTGATTCAGATAGAGACAAGGCAGATTGGCATGGAAATGGAATCCGCTGTCTCCGTGCCAAACGTCCAGACTGACTGACTGCCTGCCTGCCCTCAGCCCCTCTCATCGCATCCAAGCCCTATCCTCTCATCACACCGTCCACTCCTCCTCCGCCTTCTCGTGTGGGCTGCCTTTGCATACCAATATCGGAATAACACAGCAGAGGTGGGGGGGAGGGGGTGAAACAGCTCTGTTTGATGATCGTAATGTCAAACAATGTCTCTGTGAAGAGGAAGCATGAATCCAGCTGTTAGTTGCTACAAGGAACCATCTGCTTGAATCAGGGCTGTCTCTTCTCGTTGCTTCTCCATGTGTGGCAGATTCTGCTTTGAGTCAAGTTGAAGAAGCGATTTTGCACCAGAAAAACATAAAATAAAATAAAATAATGCTCTCGCTGAACTAATTGATTCATAAACAGCTGCTTTTAAGAGATATTATTCTCATCTTCTGAAAATCGTTGTGGGAGAAGTCATCAGTGGTGGTTAACATACGGAGGATATGGCTCATTGTCCAGGGTGTCATTGTGCTAACGGGCAGAATAAGCATTTGAAAAATACATATTTTATTGCCTATTGTGATTTTTATTATAGTCTAAGCGCTGGTAAAATAAATAAATAAATCACTGCACGGATCGGCTGGCTAATGAAGTTGGCATCTGATACTTTTTCGGCTTTCAATTAAAGCTCGACTGCGTTTGATCAGCTCTCGGTCAAAAACTCACACACTTCTCATTATTTTCCCATGACACACTGGTCCTCTCTTAAGCCACTTTTAAGCAGTCATTACACAATGAAAAAATTAAAAAGAAATGCAGCCACTGAGCCAATCAATTTACAAACAGTAGCATTTATATGAAATATTTAGATGCTTTCTAAACCTTTTTGGAAGAAGTCGAGTCACGTGATGCTTCAGGGCTCTCTGCACAGGGCGCCATTTTCCTGCGCAATGTTAGCTCTGTACATCGTGGCTAATGCAGATTCAGGATCCTATTCTATGCTACTCTAAACATGAACTGCATTTCTAGATCAATATCATGATTTCCGAGGTCTGTTTGTACCACACATGCAAATTTGTCAAGCTGAAAGTAGTAGATTAAATGAAAAAATAATAATAAACATTTGGTTAAAAAAAAAAAAAAAAAAGACAAATAACTTTGTGTTACAACTTTCATGTTTTTAATTGTCGATCGGCATCAGAGGGCAAATTCTGTACCGGCTTTTGAATTGTGGTCAAAACCGGCGGACCACACTTTGAAAAGCCCTAACCCAGACTGAATCCAATCTGGGAAAAAAAAAAAAAAAACAACATTCCTCCAGTGAACACTGAACTGTTTTGAATTTATAAAACCTTAATTCTGTTTGTGAAATCACAGGAGAAAAATAAAATCTCATTCTCGTGAATCCAACATGGTGTTCTGGACATGAGGAAAGAGACGGAGGGGCTCGCCCCGGGCAGCAGTCTCACTAGATCTGCCACTGAGCCTAATGGCTGTGCTTGTTTGCGTGGGGGTGTGTGTGTGTGTCTGTGTGTGTATCGGCTATAATGAGCATGCGCTTCTGATGTGAATGAGAGCAACGAAGCGTGAGATGAATATGTGCTTGCTGGTATGGAACGAGTCCTTGCACTTCCTCGAGTGTTCGGGATTTTGTGACAGGACGATGTGTGTGTGAGGTGGAGTAAGAGGAGTGTTCACCACGCTCAAATGGCTCCCTGCCCTTCATGAATATTCACTCCCCCCCTCCCTCACCCTCAAAGTCCCACTGACATCCCACTGATGTTAGCTCGCGAATGAGAAAGCGAGTTGCCCCAGCAACATTTATTCCCTCAAAGCTTTCCCTACTGTTGCTAAAAAAGATAAAACAAGGACTATACTGGAGGTCATCCTTTAAATGCAAAGCATTGTTGGTCTGGAGCCAGTTACAAAGTGCAGATGAGTGAAATGGTTTTGAGCTCATGTGGCATTCTCAGAACTAGGCCAGCACTTAGGTCACATGTTTAGGTCAGTCACCCTTCACTAAGGGATTCTCTAATGCATCCTGTCAACCGCTGTGTAGCCACAGCGTCGCACGGAGCAGGAGGAGAGGAGGGGGGAGAGAAAGGAAAGAATATAAAGAAAGCACTTGTGATGTTTCCCGGCTGCTCCTTCTTGGTTTTAATTTCTCAGCTGGGCGTTCGCTGTGAATTTGTTCCCAATAAAATACATTAAAAAAAAAAAAGCTCGAGTCGGGGTGACATTGAGAGATTCCTTCGCAACGCCACCGGCTGAGAGACGTTGTTATTCTGTCATTACCGTTGTCAAGAAACATTTCCAGGCCAATGTGATTTCACGAATACACACACACACACACACACACACACACACACGAATGATGCACAAACTCTGTGAGCATCGTTCTGCTCTTCTCCCCCCACCCCACAGATGTTACGCAGTATTTAGGTCAGTTGGTTTGCAGATGGGTGGTCAGCGACGCCTGCGTCAGCTTGGGTTTCCACACACTGAGACAATAGACCAATCAGCGCACAGCGGCCACCCTGGTGGGACCGGAAGGGCCGCTGTTGGTAATCAAACTGGACAGCGCTAACTCAAGGACACCAAAGAGCATTAAGGTCCGGTTTCCGTATGCGAACTGTAGCTGTGTGGGCCTGAGATAATCCAGGATATGAGTAAAATACCTCTGAGATAAGATTTGTCTTGGATTATTACGGTGCCGTCTGTAATTGTTCATTTCCCTGGCAATTTCTTTGTCACATTTTGGTGTGCCACAGCTACAAACTCCAGAAACATTTCATTTTGGATTTTATGCAATAGGCCAATAGAGAATTGTTCGTAGAAGTTCTGTGGAAGGAAGATAATTTAGTTTACTTTACAAATGTTTTTGCAAATAGGTCTGACGGATGGAGAGTCTGTGGTTGTAATGTGAAAAAATTTAAATGATTGCCAACTCCCTGAATGCGTCAGACCCCAGACGCTAGCATACACTACTGTATGACAAAGATGACTAAATATGTTAACAGTTAAACCCTCTGAGCCCTACGTTTTAAGTCTCCGTCTGGATATTTTTGCGTACTTTAATTGTAGGAAGTTTTTTAAACTTTGTGGGAAAATATATCCTGAACAACTGGAACTTTCAATATCTAGCGAGTTATTTTCGCAGTTTACTATCTATTCAAAGAGTGTCCCTCAGATTAATTTCACTCTCTGCTATGGCGGGGGTTAAATTACCATAATAAGACGATATCGACTGGAAAGCGCAACATCTCCCCTTTCAAAAGCCGTTGGAATTTTTCAGATAGCACAAAGAGCGGCGAAATTACAGTACTGCAAATCTGGCTGTCGTTGCCGACTAGAAGGGTTTGAAACACTTCATCTTAGTACGTGGATTAGGTCAGCTTTTATTTTTATTTAGTGTGCTCAGTTTACCTTTGCTTTACCTTGACGATGTCAAAAATCATTTTTACAACAAAAAGTGCCAAGCACATTTGAAAATCAATAGGAAAAAGGCACACAATAGTTTAGAAAGCAAACACAGGAACAATGCTGCAAAAGACAAAGGAGCTTTCAGAAGCAAATTGTTTTATGGTTTGTCACCGTTTATGAACTTCATTGAGTTTCAGGCTTCATGTGAATTTCAGTTTTTACTAAATAATATTTTCTCATGTAAATGGTTGCATTTTCTGTTTTTCTTATTGACATTGAAGTAACTTAAGGCTGAATATGCCTCTTTTCAGTCATTTTCCTCCTGTACATGCATGTCAAACATTTCAAATGTTTTTGTTAAATTTTCATGTTATGTTTTTGTTTTTTTTTCACTCCAGCTCTTGTTTCAAGAATGTCACCAAGTCGTGTTTGGTTTTAATTTACAATTTTAGTTTTCTTACAAAATCTTGGAATCTTTATTTTGCTTGGAGTAAATGTTTTCTCCTTTTATTATAAGGCAGTGTTATTGTTTGTTTCTGAGTTTTTCCATTTCTGTTTTGTTATTTAGATGTTCCTGGTTTTTTTTACTGTCATGACGCAGTCCCAAAAATGTTCAGCTTTTTGAGTCAATCTCTTCCAATTTAATTTCAGCCTGAATTTCTTGTTCTTTTTACAAACCCGTCGCTCAAAAAGGTCAGAACATAAACGGCGCACAGCCTCAAAACAATTGAGAACAAAGTTTCGTAAACACCAATAATCCCTAAGGGAACAAAGGATTATTACTTAAAAAGTATAAATGTGCGCCTCTATTTTTCTTTTATAGTGTTAAACATCAAGGGCAGCTTGAGTGAAAGGTAGGAAATGAGAGCGACAGAGAGAACCAGAGCTTCAAGGCATAATACTGTAATTGGAAAATTGTGCAAATGCATTTTGGAGTCATGTTATATAAATGGCCCGTGCAGATAATGCCTGAGATTCGAGGCAACGGCCTAATTGAGAGTAGGAGACGGGGGGGCAGGAGAGAGGGGAAGCCGAAGGGGGCGAATCGGCTGCGGGTTTCTTGAAATTGGGTGAAGGAAATGTGGATGGAAATGGGATGTTTTCAAAGACGTGGGTGGGAGGGGGCCGTATTTCTTTAAAACGGAAGGAGGGGTTATGGGAGAAAGGGTGAGAAAGAGAAAAAAAAAAAAGCAGGGAAATAATTCCCACTTTCCTTCACACCTGTGACCCAGCAGCCAGGCGCCGTTTGCTGTTTCTCCGGCATGTTCGTTCTTTCGTGCGTTTTTTTTTTTTTTTTTCCGCCTTCGTGTGTGCAAGACTCTCTGCTTCTTCTCTCTCAGACTCTGCATGATTGATGAGTTGCGGTTCGACCTGGATCCCTGCCACGGCCCGGGCCTGATCAGGCATGTTCTGGTCATAACAATGCCATCAATATGTTCCTGACGGCTGGGAGCGATCATATACAGTATATATGTGGGTATATGTGTGTGTGATGGAAAAAAAAAATAATAAAAATTTGAAAGACATGCAGCGGAGGGTGGAATTTCCACTTCCTGCTCCTCTTGAAGGGATTAAAGCGGAGTGCTGTTTAGATATGGTCCCCCCTCGCTGATTGGGATTTGAAACACATTAATTAGCCCTTTCAAGAATGATCTACAGTATATGTCGCTGCTTGACTGATGAACTCACTTCTTGTGGTTTTTCCTGCACTCGGTTTCCATTTTCTTCGTGCCATCTCAGGTTCCCCCCCCCCAACATCCCCTTGCGAGCTCAGAGATTGACCAAAAATCTGCTTGATATTTGATGAGCAGCACTTGATGAAAGGCATTAGCAGGCCTGCATTATTTATGAACGGCCGAGTGATGCATTAACTCATTAAATATGTATATGTACATTACATGAGAAAGAACATGCCCCCATCGCATGTCATATTGATTCTGGTGTGAGTTACAGGCCTCCTGGACGGACTTTATGAGAAAAGCACGCCAGGAGGTCGAACACTTAAGAGGCCGACCTGACAGACCTTCCCCCATGATGCTCGGGAGCTGCACAGGTTTAAAGTTACTCACCTCCGCGGATCAAGAGCGGCGTCTGTGACGCGCAGGCAGATTTTTTTGCGTCGGGTGTGTGAAGTAACGTGACGGGGGTGAGACGGCGTGGGGGGAGGCTGGAACCAGCGCCAGCTACCAGTGCTCTTAAATTCTTTTCCCTCATCTGGTTTGCTGTATTCCATTTGTGGCTTCGCAAGCTGTGCCAGCCCTGTCAAAACAGAAAACGCAAGCCATGCAATGGGAGATAATGGACAACCTGTTGCCAATACAAAAAATAAATAAATAAAAGCAGCAGAAGACGACGCTGTAATTTTTGCTTCCTGGCCCCAAAAGTTCCGACTTTAAAAGGAACCTACTTTGCTTCCTTGAAAAGGTTAGCATAAGTTTATGGGCTATACAAAACATGTTTATTGCATGTTTTGCACAAAATCTTGCTTAAATAATGACATTTCAGTTTGCTCGATTCTGTCTATTTTGCGCTCCTTACAGAATGAGTCTCTTGTTTCTTTAAATCCAAATAAGCTGCTGCTCGCCACGTCGCCCCCAACTCAACGTTCACACTCGCGCATGAAAATGGCTGCAAACAGAAGCGAAATTATGCAATTGTAGATATTTGAAAAGCAGAAGTGGAGCCTTCTGTACAATCATCAAGAATGCATTCAGTGGTTTCTGAGTGGTAGGTCAACAACAAAACACTTGTCTTTTCCAGCAACCATTGTACAGCCCATACAACGGTAAAACCAGGTGAACAAATGTGATAGAGATGGCTTTGGTTGCTATGGTAACACTGCAGTGCCTGAAGATTGTGACTTAGCAATCGTGATAGATTTTTTGAAAGGGCACCTTTTCCAGACATTTACTTATTGCCAAAAAAATGTCTGGGTGTTTTTTTTTTTTTTAAGTGCTTACGTTGGTATATTGCAGTATAAAAGCAATGTTAAAGTGTGTAAAACTTTGCATAAAAAATCCCCTTTAGGCTTTCATACACTGGTTTTGATAGTTGAAAAGGAAAGTGCAAATTCTGCTCACATAAAAGAATGTAGCTTTGCTTGTTTTGGAGGCCCTAATGCCTGCAAAGAGAACAAATTTGTCTTTTTTCCTAAAAAAAAAAAAAAAAAATGAACAGAAAGATAGAAGAGCTTTCTTGGTTCTTAGATGGTATTCACTATCATGGAAAAAAAATATAAAATTGTCTTCAGAAAAACAGTGGCAGCTGTTGCTTTCCCAAGTGACTTGTTTCCTCTATGAAGACATGAGAGCCATTAAGTTGTGGGGTTTTAAAAAAAGCCCGTGCAATATATATATATATATACATTGTATATATATATATATATATATTTTTACCCCTCCAGGGGGTCTCTTTGTGGGCTCTAGTGGCCCTTATATGATAGTAGGCTGACAGGAAACGGGGAAGGAGAGGGGGGAAGACATGCGGCAAATGTCGTCGGGTCCGGGAGTCGAACCCGCGACGGCCGCGTTGAGGACTGACTCAAGGCCTCCAAATGCTATCCCCTACGCCACCACGGCACGCCCCCATATACTGTATATATACACATACATGTATAAGAACATTGTTGTTTTGGTCTATCAATTAAAATTGATAGACCAAAACAACAACAAAAAATCTGCAAAGTAGCTGTTAGTCCTCTCCTTTTGTTCATGTTTTTATCAGGTTTGTGCATCTAGACACTAAAATATTCACTCATTTTATTTAGTAAAATGACTCAACCTTGGATGGAGAGTGTCTATGAAGAGTCCACAGATTCTACGTTGGGAGCTACATTTAGCTCTGGACCGAACCGTTTTATGAATGTGCTCTGATCCTAAGCAGGGGCCTCAAACTCCAGTCATTGAAGATCCGTATCCTAGAGCTTTAAATGTCCGCTGCTCCAAATACACCTGAATCCGATGACGAG
Organism: Xiphophorus couchianus; assembly: GCF_001444195.1. Taxonomy (NCBI): domain Eukaryota; kingdom Metazoa; phylum Chordata; class Actinopteri; order Cyprinodontiformes; family Poeciliidae; genus Xiphophorus; species Xiphophorus couchianus. The sequence continues at coordinate 23,519,109 of NC_040250.1, read as the reverse complement.
AACAGCCTCCTCAGCGTGCGTTCAGGTATTACAGAGTCCTGCTTATGGCATAATTCTTAGACTCCAGTCTGTAAAAGCTGAGCATCAGAAAGTTATAAAAAAGTTCCCCTCAGTTTTGAGACCCACTATTTGAGTCGTTCCATTTTAGGTCTGTCTGTGTGTCCAGAAGTATTGTCCAGTTGCAAAGTAAACCTCCACACCTATTTTACGTCTTTTGAAGCTGCAGCGAGTTTTTGTTGAAAGAATATTCCAAATTTAGCTTCATCCAGTCTTCCCATCTGATGCGAACAACTTCACTGTCAGTGCTGAAGAAAAGCATCCCTCACAGCGTGACGCGGCCACCGTGCTTCTCGGCGCTGAGTGTTGTTTGGTTTTCCGCCAGATGAAGTGAGTTGCATGTCGGCCAAAACTGGTCTCATGTGTTGCACATATTTATCATCTTCCCTTAATTCTTTTCTTAATTTTCTTCATTAAACACCTTACTTGTGGAGCGCACAATCGCAACTAATAGTTGTCTTAACATATTCTGAAGTGCGTCACTCTGCAGCTCCTCCAGAGTTACCAAGAACTTCTTGTCTACTTCTCTGATTAATGCTCTTCTTACCGGCGGGTGTCCAGGCATATAAATCGCCATATCTTGGAAGGTAGACACTTGTGCCATATGGTTTTTATTTTTGAATGTTGGGTTGTTTGCTACACAGTCACTCTGTGCTGGTCTGTCACAAGAGTGACAGACCCAAGAAAATAGGTCATGGTTTCAATACGACAGGATGCAAATAGGTTCACAGGGAAGCAATGCTTTTGCTGTTATGTAGCGGCTCTAGGTTATGAGAATTATTAAATAATTTACAGAGTAATCTGGGGGATGCATTTTGCTGTTGCAACTCTCGTCTGTTATGTTTCCTCAAAAACACACTTGCAGTCTGAGATGTAAGTGAAAATAGCAAGCCGTCACACACAGAAGCCCAATGGGGGGCGGGAAGGTTTTAATAAATCCACAGCAATGTAGGTCTGTGGGGGCGTCTCAGGACGGAGCCAGGAAACCAGATGAACGTATACCCACCCTGGGGCGCATACAGAAACAGCGAGGATGGAGGGGGCTTGGACAGGAGGAAGAGGGTGGGTGAGTGGAAGAGGGTGGGTGAGTGGGGAGGGAGTGTGGGATTTGTGAAGCCACAGGCACATTATGTCTCTCATTGCCCTGACTTCTTCTCTCCCCTGCCATCAGTCTCTTCTCTCGCCTACTCTGTCTCTGCTCACATCATCATCAGCATGAAAGCCAGGCCCACAAACACTGATGTGTTTGTCAGAGGAAAAAATGCCCCGTCACTTTAATAGCATTTCATGCCATCTCCGCTTTCACCGAGGACTTGGCGTTTGCTCTTCAGTCGCGCGCACAAAAAAAAAGAAACACAGACTGTAATTTCAGACAAACGCAATGCAAATGCCGAGTGCGGCCAATCAGATTTAATCATGTATGGAGAAATGTAATTTTGGAGGACACTGGGGCAGAGAGTGGGGCTGATGCGGGTATTGGTTACGCCGCTAAAAAAGCCGTGTCCGCATTCCGCAAATATGGATGTATGGAAGTCTGCTTGTGATTTCAATCTGACTAATGTATCAGAACAAAGCCATCTGCGCTACACTGACCCCTGAGGTGAGGGTCTGGGGTGAGTGTTGGGGCGGTAGGGGGATTTCAAGCGTGGGCGTCCGGCATTTGCTCCGAGACGGCCAGGGAGACAGGAAGTGCAGTCATGCCCCCGGAACTTTCTCCAAATTTTGTCAAGGTAGCAGATAATGTGAAACAAAGTAAAAATGTAGATACTCAGTTGAGCTCAGCTCTCTATACCGTCATGCTCCTTAGTTCAATCCATTATTAACTGCTGGAGAGAGATATACTGTAGAAAAACAAAACTAAGGCTGTTGTAAACTAATATTTTAATAATCGAGTATTCTATTGATTATTCTTATTTAATTGAGTAATCGGATAAAAAAAATTATAAAATAAAACATTGGTAACATAACAGCAGTGTTAACGGATATAGACATCAGTCCAATTTTTCACATTTGAGCTTCAATACCAATAACTTTTACACAGTTTAGAAAATGAACAACAATAGCTCACTTTTAAATTAACCTGAAGTTATACAAAAATCTGAAATTATATTCAATCTAATAAATAGAGGCAGGCTCACAAATACGCTTATAATAAAATGTACATCCTCCAACTTTTAGTCAATTTAAATTCAATTCAATGTGATAGATGAACTCTCACCTTGCCCAGCCATTTTGTGTCCATATTAGCGACGGGATTTTATACCTTCGTTCGTCACACACAGAAACACATCTATGTACCATCACGATGCGCTGCGCCGCCAATTTGCTGAGACCGGGATGATATGAAATTAATTTTCCGGTTCTTCCGTAAAGCTACGCATTCAAAGCACAGCCGCCAGCAGTGCTCAGTCTATCCGCTCACCTGTATAAATATTCCCGCCGCTCGCTCTGAACACCGGCCACCAGGAAGCAGCTCCGGGACGGAAAAGGCTGTCGTACTCCAGGCATCGCTCCAGTCATGTTAAGTATGCTTATTGGTCCCCGGAAAAACGACAACAACCCGGACATTATCATCAGTCAATTAAATCCAAAGTTGAAAATTAGATGTTATGCTGTTAGCACTTAGCTTTCGTCAACAACTCATAGGCCGGAAGTCAGAGCCCTGCGCAACGCAAATAACGACCCGGCTGGAACACGGCGCGCTAAGTATTGAAACATAATTTACCGAAGCTTCGGGGCAGATACATTTTCCTCGAGAAATGTTAATAATCGAGGTACTCGAATCATTCGAGTAATTGCTACAGCCCTAAAAAAAAAAGAAGCTTTTTTTCCTGACTGGCATTATATAGCATTAAACATTGACTGTTTTAGGTAAATTGGGATTGCTTCCATTTGAGAAAATTGGGAAAAAATCAACAGATATGAGCAGAATTATCAGGAAAGGAAACATGGACTCCCAAAGCCTTGGGTACAATTTTCAGGTGCATGGTGATGTAGCGCTCATCTATTGAAACGTGTATGTATCTGCAAATCCAGCAATCATAAAGTGAAGGAATGGAGATGGACTCAGAAGTGACGTTGTTTTGTTTTGAAATGTGTTGAAATGTGTGATTCAGCCCCAGAATAATCTCACATGACCTTCTAAATATGTTCGCTAAAGCTCGCAAGAGAGTCATTATCCACAGAGAGTCCTGTACTGACGTCATCACAAAGGTCAATCAGCGAAGAAGAAGCCTTTACTCTGTAAGCGACAGTCTGCAAATGCTCTCAAGCAAGAAAACTAATGTTCAATTTCTGGTTTTCAGTAATCACCTTGACTATGCTCGCTAAATTGAGGAGAAGGCTTGCATCTAAAGCCTGAGGACACCATACTAGCTGTGAAGTCCGGAGGAGGCCGCGTCACGTTGTGGGGGTGTCTTGCGGGACAACAGACTGATGCAGCTCTCAAATTAGATGGCGTTATGAGAAGAGAACAATACTTCACGTGGAAGTACTGAAGCCAAATCTCAAGTCATCAGCGAGGAAGTTCAAGCTTGGACACAAATTGGTCATCGAAATGGACAATGACTCTGTGCATGCCAAAAAAAATTCTCACAAAGTGACTTAAGGACAGGAAGGACAGTTACTTGGAGTGGCCATTACAAAGTCCTGATTTAGAAAATTTGGCAGCCTAGATGTAAGTGTAAGCAAGGTGGCGTACGAAGGTGACTCATTTACACCAGTTCTGTCAGAAGGAATGGAGTTAATATTCAATAGTGTCACACAGTTTAAAATGCAATTCTACGCAAGACTAAGGAAATTTACATAAACCTTAGAATCTTGAGATTTTCTTTCTAAAAGAATATGTTCCTTCTTATTCTAGCATAGAAATAATTTTAGTAATTGACCAAAGCACTCAGCACATTCAGCTAATTCTTCCTCTAAAATACATTTGGACACTTCACCCAGAGCTGAGTTCAAAAGACCTTCGTATAATCTGAGAGATAATTTAAGTGCAATAAGACAGGCCGTCATCCGCCTCCTCAGTCTACAGCTTTGTTGAACCTGGAACCAAAATGAAAAATACACAGCCGTTTTCAATCGCCTCATTCCACTCATAAAACAAACATCTTCCTGTAAAACTTGCAGCGTTAGCATGCTTTACCTTTAGACTACCAGAGATACGTACATGAACACCTTCATTTTGAAATTTGTAACGTAGACCTTAAAGACACTGTCTCACAAGCATCTAAATAAACAAATACTTATTCAGCCGTTTATTACTATAGGAAGTAATCATTTTTATTTGAGTTAAAAATGGCACCAATTTAAATGATGTATTGAACTTCAGGTGTTTTCAGTTGACTGCTTTTCTTTTCTTCTTTCTACTTCTAAGCACCTTCATTATTCAAACCAGCAACATTTTCAGAGTGTGTCAATGTCACCTGAAGATGACCTTCGTCTTCTTTTTACCTTTTACTCTCTATAGATTTGCATTGTTTACACATTTTGTGTGGTGAACCACGGTGCGTGTGACTAAGCTTATTCACCAATTGTTCATGTCATGTGATTTTGGCACATGACTGTCACACATTAATGTTATTGTCTAATGAAGAGCGGTGCGGTGGAGACGTCACCTCGGCTTTACAGAGAACAATAGATGATCTAGAAATGAATAATAAACCGGGATTACTCAGAGAAGCAGCAAAGAGTCACATTGTCACACTGGAGGAGCTGCTGAACCCCGCAACCCAGGTGGGAGAACAACAAGAGAGCCATTCTTGAGAGAAAAAAAAAAATCATTGCTCACAAGCCCTGTAGGGAAGTGAAAGTTGAGATGAAACCAAAAGTCAACGCGATGTCATGTGTGAAAGAAGGGAATCTGGTCAGAGTTTAGTTTATCGAAGAGAGAACATCACGCCAGACCAAGTTCCATGGGAAAAATTTTATTTATCAATATACTGTAGTTTCCAAACTGGTGGAACGTTGTTTCCATTGTAGCTGGTGCCGACAGGTTACGCTGAGAAGTGGTAGATAAGTGAATGACAAGAAGAAGAAACAAAATAACATTGTGATTCGAACAAAAGGAAAGTAAATTCAACAGGTTTTTGCTTTCACATGCAGATTGAGAGAAAAATAAATCATAATACTGTGGCTTTGAAGAAAAAAAAACCCCAGCAGAAACCACCTTACAGCATCCTTGTGCTAAATTAGGAAGGAGGGGACGACAAAGGAGAAGGGCAGCGGGAGGAGAGGGAACATCTTTAAAACAAAAGACCGCCTGGGAGATAATGAGTGGTGTAAACCAGATGATTTATTGGCGAGCGCGCCACTGTCACGCTTTCATACGTGGCCTCGTTCTTTTCTCCGCTTCTCCTTCTCCCTCCTTCCCTCCTTCCCTGCGACCTTCCCCTTTCCGGCCCTCTGGACTTATAAAAACTGAAATCAGACTCTTCTTTTTGGGACCAACATCTTTTCGCTTTTGGCATCGCCATGGGTGAAGGAGGCTCAAATGGAGCGAAATAACACAGTCTTCATATGCAGAGTTAAGCCGTGCCTCCAACATCATCATTATCATCATCATCATCATCATCATCATTCCAGCAACCTATCCCGTTTCAAAGCCACTCGGTGACAAAGGTTCAGTCTGAAGATGTAAAAATTCCTGTTGAACGGCAACATTAAAAAAAGCAACCCCCCCCCTCTCTGAATCCTAATTTTATTTTATTATTATTAATATTAATATTTTTAAAACACGTGTGGTAACAAAGACTTTTTCGACAATACTGGATGCTGCGTAAAAGACAGCACATGTTGCAATATTCAGTTAAAAGTCTAAAGGAAAAAGAAAATGAAAACAAAAAAAAACAAAGAAATTGCAAGGATTCATACAAAACACACTTTAGAAAGACGGCTATTTACAAACATCCTCCATTACAAAAATCTAATCTTAAATTCTTCTTATGAGCAGTGTTCAGGTGGAAATTAAATCTTAAACTGGGCTCTATCCATATATTTACATTTCTCTGCTTACTCTTTTTTTTTTTTATTATTATTTTTATTTGATTTTTTTTCATAATTCCTCCCGAAATTGAATAACACTAAGCGGTCGCTAGAATGAATGAAAATGAGATATGCTTTGTGGTAATTTGGTAATGACTCCCTAAGCTGGTGTAGATGAATAGAGGCGCGGTGATCCGAAACAAAAATATATGCTCTAGATGAGTTTTGCAGATGGGCGCATGCTGAGTTAAAACACAGGGACACACACACACACACAAAAAAAATCACCGGCAGCTGCTGAGGTTGTTAACTCAAGAGGTTAACGACACGCAAGAGCCACCGGAGTCCTCACCGAGTCTTCAAGCCGGGGTCGCCTTTTAACCCTGCAGCGCCTGTCCGAGGGTGATGTCAGCGCTGGTTGATGATGGGCTGGACTCTGTCGCTGAGTAAACGCTACGCACCCTAACCCTGACCGGAAACAAACCTGGACCCGTCAGTCTGGACGTGTTTGTGTTGGCGTGTGGGCGCAAACAACAGCTTGTCGTCACGTATGGCCCTCCCTATTTCCTTTTTAATATGGCAAGACATGAGTGCCAAATATTGGTACGCTGCAAAACCACAAAACCTTACCAAGTAATTTTGGTGTAGTTTCTAGTGCAAATATCTTAGTGCGCTTGACATAGGACAAAAACGGACTCACAAGCATCGTTTAAGCAAGATGTACGGGCTTGTTTTACGTCAATAATTCCTTAATATTTATGAAAAAATACTAGTTATAAGCTAAATAATCAGCCAGTGAAGCTAGTAATTCTTCATCAATGATAAGAAGTTATGTATTAATTTAAATTAAGCCCATAATTCTCGCTGAAAAGTTGTTTATTATTTAGCCTTATTTCAAATATACCAAGATATTTACCCTAAAAACTAGAACAAAAATGGTAAGATTTTATGTTTTTTTCAGTACATACAAATTGCTGCTTAAAAAGTCAGAATGATTAAAAGTTGCCAGGGAAGCCACTTTTTAAGTCAAGCCTGATGATGAGCGACTAAAAAAGTGGCGTTCCCAAGATCCAGGGGCAATTTTTTCTCCCGTGTTCATTTGGCATGAAAAGTTTTGATGACTTGATCGAACCGTACAGGGTGAGAAGGAGGCGTTCAAAACGCTGTGACTTGCTGGTGTAAAATATGGCCTTCTGTTCGGGGGGAGGTGTTCGCCTACTTTACAGCGCACGCCGCTTTTTACTTCATTCGTTCGTGTCATGCAGATGTGCAGCGGCTGTATGTTTATGACAAGGCAAAAAAAAAAAAGTGACGTTCTATGATCTGATAGAACGTTTTCCTTGGCTTTTCATAAACAGGCAACGAGATCAATGAGGAAGGAGGTGCTCAAAATACGACTTGCTGGTGTAAAATACAAAGTTTTCACTGACATTTTCCTGACTGACTAAACATCGCAGCTTTGCCGATATTTGGCACTAGTGGCTTGCCGTATATCAGACATCATTAGCTTTGACTGCAGTGCTGTATGCTCCATTAGAGGAGATGCTCAGTCCCAAAAAAAGAAAAAAACCTGTCTGTCACAGCAGCAGACGAAACTTGCACACATCCACTGAGTGAAAACTGCAAATATAAGCACAAATAAGCACCTATGTGTGCACACACAAAAACATCCGCCTCTCCCTCCATCTATCTCCCTGCCACTCCACACTCGTGCAGCTGCAGTAAAATCCCGCCTTGCTGCTGTCGCCCTGGGCTGTGTGATAGCTGGGCTGCAGTGTCCTCGCTGAATATTCCACGCAGCATTTTTATTCACAGCACAGCCGGTGAGAGAGGCCTGCGAAAACGAAAGCGCCTCGGCCAGCCCTGCCTCACCCGTTCCCACCTCCATTATCCTCTCAGGTTAAGGCCGAATCACGGGAACAATTTTTCTCCCCTTTGTTCTCCCCCCCCCAATCGGTTGGCGAGAGTGGGCATGAAGATGGCACGTAGATTAGTCACAAGCTGACTCATCTGCAGATGGCGGCCAATTGGAATGTGATGATACTGTATTCCGGCTCTCCGTCCAAACCTATATGTGGGGCATCATACCTCTGTAGGCCAGCCAATCAGGGAGAGCCATCTGACCGACGCCCCTCAAACTAACATTTTTTTTAGATGCTTCAACTGTGGCTCCAGGAGATCAAGCGAACAAATAGCAACCTGCCTGCCTGTCTGAAAGCCGATCCGACGGTAAGATCTCCGATCGGTGCCAACTGGAGCACTCAAGAGTGTTTGTTAGATCTTGTCTGTCTATCAGTCGGCGCATCACCCTCTATTTTTTATTTGTCATGCTTAGGATACAGTATCTCAACGTCAAATCCAATAAAGTCTCCACACTTCTTAGAGAAACCGGTCTGGACATGTCCAACCGCACTCAACGAGGACACACCCTGAAATACACACACACACACAAATGTGTCAGAGCAACGCTGGAGCTCATTTCAACCGAGCAGGAGGGGAGGAATTCCACGTGCGCAACACACACACACACACACACACACCTGCAAACATACACACCTCAACAGCTAAGAGTCCAGGTTAAAGTCCGTCTTAACAGATTATAAGCGGCGAGATGGTATGGGCAGTGAGGGGATGGGAGTCGTTATGACAATGGGTTTAGCTCTATACATTGTGCACTCGTAGGAAAAGTCTAACAAAATACAACTGCTTTGTGAACTTAATCAGGGTTCGAGGAAATCTCCTCCATCAAAAATAGTAAGTAAGGCAAACATCAGAGGTGCGTAAGGGAGAGGAGCACATTTTTCCACACACTGTGTAAAGATACCTGAGCTATCTGGAGAGTTTCCCTGGCCCAGCAACGGCGGGAGGGTGGGGAGGTAGGGCCCCCCACACGAAACGCGCACAGTGGCGCACACGTATACACACGTTGATGTTGGTTTTTTTTCCTTTCTTACTTGCTCACCAGCGGCAACCCCCGCCCTGCCTGCCTGCTTCCCGGCCGGTTGTGTGCTGGGATGGTGTGTTTAATTGGGCGTAGCACAAGCTGTACTTCGGGGAGCCGAGATAAGTTATATCCTGTCCATTAGCAGGGACAGGGAAGCTAAAGGTCCATCTGTTGGTCCAGTCCAGAGTCTCCGGGAGTGGTTGGGGTCGGAGGGGAGATGCATACTGGTGGGGAGGTGAGGGAGGTGAGGGAGGAGAGGAACGACGGTCGGGGTCTCTCATCAGTCAGCTCCCAACCCGCTGGTGACTGCTCAGTACGTGTTTCTCCAGATTTGTGCAGCAGGTGGTACAAATAACAAGGAGGGGGGGTGGCTTCAAGTCCCCGCACTCCCCCCCTCAAAAAAAATTCCAAGGAAAACATTCTTCCTAAGAACGTAAATCAAGCGCTCCTCTCTCCTGGCCGTCGCCGCTGGCTCCCCCGGAGCGCGTCAAACCTTGTAGTAGATGTTGGCAGGGCTCTGCGGCGGCATCTCCTGGACGATGTAGACCGGGTGACCGTAGTCCCCGCTCACCTTCTCGTAGTGGGGGCAGTAGTTGTTCTCTGTCCGCAGGGGGATGATGATGTCGCTGGGCTCGGTGCCGGCCGTGCCGCCGGGCAGCTTGGGGTTGGACAGCGTGCTGAGCGACAGCGCCGACGGGCGGGCCTGCGAGTGCGCGTTTTTCCTGGAGCGCTTGCGCATCTTGATGAGGAGGATGACGAGGAGCAGGATGAGCACGAGGAAGATGATGCATCCGATGGCGATGGAGGAGAACACGGCCACCTTGGAGCTCAAGAAGCCGTCGGTGCTGGAGGAGGATCCGGGATCATCTTGGATCTTGGGGCCTGCAGAGAGAGAGACAGAGAGAGAGAGAGAAAGAGAGAGCTTAAGGAGAGGAAGGTCACCAAAAAGCAGAGATAATTTATTCCTTTTCTGAGCTGCACAGAGGAAAGATTTTTGATGAACGGCAAACTATCATTCAGTTGTTTCCTGATGTACGTCTCTCCTTATTCCATGACTTGGACTTTACAGATTTATGTGAGCAACGCTTAAAGAATTTGATTAAATGAAAAAATCTATTTCACCATATGTTTTGCAAACAAACACATAACAGGGCTGCAAGTAACAAGTAATTAAGTTGTCTATCAATTCTTCTGACAATTAATCAATTAGTAAATTAGTGGACGATTACTTCAATAATCAATTCATCATGATTAATCCGATTAATCGTCTCAGCAGTACAGATAACCCACTAAGTTTTCTGCATTTTATCACTTTACAGTTACAAACTTTAGTGTGTTTTGTTATAGATGCGAAATACTAATAATTCGTTTAGTTATCGATTAATCTATTGATTATTATGATGATTAATCAGATAAAAATAAGCATATCCTGCTGATATTTCCTTTTATTCAATGTTAGAAATATATTTGTTGACTATTTTTGGATTAACCAATTAATAATTGGATAGCAAAAGGTACCTAAAAGGAGATTTTGCTTTTACAGCATTTGAACTGGGTGAAGATAAAACCATGTCACATATTTAACAAAGGTTTTGTTTTTATTTTAAATGCACAAATTATATATATTTTTGTACCTTTTTGGCTTAATTATGGCTCAGAATATGTTGTTCTTTCAGTAGTTGACCTTTTTTTTTTGAGTCTGTATACTCTACTTATGATTACGAAACTAGTGGACGATTATTTCAATAATCGATTCATAATGATTTTTCCGATTAATCGTGTCAGCCCTACACATAATCCCATTATGTTTTCTGCATTTTGTCACATTAAACCTGCAAGCTTTACCATATTTTATAAAGATTTTATATGCTATGCTAACACAAGGCATTGAATAATCAGAAGGTGGATAGAAATGGACCAAAGCAGATTCTGTTTAGGGTGAAAATCTTCCAGCTTTGTAGACGTAGAGACAGAAAAATTCTCCAGTTCCTTTTTTCTTTTCTTTTTTTCTGTAGCTCCAGCTCAGCCAGACAGGATGGAGAGCATCTGTTGCCACAGATCCCTAAATGGATTCAGGTCTGGATTTTGACTGGGTCACTCAAGCACATGGGTATGCTTTGATCTAAATCATTCCAGTTTGCGGCGTCAAACAGTATTTACTGCCTGTATGTCTGAGCAGCCTCACTATTCGTGCTGAAGACGAGCATCCCAACATGACGCTGCCACCGCCATGTTTTGCAAACACTGTACTTCGTGTAAAACTCATAGTTAGCTGAGTTGTGTTCATATTTTGGGATTTTTTTCATAAATATAGACAATATTCAAGTATTGGAACAATTATTAAGGTATATTCAATTTCATTCATCATCTTCTTCACACTGCTTTATTTATTTGCAAACTGCACAAAAAGAAACATCTAATTGCTGTTTTCTCGGATCGCCTCCACGAAGGCCGGATTTGTCGAGTGTACGGCTAATTGTTGCATCAACAGATTCTCCCACCTGAACGGTGCATCTTTCCAGCTCTTTTGACATCTTGGCTGCTTCTCTGATCAAGTCGTCAGTTCAGGTGTGCAATGGTGTCTTTGTAGGTTTGCCAAAATGCTTAAAATCTTAGGATATTGTTGTATAATCTATCCGTTCCATACCCCTTCACAATTATGGAGAACTCTGGTTTTGATCTAGAAGCCTGTGGTCGTAACGTGGAAAAAAGTGAAAAGGCATCAAGGGGATGTGAAGACTTTTTGCAAGGCACTGAGGAGTTGCCGTAAAAAGTGCAGCGTGCATAAAAGCTATCTGTTCTTTGTTTCCTTAATGTTGCATTTTAGCGGAAATATATGGAACGACTGAAGAAAGAGGTCGCATCACCGTTTGCTGGGTTGTGTTGCCAGTTAAATCTAACGTACCCAGAGAACTTTGATTGTTTGCTAGAAGAGACAATGCCTCTTTCCCCCCACCTGTTCCTTGTACTCCTTTATGAGTAACTTTCAAGAAGTCCCTTAGACCTCGCAGCCTCGCATTCATGGTCAGTCTGTCCTGACATGTACAGACCATACTGAATCAACTCTGAGTGCATCCCACTGAGCCCCCTTGATGTAATCTAATTGCATAAGCTCAATCAAAGCAGCCCCCCAAGCACACAGACCCAGTTCCCTCACCAATAAAATCCGAAGTCGACACTCAGCACCACAAAGATTCCCGCTCTGATCTTTTTCCCCTTTTCTTTTTCCTTTTTATTTCGGGGGAGCGATGTGAGCGAGGGGCAAGTTGTTCGACATGTTTTGCGTGTCAGAGGCCAAGCGAGCGATGGAAAAACCAAATGTGGAGGGCACATCTGAACATCTGATTTTATTTTATCCTTTTGCTCGGGGGGTGAGGGGGTGGGGGGTTCAGGATGGGATGGGAAAGGGAATGACTGGCTCCGCCGGTGACTGAAATCCGAGAGGAACCAAATCTGTTTTCCATGTATGCATGCAGCTGCTGCCAAAGACCAGCACTCACCCCCCACACCAACCCCTCGCCTCAGCCATCACTCTTTTACTGTCCGTGACCCCTCCTCACCCTTGACACCCCCGCCGCCCCCCTCTTACTTCCACAGGCACACAAAAGTCTCATACCTCAGGAGCCTGCCAGCCCCGTAATGACTGTGTCTCCACACTCTGCCGGCCCCCGTTTGCACTTAACCATTTATTGATAAGGGGATAATCGTGCCTTGAGCCTCTATCGCAGCCGAACACCGTGATTGAAGGCTACCAATTCTGCTCTTATCGGGAGAAATCGGAGGCTGAGGGAACTTCGTACATTCTGAGAGAGCCGGGGATGGAGGCTGTCAAGAAATTTCATTCCTGAAATATCAGCCCCCTCCACCCCGCCACCACTCGTCCTTCATTCCACCCTCACTTGACATAATAACTGATCCAACAGTGGCAGGCAGGTGAAAAGCCCCAAGAATACAGGGAAAAGTGACATAGGGACATCTTTTTTTTAGAGCAGCTAATATCAAATAAGCAACTATTAAGAAAAGCGCCTCTTATCACATCGGGACAGGCGGAACAGTGTGAACTTTTGAGGGCAGAGGGGGAGTTTGTGGTGCACAAAGTTGTGGAGTAAGTCCAAAAAGTTCCCTGCAAAGCAGCCACTCTTTGGAGAAAAGAAGAAGAAGGAGAAGTGGTTCCTGTGGAGGGAGGCAGTGGTGAAGAAGATGCAGGTAAGAAATAAGAAACAGAGGCAGCTCAGATGAGATAAGCTTATCTTCATTTTGGGCCATACCAAGACAATGAGTGTTCTCAAACGGCCGGAGGCGCCTGAATGCATGACATACATGTAAAACCCCTTTAAAAGACTGTTAAAATACAAATAAATATCAGTGTCTGCATTCAATAAGTATGTCTTAGAGGGGCAGTTTTGTGTAAAATCAACGTTTTTGAGCTTCACATCAAGTTAAGATGTTATTCCCTCATCAAAAACGCACCTGGATTCTTCCATGCATGCTTGAAAAAAATACTTTAATCTCCATGGCAACCATTCAGTGGAAAATGCCTGGTTGGACCCAGCGCCCGCTTTGGCCTGCAAAGGTTCCAAGCTTCTGCCTCACAGATCACCCCTCCCCCACGACTCCACTCCTTCAGACTAGCCACCAGCAATTAGCAAACGCCTGATGGAACTACGAATCTGCTGAGATTATTATATGAGCTACTTCCCAGTGCGGCGCTGGTAAAACTTTGTTAAAGAGTTAATAGAGGAGCCATGTTGTGATGACTTTCTGAAGGCGATGTTTCAGAAAGGGCAGGAGTTTTTAAAGAGACAGAGACCCAGTTTCAAGGCATTATATTAGGAAGTAAAATTTCATGGACTATAAGCTGATATCAAGTAAGGCTGAGTATGAAATACTGCCACCTGCAGGTGAGAGTTAGCACTTAAAGCCAATGTTTTTACACTTTACACAGAAAATTAGAAATACCCTCAAAACTAAGCATTAGCTCGAAAAAATGCGGGGATTTGTTGATTTTGTGAGATTTTCCGCGACCTCAAAAAATGTGGAGTGACTGGTCGATGTCAACAGATAGCAACTGCTTTGATTAGACTGATTTAAGTGCCTCTCTAATGAGATTTAAGGCAGGTAATGTAATAAAAAGGTCTGTCGTCAAGTCTCCCAGCATGCAGCACACTCCCCGTGTGACTCAGGGCGAGCTGTTTGTTTAGGGTGTGGTTTTATGTCTTTTCATCACAACCTGCATTTTGGAGAGTTTCACTCTATCCTGTCAGCAACTCTGGCTTTGCAAACACTCCAGCCTGCTGAGTTAAGAGTTGCCTGAAGCGTGTCAGAGCCATATGAGGAATAGCATACTTTGAAAGGCTAAACTATTATTTTTAATTTTCTCCCTGGAGACCGAATGTGATGAATTACTAGCGCAGGCTTCAGGATGTAGGTATTCTGTTTGAAAGGTTTTTTGATTTTTTTTCTTTTACGTTTGCTCGCTAAGCTGAATGATGTCATGTATTTATGACAGAAGTGAACAGATGAAGGGGAAACAGTTAAAAATGAGAGCGGCAGCCGAGATATCCGTGGTAACGGTTGGGAGGACCTGCCGGGATCCGACGCTCAGGTGGAAGAATCCGTTGCCACAGCAACTAGATATGCACGTCATAAATCTGGCCTGCATAGAGGAGTGGCTAAATGAAAGCTAAAATATTCAGCATATGATTTGCAACAACACGTGAAAGAGTAGAAATAAGGGTGGTGGCAGTATTATGATGTGGGGAGATGTTAACTGGGAAAAGGAAGTTACTCATGGGAAGCAGACATGTTTAAATCTGCAAAAGGAAAGCGATGTCAAACTGGGGCAGAGGTTCAAATTTCAGCAGAACAACAAACCCTGAAAAACAAAAAAACAGCTTGTGCTGAAAACAATGTAAATCTAGTAGTAGACAGAATTTAGCCCTTTGGAGTCATATTAAGCCAAATTAAGTCTGGTCTTAGTTAAATCTTGTTGCATTTCTGACTCACCAATGAAGTCATAGAGCAATGCTTCATGGGCTCTTATGTCTTTAAGGAAGCTCTTCTTACCCCTGGTTGACATATTTATCTACGGAAGTGAATTAAAGTTTCATTTTGATATGCACAAACACTGATTGCCTTTTGTTGCTTGAAAGAAAACCCTAAATAGGACGTTCATCGCTAGAGACGATGAAATGTTTTCAACTTGTCTTACGTCTCCAACTCAAAATTAGATCTGATTAGGGCTGAGACGATTAATGCGATTAATCGTCAATCAATTTAGCAATCAGTAAATCATTCACTGGAGTATACGGACTCAAAAATATATCTTTTCTGAAAGAACAACACCGTCAGAGCAGTAATCAATACACAACATATGTAGAATTTACATTTAAGATAAAGAAAAACACCTCTGTATGTAAATTTGTTCCACCAAGAGCTCCTCAAGTGGCATAGTTTTAGCATAACCTGGATTAAATTCGGTAATTGTCGGATTAAGCGCCTTTTGCTTCACTGTACGGATGTTAAGTCGAGACAAAGGGAGTGAGTTTTTCACATGTTGATGTTGACAAGTCTTTCTTTAGCTACAGATGCAGATACAAAGAATAAAGTGTGCATGAATGCTATGTTATTGCATTTTGGGCAACAAAAGACTTATTTTTTTTATTTAAAGGAATTGAGTTATTTGCATTTCTTATGTATTTCGAATATTGTATAAAAAGGCTTAAGTGGTTAAGTGAAAAATGTGCAAAATGTTCACTTTTTTTCAGATCAATTCATCAATCGTCAGAATAATTGATAGAATAATTGACAGTCTACAATAACGATTACAATAATCAGTAGTTTCAGTTCAGATCTGGGGGCAGAAGGTGGGTGACCAATACTCTGATACAGGATCAGGGGATTCCTGCAGTAAAACATGGTAGTGGCAGCATCATGTTGTGGGCACTGACGAGAGGACAGTACCCAAAGACTTGATACAGGCAGAGAAACAATTATATGGTTTAGATTAACACATACTCGTGTGTCAGTAAGGCCTAGTCAAAGTCCAGCAACAAATCCAGCCAAGAATCCGTGAAAATGTGTCGCCGTGGACGCTCTCCATCCAATCTGACCCAACTGGAGTTACTCAGCTCAGAAAAATGGGCAAATATTTCAGTTCCTTGACAGCGAAAGCTAATGGCTGGGGTGTGTGTGACTGCGCTCACCAGGGATTCCTGGCATCACAGGCCCAGTCTTACTCGGGTCGGGCAGACCGGAACTGCTGGTCTCTGGTATTGAGTTGTCCTCCGGGGTTTCCGGAGCCTCCGGGTTCGCTGCGTCTGGGTCTGTGGGAAAACAGAGAAGAAAAGGAAAAGAAAGAGAGAGAGAGAGAGAGAACACAAAAAAAAGTCAGCCTTGGAAAGCCGCATGCGATGAATTACAATGACTTGTTCCTCTGCTACAGCAAAGGATTATGCTTATTATCTTTTGATATATCTTTTATACACAGAGACGGTTATCTTCGCCTGTGTCGAAACTGTGTCAGAAGGGAAGATGAAAGCAGGAAAAAAAGAGAGGAAGGTTTTGGTGGGGGGTGTAGGGGGGATTTGCGAACGGCTGTGAAACACGCACATATCCCTGTCCTGTTGTAAAAAAAAAAAAAAAAAGTGAGCTCACATCTACATCAGCAGCTCCTTCAGCAAACACTCAGACAGGCATTTCCAACACCGACACACTCATGAGAGCCTCCCACACACACACACACACCCACACACACACACACACACACACACACACACACACACACACACCCGCCCACCCCTACACACACACACACAAACACACACCTTCAATATACTTACAATACACTCAGGCCTGGCAGAATGGGGGTAAAGTAGTTATATATTAACTTTTTATTGTTTTACATTATTCATCACGTTAAAAGGCCATAATATGCCTTATTTATTGCCCTGGCTTTAACTCTGCTAGAAGAGGCACACTTCACAGGGGGCAGGGGGGGAGTGGGGGTAATAAGAGGACCAGAAAAAAGGACGTTGTGGTAGATGAGGAGAGAAGAAGAAGGAGAAGGAGAAGAGGAGGGGCGGGATTGTATGAGCTCTGAGGGGAGCGCAGAGGAAACAGACAGTTTATCTGACTGTCTGTTGTGATTTCAGCACACACACTTTGAATGCTTGGCTGCAGCAAACAGTGGAGGGTCTTCCAGCGGGGTTTTTCTTCTTCTTTTTTTTTTTTACAAGGGGTAGAAGACAGTCAGACACTATTAAAAGATGGATTCCACAGGAGTCCATCAGATATTTCTGCCACGCCGCGGACCTTATCTGCATCTGCCCCAAGGCCCACTCAGAGGGCTGTGAGGAGAGAGAGAGAGAGAGAGAAAGAGGAGGGGGCAGAAAAAGGGGGCTCGTGGGGAGGCAATTTGTATTCGAGTCCCCCGTGGGAAGTGTGTGTGGCCAAGCACGGGCGGATGATAGGAAGGGGGCCAGTCATTCTGGCAGGAAATTTTCTATTTCCAAGCAATTATGGCTAAATCCTGAGTCGAAATGAGAAATGATTTGGGTGTGGATGGGAAGATAAAAAAAAAGGAATTGAACTATGGTGTCTCTTTCTTCTTCTTCTTCTTTTTTTATGCTGTTGCATGGGATGGTGGAGGCTCCTCTGCAGCTCCATCTTCTCCATGTCCCGACCGCAGCCTCAGCTCGGCGCTGCTGCAATCAGCGCCGAACTTAGCCGTGAGCTGTTGTGCCTTGTCAATAATTGATGAGAGAAAGACAGGAGTGAGAAGTGGGAACATTCACGCATGACAGAAAGGCGGAGGGGTGGAGGTGGGGGGTTATGCGTGCGGACAGCACTGATCTGACTCACTACGAAGCGCGCACGCGCCCAGGCACTGAGCATGTGCATGCCGCGGCCTAATGTTCTGACCCCCCCCTTTTTTTTTTTTTTTTCCCTGTGCGTGCTGTTTGACATTTTTCTTAGCTAGGCAGACAAGCAACTAACTCAGAAGTGCCAAGCTACCAAAAGGAGGGGAGAGGCTGAGGGGAGGAGGGGAGACGATGATGATGGAGTGACAGAGCGGAGAGACAGGGATGTCGGGAGACGTAGATGGAGGGAAAAACACGAGGAGGGAGAGATGCATGCGTGGCAGTGAGTCAACATATTTCTAATGAGGAAGGTGACATGGGAGAGAGGCTGCTGAACAGCAGAGGATTTATAAATGATGAGCTTCCCATTCAGGCACTTTCTCGTCCTTTTTAGTGTTTGCTTTTTTGGGGGGGGGGTTTGCAGAAAAGAAAAACAACAGCAAAAAAATATATACCCAGACATTTAAATAAGTGACATAAACAGCATGATTTTTACCATTTAATGCGATACACCAACGCATGTTTGTGCGCAACGGTGAATTGGAACCAAGGCTAATGCAGGGTTTTCGATCATTTACAAAGAAATCTTTGAAGTTTGGTGTGCAGATGTTATTCTGGCCCCCTCATCTGCTACAAAAAATAGCATTACATTTCAGCTTTCAAGTTTTCTTTTTTCTAAGGGTTTTCTAGGAATTGGTCACCGTTACTCAATGGTGACTGGACAGGAAATACACACCAAAAACACAAAATCTAAAAGTATTTTTGCCCAGATTCAAGAGCAAATATGTCTGTACTCCTGAAATAAGACAAAACTAGTCTACAAGTAATTTTTCAGCAAGATATTAGATGGTGCTTTAAGTCAATAATCTCTTCAAAATGGTGAAAAAGTTTCAGTTCACCTGGTAGATTATTTCACTCATAAAGTGGGAACAATGTCTTATTATAAGTGAGAAAAAATCTGGAACCTGACCTAAAATCAGCTCCTATATCTTGCTTAAAAGTTACTTGCGAGATAGTTTTCTTTCATTTCAAGAGTACTAAAGTATTTACGCTGGAAACTAGACAAACCTACTTGGTAGGATTTTGTGTTTTTGCAGTGTATGACCCAAAACCAGGAATAGGACCGAGGAGAACCAGATTGAGGACTTTGGCCTCTACAAACTGAGTTTTGAACAATCTGCATTTCTCTCACAATTATGCACTACTTATTTATTTTTTTCCCCCCCTGTCAAATCACCAAACATCGAAGCTTCCTTGACGTCAAAATGCTAAAAAGACAAATACTGGCAAACACACATGCATCATAAATGTGTCTCTAAAAGAATCGGTGCACATTTTATACTGGAATCAATCTCCAAAGTACACAGCACAATGTGCAGAAAGATTGGAAGCGGACTCAGGAGAGAGGGGCGGGGGATGGAGGGCGATCTTGGCGAGCAGAAGGCACTGAGCTGCGGAGACGGAGGATGTTTGAATCGAACACACAATAACATCTGGGGTCAGAACCGAGCGGGGCTTTGGTTTTTATTGTGTTTGCTAAGACAAAACACAGTGTGGCTGCAGAAGGAAGCGCCTCGGGGGGGGAGTGAATAATGTCTGTTTTCATTATTGATTAGTCTAGTGAGGGTTTTTATGTGTAATTTTAGAGAAGAGACGAAAAAAATATGCAGAAATATTGCCCTGAGGCGCGACTTTTTTAAGTTTCATCAAATAGCTAATAAAAGAGAGAAAAGCCTCAACTACCAGAACTCTCTCTTAAAATATGCATTTTATTTATATATATTATTTGTTAATGTTTTATCTGTACTAACACTGCATTAAAAAGAGAATGCTAGCAGAAAGGAAGTGCAGCCGCTCGTAAAGTGGAAATAGTGAGGAAAAGTCCCCTGAAATGCATAATGTCAAAGTACTTTCTTATATGCCACCTATTCTGTGTTAAAGTAGGCCCTCATTCTGGGAATTATATTTGACATTTTCAGCACTTTCTGCACTTACAGCAGCCAGCTGAACAGCAAGAGTAGGGTAAAGAAAAATCCAAACTCTTACATGTGGAGGATGGCCACCCTTGAAACTTATTGGAAGAAAAAACAACAACAAAACAATCTCTTAAAAGAAGCCAAATCAACGCCCTGCTTCTAATAGCCCAGTGGGCTGGACAGGCGCATTACGCATCCCAGCCCCAGAAACCGACTTTTTGAAAGTAGCGGCAGCTTGCATCTTTCCAAAAAAGGGTTTTTAGGGCACATCAACTGTGAGTGACAGCTCCGGCGGGGGAGCGTTTTTGGGTAACGAACGCACGGCTCTGCCGAAGTTGAGGAACAGCCGGGAGCCACGGCAGCAGACCCCGACTGAGAGGAACTTTCCTGGAAGTTTCCTCGAAAACGAGCCCCCTCACCCCCACGAACCCATTTCGTTTTCAGCTCCTGTTAGCCAGAGAATATGGAACTGTTTCTCCTTGATAGCTCTATGTTGCCCCGCCTGTGCTCACGCAGCGTTGTTGTCAGCCCCCGCCACGCAAGAGTCGCAATCCCAGGCCATCGGCTGCTCAAAATGACCTACATGGAGAGCAGACGCAGAGGCTGTCTGTCTCTGAGATAGCTGTGGGTATTTTTTTCAACGCATCTGCTGAATTTGTTCCCGCTCAAACCTTGCTAGCATCAGCAGCTTGTTAGTTTCTACTCCCCCACATTCTGCACAGGATACAATGTTGTCATCTCACTCTCTGGCACATCCACAGATTCCCACACACGCTTCATTTTCAATTTTTTTAATTTTTTTTTAAAGTGTCTCTTCAGTTTATTTCTGATTCAGTGAGATCCAACTCTTAGTCTGGAATCGGATCGTCGTGGTGGGCAGATGTTCCTCTTACTGTCTGTTTGGGTCAAAACAAACCCCTCTGACTGTTTACACAGCAACACATCTGTGTACTGTACTCTGTCAAAGCCGGGATGTAGAGGTCCGGATCGCGAAGCGGAGCAGCGTGGAAAAGAAAAATGCGTGATGCGAACCAAATGCCGCGTCCAAGAATATCTAAACAAAACTTGCCTGTTTACCTCCAGCGTTTTTAAGATGACGTACGCCCCGGGCCGCGCACTTACGTGGAAAATTTCAAACACGCGTTCGCAGGGCGAGAATCACAGCCGAGGAACATCAGAGGGCAACTCCTGCAACTTGGAAGTGGAGTTATTCCACGCAAGTCATCAGTCATTTGTTTGTTATTTCTTTTCTATACAACTTGCGCGTGCTATTCATTGGTATATGAGAGTCATTCAACGTGTCTCGATTCCCCCCGTGGGGCTGGGTGGGCAACGTGGATACGATCATCTGTCATAATACGGCCCTATGTAATCGTATATCGCGGCGTACACAGCGGCGGCCCGTTTTCCATCAGTGCAACTCGAAACTTTACATCCAAAATTCCTGGCCAGGAATTCGATGGCGAGCTAATCGGTTCACTTCATCACGCTGCAGAGCTGCAGAAATTGAACAGCGCGGTGCATGCAGGGGTCCTGAGTAGTGGTCGCTTCCCACAAACAGAAACCCCCACGAGTAAACCGATAATTATCGTCTCTCACTTTTAATTATGATCAAGCAGTTTTACCGCACTTGACATCTGTGAGTTACACTGTGAGCTGCTTCGTTTTTGGTTAAAGTTTCTGTTTTTCTTAGAAGTCTGGCTGCATGGAGTTTCCATGTTCTGCTTGTTCAAGCATTAGTTCTCTCCAGGTACTCCATCTTCCTCCTGCAGTCCAAAAACATGGCTGTTGGGTTAATTAGTAACTCCAAATTGTCTTTAAAGTACATAATTTTTGATACAAGTGTGTAGAACGACGTTCAAATAAATATTTTAATACAAAAGAGCAAAATTACGCTGAAATATTTTGAAAAGGGTAACTTTAATTTAAAAACATTAAATAGGTGGGGGGAAAATCTGCCATATTTGTTTGTCAAATTTGGCACATCACACCAGGGAGAGACATTACTTTTACTTTTCTCTGTCACTAAAAGTTTTTAATTAACAGACCATGGAAAATATTGAATAACTGCAGAAGTCAAGTTATCTAAGGTGCTCTTCAAAATAGGAAAATCTAGAAAACATGCCATTCCAGGACGGTAATGTGAAATGTGTGTTCCTAAGTCAGGAAATGGCTACATGAAAGTAACTACTTGTCTAAACTTGTCTATCTAGACCAGGGGTGGGCAATCCTGGTCCTCGAGGGCCGGTGTCCTGCAACTCTTAGATGTCTCCCTGGTCCAACACACTTGAATCCAACAGCTGAATCACCTCAACGAGTGCAGTCAAGTTCTCCAGAGTCCTGCTAATGACCTCATTATTTGACTCAGGTGTGTGGAAGTAGAGATGCATCTAAAAGTTGCAGGAGACCGGCCCTCGAGGCCTGGAGTTGCCCACCCCTGATCTAGACTGTCAGTGCAATAATTAAAAGGCTTAAAGGCAACTGAGGTAAACATGGCTAGACAAGGACCCATATTTATCTCACTGCCACACTCAGGAGGAAGAATATCTCCAAAGCAGGGAATTAGTTACATCCTAGAGCCATAAAGTCTCCACAGTTAGTTAAAGGGTTTTGAACATATCTTTACCAAATCTTGCCAATAATTGTAGAAGATCCTGTAGTTATTGAGAAAAAAAAATCTTATAAAGAATTCATGAAACCCAAAGTGGTCCTTGAACTTTATATGAAGATGAATTACCTTGGTTTTGTAATTGTAATATCTGAGTTTCTGCTCATTTGTATAATATTTGATATGGATTTATTCATGAACACTTTACCTATCTCCACTTCGGAGTAGATAAATCCAATTGACTGTGACACTATCATCAGATAATATGAGCAAAAAGCTCAGAAAGCAGTTAATTGTAAAAATATTGTAAGCGAGACACATTTCAGCTGCCTCATTTATGAGCCAATTATAAAATCTCAAAATGAACAATGAATTAGAGAAGGAAAAAACATGGATTCTTTGTTTCTCCAATCTTCCTCCGGACTCTGGTACTTTGATTTTCCAAATAAAAAAATAATGCACTTCTTTTTTTTCTTCTTTACTTTCATGTGAAAAGATAAATTTGAACCACTAAGCAGTGGTTCTGTCCTTTCTCTCCTTAACCCAGTGAAGACGGTTCTGACATTGCCACTGGTTCAGGAGTACTAACACGAGGAATGTGACAGTTTAAGTCTTCATTCTGAAAATTTGTCCGTCATAGTTTTTGAAGCTCTGACATTAAACACCACCCACACTTTGTGAATCTCCCCCAAATTCTTGAATTTTCTTTGCTACATAATGCTGTGATTATCCCAGTTGATTGTGCACCCTTTTCTACAGTTATTTCTTTCCCTCAGATCTCTAATAATTGTATGCTTGGAAACACACCACTGTGAGCAGCCAGCTTCTTTAGAAATAGTCTGAAAAAAAGCCATGAGCTTTAAGTGACATTCATCAAAATTAACAGATATCAACAGAAATAAATGCTTAAACTACTTCACTATATTACAGAAATGAATTTCACATTTTAGTTTTACTTTCTGAATTGAACTGCCAATTAATTGATTTCAGACGTTCAAATTTATTGTAATGCATTCGTACATCCCGGACGAGCCCCCACTGATTGAAAAATATGGCTGAATGTTGCCAATGAAAGAGAAATATCAACTCATATAACACCAAGAATGAGTGAGACGTGTCAGAGGGTGCAGATAATTTGGGTAATGGCATTTATGGTTGTTATTACATTTATGAATAACACAGTACACTGTAAAAGGAACCAGCTAACTAATTAGATTAATTATGTAACCTTACAGAAATTGGCTTTATAGCTTTCTGCCCTCCTACTCATAAGGGCTATGGCATAAGCTATAATATCACTGTAATTGCCATGTAATGACTTCAATTCTAAAACCCACACTTCTATTTTGACAGAAGGGCAACACAGTTTGACAGAAATCAAACTGTCTGTTTTTCAAAACACTTCAAAAATTTGATGAAAGTATTTCTTTAACATCAAAAGCCTGTCAACTTCATTATTTTATTCAAATTTAAATGTGATATAGAGGTCGGTAACAATTTTGAAAGAAAAATTGGAGAAAGCCTGCTGGCAAGTGTATTACGCAGAGCAGCTTTACAGTTCCAGAGATCGCGTCTCGTCGGACGCTGCTGGCGGACATAGTCACGACAGGCACACACGGCGTTAAATGGAAATGTCACACCAAAGTGAAACATGGCTTCAAGGCAGCAGCGCTTTTCTTTGTGTTCTACATGTGAGGTGAGCGCACATTTACCTTGCCCGACTTTCATGATGACTTTCATGGCTCGGCTCTTGCACACGCCTCCCTCGCGGTTCTCCAGGCCCTCGATGGTGCCGTTGGAGGTTGCTGGAGGGCAGAGGTGCGGGGGGTGGGATGGAGGAGGCAGGGTGAAGGGAAGGGTGAAGGGAAGAAGGAAAGCAGAAGAAAGAGGAGAGATGATGACACGTTGGTTAATGAGCACGTCCATAACGCACAGAACTAATCAATATTTACGACAAGCTCTGATTAGCTGTTCCAGTGATTAGCAGTTCTCACCCTCAATCAGTGGCCAGCCCTTCTCAACGCCACCTCTTATTAACATAAGATAGTGAAGTCAAATGAAAAGGAACAACATTACAGTCCACTGAGGTGGCGAAGAGGAACTTGGTCAGACCTCAAACAGTGTGTGCGAGTTTGTGTGTGTTTTCTGTTTAGTTTAGCAGTGAGGCACGGCTGCGAAAGCTCCAGCTGCCTGCTCAGTCCTTCGAGCAGCTAACTCCCTCTGGGCCACATGTGTCACCACTTGCTGGTAGTGCAGCGAGCTAAATGCCTCGCTCAAAGTTCTTGCTGCATCCATTTCGAAATTAGTGCACGGACACGCGGAGTGTCTCTGCTCGTTTCAAAGCCCAGCTCTGATCCGGCCGAGGAAGGAGAGTTTAGGGGTCCGGCGTTGTTTATCCAATGTCACGGTCTCTTCACGCGCCGCGACACAATTGGCTGTCTATTTTCAGGCCCATGATAATGACCCGGGGAGACAGAGTGTGACTCCGACCTTAGCACTGAGCAGTTAAGCACGAGGCTGTATATGTGTGTGCGTTGGGACATGAGACGATTGGCTCTAAGTTTGGAATTCCCCAAATGATCTCCATGTCCGCTTACTCTGCTACTTTCCTTCCTCTCAATTGCTTTTGTTTCTCTTCCCCGCCTTATCCATCTAGGTCTCAAATCATTCCACTTTTTATATATACATATCTGCAATGTCTGCCTCTCCCCTCCCTTTCCCTCCCTCTTAACTCAATAACCATCTCCCAGGGTGATTGCTTCAGATGGCACCATCATTATGATGACATTGTCTTGGAGAGGATGCTTATCTAATGACAGCACAAAGAGAAGCAAACTTGGCTACTGGGCAGAGGAAAGAGGGGAGGGGATGTGGGTCCAAACAATGCCCGACAAACACTGGAATACTTACTGGCATGGCTGAATCAATGATTCTATATAAGATTACTTGCTATAAACTCCTGTATCAAGCTGTTGAAATGTGGCTGTGGAGCTACGGAAAAACACACACACGCACAAGAAAAGAAAGGCTCATCTAGTTTATTCATGTCCTGTCATTCCTAAGTGTTATTAATGCTGACATTTTGTCACCTCCCCCCATCCCGAGGGATTCCAGCCTTTTTACTTCAGAGAAATTGAACAAAACGAAATAATGAACAGCACTAATATTGTGTTACGCTATCAGATGGCGCTCGGCCTCTAAATTACGAGGGCAAGCACAACATTTTGCTAGCGTAGCCGGAGTGCGTGATAATTTGCGAGGCTCACTGTGATAACATCTTGTCAGGAGCTCTTTGCCGAAATCAACCAAGCCCCCGTTTCCCCCCCTTAAATTCTGGTGTAGACTCAACACAGCTGAGTGAAGCGGACACTGAAATATACAGGAGGGGCCGGGACAACTAAGTGCCGTGCACGAACAGAACAACATTTCAAATTTATGTGCAGCATCAATGTGAACGAGCACTCCAGGCTTAGAGAGCCCGGTGAGTTATCTACATCCTATAATGTATAAAAGCTGCGGCATTATTTCTTTTAAGTAAATGTTAAGTAGCTTTACCTAAACAATACATCAAACTAAATTTGTTGGATGAGATTTGGTATGTCTGTAAGATTTTAAACAGCTGTGAGTCACTAAAGTGTTTTATCTGAATGAGCATTAAAAGACAGCTTCAGTTTTTTACATGTATTTAATTTACAATAAAAAGTGAACCTAGAGCAGGATGTTCATCACAAAAACTGACACAATTTTCAAGTTTTACCAGACATTACCAGGAAATTTAGCTTTATTGTGAAAAATTTGAGTCAAGTGATAATTTATTAGCAAGAAAATGACAATAACCCTGGCCAAGGAATTGTTGAATAAAAACAATACAGAATCTGAGATTTTTTGGTGATATAAACCACCAAACAGGACTCTTGCATATTTCTTATTACAAAATTCTGCACTTTTCTAGACTTCAGCTAAAAGATATTTGTGCATTTGATTTATATGAATATTGTTTGAATCACATTATTTTCAAATTACATGCAGCCCAAGTCCTGGATATAACCACTGAAGCCGTGGTAACAGGTATAAAGTAAGAATTGAAAATGGCGGGAAGGAAATACTTTTTTAGTAAACTAAGTTCTTTGGCAAGAGTCGGTTTATTATTTTTATTATTTTGGCCTGAATCTAGGTTGTTTTTATCCCAGCAGTGTAACCAACCAGCCGTGACTTGTTTAAAGCGATCATCCAATGACAGAGAGGTGAACAGGCCTGCCCCCGGTTGTGATAGACCGGGTGCTGATACAAGCACTATAACCTGATCTGTGATTTTACACCCAGTTTCCTCTCCTCTTTCCATTTTTTTTCTCCGTTTCCAGGGGAAAGTTACACCAGAAAAAAAAAAAAGTAGAACCTCTTTGAAGCTCAAGCTCAAAGGCGCTTGAATAATCTCACTAAGAGTGAATTTTATATCCACTCAGGGAGAGCAAATCTTCTCAGTGTTAACTTACTCCTGTCGTCTAAATTAACCATTCCTTCAGGCTGGCTGAATGGGGCCTCTGCATCGCTGATGTGGCATAATGATAAGTTGGCCCTTTGAGGCTCCTGTTTAGCCCAACGACTGAAAGGGAGCTGGATTTATAAAGATGATCGCTTCACATGTTGTTTGCATTCAGACCATGTACAACGTCACATAATTCAAGCCATTACTGTACCGCTGGAACTTCATAATCTGATTAACTGTGTCCGATCATAACCACATTTCCTTCTGCGAATCCATCGTTTAAGCGCTGCTCAAGATGGAAATCAACTGCAGGAACCAACTGTTGCGCGCACTCAAAAAATGCGCTGCAAATCTTCAAACGGACCTGGAGACTCTGCCTCGGCTGACTTCGGTTTACTCACATCTATCGTGTCAAGAGATCACGCTAAAACTGTGCCAGCTACGTTTGTCAAACTCCCTAACCCCACTCGACAACAAGGACGCACTGCCAGATTTTTTTTTTTTCATTTTTTTTTTTTTTTGGTACTTTAATCTAAAAGCCTCTCACTCCATCTTCTCTTCCTCTCTTTCAATTTTTCCCTCGTCTCTCTCTCTCTCTCTCGTTTCATCCCCGAGCGCTGACGTTAATCCAAATCTGGATTTCCAGATATTAAAAGGCCAAAAGTCATGACGCGTCTTGGAGGGAGGAAAGTGGGGAATTGGGTCTTCCTGTGTGTCTCGGCAGAGATAAAAACACAAGGGAGGGATGAAGGAATGACAGGACGAAGAACAAAGACAGGACCGGTCCGCCGCTAATGATTGAGTGGAACAAACTCAGCGGTCCAGAATACCCAAAAGAAGTGGTCATTGCATGAAGGAATGCTGCGTTTTTGAAAGAAAGCGGCTGGCTCCATAAGAGGGGGTTTGTGTGATTTAAGACCCTCTTTGTGGGTGTGGATCGTTGGCCACAGAGTGACTAGTGGGAGAACAAAAGATCTACAGCTGCTGAAGTCATAAGAGAAACCAGGTGCCAAATGTTGATGTTGGGAAATATCTACAGTACAACTACGTGAGCCAAGAGCAAAGCTCCTGTTCCAGTGCTACATATGTTCTTCTACTGTATTTTTACCTACAAGAAAACATATTAAAGGAGGTTGTTTTAAAGTAAAGTTCTGTTGAAACATTGTAAGTCAATGATATTGTACCTGCAGTAGTTAACTCGTGTAGTATAAATTCAGATTCGTTGGTAGTGGAGCCTGAAGCCAGTAGCTAAGCCCCATGAGCAAAATTTCAAAAGATGATGATGCCTTTCTTCTAATTAATGTGAAAAAGTGCAAGAAAAGCCAAAAGTGAAAATTCTGCTGCATAAAGACATCTACAGATGTCTAAATCTGGCTGAAAAGGGGGAGTGAGGTTGATCCACTGTGCAAACTGATTTTAAACATCTTTGTTCAGGCTAAATTTAGACGTGTGGGTTAAAAAGAAGTCAAATTTTCATCATATTTTTCAGGGTTGAATAAAGGCGTCCTAAAAACCCCACACTGATGTTGATGTTTGGTGGGAAGTCTGACAGGAGAAAAAGCAAACTTCCACACTCTTAAAGCAACTCCAGGCTTAAACGCAGCTGTTTATGCTAACTGTGTTTTGCTAGTTTTTTGGTCCACATCAGAGTTCATGCAAGTATTCACACCTCCCCAAATGAACCAGAGTTTCCAGGCAAATGAATTAGCGTTTGAATAAAGCAGCCTAAACAAGGGTGGTGCGAACAAATGGACTTTTTGTCTTGGTCCGATCCAAACTAGTCGTTAGCTTTAGCCTCTGCGACAAACCAACTTGGATTTATGCTAAGTAACAATACAAAAAGAGTTGCCTCTTCGACAGAGGGCTATGAAAATCCCAGAAATGTCCATTTTAACATTCATATTCGAGTGGAGACCTTCACAATCGACTAAAGAAACCCAGATTTCGCAAGGACATTTGGGGTGGAGAGGAAGGACTGCTCCCCACGGCGCTCTGGGGAGAGTAGTGGGAGACATGTTGCGGGATACTGGCGCTGAGTGGTCCAGACAACATATGCTAAGGCTAGAGCGCGGTGCAGCGGTCTATATTTATTCTCAGGTCTGCTAAATGAGGTCACTCAGGTGGTCCTGCTGAATACATCCCCACACCCGCCCCATATCCATCATGAATCATCTACTGCTTATTATTCCTGTTCGGCCCAGGAGAAGTGGGGACGAGGGGAGAGAGGAGGGGAAGCTTTCACACAGAGCAATAGGCTCAGTGTGGAGCTAGCCGCGGCGTGCACGTTTGCGTGCGCAACATCTGCCCAGAGCACAAGCGCGGGGATGGATACAGCCCAAGTGACAGACAGAGAGCAGGTTGTTTAATGAGAATGTGGATGAGAGGTGACATTCATTGGCTGCCTCTCACCCACAGCATTCAGACTCCCTCTCAGAAGAGCAAAAGCAGGGAAAACGGTAGGCGCGGTAACCACCGCCAATAATGTCTACATTTCCCCCCCAAAAAGAGAAATGGGAGATAAATACATAAGCGGGCAACAACCACCATCGGATCACTCTCGGTTAGCGTCAAGGCGGGAAGAAGAAAACGCCGCCACCGCGCAGAGCCGCTTCATTGCGCTTTTTGAGCAAAGCAGGGCACCAAACGACACACTCCATTCCAGTCAGTGTGTTTACGTATCAAACAGAGCATCGCAATAAAAATGTCCATTTCTCAGAGCTGCGATTTCCCTATCTGGGTTTTTGTTTACATTAGTCGGGCAGAACTGAAGTGCTGAGAAGCAAAAGAGAGCCTATTTGCACAAAATATTTCAATCCTGAACGAGCACAGGGAGGGTTAGATTAGGTTTATGTGCCTGATTCCAGAGATAACCCTCCCCGGCAGACCTGGCGCGCGCACAGGGGAAGCATGCGCACCCACATACACACAGACACCCCCCCCACGCACACCCCCACCCCCACACACACATGTGGACGAAAAAACACATACAGACCGGGGTTGACAGACTGGAATAATACTGGGGGGATCTGGATGTTTGCACTTTGAACCTTTTCTAATCCTGAGTATTAGGGCATGGCTAAAGCCTGATTATAGTGGAATGAAATGGATCTAAATAGATGTCCCAGCCCATCACACTTCCATTTCTTTTGTCCCAGAAATAGGAATGGAAATCAGTAATCAACCTCCAGCCCTCCCGCTCGCCGTCTCTCTCCCACGTAGCCTCGTCTGTAGGTTTGGCATCAGCCAAGAAGATTCGTTTAGACTTTTTTTATCATCTGAGATGAGTTGAGCGCTCTCGGCTTGGCTGATGCTCTTCCTCTCCTCTCTGCCTCATGCTTCTATGTCGTAATAGAACCTGGCAGACAATATAAAATTGTCACAGCTTCAACGCTTGACACGCAAATTTCTTTATGCTAGTTTGTATATCCAATATTGAATTTGGGTCAGAACAAATGTGGTTTTGAGTAATGAGGGTGGACACAGCTGATTTTCTCATCTCTCTCTGCTGCTCTGCTGCCTTTCTTTTTTCGTGGGGGGGGGAAGGTCGCTTAAAGCTTCGCCACGCGGTATCTCTGATGTTACCGCGTGCCGTCTGCTCCCAGGAGCCGCTTGGCCGCGGTGTAACGGTAAGCAGGGTAAGGGGTCAAGGTTTGCAGCGCTTAGCTGCCCGGCGTGAATGCAACTGTTGCTCTGCTCCCCTGCGTCACTCCACAGCCAGAGGGGGAGCTCCTCTCCCACATCCCGATTAGTCTGCACCATCTCACTCACACACACACACACACACACACACACCGGCTCACATTTTGTCTTGTTACAAACATCGTTGTATTTCGAAAGGCATTTTTCAACGATACAGAGGATAATTCCTAAGTGGATGTATGCTTGGGATTGGATTAATAGGTTATTTTTACATTTTTCTTTGCAGCCCCTCTCCCCTTTACTCTGATATCTCTAAATAAAAACAAGCGTCAGTGCAGTACAACTGTGTGTACTTGTTATCTCACCGTAACCGCATCGCTTCGGTGGAAGGCCTTTTGTTAGGGAATAGTAGCGAGCAAACGCCATCGTGAAGAACAAGGAACACAGCAAACAGCCAGGGGAGGATGTTTTAGAGGTCAGGTTAAAAACCAATATCCCAAAATATATTACACAGCACTGCTTACTCCATTAAGGGAAAACAGAGAGAGTATGGAGCAGCTGTAGCCACCCAAACTGACAGGCTAGGACAGGGTGTCCAAACCTTTTGTCTCTTGGACCAAAATTGTCGAGTCGAGAGGATGTGAGGGCCAGAAAGATGTCACAGATTTAATAAACACTTGTACGATGATGTTTTGTTTTTGTTTTTTTAAACTGACCCGATGATGTAATTGTGTAATTAAACAAATGAAACAGTCGGATTTTTCTGTTGTTGTTGGAAGGAAATGTGTAAACTATCGTAGAGCCAAAACTTGAGGTTTTTTTTTTTGTTTTGTATTTATTTTATTCTCTCTCTTTTTTTGCAGATTTACCTTATTAAAAGAAACATTTGTCAAGTGTTTATTAAAATGTAGTCAGCTTGGAGCAGTGTAAGCTGGGCCTGGGGCCACTCTGTGTTTGGAGCTGGACACATTTTGTCCTTGCAAAAGAATGCAAAAATGTGCAGTTATGTAAAGATTAGTACTTTGTATTTGAATAAGATTTCGGTTTGTTTCTAATCTTTCTGCCCCAATTAAAAATTTTAAAAAGCTTCCACCTGGATCAAACTGGAGTAAATAACCTGTATTAATCTGTTGTAAGGGGTCACACTTTGGACACCACTTTAAGCAAAGTAGTCAGGGCCTTGCTGTCTTATACATCAAAAATAATATGTAAGGCTGGAAATTAATGTTAGACATCAACTTGAACACTCTGTTCCCATGGTGATAGATGGTGGTGGCAGCATCATGCTATGGGGATACTCCTAACCAGAAGGCGATCCTGGAAGTCAGGCAGTCAGAGTGTAATGGGGTGGTTTAGATTTAATTATATTCACATCCAACAATGTCCCAGTCAAAGTCCACACCTCAGATCCAACTGAGAATCTGTTCTCCATCCAGCCTGACTGAAGCTACCTTACAGGTGCGACTGCAGACTAAAGATGGTCCTAGAAATAGACTAAAAAAATTTGACTTCTATTATTAAAGAAATTCTTTTAAACCACAAATAACTATCCTTGTCCTAACAATTACATGAAAGGCTATTTTGTGTTGTTTTATCACATGAAGTCCTGGTAAATTGTATTGTGGTTATAACATCAAAAAATGTTAAAAGGTTTACTGCTTATTCACACCTTTGCAAGAAACAGAAAGAACCCCTCCAGCCCAGAAAGGTCAGCAGACAGCAACATGGGCATGCAGACAAACAAATACTTGTTCACACACACACACACACATGCACCCACACACGCAGGCTGCCTGCATAGGCAGAAGATCAGGCAGGACTTAAAAGCTCCTGCAGC
This sequence comes from Xiphophorus couchianus, assembly GCF_001444195.1. Classification (NCBI taxonomy): domain Eukaryota; kingdom Metazoa; phylum Chordata; class Actinopteri; order Cyprinodontiformes; family Poeciliidae; genus Xiphophorus; species Xiphophorus couchianus. Next base: position 23,486,719 of record NC_040250.1, on the reverse strand, counting down.
AGTAAAATTACAGGGTACCTCTAAATCCTCCCGGCAGAAAGCACTATGCTATAGCGCGGGGTGGAGTGAGGGGAGAGGGTGAGGTAAAATAGAGGTGTGTGTTTTTTTGCATGCGTGCGTGCATGCATGTGTGAATGTTTGTAAGCGAGGTAAAAGTGTGTGGAGCACAGGGCGAGGGAGGCCAAAAGAAGATGCAGATGCATGAGATTATTATTTTTTTCTTCTCCAGAAAAAAGTGCAGGAACAGCAGATGAGTGAGACCTGATCTGCCTGATGTGTGCTGGCATAACTGCATGTGTGTGTGGGCGTGGGCGTGCGTGTGTGCACATAGGACAGTCGTGCGTGCATATGCCTGTGAGGGGAATATGGAAGGAGGTGATGAAGTGTGGGGTTGAGGGGAGGAGGGACCGCCGAGCTGAGTTTGGAAAGAGGAGGTGGGAGGTGATCGCTCTCTGTTTAAGTGGAGGAAGCATATGTGCTTTGGATTGCATGCAGGGGTGCGTGCGTGTGTGAGAGTGTGTGTATGCCGGCTTTCTTCTCTCACTCACACTCAGAATTTCTCTTAAACGCTCCATTAGACTCCTTAAATGTGTGTACTTTGGATTCTGTGTACATCTGAATAACTCTGCTGAAAGTTGCGACGTGTGGGCAAGTGCACTTATCGCGATGCGTGTGCATGGCCCGCGAAATATGTGAGCGACTTTAAAAAAAGTGTCTTTATGCTCACAAATATTCATGAACAAATCCGTTCTCCCTTTTTTTATCTTTTTTTTTTACCGTGGATGTGCTTGGATGTGTGTGGTCCGTGGACATCAGTCAAAAAAGCAGCTCCGCATTGCCAAGTAAAAGGCTTGGGCATTAAGGCCCTGCACAGCCAGCACCACTGGGCTGGTGCTTCAAGTCTACTTATGACAGCTTTTAACCTCTGCAGAGGACCTGTCAGCAGCTCCCAAAGTGTCTTTGTGTGTAGCTCAAAGACAGGGAGTGTCTGTGCCAGCCTCCCAGTCTGCAGCCAGAGAGAGAGAGAAAGAGAGAGTGATTTGGCATCTCTCTCTCTCTCCGTGGGTGTCTGTTGTGTCACCTCCACATTGGATCCAGCGGGGACAGAGCTTTTACCTTTCCACTCTCCATTTCCTTATCCCTCAACAGGCCGCAAACCACGATCTCCCATGAGGAAGCACAAACGCTTCGCCCACGTACTGGGTTTGGACGATATCTTCAAGAGACCATTTTTTTATTATTATTTTTTTATTGAAGATCTTGAGAGGTTACATATGTGTGCCGAATTTCACAAACCTCGATCAAAGCAGCAGCCGGAGCTGACTGTTTGAAATCTCCTAGAGGGAGCGGTGGATACGTTTAGACACAGCCGCAAAGATTTCACGTGGATGTTCCCTGTTGTTGTTGTTGGACTGATGTCCAGCTATGTCCGATGTAGAGCAGACTCAATGACACAGTGCCTGTTGTTAGACTAGAGCTTCATTAGTTGAAACTGTGTGGTAATAAAATCAAAAGCCACAGCTACACCCTATTAAGCCGTCATAGTTTTGTTTAGCAATATCTACGGTGGCCCTGAGGTGCAAACCACTACAACATTAACGAAATGGAAAGGGTATGTCCCAGTTGGAGACCTGAGAGATCGCTGATTGAACAACAGTGCTTTTGATGTAATTATTGTGCCCCAAAACAATGAAATAATCACATCAAAAAGTTCGAAACGTTGTCCTGTTTTTTGTTTTTCATTTCTATATATAATAATGTGTGAGCGGTTGTGTCAGTGGCATTCATTAACTTAAAATGCTTTGCAGAACGGCACTTCACGAAGTTCGGTCCATTTACTTGTATGAGCTTGCTGGTAGATAAGCCACTTTCAATATTGCGGACGCTACAACGTATTGCAACAACGGGCCGCTCAAACGATAACTTCCTGTTCAAAAGTGCTGTCGTCCAATCAGCGATCTCTCAGGTCTCCAACTGGGACATACCCTTTCTGTTTTGTTAATGTTGTAGTGCTTTGCACCTCAGGGCCCCCGTAAATATCAGATTAGTTTTACACTGATATGGACAAAAAGGGTCAAACAGTGCTGGATATCAGTAAAATGTGCCACTCTGTCTTATCAGTGGGGATGTCACATTTTTTTCCCATGTTGTTTTTGTTTCCAACCTGATTACCACCAACTGAGGTTTATTGCATCATTTTTTGTTTTATCGCAAATATTAAGAGTTTGAGGTCTGGCCCCGCCCACTTCCTTTGGTACATTTCACCCTCTAATATCAAAATAATAAGCTGTAAGCTGTTACATAACAAATGTCAAAATGGCAGCTTTGACCCAGAGTGGGGTTTTTTGGGTGAATGTTCAAGGTTTTAAGAATCAGTACATCTGACCTAGAAGAAACTTAACACTTTTAACTTTCTGCAGCTCCAGGGCCCAAGAAATGGATGGAGGTTTTAAGCACGATTGCTCTTCAGTGTACATGCCCTGTTTAAGTGAAGAACATTGTCAAGCAAGTAGTGGATCATGAAAATGCAAACTCTGAATCATTTAGTAAACTGCATCTGGAATATTGTGTGTTCAGAGGAACAAAAACGGGGACAGAGAAAGTGGGGGGGGAAGTCATTACCATACATAAAGTCAAAATGATGATTGTGGCCCGACATGGCCAACAATCTGTTGGGTTTAGGGCATACCTCCAATAATTACTTTGTCCGTCTTGATGAGTTCTGCATGTGCACCAAATTTTATAGCTTTATGTGCCATGATCCAAGGTGGTGAAGTTTATGGGTGAGCAATTAAAACCCTTCTTTTTTTTTTTTCTCTACCTGCATCAACAACATAAATTTTCTACTCCTTTAACAGTCAAAAACTTTCTAGGAGTTTTTGAGAGAATGGCAAGGCCTCAAAAAAAAAACAAACAAACAAAGTAACTTCATCTAACTTAGGAAGAGACCAAATAAATTACACAGGCAGTTCTTAAGCCCCAAAGCCGCTTTTGCTTCTCTCAACTAATTAAAGTTTCAAGAACCTTGGCGGTACTGCGCCCTGCGTCGTTATGGGCAATACTACGTCAACAAGTTAGCACCCAGGTTCATTGGGGACGTTGTCAATCAGAGGCACATAAAAACACACACTCCTGCAAGTGCCTGTTGAAATTGCATCATTTGGCGAACAGAAGCTGACATGTTGTGTTGAGAGGAATAAGTTCAAGAGAAACTGGGTCAGACAGAGGGGGGAAAATGCATTTCACTTCTCTGTTGCCGTGAGCTAAATACGGGTGTAAAATGTCAAAATGGTGGTTTCCAGCTTTCTGTTGGGTTTAGGGCATATCTCCAAGAGACTTTCTTGTGCATCTTGAAGAGTTCTGCATGTGTGCCGTTTTTCACAACTCCACGTGAAACCGGTCCGAGACGCTGACGATGTGGAGCAATTTTTACGTCCAAAGTTGAGAGAGTTTCTGGGTACGTTCCGGCCCTACGCCGATTTATTTGAGGTAGGAAGGAAAAAATAGAATAAAAAAAAAAGAAGCACTCCAATGCATTCACATCCTTGCTCACAATAAAGTGGAAGACAATGTCCTGCATGATGCAGTCAAAGCACACACACACCCCGGCACAGACAAGTAAAGACGCACATACACACATGGTGTGGGCCGCGTGTCGGATCAGTTGGAGATAAAGGATGCAGAATAACAGGGGGACCTTGGGGAGCGGAGCAAGTCATCTGTCTCAAACATGAACAGACTGAGCGCGCTCCAACATGACATGATGTGGACAGACTCATTTTAAAGCACATCGCTTCCCGAGTCTCTCTCCAGTGACTCCTGCTCAGCCCTGCCTTCACCTAATCACTCACACATCCACTGAGCGCTCACACACACACACACACCCTCACATATACAAATGCAAGCGAGGTGTGCGAGCGGTCCTCTCGGCTGAAACCCACACGACCTGACAGGTGCACACCGAGGGAGCGCAGAGTTTTGAAAGTGGTCGATTGGTGCATTAAAACTCTGTAACCTGCTGGGGGGGCGTGGGGTGTGAGGAGCTACTGCTGGTAATGCTTTAAGCTGATGCAAATAATTTTTAAAATATGCGACGCAACGCCAGCACCCAACGCTATTCCAATATTAATTCCAGAACCATAACGACCGCCTGTAAAATTAAAGCCTGCGAAGACTGAACCGCTGCCGATGTGGAACGTTTTTAGAAGGCAGTTTCAACTTTACCAGCTATTTTAGCTGTAACGTAGTCCGTTGTGTGGAGAGTTTTGCCAGTAGCCCACACAGTAACTCCCTAATGACAGAGTAGCTAATTGGCAGTAATGGCTCTTTTCACCGATATCATCGAGCTGCAGCCCCGGAAAAAAACCCCAACAGTTTAGTGCAAATCACTTGCAGGCTAAAAACTGGGAAAGGAGCCTGAGGAAGTGACAGCGGCAGGCTTCTTTTCCCTCACATCAGCCAGTAGTTCGGCTGAAAAGGAAGAAGCGCTGGTTTAATCATACAATAACTTCAGAAGCGCGTTGTTTTTCTTTGTTCGCTATAAATGTCGCTCCTCATTTGTTAGATTATTGTTGTTGTTTTTTTTAAAAGCGGCGCTGCCGACTTCAGCACACAAGCATTAACACCCCTTAAGCGCACAAAACAAACAGGTGAACAAACACTTCTAGAGCGACACACACACACACACACATAGAGAGTTGCTCCTGTAGTCCCACTCTCTGATGCTGCATCATTTGACAAACAGCAGCTGAAATGTTGCGTGTTGAGAGGAGTAAGTCAAGGAGAAACTGGGTCAGAGAGAGAGTCAGAAAGAGAGAAAGAGAGGGAGGGAAAAAATGGCATTTCACCTTCTGATTGGTGCAAGTTAAAGGTTAGGGGAAGATGCAACACATGCTGCGGTGCAGACGCACCCACAAACACAAGCTCAAAAAGCTAAAGGTTAATATTGTTCATGTGGGAGTTGCTGCGTCGCTGTTTGTCTCGCTTCCAACCATTATGTATGTGTGCGCAAGGCTTGTTTTTGGCCAACAATGTGTGCCGCTGACCAGGAGCACACAGTTTCATCCTTGTTAAAATAAGGGGTGGGGAATCTCTGCATTAGTGTTTCATTAATCCCATCTTGCTTCCTTTTTCTTCTTCTTCTTCTCCCTTGTCACAGCTACAGTGGGCGAGATGCCCACTGTTCCTTTTATTTTTTTTCTCACAACTGCCCATTAATCTGCATCGACAATCAGTCAACATGACTTTTAAACCTGCACTCCAGCTTCGACTTTCATCCCCGTCTCCCGCCGATCCATCCTCATTTGTTAGAAGGATCTTTGGCGAGATGACTGATGGTCTTCTGTCGCTTATATCAAATTAAAAAATCCATCCAGCAGGTTTCGCCGTACACGGTGTCCTGCGAGAGCATTTATAGGCCTACCAGTCGAAGTTTTTCATATGTTGTCACTTTGCAGCCACAAGCTTCACTGTGTTTCACTGGGATTGTAGTGTGACAAAGTAGTAAATCATTTTAAGGGCAAGACAGATTATTGGTTTTTAAGCCTTTTTTTTTTTTTAGAAACGTGCACTGAAAAGTGTCGTCTATTTGTATGCGATTTCAGTAATTGCCGCCTTATTTTGGGAGGGGGAAAATGTTTCTGCTTTGCACAGATACAGACTAGCTGTAGCCACTTTGCCATTCTCTGTTAAACAGCTCAAGCTCGGTTGGTGTGGATGCGAATTGTCTGTGAATATCAATTTCAAGTCCCAGGCCAGGGCTTAATTAATTCCACTGTAGCTAATGTTTATCCAATTGTCTCTTGCAAACACCAGCAGCTTTCCTTGATTCTTCTGCATTTATGTCTATCCATTTCTCCAGTTTATCCTTGACCAGCTTACCTGTCAAGGTAAGCTTGCCAGAAGCTTGCCTTTTTGTCTTCAGAAGAAAAAAAACATCCCCACACCATGATGCCACCAACACCCTGCTTTGCTCTTGACAGGGTGTGTTCGGGTTAATATGTTCTGCAGGTTTTCTGCATATCGCATGCAGGCCAGAAAGTTCAATATTTGGGTGTCGTCTGCTTGCCTCAACACATCATGTCCACAGAAAGAAAAAAAAAAAGTTAGCCCTGCTCTGGATAAAATGTGTGGAATGCCCCTATTGGCAAAAAAAAAAAAAAAATACTTTGGAATCCCATCTGACTTTCATAAAAGGAAAATCGGTCTACTCTCAGAAACTTTAAACATCATGAAAAACGTGCATCCATTTTCATTCTATTATACTAATTGTATATCCTTCAGAGGAAGGCTTGGAGCCGGAGCCGCTGAACAACTTCATGTTTCTGATGATCTGCAGAGAGAGGGCTCCCTCTAAATGTCTTTTTTTGTTGTTTTTTTTTTGTTGTTATTTTTTTATAGTATGCCATTATGGTAGGAGATAATTAGTAAGTCACTCATGTTCGACGGAAAACTACCGTTGTCTCTTTGTTTGCACCGCTATTAAGTAAATGAGGGGTGCATGCACCATGTAGTTAGCCTAAAATGTCTATTTCAACTGACATTTAACTTTCACTGTAAAGCAAAGTGCCTGCTAACAGAGAGTACAGCTCGTATTATCCTATTACATTGCCCCTTTTGTGAATGCCTTTGTATGAAGCTTAGCAAATGATAAATCCCGGTAGTTATTTCCTAAGTATTGGTGGGTGGTACTGATATCGTCAGGTTACACATGTGCAAAAATCAGCTGACAGATGTACACAGAAGGCCTCTTTAGCGAGCTTGTTTCTCAGCGGGAGGCTCATTGAAGTTTTCGTCTTGCTTTGTCTGCAGTGATAATCGCACGAGGTGAACCTCGGTTCACCCGCTAACTCCCAGCTGTTGATTAAAAAAAAAAAAAAAAAAAAACGGGCCCACCTCCGTCCATCCATCCATCCTAGCTCGTCTTTTTTTTCTTTTTCTACCAGCCTTTCTTGTGGCTGTCGAGAGGAAAGGTGATTTGGGACTCTGGACTCCAGAGAGGAGTCGATCCACCTACAGAGTGGCGAGCCACAAATCAGCGTGATAAAAGAACCGCTGGGATGGATCGGAATGTGTTGAGATAGCGGTGGCATGTCAAAGGGCACGAGGGCTCTGAAAACCTCAACTGACTGAGGAGGTAATTTGCGAGTGAACTCCCTCCTGAGGGAAACCAGAGCTGAGGAATTGGAACAAATCAACAAGCCCGAACGGTGGCAGACGAAGTATCTGGAGCTCCCCGCCTTTCCTGCCGGTCGGTACATGTAAAATATGATCAGAAAGAAGGATGGGAGCGGGTGGGGTTTTGCATTTGCGCAAATGTTTTAAGATGATTTAGTGCGCGCGCGCCGAGTCCATCCATCGTCCACAACGAGAGCGGCTTCATTTTCACTGACCTTTTCAATCCGGCCTCCGGAGGAGAGTTACGACAACTGAGCCGGCCTTGTGTTGCACGGCACAATAACACACATCGGCGATGGCGAAACAAACAAACAAACAAACGATAACTCCTGCCGCAGGCTCGCTGAGCTACTCATCTCGAACAGGTGATGCAAAGCAAAATAAGATGAGGCGTTCGAAAGGCAAGGGGAGAGGCTTGTGCAGTGGAGTGGATGCAACACTCTCTGCTGAACTTTTTCAACCAAACACGTAGGTGAACGAGGGGATATTACGAGGGGAAGGATATCAGCGAAATCCTCACAATCTGAGCGATGGAAAACAGTCGATGGCAATCAATGACATTTATGCCTGCAGTAGCCCATGAACAAATAGCCGCCTAATTGCCCGAGCACTAGATTAGAGCAGAGAGCCCAGTACGGCTGGGGAGAGAGACAGAGGGTGTACTTGTTATGGAAGAGAGAGAGTTGATGTCAGCCCATCTGTTGTCCACTGAATCAAAATCTGCAACAAAAAAAAAGAACGACAAACAAAGACAGGGATAGGTGTGTGGGCGCACAAGTGTCCCTTGCGTGTGGTTTGATTATTTTATTTTTGGACGTGGACACCTGTGTGTACCCAAAACCCCCCTGGAGGGGGGTTTCTCTGGTACCTGCTAACATGTTAGGGGACCTGACTGGAGCCAACATTGTTTCCGGTCAGTGCAGTCCTAATGCACAGTGACACACACGTACACAGACACATGTTGACACAGAGGTGGATGTAAAAAAAAAATAAAAAAATGCTGTGGGGGATACAAGGGGAAGGGTGCAATGAAGCTAATGTGTAAAGCACCAGAGATTCCCACACAGCGGTGAGGCTTCTCCAGCCCTGACACGCAGGAAGCAGGAAAAGAGAAACTCTCCCTCCTCTCCGGTACTCGCCAAATTCCCAGTCAGGGAGCAGAAGCGGACCGCAGAGAATAAGGGCCGCTGATTGCGTCCTAATGCGCACAAAGCCCGCACATCCACCCGTGTGCGTTCACACACTGATTGCGTCCCAACCAGCTCAGCCCGGGTCTTTTCGGGCCGCTCCTCTCTCCTCGCCTCTTATATCACTTACACGGTAAACCCGCGCTGATCGGGGATCAGTGTTTTTTTTTGGCACAAGATGGTTAAAAAAAAAAAAGAGAGAGTTCAGGAGCTTAACCTCCTCTTGGAGAGAAAGAGAGAGAGGATCCGGACGCCCTGTTCTCTAACCGACCCAACCTAAACACAAATAAACAGCTACAGGAGAAAAATGTCTGGCAGACTCGAAACAATTTCCTGAAGGATCCGTCACTGCGGAGCAAAGAGACGGGAGGAGGAGGCGAACGGAGATGTGAGGATGAGAGGAAACTAGATGGTAGGGAGTAGGTTGGTTTTTAGATCACGTCGTCGTTTTGCCTTCTACGGTTTGACGTCGTCCTGTTAGGGACACAAGACCAATCCAACGCAGCACCACGCCTCCCCCATTCGATGCTGCACACTGCTGCTCAGTCGGCTGAAGAACGGCACTAAAGGAGCACCGCTATCCCAAACGCCATTTCAAAACAATTGGCAAGCAACGACGGGCAGCCGTCTGCAGGCTCTGTTCAAGCTCTTGACAGACGAGAGAGATGTGGTTTGAGCTCAGCTATTGGCCGGATAAGAAGTACACTGAGAATATGTGTTTTTGGCAGAAACCAAAGGGGAACAACCTCAAGATGTCTCGGATCGAAATGGAAAACTGCATGTGGAGATTGTTTGAGATTATGGGCTGCATTGTTTAATTTTGCACTCTTGTGTTCTGGCATTCCTAGGAAACAATACAATCCTCAAAACTCCCTGTATGGAGAGTTGAGGAGCCCAGGACTTATCTTCTCTCTCTCGTTGCTGCTGAATACTGGCGGGTAATTGGCTGAAAGAAGGTTTCCTGCACTGACATGGGGCTGGGTAATCAATCAACAACAATATATATTCCGATAGACACGTGATCAATGTAAACAGAAAGTACTACGGGTAGAATTTTCAAGAATTTCATTAAACTCCGATTCAGAACCGCACAGCATCCTGGGGGACGTAGGCAGAGGAGGAAAGGCTTTAGCTGCTCAACTTCTCACAGCCAGCTACGCGAGGTTGGTGGCATCAATTACCTCACTCTCTCTGTGGTTACCTAGCGACAACCTTGTTTTGTGTTTCAACGCCTGTGAATGTGTACAATGGCTCAAGAGGAAACTGTAGATAAAACAGGAATCACTTTGGCTGTATTTCAGATATTAAAAATAAAAAAAGCTGATTAATGATTATCAAAATTGACTGTTATATCAGCCACATTGTCCAGCCCAACACTCAATTCAGCCTTTTTGCATTATTTCTCCTCAGACCACCATGGCGTGAAAAGACTCACTAACGTGTTATACTTATGTTGATCTATGCTAGGAGCTCAACTACAACTAAAGCAGGTATTTCGTCTATATTTTTGCCCAAGTCCATATCTCAAGACCTCTCATTATGGAGTTTATGCGTTATTCCCCTAGCATAAATGAGTTCTCTTTGGGTGCTCTGGCATTCCCCACAGTCCAAAAATATGCAGGTTTGGCTAATTGGTCTCTCTAAATTGTCAGAAGGACGGAGTGTGTGTATGCATGGCTGCATCTTGGTGTTGATCTGTGAAGCACTGGCGACCTGCCTGGGGCGTACTCGGCTTAGAATGACCCTGCAAGGGTAAATGGGTGTACAGAAAAGATGGATGGAAGGACAGATGGGATAATTGTTGCTTTTTTTTGCTGCTTTTGGTTTTAAATCATTGAGTTAACAAAATGATGCTATGAAACCCTGGTGTCCTGGCTCTTGCCTAACGGGGAGAAAGACGAAGTTGCAGGAAGAAAAATTAGGAGAGTGGGAATAGAGGAAGCAAAATGCAAGTCCTGAACACTGAACCGCGGCGTCGCGGTGGGCCCGAACTACACGGCACATATTTATTTAAAGACATGTTTCTTCCCGGCATCCATCCATCACATGCGCGCGTGCTGCACCTGTGGGACTGCTGACTGAAAAGATCCTGTACTCAGCTCAGTCGTGCCTCTCTTAAAGGTGCGCTAACAAATGCACAGTGCTTACGGCAGCTCCTATTAACGCCGGCAATTCTGCGGAGGGAGGATGAGTGAGGCCACATTATGTGTTTGTTTTTTTTATGTGTGCATCTATGTGCATGCTTCTGTGAGCATATGAGTATATATATATATATATATATATATATATATTTGAATTTGCTTATGTGGCTTTGTGCTTATTTATGCCTGCGTTTTTGCGCGCGCGCACACACACGCCACATTGTGTGTTTGTCGACTCCTGTTACTGTGTTTGTGCGCCTGTGGTCGCGTTGGAATGGACCACGGACATTTTGCCACCGAGCTGAATTCACAGAAACGGGCTCGGCCCTGGCCCTGCAGAGTAGTATTTAGACTCTGTATTTATGCGTCGGACGACCACAGTAATCTCTATCACCGCCTCGTGATTCATGTTTGCTTGCTTAACTCGGAGCTGATTCGATCCCATCGAAAAAGCACCCCCCCTCCGTCCCCTCCGTCCTCTCCCACCCCGTCTCAGAAACGCTCTCTGCAGAAAAGTTCACGCCATTCTCGGTCAGAGTTTCATCAGCCACCCTTCATCGAAGCTGACCAAGCATGCGGTTGTTTTTTTTGTTTTTTCTTCCCCCTTCAACTGAGAGGATGCAACATTAAAACTAACAACCTCTATAATTATATATCCACATTTCTCCGATGAGTTTGTGTAAACAGGCCCGGGCTCCAGCTCGGGGGAGTGGACGGGGGGAGGCGGACTTCTTTTTGGCAGGCCCTGGCTCAGAGTGCCGCTGAATGGCTGTCGGAAAACAAAGCCATTTCAGAGCGTGCCTTGGAAAAGACAAAACCACGGTTCCAGACCTGGGAGAGAGGGAGAGCGAGCTCCAATCTGACAGACAGAGAGAGAGCTTGTGTGATTTGAGCTCAGCTATTGGCCGAAGAAGAAATGCGCCGAGATTATGTGTTGTCGGCAAAAGAGGAGGGAGAGCAACCTCAAGACGTCTCTGATGGAAATGGAAAAATACATGTGCCGGGTGTTTTAGATTACGGCCTGCATTGTTTTGTTCTGTTCTTGTTGCTTTTTTTTTTTTTTAAGTAGAAGAAGAACCACACACAATCGTCTCAGTCAACTCCCATCATGCACCGGGCATGGAGTGCTTAATGATGTCAAGGTATACCAAAGTTTTATAAAGTTCCAGTTTTAAAATGTTCATTTTTGCTGTTCCTGAGATTTAATGTATGTTTACTGAAAGACCAGCAAAATAGTCGGAGTGATGGGAGTTTTTACCGATTCTGTAGAGCGTTGAATAAAAACTGCTGCAGAGACCGACCATTGTGCTCAATTAACATTACATTAAATTCAAATATCACAACCTATATAGAAATAAAACCTATGGTAAAACATCTGTTTGAAGTTTTTTTTTTTTTTAGCTAATTAGATCACTTTTTTGTTTTAAATATTACTTTGTAAAAGTTACGCAACCATGTAGAAACTTTGCAACAACTACAATGATATTCAGTGGGTTTATGTTTTTGCTCAAGCTTATATATCAAAATAAATAAAAAAAAATCACATAATATCCTTAAAAATCCAGCTTGTGTTGGGAGCAGTAAGAATTTTTGCAGTTTTTCTGTTTCTAACGGTTCATGTTATACATTTTTGTTTAAAATTGTTGTGGATATACTGAGATCCGGTAAAAACGGTGCTGTTTTATTTTGATTTTTTTTCCACTTTGGGCCCTGTGACACTGACAATCCCATCCTGGCCCATCATGGAGACTCATGCTCATTCTGCAGGCCTACCTCTTAATCATCACTAACTCCAAACATGCCCTCATCGAGCAGCCTTCAGACGTCTCTGCCGCTTTCGTTTGAAGCAGCGTTGGACTTGCTTAAGAACAGAGGCGGTTTCAGCTCAGCAGATGGATTTAAAGAAAACCAGTACGAGACTCACATTCAACAACTGTGAGTCGCCTTTGGAGAGGTGGAAGAGGAAGAGGAGGAGGAGGGTTAGTCAGCAAATAACTTTGTGTTAGCAAAGAGCAGGAAACAAAAATCAACATTGTTGTTTCTCTCCGAGTTTGCTTTGCGGTCTCTCGTGGTCTGCGTGCTGAGAGGAGATCTGAGTAATCAACCAAAATGACTTGAGCACAGACCTCCCACCGCACCTTCACACACACACACACAAACTCAGAAACATAAGGGCAGAATAATATAGGTTTTTTTTTTTGGAGAGTGGAAACAAGAGTTGACATGGTGTGCAAGAGAGTGAGGGAGGTCTTGCATGCAGGATCAAATATTCTAATAAGATAAGCACGGAGCACAGCCGAGGAAGGGATGAGTGTCTGCGTTTGGAGCCGACTAATTGAGATGAATACATGAATATATCAGCTTCATCTAGAAGCGGTGGGGTGAGCCGTAACCAATGGTTACCATTCACTTGCACAGCCATGTGAGCGGCCCACTCTCGGAGGCAGAGTCCTCGTACCCCACCGCGCCCCTCCTCCCCCTCTAAACAAACTCCCCCCCCTGTAATAAACGAAAGGCAATAACCAGCGACAATAACGCTGTGCCTGCTAACCCTCAGCGAATGAAATATCCAAAGGAGAAGTAGCAGAGGCAGCCTGGATAGATTTGCAAAGCAAGCAGAAAGCCATATATTACACTGGCACACTAATAAACACAGGGCTGCATTCACTCACGAGGGGGTTAAATCCCCTTATCCCTGGCCAGACTCCTCCACCGGCGCTAGCCTGACCTGTTGGCTGGGTGCGCTTTGAAAACTAAATCCGTTAAAGGTTGCTGATTAGCTGCTTTAAGCGCAGACCAGCAACACAAATAACACCTATTGAGATCAGATCCTCAGCTACTACGGATTTTTTTTAAGTGAACTTCCTTTGATGTTAAACATTGATCATATCCAGCTCTAGAAACAAAACATTAAGAGCCCACTGCACTGAACCCCATTGGAAACCTCATGGTTATTCCACCAAATATTGATTTCTGAACTCTTCCTGAGTTAAAACATTGGTGTTGTTGTTTCTAAATGAATATGAACTTGCTTTCTTTGCATTATTTGAGTTCTGAAAGCGCTGCATTTCTCATTTTCTGCAAATAAATACTAAACTTTAGCTGGGAATTTCAGAGACATGTTGTCAGTACTTCATGGAATTAAAGAACAATGTTCATTTTACTGCGACATAAAAGTAAAATCAGAGAAACTGATTATTTTAAGTGTTCTCTTAATTTTTTTCCATAGCTGTATTTAAACATTAACATGAATAAGTAGCAGTGCCAGGCTAAGGTAGTCACATTTTGTGAAAAGTTTCACACTTTGTCTCATTATACTCACATGTATTCTGTACAATAATTTACTGCACGTGTCGTTTTAAAGAGCAAGGGAAAGGCTAAACGGGCTTCAAAATGCTTTACAAGTTAAGATTTGTAAGTGTGCCATGCATGTGTCTTTGGCCAACACCTAGTATAATTATCATGAATAAAACAAAGTCTTTTCTGACAGATTTGTGCAACTAAAGATGGAAATTTTTGCTCCTGCTCTCTTCGCAAAATAGGTCAAGGAGAAAGTGTATTTACAGATTCTCCGTTTGATGGAGAATCTGTAAATAAGTGTAAGACTGGGCCGTTCTTACACATGCATAAGCTTGGATGCAAACCAAAGTCCCTGTCCTTCTGGAAGGCGATACTCCACTCCAGTCTCAAATCTCTCTCTTCCACGATTGTAATGTTAACTTCATTCATCTTCTCATCAACTCTGACCAGCTTTCATGTTCCTGTCAAAGATAAACATCTGCACAGCATGCTGCCATTACAATGTTTCAATATGGGGATGGTGAACAAACATTCCAGGCCTCCACAGAACAGACATGTTTATACTGACATTAAAATTACGCATAGAGGCTCTTTACAGCATTCAGTATTTGAGATACGTCTTAAGGCAACTGGTTGCAATAGACTTTTTAAGGTGATTCAGATTAAGTGGATCCTGAGAGTAAAAGCACAACACACTTTCCATATTTATATGTATAAAACATTTTGATCATGCTCCTTCCACTCCATAATTATGCGCTACTTTCTGTTGGTCTATTAAACACTTTCATAGAAACTTTAGTATCTACTAAAGTTTGTGGTTGCAACTCGAAATGGAAAAGTTTGAGGAGCTGCACTGCGTACAGGGATGGTTGTCCTGAGCACAAATAATAATCTCAAGGCTATTTCATTATTATTCATTTTGTCTTTCAAAGACTACTTTCTGACCATTGCTCAATAAGGTAAAATGTCTTCGGTTCTCCACTTACATCAAGCATGCGTAAGCCTCTCTTTCCTCTCGTCAAAATGTTTCTGTGCTCTTTCACAAAGACGGGTTAGCAGATGGTAACTGTTAGCTCTTCACAACAAAGAACTTATGTAATTGCCAGTTAAAAATGTGCGAGTTATTTGCATCCCTGTAATCTGAAAATCCACATGTCTTCGACCTGACAGCTGCATTCCCCTTCCCCCGCCAAATAGTTGCGATTTAATTATGGTAATCTGATGTTATCTCTAAAAGATGACATTTAACGCTTTTTCTAATGAAATTACTGGTATTGTGCTGCATCTCAGGCTAAATGCCTTTGCGGCGTTTAATTATTTGCCTCAGATGAGCGCGTGCTTCTTTGCAGCATTAAAGCTAGGACCTGCGTGGGAGCACGCGCACGTATGATGGAGGGCCCCTGTAAATGGGAGGATCCGATGATCGGCGGCAGCAAGAGGCAGAAATTTTAAGCCCCGACCTTCAACTCCGTGCCGGGTGGACGAGGAGTGACTTGTACAGCCAGGCAACATAGCTGTTGCACTCTGTATGCATGTAGCGTACCTTCAGGGGACGTTTAGATGGAAGAGGTGTGCCATGTGGGGCTGAGGAGAAAATACCAATGATAAGACAGCACAGCATTTTCCACCAAACTCATGTGTGTCTCACAAAGCTCTGTCTAGTTGCTGTCAGCTTGTGTTCGGTAAATTAAGTGTAAACTATAATTATGAGCCTAAAATACGAAGGTGCTTTAAGCTCAACACCTTGTTGGATCTATGTTTGAGACAGGTATTTGGACCATGACAAAATCAGTCTTGCTTTTTAAAATAAACCTTGAAATCCAAGATGTATGTCATAATAAATACTTAGCTAATACACCAATGCCATTTA
Organism: Xiphophorus couchianus; assembly: GCF_001444195.1. Classification (NCBI taxonomy): domain Eukaryota; kingdom Metazoa; phylum Chordata; class Actinopteri; order Cyprinodontiformes; family Poeciliidae; genus Xiphophorus; species Xiphophorus couchianus. The sequence goes on along the minus strand of NC_040250.1, from coordinate 23,471,045 downwards.
TTCTGTTGATTTTTTGTGCTTAAAACTGTTACGTTGAAGTCAGGAAGGACGTGTCTACTGAGCTACTGTTGTGACCACAATTGGCTAATAAAGACTTCTCATCTGGCTATCTGACAAATCTTCAAACCTTTAAAGATACGAATAATTTGTAAGCACCTTAAAATGCAGTAAGCGGCTAGCTATAAGTCGCTAGCAATGCTGAAAGTAACATTTTCTCTAGCGTTTCCTCTTTCCACCTTAGTGCTACAGATAAAAATGATTTTCAGGTAGAACAAAATTATGACTGGCTAACCATGAGCAGGTAGGATCTGCTTCGGAGCATCCAATCAGCATTAAGCTTAAGATAAAGAAGATTTGTATGCAATATCTTGATATCTGTGAGCTGCTAATGATGCAGCTAGCAGTTAGCATCTGCTTCAAAACTTTCTCAAGGAGTCAAACTAAAGATACAGAAAATTTGCAACAGTTTTAAAATAGCTAGCAAAGCTGAATTTTAGCATCTGTATTAATCATTCCAACTAATGTGAAATTAAAGGGATATTTAACAGCTTCAAATGGGTCCTAAAGTGAACATCTCTAAAATAGTTTGATCAAAACTATATTTGTATATTGAACAGCGATTAACAATAACACAAAAAGCAGATTTTTAGTCCAAATATTTAAAACAAACTTGTAGTCCTTCTATTTTATCTGTGGAAACAAAAACAAAATGGGGGATCTCTTAGTATTCTGCAAAAGAATTTATAAACTATCATCTCTTCATTCTTGTGAACCAAAGATTGTCTCATCACATTAGCTGGACGTATCAGTACAACCCGAGACACTGATATCCAACATGCTTCCTAACCACAATCTGAGGAGGTGAGCACAGCAAAGAAGGTCACATCCAGCTAGTCAGATATCTTCTTCAACTTTGTTTTTTAAAAGCTGGGTCAGCACCCAGTGACTCAGAAAAATGAGCACAGCTTTTTTTCATTACTGACTTATATGCAGATGTCAAAACACATAAACGGCAACGAAGGAAATTTCACAGCATTCGCCGGAAAGTCAACCAAGCTGAGACCCAAGAACAAACTCGACCTCAGCGTTTGCTGCGAGCCAGCGTTATGTTATTTACAGAGGTGAGACGGCGTCTGCTAGTCTGTCGCGGAACTCTGGCGAGGAAGTCGGCAACGTGTCAGAGTCCGGGACGGTGCGCCGCGATGCAGAGTGACAGCTGTCAGGAGGGATCAGGCCTACTCCTGCCCGATCCTCAGGAAAATCAAGACAGGGGAGAGGTGCATGTCGAAAGGCTGTCTCTGTCTCCCGCTGCGCAGCCTCAACTTTTTATGTGGAACAGAGACTCAGCTAACCACAGCCAGCCAATCACGAAGCGAGTCATGCAACATTATGTCAATTGGTGGGCGACAGGGAAAGAAAATGGAGGCTCTGTGATGTATTGCGACTGTCTGTGTAGATATTCATTATTTGTCCCTTTGCTCGTTTTTCCTCACTCCGTTGCTCATTTTTCCCATTATATTTTCCCTTCCTGAAAGCCTCCTGTCCGGAATCACCTCGCCACTCACTTCGAGCCCCAAACACACCCCGGCCATTTTCCACACAAACAGCTCATTCGATATCCTGTGTTTAGACAACGCTATGAAATATAACCAGTTTGTTCACTTAGGCAGCAGAGGGCTTAGAAAGTGTGTGTATATATACATGTTTACATTTATGTGTGTGTGTGGGCATGTGTGGGCGCGTACATGTGTGTGTGTGCGTAAAAGGTTTTTATATCCGTATGGGAACCTATTTCTGTCTGTAATGTGGGGTTATGGGGACCATTGCTCCTTGTGGGGACATTTTCTTGGTCCATGAGGGAAATTGTTGTTTTTGGGTTAATGGTTAGGTCTGAGATGGTTAGGTTTAGAGTTAGGATTATGGTAAGGGTTAGGCTGTAGAAATTAATGGAAGTCAATGTGAAAATACAACTGTGTGTGTGTGTGCAGGCGTGTGGGTGTGTGTGTGTGTGTGCACAGGGGACATGGGGTGCTGATAGACAGCACAAGCTGGTGCTGGTCTGGACTTTAGATCAGTGCAAAGTTATCATAGCTGACCCTCCTGTGGTGTTTCCGTGACCCTCCCCGACTTTGCATTGTGACCTTTGACCCCTACCGACACTCCTGTCAGAGTAGGGTCAGGATGAACGGGACCAAGTGAACGGGGGTCCCCCACGGTGACACATACTCATACAAACACACGACACACACACACATACCATTTGCTGTTTACATCAACCCGCAACTTTTGTTGCCTCTTCTACCCCTCGTAAAAGAACCGGATCGCTGGTCAGAGGGAGCAGGCAGTCCACTGGACAAAAAAAGAGACTTCTGGAGGGTTCAGAGGAATGTCCACTCCTTATGCATCTTCTTCTCGTCTCAGATGGTGTCTGCCACGCCGGGCCATTAATCAGAGCAGATAAGCCGGTTCTTTATGGGCAGAGCAGATTTACGCCGCTCTGCTGGCTGACCGGACCCCATTCCCAGCAGAGGCGGCGGGATAACTCACTCACATCTTCCATGAACGGATAAGCCAGGGGGGCAGGAGGGGGCCTCAACAAAGACACACATCCACTCTGGACATCATGACCCGGACAGGATTCGCTCCTGAAATAGGTTTACTCAGTTTACACCTCGATCTTGTGAAGGTTTACGCAACACTTAAAACTTCAAGTTGTATCTTTAATTTGGTTTAAACTGTCCTTTTAATGGGAAGCCAGAGTGATGCAGGGCTGCCGAAAGAAGGCTATTTTCCGTCACTTGCCGGAAAAACAAATTAGCCTGCTTGACACTAAAAACACGGACCGCCCTGGAGTGGAAACTACAAGAGCACCACCCTCCACCATTACAATGCTGTTAAAATAGGCAGTGATTCTCCAGTCGGCAAGCAACAAACTGCTTGTTAAACAACCGACTGCAGCATCGCCCAGCTAAAAGCTAACCAGCTAATCCTAGCTTGTGATATTTTAGTGACTCCACTACCAGCAGACTAAGCAGAAGTTTATTCTATGCTGTTGTTTAAGTGCTTTAATCAAAAACCATACAAGAACTGAATGTAATGGATACCATTATTCATCAGTATGTTACTTTAACAGCATTTGAAACAACTGGTTTTGACATAATCTCACGTTTATCTCCTATGTAAAGCTGGAAAGGTGCTTAGCGGCGGTTCCTACAGCAGCCACACATGGCCATTAACTAAATGATAGTGTGTGCGCAGGCCGCAGCAGTATAGATAAAACATGATCCTCCTGTTGCAAAGAACAACAACATTAATGTAACACCTAGACGGACGCCACATCCGATTACGGCTGACATGCAAACGTTACAGTGTATGAGCTAATAATGATCCCCCATCAGCCGGGCTCCTGTGAGACGGAGCCGCCTCATGAAGGATTTACAACTAGCTATGAATTCACGGTCTGAAACACAGTGGAGGAAGTGTAAAGTATTCCTCTAGTTTGCATAAAACAAACATCGGTTAGACCGCCGTTGCACAGAAGAGAAAAGAGAGCGCCGCATAAAAATTAGAAGCAGCCGGAGATAAAGCTGACTTTTTTTTTTTTTTTTTGCTTTAATGTCGGAGTTAGCGGCTATCAGAATGCCAGCCCACGCACATGTCAGGAATAAAGTTAGTTAAAATATTTATGATGTAATCAGCAGACAATATGCCGAGCAGCCCCGCGAAGGAGGGAAAGGCGAAGAAAGTGACAAGAATGCCCAAGGTGGGTTTTCTTTTCCTTTTTTTTTTTTTTTTTTTGGGTGAAAAACATGTGGGCGCATTAAAAGTTCAGAGAAATATTTCCTTGAAGCCCCCCTGACATGCCGCCAGAGGAGCGACCACGAAAACTGTCGCCATGATAACATCTCAAGCTTCACGCTTCTCTGCGTTCTCCCTGCGAGGGAGACTTCACAAATATTGATTGAACTGCAACAGATGAAAAGAAAAATTTATGTGGGATTTAATTTATTTAATTTAAGCTGCACTTGTGTTTTGTTGTTTGTTCTTTTTTCATTTCAGAGGAGGATGTAAAAGAGCTGCTTTAAAGCAGAGAAGCTGCAGTCGCATTAATGTTTTTGAATACTTTACAGACTTAAAATGAGACGCGAGGAGATTAAATCTCTCAAGTGATTTATTGATATTCCCAAAATATTAGCTTAATTTGGCCACGTTTGATGGAGCGATGTAATAAGCCAAGCTTCATTAGCCGATACTGGCGGTGGGTTCATTTTTGTCTCGTGGCCTGCAGAGCATCTATTGATTTCTCACTGTGCCAGCCATTCTTTGGCATGACGCAGCTTGTTGCATATTAGTTCAGGCACTGCCTCCGTAATTTGAGGATCATCTCTAATAATTTTTACTGATTTACTGAAGAATCAATTGGAAATGTGGATGTGGTATAGAGCCGCGGTGTCCTGGGACGAGCTTAACGACACGCTGTAATTTTTAAAAAAAGAAGAAAAAATGAGCTCAGCTTGGAAGAAATAATTAAAATGAGCAAAAGTTAGATAAAGCCTTCCCAATACTGCAAAAAACCTTGTAGTATAAATTAACAGCATGGTTCTCCATGCTCATTTGCTTCCCTCTGAACATGGAAACTATGAATGTTTAGAAAGAGTATTTCCATTTTAAGCTTGGATGGGTCTAACAAGAGCCGCCGTTTGGAAACTCAAAAATACGACCTCTTTTGCAATCAGTGGACGCGCCAAACTTAATGCTAACATTCTTCGGTATCTGCAAGGTGTCTAAGCATGAAGTCAGAAGTAGCACAAAACATCCAAGAAGCTATTAAGGAAGAAGCGTGCCGAGGCATGTCGTGCTTGTTCAGACTGTGCGAGAGCAAGAACGCAAGAAGTTCAACAGATAACAAGAAGGCTGATCGGAATAAAGCGTATCAAGTAGCAAGCTGAATTTCAAAGTGCTGGCAGCCTTTCAGGGAATCTTAGGGTTAAAGCAAGGTCTACACTAGGAGTATGACACTCTGTCCTGTAACACAGAGATGTGTACTTGAACCAAAACATCTCAATCAAATGGCTGAGTCACTTCATCAGTATGCAGTCAGGTTCTCCAGTGTACTGCTAATGACCTTATTTTGACCTTATTGTTCAACTTATGCCAACATATTGCCAGGTTAAAGCTCCACGAAAACTAGAGGTTGGTAATCAGCTACAAAATTCCTGCCAGTGTATTTGTCTTTAAGAAACATTAATACATCCTTAAATTTAAAAACTCGGAGTGAGACTGAGGAGTTTTGTGGTTTGAACCTTCTTGAATCCGTCTTCTACAAAGTTGCAGCTTGTTGATTTAAGGTGCACGACAAGAGTTTTATTCAAACTCACTCTGTTCATTTATGCTGAATGATCAAATGCGTTTTACCCCTGAGTCTATCTTAAAGAAAATCTGTTCCTTCAACAGTTTTTTCTTTTTTTTTTACTTTGTTCTGTCAACCAAAGTAGTCTAGACTCCCAACGACGGTATGAGAGAGGTGGAATTTTAATTGCAGTTACACAATGGCATATTCTCATGTTTTCTCAAGTGCTGGTTCAAACTTATGACTCACATTTCCTCTTGTCAATCAGAACGGTTGTTTAACACAACCTCATGTGAGAGAGAGCTGCAGGTTAGCCAGAGTATCAACAAGTAGATGTCAGGTATGGCGACCCAAAGCAAACACCAGCGCACAGTTTGGGATCTTTCTTAATAAACTGTGACTTATGTGTACGGTTTTACGTTGCTCTGCTCACGGAGCTCCTCAGACTTCAGTAATGACACCCAGACCCCATCTCGGACGTCTGCTGGAGATACCATCAACCTTTTGTTTGAGCAGAGGAACAATCTGACTGACAAAAGAGGTTTACTCAAACAGCTCTGTATGCCTCAAACAGTCAGAAGTGAAAGCAGAGATAAAAATGGGCCTTTTTTTTTTTTGTTTCCGTTTTCAGCTTGCGGGAGTTTGAGCTAGAGGGCTTTGATGAGGAGAAAACCGAGGCTCCTCTCCTGCCGATAAAGCCAGAATCCTTTGAAGGCTGAATTATTATGCAATGTTTGATTCTGTTTCCAGTTTATGTGAGACGTTCCCCATAAACTTGATGTCTTGTTTTAAGACGTGGACAGTAAACATGAGCCCCGTCACACCATGAGGTTGTTGGGTGGACTGAATGGGCAAACGGACGGATTACATTTTTGTCAAACAGCAGGAGCGAAAGCATAATTTCTCAAACATAATTTGGTACCTTTGCAGGTTGGATGGCGGGGTGGAGAGGATTACTTTCCTAGGCACAGTCCAGGACAGAATTGCTTAGGGTTTTCATTATAGATAGCCAAAACTGAAATCAGAACATGTCTGCTCATTGCATATTTATCATCGGAAGTACTCATCTGTATGCTCTCGAGTTGCAAAGGTTTATCGATTGCATAAAATTGCATTATTGCATGTCTGGCTGCTCTCAAAAGAGCTACTATCAAGGTTGTATTTACAGCTCAGTGATCTTAAATTTTATAAATTATTTATGCTCTTTAGTCCCACTGGCTTGATCCAAGATACTGCTACTGGACTTTTAGGTTTATGTTCTGATTTTACAAAACAACAACAAAAAAGAAAACAAGGCCTCATCAATTATGCCTTAACAATGAAGCAAAAATAAGATAATTGTTGAGGCATCGCTAATTATGATCACGTTCAATCTTTTTTAAAGCGCAACATAAGATGAACAGAAAGTAAAACAGCTTGAAAACCCAAACAAAACGCTCAAGTTTCCCCGTTTGCATCCTACAGTGATAGGGAATATTTAACACCGTAATCACTTCTGACCGCTTTGCCTTAAGCAAGGCACAGAAACTCCGGTCGTTGCTATGGGGCTGCCACGGCAGCCATTAAAATGCAATTTAACAAGGAAACTCCCGGGTGTGACTGTGTGTAACTGAGTGTGAAGCACAGAGATTATTACCCCTGTTGTTCAGTCAGGCTTCTTCGGCTGAACGAAAGTGAAAACGCCAAACGTCAACAAATCGACGCGTCTTTTTGTTCCCCCCTCCACTCCACGCCGACAAACTTACAGGTGATGTAGTAGTTGACGTTCCTCTTGAACTCCAGGCCCATGTAGTTGGGGCTGAACTCCTGGAACTTGATGGTGAACTTGATGTTCTTCCCGGGCTTGTTGCAGTTCACCAGCACGTTGGGGTCGAGTACCGTGCTGCAGCTCTCCGCCTGCTCTCTCTTCACCAGATACAGCTTGTAGAACTCGTAATCTCGGCCCTGGTCCGCGCTGGGACAGATGATATCCAGCTTGTCCCCGATGTCCGGGTAGATCACGAGACCCTTTCCAGGAAGAAACCTGGGGGGAGGCAAAAAAAAAAGACAAATTGTTACTTCCAGATAAAAGGGATGGCCTGTGCAAGCAGCCACATATATCAAGCAGAGTTTATATAGTGTTAATACTTTTAGCCGAGGGAATTACGGGTTTAGATTCGTCTGAGACGGCCTGCGAGGCAAAAACACTTGCGTGTTGCGGCTTGACACGGCCTCCGAACAAGTCAAGAGTGTTTCACACAAATTCTCTGAAGATTTTTCTCATACTTGGATGTGACTCAAAGCATAGCGAAAGTTAGCAAGAAAGGAGAGAGAGAGAGAGAGAAAGAGAGAGGTGCCGTAACACAAAATGGCCGCTTCGTACCAGATTCTGCAGAAGGAATGCAACAGATTTCTTTTTCATACTCTCGGAGTTTGGGGTAAGACCTGCGCTTTAGCGTAATAACAACGATGCTGCTACTTAAGAAGGCTGTTTCTGGAGGAAAAACAGCACGCAGCGGTCAGCTGAGAGGGTTAAGGCTTCTTGGTACATCCACCAATGTCCCGCCCCACCACCACTACCACCACCCGTCATGATCATCTACTGGAGGATTAAGATAATCCATCTGACCTTACAGTACCTCTTCACGTCGATTCTGCTGCCAACTCAATCAGATCGGCTTTTGTTCTCTTTTTATTCACCGAAGGTGGGGGACAGGAGGAGGCCCGGTGTGTGTAAATGCGTGTGAAGACCGGGGGCAAAGGTACACGAGTTTGCAACGGCAGTGTGTTTGGCCAGTGCTGGAGTGTGTGTGAGTGCTGGAGCGTCAACAGAAAGGGCTGAGGTTGCACTCCTATTGGGGGTGAGGGGTTGAAATGCACGGTGGGGGCAGATGGGCTGAATCATTGTTCTGGACTTGTTTGGGGCTTAAAACGTCAACATGGTTCAGCTCTGTTGTCCCAGTTAGCCAAGCATTAACCCAGACAGCCGGACTGACCACGGGTGTGTTCATGTATAAGCGCATGTACTTGTGTGTGTGTGTTGCGATCGCAGACAGTGAGCCCAGCAGCGGGGCTATCTGCTAGATCTGCCCATGCCAGCGGATTTAGGGAGGATTTAGCAATGCGTGATGCATTTGTTGTTCTTTCTGATCCCTCATGGTATAACAAGACATCAGCGGCTGAAAGGGGTGTGGGGGGTCCCTCTCTCTGTCTGTGTCAGTGTCTCCCCTCTTTCTCCCTCTCAGAGTATAATCTCACCTTATCTGCAGCCCCTCATTTCATCATCGCACACGTCGTTTCACCACTAAATAACCTGCTCTTCAGACAAGCAGAAGAAAAAGTCACGACCTCTCCCCGGAAGAGACTAATAGAGGAGTATGTGGAGGGTAGAAATGAGCAGACAAATTGTCCCGTGGCTGGAATGAGACAATTTTACGCTTAATCGATCCTGATCTGGGATTCAGAGGATTCAAATATATTATCTTTTTTGTGTGTGTGTGTGTGTGTGTGTGTGTGTGAATGCACCACACATAACCTACCACTACTGACAGCAACACTCCTCACTGTGGAAGTTGTTACAGAAGAAAACTATATTCACTATAAGTGTGACTGCTTCCTCTAAGTCAGGGGTCTCAAACTCCAGTCCTCGAGGGCCGCTGTCCTGCAACGTTTAGATGTGCCTCTTCTGCACCACACCTGAATAGAATAATTAGGTCAATAAGACTCTGGAGAACTGATCTACACAAGGAGGAGGTAATTAAGCCATTTCATTCCAGTGTTTTGTACCTGTGGCACATCTAAAAACTGTAGGTCTGCGGCCCTCGAGGACTGGAGTTTGAGACCCCTGCTCTAAGTGGAGTTTGAGAAAACAAAAAAGCTGCAAGAAGCTTCGATCAGGTTCCTCGAACATGGAATTGCATGTCAGGAGACACGAGAAAGCTGAATGTATGACAGCAAAGTTGTTTGGTTAGAATTCAATTCTGTGTCACAGAACATCCTGAATCAGGATATATTTATAAATCTCACAGTTAAAATTAGGTTCTATGTTCTCTAGAGCGAATACACTCAAAATTGCAAATGCTAATCCTGCTAGCATTGTGTTTACCATGCAAAGTAGATGTTAAAGATGCTTCATAATTATTCTTTGTTTTGAAATAAACTGAAATCCTGTTTAAATGTAGGGCTGTGTACAGCTGACTGCTGTCCCTCACATAAACACAGTGTGACATCACCTCTGGCCTTGATGCTAATGATTAATAATGTCAGAAAGGCTTCTTAAGACTCCTGTATAGTTACAATAAATGAAAGGAATGAACAATCTAAGACATTATTTTTTTCCCCCAAAGAAGATTAATTTGAAGTTCTTTTAAGTTTTGTTTTATACCAGTTACACATCTAAGTTTTAAATGGACTAAGTTTCAGAGTTATCATTGACCTCCAGCTTTTCAGTAATTCCACCACACATCTTTAAAACCAACCAGGAAGTTGACAGATGGAGGTATAACATGAATGTGGCCAAGTGCTCCATGGGGCCCTCTGCTGGCCTGGAGACTCTAAGCAGCTGCCTCTGTAGCATGACGTCTGTTAGCTACGCAAAAGTAATTGTACTGTATTACTATTATTTACCATTAAGGCCATAAAGAGCAAAATTAGAAAATAATATTTGTCCTGGAGGAAAAACTCAGCAGATCAAAGCTTCGAGGAATCTCCCACAAAATCTATGGTTGCTACAGCTCTAGAGGGACCTCAAGGTTTTCTCATCTAATGATGTTAAACGCTGGCAAGGAGTCAGGCATTGTTCTAAAAGATTCTCAAAGAGTCCTCTTCTTCCTAGGAAAAAACCCCCATGAAAATGAACATGACCGGATTAACATTCATGGCCATTCTTCACGGAGGGGCATCACCAGCCAGATGACTCCATTCACAGAGGATAGATGTGATAAGAAAACTACAGAAAACAGTCCTTCCCGTCACCCGTATGATTATGATGCCATGATGACAGCATGTGTGGAAAGCAGGCCCCCCTCTCCCATTCCAGGGCTTGGGCGCGGGTGAGACGTTATTTCCCCGCTATTGTCTGACGCTCGCGGGTTTGAAGGGAAGTGGGGAGGCCGGTGGAGGGTTGAGGGGACGCGGGTTGCGCTAATTCAAGAGGCCGATAAGAGCGAGAACATGGGGTATCCCTTTGTCCTACTTCTAATAATTTGCTAGTGCTCAGCAGCAGCACTCTGCTTATGCCTGCTTGTTTTTTCGTGTGTGTTTAAGCAGACATATGTTTTCGTGTGGTGGTGGTGTGTGTGTGTGTGTGTGTATCTAAACGCACGCCGGGCCTGGATACACGTGCATATGTCTATGAAGACACAGACACAATCAGTCTCTAATTGGATCTACAAGATGCATCAATGAGGCATAAACATGTCTCCATAGCAACCGCAGGCTTTGTTGCTGACCCCCCACACCTCCTCCATCCCTCCATTCGTCCCCCCGATCCCACCCCCCCTCTATTTCCACTCAGCAATCTCATTCTCCCCTCCTTTATCCTTTTCCTCTTATTCATCTCCTCAACATTTCCCTCATTTGGTTTTTCTCTCATCCCCACCCGTCTCCATCCTCCCCCTCACTTTACAAACACGCACAAAAAAGAAAGAAAAAAAAAACCACCTACGGAAAACACAGGAAAGGGGCAAAAAATAAATAAATTAAAAATCAGATCTCCACTCGTCTCATTCAACAAGTAGGTTTTGTATTATTTGCTTTGCAGGTTTCTCCTTTTTGTCAAAAACCCCTCCACATAATTGCTTCAACGTTAAAAAAGACTGGCTCTGGAATATAACAACGAGCCTCATGTCCCACTCACTCCATTGTCAGAGTCGCAATAATTTAGATGAACAATTAAGATTCTCAAAATCTTAATATCCTAATATCCTTGAAGGATTTATCGCAAGCCGGCTCCTGTCATTGATTCAATTTTCCGAAGCAGGCCTCATGGTTGGCGGTTAGATAGCTATCCTAAGTGAATTCTCTGCTTCTGTTTCCCAGCCTTTGTTAACTGTCTGCTATAATGAGGCTCTGGCTGCTGTGGAGGTCTGGAAGCGCCATCGCAGATGGGAAAGAAGCGGCATAAAAGAAATAGGGCAGCAATTAGTGTTTAGCCCAGTTTAAAAGCCCTCCACTTGGCAAGCTGCAGCCCAGCTCCAGTCCAGGATGTGAAACTAAACTGGTGGGCAGGGACTTTGTCTCCTGTTTGTCTCTCTGTGGGCTTAATCAGCACCACTCCGGTGAAACACACAGCCACGCCATGGAGAGGAGGAGACGAGTGACTGAACGTTATTGTACTTCTGAAGAGGTCGAAAAGGGAAAAAAGGGAGTTTGGGGGAGGAAGGGTGGATAAAAAAGGGGAGGTTGAATTGCATCTTTCATTCTCGTTGTCTGGAGACCCATAAGACCTGTTGATGAAAGAAGTTGGAGCGCACAGAGGAAGAGCTGTGCAGATACAAATAATGTTTCTGGGAAATGACCCCGAACGTGAGAGAGAGAACCTCTATCCCCCTCGTGTCAAACGAGGTGGATCTGCCGGCACCAAGCAAAATAGAACGGAGTCATTTTCAAAACAACCAAATGAGGTTTGGTTTTGTTTCATCTGGACAGCACCGCAGCATGCTCAATCCTGTAAAGAGCTTATCCAAACAGACCTACGCTGCAGCACAGTGGAGAGAGAACAGAAAACAACGAAGCAAAAACGAGAGGAGATCCCCTCCAGCCCCCCCGGCCACCCCTCTTCTTTCTTTTTACATTCCACTGGTGAATATGAGCACATGATCTCACATATGCTACACCCCACACACACACACACCCTCACATTCACACACATATATACATGTGGAGGCACACAAAAGCACCGTGGGGTGCATCCTGGACCTTCCCAGCCCAACTTCCCAGCCACCCCCTATTCAAGCGTCCTGCCCTCGCCGACTTTCGGATAAAACGCCGCCTACACTCAGGCCCACTCAAAGCCCCTTACAGAGCCTCAATCCACCCCTTCCCCCTGTGTTTTCAACCCCCGTCCGGTCGACTCAAGCCCCTGCCCTGAGCCGCACTGGCAGGCAGCCTCTGCTGCCGGATGAATGGACCCGGGACCCGGGACCCGGGGAACCTGGGGAGAAAGAGGCTGGGATAGCGCATATCAACTGAATGGTCTTAAATTGATTTGTTCCTCCTGAGCACCATCAGCGGCATGCTGTACATTTTAATTAAAATATATTTTATCAAACTACGTACTCCGCCTCCTCCAGAAGATATATAGCCTCCGGTTCCTGCAACAGGCTGTGTTTCTGTTTTCCTCTTGCGTTTCATGTTAGAACAAGCTCACGTACGCAAGCTCCCGTCCTTACATGATCGCCAGCACAACAGGTACTTTATCCCCTCGATATTACCATGGTAATTATCACACCAGGAGAAGTGTTGCAGCACCAATTATTATTCCTCTCCTACATTATCCACAAAAAAAAATCACGCTGGCTGCTTCCCCCTGTTATTAGAGATGACACTTTCCATAAGGCAGAGATATTTCTGGCCATTTCAATCAATACATCATAGACCACTACACCCACCAATCTACTGCAACCATGCAGCAAGGTTACAATGGAGTCAGAGAGGAACAAAGGATTGTTTTATGCAAGTGTTATGCCGCTAATACACAGCATCTTACAAGAGTATTTACCTCAAACTTTTTTTTTTTAACATTTTGGCACACTACAACCAACATATTTTATTAGAATTTTACAGGATGGAATAACACAAACTCGAGCAATTGGTAAGTCAAAAGAAAGCTATACACAATTTTCCATATTTTTACCAAGAAAAAAACTAAAGAAAAGTGTACCGTGCACGGATGTTATTTCTACAATGCCACTAAATAATTCACTATCCTTACACATCTGCAAACTGACATTTTTGCATGTTCAACAATCACGGAAACTCAGTCGGACTGGACAGAAAGTGTCAGTGAACAGCAATTTTGAATTTTTGCAACTCAATTTTCACTGGACCTCCCCTCGATCCTCAAGTCTTATGAAGTCTTCCAGCTGTCCGCCAGCATTGGCCTGTATCCAGTTTTATTTACAGCGATGTGTTTTGATAATGTTCCATCGCACATAATGTGTTTTTTCTTTGCCAAATTTGTGGAGTGTCTAGCAAACAAAATTACACACTACGACGCATTGACCTGTCAAAGAAAATAACTAAAATTTGTGGTTGCAACATGAAAACATGAGAAAGTTAATACTTTTGCTTCTACTTAACAGGACACGTTTTTAAACCAATGATTACCGACTTGCTTGATCGTCTCATGCCGGTCACACTGGCTTCCAGCTCTCAATCAAGTCTGTAAATGTTAAAACGTCTGTCTCCAAGCAGGAACTGTTTAAGCCCAGAACCGCTTTTTCAGATCCAGCGAGGTAGATCCACAAAGCCTCAGATTGGAAATACTCAAACAGCAGCTTCTGAAATGGCTCCGCTCTCTCATATGTAGCTGAGATCCATTGAGCCCGGACACAGTGTACCCGTTTCATACAAGGGAGAAACACACGTAGCACTAAACTGTCACTGTTTGCACAGACCCAGCACCAGCCTGAACCGTCTCGCGAGAAGGTAGGTTGGTCAAAGGGTCTGTTCTCGTCGCCTGCAGCTAAAACGCTATTGCTTGTATACATAGCTGGCTTCTGTCAGGCCGTTGCAAGGGCAGATGTTCTTAAGGAGGCCTGACTATAAACATACACACATAAACACACACCCCGCAGTGTACACACACTGATTTCCTCACATGTCAAACACAGTAAACAAGTCGCCCCGGCGCGCACGGGCCACACACACATTAGCGAGGCGTACCAACAAACATAGGCATCCTGAAATTAAGCAAAACAAGATCCATCTGGCTCCTGAATTGTTTAGCAAAGCAGGAAGGATTTGACCCTTATTATAGAAATGGAGCAAAAACTGGTGGCAGTGGATAAACTAAGCTGGGGCCACATTGCATTTTAACTCCAGAAGGCCCCTGCCAGAAGGCTGCAGCGACTTGCTGAAAAGCGAATCACTCGGAATTTCCCCCCTCGGGCCGTCCTCGCTGGAGAGACACAAACGACGACTTCAGAAGCAAGAAGGGAAGACTGAGAATGCTGAGTTCCACCCCGCTGAGAGCCGCTTTTGTACGTGTGAACACAGACGCCCTCTCGCTCTCACAGGGTAATGCTCGCTAGCTCCCGATGGCTCAGTCAGCAGGCTGGCATGCAGAGCAGATCAGATTCAGTGTGACTCATAGCAGTTGCACACCGGCGAGCTAGAACACAGACGCGAGCGCGGCTGACACACACCTCTCATGTTCACCAAACAAGCTCAGTATGCTCGCCCTCTATCACTGTCACATGAAGGGCTAGCATCGCACAATCAGAGGCTGTAACGAGCTAACGAGATGACGTCCAGATGGCCTTGTCACGAGGAGGACAGAAGTGGACCTTGTTAAGGGGGGAACAAGCTGAAGAGGACTGTCGAGCGAGAGGGGTTGCGAGAAGTCATTAGGGAGGAGAAAGAGTATAATCTGTTTCTTCTTATGGCCTCCGTGGTTTCTGTCAGTGCCGAGTTCATCCCTCTTTAAGAGCAGGGGAGTTTAAGCGAGCGGGGGTGTGCGTGGTTGTGATTGAGTGTCATCCCTGGTATTGGTGACAGAGAGAGGAAGCCCAGACTGCTGCTCTTTGGGTCCCCAGTTATTCATCCAGGAGCCCAGGGACTGAGCTTTTCCAGCTGGGCTGCAAGGAAAGGAGGAAAGGAAAGGAGAAGAGTAGAGGAAAGATGATGTTGGCTTGGCTTGAGACAAAACCATTTGGGTCAGTTTCAGCCTGAGTTTAGCCCTCGTTATGGGACTGTTCCATGACCTAAAGACACACAAAGTCTCTCTTCCCTCCTCCTCCTTGGTTTCTTCTCTGACACACCCGCACAAACTCGAACAAACGCCTTCACACACACACACACACACATAGCCAGCTGCCTCCCATCACAGAGGAGCAGCCACAGATGGCCCCTGCTTGCTCCATAAAGATCTCTCCACAGGCCCAGTCTACAGTCACAGCCAAACCCGCCTGGCCTGAGCTCACTGTCTATGTGTGATGTGCGTGATGCATGTAGGCACACAGGCCTGAGTGGGTGAGCACGAGTGTGTGTTGTCATGCCAGCCACCCCCCGCCCCCCCAAGTCGAGCCAAATTTTGATGTCCAACAGTCATAGAGAGAGGAATCCCCGAGGACTGGGCACTGCTGAGCCTGAATATCTGTATTCAGGAAGGCAAGAGAACATGAACCAAAAGATTCCTCTAGCAAACAATACCCCCATCCTCCCTTCTTCACCTAATATTACCCACAACCACCTGGAGGAGCGGGTGGAGTAACTAAAGAGAAAAAGAATCATAATCATCATCAAACCCACACAGCTTGTGCAGATTGCTACAGAGGACATTTTATGGTCTGTATCTCCAATTCCCTTAATAGGCTCACAAAAGGCATTCAAAAGACCCTCTTTAATGTTGCATTCAATCAGACTCAACAATAAACAGGGACAAAAGCTGAAATCACAGATATTTTATCCCAATTATTTTCATTCTTTCTGACACAGATAGAACCAGTCAGAGTTGAATTCATTTTGAACAATTGTCCTTCCATCTCAGCATGCCGGAGCTGGAGGGATCGGGTTTTCTGACTGATCAGCAAAACAAAGGGAGAGAAAACTCATTGGGGGAAGAGAGGTTTGTTGCACTTTAGAGCCACAATTCGGTGATTTTTTTTCTTCTCTCTTTTCAAAGTCTTCACAACTCTCAGAAGTGGGGTGGGGGAGTGGTTCAGGCTGACCTGCCCAGCAGTATATTTTGGCACCGACACATCTGGGAATTAAATCAGTCGGTGATCAGGAAGGGGGCGTGGGGTGGGGGGAACTCCAAAACAAACCTGACACCCATTCCTAATGAGGTTTTTCTTTGAGGAATTGGTTTGACATTTAGGGAAATATGTTTATTTGCTTTCTTCTCGGGAAAAAATATTGGTTCCAGTCACATGTTTGTGCAGTCAAAATTGGACGCTAGCTAGCAAGAACATTGATTATTTAGATTAGTTTAGGCATTTTTACTTTAGTTTAGCTTAAAGCCTGCATAGAAACCATGTAAGGGAGTAAACAGCTAGCACAAGTTACTAATGTTAGCTTGTAACACCAAAATTCAAGATTTATTTACTAAGCTGGGATTTTTTTATTCATTTATTTATTTTTTCAGAATTTAAAACATTTACAAATGCTAAAAACAACATTTTGTTCTCTTTTACCAGGACAAAATAGACTTCAGTAAACAAATATTTTGATTAAAAAAACAGCTAAATTATTAGCCATTTTCAACTGAGCTTTCCCTTTACTCAGAATATCGTACCTTTTTGCAACACAATAAGCTATAAGCTAACATTAGGTAGCTAGCTCCTCAGGCTAGCTGCTTGGATACAAGCTAACAGTCATACAAATCCTAACTTACCAATTGAAATTTTAATTCAGTTCAGTCATTTCCTTCAGTTAGTTGAGCCACTCTGTTTGCCATGATTACACATGTCTCTGTACTGTCATTTGTTTGTTATTTTAGCCAGAAGTGCCTTAGCAGCAGGTTAGCACTTCTTTGCCAACAGACACAGATTGGAGCAACTCTGTCTGACTGGTTGCTTCAGTGAGATACTACGGTCAAAGAGACTGCATGAAAAATGTAAGCAATGTTTACAACTAACTTTTGAAAACCTTGTTGTACCCTAATACTTGATAATTGGAAGGTTTCCTAGCGAGAATACATGAAGCAGAAGCTCTACTACAAATACATAAATGACACCATATAGGAGATACATTAACAGTAAATAATATTTGGTCCCTCTGAGCGCATATTTGCTCTGTCTCATAATATAGGCATTAGCTACTTCCTTTTAGGACTTTATGTGAACCCTTTACGATTTAAATGGAGCTGAGTGCGTATTTTATAAGGCTGCTTGTTGTTAACAGGTGTTAATATGACACAGCCAGACAATCTGGAGAGAAACCAAAGCCTTCCTGGAAGAACAAAGGGAAGACACGGTTACGGCAGAAAGCAAATCAATCAATCTCTGCCAGAGCACGTCTGGCTCTGACAGCACAGCTCTGAACCCAGATGCAAAAAGATCGTACGCTGCAAAGTTCAGAATACTTCCATTGTTCATCTGTCAGCGTGAGAGACAATTGCAAGGGAGCGGGAGGGAAAAATGCTAACACAATATTTATCTTGTGTCCACCTTCCCTCCTGACTAGCTCTTTTTTAATATATTCCTGCTATTGTCAGGAGCGCCTCGAGATGGATGGCCAGAGGAGTCCGGTAGGTGACACGTGTCGGCTACAGGCACGGCGCAGACGCCCGCGCCTTTCCAGAGTCTCCGATCTCAGACAACGGCAATAATTCAGTCACCAACAAACAGCAGCCATTGCCGTCTTTTTTCCTTTGTGGCAGTTCAGTTTGTCGTTGGTTGGCGGCTTGTCTTCTGCAATGTTCTTAAAACAGCTTCCCTGGGAAACGGGGGGAAAAGTCAAACAGCTGACGAGATGTCGCCTCGTGAACCCTCTCCTCCTTTCACCCACTCAGCCACACTGGCAATGTGACACACGCTCTCCCTCTTACCCATTCTCTTATTTCTCCTTATCCACACAATTCTTAACATCCCTCATCAGGCTCTTGTCAGGCGTCACGCCACGCAACCCCTGTCTAAACAGGCTGCGAGCGTCTGCGTCTCGCGTACACTGACTGCCGCCTTTCAAGGCCGGCGACTCTTGATCATTTCACGTCAAGACATCTGAGGCCCCGCGACGGCCGCCGGCCTTCACTCACTCCGCTCAAAAGTCGAAAGGAGAAAACTCTCTGAAAGTCTGACACATTTCTGCAGCATGGACACATTCCTCCTAACTTAGTTTTCACTTAGCCCAAGGCAAATGAGAGCTAAAAAAGACCATGTGTGGCGCAATAAAATGAAGCTATAACAGTCTACTCCCTGTGGCAATACCTGTTCAGGATGCATGTCTGTACCTGGGCCTCACTTGAGCCTGTTGCGACTGGTCATGCGGTGCAATATGAGGCGCACGTATGACCGAGGGGAATCATCAAGTGCTCGAACAGGGACATATGCATGCATGAGAGCTCACGAAAATACAACCGCTCCCGCATAGCATGCACGCTATATAGACACGGGCATTCTTTAAAAGCCAACAGTAGCGAAACAAGAGAAGATGGGCCTCTCTGTGTGCAAGTGACAGAGTGAATTACACGCACAGCTAAAACACAGGCTTCCTGTCTAACACAGCCGCGCTGGATGGCTTTCAGATGGATTTTGGCGAGTCTTGTGCAAACAGTGAGTCAATATCGGGAGAATGGCCGATCGTTGAGGAAGAACAATTCGCAGGCGATTTGGGAAGAACATGTGTGTTTGCAGGGCACTTTGCACCACGGGCTTGTCACCGAGCCATCACCGAGGTGGCGCCTGGCCAACATGTTCCATTACCGGAGGCCTGTCAGCACGAACAGCGCCGAGATATTTGCGCGTTTCCAAGCGAGCCGTGACTGCGTGGTTCTCCTCTGCAATAATTTGCAATAATGACAAATTTTGCGTTACGAGCAAACAACAAGATTTTAAACCGTCACCACTTTGACTGATATTTATGTCTGTCGCTGGCTCTTTCATTACCATTAAGCATGTTTAATGTTTCTCAGCTGCGTGAGGGGGCTTGCCACACAACAGATGAGTGCACTAGATTTAGTGCGTCTCTCTCTCTCTCTCTCTGCTTCTCGGGCTCTTTTAACAGCTGTGTCCGCGCACTTCAGGACATACCCACATGACCGAGTGGACTGAGAGAGAGGGCAAAAGAGGGAAGAAAAGAGGGGAGCCGGAGAAAGGGAGGGGGGAGCAAAGAACGTGGTGCCAACTAGAGAGGCCCACCGTGCCTCAGTTCCATCCCTCCAGCTGAGGGCTTTGATTCACCTGATTGTCTCCAATATTGAGACACACAATAAACACAACACTTGGCCACCATTTGCAATTCTAATCAGTCCCTCTCAACCAGCCTGGACAACTCAGCCAGAGCCCTCTGGGATATCACTCATCTGACTGCAAAATAATGACACAATCATCGCCATGGCTACGCTCCGGCGACATCCCATGAGCGGCCAGCACTGAGAGGATATTAAAACATAGGAGTACTTGGGAGGACTAAATGAATTAGCCAGGAGATTAGTTGGATACCAGGTTAATGAATGTGCCCCCCCCACCCCCAATCCCACAAATATTCAAGCCCCCACCTTCTTAAAAAGAAAAAATGTAGAAGCAGCCAGTAGCCAAGCTAACAGGTCTACACCTGCGTCTGTGGAGCATGCTCCAACAGGATTTCAATAAACCATCTTCTTTCAACATAATAATTCAGACTGTGTAAACTTGGCTTGATGGTTCGACGATAAGTCAGTCAGTTGCAAACTTTAATTTGATCTGATGTAACATAAAGAGAAAGAGCTTCTGAAAAAAAAAAAGCGATACCATCATCCCACAAGCATGTTTGTGTTCATGCTTAAATTGAGCAAAAAGTTGATTTCCAGACTGTGAGCTTGAGCGTGAAGATAAAGGAGGTGTGATGTTTAACAAACTTTCCCCAGAAATCCAACATATGTGAACCTGAAAAGCCCATCTGTTTGCTGGTTTCACTCACTTGACAGCCTGACGGTAATGGATGCACGCAGATAAACGAGAGCAAAAGCGACGCGCAATCATCCACGTTTTAGTAGCTTTGATGCATCTGCTTTAGAAGTCGCCCGGAAGATGAGCGCCTCAAATTTCTCCAGGAAAAATAATAGACACATCTTATGAAAAAAATAATAAAAAATACAAAATTTGACTTGCAAATCACTCTGGTGAGTCATAACGGTGAGCATGCTCGTCTGCCCTCATTTTCGAGCTAGCTGCAAGTGTGTTTAGTCGATCCGTGCGCACACGTGGGGGTGTACCTGTGTGTGTGGGCGTGTGTGTGTGTGGGTGTGTGCGTGTGTGTGTGTGTGCTGGTTGCTTGTGCAGGCATGTGAATGACAGCCTGTCAGTGAAAGGGATGTCATTATCTGGCTGATGTCTGTGTGTGAGCTATGACCGGGGGCAGGGTCACATCAGTGGTGCGGGCCCAACACTGTCCAGACAGGAAGCATTACTTTATGATTTCTCTCCAGGACAGAAGCACTCGTCACAATCTGCAACGCTGCAGTTTGACCTCATTTCAAGAGGTTATTGCAATACACACAACGGAGAAGTGCGGGCGCTTGTGTGCATGTGGTACATTCATGACAATAGCATGATGGATGGCTATCTCCAAAGTCTTATTTCTGTACCAGGGCTATTACTTTAGAATAACAAAGTGGGGATTTTTTTTTTTTTTTTTTTGCTTTGTTCTCAGGGCCTTGAAGAGAGGAGCTCTGGTAAACCTCTCCCCTCCCTGTCCTTACCCTTTGACTTTTTCTGTGTTGCAACAATGCAGGGGGGTTTAGTTCAGTGTCCTGCAGTCTATCTGTTAGGGCGCTGATAAGAGAGGCTGATGGATAGGTTTAATCAGCCAAGCCCAAGGATCAAGACCATGGGACAGATCAATCAAAAGCTGTGTGGCTTATAAAAGAAATGGCTTTTATCAGTGTCAAGGGGCTCTAGGTTTTTTTTTTATTCCACAAAAGAATAAAACCAACATTGGCACCAAAAAAAGTGAGTAGTTCAAACAAGGGGTAGGCTGGTTACTGGCAATGTATATCATGGTTTTAAAAAGGTACAATTTCCAAACCCTTGAAAATACCAAACTTTTAATAAGATTCCAGAGAAAGCACAGGGAGTGACCAGAGTATTCTCTAGCTGTACGTGGGATATGGCAAAACCATGGCTGCACCTTCATGTGCCAGATTTCTTGACAGAATTCAGATGTGAGTTATGTCCCTTTGTCCCTTTTTAAGCCTCAGTTTGAGGTGCACAGCATTGACTGCAGCTTCTACTTTAAACAGTACAGCTGCAGGTCAAGTCTGAAGAACTTTATAGAAGAAGAAGAATCTTTAGAGGAAGCAGATTCTTAGCAAACAACTACAAGGTTTTACCTTAAATTTTTGGATTTTTCCTTTTCAACATGTTTAGAATTCCTCGCCCTGGTTAGGTAGCCAAAGAAATGCTACCACACTTTTCCCTCACTTATAAGAAAATGACATCCAGCTGTTTGACAATATTTCTGATAGCAAAAGACACGGACCGCCATGTTAAGGGAACCACTACCTCTTACTACAGCCGCCGGTAAGCTACAAGTCTCTAGCCTGTTAAGCAGCTGTCTTCAGACTAGCCATCTGAGCAGATCAACTCAATCATTAATGCTGTGCTTGATTTGTATCTGAAGTCGGAGTTTGAATCTGGAAAAGATGCTGCACCTCAGCGGAGCGTGTTCTAGTTGTACGAGAGAAAACCAGTGGGATTTGTTGATCGTTGCACTCCAAGACAATGGCAGTGGGTTTCTTTTAAACAGAGAAGGAATACGGCACCACATATATAAATAGTACCGTGCCCCACTGATTGAATGTGATCCAAGCCATCAAAAATACATACCAACAGATTGTACGGGCAACTTTCCCTACGTTTTATAAATGAGAAGGCTGGATAATGAATTGAGAGTTGGTAGGCGCGCTCCAAATTTAGCATTTTCTTGTATTTCTGTCTGACAACACACACAATAAATAAATAAAATAAATCACCAGAGCTGATTGTTACCTTGTTATATTCACAATGGAGAAAGTGGCAAAAATGTACAATATTTTCTAAACAAAGCACTTAACAACTACTACCAAATTTAGAGGATGGTTATCAAAATGTTGCTTTAGTTCATGTATTAAAATAAAAACAACATTAAACATTAATAAGAACATTATTGTGAAAACTATCAAAATAATTACTACTTAAAACATTATGTTTTATGCTTTTTAAGTTGTTTCATACATAGCATGGTATTTTGACTTAGTTATTAGGCTAAGAAAATCCTATATTAGCCATTGCAGAGACATTGGACTACACAAACAAAGGGGAACATGCATGAAAAGCTATATATATATATATATACATATATATATATATATATATGATAAAAGTGGTAGAAAAATGTCCATATTATCATAGCTGGAGATGAATCAGTCAGACATTGATCAGAATTAGCCAAAAATTCCCTTAATCGACTATAACTCATCAATGGCAAGTCAAATCCTAAACCCTACGCATTGAAACAAGGAAATCCAAGCCAATGTGCAGCATGTACTTTGAGGCACATTTTTCAGTAAATGAGAAATGGAAATGAATATCAGTCAGGAAATCCCCAATTGGTGCATCTCCAGTCAAAACAAATTGATGCTTGAACTGAAGCAAATTTCTGTATGAAGCTATAACAGCGGTCAAAACGTTCACACCAGATGCAAGAAGAACTAAAATACTATTAAGAATGATGGAGACAGCAGTGCATATGGAACAAGATAACTCACTGCTACAAGTAGGGCACAGTGATTTTAATACACAGCTGCCTTCTGTGCCTTAAAAGCAGCTTCTTATCAGAAAATGTGACTGACAAGTCTATTCTCTGCTTACAATCCTAGCTCATGATTGTAAAAGACAGCTACACATGTCCCATCAAATCCAAGACAAATTAGTAGCTCTTTCTTTTCTTCCCCCCCGCCCCCTCCTCCCTGGATGGAAGATCTTATCCAGGCAGACATGCTTAAGTTGTCAGTGAATCTCTATAACCCATACTGAACAACATATTGACTGATGCAATCAGAGAGACACACATCATTAGGCTCATTAACGGTGAACGTAAAAAGGGGAGGACGGCCTAACTGGTGCAGCGGGAGTCTCTGTCTGTTCTGATAACGGCCCGCCTTTAACAGGCGGGAGCCGGGCGAGACGCAGGCTGTATGAAGCGTGTGCTAATAAATAGCTCGTCTGGCACGACGCTGTTCTCTCGTCCGCCGTAACCGGGCCGGGCTGTGGCCTCGTAAAAGACGCTCCACGTGTTGTTTTAGGAAGCTATTACAAACTGGGCTATCTCCATTACGAGGGCTATCCGATCGTTATTACAGCCATCTGCAAACACACACTCAAACCATAATCGGCACAAGCAGACCACAGCTGACTCCTGAGTTGTTGCACAACACGCATCCATAATAACTTCTGCTTCCGAGAGTGTGTGGAGGTGTGTGTGTGGATGTTCCCAGTTGCTGCCCTCATCACCATTGCCACTTTTGGTCCAACACGTATACATCGGCTCACTTCGCTGACACTGATGCCATCCCGGCGTTGCCACCAAATAGTGAGGCCTATTTTTTTTTTTTTACTTTTTTTTTTTTTTTTTGCAGGGCTCAATCCGTGCAATGCCACTGCAATCTCCCGGCCGGAGCAGCTCACACCCTTCAAAGGCTCATCACAGGACGCAGATCTAATGCGGAGAGATGGTGGGTTAAAGCCTCAGCTAGGCATGCTGCTTTGAAGCGACTGCCCACCCCCCAAACCCCTCCAGTAGGAGCCAAATCATTTCCCTTCCATTGTGGGAGAGGCGCACTAGCAGTTCTATTTGATGGCAAGAATCACGCCACTCCATTCCAGGACAGGAAAAAAGCAAAAATGAATGAGAGTCGACCCCGGATGTAAAAAAAAGGGGGTTCTTCTCCATGATAAATACGTTCATGTATATTTGAAATCCGAATCAGCCCTGCATAATGCACAGGCAGGGCTCAGGCTTGAGATTCTTGACAGGCAAGAGGTGCTACAATCAGGGGTGTATAAATAAATCAGTAAAAACGCGGCAAACAGAGCTCCTTAAAAGCGGGGACGCCTGGCCTGTGCTCGGCGCGCAGAAGGAAAAGGATTCGCTGAGGTTTGTCTGCAAAGAAAAGCTTTCATCTTTCCAGACAGGAGAAGGAGAAGAGAGGAGTGATGTGTTGGAGGTTCGGGCCTGTCATGTTTCACAGTGGGGGGACTTGAAAGACGGATGAGAATAGCTAAAAGCTGTTGAAGTTTTTCAGTGCGCGGGTGAAAGCTGGAGATGAGATAGGAGAACGTGGAAGGAGCACCGCACATTACGATTAGCGGGCTAAAACATCACAGGGCGACAGATTACACTGCAGGGACCGGAGAGGGAGAAACCCACCCTCGGATACTCATTAAATCAAGCCAACGCGGGGCGCTCACTCTTATTCTCTCCATAGTTCATAAAGCGAGCCGAGAGGTTCTTTTTTTTTTTTTTTTTTCCTTCGGATATTGTGTTTGCTTTAGCAGCCCCCTTTCGCCGCTTTTTCCAATATCGGGGAAGATGAGAGGCTTCCACGGCCGAGCACATCATGTGGGAGAATAAACACGCACCTAATGGGGAACATGTGTGCGAGGGAGATGAAACGGGGGGTGGAGGGGGAGGCCTCCCTTCATATGAAAAAGGATGAAATATAGACCCGCGTCCCAGCGAGCTCCGATCCCGGCGGTAGGAACGCGGCGTGAAGGGGAAGCGGCGGACCCCCTGACGGGCTCCTGCACACACAAGCCGTCAATGTGGGCCTTTCTGGAGCGGGCTCCTGCAGAGGCAAGAGTCTGACAGTGACATCTCCATTCACTCTTGAATTCTTTTTCTCTTCCAAACATGCATGAACACACACCCCTATATAGCGCCAGAGGCCATGGGAGGAGGAGCAGCAGTAGGGGCATTTAAAAAAAAAAAAACGCCTTTCTCCCTTACCATGGGTCTCTGCGGGGTTTAGCATTGCATTATGGGAAGATTAGAATTAGGGGTGCCGTACTATCTGATGTCATTGTTGCTTTTGCATTGTCTGGACGGATTGTGGAACTGGGACCTGACGGCAGGCAGATTTCTCGCCCGACGTGGAAAAAAAAAAAAAAAAAGCTCAGGTTTGCAGTTGTGATTGATTAGAGGTTCCTATTGTATCTGTCTGGTATGTCTCCATTGGAAGAAGAATCAGTCAGACAATAAAAGACAAAAAGAAAAAAAAAAACTCACGGCAAACGCTCCACATATGACTCCATCCATCAAGTCAGCAATCAAAATAATTCAATTAAGAGACTTAAATCCCACTGGCTTGCAAGTCCCTGCTCCAATAGCCCAGAAGCAAACTCAATTTGCAGACAATCTATACATGATGGCATTAACTCCACTTTAAAGCTCCAATCTTTTTCTCCCTCCCCCCCTACTTACATGTCCCAAATATCAGGGGAAATTCAAAGGAAATAGCAAAGTTATGGTGTTTACTTAGAGACAGGACGACTTGGAAGACATTAAATAAACAAGAGCAACTTCAGATGCAGAATGGAATTCCAGACGGGCTGTCCAGACGACTAAGCTAATTTGCAAGTTGTTCGAAACACAAGAAACTTTGCAAATGTTTTTTTATAGCTCTGGTAAATGGCCATACATCAGAGTTGCAGGATTGTGGACATAAGACGAGGGGGAGGTTGCTGAATATGTGTGTAATTGTCCCCCCCCCCCCCCTCTACCCCCACTCACCCGTTTCCGAGGTGTGAAAGGGAATGCGGGGTTTGCGCCGGGACATCCCAGGGAGAGGCGATTGAAGCGTCAGTCACAGCTGCCACACGGGGCCCCGGCACGGACCAAATCCCAGACCCGGGCCTTTGCGGGGCGGAGTGGCCGCGGACCGGGCCTGGGAGCAGCGGGAGTCCCACAGGGCCTTTTATTCTGGCTTCTCTCAGCAGCACAAGGGGGGACCAGGATCAAGCTGGGAGTTTGCTTAGAAAAGGCTGAGCTAAGGCTCGGCAGAATGGGTTAAAAAAGGCCCGAATTTGCGCACACACACACACACACATATACACCAACACAAGCTGAAATGCTTTTCTTTGGGACTGTCTGTCTTGCCTGTGGGCATGGTGGGAAATAAGTGAAGTTTGGAGGGGAGGGGGGAAGAAAAAACTAAACTTCCAGTTAGCATCGGGAAATTTGGGACACACACACACACACACACACTCGCGGAGACCAGCACGAACAGACAGAGAACAAGAACGTATTCCCCGAGCGCCACGAGAAACATTCTATTATGGAGAAATGGGTGATTTATATTTCATGCCTTGGAAATCTAACAGTGGCAAAGACTCGAGGATTATACGCCGTGCCATTTCCACACTCTCCCTAATAGTCTCCATGTCCTGGCTCTGTGTGCCATAGATGGATTATGATGCTTTATAATTAACGTGGGGGAAGTTGGGGGGGTGGGGAGGAGGGGAGGAGGGGTCCCTTGCAGACCGCCCATCTGCCATGCTGACACACTTACTGGGGGCATCCCTTGGGAAGAGCTGGCTGCTGCCACACTATTCCATTACTTTATCATTCTATCATTCTATTATCCTACCACTCGATTCAATTACCCCGTCACTCCATTAGTGTACTCATAACACTGAACAAAGGGCTGCATGATGATCATTAATGATATGTTCAGAGCTGCTTTGGTGTGGTCATACTTCATCCAGGCTCTTCTTGGAAAAAAGAAAAATATCATCTATTGTGTAAGTAAGGCTCACTTTGGTTTCAATTAGAAAGCCAAAGGTAAAGAAAACCATGTAATATGCTACTTAATAATATAACATAGTAAAATATAATATGATGATAAAATAAGCTTTTAATTCATTGTTATGTTACCTATGTTTTTTGTATCGTAAGTTAGTTAGTTAATTAGCTAGCTAGCTAGTTTTTGTTGTAAAAGTAAAACAGCTAAAGCAAAACTTTTAAATTGTTAGTTTTAAATTACTTTCATATGTACAGGTAAATCGCCAATAGCTGGTGAATGTCTTCTTAAAGCGATAAAATTGTTTCCTACATTTCTAATAATTCTGAAAACTAAACGTCAAGCCCAATACGTACGTTTATCCTTAGTTTTAACTTCTGCAAATATCGACACAAAACAGAAAATTTGAAGAATTCCATTTTCATCTTATCTTTTTATTTTCTAAAGCAGCTATATTAAAGTAACGGAGCTGTAAGTTTTCACGTCTGCGTCTTGATTTATATTCCCACCTCAGTGCTTTCTCCAATTTTATTTGTTAATAAACATGCACTTCCTGCCCCGTCCCACATCTTTTTGCCATTAGTTGTTGGAATCCGTCAGTCCTTCCCACAAAGACCTGGCACACTTAATTCAAACCTTTCCGTGAAAGTCTTTGGAGTGCCACAAACTGGAGGGAAACAGATCCCAGGTTGCTTGTATACCAGTGACAACTCCTGACGTCTTGAAAGTTGCTGCAGTGCAGCTGGCCTTTAAAGTGGCCTGCCCGCTGTTTGGGACTGGCATCTGAGGAGGCCTGCCTCCTCCGCACACAGAGGGGTTCTGTGAGAAAGAGTTAAGTCTCCGAGGTCAGACTGGAGGAGGAGGTTACGAGTTCCCCGAGTCTGAGCTGTCGGGGTAATGGTTTTAGAGATGGCTGTCACACAGATCCGTTCCACTGTCCAACGCCGCCGCTGATCTCCACCAATCCCGGTCTGCTCGCTTTTCAGTCGCTCAACTTCTCCCTGCCTGTCCTCCTTTTTTCTTTTACTCGCTCTCTGTCTCCCTCGCACTGACACATGGAAGTAATCTAGGAGCTCCATTCTGGACTGAAAGGATGTGTGGTTGAGCCCAAGGCTGAGTTTCAACGCTCTACATTAGCTTCCTTTCCTCTTCGTTTTAATCCCCTTATTATGAACTGCTCTTATGTAAAAGACCTAAGACAGCAAACAAAAGGCAGACTTTGCCCATTCAACTTTTTTTTTCCTCCACTTCCTGTAACTCTGCATCCCTTGATTTTTTTTTTTTCCTTTTCTGTTTTTTTCTTGATTCAGCTAAATGCGCAGCCGAAGCGGCTAGGCAGGCAGTAGAAATCCCAAGGGAAGGTTTCCAGCCCTACTGGCTGTGTCTCTCTGCTTGGCAGAGCCGGAGTCGATGGGAACTTCCCGGCCGGTGCCAGCCGGGCCCTTCGTCTATTAAAGCCGGGTCGCTAACTGCCTGCAAGTCGGCCACCGTTCAGCCACTCCACACTCATCCACCACTCAGGCCCTCAACACTTTCACAGGGGCACACTGGCACGCTCCTAACACTTCCTTAATGCTCTGCTGTGGCTGGACAAAGAACAATGGGACAACCGCACGCACTTAAAGCACTCACTCACTTCTATAAGCTCAAACTTGCCCTTTCACACGAGCCAACAATTGCCGTGTGAAGAGCGAAACTAAGGCGAAGGCTCGACAATTTTCACGTTTATGTGCAATTTATTTGACATCCAATTAAACTTGCAGCAAACTGCACAAGACGGAGACCGCAAATCCAATAATGTGCAACTGTTTTGGCACTCCTCTGTCGTAAATTAATGCGGATTTCACTCTTAAAGAATTGTGGCTGTGTAATAAGCTTGGCATCGCACTGTTTGTCATAGCTTTGGGTGACTCACCACACACACTCACACACACACACACACAGGCTAATCTCATGAACTGTCACGCCTTAATGAGAGAGTACGGTGAGGTAATTCTAAAAACACTCATAGTTTGGACAGCCAGAGTGTTTGTTCAAGGGCCACAATATATAATCATTTATCAGCGACAAAGTGACATGATTAGGGCTGGGCAATGTAAGGATAAACTATGCGGAAATATTATTTTTGTAAACAGTGATTTTCTTTTCTGTGTGATCTTTACATCATTCCACCCACTGACAGCTTGAGTATTGCAACAATAGCTCTACTGGGATTACTTAGGCTTCGCTGACTTTTTAATAAATTGGTAGTTAAACATCTTAACTGGAAGGATCCGGCATGTGCTTAAAGAGAACTCACGTATAAAGTTTTAGTGGTAAAGTTGTTTCTTTTCTCAAGGGCCAATTTTAGAACCAATTTCCTGTTTTTTATAGTATAAAAATACTCTTTGCATATGTCTTGAACTATCGACAGTTCACTTCTATGTAGATGATAGATGTGTTTATACACTGGACAGTTTGTTAGTTTCTTTAAGACAAGCTAAAATTGCTACATAATGTTAAAAAAAACACATTGGATATGTCTAGGTTCAGGTAAAATTAACACCCAATGTCAAATGACTCTCCAAATAAGTCATAGTTCACGTCTTTGCAGACAACACAGTTATTTATGAACTTGTATCCTCTTTAAGCAACGTCCAAGCTCTTCAATCAAGATAAAGTAGGGACTCAAAGCAAAAGAAATGACCTCGATAAATCTAGATTCTGCTTTGGTTTACTTCTACGCAGATGACACAGGGATGAGCGTTACACTTTTTTTTTACTTGTTAGGCCAAATTAAAATATATTTTTGCTATTATAGATCCAGATGTTGCTCACTTCTATGCAGATGACACAAATATGAATACAGCAACATCATGAAATACTGAGCAAGTACTTTAGGTAAGACAGCATTGGTACTTCGACTGACTTAAAGATAACTTAAAGAAATTAAGAAATATTTTTTCAAACACATGCACCTTATAAATGGAAGAATCTTCAGAACATACTTAAATGGCGTTCATTAACCTCACTGGGTAATGTAAAAACATTTAGAAACCGTTTTAATACAATAGTGTCAAAAATGTACATTTTACAATTTTGTTCTGTTTTAGTCTTGTGTATTTCTTTATTTAGTCTTTACGTGTTTAGTCTTGTATTTTCCCAATCTATTTTCACATACATCATTTTTGTTGGCAACGAGACACATCTCAAATAGGGGCTGGTATTATACTGTCATTATCTGAAAGTTACACTGCATGATCTCATTTAAACAAAAAGTTAAAATAAAATATATGACATGTTCTAACGGTTTGTATTTAAAACAGAAAAGTAACAACTGTTTCTACCTCCGGTAAAATACCGTGTTGCTTCTTGTGGTTATGATGACGCTTTCTCTGCTATACTTTGTATTTATTGTTTTAATTTTAATACATTAGTACATAAAGACATGACTCTTTGAGTTCCGAATGATTAAAAATATGCTGAAATGGCCAAATTTGTCATCCTAGTAGATTTGGGATAAGTGTAGTAGCCAGCTGACTCACAGTGTGCAGCAACAAAAGGGGTAGCTACTTTATGTCGAACGCAGAACACTCCAATTACTCTGACATCTCGTTAAAAACAACATTGAACCACAGGAATGACAGGAAGTTTCAGAAGTTTTGAAATCGTCCAACATCAGCAATGAGCCTCGACGAGACATTCCAGGTTGAATTAAAAAGTGCCTCAAAGTATGCGAGAAGAACTGTGTCGTGGAAACAGAAACGTTTCATCAGTGCTGCAGATATTAATAGACTGAAATGAGCTTGAGTCCTTACGTCCGACTGAAAGAACAATCCTGTCAGAGCTCGCCACATTTTTCCACATGATTCATTGCATTTAGGTGTTCTCGCTGCAATATGTCCTGAAAGAATAACAACTGCAACTGTGGTGAGAACCATTAGAGAAAAAAAAATAAAATCATACAAGCATGAAAGATAACCACCCCTCACCCTCCCAAACACAGAAGTAAAAAAAAAAAAAAAAATCAGCTGCCAATCCCACTCGACCCATTTCTGGGGAATGCAGCTTGGTTTCATGTGCACCACTGCTTGAATATAAAGAAATGAATGCATCAGCGACACACAAAAAACAGAATGATCAGCTTTCAGCGACCAGGCAGCCAAAACCACCAGTGGATAAAGTGAGTCCATCTGGTTGGAACCGAGAAAAAAAACAAAACACACTGAATGAAAATGCTGCATCCCCCCCCTCTCCACTAAAATAACCTTAACACACACACACACACACACACGGCACCCAGTGCTTTTCTGAGGGGCCAGGTGCCTCATGTAGATAAACCAAATGAAGAATCTGTCGTTACACACCGCTGAAACAACAGTCACGGCGGCGGCGCAGGAGCGCCACACACACGAGGAGGGCAAACGCAGCTGTCCTCCTTTCCACCGAGACACAGGGCGCATTTACAGGGCCGAGGGCCAGTTGCTTTGCCGAGGTATTTCTTATTGGTCGGAGCGTCCCTGCTCCTCTCTGAGTGGGGATCGGGCTCTAAGTCCTCTCTGTGTGTAATGAGATCTCTATCAGAGGGGAAACATGATAGGAGTCTGAAGGAGGGTTGGGTTGAGGGGTGTGGGGTGGGGGGGCAATCTGGGAGGCAGAGACTGGGAAGGTGAGTTTCGGCAAGAAAGAATCAGGGAGGGAAAATAGGAGTGCAGCGTCACCCCGGAAGAAAAAAAAACAACCTTTTTTTTCTTCCAGTCCCCAAAGTTTCGTCCAGGCTCTCTCGCTCAACAGGTTGCGTCGGTTTCTCGCTTTCCTGCTGTTGTTTTAAGACCTGCCACTGAAATCAGTGCTACATTAAGACGGCGTCACCGTGGATCTCAGAGGCGACACCAAAGAAACCTTTAAATATTTGGCTTTGACAACAAAGGCAGAAACTCATTCTGTTTTTATAAATCCAAAGCAAAAATAATGCCGTAATGATAGCAGTTATTCTATTTACGGGACGGAAAAAACTAATAACGAAACAAAACTAACAGAGACTAATTATAGCTAAACTGCTCCAGAGCAGAGCTAACAGTAAACTTGCAGCCACATCAACCCAGAAATGACACAATATTATTTTTTCTGGTCTGGGGGAGGGAAAAAAGTAAACAGGGCTTGATAAATATCAGAGCACTAATCAAGTTCAGCTTAATCTCCAAGCCACTGGAGCAAAAGCAAAAAAAAGCAACTGATGCAAAAGCACCAGATGAGGTCAACGGCAAACACACACAGCAGAGAAGGGGAAGAAACCCACAGCGAGCGTCTGTAAGCGACGCCAAAACGCGTCCGTCTACTCGTTAGTTTTCGTTCCTCTGTGGGGCCTCGAAACCAAAAAGTGCCTGCAAACCGTTCCCGGGTTTTACAGACGTGTGAGGAGGTCAAAGCTAGAGCAGGAGGCTTTTTAAAAAAATTTTTAAAAAACTGCAGAGGTGTGTCGCCTCCCTGTTCACTGTCTGCTGATCTGCCGCCGACAGGCCGAGGCAGCCGAGGGGTCATGAGGTAAATATTAGCCGAGGAGGGTTAGAGGACTGAGCAGGAGCCCCTCTCGGCGACCTTGTCAGATTATTGTTAAATTGGCATCACTGTGACATTCCTGAGGACGCCGAGAGAGAGAGAGAACGAGTCAGTGTGTGTGTGCGTGTGTGTGTTTACGTCGTCGCTCACAGAGGGCTCCGACCCAAACGGATGGGACGTGATTAGTCATAACAAAGTGACATTTTCTGGGGTAATCCCACTCAGCTAAATGAGAGCTAATCCGATTTGTTCCGATCAAATGTTGGGGGCGCTTCTTTTACCGGCTTGGGAAAGTTGACACATCCAGTCTTCTTCTCCACGCCTGCACCCCTCTCCCCCTTTCTCCACTCTCCCCCTACTCCTCTAGTCACTCATCCAAAGTCAAATTAAATATGAGAAAGGTCTCATGCATCCTGCAGCCAAACGAAAAGTCTACAACGTTACTTCTTATTATGTTTTTCTTTCAAGTCAGCAGCGCCGCGGCGAAGATATATGTTGCCTGTTCAAGCATGCTGGGGGGAAAATCAATTAAGCAAGCCCCAGTCATTGATAATGCTGCTGCTGAAGCTGGAGTGATTGCATCCTCACATGAAAATCCATAAAGGAGATGCACATGTGAAAAAGTGCACACACACATATATATATGTATGCACACACCCCAGTGGCCTGAACCTGCTCCTGCTGCTGCTTCCCAATACTTTGCCTCATAACTCAAGGCCTGCAGGGAAGCGCTGGTATTGTTAGACCGTGCGTGCATGTGGCACAGCGCACATGCAGAGGAGCTAAGTTAATTTATTAGCTGAGGCAGCAGAGCTCCCCAAAGCAGGAACAGGAAGTGAGGCGTCGTAAATCTGGATAAGTCGCCAGATAGCGCGGCGCGCTGTACGTTTCTATAGGTGTTCTCCTCCTATTATCACCACAGAGCAACACAAGCAGAGGAGACGGAGGGGGGGGGGAGTTTGCAGCAGCAAGCAGGGAAGACTGATGCTGATTGCGGCGCATGTATCCCGCTCCTTTATTGCCTTCTCGCGGCGTCTAGCTGATGGATACGTTTCACAAGGAAAACAGGTTTGTCTTTTTTTTTTGTTGTTGTTATTGTAACGTACTCCAAGCAAACACACACACACACACACACACACACACACTGAGAGAGAGAGAGAGAGAGAGAGAGAGAGAGCAAGATAATTGTCTATTGTTTTCTGAGCGGAGCAGCAGCAGGATAATTAGCTTGAGAGAACACTTTGCAGAGTGCATTATTGTTCCACTGTGAACTTTATGAAATATTCAGCCGGCGTTGGGGGATTTTTACAAGGAGCAGAGAGAGAGAGAGAACAGATGGAGAAATGATCTTCAATATCCTCCTCAAAAGCAGCGTGGTAACCTTCGGAGACATTCTCTCCAGGTGACATCATCAATCAATAAATGTCTCCTCTCTTCCTTTCTTTCTTTTTTTTTGATTAAAAGTTTGTGGCAGCGTGTGGCTGTGTGTGTGTGTGTGTGTGTGTGTATGTATATATATATATGTGTGTGTGTTACAGGCATGGGCTACCCTGACGTTTTCCATCCTATAATTAGTTTTATTCCAAATCCGCAACAATTGAAAACAAACACAAAAGAAAAAGATCAAAATGCCTTGATTTGAAACATAAAAGACAACAATTATTCATGCTGATGCAAATTAAGCAGAACATTAAAGTCGTACTATTTAATGGTTGCTTTCATTTAGATGCATAGATTTATGGAAAAACAGACAGAAACACCCATTTAAATTCGGAGTAGTTTTCAAATTAAAGAGCTTAATGTGCAGAGCTGTGAGTGATTCATAGAGCAGTGGCTCTTCAAGTCTGAAGGTCCAAACCTGATTGGGTCGGCTCGTGTTGAACACGTCCTTTTGCTTTACATTTGACTGCAGACTTACAAAACGACCCAAACTGCACTTTTTTTAACAACACTTGGTGACCCCAGGCGCCTCCATTTCCTGACAGAAAATTCCAATTTTAAATGAAATTTACTGAACTTAAATTAAGTTAAACAACTTTTCATGCCTCAACAAATAAAAGTGCCTTTTTTCTTTGCACACGATGTAATAACGAGAAATGAGCCACAAGACACTGTTACAGCAAGAGTGAAAAATGGCTCCCTCAAAGACGGCTGAGTAAACCTTGGCCCCAATGAAATCTTTTTTCTTCTTCTCCTTTTTAATTCCACTTTCATTTTTCCACAAATCACATTTTGCTCGACATGCCATTATTTTCCGTAGCAAGATTTTCAGGACCTTTTGTGACTGAGAGTACTTCCAGCGAGTCGAGTCTGCCTGTCTGTTTGTCTGTCTCATGGGAGTCTCGTACCTTCCTATCGGCCAGCTGACCGGCAGTACGTAGCAACAGGTGGGCTCCATACTCCTCAGGGCCAGACTCTCTCTGACCTCTCATTTAAAAAAAGGATTTTTAAGCTGCATGCATCCAAGCTGGTTTAGCTTCAGGCTCACAATGTAACAGAGTTAAGACTCGTGACCCCAACTTAGCCGAGTATATTCCTAAATCGTTAAAATCACAGCACAAACAGACAATATATTGATTTTTTTTTTATCTGCAGATTGGTAGAGTTAAGGACCTTTCCAAGAGAAGAATCAATATGAGGAAGTCAGGATTGAACCCACAACTTTCTAACTGCAAGATAATAACTCTCCCTACCGAAATCAAGCAGGATAAATATTCTGGATATTTAATTGAATTCCTGAAGCGAAGCTCCAGCAGTTCCAAAAGCATCCGTCCAATACAAACTTGTTCCAAGTTGGCGCTAAAAATCTGGTGAACTGCTACTTTAAACCATTTTAAAATCCCCTGAATTCACGCTGGACGGCTTTTAAAACGTACGCAAATTCTATAAACGCAGATTAAAGCTCAACTTATCTGTACAGCGCCAAATTCCACAAAAATGGTGCGCTTGGGCGCTTTCCAAGTCACATTCAGCTACACAGAATTCAGATTCAAATAAAATTCCCTCCAATGCGGTCCAGAGCGTGCAGTCAGATTGAGATCAGTTCACAAACGGTCCAGTTCAATCCAACTTGTAGTACGGATCATGAAACACCAATCGGCAAATAAATCGTCTAGGTGACTATCTGAACTCCGACGTTTTATCAAGAAGCGGGAACAGAGCTGAGGGCCTGTTGCAACAACGAAGTGCTTCTGGATACGAGGGAAAACTTTAGCTTATGAGAAAACTCAAGTGGGAATCGGTGACATCTTAAAACCTCAATACACCACAGTACTCCACATCTAGTGTGTGTATATATATATATATATATATATATATATATATATATATATATATATATATATATATATACATACTTTAGTGTATGTATATACGCGCTGCAGCCAGAGTCAAATAAAAGCTGATGGGCCGTAGTCTTGCCATTAGAGCGGTGGCCACACACACACATATATATATACGCAGCCCAGTGAACATGGCAGCAATATTCCTACTCGCTGGCTGCACAACGAGCCCCTATGACATCTGACATTTGGGGGATAAATCGTGGATTCACTTGAATGACTAAGTTCCAGTTAGAAGCCGGCCAAAGCTACTCTCCGTCTCTACAGTCCCCTGGCCTGCTTTGAGCTCAGATGAAGGTCACATACATTTTTTTTTTTTTTTTTTGTTGCAGTTTACCCTCCCCTCCCGTCTCCCGTTCTCTTTATGAACGCTTTCCAACATCATGCAAAACGCAGGAGTCACGTCTAAGTGGGTGATAATTGTTGCCAGAGCATAATGTGCTATCAGAAGTCTGGGCTCCGCTCTGCTTCTTTTTGGTGGGAATAATGGGAATTTTAAGGAGGAGGAGAAGGAGGTAAACTTGCCTTTTGCTTTCAGAAAATAAGCCTGGTACCCAGCCAGAGCAATTAAGAAAATTTTATTTTATTTTATTTTTTTAAACCATTTGCCTCTTATAAGTGAATCTCATCTTGGATTCTCTGTTGTGGGGAGTGGAAAACTGTGAGATCTAAAATACGAGGTGGCCCTCTTGTTTCAAGGCTTATATGAAAAAAGAAAGCGAAAAACAAAAAGAGAAAGAGAGAGAGAGAGAGAGAGAAATGACTGCTTCACCTTGACACATTTAGAACAGTTTACATGACTCACCCCCCACCCAAGCCCCCCTCCAACCCCTCTTTTTAGCAAATAACACCAATTACAAGGCTGTGCGAGGAAATTAAGGATAAACTTCCCAACTTCTGGAGACTGGAGTCTGAAAATAAAAGCTGCATGTAATATTGTCATAAATTACTATAATCAACTATCCATTATTGTGATTAAAGTGAAGGCCTGCATGCTGGATATTGTTTGAGCTGTGGTTGTTGGTGTTTGGGAAATTCCCCCCACTGTGGAGTAAATATATATAAACACACACCTCCCAGTGTGCAGGACTGGTAATTATCACCAAGCAAATTATGTAGAAAAAGAAAAATTATACATATATATATATATATATATATAATTTACAATATTTAGCAGAACCTCGATGCAATTTCCAACTTTTTTCCCCAGCAATTGCAGCTCCCACCCGTGCTTGTACGAAGGACTTGGGACTTACTTGGGATTCTGCGAGCTCCAAATTATAGTCTCCAGCGACTTGGCCGAGGGTAGCGCCGACCTGCACATTAGAATAAACATCCAGAGGTAATACTTCCAACATCCGAGCCCCGCCATGCTGAGGGAATTCACGCCGAGGAGAGTGAGCCGAGAAGCCGGAGCGACGGGGGCGCTGCGTCGCGCCTGACGAGCCTGAGTGCGCGCTTCGGCCCGTGGGAAGGTGAGCTCGGGATCAGTCGGGAGCATGCGAGGTCGCTGTCAGATACATGTCCCCCTGTCCGACTTCTTCTTCAGATCGTCTTCAGATCTTCCCCTTATCCAGCTATCAATATATCTATCAATCCTCTCTCTCCCCCCCCGCCGCCACCTACTTCTGCTTGTTTCGTCCTTGACTGATCTGAACCGATGTGTGCGCAGGATGATCTGGAGGAAATGAGCGTCCTGTATGACCTGTGGCAGTTTTTCTTTTCTTTCTCTTTAACCCCGTTGGGGAGGAGAGGAAAAACAAACAAAACCCAAAACAAAACGAAAAAAGAAAAACTCCAACGATTCGATCCGGTCGAGCCAATCGGTTCAAAGCTCCCCCGCTGGTGTCCGTACCTGTCGCCCGTTTTTAGCCTACAGATGACCACATTCATCCATCAGTCACAACTCCGCAGCACGCCAGGAATCTTGGAGGTCCTCCTCATTCCAGTGTTATCTTTCACTCCTCCTCCTCCTTCTTTTTTTTTCCCTATTCTTCTCCGCAAAGGAATCGGGAGTTTCTATTGTAAATATCCCTCCTGGCTCGCAGCGTGAGAGGATTGCGCTGCG
This sequence comes from Xiphophorus couchianus, assembly GCF_001444195.1. Classification (NCBI taxonomy): domain Eukaryota; kingdom Metazoa; phylum Chordata; class Actinopteri; order Cyprinodontiformes; family Poeciliidae; genus Xiphophorus; species Xiphophorus couchianus. Next base: position 23,433,129 of record NC_040250.1, on the reverse strand, counting down.
AGCAGTCTCGGTCCGCCTTCCCGGAGCGATATGCCCAGTGCGTAAAAATGCACGCCGCTCTTTGGACCGAAAGTGTAGAGGAGGATGGATCCGACCTGCGTCTGTTGGGGGTCGAGGAGTAGATCTCAATCAGCTCGGCTACATTCCCATCTTTCCGCGTTCATTTTTTCCCCCCCTCTCCTTTTCTGTTTTACCCCCCTCAAAAAAGAAAAAAAAAAATCATCTCCTTGAAAAGACTCGGGTGGACGCTTGTATGTATGTATGTGTGTGGAGTGTGTGCGTGTGTATGTGTGTATATGCAACAGCCCGAGCTCGGCTTGGTAACTCGAGCCGAGCGGAGTCGCAGGCAGGCAAAGGCGGGCGGGGACGGCCCACAGCGTGCGTTGTGGCCAATCACGGCGCTCTGTCCGAAGTTGGAAGCAGGAAGCGGAGGCATTTATGGGGACGTGGAGGGTTGGATTGGAGAAGGAGGAGGAGGAGGAAAATGGGTTAGGGAATGGTGGCGGCGGCGGCGGCGGTGTGGGAGGGTGTTATTAAGTTGACCCTCCCGCTTTTCACCCCCCAACCAGCCGCTTCGGCCGGAGCCATTGACCCGAACTGAAACGGACTTTGGAGTTATTCGTCAAAACTGAAAGCAGAAGCGAGTGGTGGGATAGGCTACTGGAGTAAAAAAAAAAAAAAAAACAAGAAAAAACTTTGGCCCCATTTAAATAAGAGAGGGGAATTGATCATAAACGAGCTACTTATGTCATAAACGTCTCAGTTATATTGTTTAATGGCTCTGATTGTGCTGACCTTGATCATCACCATCATCATAAAAAAAAAGGCAAATGTGTTTATGATTTTTTTTTTTTTTTTTTTTTTTGGCGCATATAAAGCAACTTTACAGTTTGCAGTGCAGGGGTTACAGTACCTGTTAGTTTGATTGCCTCTTTTCTCCTCTCTGAAGGGAATGATGATTAATGGCCTCTTTGGCTCTCTCGCTGTTTGTCCTCTTTGGGGGATAATGAACTGCATGAGAACTTCGTCTCCCAGCGTCAATAGACAATAGGCGGCCGGTAGCCCTGTAGTCACCGAGCCATTCATTCACTGAGGAAGAAATGCTTGACACATAATTGATCATGTCCATGTCTGTGCCCCCTTTGTGTGTGCGATTCTTTCTGTTGCCTTGCATTTATGCAAACAATGCCGCCCCCTAACGGTGGCAACAAAAACGCGTCGGGGCTCCCACAGAGAGAGGAGAGAGATTTGGAGAGGAGGGGAGAAGGGAGGGCTGGGATATTTTGTAATTGGGAGGAAAACAGACATTTTTAAGAGGTGCTCTATGCTTCCTAAAATTATGCTTCTTTTTTTTTTTCTTCCAACATCCTGTTGTCTGCAGACAGCCCATAAATCTTTGTGAGACAATAAGCTCAACACATGCTTCACGCTCCATACACTATAATTATCTGAGGGTATTTATATTTGTGTGTTTTTCCAGTGTGGGAGACCTGCTAGATTCTGTTATAGATTCTTTACCTCAGGGTAGCTGTTGAATCCACAGCAGAATCGAACAGGTTGCTGGACAGCGTGGCATTTCCTGACTACGGGGATACGCGGTACGGCGCCTTGCCAAAGCAGTTGGACCCCAACTGAGAATTTCATCAGGGTTTTACCTGACAGACAGCAAGAGACCATTCCGAAGTGAAAGGAAAAGGTCTGAAGGATTCTTTTACCAAGTAAAAACACATAAATGTGTACTTAGGAACATAGCAAGCGTGGGGACGATAATGGATGGAGCTAATGCTGCATTCCAGTTGCCTTGGAAGCTGGAACCCGAAGTTGGTTTGACGTCATACCCGAGGTAACAGCTTTCTAATTAAGATGTCAGAATTTCGACATGGCGACGCCCATAAACATTGTTTGCAGTATCTCTTGCAAACATCATTTTAGGCTTTACTTTTCATACACAAACATCCCTTTAATTTGCTCCGTTTATTGTTGCAGACGCTACATGCAACACTGATTATAGACACACTCTTACATGTGTGTCTTGTAAAATAAACACTTTTCCACCACATCAGCTCACCATTGTTGATGGAAGGAAGAGGAAAAGCTGAAACGAAGCGAAGTGGACTCTAGTCGGAGTTGCTCCCAGTTTCCCAGTGGGAAACCTGACTATGGAGGGCGATTCGGTTGATTCTTTTTCGACTGGGAAGTCGGAATTTCCCAACTGGAGCGCAGCATTAATACGTGCCAATAATGGAAGAAAATTTGTTCAAGGCTGCAACAGACTAGAAAGTCCTGTGACCAGAACTGCAAAAGAATTGCTTCGATGGCCCAGTCAAAGCAGTCAAATGAATCGAGTTGAACATCTAAGGGCAGATCTTAAAATGTACTGTGTGGTTCATCGATGCTCTCCATCTAATCTGATTGAGTTTGCAAGGGAAAAAAAGGACACTGTAGATGTCTAAAGCCCTAAAGATTTGTAGTTGCAACCACAACAATAGCTGGCTTTAGAAAGTATTGACTGAGAGGGGATTACAAATGTACGCCGCAGATTTTCAGATTAAATTTGTAAAAAAATAAATTGAAAACCTTGTGCCCTTATCCTTTTTCTTACCAATCTTGCACGACTTCTTTTGGTCTTTCACATTATACCCCAAACAACTACAATGGAAGTTGGTGGATGGAATTGCCCCAGCGTATTTATACTTTTAGGTTTCACTTGCAGTGGGAGCATCCACGGTTCGCCGCGCCGGCGACTGCTGTATCATGGCTGCATCCACAGCAGTGGCAAAACACAGTCCGGTTGCCACAGAGCGAGACGTTCACAGAACTTCTGGGATTCCTGATAACTCATCGGCCAATCAGTTAGTCACAGTTGGACACCTGATCTGCCGTGACCCAAAGAGATACCTCCGGTTTTGGGGCTCTGATGTGATGCCACAGCTGCAGCCGAAGCTCCCCAACCGATTGGGACACGACTTCAACAGGGATGGTGATGTACGCGAGTTTCCGTTTGTCAGGAGTGGTACCAAACAGCAGCTTCGTAGTCCAGAAACAGCTCAGCGGCAGTGTGCAATTTTACAGAGATTTGCCTCGGGAACAAGTGAGAGTGATCTGCAGCAGCAGTGTGGCAGTAGCACCGCAAACATCTAAGGACAAAATACCAGCACAGTCACTACAAGAGGATTATAGCAAGTGACAGATGGACTGTTCATGTATTTTTCAGAACTGTATACTACAGGCTTTATTAAACAGGGGAAACAACACAGAAGATGTGAGGACAAGCGGGGCTATTGTCCACACTCAGTCCCATTAGGAAGCTTCTTTCCACCCTTCAGACTCTCTATAGTAGCCGGTGCATTTTCAAAGAGTGAGATCATCATGTTAATTTATCTTTATGCCCCTATAAATAGCCAGGTTGCACTTTAATATCGCTGCTGCCTGAAGAGCGCAGCTGTTTGGGTCCGTTGGGGGAGGAGGGGGTTCACGATGGAAAGTTTTGTGTGCTTCTGCCCAAACGATGAGAAAACATGCCTTTGGACGAGAAATCCAACAGCTAAAACATGCCGACTGCCAGCGGCCAGATGCTAGGCAGACCTGGTGTTTGCTGACTTTTTGACCTTTGATTTATAGTTACAGAGTGCAGCTGAGGGTGATTAGAGTGTCACCATTTTGGGCATTATTTTTAATCCAAAGTGCACGGGGTTTGCTCCGTATATTGGATGAACGTTAGCACTGGTGGAAGCGATCATCCCGAGAGGGACATAAATATGCAGAGGCTATTATTATTATTATTATTATTATTATTTTTTGGTCTTGGCTCAAGGCAAGTAGATAAATGGCCGTCGAGAGTCACGAACGTCAAAAGTCTAACAGTCTTGGCTGAACTCGGCGACGACTGTATCTGTTGCAGATTTTTGGGGCGCTTCGTCCAAGACTTGTCAAGCCGTTTCGCTATAAGCCAAAAAGAAAAAAGAAAATAGTGTTCTTTTTCCTCCATGGAGAACCAGAGAGGCCGGGAGAAGAGGTGACGAGGGGGTTAGGACACACTTGTTTAAACAAGTTAAAGATTAAGATGCGTTAATGATGAACATCCTGATGATACTGTGATAGGAAATGGTAAATCTTCTCTAGTAACTGTTATCTTAGTCGCTGATGTTTAACTTTCTGGATCCTTTTTTAATTCTCTTTAATGCCCCTCGCTCAAAATTTGAACAGTCCTACTCATGCTCACAACTCTATTTTAGACCAGATTAATTTATCTGAAACACCAGTTTTCTCAATCGTCTGTATTGTTCTAATGAGGCCACTGTCTCTTCCAAAACAGCCCCTGCATGAAATGTCCACTTTACCCAAGCTGGTCGTCCTGCAGGGTTAAAAATTGCTCAGAGCAGGCAGCTGCTAAGTCTTTGTTTGTGGTGTGCATAAATGGTCACTGTGTGAGGATTACACTGAAGAGTTTCAGGATGATAAAGATAAGTTAAAGTAGAAAAGCCAAGAGCTTAAACAAGGGTTTGCAATTCACGCTCTGGGCTTAGGGAGTTATTTTCGGCGAGGGCTTAGCAACTCTAAATGTTTTTCATGTTCACAAAAAGCAACATAATACAAGTGGAGAGGAAATGCGCGATGCTTTTTATATGTTTTCATAGTGACGACCCTACAAGGAAGAGGGTACAGACACTGTAAGGCTGGAGGTTTTAGAAGCAGTTGATCATTTTTGTATGTTTATGGTCACAAACTTCCCCTCCCTGTAACTTTGTTTGCAGGGATCATATCCAAAAAGATTTTAAAAAGACATCCAAGTGGGAGGAACTAACAATCCCATAATTTTTAGGAGCTTTACAGTAAAATGTTTCTTTAAAAAAAACAACTATAAAACCTTTTTTTTTTTTTTTTACCATTTCACATTGTTATTATGACGAAGTAACACTTTAGTTTAAGGGTTTCCACGCTTGCCCAACCAGGTTTCTGTGCCGTTTTTCATAAGAAATTGGTTTGTTTTTCTGTTGAAATGTCATCTTTGATAAAAGTCTATCAGCAGCCCACATCTCAGGTTGAGATATTTGCTCAACCTACTTACCCAAATCCCTCACATTGTGAGGACATCCCATGTCCACACAACCCTCTTCAGGTAAGCTCAGATTTTGTCAGATGTAGTTCCGCTCTTGCCTGAAGCTTTCCACAGCACGGTAGTCTTCAGGTTGCATTATGGATTTTGATTCAAGCTCACTCTCACTGTGTGACGCTGCAAAACGCCTAAAATCTCGCGTTAGTAGAAATTATCACAGCGTCTTGTGTGAAGCCACACAAGACGCTGTGTTCTCGAGTTCATTGCTTATTTTCTCAGTCAAGCTATTTCTGTGTTCGTAACGTTACGTTGGTGGAGGCAGCCAGGAGTGCCTGTCTGTCGGGTCACCTGTCCCATCTCCATTGATTATCTGTCAAATGAGATCTGAAATAACTCCAAAATTAACAACTTTATTCCCTCGTTTCTTTAGTTAAGTCTTTTTAAAATACAGCATAGTAGTAGCATCTACTAGAAAAGGATTCTAGTAGATGCTACTACTTCCTCAGATCAAAATGTTTTGGCCTAACACTATCTTTTGTGCGTCATTCGTCGACTTTCTTAGACTTGTAATTGCAAAATATGTCACTTGTCATGTTACTTGTCATGTTTTAAAAATGTATGTAGATCAAATACACAAAGAACAAAGTGTAAACCAAAGTGAATGTTCAGAATGACGTCCAGTCCACTACCTTTAGTTAGCTTTGGCATATTCAGAGATATGAGTCACTGACCAGAAGCTGACGTTCAATAAAAATGCAAAAAAGTACATCAGAGATTGTATTTCCTCCACAAATTCATTCAAGTTGGTGTGTCTAAAAAGCTGATGATCATTGTCTACAATTCTGTGATGGAATCTGCCCCTGCATTTGCTTCTATCACCTGGTTTGGCAACATAAGAGCAGGAGGCAAAAGCAGGACAAAACAAATGGTAAAAAGGCAAAATTTTCTGAACCAAAGTACCTGATTAAACAGGAAAATCTTTAATAAACGTTGTCACACAGAAGGCAAATAACCACTTCACTCAATCACCCATTTCATGGCGCATTTGAGCTCCTGCCATCTGGAAAGAGATTCAGACAGCCTAAATCAAGGACCAAACAGATGGAAAAACTCTTCTCTTACTCAGGCCATTATTCAAATTACATCTAAACTGTGATTGGGTGAGACTGCGTTGTCTTTTTAGTCAGATCACTTTTTGAGGGGATATTTGTGCAGAAATTTTCCCGGCGCTCTATTTTGGGCTTTTGCCAATGTTGTAGAGTGATTGCGTTCATGATTTTCCCCTGACTGCGAGGAAAATTTCCCAACGGAAACAACAATAAAGTCATTCTGATACTGATGAAGGTTGATTATGATGTGATAGGACAAGGGCTGACAGCTATATGTGGAAGATAAGTAGTGCATAAAGTTCCTCTTGCTTTGTTGGACATCAGCTTTCACAGATGGGATGGTTTCTTAAATTACAGCGAGTCAATTCAAGTATTGGTGCTTTTAAAAAGATGGATGGAGAATGTTCTGGTGTGGATTTGCTACTTGTTGTAACTAGTAACAATACTTCCTAATAACAGTCTATCTCTCCATATTTCCCACTAGAAAATGTGATCCAGCCCAGTGTGGATTGATAATGTGTCACTTCTTTATCAAGACTCAGAGTGTCTGCGTTCCCATTAACCTTAAAATTGCGCAGTTTGACATTTCGAAAATAAATTTGCCTAGTAGAAACGTGGCAATTTCGTAAAAACTCTTGTTTTTCTATGTAAAGTTTTGGCACTAAGACGAGGTTGTTTTACGACCGTATCGAAATTAGTGTGTTTTGCAAAACTGAAATGGAAACATTTTTTTCGTCTCCAATGAGTCAACCAACAACAGGATGTTACTACTGACGGAAATGACTAAGAAGATGACAAGAAGTGAGGATGATGTGTTTTTTTTTTTTGATGACTTACTCACATAAACGAGTGTATTTACATCTGATTTTAATTGCATTTCTTTTTTAATGGAAAAACCACAATTGAGAATTTTTTTCAACAAGGTTTTACGCACATTTGTAATGGAAACATAGCTACTGACGTGTCATACATCGCCAGCAATACTGATCACTATTCCTACTTTACTGGGTATTTTTATGGCATTTCCAATAATGAGCTCAGAATATCCGACTTCTGAATACGAGGAGAATGCGGTTTCACAACAAGATGGGCTGATTGTCACGACCGAGACGAAACAATCAGGCAACTGCAAGAGAGGAACACTGATCCTACAGACACCATGCTGTTGAGTGGTGAATAACCTGCAGGTGTGACATCTCACAAGGAGTCAACCCCGCTGCTGTGAAAACGGGAAAACAGAATCAACCACCTCAGGATTATAACATCACAAGGCTTCAACAGAAAATGAATAAAAAGCCAAAGTCTAAAAAGGAAAAAAAAAAAAAAGACTTTGAAAGAACTTTAGAAAGCCTGAAAAAGTATTGATCAAAACAACTTTCAAAGATTCCCAGCATGCCTGGCTCATTGGGAGCAAAATCTAAGGAAATGAGTCGTTTCAACCATATTATGCTTGTAACAGAAACCTTCTTAGCCATATATATCCAACAGTTTCACAGACAGAGGGACACTAAAACTAAACTTGCCAGATGTTAGCCTCCCAGAAAAGTACTTAATAATAATATACAGCACTGAAACGGGAAATCCTCTCCATCTGGGATTGATAACACAGATATTTCACTTTTTTTCTTTTTTGCAAGATCTCCAACTAGCTACCAAAAATATTCCGCAACAATGTTTAGTTCGCTCAATAGTCTTTTGCCATGACTCCTAAAGCAACACAAGTCTGCTGTGTTCTCAACTTCAAGTCCAAATTGAACCCTGCTGAGGACACGGATGCTTCTCATTTTGATATTTACTCTGAAGCCATGATGACATCATTATTCCTGGATGAAGCCTCTGTTTGGCGTGTTGTTAGTCCAGCAACCACAAAGTGAAAATAAATCACAGCTGAAGTGTTTCGCTCTTGTTCTTAATCTGCTCCTAATGAATTCTGGCCCGTTTCCCTCTGTGATCCTCGGGCCAGGCGTGGTAGGAACTGAAAGTGCTGCGGCCTTGGTGGCGTTACGGGGGCCTATCGACGGGCCGTGGATTCAGGAGTGAGTGGGGACGGTCTGGCATGCACGGGGTTCAAGTGGTCAGCCATCATTATCTGAAAAACGATGGGAGGATCCGGATGCGATCAATACCCAGCAGCCATTAACCAGAGAGACTACACAAACCCCGCAGAATCGCACAAACAGAATATGACTCCCGTCCGGCTTCACGGCCGGCGAAATCTCGGCTGAAGGGAAACGCGAGGAGCATAAAGACAAACAAGTCAGATCCATTCCAAACACCAGCACCAGCTGAGGCAGTGGGAAAAGGCGGCTAATGTAAACGGGCTATTTTGGGAAGGGCTGACACTTGAAGGCTGCTGTATGAGCCGTTCATGCTGCTTTTGATTTAACAGCAACATCAGCGAGGCCAAACACAACAGCCGGGGCATCCGCAGACTTACATTTCCTGTTTGCGGTTGGCTTGATTGCTGCCCAGACGTCTTCCTCCTCTCTCCCTCATCTCTTTTATTCGTCTCAGTCATTATGACTGACAGGAAAGCTCTGATTACAGACAAATAACAGTCTGTGCTAAACAAGTCCTGCCTGATTTAACAACCCAGCCTTCTTCTTCTTCTTTTCTCCTCTCCGCTCTCCCTTTAACGAGAAGAGATGTTTCATGTGGCAGTTCTTGTTGACACATAAACACAGGGGAATGTTGATAAGAATGCTGATTAGTAGAGGAATGGGCTCCTCCTATCTTAAGCTGCCACATTATACCATCCCAGCTTATCAGATTAGATTTGATTTTAGGGAGAAATTGTGTTAGTCACTGAAGAACAAGGCAACTCTCTGTGGAAAAGAAAGTCAGAACACAGATGGTGTACATACAGTGCCACGTAGTTTTCAACATTTTGTCAAAACTTTAATATCTACTGAGGATCTTCTGAAAACATTTGAAAACAATTTTCAAAATGTCTTTCAAATTAAAACCTGAAAAGTGTGGCATGCATTTGCACTCAGCTGCTTTTACTCCGCTCTCTCCCTAAATAAAAATCAACAAACTGCCTTCAGAACTCAACTAATAAGTACATTTCTGTGCAATTTATCCTTATTATAGAAGTACGACTTAAGCCTTAGGTCAGGGTTAGGCCGTAAATAAGCATCCCAAGCTCTGAACATCTCACAGAGAACTGTTCAATCCATCATCTGAATATGGAACCTGCCAAGACATGGCTGTCCATCTGGACAGATATACTGCTCAGGTGGAACATTCTCTCCATCCAACTGTTAACTCTGCACTCTTAAAACATAATTTAAGACTGGAAAATATTAAATCAAGATTTTTTTTTAAATCATTTTTATTCCAAGTTACAAGATGTCCAATTTGGTACAAGTTACGTAAAGAAGACATGTGAAACAAGGTCCTCTAGTCAGACAAGAACAGAACATTACAAATAAATCTGAACATACCATTCACATTGTGTAGACTTTTGTTTATAGTTTTGTTTTTTGTTTTTTGGTTGAGGCGTTGCATGTTAATAATTGTTCCATCTGGAAAAGGATGCTGTGCAGCTGGAGGGATTTTTGCTCCTGCTTTTATATTTTCTGACAGTTGTTATGATGCCTAATTGTGGCAACAAGGTATATTTACAACTGGAAGCAGTTGATTAGCATCTCAAAAGCTCAAACATTACCTGAAGTGTGGCCACAAATCCCAGTGGATTTGACAGAAGGCTTTATGGATGCAGAGCAAGATCAAAGAGCAGCGAAAGAAGAAGTTCAAACTCTCTCTTCCATCGATTATTATGGGAAAACATCATGTTAACAGCTTCAACATCTCTCTGCCCGGCTTTTTAACTATGGTGCATTCACACCAGCCCTGTTTAGTCTGCTTCAACCGAACTCTAGTTCCTTTACCGAGAAAGGTAAAGGAACCTTTCTAGCCTCCACAAACGCCTCATTTGTGGAGCCGTGAATCCGCAATCGAACTCTAGTTGCAGACCAAAAACACAAACGCTGGTTCACCTAAAACGTTTTTAGGTCTCGATTCGGTTAAATGAACTCTAGCTCAGTTGCATATGTGAATACAAGCAGACCGGTGACCTCCCTAAAAGCAGGAAGAGACTATAGCGCAGGGCATTCTGGGTAAATACAACCTAAACAAACAAACAACTCTAGCAATCGCGGTAGGTAGAAATGGCTAGTACTGTTTTACCAAAGTCAAAAGAGAAATCCTGCAACCACTAAAATCTGATGCTACTCCATTTTTGTTTTCAATTTGTGAAGAAGGAAGTTGTTGTTCTTCCGAGCTTTTTGTGTCGTTTATTTCAGTGGTTGCAGCGCCACCACAAGTAGGGAGGTCAACAAGTTTTTTTAAAGGATTAGGTTTTTTTGACAATGCAATATGAAAGCGAACAGCACCAGATGAAAGTGCAACAAATGTAATTTTGGTGTCCAACTGAACTGAGTTTACTGGACTGTCAGGTGTGATAACACAAAAGAGAAGCAACAAACGCAAATGAGGTGGAACAGCAGCACTTACCAACAACCGATGGAGTAATTCAGGACATGTTACTGTAGAATATTGTTTCTGCTGAATGGATCCTGAACTATTGAGCTGTTAGGTTGTCAAGTTATTGTCAGCAGCAGTCTTCAGTCAGAGGCTTCTTCTTCTTCCTGCCCACAGCATCACCATCCACAGGGACTCTAAAGATGCTGTAAGACATCAGTTACACTATTTAATTTTCCTTTGGGATGAACAACATATTTGTAAGTTGAATTTGAACTGAACTGACAGCGATGCGCAATGTTAGTAAGTAAGCAAACTTTTTTTTTCATAAGGCATCTTTCAAAGGTAAAAAACTAACGTTTCATAGTAAAATTAGACTTTAAAATAAAAACACTGAAGCTAAAACAGAAAAGCTTAAAAGTAGAAATAAAACAGCATACAAATACATACAGCTGAAAAACAGTTTAATGATATTAAAAACCTATTTAGCCAGTTAAAAACCTCGCAGAGTTCTACAATCTCTTTTTATAGAGGGACCTAGCAACACTGTTTACAAGTATCAGCACTTACATTCATGCAGGTGACAAGACCTGACTAGTTTTAAAAGCATCAAAGAATAAATCACATTTTAAAAAACTGCTAATAAAAAAAATTGCCTGTCTGAATAAATTTGTCTTTATAAAACAGCTGCTTTTTAAAAGAATAGACAGAATCAATATAGTACAAAGATGGAAGCAATGCGTCCACAGAGTTGGGTCCAGTGCTCTAAAAGATTTAGTAGATCTTGTCAGACCTGATGGGAAGACAGATGAAACTAAATCCAATTGAATCTTCGAAGAAAGCCTGTAAGAGGCTGCAAAAGACACAGTCAGAGCTAACATGGAATGATTTAAGTCAAACTATATTGATTTCTAAAAATGGCCCAGTCAAAATTTGGGACCAAATCTAGTTGAGAGTCTCTGGTAAGATGTTGGCATTGCTCTTTTCATAGAACCTCCCCATTCAGTCTGACCGAGATTAAGGTCTTTTGCAAAGAAGAATGGGAGAACGTTTCTGTCTGGTCAAATTTATGCCATTTTCCTCCCCAGAATGTTGAAAACCATCATTTTCCTTCCAAATTCCACCACATTGTCTCACCCAAAATCCCAATAAAAACACATAGAAGTTTGTGATTGTAAAAGTGAAAAAGACAGACTTGTACTTCTTCTGGCCGCTGCATGTTGTCAACTCACTCACTTGGTTATTTGTTGGTATTTTGTAGACCTACTGCCTGGAGGCTTAGAAGAAGAGCTAAACGGATAGAGATAATATGCCAAATGTTGGCCTGAAGGTGGGAGGGGGGGTTGTTCTGTCCATCCTAATAGAATTACAAACCACTGATAGATGAGTTCTTTCTCCGGGCTGCTTGTCTGTCAAACATTAGGTCACACTCGGCTTCTAGACTCAGAGGGGTGGTTGGGTAGGAAGGAGGATGGTGGGGGATGGGAGGGAGCTAATGGCATGTAGAAGAAAACGTCTGGAGAGGTGCCCCACTCCCTGCCAAGAAAATGAGGGCAACAAAAGTGGGAAAAGGGTCTAGAAAGCAAGAGGAAAGGGTGAAAAAGAGAGGGTGGGAGTTGGTGAAAGAGAGCAAAATGAGTGAGGGTGGGGGGTTAAAGAAAGAGAGGAGAGTGAGAAGGGTACAAAAGGGTGCATTTGAATCGGCTCTAATTAAAGCCTGTGTGATGGACAGGACCTGCAGACGTGCTTGCTTTTTCTTTTTCAGCGTGTGTGTGCGTGAGCAGGGAGACGGTGTGATGATGGGAGGGGCCCGGCCCCAAGTAGAGATGTCTACTGCCAGCAGCCTGAATGGGACAAAGACCTGAATAGAAACTTCAAAGCGACCTCTGTGAGCTCACCCTCCAACTCTCTCCCTCTCCTTCGCAGTCCCTTGGCTCGGCGTTGGTCAACAAGCTCCCGTTGGAGCAGACGCCGCCTGTGTGATTCTGTTTGCCGGCCTGTTATTTTTCTTGACAGCTACAGGCGATCCCTGGCAGCTAGTTTAGATTTCAAAGCGTGTCTTATGTGGGGATGTGTGCGCCGGCTGGAAAGAGCAAACTGCAGGGATGCAGATATAATTGGAGCTGAGGATCTGACTCATTGCTCTCCCCTTTTTGAACCGAGCACTGGCTCTCTTAATGCAGCGCTGGAACCGGAACAAGTAGCCCACAGCGCTGACACGCTGAAGAAATTATTGTTGCTAAATGATACAGAGAGGTTTAGCGTCTAATTTCATCCCAGTGTCCTTACCGATTTCGCCCCGCGTTATGATCCCGCGGTGTGCGTCATCTCATTTGGCTCTGGCTCAGGGCTTGTAATGATCTCCCACTTATCACCTCTCTCGCTACAATAGATTCCCGAAGTGTCTAAGGGTGCATTCGCACCGGCCCTGTTTGGTCCGCTTTCATCGAACTCTAGTTTGATTGCCTGGAAAGTCTGGCTCGCTTGGGCAAGTGTGAATGCGCAATCAAACTCTGATGCAGACCAAAAAAGCAAATCCTGGTCTGCCCAAAAATCCAGGTCTTGATTTGGTTGAAGTGAACTTTAGTGCGATTCAATGTGGATCCAAGCGGACAAGAGACCGCTCCAAAAGTAGGAAGCAAAGGCATTCTGGGTAAATACAAATCAACAAACGTGAGAGTTTAGTGCTATCAAGAAAAATGGCTAGTAATCTTTTACCAAAGACAAAAGAGAAATTCTACAATGGCTAAAATCTGACGCCACTCCATTTTTGTTTACATATTGCGAAGAAGGTAGTTTCGGTCATGTCTTCTTCATTGGTTTTCTTGGAGTGGCACCACAGGCAAGAGCTGAACAGGTTTTTCAAAAAGTTTGCTTCATTTGACACAATGCAGTGTTAAAGCAAACCACACCAGCTGAAAATGTAACAGACGTCGTCATTTTGGTCCCCAATACACTGGATTATCAAGTGTGAAAAGACTCTAAGAGACAAGGGCCTCTGAAAATCCAGGAATTTATCCTCCCTCAGAGAAGAAGCAACTTCCTAGGAATAAGCAGGAAGAGCTAAAATTGAGGGCCAGGGCAGGGCTGAGATAAGATTTGCTTGTTTGTTTGGATATCCGTCCTGTCTGAACCCTCTTGTACCAGTCAAGCGTCAGGTCAACCATCCAAAGCTCGTGGGATCAACATGTCATTGTTGCCGCCTGGTGTTCCTGACATGTCCTCAGTGGCGTCATCACAGCAGAACATAGAACAGATTGCTCAGATCTCGGCTGAAGACCCACCAGCATCCACCTCTAATCAGAGCACCGCCCCACCGAACAACCTCATCAGGGGGCTTTTATCCCCCCCTCCTGCCGGCGGGTGCTTTGGGAAATTGTACAGGCTGTTGCAACTTTGATCACATATTTATATTCCGAGTGTAACCCCAGCAGGCAAGTCTCGCGCTCCTGCAAATGAAACATCATCTGATTGCGCTTTCATTTCACGCGAAGCGGACGAGAGCCTTTATTCTATGAAAATAAGCTTATATTCGGAGCTGTAGATAACTCTATCTGCAGACAGAATGTTATCTGTCAGCCTGATTATGTCATAGCTTTTTCAGCTGAGCGTGATTCTGTGCAGGCTATAAATAAAGAGGCTGTAAAAAAAAACCTGGAGGAGGCCCCCTCTGGCACATACACACCCCGTCACGGTGGCATGGCCTTAGAAACAAAGAGATGAGCATTATAACGCCTAATGTACGCATGCATGATTTCACAATCGGAACAAAAAAGAAAAGAAAAAAAAAGAGGCATTAGATCTGAGCACGCATTGTTGCACAAACATGTCCACAGTGTAGGTCAGAGGTTAGCTCACACTAATCACGGGCAGGAATTACACATTAAGTTTAGGCCTCCTTGCTGCCATCAGCAATCTTTAGACACAAATCTGGCTTGATCGTTCACTGCACTTCATGGCAAAACTAGCAAATTAAAGTTTATTTAATATAGCTGGTTTTAATGGAACTCTGTGCATTTTTTTTTATTAGGCTTGAGGTCCGGATTATTCCAGAAGGTTCCAGATTACTTAGTTGTGTGTAAAGTTCAGTCATCTGACCCTAAATTCAGAAGAAACAAGTTCAGAAAAAGCCTGCACGGTGATGCAGTTTGTAGAGCAGGTAGGTCCTGGGTTCGAATCCCGGGCCAGGTTCTTTCTGCACAAAGTTTTCATGTAGATAGGTATCAGCTGCCCCTGTAATTCTATAGAGATAGGTGGGTATAGACGATGAATGGAGGCAGCAAAAGTACAAAACCCTCACCGTTCATGCTCACCACGCACTGGAAACTGATGGAACACTGGTGTCCCTAGTCAGGTTTAAGCAAGTTTTACATTGCTTTGGACTGAGAGAGTCCAAGAAATAAGAACCTGCTCCAAAATGAACACCCTTACCCTTGACTGAAATATTTTTTTTATCAAACAATCATCGTGCTGGGTGATGTTTTGCCCAAACTAGCTTAAACAAAGGGAGGACTGATTTTCCTCAACTTGAGAGTTCGATGGTTGAAACTTGGACAACTGGGACAACAATGATCTCAAACATAAAGTAGACAAACATGAGGCCTTAACCATACTAAAATTTGTAGATCAATGTTTCAAATCTAAAAGAGCTTTACCAATTCTACCAAGAGGAGACAAACATCCATCTAAAAAGATACCAGAGGCCCATAGATGATGTGTGGTCAAGGTACATCTATGCAAATATTAATGGGAGTGTATGCATAAATCTGGGTCTGCATGAATAAATTCCTGATTAAATTCAGACTTGTCTGTCCAGTTTTAGCTTTGGCAATTTTTTCATGTCCAAGAACAGTTCAAATTCATCACAAAACTCCCCAAATTTATGTGACATTCATGGACATGAAGAGTGCATGTACACGTTTTCAGACTATTTCAAACCTGAAGGGACGGGGGCGGGGAAAAATCCCAAATATGAGGACGTCCTTGTTAGTAAGCAGAGCTCTCGGCTGGGATCATCAAAGCCACAGCAATTACTCCCATGCTCCTTAACTCGGGCATCAATCTGCTCTTATCTCAGCTCAATGCAGGATCAGGGAATATCAGCTCCAGCATCTGCTCCATCCGCAAACCAAGCCACTAAAAGCACAACAAAGTAGCTCTGCAGGCATAAATAGCGAAAGGAGGGGGGCCCCCGGAAGACGGACACATAACAAAAAGCAGGGTGATGAAAGATAGGCCGAGGGAGACACAGGTGTGTGTGCGTGCTGGCGTGGGTGTGTGTGTGTACGTGTGTTCTTGTTTGTCTTATTTGCCTTGAGCATTTGGGTTCAATCAAACTGGAATCTGTCCATCAGCCAGAAGAGAGAGAAAAGAAAAAGCTTCATTCAGACGGATTTCCAAGCAGTTCGCCTCGGCTCATGAGAGATTCTTCAAGGGAAATGAAGACATACGGAGAGAAGGAAAGTCAACAGCATGGGTCACGGAAAAAGGTCAAAGTTGAGCCACAACAGGCAGGAGCAGATATGAAGTTAAGACAGGCATGTCATATTTATTTGAGGGGTTAAGATATCCCCCGACTGTTTGTCTTATGAGCTTTGAGGGAACCCTCACATCAAAGCCCAGAGACACGTTTTTTACATTATGAAGCCGTTTTGCTTGGAAAAGTCAGGCGATCCTGATTCTGTTATGGGGAGCAAAGCTGCTCCAACACCTGGCTGGAGTGAGAGCTGGGCTGCATGAAGTGGACAGCAAACTATTTTTAGGGAGGATGTTTATTTTCCTCCCTGTCCGACCGAAGCAACATCTTTCATTCCGACCTCTTTATCGCAGCTGTGACCCTGACTTCCCTCCTCCTCCTCTTTCTTCTCCGACTGTTCCATCTCCTGTACCTCCTTGCCCTCTTTTGATTCCCCTTTTTTCTCTCTCCCACCTTGCCCTCGTTTGAGCCGGAATAGTCGGTCGTGGCGCTTCCTCTGAATTCAAATGCTGCCACATCTAAAGACATCTCAGTTCCTCACTTGTGTCGAGGCCTCGGCCCTTCTAGCTGCGAATCAATAATAAAGGAGTTAACGTTATGAGGAAATACCTCAGCTCCAGGTGCTGGCTGCGGGGGTCAGGGGTGAAAGGTGACCGGTCACACACCGAGCCTTGGGGCTCCCTGAACCCTGACCCCCACAAGACTGATGAACAGCGCGCTAACGAGTACCAGCTCCCCTTCTCCGTGTCTGCACTCTCTCTTCTCGTCTTTGACCACCTCTGATTCCTCTCCCTCTTCTTCCTTCTCCCCCACTTTTCTGATTGGAGACAGCAAAGAAATGCCCTGTAAAATGTCTCGTACTCCTTAAATTTGCTTAATCTAAACCTTGCAAAAGTGTTTGTACCTGGTGTTTTTTATTATGATTTTTAATTGTTGCAGTCAGAAGACAGTCAGCGCCACCCTTAACAAGGAGGGTAGAAAAAAGGTAATTGCTCAAGACGGTGGTAGTTTATAGAGTCCTGTGTCCAAACATGCATGAAAACTGAATGACAGGAACAAGAGTGGTAGGAAAAGGTGCACCAGTAACAAGGAGAACCACATTCTTGAGAAGATTGTCAAGCGAAATCTATTGCAGACACACAGACGAATACTAGATATGGACTACAAATGTCGCATTAGCCCCGTCAGGCCACGTCTGAACCAGAGTCTTACCTGGGCAAAGGAGAAAACAAACTGGACTTTTGTGCAACGGTCAAGAGTCCTGTTTTCAGATTAATGTAAATTCTGTATTTTATTTGGATATCAAGGTCTCAGGGTTTTGGAGGAAGAGTGGGGAGGCACAGAATCCACTTTGCTCAAGGTCCAGTGTGACATTTTCACAGTCAGTGGTGGTTTGGGGTGCCATGTCATCTGTTGGTGTTGATCCACTGGGTTTTCTGAAGTCCGTGGTCAATGCAGCCGTCTGCCAAGAAATTTGACAGCACCTCACACCTCCCTCTACCGACAAGCTGTATGAAGATGCTGAATTTATTTTCCAGTAGGACTTGACACACTTCCAAAGGCACCAAAAGCTGATTCAATGACCATGGTGTTCCTGTTCTTGATTGGCCAGCAAACGTCCCCGACCCGAACCCCATAGGAAATCTACGGGCTGTTGTTAAGAGGAAGATGAGAGACACTAAATCCAACAAAGCAGGTGATCTGAAGGCCACTATTAAAGCAATCTGGGCTTCCTTTACACCTACACAGTGCCACAAGCCGATCACTTCAATGCCACGGCGCATTGATGCAGTAATTCATGCAAATAGGAGACCCAGCCAAGTATTGAGTGATTAGAAATGTAGATACTTTTCAGAACCATGTTTTCCTCACACTGCGCAGTGCTCTGTCATGGTCTATCACATGGCATCTCAAATAAAACACAGCACATACAGTTTTGAGGTTCAGCCTCTGCACCTGATGAACTTTTAAAGTAGCTCACCATCTGCAGCTTCCTTAGATTAATAATCATCACCATACCACATTCAGACAAGTCACTGTTGCACCCTTACATAACCTAACCCCTATCTAGCAGTGCATGCAATACTTAAGAATAGATTGAATAAATTATGATTGGGTAAGGTGTTAAATCATGGCCAGCAGTAGAAGTGCTCTCCTACTAATGAGGCTGCTCATCCTCCGCTCTGGAGGAGGAAGGGAAGTGAGAAATCTAATAACGGGAACATTCATGAGCTTCCACCCACACGGGCACATTAAAGAAGCACATGCATGCACAAAACGGACCCGGTTCAGACAGGGTCGATACGCACACACGCATTCATCGCGCACGCGGCCGCACGCCGGTGTCATTTGGGCAGCCGCACCATAAAGCCAATTAAAGAGATGAGTCTTATTAGCAGAGGTGTCCCGGGCCTCGTACATCACGGGGCTTTCCTGGCAGGGGCCGGTGACGTGCAGGGGGCTCTCCGTCATCTTTATGAGACCTGTCTCATCACGCCCTTATGAGACACTCATCCAAACTTTTACAGACTCATGATTCAACTGGTGCTGGCTCGGCCCAGAAACCCATCTAGCCATCCGCAGGTCACCTCTGAATGGGCTCGGGGGGGCAAGGAGGAGCATATAACGTCAACAAATTTTCAACTGTCTACAAGCATAAAAATTTACATGTTTACCCCTCAGATCATATGTTTGTCATATTTCCCATTAGCCACTAGAATTTTGAAATGGTAGCCATTTTTCAAGACGGCTGCCATGACAACCAGGGTGACCATGTCAATGTAAATCGGTGAACATAATTTCTGTGGATTTAATTATGTATGGTTTGACACTAAAAGTATTTATCTGTGATAAATATTCCTAGTTTCAGTGCAAAAAATGCCTTTTCTTTGACTTCCATTTTGAAAAATGGCCACCATAAAATATTTTTGCTGAAATATTCAGCTCTCTGCTGCACCAGTGGAAGTGGAAGAGCAGAGATGCTGGCCTTGTTTGGAGCAGCACTGCATGTTTTCAGTGCGAGTCCCTCTAATTGAAAAACCGTAATCTTGTTTTCTTTCTACCTGCAGTTAAAAGCATTATTACACTCGCTGCAAAGCTCTGGCCCCTTTGCGGGGACAAGCGTGGGTCGGGTGGGGAGGAGTGGCGGCACAACCACGATGAGAGTAGAGGTGAGGAGCTAAGGTATAGAGAATCGGATTCCAGGGCAACTCAGGGTAAACATCACCCCGCTCCCAGCTGAAAACCCCACTTGTTTTCTTGCTCGAGCCCCCCTGCTCCGAGCCGTGGACCACCTGCAGCTCCGCTGATGACAGATTCCCTCCACACTGAGGACCATCAGTGCCAAAAGGAGACTAATCCTCCTGCTCCTATCCTCCAACTACAATAGGCCTGTCACTCGTTCGCTCATTCAGCATACCTTTAGCCGTTCTGCCCGTGTGTCAATACGAAGAAAACCGACAGGAGGCAGACAGTAGGTTCCCACGGCGCTCTATTCATAGCGTTCCGCAGGAATCTGCAACCTGTTCGGGCCTGTTTTGGTGAAACCTGCTCCTTATAATGAAAGGCATTGATGCTTCTTCTCATTTCACATTCACCTTGACATCTCTCTTACAGCCCACACGGCGTCTCGTCTTAATCCAGGAGTGCTTATCTTTCGCTTTTTATTCCGTTACCAGATACTGCACTGGAAGCGGAGTACAGTGCTGGAATGACATGAGAAAAGAAAGAAAATAAAAGCAACAGTTTAAATTTAGTGCAGGATGAGTATGAATTTTGGACATCTGACAGTTATTGGCCTGGAGGTTTGTCTGTCTGTGTGCTTAACTCCCGGTGCTTAATCTAATGAAGGGTCGGGTAAATAATTTAACAGGGTCAGCTGCTTTTTTTTTCTTTTTTCCTGCCTTTACAACCCGAGCAGACTATAACCAGTACTTTCATTAATGATTTATTCATGGCATAAACATTGTTGCTTCATCTCATCTCAGGAGACTATTCAGGTTTGATTCTGTCTGTAAAGAGGTTCTTTTAAAACGCGTATAAAAAACTCCAGCTACAGAGCCTCGTGCTCATATTTCTTAAGCTTCAGCATATTTTGCTCGGATTTTATGTGGCAGGCAAACACAAAGCAGTGCTTAAATGTGAATCAGAAGAAAAATGCAACTTTTCTTTTGCAAAGCTTTATAACAAACATCTGAAACTAGTGGCATGCAATTGTATACAGACTCCTTTTAGCCTGATATTCCTAAACAAAACCTTTCTGCCTTCATAAATTAGATAATTAGCAAACAGATGAACATCCATCTTGACTGTTTAGCCGTCAAGCTAAAGAGGGAATGTGATAACTCTGGAGGAGCTACACAGAGCAACAACTCAGGTGGGAGAATAGTTGTTGGTTAGTACAACCATAAGTTGTTGTCTCCATAAATCAGTCCTTTAAAGCAATTGTGTTTGCTGTGACTCTATTTTGTCACAGCATTTCAACGCAAGTTGAAGGTGCTGCACAGAACCTTCACAGAAACAACAGGATTTTAACACAGTTAATATTTCAAGAGAAAATAGCCTTTCCAAGTACCTTCTTGAAATATCACCCTTAATCCACATAAAATCATGTCCCGAGGAGTTGTCAAAATGCAAAAGAGGAGTTTCATATTGGTCAATCAAGTTAACATGAACTGCTTGCACCTCAAAAACATGCAGATGTCACCATTTAGCATCACACAGGAAGTTAAAATAAAAGGGGACAAAAAAGATTGATCAAAATTCATCTGAGTTGTAGTGATTGGTCAGAAAAAAGGGAAACACAGAAAACGTTAAGGCCAGATTTCCGAAAGAGTTACGATGACTGGTGAAACTCACAAGTCCCTGCAAAATTTGTGGACGAGTGAATTTGAATTTGCTTTTTTTTTTTTTTTTTTTTTACAGATTCTCTCCATCAAAGCTGACTTATCTTCAGCTATTTCACAACAAAAGTATGGGCAGAGATTTCAGTTTTTCTTTTGCAAATCCGGTAAAAAAAAACAAACCTGCAGCTCTAATCGCAACAAAAGGAGGTCTATAAAAAGTATAGACTCAGGGGAGCTGAATACAAACACATGCTGCATTTCTTTCAGATTTTCTCTCAAAATTATATATAAAACTATATATAGTTTACCTTCCACTTCACAATCATGAGCTACGTTGTGTTTGTGTATCCCATAAGACCTAAATAAAACACATCACGGCTTTTGGCCGGAACATGCGAAGGGCGCTCAGTTTAAAGCAAGTTCAGTAGTCATGTCACATGCTTTAACTTGACCACCCTTGTGATAATTATCCATCGTATCCATTTACAAGCATGTGAGGATTTTGGAGGACCAGTCCCTCCTGGAAGCCTCAGAGGTTTCAACATGAAGCCGGGCTGATGAAAATGAGGACGTGGAGGTTATCAGAGGTAAATAGAAGCTGGAAGCCCCAGCTGGGTCTGTGGTTGTGATTAAAACCCGGCAGCACCCTGACCTCAGCCACACAATTTAACCCAAGTCATCTAAACAAATGCACTGCCGTGGAAACAAAAGCAGGAGGGGGGGGGGAGAGAGAGAGAGAAAAAAAAATCATTATTTTGGCACAGAAAGAAGACACGTGGAATTAACTATGAGTGAAACTGGTTCAGGAGCTAGGACCGACAGCTCAAAGGACAAATCAAACAGAGCAGCAGAGGGAAGTGCCTTTCTGCACCTCTTGTACGCCCCGACAGCCGACATGTGACAGGCAGCCTGACGCGGTGATGGACGAGCCTCTTCATGTGTTATGAGATGCAACATGAAACATGAAGGGGAGCTCTCTGCCAGGTCCCATTCTGGTGCTCCTGCATTGATCTGAGGCCCCCTGTATTAATCATGCACTTAAAAAAAAAAAAAAAAAAGAAGTCTCTGCAGCTTTCATCCTTTCTTCTGCCACCTCGTGAGCCCACTTTTATCAAATAACTAACAGCGCTGTGTGTCTGAGCACAACAAAGCATCGCTCCTGCTAAAAGGCGCCTTTGAGATGGAGACTGGGTGTCTGAAAGCACATTTTCACCAACTGCAAAAGATCCATGTAATAGAGAGCAACATCATCTGTGGGAGCGTTGAATGTCAGCAGGGGCTTGGAGTGCACTGCCTCCATGCGTCGAGAATGTAAATTACATCAGAGCGGCCTGGTACAGGTACTAAATCTGGGTTTGAAACGAAAAAAAAAACTGTTTATCCATGAGTAAAGCATGCTAGAATAAAATATGTTTACTATTTGCGAACTAGGAAGTTGTGAGATAAAAGATCAAATCTAATATCGCTGCGGTGCATATAAAACTTACTGATAGGTGCACCAAAATAGGATTTGCATCTAATTAAATGTTTCACATGACCAATTTAGCAAATATAAAGTGCGAAATAAAGGGAGAGATCCATTGTTTTAAAATTATAGTGCTAAATATTTTTATTTTAGCCTGACTATTGAGCACATCAATTGGACATCCTGGTTGGTCGGGCAGCTCTTTGGCGAGTGGCTGCTGGACAACTGTCAGGTTAGCAACCTTCCCCGTGATTATCTAAGCCATTTCAATGTCAAAAACAATATTTTATTAGAGTTTACATTTTAATTCTTTGAAATTTGAGTTTTCATTTTTCAGTTACGTCGTGTAGTTTCAGTTACCAGAATAAAAGCAGTTGAAATATATCATTGGGGGCAAAATTTCTAGTTTTTTTTTTTTTTTTGCTAAATATTAGCAGTGCGTTTGAAACTTACAATTTGAGCAGCTTTAATTTCCACACATATTTCCAAGTGCATTGGAAATGTCACATTCTGTAGACGACTATAGAGGCATTATGGCTTTCTACAGTCCACAGTGCCAAGCTTTTTTTTCCGTGTATCATGATATTATTTGGCAACAGAAGCGAACCGCTGGCAACCGGCGATAAATGCGCACTTACCCGTGATGGACGCACAAAGCTAACCAGTTAGCGCATATTAGCAGCTAGTTAGCAGTAGCCTCAACCGCCGTTAGTCACAGAACGAAGTCAAGATGTCCGCGTGTGACTCAAGTCGTTGCCCGACAGGAAAGTCAAACTGGAGGTTTACAAAACTACTTAAAGATTAAATAGTCCTGCCACAACAGAATTTAAGACCTGTGATTAACGCATCAACTAATTTTTTAAATCCAAGACATTTTAAGGCTTTAATTTCAGAGACATGAATTTCATGCTTTTTAAGACTTTTCAAGGACACAGCGGGCACTCTTGCACAATCACGACCGGTGGGAATAGACACCAGGCCCCACAGCTCAGCACAGATAAGTTGACATGGATTTAATGAATGCATAAAACTGAAAATGCTTGAAGATTTAGCCTCTCTGCAAGTCACTAAACCAACTTGTGCAAAGCCGTTTCTGGGCCTTAAATTTCTGTTGCATGAAGTGTTTCATTTTCTGTTACCTGTAAACAGACATTTCAGCTCAGGAGTATGATAGGATTACAGTTCAGTCTTGTGGGGGTTTTTTAAAAAAGATGCTTGCTTACTGGTGTCTTCAGAAAGTCCGTCTCGCTGAAATGGCCATTTCAAAGGAACTTCCTATTGAGCACAAGGTGACAAAGATGTAATCAAACTGATGAGCATGTTTTAAATAGGCCAGACACCTCCTTATGAGGAAACCTCACCATACCACGATGCCTGCGCCACCATACCTCAGTGTTTGGCAGCGCCATCTGACATTTCTTTGTTTTCCTTCCTCCAACTTTCTTTATTTTTTAATTAATTTGATGTTCTGTATATTTGGAACAAACCATATCGCACCGATGAAATAAAACTGCCTTCTTAAATAGCTACAAGATTTTACCTGGAGTTATTGTCCACACACTGCTTTCCGTTAGAATTGATTAAATGAAGTCAGTAGGACAAGTCATGACTGAGTCTGATGGTTTACTGTAACTCTGCCACTCCTAGCAAATTAAATAACATATACAGAAATATTTGTTGCTTAAAAATAGTGAATGATAAGGTTGCTGTTGGATTGTGGTCATTATTTTTAACAAAACCTTTTGAAGCGTTTTTTCCCCAACGATATTCTAATTTACTGGAATGCACTTGTACGTCTGTGAATTTGTTGGCTAACAAACGGTCTCAGAATTTCTTCCACTAAAGGCAGGCCCGGTTCCAACCCGATAGCAGCTTACAAAAACGGAACGAGAACCATTTAAAAAGTAAGATGTACCACAGAAGAAATGTGTTGATTTTTATTCAAAAGTTACTGTCTCCAGACAAGTACAAATCAGAAAAAAAAAACAAACAAAAAAACAAACAAACAAGAGTGACTGAAAAGGAGGATGGGATAATAGACGATAACTCGAGACTGTAGGCAAGAGTGCAGGAGAATAAAACAGAAATGTCCAAAAAAGCAAGGAGAGAAATTAAATTTTGTATATGTACACATGATCTAATAAGGATTTATACCGATGTAGTGGTAAGTAACAAACAATAAACAGTACTTTTTTTTTTTGTTTCCTTAAAAGAGTTTTGTTTTTTACTTACATAAAATAATTAGGCAAAAACACGTATAGGCTGTTTATCTACTTTATCACATTACATCCGACCACCTCATAGTTCATGTTCTAAAAGCCAATTTATCCACCTCGGACATGGAAGATTACTGTGAGAGAAGGTGACCTCCACGAGCATGTGTTGTTTTTTGTTTTTTTTTTGTTGTTTTTTTTTAAGGCTTAAGCATGGAATGACTATAAAATAAACGACCTCAGTAGACAAAACATTTCATTGAAACTCGTGTTGACAAATATATGTCAAAATCTAAGCTTTTTGTCTAGCTGCCACAGCGCTGCTGAATAACGTCGGAGTTCAGTACTGTCTGAGTGACCGCCTTACAGGTTGAGACGTTTGAAATCTAGAAGCAACTTTTTTTTTTTTTTTCCTCCATTATTATTATTATCATCATCATTTGTGACAGGACTCTTTTCAATGCTGAGAAAAAACCTTAAAAGCTCAATTTCACAAGTTCTTTTTCATTAGTTATATCCAAACTAATTTACACGTAGGAAAAAAGGTAGAAATTCAAAGACGGTATCAAGACAAAGAAGAAAGGAAAAAAATATATAGGAACTTAAAAATACAAATTTAAAAATCTTCCTCGACGCATGGCTTCACATGCTTTCTTTTCTTCTTTTTTTTGTTTGTTTTTTTAAAGTTTTACTTATACATTTCTCAAACTTTCGGGCTTAAGA
Source organism: Xiphophorus couchianus (assembly GCF_001444195.1). Lineage (NCBI taxonomy): Eukaryota > Metazoa > Chordata > Actinopteri > Cyprinodontiformes > Poeciliidae > Xiphophorus > Xiphophorus couchianus. Next base: position 23,407,758 of record NC_040250.1, on the reverse strand, counting down.
TTTGGAAAAAAAGAACAAAAAAACAAAAACAAAAGCACATATATAAAATCAGCACCGATTCATATATAACTTTTATTTAAAATGCGGAGATACCCATTTTAAACATTATGCTGTGAGAATTTAGTTAAGAAAAAAAACAAAAACAAAGAGGTTCGGGGCCGGGGGTGTTTTCTTTGAGCTACCTTCCACAGCGACACTACTCTTTCTTCAAGAGGGGAGGGCAGATTTTTCCATTTTCCTAATAAGGAGCGAGCAAAACCTCTGATTGTTTAACAGGGAGTCTGGAACTCGGGAGTCTGGGAATCTTCACAGCATGAAAGGGATCTGAACTGATTCTACGCGGCATCTCGACATCTTTAACCACCAGTGGTTATCAGGACCTCAACTCAGACCCAACAACGGGGAGAGGGGAAAAAACAAAAACTGAAGAGATAAGAGGAAAATAAACTTATAAACAAAAAGCGGAGGGGGGAGAGGAAGAAAAGCACAAACAGAAGGACCTCCATCCACTTGGCTAACACAGTACAAGCAAGCTACTACAGTCTGTTTATAAATTACTACTTCACACCTGGTAACTTACTACAATTGTAAAAAGGGTTAGACATTAAAAAAAAAAAAAAAAGGTTTCTTAAGTTAAAAACACACCAATTCATCCCCATGTTTAAAAAAAATAAAAGAAAAAAAACAAAGGAGGGATAAGAAAAGCTATTGATTTTTTTTTTTTTTCCTCTTCAGACACGTCTTGCTTTCTACTAAGTTTTGGAAGTGGCCTGTTTAACACTAGCTTCGAACAGGAAGAGCTCACCCAAGATTATAAAAGTAAAAGTTTCTGAAACAAAGTCCTCTCTGAGCAAGCAACACTGAGTGTGGGTTGTCATTGGTCCACGTGGAGTACAAGCCAGAATGTGTTTGTATTTTTTTTTCTTCTTTTTTTTGTGTGTGTGTTTTGTTTTGTTTCTCTTTTTTTTTTCTCCGTTATTTTTATTTTATTTTTTCTTACAGAAAACACTTCTGTTTTCGCATCTAATAATTCTCTTTAAATACAAAGCGTCTCTTCTGCAATCCCAGCGTCAGAATCCTCTGGAGTTTAGCTTAAAACATGGACACCCCGAGGACCTAGGAGAAACACATACACACAAGGGTTATTTCTTTCCAGATGTTGGTTTTTTTTTGTTTTTTAAACTATATCGTTGCAACCACAAAAGCGATTGTGTTTTATGTGACATACCAACTCAAAGGAGATTCTAATTAGAAGGAAGAGGAAGCAAATGCTCCATTTTTCTTTCCAAAATAAATCAAAATCATTATAAAACACTTTCATATCAAATGTTGTAACTTCGCTTCAAATTGTTGTTGTAGATGCTGAAAACTGTAGGCAGGAACTATCTCCCCTGTAGCAGTCCGCCTTACGGCGACTCTGAAGAAGCCTCTGACTGAAGACTGGTCTTATGAAGAGGATTCTCAGGGTTGTTCTTCATTGGAGCTGGAGAGCGTGTGAATGGTACTTTTTTCTTTTTTTTTAAACCGCACCATGGATTCTCAATTTGGTTGCAGCCTGAATTTTAACTAGGCCATTTTAACAGACTTTTTAAAAAAAAGTTAAAAAAAAACAAAAAAAGGTAGGATACAAACAGTCGGAGGTTTTTTTAAGATGCACAAAATCTGACATAAATTTAATGAGAGATATGACGAAAACTATAACATGAGTAAGAGAGAAATAAAAACTATTTAAAAATTAGACTGTGCAATAATGTGAACAGGAGCAACTTCTGCCTCTATCCAGGAACCTGGATTTATCTTCTTCCCATCAATTCTAAAGAGCCTCTCTGTCACAAAAGTCTCTAGTTTGGTTGCTTCCGAAACTCCACTTCTTGGAGTTTTATTTTGAGCCACCAGAGTAAAATAGGGCCTAAATATCAAAGCATGTTAGCATCATCAAATGTTGGTAAATACATTTTGAAAACCAGGCATCCTTGTGATGCTCTACTTTATGTTTGTAAGTCACATAAAACCCTGATAAAACACAATGAAGTTTGTAGCATGAAACAAACTTTTGCTAGGCACTACATATTCAACAGCTCTGCCACAAAATAAGAAAAAAAAAAAAAAACACGGTTAGATGCGACTTTCTGACTGAACAGACTAGTAGAGTTGTCAGAGTTCTTCTAGGGTTAAATCTGGCTCCCGCTGTTTGTTTTTGAAAACCCAAAACTACACAAAAAAAGAAGTAATGACTTTAGAGGAACGATACCGTTAACGTTTTCATGACTGCAACTGGCAAACGTTTGTCATAGTTACAGTTTGTTTCTTTCTCTTTTGTGTCCCTCTAAACTGATTACGTTCAATTTGTGCTTAAAAAAAATAAAATATAACCTCCCCCACACCCCTGCCTTTTTTTTTTTTTTTTTTTTGCAGCCACAACAGAAAGAAAAACTGAAGCAAAGAGAACTTATTTGCTGATGTGATTTTAAAGATTCAGTTTTAGATGAAACTAACAAAAAAAAAACCCCTCTACATTAAGTCCCCATGTTCCCTTTCTGCCAGCTAAAAGGAGAATTGCAGTCTGTAGGTTGTTTGCACTAGCATTAATCGCAGCACCGAGACGCCCAATAATGTTGCACTTGGCCACCAGCTGGTCAAATGAACTTTTCCGAAGGTTTCAGAAGACATCGCTCAGCGCCGGGAGTGTGGCCAAAAAAAACGACTCCACTCCGCTGGACGTTGTCCAATCAAACTTCTCGTTTACAAGCCACTAATTTCAGCTTCGCATAATGAAAATACTGGGATTCGTTTGCCAAGCGATAAATAAAACACAGTCTAGAGGGGATGGGAGTGGGGGGCTGGGGGGGAACTCTTAAAAGTTTACCGATTCATCCATGATAGAAGCGGGGTCAAAGTAGTCCGGCTTGAGCTCAGACCTCTCGCGGCGGTTCTTAGACGGCGGCTGAAAGAGGAGAAACGTCGAGTTTTAGAGAGAGGTGGGGAGGGAGGGGAGAATCAAGGCGAGCTCTGCGTCAAACCTCCTTACTCATGAGGAAAAAAATTTTCAGAATCAATTTAGACAATATTTAGAGCTGGAATGCACTTACCGCTTGATGCAGCTCTTCCCAGCAAACAGAAATATTTACGCAGGGTGAAACTTAGATGTGGGTTTTAAAGTAAATCTGCATGCTCTCTGTGGCTCTGCTATCAATCTTAATGTTGTACCAACAGCTGCTACTGCCAGCACACAACATAAATCAGTGCTTCTCTACAAGTCAGCCGCTTCTTGAAGGGGTTTCTGTTGGAAAATGTTGCAGTCGGTACACCGAACAAAAACATTTCCATCAGAGGAGCTGATGGAAATGAAGAAAGGACAAATGTTGTCAGGTTTTAACACGCTAGGAATATTTTTTATGCAATTTTTTTCACCGTTTCCGAGGATCTCTGACGTGCCAGTAGGTGGCAGCAACAACAACAAAAGTTCAAGAAGCCATTTGTGGCTGAGGTTTGAAGTTCAATATCAGCAAAGAAAAAAATAATAATAATTTGAAAAACCTGACAGCAGCTTGGTGCTAAAATGGTTTAATCTCCAGAAATGTTCAGAAATATTTTATGGGTGTTTTTTTTACTTTTAAAGTTTCTCAATAGACCAACCAAGAAAAAGTGGATGATTAAAAGTTCTTGCTTTTAAGAATTTGCACTTCTTTTCATAGACTAACTACATCTGTGTTCAGCCGAGTCTGGTGTCGGTGCATTCAAGTACTGGCTCCGACGAAGCAGCGTTGAGGTGGTTTCCTCAACATTTATGATTGGAGCTGCAGTGGTCAGACTTTTATGGCTCATTTTTGATCTCTGTGCTGCTTTTGCCTCATTTGTCCTGAAGAAATATAGTGCAGGAGGATATAAAAATGTTTTCTAAAGCCTTCCTGCCAAACATTTTGCAGACTAAACCGTTCAAATTAGAGCTGAGCGATAAATTGATAAATTAAAGTTTTGGTTTAATTTTAGGAAAGTCTGGGTTTTTCCCCCCCTCCCAAGCAACAAACTCCTTGGGTTTCCACAGTTCAGAGTTATGTCAGAACACCCAGGGCGGCCATCTTGTTTGACAAACAATTTTTACAGCTTCTAATTATTTGGACTTGGAAATCAGATCAAGTCTATGACAAAATACAAATTGGACTAAGATTTTTCTTTTTTTAATAAAAAATAAAGTCATAATGTTATAGCTGTAGTAACAGGAGAATAAAGTCACAATGTTAGAAGAATGAAGTACCAAAAAAAATGTAATCAAATGAACTTTCTGTTTCTCCTGAAAACAACTTTTTCTCACAATTAAAAAGAAATATTGTAGTCTGGCTTTCATTCTCTGCTACAACTCACAGGAGGGACAATTGAAATAAAGGCTCCTTTTTGAAGACATGTTCTCTCTCATTTGTAATTTATTTTTTTTAGAAAACAAAAAAAAACATCTAAATCACATCTGGTGTGAAAAAGAAATAAAAATCTGACTTTTTTTTTTAAGCCATATCCTCCAGTCCTGGTCCACAGACAGCACAGCTTTGCTGTACTCGCCTTTAACCTTCCTGTCATCTGCAGAAAGTCTCGCTCTCTTGCACAACAGGGGAAACCTGTGGTAATACTGAACAGAAAACCCATTTAAACTTTTTAAAGTTTGTCTCTGCTTCCTGTATCTCACTGATACTGAAAACGGCTTTCAGTCTTCTTCCTTCAAGTTAGTGTGGTGCATTCATGGATCACCAATCAGGCTAAAAGTCAGATATTTTCTTATGGAATTTCTTTGAATAAAAGTCTAATACAGATTCGGGTCACTTACTGAAGGGAATTTTTAAAAAAAAACAAATGCTACTAGAAAGCAGCAATGTGGGAAAAAAAAAAATCGTAAAAATAAATCTCTCAAGTTCAGTTTATTTCTACACTGTCAGCAACTCTTTCCTTGCGTCTTACCAGATCGATGTCCATGGTGTCAAAGTCCATGTCTTCGTTGAGGTCGTCCATCCGCCCCTCCGATGACATCATCACGTCCTCCACGATGGGCTCTTCATCCTCCTCCATGAGCCCGGTGCCGCGCCGACTGCTGGACAAAAAAAGAAAAGAAGGAAAAAAAAGTCACATGGTTAGCAAACCACAGCGGCGACCTGCGCCTTTCCGCCCAGCAGCTGGCCTTCGGGGGGGGGGTCTTACATGGCATGCTGCAGATTGGTCCTGAGCTTCACGTAGTTCATGGCTCTCTCTTGCTGCTGGCGCGCCTCTTCCTGCTGCCTCTGGGCCAGCATCCACGTCACCTGGGAACTGGACGCACAAGGGCGGATGAGTTCCTCTTACCTCTGGCGCTTTAACTGGAGATGGCACTAAATGTGTCAGGCGCGGCTTCAATTTCCCGTTGGCCGTGCGCCCGCGAGGCGTTCGAGGCAAATAAATAAGCAGAGCGGGGGCCGGCCGCTTGGCAGGCGGCGGAGTGCAAACAGTTTTGCGATCGGTTTTGGCCTCTGAATTAAAAAGCGCGGACAGGGAATGACTGAGCAGAGTCCTAATGCATCCTGGCTCCGTCCGCTCGGCCAGCGAGCGAACCACCAAACTGAATCGCTGCCCTGGACGCAAGCCTGGGTGAATTAATAAGGAAAACTTGCGGTATTGAAGGGTTGGGTTTCTGCACTGTGGATATGGTGAATTTATTTATTTTTTTTGGTGAGCACAAACAAACCGCTGCTGAAAGGTGATGTTTGTGGCTGAACGTTTGGGACAGAGTCTTTTATTTGAACTGGAAGCAACAGCACAGATCAGACTACTCCCTCCTCCCATCACCCCCCGACCTCTGCCTGAGCCTTTTACATTACAGACCGTTATCTGTTATCAACCCTGTTTAGACAGCGTCAAGCCACGGAAACTTCTGACAGTTTGACTGCAGGAATAACCTTTAACTCTGTGATTTTAGAAGGAACAGACGTACACGAGTAAATAAATACTTAAAGTCGGCTGGAAGAAGGCGTGGATCAGGAATCTAATAAGAGATTTACGTGGACTAATTTTCTTAACTGTATTTAGAAAAATTACATTACCTTTGACAGGTTTATTCATTTTCCCACACCCAGGGGGATTTTTAGTTTCCACTGATTCGATGAAATGCACCCAAGTGGCACAGGATTATAGATTTGTTAAAAGTGTCTGAGAACGTCTGATCCTACGTTGAGCTCTGTCCCACTATAGTCGGGGGTCTGTTTTTATTTGATCTTTCCTAGATTCAGATTTGCAACTTCACTTCAAATTCATGTGAGACTTTTTCACACTGAGCAGGCTTAAAACATGGAACCTGAAAATGTTGTGGAGGAAAAGGAAGTGGAAGGAAGGAAGAAAGAAAAGAAAGAGAAAAAGAAAGGAAGAGACTAGGAAGAGAGCTGAAAGGAAGGAAGGAAGGAAGGAAGGAAGGAAGGAAGGAAGGAAGGAAGGAAGGAAGGAAGGAAGGAAGGAAGGAAGGAAGGAAGGAAGGAAGGAAGGAAGGAAGGAAGGAAGGAAGGAAGGAAGGAAGGAAGGAAGGAAGGAAGGAAGGAAGGAAGGAAGGAAGGAAGGAAGGAAGGAAGGAAGGAAGGAAGGAAGGAAGGAAGGGGAAAGAAGAAACGAGACAAGAAAGGAAGACAAGAAAGAAAGGAAAAACAGGCAGTTAAGACAGAAGGAAAAAAGGAGACGGGGAGAGAAAGAGAGAAAAGAAGGCGACAAAGTAGAATTTTCCTTCTTCCCTATCCCTATCCAGAGCAGGAAACCATCACATCCATACTTTTCCACCCTGATACATACTTTGCATAACGTCATAATGGTTTATATTTTCCAAACTCAGAGCGACTCCTCCCATGTGGGACAGCGATCGCAGGACGGCGCGTGAAACAGAAAGCAAACCAGCAGTGGGAGGTGGAGGAAGTGAGGGGTGTGTACTTGTAATCCATTGGAGTCTGGTGGTGCTGAGGCGTCTGCGGATGGTGCTGTTGGTGCGGGTGAGGGTGGGGTGGCGGCTGCTGCTCATGGGGGAGCGCGTAGCCCCCCATGTAGCTGTCATCCCGCCCCCTCTTGGGGTCCCGCATGGCAGTGGAGGTGAGATGAGGGGAAGGCAACATGACGGGGGTCTGAATGCTCTGCTGCCAGACATCGCCGCTGCTGCTCTCCTCTGGAACGAGAAAACCGCCACATGCTCGACCCCGGTCAACATTTAGAGGTCAGCGAACGCTAATCGATAAAAGTTGGCATTCTCAAACCTTCCGGCAGCTTCCTCTTTGCCGCCGACGTTCCGGCTGTCGCCGCCGGGGGCTTCACCTTCTTGGAGCGGACCGAGGAGCCCCGGCTGGAGTAGCCGCTCATCACAGACATGGTGTCGTCGTCGCCGCCCGCCTGCAGCGAATTCCTGTAGGAGATCAGCGGAAGCCAGCAGTCCTCTCGCTGCAGAGCCATCTGGAACGTCATGAAGCGCTCCAGGTACATGTGGCTGACGGGGGAAAACAGGAAGGGCATGTCAGACGCATTGAGAGCGACCAACTTGACACACAAGACCAGGTGCAGGTTCCACCAACTGGGGCAGCAGAACGCCAGTTGCTCTGTTTGTCAAAGACATCTGCTGCGCTCCGTATCTAGAGCTGCAGATCTGGAACGCAGCAGCAGCAGCAGCAGCCCGACGTTCAGCGGGAAAACAAGCAGCGAACTCTTACACAGTCCTTTTGTCTTGTCTCATCAGCTTGGAGGAGAACTCGCTGAGGATGTCTAAGAAGGCCAAGTTGAGGGGAGGGCCTCCCTCTCCCTGAGGACTGGGCTCCTTGAACGCAAACTCTATACCGTCCCTGGAAAATAAAACGCAGGGAGAGGGAAAAATACAACGCTGTGAGCAAGAAATATAATAAAAACAACTGCTCTTATATAATAATAAAAAAAAAAACAGTATCACTAAAAACATTGCTTTTCACTTAAGTGAAGATACTCACGGCTAAAATTTTATAAACATCTAGAAATTACATTCAAATAACTCAAATTAAAAGTGCTTACTCGACTACTGAAATGCTAGTCAACTCATTTAGTCAAGTGATCATTAACTGGAGTAAACAGACTAAAAATGGCTATTTGCTGAAAGAACAAACACCATCAGAGAAGCAAGTAAGTTGGGTTGAAACAATTAATCGTGATTAATCGATTGTTGAAATAATTGCCAACTAATTTAGTAATTGATTAATCATTAACTGGAGTACACAGACTCTAAAAACGGCCATTTGCTGAAGGAACACCACCCTCAACAGTGATTACACTGAAACTACACAGAAAAAAAATATAGAAATAATAATTTAAAAAATTACAAATAACTTTCTGAAAATATGATATACCCAGACTTCCTTAAATGACATAGTTTTAGCTTTTATGTGTTCAAAATCTGAAAAAAATAAATAATAAAAATCCCATTAGGCTCCTTTTGCTGTTTAATTTTTAATCAAATAAACATTAGATGACAAAATTTCTTTAGCTGCAGATGCATCCTTTGCATATAATAAAGGAATGTTATGTAATTGTAATAATTATGTATGCATTGTAGGCAATAAAATTTGTATTTTTTTTATTTAAAAAAGTATTTGAATTATTTGCTTATTTGCATAGTTGAATGCATTTCTAAACTGTTGTAAAAAAAAAAAAAGAAAGAAAAAGTCTCAAATAAAAATAAAGCTGCAGAATGAGCCAAAAAATTATTTTTTCTGACTCAACTAATCGCAAGAATAAGCCATAGAATAATTTATTACAAAATAATCATTAGTTGCAGTCCCCATAAAAAGGTCTGGTTCTTTTTATGCGAACCTTCAATGATAAATTCTGTTGGAATAAATAAAACACACAGTTCATCCTTCACTATAAAGACCAGACTGTTTTTGAAAAGTGCATTTGAAAAGTCAGCCTCGGTTTTACACGACACAAACCTCTCCAATACTTTATAGGGAGCTTAATAAACCAGACGTGGATTCCCAGCTAGCGGTGCTCAGAACCGCTCATATTTTAGACACGTTTACAAGCCGCTTAAAACCAAAGTATTTTAAGCCGAGCATTCCTACAAAGAATAATCTCCTTTTTATACTCTTTGTTTATAAACTCCAACTCCCTGTAATTCTATATTTATTGAAGAGGTCTGGGCATTTATCACTTTGGTTCGGATTACCGTGATTCCACTTTATAGGGCTCAGCTGTCCTATTACATTGTAAAATGAATTTTGTTATGTACTGGACTGCATTCTACTAGTTGCTGGGATTTCCTTTGAGTGTTGGCCTGAATGTTACACTGAGAAGCTAAATAATCCACAGCAAAAGACAAGGTGTAGGAAACCCTTTTCTGATTCTGAGCACACCGCTAACCTAACAACAGACTATCGTACAAGACAAGATTCCTATGTGTGTTTCAAGTCAAAATGTCAAACTGCTTGAGGCTCAGATTTTCTTCCCCCCCCCCCCCCTTCCAAGTTAACTATGAATTCATAATAGATATTTTTACAGATTCAAATGTGGGATCTGTAAAAACCAAAGAAATCAAAGACGAATGGAACGTGAGGCAAATTGATGGATGCAAGACCCAATGAAATTTCTTTCATTATTTACCGAATTCCGTTTTATTTTTCTGAATTCAATTTAAATCATGTTTATTGACCTAAAAGGTACGTAATTATGGCATGACTGAAAAAAACAACACAAAAACAAAAAAAACGAACAAATCAATAGCTAGAGTTCACCATTTACTGTTTTTCTGTTTCACAGTCTAATGTGGTCCAATATGGTTCAACAGAATATTGTTTTTACAAAACACTATGTGCAAAACTAAAATTGTTTTATAGTAAAAAAAAAAATGCTTTAGAATTAACTTAAACAACATATTTGTCCCATAAAAACCTATGATAGTGAAAATGCGTGGAAACTTCCATGATGATCTGGACGTTTGTTCATGTTTTATTTATTCAATTCGTCACAGAAATCTCCATTAAAACTAATGTTTCTTGCCGTTACAGTGATAAATTATTGAAATAATCATCAACTAATTTAGGAATTGCAATTAATTACTGAAAACATTAACAACTAAATTGTTAGTTATCGATTAATCGTCAAGTAGTGTGGCGTTTCCCAACCCTGGTCCTCAAGGCACACTGCCCAGCAAGTTTCAGATGCTTCCCTGATTTAAGACACCTGATTCAGACATTTGCAGTTCAGTAACAGCCTGTTAGTCAGCCATCAATTGAAATCATGTGTGCTTGAAGCAGAGAAACACCTAAATCAGGGGTGCCCAAAGTCAGTCCTCGAGGCCTCCTGCAGGTTTTAGTTCTCTCCCTGGTGGTAGTAACAACCTTTTCAGCATGTCAATGTTCTCTTTAGGTCTTCTGATGAGCCATCATTGGATCCAGCTGCGTTAAACCAGGGAGGGAACTAAAACATGCAGGATGCCGGCCCTTGAGGACCGACTTTGGGCACCACTGATCTAAAACATGCAGAGCAGTATGCCTGGATGACCAGGGTTGGGAAACACTGAACTAGAGTATAATAACTCAAAAAAAGAAAAGAAGAAAACCTGCATTGCAAAAGGTAACACAGCAGAAGGCGACATTTGTTGAACTTTCACATACAGAATCAACAAGAGCGAAGCAGCAAGGACAGAACGACGCCTTACTTGTGGAGCATGGCGATGGCGTCTCGGGTTTTCACTTGGTCGAGGCCGAAGGTCAGGGAGAACCGGCGCGCCAACTCTTTGATCCCGCAGAACGAGGAGGAGGAGCGGTCGAACCCGTGACCCAGTTCAGACAGCATTTCGTTAAACAGCTGCAGCCAGAGTACACACGAGCAAACAAACATTGAACATGTCCAAATGTTAGATAAAATACTGAAAATTAGAAAAACTGACTAAACGTTTCGAATCGGTTTAATAACAATTGCCGAGCCAAACCGAGCTTGTTCACCGACCTGCTGCAGACTAAGAATCAACGTCTTGGCACACTGGATCTTATCAATTTGTCGAGTCTTACTCATGGTCTCCTTGATGATGTCACCATAATCGTTGTAATACTGAGACACAGAAAACCAAACACCACTGATTCAGCTTTTGTTCTTGCAAATTCACATTATTATTATTATTATTATTACTATTACGATGAAGAACAAAGTAAAACTCACTCTCATGTACTGCTTGAAGATGTCCGCTCCAGTCCTCATTTCTACCACACAGTAGATGATGAGCTTACAATAGGCAGCCAGGAGGTTCCTCCTCTTGTGCAGAGCTTCGATCTTTACCGCCTCGTCGTCCTGCTGGCCATCTAAAAGCAAAAAACACCAGAAGATCATAGGTGAGGAGTTCACCGCGGCAGCTGCAGGTGATCTAGAAACTCGGATCTTAATTCGTACCTGTGCTGTTTGTGTCGTCGTCCTGGTCGATGAAGACGTGGTTCAGGATGAAAGACAGCAGTTCCGACTGTAAGGAGTCCTCTGGCGAATAAACCAAAGGCTCCAGGTGTTCCCTGCCTCCCGAGACCATCTGATGGCTGAAGATGAGCAGAAGATCACACAGGATGGTGAACGCCTGTTGGAGCAGGATGAGAAAATGTTACGCACAAGAACATCTACAAGTCGAGCGGAGTTTATGTTGCAGGTTTTCCTCCCGCCCCGCGTCACCTGTTCTTTGACGGCCGTGTTTACGTTGGTGAGGTAGCGCTGGCACATCATACAGAAAGCCCTCATCTGCTTCCTGAGGTTGACCATGTCATCCTGACAGCAAAATAGACCCACTTTATTAAAGATGTTCAACATGTTTTTCCTCAATTTAACTTCAAAACAGAGACTGAAAGTCCTCACCTTTCTGGAACTGCCCTCGGACAACTTAGCCAGCTGCCACAGAATGACGTAGTGGGTGCACTGCAGCGAATGGATGACTATCTGCTCAGGAGAACAAAAGAGGCAATAAAAGACAAAGATGATCAATAATATTGTATTTAGACTCCATAGCACCTTGTAAAAGTATTAATAACTCTTAAATCTTTTCACATTTTGCTACAAGAGCACAAACTTCAAGGTACGTCAGCAGAATTATCATCTTTGAGAATCTACAGACTCATCCTTTTCAAAAGAGCTCAAGTGAAGTCAGATCACATGAAGAGCGTTCTGGTGCCTTGGTTTTCAAGGCCTACCACACATGCTCAGTTGGATTTATACCTGGACTTTGACTGTGCCACTTGAAAATATGAGTTAGCCTTAGGTCGGACTCTATGATTAGGATCATTGTCCTGCTGAAAACTGAACCTCCATCAAGTCTGCCGCACGACAAATTAAAATGAGTTGATCATTTTCATTCTGATGATTAATATTTTTACAGGGAGATTTTGTTTACAGCGACATTACAATCCATTTTCATTTATGGTTTCAGTTGTGTGTTTTTGTTTCTTTTTATTTATCATTTTCAGTTATTTTATTTTGGACATTTTAAAGGTCTTCCATTTAAAATGGAAGACATTTTAAATGGACTCTTAAGTGTTAAGAGTTGTTTACAAAGTTAAGTTTGTTAGTCTTTGAGAGGGCAAACTTGCATCATTATGCCATTATCAATATATTACTTGAAAACTGTATCAAAACGTCAATATTATCGTTTATCAAAATAATTTCTTGGACTATTTATCGTCTAGCAAAATGCTTTGTCATAATTTGAGTCATATTCCAGCCTCTAGTTATGCCAAGTTTTTTGGTTTACCTGCCTTCTCGCCTGGGTTAACTGTGTCTTACTAGCTTCATTTTTGAAAACCATTTCACAATTATGCGCTGCTTTGTGTTGGACCATCACATAAAAATGCATTACAGCTCGATAAAAACGGGAAAAACGTAGTGGAGTGTGAATACTTTTGAGACACGCTGTGAGCGGCTGTGGATGTTTCATTACCTGCTCAGGCATGTCTCCATTCTCTATACCCGTGTTGAGCAGCTTGAAGTTGCTTGTAAAGAGGTCCCACCCTGACAGGTCGTGGGCACTGCGACAAATAAAACACCACCGTATGTTAACGATGCTCTAAGATGGAGGAAAGTCGCATCGGTACGGCGATGTGGTGATGGGTTCATACTTGTGAAACGCGGTGATCCTCTTTAGAGTCGACAAAACCTGATAAGCATCATCTTCATCCGCATCTTCACCCTGGAGAGAGATTTATTATTATAATTAAACTATGTAGAGAGAGAGAAAAACAAAAACAAACAAAAGAAAGGACTAAATCGTGTGTAAACTCGAGGCATGGGGATCAAATCTGGCCCGCCGTAGCTTGTACCTCCAGAATGCAATCAGATAATTGTTTGCTAAAATATTAGTCTCTTAATCAAATCAAAGCCATTTTAACTATATACTGCCGAATTACGTCAATCCATGATAACGGAAATTCGCGCAAAATGAACACATTACCGCACTTCTTCACGCAAAAGCATGATTGTGAGATTATTGGAAATTTTCTGCAAAAATGATCAAAAACATTGGGTTTAAGTGACTGCCAACTCCAACCTGCAGGTGGCAGTATTAATTCTACGATGCTGCCGTTTTACTAAAAGTGAACTTTTCATCCGCCATCAATACGGGGAGTAACGAGGAGTGACATCTACCAACATGCATAAGTGCTAAATTTGTTGAAGATATTTCTATTTTAGCTCCACAAAAATCAATGATTCTGATTGAAAATCTTTTAAATAAAATTCACAGAAACAATTTCAAAATTCTAGAGGAACTGATCAATGTGAAAAAATGTCGTTTATTAATATTTTAGCAGTTTGTTCATGGATTTTTAATCCATATGTTTGAGAACATTCATGAGCTGGATGTGGCCCAAAATGAAAATGAAAGTTTGACTCCAAAAGCTCTAGATGCTGATAAAAACCGCCGCCAGGTAGACGCGGCTCCCACCTCTTGTAGAAAGTCCTCCAGTAGCCGGCTGAACTTGTCCACCAGCTCGTCCAGGAGCTGCGAGCGAGCGATGTCTACCCTGTTGAAGATTGTGAACTCCTCGTTGCAGAGGGCGTGGTACGTCTTGGAGCACGACTCCAAAACTTCAGTGTCTGTGTGCTTCTCCACTATTTCCTTGATCTGACGCAGCAGGGCCTCCAGGTGCTGAGGAGAGCGGTAAACAGATCAATAGCCGACGCTAACCGCATTTTCTGGAGGAAGAATCTATTAGTAACAATAACAAGAGGGAAGCTGGAACAATTCGCCTCGGGCCCGGCGGTACAAAGCAGGATTATTGGATCGGTGAGATAACACGAGCCCGCGTGTTTTCAGTGTCCCAAACCATCGGAGTGATCGTTTATCCTGGAAAACAAACCTGCCCCGGAGGAGGCTGGGTTTTTATTAAAAAGGAAGGGATCGATACATGTAAAGCGGAGCCGCCCGGGCATCTTTCTTGGAGTAATAAAAAGATACAAATGCTTTGATAAACAGGTTGGTCCGTTCTCCCCTTCCAGGCTAATACGGTTAAATTTGACCTTTGCGGGGAAATCTGATGAGAAACGATTCAGCAGGAAGAGCTGAGAGATTCCCACACACTTGCTGCTGATGAATTTTAATGCAGTAAAGTGGAGTGATGTAAAATACCAACAAAATATTGGGTCTCGAGTTGAACCTAAAGTTTTTATTTTGAAGCTCATGATAAAGATTACTAAGAAAAGCACAACTGGGATGAATAAAATGTTTTTTGTAAACACTGGCAGAAAAATTAAACAATACACGGTTACAAACATAGTTAAATTAGAAAAAAAAAGTTGGATATTGTTGACATCTGTTTTTTTAACACTTAGGGTAGACGTGTCCTGTTTTCCCACATATTTTTTTATACATGACATAAAAAAACTAGCATTCTGGTTCTCACCGATTAATCATCTCATCTTTTGTGCATAGATTAACACATTAAAGTTGTACAGCTGATGAAGCTGATGTTGTGACATTTTGTTAAAGTCACATAAGCCAGAAAGTCTAAATAATTCTCCTTCGTCTTACCTTCTCCAGACGTCCTGTGGTGTAAATCTCCAGGTCAAAGTACTGAGGCAGCTGTAACAAGTTAGTCACCTTCTCTGCGTCGACAGCGTACTGCAAGGAGGGGGTAGAGATACATTCCAGGATATTGTTATTATTTTTTGCAACGTTTGTCGGAATCATTCTTGATAGAAACAAAAGTTGGATGCGGAGCTACCTTGGCAAGTAGAGGCGGCAAAGCCACGGCGAAGAGCTCTGTTATTCGTGTCCGATCGTCCAGCTGGGTTTTCTTCTCTTTCGCCGTCATTACCTGATCAAGAGTTGGAAACTAGTTAGAAGACTGTCCATGACACTGGTTTGCTTTTCTACAACCGTAAAAGCTTTGGATGGAAAGTCAAAGCAACTAAAGATGGCGGCAAGCGTGACATGTTTAAAGTGTACAAAGAGCCACTCTTTGTGTCCATTCGCCACATTTTAATAGACTGAGATTAGCAGCATTCCTGGACCTTTACAAAAATATGAAAGAAAAAGAAAAGACAGAAAATGGAGGGAAGGAAAGAATGAAGGCAAGGGAAAATAAAAACTGAAGGAAGGCAAAAGGGGAAGGAAAGAGCAGAAAATTAAGAAAGGGAGAAGGAAGGAAATCAAGGGAAAGTAAAAGTGGAAGGAAGGCAAAAAGGAAGTTAAAACAAAGGTAAAAATGAAAAAAAGAGAAGTAAAAAAAAGAAGGAAAGAGGAAGGTAGGAAGCCAAAGGAATAATGGCAAGCAAAAAGTGAAGTAAAAAGAGAAGGAAGGAAAAAAAAGAAGGCAGTAAAATAGGAAAAAGAAAAATCAAGGCAGAAAAAGGAAGAAGAAAAGGAGGTAAAAAAAGGAAGAATGGTCCAAAAAATGAAGGAAGTTTTAGAGCTTACAAAAAATTAAAGAATGTCCAGAAAACAAATATTCCACATGCTATTATTTTCCCACATGTGTATTCATGTCTAGAAAATACAGAATCATAATCTATTGTCAGGAATATGAAAGAAAGCATCCCTCCTACCCTCTTGCCTGTTCCTCTTCCAACAGGTGGATGGCATTCAGCAGCTTGACGCACAGTGCACAGCATGATTTCAATCAAAGCTGTTTCTTGTCTATCTGTAAGAGCTACACGCACCCAAACAATCAGCTTCATTTGGACGACATTTCTGCTTTATAAATGCTTTTAGTGCAGGACGTTGTGAAGGAAAAGGAGGCGTACCTTCCTCTCCTGGCATGGGGTCGTCCAGCAGTAAGCTGATCATACACTCCCAGTCTTTCAGTAGCTCTGCACCACATTCCCAGAGGGAGTCCACCAGGTAAGCCGCGTGCTCATGGAGCTGAAGGACGGAGAGAGTCAGCCCCGCACGAAGCGGATAAATGTGCTGCGACCAGAGAACGGGAAGTGAGAAGCTTACCTCGCTCTCCAGGAAGAAAAAGACAGTGGTCTTAATGAGGTTGGCATTGGGGCTTTGCCGGCCTCTCCTTTTCGGGGCGCCCTCCTCCTCTGGTTCTCGCTGACTGAACAATCTGCAAGGAAAATCCTTCGTTAACAGCAGCGAGAGTCTCGTATCTGTTTTTTTTTATATATATATATTTTATAAATACAGAAAAACAAGCTCAATAAGTTCTGACGTACTTCTTGTAGAGGAATTCTCCAGCTGCGACTGCAACCGGCCTGTGTGCCGAGTAGACCAGGTGGTAGACGCTCTCGCAGTCCTCGGGCGTCAAGACCTCATCCGTACTACTGCAGAGACGAACACGAGCAGCTTTACCAAACAGCTCACAGCTACCCGAAGCTGCAAGTTTTAAAAAACTTTTTCCACAACTTTAAGTCCTTTTACCAACATGCCAGCAAGACAGGAGTTTTATTTCCATGTGTGGAATGGTTTCTACTTAAATGTAAGACTTTTTAAGAACGTTAAGAATGGAATTCTGCGCCAGAGATGCAGAACATTCTGTGGTGACATTCTGCATTGCCACAGAAACGTGCAAACTTCGTCCGGCCAACTGAGAAATAAATTCACACTTATCCACGATGGACGCAAAAACGCTAACAAGCTGGCTAGCTAAAAAGGGAAGCCGTCTCGAGCCACAGAACGCAATAATGTCTGAGTGTGACTCAAACTTTTGCCTGACAGAAACGATCCACAATTTGAAAATAAATAAAAACATAAAACAGAATGTACAAGATGGTATAGTCCTGCCATGACAAATTTAGGACCTGTGTGACTTTGTTTGATTGAATTTAAGACATTTTAAGGCCATTTGAGTGGATGGCCCAGAATTGCATCAATTAATTGGTCAGATATCAGAATCAGTAAAAACTTTCCTTGATTTACTCAGACAGGTTAAACACTGAAAAATCTGATTTTTCCCCTCTTCATTAAACGCATCAAAACAAAGCCTGGTTGCTGTGATTATTAATAAAGAGCAAGAATACAAAAATATTCTCAGCAATACTAATTTGGAAATGACTAATAATCTTTGTTGGTATTTACTCTCTGTTCTTGCTTCAATCTTTACACCAAAATAAAAACAAATCAAAGTCCAATAATAATTTTAACATTTAAACAGCTGCAGGAATAACTGATGTTTTTCTGTTTTAAATAACAAAAAATAAATAACATGACAGAATTTTTGTTTGAAACTTATGTAAACCAATTAATTTATTTCACACCTGCCCATCCCTACATGTTAAAACTAACAGACTTACTTTAAGACTAGTGTGAGCAGTTTAATCGCTTGTACTGCAACATCATATTCCTTATCAAGAGTCATGGAGACGATCCGATCCTAAAAACAAATTAACATAAAGAGAAAAATCTGGTTTAATAAGTCATTCATCACAATAAAAACACAGCAACATGTGCTGTGTTTTTATTTTCCCCATTCTTAGGAAAACTAAAATCATCACTGCAGTTTTAAATTCGTCCAGCAGGTGGTGCTGACCTTAAAGCGGCTGGTGAAGAGCTCCAGTCTTGCATTGAGTTCTCTGTTGTGGTAGAGGCCCTGCAGAGCTGTCAGACACTTCAGACGTACCTCCCCTTGCTGGAATCAAGTCAGAAACAGCGCGGGATATTCAAACTTTTTTTTTTTTAAATACACACGTGAAAAACATATTTAAACCTACAGTCGACAAGTTTACCAATAACAGCAGCAAAGATGAATCTGAAGAGCACGGTACCTTATCATGCATCGTCCATCCCACGTACTTCAGATAGCTGTCGTTGAGGAAGGCATCGCTGTACAGTTTCATCCACACACCGATCTCCTCTATGCAGATGGCCCTGATTTCTGCTATCGAGTCTCTGTGGGCACGAGAAGCCGTTCAGGAAAGTGGATGTCTAGATTTTGAGTTTGTCTTCTCTGCGACAAAAAGTTTTATTCAGAGACGTACCGATATCGATGAACGAACACTCCTTTGAAAATTGCATTCATCATGTTCTCGATTTCGTCCTGATTTTCTTGGAGCTGAAATAAAACAGAAGAATTTTTTTTTTTTAAAGTAAACAACAGCAAGTCAAATGGGAATCCTAAACAACGATAACTGGAGGGATTGAAACAAACCATGTGTGACGGTTCGCAATGTCACACCTCTGCAAGCTGAGCTAACAGATGGGTGCCTGGTTGTATGGACGCTGTTGTATAACAAACTGGAATCGTACGCTAAATAACCCTGCAGAGCAGCTCAGCTCTAACACCGACTGAGTTACAGTTTTGATCTGGGGGGAGGGGAAAAAAAAACTTCATCCAGTCAGCAACAGGCTTTTATAAATAGAATCACTCTCCACTTCCTGGTTGATCAGAACAGTAGCATTTGTTTTTGCTCATGCCTCTAAACTGATTGCAAAGGTAAACAGGCACTTCAGCACCAACTAAAGAGCTGGAAGAGCGCTAACGGAGATGGACAACCAATCAAAACGTTGAACTCCTGAATTAGTTTTGTTCCTAATCTGCCTAGTTCATGGCCAAAAACGTTTCCAAACTGGAAATTAATAACATAAAAGATCCTCCAGCCTGGATATCTGGCTGTGGAAAACCACACATCTTCTTTTTAGCAGTGGGACTGAGTTGGTGGGAAAACCTCACAAAGGTTTTTTGCTTTTTAGATGTCTTTAGCAAACGTCCATCACCAAATGTCAGAGGAAATGTGATAAAGTTTAACTGGTGAAACTCAACTCATGATTCACGAGCTGATCTATAGCGTCCGCAGTAAGAGAGAAACGAGTAAATGTTGCATTAGTATTAACACATTGCTAGGAGAAGAGTAGTACACGACCGCACTTTATTATTCACCCACACACTTACTCTCAAATTACAGCTCCACATTAGGGCTGCAACAACTACTCAACATGAATGATGCCAACTGCAAAATAAAAAAATACATTGATGCAAAATATAACAGTAAATTCATCTTATATGAGTATATAGAGTTTCGGGGGACGAGATCATCTTAACAGCAAGGGAAATTCACTCCTTCAATAGCAGCACTGCATTTCAACAATATCACATGATCAAATAACTACTACATGACCACCGAGCTCCCCACTCTCCCACAAAAAGTTGGAAATAAATATTAGGGAGGTATTTTATTTCTCCAATCAGACTGATACCGATATATTTTTTAAAATCACTAGTATCGGTCGATACAGATGTTGGTGCCGATATATCATGCATCACATTTTTGTCTTTCTGGAAATGTTGCTGAATATTTTCTTTCGTTATCAACTACAGCAGCAGGGTAGGTTGCAATGTTGGTTTTTTTTTTTCTTCCCCACCAACAACTGGTGTCATCATGAGCCAAATTAGCATATGGAGGGGTAATGAAGGGAGGGTTCACTGGTTTGTCATGTTGCTTCAGTATTTAGTAGCCGACTGAGGCGTCACGCTAATTTGTCCATAGGAGAACACGGTGAAGCTAATATGTACATAGACAGCATTAGCTTGTATCCTTCCGGTGGTTTACTGCTTCACTGTGGCAGATGCAGGAGTACTACTGACCTTCTAAAGTTGCTGTTAAACATCAGTGTTGCAGCCTTAGCTTGTAGCATTAGAGCAGCTAGCATGCGGCATCGTTTAGCATCTCATACCCCGACCCACTGGTGGGTGACTCAATGAATCACACAGGGAATCACCCAGAAAACTTGCTGAGTCTGGTGGTAGGGGAGCTAAGGAAGTCCACCAGCGAACCACAGAGTTTAGAGTAAAAATGTTAAAAGCTGACAGGAAATTTGATGAGGCAACGATGCATTATTGACGATACTTAAATATTTGTTGTATTAAGTCTTGTGTTTTCCCAAATCCTAATAATCTGTTTAGTAATGTTTTGCTTTTCTAGTGATGATTGATTATCCAAGTGAATGCAGTATTTGAAAGAAATACTCTGGATGAAAAAGACCTGTCTGTATGTGGCTCATCGGTATTAACTTGACCAAATAGCAAAAGCAGCCACAGAGCCAGAACAAGACTCATTATACTTTGGTCAGAAAGATGTATGAGTTCACTTCAGTCTCAAGCTCTCAAAGCGAAACTCTAATGCGCGACTATAACTTGGCCGGTATATGGATGCGCTTTTGAAAGTTCTCGTTGAGCGTGCGTGAGCAAAGCCAGTGGTGAGGTTTTTATACTTGACACGTACGTTGGCGCCCAAGCGCCCAGTTCAATATCTCAACTATAAACCTAGCTGTGTGGCCACACTTTCCGAGGTTCATGCTGAGCGTACAGGAGCAGAGAGAACGATGAGGCTTTTCTGTTTTACATTTACGTTGGTGCAGTATTTGCTGAAAGGAGAGCCTTCATACTTGCACAACTGCTCTGGACGAACACCTTCCAAACAGACCATTTTGAATGAAAGGTGACCAGCTACAATCCACACCTAGGTCGGTGTGTCAACTATAAACTTAGTTTAACCAACCTTTACCATCACTGTTAGTGGTGTATTACAAAACATTTTATAAACAAACAAGTGATGTTTAGCCTGACAGGGCAAGTAACGTCTGCCATGCCTATAATGGAGGAAACCCAAGCACAAAATACATGCAAAACGAAACTTCCCGAACAACAAGAAGTAACATTGAAACAAACTGTTTACTATTCTATTGTACAGTGTTTTACCTATTGCTACTTCACCAACAACTACTACTAATATTATTAATTATGTGGTCTTATATTTGCATCTAAACACCTGGTGAGTCTGCGGTGCTCACCTCTTTACGCTTTTGAAGGAGAAGCTCCAGCCTGTCGTTTGCTCTTTTAGCAACTATTTTATTCCTCTCTGCTTCATACTGGCGCTGGGTGTTGTCCATGTTAATGCTCAGGTTTAGAGCTACATTCACCAGGGCGGTCATCAGCTTCATAGCTGTCAGGAAAGACATAAATGACAGAGACAAAAGTTGATGCAAAGCAATGTGTGTGAATCGCTGTAGAAACACCAAAACTCTTTCTGTACAACACCAACTGTGAGCCATGAAACACCTTGTGTATATGAAAGGAACAGCAACTTACAGATGTATATAGAAAAAACCGGTGACGGGACTAGGCCAATTTTCAGTTTGATTGGCTCGGATCAGTGAGAATCTCAAGAATGGCATCTTTAAGCTCCGCCAGGTTGTGCTGACAACTCTTGTATGTGGAAGTTTAAAGAAGTGATTTAAAAAGTTAGCTATTTTCAATGTCAGTTATGTGTTTAAAAATTAAGTTAGACATAACAAAGGCAAAAAGGAAGTTGTAATTTGTACTAGTCGAGTCAATTCTGTAGTTCACTCAGGCTACGAGAGTGAGGACTTCAGCAGATAGCATTAAGGCTGAGTGTTTTATAACAGTGCTTCCATGTTGTGTTTATGAGTTTTAGTCGTCGTCTGTAGAGGTAGAAAAGTTTAACTTTTGGGAAATCTATACATTTAAATATAGATACCAATGCTTTTGTTGCTAAACTGTGCTAACAGCTAAAAATTATCCTAAAGCAAGTTCAGAATGTGAACTCCATAATTATTTTGTGTTTGTGTTAAACCAGTAGTGCCAACAGTTGGTCAACAACATGTTCTACATGTTTTAAACGTCTCTTTGGTTCTGCAAGTCTGAATCGAATGAATGGGTCATTAGCAGGCTCCAACAGAACTTGATGGTATGATGAGAAGAGTTAATTAATTTATCTTAATCAGCTGCAGCAGGGTCATGTCAGTCTGTGGGACTGATGTTAAGACGCCTCTGCGTCTTATTAGTAAATCCCTGCTTTCCAACATCTGCTTTCACACACCAGGTGAGATGTCTTCCCTATTCTTTATGCAAAGATGAGTTGACCAATAGTGGGAGAAAAAAAAATATTCTGAATGTTAATTTTATATGTTTTTCATATTATTCTCAATAAAAAAAATCAAAATTGTAAAAATTATTACTCCATATTGACAAGTCAAACCTTCACAGAAACCAGAGGTCAGAAAACTGTCAAAAGCTTTGGTGCAAAATGTAAATAAATCAGTTCCTACACAAAACAAAACAACAAAAAAGCTTAATGTAGGGAACTTGTTGCTTTGATTTTCTTTTCCTTTTTCCAATGGCTAGATAAGTATTGCAGTTTCAATCATTTCAATAATCAGGTCAACATAAGCCGAGCAATACACTTAAACTATATTTTAATGTTATGTGCACAAATAGATTTCTCTCGGTATGTCCAGAAATGTCAATATGTTTATTTTCGTTGTTAGCATTTCGAGTAATAATAAAACTAGCTAAAAACAAAAATAGTTAAATTTTCTTTTTGCATTTTAAATCCAGCAAAGCAAAGTTGGTTGATGTTAAACAAACATCAACCAACAGCAAGTACTGTGATGCACTTTTAAGGTATGACAAAAAAAGAAATCGGCTTAGGGACATACGAATTAATGTGTTAATGGGGATGATCTAAATTTTGCTTTATTTTTAGTCAGAAACTGGACTTCAAACTGTGTTTTACATCAAAGTACCTGCAGCTCATTGTTTTTTCCATGCATTAACAGTCTTTAAAACAAAGGAAACAAAAATCATGAGACCAGACTATTTTAAACCTGAAATAGCATCAATCAGAAAAGGCCTGACTGGTGCATCTCTGCTTCCGTTTCATCACTTTGGCTTTTAGAAGAAACTAATTTCACCATAGCAAAAATCAAGCTTACTTGCAATTTTGTAAAAAATGAAAGTGTATATTTTTTTAAACTTACCTGCCAGCGTTGAGGTGTGTCTGAAGGCTCGGA
Source organism: Xiphophorus couchianus (assembly GCF_001444195.1). Lineage (NCBI taxonomy): Eukaryota > Metazoa > Chordata > Actinopteri > Cyprinodontiformes > Poeciliidae > Xiphophorus > Xiphophorus couchianus. Next base: position 23,384,534 of record NC_040250.1, on the reverse strand, counting down.
CTTGGGAATCTGATAGTCCAGTGAGGAGGGAGATGACCGTGTCCATCATGTACTCATCATAGATGATACTGTATTGACACTGACGCACTAGCACGGAAATGAATTCACAAAAGTTTGTTTTGAACTTCTTCCACTGGGGCCCGGCTATGGTGAGAGGATAGTCGCCGCTGTCCTACAAGGGAGACCAGCAAAACAAACATAATTAAAAACTACAAAAGAAAATCGGTTTTCTGCTCATCTTGGGGGGGAACAACAAAAACAACAACATATAAATTAGTGGAAAAAAAAACTATAGTAATGATATCTGAGATGCTTTACCTCGTCGAATTCCTCTGTCATTCGTCGAATGATCTCAGAGTTCTGCATATTGCGAAACATTTCACCACTCACCACGCCTGATGGATAAAGACTAGTTAGAGCACATTTACTACGCTGCCAAAGGGAGGAATAATTTAGGAAACGTATATTTGGCATTTAATGACTTTTGAACTTAAATACCTTTACATCCTGAGCACTGGATGAAAAAATTGATGAGATCTAGCAATGCAACATCTCTGTCATGTTTGTAGGACTCAATCCACTCATCAACAACAGACTGGGGATAAAGAGGAATAAATACATTTAAAAACATTAAAATACTGCCAGAAAACAGTAACTATTATTGTTCTACTATCATATCAGGGGTTTTTTTTTTTACCTGCATTGCACTCCTGCCCACTTTCACCACCTCAAACAGCATCATGTTTTCCATGCCATTCTCCTGATGGTGGCCATTTATGCGGCCTGCTCCCTTTCCACCTTTGCCCTTCTCCCCTGCCGCCTTCTTCCCTTTCTTCCCACCCTGCAGAAAGAACAGAGCACCAAAATGAGGTACGTTTACAAATACAACTCTACACTTTTGCTAATATCTAATGAAAAATCTGTGCTTTCCATACCTTTCCTTTAGCTGTAGTTCCACTTCTTCCATCAGGATCCTCAGAGAAGTCTGTGTCTGAGGAGAATCTGGTATCTGTGTCCCTGGAAGAGGCAGAAAAAGTAACAGATTAAACATTTATATCAACTTCAACATTGCCTGTAGGTTTGGGCTAGTCACCACTACAAAGACATACCAAGGTTTTAAAAAGGCAGTTTCAAATTTCCAATTAGATTGTTTCTAAAGTTGCATACTGTGCATTAGCTCAGTATGCAACTAAGCTAATGCACAGTTGCATACTGTGCATTAGCTCAGTATGCAACTAAGCTAATGCACAGTTGCATACTGTGCATTAGTATGCGACTGTGCATACTGTTGCAATTCATCACTGATAACCGAATGTAGCTTTAAACTGCATTTGGCTACATGGTTGCTATTCTACAGTGGAACTGTAGTGTATGTTTGTTAATTAGTGAGCATCATACACCAGCCCAAGTCAAATTGTGTGTATATATGACAAACAAAAAGTAGTTACTTACTGAGGGTAGGCGAACTCTGGTTGTATCTCTGGTGCTGCTATCATTTCTGTAACATCTTCTGGTTAACGTCAACTTTACAACTGACTTAAGATTATTCTCAAAAAGTGAGACGGGGGAGGTTGCATGTGACCTAGAAAATAGTCAAAAGAAAAAGCTTCAAAAAAAGCTATTTAAGCAATATTAAGAAACACTTCAATAAATAGCGTCAAATCAAGAGAAAACTATAATGTGATAACATTAATCGGTCTCTGTAGAGAGAAACCAATTCTTAAAGAGGAGGGGAAAAAAAAGTTTCACATGGTAACAGGGGGCGGACACAAACTCTACTGTCACGCTTGCTGTCCTCCTATTGGCTGCTCTTTCCTCGGTTCTTTTGGTTTAGGGATAACGTCATGCAGGCAAGCAGAGAGTTTCATCCTCAAAGACCAAATATGGTGCTGTCCATTCCGCCCAATACATATGTAAACCAATGAAAGGGCAGGCTCAACATCAACAGGCCGCATTGCACGGTTGTGAAATAGACATCCATACATATCACCTTGAAAAGTAGGCAGAACTTTTTGGGTGTTTTGATTTTTTTTCTTTTTCCCTAACAATGCAAAGAAATGCAAACGCGTCCTTTGCAATGAAGGGCTGGAATTAAAACGCCAAGAGAGACAAAAATGTTCAGTCCTGGGAAACGCAAACAAACTCCACCCGTGCAATTTGCCGCTCTGGGAGAAGGTCCAGTGCAACTTACATGAGGTATATAAATTACATAAACAGGATCTGAACAATTTAATGAAACGATTGGAATCAACTCAGAAGATGTCGATGTTCTACAGCCGCAAAGCGGCGCTTATAAGAAGATATGTTCCTTAGAAAATACGAGTAAACATCCAAAAAAAGAAAGAAAAGCGCAGGGCAAACTATTGAAAACATGCGTTTGGTAGCAACTTATCTCAAAACAGTATTTCTTCAGGTGTTACGATTACGTGCGTTTCCCCGCTCGTGATGGGATCGTACCTGACAAGTCGACACGGTTTTATGGGTGTAGACTGAAAAAGTGGCGCCAAATCGGGCTGCGCCGCTTACAAAGTTGTAACAGAGAAGCAACAGAGTATCACGTCGAGAGAGGCGAAGCCTTGAACCAGGTCTATGTGAATGGAGGCTAACAGCGATTTCAAAAAATCACCGTCTCAATTCTCTCCAACCACGCCGACGCAGCTGCGCTCTTCGTCGGCTCCTGTCAAAATTGACACCGGTGCGCCGCTGGTGCTAGCGCCACCAGCTAAGGAACCGAGGATCTCGGTGTCTTTTCCTCGACGTCAGCTAGTTCAGATCTGATGAACTAAGCATGCACGACTCGGCAAAAACTGGCTGCTTGTTGTCGAACAAGCAAGGCGGCGAACATTTACGAATTATTTCAGACAGATTTGTCACCTAGAAACTCGGTCGCTACGTCTGTAAGACCACATCATAACAACAAAACAGCGTAAGCTCTACTGTACTAGCCTAAGCTAAAAAAAAAAAATTAGCCAATACACAATGACGCTAATCAACCATTTGAACGTGAGAATAAAGTCCGCTTTTCCCACATAACACTTACAGATAAAACGGGTCCCAAAGTAAGCACATATTAATAGTTAAACGGCATTTAACAAGCGGATAACAAGTACCGCTAGTTAGCCATGTTAACAGCTAGCGCTAGCCTTACCTAAAAAAAACATCACGTCCTTGCGTCCTCCATCTTGCCTCGGGAGTTCCAGTACCGTATTGCATAAGCACCAAACACTTTGTTTACAAATAAATTGCGGGTAAATGTGTACGTAAAAACAACAGAGCGCTCTTTTGTGCTACAAACTGTGTAATTTCAGCAGTTGTGCCGAAAATTAACTCCGCTAGCCAGCTAGCGACCAAATTAGCTCTGTACGGCGAGCTAGCGCAGCGACTCGGTTCACGCAGACATCCGCGCTCTGTGCTCCTCCACAGCTAGCCTGGCTAGCAAAATACAAATCAACTAAGTTCCACATAGCTCTCCGCCATTTTACAGCTAACTTACCTTGTTGTAAAATGTAGTCGGGGCACAATCGTAACTTTTATTATTCTTAACCAGTCTCTCGCCCAATCCCGCTACTAATCTGTTAAAAAAAGAGTTTAAAAGTCGCGGTCAGAGGCAGTTTCGGACGTTCTCTCACCCCGCTCGCTCCGTAGTTCGGTTTGTTGTTTCGACGACCTAGGAGGAGGAAATCCTGGTGCAGAGCTACCACCTAGCGGCCACATCGACCCCTTTAGCAACAAAGCCGATGGCCTGACATCTAGTGGCCACCGATAGGTACTGCACCCGTATTTCAACGGGGGCCTGCACAGACAGGAAAATTTAAAGCGCACAATTGAACAGAATGAATATAGACAGGCTTTTAACTGATTATAGCTATTTCAAACCAGTAAGACTGGTTATGTACTGGATCACCTGTATCACCCCCTTTAAAACAAACTAGAATTTTAAAAGGTCCACAACAATATTAGGAATATACAAAAATATCACAACTCATCAGCTCTTCATTCAATGTATGTAAATCAGCTTACAACACAGATTGCAATAAATTTACTATCAATTAATTTTGCTGACCTTATGTCTGCACTCCAGTCAGAGTAAAAGGTCAGTTTATGCCACTAAGCAGCTTTAATGAATTTGCTGCCCATGCCCATATTATATCAAAGCATCTAATTTCAAATCTCATGTGTTCAAATCAACATATTAATATATCCTATTTGGAATAGTTGTCACATCTCCTGCCCAATAGGCGCACGTTGGCTTGGAGTTGTTTGAAACTGCAATCACAGTAAATAAGTTGAAATTGAAGCTATAAAAAAAAAAAAAAAAAAAAAAAAAAAAACACAAATGCATCTCAAGTCAGATTATTAAAGATTTATTTAGTTCATTTACAGAAAAGATTGCATGATGAAAAATTGACATCTAAAATCCCATAATGTCTTGATAAAATCCCATCTCAGTCTTCAAATCCCACCTCAGTCTGTGCAGTAGCTTATGCGATGTGAGAGGAATGAAAGTGAATGAAACCCCTCAGCCACTTAACTTAGGATAAAGCAAAATTAGAGTCGTCACACAAAACTAGAGAAAGGAAGAAAACCATGATTGCCCAAAACGTGTATTTACATGCATGTTACACCGATTAAAACAAAGACACAACAACATGTATGTATAGTACAATATACAACTATTTACTATCCAAGCGATTGTGAAAATATTGGTTTCTTAAAATATATATGTATAATTAAAATGCATTTACAACAGTAAGTATATTACAGGGAATCTAATATACACGTATCATCAACTAGTACATTAATTTATTTGTTTCACAACCCCTCATATGCATACATATACATTCATACACATATACACACACTTTTTTAGGCCAACTAGGTGCTAAAGCATAGTTTCCTTATGAGTGGGAAAAAGGGGGAACGCAAAGCCATCTACACATATAGGTAGTCAAACTGTCAGTTAAAAAAAAAAGAAGTAATAACCACCTTTTAACCCATTGTGTCTATGTTGCTATTCTTCGTGAAATCTAGAAATTCCCTCCTAGAAGAACTTACCTACCACACCTGCTTTAAATTATAACATTTAGAACATAAAGCAGCATCCATGATAGACAGCAGCTTATATTTTCCCTTAAGCGATGTAGGCTTTGATTTTTTGTGTGATGGCTCCGCAGCAGATCGGACACTTGACGAGTGACTCCGAGCACTGCTTGCAGCTGACCAGATGGCCGCACGGGATGAAGACGATGCAAATATCTCTGTCCATGCAGATTTTGCACCGTTTTTCCCTCTGCAGCTTCATTAGTTTCTCCATTGGGTCCTCATCTAAACAAAACGGGTTAAAGAAATTATACGATGGCCAACTACTTGCATGAAATTCTACTACAAATCAGTACATTCTCTGTTGTACAAAAAGAGAAATCCACAGAATTGCAAGTAATAGCACGGGGTTCCAAAAAATAATAATAATAAAAATAGTATGGTGATTTAAAAATATTTTCTACCGGCAGTTATTATTGAAGAATCTAATTCATTTCAATGGATAGTAACAATCTAGTTTTTAGGTTTTTAATTAATTTTCAGGCTTTCAAATTAAATTGCACTATATAAACAATTACCTTTTTCATTGGTTGAAAATCCATTCTGGTGACTTGAAGCCTAGAAGAAAAAATAGGAAGTCATTTTCAGCACATGACTAAATTGATGCAGAGAAACAAAAATAGTGCAGATAATAATAAAACCATTCACATACATAAAGAGATGCAAGGATCAGTAATTTATTTTGTTTCAAAAAGAACACGCTAGATAGTAACAATGCTACGCTAGACAGTATCAATGCAGCATAGTGTTCAGGAATGCGTTAAAGTAGCAGTAAAGTTGCTAATGACAACGCGTTCCAAATAACTCGTACTGGGAGCTAACCAATAGCATTAGATACGCATAAGAAAATGTACAAGATTTACTAAAACCCAACTACAGCAATAAAAGTTACATTTAAAACTAATATTACAGTATTGTTAATATTTTCCAATCCAAAATTTCATTCTTTGCCCAACTCAAATTTCAAGGTCTTGTAACATCTGGGACATCTAGGAACAAAACATTTACGTACTTGGCTTTTACTATCTGTACATTTCACTAAACTAGCACAATGCTTGTTAGCATCCATTGGACAATGTGGTGGGATTATTTTACGAAATTGAATGGCGTTAGGACCTTTAATGAAAAATCTAGTCCCGAGTTATCCTAATCTCTAAAGCACAACTGTGATACCTTTGTTTTTACATTTGTTTTGCAAAAAAAAAAAAAAAAAAAAAAAAAAGACAAAATTAGAAATCTGCTTTGTATTAAGAACCAAAAGTCCAGTTTAAAATCCTGAACTAAGATAACCTAGACAATAAAATTTAGTTAATGACTAATTTATGAATTTTGACAGTAACTTAAAAACCCAAGTTGTGATGTGAAATTGAAATTAAACATAATTTATAGATGTATTAACATGAAAAGCTTAATTCTTTAGAAATTCAAACAGTTTTTTTGACACTGTCATACAAGATAAGGTTTGGAAGCTCAAACATATGTCATCAAAGAGTGCTTTTTTCCCCTCACAAATTTATCCAAACATGGAAAATAATAAAATATCAAGCCAGCGTTCATGTTGTATCAGATAATCAAACACAAAATGGAAAATGAATAAATAAATACTCACAGCACTACTTTGTTCATGTCTTTTTAGGTGAATGCTGTTGACAAATGCAGCTCCCTTTTCTTCCAACAAGAAGCTGCATCTAATCGAAAGAGAAAAAAGAAAACACATTTAAGCATTAACAGAAAGACAGCAACAAGATTATCACTGTGGATGGTAGGAATACAGCCAGAAATAAAACGTTTGAATTTACCCTGGGTATTCTTTAGCATGTTCTTCCCATGGGTCTTCATCGGGCTGCCAGCCTTTTAGACCTCCACCACAGCGGAAGCATAACACCTGGTCTTCTTGCCCTAAGAAAATAAAAAATTAATTTTTTTTTTTTAAAAAAAGACAACATTTCTATGTCAAAGCCACAAAAGCATTAAAACACTTTCTCTGTTAATATTTCATATCTGTGCTCTACCTGTGCTGTAGAAACCAGCTCTCGCGAGCCTCTCGTGGTCGACGGGGTGCCGAACATGAGCGAAGCTACTGAGCCTCCCCTCGAAAGTCTCCATATTTCCCCCCTGGTTCACGTTTTGATCTTCCCACATCGGCTCATCTGCGTTGTCCAGCAGCGGGGCGTTCCCTACGTCGTGGCCGAGGATGAAAAAGCAGTTGGGGAAGTGTTTGGCGTGTTCTTCCCAAGGGCGATCTCCGTTTTCCCAGTTGTTCAGCTTGTTGCCGCAGCAGAAACACTCCACCCGGTCGGCCTGTCCCAAGTAGTAGAAGCCGGCTTGAGCCAGGTCTCTGGGTCTTACGAGCACATTGGAGGGCCAAGAAGAAAAGCTGTCCAGACGGGCCTGTTCACTCTTCATGTGAGGTATCCTAGGGTAGAGGGTCTCGTCAACCACTTCACCGGTGGACACCCGGTACTGCATATCCTCTGCAACTTCGTCGTAGATGAGAGGGGTAATATAATTCGGCTTCATGCTGTTTGGGTGGCAGCACACGAGGAACCGGCATGATGGAGAAACCTGCACAAGCAAGAAACATATGGCTACAATATCAAAAATGAGACAAAAAAAAAACAAACAAGTTGTTCTTACTGTAACCAATAAATATATTTACCTCCTTGTGCCTTTGCACAGGTGTGTCTCCACTATGCCAGTTCTCCACAGTCTGATTGCAGCTGAAACACTGGACGCGGTCTGCGTTGCCGGTGAAGTAAAAGCCCGCCCTCGCCAACCGTTCAGGCGGGACTTGCCCAGCCAGGGTGGATCCCCGGAAAGACTGGAAGCGATTGTCAAACTTTGAGAAGTCAGGACAGCCGTCTGACTCCAAATTGCTGTAGTTGCCTTGCTCAGACATAATTGGGCGAGGAAATCGCTGGGTGGGTCAAAGTTTGAGAGGGGCAGGATGTCTGAGGAGGAAAAACACAAAGTGTTGGGTAATATGTAGGCTTTGAAATGTGCCCTTTAAGAGAGGCAGCTGAGCGTTCATCACATGCAGACGCTGAATAGACCACGTGTGGGATGGGCATTCCAAAGGGAGTAACTCTATTACAAGGCAGTAATAATAACTTTTCTCAAAGGGCAACACCAGCACCGAGGGAAACCTTAAACACTTTTCCTTTCCAGGAATACATATGCAAATAGTTACCATGATGAGCACACAACATATTTTATGGACGGAACGGTACACTGTGTTCTTGACACTCAGGAAGCTGGAAAACATGTTAGGAATTCCTGGCAACAATTACGTAATTACGTTAGAGGCACGAGGACATGCCTCTAAATCATGATGAGACGGTCAAACCTATTAATTATACACAAGCATTGATCAGTTTGGGGATGGTGAGAAGCTGCTGTAAGAGGCGGTGTGTTTACTTTATTGATTGTGATCTTTGCCCTGCATACGTGTCGAAATTCCTCTCAAGAAAGCTGTGATCAGATCAGGAAGCTGTCGGCGACGCACTTAGATTCTCCTGCCCTCCCCACCTACGCTTTGTTAAAACCGAAAATCGAAACTTTTAAAAGGTACTTTACCACCATGTGCCAGTAAACGCACGCCCACATTTTTGAATGGACATTAGCTTTAAAACCGTTTTACCGTTTTAATTTTGAAGTCGGAGACGAAAGCAAACTTAATCACCGTCACCTTAATCCCGTTCCACGGGACATATTACGCAAACTCTGAATTATGTGAAACAAAGCAGAATATCCTCTTAAAAGTATTCACAGCAATGCGTTCAGCTGAAGTTCTCTGTTTGGACTTTAACCTTGGCTCCCGTTTCTAACAGTGCCCTTCAAACCGGAGTGGCAACAGCAGCTATGTTTGCTAGTTAGATTAGCATGATGCTACTTTACGCAAGTACGCAGTTCCGAAGAAAATCTCAATATCTACCTTTTTCACGTCTTTGGGACGCGTCCGTAGTTCCTTACTTCACTCGGTCTTAATGATATCACCACCCACAGCGAAGAAAAAGGACTGCTGGAGGCCGTTTAATTTATAACCCCCTCTGATCGTGAGGAACAAGGTATGCAGTTCCTCCCTTTCCAGAGCGCGGCAGCGTGATGACGTCATGAGAACCGTTTGAGTGGAGTTTTTATGCTTTCATTATTTTAAGCGAGCGCATTTACTCAGGACCAAAACTGACCGCACTCAAAAGATGAGAGAAATGTTTGACATTAAGTTTGCATATAACTGAAAATAAAATTTAAAAAAAATATATATATAAAATATTTCAGAAATTCAAACAGTAAAACACATTATGTAGATTCACTATAAAGTGACATATTTAAAATAGTGATGCACCGATATGACAATATGGCTGATAATCAATATGTACCGAGATTGTTTATATATTTCACTACGCTTTTGAAACCTTGAAAAAAAATACCACCACTAACTTCACCACAGCGTCTCTGCTTCAGTTAAACAGTAACTGCATTTAATCATATTTTCAAATGTGATATTTATTAGATGTGTCAGAGTACACCTTTAATTGATAAAATTAACCATTTCAAAAATTTCGTCAGTTTTTGGGGTGTTTAAACATCAGGTGGAATTTATCATGACAACGATTAATCTAAATCTTATTGTGACGAAAAAAATATCATGATAAATGGTAAATGACCTGCTAAAATATTTATCCTTATTACCCTACCCCTCCAGAAACAAACAGCAACAAGATGGAAGTAAATAGTGGTTGATAATATTGGCCCAATGTTATTCATCGGACCAATACTGATATGGTAAAAAAAAAAAATACAATGCAGGGTTGCATCATTGCAGATTGTTGTAAAGTGAGTCTGTGAAATATTTAATTAGACAAAACATAAAAAAAAAAAAAATTCTGTTTCTGAATAAAATTATATGAAAATGGCTTTTTGCATTGTTTAGGTCTGATAATAAAACTCGTTTCAAGATGTGAAATATTTAAGCATGACGACAAAGGAAAAATACCATTTTACACCAATGTATATTTCAGCCCTCTAACAGAACCTGAGTTTATTTAAATTCGACCATAAATGCAATCTAACTACACACATATTTAGTCCAGTTATACTTTATTAAAAAGCTGTACTTTTTCCTCTCCTTTCAAATTCAAATAGTAGTTATAGATTTGTCTGTGCCTGTGGGGGACGATTCTTGACATCTGTGTGAAACTAACACCTGCTGTATAAATTTCACTGAGATGACTTCATGAGCTTTCTTAGAACAAATAGTTTCGGTTACAGGGAACATTCACAGCATTCTTAAAATTTTTATTCATTGCCACACTTTCTAAAGGCTGTAGAAACAGATATGTGGTGGACGGTGGCCATGAGGTTGAAATCGATGAGGCAACACCCATTTTGTCACCGGCTAAAAGTCATTCATGGCCGTTTCCCACTAACGCCTGTTTGGAGTGTCTTGACTCAACTATGCACTAAGTTGTTATAAGGGTCTTCCACTTATCGCGATAACTGATGTTTGAAAAACCTTCATAGGTATTACTAGTAAGACAGGCATTGACACTCCCGCTGTTCAAATCACAATACATCCATTGTCTACCGAAACAGCTCTTCAGGTACGGCCTTGATAAAAAATGTTTAGGTTTCAGGTTGTATTAAAACAAAAGTACAAAATAAAGAAATGCAAGTTTTTTATTCTGTTGTTAGAACGATACGTTGGTTAATACAGTTAGTACTGTACAGTATAATCTTACTTGGAACATCTTTGTTATTTTAATTCTAAGGCAGATTGATGCAAAAATGTAGAAAAAAATACCTGTTACGCTCCCACACCTGTACACTGGTGGGAGCATAGGGGCCATGGCAAAAAATGGCACTTTTTGTTCCTTCCAGAGTAACAGAAGTCTAACAAGCTAATATAGGCTGGTAAGTTAGTCATAGCTTGCCAGTTGTAGTTTCAGCTGAAGTTTGTATGTTTTTCTAAGCAAAACTAAATAAATAAATAAAAAAACACAGAAAAAGTGTTAGTCATCTTTTAGCCAGCTGACCAACAGTGCACAGCAGTAAGAGGGGGAGGGACAACATTGCGGACCATTACTCTTTGCTCTGTACGTCCAAGGGAAATGCCATTCATGCTGGGATTTCTCTCAACGAAAGGACTTTAACCACAGGGAACATTCTGACAGAAAATATGCAGTCCTGAAACCGAAACTTAGCAAAACCACAGGATACCTTAATACTGGTGATGAATGAAACCCGCATTTACTTTTCAAATTGTAAAGTAAGTTTTACCTTTAAGCTCTGGCTGTATTTGATAAGCAATCTAAAGACAAAAAGACAACACCTTTTGATAGTTGCCACCCACTGCTGGGTGGTCAGAGAGTTAAAACTACAGATTTTAGCACATTACGATACATAGCAGTAGATGTATCTGGATAAAACAAAAACTGATGTTCTTTGACAACTTTTGAGCTGCCCTTAATGCAGTCATATTACTGCATTAAGTAATAAGACTTACTTAATGCTTGTAATATGACTGAATGGTGCTGCATGCAATACATAATTCCCACAAGTCTGAACAGGAGGTGAGCTGTGTCACTGAACGGCCATCTTGGTAGGCAAGCACAGCGTAAAACATGATGGACCATGGCTTCGAGACAAAAAAAAAAGGAAGTATAGTAACACTTGATTTTGTTGACATATTAACAAAATCGCAGGTGTAGGGATTGACCCCAATGAGACGGCAAATGTGGCTTGTTTATTGTTGTCATAGCAACCCCATAGTAGCACTGTCATGTTAGGTAGACACCTACAAAGATGGCCGTCAACTACAAAGTTCCCGGATGTGTGACGTCAATTTTAATTGAGTGGAATTTCAATAGATTGCGTTGGATTAATTGAGACTGAATTTGGACCAAACTGGATTCCATAGCTGTTTGTTGTACATTCTACCTTATTGATGTGTTTATGGTCAACCTTGACTTCAGAAGCTGTACTGTAAGTCACCAGGAGTTAAATTTAGTACTTTGCTGAACAAGAAACTTAAGACAATATACTTTAGAAATTGCCCCTTGAAGATATTTAAAAAAAGAATGGCACCGAGCACAAAGCCATGTGTGACTCCATTACAAAATAGAGTAATAAAGACTGAGGAAAAAAACAGCCTCAACAATCACAAAGTCACATTTTTTTTTATTTAGGTACAACAAATTTATTCCAACCAGATTTCATCGCCACTTGATGTTTCGTTTTTGCCATTTCTACACTTTAACTTTCACAGAAAACGCACTGTGCTGCTGCAAAAACTGTGCTTAGACACGTCAGTCTCAAAGCCCCAACAGGAGGTACTGATCAGCCTCAAAAACAGTCCAATCCCTTTTCAACACCAATGCCTCTTTCACATGTCACCGACCACACCAAATAACAATGGGCCTGCTCAAGTAGGACTGAGTGAGATGATGGTTTTCATCGGAATGCGACGGTAGCGGTTTGAACCAAACCACGACCAGCGAGTCAGAGAAAGCATCACCCCTCCACGATCCGGCGGAGTATGTTCCCCAAGCCACCCTTGGCTATCTGGAGGGGGGTCTTCTCCTCCTTGTTCTCGATATAAATGCTGGCACCGTGTTCTACCAGCAACTTGGCTGCTTCCAAACGCTCTTCATCACACGCAAGATGGCTGTAAGAGAAAAGATATACAAATTGGTGCCTTCATGTTTTCATAAAAGTCAGGTAAAAAACTTCAACTGATGACATATTGGTCTGGCACATGTTACGGCTTTCGTTCTACATATTTAAATCCACGCCGGCTGCGACAATTTTGGACAAATGCGTTTGCACACGTACAGCGCCGTGTTGCCCTGCGAGTCCTGGATGTTCGTTGAGGCACTCTGCTTGAGAAGCAGCTGGATGAGACGGTAGTTGCCCTTGGCCGATGCTCTGTGCAGGGGAGTGGAGGCCAACTTGTCCGTGGCATTGGGGTCCGCTCCATTTTCCAGCAGCATTAAGGCGATCTGCAAACAGGAGACAGAATTGTCTCGCATGCCAGTCGCAGGTAACCCCGTTGTAAACTTTGCTTCCCGTTAAACGCGAGAAGCCCGTTTCCTCATCTAAAGTCTTGGCGCCCTCAAGAGCCTCTTTCGAGCGCCACTTCCTAGAGGAAATTTTAACCAACAGCGTAGGATGTGAGAGCAAAACTAGAAGGTGGCTTGGCCGAGACCAATGGGAAACTATACGAGAAGTTTTCCACTGGTAGTAATGGAAAAAAAAAAAAAAGTACCTTACATAATGTCACTAATTTATTCAATTTACTTTATAATGTGTTTTTTTTCTTTAAGCTGTCGGAATGTCGTTTGGAACTGGAAGGAAAACTTTACAATGTTTTGCTACAAAAATAACTCCAGGTCTTTTCGGGTGAACATCGATTTTCAAGTTCTGCAGATTTCTCACTGGATTTAAGTCTGGACTTTGACTAGGTCATTTTAACAAAAACATGCTTTGATCTAAACTTTAAACCATTTTAGTGTATTTATATGCATGTTTGGAGTAATTCTCATAGTCCTGCTGCAGCAAGAGAATATTTTCGAGTCCTTCTCTAAAACCATCCTATATTTAGCTCTGCCTACCACATCATGATGCTGCCACCACTGACTCACTGCGGCACTGTGTCCACAGGATGATGTGGAGTGCTGGTTTATCTTTGTCCCATCTGATCAGAGCACTTCCTTCCACAGTGACTGCTGGTTCCTCTAAATCTCAGCAGGATTTGTTTTGGTTTGGCACACACTAAAGGCCAGAATCTTTTTCCTTTTTTTTACCCCATCCAGGGGGTCTTTTTGTGGGCTCTAGTGTCCCTTTTTACGAAAGTAGGCTGACAGGAATGGGGAAGGAGAGGAGGGAAGATATGCGGCAAATGTCACAGGGGCCGGGAGTCGAACCCGCGACGGCCACGTCGAGGACTCAAGGCCTCCAAATATGGGTGGCGCTAACCGCTACGCCACCACGGCACGCCCGCCAGATTCTTTTTAAATGAACTAACTCGGCTGTGGATCTCAGCAACTCTTCCGGTTACCACAAGCTGTCTGTTCGTCTCCTGGCTTGTCATTTTGAGAGGGTGGCAATATATTGATAGGCTCTCACTTTTATTTCCGGACGAAGGAGAGCGCACCTTATCGACATCGTCTCTCTATTGTGTGCATTTGTGGCATTTATTTGACCCAACACAATGCTATTTTTAACTTGATTTTCTATTTTTTCTTTTTTTGCTTACAGATTGCTTTCTCTACACACTCATCAGTTCCATTAGTAAGGAAGGACAGGAGAACTAAAATATTTAAGCCGATTCAAAACAAACAAAAGTGAATATATTTTAAATAAGGCCTTTGCGTTCTTACTGTTCAATTTGGAACTGATTTTTACAATCATTCTCATCACATTCGAGACTTTCACACGGCACAGTAACCTGGTGGAACTGTAAGCTGTTAATGGTTCAATCCCAGAGAGAACACCTTCCATTTAAAACGGTGAGAGTTTTAAATTGTGTATTTCTCCTGTGATTCTTTAAATTGCACCGAAGGATAAAAGTTACTTGTCGTCTTCATGCCTGCGTTACAAAATCCCACACAGTTCACATTACAAAGGTGTGGCTGGACTACCTGCATTATTAACCCAAACATAATAGAAGCTGCTTTGTTCACTTCATGGAATGTGAATTCAAAATAATTGTACTCAAATCTAAAACATTTAATCTGTCTGCATCTCGTCTTTCAAGTGCTGCCAGATGTACAGTAGCAGAATGATTACAACATGATGGAAGCTTACAGTCTCATTTTGTTCCTGTATACAATAACTGACAGGTTGGAGCTTTTTTTTTTTTTTTTACAAACTAAGTAGGCAAAACAAAATGTTCATAACTAGTGTTTATAATATGCAAAAAGAAGTTAAACAGATGTCTTTCTCACTCTTTATTTAAGTGTTGACTTTTGAGAACTTCACTATCCACAGTGACACTTTAACAATATTTGGGTGATATGATTTACAACATTTAATTCCCCTTTGGGATGAAAAAAGTATTTGAATTACATTGAATTTCCCTCACATCCTGATTTATGGTTGTGGTTAATCATAAGAACTGGTGCAGGGAGGCCTGTATCAGACATAGCTGTAAACTCACCTCAGCCGTAACGTGATTAATAGGATTATTTTTGACCCCTGATGGGTCAGCCCAGAGGCCTTGTCAGGAAACATCAGGGACTTAACCCAGCCTAGAAATAATTGGGCTGGGTTACATTTTAATACACAAATAGAATGCCTTTACAATGGTTTAGAGTAAAGCCTTTTCCATGTCTTGAGTCCAGATGTAAACCCAATTAAGAATCTGTGACAAAACTTTAAAAGATACACAAATAAATACATGCTGGTAGAGACGCACGAGAGGCTGTAAATGTAGCATTTGGCTCAAAATGCATGCCACACTTTTTGGATTTTTATTGAGAACCACTTCAGTTACTCTATTTTAAGTTGAGCCATCACACCCAACCCCAACAAAATACAATCAAGACTGCAGCTGACTAAACGTGACAAGACAAAGAATGCAAAGGCATAAAATTACACTCCCATACACAAGTATGGAGTCTTTCGCATTTTTTGCAACTGTTAGTGCACAAACGACACTGTACCTCGTATCTGCCTTTGGAGGCGGCATAGTGCAGAGGGGTGCATCCATTTTGATTAACTGAATTCAGCTGGGCTCCACTGCCTATCAGAGATCTCACTATGTCCTCTCTTCCTGCAGATGCAGCAATGTGCAGAGGACTCCACAGGGCCTGGGGAGTGGAGAACACATCACGCTGTAATAACATCCATTTACGTCAACTTAACGGTAACCCGTCACTGGGGGGGGGGGGGGGGGGTGTGAGGGACGCGGAGAGAATGCATCACAATTTAAAGCTTAGCTCACATCATCCTGCAGGTTGACCTCAACTCCCAGGCTGAGTAGGAACTCCACGATGTTGGTGTGTCCAGCAGAACAAGCCCAGTGGAGAGCGGTCCTGCCGTCCTGAAACCACAGACAGCCGTCATTAGCTCCATTCCCTCGCTAGTCACAAACGATGCAGCCCAACAGAGTACATAAAGACGGGGACGCTGACCTGGTCCGTTTTTCTGACAAGTGTTTTGTCGGACAGCATGGACTGTTTTAATTTGTCGAACTGCCCGCTGAAGGCTAAATTGCAGACCTCCACGTTAGACACGGAGCTCTCCATCACTCAGTGTGTTTGAATGCGACGGGAAAGTTGTTGAACGCCGTGCAGGTGACCGAAGTTGTTGCGTTTGAAAGCTGGAGGATGACTCAGGAAATCATGAGCCTCACATCCGATGTGGGTGCACGTCGGTCTCTTCAAAATAAAAGATAAAAATCAAGCCTGATGAGACGCTGATCTTCTACACGCTTGTCGTTTTAATAGGCTTGTAGATAAATTTGATTTGATAAACGTAGAATGTATCGATTCTACATCTATAAATGTAAAAAAAAAAAATTGGTTATTATTATTAATTATTCCTCGTAAAGCATATTTATTCATAGAAACATTAATAATTGGGTCAGGGGAGGGGAGGCCTCTAAGGGTGGGGGGTTTATGGAGTGGCCAGATGGCAGCCACTGATAATTGGACTGCGACGCCAAAAACTAAGACACTATAATAAAAATATATACATAAGTATATTCTAATAAAGAAAATTCAATAGTCTTTTCACAACTAAATAAACACAATTGATCAAAAATGAATAAATAAATGAAGAGAATAAATAAACAAAATATCATTCCTCAAATATCTTTTTTTCTACATTTTTTAAAAATAAATAATTGTCAATATGTTTAAAAGACAATTTACCGGCACCCTCGAACCATCCACTCTAGGTGGCGCTACTGACTTTGGCTAAAGCGCACATCTTATTTTGGTAGTCACGAAATTTGCTAGGCGGAAGTAAAACATGTAAGATGGACGCACTGTTAGCTGAATAAATCAGAGGGGGGGAAAGATAATATACAATTAATACGTATAAACTCTTACCGTTTCCCCTTGTTATTTGTTTCGCTTTATATATGAGCAGACATGGCGAGCACTCTGGTAGGTTTATCAACATGTCTACAAGTTTATTTTAATTTCTTTTTAGTCAAACCGCTAACTAGCTAGCTGTTTTTCTGTGCGCGTGCTCCTTTTTTTTTTTTTTTAAATATATATATAATTTTTTTTTTTGACAAGTCTAATAAGTACTACATTCATCGTGCTTACTTACTTCTTAATGTGTTTACTTCGCCTTGTCTCTGTAGGATTTCCGGACCCATGCTGACCAGTCTTGCAGATATGCCGAGGAGTTTGTTAACATTTACTACGACTGTGTGGACAAGAAAAGGAGGGTGGGCATTTTGTTCCCAGAATGAAAAATTCACGCATGTCCCCTCGAGTTATAGTATACCCTGCATGCCGACGTGTGGGTATGTTTCCGGTGGAAAAACTGCAGTCTAGAGACGTGTTTGTAATCAGTTAAATCTGCTGTTATCCCTCAGTGGGGAGCAGCGGCGTCCACTACTCATCTTTGTTTCAGATCTGTTAACAGACAAACGGACAAAATCTTTGTGTATAAAGAAACAAACATTGAAATAAGTTAATCTTTTGTTGCTGCATTATTATTTCACACAAAAAATATGATGAAATTTCCATCTATATAAGCTCTCTGTACTTTGTTTAAATCCTTTTCCCCTTTAGGATGCCACTACAAGTTTACAGCAGGATAGATTGACTTTTCCTCTTAGCACAATCTAGCAAAATATATATTTTTTCAAAACTGATTTAGGTCTGGGGAGTGAAATAGCAGTGGTAGAAGTTTATTTTTTGTCTATGATTAACTATTTCTGTATTTATATTTGCCATGTTTTGAGTCATTTTCAATTGATCAACACAGTCCAACAGATTTTTTTATTTGAAATCTCACATTTCAAAGAGTTGATGATGGTACACCCTCCATTAAAGTGACTTGCACCCTTTTTATTAGTCCCATTTGAATTGGCAAACAACTCACATTGACATTTATTATGGTAGAGCAGGCCTTTTTTTTTCCAGGCATGAAAAAGGTAGCATCTGATAAATATGGCTCCTCACCTAGCCAAGTTGCAAAAAAGACTCTTTGTGCGCCATCAGATTTATACCTATGAGGAAACAGGAAATTATAAATTACAAGTTAGATGTTAATAAAAAATTGTAAAAATTAAAATGTGTCAATTACATTTATTTTGTAGAGATTAACTGTGCTACTGCTGAATTTGTTCAAAAAAATTTTTTTACATTGAATAAATGTGCTAATTTATTGGATGTTGAATATAAGTAGCTATTAGAGTCGCATAAAAAAAATCAAATTCAATAGCAACACAGAAAACCAGTGGTTCAGTCCTGTTTAATAATTCTGGATTCAAATTCATTTTTAGCATTATTATCTTGAGATTACCAACACTTTCAGACCCAGTGCAACAGAGGAGACCAATTTCTGTTTTAAGATGGTGCGGGTCGCTCGTGGCTGCTGTTATTGACTGACTTGTGTGTTCCAGAACCTGACCCGGCTCTACCTGGACAAAGCCACGTTGGTGTGGAACGGCAATGCGGTTTCAGGACAGGACGCTCTGGGAGAGTTCTTCGAGTCGCTGCCGTCCAGCGAGTTCCAGGTTCAGACTCTGGACTGCCAGCCGGTTCACGGTCAGCGAAGTTTAAATAATTTTAGGTAAAAAAAAACAACAACAAATAACGTAACATCCTCATAACATTGTCTTTTCTCAGAGCAAGCAACCCAAGGCCAGACCACGTTGCTGGTAGTGACTGGTGGGATCGTCAAGTTCGAAGGGAACAAACAACGATTCTTCAACCAGAATTTCCTCCTCACAGCTCAGGCCTCACCAAACAGCGATCAGCCCGTCTGGAAGATCGCCAGCGACTGTTTCCGATTTCAAGACTGGAATAGCTGAGCCTCGAAGTTCTGTGTTTCTAAACTCGGACTCTCGGCAGCAGCTACGTTTTCATGAGGCTTTTGTACTTTCTGTAAAGTAAAACTGTATAAATTGAGTGCCAATAATTTTATCTTGAAAAGTCAGACACGACAATAAAGAACCTTGAAATGTTTTAATTTCAAACATTTGAAACCACAAATTACTGCAAAAATTCAAGATGCTTAGCAGCCTGAATCAGGATATATTCTATTTCAGGAGGATTTCTTTGAGTGTGATAATAATGCAGATTCGTTTTCCCACTGTGATTAGGGTTCTGTCAGAGTCTGTGTGAATGTAGCTTTCATCAAAAACAATCTGTACTTGGATTTACACTTGGACTATTAATATTGTGTGAAAAAACCATTTACACAAAATAAAGTGTAAGTTTTATATTATTGTTTTTATTGTCCTTAATTCTGCAATGTTGTTGAGTTCAAAGTTTTCTAACTTGCAGGGCATTATAACTCCAGCTCACCTCAGCTGCTTTTGCTTTGGGTCTGTAGGATTGTGTCCTGACCTTTATTTATTTATTTTTTTATCTTTTCACTGTTCTAAGAAACTAAATACCAGTTTCCTCTGTAATTGATTACAATCAAAATGCTGAGGAAACAAATCCAGACTTGTGAGGAAACCCACTATAGCAGTGCTTGTTGCTCTTTGCCAGGAAATACCAGCAACTTTTAATAAAAAGCAGGTGGTTATTAGATATTTTTGTTGTTTTTCTATGAGTATATGCAAAATAAAATATGCTCTTTTTGGGTGTATAAATTGTAACTTAAGTAAAATGTATGATAAACAAAACGTAAATTTAGTGTTACACACTTAAAAGTTACTGACATTATGAGAATGCCTGGAGTTGTTATTCACAGGAAAGGCTGAGTGATGTTAAAAATTATTTAAGAATTAATTTTGTTTAAGTATTTTAGATTGTAGCTTAAGTATCTTAGACAAATCAATTTGAAGAGACACGTCAAGTTTGAGTTCTGAATGTTGTGATCTCAGGTTTTAGCACCAACATTTCCTCATTTTATAGCCTCACTTTTTGTTATATTTCAGATTGTTTGCAGATAATCATGTTGAGTTTGTAAATAGATATTCAGTCCAACATGTGTTCTTCTCTTAAAACTTTACAAAAGCTCAGATTTTAGCCCAAAACTATCGGCTAGCCTTACTTAAGTAAAATCACAACAGGATTGTGTTGCCACCAGTGCAGAGTTTGTCTAACTGAGCAGCAGGATTTGTAACAAAGAAGCTGCTTCTGCTAAAAAAAATTTTTTTTTAAAAAAGTTTCTTCTGTACGGCAGAACTATCCCTCTGATTTCACCGCAGAAGCTCTATTCTAACTCATGTGAGTCAATACCAACGCATCCTGTTGCATCGATGTTTACAGAAGCTTCTGCTCCGAGGGAGTGGGCTTATAAACATTTCCATGAATAATGTTACATCTCCCAAAAGCAACAATCCAGGCTTTATGCAGCATCTGATTATTTTCCATCATGACGCAAAAGATCTATCGTCTTAGGAAACTTCCTGAATAATAATAACTTCTCTTGGAAGTCATGGTCAGTTCTCAAAAATTGAAACAGAAGCCAGCGAATTACTGGACCTCACAAGCACTAGGAAAAGATTTGTGCCACCAGTGACACAGGAATTTCCACAGAAAAACCACAAACTATTCCAACTACTCTAGAGACATGTACAGAAGAAATCTATAAAAATAAAACAGTATCACTTCCAAAACATCTGATAATAACTACACAGCACAGCCTGTTTGTTCCTGATGAATGCTCCTGCTTACCGTTCACCTGATCTGGTCCACACAGTTTATTTAGACCAAAAGATAGATCAAGTTGAGCTTAAGCTTGGAAACGTGAGCCAGTGGCTTCTCAACATTCAGTTGAAAGTATGCATATTCTTCAAATTCATCAACATTTTGCCCTTTTACGACCAACGAGAACGGCACATTTTATTGGGAGTTAAATAAATTGGGTCAGGTCGACACAAAGTAACACGCGGTTGTGAGGTGGAAGCAAAATGTGAGGTGGTTAATTATTTTTAATTTTATTTGGCAACAATGCACATGTTTTCAGTCTCCCTGCATCAATGCTTTATAGAACAATGTTGCAACTTTTCTTTTCAGTACGTCAAATGTACTACCAAATGTTTCTTGTATTTATGAGTTTTGGTGACTCATGAATACAATCATCCTGTGCCAAGTGAATAAAGCATTAAAATAGTAGTGAATGACACAATGTTCGACTACTTAAACACATAGATACCAGTTGCTTTCTTCCTTGATATATAAAGTTAACTTGTGGAATATTTCAATATTTTATGATTGCTAGGGGGGGAAAAAAATCCTGTGTGAAAGAGTGGAAAAATACCAAAACACAAATATGAAAAAAAAAGTGTTTATTTCTGAAATGCTGAACACACACAATGTGGTCATGATTGGAATAACAAATGTAAGTTGGCCTAACAAACATCTGGAAAGTATTTGCCATCGTCTTAAAGTCCCAACGACGAAAACCGTCAATACAACAATAATTGGTAAATATGTAGAAAAACACTCCGATGATGATGAAGTGAAACAAGACTTCTGATCCGCTTCATACCAAGTGTATATATTGAACTGTTACGATACACAGACTATTACAGTAGGCCAGTTGGGACTATTGCCAAGAAGTGTCTTCATGTTAAGCACATCAGCTCTTAAATAAATTAGGTGCCCACAAGAATTTTGTCATTTTAATATTCCTATGGAAGCAAAACCCGCTCATTTGACAATTCATTTCACGCTTTATTATATTTACTTGTCTTCCTGAGTGACCTTGTTTACATATTTTGGTCTTTACAAAAAGAAGCAACAGTAGTTGACCAAAAAAAAGGACAAAAAACTCCCCAAACAAAACAAGATAAGCAGACGTGATCATTAGCGTAAAAAAAAACAACTACCCCAACAACAACAAAAAAAACAATGATCATTGTCTGTTTATCTCTAACTGGGCATAATATTCAATAAATATGTAAACTTAACATGGCAGTAAAGTTGTTTTTGAAACATTGGTTTTTTTTTCATATTTGGCTCTTCCTACAGTTCTACCACACAAGTACTGCAGACTGAAGGCACAGTAACGGCAATACTCCAGTTGTACAAAAGCGCACACTAAGCCTCTTGGAGGATGACCTATTTGTATTGGAAATCACAGCGATTAATTAGAAACATATGGACAACAGTGGGGTTTTTTTTTATCACCTAAACCCCAGATGGCGGTAGATTTAAGCAGATGGCAGTATAGTGCTGTGAAAGTCTCTGACCCTTTTGATGAAATTAGACCCGCTACTTCAGTGCATCTCTTAAGACAGCTGTAGATCCTACACTCATAAATAAAAAGCAGTACATATGGATCGACAGTAACGACTATGTACAGGTCCAGATTATTCCTTTCCTCTTAAGTCCTGTGGTACGCCAGCAGCTTGAAACTGGGTAGAAAACCGAACCAAAGTGTGCAGAACAGAGCCTTTCAGGCACTTTGCTAAACAACCAACATGGCTGCTTCCGACATGGAAACCCCCCCCCACAGAACCTTGAATCTCCTAATGCGTCAGAAAGAGATGGACGGAAATCATTTTGGAACACGGTAGCCTGCAGTAGCGCACGTTTTTAAATCAGATGTTAGGGACTGGGGATATTTCCTGCAAGCCGAAAAGTGAACTCTTCCAGATTCGTTTCCCTTTGTGCATTGGTCTGGCAAAGCTAGGCTAACTATTTACAGGAACAAATATTGACTACTGTGGTATTTAAACATGTCTATTTCCTCCCATACATTCTTTCTATATCGTTGAGATAGTGGTTCTTCAGCTCTTTCCTCTTCAGCTTGAACGCGTCTGTGACCAGACCGGTCTCTGGGGTCCACGGCTCGGGACTCAAATGCACCTTTACCGGAACTTCAAACCGCTGGAGTTTAACTAAAAAAAAACAAAACAAAAAAATTCATGTTTTAGCCACTCTCCTAGCCATAAAACCACATTTTACACAGCTAATAAAATTGTAAAAAGCCCATTTTGGTTTGCTGGCCTGAGAAGCAAGAGGAAGAAAACATATTTTTCCCCTTTTTGTCTGCATATAATAGCATAGAAATGATCAAGGAGTCATATCAAAACAGCGAAAAAAAAAATGCAAGTCTGTAGTTATAAATGTCAAATCACAAACAACTTAGATTCAGCAAATTTCTATTCTTATGAGTTGGATTTGTATCAGGAACCAAAATAAAAAAATAATGAATCCAGACTCAGACATCCTGTCAGCTAACTCTTACTTTTAGCTGCGGCCTCCGTGATCTCCCTCAGAACTTCTTTTTCCATTTCAGGATGGTTGCAGATTTCCTCCCACTTTCCCCCGATGCCTCTCTGCTTGGCCAGCTCCGTCAACTTTTTCTGGTTAGGAACCACAAAGCCGATCACGTAGTTCTGCTCACTGCAGGAACAAACGGCAGGAACAGGGTTAAAGTGAAGGTCGCCGTTTCATTTTCATACAATAGCCGTCCAACGGCACAAACACTGAAAGATCAAGCCACTGAAAATTATAAACATATTTGTTGGGGGGGAAAAAAAACAAAAAAAACTTCCATTTATTTTTCAAACACTACTCTGCTATAAAAAGTGCTTTACACAATATTTTCACCATACACAGAGTTTAAAGATATAGGCTATGTTTTCATTTGCTTTTACTACCGTTATCTCTGCATCTACATTTGTGTATGCAAACGTACTAGGAGTCAATCGGGATTTCTGTGTGCCGTTCTGGCAGCAGAGGGACGACTGTTCCAAGAGAACGTCACATCTAAGTGAGGTTAATGGCTCATTCAGCCATTTTATCATGAATGAGGCTCTGTTTGAGCCAGGGTAGATCAACCAGACACAGAATCTGCTCCGGCAGGTTGTGTGTCAGTATTATACGAATAAACCAAAGCTCTACAGTATAAAGTTAATGTCAACCTAAAACAACAGGTCTTTAACTTATCTATTTGACCAATAGGGCTGCAATAACAATATATATCATGACAGATCACCATCGATAGAATAATTTAATAATTTCACTGAACTCCGATCCAGAACCGCATAGCATTCTGGGGGATGTAGGCAGAGGAAAGACTTTAGCTGCTCAACTGCTCACGGTCAGCTAAGCAAAGTTGGTGGCATCAACTAACTCACTCGCTCTTTGGTTACCTAGCAACAACTTGAATAACTTGCAGCACCGGTTTAAGGTTTCTGCTTGAAGAGGAAAGGTCATGGCGACAGTTTGGCAGTATTTCAGATATTTAAAACTAATCAATAATCATGGATATCGACTTATGAAATGCGTTTCTCAGCGTCGTCCAGCCCCATTAACCAACTGACTATTTTTAAATTCAATTTAAGCCCCAGTATTTCAATATTGCTGGTTGAATCTTCACCCATGACATAGTTGAGCAGTTTCCATGTTCTGCTCTGTTATGCGGCTCTTTTCATGTGAACGTACAAAGAGCCTGAAGCTTTTTCACGACCGGTTACACAGGACACCTGGGTTACACAGGACACAGCTAAACCTGTTTATTGTAAACACAAAAAGTCCTAAAAGATATGACACCATGGAAACATACCAAGAAAAAAAACAACTGTCTTGTTTGCAGCTAACAGGTACATAATGTTCCTGTGTGCAGATCTGATATCAGCACACATCAGATCTGTAGCTCACCTGTTGGCGTAAGCGCAGATGTTGTCGATGAAAGCGCAGGTTTTCAGAGCAGATTCCACTTTACCGAGAGACACGTACTCCCCCGCCTGCAGCTTCACCAAATCTTTTTTGCGATCTTCAGAAACAAACATTGGGTGTAAAAGTCCAGCTTCTCTTTTCACAAATCAATAAGCGGTGTGTGTGTGTGTTTTGCAAACAGAACCGTTGAGTGAAGCAGACTGGGCAACATACACACCTACAATCATCAGACAGCCATCCGGGTAAACCTCTCCAATGTCTCCGGTGCAGAACCACCTCTGACCGTTCTCGTCAGTAAAGTAGTCCTGATCGTTGCCGTCTTGCCTGAAGTAACCCATGGTAACGTTGGGACCGCCAATCAGGATTTCCCCTCTTGGATGTGGCTTGTCTTTGCTGGTGTAGCCCCCTGAGAGGTAAAACAGAGCAGGCAGATTGTAACGCGTCATTCTCCTGCATTGAAAAATAGTTTCTGTTGTGCCGATAACAGCATGTAGCAACATGCTTCAGAGTTCTACCTTCAGCCCAGTCTCTGAGCTTGATCTCACAGCAAATCAGCGGAGCTCCAACACGGCCGGTGCTGATGTCTGCGACTGCAAAACCAGATAGTTACTGGGTTACTCGTTTGTCTTCTTCTCAAGCCAGTCATACATAAGAAACTATTTTATCTGTCAATTACTGCAAAAACATGAATCTCAATACAGATGGCAAATGAATTTCAAATAATGGGATTTCTGAAGAGTTACCAGCCAATCGCGCCTGCTCTGCCATCTGTTCCACAATTATATCCCTGCTATCTTCCTTAGATTCCATGATCCCATTCAGTCAGTAAACACTACTGAGATTACATTCCGCACAACTGGAATGTAATCTTGTGCGGATTCTCAGTGAATTTAGGGGTTCGCTGAGAAATCAGCACGAATTTTCTTAATATTTCTTCATTTTGGGAAATCGGACGATGCATGTGAAACAGATCTTATCCAACAATCTTTTCTAACTGTGCAAATGTCTGAAAAATCAGCCACTGATTGACTGACAGACCCGTTCACAAGGTCACGTCTTCAAGTGTCTGATTAACAACAGACACCCCACTGTTAGCAACTTTGTCGCCACATTTTGCATTTTTTCCCAAAAAGAAAAAAAATGGCATTGGTTAAAATTGGAATCATCCAGAAAACGGCCATCATTGCACCACTACCAACACCATGACTTCTGAAAGTGAGTAGTTGCAGTTGATTTTATTTAGAGCAGTCAGAGTAAAAGGGGGCTAACATCAGCAGTATTCAGTTTCCATGCACCACAAATCTGGAAGAAACTTCCAGAAAGCTGCAAAAACAACCAATCAGTTCTGTCACTGTTTTTGATGATGACACTCGATAAAATGTCATGCTTGTTCTCAAATTGGTGACTGACTTTTGTGTTTGTGACATTTTGGTTTTGTGTTTTTATGATGTAAAGCACTTTGAAGTGGCTTCTTGCTGAAATATGCCATACAAATGAACTGGACTGATGAAATCCAACTAAATGCCATCGTGGTTTGTTGCTGAATACATGAAAAACACTTTTGTACGTTACTTTACATCTTTGCTTGTAGTAAATTTTGTTATTGAACATATTCCTAATTTTTCCACAATTAGTGTAGTGCATTTGGATGAAGGCTCCAAAGCCTGACCAGTACTTAATGCTGCGTTATGTTCTTTTCCATTCCACATTGTGTCCATGTTTCTTTTTTTTAATGATTTCTGGCCAAACACCAGCCTCTGTTGTAAAAAACCAAAAACAAAACAACAACATACCTTCCGTGATGGTGCCGGCTCCACAGGTTTCGGTGAGGCCGTAGCCCTGGCCCACCGGACAACAGAAGCACACGTTCATAAACCTCTGAGTGGCCGAGGACAGGGGAGCTCCGCCGGACAGCATCATCCTCACTCGCCCACCCAGCAGTTTCTTCACTTTCCGGAACAGCAACCTGCATAGACGCGTTACGGACCGTTTGGATTTGAGGCTAAACAACCACCACATCATGTGCCAGGAAAAAAACGCACCGATAAGGGTGAGGGGGGATGGGGGGGAGAAGCGGTGTTTAGGTTTCTTACATGTTGCAGAGAGGTGCGTCATGGCCCCTCTTGACCTGCTCCAGTTTGTATTTGTAGCCCAGAGTAAACAGTGTCTTCTGAAGGTAGCTCATTTCCTGCACTTTGCTCATTACATTCTTGTTGATCCGATCCATGATTTCCTGTTTCAGCGGAAAAATGAGCGAATTAATTTTGTTGGAAAATGAAGAATTAAAACAACAACAAAAAAAACAAACTGGAAAATAAAGCTGTAGATTCTTACCGGCACCGCTGCCATCAGAGTGGGTTTGAGGACAGAGGAGTCTCCTTTACTTCCTTTCTTTATTCTGGTGGACTAAAGGCGACAGAGGCCAATGAACTGACAAGATCAGCAGGAATTTTCTGACTCAAAACGGGCGAGACTACTCCTAGAAACGACCTTTCACATGATTACGAGATAAAGCACACAGCTGCGTCACACTGCGAGCCATTTTTACCTGATCTGACAAAGTCTGGGGGGATGAGTAACCAATCCGGCAGCCGTATGTTACACAAGAGATTTCCGCTGTCATTTCCAGAACATGAGCCAGGGGCAGATACGCGATGTAAGTGTCATCAGGTCTGTCGAAACACACACAGGTTAAATCCAGTCGTTACTGATCATCCTCTCTTCCACTTATTTATCTTAACAATGAGGAACTTTGACCTCCAGTTCCCTAGCTAGCCGGTGGTTTGAAATGCACGCTGTCACAATAATGCAACGTTTGAAATCAGCTGAGTGGTAAACAGGGGTCACTCTAGGGCAGTTCACCAGATCTGCCACTCTGAAACATCAACATATTCGGAAGCCTGAAAATGAGTGATGGTGATGATAACTGGTGAAACTTACCCAAGTCCAGGGATGCGTTCACACTGGCCTGTCATCCCCGCGATCAGGTTGCTGTGGACTATCATGACCCCTTTGGGTCTGCCTGTGGAACCGCTGGTGTACATCACCACGGCCAGATCGGAGGGCTGTGGCGTCACAATTTCTCTCTCCGCTGCAGGAGAAGTAAAGCAATCACTGTCTTTTACAGGCAGAAATTTAAAAGAAAAAAAAAGAAAAAGAAGTGTAACAACTTGAGTAAGTTGAAGAAATGCATACTGTTCTCTGGCAGGACGCCCAGGTCCCGCACCGCCTGCATGCTGTGGATGGAAAGACCTTCTGGGTAGCCTTCTGTGTTCACCTTCTTCTGGTCCACATAGATGATGTGCTTCAGTTTGGAGATCTGCGGTAGTACTTTCTGTAGAAACAAAAATATAACAATCAATGCGAGTCATTCAACATAAACGTTAGTCTATTTTCATTGGCGCAACCCTAATAATCATTGGCCGATTTATGTCGCCCGGTGATCTCTGATCGACCCCTGATTGACTCTCTGCACTGAAACTCCCAATTCAGCGTTAAGGCCTCGATCAGACGTTAGTCCCACTTTGAAGCACAACCCTCTTTGCAACCCGAGTCGTTTGGTTTACTTTACAACTGGACCTGTTTGGTCAATCGCAACCAGTTCTTCTATGATCCATCGCTATCCTCACTTGGCACATTTCCAGACCACAAAAAACAACCAACTGTTGGCATTTCTACCTGGGGAAAGTACAGCATGTTACAGGCGTCGGTGTCCAGCGCCGTTTGGAGAGTTCTGTGCCGTTGTGTACAAATCAACATCCTGCATCTCTGATCCAGGGTTTCCACTAATTTAAAGTTTAAGACTTTTAATACTGTAATAGTGTAAACTTAGAACATGAATTAGTTATGATAATTTACTTTAATAACTTCTATTTCATTCAATCGATCATTTAAGAAAATTGAAATCCAAGCACTTTATTTTAATATCTTTCTGTGGCATGGAGAAACCTTCATAAAAGTTATAGGTTTTAGCCAATTACTGATTTCCCTGTTTTAAGGCCAAATCTGGTAATATCTGATATGATGATAATGTTTAGATTTTAATAATGTAAACACACAACAAGCCAGTTTCAGAAACACAATTCTTCTGCAGGTTGGAGTTGAGGGCTTACTTTCCTGCATTATGGTTTAATAGCAGTGTGGCAACACACCACTTTCGATTAAATACTACAAATAATGGAACAAAATTAACGTCACCTGTGAAATCCCCCGCCCCCAAAAAGCAACAAAATTTCTGAAATCCTTTGTGTATTTCAGATTTTTTTATGGGTCAAAACTGAGCTAAATAAATGTAAGACTTTCTGAATTTGCAAAACCCGTTTGAGTAAAAAGTGACTAAAACAGCTGACGTATTCCAAATTATTTAGAAATGTCACTACAATATTAATTTTTGTGATTTCAGAAAGGAATGCAATATTTGTTATCCCTGAATAAATCCACTCAAACTCTTCCTAGACTGAAGCCCCACTTGTTTTGGAATATGGTTATAGAGTTGCTAAATCCCCCCTAGAGTGATGTGAACATTCTGATATCATGCTTGGAGAAAACCCTTACAATCAAGAACAGTTTAGGACCTTTATTTAAAGTCACGACTAATCTCACTTCCGCACATACTAAAGTGTCTTCAATTAATTTATGCACAATAAACCACATTATACTCCTGTTTTCTTCTAGGTCTCATGAAGATCTCCTGATGGCCTTTAAAACCACCTAATTAGACACACATATTTTCAAGCACGGCTTTAAACGAATCAACTCACTTTAAGTTTGCTTTCAAGCAGCTCCATGCTGGTGACCAAGTGAGTGACTCCAGTTTCGTTCAGTCCATATGCAATTGCATCTTCTCCCAGCGTGGCGTAGAACGTCACCACTGCAAACACGGTGAGTTAAATACAGCTCGGTCCCCCCCCCTATTATTTGTATGCATTTTTCATGACATCAGCTTGCAGTGGGCTTTCCTTACATGGGAAGTTGTGCCTGAAGCATGCCTGAGCAGTTATCATCCACTCCGCTCTGGTTTCGCAGAAAATGGCGATGGTGTTTTTGGGCTGCTGTCCCAGAGCTGCCAGTCCGTTGCCAAACTCGCTCGCTACAGAGTCCAGCTCGTTGTAGGACAGCCACCTGTACTCTCCCAGTATCAGCTACACGGGGAAACAATTAAATGAAACTTTAGAGACGTCTCCGAACAGCTAACAGTGGAAAAATTAGACAGTCTGACCTTTTTAAACACTTTGCCGTTGGGCTGGATCTCGTTCTCTTCGCTCAGCACCTCCCTGGTGCCGAGACAATCGGCTGGTCCGAAGCGCTTCACTGCATGCTTGAACAACTTGTCCAGCGTGTCCTTCCCTTGGAAGTCCTCTGTGGCCAGGGAATCAAAGTGGTCCACAGAGCGGTACGGCCCCTCTGGGGACCCTGTGGTGGAGCGGGCCTTCATTCTCGCAGACTGCGTCCTTTTTTGGCCGGCTCCGGTGATGAAGTACCAGGGTAAGAAGGATATGAGGGAGTACAGCCAGATCACAAGGTGGACTGGAAAGAGGAGGATTGACTTGAGGGTTGAGTCTGACTGGGCGCCCATGATGCTCTCTGGGTGCGTTTAGAAGGGAACTGAAAATCAGACCTTGGTTTATCAACCGCGACTGGACGTTCCTCCTGGCACAGGAAAGGACCGCAGACAGATTTTCCACAAGGTCTCACAGGCGCAGAATGAAGGTTTCTGGTCCAATGTCCCCACAGATTCAGCTAAAACCAGAAACAAAAGGAGACAAGAACAAGAAAACACTTCAATATGAAAATAAAATGTAATTTAAATGCTAAAAAGTCTGATTTAGTTTGCATCATTACAAAGTCTTATCTTATTTGTCTTTACTGAGGTAGCAAAATAAAAATAAAAAAACTGTAGTATGGGTAACTTATTCGTATTAAAATTGGTCAAATTTCCCCCCCACCATCGCTGGGCATTACTGACCAGCTATTTAAAAGCACGCTCCTAATTTCTCTTGTTTTTAAAGACATTTTTTTTTTTTCCAAACTTCCAGAAACTATAAAGGAACGCCACCCATGTCTCCAATTAAAGTAACGCTGTCATAAAATGAGAGTTCACAAACTCAAAGCAGCATGTCTGTAAAGCTGTTGCCTGCAGGCCAGCCGCTGGAACGAAATGATAATCATCAGCTGATATCAGTTTATGAGTTGTGCCACTTTATAAAAAAAAACAGCAAAATGTTAAAAGGTCATCATATCCTTCAAAACACGAACTTGACAACTATTTCTAAATGTAACTGTTTTTTTTGCTACGAGTCTGTGGACCAAAGTTTTAAAAACCCTGCTACTTCTACATTAAATTAGAAGCATTCAAGCTACGTTACTTTGTCAGCACTTGGGATAGTCGGTTCATTTGAACAGTTTGAGTAAATGCAGTAATGCTGTTATTTTTACACAAGATTATTATATTGAGAGATTCTTGCACTGACCCATATCTAGATTTAGTAAAGTGCAATCATTATTTTTCGATAAACTGATGATGTCCAACGCCTCCACCGCATCGACCAGTAAAAAAAGGGGAAGTTTTCAACGATGCCAGTTCTATTTTTTTTCCAAAAAAAAAATAGAACTCCAAAAAAGAACTTTGTTTTAAAATCCAAGAAGTGAGAAACTCACTACAAGTTACCAACAAACCTAACACAACTACAAGCAGAAAAGACGGTTCTACATTTTTCACAACAATCAGTGTCATCACTTACCAGATTCTTCCCTCACTCTGTAAAAATCAGTCAACCTCTAGCTTTAAGTAAAGCCTTCTTGAGTCACAATTGATCCCTCCCTTTCACTCAAACACCTGCTGTCTTTCATGAACTAAAGAGGCGGGGGTCGTCTGAAAGGTCATAGAGGGATGAAGCAGTGTGGACACGTCGCCCCCCACTGGCCTGCCTGGCTGCCGTCCAATGACAACAGCCCTGCGGGCTATGCTGGAGGGGATAGAGCGACAGACAACCAATGACGATGCTCTGGAGGCTCACCCCACTCGGTGGTCAGTGGAAGGGTCACTATAGGTCAAGCTCAGCTTGACAATGACCTCACCAAAGCGGATATAGAGGAGATAAAAACCAATGAAAGGGTGATTTAAAAAAAAAAAAAAAGGCTGAACACACAACTAGGATGGGCAAACATAAAAATGCGTGCTGGAATCTGTTTAAACAAAGGGTTAATTGTAACGTGTAGTATTCATGTGGTTGCTAAGGGTGGAGTGGTGTGTGCTTCCAACTGCTTGGAAACGTTATCTTGAAATTTGCAAATTTCCACACAGTTATTGCTTCGACGCAATATCTGGTAAGCTATTGTACGTTAGGTTCCCTAAAATCATAACCGGCTTTAAATATTATATTAAAAGAGTTCTGCACAGACTCTCGTTGTTCTTGATGCTCACTACTGAAACAGAGCTCACAGAGAGCGCTGCGGACATTGGTGTGGAAAATGTAGCTTAGCTGCAACCAGCGTCGTCATCATAACTTGAGGTTTTTTCTGTATTTTAAAAATAAATGTCGCCGACACACATTTTGAGACCACATGTTGAAGATGTTTATTAGAGATTTGAATCAGATTTCCCCTCAATTAGATTTTTAAAAAAAAAAATAAAAAGTATTAAATAAATGCATCAAAAACTAAGACTGTTTCAAAGATTTTTACACAACTGGGAGCGTCCATTTTTCTGTGGCACGGGAAGTGAAGCTGGGGCAGCTGCTTTGCAGAACTCAGCCTCTATACATGTGGTGCATTGATGCCACCACTGGTTTCGCACTAGCACAGATATCAAACAGAAAGCACTTGTGCTTATGTTTTTAGATGTAAACATAATCATAGTTTGAAAATTAGCTTAACAAATTAATTCAGTTTCAAACAGAAATAACCTAACTGATTTAGCTTTAATGTTAACATGGCAAAAATGACCTCTGACATATTTTGTTCTTAAAGTGAATAACAAAAAAAAAAAAGTTGAGTCTTGCCACCATTTCAACCCCTTTGACCAATGCTCTACCTTTAATAACGCGTGCCCACTCCAATGTGGATCATCATTTCATAAGAAATGATATGGATCTGTTCTTGCAGCATCAGCCTGCACAAACTGTGATCCACATTTCAGTGAATCACACCTCTAATGTACGTCAAACAACATTAGAGGTTGCCTGACCTCTAATCAAACAAGGTCAAACAATTCCTTAAAAAATTAAGGAATTTTTTAATTCCTTAAAATAAAAATGGCTGAGAGATACATGTGCAAAAACTGCAACATTCAAATTCCAGAATCGTATTTGTCTCATTTTCTGACCCATATTATAGCACATTTAATTTTCTTACACTTAAATATAGACAGCATACTCATTTTAATGCTAAAATCAACAGGAGAGATGGGCAGGTGGGGGTGGGGCGGGGGGAACCTACGCAATGATGGGACGTGTTCATTTTTGGAGAATGACGCACCTGTGGAAACAGCATGTTGTTTAGCGTCAGCCTTTGGTTTCCTGGCGACTGATACCGTAATATTTAAATAAGCTCGTTAACATTATAATATTCTGTTACATCAGTCTCTTCACTGACATAATACCTGACGAGTGATTTAAAACTGTACATAACTGCAACACAACAGGAGCGCGTGAATAAGCCCTCACCACTGTAATATCTGTTATCCGTTTTAGACGAATATAGTCCAGAAAAATAAGACTTTTAAAAAAATATATATATATTATTTCTCTAAATGGTGGTTACGAGTTGCTGCGTTGTTTCCGCCTAAACCCAATCTAGTTCAACATCCTCATAAAGTTGCTAGTACAATAAGGTCTATTAAAAGAAAAAGCTGTGGAAATTGGGAACATTTTTGACCAACAATAGGGAAGCAGCAGACAAAACGTTGACCAAAAAAAAAAAAAAAAAAGCCGCCTCATGTTACTGGTACCATTGAGCAACCCAATTGCAAGTTTATACCGAGGAAGTGTTTAAAAGCTGGCCAGTGTGGCCCTTACAAATCACCCCAAACACGATTCAACAAACGGATAAAGGCAATAATGAGCTTACGGTTTCAGTTTGAGAGACTGATATCCCGCTTAACCCGGCATGTTCGGCACGGTCTTACCTCGCCGGCGGCAGCGGTACACAAGGCGTCCGTCCGGTCCTTGTCTGAACCAGAAATGACCGAAAGTTACCTTTTTCCTTTGACGCCTACGTCATCTGATTCCATATTTCTGAACCAATCAGAGACGGCGGCGGAATTTGCCCCAGTTTGTGTCTGTTACGTCTTGCGAGAAGATAAATACAACAGGAAGTCGGTCTGGCCTTAGTCAAATGTTGACACTGAAGATGTTATTTCATACGGTTCTTATGAAGTCGTCATTATTTATATTGACGTACAAGCGAAACGTTGATAGCCAGTTTTAACCTATTTTACGTCTGTAAATTCAAGTCACAACCACATTAGAAAATGTGAAGTTCCCCAAATGACCCAAAATGTGTATATTTATGTTTCCATAATTGTTTTGTATTCTACATTTAGCCTATATACATTTACAAATACGTTAATTACTGGCTATGAATTCTTATATTACTCATTTCCTTTCTCACAGCCTTATAGTCATACAATCTACTTTAATTTTTCACTAAGATATGAATATGTGTATTCTGATTTTTTATAAAGTGTTGTTCATTACCACTGATAGCGAATAAAAAAAATTAATTATTAAAATGCTTGGATTAATATATGCCTTTGTGAAAAAAAATCTGACTTCAATTTAACATTTCTGCATCTCATCGGGTTAGGGGGAAAACACACAGCAGAAAAATTTATATTACGTAATAATTACAGAATTATTCAAATGGGCTCAAATTTGGTCAGGACAACGTCGCCCCCCAGTGGTTGGCAAGTACAAGCACTTTTTTTCCTGGAAGCCAGGAAGGAAGTGTTTGAAAGCAACACCGAAGAGCATTTCCTAATCTCATTTTCAAGACTCAGAGCAAAAGTAGACATTGAAATCAAATCCAGTGTTTAATATTTCCACACCAAACAGCGCTTCGCCTCCATTCTTCTGTATAGTTAATGTTTACAAAAAACAATATTTGGTGTGTTTACCCAGCTTAGAAAGCCTTCAACTGTCCCTATCACGGATTTACAAAACAGATGAAGTCAAAAGGAAAACTGCAGTTGAGTCTAAAAAAAAAAAAAAGGTATTGGTATTTTTTCCCCCCTGTAACACAGCAATTAAATATTTAAAAATGAATTTAAAAATGACTTAGATTCTTATGACACATCCTTAGTTTGTATACAAAACAAAGTTTGTTAGTGTCCCGTTCAGCTCAGTTCTGCAGTGCCACCGAGCCACTAGAGAAACACGTCACAAATAGAGGTGACTCATGTACGTGATGTTGATGAGAGTTTAGAAACAACTGCGATGAGAGCTTCGTGAGAAACGTATCCCCTCCTTGGCCCAAGACCATATGCTATATATGCTATAAGTGCATCACAGGCAGGGGGCAGTGTTACCGCTTATAATTGAGAATATGACGAGGAGATGCGCTTCTTTTTATACCAGCAAAGCCCGGAGAGCAGCGGACCATGACCAGCCACCACATAACTAGTCGTAGGCCAAAAAAAAAAAAACAACTTCCAGTCAAACTAACCACCCACAATCCACCAAAGCATCATCAATATTCGTTAGGTATTGTATTTGATAGCATCTCACAATCAGTTTTCTTCACCCTCACATTAATCACAACATTAATACATTCAGACAACCTTATTTCTGTGGCCTTATTTGGTTCGAGGTAAAGCTTTCAAGTGAGTAAAGTGTTGAAGGAAGAGGTGATTACAAGTGGAGCACTGGCGGCCATTTATTGAGATTACCATCGATAGTAAACCTGCATGTATGTTTATGTTCAAACAAAGTGGTGATCCGGTGCATCTCCAAGTCCCCCTCCAGAAGTGCTACACCGCCCTCGCAGGCTGCCCTGCACAATAAAACGTTCGCACCTAATAACTGTAGCCCACACGTGTCACAGAGTCGCTGCACAAAAACATCAAGTCTGGCTGCTGCAGCTGCGTGGGCTCCAAACGCAGCACATGGTCCCGTCTGCGAGCTCCTTCGGGCGACGGAAACCTATAGGCACTTAAATCTGAACTTGTTTCATCGTTTGCTTTACGACTTTTAAATTAAGTTCGGCCACAGCAAGCTGCAGTATTGACGCTGTTCTTTTGTTGTTGTTGTTTTTTGTTTTTTACCGTGCGGAAAGCTGAGAGGAGGTAAAGCTGCGACTCAAACTTAGCTGCTACGTTTAAACCGAACATGTCGACTGGTACGAAACAAGTGAAGAGCTGCCCCATCCCGACCAGGGTCCTCACCCTGAAGGACTGGTCCCAGCTGCCCGACTGTTACAGCCAGACACCCGGGGGGACCCTCTTCTCTACCACGCCCGGAGGTAAGAAAACTGATTTCAGCTGCTGTGTTTTCTCACGTTGCTTTTATTTGTAACTGTTACAAAGTGCAAATGTATCCCCCTCTAGAAAAATGACACTTAACTTGAATAATTTAAGTATTAATCTCGCTCATTCGGTTTTTACTCAGTTTTTTTTCTTCCTATGTGCTCTCGCGATAACACAATTAATGCAAAACACTCGTGGAATGAAAGCAAAACATAATTCTGACAAATGCAGACGCTTGTCATAAGCAACTGTCCTAAAATCTTTTCTCTGCACACTTAACAGTTTTCTTTATCTGTTATATCTTTCTGGCTAACGTCATCCAAACATTTTAATACAGCCTTTCTACTTAAAAATGCTTAATCTTAAAGTATTCTTCTCAAACGCGTTTGCTTTCACGTATTTAAGCAATCGGATGCTTAAATATGACTCGTTTCCTCCTGCACAGGTCCTTTTAAAACGGCTCATAAACCGTCCTCCAGCATGAAAACAAAAGGAAGTTTCAAACTCGTGACTTGCAGAGGGTGTACATTTGCGGCTCAGATCAGAGCCATTTGATTGGCCTTTGCGTCTATGGTGCAGCTGGAGGCCGTCCAATCTTTTGAGTTAGAAGTGCATAAAGAACATACTGTACGACTTGAAAAGAAGGGGAAGTGCAGTAAATGTTTAATGCGCAGAGGAGCCATTTTTGCGTGGACGGCACAAGTTGTGCAAGAGATTCCACCACTGTGTTTTGACTTGCATTCCATCTCATATTTCTTCTTCTTCTTCTACACAGTCTTGTCATAAACTATATGCTGAACAGTCTCCTCCTCTGCTTTTTTTTCCGTTTTTTTTTTTTTTGTCCAGGATGAACGGTCCAAGCCCCATTACATAACATGTTTTCTCTCAGCCGGGCTGATACTTCGCAGAACAGTTCAAACTCCAGAATAACACCAGCTGCAGACCGCTCCCAACGCCACATGGTGCAAGTTTTCAAAACAGGTCATCTATGACATAATCCGTGGGCGCCTTTGACCCTTAATGTACAGCTCTGTCATAGGTTGTCAACATGTTACTTTTTCATTAAGCTGGAGGGTTTTTGAAAAGAAATTTGTGGATTTGACTGCTTAGGGGGTTAAAAAAAAATGCAAGGGAAGCGAGCAGCAGCATGTTTTCCACTTTTCTTTTTGCCTCAAAGACGACATAAATCCACATTCCCTGCTTGCAAAGATGCGGCGCAAGTCGACTCGTCGCCAGTGCGAACTTCCACCACAAGGTCATTATTTATGCCAAAATGTCCCCCCTCTCTCTCTCGTCTCTGCCAAACGCAGGCACCCGCATCATCTACGACAGGAAGTTCCTCCTGGACTGTCGGAACTCCCCCCTCGCCAGGACGCCGCCGTGCTGCCTGCCGCAGATCCCGGGAGTGACCGTACCGGCCACACACGCGCACCACACGGGGAAACTGCAGGACCTCAAAGAGGAGGCCGAGGAGGAAGAGAAAGATATCGGAGGTAAATATTTGCCCGTTTAGCTTCTGTTTTCTGAACGCGTGTGTGCCCTTTTTTTTTTTTTTTTTTCGGCTCCGGAGGAGAAGCAGCTCATAAAAACAGGATTACTGTTCTGAGCTGTTGACTTTGAAGGTAAATACAGTGATGGTTTATCTAAGATGTTGAGATGCTTTCAGGTTAAATGTGGTTCGGTGCTTTGAAGGTTTTCAAATGGTTAAAGTATCAAAATTCACTTTTATTCCCCTCCCTTCTGTCTGTTGGTAAACACAGCATGCTGATAAGTTCTACAGTGTCTCGCCTCTCTGTTGTCCAGTAGGGCGTGACTGCATGGGGTGATTTTATCTGATGCAACCTCTTTTTTTTTAAAAATGCTAATTGTTTTTTTTTTTTTTTGTCCGTTTCTTTGCAGATGACAGCCAGTTTGAGATGGACATCTGAGTCAGCAGTACTACCTCCTGTGGAGCGTTGAGTTAAAACGCCTTATAAGTTGTAAAGGACTGTAAAGCATTACATACAAAGCTTTTTTTTTTTTTCACTTTTTTTTTATTTTTATTAAAAACCGAGGAACCTACAATGGAAAAAGTAACCAAACGTAAGGCGTTTTTCACCTTATAAAATTGGGTGTAAATTGTCTAACCTCGGATGGATTGGTTGGTCGCTTGTTTCAAAGAAACTATGGAATCAAGTATGAAATCTGTTTTGATTGAAACTTTTTTTTATCTTTTGTAAATAAGAAACTTGTACTACGTTTTAAGTTCAAGGATTATGGTTATTTGATCAAAGCATGTATAAAAGAGGTGTTTGATACATGGATCAGTTTGCTTTTGTTGAATTCCCTCCAAAAAAAAAAAGAAGGGTGGGCTATCAGTACATGCCATGCATCTCCCTTACAATTGGGAGGGGGGTTGGGTTTCTACTGAAAAAAAATCAGCTCTTACTTTGTTTTGTATGGACACGATGTGTGAAAAATAAATGAGTAAGCTGTCATCTTGTGTGTGTTTTCTGTTTGCAAGACTGATTTTCCCAGTTACATTAAAAATGGAAGGTCATTAATAGGAGTATTTACTGTCGTGGTTAAGCTGAACACCAGTGTACATAACTCTGTCCTGAACTTCCCTCAAACACATTTCTAAGGCCTTCCTTGAATACAATATCTCATTGATTTGTCATGGCTTGATTTGGAACATGGCGACTTCTCCAATATTTTGGGGGTTGTTTTATGCACGTGTGAAACCCAGACGGGCTGAGTCAGTGTAACAATGTTGGCTTTATTAGGAGGTAGACGCTTAAGGCTAAACATAAATATTGGTGCCAAATCTGATGCAGTTCTTCGGAAAAGTATTTGCACGCTTTGAACTCATTGACATCTAGTCAAGTTACAACAGCAAACCTGAATTTATTTTTCTCTTCCGCCACGATTCTGTCCAGTTTCACATCTGATATGCGCACACAGTTGTGCTTAATTTTAAAGTGGAATATATAGGAGTTTCTTTTGTTGTTGCTTTTTCCAGATTTCTTGCAACATCTAGTTTTATTGCACAACATATATTTCCCTTCACATACTGCTTTTAGTAGCTTATGTGACCATCCTTCCAAAGTGTCATGAAATATGAGCTACTGTGACATTGAACTTTCAATCCTTGCTTCCACATATCATATATGCATTGATTGGTCCAAGCAAACAGCTATTTGCCAGAGTATTGATTTATACAAATCTGGGTCAACGGGTACCGTACATTATCTACAGTTACTCATTCTACTATGATATTTCTTTTACACTTGGGCATGTTTCAACCACTCGCTCCAGTGTGTTTCATCGGGATTCAGTGTGATAGACCAAAGTAAAACTAAAATGGGAGAAAGCTAATGATTTCCCTGTATTTAACTGTCTTTTCATCATAATTAAACAGCATCTCCCTTGCTGTTTCTTAAAAAAAAAAAGCATTCACACTGGTTCATCTGATCAGAGGACTTTTTTTTTTAAGCAATCACTTTTCTATAAACACATCGACTGGCCCTGGTTAATGCCCTTTTAGCCTTTTATTAAGCATATGGTGGCAAAATACAAATGCACACCAGACTTTTTCAGATTTTTATTTAAACAAATCTCTATTTTTGTCACCACTATACACTATACTCTGTCGGTTTATCACATAAAATCCAATTCAAACACAGCAAAGTTTGCAGCTGTGGTAAGCCAATGGAAAAGTTCAAAAGGTAGGAACGTTAATGCAAATGAGCGCACGCTCTCTATGAAATTTAAGTGGTTCAGCTTCGAACTCCCCATTATCAGACATATCTAAGAGATGAGATACAGCGTGGCGTCTGTGTGGCAGATCATGGACTTAGTTGAAAGAGCATTTTTAGGCACCTTGGACACACCCAGGCCCGTCTGTGCCACGGATTCTGCTGCTGACCTCGAATCGTCGACACGATCAAGGCCGGGCCTCCTCGCTTGTCCCAGATCTGTAGATCATATGCACCGACAGAGAGGGGAAGGTCGGGTCTTTAGGAATGTGAGCAGCTGCTGCCTGCGAGCCAGACATGACCACAACGCAATCTTTAGGCTGTTTCACCTCTCAGCTGTCTCAGATTTGTAATGACACACCACCTATTCTAGCATTAATATTTAATTCAGCTCCATCGAGGCAGCTGTGTGGATTTTGTCGAGGTCCATCCCTGGGCTAGTGGAAGCAGACAGGCGCACTCCTGCATCATGTGACTTGGTGATATACGTCAGGCTGCCCAGCTGCTCCTGCCTCATGGCCTTACAGGCCTCACCCCTAAGCAAAATTACAGCTAACAAGTGACTCGCGATTCAATATTTTCATGCTTCGTAACAAGATTAAAAAAAAAACTCCACTTAGAATTTTACCATCATGGGAATTATTTGGAGTTGAGAAGTCATTTTACATGTGCTGTACTGCTATTTTATTCAGTGAGAATGCAGGAATGAAGCAAAGGAAAGGGTCAAAATCCACTTTCATTAGCCAAAGTTTGGGTTTGTTTGGCATGTGAACAAAAAAAACATCCGATGCCAGTTGACTTCGATAAAGACCATGAGATGCTGATTTGTGCACTTCTTCGTGCACAAATGTATGAAACTGCAAATGTAAGAAAAGCCCCTTATGTTCTGGTGCACAGCATAGCAAGACTACCTCTGCAGTAATTATTGGCACAGATTGAAGAGATTTTGTTTGTGTTGTTTTTTGGCAGAACAAACCTTTTCTCCTGATCTCCTGTAATGTAAAATGCCCTGAAGTTGTCCTCTACATATAGACATGTAGACATGCTGACAGACAAGACACATGGAAGCTTATAAATTGGATTTATCATCTAGATTCACATGCCTGGTTCAAAATCCCATGCATATGTTCCCTTATAGCAAGCTCAATGTTTGTGCTGTTTCTGGCCACATGCAGATTACTTTTTAAAAAAAAATTGTTTGTACAATTTGGTTTTGAATTCTTTGGGCTGAAAGAGAGAAGATCGAAATCCAAATCATAAATAATGTAGATAAATATACCTTGTTCCAGTATAATCATTCAGTTAAAACCGATGTGTCAATTTTCTCTGAGCATACATATTTATCTAATTTGTTGTAATAACATAAGGACTTACAGTCTCTTCATTAAAATAAGTTACCCAACAAGTTGATTATTGCTAGATTTGAGGTTGGTAGGAAAGTTATAGATTTTGTTAGAGACTGATAAACGTTTTTTAGCAGAAATATAATTGATCTGCCCCTTTTGTGAGCCTTTCGAACATTCCTAAACTAGAATCATAGATGAATATGCTCTGCTTTAATGTTCAGAGAAACCAGCTCCACATGTGCTACAAAGGTTACCATCGATCAGAGACACGTGGCCAAATCTAAACTTCCAGAAAAAAGTTGTACTTTACTTTGTGGATGTTCAAAGTGCAAATAAATTTACACAAAAACTAACTCGTCAAAGTCATTCATAGCATTTATTATCTAAGTTAACATTGCTTTGTTTTTGTTTGTTTGTTTTTTTTTCTTTCGTTGCAAAGTCATGCATGATATGCCCACATTTTTTCTGGAGCAGCTGTGAGGGGCTGCTGAAAGTAGGAGGGCCTCAGCCTGTGTCCGTTTCACCGACCCTATGTCGGCGACACATGAGCTTATCAGTGCCCACACAAACTAGAGCAGCAAAGAAACACTCAAGTTCCGACTTTATGTAGTTTAAGATGACGATTTACATCATGAAGAATATGAAAACCAGCTGTACACTTGGATTATTTTGGTCTTGATCATGCAGCGTACTGCCAAGGAAACATTTCAATCCCGCACTTTCACAACATGTTTTGGAAAAATCTCTGCCTCGTACTACTGTAAACAACACTGGAGATGACCATGTGTTTCTCTCCATCCCCGCCCCCCATGATGAGTCTAAACGAACCCCTTAAACTCAGGTTCCTTTGGTTGGGTAAAGTACGGCTTAGTCGAGTAGGCTCTATTTTCGTCGGCCCCTCCGTGTTGAGGCTCAGGAAGTGGGGTCAGGCTGGGTTGCCGGGGCAACGTTACAAACAGGCACTGGAAATACACAGCCTGCTCCGTGATCTCCACAGGGGGAGGGGATGGGGACTTGAAGCGGAGCACATGCTGGATTCTATAGACGAACACATTCCACCTTACGCCCAGTGATCAAGCACGCTCCTGGGAGCTCAGCCAGTGGGGCTGCGCTCTGACTTTAGCTTGCGAAAACATTTCAGAGAATAAAGCGATTCCTCGATTACCGCTGCACTTTGAAATCGAACCCAAGAGACAAGCTGACCACAGAAACTTGGATGGCAGATTTGTTTTTGAACAGCAAAATGTTTTCCCATTTTTTACGTCCCTGGCCTCCCCTCACACACAAGTTGATATCTACAATATCTAAAGAAAAGAAATATGACACACACAACTTTTTAAGGAAATACTTTGCTAGAATTGCATCACTTTGGCATAGTTACTCGCTTGGTGAAACAGTCTCCCTGGCCGTTGCACAATCTCTGTTTTGCTGCACAGGGTACAGTGAGACATGTTATTGCTTAATATGCAAAGAGCGCCTTTGACCATCATCTTCCCCTTTCATGAGATTACCTATTGGACAGTCTAGTGTCATAACTTTAGGTTTAGGTACAAAACAGATTCTATAAAATGTATATTACCCATGTTTATTGTGCAACTTTATCATGTATTGCAACATCGTCTGGTGTTATTGCAGAACAGACATTTTCCTGCCTGCACGATCCTCTTTCAGGAGCTTCTGCCTGTTAGCAGCATGTTACACACACGGACGAAAAATGTTGCTTCGCCTCTGACCAAAAAGCCCACAACAGTCATTGAAATAACTAGAAATGGAGACAATAAATACAAATTTAAAGAAAATTAACTGATGAAAATCAGACGCTGTGTTTTAACAGAATCATTAAAAACCCCCCAAAAACTAATGAAACAGGACTGGGTGAAAATGACGATAGCTGTAACTTGATATTTTCCCACGCAATCTTTTGAGGAAGACGCTTCAATTAGGTGAATTTTGTAGCCTCTCCTGTAGGAGAGGTATTTTGGACTTCGAGGGCAAACTGCTCCAGTTGTATCACGTTTGAAGGATTCCTTCCCCAGATATTTCAGTTCATTCCACAGATGTTCAACAGGATTTAGAGCTGAGCTCAGATCAGAATAGTCCAAGTTATTCCTGAATGTTGCGTGTTTTTGGTCATTGCCCTGTGGCAAGATTCACAACCTGCAACTGAAACCAAGCTTTCTGACACTGGACATCACATTTTCCCCCTCAATGCCTTGATAGTCTTGACATTTCATCGCACCCTGCACAGATTCAAGATACCCTGTGCCAGAAGCAGAACATAACCAAGCCTTTGCTTTGAAAAGTTACTGTTCTTGTCTTTCAGTTTCACAATTATACACAACTTCTTGTTTGTCTATTACATAAAAATAATCAAGAAAAACACACAGAATTTTGGTGTAACTAGACATGCTAAAAAAACACCTTCACAAGAGACTAGTCATAAATCCATACCAGAGTCTCATTTATCATAATCAACAGGTAAATTTAACAGGTGGCTATTTTCTGTATGTTTTGCATCCATATCAGTGTTAAGATTCATTTTGGGAGAAATAACTCTTGTCTTTTAGGATGTATTTCACTATGTACATATAAAAAAAAGGAAAAATACAGAAGAACCTGCTTTGTTCTACTTCCCTTCCAACCAAAAATACAGTAGAAAAATACTGTAGAATATACCTGGATTTATTTCAGCAACATCTTTTTGTAATATTTTAAAGAAAAACAAACTTTAATGTCAACAACAATAATCTAATCTTACTGTTTCGCCATAATGTGTCTGAGTAACTTCCAACCAATAATGTATAGAACATAAAAATAGCAAAACATGTTTTGCTGCAAGCTGTGAATGTGCACCTTTGACACTTGGACTTCACTGTGCTGACACTGTAGTTAATGTAGGTCAATAAAGTGTCAACA
Organism: Xiphophorus couchianus; assembly: GCF_001444195.1. Classification (NCBI taxonomy): domain Eukaryota; kingdom Metazoa; phylum Chordata; class Actinopteri; order Cyprinodontiformes; family Poeciliidae; genus Xiphophorus; species Xiphophorus couchianus. The sequence goes on along the minus strand of NC_040250.1, from coordinate 23,340,199 downwards.
CTTCAGTATTATTTCTTCCAGACCGGGTTGACATCCTGTATATGTGAAATCACATGAGTGTTTACTTTAGATGAGTCTCTGCAAATATGCACAGGTCTCCTTCACTCTAACTGTGAGCTGCCAGCTCCAAATAAAAGAGCACACACACACACACACACACACACACACACACACACACTGACAAATTTCAGCTCAGCACTGAGGCCCATGGGCGATCACTCTGCTGTCATAGCAAAAAATAAGAATGGCATCTAAACAGGCTGCTCCTTTCCAAGCAAAACATAGAAACCTTTGCAGAGACACTGGAGAATCAGGAGCCCAAATTTATGTAGAGACATTCTAGGTCTCTTCGTTGATGTCACATCATCTTACTTTATGTTTAATTATTTCCATGTTTGAAAAAGATTTTTCAGTTCTGTGTGATGTTCAGGAAAACAATATTCAACAAGTGTTTTAGCTGTACTGCACATACTCAGTATATGCACAGAAAACCCTCGTCTGTTAAGTGTGAAACTGAAAAGTTAAACAGCAACCACAAAGCATATCTGACAACCTTACATGAGGAACGGCTGCTTCTTGTTCGCGATTCAATGGAAAGCTCACCTGGACAAGGCTGACCTCTGCTGGTAAAGAAGCGGTAGTGCATGTTACTCAAGCAACTCAACTGTGACAGTCCTCGTCCTGCGATTTGGGAAAAAGTATTCTTATTCTCCCTAGTAGACATTACTCTGATACAAACTAATTAAATTTAATTGAACTGAAAAGGACTCTCTGAGACTGTGACGTTTAATATGTACTAAGTCCAAAATACTCCTGAATATGTTGCAGAAATAGACACAATGGACAAGAATACAAGATGTCGTATTCTCAGAGTAAAAATTTTTAAACTGATATTTTCTTCTACTTCGTCAGTGGTTTAGAAGATAGTGATAACGTGCAGGAAAACAAATCTTTCTTCCTTGCAATAGTTCCCAGGCCAGAGGAGATAATATTGTTTCTCTGGCGACACCCCATGGAGGAAGCTAGGTTCATTCGCTTCTGTATCCTTCTATACTTTCTGACCTGATCAACGTCGAACCACCAAGTTGAAATTTGAAATCTCCTTTGACTTGATTAAAAAAAAAGGAGCACTAGGTTCATATCACTAACCCACACTAAACTCTTTACATGGAGTTTATCATTCGGTAAATTTCTACCTCACATATAAAACTATATTCTCTACTTGAAGCAAAACTATCATTGAATGGTTTATCTCAGAAAAAATTAGGATTCAGACGTAGAGTTGTTAATTGTGTTTCACTTGGCTGAAACACAATTAATAGGTAGGGTATATCAGAAAATAAATATCCTACCAGTTTTTTTTAAGTTAAAATACACAGAATTAGAAATGACTTTTGATCATAGACTGGACATCTGAGGACGTAGACAAACACAATCGTTGATACCCACCTGGACACAAGGCTCCAGCCTTTTACCTCGCATAGGCAATACGAGAAAGGAGGTCTGCTTGTTAGCTCCACGACTGCAACGCTAGGATCAATGAACTCAAATGATGCCATTATAATATAAAAATTTAAGATAGGTAAAGGGTCCAATAGAACTTTCCTCTGGGAATCAGACCAAGAATTTGCAAAAGGATATTTGCAAATGTATTTGTAAAGATATCTGTAAAACTACTCCAGTGCTGAACTGGTTCGAATCTTACATAAAGAACAGGGATTTCTTTGTTTCAATAGGAAACTTCTCATCGAAGCGGACAGAAGTCACATGTGGGGTACCCCAAGGCTCAATCCTAGGACCCCTCTTATTCAATATTTATTTGCTCCCACTAGCTCATGCTATAGCAAGAAATAAGATTAGCTACTATAACTACGTGGACGATACACAGCTCTACATTACAATGTCACCAGGTGACTCTGAACCCATCCAATCACTGAACAGATGCTTAGAACAGATAAATGTGTGGATGTGCCAAAACTTTCTACAGTTGAACAGAAACAAAACTGAAGTTATTATCTTTGGATCTAAAGAGGAACGATCTAGAGTCAATGCACAGCTTCAGTTATTACAACTAAAACCTAGCGATCAGGCCCAAAACATTTCCAAGACAGAAGACTTATGTCTCAGCCAAATCTAGAGAAACTCATCCATGCGTTTATCTTCAGTCACACTGATTACTGCAACAGCGTCTTCACAGGTCTGTCCAACAAATCAATCAAACAGCTGCAGCTGATCCAGAATGCTGCTGCTCGCGTTCTCACCAAAACCAGGAAGATAGAGCACATAACACCAGTTTTAAAGTCCCTCCACTGGCTCCCTGTAGCTCAAAGAATAGACTTTAAAATACTGTTGTTAGTTTATAAATCACTGAACGGCTTAGCACCACAATACATTAAAGATCTGCTGTTGTTGTATCAACCTTCCAGACCTCTCAGGTCTTCTGGTTCTGGTTCTGTTCTGCATCCACAGAACCAGAACCAAACATGAAGAAGCAGCTTTCAGCTTCTATGCACCACAAATCTGGAACAAAAAAACCCTGCAAAACAGCAGAAACACTGAGTTTCTTTAAATCTAGACTAAAGACTCAGCTGTTAAGAGTTGCTTTTGAAACCTAATCCTGTGTTGGACTCATTTTTTCCCTAGTTGTGAACATCTGCTAAACTGGCTAACATAGTCCTCTAATGGTTCTAATTAAAACTTATTGACTGGATGAGACATAGAGCCTCTGCTCCATATGTGAAGTAGAAGAAAGTGTTATTGTTTTTTATGCTGAAAACCTATTATATGCAGCCAGCAATACAGCAACAAAAGGTCATGGGTATGTTCCTCCTATGAGGAATGTAATTAGAGGAAATCATATCAGCCTTGATTACCCTTGAACTCTCTGCTGGAGTCCTGACTGAGTAATTCTCCAAAATTTCTCTAGTTTTTTGTAATTTTTGGAGAAGAAAAAAAACCTCATTGTGTGCATTGTCGATTTCTTTTGCCCTTCGTCCTGTCTTCTCTAACCTTTCTAAATCTTTCCCTTTCAGTGGTTGTGGTGACGGAAAATAAAGATGACACCACAGAAAAGAGCTGCCTGAAGAAACTCTGTTGCCGCTGCATCTTGGAATTGCTGTGTTCTGCATTGGATGAGTCTTAGTCTCCCGTAAACCAAAAACTTAATCTATCTTTACCCCTTATCTGCCTTAAAACCGGGCTCTGTTCCCAAATGTCACCAAGACCTCAGCTGCTATTTAGCCACGGAGGCTGATGTTTAGAAGCTTGAAATATATCAGTTTTATTTTTCACACTTTTTTTTGTTTCACTCCTTTTGTCTTTTATTAAAATAAGTTTTTGCTATAATTATTTACATGGTCATTTCTAATTATTTGGTGGATTGCAGTATTATGCATAAATGTAAGTGGAGTGTGCAAGAAGCATGCTGGGCAGAGACTATAGATCAGTACCAACTTTAGAAACCCCGATTTGTTGAACTTTCGTTCAGCAGTTCCTGGCCAAACTTCATCTGGTAAAAATGTGTCATGCAGCCAGCAATACAGCAGTACACAATCATTAAAAACAAATGAATATTTTATTGTAGACGTGCTTGTCTCACACTGAGAATATGTAGAAAAATCTAATCTTTAATTTGAGGGTAGTGAGCAAAAGATTAAGAGCTAAGAACTCTTCCTATAGGCTACGTGTAAACGGTCTAATTCATAGATCTTCAAAGGAGCGATTGCGACCTCTAATGGAGTCAGTGAGACACTGCAAGGTGACAGTGAGAATTCAGATTAATTACACATTTTTTGTGAAAAGTTCTATGTTATGTCTTTAAATACACATCAACATGAATGCAACAAATAAAAGGTTGGTAAAAGAAGGCATAAAATCATACATTTCAGAAATCCACAAATTCACCCAGTGAGCAAAAATTGGTTCACGGTTCCCAGGATGAAAAATGTTGGTGGCCCCTGTTCTAGAGAGTTCTCATTTTGCATAGTCTCATGCAAAATGAAAAAATGCAAAATTTCTCATGCAAAAATTTTGCGTTTTAATTATGCAAAATGAGAGTTCTCATTTTGCATAATAAAATTGAAAATTAAATATTTTATTCGATTATCCAATTGTCAGAACAAGTCATAGATTACCCGACTAAAATAATCATTTGCAACAGCCCTAATTACACAAATGGCGTATGGAGCCCTGGCGTCCTCTTCTGGACAGCATCACGATCATCAGTTCCTCTCAACCACAATTTGAAGATGTTTGGCTGAACAATGAGGACATTTTGAAGGTTACAGAACAGATCTTAGCAGGGTTTTAATGAAAATATGTTGAAAGCTAATGCTGAACTGTTGTTTTAAATTTACCAATGTCCAACATAAGTTGTGTTTTATTCTCGTAATTTTATTAATTGTTATATACAGTACAGACCAAAAGTTTGGACACACCTTTTAATTCAATGAGTTTCCTTTATTTTCATGACTATTGACATTGTAGATTCACACTGAAGGCATCAAAACTATGAATAACACATGTGGAAATATGCACTAAACAAAAAAGTGTAAAACAACTGAAAATACCCCTTATATTCTAGTTTCTTCAAAGTAGCAACCTTTTGCTGTGATTACTGCTTTGCACACACTCTGCATTTTCTTGATGAGCTTCAAGAGGTCGTCACCTGAAATGGTTTTCACTTCATAGTTGTGCCCTGTCAGGTTAATAAGCGGGATTTCTTGCCTTATAAATAGTCATGAAAATAAAGAAAACCCATTGAATTAGAAGGTGTGTCCAAACTTTTGGTCTGTACTGTATATATATATATATATATATATATATATATATATATATATACACTAACAAATATTAGTACTAATACTAATATTAGTAACAAATATTAGTACTAATATTTGTTAGTACTAATATTTGTTAGTACTATTTGCTAATATTTGTTAATATTAGTACTAAGTAATATTACTACTAATATTTGTTAGTACTATATAGTGTACTAACAAATACAAGTAAGATATAGGAGCTTGTCGTAAGTCACCAATTCCTTAATATTAACTAAAGTAGTAGTTCCACTGGCAGATTTTGTCCATACATGATGTAGGAAAGATGGCTTATGAGTAAAATAATCTGCCAGGGGACTTTTTTTTTAACAGCTATGTATGCAATTTGTGTCAAAATACTAATGAAACTAATACTAATATTAATACTAATTAGTATTAGTATTAATGATATTAATACTAATGATGCCAAATTTCTATTACCCTTATATTTAAATCTACAGAGGCAAAAGCAAGAAAGTGAGCTTCTACTGATTAACACAAATGAGTCACTCATCTCCGCTTTTTCCTCCCGTGGTGTTTGCATCGTCATCCACAGGATGCTGTGGATGTGGGTCTGTTTAATCTTTCATCAAGTCAAATGATCAGGAGTCACAGGAGTTTCTTCTTCCTGACGTTCGTTCAGTCATCGTCCACGTTTTTGATTGGACGCTGTGACCAAGGGCCGTGTCAACCGCCAATCATGTGATTTTTCTATCAGAGCTTTTTTTTTTCTATTATTGTTAGGCACGCCCTTCTAAATGACGTCACGTCCAGCCACGGCTGTACGCACTGGGCTTCAGGAGGAGGGGTCGCTCATTGCGGTAAAAATAGTAAAGAAAACAGCACGGGAGAGTGAGTTTGCTGCTAAGCTAACACCACTGCGTTCATAGAAATATCGGAGCCGTTTTGTTTCAAGGTAAGCGGTTCATTGTTTCCGTTAACTTCAATATTTATGTGTTTAGGAGCCTTTTGAATTTGAACCTCTGGGCAGGGTTATGGCCTGGATATGCCGTGTTATGCATGTCTAATATTGACAGGCTAGCTTAATATTTGATACGGGGCTTAAATGTGATTATTAGCTAGAAATACAAACAAAGCTAACATGGAGACATTGTATAAGCGCATTTTTAGCAATTTTCAGTCAAATTAGTGTTGCTAAGCAGCTAAACAGAACAATATCATATATCTTGGTTTCGTTTATCTTAAATGTTTTATTAGTAGATTAATTATAGTGAGTGAGCAAATGGTGAAATGTGCTCACCCACTTGTGTGAAAAAATATCTGTGGTGATGCCTCCTAATGAGCTCCAAAGGGGTGTCTTGAAATACAGCTTACCTTGTGCCTTCATGTCCCTGGAGACTGGGAAAAGAAAACATGGGCTGCTAAGTTACAGTAGCTGCTCTATTTCATGGGAAGCTCTGGCTTTGTTGTAAAAGGAAACTGCCTCAGCTTTTACCTGGGTACCATGGACCTGGGTTTATCAGTTTCAGTGATGACAGTATCGGCTATGACTGGGCCTATTCCAGACGGCTTCACAGATCCCCCAGATGAACGTTCCTCTCTGTGTGTATGTGTCTTTTTGTGATCTTATCACCAAGATCCTGTTGTGAAAACATGGTTTGAGGTAACCTACACACACCTGCTGTTCGGAGTGGAAAGACATAAAACAGGTGACACCCATGCAAATGAAGACGAGACCAGTCACGTAGATTAGATACGCAAACAAAAAGCAGTACTTTGTTTTAGTCAAGAGTACTGAATGAATTCAACCTTTTTTTTTTTTAGCCAAATTTACTTACTTATTTTATTTGACCTTTTTGTAACCAGGAAAGTCCCACTGAGATTAAAAACTCCTTATTCTTTCTTAAGAGAGTGCTGGCCAAGAGGCAGCAAAGGCTATAAATCAATTGCAAATAGTTACACGTCATACAAATAATTATTAAACATAGTCACAAATTAAAGAAGTCATCTCTAGTGCTCTCAGTCTGGACTTAAATGGGCTCAGTAAAATAAATTCAGTTAATTTCTAGTCCCTTTGCAACATATATTCTTGACTTGAACCATTTTTATGTAAGACACAAAACAGTGGGCCAAGAGACAAACTTTAGTGTTGGCACAGATCCTCATTGGTTTCAGATATTAGGTCTTTCTTTTGAATGAAGCTCCACCTCAGTGTTTAGCCTGTAATCTAACACCAGAAGATGACCAGTGTTTTTGTTTTTCTTTTGTTTTCTGCATTTGACTTGTTGGCATAGCGAAAGCAGGAATTTTGTGTAATACTGTCACTGTGGTGTGAAAAATAAATAATCAGAGAATTTCTTTGGATACAGTTTGAGGTTTTTTCCAGCAACACTTTGGTGCTGAAATGTTGAAACTGGACTTGTGCTTGTTATTAGTATCAAGGAGCACCAGTATGGAGTAAGATAACTGTCAAAAAGATGTACGCGTCTGAATCTAACATTCATATTTATATTAGTATTTCAATGAAAGCAGACAATGTCGATCAAGATGAGACTTTTATTGATTTTATTAATTGCGTCTTGTAGTGTATAAATCTGTCCATCACTAATCGTTATCGGTCATGCGCGTTTGACTTTTAGTTTAGCTTTTTAAGAAGCTGACAAGAAATCGATTCATGTATCTATGAAAAACCTTATTTATCATATATGATGCTATAATATGTGTACTTATACATTCTTCTGTAAACAAGCGAATGTGTCGCGGCAGTAGAGACATGAGCAGTAGAGACGTGAGCTGGGACACTGGTGGAAGACAGCGACTTCATTCCTCCCTGTAAAAAGTTACAATTATTTATTTAACCATCACTGTTAGACTTTCAACAATTTTTTGATGTTGGAAGTTGTTACTCCTGAGAAACAACTAAAATGCAACTATTTTTTGCATCAATGTTGGGGAAAGAAGAGTAAGAAATGTCCAGTAACAAAACTGTATTTCATGCAACACATTGAGACGCTGCATAGCTTTTTCAGGCTGACAAAGAGAGCGAGATTTTCAGCACATAATAATAGAAAGGCTAAATGTATCGCAGAGTAGTTTCATATAAAAAGAGTGCCATTTGAGTTTTCAACTTAAATGACTGAAAGCCTTTGTCTGTGTGATTTGGGAATGATTGAGTTTAGGAAATCTCGGAGCCAGCGCTTTGTTTCTTGGGAATACACACATGGGCTGCTGCTCTAGTAATGTCAGGAGCGCTACGATGTGTTTATTTTTAATATAAAATGCTAACACCAGTTTTGAGTCATTTTGCAAAATCCTTGTACATATATATATATATATATATATATATACTGAATGCTCATAGACAGAAAGCCTAGAGAGAATATTTTGTATGCTCTTCTTACATCTTTTTATATCAGCTTTATAGAGAAATATGAATTGACTATAATCAGAGATTGGTAGTCAACTCCAAATTTCAGGTTGTGTATCTCCAATCAATGTCAAAATGACAATCTATAAACGCTCTAAGCATTATTAGTGCAACAGTGATGATTTACATATTTTGGTATCAATAAAAGACGTTTAATCGTTTTTAAAATATTTGTTTTTGTGTCTTTTACCTCTTATAAACACCATACCTACTCCAAACATTGATTATGTTTGGAGTAGGTATGGTGTTTTTGGAAAACGCCACCCTGTTTTCCATTACATGACTTCATGTTTCACAGACGTACCGTGTTTAAGAGATAAGCATGTATTGTACCAATCATCTTGGGATATTTCCCAACAGCCACAATAAAACTAGTAGCTGATAATACGTAAGAAGTAATTAGAAATTGTATTTTGAGCTAAATATTAGCAGTGTTAATTTTTCCAAAGCAGAAAACAAATACACACACACACACACAAAAATAAGGGTTTTCTTTCACTATCTTTATTTATGTAACTCCTGACACAGACAGTAGGTGGTTAAGATAACCAGGAGGTGTTTACAGTGTACATACAATGTGACGAAGAAATCCCAGGAGGAGAGGCAGAGATTCAGATTACCATCTACCCCCATTTCTTCCATTGTTATTATTGTTGTACATAAATGTGGCGACGGACATCATGGTGGCTTGTGATGGTCCTCGGATCTATTTCATCGCAAGCGATTAGCGGTTAGCTATAAAAATCTACTTGCCTTCAACCTTTGTTCCACTCGAACAAAGGTTTTTCATTCACGTGGAACGAAAAACCTTCAGGTGTTTGTTGGACTCGCCAAGTAAAGCTTAATCATTAAAAACCTTTACCTGGAATCGTGTTTATGAGTTTTCTCCCTCATTTGCACAACGTTTCACACAGCCCTCGTAATGCGAAATGTGTGATCTAGTTGGACTTCTCACATTTGTGTGTGAACGAAGAGGGAAAATGAGGTGCGAAAGTGGAACCGGTGAAGGCCGTCTATTTTCACATTCTTTTTTTTTTTTTTTTTTAGTCCCTCCTGTTCTATATGGTTCATTTCAGCAGCCTCATTTTCTATGCTGAAGTCTTTGTGAAGCGTAAACTAATGGTACTTATCTCTGGTGGAGTTGTGATTGACCACTGAGCTGTGAGACGCCTTCTGCAGTCGTGAAAACAATCTGCAGGGATTTTCTCTGCTGCATGTGGCTGAGTTTTCATTCTGTGCAGGAGGAAACTGGTCAGAGAAAAGGTAGTCGGTGATCATAATGTGTACTTTTTTCTGTGCTGGGAAACGGTTTCATCATTTTTGTCCCTTCCTGAGAATGGTAAGATGTCTTATCTGGGCTCAGGAGAATTCATTACCTAATGTGTCTCTGGAGGTTTCCTAACAATCCTACAGGAAGACAGGGCAACGGAGACAGCTGATACTCGTGTTTGCTTTACTCCCATTGTTTACAGCAGAATGTACAGTAGGTCTAGGTGGAATCATGTCTCTCAAGTCTTGCATAAGAATGCTTGAAGTTCTAACAGATTTTTTAAACAATGTTTTAATATATCACAAGTGTAGTTGCAAAAAATAATATCTAGTAGTTTTGTGATGTATATTATCGCTGACTATTTGGTTCCATACAATGATAAGTTGTATTTTATTGGGATTTGATGCGACAGGTGTCTAGGAAAATAAAACTTTGGCGTATTTACTGGGAAGACTGAACTGATAATGAAGGTTTCTGAGCAAGTGCTTTTCTTATGGAACTGATAACGGAAGTTTCAGAGGAGATCTCTGGACCTTATCAAAACCGAAACTCTTTTGAACTGAGTTTGATTTAGGGGTAGAAGTACCAATTAACCAGAGTGGGAGAAACAAAGAGAAACTCCCTACAAGGGAGAGATGGGCACCAGACATCGTGTACATGGAAGGAGCATTGTAAGTTTCACTTATTCTTCCGTCTTCTTCCTCTGTCTTCTCTATCTCTCTCTCTAGCCTGATCTGATTTTTCAAAATAAATATCTAAAGACAAATGCACATTTCTCTGATTGACTCAGTGTTTCACTAATTATCAAAAGAATTTTCCTAAACACAGACCAACACTAAGTTGTGTTTACTTGTGAAGTGGAAGAAAATCAATTCTGAGCAGGCAGAGACTGAAATGTTGGCCCATTCTTCTTTGCCAAATAGCTCAATCACAGTCTGATTGGCTGGATATTTACTGGGTGGGTACAACAAAATGTGAAGTCTTGCCACAGATTTGTAATTGGATTTGGGTCTTGACTTTGACTGGGCTCTTTTAACCTAGCATGAGAATGCTCTTTGTTGTGCGTTTCGGGTCATTGTGCTGCTGGAATGTGAACCCCAGTCTTATGCAGATTCTGCACCAGTCCGCATGCCACTGGGGACCAGGCCCGCCCATTCACGTATCCTGGTCCTGCCGAGTCAGACTACACCGAGGAGTGGTTATGTCTGAGCCGTCTTTAAATGCAACGTGAGCATTCACATGCTAACGTCTGTTTTACACCTGTGGCCCAGCGAGAGGAGGTGATGCAAAGAAGGATTTTACATAAAATCAAGAAAATTGTAGACAACCTTTAGCATCCTCTTCAAGAGACAGAGTCTTTAGTGAGAGGCTTCTTCAAATTGGCTGTAATACAGACTGCTACAGGAGATCTTTCCTCCCCATCTCAACATCTACAATCACTCTGAAGAATTTTGAATTAACGTGTTGCAACATTGAATTCAATAATCAGATCAATAATCTTTTTGAATTGAATTAAGTTATGCTGTTGAATTCAAATAATGTTAGCTAAATGATTACCAGTTAATCCATGCCGTTATGTCATGCTAATCTTCGTAACAAGCTTATTAATTTTCTTATCTATGTTACATCCCTTGCTGGTAATTTACTGCCAGGAATAAACACAATCCTGTTGCCTTTCTCTGAAGAACTATGGAAAAAGAAGTTACTTTTTTTTGTTACAATAGAGCAAAGTAAGGGAGGCGACATCAGAGCAGAGGCCAGCAGCAGGGACAATGACTCAGGGTGTTCAAGGGTGAGGAGGAATTAAAACCTGCCGAGAAAAAGAAAACGTCTGTTGGAGGAAAAACCAGCGAGGTAACAAGGATAGGGTTTTTACAGACATTTCAGGATTGCTCTCATTCACACCCCAACATATGTTTTGTACCTTGCATAGGCAGCATACTGTTCCTGTTCAGGCTCTGCCATTAGTTTAAATGGGTGAGCTGGCCCTTTAAGAATACTAGGAAATAACTGTTCAGCCAGTGTGTTGCAGAGGTGGCATAGTATGCTGCAAGAGACTGAGACAGCAAGATGTTGTGTTCTGTATCTGTGGTCAGATTAAGAAGTATTCCTTTAAGTACTAACTAAATTCATAACTGGATAACAGATTGAATTTAAAGTGGAATTATTTACAGTATTTTGCAGTGGACATTTATTTTATAATGATGTAGTAGGATATTTACAGGTTTCATATTGAGGGAGAGTTATTGCATTCCTGTTTGTATGCCGAGTTTGTTTATTTCAGTTTCAAACCTGCCATATTAAAAAACAAGTCCAATCCATTGAGGCGTTTCTGACTTTTAGCATGGGGTGTTTAACCGACCGGATCGTACGAAAGGTTTCCTGAAGCCAGTACTGTACAGTTTCCTTTGCAGTTTATTTCTCACAACATCGTCTGATTTAGCATTTAAAGAAATGGACGTCAGAGGTCAGAAACATTAGATTAGTAGATTTCTGCTATCAGTGAGCTAAAGTTTATTCTAATATGAGCGTAATTACTCAGCATTTTCTGGTGACACATGTACATGTCACTGTTTACGTAATTGTTCTTGTATTATTAAACAATGTTATTTTACTTGAAAGGTTACATAAATGTTTATTTATGTATTTTATTAAATAAAAAGCCTGTTTACTATGTGACCCCAATGTAAGCCACAGCAACCCCAGCTAAATCCCTCTGGAACTGGACCTAGTCTTTAGTTTTCTGCAGTTTCCAACTCTAACTAACTTCCACATTGTGGACAGAGAAAAGCGTCAAGTTAGCATGTTGTCAGCATGTGTTTCTTAATGGGGATGGTGTGTTACCTGTTTTCTGAGTACCGTAAACGTTGAACTGGACTTCTAGTGGTTTTCTTCTTTCGACAAATTTGTATTATACTGGGGCAGCAGTAACAGCCTCACTTTTCAAACATTTACTTACAAAACATGATGAGAGTCTTGTATCATTTTCCTTCCACTTTATAGGTCGAGCATGTGTCAACCTATCACATAGAATCCCAAAGAGACACCAAATTTTGTGGTTGTAATGTGTACTACATGTGGTCTAAAAAGTTTGTCTTATTTTTAAAAAGTGACTCTTCAGCCCAGAGATGAATTTCGAGCAGCCGCCTCCGTACCCAGGCAGTGGACCTTCTGCTCCAGGCTACCCAGGGCAGGGCCCACCTCCTCAGGGCTACCCACCCCAGGGTTATCCTCCACAGGGATACCCAGTAAACATGGACCAGCCCAACTCAGCCTACCCTAACTACCCCGCTGGTCCTGGAGGTCCCTATCCTGGCCCAGGACAGCCCCCATTCCAGGGATATCCAGGCCAGCCACAGTATGCCTGGCAGGGTGGACCCCCTCCTGCACCCATGTATGGGGAAGCCCCAAAAAACACAGGTGAGTGGTGTGCAACAACTGCTATAGTGTATATGGGATGTATTGTACTGTAATAGTCTACAGAAGATATTTGATACCATTGATGATATAGGAAGCACAGAGCTGAGTGGACTAGCATGTTAAAGGCTCTGTGATCGCTTAGATGACTGTTTTAGAGAAAGTAAAGTGGACACAAACAAAATGTATAAATCATATTAATAATGTAGGCTATTAAATATTACCATCCCTTCATTTTTCCTGCATGATTTTACTTAAATTGCATTCCTGCAGTACGTTTCAGCCAGGAACATTAGCGTTTTGTCTCTAGTGTGATTAAAGGGCATGTTTGGCCCTTTTTCCACATTTGTTGCACCTTCTTGGGCAAATGGGACATTTTCATTAGGCTGCCGCTGTTTCCCTTTAGTTATCCACCGAACAGGCTGCGCAGCACCACATTAATGAGCGCTGGTGCTGCGGAGCCCTCCGAGTCACAACAGCGTTATTAGTTCGAATGGAGCGTTGCACATGCCATGTCTCATTTTACATATGCTCACCAATATGGCCCTGCGACTGCACCTGTTGCTACTGCAGAGACGTATTAATGGCAGAACGACAGCATCGCCCTCTAGCTCACCTTTTCTAGTTTTCATGTATGCAGAGAGACAGAAGGCCTAACCTGGAGCCTTTTAAAGAGGGTTCTTATGTCAAATGACTATATGACACATGATGACATATAGCTGGACAAGACACATTTTTTCCATTTTCTTCTAACAGCCAAAGTGTTAGATGTATTTAAGCCTTGTCAGTGATTTTTATTTTTCAGATCATAAATTTTGACAAAGAAAACAATCCTTGATTGAAACGTTGCGATTGTGATCAAGAACATGAACAATTAGAACTAGGATGTTTCAACTCGTCTGCAGAACACAGAAAAGATAACTTGTTTTTATTACCCATCATACAGTGTGGGGTGGGACTTAATTGAAGATGCTAAATAAAACTTTAAAAAGCTACTCGTACCATTTTTCAGGAAATGGCTCAAACCGTTTCCTGGAGCATTTCATCAATCTTCTGGAGCAAATGCAGTTAATTTGTTGTACTTTACTTTCTTTCTTAAGTTACATCCTTAGTTATTCGAGTCACCCATTACAGCTTTTTGTAGTATGTTGTGTTTCTAAACTCGTAACTTTGAAACAAGGGGCTATCAATAATCGGCCTGCTGATGTGGAACCGATCTCATCTACTTCCACAAAGGTCTGAGAATAAGTGATAAATTAATAAGTTGACAATTATCACCCCACTGTTGCCAACGTAGTGTCTAAACAGTGTCTAAAAAAAAAATTGGTTCAAATTGAAATTGGTGGGTCAAAAGTAAAATTAGAAAACTAGGGTGCACCCCTATCTGAAACAAGTACGTATTAAATGATAAAGCCAATAAAATAGATTAACTTCTGTATCTGAGCATAAAAATCAGGTCAACAATTCAGATTTAATGTTCTTTTCTAATTATATCTTTACTCTCTGCTAAAGAGTTTAAAAGCTCCTTAAGAATCAGTTTATTGGTGGATTTTCTCTAATCCACACATGATCAAACAGGCCCAGATATATACCATATTTTCCAGACTACAAGTTGCACAAGTCAAAAAAATTGTCATGAAAAGTTAAAAGACAAATAAGTCACACCTGTCATATGACCAGCCAATCTGGAAATTTAAAACGTGCTGCTTATAGTCTGGAAAATACGGTACACAAATCCCCACTATTGTCATTCAGGTGAAACTCACCTTGATTGTGTGATTTTTGTAGCCATCAGCAGACTTCTGACATCATTCTGACTGGACATGGATCGCTTTTCATGGCAGACGGTTTTAGGTTTTTCTCAGCCGGTGTGTTTAATTGCTTACACCTGGCTTTTAGACATAGTCCGCTGAATTTTAATAGGTTTGATGTCAGAGCTTTGGGAACGCCATTTCAGGAGCTTATTATTAACCTTCAGCTTAATGTTGAACTCTATTTATTCCTACAGTCTCACTTCATTAAATTTAATCTGTCGCAGAAGGGTAAAGCATTGTTAAACAATGGAACAAATTGTTTCATTTAGCTGTTTGGAGCTCCAATACTTAAACATTTTTTTTATAAATGCAAAACAGAAAAATAAAAATCTCAAAGGTACATTTAATTATACAGTTTATGGATCGTCTATGAATAACTGTTTCAGCTCCACCAAAACGTTTAAACTGCTCACAGAGTGCAGGTAGTCGGGGATCCTCCGTGTGTAGTCAGGCTTGAGTTTAGAATCAAGGTAAGTTAATTCATCGTCCCCAGTGTTAGAACAATATGTGCAACATAAAGTTCACCGTAAAATATCCCAAAGAGAACAGAGAGCATAATTAACAGTGAGACGTTTTATAAAAGGGAGTGGGGGTGTAACTGCGTATGCAGTTAAGTCAAGATAAGCATTCTCTGGTTGATCAGGCTTCTCGCTGTGAGACATTTAGTTCAAGACAGGAGTTGTTAAATATTGGCCTGGCACTAATAAGATCGTTGCGTCGTTATCAGAGCCGCTTTCCGTTTACGGTCTGACCTGAGGTGGATCAGGCTGTTAAAGGCTGGATGACTGTTTGGCTCTACATAAATGATTAATCGCACAAACAAGGACGGGGAGATGCATTTATTCAGCACCTGTGTTGGATTTTTTTTAGTTCCCTGTTGGGAACATCTGTTAACTTCATACATGTCTAATAGTCTCCTCTAATGTTTCTGATTAAAAACTGTTGACTAGATGAGACGGAAAGCCTCTGCTGTACATGTGGAGTAAAGGAAAGTTTTACTGTTTTATGCTGAAAACTCATTATATGTGGCCAGAGGTACAAAGAGTACTCTGCTCCTGCTGGATTGTGGATCTCAGCTGCTATGGTATTGCCATGGAGATGTGCCTCCTTTGAGGAATGTAATTAGAGGAAATCATATCGGCCCTTGAACTCGCTGCCCGAGTCCTGACAGAGTAATTCTTGGAAATATCTCTGGTTTTCTGCTATTTTTTGGGAGGAATGGGGAAATAAAAATAAATCACCAATTGCATTCTCGATTTCCTTTGCCCTTCCTTATCGTCTCTAACCTTCCGCGTATCTTTCCCTCCCAGTGTATGTGGTGGAGGACAGGAGAAGGGAAAACACAGCGGACACCTGCCTGACTGCCTGCTGGACGGCGCTGTGCTGCTGCTGCCTCTGGGACATGCTGACATAATGTCCTCCTTCATTTGCTCGGCCTTATTAGTCTCCTGTAAGCCGAAAAACCCCATCAACCTTTCCTCCTTTCTTCTTCTGCCTTAAAACCTGGCTCCGTCTCATCTCTTCCCCCTCACCTCATCGTCTCTAATATTTCTCAATAAACAACAGCTCCAGTCTCATAGGGAAGTCTTTCTGCTTGGGCTCTGGTCGACTTGTCCAGAACTTGCCTTGTAGCGGTCTGTAACGGAGCTTCTTAACACCAACATTGTATCTGAGGCTCTTGTTTTTTTAAATTGCGCACCTACACACAACCTTCACACACACACACACACACACACACATTGAGAAAGATGCACATTGTACGTGCTTGTTCCTTCAGTACACACGGATCTCAGGCGTAACTAGTGTGATGCTCTTTGGCACTTTACAATGATTACCTCTGCAAGAAAGAAATCCTGCCTGCCTGCCTGTTGAACCCTGACCCCTTCCCCTTCGTCACTACTCCTCAGCTACCTTAGCAAACAAAGGACTACTCTCCCATCAAGGGGCTCTGTTCCCAAATTTCACCCAGACCCTGGCTGCTAATGAGCTACGGGGGGATTGATGTTTAGAAGCTTGAAATGTATCAGTTTTATTTTAACTTTCTTTTTTTTTTGGCTTTTGTGAAAGTAAGTGAAATGCATTTTTAAACACAAAGGTAATTTTTTGTTGGATGCCTGTTAACTTTTTAATGGCTACAATGTAATGTTGTGCTTTTATTATTATGAAAAAATATTCTAATATTATTTGTCATTTGGACCTTGGAAATATATCTGGAAATATCGTTAAAAAAAACAAAACAACTGTACTTGCTCAACAGAAGAAACTATTAGTCTGTGGATGCCTTTTTTTTTTTTGCTTTGGATGAGATTATTTCATTAAAATAATTTATTGCTATAATTAAAGACTTTGTCGTTTCCAATTATTGGGTGGATTGCAGCAATATGTATGGATGTAAGTGGAGTGTGCAAGAAGCAAGCTGGGCAGAGACTATAGATCAATACCAGCTGTAGAAACCTGGAAATGTTGAGCTTATGTTCGGCGTGCACTTCCTGGTCACACTTAATACATCTGGTAAAAAAATTTCAAAAGCATTAAGAATAAATTATTTTACTGTAGATGCATAGGTATCTAGAAAAATCAAATCTTTAATTTGAGGGTTCAGGTTTGGACTGATAAATTGCAATAGAAAGAGGTTCATTTTTAGTCAGGTGAACCATTCCTGTGTAGAGTTGACCAGTCATGATAACTCATTTTCTTTAGGGTTACGTCAAAGGCCTTTTGCAGCACTTTGATTTTGTTTGGCCCCTGACCACAATTCATTAATGCAGGAAATCTGGCCTGCAGCTACAACCGTTTGATTCAACTGCACCTTTTGTTGATTTTTAGGATGAAATTTGCACTAAATTTTTTTTTCTTTAAAATATATCTTTTTAAAACGTTACGTACAACACTAAGTATCTTATCTTCCGAAAGTCCCTGTCGCTTATTGATAACCAGTTTTGCTGTAAATAAAAGGTGTGTGTGTTTTTGTCACGTCTCTGGGTAACTGAAGCTTGACACAATAGATTAACAGAGTGTAAAACTCATCATCATGCTGTGGAGATTCTTCAGCAAGGACAGGAAAGCTGGTCAAAGTTAATGCGAAGATGGATGGAGCTAAATTAAGGGACCATCCTGACAAAAACAAATACAGACTGCAAGAGTGTGTGCCGACTTTAAACATCCTCAGAATTATATTGGAAAAGTTTAGAACAAAGCAGACTGGGTAGTCCCTAGATATATTGAGTAACTTTTTTGGGAAAAAATTTACTTTTATGTGTGCGCAAATAACATTGCTTCTCTTGCTAGACTAAACTTTACTGAATCAACGTTTTATCTAAAAATGCCAGATACAGACACACGTTTACGGTTTATGTTTAAGTGAGACTTCTTGTCTGTACGCCAGCTTCATTGTATTAATGTTATTTTCTTTCTGCTGAACCTGTTGGAGAACAAGTCAGGATACAGTAAACAGTATATGTTGTGACTAGAAGCGTTTCTCCTGGCTTTAGCATGCTAAAGCCAGGAGAAACACTACCCACTAGAAACACTGCCCACTAGAAACACTGCCCACTAGAAACACTACCCACTAGAAACACTACCCACTAGAAGCATTTATTTGATACGTTTTGTTTTGGAAAAGTGTTTCTTCCTAAATTTACTTTATAATTTTATAAATTTAAATTTTTTTTTAGTCTCTAAGATATCAGACTTTGCACCTAATCCATAATTTTAAAATTTCACATTAGAGGTTATGATCAGTTACTCATTACTTTAGTACTTTTTTAAACTCATACTTAAGTAATTTCTTGGACTTTTTAGCAACTTGTAACTTTCACTTGAGTAAAAATATGTTCGAGTAGAGCTGCTCTTATAAATAAATCTTTTGTACTCTACCCACCTCTGTTGGTAGCAGTGTGGCATTGCAGCAAGAAGGTCCTGTGTTCAAATCCCAACTTGAATGGCCCAGTCAAAGACCACACATAAGCACACCTGTAAATCTGTAGCAAGACTCAAAGCTGATTTTCACCAACACTCTCCCTCCAATCTGACTGAGTTTGAGCTACTGTCCATGAATGTAGAAATGGATTAAAATTTAAATTGCAACACACATTGTTGGAGACATATCCCGAAAAACAAGTAGCTGCAGCAAAAGGAGGCTATATAATTGACACATGTACCCCAGATTGTTCACGTTTATTTGTAAAGACTGCTGAAACCAGTACATTGTTTTCTTTCCACTTATGCACCAAATGTGTGTTGTTCCATCCACATAGTTCCTGAGAACAGAAGTTGGGGGCTACTGTTTGCTAGAACACGTTCTCCTTGTTTTAAAGGGGCAGTGTTATGTTCTTTGAGCTTTACATCACATTATAATGTTATTCCGTCATCAAAAACATACCTGGAGTGTCGCTTTGAATCTCTCATGAATGTTTCAGAAATTTTTAATCTCCCATGGTAACCATTCAGCTCACCCTAGGAGGTGCAGCTTCCGAGCTTCCGCCTCTGTGAGGCCAGCAGCCATTAGCTGCTTACAGGAATTAGCTAAGCTCACTACTTGCATTATAGGAGCTACGGTACTTCTCAGGGAAACGCTGGTAAAAAACGTTGTGATGACTTCCTGGATGCGGAGTTTCAGAAAGAGCAGGACCTTCTTAAAGAGACAGAGGCCCAATTTCGTTATAAAATCAAATTTCTTTTAAGTGATATTTGATATTTAGCATTTTATAACTGAAGGTAACACAGTTACTTGATTGTGGTATAAAATGCCACAATGTGCAGGGAAAACACATAACACTGTCTCCCTTTAAGGAAAACCGACTCAAAAATCTATCGTTTCGTTGACTATGATGCATAATTAACAAAGACAGAAAACTCTGGCTTGCGAGCGCATCACCGGCGTTTCAAAGATTGCTTTTGAAAAGCAACTAATGAGAGTGGACTGCTGGTGCCTGAATGACGATGGTGCTCCGTCCTCGGACACAAGAGATGAGATGAAAGCTCAGTTGAAGTAAACAATTATGTTTTATTGATAAGGTTCTCAGAAGAGTCTCGTTTCAGTGAATGTATAAGATTCATCCTCTGATAATACTGATTTGGTACATTATGACATCCAGCACGAGTCTCCTCACAGTGAGAGGGATCCATTACTGCTACTGCTGTTGGGATCTAGGACAGAAAGAATCTGCTTCCAAACAACAAACAAACAAACAAACAGTAAATAAAAAGAATAAGAAAAACAAACTTTGGACCGATATCGTAGATAATGGAGTATCAGAGTGCCACAAAACTCTAGAGTAGTAAGAGCAGCTAAAGGTTTCGCACATTACAAGCCACTTCCTCTTAGAAATATAAAACTTGATATTCTGAACAATATTCTACTGTGCTGCATAAAGGTAAGTCTATACACTGTACATCGAAATATACTTCGAAAAAACAGATTTCACAGTTTTAAAGACTTTATTTAAAGTATAAACTGCTTTTTAAAACACCTCATTACATAAATTACTCTTTTTGCCAGTTGACTATTGTTTCCCTGTCAGCAAACCAAAAACAAATACAAAAACCAAAAAAAAAAACAACCCAAAAACAAAACATTTATTAAATATCTTACAAAACAAAAGAAGCTCGTCCATCGATGTTCGTCTCGATAAGAACTGGTGACTCATTCATGATTGTCATTTAGTACTAAGAATAAATAAATAAAAAAAGAAACGAACCAAATAAATACTAACTCAGCATGTCTGTCGGACTTGGTGAGTGGTGTGTGTGTGTGTGTTTGATCGCGCTGTACAGAAGTGCCTTGGTGAAAATCTCACAATTCTACCGCGACTGAAACGTACAAAACTACGGCATCTACGGTATACGCAACATCCTGAAGTTTTTAAGTGTAGTCTGACACATATGTATGGGGGGTGGGGAGGGTGTGTGTGATTCTGCTCCCCACCCACCCCCCCGGTTGCAAAAGAAACAACGTGGTGCTATGCCACTTTCCACAGATATAGCTGTCGTTTTTTTTTGTTTTTTTTTTAACTTTTTGTTGGGTTTGTTTTCTTTCTCTCTCTTTTTTTCTTTCTTTTTGAGTTTAGGCTTCAGCTCATCATCAGCTTGGATGTTCATGGATGCCGTTGTCCTGTTGCTTGGCTGATCGGCGGCGGAACTGGACTGGTGGTGGACGGACAATGGGAGGCCTGAGACAGGGAGACGGCTCGCGTTGGCGTCGCTGTTTTGTGATGCATGTCGGGTGATGGCTGCGCTCTGATGAGGCTCGGTCTCTGCTTTGGTCCCTTCGCCTTCAGTTTCTTTATTGGAGACGAGACAAGCCGCGATTAGCGGAGGCCGCCGCGGCGCGACCCCGCCCTTCCCTTCTCCCTGCGTTATCGTGGCTGTTCTCGATGTGACCCAATAAATATGGGCGAAAATATCACTATCTTTTTTAAAAAGGGGAATATTCTTATTGGGTAAGCAACAGTTATTAGAGTTCTTCAGTGCTTTTCTTTTTTTTTTTTTGTCAGTTGATCAAAGTTTTTTTTTTTTTTTTCCAAAAAGCAAAAAAATTGACTAAACGTTTGTTTTTGTAGTTTTTTTTTTTGCCTGTGGCAGTAAAATTAACAATACGTTTTTCATTCTTTTTAAAAGTCCCTGCAGCGTTCCGTGAGTAACCCCGTTTGTTGGTTAGTTCTCCGTAGGTTTTCAGAGGAGTAAGGTTAAGGAGGCTGGGTAGGAAAAAAAAAGGGACAAAATTCGGAGGTGTCGGGAGAGATGGGAAGAGTCAGCGGGGTTCGGGTGGGCTGTTACCTCCTGCCCATCTCGTTCTGTCTGAGAAACTGGACGTTGTTGCTGCTGTCGGCCAGTTCTGGGTATTGCTCCACCGGCAGCACGTAGTAGCCGTCGTAGCCTTGGACCCGACCCGTCGTTAGAAGCTGCTGCCTCTCCCCTTCGGTCCACAGGCGACTGCCGCCTTTCCCGTCCCTCGTGCGCTGCTGCTCCTTGGCCCAGGCCCCCGCCAGGGCCCTCTGTCGGGCCAGCTCCAGCAGTCTTACCTTCTCTTCGTCCACCACATCCACAGAGAGCCCGTAGCGAATGCTCAGCACTAGCGACGGGACGGCGAACTCCACGGTCACGCCTCTCCTCGACCGGCCGCTCACAGTCACGTTGATGCCACTCTCCAGAGACTTCCGCCCGTTCGTGAGCCCCAGGGCCAAAAGGTCGCTGTCGGCAGACCCCACTTTCACAAAGTAGTGGCAGTCCTTCCCGTCCTGAGTGTAGTGAGTGCCCTCCAGGTACTGGGCGCCGTTGAGCACCAGAGCTATTTTGCGGCTGTCGTCACTGGCCAGCGGCGACACGCCGGCCACAACGCGGCCCTCCTTCAGCGCCAGCATCACTCCGCGGCCGATAATGGGGGTGCTGGTGCCGAACCAGTGGCCGGGCTTGTCTTTACGTCTGCGGCGCTCTTTGTTGAGAAGGCGGCCCTCGAGGGCCATGAAGGCCTGGTTGTGGCGCTCTGCCGCCTGCTGCACGCCAGTGATGAGCTAAATGACCAAGAAACAAAAACGGTTACTGGAACCTAACATTACAACTCAGAGCAACTTCGAGACAAATGGACTTTACATCACTTTGTGATGCCAACACCACAAAATGAAATGTATTAGATTCAACTAAAAGAAGAGCAAAATTGCGAAGGAAACAATAATCTATGGTTTTCTACAAACACCAAATGTAGGGAAAGTATTTTTGATATTTGCTTTGATATTCCGAAACAAATCCAGTCCAATCAAATGTTTTCAGAGAATTTAGGTTTCTACAGAACAGTGGCTGGAAGAAAGCTAAGCCATAATCAGTCAAATGAGACAACTATTGAAATTCTTGGTCAAAATTCAAATTGCTATGTGAGATAGAAAACTTGTCACTCCAATGCCTGAACGCGACGCCAACATCTCCTCTGATGGCAGATTATGGGGATGAGTACCGTGGCTGAAATATCAATATATCTCATGCAAGTGTTTACATCCGTCACCGCCATGTTTTGTTTTTAACCGATGAATAACGGTGAACAAGAATATCCACATGTGATTTTAATCACACTTCTTATTTAATGGAAACAGTGCAGTTGTAAAATCGTGTTTTTCCAACATTAGCAGAATATCGAAAAAGATTTGTACGCATTTGTGACGGAAACGCAGCTAATAAAAAGGTTTAGAACCAAAGCATAGGTTAGTCAGAGTCCAAAAACTAAATTCAATTGAATATCTTTGGTATGAGTTAAACGTCACTATTCATCCAACCGGATTGAGCTTAAAGTTATTTTCAAAGAAGACAGCAGAATGTTCACTCTAGATGTCGGCACAAAACAAAGCGCAAAAACATTTTAGCTGTAATTGCAGCAAAAGGTGGTTTAGAGTATAAATGCACAGCACACTTTTAAGATTTTTATTAAAAACAAAAATACAACCATTTATCCTTTAGCTTCCACTTCATTATTTTGCATTAGTTTACAACATAAAATCTGGAATAAAACAGTCATTTCTGTGGTTGCAATCAAACAAAATGTGAGTAGTGTTTTAAGAAACAATTTTTTTTACTCAAAATTTGGTGAAAAGAAAAGTTGTATTTTACAGTTACTGTAAAAATATGCATCCATTTAGTTTTTGGATGGTTGACTTTACCTGCCCATTCTCACAGTGCTGGGTGGCCTGCAGCTCATACGGCGGCTCCACAAAGTAGAGCGAGTGTCGAGGGAATCCTGGGATTATGTTGCTGAGCTGAAAGCCAAACATCACCAACCAGCTCTTCACATCTACAGCAGCAGACGAGACACAAAACACGCTCTGCTAAATGACACAGTTAAACATGATAGGAAAGGAATCATCAGTTTTATCATTTAAAAACCCCACAAAAACTCAGAGTGTCGTCTCTGTGACTCACACAGAAACCGCTGTGTATTCCTGCAGATTACTGACGTTATCAAAGCTGAAGTAAAGTTCAGTTTATGTTTAGTGAACTGAAATTAAAAGCCCCCCAGAGTTAAATATCCCAAGATGAACCTAACAGATCTGAGGCATGTCTGAACGTTACATTGCAGAGAAAAATGCCTCGTTATCCCAGAAAAGGATAACGAGGCATCGACACCCAACAACATTCTCTACCTGTGACGTAGTTTTTGACATCCAGCATGTCGCTGAGGGGGTTGTTGTTTTTGAACATGTACAGATTAAACGGGGAGAGGTCTTTTCCTATCTTGGGCCACATGCTGTAGTCGGGCGAGGTCCAGCGTCCGGCCAACACGTCGTAGTCTCGTTGGGTGAAGTGAACCAGCTTGGTCAATGGGTCGTACAGACCGCCGTGGAAACCCACCACCAGCTGGAACTCTGGGTTAGAGTCGAGGTACACCTCACCATAGGCTGTGTACTGCACCTGGGTGAAGTGAACAGGAGAAACGTTACTTTGTGACGGAAATACAGTATAAGGATGAAAAAACCCCAACAGATTAAACAATGTGGAGTTGTACCTGTTTGATCATCTGCCCGTTGCTGCTGAAAACTGCCAGTGGGGTTCCTGTGTTGTCGGATGCAATGTAATATTCCTCTCCACTGCTCACCTCCATTGCAAACAAGTGGCCCTAATGAAGAGACGATTCAATGTTTAAGTCACAATGCTCCTCCAAAGATAAAACGAAATGAAATAAAATAAAACAGATGGGGCTACATTGTTCAGCCTGCGTATCCCAGAGAGCCATTATCAGAATTCCCTGATACTTAGCATCCTGGAACCTCTGGTAAAGATGTGCAAAAAGCCTTAAAATGATTTCATGCTTATGTGTATTTTAACCCTACAGTAAATCCATTTAATTGGGAAAGAAATCTCATGCTTAAAAAATATATAGAACTGCAAGCTACTGTTGTGTAGCTTGCACACAACAGTTATAAGTCTGGTGAACCATTTTTCCTGTTAATTTGGTAGTTTGACCCAAAAACCCAATCTCTGTTTTCTAGATTTTAGTAAAAAAACCCCCAAAAACTAGTATTTTAAAAACTTCATCATGTCAGGCACTCTCAGGATATCAGAGTACTTAGAAGAGAAAAAGGCCCACAGCATCATAGGTCCTCTACTATACTTAACTACGGCATGAGGTGTTTTCAAAAATTCATCATTTGTTCAAGACAGTAGATTTTGTTGCTGAAAAGCTAAATCTTATTCACCAGATTATAAAGTTTCAATAAAAGTCCAAGCACTAGTTTGGTAGTTGCAGACCTTTACGTTTGTGACTGAATGACAGACGAGGCTTTTCCCCGACATACAGGTAGGATCTAGTGGTTGCTATGGCGACCTTAAGAGGCCACTCTTTACTGCAGTGAAGAACTCTAAGAACTCTTAAGGTTATAGTTGTTCTAAACTTTTTAACTTTTGCTTTAGCCAATTTTAAGCAAAACAATGTTTTCTTGAAGACATTACTTAATTCATGAAGCTGTACATTTATTGGCTTTACTTGAATGCTAATGTTTTGTAGTCTTTCATATTTTAAAGACTGGCAAAGAGAAATGAGCCTATGTCACATTTATTACCCAGGGAAACAGCAAGTTGAGGATTACAAATGAACACCTCCCAACACCTTTGATCAACCTATAAGACTAAAAAACTCCAAATTAAAAAATTTTTTTGTTGCCTTTATCTGTAGGGTTGATCAGGCCGGCAAATTACTTTGACACTTGGGATTTTTGTCACCTCCAAAGATGATGCTTATGCACCAACAGACATTCAACGTAAAGACTTTTAGGTCTTTAAGTCGCACATTTACAATGCGTGCTAATTGTTGCACATGGTGCTGTACTGAAATACAAAGACACATACTGACATTTCAAACATACCTGCAGGTCATAGTAGAGCGATGAAATGTCAGAGCTGGAGTGGTTGAAGATATGCGTCACCCTGGTCGGATGGTTCAGGTCAGCGTAGAAGAACTGGAGATGCTGTCCCAGGCTGTTCCGCGTGGACACCCTACGGCCAAGCCCGTCGTAGTGGTACACCACGCTCCAGCCTCCTGGTCCTCTGTTGTAGGCCCTCAGGAGCTGGCCTTTGGAATTGTAGTCGAAAACGTCCGAGCCGCGCTGGCTGAGGAAACCGTCCTCGTCCAGGCGGTACTGGACGTCTCCTAGGCGGGTGATGCGGTCCCTGAGGTCGTAGCGGAGGGGAAGGATCCGGGCACTGTTGCCCGGATTCAGCAGGTGGAGGTTGCCGTTCAGGTCGTAGCTGTAGCGCCAGGTGGACCAGTCATTCACCTGTGCAAAACGGTGAATTATTCAACAGCTTTTAGCAACATTGCAGGCGTAATTTTCCCTGGAAACATAAGGGGGAAGAAACTCAATATGAGCAAACAGAAATTCACCTTGACACCGCTGAGCTGTCCATCTCCATCATAGTCATAGCGGTACTGAGTGGTGTTGGCGTAGGGCCCAATCTTTAGCTCTCTCTTCACAACCCGGCCCATGCTGTCATACTGCACCGTCATCCAGTACATGAGTGAACGAAAGATCTCGTACTGGACCTCCTTGATGCGACCGTGGGTGTCGAAATGCTTACTCAGCGTCATTACAGCTGTGGTGATGATTTGATTAATGTCATAATAGATGACCCCGAATTTCCCAAAGTGCTCCACCTGTGGGAAAGAGGGAACTAGTTAGGGAAGAGTCCGCAGAAGGACAAAAGACACATTTGGTGCCTAAAGAAAGACAAAGATGCCAAGCTGGTGATAGACGCACACCTTTCCAGAGATCTCATCGTATCGGTAGAGGTCAACAGGCAGCGGGGTCTCGCTGATGACGGGCTTCATGCTGGCAATGCGGAAGCTGTTGTCATGGTAGGTGTAGTCGAACCTCGCGTTCACCATGCCCTCCTCGCTGAAGCGGTAGATCTGCTTGTCGATAAGGGGGCCCATCTTGCGATAGCGGATGGTGCAAGAGAAGCCGCCGCTCTGCAGGTTGACCATCTTGAGGACCCCGGCCGTCTCGTCGTACCCGAACGTGACGACGGTGCTGTCGTACACAATCTCCGACAGCTTGGCCAGCTTGCCGTACTTGTAGAGGACGCGGCGGCCGGTGCCCATGTAGTGCGTGGCCTGCGGCCGGCCATCCTCGCTGAAGTCGTGGATGATGGAGGCGTTGCTCTCTGGGGGGTTGTAGGTGTTGCGGATGTAGCCGACAGACACGTGGGTGAACATGGTGTGGCGCGCAACGCTGGGCATGGTGACAGCTGTGACCCGACCTGAGGCGTCAAACTCAAAGACGTACTGTCTTTGGCTCTGCAGCAGCAGCACCATGGACTGGAGGAAAAGAGCAGAGCGTTGAAATACAGATTAATATAATAGCATTATCAATGGATGACTTGCCTCCTGTGAAATAGCACAGGGGGTAATTTGCACCTTGGTGACCATAAAAATGATGTATTATTTCATTCAATTCCCCAATTCAAATTACTGTTGCTATTGCCTTTCTTGGCAAAACCTAACTCCTGCGTGACTCCTTTAAAGATAAATGTTCTTACTTTATCAAGGTAACTGTAGCTCCAGATCTTCCCGTCCACAAACGACCGGGACAGGATGCGACCCTGGGAGTCAAACTCGGTCTTCTCACTCATGCTACCCCTCTGCAGACCCACAAGCTGTCCAGTGGGCGAATAGGAAACGTTGACGACTGCCAAGCTGCTGCTTGGCAGCCACATGGCCGGGCGGCCCTGAGTGTCGTACATGATGCGCAGAGTGAACTTGCGGTGATCGTCGTAAATCTTCTCAGTGCGGGTGTTGCGGTCGAAGTCGATGGAGAGAAGATTGCGTCCGTGAGCCTAAAAGAAAAGCAATCAACTCACTCCAGCAGATGTTTTTGAGGTTCGAAAACAAGCAAAGTTTTGTCCAAAAGTTTTATATCGCTTCACTATTTCACAAAAACACCTGGAATTACATCGTAATTAGTAATTGTGGCATGACAAAAATATCTAAAAGTTTAAGAGTTGTGAATACCTGGGCACTGAGTGTTTAAATCAACCAATCATTCACTTTACAAAATTAGCAATTACCCTCAGCTTCCTCCCAAACACGGTGATCCGGCCCTTGGTCTGCTCTTTGCGCAGACGCCACTCAATGGAGTTGAGGCCGTTGTCGGTGGGCAGGGTGATGTTCCTCCGGCCGATAGTGGGGCTGACGGAACCTGCCAGGATGTGGGGCTCAGTGTGGAAGCTGATGCCCATTCCGTTGGCATACATCACTCTCAGGGTGCCGTTGTTGCACAGCTGATAGCTGTTCCTCACCTGGTCTGTAGGGAGAGATCAACAAAACAGAGTTTAGGAGCAAGGACTACATTCTGCAACCAGGGGTTCTTGGAACTCGCCGCAAACACATCTAGCATATCAAACGGCAAATATTGATTGCGGTTAAACGTGGCCCGAAATGGAATGAGAAAAAACGACCAATATTTACGGTTAGAAAACACATCTTGATTAGATGAGAGGAAAAATCACATTTGATAAGGCTAAAGGATTTATAAATTAAACATTACAGGATCTTGTAAATGTGAAAATGGTGTTCATTGCTTAATTATTATAATTTTTTCTTAAACCACAGACGTTTAGTTTGTTTTCACACAAAGAAATGTATGGTTGTTTACAGAACTCAGGTATTGGGTCAATTCTGTTGGGACAGAAGTTGGATTGTGCTAACAAATCCGTTTGGTCAAAGAAATAAAAAAGATCCTCTCATCTTTTTATAACCTGACAGTTTGGACTCCATGATAAGATTTCATGATAAAATAATAAAATTGTACTGTGTACTAATGTTAATGTCAGTTGGTTGTGTTAATTACTCCAATTCACACTAGAAATAACTATTTTGTTGAGTAAAGTTAACAGATTTTTACCTACCAAGTATTTATCACAAGCTACTTCTAGCTATATTAACATTTACACTTTGACCAAAGAATTGACCATAACATCAATATAAACAGGTAAAGAAGCTTTGTTTAGAGCCCCACTTTATGCTTTCTTACAACAGTTTTTTTAACATTGTATATATTTTTTTGTCTGTATTAATTTAAATTTGGTGCTTAGATCAAGCTAATGCTAGCTCTGATTAGCAATGACACAATGAAAATTGTTTGTAAAGTCAGTACGCGAAATACCCCTATACACTGAGTATGAATTTGGTTCAAATTCAAATGGTTACATGGTCATTTTATTTTAATGTGATACTTTAAATGTAGAATAAAACTAGAAATAAAAATGATTCAGTTCTGAACAGTTTGAACTGTTGCCAAGGAGCAAGATTGTCCTAGATTAGAATCCTGGCTGGGATTAACATACTGGGATCTTTCCTCCCACCTTAGAAAGACATGCATGTTTTCTACCTTTAAGTCTGAGTGTGTCTGGTTATTCTGTCTCTGTTATACTTTGATTAACTGTCCAGGATAAACTCTCCTCCCACAACCTTCACCAAATGCTGCTTTTTTTCTTTCTTTCTTATAACGTTACATTGGTCACGTCTTCATATTTTCAGGTGTAGCACCTGACCTAATATATTGGCTCAAACCCAGAAGCTGGCGTATCAAACAAACCAGGAATGTATCGTTCCATACCTGAGCCAGATAATAAAAGTCACTTTTTTTTTTTAACCCAGCAGTTTTCAAAGTTTAAACCTTTTTTGATAAAAGCAGCCGTAATCAATCGCTGCTTTTAGGTTAGCTTAAGTGGGTTCATATTAAGCAAGAGGACTTGTTTTCGCGCGCCTAAGCAACCAATCAGAAATGATCACACAGAAAAAGGCCCTTTACGTCTGCTGGTATCTGGTGCAAGATTTTCAGTTAAGGCTCATGTCAAAAAGAAGACGATCCAGTCTACAAAACAGATGGGTTTCCATGATTGTGTCCTTTAAAGTGAAAAATAATTTGAATGAGAGCCTTCATGCTGAACTGATGTCCTTATATAATCTCTTCATCTTTACAATTTATTGTCTTTCTCACAAGAAAGGAATGAGATAAGCCCGTCCCTAATGCTGAGGCTAATTTTCCCCTCTGATGTTTGGAAACAGACGTCTTGATGACAATGATGGAGATAAAATTGTTTTCAGCTGATTTCTCCCGGAGATGCAGAGTTTGGATTTTTCTTTATTCAATTTACAGAAAGGTGAGAAGTTTTTTTTTTATTTGACACTCTGCCATAAATGACAGTAATCCATAAGGCCAATTTGTAATAAAGCTCCAGGCACACTTTAACAATGCCTCAAACAGACAAGTGAAGCGGGGTTTTTTTTTTTTCCACTGACTTGGCAGCACCAGCCTTTTAGATAAATCTTTCCTGCTCGCTCTGTCTGAACAACCTCGTAATAAAACGGCGGCGAGGTTGAGGGAAAGACAGAGAGGGGGTGAAATGAGAGCCTGAGGGGCCGGGGAGAATTCACTGCGCAGGAGTTAATGAAGAGCGCGAGGAAGAGCGGAAAGCGAGGGGAGACGGTTAAGTGAGGATGTCAGCGGAGAGCTGAGCTGAAAACCCACACAGTGTGGAGGAAACCCTAAATGACTTAAAAGCGCGGCGAACAACACTCCGCCGGCCGCCGAAACGCAGGTGGAGCGCTGCTGACTGCATCTTCAACCGATCCGGCTCGGCGTCCGCGCTAGCAGCATCACCATGGCTCGCGCCGGTCAAGGGGAAGAACACAATTATTCTTCTTCCTCCTCTTTTCTAAACACACCAAATAAGCTCAGGGATCATGGGGACCGGCTGAGTGCGCGTGTGAAGAGAGAGAGAGAGAGACAGAGAGAGAGCTTGAGGGATGAGGAGGATTCACTCAACGTGAGTTAATGAATTTTGCTGGGATGACATTCAAAAGCTGGATGACCCAGATGGGATTAACAACTTATATATTGGTAATTTTTTTTTTCCACCATAAGAGGGACTGAGAGGAGAAAGACGGGGCGGAGGGGAGGAAAATAATCTCCCGGAGCGCGCACATAAATGAATAGAAATTAAAATGGGAGGCCAGCATATTTACCATCACAGAGGGGAGGCTGCGATTGTGAAAGAACAACTCTGTGTGACTCGTCGTTACTTAATTAAAGTCTTCTGATTGGACTTTTTAAGGCTTGAAAGAAATAAATCTGAAGACAGAAAAAGAGAATTCCTGCTGCTGCGTTTAATCGGTGTACCTTGCACCACTATGTACGAGGCTTCGACCGAGGACAGGTTGGTGATGACGGTGACGTCGTCGTCTCGGCTCGAGCTCTCGATGTCTATGTTGATGGAGCGCTCGATCTCGCGGTGGAGACTCGTCACCATGCCCGTCGGGTACGTCACGTTGGTCAGGCGGCCCTCGCTGTCGTACCTGGGGGGAAAAGGATATGATTTAAAGGTGTTGGCAAAAAAAATGTACTGCTGAAGGAAGTGTTGGTAAAGGTTTTAGATGTAGTATTCAAAGCGAACACTAGGGGGCAGCAGGATAACATGTGAAATTTCAAAGGAAAACTGAACACACACCAGAGCAGGGCATGCACATTTACTTTAGATCCTCTGCTGAGACTTACTGATAGAATGTTGTCCATCCGGTTTCATCAGCCTTGGTGGCCAGCAGGCCCGTGTTCCCGCTGTAGCCCATCAAAGCCACCTCCTGGCCCATGGCGGACACGCTGCGCAGCCCCCCGGTCGGGTCCAATCCGAGGGTCACCACCTGATTCTCGGGCAGCAGCACCAGCCTGAGCAGGCCTGCTCCTCCTCCCTGTCCTTGGCCGTCTCTCCTGACCTTGACAGTGTTGTTGCAGTTGTCCACCAGCATGACCAGCTCGCCGTCCGAGCCGTAGGTGAAGTTATAAAGGGGCTCCCCGGTCACGAGGCTGACCGTCTGGATGTGAAGCCCCTCGCCGTCGAAGACGTACAGCTCCTGTTCCCTCGGTGACGCCACCTCGTACTGTGCTGACCCAGCGAACCCCACGCTCGAGAGGGCCGGGCCCGGCCGGTTCGCCCGCACTGCCCTGATGCGTATGTTGTTGAGGTCGGCGATGAAGAGGGTGCCATCGGGGGACACGGCGAGGGACGTCGGGGAGTTCAAACCCGCATCGGGGGCGTAGCCGTCGTCGCCGTAGAAGCAGTTGCAGTTGACGTCGTTCTTGCAGTCGCAGTCGGAGGCGGCGCCGGCCAGGAGAGAGATCTCTCCGTTGGTGTTCACCTGAACCCGAACAGAGAACAGAAGAGAGCTGCGTGATCAAACGGAACGTTCTGCCAAAAGCAAGGTTCAGTTTGAGGTAAAGTGAAGTAGGAGTACTGTAATCTGGAAATCTCAGCTTGAACCAGAGGAGCTGCCAGGTTTAGCAGCCAAAAATATCTTGAAAGAAGCAAATTTATTCTAAACCAGCAGGAAAGACAAACAACAGAGCTCAAGGTTTCTCCAGGGCATACCTGTCTGACTCGATTAATCTTCTTCTCGTCTGTCTCAGCGATGTAGAGAGTGCCGGTGTGGGACAGGGCGATGGCTGTGGCACTCTCCAGGGCTGCGTGTATAGCCAGCTTACTGAGGCTGTAGTCAATGCCTGGCACTTGGCAATGCATGGGCCGGCCAGCAATAATGCTCACCTACGGGAAACAACATAAGAAAGAAGACTCAGTTATGGGGTTGTAGTAAAATGCAAAAGTATTCATATTCCTTCATCTATGTGTCAGTTTACCTCATCACGACCAGAACCATTGTTGGAACTTTATTTGGTAGAAAGCATATTTCGTTTTCAAACATTTTTACAAATAAATCCCCCCCCAAATATCTACATATGGGCTGCATTTCATGTATTTTGACATACTGTAGGTCTGAACCATCTCTACCTTTGCACATTTAAAAACGTCACTCCAGAATTGCTCAATCTTAGTCGCTTTGGATGAAGAGTGTCGGTGAACATCAATTTACACGTCTTGTCACAGATTCTCGATTAGATTTGGGTCTGTATTTTGCCAACACATGAATATGCTTTGATCTAAACCATGCCATTGTAACTCTGGCTGTGTGTTTTGTGTTGCTATCCTACTGGGAAGTGAGCCTTTGCCTCCCAGTGTATAGTCAATCTCTATCTTCCAATTATATGGCAAAGAAAAGTCTCCCCACTGTGATGTTTGTTCTGGAAAAGGTTCTGTTTTGATCTCATCTGACCACAGTACTTTCTTCCATGGGTTTGTCCCTTAAAAGGCTTGTGGTAAAGTTTAGGACTTTCTTTTAGCAGGGACTTTTTTACACACTATTAGATGTGTGCAATGCATTTCTTAAGTGCATAACCAATAGTTGTCCTTTTGACAGATTGTTTCTCTGAAACTATTCCAGACTTATCATAGGCTTCTTACCCCTTTCTCTGAGTCATGCATTGATCTCTGTGAAGTACAACTGGTTTGGATTGAATTTCATGCAGGTGGACTCTATTTATTAAAATATCAACTATACTAACTGCACTGAATTTTGTTTAGGAGTAAAAGAGTTACAGCAGTAAATAATACATGCCGCTCTTTCTTTAAAAAAAATTCTAATCCATTTATCCTATTCGTCCTACAGTCATACACTTCTCTGTCTCGACTTCTTAAATGGCTGTAATGTCAAACAGTTCAAGAGCTTTGAGTGTTACTACAAAGCTCTGTACATCGAGGGAGGTTGAAGGTTCTTGGAACTAATAAAGGGGTTATTTTGCCAATGCTGCAAAACTTGGAACTTTTACTTCTAAATTGGCCCGAGAAAGCCTAATTGGAACAAAATCTTGTCAGGACACTGTGGTGAGTGTTCATCCTTAGGGGCTTCTATGGCCATGTTAGCACAGACCTGGTGGTTCTCAGTGATGCGTAAGATGACATTGTTTTCCAGGACGTAGAGAGAGTTGTCCATGGGGTTCACTGCCAAGTCCGTGGGCCACTCCAGACGGACCTGTTAGGAAGAAACAGAGTATATGTATGTATATATATATGCATGAGACGGTCACTAAAGCCAAGATTGAGCAAAGTTTCTTAATTTTTCTAAGTGACTGCAGACGGGTTCTCTTTCTTCTCATCCCTTCATTGATCCATGGACTCCTTAATCCCTCCCTATATCAGTCTCCCCCCTGACCCCCCGGGTTGGCTCGCGTCCACAGAGCCTCACAGCTCAGCACTCAGGGGACGCTACATCATCGTCTATCACGGCCATCAATCACCTTCACTCTCTCCTCACCTGGCTGACGTCCATGCTGGTGTCACAGCTCAGCGGCCGGACGGCAGTTAGATCGTTGGCGCCAAGCAGAGTGGAGATGATGCCATTCTGGTCCACCTTGCGGATCATGGTGGCGTCCACGAAATACATCAGGCCATTTTTATCCACAGCGATGCCTGTCGAGCGCAGAGATGAACACCCCGTGAGTGACGACTCATAACTCAACCCCGGCAGACATTTTAAGTCAATTAAACTCCACTCGGTGTGGCAGCCGGGAAACGGATGGCAGCCCTGGCAGCTGGATCGCTCGCTGCTTCAGCGGATGAGGAGGGATGGGGGTGGAGTGGGGGCTGGAAGGGGGTTAGCGATGGAACGGGCGCTGAACTGTCAAGAAGTGTTCGTTTTCGAGGATGAGTCATCAGGATGCAGAGATGAGCCCAGGCCCCCTCTCAGAGGGCAATTGCGGGTTGTGAGCGGGGTCGTCTGGAGTGGAAAGCGGTTTTTAGTGCACTTTTGCCTGCCCTGCTTTTTCAGTCGGTGCGTTTTTTTTTTTAGTGACCTTGCCATCTGTTCCTACCTCTAGATTTTATTTTTTGCTGTTTCCTGAGCACCTTGCTTGTGTGACATGGGGAACACCACATGAGTTGTACACCAAAATAACTTTTAGATGCAATGAGATGTAAAACTGGTGAGTGGCAGTAAAGCATAGACTGTTAAGTATTGGGCGAAATACAAACAAGAGTTCCTGCACAGTCTGGAAAACTATGGATTTTGATTTTAAGGTTTTCTGGATAAATATGTAAAAAGAAATGAGGACAAGGCAAAAATATTAGAATTTCAAGACTGTTTTGTAGATTATATGTTTTTCAATTTCTGCCCTTTTTATTACCTTCCTTCTTTCTTTTCAGTTTTCTATCTTAATACAACCTACTTTTCTTTATTGCATATTTCCTTCCTTTTTTCCTCCTTCTCTCCTTCCTGTCCTAACTTTCTTATATCATTGTCATTCACTTTTTCTCGCTGTTCTTTCTTGTGCCCTTATTGCTTTAGTCATATTTGTGTTTCCTTACTTCCTTCTGTCTTTTCATTCTTGTATCTTACAACCTTCAGAGGGAGGCAGCACACATTTCTCTGTGTGCTGCCTCCCTCTGTTTTGTTCCTTTTTTGAATCCGTCCTTTATTTCCTTACTTGTGTCATATCTTAGTCTTTAGTTTCCTGCACCCAACACCCATTCCTCTTCCTTAATACTTTCCTTTCTTTCTTTCTATGTAATTGCTTCCTCCCTTGGGTTCTTCTTTCCTTTTAAGATTATTGCAGGTTCCACGTTAAAATCATATCAAACTTCAGACCTCTAGATATCCAAAGATCTGGAATTTGTAAATGGAAAATATGTAGGAACTGCTTAAGACGGAAAAAAATTTGACGAACAAAAATGAAGTTGATGTTTGGTTTATGACAGGTAAAACAGAGCGACTGTTGTCCCTCCCACGCACTCAAACATACACATACTGTAGAGTGGAAGCATCCTGCAACCCCACATTACACACTCTGGTGTCGCTGACGAGAAATGTTACAGCGTGACACGTTTGACAGTTTGGTGTCACAGAGTGCCGAGATCCACTGATCCACAAAAATAATTCCATTATAAGTTTAACATTAACCTGGTTTATAAACCGCTTCAGTCTCTGTCCTGCTTTCGTCGAGTCACAAGGCGGTGCTTTCATGTGAAAATATAGGAGGATGTCATTTCTTCTGAACTGAACTACAGATCACTGCATAAGCCAATGTTTCCCTAAGCCAAATCATTTGTGGGGTATTTTTTGAAAAAAAAAAAAAAATCTAGATTCCTACGAAGGAATGGAATTACTGAAGCAAATATGAAATGAAGATGTTTGTAAAAAGTGGCCAGGTATGGGTTCTACCTTTGGGGCTCATTAGCGTAGCTTCAGTGGCTTTTCCACCGTCACCGCAGCGCTCGTCGAAGGGTAAGCACTGCTCCCCCGTCCCCGCCACCACCTCGGCGTTGTCCGACAGCAGCCGGCCGCCCGTCAACGAGCGAACCCTGTAAATCCGCCTGGAGTTGGTGTCCGAGATGAACAGCGCCCCGGATACCGGATCCACCGCCAGGAAGTACTTATGGGTTGGATTATTGCTGAAGGGAGAGGAAATATAATATAACAGGACAGCTTTTAGCTGAACGTTTTCAGCTGTACTTTTCAGCTCTTTGCCCACTTCACAAAAAGAAAATGTGGTAACACTTTATTTGAATGGGGTGTGAATAAGACTGACATGACATCTGTCATGAACATGACGAAGTCTTCATGAATGTTTATGACTGATGTCATGAAGTGTCATTCAGTAAATAATGACACTTTTAATGCAAAGTTGGCACTTTTAATGGACTTTTAATTCATCTTTCAAAGCAACGGTTTATGTATTTTCTTGGGATTTTAAATCACAGTCAAATGTAAAGTGTAATAGGAGGTGAAGGGAAAACTAAAAGCGTTTTTCAAATTGCTTCACCCAAAACCTTTGCAATGTTCCACCTGCTGTAACACTTTGTAGAACCACCATTCCCTACAAGACTTTTACGGTACGTCTCTGACCACATCTAGAATGACTATTTCTGCCCAATATTCATTAGAAAAGTAGTTTGACGACAAGCATTTGTGAGCACATAGGTTTTCGATTCATTTAGATTGATCTCTGGACTTTGACTGGAACCTCCACTCCATTCTCAAGTCTTCCAAGTTTCCTTTCAGGATTGTCCTGCGCTTAGCTCCATCTGTCTCCCTGTCAACTTTGACCTCTCTTTGTTACAGTGTTTTTTTTCCAGGTGATGTGTACGGATAATTTCCCATCATACAATTTGAGCGTCGGATAGAAAGCTGCTATTGTCTGAACAGAGCTTTGTCCCCTAATGGCAGACAACAAGTGGGACTTATTGGAGCTTTTTTGTTGCCCCAACAATGGCTGCCTTCTTTGCTCTTTTTCCAAGAAGGCCCTTTTTTTTCACCTAAGCTGTGGATCCCTGTAGCTCCTCCAAAGATACCGCAGTTATTTTTTGCAGCGCTCAGAACATCCATCGTCTTGGTAGGTTTGTAGTTGTGTCGTACTCTTTTTCTTGTTAATCCATTGTGAGATGTTCAAAGCTTCGGATATTGCTTGACATTTTTAATCCTTCACTGTCTGCTGTGCTCCTAACAAGCCTCTGGGTTATAATACACGTTAAAGACAATTGGTTGACCTCAATTTTAGTTAGGGGTGTTAAGAGTAAAACTACACTAACACAAAACTAAAAAGCAAGTAAAATTTTCCCTCACAGCTATGCACTAGTTTTTGTTGATATATCACATGAAACAAATATAAAACACACACAAGTTTGTAGTTCTGGTTTGACAAAAATGTGGAAAATTTCAAGGGGTGCAGGCATTTTTATTTACAAGACACTGCATGCATTCCTCAGTATAAGCTATAAGTTTTAATTTCTTGACAGAAGTGTCTCACCTGTGTCTGAAGTCTTTGTTCCTTTAAGAAAGAAGGCAGAAAAACACAAGAGAATGTATATTACTTCACACAATCTGCCGAGAGTTTCCAAAGCCGAAGGTGGTGCGAACGACGAGATTGCAAACATGTAACAGCGCTCTGGAGGAATGGCATCAAGCAGCGTTTATAATGAAGCTCACGACTTCCTATCCGCTAGTTCTCGCCTTTTTAGCCGTCATGCTAAACAACACACATTAGGTGCTAAGCCCTCTTTGCCTTCCGCTTCTTTTCTTCCATGTAACGGGGTCGTGTTGATTTTTTCTTTCTTTCTCACACTTCTCCTCTGCGGGCGTCGGATTTTTACCTCAACTCCAGGATTCCCGTCGTGTTCATCGACGGGTAGACCCGACGCACGAAGTTGAGGTCGCCGACGTACAGGCTGCCGTCGGTGCCCATCGCCAAGGCGACCGGTGCCAGCAGCTTGTTGCCGTCCGCGAGGCCGTTGCAGCTCGGGCACGAGATGCTGCGCCTGCGTCCATTTCCCATGATGCTCGTGATGACCGGGGGCTGCTCTGTCACAAACACGTTCTCGCCGCTGCCTTTGTGCAGGATGCCTGAAAGAAACAAAGGCGCAATAAATAAATCCCACTTTTAATCTGAATGCATTCATTCGGTGTGGTGGAAGATCGGGGAGGAGGGAATCCAATGTTATGGAATAAAAAACAGTTTCTGCTAAAATCCCTAGTGGTACAATTACTTCCGCCCATGCAATCTACTTAAAAAGTTTCCAGGAACTCCTAATTAGTAATCCGTCACTTTCTGTTTCCCTGGGGCATAAATAAGTCATGACACAGAGGCTCATTTCTTTTAGCCACTGCCAAGTAGGCTGGATGAGGACCCATATTTATCGTGCCACACGCAGAGAGCAGGACGGCGAAGGAGGCAAACAAATCTTCAACGCTTACTGTTGGAGAACGGCGGCGTACAGTGGCGTCTGAGAGTCACCGGTTCTCCATGGCGACCGGTGGACGAGATCTACGATGTCTTCCAAACTCCACAGAGTCTTTTATCAAACTTTTTTAACAAGAAACTCTTAACTCAACTGGAGTAAAACACGATAAATATGTGGAAAAGTAAATCTTGGTGACCGTTAAGTACAGTGAAGGGTCTGTGATGCTGTGGGCCTGTTTCCGTTCCAAAGCAGAGAGGCCATTTTAGAGAACATTTCATTATGAACCCTGGAATCCCATGGTATTTAAAATAAATATCTGCTGGATTCTAACAGAGAACTAAAAATCAGTCACTATTGACATTTGAGTGTGATACGGATCCCAAATATGTGAAAAAATCAACACAAAATCCTCCTCCTTTCATGGCCATCTCAGTCACCAGACCTAAATTCTGCAGGAAGCCGCTGCATGTGAGCAAAAAAAAAAAAAAGTCTGTGGAGATTTGGATGATCTACTTAAAGATTCCTTCCTTTGTACACTCCAACCCAGTGAAATGTTTTTAGCAGAACAGCTGTTGTTTTAAATCAAAAGCATCGGGCTGCCAGCATGCCAGTAAATCTACCCTCAGTAAAAAATAAAAACAACAGTTTTTTATTAACATGCTGCTGGATTTTTCTTACCATTTTTTAGCAAGAGATGACGCTTTTGCAATAACAACCTTTAATTTAAATCAAGGAATTGTGCATATCTTTGCCATAAATTTGTTCAACACTCAGATTGATTTACAAAACCTGAAACTGAATATGGCTGGATTGCTTTGCACCGATTCTATCACATATTTTTGCATGGGATTAGGCTTGTCATGATGACAAATTTTTGCCAAACGATAAATTGTGCCAGGAGTTATTGCGAAGAACGATAACATTGTTGTCTTGAGACCATGTTCACATTCTTAAAGATCAACAAACTTTAAAATTTAACTGGATGACACCTTAAGTATCCAAAATAAATAAAGAAAACTACAAAAGCAAAGAATAAAATGAATTATGAAACCTCTATAAACAAAAAATGTTGAGACCAAACCAGACCGAAGACTTTTGTCATCCAGAAAAGAGAAAAACAATAAATCACGTACATGAAAATTATCTTTTAATTTATCGTGCGATTAGTTGATTTATTGCTTATTGTGACGTATTATATCCATTTTTACTTTTTTAAATCTTGTATATTATATTAAAACAAACTCCGAATTGGCACTTCATTAATAAACTAACTCCCTCATGCATGAAAACGACTCTCCTGATTGGCTGTTGAACAGCATTAGCTCGGAAGGAGTTTGACTGGGAGAGACAAATGCAAGCACCTCCTGTGAAAACCCTCACTGAAAATAAAAGAGGCATCGTGAAATCTAATGTGAATCACGCGAAGCAACATCCAAGACAAGAAGGCACACAGTGATGAAAACCTCCAACGCAGGCGGGAAGCGGCTCAATATAACCGAAAGACCAAAAAGGAGAGAAACATCGTCTGCAAAGCCTGAAGTCGAGGGTAAAGCCGAGGCGCGTGTGCTTCCACGTACCGCTGCGGGTGTTCAGTATGTGGTGCTTGTCGAGCGACCAGCCGCCCAAATTGGTGGGGTCCAGTTCGTAGCCCTGCAGGATGGTGGTCCTCTTCTCCCAGAGGATCAGGCTCGCACACGACTCGTACTCGTAGCCCACCGACACTGCTTGCGAGACACACACACACAAACACACACAAAAAAGAGACTTTACAGGTATGTAATTATGAGATTAAAAAAAGAGCAAAAAAGACCAACACTGTGAAGGAAGCAGGAAATATTATCCACCAACTTCATTCGAGCAAACTATTCCGAGTTCACTTAAAAGGTGAAACACACACACACACACACACACACAAAAAGGCTAGTTAGCGCCCGCACCCAAACCTGTTCTCACACCTAGCTAACACCCTGTCATGTTGATAAAACCTTGTTAATTGGGAAATATGGCCCTGCAGGCTTGGAAAACCTCGAGGCCAGGGTTTGTCGCTGCGGTGAAGACTCCGCTTATAGAAGCACTACATCCAAAGCCCTGCCCAGAACTCATTTGAATATAAGCAGCAACCGTATGGGAAATAAGTTGAGATCAGGCAGATACATTCAGATTGCTCATAAAGGTGTTTTGGTGCGAGTGTGCATGTGGTGTGTGTGTGTGTGTATGTGTGTGTTCCTGCTTGTTAAACAGAAAAGTCTGTTAACACATCAACTCCCTCTTGAGTCACAGTCAGAGTACTATTTCCAGCACATTTTCAGGTTCGCCACAAACAATGCTGATGCGCGGTGCCTTGCAGAAACTCTTCACACCACTTGAACTTTTTTCCACATTATGTCACCTTTCAGCCTTAAACTACAAAGCATTTTTCTACCAAGTATCTACAGAAAGTAGTGCATAAAGAGAGAGGATAATAGTAACAAAAAAACTGGACCAAACTCCTGTTGAGCTGTTCTCGACGACTTTCTGAAGAGGTTGTAAGGATGTGGGGATGTTTTTATCAGACTTTACTTCCTTTGATATGCAGCTTCTCCTCATTGGACCTTCAGATCTTATTATATCATTGCTGGATAAATGACAGCAAAAGGAAAGAAGTGCTTAGTTTTGGGGTTGGGAAGATTTGTGAGAATCATAACTTCGGTGCAAAACTAAAAGAAAAAACACAAATCAAAGCCAACGAGGCCCTCCCAAATAGTGAAAAAAGAAAATAAAAAGATGCACAAATATATCCTGACAAGTGACTCTT
Organism: Xiphophorus couchianus; assembly: GCF_001444195.1. NCBI lineage: Eukaryota > Metazoa > Chordata > Actinopteri > Cyprinodontiformes > Poeciliidae > Xiphophorus > Xiphophorus couchianus. The sequence goes on along the minus strand of NC_040250.1, from coordinate 23,299,101 downwards.
CATATCCTAATCATGTTTGTTTTGTTTAATTTGGGCAGCAATTTAATCTTGCTTCCCAATCTTTAGTCCTTTCAAAACCAAAAATCAAATCTGAAACCAACAATCTAATCTGAAACATGTGGCATGCATCTATGTGCAGTCTTCAACAGGCTTTGTTTGAGATTTTTTTTGTCGTCCAGTGAACCCATTAACCAGCTTCATGCTGAAGAAAAGCTTCCACACAGCATGATGTCGCCGCCACCGTGTTTAATACGGGTGTTGTTAGAGTTACAGATGTCTGAAGGTCTGTGACTCTAAATGCTAATTTAGGTGACTCATGAATAACAACTAGTTGCACTAAATTTTATTGAGGGGCTTACGAACAAAGAGGCTGAATAGAAATACACAGCACATGCTCATATTTTTATTAGAAAAAGTTAAAACAACATAAGGTGTATTCTCTATATTTAGCCACTACTTTGTGGTGGTCTGCTGCGTGAAGCCTGGTCATATACATTGAAGCGCGTGGCTGTAAAATGGCAAAAAGTTACAAACTAACTGCTGCAGGACACTGCATCTTCACAGTTTAAAAGAAACAAAACCCGACCTCATCTTCTGCAGGAAAAGCAAAAAAAGATTTTTTCTCTCCCTTTTTTCTTTTCTTTTCTTTTTTTGACTGAATCCAATTTCCCAAACAGCACGCCTGCCATGCCACTACAGTCCGCAGCGAAGCCCCCGGATGTCCGCGGCTCCCGCGTCTTGACAGTCGTGTTTGGCTGACGGCGCCTGTGAGTGACTGTGACAGCAGAAAGTAATAGCGGCGAGGCTCCCCTGGACTCCTGCTTGCTGCTCCAGTAGTTAGCGGCTAACTCGCCCTGATGGCTAATAACCCTTCACCACAGTTACGGCTGGCTGACTGAACTAAAAGCAGCTTCAACGGAAGAAATAGACGTATGGAAGAGGGGAAAAGGAAGAAAGAAAGAAAGAAAGAAAAAAGAGCCATTTCTACTGTGGCCATGCTGCTGTACTTTACTGGCTTTACTTGCTGTATTATCTCTCCTTCAGGCTTCCTAATTAGCTCCTCTCCTTCCATCACCGCCGGTGGCCCCCTTCATGTTAAACCGTTTAATGTATTCAACGAGTGCCGGGAGAGAGAGAGAAAGAGTGAGACAGAAAGCCGCCTGTGCCACTCACCGACGGCTTCGGCCAGACCGTAGACCCTCTGCCCGTACGCGTCCGTCTTGTCCCAGATGTAGGTGTAGGCCAAGTTCGGGGAGGCGTGGAACCACTTCTGGAAGAGGTGGCCCTCCACGGCCACCATCAGGTGCACCTTCAGCAGGCCCATCGGCACTACGGCCGGGGTCATGGTGACCTTGAGGAGGGAGCGGTAGCCCTGTGTGCGGGAGCTTAGGTAGCACAGCTTGAGGCCCGTGCCGGGCACCTCGATCTGCTCATGCAGCACCTGGGGAAACAAAAGGGAAAAACCACAGGAAAGAGGGGGGGATTAAAAGGATTAGACGACGGGAGAGTAATGGGGGTCGCGCTTCCAGTGATGGCTGAAGGACAAAGCGAGGGATGAAATAAAGAAACTGGAAAGAAGGGAAGAAATGAAGGGGATGGAGGCTAGGGAGAGGAGGGGAGAGAGCGGGGGGGGGGAGACGATGGAAGTGGGTGGCAGGGAGGTAGGAGCTACAAGAGACAAGCGTATAGAGGAGAGCAGGAGGAGCGCGAGGGGACCAGGAGGGAGATTAGCCGGCAGCCAGAGGTCAGTGGTACTGCACCTGTGTCTCCGGTATGATGGGTTTCTCCCCTGGCTTGGAGCTGAAGAAGGAGGAGAGAGGGGATGCAATCACAACAGGGTCAGGCCTGACGAAGCCGCTCAGATCGCAGCCTGGGATCGTGTTCTCCTCTGTCTTAAGCACCACCGTGTCCATTGCATAAAACTGGCTCCAGGGCAGCCACACGGTGCGCTCCTGGCTCAGGAAGGGCGCACGCTCGAACCGCAGGGTCAGAGAGGCGCCGCCGTTAGCTATCAGGTCAAACCTGGAGAGGTTCGTGAAAACAGGATGGGAATGAGGCACAGATGGGGAGCGCTGTGGTTGTGGTGAACAGTCATCTGAGCTCAAAAACAAAATCGGGGGTTTTCTTCTTCTTCTTTCAATATAGTTTGAGAAAATCGACAACAAACAGACCTGAAATGGAGACCTAGTGTTGTTTTGAAAGGCAACAAAGTCAGCTTGGACTAAGAAGAGACAAAAGAAAGTAGAGACCCAGAGATGGCTTTAGTCTAAAAAGTTAAAAATGTGAAGTTAGAAGACTATATAGAGTGAAACAAGCATTTTGTCAAAGCTATAAAAGAAATCTGCAGGATGACAGGTATTAGGGTCAAAAAAGGTCGTACACATTTCTACTGGGAAATATCGAGAGCTTTCAAAAGTCTGGAACTGCTGAAAGAAAACCGGCGCCCAGACAGAAACCAGGCCGGACAGAGAGGTTAGAGCACATGGTCATTCAAGTAACAAGTCCATGAAACTAATCACTGCTGCTGCTCCTGCTGCTGCTGAAACGCAAGCTGTGGCAAGATGTTAGCACGCTGTCGGCTGCGTCTGGAAGGAAACACTGGGAGGAAAGGAGAACGGGAACACGGACACAAAACAACAGTGCAAAGACGGGCACAGAAGCATAGTCTCCAAAAACAAGAGTTCCTGCAGAGGGAAGAGAGAGACACGTGAGACAAGAGGACTTTTCTCTAAAGCACTCTGAGCCGTTTACTGCACGAAATGTGCTGTACAGATAAATTTGCCTCGCCTAAATGAGCTCATAATGATTTTACGTCATAAAAGCCCAGATTTCTAATTGAAGTGCATATAATTGTTACCTACAATGCAAAAAAAGGGGAAAACCTTACCAAGTGTTTTTAGTGCAAACATCTTTGTATGGTTGAAATAAGACAAAACTAACCAATAAGTAGATGTTCAGCAAGATATAGGAGCTTGTTTTAAGTCAGTAATTCCTTAAAATAGATGAAAAATGACTAGTTCCACTGGCAGATGTTTTCACTTATAACATGGGAAAAACATCTTATTAGTGAAATTATCTACAAATAGAAGTAGTTCTTTTTCATCACTATTATGGAATTATTGACTAAAAACAAGTTCATGTACCATTAAGAACATCTACTTATAAGTTAGTTTAGTCTAATTTTAAGTGTACTAAGATATTTATACTAGAAGCTGAACCAAAAACAATTAAGATTTTTTTTTTTGCTATGTATTTATTTTCTCATAATATATCGATCAGATATTTGCTGTTTTCCCAATAGAGACTGTTTTCTTACTACCTGAGTCTTAAGTATCCTAGTCTCCTCATAAGATCAGTACTCTAATCCAGCATAATCCAATCTAATCTAATCTAATCTAATCTGGTCACACTGACAATGTGAGGTAGATTCCGGATTTGAACGGCGCTGCTGTCGTACATACATTCCGTCCTGCCGCGTCAGCGTGTATCCGTAGTGTGGATAGTTGACAAAAGACACGTTGACCCCCACCAGTGGGGTTCCGTCTGTGGTCAGCACCTGACCCCGGATGAGGGACGCCAAGCTGGACGGGGGACAAGAAAGGGACAGAGTGAGGAGGGAACCTTCACCCCCCCCATCCTTACACTCCCATTAATCTGATTGGATTAGCACGGCTATCCTTCAATCATTCAATTTACTCCACCACTTGCTGCTCTGGTCCTTCCTCTACTCGTTAATTATGCACAGTCAGCGGCCCCTCTCCTCCCCCCAGCCCACCACTCCGTGTGTCAATCACAGAAACAAACCGTGACGCTGCGAATTAATACGTGTGCGCACGCAGAATAACCTCTAAACATTTTTTATTTATTTTTCTTTTACTTTGATGTGTTATTTCCACTGTTTTAATCCGCGGATAAGAATCAGGACCACGGACAGCGCTTCTACTCCACTCATCAGCGAGATCAGCGAGAGGTTTCTGTTTGATATCCGAACGACGGAGCGGAGAGTGTCGTTTCCATGTGGCACAGCTATTCACTTTCATGTCTGGCCTTTTAAGAGAGTCACTGTTGTAGCCTTGATCTCGCTGATGAAAAGTCTTTTCATCCAAATAATTAATGCTGACAATAAAGAAAAAAGAAATGTCTAAATAACGCGATGCTCGCCATAGCTGTGGGCAGTTATGCGGCGCCTTGTACAAACGACCCACAAGCTCTAATGGGTCTTATTAGGATTTTTACATAGCAGGAGAAAAAAAAGTGGATAATTAATAGTCCACTTTTGGTGACTTCAGCTGCGATTTGTTGCGCCTGGTTTAATAACAACATACTTTTCAGATATTTATTTTCAAAAAAAGCTATGTATTCACAATGTGTGGAATTTCTGTTTCATTAAATAAAATCCCTCAAATATACATTAGAGTTTATGGTTGTAAGGTGACAAAATGCTAATTAGTTCACATGGCATGGATATTTCTGCGAGACACTATATAGAGTGTCAGTATATAATATATTATATAACTCGTATATATGTAACTTGTGATAAATTAAGTTTGATTTTCCAAATTTGTGGAACATAGCAACCTCGAAAATGTGCTTTTTACTGGGCCTGTCGTGATAAGCAATAAATCGATTAATTGCACAATAAGTTTATAAACACAATAATTTCCATTTGCATGATTTAACATTTTTCTCTTTCTGCCAAAACCTGGAAGACAAAAGTCTTCAGTCTTCAGTCTGGTGCTTTGGTCTCAACTAATAATTATTATTATAATTTTTTTTTTTTTGGAAGGACAATTTGGTTTTCAGAGACTTCTTGACTTACTTTACTTTGTTATTTTGTTTATTTATGTGTTTATTTATTTAGGATATTCCAAATGTGTTTTGGTTTTTCCGGTGTTAAACGTTCAATAGAATCTAAGGTTCATTGATCTTTGAGGACGTGTTTTTACATTACTATGCCGTTACCATTGCATTGCTTGAAAATGGTCTCAAAACAACAATTATATTGTTGATTGCAATAACTTGAGACAATTTATCGATCAGCTAAATTTGTTATCGTGACAGTTCTACTTTTTACATACTTGGTTTTTAAGCTGATCACTTTCTTTTGGTGAAGAAAAGAAAGTAGAAATAGCATAAAATATTTTTATCCCCTATTTTTAGCATGAAAATAGGGGATTTTTATACTAATAAAAATCCCCTATTTTCATTAGCATGAAGCAAAAAATATTTCCTTTCTGCCACTTATTGGGGTTAAACATATTTCGCTTGGGCTCCCTGCCGTACCTGGAGTTGAACGGGTTTTCCCCGGGGATGATGTGGGTGCTGTCCCGTCCCACCAGCATCTTGACGCGGTCGTAGAAAGATCTAACTCGAGGCTGGGACATGGGGTTCTGCTGGATGACCAACAGGGGGTCCCGGGAGCCCCGACACAGGGGGCTGTTCTGACAGGGACTCTGGATGCAGCAGTCTGGATCCATGCAGTCCGTCAGTCCGTCTGAAAGAGGGGCAGAGGGAGCCGTGAGGTCGGCAAAGAGCATTAAGCTTTCATGAATCCTTCGTTAAATATTCTTGTAATCTAACGCTGGTCTCTCTGCAAAAAAAAAAAAAAAGTTTACGTTTGTCGTCCCTAGAGACGACGCCTCTCCTGAGATCTCTATCTTTGACCCATTTCTTTTGTCATTTATTTATTTTCTCTCTATCATCCATTCTTTTTCTCGATATCTTTATTTATTTATTTTCCTTCTTGTAGGGGCACTTACGAACCGCTTCACCGCAAAATTTTCTACCGCCGCTCTTTAATTCACCTCCTTCGTTGTCCTTGTTGTCAGCGCAGGAGGTTTCCATGGCAACGCTGCATCCGGGGCCCCTCCAGCCTGTCTGGCACTCGCAGTGCCAGCTCTGCTGACCCATGGTGCACTGGCCGTTCCCGTTACACAAGTTGGGACAGCCGTCTGGGTGAAGACGACAGGAGGAACGAGGGGTTGAGGGGGGGAGAGGTAGGAGAAGAGAGAGAGAGAGAGACAACAGAAGGATACTTGTTTCATAATTAACGACACACGGATGAACAACCGTCGAGATGCCGGCTGGTTAGGAATCCGTTTAAGTCAGCGGGTCAGGCTTTTACATTTTTTTTTTTAACTTACGTCTTTCGTTGCGGCTCTAAACCGAAAGGAACGGCTGCTAATGTCCGTCCGTGTGCGGACCGAGGTGGATAGATGACTTTATTCGCTTACTGGATGGCACCCCACCCGATCATCACTCTCCTCCCTCTATTTATGATTCAGTGTGGGTAATGGGATTCTGATGGCCTGAGAGTAATGCTTTCTCATGAGAGAATGAGATTATGTTTGACGATGTGTGTGTGTGTTTGTGCGTGTCTGAGAGTTGGGGTGCATGTGTGTGTGTGCAGTCTATGAACTAATAAACCTTTACTTAAGCTTATGCAAAAGAACCCCCTCCATCCCCTCCGCCCCCACCGCAGAATCAGAGGCCCGAGAGCCAAGCAAGTCTGGAACCAGCAAGGCGAGAGCTCTCCAAACTCAACAGTGACTTTGAGGCAAATAAAGAAGGCAATTACAGAGGACAGTAATATCTTCCTCATAGTCACACTATCTGCTATGCTCTGGTTTTAATAGAGGACAAATATGGAAATTATATTTCATCACAAGACACTTTATTAGAAGAAGAAATGATACCAAAAGCATGGGCTTAATCTTCTTTTTTTTTTTTTTTCCTTTTTAGTTCCTGCTCAACTTGGTTAAGCATAAAGACTGAAATCAGGTGAAGCACCACTCTGGATGTAACGTATTAGAATGCTATTAAAACACAAATCAGAAGTGTAGCTGGGGAAACTTTGTAGATTTAATCAATGGTACGTTGGGGACCGTTTGTTTTACCCTCTGCAGTAACTCCTTTGACTTCTGTTACTCTCTGCAGGCAAACCAGAAGAAAACATCACGAGATGTTAACTCAGTGTCCTGCATGTAATCGGTCTTGTTTGTGCTATATCGGGCGGGGTTGTGTTGAGCAGCTTTAAATAGTCGGCAAGCAGAATCGAGAACAACGCCGCCTTTGATTTACCGCAGCAGTTACAAGATGGAGAGCCAATGGGATTTGCTCAGTCACAATTACTGTAAAACAAAATCCAAACTACGCAAAAATGCTTAAAAGATCATTTACTCAACAGATCAATGAAGCTTCGAGGTTGAATTATTTTAAATCAAATGTCAAACTCGATGTCCGGCCTGCCATCGCATTTCATGTGACCCTCTAAACTCCAGAGAGACGCATAAATAAAACCTTTAAGGTAACAGTTGTGTGTATAGATGTTATTTTATCAGATCAAAGAAGCTTTTCAAAATTCAAATTGAGAAATACTGTATTGATCACAAAGGGAAATTATGTAAGTCATCTTTATATTGCCAAATTACATCAATCAATTTTTTAGTTCACATAAATTCACGCAAATCAACTGATCCCTGCACCTTTTTGATCTAATGCGTAATTGAGTTTAATGCAAATTGTTTCTAAATTAGCTCAACAAATCAGTGATTTGATAAAAAAAAAACAATAAAAAAAAACCATGAAATCCTGAACAGACTCATCAGTCTGAGAAGATGTTAAACATTATTTAACTTTAAGAAGTACTTATCAATTCACTTTAATACTTTAATGTAATTTAACATTTAATAATAACAAAATCTAATATTTTAATATTAGATTTAATATTATTAATAGAAACCCATTAAGCTATTTTGACAGCTTAACGGGTTTCTATCAGTTTGTTCTGACACAACCGGCCCTTTGTGCACCTTCGCGATGTTGATATATCCCAGAAAGAAAAGAAGTTTGACTTTCTTGTTTTAAATGAACATTTTCTATCTTAGAGCTCTGTTAGTACAAATCTGTTTGCTTGATACCAAAATAATAATACCACTAATAATCCCCGAGATTATTTAGGACTTGTCTACCGGAGTTAAAATAATGCCTAAAAAGCAGTCTGCAGAAGCGGCACTTCAAAAACCAAGCAATCCTTTTAAAACAAACTTGCTGTTCTTCACCTTGAGCACTTTTATGGCTTTGGCAAGTCTCTTTCTCCCTGTTTTTAGTCTATATGCTAATCTAAGCAGCCTAACTGCTGGCTCCAACTTGATGCAGACAGATATGAGATTGCATCAATGTTTCTGTCGAACTCGTGGCAGCGTATCAGCTAAAGCATATCCCCAAATGTTAATTTAGTCAGTCAAGATTAGTCATGTATTAATTTCACTTGGCTATGTCCGTAGAGGACCTGCTAAATGACGTGAAATAAATACTCGGAGCTATGAAAGCCCAACAGGAAAGTGTTTAAGTTCGGTTTAATAATTTGACTGCAGGCCCAGACAGCGACAGACAGAATTTTTTTTTTTTTTTAAATAAAAGAAAGCTTTCAATACTTGCTTGGCCTGTCTAAATCAAACATTTTTACCACTGCGCATTTCCCTCATTAGAATTTTTCAAGGACAGATGTGACACAATGTCAATGTTTTATTTTTTCTTCCCCCCTTAAAAAAAATAATAGAGCCCTAAACAAACTTGTCATAGTGATTTCCTCACCAATAAATGAAGGAACGGGACGCAGCACTCCAAAGTCCACCCATGGGAGATGAAGTGCACAGACAAGGTTGACTGATAAAACAATACACACATGCACAAAACGCACTCAACTCACACACACACACACACACACCTGGGAGATATGACCCGGCATTTCTCACTCTGTGGCGTCGCGCCCGCCACCGAGCGAGGACGGACAAAATAACCCAGTGAGAGATTATGAATATGAAATGCTTTTTACCGAGTCCTGCTCAGTAGATTAATGAACATATTTTCACTCAAGTTGCGCTGCAGGATTTTGCCCTCCGACAAATCGCTGCATCAATAAAGCCATGCATTATGAATACAAATAGCGCAATCTAAACCAAGGCAGCGGCTAAATTAACAGGAGTTTCATCCCGATTGGCGCTTTATCACGTCTCAAACCGGCCGGGGCGGCTGATGGGGGAGGCGAGTGGGCGGGGGAAAGTCAAGAGAAAAGGGGCTTCGACAATAACTGCCATCTTGTTTTGTGGGGTGGGAAGGCCCGGAGCGGCGGAAGCGGAGCGGCTCCAGCCGGGGTTTCAGCTCAAAAAGAGGAATCAAATCAAAGGTTTTATCTTTAATTATTAGCATTCTCGGCATCAGGGGACCGCTCATGATGGTGCATTAACAGTCAGGCTGGAATAGATTGTCCCCGAGTATTGAGCTCAGGGAACAAAGGCAGTTAGCAGTGATTGCCTGTTAAATGGAGTTGCCATTTAAAGCAGCCAAATACTTATGAAGCACCCGGACAGGACAATCCATAGCGGGCATTGATTGGCTTGCCTGGGCAGGCCTCGCATAAGGCTCCTCTCTCTTTAATGTCAGGACCCAGTCAATACTCCCCCCATACTAAGTAGAATAAAGTGGGATTTCAGAAACTATTAAGCCCACCCTCCTCAGTAATGTAGTTGGACTCTGATGAAATCCCCTTAAAAAGGAGAAGAAATTGCCTTGGGTTATGGGTCAGCGCACACACACGAGCACACACACACTTGTTTGGTATGCAGTATCTGTGGGACTGGATGATGGGGTATATAACTGGATAGATATTATGTGAGAATGAAGGGGGTGATTGAGGAAGAGAAAGGCTAGCAGAGAAAAGAGTGAAGGAGAAGAAAGAAACTAAGTCGAGACGTTGTAGTAAAAAGTTGCGGTATCCCCCCCCACAGTCCCTTTGCGCCCAACTCCGTCTGCTCTAAAGGTCACCCAGTAGAAGGTTACTGCTATAAATCCACCGTCGCATCCCATAGACGGGCTGGATAACTTCTAAAACAAACCTCCGCTCATCTACTTCTCCTGTCCTTAATAAGCTACCCTAAGAACCTCAAGAATGTCCCTTTGTGTTTTGTTTCTGTTTTTTTCCCCCTCCGTCGTTCCGTGTCCTGCTCCATCTTTAACCCGGCAATTTACCTTTTTCTCTGAGCTGGCTCTTCATAAAACAATGAGAGCTGTTCCATTAAGTGCAGAGGGTTGAGAGGACACTCTCAACGTTGCTCCAGGGATCCGCGCAACCTGACGGAGGTTCAGCTGCGGGGCTATCTCATAAGCATTCTCGCTGAGAGAGTGTGAGAAAAGTCACTCTGGACTCGCAGTCTTCTCTGTTTGCCTCGATTTCTCGACCTTACGCTGTTGCTCCGAGTATCCCTTTGTGTGATCTGACGGACTACGTAACCTGTAGTTTTTTTTGCTTCGACCTGGCTTGATGAAACAAATCGAAGGGCTGGAATTAACGCCAACGAAGCGAGCCGACACACATGCAAGTGGGGTGAATTTATTAGCCGCTCCACCATGGCTGCTGCCACAAATACTCAAAATGTAAACACACACACACACACACTTAACAGCTCTGCAGTTTTTTTTTTCTGACACCACGTTAACGCCTTGCATCAGTGGCCTATGAAATTTACCAATTACCTCAAAAGTTCGCCACGACTTTGATCGTTTTCTCCTTATGTGTGAAGCACTTGTGTTTACGCGATACAAGGCTGGAATAGCTGAGTGTTTGGTGCTTGGTTTGTTCAGGGTTTCACACTGGACACACAAGTGTGTCTCAATACGTTTGAGTATCATTGAAGAGTTTATTTACATCACTAACTTAATTCAGAATGTAAACCTCATTCATACTTTACAGTTCCACTGTGTATTTCAGCTTATTTTGATCATTATGGCTCATAGCTAAGAATATTCTTTTTAGAAAATTACCTAAGACCTTTAAAGAAAACTTTTTGGCCTACAAAATCACAGGGATTATGGCTGATTTAATAGTTGCCCCAAATAATTGATTCTCTCAGGCAGAACGTGAGAACCAAATATTGTTGCAAAAGAAGTTGGCTACGCACACGGTGCTGTAGCCTAGCTCATTATGGGAAAGTTTTGTGGAAGGAAAGAATGTGCCCATTTAAAAGTTTGAGTTAGATTCATCGGGTATAGGCTGTGCTTCAAGACTCACCATACACAAAAGTAACAAGGACTTGAGCCATAAATGTTCAGTTCCTTGTGTTAAGTCAATCCCAAAGTAGAGACAACATAAGACTTGTCATAGCTTAGCAAAGGAAAGAAAATAACTTAACTGTTGCTCAGTGGTCTAAAGCAATCTTTTCAGATGGAATTAAACGTTGCAGAGTGGGGAAGCACCGAATTTGAGCTGCTCGAGGTCCAATGCGACATCCCCACTGTCGGTAATGATTTGAGGAGCCAAGTTATCTGCTGGTGTTGATTGGTCCAATAGTAGAAGGACCAACACAAGTCAGTGCAGCCACCTGCCAGAGTCTTTTAGAGTACTTCATGCTTCCCATGGCTGACACGCTTTACTGAGAGAAGGACTTCACACCTTCCACCTGGTTTGATCACCATGTTTTCACCCTACATGCCAAAAACAACAATATGTTCAGTTCAGAGACGATGAACCAAAAAATTGAGAAACAGCAGACCCAACAATGCAGACAAGCTCAAGGCCTGAGCTTGTTTAGAGCTGATAGCCTTAATGCTCGTTGATTGTGGGGCCTTGATTTTCCAAATGAAATGCAAATTTCGCTTTTATCTGAAAAGAGAACTTTGGATCACTGAGTTCAATCCCTTTTACTCTTTAGCCCCCGGTAAGATGTTTCTGAACATCTGGTTCAGACGTGGCTTGACATAAGGAATGCTTCAGTGGCACCAGATGTTCTAGAGACTTCTGCATGTGCTCTTGAATCAGAAGCAAGTATGATAGAAGCAGCATTCAGCTTCTAGGCACATTAAATCTGTAACAAACTTCAGCAAAACTTAAATTAAGACTAAAAACTCACCTGTTTAGAGTTACTTTTGAACCAAGATAAATGGAACATTTGACGTGTATTGATGATTCTAATGATGACACGTGTATAGATCATAATCTGATATGATATATGTTATATGTTGTGTTTATGATGGGTTTTTACAATATAAAGCACTTTGAAATGCTATATTGCTGATGTATGCTATACAAATAAACTTGATAGATTGACTGATTCGATTACTACAACTGCAGTCCAGATGTTTGAATCTCCCACAAACTCTTTAGTGGGTTTTAATTACCTATCCCTATTGCATGTTCAAACTTTTTCTTTCCATTTAGCTTCCAATTGGATTCGGCACCATGTGAACAGCTGGCTTCCTTAGCAACCACCTTTGGCTTCGTCGCTGTGTAGGTCAGCAGTCTTCCCAGTGATTGTTGAGGCCATAAAACAACATTTCCACAAAGTCTTTGTTATTCGTCTCATATAATTTCCACAGAAGCTGAATTTTTGAGGTTTTTTTATTAGCTATGAGCCATAACTATCAAGTTGAAATGAAACGAACACTAAAACTATATCACCCTGCGTGTAATGAATCCATACAACATCTGAGGTTCACGTTTTGAATTGAATTACTGAAATGAATTGGCTTCTTAACGACACCCCAACGTAATGAGATGCACCCGTACCGGGGGGTGGACACACGCCCCACACACATGCACAACCACACACCCACGGCACAGGCCCCCCTCGGCACTTTTGGGACCACCACACCAGGGCTCTACGGTCACCCCACGACACACGAAGGGCTCAATGACAGCTTGGACCCTGCTGCAGTGCACTGCGAGAAAACAAAAGAGGGGTGGGAGAGGGGTAGTGCACCGCACGGAGGGGAGTCGTCATTGAGGCAGGCACCTCTGGTCTACCACGGACAGATAAGCACCACAGAGTCTACGGAGCCAAGCCAGGCCAATGCAGCAGCTAGCTTCTACCACCACAGGCTAAGAAACAGAAACACCAGAGTCAGATACGGTACCTGCTTTGTCAACCATGCTCCCATGGTCTGCAGTGGGAGAAAACGTGCAGAAGGTAAATGTCGAGAGGGAGAGTATGTTGTCTTTCTATTATTATTATTTTTTTTTTGCTTTTAATTTTAAAATAAATGCAAGCAACATCATGCAGAGCTGAAATACAGAACAGGCAGGCTGCGATAAGTTAACACTGAGGATGTCTGGTGCTGGTGAAAGTGTGCTTTTTGCGCTCAAGCTGAGGCCTGACAACTCTTTCATCTCAGGCTGATGCTGCAGTCAAAGCTGCCCTACTTTCTGATAGGGGGGTGGGATGGAAACGGGGAGATCATAAACCGCTATTCCCCCGTGCATATGTATGTGCTGGGGCGTGCGTGCGTGCGTGTATGTAGGTGTGTGTTTTGGTGTTTGTTTGGCGGGCTGCAATCACAGCGCCTCTGGTGACAGGGGAAAGGAGACTTTGTGTCTCGGAGTACTGTGGAGGAATCAAAGGGATCTGACAGTCATCCATCCAAAGTGACATTGATGTCAATATGAGACAGTGATTGACTGACAAAAAAAAACACACACACACACACACACACCCTACGATGACTCTGCACACACACGTACCCACGCGGAGAATCTGAGAGTTATTTTTTGATCACAGTATGTTGCAGAGTTTTGCCTTTCATAACACAACTTTGGTTTTTCAAAGGCCATAGAAGAACTAAAACTCCTGGGTGTGCAGTTGAGAGGCAGACTATAAACAACTAAACCCTGCTCTTTTGTAATCCTCCCACCCTCACTCCTCAGAAGTTTATTCCTCTCCGCTTCGTTTCACCCGCCCCTCTCTACATCAGCCTTCTCCTTGAATTCCCTGTAGCTTTTGCTTGCGCCTCCACCTCTCATTTCCAAATCCCTCTAACAAAATGGAAGGAAAGAAAAAAATAATAAGGAAGCTGCCACTTCAGTCTGACTGGATGTTTTCTGTGTTCACCCACGGTGTTGGAACAGACCAAAACAACCCCCCCAAAAAACAAAACAAAAACGAACACACACTCTTGGGGTGAGGAGGTACAGGAAACACCTACCGATGGTGCAGTGCTCTCCGTTCCAGCCCTGGTGGCACTGGCACTTGCCATCCTTGCAGGTCCCGTGTTTGATGCACAGCGGGTTGCAGACGCGTTGGTCGCAGCCGGCCCCGGTCCAGCCTTCCTCGCAGCGACACGCCCCGCCCATGCACACGCCGTGGGTCCCGCAGTCGACTGAGCAAACCTCTGGAAGCGGATGAGACAAATTTGGGTCGCACACGCACAACTTTTCAGGTTGCATTTTGTGCATTACGATGTTTTTTTTTTTATTTTGATCATGAGTCTTTTCGGCTACCCAGAACAGAGCTGGAATTGACGCCCTATGAGACAGCGGTCACCGAAACCAAATTCATTTCTCCTTTCTTCTGTTTTTCAATGAACATAGGGGGGTAAAAAAAAGAACCCTAAAATGATCTCAAAAAGAGTCAAAAATAAGCCAAGTTAGCTGCTGATTAAATCTCCCGTCCCGCACCTTTAATCAAAATGGGCGATAATATCTTTAAGATAACGTTTTATGTTCCAAGCCTCTTGTCTGCGATGTCGCAGGCAGCGGCGGTGCGTGCGGTGAGATGTGACGATTCCGTCTGTGTGCTCGGGACCCCCCCGGTGAGCAGACGTTTTGATACACGTCTGCGGAGGAGTCCCGCGGTGGCAGACGCTGCTGTCTGTGTTAAAGTTAAGCAGTGCCACTCACGACGAACGTCGGGGAGCTCTGTTTGTGAGAAGCGAGCGGCGTTCTCACGCTGCCGCCGAGGAGCAGGCAGCAGCATCTGTTTCAGTGGAAGCTTTTACCGCTGGCTTTACTGAGAGAGAAATGTGGCTGCTTTCCCAAAAAAAAAAAAAGTACAGTGCCTTTATTGTGTGACAAACCAGCAGAAAATAATTAGAAATTTTACATATATAAATCTGAAAAGTGTGGCATGCATTTGTAGTTAACCCGCTGTACTCCATTGCCTTAAATAAAATCCAGCGGTTTATTTACTGCAGTTGTTTGAGGTTTGTCTCTGCTAGTTTTGCGTAAGCTTATCGCTTAAACTGGATCAACATTTCAAATATTTCCATGTATTCTTAAAGGGACAGTGTTATCTACTTGAAGGCTCATAGTGCCATTGCATACCACGATCAAGTAACTGTGCTATAATAATGCTGTGTATGTCAAACCTGACTTTATACAAGCTGGAGATCGCAATTTGACATCTTGAAATTGGGCCTCTGTCTCTTTAAGAAGCACCTGAGCTCAGCTCAGTTCCACCAGGTGTTTGCTAATCGCTGCTGCTGCTAGTCTGGAGGAGCTGAGTGACAGATTCACAGAGGACGGGTGCTTTGTGAGGTATGTCATCTTTCTATGAAGAATAATATTATAACATAACATAACATTGATTTTACTTAATATGTAATAAAGTAATGGGATTCAATGGGATTTGACTAGGTCATTATAACACAAGTATAAGTGTGGAACGGATTAAATCTAATCAGTTCCACAGCAGCTCAAGCTGTGTGATTTGGGTCAATGTATTGCTGGAGGTTGAACCTCTACTTCAGTCTCAATTCTTTTACAGCTGATGAAGAAAAACATCCCCACAACATGATGCTGCCACCACCATGTTTCACAGTCAGAATATGTTTACTGTGACACATTTACCTACAGGTGGACTCTTTGTAGTAATTAAAAAAGTCCTGGAAACAATTGGTTGCATCTTACTTTGGGTGTTCAGACAAGAAAATAGAGGCGGGGCAGAGATGAATCTCAATTCACAAAGCAAACACGTACTGCACTGGATAAGTCTAAGTCTAAAATCTTCACTTTCCCCACTTTAAAGTAGTGATTTAAAAGTTTTGCACAAGTTAATTTCCTTCCCTACTTTAAGATTTGGAAGGGCACCATATTAATAACACAAACATCCCCCGTCTCCATACTGTTACTGTCAGTGAAACAAAAAAAAAAAAACTTCCCACATTGTGTTCCAACATGCTCCAACTTGGCTTGATCGTTGTAACAGTTGCTGATTTCTATTTCGCAGCATGTTTTAATTTCAGTGGACTGCATCCAAGCCCAATTTGAAAACCAGAACAGCATGGTATAAAATGACTAATAGTCAAGTACCCTGGGAGCGGGGAAAAAAAAAAAAAAAAAAAAAAAATTCGAGACGTCGGGACTGAGTAGGCGGTTTCCTAAAAACCCTGACCCCTCAGTCTTCGCTTGGAGCGCCAGTCTCTTTCAGCCGTTCGGCGCTGCTGCGGCGGCTCCTACTCACCCATGGAGCAGTCGGGCCCCATCCAGTTGGGGTCGCAGCTACACAAGCCGGTGTCTGGGATGAAGGCGCCGTGGCCGTGGCACTGGTCCGGGCACTGTGCCCTGGGCAGTTCGCAGTGGAGCCCTCCCCACCCCGGCTTGCAGTGGCACTCTCCGTTCACGCAGATGCCGTTGTTGGAACACGTCGGGTCCAGGCAATCCACTGCATTAAAATGCCAAAAAGATACGACGGCGTTGGAAAAGGGAAGAAAAAAAGGGAACAAACAGATGAAGGGAAACTGAGACAAGCTGCGAAATCGCACACCAGGGCAGATAGTAAAATGAGTTATCAAAGAAAAGGCTTGAACAAGGCGAGAATTTAATTGGTTAGGCACAGAAGAGGATTATAAAAATGAAGGAAAACATCAGCAGATGTTTTAATAAAGCAATTAAGGCGCACAGTAAAGAACAGCTAAAAGTATAATGGGAGCACGGGAGGGAAAATCTTATTCTGTGGAAAAAAACCCCTGACATTACTCAGACAGAGGGGATGCATTTCTGACTGTATGCGGGTGTGTGTGTGTGTGTGTGGCAGTACACAGGGGAAAATGTGACACTGTCAGTCTGCCAGGTTGACGGGCAGCTGTGAGTTTGAGCAGTGAGTGAAAACCAATTTGACAAATTACCTCCTCTCGGCACAGCGCCCACCCACCCCTCTCCGGGCCGGCTGTCATTGCTCTGTCCCGGTCACACTTTTTCTTTTTCTATTTCTCTCCCCTCCTTGTCTTGTTGTGTGTGACACCAACCCGCCCCCCACTGTCTTTCTCCCTCTCTCCTCTCACCTCAGGCATAGCTGACCCGGCTGCACCCTTTTTTTTCTCTTTGTACACAAATTAATAAAAACACAAGCCCGCACATAACCTCCGGCCTCTCCATTTCTGTTTGCCCGGCAGAAACGGCGGATCACACTTATCGATTTTCATGTCGCCGGCACTTCAGGTAAATTGTTTGAGGGACTCTGCCGTGATGAATATCAGATATGAGAGGAGTGGAGTGGGGGGGGCAGGGGAGGCTGGATGGATGAAGAAGACGCTGCAAAGTCGCTGACCTTGTTCTCGGGCCCTCTAAGGTTTCTTTTGACTCCTTTTGTCATTTGACTTGCTTCCTCTTTTCTTCATCTTCAGCCTCAAAAACTCACTTTTTTCTCTCACTTCTTAGATATTCACCTTTCGCCGCCCCGACTCGCCTTTCTCATCCCTCTCCTTTGCCTCCGATGATGGAGAATGTGCCATGCAGATCCATCTTAACAAGGATCAATAGAAGCGAATTCAGCTCTTAATAAAACCTCTGATGTGTTCAGCTGCAGTGTGATACTTCATCTTTACGTATAGCGGGAACGAACACTTGCTCAGCACAAGATTATGCTGTAATTTGCAGACTATCTTTAGTTAGAAGGGGTCACTGGTTGAACTTGAAGTTAGCAGGAAGGCTTTTCTGCTCACTTTAGATGCAGATAACACATCGTGATCAGTTGCTCTCGTTTTTTGTGTTGTTGTAGATTGTTGCTCAGACGTTAATTTGCAACGTTGCTGCTTCAGAGTCTGTCAAAAATGTGTTATTTGCTAATGCTTTGCTAGTAACACCTGATTCGCTCAGTGGTTATGATGTCATCAACGCAAACCCGACCAAAGCATTGGGTCCTTCGAAGGTCGATGTAGGTCGGGTCCTTTGTAGAGCGGCTATGAAAGTAGTTGATCTGGCCTTCTGATTAATTGCCCTGCTTATATTTCCTGTCACCTAGCAACCGTAACAAATGCTGGTAAAAATGGAGCTCGAAATCTTGCTGAATTTCTTTTATTACTTCTTGAAGTCTTTTTAATTAAATAAATAATTGCAATAATTAAATTAAGTTTTTACAACGTTATGCTAAAAAACATGTCTTTGCAGATGACAAAAGCCTAACAGCACAATTTCTTAAGCTCTTAATTTGCAGATTTGAATGCACTTGTACTTAAATCTAAAGTCCCGTTCTGCTTGGGACAGGAAAGTCTTCAAATAGGTTTTAATAACTCAAATTTAAGACTTTTAAAGACCATTATTGATGAAATTTAAGAACTTCATCAGGAAATTACCAGCAGAAAATCAGATAGTTTGCAAAGCAACCTGGACCCCCATGCTAAGGTTTTTGCACAGAATGCTAGTAGCCTCATATGGTTTGGCAACAGAAGTGAACCGATGGCAAAGACTAATGTCATTCAATCACCTGGTGTTAAATTTGTACTTACCACATCTTTGATAGACGCAAAAGAACTTGCTAGCTAGCTAGCAAGGCCATATTAGCGGCTTGTTACCAGTAGCCTCAACAGTCTCGAGAAGATGTTTGCACGTGACTCAAACTTTTGCCTGAGAAAAATGTTCCCAAGGTAAAAAATAAAAAACTGCATAAAGCATGAGACTAAATAGTCGTGCCGCCATAAAATTTAAGACCCGTGACTGTCGTATTTGAGATTCATTTACATTTCAAAGAAATGAATCTAAGACCTTTGAAGGCCTCAATTTTAGATGCATGAGTTCACAACACTTTTAAGGATGAGCGGACACCTTGTCCAAAGACGCGCCAGATCCTTCCTTCAAATGGGTGGTGAAAGAAGGATAAATTGTTGGGCCGCATTTTGGTGGGTCCTTCGAATTTGTTCTCAGCATCGCTGTTGTGTCATCAGCCTTCAAATGAAGCCTTCGAGGGATGCAGACTCTAAATCTGGACACAGCCTTTATCAGTTTTCTTAGGGACCTATTATTTGTGACATACTGCTGCGAGACATATTTTCATTTTCAAAGATCTTTGAAATAACCCAAGTTCCTTTCAAACGTTCAAACAGATTATGCACATTAGAAGACAAAGTGCCCACCCTCACCCTCTGCACAGTTCGGCCCCTTGTAGCCGATGGAGCACACGCAGTTTCCATCGGTGCAGGTGCCGTGGCCGCTGCAAAGAGGGTCTATGCATTGCGTGACGGGGATGTCACACTCGGGTCCCTTCCAACCACTGTAACACACACAGGAACCCTTGTCGTATTGGCCGTTGCCGCTGCACAGCACCGGGCAAGCAGCTGGAGGAGAAGAAGAGAAAATGAAGAAGAAGGAGGAGGAGAAGAGAAAGAAGGAGGAGGAGGAAAGATTAAATCATGCATATGAGGAAAGAAAGAGACAATTAGCAAGCCTTTTTGTTGTTGCTGCTGGTTTGCGGGGCAAATCCACACTCAAGCACACAGGAGCGTGAATAGAGTGGTTAAAGGGGGCGGAGAGCGCCAATGACATAAAGAGTAATTACAAGTAGAGGTAACTAAACTATTCATCAGAGCTGTCTATCCCAGGTAAGCGCAGAGCCGGGGAGTCGTTAGCTCGGGGAGCTGCCATTCGTCATCAGTCATCTTGTCTGAGCTTCACCTAAGGCCATGCGCCATGTTGCTGCTCTTAATCCTCTTTCGGCTCTCGCACGGAGACCGAGGATGTGTCTTCACATCTAATTAGGCGGCGGAAATGACAAGATCTTCCCTGACGGGATTTGTACACAACTAATACCTTTGGAGCAGTCCATGCCGTGGAATCCGGGGAAGCAGTGGCACACGCCCGAGTTGCACTCTCCGTTGCCATGGCAATTGCGCGGGCACTCTTGCACCGAATCTGTGAGGAAGACGAAGTGAGACAGAGAGAAAGAGGGGAGGGTTCAGAGAGTTCGATGCCAAGCATCAAAGCATTTCATTAAATCATTGGCACCGTTCATTCTTCAGCGCACTACGAAACTGAAGGCGCGCCAAGTCACCATGTTGCACAGACATCAAACGCAAACACACTCCTCCAGGATTCCCCGCGTTGCCTTCCCCCCCTCTCTCTGTTTCTCGTCGGACTGTATGGCGAGAATACACTTCGAATCATTTTCTAAAGACGACCTCCATGAACCCTTCGCCTCGGCTCCACAGGCTGCGTCAGAAAAAAAATAACATAAAAAAATTTAATCCAGCCAAGTTTCACCAGGAACTACTTTCACAACTCTCGAACTTCCCTTTGATTGTGAGAAGACCGACCCAGACGGGCTGGAAGGTCAGATGCGTCTTGATTCGCTCGTCCAATCGAGGACGCTAAGAAGTTTCTCCCAAAAGATTCTTTTTCGGAAAGTGTTTGGAACCGAGTTGGAGGAGGCAAAAATCATTTCTCGTCACTTAACTGCTCGTCCCTGGCCACTGTCCACTGACATAAATTTGGTTAATTTCAGACTTATTATATGAATTTGTAAGGACTCTACTTCCTCACTTGGAGACGAATGCATTGGAGCGTCAGTTTGGTGTGCTTCCCAGGGGAAGTTCTTGTGGTGAAAATGCTTCCTACATGCAATTTCTTTTTCTCTAACTTGCAACAAGAGGAACAAAAAAAAAGTGGTTTGCTTTCTCGCCATTCCGGCTTTGCCTTTCTTACTGCGTTTATGCCTGACTCCTGTCTGGATTTGGTTCATTGATGCTTCGTCCAGGTTTGGCCATTTGGCACTGACGGGCAGAGTCAGCCGGACTCGGAAGCCGCGGTGTGTCACACACGACTCCAGCTGCTCTCCACCGCCTTTTAGTGCCTCTTAACCCACTTACGGGAGGAGAACCGTTTTGGTGGGAAGTCGCAGAGTCGATGGTAATCACGAAGAGGGTGTTTTGGACTTTCATCCGTCTCTTCTTCCTCTCCATTTTTTCCAGTTCGCACTCCTCCAACAAATATGAGTACTCAGCCCTTCCACGCTTCCCCTCCTCTGTGTCCCAAACCTTTTTTGCCCCCCTAAATGTGAACCCCTTGTCTTCCTCTTACTCTAATGCCACCCTCTCCTTCACGCCACTCCAAAGCCCCTCCTCCCTCCTCTCCTTCAATCCACTTCACTGCATTCAGGTTTCTCCCCCTGCCATTATGTCTCCCCCCGCCCACCTCCCATTCTTACTACTTGCTCTAATTCCGTCCCTGCCACCTCTCCATCTCTTCATCTTTCCACTACACTCCTGCAGCAGAGAGCACTCTCTCTCTCCTTTATATTGACAGTGAAGGATTCTTTCAGTCTATCCGCCCCCCTTGTTCTCACACTCATGGCTCCCTACACATATGAAATCATTTTGGAAGCTCTGAAACCAAATTCGTTCACTTTGCACAGTTTCATATTCTCTTTTCACATCGTACCGGCTGATCGGACGATACGGCTCATCACAGGCAAGCCTAATAGCGAACGAGGCGATTAATATCTTATATCTAAACACCTGTGGGTGTCCTTATTTTTTCTGAATGCATATGTTGGTTAGAGTATGTTTTCTTGGCAAAAAAAAAAGGGAAAGAAAAATCTCTCCAACTCACTAAGTGGTCCATCCTACGTAGTAATGCTACTGTAGGTCTATAGCTTTGGCAGTATTTTGCAACATGCTGCTGCTGGTGAGTGTTTTTTACACACTCGAAATGTGTGAAGTCATTCAGGCATTGCAGTGTCACTGGAATTAAAGCTATCTCCTAAATTGTGACTGTTAGTCACGTTTCAGCTCCCAAACAGCTGCGCTACATTGCGACATTTCCCCACCGCCCTCCCTCCACCTTCTGCCCACAGCAGTAAGACGTCGACTCTCTCTCTCTCTCTTTGTCTCACCCATGACGTTTGTGCTGAAGGAGACCGACTCTCTCTCCCGGCCGTCGTTGTAGAAGGCCAGGTGCCAGGCGCCGGCGTCCAGGTACTGGACAAACACCGCCTCGTTCAGGACCACGGTCTGGATGCTCCTCCTCTCCCGCGGGGACTCCACCACGCTCCACTTCTCCTTCCCGTCGAGGCGCTCCATGTAGTCATACTGCGAAGAGGTTTTTGTTGACGAACGGTTACGTTCAGTTCAAGCGAAATCTGTTTTACGAGCGTTTTTGTTTCTTTTTTTTTTCGTGATTTGACAAAAGGTTATAAGCAGTAAATAACTCATCTGAAGTAGATAACTGTTTTTTGGTGTCTTCGTTTAGCACGAATCCAAATTAGGCGCTCTCAGAGGCTGAAGTCAAACGCTTAGGGGCTTAGAGGGGCTAACACCAAAGCGGACTTCTATTATCCTCAAGCAATTCCAGCGTCAAAGCTGTTTGTTTAAGCGCTATTTTGAGACCTTTTGTCACATTTCTTTAAGCTGTAATTTACATAAAAACCAAGGATTATTTATATAGGAAATGGAAGTTGGAGGTGATGTGCCACTAATGATCTGCCTGCGAGAAACGCGTCCTGAAAGCGGAATATGAAAAGGATTTTCCGTCAGTGAAGCTGTTAGATATAAAAGTGCTCTAACTGGAGACTAATTGATTGATTTTTACATCGCCGTACGTATCTATCAGAGGTTCTCTGACAGGATGCGCTTTATATGTTCCCCTCTCTCAATTTGTGTTTAACATAGGAAGATAATTGGAGACGCACTCCCTCCAGTGACCAATCGATTTGCAAAAATAAAGACAGCTTAAAGCGTTATATATTAGCATTTGCATTTACTGCTATGACGTCAATACACCGGTATTGATTTAGGACGGTAAACTCCTCTTTAGTCAATTAGAGCAGCCTTAAACTTTAGCTGTCAGAACACAACTAATCTGGATTTATACTAACTGAAGAAACTTAAGACACTAACTATTCATTGCAATCATTTTTTATGTTTAAAAACATGCAACATACACTGGCTGTGTTTTGATTTCCCCACCTTTTTGTGTGTTTTAATCCAAGTTATTTAAGGACATCTTCTCCCAAATCCCAATCTGCTCTGTTTGGTCAACTGATTCATCAAAAAAATAAAAAATAAAAAAATAAAAAGCCCTGAGCCACCTGCTCGTTTCATTCGTTACAGTTTAACAGGCCAGCTGCTTGGTGGGCATGATGAAAACGTGTTACATGCTGTAAACATGTAAGCCTAAACTACGTACAAGGGGTTTCGGTTGCGTTAGGAGAAAGGAGAAGACTCGGTACGATGCGGGGCCTTGTTCTCTCTGGAAAACTGTTCTTACTTCAGTGCAATGGACTCAAACTTAAGCTATGTCAGGCAATCAAGCAGTTAACCGAGGGAAATTATCCCTATGCTATAAAATCTATTTAGAAAGGAGCAGCCACTAATTAACAAGAGACAGTTGAAGTTACATTACTGTGAAACCTAATTAAGCGCAAATCTTTTCTCTCAATTATTTAGCTTTCGGAGTTCATAGCTAATGTTTTAAACGGCAAAGGCAACAAAAAATGTTTTTAATGAGCATTTATTTTATTAAACAAGCTCAATACCCTAAGGAGACCCACTGTGAAGTTTCCGTAATGAGTAAAGGAACAGTTGCATCCCCAGAAAGGTGCTCAGGATGAGTTCGATCGAGCGGATCGTACCTGCGCGTGCGATGGGGGCAGGCCCTTGCGAATGTAAACTCCGAAGAGGGCGTCCTTCCCGAGGGAGATGTTGAACTTGAGGAACTGCGGCTGGCTGAGATAGAGGAGGGATCTCCAAAACACTCCTGGGGGGACATCCTGGGTCACCCGCCTGCCCACCTCGATGTTCCCGGTGTCTATGCTGCTGTTTCTGCCTGCCCACGAACCTGGACGGGAGAGAGGACAAAAAAAAAACCGGGGTTGTTTCATCTGTCATGACAAGCGCAATTTAATGGACGGCTGATGTAATATGTGATATCAGAGTTTATGGAAACACCATTCTTTCCCAGAAGAAGATTTGAAGAAAAACTGACCTAAAGCATAGAGTTCCACGTTAGAGACAGAATGTTTTTAGTACTTGAGTAATGGTAATGAAAATGTCCGTTTTATTTATATCTTGAGCCTTTTCAGATTTCGTCACGTTACCTCCACACTGCAAAAACACCAAGTATTTCTGGTCTAGCTTCCAGTACAATTGAAATAAGACAAAACTAACTCACAAATATCTTTTCAGCACAATATAGGAGTTGTTTTAATGCAGTAATTTCTTAATATTGATTAAAAAAAATAACACTAGTTCCACTGGCAAATTCTTTCAGTTATAAAAACTATTTTCCCCACGTTAGAAGTGAAATAATCTGCCAGTGTAACTAGCACTATTTCATCGATATTAAAGAATTATTGACTTCGAACAAGCCCCTATATCTTGCTGAAAAGTTACTTGTAAGTTAGTTTAGTCTTATTTCAAAACTACTGAGATATTTCCACTAGAAACTTGACAAAATTACTCAGTAAGGTTTGGTGCTTAGCTGTGCAAAACCTGCAATGTATTTCAGCGCGATCTCATGTATGGACCAACACACAGTTTCACTTAATTGTTAAGTGAAACTGTGCTAAAATAAACCAATTCATTTTTATTTTTTTTTGTAATTTCTTCACTAAATACAAAAAGTGAAGCGTTTCGAGGTTGTTCAGCTTTTTATGTCGAGAGACTGAAAGTTTTGTAAATTGTTTGTTGGTCTTTGCTCGAGCACCGGTCAGAACGGATGAAGAGATGTCTGTGAAAATCGCATTTCAGGTTTCAAGTCTGAACTTTGACTGGGCCGTTCTAATACATGGCAACGCTTTGACGTAAACAATTCTGTTGTAGCTCTCGGTGCATAATCAGAGTCATGAGGTTCAATTTTGCTCCATTTGTCTTCTCAAGAAAAAAAACAAAAAACTGACCAGCATTCCAGCAGCATGATCTGTGTTGTGTTCACAACATTATATTCAGCATCATCTTGGTTTCTTCTCTTTATGCAGATCTAAAAAGAAGCGGATTCCACACTTTTTACGTATTTGTTTGCAAAAACAAATTTTAGCAAATCAGGCATTATTTTTTCCTTCACTGTTACCCAATACTTTGTGTTGGTCCATCACTTAAATTCTCCACAACGCTGAAGCCTGAGGTTGCAGGATGACAGAATATGAAAAATTCAACATATCACACAAAAACCTTTTATTCTGTCACTTTTGACTCCCCAAGTCTCGTGTAAAAGAAAAACAAGTCAAAATTCCCAGAAATGTTGTAAGCAAACACCGCTTATGCTAGCACGCAAGTAGGATGACAGCTGTAGGAATGTGTTTTACACAAAAACACCAGATATGTTAACTTCCTATATGCTTTCTGTCTTCTGAAGAGTTGTATTGCTCACGTCTTTCATATGAAGCATTAAATCAAATATTATCTGCTGCTTTTCTAACATCCTGCTGCAGCTAGATGTGCCACACGGCTAGTGCTGGTTTGCTTATGAACAGGAACGTTGTTCGTTTTTTTAACTCCTGCGACTTTTGTCCTCTATTGCAGTGTTACTACTGAAAACGTCCCTGCTGTGAAAACACCAGCAAAATAGGAAATTGCTTAAAAGCACACTTGAAATCCTCAACAGTCTCTCTCAACAGGTCACAGGCGGAATGATTCGTAACTGTCCCTCAGCGTCGCAAGACCTCAATATTGTCAAGAATGTAAGGAAAGCCCTTTAACGCATATGAGAGAAGCCTCATAAGCCTTTTGAAGGATGAATGGCAGAAACCTCCCTAAGCAAAACAACTGGAAAACCCTGAAGTTGTTTAAAGCAGCAGAAGTCTCTCAGTACCTACCAGTATTTTGTATCTAAAATAATGAAATAAAACTATTTTTATGCTAATATCTGATTTTATTTTTAGCTTTTTAAAATTGCAGTGTTGTGTGTTACAGACTTCTTCTGTTTTTGATTGATTTATTTTTTTTGACACACTGAAGGGTTTTGAATGAAACCAATTTTTAAATTCATAAAAGATAATTTTGAAGTACTTAAATGATTACAAAGAAAATTTCAAGCCAACAAAAGGAAATCCTCCAAATCATGGATTAACGGTGATCAACCACATACTTTGGCTCAGGTTTACTAGCTAAACCCAGGCGTGTTTAATGAGAAATAAATATACCTCAATAGAACCTTATTGACAACATGAAGTAGGGTGCGGAGCCTCAAACAGCAGCACATCCTGCTCCGATTTAAAGAAATTGAAGAAAAGACGAGAAACGAAGTCCGTCTGGGAAGACTTACAATTTCATCTGTAAGGCTGAGTGACTCCAGAAAACTACACTGACAGCCATTATCCACAAAATGGAGGAAATAGGGTGAACCTTCCCAGGAGCAGTCAAATTATCAAAGAGCACATCAACAACTTCACCAAAGAACCAAGAACAAGATCTATAGCACAGAATGTCTCACTTGCCTCAGGGTCAGTGTTCATGATTCAAGGACAACAAAGACAAAAGAGCATCGTGGTCGGATTCACAGGCCCACAATTCTGTGATATTAAAGACTCAAAACTTCTTATTACAACTCATCAATTGAAAACATTTTTTGCTATTTATTCAAGTTAGCAGAAATTTGTAAGAGGGCAAGAATACTCTTTCCATCACACTGTAGGTTTTCTTTATGCTTGTTCACCAGTTAGCAGCAATTTTGATCTTTGGATTCTCAGCTCTCCCCACGCAATCTTTTGCATCTGGGCCCAACATACAACTTTTTTCCTCAAAGCCCTGCAGGACCCGTCGCCTTCGCCATCTGGGGCTGAAATGACAGAGGGCTGACGGAACCTCAGCGAAAAGACTTCAGAGCGCGCCGAAAAAACACAGGAAAACACACTCGGCATCCTGCAATCGGGTCAGCCATCTAAGGGAGGAGTGTCAGAGTGCAGCCAGAAAAAGACGGAGTGTGAGAGCAAGTGTGCGCGTGTGAAGAAATGAAAGTAGCAGCGAGTATAGAGCGGCAACAGCAGCAACAGCAGCACCTGGCCTAGATGGCTGGGGAACGGAGCACGACAAGCTGCTCATTAATGCCGACTGTACAGACACGGAGCAAGAAGCCCCCTGAACACATCTACACGCGCGCGTGCTTCAGAGC
This sequence comes from Xiphophorus couchianus, assembly GCF_001444195.1. Classification (NCBI taxonomy): domain Eukaryota; kingdom Metazoa; phylum Chordata; class Actinopteri; order Cyprinodontiformes; family Poeciliidae; genus Xiphophorus; species Xiphophorus couchianus. The sequence continues at coordinate 23,272,019 of NC_040250.1, read as the reverse complement.
CACATCGAGCAAAGCGAGAGAAGAACTGATAGGAAGCCGCATGGGGCCCTTTAAAGAGAGAGGAGGAGAGAGAGGGTAGTTTTTACGTTCTCCGCCGAGTGAGAAGACAAACTGGGCTCGACACAAACTCGCTGTGTTTAAAAAACAGGACGGCGCATCCAGTGCTGCGTCACCGGCCGCATCAATATTTCAGATGCGGGTGTGTTTGAGTGGAAGAAGAAGAAGAAGAAAAAAATCTATCGAATTGTGTGTTACCAAGCAAATACGGCTTTTTTAGGTACCTCACTCCCCCAACTCCCCGTCTATATTTCTCTCGTTTCTAACTGTAGTGAAAATGTGGCCAAATACCGGCTCAAGCCAGTTTATTCATGCAGAAGACGGATTTATGTTTTTTTTTTTTTAAATGGGTCGAAATATGATTCTTGAAGAGGACTGCTAAGGACAGGACCGATTGGAGCTCCTCACAAGAAAGCAGTGCGCATGTTCAGTAATTAATGTAGCACATTGAAAATATTGCCACAACAACAACAAAACACATTTTTAAGGGGGAAAAGAATCATCTCCATCCTTCCCTTCCCCCTCTTCTGCGCTTCTCGTTGGTGTCGTGGTGTGCTGCGGGCAGTTCATACCTCTGCCTCCAGAGGGCAGTGTGGCCACGTCACTGTTGACAGGCAGACCGGCTCCCAGTCCGTTGTTTAACAGAGGGCCGTCAGAGGGCTTCAGCTGCCACGTCAGACCCAGCAAGTTGATCGCTGCACACAGAGACACGGAGGGGAGGAGAAGCAGAGAAACATGTGAGCGAGGCCAGAGAGGAGGACCGGAGGAGGACTGGCAACAAACGACAAAAGCTCATCAGCAGAACAACCTTCTTTTAAGAGGGAAGCTCCCTTGACTTGGGATGCCGTCAAAAGGTACCTTTATTTCAGGAATCCAACTCGAAAAGGTGGGGAAACTCAGATATTACATCGACTTATTTCACACAGGCTGATGCGTTTCGAGCTTTTGCCGCTGTGAATTTCGATGACTGTGGCTTACAGCTAATGAAAACCCCCAATTCAGCTTTCTGGAAAATTAGAATATTACATAAGAATGATTAAAAAAAAAAAAAAAAAAGGACTTTGATAACAGAAATGTAAGCCAAGTGAGAAGTATTTCCATGTACTGCACAGTATCTAGTCAATACTTGGAAGTCGTGCTGGGAAATGAAATGTCCATACTGCTTGACAGACGTGATCTCTAAGATGCCCTGGACTTTGGACTCTCGACTCTCGGCTAAATGTTTAAATTTCACGCCGTTCCTCGAGCACCTTGGATTCTGTCTGACATTTGATGACGACATTTATCCAATAAGTGGACTTTAAAACACAGCCACTGGTTCAGGTAGACAATCCGAGTCCAGCTCTGCCCCATCTCCAGCTGCACCTTATGAAACTACATCAATCGGTTTTACTTCCTAGCTCTTTCAAGGCTCCAGCTGTTTCTGTTAGTTGTGCACATTTTTTCCTTCCACTTAACTATCCATTCTTGGATGTAGTTCTGTATAAAGAGCCAGCTTCTTTGGCATAACGTAACGCAACATAACATAACATAATGTCACAACACAGCATTTTTTCCCCCCTTTTTTATTGGTCTTATGTAATATTCTAATTTTATGAGAAGCTATATTCCGGGATTTTTTCCTGCGAGCCATAAATATCAAAATTAACGAAACAAACCCCTCAAGTTTTATGGCTTTACAAACGAGTTCCGCTTTTTGACTTGAAAGACTAAAATAAATAAATTTTTCCGACTTATGGAGACGCACCTGTATGTGACGGTGCAACACGTTTCACAGTGCGCGCACACACACACACACACACACCGCAATTAATGAAACACGGCGGAACGCAGAAGCTGAGTCTGTAGAGATCACACAATTAAGGAATCTCAAACGTCTCCTTTCTGTCGAGTTCCTTCCCTGCCTCAGCCTCTCTTTCTCACTCTCTCTCCCAGAGCGTCCTTCGGCGTCTGTTGCATTTTTCTTTTTTTTCCCCACTTTTTTTTACATTTTGGAACCTTTTGCACCGTCTCGGAGGGAGCGGGTGACAGATTCCTCTCTGAAGGGAACACTCCATGGCTCTCCTCTACATTCTCCTCTCCCTTTGTCCTCTGTTGTGTTATTGTGTGTGCTGCATGGTGGCACGAGGCTCCTCGAGTGGGTTCGCTCTTCACTTTGTCAGCTCTTTACTCTCCCCATGTCTCTTCCCTCATCGCTCCCCACCACCCCCAAACCCTGCAAAACCTCTCCTCCCACCACAAACTACGAGATGAGTGAGGGGGAAAAAGAAAAGAAAAAACAAAACGCCAAGCATTCTGTCGCCTTACTAGTTCAATAATGTCCTCAGTGAGAGGTATGTTTCTTTTCTTTTAGGAATGACTGTTTTGATCTCCAAAGCTCAGTTGATTGAGATGCATTGTTTGAAAGTGACTCAGCATTAAAAGGCACCTCCAGCTCTGTGAGTCCTGTGGGCTCGGAGGGCATGCGGAGACGTGAATGCGCGGCGGCGATAGAATGCGATACTGCGCCTCTTCTCGGGATGGGAGCAGATTCACAGCACCTGCATGTGGAGCCCGGGAATCAATTTCCGTCTTGTCAAAATCCTATCTGCACTTGCCGAGAGGTTTGCACACACCGGGAGGAGCGTAAAAGTTTCAGGAGGCGGGGATGCAGATTCGGGATTTGCTATGGGGGGAAAAACTCCTTTCTTTCTTCTCTCTCTTGGTTCAGTGTTTTTTTGTTTCCTCCTATTTTGTGTGTTTCATCACCCTCTCTCCACTTCTCTCCCCTCCCCTGCTTCCCGGTCAAAGGAAAGCGCTGACACCTTGGCTGCTTCCCGGCCTACACTGTCAGCTCTTTTTTTAAATTTATTTATTTTTTTATGGAGTGCTGGGAGATTGGAGGGGTTGCGAGTGGAGAGGTGGGTTTGGATAGAAAACAAGAAACAGAGAGGGTGAGGCGAGAGCGCCCCCTGTCTCTGTTCTCTCACATCCAAACTTTGACCTCTCCTTTTTAATCGCACCGGCCTTCTTTCCTTTCCATCTTTTTTCTTTGTATTCCACCCTTTTCTTCTTATCTTTGCCCTGTCCTTCCTTATAGATAACACACACTCATACACCCCCACACACACGCACACACACACACACACACAGATGGTATCACAGAGAGCCGTCGATAGAAAGATTGCCTATTGAATCAGTTGGAGACAGTAAGCAATTGTGAATCTATTGTGACGCCGTTCTCATTCTAGGTCACCTCCAAGAACACAACAGGCAGACAGCTCACTGTGTGCGTGTGTGGGTGTGTGTGTCTGTGTGTGTGTGTTCGTCTGGTTTATGTCTCGGCGACGCTACGAATACACATGTATTTTCTAAAAAGAACACTGATATTTTTTTTACTCCTCTTTCAGAGCCTTGCAGACATTCATGCCTCCAGGACAATTTGGAAACAGTCAGTGATGAAAGCGTGGAGAATTAGTTTAAAAGCGGAGTTAGAAAATAAACACAAGTGCCAAGCTTTAAACATCTAACAGGGAACTGACACGGCAGTCAAAGGGATGATTAATCAGAGATGCAGGTAAACTCTGAAGGAGATGCAGAGATGCACGACTCGCGTTAGAGAATCTCGGCAGGAAAACGTTTTGTCCGGTCTTTATGGAAGCCTGCCCAAGAAGAGCGCCGTTTGAAAAAATAAAAATAAATCTAAAAGTTATGTGAGTAGTTTGCCACAGGCCATGAAAGAGGCAAGGCTAGCATGTTCAGGAAGGTGATCTGGTCAGATGAGACCAGAATTGATCTACATGCAGAAAAACAAAAACTGCACATCAACCCTTCAGACATCATCCTCACCATTAAACACGATGATGGCAGCATCATGCGTTGTGGAGGATATTGATGGGAAGATGGATGGAGATAAAGACAGTAAAAACCTATAGCACCGAGACGAGGTTCCTTGTTTGCACAGCTCTACAGATATGCAGCCGAAGCCACAGCATGCGCTCGGACGGTCTGGTCAAAGTCCACAATGCAAGTCTAGTCGAGAAACTTGGAAAAATGAGTTTTCAAAAACTTTGACAGCCCTTGAGCAACGACGCAGGGAAGAAAAGGTCAAAGTTTCAGTCTCAAGTTTTGCGAAGCTGCTTGAGACAAGGATGGTTCCACAAAGTATTTATATTTATACTTTCAAGCTTTTTGTTTGTGAACCCCCCCCAAAAAAATCCCTGTCAAAAACCATTTATTGTTTTCCTTGAACTTCAACATTATCCGCCACTTTCTGTTTGTCACGTAAAATCCCCCATGAATCCCATCAAGGTTTGGAAGCCACAGAATTCCTTGTTGTTTGCTTTGGGAAGGCAGCAGCAGCAGCAGCAGCAGCAGCAGAAGAAGGTTGACCAACAGATGGCACACTTACTCCTCCGTGACAAAAGCGCCAAACCCAACGCTCCGTCAACAGGTTTCTTTGCAGCAAGACACAAGAAAGACAAAGAGAGACCAGACACTTGTTATCATCTTTACCATCCTCCTCCTCCATGGTTGCAGCAACATGTCTGACGACGTCTGAGCGTAATTTAAGAAAATAAAAAAATAAATAAAAACCCCCTACAGAAACTCATGTATTTAGCTGTGTGCCGACGTAATTTTAAGCATTTTTCTTGCTGGTTGTAATTGCCATAATTACTGTTTTCCTGCTGCATTTCGAGCCTTTATTAAGTGCAGTGCCAGTAAAGCCCATCTCAGTTCAAATCCACTGAACAGGGGATTCAAACTGTCTTATCACGAGTCTCTCTTTTCAAACTCTGCCTTCTTCATGTATTCAGCTCAACAGATGAGGACACAGCACAAAAAAACAACACATGTGTACACGCAGGCATACGGGGGCAGATCACCGAGCAGCAGGTATAGCAAGCAAGCGTGTTGGATTAAAAATAGATCAGCTACTTCATGGAGAGTTTTATTTTATTTTTTATTTTTTTATGTTTTCCCGATTTATAATTCAGCAAGGCAAAGTGCTTGGCCTGTATCATCTGCAGAAGGCAGAATTTGAAGGAAAGAAAAAAAAAAAAACTATGGCACACCGGGACCTGTGACAAAAAAAAGAAGAAAAAAGAGAGAAGACAGATGATGGTGCGGATGAGGGAGGAAGGAGGTGGCGGATCGTGAGCTGGCAGAGAGGTTAGTGGTCAAGGATTCTAGGAAAAAACTAGAGATGATGCGGCAAAGAGATGAAGGTGCAGCCTCCTCCCCCGTCGATGACCAAGAGGGGAATTACCGACTTTTTTCTCCTGTAACAGATCAGAGGATGATGACACAAATCCAGCTCACCTGTGCATGTCCCAGCAATATTTGTATGTTTCAAAGTTAAGGGGTGTAAATTGATTTCTGCTTGAGTGAGGGGGGAGCAAACGAGAACCAGTGACAGAGAGAGGTGACTTTGTGCACTGGAAGTCCACCAGGTGGAAAATATTGTATCATCATCGTCATCATCATCGTCGTCATCGTCGTCATCATTCTGTTCTCTGGAAAATGTGGAAATGCTCAAACTCTTCTCTCGTCTGTCGCCTTTCTTCTGCTGCTGCCTCTTTACACGGCTGATCCAACTGAACTACTTGTGATGCTGCTAATTGCGCCAAAGATACAGCGCGGCCTCTTGCATGTATTTATATGTAATCTCTTGCATTGCATGTAGAATTACACAAAAGGCACACTTACGCATGCACACTCACACCCACACGAAGAGCATGTTTCCATTCTCTCCTGGCCATCCAGATAAATGCATATTAACTGTTCTAATTCACCAGTAAATTAACAACTCTGACCTCAATTAGGACGGTAATTGTAGCACAGACCGGCCCCTCCCACTCTCAGCCTGGCTTCTAATTGGTCCAATGCTCCACCCCTTCCTTCCTATCTCTTAGGGGCTCTCTATTCTTGGCTGGTTCAGTTTGTTTGCAACCTAAACCACACACACACCCACCCATACACCCACCCCACACACAGAAACTAAAAGAGCTCACCTGGAGAGACCGACTGATGAAATGGATGGATGAACAGATGCAGGGCTAAGAAAGGATAGACATATTGATGAATGGAACTGGGGGAGGAGGGGGTGTGGATGGATGGATGGATAAATAGATGGATAAAAGAATGATTAGATGATTGGATGGATGATTAATGCATTGATTGATGGATGGATCGATGGATGATTGGGTTGACTGACTGGATGGATGGATGGATATTCGATGGATGATTGGATGGATGGACGGATGATTGGATAGACTGATTGACAGATAGATGGATGTATCGATGAATCTAATCCTTAGACGATGCGATTGGGAATGATCTTTGTAAATATTAACATCTTATCCAGACCTGACATGCAGAAATCAATTTCCCTCCAATAGCAGCGGCTCCCGCTGCCGATATCAGAGGAAGGAAAGGAGAAAAAAAAACAACACGCTGGGCCAGGTTGTCAACAGTCAGGCCTTTTGGGATATTACGTAAAATTTACCTCATGAAATCCACTCATGTAACCTATAAATAAGTCAGCCCTCACTGTCGACTGAGCTCTGAAGACGCTCCTCTTGCTGAGATCAGTTAGAGTCTCAGACAAAAGGACGGGGGCGGCTGACGGCTGCCTGCTGCCCTTGGGGGGTCACATCGACTCCGAGAGACAAACTGTCTGCCAGCGTATACATGTGTGTGTGGGGGTGTGTGTGTGCATCAGCGTATGCATCCCGCAAATTGCACGGTATTAACAACAAGCGCGCAAAGCTGCGAGGCCCGATGGGACCTCCTCACCCAGCTGATGCAACTGAACTGTAATTGACTGCAACACAAAAGGTTATGTGAGTCGCTGGCAGCTCTTACCTGCACAAAACGAGAAGAAAGCAACTTAGTAAATCACAGCTGAAAAATGGCTTCTTTACCGGCGCTGAAATATTGACAGGACCCGCCACCACGGCTGTAGCCACATGCGTGCAAGCATGCATGCATGCGTGTGTGTGTGTGTCTGTGGGTGATTGGTTAAATGAAAAGAGATGTGCATCTGAGTGATGTCCTCCTTTCTGAATCCTCATTTCCTTTTCACATATCTGCTCCGTGACGCTCCCCCCCTCCCCACATCAAGCCGCTCTGCCTCACCTCATCCCAGCCCACCTCCAGTCCTCTCTCTCTCATCGATCTGTATTAGAAACAGGATATGAGGAACTATGCTATCTTATCACACATCAGAAAGCGGCAGAGAATGAGTGAGGACGAAAAGACAGAGTGCGTCTTGGAAGGCCAGGAGACGGAGGAGCTGAAGAGAAACTGAGGGAAGGGACGGAGAACAAGCAAGTGGGGAAGAAAAAAAAATCTTCATTCGTCTTCTGTTTTAAACACAGAACAAGTCGAGCACCGTGGGGGCCTAATTGGACTAACGATCGGGCCCAGATAAGACCTGTAGAAAATGGAAAAAGTGAATTAGGAAATAAATGAATGAAGCAAGCTGAGGCACGGTGGTTTAAGAACCGCAAAAGCAAAGGAAAAATAAAAAAGCTGCAAACTTATCTAAAAAAGTAAAAGTCAAGAGATGAATGTTAGAACCCAAAACAACTGTGCACCCTACGTTGTATCCCCTGACCAGAGCAGATGACCCATTTATCCCTCGCGGTGCAGATGGTGTAGCACCTTGCGCCGTGCCCTGCCCCTTTTTCCTGGACTGGCAGCGCGCCGTACGATCCTAACCTTTATCAGCGCGACAGGCCCCGCTGCTGCTGACACACGCTCCACGTAAAGATCCGTATGCCCCGATCCCCGCGTCCCGCCATATGCCCCAGCAGTGCCTTCACCTCCCAAAAATAAAAAATAAAAAAAGAAGCCAAACACGTGGCCCGCACACGCCAAAGATGCACATGTACACGGACACCTACGCTGGCATGAGCGACACATCCTGACCTCTCACTGTTCCACCTTGGATCAGCAGAAGGGAAGCCGCATGCGACGTGAGAGGGGACGGAGGGGTCAAGGAGCCGGCTTTGGAGAGGAGCCACGGACTCGACAGAGCTCCGCTAGCGGACACATATTCCGGAGATTTGTTTTTTTTTCTTTTTGGCTGAAACCTTGAGAGGATAATAATAATACAAATAAAAGGCAGTATAAAAAGTTTGCCTTTAACAAAGTGGCTGCACTTTTCCCTTAATGTTTATTGCTTTTATACACGTCTAAAAAAGGGATATAATATCATCAGCTACAGAGGTTTGCTTCACGGAAAAAATAAATAAATTAAAAAGCTGACAAATTTAATAAAAAAAAATGTCTGAAAGAAAATATTATTTAGTTGGACTTCTAATAAGATGCAACAATAGGGTACTACCGTAGTGAGAGAAATTCAATTATTTGGCGACATCAGCTTAAAATCCTTTTACAAAAGTAATTATGTGACTGATAAAACTCTTGATAAAGTTGAAACGGTTAAGTATTTCTCTTTAAAAACCCGTTGATATTAGAACGTGTAAAAACACGTTATAAATTTGGTCATTATATTTTCTAAATATTAGTGTCATTTTTTTTAACCGGACAATTATCACATTACTATATCTTCTTCTCACATGCAGCATAAGCAGCATGTGATTAAAAATGACCCAAAAACTGCATTTTTATTCTGCTCTTTATTTCTTGTAACCAGCTGCTACTGCAACTGATTACATATAATAACATTGCTAATAAATTACACGAGATTAAACAATTTTTACACTTTTGCTGTCAAACATCTAAAGTATTGCTAATATCTCAAAACAAACTGTTACTTACTTGGAATAACTTGCCAAATTACGCTAACAGAAGACTGTATGTAGACTACTCCACTACTAATAGCTCATTATAAACAGCTGTCTAAGGGTAATAATATAATTTAGTAATGGCATCACATTATGCAAAAACTACAATTTTGGTGTTGATAAATAGCTTATTGTGAGCAGCTACTGTAAACAATAACACTAGTAATTGCATAATATGAACAAAACTCAGGCACTTTACCCAAATGAACAACTGCTGTTAAAATCCTTGCTGCCACTGCAACTGTTGACTTGCTACAACTTTAGCAACAAACCATTCATCTGTTTTTGATATCCAACAAAAAGTTGTTGCTTCTCGGCCATTTTTATGTAGTTATTTAGTAGCAAAACGTTACTTAAATATCAGTTTTCTTTACAATCAAAGAAGTACCTTCATTGTTAACAATTAATTAAAAGCTGGTGCTACTAGGACATGACATGTAATTTAGCTAATCACTTAAAATTATTACAAAATTATGATCAAGTCGTTACTGTCCCATTGCCAAGCATATGCTATGCTAATAGTAAGACTGCACAAATGCTGCCTATATTTCCAATTCAACTACCCAGAGGAGTCAAGGTTTTATTTACGGCTCTACCTATAATAACTGTGACATTAATATCGATACATACTGTACCTACCAAAACAAACTCAGTCATTTGCTTTGAAAATACTTTGAAAGGCACTTTTAATACAATAGTTAGTAATATATGTATTATTTTGGATAGAAATGTTCATCTTTAATCTTTTTTTCTTCTCTCTCCCTGTTTCTTACACTTGACTGAGTTGCTCTGCTTAACCCAGCACGCGTGTGCGAGACCTCTGAGTTGCGGATCTGAATTTGATTATTATGTATTTACTTTGCTAACTGCACAGCTGTGAACGATAAAGCCATTAGCATGTTATTACGGGAAGGAAACGGTGATGGGAACTCGCCCGAGTGAGGCACTTCTCGCCGGGAGGAGCGGCGGGGCAAGTAAGCGATTGTGATCAGTCTGGAGCAACCAAGACGGCGGTGATGGATGGGAAGTGGTCGGCTTCAAGGCGTGAAGGTCACACTCGATGACAGTGTTTGTGCGCGTGTGGCTCTATTTAATCAACACACGGAGGAGGCGGGAGAAAGAGAAAGAGAGAGAGAGAGAGAGAGAGAGAGAGAAGCCTTTAAAAAAATAAATAAAATAAATAAATACGTGGTGTGAATGCACGCGCGCGCGGGGCCCTCTCATTCATCAGCGTCGACGGTGCCATGTTGGGGGTACACCACGGAGCCGGACAAATTCACCAGTCACACATTCATTTGAAACACTCCCGCAAAAGGTGACACCGGCGCCCGCTAGCAGGAGTTTACTCATAGAAGTCAAGGGCGCACCTGTACCTGTGTGTGCGTGTGATTGTGTGCATATGTATGGGAATGTGAAAACAGTCCACCCGGACTCAACTAGCCTGACAAGCCTGTCATCTATCACACCTTTTTTTCCCCCTTTTTTTTTGTTTACACACTCCGTCTTCCAAGACTCCTATTCTTTCTCCCCCCTTTATTTTGTTTTTTTTATCCTTCCCAACTTGTTTTGACGTAACTGCTTCTCTCCCCCCCGCCCCGTCCGTCCTCTGCAGTCTCCCTCCGTCCTTTCATCCCGCCGTCGTTGCCGTCCCTCTGTTCTCTGCTGGCTGTGATCAATTAGGAGACATTAGCACCACAGTTATTCCAGGTGACAGAAGCCCTGGGGAGGCCGCGTTCTCCTTCATCTCTCCTCTGTCTGCCTCTCCCCCTGGTTTCTCCTCTCCACACCCCGGCCTGTCCCGTCACTCACGCTACGCGTCCTCCTTCTTCTCATCATCATCATCACCACCACCATCTTCCTCTTCCGTCTGCAGTGCAAACAACACCTCCCTAACACTTGAGCAATCTTGCGACCTCACGGCTCAGGGAGCAGACAGCTGCGGATCAGCCCGCGACCCTCTCTCCGTCTGGCTCTCGGGGCGATCTGTCCTCCATTTCCTATCCGTGTTTACGCTCACCCCTGACCTCCAGTGTGCGCTTCATCCCTCTCTACCTCTCATCTCCCTCCTTTACATTCTCCGGGTTGCCATTCACAATGATGGACCCGTCTCCTCGCCTATATGCCAACCGTTCACCTGTATCCTAGCAACCACCTCTCCTTTTGGCAGGGGTCCTCCACGCGGAGCGAGCAAACAAGACGCCGAGGGAATGAGGAACAAGCGCTCTCGTTTATCCTCCTCCCTCCATCCGTTCAGTCATTCCTTCATACGTAAAAGAGGAAGGCCACACTCCACTGGAGTTTGGAGCGAGAAAAAAAGAAGAAGTACGTCTGCAGGTCCTCTCGAGTTCTCTGTAATGCTGTAATGATGGAACGAACAAACTCAGAGTTCTTTTTCTCTCTCTCTCTCTCTCTCTTTGCAGTGTATGTGTGTATGTTTATCTCAATCCCATGGCTCCATCTGAAGCAGCAGGGTTGTGCCTCAAAGAAGTGTTGTCGACTGTACACTTGAAGCACACCTTTCAGAAAAGTCCCTCGGCGCATCTGGGGAAGCTTCTTGGACAGATTATTTACAGTAGAGCATAACTGTGAAGCAAATCTAAAAGAACTGAATCCGTTTCCTACGTGTCGGCCGGTGTTTAGAGCTTTCCATCCGGGTTTGTGCTGGGGGGGGAGGAACCCCCACAGCATGATGCGGCTACCACCGTGTTTCATGGTTCTTAGTTGTGTCAATTATCAGATCAGGTTGAATTCAGTTGTTTGACTTCGACCTCTGTAAAAGCAAAACTGCACTTAAAGAATTGTGATGGTCGCTTCTTCCACTGTTATATATTCCATTAGTACTTTGTAGATGTGTCTTTACTCTTTCTATTTGATTCTATCTCATAAATTTATGATCGCCTGATGAACGATTGTATTATATATTTTTTCTGTACTATTTAGGTGGAGGCTTCATGTAGGCCCATTGGGATTTAACCTCTTCTCACGTTGTTATTATTTTCATTAATATCTTTGATCTGCATTTCATTTGTGCAAAATGAACTAAACTAACCAAAATCATGAATTTTCTCCCCTAAGAATCAATTTGCAGATAGATTAAAAAGTTTCTTTTGTCCAAATCACTTTATTGCTCATTTGTGTTGCGTTAATCTTCTGAGCTTCGATGGATTCCCAGGTTTTGATAGGTTTGTGATTACTGAACGTAATGGGTTGGACTGGATTTTATTTCGAAGTATCAGAGGAAGGAGGGAAGATGAACAGAAACACACAGAACTCTGATATTTATCTGCAAAAAAAAAACACTATTTCTACTAGTGGGCGTATCACGAAAAATCCCAAGGAAACACGTTGAAGTTTGCGGCTGTCGCATGACAACATGTAAAAAAAGTTAAAAGGGTGTACGAATACTTTTAAAAGGTGTGGATTTGAAAAATAAGAAGGAAAAGAAATCCAGACTATGAGGGGATGTGAAACATCGCGCGCGCACGCCAACACACACACACACACACGCACACACACGCCAACACACACACGCCAACACACACACAGTTTACGTCGAATTCCAGCGGAGAAGGACTGATGCGCATCGTGCGCACTTTCACGCACACAAAACAGGAAAGTGCTGCTCAGGCACATGTGTCCTGATGTAATTTATGAGCGGGCTCCTGGGCGGATGCCTCATAGGGGTCCTCTTCACGCTGCATGGCTCTGGGTGCTCTGCGCAAATCCCAGCAGCGATCGCCTGGGCCCGCGCACACCCACACACACACACACACCCACATGCATCGTACACAAACGTGGCACAAAGACAAAAAAAAAAAAAAAATAGAAACCCCTCCTGTCCCCCCCACTCCACATTATGAGTAGTGAACTCGCTGCACGATTAACGCTACAAAAAGCAAGGTAAACACAAGGGTTTCAGGCTTGGCAGCACCGCTACCGCTCTGTTCGGCACAGACAAAACATTTCCCTACAGTTGAACGGGGACCTTACAGTTAGCAACAGAGCAAAAGTAAAAATAAATAAATAAACAAAATAAGACAAAACCTTCTTGTTTCAGCCTTGTTCTGCCTACTGAGTTGTATCCAGGTGGACAATTAGGTTTGTTGGTAAAGCACAGATCTCCAGCAGATAACGCGAGCGAGAATGCACAGAAACTATCGGACGCGCTCGATCCTATTAAAAATGCAACAGTGTACTGTATTTAGATAGTCTGTTAGCCGTCTTGTTTGTGCTATAAATACACCTAATAATAAAGTAATCTCTTGGCTTGGCTGACAAGCTAATACTACTAATTATTAAGACAGACAGGCACTGCTGTTAAAAGGGTTTCTCTGGCATGCACACAAACCCTTATGCAATGTTACGAAAGAAAAAAAAAATTAAAATAAAATAAAGGCTGCAATTAGTCTTTGAAGCAGACACTCTCCATATTATTTCTCTAATTAAGTCTACGTTTAATAATTAGAATTATGTGTTTTGATGAAACAAACCATTTGTCATTGTTAGCAAAGATACTGTACGCTTCCAGAGAAGTGAAATATTCCTCTGGCCTTAGGTATCTGTGGGTTTCCTTCACCATCCCAGCGGCGGTTGTGTGGCTCTGTACGTGTCTGTCCAGTGCAGTGTGACCGGGCAGAGATCAGGAGGGGATGGATGTGTGTGTAGGGGTGTGTGTGTGCGTGCGTGCCCCAGGCCAGGGGCCTTGATCTGCCTTGGAGGAGGCACACCGCTCTCAAGGGCACTCCGAGGGGCCACACAAACACTCGCAAAAGTGGACAAGTTTGTGCGCAACCCTGCATATACGCGCGCATGTGTGTGTGTGCAAACTTGCAGTACTCATTATTCTTAAACTTTTCCACATTTTGTCATGTTTCTTTAACTAACGTTAATGCATTTTCTATTTGGGGATGGGGGTTGGGCTCTGCAGTATTAGAGAACGTTGCTTTGTTGTATTCACACACCTCATCCCGTTTCACACCCCACAGCCAAATGGTAATGCTGTTCGCATGCTGTCGCCCGTTGTCTTCCAGTCCACATGAGGTCAGCTCAAACTCTTTGATGCTAGAAAATCAATAGAAAGTGACTCCCCTATGTGACGCTGCGCCAAATCTCCAAAGACACAACAATTTGTGATTAGCCACTAGACTGTACACCAATCCCCCATTTAGGAGAGGGTGGGACTGGGTGCCACTCTATATGTACGTAATTCATGCAAATAAATGAGAAATGTTTTGCAAGGCCTGTCGTGGCCTTGCAAAGTGCATGACTTCTCCCTCTGCAGAGATTTTTCATAAAACAGTCAAGGACTATAAGGCAGCTAATTTGGGATTAGCATTCTGGTTTTGCAGTCTATCAAGTCTTGGACTGGACATTTCTTTATTATTTTTAAAATTGCCAACAAAAGAGTGGATGACCTAGTCAAAGCTCAGACATGAATACAACTGTGGCTACTTCAGCACCAAGCGTCGCATAAATCAGAAACGAAATATATTGAATTCAGTGGTCGCAGCATGACAAAAACGTGAAAATGTGCCGGGGTATGAATACTTTTGCGATGCGCTACATTATGATAGGCAAATTGTAGAGTACAAAAAGGTACGCTATAGGATTGTCTATAAATAATGTAAAATTATATTAATAATTAATGTGGAGTCAGTGAGGGGTTCTCTCTTTCTGCTGATGCCTCTGATTCCTATGATCCACCCATCTGTTGACGTTGGTCTCTGGGGTAAGAGGCCAATCAGGGGCTTGGTGTCACATCTGCCTCCTTTCTCACACACCTAATGACGCACACACACACGCGTGCGCATTCTAAAATAGACACACATATAGACGTACGTCTATATTTTCAAATCCTCCTTCTTTTGCCTCCCTCCCTCTGTCTCTCACACCGACGGATAAACAGCACAGGTCTGCATTCTCTCGGCCAGTGAAGGAGGTCAAAAAAATAAATAAATCCATGCCCACACATACTCCCACCTACACACACACACACACACGGCGCAATACTTTTCTCTTTCTTCCTGCAGATCCAGCGGTAGACAGGCATCAGATTTTCTTCCTGATGCGCTCTGAGTGTCTGCCATTCCTTCAAGTATCGCACGCTGGCTTCAGATCAGTGAAAAACATCCAGGTTCCTGCTGGGTCTGTTAGGATCCCCACTTAGACTGATACCTGCTCAGACAAACAGTCTTGGTTATTTCTGCGGTGTGTGTGGGCGTGTGTGTGTGTTTGTCTCAGTGGCTGTTTACCAGGACTGAGAGGAGGCCGAGGCATCTGTTGAGGCCGATTTTGACAGAGCGGCACAACAAAGCTAAAGCGACAAAAGCTCACACGCCCCAGACTCTGCTTGGTGTTTGTAGCGGGCCGTTAACTTGACACATTTTTTTTTTCTTCTTCTTCTCTTATTCCGGCGTGGGAGGGGAAAAAAGATAAAAGCAAAAGCTGAAGGATTGTAGGTTAGCACAACACAAGCTGGACCGAAGAACTCGAAATAAAAGAGGTGTTCAAGTGTGACAGAGGCTGGATTCTTTCACTTTTCCAGCATGTTGGTCATTTGTATTCAGTACCATCCGGCTACTGACACAACTGGTGTGTAAAAAGCCTTAAAATAAACTCGTTTTTTTTATTGTTTTATTGCCGCAGCGCAATCTCACACATTTTTTAAACAAATTTTTTCTTTAAGTTTACACTGTGTTACAAAAGAATATTTTTTGGAAGTTGTTTCAACTGAATTAGGACTACTTTGCACCACTGAATCCTAAAAATGACACCCATTTATCCCCAATCAGGTGAGGTTTTCATTCTAATTTGATTCAGATAAATCACATTTTTTTAATTTCCATTAATATTTCACATTCAAAAAAGGTTTTAGGAGGAAAAAAAAGTTCTTTAACAACTTGTTACAATTAAATGTTACAAACTTGGATGTCTGTAAATTGAGTGATGAGGATAAGTACATGCAAACTGAACATTACGTCTCCGTCTCTTTTCTGTCCTGATGGAGTCTCTCCTGCTCTTCACTCATTGATCCCAGATTCTCAAGGAACCGATCCAGATGGGAGAACAAGTGACACATTTTGATGCTCATGTTGCATCCGTTGCTCAGAAAGTTGACCTGATTGAGCAAAACCAATGTGATTTTTGGATCCAGCTCATCAAAATGACCCTAAAATAGTTGGAAAAAACCCCACAGACAATTCTTTGGCTGTTGACCAGTTAGTGGTTTATCCAGAGGAAAAAAAAATCAACACGCTAAGAAATATTTGTTTAAAAGAAAATAAACAATAAATGAATACTGTAAATATCACATGACTCAAACTTGAGTTTCTGTTAGCTGCTTTTCAAAATGGGTAAGACAAGAAAACATGCCATCCAGTCAACGCAGACGTCCTGAACGGCACGAGGAAAGTCGCTTCGCGTCTAAACTTGCTCAGATCTGCAGTCACTTTGCTTTTTAGTAATTACATATGACGTATTTTGTCATGAAAAACAATATGTTGTAGCCACTGTGAAGTATGGTAAAGGACCTGTGATGCTGTGGGAAAGTTTCTTTCTTTAAAGGCTCAGAGAACCTTGTTAAAGTGAATAGTATAATGGACTTTTTATGAAACGATGACATTCCACATTAATATCGGGTGGAAACAGTGAAAAAACTGAAAACGGGACATTATTGGGTCTTTCAGGGCGATAAAGACCCACAGTGCCAGAAGATCTAGATGGACTGTTCTAAGATGGGTTGCCATCTCTCTCACTAGCTGCGTTTCCACCGATCATAAAATTGTGGAAATTGGAATCACGGAAATAAATTTGCTTAATGTAAACGCGCCGATTTTGTAAAAACTGAAGATTTTCTGCTAAAACATTTTGCTGCTAGGATGAAGTGGTCTTTCGGTTGTATAGAAATTAGTGTACTTTGCAAAAGTGAAAATGGAAACACTGTTTTTCGCCCATCATGAGTCACGTGATCAACAACCGAATGTTACTACAGGCAGAAAAGACATAGAAGACAACAGGAAGCGGATGGAGGATGATTGATTGGCATGTTTTTTTAACCACTTATCGTGAACAAACTTATTCACGTGTGATTTTAATTGTGTTTCCTATTTAATGGAAACACGATAATTGCAAAATTGTGTTCTTTTGACATTAGAGGAATATCAACAACGTGTTGCGCACATTTGTAATGAAAACTCAGCTACAGTATGCAAATCTAAATGCTGTACAACTGGCAGAAGGAAGGTGAACAAAGTGGTTCTTGCCATTAATTATGCAGCACCACTGAATTTGTTAAAAACACTTATTACAAAATGCAAGATAGCTTTTGTCATTGAATAAATGTTCTCAAACTAAAGTACATTTTCTATTTTAATATGTAAGTCGGATTTGGCTACTGCTATAAAAATGCAGTAAAACTTCATTTTACACGTTGAGTGTTGAAGTTGCCACTCACCAATGAAGTAGGACAGTAAGATGGCCAGCAGGGCAGCGGCTGCGATCGCCGTAACTGCCGCGCATTTCCAGCTGCAGTATTTGGACGGCTTCTTCAGCTTGAAGGCTGAGCGAGAGAAGGTGTTCCTCGGCAGCAGGCGAGGCGGCGGAGAGTACACCGTCCCCGACGTCAGCGGGTATCCGGGGGAGGAGCTACTGAAGAGCGGGGTGGTCCCTGATGACGTCTTGAACAAGAAGTGCCTGCGGAGACGTCAAGGGGAAAGACAGTGACACATTTAACAAGTGGAAATAGACTCACGTGTGAGTTTCCATTCAGTTTTGTTTTCAATCCGACAAGCGTATTTGTGAGGACATCCTTGAACTGCGTCTCTGGTGAAGCTCTCGCTTTGACCTCCACTTGATACAATCTTGTTTCTTTTGCCCTCGTTTTTCTCCTCTTCGCCCTCACTTATGATGTGTCCCGTCTCTGCCCTTAATGGCTGGACAGGATCAGGACTGCAGCGCTTTCTTCTCTTCCTCGTGGTCCAGGTAGGGGTCAGAGTTCAGAAAGAACATCAGAGAGGGATCTGAGCCCCCATCCTTTCACTCAACATCATCTACTATCCTCCACTTTCAGTTTGTGCGTATGCTCACACATTGAAACTTCTACAACTATACTTATATTGCCTTAGTGTGTTGTAGCCCACTTGTAATTAATCACCTTATTGCTCTGTTTTATACATTTTAAAAAAATAATTTAACCTTTTAAAGAAAAGCAGCGGTCACTTTTAGAGGTATTCCACATTTAAAATCTTGTAAAGAGACAGTGAAAAGAAAGGAGGACAAAAACACGGGTGAAACCTTTTTGTGTCATCTTTTGCAACGCGCCCCCGCAGCGCACATGTGGAGAGGCCGTGGGCCCCCTCCCACATCCATCCCCACCTCCACGCACACACAGACCTCAGGTGGTACGACAGAACAGAGCCCTCAGGTGAGTGTGACATATCACAGGAGGAAAGGTCACCTCCCTGCCTCAGAGACGGAGTAAAAAGGGACTTTGCCTCACAGTGTTTTGAGGAAGTTGTCTTGTCTTGCTTGTCCCCCTTGGGATCGTGTGTGAAAGTGAGAATATGCGTTTTTCATCAAACCCTCTGAGTTTCCTCTGACCTTGGGGATGAGGGCTGTGAAGGGGAAAACACTGCGTCGAGTTTCCTTGCTTGAAAGGCAAAGAACAATATTGTCAGAGCTAATGAGTCATTTTTGGTTTACTTCAGAGTATCTGCATTATCTCCGTTGGGCTCGCCTAAAACTTCTACATGCCTCCAAGGGTAAACATGTTTTTATTCGGTGCCCTCTTTAGCTTCTAAAAAAAAAATATATATATACTCGTCTTGACACAAAAAGCTATAATCTTCAATAAAATGATGACTTGATGTGTTTATTCATCCTGTGGGAAATCCAAATATTCCATGGCATGTGTGTTTATGTGGCAAAAGATGTCTTTCATTCAATTGCTGAGTCTATGAGAAGGAAGTACAAGTCTTGGTTTCAGTCTATTCCTTTTGTGGTAAATTTTCGGTTCGTAAAATAGGGTTTTATTTGGTTGTGTTGTTTTTTTAAAGAAATAATAAATCTGAATCTGAATTCATAAAAATTACACATACATGGTCAAGATTCGTTAGTACTTTACAGAACACAATTCTTTAGAGAGAAAGGATGGGAGCCAGTTTGGTCTCTTTCATTGTAAGCATCAGTGGAAAAGATGAAAAGCATTTAGATTTTTAGAGGCAACCAAAATTGATCGGATCAGAAAAAACACCTTCCATAAACTGTAGATATATATTTTTTCCAAGCACATGATAGAAAAGCCATCTTTTTTTTAAAATAAAGCAGCTAAGCTCAATGAGGATGCAGATGATAAAACCCAACATATACATATACAGCTCCGGAAAAAATTAAGAGACCATTTCAAAATGATCAGATTTCTTATTTTACTCTCTATATGTATATATTCGAGTAAAATTAACTTTGTTCTTTATTCTATAAACCACTAAACAACATTCGAAATTCTGAGCAAAAATGTAGTATTTATTTGCAGAAAATGAAAAATGGTCAAAATAACAAAAACGACGCAGTGATTTCAGACCTTGAATGATGCAAAGAAAACAAGTTCACATTCATTTAGAAACAACACTAACATTTTATCTCGGCAAGAGTTCGGAAATCAATATTTGGGAGTTGAATTTTGGTTTCAGATTATGGAGTTAACAACGTAAAAATACCTTGATTGGGCCTCTGCTGCTATTGTACGTGTCACTATTTCTACTTTGAGTGGCAGAAAATAGAGAAAAATGGTTTCTTTTTCTCACAGCCCTACCTTACTTCACTTGCTCTGTGGGAATTTCCAAACAGAAGAGCTAAACCCTAAACTTCTTGACTCACTCTTGGTAAAGAGATTCTCATAACTAGAATGAGTTATGAGGGCTCCGAGTCTCTTTTTCCTCTCCGTCAACTGGATTTGTCACTCTTCTCCGCCTCCAGTCCAGGACTTGTGACTCATGTCTGCCTGAATGTGTGTCAGGGCTGTCCTTTTTCTAATGCAGCCCACTGTCACTAGAATTCAGACTATTGGCTGTCCTTTGAGAAGCAGGGAAACAGAGCTTATCTCTGCTTTGAGCCCCTCCGCTCCCCCCTATCATTTTGATGCCTTTAATCACCGCTGTTAACAAAACAGAGAGCCTGTGTGTCTTTTTTTTTTTCTTTGCTAAAAACAGGTAATGGGCTCCGAGCATGAAGATTTGTTTTGGGAGCACTGCTCCACTCTCTCTATCAATTATTCAGTCTGTTGGTGCTGGTCCTCCTTCTCCCACTCTTTCTGCATTTTATACCACTGATTGTTGGATTGCTGTCCCCCCGGATTCCCCTCCTTCCCCGTTACCTGACATACCTGTCAGGTGTGTTGCATGAGAGAAAAGGGGAGAAAGGAGGAACAAAAACACACCTGACAGACGGAGGCACGGGGAGCATGGGGAGACGGCAGGTAAAGGAAATATGATGTTATTGTCTAAAAATACCCCACCCCTCACCCTTTTTTATTATGCATGCAAAATTCATATATGCTGCCAAACGCAAGGATGCACATACGCGTGGGGTGTGCGCACAACAAAACGCGCGCCCACTTTCCCCAAGGTCAAGCAGCTTGTGTCTGCTTGAACTCATTTTCACAGCCATTGAAGCACTCTGTGATGGCAAGGCCGGCGCTAATTAATTACAATCCTCCTAACGCGCGGCGAGCGAGCCGGCGAGCCGCTCGCATTCTGCGCGACACAATGCATGCGATTTTTGATGTGCCGGTATGCATTTGAACTCGCCCAGCGAAATCGTTTCAGTCCAAGGCTTTGTTGTTTGTGTGCAGACGGCGCTCGGCGAGCCTGTGTGGGATGGGAATATGTCTACGGTCCGCACTAATTATGAGCAGGAATGGAAAGTGTCTAATGTGCTCTGGGGAGGTAATTGACATTGATTTATGTTGCGGACGGCAATGGAGGGGTTCTATCATAGCAGGCAGCCAACAATCACAGCTCTGTATCATTAGGCAAGGGCTGGGCTGTGTATTTATGCGTCCGTGTGTGTTTTGTGCATCTGTTTATTTATTTAGCCTATTACATTTTTTTCGACAGTGGTCCAGTATGGAAATGCCACACATAATTAGAGAAAGCTGACAAGAGACCCCTACCTCCCAGCTCCGGCTCCCCTCGCGTCTAACTCTTTAGACACACAAATACTCCGAACAAACAAAAACCTAAATCACACACTGACAAACATTTACACTGAGATCTAGAGGTAAGCACCCACGCACGCACGGGCGGCACAAATTTGTGCGAGTTTTCTTCCGCCGGCTTGTCCTGCTACGGCAGCCGGAGGTTTAATTTGCATCCCCGCTGAGCAACAAGTGACGTAAAGGAAGGAAGATGGAGATGGAAGGCTACGCACTGGAAGACGGGCAGAGAAGAAGAAGACAGGACGTGTTTTTTTTTCTCAGCCCCACGCCTCCCCCCCCAACGCTACGTCCCATCGAGAGAAAACGAGGACCTGGACAATTAACCACCGAACAGAGAGCATGCTGGGTAATTAGCGGCAAGTCAAAGCTGGCATTCCCCCTGAGCGAACACACACACACACGCTTTTACACAGCCACGGAAACACGGCTCATTTTCTCAGCTCTGGCTAATACGAGGATGGCAGCCTGAGACGCATCAACACATGTCAGATGTAGAGAACAATTAAGGGAGGTCGACTTGTTAAGGGAGTGGCCATGAAAACACTCGGATCTGAGAATTAAACACAAATCTCTCTGGGAGGGGAATATGGTGGAGGAAACCGCTGACAACTGTTACCTTCTGTAATTACAAAAAAACGAGAGAGAGGAAAAACAACAAAAGATACGAAGAAAAAAACCCCAAAACAAGCGGAAGGTGAGAACTGTATGAGGGATGTTTATTCAGATGATGCTATTGACGACAGACAAAAGCCAAAATGTGCTGCCTGTCATGGATTGGGTCTCCAGACTGAAAGCCCTGACGTACTTCATTCAATGTTACAATTTCCATCAGGAGTTACTGACCATTTGCAAGTCTTGTTAGTATAACAGCTATTTAGTGAAGAATTGTACAAATAATTCCTCAGTTTCGTCAGTTGAGTTCCTCAAAAGGTATTCATGTCTCGTCTAGATACAAAAACCGTAGAGAGGCAGCGGATTAGATGAAGAGAAATGTTGACAATTCTGTCTGAGGGCACGGCAAAAACCTTCTGACCAATCTGAAGACACTTTGAACAGAGGTAGTTCATTCGGGTGACGGGAAAAAATTTTGGTCTACGCAAAATGTGAGTCGATTTTGGAACTTCGGATGAAGTCCTTTGGTAGTGCAGAGCAGGGCGTTGGGTTTGGGAATGACAGGGTCTTATTTAATTTAAATTAAATTTTTTTTGCTTTTTGCAGATGATGTAGTAATGCTTGCATCTTCAGGGCATGAACTTCAGCATGCACTTGAGCAGATCGGAGACGATTGCGAAGCGAGTGGGACCAGAGTCAACTCCTCCGAGGCCCTAAAAGCCCGACCGGAAAAAGGCAAATCCCACCATGCAGTTCTACTGTGGAGAATTTTAATTATCTTGATGTCACGTTCACAAACGATCGGTCAGGAGATGAATAGATAACCCGAGGCCTCTTCTGCAAGAATGCGGGTACTGTTCTGGTTTAAAACAGCTGAGCTAAAGAGCTAAGCTCTCGTTTTGCCCATCAATCTCTGCTCTCCCCCAGTGGTCATAAGACATGGATCATAACGCAAAGAAAGGCATCTTGCAGATCAGCAGCTGAAATGTCCTTCTCGCAGGTCAGCTGGATTCAGAGACAAGATCTCTGCTGCATCTCTGCTTAAAAAAAAAAAAAAAATCAGTAGATTTGGTTCTGTTCGGGATGCCTCCTGGATCCTTCGAAGGTTTGCCAGGCAAGTCCCACTGGAGGAAGGCCACAGGGTGGACCAAATACATGCTGGAGGGAGTATAAATCCCTTCAGGTCACTGCAGGGGCTGCACAGGATACACTAGAGAGAGCTGACGAGGAAGATTTCTGTGTTCCCCTACTGGACCTATTACCTCTGCAGCCCACTTTTGGAAAAGGAGATCACGGATGCATAAAAAAATAAAACTATGAAAAGCAACTATCAATTTCATTTGATCAGGTTTCCAATAACTCACTCCATAAACCCAACAACTGGCCAATGCCCAGACTATTAAGAATAGATTAGCAGGTTCAATCTCTCTTGAAACTTTGTTGCATAACTTGTAGTTTATTGGCTCTAGATCAGCATAAGTTGCTTGCTTTAAAAGAAGAAAAAAAACAAAACAAGGCATGTCTACCCCTGTGCCATAAACTAAAAGGCGGTTAATTAATGCGTGACACATGATGATTAAATGCATGACTTAATCCAGAATGTGTCATGAAACTGCTCTTCCTCGACAGATGATTAAATCACTGACCTTTTGTGATTAATCTGCTGTTAACATCAGACTCTGACTCATGGAATGTAAATCTACAGCTATGTATGGCCAACATTTGAATAAATTTCACATCTGTCTCTCTGCTGCTTTTGGTAGTTGGGAGGCAGTGCGGACGTCATCTCGCTCAGTGCCGGCGTCGCGACTCTCGGCGTGTGGACTGGGAAAGCTGGGGATCAAAACAGCAACTGTCTGGGAAAAGAAATGCACCTTTCTCAGAAGCCGACCTCCAGCTGACCAGCTGTTGGACAAGAGAGCAAGGAACAATGCTGTGGTTACTGCTTCCTAATATTGAAAAGCCCTTTGTTTTCTCTCAAAGATATGAAGGTAACTCTCAGTTATACAAAAGCAACGAATAACTGTGGCTCAAACGTCTGAATGAATGTGACTCTATTGTAAAAAGTGCTTTAATTGCCCAAACCATGGCAGAGCAGATTTAAATGATGTATAAACTGAGACAACCATTTGTCACTTTCAGTGCTGAACAGTGTCTGCTTGGAGCTTAGCTAAAAGGCTATTTCACTGGGGATTTTTTTTTTTAAATTTCTGAACATCCATACGTTTATCTTTATCTTCACTGGTCAACCTGCTTGAGTTCTCACTAAAACCAGAAAGATAGAGCACATCATCCCAGTCCCAGCTCAGAGAATAGACTTCAAAATGTTAGTTAGTCTGGTCAGTTTGGTTATTTAAGAGCTCATGTAAAATGGTGGTAATTTGCTTTCACTTTTGAAAATATGTTCATGATAAATATAAACAAGTGTTTTTCAGTGTAGATACAAATCCGTACTGCTGCTGCACTGGTTATGGTCTCAAGCATAAACAGATTCGCTTTTGGCATTAAGCTAGAAAAACAAAAAACTTTAAAAGAGAATGCAGTTGGAGGAAAACAAATTTTTTTTCCCGATTATTAGAGGAGCGGAGAAGAAAAGCCGAATATTAATTTTAAAGCAAACGTTAAGAGAATGCAAGGTCATACTGTTAATAAGCGTTGCATAACGTTAAGGAGTAATGGCTGCACATTACAGGAGCGGCTGCACAGCTGAGAATAAATCTTTTCTCGATCCTTTCCCACAGGTTGGATCTTCTCCCTGTCGCCTCAGTAATGCATTTGAAAGTAACCCACCCTCCCTAACCCCATCCTCCGCCGTTCTCTCCAGATAAATTGAGATGCTGCAGCCTTCTCGGGGAGCTTATTTCTCCCTTAGACTTGTGGCCCACAGTGGAGTGGGCAGTGGGGTGGGGGTGCTGGGGAACGTCCTGAGATCACAGAGAGAGATTGAACCTGGCATCAGCGAGACAAAAAGGCTCCGAGGGACCAATTGGAAATCAGGTGCTTTCTCACAAAATGCTGCAACACATGTATACACATGTGCACTCGCCCTCACATAGAAAAATGCGCTCTTCTCCTCTTTTTCTCATTCTGCCTTACAAACACACACGTACGCACACCCTCGATAGCGGGAGCCATCTATAGTCATTTATCTCACACTGGTAAATGTATCCATGTTCCTCGGTTCCCAATCTCCCTCCTCAGCCTTTCTATCTTCTCTCACACACACTCCCCAAAACAATCTCCTTCAATCACCACTTCTCTCAATTTCTTTGCCTCTCTCTCCCCCTCTTTATCTCTCCCTCCTCTACCGTAAACCCTTTCTTTCTACCCCCACTTCTCCGCCGACTTATATTTCTCTGCTATCTTCCCGCTCCCCCGATCGTCAATTTCTATCTCTCTCCGACTCTGCCAGTCATCCGAGCCCTAGAGTGCTCTTAGGTGATCAATCTTCATCCTCTCAGGGCTGTCAAAGTATTGGGTCAGGCCGCACGTACATACACACACCCACACACACGCACGCACGCTTTCACCACAACGAGTGGACATCAAATGCCAGGATTTACATATGATCACGACAGGGGGGCCCAGTCTCAATCGCTGGGAGCACACATGCTTGGATGTAATCACACAGTAAACACAAACGCACTCAATCACATGGCAGTGGCTCCCTCACGCGAGCAGGTTGCTCATCATTTCCTATAGCTGCCGGTTGTAATGAGATGGAGGACGCCTACTGCCAGCGCAGGGTTGCTGTGACTTTTTGGCTCTGCGTTGCTGGCTCCGACCCAATCACAAGCTCCAGCAGCTCCAGACATTCCCTTCTCGTCCTCCGTCGCAGCCAGGACCACCGAGCGGCCGGGGCTCGATCCAGGCCGGAGGGCGGAGCTCTGGGCTCCATTCACAGCGGCAGGCTCCGAGCCAAGCCCAACGCCGCCACCTGAGCATGGACAAACACTGCCTCTGAGGGAGCACGGCCACTGTGAAGTGGGCAATCGTGTACACCCTCGGAAAGACAAAAAATAAATTAAAAAAAGTAATTCATACTTCAGTTTTGTTTCAGCAGAGGCCACTGAACTATTCCTGACAGCAGAAATGACAGATAAAACTGGAACTCCTCGCAAGATCCCGCCCATCACCACGCGCCCTCCCACATGGTGATATACAAATCTGTATCTAAAACTCTACTCCATTAGCAAGATGTCATCAATCACTCTGTAATACATTTTTGTAACTGCTATCCGTTTTAATGCGCACCATTGACATCTATACTCACTTGTAAAACGCTGCCATCACTCCATTCAAGCAGATTAATAAACTGGTACAAATTAATCTACAAAACTATCAATGGCAAAACCCCTCCATACCTTTGCCCTCTTATCAGTATTTCCAACGATACTCCCATTTTATGTTTTTATAAACTCATCACTCTGATGGATCTAAGAGTTCCTACATCCTGAGGCCGGTTCTCGTTTCATTTTGCGGCACCAAATGATTGGAACGACTTGCAAAAAATGGCTAGAGCTCAGTACGTTCACATCCCAGTTAAAACCACAGCGTCTGATTAATGCAGCTGTTCTTGGAAACTGTTCATATGTGGATTATAATACATTTGGTCAGTATGAATATGGTTGTACTTTTATTTTTTTCTATGATGTATGATATTCTGCTGTATCATATTTTAACGCTTTCTGAACAGGTTGTTGTTGAAAATGAGAATTTATTTTCCATCAACGTACCCGGTTAAATAAAATAAGTAAAAAAAAGAAAGAGAAAGAAAGACAGAAAAAGTCTCCGAATGATTTGCGCATCCCCACGGCAACGCGGGTCCTGATAAGCAACTGTGAGAATCGTTTTTTCTTTCCTAAAAGGTGTTCTTGTTCCGACACCGTGCCTCTTTGCCGATCAAGCATAACAACACACTGCTTCAGCACTGGCTGAGCTTTGGCCAGATATCAGTGTGGCTGAATTAAACATGGCCGGGCCTCATAAATACTGCAAGGGGCCAGCACTCGGGGGAGCTTATCTGGACCCATCAGAGCTGGAAGCTCCAGTGCCCAGCAGGAGAAACACAGCTACGCAGCTTGCAGAGCAAAAACGTTAAGAGACGGGCGGCGAGCATGCTAGCAGGGAGGACGGCAGCGTCCCTCGAACTGCGTGCCTCATGAATAGTAATACCCCGCATGAATGCTCTGTTTGCCCAGTAAGTGTTCTTTGTACACTGGCAAAGGCACACGTGTAGCGTGTGTGAAAATGGTTTGTATTTCCTGCCAGCTCACTCCAGGTAGCATGCATAATGGCTTTGATATGCGTAGCTTTTTGTGTCAGGCTTTGTGACGGGGTAGAGAGTGCTTCCGAGCGACACGCTCAGGAGTCACTTCCTTTTGTGATCCGGGGGCTTGCGTACGAGAGGTTCCTCTGTGAACAAAATTGGGTAAATAATCATTTAGAAATTTCCCTGTGGGGTGTTAGAAAGGAGAGCCAGGCCTTCTGGTCTCCCTCCTGACCCCTGAGTTCATATCATCGGTGCTGCAGCCACTTGTGATGGTTCTCACACCTGTTTACTTATTCACGTTTATGCACAGCATTTTGTCATGCTACGACAAAAAATGCTTATTTTCGAAATAATTGCATGTGATAGACCATGGGCGTCAGACTCATTTTCATTTCGATGTATCCCCAGGGAGCCGATTGTGGCAGAAGATTTTGATTAAACTAACAAACTGTTAAAGTATTATAGCTTTCACTGCATATTTCTTAAATTCAAGTGATATTTTTGTGGCCCTCTAGAATCATGAGGGCCACGTAGTTAGTTGTTAATCCTCAACCTCATTCAAATTTGCTTAGCGCACATTTTTAAAGTTGCCATGTCCACAAATTCTCCCACCTGAGCTGTGGATCTCTGCAGCTCCTACAGAGTTACTTTGAGTGTCTTTGCCGGTTAGCTCTGTCCTTGGTCGGCCGGTTATTTTAAAAAGATACTGGGATTAAATGAACACAGGCTTTATGTACTAAAAGGTTTCTGAATTGACTGCACTTATTATTATTTTTTTGCTAAGTACATCTGCACTTCTTTTTGTTGTTTTATTGCAGACATTACATTAACACTGGCAGTTGCAATATGACAACATGTGAAAAAATTCAAGCACATTACTTTCGTTAAGAGCAGCACCGTTGTCAGGAACTGCCATATTACCGCAGTCCATCCTTTCCAGAGCTTGGGCCACGTTCTGCATAACTTTGCTCTCAGAGTTTTGTGATAACTTTGCAGCCTGGTGTTGTCTGGTGTGTTTTAAATGGTATGGATTTGTACCGCAGCTGACACGGAGTCTGCAGCTCCCTCCTTTGCATAGTTAGAAATTAATATTGACTGGAAAGTTCAAAGAAGAGCTTTCATCTTAATTGCGTCACACCTTTCAATTTTTTATCACACGGGCTCTGCTGGATTTTAAACGCTTTCTCCAAGACGTTGCGAAATACAAATTCACCTGTTCAATAAACCCGTTTGCGTGGTGCAAACTGCAAACTCATTTTAAGCCCCCCCCCAAAAAAAAGTTAGCTTGCACTTAGAGAGCTAGTTCAGAAGGGTTCGGAGGAGACAGTGTTGCTATGAGGCCGTCTTGTTGCCAATTAGAGTTACAGTAGCTCTTAGCAGTGTCTGCTAGAACCACATAGAGGTTTTTAAGTGTTCTTTGGCAGCATTTTGTTAAGTTTGGATGAAGAATTATAAAGCAGAATGTACTTGTTGAGCTAAAATGTCTTTAACCTTCAGTTTGTCACAACTTAATACCAGGAGTGGAGCCACACATCCAGCTCAAAAGTCCAGATTAGTTTTAGTTACATTTTGAGAAAAGTAGGATTTTCCTCTTTTGACAAAGAAAAGGAGTGGACTGATAAATCACAACCTGTGCTTTGAAGACTCTGTAATGTCAGAATATTTCTGTCCAGTTTTGTCTGTACTGTATATTTCTGCTTTTAATGTTTGTTTAATTCTAAAGTGGTCCTAATAAATAGTAGGTTTATTCAGCTTAGGTTTGATGAGTCTAAGTAGTTCAGATCTTGAACTAAGGATGATAAAATGTGGTTCAGACTCATTACAAAAAAGGTGAAAAGGAAAAACACATTTTTGCCTGTGATTGATAGAAGGTGTCAGGTGTCAGCTCCAACCTTCATTATTGGCTGACGGTCAGTTGCTGCATTCTTACACTTTTTATTTTGTTTCCTTTTTTCCTACTGAGAACCTAAAATGCAGTTGGTAGAGGCATCAATGTTTTTGTTTCACAACATGCAGTCCTCATTAAAACTGTCAAAGTCAAAGGGCAGCTCAAACAATTCAATTCTCATTTCACCCTTATGTATTAATAAAGATGCACTAATCAATTTTTGTTGGGGGGGTTGGGGAGTGCTTTCAGACAACCAGTTTTGTAAATCTTCTGATTGCGATTTTCCTTGGCAAACTACAAGAATATATAAAAATAGATTTAAAAAAAAAACGTAGTTTTTTCCTTGTCTTCCCAGTGTCAGTGGTCTTTAATTATTTCCACGAGAAGCAGAGGAGGCACCACAGCATGTGTGTGACGAAGCAGATGCTGTAAAATCAGCCTTTACGTTGTCTACTTTAAGTCTCACTCTCTCTCGTTCTTTCACAGCCTCAGTGAACCGTAGGCATCTCTAAACGTGTAGAAAAGTTTTCTTTTTACATTTCTGCATTTACTGTGGTTTCATTTGTAAACACCTCCTCTAGGCTAACGTTTGCTAAAATTACAAACTTTTTTTTTTCACTCAGTGGCAGCATCCACACTGAAGAGTGTTGAAGTCGGTGTGGGGTAGCAGTGGTTACATATCGTCACCCTCCTAAGATAATTGGCTTTTGTATTTTTTTTGCCAAATAAAATCACCCTCTTTTTATTGCCAAAAGATAATTTAGGCTAAAAAAAATTGCTTTTGGTAAAACAAAAAGATTACCGATATGGTGCTTTCACTGACTAGTAAATGATCAGATCTTTGAGTTTCTGACTGATCAGTCGGCATTTAAGTAAAAAAATAAGCTGAAATTCATCTGATCAACAGCCAGACAAGGTTGATTCTCCTGATATACTGACTGTTTTTAGCAAACGTTGCCCTGTCGGCTGCAAAAAAAAAACAAAAAACAGAAGAATAAAATAATACACATTGATCATCCGACCTGGTTTCCAACGGGACGTTGCTGTTGAGCACCCAGCTGTCCTGTAGCTGGACCGACTCCGGGGTGGTGGGTCCAT
This sequence comes from Xiphophorus couchianus, assembly GCF_001444195.1. Lineage (NCBI taxonomy): Eukaryota > Metazoa > Chordata > Actinopteri > Cyprinodontiformes > Poeciliidae > Xiphophorus > Xiphophorus couchianus. The sequence continues at coordinate 23,242,086 of NC_040250.1, read as the reverse complement.
CTCCGGTGCCCGGAGCCGGGGCGTGAATGGGGTTCCGTCCCCCCCTCAGTGTGTTTCTGTTCAGGCTGTTTGCAGACTGGTGGGACAGGTTGTGGTGGTTGTGTGGAGGCGGCAGTGGAGGCTGCAGCGTGGACTGACTGTGGTGGTTGGAGGCCCCTGGAAGACAGAAAAAAAATTTTTAAAATGTTACCAGAATTCTGAATGAAATCCAGAGATTATATTCTCCAAACTGGACACGTGCAAAATTACAACTGACCTGTTATTCTACAGGTGTTCATTCATGTAGGTGAAATATAAAACTCTCGGGCAAATTAACACCCAATTATGAAGTATTTTTCAACAATCATTCAGACAAGGTGTCATATTGTCAAAACAATCGCTAACTCACGCCGACAGACGATTGTAGCAACAAAGACACGTGAGAACTTGATCTCCTCCTATTTCCTTTCACAGTTTCGATACTCCATTCTTTTTTTTCATCCCCCCATGAACTCTTCCTCCCCCCTTTTCCTTTTATCCCCTCTTTTCCTGCCCGGCGTTTCTTTGTCACATCTTAGCGGACGCGCGCGTGTGAGTGTGTGTGAACAATATTAGAGCACTCAGCGCTGCATGCGCCCTCATCTCTTGCTCTCAGACTTGAGGGAACATGTCAGCTTGAATCCAATAGCAGCCCCCTCCAACAATGAGCTAATGGACTGTTGAGTGAGGGAGCTGAAAAACAAACCGGCATGACTCAGACAAGAACACCCATTCACACATCACCTTTCTCCCTTTTCCCTCTCGCTAAAGCGGCGGCGGGGCGGGGCGGGGGCTTGGGGAGGCTTGTGCCCATCTCCATTGTGTGTGTGTGGTTTGCTCAGGAAAATCAATAAACCACATACTATACAGTATAAGAGGCAGCCCGACACAATTGCCTCACTTCACAGGCTCTAGCGAGCGTTTTGTTTATGCGCTCGGACTCGGAGCACAGCTGGCCTGAATTAGCTTAAAATGTACGCCATTAAAAAGGCCCCTAAAGAGAGCAACTCCAGCACAGGATTCCTAAGCGCCTAATATTGAAGTTCTGATGTTTCACGCCAGAAATCTTCACTCTGGGTCGTTTCTTAAAGTATAAACACAAAATTTGTTTATATTTTCTCGACCGTTAGTCTGCAGATGTGTAACATGGGAAAGTACTGACTTTAAAGGAGGGAAGGAAATATTAGGAGGATGGATGGATGATAGATGGATGGACAGACGGTTGGATAGAGGGTTGATTGGATGTATGAATGCATGGATGGATGGACAGATGGAGGGATGTATGAATAGATATATGGATGGACAGATGGAGGGATGTATGAATAGATATATGGATGGACAGATGGAGGGATGTATGAATAGATATATGGATGGACAGATGGAGGGATGTATGAATAGATATATGGATGGACAGATGGAGGGATGTATGAATAGATATATGGATGGATAGATGGATGGACAGAGGGATCCATCAAACGACGAATTGATGGATGGATGAATGGATGGATGAACAGATGGATGGATGTATGAATAGATGTATGGATGGATGAATTGTCAGATGGATCAAACGATGGATTGATGGATGGATGTAGAACTAACAGAGAACTTCAAAATAGAACTACATAGAAAATAAAACCTCTTCATCCACATTCATCTAGAAATGTAAACAGACATATGTCTAATTCCAAACTTTCTCCACACATTTCCAAACTGAAATGGAAAACAAATCAAACAAATCAAAAGTCTCCTGCTGGATGTTCACCTCATGAAAATTTGCACAAAAATTCCCAAAGATTTTCCTTCCTCTGCTCAGGCTCGACTTTCCTACCACGCTCGAGGAAATGCGACCCGCTACAGTTTGCACAAACTTGTTGACAGCAAACAGACAGACTTAGAAATGAGCCTGCGAAACATACTCTGTCACGGCACCGCCTGAGCAAAAGGGAGGAGGAGTGGAGGGAAACGAAAAAGAAAAGAAAGAAAAAAGTGTCATAACAAAGTGTCCATGCTTTTACTTCACTGCTGTCTGAACAGAAATGTTACATTATTGGAAAAAACACACAGAGTTATTGATGTTGCAGCTGGCGTTCAATCCTGGCTCCGCAACACAGTTTTCTTTGTCTTTCAGCAACTCTACATGTTGCACTTTCATCATCTTCTTGCACTTCTAAACGTGGAATACATCACAATGACTGTTTGTTTGCACATTGCCTCTCTTGTACTGATCACAGATCCGAGTAAGCGCGCATATGCAGACATACATGTGCGGCGAAGACAACCGAAGCGGCTGCTTCGTCAACCTGCGAGATCACACTTGCCCTCCTCCATTTCTCATCTCCTCTGGAATTAGACACGAAAAGCAACGCTGTGTGAGAGGAAGAGAGACATGCGGATGTGTTGCATTCTCCCAAACGCCCTTCTGCTTGGATTTCGCGAGGCTTTCAAAGAGGCAGAAAGGGTGGCGTCTTTGCAAACCCCCAAGAGTGTTCAGTCCCACCGAGGATATAAACTTGAGATTTAAATGGGCTTGAGAAAAGTATCCACACCTCTTTTAAATTTTTCCCATTTTTTCCCATAACATTTTGTTTAAATGTTGAGGTTTATTTTAGCTAGATGAACACAACACAGCGCCTCAAGCTCAGTTATAAAGCAAAGCACATTTATTTTTCACCGATACAGAGTTGAGTATTTACTGAGAAACGTTTAGGAAAAAGAACTTTACTTTTACCCAATTTCATTATGGAGTATTTTTTACTTGAATAATCATTTCTGGTTACTCTAAATGTTTTAACGAAAAATTCAACAGACACACCTGCGGTTTTTGTTAGTTTTATTTTGAAATAAATTGATTTGGAATGTTTTTTTTTTTTTGTCATTTTGTAATTATGTTTTTTGTACGAGTTATTAAAATACCAAAATTTGGTTCATCTGGCGATGTAGTCTTTAAATGTTGAATGATTGATGTTTTCATCAGGTACTCTGTACTCGAGTAGACGTTTTACCAAATATGTTTTACTCCTGCTTGAGTATTTTCTTGGGCAGCTACTTTTTGCTTTTACTCGAGTTAAAATATGTTAAAGTAGTGCTGTTCTGAGTAAATGTTTTGGGTACTCTACCCACCTCAGGTCTGCTATAACATCAAAAATAAAACTTTCCTGTTTTAGATTAGTTTGGATAACAAAAATTGTTTCTATTTGCTAAAAATTGAGAGCAATAAAACAGAAATGTACACCACTTTTATTAATAACTAGCAGACTTATCGGAAACACTTTATTTGAAGGGGTGTGCATAAGACTGACATGACACTGTCATAAACATAACATAGCACACATGTCATGAACATGAATGACTCTTCATAAATGTTTACGACTGTTGTCATGAAGTGTCATTCCATCAATAATGTCACTTTTAATGCAAAGGTCCACTAAAAGTTGCATCAGAAGTTCATCAAAAGTGTAAACTTTGCATTATTTAGTAAGTAATGACACTTTCAGTGCAAAGTTTTAATGCAAAACGTGCATTAAAAGCCAATTAAAAGTATCAACTTTGTATCATTATTTACCAAATGACACTTCTTGACAACAATCGCAGACATTCATGAAGACTCATAACAGGTGTTATGTCATGTTTGTCACAGTCTCGTGTCAGTCTTATTTACAACCCTTCAAATGAAGTGATACCCACTTATCTTTCACACTGCGTGACCTGTTGGTTTGTGTATCCTTCCACAAGCTTCTCATTATACTTTGATAAGTATAATGACTCACTGTAGTCATTACAATGTAGGCTCATTGTAGAATAATGAGTCTACAAATCATTATTCCTGATTTGTAGACTTTCTTGCATATGCCTTTTCACCTCTTCCCATGAACTTTATGTTGGACTAATATCGGTCACTCGAATACATTCAGTCACGTTGTACCCAATTTGAAATCACGATAAGGGTCACCGTCCACTTTGAAGACCCATCTGCACCCAAGATTAAATTTTCTTGCTGATGTCTTCAGATTTGTTTCTCGATCCCATCTATTTTACATAACCCACCAGACAGCACAGCAGCGAAACATGACGCAGCAGCTTCCATGTTTCTCAGATGGTGGTCTGCAGCCATTATGGTCAAACACTTCCATTTTTAGCCTCATTAAACCAGAGAATATGTATTCAAAATTAATTTGTAAACTGCAGTCCAGCGTTGGCGTAACGGCTTCTTCCTTTCTGAGCGGCTTTTCAGTTCAAGCTGTTGCAGGACTAGTTTTACTGTAAGTAGAGACATTCTGACAGCTTCAGCCAAGCATCCTCAGCACTTACTCGGACTACATCCAGTGTGGGTCAAATCTGTACTACCTTGTCTTTTCCTGTCACAGAAAATCTCAATAAAGAGCATCGAAGTTTGTGACAACACATGGAAAACGCTTGCAGGCATTGCAGTTCTTCATGTTCTAATGAGCCTCTTCCTCATTTTTCTCCTTTAACAGTATTTAGAGTAGATGGGGAGGCGAGGTGGGGGCAGCGAGCTCCCACTGGCACCGCAGCTGCACTGGAAACCAGTTTACAACATGACCTGATTCCTCCGCGGCACCACTGGGACTCAGGTGACACCAAACACGGCCAGTGAAGAACAGATGTGGGTGAAAGGAGAGAAGAGGGGAAGACGAATGGAAGACAAAAGAGAGAGAGCGAGAGAGACGGGGAACTGACCTCTGCTCTGAAAGAGAGTCCCAAAACATCTGTCTGAACATGCAAAGATCCCCGTGGGAGAAAGCGATCCAGGCCCATGCGTGCACACGCGTCCCGTTGCGTGAACATACCTGCAGCCGAAAACACCTGCGAGGAGAAGCTCCGTCTCCTGCATCATGGATGCGGAGACAGAGCCAACTGACAGATGCTGTAAATTTTTACACCTTGTTGTGCCCTCCTTCCGCTCCTCCTCCCCGTAAACTCGTCATTTCTTCACGCGGGAATTGCTTCCCTCCCTTTCATCTCGCTTTTATTTGCATTTTGTTTGTGTCCTCCGTTGAGATCTGAAGCCATTTTGGGATGAACCTAGTTTGTTTGATGCCTTTTAAAAATAAACCTGACTTGACTTCAGCTCGAGCGCGACGCCTCAATAAATGCGAAGTGCAGCGGCTCCCGCTACGTCCCATTTCCATAAATACATTTGTTTTAGTAACAATGCGCGGAACAGCAGCGACAACAACAACAAAAAAAGCTGCCTGGAAAAAGCTCGCACACACTCACACACCTGCAGGCGTGGAATCAGCAGACCGTCGCACGCAAAGGCCCTCATCCACTCACTGCCACAGTTCAAATTGCTTAAAAATGGAATGCCTTTCCTTTTTTGGTTTTCTTACTTTCATGTCATTTTAAACATGTTTCTATATTAAATGTAAACAAGTAATTTACTGCTGTTTACTCATGAACATTTTGGCACTTTTTGACCACAAACCTGAATGGGTTTCCTTGATATTTTAAATAGAAATCCAGAAGAGTTTAGTTTTTTAAGTGGAAGAAAAATTACAGTTTTTAAATATCAGAAAATATTTATCCATTTGTACTCGGCTCACGTTAGTTAACACAGTAAAGCCACAATTTTCTACAATCACAAATGTAATTCCTGTGGGGGTTTTATTCCCCCTTTTACCATTTGTGCACATGTAGGAATGTATATTTTTTTAAAAGTTTTGCCATGGATTTTTAATTGGATTTAGGTTTGACCCGTTCAAACATACGAACATCCGTCGATCGAACGCAACCCTCTGTAACATTCCCGATTGTCCCATCTGAGTTGCGGATCTCTGCAGCTCCTCCAAAGCTACCATGGATCAGCTGACTAATACTCTCCCTCCAGGCCTGTTAGCTTAGCTGTAAGTGTGTGTGCTTCAAGCAGCTGCTCAGTTTGCTTCTGTCTTGGGCCGACTGTGGTAGGGAACTGCACTGCTTTAGTATTTCCGAGTGGAGAAACTTTATCTATCAAGTTCTGTAATAGAAAAATGAAACTTGCTGACACACACACACACACACACACACACACACACACACACACACACACACACACACACACACACACACACAAAAACCCTCCAAGTTCAATTATGCATGCATCAAAAATCCTGCAGAGGCTAAATAATGAATGAAGAAAGGAAGTCCTACTGTTATTTACTTCGTAACAACAGAACCCTGCTACACAGATAAACAGATAAAGTAATAGTATCTCTTTTTTTCTTACCACTGAAGAACTTCAAAAATAGATCAAATATCTTATTCGGTGTTTAGTGGAAGCATAACTTTTCTTTTGAGTGCTCTAAAATGTGTATTTAATATTATTTCAGCAGGAAAAAAAATGTATGTCAAGAATTTTTTTTTTAAATGTATCTGTAACAAAAAATAAATAAAACCTTTGGGCTTGCCGGAGGAATCACAAACATACTGAAGTCGTAAAGGCAGATGGTTTCATACAGCGCTGGCTGACAGGCCCCTGAATAAAAACCGCAGCTCGTTTTGGCCCCGGAACTGAACCAGGACTCTGTCGGACGAGCTGACTGACTGGCGCAGTTCAAGCCGCGGGCGGGCTAATGGGAACACCGTGGAACCCGGTTTGATAAAACACCAAGTGTGCAACAAGGAAATTGAGCAATTAGCGAGCAGCCAAGCAGATCGCATTTTATTTCATTCCTGGTTTATCTCTCTTTCTTCTCTTGTGCAAAGCAAACTCTGGTCGTGAAAAGGGAAGAAGAAGAAAACGATTCTCTGTTTTTGTTGTCACCTTTTGTTGGGGGGGGGGAAGAAGCGAAGAGCCGCCGCTGAAGCCTGACCCACTTTATTCGGTCCAAGGTCTCCCCAGCGACTGGGGAGGAAGAAGAAGAGGAGGAGAAAGGAGAGACTATATAGCAAGTGAGCCGGTGCGTTTGGCTCAGGCTAATCCCTGGAAGTCCATTATTCTCGCCAATTCGACGAAGCGCCTCGCCTCGCCCGTCGGAGGAGCATTAGCCTTCCGGCTAACCTGCCTCCCCGTGAAAACCCCCACTTGCCCACAGACACACACTTTCAGTGCGAGGCTCGCCACACCATATTAATCTCACAGTGTGCGCCTGTGTCTGCATGCAAGTGTGTGGCCAGCTGGCAGCGGGAAGCAACCGAGGCAGTTTGTTTTGCAGCCCTGGATGAGCAAACTGTTTATTGACATTTTCTGTGGTTAACAGAGAGAAGTCACAGAGCATGGATGCGTGCGTGTGTGTGTGTGTGTGTGTGCACACAAAAACGCCCATTCAGCAGATATAAAGCAACCGCTCTTCCCTCCATCCCAACTTTCTGTAGTTCTTCAGGAGAAAGACAAAAAAAAACAAAAAACTGCAGCCTTCATTGTTTCCGCCATGCACCTTCCCTCCCTGCTTTTTGCTATGCAGCCTGTGTTTAAAGGTGGTATATTCCCATGTGCCGCTGCTTCCTGTGTCCTCTGTCAGAGAATGTCACACGCTCCTCATTTGTCATTCTTCTCAGAGCTCACAGGATGAGCAGGGAAGGAGAGCTTGAGGTGAAAACTCAGAAACTCCTACGTGCTGACAAAAGGGGTTTATTTGTCACATGGATTTTTCTTTACTTTTTTTTTTTGGGCTTTATCCTAAACAGACGAATGAGCTCATATTAACATAAAGGCATGAAAAGAAAGATGGAGCCAAAGACATACATTTACACATGTACACACACACACACACACACACCAGTATACATACACAACCGCCTCTGCCTTGGCTAGTCATCTTTGTCTAATTAGGAGGCAATAATCCGCTAGAGAAGAGTCATCAAATTCAGCCAAAAACAAACACTGCATGAACACACACACACACACAAAATTGCATGTTTGCATTTCGGCCCCCCCCCATCGCACACGCGTGCATGCATGCAGCATTTCCACACATCCCACCGTTATGCAAATGTCACCCTTACATAAGCGCCATTAAGAAGAACACCATTAGGCAGAAGAAGCAGAGGATTGTGTCTTTGTTTTCCTTTGTTTCTGCAGATTTGTTTCAACAAAGCCATTAAACATTCATCGCTTCTGCAGCGACTTGAGGTGGCTTCCCTGGCAAGCCAGATAGCTAGCCACTTCAGAAGAGGCACGGAGTTAAAAATAGCCGCGTGTTCCCCATGCATAATGAATGGCCAGAGACTGCGCTAACGCGAGCTCTTTCCAGGAGCGATCTGCCACGCTCCGCTTGGCCGTCTCTGCGCCCCCGAAGCCCCCCCACCACCACCCCGCCACCTACGCAGGCGTTCCGAGGAGGGAGCTGTTCCCAGACAGGTGCTCCGAGCCAGACAGTATTCCCACGTAAACACCCACGGACCAGTTCCCAGAGGACAACGACGTTCTGTTCCCGTTCGCTCTGACACGCTTCGCTGGAAACACAAGTCGGGTCTGTCCACCTGTTAGCTTAGGTAATGGCGGACCGCTTTAGTGGAACACACACGTGCAAACAGCATGCGCCTTCCTGAGGATTATCTCGCTGTGGTCAGTTTCTGCCTGGCTTGGTAAGGCTCATTTCCTGCCCAGCATCCCCTCTCCCCGTGGGGCAACGGCTAACACACACACACACCCCGGCGCTTTTGCAGCACGTGCAGACGCCGTTTTCTAGGTGTATGTTTTTCCTCTTCGCGCCACCCATCTCTCCAACCCCCCATCACCGCCTCTGCTTACATGCCCAGGGTGTGCTTATGTAGTGCCAGACCGCCACTCTAAACTCATTTAGGTCGATTTTAATGGATGCCCAAAGCCAAGAACTTTCTCCACACCCATTAGATCCGCAGCAGTCCTGTCTGGGAAACACGGCAATTTGCAATTTCATCTTAATGTTGCTCTCCCTCCAACCAAATATCGCTCCTTCACTCTCTAAGCTCTCATCAGTTAACTCTCTTCTTTTCCCTTTCCATTTCTTCTCCACATCTTCGACTTCCAATGCATCTCCTTTTCAGTCACTTTCTCCGCATGTTTTTCTTTTTTTTCTTTTTTTTTGCCGCCGTGCTTCGGATGCCTCTCGTCTCGCTCTCCTTCTGTTGCTTTTTTTCTTCTTCTTCTTCTCTCCTCCATGCGAGATGTCTCATTAAACAGCTTCAAAAGTCAAAGTTTGACTTTCTCCATCTCTGCTCCCATTTGCCTCTTTGTGGCTCCTTTTCGTGCTTCTCTATAAGTTTTTTTCTTTCTTTCTTTTTCTTCTTCTTTTCCTTTCGCTCGCCGGCTGCGCGTACGTGCTGAAAGAAGCGCCCCAGAACACAAAGTGTGGGTGTACGCGAACAGGAGCGAGAGGAAGAGAGACTGAGGCCTGCGAGCCTCACTCTCCCACTTTGCCAGAGTCTGCCATTAGGGTGTCAGTGGCAGAGTGAATTTATTTGCTGTGCGGTTACTGGGCTAATGATTGATGTTGCCCCAGCAAACAGTAAACCAATTAGAAGGCTGATGTAACGTCATTTTAAAAGCCTCCTAATCACGTTGCTCTTGAACCTGGGACCCGGGCCTTCCCTAATGAAGATTTATACTGGATCAAAGGAGAGCCTAACGCCATTAACAATAGATTGTATTCCACCAAAAATCACATTAGGACTTCTCTGCCCGCCCCGCTCCCTCCCATCAGGCCTCTGCTAAATATATCTGCTGATTACAAGTGCAGATGCACAGAGGGACGGAGCAACGATGGCGAGGAGCGGGAAAGGGGAGGCGGAGAGCCCGAAAGTTGGCCCCCGCAATTTGTTTAGGATAAATGCTCGTAATGACGAATGAAGTCGTCGCTGCGGATGCTTTGCCCGTGCGTTTGAGCGTGCCAGGCAGGAAAACCGTGGCAAGGCGCCGATACGCCTGGAACTACCAGCAAGATCTAGTCTGGTGACGAACTGAAACACTCTGAGCCAGGGAAAGTAACTAGTTTGTCTCTGCAACACTGATCCTCCTCCCGGCGCTTAGAATTCATCATCCCCTTACCTTTCGCTTTCTGATGGATTATTAATGTCATATGCAAAATAAGGACAAGCACACCAGCTCACTGGCGTCTGTATAATGCTGAGGAGCGGGAGGGTTGCCTTACCTTGCATCATTATTTTCTCAGGTGATGGTTTTAAAAGGTGGCAGGGCGACATTTTAAAAAGGCAATACCTTTAAAAGTCAACTAGTTTTTGTTTAGAGTTGTCATAAGAGACATGCAAAAGGCCAAGGCAAATATCAGCAAATATTCAGGATATTTTTTTTTCAAAAGTTTTTTTTACTTTTTCCAAATCTAAATACCGTTTTCAGTTAATGCATTTTGGGGGTGCTGTGGTTAAGCACAACCCACAAATGGAGGCCTTAGTCCTCGACGCGGCTGTCACAGGTTCGATTCCCGGCATCTCTTCCTCCTTCTCTCATTACCCGCTTTCCTGTCAATTCACTGTCAAATAAAGGCCACTACAGCCAATAAAACTTAAAAAAAAAAAAACAAGGCATTTCATTCAACGTACTGCTTGGTTACGTAAGTTTGGTGTCCAAACATTTTTTTCATGGCCATGTCATAATACATTGTACTGTATATTTTTGTACCATTCAACAGTAAACCAAGCATGCAATGTTATAATTAAAGAAATAAAGTGGTCATATTTTTGTGTCATGTATATATCATTGCATCCAAAACTTGCTGTTAATAAAAGAACGGCATCCAGTTCAATTCTTTTGGGATCAATAAAAAAAAAAGAAGTAAAAAAAAACTAATTTATTCTTAGCAATAAGATCAGGATTTGGGTCACCCCGTCTTTAAAAACCCTTTCTGCATTCAGCAGAGTATAATAAATTAATTAAAAGCTGATATTGGTGCAGAAATGTCTGCTTTTGAGTAAAAGTCTCTACGTAAATATAGATGAGGCCTCATTTACTAAGAGCACAAAGTGTGGTTCTTACAGGACATCTACTTTGTGTTGTGCCTTACAGTTTACATCATGAAGAAGTTTTTAGTGTCAATAAAATTAATTTAATTAAACATAAGAAAGTCTCCATCTGATTCATCCACCCGTGCAGCATTTCTTAGCTTTGCAAATACAATAAATACAAATTTACAGCGATACACTGAGCATGAAGAATGTTTTCCAACTTCAAACTTTAATAAGTTTAGCTTGAAGGCCAAATTCAACTCAGAATTTTAAAAAAAAATCCACATATTACATGTACAGTTATTCATCTTGTGGGTTGTTTTTATGCAGCCCACTATATTGGCAACGTTCGTGCAAAACATTTGTCATCCAAACCAGTTTGGTTGTTGTGTTAAATCAACCCAGAGCTGGATTTGATCTGATGCTCCATCCACAGGCACTTTATGGAAACTTTATGGTAGGAGTCCTAATGTGAAATGTGAGAACTTGAAAAATGTTCACCGACTGAACTTAGAATTGGTTAGATGAACACAATAAACAGCATAGTTTCAAGTGACATCACGACTCCTCAGTTTCACACTCCGGTGTTGTATTGTACTTCACACATTCACATTTAAATCAAACCCTAGTTTGTGTGGGTCAAGAACTTGCCATGGGATTTAGCAGCTCTAGCACAAATGTCATCTTCTCTTCCTCTTCATCTTCCTAACTAAAGTGTTCTTCTGCTTTTGCCTGGACCTACATTGTAAAACCGCTCAACTGTGATGCCATTGTCTTCTCTGGTGCTTGTGTTGCTGAAAGATTGTTCTGAAAACATCTTGACTGAAGTCTACCGATATTTGAATAAAACCTACTTCAACACATTTATTTTCTAAATAATGCAAACAGCATTCTGTTTGATTTCGAGCATTACAAACATATGCTCCCATTAGCCGAATGCAAATAAAAGCAGTTAAGCTATTAAAGCAAGGATTAGCATGTTTTTTTTTTTTCTTTTTGCAGAACGGAGGTACAATGTAAGGACAGAGGATTAGGATTGGCTATGAATGCAAACACAAAACATATGGACAGGTAAAGAGAAATGTGGTGGATTGGAGCACTGGCTTACCCGTGGAGGCGGACTGAGCCCGGAGCAGGTACGAGTCATCTCGGTGGGGCTCCAGGTGGGAGTGGGTGGAGTTTTTCTCCAGCAGGGGAACCTGGCATTCCCTGATGGGTGGGGACGGACCGGGGGAGGGGTGATGAGGGGCAGACGAGGAGGACGGGAGGGACGGTGGGAGCAGGGTGGAGGAGGAGGTTGGAGGGAGTGGGCGACCTGGAGGGTGGAGGGGACAGGAAGAGAGGAAGATGTTAGACAAACCAGATGACTGACTGAGTGATACGAGGGTCAGGGGTCAAAAAGGCAAAATGAGATGCGGACATTTTGAAGGGTATGAAGCGAAATCCTTTAAAGGAGCAGTTAATCCAAAAAAAACAAAAAACAACCCCCCGCCCCATAAAAAAAAAAAGACCAAAAGATGAATATCAAACGAGAAGTGAGAGAAATTTATGAGAGAATTCCTGTTTCAAACAATTAGGACATTTACTATTGTTTGGCTCAAATCCGAGATTTCTAATGTGAACCCGCTCGATCTACAGTAGAAAAATCCAACTTAGCATCAAGAATCACAATGCAGCTTTTATGACACCAAGTCATTCAGTGAAGCAAATTTTCTTTTTCCAGACCTTAATAACAGGAATGTGAAGCAGGCTCTATCCAAATTCAAAAACTTGACAAGCCTGATTTGAAATAGTGTAGTTATAAAACGCATTAGCCGTCTTTGATTCTTCTCTTTTCTGATGCAATGAAAAGTCAATGCATTGGTATCTTCATCACATTTTTAGGATTGTGTTTCTTTCTTCTTACCAGGCGTTTCTTTCTACTTGGAGGTCACCCTGAGCAGGCGCTCTTTCTGGCACACAAAGCCTTTTTACCCAACATCCTGCACGACATGAGATTTACCACGATAAGCTAATGCCCCAATGTTGTGTTTTCTGTTTCTCTCTGTGTTTGATTTCCTGTTTGCAGAAATATTCTTGGTTTGTGAACAGATTTCTCCCACAAACGACCTAATTCGGCCTAGCAAACGTCAATGACCAAGCGTGCGCTCAACCCCTCTGTGGGCGCAGTTTGACTGACCGTAATTACCACCGCAATTACGGATGGTCACTGGATTCGTATACAGCAAACACGGCCCAAACACTTCTCAATATCTTTTGTGAAGCTTTATATTTCCATCTCAATTTGAGGAGGATTGAAGAAAAAATATTCAAAAATTCACAAAGCAGGACTCCTGGTAGCTCCATTAATCTTCACAGCGAACACAAGGGGACACCCACTCCCCATTCACTGGACACACGGGCAGGCAATGGAAAACTTGCTTGAGGACAAATAACATTCTTTTATTTTACATGCCACCAGTAAGGCACAATGACCAAATGGAAAAACAAACAGAAAAAAACTCTACTAAGCATGATTTCTTTTACATTTTCCCTTGTTTGCACAAACATGAGCTGTCTCCCCTGTCAAATTTCACACAGTTTCATTTCGTCGCAAGTGGTGAGAAAGAATTGCTAGCGAGAACCTTCATCTACTGTTCGGTCGTCCTCTATATGTGGCTAAGACAAAGGAAAGAACAGTGGAGTCTTTAAATAGTTGGAGCCGTGGGATGCGTGGACACAATCAGGTTGTCCCATCCACCAGAGAGACGGATGGAGACAATTCGCACTACTCTCCAAAGGTTTGGAATCAAGGACAAAGACAAATCTAATAAATTCTATTTAGAGACAGCTCAAAATATAGAATAATTATGGGCGCCATATTTGCAGCTCAATCAATCAACAATATGGTAAGAATGAGGCCACTGAGTCCAGCGAATCCACTGAAGGACTCGGGTTATTAGAGCCACTAATTAGGTAGTCGACCAAAGACTAACTTCTGTCTTCTGCTGATTTTGCAGTTGAAATTATAACTTGAGGGGCTGCCGATGCGTTCAAATCACCTTGTTTTTCCTTTAAAGTTCCAATAAGTTTTCCACAATTGTTTATTCTTTCATTTGCAAGTGGACAACCTCACCCGGACACTTTTCTTTTTTTTTTTTTTCGTTTCCCCCAGTCAGACAAAATCAGTCAGAGAATCAATGATCTTTACGAAAAGGTTGCAAAATTGAGTGGAACTTCTATTTCTGAAGCGCCTCTTTTTGCGCTATTGATACTTTCCCAGGATACGGAACTGGAGCGATTTTTATTTGACGGCCTTCGCCGTGCCATTGCTGAATATTGACAGAAATGACACAAGTCAAAAATCTGCAAAAGAGCCGTGATAGATGGCGGACCTCTCCAGACGACTGTGCGATATTGCTCGCATCAGGGAAAAACTACCTGGTCGAGGAAGGGAGGGAGGGACAATCAATGCAGACATCATTTGAGAACCAAAACATTGGGACGTATTTGTTGGCTACCTTCCTCGATTGTCCCACGTCAAAATGAAACACATAAATCTCTGACATATCTACACGCACGAGTCTCTGTGTCCTCCTTTCCTTCTGCGAAGAACTTTTGGAGAGGAACAGAAGCGGACCGGTACGCTTCTGTCCTTGCTGTCCGAGCCGCTCCACCTTGGAGCTTTGCATCGTGGAAACCAGAGCCAGGATCGATCCGCAGCCCCACGCTAACTGCACCCCAGAGAGACGCCCGCCTTGTCTTCTGTTTAGGTATGTGCGTGTGTGTCTTGGTGTTCGTCTGGGCGCGTGCGCGTGCACTGTGTGCGTGTATTCGGTCAATCTCATCAGAGCAAACAGAGAAAAATGGATAAACAGTGGCAAAGCAAACACTGCAAGCTGACAGGAGCGAAAAGGAGATGGAAAAGCTAGGAACGGTGGGAGACGGATGAGGAGGTGTGAAGACGTTAAGGTCACAGGAGTATCTAAGGGAATAGAGAAACACAGAAATATAGAAATACTGAAGAAGAAGAAAAAAAATCAGCGAGAAGGCAAAAAAGAAAAAAAGATGCCAGCCTGGAAGATACACTATATTGCCAAATGTATAGGCAGATCTTTACACATGAATTTAAATGACTTGCAATTCTTTAACATATATGCCTTACTGCCTTTTCGTTTTGGGTTTTGAAGAATTCTCTTAAGGGGCCTGTAGTGCCAAATGCATTGATAAAGCCTGTTCAATACCCTGTTAAAATATCCATGAATTCTTAGAACCAAATAATATTACTGAATATCTTTTCAGTCCCTCCAGGATTTCATATTTGTGGCACTAATTTGGAAATACTTGCGATACATGCGCTTATTGACGACAGTAAATGAGACTTTTTATTACTCGCTGTATAGATCAAGGTCTATAATCTGACATCAAGTAAATCCGAGGGAGCTGTTTAGGACAAGTAAGAAGGTTTTTGACAATTTTTGAGAAAAATCTGCAATAAACTCCCAATTATTAGTGCAAAAAAGTGCGGACATTTGTTGATTTTGTCTGAATTTCCGTGATAATTCTTAAGAAACCGGAGGGACTGATTTATATAATTTGGCAGTAAGCAGATTAAAAATTGTAATAATATTTAAGCACACTTAGTGTTCAGTCTAGAATCAAGAGGGTTACATAAAAAGCTACGGTGGGCCGCATTTGGCCGACGGGCCTTGAGTTTGACGCATGTACCTTAATGTGTTTGTCCTTGCCCACTTCGTAGGTAAAGCAGATTTAACCTTATGGCATCGCTGTCCACCAGGTTTATCAGAGTGTTCATGGGAATGTTTGTCCACTCTCCCAGGCGCATAGGTGAGGTCAGACGCTGACGTTGGATGAGAAGACGTGGCTTCCAGTCCTCCTTCTAATTAATCCCAAAGGTTCTGTGAGGTTGAGCTCAAGGCAGTCAGATTCACTCTACACCAAACTTGTTCATCTATCTTTGTGGCCTTTGCTTCGTCTAATTTTTCTCATGCGAATGCAAGTCAGAAAATTAAAAAGCAAAAAAAATATGTTTTGGTATGCTTCTTTGCTGGAACCACGGGGCAAACGCAAAATCTCGACTTCATCCTTCATCCACCAAAACTTAGCACAATGCAGTCAGGTAAGGTCCCACACCTAAACCAAGTTTGTAATCCCAGAGAACTCGTCTCGGTTGCTTCAGCGTATGATAGCTGCATGCACAACACCACTGGAACACTTTGCACTGCATTTCCTGTGATGTAGAGTGTGCCTGGTGTTCCTCAGCTTATCTCAAAGATTCAAGACGTTTACAGATCTGTAGCTATTCCCTCTGCAGAAAGTTGTTGATTTGTGCGAGCTGCGCACCTTAGAATGAACTCCACTTTGTCGCAGAGTTGCTTCTGTTATCACTTTCCTCAACTTTGTTTAATATCTAGACTCCCCCGGCCCCCATGCCATCCTAATGAGCCTATCGAATTGAGCTTCTGACAGCGACCCAGTCCTTATCCGTTTTTATAAACATCGTCTGAAATCTTAGGTCCTCGATCTTACGCGGATGCGTTTATGGAAGTCACTGGAACCTTTTAATTCAGCAATTTGGACAGGTGTCCCAAAACGTCTGGCAATTGGAAGGAAAAGCATTAGAGGAAGCAATAAGAGGGAGCTGACCAAGGAGAAAGCAGGAGGGAGGGGGAGAGAAAAAAGTGAATGAGCTATGGACAAGCATGGAGAAAAAGTTGATCACTCAGTCCTCAAATGATGTTGGGAAAGGATTTTAGCTATTTGCATATTTCACGCGGCC
The DNA here is from genome assembly GCF_001444195.1 of Xiphophorus couchianus. Classification (NCBI taxonomy): domain Eukaryota; kingdom Metazoa; phylum Chordata; class Actinopteri; order Cyprinodontiformes; family Poeciliidae; genus Xiphophorus; species Xiphophorus couchianus. The sequence continues at coordinate 23,225,408 of NC_040250.1, read as the reverse complement.
CATAATGGGGCTATTGGTGACAGCAGGCGATGAAAAATGCCTCTGTTTAAGACTGTTTTACTGCTGTTGCTCGGCTTTATCACAACTTTGTGAGTCTGGACCCAGTGCACGGCGAGGCTATGTGTATGCGACTGTAGTTATTAATATTTTAAATCACTTTAATTACAAAAAAGGAAAAATTGCACTAGTTGGCCAAAAGCAATTAAGGGAACTTTAATCTCCTTAGCAATTATGCTGTGGGGCATCCTTAACGCAGTCATTTCTGCCCGCTACATTTCTAGAAAGGTCAGTGAAAATTGCTTTGTGTTATTAGAACAAAGACTTGGCAATGAGCTCACTGGGTTCTCTTGACAATTTGTTCACCGCCATCCTTCAACCGCCTCCCCGGCCATCTGTATACAAGCTCTCGGGCCTCCACTCCGTTGCCCGTTGTCTCTCGCTCTCAGAACCCGCCGTTCTCTCGCAAGTGTTGATTGGTGCGAAAAAAAAGAAAAGAAAAGAAAAAAAGAAGTGTGTCATGGGGTGGGGAAATCAGAGTTTCTAGCACTGCGCTAAAAGCACGAGAATCCCCTTGTTGAGTCGACAGTGAAACAGAATCATCCTTAGTTTGGGGGAGCAAGCCCAAGCTTCTGTCAGGGAAGAGTCGGGTTTGCCTGTTGCTTCGTTCAAGTGCTTTCCTGATCGTCGTTCCCTTCTCGCTTTGTTGTCTTCTCGTTTCCCCAAACCTGTCCTTCCCTCCTGGCTCAATCTGTCCATCTGTCCGGCCCATCTGGCTGAGGTGAAGAGCGCTAAGCCGAAGAGAGGAGAGTGGAGTAGAGCGAGGGATGGAGCGACAGCTGGAGCCCAGTCAGACAAGGAGAAACAAATTACCCCTCTAACGAGAGTCATTCATCATCTCTTCATCTCTCCCCACCCCACCCCACACTCTGTCCCTCTCTCTTCTTCTTCTTCTTCTGCTTCTTCTTCCACACCTCTCTTTAAGATGCAGAGCACCTGGATGACAAAAACCACATCCGCCACAAGGCTCTTCTCGCCACTGCTCTTGCATTAGCTGCAACTTGTGCATCTAGTACGGCTTCCAGAGATAATATGGTCGAAATCAGGAGGGGGTGGAGTGCATGAGGGTGGAGGTGGGATGGGGTGGGGTGGGGCTGGGGGGTGGAGGGGCTCAACATGATAAGGCTGATGTGAAATGATTGAATGAGCAATGCATCGAAAGGGAGAAGACACATACCCACACTGGCACATGGAGAGGCTCATTACCATGGCTGCTGTCATCACAGATGTTGGACTGAGGGGGAGCTGTCAGTCAGTGTGTGCGAGTCTAACTATATATGTACGCGCGCGCACGTGTGTCAGTCTTGCGTGGTATTCTGAGGGCTATTTAGACAGCTGCTGACACAATGAGCCCTTTTCTCTGTTTATCTATACAGTCCAGTCACTCTCCCCCTCTCTCTTTTTTTCCGCAAGCCTCTTCCCCCTCTCTCTCTCTTCCATTTTTGTTTTATTTAGATGTAACAGTGAATCTTGCACACCTGTTGTTGCAGAGCCTGTACGTGCAAACGACGAACGCGCGCCGCCGCCGCCTCCTCCGCCGGTGCTCGTTCGTCCCTCGCTTTTTGCCTTTTCCTCCGTAATCAGCTCGGCGGCGGCAAATGAGAGGCGCGATTAGCAAAGAAGGGAAAGGACGGCCGGGTGTATGATTCAGCAGACGCATTTTAATTAATAAAGTTGAACTGGAAGCCCAAAGACTCGATTGTATCGCCGGTTCTTCTTTCTTTGATGTGTAACAGAGCGTCTGGGATCCTCTTCTCGCCTGGAGCTCTCCTCTTGCTTGTGCTCAGTTCCTCTCTTTCATCTCGCCTGCATCAATTCATTGCTGCGCAACTAGAGGGGCCCCAACTTCCCATACAGGCAGATCCTCCATGCACACTGGCTGCCTTGAGCTGATGCTCAAGATGCCTTCCTTTGAATAGGTAAAAAAAAAAAAGGTGTTATCCACACTTGCAGCTTCGCAGTGCTCTCTGTTCTGCATTACATCATTTGCCTCTCTGACTTTGAGCATTTCCATTCGAGTTACTGAGCGATTTTCACTCGGAAACAACTAAGGCTTGTAAATCTGATCAGCACACACAAGTGCATCTTAGAAATTAAAGTGTAGAGATAACTCGGTCAGTTTTGAAATTAGGTACAACCAGCAATTTCAGCTGTCAGCGGTTCACTTTAGCAATCTTTATTTCTTTTTTAGCCTGCAGTTAACAGCCGCACACTTAAGAAACAGGGACTTGAGACTAAATTAAAAAACGCAGCTATTGAGACTTGCCTCTTTTTACAACAGGAAAGATGAGGAGCTCGACTGTGGCGCACGTTTATTGGTAAATAAACAACATGCTTTTTTTTCGTCATTTTGCTCTTGAGAGAAAGGCAATAGTTTAGCTATAAGCTGGAAGTGCAAAACTAGGATAAGGCATCAGAGGAACGTCACTAAACAAAAAAAAAAAAAACAACCAAGAGCATCACTGTGCTGCAAAGCTATAATTATCTTATCTTGATAACGTTGCCCTCATAATTGTTGAGCCAGACTTGTAATTTAAATTAAAAGGGGATTAATTACACCGCCCTCGGGAAAGGGTACAATTGAGATCCATGCCAAGGTCATCTTTTGAAGCAATAAAAGGCTCGTCGCCTCTGCCTGCGACGACTGACACTCTTGTCATCTCAGCCATGAATTCTTTAAGATTTCCCTTTAAGCAGTTCTTTTTTTTTTTTTTTTTTTACCTGCAAGCTTTCTGTAGCTTAATAAGGCCCGTCTGTCGCCAAAGCCATAACGGCGAAGGCCGTGAGCATGTCTATGAGATGCGTGTCTGATCCGGTCAGTCGGAACGTTGTTTTCGGATCTCTGAGAACTGATGAACAAAAAGTGCAAATGTTGCGTTAACAGCATCTAAAGCCTGAAACCAGACATGTTTCTTGCTAGGTAATGACCACAGCGAGGGGGAATTCACTCTGAAGATTAAAACATGACTGAAATGCTTTAAAATAAAAGCAAAGGTTGCTACAAATTCTTGGAAGGTAGTATGACGTTGTATCAGAGGACTTGCTGAATACCATGGTTACATATTTTTTCTACTCTGCCTCAAAGATCAGGGGGTGACTGATTGTCTTAGTTAGTTATTTTTGCTTTGGAATTAAGTAATACTTTGTGTTGATCTTTGTGGAACTATGAAGAATTTCCTGTAGATGCACTTTCAACTTTGAACATAAAAAAATAAATAAATTCTTCTTCATTAAAAAAGTGAGCCAGCAGGAATCAACGTGCTTCCCGTGTGGCAGTGAGGCAAATGAAATCGTAACACTGTTGATTTAAAAACAAAAAAGAGCATAAGTATTAGCAGTGACGTGAAAGGATTCAGACAAGTATCTGGGGAAAGAAGCAACTCTTTAATTACCATATTATCCAACGCTTCTGGCCTTTTAAAGGCCTGTTGCTGTGAATTAGTCTCCTACCGTTCATTTAGATCGGGGTGGGATGAGTCGCGTCGCGTTTCACCTCCTCACTAACGGGACCCCGTCAAGTTCTGCTCAGTGAAGACGATGAGGCCGACCCATCGTCACTCAAACTCCTGAACATACAGTACAGACCAAAAGTTTGGACACACCTTTTAATTCAATGAGTTTCCTTTATTTTCATGACTATTGACATTGTAGATTCACACTGAAGGCATCAAAACTATGAATAACACATGTGGAAATATGCACTAAACAAAAAAGTGTAAAACAACTGAAAATACCCCTTATATTCTAGTTTCTTCAAAGTAGCAACCTTTTGCTGTGATTACTGCTTTGCACACACTCTGCATTTTCTTGATGAGCTTCAAGAGGTCGTCACCTGAAATGGTTTTCACTTCATAGGTCAACCTGCCCTGTCAGGTTAATAAGTGGGATTTATTTTTGCCTTATAAATAGTCATGAAAATAAAGCAAACCCATTGAATTAGAAGGTGTGTCCAAACTTTTGGTCTGTACTGTACATGTCTTAGTTTGCTCGTTAGCAGCTTTATTACAAAAAAAAAGGTTGAAATTTGAGTTGAACTGCTGCTCCCCTGTTCATTCTCGTGTCTCTTATTTCCCAACTTTGAATCGCCCTCATTAGCGGTCATTCTACAGAGCCTGCAAAATCTTTTTACACACGCAAAAACGTATCCACACAGACTAAGATGAGATTTGTGTGTACATTTATCAAGGTGAATAATGTGCAATGGGAGTTTTTTTTTGTTCTTTTTCTTTTTTGTGCTGTTCCAGGATGTTCTTCATGTTCGTCTCCTGGTTCCTCACTCAAGAGTCTGTCTTTTTTTTTCGATAAGAGGAATAAAGAGGACAAACCTGACCTGACACAAAGCAGTACACGCAACCTTTACACCCCGGCGGACAAATGCAGTCCACGATCTATATGCGTGTGCTAATTGAAACATGCCTCCCTGTTGTATGCAAAGGTGTGCGCGCGTGTCTTTCTACTTCTTTTGCAGCTGGCTACAGCATTGGGATGCCACAGCACACTCGTGCTGTCCACTGTCGGAGATGCCCACTGTGTGACTCGGGGCAACCGCGGTGGCTGCATTACCATATAAATTACATCCATGTTGTTGCTGCCGCTGAGGATTGATGGTATTGTTATGGATTCTACGCGTTGGACCCTCATTGAAAACAATCAAACGAAAATAGCCTCCTCTCCCGTAAATACAAAATACGCGCACGGGCCTTTGGAGCAAACACACTCGCCTAATGGCGCGCGGCACGCATACATCGTACGGCGCGCGGGAGAACACATAAAGCCGGAAAACCTTCAACCCAAGGTGCAGATGGAGAGGCACCTATCCTCTCAAGCTTCCATTACCTCTGAACAGCTGTCTAATGGCTGAAAGGCGCCCGGACAGAAAGAGGGGAAACGTTGGTGTATAAAGGTCTCTGTGTTCATTTGCATGTGTTTAAAAAAAAAAATGGCTGTGCACATCAGCTTTCTTTTTGTTTTTTTACTGCAGTACTCTTAACTAGCCTGCCACAGTTCCAACACAGAAAAGAAGTCTCTTAGTGAGCCAAAAGATTCATTGTAGATGCATATAGCATCGCACAAAAATAACACCACTCTTCCTTTCCTAGTGAATTAGCAAAATAAATTAAATTGGTTGTGTTTCTAGGCACTGATCCAACTTTGAAGCACATTTCACACATTTTCAACAGGGCTTTCGGAAGGCCATTTCAGCAGCTTAATGCTATTTATACTGCTTTTATCCAATCAGAAAAACTGATCTAATGCAAGCTTGGGGCCATCATCCAGATGAACATTCAATTGTGCTTTAAGTGTATAGCTGTTGATTTTAGATAGAGTAAAAAATGTCTTCTTCCTTTGTCATTTTCCCACTGTCCCTCGCAGAAAAACAGCCCCACAGCATGATGCCACCACCACCATGTTTGGCAATCGGTAGTCTGTCTGTTGGTTTGAGACCTTCATCTTGGCTTCTCCACACATTCAATTCAGTTTATTCACATAGCAGCAAATCAAAATAAAGGCTACCTCATGTAACTTTACAAAACAAACTGGTCCGATTTACATACAGATACCCACATTCTTCTTGTGACCAGGGCAGAAAGACCAAGGTTTTTCTTGTCTGACCATAACCTTTTCTCCAGGATGTGACTTTGACTGAGGTTAGCTGCTAAATTGAGTCGGTTTCTTTGTGGCTCCATAAGTTCGGAACCAATTCCTGTTTCGTGGGGCGCAGTTTGGGTCAGATGGTTGAAACTTTAACTGAGCTGGGTACTCCAGTGATCCTCAAATACATCTGAAAAGTGCTTCAAGAACAAGCAAGGCAGGCGAACATAATGGGTTCTGGACAGGCCAGTCCATTGAAATGAGTTTTACAGATATCGCCCAGATCGAATGTCCAGAGACAAGCTGGGTGTGATGTCTACTGCAATCACATGGTTGATGTGCTAAGGGACATTTAACCAAATATTTGAGTCTGTATATTTTATTTTGATCATCTGAGTCAGAGCAAATTGAAAATATTTATTCGGATTTATCGCCTAATTAAGAGTTTTGTATGACAACCATGTCCTTGAGTGCATCTTTGCCAAAAGTGTCCATTTAAAAAAAAAAAAAAAAAGTGAAATGTTTATAAGCATTTTTTTTAAAATTTGAAAATAAAATGACTATAACCGCGTTCTGTGTTGAAATGTTACGGAAAACAAAAACAGAGAGCTGTCTTTCTTTCATTTATGACCAGAGTGCTTTCATATTTTGTCACCTGCAGTAAAGGTGAAAGTTGACACAAGGAAAAAAAAAAAAAAACACACCAGAAAATAGATATGAATGACGACACGAACACAACAAAACAGAAACCTTCTGCAACTTTTGACATGGCTTGATAAATAATTAAGATTTTAAGAGACCAGAGTGAAAATTGGCATTTGTAATTTTCACTTACAAATCTGAGTGAGGATGGAATATTTGGAGTTTTTCCATAACTCAATATGCAGATTGTTAAGAGATGTGATGAAGAAAACGCCTGATAATAACAATTAAAAAAAAAAATGCAGTGGGCATTTTCTAGGAGAGATTTAGCATTGTTCGGTATTAAAAAAAACAAACAAAATGAAAGTGTTGCACTATCTTAATGGAAGTCTGTTTAAACCCTGGTATGATTAAAGTTAAATCAGAGATTAAGATGAAGCTGGAAGAGACGTCTAATGAAGTTTGAGGCCAGAATTACTCAAGAACAAAAAGCTCGTGGCGCTGCTCCAGACAATTCCAGGGATAAACTCTTAAGAGTTAGTCACTGAAGCGCAAATCAGATGTTTACTACAATTACAGACACCCTAAATTTACTGCCCGATTATACTCTACAACAGCAATTCACTGGTGGGTAGAAAATACAGATACAAGGACCACAATTCAGAGGAAAGCAGAAAGACAAAGACCAGCAAAAACAAAACAATCATCCAACATGAGAAAACACAGTCATCAAGAGTCAAATGCATATGGAATTGCTCATAAAAAGGATTATAAACTCGAGGGCTTCCAGAAACCACAAGCCTAAAGTGCAACAGCAGGCTGTATAGATACCCGTGCCTTCACGTTCACACACAAGCATGGGTATCCACGTAAATACCTATTGAACATAGCAGGGCGCCTCTGAACCACCTGCCAATTGCTGCAGTTGTTACGGCAATATGGTTCGGCACAAAACGTGAGCGAAAACTGGAGAAAAACTGAAAAAAAGAGAAGAAAATAGAAACGGAGGGCAAGAGATCCACGGGAGGAAGAATGCAAGCAATTTAAAGAACATTGGTCTGGTGTGTGGATCTTTTGGTTTGCGGTGTTGTGTTGTTAAATGCCCTGCGACTGTATGATATGCATCGACGCGAGTTCACCGATTATTAATTGTCTGAAGTGGCGTGATGTAAATCAAAAGTGTGTCGCGTGCGGGTGAGTCAGCGCTATCCCCTCTTGACGGCGGAGCAGCAGCCCCCGCTATCCTCCGCGATGGGATCAGCCAAAAGGGAGATGATGCATTTCGAGCCAATGGATAATGACTGCACTGTGGCCTGTTGCTGCGAGAGAAATCCTCTCCTCCCTTTGATGTTCTGCAGTCTCTATTTATAGTAAGAGCATGAAATAGGGATTGAGAGCTGGAGAACGGCACAGTGAGCCACATTATGTTCTCCGTAGCTAGCTTTCTGTCGAGCGCCGTGCGACTCCAAACAAGAATAAGATCGAGTCGGCTCGCTCCAGGCAAAGAAATTCCGCCTCTTTCTTCTCTTTTCTTTGCACCTCTGCTCATCCTTCTGCATGTTAGCACCCGGCGTCTCGCGCCGATAGTCGTGGACTATCATAGCCTCATTGCGATGGTGGAGTCTGGAGTCGTCCGAGCAAGAGCGGATGTCTCCGAGAAGCAGAGGAAGGAGAGAGAAAAGAGACGTGGCACTGTAAGACGTGTAGCCTACAGCATCTTTTCGGTACCGTACCATGGGTGCAGCCTGAGCTGACCAAGCACACCAACAAAAACATGCTAAAACTTTCATGCTCAAACATTCCCAAAGCAGGTTGTCTCGCTGCAGCAGAGAGAGCCACACAATTTGACGGATTAATATGTAAATGGGCGCTGAAACTGTGTTGATAAAGCATTGTGGTTAGTTTGTTGACGGTAAACATGTCAAAGGTAGATCACGAAGTGAGGCAAGGCAAATGAAGGCAGGATTAATAATATACCACTATTTATGCCCAAGGTTGCTCTGCAGGAAATCAAAACGAAAGACGTTAAAATAACAACAGCAAAAATAAAGGTTCAAGTTTGGAAATGCTAATTTAAATGTAATCTTCAAATTACTTCATGAAAAGTTTACCACATTTCTAAACTCTAAAAATAATTGGTTAGTGTGAGATGTTTATTCATTTTTACTGGGTCATTTTTACATACTGCGATACAGACGAAGCAGCACAACTTCTGTCAGTAGAAACGTCCATCCACTGGCCACCTGTGATTGGAAGGTCAAAGGGGGCTGGTGTCTATCTGCAGCAATCATTGGGCAATAGGCACACACACAAACGACCACGCCCACACATACTCACACCTCAGGATAATTTAGAGAGACTGATTAACTTAGCAGTCGTGTTTTTGAACTGTGGGAAGAATGCAGAGTACCCAGAGAGAACTCACTCAAATAGAGGTAGAATAGGCAAAGAAAGTACCCAGGCCAGGATTTGAACCCGGAGCCTTCATCACTACGCAAATGCTGCAAGGTAACATTGCTACCGACTGCACCACAGTGCAACAAAAAAGAAAACAAAAAATCTTATGGGTAATATCAGATCTGTGACATAATGTAGATCTATGTATATGGCAAATAAATGTAAAGAATATTTTAATATGCTCTAATCTATAGAAAGACTAATACACCAACATTTTGACAGATTGACTCGATACTCTAAGCTAAATGCTAAGAGTGGCGGAGCGTGCATTGGGATTTAACCGTCTGACTAATGTGCTTGCTTAGGAAATCACTTGGAAACACGGCATTGAGCGTTGAAGATGGTCAGGTGGTTATGAATGATGGAAAGTCAAAGAAGATGCTCCAATCTGACTTTACCAAAATGTAACATCCTTTATATTTGTGTGTGTTTTAAAACACACATAAATGTGAGCTCATCAAAGAGGACTATCTATCTATCTATCTATCTATCTATCTATCTATCTATCTATCTATCTATCTATCTATCTATCTATCTATCTATCTATCTATCATTTTCTGCGGGGGATATGCAACTGTCTTGCAGTCTTACAATTAACACAGCTTGCATCAGCTGACATCAGCTGACTCTGAGGAATATGGAACTCCCCCGTGCTAATGGACTCAACATGCAGTTGTGCTTCCAGGTGTATGCACGGGTGTGTATCTTGGAGTGCTTGTTTGCGGTCCCATTTTGCACAAACACTCTCTCGCAAACGTGATGCAACCCTCCGGGGGAGGAACCTGCAAAACCTCTTCAGCTCATAAACAGTTCTGCCAAACCAAGCGCAGGTAAAAGCCCCCACACGAGGCATCGCTGGCGGCGCACGGCCCAGTCAAAGGCTCGGCCTGATCTCAAAGCCTTCGCCAGGAGCTGCTGATCCAAGAGACAAATAATGAGTGGCAATCTTTGTAGGGCGAAGCCAAGTCAGTCAATGTAAGATGGAAGCGCTGGATGAGATTTTTAATTACTGCATGACCCGGGGTATATTAGCGAATATTAATGAGGATCATTAACCTAGAGGTAACTAAGACCCCACCGCCCCCCACTCCCTTAACTACAACTGATACCACCTCTTCTCTTCTACCGTCTGCTTCTGCATCGTCACCGTGTGAATTTCTGTTTGCATAACACGTGTGTGTATGTTACAAAATGGTTTATTCCGTCCTTTGTAATGCACAGCGTGTCCTTGAAATGCGAAGATGCTTTTGAAGTCGGCCTTCTTTCTTTTAAGAAATTGCAAAGCTGGGATCTCAAAAGGGAGAAAAGAAACTCATCAGAATCCACAACCTTGACTCGCAACTTTTTATTTTATGGGGTTTTTTTGTGCGCCGAGCGAATGCAGGTGCAGTCGGAGTGGTATTTTCATCTGTCTTTTGGGCGGCGCAGACAAAATAAATGATCATTTCCAGCGTGGATTAGGGAGAAGCAGGACAGAGGAAGAACCCAAGATGAGGACAAAGACGGAACAATCTCAGTTCACGCACGCAAAGGTTGAGGCAATTTCGACACGTAAGGAAGGGGACGTGCAGGAATTTAAAAAAAGGAATAAACTTTGTACGCATTCCTATTTAACCACAAGAGGATGGAGCGGAGGAGAAGAGGTCCAATTTTCAGGGCCACGTGGTGCAAAAAGTCGGGGCCAGATCTGATCTGACGTCATCCGCCCATCACTTCAGGTTGCTGATCCCTCCTTTGCCACTACCAGAGCACAGTGTGTCTTTTCAGTAACCACATTTGTCAGCTTTAGTCGAGTAGTGCCATCACACTGCGGTCCCAGTGGTACAGAGGCACACGCTTTTATCTCAGAAGAGGGCAAACCAACCGTATTTGGCTTGTAACGTTTGCTGAGCACAAACACACGCAAGCACACCCCCACACTCACACACCGCATTTACGAACTCATTCATGCACACTTTCCTGCGTCAAGACACACAAATGTGGCCGTATCTGCTTTCCCCCACATCTCGCACTCAGTCCATTTTGCTCCACTCTCCTGTCTCAGCAGTTTATCCTTTCATCTTTACATAACTGCGGGGCCCCTCGGTGGCTGGCTCTTAAGGCAGTTGTTCCGCAGCGTACACATGCATCGACCGTTAATCCGCAGTGCAGGCCCTTCGCACACCTGAGGCTCGTTTCCCCCTCCCCACTTCAAATCCATCTCCTGTTTTCTTAAGCCAGGTAACCAGCTAGGATAAAAGTACCAATCGGATAATAACCGCATGGGCAGTACAAAGGGATCCACTTCCAAAGATACACACACACACACACACACACATGCAGTGCTTCTATGCAAAATATAGGTCAGCCCAGCTCCTTTGCGGTGTGAATTGGAAGAAAACAAAATAAGTCCATGTTTTGGAGAGTTCTGGGAGGTTGCACGCACAATGAAGGCAATCATTTGAACAGCCAGCCATTCCATCTGATGCTGGTACAGAATAAGTGGGCATAATGCTGCTCTCTGCAAGCCATTTACATTATACTGTACAGTCTAATGGTAAGTGTAATATGGCTGAACGCACCATAGTTTTGCTACGTGTATGAATATAGGCTATGGCAAGTGAGCCTGGGGTACATTTTATGTAAATGTTGTCTCCGAACGTGTGTGTCAGCCAATGTGTGTGCACGTGCATCCTCCTTCAGTACATAGCGGATTAATTGCCATTCCCAGTAGTCGTCAAGAGTGCGCAAGACTCCTGCGGGACATCTGCACCTTCATTAGACTCTACTGATCATCACGGCGCATTACCAAGAGAGGCTCTGTTCTCATCTTTCATCGCTCCTTCACTTCACTTACTCCCTCGCCTCTTTCCCATTCCGCCATTCCTCAACATTTTTCACACGAGGCGTTACTCCTCAACCGGAGCCTCCAGCGCTGTTTTCTTTAAATATTTTCCTCTTGGCATATCTGGGTTTATTAGGCCTTATGCTGAGAGAAAGGGTTGGACTGGAAAGAAAAAAGGGAAAGGAATTCCATTACACTTATGAAACACACTGGTGCTGCGCTCCAGTGCCAGTCCAGATGATTTATTCTGTGAAACTGAGCAACAAAATTTGCCTTTGCTTCCAGACGTCGCCTGATTAGTGAATATGAGTAATTAGAGAAATGCACGTCAGCCCAATTTTGCAATATTTGATAAGAATGAATACAAATAGAAGTGGGCTACACTACATCCAACACACTCACTTGACCTTGAGCATACTGTATTGTCCCAAACATCCCGGTGGTACTCTTGACACTGTACGTTGAGGAAGCCGAACAATACTGAAGTGATGATAGATGGAACATAACAGAAAAATCCGTATAAATGTATATGTCTCGGAAGCTTTTGTAGTTTCTTTTCTCCTTGTCCGTTTTTGCAAAAACATTTTTACCATCATTCCCCAACATGCAACAATATGCATGTTGGGGCATATAGTAAATATGCCCCAGCTCCACTGTGACATATAGTAAATATGGAACGATCCTGAAGGGAGGTTGTAAAAACGCCGCCAGCCAGGGCTACAACCGCACGGTTTAGACCGAAGCATGTTCACGTCTTGGAATGGTCCAGTGCAAACTTAACCAAGTGAGAATCTTTGACAAGACCTTGGAATGTATGTTCAGCATTTTCACCATCTAATTTGACTCTTAAGATCTCTAAAGACGCAAAGCTGTTCGTTACATCATGCCAAAAGCTTTGCAGATATACGCTCCAGCAGAAGTCGGATTTGCAAAGTATTTTCCCTCAACGATCGTAATTTCAAAGCACCCTACATTTTTTTGCGTTTTATTTATGAACATGATTGAAACCAACGCGTTCCTTTTCTTTCACCTCACAATCACGCGCTAGTTTAAAATAAAATCCCAAATAATAAATGACATTTATTTTTATATATCTAATGTGGACTAAATTAGAAATTTCCAAAGTAAGGAATTGCTTAGAAAGACTTGATCTTTTAAACCCGGAGTCTCCCACTGGTTCATTGTGAACCTCTTGTCAGGGATCACAAAGTTTCTCTCTCTTCACAGTTTTCAGTGTTTGTCCCATATTGCCTCGCAGAAGCAGTCAGCATGTGTAAACGCCTTTTGCAGCACAATTACGAATAGGAGTTTATGACAGGATTTACTCTGCAAGCTGACGATATTAAACACTGAATGTTTGTAAGTGCAGCTGCAAATGCTGCTTATGCATGCAGTTTAAACTGCTTGTACTACTGCTTTTTTTTTTTTTTGTTGCTGTATTAGTTAGACAAGACCAACTTTTTTTTTCCTCCACTTTTTAATGGTGGACACAAATGTAGCTACACTCTGCTGCTTCATTCTCAGGAGCAAGCGAAGGATTGTTGCAGCTCTGGAAGCAATTTTCCAGTCCAAGAGGGAGTTTCTTGTCAAAATGCAAAGAACTGATACATAATTAGGCACCGTTTCTAAAGCATCTCCATTGAAAACGGGTTATAACTGGACTAGAGCGCAGCTGGTCCATACCAGCCCCCCAAACCGCTGCTCCACTGTGCATTCTTCTGGATCAGTTTGTCATGGCTTTATGATTTTATTGCCTCCCCTCTTATCCTTCAATATCTCTGTCACCATCCCTCCCCACTCTTACCCTCCGCCCCCCGCACTTCCTCTCCACCCTCATCTCACACTTCTTCTTCTTTTTCCTTCCATTTTCATTCCCATTTTCCTTCCCATCAGCCTCCCTATCATCATTATCATCAGTTAATACATCTTACTGTCTTCATCCCAGCGCAAGTGTTTCCTTTACCCCAGGGGGTAGGTTCGCTCGCACTCCACAGACCCCTACAGACATGTAAGGCAGCCCTCCACCCACCTCCCGGCCGCCCCCCCGTCCCTTTCCCTCCAACTCCTCTGACACATCCCGCTTCTTTCCAACTCTTTCTCTCCCCTCCTTTCTCCGCAGTGGATGAGAGACGCCAGCTGGAGGAAACAGAGAGAAATGGGCCCAATTACAGCATTGGGAACTGAAAGTTGGCTAATTAACTCTAATTCGCTAACAAACTGCTTTTTCACCAAGAATCATCTCTCTCCGTCACATGGCATACACATACATAAGAGCCCCGCGTTTGTGCTGCCAAAAAAGAAGGCGCGCGCAAAAAAGACACCGCCGCCACATCTACAGGTACACACAAAGACGCTGGAGGGGGGGCGGCAAGGGAAGGGAAAAAAGAAAAAGAGAGACATATCCCTCCACAAAAACCAATTCACTCACACTATACTCACACACATTACGCTCACATGCCCACACCAAAAGCACACAAGACCCACTTGCTCAGCTGTATTTACTGCGAGGGCAATATGTTGATTACGTTAGCGAGGCTGATTATTGCACAGTGACAGTAAAGGAAACAAATGTCTTTCATAGGCAGGCATCTATCTCCACGAGAGAGCTCCCAGCTATAGACTCGAGCGGCAAATGACTGCGCCCGCATCCAGCTATGACAGACAAAAAAAAAAAAAAGGGAAGAGAAACCGGGAGCGGGAACAGGAAGGAGGAGGGGAGCGAACAAATAGAAGAGAGTGATTACACAAATGAGGTGCAGGGAGGACAAAGGCAAAAAAAGAAGTTAGCAGAACCCCCAGATGGAGAGGAGGAAACGTACGAAGAAAAAGGAGGCAAGGGAAAGAAACATGGATGGCAGGGGGGGAGAGAGAAGAGCTGAGGGAATGAAAGAATAGTGGAGGTGTGCAACGAGAGCTGTACAAAGTGTACTAAAACTTCTGAAGCAGTTTTTCCCTTAACAGATGTGTAAGAAAATTGTTGTCAAGAGGAAAAATGACTTGGGGTAAAGAACAAACATATATATCTTTCAAATGTGTACAGAGAAAAGAAATTGATTTGTAGACAAGTCATTAAAGAAGACTTGTTAATTGTGTCAGAACAAGAATCCCACTTGTTCAGCCTCCCTGACGAGGGCTAAATCTACGCAAACACCTTTTAATGCACAAATATACGCAATTAGGCACGCAGCAAGACATCTTTAGTGATTCACCGATCAGAGTTTTGTGGCCAATTAATGAACCCTGGTTTTTTGTAAGGCTTTCTTCTGCTGATTTAAAAATTAAAGACAAAATGATTAAGAAATTTACACTTTGTATCTTTTATTTAATTACTAATTATAGCAGAGTTAAGATAGCTCACTGTGAACCGCGGTCTCTGTGTGAATTCCCTAGGGAATAATTATGCTTACTTTAATTCTGAGATTCACAAAAAGACTGCCAACGTTTCCAGAGCCTGCATGTTTTATAACTTACAGAGTTTGAAAGTTCAAGAATATGAAACAAATTAAATTCAGCCTTCCTGTTATCGTCTGCAGTCCATTCCAGGTGCATGTTTGCTCTTTCAGTAAATCACCCGGGCTGGTGACATCCAAAACAAGCAACCAAAACGGCAAACATGCCAAAAGGTAAAATGACCAAAGCCTTCCAAGGTCTCCTTCTCTGCTGTAGTAACTTAAACCAAGAGCTCGCATGGCTCCATAGAAAACACTGATAAAAACAGTAACATTTTGTACTTCCTTTAACTTCCTTTTTAAACACTTCCCTGATACCAAACATCACTAACTTTGAGGCTTTATGCTTACGTTTCCCAATATTTTGCTGCTTAAGTTCTCTCATCCACTGTCCAGGGGGTCTGGACAAAGTTGGAAAAAGAAAAGAAAAGCTTCACATGGCATCAGCCAAACAATGGGTAGGCAGGCATTTAGCATGCCATAATATTCAGGCGCTTTCCGTAGCAGGTGTCTCAGACAGATTCTTAATCACAAGTCTGTAGACGGTGACATTAGTGGTGCCAGAAGCTGCATGGACATTACAGACGGAATGGCAGAGCTGGCATAAATGTGTGGCCATTACTTTGCGTGATCCACTTTGACAGAGACTTGAATCCAGCTCTGCTGTTCACTGCTTGGAAAACAATTAAATTGCTGAGTTTCTCACCAAAGCCACCAGTTACCATTCAGTTAGACATCAGGGCTTAAAGTCGGTCAGCTTCTCAATTCGTTGCATGACCGTTTTGTAAAATCATTGTCTGCACCATGAAATTCCCTTAATTTAAGGTGAAACACCGTTACTCATATGCTCTTAATCATTTTTCTCCTTGTGGATATGAATTGCCAAAATGAAGCTAACAACTCAGACACATTGATAATGAAAACTACTGAACACTCACAACACTTGTGTAAAAGTCATCAAATAGCAAAACGAATCAACAACCGTACAATCTCATAAGTTCTTGGCTTACTTTTAAACTGTTATTGTCTTCCCACTAACATTTAAAATGTTAGTGGGAATTTTAAATCGCCATATTTATTATGTTAGCACCACCAGCAGCTAGCATTTTCGGAAGCTAACACAGAAACAGGAAGTGTTGATTCCTATCATTGCTAGCAATAATATTTTGTCAGCAGTTGTGAGAAAAAATAAGTTCTTTGCAGCTATTGTTTATTTTTTTTAGTAAATTTTCTTTTGAATTAAGTTGCTATAGCATTTATTTAGCTAATAAAAGGAGAAGCTGCAGCTTTAGTAGCCTCCCCCCTTCACATGCTAATTCGTACAACACCGCCAGTCTACTGAGTGAAATGTTGTCTTAAAAACCATTATGACTGAGTCACAATATGATTTATTTATAAGAAATGTACTTAATACACATGTGAACAGAGACAATGTACATAAATGTTGCACACACCCCCACACACACATGCGGGTTTGAAAATGTTAGTCCTCAGATTATCTAACTCTTTCTTTTAAACTCTTCTATTTGCTTTCCTCACTTCTCCATCTTTTACCAACTTTCACTCTGTTCTCCTCCACCAAATCTCCGCTCGCCGTCTTCCTCTCCAACTCTACCTTTTCCTATTGATTTTCCCGCAATGAGATTGATGGTTCGCCCTCTTCTCCTCTCTCTCCCTCTCTCTTTCTCTCGATCTGTTCCTCTGATCCACCTCCTTTCCACTTGCTTCATCTCTGTCCCACTCTCACACCTCATTAGCACCGGTAATACCCTGAGTAGTTGAGGACGCCGTGCACGGCACAAGCGTGCGCCACAGTGATGACCACGCAATCTGGAAGGGAATGTGTCTGGGAAAGGGGGAGATGAGTTTCCCCATCTGATCCCATTTCTCCGTCTGGGTTTCTGCTCTCCTTTTGCACAGCAAAATAAATAAATAAATAAATAAATCCGATGAAAATGCAATCACAATCAGTTAGGCCCCAGACGAGCATGGACACATGCACACGTTCGCACAGACATGAACATGCAACATACTCTCTAGCCCACAACCGCCAGGGAGCCATGCAGAAAATTGTTTTGGACACGGCGATGAGGAAGAGGGGGCTCAGGATGCGGTGAACGATGGTGGGGGCTTTTTAATTTACATTTTTAATGCAAAATATCATTCAAAGAGGGAAAGTTGGGCATCTCATTATATCGCTTCTTTATTACACACAAGGAGCATCAGTCTCAGGATACCGTGTCCTGGAAAACATGCACGCTCACACGTACATAAACACATGCGAGAACAACCTGCGGAGCCCTGCAGCCATAATCAGCGAGTTAAAAATTGGGCCGCTCCTCAGACCCCATAAATCAGGAATAATCTACTCTGCATCCCAGATATCATCACTCACAGATAATCTGTGTCTTTGGGTGCCCACCTTCCACTTGCAGCCACGCAGGAGGAGTCCCTGTGGAAAACAAGCGCTAAGAAAAATAGCCAGTTCTTCGAATGGGACGGTGGGAATGCAGTTGGCTGCGAGCGCGTGGAAAAGTTTACCTGGACTTTTTCGTCGCTTAGCTTATAGGCAGGTAAGAACAGAAGCATGCGCATGAGAATGCAGGCATTTGAACACAATTTAATGTCGCCTTGGAGGTGCAGTCGAATTGTCTCGTTTTTTTTTTTGTCAGACGCTTAGCGAGACAAGAAGTGTGTCCAACTGTGCGAGGCCTTCTAAGAAGTGGCTTACCATTGTGTTTTTGTTGCCAATCCACACTTCTAAGTGCTTTTCAAGATCTGAGCAACAAGTTGAAAGAAACATCAATCTTCTTTTTTTTTTCCCCTCTCTCTCTCTCTTTTTTCTTTTTCCAACGGGGGAGGAAGTACGCCAAAGTTTGTTTTTTTTGTGCTCAAACTTCAAAAGAATTAAAAACATCACAAAGCTGCAAAAAAGAAAGAAAAACTTTGGAGTTGAATAATGATTCTGCTGGATTCTGTTAAAGATTTGTTCCTGCAAAAAATAAAACTATAAAATAAATGTGAATGTGGTTGTTCATCTCTAAAAGCTTTAGGTCACTGATCAGACAGGTCAAGAGTTTGAGTGCTACTGCGCAGTCACTGTCGGGCCCCTGAACAAGGCTCTTAACCCTTTCAGGCCCTTGTGCTCTGTAGCTCAACTGATCTTGAACCCATCTACCCAATAAGCGGCAAAATAATAATATAAAAAAAACGCTATATATATCTTGCATATCAGCCATATAAAGCACTGGGGATCACAACAAGTGCAAATACCCTAGTACATTTAAAATAAGACAAAACTAACTTATAGGCATTTTTTCAGCACAATATAGGAACTTAATATTTATGAAAAGGTACTAGTTGTAAGTGAAATAATCTGGCAGTGGAATTCTTGATTTCCATATCAAGAAATGTTAAATGTCTTGATATGGAAGGGTGCCAAGATGAAAACCATTGTTGCAAGAAAGCCATGAGGATTCCTTTTCTTTTTGTTTTGCAGTTTGCCACAAGTCATAAAAGGGACACAGCGAACATGTGGAAAAAGGAGATCTGATCAGAGCTCAAGGTGAAACGCAGTGGTGGCAGCAACATGTTGCTTTTAAGGCAGACAGAAAGCAGGGCAAAGCTGATGGGAAAACAGATGGAAGCTAAATGCAAGGCAATCTGAGAGAGAAAAAACAACAAACAACACTGACCCGAGACAAAGGTTGGACCTTACAGTAGTACAATGGACCCAGCCAGACAGCTAGAGTTACAGGATAATGGTTTTGATGGCGGCATATACGTGTTAGAGACTGGGTTAATTAAAGTCCAGATCTCAACCCTGTCTCAGGACAAAGAATCAAATGTAGCTATTGTGCTAGACCAAGCATATTCACATTGCCGTAAATCACAGTAATGACAATTTTGCAAAGAGGAAAAGGCAAAAGTATCACTCAAGGTTTGGCAAAGCTCTAACTGCATCACAATGTGGTTGTGCAAAGATTTAGCTCAGTATACAAATGCATACCGCATTTTTTTTTTTGCGGACAAAAAAATATGTAAAAACACATCATGTTGCTTCCACTTCACAATCATGCACCACTTTGTGTCAGGCTATGAACAAAACGTAAAAGCTGCAAGGGCACCACATACAACAGAATGTTGTGCATGAGGGAAGTCTTTGCATTTTCAATATAATCAAAGATCTATTCAAAATAATAAAAAAGTAAGATGTTCAGACAGTCTTGCAGCATCGTTTTGGCTCATTTGAATGAAGCACTTAATGCCTGCAGTAATTACCCACATATGGGGTCAAGACCAGTGTTGCAAAGCCAAAAATGAGACTATATGGCCTTGGTAGTCCCCCTAGACGTCCCCATGGCAACTTAAGTCAAAAGCGATCATTGCCGAGCCATCAGCCTAACATCTAGGCCACCATCATTATCAGACACCTGAAGCAAAGCTAGAGGAGATGCCTCATATAGCGTGCATCTGTTTTCTTTGCTTTTGAAGTGCGCACCAAAAAGTCACTTCGGATGATCCCGGTCTGTAGTGCAGCGCCATCAAGGAAGCGTGTGATATTCCTTCTGCGACACGACGACGACGGCGACAGTCATAATAAACTAAGTTTGGCAACAAGGCGATCAAAGAGTTCTGCAGCAGATGGTGTGGACCCAACAGGGCCCTGATCTCAAAATTGTGGAGTCGATCTAGGATAACACGAGGAGATGAGAAACACGGCGCCGCAGTAATTCCGAGCAAAATTGTGACAAAATCTTCAAGTCGTGTGGGACAGAGTGGCATGGCACAAAATACCCGGCGCCACTGGAACATTAACCGGTAGGAGTCGGTGCTGATTACCTCAAACTCAAAGCTGGTAAACATCAACCTTTTTTTTTTCTCTATACGTGTATTTAAAACTTCCCCCCTGACATGTAGTCATTTGCATTCAGCACCTGCGCTCTTGGCATGATGAGTAGCTATTTTCGAGCAGCGGGATTCAGGCCTGCAACCCCCCCGATAATCAGGCGGCAAAGACCTCCTTGTCAAAAAAGTGTAGTTTCACAAAGTAATGCAAACACACAGCTGGAAAGTGAACCCTACGCTGCCCCTTCTCTCCTTCCTCCGTCTTTTCTTTCTCCTTTCATGCTGCTTTTTGTCCTCCACGAGTCTCCTGCAGTTCTTAAAGGCTGAGACGGCACTGTGGGAGTCTGATCACTACTGAGTCCACATGCGCGCAACCAGACGGACACACACGCTCTCAGTTTCCTTTGTGCTGTGAAAAAAAAATACATTTTATATATATAAATATGAAAAAAAATGCACCTTTGAAAGTCTGTCAAAATGAAATTGCTGGCTGCATTAGAAGCCTTTGAAGGTATTGAAAACTCATTTCTGCAATCGTCCCCCGCCCCCAGGGCAGGTGGAAAGATGTCTCTGCTAGCACGAGCATGTGTCCACTACGATTTCACCGGCTGAGGTTAGGCGATGTTTTCCGTTCTTTTAGTCAGTTTTGCGCTTGATTATTGTTGTCCTAGCCGCAGTTTGTTGCGGAGCCCTGCTGTTGTTCCACCATCCCTCCCGCCTGTAAAGCACCGTGACTTCGTCTGGATAATCCTTACCTCTTTCTTTTCTTTCAAACTGTAAGCAAAGTCATTTCTCCCTGAAATCTCCCCCACTAGGGGAGATGGGGGAAAAAAAAAACAACTTTCAAAGCAAGCCAAACAGTGACTCACACACGAACATGCAGATATTCCTCTTTGAAAAGAAACACTCCCGCAGAGGGACATCAAGAAGCTCTGAACGGACATAATGGCTTTCTGATAATTATTCATAAAGGTGACTTTTGTGTGAGTGCCGCTAAGAGGCCGAACGCAGCAGCATGGAGAGAACCCAGAGTCAGGTCATCAGCATGATGGCTAGACTGAAAAAGACACACACACACACACCCGCATATATATACCGAGCATTCACATCCTTTGACCTTTCCCACATTTTATGTTACAAACTTCAGGGCTGTAGGGGGTATTTAAGTGTGACAGATCAACACAAATGACAGACGTAATTGCAAAATGGAAGAACGGTGTTTTACGGAAAGAAGTCTGAAAAAGGAGGCGAACATTTAGATTCACCTCCTCTTCAATCAATGCAGAACTGCCCACAGCATATCTATTAAATACCGTGCTTACCTCTGTCTGCGCATCTAAAAATGTTGCCAATTTTTCTTTGCATAATAGCAAATAATTCTGAGCAAAACTCAATGGGAAGAATCTGTGAACATAGATGTTTAGGTCTTGACTAAGATTCTGCTGTTGGTTTAGGTCTGGTCTTTGACTTAACCCAGTGGTGTCGATGTCGGGGGGCAATCATCTGCATGTTTTAGTTCTCCCCCTGGTTTAACGCACCTGGATCAAATGATGGCTTGTTCAATGGCCTTAGGAGAACACCGACATGCTGAAAAGCTTACTACCACGAGGGAGAGAACTAAAACATGCAGGATGCCGGCCCTCGAGGACCGACTTTGGGCTCCACTGACTTGACCAATCTCGATCGATCAATCGATCTTCGCCATTCTGTTGTACCTCTGATTGTACGTTTAGTGTCATTGTCCTTCTGGGAGGAGTCATTCCATCTTAAATCTTTTGCACAAGGCTTGTGGCAAACTGAAAAGAAACTTATGGTTATTTCCTAACAATTGCTTCCGTTTACCTCTTTTCAATAACGTCGACATTTTTGAGTCTCAACAAATGTTCCCACCTGAGCGTTGGTTTTCTGCAGCTAAGCCAAGGTTTCCACAAGCCTCTATGTTATTTCTGACTCTACTTGCTCGACACGTCACTTGCACACTTCTCCTTCTCTACTTGGCTTGAACTACACACACACATTTGTTCAAAGGGTGTGAATACTTTTGCAAGGCATCGCTCGCCGCCACGCTACCAAATGAGTCACACATGCATCCATATTCCATGACTCTGCCTCATCATGACATTTCAATTAGCTGCCGAGGACAGTCTGGTCCCACACACTGCTGGCCGTACCCTCCCATCTGCGGTTTGAGCAGTCAAACGGGTAGGGGGGGACGGACGGACAGAATGACGGACAAGCCGATGGCCCGCCGCGCTGATTAATTCAGAGAGATGGGGACAGCGGGAGGATGTCAGTGCTCTGATGGAAATAATCAAAAGAGGCACTGAGCTGTACTTTTCCCAGAACTGCAATATGCTTGACGGAGAAGCATATGGTTATATTCTATTTCGGTTTGTGTTTGCATTACATCTCGAGCTCCTCGCGGATATAAGTCTCAGTCCGTTCTTTTGAAAACAATTTTCCAACTTATCTCCCCCCACCAGTCTGTTCTGACCAGCCTCCTCCGCTTGTTTTGTTGCAGTTGCCGGGGATAATAGCTGCCTCCATACTGCAGCCATTCACAACAACAACAACTCTCCCCGAAGGAGCTCGTGGGAGAGACCTTTCATGATCTCTCCCATGAGAATCATCTCTAGCCCCCACCACTCATACTCTGCAAGTCACCTCTTCCCAGTACTTCTCCCATCTCTTGTTTCCAGAGAGAAGCTTCGCCGTTCCCGTACGGAAGCCGTTAATGAACGACTGCGGTGGAAAGCGAGGGGATCGATGAGAAATGGCAAGGACAAACTAGACTTTTCCCTCTGTCCATCCATTCAGCCTCCCTTCTGTCCGGACCTCTCCTCATCTGTTTCCCATTTTCCCTCCATCTCCCTCCCTCCATCACCCTCTCTTTGGTGCAGGATAGTAATCCCATTAGGATCAATATTCCAGGCGAGTGAGCATCCTTTCACTGCAGCAATTACAAACCTTTAGAGACATAAAGGAGAGCATTTCTTCACAGCTTAGACCATCAATCAACTATTTAGCTTCTGAGGCGAAGGATGTTGTGTCTGTGCGTGCGCACGCGGGTGCGAGTTGGGGTGTGTAACTCGGACGCGTTGCCAGATCGAGCAGCATTGTTCCGTCTGAAATGACTGTTGGGATTTTCGTCTTATATATCCTATTATGGGTGCATGAATACATGAGAGAGCTTCTTAATGCACTCTTCCCATCTGACGGCGCAACAAGCCCCCGTCGTCTCCCTTGTGAATACAGCATGTATTAGCATTGTGCACAGTGGGATTTCACAGACGGGCTAAGCTCGAGTGTTTAGCAAGGGGTTAATATTCATGCCTTCACATTATCTCTTCCACATAAGACTCTTCTTCCAGCTGGCTTCCTCTGCTGCAACACTTCATCACCATGCTACGACATCAAACATGGAGGATATGGTTATTTAACAATCTTTGAACGAGATTCCATGACACTTCCGATTGTACTCCTCATAAAAAATAGGTTTCTTGCTAACACAAGTGCCCCCCCCCATTCTCTCTCTCTCCCTCCATCCCCCTCTGAACATACCTCCCTCTTCCCCTCTTCCTCCATCTCTAATGAGGTGGCATGACTGACAGCGATGGCATATCACTTCTCATCTTGTCAGCTCTGCGGCCACTTGTGCCCCTCAATGTCACAGGGCTGCTCTTTGCCTCGAGGCCCCCCCAGCTTCCATCTATCTGGTCTAAAAACCCCCCCACCCCATCTGGCACGTTTTGCCCCGAGAAAGACGTCGCCTTGGCTCGGCTCGGGCCACATCTGGAGGCGTCCTCGGTGGCAAGGCAAGCGCGCAGTGGCGATGATGAGTGCAGTAGGATGGAAAAATGCAATTCATTTAAAAAGCTTCATATACGTTCTCCGCAGTGGAAATTGAATCTGTGTCTGGCTTAAAATCTGTTAGAGGGTGTAACAATTTAATCAGCTCTTTAGTGGAGCAGAAAATAAATATATATATATATATATATTAAAAAAAACTAAAATAAAAACACTCCATACAGAAGTGTTGGTGTTGCGGTTTGAGTGAAGCAATATGAACCAAAGAAAAATGTTTTGTGTCTACCAACAAAACCCAGAGAAATGACAGATCCAAGTGGTTCTCTATTTTTATCAACAGTTCAGTTCAGAGCTCCATCATAGCCTGTGGCTGCCACTGTCAAAATGATCATTCTAATTCTTTCCCATGAAAAAATTCAATTAGGCTATCATTAGACCAGGCTGATGATGAGGTTCTGTTTATCGTTAACTGCACATTATTCGATTCTTCATTTAACAGGCAGCGCCTCATTTACTGATGATCCATTTACTCAAATGCTTCTCTGAAAAGTTTCTGTTGAGTGAAAAATGTTTGAATGTTTTTTTATTTATTTTTTTTCTTAAGCATCGGCATGGGTCATTACCAGATTCAAGGTATGCCAACTTTTACTTATTACATCATGGCATTCCTGTAGTTTACTGTCCTTTGATTGAGAAATCAGAGAAATAGTTTTCCCAGAGTTTTCCCCAGCTGTTTGGCGAATTGTTGGCGCAAACTGAGAGCGGTTAGCTAACTGAAAGAGAGAGCTCCTAAATTTATTTTTGGTCCATAGACATAAATTTCTTCCCCTATTGTTTCTAGTGAGATAACACTTTAAAAAAGTTTTTTTACTTCATGCCTAGATGCTTACATGTACCAAGGCATTTTTTTTTTCTACAAAAATTGCGTTGTCAATGTTTTCAAATCAGGGTAGCCACTGGTATCAAAGTAGACAAGTTGTGTAATGATTTGTGTATAATGTTGAGAAGGCCATGAGCCCTAAAGCACTCAGCTCTGGATAGGTCTCCAAGCTCGAAAGCCTGTTTGAGTGATCAAACTGGAACTGTCGTCACAACTTTTGAGATTTAGGAAATCTTTTTTTTTCTGCAGTAAAAAGATCCTGGGGATGAATCTCAGCCTAAGATCTTGTTCTCTCTGAGCATGTGTGGCTTCTCTCCCTGGGTACTTTGACTTCCTCCGCAGTATGAAAACACGACCATTCGGTTGCTGGTTTCTGTAAATTCTCTTAAGGTATGGGTTTATGTGTGTATTGCTGTTTATCCAGTGGTCACCCAGCCCATCACCAAGCAGGCACGATCTTTCACTTGACACAAAACCGAAACATTGAGATTTTTTTTTTTTTAGCTTTCACCAAAAATATTGCTTAAATTGAATCTCGTCTTGTTCTTGTAAACCCAGCATCGTGTATTCTCTCACCTGGTGAGCTGTTAACCAGCAAACTGCCTACCTAAACAGATATCTCCACTAATTAGCCATGCAGTCGTAGCTTTCTACACCAGTGTCGTCGTAGTTTGTTAAAGGTTTTGGCAGCTGTAACAAAAAAATCTTTGAACTAAAATCAATTAGGCCATGTTATCCCTTTTTGTTTCATGATAATTGTATTTTTCGCTTAAGGTTGTCATTTTGTCCAAGCCCATCCCTTGTTTTAGTTGTGATGACTTTAAATAACTTTACATGGACACACACACAAGCAAAGGATGTCTCTACAGAGACCAGAAATGGGAAATGGAGCCCAGAGCGTGCATGGATGTCTGAAAAAGCCCCAGTCAAAGCAGCAGAAGGGGCTTGATAGCACTTGTGGTGGTGGATTAACTGTTACATCCATAGCAGAAAGCTTCAGCAGCATAGAGGATGGCTGAGCCTAAAGCCGAGCCCTCTTATTGTAAGGGATTTCTATTTTTTTTTTTTTTTTTACCAACAATAGAATGGGGAACAGATTGACTCCTATAGGGCCAGCACTATCTGTTCTTGTTTTCCTCCATTCTGTTTATATAAATCTCTGAATTTAACATCCCAAAAATGGAATGGTGCATAAACCCCTCGGCCCCCATGCAACCAAATGTGTCTTTGCACTTTTCTCCTCTACCTTCCTTTGTTTGCCAATATATTATTTCCTTTGGCTCTCAATAATGTATGCACATTTTTCCTTTGTTTTTTTCCCCCCCACAAGAGCTCAAACTCATCCTTGCACCAATTGTTCCTTCGGAAAACGACGGAGAAGGAGAATGCACAGGGAGACGCTGGGTTACGGACGTATTTCCTTGAAATCAAACTGAAACTACTCGCCTTTCCTCACAGATTGTGTCCCATGGGACATCGGAACCGAAGGCGAGCTGTGTCTGTTTACTCTGCGGCACGAGGGAGGAGACCAAATCAAACTCGTCTCAGCGAGGGGAAATTGTGTCTCCTTTCAAAAGAACGGCCTGTGAAGACAAATTCGTACTATTACAGCCTCACTGAGCACCCAACTCATGTCCTCAATGCTTCCAAATCCAGACACTACGTTAACACACATATAAACTGCACTCTGGCCGTCGAAGAAAGCAGAAGGTAGTAAGGACCGCGGAAATGGTCACAGCTGGGTACGATACTACGCAGATGACATCCTCGATTTTCTCCAGACAATGTTGAAATTGAATAAGCACCGTGGAAGCGTTCATTGAGAGCAATTCACAGCTTTAAATTTGTGTACAGCGCCGTCTGACAATAATTGTTATTTGGTTGCCTTGGAAAAAAGAAAAAAAAGAAGGGTAGATAACACTTCTTAGAAAGCGAACAATAGCATTAGAGTTTGTTTATTTCTTTTCACATTATCCCAATTATAATGTCAAGAGAATCAAGCCTGCAAATCAACAATTCCTTTCTCTCTGACAATGGGCCTGTGAGATGTTTTGTGAGAGAAATAAACGCAGAGAAATATAAAATTAAAAAAAAGAAGTAGTGACACATTCAGTCCTGTGTTTGTCTTTTCCTGCTCTTTCTTTGATGTACTTCAAATGTGCTGGTGAACAGATTAGCGATGACAGACCTGCAGTCTTTGTGGGACGGTGCATCTTTGTCATAACGCAGGTGGGTTGACTGAGGAAAGGGACAGAAGAGGGCCATGAATGGAAAGATGGGAAGAAAGATGAAATGGACAAGAACATTTCAGAGAGGAACGGGGATGGCTCGGAAGGTAAAAGTCCCTGTGATTATGTGAGGAATGTGGCGACGGTGGCAAGAAGGCGAGGAGGCGATGAGTTTGTAGATGTAAAAGGAGGAACAGGTAAGGAAGCATGCTGACTCAACGTAAAGCAGGGGCTAAAGGAAAAGAAAAGACATGGATGTGTGAGTCTGCTCTTGAATTGCACATGACAGGAGGAGTGGCAGATAAGAAATACCAACTACGAATCACTTGGAGAAAGATGTAGGTGGAGTTTTTTTGGAACAAAAGACACACGAGGCAAAACAAGCTCCTTCCCCCCACTTACCTCCGATTTACCCACTTGCCAACACATCCTTAGCCTCTAAGCAAAGGCTTTGGACATGGCGACAGACAAAATCGCAGCATTACGTGATTATGATGTGCGGTTAAGGTAAGCGCCTGATGGTTGCCGAGTGTTATTATGTGAAAGTGTTAGACAGTTTAGGAAGTGGGCTTCCTCCTGATTGACAGCCCAATTAAATGGCTGTGGGTGTGTTAAGAGCAACTGCACACCTCTCAGAGAAGAGACAAACAATACCAGCCCGGAGACACTTGAATGGGGAAGTGCTTTAATGCACAGACAGTGGGAACCCTATTGTGCTGCCGTGTCCTGTGCCTTCTGTCATCTTTCTTCTTCAGATTTGTCACGTGTGAAAGCTGGGAGTGGGTGTACAGGGAGTGCACAATCAAAGAGGATGACTTGATCTATTTGATAAGAGTTTAACTTTCAGTGCTGACCCGTAATGTGCCTCACAAAGGTATTCATTCCAAATTAACCCCACAATTTGGAATTTCACAAGTACAAATTGAAAAACCCACTTGTGGCATGGACTTGTACCCAGTCACCACAGAGTCAGAGCAAGTCTTGCCACATGATCTTAATTGATTGGTTGCTTTTATTTCTTCCGTCAGTAACACCTCTTGCAGAACAAATGAAAATGGACAGAGATTGCATGTAAAATAAATGACTTGAATTAGCGTCAGCAGAAAACCTCTTGTTGCTCATTATAGCTGCAACTTTACCCATCTGATTTAGGAATGGACATTTCTAAGATGTGAATAGGTTTTGATTTCAACCATTTCATTCTTGCTCGTTTTAGCTCTGGGTGTATGCTTAGGGATTTATGGCTTTCCTCTTGCCACTCCTCCACAACAACTATATTTGTAGAGGCTAAGGCTAATAACTGATTAATGATTATCAAGAGATGATCCCATCTGAACTGTGAAACTCTGCAGCTCCCCCAGAACTACCATGCTGCCTCTTTAATTACTCTCCGTTTACAGCAGTCAATTTAGGCAGATGCCCATGTGTGGTGATTTGTACCATACTTTTTATATTTATTAGATAACGATTCCAGTGAAATACATTAAAAGTTTGTGATTGTAGCATAAAACAGCCTCCCTGTAATGAAGTCTTTGCTCCATGACCTGCCTTGACAACCACCAGAGGACCAGAAATGGACAGGAAGCCTGTGGGCAGACCAAACAAACCAGATGCCACACAGGTGATTGATTAGCCGACCCGACCTGGACACCCGTGTCAATGACATTGACCAGGAAAGCACATGAAAGGGGAGGATGTTGGAGGGCGCGATGGGCTTCGATAATACTGCTAGAAGGGGCAATTTATTTCGAATGCTTGACACTTGCTCAATAATTGATGAGCTTGTTTGATATTTAGAAAAGACGGAGAGAGCGGGAGAGAGAATGAATGACACAAACATTAGCGTCTGCCCTAACACATCTTCATTTATCTTACATTTATTGCCGTACATGCTCTCTTAATCCACAATCAATTGACGGGGGAGCTTTTTCTTTCTAAAACGCTAATTTGTTTACCCAAACAATGTCTAGGTCTGTTTACACATCCATTTCTTCAAAGTTTTGGCTTGCAGTGCGTAATTCGACCTTCTTTAGCTTCAAACTGACTCATATTTAAATTGAAGGGCCTGACGACGCAGCTGTAAATATCAGACGGGCAAAGCCACCATGATGTCACCTGGTTAACCATTAGTCATCACCATTTTGGGGTTTGTCGGCCACAAGAGGTGGGTTTGTATTTGTTTGTTAATTATATTTGGAAGCAAGGAGAAAATGGGGTTTGGAAATCAGAAGCTAGAGAGTTTAGACAAGATTTTCTGTTGAAGTCGGGGTTGAGTTTCAACCAGGAGACATTAAAGCCACCTGAGACTCAAGTACTTTCAGTCCTCTAAGATGTTCTTCCAGGATTGTCGCTTTGTGTGCCTGGGTTGACGTTCAGAGTTAATTTTTCACTCCCCGTGTTGTAAAAACAACCATTTGTGATCTTATCTGGCCACGGCGCTTACTTCCCAGTGTGTGCTGTGTCTCCCTACATGGTTTTTGGCAAACTGGGAACTTTTTTACGGTTTTCCCTCAAGCAGCTCTTTACGCGTTCACCTATTTTTGGACGTTCTCCGAAGAAAAACAGATTCCTTTGCTGTCTGCTATTTCCCCTTACAGTTAAGTAATAATACAATAATTTAATTAGAAGATTACTCGTGTCACAGAGAGAAGCGCACAATGTTTTCCTTTATTATCTAATACCAAATATGAAATAAAAGATATTAGCCCTGGAAAAAAAACTTCCAGGACTTTACCGCTCAACGTAAGTGCAAATAATTAACCAGTAGCCTTTCTTTAGAGCATTGTGGGCTACCACTTAGTCTGTGAAAATAATCGTCTTTGCAGCACTAAGAGCTTTTTAAGGGCTAAAAAAACCCCAGATGATGTCAAGTGTTACGTCACTGTAGAAAACACATATTTATAGAACAATGAGCAGCTTGAAAGCTGTAAGTGTTTCAGTCCTGGAAGTCACTATCAAGATGATTAAGTTAATTATTGAATAGGATCAAACATTCTTGGGGTTTGACCCTGATTTATAAGAGAGGGAGAAGGCAAAATGTCACCTTCTGCTGCACAGATTATTCCCTTTTTTTAAAAAAAAAAAAAAATCTGTTGCGACCCGCAATTGTAGCTCAGACTTACTTGCCGAGTACTGCTGAGGTGATTTGCACCTGCTATTTAGTCAAAGTTTGCTTCACAGGAACGGGAAGCAACAGATGTGACTCTGAAGTTTCAGACAGTAAAAAAACAAACAAAAAAAAACACATAAGGTGCCAGAATCCTTTTTATTTTCCCCAAAATCCGGGTTAAGTCGAGCCCTCGTGTAAGCCTTACATTTCTGAAGTAATGTGCACGTGTTACTTTTATCCGCAGTTCTTCCTCGCTCTGTTTCTCCCTCAGTGTCTGCGTGGAGGCAAGCAAACCGGTGTTGGCCAATTATTGCCGGAGACGCATTGTCCCGTCTATACAATCAAGGCTACCTGATGAGACCCCTGGAGACATGAGGGGAAGGTGAGATTGGGGAGAGTTGGAGAGGAGGCGAAAGCAAAAAAAAAAAGAAGGTACAGGAGCTGGAGAAGGAGGAAGAAGAGGGTGGAAAATGGGCGGCAAAAAACAATGAGGCAAAATCAGAAGATAAACGAGACACTATTTCAGCAGCAGGATTTATGTACTGTCAACATTACCCTCGCTATTAGTGGGAATCCAATTACTCTGCACCTCTCCTTCCTCTTTTGGCAGGGTACGGGGGCGGGGGAGGAGGCAGAAGGAAAGAGAAAGAGTGAAGGGTGTGCAGAAATCCGGACAGAGAGAGAACAAGAAGAACGTCCGCGTGATCTTCTCTGTTTATTGTCAGAAATTGAAAATTAAGAGGGGGGGAGCAAAACGAAAACAAAAAAAAGAAAGAAAGAAGGTGAACCGGACGCGCTCAAAAACAAAACGAGAGAGGCAGGAGGATGCAGCTTGCACAACAGCGTGGAACAAAAGAATAACATAAAGTCAAAAGAGATGACGGAGGGCTCCTGCACATGGAAGATAGTACGACAGAGGAGAGAAATTATGAAGCGGAGAGGGAGGGGGTAGAGGGGAAGGGGAAAGGGAAGAGATTTAGAAAGACCGAAGCTCCCAGTAGATTTAACTGCATGCAGCTCGGCTTTTAAACGGCTGATAAATTATACATGAATGATGCTGAGACAATAATTATGAGCTGTTTTAGTGCAGAGGAGTGGGATGAGGACAGACAGACAATGGCGGAGGAGGCGAAGGGCCGGATGTCGGCCAAGAAATCTCCACGCGAGAACCCTCCGGAGAGCGCCGGGGTCCAGGAGCCGAGGATCCGCCGCATTAACATGATATAATGAGGGCCGCGCCGCGTTTGAAGGGAAATCTTCACTGAAGATTTTTTTTCCCCGAGAAGCGAATGCGTACGCTGTTGGATTTGTTTTGGGGTTTTTTTAAGAACAGTGCCCGCAGGTTATAGCACCTGGAGCAAGGCCTTTTGGCCTTTTGTTTATGTGACCTAGCCTGAAGCGCATTTCAATGCCAGGAATCACCGGGCGCACAGTGATGCTTTCATGATGTATGCTCCACTGAAACCTGCTTCAGTCCACATTATTTATCAGTGTCCTTTTATGCCCAACTCTCCTAATAGTCATTACAAATCTGCTGAAATGTGGGGAAAGTCGTTTGTGTGTGGGTGTGAGAGAGAAATTTGACATCTACTAGATCATTAAGTGCAATGCGATAGTATTTATTCACAGGCGGATTTCTATAAACTTAATTGTTTGAGATCATCACAATGAAAATTTTATTTGTTAAGGGAAAACAAAAAAAACAAAAAAATATATAAACCTCGCCCGATGTGGAAATGTTGTTTTTTCATGCCACAGCATTTCATTGGGACTTAACATTGGACTTTGCCTGGGAATTTAGTTTTTTCTTTCTTTTGGACTTTCTGCCGTACTTTGGATTTTTGCGCCCTTGAATAACCCAAGTGTGCTTAAGCTTAAGGTCATAAACTGATGGCTGGATAATGTCCTTGAATATTATCTGACAGAGAGCAGAGATCATGGCTCTATCAATTAAGGCAAGTAGTCCAACACCTGACACAGCAAAGCGGCTGCAGACGACCACAGACTGATAGAGTCAACGTAATGTTTGTTTTTTGGATCTATTCGCTTAGTCAGTATCATCAAAGAGGTTCTTTTTAAGTGATTTGTTGACTTTGCATGTATGGCAATAAGTGAAACTGGCCCAATGTGTGTGTATATATATATATATATATGTGTGTGTGATCACAGTCAATTGATAATATTGGGGGAATCAATCAATGTTTTCACATAATAAATGAACTGAGAAAAGTTAAAACAAATTTTTCTGTGTTCCCAAGGTCAGTTTTTTTAATGCTAAAATTATCCGGCGTTTTGAAATACTTGGCTGGGATGAAAAAGCAAAAAGAAAAGAAAAGAATAAAAAAACAAGAATTTTGAGGGGGCAACTTTTTTTCCCCTGAACTATAAGGACGTGTGGAAGAAAAAAAAAAAAGGCGAGGAAGGAAGATAAAAAGAAACTGAAACCCAGCAAAAACAAAAAAAGGGATGACATAAAATCAAACATCTCCCTGTCTACACTGTCCATTCACAATCGTTTCGGTGCTCACCGCCCTTCAGTCAGAGTGTGTATTTTGCGTGTGTGTGTGTGTGTGTGTGTTGTCATGAGCCCTTCATCTAGTTTCGCAGGGCTTGTTCCAAGGCTGTACGGGAGCAGCCGGCGTTCGCAGCAGCACTGGTGTGCCCCTAAGCACAGCCACTTAACCCGGGCTAACTCACTCACTCAATACACTCAATACCCAGCCGGGCAAAAACAGGGGGAAAAAACCCGCAACAGCAAGCTGCTTAGCATAAACGCTAAAAATAGGCACTGCCCGTCTTTAATGCCGTGTCCACAGACCGTGCACTTGTCATATCTGCTGTTGCTGATGGAGAAAATGCGTGTGTGTGTGTGTGTGTGTAGGCGCGTGGGTGTGTCTGTGTTTTTGATCATCAGTAGATAGTTAGGGGCAACACCACAATGGGTGGTTCAATTGGCTCTGAGGCAGAGCGTAGCGTAGCTCTAACTGCTCCCCTCTGTTTTTGTCTACAAACACTTCGCCCCAACCCAACCACCAACCCACACACACACACACACACACACACACACACACACACATTTAAATGAAAGGTCAATTTCTTACCACACCACTGGTCTGCCCAAGAAACCTGAATTGATTGATTTGACTCAATTTTACTGCAGGCTGAGCGAGAGGAGGCGAGAGCGGGAGACGGAGAAAGAGACGGGCAGGAAATGTTGACGGTGCATTTGGCCAAACATACAAGAAACACCAAGACTGAGCAGATCTGGACCCATTCTCCCTTATTTGGTTCATGTTTGCAGACACATAATGATTTTGAGGAACAGTCAGAGGAAAATATAATAATTCCTGAGTAAATTAAGCTGAGTTTGTGCAGTTCTCAGTCGTGCGACAAACTTCAACAAACAAGCACAATAAAATTAGTCGAAACACATTTTTCACAATGTAAGCTGAGAAGTGGCGAGAGAGAGCAAGTCTTTCAGCACCGAAAAATGCAGACTACACTGACTGCATCCTTTCCAACTTATGCAGTCATTCCAAACGTAAAAAGATACATCTTTATCGCCGCTACTTATCGTTCCTAAAGTGAAGTCGGAATCATATGATATTTCTCGGCAGGTCGGATGTGGCATGAAATGCACATGTTTTCCCTTGTAACATGTAAAAGAACATCAACTCTGCTACTATCTATTATCATCACGGGCTGAGACACAAACAGCACGCACCTCGTAAAGCTGGCACCGCCGAGGTGTGCGAGAAGAGGTGCAATCGGATCGCTCTATTCCCGTCACAACGTCAGAAGAGGGTTGGATTTTGTGCGAACAGATGGTGTTTACCTAGTAGCAGGTTGGTTGGATCACCTAGCCACCCCCACCAATGTCGATAATACCATTTTAGCATCGCCGGGTATGTGAGGGAAGAAAAAAAAGAAATGCACCCATGCTGGGACGTGCAACATTTTTTGAGCGAAAACCGGAAAACGCACCATTCCTTTCATTTGAATGAGGGCCGATAACGCGCCAAGCCTCTGCTGGGAGAGGATGGAGATAAACGAGGGGTGGCGAAGTGAGAGAGAAAGGGAACGGCTTTAGAGGGAACGGCAGAAATGGAGAGATTCGTGTTTTTCGCTTTTTTCTTTCTGGTTTGCAGTTATGTAGGTCACTCTTTTTTCCCCCCTTCAACGATGGTGCGGGGGAATTTGCAAATCTGACATAATAAGGTATTTTGGCCTGCAGTGATGCTTCTGATGACGTGCCGTCTTTCCCGCTCATTTTCGCTGCACCACTGCACGGCTGACAGAACGCAGCTGTACCTGGAGAATCCAGGGGACTTGGCTTGGGGTAAGGGAGAATGAACGACTACGCCACGGCTGATGTGTTCTGTTTTGTTTTTTGTGAGGAGAGAGAGAAAATAAAGACATTTGAATGAAAAAAAAAAAAGAAGGATCTGTGTCCATGAAGATTTGCATGTCCCAAAACACACCAATTCCTTGATGGCTGCGGAAATTTTGGGGAAGACAAAGTGTGTATGCTTGCTGTTTCATGCTTGCCTTCCTTCAGAGACGTTTCTTGCAGCATTGGGAGATCCGAAGTAGAACAAAAATTCCCTCTCTCATTAATAATTCACCTGTCACTTCGCTCATAACGGCAAAAACGAAGGGAAACTAGGGGGAAAAAGAAAGAAAGAAACTCACCGACGAAACCGCTTGACCTGTCAGTCTTGATACATCAGAAATTGTGCACATATATGCAAGTCCAAACTCACACACTCACGTCCACCCCCCGCCCACCCCCCACCACACACACACACATAGGGGCACAGGCAGTGCTCTCCAAGGACCAGCTTGTGTTGCTAAAATAAGGCAGTGTCTGGAAAGAGGTGGATTCCCCCCGGAGGGGGGCATGGAAGAGCACTAAAAGCTAAGTGGAGATGAAAAAAAAAAGTAGCCTCCAGAACTGGAGGGAGAGTGAGAGGATGGAGGTGAAGGGCATTGGAGTGATGGAAACAAAATCAAGGACAGATGGAAGAAGGTCCAGAGAAAAAAAAAAGAAAAAGAAAAACACATAAATCAAAGTGAAACTTTTAAGACGCACTTAGGATTTAACTTTCTAATAAAATAACTATCATCTCAGATCCATTCATTAGTATAAATTAAATCTGGCCATATTTTTTGCACCTGACAGGAAACAGGATGAAACAATAAAACCACTGTGTGCCTGTAAAACCGCGTATAAATGCAAGCAGAACAAAACAGAAGCTCATACAGTGGCCTCCTATCCTCAGACACCAGTACAAAATTCATAAGGTTAGCAAACATGTTTGACAATGTCATCGCATTCATCAGTCGAATGCACTAACTAAGTTGCAATGTTTACATCCCCTGTGCTATTAGAAGGATATTCGAGTGCGTGGCATGTGTGTGGGCCGAAGACCTGAGACACTCAGCTGAGAAATGGACTCAGTAAAACTTTATAAATAATTTTTATGAGGAACCCACAGCAGGTTTATTGGTTACATCCTCAGTGCATACAAACTAATCCCTTTCAATGACACACAGAGCCCTGTAAAGTGTATATTCTTTCATCAATGATTTTTTTTTTTTTTACAATTTATCATACTGCAGCTACAAACTTTATTTATTGCAGTGTTGTTATTTTATGTTGTAGAATAACGCAAAGTTGCGCATTAATAGTGAAGTGTCAGACAAATCCTTTCAAAGTTGATGATAAAAATCAGAACAATGTTGTGTACATTTGTGTTCAGCCTCCTTCAGTCTGATGACTTAAAATAACATCAGATTTTACTGGTGGATTATTTGGTTCACAAATTAATCCACCTGCATAGGATTTCATCTCAGTGCATATATAGTTGCTCTGTGAAGGCAATATTAAGTATTAATATCTCTTGAAGACAAAAAGAAAACAAGAAAACAAACCAGGTATCTTTGGCTAATAATCAACACACTCTGTGCATGGAGGTAATGTCTGAACACACACTCTTCATAGTGAAGCATGGTGGTGGCACTATCATAACATGGGGATGGAATGGGATACCCTCGATCGACGTATGTATACGTGGTAGAATGGCCAAGTTCAAGGGATTAACAAAGAGTTGAATACAAATACATATTTTACTCTCCAAATTCCTTGTTCCATAACCTTGTACCTTTTTTTTGTGTCCTAGCAAATGTGCAATTTCTGTTGCTCTATCACATCAAATCGTCACGGAAAGACTTTAACGTTTGCAGCTATAAAATGGTTTAAGGCGCTGTTCATGGTATCTGCACTGACATTTGGTTTTTAGCTGAATTGTGTTGTTTTTTGTCAAAAACAGAAACCAGTGCTAGTCTCAATTTGACTGAGATGCACATTAAAACATCACCAGGCGTCACAATTAAGCAACATATTTATCATCATAGCAAGAAATCCTCCACGTCAGATCTTTAAAATCAGGTTTGGTGGACTGCTGTTCGACAAAAAAAAAGATGTCCCTTTTATTTATATATATGTACATTCATAAAATAAAATATAGAGGTATGCTATAAAAAAAATACATCCTTGAATGTCTGCCTCATTTCACTGTGGGAAATTCCCAAATCCATCCTTGACATGGGCCATGAATCATTCAGCAGCTCTACATATTCACACACATGCATAAAAAAAGGTGGATATTCAGTAAAAAGCAACACACAAAATCTTGTTCTTTACCACCTGGTGTGGAAGCCGTGGAAACGCATCGAACATGGCGTTACTTTGGCAACGTGGCTGAGAGCTTTTTAGTTTTCGCCTTTCTGCTTTTTTTTATCTTCCTGCTTTTACATGTCTCTGCCTCTTCTCTCCTTCTCCCTTTTTAAAAAAAATTTTTTTTTGCCCGTGAGTCTCTGCATCCCTCATCCTCTCCCTGCTCTGTCTCCGTCTCTCCATCTGCGGCTGAGCGTATGTACATTCCTTCTCCATCAGCCGTTTTTGGTTGGTTGCTGCACCAGGGAACACCGCAGGGGGGTCTGAAGGAATGAGTAAGAAAAGAGAGAGGACGGAGAAATACGTGGTGTGGTGGGACGAATCGTGTTTTCCTTGTACCTGCGCGGGCAAAGAACACGCTCCAAAGAAATTACAGGGTGCAGGGAGATTGTGAGGCAAACAACCAAAAAAAAAAAACCCAAATAAACAGGAGAACAAGCAACATAATAGTGGATCTGAAAATTGCCAGCATCGCAGCAGTTTCTTAAAGTGGGATTGCTTTGTATATTTGTATTGTTTTTACGCATGTGTGCATGGATCTACTACTCTTAGAAAACATGTGTCTGCTGGCTGGCGATGGAAAACCTTAAGTAAGAGCAGCTTTTTAAGGCCCACTTGAAAAACAAACCCACCTCTGAGTTTCCATTTAGCCATCAATCATGTGCCACGTTTCGACTTTCCATTTCATTTATTCTGCACTTAAGTTTTTATTTGCCGCGTATATTTAGTTAAAGTTGAGACCGCAGGCTCTAAAATAGGACTAAAAAGCTAAATGTTTGTACCTGTGAACCACAAACTTTCACACATTTTCTGAGGATTTGATAGAACAGAACAGTAGCGCCGTTCACACAACTGTAAAGTTCCAAAACTTTTACGCCTTCCAGTCGTCCTGAGTCAACCCCTTGTCTTTTTGTCGTGATTATCTCTCCAGATAATCACAACTTGCCTGTTTTCACCAACTTAGCACATTCAGACTGAATTATTTCACCCAATCTTAAATTTCAAAAATAATTCTTTATTTCCTCTTGAAAAGAGCTGGAGATCTCTGCAGCTCCTCCAGAGGTACCATCACCATCTTGGCTGTGTTTCTGTGTTTAACTTTGAAGTTGCATCACTGTCAATTTTTTTTGGCTAATTGAATGACCAGAGCTCTGTGAGATGTTGAAAGCTTGAGATTTTGTTTTATAGTCTAAATCCTGGAATAAACATCTTCACATTTTTACCCCTGAAATGTCCGCTGTGTTTCTTGGCCTTCAAGAAACACACAGCGGACATTAATTTTTCCTGAACAAACACCTGATGCCTTCACAGAAAACCTGGATTTATAAACCTGGATGCGACTTCTGAAGACAATCGGTTGCACTGGCACTTATTTAGGTGTAGCAGAAAAAACTGCTGAACAA
The DNA here is from genome assembly GCF_001444195.1 of Xiphophorus couchianus. NCBI lineage: Eukaryota > Metazoa > Chordata > Actinopteri > Cyprinodontiformes > Poeciliidae > Xiphophorus > Xiphophorus couchianus. The sequence goes on along the minus strand of NC_040250.1, from coordinate 23,187,373 downwards.
ATGATTGCCACACTTTTCATTTGTTTATGTATAAACACTTATGTAAAAATTAGGGTTGGTCTGCCACATGAAATCCCAATATTTTATTCACTTATGTTTTATAATGTTAGGAAATGTCAAAAATGAATGAATGATTTTGCCAGGCACTCCTACATGAAGTGAAGAGCGAGTGATTCTATCCTCAAACTACAGCTGCACGGCGTTTCAGCGGCGAGGCCATTTTGTTCTCCCATCACACGGCGTTGCATCGCACTGATAAAAACCGGTGTGCGTTATCTCCCAACCCGTACATGTTCAGTCACATTCGGCTGGGCAGAATTGAATTTCTCGCCGGTATCCATCAACTCATCCGTTTCTGAAGACCCGCAGGTTATTGTGATGCCCTGTTCTCTCTCGTTCTGTATCTGCAAAGAAATGCTGTGTCACTTGTGGTGTTATGTAACACACTGTGTGTCTGGCCTGGTGCCGACGCTCACATCAACGCACCAATGTGACACCTGATCTAAAGTCAGCATAATGTTCCTTACTTTTGCAAATTGACCAGATCCAACCCGCTGTTTCCGTGTCTGGCTTTCTTTCTGACCAATCAGCTCCATGCTGAGTAGGCACAGCTTCGCAATAAAAAAAGTTGAGGTGTTTATCTGCTACTGAGTGAAACACTGAGCCTTTAGTGGAGAAAAACCTTTGTATGGAAGGCTGCGATAAACTCTGGAAATGCTCTTAATCCAACAGTTGGTCTAATAGCTCTAAGATATAGCAGAAACCAGATAGGTACATGCGCTGCATAAAACTAAATTTTACTGTTTTAGGTCCGTTAAAATATATTATATTTCCCTAACACCAGTATACTGAAAGACAGAATGTTTCCAAGCTAACAACAAGCTAAAATGTGTCCAAGCTAACATATTTTAGCTTGCTGGAATTCAGAGGGCAACACAAACTAAGATTACTATGAACACGATTTCGTTTCAGCTTATTGAGCAAGCCTAGACGATGAAGTCAGAACTTTTATAGCTTTTGAGGTTATTTTGCAATATTTGAATAAACAGACTGGAGGCGAACCTCAAACACGAGTAGATTTTTGTGCAAAAACAAACCAGAAAATAAAATAAAAAAATTCAGTCAAGATATTATAATTGTAGGCCTCCAAAAGTTTGGCACAACTTTCCGATGCCTGAAGGTTTCATGTTCAGCTATTCAAACAACAACAAGCAAGAATAAACGCCATGGGAATGTCCAGCCATCGTACTGATGGTGATAGTGTTTCACACAAAATGTGGAAATCAACTCTAATATCAAAGATAAGGACTTAGATCCTGCACGTACATGAACTGAATCAACAATCGGTGAGCAAGAAGCCTCTACTCGGAAGAGTAACAAAAATTGATTATAGCATCAAACAAAATCAACGTTTCAGTGTGGCCGTTGCAAAGCCTCGATGTCGATCTCATTGAAATTTTGTAATCACAGCTGAAAATGTGTACGAGCAAGACGGCCTACAAACCAGACTCTGTCGGAAAGAATGGGCCAAATAATTTCAGCAGGCAGTTTTGAAATGCTTGAGGAGGGATTCCCAAAACATTTTTACACAAGTCATACAATTTACAAGACGATTCTACCACATACTACAGAATATGGTTTTAAATTTTACATTTTAAAGACGGTTAAAAATTCTCTCTGTCGTTATTCTGGCATTGAACAGCTCGAGATAATTGGAGCTTACCGAAACGACTAAAAACAGGAAATGTTTAGTTTGATTTGAATTCAAACAGCGAGGGAGGAAAAAAATGGGTTTTTATTTCTTTTACAAGCATGTGTAAATATCTGCTTTTATTTGCATTCTCCAGGGACAGATTTTGTCAGCGAGTGTAGTTTTTCTTTGGAGGGGCTCGGGAAGTCATCTTCTTTTAGTAAGTGACACTAATTGACACGGCGAGAAATATAAAAGCCCCACCGAACCTCGTTTCTGTTGCCAGCTGGGTAATATTCTCGCTGTATCCCTGGTGCACAGTTTCAATCTCACCCAGTCGATGACTGAGGGAGATATGAGCACACCAGGGCCACGAAGACGGCGGCTAGGAAAGAAAAGAAAAAAACGTGGCAGTAAACAACCTGTTCACCAAACCGCGCTCATTGAGGGCATGTCTGCAGAGAGAACGGAGCCAGACCCAGAGATGGGGATGAGACGAACCGGAGAGCGTTTGAGGTTTGAGGGGCATTGCTCCTACTGTCTCCTCTGCCTTTCTTTTCCATCCGCAATCCCCGTCGCCCTCTCCTCCCACCCCCAAATCAAGCCACTGTGTGTTTGAGTGGGTGAAACACTGCCACAGTCCCTATAGCCTCCCGCGAGGCTCGACTTCAAACAGACTGGGGAAGCACTGCCAAGGGTGTGTGTATCTCTGTAGTCGGCGCTCGCGCTGCGTCCGCCTGCACAGACGCTCCCCTATATCCGTGCATTCATCTCGCTTTCATCCCCTCGTCTGGTGCGTTTGAGTCACTTGAATTACATGTGCTCGAATTTAAGAAGAATGCCATCAAAGGAGAAGGCTGGTTAAATTGAAACGGGCCACGCGCCGCGGAATCACACATTCACAGACAGGCGTAATTAAACAAAGGCCTTCGCGTCTACGGTGGAACGCGTGAAGGCCTCCCTGTGGTGAGAGACATATTAAAACCCAGATAAGACCAAAACAATTATGAAAAGCTCCAGATCCAGACCTTTTACCCCTCCTCCCCCTGCTCTCTTTCCCCTGGATATTATGTGTGTGTGTGGGTTTTGCACATGTTCGGGGTTTCCTCCACCACCTCGTGCGGGCTCTAAACGGAGAGAGCACGGGCTCCTCTGCTCGCATTGCTCTGATGTCTCATGTTTTATTTAACGCTTGGCAATTGTTGATGAGCAAAAGCAGTGGGGACCTTGAAGCAGTTCGCCGCACTAAATAAAAAACACTTTGAACAGTGAGATGGCAATGACTCAAGCCTCATTATGTTTGAATACGTGGCGTTATGTTCAGTAGCAGTGATTTGTGCAGTTAACAACGTTAAGAGCGCCGGCAAATAAAAGAGCAAAGGCAGATCTGCCGACACCGAAGGCGCAAGGTGGAGGGGATGATACCCTCCGATTACTGGTTTAGAAAATTTGATATTTTGTGCTTCTCCTGGGAAGCGCGGAACTATTATCCTCCTCTCTCTGCCACGTCTCCTTCACCATTCTCCCGTCCCAGCTCATACGGAGACTCGTGGCTGGGAGGGAACCCTTCCCCACCCGTAAAAAACATACTGCACCCTGTTAATAAATGATTAAACGTCTCCATCCTCAGACGCATCGCCGGCTGCGTGGAATGAGGAGAACACTTATATCATCTTGAGCTGGGTTGATTTTTGCTCCTTTTGAATCATAGTGGAGTTATCTTCACTTTTGGAATAAATTACTGGAAGTCTGAAGTGTAAACATCCGGTAAATATATGTTTGTCTATTAAATAATAATGATGGGTTTTAAAACAGAATCTCAAATGGCAATGTGTCATTTGTTTTTTAAAGTTTGGTTTGTGAGGGTACAAAACGTGTAAAAAACTTCCCACCCACCTGCCCATCCATCCATCCATCCATCCATCCATCCATCCATCCATCCATCCATCCATCCATCTCCTCTGCAAAACGAAATAGCAATTCTACCTTCTGGATAATCCTGCATTACACCCCTAATCCTCATCCACATGTTCACACACACATACATATACGCAAACACACACCCCCCCACACTTGCTATGACATGCACGGACACACAGACTACTCAATCGAAGGACTGGCTCACATCTGGATGTGCAGCTGGCTCACATCGAGCTATTGTAAAATAATACTACACACCGCGGGTCTTTTTAACGTCTGATTATATTTGCTCGTAATGAAGTCACACGGTTAGTGTTTCTCCTGCTCTATTGCTCGCAGATGGGGAAGGGATGGCGTCAGCCACTGGAAAGTCTAAAACAGGCCTAACTGCAAACGAATAAATAAAAAGCAACCAGAGAAAACAAAGCAAAGACGTTCAAAAGCCTCGTCTGTGGCGTGTGTGCCCGCGCGCAGCTGGTACACAGAGAGCAGAAGGTGCGAAGAACGAGCGCAGCAGACAATAAAGCAGTGTACGCAATAAAGGCGGCGCGTTGGGCGAGAAATAAACAGACGAGAGAGCGGCAAAGCGGAGACAAAGCGAGTGCGCGGCGATCTCTGAGCGGTGGTTGTCATTAAGAAGTGGCTCCGGGGTCCAGCCACTTGGCATTGATTTGTTTAAGATCCAGAGCTCAGCCATCAACGCGCTGCACATCCCAGAGTTCCTGTCAGAGTTAACAACTGGCCACGTGGCTCAGAGGCCCGTCTTGTCTGAACATCGCAGCACAGAACGTTTCATTAGAAAGATCTGGATTTTATATATTTTCTTACACCACTGGAGAAAAACAAACAAAAAAAAAAAACACCAATGAAACCCAACTCCACCCTGAAAAATGTGGCATCCTCGACACTTGCGCATCATCGTGCACCTCCAGCTTAAGAGCCACTGAACAGAAGCCATAGCAAATCAATAGCAATCTACGGTCAGCCTTGGCAATCCTAATGGAACCGCGCGATAGCTGGCATTTGGCCCCGCACGCGCGCACGCGGTCTCTCTGATGCAGCAAATCCCAAAAAGCATGAGCCCATGCTGGGGAAAGGTTTGACAGCCACGAACTGAGCCTTAACAAAAAAAGAGTGTGTAAACATCACACACACTCGTACGCACAGAGACGAATGATCTGTGTGACATTATTTGGGTGATCGAGGATGATCGATGGGATCATTTCCCTGCCCCCCTCAGCCCTGCTGCATGGCCCATCGCCCCTCATCTCCCCCCTTAAGCACCGGTCATTAGTAACACGCACGCACAGACGCAGTTTCTCTCGAGCGTCGTGCCCAAGGCAAGGTCACGGCACTCTTTGATTCCCCAAAGCGCCCCTTCGGTCTGGAAGAAGAGGCCTGAGAATGTGGCTGTCGGAAGTGTTGTGGAAAGACCCGCTGAAAGCTGTCACCGTTAAGAAGGCACTGACTGAGCCTCGGTGCTCCAAGTCTTTACAAAGTCTTGAGAGTTTTCAGTCCAAAGATAAAAAAAAAACAAAAAAACTAAACTGTGGAACCTAAATGAGTAAATTCCCTCCTGAGCTGTAAATAGGCCTACGCTGGGACTCCGTGCTGAAATGGGAAGCCGCGGCGTTTCTTTGGTTTTAATCGACTCCTCGTGGAAGCGGGAACATTACCTCGGCTTAATTGAGGAAGAAGTGACAAAACATTTTACTTGAATGTGTCATCCAGCTCACAAAATTGATGGACTGCTAATGTACCTTTTTCGGATGAGCAGTTTTAGTGTGTTCATCAAAGTAATTTGAAAGTAATAAAACTGGCGCGAATTAATCTCCGCAAGAGGACAAGCTCCAAGTTCTTTGTGTGATTTAAGGTGCACGTGATTGATTGTAATTTTCTTAAAAATAAATGTGACAGCAGAACCATGGAAGGGAAGAGCATGTGCGTATTGGGAAATGTGCTCAGGTTTTCTCCTTCCACTATTAAGGGATCGAGCTGAAAAACATTTATTTATGGTGTGTGGCGACTAGACGTTGGACGGAACTTGGCAGAAAATACCAGTTTCTCGGTATTTGCCCAGAAATGCAGAGCAAAAAGGTCAAACTTTATCCAGTTTTATTCCTGTTTCATTCAAAGCAAAAATCATTCCTCCTGCTGTGAACGTTTATTATTGCAGGTGTTGTAGGAACTAAAAATCTCAATCATTCCGAATTTTGAATCTGCCACTTCTTTCCCCAATTTTCTCAAAAACAAAAATCACGCAGTTTTTGAAAGCATCAAACACATTTGATCAATGTTAAGTAGGTAGACTTTGATGCATACATGTAGAGTATTATTTCTTTAATAGTTTGTTGGATTCAAAATATGAACCTCTACCTCTGTTAGTAAACCCGCAGAATATTATGTTGTTTGAGTTTTCCGTGTTGTCTTTGGAAAACAGAGTATTTGTAGAAAATTCAGATCAAACAGTCCTATCCTAATTACTATCGACCAGGAAACATCTGATCGGTGGATCTGATTGGCTCTGACTGTTGACCTTTCCAATCAACAATCAGCACATCTGCCAAAATAATACTGCCATTTGCAACATTTACGGATTGTAACATTCAGAAATGGATCAAAAACCTGAACAACCCCAGCGCTCTATCAACTAAGCAACAGAGACGTAGAGTAGCTCTCTACTGGAGTTGCCCAGCAACAAGTTGGGGAGGAGGGCGCTTTCTGCTTCATAGAGCTGAAGAAACCTCTTGTCACTCCTTCAGTTTCTTTGGCATCTAAACAGAGGGACTTTAAACCAGAGGGGAAAATGTACTGAAACCATTTTGAAAGTACAACCTGTTTGAAACCTCGTGACACCTTCAAGGCCTGTCCGTGTCTGGCTACTGGAAGACAACACAGCTACGAAAAGTTTCAGTTCCAGTGAACCTTCCCACCAAACAACTCCTTTTGCACGCTCATAAAATAATCCCGCAGTTGACCTACTTATTTAATTTTTTTGCAGAGACAGCCAAGCAAACCACCTGACGGAGTAACTACTCTTTGAAACCGCTGTGTGCATGAACCGCTGTCCTCAGCCAATCCCTTAAATTCGGATTGCGTCGTGACGTGACAGCGAGGGGAAGGAGCCCAGTTGCCGGCAGGGCTGCGAGGAAAAGCTGTCTCTTCTCCCGCCTTTTTTACGGCTAACACAGTTGCGTGGAGAGGAGTCTGCAGGAGAAGGGAAGGGAAAAAGATGTGCTGGAGAGAACAAGAAGAGGAGGTAAAGAGAGTTCACCAAGCCTTTTTGCCGTCGCTTTGGGGAGAAGGATATTAAAGATGAAGGGGAGGTGCTGGCGAAGGCCGAGATATCCGAAGAGGAGCGGGAAATGCTACGATGAGATGAGGGATGAAAACGGGGGGACGGTTAGTCGGGTTTGGAGTTTACAAAACAGCAGCGTGATGAGTCAATGAGTCACGGTGGCTGCTGCCGCTCCAGAAGCCATAATGAGGCTGTGCAGATGAGCGATGGCGTCTCCGCAACTAAAACTCCTTTCCAGCAGAAACGCGCGGATCAATTTGTCACTTCAGCCCGACTGTACTCGTGACACTTTCATCTGTCTCGTAGTTAGCTGTGGCGTGGATCGATCACTTAGAGCGCCGGCGTTGCGTTGCTAACAAATGACACGACGCCGCATGCTACAAAGCTGCGCTGATTGAGGATATGATGGTTTTGTGCTTAAAGGGGGGGGGGAAGAGAAAAAAAATTAAAAGGTGAACAAGCATGATGAATAACTTTAAGGAGATATTACTCTTCAGTATTAATATGCGGCGCCAAACAAGTGAAAGGATTTAAATTAGCAGCGATGTCAGCTTTCTTTTCTTTCTTTCTCTCTCTTTTCTTTTTTTTTTTAAATAAATTGGCTTTTTGAAATGAAAGCAGACAAACCACAAAAGAGAGAGAGAGAGAGACGCGGAGACAGCGTCAGGTGCTGATGGAGGGATTGTTAGAGATACAGTACGAGGGGAGTGGGATGTGTTGTGGTGTAGGTGACACACATGGCGCCGCCACATGCAGATGGTGCACATGGATGAGCAGCCAGGGTAGTGAAGCATAAAAGCAGCCAGCTCGCCGATCAGACACACAAACACTCAAAATGCACGCTGAGAACACCGGTTAGATTGCCAGTCCTTTACTCACCCAAATCACCACGGTGAAAATTAATACCTCTGTACGAAACCCCCCGCCCCCAAAAAAAACAGTCACACGCGGCCTAGCAGACGTGCATGCTCATTCTAGAAATCAATAAGTGCATTAAATATTTAAACGGGGAAAATGCATCTACAAACCGTGGGAGGAGAAATCTTTTGCTTTTAAAGAACATTCAACGGGTAAGAAGAAGAGGAGGAGGAAGAGAAATACTAGCATTTTAATATCTCAACAATTTCCCCTTTCCTTTTCCATTTTACTTTTCTTCAAGACTTACTTGCAGGCTGAGATTGAGCCAGCTGACTGCTTTTCCATTAGCAAGTCACACGCGCAAACACATAAGTGCTTACCTGATGAGAAACGGGATAGATTGAACTCTACAAAACACAGCCCCCCACCTCCCCCAAACTACCCCCCCATCTACCCCGCTCCCCCCATGCCGCCGCCAACCACGATTTTCAAACATGCACAAACAAATTGCACGCCACAGTCGCCCGCTCGGCCGCTGACGGTCGCTCGCACAATAAAACGTGGCGCCGCTGGGGGAGGACACAGGGGGCTGAAAGCAATCTTCCCACTGACCTTGAGTGGGGAGGACAAAACGAATGGTGAAGGGAAGGAGGATGGGAGGGAGGGTAGAAGCCAATGTGAAGAAAACGGAGCGAAATACATAATCTGTCCACCCCAGTGGAAGAGAAACAAATGCTTTCACCGTGACTGAGGACGCATCACCCTCACACATCGCCGCCCCTCGCACACACATTTCTTTGGACTTGGGGAAGGCAGAATGGGGAAAGTAAAACGCGAGGGGGGAAAGTAATTTCCTTAAAGAGGTGGGAAACGGTGAAAGATGATGGAGAAGAAGATTCAACATGTGCCAGTCAGGCTCTTCTTGGCCGATACGGAGTTCCTTTAAAGTCCAGCCTGCTGATTCCCATTTTGACATTCTCTGATTTGTTTTTGTATGGAGTACAATATAAAAGAAAAGAAAAAAACCCAACAACAATGTGTTGCGGGTTTCTTTGATGGAGACGACGGCTTTGAACGGAATGTGAAGGAATCATCCCAACTTATGCACCAAATCAGAGTTTTTGAAACTAAACATTAAACATGCTGTTGGCTGATCATTCCTCCACTGGGACCAGTAGGAGTCCTTGTCTTACTATGCATCATAGACTGATACATTAGCTCAGATATGTATATATCTGAGATCCTTTTTTAACTAATGAATTGACACTTTCCTGAATAACTTGCTGCATTCAGTCTGATGCTGTTCTTTTGTCATTGTACAGATCTAAGTCCAAGATGGCTAGACGCACTTTCACTAAAGCGGAGCTTTCATTAAGGTTTTTTTTATTATATATTTAAGTGATTAAAAAAAAAAAGAAGAAATAGACTTTAATACAGCCACAAATATTTTTGATTTATATATTACAAAAATATCAAACAGTACAGCTTAAAATGTAGAATGTTGTATTTGTGTTGCGTCACACTTAGAAACAGAAAAAAATAAAATAAAAATAAGCTTTTCTGTATTTCACATGCGGACCACTGCCCTGATGGCTCACTCTCACCTCTGACTGATCGACTCGTGGACATTTAGACGTCACAGTCGTCACAGAACGTTCTGGGCGGGAACAAGAACCGAGCGGCGACAGATGGAGGGCGCAAAGTCAGAGAAGTGGGGGCAGAAAGAAACATGGCTGCTAGTGACCGGTGTTTCTAGATGACTGTCATTGCTCACTTTTGAGTCAGCTTCACTGAGGCAAAGTCTTAATGACTCAAGGCCCACTACTCTGCATAATCAAGCTGTGCACACATGGGTCTGCGTGTGTGCACGCGTGTGTGTGTGTGCACGTACGAGCCACTAGTCTCCTAACAGAGAACTTTATTACCATCTGTTCCCACACATGGCTATTTGTTTAGCCGTGACATGCACGTCTTCTTCAATCGCATTGCTATTTTTACTCTTTCTTCCCCTCAGAGCCTTTTCCAACTCCTTTTCTTCCACCTTTTTTTTTTCTTTGGCAAACTCTCCTCCACCTGTGCCACGCTCCCTGCATGGACCGAGGAGGAGGGGAAAAAACGGACCATTATCTCAGCTGTTCCCTAACTGCCTCGAAACGCAACCTCGCTCCAGCCATTTTAATCAAGGCTCGTGTGTGTGTATGCATGTCAGACTGTGAATCTGGGTTTTGTGCGCCTCAGTTCCTGCAGAGGCCATTAGGTGGAGCTGGTGTCTGAGTGAGTGAAAGGGAGAGATGCAGGATGGACAGCTGAGTGGCTTACCCTTCCTCTGCCTGTTAGCACTTTTTTTTTTTTTCCCTTCTGGCTTAAGGTGTCAAACATTTGTGCTGTAACTGAACTGCTTGTCTCATCCATCAGCGGTGCAGAGAGCAACACGTAATGCTCCAAGTTTTAGCTTTAATAGAAAAAGAAGCTCAATATTATTGAAAGAGTTGAAGGGAAATTTGCTTTCTTATGCAATGTAAGCAATGACTAACCCGGGATGTACAGCTTACTAGTATATGAGAGTTTTGTTAATGTAGTGGTGGACATGTTTGTAACAAAAATCCCAAATGGCATCTCTAGTGATTGATTAAGCTGAAAACTCAGATATCTTTGTGTAAAATTGATTCATAAGGATCGAGAATTTCAGGAGTGGCTGTCCTGAATATTGTTTTTTGAATAAGAGTCAGAATTAACACCAATGATCATGTTTTTCAGAACTGGTGACTGTTTGATGTTTCTATCATGTGAAGTGCTTTGAACTGCGTTGTTGCTGAAATGTGCTGCACTTATAAACTTGGCTTGACTTGACCTTTTTTGTGTGTCATATCTCTTTTTTGGTGGGATTTTTCTATCCACTGCATCCTATTTTGTTAACCTTTCACCTGTAAGGATACACAGCTCACTTCTTATTTTCCTGCTTGCACCATTTCTACTTTCAAACTTTTTAACTTTTCCCCCCTGTAAAGTCTATAAACTTTGTGCTGTTTGATAATTACCTACATTCACATACTTTCTGCCAGACACACCAGTCGAACTTTTAATGGGTCACAGGAGATTAGGCTTGTGTCACTTTTATAAAATCACAGTTTAATTTTCAGGAAGTTTTTTGCCCTTAAAGTGTTCATTGATGTGAAGACATTGCTTAAGCTCCAATCTTTACATTGGTAGAGTTTCCTATTGTGCTGCAGGTTCTTATAACAAATCCCCGAATGCTGTCAGTTGTGATCTGTGTTGCTAATTCCTTCCTTGTCGGTAGTTGGATCCGACCCGGCACGAAAAGCTAATGGAAAAATGATGAAAACTTGTTTCATATAAACTTACTCTGACTCTTTACATCTCGTTGCTTGAACTTGTGACAGTGCAATGACAATAAAGTTGAATTCTATTCTATTCTATTCTAGATCTTCTGTGAATGTGCCCCGAATGGGATAAACTCCCCGACAATGCCATTCACAACGCGACAGACCGCGCTCGAATTTATGAACAAACACCCAGACACGCTCGCACCTGTGCTTCCACAGATCCTGTTGGCAGTTTTTTTGAGGAAAATTGGGACGGTAGCCTGGAGGAAGGGCAGGTGTCCACAGATGGAGCGCTCCTTGCCTCTCTCTTTCGCCTGCACAGACGGACTCAATCACACCTATTTCTCTCTTGCGTACCCCATGGCGGCACAACGAGGGACTGCGCGCCTGTGTGTGTGTGTGTGTGTGTTGCAAAAAAGGTGAACCTTGTGAATGGGTACATGCGTCGACTGTTGGTCTCCAGCACTGCAGGTTCTGCGTTTAACGCGAGTTATAAAAGAAGTGTTGACCTTCTGTTGTCTGATCAAGTGAAAGTACAACTTGAAGTGAATTCTCATTTTCAGACATTATTGCTTCATAAAAGACTTTAAAAAACCTCCACAATATTTCCCCTTCCTGCATATTTGATGATAGCTGAGCACGTGCAAGGCGGCCTGCGGAGAGAGACTGCCTGTCTTGGATGGCGGGGGGTCCGGCTAGCCGGTGGGACCACCCAATCTGTAAGGCAGGAAGCAAACTGCAGATCTGTCATCTGTCATCATAAGCCCACCAGTCAGTACCCTCCTAATTAGTAGCCATGGAAACCATAGCTAATTCCCTGGTCTACCATGCCAATCACGTCCTTGTCTGTGGCGGCAATCAGAAAAGGCGCATTTATCCACCGCTGGGCCCAGATCCCTGTAACAGACGTGTGTGTGCGGGTGTGTAAATGTGTCTGTGAGTTGGTCGGTTGCCTTTGTATGCATGTGAGCTTGTCAATTTGCTGCCTTTTTCTTTCCTGAAACAATGTCTTTTTCTGTTTTTAAGGAGAGGGGAAAAAAACACACCCTTTGCTTGTGTGGCTTTGTAAATTCATGATGTTTGTTAAGACTGCAGGCAGATGTGTCAAAAGCTGAGAGAGGGGTGTGTGCCACATTGTGATTGTCTGTGGGAACTGTTTGATTAGCTTGTCGAGTGCTAGCAATCCCCCTTCACACCCACAAGGCAATCAAACAACACACGTACACACACGCAGAGAGAGATATGTTGCAGACACACATAACCTTTTTTCCTCGGAGGTCAGGCTGCTCAGTAAAACAACACAATCACGCTAAATATGAGCCCTGCTGTTCCCAGATAAAGCGGCGCCCTCGCACACGGAGTCACCAGCGCATCTGATCCCATTGAATTTTAAATGAAATCGACTTCTAATCTGGAAACTTAATCAAATAATCAGCCCCGAATCAGAAAGTCAAATACGCAGAAATTACCTCGTAAATATTGAAGCGCGCGCAAACGTGATCAAATGACGTATCGACGCGGAGCGGAGGAGACGTGCGGGTCCCATCCATTTCCCCCATCAAGCCCGCCCGTCGAGTCATCACAACCCGTCAATCGGAACGTGGCCACTGGAGACGCAATTGCAACACACTCATGCCCCTGTGGCCGATTTGAAATCAATGAGCAGGGCAAGCAAAAAAAAAACAAAAAAGAGACTCGGTGTGAACAGCTTGCACTGGCATTCACAGATTCCAATCATAACTTCAAGGGCACATCAAAGCTGCGTTCGATTCAGATGTATGCCGTTTGATCCCCAACCTACACACACACACACCCACACACACCCTACGCACATTCTCTCTCCTTCACATACACACCCCTACACGAGCCACCATATGCGAATGTAACCTACATTACAGCAAGGCACTCAAATGAAACATTTATAAGTTGAAGGGGGAAAAGAAAGTGTCAGCCCACCGCAGAAGAAGGGATTGGCTTTAGTGAAGTTGTTGGTCTTTAGTCGGCTGCATGGACAGGATGTGGGAGGCATCGGGATCTGATCGCTGGGGGCGACAAAGAATAGTCTGAAGGGACTCACCTGTCTCATGTGAGAGGGTTTTGGTTCTCCCCGCGTTGCTCGCGTGATGCATCGCTCCGTACTTGTCGCTCATTGTCATGAACCCTCTGCCCTTATCTCCTCTCCTCCACAAAACTCCACTCCTTTCTTCCCCCGTGAGAGTCCTCTTTTCGTGATTCTCAATCTTTTTTGCCTTGCTTTCTCCCGTGCTACAGAGTGCTCTTTGTCTCTCCCTTGCTCTTGTTCGTCTTCGCCCTTCTTCTCCTTCTCCCCTCCTGTCTGTTTTTCACTCGGTCGCAATCCGCCAGCCGAGTGCCAGAGGAGAGACCCCCGCTCTCCTGCCGCACACGTGTAAGCTGTTGCACTGCAGAGATGCACGCCTCGCAACCAAAACACGCAAGGGTAGAGAGAAGATGAAAGAAGAAAAGAAAAGAGAAAGAAAAAAGGGGTGCTGGAGATGAGCGCAATGCCCGCTGATCCTTTTCCAGGAGACTGCAGGTTTTCCCGTCACCTTTCTCTCTCCAGCCCCAACTCCTTTTTGTCGCTTGATCTGTCACAAATCGGGGTCAGCTCAGGCGCAAGGGAACAGCCGGAGGAGAAAACGCAGAGAGCGCCTTTCAGCCGGTGGCAGGCAGAGCACAAGACGAGGAGAGATGCGGCTCCATCCTCCATCTGCCCACAGCTGAGACTGAGAGCAGACTCAACACACACATACACACCCGCCCTCGCTCTCTCTTCCCTCTCTCTCTTTCTTTTTCCCTTCTCCCTCCCAGCAGCGTCACACCGCCGAGATGGAGAGGAAGGGATGACGGCGGGAGCCAGCGAACGAAGCAGGGAAGAGAGGAGAAATGGGGGTAGGAGAGGTGAGACAGCGAGAGAAAGCGAAGGAAGGAAGAGGAGGAGGTGGCAACGAGGGCGGGAACGCACGACAGAGCTCGCAAGTGCCAGAGAGTGAAACAGTGACAGGACCGTGGAAATGTGACAAATCAAAGAGGCAGAAGGAAAAAAAGAAAACAACGACAATAAAAAGAAGGAGAAGAGAAGCAGGTAGAAAGGGGATGATGATGGGGTTGGGATGAGGGGAAAGGCAACATGGAGGGAGGAAAGAGGCAAGGTGAAGGTTGAAGGGAGGAAAGGCGAGGCGGCGAAGCAAGGATGCAAAAGCAGGAGGCAGGGAGAGAGTTAGGAGGGGCAGAGGACACTGCGGCGATGAAGCCAGTAATATGTCAGCTCTCACATGGACATGCTCTCACATCCACACAGTACATAGCCACACAACCTGAAAGAACACGGCAAACACTCTCTAGCTCTGTGTACATCACTTATGCAAAATGAGGAAATAAAATACAATTTCCCTCTCTCTCTCTCTCCCTCTATTTTATTTTATGTCTTGAGAATCTTTGCGTGTCAAAGCTTGCGAGATAAAAGTCCTCACTGGATGCACCATGCCGTCTGCAGGAGGGGTTACCAGGTGAGTGAAGGTCCTCCCAACGCCCAGCAGAGGGCACACGTCTTGTCACATACAAATAACCAAAAAGGCTGAGGTCATCCAGCTCGTCATGCTATATTAATGTTTTCATGTGCCGTATAAATGAAGACATTCATCAACATTCTGTGTGTTCAATTTACTTAGGTGCTCAGATAATGGGGGATCATTCATCATGTGTATATTTAGAGGTAATCCTGCTCTACATGGAGCTGAAGCGTCTCAGTAGGAGAAATGTTTATTGTTATTCCACATTAAAAAGTGGATGATGCTGGTTAAAGTATAATAAAGTTACAATAGGAAAAGAAAATAAATCTTTTACTTTCTTTCTGTTGGTCTTCTTCTCTCAACAAAAACAAAAACGCACACAAGCACCCGAACACATTCATGTGATTTAAGCAAAAAATATTAACATCTCTTATCACATTTAAACAAATAAAATCCTTCACACACACACACACACACACCGGTGACCAGTAGCGTCCCGAGTTCACTTCAGAATAATGATGTTAACGTTGAGGTCTGTGCAGGGTTTGATTTACATCTCGGACCTCTTAAAGCCCAAACACATCAACTCAGCTAACCAAACACTACTAATTGCTCCTCAGATTCATGGAGCTCAGCGCTGAACTGCAGTATGTAAGCTGTGGTCATAGTGCTGATTCCTTAAAAAGCAGCTGAAGATTTTTTTTATTCAGCCATTTAATCATTTTTTGTTCCGTTTGGATTTTATCTCTATAAATACATTTGGAACAAAAAGACAACATATTTATCTTTTAAATGTGCTTTTATAAATAACTTTCCTACATACACAGTCTGATGTAACACCTTTTACAGGCGTTGTTGTTTGGTGCAATGCATTCCGTCCTTCAAAATGCATGCAGTAATACTTGTAATCATTAAGTCCGAGTACATGAGGTTGTCTCTAATGGACCGGCAAACTGTCCAAGGCTTAACCCGCCTCTCAAACTATGTTGAAAATTCATGCAAAAGTTTTGAAATCCAAGGACTTTGCAGGTATACATGTGACGATTTTCTAACATTTAGCTCCAGTTTGTGGACAGCGTCTACTCTACGCTTTGTGTGTTTCCATCTCATCGTAACGTGGAAGTGAAACCACAGAGATCGTGGTTTATTTAGAAAAATAAAAAAGGAGCTCAATGTAATGTAGTTTTATATTTTCTGGCAAAATGTTTCAAAACAGAGCTATACGTGGAAAGGCAGCATGTAATTGGATAAACAGTCGGTATCTTGCGGATCAGTTGACCGCCTGAGTTTAGTTGTCCCCAAAAATTAGGCGGAAACTGAGAGGAGATCCCGCTTTTTCTCTTATGGCTCTTAAGTTTTGGAATTGGTTGAAATATCAGACAGGCGCCTGTTTTTCAATCTCTTTTAAAAAATATATTTCATTAATAGCGTTTGACCCAGTGTGAGTTGATAAGGTCTTTTCATTCTCTTTGTTTGATTTTATGTGTGTTTTTTTAAATGTGATCTTTCTTTTTTTAATGTCTTAACTTTTATGTCTTGACTTGTCTTGTTTTTCTACAGCGTTTTGGGCAAATTTCTGTTGATTTTTTTTGTTTTGTTTTTTTTAAACATGCTTTATAAATAAATTGGATTTGGATTTACCTTGACTGCATAAATCTGGATAAGTTGGTCGGAGAGCCGTGAGGTTACTGGTAGTCTGACTGGTAGCAAGATCAAAGCCAACTACTGCTGTAATAAAAAACTTTTATCTCAAAAAATACCACTGCATTTGAAGCAAACATTGTTTTTTTATTGCTTAACCAATTACTTTTGCATTAGAGAATTATTTCTAAGGAAAAGATGATTATTCATATGGAAAATGGCGAAAGTTACCCACCAAAATCTTCCAATGTAACACGAGAACAGATGATTCTGGAGAGAACAGCCTGATTTAAAAAAGTAAGACAGCTTTTTTTAAAAAAAACACTGAAAAAAAATCATATTAATATTACTTTCACAGCTTGGTAGACAGTAATGTTCCCTAGAAATGCTTTATGTTTCTGTTTCTGACAAAATGAAATGAAAGCGAAAGGACAATGCCTGAGCCACTTTTCTAAAGGGCCACTGACAGCCTCATTTTCAGTTTCTTCGTGTGACACCCAGACACAATCTATCATCCTCAGCGTGTCACACAATTACTCCCGCGCAACACGCCAGAGCCACCCCCGGTGCGCTCGTTTGCCCGGGGCCGCTCGCACCCACGTCCGGGCGTTTTGCATACGGCAATCGGGAGCGGCGCGCAACAGGGGCCGGCTTTCTCCACGCGGCACCCAAAGCTGCACAGATTGGATTTTTTTTTTTTACAGCAGGAAAGGGGCAGAAAAAAGGGGAGGGTGGTCTGGGACTGTGACTTTGGCATAGTAAATGTTGTGGGCGCGGCCCAGGTAGAATCGGGTGGTGTGTCGACGGTGGATTTCTAGATGAGGTTCGCGTCGATTCGTCATGATAAAAGACCCATCTGAGACAGGAACAAATTGCTTTCTTGACAACACCCTGTAATACTCCATCATGCGCACGCTCACGCACACATATACGCGTGTACGAACACGTACAGTACATGGTAATGCAATGGTACTGGTTATTTATCAATGCCATTCAGCGTCATTATACCTGGCACATCTATATAAGCATATATATTGGGTGTATATAAGGGCAACATTGAACCTCACACTCTGCGCGATTCACCAGAGTCCATCCATGCTGCAGTAATTGAGCGTGGAGGACATGGGGCTGAGCGGAAAACAGGTCAAGGGAAGCTGAAGAATGTGTTAAAGGAACAATGAAAGGGAGCTTATGGAAAGGTCACAGGTAAGATGAGCAAGCATCACGTAATGGCCCGACATCAAGTCAAATCTCTGTGTAGGCAATTTATGCAGATTTACATTCCTCTCTTCTTCTTGTATGCTCCGGGGAAAATATGGATTTGAAAACTCAAAGCAGCTGTCAGTGCCGGTTATTTCCAAGATCCCGCCAATTCTTTTGCCGTCTCGTCTTCAGCTCGCAACTTCCTTCCACAGCTCTGTCGCCTCTCTCACTCTTATCCTATATCGCACTCACCCCAACCCCTCTGCCGCCCATCCATCTACTTTCTGTTGTTTTTTTCCCTCTCTCTCTCTCTCTTCTACCTGCCTCCTGAAGAGAAACACAGAGGGATCGCAGGTGAGAGAGGGAGGTGTGCTGTAAGGTGCCCCATGGCTTGAACATGGTCATTTGTCATGAGGCTGAAAGCTTAAGAAAAGACTAGTTAACCTTTACAGCTGATCCCCATGAGGCGCGGGGGGAAAAAAAAAAAACACAGGCCAGCAAAACACCTCCAGGAGAAGGCGGGTTGCGCCCGCTGCGCACGCACGCTCACGCATTGGACGAGGCTTTCTAGCATATTCCCCAGGAAATCGATAGTGGTGAAACCTTCCTACGGGGAAGTGAGAGGAGGTTACCATTTTTACACCAATCCTTCCCATCCAGACTCTTCCTGTTTTCTTCAGGGTAAAGTCTTCGTGGACATCCTGACCCCCCCCCCCACCCCTTATTCCTTGTCATCCCCACAACCCTGCCAGAGTAATTAATCACCTTGTGCTAATGAGCTATTAACTAATGACAGACTGACATGCCTCTCCCTGTGTGTGCGTGTTCGAGTGTGTGCGACTGTGGTAGCATGAGAGTGTTGCCAGCGCCACCCTCTGCACACTAATGTGATTAATAAGGTTAAGCTCTTATTAGGCAGGGAGCACAAAGAGTGTGTGCACATGTAGCAATACACATAAAAAAATACCTAGCATGAATGAAAAAGAAAGAAAAATAAAGATGTTTCTTACATCCATAGAGTAAAGAATTTAAAATGGAACTAGGACACGGGTCAGTGGTTTCTTTATATATATATATATATATATACACACCAGCTAGTTCCTCCACCACATATATATGTATGTATATATGCATGGAGGAGAAAGTGCTGAAACCATCCTTGAAAATCAAAGCAAAGGGAAAAATGCTCCTTGAAAACACTTTAGATATCTTAAGGGCATTTTCTTTTTTCTATGGTTTCACAGCATGAGATGTTTACCATGTTTTTCCAAGTAGTCATGGTTTCAAAACCACTAAAATTCAGTGTCATTCCAGTCCTGTGGTTTAAATTCCTTTTAATGGGATGCCAGCAAATTTGCAGGGGGTTATCTCTGGCTGTAAGGAGCACAAAGTTGCATCGAGTGGCTCTCTCTCCACTAACCATACGCTGTTGTCAGATGATCTGAACTTTTCTTCTTGTTTTGAGGAGGAAAAAATAGGATCAAGTTTATGGTTTACTGTTCTGGAAACTAGAGAAACACCACATATCACTTTTTTTTCTAATATCTTTATTTAAGAGGCTATGAAAGTTAGTATATCTGTTCTCCACAGAGTCACTAATGCAGTTAATATCTTACATCAAATGTTTTTACTGTGTTTTTTTATTTTTATTTTCTAATTTTCCATTAACTGGATGAGCCAAAAAGACCTTGGATATTTTTCAGAAAGGATACATTATAATTATAAGTGCTGCATATGTAACACATAATTATTTCAATTTGTTGACGCCTTTCACCTTTTGCCTTGATCTAGCTTCACCTGACACATTCATCAGGTATTGCTGACACTCTGCTGTGTTCTCTCACTATGTCCATATGAGATATTATTAATAATTGTAATAATTTGATGTCTTTATTGAAAATTGGCAAAATTCTACCTTGATTGCCCACAATCATTTTCACGTCAGTTTAAAAAGTCAAGTCAAAAACCAGTTTGTCTTTGTTTAATAATATTAGCAAGGCACTATTTTTGCAGTGGCTGCCCTCTTGCTTCTGCTCATCATATCAATGAGTGATGTCTTAGCAGATATCAGGAAGCCTTCTAGAAGAAATACGAAAATAATATTTCAGTATTAATAAAACTGGAGATCAGAAACTGGACAAAAATCAGCGCCTCTTCCATTACAACACCAGTAATTTTACTCATTGTATCAGAATCCTGCGCCAGCCAAGTTCACACCGTTGAATTTAACTACAGCGGAAAACAAAAGCTGGACGCTCATGCATTATACGATAGCTGATGTGACAACAGCACGGAGAGGAAATCATTGGTTTCCGAACTGCGAAAAGGCACACACCAGAAATAGTTGAATAGATAAAAGAAACTTTAACGCCACAATGAGAGACAACAGTTTGAAAAGAACAGAAAAAACCCCATAAAAAACAGCACATGGTGTTTTACTTAATCAGATGTTCTTGGCCTTTAAAGGCTACACTCTTCAGTTCCAAGAGAAATGTAGTTACAGCCACATGATCAGATACTCTAGAGAATAGTTGCACTACATAATAGGGACTCTTTCCTATCTGGATAAGTGCATTTTCGTTGGGACGTAGATGCATGTGCCGGTGCATGTAACGGTGCTGCACGAGCCGCAGTGTGTGTCTGACCTAACGGTCTGTCCCTCTGGAGGAGTTTTGGCACATACCGGGGGCTCATTTGCATTCTAGCAGCTCTCACCATTTCTTTCTTTTCTTTTTTTTCTGTGGCTTTAGAAGTGAACAGCTGCTTAATGGTCATTGCTCTTCAGAGACAGGACATTGGGAAGCACCGAGGAGGTTATCCAGGGTTTTTTGCACCACCAAACACACGCACGCACACGCCCACACTTATTGCAGAAGCAAAACACCAGGTAAAGCCTAGTTCAGCTTTGGTTCTGAGAGTGAGATGTGACCATTTAGCAGATGTTTTCCTTTGCAAAAGGGACTCTGGTTGCTTTCCACACTGTTGAATTTAACTACAATGGAAAACAAAAGCTGGACGCTCATGCGTTATATGATAGCTGATGTGACAACAGCATGGAGAGGAAATCATTGGTTTCCGAACTGCAAAAACAATGCTATCGCGATGCTACAAACGGGGGAATGGTTATGTTAAAAACCCTGTTAGAGGTGCATATCGTACTGGCACACAGCAGCTGAATGTTCCAAGCAACTGATAGTGGGAATAATAGCAATTCTGTACACCACTGAAAATCACTGAAATCTGCTGTGCTGAGGGGACGCATGGGCGATCGGAGCAGTGGAGGGTGTTTGTAGAAACCTGATTTAAAAAGCAAAAGAGAGGATTGTCACTGGATTTTGGGGGTGGCTGAGTGGGGGAAGCAAGCGCGTGGCAGTGGGGCGGCGGGGGTGCTTTTCCCCCTTTTGTCTCCGCCACACCCTCAAATTTAAACCCCGCAACCACAGACACACTGACTCACGTCCAAGCACAACTACATGAAATGGCTTTTATCTCCGAGCTCATTTGACTGTTTCACTCGCAGACACACATGGACGGGCTGTGTTTCATGAGATGCCAAAAGAAGGGATTTGCTGGAATAAAAGGGGAAGTGAGAAAAGGTTATCACCCAGTGCAAGAAGTGTGGCGAGCCACCCCGCTGCCACGGGCTCCTTCTCCACGGGAAAGTTTGCCTAGAGCAGAGGTTAGCGAGGAGATTACACACAAATGCCCCCACGGTTTTAAAACAGGCTTGCTTTTCTGTAAATAGAACCAAAATGTTTCCTTACGACATTGTTGGGTTTTTTTTTTTGAGAGAAATTAAATATAAAAAATTAGCTACCAGTTCCATCATTGCCAAGGCCTGCAAATTTTTTAATTTGTATAAAGTGTCCACCAAAAGTATTCATGTCCCTCCAGCTTTTTCCCCACTTTCAGTGTTGGATGAAATTTCAAGTGAAAAAACCTTCAAACCAAAACAAAAACAAATTGTGATTCTGAAGTGGAAGGAAAAACACAAATGGTTTTGCAAGTTTACTAATAAACAGGTTTTTCATATGAAGAGACCAAACATAATTTCTTTCTGTTCATTCAATACTTTGCGGACCGAATTTTTCCCCCATTATTCTTGGAAAAACAGCTCAAGCACAGCCAGATCAGATGTAGAATGTCTGCATCAGCTTTTAAGTCTTGCCACAAACTCTCTATTGGACTTAAGTCTGGACTTTGACTAGGTCATTCTAACACCTGAACATTATTTGATCTGGATGGAAGGTAAATTTACACCCTATTCTCCCATCTAAAAGGATTTTTTCTAGGATTGGCCTGAATTCAGCCACAGATGCTGCCTCCTCCATATTTATTTCATTGTGTGTGGGGGGTAAAAATTAAGTGGCGCACTGTTCATTTTTTGACACATATTGTGTTTTACATGTAAGACTCTAAAGTTATTTCTGGTATTTTCTGAACTTTGTTTTTTTCATATTTTCCCTGTGTCGCTTATGAGGTTTGTATCAAATGTCCAACAACAGGTTGATTTCATATATGTGCCACATTTTTAAAACTGGTTTCACCTTTAATTAGCCAGATCACAGTCACTGAGAGGACAAATATCATCAATCACATAAAATCCTAATAAAATGCAGTCATGCCAGAGTCATTTTATAATGTGGTTTAATACAAATGAATTGTTTATAGCTGCTTCTCTTCTTTTGTGGTGATCTCCACAGGTTTCCTCAACTTCTGCCACAGGTAACGTTGCGATTTGTCGCTCTCTGCATTATTCCTCTTTTTGGTTGTAGCTTGTGAAAGAGAGCGGTGACGGGTTAATCTGTGCTTAACCCAGGTGCACACAGTTCGACATCAAACACCGTCTCTTTGATGAGAGCCTTCCCAGCTTCCTTCGCTACTGTGCCCGGACACGAGCCAAGAGCATCCGTCCCGCACTGTTAACTACTAAAAAAATGGAGGTCGTCGTGGCGTTGACATGCCAATGAAAAGATTTGTGTGCTCAACCACAAAACGTGACATCTGGAAAGTCTTAATTTTTTTTTTTGTAAACATGGCTAAGTGGATTTTATTTTGTCTGTGGTTGTATTTTAGCAAACTTTCAATAAAATTACAGAAATCTCTTAGAAAGTTGTCTATATCTAATCCAAACAATAACAACAGTCATTTTTCTTGTCCTTACTTTAACCATTTTACTGAATTAAACATGTCAGACAAAAATTACTATCAGGGTTTATTAACCACGCCTTTCCACTGTGATTGGCAAGCCAGTGGAGGTGCCAAAACCAGAGTCAGCTGCTGACAGGCTCCCAACACAAAGCGCCTTAATGCAATCTGACAGTCACACTGTCATGTGTGACACAACTTTTTCATTTTGCAGCTGTAAATATTATCACAAAACACTGGCTTTAATTTGCTGCTCGGAAAAGCCGCTGATAAAAGACATGCTTCTGGCTTCGATGTTGGTAGAATATTTTCATCATGGACTCTGGATGACACTTCATTCTGATGCAAACCACAATAGCCTTCCTGGAATATACTGAGGGAGTGGATCCAAATATTATTATTATGATTATTACAGATTGAAAAAAAGACAAAAAATGAAAATATTTATGTTTATTTTTTAACATCCACATAAGTATTATCGACATGGACAAAGTATTAGTGAATGTGTGATCATATGTGTGGATGCATCCCTCTACCTATTCATCATCTGTCTTCACAAATTAATACTCACAGTTTTTGGGAGGAAAACATGAACTTGAAATATGTTCACCAGTCTGTCCACCATTTTAAAGATGAAGGAACACGACAGACAGGTTGGGGATTAAGCTGTGAAACAGTTTAAAGTGTATTTATGTTATTAAGAGAACATTACAAATTTGCTCATTGAGCACTATCAAATAGATCATCCAAAAACATCAAAACGAAAGCATTATTTAGGGAAGCAGCCGATAACTCAGGATTACGTGCAAAGATCAAGAGTTTGGGTAGAAGGATGAGGCTTTATTGGAAGATTGATATGGTTCAAAGAGAACCGCTAGAAGGACTTTCTTGCAGTCCATGCAGCGGGCACAGCAAACATCTTGACAGGACCAAAACGTTTTGTGGTGGAAAGCTAAGACCACACATCAGCCTGACTGTGACGGTCTTATGGTAAGCTATTGTGGTGGCAACGTCATGCTGTGGGCGATGCTGTTGGAGGCTGTAAAAGATATGAGACAGTAGCACAGGGTCTGCTTTCAAGTGGGACAAATTCTCTAAAGAAATTCTCTAAAGAATTTGTGTGTTAAAATGAGTCAAAATCCAATAAAAAAAAAAAAAAATCCGTGGCAAGATAAAAAAAATTAATAAATTGGGATTCACAGAAGCCCTGCGACAGACTGGCGACCTGTCCAGGGTGTACCCCGCCTCTCGCCCGGAACGTAGCTGGAGATGGGCACCAGCAACCCTCCCGACCCCATTAGGGACAAGGGTGAACAGAAAATGGATGGATGGATGGATGGATGGATGGGATTCACAGAAACCCCTCTGCCAATTTCACTAAGGTTGAAATTGTTTTGCAAAGATGAACGGGCAAGAAATCTTGTGACATGCAAAGCTGGAAAAGTTCTACTTCAATTATTTGCAACAGTAATTGCAGCTTAAGGTGGTGCCAAAATCCTTCAGAGTGTTTAAGAAAATGAAAAGATTTACTGATGTCCAATAAGGTAGCTGTGTATAAATGGAACATTTCATTTTGTAAAACATTTTGAAAACCAAGTTTCAGTTTCCTTCCATCATACACCACTTTATGCTGGTCTATCAAATGAAATCCTGATCTAATAGATTAAAGTTTGATGTGACATGACACAATATGACTGTGCACTTGGGGTATCGATACACTGATGAGATAATGTATTTTCTAAAGCAAGCAGGCGTAAGCTGCGCAAATGTGGATGATGAAAACGATCGGGGGACATTTGAAGGATTGGGAGAAGGCAAACAGGAAGACAAAGCAGGTCGACATTAAGACCCACATCCTCTTGGCATGGCAAACACAGCATGTGTGGGGAGGTGAATAAAAACCTGAGTAAACAAAACAAACCACACAAAGGGAGATGGTGAGAGCTTTATCATGCCCAAATTACAGCCTCTTCATGTGTTTGTCATTTTCTGCTTCCTGTCCAAAGATGATGATTAAGATGATGGTCCTTCTGTGAGGACTTTTGTGAAACTCCAACAAAGCACACGAGAGAGAAAGAAAAAGATCGATAAGCACAGGAGCGCAGTGCAAACACAAAGCCCTCATGCGGACTTTATGTCTTAAAACACATGCAGCTAAATTTTCAAAATGGGAACTCAATTAAAGCAATTTTTCCATCTGTGCGAATGGACGAAAACTACGTCAAATTACACTGGGCGGCAGTCCAAAAATAGCATCGCAAAGACTCATCATTCAAAACCCCAAACGTTTAGCTTTGAATGGATAAGCCAAAACATGCTAATATCTGATGCTAATATTTTCGTGGAGTTTTGATTTGATTGGGAGAGATTACCCTGTCCTTGGGTTTAGGAGAATGGTGGCAGTGTGTGTACAGTGTAAACACTCACACAGCCATAATGACCAATGCTTGAACACACTTTCTTATTAGCCAGCTATTTTTTTAGTTGGACACAGAATAACTAATGTAATGTAATTAATTATAGGAAAGTCACTGGTGGAGCACCACCTTCAACATTCACTTACTGTTAAAAAAAACACCTAATAAAAACATGACAATAGTTTAAATAGTTAGTTTGGGGCTCTTTTAACACCGTACAATACAAATCGACTTTTGTGTCAGCTCCTCTTGCACGAGCTGCTAGCTTAAGCGTCAGGCGACCACATGGATTTATACAAAATAAACACCTAATCTATAATAATGTAACACAGCACCATTTCAAAAATCCTAACTACTACAAACAATCTAAATTATATGGTGTAGTGATACAACATCAAAATAAATATAAAAACGGTAATACCCTGCATTCTAATATTTTGTAGGAATTAAAATGGCATTAAAAAAATTGATATTGCGCAAACCTATTGGATAGCATGAGTGAAAATTATGTGAGCTGGCTCCTTACTGGGCAGATGGGAGAGATTACACTGGCTGAGACACACAGATCAATACACACAAGCAATGGGCAAATGAATTCCTTGTGACAGCATATGAAAGACCGCAGAAAAATTGTGAGAAGATCATTTGGCCTCAAAAGGAAAGCACTATAGTCTGAGTGGGAACTCATTATCAGGTGGATGCTTTGCATACTCAAAGTAGTTATTGCTAGTCAATAAGCACTTTCTCTCGGAAAGTCCTCAATGCACAGAGTTTGAGCGAAGGCCTTGAAATTTCTCGATAGAGCGGAGAAACAGAAGGGGGGAAAAAATGGAGGGACGCAGAGAGGCGTGAAAGAGGCAGAGGGGGAAGGAAGAAAGGAGAAACAAGTGAGTTTGGGGGTTTCCGTCATTATGATGGATAGATCGAGCGAATAGGGGCTCCCAGAAGGAGAAGTATAAAAATAGGAGAGCATGTCTCCCTTGACACCGGTCCTCTCTGCCTATGTATCAAATCGAGAGTCTCCTCTTCCTCTTCCTCCTTTCACCTATGGCTCGGTCCTCTTTACTCTCCACCTCTAACAGCTTCCAAGACATCGTTCTCCTTACATCCCTTCCTCCCTCCTTCCTGTTCTCCGCCTGTGTACTCATCCACCTACACCCAGCTCAGACAAAAGCACAAATTTCTACATCCCACTTGGTTTCCACTTTATCACAGTCAGCTGAAGAGGCTTTATTTTATTTTATTTTATTTTTCCATGCACATCCCAAAAGACACACTAATGCAACACAATGGCTTTCTTTTTATGAAAAATCTATATTTACCCGGAGGGATTGCTCGGAGACCCCTCTGTCCTTTTATCTTGACTGCCTTGCCCTGCTTTGTATTCACTCCGATGAAGAGATTCAACACTTTCTAAACTAGTAGTCTGTGAGGGATACTAATGGAAGCCTTTCGGAGCATCCCTTTTATTGTTCTGTGCGTTTCAAACGCTCGACAAACCAAAAACAGTGCTGGGACCGCGCAGAGGGGCACCCGGCAGAAACGGTCCTCGGCTGCCTTTCCCTCCCCTTTCAGTTTTCACCCCAGCCTCACTCCCATTCTTCTTCTGTCCTCCTCAATATCTGTCACTTTCTCATTCATTAACCACACCCCTCTTGCCATCCATCCATTCCACTTCCTCTCTCTGGAGAGGAAAAACAAACAGCTGTCAGGGTCAGGCTCGCAGATGAATTCCAAATGACTTTGAAGGGCAGAGAGCCCGACCAACTTTCTCTGGAGGAGAGGCTGCTTACGGATCCACGCGCCTTAGCATGGGTGCATAAGCAGCGCGGGATAAGCAGAGGCCGCCTCCTTGACACCAAGACGCACGCGCGTCACAAGAGCAGAGGGCAGCGGCGTTCCGAATCCGCGCTGCATGTTTATACAGGCTCCCGTCAAGGTTAAGGCAACTTGTGTGCTCAGAGAGAATCAGGAGTTGGTTTCGAGCACACATTTTGTCGAGGCGTGCGAGAAAGTCTGTGAGCACAGGTGACAAAAGCTTGCTCACATGGAATGAAGCAGACGATGTAAATAAAACAGAAAATGAAATGTCCACAGGTTCCTTCACGTTCTCCGACGCCGACTTGCTTCTCAAATCCTCCTCCAAACTTCCCATCGACAAAGCGAGCCAGCTTCTTCTCCTTCGCCCGCCACCCTTGGCTCTATTTGCGGCTCTCGCTGGGCCAAGATGAGTCGATGAATCATTTTTCATCTTATCAGTCATGTCTGTGCCGCATCTCTCCATCTTCGCTGTTTAGACCGCTATATCACTGTCTGTAGCCGTCCATCCATCAGGAGTGAGACAGACTATTACATTATTAAGTGGAGCTAAGCAAAAGTTCAATCAAGACGCGTATCTCCACTCTAATTTCTGTTCTCCTGTTCATTTATTGAAGCAATCTCTTGGTCTTTGGCATCGAAATTTTGTTTTACTTGGATTTCGGACAGCAGTGGCTCACGGGGGTAGAGGTTCGTCTTGTGTCTGGTGAATTTCCGGTTCGCTCTTTCGGTCTCAGTCACTCTACCGTTGTGTCCTTTGTCAAGATATTTCGAGGGCTTTGCCTCCTGGTGGTGATGGTACAGACTGAATGGCAGCCGCACTCTGCTTCAAAGCAACTGTGGCTACAATGGTGCTTACCACCGTCAGTGTGAGGGTGTGTGTGTACGAATGTGTGAATGACTGATCGCAGTGTAAAGTGCCAAACAAGTACAGACAGTTCACCATTTTGATGAGAACATTTTGCTCTGGTAGCTCTGGTTAAATGTACAGGATCATGTTGTCACTGCCATATTTATCAAAGGTGATTGTGTTTTTAGAGTTTTGGGCTCAACATGGCGTTTTTAATATAAGCTAAGAAAACAAAAAGTCTTTTTCTCTGACCAGAAAACCTTCTGGAAAATTTTCAACAATAGATGATGGATAAAGTTTTTTTGTTTTTGCTGTTTTTCTTCCACTTTACATTAACTTTCTGGAAACTGTGTGCCTTCAGTAATCAGTTTACTATAATTTTTGTTTCAACACAAAACCACTTGGATTAAGTTTAGGAAACAATATAATGGCTTATTAAAATACAAACTTTTAATAACAGAGTTTGCCAAAACTTTCCCTTATTGCCTGGAAAAAATGTTCTGTAATAGCAAAGAGTAAGGCTGTTATAATAACTATGAATAAAATGGGATGACTGCAAATCCCAAGGACTGGTTGCAAAAATGATATGACTACATTTGCTGTTTTTTAATGTCATTTTCACAGGATTTTTATTGTAGTATCATAACTTCAAATCTTTGCTCATCATGGAACATGCTGGATTTGGAAATGCTTGCGGCCTTTGACAAACTCAGAAATTCAGTAGAGAAGACGCAACAGCTGGGGTTTTACTAAAGCTATTTTTGTTAACTACACTAACTGTTAATCTGGCTGTTAGTGCCAGATTAGCAGTACCATTTTGATGGGAACAGGACTATATAACATCATTGTATTGCTGTTATAACATTGTAATTCTTAAGGAAAAATCAGAAGAAGCTAAAACTGATGATGCGGTTACAGAAACTGAAGACCCGAATTTACTTAAAATATGGAGATCAGAGCTTCCCCTATATGTATGCTATATTAAGGTAACTAAAAATCAGACTTATTTATGTTTGTGAATTTCTAAGACTGTATCTAAATCGCAAACGTTTTGAATTCAGCAAGTTTTTTTCAAAAAGGTTGTCGAAAAAGTTTCCCATTGTAAAATTTGTATTTAATTTGACTTTTCCGTATGTTACAAGGTCAATAAGGCCTCTGTGCCAGGCGTGGGGGCCTTTTCGATGCATATTTGTTCCTAAAATGTCAATAAAGCCACAAGTGCAGGAGAATACAGTCACTTAATGCTTGTGCATTTGTTTGGACTTCTTTCAGTCACTTTTTCGCCCCTGATACCATCAGATTATGACGATTCAGTGGCGACATGGCATATTAGTATTCATTTTTTTTCAGCCAGACATATAACTTGTACTTACATCTCATGAAGCGGTTTCAAAAGCGACTGACGAAATATAATTCAAGACTTTAGAATGTTTGGCTGCGCGTCGGGGTGTGCGTGCGTGCTCATGCGTGCGCATCAGTCCTCTCAACTCTTTGAGTTTTGGCAGCAAGATCAGAAGAAAACGCGTGTTGGTGTGTTTGCGAGTCTGCGCGGTATTGTGTGTGTGTGTGTGCGACACAGGGGGAGTGAGTAGGCATGAAAGTGAGATTCTGCTCTGAGACGTTTGATGTCGAAGAACAGCGTCTGCTGTCTGTCTGCCAACTGCCAACCCTCTATCACCGTCCCAACACATGGCCTCCGCAAAGTGTGTGCGTGTGGGTTTCCGTGTGTGTAAGTGGCCTGATTAGGCAGGGACTTGGCTATGTGACATTGCTACAGAGCTACTTAGACCCATAATGTGCACCTCACTGTGTCACAGCGAGAACGTGTGGGCCTAAGAAGGCAGAGAGGGATTTTTGTTTTGAATCACAAGGCAGGGACAAGGCGAGATTTGAGGGAAGGAGGTGAGCATGTGATATGTGTGTGTGCGCGTGGGCGTATTGGAAAGGGTGAGTAATCTCTCACTTTTCATACCTCTCATCCCACACCAGCAGTCTTTGGATAGGTCCTTAACATACAGTGTCAAGTATACTTAGGGCTAATTGCTAACTGATGTGTGTGTGTGTGTGATTGTGTGTGCATCTAAGCAAAAATGTATGCATGACAGTGATAATGTGCACACAGATTATGGAAACCGTTGCGTGTACTAGAGGATTCCAGCTGTGATTACATCAGGGTGGCTCACAAACATGCTTAATTCAAACTTCTTCATTTTTTTTTTAAAATTAGAGTACACAAACACAAACCACAGGGTTTCAATGAAGTATTGATGTTTCTGGAAAACGTCTAAAAGGCAAAACAGTGTAAAGAAACACAAGAAGGTATTTCCTGTCACATCGTCTACTTCTGAAATAGCTGAGGAATAAAAAAAATCCAAGCGTTTTTATGTTTTTCGCAGAACACAGTTTATAATTGTGTTGATTCATTTTCATTCATGGTACATTGGTACATGTATTCATTCATCCACGAGTCCAATTGTCCGTCTGTCCGTCCTTCCAATCGGTAAATCAATTCTTAGCCAAACCACCCATGAATCCATCCGATTGTAAGTCTGTCACAGATATGTTTTGTTTGCAACATATTTTAAACCTCACCACTATTGAATTGTCTTATTTTTATACCTTATATGATAACTTTAAGTTGTCTGGGATGTTTTAAAATGTGACCCTGAAGGATAATTAGTTAAAAAAAATGTGCTGGAACCCTGAGTCTGGGGGGGGGAAAGAAAAGGAAGCAAATAGAAAAAGCTCCGTTCTATATTTGGCCTAAGAAGGCCAAGACACGCTTTTATGATGACTTCTAGTCAGATGGCAAGAAAGGATTCGGCGAATGTGCTTAGATCTGAAAAAGCGCTGAAAGAGAACTGAAGGAGAGAGGCAGAATGAGATCTATGTGAAACACTTGTCTGTAATTTGCACATAGACACACTCTTCTTCTTAAATTTAGACACAAGCAGCCAAACAAGCAAAACCAAAGACTGAAGAAGTAAGATGAATGCACAAACCAAAAGAAAAAAAAATATAGAAACAACAGTACTTGGATATTGGCAAGGCAAAAAGGCTGAGAGATCAGATGAATCCACTGAGCAATGACAGACAGATCTTCCTTTCGTACACTTCCTGACATTTTCACTCTGATAGAGCCAGATATAGCTTTTCTGCCTCCTCACAGCTCACAAGAAGTCATGCAACTGTGCACACCGCGAGAGCGAACAGTTGAAGACCAATGGGGAGTGAGCTATTTTTGAGGAAAAAACAGAATAGAATATGGTAAGAAAGAAGAAAAAAAAGTGGAGTTTGAGAGAAGAGGAAGAGGAGGGTGGGGG
Source organism: Xiphophorus couchianus (assembly GCF_001444195.1). Lineage (NCBI taxonomy): Eukaryota > Metazoa > Chordata > Actinopteri > Cyprinodontiformes > Poeciliidae > Xiphophorus > Xiphophorus couchianus. The sequence continues at coordinate 23,156,333 of NC_040250.1, read as the reverse complement.
TTTAACTGTCCTGTGGCAACAGACAGAGAAGTGCTGCTGTCGAAGTGATCCCAGCACTTCAGGTGGCTCGCATTCAGTGGAAAATTTCAAATGCTCAAAGGCTTGTGAATACGAAGAAAGACGAAAACAGATTCGGTATAAAAAAAACCCCCAACAAAAAACAAAAACAAGTCAAACCAAGATGGAAAGATTACGAGACACAAAAGACGGTACAGACTAAAAACTGCATCAAACGGAAAATAAAAAATAAATCCTGCTGCCGGAGCTCTTTCGCTTTCCTGGCTTTTAAAGCTCATTATTTGCAGTGTCATATCTCTTCCTGTCTACGGATTGAAATAAACAGGCAACAGCGGTCTACCAATCGGCAATTAGTCAATTCCTCTTTTTGAAAGGTTCAGAGGGCTGGGTAGCAATAATTAAGCCCAGAGGTGGCCGATGCATACTAAAACTCATCCGGCTGAATAATTGCAATTCAGTACATCGCTGCAGTGTTGACTTAAAAAAAAAGATAAATAAATAAATAAAAAAACTTGATGGCTACTTGTGCTCAACACAGAAATATGTCAACATGAGCAAACTTGACAAGTAGGAGCGTAATGTGAAAACCGGCTCATGAAACGAGACGATATCCTACACAATATTGGGTTTGTAAGAGCAAGACAAGAATCCCTACTTTTCTGAAATAAACTTAAGGGACATCACATCAGTGTGGATTAATTCAGCTACGGTTAGAGTTGTTTTTTTATACTTCTTGTTTGCGGCCCTTAATTGAAATTGAAATGGTCGTTTGTGTGCTTTCAGAAGTAGAAGAAAGGTTTCAGAAGTCTCCACCCAAAAGGGTTTCTGTTCAGCATTGAACTATCTAGATGACATTTAATTAAATTGTTTTAGATTTTGAACAGCAGATGATCAAATGCTGTTCAGATGGCTTTTTAGTGATGACACAAGTCTAACTTTAGGTTCTCAGCAGCTAGTGGTTGTTTTCACAGAGCTTACAAAGTATTTGCATCTCATCTGTCACCGTTTCTTTCTTTCTTTGTAAAAAAAAATAAAATACGGTACTTATCCTGACAATAAGGTTTTACAAGTCAACTCTGTCGACACAGCAAAGGTAAGACAAGAGTCTCAAACTGTCACCACAATGTTGGATCTTAACCTGTGACACTCAGCGTGGTTTTGTTTTAAATGTATCTTTTGGAATTGTGGCCCAAAAACGCAACACTGGTTTCATCTTCATAATATTTGTCGTTGTACTTTAGGAGAAAGGGATTCCGGTTTGCAACTCTATTTCGTGGTCCAGAAACATGGAGAAATTGTCATCACGTCGAGCGCAGCCACTTGTTGGGAATTCGTCTTTACTCTTACAGCTGTCATCTTGGCAGCCTCCTTTAGTTCTTTCTGTCTCGTCTTTTCTTCAATTTAGGAGAAACGTACGGTTCTTGGAAAGTCATTGTTGTGGTGGATTTTCTCCAGTCGTTGGGAACTGGCTTAGGTGAACTTGGCTGTAGTGTGAGTCACTTTTAATTATCAATATGTCCAGATAAGTGCTTTATACATTCAGCCCAATTACAAGTCAGTCCAGTCACTGTGCCATACCAGGTAAGTAGTGCTGTGCATGTTTTTTTTCCTGTATTGTCCTAACAACTTCGCACAATGAGATTTTTTTTTTGATCCTTTGTAGTCTCTCTGCAAACTGTGCAATTGCTAAATGAAGGAAAGGCAGAAAAGTCAGGAGCCTCCTTTTAGAACAGCAGATCTCCAATTCCGGTTAATCAGGATCAACGCAACTGATTACAAGTATGAACTTGAGAAGACTCAACACTGAAATTTTATGACAAGACGCTTCGTATACATCAGTTTAAGGGTGTCCACATTTTCAGTCAGGGCATTGCACCTTGTCTATTCTTTACTCTTTTTTGCAACAATACATTTGTCACGTTTCAGTTCTAATGTAAAGAACATGTGTCACATTAACAGAGGAAAAGGTTTTCAATTTAGGTAAGCCTGGCATTTTAACCGTGGCGGTGACACTTTTGACAGCCACTACTGATACAATGCGCTACGCTCATAATGCTAATCATAAAGTTGACTTCAAAAGACAAATTCAGGCTGAGAGCAACTGGATACCGACTTGTGAAACAGACTTCATTTAAACAAGAAATATCATGTTGCGTTATTATTGCTAGATCTTATGTCGAAGGATCTCATTTCACCCCTCCTGACCGATGTTATTACTGTGACACTTTAGCTTGAGATGTTAAAAGATCTTGTTGTTGCTTATTCTGTTTGGTGTTTATTTACCATCATGCCAGCGGATTTCAGAGCTGCTGCTCAAGTGCTTCATGTATTACAGTCTGTGGGCACCGAGGAGAGCCAGAGTGAGAAAAATTACAGATTTGTAGAGGATTTGTACGGCCACTTTTCATCCTATAGCATTTTGTTTTCAACCAACAGCAGCACTTTAGAGCAGTGTGACAATCCCACACAATGTTGCTGAAATGGACACAATTTGTCTTTTTAAAGCAGCTTTGGTGTCTTTCCTGGTTGACGGCTTCATTTTAGGTGGATTTCTCTTATTGTTTCCACTAATGGGATTGTGCAGTAAATGTAGCATCAGTGTCATTTCGTCTTTACTTAACTTGTATTGTTGCCTTTTGAATTACTATTCCCTGACTTCCTGTTTTTACAGGGACAAAAATGACACAGCAAAGACAGTCTTTTCTCTTAGCCAAGCAAGACGTTCAAGTAAAAGGCAGATGTTTGTTGATTTCCGGAAGTCAGAATATGGCTTTAGGGGAAAAAATAAAAGATAAGCTGTGCCATATGTAGAGTTAAAGCAATAATAAAAAGCTTAAAACATCTGTGATAAACCAGGCTTGATTTGAACGGCTATCCATCTTCTTGTCCATATAGGAGGAGCGCAGTAATGAGTAAACCTACTTTTTGAGAAGCCATCCCATAGTGACATCTTGGGATCATAGTAACTATGTATTTGAGGTCTTTTAAAAATATCTTACCAGGGATGCCAATAATTTTGAAGGGCACTGTGTATAAATAGAAGTTAAATGACCATGAGAATAACCTCATGGCCCAATGTGGAACTTGTTTATTATATACATATATACTGTATGTACAGTTTTATTGATTTGAGTGACTGGGTAACTTCTACCCCTAAAATAGATAGTTATGACTTTCATAGGGGCTACAAAGGCTGTGTGCTGGTTGGCGGTGGTGACCCATCGATCGCATGTAAAGGTGACCGAGATGCACTATTGATTTCAGACAAGAAGAGCTGATCCATGTCTGCATGGAGCAGACTAGGCTTTTAGCTTAACAAACATTGAAAGGAATACAGTACAAGTGAACATGCCTGTTAGCAAATAAAATCAAGACATCTTGAAAGAGGCAGAACCAAACCAGCTTATGGATTGAAATCATCCCTTTCTTCTGTATCCAGGGCTTTCGCTCGGCTGCCTGTACAACTGATTCTCAGCTTAGTCATAAAGAATGTTCTGACAGGGAGATTTAGGACCAGCTGAGAAGCCAGTCTGTCTCCGTGTTCGGCTCAGGCGAAGGAAGCAATAAGTTAGACGTGTGCCTGATGATTAACACAGCACCGAGTGTTAAGTGGCAAAACAAAGAGTATTTGCACAATCGGAGGTTAGAGACTCTAATATGGATTTATTCATCTCATCTCTTTCCTCCCGTTTGACTCGGTGCAAAACAAAGCCAACCTATTAAAGAGAGTATTGAGTGGAGAAGAAATGGTTTTAACAGAAATATCGACATCAGAGTCGCCTCTTTGTTCTGTTGAACGGTGTTTTTTTTAATCGAGGTCTGCCACTTTGCCTGGGATCCTGGCAGAGCAGAGCGATTAGGCTTGTGTGTGTGTGACTGCAAAGAAACAACAAGTTGACAGTTTTAGACTGAATAATCCTGCATCGAGTAGTTCTGTCTATAATGAAGACCACTCCCAGTAACTTGTTTGTGGGTTTCCTTTTCATTATCAAGGACGTTTTGTCACATTACAACCACAAACTTTACAATTTTCTTAGCTGAACATTTTGTGACAGACGAACAGAAAGCAGCAGATAGCTGTGAAAGTGAAATTAAAAGGATCTGTGCTTTTCAAAAAAAAAAAGAAATGTCATTTAATCTCAGCATAAACACGGATGTTCTGTGAGTCAAACAGAAGATTTTTTTTTTGGGAAACGTTCATGAACAAACAGTCTCCTGAAGACCAAGAGACACAACAGACATGTCAGGGATAAAGTGGTGGATGTATCAGTTAGGGTAGGATTGGAAAATTATGACACAAAAGCTTGTCAGTTCATAATTGAAAAAAGTCCATAGCCAAGAAACCCGTAGCTACAGTCCACCGAACCTGCCGAGAATCCGTTGACATGACAACTGACAGACAGGAACGCTAAGGTTTAGTTATGATGGAAAAGTGGCAAGAAGAAAGCCGTCATCAAACCGTTTGGTCTAAATTCTGTTCTGACCACACTGTGAAAATATTCTAAACACATCCAGTGAAATCAAACGGCGGCTTACATCAAAACCATAAAAAAGTGACCCAGTCAAAGTCCAATTAAATCCATTTCAGAAACCTAAAAAAATAAATGTTTGCAAACCCTTTGCCTCCAATCCTGCTGAGCTTGAGCCGGTTTGCAAAGCGTCATAGGCAAAGATTTCACTGTGTAGACGTGCAGAGCTGGAGGAGACAAACATTTGAAGCTCTAAATGCAGCAAAATGTGGTTCTCAAGAATGTTGACTGAGGGGGACAGAATGCAGACGCACGTTGCACTTTTCACGATTTGCATTCATCAACTTCACAACGGCGCACTGCATTACCTGCTGATTGTCTATCTATTACAATCCCGATAAAATTAATTGTGGTAAAATGTGAAAAGGTTCCTGGGGATGTTTTTTCTCAGAGCCCTGGTGGGGGGGAATGATGGGATTTATCCACAGTTTTTTTTTCTACAAATGTAACCCTGCTTGCAATGGGAGACAATAATTGCCCAGCTAGAGCTAATTAGCCAAGTTTCCCTCTAGCCCCCACTCCCCTTACCACACAAGGCCCCGAGCTTCCCTGAATGTGAAAACGGCCATCAACAATGACGACGAGAGAATAACACGAGTGCCTCCAAAGGTGTATCATGGGAGTGTGTTTGTGTGTGTGTGCCACACGCTGCATATAGAAACCTGCCTGTGTCCCTCACCGAAATGTCACACCTTGCTATGAGACTATCTGGATCTGCCAGGTAGTCTGGTTCACACATAAACAAACGCTGGCCGGCAGAGACAGGCGAGGCAACGCCGTGGCAAGCCTCGCCATGCTGCGCCGTGCCCCGCGGTGCTGCGCTCCACTCGGTGAGACAGCATGAAGCGCAAATCAATATGGGTTAGAACGCTGTAAGGAGCTCTCCGCTGACTTCTCCTCACTGCACACACGAGGACAAAAGCCCCCCACCCCAAAAAAGCCCCCATACCCCCAAAAAAGCCCCCCCAAAACGCAGCGTTGCTGCTGGATCGCACATCTTCCTTAAAGTCATGGGTGAAACCTTGTGGGTGGGTGATAAACAAGCTATGGCTATCCTGCCAAGAAAAAAAAAAATGACAGTGCAGTGTCTGCGTCACGCTACCCGTGGGGCATATTCATCAAGCTGTTTGGAGAAGTGCACGGTGGAGGAGTGGGGATAGGCTGGGCTGGAATCAGCCTCTCTCATTCCACCTGCCACACCTAGACGGAGTGTCACGCGCTCACAAACACGTGGTGACAACCCTGGCGGCAGGCTTCAGCCCCCGCAGCAGTTGTGCGCGTCCCACAGTGCACGGCAGGACTCCAGAGATTATCCCGCCGTTTGCAGACAGTCACAGAATGTTAATCCCTGAAGCCATCTTCTTTACTGTTCGGATAAAGCAAAAGTCTTCGTAGGTCTTAGCAGCCTTTTTGATTTTTTTTTTTAAATCCAATTTTTTAAGTCTGTGTTTTTAGCGCAATCTACAAGAATCTTCCCAACATTAAGCACTCTTAATAGTTTTCTATCATCCGCCGTTACCCGGATAGCCGCCCCGCCCCGAAGATCTGCTGATCCCCGTTTCCTACTCTGAAGTGACAAGGCCTCATCCCCATTCTCTGTTATCCTTTCTCCGCGCTCCCGGCCCAGCCCTCGCTATCAGCCCCACATTGATCTTCTCATCCCCAAGAACACAAAACACCAATCAGCCTGTCATAATCACTCAGCTGGAGGAGGAAGCGCCGAGCGCCAAGTGCAGCTGCTTCGTGTTGAACAAGAGAATGTGGGGATTTTTTTATTTATTTTTTATTTTTTCTCTCAAATAACGGTGCAGGTCTTCAGCCGAACATCGGCTGGATGGGTTCTATTTTTAAAATATGTAAAAGACGAATAAACGGCGGCTCGTTTGCTACGCTGTTGACTTCATCCTGTTTCTGGTGATGCCGATTCTCGTCTCTATTTGTTTTTTGTTTTTTTTAAATGCACATCAGAACAATAAAGTCACAGCAGCTGGAGCTACTCATTCTAAAAAAAAAATGACGGGGAAAAAAAGTATCTTGAGTATCTGCTCCCCCACAGCATCCTTTTTTTTTTTTTTTTACTATTCAGTCTGATTTCTTTTTCTTATAAAAAATTTACTCCACAGTTCATGTTTTTTACTGCTTGTCCCACAAGGTTTTTCCCTTCTTTTTTTTTTTTTTCATCAGGACACCACGTCTGCTCACATCCGAACAATAAAAAGTAGTTTATGATCTGTCAGCGCTCTCCAGAATGTTGCCGCCATCGAACTGTGCTTTTCTGTCAGGAAAAACACTTTACCTATTTTATGTTCACACAGTCGTCTGTATCTTTCTACTACAAATAATCTGGCACATCAAAAACCTGTGACTCATGCAGAGCTAAAAAAAAAAAAACTGTAAAACTCCACACTTACACTTAAAATCAGATATTTAAATACACTATATAAAAAAACTTGTGTATAAAATAATATTTTTTTTCTTCACTGACCGACATTGAATCAGACTAAACCTTTCAAGTTTTAGGTAAATTGGGATTACCAAATTGTTTTCTATTAGTTACCAGAATACCAATGTTTATTTTTTTAAGACAACTATCAAGTTATACAAGATTAATATTCCAGATGTTGACATTATGGTTTTGCAGTTCACAAATATTTAGCAAATTAGATGGACACATGTGGGTGTGTTGGAAAGCCCATCTCAAAGATGTCGCATCGTGGAGAGACTTTATGAACATTCTAAAAAATAAAAAATCAGCCAGGTTATCAGAAAGAGAATGATCCACAATTCTCCTCAATCCCTCAGCGCCGGACATTCTGAAGGAGCGACGGTCATCCGCTCTGATGCCAAGAGATGAATGAGTCTTGGTGTGGAAAGTGCATGTCAGTGCCAGAACAAAAGCAAAAGGCTTTCTGAAGATGCTAGCTGAAGCTGTGAAGAGAGCGTATCATTATCGACAGTGAAACCAGTCCGGTACCAACGTGGGCTGAAAGGCCACTACAAAAATGAAAAAAGCCATTCTTTTTTATAAAACAGAAGCAGATTATTGTAGTCGGCGGTTCGATGAACACACATCTCAAATGTCAAGTATAAATGCATCGTGTTGCATGTGAATGTTTTACTGCTGCATGAAATGGCGCACAGTGGTATAGCAGCATCTCGAGCTTTCAGGAAGAAGAACGTTCAAATTTGAGCAGAAATGGGTCTTTAAAACTAAACAATGACTAGAAGGATATTTCCAAATTTGATAAAAAGCACATAAAGGAGTAAACTCTCTATTTACTCTCTGTTGTCTAACACCAATCTCTAGCAGCATAGCTACTAAGTTTATCGTTTAGCTGTTTGTCAGCAGTGCAGTGACGATATGCCGTCCTGACCGCAGACAGAATTGAGCTGAAAATGGGTCATAAAGATAAAAAAATCTCCAACTAACTACAGAATGTCCGGAAAACTACTGAAAAACCTCACAAATGTCCCAGTCTGATATAAGTGTAGGAGCCTAAAAAAAAAACTACTTTAAAAGCAGCCGCAGTTTGCAGGACCAAAGTAAAAAGAAAAACATAGCCCGTGGAATATTGTATGCTTAATTTAGCATTGTATATTGAGTCAGCTGTGCACATTATTTTGCCAATCAAAGCAAAGCAAGCCTGTGTCATGTGACCTGCTCAGAACAGCTGCTGTGGGGACAAGCTGCAACAGAAAGCAGCTAAAACACTCCTTGCTAAATTTTATGACATTCAATACAATTATATTAGTCATAAAAAGCAGGAAAGTCTTTTCTTTAGGTATCCTCTGCTCACTGAAAGTGTATAGAAATCTGTCACCATCATCGTTTTCAGCAAGTCAAATCAAAAGAGAATCAAACATGTTTGCATTATTAGCCCAGATCATCAGCAAACATTCTTTTTTTCTTCTTAGAAATCAATCGTATTTTAAAACATAAATTGTATCTATAAAAGTCAAAACAAAAAAACCTTATTCAACCAAGTCTGGTTTTTTAAGAAAAATAGAAAAAAAAGGGTAGACTAGTTCATCGATTAATGTTTAAATGTTACTATTATTGAAATGTCTGGAATCAGGCAGATTAGTCGCGGCATAACTCACACTAATACCGATCCTAACCCAGAATTGAAACGATAGTAAAATTTTTGCCAAGACATCGTGTTCTAGCTCCAAGTCTCTTCTCTTGTCTCGCAACACACCCAAAGGTAAAAAAACAAAAAAAGAAGTTTCACTCAGCTGTTAGGCCGTCTGTCTCTCATGTCAGGCTGGATGACAGGGTCACCAATCTGTTCTGCAAACACCAGGAACCGTGGAAAAGCAGAACGTTTGGAGATTTTTGCAAAGGTGTGCTCGAGTTCTTATGAGCTCTCGCACTGTGTGAGTCGATAGGGAAATAAAAGTTTGCTGTGAACAGACTGGAGCGGGCAGAGCTGGGGCTTGGTACGGTCGCTAAGGAGGTGAGGTCGTTGCAGGGACTAAAAAAAAAAAGAAAAAACAAAGGAGTAGATTTATGTGAACTTAAGAATGAGAAAGTGTTTAAAGAAATAGAATCGTTTGGAAAGTTATTCATTAAGCTAATGTGATCTGTTATCCAACATTGGGGGAAAATAATTAAGGAACTTTTGCAGATGCATTTCTAAATCAGGCTGTTGACATGAAAATCATTCCAGGTCACAAGCTAAAAATCCAAGCCAAATCTTATGATAAAGTGGGTTGACCTTAAGGATAAGTGCTGAAAGTGCTTACTGAAATGTATTTAATAAGTAGTAGTAGGAATGTTTTTTTTCCCCCCAGTGATAAAACAAAACTGGGGGATCCTCCAGTGATCCTGGAGAATTTTCCTTTGTGTGGAAACTACTTGCACAATTTATCAGGTCTAATCTTCCATGAATATGTTATTCTTTCTCTGGTTTTGAAGGATTTTGGGGGACTCATCTATGCACCCTGAAATTCAGTTCTTTCAGAGATTTCTAGTTCTGTTCAAGTCAGGTGGCTGACTTTGTCTTCCTTCTCTGGAACTAGTCGAGTTTCTTTGGCTGTTTGCTTGAGACCATTTTTTCCCCACAAAATTTGTTCCAACTTCAGGTGATTCTGATCAAGAAAGTCTGTCTAAATGACTCCATTCATTGTTACTTTACTGTCTTCTTGACCACATGTGGAAATAAGCCAGATGCTTTCATGCTTTTTTTTTTTTTTTTTTTAATTACGCTTTACTGTACCGATTCTCCTAACATGATGTATGCAATAGAATTAAAAAAACTCAACTTTGGTCTCACCTGGACACACGTTATTCTCCTCGAATTTTACCGACTTGACCAAATGTTTCGCAAATTTTAAACGGGATTCAACACGCTTTCCTTCTACAGGTGAGTGGGCTTAGTGGGACAAATTTAATTTGCTAATCCTCTGTCTCTAGGAGTGATCCTTGACTATTGAAGAAACATCTTGTAAGCAGAACATGGTCATGGTCAATTTATGTAGAAATTATCTACTTTCTGCCTCTCAATTATAGCCCCAACCATTGGTGCCTGAATGATGGAGCAAATGGAGCAACTGCTCCTGCAGCCATGCTCACTGGACCATTCAGAAGTTCAGTGACGCATCTGTAACCACTGCTACTAGTATGCTTGGCAACAACGCATAGGGCTGTGAAGGTCTTTGAGATCATTCGGCTTTAACTCGTCATGGCATGCTTATTGTGTAACATCTTGGGAATTAGAAACCATTTTATGTTCCATAAATGTTTGACGTGTAATACTTATTGTCGTCGCATATGCTGTCCTTCATTTTAGAAACAGCTTGTTGCTGAAAACCTGAAAAATTCAAATACGCCAAAGTGAAATACTACTTTAGTAATTGCGCTGGGGTTACAGAGAAATGAGTTTTCGATTTGTGCGGTTGGCCGTTGACAGGACTGTGTGCTCTGCTTAGTGTTAGAAAAGAAGAGAGGATTTGTGTCAGTGGATTCGGGAGATGTCGAGATGAAAAAAGGCAAATTGTTCGACATTGCGCAAGCAAGCCAATGTGGTTTTGGACAACTTTTGATCCTCTAATAAGGTGTTTATTACGTCGTGTTACAAAATGATATAGATGGTGCCTTTTAAAGTTCTGTACTGTAAGAACTACTTACTAAGTTATCTGTCTGTCTGTCTATCTATGTCATTTGGTAATGGTAGATAACTGGATGTATTTTTTTTTGCTTCCACAGATGAAATGTTATAAAGCAAATTAATATCAGTAAATATTACATTTCTTTCTTTCTACAGCAGACACATTCCTCGTCACCATAGGACTGTACACATAACTGCTAGAATAAATGAAACATTCCTTGCACTTAATAAAGTTTTTCCTTTGCCATCATCCATATGTGTGTGCATATTTGAGACAAACTAGTGCATTTATGTTCTTGTATCTATACAGTTACATAAACTCACAATTTATTTTATGGTCAATGTGCTTCAAGAAAGTAAATTAAATCTCTCTGCGTGGGCCATCTCTGCCCAACCTTGCCTCATCTCTTTGATAATACCTTCATCAATGCACAGATTCTTGCATTTACCGTAAGGTCATGACCTAAACAATTTAAGTTAAAATGTAAACAAGAAATTGAAACCAGCCACCTCAACCTCGGTTGAAAACACATTCTGATGTACTTTTGCAATACAAAAGTACATCGGAATGTGTGTTTTTTTTTTGTATCTTTACTTCAAGTTTCATGTCACTTCTCTTCTGCTCTCGCTTACTTTTACAATGTCCTGCTGATAAAAGCCGAGAGAAAAACTTCACATCCAAACATCAACACAAATTCAGGCTTCCAGAGACAAACGATTTTGAGTAAATACAGCCGACTCTCCGATAGAGGAAAAGGGGAACGGGGAGGGGAATAACCACAGAAGTACCCTCTGGGAAATTTTCTCTGATCAAGTGCAAAGAGATTAACCAGTTGGAAGTGTACTAATGAACGGGAGATCATAATGAAAGGAGCTTGTAAATGTAGCAGAGGCATGTTTACAAGAAATGAAGCTTTTCCTGCCTGGGACCCGACGAAACACACGGACTAACGCACAGGAAACATTTGTTTTCCCGTTTCCCAGCAGACACCCTGACTACAGCAACCAGAAAACTCGTTGGTTTGGGATCTTTTGCGAGTACATCACAACAATAGAGCCTTGTGCAATCACACACGAGATAATGTCTGAATCAATCTATTAAAGGTACACTATTAAGTCATTAGTACAAAGGTCACTTTTCTGTTAATGTTTCTGACATTTCAACACACGCCTGTTAGAGAGACATACAGAGGCACTGTGCGCATTCGGCAACCGTCATTTCTACACAGTCAAACGGTATTTTAAGAGAAGCAAGATGTCTCCATGGAAAACTTTTTACACTCGCACATAATAACAATGAATACATTTTTGGCTTTTAATAATGTGTGTGAACTGTTATTTTTTATCAGGGTAGAAAAAAAACAGCATTCTTTTTATGAAGAATTTGTTGTCGACGTTTAAATAAATATCTCTAAGGAATTTATGCCTCAAATGTGTACTTGAAGGTCAAACCCTAATGACATTCATACCCACCGTCAAGTAAATGTAATCATTTTTTAATACAAATCTTGGTTCTGATCAAAACAAACTGTCATAAAGGTATGTCAGTCATAACACACTGAGACCTCAGATTAACGGAAAGCTGGCAATGTCCAAAATGGCCTGCAAGTTTTAAAAACAGTCAGCTGGCGCCTAATCACCAACTTTTACAAGGATTGCAGTAAGTTTTTTTTTTTTTACTGACAGGAACAGACAAGATAGAGAAATACTCACAGGGGAAGTACATGGAAGCGACACACAACACAACGTACAATCCCATACAGATGGCAAACAGATTTAAAAAGGTTTGAGGAATCAAAAGGGGGAGTCTACAGTCAGATGCAACTTACTGATCACATAGTCTCCAAATGGATCCTCATTCTCTTCATCATCAAGGTAAACTGAGAGAGAAGAGACGGCAGAAAAAAAGAAAAAAATAAGAAAAAGGATAGAAAATCAAAACAAAGAAAAAGCCTGTCTTAGGCAACCAAAGCAACAGTGAAATAAAAGAAAAAATATGACACGGAAAACAAACAAACAAACAAAAAACCAAAACAAAAAGAATACATGTAGGTTTAAAGAAATCAAATGAAGCCCTACCCTTTCATTGTCTACTCTTTTGCTCCTAATGATGTACCAGCTTTCATGGAAGAGGAAAATTTTGATCACTGACTGGCGAATTCGCCATTTTCTCTGAGAGCTCTTTCATCCTCACCCTCTCCAGCAGGACTGAGGATGGTATGAGAAGCCATTAGAGCTCACTAAATTTTCCATTAAGGCAGATGCATAGGTGTCAACAGGTTACAAGCCAAATGCTATGGGATATATTTTTTTTTTACCCCATTCTGGCCTCTCTCTTCGCCGATGATAATGCCATCACTCCAACCGGACCATCACAGACATTGTCCGCGTTCCCATCAATAACCTTTCCCCTCTCCATTTGTTAATCATTTAAGTTTTCTTTTTCTTTTCTGCTCTCCATCACCCCAGGCTCCCATCCTTTAATGTGAGTTAGCATCCATCTGCAGTGATCAATATCCCAAGGCTTTTGTTAAATGCTGCTCTTATGCATCCGAGACTTAGCGTGCGCGTCCGCCCGAGAGTGCCTGTTGTTTCGTGTCCGGCGTGCATTACCAGACTTCATTTCGACATCAGGCTCTATTTGAGGCTGCTTTTACTCAGCCGGAGACGCTAAAGAGGGACAACGCGGCCTCCCCGGCCTCGTCTTTTGTTTGCGTAAAATGCGAGAGCGTGTACAAGCGGCGCGTTTTAGCATGTCGAATAGGCCAGCCGCTATCGATCCCCGAGCGCCGGACATGTTTCAGACTCTTGACATCAATCAAAGACACGGACACGTAGAGATTCCCACTGCGTGTGTTTTGTCACTTCTCTTTCCTCGTTCCAGCAGCTCTTAGTGGACGAAAAGTCCTTGAACCAGTGGGCGTAGAGTTGAAGGTGTTCAGACCGCGCACACACACACACACACACACACACACACACACACACACACACACACACACACACACACACACACACACACACACACACACACACACACTCATGCACGCCTCCTCGGTGGTGTGTATTTGTGAAAGCGAGCTGTCAGTGCTGCTCTCACACACCATTCATCACAAGCTACTAATTCTGTTAGACCATTGTGGAGCCTTTTGCACCCCACGTTGCTCTCTGAAAACTCAATCAGAGGCTAATGCCCCCAACCCCTTTCTGGCGCACACGCACGAGCTCTCACTCTCGGCTTCCGCCTCGCTCGCGGACGCCCCGGGGGGACAGCAGCGGTCTTAGAAGGCCACACCAGCTCGGCTCCGTAAGTGTTGCTTGTGTTTGATGGACAGGAGAAGCCTGACCTTAGTTACTGCTGCTGTGAGGTGCTGCAGCTCAGATCTGACCGGTAGAAGTCTGAAAGGAAACAATGTCATTCAGCACTTATAAATTTTACAGTGTGTAGCCTTATTACGTTGAGGCAAAAATGATTAAGATTCATAAATCAATCGGTCCGACAGTTTCATTATCTCTTTAAAAAGAGATTGCGACTTATTGACCTTCCCAAAGAGCGATCTTTATCAAATATAAAGAAAAAAAGAATAGTTCAAATAAGAAATATGTGATATCTATGCAAAAAAAAAATAATTACACAGAATTTTAGAATACAATTTTGCTGTTAGATCTTTATTACATTCAGATTAGAGAATCTCATACTTAGTTAAATAGTAAGTTAGTCACATAAGCTTTGAAATATAAAGATTGTGACTTATTATTTACATGTTTTTTCTGAGACACGTAATAATTCCACTGAATAAAAACTGTTTAATGTTGAGATTTACAAATATTCATGAATTGCTGTTGTAAATTCTGTAAAACAAAAATGAAACCATTGATTAAAAAAAAAACATACTCAAAAAATAAAATATTCAAGAAATACAACTGACCAGGTTATCCACTCATATTTTAAGGACTTCGGATATCACCTATGTTACTTGGACTAGACCTTTGATCCGGCAAAGGCATGTTGATGGAGAAAAAAAATGCAATGGAGAAAATTGGAGAGTTGGAGAAAATCAGTCCTTGCAGGTGAAAGGTCAAATATGAGGTGTTCATGTCCACAACAGAATAACTGCAACATGTATACCAGGGAACACAGCATGTTGTGTTCAAATTCTTAACAAAGTCATAATTAAATACCGTCTTAACCTCCTTGATTACACAATAATTGATTCTGTGTCTCATTTTTTCCGGGCAACAAAAAAAACTTGTCAGCCAAATTGAACGAGTTTTAATTTGAAGTTGCTTCTTCTGTGATATGCTAAAGAAGAAGAAATAGGACAGCGCAGGCACAGGGACTTTGCCACCTGTGGCAGCAGATTTGATTAGTTAATCAGAGGAATCGCTTTGCTGAACTCTGCTTTTATAAAGCGTAATTACAGTGCCAACTTCAAAAAAAGAAAAATGACAGCCGAAGAAAAATCCCACTGCAGCTGTTTGGAAATTAAGAAACTTCTCTTTTTCCCCTCCTCCCTCTCCTTTCTTTCACATCAACTTCAACACCACAAAAATCTTAGAGGAAAAGCACCAAAAAAATAAAAATAAAACATTGGATTGTGAAGCGGGCATCGTGTGAGGGCGGGAAAACGGGCACAATTGAGCATGCCCAGATAGGGGGGCAGGGAAAAGCCAGAAAGGCCACACTAAATTTAGCGCCACCTTTTCATTCTCTAATTATAAGATTAATGCATCCTGCTGCGTAACGTCACAGACCTCGTGATTTATTATCCGGCCGACCAGATGGAGAGATTGAGCCAAGTGAAGGAAATACGAGAGGGAGATGGTCTGAAAGCACCTAATCAGCATGCATGTGTAATTAGGCTGGGTCTTAGCGACGCAGCGAGTCTGTGCAGAGCAAAACACAACACTGAAGTCGAGTCGAATTCGTTCCGTTTCCCTCAACAGGTTGCTGTTTAATTAGCAGAAAAACGCTGAGGCATACGGATGCCTCCCAAACACGTGTACATATTGGTATATATTCAATATAGCTACGTTGATCGAGGCCTTGACTTTGGGTTTTTAAAAAATAAATAAATCAGCATTAAAACTTGATCTCACTTCATCCATGCGTGTATTAATCATTCTCCCTCCAGGTCAGCACAGATTGGAAGTGGCCATCAGGTTCTGGCTGTGGGAAATTTACAAGCCCTCCAATATTCCTGCCTGTGTTTCCAGACGGGCATTTTATGAGGCAGCACACAGTTGTGACGGTAAATCTCTTCTTCCTCCATGCCAAAATGAAATCACCCGATGCCGCTCTCCGTGGCCCGTATTCGTAGGTCTCAGCGAGCTCGTGTGCGTGTGTGTGTGTGTGTGTGTGTGTGTGTGAGGATATTGCCTGCTTGCCGCTGCCAAGTCAACGCTCAAGTCTCTTTATTTTAATAGTGTCTGGAAGGGGCTGTAAAAGATTTCGTTCAATATTCAACAATAAAGCTGGATGTAAGGAAACTCTGAAATCCCTGCGCTGCACTTACAAAACTAATTTGATGGCCTTAACATGCTTCTCTGTAATTGGAATTTAGCAGTAAGTGAAAAAAGAAGAAAAAAAAATAACAAGAAAGAGAAATATAATCAAGAAGCTTAAGTTCGGAGACTGATGTAATGTATATAAATCTGCAGAATGTATGCCTCAGTGAAGTACATGTTCATATTAATTGATGTTATTTCTGCACGTTTTGCATCCTTTGAAACTTGTTGCACGTGATGATAGCTGTGACCGTTCTCACTGGGAGATTATTCAATAAAAATAACAAATGCTCCACAATCAAATATTTATAGAATGTAGTTTTTAAATTATTGATGCAAAGCAGCTCATTACCGAACTAGGGCTGAGGTTGAAAATACTGTGCTTGGGAAAAGAAAAAGGGAAAGTTTAATGAATGGACCCTGAACACAAATACTGGGGTTTTGCTATGTTCCGATTTGCATTTTAAGAGAATAAAGGAAGTGAAAAAGTAAATTTACTCAGTGTTTCTGCTCATTCTGACTGACTGGTATGAAATGTGCTTAAATTACGGCAATATAATTGCACAAATGAAGCATATAGAGACATGTAGAATATAAAGTGTGTAATATAAAAAGCAAAGACTTTTAAGTAGAAAGTTTTATGCAGAGTAAGTAAAAACTCATCAGGTGAAAACAACCTGAATTTCAGCAAACACATTTCACTGTGTCATTATTACTTCAATAAAAGCTAGGACCAGGAGTAGACGTGTGTTCAAATTGTGCACATAACAGAGTCGAGTATAGTTGGAACCATTTACCTTCATGACCAATGACTCTTTCATTAATTTGGAAGGACATTTGGACCAGTTATCTTTTACAACAATGTTGAGGTTTTTGAAGTTCTTATGCAATCAGTAATGCAAGACTCTCAGCAAGACGCGTGTTTTTTATTCTCATTGAATAAGTTGGACTTGGACATTGGAACAAGTTTAAATTATTTCCATCCACAGGTCATTCTGTTATAGATTTCAAATGGGCGATGTTGATTTTGTCCCTTTTCCCATTTTGTACTTTTGGTAAAATCTCTCCCCCTCCAGTAAAAAAAGGAGCCGTCTGCAACAAAGTTTCATACTCATCATGCCTCAATTCACACTCGCCTTGCAGAGGTTTTAAAATGGGTTTGACAATTTTAAGACAATCTTCTAAAACCAATCTGCTGCTTAAAATTTTGGTTATGACTCCCAAGTTTTGCTCGAGGGTATTTTGTTTCATCAAGGGTCGTAGTAGTCCAAGTCCAAGTAAGGTTTCGAACCATTGAGGGCAAAGTGGGCTTGAAGCCTCAGATGTTTTTCCATCACTCTAAGTCAAATTTCAACAGTAATAATTGAAAAAAACATCTTCCATCAAATCAATGGTGTCTAAGTTACCTCTAATCGTGCATCGCTTCAGGATAGGAATCTAAACATGTAGTTTTTAATCCTCAAGCCTGCATCACTACTTTGATATTTTCTTATATTTATCAACAGTCCTCTTGTAGTCGTTTAACATTTAATTCAACCTTCATAAAAAAAAAAAAAAGAAACTGCTAAATGACCTGGCAAGATAAATAAACTGATATATAGTAATAAAGCGCAAGGTTACGCAATGTGTTTTAATAAAATATATATATAAAATAGAGGTAAGCTGGTGCTAAACGGCAGCTAATGAATATGAAACTATGGAGCGGTTTAAGTTTCTCATGAATGAGGGGAAAAAAATGGAGCGGGGTTATTGATAGGTGGATTGGTTCTGCATCTGCACCAATCAAAGTCATAAAGAATTACAAACCATGTACTCTGTGTGCTGTAGTTTGTATGCTTAATTTGATTGTTTGTTTGTTTGTTTTTTGCTCAATATGATAGTGTGCATCACATCCAAGCTGTCCTGCTCTGGTCTTGCCTGTCCAAATTACGTTTTTTCCCCCGTGTTGTTTGTTCAGATGCAACTTAAGCCGTGCTGCCATTCCCCCTCGCTATAGACACGAAGCTTCCTTTTTATCAAACCTTTCAGACAAGCCATGCTTGTTCTGTCTTTTTATTTGCTTTTATTTGTTCCTCCATACACTTTATATTTAATATACTAACTAAAGCTTGTAGACTCCGAGACGAAGCTCTTAGGACTTTTACAATTTCTCTGAGCGTTGCATACCAGCCTGACATTGGGGGTTAACCTTGCTGGAGCATCCACTCCTGAGAACGCTGGCAACTGTTTATAGCAGGTTCCACTTGTAAATAATCTCTCTCGATTGGAAAATAATGGACTCCATCTTGTCAGGACATCATCCCATAATCTTTAACAGACTGGTGAGCTAATACAATCACTTATCTAAGATTACTCCAGATGTCTTTCTTCCTCCTTTACTCTGGGCCGACGTAGACCTTAGAGCTCCATGTTATCCAAGTGCCTGAACTTCTCTTTTCATTGAGGTACTCACACAAATTGAAGGCTAGTTATGAAAGTACACACGATGGATATCACTCCGTTTTGGGAATTTTGACACACTGTTGCTGGAATTTGGCATTTGCCCAATCTAGAGACGTAAAACCAAAGAACATGTTGGGGAAAAGTGGAGACTATTGCCAGCAAACTGCTGGGCGTCCGTTTGGACAACTCAGCACACATCTCTAATCAGAAACCTCTTAACAAGGTGAACCGTATTCTTGCTGATCAGAAGCATCACTGGTTGTCACAACCTTTTAACTGCTACCATCAAACAGAAAAAAAACAGTCCTTAGTACTGAAAGCAATTAGTTTCTTCAACACGTTGAGTTTCTTTTTTTCTTTTTGGCGAGTTGGTCGTCTTTCATGGTCAGCTGGGGTGAACCGGTAGGATTATTTGGTTCCTTTTATGGCACTTTAATTTTAATTAGTTTTAATTAATTATGTATGTATTGTGTTTTACATAAGTTGGATAATCATGGCGGATGTTTCAGCTGTGTGCAGATAAACCATGACTTGTTGAGTCTGTCTAAATAATTGTCTACGGTTAAGTGTATTTTGAGACTGTGGGTCTTTTTTTTGAAAAATATGATTAGTTTTTGTTTTGTTGGTTTGTTTATAAGTCTGTAAATTGCACATGTCGTGAAATCACTCCAAATTGTATCTATCGAAGACAAAAATGTACTGTATTCTATTCTAAGTATAGTGAGAAAGGGGAAGCCCATCATTTAATCCATCATTGGTTTTAATTCTGGACCATTTTTCTTCTGAATTAAATATCTTCTGAAGACAATTGGTTGCAGAGAGGGTGAAAGGTGCACATTTTAAATGACTTATAGACATCTAAAAATACTTAATGCTGTTTTTTACTGAAAGTTATCTAAAATTCCCATTCAAACTCACAATTATCCACTGCTTTGTGTGGATCCCCCACATGAAGTTCTTACAAAATCCTTCATCACTGAAAACGTTTCAATAGCACTCTGGAAAAAAAAACAACCTGATTAGTCACTGATAAAAACATGCAACACATGCTCAGCTGAATTCAAAAACCCACAGAAAAATATACATTCGTCTCCGTTGACGGCGCTCTACATCAATAATGTGACTTCAAGTTAAAAAAGGTGTTTATGTGGTGCTAAATGTGTTGAGACTAGCAAAGATGCCGGCCATGTATTGCAGGGATCACACTTTTTAAATCTGTTATTGACCCAGGTTGTGTTTTGTTTGTTTCCCAGGCTTTTCATGTCTTTCAAACAGCTAAAAATAGCAAACGTAGTTGGGGAAGTTAAATGATATTTCTCCTTATGATGTGCTCTTCATTTGTTAACATCGTGACCTAAACTGTTTTAGCATCCAATCAAAAAATAAAAAATGAATGAGTCAGAGGAAATGTTGGCACAAACATTCTCTCCAGCCCACACTTCTTAGCGAACACACTTCTAATTAGGGCGCCGCGGTGTACGTTTCGGTCGTAAACTCGGCACAGGTGTGTGTTCATCCACATGTATGCTTGTGCCCTCAAGGGGAGCCCCGTACTCTTAAACTAACACCTGTCAGTCCTCAATGACAAGAGCATAACAAGAGATTGTGAGAGGCACAGTGTGAACGAAGACAAGAAAGAAGAGGAAGCTTGAAATTACGAAGAAGGGAGATGAAAGGAGGGTGAGATGGCAGGGAGGAGGAGAAGCACGGGAAGGTGAGACTTCTGAAGATTGCTGCAGACACCACGAGATGAGAGAGGTGCAACATGACGTTCGGTGTTTAGGCCCGTCATCGTCTTTTTGATTTGCCACCATGCGCTTATGATGTGTTCCTCTGTCTGCTGCTATTATTAGACCCTCAGATCATTGTGCTGATATTTTGACATTGGGGCTCGAGTTGCACCTGTTTCGCACTTCCTCACATGTGAAGAGTTCGGGGCTCACACACCGTTTCCCTTCTCAAGACAGACAAAGGAAGAACAGGCAGACGGAGAGTGACAGCCTCGGTACGATTAAAAAAAAAAATGTTTTTTTGTTTTTACACACAAACACTCGGAACCAGAACGCGCGCTCCGGTCACATGCTCCGCCTCTATCTAAGCTAAATGATCATCTCTCGGATGGGAGAGAAACCTTCTTCTGTGTGTGGCATCCCTGTTTTTTTCAGAGATTTTATTCAGATTCAGAGGAAGATTTAAGGGCGAAAATATGAGATTTCCTTATTCCGAGTGACAACTGTTTATGAATTAAGTTGATCAGACAGAACACAGGCTTTTTTTTCCTTTTTTTTTTTATCAAGCTGTTGCACTTTCCTCTGATCTCCTCATGCTGCCAGACACGCGAACGGAGGGGTCTGACTTAAATGCGTCGTCTTTGAAGCCTTGAAATGAGCTTTAGCATGTGAGTTGTTGGTTTCTCTTAAAAGTTCTATAGAAACCTTTGAAGTCCAGAGTTGCATTTCATTGGTTTTGACACATGCTCTCATAATTGTCCATCTATCCCACATCTGTGCTCACTAAGCACGGCCCGTATGAGATTGTCAGGGGATTAAAATCTTGGGTAAAACCATTATTTTAGATTAAACTTTCAATCTAAAGTGTAAAATATGAGCGAAATGCCTTTATTTATAATAATAATATTGCTAATATTTGCTGTAGAAAACATGTAGAGTAACATTTATTGTGATTTTAATACAGTGAAACAAAGATTTTAATTTTAAAATGTGATGTGAATGTAATATATGTCTTTAGCAAGTTCTGCTCTACAGTTTAAATGAGTAAAAGAGCTGATATTAGTTGGCTGACTGGAACTGTAGTTTCTTTTTTATATTTACTGACCAAACAGCATCATGACACCATTGGAGAAGTTTAAAGCTAATTTAGCTGAAAAATCAAAAATACTCCAAGTTTGAACATTTTATGAAGCGCTGATGAATCTCTCATCTGAAAATGAAAAGAGTGCAGCAAAACGGACAAACTGTAAATTATTCACCCCAACCGACAGGCCGGGCAAGAAGAGGAGCAGCACAGAGCTCCATGGTAACTCGAGAGGAGCTGCAGAGAAACACAGCTCAGGTAGACAGCATCTGATCCACAAATCTGGTGAGGTTGTAGTGTCGGAGTCTGTTTTTCAGCTATCTAACGAATAGTGTGGAGAAACAGGATGGAGAGACACAGAGCTGCTTCACTCTGTGTTTCATACGGACGAAGGAAACTCTGGCCTCTGCTCTGATGTTTCATTTTAAAAGGGACTTTATAAAATAGGAACACTACAGAAGAACAGAAATATCCTTTATTATCCCACAGTGAGGAAATACTTGAGAAATTCCTGACAGAACATTGTCAAACTCTCAAAACTACAATACTGCTAACCAATCAATGCTGACGTATTTATAATAAGCTGATATACCTACGTTTGTCTTCTTACCAATGGCAGTTTTAAAACATAATAATTATTAAGAGATGAGTTGCTCTATTATATTTTTTAAACAAAATAGCTGCCTTAAGTTTAAGCGATTAGAATTATTCCGAACCTCACAGATGAATGTTTCTGGTAAGCAGGAGGAAAGTGTTTGTGCTG
This sequence comes from Xiphophorus couchianus, assembly GCF_001444195.1. Classification (NCBI taxonomy): domain Eukaryota; kingdom Metazoa; phylum Chordata; class Actinopteri; order Cyprinodontiformes; family Poeciliidae; genus Xiphophorus; species Xiphophorus couchianus. The sequence continues at coordinate 23,134,152 of NC_040250.1, read as the reverse complement.
GTTTTCCCCTGACCTGACCAGCATTGTGCAGCAACATCAAGGGCCCCACAAAGCCAGAGAAAACTCCAGCCACTTTCTTTAGGTTTGAATTGATTTTAAGCCACATGAATAGTATGACAGAAAATGTTTGCCGTTTTGAGAAAATTGTATAACCTTCATACCAGTACGTGGCCTATAGTCGATATGATGGTAATCCTGATTAGGTTGATGGAGGAGAGTGACTGGATGGTTGTGGGGAGTTTTATCTTTCCAGTAAATAAGAAGACCAACAGCAGACGCTGAAAACTTTGTCAATACGTCACAGAGCCAACACAGAAGGGCGCAAGGAACGCCGCACTCCACGGCGTCAGTTACGTTTTTTGGGGGAAATGAGTCAATTCCCAGTTAAACAAGCAAACGCCTCACAGAAAGCTCCCATCATCTATACAGATGACTGCTATCAGTCATTAGTCATCCAACCGACAAAAAGGTCTGGCTTTGGCAGGAATACGAGTTCTCCATAAATAATTGCATTTGACAACATTTATTTATGGAAACCAGAAGATGAAAAGAACACTTTTGATCTCCACGCTGTGACATCATATTGCAGGCGAGCGATTATCACAATGCGGAGCTGGATTAAGCTGCTAATTTTACAAGGTCTGCAAATGTCGGCGACAGAGTGGCGTTCTCGTGGCCCCGAGACAAAGAAAAGCGGCGCGGCGTCTGCAGCTGATATCTGCAGCAACGAGATTAGTCTGGTAATTAACCACAAAGCAATTATCGGTTGGTTGGATGAGAAGCGCGTCTCTCGGAAGGTGTTTCTTGACGTGTTTAATAGGTGTTGAGTAGTTTGATCAGTCAACAGAAGTTGTTTCTGAGGCCCGCCGTCCAACGGCGGTTGATCCAAAGCTGATGCACGCGCCAGCCGAGAAGTCAATTAATTAGACTGTTGCTCTTCCTTTCATCCACTTTTCATTAACCTCCATTGACACGTCGGCGGAGCTGGTGCACAGGTTTACGACTGCGTCGGGATTAACGAGGAAGTGGGAAGCCGGCAATAAACAAAGTTGCCAGAGGAAGGAGATTTCCCTGGATACCTCACACTTTCAGGCTACATCTGCAGTAACTCATATCCATGTTAAGAGAAAAACAAAACTTTCAGCACTATGTCAGCCGGTAAAACATGACTATTGATGTACAATGCCTTGCCACACACGTATACACATATATGCGCCCTGAACTGTTCCGTATTTTCTTTGTTACCGCCACAAATCACAATGGGTTACTACTGAGATTAAATGCGGCCGACATAAAGTGTATGTTTATAAAATGTAAGGAGACGGATTTCTATTTAGAAACAGAAACACGAAAAGTTTGGAATGCTCTGATACATATCGATAATATCTCGTACAATCAAATGAAATAGTGAAATATGTCCACCTACGGACAATTCAGTCTCTTCATAAATACAGCTGATCTGTGAACGAACATTTGTGAACAGACGGTGACATGAATACAAAAGGACAGATCAGACACGTCCAGAATAGGATCTCGATATACAGTGGCAATAGTGGCGCTTGAGTCTGGGTCGCCAGCAGAGCAGAGGAGCACCACCAGGGAGTGCTGTTCTTGGTATAAAGTTGAGTAAAATTTGAAAGCAGAGCTGAAGATACAAAATGGAGTTTCGCACAACTGCAAACCTACCAGATATTCCACCTGAGCTGCAAAGAAAAAACAAATGTAGAAGGAGCAAAAGGTCCATGGTAGATGTGCAGCATGAGACTTGACAATGGGATGGAGGTTCATTTTGCATCGGAGCAATGATTGCAACATAAACGGCACTATGATGTAATGTTTTAGATGGAGGTGTTCACACCAAACCTAATTATGATCCGAGGTATGATAGAAATCATTTTGAAAACCAATTTTCTTGTTCTTTACCTTCACAATTATGTTTTATTTTGTGTTGCATGAAAATACCAATTAAATAAGTAGAAATTTGAGGTTGTAACATGAGAAAATATGAAAACTCAATGAAGATGAACACTTTTGCAAGGCAGATGCTGCTAAGAACAGCAGTGCAAGTCAAACACCGTGGATAAAATAGCCATGCTTAAGTGGCGTTCTGCATTTTTTACCATCACAAGATGAAACTATAGGTGCTAGAACGGAGAAACGGCAAACAAAGCTCTGTCAGTACAAACCTTTTGTGAAATCACCAAAAGACATCGAGATCTGTTACGCTCCATTATTTCAATATCCAAAAAGAGTGAAACATTTATGTCGGGAAATCAGAGAAGAGGAGATTTAAGAAATGGTGCACTTTGAGTACTGTGTGTGCGTGCTATTGAACCAAAAAAATAGAAAAGAAAAGAAAAGATGTTTCTCTTGGGTAATTCCAAGTAATCATGAACAGATTCAAACAATCAATTTAATGGTTTTCTGTCGTCCTCTCATCAAAAACTCCTTCATTTGACACAGCGTACTTCTTTTCTTTCACATATAACATCTCAACAATGCTTCAGCTTCTACTGTTTTTTGTTTGTTTATTTTTTTTTTTCCTACCTGACTCATCATCAGACTTGTTGTCATTCTCGGAGTCAGTGAGGGTGAGGGCCGAGTTCTCACGGCTGGACACGCCCGAGCTGCGGCGAGATTTCACACCTGCGCGCCCGGCCCACAGCTGAATGGCTCGCTCTGGAGACAAAGGCCCCTCTGGGTCCGAGTCCGCGTCTGAGCCGGCGCTGAGGGAGTAACCCCTCTGGAGGAGGCCCAGGTCAGGACAGTAGGGAACGGCAGCGGGATGCGGCGGGGGAGTTTGCTCACAAACTCCCAACTCAGCGAGGGTGAAGTTACCCCCTGCGAGTGAGAGGAGAAAATGGTGAGAGGAAGAAGAAGATAAGAGAGACTTTAATGCAAAGAAGGACTCAACGTAAATGTCATAAAAACAAAACTACTGCACAAGCAAATATTCGTGAAAAGCGAATGCACACACGCCAGATCTACAAAACAAACCCCACAATCACACGCAGAGAAGCACACTAATTATGAAACTACGGAGGCGGAGGATGAAAATTGGGCTTTGTTGTGGCAGGCAGGAGGGGGAGAGATGACGCAGCATGAATCAGGCACAAAATTCAAGCTAGCTGCTGGAAGAAATGTGTACTGGCCTGCAGGCCTGTTAGGGCTGGCTTTGAAAACCTGCTTCCCTCGCTTTCCTGATCCACACTGGCTTTTGCGAGATCAAAGAGCTGCTCACTTGAGTCCTCTTGGACTGTAGTGGAGCCGCTTTAGTTGCCTTCTGGGTTTGATCATCTCCCCACCTAGTTGCCATCACACGCAAAGGACCCCGGGGCTCACAGTCCGCCGCGGCGCTAGTCCCCTAGAGCCCATCGCTCTCTTTTTCTCCCCCCCTCAAGACAAACTGGCTTGTCACATCCAAAATAAATATATAAAATTATCCAAATTAAAGCACATCAAAGTAGATCAATAAACAGCACTGGAGCCCAATTAAATCCAAGCTGAGGAAAAAGCAATTAAGAAAAAAGGCATGCTCAACCAATTTATTCTCCATACTAATTAAAAGAGTATTGTGGATGCAATCGCACGCCATCAGCTGTCGGGGTAAAAGGATCAGGGGAAAAGCAGTTGTGATTGACTTCATTAGCAGTTTGTGAGGGAAAGCAAAGGAAGAGGCGAATGAAGAGAGGTTGCCATCGTGGAGGCGCACCGTGCGATTCCGAGCACCGGGGATCAGCACAGCTGTGCAGCTCGGTTTGACTGTGACTCGTCAGGCGTGCGGACGCAATCACCGAACGAGACGCATCAGAGAGATGAATATCGTCTCCTGGATCCTCATTGCTTCCGCTTTATACTGAAACTCCTGCGTTGCGCTGAAAATGAAACTTAGCCAGGGAACTGGTGAAAGGCCCTTTACTTCTACTCAGGCAAACAGATGGACTAGACTAGAGAGCAGAGACGAGTGAATAGCTCCACAGGTGGAAACAGTTAATGCGCCGCAGCTTGCCAAGCTTCCAAATAGCTACAGTGCAAAGGCGTCTAAGCATCGCAAGACGTGAGGGAATATTACAATTTTCTCTTTTTCTTTGCTTCTTTGTTGTCTGTTCCTCCCACTTATCACCAGTGATAACAAGAGGAGACCTCTTCACTACATGGTAAATAAGGACACTACACTACGGTGTCTAACTACAGCCCATACCTGACATAAGATATCGAAGAAGAACAGGGGAGAACTCCAGGATGCCTGAGAGAGTAGAAAACATGGGTTGTTTAAAATCAATTGACAACGTATCTTCAACCAAACTACCCCACCTTCACAGCTAGGATGCGTTTGTTGACTGGAATGGAGAGATTATTAGATGGTCTGAAAGGGAAAAATGTTTTTTCTTTTTCTCCCTGTCAGTGAATGTGTCAAGCCTACACAGGCCAGGGTTATGCTGACGCCAACACTCTTTAGTGTGGAAGTTGTTCCGGAGGCTTGAAGTGAGCTTTTCACCGTCAGTAAGGTGTTTAAAAAAGGAAGTCAAAGGAAGAGCTGTAAGAAGCTTAATACAAGGACATTATAATTTTCTACAAAGACTGTTCAGCGAGGTTCTCTGCTGTAACAGATGGCCTCCGCAGCAGACGTTTCTTTTCTTTGCCATGTTGTACTTTCTGGGCCTTTGGTTGGTTTGGAAATTATTTTTTGAGGTACCACAAGACATCCACATGTGTGCCCTTCAGGGTGATTTGTCAGCTTCACAAGATACAGTATATATGCAAACTAATCAATTTGTAATAATTAAAATAATGCAATTTGTTTGTTAGACACTTTAAAGACATCAAAGAGACTTCACAAGAACAATACAATGCAAGAATATGTAAAAAAAAATGAAAAGATGTAGAACGAAATAATATAAGAAAAACAAGAGATCACAATGAAAAGGCGAACTTGAACAGATGTGTTTTGATTTATGCTTTGCTTTTGTTTTAAACCAGTTTTTTTTCATCATTTACACCAACCATAACTCTGGTTCTTGTTTAGATTTTTAATTACTGCTAATTGTAATAAAGTTATAAAATTATTTTTGAACGCTGTTAATTATTGTGCAAGAGGAGAAACTGAGTTTGGCTACAATTTGTATACATTTCTGAATTTTGAAACAATCGAATATTCCTATTCTATAAGCAGGTTAAAACTTTACACAAACTTGAAATCAGAACAACGGACCCCAGACCTTTGATTGGTGTTACCCTGGTTTTTCTAAAGACGGTCCCATCCAGCCCCATCTCGCACTAAACCACAGCCACAGACAGTTCACACAAATGTTAAGTTGTCCCATGAAGACATTTTCATACTGATTGCGTATGCTCGTACAGTTTGCCACATGATTCTAACATTACATCCCACAGGAATTTATTCTGTAGAATTAACATCCTAGTGATTGCGCATGTAGAATCCCATCCCTCCTCATCAGCATCTGCAGTAGATGTAGCCCAACATCGCATGTACTCAAAGAAAGATGGATTTGTGTGAGGGGTTGGAGTAGGCACAAAAATCTATCTTAGTCATCCTACAAATAGAAAACCAATTGCATGTTTGTTACAAGATATTATGACAGATGTGGAGAGAGGAAAGTATGGCTTCGCATTCTAATCAGATCATGACTCCTAAAGTCACGCATGTGCCTCAATGTGTGTCTTTTGAACCCTGGGAGCTCTTTTAGTTGCCATTTAAGCAACACATTGCATCTACATTGTGTTAGAATTGCTGTTATTTCCATAACATAAGCCTTTAAGCTTTTTTCAAAGCTTTTCACCACCAAGTTTCAAAAGGCTGGACCTCTGCATGATGAAGGAGGCGGGACACACTTGAGAGCAAATTTACCTCGAGACGAAAATGACACTGGGTCTACATCTCAGTCCAACGCTCCAAAGAATGGTTTAAAATGGCATAATGGAGGAGGATTGTTGTGATGATGTAATCAAAACTGTAGCAGGTTCTTAAAGAGACAAGCAGCTATTTCAAGGTGTCAAATTGTGAAGTCAAATTTCTCTCTCATTTTTACAACTGAAAGTAACACAGTTACTCGATGGTCCTATAATATTGCACTATGTGCCTGGAAAATTCATAATACTGCTCTGAAAGGCATAAACATTTGCTGTGTGGTCACAAAAGATTCACAGTGTCCAGACAGTTTAGATGTGCAAGGCCCCGCCCACTTATAGAGGCTTAGTTTGTTTTAGTTTAGTCCTGATACATCGGTTTCCCTCGTCACTTTCTCAATAAAATGTCAGGCAATCTCACAATCTAATAGGAGTCAAAGTGCTTAATTATGATTAACTTGAACACACCCCTGATGAGTAAATTAAAATCCTCAGGTCATATGAGCAAGCACGTCGGCGGAAAAGATAAAAAAAAATCTGACCTTTCACAGAAGGTAAGTTATCATAATTAGTGTCAATTTTTTAATTTAGCAATTGCTGATTCTCTAAGATAAAGGAATATCTTTCACATTTGTTCTGCTTGAACCTCCCTAAATATTTCTTAATCTCTGAGAAACAATTAGGACGGCGGGCGGATTTAAGGTAGCAGACTTAAAAATATGTTGGAAATCTATCTGGAGAAGCGGTTCCCGCGTGGCTCTGTTGGTAGAGAATATGCAGCATGTGGCCGAAGTCCACGACTCAGTTGTCCTGGGTTCAATTCCCGATCTTGGTCCATTTGCTGCATGTCGTCCCTTTCTCCATCCACCCTATTTCCTGTCTCTCTACTGTTCAATAAAATCCATTAGTGCCAAAAATCTATCTAAAACATCTTGGCAGATATTTGCCACATTGAAAAGAAAAAAAATTGAAATGTACAAAACATAAACAGAACCAATCTAAAAAGAAATGTGGTAATGTCAAGGAATATTAGTTTAAACACTGGAAAACAAAAAATAGCAATCTGACAGAAATGTATTGAGTCAAGGACTAATTATCAGTGTGCGCTGAAATGAGAACAGAGATGTGTGAGGATAGTAATTAGTACAATCATTCAATTTAAATTGAGAAAAGGTTTTATTAAATGAAATAAAAGTATGAAAATGTTCAGCGCTGAGTAACAGACCCAGGAAGTGGGTTGTAGCTTGGAATGAAACAGAAAACTGTCCCAAAATGGCAAAGTTAGGGTAATATATACATATATATAAAAAAACAGGATTAAAAATATTTATATACTATATGACATTATGTGTGGTAGGATGACTTTTTTGTAAATATGCAAAATATGCATCTGTATTTGTGCACAAAGACAGACTACTCACAATAATGAAAGATAAAAACAGTGAAACAGACATGCATCTGCAGCAGAAATGTTATTTAAAAGCTTTGCTATATTACATTGATGGGCTGCTGTGGTAGACGTCTATTGTCATCTGTGCAACATAACTTAACCATGAGGAATTCCAACTTCAATGCAAACTAACAAAGCAAAGCAAAAAAAAAACAGAGCAGAACAAAGGGAACAGCCAGCCTCGACAAACGATTTGCTGTGAATTAAAATAGGTAGCCTTCATTGTGCTAAGACTACACTATTGGTTTGCAGGTGAGGTACGATTTATAGTAAAGAAAAGCCGTGTTAGTTTGAAAACAGCAGGAGTTCAGCTTGTGCCTGATTGCAAAGAGTCGGTTCTGCTGTTAGTAGAGTTCCTAATTTGATCGTGATTATTTTTAAAAGATGGTAGCCAGTTGTGAGGGCTCTTCAAGCAATTAGGCACTAAAGGTGCTCTGTGGAGCCAAGGGTAATACCACTGCTACTACTTTTTAAAAAAAACTCTTAAGACTTGTGTATAAATGAATAAAGTAATCAACAGGTGTCTTTGATTTATTATGCGACTTGTGTGATTCAATCTTTCTTGTGAAAATGATATGCCTATAGCGGTTTTGAGGCTGGTTCAAAAATATGTATCAATCAAATTCTTGTGTAAAATCTGCAGGGAGAGTACTGCACACCCTTGGTATTCTCCATTCTTGTTAGCAAACCCAAATGAGGGCAAATATTCCCACACAAGAAATATTATTTTTGTTAGATTTGTAGCAAGTGGATGCTTAAATGGCAACAGTATATTTCTAATAATTAGCTAGCACGAATTAGCGCATCGTAGCAACTCTAAGAATGGTAACACGGGGCTGTATCATAGCTGATTTATTATTGCTAGACAGAAGACAATTGTTGTTTAATTATGTCCGAAATTTAAAATGTCAGCCTCTATATTTTTGCTTATTTTAATTGTACGCACTTCTTTAAATGTTCTGCAAGTGAATATATTCACCCATTTATCCATAATAACTCAAACTTTTAATATCTAGCAAGTTATTTTTACCGTCTATTAAAAGAGCGCCCCTCAGATTAATTTCACTCCCTGCTACAGTGGGGGTGAAATTACCGTAAAAACACGATATTGGCTGGAAAGCACAACGTCTCCCCTTTTCAGAAACGTTGGAATTTTTGCCATGTAGCGCAAAAGTGTGGCAGAGTTACGGTACTGCACGTTTGGCTTTATCGCCAGCGCTTTATCCGTTTAGGACTTACAGGTTTAATCAAAACTGCTAAAGAAAAGAAAATATCCTAAACATAAACACTGCACAGTTTTACTTAATAAAAGAAATGATTTAAAAGGCACATTTTTAAACAGGTGCGCTTTGAATGACGTAAAATTTCAATAAGTGGTCAGCAGCATTCACACGTGACAAAATGATAAAAACAGAAGAAATCCATAAGATTGCTAATACTTTCCTACGTTTTTCTAAACACCCGGTTATGATCGGTGGAAATAAGCTTCAAAACTTTGGAATAAAATATATAGGACAATAAAAACAGAATATAGTTTCATTTGTCATTGCTGCACAGTAACACAAACACAGAATGCTCAGAAAAAACAGTTCAGATTTTTTTTTTTTGCAATAACACAGCATAGTTTCTGCTGAAAAAATATGACTCTTCCTTGCATTATGTAATATAAACATTCTACTTTCCTTCATCATAATGAAAGGGAATAGGCAACAGCAATGTTTACTCTACATTGTGAGTCATTGTACAAGTGTTTGTAATCTGATAGCCCCTCAGAAAAATAGGTCATGTTCCAGAGAACTTTGAAGAAATGTTTAATATGCAGAGATCTCAATCTTTAATGTTTCTGTACGTGGAGGAGACACTAGTAGTTATGAGTCTTGTGTTTCTGTTTATTTACCTCTGGAGGACCCGCATACAGACACATTTTTTTGCTTATCTCCCCAGTACTAATGTTTCCGTCTTCTGCACCTGAGACGCATCATCATTTGGAGCATTCATGCATCACATGCTTATCTCAGAGAAATAAGCGACGTGACGAGGCGGGGGGAAAGACGCATCCTGTCGGAACCGTACACCTATGCAGCAGCATGTGTGGGTATAGCTGTGGCTGATAGCCATTAAACCAAATGTCCTTCCCTGGATAAAAATTCATTATGTACATGTGTGGGAGTGAACGTGTGCAACATTGTGGCATGTGTGTATGAGTACAACTGCTCGCGAGTAGACAGCTTTGAGGGAAAGAGGGGCCTATCATTAAAAAATCATTCGTGCTTGTTAGCAGTTTGACAGGAAAAGTATAGGCAGCAGGACTCTGCATTATGCTGGTTGACTTTCTCTCACCCCACTGAGTAATTCTGCAGAGGATGTAAAGCGAACAGAACTTGTGGATTTCATTGCCTGCAATTATGTTGCTTTTCCCAGATCCAGTAGCTCATAGTCAAGGCCACCCTCGGACATGTCATTTTGAGCATTCATGGGAGTGCTTGCTCAGAACAAGTTCTGATTTGAACTTAAGTGCCGAAGCTAGTGAACTGATTTGCACCTTGGTGGAGCATGCATCACAATCAGGAAGCAAATGCTACTGTGCACAGTGGGTTTTCCAGCAAAACCCTGAAATAACCAAAATTACTGCTAATAACAGTAAAAGCCTTATTTTCTTTGTCCCAGCAAAAGGCAATGCTGAAATTCATTCATAATAGCTGTCAAAATGCGTCATTCTTTTCCCTTAATATTTTCCATTTTCATTTGCTTCCAATTCAAAATTAATCTGCACTGCACTTTAGTATTCCCAATATAAAGAAACTTTTCATTTGTGTTGTCTTTTATGTGCCACAAAAGTTATGAAAATAGACATATATATTCCTTTCCATAATAGGGAGAATAAATGAAGAAGTGTTTTCACTCACATGAGAGAAAGGAAGCAACCGGAAACACTGGCGGCAATTTGGGGAGCAGCTAAAGTTTTGAAACTTAACTTCTTTTCGCTTAAGTGTTTAAAGTATTCACGCCCCTTGAACCGTCTGCACTCCTGGATCTCTTGTGATAAGACAAAGAACACGTAGCAATTAATTCTCATGTGTTACTACAAATTTAGATTTGGATTCATCTTTTAATATCACTAACATTCTGACACAGACAAACTGTATCACTTTGATGTTCTGACTTGAGTCTGAAAGAGACTCTTCAGAGTGGACACATGCAATGAGTTGGCTCATATTTAAAGTAAAAGCTTTTCCTTTAATTACTCAAGTGGTTAGAAATAATTTTCAGCAAAAACTGCATTGTCTGAGATATCCGTTTTCCTAAATGGTGCCCCTTTTATATTGTGCAGTTATGTGATTTTGCAATCTACATTAAACTTAATTGACTAAAAAATTTTATTCCTACATTTGCAGTGTCTCTGAATAGTTTTGGGTTCAACTATAACATGGAATATTGCTGCTGCACAATATTCAGTCCGACCTGTTCCCTGGTCTAATTAGGTGACTTTGCAAAGAATTTTAGTCATGAGTGCAACAGTTAAGGTGGCTGAATACATGTTCAAGGCATGTTTTTCAGATTTTTGTTTGGAAAATATTTTGAGAAGCTTTTTTTATTCTTCCTCTTTACAATTAGGTACTGCCTTGTTGGTCTGTCACCTAAAATCCCAGCAGAATATGTTGAAATTTACGCTCGTAATAAATGAATGATTAACTTCCCATTTGCACTTAATGCACTTTAAAAGAAATTAAAAAAAATGTCACTATGCTTAAGTGGAAAACAACAGCAACTGGTAGCCTAGGAAGGCAAACTGTTTTGTAGATATTATTCACGTTAAATGCTACAAACTTCTGTTTTTACGAACCTATCAAAGACATAAAAGCATAAAAAATTGATTTAACCTTATGCTACATCCTTTCTTCTTAGGAACAACCTCAACACCGTTATGTAAATTTTGACCATTGCAAAGTCCCGTCGTGATATAATCAGGCAACATTACATAAATTTCATTTTATCACACAACATCCAAAAGAATGCATGTTTACACTGCCTGCCCAGAGAAAGGTCACAACCTATATTTAACTAAGCAAATAGACAAGAGCCTCCCATTGGAAAAGAACAGCAGTGATTATTATGTTTCAGATGCCAAGATGTTGTTTAACTCAAAGTAAAGCAATGGGTAGCTTTTTATTCCTTGTTAGAATACGCGTTCTTTGGTCGGGGAAAACATGCTCCTCTGTTTCAGAAAGGTCAAATTATTGATCTGCATCGGGCAAACAAAACAGGAGCAAAAAAATCTATGGAGTCTGTTAAAACTACTAAAACAGAGGTTAGAACAGCTCAACACATTAAGGAAATCTTGAATAAAGGTGTGAATACTAATATTTGCCGAAGAAGGTTTCAAGAAAATTAAAAATCTGAAACAAGAAAGACCAATCGGAGAAAAAAAAAAAAAAAAGCAATACTTAGCAGGTAAAATAAGAGCTTCCCCATTTGCACAAAGCAAAGAGAATTCAAGATATTACAACAGATAAAAAAAATAAATTGGGTTAATTGAAAAACAAGGCTTTGATTTGCCAGGGACTGTAACGATGTAAGACTGGAGTGCTGGAGAAACAGGGTTTGATTACCCTGTTCTGCTGAGATGAGAGCATTAGGTTGAGAAAAGTTACACCTTTCCTGCTTAGTGGGCATCAAGTGTGCCTGTGTGAGCAGTGTTATGATATTGGGGTCGATTCAGGACTGATATTAAGAGTAAGTTTTAAATTCTTAATGTACCTGAACAAGAGATAATAAGGACTTTTAAAACAAAGTTTACTCAAACACCTAGAATTTTATAGGCTAGATTATTGCAAAAGTAGGTTTCACATTACGAATGGAACAACTAGAAATAGGTGAGTATTGAGGCCAAATAACAACATGATTCTGTAGAGGACATAGAAGAAGACTGGCAGCACTGCTGTGACACTAGGGTTAGCTCAGTTGGCTATAATAGCTTGTTGTTACCACAATTTGGTATAAACTGAATAATGATCGGAGCAGACGATATATATAACTCCTAAGTGTGCGAGTGCCCATCCCACAATGCACCACAATGTTTATTTTAGCTGGGATAAAATGTATATCTTGTCAGATATAAAATTATATCCGATTCTGACAGTATATCTTTCTTTTTTTCTTTCAAACCATTAAACATAAAAACATTTCCTTCATTAGAAAGGTACAAGCTACATATTATAATATATTATATTTTATTATAGTAATATTGTGGTTAGAATTCTGAATCATACCAGAATACAGCATAGATCATTTTCTTTTCATCAACATTATTTACGACGGATGCAATTAGACACGGTGTAAACAAATCAAACACGATGAAGCTACTGTTCAGGAACAAATGCTGCCAGCTGCCAAATTCACACATCTGAAAAGATCTAGATTGTGACTTTATTGTATATGAAAGCAATGACAAATGTTTTACAGCTCAGTTTGCACAGTCAGCCGCTGTGCTACACCGTGAGGTAATGATAAAGATGTACTTTCCCTTTTTTAGTGATAAGGGCAAAAAGAAAAGGAAGGAGTGAAATAGAGTGATTCAGGCTGATGACAAAAAGAGGGCTCATAAGACAGCAAAGGAAAGATGAACGAACGCCTCCTTAGTGGTAAGCGCCTTCCTTTTTCTTTTTCAGGGAGATATTCAGAAAGGCGAACAAACGTAGACAGAATCCCAACTGAAGAGGGCTGTGAAAAGTAGAAGCAAGACAATACGCTGGATTTTATGAAAGCTTCAAGATAAAATGTGAAAAAAAAAGAGAGTAGCATCCTAATCGTGAGTTCAGTAGATGTTACATAAAGGTCAAGGTTGAAGAGATAGTTCCTGTCTTGAAGTAGTGTTGTGCAGAGTGTTTATGAGCAGTGCACAACTTAACTGCAGTGGACAGCTGCCAGAGCAATCTCAGTTTGGAGAATCAGAAGGCGGCTCTTACGTGGGATTCAAACCTGCAAACTACTTAGAGCATGTCTCACTGAAGAACAAATCTGCAAGTTCAAACATTCTAGATATTTATTAGAAAAAAAGCTATATTGCCAGTGATTTCTTAACCGATCTGCAAACTTGTTGCTACCCACAAGTGGCCATACGGAGGCTGCTGAATGTATCTTGCCACAGATTGATGGTGACCCACTGTTAAAGCAGAATCATCCAAGCAATCACAACAGCAACATGCCTTTTTGTTGTAGTGAGACAGGACATCTGAGCAAATTTATACATAGATGAAAACCCTGTATGAATGGTCTTGTACAATGTTTTACAAGACCATTGTTTTTTTCCCCAATCGCAGCATCCTTATGGTGTAAAGCTTGCAAAGATGTAGTGTTGCATAATTGTTTGTTGATCTAATGGATTTTTGTTTTCTCAAAAAGTACACAAGTGAACAAAACATCATTTGCTAAATTAATCAGAAGGCAGATAAATATGTCAGTTTCACTTTCATTTCTTTATTTTACTTTATAATTTATTTTTTTGACTGAATCTAACAGCAAAAGTTTAACTTTGCATTTATTGTGTTTGAAAAAGGGGAATTTAGTGTGAAGGCAAGGCATTAAGTTTCACACAGAGGCCTGGAAATTATAATTAAGGTCAGGCAACAAAATGTTATGATGCACTAAATTGCAACCTGCAGAGTGAAAAGGCGCGAACAGAGAGGCAAAATTAGAGCAATAGTGAATAACTCAGAAGTTTTTGTTCTAGTTCAGCCTTTACATGCTTCTTTTATGTCTGGACTGAGTAACTCTCACTCGTCTTGTAGTATTTGCAGAAACACAGTACATATCCCATAGCATGTGGCATGATATCAACACACTCATTAGCAGGCCAGTAACGACCTAGCAAAATGACGTCCAAAACAGGACAGCTATGGTCAAACACTTCTTACACCTCGCATACGACTTCGGCACTTTCTGTTCCTTGCGGCGCCACGGGCAGCTCTTGCACCTCCTACTCAGGATGCTAAAACAGGTGTGACAAATGTCTTGCAATCCTGGACAAGTTCCACTCCTGCCCAGAGGCCATTGGTGTGGCTTGAACAAGACAGGACATGACAGGACATGACATAACACCATGCACTCTGGAGGAGTTGTCACCGGAGAAACGAAGCTCCAGGCAGTGAAGCCCCTTTCATCCCTGAAAAGTATGGTACAGATGTACCGACTGGGCATCATCTCAGTTATTAACGATTGAGTTTCACCCATCTACATCAACAGATTGTTTTGTATATTTGATGTCGTTTGCTTTTAAGAGTTAGAGGATCTCCTAAAAAAAAACCACTACACCCAATTTACCTGCCTTTAGATGTTAATTGTGTTCATTACAGTCAACTTTATAATGTTCTGGTGAAAACAGACCAATATAAAAAAAGAAAAAAAGAAGAAACAAAAAGTGAATCTTTCTATCCGGTAACCCATGTTTACCAGCTTATCTCAGACCGGGTCCATAAATGCAAACATTTTAAAGCGCATGACATTCTCATATCTCCCTCTCCCTAGAAACCTCCCTCAGCTTATCAGTGGGTTGCGGGGTTGGATAAGGGAGTATTGCAAAGTTTTTTTTTCAGCACAGCTGTAAGATGTAATCTCCCCACTGAGCCCTGACTCTGCCCCAAGGTCTTCTCTCTGTCAGACATGTCTGAAACCCTTGTCTTAGAAGGTGTGCAGAGGACATGTTTATTAGAAGGCCAATCCAGCTCTACTTGCTCATTTCTATGTGGACGAGCAGTGACTCTTTTCTTGGAGAGTGAAGCTCTGAGCTAGGTAGGTCAAATGAGGTCATTCTGAGTTGCTTATTGTTTCAGTCACTGACTACAGCTCATGATTATTCTTCAGGAATGAAATATAGACTAACTGGTAAAAGGAAAGAAAGCTTTGTCCTTTTTCTTCTGACTTCCTCTTTACCATAACAGACTGGTACGTCACCTCAATCATTACATATGCTATCTGCTATCCACCCACCAATTTAATGCTCTTTGCTCCATGAGGAGCAAAGGTGCGTTCACACCAAACGCGTTTTGAGAGTCAGGAAAGTCTGGTTTACATTTGAACTCTATGCGGAGGATCGGACGTGCTGAACGCGATCAACGCATCAAAACACCACAACGGCCCTCGACAAAGTCTTTGAATGTACCCCGGACGTGCCTGACGCTCAAAACGCATTTGGTGTGAGCGCACCATATTAAAATTAATTTTCATTCAAGGTTGTGATTCATCCCCTTTTCAGCTCAAGCACCTGACAGACGCTAATCTTCATCGTGACGTCTTCACACCCACCCGCAAACCTTTCAGGTAGCTTACAGGGGGGAGGAAGTCCAGGAAGTTCACAACATATGCAAAAGGAAGCACTGAAATCTAAAATCCACTGAAGTTAAAACAACCTTGGTATGTTGACATTCGGCAGTTGTTGTTTTTTCTTTAATAAAGACCTCGTGCAGAGTTGCAGAGCCTGGATGAAGACTGAAGTGTTCTGCCTGGATCTGAGACTGGATCATCATCTCCAGAATCGTGACATACACTCATATAGGTGGTACAGACTGTGGCCAACTAATAACGATAATAAAAAAATGATAATAATCAAAACTTCCATCCTTGCTTTAAAGGCTGTTTTTGGTCATAAAATGAGTGAATGAATGAACAGACTTAGACTTCCAAAGTGACGAACATCTGTGATAACTGCTATTTGCACTGACACACGCGTATTAAAATGCTGCAGCTTGGGAACCTGTTTAATTACAGCCTAGAATGCGAGGGACTCCACTGAGAGGAGGTGAGAGAGAGAGAGAGAGAGAGAAACACTTGATAACTGTGACATTTAAAATCTGCCTCATTTATCAAAAGCTGCCAAGGCAGAGTCAAAGAGGGTCATTACATAGTAAACATAGATTAACTCAACTCTCACAAAACTCACAGAAAGTGGTCTGAAAAAAGATTTTTATTCGGAGAAAATTGCAGATGTCAGCATGCGCCTCCCCTGGAGTCTGACAATTAATTTTCTTGCTTTTTTTATATTTATTTTTGTTTGTTTGTTTTTTTGACTAATATTTGTTTGCAGCGTGGAAAGCGCTAAATAGCTGCCACCTTTAAAATGGATCCCCTCGGTCGATGGCTCTCCTAGGTCTTATTTTTTTAACCGGTGTTCTCCTCTACTTGCAGGCACCTGTGGTCAAAATACTAACATTTGCTTGTTCTTTTTATTCACAGTAGCAAACACAATAGTTCGACATATTTGGTCCGAGGTGTTTCTGGCCGGCATAAATAATGTGGAGTTAAATCACAACCTCCTCTCACAACCACCACTTCTTAAGACAAATGTGTTATTGCGGGGAAAAGGTTGGGGTGATTATTCAAACAAGATTGCCATGACTTGATTGGAATCCAAAAACAGACCGTTTAAAGCAGACGACGCTTTCTAAAATATCTTCTGTATGAACCTACGGAACCAGATTCCGGCATAAAACGGGACGTTCGGATGTTACGGCGTGCGTTGAAGGTCGGCAGAACGGAAGTGCGTCGTCCCCAGGATATTCTCCGGCAGCTCGGCCGAGCTACTTCTGCTGCAACAAGATGCTTTTGAGTGTCAGCAGCTGGCAGAAGCACAGAATGCCAGGGAGAGGACAAAGATAAAGAGGGATCGGTTGGGAGGGACTTTATTTAATCTCAACGTCATTTATATTTAATAGCGTGCAGCTGCTTTGTTCTTTCTTTGATCATCGGCAGGCCAGGTTGACGGTAACCCCACGGAATGCACGGACACAAAAGAGCATGTGTGCATGAATACGGGCAAAGGAGGACACTAATCACATGATCTATTCTTCCAATCATTTTTGGCTTTTGTCTTTTCACAATCCGGTGTGTCGGTCCCCTCTTATTACCGTCTGCTGTCATGCAGCTTTTTGTTGCGCTTCAAATGAACATATGCTCCTTCAAATCCATCATCTAGTTCTGTGGCACAAGGACCAGGTTCAAGCCAAGTCACCAATTCACCTCATTACTGGGAGAGTTATTTTTTTATTATTATTTATTTTAAGCTGGATCCTGCTCTAAGCTAGAGCTCTGTCATGATCCTTTGTACTTTGAGCTTGCTGGTCATTTGTTATGATTTGTTATTTGTTATTCTGACCGCTTCTGTGTTTTGCTGTTGTTACCCGAGTGTCTCTTTTGAGTTACTCTTTTCATTGAGTATGTTAGTGAATCCTTTAATGCTCCGTTTGCTTTTTCTTGTTTTCCCAGGTATTCGTTCTGTCATTTCTAACCTTTCCTCATCTGTCAGCTGCCACAACTTCAGTTCATCAGCTTCAATTGTTCCTTCAGCCAGTAATCACCATCACCCTGTGCATACTGAAAATAATTCCTGGGTTTGTTCAGTCTAAATATCCACTTGGAAATAATCTTGCCTGCCTCCTGCCGGTTTTTGACTCCTGCTGACCAGCAGAACGTTAAATTTAAGTCGCTCGATTATACATAAGGAGTTCGGAAAACTGAATTTCCTTGAACATAACATTTCCTTTGCCACTTTCTTGTCGAAGTTTCCCTTAAAATGACTGTCACAAGCAGGACGCTATTTGAATAAATAAAAGTAACATCATGTACTCCAAGAATCTGAGGAAATAATTAAAAATACATCCCAACATATCTACAAGACCACAGATAGATGAACCATAAGTGCTTTAAGCCAAATATTAAATCAATTCAAACAACTTTCTCTGGTAGCTGCTGAAAGATCACTTAAAGTTCTAATTTCAAGTGTGCACAAATTTGCTGTGTTGCTAATTTGGTTCCAACAATACCGACTTCCAAACCGCGTATGAGTTTTTGATCCGTGGGTTTATCAAAAGTTTCCCCGCACAAATGAACCGACTCAATCATTTTTGTTTGCTAAATGCTGCTGCTGTCACCGCAGGCTGGTCCTTTTGCCCCTTTGCCCCATCACACCTTTGGATTTTTGTCTGCTTGAAGCCCGACTTTTCCCAAATAAAAAAAAAAAAAGTGCTGACTGCCGCAAGATCTTTCGTACCGACCATCTGTCAATTCATACAGCGGGGGGAACGTTTCACTGTTTATCCTGACTTCTTTCTGCCATTTTCTACTAGTGCAGACTTTTCAAAACAAGGCTACACCAGGCACATGTCTTCAGCCTTCAAAAGTGATGGAAGCGTAAATCAGCTGCGGCACAAAGAAAAAGAAAAGAAGAAGATAAGAAAATACTTGCAGAATGGAAATTGCCAAAAATAATACCTCAAGAAAAATAATCTCACATTTTGTTTTGTGATCGTTTGGAGCCAAAATTGACGGATGCATTTGTTTAGCTGCATAGTCCTATTGTATGCGATATGCTAGTTTTTGCTTATCAACAGATGATTCCGTTTATTTATTTATTTTTTTGAGAAAAAAATTAATTAAACATTGCGGGTGCCTTGCCTAAAACGTCAGTTTTCATTTTAATTTGCATGACACAATCCAAAATTTTGAACATTAATAAAAAAAATCAATTTAGCACCTGAAAAAATATGTCATTGTCACGTCTTTCCCTGGTATTTGTTCCTAATATCACTCATCAGGTTGTGAATCATTAAGACTTGCATCACTATTCTCAGCTTCTTTTAATATCGCTGGGTGCTGTTATCAGATCTAGCTTTAAACAGTGTGTGCAACTCCAGATTGCGGCGCTGCTTAAAAAAACACTCATCAGGATGATGCGTTCACAAACACTGACAGTTTGAAACGGCAAACATAGATTATATTTGAGCAGCTGTACAAAAAAACAAACAAAAAAAAAACGAGCTTAAAGAAAAGGCAGACATAACACACAGCAAATGGAAAAATGATTAAGGTGTCCTGAAACAAAAAGTACCAAAGACTCTAAAATTGCACACCTCAGGATGTGTTTGAGGGAAGGACGAGATGACAGAAATAACACCTGAAACAGTTTGCTGCCTGCAATCCCTAATGCCAGAAAGTGTAAGTAAAAAGTGCCAGCATTAAAGCAAAGTGGAAAAAAAAGAGACTGTTTTAACTTTTGTTGGATCTATTGGAGGTCTGGAAGAAAAGGATCGATCTTAATTAACAGATGGATTCAAAGTATTTGTGTGAACCGCTGGGATTTTTGAAAGGCATTTTTTAATGAGTTCCCAAAATGTCTTGGTTTCATAATTGTGGAGGAAGGAGCTGAAATGGCACGTGTTTGTCGTGTGAAATATAAGCGTCCTACTCATGCGTTTCTTCTATTTTCCCAGTGTACGTCAGGCACACTATAAACAGAGGCTGCAGTATTCAATGCAGTTGTCTCCCAAGTCTGCCTCTTTTCCTAACCAGTACATAACTCTTCATGTTTTCATTTAGTATAAATATAAATCGGCTCATCCCAGAGCCTGAATATAATGGCTGGTTTAAGAGAGTCCAACACCAAAATTAAGGTATTCTTTCCTAAAACTACAGCGATGTCAAATCGGCTCATTTAAGCCCAAACCTAGGAAGCTTTAACTAGCTTTCAATTAGAAATAACTTATCAAGGCAAACATGAAATAATCATTTACACAGGAAAATGAAAAAGAAGACGTTTGTCTTGGAAAACCCCCCAATGAGAACAGATCCATTAGACAGACTAACATATTTATAAAAAATAAAATCAGAGTAGAAAGTCAAAATATGATAGCTGTTTTTTGTTGTTTTCTTGATTTTTCCATTTGTTTTTACTGCCTTTCTTGCCCAATTTCAGTTGGGGACGGGAAAACCTTTACATGATTGATAGTTAACGTCTTACAAGGGAAGGTCGAATCACATCCTACCTTCATATCTAATGCAATTAGTCACCGACTTCAATGTAACCAACTAGCCTACAAGTCTAATGATGGCTTAAGAGATTTTAAAATAACATTTGCACAAACTGGTATGACATTATTGCGTCTGGCATTGTATTTAGACAGTCGAACTCTGCTGTTGACTAGTGTGAGTTTACTACTAAGTGACGTTACCTGCTGCAGAAGACATAAACTCCCCATAACCATTTGAATACAACCTTATTACAAAAATGTACAACTATCCATTGAAGTGGTTTTTGATTGGTGAGTTTGATTTTTTCTACCTTTTTGCCAATTTTATGTGGTGAACTCTTCCTTAGGAGGCAGACACATTGTGAAAAGATTCAGCTGTTAGCAAGATTACATACATTTGCACGTATTTGTCATGAATGGAAAAGATCCAAGAAATATATAATTTTTTTTCTGTTAATTAAGCTTCCTCCACAAACCTGACAGTCAATTGTCCTTTAGCTCAGTGTAAACAAAAAATTAGTCACTAGTTCACGCAATACCATCATTGGATTGGAGTCAATGTAAAACAAAATAAAGTTGTGACTGTTTTGATTTATGTCATTGCTTAGATAACATTCACGTACATGCATATTTTATTTAGGGGAATCCCAGTAAAATGGGCTGGATACAAAAGCACATCACAGATTCAGATTAGTAAAGAAAAAAAAACACCTCACAAATATTCAGTAATTTGTGTCTCAAATTAATAGTATTTAAAATATTTGAAAGTTTGCTGTTGCAACAAGAGAAAACTTCAAGGGGTGCGGATACATTTGCGAGGCACTGAATCTCTCACCCTGTGCGCTTGTTGCCAGGTCCGCAGAGAGCCCTCAGAACAAGAAATATGTGATAGGAACACCAAAGCAACAATACAGGAAGAGCAAGATTGAGAAAAATAGATGGGAAAATGTTGACAGAGGAAGCAGAGACGTGAAATGTGTGACAGAAGAGCAGAGAAGGGCATAAAAGAAAGTGAGAAAAACAAAGAGCGCGAAAGGGAGTGAAGGGCGGAAGATGATGCTGAGAGTTGTCCAGGCAGGGAGACGGGCAACTTGCTGGTGGAGCTCTCTGTGTGGTTTCGACCCCTGGGGGGAGCAGGGGGGGCAAAACAGCAGAGGAGAATGAAGAGGAGCTCATTTGGTTCCTTCTGACAGGAAAGGCCAAAGCTACCAGGGACTGCGGCGGCTGTCATAGAGCCTGCTGCGTGGGGATGGACTCAGAAGCATGGCACACCCCAAAAATGAGCTAAATGGGAATCACGCAGTGCGCTGGGGACCGAAATATGTGGCTAAAGAATCAGATGTATAAAAAGGTGAAAGACAACAGATAGAGATGGGAAGTATACACAGTAGAGGGACTGCTTTTCAAATCTTTTTTTTTACCAGATCGCTTTACAAATAACTGATAACTCTGACTGAAAACATGCCAAGTACAGAAGACCCGTCTCCATTTTTAAAGCAAAGTCCAATAAAAATGTGCTTGGGTGTTCTGAGAATGAGCCCCCATGCCTTATTGGCATCACTGATGGCTCAGATATTTTTTGTTTTGTGGTGTTAAATTGTGAGTGCCTCTAATGAGCTTTCCAGGCGGCTGCGTGTTATGTTTGAGGGAAGAATGTGTTATTTGGCTGTGCTTATCCAAGCAGAGTAGGTAATAAGAGCGTAATGGGGAAACGGCGGAGTTGAGATACTATAAAAAGAGGAGGAGGAGGAGGGGGAGGGCGGCTGGTTCGTCGGGATACACCGCTGAACTTTTACTGGGATCTCTGAGATGACGTCTACGTTTTTAAACACGTAAACGACGACGGAAAAAAAGCCCTTGTTTCGAAATGTGCACATTTAGACCTGAAGCTTAATGTGGGAGCTTCTACTGGATTGGGCTTTTAACCACACGCGGTAATGTCATACAGGCAGTTAGGCACCCACATAAATGTTTAAACCGGTTTTCACCTTGACACAGCTGCTGCTGCTGCTGTTGTAATGCAGGAGTTCATGAAACATGAGCATTTAGCAGTTCGAGCTTGTAGAGTTGTGTTGATCTACATTTGTCACCACTGTACAGGCAAAGAGAAACAGTCCCTCAATATCGCTGCGTGCATTTTTCAACAAGACCGCCAACCTTCACGAAATGCATCTCGTCTATATAACGCAAGTCACGAGCATTTCTGTCACAACATGTGTGAAGGATTTGGAACTCATAAAAATGTGTTACCTGGGAAATGTACGTATATATATTTTCTTAATGCTTGTTTTGTGGATTTTGAGTTTCTCGGATCTAGAGCAGAGTAATATGTGTAACATCGGATTTGCAAATAACATCTTGGATGCTGCATTTGGCAGAGTATTGTATATGAAGTTTGTTATTATTATTAGAATAGAAAAGTGAGAGAACAGAGGGAAAAATATCCTTAAAGTCAACAGAAATCAAATTAAAACGTAAAGCTAAGATTATTAGCTTTGCAATAAAAACACTGGACAACTTTAGAAATTAGTCTTATTGCTTTTTTCTAGGTTGGCCATGTCTCTTTATTTGTTCTTAGAAATTATGTTAACATTCTTTAGAAAAGTGTTTTTGAGCCCCACTTTTTAACGTCACTGAAATATAAATGTCCTTATGCGAACGTTTTACCCACGTTTCAATCACATTTTCCTGTAGCACAGATTCATTTTCAAATTCATTTTGCTTGAGTAGGTAGGTGTTGCATGTTATACATGTGATAGACAGCTGATCTGTCCAGGTTCTCACCTAAACAGCACTCAGTGGGTTTAGATAATAAATGCGTCAATGGATCATCTGTTACATCTTCTCTTTTTTTTTTTTTTGACCGGTTTCATTTTGTATATTAGCTGTACTTAGAAACATCACAAAACCTTGAGGTTTTACCATCCTTTTGATTGCCCAGATTTCTAATTTACAAGGTTGATGAAGTTTTTATGAGGTTTAAAATCTCCTCATTAAGTCTGTTATTTTTTATTTTATTTTTATTTTTTTGCAGGTCACTCTACTTAAAAACGTAAACGTAAGCTGCAATGACGAAAAATGTATCACGATGTTGCTTGAATGGGGGGGGAAAAAAACCCCATAATTTTTTGGTATTTTTAACTAATGAGCTTTTTCTCCACTGTTGGACACAGATGTTAAGTGATTTATGTTCAATCTGTCAATTAATCACATATGCAGAAGATGATTTGAGGGTTTTGCCGTAGACTAATTATAAAACGCTACTCTTTGAAGAGAAATAAAGATTAGGCGTCATTTTCTCATTCAAAACGGGCATTTAATATTAGAATACCTTTCAAAAATTACTACACCGAAAACACAAAGAAAGATTGTATTGGAAAATAAGCATAAATATGGCCCCAAATCACTCAAAAAAGACTCTCCAAGAACAAACTCCAGATGAGGAATTGTTTTGATTTAACTTACAGACACAGATGCTTGATTTGTTTAGGACATACTTTGAAATGCAAGACACCTTCTGGAGACATTGAGGTGCCTTCTTTTTGGGACTGTATAGTTTAAAAACAATTTTTGTTATCACTTTTTTCTTGCAAAAGATTCTTTTAATCTCAAATGGGATTTTCCTGGTGAAATAAAGGTAAAAAAAATAAATAAATACTTGGATGCTCTATTTTACAGCCGAAGCAACAAGAGTCAACAAAATACTGTGAAGTGGATTGAGCTACTATGAGTGTGAAATAAAAATGGGCTGAGAAAAGCTTTGGGTTAACTTCCCAAAAAGTTCAGAAACACCCAACTGCAAGGAAATTCTAACTGAATTAAAACTGAATGTCATTTGTTAGTTCAGCTCCCGTCAGCCATGAAAACGTAATATTGCCCACTAGTTTAGCCACTAAAAGTTACCTTAGATTAGATATCGCTTAGCTTTTAAATTAACAAAAAGAAAAATTATCCTCAAGATGAAGAGTTGGGGATTGATTCTACCAAGAAGCTATGAATATTATTTTCCTTTTTACCACTTTACCTAGAAGTTTCAAGGTGCAGTAGTAGGAACGAGAAGACAGTGTCTGCCTAACTCCCTCGCTTTTTCGTGTTCTGGTTGCAAAAATATCTTGGAATAACAAGAAAACTCTTGTCGGCTGCTTCTCTCCTATCACTCTTTCACACTCCAACTCCTTCTCTTTCTCTGTCCTTCCAGCACTACTCCTCCTCCCATAGTGTCACAGTCCATATGGTGCTGCAACACTGTTGGTCTCCTGTGGCCACACTTCCCACGATGCATCTGTGGCTCTGGGCTTTCGATGGAGCCGATAGGCTGAGAGTACTGAGGTATCGACCAGCTATCGCCCGGTGTGAGGTCAGCTCAGTGCAGCGCTGGAGTGTGTCCGAGCGGCACACACCACTGACTTTCAGTCTATCATGGACTCTGCCAATCAATCCTCAATTTTCTGCTCTTACCTTTGCCTCTATAGAAGTATGTCCTCGTGTCGTATTCCGTTCTTCGCAGCACATTTCTCCCTTTGCGGTGTGCTGTCGAGTATTTTGTTCCCCGAACTACCATGAGATTGACCCATTTCTCCTAATTTCTTGCAGCCACACCAAGTGAGACATCACTGGTAAGTTTTGTCCTTTCAGGCTGCAATAACAGTATTCCGTAAGGAAAATTGAAATTTTTTTAAAATTAATATTCTTCTTATTATTTGTGAGCTGTGTTTCACTGTTTTTCTACTATGCTCCATATTGTTGTGTTGCTGTGAGCTGGCTTCCTCTCCTGTCTGTTTCCATGCAGAGAAAACAGAGCTTAGCAGGGATCAATCCCATTGAGTCTGACTCTTTTCACCAGCCAAGGATCAATACTTTCTGTTTCATGTCCCCCCTCCTTTCCAAAGTACACACAAGAACGCGTGTACACAGAGACACACACGGGGACAGTCTAAAGACATGGCTAAGGGAGCTGACCCAACCCTTCAGAGATGACCTATCGGCCTGTCGGCTAACTTGCTCACCGGGGGATACAAAAGTTCATTATGACAGTTTTGCTAGTGCTAAATATCTGCTTTAGGCCTGGTGCTAAAATGCAGTAGGAAATCTGATTGTTTTTGCAGCCAGCTAAGATGTGCTGACTTCAAAGAAAATAGAGGTTCAACTATCTCATTGTGTGAGTCAAGATGTACTTAATATTTGACAGAACAAAATTACTGCAACTTGTTTATCTACACATGCTGGAATAAAAAAAAATATCTTCCAGCATTGACGGGATAAGAAATTAAATTTTTTAATGGAAGCTGCTACAATCCATTAGTTTGCTTTTTATTTGAGCAAACTTCTTTGTGCTTATGCTAATATGTTTTGCTTGAAAGCCTCTCTTTTATTCTTTTGGATATTTTTTGTAATGAACTTTTTAGTGTTGCTTCAAATGGGTCACCAATCAGAGCACCACTAGGTTAGTTTAGCATGAATTTTCCATCATTTATACCCCTGTCACGCTGATGCACATCTACTTTGTTTCCATAGCAGCTGCATTGCTCTGCGCAAGTTATGCTCCAGCATTTATACAAATCTGGTAATGTGGCGCACGTAAGCTGATTGCCAGCCTGGCTACCAGAGATCTTTTGGAGATGCAGAAAGACTCTCTGGTGCAAACATTGCAACTCAGAGATGCCATGGACGTCACACGCATCCACAGGTACCACTGGGACAAAATTTAAGGGAGTGCTGCCCAAACGTTGCAGCAATGAACAGAGAGTTTCTCCAGATATGCAGGAGCTTCCTTTAACTAGGTATGCCAAATACTTGATGTGGCAAACATAAATATTTGACCTCTTGAGAATGCCCATAAAGCGCCGAACCTTCATGCTCGTATGTCATACATTCAGAAAGTATGAAAAGTAAGAAGAAGAAAAAATAACATCGGAAACTTTGCCTTTCTTAGTCTTTGCAGTGACACTGCAAAGAATTTCAGCCCTGTATTCCAATATACACCCCATTAAAAGGATTGAAAGCATCTGATTTTGTGTTTAACAAAATGTGCTTCACTTTTTACATTAAGACACAGGAAGAATATTATTTTACTTACACCTACTTACATGGCAAGATAAGAAGCAGCACGACAGCCACTTCAAATCTGAGTGCACTGGGTAATATTTACAAATGTTCTCTGTTGCTTTTCAATAAAAGCATCATATTTTGTATATGTTTTCAATGTGTAGACATAATGTATATTACACATTGGCACCATATTGTATCCCGAATTCAAAAAGCTTACGGGCAGTACTAAATAGGCTGTGAAAGTTGCTGGTGAGGGCAAACTTATAGACATTTCATTAGAATAAATCCCTTAATAAATCCCAATTAAGTTTTTAACAATGCATATCAAACTGGCTTTTAAATAGCAAAAAACAAGCTCTGTTTCCAGGTAATACCTTCTGTCCAGCACAGTTAGGATTAAGCTTCTTATCTGACTGCACAATTATGCATTTCAGATGGATTATTTGCTCTGCAGACCCACCTTGCCTGGAATACTCATCAGACTCGTGGTGCACCAAATCTGTCACGCAGCCGCCATAGTGAAGCCTCTGCTCATGATCGAAGGCCTTCAGCGTCTCGCTGGAGCTGTACGACTTCTGGGTGGGCACGCGGCGCTCGTCTGCATCGAGTGAGGAGGTGTTGTACTGGGAGTCTTTGGTGCAACGACTCCTGGTGAGGGAGCGATTCCTCCGGTCTTTTAGATCCATGCTGATGTTGGGATAAGTACGGCGATCCTCTGGGGTAAACGTTGCAGCAAAGGAGCGACGCGTCAAAGTCAGGGAGGGAGGGGGTGGAGAGGCCTCCTAAAGTGCCCCACCCCCCACAATGTCCGCTGATATTTCGGTCACCTGAAAAACAAAGGAGGAGGGGGAAGTGGAAAGAGCAGAGGAGTGAAAAGTTAGAGTAAAATTAACAGAGGTTCCGACGTGACTCACTCTCGCCTTCCACTCCCAGTGGACCCCACAGGGAGAGTTAGGTAAGAGGGAGCACTACGAATGGATATTTGAGCAACCGGGCAAATATACAACACATTGGAGTATTGACGCAGGATAAGTAAGGCTATTGTGGGGAGAAACAGAGCTGCCAGCCCTGTGGTCCACAGAGATACTCAGCCATCGACCGTGCTGATGAAAAATAGTCATCTGGCATACAAATCTATTCCATAAAACCAGTGAGTGACTCAAACACGGTCCAGTCAGCCTGAACTGAAGGAAGCCATGCACGAATTTCCACGAAAGCGGCTGAAAAAGACCGGGCGGCGTAACGGCAACGCAGGCAGATAATCTGCATCAGAAGAAGGTAAAGGCCAAAGAAGGAGAAACGCTGCCGGATGCAACACGCAGGATGGAAGGAGAGGAGAAATGACTTAAGGGCATTGGAAGTCTCTTCCTCATTATCAGAGTGAGAATAGATCTGGCTCCCTTAGAGCCTGTAAGGGATAATCAAACACACCCAAATGCATACACGCACACAAACGGCACACAACAAACACATGGTGACGTGTATTTAAAGATCTGCACAGAAAATGGTGTCACCTGAACTCGCCGCGGCCTACCTCCCGACTTGCAAAGACATGCCTGTTTTTGCAATTACCTCAGCATTTATTTATTGTTTGATTTGTTCGTTCTAGCAACGCCAGCAACCATTTAATTTCTAAAACCATATCATTTATGAATGCAGGCTATAAATGAACATGATGCTAATAAGCCATGATGCTTTGTCGAGCAGCCTTGAGCAGTGCAATACGCGCGGGAGCTGAAGTTCAAAGAACAACAGCGTGAGAACCAGCTGAAATTGACAGGAACACTTCCAGCGGCTGCCGGGATTTGATATTCATGGCAATAAATAGGTCATTCACGGTTCTATTACTTGAGGCTGAGGAAAGTCTGGTCCACCCACTGCATTAGAGCCGAGCATTGTGTTTTCAATCTCTCAAAGCTTCTCAGTCTGGACAGCACTCAGCAATATCAGAGCGGGAGAGGGCATTTCTGAAGAACAGTCATCAGCTGATTTTGAATATGTTATGTTGCTAATTGCACGCTCCAATAGAAGAAGAACAAGAGCAGCGACAAGAAGAAGAAGGGAAAAAAAGCGAGGTTTTAGAATGCGAGTCAATCTATTCTATGAGGGCTCATTTTAAAATGCTTGGAAGATAGTATTGAAAAGTGCCCTGCTATGTCCATTGATTAACAGTAGGTATTAAGTCTCATAAAGAGCTCATTATTCTCGGGCATCCATCACACAGGCTATTAGGAGTTCAGCCTTAATGTGTTTGTACCTTGTAAGGAGGACGAGGAAATAGAGTGGGATACGGGCTCAGGAAATGCAGAGACACTTTGACTGGTAATATCCAAACAATGGACGAGCGCACGTAGAAGAGCCGCCGCAACAGTCAGCAGTCATTGTATGTTGAGGGAATAATTTGTTTTGGCTGTTTTAAAGTATTGGTTTAAACTTTGGGGAAGCAATATGAGCTCATATTTAACAGTAAAATAAGCTTGCAGGCTGAGCTCGTTTCCCAAAAGTGCAAGAAATCGACTGGTTGCGTTATTCAGCTTGATGTTCAATTGGATTGTTTGGACTACAAAATGACAATTATTCTCAATAGTGTTATAACTGATTTATGACAGCATTTTAATTCTTTCCAAGCCCATCAATAGTAGAGGCACAGTGGCAACCTCGGTGTAATACTCGATAGAGGAGGACAATGAGAATTGGCTGCACACACACCCCTATACACACACCTACACACACCCTCAGCAGCATCTCCTTCTCTAGGAACACTAACTTGCATTAGGGTCCTTCCTATCAATCCCTCACAGCTACAACAAACAAAGGCTTTCTATAAGAGTCCTCTGCCTTAAAACAGCAGCAATACTAGGAACTGGGTTGTTTTGCTGCTGCTTTAGTGGAAAAAACAATAAATCAATTAATATTTATGGAATAGTCATTGCGAAAACAACATTAAAATGAAATATGTTTGCATTGTAAAGGATATACAATATATATAGCCTATTTTACAGTCCCTTTGGGGGAATTAGCTTTGGACTAAAGTGCTGTCACTTTAGCCGCCCACACAGAAGATCAATAAAAGGAAAATAGAAATAGACAATAATCCACCAGCAACCAGGCTCATATACAAATCAGTCAGTGTAGCATGCACCGAGCAGTAGCCATATTATAAATGTTTTAATAAGTATTGTTGATGTTGCGGCTGAAAGAAAAATTAGTGTGCTACCTAGGATGACGTAAGATTTTTTTGTTTTTCTTTTATTTTTTTATTGATTGAATTGCTTCATCAAACCACATTACTTGGCTTGCCAGCCTACACTACTCTCAAATTTTTGATAAGTTTATGCATTCAAAGAAATTTGGTAAGTTTCTTTCTCATGTTTAACTGCAGTGTATCTGACAAAACCAGGGTAAACTGTCACAGCTAGCTAACACACCTAGCATGTGACAAACACAAGTTGACGTGTTTGTCATGCTCTCGTTCAGGCCAGGTTAAGCAATTGCTGGTCTTTTGGAAATATCTAAAATCAATTTTGCCTCAGAATAGTGTTGGGACCTGGTCATTTCTCAAAGGCTTCGGAAACCAATTCATTGATTCTCAGTGTAATCAGGACAAGCAGGATTCCCAGAGGGAATATAGTACAGCTTCAGCTCTTGTAAAATGTGGCTGGCGGTAAATTTTTCAACAGTTTCCCTGTTTTTAACAAGTAACAAGTCATTTATTATCAGTCTATACATTTAAGAATATGCAAAGAAACAAACCTGTGCAGCAGCTTTCCAAGACTTTTGATTCCCAGTGAAGCTGAGGATTCGCCTAAGCAATTATGAGTTTTTGGACAGCGCAGGAGACCAACCTCTTTGCTGTCCAAATAGAACATTGTTAATTTCCTTGTTTATATGCTGCATGTGTAGTTGTAGCCATAAATAAGCCATCTTGATGTCCATGTGGGAGAACTCAGTGGTACTGTTGTTTCTTTAGGTCAACTTTAATAGGAGGAACACGCATCAGGAGCAGCCCCTTCTCCACAACAACCATCCACCATCTTCTACTCATCATTGAAGTCCATCCTTATTTCCATAAAACCAAAAAAACTCCAATGTGGTTTTGGAATCTAAAAACAGTAAGGCTCCGAAGGCAGGTGGATAATGCTGAGACTGACTGCTCTGACATGGGAAAAATGAAACCTAGTACTATTTATATAGAGGACTGTAAAGGACTGACACAAGGCCGGACTGGTGTGATAACAAGGAACCTGGAACCTTGTGTGCAGGAAGCACAAACCAAAGCAAAAAATCTGGCACTTCCATGAAACAGTAGCAAAGAAACCCTCAAAAATAAACTTTTCTAAACCGAGCAGCAAAGAAAGAGCATAGGATTGCATCTTAGGATTTACCCTAAAGCACATATACTGTACACATAAACATCCAGGTAAACCATTTAATTGTAGATTTGCTTCTTAGCATGATTGGAAAACAAGATGAAAACTTAAGAGATCACAATAATCGGTTGTCAAAAATGGTCAGTACAAAATAACCAGAAGTGTAACGGCACTCATCTTTATTGTTGGTTTTACTCTCTGACCAGTTGTGACTTTATAAAGAGAAGACCGATGCCTAATGTTGATTATTTTCACTCAGTTGATAATGCATACATGGTGGTAAAAACACACACGTGTGTCCACACAAGCAAATACATGTCTTTTTCTTCATTGCTCAGTTTAGAAAGGTTTACACAAATTATGAAGAATGAAACAAAAAGAACCAAATGAAATACTTTAAAGATTCACCTTTGATAAGATGGTTTAAGATAGCAACTCAGTGGGTAGTGATGAACACACACACTTTTAAATCATGACTTAGCGGTTCCAATGTTTGAGAATCATGCAATGCTGCTTGTTGTGTGTTTTACTTTTTAAAAATTCTTTCCAGTGTCACATTTTTCTTACCTTCGTCAAGGTTTTATTTTATATTTTCAAGTCTTGATCCTGGGTGAGACAGTCCAAAGACTCAATAACCTTTTCTCTACCATTTTAGCTGCATGACTCAACTCATGCTCTTGTTCGTCTGAAGGTCCACCGGAGCCCACGGCCAGCTTCCATTTCCCATAATGCTGCTGATATCTCTCCCGATCGTCACACTGGGCGTTTATCATGTACCCCTCGCTCTCATTTGCACAAATTACGCAGCACACTTTGTTGTCGTGCTACCTGTCGGCTACACTCATACTCATCTAATGATCCGGACAGTAACGGCTGACAGATGGACAAGCAGATCTGCCATTGAAACAGCGCACAAACATTAGGCTGAGCTCACAGGTAGTTTCCTTGACAGCAGAGAAAAGAGTTGCACGAAGGAGAAAAGAGACCATA
Source organism: Xiphophorus couchianus (assembly GCF_001444195.1). Taxonomy (NCBI): domain Eukaryota; kingdom Metazoa; phylum Chordata; class Actinopteri; order Cyprinodontiformes; family Poeciliidae; genus Xiphophorus; species Xiphophorus couchianus. The sequence continues at coordinate 23,102,629 of NC_040250.1, read as the reverse complement.
AAGTGACCGTGAAACCCAGGCAGAATGAGAACTGTAATTGTACGGTGAAGGTGAGAACGGAGAATTCATTTTCAAAATTACACAGGTGACGTTTGGAAAAGATAACGGCCTTTTACTTTTTCTTCAAATAAACGATATGTGATGAAAACATAGTGTCAGTTCACTGTAACTACAACTCGTATTCGGTTAATAGGAAGTTAATGACATAACAGGATTATAGAGCTTTCAAACAAGATGGTTTTTCCCTTTCAACTCAAGCTGGATTGTGAAATAAAACAAGACAGGATTTTATAGGAAAACTGATTCTTGAAGGTTTTAACAGACGCATGCAATAGATGCATGTTTTTCTGTCGTTTAAATTTATGTACGCCATTTAATTCATAACTATTTGATATAAATTAGATTGCATTAAAAATCAGGGGGTGGAGGGGAAAGAAAAATTTCAACTGCATATTTCATGCTCACTAAAATAATGTCAAAGGAAGGCTTCACACAGGGAAAGGAGCATCTCTCAAATACGTGCATTGGTGCATTCATGGCTCAACATTGCCTCAGGTACTTTGTGTTTTTATTGCATCATGCCTCCAATCTGCCTGAAGACACTGCAGAGGCACCCAGCTCTGGGGAGGATGCTGATCTTAATCAATCGGGCCTGTCTCTGCATATTATTGCACTGCATTTGTAATGGTTACATGTACATTGGCAGTATACCCAAATACAATTAACTGTGAAAGAGCTCACACCCAGCCATTGCTCTCTTTATTTTTTTCCATCCATCCATCCATCCATCCATCCATCCATTTTCTGTTCACCCTTGTCCCTAATGGGGTCGGGAGGGTTGCTGGTGCCCATCTCCAGCTACGTTCCGGGCGAGAGGCGGGGTACACCCTGGACAGGTCGCCAGTCTGTCGCAGGGCAACACAGAGACATACAGGACAAACAACCATGCACACACACACTCACACCTAGGGAGAATTTAGAGAAACCAATTGACCTGACAGTCATGTTTTTGGACTGTGGGAGGAAGCCGGAGTACCCGGAGAGAACCCACGCATGCACAGGGAGAACATGCAAACTCCATGCAGAAAGACCCCGGCCGGGAATCGAACCCAGGACCTTCTTGCTGCAAGGCAACAGTGCTACCAACTGCGCCACTGTGCAGCCCATTTTTATTTTTTTTTCAAATACATAAGCATGAAGAGGACGTGGGAGGACGTGGGAGGACGTGGGAGCACGGGCATCGATGAAGCTTAGGGGCCATCACACTGTGGGACACTTCCTGTCCAGATGACTTCCAACTGCAGCCAACTTGGAGGATGCTCAAACAGCATTTAGTCACTCTCAACATACGGTAGTACAGAACCACCTACCCTGAATTTTCATAGACTACGAAAAAGAAGACAAAGCAATGGTGTTACGACTAAAAAACAAATAAATGAAGGACATTTCTGGACAGATTTTCATCTGTTTTGTGCTGTCTTGACAACTTTTGTGTATTAGAATTTAACTGACGCTTGAAGTACAAACAGTCTCAGGCTTTTCAGCAAAGCCTAAAAACAGTCATTTAAAAAGGTAACACCACAAAGGAGTAAGACAGAGAGACAAGTAAACGTGGTCTGTCTGTGTAGGAAGATGCAGATCCTACACAGGCTATAACTCGATCACCGTTTTTTAACCCATCATGTTTGTTGGTGTATCTAAAGATGAGTCTTTAGTGGGGCTAAGCATACATGATTTAAAAGAAATGTGTGAAACATAAAGTCCTTCAATGTCTACGAAGTGTGTGTGTTGTTTATGATGTGCTGCTGTGACATATACATTAGTGAATGTTTCTCTGGTTGCAGGGAGTACAATGTAAAGGGTTTTATAGCCTGAGTATCTCAGTTTTCTTCTTTTTCATACTTAAAGATCGTCTGATCACCTTGGGATGGATTTCAAGTTCATATGTATATGAGTACAGAACAGTGTATATACACAAAATTGGCCCCATGTGGTCATAAAGCATAAGCTGAATTAATAAGAAAAAGGATCAAATCTGAAAACATATCCGTCACTTCAAACATCCAGCTTAAAAAGTAAATCTTCATCAGCACAGACAGAGTGTTTGCATATCACAGCATGAGATTATGAATAGTAACCTCCAGTTATTTGTGAAGCATTATGTACATTTTACAATATGTCATATGTGGCATTCATAGCTGCATTGTTCATTGGCCAAATTTGTTTTAACATAACTGATCAATTGGTAAAAGTTGTAGTATTAGATGAATAGAAAAGCAATTCTGTAAAGATATTTACTTACTGGCTTGTATCTTTGTATTACATTGTCGCACTAGAAAGATGGATAACAATTTGTCCTTTTTTCTTAACAGCCTGCGTGAAGTTGATCTATTATTTGGACAATTTTGACTTGTCTCCTTGTTTGAAGGGTTTTAAATGACTTCTCTGTGAACTAAATGAGAATTTTAAAATTGTCCCGTGCAATCTGAAGGTTCAAAAACAAGAGACTGTAGTGTAGCCCTTAAAGTTCTCACCTAGCTCATTTAATTTAATTGTAACAACAGCATCCAGCTAAAAAGACTGCAGGCTGCAAGCCTGCTAAAACGCAGCGTGGCGCCTTTCCATCAGAAAATTCACCCATTCTTCCAAAACTCTGTCAACAAGAGATGAAATTGTTCATTTGAAAACCTTTTTTTTATACTCATCCTTGTTTCTTCATTTATAATATGAATGAAATTTGTATTTGTATAGCAGAAAATAAAAAAGTGGCCTTTTGAAAAACCAGGCCTTGTTATCAGAAATGACAAAATTGGAGCTCTGAAGTATTTGGCTTCAATTTTCTGCTGCTTTGTGTGTGTGTGTGTGCGCGCGCACAGTCGCTCAAATTAAGTTGTTTACACAGTTTGTTCACAAAGACAAAGCCTGGAAGAGTCTGAATGACTGGGAGAAACAAAAGAGTAGACAGAGAGAGCTGTGCATGGAGAGGTCGCATGAGAATAGAAGGGGAAAAAAAACTAATCCTTGAATCAGACTTGTGCTCAATTACAGATCATCAAAACAGTGGTGCGCATCTTGACTTGAGGAAAAAAAGAAAAATAAAACACCCAACTGAGAGTACAAATATAGTCGAGATTAAAATATTTGTCAAACGGTTCAAGCTAGAATCCAGTTACAAATTTAGATTTGCAAACAAAGGCAGCATCCACTTCACTTTACTTCTCCTCTTAACATGTACATCTTTACCCCTAATGTAATGCAGAAGGGAAAGTTTAATTTTAGTTACCAAAAGTGCCATTTATACTCGAAAGCAAGGGTTGTGTGTGCATTCCAGGTAAATCTCTTTAAAGACACTGTTTAAAGAGAATGAATTTGTCCTATTTCTAACTAAATGTAGAATTGCTCTCTGAACCCAGTTATTTCCTGCATAGCACACGGTTCACCCCGCCCCATGTGAGCTTTTTCTTTTTTTTCCACTCGACTCTGAATAAAAGTGTTGCTTTTTCCACAAGAGTCATACATCACGCGATCTCGGGCACCTCTGAAAGTGCATACATGTATCCTTACACAAGCAAGGCAAGGCAAAGGGATGGCAAAGGGAAAAGTGTGAATGGCTTGAATTCAGCTGGAAACCGAGTTCCATTCTGGACCCAAGAGCTTCTGTGAGCCAAAGCGCGAGGAGAGCAAAGGGCAGGAAACATTTCATCTGTCTCTTTTCCACACGTCTAACCAAGTACCTTATAGAAGAAAAAAATAAATAAATAAAATAAACTCTTGCAGACGTGTGATTTATCACTTTATGCTACTCTCTAACACATCAAGAGCTGTCGATTTGTTCTCATAATTCCTGCCTTGGCAGAGTTCAATTATTTCATGCAGTCTGGGTTTAAATGTCAAAGAGTGCCATAATGTGCAGAAAACCATGCCAAACTTCCCATCCTATTTTTAGCTTCTTGTTAGCAAGTGAGCACATAATAACTTTTTTTTTTCTTTTACAAATTAGGCTTCCTCTCATCTGCACTGGCACAACAATAAGGTCACTCTAAATATAAAACAAGATGCAACGCTATGTAATGGAACCAGTTCTAATACGTTTTGTGTCCCTGAGAGTTGGTATACTTCCAGAGAATGGAAGAACAATGGCTTATCTCCAATTCACAACTGAAAAGTTAATGGGACATGATTTTTTAGTGGTCCCATCGTTCTTTTTTCTTCTTCTAAATATACCATTTTGGAAGAGCATTAATGTTAGGCCTGGATTTTTCCAGAGTTTGTAATAGCAAAAGTAGCGCATCATTTTGAAGTTTAAAGTCTGTATGTATTCGGTCCCCTATATTGTGATGTCTCTAAAAAATCCAAAAGAAAGGTTCAAGTATAAAACAATATTCAAAGCGTTGAGCATCTCAAAGAGCACTGTCCAGTCTATCATCTGAAAATGTAAGCGGCCTGGCCCAACTACGAACCTACCGTCACGTGTCTCTCCACGCGCAATGACTGTACAATCAAGGGAAAACACACAAGAAAGTATCTCCTTTAACAGGAAAAAAATAAAGAAAAAAATTGTTGAAAGAAAGAATAAATTTAATCTGAATTAAAAAATTTCAATTTAAGTTTATTGAGAGAGCTGAATACAACTGAATGCCATACCATTCAGAAATGTATTTGTATGAAAAAATAAAAAAATAATGTACAATTACCACATTGTGTCGTTTCGACACATACAATGCATTACATCAACGGTTGTAACATTTCAAAATATGAAAAGGTCAGAGTGGTTCTAAAACTTTTGCAAGACACTACATTAACTGTATCTTTTATGCAGCTATGCATCTGTCTTAGCTGTGCTGAGTATTGTACGTGAATGAGGCTACCTCCCCCGAGATCCTCAAGTCTGAACGCGGTGGTTATGAAGCACCGCTGAGGTCAACCAAGAGTGCAGGTTACGAGTCAGACATCCCAAGGTTTGCTTATATGACTCACGGTTACGGTCTCTGCAGGGAGCCGAGTGGATGAAAGCTGCCGCGCGGATCGGAAACCGTGAGCGGATCTTATCCACCTTCATTTCTCTCCCCCTTATGCCTCCCATCTCATCCCCTCATTTGCCGAGATGGAAATGAATGAAGGCAAGAATGGGAGGCTGTGGAGATGGGAGAAATCCATCCCTTTCTCCTCCTTGCTCTCGGTGCCTGTGTAATCTCCAGACTGGGCTGCAGAGTGCCACAGAGCCTCTGTTTATTAGACTAATCCTTAAATCCACATTCTGCAGGCCTCGCGAACGCCTCGCAGAGCTCTAATCTGACTCAAAACAAAGGGATTAGAGACGACAAGGTCCCTCTCTCTGTCTCCCTGCGTCTGCCAGAGTGCGCTAAGGGTGACGCACACATGTTCTAGGAAACACACTTGCACTGTTGCGTTACTTCTGCCTCCCTCTCTCTCTCTCATACCCACATTTGCTAAAGACTGATTGGCACATGCATGCACCCCCCCCCCCACCACCACACACACACACACACCCACACGCACACACACACACACACCCCAACTTACTGTTAACACAAGCTGGCTGTAACAAGACAGGCAGTTAGAGCCAAAGTGCAAACAAACTGGGTAATTACACATAGCTCAAAAACTCATGGGAGAAATGACGGACAAGATGAGAATGAGCTGTGGGAATGGGACACGACTGCAGCAGGGAGGATATAGTTGGAATAACTGAACAAACAAGCTTCCATTATGAAGTCGGCCTGTTGCAAAAAGCAGCTGAGGTGTGGAATTATTTTACTCGCCAGCGAGAAATGCCAGAGGTCCACCTAAGGGGCAACTGGCTGTTACAGTTTTTACACAGAATAAAGTGCCAACAAATCAATATTTGTCGAGTACTTATCTATATTAAAGGACCTACACACTAGCAGCGCGGCGCAGCTAAATATTTTTCCAAATTTACGCCTTAGCTCAGGCTTTTCCCAAAACCCATAAAAGCCCATTTCAGTCAGATGTCAAAGTTGGCGACAGGTTTACAAGAAACCGCTCGCCATCGACTCGGCACAGTTCCTGGCACAGTTTCTGTTACACTTCCATTCTGCTTTTTCACGCAATACGTCGAAGCAATAATGTACAGAAAACACAACGAAATTGAGTTCACTCAATTCTTAATCCCCATTTTACTCTAATCTTTAGTAACACTGGCTCCATTTTGCAAATGTAGCATGTAATAGTGTCGAGACGGGAGCTCAGTTTATTTTCTGGCTACTTTCACACGATGGTTTGGCTTGTGATGAGAAAAGTTTAGAATTACTTTTTGTCTTTCTCAGTCAGACACAAAATATGGAGCAAGGCAGAATACCGGCCGGGTTTAAGGTCGCAAACATCGTGTTGCCTTGGTCTGCATCTTCTGCCAATTTAGAAGCTAAGCATCCAAGATAATCGTTTCAGTCAGGTAAACATTTAGCTTTTAAACAGCTAATGTATTTTAAAATAGAATCAAATAATCTGGTGTTCAAAGCATATACAGTATTCCTTGCTAACCATGACCATCCATTTTTCAGTCAAAAATCAAACCTCGACGTATAAATCAGAAAAGGTGTTCCTTACATGAGATCTGGAATGACTTTGAAAAACAGGTAGGACACGCTAACAGTCACTAGCCAAACAAGCTAAGAGCAAGGTTGCCTTCAATGTTTTATACATTTTAACTCCAAATCTGCCTGATTATTACATTATGCCACTGACATGGAAGCCATTATTGATCTTCATAGAGGTGCTAGCATGAAATTACAAACTTTTTAAGCTGGAGGTCCAGCTGCTGGTGGATTTTTTCCAACTTGGAATGCCAAAATTCCAACTTAAGGACAAATGGATTAGACCGTTAAACCTCAGTGCAGTGTCAGTGCACACACTGATGTACACACAGCAGGTGCATTAGTAAATGTTAATGCCCCTTTCTGTCTCACTCATGTAGTTTCTTAATCAGATATGTGTGAATGGTTATCTTTCTAAGTTACAATACTCGTCCTCAAGTGGATTTGTTCTTTTGATGCAAATCTGAACATATTTTAGGCTTTTTTTCTTCTTTTTTTTCAGAATGAGTTGCTGCTGGCTAGCGCATCCAGCATGCCACGAAGCCAAGAAAAAACACCTGCTAGGTCCAAAACAGCCAAAAATCCTTTTAAAAATTGAATCAGCAGCGATAAATCTCAATTTAGTCAAGATCAAAACCTCGTCATCATCTGCATTTTAGAGCTTCAGTATGCTGTAAAAAAAAAAAGAGAGAGAGAGAGAGACGGAAATCCTTCTCTGTAATTCTATAATTCATAAGCACTTGTTAATTTTCTGCTGACTGTGACAGTCTTGGCTGTGTTTTATAGTCACTCATTATAATGTTAGTTTTTGTCCAATTCTCTGTGTGATTGTGTAGAGCGCAGCAGTTTCAGCTGAAGTATAAAAAAAGAAATTTTAAAAATGTTTTTGAGCCATCTGCCACCCTGAAGCTTACACCACGGCAGGAAAACAACATTTTTTATGTATGTTTCAAATGACTAGAAAAAGATAAGTTTTAGTGACAGAAAAAAAAATAATAAATACATTTTTGTTAAGGCTCATCGGAGAATATTCAATCCCAAAGTAGCAAGCGTGTTTTAACTTCAGCTATAATATAAATGTGTGATGCTCTCATTTTATTTCTAGCAACAGTGTATTTGCTCTTATTATGTTGATATTCTCTTCACTCTCACCTGGCATATGACCCTGTGGAGAACCTTCCAGGTACATTGAAAAGATGGACACATTTTTATATTCATTCAACCTCCTACATGTGATAGGTTCTTTTTCAAGGAGGGGGAATATTTATTTAACATATATTTTAGAGCTTATCAAGCTACCCTTCAATAAGATATTATGCAATCTGAGGATCCCTGGACTCCTCCAGCTGCTGCATTCAAACTTTTTGTAATTGTTGATTACCTGTGTGCCATTTGAATCAATAAGGTGGAAAACGGTAAGATTTTAAGCTACTTTTTTTCTTATTTTTATTGTTGCCCACCCATGTAATTACATATATGCTATGATTTCTGCAGCAGTTTTTGTAAAGTTGCCTTTCGTGATAACTTCATCGTAATGCATAGAGCACACTGAGACGTTTTTAAAAATAACATCCTGCTGTTTGGCCTTATTCTTCCACATTATCTCGTTGTACTGATTGTAGTGTTATCATTACAAATGTATTTTTGAAGCTGAAAGCTGTTAAGCCATCAGAATGTCATCATTTCTCCATATTGGTAAACCATTTTTTCTTTTTTCAGGACAGTTTTAGTTATGAGACAAAAAATCCCCATCACTTATTATTCTAAAACTTTCATTTATCCTTGTGAGTATTTCCACTATACTGTATGAAACCGAGTTATTATGTCTTTAGAGGAAAGTCGGTGAATAAGTGATCATACTCTCACACTGCGGTGACGTCAACTGAGGCCTCACTCAGTGGCGAATTGCAAGTGAGAGAGAACATCCTGTTGAGAAAATAAAAGCCTCGATTTACTGCCATGCAATTCAAGCAGGTTATTTTGTCACAGCGACTACAGTTTAAGACTTATATAGAATCCCTACTCACCCCACAGATAGGCCTACTTGAAACAACTTTTAAAGGGATTCTGCAAATGCAAACTTCCACGTTCTACTGTATTCCTTTTGAAATGAGAGGAAAAACATCTAAAAACAGTCCAAAAAATATCCAGTCTTCTAGACACTTGAACGCATCTCCAAGGGAGTATAAAACACTTGCACATGCAGCAGCACCTCATTTATTGGAAAATCAAGTGCAATGTATTGGGATTGTGGTTTCAGGGTTTTTTGACATCCTAAAATACTTGTTTTCTTTCCTACGACACAGATGCAACTATACACAGATGTTTTGCATTAAACTCCTATGTCAAGTAAAATGATAGAAAACGTGCTCTAGATTATTTTAAACCAAAGTGATTGAGTCACAACGTGGAAAGCTGGAAGGATGAAGTCACAGCTGTAGACACTCATACAGGCTAGGCTCCACATCCGAAAAACGAAATTCGAGAAATGCACGGTGGCTTGAAGATGGATATTATCAGAGGAGGGGGTCACACAGCCAACGCTGCCTGTTCTTTTATTCATTGGGGGAATTCCTCCTCATCTTCATGCTGCGTAATGTCACAAACGCTGCAAAGCTTTGTCCGTGCGAATGCATGTGCCAGGGCGTTCACCTAAGCCCCAGAAACTTGTGCAGCACGGGGAGTCAGGGCAAACTTTGCTGCGGTTCTGTCAGTGAGTTATTAAAACAATCGAGAGCTGACAAGCCCTGCATTGTGTCGCAGACGGAGAGGGCTAGGGCTTAATAACTCAGTGTCACGCCTTGACATTCTTACCATCTGTCTGGGTAAAATATTCAAATGTGCAATAAATGTCACTGGGGACAGACGGTGACAGTGTCTAATTAACACTATGACAGAGGTGACACACTGGAGGCAATGACTGGCTTTTACTGTACAACTTGCATCGCCTCTGTGTGCGTGTGCACGCGCGCGCGCCAGAACTCCACACAGAGGGGAAATCTTGAAGAGCACAGTAGCTTTTTATTTTTTCCTGTCATCCTGTCTCTTTAGAGGAAAGTCGGTGATTGTTTAAGTAAACAGAAAAGTGTAGCGGTGAGACACATTTTTAAAAAGTGTAAATGACAGCAGCTATAGGGCTGTGCAACCCTGCAGCGGTGAATAAATGCCAGAGAAGATTCATTTCCTCAGGCTGAAATGTCAAACGGGGGGGTGATGCTAGAAGAAAACCAGGTTATCGGCCTTAAACCAGTCTCCTAATCAACTCCGATAGCCTACAAAAAGCGAACAAGTCGATTGTTGATTTAGTTTATCAATTTGAATGTTTTTGGGCAACAGTTGTGGGACAAGATGAATGTGAAATTGTTATATTTAAGAGTCTATTTTAACCAGAGTTCACCAAATATGACTTCTGATCTTAATAGGGGCAGTTTGTGCTTTTTTCTGCTTTTTTTCATTCATGATTTCCTTTGGTTGTTACATGAGCTATTCATATTAATCAATCAGTGAATGAAACAAAAATTAAAATAACTTAACCATAAAATGTGGGTTATTTTTTCATCAATTTAAATTCCTTTTTAAAATAATAACATAACACCACATAACATAACATTTTCCTCAGTGCCATATGTTACAGGTTGACACTCTGGCCCATCTTTTAACTTACTCCCGGTAGCGTATCAAAACCACATACTTCGGCTCCTGTAAAGTACTTGCGCTGAACTCAACATCAGCAATTATTGAATGTCAGAAAAAAAAAAAAAAAGTTGAATTACAGTGATCATCCTGTGATTACTACAAGTCTGGCACCATGAGTAAAAAGGGTTGCAGTGTTGATGAAGGTTCCTGTGGCAGCAGAAGCTGGTGAGTCAGCACCAATATGTCACTCACAGAAAGAATTGCAGAGTTCTAAGATTATACGCTACTCACCATTAAAAACTGCTTGTCACACATGCAGCATGAAGGATGGAGGTCTCTGCGTAGACCATTTTTCTGATGATACTTTACACCGTATTTTGTGCTTTGTTGAAATTTAAACCGCATAATGAGCTAATTGCTTTAATGGCTGTGTGCTTTGCTATGCTATCCTATCAACAGGATTTGCTTTAGCTTTCTAACACTTAAACACGCAGCTCTTCTTCCCCAGTTTCCCTCTCTGTGCGCTCTTTTCTCTCTTCCCCTCTCTCGGTATTCTGTGAGAGGCTATTGTATGAAGCACCTTTAATGGGTTTGTCAGGAATATATTGGACTTCAGTATGAGATTTGACATGCTGTGTATGTATGCGTGTGTGGGCGTGCGCCTGCGTGTGTGTGCCTTTCGGATTGTCACGTAAGGTCCAACATTGTGGTGCTTTTCCACTTGTGCTGCTGCACACACTCACACTCCAAAGCCATTAGGATTCTATACAAAAATCCTGAAGCTGAGAACTTTTAAAGCTGGGAGCGTTGCAATCGACAGGCTGGTCTCCCACCAAGCTCGTCTTTCAGCTCTCGATCTTTGGTACGGCATCGTTCTCAGTTGGAGCTACAGCAACACTTACTTTCACATGCACATTTTGACTCTGTTACTTGATCCGCTCTCGCCAGCCTACGTACACACGGGCGCGTGCGTCACACCAGTGTCTCTTGGGCCTACCAGTAAGCTCGTGCCCGTGTGGCTCTGCATTACCAGCGCTTGTGTACGGTGAATGCCTCTAATGTGTACCAACTCATCGTCTTGGAGTGTTTGTGCCCTTGGGGGCCAATAGAAGACAGCTCTGGCCTGCTTCAGCACCAATGACATAGCTGACTGGTCCCATTTAACATGCTAGATTTAGCTTCATTAGCGAGGATGTGGCTGGAAAGGCACACAGAAGAAGTGAAATGAGGGGTAAGAGGCGGAGACTGCTAGGCATTTGCAAAGGCCACTTTGCATTAGAGCAGGACAAAAAAAAAAAGTCAGAGCTGTCTTGTGAAGATAGTTCATAAAACAGGCGTATCCACAATGGCTGCCCAGCAGAGAGAAATCGACGAATGTATGAAATTAATCCAACAGCTGGAGTCACACCAAATCCGAATTGCAGTGAGTGGAATGATCACTATTATTAATATTACACGGTAAAACGTAAAATCTGTCAAATAAAAATAAAAGAAAAAATACAGAAAATACTATAAATAATATTTATCTAGAATCAATGAGAAAACGTCCACAGCAAAAAAAGAGGACTTCAAAGTAAGAAATACCCCAGAAAGTTGTATTTCCCAAAAATCTTTCAGAATAATGAACTGGGAATTTATCCCAAAAATGGACATAAAAAGGGAATGAGAGGAAAATAACATACTGCAATTAGATTGTCGAGTCTATAAGAGTTCATCTCTATCAGCAATGAATGTTGAAAGACCGAAACAGCTGCAGATTCTTCTTTCGCAAACAGTTTAACTTCTGTTGGATTAAACAGAGAATGACTGAACAGTACCTTTCTTTAAGTCCTGCCATAGATTCTACATTGATTTAGGTTCATACTTTGACTGGGCCAGTCTAAGACCTAAATATGCTTACCTAAACCAGATCTGGTTGTATGTTTAGGCTCATCGTCCTGCTAGAAAGTAAATTCCCAGGATTCAGGGCGATGCTTAACATTTAGGTCAAACAGTTCAACTTTGGTTTCATCTGACCTTATTATCATATTGCACACGTTTATTGTGTCTCCTGTATGGCATCTTCAAGAATAGCTTGCTTCTTGTCGCTTCTATTTGAAGAGCCAGACTGGCACACAACTAATATTGTCTTGTCAATAAACTTTCTCACCTGAGCTGCGTACCTCAGCAGTTTCTCCACAGCGTTACCATTGGCTTCTCGGCTGCTTTCTGATTAATGGTCTCTTTCATCAGTCCCTCATTATAGACACGCCCTGGTAGAGTTGCATGTACCCTCTCTAACTCAGCATGCTTTAATCTCCTAAAATATTGCATCCCTGAAATGCCTGGTGCTCTCCGGCAAAGCCTTCAGGAAAAAAAGGTTATATATTTATACTAAGATTAAATGACACACAGTAGCAGCCTAATACTAATTAGGGAACTTCTGAAGGCAATTTGGTTGGATATTATTTATGAGTATAAACTTGAAAACCATGTATCTATTGTGCCACTTTGTATGGTCAGACTGTCGCACAAAATCCTGATAAAATCTACTGAGAAAAAGTTGAAAAGTTAAGGGGTATGAATACTTTTTCACTGCACTATAAAGACATCCATAACTGTGGACGTGTGGCGCAAAGTCTTATGCAACCGCCCAACTCCTGATCCTTTAAAATCTTAATTCATAAAATGTACCCCGTGTTGGCATGACAGAAACAAATGAGCTATCACATCCAATTGGAAAATTTGTTTCTCTCTTCTATTATGGCGAATAAGTCTGCACGATTGAAAATAAGAATAAATGACTTGTCAAGATGGATGCCGTTTGCGGTGACGAGCCAGGGAGAGGCCTTGGTAATTAATGTGCGGCTGCCGGAGAGGTCAAGTAGGATTGGCGGAAGCCGCAGGGGGGCTGTGGCCGCAAAAAAACCCCAAAAATCTGTCATCCAGGGAAGCTGAAACAGAAACGAATGGTTGGTTACGGCCAGTTGCGCATAAGAAGAATTTCATGCTCTCCTGTGTACTTTCTCCCTGATCTCTTGTGCTTGAACCTTAATATGTATGCTGCTGCTTTTAAAAATGAAGAAATAAAAAGTCCTACCAGGGTGCTCGGGGCCAAATAAACACACACACACACGCACACCCCCACAAAGAGGATACATGTGTCAGCGTGAGTGCTTGCGTGTGTGTTATCGAGTCTTTGTGTGCTGTCTCTTGGAGCACATCTCCCCAGAAACAGAGGCCTCAGCCGGTGAAAGCCACCCTGCAACAAATGGTGTGAGGTCATCACACTCAGCCCTGGCCCTTGCTCTGGGTCAATGTCCCTATAACTGTTGGTGATAAAGGGGTTACCATGGCAACCGCTGGGAGTTTTTCAGCAAATCAGAGAGGAGAAAAGAGTCCTCTGGGTGTGCATGTCTTGCAGCAACTAGACTCTGGTGATTTATCCTCTTTCTACACCAGAACAACACTAAACCATTAGGACAGAGCAAAAAGAGGTCTGGATAGGAGGGAGCACTGTCTCACACAGTCCCATCTATAATGATCAAGGTAATTTATTTATTTTTTTGTCTAATATAGTAACCTACAAATGACACTAATTTTAGTCTTTAATAACAACTTCAGAAACCATTGAGAGGGAAAAAAGGCAACCAGCGGTTCAAGTGCCACCTCAGTAATTAAGCTTTCCAAGTACTGCAACGTTGCTAAACTATTTTTAACGTTTTGTTAAAAAAAACAACGAAAGACAAAAGTTTTTCTCTGTTGGTTTACATCAGAATTATAGATTTTAAACCTTTTAAATTGATTAGATTAACAAAAATCTCTCTTAAGGTCTGATTTAAAAAAAAGTCAAATGTTTCTTAAACTGAACCATAGCATTCAAAATGGCTGCAGTCCAATAAAAAAAGGAAACCATATTTGCACTTCCAACAATTTTGTATTTCATTAAATCTTTCACGAATACTATGGAAACGCCTCATTTCGTGAGCCAATTGCTAGAATATATGAAAGCACAAACTGCAAACAAATACATACAAATACATGAACATCAACTAAGTCCTACTGTTTTTTACTGCCTTTCAACTACGCCATACTAGAGATGGTCATGAAATTGACTCAACAATTTCTAACTTCAGTGGCAAAGGAAACAAAGCATTCACTTACCGGCCACTTTTATAAGGCCACCTTACAAACATCGGATTCATTTTTGTGGATTCAGAGATGGTGTTCTGCAATATTTGGCTGCACCGAGTGGCTTTTTGAGCGACTGTTTCCTTTCTAACATCTTCAACCAGTCGGCCCATTGCCCTCTGACACCAACAAAACGTCTCCGTTGGTATTGCATAAAGTTCCCAGTAGATCAGCGGTTTCTGACATACAACACAACATGCGACATTCAAAATCACTTAAATCCCATTTTCTATGTATTCTAATGCTCAGTTTAAACTTCAGCAAGTCATCTTCACCATTTCTAGATGTCTACATGTATTAGGTTGCGGCATTGTATTGAAAAAAGCAATTGAACAGGTATACTGTATGTAGCAAAGTAGCTGGAGAGGTTAAGAAGCCACTACTGCTCGACTTAAGTTCACTCTTCCTTCCTTCAGGTTATTCTTGACTTTTCTGAAGTCTAACTTCTCTTTCATGTGTTTTTTTGTTGTTGTTTGAAGTAAAGCAAAGTGTTTTTTTCCTGTTTGCACTTGTTTATAGAATATCTCAGTTAATTTTGTTACACCTGCCTTTTGAGCATCTGATAAAGATTCCTTGCAAGCAGCCCAAGTACCACCAGCGGTGCTAATGCCACAGCTTGAGAACCGTGGCATTAGGCCGTATGATAAGCAAAATCAGTGGGAGAACTTGCCCTTTTTATCCCACGCCTGCATCAGCACTTTAGAATCCCGTGTTTATGGGAAAAGCTCTGTGGGGCTGCCTCTAAAAACAAGGTTGAAGCTCTGCTGTAAAACCCAACTCCGCAAGACTGCACGGATTTTCGAAATCAGCGGCATGTAGGGACATTTATTAGAGCCACATGAGATCTGAAGACATTTCTGAGACCCACCTGAATTTCTCACTCTGATTAGTCTGATTAGCCAGCAGAGGTATGTGGAAGAGTCAGGGTTGTTTTTTCCTCTTCTTCTTGTTTTGTTTTTTTTTCTTAATCCGGAATGCTTTTCTTCTTCAGTTAGTGTTGGTGTTTTTTGTACGAGACGTGGCATGGAGTGGGTAAAACAACAGTGGTCGGATTCTGGTGGCAATAGCCACACCGGTCTTGTACAGTGCCTTATTGATGAAGATTGGACTGGAGTGTTCTCCCGCCTCCTCCGCACAAAAGCCTATATTGGATTTCACGCTGGCTGCTCATTCACCAGACACTGCAGTGCATTCCTAACCAAAAGGCCTGGAGGCAATACGGCAGCTTTATTTGTTTATAATGTTTAGGGCTTCCCGCAAATGGCTTGCACTGCAGTCGCAATAACTGTGCATAGTTACATTTGGGCAATCGACTGAGCTCGTTTTGACATGAGCGCCGCGGCTCAATTCATTTGGAATGGACTGAGAATCCAATAGAGTCTTCTCATTTGGAGGAGGAAAAGGGAGAGGAATGGAGAACTGTGGTTGCAGGAAAATGGGAAAATAAAGAACAAAGCGAAGAGGGGAAAGGTCATTGTGCTTATGCAATGATGAAGAAGTGAAAACCGCCGCTGATATACTTCTGAAAAGTCATGCACAGAAAAAAAAACACCCCTCTTTTCGCCCCCTGTAGAATATCATTGACAGATAAAATATAGATACCATCTCTTTGCTCTTACTAAACTGCCCTCTCCAAGTCGCACCAGTTCTCTCTTTCCTGCTGGCTGCAGCGACCCTCATAAATCTATGAAAAGCCAACTGCCAACTTTCACAACTTCAGGTCCATTAAGAGATATGACAACATCCAAGACAAATTCCCAGGAAACACTTGCAGCAATGAAACTCTAATTTACTGAACTGATGACAGACGATGACACGGAGGTGACAAGGCAGGAGAAATGAAGTTAGCTGTGCTGCAGCAGCCAGTCCTCAATGTGACACACAAATGACATCTGGTAGTGAACTGGTGTGAGTCACGTCACTTCTCCAGCGCGCCGCCGCCTAGATTCATCGCTGCTTGTGTGCATCGGCGTGCGTTGTGTGTGAAATCTTCTTCACTTGCCTCCTTCTTGTCCTCTGCCAGCTGCTCAGCTTCTCACTCCATTTGCTCCAGACTTTGCACACATCTGCCCAGTAAATTCATCACAGATGCAGGCAAACACTATCTGCAGTCATAAAACACCCACTGACCGTTGGTCAAAGTGAGGCGGAGCAGCAAAGGCACTATCCAGTGATGGGGTTTTTTTTTTTCTCTTGACAAAAACATGCACCCAAGATCTGGCGTAGAATTATGACCACCTCCCTTATACTGTGTTGGTCCCAGTTTTACTGCTCGAAATAGTCCTGACCTGTCCGGACAGGGACTTTGCTACACCCCTGGAGGTGTGGAGGCGTACCTACCACCAAGATTTAAATTGTTCCACAGCTTTTTGCACCCAAGTTCACTCACCATATGCAGCAATAAACCTTGGATTCCCATTACTTTGTCACTGGTTTAACCCTTTTTCTTTTATTGGAGAATTTTTGATAAACGTTGACCACTTCAGAGAGAGAACCTGACACATGAGGGTTCTCTCTCCAAGATGCTCTGGTCCATATATCATGTCAACGCAACTTGGCTTGTGTCAAACTCAGTCATGTTCTCACATTTGTCACTTTTCCTGCTTCAGAGGTCAACATGAGAACATTTTCACTCACCTCTGCGTCCATGCAGAGACGGGTGTAGACGGAGGATGGATAGATGAATGTTCACCCAATAAAATGTTAAAACAAAGAGGTATATTCAGTGTTACTCTCGGCATCTGTCTGTAGTAACAATATACGTGTTGTTTGTAAAAGCACAGCTGGGTACTGAAGTCCGGATTTTCACAGCTGAATTTCACAAAACACAACATATTCAAAAATTTGGCAGAAAAACACCCCCCCAAACGTCTGCTTTGCGGTTATTTGGGTCAATTGCCTTACAAGAGGTACAAGAATGCAGCTGGTTTTATTAAACATGGAAGACATGCAATGAGTAGCAGATTTTGACATGGATTCTGATGCTCTTTATTAGCGACGTTTCAGATGCAAGTTGCTCATTGATACCGATGACCAAAACAAGCGACTTGTTGTGGGTCGAAAAGCAGGAGCAAACGGTGACGACGATTACCATCAAAACTGCTTTACTGCTACGATTATGTCTATTTGCAACTTGTATTTTCAGTTGCCTTCAATGATGTCGCCTGTCCCCATCAAATGGAAAAACTGACCAACTGAAGCTAAAAGTGATTGATTTGACAGACAAAAGTTTGGATGGGAGCTTTAAGAGAAGCTTCTAATCACATGTCTAGGATTTTGTGACACGAACAAACATATCAAAAGTAGCTGGTGGTAAGCAAGGTCAGCCAATTGGGGAGAGAAAGGAGAAAATCCACCTTATCTCCTTAATTGCTTTTGCCTTTTTCCCTCTCATTAAGCTCATTAGACATTTTATCTTTGAGTAATGTAATGTCCTTGCAAACTTCAGGTGACGTCTCAGACATTCCTTGTCTTCTACGTGGAAGTAGCAAATAAAAAAATTTTCTGAAGCCTTTAAAAAGGAAAAAAAAAAAAAAAGAAAGATTCCTGTGAAGTGAAGGATGAAAGCCAGTGGGAGAGCGGGTAGAAAGCCAGAGTGAGGGGTTTTATGCAGTCTCCGGAGTGAGGCGAAGAAAAGAAAATGCAGGGGAAAAGTGTCCTCTAAAAGAGAATAAAATAAATAATAGCTCATTGATGCAACCATTTCCCCTTAACCTCAAACGGCAAACTTCAGAGTTAAGACAGGTAGAAACTGGGGAGTTTTCTTGAAAAAGAATGGAGGAAAAAAAAAAAAAGTAGAAAATCTGTCCTCTGCCTTTTCAGCTCCTCTACCTTACACCTCCCCTTCCCTTTACTTTAGGCTCTTCAAGCAGGAGCTTCTCTTAGAAAATTGACAGTCCTTACACTGGAATTTGCCTCTGTAATTAACCTGCTCATTTGCTAATTTGACTGTAATCAAGCCTCTCATCTTTCCCAGCGGGGGGCCAGAACTCTTTGAGCAGTAGCAGCGAGCTCGGTGATGAGTTACATGAAGTGCCTCCGCTCCTTTACTTCACCTTCCCAAAAAGCTTTTGAACGAGCAGAAACGAGCAAACGAGTGCAGGTAAGAGAAAGAAAGAGAGAGAGAGAAAGAGGAGAAAAAGACACATAGAGGAAGCTGACACACAGTTTAGAGTGAAAAAAAGCCAATGTGCAGTCGAGGATGAGAGTTTCCTTCGGGCTGTTCATGTCTGTTAGAGCTCCCGCTTGTGTGCCTCAGCCCCCGCAGCCTCTGTTAGGCACATACACAAAAACATTTTCAAAAAACATCGAATCACAGGCATAGGTATTCTCCACTCATAGCCATTCAAATCAAACAATACAGCTGACATTTACATCTGTCAGGACCCAGCATGTGTTCTTTTCTTCTTCCTGAATGATCAGAATCCACAATATCTCCTCTCAGTCTTTTATTCGCAGAGTCTGTGTCTCCGTTCGAAAGGGAGAGAGAAACTCTCGCTGGTTGCCGCGGGCAACAGAAACAAGAGGTTAACGGCATCGGACCGGCCAATGGTTTTGATGTAAACGCCGTGGTTAACAATTAGGCGAGCACGAGAGAGGCCGGGCCACGCACAGGGCACCATTCACAATTCTGCCGGCTCGTCCATTAATGAGGCTGATTGAGCCGCACTCCAAAACGCAGCGCTTCAGCTGGGGAAACGTGATGAAATTCAAGATGAGATCAGACGTTGATTGGGGTGGAAGATTGGTCGCCGCGGCCACCTGAAAATCTGTCCATAGGACGAGTTTTGCTGAAGTGGCTTCCAGGTAATCTGGGCATTGCACTAAGCGGCTCAGACTCCTCTAAAAAGAAAGCGTTAGTTTCGCGGCAAGTCAACTGTACTCCTGTCTTCCTAAGCTAAAGGTTAAGGTTGACATTCAAATTCAAACCAAAGACTTCTTTGCTAAAACCATATAAATGCGCAGGAGTTTCCGCTAAAGGTATAATCCTTTCCTTAGGAACGACAAACAGGTATGATCAAAATGATCTTAATCCAATTGAATTCATAAGCAGAACAGACTTAAAGAACCAGAATGTAATTACACAAACTCTTAGATGTGCAGCAGCTCCTCTTAGATAAATATATGGTGGTCTGACTTTAATTAGCAGGGCAGACAATTAGAGCGAGAAATGGAGACAGACAGTGATAAACTAGAAAGATTATCAAAGAGCAGCACAACAGTTGGTTTGACCAAAGTGAGTGTGACCGAGGAAGTCTAATCATGCAGGCCTTTTTCCTTCCTCGTTTGCTACATGACTAATTAGTTTCAAATATATAGTGCTGGTGCGTTGTGGAAGTATTCATAATTGTTAAATGTTCAAAGGTTTGTGATGTTGCGAACACAGGGTTCAAAGTGCCTCATTAGGATGCGACAGACCCACACAATGTAGTGGCAGAGCTGTGTAGTGCAGGAGGAGGATGAGAAATTGTTTTCAATTATTTTCATGAAGAAAAAGCGCCGCGGCGTTCCGACCACATTGATCTGGGTTCTGCTGGAGGTTACTTCCTGTTAAAAGGGAAACGCTTCTTTCCACCTTCACTACGTGCTTGTTCACGATGAACAGCGGAGCAAAGTTAAGTGACTCAATGCAGCTGGACTTCTTTAGATTGAAATAGACTCACAGCTTTTGGTAATTGCCAATATAAACCGAATTTGACTGCATCATTTATTATTATTGGGAGTGTGAATGTCTTCGTCTAATCGAGTGACGTGAGATAAATTGTTGTGAACTGGTATAAAATAAATACATTTAATAGGAAAATCAAAACTTTTCATGTATTATGATTATGATCCTTTATGTCAGGATCTTTTCCCATTTTTTCTATTTCTTTAAGGCATAAAAAAGGTGGCAAAACAAATTTTGTTTAAAAAAAAAACTAAATTATAGATTTTTTTTTTCTGTGTAATTTGTTGCATTTTTCTCCAAATACAAAGTTATTATTTGGAAAATACATCATTAGCATTAGTATTTAGGGGTTACTTGATGTCACAATATTTATTTTTACCTGCAAGAGTAAAGTGGAAGTAGGGACTGGATATTCCTCAGTTGCTTATTTCGTCTGCCATATAGGATTTCTCTTTGCATTTACAGTGATTGGCCAGTAGGTGATAGTGTATTGCATGGTTCAGTGGTGTCCACTTCAGTGGTCTGTGTGCATTTATAACATAAAAATCCACAAGAAACACTAGAGCATGGCTTTTTGAGTTAAGCGTCATGAGGACAAAAGACCACCTAACCTTGGAGAAGCTGCACAGCCTCATGGCTCAAACGATAAAAGCTGTTGACAGGACAACTATTAGCTGTGTGTTCCACAAACACTTATTAATTTTCTCCACATGCGTTGGGTAAAAATCCCGTCCCGCAAAAAATGCGACATTTGTGGTTGTAACGTAACAAAAAGCAAAAGACAACTATGGTTGTGAATCGTTTTTCCTTTTTTCTCTTCCCATCGTCTCATTCCCCCTCTTTTACTTCTCTGTCCTCTCTCGGCAACTGCTCTGCTGTGACTTCTACTCCCCGATGTCAACACACCAGGTGTTGTGATGGGTGAGGATCAGCGCCACTGATTGGTCTCAGTCCAATCAGGTGTTCCAAGAGGTGTCGAAGAAAGACAGTAAGCTCTTAATGAGACTAGCACAGTGACATACTTGGACCGTGCGGCACACACATTCGACAAAAAACAACACACACATGCGCGCACACATGCGATTAGGCGAGACACACCACCTGGCGCTGACACATTAACCCGCGGTCGGTAATCTAAGTCTAGACGGGTAGCGAGGTTCTGTACAACAGGACATAGAAAAGGATGCAAGCAGCTCGGCCTCAGAAGGTAAGGCTGCACACTGAGGTCTAATGACGGGAGGATTTTGCTGTTTTGTGTGTGAGGCATCTCCATGCAGTTGCCATCCCTACACAAAATAAGAAAAGACACAAAAGGAGAGTGGTTGGTTGGCATGACGACAGCGCCGGCTCAAAGTCTAACGAGCTACAGGGCCCAATTATGAATGTTTGGTCGGATGTGCATGCATGTACACACCCACGATTGTGCATGCCCACGCACACACACACACACACACACACACACACCGGCACACAGAATGGACGTTGATAATATCCCTACCAATGTCATAAAGGTGAGCTTAAGAGGTCTCTCCAAAGATAGCTTTCATTCCCACCCTGCCACTCCCTCAGCACCCTCCACAGTCCCATAATGCCTCACACCTCGCCGCTATGTGCTGTTGTAGAAGAAAAATGACCCCTCAAAGGACCTTTCCCTAGTTTTGACCTGCTAAAATGTTTCTGGCGAAGTGCTCTTTGTTTCTTCTTCTAACAAGAGCAAAAAAAAAGAAGAAAAAAAAGTGCTCACTGAAACAAGGTTTTCTGGTTAGAAAGAAAAGAAAAAAAAACACTGAATAGGTTTTGATAAGGGAAAAAAATACTTGTGCACAGTTACTCTCAATGCTACTTTCAGTTTCACTTGTATCTCTCCAGCAGCAAGTTAGCCGTGCACTCCTAACTTAACTTAACGCTGCACAGAAACCCAACTCTTGTCTTCCCTGCAAAAGGCTGAGCCACATCAGGGCCGCATAAAAAAATTTCCCTGATGAAGCAAGAACTAAATGAGCTGCGTGTTGCTGCTGAGAAGTCAATAAAAGTTGATGGATTTTCAACCAGGGAACAATTATGAGTTTTTGTCGTAGGATGATGTTTACTTCAGTAATTTGCTCTTGCGAATATATATAAATATACTGTATATTTCTATATCACCTTCTAATTTCTGTATATATATATATATATATATGCGTATTACTATTCAGATTTTTTTCTCTCACTGGACAGCAACAGAGGTGTACGAATGCTGGACCTGTGTGCCTCTAAGTTTGCACAGCAACAATTCTGAGCGTTTTTCCGAAATCCCTCCACCCTCCAAGCCTTCCAGGGCATTTGCTAAAGGGGACAGAGGAGAGACATCTGAACTCACTCACACACTAGCGCTCCTCTGAGATTATCACTATTTTTAGATAAGCGCCCCCTGGCTGTGCCTGTGCGCTGACATATACCCATGACTAATCCACAACCTGCAAGAAAAATACACACACACAAAAAAAAACAGTCCCTGAAAGTGTCGTCCATTGATAAGGACAACACTCGAAACATACTTTTGAATACGTCACTGAAATCTTTGACCAACAACGGCAGCCCCGCCGAGATAAACCACAGTACAGTCGCACGAGCAGCGTCAGCAACTAACCCTTCCCTCTATGCTCTCACCTCCGCAGCAAGGTTCCACATCTAAGTTTCAAACCCTCTGAAATATTAATCGCCACCAAAAAGGAAAACTTTTAATACACATGAAACAAGACCTGGCTACCGCTACCCATGTAGCGTTGCTCTCCATCACTCTGCTCCCTCTTTCTCTCTCTCTCACTGTGGTTCTCATGAATAATGAAGACCTATAGAATCCAGTGGATCAGATTGTCCCTGCAGTCGGATACAGCTCTCCTGTATTGATCAAATAAGACTCCTTAAATAATTAACAAGGACTTTGTCATGCAAATGAGTGGCCAGAGCAGCATGTGGGTCTCTGCGTGCTTTTGCGGCTGCTTCCTGAACACATTGGGAGTTTGGGGCGGAGGCTTATGTAGAGCGGCCTGTGAACAAGGCCCCCCTTGCTTGCTGGACACTCAAAAGTTTACATGCACTCAATAACATCATGAATCTGATGAGTTTTAGGCCTTTGAAATTATACTTAACCATTTTTTGTAGTATTTGTAGTTTTTATATAGTGGGAATGATATAAAACAACTAGCTTCAGTGAGTATAACATAGAAAACATAAAGTGCATGGACTATATTGTGAATCTTCTTGGGTAGTAGAGAGTTCTGCATAAGTTCTCTCTGGGTACTCTGACTTCCTGGCACAGTCCAAAGAAATCACTGTTAGGTTTTGTTTGTGCGTGGTTGGTTGTTTGTCTTTGTAATTTCCAACAAAATATCAGTGGTGTGTATGTTTACATTTGAGCAATTATGCATGCATACATTTGACAAATAACAGATTAATCTATCGCAGAAATCCACACTTAAATACAAATGTTTACCCAACTGTTACCTTTCAAATTGTTAAAGTTGTGTGTATTTATCTGGAAAAAGAAAGGTGCAAACACCTCACTAAAAGCCCAAATAATGTATGCGACATTTGGGCCCATGAAGAGTGCACACAAAAACTTTTCGGTATGTAATGAAGAACTTTATCTAGTTCTGAAATCTTCATCCATCCCTCATCAGAAGAGAAGGACAAACCCAACGGATTTTGTACCCATGCTGAAACCCCTGTTTGGAAACCACTGGAAAGAAGAAATAAGATAGCTTTCATTCTTTGTGCGTCTCAATTATCCGTGCTCTTGAAGAGTTCTAAAACAAACGAAACACTTAAAAAAGAAAATACGATTTGTGCCTCATTCTTCCAAGGACACTCTTTGTGGTGCAAATGTTTTTTGCAACAAACAGTTTGCTTTTATTCAAGCCCTCGTTTTTGTGTGTGATGCAAGAGGTTGTCTTCCCTTTTTTTTATTTGTTCCTTTATGTTGTTTGGAGTAAAATCAACAGCAATGCTTCCTAAAGCCACATTCCTCATCGTGTACTTTTTTTTTTTTTTTTTTTTGGGAGTCCTGGCCATGACTTTTGTTGTTACTGTTGTTTTTAGATTTCATTCTTGCAAGTTTGATTCACCGACAACAATATGCGTCTCAGTTTGAGTTTTCTTATCCTTTTATACTTGAAATATTGGTGAACACAAAAACTTTGACTTCTGCCCATTTAATCTACTTTCAATTCCATGGCAACAAGCACAATGTACTCTTTCAATCTTTTTTCTCATTATGCTAATTAAGACCAGCTCATAAGAATCACACCAATAAAGGCTCTTTTCTCCGTTTTGTTTGTGTTTCAGGCCACTTTGCCTTTGTGCTTCATTCCGCTCAATTAATCGCGATGTGTTATGAGCATAAACACAGGTGTAGCCCCCTTACCACTGACGCACTATTTGCCTATTGAATAATGTTAAAAGCTGATTTCATTCCAAATTAAATGTTAATTTCTCACTCCACAGAGAAGCTGCAATGCAGTTTATGTGAGTCTTATGTTAATATAGCTGCAGGGGTTTGCTTATATGCTACGTATTTGATGTGAATGCGTGCAGATGTCTGAGTTTCCTCTGGAAGTAAATATACCAACATGCCTTGTGTTTTTGTGTGATGTTGTGTTTCAGGGACTTTAAAGCCTACACAACTCCCCATGACCTCTCAGAAAGCTTCACAGGGCAACTTTTCCCACCGAGTCTCGTTTTTGCACTCTGCTTTGATCAGCAAAAATGATTTTTTTTTTTCTTCCCCTTCAGCTACAGTCTTTGTCATGTGCTGCTTCACAGTAGCCACATCTACATCGTGGATTGTTTCACTATTGAACATTTGATTTGAACTCCATCACAGTCCTGAAAGCTAGCAATGGCAATTTATTTGAGTTACTAACAATCGGCAAAACAGCGTGTTGTGAATGTCTCATTTGGCGCTTTCCAATTAATTATGCAAAATGAAATTAGCCCTTGGTCACTCTGGAGGAGCTACAAAGAACCACATGACATGTGGGGAAACCTTTCAACAGTACAACCAGCTGTGAGCTGCACATGCAAGTACTTTTGGGGACGATTCGTAATAAATGTCAAATAAAACCTTTAAGAGATTCTTTCTTTATTTGCAAAAACTGATGTAGGAGCCACAGTTGACACGTGCTAGAGTCAAAAATGACTATTTTGGAAGACCTGAAACACCTGAACACACAATTGCCACAATGAGACACGTCATGCTGACATTTGTGTTAAGCCACTGTTGACGGATGCACCAAAAGACAAAAATATTCTAAAAGAAAACACGTAAAACACAGCAAAAGATTTGAGGTTGGAGGAAAACGGCGCCAAGCAAACTGAGCTGCTGCACTTACAACTGGTACTAAGATTTGGTAACAATTTAGTATCTATAATGATCTATAAAGTGAAAAAGTGGTAGAGAGAAATCAAAGATCTAAAGATGCGGAACCAATTGCAGCAAAAAAGGAACGAATTGTACGTAATATTGACACAGAGACAGCTGGAGATTTTTCAGATATTTATTAGTAAAACCATGTTTCAGTTCGCATTCATTTCACCATTATATGCCACGTTTTGTTGGTTTTTTAACATAAATTCTAATAAAATACATACATTGCAAAAACATATTTAAGTTAAATGCACTTAGCTCATCTTTTAAACTCCCTTTGCTATGAGGTTTTTTCTTTGTTTGTTTTACATAGAAAGTAAGCATATTAGTACTCCAATGTTTAACTCTACTAATTGTAAATCATTCGGACTATTTTTAAGTTTGTAAGCATTTATTTAACTCTTGAAAGTTGACTTTACTTATAGTTTAAGGCAGGTTTTGAACTTTTGTTTCTTAAAAGACTACAAATGTTTTACGGGATTCAAATTTGAAGTTGTACTACATATACAGCCTCCATTTTTTTTTTTTACATGCCTGCATTTCCCCACTGTGCATAACCAAACGAGAGCAAAAACAAAACTGTACGGCAGATTTGGAGATTCTCATTGAATAAGGTTCCATTTTCTTTTCTTGTCTTACAGCTCATGGTGCTTGACTGGCTTTCAGTGTTACTTAACGGCCTCCAAAATAAGCTTCTTAGCTGGACAACCTTGGCTAATAACATGAAATTGGACTGGAAAGGGGCAGTTGACATTTACGTGGATTTTTATCAATAAGCATTGTCATCCCTGGATACCCCATGTTTAACAGCAACGGACCCTGATTTAATTACTCCTTTAGTCTCACGCATATCCACTGTCACTCACACACACCACAAATGTCAGATGGACGAGAAAGCGGGATTAGAGTGATGTAGGGTATTTTTTGTAAATGCCACATGCTTTGTCTTTTTCACAATGCGAGAATGGCCAACCGACATTTGGCAAGTTTTTTTTTTCGTTTTTTTTTTCTTTCATTTTTTATTCTTTTAATAAAGATGCTTCAATGTCAAAGTCACTCCATGTTCTTCAATTCAATAAAATGTCAATCAATAAAATGTGGCAAAAATGATCAACAATAAATTAGGCTTAGTTTTCACTGGTTCTTATTTCTCGTGGTCCATACGTGCTGGCAGACATGCGCTTCTTTGTTCACAACTGCAGAACCTCAATCAGTTTAGTGACTGAAATCGCTTACCTCCCATGTCTATTTACAACTCATGCATGCCAACGGGGACTAAAAGCATTCTCATTCCCCTCAGCTATTCTTAACATGCTCACTTGTTGGCTTTAGTACACAGATACACACACATACACAGACATATTCACTCAGGCCGCACCGGGGGAGGGCAGGAAAACTTTCCCCAAGCGCAGCGACATCTCCTCAGGACAGGAAAAGTAAATGAACGAGAGTGATTTGTGCGTAAGTGCAGAGGCAAACACACAGTGTGTTTTCCTGTAAAGCTTTTTTTTTTTTTTGTCAGCTCTGCAGGCTGTGAGAACACATGACCCATACAAATAGGAAGCCCCAGGGCTGCCTTCCTCTAATATGTTGCAGCTATCAGCAACAGATGACAGAGCTAGGAGGAGAGAAATGCATACAGAAACAAAAGGTAGGTCACCTTAGAAACAGCCGGACAAAATACAACCAAGGGTGAAAAATGATAAACAGGCAAAACGGAGTGGCATGCGCACTGTGGAAATATGTATATCGCCATAAGTTTGAGTTTGAATATGCTGAATGAAGGTCTGAATATTTGGAATGAATAGTCTGGATGTATTGCATAAAAGTTAATCTCACGTCAGCAAGTAAGTATGGCATTTTGATCAAATGTAGGACATATTCGTATGGGACTTCTAGTAAATGTTAGTTTCTTATAAAACGCTAACATATTGTTGTCTTTTCAAAAAATATTTTATTTCCTAAAGAGCTTTGATTCATCTATTTTTTTAGTTTTCCTGTAAATTAGAGCCTCCACAGGGAAACAGACAGATAATGCTATAGTTGTTTGAGTTAAAATCCACCTGCTTGAAAGTGACGCAAGGTTTTTCACACACACAAAAAAAATAAAACAAATTGCAAAGCTGTGAATTGTCATGACCTTAAAGAATTTATATTGAAAATCCACTGCACACTTTCCCTTTAACAGCATATGTACACCCGTTCATACATTAACTGAGACTTTTATGTACCCTTACCAGGGTTTAGCAGTGATTTTAGAAATTTAGATGCGTTTAAAAGTGACTGATGTAGTGAATATAAAAATAACTAAATCGGATCCGTAATGGCAAATCAAAGCAAAGAGGAAATATGGGAATGTTTAAAGACACTTAAATTACTTACACCTAAAAAATATTAATTAATAAAAATTCAACCAATTTTGGTTGTTGAAAAATCTTATTTACTAAGCAGTGCAGATTCTTACAAAATTACATCCGTGTCCTCATATCTACCAAGATTATGTCCCAGACGACTTTCGTTGCACATAATCAGCATTTGATAAACTACATGTACATATTGTTCACAATATATTCAATGTGTCAAACTTTATTCTTAGACTCTTTTCCACTTTAGCTAAACTTTTGTTATATATTTTAGAATAAATCATTCTACTATTTTGCCAGCTTTACATTTAAAACACTTCAGTGCCGCCAATAATTTATTACTTAATGCCCTTCTCACTCGAGGTTTTATAATTTTCAAAGCGTGCATTAACATAGCAGCAGAAAACGCTGAATCTGTTATTGAAGTGAACACCTCAACAAAACAATAACTTCAGCAAGATTTCTGATTAAACACAAACCTACAGTTATGATAATCATCCACATTACCCATAAGTCCTTGAGGTGACGCATGCCTTTTCCATACATCCACGTTAATGACAATGTGATAATCTCCTGAATTATCACAAAAAGTCACTTGCTTGCAAACCTTCTGAGTAGCACACAACTACAACTATCATACACTAAACCACATGTAAAAATTTAGTTGTTTTTTTCCAGTCTACTTCCATTTAATATCTGTGAACAAACTTTTTTTTCTTTCCATCTAGTTAAACAATGCAGTTCCACTTATTTATCTAATTATTTATAGACCTATTAAGGTTGCAAGTGATAGTGTTTGATTTTCCCTAAGCTTTTGGTGCATTCAATTTAACTGGCACAACTCGGATAATACAACTTTATAACTTCACCACAGATTTATTAAAATTCCACAGGAAGTCTACAAGGTTGTGTTGTGAGCCGGTTATTTTCTATTTCTACATAACCTGAGACAGAATATTCTACACTTAGCTTTCACTTCTGTTCTGGTAGCGCTGTAATTCACTGCTTCTCACCCACGTTGACTTTTGAGTGCATCCTCCTTGCCTTTGAAAGAGGGCTCTTTCACTTACAACTTAATTTTAATGTAGAAATTTTATTTTATTTTTTTCATTTATTTTTGAAAAAGCAAGGTTACAACTGTCTGGGAAAACTTTAATGAGAAAAGTTCAACAAATGGAGCTGGTGTTTTTTTTTTAAAGATTTTTGATTGATGAGAAATCATGTAAAAAGTCGCCATCTTACAAAAAGATGAAGCTCTTACTAGGATCTTTCTTCAGAAATGAAATTTTTTCCTTTCATGTCGCAGGCTACAAATATTTATTACTGACCGATGTTTCCCTATTGTCACTCACAATGGGGAAACTTCATTGTGAAGTTTCCCCATTGTTTATGGGGAAACAATGGGGAAAACTAAACAGTTATATAGTTTGCAAAAATATAAATGTTTGTAATGCAAATATTTATATTAATGTTTGCATTACATTAATATAAATTGGACATCCCTACATGTTTGCTGCCTGTCCCACTGTACACTGTTTTCATGTACAAAACCCCTCTCAGTAAAAAATAAAATAAAATAAAAAACTATACAAACATTCACTATTGATATGGAAGCAAGGAAATCATAATTTCCGTTCAATAAAGAATAAATACTGAACTGGGAAAGAAAGCTTTTAGTATTGGCACATGATACCAGGAGCAATTTTCAATTTGAATTGCATCTCCAAAATTTATTATCCCTGAATTAATTTGAAAGCCCAGTGGAAACCCTGTAGTCTAGGCTAAATATGTGCATGTGTTTATTAATGTTTCTCTGCAATGTATCTCTTAATTGTGTAATCTTTGGACGTTGACGGTTGCGGCTCTTTCGGAAAAAAAATAAACCCCGTGATCTCAATGGGTTACATAAACAAGACACAACAACTGTCCATTTCGTTTGGCAGCAAATTCTTTGATAAGACCAAAAGTGGAAGAAAAAAATAAATAAAATCTGACTCGTGATGGTGAAATGACCAACTCTTTGCTCCTCCACAGCCAGTGATTTGTTTATTTTTGCTGAAATGCTGTCGCAATAATCCATGGCAAATAATGGTTTTTGTAAATAATGCATTTGTTCTACCGTAAAGGCATCAATTATTAGCATTATTGGTCCCATTTTGGCCCTCAAAAATTTGATAACTCTTAAAATAAGTGTTTTTACTTAACTGCAATCCTGTCAATAAACTCCACATCAAATTACAATCTCTGAATCAGGCTCTAATTAAAGGCAGCTGGGAAGGTAAATACCACACTGATGAAGACTCGCAAGGCAGCAACGCTTGTTTATCATGCAGGTCAGGTGAGCATGTATTACTGGGTGATAAAAAGAGCAGAGTGGATGCATATAATAATCATATGTTATGAATAACAAAGAGGTGAGAGAGACCAATTAAGACAGGCAGGGAAATAAAGGCAGAATACGTAAACGAATTAACTCCGTGATTGACGGGAAGTTACAGAGCAGGAAAAGACGCAGCGGGGAGAAGCAAAGTGGGGTTGGCTTTGACTGACTAAAGGAGAGGAAGAGATGGTGCCTGAGACTTCGCTATGACAACCTTTTTTCAGAACTCAGCAAGCTCTTAAACGCACAGCTGAAATGTCAGCAACAGGAAGTTAGAGACTGGCTCATGCAAAGAGAGACACATCTGTACTGCACAGGCAATCCAAAGCATGCGCCAATAGAAAAGAAAACATGGTTCGACTAAATCAATATCTCAACTAAAGTATAATTCAGAGATAGTGCTATTAAAAAAGAAAAAAGACTTCATTATATCCAGCTAATCTTTTTCTTCCAAGCTTTCAGTAATCGATTAATTTTCTTTCAATGCAGCTAATGAGTACAGATTCGGTCTTATTTAACACATTAAGCCCAGTGCTTCTAAAATGATCAAACAGAATAATTACCACGACACTTGACTTTAATAAACCTAAGAGAAAATGATGATACAGGCATTTCCGCTCCAAGTTTACGTAGACGCCTGAATCTGTGTTTTTGTGCTGCGTGTGACAAAGGTAAGAAGCACCCCACCCGCTTGAGCACCTTTTAATGATTATTGATGAAGTTGCTCAGTTAAAGAGAAAAACAATTAAGACCCTGCCGGTACAAAGTCCGCACAACTAATGAGCACGAGCGTGCCCGGACCTGCTCGTCTTCGCGCTGCCGACTGCTGTGTTCGCCCTAATGGAGGCTGTACTTGTTTTAATCTCACCTGAATCCTTGAGGCGTAAGGTAGCTGTCACTGCCAATGTCTCTACAGGCGTTAAACCTACGGGGCTAAGGCAGCGGCAGATGGGCGGCGGGGACGTTACGAGTCCCTTTGACTGTGCAGCTCACTGGAGCCCAGGGTGGTGGCGTGCGCGGGCGGCTTTTGACATCTGCTGTTTACACGCGGGCGACCTAACCCTGACCCTCTCCCGCAGGCCTTTGGAGAAGCCGACGACATCATCAGTCTGCTTGCAGCAGAGTATCTGATGAATTTGTATGTTTTGCAGCGGCGTAATTTCGTCCAGGGCTCCCGTCTTCTCCGCATCCGTTTCCAAATCCCAAATGGAACAGCAAAAGTGTCGACACTCCCTTCAACATGTCACGTTTTTGTCTTAGTACCACCACAAGACAATATGATTGGTGACTCATGTGAATGACCATTACAAAGAAGTAAATAACTGTGAATTATAAGAGACATTAAACAATTGAAAATCTTAACTGTTGCATGCACGTAGCCCTGTCAAGATAACTCTTTTTGCTGGATGATAAATTGTCTCAGAAGTTATTGCGATAAACAATAATTTTGTTGCTTGGTGACCATTTTCAAGTCATATAATTGTAATGAGATAATAATAATGCAAGGACACATTCTCAAAGATCAATAAACTTTAAATTCTGGTGAGCATTTAACACTGGTTATGCAAGATAATTTAAGTATCCAAAATTTAAAAAAACTAAACGACAGGAACGTCAAGTAAAGTGAATTGCTAAGTGCCTGTAAACAAAATTATCCTTCAAAAAAGGGTCTAGTTGAGACCAATACGCCACACTGAAGACTTCTGCCATCTCGTTATTTTGTAGAAAGAATTCAAATAGTAAAAATAGCAAAGACGTTCAAGCCTGGAGTGGCTACAGAGCATCCGCGAACAGAAATGTTCAAGTCGTGCCAGAGACTCTCAGTTGAATTTGGGGTTGGACATTGACTGTGGCATTCTAACATAAATATGAGATGATCTAAATAATTTTGTTGTAGCTTTAATTTTATTTATATAGTTTTATTCCAGGATTGCCAAGAACTCTGGCCAGCTGCTCTGTTCCTGCTGAAGGAAAAGCATTACTACAGAGGGGAAGGTGTTTTCAGAGTGTTTTGCACTAATAACCTTCCATCACTCAGCTTTTCTTTTTGTTTTTTGTTATGCAGGCCTTATGTTTCATGTTGTTTTCATCCAAAACAGTCCCCTTCTCTCTAAAGTTGGCTTTTACTTGTCACTCTCTTGAAAAGTCCAAATTTGCGGAGAACACAAATAGCAGCTTCTCTGAATCTCTTGTTAGGTGTGGAGTTACGCCAGATTTTGCGTCGGATTTTATCCCTGGCTTGTCTTTTATCAGGCATTTTCTTTCCTCCACCTCGGAGGCCTCAAAGTAGCTACCAAACAAGTTATTTAGGGGTGTCAACATAAATGGGGCTGAGTTATTTTCATCATATTTCACAATGACACTTGAAATGAAATGCTCTGGAGAAGGTCTATCACATAACATTCCACCAAAAAGCACATTGAAGTTTGTGGTTTTAACATGACAAAACATTAGAAAGCCAAAGTGCTGAGCAGTTATTCCACCTCCTCTTACGACTTCCTTATTTCACTTTCTAGTGTTTCTAACCACTCAATAGTATCTGTACAATTTAGAGCATAACCACTGGTGGGCTGACCTCTCACACGACCAGCTGTTTCGCCCTCTTTCGTCTGTCTTCTTTCATCCTCCGTCTGATTTTCTTTACGCCCATCTGCATCCGGAAAATAGGGCAGGGAATGATGTGTCTGGAAACTAGCATGTGAGTCTTTGAAAAAAAATAAAATAAAATAAATATAGATGGTGAGTAATAGAGCTAGAGGGGCAGGCAAGAGAGAACAAACAGCATGGTCCTCCAAAGAGCAGTGTCTGAGAAACATTAGCTTTTCCTCTCTGTAGGTCTGTGTGACACATACACAACATCAGGCGTGTCTGGGGGATTAACAGGGCTCATATGTGGGATTCAAGCCACCCCACCATCCCCCCCAAAAACCGCCAACACACACGCACACATCCAGAGCAGGCAAAAATCCTCCGCTGGATTTGTGAACATCATTCCGTTTTTCTTAGAGTCCGCTCATTCCCTTCATTCTGAACCCCAATCTCATCTAGAAGAGGATTTGTGAGGGGCCGGGGGGTGAGGGGCGAATGTCGTCCCCTTCAACGCAACAAAATCCCAATCGGACCGAGAGCGGCCTTATTCCAAAAGCAGACGTCCATTAAACCGAGGTATTACTGTAATACATCTGTGAGACAACTCCATCTCTCGCCATCTCCCTCTGCCTCTGCCATTCAGGCTGAACATCAGTGGGAGTGATGCTATTAATATAGATTCCGCCACAGCATACAGATGTTTAATTTCTATGTATATCGGATTAAAATGTCTTCCAGCAAAAATCGTATATGTTTAAAAGTAATAATAATAACAATAATAATAATAAAAAGAAAACCTAGATTGGTTTATGATTAGGTTTTGCGTCTTGTTCGGGGCCTGGTGTTGGATTTTATTAACCAAATGAGTGTGTAATACGGTCTGTAGCCACTTTTAGCTGATGGGCTCAGGAGACAAGAGATTTTGGCTCCCGCCCCCCTCGTCCTCCCCTCTCCCCTGTGTCTGTCCTCCTCCCCAAAGACTCGATCCAATTACCAGCCTGGCACTGCTTGGCTCAGCACTGACTCTGCCAGCCTGTGTCAACCATATCTTTATATGTCTCCTATGAACTTCTCTTCTTTTTTTTTCTTTCTCTCCAGTCAGTCCACCTTTATCTTTGGCTTGCTTCTCGTTTATCCCAGTATGTGATGCTGTCATGCTCCATCAGCCTACAGCGGGGTGTTTTTTTTCCTCCCCCATCTCTCTGTTTTGCATCATGATGTTGTACGTGTATGCGTTTGTCATCTAGGCTCTAGGAGGGAGTTTCTGGCTGATTATAGAGATGATTTATAGGAGCATCCTGTTGGAGGAATTCCCTGATATCCTCTCAAATCACATTTTCTCTGATGCGTTGTCTACCGATGACTCTCGCACGCCACACGTACATTACAACATGCATGCACTGTGAATTTGCGTCGCTCACGAAAGCAAAAGTGGAGCTCAGGTGTTCACATCCGGCGTCTCAGCCGATTCGCACGAATGTCGATTCCAGACCGAGACTTTGAGGTAACCGACGTGGCATTTAGGAACCTCATAAGATCATATTATTGTTTTAAAAAAAAAACGGAGATGCACGGGGAAATCAACTCTACACTGGACAACGGCCGTTTCCATCGAACGTCTGTTTTGAAACGTCAAAAAAAGAAGAAAAAAAAAATCTTATTTTTTTCGATGAGTGAAGACATCATACAAAAGAGCTACCAGGTCACACTGACACCAACACGTTATTGTTGAAGAGAAGACTCGTCGAAATCATCTATTTTCACTGTAATGCGCTGATTAAAAATGAAATCAGATGAAGCACAAAAGTTGTAAGCAGCCTCTGGAAAGAAGAAAAGAAAAAAAAAACATATTTCGTTTGGGGGCATATCAGCTGCTCAGTCAGGCTCCCAGAAGGAGTTGGACATGAGCAGATAACAGGAGGCTGAACGCGTTTTATCCTTTTGGGACCCACTGGATTAGAGAATCTCAGTGAGATTCTACAATATCCAGAGGAGACACACACACACACACACACACACCCACACACACACACACACACACACACTGCTTTTAATAAAGCTAACCACAGTGATTATGGTCATCACTAATATGAAATGATGAAGGCAGCCTAAAATGTCAATTATGTAATCATTTTGTCTTGGTTTTGAATTAATAGTTAAGATTTTGCCAAGCTGCAGATCTGTGCAACGGTAACTGCTCTCTCAAACGCAGAGCGTGAAGTTTGGCTCTCATCCATATGTAAATAACTAAAATCTGACCAATAAAAAACCTTTTGTCTCTTAAAAGCACTATTATATAATTAAATAGCCAAATTATTATATATTAGAACGTGGAGATTTGTCTGAGTGTTATAGTTTACATAGTTACATAAAGTTTCTTTAAAGTGTGGCATTACATATTTTTAATACTGTGATTTTAAATTCTGCTCATTGTTCAAGGAAATTAAAATATTTCTTGCTGAAATGTGGTCTATTCAAGGGGAGAGGAAAAACATCACAACTATTTGTGTTCATTGTAAAATCGCATTCTCAATTACATCACAACTTCTTTACACAAGATAAAGTAATAGAAAACAACCAAAGAACAATTTTGTAATCTTGTGCCAAATGCAAATGACTTTTACTTAATCTTTCAGTGTCACTTTGCACTCAAAGTGAAATTTGAAAAATCATCCTATACTCGGGCGACCATCATAAATGGACTTTCTTCCAAAATAATTAGGTGGGAAAAAAAGAAAAGGCAAAACCAAAGCATGTGTACAGAAATGTCAAAATTCAGAATGTGTCATTGAGATGATACAACGATCTCTCTGCTTTGTAAGATCTTAAACATTTTCTAATTCTTCATCAACTAAAATTGTCTCAACTAGCAACAGAATAAGTTCACTAACATCACCTTTTGACAGTCACCGGACAGGAAATGGACAGAGAGAGTAGGGGGCAAGCATGCAGCAAATGCCTCAAGGTACATCTACACCACGCAGCAGCACGACTACAGCAGAAACTTAGTGGAAACCTCAGTATTCATATTATTTATACATATGTGTATATGTTCCTATTATCATGCAGTGTTGCCACAAAGAAAAAAAGCAACTGGCTTAATATAGCAGGTTAATAAAATTGAAGTCATTTTCAATTCAACAACCCAAATAAGCTACAGGTGAACAATGAGTCATGATGACAAATCCAAAAGAATCGCTGGACAGGGATCAGTTTTACAGAGAAATCCTAATTGTATTTACAGTATCTATTTACTCTACAGAAAATAGCCTACAGATTATTTTATCGCAGAACAAGTGAAACAGTAGTCAGTTTTCTATTGCTTGGCTCTGACTCTTACTCTGACCCGACAGTGTAAGATCTGAAGTTTTCTTTCTCCTCTTCCCTGAATGTATGAAAATGGAGACCTTGTGCTTTGTCGTTGCGAGTTTAGCAAACATCAGCTAACTGAGATAAAGGCTTGATGTAAAAAAAAAAAAAAAAAGGTCATTTATTGTAATTTCTTCAGTTGGATCCTAAACTAAATGACAAACTCTTTAGCAAAATGATTACATCACTGTACCCTGGGGCACATTTTCTTCTTTTATGGTTGATAATTCATAGTCTTTAAAAAAAAAAAGAACATTAGAGTCGCACAAAATCTGAACTGAAGACCAAATTTCCAACTCAGTTCAGATCATTTTTATCGCACCAATTCAAAACCAATGACAGCACAAGGCTAGTCCGAGAGCATCTAGAATCCATCTTGGTCCAAGTTAAAGTGTAATCAGTCTGATTTATTTCACAACACTACAACCACAGACCAAGATTCAGATCCAATTAAATGCAGGACATCTTCTATCTTATGATGTAATGTAGTAAATGTCCCATTAGGCCAGTTGATACAAATGTAGTCTGTGTAAGGAATGGGTCACTACTTTTGCAAGTATCATGAGCGACTTTGCGGAAACAAACTCTTAGATAATAATATATAAAAAAATGCTGTGAAATTAATCAGTAAAAACCTGAACAGCACATCTCTAAGTTCACCTCCATTACTTGCTCCCTTTTCCCTCACTTTTTAAACTGACTCACAACACAATCATTCAATCTTAAGCTCCAGAAAAATACTTCCTACATTTCACAGCCTAGTTTACTGAATCTGTGTTACATTTTAAAAAAAAAGTAAATCCTTGCACTTTTAATAACAAATATCTGAATTTGAAAGAAAAAGAAAAACAGCACTTCCTTTGAAGTAACTCTTTATTTGTTGTGATGCATATAGCTTCACTTACGTTTCCCACTTACAAGCATGTTAATGATCAAGCGCAACGCTACAGACTGCTGCATGTCTACGCTGTCTAACAAAGATTATGGGCAATTTAATTCAGATCCAAGAGGAATGTGCACTTAATTTAATCGACATGTTTCTGAACATTTCAAAACACACCAAAAAAAGAAAACAGGGATCTGTATTTAAAGTCTAATCTGTTCTCTTGCTATTCATTACCGAAACATCCCTGATACGAGTTAAATAGGCGTAGATCAGAGAGGTGCTCTGCTCTTTGCTGAAGGCCAACATATGCCCAGTGTTATGTTGCATTTGAAATCAGCTAGTGAATGCAAAAATCATGTGTTTGGTAGATAACATATAAAGATCTGTGCGTGCTTTTTAAATGTCCCCGGTTGCTTCAGGTAATTCGCTCCCCATTCGAAGAAACATTCAATACAATGAAGGTTTTTTTTTTCTCCCTCTCCTTTCATTTCTTTCTCAGACTCTTATCACCCTTTTTTAACCAGTCTGCAGAGAGCAGAGGAGAAAGGCCTTGAATAGTGATGAATGTGTGCCGTAATGCAACTTAAGTTCAGCTGAGAGATTCATTAACAAACTCTGATGTGTGTGTGTGTGTGTTTTTTTCCTTTCTTTTTCTCTTTCTTGGCCGCATCACTCTCAGCACAGGGGTTTTTTTGGCTGATGTTAAAAAACATTATCCTCTGTCAAGGTTACGCTTCCCCTCATTTCCCCCGATTCCTCTGTTTCTTCTTGAAAGTAATTGTTTTGCGCTATGGCTATGTGAGTTATTAGTTGGATCCTCTGGCAGGAGTGTGGGCTAAATGGAATGGTGTCAAGAGTCTGGCTGCCCTGCTGTGTGGGAGGATGACTGGGAGTTAAATAACAACAGCCAAGAGAAAGCAGTGCGTCTCTCCTTATTTTTATTTTTATTTTTTTCTGCTTTGTTTCGGATTACTTGTGAATTAGTACATGTGGCCATAACAGTTCCCCCCACTTTCTCTTTTTTTTCTCATTACAACTCTCGAACATTGGCTCAACCTCAGTCTAACGCCGGTGTTCCTGCTGCAACATAGACTTATTCTTGGTCCAGAGAAAGCGAGGCTCTTGTAAGTGTGAAGTTGTGTGTACCCGCGCGAAGTGGGATGCGCTGTGATGTTAAAGGAGAGATGTTTGCCGTGACAGCTGCAGTACCTGGAGGGTAGGAGAAGGATAAAACAGTGAGGTGCATAATTTCCGTATTTAGGCTGAGACACTGGGAGGAAAAAAGAAAAGGAAGAAGAAGAGCGCGGCGCAGAGGAGGAGGATAACAAGCATGCTAATTGAATGGAGATTAAAAACGAAGAAGAAATGAGTTAAGAGACATTCGTATGTCATCGGTACGTTTCATTGCTGGAAAATGCAATCCTCTCTTGGTGTGGAAACAAAGAATTTCGCAGCAGTCATGAGGCATAGTTACAGTGCCCTGGTAATAATGCAGCTTCAACTTTTTCAAATTATATCAGGTAGCAACCGCAAACTTTGATGTATTTTACTGGGATTTTAGGTGACGTACCAACACGAACCAGAGCAGAAGGAAATTTATCATTTTTAACTTTTTTTTACTTCAACAAATCTGGAAAGTGTGGTGTGTTTGTATCTAACCCTCTCTACTCTATTAGAGTATAAAATATAATCCAGTGCAACCAATTGCTCAATCTCATT
This sequence comes from Xiphophorus couchianus, assembly GCF_001444195.1. Lineage (NCBI taxonomy): Eukaryota > Metazoa > Chordata > Actinopteri > Cyprinodontiformes > Poeciliidae > Xiphophorus > Xiphophorus couchianus. Next base: position 23,063,867 of record NC_040250.1, on the reverse strand, counting down.
ATTAACACAGCTGTTCTGTAAAAAGCATCAAAGGTTTGTTGAAGTACAAAAAGTGATGAAATTGCATCATGAAGATCAAGTAACACAGCAAGAATAGGGTTGTGGGGAACTTTAAAGCAGACCTACATAATTAAAAAAAAATACCTACATGGAGCAAAAATAAGATCTAAATTCAACTTTTTATCCTGCATGCAAAGTGTGTGACAATGCACATCGCTACTATGCAACAGTGGTGGCAAAATCAGGATGAAAACCAGTTGGAGGTTGCAAAAGAGGCATGAATGTTCATCTTCCACCAACATAATGACCCCGAGATTTCAACAGAATGCTAAATCAAAGGATATTCACAGGTTAGAAAACTCTGCAGAAAAAAAAAAAAAACGGCCCAGTCAAAGTCAAGACTTGAAAGTCGAGGTTTATAATCAAACCAGCCTGATTGAGCTTTAAAAGCCGTAAAAAATGTACATTTCCAAAGTTGGTAGAGACATATTGTGACAGAATGACAACTTGTAGTGACAGGTGATTCTATAAAGTATCGCCTCACGAGGATCGACTACAAACGAAGGTCAAAGTTTTCAGATTTTACTTCTAAAAGGACTTGATAACCTAACCTTAGGCTATGTTTCCTCCCTCTTAATTAAGCACTGCTTTGTGTTGATCCAGCAGACAAAATCTCGATAAAACACATCAAAATTTTACAGAGTGTGCCGTAACACGACCCGCTATTCAAAGGGGTTTTAATACTTTAGGCGCCGCGTTAAACAGTATCGCGCGGCGTTGCAAAGATTTAGCATTGGCATTTCACTCACACGACTCATTAGAGAAAGTCCAGGACTCAAAGCTGACAAAGCGAACTAAATGTCCCTGTGTCTTTTGTTCCATATATTCCATTTCCTGCTTGCCTTGCCCACAATCCAATCTCAACCGATGACATTTCAGTGGCTCGACCAGGGTGTTTTATGCCCAGTGGCAGCTGGTCCGGCCCTCAGACACTATTCATCAGGAAGTATTGACTTAATGAAGAAAAATTGTAACAATATTCCCTGCTGGACCAGATTTCCTTAACGCATGACACTCTGTCCACGTAATGCGAAGCCGCGTCCTGATTTCTCCCTTCAAGCATCGAAACCGCACAAGGATCCGTTGATGCGTGCTACGCAGCTCCTCGTCTTCCCATGTCAGTGTCTGAATTGCTTGTGCAAAGAGAGCTGCCCTATTAAAAGCTACAGGAAAAAGCAGGCCGCCTTTGTCCCATTACTGCGCAGCGGAGCTGATGTTAGTGAAGCTGGCAGCCATGGATGACTGGGAGCCACCGAGGCCTTGGTCAGCTGACATTATCCTGCCTCTCAAATGTTATCCAGCCCTGCAGCAGTGTGTGTATGGGTGTGTTTTGCGTGTGTGTTGCATGTCCTTGTCCAAGTGCAGCTAAGGGATGGCATTGTGTCTGCAGGTAGACGAGAGGAAGGGAGAAGGAAACATGGAGACACAGAGAGTGTTGTAATGTGAGTGGATCTAAACTCTGATCCTCTTTTAGTTGGTGGAGTGTGTGTATGTGTGTGTGTGTGTGTGTGTGTGTGTGTTTGAGGGATACAATCAGGGTAAATATGACGTTTCAACAAAAGCTAAAGATTGAAAAGGATCAGCTCAAAGGCAGCGTGAGCCAAATAAAAAATGGGAAAACAACTCAGCTGTTTTCATCATATCTATGCATGTTTGGGTTTCGTGTTGCTGTCGCCAGGGTAAAAAGCCACATCTGGTGCCAGATTATACACAAGTATTCAGAACCGAAAAAGAATAAATAAATAAAAATCGCCAGAGGTATGTCGGGTCATCGACCATTAAAATTTTGCCACAGCTGTAACGCTAGAGGTCCGAACAGAGCAAAGAAGGAGCAGAGATTAGCTCCGTGCGCTTTACTGCGGGGATGAGGGCTGAAACCCTGGCGCATGGTCCAAATGGGTCAGCACCACAGAGCCAAAGCCCTCCTTAACCTGCTGGATCAGGGAATCAACCATACTTCACAGCTAAAGCAAAGAGCACACACGCACGCACACACACACCAACTCCCACGGACACAAACACTCGCACGCTTCGGAGATCCATCTCACAGTCACACCAGGTGTAGCCAATCATATCACTTTAAGCATTCCCTCCACGGCACTGATGCGAAAGTAAAAAAAAAAATCAAAATTAAAAAAAAAAACAGTTCACTGCATCATAGCAGTTGTAAAATAGCAATTGCCAAGCTTTATAGACTGAATGTCATAAAAACAAACATCAATTTCTTTAAGAAAAAGAGCAGTAATAGAGTGCACTTAATATTCTGCCTTACAGACTTGTTTATTTTCATGTGGACTGGAGCATTAGAGATGCCATTATAAGGCAGCTCAAATTGGCCCGCCGAGGCTCGGTCTAGCCCGTGTAACAAGCACCGTGGTTCTGAAACATTTATGCAACATCGCCCAACATTACAGCTTTTAGCATTTGCCACAGAGAGTTGTTTGGTCCCCGGAGACGATCGAGGATGCTGCGAACGCGCCGAAGTCGTTTCCTGTCAGTTACTTCTTTCCATCTCCAGCCGTGCGGAACCAAATGAAAGAACACAATTTAAACCCCATTCCCACCCCGAAAAAGCATCCATTAACTTGTTTGTGCTTTTTAGAGTTTATCACTAATTAATGCAGAATTAGCGCGCTGATTGTCCCCGATAACGTCTCATTGTCAGGAAGAGATTTTGAAAATAGTTCCATATCCAGCGAGCGACTGAATCCATCGAGTGAAACTCTTGCCTCGAGGAGAAAAATGAAGGCGTAACAGGCATATAATAATAGTCAGCAAACTGGAAGGTGCACAGACAGATGAGCTCAACCTTCAGATATTTACGTTTTAATTCTGTCATGTCATTTGAAGGGTCAAATTTTCATGCAACTTCAATGTATCTCAAAAGCAGAAAGCGGATTCACAAGTTTGAATTTAGTTCAGAATGTCTGGTTATATAATACGCAGCTGGATCACACACTTGCTGCAGTATGTCTATATTTAAAAATTATTAGATCGAATTTATTATGAGCCAATCTAGGAGTTCCAAAAAAAAATAAAAATAAATCACTTGTGGCTCCAGAGCCACAGGCTGTAGACTTTCCTATGGTTTGAGTTTGGACCAGACGGCTGAAACTTAGATGAAACTGGAACTTCCAACTTGACTAATTTCAAACCGGTTTGGGAACGAGGGCGACCGTAGCACAGCTCCCTTGCAAGAAGGTCATGGGTTCAAATAATAGAGCTTGTATGTTCTCCTGGTACCCCCACAGTACAAAACATGACTGGTAGGTTAATCGGCTTCTCTAAATTATATTTAAGTGTTAGCGTGAGAGTGCATGTATGGTTCATTGTCCTGTGTGTGTCTCTATCCATGGTGAACCTCACCTCTTGCACAGTAACTACTGGAAAAAGGCCTTGTGATGGACAATGGATGGATGGTTTTGGAATGGCTTTCCCAAAACACCCAGATTTGCAAACTAAGAAGTCTCTTTTATGCAACAAAACTAATTGAACTTAACTAATATTCTCTTAACTAATATTCTCAAATATTCAGGCTTATCTTGGCTACAGAATATATGTTTAGATTTGAGACTGGTTGTATCATTTTGACCATAAGTGGGCTGAAAGAAAACACCCCAAGTCTTTCATTTAAAGTTGCTTGTTCTGTGATCTTTCCATTCAGAGAACATAATGGAATAACAGATTTTCCCTTGAAATTTGCCAATAATGCCAAATGTGAACTTTTCACTGGAGCTGCAAGACTGGCTCAATGCATGTCATTATCATATACGACTTAAATGACAGTCAAAAAAAAAAAAAATTCAGAATTAGTTTTTATTACTTTCAAAGCATCCCTCAACCCCCCGTGGGTCAGAGTTTCCAAAGTTAAGCTCATTCAGTTTCCCAACAAACTTTCTTCTGAAATCCCAAACTGGTTTACCGTAATCTCACTTTGCTCAGGCAACAACAAAAACAAGCGCATTCCTCTAAACAGCACTGATGCCGGGCTGAATTTCTTTTGCCACTAATACACCAAAGATGTGCATAATGTTGGGTAAAAACAGGTTAGACAAGTGATAAATGCAGGAGGGGGATAAAGAAAAAAAACAACAAATTCCCAATTCAACCTCTATTTTTTGGGGGGTAGAAACATAAAAGAACCAATCCATTATCCGAGCACCACCCCCGCTGTGTTGATTCCCTTCAGCTATTAGCAGCTTAGGACACAAATAGATCACAGAAGATATTAAAAAGCAGCAGGAATCTAACAGTTTAAAAAGCCTGTTGTACGGAAGTAAAAAAAAAACAACAACAAAACAATATATGAATGAAGTAAAATTAGTCAATCCCTTTCATTTTAAAGGCCATTGGTAAGTTTTGGATAAAGTCTGGAGGTTTTTTTTTTTTTGCATTTGAGATGAGAATTAAGGAGGATTAAGAAAAAGAGGAGATATGACAAAAACAGGTCATTTCCCCCCCTTTTCTAGGCAAACATGACTCAAAGTAATCAAGAGCAATGTTTTAACCCTGCTGAGCCAGTAATATGAAATTCTAGGCTTAGACAGCAGCAGTGCAGAAGCCGGTGCAATAATAAAAACTCCGGAGAGAAATGCAATGTTGTTCATAAGAGTGCAAATGCACAGCTATATAGCAGGGATTGTTTTCAAAGCTGTGCCTTACAAATCCCAGACAGAGATTTGTGCTTGGAGGGGAATAAAACACTGCAAGAGGAAGAGCTGATATCGGTCGGTGCCGTCATTTAACTGACAGCAGCGCAGAAGTTGTACGACTCTTACATAGGTACAAATTTGACACTTGCCCTCAAAAGCATTTGATCTTTTAAACATCAATAATAAATATCTGAGGTTTAATATCGGCCAATACCGATCCGATAAAGAAAAACTGCTGAATTTACTTAAAAGTTGTTGGTTTTTTTATTGTTATTTTTAAACGCAGACACAAGTGCACTGAATTTACATATTTATTTGATAATCCTACACCAGTATGGTACACTTAAATACACCAAAAGCATTACTAGCTTGGTCAAATATCTTAAAACAGCACAGCTTTAATTTTTTCAGTCTGTGAAATCCAGAGTAAAACAGCCAGTATAAAATAAATAATAAGGAAACTGAAACTGACAAAAACAATAGGTTGATTAGCTTGGTCAAATACGTAAAAATAAACTGCAAGAAACCTCCTTTCAAATGGTTCAGAAAGTACAATTAGGAATTCTATGAAAGATATAAAAAATTAAAGCATAATACATGATATACATACGAGATGCACATTTTCAATGCGGGGACTCATAATGAGCTGCTATACACACACTATCCACGATGAAGAAGATAAACTGTTTTGTTCTTTTGGAGATACATTGTCCATACTGTAAGCACAGCACATCTATTGTCCTAGTAATTATTTAAGCCAAGCTATTAGCTGCATTTCCACTGACTGTATAATTACTCAAATTGGAATTATGGAAATAAATGTGCTTAATGGAAACATGTCAATTTTTGAAAAAAAAAAAAAAAAAAAACACTTTTTGATGAAAATTTGTTGGTTGTATCAAAAATTTGTGCGTTTCACAAGGCTGCTGTGGAAACGCTTTTATCACTTCCGGCTCCTGATCTGACTTCGCATTTTAGAAATCTGCTTTGTGGTTGGCACCATCCTTTGGCCCTCAGTGTTATTGTTTCAGCCGGTGCGCACGCGGCCACAAAAACGTGGCCATCTCACAAATGACTGCAGCGACGACTGGGGGGCAAGACACTAAAATGGACGTCTTTGCGGTCGAGCAGACGGCACAGAGGGCAGGGGATCGCCGCAGACAGAGAAAACTTAGAGGCCGCACAAGATTTGGCTCTTGGCAAGAAAATCACTTTCCAGCAGAGAATCGACATCGAAGGAACAATTATAGCTGCAACAGAATGGTTTAGATCAGAGTATGTGTATGTGATTGAACCAAGGTGGCTGAGTAAAAAAAATACACCACACTTTTCAGATTTATTTTCAAACTGAAAACCTTTTCTTCCACTTTACAATTACACACTACGAGATTATCTGAGAAGGAAAACAACATCCTGTTTTCTCTGTAAATTTTATGTTTCGCTCTTCATGTTTCGTAACCTTTAATTTCATTACTCCATTCATATCCTGTTTTCAACTCAGTTGACTGAGCTCCTTATTTTTATCAATTTTTCATTTTTTGGGGGGACCGGCGGGGGGATAAAAAGAATCCGTGTTGAGGAATAATAAAATGCGAGCAGTCATATTAAACATGAGGGAGTTTAAGTGATTACGTCGGTGCGCCTCCACAGCCCAAATCCACGAAAATCCACGCTGCTAAATCCATGAAAATAGCACAGTATGCGCATGTTTGTTCAAAGACGCCTTCTGAGTAGGAGCTCAAAGCCGTTTCTTTTCCTCTTGGTCAAAATTGGGTTGAAGCTCGCTCTCACATATCCGACACTGTCCTCACAGCAAATATTTGAAGTGAGTTCTGGGTTTTTTTTTCTTTTCTTTTCGCCAGACACATTTCCAATTTAGTGTCTAATCACGGAGCTGTCAGCATTTTAAGGGGAAGAGTCAGAGTACTGCCTGCTTCTCATGCAGGCTGTTTTGACAAGATCAACTTTGGTTTGACAACATGTCCCAGCTTTAATTTCACTCAGCCAATGATGCATTTCATTTTCTAAACCCTCAAGCATTCAGCGGCTGATAACATTAGAAGCTAAATCTTATTATTTCAGCAGGAATTTATTAATTGCGAGAAATATATCCTGTTGTGTGGACATATTTGTCCCGTCATCAGTAAGAGTTTAAATGTCTAATAAGAGGTGAGAGAGCCAGTTCGTTTTTCAAGGTGCTGTACTAGAAAAACAACAACAAAAACGCATTAAATTCCTGCTTTTGCAGGAAACAGCAGGGTAATTAATTGTTTATTAAGCACATAATCTGGACAGAGCATCACTGCCTTTCTAAACAAATAACATAAATTAGCACAGTAATGATTTAGCCGCACAATTATTTCAAATGCCGCGACAGATTGCCTAATTAGTCACTTTATATTACTCGTATCTTTATACAGGGGAAACCCCGATTTCACTGACCTGCACAATCAGCTAAACTGCAGCCTGCATTAACTGGTGGCTGAGGGTTTACAACAGGTATTGCAGCGGATCAGTTTATTTCATCTTGTAAACTGTGCGGATGGGCTTGCAAATTCAATTCTTGTTCAGCTTAGTCGACTTAAATCCAAACTGATTCGGTCAGCATTTTCCTGAAGCCCAAGCGAGCCGTGTGGATGAGTTAATTAAGCAGAGGTCCGACTGAAATGGAAACACTCCAGACAGAACGACTCAAGCAATCCGACATCAAAATGCTAAAAGTAGCTAGTGCACGGTTTGTCTATGCTAGGAAGTTGCATTAAACAAGACATCAACAGTTGTCAAGTTGGTAGAATTTTCTTAAGGCCTTCGTTTGTTAGTCATTATTTGTGCGACTTCTTTTCAGCAGCCTGACATGAACCGACGCATGATCAAAAATTTCACACAGATTTAAAAATGTACTGTAGGCCACAGGCTGGGACACAAACATCCGTGCTTGTGTAACTTGTTGATGATTTTTGTTTAGAAAGATAATGTTGTACAGCCATCACAGGTATGACTTAATAATAATAAAAAAGGAAAATATCATGAAAAAGCCAAGTATTTTTGTTACCAAATCCAGAGTGAAATATTTCAAGCCTTTATTTCTTGTAATTGTAATAAATTATGGCTTAACACAAAACAAATGCACCGAATTTAGTGTTACGCAAGATTTAAAAAGAAGGAATATTTTTAAACAAGAAACGGCAGATTTTGAAGTATGTTCATTTCTATACACTCGATACTTGGCTGAGTGAAGCTTTTCCAAAACCTTGAATGAATTTTGTTGAACGTTGCTCGAGGTTGTGGTTATCCTCGTTAATGACGTACCTTTCACTACCACACTTTGTACTTCCACTCAACTTTCCTTGAATATACTTGGATACAGCCCTCAGTGGACAACTAGCTCATTTAGCAATGACCTTTTGTAGTTTCTCCTACTTGTGGAAGGTTTCTCGATTGTCTTCAAACCGTCTGTCGAGTCAGGAGTCATCCCCATGAATGTGACCCAGACTGAAATACCATTTCGGTTAGTCTTTCAGGTGTTTCCAGTTGATCAGCTGATGCCACGAGTTTACAAACTTTTTCCACAATATAAAAATTTTCTGAGACACTGAAATTTGGGTTTTTGTTGCTTGTAAGTCATAGTTATGAAAACTACAAGAAACAAAGGTTTGACATATTTCACTGTTTTAATAAATTTATGCATCACAAAACTTTCACTTTCGAAAATTAATGATAAAAAAAACATTCTACTTTTTCACAATATTCCATTTCTTGAGATTTTTGCTGTACAGTTTTAATTATTTCCAAAAAGACATCGTCTCCTGACTAGTCTCTCAAGTTTCATGGTAAATATTATAGAGCTGCACAATATATAAAATTGCAATCTTTATCGTTATATCAATATTTGCAACATTGCAATGGCAGAGAAAATCTTAGAAGCAAAATCTGATGGAATCCTGTAACAGTTTCATTGCCCTTGGTGCCTATAAATATAAATCTTTTGTGATCGTGACGCAAAAGCTCAAATAAGAGGGGTGGGAAACTGGTGGAGAAAAAAAATAGAAATGCATCAGAAACCAGCCGCTGAGTCATGATCAATATTGTCATCACAATATTCAACAATAGCAACACAATTACGTTTCTCTTGCAACTCTGGTGCAGTCTTAAGAAATACTTACTGCTTTTTTGGGGTTTTTTTTTTTGCTTCCAGAACACGATAAAGCATAAAAGGTGGATAATAAATGAAAGAATATACGTATATAGGGCGCTGTATATGAGAAGCGCTACCCATAAATGGTTGATAACAAAGCTGATCATTTAGGACCTGAATTTCATGTCTTTTAATGTTTGTGGTCACCGCATACAGTAACAAATGAGAGAAATAATAAGAAAACATGAATTCTAATAAACATCTTTAGGCTCAACATGCATGCTGATATCGTTTTTATGATATAATACAGATGAAAAATCGAGACTTTGCAACAGTTCAGAGCAGGACAGCGGGAATGGTTTGGATATCATTGCACGTGCATTTCTCACACGCACGCCCCCGCACGCACACACACATCTCTCACAACTAAAAATAAATCTGCACAAACACACAAAAGCATGTCTCAGAGGGCTCATTCAAGCAGAAGCACAATATTATCCTTACATCAACATGTTTCATAATGGTTCACATGTGAGTATGGAGGCCGTCATGCATAAACAGTGCAGACAGGTCATCTCTCCACGCGCACGTCGGCTTGAGGTCGGTGTTACAGATCAGAAATGCACACAGAGTATTGAACCATTGTTCAGCTGAACTGCTGTGTTGCAGATGAGGAGTTTCACCTGAGATGGGTAATAGGATGGGATTTCACAATAAATGACATCGCCATCGTTCATCCCCCTAAAACGGCTCTCTTCTGCTCTCGCAAATGTTTGCGTTAGATAATCGACTCTGCTTTTGTTAACAACTGAGCAGGATAAAGGGCGAAGTTCTGAAGGGAGGGATCTCTATAAGTAGCCGAGCATGTCAAATAATGTTTAGGCAGACATAATTCTGCACAGCATACCGAAATGAAATGCATTTGCTTTATTTTTTTTCATTTTTGGCAAAAACTGCAGTAGTTGTCTTATTAAATAAGAAAATTAATGGCGAGGAAAAGCTTGTCTGTAAGTGTGAAAGTATACATTTCCTAGCCATCTTAGGGAAAAGCTTTGCAAAATAAAGCGGAAAAGATTACATGCAGAAGTAACAAACAATATGATCACAATCTGGTTGAGTAGCTTGCAGTTTCATGACAGATTCTACTGAACTTTACAGGAGATAAAGTTCTTGCATCATTAAAATACGCTTATTTAAGTTATTGATACGTTTTCGCTCATAATTTTTTTTTTGGCTTAAGAACATTAGCTAAACTTTAGTAGTAATTATATTATTCAAAAATGTTTGCATCGTTAGGAATTTAATTGATAAAATAGGAGGTCATTCTTGAATTTTTTGACAATGTTAAAGCTGTAAAAATAGACAAAGTGTGACAAAGTTTGCTCATCTGGCTTAAATAAAATCGTGCTTAAGCATGAGAACAAAGAGCCAAGACCATTCATTGTTTGTCAGATTATAACACAGGGAGGAAATTATTGTCATGATCTCCATAAAGGTATCAGTTTGACTCTTGCCACACTTAAAAAGAGGAATCCAATCATCTTACACGGTAAATTTACAATTTGACTTCACCACGCACTAAATTATCTATGGCACTTTGCTGGCAACAAAATTGTACCATTTTAGTTTAGGCAAGTGATTTTAACGTAATGGTCCAATTGATGTAAGGTGATATACAATCGTATTACAGCCTGTATTTAGAAAAAAAGGGAAATCAGTTTTGCCATCTGTAACAACTGGTTTTGTCAAGGCTGCTAAAAACGTAAGCTAAATGCTTTCGGCTGTGATAATGACAAATCACAGCAGTTCTTCATAATTTATGCTCATAAAATCAAAAACAGCTCGTGGATAATATTCCATGACTGCAAAATTTGTGTTTTTTTGTGTAGATATTTTCCAATTTTCTCATCACACATTCCAGTGATGTGGTTGCTTTTACTGTAAGCCTTTAATATTAAGATGACTGAATCATAGAGTTACACGTTTAGTAACTCTTCACACTGTCACTTTAAATAGAACGTTACCAGTCTTAATTCCCCGTTATCAGTCACATTGAAATGACTGAAGAAACTATAAATAAAATGGCCGCATCTTTCTGTAGGAAGGAGGTTAAAGTTGGTGGGTGGAGCTAACTACAGGACAGAGAGTGCAAAACACTAAAGACTGTGACAGAGAACCCACAACCAGTGGGTGAACAACCCTAAACATACCGCCAGTGCCACAATGAAATTGTTTTTTAATGAATATCTTCATGTGATAGAATGGCCTAGTCAAAGTCCAGAACTAATTCCAATTGAATTGTGGCAAGACTTCTTGAAAATCAACGTTCACGGACATCCGAACCGACTGAGCCATTTTACGAAGAATGGTGCCGAACCCCGATTCATTACGCTGAATTTTGCAATGAGACGAGGCTGTGTAAGAGCAGGAGGAGAGAAAACATAGGAACCCAAATTACAGCCGGCTGCGAATGCTCCCTATCACAATAAATGAATTCATTTAACAAGGACGTGTTCAGCCACCCTCTGTGCTTCGATGAGTTTAACTATAGAACAATTTGTTGAAGTGTTTTCAAGTAACACAGCTTCAGATGCAGCTTGTGGTATTTAGACTCTACATCATTTCGCGGCGCTGGCCCGGGACTGACAAAAGAAGCATTTTGTACCTTTTGCAGAGCACCTGCATGTGCACACGTCTGTGCACAAACCCAGCTGTAGCATACAGATAGGGTCTGTCCCTTTCTTCCTCCGTGCTTATTAAGACATTGAAGCTTTTAGCACCTAGCAGCACTAATCCTATAGCCTTATGCTCACTGATACCAGAGCCAAATGGCCTTTCACAGAGGTTCTCTCAATCTCTGTATCCCCCTTCCTCTCTCTCTCTCTCTTTTCTGCTCCGTCTCTCTATGCGAGTGAAGCATCTGTGACTGTTTGTGATGAATGGACAAGCCGAAAGAGGAGTAAATGTGAGACACTGCACCACCGAAGCCAATGAGGAGGGGTTTAAGTGAGGGGGGTGGGGGAAGACGAGGTAAAAAGGGGCAGACAGAGAATGAAAGAGGCAAACACTAAGAGAGGGATGTCAGGAAAGGGATACAGGGTTACAGATGCACACGGATGGCATACAAAAGCACTTACATGCACTCTGCCCCTGTATTTACGTCCTGCATGCAGATTGTCCGCGCGCTCGCACCTTTGTGTGTTTGTGTCGCTGCGCGCCCTACGCCATGTGAGCGTGGACGCGTGTGCAAGACCGAGGTAGGTTAAACTTGTACTCGTGAAGTGTTCCCAGAAGAGATTAATCATCCCGTGCTGGAATGCTGCATCTCGGTCATAAATCATCACCTGACCTCTCCCTCTCTGTCTCTCTCTCTTTTCTCTCTGCCACACAGAGAGAGGGAGAGGTAGGTGTGTGTGTGTGTGTGTGTGTGTGTGTGTGAGGAGGGTGGGGGATGGGGTGGGAGTGAGGGGGTGTGAACGTCGGGGTAAAAGAAGTGTCATTGAGGATCTGCAGCAAACAAACAGCCTTGACAAAAAGCACAAACGGAAGGAAATTATCACGTTAGTTTCCTCTCTGGATCCAAAGTTGTAAAAACCGATTGAAGGGTAAAAGAAAAAAACTAATTAAAAATGTTTCAAACACAAAGATCTCTGATTTAGATGAGCAAAAATTAAAAAAGAAAAAGATACTTGGACACAAACAAATGACTTTAGCTTTCAGCAGAATCAACAGTTTCTAAAGTTTGATGCTTCCAGATGCTAAATCCCACCAACCAAAGCAATGCTTCATTTCAATGACTACTTCATGTTTGATTGGATTAGCTCTAAGAACAGTCACAAGGTCACTGGCTAAATTATATCTTCAAATTATCTGCACTTTGGATATTTTTTTTTGTGTGAACTTCAGCTATTTAATTAGTATTAAAGCTCTAAATGATGAAGAGCCTCAAGATCATTCTAAATGAAGGATGGTTAAAACCCAAACAGACATTCAGGACGTTCTCAGGCTTTAAGTAAAACACCATCCTTTACACCTAAGCTACAGATCAAAAACCTGAGGACAAAGACAGGCTAATCGAAGCTGGAAACATATACAAACAACATCTATGTGTCATGATATGAAATAAATGTCAGCTATGTTCTTCAGAAACTGCTTTTATGAATAGGTTATATATACGTTCAAATATAAGGTTCTAAAAAGCCATGCAGATTATTTTAAAATCTGTGTGTGGCATGGTGACTTCATTTTGTTTATCTAAAATTACAGCTGAAGCCAGCGCTCGGGCTATACATCTCATTCTGTGCATAAGAAGAGCGAAGATCGCCTGATTTTCTCTTCTTGACGGATCCGATGGACATGATGGTGACTGCAGCGGCGCTGCTCATGGCGTCTCGGTTGTATTTAAAGACGCTCCCTTGGATACGGAAAAGCAACTGGACAGACTTGGCTGTTCTTCCTTGTTACAACCCATTCGTCAGACTGCATGTGTGATCTCAGAGTATTGACCCCCATTGTCAGAAGCTTCATTTTCTTTATAACCACTTTGCCATCAACAGGCTGCAGCCATTCCCTAAATAACTCATCTCCCATTCACTTTGGCTGAAATTTGCATTTACCCATTTTCTCTGCTGCTCGTGTTTTTGCGATTTCCCGCCAACGTGCTCTACCAAAAATGATTCAGTGTATTATGCAAATTTACATTCCTGGCAATAATTTATCAATTCCCCAGTGAGGGAGTCTGGCTGAACAATTCAGAAAAGCTGAACTCATTGCATTTTCTTTTGAAAACTAACAACAATTTTTGAATGTCACTGAGAATCAGATTTAATGCTTTTTAATGCCATTTATGGCCTTAAATTTGACCATAATTTTTTTATGCCTTTTAATGCACTGCAGAAACCCTGTGAATAACAATTAATAATAAATGAGCTAAATGAAGGAACACATGTGGATGCATTTCAGGGTAAAACCTTAAACACATTGTCTCCTCCTCTAACATGGTAAAAAAATATATCTAAAGAAATCAATCAAGACATCGAGAAGAGAATTGCGGACTTCCACAAACTTTGTTCAATCTTGGGTAAAATTTCAAGATGCCTGAATGCGTTCAAACAATTGTAGGCAAGTATTAACAGCATGGAATGCCAAGTCATATGTTTCAGGAAAGAGAGATGTGACAAATATAAAGGTGTCCCTATTCTAATAAAATGTATAGGCTTTGTGAGGATGCTGGCAATAACAGCAGTGGAAAATGACATAAAATCTCTGGACTGGCACAGACTGAAAGGCCGCTCAGAATAAAAGTAGCAATTACTGCAAAAGCAAATAAATAAATATCTAGTTTCCACTGCTTGCTTTCATTTCATATTAGCTTGTAAATATTTTGATATTAGGAAAGTGCAACAGGAAAAAAAGAGAAAAAGTTTTTAAGTGCTTGGTTCTCTGTCCGACTTTTACACTAGAAAAGATCCTTGCGCTCATTGTCCATTCCTGCTTCTAGCTGCAGGGTCAAGAGGTAGGTGGGCTAATGTTCATCTCCAGACGTCACTGGGCGATTGGAGTTGAAAATGGAAAACATGTCACACTTTTCCAGGTTTTTCTTTGTAAAAAAAAATAATAATAAATTATAAAACAAACAAAAAAAAAATCATGTATTATTCATCTTCCACTCCACAATTCAACTGGACTCTTTGTTGCTCTTTCAAGTTTTTAATACTTTTGCAAAGCATTGTATGTTTTATTTAAGCCACAAAGAGACACTGACCTAAATTTTGGTTCGTCTTTGCACAGTACTAAGAAGTAAAATATTGCCAAACCCTAATTGCACCACAGTAGAAATCCCACGGTGTGTTATTGAAGGACTTTATTATTAACAGTAACATATGCCCGCTCTTGCTAGGTAGTGACTTGCTAACTCACAGCTTCTTGGCAGGAACAGTTGTTTGGGAAATCTAGGTTTCCAGCTGCTCCTCAAACGCTTCAGTCTGGACTTCAGCCAAAACAGGCATGTGAACAAACGTTTGCATGAAACCTTTACATCCGTCCTCTGCGAAAGAACAGGAGGCTCATTGGACATCAATGCTAAACTGTGCATGTAACAAAGGAGACATAAGAGGGAGAGTGAGAGGAGGGGGAACCTTTACCTGGTTATGTTCAAGAACAGGAAATTGATTCTTTAATATTAAAAATTCAACAGCTGAGTTTCATTACTTTCTGAACCTATTCCCTTTCCCTGGTGGAGTGGGAAAATATCACAGTTTATTAAATTACTCCACTGAAAAGTCTCCGGGGATGCCATCTTAACTCGCGTCCTCTTTCACAAGGCCATTTTAGGCTGTAACTAGACATGTCTACTTAGAAAGAGAGGCAGAAAGGGAAAGAGAGAGCAGATAAGCCACTGAGGAAGAGAAGCCACTTTCTATATGCTGATTACATCGGCTGCCACTAAGAGTTTGAGTTATTCTGTTGGTTAGGAAATGCATGGAATCAAACGGTACCACAAATAAAAGTTAGATGAATACTGTAAATGGTGAAAGTCACAGTAATTCCACACCAGCAAAGAGAAGTCTCTGTGTGTGTGTGTGTGTGTGAACGTACCCAAGTCTGGATGCCTATGCATCCTCCACGATTCAGTTTTGCAGCAAATTTTTACGGAAAACAGCCTGAGAGCACCCTTAACAACGAACAAGCGTAACTGCTACAAAGGATGAATAATTGTCATTAGCAGCTGTTCTGACCCCACTTCTGTTGCTGAAGAGCTAAAGGTTCAGGACTTGGTTCTAAAAATCTGTCCAACGACCAGGAAGGCTCAACAAGCCGCATCTTCCTCGACTGTAGATGAGAAAATGCCCACGTCTCATTGCATCCCTCGGGAAAGGGATGAATAAAAATGTCTTTAAAAAAAGAGATGTTGCTTCCCTCATCGTACTGACAGGAAGTGTGACGCTTCAACTGTGGCAAAAACAGAGCTCATGAATTTATGATCTATAAAGCTTTGATCTGCCCATTTTTTCCCCTTGCAGCTACCCTGCTGTGTCATTTATATCAGAGTGCAATGCATATGCAAGACCCGTACAATACGGTTTAATATTTACATCTTGTATAGGCAATTAACATTTTTAGCACTGCAAGCAATGGACATTAAAAAGCAACACCCAATCACTGTCATCCCAAATCTGGTCATTTGAAACTTGGCTATACTTGGTTCAGCCTTCCTGTTATCTACTTGCTCTCTCAAAGTCTAGATAAAACAGGTCAAGGCATGTTTTGACCTGTTCAAGACATTCAGTTTATTTTTAATTATCTTTTTTTACATCCCTGAGTAACGGCGTCTACAACACGGAAGGTTCTGGTGAGAGCTACTTGGTGACACATTTACCACTGACAGGAAAAAGATCAGACTTTGTAGTTTCTTGCTAAACATTCATCAGTCAAATCTGATCACAATAGGCACACTCCAGTCAACAGTCATTTTTTCGATGCAGCTATTTTCAAAATGATACAATTAGCTGATAGATGCATAACTGCGCTGAAGTAAAAATGTCTCAATGCATTAACAAAATACAACGTCACAGATGACAACCTCTCCTTCTGTTTGCCGATTGGCCCTGGTGAAATTGTAGGAATCTACTTCAATGGGAGAAAGGACAGACTGAGCTGTGAGGAGAGATTTGAAACTAGCAGAATTGCACAGGAAGGCAATGGCCAGGAGCTAACTCGTATCCCATATCACTTTTTTGGCTGAAATGTTTGCGTTTCCTGCGCGTGAAACTCTCGGATAATGCAATCTCCTGTAGTTTCTTTGAAGTGTGACACTTCTTTTGTCCTTAAATTGTTCACTTTCGTAATTATTTTACATGGTTTAATGGCCAGATACAAGAACTCGACAGAAAATTTGCACACAAAAGCAATAAGACATCTGAAAGAGCTTAGCAGAAAGGGGATACTAATAGCTTAAGAGGACTTTAAATGATTACAAGAAAGTCTGTCTCTTTTAAAGATATTTAAGAAAATTAGACAGGATTTAAACTCTGAACATCACAATAGTATTTACTGAATTTAAACATATGGCCTACAGAGAGGTTCCTACCCTCTATTCAGAAGCATATTTTCTACTTATAAAAGGCATGTGATTTAAAAACTCCACTTTTCTCAGCTTAGGTTTTGTCAAGAAGCTCATATCAAAGCGCCATGAGCCCATGAGGAGGCTGAGTTAAAACCAGTCGGTCAGCTGTCAGACAGAAGAAGTAAATATCATCCTGCTCTACCATCACTTCCAACACAAATACCCACAGGATCCATGGGTATAGTAATCCAAGATGAAGGGTGCGCTCTACGAGCGTCACTTTCTCTAAAGCAAAGCTAATACACACTCATATCAGAACGTTAAACCTCAGTGGTCGTTTGAGCAACACAAGCCCCCCTTCAAAGAAAAATATGCAGCCATCAAAGGTCACAAGAGGGTGTGTGTGTGTGTGTGTGTGTGTGTGTGTGAGAGAGGAGGGAAGGAGGACAGACTGGAGACAAGTTTGTTGCTTTCAGACTTCAGAAACTGTTTAGGAAAATACCAGAAAGTGACTTATTCAGAACAATGCAGAAAAATGTGAAATCGTTCTTCTTCGAGCTTCAGATCCAACGTTGGTTATTGTGTCTAGTTTCCTTCCTACCACTATGTGTCCTGGCAGGCTTTCTGAGCAACATTGTTTCAAGCGATAAAAAACAAAAAATATGCAACCAAAGCTCCTCTATAATGTTGATTTGTTACATTTTTAATTTAAAGTGATCATCATTTTTACATAAAAAGTCATTTAATGTTTTTTTTTTTAGGTAATTACAATGAAGCCCCAGAGTATTCGCCGCCCTGACAGATTTAGATTTAAATACATCTTTTGATTTGACGAGCATGTGTTACAGTGGCCCAACCAAATCCCTGACTTCAAGCCAACAGAAAATTTGTGAAGTGAGCAAATGGAGGCCGTCCAACCTCGAAGACTTTGAGCTTATTTCAGTGGGAGGATGTTCAAAAATACCAGAGGAAATAGAGAGCCTCAGCAATTAATCGTATTCCTGTAATGCCAATCAATGTTTTTCATACTAATTATTGAGACATGTATAACTATGCATATATATTTTAAATCTCCATGAAAGTAGATAATTGTTTTTTCCCCAAAATCAATACCAGCTCTGAATGAAAATGGCTTCAGATTCAAAATCTGGCAGGACTATGAGCTGCTGAGGGCTCAGCTGTACATGCGGCAACAAATCATTAGCTTCAAATATTCCAGGCCATATATTGTGGTATTGCTCATCTAACTCTATAGATATCCTAAAACTCCCCATATATCCTTAAAGAAAACTTTCTAATTCTGCCCTTTTATTTATTAAAATAAATGTGAGTTTTACTATCTAATACAGTTTTCCACTATGTTATAGTATGCCTAATTCTGTGCAGAGTAGAAGTATACATGATTTTATATGTTAAATTAGATTTTAATGAGACAAAGACATTTAAAAAAAACTGAAATAGCTTGCTAGCTTGGAAAGCAGGTGGCATCTTTATCACTAGCTGCTAACAGTCAGCCTGCTGATGTGTTCTCACAGTGCTACTATCATTTCATCACACAGTTTAAAAGAGCTGGAAGCTTCTTAATGCTTTTCCTAAACAGTGTTGTTAGGTAACCTGATACACTTACTGGCTGATCTACACAACCTTAGGAACTGCTTAATTTGTACACTTCAACCCAACTTGGATAAAGACTTGACTTTTGATGATTGACATTTAACTGTTGTTAGTTTTTTTTTGGCGATGCGCTTTGGAACATATGTTTGCTATTGAAACAAACTTTTATTTTACTTGTTTAAACAATAGTCTCGTTAACATAAAGTTGAGGCTCGAAGGCCTCACCTTCACCTTCAGGATCCATGATAGTAGCTTAAAACTACTTTTGCTTGATGGACTCGGATGCTGACCACAAACGACAGAACTACACAACAAACTTAACTTTGACAAGGATTATCGTGCCGTTTTAATCGTATGGGATCCTCCTTAACAATGAACCAATGTCTATGATATAAATGATTTGCCCAGTGATCAATAGGTTCTTGTAATTCTAGGCTTCTTAATCCCCACAGGATGCTGTTCCTGAAAATGCCCCGGCAAGCCGTCTTAAAAGAGAAAAATTATGATTGAAATGTTGAAATCTGACACAGGGGGAGTCTCGGATCAAACAGAGAAGTAGACAGATGGGACACGGAAATGAAAGGGGGTTGGGGGAGTGATACACCGAGGCACAAGTGGTTATCTGATCTGCATTACAGGCCATCCCAATAAAAACCTTTTCTTGACACTGTTGCGTGTCATGCTCTCCAAAATCTGCTCTCAAGGAGTTCAGAATGTATATCATTTTACTATCCTGAAGCAATATTACTGCAGGATTTTCTCTCTTCTTTTTCTATCTGGATGTGGATTTATGACACTGGGTTGATTGTATATCTGGCTCAAGAAAACCCTGAGCTTGTGAAAAGCTGTGTAGGTGGTGGGCAGACTGAGTGGCCTTTAATAGAGCTGTGCCGCTCAGTTTAATACTTTTTATTTAACGTCGTATCCTGGCAATAATAGAAGCTGTATAAACAGTATTAGACTCTTTCGCTTTCGCTCAACTCGCTCCCTTTTTATTTGTTTTTAAAGGTCAGTGTTCTTTGTTAATTAGCAGTGACAATAAGTTGGGTTTTTTTCTACATGTTTCACTATCTAACCTTTTGTTTGAAATGGTGAAATGCTAATCTACTGAGCGACTGCAGTGTGCCGGATGTGTAGAGAAATGTTTGGCTCCAAGTGAAAGCCTTAAAACAGACATAACCTCTCACTGAAAAAAGTAGTTTGAGTCAATTCAATCTACTGGAGAACAAATTGCATGATTAAAGATATTCATTTTTTAACAAAATCAACCCAGGACTTATGTTTACATTGCCACTAAGCACAATGAGCCGAGCAATTTCTAAAGCCCACATTTGTGCAACTGCCAAAAAGCTTGGGGTTTAACAAGTCTTCCTAGAGAAATTGTGATGCTGTGGGCAAAGCAGCATAGGAACGGGGGGGCTCCAAGTTTTTTTTCCTTCTGAATTTATGTATTCAAAAAAATGTTCCTTTGTAAAATTTTGAAATTATGAGACATTTTTGTTCAAGCTGCATCTTTAAAATGATGTTCAAAGTAGCAGGCATACAAGATAAAATTCACATTTAAAAAATACATAAATAATTAATGTGTTTAAAGGAAATTATGCTCAATAATAATAATAATAATAAAACATTAGGATATTCTCGGTGATGTGAAGTAGCAGCATTCTAACGTATCACCTCGGTGTTTTAATTGTATATTTGCCAGATAACTGATCAGGCAAATATTTAAAAAATGATGTCAAGCCTCCTCTTAACCTAACTTTCTCCACAAATCACATCAAACGTAACAGCAGCAAAATGTATTGAACATTGAAGCATACCCGATTGTTTGCTTTTGGTGCATTTGTATAAATTACATCACCACATGCAGGTCTGGCAAGGTTACCAAGATGTGTCGATTAATTTTCTTGTATGAAAAAACATACAAGTTTTAGGGAGAACCTTTTATGTTAAATGACAAATTTCAGACAAACTACTTATTGTATTCTTAACTATCACTGTGTAGTCGGATTTTATGTGTAAGAGAAACTCCTTTGGCTAGCGTTCCCAAACGGTCGCTCTCTAGCTCAGGGGCTCACATCCTAAGTCCAGCCTGGCCCATCTCAGTCCCAAAACCCGATTTCAACAGAAAACCTGCAGGGTTGGCTCAGCAGGAGGTAGCAAAGGAGAAGCCTGAAATTTCCATGCTGCTGCTACAACAGATGGAATTATTATTATTTATTTTTATTTTCAACGTATCTTTACAGGGATGCCAACAAGTTTGTCAGCAATGGTAAACTTAAAAATAAATAAATAAATAAATAAATAAAAAATAATCCAGTCATATTTAGATTTTAAACTTGGCAGACAGAAAAAATTCTCTGAGTCGCAGGTGTGCAGCTCTCCTGGAAAGTCTTACTTTCTTTTATCTATATAACATCTCCGCTGAAAAAAAAAGAAAAATGAAAAAAGAAAACCGTCTAAAAATTCTGCTGCCAAAATAAAATTGGATGGATTTAAAGCATTGTAAAACTCGGTTATGCTGCTATGGTTGCACCACCGGTAGCAACAGTTTTTTTTGTGTTTCACACCCTGCAGGAATGCCCAGGTAAAGTGAAATGAAAACGAATGTTAGCACCATGCAGCAAGTTTATTTTTTCCACACACACAAAAAGCAGCAAACCTGTCAAAACATAAAAACCCACAAAGCCTTCAAATGTAGGGCACCTTTCTGCACTCGAATAATTACACCTGAGCGACAAATAAGTAGGTTTTTTTGTTATAACATCCATTAACTAAGAGCAGTACAGTTCCAGTTGGCAGAATTAAGAAAAATAAAATAAAATAAAAAAACAAAAATCAGAGTGGGGTTGAATTTGTGTTTAAGAGGGACTTTTGACTGTACTCTGTCAACAAAACCGCATCAAAAACAAGAAAAAAAAAAACATTCAACCCACGATGCTAGTTCATTTTCAAACACTAAGTGGATTTTGAATTGATGGGGAAGGACAAAATGTATTAACTGGGCTCTCAGCACCAATGCAGGTCATGGCTGTACTGTGAAAGTGGCATTAGTGAAATTGGACCCTTGAGGTTTTATATAATGCTGTTTTCCATCCGTGATTATACACACGCACACCTTGGGACAACAGACATCACAGGGGTCACGCCGGATATCAATGACCGCAGCCCCGGCAGACCTGGATGCGAGACCGTGCGCTTTGTTTGACCGGTGCGGACGTGTGTACGCTTGCTGATGCCCATGCGCGCCGTTTGTGTTATTGTGTGAAGCCGTCAGTCTTTAATCCCCTAATCTGCTGAACCCTGGAAATCACTGCAGTCATCTGTCAGCCAGGTCGGAGTGGACCACAGAGCTCAGAGCACACACACACACACACACGCCAGAGCACACACACACGCGCTTCTGGATGCTAGTCATTTATTCAGCAAGGCCAACCTCATTTCAGCCTAATGAAGATTGATGCACCTCTTTCCGGGCCTCACAGGTGTTGCAGCAAAATGCATGTATAAATATGTAACCCACATAGAGGAAGAGAAACAAAGACAAAATACTGAAACTAAAAGCTATTCACTGACTAATAATACTCGTGTGTGAATAAGCAAAGCTGAGACGCACCAATCAATTGGCCAGTGATCAGAATCAGCTGGTTTTGGCAACAGCCGCTCTGATCAGTAATTGGCCTGGCAGGGCAAATGGCGTGAAAAATTAGAATTATCATCAAAGGACATTAAAACTAAAATCCCCCACCGTTTTTAGTAAATATATGTGTCAACCACCTTTTATATGTTTAAAGTGCAAGGCTAAATCTCGTACTTCCTTCATTTCTTGTAGAATCCAAAACTGCCTCAATCAAAGATCTGATCTGTGGCACTTTCTCTTTTCTATACGATATAATCTTTAAAAAAAAAACAAAATTGGTCAAACTTTCTGGCTCAGGCCTGAATGAAAACCGAAAATCAGAACTTGCTCAAAAAGACAGCAAAGAAAAGATACCTGACAGGAACGTTACAAGAACAAGCACCTTCTGAGGACATACAAGATCTGCAGCATTTAAGGTAATCCTGTTTATCAACTGTGAATGTCCAGCTCAGACATGAACCCGTAGCGCTCGGGGTTTTTAAGTCAAGTCTAAACATAGCGGCCCCATTAGCGCATATATGTGTGTGAGTGTGTCTGCGTCCGTGTGCGAGTGCCAAATAGGACACCCTGAGGGATTGTCTGGAGATTGCGGTTGACACGGCCTGCTGCTCTCTAGTGTGAGCTCCTATTAGCACTTAAGTCTGCATATGCACACACAGCACACCGCCCGCCATGATTAGCACACCTTGCTGATTAGGGGGGAAAAAAAGACACAAAGCGGGAGGTGGCCAAGTTTGGACAGGACATATGGCTAGAGAGCAACATTTGTTTCCATTTGCGTGTGTTTAAAAATCTCCCAGCATGCAAATCTTAAGAGCTTTTCGCTTCCATTTTGATTCCTATAGCTCTTTCAAAAGTTCAACATGAAGGTATGGAAAGAAAGGGGGGTGAGGGAAGGTGCCATCAAAGGGAGTTAGAGATCACACAAGCGCAGACTGGCTTGAAGAGAGCTCAAGGTGGAGGAAGAGATAAAGGGGACGCAGAGAAAGAGAGAGAGAGGAAAGAGTGTTCCAGCAAGATTGAAGTGTGAATGTCAGTGGGGCGTCTCATCAAGATCTTCGTGGCATCTGTGTGTCTGCGTGTCACAAGGTGCCAATGGCTGCCAGGCTCTAGCGTCTACAGCTGGTGTGTGGGCCTCAGCCTCTGACACCATGCATCCCGGCAAAAGTTTTTCCGTTTTTTTTTTCCTTCTTCTTTTCCTCCCTCGTGATTCCTAAAACCTTATGCTTGCGTGTGGCAATATATCCTGGAAGAAGGAAGATGCACATACATATGATCAATGAATATTCATCCCAGATTTAACGGTGTCCCGCAGTGTTATGTTCTACTGCAGCTTATGGGGAAAGAGGGGGTAGAGGAGAGGGGGATGCCAGCTGGGCTGTGGCTTTCTGCTTCTCAGTGTCACCAGAGAGAGAAAGAGAGAGAGAGAGAGAAAACTTAGATCACGTACTGGAGGAAATAAATCAAAAGCGGAGCAAAACAGGCACATCTGCACAGCCTTCATGTGTGATTTAACTCCACATAATAACTCTATAACGTTTCACAGTGAGTACAAGGCAGGGCAAAGAAAAACTAAATGACGCATGCAACATATTGCAAAGAGGTGAACGACGGCTTTGCCAGGGCGAGAAGGAAGTCAAGAACGCGCAGCGGATCCCGCGTTCACGCCGATGTCGGATGAGTATCCGAGCAATTTCTACCCAGAGATACAACACACGGGCGATGAGGTGTACGACGTCCAGGTTCCGCTTTGCACCTGTTCATCTGTGTCCATACTAGCTAAAGCAGAATTAAAATTTTTTTATAAATTCACATTTATCTCCTTTTTGCTTCAGCATTTCTCATGAACATCTTTCAAGAAGCTAATGAAGGGAATGAGAATGCTAACGTAAAGCATAAACTTTGACTTTTAAGAGGATTATAAGCCTCAGCACTAGTTTTTTATTATTATTAACAATTTTAGTAAGTATTTTGATGTCAAAACTTTCATCAGCAGCATAAATATTTCAGTTCTTGACTGAAAACCCACAGAACAAGCGAGTAAAAAAAGTCCCTACAAATATATCCTTAGGATTATTGCTTGGCTCAAGTTATTTATCTAAAATAAATATCTAATTATCTAGTTTAAAAAAAACAGCACATCGATATGTTTTATCTCCTAATGTTCCGTGCGGTTTTTATATTTGCTGCTGCGGAAGGAGCTCCCTCGTGTGTTTAGTTGTGTTTGGGGTGGGCTAAGGGGGGAAGGGAGTATTGCCCAGGGCGCCAATTACACAAGAACCACCACTGCAATCTGCCGATTCAAACCTATAGATCCACACGATAAATTATTAAACAAAACATTCTTTTTGAGCACATTTAGCTGGACAGGGATTGAACGACTGAAGGACGCATGCGATGCAATAGTAGACCGTCGGACGCAAGGCATGCCTCACGGAACACCTTGACCCTTTTAGAGAAAGCTGCGCTCTGGAATTACTCATCCTGCGCCTCCTCACATATTCCGTGTGATGAAATGTTGCGCGGAACAGACGCAAACGAAAACTCAGCTGCGCCTACTTTCCACTCTCTTGCCACTTTTGACACATTATTCCGCCGCAGACGCCGGCCGAGGAAATCCTCTGCGTCCGCATGCGAGCGCAGCGGATACCCGCAGGAGGGACCACAGCTGCTCTTCCGATGAAAGGCACCTCAATGTCACGGCTCTGCGCTCTGTCAGAGAAACCCCCCCCGCTGCGGTCATGTGAGACCACAGAGCGGCATACAAACAAGCGGTGCGTAAGCATCGTTTCCATAGAAATATAGTTTTTTAAAAAAATGTGACGTACCTGTTCGCGGAAATGTGCGGCACTCACCGCATAATCCTCCTTTTCTTCAACTTCCAACTTTTCTTTTCCTACCTCCCAAACCCCTCCTCCGATTCCTCGATTTGAGCCGCCGGGCGCTTGCCGCACGCACTTGTTCACTGAATAGTTTTCTTTGCGCTGTCTGAGAACTAACGGAGGTGGCAGGCTGGAAGCCTCCGGTTCAACATGCCACCGGATTGCTGGAATCAGACGGAGCAATCCATTCCGCGGCGGAGACAGTGCCCGATGTAGCCAAAAAAGAAAAAAGAAAAAAACAGCTGCGCGCAATGAAATCAGATGAATAATATTTAATAGTAATAAAAGAGACACGTCTTTCCGTCGGCTCTTTTCTGGAGTGGAGGATACAGCGGTGGGGGTGCAGACTTGCATGCTCTGCAAGACAACTGATCGGCGGCGGCGGCGGCGGGGGCAGGGATGGCTGCGCGCAGCGGATCGCAGGGAGCGACCATGGATTCGCATGCAGCGCGGAGAGCAATGACCGGGGCTCGCGGAGCGCGCGTTCACGGCCGAGACAAGTCAGTGGTCATTAACGGCCGAGTAATCCACTGTGGGCTGTCTGGCTGCAGCTGCATCCCTGCAACATGGCACGAAGGGGATCAACAGTGATTAAACACCTAAAGAGTCTCAAATTGTGCTGCAATCAATCTTTCAGAGGTCCCTTCCAATGAATCGGCTTGTTGCACAAATAGGATACAATGACATGATAAAAGCTTCTACATGACTGTTCATTAAATGTTCTACAGTTTTGTCATATATTGACATCTCCACACATACAGGAAGTTGTCTCCAAACCCAATTTAGGTGCTAAACCCACACGTTGTTTTTTTTGTTGTTTTTTTTTTTCTTGTACAAATTGCAGTAGGTCCCAAAGTACCTGAGCTGCCGCTCTTGGCACTTAGAAGGACTGTGGACATTAATTATTTGCAAGAAATATTAGAGCAAATGAACCTTTACTGTTAAGCACCAGCAACATAAAAAAATTAAAGAGTTGATAAATCACACTGATCTTTGCTTCAAGCAGATTGCCTAAAAGAAAAGCACAGTGTACAACGTTTTGACGGCCACAAAAAGGGGGTTTGTATAATCATACAAAGTCTGCAATGTAGGTCTGAATTGGCAGACTGCAGTAGTGGCACTCATGTAATTGGCGCCATGGGCAATGCTGATGTAAAAAAGGGCCGATAGCGAGAAAAAAAAAAAGTCTCATTTACTGTTTATAACATCTAACCCAACTTATGTTTAAGGTTAGGATACCATACAAATGAATCTATTTGTGCTGCAACCTACCCATCAACCAGGACAGGAAAACTAGAATATCCAACAAAAAAAAAAGTATTGATCGCAGAAACTGTGAAGAGTCTCCAGAGGAGCTGCAGAGAGCCATAGCTCAGGTAGGCGAATCTGGAACCATTAGATGTGCACTTTACAAACATTAGCTTTTTTTTTTTCTTTCTTTCTTTGCCTCAAAGTCTCTTTTGCTCCAAGTCTTGTTTCAGCCATGTATTCAAACTTTTCATTAGACGTAATAATAATAATGGTAATCTGTTGGCTAATCATGTTCCCCATCTCAAATTCAGGTTCCCGCAACTTTAGGATGCATCTCCGCTTCAACACATCTGACTCAAATAGCTAGCTCGTTAGCAGAGCTCTGGGGAGCTTGGCCGCTTGGTGAGGAGGGAGTTTTGCCATTTGCATCAGGTGTGTACAATCAGGGACACGTCTGAACGCTGCAGGACACCGGTGCTCAAGGACTGGAGTTTGAGACCTTTGTCCTCAGTAAAGTCTGCCAATTTTACAATGAAATTGTGAGTTCTGATTGAGGGTCCCTGTAGCAGACAAAATATTTTTGCAAAGGTCATATCAATTACAGAGCTGATAAGACTCCATTTGTCTTCCCAGCAACAGAACAGAGTAGAGTGAGTTCTGGAAAGGGGAAATCTGGCTGCTTACAAATAACACGGGCAATTCCAACCCATAACAAGTTGTTTGTTCATTTCTTCAAAAAATAATTAAACAATAAGTTTATTTTTTTATATAAATACCAAATGTTATTCTTTAGTATGACCAGATGCATAACAAAAATGACATTAATCAGGTGTGTTAATCATTAACACACATTGCGTGTGTTAGTGTCTGTGTGTGCAAAAAGAGATGCGTTTTTTAAAAATGTATCTATTTTTGCTTTGGCTATATGTTTCATGCAAATCAGACATTTGGGTTCTGAAGACAAAGATGATGAGGATCAAATAGTCTTATTTTAAATTCTGACTTCTTTTATTTGGAAACATGTACATCTGTGCAAAAACAGAACTCATGATTCAACCAATCATGAGGTGCCGTTTGGTTTTCATAATATTAAAGTCTAAATCTTGCCGTCACACTGTTTTAAAATCTATATCAGTCAAGATATTTTGATAGATGAATAAAGATAGTAGTTTTTGTAAAACCCATCCAGGTCCTCGATTAAACGGCTTGTCCACCAGAAGACAACATTTTTCACCTGTCCTTTTTAAAAAGGTCATTTTGAACATGGGCTCAGATCCCAAAATTAGATATGAGCAAAAAAATAACTTATATATATATATATATATATATATATATATATATTTTTTTTTTTTGTAAATTGCAATTATAAAGGTTTTTTTTAAGAAAAGATTAATTTTACTTAAAAAAAAAACAAACAAAAAAAAGCAAAGCAAACAATTTCAGGGTCTGGAAAATCCACAGGGACCTTTCCACTGGTTCAGGAAGCCGCTGCTAAAGTCCAGCCTTGGGCACATCAAATAAGTTCCAATCTTTCACATTTGTTTTAAGATGCTGCAGCTGCCTCAGCACTGCCTAATAGAAAAGTTTAATCTTACTTTAATAGAGCTTGAACATGCCTGCTTTGGGTGTTATTGCCCTCCTTATATGGCTTAGCTCCCATTACGGTGGTCGCTTTTTAAACAGTGCACCCACTGCACTGCAGGCTACCGCTCACATTAGCACAGTGCCTAATGGGCTTTCTCTGTATTAGCAGCAATAGAAAGGTGCAATAACAGAGGCATGCAATTATGCACAATAACTAGGGGAAACATTGTTAGCAGTTACCCCATTGCCTCGCACTCTCCAAGCTGTAAATGCATATTTCCCAGTGGAGGTATGATAATAACGCCTGGTTATTTGAAAACACCTTGTAAGGAGAACCTTGTGGCTCTTTTGATAAAGATTTCATTTCAGAAGCATTTTTATGCATAACTGGGGATTGGCAGGGGACTTAAAGCTCCCCCCCTCCCCATTTGGCTTTATTTATTTATTTTACTCGTTCATTTTCTCCCTCTCTTTAGCAATCCATCACGCCGCAGATTCATTGATTGAGACCAAAAGAAAAAAAGGATATTGGGTTGTAAATGTAAGTACAATCTTGAAGACCTGCAGATGGCACGCCTAAACCCTGAGAGTAGGGTGAAAGGAGAGAAGGAAGGAAATCACGGGATCTCCAGAGGGCAACCAGGTGCAGGATGAGATGAAAAATGCAGATCAGGGGAGGCGTTGCTGAACGGCTCTAAAGTTCCTAAGCGACAGAAGAAAAAGAGGCACCGCCGACTTGGACTCCTGGTGCTCATCCTTCATCGTGATCATGTAGGTTGTCGAGGGATGTGCAGTTTCACCAAAGTGTCCTCTGGGCCACAAACCATATTATCAAGAATCAATAATAAGACAAAACAGAGAGGCACCTGATCATTTGCCTGAAATGGCTTAGATTCACCGAAGACGGGTTCTGCGGGAGTTGTGCCCTGTGAAAATGTTAATGCACGTTTAACCTCGTCACATTTCGCCGGACCACAACATGAACTTTATGTGACAGATCGACATCAAAATGTCACGTGAAAGGAAAATGATACGTGGTTCCTGTGGTGTTGTGTTTGTGATTATCTCACTTAACTTCAGGATTAGTAAATAAAATCCAGCACAGTCAAATGCCTTTAGCGTTCCCTATTAAATACAGTTTTCGTGGAGGCCTTAGAGATTTTCTTTCTGGAGAACGTTACTGAACAAACAACATCATGATGTCAATGATACATGGAGGTTTATTGGGTTTTTTTCCTGTTTGAAGTGATAATTTAGCTGACAAAAATAGAGGTTCTCGCTGACAATTCTGTGATATATAAGAATTCTTCATATAAACGAAAATAACCAAAGATAGAAGTTATTGAATATATATCTACGCGGTGACAGAGGTGTGATATGAAAAGCCGACTTGGTTAATTTGTGTGTTTTAATATCAAGCCAAAAATTTATGAGGTGAGTTATTCCCAGCACTCTGATGGTGGGTAGCGCCTGCCAGAGGGATAATGAGTAAAAGATTTATCACAATTGTTTATCACTGCAGTTCTCAGCAAAACACATTCGCATTAAGTAGGAAAAACATCTGAAGTCTGAGATCCAAATCTGATTTCCATGGTGTGGCAAAAGACCACAAGTTATTCTCTTTAAAAAGAGAAAAGAAAAAAAAAATCTACACACACACACACCTGCTTTTTCTTGTTCAGTAGGTCTCATTTGCATTACTGGCCAACCAAAGATCAACTCCCTGCTCCCACTGATGAAACTCCACACAAACTCACTTTGGTTGATGTTAACTACTACACCGCAGTGCAGCTGAACCACATGTTGTGTCCCTTTAGCTTGCAAATGTGTATGTTTTGTGCATTGGGTTAATGGAAAACTCTGTACAACATCTGTAAAAAGCAGAGCAGATGGGAATAAATCTGTGCAGACTTGAAATTTTCTACTTTTCTTTGAGGAGCTTGGATGCACCAGTTCTCTTGCACACTCCAGCGTACTCTCAAAATCCAAAGATGATCTGCTTTTTACTACGGATTAAAACTGACCTATAAATCGAATGAATGTACGTCTATGCTTTTCCTTCTCCGTGTTGGTCTTGCAGGTAGGCTGTTCATCAAACTCCTGTTGACAAGCACTTGCAGAATAGATAATTTGGGTAAATTATGCAGAGAAAAAAAAAGCCTGACCTAGTTTCATCCCAGCTGTCATTCCCCATTTTTCTTTTTCTTGTTTTTTTTTTTTGTTGCTGTTGTTGTAATAATCAATGAATCATCAAATTTGATCCTTGGATTAATCTCCTCTCAATAGCACTTTTGAGGAAAACATAGTCCTGGGGCAAGTTGTAAAAAAAAGATATATATTTTTTTTTACATGGAGATGTGTGAGCTGACCTTTCTCCATTATGAGCCAATATTAGCGTGAGCCGTTATAACCCATCAAAGCATATTGCTTAAAGCCCCAGCTAAGGGCTCTTTGAACCACAGTGCTATCTCTTAATATCACAGACTGCAGAAACTCAGAGAAGACGTTTTTAACCTTGTGCAATATCTTCTCCTGCACACATGTACTACTCACTACCAGTCACGGCTCCGGTCTCCATGGGAAACTCTCGGAGCAGCCAGTGTTTGTTATTGTGCATGCACGCCTTTTCTGGAACCCGAGAAGAAGATGCATTGTACTGTTAATTACATAATCAATTTGATTAATTCTGAAAATGCAAATTAGCTAATTAAAGGACCTGGACTTATAGAATTACCACTGATTAGCTGCCTAAGCACTCCTGCTGCCCTCTGGATACACCCTTATTAAGCTACATTAACTGTGTCTTTCTCACCATGGCGATGGCACAAAACATAAATTACAGCTATTCAAAATAGTAAAAAATATATATGTTAAAAGAAAACCTAATGCACAGTAGGCTTCCAGTCTGCCAAAACGAGCAAAAAACCAAGTGTACTATTCAAGTGTTGATGGGGACAATATCTTTGGGCGAATAGTCTCTGTGCTAACCTTTATTGCAGAAGAAAAAAAAGACGTGATTTGAAACCATATTAGCAAGCATCTGCTCATTCTTTCCTGTTGTATTTTTCCAAGTCCATCAGCTTGTTTGGCTCCTCATTAAAAAGCCCAGAATTGATATTTCCACCCTTGAAATCCCTCACCCGGAGCTTTGCCGCTGTTGCATGTTGGGGGGTAACAGGTAGATCAGGGAGAAGAGAAGAGAGTGGCAGAGGAAAACGAGGGAGGTTGGCTTGAGCTGGCACAGAAGTTGACAGAAATTACATCAATTAACAAGTGTGGGGAGGGGAGAAAGGGGGTTAAATGAGCACTTAAAGAATATTTGAGGGGAAGGGTACGCGTTTTATGCCTGTGCGACTCGCTGCATCCGTGTCTGCACCTCGGTACGTGTGTGAATGTGTGTTTTGGAGGGAAGCATTAGATCAGCGGG
The DNA here is from genome assembly GCF_001444195.1 of Xiphophorus couchianus. Taxonomy (NCBI): domain Eukaryota; kingdom Metazoa; phylum Chordata; class Actinopteri; order Cyprinodontiformes; family Poeciliidae; genus Xiphophorus; species Xiphophorus couchianus. The sequence continues at coordinate 23,032,557 of NC_040250.1, read as the reverse complement.
AGTCTAGCAGCTTACTGGCGGCTTACAGAGCAGCAGGGGGTTTGAGGCAGGGGGTAGCAGAGGAGGACAGGATGGGGGGCGGAGGGAGGCGAAGACATGAGAGAAAGGAAAGGGGGGGACGCTGGAGGGCTAACAGAGGAATAGGGCACAGCTGGTTTTTAATTGAGTCTCCTTCTCTACTTCAGTGAGTGTATGTGAGTGCGCAGAAATACACACTCACTTATTTTTACTCAGCAATTTCCCAGCTGATGGCTAAAAAATAAAAAGACTTCAGACTTCTGCGTGGTAGCAGCTTTCAGAGAGAGAGAAAAAAACATTCTCATGTGCTTGGTTTTGGTTATGTGACTTATAAATCTCTCCACCAATAGAGGCATCTTGACATCATTTTGTCAAGCGAAGGCAGACTCTCTGAAGCTACATTTTATACTTTTATAGGAAATTGGGAGAATCTGTGTCACAAATTCAACCTTTTTTTTTGTCCGCATGTTGGGTCAATCAGTTATTTCATAGTTATTTCATGAAACAAATCGCATTTTGTCGATTTTGTCGTTTCTGGGTGGGTCTGAGTTTGCAGCTTTGACAGAAATGGGCCAAAGAATGAAGATGCAGCTTACTGCACCGGGTCACTTGACCATTGTGCGGGCAAGTAGCCAAAACAGTAGCTCATATGACAGCTCAGATGTCCTTGATTTACATGAGAGAGGATTCTTTTTCAACCGAAATTTTTTCTCAACTGGAAGCAGGATTTTAATTAGAAAAAACACCAATCTTGTTGGGATTTAAAAGCGAAAGCAATTACAGACTGAGCTCTAATGAACCACTTTTGAGTCAAAATTACACACTCGTTTTGCTTTCCGATGACAAATACTTAATGTGAGCAAAGAACTAGAGGGGAGACTAAAAATGAACTGGTAAAGGGCAGAAAGAAAATGATTTAATAGTAGGGCTGCACAATATATCACAAATATATCATCATTGCAATATAATATGTGTGGAATATTCATATTGCGAAGGACTGTTTTCAGCGCAATAATTGTGGGACAATATATTCAGTGTTCTGAACTTGTTAATGCAATCTTTGCTTGTTGGACAGCCTGATGGCTGCAGATGTTCACATCGGACACAAGCGACATTGCTCAAAATGCTAAAGGTCAGAGTGACAGAAGCACAGATGGGAAAAAAGAAAAGAAGAAAATAAGCACAAGGTGTGTGCTTTAAGTGTGGCACTCTTTAGTATTTGTGATGGTCTTTTTTGAAGTAAGAAAGAAAGTAGGTTTTGAGATGCCCTGTTGTCTTGACAGTCGGCTATGAAAAGCGACTCTTTGCTATAACTGTTTGAGAAGCAGCACTCAGGATTTTTATGAAAAAGACTCACTGACAAAAAGATAAATAAATATATGTTATTTGTGATGGAAAGTACCACAATGACGACGATTGTCGTTAGCAATGGTAAAGTTAGCATCGAGTGTGATCCTTCTGTTTGGTGCTGCCTGGATCTAAAAATATATATGTAAGTGTTTCTTATCAAGCATAAATAAAATCAAGAAGACATAGTTTATGTAAATATGTAGAACATATAGCCGATATAAATGTATGTAATTACTATGCAAATTGGCACAGCTAGGCCTAACTGGGAATACATAACTCCGACCATTAGACGGCCTACTCACGAGGTTAGCAGTAAAAGTAAGAAAGCAAAAACGGTGAGCAGCACAGCCATCTTGTAGAACTTTTTACAGAATGAGGTTGTGAAGCAGCTGAACCGCCACCACAAACTTCACCACTGTTATCATGTATAACGCATGTGGGGTAAGACGGCAATTTGACAACCATGTCAGCATTTTTACAAAAGAAGTATAATATCTACCTATTTCTTTTGCTCAACTGTATGGATATGCGAAAACTAAAAGTTAAAACAGGAGTTTATCTTTAAATATCTGCAGTATCATTACAGTCTGTGCAGTTTCACAGTAATTGTGCTGCACAACAAAAGAAAAGAACCACTAATCAAGCAACTTACTAAATCTCTGATTCAAATTAAAGCACCAAGTTCGAGCCCTGCGTGCATTAACCTACCTTCAGTCTGTGAAATGTTTTCTTTTATTTGAAAAAATGTGCCCGTTCCTGAAACTACACCTTGTTAATGTTTTTGTTCTGCAAACTAAAATAAGAATTAGTCTAAATGAGTAGCAATGAGGATAAATACACCAGCTAAAGTTTTGTGAAATTAATACTTTAGCAGAGCAGCTGCCACGTCAGCCTTTGTCACTGATGCAATTTGTGCCTTTGTGTAGCGGCTTTGAAATTACCCACTTAAAGATGAAAAAGTAGCAATTCTATTTCAATGTTTATTCCAGTGATAAAAATGTGATATTAGACAGCAAGAGGAATTTGCCATATGCACAATAAAAAATGTTTTAAAAGCAAGTCTCTTTGTGAATAAAGAAATACATATGCCATTTACGAACCCAGCTTTATAGTGCTAAGTAGGGACGTATATAGACACTATTATAATTGCATTTGCCAGATTTTTTTTTTTTTATGAACCTCATCAAGTCACTTTTCTTTTAAATATAATTTAAAACTGCAGCTTGTTTCTGCTTGGTTGGCTCCCTTCAGTACACCCAATTATGCATCAGCTATTCCTCCTTCACACTTCCTACAGCCATGCTATACCCAGTTTACCAAACAAGATAATGTCCTTGTTTGATAATGTTCAATTGATAACACATTTGTATTTAGTAAGTATATTATATATACCCTGAAAATATACCCACAGATTTTATAAGTATCTTTAGGCTAATGGAAGTGTCAGTAGAGCAAGGACACTTAAAAATGTAAAACTGTGCTTTGTTTTTTTGTTTGTAATACCAGACAAGTCAAACTGTATGAAATATTACCTCAGCACATGCAGGAAAAGATGATATTTTAACCATTTAGCCATTTTTGGCTCAGCTGACCTGCAGGAAACAACAACACTAACACTATCCTGCAAATGTCTCATCCTTTAGATTAAAAAATTAATCATTAACAGCAGCAAGTATGCACTTTTGACCAGCACCATGCCAATGAGTCTAAACTGAGCCACACGTACTTGTTGTACCCAACATCCTCCAATCCAAATGTCAAAACAGTTAATCTACTGCTTGAAAACCATGTCCCTGATGTTGTGGTGTATTTGACTTAAAATTAGTTTAAGTAACTGAAATATTGGTAATTATAATCACCAACGCTCATCCAGTACCGTTTGAAGGCATAAAAACTGAACATTGGCCAGAGAGGAGACCAAATAGTTGCACAGATTTTCAGGCAGTTCAATTTGCTTTTTGGACATTGACTATTTTTTAAATAAATTCTGTGACAGATTATTCACAGAAAAAGCAAGTACTAAACAAACTTTGTACTTAATTCAAGTCATTGGGTTAAGGTTTCGTAGCCAACCCTAATTATTACACTCTGAAAAATAGTAACCTTTTTTTTAGCCTTGGAAATGATTTTAAGATAACACCATAATGTTTTGGTAATTAGAATTAGGTAATCATTTGACACTTAATTAACGACAATAAAAACAATCGAAAGCAAAAGAAAAAATGTATGTTGTCAGGCCGCATCCCGTGAAAAGCAGGAGATTCTGCAAACGTGTTGCCAAGGAATATCAAGGTCTTCGGTTTACATTAGGAAAATACAGAAATGGCTAAAAATGTTGTCCCACAAAACAAGACTTTTCGACTCTTGGTGTGAACAGATAAAATAAAAAAGCTATAATAGCTGTGAACTTGCAAACAACAGGGAATATCTGCTCAGTTTGACGAGCTGCAAGAAAATGTGTCATGTAGAAAACACATTTGGATGCACGCACTAACTAAATCTTTGCTTTTTCTTGGCAATATGTTTTCTTGTTTCTAGTTAAAGCTCACTTGTGTTAGTGCTTTTATAGATTGTATGTAACTATGTGATCATCCACACAATTATCCTCACTTGCGGGATCCATTTGTCACGTTTGCTCCGGCAGTAATTACGTCTTCTTGGTAAAATAAATCAGACTGTATGTTTTTATAAGTGTCACTGTAATTTATGACCATTCTGCGGTGGTGTACTGTGTGGGTAGAACATGGTAGGATGAATAAAGAAAACGCAGCTGGCGCTTTAATTGAAAAAGTCAGAAAATTCTTGGTCCTTGGTTTCCCACTTGTTTATTCCTGACCGCGTGTGAAGGCTGTCATGGGGGCCCCTTTTCTGCTTTATGCATGATACGGCAATTTGCATAGGCACATAAATGATACGCAAACAAACCCGCTAAGGTATGATGAGCAAATTCTGCTTTGTCTCCGCTGCTCTTTCACAGCGAAGCCGACACCAAGCGACAGCCGTCTCATTAGAGGCTTTAGCCCATGAGCTAACAGGCCACAGAAACAGTGGGCCATGCCACGATTGCTAATTATAATAATAACAGTAACACTGCCTACGGATGCTATACTCGCTTTTCTTTCAATTAATCTTTTCAGATTCACTCCAGGGAAGCAAAGTGGTAAAAGACACAGAGAGGGGCGGGGGGTGGTGGTGGCAAGCTGTGACATACTGGCTCTATAGGTGGCAAATGATGTGTTTATTGGACAAACATGTACTTAATCAGATGGCAGGCTGCATAATGGGCTGCTTTTGAGTAAGAATCATTAAAAGTCAACAATACAGCTGTTGTCACCAATATTATTGTGAGCCACTGCGGTTGTCTGCCAATAAAGTGGAAGACACTGTATTAGGCATACAAAAAGGATCTCTTCGTCCCAATGAGAAGGGCTAATGTTTGCCCAAGAAGATGTGGTCTTTGAGTGCTACAATAAAGTGGCTGTGCAGGCGACAGCGGCCGAGAAACAGATGTGAGCGGAAGCCGTGGCCATCTGTGAGATATTGCTTTTGATACTCCTTAACTTTCCCCCAGATCAGAGTTCAGCCGCTGCTATTTCTTGTTATTGTGTTTGGGAAAAGATAGCAGTTATCCACAGGTGTCTCCCCGTCACAGATATTGTGTGGCTTCTAAATCCGTACAAGAACAAAACTATACACTGAATCATAGTCTGACTGTGATAATGTATTCAGATATGATATGTGAGTCTTGGAAAAAAAATAAAATGTATAATTCATTTTGACACTTTTTTTTTTTTGCTCGCTGTCTTAGCATTTCTTGGCGCATACTATAACAAGCTGGGTGAAACACCGTTCTCACTCTGCCGAGGTGAGATTTCAAAACAACAGCAGTAACTTCAGCAGCATATGTTGCCAACATTGTCCGTATTGTTGGAAAAAAATCTCTAAAGATTTCCGCGCTGATTAATGCATGGCTGAAGGATGTGAATGCAGAAGAGAACCCGTGTGGTACTTTAGCAAATTGGGAGGCACCTGATGTAAACAGGGCTATATGAAAGTGTAATTTAAACGTCTAATTCTCATAAAGGCCCCCAGAGCAATTGTCTTTACAGTATTTAATGAGCTAGTTCAACTCAGAGCTCCATAAGTCTAGCAGTTAATTTGTGTGGTTCAGACTCACCAACCACTAATCAGTCTGTACATCTGAGATCTCGTGCAACCGCGAGTATGAAAATAAAGCCCCAAAACATCCAGCTTCTGAACAGAGCAAACATCTATTCCATTAAGTTGTAAAATAAGGACACTGAGCACTGTTAACAGTGTATAATTGAAATAACCTTTTGAGCAACCCGCCTGTGAGGTGCCATCAATGAGAACGATCCATTTTGTGAGTGTGTGTGTGTCTGTGTGCGCATTTTCAAGCCAGCAAAAAGTGTGGGACTTAACCTTACTGCACACTCTGGTTTTCTCCCAAGATGCTTTGCAGCCATTGTCCAGATGTTAAGGGGCAAAGCCATCAGCAAGGGCCCCACTTGAAAACTGAAGAGCCAGTGCTGAATGTATGCACAGTGGATAGAAAAGCTTTATGACATTACACACTGATAGCTAACGCATTCAAACTCCTTCTGCTGAAGTCTTTAATAAGAGCCGATTCACCATGAGCAAGGATAAAATCTGTTGCTGTAGGGTGATTAGTCATACTCTACAATGTCTTACAAATGTGTTCTTAACCCTTGAATCTTTCCTCCTGCCAAAAAAATAAAATTTTCTTAGTTTTAATTACTGTTACGGTCATTTGAATCTTGGCACTTTGTGTGCATAGTTTTCGAACGTTACAATTATGCATTATTTTGCTTTGGTCAATCTACCCAGTTGTATGAATCCAAATAAAATAGAGTAAGTTTGTGGGTGTAGTGTAGAAAATAAAAAGTGAAAAAAGGTTAATGCCTAAAGCCTAAAAATGTTTAGGGCCGCAACCAGCCACATCTAAAGTACCGAGTTTCAGATATGATAGTGTTTCTGCCTCTTATAAATGTGGGGAAACATTGCTTCAACTTGGTAATTTCTGTCAGAAATAAATGTCTGCCCAAGAAAACAAAAATGATTTCTGCTAAAAATAAATTAGTTTAGCTCTCAGTGTGAACACTTACCAATTTTCTCTTATCTTTGTTTCTTAAAAACATAAGTCCGAATTTGTTTACACTAATTTCATATAGCCACTGCAACTGAGTGAAAAAACAGTTCTGGCACCTCTTCTATTTCATACGGCCATAATTGACAGTTGCAATAAAGTCAATGTGGCAATGAAATTAATAAACAAAATGCAATGAAACACTGTCTTCAACAACTACAAATAAATTGCAACAGGATGCAGGATAATGGATTCCTAGGAGAAAACATCCATTTATTTAATCCAAGAAAGCGACAGAGGGATTATTCATACGCCAGAGGAGAAAAATATACATATATAATGAGGTAAATCAAGGCAACATCTTATTGACATGATCTCAATTAATTTACATTTCAACAGAAATCAAATTAGCAGAGAAGGCAAAATCCCTCTTTGGCACCTGTGTCCCATCGGACTGGCAAGGACAACAAGGCTGACTCCAAACTGTGCAATTTTTAAGAGCTTAATTAAAAGGAGTATGACAACATGATGTATTTCAATTGTAGACCTAAACTTAATCTGTTTAGAAAGAGGGCAACACACATTAGGTAGCTATCAATTTCAATAGCTTCCCAGCACAAAAACTTGAATATATAAAGTTTTTTGGTTTTTTTTCTAGGGCTGGTCTATACTTTTGTGATTGGGGTTTTATGAGGTCGTCTTCAGGAGTCAGTGTGAGTAAAAATTGTTGTCACACTGCTTTCCATCTTGTAATGTAATGTTTTCGGGGAACTGTCAAATATTAAAAGTATATAAGCCACTTTTTATTGTACCTATATGGGGTGATGGGTGCATAAACTATTAAGTTCCATGATGAGAGGATGATTTTTGCCATGACGTCACAGCTACTATATCCTTTCTAAAAATTAAAAATCAGTCTACCGTCTCGAAAGTGTTAGGTTGTGATGACTGTCTTGTTTTACTCATGTTCTACAAGTCTTGCCATATTCAGTTACTTTCTGTGTCTTAGTTATTGTTAGAAAGATGTTGCCATATTAATTGTGTTTAGTTTTATTTTAGTTTATTCTTGTATTCTGTTCCTTGTACATGTGAATGTTTTTCTCTTAGATTATCATCAGGAATCTTCCTTTTGGTTACAGATCCTTGAGCATAAGTACAACTCTCTTTGTGTTAATTAGTCTCTCTTCCTCAGTACCATGTGTCCTCTGATTTGTTCAGCTGGTACCTTTGCCATTTTCTTCTCCTATCTCAGTAGTATAAACTTCTGGTCTTTCATTGTTCAGTGCTGGATTTTTCCGTTCCATTGGCTGCTTCTCTATAAGTATTTCTATTTTTAACTAGCATCAATTACGCCTTTTTCTAACGGATGTGTCCATTTCAGCCCTGCTTCACCCAAACAAAATATAATATTAGCTCGATCCTTAAGAAAAGTTCATCTGTTAGACCTGGGATGAACCTTCATTAGTGCTGATAGAGCACCTGCATAAAGAAGCATGACAATATGTAATTTTGGTATGAAGTGGCACTTTGCATCATTTGTGCAACATATACAACAGATATGTCATCCATAGGCTGTGGAAATTTTAAACATGTTCAAAACTGTGGGGAAACCTTGAAAACAGAAAGTAATAAATGTATTTGTAGTGGAAAGTACTCCTTGCAAAATGTAGAATATTATGACCACCTAGTCAAAATCACAAAGCAAAAGTCATTTCATATTAAAATTTAGGTGTCCTGCTTCCTCAAGTTAGTTTTTCTTCTTTACATCTGAGTAGTACAGGTAAAACGCTGCCTATATACAGCAACTTCTGAAAAATACACTTCAGAATACCCAAAATATGCCTTGCAAAGTTATTAAGAGTCTTTGCTGGTTTGTAATCCCTGCAGAATCCCTTGGACCGACATTTATTTTACTTTAAGTGTCTGTCAGGCAAATATGAATACTTTTTACGACCGAATGTGCTTGGCAGAGAAAACACAATATTGGTAAGTAAAGTGCATGTAGATTCCAATTTATGTACCTTGATGTCTGAACCCATTCTCATTTACTGTCCAAGCGTGCATGCAGGGTGCATTGTGTGCAGGATAAAACACCGTTTGCTTGTTTGTATTTCTTTGTTCCTAGTGCTGAATTTACCAGATCGTAACCCCATGGAAATAGGCCAATTTTCTTTGCGAGGCATCTCTTGACTGCTTTGAAAGAGAAGATGGAGATTCCCTCTGGTTCCAGCTTGGCCAGTAAATGGTGCATGTCTCCTCCTATCAATCACAAAGCTATACCAACAGACAGCTGGCTGCCTAATATACACCTCTATCTGGAATATACGCTCCTCACTGAAAAATCACTGGAATCTCAGTGCGAACTAAAAAGGTTTACAGAGGGCTTATTTAAGTCGCAGATTGGCCCACCTGAACAGCTAAAGGTCTGAATGAAAGGACTTCACTTAAAAAATGCCTCTATCCCCCTTAAACTTAGGCACCAACATCATGGAAGCGTGGAATTACAGACCTATGACATAATTAGTTTAAATCAAAGTAATCTATACACTTGCATTTTCTCAGACGTCAGACAAATTGTACATTTTGATAAACTCGTAAAAGGCTTTTTTTTTTTTCATTTGTACTGTTTTTACCTATTTGTCTGTGGTCATGGTAATGATAATTTATGTTTTTTGAAAGGGACTTTATTTAGATAAAGAGGTTTAGACCAGGTATGACTTTATAGTTTTTCACATTACATGTAATGGATTTGACAAAATTGTGTATTCAACTTTTTAACCAAATTTTGTTATCAGAAAACAAAAAAATGAGAAAATATTTAACAATTCTATGAGATTTTGGTGAGCAGGATGAAGAACAATTGCATAACTTTAGCATGTCTATAACTTGTGTTTCTTTTTTTTATGAGAACTAAAAGGGCTGACATATTCAAAACATTTTCCGACACAGAAAATTATCCTCACACCGAGTTGGCTGAGATTAGACAGAGCTGTCACCTCATTACACTCAGTTTACATCTCGGGGCTGACATTTTCTCTACGCCTACTGACTTTTGTGCGGGAGGAGATTTCATTAGACTTCCCCAAACCAATAAATAGAATCCATCGCATTTGACTGTGCCTAATATAATAGTATGACAGTGGTGTGTAGTCATGCTGACATATAGGGCATAAAAAAATGGTGAAGTGCAAATTAAAAGACAAACCTAAATTTTGGGCAGTTATTGAAACATTGCAGTCTGAGTAAAAGCAGCACATTGGCACTTCGTTTAAACGAACGACAATAGTTGCTGTATAGTCAATGTTACTGATTATTAAATTGTTAATTATCCCAGAACATTAATTAAACTGTTTGGCTTCCTCCAATGAGAAACTGCTGTAACATGTCAAGATGCCAGGGAAATGAGTCATCCCAAGATCTGAAAACACAGGCAGGTTCTTTTGCCCACAATTTCCTCAACCAGCCAATACCAAAGCTGTACAGACCTGTGGTGCCTAGTTACAGTTGCCAAGCTATGACTGGGTAATCTCTGTTTAGGTCAGAGTGCGGCCAATTAAAGAGCAGTGCCATGTTGACTTCAAATCTTCTTTGCATCAAAAGGTTGACGTGCAAAAAAGAAAAAAGTGAAAACCTTGCTTATCTTCTCCTCTTTGCAACAGAGCAGTTAAGAGTTAAATAAATAGATGATGCACTTGAGTGGAAACATGTAATTATAAAAGTCCAAATTGTTATTTGACTTGTCTGCAATTCAATAGCAGCATTTCTTTTGTAACAACGCAAGGTAAGGCACGACAAAACAAGATGCGTTGCCCAGACAAAGACATAGATTCGTATTGACTGTCACACCTAAGCCATATCACGCCGTCATTATTAATCTTTCACTTAAAATAAAGACACAGGCAGAGGAAACAAACAGCAATTTCATTGCCGTTCTTATGAAGTGTGCACTTTGTGTGAAGACACAATGAACACTCAGTCAATCAATACCTCCCCTCTCTTCCTGCTTTCTCCTGGTAATATATTGGAAATGGAGTTAGAAAGATTGATTCTGTACACAGCGCTACCGGCCAAGGAAAATTAAATGAAAATGTAAATGAAGACTGCAGTGTTTGGTGTGTTTTTCCCTCCCTCAGTCTGTTACCCAACTCGGAGGGCTTTTTAAGTTTGGTCAATGTTTCTCAGCGGAGAGAGAAAAAAAAGAGTAGACAGAGAAGTAAAAACAGACATGCAGCAGCAAAGAAAGGGTAGAAATTAGACTCTTTAAACTGAGTCGGTCTTTACTAAGAAGAGTTTATGTAAAATAGCCAGGTGTTGCAGTTGGAGCTGAAGTCACAGGCAATGATTTAGGAGGAGAAACAAGTCTGACAGTGAAAATGGAGAATTTTTATCTTTGAAAGTACAGAAATCTTTAAACTAAAAAAAACAATCTGGATTATGAATCTAAATACATACAAACATGCACACACCATGAACATAAGAAGACAAAGAACATACATGACGGCTAGCTTCACTGGGCTTTCTGGAATAACTCTTTATCCAACACTATGTGTATAATTTGGCTAAATTGTACCAGAGCTGTGATTAAATTAAATCGTACAGTATGTACAGCTGACAGATATTTACATCCTCCTCCTGAGGCCCCCTGGCCTCCAAACTGAGACATGTTTGTAGGCCACCTTACTCACACACGCAACTTTTTAGCTTTGCTCACAAGTTTTGGTGAAATGATTCACTTGTGATCGCTGCTCAAACCATTGATTTTGTTGTCCTTAAGCCACTTTTGTGCCTGCTTTAGCTGCATGGTTACAGTCATTTTTCATTTGAAAGATACATTTATATTTAAGCTACAACCTTCTGGCCAATTTCTTGAGATGTCAATATTTTTCACATATTATTTGCTTGTTTTTGAATTGAACTGGGTTTTCCTGCAGCAAACGTTCAGCAAGCCTCTCTAAAGATACACTTGTTGTTAAGTGGCATTACATAAAATGAACTGAATCAAAGTTATATCTTAGTGAGGATTTTTTATGAAACTTAGGCCAACATGAATGACTTTGTACATACATGTTTTTTTTAATATGAAGATTAAAGTCCAAATATTGGCATAAAATTCTGATATTTATTAATTTTGACTCAGATGTTCTGAAACATCTGAGTCAAAATGATCTCAGATGAGATATATATTATATATAAGATATATATTATATATAAATGATATATATTTTCATAATATATATTACAAAAATATATTAGGTCTATGTCTTAGGCAAAATTCTCTGCATACTTCTGTCGTGGAGAAAAAAAAAGAAATATTTTATAACAGCATTGAACATTTTCTGCGGCTCATTTCAGAACTAACGTCTATCGCCATAAGCTCCAGCAACAGTCGTCTCGCTCTGATGTCTGCTTCCTTCTCTGTGTGCCTCTCGTAATGTCTAGTCAAAGTGACTGAATCTGCATTTATTCCTCTGCTTATCCTTTTTGCCTTCTTAATGACCGAAATGGCCATGTTGCACATCTTGAACATGATCTGAATACCACTAGGTCACAGTGACATGATGGAGTATCATCAATTATTTGGTCAGCCGTACAACTCGCAGCTAAATTGTAAGCGGCCCTATTTTTATTGGTGTCTGTTCATTTTTATTTGAAGATCTTTATGATACAACAGAGTAGTTGTCTGTGTCTTGTTTACTCTGTTAAGATCTACTCTTTTTAATCATTTTCCACCAATCTATGTCTTTTCAATGATTGCTTAATCCTGTATAAGATCACAGGGAGGACTGGGGAGTGGCATAGTGGGACCTGGTTAAAATCAAAAACAGTCATTGGGTGAGGAGTTGGATGCATGCTAGTCTGCTTGCCTATCTTCACAATGCTCACAAAGGGACGTCTGAAACAAAAAGCTGTTAATGTACAATCAACCTTTAGCTAGACACATCGTTGCTCTGCAAAAACTACGCCTCAGGTTTTAATTTCTGTCTGGGCCTTTTCTTGAAGAGCATGCATGATTTGACACTGTAGGGGGGACTCTGAAGGAAATTTAGAGGTGAAAAAACAAAACATACAGACTCCAAGCAGAAGGATCCTGGCTGGGATTCAATTCTTGGACTTTCTTGGTGTGAGGCAACAGTGCCAAGGCGTACACCACTGCCCGTAAGATTCATTAATGAATCTATTTTTAAAAGCTTGCTGCGCGAATCTGACGAGGACTCCAGCAGATTATGGATTATTTTAAAAACATCTACTTTGAGCAAGACTGAAAGAATTTCTCAGCCGAGTTGAATTGGGTCTGCAATATAAGACACATAAACGACATCAAAACGCCATGTCAGATCCAGCTGGAGATTTCACTGTCAGTCCTGTACAAAGATATTTATATGTTTTGAACTTTTGTTGTTTTGTCAAAATTTGGTCGCATTTTGGGGGATTTTAGGTGACAGATTGGCACAAAGTGACTGGATCCGAGAAGAAAAATTACACATGGTTTTTCTTTTTTTTTCCACACTAAAAAGGTGTGACATGCATAATGCATTTAACCTCCTTTCTGACACAGAAACTCAGGTGGAGATGCAAACATCCACAATTCAAGTGGAAGAATCTGGTCATAGGTCAGCTGTTAAAACTACTATGAGGCATGTTTAGCCTTCATAGAAAAGCAGAAAGCTGTTGATAAACAAAAGCTAAAATAAGTCCCATTTAAAGTTAGCCACAAACCAAGTAGGCCCACGAAAAACGTGCTAGAAAGTGGTCTGGTCCAATAAGAACAAAGCTGAATATTTTGTTTGACATACAAAAAGCTATGTGTGTTTAATTAGTTTTCTAACTAACTGCACGCTATGAACACGCCAACCCCAAAGTGAAACATAGGAGCCAAAGCTTCATACTGGGGGGAACGATCTCTGTTTTTAGGGACAGAGAAACTGATCAGAGTAGACAGGAAGATGATCCGAGATAAATAAGGACAATCCTAGAAGAAAGAAAACATTACAATTATACAAAACAGCCATTTTGAGGTAAATTGGAATGTTTTAGATCAAAGCATATTTGTTTGTTAGAATTGCGTACTGGCGCCCTCCATCCAGCTGAACTGAGCCTGAGCTGCTTAGCAGGGATTAATGGACAAATATTACAGCCTTTAGATGAGCAAAGCTGACAGACACATACCCCAAAAAGACTTACATTTGTAATTGCAGTGAAAGTAAACCTAAAAAGAAAAAAAAAAAGAAAAATTGACTCCGCGAGAATGAGAGAAACCACACTTTCCAGATTTTTATTTATGATGTATTATTTTCCTTCCACATCACAAATATGCACCACTTTGTGTTGGTCTATCACATAAAGCCCCTCAAATGTATTGAATTTTAGTGTTGCGCTGTGACAACATTATGTAAGAGTATGAATATTTCTGCAAGACAATGTAGAATAAAAACATGTACAGATAGGTTATATTTTTAAAATGCTGCCTCCATTCCTGATTAGACAGGGTCCTTACTTCATGCCCTGACATTAGGTGTACCACCCTTTAATCTTTTATTTGCTGAAGTGCAGGGCCTCCACCACCATCCTAACACTGTTCCACTAAAAGTAACATCTGCAGGATGATAGTCTGTTATAATACCTCATCTGAAAGTGTTTGTGTAGATTAAAGCCCCTCAATATGGCTTTGTGTAAAGCCTTCCTCCCCATTTAAAACCTGTATAATCCCCAGCGGAAAGCGACAGGCCTATAATAGTGAAGCACAGATCCCCGGCATTGATGTATACAATAGCGCTAACCTCACACATCTCTATTAGTGTGCCCACTGACACAGACATTACAATCCCCAATGGGAAGTCAACTAAGACAAACAGTTGAGAGCAGCAGACCCGACGTTCATGCTTCAAATAAAGACACTCATTTCTCAAAACACAGCAGGTGGCAATGCTTCAAATGTGATAGGGCATCTGTCTGGTTTTCAGCTGGTCCCATTTAATCTTGTGCCTATTCTGCAGAAACTTGCTACATAAAAAAAGAGAGCCTAAAAAAGTGCATCTGTCACAAAGAGAGGATGTGTGTGTGTGGGGGAGAGGGGGTTAGGGTTAAGGGGGGAGTCTTTGTAATGATGCTGGAAGTCTTTGGGAACACAGTCGTGACACACATTCGTTATAAGAGCACTGATCTGTTTATGCCGAGCGACTGAGAGAGTGATAGCGGTGGTCCACTGGAATGTGACGCAGACCTGTGCATCTGTGTGGGGGCCACGGGTGTTGGTAAATTGGCAAAACATCTGTGACGATATAAGGAAACTTTTATCCGTGGCGAGGACATGAAGGAGTTTGCGAAGCCCCAGAGGGAGACTGAGGGCTTCTGGTTGAGTCCAGGCATCCTGCTGTGTACACTACTGAAGGAGCAGGGAGATCAGAGATGAGCTGGAGACACTCTTTTAGGACTGCTGGCCCCCATTGAGCAGGGTGGAGCAAAGGAGGATATATAAGGATGGGGTATTTGTTTCCTTCCTCAAACACCAGCCTACCCACTCTGATTCCCTCCGGTTTCTCCCCTCGGTATTTCAGCCAAGAAGGAAAAAAGTGGGTGTTTGCTCGAGCTAAAGGGAGGACAGGATAGTTTCTGCCACATTTGCTAGCTTGGTCCAGCCAAGCAGAAAACAAATCACATTCCACAGAGAGCTATGTGTCCTGTTCCCATGGAAGAATTCTCTCGCTTTGTGCCACTCGACAATAAATCACACCGCAACCCCTCCTCCCCCGGCGGTTTTAGACATGCCACCTTTGGCAACTAAAACAAGTGCTTGACTTACTCTGATTTATTCTTGCTATGGCAAAGAGAATGAATGGAGGTCCTAACAGGGTCCATGGGAATGGTGAATACGAATCTTGCTTGCATGAATTTGTGCCTGCGTGTGTGTGTTCAATGGCAGCACCATTCAGATTTGAGAACACATCTACTCATTTAAAACACACTAAGTTTGTCCAAACTATTGCCCCTTGAGTTCTGAAATGCTGTAGATATGCAAAGAGACAAAGACAAAAGTAGGACAAAGGACGTCTCTGCTATTCTAAGTTTAGTCCACCTTGGTATTGTTTTGCTGCCCTGCAAGCCTTTCGGAGACTGCCGCAGATGTGCTATTCTGTACTGTGATTAAATTTAACCCCAAACTTGAAAAAAAACTCCTACAAACTCAGAATGAAGCACCACACACAGAGTCATGAGTATACATATGTTCACATGTACTCTAGAAACAGACAGACAATGTGAAATGGGTCTGAATGAGAGAAAATATTGTAGATTTTTAAAGATTACAAATTCATCAAAGATCCAAATGACTGGATTCCCATGCCAGCTTGCATGGGACTGGTAGTAAGAAACCAGTAAGAACCCCATTAACAGACGACCCACAGAACCACACCACCTCTTGTGGACATACTAAATCTGTGCCTTGCCTCATACTAGCACATCTTACGTTGAATTATTTGTCTCTTTATCTATAGTGTGTTGCAAAACTAAATATACAACTTGGACTTTCAATGTTTTATTGGGTTATTGTTTGAAACCAGGATAAGTAGTGCATAATTTGAAGGTGAATGACAATGTTACGTTTTCATTTCTGTTTTACAAATACAAATCTGAAAATTATTTTCAGATTTGTAGGGCAACCATGAGACAGTATTTTGTAGAACTATCTTTCATCGCAAGTGTCTTTGTATGCATCTCTTATGTACCAGGACAACTGTGTTTTTTCTAGTATTTTGGAGCCTCCATGAGGTTTTCCTCTTCTAGAATGGCCCTGTATTTTTGCTCCATTCATATTCATATCAGTGCTAATTGCCTTCCCTGTCAACAGTAATATATTTGTTACATCATGATGCGTTGGTATGATGTAAAGGTGAACGAATGCATGGATTTTGATTCCACTTCATTCTAATGTGCTACTTTGAGATTGCCTGGTAAGTAAAATCTGTATGAAATACATTCCAGTTTAAGGTCCTAAATTGACAACATGTGGAAAGGGTTTATGAAGTCTTTTGCTAGACGCTGCATGTATCATTTTGACTCTCTCTCTCGCCATCACAGTCGAAGGGTTTAGTTCACCTTCGCCTTCTACCCATCAATTTTCGTGTCCATCATTCCTCGTTCTGCCTCCGAAAAAATGTACACAGCCTGCAGGTTGTGAAGGAACACCTGCTGAGCATCGTGTAAACAAAAAAACACTGCCACGAAACTGAAATGCCGTGAAGCAAAAGTGAGCAGGGCAGCTTGCCTGTTAGTTCATTTCAGATGGAGTTAAATGTATCATTTTTCCTTGCCCTCTCTGACTCTTTCTAGCAGGCTGCCGCGCAGCTAGCACAGCGCAGAAGGCAGAGTGCAGAGTCTCTGACCTATTTAGGAAACTGGCAAGAGAGCAGCCAGGGAACATCAAAATACTTCAAAGGCTCCCTTTGAATCCTGCGTTATGCCCAACATAGTGTAAGAGTCTGTGCATATGTGCGCACAGAGATACACACACCTCTGTGCAATCCACAAACTTCATCAGTGGGCCTGCACAATTTTCCACACACACATACAGCCGTCTCGATATATTCTGTCTGAGCTCTTCGTTTGAACTGTGTCCCATATTGCCAAATGCGGAGAAGTTGGATAAATCACATTAAATACCGGGTCTGCCACCAGCACTATGACTCAGACTGTACCTTGCAAACTCTGGCCCTGGCTCAGCTGGGTGGTATTTATAGCATCCCTGTAATATGACTGCAAAGGAACTTAAAAAGAAGATTTAAGAAGTTTCTAATAGCACTTAGCAAAGGACAATACTTCAATTTATTCCCATGTTTATGGCGCTGATTTCAGCACCACAGACAGCTCCTGAGCTACAACAGCCGGTCAGGACCTGGACAAAGTTCCCACAATAAGGCAGAGGAATCTTTGAAAGTCACTGCAGAAAACCGCGTGGGCGTGAGTGCGAGTGCACGCACGCTCACTTGCAAACCAGAGGCTGATCCCAGTGTGACATTCGTACTACAAAAGCATATTTATCGCTTTGACTCTGAAAGTTTAATGTCTTGTGTGTGGTGTGTGCGTCTGGACCGCTTTTGTACTCTTGCGACTTTAAACACTTTCACCTTAGATCGTAGATCGATAGAAACAAGATCAAGAGAGGCGTTCAACAGATGCCAAATACAGACTGCAGGAAAAGGGCACATGAATGGAGGAAGACTTTAAACTTTTTTTTTTTTTCTCCCCACTTACGCAAGGGTTTGGGTGAACGCTTTTGCCTCCAGGCCAGTCTTCAATGCATTTATTTGTGTGAGTTCATGAACAAGAAGTGGCACACACAGTAATGCGTCTCTGAAGGCTGCAATGCCTCTTAGCTGACTGAAAATGTGTGCAAATGTTGTGGGCTCGACTATTTACTATTGCTATTTATTACATTTAGTGTCGAGGTCTGTGCGTAAACCAGAATGCATAAAAGACAAAGGAGGAAAGAAGCCATTACAGGATGATTTTTGCAAGTTAACTGTAAATCTATTTGTTGCATTGTGACACGTGGGCCTTTCTTTATTTCTTTAAGCAGCGTTTCTGTGCCCTGAAGCGGTGAATAAAAAGCAGACAGACATTTCAGTATAAAAACATAAACAGCACCGCTCTGTTTCATTGCTACTTGGGTGTAGGAAACACTGCATTTGTTTTGAGGGTCGTCTACCTGCTTTAGTGGTTAAGGACAGTCAAAGAGTGGCAAAAAGCTGTGAATTGAAGTTTTTAAAAATAAAACAAATATGAATCCCCAAGCCCAGAGTATAATTCGGTGTAACCCTCGTCTTTTAAAAATCGGTTCATGGAGTCAATCTGTGTGAAGTTAATCTGATCTGTTTGCAATTGTTCTGTAGGTTTGTTAGGATACGTGCGTGGACACACACTTTCACACAGGCCAAGGAACACAGAAGAGAGGTATTTTTTCTTTCTTTTTCTTGTCTTTTACTTTTTAGATTTCATTTGGTAGAAAAAAATAGAAAAAAGAAAGCCAGGGATAGGCTTTGGTTTCACACTGACTTTATGTTGGCCTGTCACAAAATAATTGTAAGTGTTGCAATATACTGTATGGACAATATATTTCTGGTAACTGGAACATCTGCTAATGGACCCTGCAGTTGGAAGGAATGAAGCTTCCTGCTAAGAGGGATCTGGGACAAAGTGGGGGGTGGTTACACAGCCTGAGGCAGCAAAACTAAGGGGCTAGGACACAAGATAAGTGGGTACTCTGGGGTAAGTGTCTGGGGTCATTCTTAAATTCAGGACACCCAAAGTAAAAGGTCTGTTGTACTTAAATAAGTACAGAGGAGAGATTTCAAGGTAAAAAGGTACTAAAAGTAAAGCATTTACAGTGGCAATGCATTAGCTAAGTCATGATCAGTACCTAAAATACCAAAATGGCCTTATCTAGTCACTATGAATTTACAGCTAAATCAAAAAAATAAATAAATAAAATCCCGGCATATTGTGGATGAAAATAAATACTTTACACTGTGTCGATTCAAGCTACATTTTACTAAGATTTAATGCCAATTTTGGACTGTTCAGCTGATGAAATAGGAAGAGACAGCAATGAGATAAGGGATAAACTCAGACATGACAAACATCTTTGATCATCAGTCAAAAATGAAAGCAAACACTAAATATTTAGTTCTACTTAGAGGTTTACTTGTTAGAAGGGTTGCAAAGGAAGTTTATACTTTTAATCCTCCATTTGAATAGTTTTTGTATTAGGGTGGAATGGTTAGATTAAAACTATGGTGAATTCTAAAGGCTAGTAGGGATGCATCAATATAAAAATTTGTACTGAACTCAATATTCAATATGAATATTAATGACCATTAACTGATATATTTGTAATATTCTAATCTGCAGATTTCTGTAAGAACAAACTAAAAGAGTTCCAGATGAACATTCAATGTTCAGATGAGGCAAAAATAAAACTCATCAATCTTGTTCCCAAAAT
The DNA here is from genome assembly GCF_001444195.1 of Xiphophorus couchianus. NCBI lineage: Eukaryota > Metazoa > Chordata > Actinopteri > Cyprinodontiformes > Poeciliidae > Xiphophorus > Xiphophorus couchianus. The sequence continues at coordinate 23,013,067 of NC_040250.1, read as the reverse complement.
CTGCTTCAGCTATCAGTTTATTACAATCATATGTATGATCAGGTGAATATAGACTGTTCAGGCATAGAAGAAAACTTTAGTCATTCTAGCTGATCTAAAACCGGAAAAGCTAAATATGAGTCAATGTAAATGAAAAAAAGACTATGATAAGATTTGTATGCAAACATCTGGTTTAAATTGTACACCTCCTCCTTACATGCAACTGACAATGCACAGTGGAGCATTTGACGATTGTGTGGGACATCTTTGAAACCACATTATTTGCGATATTGCTTTCTAATCGGAGCACAAGTATTAGCAAGATTTAATCATCTTTTAATAAAATCAGTTATTACAATTTTAATTGCTCCCCCCCCCCTTTGAAATGAAGCTGTTGATAACATGGCATGGCTAAAGACATAAAAGCAGGAGTGGTGCTTTGCTGAAAAAAAAAAAAAAGTGATTCAAGTATTTCTCAGATTACTTGTTAGATGGATAAAATGTCTTTTGTGAAATGTACTACCTTGTCCAACACTTGAAGAAATTGGTTTCGAATAGCAAAATGGCATGGATCCTCACGCTGCTTTCATTTGGAACATTGTGATTTGAGTACACTCAACGAAATAAAATAATGAACTCTCAAAAAAAAAAAGAAAAACCAAAGTAGGTGATCTTTTCAGAAGCCTGACTGAAACAATTAGGTCCAGGTCTTGACGCAGCTAAAAGCTTAAAGCTAAAAGTCTTTAGATCTCAGAATGCAGGCTCACATGGCATTTCAGCTGCCATGGCTGGTTGAGGGGATAGTGAGAGATGTAAGCAGGCATGCAAAGCTCCGCATCATGGCTCCGGGCTCCAAGGTAGTCTTGTCTCTCTCTCTCTCTCATTCTGGAGGACATGGAAACAAACAGGAGTGATGCAATGCTAAACATGGATGAATAAAAAACACTGAAAAATAAATGATGCTGGATGCACTTGCTTTCAGCTCCAAGTCTGCTATCAAACTTCTCTTCTCTTTCCTCTAGACACTGGCTGTCAGTGTGTAAGGTGGACCGTATAGCCAATCGTGTGCAAATCCAGTCTATATGCATACCAGCAGACTCATAAACAGGCCAGTTATTCCCATGACAAACTACACGATAATGTATTCTGTAACCATGCGGGTAGTTTACTCCAACATCAACTTCCAGCCTTAACTCACTTCCAGTGGGACAAATATATATTGAATCTTTGCATTTTTTCTCAGCATAAAGTATGTGTTGCATGTTTTTTGAACAGAAAAATAGCGCATTGCAAAAGTATTCATAACGCTCAGGCTTGTTCCCATTTTGTCACATTACAACTAGAGATAATAATTTGTCTTATTTTAATGTTATACGACAGACCAACACAAAGTGGGACATAATTAGGAAGTGGAATGAAAATGATACATGGTTTACAAAATCTTTAAAAATAATCTCAAGGTTGTGGCATACACTTATATTCTTAGTAGTATCACCTTTTAATACAGCTACAGATGTAAAAGTTTCTATCAGCTTTTCTGACTGAATTACTTTCAATTCTTTGCAAAATAGTGTTAAGGAAAAATGATTATTTTTAGTGCTTAATACAGTTAATCTTACGACATGTGTAAAAGGTATATTCAGCACTCTTATTTGGAACAGCTTTGTGTCGAGCATTTGGGATTGAGCAGATGAGCAGGCATTCAGACAAACAGGGGCCAAAATGCAGATCACTCAATGGGGCCTCCCTGCTGTGAGGCCAAACCACGCAGCCATAAAATTAGCATTCCCGGCAGGGCAGAGAGACTTTAGATTTCACAGGTATCTGTGAAGTCTTATCTCAAGATTGTTCTGTACTCAGAATGATCGTGGGAGCCAGGGGGGGTCAGGGCAAGCGGTCCGCTCTGTTGTTTTGCCAGAGACCAGATGGCCCTTTGATCTTTGCTGTAGATCAGGGGGAGTTCCAAGTTTCTCTGAGTGCTTAAGGGAGTTTCCAGTTGGTCAACAAGAGGAACGCCTTGAGTGCATAAATTAAATAGAAAAACACCTCCTTACTATAAGATTACGTGTCAGGAGAAAAAATACAGAGAGCGGCCAACATTTTGCCTTTTTTACATCGGCTCTCTCCAAAGACGCGTCTTTGCTTTTTTGTTCGTCTTCGTTTCGTGTTTGTCTGTCTTCCCCTTGTCTGTCTTTGTTTGTATAAGATAAACAATGTATATCTCTGTTACTCTGCAGCTTTGTTGATTGATTCATGCGTGCTTTGTATGGAATTAAACTCTGTGATCTGTGACGTCAACGCGCTTTGTTGTTGTTTCACTTTAGCAGCACGCCGCCGCCTGCTGAGGATCCGGGAAGTTTAAGGAGGAAAGAGCCAAACGTTTTGTCCAAAGTTAACATTAAATTATCCTCTTTTAACAATAGCAATCCAAAGATTGGATGGAGAGTGTCTGTTGATTAAGATTCTCAATTAGTTTTAAGTTTGGTCCACTGTAGTTTGAAGTATTTAGTAGCATCTCTAACTTTGAACAGTTTCCCTGCCCATGTTGCACAGATACCATCACCACTTTTCAGAGTGATACATTGTAATACCAACAGATAGATCTTAGATTCACATCACAAATTACCATAATATGCCTTTAAATTGAACCAAAATTATTTTAACGTGCTCCATTTATCATGATTAATTTTACCAAATGACAAAATCTATTCATAGATGGCTTTCAATTCTCTAAACCATGTTAGGTTTTTTTTTTTGGTTAGTGCTTTAACTCAAACACGTATCATTGAAATGTTCCTTCATCTCAGACCTTTTATGTTCAGAACAAAATAAAAATATACGAATTTACTTTTAACTATTTTTAATAGCTTTTGCCATTTTTATTCTGCACAAATAAAAATATACTTAAATATTTAAGGATTTTAGCTTTTAACTGTGTCCAATGTTTTAACAGAACAACAATATTTTATCTCTTACACAAAAACTTCTACTCAAAATAGAAAAGTGAAAAAGGTGTAATGCTCCTTTAATGCTGTGTCTCTTTACTAAGCTTCACACATAGGGAGACATTACTTACTACTTACTAAATTTCATAAGCTTTTGTACGAGAACCGTTCTTAAAAGTGCAAAATACAATAAGTTCATTCAGTAGTCCTTCAGGTGTTTCTTAGCTAGCTCAACACAGAGTTCGCTAGCATTAGCAATAATTAGCCACTCAACACTAATCACAAACTGTATAACGTGACTCACTAGTCGACTATCGATTCAATAACATTTTCAACTCTTAAAGGATACTAGTGCATATGTATCAAAACACATTTTTACTGACCTATGATATAGAAAAGATGAGACACACAAAGCGCTTCCTTTAGCATCTAACAGGAAGGTTTATTCTTCTTCTGTGTGCCCAACCTTCTCTACGCCACCAATGTGATAGACCCCACTCCTAGCGGTTGCATGTGGAATCGCACCAAATAACTGAAATGACACTAAGTACTTATTACAATGAGAAATTAAAAATAGAAAACGAAAAATAATGTTGAGGTTCCCATTTTTATACTTAGTGTTTTCATTTACTTATAACTTGTTTTCATCACCATAGTTGTTTAGGTTAATTAAAGGTGCAACTTTTTTGGGGGGGGAAAGCATTTTCTTACTCTGCTCCATCAAAGTAAGATGGAGCAGAATAAAAGTGTTTTCCACTTTGATTCATTTGGCACAATTATTTATTTATTCATTTATTTTAAGACAAGAAGAGGAAGCTTTCTCTTGTTTTTAGCTCATATTTTATTATGCTATTTAATTGAGTTGAATTTTGTTACTGTTTGCATTTTGTTTTTGTTTGTTTCATCAAAACAGGTTTCTCTTGTAATTTCAACTTGGCTCTTAATGAGACTATTTGTATAAATAAATGTCAAATAAATAAAAATAAAAATAAGTGGATGGACATGTGTTGGTAGCTTAGTTGCTGACCTACCATTTCCCCCACAAAATGGAAACAATACTTTTGTTTGACACTTTCATAAAGACAATACAAAGAATAAATTGATAAAGTCATTAAATAGCATTTAAACTACAAAGGACAACCCCCCCAAATTTTAGAAATATTAAAATAGGGACATTGGGGACATACAAAACACTAGCAGAGAAGTGTAAAGGGTTCAAGTTGAGAAGAAAAACAGAGGTGTGGGGGCGGAGAGGGAACTGCTCACAAATGCCAGCTGATGGAGTAGAGCCTGAACGAGAAGGAACACTGAGCTATGGGCGGTGGAGATCAGTTCTGCCACAAAGAGAAAAGCAAGTTCCCCCACACGGAAAGTGTCAAGCACATTAAACAAGGTCCTCATAGCCAATGTTTCTTGCTGGGCTGCTTTCCCACATGTGCTGTCACCATTTTAAACCTAAACTACATGACACTGCTGAGGAACTGACACAAGCAATCCCCTGCAACACGTACTAGAAAGCCAAATGCCCTCTCGAGTAGCACTCATAATTTGTGTCTGCGATTGATTTTGCAACCAGGTCATACTGCAGCATAAAAAATTAAAAAAACTTGCATTCTGGTGCTGATAATGTCCTGTCCATGGCCTACAAGAGAGAACACAGCATCACCCCATTCCTTATTATTATTAACCAATTTGTTTTCATCATGACAAGATACAAGAAATATCCACCACTATTCTTCTTGCGTGTTCTTGTAAAGAGGAGAGCAAAGCTAATGAAAAAGGTCAGTTTTGTTGTGCATATCATGGCCCGGTGATATTCTGTGTGCGAGATGAAGAGCCTCAGGCAAGGTTCCTATTAGCAGATGCCCGCAGCAAAGTAAGACAGTGTAAAAATAAACCAGAGAGCGACAAGAGGGGAGATTCTACTTGAATTAACATAGAGGCTGCTTAAAATACAACATGCACAAGTGTTTGTGCAAGCAGCTACATGCTGCTCTCAATTAGGAAAACAGCATGGAGGTTAGATGGTCATGGAATAAAACTGCATCCTCTGACTTTAAAGGTGGGATGTGAGAATATGATGTTTAGTCTTTTTGAGATGCCTACCCTGAGGTAGATGACATTTTATTTTCCAGGTATGGGGGAAAAAACAGATTTGTAATAAATCTGTATTTTGTAGTGATGTTTAATACATACAACTGATGGGTAAATCACTTGGTAGGATTTCATAAAATCATTTATAGCACAATTCGGAGGAGACATTCCTGATGAAATGCTGGTTAAAGTATGATTTCTTTATAATTAAAAAAGTCAAAACTCTACGTTCTGCACACTGAGTTCTGAAATATGACCAGCCCAATTCGAAATGCCAGCTTTTCCTCAGAGTGATTATATTGTTGTTAAAAAAATTAAAGGTCTCTCCGTTTTAGCGTTCGACATAGACCTGAAGGTTTTTGGTCAGGACTGGCTGGCATTAGGAACGGCCCATAATTTATTCAACCTTGACAAAATAAAACCACAATTCCACCTTTAGAAAATAACCTAACCTGTAACCCTCATCACCATCTTTCCTTGTAGGCGTTGTCTCCTTTTGGCTCTTAGGTTTGGGGGATATTTTAGTCAGCCCAGGATGTTTTATTTGAACAATTCCACTCTTTAGTCTGAAGATGTGCTGGAAATGAGAAACTGTGGCCATATTTTAACCAAAGGCAGTACGTTGCAGTTTCTCTCGACACCCTCCCTGACAACTCTTGCTTTTTTTAATATTTCTGGAGAAATGTGCAATTTTTCCTAACATCGTTGTTGTCCCACATTTATTGATGACTGTGTTTACCCTGCTATTTTCCAAATAGATTGTTTTTATGTTGTAGTAGACTTGTGAAATTAGATCAGTTTGATCCTTAGTAACCCCTCTGCAAACTATAGCTCCAGTTAGAGGTGTAAATAAGGATAGCCAAGAAAATCTACAGCTGTGTCTGACTTCTGGTTTATCAGATGCACAACAATTGATGGCAGGTGTTAACACAAAAAAGACTGGAAGCAGAAATAAAATCTGAAGGTGTTTTAATGAAGTTAAAATGAAGTTAATGAAGTGTTAGTTTTAATTATGGACCAGAAACAGAATGAATGCAGCTTATTGAACATGTAAAATTCTAAAATAATAAACGTCATCTAAATGTTATTTAGAAAAAATCTTTATGGAGTGATATACCACCGTCTAATTTATTCACATCAACCGGTATTTTATTGATCACCCAAAATTGTGACAAAATAAATTAGCATATGTTCTTCAGACAACTTGTTCAATAGATCACAATCAGACTTTTTAACAAGTACAATTTGTTATTTGTTACTGGACAAATAACGATGCGTTTCTTGATGAACACATCATTATTGCTGTGAAAACTTATCTTCTCAAATTACTCTGTGTATGTCCACAGCCCATATTTGAAAATAAAAGGGGGGAAAAAAAGACTGCAGCCAAAAAAAGTCAGCTGTTTGCTGAAATCCTACCCACTACCAGTATGTATTGATCAGAACCAGTCAGCATGGCTTGTCAATAGGTAATTTCATTACACGACTAATAAAAATGAATCAATCAATTAAGAGCTATAATCTGACAACCACTAATATGATGCACCACAGAGGGCAATTGAATTAATGAACCACCACCCACTGATGAATCTATATGAACAAAGTGGGGTTTTCTGGGCTCTAGCCTACACACACACACACACACACACATTGAAGCAAATGTACAGCTGCCTCAGACACAGTTGTGAACCTTAACAATGTTCATGTAACTATGCAACATTGCTCTACCGATCACGATCCTACAATCGCACATATGCACTATATCGCCAAAAATATTCCCCTTTCCTGCCTCAGAAGGTTAAAATTGAGCGACATCTTAATCCGCAAGGTTTCATATAATGTAAGTCCACCCTTTGAAGCTGTAAAAGCTTCAACCCTTCAGGGATCGTTTTCCACAAGTTGTGTTCATAGACGTTTTGACCATTCTTCCAGAAGCACATTTGTGAGGTCAGACGCTGATGTTGGCTCGCAGTCTCGCCTCTAATTCATCTGAAAAATATTCTGCTGATGACTTAATGACTCTCTGCATCTTGCGTGCTTGCGCAGACACCGTGAACGCCAGTGCATGTGTTTTGGCTAGTTCTGTTAGACCTGCTGACAACTTCATTCTGTGCATTTGTGAGTTATGAGACCGTTTTATCTCCTTAAGAATGAGTCAAAAGAAAAAGAACGTAAAAATTGTTATTTACACATATGTGGCACCACGATTGCACAATAGCTGCTCAAGCAGCGGCCGACTGGTAGTTTATCCGGAGCGGTTGTTCAATCCTGGGCCTTACTTAAAAAGTTAAGACCCTGCTCATAAGAGTAGTTGTGGAGACGAGCCTGGTGTGTGTGTGTAGGCGTGTGCGTGTGTGCGCGCATATGAACAGGTGGAAGTTAGCGATAAAATCTAAACGCTGACTCAGCAGCCAAAGTTGAAAACTACAGCTGATCACTTATATTCGCCCAGCAAGACATGAGGATGGAGGTTTACTATAATGAATATCATCATTGCCATGATGAGGCAGAGAGAGCAGAGGGACTTTCAGCTGAGTTATAGTCGAAAGGCCTGGCTGTGATGGAAAACAGTAGGAGCCCTCTCTCTAAACCACTAGGAGGATTTGCATCTTGATGAAGAACATGTTTTTTAGCTCAAACAAAATTTAAGTATTTAATCTTAAAGTAGCTAAATACATTAAAGGTCCTTCAGATCATCTCATTGCATCTGTCAGTCGTACTTCTGGAAAAAGAAAAAGTGTTGCTCAATTAACCTGGAATATATCTACTTGTGCCAGGAAGACATTGAAGTAAAATCAAAAGCTGGTTTCCCTCTGACTGGAAACAAGATATTTAAGATTAGAAAAAATAAAATATTTAATTAGATAAATCTTCAAAATAAATTTAAAAAACTGTTTAATTGTTGAGGTTTATGAGTAAGGCATCCATTTTGAGCTTTAACGTCTAACATTCCTAATCATAATTCCAATCTATGCAGCTTAAAAAAAATCAAAAATAAAACAATCAGCAACAAAAAAATTGAAAGCATAATCAAATTGCATCCTTTATCCAACAGTGCCAGAGGACATAAATGTTTCTTTTCGTTGTTTTTAAGATGTTGGATATCAAACTTGGACAACTCAATATTTTTTTTAAATACTGTTACTTTACATAAAAAGTTTCATGTCCACCGTTGTTACAGTTTCATCAATGATATTTAATTACAGTCAAAACAGAAATCAGCTCTCATGTTAAGGACATTTATATGTGTTCGATGACATCTTTCTCCTGCATTTTCTTTGTATATTTGTTGTATATCAGCCATTCATAAAGCACTAATTAATGAGAACAAACAACCTCCTTTAACCTGTTAACATGATGATCTCGACAGTATGATGGGAGGACTTGTTTAACTTTTCAATTCAGTAATTGTTGACAGACTATGAATTATTAAACAACCTCTCCTACGCATAGACAGGATTGATTAGAGTAATCTTCTATTTAAGATGTGACCTAAACATGTAATTGTTCATAACCAGAAGCTGTTAGGTGAAACATTTTTATCCTTTGATCTGCTTGGTCAGTAATTCAACAAGTGAAAAAAACATGCAAGAAAGAAGAAAAAAAAAGTCCCACTGAGGATCTGTCTCACATGAAAGTAAGCTGCAACTGCGGCAGGTTTCCGTCAAAAGCGTTGTGCTTGTACTTTGAGAAGGATCTCTGATGCAATTTTTAAATGCTGCATTATTTATCACTGTAAAATATAGGCTCATTCTTATGGCTGTGCAACCATTTGAATAAACATTAGCTTTTCATTTAAATTATCTTCGACACAAAGCTATGTTTTATTCAAAAGGTTACCTAACCAAACGTGCCAAAATGCGTTTAAAGTTGAAATGTTTTCTTTCCCCTTCTGAGGTAATGAGGGCTGTGAATTACAGGCCTACTTCGAACACCGGTTGTTATTAAATCTCACCAATGGCCCTTTCATTTAGAGCAATTCAATTATTAGTTATGAAAGAATCTCTCTTGCTGTGTGTAGACGGTGAGAAACAGATCCACTTCATGTACAAACATAATTTCCTGGAGGTTTAAGTGATTTTAGGCCATAATCTCCCTTCAAGTGAAATATAAAACAGATGTTCCGTTTGCTACAATATTGCTACAACAATATTGCTGGATTTCCTGCAAAAAGATACAAGTTAAGCCAAGAGTGGCGGAAAAAAAATATCTAGCTGCTCTTTTTAGCAACTACCAGTCTGCTTTACTGTTCTTGTTTCACTATTATTTGTGGACGATACTTTCAATTGTTCCCTTTTTAGTGTTTTTCAAGTTAAAATATAATCATTTCACAACTTTACTGTCTCCATTAGGATATCACTTTTCTTTTGTGATACACATCAGTGCTGCACTTCTTGTGGATTTGCTGTAGAGTTTATATGGCACACTAGGGCACTCTGCAAATAAAAATTCCTGTCTAGCATAAGCTGGATTTAGGTTTTTGAATCAAGACTACAGGCTAAAGAATAGAGTCACCTACAGGCCCCTCAAAAGTACTCCTAGTCCTTGAACAAGATCAACTTTAGTTTATCTCACTGGGATATTTTGTGTAACGCCAAAAAAAAAAAAGCGCTGCATTACAGTGAAGGGAAAAGAAAACTTCATTTGAACTTAAAGTTCAAATTAAGGTAATTTGAAAACTTAATTTGATGGCCAATGGAAAAATTTGGGTTCTCGGTTTGAATAACAATGTCCTGGTCTCAACAAGAATAATAATAATAATAATAAAACTTTTTAGCCTTAACTACCAAGGTGTAAACTAGATATGCAACATTTTAATAAAATAGAAAACCCATCATAGATGCAAAACATAAAATGGGTCTCTCATTAAAAGAAAGAATCCAGTTTCCCATTTTCTTTGGGTACATTGTTTTCTATCTTTTCGTTTAGTCATTTTCTTTAGCAGATTTCCATCAAGAACAGAATCCGAGTCATTCTTCCTTCGAAAGCCTTTGTGTGGTTTTGCCAAATTTAACGACTGTGTGTGAGTACGTTTCTGAAAAAAACAGTTACTGGCTTTGGAGGAAAACAAACAACATGGCTAATAAAACCTGACCGTTATTCCATAGTCTGACAAAATGTGGAAAAACTGTTGACAGAACTGTTCCTTACACTTTAAACAGCCATTGTTTCAGAGACACTAAGCACCCACTGGAGATTCCAGTGCATACAGAAGACCAAATCAACAGGAGGCAGCGTAAACGCTTTACTCCTCCAGTCCTTTGCCGTTTCTAATATCACTGTCAAACTTTGTTTCCCTCAAACTCCACGACTCTACAGTTCAATGTGGCAAACCTCCCTATCTTCACACACAAATGCACATTGCGCATATATAAGTACGTCCCGCTGTGGCACAATCAGTCCGCACCACCCACTGGAGCAAAAAGACAACAAGACATGATGTCGCTCAACCCTGACTTTGCCACACAGGGAGGCAACCGGGTTCATAAGTGTTGTCAGTGCAACACTGCAGGGTGTCTTTCAGGTGTCACCGGTGATGGAAAAAGGTAACCTACCGCCCACACCACTGCATAACTGAATATGGATTGTTTCATGTTCCAGGCAATGCTCTTGCTGCTTAGGGTGCCCTCGATTTACCATTGATGTCAGAGTGACAGAAATAGGCAGTGGCCTGGTCTTTTTATTTATTTATTTTTTTGCTCTATGAACTAATCAATTTCTACTTCAGAAATGTCTGATCTTTCCCTTCTTCCAACTTTGATAGCGAGTCCAAGCGACGGGGACGGTGAAGGGACCCATGGCCGTCAGGACTCTGTGCGAAACTGTCTCACTGAGCGATCTTTTCTCTGTTGTACACTGGGAGCAATTTCATATACATCTGCTTGCCTCTCGATGAGCCAGCCAGCAAAAAAAAAAGAAAACAGACAGCTTGGAGAACGAGAGCTGATAAACGGCCCATTAGACAGGTAATTGCCAGAGTATTCTTTAGATCTTAATTACATTACACATCAGTAGTGATGCCATCTTGTAATAAAGAGACAGATGTTTAACATATGAGAATTTTTTTTCTTTCTTTTTTTGTTTTTGGGGGTGGGAGAGGTATTCACAAAAAAAAAATCATATGCATTCATATGAATATCATCATGTGCATTATCAGAAGTATCAACTTATTACTCTCTTTTCTCTTGAGGCACAACTCTTTATGGTATGAAATTTCTCCAGATGAACAAAGTATTCTGTTGAGATTTCAGCACTGTTGCACTGCATAACGTCAGCAAATATGACAGCTGCACATTCGCGCTAAAGCGCGAAACACGCCGTGGATTTAAATCTGGTTAATCGAGAACTCTAGAAGGAGATTTAGATGAAGTTTAATATTGCAGCTGTAGACAATTTCTAACTCTTTGGCCAACCTGAAAACGTTAACATGTGGCAGAAAACTAATATCGCACAACACCCTGAACATATTAACCTCTAAGATTAACACTGGTGGCGCCAGCATTTGTCTTGATCTATGAGGGCTGGGTTTAGACTTTCTTCTTTTTTTTTTTTTTCGTCTAGCTGTAAGATTCATTGAACTCACCATGTTGCTTTTGAGTCCTTGACTTTCTTTCGGTCCACCGCATCCACAGTCAACGGCAGCCTTACAGTGTGAGAATGCTTTTCTTCAAGACAGCAGCTGGTCAGAGTTGATGTGAAGACGGACGGAGCCAAGTACAGTTGGATCCAAGAGCTGAAATGGAATGGCTTTGAATTAAGATCGAAACAAATCCACGTGCTACAATAACTTAGTCACTATTCAATGAAACCATCTTGTAACAATATACTCCACTTCCATGTCGCCATGTGGTTTAACAGTACCACCAACGTAGTTGACGGATGAGGCCTTTCTTTTGCTCCGGAGGCACTGCTCTTTGCTGTGAAACTCCACAAGGAAATATTCTATTGAAATTTCGTCATTATTGCATCACATGCAGTCAGGAGATTTATCAGCTGCACATTCATGCTCAAATACTCCATCCAGACAAATCCTATAGTTGTTCTCCTTGATTTAGATCTGGTTACCCGGCTAATACACAGAACGCAATGACCCACATTTCAGGTTCAGGGGTATAAAACGCCTTCGTTTCTCATTCTGTAATGAAGTGGTACATTTTTACCTTAAAAGTACGCACATCCGGACAGTGGCCCTTACAGGTGTCAAATTGGAGTTTGACTGCTATTTAGTGGGTGCATGTGAACAATGTACACACCATGTACACATCCATATTAAATCCAGGAAATCAATAGACCTACTGTAGATCACCACTATTTAGTGTAGAAAAAACATCCCAAATGTTTATACTCCCAGATAAGAAGGAGACTTCCTCAATGTTCCTTCCTTTAAACTGTGCAGCAGGTCATGAGGAAACAGTTTTTTTCCTCTTGCTCTCACCGTTATGACTGAAGTGTTTGTGGCAGAGGTCGCTTCTGGATTGCCAGTGCAAATTGTTCACACCTTCTGAACGTGTCTTCACCAGTACATCAGCACTTCCTACATGCTTCGCGAATGAAACGCTTAGACTCAGTAGAGGGGCGGATGCAGCACAATGTTAGGCGAGGGTTTCACCGTGTTGCCTATTGTGATGATTCACAAAAAGAACATAAACACAGATCTGTCTTACTTCACGTTATTGGTATCTCAGTCAGTCTAAATTGCATGGTGAGGACGATTCAATTCCTATATTCTTGAAACAAAATACAGAAAACAACAGAAAAGTAGTTTGTAGTGATGACAGTTCTATTCAAAAACGACCATTTCAGTTACTGTTTGCAAGAATGTTTTGCATTGGAATGTTTGTTTTTTTTTGTGTAGATTTTTATAACCCGTTTGTCTTTCTCCCTCTTTCTCATTATAACCCTAAACTGTGAAAAAACAAACAAAATAAAATTGTGATGATGCAAAATTAAATGTAATTTTAAAGAATACCTGGGATTAATTTAAGCGAGACTTCTAAATCTGACAAATATGACTGTCAACAGGAGTCATTTAATACAGTAAATTAACTATGAACTACATTTGAAATTACATAATATGATACGATAATTTAGAGACATTTTTATTATTATTTTATTTTTTATTTATTTATTTATTTTTACAAACACAGCCATCAAGAAATCAGGAAGCTTTTTAAAAGTGTGGCTTCTCTTACTATATCTGGACATGTCGACATTCAATATCAGTTTTATGCTAAATATATGCTAAATTTTTAAAAAAATACAAATAAAAAAGAAAACTGAAAAATAACCGGAGGCAGTATGGAAAATTGCCTCTTTTTTTTTCATTTTTAGCTTTGCCGTTCCCTCATCAAAAACATACCTGAAAGTGTTGCTATGATTCCTTCATGCATGTTTGAGAAATTCTTTAATATCCCTTGGCAGCCATTCGGAGTTGTCTAAACGATAGCTCATGCAACGCGCCGTATATTTTCAGAAATGGTTCCGCTATGGAGCCGCGCCCTCGCGCCTTCCCCACTCCACTCCACCAGACCAGCTGGAGCAGCAATTAGCACGCGCAAGTTCCACCAGGTGTTTCCTGAGACGGTATGGCAAGCCGTTTTAGCACGAAATCGGTGTTGCATTTTGACTAGACACAATTACATTTTGACAATTTAAGATAGGTGCATTCACGTTCTGACTAGACGGGGGGGAAAAAAAAAACAAAATCGAGGCTTAGTTTGATCGTTTTGATGAGTCTAAATTTCTGATAAGGTTTTCTTAAAATGACGTCACCGGATTCATCATTTGAAAGGTCAAGCCTCTGTAATTACAACACAAGATTTGTCAAATGTAATTATGACATGTCAAAATTAAATTTTGATATATTTGAAATGGGAATTGGAGGGCTCAGTGCTGCCACTGAGCCTCCTAAACAAGTTGCCTGCATAGTTTTGAGTATCCTGCACAAAATTAGCAGAAAATACCGCAGTGTGGAAAGAGTTCAGTAGAATGGAATATGGGGAGAACACAAACCTTTGTGAACTTGAAGAGTGCTTCAGAAATCTGCAAAGATTTTCCAGGTAAACACAATGCACTTCAAAGTGGCTTTAAGAGTTCAGCAGTCTGATGGCAAGTAGGAAAAAGCTGTTTCGGAACCAGGCGGGCCTGCACCGGATGCTGCAGAACCTCTTTCCAGAGGGCAGCAGGGAGAACAGTCCATGGTGGGGGTGTGAGGGGTCACTGATGATGTTTCGGCCTCGGGACATGCATCCTGCATCGATGGTTGACCTGACACTTCGCCCTTTTGCCTGAGCTGGGTGTGGAAGGTTGTTGCCGAAGCAGTTTCTCCTTGTGTGCCTTCTTCTCACTCACATGAGAGTTACCGAACTCTTTTGCAAGCTCAACCAGGAAGTCCACCCGTCTCTCCTGCACCCCAATGCATGCCTGATAAAGCACATGTGCATTCAGTGCTGCCATGTCAATCATGTTTGCCAGGTTTGCTGACCAGCTGTCACATAGTGATGGAACCTTGGTCACCCCCCCGCAAGATTATGACTGAAATAAATGCCATTAGTTCTTGTGAACTAAATAGGTGAAGCAGTCACCTATTTATCCTCCACAGCACAAAAGGCTGCATGCAAATTTGCATGTGCAAAGTCTCCCAGATTTCTTTTGCTTACACTTTTTGCATGATTTTTTTGAGGTGGATCAACACAATTAATTTGGTTAGTTTATTTCTAAACTGTCATGTTATACCCTCTTAGCTTTATTTCAAAGAAAAACATTACTAATTTCTTTTAGAAAAACCTTTGCATATTTCTTGAAACAGATTGTATGTTTTGCAAACTCTATGTACATTTGGCAAAATGACCTGGATAATGCAGCACAACATCATGGATCAGCTGCAAAAGGTAACATCTCTCCAAAAACACTTCATGTATGCTTCAAAACTAAACTGAAGAGCACTACCTACAGGAGATCTGATCTCCTGCAGGTATCATAGATACCCACCCCCAACATGGACTATTCACATTCCTACATTCTGGCCTGACGGTCAACGGCCACATTTACAATTGAAGAAGAATGCTAATTTGAGCCATCAGAGTCGTCAGGGTGGACTCAGGGCCTTTTGGCCCTGTTCAGCCATTCTGGGGAGAAATCGAAAACCCAGCCATTCTAGTGTTAAAACAATAAAAGTGTCGTCAGCCTATTTCCAAACTGAAATTGGTGCATTTCAAAAACTTTTTTCGTCATGTTATTTTTCATTGTTGATCTTGATGGTGGTGCAAATGAGCAGAATATTTCATAACAAAAAAAGACAGAAAAAAACAAGGAGAACTAAAAGGAAAATAGCAGGGAGATTTGCAGAGCATAGAACGCAGCAATAACATTCACAGCAACGAAAACCACAAGATGATAAGAAAAGTTTTCAAAAACCCTCTAATGTCACAACAGGACCAACAGCAAGTTCTTCCTGCTGTTGATGAGAGTAGCTGCAGGTATAAGTGAGAAGGGGAATGCAAATGTTTAGACTGGCTGGGAGATGTGTGTCAGTACAAAACCTTTGCTCTCTTACCTCTCACTCTCTAAATGACCCAACTTAATGTAGATAGAGAGCAGGACTATTGGAAAACTGATCTTTAGACAGATGCGTCTTAAACTGAATTTAGGACACAGCTAAAAGTTAATGGTTTAGAGACGATCTGCTCCAGAAGGAAGGTGAGTTGCTGGAGCAGATCCTATTACTATCATACCATTATAACTAAGAATTTACCAAAGACTGGCTGGCAATTATGAAATAGAAAATCCTGGGTCAAAGCCTGGATCTTAACCCTTTTTTGACAATGTAGGCTTTCCATGCAAGGCACAACTGAAATGTCTGTAACTGCTGAAAGTGGAGAAAGCTGCAAAGTTGTCTAAGCCAAAGGGAGTAACATTAGCCACATTTTACTATTAAGATCTTTTATAATCAGTAAAATAAGGTAGTTTTTGTTAAAAACCAATTTAGATGTAAATATGTGACTATTACTTCATAAAAAATAATAATGGGAGAGCCTAAGTTTTTCCACATGATTATATTTTTTTATGAATGAAACTATAAGTAGCCAATGTTGAACGTTAATGGAAAAAAGCCTAAACGGTTTTCAGCTTCATCTTTCAGGTTTCAGTGAGTTACGGAAACTAGACAGTTCAACACAGTCAACTGACTGACACCTGGAGAAAATAAAATGCTCTAAATTTGACCTCTTTGTTTTTTGGAAGCACACTGTATATGCCAGAGAATCGAGGTAATGCACTGAAGTTTCTCTTCGTATTTAGTCCGTCCTTAGGTGGTAATGACATTTTGAGACGAGTCAATCTAGCATGTTTCTATTTCCTGGTCTCTCCATGTGGGGAATCGTCCTGATTGGCCTCATGCTGCAAGAAAAACCTTTAGTTTGCTGATGCAGTTGACGGTGAAATTGATTGAAATTGATTCAACTAATGCAAATTCTAAGCATTAACAAACTTCTTCTTCAGAATGAAGGACTAGAATAGAATAATGGAGAAGGATAGGGGGATGTTGGGAGGGGAGCTGTCTTTCTAAAGTCCACATATCAAAATGGAAGACAGACCCAAAGGATATTTGCCTAGTCAACTTTGGATTCCTCCTGTCATTTACCTAATCTTGATGTTCACACTCCAGTGGTGTGGATTGAGGGACAAGGAGATGGGTGATGAGAGGATGAGAGACAGAGAGAGACCAGGATGGTGATGGCTGTCTGTGGACGGTCCCAGGAGTGCGGGGAGAGTTGTGGCTGGCTGGACCAGGCTGGCCGGAAGCCGCAGCATGCCTGACAAGCCGCATCGGAGCCACTGACACATCTCTGAGTCTGAGCACTGACTCAAGCGGACACTGCAGGATGCAACACAGTCAGAATCTCAAACACACTCAACACAGTCATCCAGGCAGAGCCATTTGAATGACAGTAATATGTTTTTTTTTTTCTTTACCAAATAGGAAAGGAGCAAATTCCTTATATAGTGTTTTTGCAAAAGTATCCGTGCCTCTTGAATGTTTTCACACTTTGCGACATTCCGATCACAAACCTTAGTGTGTTTTTGGGGGGGGACTTGTTGCAAAAGACCAACACAATTAATGAGTTAATTAATCAAATATACAGTCTGGTGTGCATTTGTGTTTAACTCCCTTAGCTATGATGCCACTAAGTACAATCCTGTGTAGCCGAATGCCTTCAGAGGTCACGTAACAAGCAGTTTACATGTGTGTAATTTGATCTCAGGATGAATACAATAGTTCTGTGAAGGCCTCGGAAGTTTGTTGAAGAACATTGAAGGACAAGCAGCATCTCAAAGACCAAGAAATGCAGGACCCAGGTAAAGCTGCAGAGAGGTTTGCAACAGGGCAAGTTATAAAACAATATCCAAAGAATCGAACGTCTGACGGAGAATTTTTGTATCTATTATCTGAAACTGGAAAGACTGGATTTTTTTTTTTTTTGACAAAACAACTATAAGTCTAGCACTCTGCAAATCAGATTTTTATGGAACAGTTGCAAGAACAAAACCATTGTTGTAAAAAGCCAAGATTTCTGTTTTCAGTCCTTCTCAAGTCATATAGAGCAAATTATTTTCTGGCCAAGACATAACCTTTGGCCTAAATGTAAAACGCTGTCTGCGTCTATAAACTAACATTGCACATCACCATGGACACACACTATCCACTTGTTAAAACATGGCAGTGTTAGCACTAGGCAGTGGAAGTCTATTCCATTAGTAGGGAAAAGGAAGCTTGTCAGCACTGATGGAAAGACGTATGGAGCTAAATACAAACCAATCATCGGAGAAAACCAGAGGTACAATGAAGCAGTCTGAAGAATAATCATGCACCAGAATGACCTAGTCAAAGTTAGGGCTAAATGCTATTGAGGGTATATGGCACCTTTCCATCCAAGATGATTAAGTTAGACATATTTTGTAAAGATGAATGGACAATTTTCTCTAGATGTGAAGTGTTGATAGAGGCATACCCCCAAAATGTTTGCAGCCATAATTGTGGTAAAACATTTTTAAATGTGTCTGTGGGTGTCCAAGCGTACACTACAGTTCTTATGATTCATCCAGCTGAGAAACTGTAGAAAATTTTGGTATCACAAACAATTTCTTGGCTTCAAAAAGTCTGTTTACTGACACACAAAAATAAAAAAATGATAAAATAAAAAGTTGTCTCTTTTATTAGCTATAAGTGCGGTTTCTCTGGAGCGAGAGAAAGGTCCCTCCAAATAAATTTTCTGGCACTAATTTTTCCCTTTCACTGACAGTTTTTGCAAGACCTTGCAATACGTTTTGCATTACCTTGTGACAATCTACTTTTGTACTCGTATAAAACAAGTTTTTACCATCTCTCTGGGTGCTTCATCTTCCTACTAATTTATATAAAAGAATATTTATTTTGTAGTCTATGTCTGTGCTTTGTGGAATGAATTAAACCTTAAAGAAACAACATGTATTTTACAAAATTTGTTTTTGAAAAACCCCTAAAATGTCCAGCACTTTATTTTTAAAACTGTGACTTTATAGGCAGGTAATATTTCTGGTTCTGTGGGTAAACGTATAGATAACGCTGTACTGCTTCTGCTCGAGAGTTTAATCTTTTTTTTCCCACCCCTCCTGTTTATATTTGTAACATTTGTAGATAACTTAAAGGATCTCTACCACAGCCTGTTTATTTCTGACAGGCTATGCCTAGATTATAGTGTCACACCTCTCACTCTGTGCAGCTACAACTGCTACAATTTAAACCTGCGGTGTTTCCACTACAGATGTGTTATCAGCGCTCTATAGGAGATTACTGACATTAAAACTCAGTCAGCAAAACCATCCCCGGGCATAAACTGCCACTGCGCGTAGAGTGTTGAAACAGTTGAAACAAATGTGTCACAGTTATAATCATAGCAAGCGGAGCGCAGCCATTTCTATAGCCGCGGTGACAGCTGTGTCATCCCAAGGCTGCTGTCACAATCAGAGCCGTGGCCCGTTTCCTCCTGCCGCCGCTGAAGAAAGCCGGTGAAGTGTCTGCTCACCAGCCTCTGTTTTAGGTTTTGCGTCTGTTAACCTTACAGAGCTGTACACTGCGATGCTTTAGTATTGATATCGTGGCGTCTGTAATTACACATTATGTGGCGTACTATTCCGTAAAATACCGTGGGGGAAAAACCAGGGATCAGTTCATATGGAGCCACAGGAAACGTATGATGCTTTCAAATGAGATAATTATAAGTGTGTCATCCTGCCGGACGAACTCCTGAAGTGAAGTTCTGGTAAACGTTTATCAGCAGGTTAAATATCAAATGCAGCAGGTAACTCAGTTGGTGTCATCGTAGACGGCTTGAATGGAGTTCTGTTGTTGCAGCGGGATAGTTTGTGAATTTGTTGCAAGAATTATTATTAATTTAAGAGAAAATGTTTAAATAAGCATGCATATTATAATCATTACTATTGCTCTCAATCTCAGAAAAATGCACTCTCAAAGGTATTATGTGATTTGTAAATCGTTAATATACATAGAGTTAAATAATTAGATCACCCAAATAAAACGAATGCTTACTAAAAGTGAAAAATACATTGAGAGAGAAAACGGGGAGGGTCGAGATCTGTCTGTGACGGCTCTGCCAGGCAAAATATGCCAATATGAAGCAGAGACAAAACATATAAATGAAACATACTGGCAGTACAGTGCATACAAGAGATGTGAAATGGTAAAAGATTTATACCTGCAGCTTTCATTATGCTATATATGCATGGCAGCTATTTTGTACATTGAGCTCAGGGTTGCTCACCTTGGCCAGTTTCTGACCAGGAGCTTGGACTATCTTGCATATCCAAGTAAAATTACTATGTATCATTTGCCTATATACTTTCGAACAAGTAAGACTTTTAAAATCAGCGTAACTACGAGACTAATAATAGAAAATAATACATCAAAAAGGAAAACCGATCCTCACCTAACAGCTTCGCCTGCCTTGACATCGCTAGTAGGTTTTTTTGTTTGAGAAAATGACTTTAACTGCCTCCTTTTCTTTGTTGATTTAAATATCTTCTTTTTTTCTCTTTTTCTTTTTTTTTTTTAGAAAAGGTTTGGTTTAACCGGCAGAGTGCAAATTGCTCCCACTCACTTTGCTGCACTACTCCTCCACCTGGGTTCCCTTCAATCTCTGGAAACATCTTTTCAGACATCGGCTTGTGCTGGGAGATTCATTTGGGCCTGGAATTGCAAACATCGCCGCAATATTGAATCTAACCAAGCCAGACTGCAGCAAAAAAGGACACTTGGAGTGAGCAAAATTGGATATTCTAGTAGTTCAATAAGTTTGAGGCCAGGACTGGACAGAGGCAAAGGCAATTATACCTGGTCAACACTGAAGTTGGTCAAACCCCGAGATTGCTTTTAAATAAAACATCGCACCGAAATGGCACAATTATTGCAAACGAGAGCTGATGAAACCTATTGGACAGACTGTTTTAACTTTACCTTCTTACATATCTTATGACCTGGATAATTGAGAACATTCACAGTCATTATTTCCCTCCCACTGATTTTCTTCTGGGGCCTGACTTTGCTCCCCCCACCCCCTTCCCTACACCACCTACCAGGAAGGATCATCTTTCCTCGGTAGCATTTCTAAATAAAGATAATGTTGCGAAGAAAAGGTCAACACTGTTAATTATATGCTCTGCGAGACGGCGTGTCCCTGCAAAACCGGAGATGTTGTCCATAAACTCTCTCCAACAAAACTGAGAAGTTTGAATCTTTAATGCCTGCCACCGCTGCTCCCTGAAATCACACTCTGGGAAAAACCGCGCGAGTGTGATTAATTCTAACCTACAGCAGGAGAAATTTTGAGTCCAAAGGATACGGCCTTCAGACGGCTGCTCTTGAGGAGGAATTACAATGTGAAGAGTGTAATTTTGATCTTCCGCCTTTGCTTAAATCGCATTTGTTTAATGGGCTTTAATAATTCAGACTCATATCTCCGTCAAGCAGGCCTATGCTAATGATCAACTATATGTTTTATTGTGATTACAAGTTCTGTCAAGATGGAAATGGAGGGGGGGAGGATGTCTGTTACAATTTCTAAGACGAGTGAAATGGCTAATCTGAAGAGACCGAGTTGCCGTTGAACATGGAGGCTTGTTGTTGACAATCACTTCACGCCACGCAGCGAATGGAGAAAAAAAAAAGAAACACCTATCAAATTTCTAATGAGTGCCAGGATGATTAGCATAGTGAAAAGAGCAAAATCGCTCCCTTCGCTTTGATGAGATATTTACAAAAGTCTTGATTGTCATAATTTTGGAGACGATTCAGTCTCTTTTTTTCCAAATGCCAGGTTGCATTAAAATCATCTCTCGGTTGTTGTCCGTGGTTGTGGCAGCTGATGACAGCGGATGCACGAAGGATCCTTCATAACAAGGGATTTGGCCCAATTCCCCCCCCCCATTTTTGTTTTTCAGAGCCTTGTGTGGAATCTATACGTTTCAATGGATTGCGAGATAAAACAGCGAATCAAAAAACAAAAAAACACTGCATTGTGCGTTAATGGAATGTGTAAGTGAATCCTGAAATGTGGAAGCGCATATTTAGTGCACTTACCAGGAGCCGAGTGCACTGGCTGATATTATTTGTTTGCTCTCGGAGTGATCTCAGGCTACACTGCTGCGCCGTGGGGAAGGAGCTTGATGGACGTCGAGGGTTGCTTGGCTGTGGCCTACTGTAGTGGCTGATCTGTCTGGGATCAATAGCAGCTAATTACAGCCCACATTGATCCAGAGGGCGCACTAATTTAGAGCCGAGCCCGGGCCCTCTCCATACAGAGCCAGTGAAGCAAGTCCAATCCCAGCCCTCTGGCCCCGCAAACATCTCACTCAGCACTCAGTGGCTCATTATCTCCGAGGAGCAACTGGTGCGGCATTTGTCTGTCTCCTGGGATCCGTTTCGACACTGAAGGAGGGGTGGATATCTGTTTTGGATGTTCTAGATTATTAGCTTTATCCTTTTTCATCCTTTCCTTTTTTTTGGGAAAGGGGGGTGTACTGTCATATAATTGGGAAATATGTCAGGGATTAAATACTATTTCTGCCTTTGAGCAAAGTAGCAGCTGCATTTAGTACTTTATATGCAGCCTTGAATATGCTTGTGATTTTTTCCTCCATCAGGAAGATTTATATATATATGGCAATGTGTACACATTCAGAGGAAAGATATGTTCATACTTATAGGTACTTACTTAAACAAATGTCAGAGAATGTGGCTTAATTCACAAAGACTAAAGTTGTTTGCGTCAAGCAAATCATAAAAGAAAATTAAAATGCAGCCTGCTGAAAAATGCTGGCTTTACAAAAAAGTCTGTCTCAATTAATGTTCTTTTCACATGAGGTATTCATATCCTTTGCAAACCATTTCTCTAATCATAATAAACCGTGTAAACCATTCAATATCCATTTGTTGCTTTTGGAAAACCGTAGCCGTGGAACACGACATGGTGCTTCGCGTTGGAGAGTTTAAAAAATAAACCTAAAATAAACTAAATAGTTTCACAGAGAAAATCCTTCCTTAGTTTGCAACCTGTGTGAGCTTCTAACACACATGTTTGCATTTATACTTTGACATGGACCAGTTTAATCAAGCATATCATCGATTATTTATATTGTCAAAACTGTAAGCTTAAACATTATCTGTTGCATTTTTTTTCAAATAATGACTTTTTCAGCTCATCTATTAAAGCCTCAATGTTGCAGAGTTTCTTCCCTTATCTGCAGCGTGCATATATGAGCGCACGCTTCGGCTCGTCTGGATCCAAGATCAAGGCCGCGGTCTTTTCATCCCGTGCCCGCCTCTGAGGAAGCTTTGATCTGACATATGAATGGCACACCTCCAGTCCTCCCGTCGTCTTGTTCTCGCGCGCCTAAATCTTGGAAACCGACTGCATTTGTTTGGTGTAATTTTAGCACGCTACTTTGCGGTCAACGTGGTCAACACACCTGAGGAGCACAAAGTGAACTGATGAATGAAAAAAAGCTCACCCGTTGCTTTTAAAAAAAAACAGGGCAAAAGCAGGTACTCTAACCGCATAAGGCACATCTTCCTTTCAGCCCTGCGACCCGAACGTTATAGATGTTTTCAGTTTAAATCAAGGTCCGCTCTGGCCTTTCAGTCTTGGCACTTTCAACACCATCCTACTCCACGAGATTGCTTTGCGTCTATTATAGCTCTTCGGCACTCTTCTAGATTTATTCAAGACTCTGCTGTCCACCTACATCTAAAAGATAAAGGGCAGTCAGAGAACAGTGTACACACCCCGGACAGAGAAGACGGACAGTTTGAGGGGGCGGTGAAAAACCAACATTAACCAGAGGAGAAGGCCTTGGGTCTTTCTTATTCCCTCACAATGGACTCTTTACATTTCTCCCCAGGTGGCTTTGCCACTTTGAAATGTGTCTCCCAAACAGTGTGCATGCTGTCCATTCCAACAGATGATGACTGGGGTCAGTAAATCTCCCCACCACACGCTATAAATCTGAAACTACCCCCATGTCTGCTAGAACAGCGATGCCCTTTTGGATGAAAGGTAAAAAGTCTTCAAGAGCCAATGGCCTTCCCTCCCAGCTCCTTCTGAGTTTCAAATACAACATTTTCAGTCACACACCTGTCTCTTTTCTGTCCTGTTTTCCATCTGTCTCACACAATTTCTGTCTCCTGCTCCAATGGCCACATCGCCCAAGGCTATCCTAAAAGTCCACATTCGCCGGCGTTAAATTCAGCTGAGGGGAAGCAGTGGGTGTAATTGCCTTTTGTACCACAGTGTTGCCATTTATCAGCACTGATTAGTACATGTGTGCACACGGACAAGCATGAGCACAGGTGTACACACGGACACTATTATAGGGGAAAGCTTGTCATTATTTTGATAAGGGTTTTAACATCTGCTATCCCACTGTGCCACGCAGAAGCAGAAATGGAGTTGCTATGCTATTAGGACGTGATGGATATGACATTTACCACAGTTTTTAATCCCTTGTAGATTTTTGAAATATGCATTCACCTTAACTGGCCTTGATAATAGAATTATTTTTAGCCCAAAGGTTGGAAAATAGGAGCTGGTAGGTTAATAAAGCTATCATTCTGAACGAGTCTGACGTTTTTGTTCTTCCAAAGCAAACCTGCGAAATGTCCCTCGGCATTACGTACACGTCAGGTTTATTACCATTACATGGTTGGTGGAAATACGGGTTTACATTGCACTTTGCCGGGGGACAGTATATGGTATGTTAAGATGAAAACACAACTCTAGTGGAAACCACAAAATGCTTAGGGACTCTGTAATTGGTGTGCGGTGTTTACAGCTAATTGTTCATTTAACCTTTTATTTGAGTACAATAGCGTTTTTTAGAGTATGCCAGACCAGCTTTACAACTGAAAAAAAAACAACAAAAAAAACATATTGATACACATTAATGCCAAAGGAGGCACAGTCAACTATTGAGTGTATAGACACAAACTTACTTCTCAGAATAATAAACAAAATTTGGGGTTTTCATAATCATCAAAATTTAAAAAAATAAAAAGCCTTGAAATCGTTCACTCTGTGTATAATAAATCTAAACAATACATGAGTTTTCCATTCTGAAATGATTGACACCCCCCACCCCTCCACAAAAACAACTTCTTCACAATATAAAATTTTTTTACATGTACCTTCATGCATAATGTACTTCAAATCTACACCATATTTTCCACTTGTTCAAGCCTGAGAGGAGGATGCATCTGCTTGGGTATGAGCTACAAGACTTCAACAAGAGACAAGCGTTGAAAGAAAGTTTACATCGTGTCTCGCAGGACACCTTACGAGAATCCTTTCCATAACAAAGCTCTTCATTCCCTCGCTGACATGAGCTGTGCCATGTCAGCAAAGTGTGAGGTATTGTTTACAATGAATGATTTATGAAACCCTCTCATTCCGAGTCTTTGTCACAACATTGTCTCTGAATGTTTGTCTAAATATAAATGAGCTATTTTATGAGAAACCCGGGATGCAAACCCTAAGAATAAAAAAAACAAAATAGCCTTGTCACTGGTGTTATATTAGGTTTTGTTACGAACAACTTTGACTTGGTGATGCAATGTTAAGTTAAAATCTCCTGTTTAGTTTTTTAGTGTGAAGGTTATACCTCTTTTTGAACTATTCTAATACTGTGCAGAAGGCCACATTTGACAATGACTTTTCCTATTTTCTCTTTTAACACAGACTTACGTCATTCGCAGAAAGTATAACAAAGACATTTCTTTAGCCACATGTATCGACACAAGCATATGTCACCCCGTTCGAGATTTTGGCTGCCTGGGCCTGAAGAGGAGGAACGATGCAAAGGTCAGCCTAATAAATGCAGAAGAGTCAGAAAAATTAAGACAAAGGAGGCCGCTGACCGGGTATTTGAGAGAGCCTGTAAAAGAAGGAAATGAAACGGAATAGTGACTCTTTCCTTCTGGGTCCTCCGTGCACATCTTGGATGGGATCAACGGCTGTGACGTTTACAGCCTGCAGAGTAGGAGAAGATGCTGTGGAAGCTAAACCCTGGAAGGAATAAAGCAGGGCATTAAAGCAGATTTCTATAAAAGCTATGGGTCATTCAAAAAAAAAGAAAAAGTGCCAATTTGGTGTTTTTGATACTCTGTAACTCACTGAGATTCACAACTTTCAAACAAATTTTTTAATCCTTAGCTAGAAAGTTTGGAGTCTGCTCTTCCCCTCAGTTCTTATGAGGAGAGTACACTAAGAAATTACAAAAGCAAGTAAAATAGTAAAGACATATTATTGAGGTTCATTCCTATTATTAGGAATTGTATTACTAATACCCAGTCTTAATTGTGGTCTTAAAATCTAGTCAAACAATATGAATGCAGTGATGTTCCACCTTTTTGGATCACTTGTCCCACATATTAATATGCAAATACATGTAAAACATTGTAAAATGTACATGTTTTGGGGTTTAAAAAAAGAAGAAAACATGTTTTGGGGTTTTTTTTCATGCCATGTCTTGTATAGTAGGACGTTGGAACAGCCGTGCTAATGGAGCCGACTCATTTTAATGCATGTGCTAATGCATTTCTGAATTGTTGCTTTCTTCCACTCCACAGACAAGGCACATTTTACAACTTGGCGAAAACATGTTAAGCTAGTAAAGAGGTAAATAATGTCTGTGCTGCACTGGTGAATCTCTCTGTTGTTTCATCTTAAAATGCTATTTCCGGTCGTTTTTGAGTAATGCTGTTCCGCACTCATACGTCCACCCTTGAAAGCATCTTCATCCATGAGTGAGGATGTGCTATTTTTTTTTTTTTTTTTTTTTTCGTGGAACACCATTTTTGCAAGAGGAGCCGGAGACAATGAAATACATTTCCCCATGAAAAGATTGGGATAGAAATAAAGCAGGAGGGCATACAGAGCTCACTGCTCTTCATGTGTGTTACCATGGGGATTAACTGCACTGCACCCTCCAGGACTCTAATTGGCTGAAGAGGGTTCCATTTGGCCTCTTAGAATCCCACTCACAGTTTCTTTCCATTCGGATGGTCCATCTAACCACTTCACTGTCCTATTCACACGAAAAATAGAGTTCTTGGATGCACCGTTAATTCACTTGAAGGACAACTTCTTCATATTTTCTTTAAACTCATACATGCTACTGTGCCTCGGTGCACGTAAGAACACCTTGCCATCTTGAGATTTGATCAATTTTTTTTTTTTTCCTTTGATATTTACGAATCAACTTTTCTACATTTTGTCTCGTTGCAAGAAAGTTCGCTATATTTTATTTTGATTTTGGGTTATAGTTCAACGCATATCAGCTCATATTGATATAAGATGATATTTTTTGTTTGTTTGTTTTCATTTAACTTGAAAATATTATAAGTATGCAACATTTTAAACATAAACCCCAAAACAGCTGTGGGAAAAATAAAAACTATAACCAAACAAATTACAACCATACGGTGTTAAAAAAAACAACAACAAATAAGACACTCATAAGGTTGAGACAAAATGCAGTAAATAATGGAGAGATTTATTGAAATAAGTCAAACAATTTAATGGGGCATAATTTAAAGAGATTAGAAAATATTTCATATAGAAATAGCAACCAGGATAAACATTTAACTCCTTAATGTTTACTAGCACAACTCAACCCAAACTTGCCAATTTTTTTTTTGTTTTAAGAAAGAAAAAATAGAAATGAAAGGTCAGCAATGAAAGTCCAAAACCTGCAAACAACCTGAACATTTCTCTCAAAGAAATGTTCCACATTTTCAACATGAGTTTGACGAAAGATTCATGTTAATACCATCCAAATTATGTTCATTTGTGGGGTGGATTTGAATTATTTTAAATTTCCATTTTTATGGGAGAGCAACAAGAAAATAGAAATATCCAAATTCCAACAATCAACTTGCAAAGTTTCCCATGAAAGCTTCAGGCGTTCAGTTGTTCTCTGTTGGTTTCACCAATTGAATAGTAGCTTACTAACTTATTAGGAAGTTATTGACAATTAAGTTCTCATATGAAAAAACAGTTATTTATATTAATTTACTTATTAAAATAAATAAATATTAATTAATGTATTTTATTTTAGCGGCAGGGTTAAATATCTCTTTACACACACTCTACGTCCAGCTCTATCCAGTGAGCTATTTAGCAAAAATACTTTAAGTCATATAAAGTTGGTAGGGACATAACCCAAAGTACATGCAGCTATAACTGCAGCTTAATGATGTGTTACAGTTTTGAATTAAAACATATTTTATATAAATACATACCCCACTTCTCACAATATAGTGAAGTTTGTGGTTGTAACATGACAAGATGTAAAAGCTTTCAAGGAGTAAGAATACTTTCGCAACCCATCGCCCGCAAAGGTCAATCAACACATTTCATGAGGCAAAGGTCAATGCCACGAATGCAACTCTTTCGCTCATAAAATGTTAGACGATATGATCACTCCTTCTCCTTTTCATTTACAACCTCACCTTCACACCGCACTTCAGATTGTATTCGCAAAAGGTTATTTCACTAAATCCGCTCACATAGCCCTTTCTATTATCAAGATGAACTGCTGATGTGCCTCAACGCCGGAGACAAATCTGCGAAGTCAGACAGCGATCTGAATGTCTTCAAAAGAATGCCCTAAGTCAGATAAACGCTTTTATCTTAGTTGTATTCTCCCAAAGTTCTCAGTGCTGACAAAGGCGCGCGGGCTTAGTCTAAAGTTTTCCTTCCTGCTTGACACTGGAAATATTTCAGAGGCGAGAGGCGCTGTTGGCCTTCTCTCTTTTGTAAAAACCCTTAATTGTCGCGTAAGAAACATCCTGAGTCATGTCATTTTATCCCATTTTGATTGGGATCGTTGTCTCTGGAGCCCGTCACAAATCACCTTTCAACCTGAGACTGGAGATTATCTAAGAAGGCTGAATGTAGGACACTCTTCTTACCTACAGCAAAAAAAAAATAAAAAGTTTCTTGTAATTGTGGAGTTTGGCACATACTGTCTAGGAGCTTAGTCACTTCTATTTCCTCAGTGGTTTGAACAAGTAGCTTCAAATGAAATCCTTCCTAAGATGTTTGAAAAAAAACAGTTTGAAGTCAAAAGTATCTACTTCTTGAAGATGTCATGAACAGGAAAGTAATTTGATCACATTAGACTAAACTTTAAATTAGTGACCAACATGCAAAACCCCACATTTGGAAGCACATAGTACCTTGGACACACCAACACAGTGAGAGCATCATGCTGTGCAGACACTATTTTTCATCATGGACAGGAAAGCTGATCGTAGTTGACTGGAGGATGAGCAGGGCATAAAATTAATCCTCCAGTTCTGGGAGACAACCCATTTGAGTCTGGAAAAGATTTGAGACAGGGGTAAAAATTCGCCTGTCAACAAGTCCAACAAAGGAAATTTTCAGCACATTTTCCAGATTTCTATATAAAAAAAATTGGAAAACCATCTGTCGGTTTCTTCTTGCTGCCTGCAAGGCATAGGCGCACGCAGTACTAGTCTATCACATGAAAGCAAAATAAATTCCTTGAAGTTTAAGTTGGTAATGCGACAAAAAATGAAAAAGTTTAAACACCATGGATACTTTTGAAAGGTGCCATATCTTCCCTTCTTTTAACCCCAAGTGGGTAAAATCTGAAACATTCTTCATGCAATCAGCCGGCAATTAGTGCCAGCTTTGTCTTCATTATGGCTTTTTCCACGGAATAAAAGAGTGTTTGCCTGTCTTGCAACACAATCAAGGGAATTCATTCCTTAATAGTCGATCAAATTATTTTTCACCGTCATACTTTGCATGCAGAGAGTCATTCTCCTTTTTTATTCACTGTTTTGTTTTTATTTGATTTTCACTACGTTAGTGTCGTGATGATAAATGTGCCCATGATTGCACGTCCGACGTTCATTCTACGATACCTTGCAAAGGCTAAAATTAATGTTTGGATAATTTATGTCACTAGCAAGAAAAAAAAAAAAAAAGCAATGCAAGTTCTCGCAATGCATCCGTAAAGTAAAATCTAAAGATTTGAAATTTATTTGGGCACCTTTTGAGCCTTTTCAGATGTGACCATAGTGATAAATAGTTCATCCTATTCCAAGAATACTACCATACCAACAAACTGTTGTCGAGGCAACATGACTTTCCAGGCTTGATTAACAACTGGTTAAGCCGGGGCAAAATCTTTAAAAGGGTTGGATTGGCATTCTAGCAGAAAGCGTGAAAAAAGAAACGAGATGAAACTGTCACAAACAGACTTTTTACTGGACTCCATGCATTACACTCAAAAACCTTATTTGGTAGTAGATGTTGAAGATGTGTCTGATCTGTATCCACCACTATAAATAGATATAGCTCATGAGACAAGACCACACATGATGCATTTATCCAGTTGAATTACGAACCACCATTTGGGCTTTTTGACTGCTTCTCCTCATGGACAAATGAGATTTGACTAGAACTTCCCACAACCACGTTGTCGCGACTTCAAAGTGTTTTGTAAAATAGATTTAATGCTGCATTTGTCCTCTCTGAGAACTTATTTTACCCCCAAGTTCTTAAACCATTTTTTATGTGTCCTGTCAGTGTAGTACTCAAAATTGTTGTCTGAGTGCAAAGGAGATGCCCGACAAATTTACTTTCACAAGTGGAGCATTGGAGCTTTTGCTACAATTCTCCACTTTAAGTTTATTAAAGGTTTATTTCTAATCAGTTGAAATAAAGTACACCAAATGTCAATAAAAGTTTAACTTCTCGGTCAGATGGGTAAAGTGAGGATCTCAAACCCTGATTTCAATATTTATTGGGAATGACCTGGTCAGAGTGAGACATCCTCAGTATTGATCCTCAGCGTCCTTTCAGGCTATTGATCCAGGCTGCTTTTGATTGACCTATCTTGTGGATGTGATCAATCAAAAAGAAAAGGGGAACATCAACTCCTGATCTCTTGTTGATCCGCATCTCAGTACAAAAGTGTGTTACTAGAAATATTTCTAAACTAGTGTACTTGTGATTATAATGGTACTGACATTATACACACAACAAACATTTTTTTTCTTAACAGCCACTTATAAATAACTACGAGACGGTTTAATTTTGATTCCAGGTGTCCCATTGCTGAAGCCTTCATGTCTGAGCGACTGTAAAAATAAGATATAGAGGAGAAGCACATTTTCTGACTAAAAAGAATTGAGAAAATGCTAATTCTCTCTCAATTTGTTAGTTATATAGAGCGCTCTATCATGGGAATTATGATATTTACAATGTTTCAGCATAGCGGTAGGTGTTACTAAAATTTTTTTGTAAAGATCTTACCTTTATTTTTGTGATTTCCCATCTTAGCGGAGGGAAAATACAATAATGCAAGACTATCTAACAAAAAAAAAGGTATTAAATAATTTTTCTTGAAAACAGAGCTCTAAGAACTCAGTCGACAGCATCAGCGGTTACTCTCCCTCAGCAGCAAAAGCTCTTGTGCTTTTAAAGACTAAAATGATCATAATACAACTGGAATTTAAACTGGTTTCATAAAAAAAAAAATTGAGAGATTAACTATGCTTTCATTTAAGTAGAGAAAGTGGATTCTAGAACCACAATGACAGATAGCAAGATTCTGCTGCAGTGAAGCGGTTTGATCTGCCTATCAAGCTACCAGACACTCTGACCTGAATGCAGTGATATGGAAATTTTCAGCACTGTCTTCTTTTCTCTGCTCCTTTGTTACTTGAATATATCCAATCGCCTTAAAGCAGAAACACTGAGAGACTGTGATGGGTTCCCACAAGTGACCTTGGTGTAATGATACTTTCCTGCTCGGTGGAAATGTCTTGTCAAAAGCTGTCAAGAGAACAGACCATAAAGCAAACCAGCGGCAGGGTTGAAGGTATAAAAAAAAAAAAAAATTAACTGAGGGTTACAGCTTACAGCTGATGAAATCAAAATGGCTTGTCTGTTTCAGGAGAAACTAAGACAAAAGTGTGGCAGTAAGAGTACAGTCCCCTTTAAATCAAGATTTAATGCACGTAAGAGCAAACGGAACCATAAGATGTTTCTGTGGTTTGGTTTTGCTCACTTTTAAGGAGCAAAAGGAGGGATTCTGGCTAAATTTAGAGTACACAAGTTTTGTGTTTCTTGGCTGTCGCTCGGCCACTGCGATGTTTCATAGGATTGAGGTCTGACGACTGGTTAGGACAAACCAGGTTTATATTAAGCTTTGATTTTAGTCATCCGGTTTTGGCCTTGGTGTTTGCGGATCTGTCGTGCTTTGAGACTTGTATGTTGCCCTGAGGGATGAAGATGATCATCCACTGGCGCCATAATAAACAGAAGTCTTTCTTCATGTCATAATTAGCATTTTTGCTCAGGTTCTAATCCAAATCCAATTTATTTGTAAAGCACATTTTGTCATATCCCACGTTGTTTCTGTTATTTTCCTGTATTTTATTTATTTTCCTTTGTTGATGTTTATTTTCCTCAGTTATTCTTATTTTCACCTGATCAACCTTGTCATGTTTTACTCTTCTTAGTCTGCTCTTAGTTAGTTTTGTTCATGTTTATTATTTATTTCTGGTGTTAGTTGCAGTTTCATTTCCTTGTTCCCCTGTTCTTCCTTTCTCCAGTTTCTGCCAGTCTCTCTCTCTCTCTCTCTCCTCAGTCTACCTGTTTGGTCTCATCTCACAGCTGGAACCCATTACTAATCAGTATTTAAGCAATGTCATTGGATTCTGCGGTTGTCTACCTCATGCTCTCCTTTGGTCTGTTCTTTCTAAGGTTCATCATCTGTTCCATAAACCTACTGCCATCTGACTGCTGTCGGCATTTTGAACCTAAACCTGTACATATATTGCACAGGTTTAGGTGCAATAAACCTAAACATTACAACATTGACTAGCAATGCTGCCAAGCATTTCCAAATCCCAACCTGGTATGTTTATCATTTTTATGTTCTTCCTGTGTATGCAAGGGTTCTCTACAGGTCTCCCATAGTCCAAAAAAACATGACTGCTAGGTTAAATGATTAGTTTAAATTGCACTTAGATCTTAGTGTGTGTGTATAGTTGTTTGTTTTGTCGCCCTGTGATGGATTGGCAACCATCGTGTACCTCGTCTCTCACCCAGTGATCACTGGAGATGGACACCAGCTCTCCCTGTAAGTATCAGTGGGTTTAGAAGATTAGTGGATGGATATAATCAAGCACATTTGCAGAAAAGTAACCAGTACAAATTTACAGCTATGTGCTGTGCTAACATAATGTTTTACTTCTTATTGTACAATTTTTTTCCCCAATTAAAAACATAGTCACATATTTAATGTGAAACGTTGCTTTTTTTCACTATCTTAATTTAGGTATACAATGCACTGAAACAGTTAAAGTGCCTTATCCCAGACAAACTGATGTTTTATCGAGATCACAAGACATAAACTTCTATATGGTTGCAATTGATTGCTTTTATTTCCGAATACAAGCGCAATTAATAGACAAATGGAATTAAATTGTTACATAAGCTGATTTTCCTGCCCTGCTTCCTCTGTTCTCTCCCAGTTCTCGACTCTAATAAAAAGCATATACAGCTTGCCCTTAAGGAAATGTTTCTTTATAAACTTAGGGCAATAATTCACACAGGCTCCCTTCAAATTCACGCGGCCGTGAAAGAATGAAAGGTATTTTGCAAACAATTGGCCCCTCTTCTCCTACTGCGCACCGGAGTAAGAAAGTATGGCGACTAAGTGAGCTGTGACAATTGTGCAAGCGTCAGCAGGCTTTTGTGAAACCAGTTTTCCTGGGAGCTGCAGAAGTTAGCCGGGATAAATGAAGACACGGCAGTCGTTCCTTGGCTCCCGACTCTAATAGCGTGACACAAAACTCAGGATGCGTCCAACACAAGACACCATATGGCATAATTGCCGGCAACACACAGGGAGCGTTTTGAGCCGAAATGCTGAAACACTCAAGAGAAGTTGCATTACACATCTGCTCTCAGGTGTATTTGTGCACGCGTAGGCAGAGTTGTTAAAATCGCATCAAGCGTTATCTCTTCAACGAGAAATCCTCTGGTACCCAAGCATGAGTGATATACGGATCCACCCACAGAGGCCCCAGCCCCATCCATCTTCAGTGTCATTGGCATTCTAAATCTCTCAGTCATGCCTGCATCTATAATGGCCCAATTACTGCCGATGGGGATCCCACTCCCTATCTGACAATTACATCTGTTAGAGTTTGAGAGCATTAATGCCTAAAAAATATCAATTAAGGTGATTGATCAGGATGTTAATATCCTATTAAACAGCAGTCTGGGGCAGTAGAGCATTTCTGTTGATTAGGATGAAATGAGTAAGACTCTCTGGGACGAAGTGACTGTAGTTTAGTGGGCCAGTTAGATTGCTGATCTAATGAACGCAGAAAATGGCTTGCGGATGCATTTTATTGCCAGGTAAACGTGGACAAGAACAACTTTAGGTAATTGGTACTCAAAAGGCATTTCATGGAGCCATAAAAAGCAGAATGGATGGAGAACTTTCTGGTCAGCTGAGCAAGAGTCCCACAAACACATTTACAAGATGTTAATTCAAAACGAGAACACTCTGAAATCTGCTGAGCTAAAAACGACCCGATCTAGGTTGCTTTGTGAAAGCCATTCTGTGCTCGATTTACCATAACAGGGTTGAGTCATGTTTGGCTGAGAATATGTTAGATTTTCCATCTGAAATTAGATAATGTGACTCATTGCATATCTAATGGGAAGACTGCCATGCAGTGGGCGGAAAAGAGGAATACCGTAATCTGAATTACTAAACAAGTAGCGTTTGGGTTAAAGTCATAATGTGGCCATTAAACCATGAGTTGGTCATTTTTGAAGTATGAGCAGATACCAGGTCCTTTTTATGTCACAGCATCGACATAAAGCTTGTCTGGAGAGGGAAGCATTAGGAGCTCTTAAATTTTTCCAAGTAGACTGCTGACTTGATTAACACCAGCAGATGCCATGACCCTATAAATTATTGCTAACTTTGGAAACTTTACACTGACCTCAAGCAACTGGATTTTTGTACATCTCCACTGTGGGACCCAACAAACTATAATTAAAATTGCACTACTTCTTTCCCACCAACATGAATCCAGCATCTAGGAGAGATATCCCAGCAGTTATTGGAAAGCGAGTTGCATAAACATCATCTGAAACGTTTCTTTTTTTTACTTGTCTTCAATCAACATTCATTTCCCAATACCGTTAATTGTATTCATGGTTTATGTAGAGTAAGTGTTAATATTTCTTCCTTATAAATGTACTTAACTTTTACCTTCTGTGTTCAAGTTTTTCTTTTTATTTTAGCTACATGCAATTGTTGATTAAGAGTAATTTTTCTAGAGTTTCCATGCCATAGTCTGATGTCGACATTGTAAGCTGTAAAGATGAGAATTTCTGAGCTTCGGCCCACTAAGCCAGCCTTTGAATAGGATATCTGTTATTTAAGCTCCTCCAAGTGACTGAACGTGCTTTAAATTACGACACGGCTTCTTTCTTCCAGAATGATTGTTTGAAAATATAAAGGTTCTCTTGGCACCGCTAAAGCTCTGCTAAAGCAATTAAATTCAAAAGTGTAATTTCATACATTTTGTGTGTTAAAAAATGTCCCCCCCCCCCCCTTTTTTTTATTTTTATCATCTTGTCAATGATCACCGGCCTGCTGCACTCATCCCTCTGTCCTCCCTCTGCCATTTCCCCCCCTCCGTCGCCTTCGTTTTCTTTTTTTTTTATTTAAAAGGCTTTCCATTCTTCCCCTGGCATGGCATCACACACTCATTTCATTTCTCATTTACAGACTGATAATCAGAATGTCATTACAGTGTCCACACTGGGCTGCTGGAGGGGTAATTGAGCAGCATAAAAGGCATTTGAAAGAGGGATGAATAATAGAACTGGAGATGAAGTGGGTGGAGGGGAGTGAGTGGTGACTTGGAGCTAGGCCTGCTTTCTCAGGTGGCTGGCCCATATCGGATGGCATCCTCCCTGGCCCTATGGTTAGCCATGTCTATGTCACAAGCTCTTTCTTTCCTTTTTTTTTTTTTTTTTTACCTCCAGCACATTAGAGGCAGAGCTGGCATCAACACTCACGGTAGAAAGGGAGAAAATCAATAGGAGAGTTTCAGAAGGTCAAAGTCAAGCATGAACAATCACTTTACATCTTGGAAGTCGCCTTTATTTAGACGGCAAAACAGACCACAATTTTGTCCTTGTACCTTATTTGGGAGGGACTAAGTTCTAGCAGTTCCATCTACAGACTAAGTTCACTTTTCTTTTTTTTTGCTGCCTGACTTCTTTTAAGAAAAACTAAATGAAAGAAACTCAACTGACGGGATTGATTTAATGATCAAAAGAAAAAAAAGGGAATGATTTGACTTAGCCCTAGCTTGAGTACTTCCCCGCAGCCTTTAAAACATGCTCATTGTTGATCATTTCCGGTAGATGTATAGACACATCCGTGCTCCGTGTTTGTGTCCTTTGCTTGCCTCTCCCTGCTCCTGTCCTCCATGGCTGTGGTGTGGCAGCCTGGCACTGTGCCAGTCCCGTTTGGCAGAGGTGGTACATTTCCATCTCATTCATCACATAAAGACAGATAATCAGAAAGTCATTACAGTAGCTTGACACCAGTGCTTGCCCTGGGAAGACAGAGTAATTGAACAGCACAGAAGGGGAGACAGCGGACTGAGCCAAGGCCACGTGGTAATGAATGTAAGATGTAGATATAAGAGGAGTGGGGGTCTCAAAGCAGAGGGGTGTAGATGGAAGGAAAGCGAGCTGGAAGTTCAGGGAAGATAGTGGAATATGTAATATTGAGATTTGACATTCAGACGTGGGAGGGGAGGAGAAGCAACACTGGTAAATAGACTGTGTTCAAACTATGATCAGGCAGAACAATAAAAAGCACCTGTTTAATTGAGAGTTAGTCCCCTCTTGTTCCCTCAAAACAGTTCTAGCCAGTCAAGGAATGGACTCAACTTGACCCCTGAAGGTGTGCTGTGATATCATATCAAGCGGCAAGAGGTCACTAGCAGATCCTGTAAGTCGCATAAATTGTGAGGTGGGGTGTCTATAGATTGTAGTTGCTTGTCCACTGCATTCCAGAGATATTTAGTCGGATTGAAATATTGAGAATTTGGAGGCCAAACCCAAAACCTGCAGAAGCTGAGGGAATTCCCTGGATGGCAGCAGAGGTGACTGCCCCAAATTTAAAGGAGTGG
The DNA here is from genome assembly GCF_001444195.1 of Xiphophorus couchianus. Lineage (NCBI taxonomy): Eukaryota > Metazoa > Chordata > Actinopteri > Cyprinodontiformes > Poeciliidae > Xiphophorus > Xiphophorus couchianus. Next base: position 22,976,221 of record NC_040250.1, on the reverse strand, counting down.
GTTGAGAAGTGACTAAGAGGGAGACTCCATTGAGTTAAAATTTGTCTGAGGAAGCTAAGGAACCAGGTTGCTTTCATAGGGGAATTCAAGGGGGTGATTCCCCTAAGAGGTTTAGAGAATGGGCTGAACTGACAGAGTTAAAGGGTAAATTTGAGCATGGTGAGTAAAGGCCAGAACACACCATCTAAGCGAGCGACTGAACTGGTGCATGGACCTTTACCTTTAGAATGCTTCATGAGGAGGTCAAAATAGACGGGATAAAATTTCAGATTGGAGCAAGTTAGGTCTCTGGATGCATCAAATTTATTGGTCAGAGAGGTGAACTCCCCTAATCTGAGGAACCCTTTAAAGGCTAGATGGAAGGTTCTTGACATGAGTGCTTTGTCTTAAGAGGAGTAGAGACTGGTGTCATGAACCAAGAAAAGGCTTTTGACAATAGGAACAGTGATGGTTTTCCTGCAGTCAGGGTGAAGGAAGCTGAATTTTCTGATATCTTTGAGGAGAAGCCTTACGGCTAAATTAACGTAGAGGCTTGGTGTTGAACGCGGTCGGTGGAGTCCGGACTAAAAATGAATGCCTGCCATCTGAGAACGGACATAAGGGGGCTTAAAGCTGGGATGTTTGACAATGGGTTGTTGACACATCACCCTTGCATAAGTTTTTAAACTCTTGATGGAATGACACCAGAGTATAAGGCAAAGAAAGGCATGTTGACAAAAAGACTTTTAGCAAGTTATATTTCTGGGAAACATTTGGCTTAATTTTTCAAAACAATTAATACAGTTACAGTTTGCACTCATCTAGAAGCTGCTAGCTGGTTGAAGAGTTTCAGTCCAATATGAAGCAATCTGACAATCTGTTAGCCTACTTAGGACGGTTGCACCAAGGTGCATATTTAAAGAAGACAAGTCAACCAGCCGAAGAGTTCAATAGACGTGAAGCTCTGACTGATCGACTTGGAGAGCGCTCTCACTGAAACTACTATTATGTTTGTGTGTCATTCCCTTGATTGGACTCATTCAGCGACTGTCACAAAGCACTGAAACCAGCATTTCCTCTCTGACGTCTGAGCAGCTGTAAGAAATGCAGCTCTTTTTTCTGTTTGCTTATCCACTGCCATGCAGAGCCATAGGAACGCCGTGATTGCATAACAGAGGGCTGATGGCCAACATGGTCGCGTCACTTATTTATGTGATTCACCACAACAGCAGTGGGCTTTACAGTCAGACCTATATGTTTAGGTATCCGGGGGGGTCTGATTCCATGTGATTTAGAAAGAACATGTTTGTTTCTAGAACACAGTCTAGGAATGGCAAAAGGAGCATTAAAATACAAAAACACCTGCAGCACATCTTTAGATTTTTTTTTTCTTCATGTAGCAGTTTATGAGCAGATATAACAAACCTGCAGGTAAGTTTAACTTCCTGGGATAGTTTTCTTCAAAGTCAATGAAAACAAAAAAATATGACACAATGCTCTATCGGTAGCCTATTACACAACATACATTAATTTAATACTGTTTCTTTTTTGTTGAGGGCAACAAAGTTCCTTTTCAGAGTTGAACAATTTTACAAAATTTGTAATATTGCAGAGATAAGATATGCCTCTTTCACAAAACACTTTAAGATGGCATTACAATGAATGATATAAACATCAGTAGAGCCGATGTCGATGCACCATGACATTGTATTGCACTTCTGACTTTTTTTTATTTTTATTTTTTATGCACAGCTAGGCTTCCACATGTGACTTATGAATGACTGCATGAATATTAGAAGTGGTTTGTCTTTGTGGGTTTTGGATGGGAATGTTTTATGAAAGATGCAATAGATTCAATAAATGTGGCATCAGTTCTTAAAGTGTACAATTATTGCCATGCCTTGTGAAGAGGTGCAGCAAATAGCATCAAGTAAAAACATTACGTTTCTTATGGCTGTTGCACAAATACAAAATTAACATTTTTGTTTGTTTTTATATTTATCATGCTTCCAAATTTCCTTATGATACCCTAAATTAAGGAGTGGCTAACCAGGTTTTTGTTTTAAATGTACTAATATTTCAAAGAGGAAAAATGTCCCTGAGCAGCACTGATCCTTTACCAGAGCGAACGCTCCAAGAAAGACTTGGGTTTACGCCCAGGCTAGCGCCCAGTAGCCACTAACCGGTTATGGGTTTCAGCTCATATTTAAACTGATTATTGTTTATTGAAAGTTCCCAGAAACCCTGAAAAAGTCACGTCTAAATGACAAAAAATAGAGGGACTGCCTTTAATTTAGATGTACCGATAAGTCAGACAGAGCAAATTTTGTAAAAAAGAAAAATAGCAATCATTTCTCACGTGGAACTTTTCCCCCCCATTGAATGAAAGGCATTCTAAAGGGTGAATTTTTCTGTTGTATCTTATGAGAGTTACTCATATGTTACTCATATGTTACCTGAATTATTTTAAGGCTTTTCTCAAAATCTATATCAAGGGGGTCAATAGAAATGAAGGATGCTGTATAAACTGCTGTAAGGTGTCTTTAGCCTCCACATGAGCTCAACCAGTGGTGTAAAACAGTGGCTCTCCGTCTTTATATTTTTAGTAGCTGGATATGTACATTCTATTAGAGCCCATTACAGTAGCATAATAAATCATCATAATGTCTCAGTTTGGCTGTGTATGTAGAAATACTAAACCACTAAACACCTAATGGAGAGTTTTTTTCAGAACAGAATAAAATTACAGCAAGTCTCCATTACAAATCTTCACATTTGCATGGGTGTGAACAAAACACCGGTAATCGGACACCAAGGCCACCTGGTAGTGACAATAATTCACAATGTCCAAATAAAAGAGAACTAGCACAAACTATCATACTTGGACTGCCTACAAGTACTTTAGCTAGTTTGCATGTTTTTAAGCAAACCTTTGGTGGTGGTTGCATTGTTGTTGTTGCCTGTAGGTGTGCGAACAGGTCTTTTTTTGCTGAGTAGGATTTATCATTTTTTGTTTTGCCAGTTTGAGTTACCACAATCTCTTAAGAGTGGCTCGCTCTCAAACGTTATTTGCTCACCCTCCTCTGCTCAGCCTCCTCTCGCCCTTTATTATGCGCCCGGATCTTTCTCGCCAGCACATACTCCATCCATCAATACTGCCAAATGGAAATAACTGCTTACCAGGGCTCTTTGCAATATGTTTGGATAGAAGAACAGAGTTGTCCTAACTGCGAGGTACCAAGATTTTATCGCTTCGAGAAACATAAAAGCTCCTGCCTGAGACCCTGCAAAGCATGAAATCTTGAATAAGAGATTATTCCAGATGTTTGTTTTTGAGAGACACTCGGGGCTGCGTTGCAGGTCAGCAGGGTTGTCACCTAGATAAATGTTGTTTTCTAGGGTCTTCAACTCCTGCTTAAATGCCTTAGTCACAAAGTACCTCCACTCCTGTTGCATCACGTCTCTGAGACAGACAGAGAGAGAGAGAGAAACTGTCTCATCATACTGTGGAGTATTGTACAAAGTGCTTCTCAAAGTTCCTTGAAAGGCAATTACTGTCTAGACTTGATGATTTTAAGATGTAGCAATGAAGCTGAAGAATTGCTGAGATTTGTCAAATGTGTGTTTTCCAAAAGGAAGGCACGTTTTACATTGGTACAACAGACTGATAACTGTATTGTCAAAAATAAATGTCACATTTTTTGTTACAGTTTCTATCCAAAACTTCCTTGGGGGTTGTAGCAACCAATCAGTAACACTGTTTCAGGCAATAATTGAGGGTTTATGAGAATTATGACAATAGTGTTTTAAATGTAATGACTTTCCTAGACCCAGTGTTAAAACATGAATGCCAGTGGAATGGTTATGTGTAAAGACTGCCCACTCAATTAAATTTACTTAATACAGATTTCAGCTACAATTTAGCATTAGCAGAAGACAATAAAATAACAGATAATTCAAGGTCTTCTTGTTGAATTGGCCTAATATTTGGCAGCGCTCCATATATTATGCCTTTCTATCCAATAATCAAACCTTTTCAGAAGATGAATTTCAATCAGAACCCTCATGCACAGAGTGTCCTGGTTAATCCTGACCCAAAATATAAAAGAGCAGAGTTTAGTTCGTTTAGACTTCAAGCATAATTTGGTGATCAAAGCTGTGCCTCGTTAGCATCTAATTACATTTTTATTTATGAAGCTGCTTAGTGTTGAAGCTGAGTTTTGTTGAGGTAGAAAATATTGTTTCTATCATTTAGATGAGCTTTTTTCCCCCCGATACTTGGATATGCAATATATTGGTAAATGTATAGCATGTGTTTTTGATTGAGCTTGTTGGGGCAAGTGCTGAGGCGCTAAATGTGGCTCCTCAAGTTACCAGGAGCATCATCCTTCAGATTTTAAGAAACACATCCCTTTAACTTTCAGTGAACATTTTGCAAGTCTTGGGTATCGTGCCATCTTCTGAAGTAAAATGTTTTATTCTCCAAAACATCCTCCCGACTCACCTTCTTGACATAAGGTACAAAGGCAAAAGATGAGAGAGAAAAAAAAGCTCTCTGATGTTCTATGCTTTAGGGTATTCTAAAAATAAAAAAAGACAGAGAGAAAAGTTAAATTAATGCATGTTATTTACAATTCAAAAGTTTGCCAAATAAGAATAAACACAGCATTAAAGCCCCTCTTGATATTTGTATTCAGGTTCCATGGAAAATGATGCTTGGAGACAGCTGTGGCACACCACCTGCCAGGTTCTGACCCTGGCTCAGAGCTCAGTCGTATCCAACCAAGGCATGCTGTTTTTGGCTATAGACTCCCGGTTCCTCCAAGGGCACCTCAAGAAATGATAAATCTATTAGTGTTTGGGAACAGAACGGATTTATTACGTTGTGCTCACATCTGTTATTTTGTCAGACATTTTCCAAACCACCATATATCATTATCATTCACCGTCCAGACGTAAAATATGTTCAGCATATTTAGTGACAGTCATTCGCAGTGGCCTGATATGGCCTTATTCTGTCTAACTAAAGTTGGTTTTGTTTATTCCCTGTTCACGTGATATGCAGTTTATTTCAAAGGTCTGAACACAACCACTGGTTATTTTTGCACTACTGCAATACTGTAAAAATGACACCGTGTTTGTGCAACAAGACTGGATACTTCAGTGTTATAAGTAATGCCAAGGAATGCTTCATCTCAGCTGTGTGGGTGGTAACTCATGTTTTTGTCCCAGGGCTTGAAGAAAAACTTCACCAATTTTTAACATCAAAGTCTGTTTACTGGTGTTGGGAATTACTACTGCATGTATTTAAGAAGTTGTCAGAAGTTTTTTGTGGCCCCAGAGGGACTTGCATGCAGTCTGATATATAGCCTCAAGCAATGTTGGCCTAGTCTGAAACCTGAAGTTGAAACAGAAAAAAATAAAATAAAAAATTAATCTGAGTTTTGCAGGTTAAAAAGTAGAGAGGTGAACACGTGTACCAGCTTCGTATTACGGCTTGAAGCGTAGCCGCTGCTGGCTGCATTGGATGGTAGATACACACAGATCAGAAATGGCCTGTCCATCATGAACACAAAATTATTGTTTTATGTTATTGGAGTAATGCACCGTTCCCTTTCAGATTAATTCCCTGTACATTTTTATATACCTGTATACCTGTACCTGTTACATTTTTATATACCAGAAGGTCAAAGGTCGACGTCAACAAGCAGTGGAAAGCGACTAAGGTGAACGCTGAGATGCACCTGCAGTGCCTTGCAGGAAAAGAAAAACTAATAATAAATCACTTCTTCACATCTTAAGATTACAGTTTTTAATTTACTAAATATCTTAGTAAATCTCAAATAAGACTAAATTAACTTACAAGTAGCCTTTCAATAAGTTACAGGAGCTCGCTTTAAGTCAACAGCTCCCCAATATTGATGAAAATGTTCTTGTTCCTATTGCCATATTAATCTAAGCTACCCAGTTTTTACTGTAAAAAACTGGGTAGCACCTTATTTGAAGGGGTGAGTATAAGACTGACATGAAACTGTCATAAACATGACATAACACCTGTTATGAACATGAAGGAGACTTAATGAATGCTTATGGTTGTTGTCATGAAGTGTCATTCAGTAAATCATGACACTTTTAATACAAAGTTGATGCTTCTGATTGGCCTTTACTGTAAGTTTTAATGGAACTTTGTATTAAAAGTGTCATTATTTACTGAATAATGCAAAATTGACACTTTTGATGAACTTTTAATGCAACTTTTAGTGCACCATTGCATTAAAAGTGTCATTATTGACGGAATGAAACTTCATGACAACAATCTTAAACATTTATGAAGAGTCATTCATGTTCATGACAGCCTTATGTCAGTATTACGCACACCCCTTCAAATAAAGTATTACCGAAACGGGTTTATCTAAGAAACGTGAATGTCTCTATTTCATTAAATCATTAGGAATAAATGTCTGTATTGCCAAATTTAAGGTAATTTAAAAGCATTTTTCTCCCCTTTTAAATTGTTCCTTCTTTTGTCATAAGTTTCAAATGATCCGATACATTATGATATAAAAAAACATGAGCAGACTCAGTCCAAAACACAGTTGTCATATGATCAGAATGCGTTTTCAAAAGGAAAGCTTAAAATTTCAAATCAAACAAGCATCATTTTACATGTAAATGTGAAATGCTAAAAGGCAATAAAAAAATAGTCAAGTTAATGAACTAAAGCAGTGCACTGACACACTCCTAAGAAGCCAGCTCAAAGGCAAATCCCCCGGCAGCCATCAGGTGTAGCATATATCTCGGTAATGAGTTATCCCTACTGCTGTTCTGCGTGAACTAGATCATCACAGAGCACAGATGTGAACACAATGGCAATTCTTCCTGAGAGGACGGGCTGGTAAGCTTGAAGAAAGAGAGTACCGTTAGGTTGGAACAACCCAACTATTAAAGGACTATATAACAGCTGCATATAGACAATGTTTTCTCGAGGGATATTACCATCCATGGATCTTTACAGACAGGTAATCAAGCTCAAAACGAAGCAGCAAGATCTGAGGCACTGGGGCAGACTCCGTTCTATTCATCACTTATAGGGTCATTGTTTTTTAAACTGCCAGAAAAGCAGTGCTGACGGTGTCTTTTGGTTGGCTGCTTCGTCTGCACTATCAGCCTGAAACATTCATTTACAGGTTAATGGTACAGTGGATCATACAAAACCAAAAGCTCAACAACTTGTACGATAGACGATAGAAGCTAAAAATGTGTCAAGTACGGTTCTAGATTTATACGAGCTTTAAAAATGTAATGGCTGTGGAAATATATCAAGAGCACTAACGAGTTAGGTGACATCAAAACAGTCAACTTGAAAAGGTTTAAAAGACAATAGATAAAGAAAGAAGTTCAAAGACAGGCCGTAGGATATAATGGACGAACGCTAGATACAACTAAGGAGAAGATATATCGTATCACTCGAAATGCTGACGAGCTGCATTATGCAGAAGATTCTCCAGAATGGCAATATTCCCAAAATGCAGGACTTTATCAAGCTGCTGCTGGGGGTGTCTTTGAAGTTGGAAAGCAGGAATCAGGAAGTTCAGTGCGATACACAAACTTAACAGGCCCACATGGTCCAAGTCTACTGTCTGACGGTGATGCGTGAACAAATTTAACAAGCCCCAGAGCACCATTTTGTTTGAGATGCTGAGTCAAGTGCACGACTTCAAAAGAGCTGTGATGCTAAAAGTTACAGTGCAAAAGAGGAAAGAAAAATACAGGTACAAACAGGAAAGTACAGGTCAACAAGCCAAAATCATTTAATTTATTAAGTAAATGTAGAAAAATAGCAAATCAGTGTATTTAGTCATCAAGACATGATGACTTCCTGCTGATAAAACTGAACATCAGAGTGAGGATTTAAGCACTTTGTAATATGACATTGGTGTTGGTGCCAGTCTGGCTGAAACTGGTGATGTACTGGGATTTTTATGCCCAGCCATCTCTGAGGTCTAAAAAAAAAAGAATGACCTGAAGAATGGAAAATAATTAGTGTGCAGAAACTGTATGGACAAAAATGCCCCTTTGATGTCTAAGGCCAAGAATGAGGAGAATGGCCGAAATGTTTTGAGATGATGGAAAGGCAACAGTAGCCGAAATATCCATGTACTACAGTAAAGATATGTAGAGTACCATTTCTGATAATAAAAAAACAACAAACCTCGAAGCAGAGAAGGTACCACTCCTTGTGCCATCTTTTTTAGGCAAAAAACAAAACAACCCGTCACCCCCGCAAAAAAACAACAGATTAGAACAAAATTTATCAGTCTTATCAGTTTTGATTTCAGCTGCAACACTCAAATGAAACTTAGAGTAAAAAATACTGGCATTGAGTGATCAATCAGACTTTCCTTGGGATTTGGTGGAAAAGGGAGATTGACATCTAGGATTTGCAGCCAACCGATTTGCAGCAACTTTGTCATGCTGTGTGTCGATATCTGCCAAAATCTCTCGGCAACGTTTGTTACATCTTGTTGGAAAATTCTGAAAGCAAAAAAAAAAAAAAGGTGTCCAGCCCAGTACTGAGAAGGTGTAACTAATAAGCATAGATCATCAGCTGTGATTTTGGAAGGAGTCATGTTAGGAAAAGCCACAGGGCTCTTCAATCAAACGGATTCTCACTTTTGAATACTTAGAATTGAATCCAGTCCTAAATATGGGATTGGAAAATTATAACAAAAGAACTGAGTTTATGGAACAGGACAACATGTCTTCAGGCAAGTTTCAACAGGTTTCAAGATTAATGGGGACAGCACATTATGAGACGCATTATTTATAAACCATATCAAAATATTTAGGAAATATCCATCCATACTTGATACTTCTCGTTAGCTTGCAGCTTCAGGTCATTAGAAGACGAGTTCTTAGTGAAAATTCTGTTTTGAAGAAAAAAATTTATGTGGCTTTAAGATTTTGGATAATGTGAAATGACAATCAGTGAACTGTGTTGCGTTACAGTTTGTAACATGTCATCAATTTTAGTGACGCAATTGAGACTCCGTACCAGCAAACGCCTGATCTAAAATGACTCGCATTAGTTTAAAAAACATCACGTCCTGATCGCTACACTCCCATTTAGCACAAAATAAACAGACATGCTATATTTTAAAGATTATGTTTTGTGATTAAAAATGTTTTAACTTTATTCATTTGCTGAAAAGAAGAAAAAAAAACTGCCTCCCATTGGTCGTCACTTTACTTTGATCTGTGTAAATGTTTGGTCATACTTTCATTTTTGCTGATGTTTTGGTCTTACTTTCTTGGTATGCAGAAGGAAAACCTTCACTGTTGGGGCTATCATCATATTTTAATCTACAGTTGTTAAAGGTTTTAACTTCTCTAACGTTAATCTGTTAGATTTGTTTGATAGTTCATCCCTGACTATTTTAATTGCAATTACTTTCTTATAATCATGCAAATTCACATCTATTTTTCACCCAACATGGGATTTCAGCCAGGTCTTGGTCATAGTTAACTATTTTTAAGTTTGGTCATTTGGCAGCGAACAGAACCTCATTAGCAGAGGAAGGCACAGATTCTTGTCTGTTTGGAAGGGTTTCACTTTTTAAATACAGGTTTGATTCTTAAATATAAACTAAAAAGATAGATCTCTCCATCCGACATTAGAACTTTATTTTTATCACACCCACTTTACTCCATTTTCTCCTCCTCTCAGTTCATTAGCACCGGCCTAGGTGTGAGGCTTTTTATTGGCAGAAGTAGGTGTGTCTGATTTGAAGAAAAAAACCCTAAAAGAACCCTGTGAATGAAAAGGACCAGTGCATTTAAATGAGATTTCCCTCCCAAAAAAATAAAAATTATCCGCTCCTAAGAGAAAAATCTGGGGTTTTTTTGTTCTTTCCTGGATTTTCTACCAAGCAGTAACAGGTTATTTTTGGCAGTAATCATCCATGTTTTGTTAAACAGCTTAAATTTCATCTTAAAACCCACTTTAGAATCTAAAAGCTCTATTAGGCAAACTTAGAAATCAGAGCCAATACAAGCAGAAAAGCTGCATTGAACCTTCTCAAACCACTGGCAAAGCATGAATGTCCAGCTACATGAAGGGATACAACTCTACAGCATGAATCAAAGTGATCATATGCACTTTATTCAATGAGTAGATTTTAGATTTAAAGAAAGTTTAATACAAAGCTATCAAATTCTTAATTCTGCTTATACATTCTGTACTGTTTCCAAAGGGTTAACATCTTTTTTTTAACGCTTCTTAAATAAACCAGCAGTTAAAATTATTGCGATTTCTTATCAGCCTCGCTATTGATCTCAAAATTTAAAAAAACCTTAAAATCTCAAAACTTGTTGCTTCACCAAAAGGCAGAAAGTTTAGAAAAAGTGCTAGAGTCAAGTGAATAAATGATTCAGACCTATGAAATGCTTACGATTTATCGTCAGCTGACTTAAATTTTAAAGCAGTTAATTGAAACCGAATAACAGAGAAGTGGACATAACCTGTAAATAAGACTCAATTTTACAGGAAATACAACCAATTGCTGTCCACACGTGCCATTTCTCTGAACCCAAAGTCCAGTTCTTCTCACAGTTATTTTACGTCATATCCCTTTAAAATTCATGCCCTTTCATTTCAGGTCCTGCAGTCTTTTACAATGTTGAAGTTGTGCAAACCAAAACAAAACCAAAACAAAAAAAACAAGCCGTTTCAAAACTCTTTTTTTTAAGGTGTGTTTTTTCATCATCCGTTTTTCTTCCGTAAGTTTCCTCTGTAAGTGCTTGTCGTAATATATTAGTGTCCTCGACCAACTAACGTTTCAATTTGATGTCAAGATCGATGCTTTTGTGCTACGATGCGATAAGGTCAAAGAGGGCTTGGAAACCTCTGGATAAACCTGCGGCTCTGACACTGTGGATCACGGCACACACCCAGCAGTCAAGGTTACACAACAGAAATAACAGTGCGTGTTAGAAATGCTCCCATATATTTAGCACGTCGAGCCGGTGCAAAGTGATACACAAAGGATTTCCCGAATCTTTGAAGTAAAAAGTTTCATTGGGATGCAGAACAAACACTTGTTTGAAAATTAAAACGACTGCTCTTCATGTCTGTTTCTTTTTCTCCCCCCTAGAATCCCCTGTTGGTTGCATGCAGTAAAATGAAAGAATCCCTCTGCAGACCCCCTCCTGTTTTAGTTACAGCACTTTCACTCGGAATACTTTTTTTTCCACCAGCATTTACAAAGAAATCACAGAGAACGCCTTCACTCAAATATGGTATATCTGACTATGTTTTGCATCCTGGTATGTGGGACAAGTGAAAAGTATTTTGTGTTTGATGGTGTTACTTGCTGTTGTGTGTGTGTCAGATCAGCATGGTGTAAAGGAAGTTTTATGAAGCTCAGTGCAACAAAGACTCACAGCAAAACCCTTTGACACAACTTTAAAGTTCAGTTCACTTGCCATACTTCTTCTGTGGGGGGAGAGGGAGGAAAAAATAATAAGAAAAGCAGCAAAGTCTTGGCTTGAAAATCTCACCATGAAGAGGTCAAATTTCATAACTCATACTTAAATGTGAAGAAAAAAAGATTAAAGTTTTAAGTAATGTGTATTTTGTCGGTGAAGTGAGCAGAAATAGCTGCAGAATAACCTAAAACTGATCAGGAAGCATATCAACATTTGGTCTTACAAACAACAACAGTATATTGGCGACAATTCACCTTTAAATACATCCTAAATTATTTAAAATGTCCTTAAAATATATCAAAACACAAATGAATGAACACAGTGGATGGTCATATTTAAGCTGCAGAGCCAATGAAAACCTAATCACTATTGGATAAAAAAACAGAAAATGTGTAAAGAGTAATTTAGGTTTTAGGAAAGTTTGTAGGTCTGACCCTTTGAAATTTTATTTCTGGAAAGGAAATATTTTAAATCCATTAGTCAGGATTTCTGTGGAAAGCGGATGTTGTAACCTAAAGTAAGGTTGGAATAATAATGCATGTAGACTGTGTGTGAGATTAATTGACACTGAATTTTAAATAACACAAGATTGTGACCAGCTTGAAAGGTGAATATGAATGTGGGATTGAGTAAATTTTTCCTTCCAAGGTATATACGGTATTCTTTCATAGTGTAGAGTTGCATAGCAAAAGCGAAAGAAGGTTGGTTTTGTGACAGGAAATATTTTCAAGAGACATAGCTTCAATGAAAAATCAAATAAACAAAGAAGAGTTTGCATTTTATATACGGTGCATAAAATACGTTTTTAAACACTTCGACATTTTTGTTGACCTGCGTATCAATTCTAAATAGGTGCACATATTCAATAGGACTAGAAAGACCTGCTAACAGCAGATACAGTTTTCTTATAAAAAAATAATAACAATTGTACTCAACTGCAAAGGCCTCCGCACACACTCACTACACAAGACTCCACTGCTGAAGAACGAGCATGTTGATGTTCGTTTTAAGTTAGCTTTGCAAGATATGGATAAGCCAGTGAAATACTGGATGAATACAGTCTGGGTAGGTGAGACTAACACTTGAGTTTTTAAAGGCCATTGTACACGTCATGTTTTCGCAGAAAAGCGGTTCTGCGCCACATCAAAAGAGAATTTTGCTGGCAAGAACTGCGGGGCGTATGCTGTCTTGCCATGCATGATACTGACTGCAATCAATTGAAGGAAGGTGAATGGGGAAATGTACTGCAACATTCTTTGAAGAGAGGCTCAAGATGACAATGACCACATATTAAAGAATAAAGTTCTAAAGACATAGCTAAAGAAAAGAACGTAGCAATTCTTGAACGGTTTAGCCTGCCACCTGAATGTAATCCAGTTGAAAAATCCACATTGGAACCGAACAGCACAGTGCATAGAAACAACTCCTATAGCTTTCAGAAATTGAAGACAGTTTGTGTGAAAGAAAATCACACCTGACAAATGCGAGTGAATAATTTTTGTATGCAGGAAGTGGTTTGAAGTCGTCGTGACTGAGAATAGCTCGACTCCACAAGGTGTTTATAATATGTTTCTGTAAATGTGCTCAATATTTATGTCGTATCATTCCATTTTCCTTCTTACTTGCAACTTCATTCGAGGATAAATTTGCTCTGCTTTATTAGTTTGCCTGGATTGGAGTCGATTTCTGGTGTGAACTTCATGTCAATAGTAGCATTCGAAATATATTTGCTGAGATGTGTTCAGAACGACTTTGCTAGCTGTATGCGCTGTGTTGTTGTGAAACCCGGAGGAGACAGCTGTAAAAATAATTTAGTTCAGGCTAAACCAAGCAAGTGAAAGGCATGGTTTAAATGTATATGAATATGTGACTCTTGCTGTAATATTATTGCTTATTTTGTTGCAAAATAAGCATTAATATTATTTTAATGCTTATTAAAAATATATTCGAAACATCTTAGTACCTTCTAAGATGATGTGTCATCAAAAATACATAGAATGTAAAAACAACTAAAGCTTTTTGATAAGGTGAAATTATACTGTAGTTAATGAAAAAACTGTTTTAAAAGTTGTAAAATTCACACAGACTTGAAGATTAATCTAATTTATGGAAATTCTGGGAAAATATACTGATGACTTTTTAAAAAATCCACCCAATCTGTAATTTCTGCAATTAGACATTAGTATAAAAAATATTTCAGTATAATTTCATAACACTGGTAAAAAGTACATTCAATACTCCAGTTGAAAGCTGTTTATTCTGAAATTATGCTTAAAAAATTCATGTTAATCTTTAGATAAATACATCAAAAGTCTACTGATTTCATTCTTGATTTTTTTTTTTGGCACAAATTTATTCCTGCTTTCAAATTGTCATAAATTCTCCATTTTGATTCTGTCACTTCAAAATATTTGAATCTTTGAAAATCTTGAATGTTTTGGGAACAGAAATGGGCAAGCAAACCACCTTATAGTCACCGATGTTACAAAATTACACCAGAGAAATTATGGAGAGTGAACTGTGAATGACAACTGTATCCGGTCACCAAACTAATCGTAACCTGACTGTGTATAAGGTCGGATCACTCGATACGCACATAGTTAGATAAATCACACATGGAACTTCTCCTATAATTATCTTTGCACACAAATCTACTCCGGGTTTTGATAAATGAGGCCCAGCATATTTTAGAAAATCTACAAGGCATAAAAAAAGACCACTTCTGAAATAAAAAAAGTTAAAATGTCTGTCCACTCTTGGACCAGAATGATAGATTCCCTAGTAAGATTGCAAATGAAAAAATGATCATCACAGTCATCCAAGAACTAGATCAATAAGTGCCAACTAAGAACTGAAGGCTTCATTGATATAACTGCCAGTCAAGCATTTATCGATGGCCTTCGCTGTTATGGACTTATTATGTCATTTTTTGGCAAAAACATCGTGCACCTGGTTTTGTTTTGCCCATAAGTGGCTGCAGAACTGGGAAAATAATCTCCCCAATAAGTGGCCTGCAGCTGCCACCGCTTTCCCTTTCCAGGCTCACCTGTAGAATGAAAACAAAATCTCTTTCTAAAAGTTTTTTTTTTTGTTGCTTAATTTGTCATACTTTTTAAACCCGCTAGTACAGCTAGATTTCTTTTGCTTTCCAATACTGTCGAGACTGTGACAAATCTGAGTACATTGTTTGTGTCCTCTACACTTCCTATTGATTAAACTGCTTTCAAGATCCTGATGAGACTGTTTGCAGCTCCAGGAAACAATAAATCCCTTTGCATATCATCATCACACTTGACTGTTTTAGACTATTGGAGAAGATTACTGCTCCAATTATGCAATAGTCAACATTATAGACAGAGCCAATTACTGTTTGGCATTTTGAAATATCTTGTTTTCTTCAGTCATACACAAATGGAGTCGAGCTGCAAGTTAAGAAAAGGTCAGACTTAAGATAATGAAAATTTTTGCAACTGTTTCCAGTTCTTGTGACAGAACCCATGGCTGCTTTATGCAGCTGTAGAATCAAATCAATTGCTTTTTACTGTCTTTTTAAAAAATTTTTTTTTTTTACATTTCCACAGCAAAACCAACAGCTTGCATACTTTTCCCTAACCTCAAACCAAAGAGACATCTGTGCCTCAGGAGTCGGTGTGGCATATTGAAATTGTATCTGAATCCAGACACGCTGACTAAAGACACACGCTATGGGAAATGTAGCTGTTGATTCTGTCAGAAACTGATTTACACAGAAGGGCTCTGTGTAATGAGCAAGTGTTGATTATAAACATCATTATCGGAATATAGGCGTTTTAGACCCTTGATGTCTTTAAAGGTGAGAAACATCACTTTCAGAGACGGATCAAAGAAGAGTGGCTGCAGAAATTCTCTGCCATTATTGCACAGGCATGTGGCTAACCTTGATCAGACACATTCAAACATCTGACAGTTTCAGACCTTGAATTTTTGGTTGTGTTCTGTTAATCACTCTGGGGCAGTCTGCATACATGTCAAGTTTTGGACTTGAGAATACGCGAGACGCCGCCGTCCGGTGCTACTGTCCTAGCGGGATGGGGGGACTAACATAAGAGGGTAAGACTAACGTAAGAGAGGGTATATGCAACCATAACAGCGGTGAGGGAGAGCAACTAACGTGAGTGTGCTGGGGGGCCGATGGAACTAAAGTGAAAGCGGGACAATACGGGTTATTCACGGGAAAACAATAATACGGGAGCACAGCGGTAAAGGGGGGTAGAAAACGGTAGTTTCCCGGACAAAACAGGAGACTTGACAGGTATGAGTTAGGAATCTAATAGGAAGTGGCAGTGCCATTGGTTTGGCTTTATTAGTCTGCAAAATACTTGCATAGATAGAGAAAGAAGTTCAGAAATGAAAAAAGATGCTAAAAGCTTTAAAAAAAATAATTTTCAGGAAAGTTTTATGAATTATAAATCTGTTTTTGTTTGTTGAGCTGCTTAATTCCAACTGTTGAATCCTTATGGCTTTTAAACCATAATTTGATTTGTTAACCTCTTTGTTGCCAGCAAACAGACGCTAACGTTTCATCTCCTTCCTTCAGTTGAGCATGCTACTGGAGAATGCAACTGATAACTCATGTAAAATAGTTTTGTTTAGAGCTCTAAGGTATAAACTACTGTAGACATGATGAGAAGTCATGTCTTGCCAATGCCTCTGTGGTTCCAGGAACAATTTCCTGGATCTAATAAGGATCTAATGTTTGTGAAATGTAGTTAGTGCCACGTCACAACACGTCCATCTCAAGACATTTTACCAAAAAAAGTAATTGCAATTCAATCATACATACATTCTGATTGATCCTTGCATCAAGTTCAGCTCATCCTTTAAATTGGTTTGAAAAAACCTTCTATCTAAGGAAATCGTGCAGGTTGCATCAAGTCATTGACTTGCAGCAGTTCTGCATACTGAACATGCATGTAGCGACAGTGGAGGGGAAAAACTCTGCTATAAGAGAACCTGGCTCAGTGCGAGCGGGCCATCTGTCACGACCAAGGAGACAGTCTGTACACACACACACAAAGAAACAGGAAAAAGTGATGTAGAAGTACCTTCTATGTTAATGAAAAGCAGAGAGAAAAAGTTCAGTTGTTGGCAGAACTATCTCAGCCGATGACCCACTCCAGCTCAACGGAACGCCAGGCCATTTATAGCTTCCTTGGAAAGCAAATCACTAATAAAAGAAGATAAAGTTAGCAGTTGAAACAACAGCAAATATCACAATTTGTAGAATAGCAGCTCTCCAGGTTGTAAATTAAGTTTCCTCTTTATTTCCACTATATTTTATTTCCTGGCGAAAGTATGGCAAACGTCCTTTTGTTTGTTTCCTTCTCAGGCCTTTACACTCAGTCTGCTACAGTTTGACTCATTGTCAACATTTATACAGTTCTGCATTGCTGGCTTCAGAGCTTATATTCCGTCTGTGATTCAGCTGCAGCAAACCGAGAGACAAAAACACAAACACAGACAGTGAAAGTATATGTAAGACATGGAGAATGTGATCGAGAAACGGGGAGAGGTGTAATGCTAAAGCTGTCTCTTTCAGCTCTGAGGGTCATGTCAGTCTGATCTCATTATCCAGCACTTAGTCCTAGAACAAACAGCCACTGGCCTCCTTCCTTTCCCTCCATCGCTCCATCCCTCTTTCCCTCCATCCTTTCCTAACGACTAGCACTGCTCATGTCCTAACAACTCGCTTGGCTCACTTACTGTCTAATGACTGCCACTCCTTATAGCCCGTGCTTCAAATCCCATTTATCTCCACTATTGTAGGCTTGCATTCAGACCTTTCTGTTTCTAATGCCCTCTCCCGGGGCAGGCGCAGTGGGTCGAGAGAAAAATATCACAGTCCTAAAGAACTTCCTCCTGATAGATGCTACATTGCTAATGAAACTCTCAGGTGTTTCATTCAGTCTCAGCCTTAAAATAGTCGTGCTCGTTTCCTCCCTTTCCTGTCTCGCTTTGTTTTACGCCAGCCTCAAGTGGGCAGGTTTGTGTTCGGGCGGGATGATGATCAACCCTCTTGCGCTTCCACTTTCATCCTCTTTCTCCAATCGTGAGCCCCCTTCCCTCTCCATCTTTGTCCTGAGTGTTAATGTGTTAGATGGAGGTCTTTCACCCGGCAAGCACTATTACACTCATTTCCTCTGTAATGTGAATGACGGCGATCCATTATTTATCTCAGACTTGCTCATTATTTCCCAGCCCATTGCATACCCTCCCAGACAAGGCTCTCACAGCCACTCCAGACATTACTTTATTAAGAGGGCGAGGCTGCTGCGGGCTTTCATCAACAACACCACGTTAATGCAGGTGTGGTGTGTGCAACGGCGAGGTTCATCAGGAGAGCCGAGCGAGAGCGAATTAGACGGCAGCGTTTCTTAAGAACTACAGCGTTTTTTTTTTGTTGTTTTTTTTTTTACTTGGTTAAAATCTGAAAGCGTAAGTCATTCTGACCACTTACTGTTAAGAGAAAAAAAACAACAACTGATTAGTATTGAGAATTAATTTAGTACTAATACTAATACAGGGCATTTATAATCAACTGGGTAATGATGTGCAAAAAGCCTTCAAATAAATTCCTAGTTGCAGTAGAATATTTTGCTCTGAAATCTTTTGAAAAATCCTGCCTTTAATTTGAGTAAATGTATTCAATGGGGAAGGAAATGTTTTTAACATCAAAACACGTGTTCGACAAATACCGGTGGCCCTGCAGTTAATATTTACACCACTTCTTTTTGTCTTCTCTTGTATTAGTTCACATTGACACACACATTGAGTGCTCGGTCCTCTCTTCTTTTTCTTTGCACTATGGTCGGATGATTGCGGTGATAATTTCAGAAGGATGATTTTGGCTTTTCTGTGTTGATTTTGTTACATATTCTGTATCTTTGTCCTGCTGAGAGACCCAGTAATGATCAGTGTCCACACTGCACAGATTATTATTTAAAATCTTCTGGTGTTTCAAAGAGTTCATACTGCCATGCTCTCTAACAAGGTTCCCAGGGCCTTCAGATGAGAAATAAGCTCACAGCATCACAGATCCTCCATCACAGCCCACAGCGGGCATTCATTCCCCATTTCAGACCAAACCCCACCTGAGGTCTATGTTGCCGAGAGGTTCAGTCTACGTGTCATCTAATCAAAGCCCGAAGTTGCAGTTAAAGTCCTACCAGCCTAGAAACCTCATATTTATGTTTGTAAGGTCGAGTAAAAATACTTTTTTCTGACATTACTCCAACCCCACCCCCAGCCGGCTAGCAGACAGTCTCAAACATTTATTGTTCAGATCTGGCTGTAAGTTTATGGACAGCCATTTTGATTTAGCAATCACCTGTTGCTGTATTTTGTATTTCTTTAATCAGCCAGTTATTAATTTGAGCTATAGATGTTCCTCTTTTTGAAAAAAGAAAGGAAGAAAATGAAACACTGACCAACATAATTATCACAAATTGTCTTGCCTCATTCAGAATGCAGCTGCTGTTGATATTGTCACAAATAGTAAACACATCCCAAAATACTCACACACTGCATAAATCCAATGAAGGATTTTCTTTCTTTAGCATTCTGAGCATCTAGCTCTCCATTCTTGGCAAGTGCTATAGCTAAATGAAATAATTAATTTTATCATTAAATATGCTACCAGAATGGTGTTGTTGAAATAAAGGTTAAACCATATGATGGAATAATATTTCAAACACCGAAAGACAAATGTGAAAACAACGTCTCCAACTATTCATGACACCATTTTCAAATTTAGGTTTATTGTCTTTATTATTAAGCTGTTTTTACTCACATAAAATAGCACTGTGGATAGTAACTTCTACATTATTATTATTATTTTTTTTAAAAAACAAGCCATGACTCAAAGTGATAGAATATTTTTGGTGTTCTTTGTTTTTTTTTCTCTACATGATACATCAGCACTGGCATTCTCAGTTGGCTTGGATGTGGGTGTCCTGTTTTAATTAGTACCTCACACTTGGGTTAATAGCTAATGGCAGACATTGGATTTTGAGCAACGTAGGAGCTCTCTTTTTTTGCTTTCTACATAAATTGTTTACAAGCATGAAGTGACAAATTACTTTTAAAACAGTTAATCAAAAATAGTCTGGCTAAAAACACACTAATCTGCACTTAAAAGGATTTTGGAAAAAAGTTGTGCCTCAGCTGATACAGTGCTTGGCAGAAGTTTTCATACCTTAACTCTTTTTATACACTTTTTACTCTTTCATATTTTTCAAAACGCACAAAACATGAACTTCAAAGTATTTTATTCATGTTGAAGACTGATGTAACACGCCCCCCCCCAAAAAGACTATGCTGCTGATTTGTAAGTTTTGTGTAACTTTGTTAGTTATTTAAATGCCCAATAGAGGGCGCTACACGCAATCTCCTGCTGTGTAGGCCAGAGAAGAAACGTCAGGCAGATTTTGGGGAGAAAATGGCGGACTACTAGAAGGAGTCCGAAGTTTTCTTTATTGGATCTTCTCATATAAGTGGGTGGTGTTGGGATATGAAAAAGTCCTGTTTATGCCGGACTGGATGGCGTGCATTCGGTTCCGGGATTTGTTCGGTGAGTCTGTTATATTTAAGCTTTAAGTAAGAATGGCTACCTAGCCAGAGCTACCCTTGCTCAGTTTTTGTTTGAGCTTGGAAAAAGAAAAAAACAAACAAACAATAAAACAAAACAATAAAACAACTGGAGTACGATGGGTAGCTCTGTACGTAACGTAGCTCTGTGAGAAGAAACAGTGTTCTACTGTGAAGTGATGTTTGTAACTGTTTGTGCAAATGTTAAATTCTCTAGTAGTGAATGTTCTGGGTTTATTTTAAATGCTAATCCATTTTACACCGATAAGTGTAAGTGTAAGGTTATTGCTGATTCCCACATACCTGCACGATGATATAACAACCTTCTTTGGTTAACGCCCTACATGCAGGTTGGCTTCCTGTGCGGCCGATCAGTGAGGGAGCCAGTGGAGTTTTCAGAAGCAGGAGGGCCTCGCCGCCATCTTTATGACTCGGACTGAAGCCTGGGATGTCGGGAGTGATGATTGATGATGCTGGAGAACAGATTGTAAGTTTAAGCTTATATTCGTACCCATATATATATATATATATATATATATATATATATATATATATATATATATATATATACATATACTGTCCTTGCATTTCACAAATTATTTGTTCTTGAACATTCTCAAATGGCATCCATATATATATATATTTTTATTAAGTGAGTTTTGAGAACTACCATCATTTGAATATTAATATTTTTATTGCTCTAAGGGGTGGACAATTTATTTTATTATTTTCCATTTATTGTTTGGTAACTAGTGTTACCAGGATATTATTTTTTTCTTGGGGAAAATAAAATAAACTCGAGTTGTTAAAACTTATTTTCTTATCATCCTCCTATGTGACCCTCGAGTGTAAGAAACTCTGCTACCAAGTTCCTTGCTCATTTGGTTAAGTAGTGGTTACACTAACAGAGAATGGCACATATTTGTAAAGCGTAAGGAAAAAGAACAGGGTCTTCAAATTTGTTCACAAGTTTAAAGGCTAAAAAGTGTGGAGTATATTTCACCGTAAAAGCTAGTGTGTTCACTTAAGAGGAAACATAATCGGCAAAGGGGATTTCAGCTATGTGTAATCCAAACAGAGTGTCAGTCCAGCTGCTTTGTAAAGCCCTCTGATGTTTGTTAAACATCAGTGCCCAAACTGCATCATGAAGGCCAAGGAACACAACAGACTGTTGAGCATTGTTAGGTCATAACAGTGCTCCTCTATTAAACCCTTAAAGACGTTTTTACCAGCGTTTCACTGAGAAGTAACTCATATCATGAGCTCTGCTGTTGCACATTTTCACCAGGTGTTTGCTAGTTGCTGCTGGCTAGTCTAAAGGAGCTGAGTGAGGGAGTTGCATTGGAGGAGTGCTCTGTGAGGTGGAAGCTTGGAAACTGCTTATCTCTGAGGAGTTATTGTGCCTCAAAGACGGCACTAGGTCCATTCATGCGTTTTGAATGGTTGCCATGGGAGAGCAAAGGATTTCTTAAACATGCATGAAAGAATCCAGGATATGTTTTTGATAAGGGAACACTTTATAACATGATGTATAGCTCAGAAATGTCGATTTTTACACCATACTGCCCCTTTAAAAACTTGTATGGGTGCCCAAAGTGGGTCCTTGAGGGCCGGCATTCTGCATGTTTTAGTTCTCTCCCTGGTTTAGCGCACCTGGATCCAATGATGGCTCATCAGAAGACCTAAGAAGAACATTGACATGCTGAAAAGGTTGTTACTACCACCAGGGAGAGAACTAAAACTTGCAGGATGCCGGCCCTCGAGGACCCACTTTGGGCACCCCTGTCTGGACAGTGACATTAAGCTTACATCCAGTGGTTCAGTGGAATGGTTAAAAAGGCTGCTGTCAAAGTCCAGATATAAATCCAACTAAGAATTTCAGTTGGGTGAGCTTCAGCTACTTACTAAGGCAGGACGAGGGAAGCAGTTGTCTGGTAGTTATACCCTAAAGAATTACCAGATGTAAGATAAGGAACATTGTAGATGCATTGTTCTACAATGCATCGTTTTAAAATCCATTCCTGTAATACGTTATGTTTACAATAAAGGACTTATTTACATTTCATTGCCATGCAGGTTGCTAATGTAAAAGTTAACTAACTGCACTACGGTTAAGGATGATGCTGTTTCTCAGTTTTATTTTTAACAGAGGGCTCATTAATTAAAAAAAGAGACAAAATGTATTGTAAAGAAGATGTTTTAATTGAAGAGGGAAACAAAAAGAAAAGAGTAAGAAGAGCAATATGTTTAATAATTTACAATCTACCACAGCTCACAGTGAACTCTGTAAGTCAGGATTTTGTAGAGACATTTCCTTAATCTCAAAGGTTAGTTGTACTTAATAAAGGATCACAAATACAGAATGTTCTTGCTAAAACTGGCAATAATTATGATGGCATATCATTGTCCTCCATAGCTAATGAATCTGAAGCACACACATGACCTCTTTTGGCACTGAGCTGCATTACATGTTGTACCTCCCCACAAACTGGCCCACTCTGAATCTCCGTACTGGGATCCATCTTTTAATACTTATTTTTAACCTGATGCCACACACTCACCGCGTCTCCTCCTTCCTTCAACCCGTCTTCCTGTCTCTCTTACAAGGCTCTGCATTCACACCTTCTTTTCCATCACAAACCTCCCCCCACCCCTTTTTTTTTTTTTTTTTCCCTGCTGCTTGTGACATCAAGTGCAATTGGAGACTTGAGGGATTCCAGTAAGAAAGTCTTTCGACGCTGCTGTCAGACAGGCCTCAGTCACAGTCTCTACCCCTGTCTGGTGTAGAGGTATACACACATGGCAAATTAATCCCTGTGCCCTGTCTGCCACACATAGCGCTCATGTCAAAAGTAGTGCGCCGCGCAGAGTGCTGGGGTGACATTTCCGAGAGACAGACACACTGTTGGAAGCCATTACTTTCAGAAACAACCGCACAGAAAGGAGGCGACAGAGAGCGGCAGCACCTAATGAATGGAGAGATGTGGAAAACAGCAGAAAGAGGGGATAAAACAGGCAGCCTAATGAAGGGTAAACGAAGGGACACAAATAAAGCAGCTAATGAGACAGATGCATCAACCTGCTGTGACCTTTTCCTCTTTATCTAATCATGCATGCCTTATTATGGTCTTTTTATTCACTGTTTACCATTAATAATAGTTGTTGCTGTCTCTGCGGCCCCCATGCAGCACTCGAACAGATTGCAGCCTCAAATCAAAGCCATTTGTTTTACTAAGTCTCATTTGTTTCGTTTAGACTTTCATCTATTGATTGCATTCATCTCTGCTTAAATATTCCTACTGTGTGGCACCACAGATCTACTTCATACTAGATAATAGAATAGTTGAGAGTAATTTTATTGAGCTCTTTGATGGAGAGAAATTGGTACAGAAAACGGGTATCTTCCGAAGTTATTTCTTTTTCCGAGTCAAGTGTTTGATGGACAAGTCCAAGTTTGAAATAAGTTTTGTCATGAAGTCCATGACATCCAGGTCACCTCTTGCGTGCGTTCACACCAAAGGCGTGACGCACGTCAAAAACGGGTTCAACGCTTAAAGTTTGACGTGCGTGCACTTTGAATGCAGACGCTTGACGTTTTGCTCTACACCTAGCGTTTTTTTGCGTCTGGTTTACATCTAAAGTCTGTGTGGAGGCGCATCAGACGTGTCAACTCCAGCCGTTGTTTTCGAAACGCGCTGCAACGGCCCTCGACGCTCCTCCACATAGACTTTAATGTAAACCAGACGCGCCTGAAACTCAAAATGCTTTTGGTGTGAACGCACCATAATCCTCCGTTGCTGCAGGTTAGGAATTCAAACATGTGCTGTGTAAATTATTACATGGACACTTAATTTGTTTCGTTCATGATTCAACATTTAATTTACAATCTTAAGAATCTGCTAAGGGGCTGATTAAAATGACTTTTACTATTATTAAAATGTAATATTAAGTTATCTCATTAGAAATGCAACTGGGCAGTAATGCTAAGAATAGCAATGCAAAAGGTTTAAAACCTTTCATGCTCTGATGGAGGGGAAAACAGATCTAGGCGCCCAACTAGCTCATAAAAATGGTAGAATTGATTTGGATTCTAGGAAATGAAGAAATTTGTCATGGGAAATGTAGTCAATCGGTACTCAGTACGTGCAGAACAGGTGAGGCTCAAAGAATAAGCACATTATGCCCAAGTAGGTGGGAGCCTTAAAACAAGTTGTTTAATTTTGTGACCTGAATGCAACTCATGTAGGAGTTTTAAACACAATCTATGACAGAAATTATCGCTGGTGATTTAGTTTGAGCAAAGGCTTAAATAAACTGAAAAAAAAAAATCTTGAATGGACCTGAAGTGATAATCATCCGAGGTAGGGTAACATCAAGCCTCACAGCTGTGTTAGGTTGTGAAAATAACATTTTAATATAATTAATGTAAAAACATTATCTGCAGAAACATAGTTGTTTTCCTTTGTCGCAAATTGGTACACGCATTACGCAGAAGTGCTTCAAACACAAACACTCTGCCACTTCTGTCCCTTTCCTCGTCTCACCTAAGTAATGACTGACAATCAAAAAGTGTTAAATACTCCCATAACATAGCAAACACATCCATGGAAGAGCTTTTGGGACCCATTTTTGTTGACAGCTAAAGCAAAGGCACTACTTTAAAGGTATTTTCCAATGACTCAGATGAATTGTAAAAAAAAACAAAAAACAAAGGATATCAAGAAGTCCTTACTCTAGTTGTGCAACAGAATGGGGATTACAAAGATGAGTCGCACTGCAAGCTTGTCAAGGCATTTTAAAGACCAACACTGTTGTTTATGAGGAATTTAAAAAGGTCTGTAAAATTTCTGTATGCACCACAGTGAAGTAATAAACGTGCCAGACAGTATAAGTTATTTGTTTAAATGTTAGCAATTTTCAGTTAGCGGTATTGTGTCTCCAGCGCCTGGCAGGCATGACTTGACAGATGGTTGGTACAAAACATCCCATTGCAGACAGCACCATTGTATACCTATTAGAGCCAAGTAAGTCATAGCCAATATTGAAGTAAAATGCATCACTTTCATGACTCCTTTGTTTATTTGATGTGTGCTATATCAAATAAAAGAAATACCAGTTATTGGTAACAGAAGTAGTGTTAGAGGAATATATTATTAACCAATGGTTTTAATTCAGCAAATGAACATTTCACAATTTTATTTTTGAAAACGCAAGATTGACACTGACAAAACAAAAACTAAGTAGAATCCATGGCCACTACGCCTGCCGGCTCAAGTTGGTCACCAAAGAAAATATATTGCCAGGCTGGTCCAAACTAAATGCACAAAGGAGCAAGAAGTCTTTCCTCTTGCCAGCTCTTAGACTCTATAACCATCATTACTACCAACAAACACAATAAACTGTTTTTACTTTTTTGCTATTATTTAAGCAGGTTTCCCCATATTTGTTTAAATTGTATGTTTTGAACAAATATACAAAACACTTTGTACAGTTTTGTTATAATCCTTATATGCTTTTGCACAGTTTTACTATACAGGGAAGCTACAATTTTATGTTAATTTGTTAAATCTAAATGTCAGATTGATTATATTTTCACAATGTTTTATTAGAAAGAAACGTGCGCTCAGAAATATTTTCCACAACATCTATATATTGGTATCTTTGTTTTGACAACCCGGGTCCTGTGTGTTCAATATGCGTCCCTTCTCTAGCTCAGTGGTCCTCAACCTTTTTATCACCGCAGACCCGTCAAGACCTGGCTATTTTACTGCGGCCTGGGAGAGGAAGGGGGGAATCGTTAGTTAAGGCTTCTGCATGATGTGTAAGCTAAAGCCTAGTTCACTTGGCACAATTTTAAATTTTTTGCCCTGGTTTCCCTGACATGCAGCAAGAACACAACCTGTTGAATGTTGAATGCTAGCCAATCAGAAAACGCTGTGACGTAAGCACGGAGGGGAATCCCAAACAGCTGACAAGGCGCAACCAAGAGTCCGGTGGACATCGGGGATGATATGGAAACTATCATGTGCTTGATAAACATGGATGTTTATTCAGTTAAAACTGTTAAAAAAAAATAACTCGCCTCCAAATCATAGTGCAGCAATAAGAGCGGCTGCTCCCACCGTCTTTTATCAAACGCCTTTTCTTTTTGTGACGTCTTTTATCGCTAAAACGAGTCCACAAACTATCACTACGTCATCCAGGTTTGATTATTCTAAATTCTAAATAATATGATGGGAGTTTTACTGGATTTTCTTCTGGAATCGGGATGTTTGTGAGTGGAATTGGTTCGTGTATGGTGTGTTGCTCCTGCCGTGTGGCTGGACACACGAACCGATCGAACCTGTTGGACTTTTATCGGCTCGTGTCGTGTGTGGTCACAGAGGTTTGAAAATCGGCCGACAATCCTTAAATTATGTCGTATGAACCAGACTTAAGACTCACAAGCTCTACTCCTCTCCTCTCAACCACTGCAATAATGCTCTCTAACTTTGGTCGCTATGGTAACGTTTAAACATCCCTTCAAAATAAGATACAGATGCTCAACAAAAACGTACATTTTACTTTCGTGAAAATTTTTACTCATGATAACGACAAATTAATGGGAGCCCTGAGCTTGTTTCTCTACAACGAGACGGTCCCATATGGGAGTGATGAGAGACAATGACTCCTGAAGTGTTGCTTATGCACAGGGTGCTTGGTCTCTAAGTGGCCGGTTGCCGCATATTATTTAGAGCGGGCTTGGTATGTGGGAATCATGTACCGATCCGGGATAAATCCATTCTCCTGTCTCTTCTCTGGGCCTTTTTCCCTTCGCAAAGAAACTTTCCAAAGACATCTGATCTGTTTCTTACTCATTTTGCTCTCTTGTGGGCTCAATGTTGGCGCGTAAGACGTAACCGACAGAATCCTGTTAAAGAATTTTCAAAATAAAAGATCCTCCAGACTCGAATAATACATCAAACGGAAATATTTAATTATTTCTTGTGCGGCCCGGTACCAATTGGTCCATGGACTGGTACCGGTCCGCGGCCCAGGGGCTGGGGACGACTGCTCTAGCTTACCTTGTTCAAATGATCACATTATCTCCCCAGTAGGCAATTGAATTTTGCACAAGCCCGTTGACAACCTGGGTTGTTAACTACCGACATCCTATCTTTAAATCTGTGTTTTATCTTTTGCACTCTTTCCAATCACACTGAAGGAAAGATTAGCTATTGCAGTTCCTGGTCTCCTTGAATCCCTAGGCATTGTATTTTAGAGATCATGAAAAGAACACATTTTTCTTGTAAGATTTCTTTGCACACAATTATATGGAACCACTCCAACATATAAATATCAACATTACCAACAAGTCCTATCAAAACAAAGATGAAACATACTAATGTTAGCCTAGCCCTTCAGCAAACTGCTCCGCATGCAAACATTGTTAGCAGACACAAGATGTGAGATTAATGCAAACTGTAGTCAGATATGTCTTTCAAAACAGATGATACAGCTGTGCATGCCTTGGGTGAAGAATTATCATAACATTATTGTTGCCTTCTTCACACTTTGTGATGGAGCAGGATAATAAAGTAGTGTTGTTGAAATTCCAGTTGGGGCAAATAAAACAATTGCCATCAGAAACAAATAAATGATTCCCGAGTTATGCTATTTGAACAAGATAATACATTTAAAATCCAGCCGTTTCTTCACTTTAGAGAAAGTTAACCTGCAAAACTAATCTATTTGTGCATTTAAAAAAAAAAAAGAACTCGGGCAAGTAACTCTTACACTTGTACTGACTTGTCTTTCTCTGTATTGAAAGTTGGCTTTAAATGAAGCAGAGTAAAGACAAAGCCAACTGTATTTAAACTGTGTAGTTTGTAGGTAAGCCAGGAGGCAACAAAGCAAAGCAGTGATGGAAGCAAATGACAATGCATGAAGAGTAGAGCTTGTTAAAATATTTGAACATGGATTGATGCTTGGTGCAGGACTTAAGTGAGTTATGAAGACAACAAAGCCAAACCTATTTATGACACAGCGGCTGTTTTGTTTTGCTTCAAGCGGAACGCGCAGGTTCGTGTAGGTTGAGAAAACAGCAGGGTGAGGTTCAGCAAACGTAGTGAATGTGTTGAGGCTGCAGGGATTGCAGATCAAACCAATCGCCTGCGGTGATAGAAGAAAGTAGAGAAGGAGGGAATGGAGGATGAAGAGAGTTTGACAGAGATTTAAGGAGAAGTGTCTTTCTATGGAGCCTTTGGGACTCTCAGGTGTAAGGGAGAAAAGGACGACTGTCTACTTCCCAATCTCATTTCCACTGAGGGCCCGTCTCTCCATCCACGCTATTTAGGCTTTGCGTGCCGTGCGTGTGTGTGTGTCTGCGCACAGGAGATGGTATCTTCCAGCTTGCCTAGAGACATGGCACTGTGTTTCACAGATAGATCAGTAGTAACAACCACTTACACTAGCAGAGCTGTCACATGCCGTTGCTAACAAAGCTACGGCTCCCACTGCTAGCACAGGTCACGTTTAACAAGTCTTAGCAGCATGGATTGAACTCAAACTGTGCTTAATGCTTTTTTGCTTTTCCCACATCAAGATACCATATCTAATTTCACATAGTCTGTGTGTAATAAAATTACTCACACATTTCCATTGCGAGTACAAGCTAGCACATACACGCATTAGCTCTCCTGTTGGAGATGCACAAAAAAATTGCTAGTCTAAAGGTTACATTCATGCTTTTTGGACAGAAATTAGACGGTTTAACTAGGCCTGTCGCGATAAACGATAAATCGATTAATCGTACGATAAATTAAAACTATCGATGTCATTTCAATTATCGGCATTATCGTCTCTTCCGGCCTTTTTCTCTTTCTGTTGATGACACCGAATGAAAAAAAGGCTCAACTCCGGTGCTCTCCACTCACCCTCCCTTCCTCATTTCCTTAGTGTAAAGCCCAGCACACACAACACGATCTTAGAGCTGTGGGCTGATTGTCGGCCCATTTTCAAAACCTGACAGACCACACATTAGCCTACAGAAATCCTAGGTATAACGGTTCGATTGGGTTCGGTCCTGCCGTGTGGTGTCCAACAATGGGCACAAAATAATGGCTGCAAGTCCAGTGAACTAATTTTAAAACCAGGCATTAATCAATGCTTTACTACAGTCTACCTGCAATGCATGTGGCTAGTGTCAGCGTAAAGTCCTGACTGAATGAAAATCATTAGAACCTGTTTACGTCACGTTAACGAAGAACAGCTGAAAAGTTACCGGGTTTATCAACTGCAGCAATTTCGCTCCAACTCCTCCCCTTGTCATTTCTATATTCTTTGCATGTTGAATAAACATTAATGTTGTTTCCACGTCCGCTGGACTTCGGGTTGCACCGTATCAGCTGTTTGGGATTCCCCGAGGTAATTTCCCCTCAGAAAGCGTGGAGGAGAATCCGTGCTTTCTGATTGGCTGCCTGTCACATTCAACAGGCTGCTTTATGATCCCAGTCGGGAAAAACCCCAGATTTAGATCGGAGCGGCAACGACGATCTACCGTAACACACCAAACAATCTTAGAAAGACCAACGTGCTAAGATTATCGTAAGGGGAAAAATAGGAGCAAAAAATCATGTAGTGTGAATTATTGCATCAGGTAGTCGATGTGCCCATTTTCTCTATTTAAATCTAATTATTACTGAAGGGCAACATAATATACAGACTTCATAATCTGCACTCTTTTGTTTGAATGCAGTATTTATTTCCACTTTGGCTTTATGCTGTTTAGTTTTTATCAAGTACATTTTTTGTTAATGGAGACTGAGAATTCATTTTGTTTTTGGTTGTTTTGTTTATTTTGTTTATCAGCTCCAGTGTTTAGTGTTATTTTGAAAATAAAGTGTATCTATCTTTGGCAGGAAATCACATGGATTATTATGTCATTTCCATTAAATCAGTGTAAAAAGGTCTTCAGACAATATTATCGTTTATCGCAATAATTTTTTGAGACAATTAATCGCTCAGCAAAATTTGCTATCGTGACAGGCCTAGGTTTAACCAAACACGGGGTCAGGAGAGAGAACCTAATCGTTTTTCACCAGCTTTGATTTTGATTAAAATCTCGACAGGATGAAATCAGAATTGGTAAGATGGTAAAAATTATGCAGTGTACTAATGCTAAGTTAACCCACAAGTTGGTTCTGTTTCAGTTTTTGTTCTAAAACGCCACTAAGCACCCTTACAGAAAAATCACAAATTTCAAATGCGAAAATCAACCCAGGCCTGGGTCAGTCCATATATGACCCAAGCTGGGTTATATAGCATACATCATTTTTGCTGAAGAATTATTGCCATATCTGTGAAGATTAAAGCAGTTATGCTTATGGACTTATTAAAATGAAAATAGCTGTACTATTTCTTCTCTTCTGAGGAAACCCTCAGTGGCTAATAATCAAACAAGAACTTGACAGTCAGTGGGAAAGAAAAAGGAGCCTACGCAGTTCAGGGTGACAATATTGTAGAATAAACAAATAAACATATTTTTAGTTAAATGTTGACTCAGGGAACTTAAAAAGCTCTCAATACTCTGATGAATTTCAAACTTTCAAAGAAATATACAGTTGCTCACTTAATAGAACCATCATTTTCCACTCCTCTTTTCAGTTTTGCGTCTTCTGGTATTTGCAACGCACACAGCAGTGGGAATGAAATATTTTCCGTGCTGCCACCACCTGAGACGCAACATAATGAAACCAAAGATAACAGAAACAAGGAGCAGGGAGATAGAAAGGACACAGGTAGACGGTGCATGTGTGGTGATACACAGGGAGATACAGAGACAGACAAGGACATGGAGGCTCATCCAGAGGGAGGTTCTGGCCTTAATTATGCTAGTGGGGCTCATCAGTCTCCAAGCTGCCCTATGGCCCCCACGTCCTTTCTCCTTGCGGACTGGGAATTCCACATTGTCGCTATGTTTGTCCAAGGAATTAGTCTGACAGATTAACAGCTAAACACCCACAGATAACACTGGGAGCCCACAGAGACCGCTCCACCTGGGGAACAGTACCCAGAAAAAAATAAGATGGTTGTAAGATGAAAAAAAAAAAAGATGATACAGGTTTTCATACTTTCCAATTTTTCATTTCTTTCTGAAAATCTTGTCGCAGTAGGGAAGCCAAAGTTTTAATGCAAGCAGAGGAAAGAATAGCGGGCACAAGAGATGAGGAAACTGTGTGTAATGGGGATGGATGGGGTAATGTAAGGAGCAACGAGATAGGAGCCGAGAATCAAGGAAGGCATGCAGGGAGTTGCTAATTGGAACAACAGTGACACTCTTTTCCTCAGTGACTAATTCTGCTCCAGGATGTAATGTTGGTGACATCTTCCATTGTGTCATGTTACAGAATCCCTTATTCTAATGGCTCAGTGGAATGTGGAGACTGCCATTTGGATGTTACAGAATGGTAGAAATACAATAAATCAAGTAGAAATCTTGACTTTTAAAAAAACAAATATGATCTGTTATAATAGCTTCCAAAAGCATTTCTGCTCTTTACACATGTTGACATTTTTCTCTGTTGCAACCACAAACTTCAATATGTGTTTGTAGGGATGATAGATTTTACCCTGACAAAAAGTAGTGTACAAATTTTTAAGTGAAAGGAAAATGATACAGAGCTCCGTTTATTCCATCGCTCAAAAATAGGAAGAGTATGTAACAACTTTAGTCTGACCAAGGCGCAAAAAAACGACAGGCTTGATTAACAAAGTGCAGCATTCAGAAAAGCAGCTAAAAAAACCCCAAGGAACTTTGTTGTGCAGTTTCCAAATCTGTCCCTTATGGACGAAAGTGAGCCTTTTTGGGGACCCAGCAAACAAGCGGAAGGAGGAACCTTTCTCAAATGATAGCAAATAACGCCCAATAAAATGTGGAGGACTCCTTTATAGCAGATTGACCCCCAGCAGTGACATCAGAATGGTATAGAATGAAAACATATTGATGTGTTGCAATGATCAAGTCAAAGTCCAAACCTAAATCTAGTTGAGATTTTGTGCCAAGCCGAAAAGACACTTTCCAATCAATGTAATTTTTTTAAGTGTGTGGTTATGTGAGGAACTAAAAAAAATAAAATAAAATAAAGATGTGTGGATAATTTTTCAAGAGATTTAATTGTGTATTTTGCTGTGAGGAATTTAACAGTCTGCTCTGCTTGCTATCATTAATAAGTTAGAATATGACTTAACTTTAACGGCGTATAATTGCACTGTCATGCTTTAAACATAAAAGGAGCTAAATTTCTCTTTTGGAGCAAGAAAAAAACCAAAACAGGACTCCAATTTGTTTTTATAGCATGAGATGACTCAATCGTTTCATGATATGAAGTCAGTGCTTTCAAGTACAACATAAGGCAAGATTAGATAAAACTACCTACTGTGCAAATGTAAGAAATTATGACTGAAATTGGAAGAATAAGTGAATAAAAAAGGGCTAAAAACATCACAATAAATAGAACTCAGGTAAACATACTGGTGCTGAAATATGCAGTCACCTGATCAAAATCGGCCCTTACACAGGTGTCAGCTTTCATTTGCCTGCAGACAAGACTGCTTAAAGGGAAAACTTAACGGCATCTAGCATCGCTTTACCTTGAAATGTGTTGTGAGGCTGTGCTGAAGTGGCCACGGAGTAAATTAAAAGCTGTTTATGTTTATTATCTTGCTATGATACAGCCACTCCGGCGGGCTACGCTTCCTTTATTATGTGTCGGTTTTGATTACGACGACGTGACAGACGCATGCAAAGTGGCTGCGGTGAGCAGCGATGACATTCTCTTCCTTTTCCTGACAAAGAGATCGCCCAGTTTTAGCTCTGCGTACAAGGGAGTCGACCATACCTGTTGTCTTGATAAAGGCCAGCTTTCCTGGAGGAGACAATAGTGTCAGCCTGAAGGACTGCTGTAATTGAGTATTAATGAGAGTGGAGAGGAGAGGGAAGCTGGATGTCTGACCTGTTAGTGGCGGGAGGGCCTCTTTGGTGCAAGTGCCTACCGCCTTTTGTGTTTTAAAGTATTTAGCTATCTATTATGTATGAAAGATTAATCTCCTTCTGCTCCCTGGACCGGTGGGATACCTGCTCCTCAATAGCCTTGACTGTCAAGCTCCGAGCTTGTTTGCAGGTTGAGAGCCCCCCACCACCGCGCACCTCTGGTCCCAAAGTCATGTTTGACCTTGAAGACGGAAAGACACAAGTCGCGCTAACGATCAAACCTGCTGCCAGTCTCTTATGGAGAACCGGTGGCTCAGGTCGTCTGGGACGACAGCAGGGTTAAGCAGCTGGTGCCGGCGCGAAACAAAGACACACAAACTGAGCAACTATACAGTGCGACATATTCACACAACCGCCCGCACATGATGATTCCTGCATATATATTTATATATATACACACAATGAGGCTGCGGGGTTCAGCTGCGCATAGACAGCTTAGAATTGGCTTGTTTCATATGCATATAAATATTAATAAAAGATCCTCGACGGGCCACAGTCCAGCTATGCTCCTGTAATCTCTTACAATTGAAAGCCAAGGCTCATGAGATGAGAAGGAGCGGAGGCAGAGAAAGAGGGAGCGAGGGAGAGAGATAGGAAAATGGAAAGAAAGAGAGAGCATAAAAGGCCTTTGTGATTCATCATTCTAAAAATGTCTCAGATGTGGAGAAGGTCTGTAATCCATCAAAATCTCTTTTCTTATTAAATTCTTCAGGATACACTTTCCACTCCCTAAATGTGGTTCACTGTCCCTTTTGATTTGATGCACAAATAGATAAAAGACCAAGAACTAAGTGAAACACCCAAACCTTGTGAAAGAAAGATTTATGAAATTATGGTAAGTTGCATGTACACTAAAGCACATTGCTGTAGCACAGATGAGTAAGAAGTCACCTGTTCTTGTTGGAGGCGTTAACAGGGTTGGTCAAATGACTCCAAATTGCAAACCCAGCTGCTGTGGAGATCCTCCTGTCCAGTAGAGGGCCCCCCCCCACAAGAATGTTTGACTTCACACAGAAGAGAAATTTCCAAACATCGACGTATTCTCCGTAAGGTTCGCCAATAATGACTCGATTTTAAATTTACGCTGAAGGATTTTGAACTAAAAATCTAAAATAATTTAATATGCTTCTGAAAATTCGTAACGCTACAATTATTTTTTTCAATTTTCATAATTTATTGCCATTCATTTAAGATTTTCTGATGCTTGTGTCTTTGCTGTAGTCACAATTCAGGTGTAGAATCCAAATGAATGTTTTATTGTTGCTCTAAAGGACAACCTATAAAACCTGATTCCTACTTTCCATCTCTACCAAGTCTGTATTGAAATACTAACATGACCATTT
This sequence comes from Xiphophorus couchianus, assembly GCF_001444195.1. Taxonomy (NCBI): domain Eukaryota; kingdom Metazoa; phylum Chordata; class Actinopteri; order Cyprinodontiformes; family Poeciliidae; genus Xiphophorus; species Xiphophorus couchianus. Next base: position 22,941,757 of record NC_040250.1, on the reverse strand, counting down.
GATTAAGCATGTCACCACAACTGCTCATAATGTTGTCCAACAGTAAAATGAATGTTCGTGAAAGATTTGTCATATCAGGCCATGACATTTCCCCGTGAATTTCTTTGAGAAGAAAAAAAAAAAACCAAACCCACTGCCTTTTCAATTAGCTAATTTTTTCTACAAGGTTTTTCACATTTTTTCTTGTTTCACCAAATTTTAGATAATACTTTATCTTAAAGTTCCTATTTACGTAGCCTGCTGAATCTAAAGGGCCTCATAAGTAGTTATGGGAGGCCGGATTTGACCAGCGGCCTTGAGTTTTGACACATATGGTCTAAGGGATTCATTAATAAGCCAGATCTTGCTCCTCAATTGTTATCTGATAACCACACACCTTTGTGTGTGTGTTGGATGAGATACCTGCTGTCAAAGAACGTGCATAAGTTAGATTTTTTTGTAAGTAATAAACAAATGTGATGTCTTTTTCTGCACAATTGCCTTGAAAGCAATCTGCAGGGGATTTGCAAATTGTTAACTTTGGAGAACCACAGTGACGAAAAAATAGATCCAACATGGCTCTGAGTTTTTGCTTTTATGTCCTGAAAATACTGGTGGGGGGATCCTACTGTGGTGCCAAGGACACGATCCCTTGTGGGCTTCCCGTCACTGCCAACTTAGTTTGTTGTAGGGCACACAATGACAGCACTTCTGGCACACAAACACACACATACACAAAAGGGCATTTAAGGCTTATGAGGGTACCTTTTCTAATATTTGACTCCTGAATAATATAATCATCTCCTGAAGTCAGATGTTCTCAGACGTGTAACCTAGACTATGCATTTAAAGATGAAATGCGTAGTTCTGGTTTGAAATTACAGGGTGCAAACTGTTAGCTTTTTTTTTTTGTTCTTTATTGGTTTGGATTTGAAACGAAATGATAGGTTGGCTGATGCTCAATATTCTTTGACGTGAAACAAAGAACAAAGCATGCCACTAACCTATTCTTCTTTTTTTTTCACTGTCAAATTAATCTTCTCAATAGTCATTATTTATCGCTGCTTGTAACACTCTACTTTTTAAACTGCAATTATAGAAAAAAGTGGAAAAAAAAACAGACAAAAGCAGAATAAAAGACATAAAAAAAAGGTGCACGAGCACTGGCCACCACCAGTGACTTTCTAATGAGGTAGTTGCCATGGAGACAGGATTTTATGAGACTCTAATAAAGAAGAGGCCTTGCACTGTACCACAATGTGTTTCTGTATCTGTATTTGTGCCCTTACTGCAGCTGTATTGAGCTCCCCTCACTGCGTCGACAGGCAGGTTTAGATTTTATGAAGTCTGCCCTTTTCTCGAAGGGTTGGAAAACCGCCCTGTGGTGTACCCCCCCAACTCCCTTACTGTCACTAGTCTGAAGATGACACCCAGCAGAGTTTGGCATGCCTAATTACAGTCCTGGCCTGACCCCGGCTTCCTGGCTGCCTTAATTTGACCTAGTAAGTAGACCACAAGCTGCAGCCTTTGCCTCTTTATACTGCCCTGACGCCAAAGCATCGGGAGGAAAATCAGCCAGGGAACCTCTTCATAATGCCTCCTGATCAGTGTTAATTGAATAAGTGAGCAGCTTTACCTTGGTTTACCCTCGTGGGCAGGGTAAATGGACGGAAAATGTCATGAATAAAATGCGTAGGAAAGAAAGAGATGAAAAAAACAACTGAAACTTAAAACCTTCCCCCCCCCTTTTTTGTGCAAATATTTATGCATATTTACCACTAAATAGGTCAGTCCCTATTTTTATATTTGTGGGTTTGAATGTGGACTGAACAGAGAGATAAAAGTGTATTATAGCAAGGTTAGACTTTTTCATGAGCATCTTTTATTCCTTATACCCCACAGTTAAATAATCAGGAAACAAGATTTTCTTTTCCCCACCTTCACAGAGGTCTACTTGACCCATAAAGGAGCTGAAATCTGTAACTTCTTTACTTTGATGAGCCTCAGGCCATGAAAGGAAGGTAAGGGGTACAGCACATATCTCTCAGTAGAGACATGTCTTGTAAGAGGGATATTATTTCAATCACGGCAATAAAAGATAAGTTTATTTTTGTAGCACTAGTCACACACTGGATAATTCAAAGTTCTTTACTGGGAAATAAAGAAAGATACTGCTACTGCAGTAGAATATTTTGTTTTAGTGCTTTTTAAACATCCTTACCAAGGGTACCAATAAAGCTGGCACTACATCATTATTTTTCGCAGGATTTTGGTCCCCATCAAATATTTCATGAAATCTCAGGTGATTTTGCTGCCAACTCTGCAGACTGCAACTGGGTTGCTGTTGTTGTGTTGCTTCTGGGGGGATACAAAAGCTTTTAGTTTGTATTACCTTTAAAGCCACCAGAGAAGAAGGGACTTGCTAAGACACAGAAGTTCAAAGAATATTATAAACTGTTGAGCTTTAATCTAAACCTCCCACTTCCATTTCTCAAATTCCTGCGTCGTACTGTCTTCAGTATCTCACAACATCCTGTGTATTTTTACAAGGGCAGCAGTTGCCTGTAAGCCTCTTGTGGACTGTTTCTCCGTTTAACCGTTATTTGTGCCGAACAAGGTTGCAAGATGCTGTAAATTGTCTCAACAAAGAGAGAGCAAAAAGCAGTGAATATCACATGTTCATGATATCCAGTAAGTGCTGAAAGAAAGGAAGACCTAAGAGTCAAATTTGTATATTATTTGAATGCCTTTAAAATATTACAAATAACCAGATATCAGGATATTTGTACAGTGGAGAAAACAATCTAATGTTGTATAGCAAAAATGAACAGGCAACAGAGATGAAAAATAAACTCTTATGAGGGGTATGTTCCTGAATAAGTTTAGTTAAAACAGAAGAATAAAATGAACAATTTAAGGAAAGCCAGTACAGCTAAATATTGATTTGTATTTCCACACTCTTTCTAATCTTATATTTTGTCAAAATATTTTTGCTACATTATCAGATGTGTAGAAAGGCAATCCTGAAGGGACATTACCTGTTATTACCTGAAAGCAGGATATCGTCCAACTTAATTAAAATGTAAGGAATTCGCGAGGGTTGCTATGGTATTCTCCCTGAACCACTTACAAAGATACTGCTTCACCTGATTATGTTTCTGTGATTATACTAAGAGGGATCAGCTTTAATGAAAGAGATCAACATGTCATATAGGGGTCTCACAAACAAGTCACTTTTAATATGATTCACTCAATTATTTAGCGGTTAGTCTGGCATAAGAAGAGACTAGATATTTTCCAGAAACGTCCCTATCCCATGAGCCATACGATGTTTTGTCACCAACTTAGTTACAGACGTTTTTTGCTGGGCAATTCTGAAAATTTAGGTCTTGGAATCAATAATATTTAAATGTGTGTAGATGGGAAGTTGCTTGAAGCCTTGAGGACTTTGCATTGCTTTTGGACAAACTTCACATAACATTAGGGCTTGGGAATTATACGTATCACAGCTTTTGAGGAGATTGTGAATGATGGCTGGTCTCTTTTTTTCTTTTTTTAAATTAGACTGGAAGTTTTCTAAGATCCCACAAACTCCAAGCAATGTAGGTCTTGAGAAAAGCTCACTTGACGGGTTCTGAGGCATCTCTTTCTCACCAACAGCGGACTGCCTGGTGTTCCTGTTTCTTCACACAAACAGATCCATCTGACATGACAGACCTTAACCCCGCAGGGCCACTTAACTCGCAGGAAATGCTAATTGAATCTAGCTCTTGTGAAAACACAAGAGAAAGCCAATTGCATGAAATCAGGCAAAATAGGAGAACCGGAGGATTTGGAGCACGAGTAAATGGATGTCACGGGTAGAGACCTGACATGTTTTGAAGTGACTGAGATGGAAGAATGTGATTGGCTGTAACCTGATCATTAGCCCGAATCAGCTGAGTTTCGTCTGGAAACGCAGCTTTACGGGACAATTCTCACAGCAATCTAGTTATACCTCATTATCTATTTCGGCTGTCTGTCTGTGCTGTCTCGCTGCTGCAGGTAATGGAGGGCCATTCTCAATGTATCTCTTGTATCAGTGTTCCTTCGGGCATCTCCATGGAGATAAATCTGACCTTACTGGTATGTAATCATCCTCCTCCACATCGCAGGTGAGAAAGGTAAGGCCAAGGATCTCCGAGTACATGGAGGGAGCATGTAAGCCTTGCGCACGCGTTGCACACAGAAAGAAAAACACACAAAGCAAACACGACTCTCTGCAAACACACTGCTTCTGCTCACCTCAATATAACCCTTGTGTTTACTCCGATGTTAAAAAAAAAAAAAAAAAAAATACTGTCTCACTCTGTCCGAGGATTATTTCACTGGAAAGAGGCTGATAATACAGACCTACAGAAATCTGGAACTCCTCCTTCTACAAATGTCAGATAAAGTCATCATCATCATTTTATTACACAAAGCCGATTACTCCTGCAGCCAGGCGCGTATGGGGATAAAAGTGGGGATCTGCTAGAGAGCCTTGACATAAATTGGATTTCCCCTTGCCTATATCCTTAAATATAGATTTATTATCCATTAACATACCAGTTTCCCCTGGTTGTTGCAACATGGGGATTTACATTAATGAAAAAGGAGTAATGCACTACATGCAAAATGTATTATTTACTTTCTGGGAGTTCATTGCATTTGAGCTGAAACGTAAATGAATAAGATAGCGATAAGAGGAAAAAGCAATGCTTTATTGCACATTGCCAGGTTGTTTAAGAAACAAGTGTAAATAAATTCTGCTGGCAAATTTGTATTAGACTCGTGAAAAACAAAGTTCTTTCACTTATAAGTACATCTAATTAAATTAGAATATAACAAAATTAGAAAAAAAAAGATTTCGGTAAGAATTGTACTACTGAGTTAATTAAAATCAATTTGTTTATCTGAAAATTAAAATATTACATAAAAGCACTACAAAAGGGACTTTTAAAAAAAAATACACATTATTATGTTAATCACAATAATGACAGTTTTCCAGCAGACAGTCATCCTAAAGGGGTGAGGGTAACCCACAAAATAAGGAAAATGGAAGTTTACAGATTCCTGTATCTGGGAATTATAGCGAAACGTTGAGAGGAAGAAAAAAAGTCAAACACCATAATAGATCAACTGGGATAATCACAGTCTTGAGAGGAGGTTGAACCAAGGCTAATTCAAGAGCTGGAAGGGATTTATGAGGTGTTGACCAGACACTGGAATCTTACAGACAGTTGGAGGACATTTGCTCCAACTGTTGTATCCATTGTTTTAGGGTATTCCTGTACTGTGCCATGCTGCATTGACAGAGGAATTTGTGCAAAAGGAGCCTATTCTGGCAATGTTAGGCCTTTATTATTGTAATATCATGAATTTGTTCTCATGTTGACATTGTTTGCAAAATTGATCAATTCTTATTCAACATATCTATAGTGGAAAGACGTATTTGTTTGTACTTGTGCATGTAAAAGCCCATGAGAGTTTGCTTGGTTTGGGGGTCAGACTCTGCATCTCTCCCTGCCTAGTTTCTGTTGGCAGGATTAACGTCAGGACAAGATGTTCAGTAAAAGCCCTTAGTTAGCTACGCCAAACATTGCATAATGCTTCATTTAGCGCAGCACAAATGTTAGGATTTGCTCTCAAACCTCTGACCCACCCGTAGGCCCTTTCTGGATGGATCAACCTTTGGTGCATTTTAGCAGATGGATAATGCGTGCAGTGCTTTCCTTTGGCTTAGTGGCTTAAATATGCTTTTTTTCTTCTTTTTTTTCCCCCTCCGCCTTGGTTAGCTGTGTTCTCCGCTTGATACAGACACGACTCACAAGCCGATATTTGGTTGTTGTACCTTTAAAAATATCAGCCACGACTAGCGAGTGGAGTGGGCATATGTGGTGGTGTTGCCTTCTTCTTCTCACAGGCACTTTCAATCGGAGTCAAGAGGAATGAACTGTACATCTACAAGACCTGATTTTCCTTCTGGCAAAGATAGAAGCTTGCCATTCATTATTAAACCTTCAACATAGGTTTGTGAGGCGTGTGCAAAGACTTTCTCAAATGCAAGACACTCTTGACTTCCTGCCATGTAAAGCCCAAACCTTTCAACATGGGACATTAGTTCAGGGAGGTTGGTTAGTAGGAAGAGATGTTGTTTTTTTTTTGGTTTTTTGGCTTACTTTAGACCTCCATTTCATCATAAGGATGTATTTCACTTCTTTGAAACCAAAAGAGTTGTTCAATGTGAGACTTTTCAGCTTAAAATTGTTACATTTTTTTTGTTCATGCACTCAAATGAGAGGTATGTGTAAAGTGATCCACCTGGACCCCAGCTTCTGATACTAGATATTTACATACACTGGATGGATCCTGGTCTTTCCTTACTCTGGTTCATACTTATGGGTACCATTTCCAAACCCTTGGATGTGCTGCATTCATCTCTTCAAATAATTATACACAAGTGTGATCAGTAGGTAAATGTCCAGCCATGATAGTTTTAAGAAATGAGATAGATCCTGGGTCTCAGAGATTTATTTATTTATGTTTTTCATTTTGGTCCGAATACATATTAAAACATTTGGCAACACATTTATGACCAATTCTTTGATTCAAACTTTTGATTTCCATTGTTCTAAATGAACAAAGTCACTCCTTAGTTTGAAATAAAGGTACACTGACATTACATCATTACAAAGCATAACTTTACCTCATCATTCTTATTTCACCCTGTGGAAGAGGCTCAATGAAGTCTAACAAGGTTATTCAGCTCAGAAGAGAAGTCTGTGAAAATAATGAGGTTTCTTCTAGTCTGTTCTCTAACCCAACATACTAAACAATTTATGCCCATTGTTTGGGCAAAACAATGGGCATATTGTTGCACCATGACCATCGCCTGATGGTCATTCTGTTGTTTCCCAACTTCTGTCACAACAGATTGAAAGCAGCAGTTTTGTTGAATATAAATGACCTAGCTTGGGGAATTTAACGTACCATTGTCCTCTAATTTTTAAGTCTTATCACGTTCCCTACTTGACTTGGTGGATGAAGTCTTTGTAATCAGGCTTTTAGTATTTTATCCCTGGGTATCTTGCTTACTTTATTGTCACTCCTGTGTTCTTTCAGTCTGCCCCGCCTTTGCCCTCCCTGAGATGACTCTAAGTCATTTTCACATGAAACTACTCTCATCTCCTGTCTCTCCATCCCAACCACCTCTTTATTGACTTCTACTTGTCCTCCCATCCATCCTTTCCATTTCTCCAGGCTTTTAGAGTGAATGATGCGGATAGATACTCTCTGCACCCTTTCTCGAAGCTCTCACACACAATCAACAACTCCTGCATTCGGCAGCACATCTCCCATCTCGCTCTCTACTTCTGTTTCTGCAATATAAAAAAAAACAACACATGGACACTCGCACGCCCACAAACGTCGCGTGCAGTTCCCTTTACACCTTTTTTTACCATCTGAGATCGTAAAAGTGCGGGTTGATTCAACGGGGGCAGCAAAAACACTTTACTCATTTTTTTTTTTTTACGAACAGCGACTATAGGCTGCTGCTGTGATGCCTGAATTTCGCCACTGTGGGCCAATTAAAGATATTTCTATTTTATTCTAATTCAGTGTGCTAGTGGAGAGGGAAGTCATGTGTTACAGCGTGAAGGACAAGGAAATATTTTGCCACTTCCAGCTGCTTCTCTTTCTCGTCATTCCTCATGGAAATACAGCCAAACTTCTAGCATATCGACCTTCATTGAAGTGATTTATGGTTTCATCAGATGTCCCTGTGCTTAAAGAAAATCAAGAGTTTATTGAAAAGGCAGCAGCCTTGCAGGGCTTTAAAAGTGACCATGGATTCATTGAGCCATGTGACAGAAAAGAGAGAAAAAAAGTGAATGTGAAAATACTTACCTTTGAATTTTCCCTTTTACTATAGAGAACGCTAGATTTTGTGAATCTAGCGTTGAGGCTTCTGTAATTTCTGTCATTTTCTGCTTTTTAATTTACACAAATGCTGCCAGTAAAAGTAAAAACACATCATTTAAATGCTTTTGATATATGAAAAATAAAATAAATGACATAAATTCCAACTCCTCTTCTTTTGAACTAAATTCTTTAGGCAACACATTTTGGAAATAACTGCACACATATTCATTCAACAATGATCACATTCTTTTCTCTTTCTTTTTCACGCAAGTTACTTTAAGTCTAAGCTGGATCTGAATCTCCTTCTGTCCATGTGTCAGTGTAACATGTCAATCAGTAGAGCGGCTATGCAAAACATAGCTGCGTGAACAAAATGGCTGAAGATGGAGTCACATCCTGTATTACATGGTGATTTCTCTTTTGAAATCCCATGCGATTTACAGAAAACTATCTTTCAACTTCAGCTGTCAGTTGTGATTTGGTGTGCTATTTATTAGTCATGGTGTCGTATTTACTCTTCCCCCCTCCCTCGAAATCATTTTGTTAATAGCATTATACAGGATTATTACAGTATGTCTGCCACTGAAAACACCGAAGAAAGAAATAAAATGACATTATCCTGATTAAGAGAAGCCTGCCTTGCATCACCGTATCCCAGACAGCAGAGCCTGTAGGAGGTTAAATTAACATGTCACTCTGCTGAAACACCAGATTAAAACATGCACAGTAGAAAAGCATTTTCTCCTTTTCTTTCTCATGATATCACACAGATGGTTGTTACACATGCTGCCACACACGCGCACACACACCCCCACACACCCCCCACACACGCACACTTCCTGTTTCACAGCATAAGCTCCAGTGCTACATGTCACACTGTAATGATGAACGAGCCCTGTCTTTTGTAGTGTGATAAAGCCCCCCCTGTCTGAGCCAGATAGGTAAGTTATTGTTGGAGTACCATAACCTTCTATTTCATCTTCCGTAAAAAAGAAATCAATTAAGAGCGAGGTAGGATCATGCCTTGCTTTGAGCACAGCTAATCACATTTATCTCACCCACACTTTACCCTTTTTTTTATTTTTTTGCTCAAGCTGCTTTTTTTCCTAGTCACATCTTTTCATTTCTTTACCGTTCTTGCATACTTTGTGTTTTCTTTTTTTTTTTCTGTTTAATATGTGACAGCAGGAGCAATCAGAGCTCCCATTTAACCCTATGCCTGCAGCTTTAATAGCTTTAATCACTGTCTTCACCATGGCAACCTATCCGAACAACCAGTCATGGGGTATTTTCTGTATACCCATGTGCGGCTTCATTTGCAGTCATAACAAATGAAGAATCCATTTATAGCAGATTTTGGTGAGAGGAAAGGTAAAAAAAAATATTCAGAGGCAGGAATTAAGTTGTTAATGTTTAAGCAATTATATTACAAGAAGCAGATATGTCCCACCCTTCCCTCTGTGTTGCAGCAATGTTCTGTTTACCCGTGTAGCTATAAAAAGAGATGTTTATATACAAAGGAGCACAGGGGTTTCTCTTGTATTCCTAATCATCACAATCTTCTTCCACATGTTCTCTACTTTGTTTTATTTAGTGTTCCTGCACAAATAGATCATTGCTAAATTTTTAAGTTTCAGGGTTTTCTCAAATGTTTAAAAGTTCCATCCACTCACCCAGTCATGATTTGTCAAAACGGGCATCTATCTTTTTGTCTAACATGCTTTTATTTGTTATCTACCTTCCATGCATCACTCTCTCCATTTGTCTATGATTCTTTTCCTCCATTTGTTTTCGTCCATTTGTTTCACCCATCCATTTCTCATTAACTCCGTCCATTCGTAAGTCTTTCCATTTGCCTATTTATCAATTAATTCGCCCATGGTCCAATCAGTTTGTCTCTCCATGTCACACTATGCGTCCTTTTGCCTCACCACCGATTCTTTCATTACCATTCTTTTGTCTGTCCATACATAAATCAGTCACTAATTTGTCCATTTATTATTGGACAAAATGTTGTATTTGGAAATTTGATGAAAAAGACAATAAGAAAAAAAAATGTATGAGAGTATTTTGTGTTTGTCCACACTCGTTCCCATTTTAAGGTTGGCAAAGTTGCAAGAGAATGTACTTTTACTGCAGCCATGCCCTCACTGTTTGGCATTTACTTCTGCTTTTGCCTTGCTAAATTCTCCTCTCCCAACCTCGATTTTGCAGTCCATCCTTTCACCTTGCCACGGTCTCTGACAAGAGACTCGTTCTCCATTGCTTTCTCTGCATCCACCTCCCTATCTCTCCCTGAGGGCACAAGGAAAGGGGTTTTAATTAGGTGAACATGTCTTGAGTGAGGGGAACTTAAGATGGCATGTTGACATGAGACCAATACCAAGGCTACCTGACCTGGCAAGGTGTGGGGTAGGAGGGGAAGAGAGAACCTTATCCCACCCATTCCCCAGAGGCACTGAAACTTTGGCATGGTTTCTCAGTTTTGTTTGCAACATGTCACAGTAAGATACCCGTCAGTTACAGTACTACTTGTCTAATATAGTGCAAACTAGTCCCACTCACATTTACACCCCAAGAAACGGTGGCACAGTAAGATTATGCTACACAAGCAGTCTAAACCTCTGAGGTTGACTTTTAAGATAAGTCTCTTTGCTCTATCTTAGACACCCAACAGGATTAGAAAACCTTTCCCCTTACATTTGTGACATCTTTAGCTAAACAACCTGATATGCCTGCAGAATCCCAACCCAGCCCTCCCACACTGACCACACACCAAAATAGGTTTCCTAGTGTGTATTACATCTAAGCAGATGCCATGGAGATATTAGTAGTTAATGCTTAGAAGACTAAGTCACAACTTAATGGCAGAATCAGCATGACAAACAAACTGCACACAGATAATGAAACACAATTTAATATGTTTATAAGCTACGTGAGAACAACCCGGTTCATCAAGATGCACTACAACCACACATGCTAAAATGACAATTGAAATCCTTTCTATTTTGATATGTCAATAATTCATTTGTTTCGGAAAGTGTGATTGTGATGCTGTCAGTGCCTGATTAACATTTCTAACTGAATTTGTTTAATCGTTCAATATGACCAATTGCGAACGATTGCTGTCAATTCTCCTCAAACCTGTCTGGATCTTACAGAAGCCAAGATGGAGCGTGTATCTCACTTACGTCAGTCGATGGACATGAAACATATCATGGATTGTACTTAATTTCTGTGTTGTGGTCAGTGTTCTGTCCAGTTCTGCTTAGTTTTACAAATATTCATGATATCTATCTACATTTAAAGTCATATTCAGGAGATTAGAATATACATTTTGGTCAGGCATGTTTGTCAGCTTAAGCACCTTTTTGAAAATGGCAACCTACAAGGAGGAAATAAGCAGACTTTACATTAAGCCCACATTTATGTGTTAAACATGTGCTGTTTATTATTCAACATAAGTAACAGAAATTAAGGCTTGGAACCATCAGACTGTGTATAAGTGATCTGGGTAATGTTTCACTTAGTGAACTTTTTAACAATAATCACATGTATTTATTATGATTGCATATCTGTTTCAGGTGCATTGAACAAATTAACAGTTTCTGTTTCATTTAACATCTGATAAGCATAATAGATACACAGTAAATAGCCCAGTGTTAATTTAATTCAAACACAGTTGATTTTAACACTTTTTCAGGGCTTATATAGGTCCACAATTTTCAGAGTTAAATTAGCACCATCAAAATAGCTAAACCTTTAACACTTTATCAGAGTTCCTTTTTTAACTCACAAAACAGGGTTAAATCAACACTAGTCCAAGAACACAAAAAAATTACTACTTTTGTTAATGTTCATTTAGCACTTTCAAGTGTTAAATGAACACTTGAAAGTGTTCATTTAACACTTACATTAAGTGAACAGCTAGTTGTAAATAGCTCATTTACAACTAGCTCCTGTGACAATTTTTTTTTATTTTCAAATATATTATGATTTCATTAGAAAATAATACACTTTCATTACAATCCCCTCCTCTGATAAGAATATGTAGCATTTTATATTAATCACATCACATTTATTTTCTTTATGGTTTTTTTCAGCAGAGTCGTCCACAGGGGGGCTAGCGCTATCAAAATAGCTAAACTTTTAACACTTTATCAGAGTTCCTTTTTTAACTCTCAAAACAAGGTTAAATCAACACTAGTCCAAGAACAAAAAAAAAAAAAAATACTACTTTGTTAATGTAGTAATTTGTATAAAGTAATAAAGTGTGTGCAATTTAACACTTTCAAGTGTTATTTCATCCATCAAAAGTTACTATATGATTAATTATAATTGTTATATAAAAATAAAGCACATCGATTTTAAATGCTTTATCTTTGCAGCTGTTTCCAACATTTTAAATTGTGGTACAATGAACAAAACATTCGTATGAGTTTTGAATATTAAAGGACGTCTGGAATTTAAGTTCAGGGATTTTTACAAGATGCCTTACTTCACTATGAACAACAAGGGAAGAATGAAAATGACCATCGAAGGATTCTGTGAATAGCTGCTCCGATAACAAAAAAATTATATTGTCAACTAAAAGTGCTCCTCTTATATGACAAAACACTGGCATTTCGTCGTGCATTGTGAATTATCTCCAGTCATTTGGGATATTGTGCCATATATTGGTTCATCAGAAAATGGAGGCAGCCAATTTTGTGAATTGTATGTTTAGAGCCCAGAGGATTGGCTGGTTCAAAATCCTCATAGAATATTTGAATTTATAATGCAGGTTTTTTTTCCTGAAAACAAAGGATGTGTTTTATAATAGCTTCCAACAGAAAAATCTGTGCAAGTGTCTTTCTCTGATCCACATTCTTTCTTAAGTAAAGCACAAATGTCTGGATTTCTCCACATAAACTGTAATGTTTCCAATATTGGCACATATACAAAAGTATCCAAAAGTATTATTGACATATGATCATATGTACCAGATTTCTGAATTCGTTTTCTGCCATATCTTACTCCCAGTGTTATCTCCATGGGCCCCTTTTAAGGGTTAAATATTTGCATCGCTTCCATTCTGTTTAGATTTGTGAATGAGTGAAATTGTTCAGATGACCCATTTATCAGAGAAATATTGGGATATGTTTCAGATAATGCAGAAATAGCCATTTGCTTTGCTTTTAAGTCAATCGATCAATCAATTTTATTTGTATAGCACATTTCAGCAACAAGGCAGTTCAAAGTGTGTCACAACTGGATTACAAGATGATGAACTTGGAATAGCTGAACTTTGTGAAATTTGTTGAACATTTCCATGAATGTAGATGCTTCCGAAACTGTCAGAAACTGATTCTGGCAGCTTTTTTAGCCTTACTTACTCACAGGAGAGCACAAGGAGCTGGATTAGCAGCCATGCTCTCATGTCCCTAACTCTGGGTGATTCCTTCATGTTATACAATGTTGTCTGCAACTATTTGTCAATGCAGCATCATTAGATACATTAAACACAAAATGTTCTTTCAATAGCTTGTCAAATCTTCCGGGAGGGAGAGAGGGCTGGCTGGTGCAAACAGAACCTCCTCACAGAGTTCATTTCACACTATAAATACCTTTTTAAGAATACCTTGAAGGCCCCCATGGCTCGCCACTGCAGAATACTAATTGTCAGAAGCAGAATAAACTAATTATAGCCTCAAGTGCTATTGACAAATTCTTATATCTTATCTTTTCACATTTTTCTGTCTAAGGCTGCATTTCTATCCATATGCATTAACTCGTAGTACTTATCATTCGAGGAGATGAATAGTGGCCTGCCTCGAGACCAGTTTGATGAAGTTAGAAATTTGCAAACAGACATTCAGTCATCCACAGAGTCTGATAGGTGCTGTATATGACTTGACTCTATACCTTTACACAAATACCCTAAGGGTATTCCGTCTAATGAGGACACTAGGCTAGAGCAGGGCGCTATAACAAGCTTGACTCAGTTTGTTAGGACATACACACATGTTCCATACGTCATTATTTTATGATTATTATAAGACTTTGTCCAATTGCTTTTTAACACAAATGGAAATTCAACCAATTACTATTCATTTAGGCATTACGACATGATGACGATGATATTCTACAATTCAAATTAAGCATCAGAATGAGGGGAAGAATGGGGGGGATTAATTAAAATTACAATAGCTTTGTAGTTGGTGCCAGACTGACTGGTCTGGAAACTGTTCTCCAGAAATTTTCACGTTTAACATTTGTCAACATTAACTCGGAAGGTTCAAAAAAGAGAACATATACAGTGAATGGCAATTGTGGGAATGAAATTAACTTGAAGTACGAAGTCCTATAAGAATGGGCGACTGATTTTAGATGACAGAAATTCACCAGTATCTAAAATAGCCACTAGTTACAACTAAAAGAATACCATCTCTGAAGATACAACATGTCTCAGGTTGAAGCAGAGGGACTAGATTAGTAGAAAAGTGGGGTGGTGGTGGGATATTATCTCAGCTTATTTTGAAACTATTAGGTACCAAAATAATAATTTAAATGCCACAGCCTACCTGAATATTCTGTTCATCCCTCTATGACCACATTGTACTCATCTTAAGATGACTACATCCATCAAAATAAAGCACTGTGTCACTAGAAAAATTTCAAACTGGTCTCTTGAACATGATAATGAGATAACTATACTCCAAAGGACAATTTGTCTGTGTACAGCCAACAAACTAGCAGCAACTGTGCAATGGTAATGTGTGAAAATGGGCCAAAATCTCTGAGAAAAACCTAACAAAGTGGCTGGTTAGGGTTTGTATTAGTGTTTCATCTGCGGCTTAGTTAATGAATTAAACCTAAGTAATAGAGCCATTGTGTTCTTGTCTGACTAATTAGCAAAATAAAAAAAATGCACGTTAGTTTATGTTTGAACTTGGGTTTGAATACAAAACATATTTATATGTATGAATCTGACTTTGGTCAAATTAACCAAAAACATTAAAGCGTAGCACCTTATTTACAGTTCCTACAGTGACTGACTTCTAAAAAGCCTTTAGTCTTTTCACACTTTGCACCCTATCCACTCTGATTCATCATTCTTTAATTAGGGTTGTTAATTTATTCTTAAATTACTTTATCTCGACTGATAAATGGACATGTGGAAGGCAGAGGCCAAAAATGGCTCATGTCAACCCACTTAGAGGACACAGAGCTGGACAGGGTAAACGAACTCTGCTGACCTGACAGCTGTAGGCTGAGCAACATCATCAGAGTTTAGGGTCATCTGACTTTGGCAGCAAGCAGAATGTATGCATTAACAGCAGCAAATTATAATGTCTTCCATCGTCTGCTTTGCACTTAACAGTCATTAGTCCACTCATGAACTTAAGCAACCCTTCAGAATCGGATCATTGTTACTGGAATAATGCAAGAGAAGGAAAAATTACATATAAAGTGAGAAATCGTTTCTCTTTTCCTTTACTAATTACAATGCAGCATATAGAATTTGGCCAGAAATATCAAAGTGCCCTTTCTGTTCCATCTCCGTAACCGATGTGTCATATTTGACCTTTTCACTCCATCACTGTCACCAACACTTATGTCTTGATCTCAGCCAAACATTTTTCACCTGACAGACTGACAGACTGACTGACTGAACAGAGAGCCAGCATGTTGACAAAGCACGGAAAACAACCTTTTGAGTGAAGACAAAAACTGCCATTTATTGCTGCCAGGATTGATTTAACAAGGCCCTTTGGTGGGAGCACAAGACATGCTGTTTCCTGAAAATTTACCTGAAAAGGTTTCGATGCGTTGGCACTCAATTATGTAACCAAACCGCTCAACCTGTGTAACCCCAGAAGAGTCCTGAGATCGTCCAGGCAGATGTTACCATGCTGTCAGGGTCAAAATCACAGCATAGATGGAACTGGATTTTTACAGCAGCATCTGGTAGATCCTGAGTTTTGAGGGCATATCAGAGTATATGCTTACTTTTTTTTTTATTGACTTGAGTTCAGTTTGAATCCCATAAGGTTGTGTTTTCTCTTTGTTTTAGTGTGTGTGTGTGTGTTTTTTTTCTCGGTTTAATGGTATTGTTTTGGTTTGTTTATGTTTTTCTTTATTTCACTAATACTGCTAGATGTATTATTGCTGTCAGTTATTCCCAACTTGTCAATTTACCACTGATAGGTTTGAGAAGCCGTGCTCATCTTAAGGGATAGCATCAAAGTAAAGATTTAGTGCAATTAGCTGATTTCATTAGGAACGACTTTCTGATTCTACTGCCCTCCCATTACTTTTTGAGTGAATTGGATCTAAATATTTAAGTTGAAATAAATTGTTATACTGAATGACAAAAGTGCAGTGCCTGGGGTGCTGTGGTGGCGCAGGGGCAAAGCACGACCCACATATGGAGGTATTAGACCTCGTGGTGGTAGTCGCAGGTTCGATTCCCGGCCTGCCGACTTTTGCCACATGTCTTCCCCCTCTCTCATTACCCTCTTTCCTGTCCAACTACTTTCAAATTAGAGCCAAGAAAACCTTTAAAAAAAAAAAGTGCGGTGCCTGATTTAGACCTAGTGCTGATTTGAATTAAATCTCAGCATGAGCTCATGCGCTGTAAGTCATGCAATGCCCCTGTCAAAATGTGCATACTGTTGTATCTAGAACATGCACTAAAGTAAGAGTTTCCTCAAAGTGAAGCTTTTAATAATAGAGCTGTGCTTGTCTTACCATTTCAATGCAAATGTCTGCTATGAAATAGTGTGCTAAGGCATTTCCTGGCCAAGAAAGCAAAAGTTATGTAGGGCAATTTAAGATGTTCTTTTGCATCAAGAGCAGCTCTTTCATCTCCGAGAGTGTTAAAGAACTGTGAGATCCGTAAGAATAATGAAGGCTTGGTATGCGAACTGAAAGGAAGTGAAAAAAGATTTAACAAACCACTGATTTAAAAAGATGAGAGGGGAGGAAAATAAAATCAATGTTTTCCACTTTGAGCTCTGCATGAATCAGCATTGACTTTATTTGATCATAAAAAGCAATCAGTTGCCTATCGCAGTGTTCCACCGTATTAATCTTAGATTTAAATCAATTCTGTTTGTGTTCCTATACAAACCCAGGTAACACCATTCCCCACACGGTGCACAATTGCACATGCAGCGTTGGGCACTCACTTACAAATATAAATGAGCTGTCAAAAACCCACAAGATTTCTAATTGGATTGAAGAAAAATGAACACGCACTTTGTCGTTTGGTCAATACAAACAACCTGGATTTGGAGTTTTACATAAAATCTACTTTGACTTTGACAATAGCCAATTGATGTAGCCTCTGGGGGTAAATGCAATCTTTGCTGTTTTGCCTGCTCTTGTCGCTCAGGTTTAAGTAAACATATTTTCAAGGGTAGGCATTTATAAAAAGAAACGGGGTGGAATCTAAAGGAGAAGGCTACTTGATTGAAATGGGTAGAAGGCGTACTTGATCATTAAAATCTTAACCCATGCATTACACACTTGCACACCCACTCAACAATCCTTAGGACAAAGTCAAGCAGCTCTCACAGCTGTCAAAGCATGCTAAATTTAAAATGATCAAAGCCTAGGAAAGTTGCAGGGAAGAAAAGTGACCTGAACTAATGCAAGAACGAGGAGAAAGAAGTGGAACTTTGGTAACACGAGCAAAAATCAAGAGAGAAGCAGCATACACAGCTAAGGTGGAAGAATCCATTGACAGGACAAGTTTTAATTGTGGACTCCAAAAATCTGGTCTTTACAGAAGATTTAAAAAAAGAAAATCACTGTTGAAAGTAATAAGAAACCCAGTGTTGTATGCAAGCCATGTTGGAAACATAGAAACCATGTGTAAGAAGGTGCTCTGTTCAAATGATCAGAGTTAATTATTTTGACCTATTGGCAAACTAATTGCTTTGTATGTCAGAAAAGTAGCGCTGGACATTTACGTAGTGATGGCAGCATCATTCTGTTGAAATGCTTTTCCTCAAAATTTGGTAAAAAGGACAGAGATGCATGCCAAAAATCATTACCTGTCAGATGCAGCAATTAGACTAACTCGCAAAGATGAGCTACAAAGAACTTTTGTCTCCGGATGTGCAATGCTGGTATACTCTAAAATATTCCTTTTCTACAGTGCATTAGCTCAGGAGACTGAATACAAATGCCCGACACAATCTGTTTTTAGATTTTGGTGATAAGAATTGAAACCCATATATCACTTTGTTTCCACTTCACAGCTATGGACTATTGTGTTGGTCTGTGATGTACGATTTCTAAAGAGATGTTGAAAAGTTAAATGGGGAGTATGTACTGTTGCAAAGCTTTGTTCAAGCTGGAAAGTTTTAAAGTGTAAGAAAACACTTTAAAACTGGTGCACATAGAGATCACCTAACCTTCCCAATTATGTTAACCATTATTAGACATAACAATGTTAGAGCTGGGTTACCTAGAAAAAAAAAAAGATATATTTTGGCAGCTGGCTTGGGAAACACTCTGCAATGAAAGTAGTAACGTATCATGAAAATGAAAGCGCAGAAGTGTACCCTGGCGTTTAAACAGTGAACTGGGTTAATGGTGCGCGGACAAGACTTAACAACAACGTAATGCCAGTTCTCAGTCCAATCACAAACCCAGAAAGAACTCTTCCAATGATATTAGAACATTTGTACTGACTCTACAAGCTGAAACTGGTGCACTGATAGCCACTCTTAATACAGTCAAATGCAAAAGAACAAAGAGAAGGGGATGGCATAGGGAAGAAATCAATCTGTTTTAGTATCTATGAAGTGTTGTGTTGGGTTGCTCCTGGATATAGCTGTGTTGGAGTAGGTAGCAGACAAAAGGAACACATTTTATGTTCACCTGAAAGTTACTTCAGATATGTGGGAGTGTTTTAGATTGTGTTAAAAACAAAGTGTTGGCCCCCCACTGAGAGTGGGGACCAACTGTCTACTCTAAATTGCGACAACAGAAAGTGTGAATGTATCACATTGTGGGATATACTGTAAAACTGGTATGTAGAAAAACATCTTTACAATACTCTATGTGAAAGTGCTTGTTTTTTTTTTTTACGTTCGCTATGAACTACTTGCTACAGCATCAGTGTAGTTAATAGAGAATATTGACAGAATATGTTTTTACTGGGCCAAAATCAAGAATCATGAAGGTTTTCCCTCGTCACGAATCTGATGAAACTACATTGTCATTGTTTTATATCCTCCATTGTTATATTCTTTCCCCATTTTTCACACAGTTTTTCAACTTTTAAGAAAGTGATGATACAATTAATTTCTCTGTCTTTATAATTCCATTTGGTAATCAGGTGTAAAATTCAAACAGCATTGCACAATATCATATTAGCAGTCAAACATGGAGATACAGTAGTAGTTTGATGGTCTTTGGCTGCTTTGCTCCTTTAGCACCTGGATTACTGGTCGAGATGGATGATAATATAAATTCTGGTCCCCATCAGAAAGAAAATTAGAATGCCCAGCTTTCGGTTCCCTTTAAGCTCAACATCACTTGCACTATATACATCAGAACTTCGATCACCACATTAACAAGTCCGCTTCTGAATGGTTCCATAAACAAAGTGGATACTTTTGGAGTGGCAATAAAAGTTGGAGTTGTAAACACTGAGACAGTAAGGTATTAATACAGCCCATTCCTGCCCAAATGATCCTCAATGGGGCTGAAAAAACTCCCCAATTCTGTCAACAAATTTCAAAATTCCTCCAAGGTGATGCTAAAGACTCATGGCCAGTTGTCAGTGTTTGTTTGCACCAAGGTTGGTACAACTGCTTATTATGGATATGTACAGTAAGTGTTACTATTTGTCTCTGTTTATAATGAGCAAAAAACTTTTATTTTTTCTTCGTTTTGAAAAAAAAAAAACATTGTCAAACACTAATCCCATAGAGCTTTATCAATGTGTTATTTATATATATCATTACAGCTCTCACTGCCATGTTAGCATCAAGGTATGCTTAGTATCAAATCCTAAACCCAAGCAGATGCCGACATGCTGGAAAAGAAACTTCCAACACTATCTCAGTTTCAGTCTACTACAATGATTTGTGATCTTTTCTTTTTAACATGCTGTTCTTAAGTAGGTATAGCTCAAATCATACTTGGAGCATATGACCTTAGGATTTGATTCTTGTTTAAATGTAAGGATTAAAAAAAGAATGAATCGAAAAACAATCAATCATTTGAATTTCTCTTAGACCGTAAATCAACGTCCTCCATTATTATAACTCAATGTCACTCTTGACAATCTTAAGACTTCCAAAATGACTTTTTGCAGACTTAGTGATGTCACAACAGCTCATTTCACTCTAAATATAATTGAAAACTATCCAAAATGAAATGAACTCTGTATATGGAACCACCAATCTAAAAGTATTTTCAACATAAACATTACTGAGGAACACCATCCATAAAACTGAAACAACTTCAAAGCAGAGACTGGCAGCTCTTGACTAAGCTCCAAGAGCTGTCATTGCAAGCATTACTGGGAGTAAAACCGGTGTCTCAGAGTGATGTAGCTGGAGTCCACTATGGTCCTCCAACACACAAACGCCTGCTTCAGTAGAGATAATGGTGAAACCACCTCCCTTTTTAAGGAGAACCCCTTTTTTTGCAAGCTTTTTGCGATTCCATGTGTGCAACACTAGTAAAGATAAACCCGTCACCAGTAAAAACCAGTCTGTTGTTCTAAACTTTGCTTCTTACAGAGCACCTGGACCCTCGGCTATTGAGAAACGATTATTCACTGAAGGCGTGGACTCTGTTGATGTTTTAAACAACCGGATCTGATTTTACCCAAGCGCTAACATTTGGCCGTTAAATATGTAATGCACCAACTCGATGAAGCTTTCCTGAAGTTGGGTGTGCTGTAAACAACCCCGTGGAGAATAGCACCATGACACCTTTGCCAACATTAAATGTCAGACATTCCTCCTGCGCCGACTTTGATTGGTCAGTGTTTTAAAACATGGCCAACATGGACAAAGTGGCTTTGTTCAACCCAGTGTTAACTAGCTATAAAGGTTTGATGTTGGACAACTGTCTGTAAAAAGGGAGACAAATGGGGATGCTAAATTTGTCGAATTAATTTTAGCAGTCTGTAATTGAGACTTGGTTAAGACCTACAAATTGAGGCCAACTGTTTTTGTCAATGTGAGTGAGTTGTTTCTATTGTGAAACTCTGCGCACAATAGACTTTTATTGTGTACCAATAGATGTCTATTGGTAGGTGTTCATTTGCTGTTGCTATCCAGCCATAGCAAAAATCTATTATGGGCCTAAATACATGTAAGCTAGAAAATAATTTCAACATGGATTTGAGCATTTGGCATTAAGTGAATGGTGCACTCAAATCTTAGCTAAGAAACCTGTGGGGGGGCTATCAGAGTTCTGAGTTACACAAGGCTCTACATGGAGGTGGGTTATGTCCTATTCAACTCAAACTCTTTTTATTTTCTTTGCTTTTGGCGTATTGATTCATTCATTGAATGTCAGCCTCATTTGGGTGACAAACAGGAGCTTTTGTTCCGAATCAAATGGTTAAATCAGAAACTCTTCACTCCTGCAGAGAAGTTGCCGGCACCTTAGCAGTCTTTCAAAGCCTCCCATAGTCTCAGCTATCATAATCGACTAGTTGCCGTTAAATTTGAAGTATGAGCATTTGCTGGTCCAAAGCCAACTTACCGAATGTTCAATTAAACAAACCTAGACGCATAAATAATATACTCGGGGGCAAATGAAATTTGTAATGAATTCAACCTAAATGTAAATGAGCACGCACTCATACACGCAAATAAGCACACAAACGCACGCGCACGCCCACACACACCGTTTTTGTCTCCCCAGGTGTGCACCGGTCCAGGTGTATGTCTTCACGGGAGCTCATCACTGCTCTAATGAGAATGATCACTGCTCATCTGTCTTCATCCACATCCAACAGAGAGCACCTGCTACTATCTGTGGGCAGGCGTGTGTGTGTGTGGGTGTAGGCATACACACACCCTGTACACCAGGGTGGAAAAAGAGAAAGTGATGAACATATAATAACCAGTATTCTTCCACTCCATATATACACACAACAGGAGATAAAATAGAGTTTATTGCACAAACTGAAATATTGTTCGATGTAATTTCTTTTTTTTTTTCTTCTGCTGTTCAAGGTTACATATTAATCGCTATTGTGAGATGCACAACCCTCAGCTGAAATACCTGCATAAATATTAGCTTTCCCACTGACGACCGTTTATCTGAATCTGAAAGACAATTTATACAGGTTTACATTTATTATGCCTCGTTGAAGCCGATTTCTGTGACGTAATGCTCACAGTGGGTGATGTTATTCAAAGATTGCTTTATAAGAAAAATCTGTCGTCTTGTCTTTATCTAAAGCTTTGTAGTGAAACATCCCACTGTAAGTCTCCAGGGGCATTAATTAAGTAATTTACGTGACAAAATCCAAGTATACAGAGTTCAGCTGTCTGCCTGTGTTTTAACATCAAACGTTTTTATTTCTCCATCTTGTACAGCAAGACGAGAGCACATTTAGCATCCTGCAACCACCTGCGCTCTGCATCATGTTTCCCTGTGTGTGTTCCTGATTGATAAGGGTGGGCAAAACAAGGTTGGATGCAGAATGACCTATATCGTGTGTTGATTGACGGATGCTGTCATCCGATTCCATTAGCTTTGTTCCTGCACACCTTGGTGCTCGCTAATTTAATCTCGACTCTGATGGAATGTAATTTGGTTAAAAAGGGCCCCTTATTAATATTTCCAGTATCATTTTCAGTCACTGATGGGCAGAGGAACTTTCATTAGAGGGCGAAATTACGCAGACTTGATGGCACGTAAAATAGGGAGACAGATTGAGCAGGACAGGACAGAGATTTATGAACACATGGATGCAATAACACTGGCACTGCACTGCAAAAAAGGAATTTCTGCTCGAGTTCAGTTGAGCAGAAATTAAGAATTTTGATACGTTATTTCTACTTACCTATTAAGAATAAACCTCTGGAAGATTGTGGCCTGTTTCAAGATATTTCATCTTGAACTATCCTACTTGCATAATAAAACAAATTTTGAGTAGATCTGATAATACAAGTGACACTTGACCTTAAAAATATTTGTCTTAGAGATTTCTTCAGTTCAGTTAGTTCTGTTTCTTATTAATGATTATTAGTCAATTGAAAACAGTACTTTGAAGAGTAAATACTTTATTTTAAACAGTTAAAGACAGCCAAAGGTCAGATTTTGTGGAATATATCCCATCTTTCACTGTAAACCCAAACATTTAAAGTAATTTATTAAAAGGGTATTTTTGCTCAGAGTTTTAGTTGGTGTAACATCTTGGATTTTTTTTTGAGTACATTCAACTCAAACATTTTGATTTACCTCAAGTATTTGTTTATTAATTTAGCATAACTTAAATATATGAACAACTTAACAGCAATTAGTACACTTAATTAAAAATGAACATAATATAATAATTGTAGTCCTATAATTTTGACATTTAAAATAGCTGTTGTCTGTCAGAGAATCTGTGTGATGAGGATACTATTGGATAGTCATTGTACAAGAATATATTTTTTTATATGTATTGAGTATAATTTATATATTGAGCATAATCAGTATCACAGGGAATATTTATATGTATAATTTTACCAACTGAAAGCACTGAACCCTGTGGTACTCCACAAGTCACCTTGGTGTGTGAAGTTGATTTATGATTTACGTGAACAAATTGGAATCTGACAAAAAACAAAAAAAATTAACCAGCATAGTGCTGTCCTCTTCATCCAAACAACATGTTCAAGACAAAACTATGACTGGCTGTGTAAACTGAAATCTTACGGGACAAGAACATTCCATTATCATAGACAGTTACAAAGTCGGCCTTCTATCACCTGAAGAACATTTCCAGGATTAAAGGACTAATGTCTCAGCCAGATCTAGAGAAACTCATCCATGCCTTCATCTTCAGTCATATTGATTATTGCAACAGCGTCTTCACAGGTCTGTCCAACAAATCAATCAAACAGCTGCAGCTGATCCAGAATGCTGCTGCTCGCGTTCTCACCAAAACCAGGAAGATAGAGCACATAACACCAGTTTTAAAGTCCCTCCACTGGCTCCCTGTAGCTCAAAGAATAGACTTTAAAATACTGTTGTTAGTTTATAAATCACTGAACGGCTCAGCACCACAATATATTAAAGATCTGCTGTTGTTGTATGAACCTTCCAGACCTCTCAGGTCTTCCGGTTCAGGTCTGCTCTGCATCCCCAGAACCAGAACCAAACGAGGAGAAGCAGCTTTCAGCATCTATGCACCACAAATTTGGAACAAACTTCCAGAAAACTGTAAAACAGCTGAAACACTGACTTCTTTTAAATCTCAACTAAAAACCCACCTGTTTAGAATTGTATTTGAAATGTAATTAATTACAAATTTATTGATGGAACTTGACTTAATGCTTTGTTTTGATTATTGATTCTATGTTGCATTGTGATTCTGTGTTTGTTATGATGTAAAGCACTTTGAAATGTCTTGCTGCTGAAATGTGCTATACAAATAAAATTTGATTGATTGATTGATTGATTATCTGAGGCCATGAGAATATCATTAGTGGCTTTCACCAGTGCTGCTTCGGTGTTATAATGAACTCTGTACCTTGACTGAATCTCTTCAAACAAGTCATTAATGTGTAAATGAACAAACACTTGATTAGCAACTATTTCCTCAAGATGTTTAGATAAGAAAGGAAGATCAGATATGGGTATGTAATTTATTAAGTCTTTTTTGAGGTAAGGTTTCTTCGGTAAAGATTTAATTACAGCTACCTTAAAAGCCTATGGTATGTATCCATTTACTTAGGAAAGATTAATTATATCCAAAATGGGGAAGAGGGGCTCGATACATTTTACTCGATACCTTTCTCTACTAATACAGCTGCAAGTCTATGGTGTAGGTTTCTAACTTTGCACTATTTAGCAGTTTTCTGGAAGTTTGTTCCAGATTTGAAGTGCATACACGTTAAATGCTGCTTCTCCTTGTTTGGTTCTGGTTCTGGGGATGCAGAGCAGAACCAGAGGACCTGAGTGGTCTGGAAGGCTTATACAACAACAGCAGATCTTTGATGTATTTTGGTGCTAAACCGTTCAGTGATTTATAAACTAACAACAGTATTTCTTAAGCCTATTCTCTGACCTACAGGGAGCCAGTGTAAAGCAATTTGAACAAGTGCAAAAAAAAATTTATACCTGTGAACTTAAATTGTTCAGAAGAAAATAAGAACACATTCATTCAAAAATTGCCTTTGCTTTCGTTACTGACTGTTCCTCTCCTGCACATCTGGGCTTCTTTCTTCCTTCCGGACCTCAGGCTATCTGCCAGATGCGCCTCCTTCCTCGGCTCCCTGTCACTTTCCCCTGTCCCTTTTCTTCCTCACTCTGAATCATCTTCAATGCCTTAATCATACCTCTACTCCCACCTTATTTCTTTCTTCATCACTCTCTGTATGTACCCTCCTTCCTGCCCCAGGCCACCCCGTTTCTCCAGTCTCATCCAGCCCTTTGGGATAAAGAGAATACTGAGGATCAGTTCTGCTCAGTGACCTTTGGAGGTGGCCTTCAATCTAAAGGTATGGTAGGGGAGCTGGAGCTTAGAGAGATTTACTCTGGCTGCCTGAGGGAGAAAGAGATTTCTTACTGTGAGCATTCTCTGGAGGAGAAGAAAGGGAAAGAAAAGAAAGGATTGTTTGAGCTTTCAGAAGGAATCTTTTGACACTACTTATACATTGCAATACTTAGGATTATCTCACAAAATAATAAAAAAGAAGAACAAACAAGTCAAAACCATATTTTTATTTTATTTTTGCTTCTAGTTATACAACTTTGTCTTATGTTCAAATATGTCTTTTAGATACTGACTGAAAAGTTCTTCAAAATATCGTCATTTAAAGAAAACAGATCCAGAATGGTTATTCATTGTCAACCATGTTAAGAGTTTAGCAGTGGGGAAAAAAAGCCACTTTTGTGACAATGTTTATTTAATTCTGTTCCAGAATTAAATTGGTAGATAGAAAAGCAGATGAAAGGCAAGAAGATAGAGAGGGGAAGATGGTCCGTCTGGTCACAGAGGACCAGCAGTCATTGGTGGCACAACATTGTGGTGTGACGACAGACGATGGCTCGCATATTGATGCAGCATAGGATTTAAAAGATTGCTCGAGAGAGGGAAATAGGGAGGTTATACCAAACTAAAATAAAGCAAAACTCAAATTGCCATCTCCTTACAGCAGCAACTACAGCTGTGTTAGGCATACAACCTCTCACGACAAGATGGGGTTTTTTTTTCAGAAATGGGAATGAAAACACACGTTTACCTGTATCTTGGGTGGCTGAAGGTTAAATGTAACGAAATGCGGCGCGCCTAGGTGCCTGTGATTGGGTGCCTGCTCAGATCTGTCCCACGAGGGGTTCCGTTGCAGACGGCATTTAATTTAGGTTCGATTTGCATATATCCAATCAGTTAGAGTAATTGGGAGGGCGTGGGATAGCATAGGAAGAACATATTCACATTCACACACACATATTCACGGAGGGTGTTGGTCTGTCCCGGGATGCAAGTAGAATTTGTTGCAGACGAGCTGATGACATTGATAATTGTGACACTGAGTGATGGCTCTAATCAGTAAGAGCATCTTCCTAATCAATGGACCACCCTCCCTCCCTCCATTTCGTGTCTCCTGTTTCCTTCTGCCAGGCTTCAAAACAACTTCCTGTCCCCCCACATGAGATCTACCAATGCAGAGGTATATATAAATCATCTCAATTACAATTACTGACCTTGACAGGTGGAGAAGACAGTGTAGCAATAAGTAACATCTGTCAACAAATATGACAGGGTTTTGGTGAAACAAATTCAGCCACTTGTGTGACCTGTTTATCAGTTGTGCCGCATTCACATCTATCTGTCCATCTATCTGTCCAATTTGGGGGGAAAAAATTATCTTAATCGCATGGGTCTATTACTTGGTGGTACAGCCTTTTCTGTGTTGCACATTAATTTCACTTTGACAAAGAGGTTGAGATTGTTTTTATTCACCACTTGTCCCTTAAGCATATTCATAATTTATTAAAGTTTGTTGTTATGCTCAATGCTTTAGTGTATCATTGCTGCCACAACTTTGTTTCACACACTATCCTGAGTTTGTTTGTGTTACAGTTTACATCCAACCATGTGCTTTTAAACTAAACATGATTGAATCATCACAGTTTTTGAATGTTCCTTCTGGTAAAACATTTTTATTATTATTTTTTTTGTAAATACTCACCGATACTTGTTGCTTTGTTTAGGTTCTACATCCAGAGGGCTGTTTCACCACAGGATAACGTTTAAAGTTGGGATTTTCCAGATGCCCCGGCTCAATTGAGCCTTAACTCGTAGCACATAAGTTACCATGGCGATTTATCCTGCACAGCTAGCCTGCTCCATTTAAGGCTAATTGCAAGGCTTGGCTAATGTGAGCAGGGACCTTCAAAGTCATTGGTTCAAGTTGTGGTACATTGACGGCAACGTTTATCCACATAGTTCCCAGATACAACAGAATTGCCAGGGCCTTTGTTGTTTATATATGCAACCAAAAAGAGTAACAAGAATTAATCGGCTGTTAGATGTTGCAACATTGACTTCCGCTGTTCATTTTCAGGTTTACATGCTGGTTCTGATCAGCATTTTACTTTGATACTTTGGCACAAGCACCAACATCCACATTACTTTTAAAACCTGTGTTTGTAACACTTTAAACTGTATCCATTAAAGAAATTTAGTAGAAAAAAAAGTTAAGTCTGAAATTACATTTTTGGGCATCAAATCTGGTTACTTCACATTGTGTTCGGAATGTATCAGACTGTTCAAACAGGCCTTTTGGGGTTACAGACTAGAAGTTTCTTGACATGGCAGAGGCAGCTGTCCGACCTTGGTGCCTTTTTCGAAGGTGAACAAACAGAATCCATCTGACACACCTAATTGGAGCGGTATGGGCCACTGGTTTTAGACAGGAGGATTTGATAGACTTCCATCTGAGATGTAGAAGGCACAACTGTGTGAGACAGATTAGAGAAGGAGTTCACACCAACACTCCCAGCTGCACCAAGGAACCATGTTGTGTTTATGGCCTCAAACAAGCAAATGTACAGAATGTTAACAGGTAAACAGAACTGACAGTTTTGGTTTAAAAAGCCTTGTATTTTTTGTTTTGTGAAGAAAAGGATAAAAACTAAAATCACACACCCTTAAATAAGCTTAAGCTAATTACCTGAGTCATGAGAATAAGCAGTGGGTTGTATTTATGAGATAAAATGAATGAGAAATAACTTATTCTGTGTCCACAGTAAAAAAAAACACACAACATTAAATGCTAAGGCTAAGTCTTTGCTGACTTAGTCTGGTAAAATCCAGACCATTGTTCTACACTTTATTTCATACAGAGGGTCTAAGAAGCTATTGCTTGCTGGATTTGTGGACTCTGGTGAAATTTTAAACGTTACCCAATCTTTAACTAATAACTCGTTTGGAATAACCAAAAAATGTGTCAAGTGAGTGTACAAAGTTTTTTTTGCAAAAACTGAGGATGTTTTTTTTATTTATTTTTATTTCGCAGCTTCCATCAACCTTTTCCAATACAAAACTTCAAAAATGTTAATAAAAAAAACCCCTCAATGGAAACAGGTTTATCAGTCTCTCTAAATTACCTTTAGGTGTGAATATGTGTGTGCATGGTTGTTTGTCCTGTGCTTCTCTGTCTTGGCATGTGATGTAGAAGTGATCTGCTCAGAGTGTACCCCGCCTCTCATCTCTGGAAACAGGGTATAGATGACGAATGGGTGGGTAGTCAAAGCTTATATTTGTGGTGCGTTTCCTTGGACTTGTCTGTGCTCAGAAATACACTATTTGGGCGTAATCAATCAATTCTTCAAAGAGTAGACCAAAGGCTATCTCAAAGATGTAAAAACTTAATCATTATCCCCAAATGTTTAATGGCACTTTTTGCCACAAAGTGTGGCTTAACCTTTTGTTAGGTTTGTCAGACTCCAATTTCAAATACAACAGTACCAGATCCCCACTAAGTGGTGGGTTAAAGTATAACCAAAAAAAGAGAAAACACTACATTACTATTTAGACATGAGAAATCTTACACTTTTACTTTAAGTCTACATTCACATGCAAATGAATATGTATGTGAGCTAAAAAAATATTTTATGAGACATGATTGGATTCCAAAGAAAATGTATATACTCTAGAATACCCACAATATTTGTTCTGTTTGTGTGGTTCAGTTTTGGTTTCTTGCTCTGGGGGCATGATGAAATATGCATGTGGCTGGGATGACAGCTAATTTCGGAGCGAGAGTGACGAAGTTTGTGAGTTGTAATGCTCTGGAGAAGGCTAATCAAAAGCAGAAGGGCCAGCTTGAGCCGAGAAAAACGCCGAGGAAACTGATAATTACAAACGGGCAAGAAAATGGGCCATCTAGGCACACAACCACTTAATTGGTGGTTAGGTTTTTCTGTACAAAGACACAAAAGCACCAGAGATAATTCCATAATGGGGGCTTATTAAGTGCTAGAATTTGGCATTTACAGATCACGTACGCAGAAACAAATACAGAAAACACAAACTGACTCACACACATGTATAGCAATAGAACGCCAAGACATGATCTGACTGTCCACACACAGACATGGTCACTGATCGTCCGTCATGTAAAAGTAATATGTCTCTTTTGAATCATTTTACACTACCATGTGCTCTGGATAATAACCCAAAATAACACACTTAAATTTGTGTAGTTTCTTGTGAATGTGGAAGCAGTGAATTTGGAATGACTTCACTATTAATAAGCAAATGTCAGTATTTTTGAACAATAAATATTATGTCAGCATAGCTGCAGTAAATGAACAGAATTATAATGCACTGGCATAAGATCCCTTAAGCAGGGTTTACATAGCAAGAAAAGGTCTTGCTAAGTCAATTTTTGAGCTGATTTTCCCCTTCTGACAGTCTTAAGGACGCTACAATTATTGTGAAGGTTGAAAAGATATTCTTATGAGATATTGCCGCTGTGTAGTGCGTTAAGGCCACTCTAATCTGTTTGGAAGGACGTCAAGTCTACTCTAGCCTCAAATGGGAGGGTGATTCAACATGTTTGGCCGTCTTGGACCAAAATACCAGCATGCAGGATGTTCACTGAGCATGCAGGGGTTTGAATGTGACTTGTGGCCAATCAGAAAGAGGTGACGGAAACAAAGAGGGGATTTCAAAATACAGGAGGAAAAACAACAGCCCACTGCACACCGGAAAGTCCGGTGAATTTAGAAGACGTCTTTTTCTAGTCTTTTTTTTTCTTTGTTAAAAATAGCCCACAAACCTTCTCCCTTGCTTTGTCCTCCGCAACCATGTTTATTCACTCTAAAAACATGCTTGATGTTGAGAGGTTTTGTGAGTTTTCCCATCCGACATCTGAATGTTCGTGAGTGAAATCCGTTCATGGTTGGTGTGTCGTATTTGCCATGTGCCTGTATATCTCACACTGTACCACCAAACCTGTTATATCTATGATTGTTTTTTTATCACGTGGGGGTCTTTCAGGTTTTGAAAATCCACTGACAATTTTAAAATCTTGCCATGTGAACCAGGCACTGTGAGATCTCGTAGAGCTATATTGATATAGCAATATGACAAGCGGTGGTATGATTATCAATTCCTATTTTACTTGAGTCTTGTTATTATGCACTTGATATGAAGACAAGTGCTTTAAGCTTTACACTTGTATCTATTGCTGTCTCTCTCGTTTCAAATAAGGCTAATAGTTTTTCCGTTTTAGTCCGATTGCATAAGCTAGTGGGCTAATAAAGACTTTTTGTTGGGTTGGCTGACAGCCCTCAGTTACAGTTACAGGTTGAAGAACTCTGCACTGCTTTTAAATATGGTAGCATTTTAGTTTTTCTATAGAAAAAGGAAATGGTATCAGATTGGACACAAATTATTTTCATGCACTCATGGCTGGCTTGGCTTGTGAGGCTCTAAATATAACATCCTCTTTAGATTTTTCCATTGCATTACGTTAGAAGACCGTTTCATGATTCTTAATGACTAGGGGCTGCAGCTGTGCACATCTAGATCAAAATGTAAAATATTTGTAGTGGTTAACCTTGAATCTGATCATTCTACACTGAACAGGGATTCATTGTTATGCTCTTGTGCGACACTATCTTAGTCAAGCAACTTCACTCTGTGAACGCACAAAGAATGTGTACGTTTGTTGTCTCCAAAATATTAGTAAAATTGATTTCAGTGTCGAGCCAGATCCAGTGAATCTGCCGTTTCTGAAACACTCAGAGTAGCCTGAGTAGCACTAACAATCACTTTGCGCAAGGTTGCAAAAATCCCTTTTCTCCCCCATTCAGATGCCCAAAAACATCTTCATCACTCTAAATGTCTGAATGCATGGAGCTGTTGCCATGTAAGTAGCTGAACTGCTGTTTGGACAACTGCATCTAATAATGTGACCAGAGTGTCTGTTTACATATAAGCTTCTTCACTCTGTTATAGAGGTGTTTTTCACTAAACTGTTTAAGCTAAAAGTGCCAAAATGGCTGGTTTAACCTCACAAATTTCTTATTCTGAACAACATTGTAGATTTACCATAATGAAATTGCATTAAACTGACACTTTAAAACCTATAAGAAACGTGTTTTAGCCAATTGTGTTTAAACAGGGAGCAGATAGAAACAATGAAATTGGAGTATGTCGTGTAGACAAAGAATTTCTTTTAGCTTGATTTGATCAACAGTCATCATTCTGGGATTGTTCGGTAAGCACATAAATCATTAAAGTTGTTCTGTGATCAATTCTTTGGCCAAATATGCACGTATAAACTAAGTCCAAAATACATTTGGACTACACCAATTACAGGCACTACATTTTCTTTCTATATTTCTTTTTTGTTTGTTTAATTTGACCATCTTTAAGGAGGCAGGCGATTTATTTTCAGAAAAAAACGATGTAATAAAACATAAATTTGCAATAGCAACAAGATGTCAAAAATGTTAATTTGGTCATCTTATTGATTTAGTGATGTAAATCAAAAAGAAAAAAAAAACGTATTTAGCTAAGAATATAAAATGTATGTATTAAACAAACAGTAACATTGAAGATGTTCAATGTTCTGCTGTTTGTTTGTTCTGAGGCTCAGAATGGGTGTACAAGAATGTATATATATATATATTTTTTTTTTTCTGGAAGAACATATACGTGACTGCAGCTTGTCCATCTTTCCCATGAAAGGCAATAACAGTGTAGTATAGTTTCAGTGATGTGAAAGAGATGAAAAACACACACACACACCCATACGGTCCTGTCTGGCTTCGCAGCTGGTTCCGGTCAGTCCTGCAGCCAGACCAAAATTACACTTGAGGACATAATCTTGCCACGGCTCTGTGTTATCTCAAGCCACCATGATGTTGATTCAGCAGCGGAGACAGCAGGGTACAAGACTGAATCTAGGAGGAAATTAAGTGTGATGGGCTTCTGTTATCCATCAGTGTATGTGAAAGTGTCTCATAACCAAGAGAGAGGGAAAAAAAAAAGTCCTATCAGGCAAGTATTTGTTTTTTTCCCTCCTATATAGTTTGGCACAACATTTTAAACTGAAAGAAAGCATGAAACATTTTTAGTTTAGGCTTGCAAACAACAGATTTCATGAAATGACAAAGAATATAAATTCCAACATGCCTAAAACTCATACTTCACTTCTGCTTGTTTGTGCAGCACTCCATCAGCACTGTTCTAACTGTGACAAATTATTGCACATGAGGATGCCTGATCTCCCCCCACAGATGATATATTTCAAGAGCTTTCTAAGTCAGTTCAAAGCTAAAGCTATCCAAAGCTAATCTCCAGGGGAAACATTTATCTTAGAGGAATCTTGCTTAATCATCTTCATGGTGCTGTGCAGCTCAGCATCTGAGGAGTTAGCTTGGATTAGGCCCTCCTTCTGTGTGTGAAGCTTATCACAGACACCACACTGTATCTGGCTACAAGTTGATGTTCTTAGCTCAGGAATCCTCGCCGATATCGAGCCTAGACAAAAATCTATCTGTGGCTTTGAGCAACATGATACATCGAACTTAAATACTCTTAACCTTACTGACCTTTCTCCTGTCTTTTGAGATTTATTTTCTCTCTCTCTACCTCTGTGCGACTCGACTGAAATTTTTAATAGAGTTAATTGCGCGGCCTGAAATTAATTCGTTGCTCTTTTTTTTTTTCTTACCAAAAAACCTTAAATTGACGTAATAAACAATGTTCTTAATTTAAAAACCTGCTGTTAACATGTGAGCTCAACAGCAAAGATGTTTGTTTTTAATCTGTTATTGTGATTATTCAACCATCAGACTGGTGCAAAAGTGATACAACTATTCAGCTTTCAAGTGTTTCGAAACATTTGAAAATGTGGGTCGCAGACGCCGGCATTAACGTTGAGGATTGTCCGTTGCTTCTGCCGTTTGTTTGTTGCTGACGTTTTGCATTGAGATGATAATATAGGCTTGAATAGCTTCGGCAATAGCCTCACTCCTTTTTGCGCAATTTGCACACAATTGTCTTTTCTAGTATCAAATCCGATCGTCTTTGAAGTAAAACTTTACTCTCAGCGTGCCAAAAGAAACGGCTTTGTCGTTCAGATGTTTTGTATGTAAAATGTGACTAATTGATCTAAAGTAGATGTAATTAATTGATTGAAATCAACCTTGTTTACAAAATAAAGCAATCACATTTTATGTAAGAGATTTTTATGACTTCTCGGCAATCTTTAGAGTTCAAACTGACCTTTGACACAGCAACTAACATTTAAAGAAATGACAATAATGAATGAGAGAAGGTTGGGAGGAAATACGATGTAACAGGGACAAAGACAGAAAGTACCCAAGGAATAAATTGAGTATTTATTTACACCTTTTTTCCTGGTTCGCAAGGAAAAAAGGTGTAAAAAAGAATAGGAAGTATACCAGAAAGTGTTTGCACCAGTTGATGGACAAAGATGGCGCATTTAAGCACCATTCATAAAATAGCTAATCTTTTATACTTTAGCTGTGGAGAATTTATTTCGTTTTTTTTTTTTTTTTATTATCATCAAACATCATTGCAGCCTCGGCACATTTGAGCGCTCCGAGTCGTTTTGCTGTGAATTGGTTTGATTGCATTATGAAACTGGACCAAAACAAAACTCATCTGCACGGCGATTACGTTTAAAATAAATCGAAAATGATCAACAAGAGGAAAACGTCACTGCTGTAGATTTGTACCAGAGCACATGAAAACTGTCCAAAATTGAATTTTCACAGCAGTATTTTCGATCCAGCTGGAGGCAATGCAGTAAGCTTCCTGGACAGTCTAATGAAATAAGTACAATTTTTACAACCCTACAATGACAGGTGCATTGATGAGGATAGACGGTTCCTTCTGTTGAGTGATGCATTAGGTATATGGATTGACCGTAGATATAATTTAACTTTAAATATACTTCTGTGATCCCAAAGGGAAATTACATACATCTCCTGGTAGTCTATAGTAAGCCTTTAGGGTAAATTTGTAATGAAAACCATGCCCTTAGTAGTAAAAGGGAAAACGAAAAGGGTAAAGTGGGGAACTGCGATCAAGTAGGACAAAGCTGAAACTCTTTGGAGTGGTTGAAAAATGATTTGGAGGTGAAAGGCAAGGAGGAAGGTGCAAGGGTAGAGGCTGTGGCTTAAGAAGTTATCCATGTATTGTATTGTACTGATTTTGAGTTGAATGCAATTAGTTGAAAATGGACTGGATTTTACAGTACTTGCCTTTGAGTTATGAGGAACCTGATTTTGTGGGTTTAAATATAATGACAGTGACCTGTACTGTATTTACCTGACCTGTATTTAACTGGAAATCAATTAGGATATTTACTTTTCTCCGTAAAGAGCCCTGAGATAGCTTTCATAGTAAAATGAAATGGCCTGAATAAAATTAAAGAAATTAATCAAAGTGTTATGGCTGAAAAGGCCAGAAGCGACTCTGGCTTAAGAAAGCAATTCCACATTAGTGGAAAAAAAAAACAACAGTAAGAGTTTTGCCAACTTGTTCTCAAACAATAACTGAATAAATTTGATCATGATAAGTGTAAGCATAGAAAAGTTCAATACAGCAAAACCACAAAGCCTCGACCTCTGTTATGTTAGATATAGTTTTTCTTTAATTTATTTTAATTAGCTAAAGATAAAGTTAAATATGTTTCATACTGCTGTGATAAGAGTAAAAATCCATCAGAGTGCCAATTATGAAGACTGGGAAGGTTAAAGGGCATCAGTTTGTCTTTTTCTTGACAATAAATGAAACTTTGATTCCACCAGTGTTTCTCAGGGTCGTCCTTCATATGTCGCTCCAGCACAGATTTGGTTGAATAACATGCCTAAAGTTTGAAACCTGCACTGCTTTACTCGTTTCTAAATATTTACAAGACTAAAACATACTCGGTATTCAGAAACCTCTTTTGCTCCTGCTGATATGTTTGTCCTTGTACATCAGAGGTCTGCAACCATTTGGCTCCTTCGACCTTCCACAATGGCTGCTAGCAGTTTTATTTTTTATTTGAATTTCCACAACAAATTGAAACTAATAGTCCCAGTAATGTTATTATAGATCTATTCTTTTTTGTAACCATGTAATTTTTCACAAATATTAATATCTAGTAGAGGAAATTATCTCCATTGTCTTTTTGCAAAAGTTTTAGATTTTTCTTTACTTTATGAGCTAAAGATATAACTAAAATGGTAGTTATTTAAAAATGGTAGCACATTTCCTGAAGTAGATTATATCAATGCATAAGTATATTTATAAATACATCAATATCGAAAGTTGTCTTTATAAGGTCATGTTGCATTTGTAACTCTTTTTGCAACTTTTTTCAGCTGTACTGAGGGCAAAATCATCCTTTTGGATCACAAAGACCTCAGCTCTAGGTTAAGATTTGCATAATTAAATTCTGTTTTGTAGCCTTCTTCACTACAATTCCAGCTAAAGAAAATTGCTTTCATATCATTATTTAATCTCTGCAAAATGAGTTTCTAAGGAACTAAAACAATCGCGTTTAAAACGTCTCGGGGATCTTTTGTGAGAAATCCCAATTCTCAAGCCCAGCTCAGTGTCACTTGTCAATTTCCGCTTTGTACGTTCCGTGGCTCAGGGGAAAAGAGAAAATGGCCGCCGCAGGAAGCAGACATATCATGGAGTCCTACGGTGAGGTTAATGATGGACCGGCTGTCATTCCACGAGGCGGTGTCAGTGATAGGCTGTACGCATGCGTTCCTGTTGACCACACACACGCTCTCCGGCCCTCGCGCACTCATTTGAGAAGACAGATGTCAGGGAGGAGAGTGATGTATGTTGGAGTGAATGTTTCTGACGAGCCTAAGCAGTCAGGGAAAACAAGGTCATGCTGCGTGATTACTAACTGACACGTGAATATGTGCAGACCGGCCCCGTTAGCTGCCTCTAGTCTGCTGATGAGTGCTCAGTGTGTGTCTGTTAGTGTGTGACAAAGTACCGCCACCTGGCTTAGTGTACTCCCAGCAATCCCCAAAGGCACTTAACACAGTGCTTCAAGCTTCTGCAGCGCACATCCCAATAATTGCCCTTTCATCACTCTTCAAAGTGTCTATCACAGGGGATGCGGGTTTCAATATGCACATGTGTATTGCCGCCGCACGTGCTGATGGGGAAAATTATCTTTTCATGTCTATTGCATCCAGTTTCACTTCTGTTTTCATTAAATTCCTTTTCGCCTCCCGTGTTTACATCCCCAGCATGTGTGCAAATGTATCACTCCATCCCTCTTCGATTGGTATCTCCTCATCAATCAATAAAATACTGGCTTTCTTTTCTCCTCTGCTGTTCATTCCTCGTCTTTCTTTCTCTTCCCAACCGCCTTTCAGCTGCTAAGCTGCCATGTGTGTGTGTGGGGGTGTGGGGGTGTGCGGGGTGTGTGTGTGTCCATGCATCTGCAGAGTAGATGGAGCCCAGCTGTCAGACCTGTCAATCACTTTGCCCACAGATGAAATCAGGATGTTCAGAGGACATGCAGCACCTATCTGGCTCTCTGCTGATAAGAGTGCTGCAACCATGTGTGTATTTGTATGCATGTTGGTGGAGAAGCAAGGAAATGTTTCTTTTTTGTCTTTTGTAGGGGTGTGTGTGTGTGTGTGTGGGAAGGCGATAAGCCTGTGTGCATATGTATATCTGCATGTTTTTGTTGCAACTTTAAGAGCACATTTGGTTTAATTACTGACCTGGTTGCTTATAGAAACTAACACGTGTTTCTAACAGTAATATATAGGCAGTCCAGGTGAAAAATAATTTTTACATTAATATTTTTATCAAATTTGGCAGAAAAAAGAAATTCAGACATTATCAAATGACTTGAAGACAGACAGAAACATTCATTAGTTATAATAATCTTGACATGTCATTAGCAACGGAACAATAGGAAGTGTAGAGGGTGTCCACTTTCTAAGATCACACTATTTTAAAAAAGCCTTGCAGATATTTTTTTTAAAAATAAAAAATTGAAAAACAGTAAAAAGTCTTCCATAACAGGCTTAAAAATTTATAGATGTGTGAAAAACATCAACTCCTCAAAGACAGTTGATATGAATTCAGAAGCAATCAGTACAATTTTTGTAATGACTGAGAAATGAGAAGAAATAAGAAACTCTGTTATCCAGATGAACAAAATTGGCTTTTTTGCTTTTTACATTTTGACAGCTTTTGTAATGACATTAAATCAATTGGTTAGGAAGCTATTTTAATGTTTGGACATTATTTGTGGTATGGAGGACAGGCAGAGTACATCCTGGACAACACAGAGACGCACAGGAGAGAGAACCATGCAGCTAAATACTGACACTTAAATATAACTTCATCTGCCTTACTAATCTAATATGCATGTATGCAATACTTCCAACAATCCTATCTGAATCTGTTCTGCTCAGAAACATTAGTGCTTCTGTTGAAATGGTTGAAGTTCAAGGATGCCGTCTGTCTCTCTGTGCACTTCAGCAAGACAATGCGCTACAGATACCGGCTAAGACTAAATACAAGATCCTCTGTGGTGCTGCAGGTAGATGATTGGTTGTGTTCAACTAGGTTGTTTCAAACTGCACAATGGATGTAAAACAAAGACATTTGCAAGTGTTTCTTTTTTCCCCTTCTCTGTGTCGTTTACTGTTAAAATTTAGTTTGCGGTCAGTAGCTCTCACTGGGTCACAGGAGACTCTCATGGCCTTTTGCTTCCCTTGCAGTTAATGAAGTCTCAGCCGCTGGTCTGGTCGGCTCAGGAGTCACTCTGTCCCTCTCGTGTCCACTTCAGTTTCAACACACAAAACCAAGCCCTTAGTGGTTTAGCTGGACTTCTGCAGGGGTCTCAGTCACCCAACAAGGTCATCGTTTGACAGGTAGATGGTTCTCAACAGGGCTGTTTATTTTTTTTTTCCCGCTCTGCCACCTATAATGATTACACCTTCAACCAGACCTGCCAAGATGATCCACTGAACTCTTGCTGTTGACATCCTGCCCTGCATTTGCACTGCTGTCAGTATTTCATTACCCTATTGGATATAGTAGCTACTGTCAACAAGTGTCCTGCCTTTCGCCGCACAGTCACTGACAGGGACTCTGGGCCCTCTTACCAGCAGAGTGTATATCTTCCTGACAGTGTCAGAATGAGATTGGTTCTTACTCTCCTTTGTTAAAATGAATGGAAACAGCTCCTTCACACTACTCTCATTGTGTTTAAGCTGCTGGAAATCTGTCTTTGTGTTAACAAAAAAAAAACTTGACCCATCATCAGAATCAGAAGTTTTACACCATTCGCTGCTTTTTCTTACACTGCTGCAGTTTTGCGTGATTGAAGAAGCACAACAGGATTTATATAAATTTTGAGATGAAGTGATTGCAGCCAGACGAGGATTTCGGTGAGTCAAATGAAACTAACTGCAAATGATGGTGGGGAAAAAAGGGCACATTTTATGTGAATATCAGCTAATCTGCAACATATCAAAACATAAACTTTACTAGCACACATGTTTTTGAGATTTCTGTAGGAAGAGCATGTTTCAATAAAGGTTTCAGCAAACATTTTTCTAAATCAATACATGTGGATCCAGCAACTGTCCTCTTTGTTGGCCTGTTATATGAGACAAACAAGATCTTTTTCTGGTCGAATGATGACTTTTTTTTCCCCTGTTTTCCGTAGACTTTCACAAAAGATGTTCTTTATTATGTAGCTAAAGTACATTTAACACACACTAAGAAAGAGCAATATAATTTATGAATAAAAAAGTTACTGCGGATACAAGCGGCCGAAATGGGTTTTCCCCATAGGGCTCTTCCTTAGAGATAGGGTGAGAAGCTCGGTCACTCAGAGTAGAGCCACTGCTCCTTCACATCGAGAGGAGCCAGTTGAGGTGGCTCAGGCATCTGGTCAGGATGCCTCCTGGACGCCTCCCTGGTGAGGTGTTCCGGGCACGGAACTCCGCTTGTCCTGGGCAAGACCCAGGACACGCTGGAGGACTGTGATTCTTGGCTGTTTCTCCCAAGGCCTGGGATCACCTTGGGATTCCCCCAGAAGAGCTGGAACAAGTGGCTTGTTCATTGCTGCGGTTCTG
This sequence comes from Xiphophorus couchianus, assembly GCF_001444195.1. Lineage (NCBI taxonomy): Eukaryota > Metazoa > Chordata > Actinopteri > Cyprinodontiformes > Poeciliidae > Xiphophorus > Xiphophorus couchianus. The sequence continues at coordinate 22,902,037 of NC_040250.1, read as the reverse complement.
TGTGGAGCATGCAATTCGAATGAATTGATATTATAGAGCAGAGGAGCTGTTGTAGCATTTGGTGTACAAACCTCATGGCACTTATTGACAGTTTTAATAAAACACAGCTGAATTACAAGAGTAAATGTATGTTTAAGACTGCTTTTGAGATTAAACAGCATAAATGAAACATTTGAAACAAAAACTCTGGCTTAACAAGACCTCTTGAAAAGTTGAGAGGAAAATAAAAGCTACTGGTGTTGCTATCTAGTATGCTTTCAATCTGGAAGCACCCTACCAAGCAACAATGAAAAAAAATAAACAAAGAATGGGTGAGAGACGTAAGGACGTAACATTTAGAATAGATTAGAAACTACTATCTGGAAGTACAAATCAATTTTCATACTCTTGTTTTCTTTTTCCGTTCTCATTCAGATTCAGAAAATACTGATATGTCATTCTTTTCCAGACAGGAAAGCTTTACTGTGGCTCATTTTGTGCTGCAAGTGCACCTGCAGAACACATGGCTACTCCCATGCGGTATGTGCTATCGCTTGCAACACAAACACTTAAAATATAATACATATTACTTTTACTTTCAAAAGAGATTACTTTAAATCCAGATCTGACCTCGCCCCCCACATCAAATCCGTGTGTGTGTTCATGCCCTTGCCTTCATACAGTATGACTGCGTAATGCCAATCTGCTCCAGTCATCCTGAATTTATCCTTCACCCTCTCTGCACCCAAATTTGAGTGTTGAACAGCCCCTTTAGCAAACGCCACTTGCCCTCACCACACTTCTTCTCTCACGCAGTCAGGTGCGGCAACACACACATAGTACACATTTCTTTTTAGCCTAACCTTGATTCTTACCATAAACTTAACCATTACCAGTGCATGCCTAACCCTAAACCTAACCTAAACTCAATTCACACCTTAGTCCTAAACCTAACCCATAACCCACATCTTCTTATGGTGCCCGGACTTTGGGCCGTATACGCAGCAATTGGACCCCGCTACATAGCATTTGTTAGAAAAATGGTCCTTACAATGTGTCAAAAACAAGGCCCCACACACACATTTTCTTGAAGTCCAGCACTTAGCCAATTCTCTGGATCAAAGTCACAACGTTTTATCGCTATAAAACACTCAGAACTGCCTAACATTGTCCACTGAAGCCAAACTGAAAAAATAAAAAATAAAAAAACTTAAAAGAGGGAGTGAGATCTTTTGAAGAGAACCATGACAAAAACCCCTTGCTAAGAGTGAAATGTGTGCGGTGTACTTCGACCACCCCCTCCATCGCCCAACAAAACCTCCTCCTCCTCCTCTTCCACTTGTCCAATCCCTATATGTGCATAATTCTGCCTGAGCGGAAGCTCCGCTGCTCTTAGATGTTGTGATTTGCATGGATTTGAAGCGGAGATGGGGTGGATTTCCAGGACACTCATGAGTGACTGTAACCAGAGAAGCATGCTGGATTAAAAAGCTGGATCTTTGATAAGGAGATGAGGGGGAGCAGTGGAAAAACAGAAGTAAGGTGATTAGAGGCCAAGGCTCGACATCGGCTGTTGGAACGGCAATTTTCTGATCTGCATGTCACAAAACCAGATGAGAAGATCAACAAAGTTATGTTGCACAGACAGAGTGATAACATACCTGCGATGAAACTAAATAATGTATGTTGCTAAATAAAAAGGCAATACAATAGTGCTCAAAGTGGTAAACTATGCCTAATCTCTCTATAAATTCTTTCCAATGAGAGATCCTTTCTTATAACCTCGAAAAATGTATCTCGTCAGGCTTTTTGACAAACATTCGAGGCTTTGTTGTGTTTTTTTTCTTTGTGTAAGGTCAATGAAATGAGTACAATAGACAAAATATATTGTTTCAGGACTGCGTGAGCCTTAACGCCCAGGCTCTGGACCTGTACTTGATTTTCAAGGATTACGTGACATCCATTGTGATGCTATATAATAAATTTTACAAGCTGCGGCTTGGGCTCTATCCTCTCCCTCTTTCTTCCTCAGAACCAGCAGTGATGCTTTTAGCATCCTAAGATAAGGCTTCACAACAATTTGCAATAATGCGATTTGCTATGTTATTGGGCAGAGGGATAATTGTTAGTTGAAATAAATCCCAGATTTTTCTCCCCGTTTGTAATTTAGTCTGTAATTTTTTTATTCTCTGTTCCATTTAGCATCCTTCAGGTTTGTTGGTGAGGATCAACAAACGTGTCTTGGTGAACAAATCACTGAACACATGCTTTTCTAAATGAATGTACTTACTTGCCAGATGGTTTTCCTCAAAGAATCATAAAAGAAGTTGTCCTCAAAAAAATGGACTGTGTCAGGTGATTAGATGAAACATCTGTCTTTCCGCCATCAGCAGAATGGAGCAATTCTGGAAAATCAATCTTTTTCCAAATATAGTCAGGAAAAAAAAGGGGAAACCCTCTTGTCAAATAAAAAAAAGTCCTCTCTATTGATCTTTGCTCTACAGCTAATATGGAAATGCTTTACTGCTTGAAAAAGCAGCCGGACGCAAAAGCTTGGTTGAATTAAGCCACACCTGTGACACGTCAGAGTTAGATGTTTCAATTTTTCTACTTCTACTGAAAAGACGAGGGTCATGTCTTAGCACGTGACAGTAAATGCTGAAAAATCTGACCAAGGTTGAAGAGTCTTTGTCAAACTGTAGACACACACACAAAAAGAAAACTAAGGATACATCCTTTTTCAAACTCACTTGGCTGTGTTTACAAAGTCTAATCAAATTCCTGCATTCTAGCATTGCCTTAGAGCTAGTATGTATTAGGGAGTTGAGAAAATGACCTTCATTAAATGGCTAAACTCTGTGAACAGTACAGAAACCAGAAACTGCATCTGTATTGTTTATCACGCAGGCAGAATTCATTTGGTTTCAACTTTTTTGTCCTTTTTATTGTTGTCACTTTTCACTTGTAATCTACCGGAGTTCCTTACGTTTTGGTTTGGTCACACCTTAAATGTTTTAAATCATAAAACACATTTTGATATCAACAATAGCCAGAGGAAATCAGTGATTTTTGATTGGCTCCTGGAAAGTTTTACTAATGTTCCACGTTTTCTGCACTGATAGATGTCACTATTGACAGTAACATGAATAAAGTAATGTGAGTAAATGGCAGTTCGGAATAAGTAAACTCCCCAATCTGAGTATTTTGATCAGATTCAGCTCTATCAGAATTAATTTGTTATCAAAATGATTTTGCATGGACAAAGCTCCCGACACTTGTTAGGAATTTTGCTCATGTAAACATAAGAAATGATTGTTTTTCATTTCTTTCTGAATACTTTGGATTCACGCCGGACATGTTGCTTTATCACCTTTATCCTTCTCTCCCCAACACGAAAACTCACATTGACGTCTCTCCACTGTGTCCAGTTGCTTCTCTAGCACCCGCATCTCAGTTTCCCTCTTGGTGGCGTCCCCAGAGTTTGTTGTGTCTCACCAAGCTGTCCACAGCTGTCAGTCACGCATCAACTCTGAGCCTTAGGGGAGGGAGCCTTAGGGGAGGAACAGGGCAGAGTAGAAAGGACTGCATTTATAGTAATGTAAAAGAAGAGGTGGACATTTTCTTAGGAGAAAAAGCGTTGATCAATCCTCGATTCTCACGTTTTCAACTATTCAGGAGTTCCTTATTGCCACCTATTTCCCCAAATCTCTAGCTCGAAGCTGCAGTTAACCGAGCAACCCCACCTTCCCCACACAGCTCCACCAGGCTAGCAGCAATTAGCAAACACCTGGTGGAACTGCTGAGCTTATCATGCGAACGACAGCGCTCCTAAGTACGCTTGTAAACGGCATCAATGGAGAGAACGGCGAAGCATTGCTGTGAAGTAACGTGCTGGCATAAGTTATTTGATTTGGGGATGAGGGGGGCGGGGCAATTACACAGTGCCAGGTTGATTTGGATAGCTATTTTTCCCTCTTTACTGAAGAAAATCATCATACAAACTGGATTTTTGCTCAGGTTATCGTTGCCTAGTATTAAAATTTGACGACTTGAAACATTTGGATGTGTATTAAAAACAGAAGAAAATCTGCATTCCTCCTCATTTATTACAAAATTTGCTGGATCTTGACTCATCTCGCATTGTTTCCAGCCCACTACATATCGAGTTCCCCTAGCATGATGCAGAAAGGCTCCTGCACAATGAAAATTTAAGGTGCATAAAAATGTGATGCTGTGTCAATGTGTGCCAGGTTAGTAATGAGAATGTGCTGAACCACCGGGTTTCCTCACATACTTTTATTTCATTTTTTTCTCTCTCTCCCATTCGCCCCAATTTCTTGAGACCTTGCTCTCGATGTCATCTCTTCCCTGCCTCCATGTTCAAATGACACGCTCTCTTCCCAGCCTCTGTCACTACAGCTGCCATATTGGCAGAAGTGATAGCTTGCAGAGGTGTGGGAATTATATGTTTTGTAAAAACATCTCTGTGTGGATTTATTATTATTTAGTTTTTCTTACTAGTGGGATTTATAAGGCACGGTCTGCTCATGTCAACTATCTAAAATATGTGTCTAACCTTTATTTCTTCCCCCCCAATTCCATGATCTGAACACTAATCAATTCAAGAGAAGAGTGTGAATAATGACTTAAATATATTAGAGAAGGCCAGTCACTTCACCAACCTGTGGGACACATATTATCTTTTTAGCTCATCAATTGGAGTGGGGGATGAAAGAGAAACCCAGTATGTCTATCATTACCCAGCCTCCTGCAGGACAATCTCCTTTAGAAAGGACCGCCCACAGTGACACACTCAAATTATTCATGGGAATTGCAGACCACCTTGCACCTTGCAGGAGTATCACTCATCCATCCGCAGACAGATGGACACTTTAATATGATAGTGTGAAATTGGAGAGTCTCTGAAGAACCTCCCCAAAATCTTATTTCCTCTGTCTTCCCTGTCACAGGTACAGCTTTCAAATTTAAAGAGGGGGGATGGATAAAAAATATTAATTTTATTTTTTTCTTTTTCTGATTGATCATATCAAATATCTAATCTTTCTCTTATTCTCAACTGATTTTCTCCCTAAACCTACTACATTATTACTTTATTTTAAAATTGACTTGATGGTTTTGCTGGATATCATTCTCAAAAAAAAAGAAGAAAGAAAATCAGCAGAACTGGAACAGGTTAAAAAGAACATGCGTTTTCTTTCTTCTTCTTCTCTAACGCGTATTGAGATTTCCTGCTGGGAAGATTTGTAATGTTTTAGAACGTTATTTGGATATTCATGTTCTTTGGAACTTGGGAGAATTCTTTAGAACATGGAGTCGGGCATGACTGACAGAATGAGGGGAGAGATGTGAGGCGGGATGGACCCGAATGAAGAAAACCTTTAGGGTAATGAGTTTTTAGCTTTCAAGAAAGTTCCCAATCATGTACTGTACGCACCCTCCAACATGTAATTACCAGGCCAGCAGAGTTTTGGCTGCAGGTTGTGGTCGTGGATGTCTCAGACCAAACTGCCCCAGGCTATGAATCTGGCTGAGTGTTTTCTGATAGATGTGCCTCTCTGCTCCACTTCAGCTTCAGTGCAAACACTTCAGAGTGGAAAAGACTAAGAACACATTTACTCCCAGTTGCACACATTGCCCTACTTTAGTCCAACACCACAGCCTGTTTTTTTTTTCTTCTTCTCCTTCATCGTCTGATGTTTGCTGAGACTTTCGGGGGAAAAAAGGACGTATATATTCGGACTGGAAATAGACTGCAAAAGTTCAAAGTTTTTTACTCTTTTTTTATTTTCCTGAGCTTTTATGTCTTGTCACGTCTAGTGCAAAAGCAAAGAAGCCTCTCGTGTTGAAGGGGTTCGAAATCTTCATAAAACAGAGAAGTCTCTGGTAAATCTTTAAACTTCTCAGACGCCTCCGTATGTTTTCCCTTTTGAGTTTTTTGTTTTACCTGTTGTGGACTTTATTCTTCGGGTGAACAGTTTCATAAACAGAAGGCAGCAGATCCGCTTTAGACGTGTAGCTTTCATAAACGCCATGTTTTTTTTTTTACATACTTGTTAAAACTGACACTTTGTTTTGACAGTCTAACATGTGACAGATAATCTATGGAAAAAAAACCCCAAATCTCTGTGGTCCTACAGTCATCTGCAGAAATGCACCTCTTGGTCAGAAACAACCAGCCAGCTCCAGGAGGAGGGTCTTATCGCTATCAATCATTCTTGTGTATGTGGTGCTCCCACCCGGCCACCGCCTTCCTCTCTTCTTTGCTACAGTGAGCTCCCTGCATCAGAGCCTGTTGTGAATGTTTAGGCTAATCAGCATAGCCACTGATGATGGCAGATAAACAGTTTTCCCATAAAAACAGGTTTTTCTTCTGCCGTTGAGCAGCACATACACAAATACATACAAGATTTGGAAAGGTAGGTGAATTCTTTTGACAATCACGTTTATGGATTTCAACTTATGCTTGGCTTTTTGGTGGGAAGGAGACCAACTTTCAAGTTGTGTTATTGTGAGATTATTTATTATGAATGCATAATGTTTCGGAGAATATAGATGACTGCTACAATATTAATAGTCTAAACGATTAATTAACATTTGCTAAATGTACATATCTACAGTACCTGTCTTTCACTGTCAACTTTGTTTACATTGGCAAGACTTAATGAGGAATGTAATTCCCCTTTAGTCTGTAAACAGAAAAAAAAGGCCAGCTTAGAAAGGCATGTACTTACTGGTTCATTTATAAGCTCTACATATTAGTCATCTCACGTGCTCAAATTGAAACTATTCGTTAGGCATGATGGAATGCAGCCGGCACTAGAAGCCTAAAGGCTTGTTTGTGAGAATGTCAAAAGATGCAGAAGACCTTATAAAGCGACACCAGGGAGGAAATCCAGAAGAAACTTCGGCCCACAACTTCTCAGTCCCCATAGTAACGGCTGCTGAGGTTTTATGCGGGTGTAAACTCACATCGGTTTTTTTTTCTCTCTTTTCTTTAGCCCACTCTCCTGAATAGTCAATCCTGGTTGGATATAAGCACCATATTTGTCACTAGTCACTTCAAATATGCAGTCGCAGTTTCAGGCCCGTCACGATGCCTCCACCTGTTAAATCTACGCTCTCTGTTTCTGTCGTGCAACAGTTGGTGGAAACGAGCCACGGGAGTCTTTCGGATGCCTCGGCTTAATGACTATTCTTTTATTCCCACCTCTCTCCACTCCACAGTGGATCTGTTTCCTCCTACACATCTTTGTTTTATACCAAACAACTGATGCGCCATTACCTTGTTAATTCATTCACACATTATCACGCTCGGCACTGATTGCGCGGAGGCCCCGTCTGAGGGTTTTCCGTTCTTTTAGTTTCACGTCTGTCTTTTCATGGCCTCCGGGCCACGTCTCTCCTCTGTTCACGTCTCGCTTAGTTAAGCTGTGACTTCAGAACTGATAGTTGATGGATAATATTTCAGACTTATGAAAATTCTGAAGTTTAAATTATTTGTGTGAAATTTTACACCTTTTTGTCACATCCCAAATGCAAACGCAGCAGTGAGATTTTGTGCAGCATCCCGGCACGACTTATAAAGTGGATGGAAAAAGAGTCACGTTTTCTCTTTTTTTTACCTCTATTTTTGAAAAAAAAAAAAAAAAAAAAGAAATCTCAGAATTGTGAGATCCATTTCAATTTGGCCCCTGTTGAGAGATAATTATTTTAGGAAACACTTTTCGACCTGTTCTTTTGCAGCCTATTAAAGGTTTTGCATCAGAATTGCCCAAATGCCTCCATCCTTCCTTTGTCCTGGTCTCTCTATTTTCCCTTTCCCTGATGGAAAAAGAATAAATAAATCATCAACATATGACATGTTTCAGCTCCTGCACAGTTACCAAATTCTTCTTAACTGCTTCTCTGAATAATAATTTTTATACAAAGCATGTTGGATTTTGTGAATTCCCAAGTCTTAGTAGGGTTAAAGGTATCTCTTTAATCTCTCCATCATGACACTGAATACTTAGCAGTAGTCTGGACTCCAGGTCCCATCATCCATGTTTATTCATCCATCCATTTGTGTACGTCTGTTCAAAGTTTGGGATTGTTTAATAACTTGACCTTACTTTAAACACCTGACAATTTTATCTCTGAAATTGGGCTGAATGTAAAGTCAAGTTTGTAATAAAACTGCGAACCATTAGTGCTTTTACTTGCTTATCATAATTATGCGCTAACTTTTGTTTATCTGTCATTCAAAATTCTCTCTTTTTTAAAAAGCTCAACAGACAGTCCTTATATATCTTTCGTTTCACACTTGCCTTTTCGAGTTTCGCGATTGTGAAAAAGCACAAGATAAAAAAGGGCAACATCTGGCTGTTTCCAAAGCAGACTAAAAGCTTACTCAGGCTGAGATAAACCCCTCTTTAATGAAGGTGGGGTGTTTTAAATCCTAAGGCCGAACCACATTAAGGATTTACCTGGCTCCGGGGAAAATGTGACTTAAAAATTCACATGGGGTGGTGGAAGAAAAAAACTAAAATCCCGTGCTGCTTTGCAAACTCTCTTGATATCGCACAGATATATGTAAGATAAGTAGGCGCTGCAACGTTAGAGGTCATTGTTTCCTCAGAGGTCAGATGAGATCTTTAAAAAATTGTTTTAAAGTCTGCTGATTTTAATATTTAAGGATTTTTCAAAAACACCACATAGACTTGAAAAGTACTTTACTAAAAAAAAATTTTTAAAAGTTAATTTCTTCCCTTGGTCTCTAATTAGAGCTATTCATAGAGTTTGTAGCGATGTTTCTTACGGTCATTGTCTGTAACTTTACTGAAACAAAATATCTTTGATAAAATGTGAGAGACCAAGATGGCAAAAAGAAAAGACAACAAAAGAAAGCAAATTTCTATTGCAAAATCCGTGTATTGAGGAAATTGCTCCATAAGCTGATTACAGACTGTAGTTAGCGTCATGTGGAGAAGGAACCTAAGAGTGAATTAAAATGCTATAAGCCAAGAAGACTTAAAAAATAGGGGGGAGTATAAAATATCAGAGTATCGCTTATGTAGAGCCTTCCCCCCCCTCCTCATCAGAAACTGTTGTTTGACTAAGGTTTAAATATTCCATGACAAGAATTAAAATTTCATCTTTATAATGAAATGTTTTTTTTTTTCTTTTTTTTCTTAATCATAGCCACGTTCATTAGCAGCCGAAAGCGACACGAGGCTTTTCCTCACACGCTAGCCTGTGTCTGGTTGTCATTAAGAGATGATTAAAATAACATTTCACTGGATGCGCCACATGTGGGTGAAAAGAAATTAAAGCAGGGGCCATGCACTCTCCCTGCACCCGCGTAACTGGGAACATTCACGGCACAGCTGCCCGTGCTGAGCGCCTTTAGGCGAGAGGGCACTTCTCTGGTGGCCTGAGGGCAGGCCACGCCCTGCTGCCCCGCAGCTCGCAAGATGTTTGGCAAAGACGGGGCGCAGATGGAGCGGGGCCTGTCAGCGGTTTCACAGAGGACGGTACATATGTCAAGTTTAACTGCGAGGAATTTTTAATGACTTAATTATGTAAAACAGAAAAGAGAGAGGAAAAATAAAACATTAACTAGTATATTTGTGTTTTTAGAAAAGAAACCTGGAATATTGGCAATTCCTTAATATAATATAGGATTTATGTTAATTCCTATTGGCAATATAGGAATATTGGCAATTCCTTGATGCAAAGATAGGTGTGGGCAGGAGGGTGTACAATTATCCTGGATTTAGATTCAGTATTGTTTTTGGGCTTTAAAACATTTGTTACAGTCGTGTTTTAAGAGAAAAAAAAGTATATAAAGGTACAGTGATCAGAAAAGAAAAAAATGAGCATTTTAACCCTTTCATGCATAGCGGTCACTGCAGTGGACAGCTGTCTAAAAGCCATGTTCTTGTGTTTCTTTCACTGAAGTGGACACCATACAATACACTATCAACTACTGGTCATCCGCTGTCAGTGCAAAAAAAGTTGATTAAATCCAATATGGCAGACAAAGAAAAAAGCAACTCTGGGATATCCTGTCCCTACTTCCACTTTACTCTTGCAGGTAAAAAAATTATTGTGACATCAAGTAACCCCTAAAGACTAATGCTACTGATGTATTTTCCAAATAACCACTTTGTATTTGGAGAAAAATACAACTGATCACCTAGAAAAAAAATCCCAGATTTTTGAGTTTTTTTTTTTTTTACAAAGTTTGTTTGCCCACTTTTTTTACGCCAAAATAAAATAAAAATAAAAAATAAAAAGAAATCCTGACATGAAGGATCATAATTCATGCATGAAAGGGTTTAACTTAGTGTGGATTTTCTCTAATTCATACAGGGTCAAATTTCAGATAGAAGTATGAATATATAAACACCAATTTAAACCTTTTAATTAGGATTTCTGAAAGCTCTAAAATGTCTGAATTTGCCAGCATAAGAATGTAAATGGGCTGCATTTCTAAAACCCTTTAACAAGTCCAAGAATTGCAAAGCGCGGTCATTCACCCGTTCATACACTGATGGTGGTTAGCTACACTGTGCCCACATCTGTCATTCTGCTCTGGTGCAGACTGACACCAGAGCAGGAAAACTACCTTGGCCAACAACACAAGGACTGATATAGAGTGAAGGTTTGAACCGGCACTCAAAGGGACGCACCCCTTAAACATATCTATTTGACCATAGTCATTGTGCTGATTAGTAATGACAGAACAATGGGGGTATCAAACGAACTCTGAAAATATTTGTGCAACGCCTTTCTGAAGCAATTTCTGAACTAGCTCCCAAGACTACCAGTTCAAACACTTGTACATTTGAGGAGTACAAGTTAGTCAGGCGACTGACTACCTTACCTTTATAATGATTTATAAAGAGGTTATGTTGTACAGGAATAGACCCAGAAATCGCCTCATCATAAATAGTAAACTTTCACATGGCCATGGACTGAGAGATTCCTGTCAAAGACAGAATCGACTCGTCCAAGATGAACATTTTTGGTCAGACGAGAAAAAAAATTGAGCTATTTGGCCAGACTGACAAAATTAATGTTTACTGAGTCAATGTGAGCCTTTCAAACCCAACATCCCCATATCAGCTGTGAAGCACAGCAGCAGTAGCATATTGCTGCAAGGCTGTTTTCTTGCCAGTGGTAGTGATGCATGGTGGGAGTTAACAGGAACACCGTCGAGGGACTACCGTAACTAAACACCTAGATGGTTGAGATTTGGTCACAGATGCCTGTTGTAACAGTACAATTACTCAGAAAACATGTACAACTAGTTTTGGAGTGGGTAAGGGAGGCCAGCAATACGACACTGTTTCCCCAAAGCACTTAGGTCAACTGAAATGAAAATATGTCGACCATTGTATCACGGTAACCGATTGAATTCAAAGAGACACTGAGAGTGACGTATTCTTTCACAGATGTTTGTAGAAACTGTCTGATGGATTTCTACACATGTGGCCATGGAAGTAATTGGACCTCTTGAATTTAAGGATCTGAAGAGGTTAGCAAGTTACATTCCTGTCATTTTGAATGTAAAGGACAGCCCACTATATATAAATAGATCAATCATGAAACTACTTTCAGAAGGTTCCTAGTACCCTTATAAACCTGAAAAAGCTACTTTTCTTTTTAAACATTAATCGGGTCAAAATTCATGCGTAAATGCTTACTTGCCGATTAGTTGGTAATAAAAATATTACACGTCTGTTGCATATTGTCACAAGGTCTCAGCTGTAACCAATGGTGAACATTGATAACATGCCTCAGACAGGACTCTGACTTTATCTGAACCATGAAATATAAACAGATACCAGCATTTACTAAATTAAAACTTTTCATTTCTCCAGTAGATGCTGATTAAAACGTTCGGACCGGGAATGAGAGCATCTGCTTGTCGACACGTGTAAGAGAATCTCTTTCAGCTTTTCGTGCTTCTGGAAGAAAAAGAAAAAAAGAGGCATTTTTTTCTAGAGTAATGGATAAGTTCATTATCTCATCATTGGAATGGTACCGTATTTAATGTTCTGCATGAAAATGAATAATTATTGCAAGCATCAACGTCTCATTTTCCCCCCAATCCCATCTCCAAAAAACAGGAAAAAAAAAAAGTGCCTGAGAAGACAAGCACTCTGAGCAAGCAGTTCTGAGTGTAAAAGGCAGAAAGGAGATGAAAAGGAGAGAAGAATGAGAGAGAGAGAAACTGAGACCAAGGGAAAAGAAGGGGGACAGAGAGGAAGCGATTCCTTTGATGTTCTCGGCTACAAACGCATCCCAAAGTCAACTCAAAGGGTTTGTTAAAAATGCATGACATGCACACAACTAGAAAATAAGTAATGAACTTAAAGAAATAAAGATCAAGTGATTTCATACATGCCCTAACTTCAAAGAATCAACTTGACTCGAGGGGACAAAAATAGAAGGAGAAAAATACATATCAATGATTTCTTCTCCCTCACATTGCAGACTAATTATCACTCTGAACCACAGAGACGGGTCCAACAGGACCGGGAACGCATCAAGGAAGGAACGGAGTGAAAAAGAAAAAAAAAAACACCCCAAAAAAGACAGAAGGTTACTTGGACTAAACAAGAAGTTCAGGGAAACATTCAGTTTGTCCTGCGTCAAAAAAAGCCCCACTGCGTCTTAAGTGAGCCTGCAACGCCAGCGGGGTTGTAATAGACACAGGCTGACTATGCTTTAGCGCAATAGAATGCCAGTCAGGCACCAGGAAGCAGATAATTGCTATATAATTAAATGGAACAGCAGCCATTAGAATAACCAATTTTTTTTTTTTTAAAAGACGGGAGAAAAACAGAATTATGACAAAGCGATAATGAGGATTCAGTCGGCAGTGATGAGACGTTGCCGAGGAGAGACCTCAGTTGACTTACATCTGCTGAATCATATTTCACCGTCTAGAAGAGTAATGAAATAAACTAGCATTGTGAAAACATGCACAATATTCGTAACTCTTCATCGTGTATGCATTTCGTACACACTTTAATGTATTTTATTCAGGGTCTACGTGACACTTCTGACACAAAGGAATGCATAACGGTGAGGGGGACAAAATATCAGAACATCAAAGGACTGATGGCGTCATAAAGACGATAAAACACAGCAGACAAGTGAGGGATAAAGTTGTGCAGAAGTTTGCAGCAGTAAAACATTTTGCAGCTGTTGCCTTGCAAGAAGAGCAAGAGATCCACAGCTCAGGTGATTGAATCGCTCCACAGCAAAACTATTAGTTGTGCCCTCACCAAATAGCTTTTATGCGGCAGAGTGGTTACTGGAGGTGTTTCAAGAAAACAATTACAAGTCCTGGTTGCGGTGTGCCACAGGGCAGGGGACAAAACAAGCTTGGAAGATGATGTTCGGATAACTTGACATGAAAGCTGAACCTTTTCAAATTTACATTGATAATGATATTTGTGATGGAAAACAAACACGGTAAAAACACAAAATGAAATGTTGTAGATTGGTTTTGATGGCCTAATCAAAATTCCAACTCAAATACAATTAAATTCAACTGAGAGCCTGTAACCTTTTTTTTTTATAATCTAGATGTGGAAATCTGGTAGAAGTGGTTGTATAAAATATTGTCTTGACGGGTTTGAAAATATTTCAGATTTACTTTTGACACTTTTTGTGCTGCCCTATCAATGAAATCCTACTTGAACAGATCGATGCAACAAAAAGCAATCAAAGAGTTCATAAAAACTTTCGGAAGACTTTGTAGACTTCCTGAAATCTTAATTGTTTGCTTTTTTCCCCTCTTAGAACAAAGTACACATATTATTCAATATAACTTCAAGTTTACATTTACAGCACTTCGAACAAACCTGACAAGCCAGATTATGGTTGGGGAAATAGCCCAACCCTGTTTCCAGTCCATTGTATTCTGCTTTGCTTTAAAAAAAAAACCCAAAAAACAATTATTGTTAAATATAACAACCAGCAAGGTAATATTCATTCAGCCTCATTATCCGTTCGGTTTGCTCTGAAGGTTATTTTTTTTTATAATAACATATCTGTGAGCCACACCGGTTTTCTCTCAGACAGCCCGACCTTCCTTTCCTCAAGTCTTTCCTTATTCATCATTTACAAATTTAATACTTTAAATTTGAAATCTTTTTCTCTTGCTCGTGTCAATGAATGCAACCACAACCCCATGCTGCTTAAACCTCTCAAGCATATAATCAGGAGAAGGAGAAAGGAAAGGGGAAAGAGAAAAAAAACAGACAGGGAAGAGGATATAAGGGGGCAGAGGGGGAACAACACTGGATCTTTTTTGCCCCTCAGGTTTCCCTGCTCCCCCCCAAAAAATATAATCGGCTTAACCCGTAGTGCTGCTGTGGGTGCTCTGGCATGAGCCCAGACCGTGCCAAGCCAGAACTCACCACGACCGAGGAGAGGCAAAAATCAATGCCATGCGCCCTCTGAGTAATGAGATTTCTGCCGCTGTGTTGTGTGTAAATAGAGCGTTAGCATGCGTGCGTTTGCGTGTTGCACATCAGCATTTTATGTCCGTGCACGCGTGTGCTCTGTGTTTGCGCTTTTTCTGCTCCCCGTGTGTTGGGGTGAGCGTGCATATTCGGTGAGGAGATTGGCGGGTGGTAAACGTCTGACATTTCCTCACAGCTGTGACCGTCCTGGGCATGCTCCGGGGTAGAAAATGATGCGCCCATGCTGAGCGAAGGAGGATGGCATAAGAGTGCGCCATGGGGCCGCGAGGAAATGTGGATGGAGGGGAAACACACACACACACACACGCCTACGCGCGCACAAAACAAAACAAAAAAAAGGCATGGAAAAGCCTCTGGCTCCTAACTGTTGTGCCACTGCATTTGACGTGTTAGTGGAAGGGGATTCTTTTCTCATCTGTCTCCTTTCAAGGTTTGTGTTCTCTTTAACAAGAGTGGAGATGAATAATTCATCTACATCTTGAGATAGTGCAGAAGAGGAAGATGGGAAGTTGCGAGGTGAGAGCCAGAGAGAGTGGAGTGAGCAGGAATAAGTGGTGTTAAAAGATGAGGAGGTGCAAACAATGACAAGTAAACATAGAGGACAGGAGGTCCAAAGGCTTTTCTGGCTGTGTTGTAAAATACACTGCAGTCAAGATGTGCCTTTGTACCCACTTCTCATATTAGCTTTTCTCTCTCGTACACTGACTAAGCACTATCTGAGAGAGCCGGAATTGCCTCCTAATTATTGCAGATAAACTTTACAATGTGGGAAGACTTTAAGTCAAACCTGCAATTCGGCCATTTTGTTCATGTAAAGCTACTTGCAACTACATTGTTCTACATTGTTTATTCTGTTTAAATGATAATAATAAAAAAAAAGCATTTTGGAATATAAGCAACAGTTAGAGAAAAAAATAGTAATTCTGAAAATGTAGCTTTTTCTTTCCCATCTCTCAAAGTGTCTTAAAAATTACTTTATTGAAACATTAAAACAAACCTCAGCAGTAAACAGACTTTTTTTATTATTGTTTTCAATGTGTCAAATGCCATAATAAAGAAGCTAATGTTTGCCCCCACAGTTAAAGAAACTAACTATTTTGTTACCTTGTAAATCATAAATAATTACACGACCTGTTTTTGAGTGAATCCCTAACTATAAGTTATACTTTGACTGGAGAACAGCTGGGAATATATAAAGCATGAGAGTCTAATGCAACAAATCATAAATAACTAAAGGCAGTTTGCCATTTCCAACATGGGAACTTCCAAAGCAGACCATGAAATGGTTTAGCCAAGCTAGGCGGTAAGGTCTCAACTCTGGAGAGCAGAAAAGCATTACTCTGCTCAAGGCAGAATGCACAGCAACAGCAGGGGCCACTCAAATATTTACACTCTTAAATGCACATAGAACTCTTTTTTTTTTTTGCTGTCATACTCTCTTTTAGCTGAAGTAACATGCTGTACTTTGCCTAGCTTATTTCACAGTTTCAGACACAGATTTCTTGGAACAGTATTATTCATTTTTTATGCATTGCTTGCAACAATGCTTCAACATTCGCCACTAAAACCATCCATGGACAGGATATGTGAGGGTGTGCTGGAGTTTTGTAAACAAGGAAATACCTTAGGTTGTATGGATTTAAATATTGCAGTCTTTGTGCTTGTTTCTTAAATATACCATCCCATCAGCATTTCACCTCAGACCAAATATTTTTTTTATGTTGTGCATTTCTTGTACCTCCGTTTTCCCACCATTGATATGGGATAATGTGCATATGTTCTTGATTTGTTTGTGAATGAATGATAGATGCTCTCTTGTCAGTGTCAATGTGAGATCAACTTTCTACCTTCTGTAATCATATTTGGTTCAGACAGTACACTATTCCAAGACCCAAACAAAACACCCACTGCAGGATTAATATCTCTTCACTTTCTTTGGTCCACACCCCTCTAGGCATTAGTCAAACTTTAAAACACCAGTTATTTCCTCATTGTATTGGTGGTTTGTTCCTCCTGGTCCTCTTCTTGAATAGAGGGTTTTTGCTGCCTGGGAAATTCGTTTAGCAGTTTGTCAGTGGTGGCTATTTTCTGATGTACTGAAAGGAAGTTCAGGCGCTTACAAATCCACTGCCTCAATCCTTCCATATCAGGTGAAATCCTACAGGCATTGTGAGAAGCTCCCTTGTCTTGATGCCATTGACATCTATTGTTTTCTTTGATGGGGCTACTGTGTCTATCGAGGGTAGCCATATTAAACATTTTGACGCTTAATGGTGCGTTCACACCAAACGCGGTTCCTGCATCTGGTTTACATCAAAGTCCATGTGAAGGCACGTCGAGGGTCCGCCACGGTGCGTCCAACGCGTCTGCCAAATAGGCCGGCAATGGAAAACAACGGCTAGAGTGTCTGACACACCCTTGACACGCCTCCACATAGACTTTGATGTAAACCAGACACACGAAACGCTAGGTGTAGAGCAAAATGTCAAGCGTCTGCATTCAAAGTGCACATGCATCGAACTTGAAGCGTCGGACGCGTTTGGTTATGCAGGTATAGCACATTTGCGTACCCGCTGCTGGGGAGTACTGTTCCACCGGTGAATGTTTTAGAAATGTTTCAGTAGGTACTTCACCTTCAAAGCAACATCCAGGTGATTGTCATTCTTTAGCTTGTGACCAAAGCGCCTCCTATGTTACAGGTTATATTGCTTTGGTTGATTGCGGACGCCCGAGTGCGTACAGCACGATGTTAACCCCCTGTCTTTTGGTGCAAATGAGGAAGCACATAGTGTAAATAAAGATGAGAACAATCATTGGACTCTGTTAGAGCAGGGGGCCTTGCACATTCTCCTGTCTCCTGCTGGGCTCACTGTAGCTTTCAAAGAAACACTGGAGATGACAAGGGGTGTGGGGGGACTGCCGAGCCAATTAGGGTCCAGAAAGAGAAAAAGCAGATGGGTGCAGTGGAGGGGGAGAGACAGAAAAAAAAGAGGAGAAGGTGAGAAGAGAGGATACAAGTGAGAAAGAAAAATAATGGCCTTACTGTCAGGGTGGACGCTGAGCCGAGCCAGGAGAGGCGGAGGAGGTAAACACCACTGGGACAAACAAGTCAGCAGGGACTTGAGAGAAATGTTGGGAAAGAGGACGAGGGAATGAGAGCAGGAGTAATGCAGGGAGGGTTAAATTGGCCTATCTTCCCTTAGGTTCAGCAGCTTCACTGTGGCTCCTCACTGACAAAGAAAGTAACGCTCTAAACAGGACCCACAGGGGACCTGAGGTGTGTGCGTGTGTGTGGGGGTGTGTGTGTGTGTGAGCATGCGTGCTCATCAGAGAGAGAAAGGAAAATGACAGACAGCGAGGATGAGGCAGCTTGACAGGAAATACTCATGTGTGTGTGAGAGAGAAAGCGTTTCTCTGTGGGATATGTGGAGAAACTTGTCACCAACAGTCAGACACAGGATTTAGGTTGTCAAGAAAATCCGAGCTCATCCCACTTCCCCATGCTAGAGATTTTAGTTTAACAGTAATAATAAAGTTATCTTTAAAATGAATCACTCAAGTGATATCAAGGCCCAACAGTAGACTTAAGTGTCAATAAAATAAATCTGGTTGTGTGTGTTGTTTTTGTCTCATGCAAACTTTGCTTTAATTCTACTTTTTTCTATCTAATCATAAGAAATCATAGTCAGTCAGAGAGAGTCATTAAACAGGAAAAGCAGGTTTCCTGGAAAAAGAGGAAGTTTCCAGCCTGCAGATTTATAAAAATAGCTGAGACTATTTTAAAGCATGAAAGTTTTAAAAAATTAAATCTAAACATTATTAGTAATTGGATAAGATTCAAAGTAAAATACTTATATGAATATTGGTTTACTTGTAATAATACACTTATATTTGTGGGAACTACAAGAAAAACAAGTAACTGTAACTTTAGTAGTAAATAATTAGAATCATGTATTATTCTTGGTTTCTTTTCAGAAAAACATCTGTAATAACTCACATTAAGATTATAATAAGAATAATTAATAAGTTATGGTTATAAAATCATAAATGAATGATAGATCAGAGAAGCTGAAGAAAATAAATGTGATATAAGTTATGGTTATAAAATTATAAATGAATGCTAAATCAGAGAAGCTAAAGAAAATAAATGTGATATAAATGTGATTTTGACATTAAACTTGAAATGGTGTAAAAAGGTGTAACTGCAATTAAACATCACTGATATGTTGGAGGTGGAGAGTAGGTGAAAGGTTGTGCAGGCAAGGGACACAGGAGGTTGAGCAACCCTGAGACATTGGCACAGACATCAGGAAATGTCTGTAAGACAGTGATGGATATGAGATCATCTGTCTAAGCAGACAGCAGGCGCACCAGGGGGGTGGATAAACCCTATAAAAGGTGGGTGCAAAAGAGGAACCTTTCGTTGGATCCTCCGGGCAGCTTCGAGCCAAGATCGAGATGGACAAAGAACTCTGCAGCTGAAGAAGAGCCGGGGCCACGGAGCCGGAGACTGTCCTGCACATGGAGACCAACCCGTCTGGCCCACAACCTGTGGCTTCGAATCGCACTTCTCTCATCGGCTGGGTTCTGACCCCAAAGACAAAGATGAAGACAAAGACAAGGAAGAAGAACTAGTGCCTTTTTTCCTGCCAGCACCAAGTCCTGTGTGACCTCAGCATCCATGCGGAGAAGAAGCTCATCGGACCTGCGGAGATCCTGGCCTTCGCCGATCAACATCTTCCTCCTGCTGCCACACCTTCTTCATCATCAAGCCAGGTCTGGGGTTCGAAACGCCAAACTCCGTCCGTCTCTCTCAAAGGTTCCCTTTTTTAGTTCTCAGTGTCAGCAGTAGGGAAAGATAGACTAGATGATTGATTTTACTTATTTGATTATTTCTGCTACTGAATTAAGCTGTACTGACCCTTGCAAAAATGCCTTACTAATAAAATATTTAGCATAAAGAAAATCTAAAAGATGTTGTGGACATTCAGTTAATGAGTCACCTTAAAGTTCTTTGATGGTTGTAAAATAGCTGTGATGTTTGATTCTGGAGAGGAAGAGGTGGAAAATGTTTTTAGGTTGCTGGTAGCCCATATTTAAAACCTCATCCTTGGGACTCGCCCGAGTCACTAAAACCTACCTGGTTCAATAACAAATGCAAGTTGTAAAATAGAGAACGAGCGACCGTTAACAGGTGTGCTCTGTGAAACTAGTTGGCTGTAGGCTGCTCAGTCTGGCTAATTCACAGGGGGAAGAAGGGTGGGACACCTGGATGTAGGCCGTCAGATAACCAGGCGAATCGTTTCTCGAAACCAGCTTAAACAGAGTTTACTTCAGTTCTGGACAGGGTAAATCCCAGCAGATTTAGGAAACTCAACGGACCCGTTAGACGGAGAGCTGGTAGCACATCTCCCCTCTCAGAAGAGGAAGTACGAGAGTGAGAGAGTAGAGACAGAAAGGAGGGGGGGGGGGGGGTGTTGCGCAACAACAAGTGGCGCCCAACGTGGGGCCCAGTCCAACGGAGTAGGAGGGCCCTATGGCCAAGTTAGTAAAAACAGATGTGAGGATCTGAATAGCTCACTTGGCTTGTTAACTCTTAAGGAATAGAGTTAATGGTGACTGATAAGGCCGTCAGTCACAACCCTTGCAGTAACTGTATGGCATACAGGTGAGGGAAGGCTCCTACTGAGGATAAATGACCGGATCCAGACAGTGAAGCTAGTAGCCAACATAGTCTAGACCCATCCCTGCTCGAAGGCTAAAGAGAGGCTTTGGGGGATAGACAACTCGAACC
Source organism: Xiphophorus couchianus (assembly GCF_001444195.1). Taxonomy (NCBI): domain Eukaryota; kingdom Metazoa; phylum Chordata; class Actinopteri; order Cyprinodontiformes; family Poeciliidae; genus Xiphophorus; species Xiphophorus couchianus. The sequence continues at coordinate 22,881,757 of NC_040250.1, read as the reverse complement.
GACAGAGAGACGGAGTGATGGATGATCACTTCGAGGAGGAAAATCTGGGGAAGAAACCGGAGGAAGCCGGCCGTCCAGATCCTTTGGAAAAGGAGGAGACCTCAACAGAACTGCATCAGCTTCTACACAGCTACTGTGACTCAGACCTGAAGCAAGTGGGGAAGTTGGTTCCAAGAATGAGGAACTGAAACATCAACCCCTGACAAAGGAAAGCTGGCTCACTCTTGCTGGAGTGGTTCGTGATGTAATGCTGACCAGACCAGCCAGCAACCATGCAGAGGAGACGGAGAAAGGTGTCATCAGCCGACGATGGATGAGGAAGCACACCGCGTCCTCCACTGCAGCCATCGAGAAGACATCCGGCAACAGAGGAACAAACACCAGCAGCTGACATCATCACACAGACGCAGACATGGTTAAAGACATCCTGCTGGACCCGGAGCTTGAAATTGGGCCAGCACAACCCACCAGTAAGAAACGACCGCAAGAGACATCTGAGAAGCCAGAACAACCGGAATGGACAATCTACACCGATGGATCCAGAAAGGGGTCCGACCAGTCGGCATACTGGGGATTTATTCTGAAGCAGGATGCCAGAGAGAAATGCCGTCAGAAAGGAAAAGCTCCCGGTAGTGCTCAAGCCGGAGAAGTAACGGCAGTACTGGAAGGATTGCTGGAGCTGGTGAAAAGGAAAATCAAGAGTGCCAGGTTAGTAACTGACAGTTACTACTGTGCTCAGGCCCTTAGAGAGGACTTGGCCATTTGGGAAGAAAATGGTTTCGAGACTGCAAAGGGCAAGCCCGTGGCACACAAAGATTTGTGGAAAAAGATTGCTGAGCTAAAAATGCAGTTGGAGATAGAAGTTGAGCATCAAAGAGCACACACGCATGAGGGAGCTCATTGGCGTGGGAATGATGAAGTGGACTGTTATGTCCAACAAAGGAAGATCGTCTTTGTCGGTACCGAGAAGTGGGACAGTACTCCCAGAGGACGGGAGGTCCCAGAAGAGTACGTGGTCGAGGTCGTGCGGAGCGTGCATGAGGCCCTTGGACATGCAGGCGTGCGACCTACCCGTAAGGAGCTGGAGGAGCAAGATCTTTGGATCCCAGTGAAACAAGTCCAACGCGTGCTGAGGGACTGTGAAGTGTGTGGTCAATACAACGCAGGTCGCCGAGGGCAGCGGATGGAAGCTTTGTTCATCAAGAGCACAGTCCCATGGGGTTCAGTCTGCATGGACGTAGCAGAGCCAATGGGGACAACAGGAAAGAGAGGTGAGAAGTACCTCTTGGTGCTGATGGACACAGTGACAACTGCTAGAAGAGCAGGTCTTCCCCTGCAGAGGAACTCCGTTCACATCACAGAAAGCAGGGAGGCGAAGACACTTCTCCTTTTTGCTTAGAGAAGGAAAAGGGAAGTTGCAGCTTGAAGTGTCACTGAAAACAGGGCAGAGAGTTTGGATTAAAGCTCAAGATCGGCCTGCAACTACGGTGATCAAGCTGAGATTCAACGCCCAAGATTTTGTAAAGTAAGTACTGAACTTCAACACAGTACTACTGATGAAGAAAGGGGTCCATGAGGAAGCAGTGCTCAAGCCAGTTCTTAGCTACAGCGAACCAGAACATTACAAGAAGATGGCCAGAGAATCAAGCACCATGCCATCCTACAGTAGACTGGTCACTATTACAGGAAGGTTGCCGTTCAAAGAACAACTTCAAGGCTTTGGACTGGGAGGGCCGTGAAGAAATTGGATTATGCTAAAGAAGAACTCCTGTCACAACCTGATGGATTAAAATGGAAAAGGATCATGATTACGGATAAAGCGTCATGATGCTTATGCTTTTTGCTTTGCTCTGCTGAACAGCCAGAATTTGATTTTTTTTTTTTTTTGAGGCCTTCTGTCTCAGCCCATCTTCCCTAAAGAACCATTCCACATCCTGAAGAACCGACAGTTCATCCAGCGAAGGTTCCTGTAGAAGAATCAGAGCGATCCAAGTTTTCTTCGACATTCATCACCTCATGGGGGAAATCAAAACTCCAAAGAGGGGGTGTCAAGAGAAGTGGAGTTTTGATGACTACACTGAGCCCTCTGTGAAAACTGAGGATGAAGAATCTGCATCTTCACATCCCAGACGAACCTCTTCTCTTTCTAGTGGATGAGGACGGCGAACTGCAGGAGGGTGATGGACTCCCAGCATGTGAAAGGTCTGACCTCGTGGAGGGGGTGTCAAGAAAATCCGAGCTCATCCCACTTCCCCATGCTAGAGATTTTAGTTTAACAGTAATAATAAAGTTATCTTTAAAATGAATCACTCAAGTGATATCAAGGCCCAACAGTAGACTTAAGTGTCAATAAAATAAATCTGGTTGTGTGTGTTGTTTTTGTCTCATGCAAACTTTGCTTTAATTCTACTTTTTTCTATCTAATCATAAGAAATCATAGTCAGTCAGAGAGAGTCATTAAACAGGAAAAGCAGGTTTCCTGGAAAAAGAGGAAGTTTCCAGCCTGCAGATTTATAAAAATAGCTGAGACTATTTTAAAGCATGAAAGTTTTAAAAAATTAAATCTAAACATTATTAGTAATTGGATAAGATTCAAAGTAAAATACTTATATGAATATTGGTTTACTTGTAATAATACACTTATATTTGTGGGAACTACAAGAAAAACAAGTAACTGTAACTTTAGTAGTAAATAATTAGAATCATGTATTATTCTTGGTTTCTTTTCAGAAAAACATCTGTAATAACTCACATTAAGATTATAATAAGAATAATTAATAAGTTATGGTTATAAAATCATAAATGAATGATAGATCAGAGAAGCTGAAGAAAATAAATGTGATATAAGTTATGGTTATAAAATTATAAATGAATGCTAAATCAGAGAAGCTAAAGAAAATAAATGTGATATAAATGTGATTTTGACATTAAACTTGAAATGGTGTAAAAAGGTGTAACTGCAATTAAACATCACTGATATGTTGGAGGTGGAGAGTAGGTGAAAGGTTGTGCAGGCAAGGGACACAGGAGGTTGAGCAACCCTGAGACATTGGCACAGACATCAGGAAATGTCTGTAAGACAGTGATGGATATGAGATCATCTGTCTAAGCAGACAGCAGGCGCACCAGGGGGGTGGATAAACCCTATAAAAGGTGGGTGCAAAAGAGGAACCTTTCGTTGGATCCTCCGGGCAGCTTCGAGCCAAGATCGAGATGGACAAAGAACTCTGCAGCTGAAGAAGAGCCGGGGCCACGGAGCCGGAGACTGTCCTGCACATGGAGACCAACCCGTCTGGCCCACAACCTGTGGCTTCGAATCGCACTTCTCTCATCGGCTGGGTTCTGACCCCAAAGACAAAGATGAAGACAAAGACAAGGAAGAAGAACTAGTGCCTTTTTTCCTGCCAGCACCAAGTCCTGTGTGACCTCAGCATCCATGCGGAGAAGAAGCTCATCGGACCTGCGGAGATCCTGGCCTTCGCCGATCAACATCTTCCTCCTGCTGCCACACCTTCTTCATCATCAAGCCAGGTCTGGGGTTCGAAACGCCAAACTCCGTCCGTCTCTCTCAAAGGTTCCCTTTTTTAGTTCTCAGTGTCAGCAGTAGGGAAAGATAGACTAGATGATTGATTTTACTTATTTGATTATTTCTGCTACTGAATTAAGCTGTACTGACCCTTGCAAAAATGCCTTACTAATAAAATATTTAGCATAAAGAAAATCTAAAAGATGTTGTGGACATTCAGTTAATGAGTCACCTTAAAGTTCTTTGATGGTTGTAAAATAGCTGTGATGTTTGATTCTGGAGAGGAAGAGGTGGAAAATGTTTTTAGGTTGCTGGTAGCCCATATTTAAAACCTCATCCTTGGGACTCGCCCGAGTCACTAAAACCTACCTGGTTCAATAACAAATGCAAGTTGTAAAATAGAGAACGAGCGACCGTTAACAGGTGTGCTCTGTGAAACTAGTTGGCTGTAGGCTGCTCAGTCTGGCTAATTCACAGGGGGAAGAAGGGTGGGACACCTGGATGTAGGCCGTCAGATAACCAGGCGAATCGTTTCTCGAAACCAGCTTAAACAGAGTTTACTTCAGTTCTGGACAGGGTAAATCCCAGCAGATTTAGGAAACTCAACGGACCCGTTAGACGGAGAGCTGGTAGCACATCTCCCCTCTCAGAAGAGGAAGTACGAGAGTGAGAGAGTAGAGACAGAAAGGAGGGGGGGGGGGGGTGTTGCGCAACAACAAGGTCCAAAAATTACAAGGGAGCAGGGTTTTAGGTAGTGAAGGCACAATGGCAGCCGAACTTCTTCTTTTGCATGAATTGTTGAAATTTTTCCAGGGGGATCTTTAACAGGCAATGAACAAAAAAAATTTCTCCAAAGATGCTGCTGCCATTTTTAGCTTTTAATATTAGATGTTTAGGTGATGTTTACTTATGGTAAAAAAACAAAAAAAACAATTCACCCCTGGAGTTATGATGTGTATATGTATTTAAATTAGCTACAGTCTGAGAATGTTTCTGAAAGATAAGAATATATCAAACAGGAGGAAAACAAGAGGTGAAGCACAAACCTAGATGAAAACTGGAATGGCAGAGTAAAATTGAAAAGCCAGTGGTTCCACACTCTTTTCATCTCTACTCTTTCAGACTTATAATTATTTCCGAGTTTGTGGTTAGTTACCTGACTCGCCTAAGGTTGCATTTGACCTTAAGCAGAATTTGATATAGTTTTGGGTTGTTTCCTTAGTTTTCAGATAAACGTCTCCAATAGGATTACCAAAACTATTTTATTTACTAAATCCTAATGATAAAGTACATTTTCATTTATGTTTTTCTAACTTTCTATAAACTGAAAAGTTTCCAATAATTTCCTTAGTATTTGATAGAGTAGGTCCAACATTTTGAAGACCTTTGAAAACAATTTGCTCCTGCTGCATTTGCAAACTGAAATCTGTTTCTTTATGTTGATTTTTGAAGTTTTGAAGTTCCTTGCTAAGTGGCCTTTCAGTCCTGGTTGATCCATGACTCAATGCGGAAAATGATACATTCATTTCAGTCCCAGATTGCATTTTAAAAGTTATTTTGCCGTTTTATGCATTTAATATACACATTTCACACCAAAACACATTTACTTCTGGGATCCATTTCGTTTGTATGATGGTTGGGCACTTCTGTGCTTTTTTATTGGACATTACTGTTTGAAAAAGTAGGCAAGTAGCAGAGAAACCCCCTGTCCTCATAAGACATTCAGCTCTAACTGCAATAAAAAAGTGTTTCTACTTATTAAGTGTTTTTCAAGAAAACACCTTTAATAAAAAGGAAAACATTATTTTTCTTCCTTTTGCATCAACTTCAATGTTACGCACTACAATCAAATAACGCACCAAAAAAACCGAATGTACGTGGCTGCAATACGTCAAAACATGATAAAGATCATGGCTCATGGATACTTTCTTGAGGTAACGTACAGTAGATGAAGACCCATATGTAAAAAAGTTAACAAATGCTTTTTTGTTTTATGAAAATGAAGGCTGCTTTTGTTTATTTTAGATATTTTTAAAGCTCCCCACGCAATGGAGTTTCATAGCCACGTTAGAGCTTTAGAACATGAAATGCCCCGTTGACTTGACTGGTTTGTCCCTGAATCTCCCTGCTGAAAGCAGTTACTCAGCCCTTAAAACAGTCCATTACAGAGCAGCACCACACTGAGTTGCCAAACCTCAGTGACCACCTCTTAGTGGTTGCCATATTTACAAAAAGGGGGACTGCAGAGATCATTCCAATTATCAGGATATCACACTGCACAGCCTACCTTCGAAGGCCTACATGGGGTAGCTGAAAGGGAAACTTTTGCTGGGTTTTATACTATGTTCTTTTTTTTTTTTTTTGGAGGATCGTTGTAGGTGGCGTTCTAGCTCTGCTGCACCCAACCAACAGTTGGAGCAGAAACGGGTGTAAAACTTGTAGCCAAAAGAACAAAATGGGATCCAATTATATTGAATAATGGGGGGAAAAAAGTCATCTGTATTTATCATTATGGATGTTGTACAAATTCACATGAACTAACTCAGAGTTCAGTTCAGACTGGTTAAAAATGAGTTGATTCATTTTCATCGTTCACCGCTTAAACGCTCTAAATTCTAATTTACTCTCCAAATTTACACTATGCCACATTTTCACATTTTTCAAAATCTTCCCAAAAAACTTAAATACAGTTCTGGAAAGAATGAGGAGCCCACTGCACTGAACCCCAGTGAAAACCTCATACATAGTTATTCCACCAAATATTGATTTCTGAACTCTTCCTGAGTTTGTTTTAACTAATGTTAAATGTTGTTGTTTCTAAATGAATATGAACTTGTTTTCTTAAATTTTTGTTTATTTTGCATTATTTGAGTTCTGAAAGCGCTGCATCTTTTTCGTTATTTTGACCATTTCTCATTTTCTGCAGATAAATACTAAATATTTGCTTGGAATTTCTACGACATGTTGTCAGTAGTTCGTAGAATTAAAGAACGATGTTGATATTACTGAAACATAAAAGTAAAATCAGAGAAGCTGATCATTTTTAAGTGGCCTCTTAATTTGTTCCAGAGCTGTATGTGCAGCAATGCAACAAGTCAAGCATCATTTACAAATTGTAATTCCATCGTCAGACAGCCCCTGCCAGCCAATTTAAAGCTGTTTGAGTTCTTACTGTTCTTTGTACTCACGTTCTGTGGAAACCATGTTTCTCCTCTTACTAATTTATCTCTGTCATATTTTGAGCTATTTGATAATCAAGCTTATTTTAATATCGCACAAGAACAAAATTTAACAGCAGATTTTAACTGGTAGTTTAATTCATAAAAGGGAAAATAGTATTTAAATCAACCTGACTCCATGTAAAAAAATAAAATAAATTGCTGCCCTTCTGAGGTCATCAATTAAATCTGATCAATTTCAATGGCTGAGCTCATTCTTCAACGCAGCTGCAGAAAAACAAAATAAAGGATCACAAAAACACAACTCATTAGTAGAGCTCAAAAATATTGAATATTATGCAACGGTGCGATATTTCTCGGCAGTCATCTCAGAAAGTGAAACTTGTATATTGTACAGAATCATTACACATAGATGTATAAGACTAAATCTCTTTTCTTGTAATTTTGATGACAATGGCTTACACATGACGAAAACCAAGAATTCGGCTTGTCAGAAAATTAGAAGCGACTGTGAGAAAAATTCTTGGTGTCACATCCTAATCAGCCAAGTTTAGGAAGGCGGTCATCAACATCCTTACCAAGTAGTGTACGCCACAGGAGGTCATCACTGAAGAAGACGACTTTTCACAAAGATCAGGACTTGTTAAATGTTACCTGATTTCAAAGGTTTATCACTGCAGAGTAAAACAGAGTAAAAAAGTAAAACATTTTCAGCTTGATGATGACACTTACCTGTTCAACTTGTTGAATGTTAAATAAATTGATGGGTAAAACAGATTATGACAGATATATGTAAATATAAATGATGACTGAATATTTTGACTAGATAGACGGATAGTACTTTTATGTGAATATTCAAGTCTCCAATTACTACATCTTGCTGGTGTGACGTCTGAGTGTCCTCACTCTTAACGATCTCTTCTCTGCTCTTCCCGTCTCACTTTACATTTGCAAACGTAATGGGATTTTCAAGCAGAAATTTGTGTCAGCAGCTCCTCTCTGCACTGAAAGCATATGAGATGTTTTGCTCAGACCATACCATGCTGCTTTGAGAAGCACGAATGTCTCTCAGAATGACATCGAAATCTAAATCCTCGCCAGAGTGTTTCCATTGAGGAAAATTGGTAAATCGCTACTGTGGCTTAACAAATTTCACAAAAGATTTGAAAGATATGAAGTGATTCTGGCACTTTCATTTACAATACAGTTTTCTTATGTTTCAGCTGTGTTGTTTGTCTTTGGAAAAGGTTGAATCCCTTCCGCTATTTACCGCCAAAGTCGCTCTGTAGATTTTTTTTTCTTTTTCTTCTATGCGGTCCTTCACTTCCCCAGGAGGGCTTATCTGCTTGCTTATTTTCAACAATAAAGCACAACACACGCAGGATTTAATGCATGCGGATGTTTGTTCTGGTAAACATTGCACAAGCCAGGAAGAGGTACATTCATACATCTCTGTTTGTAGGACTTTTGGCATGCTGTGCACTCTTCGCTGTCATTGACAATTTCTCCAATTCCTTTTCTTCCATTTTCAAAGTCCAATATTCGTTTCGCTCTTGGTTTAAAAAAAAAAAAACCCCACAGGGGTTCTGTTTTGTGCTGTAAAGCTTCTTTGAAGTTTGATCAGTTTGTGTTAGTTGCATGAGAATTTGGCAGGAGCCAAGATTACTAAACTGGAACATTTGATCTTTTTCATCTGTCTCGTCTGTTAGAACAAAATTTTACTGAGCTAATTCTTAACTATATGCTCTAGAAGTAAGCAATGCTTACAGCTGAATTAATGTTTCATGGCATATTCTTCGCGCATTGTATCAAAGCCAATTCGGAGCGGCTAAACATGACAGTGCACCATCACAACAACGTCAACACTCATTTGTTACAAATCCTCTTAATGTGTTTAGCAACTGGCCGCGTGCCGTGTGTAGTAGGTATTACCTACTGCTGTCTTCTACGTTTGAAATTCACAAATCATTGATACGCTGCAGACTTAATCTAGACTCTCCATTTTTACTGCAATTTGCAAGTGTTCTTGAGATAAAAGGAAGGGAAATCCTAGCCTGTGGTGTTATGCAACAGCCTCATACAAACATTGAATGTCAGCCATATGTAGAGTTTATTATAGCTTAATCTCAACCTTTTGCTTACTATCATAATACTTAGCTGTCTGTCACCGTTTTATAATTTTAGATAAACCAGTTTCCGTTTTACTACATCTTACATGCCATTTGTTAGGACCAAATTATTTTCTTGTGTAAAATAACGTTAAACTAGCACAACTGAAAGAAAGTGAGAGTGGTATTGTGTTGTAGGTTATGTAATGTTAGAAAAGAAAACTTTCGGTTTTTTCCTCCTGCGGTGCCTCGGACGTCACTTGAAATACCAGTGATGCTAAAGGTGTCATAAAGTCTCCATTACGAGCATCACAATGGAGGGGGACAAAGTGAAGCACAGACACTTTAATAATACGACAAATGGAACATTGTTTGCACTTTGGAAACTTTTTTTTTTCTCTTTATGGGTTTGAGCAGTTAAAATAAAATAAAAAAAAAAACACAAACGAACATAAAAATCTTATATGAACTTCATTTTATTAAAAAATGCTATGTACAATTATTTTACTGTAATCACATTGGAATCTATTATAAATGTTGTATGTATCAATTCTTTGTGCAAAGACCTGTAAGTTATTATTTATTTTTATTAAGCTCTGCTCCTCTCCACCATATATTTGTTTACCCTACCGTCATCCATGATATTTTTGAACTTGATGACAAGACAGTGTTGGTCTTTCTTTCAACAGTTCTACTGAAAGAGCTGTCTTTCCTCCCATATCCTCCATCTCCACTGCTTTTTCATGTTATTTGGTCCAAGCTAATTCTGTTTAACCTTCTCTATTTTTGTTCTTTTTCTTTCTTCAACTCCAGCTTGAACACACAGGACAACATTTAAGTGCATGCTGCCAGGAAATATTCTGACAAGTAGCTTCAAGAGGCAAAAATGGTTCTGTTTTGTTTTGCTTTTGTGTTTTTTTTCTTTAAATCTTTCTAAAAATAGAATGTTCTCCTCTATCACTGAGTAATAGTACCAGTAGTAATAATACAGACAATTCAAGGTTCAGTACCTGCCTATGTTATCAAGTTAGTGCTGTTCAGCACATTAGGGGTTAATGCGCTGAACAGCATCTGGACATGGTGAAAACGGCTTGATGAGGTTCATCAGAATCAGAATGGAGAGGAAAAAAGGGGATTTAAGTGACTTTGGAAGTTGTGTAGTTGTTATTGACGGCCAGAAGATGATCTGAATAGAGAAAATATATATGAAGCTGCAGTTATGTGGATGAAAAAGGCTACGCTAGCGTCAGAGGAGAATGGACAAGCTGGTTGGCTATTACAGCAACTCAAATTACCACTAATGACAACCTAGGTCTGCACTTTACTATCTCTAATGACATGTCATGTCTTGAAGTAGATTAGCTTAAGCAAGATGGGACCATTTCTAAAAAAAAAAAAGAAAAAAAGAAGTCCTCACCCTTTATATTCAGTTAAGGTTAACTTTGCACTGGCTTGCAAAGTATGTCATATGTGTTTATACCGTCTACTAATTACATCCAGAAATACAAACAGCAACCCCCCCAGTAAATTCATAAAAACAATCACTAGCTATTTTGTTTGTAACCGTCAGCACACATTCGTCCGGCCGTATGCTTCAAAATAGCCACACCAGGGCTACAAAGATCAAAGCCTGTGAACAAAATGAATCGATCGCCAAAGTCTGTAACTAAAAAATAAATAAATAAAAAAAGAAAGCTACTCTTTTAGTCATTCCCCTCCCTGACTCACACAGACACATGCAAACGTGGACACCCACACACGGAAATACACACATCTCCCATACCACCACAGTCGAGTGGTTTGGCAGAGCGACAGCTGCGGCAGTCGTGTGGAGCTTTCTGCTGTTCTCTGTGCATTCACCTTTCACCTCCTGCCATTTTAGCCTCAGTGATTCCATTAGTGCACCTGAATACAGATGCCGATTTGAGATCCCTGTTTTTCTTCCCTAACCTGCTACATGGAGACGGCTAAGCTTCGATTAAAGTAGAGAAAATATAGCAGTTATGAGAGCGGGAAACATGACAACGGCCAAAACAAACATTGCAACAGCAAGAATAAGGCGTGTCGTCGTTTGCTGCTTCGCCATCAAATTAGATTTTTGTCCGTTTTGCCTCGTGTCGCTCTGTTTTCACCTTTGTTCTTCCACCTCCACCTTGTGTTTGTGTTGTGTCTTCCATTTCAGTTTAGTTTTTTTCATATATTGGCCCAGAGCTCTTTCTGTCTTGGTGTCCTCTTCCGATACATCTGACAGCATTACGACTGATGAGAAGAGCAACATTTCTTAATGACCACACCTTTAATGTACTGGAGAAATATTGAAAATGAAAACAAATACCATGCTTAGAAATTAATACCTACTAAACTCAGTGGAGGCGTTGTACAATTTACAAGCGCTTGTTAATTGCTCATTTCTGTCACAGAAATACAATATTTTCCCAGACTAGCTACTTAGGACAGCTCTACGATGGCTATGGAAGTCAAATAAGGATATTTCTACTATAATTCTCAAGCTGTTATCTCAAGATAATGTAAAAAAAAAAAAAAAATCTATATTCTTTATTTGGCAAGCAGGCTTGTGAAAAAGGGCTTGCTTTGCTTTTTGAATTTATTACTACTACCCGACGTGTACCCGAGTCTTAATAATGGTGTGTCTACTTAAACCCCCGACTCCAAATCAGAACTTTACAGTCAATTGTAAACTGTAACAAATACATTTAAATCACAAAGTGACAGTGTGAACTGAAGCTACCAACCCACCTGTTGAGCCTAAAACATGATTATGGTACCAAAAGCTGTGTTTATTTAAAATTTGTTCTATGGAGTTTGGTTGTTCAAGGCTTTTATGTGCAAGGAGATGCACTTTAAACCCTAATTCAGACTTCTATCAGGACATTTAACAGAGATAAAAAAGTTCACTACAGAAATAAATGATTTCCTCACCAACAGCAAACATCACTCTCATCATATTTTTCAGCTGGAGGCTAGAAAAAAAAAGTTTTCAATCTGGAAAAAATAATTGATCTGCAATGGAAAATTTAACAATGTGTTTCTCGCGCTTCTTTTGCTTTAGATTTTCTGGACAGCAGTGTCATAAGGCTGGTCATCTGGCCACACACAGGCATAACTCTACAGTGTTGTAACACAGCAGGATAGAGACCAATATTTTCGCAGCCAAGAACTTATCAGTATCAAAGCTTTACATCAAAGAAAATCAGAAACATTTTCCATTTAAGCACTTGAGAGTCAGTGTTTCACAACACACCGCACAGAGTGATGGGAAAAAATCAGAGCTGTAAATTCATCAAAAACAATTTAAATCTATATACAGTATAGTCAAGGCAAGACACATCAGTAGTTCCTGAGCAAATGTAAACCTGAACTTTTGAAGGGTACAATTGTGCAAATTGTAACTGTTCATTTTAATCTTTTTTTAAAATAAGTTATGGGTTTATAAATATGAATACAAATGTCTTGATTTCTAGAAAGTAGTATTCTCTCTACGTTTTGTTTATTTTGATTTGTCCATGACATTTTAGAGTTGAAGTAGAGATGGTTGTTGATGAAAATGGAAAATGAATCTTTTATTGCCAGATTATTTAGTTTACAACATGTTTTTTTTAAAGCGCTATCATCGAACTGTCATTATGTGTCACAATTGTGACAAACTTGTATAAGTGCAAAAAGAAAAAGGTTAAATACCAATTACAACAAAGGAGCGAACTACTCAAAGCAAGTGTGTTATTTTGTAAATAAAAAATGTACATCATTAATTATTTAAAAATAAAGACAGTAGATGCATTTGGAAACGAATTTGGCCTCCACACCAGGTAGCTTTTCCCCTGAAAACATTTCTCTTTCTCTTCATCGTCTAAAATACTCAATCAATACCCGATAAATCAATAAGGAAATATTTAATATACAAACATATAAATGATAACTATTTCCATGGCAAATATTGTGCACGCATTTGGATTCTGTGTATAGGAATGCTTTCATCCTTGGACTCCCTCCTTCCCGTCCCTTCTCCATCTCTCCCTCTTTTGGTCTGTTTCCCAGAAATAAATGATTGGTATTCCTCCTTACATCCTCACCAACAGCAAACATCACTCTCATCAAAGACTTTCGTCTTTGATCAGGCCTTCAAAGAAATGTGTCATCAAAGTCTTTCAGGTTAGGTATGAACTGAGTGAGGTGAGGGGGATTGTGGTTGGGGTAAAGGGGGGGATTGCTGCTCACACCTCTAGCTTGTGACAGAAAAGCAAGCGGTAACAGGTTGCTGATTACTCATTACAGTTTGGGAACGATTTTCTACAAATTAGCCGGTGGGAACAGCAATGACAAGATGAAGCAGTGATTTAGGGTCAAAGCACAAAAGAAGAGGCCCGGTTCCAGTCCGGCAACGTCACCGTTAGGCTGAGATGTTCGCAAGTCATGTTTTCCACCCAAAGTCTTAAATCTTTAAGAGGCAAGACCAGGCAGACTTCAAGTTTTTTGCATCGGTTGAGGCTTAGTTTTGTAAGCCTCAGCCTAAACTGAACAAAGACTGCGGCTCTCTATAAAACAGAATTGTTGAAAAATCTCATTTTGCAAATTTACATTGTAATACAGCTTTACGCAATTCAGTGTAAAGCTGACTACTTTACACTGAATTGTGCAATCACATGTTCATTGTTGTCCTGTAAAAAGATATAATAAAATATTTACAGGAATATATTTTTGACATTTTATAGTGTTTTGCAGTTCTAAAACAGCAGATTTGATTAGCTAAATTACCTTTCTCTTAGCTCTCAAGAGGCATATGAAGGACCCATCCATTTGCTTCAGGTGTATGGACCAGGGTCAGATCTAAAACACACATGCCCATGGCCAGACATCGAGCGCTACTGTGCTGCAACTTTTAAAAGCGTCCCTTCTCCAATATACCCGAAGTCGAGCACCTTCAATCTGGAACACAAAGGACGCCAGCCCTTGATTACTGACTTTGGACAGAGATGGTGTAAGTTAAGCCTGAAGTCTGTTTTTGTTTTACGTGACTTTAACCTAACTTGCAGATTAAACTCTCCATCTCTAGTAAATGGTAAAACCAAAACAAACTGAAGAATCGTATGGCAAAGAAAGCTGTTTGCTTCAGGAGGGGGCACATTTAGCACAAACAAAGCTAGATGTTGTCTCCAGATATTAAACTGTACCATGCGGAGAGGATGGTGGGGGGTAGAAGGGGAAACAGAGAAAGTTTAGATTTTGACAACAACAGAAGCCAGTGAAGAGAAATGATTCTCAAAGACAAATGCCTGTATCACTAAGTGACGCCCTCCACGGCTTTGCTCTCTTTAAAAGAGACAAATTCTCATGTAATGTATCCATAGCAGCACATTGCATTATTCCTGTTCCCTGGTGCTGAAATATGAGCCCAATGTCACCTAAGGCTGCCAAGCTAACCGTTTGCCTAATATAGGAAGGAGCGACGAAGCAAAAGAGAGAGAACGGGAGCACTAAATGGCCTGATGGAACGAGAGTAAGAGAGCGATAGAGGCTCCCACAGAATAGTGCCATCTGCATGTGAATGAGTCTCACCCGGAGAGATCTCTTTTGGAGAAATTAATGATCTCAGGAAAGCAGACTGTGTGCTGCATGGAGGAAGGAGTCTCTTGTCAACTGGGCTTTCTTTCTCCTTTGCTCTTTGTACTCTGGCAGATATTAAACGTCTGCGGGTCTCCTCTGGCAATCCTGTGCATGTCCGCTTGTTTAAATATCATTATTTCAGCGGGAAAAGGAAGCTTTTCGTGGGAAAGGTTCATAATCAGAGAACAAGAAGGGGGAGATTATATTAAAAACGAGGAATGTGTCCTCAGCAGGGAGCATTTATTGGATAAATAGAGGGAGAGAGAGAGAGAGGCAGGTCTCGATAGCAGTGCCAACCACCTTAGGTTTCTGTTTCTGAATGGGAAGATGTGAGAATTCACAAAGGATTGAACAGACTAATAAAGAATAATCAGCTTTGCATGGTGGAAACCTATACTTCTTGTCATGTCTCTCATCATTTCTTCTATAGAAAAGTCAAATCTCTACGTGGCAGGGCTGTTGAAATGCTAATGGAAGGTAATTTTATCTATATAGCAGATTTTCAGCAACAAGGCAATTCAAAGTACTTTACATGAATTAGAATGAAATACAAACAAAACAACAAATCAAAGGAAAGAGGGAAAGAAGAAGAAAGAAGACAAAAAGCATAAGCCCATGTTTAATATAGAGACGGGGCCCGACGAATACCCGTTGCAAAAAAGGACGACGGAGTCCTGCGAGAACAGGCGCTTAAATTCCGTGACAAAATCATAAAGATGGGGAACGGGATAAAAAATGCATTACATGCAGGGTCAAAAGATGCAATAAGATCATGGGTAACTAAACATTACATAGGATTGGGGACTGGAAAAATGGCGAGTGACTGAGGGTCACTGCGCGCACAGAAAACCCTGTCAATTCTAGACTCTAACAGGTAAAAATATTGCACGAAATCCGTGGAGGACGGCGGAGTCCTCGCGCAAAATTCCGTGGTTAGGTGGACGGAGCCTGGTGCCTTCCTGTTCAGGGAGACGGGGCCCGACGAATACCCGTTGAAAAAAAGGACGACGGAGTCCTGCGAGAACAGGCGCTTAAATTCCGTGACAAAATTGTATTTGAAATGTAATCAATTACAAATTTATGGATGGAACTTGACTTAATGCTTTGTTTTGATTATTGATTCTATATTGCATTGTGTTTCTGTGTTTGTAATGATGTAAAGCACTTTGAAATGTCTTGCTGCTGAAATGTGCTATACAAATAAAATTTGATTGATTGATTGATTGATTTAAGGATAAGTAGTCTGTGATTTAAAAACTGGTCGGGGTTTCTCTGGATTCTTGTTCTGTTAATGTTGATCTAAGGTATCGAGTAGTTTCTCTACATAAACTAATAGGAGTTTCTCTGGATTCAAAATTTGTTCTAATTCCTGAATATATAAGGAAGGGTTCCTAAACTAAAACTAAGCTTACATTATTTCAGATACAAATATACAAAAAAAAAGATTCTGCTGTCTTCAGGAATGCTGTAATTTTATCTAATTTGTGCCGCATATAACTCGCTGATAAGACTTCAGTTATTGTCCCTGTTAATGGTGTTGAAAAAGCTTTACCAGCTCTTCATCTATTATTGCACTGTCATAAACTCTAGTATAAAATTAAGAACAATTTAACCGTTTTCAAGTACATTTGGGGGACGGGGGGACGAAAAGTGGAACAATAAGTTCCACTTTTCAGGAACTTATCGTTTTGATGAAATCCCTGTGGGCACGATATAGATTACGTACTGACCAAAAAGTGCGGTCGGCAAATAATCTGTATCTTTCTTGGTCCGGCTGTATCTAACCCTTATCTAAAAGTAATTATTGAAACTTTAAAGGTTTCAAGAAGAGCACATTTATTGTAGAGTATGTCTGACCTCCAACACATCCCTTACTCTCAGATCCTTTGTAATCTCATTTATTACACCAGAGATTTGTAGGGAATTGCTCCCTGTTTTAGCTAGCTGGCTGACAGAGGCGAAGCCACCCTGACAGTAACTCTTACAGTTTAGCGCTCACATTTGGCTGTTTACAAAGTCTAATAAGTGTGTCCCCCCGTGGTAGGCCATGCAGCTGCGGAGGAGAAGATTGCATTTTAGCTCCATTGTGAGGGTTGTGGTCCCCTCATCAGATCTGACAGGCGGTATGACAAGCCCTATCTGCTCGCTTGCTGATAAGTGCAGCTTGAGCTGCGCTCAGGTCTGCCTCAATCCAATCATATGACAGTCCCAGTGAATGGCTTCACTCACTGCTACGGGGCAGGGCCATCCTGGATCGGTTGCTAACATTCTGACGACAATCCAAGATGTGTGTGGAAATGAAAATGCTAGCTGTGCAGAATTTTCAAATGCTGTGTTAGGTAATCTTCAGTGGCTGAAGGTCAGCAAAAGTTGATTTTCAATGTTCTTCGGTTATCTGTATGTGTGTGTGCAGTGTGTGTTAGGGGAGACTTCCTCTTAAAGAAAAAACAACAACATAGAATCCCAGCTTTATTTTGCTATAGTTGCACTATAGGCAGATTGCAGCAACTATAGACGCCATCATGTGTAGGTTGTGTTAACAAGCTTTATATCCGGTGGTTGTTGTGCATATTCCACATCCAGAAAAGTCGGCCTTCTTCCTGAGTGCTGGTAAGATAAAATAATGGATGAATGGATTTTGGGACTCATTTGCTGCAATGCAGGTGTTGCTCTGGTCTCTCATGGAGAAGGAATAGCTGAGCTAAAAAGAACAGACCCTGAATTACTGATGTACTGATTGCTTTTCCAACCTTCAGAGATATTGAGATATTGATCTGGATGGAAGGAAAAAGATACATATATACAAGTGGCTGAAATAAACTTTACTATAACATTATAAATCCCTTCTGGCCCTGGAATCCCCCAGAATGAGATGACGTGCGTCCCAGAGGAAAAGACTTTTCTGGGTTAACCTGTTAACCCTCCAGTTCACAAACTGTGACATTTGGACAATTTCCTTTCTTTACATCTTGTTACTTTAATCGTGTGTATTCTTGTCTTTCCCAGTTTGTGGAATAATGGACGTCTTTGTAAATAATACACTGCCTCAAGTGTATTTCTATACTGAGGCTGCAGTTAATTTTGCACAAAAGAAAACCTTATTCGTGTATTTGTTATTTCAAAAATATTCCTATGTGAAATTATGCTACTACCAAAAGGAAAAACTATTTCCATCTCATCACAGGCCCAACACAAATGCAAATAAGGCCTTTTGCTTGGCTAATTTAGAAGCAATTAAAATGATTATTTTTGAGATAATCAAAGCATGCAGGCCAGAGGGTGGCAGGGCTACCTGAACAAGTCTTCAGTTTCAGCTTCAGTCCCTCCCTCCCCCTTTTCAAGTAACTTTGTAAATGTTACCCTCAGTGAAAAATTAGTGTGTTAATTGTAGTGCTAACAAGCATTTTTTTAAAAGAAACATAATTTGTGACGTCTCCCACAAAAAGTCCAGAGTATTAAAAAAAATTGTCAAATGTTTTGATGTCAAACCCTCGCCAAACTGCAGCTTTCACTTTCCCTCTGATCCAATACAACTTCAAAGAGATTGCACTTTTCTAACTCTTGCGGAGACTTAATTCGAGCTGCCACTCCAACTTTCTACACGGTTACACACATTCAGGAGTTGCCTGCATACAAATATTCCCAATTCAAAACACCGGGAGAGCTAAAGCACAGTCAGAAGGTGAGGTTACTTCCGCTGTCTCCTGTAGAGGACAATTACCTGGAACAGAGGGAACTGAGGCAACATCAAAACCAAAATAATTAAAAACATATTAAAAAAGAATGATCATAAAACTGCTCACTTTCTTTCTTGGGAGGGAAAAATAATGCTTCAAGGTGAACAGCATTTAGAGGGAATCTAGCAAATAAATAACAAACAAACTAGGCATTCTACTTGAGCAACATAAGCAGTTATGCAGTTATCTCCCCCTATTTGGGATTCTAATTAAATCTGAAGCATGTTAGCCAAGACAGCAGTTATCTTTACATTAATAAAAGGTGCATGTCTAATATCATGATGAATAAAAATACCCAGAACTCTGGGTATTTTTTTCAATTATTTGGGCATTAATGATGCTCACTTCACCCCTCCAGATTGTAAATTGTGAGTTTTTTTTTGTTACTTTTGGACTTACAGTGAACTTCCATGCCAATTACTATTCCTGCTAAAAATGTGTGGCTGGTTGTAAAATAAACTTTTCTGTTATTGGAGTGGCATGATCTTGCACAAGAAAGTTAATAAGAATTCAACTTTTAATTTAATTACAAGTGAAATCACGTGTGCCAAATGGCACTGTTTAAGTGTGCTGTCACATTGTTTTTCATCTTGTGCAAATGTAAAGAAAAGATTTTACAAGCTCTTAAGGTGAAAAAGCATCAAGTTCTTCTTGTGTTTGAGTCTTACTACCCAGGATAGTGTAGTACAATAGTGCATTTGGATTCATAGTGTACATCACATTTTCCTATGATGTCATCATATTATTTCAGGAATTTTTTCAAACTAAAAGATCCACTTACCATGTGGGAAGAGCGACCCAAAACTCTATAAATGTCCCTGAGTGGTTAAATAATTATTGGCTAAATTAGTCAAAGTAGATCATCCCATCACTTTCACTTTCATTTTCAAGCATTTAGCATGCTGATGTGAGTAAAGCTTCTGAATACTGTAGCATTAAATTATAAACATGCTATTTGTGTGTTATTTAGGCATATTTGCATCACAGTGACATCGATTCTGTAGCAGTGGTGCACATTTGATGCATATATGGTGTGTGTGAGCTGATGCACTACAAAGAAAGTGTTTTATCTGGTTATCAGATTGTATAGGAGACAATGTCAAATGGACTAAAAGGTGGACACTCAGCATTATTTTCATAAGGCATCATGTTTTTCTATGGTGTTGAAACAAATGGCCGATATACCATAGTAGGACAGGGGTACAACAATTTCAATTTATAGTTTATTGTTTTCAGGTTTATCAGACTGTCAGGAATCTTTAGATGAGTAGTTAGAAAAATTCTGATTTGCATGACTATAGATGGGGCAAAACAAAAGTCCAGTTCTCGACTGCCTTTAAAAATAAGAAAGACAAGGGAACTAGTTCAAGTTAATATTAACAGGTATGCTCAGCTACATTAGAGAAGGCTATTTTACATGAAAGTAACTAATCACAGAACATTTCTCATATCTATAATTGGAGCAATAATTAAAAACTCTACCGCATCTTCTACGAAAACAGATAAAGCTGGACAAGGGCTGAAGTTAATTCAGGCAGTGAGTTTTTTTATATTGGGGAAAAAAAAGAAAAACGCAGTCCAACAACATAGAACTTCAAAAAACATAGGCTTTTGAGGTTACTGGGTTTCAATATATCCATCTGACATTATCTACTTCATAATTAAATAAACTACATAAAAACCCCTTTTCTATCCAACATTGCAAACAAAGATGTATGGAAGAAACCTTAAATTTACTTTGATCTCAACTGGAACTGGATTCCTCTGTTGCTGAACAGCTCAAACTTTATCTTGGCTGACAAAACACAGAAAATATTAGCCTTATAAAAAATAGATGTATGTGAAAAATAAAATGATAAACAATATATAATGAAGGATGCATCATGCTGTTAGACGTTATATTAGAATGACTGGTGTCATGGCTGATTGAAACATCAGGATGTTTGATTAATGTCTCATGGACTTTGAAAATAAATTTGAAATTGATTGACATTTGGTTAAATTGCCTCAAGGTAAAATGTTAAACGTATCCCATAGCCATTTTAGACCACAAACTTATGTTCTCCAGAAAACTTGTCAGGTGAGGAGTACAGAAAAAAGCAGCATGAACTGTCAACGATTCATTCTTAGTGCATGTTCCTACTTTGTGAAATGCTTTTGGACAAAACTAAATGTTGTTAGAATTCAGGATTTATTTATCATGCCACATGATATTTCCAGGTAAACACAAAGGCTGAAACAAAATGTTTCTCACAAGCCAAAATAGTTCTGACTGGCAAAAGGGAGACGTACAAAATGTTAACATCAGGGGTGCAAAAAAATATTTCTTACTGTTATTTTAGTTTTGCAACTGAACAAATATTCTCAAATAAACAGTTTTCCCTTTAAGTCTACTTGACTAATAGATCTTTTTTTTTAAATAAATGCTTTATTTATTAGTGACTTTGTGTACATTTTAACAGGAGTACCCAAAACTGCAGATGGCATTTTATAGCAGCATTAACTTTACGAGGGTTTTACTGTAAACTGACAAAATTGGGATCTGACAAATCGTCGGGATGTGCCAGGACGGCAAAGAGACATTTCCGTGGGCAGCCCTCATAAAGCCTCAAGCTCTGTCAAAAGGAGATAAATTCATTTTCTATTGTTGTGGCCTCTTTGAGAAAGACATAACAACACTGCTTAATCGAAATGGATTCAATTTCAACAGCACTGCTGCTAAATAACATTTCAAGGAAAATAAAAATCTATAATGTTCAGCTTTCCATATGCTGCTAAAGTCGCTACAGGTTTCAAAACAAAATGTATTCTTGTAGAAAGTGCATTATTTCTATGCCAGTATGTGCAAAATCTACATTTAATCCAGGTGAAATACATATTGTGTTATATTGCTGGAAGTAGTACAATTGAATTAAGCAAGAAATTAATCAATAGGAATAACTTTACGCTCTTTTAAAGCAATGTGTGAGCGGGAGTCTTAAAACACAGGCGTTAATGATTAACAAGTCAAAGAAAGCAATGCTGAGGTAATATATGTGAAATTAGATTTTTAAAGGTTATTTGATAATATTAAATAGCAGTTGATAGTTAATGCATTCAATTCAAACGCGCAGAGAGATGGCTGGCTTGCACACTCAGAGAGAACATGTAAAGTGAGATAATTGGTTGAGACAGGGGTGAAAGAATTAGGAAGCGAATAACAGGTTTTGTGTTGTGAAAAGATTATTTTGTTTGTTTAAATGACTTTAAAGCCTAATCCCGACCAACCTGGGAACGAAGCATATTTAAGAACTGTGATTATTGGAGTTTTTTTTTCCATTACTTTGCCACTGTGTGTGTCTCCAGAGACCTGAAATTCTTCATCGGGCTTGTGTAAACATCTCAGTATATGCAGTGGAATTAAAGCAGAGATGTTTTATGTTCTTATCTTAAAGTACCTCAGTAACCATATGAGAATTAATTAAAATCTGTTGCTCCTCATCTGTCTGTTTGTTTCCCAAAGAGGCCAAACGATTACTGAAGTACAGCACCTTGAAAAACCCTTTGGACCCCATAAACCTTGTCACATTTTCATGGCTTATTCTGTGACAGACCTACGCTCGGTAGCAGTAGCAACACTTTACTTTATTTAAGACAGTGTTATTTGAACTTCCCCCTTTCGTGGGACAATAAAATTTCTTGCTCTGGCTCATTGTAGAGTTCTGGACCTGCTGGAACGTGGAGTCCCATCCTAGTCTCAATACTTTATCCATGACCTGTCTGGTGTGTTCGGTGGTCTCCATGATGCTGTTTGCTCACTACTATTCTCTAAAGCTCAAATTACACAAAGGTGGATTATTTTGCGAACTAGTTCTAGAGCCATCTTGTTGCACTGGATCATATAAAATATTTGTTTTGAAATTATAAAATAGTATGTGTCATTCCATACAATAAAATCCCCATAAAATACGTGAGAATCTGCAGTGTTGATGCAACAAAATGCTCAAGAAGTCAAGAATTGCGAAGGACCTGCTATTTTGCTTCTGTTTTCTAAGTTCAACTATTATGTCTCAATTTAAAGTATACAGTACAATGGTTTAACACGCTGAGCTCAGTTCATGTCGCTATGAGCGCGGTGCAGTTCTGGCTCAGTAATCCTCAGTTTGTTATGCTGACAATAGCGCTTCGTAGAGAACCGAGCCAAGTCCAATTAACAGGGCCTGCTACCATCCTCTGTTGAAAGGAGCCACATACTGGGCTTTCATTTGGGAATATAGCAGCAGAGATGTAATGTGCACCGACAAATGCTGTTTTTGACTTCCCCTCTATTTGGAGAGAAAGGGAGGTGACAGAAAAGAGAACTGGCAATTCCACTGTTGTTTCCCTCACGCCCAAATAAATCCCCCGTGTGCTGCAGTTATATGCGTTGGTCTAACATTGACGAGCTTTCTTTAACTTTGCAGACATTTGTTTTCATCCAAAAATACTTTAAAAGTCTAAACCAAAAAAAAAAGAGAAAGAAAGTAAAAGTAGTATAGATGAGGTTCCCTGGAATATTGTAGGGATAAACCTGTCAAACATTCCCAGCTTAAGACCCATTTATCAGGTCAAAAGAGACATCAAATTTTAACCACGGCTGTTTACTGTGTGGAGATGGATCCACGGACATGCAAGCTGGAAAGCAAAAAATTTTATACACTTCCAATCTGTGTTCACTCCCAGTGCATCAAATAATGCCATTTTCATCAGTACTTCACAGAAGTTGTCCTTTAGTGCTGGTGCCATGATGCACTGGCCGCAGAAGAAAATTGATAGAGGCACCAAAAGCTGTTCAGCGAGCAGACATTAAGAGGCTCTAGGGCTTTAGATGCTACAGTAAGTAATGGAGTCCCATTTTTAGGAACCTGTTTTTGTTCCGAGTTGCATGGAGTTTTAAAGCATAAAATAAATGTAGGAAATTTAGATGGTCAAAAGAACTTTATGATAAAATATGAACAACGTATTCAAATGTGTCTGTTTTAGATAATAACAAATATGTTGTCCAATAAACAGTTGCTTCTGTTAATATGATAAAGCTTTGAAACATAAATATGTCACAAATTGCATCTTGATGGCAGCATATGGGTAACATTCAGATAATCAGACAGGCCAGCTGCATCCTAGCAGCACAAAGCAGCGTTATCATAGTTCCTGTTTGGTAACTAGCTTAACTATTTACTTTCCCTACGGAGGTTAGAGGTCATTCCATGGCACATGCTGAAAAAGTTTATTCCTTAGATTTGCAGAAAAAATAAATCCCTACCATTTAACAAGATGTCCTGTTCATTCCTAGGACATGTCTTATAAGTGTGCTACACGTGCAAAGAGCTCCAAATATCACTCAAACTTAAAGTTGTCAGTTTTGGAGCCATGATTTCTTTCTGGTTGGTATTGTTTCATTCAAATATGTGAAGTCTGCCAGGTGATTGGCAGGTTTGGTCTCCATACAGTAGTTTTCTTGCTTTTCTGAACATCCTAAGCAATTTCCTATATTCTGAGAGTAATACAGTGGGTCAAAATATTCTACCAAGACAATAATCACAAGTACACATCAAAACCTAATGTGGTAAACCACAAACTGGGCTTTAGGAATGGCGTTGTCCTTGCCTGGTCATTGACTTCCAATGCGATTCCGCTCCATTCTTGACGTCCTTCGCTGCTCCTTCTGGGATTTATCCCACTGAGGTCAATTTCTCTGGTTGAATTTCAACTGGGTCAATCAGCAAACAAAAGAAAGAGTTCTGAATGACTGGCGCCGATTTTCTGTGCTGTTTCAGACAAGGGAGGAAGTAACTGAAGCCACTCAATCCATGTTGGACTACAAATGTTTAGCAATTAAAGTCGATGCAAGATGAATGCGCCAGACATTTTATTGCTGTGAAAGATGTTGTGACTGTACTGACTGGGTTGGCTACAAGCATGCACAATTTCCAGTAAGCTCCTTCGAGCTGGCGTCGCGGCCAAACGTTGGCGACTGGGTAAAATTTAAAACTTCAGAGTCCATATCTTCAGAAAGCAGTGATTTTGAAGATCCAGTCCCTCTGCATGAAACAAATCATATAACAAGTGACTTGTTTTTACAAGGCTAGCTTTGAACTCAACCCAGATAAAAATTGGCCAACTAATGAAATAAAAGGTTTGAATGAACCTTATTT
The DNA here is from genome assembly GCF_001444195.1 of Xiphophorus couchianus. Classification (NCBI taxonomy): domain Eukaryota; kingdom Metazoa; phylum Chordata; class Actinopteri; order Cyprinodontiformes; family Poeciliidae; genus Xiphophorus; species Xiphophorus couchianus. The sequence continues at coordinate 22,857,412 of NC_040250.1, read as the reverse complement.
GTTCTGCCACTCAGTGTTTTTGACAGCATGTTGAGGGTGAAACTCTTTATGACATTTAATCAAATATTTGTAGTGCCTACATAAATTTTTGAGCCTGTGTGCATAATTTAGACAATGTGTGGGTTAGAAAACAGTTTTTTTCTGATGTTGTCTGTTGTATGAGCATTTGCTCTGGAATAAAGAACCGCTCTAAGGTATTCGCCCAACATTTACTGTATGCCATTCACTCTCATGGTAAGTGAATGTAAAACAGAAACATATCTACAAATCTTAACCATTCCACATACTATTATTATTCCACCGCAAGATGAGAAGAGGAAAAACTGTCAGTCTCATGAAAAGATAGGGAGAGGAGTGCAAACCTGAGGTTGTTTGTATTGAAAAATAGCATCCTTGTAAAAGTCCAAGACTGTATTTTCTCTCCTCATGAAAGCTTATGGTTAGTTGGAAAATTGTAGCGTTGAAGGCAGTCGGTTTGTGCTCTGTGTAATTTGGCAGGGACTCATTCATATGGCTCCTCTGAGTTTAGCAGTTTAACACGAAGCCTGTTAAAATGCCCCAGCAGCTGTCAATCTGGCTCCTATCCTGGCCTTGTTAGAACCAACATAGTGAGAAGGGTGGACTTTAGCCTCTTGCGCATAACACACCCCGCCTGTATATTGACAACCAGGCAGTTTGAATCGGAGCTAGGATAACAAAGCTCTAATGAAAGCATGCTAAACAGTGTTTGTTTTCACAGAAGTGACGCTGTCAGCTGGTCAAGGGGTTAAAAGTGGATAAATAAAGCAGGTAAACAACAGATTACTTAGCATTCCTGTCAGGAAGGCTGAAGCAGGGACTCCAAGTAGGCTCGCACACTCTCAGCCTTCAGTGGAAGCTAGCTTGCTGGTTCACTAATAAAAAAAGTAGAGCCTGTTGAGCCTTTCCAGGTCAAAATGCCATGTGGCTCAATCAAAGGCACACAGACCGCATTCCCTGTGGCAAGTCCACAGGTGGTACAAACTAGGAGATCCAGTGTAGGAGTCAGAATTGGAGAGCAAAGGACTCCCTACAAATTCCCTTTAATCCTTGGCCTGGTCAGGCTAACAGCAGTGTATGTGCTTGAAGGGCATACTGGACACTTTTCTCTCTGGGGTCGTGTTTCCTGCTGCCTTCCCTCAGAGGCGCCACATGAAAAGGTCCCTTTGTAGAAGCCTGGAGGGCTCTTCATATTTATATTCCTGTCAGAGCCGGGAGACCTGACTGCTGATGTCAACACGGAAGTTCTGAAAAGGCGATAAATACTTAACTGCGAATTTATAGAAACATTTTTCACATAAGGCACTCCAAAGTGCATATTTCAAAATTTGATGGTCTGTCGCATATATGAAAGCCTTTTTTCCCCCCCTTTCCACTCTTGTACATGATAATCAGTTTTGATTGCAAGAAAACCTTCTGATGTGATACTTTGACTTGGTGGTTGTTGGATTCTTATTAAGACTTTGTCCATAATTTGCATTTAATCACTCATCAGAGGCACACGCGTCATAAGCAGAAGGAAATTCATGCAGGCGAGGTGAAAAGGAATCTGCCTGTAATGTAAATCTTGAGCTTCACAATCAAGATGCTGTGCATTTCTTTGATGAAATATTAACAAAAGACTGAGCATAACTTTGAGCCTTTAAAAGAGTTTTTCGCTTTTTGTTATTCCCTGGTCATCAAATATAAATGACTGTGTAAAGATTTACATGAGGTCTATAAAAATAGCACAAAGAGAATGAGGTTATCAACTCGATATTGTTACTGAGATTCAGAATAGCCAATTAAGATTCCCAACATGCCAAACTAATGTCATGAGCATTTTTGGTCACATGTTCATTTGTTTTTGTTTATTCAACAATATACCAGGGATTGTAGAGAAACATCCTGTTGAACAAATTTTGAAGACTTAGATGTCTTTTCCATCTTCCAAAGGAATAACACCGGCAACAATGTTGCTTGGTATTTAGACAAAGCTGCCATCTTTGTCTCCGCATCATGTATGCCTCAATTTTCCATTTGGTTAAATTAAAACAAACAGGTCTGTCTTACTGCTAAAACGTACCACTAAGTCAGTGTTTTGTTTAGTTTTTTCTTCCTTAAGCATGTAATGAACACCGTAATGTGTCGTAGCTAGCCTATGGTTTTTCATTTAAGTTGAACCACATACAGAAGCAACCTCAAAATGCTTGTTCGGTCAGTCTGAGGGTGTCCTTTAAAAACTCAAAACACTTTTCTATCATTCACTAGGCAATATATATATACGTATATATATTTGCAGCATTGTGGCTGATGTTGGTCGAGTTATTTAAGCAGGTTAAAAAAAACTTCTTAAAAGACGAAGGAAATGAGGAAAGGGGAAAATACTTTTTACAGACCACTGTAGGTAACCCTAGATATCCACACCACAACTTCAGCAATCACTGCTGAAAAACGTCAAACTGGGAGGCGCAAGAAGTCTCACTGCAGATAAAACCGTAAGGGTAAAATGTGCTTGTTCCCCCATTCAGCTCACCACATAAACATACTTTAGAAGTAAATTACTTATGTTGCCGATACTGACTGAATTTCTGAAGACAAATCCTGAGTTTTGAAACTGATGCGCCACCTGGTGACCCCTGATTTCTTATTCTGTTGTATGTTTGTCACACTTGTGTTTCAGAACATCAAGCCAATTCGAATATTAGTCAAAGACAACAAAATTAAACACAGAATGCAATAACACATTTTTTAAGAATGTGTTTATTATTAAAGGGGGAAAAAATGCTAACCTACAACGCCCTGTGTGGAAAAGTAATTGTCCTCTGTTAGAACCGAGTTCACTCTCTGCAGCCGCACCCAGGCCTGATTACTGCCATACCTGTTCTCAATCAAGATCACGCTTAAATAGGACCTGCCTGAAATAGTGAAGTACACCAAAGATCCTTAAAAGCTAGACAGCATATTGAGATCCAGAGAAATTCAGGAGCAAATAAGAAAGAAAGTCATTGAGATATTTCAGTCTGGAAAGGGCTGGAAAAAGCCCCTTTTTCAAAGTTTTGGGGCTCAAGGAGCTTGCATATATCCAAAAACATAACTTGAAAATGATCAAACAGATCATCTTTGAAGCATCAAAGTTACTTGGCCATCGGGAACAGGGACATTGCTTTCCAAACAGCTTTTGGAAATCAAAAGCTTTCCAAAAAGATCCGGAATCAGTAATGCTGATTCTCAATCTGGCGTTGAGGATGTCTATAGATAACATTTCACAAAGCTTTACATATTTGAATGCATTGTTTTTCTTTGTGAAAATGCCTCTACTGGTACCAGGACATCAATACTCTCCAATCTGATATATTTGGTAATTAAGAATGTGTTCTTTTTTTTTTTTTTATCATTTTTTACTCATTAGAGGAGCAAAGCTGGTGACATACCTCAAAAAGCTTGCCACTGTAATTGCAGAGAAAGGCATTCTACATAGTATACATTTTTTTTGTCTGAATATGCCATGCCCCTCTAATGACGTTCTTAGCTGTAATTTTCAAATGATTTTTCAACAATTAAACTATTATGTAATACTTTTAAAAAAATCCCCCCAAAACCATATTGAAGTCTGTGGTTCCAATGTATGTGAGTGGGGAATGTATACTTTTATAATACTGTAAACTGAAGAGATGAGGCTCCTTCAGGCCACACAAGCTGGCTGGAAGACACTCCCTTGCCCCTCACTGCACTTCCTTTCTATTTTTTTTAACAATGGCTTATGTCCCTTAAAAGATGAACAGTAAATCTGTAAATTGAATGAAATGCAATTCCAGCATTTTGCAGGGGAAAAACAGTAAGTTCACCTAGTGTGTGTGTGTGTGTGTGTCTGCGTGCGGGCATGCTTTGTTGTCTTTGTGTACAAATAGAGACTTGCATGGAGCCTTAGCTGACGCTGTTTGTGGCTACACAGAGAGGGAGAGAAAGTCTGAATCAGGGCTTTCAGTAATCAGTGTCACATTGTCGAGGAGGCTGCCTTTGACTAATGAGAGGTGCTGACAGCCTGGCTGCATACTCCCCTGGCTCTGCTGACTGGGACAGATCTGTTTCAGGGCCTTTGTCAGGATCATTCTCCCTCTTGCCCCCCTCCAACTCTCCTGCCCTCCCCCACCCCCTTTTTCTGTCTCACTTTACCTTCCACTATTGCCCTCTTTTTCTCCAAGTGTCAGAGAGAGCAATGACCAGGGTTGACCCTCAAGGATACCTCCTGGCATGCACATGCTGACAAATTGACCACGAGGGATAAGCTGCTGCAGCTGAATTGCCTTGTAGACAAAGTAGTTTTGAATCCTTTTTTTTTTGTGCTTTTAATCACTATGAAAACAGACACTTTAAAGTATTTCACTCTAATGTGCTCATAGTGTACAGTAAGGAAATATTGTTTGATCAGCTGTATGTTAACAAAGATCGATCTGATCAGGATCACAAACAAACAATTGTAGGCTATTTATTTTTTAAGCTAATTTATGTAAAGGATTAAGTCAACAAAAGCTTTAAACATGAAATTTGAGCATCCCCGCAGTAAGGCATTGACTATGAAAGACCGACTCCTGATGTGACACAGTCACCTATCAGCAGGTTGTGAGTCAAAGGCCAAAGAATGGCTCTTTGCACAATATTATTTGTAGCTCAGCTAAAATGTGGCACGCATGACCTCTGCAGCTCATAGATCATCTTTAAATTCAAAAATCCCTCACTGACCCCCCTCGGGTTGTGACTTCAGCATGTTTTAAGCAGAATATTTTCCAGCATTGCCCAGTTTTTGACGTAAAATGCACATGGTGAATCTGACCTTGTCTGTAAAATGACACTCTGTAAAGAGGTCTTTTTTTTTTTCTTTCCTCCCCTTCTTTCCCAGAGAGTCCACGAATTTCCGATCACTGAGTGTGTGATAACAGAAAGATGGAAGAGTGTCTGGAAGACACCTAATATTAGAGGGTCAAGTTAGATCAATACTGAGGGTATTACCTGATCATTCTTGTTTAAAGTCAGGTGAAACCTTTCTAGGTGTGCTGGAAGCACATGGAATCGATTGCAATAAAGTTACAAAAGTTTTTCAAACGCTCTTGTACTTCACACTCGTGAAGGTACCGTAAAGTTTTTGCAGTATCGGCATTATTTATTTCAAGATCTGTCTCTGTTGCAGAAACAGATGGAGACGGGAGCCTGTGATTTCTACTCACACTCATACATGAACAAAGAATCCAGACTAGACTTGCATTTAAGTGTTAAAGACGATGACAGAACGTAGTGTTTACACACACACACACGCACACACTGTATGCCTTCTCTGTTAGGTTTCTTGACAGAAGGTGTCAGCAAAAACAGCGGCTTTTAACTTTGCCTTGTTTTTACCATCAAGCAAATCTTTAGAATTAAAAACAATCCAATTTGGACATTTGATTTAATAACTGAGGACAATCCAGGAGACTAGGGCTAATAAAAAATCATATTGTATATTCTAGCTTGTTCTAGCAGGATATTTATGATGACACTGTTGTCTCTGAAGCCTAAATCTTTATTATTTAAGTTCAGGATGTTTTTAAACCTAAATAAATAGTTTATATCATAGTCCCTCACTGTCAAGCTGATGTACAAAGACACTTTCAGTTCTTCAGGTTAATAGCAGTATCTCTTTGATTTATCCAACAACAGACATCAACAGTGATGGAAGTAATTTTATATGGATGGATTAGTAACTATTTATCTGCTAACAACATTATTTTAATCTTAAAAGTTTGCGATAAGAAGTGTAAGGACCTGGAAAATTAATAACTTTTTCTTTATTATTTTTTTTTTTATTGTGATTATGTTTCTGCTGTTTTCCTGTAAGAAAGCCGCAGTTCTACTGCAGATAATGGCAATCTTAATGAACAAATAAACAAATAACCACATTCCTGGCAGTTTTGTTTTACATAAATGCATAATCATACTTTAAATGAGGACAAGAATTAAACCTTTTCAATTTTCAAACTGATTCACAGACCTTCCACATTCAGATGTTCTGAAACAGAAAATATGCTATATGTATTAAATTAGATTTCAGGACAATGATTGCTGTCAAACACAGCAGTGTGGCATATTATATTCCCATCAACAATGTGGGGATCAATAATGCTTAATCATGTAGCTACTAGGTCACATGCATCCAATGTGAAAACGCTAACTTTTCTCATTCGAGACGCAAGATTTGACCCAGACTTGGAAAAAAAAACCCAAATACTTGTGAATATCTCCACTGGCAGGATAAAGTTAACACAAACGGCTATTTAAGATGAAAACAGTATCGACAGCAGCGAAAAAGGCCAAAGGGGGAGAAAACAATGCAAGCAGCTGCAGTGTAAAGTTCTTTCTGTTTTATTTTTAAGTATGTTACTTCGCATTATTTGAGCTTTTCTCACTCGAGTCGTCTAAGCTGCCAGACTCCACTCAGGCCTACCTGCGAGCTAATCAGGCCGTCTCAGTTCTTTGGATGCGCCCCGTGGGACAGCACAGCCACCGGCACAATTAATTGGTTCATTTGTTCCGTCATGTTTTGCTGGGCAGAGACAGAATGGGGAGGAAATGCAGCGGCGGAACCATTGTCTCCGTTCTCGTCTCCAAGGATAAAGGAAAGGGACACATGAATGCTCTTCCAGATAGATAAATAAAAGAAAAGAAGCAAGATAAAGTATGTAATGAAAAGATGAAGGTAATTCGTTTTGTAGCAGTGCAAAGACGAGGTTCTGTTTCATTTCAAGGTTCTACTATGTAAAAAATGACATTTTTATGATATTAAGTATGGCAGCTCTAGAAATAAGATAAGGGTATACGAAAATTGCACTGTGCAGAGAAATGAAGATGGTCGGTGTTTGCTGTGTCAAACAGATTTACAAACATTAGCGGCATGAATGTCATTCATTCTGGGCTGTTCGTTTTTCTGAGAGCACAAACTACAACTTCTATCATTTCTAGAAACAAGAATCAAGAGAGTTAAAATTGAATTTCATGCAGACTTTCTCAGATTACGCATGATGAAAATTTAATATACAGATCCAAATAATGTTTGGATAAATGTCCTGCAGCAGTAACAGAGCAATCACATTTTTTAAAGAAGTCGACAAGCTTGCAGCCCTTTCATTAGGTCAGTTTGCAGAAACCTGGAAATGAATAATCATGCATAATTTTCTTTCGACTTCACAACTGTATGCCACTTTGTTTTGGTCTTTCACATTAAATTCCAATGAATTATGTTTGAGGTTGTAATGTGACAAAATGTGGAAAAGTTCAAGAGGTAGGAATACTTTTGCAAGTATTCCTTGCAAAAGTAAATACTTGCAAAAGTATTTGCAAGTATACTTTTGCAAGTATTTACAAAGCTACCAGAAGTAGATCTGGTAACTTTCCCAGTACCAGATCTACTTCTGAATGCATATTGAGGAGAAAAAATATGAAAGGTCCAAAAAGATTTCCTTCAGTGTGTGCAAAGACGACAATGTGTATACGCTAATACTATTTACTTCCTATTTTATTCAGAGGGAGCATTAAGGAAGGTCTGTGAGCATCTTAACTACATCTAAGAGAACTCTAGTAGGATAGCCAGCAGCAGAATCGTGTGTGGCTTGGCAATAAATTGTTTTCTAATTTACTTTTAACATTTAAGTTAACATTGTTGCAAGCTGCAATTGAGAGTCTGCTTTTGTTAGTCTAGTGCAGAACATTATACAAAGTGAATGCTTTTATCCGTAGTTTGAGGAAGATATATGCCATACAATGCCATTTTTAGGACTTTGTAAAGCAAGCTGTAAGCTGTAAACATCTCAGTAAGCACAACTACTGAGTTTAAGTCAATGTGTGTGAACTGCATACTGCTGAGGCAGCACATCTTATGACACAAGCATCACAGACGATTGCATATATATTCAGCTGCAAGATACATCAGATATATCTGATATATCAAAACATGTATCAGAGGAATGCTGTCACAACTATATTTAGCTCTTTCTAAGTGCAATGAAATTGTCAAGTGGCAGCTTACGTTTTTGACTGAAGATAATTTAACAAACTGTAAAGAAGGACATGATCGACACTTGTGAGTTTGATAAGATATGACTTTATAGGCTTATTTTTGTATGGGTTTCCATTTCAGGTATAAATGCTATAACTTTGGAGGTTTAAGGGACATTTCTGGGCTACTGTGAGAAAGAAAATAAATCTATCATCTGCATACAAATTTATTTTAGATTGTTGGTGAGTTAGTGATAACATGTTTGCCTTAATTTGGAAGTTTAATTACCAATTTCAACAATTTAGGAGTAAATTGTCAAAATCCAGAACATTCAGTTGTGCATTGCTACCATTATTCTGTCCTCACACAGACGTTCTGTTGTGCCTTGGACAGATAGTGAACAAAAAAAGAGCTCCAAACGTCGAGCTGAAGTACGTCTGAGCTTAATTTTTTTTGTAAAACTGAAAAATAAGCATAAAAAAAACATACATGAACAACTTGCATGTCTCAAGTACACACATTGCTATGAAATGAAAGAATATTAGAATTTTACCACGTAGTGCTACGAAGGCTGGACACGTTTAACATGGTTAAAGACTACACAAAAACGTAAACAGCAGACAAACTTAATTACTTTATGTTAAACAACATTTGAGTACAATAAGATACTTACTTACTCTGTAAGTAAGTATACTTACTGTGTAAGTAAGATACTTACAGACAAGTAAGTAAGATACTTACACAGTAAGTAAGTATCTTACTTGGACAAAGATACTTGAGGCTTGAAGAAAGATTGAAGCGCTGACTCTCTACCACGTTGCAGGTCAAAAACGCTGGACAGACTGAATTTTAATGAAAACAAAACCTAACTTAAATCCTGCCACAATGAGGTAGTAAAACAACAGAAAATAAGAGACTAAGAAATCTTCTAAGTATCACAATACAACCATAATGTCCAAAAGCTCGAAAGACACATAAATAGATGCGATTTTACTGCAGTCAGCCATATAGCACGTTTGAAATCCACTCACAAGACAATAATAGCAAAGTTGTTTTATTCAGTCATTATGATTTTTGAGCAGCTAAATATAAGCACTAGAACTTTCATGTTAGGCATAAGTAAAATGTCTGCTAAAATTCACACCATTGTTTCATTATGACGTTAAATATTAAAAGACTTTAAAATCTAGTTTCCATAGAGCTTGTAAAAATTATTTCAAATTATAGAGAGAATTATAGATTAAATGATCTTTAGAATTCACAAATACTTGAATCCCCCTCTAAAAACACATGCTTTAATAGTTCAACCACCTAATATGCATTACTACACACAGTGGAAACTGTTTTTAGCACTACTGTGGAAGTGGGGTGCAGCCAATTAGTGGCATTGAAAATTCAACAGCACTCCTGGAATGGGTGCCTCACAAATGCCAGCCAAGTAGTATGTCAAAGTAACATTACTCCTAGGTAGATCAGCTTTCCAAGCTGTGTTTATAACTTTTTATTTTTTTTTATATTTCAGATATCTATGATTAAAAAAATATATCTGTGAATAAGCAGACTTCCTGTGAATAATTTGGAGTTACTTTAAACAAAAACATCTGCACAATTGTGAACCACAAATAGGTGCGTCGGTCAACTTTGGCTAATTTTTAAAAAAAAATTTTTATTTATAACTATATTAAATGAGCTTTTTTTGAGTGCTACAGTGTCCTGTACTACTTTTTACCATGAACTATAAACCAAGCCATAACTTAGAATATCCAGTTACTGCAATATAGCAGAGTCACAGAGACCTTAGCTGATGCAGTGCTTGTCTGTGTCCTCCCCAAGCTTATCACTTCCATCTGATGAATGGCACAGATTGAATTGGGAGCCAGGCAAAAGGAAAGGACAGGGCAGACAGAAACTAGAAAGAGGCAGTGGTGGTAGTGGTGTCTGCCTCTGTGTGTGTGTGTGTGTGTGTGTGTGTGTGTGTGTGCGTGTGTGTGTGCGTGTGTGTGGGTGGGGGACTGTGTGGGTAAGGGGTGGTGTAAGTACATGCAGTCTAATCCTCCGATGCCTGCTCCTTAGATTATCTGCAATGATTTTCCAACATAAAACAAAGATAGATAATTAAATAAAACCCCAGAACTGTTATGAGTGAATACCAATGAAAACCCATAAAGGGTTCTGGGTGCCTGCATGTAATTTATTCACCATTTGCCAGAATACCTGAAGCGAGAACAATTCGGTCGAACTGAAGGATGAGGAAGAAAGAGAATATGTTGTAGTTGATGGATATAAAATTACTTCTGCTATTAACTCTGAACATAAACCTGCTACGAAAATTAGATGATGTCGCACTAATAATGAGGATAAGGTTGACAAAAAATAATAAAATATAAAAACAACAGATACTGGGCAGTGATTGTTGGGTTATGTATTCTACATACAAAATGGATGGATGAAGTGTTAAATATCGACAATTTTGTCAGAATCACATCTTGGGATTGGGATATGTTATGGTAACATGTCACCTAAAGATTATGCAACCTCGTTTCTTAAGCAATTTTTTAAAAGAAATCACAGTAAGACCAGCTGAAAGCAACACTTGTAGAATGATCCAAATCAACTCTTTGTATGGTTTGTGTCTTATTTCTATTTTTCATAAATCTAGATAAAGAAAATGGGGGGGGGGGGGGGGGGGGGAAATCTGTCTATAGGGAATTCACAGTGCTTCTCTTTGTCCACATTAGAGAGATTATATAAGCACCCTTCTGTCAAAATTTAATCGGAGAGTGATTGATGAGTGATTAATGACCCTAATTAATTGCTTTTAATTTCAAGTCACATGATGCCCCATCCCCCCCTTTCCATTAAATCTGTCATCAATGCGATACATTGTTTTTGGTGAACTCCTTCTGACCTCTGAGTTTTAAGACTAATACAATTAAAGTATGAAAAACAATAAGTGTTAGATAATCAAGAATAATATATATTATAGTATATTTAAATAGATTATTAACTTTTTAGATAATTTGTCCCATGACAGCCACTAAATTCAATCTTTTATTGGTAAACTCCTTCTGACCTCTGAGTTTTAAGAGTAATACATTAAAGTATGAAAAACAATAAGACAATAAGTGTTAGATATTCAAGAATAATATATACAGTATATAGCATATACTATACCCAGAGTAGTTTAAATAGATTAGGATGCTGTATTCTCCTCTGGTTTTAAACAGAAGGTCTTTATGATACACAGCGTGAAGGGGGGAGAAAACTGACCCTGCTCAACATGCCATTTGTGTGTGTGTGGGGGAAAGTGTCTTTCCCCCACACACACACAATAAAAAGTCTACCAAAACAAAGTGTCACAAAGACATGTTGTTTTGGTAGACTTTTTTTTAACCTCTAAGAAGGTCTGGAAGCTACAATTCAAACGCCACCACAGGATGATTTTCATGACCTCTGGGGAAGAGTCGATGGCAGTGGTGCTCAGTGTACCTGTGTGTAGGCATGTGTGTGTGCGTGTGCGTGTGTGTGTGTGCATATGTGACCACGTGTGAGGGATTTAAAGTACAACACAATTAAAGTATGAAAAACAATAAGTGATCATCAGACTGTTAGACTTTATGGAACTCCATAATACTCCATAATAGCGTCCAGTAATAGCGGATTAAGCTCTATCTTGGTAGAATTATATTTCTACATTTCCAGAAATGTAGAAATATAATTCCATGGTGATGCCAGCACCATGGATTGAACAGTGAGGAGTTTGTTCTAGTCGTCTTAAAGATGGAAAGAGTCAACGTTGTGCTGATTCTGAGTAGCTGAATGATTAACTGGATGACTTTTTATTCATTTCAGAGTTCAATCAGTGAGGTTATTCATTTTGTGGTGGTCCTAGTCTAAGAAAGAGAGAAACAAAGAAAGAAGGCAGCAAATGTACGTGTTGGTTCCACAGGCTTCCCCAGAAAATATGGATAAAATCAGTCATTACAGGGTAAAAGTAATTTGAAGAGGGAAAAGCGTATAAACAAGTCAAGTCAATAACATGATGCATTCTGCATTATGTTTTTTTACTGACTTAAATAATACATTTAAATTGCTGCACTGTTTGATAAGTAAAACGCAGAACCTTGCACGCGTGACGTCACAAAGCAAATGCAATTTTAGAAGCTTGGTTGCTATGGTGACAATTACCAAGATAAAACAATCCAATGATGGTTCCATATCAAGATATGGAACCATCATTGGATTGTTTTATTTATTTATTTATTTTTTCACCATTGCATATCTCTAGTTAAGAGTTTGAGTGAGGAGTCATGATTCACATAACGTTTGCATGTGTGTTTTTAAAATAAAAAGAAAAATGCAGCATACCTGCAACAATTAAAACAAAGACAAACACATCAACAGCTATTTACATTGCATTAAAGTTTGAATGCATAGAATGATGATGTAATGTAAGACTTTCATCATTTAAACAGAAACAAACACAGGAAGCTATTTACATTACTGTAAAGAGGTGGAATAGATCCAACCTTTTCATTTTTGTTTAGTTGTTTTTCTGTTGTTTGTTTCTTAGATTTGTTTGTACCAAATGGAGGACATAATAAAAATGCAACATTAACACAGAACCTGCAACATTTAAAAGAAAGACAAACACAACCAACAGTTATTTACATTACATTACGAGTCTGAATACATACAATGATGATGTAAAACGTTCAACATTTGAAACAGAAACAAACACAACAAGAAGCTATTTGTATTATAGTTAAGAGGCTGAATCCAAAGTCAAAAAAAAAAATACAAAACTGTCCTTTCCTTTTATGTTGTTGTTTGTTTTTAAGCCTTTTTTATTAAATAAAAGAGTACAATAAAAATGAAACACTGACTTAGAACTTGCGACATTTAAAACAAAATGACACTGTATGGCAGGGGTCTCAAACTCCAGTCCTCGAGGGCCGCTGTCCTGCAGTTTTTAGATGTGCCAGTGGTACAAAACACTGGAATGAAATGGCTTAATTACCTCCTCCTTGTGTAGATCAGTTCTCCCAGCCTTGCTAATGACCTAATTATTCTATTCAGGTGTGGTGCAGCAGAGATACATATAAAAGTTGCAGGACAGCGGCCCTCGAGGACTGTAGTTTGAGACCCCTGCTGTATGATGTGTTTCAGGCCACTTCATGTATCTGAAGGGAGTGAATGTGTCTGTAGCCCCTTTTGCACTGCACAGCCAGACCCGGTCTGACCAGGGCCAGACCGGATCAGCAGGGCTGATCATTTTTGCATTAGCACTTCCAGCCCGGTACCACCCGGTTCCCTGGAACCACGAGAGCTGCGGTTCCAATCGGGCTGGCCAGACCGGGCCGGTTTGGAGTTAGCTGTTGATTGGTTCATTGGCTACCGGGGTTGGACAAAGATCAGATCTCTGGATCAGAGGAGCACTAGACTTTCTCGATGGCCGTCATTTCAATATGCTGCATGAATAAATTCTCGTTATAATCTATTCTTACCCTACACTGGGATTACAATCGCCAGCAGGCAAGGTGGGTGAAGTGGGAAAACAAACGGCAAAGGGTGGACAGACCGGGAATCGACCTCCGTCGCAGTGATTCCCAACCGTAGTCCTCCAGTACCCATGCCCTACATGTTTTAGGTGTCTCCTTCTCCTAACTCAAATGAATGGCTGATTGACAGACTTTTGCAGTATTTGGTGGCTGCAGAGGAGGTCATGCAATCATTTGAATCAGGTGTGGTGAAGCAGAAAAACATAAGTGTTATTTTTACATGAATTAAAGTATTAATAATCTTACAACAATAAGGTTGTTATTCACATAACTTCAAAAAGATGGCGCTTTGATGTGATGACGTTTCTTTTTCAAATCTTTGTTCTTCTTGATTCTATATTTTGCTTCCTTCTGCAAAGTCTCTACGATCTCCATGGCCTCCATCTCATAGTTCTCTGCCTTGATCCTAAGGGTTTTTTCCTTTTCCAGCAAGAGGGTGAGTTCCTGGATATCGCTAAGCAGAGATCTCTGTTTCTGGTCGTCTGCCTGAAGCTTGTTGGTAAAAAGTACGGCCTCAGCTGAGAGCATCTCTGTCATTTTACAGGCTTTCTCGAAACCCTGGTACAGTTTATCACTTGCGTTCTCCAACTCCAGCTTACCTCCTTCTGCTTCTTTTCTCAGATCCCTTTCTTTCTGCAGTTCTTTTTCTGCTTCCTGCCGAAGGATCTCTACAGTTTTCATGAGAGCAGCATTTTCAGTCTCTCCTTGGACCCTCAGTCTTTTCTCCTCTTTGAGCATTTTCTCCAGGAGTTGGAGTTCCAGTTTAAAGTTGTCCCGATCATCTGAAGTGATTGCAGTTGGAGCCTCCTTGGACGTTTTCTCCAAGTCCTCAAGCTTTTTAATTAGTTGTTCCGCAATTTCCACAGCTTCCCCTTTGTCTGCTTCAATTTGGGCTTTCAGTTCTTGTTCCGATTTTAGTTCTTGGTCTAATATTTCTAAGAAATTCTCAGCCTGGACCCTCAGTGCTTTTTCCTCTTCAACGGTTTTCTCCAGCTGTTGGATTTCTAGTTGAATCTTCTCCCTATTGTCTGAAGTGATCTCAGATGGAGCCTCTTTGGACGTCTTTTCCACGTCCTCAAGATTTTTAATCAGTTGCTCTGCTATCTCCACAGCTTCCTGTTTATCCGCCTCAATTTGGGCTCTAAGTTTACGTTCTGTTGTCAGCTCTTGCTCCATCATTTCTAAGAAAGCCTCAGCACATTTAAATATATCCAGGTTCTCATTTTCAGCCTGAATCCTCAGCTCTCTCTCTCTCAGGAGCATTTCTTGAAGCTGTCGGACATCAAGATAAGGAATGTCCTCATCTTGAACTTTGATTTCTACTGAATATTCACTGGAAACTTCACAGTGGCTAGAGAATTGTAACGGAATCTTGATGCCTTCCCTTTTTGCACCAAGAGTTTTTTCATTCTCCAGCTTCTCCTTAAGCTCCTGAATTTCCAGAATCAAGGCGTGCTTCTCCTTCCTCTCCTCTGAGACAAGGTCTTCATAGTCGCGTTGGGTGTTGAATTTCTCTATTGTAATGGCCGCAACATCCTGGTGCAGCCCCTTGATCTCCTGCTGAAAGATGTCAAATAGCTCATTGTTGAGGTGATAGGCCACTGGCTTCGGCCGTTCTTTGATTGTTTCCTGCCGAAGGATCTCTACGGTTTTCAAGAGAGCAGCGTTTTTAGTCTCTCCTTGGACCCTCAGTCTTTTCTCCTCGTGGAGCATTTTCTCCAGCTGTTGGAGTTCCAGTTCAAATTTGATCTCAGTTGGAGCCTCCTTGGACGTCTTCTCCATGTCCTCAAGCTTTTTAATTAGTTCCTCAGCAATCTCCACTGCTTCCTGTTTGTCTGCCTCAATTTGGGCTCTAAGTTCTTGTTCATTTTTCAGTTCATGGTCCAATATTTGTACAAAATTCTCTGCCTGGACCCTCAGTGCTTTTTCCTCTTGAATGGCGTTCTCCAGCTGTTGGATTTCCACTTGATTCTTGTGGCTAGAGAATTGTAAGGGAATCTTGAGGGCTTCCCTTTCTGCACCAGGATTCTCTTCATTCTTCAGCTTTTCCTGGAGCTTCCTTGCCTCTTTCTGAGCCACAGCAAGATCAATTTCATGCTCAATGGTGAGCATCTCAATTTCCTGATGGTGTTTCTTTTTCATCTCCTTTATCTCTTGTTGAAGTTCCTGAATTGTGGGGCAGCACGTTGTCTCATCTCTGCCCACCAGGCCTTGGTTCTTGGATTCTGCTTTATCCAGCTTCTCCTTAAGCTCCTGAATTTCCCGAAGCAAGGTCTGCTTCTCCTCCCTCTCCTCTGAGACAAGGTCTTCATAGTAGCGCTCTGTGTGGAATTTCTCCATCGTAATGGCCGCAACATCTTGGTGCAGCTCCTTGATCTCCTGCTGCAAGATATCAAAGAGCTCGTTGTTGAGGTGATAGGCTACTGGTTTCTGCATTCTGATTTATTCAAACAGGTTTTGCTCAAAACAATGTTTTCCGCACAATCCGCACAATCCGCAAATCCGCACAATTCGCACAAGCCGCACAGTGAAAAGTGGGTAAATTTCTATGGAACTGTTTGCCTTTATAAGATACAGTTCTTGTGTATGATGCATGAAAAGGTCTGTGATGTCATCATTGATATTACTATGGCAATAGTTCTCTTGTGGGCTTGTAAGCTTTCTCGCCATCTTCTTGGCTGAATTTATTACAATACAAATATATGCTTTATTAATTGTAAGGGAAATTGGTACATTACACACACACACATATATATATATATATATATATATATATATATATACTGTAGATAGATAGATAGATAGATACCAGCTGATGCCTATAGTTGTCTGTAATTTGGACATGGTGAAATACATCAAACAAACAGCATTTGTTTTATGAAGTACATAAAACAAATGCTCAGAGTGTCCTCACCTAGGCCTGTTTAGTCCCTGTCAGATATTCTTCAGAAATAAATTTACAGATGAGGAACTTTTACTGACATGTATCAAACTAGCAAGTGTTACAGAAAAGAAATCTATGAGTTTCAAATGTTTTTAAACCAACCTTTAGTATTTTGGAGAAAGCATGAAGCAGTGGGAAGATAAGTGTTGGTTCAACAGCAAGAAAAAAACTGAACGAAAGCATTCACAATGATGCCAGACCAAATTCTGGAAAAATCTGGACAAATTCTTTAACTGCAGAAAGCTAAAAGTTAAATTTGAGTAGCCTCACGTAGGCCTGTTTACTGTCTGTCACATATTCTTAAGAAGTAGATGTACAAATGAGGAACATTTACTGAAATGCTTCACACTAGCAAGTGTTACAGAAAAAAGATCTATAAGAGTTTAAAATTTAAGTGAGTTTTCGGAACGGATGAAGGAAATCACAAGCTCATAGTCAGCACCGACTAATCTTGCTACCATAAATAATACAGTAAAACAGTGAAACTGTAGGTTTTCTTTAGAGGTATGTGTTTACTCTTACGCAGGGACGCACACGGACACACAAGTGGCTTGGTGACCAAAACCTTAGGTAATTACAAGATTCTAAATCTATTTAAATATACTATATTGTACATAATTTTTGTTTTTCTAACAATTATTGTTTTTCATACTTTAATTGTATTACTCTTAAAACTTAGAGGTCAGAAGGAGTTTACCAAAACAATGTATCGCATTGATGGAATTAACAGATGTCAAAGCAATGTTTACTAGGGAAGCAGGGGTGGGGCGGGGGGGGATCATGTGACCGGATGAGGGGGGGGGTCATGTGACCGGAAATTAAAATCAATTAATTAGGGTCATTAATCACTCATCAATCAGTCTCCGATTAAATTTTGACAGAAGGGTGTCTATTAAGTCTCTCACATTTTACGTCGCAGCCCCTCGTTCACGTTGTATGAAATGAATCTCTTTCCTCAAAATTCTGCACACAGCGGCCCCGTTATGACAACAATCCAATAAAGCCTTTGAGATCAATTTCAAAATGAGGCGGTTTCCACTGATCAACCTTTTAGATGTTTCTGCAGATTAAATGGAGTCCATCTGTGGTAAATTCAGTTTATTGGACTCAATTTCGTCCCACAGTTGACAGTGCACAAATATCAAGCATTAAATTAAAGAAGTTGTCAGTAAACCTAAAGACTTGAGGTGTAAATCTGGGAAGGATTTTCTATTTTTAATAAATTTGTACAAATTTTAATGAATTTGTAAAAATCTCAAACTTTTTTTTCCCACATTGTCAAATTTGATATTTGTGTGTATATATAAGTTTGAGGAGAGGGATTAATTAAATGCATATTGATTTGGCTTTAAGCAAATATGTGACTTGGAACACAAACTTGAATTGCTTGTTTAAAAAAAAAAGTCATCATTTGAGTTTAGGAGGCTTTAGAGCAATAACTCTGTATTCCTGAAATCAGGTTCTATTAGGAGGCCATAAGCAGTTGATATCTTAAACACAGTGGATTACTTTTTGGTGCCTTAAGTGACAATTCATAAGCTT
Source organism: Xiphophorus couchianus (assembly GCF_001444195.1). Classification (NCBI taxonomy): domain Eukaryota; kingdom Metazoa; phylum Chordata; class Actinopteri; order Cyprinodontiformes; family Poeciliidae; genus Xiphophorus; species Xiphophorus couchianus. The sequence continues at coordinate 22,839,339 of NC_040250.1, read as the reverse complement.
TTTGTTTCAGGACTCTTCAGCAGTCTTCTTGGTGATTACTAAATGTTGAATGAGCACGTTCACCCTGAGCAAGAACTGGTTTAAAGCTTGTAAATCATAGTTTAAAACTGAATCTCACACTTGTAGTTTACCTCCTCAAAACTCTGAGCTAAATTCATCTCCCATAGGATTTACTACTTCTCATTAATTTATGTTTTTTTTAATAAAATAAAGACTTTAATGGACCAGGAATAGTATTCCAGCCTGGCCTTAGCCAGCTTATTCGAATTTTTTCCCCCTTTCTATTTGCGCACACAAATTTATATTGTTGCCACAGAGAAATTTAATCTAAAAATGTCTTGTGAACACACAAATTTGGCCAATACACAGAAGAAATCAGAAAGGCCCAAACTGACTGCCTCGTGATCAGTTTATCTGATTCTCTAAACTAATAATTCAGATCATTTTAGGTGGAAATCCTTACATAACATTTAAAATATGACGGAACAACAACAAAAATATGGGAAAGACGATGCCACTTCCTCTTCTTTACACTCTCCATTGTCCTTCTTGTCTTCCAGTCACAGAGCTGAATCCAATCCTGACAATTACTACTGTCACAGAAGACATGACACACTCGGCCCAGCACAGGACTGCAGAGCAAGATGGTAGCTAACGCACTCGCACACTGACAGATAGATCAGTACTAACCAGCAGACACCATTAAACTGAAACTTGTGGTGTTGAGAGTGGAGTAGTCGGTGTAGTGAGCAGGACAACTCCACTACCACTCATAGAGGAAAGCACTGTCAGACAGCTTTTTAATGACCACTTACAGCAGAGGGATGGGCCGTGTCCAGCTCCAGCTCTCCCACCTGCACTAGGAGTTACACGACGATGGAGCCGGCGCTGGCGTGTTGCCCCCGCTGTCTCAATCTCAAAGTGCCACGTCTGGGCAGAGAGATGGTGATGACGGTGGGCTGGCTCCGCAGCCTGAAATCTCGGCAGGGTCTGGGGCCGGGGCTGAGTTATACTCTGGAGCAGATCCACTTAATGGAGGCAGGTCGCTTGGACATCTGTTTCTGGTGAGGGGTAGAGACAGAGATAGAGATTTGTAGCATGCAAGGGGTTTTCAAATGCTTTTTAAGTGGTTACTGTACAGTAGCGTGCACACACCAATCTCTTGCTTGCACGTCTTTTTTTTTTTTACAAACCACTTTGGAATACAAACTACTCCATGCAAATTAAGGCCACTGAGTGCAGAGCCACATATTCTACACTTTCCCTCTCTTGGCATCTAGCAAGCAATCTGTGTCATGCTGACAGACCATATCTTCCTCTGTAGCCTCACTAAAACTAGGAGAATGTCACAGCACTCGCATTACTCTCACTGCGATGGATGCAGACGCAGCAACATCACACAAGGTGCAGCTCAATGACTTTGCTAACTCAATGCCGGACCAGGTTTACAGCTACTTGATGCAGTGTTTATCTTGGCAAATGCTGTTTTGGGGAGGTGATAGCAAGGGGCTAGATAACCTGTTTACACATATGCACTCCAAGGGCTCTTCAGTGTGTCAGAAACACATTGTACACTGTATGAAAAAGGGTTTTTTGTACATTTTTCACCTTTTGGTTTTAAAAAAAAATGTTAATACTCTCTTTGTCAGGGCAATTGTTAGTTCTATAGTTCAATGCGAGTTCCAATTTTTCACTTTTTAACAGTTTGTGAGGTTAAAACCACATTGGGAAGTGGAAAGAAAAATGCTTTTCCACAAAGTTTTGAAAATAGTTTAGAATCTACAGTATACTCTAATACTAGTAAATATAATCCAATGTTATCAATTGACAACAGATGTCACCTAATTAGTAAACACCTTTTTGTTAATAACTGTAAATACAGATAACCTATAGAGGAATTTAAGGTTTATGTTAAACAACAACATCCTAAGCTGTGGAAATCCTACAGAGCACTGCATAGTACAACATCCATAAATTGATGAGACAGGCTGACAGGACTGGTAGGATTTGAAGGATTTGCAGATATTTACATTTCAGTGGGGAGAATCTGTTGACATAACTATTATTCATCCGCTAGACAAGAATTGCAAGAAAAATGATATTGGTAAAACACAAGAAGCCCAACTTGCAATTCTTCATACACGATATGGGGGACACAACATGTTCCCAATATCATCTGCTCTGGTCAGATGAAACAGAAAATGTAAGTTTTTGGTTCACTTTCAAAATCATAGATATTAAGAAATCCCTCTGTCCCACTGTGACAAATGGTGGGGCCAATATCATCATTATGTTGCTTCGATATTTACTCCCATTCCTGCAAAGGTATGATCTTTGCCCACGTGTTTGAATCTGATGACAGAGATTTGATTAAAAACCAAGTTGGGATCAGGCAACAAAAGAGTGGAAAAGAGCGGTAAGAAAGCTATTAAAAAGGAGAACATCTGCTAGATCATCTCACAACTAATTAAGTCAATTTGCAAAATGTCAGTAACATGATTGAGGATTAAAAGAGCATCCCAAAGTGGCTGAATGGTTCAGAATAATAGGGATGAGTTTATAAGAGTAAAAAAAAAGATTTAATGTACAAGCAATTTAATGGTGTAGGAATAAAGCTCCTAGGCCTATTTTTGAAAGTTCTGCTCGAAAACATGCCCAGAATTAGATGAAAGTATTTTGAGAATTTCCAGGGTTTTTTTTAGTTTTATTATTGTTCTGACAAAACAGTAAGAGCAACACTCCAGAGAATATTTTAGAGGAGTAAAAATCAATACTGAAGCTACTAAGTGAGAATAAATGACACAGCAGAAAGAAAATCCCACCTAAAAGACCTATACTTTACAATATAAATATTTGTTAGGTTTGTCATTGCAATCCAAAATCTCTAGCCAAACTGTGCACAATCTGACCATTAGCTTAATGCAAATAAAAAATAATGTTCACAAGTTTTAGAGATCTTTAATTGATAGACATCTAGGCAAACTTGTAGCACCAGATTTAAAATGTATCTTTTTTCTCCCCACTCAGATATGCCATAATGACGGCTTTTATTTTGTTTAGCTCAAAATACAATAGCACAAGAAAAATAGTGGCAAATCTGTTGTAATAACATCAAAACCACACTGTCTTTATCTGTTTTTTTATTATTATTTTTGTTATCATAATCATTATCACTTGAATGAGAAAGATATTCCAGTATGATATATGCAGTAAAAAAAAATATACTGATTCACTGGTTAAACAACTCTGTACTGGGAAATTCAACATTTAAAACAGTTTGAGCATAAACTATATTTACAAAATGAATTATAATAAGGTAGATATAGCTGTAATTTTACACAGAATCCTTTATAATGGCTTAGTATATTTGATTACATTAGTTTCATAATCAGGGTCAGTGGTGTCCCAATCTGGAAACTGCAAGTCTTTTGTCTGAGAAAAGCAAGAGACTTGGCTATATAAAGTTATTTTTCTTCTTCTTGCCTCCCATTGTACTCAAAAGATGTAAATGACGACAAAGTAAGTTCTGTAAAAAAGGACTTCTCTGCACTTGGCATCTGGCAATCCAGTCAGACATTGTAAACTCTGAAAAGCAGTTCCTCATAACATCATAACATCCGCTATAACTATCATGTATTACAAACTTAAACACAATTAAAAAGGAAGATGCTACCAATTTCTTTCTGGCCTAAATAGACTAAGGAGAAATAGAAAACTGTCTTGGAAATAAAAAGTCGTCTTGTACACAGTGCTTTCTGGTATGACATACACAGAACATCCATCACCTAGGAAACTTAGTTTTGCTCATCAGATCTCAAATGCTCACATATTGCCGTCTAAAATCGGAGAAAGAAGATGATGCAACACAGTGGAAACTAGAAAGTCTGCATTTCCTGCAAAAATGCAAGAGTGAATGCTGAATGGTTTTTGTGAAAATGGCAAAAGCATTTGAAGCCGAGTGATGAAGACTTGCAGAAAGGTAAGAAATAGTCCACACAGTGTGAAAAAACTCATGTAAAAGCCAAAATTAGCTAAAAAGCTAAAGCTAACTAAAATACTAATGATAGCATCTAGTGTACGGATTTGGGTTTCTGTGTTTCTCTAGATTTCTGTGTTCTGTGGAGGCTCTGTGTTGTTCCTACCCCTTGATTAGTTACACCTGTTTCTTGTTTCCCCTGATTGTCTCTCTGTGCATTTAAACCCACCTGTGTTCCTTGTTGGGTCCTTGTTTTGTCTGCCGTCAGTTTGTTTGTACCAGCTGCTACCAGTTGTGAGCCATTAGCCTTCCGCTCATTCTGTGCTGCCTGGACTTTGGATTTTGAATTTCACCATTAAATCATCATTTTATCACCATAACCTGGGATCGCTGTGTGTCCTTTACCACTTCATCACCACAATTCATGACATCTAGGCTACTACTTTAATGTTGAATTACAGTGATAGATTCCATGAAATGTGAATAAACCTACCGTAGTTGCTTGCTTCACTAAACAATGGAAATGTTGAGCATGACTTATTCATGTTTCATACTTTAGATTTCTAGGTTTCATGGCAATAAATTTATTTGCACCTTAAAAGTAGCAATCACTCTGAATTTCAACATTTCATGTCTTAGCTACTGTTTACTCTCTTTCTATATTTTTATTTCCTAATTCTTTAAGTATGTGTAAACAGGGAGCCATAAAGCAGACCATCGCTTTATCTGCCCAACTTTTAATCTCTCGCGTACTTCCTTCTAAGTGTCCTAAAGCCTAGAAGAAAACACCTGTGTGTTTGTGATAAGAAAGATCAACGTAAAGTAAATCTTGTTCACTGACTTATTACAATTTCTGGAGAAGCTCTGCTGTTCTGGACTTTCGGAAGGAACACCGGGTGCTCGCTTCGACTAGGTTTATCAGTAGATTGAGCCAGCACAAGGAGTACAGAAGAAAGACCTGATCCCAACCCCTGCCTCAGGACCCTATCTCTGGGTAAAGCCACACAGACTTGGCCTTTTTGCAAGAGGCCACAGGGTGCAGGGCCCACATAGCTAGATCTCTTTTAAAAGGCAAAGCTACTGTCTGATGGCAAATTCCTTCACAAAGTCCTGCTCCCCCGAGGTAGATGATACTTTGCAACTCTTAACCCGTGGTGTCACCGATAAATATTTGATCTAATAGTAAACTGCAGGGAGACAGACACAAGTTGAAGGCAGTAAATCACTGGTCTGAACTGAAGCCCCAAGGTTGCATTTTTAAGTCAGTACAACCAAATTAAGACAAAAGCCGTTGATTTGTTCATCTGAGGAGCTGCGGTGTTCTGTAGCATATTCCACTTTGAAGCTAGAAATGCAAATATAAGACAATACCAGGCTTTATTGAACAGATCTTTGGAGTGTGAATTTTGCTACATATCCACAGAAAGTTCACTTTGGGTCTACACAAATCAAATTGTCTCTGGGGAGGATGACTGGCAAGAGATTGCAGTGGCAAGGATTCCCACTGAGGGACGAATGTACAATAGGGCCCTGAGGGGCCTGTTGAAGGAGGGTGTTTAGCCTCCAAGTGGCCCCCTGTGGTAACTCCATCTCAGGGGTTGTGGGGGGCCTTCGGCTGAGGGCAAGTGGAGGTGTGTAAGTCAGTGTTACTCCCCTCCGGCTGTACCACCTCCCCGAGCCGGGAAATAGAATTGGTGAAGAATGGCTGCGGCTCTTTTCCCACTTCCTCACTTTGCTTGGGTGGAAACACTTTGTGTCGCATTTTACAGATAACCTTGAAGGGCAACACAACAGATAAAAGTGGTGCCTGGGGGGAGAAATTTATCGCTCAGAGGGGAGGCTTTTGTAATATTTATATAATCCATTATGTACAGTTGTCACTTTTTAAATATACTCTAAAGGACAATGTTTCACCATTTTTTCCCCCCTGTTACTTCTTTTTCGTTGTTCATATTTGTGATGACAGAGCCCTTTCATACAGATTGCTGAACTTGTGGATCTTAAGAAGCAGTAAAATAAGATTACTTTATTTTTTAGCAAGCAATATAATCTACATATTTGCCAGTGAGTGATCTCAGTTCAGCATATTAACTTTGACAGAATGAATCTCACTATGAGGGCAGTGAGTTTGCCCAATTACTACCTGTTGTAATTCAGACTCCACCATGGGCCTGGTGTGTGGAAGCTGACTGTAGCTTGATCTTCTAAAGGTTTGCTTGTCACCTCTCCATATTTTTTGTTTTGCTCCATTACAACTTGTATTTATCTTGCCATTATTTTTTAATTTAAATTTTACATAATGCATCTGAACATAATAGTCCAAGGTGGTGAAGTGAAATGAAGAAATAATAATTATATAGATTGATTTGATTATGAAATTTTAAATGACTTCTCCTTGGTATATAATGGTCCAGTTCAGGTTTTTCAATGTTGAACAAGAGACAAATGCAACTGGAAGCAATGAAAAACATGACAACTATCTCCATACTGTAGTTGGAAGTATTGGAAGGTTCAGTTGTTTTGCTTGTTGTTAGTCACCTGAGTTTGAATAGGATACTAAAAAAATATATTGTTTATTTTTTCTGAATGTTGTTTTTAGAAAGATTGTGGCACACAAGGATGTGGCTAATTCATGAAAACCTCTACTGTTTTCAGTAATCGTTTCTAGATCCAAAGTATATCTAAAGAGTAAATAAGTGACTCGGATAATTAGACATGATCAAATTATCAAATACATGCAGTGAAATAGGTCAAAGAAAAAATCTAATTTAAGGACAGAGTAATACAAGACCAAAGTAGTAACTTCTTTTCAGGAAAGAACATTTTAAGGGACTTCTAATACATAAATAATGAACAATGGATCGGCTCTGTCATACTGCTCCAGGGCTTGCACCTGCACAAGAGTGCTCATGATTCTGATGGCAGACAGAGGGGACATGCTCCTTCAAGTCTTCCATGTCCGGTAATAGAATAAAACAAATTACAGAGCTCTCCACTAAAGTACTTACAATTTCTCATAATTAATTGACTATTTGATAAAGTAGCAAACGTGCATTGCAAAAATGTATTTCTGGAAAAGGAACGGGGATGTGTCCAGTGGTTTTATATATTTTATTGAGTTTACTTTGGCAGACGGACAAAAAGTGGCGCATAATTGTGAATGCCAGTGAAAAAGATACATGACTTTCAAAAATGAAAATAAAGATGTGTGTATGTACACGTGAATTCTACAGGCAATCATTTTCGATGGATATTTATTCCAGGATAGAGTAAAAGGGGCTGAATACAAATTCATGCTACACATTCAGATTTTTTTTTTTGATAAAACCAAATTTTTTTGGTCTTTTTTTTTTTGCACTTCACAATAACCCATTACCTTTTCTTGATTTATATAATCAAAGCCTCAATGAAATAAGACTTAAATGAATAATAAACTTTGTAGAAATGTGGAGAACTTAAGCAAGCATGAGCACTCTTGTAATGCAATTTCAAGGTCCCCTTCTGTCTTTGACATTGGTGGGCCAGAATGTTTCACAGTTCATGACAGATTCAAAAGGTTCCCTTTCAGAGAAACTGGAAATCATTTCTTGGTGTTACTATATAATATTCACAGTTTTATTGGAAATAAATGAAGTTTTTTTTAAATATATTATTTTTGAATGACTCACTCTCCCATTATAATGGTCAAAGAGGGAGCCAGCAACCCAGGAATAGTGTAATTTCTCTCTGCATTTCAGGAGGTTCAGGCTTCCAGACGTTAATGGCAGAGCCCATACAAAACCTTTTGAATGCTGTACCTGTGATTATAAAGATGGCACCTCTTTGAATATGCAGCATTACATTTGCCTCGCACTAAAAGGGTTTGACACTGTGGCTAAGCTAATGCTTCATCACTGAGAGAGTGATAGGTAATCTGCTGCTCTCTGACATGGCTATAAATGATCATCATGTTTCACACTCTGCTTATAATAATGTGTCTGAACTCACAAAAATTACAGACTCATTCTATATTTGCATCACAAGACTGATGCATTTGATGTAGATTAAATATGCTTATGCATCGACATTAGAAATATTGCAAGTTACGTTTTACTGTCCAAAAAATTACAATCTTACAGGTGTATGTGTTATGTAATTGTTGTTTTGTTTTTAAATAGAAGTAGTAGATAAAATGTTATAAAATATATAATAAATAAAAACACAATACATAGAACCGTTCCTTCCAACACCCACTCTCTTCCAATCTGATTGAGAATGAAGGGAAGGCCGCCTCGTGCTCTTCGGTGTAAAATAAGATGAGATCACATAGACAGCTGCAGTGGCAGTTGATCACATTGATTGATTTTCTGTTTAGAAATGACGTATAACCTGCTAAAAATGAAAACGCCACTAACGCTATTTGATGTTTGGTGTGCATTGCCCAGAGCTTGCAATACTGGAAACTGTAATACTTTTATCCTTGCCAGGAGTGCCAATAAATCTAATGCAGAGTGGGATAAAGATAGCAAGGTTAGACAATAGACCGGTTCAAGCTTCTTCATCTTTCACTCTCCCTGTTTTTTTTTCCTGGTCTCACTCATTCTTTACTATATCATTCACTTTCACCCCTCTTATCTCTGCATTTATCTTTTTGCCAGCTTGTGCCCTGTTTTTTTTTGTTTTTTTACACAATACCAATACATCTGTTCAGTCCTTTAAACACCTCCACCGATCTATGGAGTGGAGTTGCTTTAAGCTCCGGCACACCAAAAGCCCCCAAAACAGGACAATAAAAGGGAATTTATCTCTCAGGGGCACTCGAAAAGGTTTTTAGCCACTGCCAATGACAGCTGTCATCATTATTCCTCATTGTTGGAAACTCTCCCTTACATGGCTACAATTGTAACTTTGTAAAAGGACTATGCAATAAATGCTTTGGCTTCACTTCTCTTAAATACTGATTCAGAGAAAATTGTTTTATTGTTAAAGTGCTGAGCAAAAGAAACAAGTCTGAACTAGATTACTTAAGGTTTTGAAGGCTATTTTCACATTTGAGGATACATGCAAAGCGTTTCAGTATTTTCAAACTGATGGCAAGAGTTTGCAGCCATTCTGCGGGTGAATCTATAGCATTCTTCCCCCAAAATGAATAGGAAAAATCTCATGCATTTGCCACTCTCCAATATAAACCCCCCATTCAGCCCAATTAGCCTTTTGTCCCTCTTCTTAAGCTGTCAGCTGTAGGGACATTAGTCTTCATAATGTGTTTGTGTCTAGTGGCCAAGAAAGATGGACCTCGCAGCAAGTAAAATCTGACCCGATCATTTAAAACTTCAACAGAGTCCACACACCCGCCAGTCTACCGTTTCTCAATAGCCGAGGAACAAGGTGCTCTGTACGACAAAAAACAGAGAACAAGGGGCTGGTTTTTACCAGGCAGATGTGTAATGATCAAGAATAAATTTGTTAATGACCATTGTACATTTTTAAAACATTAGGTTGACTGACAACAAAGTAAATCAGATATCTCCTACTAGTAAGTTAAGAGTTAGAATTTTATAGCAGTGGTGTTAAGATGTTACTTACTCCTGATCTAGCTAGGACATCTTCTTAACCCTCTTGCCGTCTTCAGAGACAGTCATTTAGAACCCATGAGTCTTTTACTCTGTGTGCGGTCAGATGCGGTCACACTGACTCCAGGTGTGCAGGTAGGAGTTTGTTTTTTTTGTGTATGTGGTTTCGGAAATTGGTGGACTGATGGGACAACCCCCCCTGCTTCCCCGCTGTCCGACCGTGACATCTGCCACGCTCTTCTGGAGCATCGCGCTCAGACCGAGGGAGGTTTACGGTTGCATCAGACAACTGAGCTTTCTAATCTATTCCTCGGGCAAAAAAACTTAAGCCACCCGATCAAAGTGAGAAAATTTGTGAGTCTGCAGGAAATGAACGCATGTGTCTGCCACAACAAAGCCATTGTTTGACTTTCAGTGTCATTGCTGTTGGGTCTCTACACATTTGTTCCAATTGGTTCTTAATAAACATCCGCTAGCATCGAACTGATGATCACGCAGCACGGTTTGTGCTGAATATCCTTGATTTATGGCAGTGTCTGACCTTAAAGCTGGTCTTTTCATCATGAATGCTTTTCCTGGCTGTGACCTTGTCAGGGCCTTGTCTGTCTGTCAGCTAGCTCCGCTAAAAAGGCAAAAGCAATCTGGCAGCCTCCCATGGATAAGTGGGGAGGGTGTGGATGGTGGCGGAGGGAGAAACAAGGGTGGAGGAGGGATGAAGGAGATGTGACCTTTCTACTTCCAGAGAATTGTGTTTAGGTAAACAGTCTTTTAGAAATGAGCTGTATGACAGGTTGGTGGATGGTAAAGCAGAGAAATTTGTCATCTTGTTGTATCATTCTTAAAATTAACTAAAGGAATTGACTGAAATGTTATGTAAATACGTAACACATATACTGAGTTTCTAAATATCTTTTTTAAAAGAATGCTTTACCGCTTGATCGTCTCTCTTTAGGTCTAAAGGTAATAACTTAATTTTTTTCTGTTCAGCTGAACATTCATTTGTTCTAAGCATCTGTTTACTGTTTGTATGGTTTCCTCTGGCGACATTATAATACAGAGCTGTGGATCGTATACATAGTTGTGGTAGCTAATCTTATTACTTAACACTTAATCTTAATATGTTACAATCCGAGCTACTGGGAGCAAGCAGATAATAAATAGAAGGGATCCCAGAATTAAAACTCAGGGTACCCAACATGTACACTTTAATGAGAAGTTATCTATTGACACAACTACATGGATAGCATTAGCTTGTATTGACCTTTCACAGTCAAATTGCATGTGCAGAAACACAAAAGACACACTTATACGATTGCATAGGTGTGACAGCATGTCCTTGGAATAACATGTTGACTGGTATGTTACTGTTGCACAGCTAAATCCTCTTGAGTAAAACAGTCTAGTTATGTGGACAAAAAGGAGTCTTGCAAATCACTGCATGATCAAAATGAAACTTTCAACTTTCACCTGCTTTCTTGGCTGCCACGTAATTTTGTTTCTTTTCTTTAACATTGTTATTTACGCTAGTATGCAAGCTCTGAAAAGCAAGTAGAGAAAAACTTTATGAAGTCTCATTTTCTAAGTCTGACCAAATTTTCTATCCCTCACAACCTTAGACGTCAATGTCAAATTTATTTATATAGCACTTTTAAAAACAGGTTTAAAACTGCATCAAAGTGCCGTACAAAAACAATAACATCATAAAATAAGTTGATGAAAAGAGAAAGGTAAAAATGAATAACACAATAATAATAGTAATAATAAGTAAATAAGATTCAAATTAAACATCACAACATCAGTATCAGTCCTCAATTAAATGCCAATGAATAAAAATAAGTTTTCAGAAGCAATTTAAAATAACCCAGAAATACAAGTAAAGAAAAAATTATAGATTTAAATGTTTTAAGCATTTTTGTTGTATTTTTTTTTTCTCCTGGAGCTCTACAAGCCTGAACAGGGCTGGACTTGGAAAAGCTACACAAATTATGGTACCTGTGCTTTATGTGTGTTGCACTATTACTCATTCAACTCTTCTGTATTACTACTTGTCACTATATTCTTTTGAGTGAAACACAATGCATACTGATGGTGTCCTGGATAACCAAGGTCATCACCGCAGCATTAGCGCGTAAAGCCTCAGCTTTTGTGCCATAACGACAGTCTTAAAAAAAAAAATAAGAATGCTCCTAACTCTCCAGCATTGAGTGGTGGATCATAATGAGAAAGGCTCATGAGAGGTCACCTGTATGCCCAGCCTCAGCAGTGAGAACTTTATTGAGAAACGCTCATAAACACACAGTCTTCCCTCTCAAGCATATACACACACACCCCTACACACGCACACAGGACGGGTGCTCCTTCAACCAGAAAGGAGCCTGAGATTGGAAATAAAGACCATCCTCTGTGTCTGAGGACTGTGAATGGGAGCAGTAATGTTTTCAATTTGAGCCCTGAGAGCCATAATGGAGCTCATTCTACACCACCTAGATACTGTAGTGACGTTGGCCTTAAAGCCTCAGGATTCTATCATCCTTCACCCTCTCAATTCCTAGTTCTCTTCCCCCTCTGTGTGCTGTTCAAGGGATTAATTTGTGCAATAAGATGGGTTCTTGTTGAGGAAAAAAGAAAACTGCAGAGAAGAGAGAAAAAAAATAAAGGAATGAAGAGGTGAAGAGAGGATGGATAAGACGGTGTACGAGTCCAGGTGTTAATTCAGACTGTGGTGCCCTCGCCACATCTCAATGACACCTGCACAAAGCTGCTTTAAGTCGTCCACAAAGTACAGTTTCATAGAGGTTGAGTCTGTGGAGCAAAGTCTTACTTACAATCTCATAGATGACAAATAATGATTTGTCACCAAATATAATCATGGTAAATGTCTCAGCAGGTGTTCAGCAGGCATTTTAAGCTAAAACAAGTGCAATCAACTGCGTTCAAAAGTGACCTGGTAAATACACCCCTTTGTACGGTAACTCTGGTGGTATTGCAACAGTCCACATCTCAACTGGAAAGTTTTGTGAACTTCAAAAATCTGTCTTCTATGGATAAAAAAAAAGAAATCATAAGTAGAAGAAGCATAATATTTTTCCTATACATAACACAATTTCTGTAATCTGTGCAAAGGAATTTTTTCACGCCATCCATCTCCAACAACAGCCATATCCTGTTTAGACAATTTTAACAGTTGATGCTTTTCAGTTTTGCCCTTTATGTCCATTCCTCATCAAACAACGAGAGGCAGGGGCAACATCACAGTTCTCATTTGTGTGCTTTCATGTCCATCCCACAGCAAAAGATGTTGTTTTCATCCCTTTATGTCTGTCACAATATTGCCAGCAAATGGATTGGTATCTTCATGATCTTTTTTTTTTTTTTAAAGTACAACAGAACCCAAATGAATGCTTATTAATTGTGACTCTGGACTGAATAAATATCTAGTTCACAAATATCTAAGGTTACTTGAGATCAAACGGTCTCAAGTATTATAAAAGCACATTCTTGGAAGAGAGAGGGATGGCTCTGCAATGCAGTGCGTTTCACTTACTTTCCCTAAACACTGAAGCACAGCCACTAAATGAGATCCTTATATTAAAAGGCTATGATCAAAGGAAAAAGTAGTACATTTCATGTGATGTGCAACTAAAGTCCTTGTGTAAGGTTTGTGTTCTGAGAGGGACATGCAAGTACTTCATGTCCAATCTTACAAAGGTTGCCAATATTCAAAAGATCTATGAGGACGCATTCTTAAAGGATGGCTGAATTCATGTTGCTATTTGTCATCAGATTGTGACTGACACATAAGGTGCAGCTTAATTGGATGACAAGGACACAGCAAATATGAAACTAGGTAAAATAAAAACTTTATAGTTTCACTGTAAGAAAAAATGTTAACCGAAAAATGATGGATATGCTACCAAGCTAAGACATGGCAACAGAAAAGTGGAGGGCGTTATGAAGAAAATGTTTTACATGACAGAAAAAGATATGTTGCCAATAAGCATTGTTGAAGCAAAGAGCAAACATAACCAAACTGAATTAAGTCGCTCCTAGAAGAATATTTTTAAAAAGCTAAAGATTAATGCAAAAGATTTAGGTTTGACCTCGTAGGAAATGTTACAGTAAAGTAAAAATATAACGGGGATGAATCTCTCATACACTGATCTTACCAAGCTCCGCCCACAACCGACCTAGAAAATCCCACGTGGCCGCAAGTCTCACAAACAAAGCCTGGCGGCGCGTTGTTTCTATGTAAACATGGCGTCTTCCACTACGACTGATTCTCTGCAGTGTATTTCTGACTCGATTAGTGCATAATTTCTACCGGATTTTCACAATACATCAGCTACTACAACGGACAGAGGAACTAATGCAGGATATGCAGTCAAATGAAAATGTAACTATTCTAAAGCTTTACATGTAGAGACATTATGTGGTTCTCATGAGATTATAAAATGATGAAACCTCATTTTAACACCACACAGACAGTGTTGTGAAATGTTCATTATTTTCTCCATTTGTTTAGTTCAATAAAAAAAAAATTAAGGAAATATTGGAAATAGGTTTACATCTGATGATGTGAAATATTCAATGAACACTAAATGCCTGTACAAAATAACTAAAGGCTTACATGTTTTCAAGCCCGGCTTGCAGAAAGAACATTCAGTTAATAGAACATTAGATCCAGCGGGTATAATTTTTTTTTTATGATAAAAATTTGCAGTCAAGTAAATTCTTCAGTTTGAAAGATGTGTCTGGCAACATTTTAAAGCTACTGCCAATTTATAATGTCCAAGGAGGAAGAGAAACTACCTTTAGTTGTGTTGGACTTGCCAGGGACTTCCATGTCCGCTGGTACCTCGTCATCTGACCTCTGTTAAAACAAACAAATCTCAGAATACATGTGACTTGGACAAAATCATCAGGTACAGAGTGTGTTGAAAATTTATATAAATTACAGAGGCCAAAAATACAGTACATGAGGAAGAGTAATGATACAGAACAGTGGCCTCTAAAGGTTCAATATTTATCAAAAATCTACAATCTCATTTTCTTTCCACTTATAAATATTCTTACCTTTGGCTGAGGGCAGGTCATTGCTTTGTCCGACTTCAGTGGTGCATCTTCTGGTCACCCTGCTGCAATGCAAGTAATCACCAGCTTTTGCAGATTCAGTTCATTGTTGGTGGGGTATGGCCATTCCTTTTCCCTCTTTAATCACTTCATTATTATGGGCACGGTTTCCTTTGTTTCTTAATAACGACAACTACAGCCATCGTTCTTTAGAACCTTTGGGGCATTTCAGTGAATTTTCTACTTCTGGTATATCACTGTGTTTTGCTTCTAGGTGGCGTGCCATTTTGCTGTAAGGTTTACTACAAAATGCACAAGAGTACCTTTTATTGTAAACTCTAGAAGTGGTCAACCGCCTTCTCTTAAGCGGTTTTCGAGAAGAAGTAGTTTTCGAGGCTCTTTTCTTCCTCTTCTTGAGCTGTTTAACACCTACTGAACTGTCACTGTCTTTTAAAAGACACTCTCAGAACCAGGAACATACTCTTCCTCAGTGATGTCAGAACTTGATAGAGACGCTTCTGAGTAGCCAAGCATTTGTTTGTTGAGCTAAAATGATTTTTAAAAAGGAGAGATTACTTTAAGATGATCCCTAAAACATATAAACAAATCAGAAGAAGTTAAATGTACAGTATATGTACAACTAGTATTTAAAGAAAGTTGATTAAAAAAGAAATACTCCAATACTAGTATGATTTTCTTGGTACTTGGAGCTCAAATGTTTTTCCAGCATTTTTAAGCATCCCCAAAAACTGGGGCTTTGATCTGCGTTGCGACTCGCGGTGACAGTCGGTACCGTGTCTTATATCAGGATGTCTGACATAAAGACAGATATTCTTTATATCTGTCGGTGGAATCGACTCAAGCTGCCTGTAGTGAACCGAGCCTTTAGCAGAATGATGACGTTAAAGTCAGAAGTTTTCTCTGTAGCTGAAGCATTTCTGTGTTTAGGGGCGAGGCGGGTTTTGTCCCGCTATTGCAAGGACGATTATAAAAATATAAACAGAAACAGTTTTTCTAACGTCAGACCTACGTTTTTATTCACAAACCAGCGTATGAAAAAATATTATTGCCCATAATTTGATAGTTAGAGGACACAGATCCGCCCTCCTCCTCACCATGGACCCGGAGTCTGAACAACATGGAGGCTCTGAGAGTCATTATTAGACTGAGGGCAGCCAGACTAGTTTATTTTTACTAAATTATTATATTTAGCTAAATATTATTGTTGAGGGGCACAAACAGGCCTTCTGACATACAGATTAAAAATAAAAAATAAAACGTTTTGGAAAAAAAAAAAAAAAACCTAAGTAGGGCACTAGGGGGCATTAAGGATAAAAAGGGCAGAGGCTCAAGCCCCTATAGGCCCCCCCCTCTGCACGTGCTTGACTAGTATGTGTTAGGAAAATGGTCCTCACACGGTGCTACAAACAAACACACACAATATTGGATTTTGTTTTCTCCTAAAATTGTCTGTGTGAGATCATCCTGCAGCTATAAAAACACACTAATTTCCAGCTCTTCTATGCATCTTCACCTGGAGTGTCATAAAATGTGAATAGTCTGTACAGAAATGCACACGCAAACAAGTGATTACCCTTAATGCTCATCAAACAGGGACTGTTATTGCAACCAAAACTCTTTACACTTCAGTTATTAAGTCTGCACCATTTATCTATTTAATGTGGAGCATTCTGAATTGTACACACACACATTTTTTCTTTTACAGTATTTTCATAGGTGTGCTGCAGATGGCCAGAGAAGACATTTTTTAATGAAGTAATTTTTGTGCTGCATTCAGAATGTTGAGACTGGATATTTAGTCCATACAGAGCAAATAAAATGTAACTTTAAGAAATAAAATAAAACAATTAAAGCAGAATACAGTGCTATGCATAATGTTTTTATAGAGAATTTTTTTAATAGAATTTTCTCTATGAATGTAGAGTAACCGCAACCAGTATGAAGGTCAACCTAAAGATACATAAAAACATATATTTTCATAATTACAAGGGTGCTAATAGGTGACAATCCAAATTGTATTTTCCAGAAAGTCAACTTCCTCAGATTGAATGTGCTAAATAGAACTTGACAGGCCAGATGGTTTGTTACACAGAGCACTGTGGGGAAACCATAGTCACTTCAAAAAGTGTTTGCCAGCTGATTGGATGAACCATCTGTCTGTCTCTGGCTTTCACGGCCAAATTGAAATTATAGCATTATTTTGCTCTTCCACTAAGTATTTTATTGCTAAAACAACATTAAAATTGTGAAATACTTAGCATAGTCCCTGATACAAATTCATAAAAAGGAATATCTCAAAGATTTTAAATATTGCGAAGAAGTTAAATTTAATTTGTTGCTCACATAGTGATAAACTTCCAACCTTTTTTACTTGCAATTTTGATCATTATAGCTAACAGACAATGAAAACCCGAGACTTAGTCTCAAATTTTTATAATCTGTGTAGTTCATTTATATAATGGAAGTGTGTGACAGTAACATGAAAAAATGCAAAATAAAGTTTAAGGATATGAATGCAAGGCACTGTAACATTCATACGTAAAGAGCAGGAAATCTAACAGTTTTATTCATATTCTTCAAGTCAAATTAAAAGTACCCCTATATGTCAGTTTCATCTAAAATATAAGGGGTTTACCCTGTTAAAAAAAAAGGAGTCCCAGAGTAAACACACCCAAACCTGAAATCTAGAAATGGAAAGACATGCATGTTCGAGAATGAAGCAGGAGACCGTACTATGAAGTAAAAATGACATCTGCTTATCTTTTTGGAATTGGCAAAATCACATCAAGCAACAACAATCAGGTGTGTGCATGTGCTGCTCACACCGTTCCAATGATTGCTGGTTTGCTGCAGCTGTGTTAATGACCGAGAAATAGCCTAATTTATTCACTATCACCGGTGGCCATGTTCACTAGCCGATGTATTCTGCTGTGGGGAAGAATGTGAGGAGTGCGTACACAGGCGTGATTGACTGCGCTAAGACCTTCCCCCTGCCTCTGACTGGTTGTGTCTGACCCAGAGCGGTGTATTTCTGCAGTACACCACAGAGGAGCTAAATTTTATCACAGATTATTTGTCTCATACTGTCAGGACATAGTGACAGTTTTAATAAACATGCAAATAAACATAAAAAATAAAAAAAAAACAGTTCCCTACTGCAGCTTTAAAGTAGAATCGATTAATTGGGGTTCATCCAGCAAAGAGAACAGGGTGCATAAAAATCCCCCAAAATCCTATTTAGAATAAATCTACAGGTTAAAGAAGAAGAAAACAGATGCCCAACATGAGCTCCTACAAAGGCACTCGGTAATGAAAGCTCAAGTTCATTTAGTCCCTCTGTCTTTTTCCAGAAGAGGTCAGAATGGATAGCTTTATCAGCGTTTCCCCCCCTCCAGGTCCAGGAACGGAGTGTATGCATGCCAATGCTATGATGGCCAGTGGGTTTATCTAAGCTGACAGAGATGAATCTCCCAACAGAGGGCTGGCCCTGTTCAGCTGTCCCCCTGATTGGAGCCCACACCGGGGCTGACACTGAATTATTTCAGGAGGTAATTAGTATTCTGTTTTCCACCATGATGCCAAATGCCCTCGATTCTTCCCCTTCATATGCAGGTTGATATTTTACACTTGGATTTGAATATTAGATTGGGCTTAAATGTGTTTACACAAAGAGTATGTGAGTGAACAGTTAAGAGGTGCATTGTGTGAATGAAAAATGTGTGCAGAATAAATGTCAACAGATCTACGTTGTAATAGTCAAATAATGAGCAAAAGAAAAATCTAATCCCGCAATTTTCTTAGCACTTAGATCCCCATGTAGCAATTTGATTAATTTCACTAAATTAAAAGCTCAATTGGCTGACTAGATGGCAAAAGACATTATTAACTTGAGTAATTTAATCAGTAGACCTTGATAAAGATGTGATAAAAACTCATTGTAGGTGTAAAGCTTCCTTTTATCTTTTGTCCCCTCACTCCAGTGTTTTTCCACCAAATAGGGGCCCGTCTTTACCCTGCATCAAAAGTGAAAATTAATCTTAGTGAACTATCAGCAAAACAACATGATTGGACTGCCACATTATGAATATTGTTGCCTTTATGGACTGTATTATGCAAAGTCATGCAAATTAGATCCACAGCCATCAGAGAAAACAACCCTTAATTTTGTCCTTCTGCCTTTCTTGTGTTTAGCGTGTAATGTGGTTATGTGTGTTACCGGCAAATGAAAAGTCACTTTCATGGCGTATTATTTTTCCACGCTGCTTAGCGATCAAGTGGTGCATCTATTAACACCGCTTCACTGTAAGAGAAACAAACAAATAAACAGAGTTGGCTTGTTCAAATGAGAACTTTCTGCTTTATTGGGCTAAAATGTTGTTTTTTTTTTTTTAGAAACTTGAGATTCCTTTCTCAAAGGATATATCACTAATGCTTTAATGGGTTTGTAGTTTAAACTGCTTTTTTTTTAAAATCTCGATTTCTGTAGGTGCACCTGATAAAAGCACATATTGTGGCATATGTTGCACCTTTTCTTATTATGTGGATCCTTTTAGTGGTATAAGTGTTAAATTAGAAAGAAAATTTAATTGCTTCCATCTAATTTCCTCTGGTAATTAATAACCAGCTTAAAACAACCACATGCTTAGCCAGCTGAAACTTTGAAACCATCCCTGGAGATTTTTTTTTTTCTTCTTCCAGGTACAGGTGCATGGCTCTCACAGAACATTAAATACCTAGCATCAGTACAGGAATTACTGTACACTGATATATTCAAAGGTGCTGTAAATAACACCAGGTGCAACATATCATCAGGTTAATGACGCTGAACATCGGTTTTGGTTATTTTAATTTGGAAAAAAATTTTAAAAATCACCTAAGATAGTAATTTGAAAAGAAATACCTTTTTTTCTACACCATCAGTTTATTAAAAGTTAAGTCAAGGAGTTTTATGAAAACATGATTTGATCCCTCAAAGATTTCTCCTTGTCTTTGCTTTTTCCTTACCCTACAATGGTTTAAGTATCAAAGATAACCTGAGTAAATTCAAGTGCAGGTTATTATTTCATTGATTATTTATTTGATCGGATAGCATGAAGTAGGATAAATGATCTGAAAAAACAACATATGAAGTCCCGACTCTAAAGAAATTCAAGAATACACAGAGCAACAAGGTGAGTGACGTCTGTCTGTGGTTCAGAGAAGCGAGGTTTGTCAGAGTCCTGACTTAAATCTAAAGACCTAATCAGGGCATTCATGTCTGAAAAGTGTGACTGAGTTTAACTAATTCTACAAAGATTCATCATACACTTAGGTTTAGAAAAGCTTTTTTTTCCTCAGGTGAGGTTAGTTTTAGCCCCTTAAAAAATTTAATTATCACTTGAAAACTGCATTTTAATATTTATTTGGGTTATATTTTTCTATATTTTTAAAGTAATTAATGTGATGCATTCAAGTGTGATGAAAAAGGAGGGGAAAAAAGACATCTGTAAGTTTTATCTACAATGCAGCACTCATTTTTAGTGTCTCATTAGGTCAGTGTTAGTTTTTCTTCTTTCTTGTTTTTTTTTTTTTTTTTTTTGAAGGTCTGAATGAAAGCCATAGCTGCAGACAACCAGTGATTCGGCCAAAGATGATTCAGTGCTGATAAATGAACAGCTTGCTTTGGCAAATGCGAAGATGACTACTCATTTGCCATGGGCAACTCATGAGTCTAGTGCAGCTACCAATTAGCTTATCTATTGCCTTGGCTGGGCACAGCCATTGCAAAGCTGACAGCTAGATTGGGGAGGCTGACAACCTCCTTAATCATCTGTTGCTTTGCTTGTAACCTTGGCCTAATCAGCTAGATTACCTACTTTGACTCATCTTTTACATTTAATAGTGTAAAACCACTACATGTTGTGAAAACCTGAAGCGCATTTGCCACAAGGTTGCTCTTAAGAAACAAAAACATACTTTATTCGTGTGGGGGCTGGCAGTCTAATTTACCGCTAAAAATATCTGGTGTCACCCTTTGTGTAATCCACAAAAGCAGACCACTTTCTGTCTTTGACAAGACGGAAGAAAATGTAACCATGTAAAATGGTTACAGAGATCTAACCGTTTTACATTTGGTTACCTTTCATTTTACATAATTTATGCTTTAATGCCACTGTGCAAAAAACCTCATTGAAATATCCATGTTTAAAATGCAGAAGGAACGTTTAATGACCAGCTTTTGTTTAATGGCATGGGTTTAAATAGCAAAGCACAGCTGTCAAGTTTTCTTTAATTTGTGACTTACACTTCTTTTTTTCTGTTGATTATCCAAAATGAAAGATATTGCGAGATCTTTGTGTTGCAAAATGTCAACAAAGATAGTTAACTTTTTTTAAACCTTGAGCTGAAGTAGAAATATGAGTTGCCACTCAGCCACGCTATAGTCATGTCCTTATCTGCCACTCAGTCACATAGCTGGTGTATCATTGGCAAGGTTGTAGGTGGAACCAAGAAATAAACATCCTCCAATTACAGATAAACAGCTTCACCTGACAGCTCATGTGTCTCTCTTTTTTTTTTTTTTTTTAGTTCCTCATATATCTACTGTACCTTGTAACATTGCAGTTGGTTGTCAGATGTGGGTGCTGTTCATTTTGTGTTTTTACTCTTTTGCACCTTTTCAGTTTTTGGGGTATGAAATGGAGCCTCGTTCAGGGGGACCAGCAACGAAACAGATTAAAGTCAACTTTGATTATCTAATCATAGTCCTGTGTACGCAAGTGTGGCTTTATTTAAGTAATATTATCTACGATTAGATTATTTTTCAGTGAATAATATATGTCCTTCCATCCAACCAATTTCTATACCTTTCCAGTGCATTGATGTAATATTTGAATGCATTTTTATAACTATTTATCTAATAGTTTTAAGTAAAACTAAACAAACTTGAAAACTGAACAAAAATGATCTTTTAAACACATATGTGTGTAACAAGGGTACAAACTATCAAATTTCCATAATCCTGTCGTTACGCTATTATTTACGTTGTAGCTTTTTAAAATTCTGATTTACCTACACTTGCGATAATTATAAGTTACTATAAAATATTGACAGTGTCCTACGCAAATTTATAATTACAGACTGGAGAGCAAAAAACAAGACAGCGCAAGCACAATAATGTGCTGTTAGATTCCACCTGCCAGCTCTCCCAAAACCCCAACACGAGAGCAGGCGATGCAGCCAGAGAACGACGCTTCATTGTCACAAAGAACCGGTGCTGTTTCAGAGCAGAACGAAAGATGAGGCGTTACTCTGGCTCTGTCTTGACGATGCTGTACTTTGTGACTCCTGGTGGAATTAAACCAGAGAAACAATTTATGCAGCAACCATGTGACCTACATGTTAAGTCGGCGCTCTCTTGCCTTCAGAGGAGTGTTTCTTGCGAGGGGTCTCCTCCCTGTGGTTTAAGGGCTGGCCATGTGACACATAAAGGCAAGTGTCACACGTCAAGCTGACTGCACATTGGATGCGTGAAAAACTGCGGGAAGAGTGAGAAAATGGCAGAAGGTGTGTCGTGCATTCCCCTGCAGCCCTGACAGCAGCATTTTGGGCTTGTCCCGCTGCTGAACCAAACTATTTCAGACAAATGGGCCGGGCTGGGATCGGGTGGGTATAGGGCGTCGATTGTTGGATTCATGATGCCTTGCGTCCTGCCACTGACAGAATCCTGACAGAAGGATTTAAAGAAGTTTGCGTCTGAAATGTGTTTGCTAGGAAAAGCAGGCAGCATACAGTACCTTGGCATCCTTTAGTTCTTTTATTTCACAGGTCCGTAAGCCCCTTCACAGTCAGAGCAAATTCCCTATGAAGCCAATCAGCACAGGTGACCTGCACTAGCTGAGGGGACAGTTTCCTCTCTCACACACACACACACACACATACTCAGAGCAGTTTATCATTTCTCAATGTCATTTTTAATGAATTTCCAACCGCATCAAGTCATATTCGTCTCATATCATAAACCTCAATAATACGTTGGAAGAGATGGTTCATGGTAGCAGGAGTTTGCTACTTACCAGCTCTGTAATCATAATGTATCAGACAGTATACTTCATTTAAATTACTATCCAAAGCTTCAGCCCCTTTTCTCTGATAATTTTTTTTTTATGTTGCCACCATTAAATGCAATGCAATTCATCAGGATTTTATGTGATAGACTAACACAAAGTCATTGAAAGGCAGAAGGAAAATTACACCATTTTCAATCATTTTATGTTAACAATTGAAAGTCACACGAAAATTTGAAAAATATTACATATGTCTATATTTATACTTGCTTTCGTTCTCTTGCCCCCAAAATAAAATTTTTGTGAAAACATTTTCTTCACGTGTCACAAAATTGGTAAATAAGTTTCATCTGCGGGTGACTTAATGTGAAGCATCATAAAGATCAAGAAACACAGCAGGATAATGTTGTGGAAAAGTTTTTCTGGAGTTGCACCACTCATGGTGGCGGCATGTTGAAATGCGTAGCTTTGTTATGTTAGTTTTCATTTTATTTTGTAAACGTTTGTTCATATTTTTTAGCGGATTGTATGTTTGGACAATTCCCTCTATTTGGGGCACTGTGCACTGCAAGGTGTTTTGCTCTTGCTTTATTATTATTATTATTTTTTTTTTACTTTCAAGCAGTTCCTATGGACCACGGCAACAAGTTAATTATCTTTTTGTGGGAGCATCTGAAAAACTCAAACAATACCTGAACTAAGAACGCAGATCCCTGAGGAGTTTGAAAAGGAGGCTGCATGGATGCACAGCAGGTTGAAAGTAGAGACGTAAGATCGGGACGGGTTTGCCTTCAAGCAGGACAACAGTCCAAACATACAGCGAGAGCTACAATAGAACGGCTTAGATAAAAGCATATTCGCATGTTACAATGGCCCGGCCGATTGCAGTCTCTGTAGTGAGACGGGAAAATTGGTGTTCACTGGTAATCTCCATTCAATCTGACAGAGCTCGGGCAATTTCGAGAGAAGAATGGGCAAAGGTTTCAATCTCCAGGTGTGCAAAGAAGAAAGAGGAAAAGGAGGAAGCAAAAAAATAAATAAAATAAAGGAAGAAGAAAAAAAGGTGTGTGAAGCTGGAAGAGTTTCCGCGTTAAATACAGCAAAAGGTGCATTTACAAAGTTAAGCAATACCTTGTGTTGATCCATCTCATAAAATTCCAGCAAAAGTCAATTGAAGTTTGTGGTTGTATGGGACAGAATATATAACAGTTGTAGGAATATTTCACTTATCCAGTCCCCCAATTTTACTACAATTTGAAAACTGTAATTCTTTTTGCAAAATTATTCATGGACTACTGAAAAGCTGCAATACATCTAAAAAAAATTGTTCTTCTTTTTTATAAGGCCAAAAACAGACATCAAGTACAGCAAAACTGCACTGAACAACTTCTCCATCATGTCCCCAATCCTCTATGTCTCTTGTTTCACTTTGTCCTTGTAATCTCGTTTCACAGGGGACGACGGCGAGGGGGGGAAAGTAAGTTTTCCCATTGCATCACCCAGGAGGCAACTCTTCCACAAGAGGAAAAATGAAGCACATAAATAAAGCAGAAATCGAATTCCTCCAGCCGTTGCACAAGTGCCAGCCGATGAATCTGCAGGATAAATTCTCTCCAGTGACAAACAAACATGATATTTCAGCCGGGAGCCAGCAGCGCCGAAGGGCCGGTGTCGCTCTCGTAAAGTTCAGCACGCTCCGGACCGTAAAAGGAGCCGCCCTCTCAATCAGAAGAGCCTTTAACTTCGGCGCCTTCTTACGGTTAAAAAGTGCGAGATGAAAACATAGCGCTTCGCACACATGCCCCCTCCCTCGATGGGGAACGTTTAACACACTGAGGATATATAGCCTCGTGTAGAAAGCCATTAAAGTGGGATTTTGAGGCACAAGTGTCTTCCAACACACTGTCAACACACTAAGTGCTTGTAGACTTGATTTACAAGACTGGGAACGACGGATGGTGCATGTTGCAATAATAAAACAGGAGGCCACATTCTGATTGGACACATTAGGGGGAAAAAAAACACAACAACTCTGAAGCATTTACTGGCTTCATTTCTGATTTTTTTTTTTTTTGCCTTTGATTATTCACAAGCATCCAGAGATGATTGTAATATACACGCCTGATGCCTGGCGGTGATTAAACCCATACATTACCGGGAGTATTGAGGCTTATTTGCTTGCTCTGTGGTGATTCAGTAATGATAACAAGACAACTGTGGCAGCCGGAGTCAACATTTATGCTGTTGACTTTAAAGGTCAAAGCCTCGTGATTGTTCGCCTCACTTTTTTTCACACCTTTAGGCAAAAGAACGAGCTGTAGATGTGAGAGAGCCACTCATGTGAAGTGAGACTTGAAAAGGGAGAGCCAGGGGCTGTGTGTAATAAACATTTGAGCACTCTTTAGGGGGGAAAAACATCCCTTTTAATAAGTCTTGCTTATGCAAAGCACTTCTTAAAAGATTACGAAATGTCTGTTTTCCATGTATACACTTCATTGTTTAGGTTTTTTTGTCCAGTTTATTTTTTTCCTTGTCTTTAAATTTCGTATCAGGGTAATTGATCATCACACTATCTTCTCTTGTCTTGACAGCTAAATGGTTCCCAACCCTGGAGAAGATAGTCAAGTGAACGGAAAACTTAAAAGCTGTGAATCTCTTGTCAAGAAAACAAAATATAATTGGTCTCACTCCTTGAACTGCTTGTGCTTTACACTCGTGTGAGTATGTCACCTATCTGTGGACGTTGTTATAATTCATGTAAAGCATATAGCATGTATGTAGCTCTTTGGGTGTAATTACCGGCATGACATTTTCTGCCATGTGCGCCAGAGGAATGTGTTTCTAATCAGGTGTCCCAAGTGCAGGAGCTGTTACCTTTGCAAGTGGGGAACATTTTAAAGAGGTGTTGGGTCCTGGTTATGCAAGAAAATGTCCCTGTGACCCCCAAACATCCAACAAAGCTCTTAAAATGTACCAAACAAAAAAGAACATCTGAATTTCTCCACACTTCCTCAGTTTTCTTGTCGTAAAAGAATGTTAATGAATGAATAAATTAGAATAAACGAGCAAGCGATAATTTTATGTCAGTAAAAATTTAAATGAGCAGAGAAAATGTGTTTCTAGTGTAAAATTAGCTTAATGTTAAGTTTTCTATCTTAGACCTTTGTCTTGCAGTGATGCAGCAGAATTTTGCTCAACTGTAAAATTATGAAAGGGCAAATGAATGACAATAAAGTCTGTCTAAGGCCTGTTTAAGAAAGGCTGTTCATTTACATTCATTTGCAATAACTTCTAGCAACTACTGTCAGCAGGTTTGACTTTGAAGGTGTGAAGTCTCTCACTTCTGAATCCTTAATTTATTGGGGGTTTTTTTGTAATGCCTTACTTATTGTTTAAAATTGTAACCTTATGTAATATAAAATAATCTAAAATGTTATAATTACGTAAGCATTTCTTCAAATGATCTTAAATCAGTTAAAATAACAAAGTCGTGTTTTTTGGGGCTTTTTGAGGAGGAGGAGGATGAAGAGGACTGGAAGAACGATCACCGTCATGGTCAGCATTCTTTAGTTGAAACATGCCACTGACAAACTGATAACATCAGATGGTTATTTGTCTGGAAGAGTTGTGATGGTGCAACATGGGTTGCTATTTATACACTCCACCTGTTAGATGCAAAAGTACATTTCTGGAATATAGTTTCTTATTTCTTTACTATCTTAGGTAGTAAATAACCATTTCATTTCTGAAGAGCAATGATGTTCTCTCTCTCTACAAATGTTCTGCGCATTTTTTTTTACACCCTATGCTATAATGCATGAAGTGCATTAAGCACCTGCTGTAGATTCCTAATTGTCCAAACCACGTCAATCTTATGTGCTTTTGCATAATGGAACTGGATATTTTTAACTAAGAGAATTCCACCTTTTTGTTTTTGGAGGGCTTTTGTTCTAAAACACACTATTATCCTTAGCAAATGTCCTTCTTCTAAAAGGTTGCAGAAAATCAACCAACTTATATGCCTCGCTTTTTCTTCCCAGTGCACCCATGTTGAGGTTGCACTAGGTGTTGTTGCCGCTATGGTCATGTTCATCACAAATTCTGCCCACTGAAGACAGATGCCCTATGAGAAAACAACAGATGTTGGCAGGAGAGACAGGCCCTCAGGGATGACTGGGCTACTTGCTGAACCTTGAGGAAGTTCTCATGATAAACAGAACCTTAAAACCCGAGTACTTTGACTCTTGCAGACAGGGCACACCGACAGGTCTAGAGTTGTTAGTTGACACCATCTTCCTAATCGGAATATGGCAGGTTAGTCAAGAGGCCAGGCCCCGGACCATTCTGAGAGTCAATGTCAGCCAATATGGAAGCCCGCACACAAACAGCAGGGATGTTAACTCAACCTGAAAGACACTTGGCACCGACGAACCAAAGGACAAAAAAATGATGCCAGGGAAAAGGAAGCAGAGGGACATCCACAGCTCTGGGAAGCATAGAAGCTGGAAAGCTTGGCAACAAAGAGTCAGTGTGAGCCATGTTTACCTCATGGCTTATGGTTTCTGTCACTAGTTTTGTTAGTTTGTTGTGTTTGCTACGTTCATGTATTGTTTTGTTTTTTTTCTTTATCAGTTTGAGTTTTTAAGATTTGATTTCCTTAAATTACTTTGTTATCCCAATCGTACCCCACCCCGTCCTAGTTTTATTTTGGAATTGTATACCTGCATCATTTTATATCACAGTCACATTGAAGGCTCAAAGAAGAGCTGTTTTTGTTGTACCGCCTCTAAGGAGAAATAATTCAGATTGATCAAAAATTGTGATTAAGTTAGAAAAATAAATACCATGTCAAACATTAACTCATAAGGTGCACTGAACTTTAGCTGCAAATAAACAAATAAATCAAAATCTTAGGTGATGCGAAAATTTAAATGCAAATATTGAAGAAACTGTGAATGCTAGAATTTGTAAAAGCATTTACAAATGATAGTGAAACAAAAAGCACAGAAAATGCTTTAAAAAAAAAACCAATCATGTGCTTGGCATATTTGCGTAACCTTCCTTCTTATATTCTTGTCTATTGTTGATTCAATTCAATACAGACTTGCCCTTCTCATTGCAATGCACCACATTTCTGCTTGCATCAAAGCTGGGATCAATAAAAAGACACCATGTGGTCAGCAGTCGCAATGGCAGAAACGATCTTGAAGAAATAAGAGGCAACATTTTTTTTTATCAGCGAGTCTAGTGGACATGTACAGTCAATATGGTAAATCAAATTTTGGGGATTTTTAGAATAAAATAAAAAAATCCCAGCCTACATCATAGACCTGAAAGACACCCAAGGGTTAAACCCCCCAAAATATGAAGGCTGTATCCCACCAAAGCATGTCACTCAAAATCGATACCAGCCGCCAACAATGACTGAGCTATCATCCTTCACTATTTATAGCGTGTGATGCTCTGTGAACCGTGAAATTAATAAATAGCATGCTCAGTAATTGCCTGGAAACCAAGTGCTGTGGCAAAGTGAGGAAGAAAATCAGTGGCATCAGATGGGGTTTCTAATAAGTTGTCACATTATTGTCAATGACCTTCAAGCAATTAAAGCAGCTAGAAAGTAAGAAAAAGGGAGAGCAAGAGGCTCAGATGGAGGGGCGGGACAGAGGGCAGAATCAGTGGGAGGAGATGGAAGCACTTGAAATGATAGAAACACAAAAGGACTCTATTAGGGCAGAGGGATCTTTGTTAAAAGGCAAAGATTTGGATGGTGAGAGAGCTCTAGAGAGCAACTTTGCCACTCAGTCTAGTGGCACACGTAGAATAAAGATTTAGATTTAACCAAACACCATAGGGTTAAAAGTGAAGATGAATGCTTTGCTTTGTTAATAGAGCACTTTGGAAGAGCTCTGCTTCGGAAAGTAAACATTACTGTTAGGGTGCATTCACAGTAGCCCTGTTTAGTTCACTTTAATCAAAATCCAATGTGTTTGCTTAGAAAGTCCAGATTGGAATCTGGTCTGCCTAAAAACCTACGCCTGTGTTTGGTTGTTGTGAACTCTGGCACGTTTCGAATGCATATGTGGAAGCAAACATACCAGAGACTACTCCAAAAGCAGGACGTGAGCTATAGAGCAAGGCATTCTGGGTAAAAACAACCTAAACAAACATGAGTCTAGTGGGAGAAATGGCTCTTGGTCTTTTATCGAAGACAAAGGAGAAATCCTGCAACAGCTAAAATCTCCTTTTATGTTTACATTTTACAAAGAAGGAAATTGTGCTTATGTCTTTTTATGAGGTTTTTGTGTCATTTCCATCAGTGGCTCTTGGTGCAGTGCCACCACAGGCAAGTGGGGGAACAGTTTTTTTTTTTTTTTTTTTTAGAGCTTGGATAATTTGGCACAGTGCAGTGTGAAAGTGAACTGCAGCATCTGAAAACTTTAAAAACGTTGCAATTTCTGTCCCCAATCGAAGCAAACCTACCAGACTATCAGGTGTGAAGATCCTCTTAAACAAAATTGGGATGATTTTCACCCATCGTATTGTTATTATTTACAAATTGAGCTGTTGTATGCCAGGACAATAAGTGAGCCTATAAAACTTAAAATTAATCAACTGTGTTCATCGCAGAGTGGGGTCAAACTTCTCACTGAGCACATCCACATGCGCGTTGCTTACTCCCACGTTTTTTCTTTCTCTATTCCTTTTTTTTCCCCCACTGAGCAGCTTATTAGAACATTTTAATGACTGATTGTCTGTGCAGACTCATCGTCACATCATCACATCAAACGACAGATGCAGATAGTTTCCTGTGTTACTCCCAACTCACCATAGTTACTGGGCTGCCTGAAAGAAAAACTCTCAACGCCCAACGATTCCAGAAGAACCCAGGATGAGATTGCACTGCACAGATGGATTAATACTGGCAATCGCAATGCTGGCAATCGCGATCAACAGTTTGTAAGAAAATTAGGCACTAAATGGTGGAATGAAAACATTATACTTGCATTCTGTCAGAGTGTGCATTGTTTTGGTAAGCGGTAGAGACCAGTTTACTGCCTACATCAGTGGATTAGATGCTACTAGGAAGCATGAGATTAATTCTGTGCTTTAGTGTTTTTTACTAGCAAATGATCTCTCTCATAAAATGCTATTGATCTGATTTGTACCCAAGGGTTTGTCCAGAATTACTTAAGTTGCACAAGCCTCTTCTCTGCACAATGAAAAAGAGCAGCCTGGTGTCACAGAAAGAAACCAAAATGAGTCACAATTAGGTTTTCTATTGGTTTTAAAAAACCTTTGCATCCAAGCATCTATAAAATAAACAGCGCTGCTATCATGTATAAGGATGACTGATATTGTAGAGGATGGGTCTTTATTCTAAAACAAATAATGATTATTTTCTTTACAAAAACTAAATGGGATTGTTGCCACAGAATGGGGGATGGAGGGAAAACTATCACTCTGCCCAAAGATCCTGCCATGCAGTAAAAGTGGGTGGTGATTATTGAGAGCCATGACAGCAGACAACTCATAGTAACTAAAACCAGTCTCTCCACCCTTTCTGCCCCAGAACAATTAGAGACTTGGTTGCAAGGCAAGAAACACCTCAAAGCTGAGGGATAGGGACATAAACGGTTCACGCTACAGGTTTTACAGACCACATGAAGCCTTTGTGCAGAGTGCAGGGTTGTCAGGCCTCTAAGCTACTGACTTTAGACAGTAATTAGTTTGACTCTCTCGTGTTTATAGGGCAAATTGCCATGTAAATGTTATTTCTTTTAAGTGCTATTCTAAGTTATTTTGTCTAAAATATGATATATGCTCAGGATCAAAACCAACTCAAATTTAAAATATTTCAAAAATGTTCTAACACCCAGAATAAAAATAAAACAAATATGTAGTTTCCCTTTTATAAATCTGTTGCGTTCCATCATACTCTGTATTTGTTCAAGTCACTTGAATTACATCTATTTGTATTTTTGGTGAATCAAAATTCAACATCTGAGCAAAACTAAAAGTCTTAAGTGTCTAAAGCATTGGTGCTTCCTTATGTAGGATGACTGTATAAACATGCATAGAGACACTTATTGCACCTACACAAAGATATTCCTGACCCAAGTGCCTGATAATTCCCATGTATGATATAGAACATCATGAGCTATTTCATGTGAAACATGTTTTTACCTAGAGACAATGTCTGGTGGGTACTTAGTAACCAAGTGATAACTTGTGTCTCCTTCAGCCTACTTGTTAAATTAAAATTAAAAATATATAAATTTACTTTAGAAAAGCGACAGCATTCGTGTCTCTGTAAAAACTTGACCACTCCTAGCTGTCGTCACCCAAATGAGCCTCAGTTTTTCATGAGAAGAGGGAAACGACAAATCAAGCAGACATCAAGCATCTTCAGCTGCTCATTCTAAACAAGAGGAACAGTAGAGATGCCCCAAATGCTCTAGTCATAGGAAATATTTCCATGAAATCTACAACAGACGGCTGAAAAACCATTGTACACAAACGGTTTTGTTCTGGCAAGTTTTCATTGTGTTTTTAATTCCCAATCGGTAAATCCAGCATCTTTATGTAGCTGTGGCTGCAATCTGTGCTCGCGCAGGTACACACTATGCGACTGCAAAAGTTATGAGGGCACACAGATTTGTGTCATAAAGTTTTATGTCAATGCTGTGGAGAGAGATGTCAATTACAACGTGTTCCCAAGCAAAACCGGAGAATACACTCTCCCCATCCCCTTAGATCTGCCATGTTCTCAGCCCCCACAGCACTTGTTTATGTGACAGGAGACTGTAAATATCTGCTGCATAATTATGAAGCACCACTGCCCTCAAGTAATGTCTGGAATGTATCTTCAGCTGGTTACCCTAACTGAATCCCCTATGTAGTGAACAGCAGTGGGTATCTTGCATGTGTCTGATCTTGGCTGTATCACCATGGTGTTGTGCGCTCAAACTAAACCTGGGCTTTATGTTCGGAGTTGCACATTGCATTTGCTAAGTACATTCCACGAGGCAAGGTTTTGCTCTGAATTGATTCCTGACAGAACAATACAATCTTAATAAGATGTTTAGCAAGATGTTGTATTGTTCTGTCAGGAATCAATTAATATTGATTCTTATTAAGGCTATTGTTGGATAGAGATGGATTTTTTTTAAAAACCCAAACATTTTGTGTATTGATAGAAATGTTCAGAACGATTCAGTCCTATGTTTCTGCTGAGAATTGGTGGGATGAGACAAACTAAGTAAAAAAAAAAAATAGATAAATAAAAACAGGTGGCTCTGCAGCAACAGTAACAACTATATGCTATGCATCGCGTTCCAATAGAGCAGTACACATTTCTGCTTGTAGGAAGAAACCTTCATTAATAAGCAACTGATACTTGCTTGATTTAAGTATGAGCATATAGGCACACTTCCAGCTGAAGGCGTGTGTCGTGTAAAACGAAGCTAGTGCTTAGAAAAGTTTTGTCAATATTTTATTTCCTGAAAGCATTGCTAAGATGAAAACAACACTTTATTGAATGACCTTTTGATTCAGTTTCAACCTTCAGTCTTCTTTAGTTTTTGCCATTAACTACCGGGAATTGACGTACATTTGACTTGTTCTTTTTTTCCTGACATTTGTTCATTTGCATCCTTTTTTAAAACCCTTACTTTGCATAGAGATGATCAAAGAGCACACTTACTGAGAAGAAGTAAGAAGCTAACAAAAATATTCCACATTCTTATTTAAACACCAAGCAACGACGAAGACTGTCAGCAAAATGTTTTTAAAATGTGAATATTACTCAAAATAGATATTTCTTTAACACAGATTTAAAAAAAAAAAAAAAAAAAGACCAGACTGAAAATGACCCAGGGAGACTGTGATGAAGCTGACAGAAACAGTGAAGGACCTGCGGGGCACCGCAACAAGTACTGGTTGTGTGCTACATGTGTCAGGGAAAATGTGTTACGGTCAGGTTAAATATGACAAAAATCTTTGAGTGTCACGAATTGCGGGGTGTTGAGGGGTGGTGAGGCAGACGCTGTAGACCCAGGTAAGATGAATCGTGATTTTAATGGTGCAACACAGTGTGCAAGCAACGGGCAGCATGGCCGAGCGGAAGCCAGGGCTCGACGCCGGTAGCAACCGTTAACAAGACTGGCACACAAAAGACTGAGTGCACCTTACTCAATTGCAAGACAAGGACCCGACGAGGAACAAGGAACACAGGTGGAGTTAAATACACAGCGGGTAATCACAGAACGAGACGCACCTGGGAACAATCAAGGGGAAGACAGGACAACACGGATACTCGGGGACACAGAAAACTCTAAATAAATACACAGAAAACACAGAACATGACATTGAGCCTTGATTCCAAATGGTAGGTTTGACAAAAACTACGTGGCATATTGCAAAAAAGAATGCCAAGCTCTCAATGCAAAATAGTAGTGGCAGCGTTAATCTCTGGGGTTGCATTCCTCAAATGCAACTTTTGTCAAAGTGGGTAGAGGTATGGAAAATAGCATATAGCAGTTAGCTTTGGCCCCAAAACATGAAATGATCTAATAAAAAGCCCAAGATTAAAGTTGCAGCATGTAAAAGGCGTTGGGGATGAGCAGCACATAAACAAGCATTACTCACATCCTCCTGGCTCTGATTGGTTGTTTCTAGTTATCACTGGGAGAAAGCAGAGGAGCTTTATGTTTTTCACAGATCATCTATCTCTTGGATCAGAGATTTGATTAATCTAGCAAAAATAGTTTCCTGAAATAGTGCAGAAGGTTGAAAAATACAAAAAGCACCAGGTTTGGCTGAGTTCAAGACACAACACAAGGTCACAGTACCAATCTCCCAAAATAGGACATGTTAAGTAAACAAAAGTGTTTAATAAGTGAGTAGTGAGAAGTATGTTGAATATTTATTGTACTTGTAATTATATTTTCTTTTTATGGACTGTAGGCTTGTTGCTAGGTGACTTCTTTGATATCCAAGAGGTGATGTGCTTCATACATATATATATAATTATTTGAACAAACTAAACACATCAAACAATTGCAATTGCTGCACATAGTATTGTATTTTTCTGACCAAAGAAAATCCAATTAACAGTTTCTGCAAGTCTTCCAATATAGCTGTTCACAGACAAACCTGCAAAAATGAACAAAATCAAACAGTCGCTTTAAGTTTAATGCTGCACCAGATCAGTCTGTCTGCAATGAATCAGCAACCCTCCAATCATTAATTAGTGAACTTCTCTACCTGTGGGCCAGCCTGCCACATTTTCCCGTAATTGATGGAACAAGAACAAAAGAGGGTGAGCGTAATTACCGATGAGATTTTTAAACACATTTCAATTAAAAAAAACAACTAATTTGCCATTGTTTTACAGGTCTGAAGGGTCGCGTGAGTGTACCACTGGTGCATCCGCACGTTCTGCACATTCGATGAGGTGACAGGGCAGTGATGATATGAGAGCACAAAAACAGCAATCTCCCATGTCATTATAGGCAAAAGAACAGAGAAATAGAGAACTGAGGGCGGCTGAAGCAAACTGGAGGAAGGGCAGGCAAAAAAAAAAAGAAAGAAAGTAAGAAAGGGAGGAGAGAGTGGATGTGGTCTTTAATAACCAGGGTAGCGGAGGTTCAGCAGCCAGACATGAACAGCCCAGTGGACACCAGAGGAAGGGCAATGGGGTCACCCAGCACAGAGGGGGAGACGTCGGGCATCACACCCACAGGAGATTGATGCGTTTCCCAGCAATCTACAAGCCCATGAAAAAGGGCACTGTCTGCTGGCGAGCTTAAAAAGCAACAAGGGAATTGGTGTACAAAAGTTCATGTGGCACTGTCATAACACTGCAGCATGACAACATAACGTAATAACATCAACAGCTTCACAGGTGCGGTGGCTGTAGTCTCCCAAAGAGCAGGACAAGAGGGACAGACTCTTCGTTTCACTCGCACCTGATGCATGCAGATGAATGCGCTACATGTTCTTGATTTTGCTCAAAAATAGACTTTTTTTCACTCCTGTGCTTGGTTGGATTCATAGCGACCGTCAGTAATGTTCCTTCCTTCACTTCACATCTTTTGTCTTCTGGTTTGAGAGTTATCTTGCAAAAGAAATTTTTAATCTCAATGGAATTTTCCTGGTGAAATAAAGGTTAAGGAGGGGGGAAAAAAAATCCCTGTGCTGGATTCTTCCTGCTCTGTTTGTTCTCAAACTTAGACTCCTCCAAAGTCTCTACCTGACCTGCCAGATTGATCAGTGTTAGCTGAAAATCGTGTTGCTCATCAAATTGCTGACTACTTTGCTGTATGTGTTGCCCACCTTCACTCTGTAGAAGATAAAGGGCCTTCTAGATTCTTCGATATAGAATTAAAGATTAATATGTGTCAACTATTTTTTATATAACTGCTTCGTAAATCCAGCGCACATATAACACACAGGGTTTGTGTCACACACAAACTTTAAACTAAGCAAAACGACCAATTTGTGAGTTAAATGTGAACTTTTAGTTCATTGAGCATGTACTTTAAGCAGCTGGTGACCACATCTGAAATTCACTCTCCATATTTGTTCAGTCATCTCAATGTAATGTCATACCATCTCATTTATATATTTAAAATCCGTTTTTTTCCCAGCTTAAATTAATAATTAAACATCATCTTAACAAAAATGAATGCTGCAAATGTATCATTCCATTGGTAATGAATCAATTAAATACATCAGTTTCACTTTTAAGAGTGAATCTCTAAAATATTCTGATGTATCTTGAGGTAAAATATAACGTGTCTTCATCTCAATCTGGGCGTCTATTTACATCCGACATCGGGTGTGAAAATTAAAACTGTCCCTTTGTTTACCTCATTAAAAAAAACAACATATGACCACCTCACTTCTCTAACAAAGCTCTTGTTCCTTTATCATTTGATAATCTTTTGCTTTTTTCGTCCCATCGTCTCTCGAAAACCAAAAACGCAACTTTTGATTAATTCAGCCGTGTTTAATGCATCTGAAGGTCTGCGGAGCGTCTTAATACGTACAAACAGCAGAGATTAAAACAGCACTTCAGCCCTAAAATAATTACGTAGCATTTTGAACGAAAGTCTGCTGAGATATTGGACCCACGCATTCGCAAAAAGTAACCTTTAGCACTACAAACAAGTTTGTTAAACAGTTAACTTTAGATGGAAATGAACAGTGACTACCCAGAAACTCCAGTGCCTTACTAATTAGGAGACCTCTTAAGGCAGGTGGTTGCAATGGGTTTTATCTACGTGAATAAGACTTTACATTTATGTGTTGCTTTGTGTTGGTCCGTCACATAAAATCCCCTATAAAGTATGTTAAAATGTATGTTCGCGAGGTACTGTAGGCTGACCACAGCTTTCCTTCTGCAGCAAACGCGTGGAAAGCTGCAGAGGCTCGGAGCTTTACATTCAAAAAGCCTCCTTCAAAGAGCTCCAGCTGACTCTTTGACACATACCTGCGTGTTGGAAGAGAGAGTCAGCCCAGTCAGTTCCCCATAATTTCAAGTGCAAATAAAATAACCTTCACCAGGGCAACCTGTTTTAGAAACGCACCTCGCGCCGGATGTACAGTACGCCGACAAGCCTTTTGTTGTAGTTTAAACAGCAGAAAACGTCTGCGGGTTTCTCGGGGCCAGTGTCTCCCGTCAGGCCCCTGCGTGTCGCCTCCTTTGTCAAGCATTGTTTTCGGAGCTGCATGGGAGGATCAAAGCCCATTTAGAACTGTGGCTCCTTCCTTCAAAGCTGCGCCAGCCGTTGCATGAGCATCTTCAAAGGAGGACGGGTTTTCATTAATCACCGCATTCAGTCTAGCGCTGTAAAGAGGTGAAAGGAATGCACTTAAAGCCTAACCTTTCTGAGTGACATCGACATAAGCCTCAAAGCTTTGATTATGCAATGTTCATAGGAGAAGATGTAACGCCCCCCCTCACCCCCCTTCTGACACGCACGCACACACGCCTGCACGCCCACAGCAACGAGGCTATGAGCCGACAAGTCTGAAGAGAAATACTTTGGGTGTTTTGATTTTAAAATCACCTCAGCTTATTTTGTTCTTTAGTGGTGGGTTTTCTCTTACAGGGAAATATCGATCCATTTGCTCATGCACCTGTCTTCGCTCAAATAGAGTGAAGCTGTTGCTGCAGCGATATTCCCTCTACGCCTTCTTTCTTGTGTCAGCTTGGGCAGCAGCAGGAGGGAAATACGTGATTCAACACTGCCTCTAGTGGAGCGAGCGTGCATCTCTCGGAGGCGCACTGTAAGCAGCAGCTTCAGTACAGTGCAGAGCAGATGCTGCAGTCCAAAAAATAAATAAAAGTGTTCATTATCTGCAACTCTTGAACCGGCGTGGATCCCCCCCATATTGAGCTGCTCACATCCAGCCGACTTTTATCCGGTTAATGTGGTTAATCAATTAGAAGTTGTCGTCCCCCGAGGGTGCTCACATTAACTTGAGTATAGGTTTTCACTTAGAGGGGATCAGTGATCTCTGCAGTGGCATCCCCCTCCAGACTTCTTTCATTATCTAAAATGAGAGCATATTGAAGGAGGGCACCAAGGTGGAGCAGGTGAAGGGAGAGATTAGTGCGGAGTGGGTCACATTTACGTCCCGCCGCCACACCTCAGCGGTAAAGTCTCTGTGCATCCATCAAATAATGTAATCCATCACCATCTGCTTTTGACTGATCATGAAAAATGACACGGGCTGCATTTGGAGATTACAGAATTCAGATGGTGTCAATACGGCACAAGAATAATGTCGACTCTTTAGTCTTTAGTCCAACTGCAGGAAACTCTTAAAAACCGTTTTGATATCATGCCTTGTAAAGGTGCTTATACAGATTTACAGCTATTCAAAACTACAGGGAGGCTCAATGCTCTCATAAAAGATATGCAAAAAATAATAAAGCTTGTAGCCTCTTCTGGCATTTTCTGTAGATCAGTTAACCATGCATGCTAAGACTTTTATCAAATACTTGAAAGAGAAAAAATAAAATAAAACTTTTAAAAATAATCCAGAAATTATATTTCAAGAATGCCATTTCCTGGAAACTAAAATCAATGCCATTTCCAAGCCTTTACTTGAAGAGACACAGATAACCGTTTGTAATAGTGGCAATAATTATGTCTGGAGGAGTCAAGGCGAGGTTTTAACACAGAAAATCGCTGTACCAACCATTAATCAGAGTGGTGTTGGCATCATACTTTTAGGGTGCTTTGCTGTGAGAGGTATTTTTGCATTGGACATATAGACAGATAGAATGAATAATAATAAAAAAGGACTACCTTTACATTCTTCAATGATCAACAGTTACAGTGTGTCCTAAAGAAAAATACTCCAATCAGATCTCAAAACTGTTTTCGATTGAACAAATGGGGCTAAAATTTGAATTTCAGAAAGGGTTCCCCAAAGTCATGACAAACACACTATTAAAAATTTATGAAATGTATTCAACAGCCAGCCAGAATGAGGTCAGATGCTTCTAATCGGTACTGAAACGGCCGAAACGGGTCGAGGTGTAATTTGGCAAAGAGCATGCAAGCATATCGTTAAGGTTGTATATTTTAATAGATGAGCGCACTTGCCTCTAAAGCTTAATCAACACTCATTTTTTATTGAGAAGAATATGTTAGATTTTGTTAGAAGATGAATCCACAAATCAAAGGATACATTGGAAGAAAAAAAAACATACAGAAAACAAACTGAACATTGCACAAGTCCCCGCCTCAAAAAACATCAACAGTATTTAACCACCTCAAAATTTCATTCAAACCCTTTGGACCTTGTGTCTGTAAAGTGTAAATGCTTCCGTCTATAACAACATACTGTATGTCTCTGTAGCCTCTCCTTTGATGTGAGGAAATCATTAAAGCCTTGAAATTTAAAGCAACAAACTGTGAATGCAAACTACTTTTGTGTTCAACACATTTCATTTCTGCGTTACCGATACAAGTCGCACCACAAGGACATATTCAGAGTAAACAGAAAACTTAGTTTATGATCTCTTTCCTTTTTAACCTGTGTGGAAGAGCATTATTGCTCATCAAAGCACCACAAGAACAAGCTATATATGGCTAACAATTACAACCATGCCACTGAGTCGCACAGTGTAGAGAGGGGAATATAACAATTAGCCTCATTAAAGTAAAAAGCTGTAAATGGCTGAGAGGATGGCTGCATCGTGGACAGGTTGTACCATACCAACCCCACTGTGGTGGCAGCATTATGCTGTGAGGATGCTGGTTTTCTCTCTCTCTCTGGCACAGAGAAGCTTCTCTTCTCAAATACTGTAAAATGTGCAAAGACAGGTCTGAACAAGAAAAACCGACAGTGAAAAATGTCTGCGCTTCCGTGGCTTTCTTCTTTCATTGAATTGTAAATTGGGATTTGCATGAAATATGCTTCAGGATTCTATGAAATAAGCACGTTCAAATTAGATCAGGTTGAGAGGCTGAACCTATTTCTTTTGTCGCTGGAAATTGAAAAAGGACGTGGGGAAATGCATTTATGTTAAAAAATCTGGTGTGTACAGTCACCCTTAGGTGTCACATAATTAGTTCAATTAAGTCCATGTGTGCACAATTTAAAAGTCACAGCTCTCAGGATAAATACTGGTGATGACCAGATTAAGCTTCCCAAAGTAATGAAGCATCACAGTAAATTAGGGGGAAAATTAGTTGAGTCTCTCGCACCTTTCGATACGTAGTTGTTTCACCTGCTTATTAAGTTTGGGTTTTGCAAAATAGCGCCATAAATATGCATGTGCTGCTGTTCATCTGCTTGTAGAATTGCACGCTGATTTAATGTTTTAATTGTTCCTCAATATTTAAGCCGTCAACCAATATCAAATCTGTTTCCCTGTTTGTGCCATCTGCCCCCTCTTTTTACTCTGCTTGCTCGAAGCAAATTAAATGTAAATTTGAATTATACCATATTTCCGCATGTGTTAAGATCATTTCA
This sequence comes from Xiphophorus couchianus, assembly GCF_001444195.1. NCBI lineage: Eukaryota > Metazoa > Chordata > Actinopteri > Cyprinodontiformes > Poeciliidae > Xiphophorus > Xiphophorus couchianus. The sequence goes on along the minus strand of NC_040250.1, from coordinate 22,799,674 downwards.
TTATACAAACACTTTTTCTCACACTACTTGCTCAGTGTCATGCCTTTGCTGACATTACACAATCCAAACACAAGGGTGGATTCAAACACAACGGAGTCAATCAGAGCAGGAAAACATGAAGTCGCTCCTGATTTTATTTCTGTTTATTTTCGGCGCTTTATCTGCATCTCTTTTTCCCAAACAAATGAAATTATTTTAATGCCATTTTTTTGTAAATCAGACGTTGGTTTAAAAAAAACAACAACAAAAAAACCCTCTTGTGCAGACAGATTCTGACGTTGACGAGCAAAGATTTACGATGACAGAGACTTTATTTATCACTGATACTTTGATATATGTGATAGCTATTACGCTAGCTGTGATAACAGTGAAGGAGTGTGAGAAAGGTTTATAAAGGGGAAAATGAAGTGTAGGAGCCATATATACATTAAACCGAAATATAATGAATAACAGGTGACTTCAGACTTTAGACCAGTTGAACTCAAGCGAGCATTTAGACACAGCTGGATTTATATTCATGTCCTTTAGCTTCTCCCCGTTTTGTCGCATTGTATGCACAAAACCCGTAGTGCATAGTTGTGAAGCAGAAGGAAATGAAACGTTTTTTCACGTCTCTACCAGTTTTTGCATATTTAAAGACAATAGTCACGACATGGGGGAAGTGTCGACGTTATTATTGCTGATTCAGCAAAGGGTTGTTAGTCGTTTTCTGCATGAAGTCTGCCTGTTCTCCCTTTCCAGGTGTGTTATCTCTATGGCCTCTACCCAACATTAAAAACACGCTCACTAGACCAGTTGGCCACGCTAAGCTGCCCTTTCTGTAGCTGCATGTCCATTAACCATTGAAATTGAGCAAATTATTCCCAAAATAATTTGGCTTAAGAGAAACACAGCAGTTTTAAAAAGAAAAAAGTTTTTGCTCTAGGATGAAGTGGTTTTTCGGCCATATCAATATAGATAAAGTGCAATGGGAGCACCTTTTTGGCATCACGCAAGTCATGCGATCAACACCGACATGTTACTACTGGCAAAAACAATGAAGAAGAGGACAGGAAATAGTATGAGGGTGATGGTTCTTTTTGTTTTATTTCGAATGATTGGCAGTCTTACCCTCGTACAGTTCGTAAAAACATTCGCGTTTAATCCATGCCTCTTTTTGAAAATCGCAGACAACAAATTCTCCAAAAACAGTGCACACATAGCTGCTCCCAGGTATAAGAGATCTGTTGCTCCAACGCCTGAATAAGACACCGACATCTCATCTCTTGGCTGATAGATGATGAGTGCTAGCGCTGTGGCTGAATTATGAGCATAACTCATGTAACCGACTACATCCGTCGCTACCGTGACTTTCAGTGACTTATTGCGTGAGCAAGCTTCGTCCCATATGATTTTAATATAATTTCTTCTTGAATAGAAACACTGCCTGAGCAAAGTTGTGTTTTTTCGACATTAGCAGAATATAGGCAAAGATTTGTGCACATTTGTAATGGAAAGGCAGCTGGTGAATGTCGCCATGTGACGCTCCTGTGTTGTCTGTGACAGGATAGGTCAACAGGGTGCTGTGGGTCTACGAAAAAATGGAAGTGTTTCTGTGTGCATAGAAAATTAACAGGTATAAAAGATGGATGGATGTGAGAGTTTTCTACTTTACCTTGCTATTAATAGCATATTTCTATTGACAGATGTGTCTTCTGCTGCCTCACTGCTGCGGTTTGCTTTAACGCTTAAGCAATTAAACACTAATTTTAAATATAGGCTCTAATCTTATCTGCATATGTAGAAAAAAAACCCCAGATTGCCATTTCCACCATTTGTAATCAGATGTCTGTAACGTCAGGCAAACCTTGTGCAAAATATAACATAAACAAGCTTGGTCAGCTAGCAGACACTGATAATTATTCATGTTTCTGACAGAGATGAAGCCACAGGGCGCAAACGCAGCTGCACAGCGTACTTCCCTGCTTTGCTGCGTCACTCCTGTCCTCCAGTCTCCATCTTCAGATCACCCTTCCCATCACGGATTCCCTGTACCAGACTGTTCCCCTTTCAACACTCCATCATAGCAGCTCGGAAGCCCTCCCTCGGTAAGAAGTGATGTAGAGGACTACACTAACACACCCCCTCGGCCTCTATTATTAACCCATCCGAGCCCTCATTTCTCAGAGCCCGGAGAAACACTTGCACACGATTACGAGCTGACAGAATAATCCGGAAAAAGAAGATAACACCGACTCACAAGCTCTTCACTCAGCTATTCACTGGTGATAATCAGAGACTGCTTGCCTTCTTGTGTTGCGATTAATGATTTAACTTGAATTTGCTAGACGAATTAATGAATTATCAAGTGTTGCTTTACAGTGATGACAAGACCATTTTTTTCAAATTTTTTTTGTTCCCTCAGCCACACGGCTACAGTGGCCAATGGTAAAAGCTAAAAGCGGCATTATTACCATAGTATGCAATATTCAAACAAAAGATTTGTCATCTAATGAAGAAAATTGCATTCCACTGCATGTATAATTCATCGCCATCGACCTTAATCTAGTACTCAGCACCGCTGAAGTAGACTGCAGATACATAACTGGAACACACAAGTAATTTATCTGAATCAGTAAACTAATGTAAATTAAAATAAAAATCATTCGGATACATTTTCAGGTCTTCAGAGGAATTAAACAGACACGCAAATAAGTTGATGAAGATTTTCAGTATTGTTCAAGGTGTTTTTATTTCTTGCAGACTTTTGACACATAAAAGTTTAAATAAATGTGGTGTGGGTTATTTGATATTAGAGGCAGTTTTAAAGCCAACAGAAAACAATGGATTTCCATGGACTATCCATCAAACTATAAATCCTTAAGGCTTCTCTGAAAACTCAAAAAACAAAAAGGGCACTGAAAGGTTTGCCGTGGATTGATGCATTTACTAGAGAAAAAAATGTGGGATTTTTTTTTGGCATTGGTGCGTTTAGTAAAAGAAAAAAGAAAAAAACAACAACTACCAATCACTAAAAAGTATCGAAAAAGGGAAAATTGGCTGATTTCGACCTCTGTCCTTCTGTAGAAAAAACAACAAATAAAAATAACAACAAAATAAGTCTACCAGTTGCTCAAAAGGTTTGCGAGGACACGACTTCATGTTTGTATGTACACAATCCATTTTTTTCCACCCCCGACTTCTCTGCCAGTGGTGCATGACCAAAAATGTGTTTTATGTTATTTTGATGTGTTGCAGAGTCTTTTTTTTTTCTTTTCTTGCTTGACTGAACCGGTGTTCCTTTATTACTCCATCCCTATCAGAAGAACTGCCATTCCCGGTGTGCGAGGGGGGAAAAAAAACCCTTTGCCTCCCAGTGGTGTGTATCGAATTCCTTTACCCGCTAGTACAGCTAGTGCTGCTAGCTAGGAAACAGAGTAAATATAACTGCTCCCTCTCTCTAGCCCACCAAAGCATTGATTTATACATAGCCCACTGCAGCTGGGAGCTGCAGATATCAGAGGAAGTCAGCTTATTCATAGAACAACAAAAAAAATACAGTTGTTTCACACAAGACATCTCAGAGGATTTAAGTCAGTGTAGTTGAAGGTGTATCAGAGTGCACCAAATTCAGGTGCATCTCAGTAAATTGGAGCATCATCATAAAGTGAAACCTGTTTGTTCACCACATGAAGAGGGATATAGTTCAAATATTAATACAATAGCATTTACAAAGCCAACAGGAGCTGATTTTTACACACAAATGTCAACCTAATAATATGTATCCCCAAGTGTTTTACAGTTAGATGCTGTTATCTTTGGCAGTGTGGCTCCGTGCCAAATCCTGGTGGGGAAAAAAACAAACAAAAATGAAATCAGCATTTCCAGAAAGCTTGCTATCAGAAAACAGAAATAAGTACTCAAGCGATTTCACAGACTTTGAAATGGATAAAAGACAGAGGACGACACCAGCAGACGGTATGGCTCCTCAAATCGTCATCATGGAAACCTCACACTTCCTCTAGACTCTGGGACCTTAATTTCCGAATGAAATGCCAAATTTGCATTCCTCTGAAAAGAGGACTTTGAACCACAGAGCAACAACCCACTTTGCTTTCTCTTCACTCAAAAGTAGACAGATTTGATGTTGTGGCTGGCTTAGCGGAAGCACAATGGCTCTGTTATAACTCATATCCTGTTCATTTCTGTCCTTGTGAATCTTCCTTAGACTCTTGGAAATGCTTTACTCTATAATCACAAGAGGAACATTGTTAGTTATTCAACATTTATCATATTTTACAAACAGTACGACATCATTGTCCTTCGACTGAGTTTGGTAGTCACTCAGAGACGATGCGCTGCTGATCTCTGAGGCATGAGAGAAATGTTTCATTTGTCAATGTGTAAGAAGTGCTACAGTCACCAATAATACGAGACGAGCAATCAACATTTAAAGTCCTGGACTAATGTGTTATTTGTGCTTATGTAGTAAAAGTGTTGGAACAGTAATTAAGTTTCGATACCATCTGTTTTGTTTTTTTGCTTAGAGAAAGTAATTGTCGACTAAATCACGTCTACATTCAGGTGCCTGAAAACAGCCATTGGCCTCAAATCAACTTTCACTTCAAGTGAAATATCTACTAAATGTGTCCTAGATGTCCAGGAGTGTCTTGGTTGAGACTTTTACCAACAAAATGTTCAATGTTCTCAAACATCAATGTGAACACAAACACACACTTGAAATAGAAAGTTTGTAAAGAAGGTTTGTCACTTTTTGAATTGATTTACGGACATAAATACAGTATTTGATGAGTTGATTTAGATGTACCTAAACAAGCAGCCATTAGAACCAGAGTCGGATTATGAAATGATCCTATGCATCAGCACTAATCAGCCCTAAGAAAAGGTTAAGCTCTGTGCATTCGTTGGCATTTACTTCTTGGCCTTTTTTCTCTTTCTTTCCAATAAGTGCCAATTCCCCGGTATATGTGTCTTCGTTTGTGTTTCGCTAATTCCGCACACAGCAGGTGGTGGGGAGGGGGGGTTCACCTTCTAACTCTGAGAACAATTAGGAAAAGAGACGGAGAAAGGAAGCGAGCGAGGACTGCGTCTTTCACAGGCAATATTTAAACAAGAGAAAAAACGGGCAAGTGTTTGGGAATGCAAAGAAAGCGAGTAAATAGAGCAGGACAGATGGGAGGAAAGAGAGAAGCAGGAAAGATGAGAGAGATGGAACAGACAGAAGTGGGGAAGGGGAGAGAGAAAGAGGTGGTGGTGGTGGTGGGGGGAAGACAGGAAAAGAAGAAAGAGTCCAGGTCGGGAGTATGCGATCGTCTGTTGTGAGAGGAACCTTGTTGAGTGAGCCAGTGGCTGCGGTGTCTGGCGCAGCATCAGTCCGTGTGATCAGACGACGGGTGTCTGGCTCATCACCCAGTCACTTTGTTCCCCCTCTGACAGCCTCAAGGCCTGACTGCCTGACTGACTGTTAGTGAGAAAGAGAGGCAGTGGCGACGCCTCGCCGGTTGCCTCCGCCCGTCTCTCGGCTCGTGAGGAAAATTAGCAGCACGAAGCCGAAACGAGGTTGTCGCGAAAGGCCGGGCTAAAATGAGCTTCTCCCAGGAGGTCAGCCAGATAAACATCGACAGTTCAAACGACGCGCGCTCTCACTTCCTCAACGCATCTGTCGCGAATTTGGAGGGGGTGAAAAAAACACACACAAAAACACACACAAAGACATGTGCGTACACATGAAGCGGCAAGATGTATATCGGCTGTCTTGCCCACTGGCCCCCACGGGCCGTGATCCCATTGCCCAGATAGAATTCCTAATTGATGTGACAAAGTGCCTGGGAGTGTCCCGTTTCTCCGGAGTGGTTTTCTAAAACGCTGCTCTGACCTTCTTCCCCCCTCCCTCCTCTTCCCATCCTTCAGTCTGCTATTCCTTTCACAACCAAGTGCGATTCAAACGGGGCAAAAAAAATAAAAGAAGAAGAAGAAGAAGAAAAAAACCCTAGTCTCTTGACATTCGACGGCCGGATATTATTATAATTGCAGAGTATTGACTGCGGCCACGCGGCTGGGCCGGCGATGAGAGGACAAATCAAACATCAAAAAGCTCAGCCAGAAAGCGATGGTCTTAGCAGAAAATGAAAAGCGTAAGCGACGTGTCAGCTTTCATCTTGTAAGATAATAGCCCAGTCATTGCTGCTAAGCAGACGTGGCTTTAGAGAGCAAGAGGAGGTGGGCTCCGCGTGCGGAAGCTTTTAAGATCTGTCACTCCGGGAAACATGACAGCGTCGCTAAAAATAATGCCTGCTTATAAACTCAATGTCAGGGGCTCGGGGCGTGTTGGGTGTCTACTTAAGAAACCGCAATCTGAAAAAAAAAAAGAAAAGAAAAAGACTCAGTTGTGTGCTTGCGCTCACGCACGAACGCCTTCAGCCTCGACGTTCCCACGTTTCAGCATCTGCAGGCGGCGTGCAGAGAATGGCAGGAGTCGACCCCTTCTTTGTTTCCCTGTATCTAGATGGATGTTCTCGTTGGGTTTTGTTTCCCATTAATTAAGCAGGAAGGGTGTTGGTGTCAGTCACTATTAATTTGAAGGCGATGATGCGCCCGGCAATGTTTGTCAGTCTTCCTTTATTAAGCCACAGTGTTGTCACAGAAAATCAAGATTAATTTGTTGAATTTAATGATGTTTCGTTAGGCAACTAATTTTTTTTTATTGTTTTTTTTTTTTCAGCTGTCGGCTTTACTGCGGTCGAAAAATCTATTTTGGAGGTACGTCTGTGAGAGGCAGGTTTAGATTGGGTGGCTGTAATTGGGTTTCTTCTTTTAAGCATTTTTTTTTTCTCTCTGTTTTAATTACTACGAAAGAGACGCTGATAGATGTTATTTCATTCGATTCACTTTTTATCTGCGTTTGCTTTTAATCTTACGCGCTTTCAAATAAAAAATCGTGTGAGAATCCATTTCCGGTGCCGAAACACAAGTAGACTAATGTCTTGATGAGATGAGATGAGATACCTACTAAAAGTTCTGTTCTGCAAAACCTTATTTATTTTTGTGGTATAATTGGATGTGAGTAAATTTGTTGACCAACATGGTTGACGCGTGCAGAAGCAGAAAAGCTGATTTTACTGCGATATTGCACCTAAAGCTTTTTCCAAGGTTGGAGTTACCCAAAAGTCTGGTTTCATCCAGTCGCCCAGACTTTTCTGTCCCTTGTTTTAAAAAATAAAACAGCCATTCTGCTCTGTGTGCCCGTGTAAGCCTGTGCATCCCCATGCCTGTGCCTCGTGAGGGTCTGCTAAAGCATCAGCGTCTGCAGCAGCGCTGGAATTGAAACCTGTTTACCACCCAAAAGTCTTGTTGTAGGCCATTTGCATTCTGGAATGAGAAACTGATTCAGATTCAGGGACGGTTCTCGAGCCCCATTATTCCCCGTCACTTTCAAATCGAAATCAATTTCCCCAGCTCCTGTTATTCTCCTCTTGGGCTAAAATATTTGTGCTTCAAGTGTTGCCTGATGAAAGCGTTTTTTTTTTTATTATTATTGTTTTTTTTTTTCTTTTCTTAACAGAAGCTCTAAAGGACCTGTGCTTGGTGAGGTGGGAGGTGAGCTCCGTGTGCCTCGCGTACGTCTCAGTGAGACACGTCGCAAATGCGAGGCTGACGAGAGCGGTCGGCGCTGACCTGAGCTGACCCGCAACTGCAGCGTTCGCACAGAGCAACGTGCGCGTCTTAAACTGAACATCGCCAGCGTGAAACGCGTCCACGAGAGCAGGCGGGCTCACCAGCCCGAGAGCACGTCTCTGTTGCGGGGCCACGTTTGCTGGTGATGCGTGCCGTCTGAAGAGCTGCACGATCAGGCTGGCTGAAATCTGGCCCTGCCTGCTGGTAGCTGAGGGGGGACACTGATCTGTCAGCGAACCATGCAGACAGCTCTTAAGAGACTCTGGGCAATGGCTGTTTGTGGGCCCTGTTTAAAACCCTCCCCTGTTGCTGAGGCTTAGTGTCACTTAAGAGTGTGAAAGATGCAGCACAAACGGCAGGGACTCTTAACTGGATGCCTGCCGGCTGTAATGACGAGCCCTGCTCTGAAGAAATTACAATTCCGTCGGTCATTTAAAAGTTCAGCCGGCAAATATAACCTCCTCGACTGGTCCAAAGTTAACGCTTCGACTGGACTTGTTGAAACCCTGAAGTTATTTTTGGGACACGGTGGGAATAAAATAGCAAATAAATCGTTTTTGTTTATTTTCCTTTGGAATTGTCCTAATAAAAGGTATAAAATCATTAGAGACAGTGCAGCTGTTCACTCTGTTTGCATTGCCATGACATTTGCTCATGTTTTATGTCTCAATAGAGCTTTTTTTTTTAAAAAAAAAGCTACTTTCTGTATGTGACTCATATGCATTTGCACTACAATAAATAACAATAATAATAAAAAAACAGTTTGTGAGGCTTTGGCAAAACTAACAAGGAACAGTTTGTCGAAAACAGTTTATATTTCCATGTGAAATATACGGTTTTGTATATTTTCATCACACTCCCACTCTGTAGTGTGTTTAACCAAGCATTATAATTAAAATATACATGATGGGTCGGCAGTAATATGAGGGTTTAAAGGCTAGTTATAGTGGAGCTGAACTCATCCTGTGGTTGTTTATACATTGTGAAACAACACCTGACCTTTCTTCCACTGTGAAATGCTCTAAACAAAGTCCTTCCTCCAAGCTCTGCGTTACATGGAAAATATTATGGAGGGTTTTATCATATTTGTTCACTTTTCCAATTAATCTATTTCTATATATAGCATCAAATATTTCTTAAGATAAAATTCTTAGCGCTTTTTGAATCTCTAAATTCACTGAGATGCTGCCATGTTTTTGGCTGATTTTTTTATTCATGCTAACAAGCGTTGGAACAGAGGTACCTAATAAATTGGCCTGTAAGTGTATACAGCATTATGGTTGCGTTACCTGTTTTTTTGTTTTTTGTTTTTTTATTACTCCCCTTATTGGATTTCAAAATTCATTTAACAAATGATCAAGCTTTAATTAGCCTTTTTAATCAATAAAATAAACTGGGAATTTAAGCCCACACTTCCTTGTTTAAATAAAATCAGCATAATGAAAAAAAAAGACAATAATTGAATTTGTTACTAATTCTTAATTAAACTCGCCATTATAATCAAATTTAAAGCACTAATAACTTAAATTGATTGAAGGATTTTACTGCTCTGAATGGCAGAGGTGAGTAATATTTTCTACTATGGCACAAAAGACAGACAGCAAAAGCTGCTAGAAACAATTAATAGGCTAGCAGTGGGAAATCAGAAACCACCCACCCATGTGTTTTACCCAGAAACCTACTGGGATAACTGATTGTTCTCTGGGTTATAGAATAAAAAATGCTAACAACTAACAATTTAAGGCCCAGATGTTGCACCCAACTTCACCACATCCCCAATGCATGTCAACGAATCAACCGAATTTGCTAAATACTATGCGAAGTGGCAAGGATGACAACTATTTCCAAAACAAGACGTCAACAGTTTATGTCTCAGATCTGGCGCAGTATTTCCTGTGTAACTGAGTAGATGGGATTCAGGCCATCAGAACTCCAAACAAACGGTTCATATCCATGCGTTAAATAGTTACACATGGATTTTGATGACAGTAGTCGTGAGAAACTTCTAAATTTTCTTCTAGGAAGTCGCACGTTACTGTCGATTTTTGCCAACTTTGAAATTTGAATGTCCAACTTTGTAAAGTGTGCGTAACAAAACACAGATCGTGTGAGGAAATTTTGATCGATAACAAGTGACAAGAACAACACAAACCAAGACTCTTTGTCATCGGATTTGGGTCTGATATACTTTATTAGGGAGCAGGTGAAGATTCTGCCTCCGAAGTTGATGTATTAAAAAACAAAATGAAAAAATGGGCAAATTAGAAGACTTGACACTTTGAGTATCAACCAATCAGCCAGACTTTATTCACAAAGTATTCTTACAGTAGTTGAAATAAGAAACAACCAAACATCAGCATAGCAAGAAAATCCAAACTAGTTTTATGACATCAATGGTAGACAACTAGAATAAATTGTAATGTAAAATGTATTATTGACCAAGAATAAACTGTGATGACTATTGACAACTAATCAAAATGTCTCCAATAACTCAGCTTCTGTCTGGATCCCCCAGTCAGCATGCTATAATCTACATTTTGATTTTTAGATAAAAATCTTAAAAATATATTTTTTTAAAAACTGCAGTTTAACAGATCTCATATACCGAGATACACACCAGAAACTCCAAAACCTTGAACGTTAATACCTCAAGTTGTCCCAACTTTTCACATAGCAACACTGTCATACCAACTTTGTTGAGAAAAAAGGTGTGAATTTAAATTTCAGTAGCTGGAAAAACCCAAACAGTCCCACTCACTCATCATCTGCACTGACACGGGAACTGATGAATATATAAATCTGTCTTACAACAAAAAACAGAGCATACTTCCCTCCTTATTTATTGGTCCGTGGCTGGTATCTTATGGATTGAGTAGTAACACACAAGACACAGAGCTGGCCATTATTCTGCTGCAACTCTGGGGCTTCATAACTCAATAAGAACATGGCTGTTGGTGATTTATGCCGAGGACCAATAGAGCCTGCACATAAATCAACTAGAGCTCACCTATCGCTTTCACTTACTCATGCTAGCTATTATTTATACTGCCACTGTCTGGCCCTGCATGATCAATAACCTTAATTCTAATTACATTTGGAGCAATCACCACTTTGAATGTTGAAACAACACAGATTTACGTCAAAAATGTTAATCAGAGGCGTTCGAATGAGCGACAGGAGGGGAGGAAAATCCCCCAGCAAGGTAGAGAGGCAGGAGAGGAGATTTGTGATTAAGCCAGAGGGTAGTGATGAGAAAGCTAGCGGCATATGGGATAAAGTTTACCAGAAATACCTGAGATCAGAGGTAATCTGATGTGTTCAGGCAAGGGGACAATGCTGTGCCGAAGAGAGGCCAGGACCGGATGAAGAGAAAGAGGATCAGTCTCGACAAACAAACAAAGCTTTTATCCACAGCCGGGCCACCTGTGGACTTTCTCCGTAGTTGGGTATCGCCGCTCCTATCGCCTGTTGACTTGGGGTGGATTTGAGACAAGGATCAGACCAAGGCTGAAGTCAAAGTCTTGTGTTCATAATGCCGGGTGGATGCCCAGTGGAAGCATGTTACGAAAAGGTCCCAACCCCGCCGCTGAACCTGCTGTTTAACTTCAGGAACAAATGCAGCATTGGGAATGATGATTTAAAAAAAACAAACAACAACAACAAAGAAGCATTTCTCCGTGGCAGTAACATGATTGGGGTCTGTGATCACATCTTCGCAGCAAGGAGAAGAGATTGTGCCTGTGACTGTGCTTGATAGATGGAGCGTGAGTGTTTGCGAGCTGTTTGCTTTTGATCAGAGCTGATACGAGCCAGGATGAGAGGACTAATCTTCCTGGCAGGACACGGACAAGGGGCAAGACATGACCCTTATCCTCACTGGTGTGTCTCAAGATGGGTTTTTGTTATTTGGTCCACCAAAAGAAAGGTAAAAAGCACATAAAGTCAACAGATTTGCTTTTAAATAGCATCTGGTTATGCAAAAAAGTCACAACACATGGTTCATGTTATTTTTTCTTCATTTATTTCATTCATTTATTTATTAAGGGTTGCCCAACACACAAGTGTGTTGTCCATGTGTGTCTCTGCATGAAACTTTGTGTCCTGTTTACTGCAGAGTTGAGGGTTTTCTTTAATCTAGAGCACTGCTGTGGTGACACACAAACAGAGGTGAGAGTGAGGTTAATTGGATGAAAAATACAACGAGGTGAAACAAAAGGTCACCTACCAGGAAGAACTGGAAACACTGAAAAAAAGTCAAAAACCTACTTTATGCAACTTTACTACTGCTAACTTTTTATCTTTGTTTTAAAGGTTCTGATGGAAATGAAGATGACCGAATACAAACCTGTAAGATGACCAAATTGTTTTTATTTTAAACAAACTTTAATGAGCTAATAAGTTAAATAAGCAGTGCTGTCAACTTGACGACTTGTTATTTTACATTACCCCATTTGAACCAGAAACACAAACGGCTTATTGTTACTCCTGTTGGGAAACAAGCACTGTAATACCAAATAATGCCCTGGTGGTGGGATAACACAACAGAAATCATGATCTTAGGAAACTATTATGATTCATACCTAATATTTACAGTGCATGGTAACCTATGGCTAGAAAACTGAAAGAAAGCCTTTTTATCTAGAAACTATAAATCATAAAAATCGTACCTGTTAAGGTAAACATTTGTTACAATTTACATTTAAAAATATAACCTCAAACATTAATAATCAGTGAATCATCATTATAAATGTCACAGCAATCAATACTATCTCTTAATTGCTGTTCCCACTGATATTTTGACATCTTATCTTTGTTAATGGGTTTTTAGTCTTTAAGTTTCACAGGCCTCCTTGTCTCTTTAGCTCCCTCCACAGATTCCCTATTAGATTGCAGTTGAGACTCTGACTGGCCCACTCCAAAATATTAATTGTCCAGCCAATAAATATTAGTAAAATAAAACAAAACAAAAAAACTGCATTAAACCTACATCTCCAGTATAAGGGGTATGAATAATATTCGGTATAATTACAATTATTTAGAAAATCATTATGATTTAAAAGCTGACATGATCATAATAGTCTCAGGAAATCTTCAAATACAGGAAGATATGTATTTTACATGATGGTAGCCCAGTGAAAAGCATTTACAGGCAGGACTTCCTTCCAACTGCAGTCAGGATACAAAATATTGTTTGTGTCCAGCCTGCAAGTGGGTCAAAGTAAAGGTTAACAGCTAAACTGGAATTAGGAAAGCAAAAAAAAAAAGACAAAATAACCATTAACCTTTCTAGGGTCACTTCACACTGTGCACAGCTCAGTGTGAAGTGTTGAAAAATATAGCGTTGAAAGAATAGACAAGAATGTTCAAGTACTTATAAGCATAGTTAAGGTATATTTATCAGTGTTTTGTTTTCCCCCCATCACATTATTATAACATAACTTCTACAATTTCACAAATAAGGTAATTTTTAGCAAGATCTAAGACAGTCGGTGGCTACTTTAAAAAAACATTTTTTTTCACTGAAGAGCAAATAAAGTTTTAGCATAGTAGGGCTGTCTGCTCAGGTAGCCAGTTTGCGATTAGCTGCTTAATGAAACATGCTGGCTTTCGCTTGTAAAGGTGTCATTTCAAAATTACAGTCTCAGTTTTCACACCATGACTGTCCAAATTGAAAAGTGTTAAACTAAAAGTGGACTCAAAACTCTATCCACCCTAAAAGCATGAAATACATGTTTCTATACATCAGTGTCTCAGCAGAGTCTGCCTACAATCTCCAAAATACCTCCCAGCAGATGCGTTTCACATGCCCTTACATCAGCTTTTATCAAACAAGATTTGTCTCCTGTTTGTTAAACTAATTGGCCTTCATCCTAAACTTGAAACAAATCATGTCATGCATTCTATTATAAATCTACCCCAGTGGAGGTGCTTGTCAATAACAAAGAGAGAACGAGAGGAGTGTGTGTTGGGGTGAAACATAGTTGCGTGGCAGCGGGGGCACAGAGCAGAAACACATCATAGTTGTTGTTTAATTTGATGATGTCTCCAGCGAGAGCAATGTGGGCGTGCAGCTGGCTCAGATCTATCTTCCCTCTCTGTTTTCCAATGTGTTTTTAACCACTAGATCATTGTAGCAATACACTGGTGGTAGCGTTCCGGCGTTACCCTGCCTGCAGCATCGATCCTCACAGCTTCATTTACAACGCTATGGATTTCTGCATCGGGGAGGAGGGGTGAGAGACGACTGAGGACAATGACTGACAGAGAGAGAGAGAGAACAAAATACATTATTTAGGCCTATTGGCTTTGTTTGCCAAAGTTTAGTATGATGCATTATGGGGAAATTTGAGCTCAATTAAAAGGCTAAAACAAATAAATAAACGGTTGTGTTTTTTATAATAATAGAAATGGAAAAATCATGTTTTGTTGTTTACCGGAAATAAAGGAATTTATTTCTCAAGTTTTTATGTTTCAACAGAGTGAAACGTCTTTCACTCATATTTTCTTTATGCACATTAATCAGAAGAAAAATGCCAGAGAATTTTGGAAGAAAAGGACTTTCTTCTTCTTTTGAGTTGAAATCCATCTCTGGATTTGTAAAACTGTTTTCACTAATTTCAGATTATGTTCAAGTGTCTCAAGAGAAGAAAGAACACTGAGATTAGGAATGTTTTAGGTAAAATCTGTAGCCTGTGTATAATAATCCATTCCAGGTTTGACCATCCTAATTTCAGTGAGGGGAAATAAGCATTTGATCTAGTCATGATTTGTCAGGTTTCCCCATTTTTAAACAATGTAGAGATTTGTCGTTGTGTTCATGTGTCTGGTACACTGTAGCTGAGAGACATCTTGAAAAAAAAAATCCAGAAAATCAATTTGTGTCATTTTTAAATAATTAATCCTACAACACTGCAAGATTTTAATTCATGTGAGCACACTGTGTTGCTCATAGTAACCTTTGAGACAATTCCTTCTCACAAAATGTTTTGAGTGTTTCTCTATGACATTGGGACTGACATTAAAGTTCCTGGTTTTGTTATTCATATTAATGAAGGTCTCTACTGTGGATGTTATCTTGATGTTTTATGTTACTCTTATGACTGAAGTTCAAGAAAGTCATGTGAACAAACACTTAATTCACAAGCTCAGCACTTTATGCATTCCTCTAATTAACCTTGTACCAATATATCAATGTGTACTTTACAGGGGCATTGCATCTACATATTTTATGTTCAACTTGATTAGATGACAAGTGTTATTCTCTCGTGAATATTAAGATGCAGCATTTACACTAAATATTGTACAAAAGTAAAATTACAAATGTTGCACTAGAGTAATGCTGTGGCAAGTTATATTCAAATAAACAATGTTTATCATTTAGTGGAAAGCACTTTGCTCATCTGAGTGAGTTCCATTTTTTATTATAAAAATTTAAATATTTTTTAGATGTACATTTCAAACCATTTATATTATTTTTCATTCCTAACATGGTCAAAGGGAACTATACCTGGTTTGGATATTTTTCAGTAAAAAAAAGAAAGAACATTAATTGGTTAAAGACAAATTAACAAGTCTGTGAGAGCCAGAGTTCTTGCTGATTGGTAATTGATTGAAAACTTGTTTTGTACTTTAAAGTGCAAATTAATCATTCAAATATCACATAATTTTAATTCCTGGATTTATTTTTTTATCATTATTTTTTATTTTTGTGCATTTTGTGTCTCACAGTTCAGGAGTAGCTGAGATTAAAATTATAGACCTCTTCATTCTTTGTGAGTGGAAAAATTTGAAAAATCAACTGTGTTTCAAACGCTTATTTTCCCACTGCACTGTGGTTTTTAATGTTTTTATTAAAATATGTTTCTAATGCTTCTCTTTTCACACTTGGACAAATTTTTTTGCGAATCTAAATCTTCATGTTACCAAGTTTCTGACTAGTGTAGAACTACCCAGTGTAGCTTTTATCAGTGTTAGTAATTTAGATTGTGAACTCGACATGATCAAAGAGAAACTGATTCAGTTTTTAATGCTAATGTTGAGGCTAACTTTTGTTTCATTAGTAGCATCAAATGGATTCCAGAAGGAATCCATTTTTATTTTAACTTTTACAAAAAACATAAAATACCTAAAACCGTGTGCAATCCTATTGACGTGAAAACAAACTGCTGTTCCTATGCATACCTAGAAGTGTGTGACTGCTGAACTTTAGGTGAAAGCTACAACATACAGTTTAGGTCAATGTTTAGTCACACCATTTAGATTCCATTGATAATCTACATAACAAATCGTGGATTACCAACTAAATTCAATTAATGAGCCCATTCGAAGCATTGCTGCAGACTTACCCCCTTCCCCCCCGACGGATAATGACATCACATCCATTATTAATGATCATTTATGAATGTACAAACTGTATATTGATGTAATTTGAGTGTTTGCACGTGAAAAGGGTCTGCTTAATATCTCTAGGGAGATTTATAATTCATTAAATCTCTTAAGCTTTAGTGACTCAGCCTCAACAGTCCTTCACTTGAGGAAGCCTGGGAGACGGATGACAACAGAGCTCATCAGGTCAAAGGTCAGTCCACCGAGGCGTAATTTAACATGAGGAAATGAATGAGCCTACCACATTTACTTAACACTATGTTGTTCTTTTTAGATATTTTTGTGTGTTTGCACTGAAGCAATGTTTTCCTTTGGTCTGTTTTGTGTGGACCCAATTAAATGATGCAGGGACTATTAAGTATTGAGTTACTGCTTGATGAGATCTGCAGCTGTTAAATGTGTCATGTCCACTTGAGTTTGTGTACTTTTTTTGTTTTTGGACAAAGCTACCAAGGCCACTTGATTCATCTTGGAGCACTGAGTGTAAAAAAAATAACTTTGCTCATGAAGAGCTGGATTCTTGCAGACAACACGCGGTGCATTTGAACAAGCTGTACCTTTAAACTTCAAACACACAGGAATAAAAACATAAAACGGCTGCCTGGAACGGCCTTTACAGCTAATTAGATCCAGACCAACATCAGAGACGGTCGGTATCTCCCCGTTTTCTGTTTGAAATGGGGAGGACAGGGGGAGTTAGTAGGTAGCATCAAGTAAATTCATTAATTACCCAAATTTATTTTTTTTTAATTGCATTTAAGACACTTATGTGTTTCTCAGCAGTTACCACTGGAGATGACATGGTTTACTGCTCTACACTGAGCCTCATGAACAATGATTTCTTAAACATTCTGTCATTTCTATATTTTCAGAGAAAGGCTTTCAGTACGAAATTGCGCCACAATAGTATTAAAAACAAATTTGTACCTATAAACTTTAACAACTTAGATATTTCCTTCTCCTCTTGTAACTTTGTATTGATCTATTACTTAAATCACCCATGTCAATTAATAAAGCATCCCTAAACTTACGCCGAGGTATGGAAATGTCCGGAAATGTTTGAGGGGTATGACTCATTTTTCAAAAGACTGTAAACATCTGGAGTTTGGTGTTTACTACAATGCAACTCAGGTAAAAAAGATACAATCCAAAAGATGAGTAGCTCCACATTTAGATACCACCTTCTCTTTGATTTGAGGAAAAGCATTACTTATACTTTCACTGATAGCTCAGAAATTCACTACAAAAGAACGTACGATTATGTTTGAATGTTATCATGTCTAAGTGGTGTCAAGAAGAATAATTTACTCTGCCGATTCTTTTATTTTTTTTCGCCCCGTACCATGGCAACTCGGTTTGAATACAGCAAAGGTTCCCGTGTAGAAACGCACTCACTCACAAACGGTGCCTGTAGCTCAGTGTGAACGCAGAAACCGAAGGACGTAATAAGACAAAGGATGACATTCAGACAAAGGTAAGGGCTAAAAGAAGAAGAAACATCTAAATGACAATCTGCGGTTCAGAGAGACTGCAGAATAACAGGAGGTGTAGGGGAAAATAAGAGATCCGTTTTGATATTTAATTGAAATTGATCCTTTAGAGCAGGTGAAAATTTAACAACAGCCATATCAATACATACCAGGCATGATGACTGTGCTCACCAATGAGCATTGACACCAGACTGACTTTAGAGTCTATAAGCCGGTGAAAGTAATTGCAAGAAAGAGGGAATACTAACACAACACGAACCGATCAGGAGGGAAGGCAGGAAAGTTTTTATATTCCTTCAAAGATGATTTATTTATCCACCTTATGGCAGCACCACCTGTCAGAGCCAAACAAACCAACAATATCCTTAATAATGGAGGAGAGGGAAAGGAGGAGATATTTGGTTTGAGCTCATAAATATGCAGCTTTTATGATGCATCAGTAGACAAGTTCTTACTATGATTTATCACAGTTGGCTGTAATTGATATTTCTGAGTAAGGTCTCCTATAATCTGCTGCGCCTGAAAAAAGTATTCAGAGTCCTTGAAATTGTACACATTTTGTTACAAAAGTCAATTATTCTGTTTTGTGATTAAATCATTGTTTGAAGTGGTGATGGAAATACGTAGAAGCTGCATGATGGAAATAAATATTTACTGGAAGGACTTAGAGTAACAGGCATGGGAGGCACAGGAAAACAACTGAGTAGACAAGTGAAGCAACAGGAGCATGGGAGAAGCAACTCGGATTAATGGACAACAAATGACTAAAAAATCTGGTGAGGAGGTAAATAAGTCGACTGGCTTTTAAACTATTAGGAAGGTAACTGTGTGGCATGAACAGGAGGTGTGACTATTTAGTGAAATGCAGAGCAGCGGAGGAAGAATCTGATCAGGGGAACTGATAGAGCGGGCCAAATAAACACAAAAATGAACCCAGAGTGAACTAAAAACGCCACAAAAGGATCCCACTAACATAAAAGCGATGGAAACTAAATCTAAACCAACACACAAAGAGATGAACACTAAGAAACAACAGAGTCAACACCAAGGAATGTCCGTGTATGGAAGAACAATATTGTCAAAGTTTAACAACCCAAAGTTTAATTAATACTGTACAAATGGTTTTATTTTGTTCATTTTCTAAGTTCACTTTTCTTCGATTAACACTTATGAGTGTTTGAAATAAAGTAAAAAAAAACAAACTGTCATTCACATTTCACATGTTTAGTTTGTCCCGAACATAATTTTTTAGCAAACTAGATTTCTTACCTTTATTATTCAGCAATAGCTTTTTACGTCTCTACCATAAAAGTCAGACTAGTGGAGAGGACAGCTAACATATTTTTTATGTCTAGTAGAACAGTACTTACAAAATCTTCATCGCTTAGGTTACAGTTTTTATTTCTATCCCAACCCTGTTTCGAATGTCATTACACCTTTATCTCCGACCTGTCTGCTGTTTTGTTTGCTCTTCATGACACTGTGTGGTCACTAAATGTTCTTTTGCACCGAGTTGAACTTTAATGATTAAACTCAGTCATGTAAAAGTGTCTTTTTTCCCCACTAGCTGGCCATTTTGGTGCACACAGACAATCACATGCTCTTTCCATTTCTCTAACCGTATAGTGAAGCTAAATAATGCAAAGCAATTACCTATTAATAGGAGAAACGGCGGACTGGAACTGGACTTTAACTCAGAACGTTGTGTGTGTTCCACAGAAAAGTACATGATGCGCGAGTGTGTGTGTGTGCTTGCCGCATTGTAACTACAGACGTGTCCATTCTGTGTCCCCCGGTCTCACAAAAACCAGCTGTAATGAGCGCAGATGAAAGCACAACATGAAAGGAGAAAGGATGTGTCATAATGTGTGATATGTTCTTTCTGTCCCCACCTCTGCGTTTGTCCGCTCGTTGGTGTGCTCGCACATATGTGCCGTCGAACATTTAGGCACACACATGTGCCAACGCAAACGCCGTGAAACTTAACAAACAAAACTGGGAACGCCAGCGACTAAAGACAAAATCTGCGGCAGCGGAACAAAAGACAAACCAAAAAAAGAAAGAAAAAAATGCCATCAAGACACCCGCAGCAGGCACCCATTGTGATTAATGAAAACAAATATTGGGAGAGAGTGGGGCACGGGAACAGAGAAACAGCACAAACAATGGAGCAGACAGCCTAATGCGTTCAGGGTTCACTGACAGCCCTCTAGTGCAGAATGGGAATAATGGGAGGAGAGAGGGTGTGGCATGGAGGAACAAGAGAGGGAGGGAAAAGGAGGAAAAGAAGAGGAAACAAGAGCAGAAAGGCAAAATTTATCCAACCCCAAACACATCCACATACACACACGAGCAGGCGATCAGTGCTGTCAGCCTGCTTACACAGCCTTTGTACAACTGCCTCTTCTCCTGCAGGAGGGACTGTGTCGCTCACGCAGACATGCCAGCCACACACACACCCACCCACACACGCCCACGCACACTCGATGCCGCAAATACATGAATCCATTTTGGGCTGAGTTTAAAGGGGTTAAATGTTTCTGTGGCATGTTTGCGAGCGCCGGGCTCTCAATGTCACGCCTCACCGGGACACTAAGCCTGTCGCTGCAAAGCAACGACAGTATGAGGCGACATAAAAATCGCATGCATGCATTCAGTTTGACAGACAGCTTGTGCTTTTCAACTGCTATTAAACTGGACAAGGCCAAGGGCTAATCAATCATCCGTTTTGTTTTGTTTTTTTAAGAAATGTTTAAAACAACTGTTGTTTTTACGCAATATTAATACAAATGTGTACATTTCTTAGACTTTTTCAAAGAGAAATATTTATATGTCTAATGATAGTTTAATTTCAGTCAATAAACATGTTAAACTCTTAATGTTTGCATCAACACAGGCTAATAAAAGGCATTGGGTTTGTGCTACTGCTTTACTTAGCATCTAATGTGTAACTTGCTAATATAGACAGGACATTATTGTCATTCTTAGTGAAACAGTCCTGTTGCAGTAATTCATTTTATCCTGATTAGTTTCATCTTTTTATCCATAACATTAGAACAATGAGCTGCATTGTATCTCATTGGAAATTTAGACCAACACAAAGCAAGGCATAATGACAAACTGGAATTGGAAAGAAACTTATGAATTTTATTTTAAATGTGTGGCATGCCTTAATATTTTTCCCACAGGCTCAATACTTTCGTCCCTGTTGCAGTAATTGATTTTGGGGTATGTCTCCATTGTTTCATTCTAGAGTTCCCAGAACTTAAGTTCAAAACGTTTCCCAACATTATGACAATAACCACATTCCTTTCCCTCCTAGTGCAGACCTGGATCTCAACCTCAATTCACTCGTATTTATTTGTACATCTCCTCCAATAAACCTATTAAACAATTCCTTGGTGTCTGCAATTATTCCAGCACTAGAGTATTAACTAAAGTTAATATGACAGAACATTTTGGCGTCTGTCTCAGGGAATCCTCTTCTCCTCCTCCTGATTAGCCTTGATGAGCTCCAACAGCAAGCCACACCTGCCGGAGTCACCCGGTAGTGAATAAAGGATAAGATACACACAAATCTCTGGTATGACATTCCCTTGTATGTTGATGGTTGTTGTCCTACTGGACCGTGAACCCCTGCCTCAGTTTTTTTCCATTTCAAGTTGTTTTCCTTCCAAATTTGACCAACTTTGTTTACGATTTACAGCGTTTGTTTCTGCCGCACAGAGACTGGGATGTTGGTTAAACTGGATATTTTGGGTTCTCCTTTGATCAGAGCACCACCATGCCACTTACTATGTCACCTACATGGCTTGAGACAATCTCCAAATTGGATGTCTTTCTTTTCACAATGGCTTTTGATTTATTTCTACCTTTTCTTTCCAGAATTGAAGAAGGCAGTAGTTATCTTTACAACAGATTTACCCACCTGAGTTGTGGATCTCAACCATTGATTGCGTGGATTGAACTTCTGGCTCCTCTCTGATTAACGCTCTCCTTGCCTGACCTCCTAGTCTAAATGGATCTTCATTTGCACAACTTCATCACTGGCTTGTCCTGTGTTACTTCATTTTATGATGCTGTTTGCACCCTAACACTTAAAAAAAACTTCTGAAACTTTCACAGAATAGTTTTTATTAAATTTAAATAAAAGTAAGCAGACTGTACTTATTGTGCGACTTCTAAAGGCATTTCATTTAAGTTAGGAACATCAGAACAGGCTAATTACAAGTTCATAATAATTTCAGAACTATTTACAATGTGTCTTGCATACAATCTCTGTACAGCACATAGATTTATTTGATTGTAAAGTCATAAATGGAAAAAATAAAGTTCAAAGGGTGTGAAACATTTTTGCAAGACACAGTATAATGAAGCACTAAAGAATGCAGGGCATGTTTATTTAGCTCTGGCGATCCATATTCAGCTTTAAATTCCCTGCTTGAAGCGGTTTGTGCGATAAGGCAAACATGGGGCTTCCAGTGGCTTGACTTCCCACCGGGAATCAGCACAATTTATTTCCCTTCATCGACAGTCCCTAAACAAACACAGCCAGCAGGACAGGGATGAAGGAGCAAATTTATGTTGTGAGACAAAGGGGCAGCTGAGGGTGGAGGGATGCAGGCAACGCTCGAATCTGCCTCTGGCCGGAGGCTTCTTTTGGTGGTCTGTGTTATTCCCATTCGGCTTCATTACAGTCTTATCTCAAGGCAAGCAACACAGCCAGCAAGAACCGGGCCAGAGAAGCGCTGCAAGGTTGTGGACCCGACACACCTGCCACCTCAGATAAAATAAACATCAGAAAAGGACACAATTCAGGCTCCTGCTTCACCACGTCTTTCAGCAGCCTCCGCTTTTACTCTCATATGGCCTCCTACTTGATTAATCCCTCTCTTCTTCCCTTTGTCTCCGTTTGGCTTTATCTGCCCTTCCCTTTGTCCCGCCTTTTCGTTTTCCCACAGGTCCTTGCCGACTTAGAACGCAGCGATGGCACAGTAAATCAGGACCGCCTCGTTTCACAGCGCAGTCTCCTTTCAGCATTTGATGTGACACAATCCTCACCTGTAAGGTTAAAGGGTAATGTGTGTAAAGCAGCCGGCGCTCTGGTGCGAATAATCAATCAGTCCCTGATGCAACGTCATGTCACAGGATCTGTAAAACGTTCCAGTGAAATCTACGGTGGCCCTGAGGTGCAAACCACTTCAACATTAACATAGCACAATTACAAATTACAAAAACACAACAACATTAATAAAGCACAATTACAAAAACACAACATTAACGAAACACAACATTAACAAAGCACATTAACAAAACGGAAAGGGTACGTCCCAGTTGGAGACCTGAGAGATCGCTGATTGGACGACAGCACTTTTGAACAGGAAGTTATCGTTTGAGCGGGTCGGCCCGTTGTTGCAATACGTTATAGTGTCCGCAATATTGAAAGTGGCTTATCTACCAGCAAGCTAATACAAGTAAATGGACCGAACTTCGTAAAGTGCCGTTCTGCAAAGTATTTTAAGTTAATGAATGCCACTGACACAACATCTCACACATTATTATATATAGGAATGAAAAACAAAACAAGGACAACGTTTCAAACTTTTTGATGTGATTATTTCATTGTTTTGTGGCACAATAATTACATTTGATACAGCTGATTCTGATAAATCGTTTTTATTGATGAACACACACACACCTTTACAGTGATGTTATCATGAACATATTAACATAATTCCATAATTCAATGTGCATTTGCTATTTCAAGATATGAATAAAAAAACGTAACTTCATTTACATTTTTAGGCATTTTATTGTAAAGACAAACTTTGATAATAGTTGTCAAACTTTAGCTACATATTTTTACTTTAAAAAATATTCATTACAGTGTAATATGTCACCTGTGCTATAGACAGTGTGAACGAAATCTAACAGACTAAATTATTTTTAATTTCTTTATATAAACTGTCATAATACCCTAATACTTCAAATTGAGATATTTCAGTTAAAATACACAACAAGTGAAAGAAATAAAAGTATGCAGTACATTACAAATTTATTTATATTATACTGGCGACACAGAGCACAGGTACAGGTTCAGTCTGCTGGTCAAGCTGGGAGCAGTTCGGCCTTCTGAGACATCCGGCTAGCCACAGGTTAAAGCAGGGGTGGGCAACTCCAGGCTGGTCTCCTGCAACTTTTAGATGTATCTCTACTTCAACACACCTGAGTCAAATAATGAGGTCATTAGCAGGACTCTGGAAAATTTGACTGCACTTAGGAAGTGATTCAGCTGTTGGATTCAAGTGTGTTGTACCAGGGAGACATCTAAGAGTTGCAGGACACCGGCCTTTGACGGCCAGGATTGCCCACCTCTGGGTTAAAGCGATTGATAAAAATGATCTAACAGTGTAATAGAAAATACATCCCTGATTCATTCACATTCAAGAAAAAAAAAACGTATCTTCACCATATCGGGGCATTGACTTAGCATCTAAACACAGACATTGTGGAGATGAACTGCGAAAGTCTGAAGAAAAACAGCTCCGGCTCTGATCTTTATGGATCTGTCCTGACGAAATCCCTCCGGTCTCCGTGCTGCTCTCTGGATTAATGGACTTTCAGTCCACTTCAGGTTCGCTGTTATATCAAACAAATGATTTAAATCTACATATATTATAAGAAGCATCTTATAGACAACTGATGTACCTTAAAGTAACCGTGTTTGACCTCAAACAGCGACTTGTCTTGCGAACTTCTAGGTAACCATGGCAACAATAAACAAAGGTCAAAAGCACGTTACAGGTTTCTTATTGCCTCTCCCTCTTTGGAAAAACAACACAGTATAAAAAAAAGTTAGCTAAGTTAATAAAAGAGTCAGAGTAGTTAACTGGGCCAATTTAGTTACAAAGGAAATATTTATTGGTTGTTTCACCACGGAAATGCACAGTATTGGCCACAAAGTCAAGAAATTCTGCTCGTAAATTTACGTCATTATTATCTTTAATTCTTACCAGTGAAAGGTAAAAGCAGTGGGTCCACTTTGTATGGTAAAACCGTTGAGACTAGTCCACGCAGCACGTTTTCCCCACTGCCACTTTCAAGATGGCGGCGATGTAAGTATCACTCAGTGTATACGTATTTATGCCTATTGTCCAATCAGCGATCTCTCATACCCTTTCCGTTTTGTTAATGTTGTGTTTTTGAATTTGTAATTGTGCTTCATTAATGTTGTTGTGTTTTTGATTTTGTTGAAGTGGTTTGCACCTCAGGGCCACCGTAGAAATCCCGCTCTGGTCAAAAACACCTGCTACACTTTCGCTCAAATTCACAAACAAGCGGTTTCAGAGACTCAAAGCTCAAATCTGCGATCGCTATGCTCATTGTGATGTATTTAAAATGCGTTTATTTTACAAGGTTGTCTTGAGATAAGCCCTGGCTGATTTGCTGAATGCAGTGTCTTGCAAATGAGTTTATGCCTCCTGAACATTTTACATTTGTCACAGTACATCCAGTAACTTTAATGAATTTTACTGAGATTATAATGTTTAAATGAGTCAAAGGAAAATGATACATGGTTTGTTTATTATTTTTTTACTAAATAAAACTGACAAAATACATCAGGGACAAGTCAGATGGTCCGAGTCGATGGAGGGAAGTAAATATAGAGCAACTTCACAGTTATGATTTGAAATGCTGCAGATGAAGCCAGACTTAAATCTATTTGTGAATGTTTTGCATGGGGTAAAAATTTAATCTGTTCAGTTAATTTGTTTGATTTAAAAAAAATGTTGCAAGTAAGAATAACTGTGCCTCTGCAAAAATGTGACACAAAACAGTTAAACATACAGTCATATTCTGTATTATTGAAAAGGTTATTTATTTCAGCTAAGTGGACCACAAAATATAGCTTCATTACACACAGACCGATGTTTCCAACCCTATTTCTGCTAAAATAATGTTTTTCCTCTTACAGCTAACAAAGACCCAACATTTAAGATTAGAATATAAGACCAATAATAAAACCTTTCTGACACAGAAAGGTGGGGTCAGTAAAAAGTATGTTTCATACTTAAAGGTTATTATCAAAATAATATCTTGTAATCTGACAAATAAAACTAATAAGTATGCATATTCTGATTTATTTAATATAACTGTTAATATATCAATTTCAAGATTGATAAAAAAAAGAAATGAAAACCATCCACCTTTTAACTTTTACTTTTTTATCACCTTATGTTTGACTTGAATATCAAAAACCAAATAAGATGCAACACACACAACAGCGAATAAATTTGTGGCACCAAAGTGGCAAATTTAAATGTAAAAAAAAAGTACTAAAACTCTTGCCAGCCGCTGGATGAATCGTTGTAAATTCTTTTGCAAGTGTTTCAGCATTTTGTTTGTTTGTTTTTTTGCTTTGTATTTGTCTTTCGCAATCCCCTCTTAGCTGGTAAATCTAATAACTCTCCGAGGTTTCACTTAATCACACACACAAAAAGAAAAAAAAAAAAACAAAACCCGAACTATCGAGTCTCTTTAATCCACTTTGTGAATACACATTGGAGTACACAGCTTCCAAATTCCAAAAGGGATTAGCTCTAAACGGTAGAGACAGAGAGGGGCCTTTGAGGGAAGCTAAAAATTACAGGTGGAGTGATCCCTTCTAAAATTATCCAACTCTTTTATATTGCGCCCCTGAAGAATTCATGCTCATGTTTAATTCCCAAGCTCTGATAACGAATGTCTTCTCCGAGCACCTGAAGATTAATAGACTTTTACCAGGTGCTCTCTGTCTTTTTATAACACACTCCAGCTATTTAAACGCTCAGCTGTCTGGCTGTCAGCTCCAAACAGACTTTAGCATTTTACGGCCCGCGGGCCACATCCGGCCCGCTGACAACCTTTGACCGGCCCGCGTCGGAGTGTAAATCCTATTACTTCTCTATAGGTGCACGAAATGCACTGACGCAGCTTTTGTTTTGAAGGCCACTGCTTTTACTGCTTATGCAAATATGTTATACAGCTTTCAAGAAATTAGTTTGTGGCAGCTAACACTAAAAAAGAAAGTTTGAGGCAGGATGCAGAGGTTTTTACATCTGGCATAATCCTTTTAGTTTTTAGCAAGGCATGGGCTTCAAAATATTTCTTTGATGAAACCGGCTGAAAATCTATGTGCATGGTACATGGGAAACATCTGTGTTTAGACAGTACATTTTAAATCGCCAGTATGAGAGTAAACATGGAGGCAAGTAGAAGAATATGACTGATGCGTAGCGGGGACAAGCATCAGATGACTTGCTAGCTAAAGTGAGAAAGCAAAAAGGATATTTTACAAAGCTCCACTCTTCCAAGAATGCAGGAGTCAGGACAAGCTTTGTAATATTCTACAAAATTGAAAGAAATGGTAAGCCGTTCTCCGATTTATCAAAAAAATATTGGATGGAGTCTGCTGCGCTAATTTGTTCCTGAGAAAAAGGAAGCGTTTGGAAATGCGTCTTTCCTTTTCGCACACCTTAACAAGAACATCTTGGGGAATTTGGCACATCAGCTGCAAAACACAACACACTTATTTTCTGTGGTCCTGAACAAGAATCATGATGTCAGTTTCGGCCCACAACCCAGTTATTTATTTTTGTACGTGGCGTAACAAAAGACGAGATGACAGAGGAGCAGGTAGCTATGCAACCAATGAAAGGCACCACAATGACGAGTGATTTGTTCACAGGCGTAAATGCGTCTGTGGAGCTGTGGGACTAAATTGGGAAAAACTGGTAGGTGTTCCAATAGATGGCTGCAAATCTGTCATGGAAAATAATGTTGGACTTTTGAAGCAGATGCAAGACAAAGGGACTGAAATTAGACCCAGAACAGAAACTGATATTTTTGCATTGTTTCATTCATCCAGTGATTTTCAAGTCAGTGCTGAAAAACAGCTGTGTTGTTGATTTTACAGCTACAATGATTAATTTCATCAGGACAAGAGTACTGTGATATGTTTGGCCTATGCTTGGTTGTCAGTGTAACTAGTTGGCACAGTTCAGTGCACTATTTTGTGTGTTTCCATTATAAAACTGGTCCATTCGACTGACCCATACCGCATCACTGTACATCCTTAAAACAGTGGTACAGTACGGTTAGAGTGGAGTTACCAGAGTTACTCAACATTGATTGGGAGGGAAGAAAAACTGTTGGAGGAGCATGACAGGGAGCATAGTGACACAGGCTACCAGACAGCTGTGTGAACGGAAAGCAGCCTTTATGACGCTGGTAGGGGAAAAGCCTCCCCTTACCGTGAAGCAGTCAGCACAAAATGTTCCCTTTCTGACACGTTTAGGGTAATGTGCAGTGTTAGTTTTCCAACCACAAACCAGAAAAGCTTCAAAGTCCAAAGCTGCTTCCTAAACTCTATTTGACTAATTGGATTTTTATTTTGAGCTGCCAGAATAAAGGGGGCTGAATACAAATGTCTACATTGTGGTTGGAACGTAATTGCTCGCAACACCCAGAGTGCTATGCGAAGTACAGTGATAATGCTCTGTGCAACATTTCTACTGCTGTGCAGACATTACGGCAAACCAAAGAACTAGTCCAAAAGCATAATTAGTCTCTAAAGTTACTTTGAGTAGGCATGTGTGTGCTGTGGTGGTTGCTCTGTGATAAACTGGTGACCTGTCCAGGTGGACCCTGCCTCTCGCCCAATCACCACGACCTTGCAAGGATAAGTAGATGTTTTATGGATGTCCTGTTTTATATTGAACGTAAATGGCAGTTTTTATTCTACATTTGAAAGCAGTGTTTTAACAAAGACCCTGCTTCTGTCCAAAAAAAAAAAAAAAGCAGCATTGGCAACAGGATGTTTGATATACACAACATAATATATCACAATATGATGTTTAAAAGAGCAAATAACAAATTTCTTCCAAAAGATTTACTAGTTTGCATAAATTCCAACAATAAATATATGAAAATTATAGGTCAATAGAAGGTTCAAATCTCCAGTTGAATTTTGCAGGTCTGATTTTTTTTTTTTTTATCTTGTTCTGTGCCTTTATAAAACCGTAAACAAAATTCTCTCTTGCGTTTGATTTTGTTTGAAAATATATGGATCAGAGTGTGAATGAGTTACGGGTGCACTCATCTTTGATGCATGCGGTCTACAGAAGAGACTCCCAGCCCAGAATATAAATAAAGCCTTCATTTTAAGTCAACAACCTGTTTTGGTTTGTATTATCTCAGACCTCTAAAACCTGTATAACTGAAGAGTAAATATTTCTGAATAAGAAGTGTATTTATAGAGAAACTCCTCAGTGTGCTATAGGCAGCTGTGTTTGGCATACTGGCTATGAAGCCAGTATGCCAACTGGGAGTGATCTAATTCTAAAAAAAAAAAAAAAAAAGACTTACTCATAAATTTGTTTAGTGTGGTTTAATCAGCTTATTTAACAAATGCAGCCATTTTAATCAATGTCCCAGTTGGTTCAATCATGGGAACCCTAATTAGCTACATCACCATATTTTATAAATAAAGTTGAATTACATACACTGTATGAAAAAACAGTTTTTTTGGCCTCTGAACACTTGGGTTCAGAGGCACTGGGGGAAATCTGTAGATGGCTTCATAGTTGATGATTTGCAATTTTGTATAGGGACAATCTGGGATCTCTGTCTGACAAATGTGATTACATACATTTATGCGTATGTAAAAAGAAATGAAACAAAAACTCACAAAAACTACATGGTTAACAGTTTCAGAGATTATAAAAACAGCTCCAATACCACTAATAAACAACACAAGGAAGAAATGTGTCCAAATATCTCTATGCAGCACATGGAAAATTATTATTTTTGCAGTGTCTCTCTTTTAAAAAAAGAGCAATAGTTCAAACTCTTGGACAGTAAGCGACTGAGAACACAAATTCAGCCCGGCTACACATCGTAAAACCTAACATTTCGCTGCTGCGCCTCCTTGCTCCGACTCAAGCCAAAGTTTGAGTGATGAAAAAGCATATTCAGATTTCACACTCCAATAACAACAAGTAATCAAGGCCAGTGGTGGAGGCGCCCCGACGGAGGCAGCAGACCGAGGCAGAGCGACGCTGCTGCAGCCCTCAGTCACATCTAAACACCTGTCTCCAAATGGACACATCAATCCCTATTTCACAGCCCGCCTGGTTTCCTACACTGACACACACGAGCACGCACACACGTGTGATGTAGATTATAGATGCCCAGGAACAGAAGCTGCACAGACATTTCCACAAATCTGTCCTGAGCAGATCTGTCCCTTTTTTTTTCGTTTTTCCCCTTACGACCAAAAGCAGGTCGAGTCTTTTCTTGGACAAATTCATTTACGCAGCTCGGACAGGAGACACAGGAAGGATGCAGGTGAAAGCAAATGGGATGGAATGCGGGTCGAGTAGAAATCAATCTGTTGCAATGCAGCACACGGTAATCTCACTCTTCAGCAGGAAGGCTGATTTGCAGCCCTGGAGTGGAGAGGGTGGGGATGAGGCGTGGGTTGCATAGGTGTGGCCTGCGAGGGAAAGTGGTTCTGGACCAAAAAGGGGTGGCGAGAAGCACTTAGCACCTGGGATAATACCCAATTTCTCTCTTTCTCTTTCCGGCTCTTTTACCGACGCACACATACACACACAAGCACTTTGTCTAATAGAGTAGCAGCACTAGTCAGCGTTTCCCATGGCAGGCAGTAATCGCATGACTGGACTCAGTGATGGATTTTGGGTTAGAGGCAGCATCAGCACCACTGCTATAAACATAAACACACAGTCTCAAACTCACGGGTGTACGTGTGTGTGCACCCCGGAGGTCCCACAAAAAAATTATAATAATAACGCAGGTTTGACATGATACAATTGATATTATATGCAGTATTCAGTAAATTAAGTTACATTGACCAGAATTTGCAAAGCTGTCTGTAGAAATACAGAGTCTTGGAAAATGCATGCTCCTTTAAAAAAAAAAAAAGGTTTTGAACATCATACGGCATTTTTAGGTTGCATGGCGGTACAGTTGGGTTCCTTGTGGCAAGAGGGTTCTGTTTGAATCCTTTCCTGGGTTGTTTCTTCATGGAGTCCTGCCCATGGATGAGTAGACCAGCTCTCACAGTCCTAAAACATGACTGCTAAGTTAATCAGTCTGGTTCTGGTTCAGCATCCCCCAAATGTATATGCGAAAAGCTGAATGGAGAAGCAGCATTCAGCTTTAATGCACCACAAATTTCATACAAACTTTCAGAAAATGGCAAAACAGCTGAAACACTGAGTTCCTTTAAATCTAGACTAGAAACACACCTGTTTTGATGAAACATTGACCAACATATTTGACATATTTGATGTTTTTGACGATGGAACACATCAAAATGTATTGTTCTGGTTTTCCCAACTGTTGACAGTATGGTCTCTTTAATATTTCCTTGTTTTTGTGTGTGTGTGTGTGTGCTTTTATGATGTAAACACTTTGAACTGCCTTGTTGCTGTAATGTGCAGCACAAACAAACTTTAGAGATTAACTGTCTCCCTGAATTGTCCTTGTTACGAGTGTGCACATGCATGGAAGTTGGTCCAATCTACCCACCTTTTTCAGTATTGGTATCATACACAACATCCGAAGGGGTGATTGATGTGCAGAACACTATTCACATGTACAAATTCATCCCAGATGGTTTCGAATCCTTGCAATTCCCATAGCACAGTAAAATAGGATTCTTTCTGAGGCTATGGCCTCCCTGGGGCTCAATTGGAAGTGCTTTGACCATTCAGTGTCACTGACAATGCCTTTCATTTATAACCCCAGTCCAAATTGTTGCAGCAGCAATTCTGACAGAAACTACCAGAGAGATCATTTTTATCCTGTCCTAGCTTTTTTGCTCCCATTCCATGTCCAATCCAGAATTTCAGATGCTTTCCCTCACAGTCAAAGCCCTTAATGACCAAATACTGTATCTTGAAATCTTCACCGAACCATAATATCCCAGTGGAGCAAAGTGAGTGGGAAGCCTCAGCTGTGGTTCTTTGTAGTGCTGTGACTCTTCAACAGTAACACAATACAGTTAAATATCAGATTGGTTACAATTTGATTTAATACTAGACTGATTTTTAACCTACAAAAACTTGAGTAACCACAAATGCTCTTCTGCATTTCCATGTCTCTTGAGCAGGAGAGCCAGCAGCACATCAGAGTGCATACATGCATGATGGTTATACTGTATTTTTAGCTTATAAAACAGCAACATTTCTATGAAAAGCATTCATTTATTTTTTTGGGATTGGAGAAAGATAAATGCATTCATGTGATTTTAGTTGTTGCTATTTTTCACATTGCTTTTATAAATCTACTGAATATCTTTTTACTTCAAATAGGAGCATTTCTTCAAATTTCAAATTTCAATTCTAAAGTTAAAATTATTGTGCACTGAAAATGAGATGATGTGAATATAAATATCCCAATAAAATTTTTTATAGAAGAAAAAAATCTGCATAAATTGTACATGTACATGGTTCATAAAACCATTTACAGTGCTGAGAAAAATATAATTTTTGCTCCGAATCAACCTGGATCTAGTGTCCAAAGTGTGCTTGATCTTGAAGTTACAAGCTGATGGCTCGACGGTTTTTCAGGATTTTCTTCTAGAAAGAGGAATTCATGTTGTTTTTTGACTATTGTGACGCATCCAGGACTGAAAGCAGGAAAAAGAAAGAAAAAAACACAGCTCCAGACCATCAAATTACCCCTGATGATTAATATTTCACCATGAGAACTGCATCTCCCAGCATTCATAGCAAGATGCCATTGTTGTGGATGGAATGACACTCATCTCGATGCTAGCATCCAGGTAGCACCTGACCCTACGGGGGTTCAGCAACTCTGCGCATGCTTTCTTCTAATACGCTGGCCAGAGAAGACGACTTTTAAAAAAATCTTTGCTGTGTTAACTGGAGAACGTCTAGACAAGCGGTTTATGTATCCTGTTTTCTACCTTCTTTTGAAAATCTTTTGATGTCCACCTCCAGAGGCCTGCCCTGCATCCGTCAACGGAAAGGTGCCTCCTTGGTTTTCAAACCAAAGGTACCACTGTTTCTGCTGACACCCCCGCCTCCCCAGCTGAAACTTGCCTAAGGGCAAATTGGAGAAACCAATAACCTGACATTTATGTTTTCAGAATGTGGGAGGAAGCAGAGTTCCTAGAGGGAACCCAAGCATGGATGGGAAGAACATTCAAGCTCCATGAGGAAAGACCCCAGGCCAACATTCAAATAGGACCTTCTTGCTGCAAGGCAACAGTGCTTCCAACTGTGCAAACCTGAAAAAAAACCCTTATTATATATTTCCTCACCAGTGGCTGAAGCAAGTGAGCTGGTAATGCCTGTCACCTGATGTTGAGGCTCTGTCATAACTCAGCAAAGTCTAAGAAAATTGCAGTGTGTGGCAGGTTTTTCTGTGAGGGATTTAAAACCCTCAACAGATACAGAAAACAAGGATTTCATGCTCTAAAATGTTCAGGCTGCAGCAACCTCTATCTGAGGAGGCAAAAGCAGAAATGACACTCATCCTGCTTTTGACAAAGTGGATGACATCGTCACAAAAAGCAAAGTGACATTGTCACTAAAAGCAGGAAGGATAGCTCTCAAACATAATAGCATAAACAGTCAATGCCTTGGATTTTAGGTATTATGTGTGGCAGCTAGTATCTTTTGGGCAAGAGCAATGAATGAGAATCATACGGGTCCAAATATCAGTGACCTGTGAAATAATGCAGCAGACAAATGTCAAATGGGTAAGGAGGATTTAGATTCAGCTTCTGATGAAATGAGAGATCCTTGACTCATTATTTCCTTGTGAATAATGTCCTCTGTTGTATCTTTATTCAGAATATGCAGAGGTCCATGACGATTCGTTGTATTCTTTTGGTTTTAGTCTGCTGCAAGAGTTTCGAGTCCGGAAAAACTCAAAAGAGAAACAACACAGGATTCATGTTGTCTCTTTCTGAAAACGCTGCAGATTAAGTTATGTGCTGGAAAACGATGAACTGAAAACAGATTTACATGTCTCCATTGCCAACATAAAGGAATGCATTGCTTCCCTTTCCCACCACCTCAAGAAGATCCAAAACGGATAAATGTCCTCCCAGAGGCCCTGTTAAGACTTGTCACCAATATCACTTCCAGGCAACCACATCAATTTGTATCCAGAGGTCAGGTGAGTGATGGTAGGTTTTCCATGGGATCCATTTTGAATGTGTTAGCTGATTTCGAGATGATATTGAAACTATCATAAAGAAGCATGTAACTGCTAGTTGGGCAATCTTAAAACTGACCCCAAGGATGCAGCAAAGAGATCCTATGAAACCCATACCTTTACAATTTAGAGTCGTCTACATTCACTTTGAGCTGCAGTCTTAAGCTGGAGCTATTTTTAACTAACAATGGAGATAAATATCATCCTCTACATGCACAAATCTGGTAGAGATATACCCTGAAACACTTACAGCTGTAATTGCAATTAAATTTGGCTTTTAAAAGTATCAATTATGTGGGGCTAAATACAATAGCTCACTGCAGCTTTAATTTTTTTTTGACTTTGTAAAAAAGAAAAACAAAAGCATCTGTCAATGTCCTTCCAATTTAAAAGTTTTATGTTGTGTTGGGGGTGCACAGTGGCGCAGTTGGTAGCACTGTTGCCTTGCAGCAAGAAGGTCCTGGGTTCGATTACTGGCCTGGGGTCTTTCATGGAGTCATGGAGTTTGCATGTTCTCCCTGTGTATGCGTACTATGGCTTCCTCCCATAGTACAAAACATGACTGTTAGGTTAATTGGCTTCTCTAAATTCTCCCTAGGGGTGTGTGTGTGTGAGTGTGTGTGTGCATGGTTGTTTACCCTGCGACAGACTGGTGACCTGTCCAGGGCGCCCGAAACGTTCGCTGGAGATAAGCACCAGCACCCCTCCAACCCCACTAGGGACAAGAGTGTGCAGAAAATGGATGGATGTTGTGTTGGTCTGTTACCCAAAATTCCAATAAAATGTGCTGAAATTTGTGACACAATAAAAATATGGGCAGAAGTTCAACGCTCGCAAATGGCATTTGCAAGGATCTGCGACAGCAATTGTGTTTCTCTGCGATAAAGAATTGATTCCTATTTAAAAATGTGAGGCCAGCAGAAGAATAGCACTGCCGTTTTAATTTTTTTAACTTGAGCTGTTGTTTAAGCAAAGCTGACGGAGAGCCATTCGTTCGTCCTCTCGCCACACCCGAGATCAGATTGCCTACAAACAGCCTGTCGTTTCTTTTTCACCCACAAAAGAATGAATGGGCACCACCTTTCAGAATGTTGCGTTGGTTTAATTTGATCCACAGATTTTATTTTATTTATCAGCGTTTAAAACAAAGAGAAGAGCGAAAGCAAATCTGAAACGTGGCCCCAAAACCACCCAGCTTTTAGAGTACTGGCCCTTTTCTCTGTCTCCGGGGCCACCTACCTCCACAGCTATCTGTTTATCATTTGTTCAAGTCCACCCCCATATAGCAGACTTCAGCTGATGCTGTGTGAGATCATGTTAAAGTGTGACTCTGACATGAAGAAGAAACGGACCTGTGATTAGAATCTTGTACGCAGTTTGGCCTCAGGTGCGGCGAGGGATGAGATAAAACATGTTTGCTTAGGGAGATCTATATCACATGGAACACTAAATTATTCACAAACCAGCAGGGGAATCCCCAAACACTCGAAACTTGTGCAGACCTTGAGTAGGAGACGGGCAAACTGCACAAACAGCCGTACATTTTCGCAGATAGCAATATCTACATAAGAAACCACAGAGCATCAATTCAATACCGATGAAAAATAAATGAAAACATGTTAAACAAGCCTGCATTGGTGAGCAGAGGGGCAATGCTGAGGGATCTAAGACAACTCCAAGGGTCTATAAATACTGGGCGAGGGTGATGATGTGAAAACTGTGATTTAAAAAAAAAAAAAAGGAGGGAAAAAAAAAACCAGGTCATAAAAATGACAAACAGAAACAGTCATCTCCATCTTATTCTCCCTCACTTCCATTAGTGTGACAATTTCATTAAACAAACATAATGTACAAAATCATTTCCTCGACTTGGCTGGCTCCGAGAAATTAACAGCAACATGGAAGTCATGCATAATGAATGCGAACATTTGCCATCTACAAGTCTCCCACAGTCAAACATTAATTCAACCTCGTGCCGGGTGTGGAGAGGGAGGAAGAGGACAAATGGGATATCGAGAGGTGGGGAAAGAAAGAGAAAACCGTCAGAGGTGATCTGACTGATAGGTACACTCCCAGGCTAAAGTTATGAGAGCTTGGAAAGATTGCGATGGTGGACGAAAATATACAGAATCTATGCGGAAATAGACAAATTGTAAAAGGCCTCGACTTCCATAAATTTTGGGAGCTAAAAATGGGAATAGGAGGCAGTTTTTTTTTTTGCAAGTACAGCTGCAAGTTTTTAGCTACATGCATTTACTATATTTGCAGACCTAAAAACGTAAGACTACTAAGTCAAAATAGTAAAAAAAAAAAGTTTAAATTCCAGGTTTGAATCCTGTTATGGGCTCCCCCTGCCTGGGAATGTTCTCCCTGTACACATTTGTGTTCTTTCTGGGTACTCTTGCTTCCTCCAACAGTCCAAAAACATGTGTAAGCCTAGGTGGTCTCTGTCTAGAGAATGGGTGGATAGAAAATAGTTACAGTTCAGTCATTTTAGATGGGGAACATCCAAAATTCAATTGTATATACTGTACAGTAGCTCTGATGCTGCCACCACCATGTTTCACAGCGCTGATGGTTGTTTTCAGAGGCAACGTTGGTGTACCACCACACAGCGTTTTTGCTTCTAAGCTAGAGTGTAAAATTTCTGTCTCATCTGACCTGAGTCCCACATGTTTGCTGTATTACATACAAACTGCATTTGTTATGGTGTTTTTTCAACAAGAGTTTTTCTCTCGCCACTCTCACCAGATGTGAAGAGTGTTTGACTAACAGCTGGATTGTCAAAGTTCATTCTCCAAGTTTTAGGCTTCTGCAGCTCCTACCATGGTCTGCAAGACTACAGTCTTGCCATTAATGCTGATTAATGGTCCATCTGATTAATGCTGTCCTCGACTGACCTACCAAGTTTAGGTGAATGTCTTTGCCACGGTAAGTGTAAAGTTGTGCTATGGTGTTGACATTTATGGATGACGGATTTAACAGCACACCGTGAGATGTTCAGAACTTTGAGAAATGGTTTCATAGCCTCCCCCGACTTTAAACGTCTCTACTTTATGTCTTCGTCCACTAATGAGAGTGTAAAAAAACCTCAGGTTAAATGCTGCACAGTTGACTCAACGCACCAGTTAGAGGATTTCTGAAAGCAGATTTCACTTTAGGGTATCCATGTGAAGGGGATGGATTACAGATCTGTTCTTTTCATGTTTTTAAATCATAAAAAAACCCAAAAAACTTAAAACCAATTTTTTCTTCTCTTAGCTAATCTCGACCATGCTCTACTTTACATTGTGTCATGTCATTATTTTTGGTTTTATCAAATTTGTACCCTGTATCTAGAGGTTCTACGGTGAACGCTGACTGAGACAATTATTACAAGAGAAAGCCGTTTGTTGTCACAGCCGTCGCATCGTGCAGTGCTCTGTCCACCGCGCATAAGCAAGACTAATATTACTGGTCACATGGGATTAAAAACAGGACACAAATAAATAAATAAATTCAACTTGGCAGAGAGTTAAAAGTGCATGTCAAGTCAGCTCGCTGCTCTTTTCTCATACATCAAAAACCAGAGAGTTTGACATGACTCTCCTGACCGTGCCAAAAACACTTGGCATCATCTAATTGTCTTTGCATAAATCTCACGATCATTTATCTCGACACAACACAACAAAATGCTAATGGTAACATTTTAGGGATGGGAACGGCATAGAGGGGGAAAAAAAAACAGAAAACGCTCTACTCACAAAGAGTGATTTATTACCCGGTGCAACCGGGTCACACATTAATTTTGCTCTTTATATAAAATGCCCGTTGCATAAATAAAAAAGCTCAGGAAAAGAAACAAAGAAAACCCCAACAACATCTCGTGTGCGGGAACATGTTCATGCACATTTGCAGCCTTCGCCGTCAGCTCGCACAGAGGAAAATGTCACAGTGTCGAGAGGATGTTTATCTGGAGGAGACAGAGCTGATGGCTCGGCGGGGCCCCTGTAGGCTCTCCTACCTCTCACCACGATGCAATCTGCATGCGTGTTGGCGTGCGTGCATGTGTGCGCGTGTATGTGTATGTGTGTGCCGTTTTGATTGTTATGTGTGTTGTCTTCTGACTGACACAGAACGATGGGAGATGCCAGTGTTTGGCGGCGCGCTCCAGCAGACACACATCGGATGTGACACCGCCGAGCCAGCGGTGTGACAGGCATGTGACAGGGCAGAGCTGGTCCTAAATAACTTCATAGGCTCCATTACGCTGCCAAAACACTGGACACGCCATCTTCCATTTCTCATTTACCCTTCATGGTCACAGAACCCTTTACTATTCACAAATGGAGTGCTGATTGGACCCAACCTTTCGCTCAGTATAGATTAATCATACATAGATGCAAGCTTGCAAGCACACTGAATAAGACCCCCCCACACACACACACACTTCTCCTCCCTTCAACCCCCTCTTCGCAAATCAAAGACAGAAGCTGAGCGGGGTGCTTAGTGCCGGGAGTTGCCCAGCCGCAGTGGTGATTATCCTGAAGGAAGCATCAGTTGTTGGTGTTTACCTCCACTCTAACCCTCTGATTTTTTGACACCGGCGAGCATTCGTCAAGAGCGGCTTTGAGAGGGTTGAAGGTGACCGAAGATGAATGCGTCATTAGTCCTGACACAAATTAGGAAAAGTGGAAGAAAATGGGGTGTAGGAGACTGAGGAGGAGGGAAAAACCTCTGGCGACTGCAGCGTGGGGATTTCACATAGAACAAAACCGGGTGGAAAAAAGAGGTACAGAAAATGGGATGCAATGCTAATTTTAAAGCTAATTATAAAACAGCATGAGGTACATTTCCTTTGTGGTATCTGGATAGTTTAAAAGCACACATACGCCCACTCCCCCCCCACACACAATAAGATAACAAATTATGGACTTTCAGAACAAAAACAAAGATTTTTGAAAGTGTGCAAGTAACTCCAGTTATTCATGTAGTGAGCGTCCAGGTCACACGTTGTCATGTGGTGTTGCAGGGATTGACACAACACAGCAAGAACAATAGCAAATAATGAGGATGGAGTTTCAGGGTGATTTATTGGCTTTAGTAGACGCTGTAGTTGAAGAACAACCTTTGACTGATTTTGATGTGAATTCTGAAGAATTTTCATCTGGTCTGACTGACATTTCTCTCTCCCCCCCGAGGATTACGACTCTGAAGGAGAAAAATCTGACGACCAGACAGAGGGAGCGTTCCAGCTGCAGGGGGTTAAACCCTCTATGTTTGAGTCAGAATGCCATGATTGATGTGAAGGAAGAGGCTGAGGCCGAGGCAAACGGTGACAACAAAAATAATCGTCTTCAAAAGTTAGCCTAGTGCAGATCTTTTTTATATTCATTACTGAAGCTTTCTACATGCTGTAGTTACACCAAATACTCTCCACTTGTAAATACCATATTTAGCTGGTATCGCCTAAACTAGATATGCAATTCATACAGCAGTAGCATAAATGACATGCAGATGCCATTCACAAATTTGATTCATAACTAGCATTTGATTAAGGTAAGCGGAGTGAAGGACTTGATTTTGTGACTTGTGCATAACTGACTGGACTAGGCGTCAGTCTGTCAGCTTGCCAGTCATTTTATCATTTTGGCCACTTGTTAAGTTGTGGAAACAGTTTTTGGGAGGTCCTTGCGAAAATGCATATTTTTGTTGTTGTTGAGGCTAGAGCTGTGTCTGAATGGTCCCAATCAATTGTCTAAAAGCCCTGCATTTTAAGAAAAATCAATAAATCCTCAAAATGGGGGGAAGCTAACAATAATAGGGGGTTAATTTAAGTTTTTATAACCTTGGGGTGCATTGCTCTATTTGTGGATGGAGTAGTGGCTAAAATCCTGTATTTTGGACTGCTGGTTGTTGTTGTTCCTGGTAGGCGGTGGTTTTACCTGCACTCAATCAAGATTCGTAATGCCGATCTTCATTTTGACTTATAATCATAAAGTCATTTATTTTCAGTACATTGTCCATTGTCTTGCCATTTCCATTTAAAACAACATAAATCCGACATAAATCCAAAACAAAGAACAGTAGAAAACCGTTTGCCCCCTTCCCATTAGCTACACCTGAACAGAATCACACTTGATTCTGAACATCCTCAGAACTCAAAATGAAATGCTCCCCCTGGCGATAAACACAGAAAAGGACAAATGGCTACTACAGATGGTATAAGAGTCCAATGGGAAAATTTCCAAAGGCCTACAAGACATAGAAAGGGATGAGAACGTTTTGTCTTCCATGGCACCATTGTGCAAATGACAACCTGGTAGAAAATTCTAAAGTTTACCGCATTCTTGGCAGAATTGGAGCAATCAAAGCCGATTATGTGAACCAATACAGCCTGTAGCCTCGGCTGGCATCCCTTCTGAACTTTGATTCAAAACATTTGAACTACCATTTACTACATATATAACTTCAAATTAATCTCACTTCAGAAATCCATAACTATCCCTTAAAGTGATCCTAAGGGGAAAATTGAGCAACCCATAGCCAAGCAGGTAGATGTGGGTGCACAACTAGCGAGTGACGGGGGGGTAAAAAGAGGGTCAAAAGGGAATGTTCAACCTTTCATCTCACATGGTGATAGAGAAATGTGTGCATGTAGACATGAAGCCTTTGATGGCTGCAGCTCTCACATTACATGCTGTAAGAGGTTATGATCTGATGCACTGCCAGCTTTGCACACTTCTTATATCATGGAGGACTTTGATGTCTTGCCTGTTTGCCGAGCCAAACATTCACTTTAGCCATTTATAATGAGGATAGTGAAGTGGATGTTAAACCTTAAAGCCTGTTAGTCTGCACGTCTGACAGGGAGATTGCTTCTCATCGCTTAGCCGGTTTAGCTCATTCGAGTGCAGTGACATTTCTACTATTACCTCCCCGACTACTTTGCAAGCTGCTAATAGGCGACTCGCTCAGAAGCCACATCCTATTTAAACACGGGAGAGGTAAACAAAATGAATTATGAATTGCGCCATCAAATGCAAAGACGCATGAATCATTTATGGACACAAAGTATTTGTAGACATGTGTTGGCGGTCGATAAGATCTTTCAGATATTGACAGAACTGGATCCTTGTTTTTTTTTCCCCCACCCCGATTAGAGGATGATGTGTGATAACCAGTAAACACGGACTGCGGGAGAGGGTTTGATAAGACAGGTGAAGGCTGAGATAAAGACAGCAGAAACGGGTGCCGGTGGTAATTCTTTAAATTGTTGAAGCAGAGCTCGTGGCACATTATTTCCAATGAGCTCCGTTGATTTTGCTGCATCCTATCCGTGCAACATCCAGATGAATCTCAATAAACAGTCAACCCTTTTTCTGATATCGCGCTTCCCAAGGCGTAGCGGCACACCGCACAATCACAAATTCAAATGGAAGGAGAACAAGGAAGGAATTTATCCTTCACACCCTTGTTTAATTTGTCGCATTGTGGTTAACTGAACTATGTGGCTGCTGAACTTTTGTCTAAAGGTATGTGAGGCTCAGACGGGAGGCATTTCAAGCATTTAATAAAGAGACAAAAGCCAAAAGAAGGAGGTAGAAGGAAGAATAAATGTAGGAGGACTTTCAAATACAAGAAGTGGATACACTCTGTGCCGTGCATCTACCTTCTAACTAAAGTTGAAGCACGTTCCAAGGCACAGGCCCACACACCCCAGGATGGAGCTGTGTGTGTTAATGCCTGGAGCTCTCCAGCCGTGCAGACGCCTCAGGGGAGACATCCCGATAATGCAAACTAACTCCGGCTCACGGTCCCAAGGGACGGAAAAACAAAAGATAATGCTCCATCTACTTTTATCTCATTAAGCAGTCTATAACTCGCCTAATTGTTTACGAAGGGATTTGGAACAATATCCGGCCCAGGGTTTATGATTTTGGTGTGTGCGAGTGCATACATGTTGCTGATCACTCTGACCCACACATGTAGGAGGAAGTGGAAGGGGGGTTGGGGGGGGGGGTTGCATTTGTGATTCATTGCTGTTGTGAATTAAAGATTGGTTTTAATTAGGATGAGTATGGATGTGCAGGCTAATAAGATAAAGCAAGAGATTAGGAGACAAAGGGCCGGGTTTTAATTCCCCCCTCGCTTCCATTTGTCACTTTGGAGTCGACGCTAGCAGAGTAAACAGTTTTAGAAAGACTTGTGCACACATCTGGCTCGGGAACAAAAGCACAACTCTAAAAAGATTTCATAATTCAAAGATGATGTTTTGCCTTTGCAGCCAAGTCATGGGAGCCTACTTCCCCAGCGTCCTCTTCTCCCTGTGTTTTTCTGCTTGTTAGATATTCTGCCAGCAGCACCCTCCTCTCCTTTCCCCGACCCCATACTTTTCAATCTGTCCATCGGAGCACTTGAGCTTTGATCTTCTCACCCAGGCCCACTCATTGCAGCCCTGCAGCCCCCTTTGCTCCCTCTTTTCCAACTCCACTCATCTTTATTACCTCCCATATATATATATATATGTATATATATATATATATATATCCATCTCTCACTCCCTGCATCATGTTTCTCAACCAACCCAATCTCATGCTCCATGACCGTGCACGTGGGAGAAGAAGAAGAAAAAGAATTGCCCCCAAGGTGCTTATTAGCACAGAGCTTTTAATTACAGTTTGCACATCGATCAAATGTTGCATTACTAGTTGGTCCCCATCGCCCGGTTAATGTAGTGATGGATCACCTGTGAGGTTCTGCACCGGTCATCTGTGGCAGTCGGATGCAGATTGCTCAAGCGCAGGGAAAGCCGGGCTCATCTGTGATGTTGACAGTGCAGGTATTACGGGATAATGAACAGCATAAAAAGGTATATCAAAAAAGAGCAAACCACAAGAGAGAGAGAGAGAGAGAGAGAGGGGGAGTAAAAGGGAGTACCTCATTTAGTGGAAGAGTAAGCAATCTATGTCACAACAGCTTCATAGCTCACTTTTCATAGCTCAGGACTAATGTCTCAGCAAGATCTAGAAAAACTCATCCATGCATTTGTCTTTGGTCGCATTGATTACTGCAACAGTGTCTTCACATGTCTGCCCAAAAAGTAAATCAGATAGATGCAGCTGATCCAGAAAAAAACACACCAACAGCTGCCAGTCTTTACAACTGATGGCTGCTATCCATCACCGCCTTCTTTCCTCGTCAAAAAGTTTACGATGAAATGACAAGTTTGGTTGCCTACTTGTTTGTTTGTGCTATTTTTATGGTGAAATAAAAGCGATGTTAGTGGGCCACTATCTTCAGAGCATAACATCACGTGCAAAGGGTCAATATCTAATAAACATACAAGATCAAGCAGCAAATGCCTGAAAGGCAAAACAAAAACCTCATATTCTAATGTATATTTTTGAGAAAACAAAACATCTGATGTTAAGTGTCACCATTCGGGAATCAAACATTGCTGTCACATCCAAAAGAGCCGATTGCTCACTCAGTCCACCGAACCCATGTAAAGATAACAAAAGTATAACTTTGAAGCATCAAGCGTCATGTACTGAGCCAGCACCTGCTGGAAAACAAAGGGGGAAAAAAGTTAGTGCAGACATCCTCAACATGCAGAAAACAGCCAAATAGTCTGAAGAGCAGAGAGACAAAGACGCTGAATCTGTGGAAATCACTTGAAGACGGGGCTGGGTGATTTTATATAACCATACGTCAAAGAAACAGCTGACCCCAATCCTCTATTCAGCTGAGACACATCAAGAGTGCGTGGCAGGTAACGAGAAGATCTGAGAGGAAAGCTGAGGTTTGTGCTCAGCCAGCTCATCGAATGCCCTTCCAAAAGCTCACAAATGCACCTCTCCCCCTGCTAACACTACATACTGTACATGCCTCACTGTGATGTGTACTCTCATGTATTACAATGCTTTTGTCTCATGTAGCCTTTGGTGCTGTGATGTTTTGGTATTACCTTGATTAAAGTAGAGAGGGAGGGAAATGTGATTAGAAAGGAAGGAAAATGCGAACGTGTGGGAAAAATGTAGGCATCTTTTACACAGAGTGAGAATTATTATTATTATTATTATTATTATTATTATTATTAATAATAAATTACAGACCTTAGGGTTTCTATGTAGCCTGGATACAGAATTTGACTTAGCCAGGTCTGGATAAGAATGAAGAAATGTCAATGTCCATCTGTCCATCTTTTAACTAAAACTAGTTTAAGAAAGGACAGAGAGGCCTGGAAGTGTAAAAAGTAGGAAATTTCGGCCTGAAAAATATGCACAACCCCTGAACCTCGGCTACACATCCAATAAAATGATAAATGATCAACGTCAAAAAATACTGTGCTTGGATTCTTTTTCTTTACCAAATGTGGAAAAATGTCCCAGTGACTTCAACCTGAGGACATTAAGAGGCAAATAAATAAACAGGGGGTTTGCATATTGGGAAGCTGTCACCTCTCAGCCAGCATCTGCTCACTTGCAGCTTGATGAAGAGCCGTCTTTCCCGG
Source organism: Xiphophorus couchianus (assembly GCF_001444195.1). Lineage (NCBI taxonomy): Eukaryota > Metazoa > Chordata > Actinopteri > Cyprinodontiformes > Poeciliidae > Xiphophorus > Xiphophorus couchianus. Next base: position 22,755,373 of record NC_040250.1, on the reverse strand, counting down.
GCGAGCCTCCGGACTTGAGGCCAATGAATCAGCCCCAGTGGACACATTGGCAGTTGTCATGTAATGATATTGCCTGAGTGTTAGCTGAGGAAGTAACTTTAACAGACATCCTTTAGTAGACACACGGCATATACGCTTACGTCATTTTCAAGTGGAGATTTAAGAAGTAGAAAAAGAAAAAAAAAATGTGTGCAGATATGGCTGTGAAATGAAATAAAAAGAAGATAAAGTGCTTCATATTTTCTAATCTAATCAGATACCAATTATCTGATACAAAATTCTTTTAGGCTAGATTAATTTTCAGTTTATTTAAGAAAGGACTCTAAGCTGTTACCGCTGTGTATTTATCACACAGATAAAAGTCAAATGGCTGCACAGACAGTGGAAATAAAAATGATGAAATGTCTATTAGTAAGCTAATTGGTGTTATATATATATATATATATGTATATATATATATATATATATATACATATATATATATATATATATATATATATATTTGCTATTTTGTATGCACATTTTAAGGCCTTAGTGTTGTGTTAATGTTCATGATGTTGTTTGTCCATTATTGCCTCATTTCTCAGGACAGTTGCATTTATGCTGAGGCTTAGTTTCAGGCAAGTTCGTAATGTGTTTGTGTAAACAACATACAGACAGCATTAAAAAGACGTATTAATTTCCTTTAACTTCACAATGATACGCTGCTTTTTCTTGTTTTGTCATATAAGAACCTGATGAAATGAAGATTGAAGATTCTGGTTGTAGAATTTCCTAAAGGAGGATAGATTAAAATGATATGAGTAGTTGCACAAGAGACAGTGATATTAAAGTGCATTGCATCCTAATTAGTCTTTCTAAAACTGCGGCCATTACATTTTAAATGATCGCACTTGACGTAATCTGCTGGCAGATTGGTCACATGTATCTAACTCAAGATCACCTGATAATCATGTGGTCAGTTTGCTCCTTTCTTTATGCACCATAATAGCGAGGCAATCTCATTCTCTGTCATTGTGTTAGCTAATAGAGAAAATTGTTTTGTGAAACCGTGCAGCTAAGTGGCTGCCATCTCATGTGCTTCATGGTCTAAGCACTGGGAATAAGGGTATTATTTATCATTAACTGCTCATTTTAGTTCGACTCCGTTGCACAGCTCGCTCTGTCAGTCCTCAACCTGAAGCCTACGTATTGCACAGCAGTTGGCCAAATCAGAAGGGAGTGGTCGAGACTGGGAGTTGTGCTTCCAGGCAAGCTCGAGTAATTGTGGTTTTGCAAAGATTTAGTTAAGTGTAAGGTGATGACAAAGCATTTGTGCCAGGACCGAGGCACGGAGAGCCCCAGCCTAATTTAACACCTGCCTTGCACTGGGCTGGAATGGAGCACCCATGTGTCTAATTTTTAGCACAAGCCCATTTGCTTGTCAGTATTTTGAACACAAGTACATATGTATTTTGGTGACTAATCAGTTATATTTAATGTGAAATAATGAAGTTTTAAAAATTCTTGAGCTGGCCTTATGATGGACAGCAGAGAGGTGACAGCAAAAGGGCCACAGTTGTTGCCTGCGAGAATCCAGTAAGATACTATTGCTGATCAATTATACCCTTGTTTATTTGTAAACCTTTCATACAGGCAATAAACGACATCCCACTCCATCTGGCTCAGTTGGATTGGATAAATAAACTTCATCTGGAATATAGCAGCTTGTTTTATTGGGGTTTTTCTTTCTTCCCCACCATGAGGTTTGTGTGAACTCTACTGAGCGCAAACGGAAAGCAATTTGTATCAGGTTGAGTATTTTTTTATTGTAGTAGTTCATCTTAACAATACTTTTATCGTTGGAAATCCTGATTACCTCTGTTTAATTGGTGCAACAGGACAGTTGGATATGTCAATAGCAGCACAAAACAAGACATGTATTCACTGGATGCAACCCAAATGTAGATTGATTTTCTACATTTGTTTTTGGGGCTGTATTATAGTAAAACTAAGCAAGTGCCATGAAGTTTTCAGCATCTAAATAAAGCTCAATGAAACATTCAAAAGAAGGAGCTCGGACATTCTCCGTTCACATGTATGTGCTAACAGCAATTTTCCCCTAACTGTTCTGAACAACTATGCATATTTAAACCTAAAAAGGTCAAGCGAAAAAAGACAATGTGTTAACAGATGCCTTTATGGCTCCGTAGGAAATGGAATGGCCAACTGTATGCAAACACGCTCCAGAGGAGTGATCTGTCCTCTTCTGTTAGCTCCTGTATTTTGCTACCGTAATGACTCCTGTCAGAGGCCCATCACTTCCAGTATCATTCTGCTGCTTTGACAAGATGCATTATAAATGAGTACATAGAGATCCACATATGTACACACACTCCCACGCTTTATCCTTCTGTGTTAAGATCATCCTTTAGAGTTTTCTGTCATGCAGAAAAATATGAGAAAAGAAAGAATTTCACATAAATTAAACCACATCATGCCTTTTCAGAGAAGCAACAGCCTTAGGATTTCTCAGGGCTTGTTGTATTGGAGCCATGTAAAGATTTTTCAGATTTTTGACATTGTTATGTTCAACCTTCGTCTGTTTTATTTAGACCTTTTGAAAGACCAATAACAAGTACTGTGTAATTGTAAAGTGGAAGAAACTTGAAGCATAGTTTTTGTGGTAATTATTCAAATAGTCTGTAAAGTGTGGCATGTGTCCTACTGTCCTGCAGGTTTCATACGCAACCCTGTTCCAACACACCTGAATCAAGAGAATGACTCATTACCAGGCCAAACTGAAGAGGTAATTCAATCCTTTGATTCAGCTGTGTTGGAGCAGGGATGCATCTAAAACCTCCAGCACAGCAGATATGAAGGACCAGGGTTGGGGACGCCTGAATTACACTGTCAGGCATCTGGGTTGTTGTATTCCTGTGGTTGGTTTCTCTCTGAATTACCTTACGCATCCACTGGAGGGCAGCGTGGAGATCCTGGTGCTGGTCCACCTCTCAGGGCTGGAGCCAGCAGGTGTGCTGCACCTGTACACCTGCAACTCGTTGAGTGCAATCAGCAGGAGGATAAGAGTAACTTGGGACACCTGAGATCCTGGTAAAACATTCAGTTATTTAAACCATGACTGCAAACGTAGGTCTCTCTGCTCTCCTCCATCAGTATTCTGCTACCTTTTAGTTTCTAGATTATTTTTTGATTGCACAAAAAACAAGACTTCCACATAATCACACCAGACACCAATCTCATTGACTTTCACACTCCATATTAGAAACTTTGATTTTGAACCTTATTTTGTGTTGAATACTCTTGCTGTTCAGAAAATTGTCTCTGAGCCTTTATCGTGGAGTCGTCTGTGAACCCTGAACTTCTGTGGCATGCTGGGATTTCTCCCAGGGAGCTGGTTATATACTCTGATAAAAATATAAACCCTTTCTTGCATTGAATTTGCTGATTAAATAAATGTAAAAGTGTCAAATAAATACCTATTGCTGTTAAAATAATGTTATGTTAATCAGTTGTGAGTTTCTCCCAGATCCTGAAATGACTAAAATTTACAAGCTGAATTCAAATGCACAATTTACCAACTTAAATCCTCTGAAATGGCCATTTAAAGCAAGTAATGAAAAAGCATTGGGTGGCTTTTTCATTACTTTGACTAATATAAAAATTCAAAATCACTATTTTTCTCAAATATTGATGGGTTTTTTTCCTCCGTTTCTGCTCTAGCCGCTTTGTTTCTGTTTTTGTCGTGAAACGTCAAACATGAAAGATGTAATTTAATACTGATATGGATTGAGATGGTATTTTTGTAGAAATCCTGCACTGCATGTAGACAGGATGAAGCTCTATGAAAGAATGGAAATGCAAATTAATCTGTAAATCAAATTCATCAGGTTTTTATGTATATATATATAATTTGATAGTTCACCAAAGAATATTAAGCACTCTAGCAATTGAGTTGCAAACTAACTCCAAAGGCCCCTCTTTGTTAAGCATGCAAACAGATTAGCGATCGTTAATGCTACCTGTGTGAGAACAGGCTTATGTTTCCCTTGGCGTAAGATGTGAACAAAGGTTCTGGCGATAAAAATAAAAAGCCCAAGTGAGGCAGTCATATCAGAGGCCTCTAAGAGCTTGTGGAATTAAGGGGAAAACTTCTTTTCTTTTTTTTCTAAAGCATTTCCATGCACTGATTAAATAAACATGAAGGACTGGCAGCCGCTAGATGTGCAGCTCTCAAGTGTCTGTGGGTATTTTTTAGGTAAACTGACAAGGAATTGACCATGCTGCTTTAATAGTCAGCTCGGGTTTGATGGAGTGCAAGGAATTTGAAATTAGTTTGGTGTGAGTAAAGAGCTCAATGTATTTAAAAAGCAAGCAGGATACATGGCCTGACCATCTATCCTGTGCACGCGCGTGTGCGTGTGTGTGTGTGTACGTATGCCTTTTTTATTTTAGTATACATGTGACAGTACTATGTGCAAGGGGAACAGAGAGAGTTCATGAAAATGCCTTAACCTGCAGCACAGCAATGTGAGCGTACACGCATACACAGACTCACATGCACATTCCTCCAGTAGACCAATATATCATGGCTCTCACAGACCAAATGAGGCAATCGCTCAAAATTATTTGCATATAAACTAATGAAATATTACTGGGTAAAACTCAGTTGAATGTTAATTACAAAGGTAATGCACTATTTGCTGATTAATGGATCGTCTCTCTTTTGGGCATGGGATGCAGCAAGCAAGCGGATGATCAGCATGGGGATGGGGGGAGCGGGAAAAAAAGCGGTTCCAGAGGAAGTAAGCAGGTGTGTGAAATGTGCAGAGCAAGGAAAGGGGGAAGAAAAAGAGGAGGGAAGAATGAGAGGAGAGGGGGAAGCATTGTTGGGAAGCAAACAGTTGTTCTAAGTTGAATGGACATGGTTACACACCACCAACTCTTGTTTCACTGGAGTGGGTGGACTGAAAATGCATTATTCATTCATACATCATTAATTATGAATCCACCAAACGCAGAATGGGAGGTGTAAAGTATTCAAGTCAAAGCAGTTTTTTTTTTTTTTTTTTTTTTCTGCTCAGGATAGACAAAACATATTTTATCTCGCTTTTTGACCTCGAAGTTTGTAACAAGGTCCTTATTATTCCAGAGAGTTACGTCGGTTGTAACAAAGAACATAAAAAACGCAACTCTTATCACTCCTTACAAAGTAAATCCAGAGACTGAAATAATTCTGTTTGAACCTTTTTGTTGTTGTTGTTGTTGTTATGATGGTATTGTGTACCTTAACATGAATTGCATTTTTTTCCTACTACTACTTAAGTGAATATTTATGATTTGAAAGATCCGTCTAAAACAAATGCAAACTAGAACTGCGAGCAGTTATGACGGGTTCCTCGCCCGACCCGGCAGGTGCCCCCCCATGCACCGCCCCACCCGCGCAGACATCACTTCATATGGGTTTTGATATGTGGTTCAACCAGGATTCAAATCTGCACTCTCAGATTACTGGCCATGTTGCCTTACTCAGTGAGCTATTGTACTTTAGCTACTTATGTCAGCAGTGTGTCCAAAACAAATACAAACAAGTAGTCACTTAACGTTAAAAAGTACACTTGACACCGAAAGCCTTTGATATAGACCTTTAAATCTCTGTGTGTAAATATACAGAAGGAATATACTGTTACTTTGAACCTGCACACATGCAAAACAATCTTTGAGCAGAACTCAGCTTAATTCAGAAAGAATATACCAGGACACAAACGTAGCTAATGTATAAACGAAATATATAATCAATTAAATCCAATCATGTGTCTGTATTCAATCATACACATTCTTGTTCAAGCCTAGTTATCATACGATGAAGTCAGAATCAATTTATAATCCCAATTGGTAAAAAGTCCAACATGCGAAGCATAACTTTATTACAATCAGTTATAGAAGAAGTTACTTTGGCAAAATGTGTTTTAAGCTATTTATTAAGAAGACATTATTCGTGTGGTGAATAATTATTCACCACATGCACAGTTTCCTTTAAGGAGGCTTAAAAACTAGTAATTCAAAAATAAAGCGTTGAATTGTAAAACAAATGCAATGAGATGTAATGTCTGCGTTGTTCCATTTTGCTTACAGTTCTCAGGTGTCCATTTCTGCTGATGTGGCTTTTTTTTCTGCATCCAGGCTTCTGCCAGACAAATCTTTACGCAATATTTCAACAGTTTTAATTTGGGAAACAGAGTTCCTAATGATTGAGTAACCAGGGGCTACAAACTTCATTGCCTTTTCCTTCAGACTGAAAACTTCACCATCACCACTACAGCTAGTCGGAGGGGTTTTAACTCTGGAAATTTGTCAGTATTTTGGCACTAAAAGAAACTGTGTTTTTAGAAAACCAATAATTCTCCCTGACACTTTAAAATGTGTGCTCTCTCGTTCTGCGTGTAAACATGCCATTTGGACGCCAACATCTGCAGAGACACCTGGAGTTTCTGTTATGAAATTATGAGATCCCAGTTTTTCTTAATAAATCAAACATTCTCCTATGACACTTATATTAGATTGATTGATTGATTTCTGTATAGATTGCCTTTATAGTTTTTCACATTTTTTATAATCTTTATTTCACAGTTGCCGCTCAAAAATGTAGAATATCAACATAAACGTTTGTTTATTTTAGGCAATCAATTAAAACGAAATGATTGCAATAGCTTAGAACTAACAAAAATATAAAATCGACTTTTTAGGTCGTAATGTGGTTATAACGTCATTCTGTAACGGGGACTACTTACTTGACAGTTGTTCAGAAGACAAACTGGCAGTCCAGAGATCTGTATGCAATCATATTACAAAAAGGTTGAAAGAAAGGAAAAGTTGGGTTAAAAAAAAGGTACATAAAAACGTGCCTGACCTAAACCCCATTAACAACCCATAGAATAACACTCCAGACTATCTGAAAGCCATTAAGTATTCTGGGTTTACTGAACACCTCAGCAGATCCACAGGGTGATGACCTACATTTTACACCACCCTGAAAAACCAATTCATGAGAAAGCGGCCGCAAACAAGTTTTGAGTGCATTTACTGTACAGTGTATGAACTCAGCAGTATGCACGGATATATATTTTACTAGGCCCATATTTTTTAAATTAGAAATTAATTGAGCTTGTGCAATGTTAAAATCTTCTGGGGAACTGAGCTCTGTGTCTGCCTGCGTCAGGCCGAAATTCTAAACGTTTATGGAGTAGAAGACCAGAAATAAATCTATAAATGTGTAATAAACCCATATCATATATGATTTAAACTTTTTGAGTTAAGTTGACTGAATGACTTAACTTTTTGATGATATTCTAATTTATTGAGCGACACCTGTGCTTTGGGCAGCTTGATCTTCTTGCACGACTCCTCATCATTTACAAAATGATCTTTCTGAAGAGCCCCCTTAGATCTTGGCCTGATGTCACCAGAAATACACACAGAGAGCAGCAGACTGTGGATGTCAGAGGTTTAAACGAGACAGGTTCCACCTGCCACTCCACATGGCTTTTCAGCTCATTAGCACCTAAACGGGAACCTGTGATTCAAATTTAATGGACTTAAAAGTGCATGGATGTACTCGTGTTTCTAGGTTTCTCACGGAACCAATTTAGACAACCATGTTCAATAAAGAGGAAGCTTGACAAAAAGTGACGTTCTGGTTGCCGGTTCAGTGAACAATTAATATATAAGAAACAATAGGAAGTGGGTTTAAATTAATGGTGACATTAATAGCACAGTAAATAATATTAATGTGACTAGATTTTGTTCGCCCATATCACAGTCTCAAACTTCAGTGTAATACATGATCCTTTCATTCAATAGATCGACACAGTTGTGCATACTTTTGAAGTAGAGAAACAAATAAATAAATCAGTGTGGGATCCATTTGTATGCAGTCAATTTTCTCTGAAACCCTCAAGTAAAATCCAGTGCATCCACCAAACATGTGACGCAGCATAGATATCAAATAATTTCCACTATGTGCAATTAAGTCCCAGCACCATAGATGCTCAAAAGACAAGAAAACCAGCAGACAGGTCAGCAAAAAAAGTTATGGAAAAGTTGACGGTATGGTCAGGGGAACATCCCATGGAACATCTCAAGAGTCTGGTCTAATCTTAACCACTTAAGCCAACTGGCAACTTATTAGAAAAAAACAACCAAGATCTGTTTTACTCTGAAGGAGTAAAACAGAACTTACAGGAACGCACAGGACAACTAGACAGCTTTTTCTGGAGTTATGTAACTTTGACCAATATGGAGGTGGGGAAAATGACAGTGTTGGGGGGGAAAAAAGAAAAAAAAAAAACAATAATAAGGCTTGTTTGCAGTTCATGCTTTGAAGGTAATTTAGTTTTCCAGCTAATGGTGACCTGTATCAGTCTGGACAGTGAAGCAGAAAGAAGTAGGAAAACCTACCGATGCTACGCTGTCATGGAGTCGAAAGAGTTTCGAGTCACCTCATTGCAGCTTATTCTCACTCACGTAGATTGTGCGTGGCACCACCAGAGCCTTAAAGCTTCTTAAACTTCTAACAGGTACTTCAGAAGCACAAACATACACAAACATATGCATATGAATCAAGCTGTTTCTCCTTCCTTTTTCCACTAGCAGACTATGCATTATGCATAGCTCTGTGGGACTCTTGTTGACGCAACTGAAAGATTGATTGATTGATTGATTGACTGATTGATTGATGATGACAGCTATGACTAATTCATTAAAGTGAAAGCTTGCCATGCATGTCAGTCATTTTGGGTTGAGGGAGTCCACTGGCCATACACTGGATGTATGCGTATTAGTTTGTGAGGGCAGTAAAGACTTTCATTTCATGCTGACCACCACACCGCTGCTCTCAGACACTTTTGCAAACAAACAAACTCCAAGTCCACAAGCTACTCTCGGATTCAGCTGTAATTCTAGTGAGAGAGAGAGAGAAAAAAAAAGAAAATCAAACATGTCAGAAGAGAATACACCCACAGTAGCCATGACAATGTTGCCAAGAATGATTTCGCTCTGTGGCTTCTGTGCAAAGCTTTAAATTAACACACGAAAGCAGAGCCAATGATTTAACTCCATAGAGATCAGGTGCATCTTTCTCATTTATGTGCAAAGAATCGAGGAGTTGTAGTTGAACACAAAAGTAGTAGGTGTATCTATTATTTTACCCACTGTAATATTGAAGCTGTGCGCATAAAATGAAAGCACGCTGTTCCATTGTAAGCAAATGTTGCATCAGATTTTACAACGACAAAAGAAAGTATCATATCCCACTCTGAGAACGGTTTTCCTAGCAGAGGCAACAGAATGTAAGAAGCAGCATGAAACAATGTCGAGTACTGTCCAATTCCATAATTCATGTGTAAACGGGATGCTGTGGAGCTGAACAGATCATAGGATTTGTGAATAAATTATGCACTGAAAGCAAAGGCGTGGAGAAAAAGAGAAAAGAAGCAGAAATTATAAAAAGGGGGAAGGCAACGAACACAAGCAAAAGAAGATCTCTGAAACAAACCCATGGTTTTCTTGTTCATGCATGAAACTGATAAATGTGATTAATTCTTTCGAACAAGATGGTATTTCCACAGCCGTGGTTATTTTCCAGCATCAGTCCAAAGGTTTTCATTTTTAAATCCTAATGTAGCTACCATAACATCTTTCTCTGTTGATGTATCATCAACACAGCAGCATTGTTATTCAATAAATGCATTTTTGGTCTATCAAGGTTAGTGTGTTGTTAAATTAATAGAAGAGGGAATTGACTTAACAAGTAGTTGTGTCTTGGTGTTGAACTGGAGTCTACTGGTAGAAAAAGCTCCACATAATCCACCATTCATGCTTTCTCAGTTACTCAGTTACAAATATTCTACTGCTCTCTGCACCATATATATATATATATATATATATATATATATATATATATATATATATATTCTGTTACATTCTGTTGCCTCTGCTATATATATATATGTTGTTGTATATATATATATATATATACTGTACTGTATATATACTTTGTATCTCTCAGTGTCAATAGGTTTTCTACTCTGTTGCATTGTGCAAATAAAAAAAAGAATATCCACAACAGAAGATCGCTATAACAAGCTTGAAGATGCATGCCTGTTCTCACCAACCTTTCTCTTCTGTCCTGCACAAACTTTATAATTAGTTTTCAGAACTACTATGTCAGTTTTTGTAAAGAACACTTCAAGGGGTTTTTGGATGGTGGCTGTTGATTGTTCACTTCAAGGTAAACCCCAGCTGTTTATGGTGGGGTATGCACTTAAAACATCCAATGTGCTCAAGGAATATACAGTATGTCACACTAATATGAGCCACGCTTGAGTATCTCGACAAAGAGCTTAGCCCTGTTGAAGATTTCCCTCTCTTAGAAATTTCTCCTCTTTTTTTTTTTTCCAATGCGTTGCTCAGCTTTATCATGTACATTGAAAGCATTGCCCATTTGGTTCTGTAATCCCAGCAGCATGCTCTACAAGCACACGTCGCCTGTTATCCCAGAGCATCTTTCTTTCTTGTGTGCTGTGATAGGACAAGGTGAATAATAATCAGGAAGTTTGTGGTTGCATGTCTGTTGTTGAACTAAAAGACTTGCATCATCTTAAAACGTCTTGATTGATACCCATGTCATACTGAATGATGCAGACTGTATGATTTGTTGGTACATTGGCTTTAAGTAGCAGGGATCTAACAGTGATAGTTTGCATTAGCACTTTGGTCACATCTAGCCAGAGAATGTTCTATAATGGATTGCTTTCTCCTATATGGCTTGGTGCTTTAAGCTTTAAATGCTACTTTTTATGACCTTCTTTCAACAATGACTCTCTTCTGTAGTTGTCAACAGAGGTGTGGATCTCTGCAGCTCCTCCAGAGTTACCAGCCTCTTGGCTGCTATTCTGATTAGTCTTGTCTTTTCCCAACATGCCAGTTTTGGTATTATTCTGACAGTTTACAAAAGTGATGTATTTATTTATTTTCATCTTATGGGTTTGAGAACTTCTCCACAACTTGTTTCCTGATATGTCTGGTGTCTTCCTCAGCCTCCACAATCCTATTTGTTAACATATCTTCTCTAATAAATTAAACAGGTGTATTTATAATGAGATTAGGTCTGTTTAGTAACAAAGTGACTTCCTGAAGGCATTGCTTAAAGAGGGTTTTCTTAGACGTTTCTTGACCAACTAGGCTGGATGCTAATATCTCTTATTTTTCAGACGTATTTTCTTTGATGTTTTTATTCTTGTAAATATTCCTTCCATGTCCTAAATATTCAACACTTTGTGTTGGTTCATTTCCTGCAATCCAAATGAAGTATAATCAGGTTTGTACTTGCATTGTGAAAAAATGTGACGATGCTAAAGGGGTTTTACTTTTGAAACTCACCGTTCATAAGTTCATTTCAACAAATGAAATGCTTTAGGACTGATAAACCTACTGAACTTCTTTAATCACTTTAAATAACAGTAAACAATAAACATGTCCCAAAAGTGTTTGCGACTTTTTGTTTACTTTCCAAAGATATACAAATATCTTTTGTAATTTTGTGTAAATTTTTCATCAGAAAGGGGGGAAAAAAGAACACATCAACTCACTATTTCTCTTTGCATACACACAAACATGAATTCATATATTTAATTGAAGGGTTATAATATGGTGGAGCCATGGGGTAGCTTTGAACTGTAACCCAGTTTGAAGATTAGTTATGTGGCCATCAAGAAGCTTTTTATATATTCTCTTTGGATGGAGCTAAAGCAGTCACACATAGCATCTTCAACCTTACATGCGCATAAACACGCCCGCACACGAAAACACACACCAAAACACACACCAAATCTCTGCTCGTGGCTGCAGACTGCTAACTAGCTGCTTGTCAATAAATCAAAATATCTCTTTGTCAGCTGGATGGTTAGACAATAAACAAGCAATGACAAAAAACAGTTGGCAGCTTTGCACACAATTAGGGAGTCGGCAACAGGATCCCTTCATGTTAAAAGCATCAGCTGCCCCGCGCCTGCCACATTTGGAATTCTCTTTTAAGCACGAAAGCATTAGCATTAAATCGGAATATGCTTGTTTATTTGAAATCACAGTTGCCCATTTGCATGTAAAGTAAAGGTTTCTTTTTTCTTCAAAGGACAGTGTGAAGCTGAGCATACCTAGAGGGAGCAAAAGAGCTGCAGTGTACCATTCCTTCAAACTCTGCTCCGCATGCTTTATGCATCTGACAGTAACAATATGTATGCATTTTCAATATTTAAAGAGAGCAGTGAATATGTGAATAAATCAGAGTATCAGAATGGGTAATGCGCGAGGGATTTATTTTTTTGATAAGGAATGCTAGCTCTATAATATTTGGACATCCAGTAAGAAAAGTTCATGCGAGCAAAAACATAGAGAGGAAATAAATAAAAAAAATAAATATAAAAATGTGTTGCAACAAACATAAAAGGACAAAAACACAGACTTTGTCATACAAACATCATCAGTTTGAATGTTATTTTCTTTTAATTCTTGGGAGTTTAATAATGGATTTTAACGGCATTGTGAATTAAATATAACTTTTCAATCATTTTAGAGAATATAAATTAGGTGCATAGAATTGCAGTTCTTATAGATTTAGTCTAATCCACACAAGGCAACATTTTGTGTGCAGGCTCAAATACATTGGCCAGAACTGGTATTTTAAATAATATTCCCTTCCACAATGGGAAGAAACCTTGTGCTCTTTGTGGACATTAATGAGGTTGTGGAAAAATTCTGCCTGGATTTTTCTCATCTCTAGAGAAGAGAGGCCCCGACCTTTGAAGATTATTGAACTCCGGTGTATTACAGAGGCATTTATGGAACTGGCTGGAACAACCATTTGTATGTGCAAGTTTCCCCCTTTTGAACTAAATTGTTGCCTTGGTCGACATAAGCTGATTCGAGGTAATTTGAGGTAAAATAGAAAAATCTGAAGTAGCGCTCCTTCATTATCTCATCAACTTTGAGTCAAGCACCAGTAGCACTTGCAGCAGAACAAAGCCTCCGTCATAACGCTACCATCACAATAGATGTATCAGCGATGTGTCATGTTTTACACTGGTACCTCTTCAGGTAACTTAATGTTGTTGTGTTTTTTTAAGATGTTAATGTTTATTCTTTTTTTTATTTAAGGATCCTCATTAGTCTCTACCACAGTATTGACTATTCGTCCTGGGGTCCACAACAAAAATATTATAATAAAATCATAGGTAAGTTGAGGTAAGGTAATTTTATTCATAAAAAAAACCCCCAAAACTTTTACTTTTACAAACAATCTAAAAAAAACACGATAAAATACCGACACAAACAAAATCAAAACACAAAATTCGAATCCACCGCCTCAATAATTGCAACATTTTACAATGCTGTGATTCTGATTATGTTGACATTGATTTGTCGATGTGCTTTGCACTCCAGGGCCACCGTAGACTACAACTGCGGTAAGTAAAGTAAATTTGAAAAATGCTGACAGAAATCAGTCATAATTAGGTGAAATAAAAATGTGTGCAAACTAATCAGGAAGAGTAATTACAGGAGGTGTATAATATATTTAAAAACTTAGTCTAGGAACCAATAGGACTTGCCCTTGACATGAAACATATAGCGCATCTAAATACTGTTGCAACATAAGTGCAGAGTGCAGCTGGCGTACCCTGCAGGACAAGTGGGTTCAGATTTGGCTTGCTACAACTAGAAGCCTAACATCTTTATCCAGCCTCCAAACACCATAAAACTCAGTCTAATCAACCGCCCACGAGATGCACTGGAACCAACCTAACCCACGGAGAACCATCTTTCAAATCCGTGTGTCCGTGCCAAGATACACCAGAGCTCAGCTTCCAGCTCAAAAGAGTTCTGCACTAAAATAGCAGGGTGATTTGGTGGCTGTCTTTTGTAGTCACAACCTACTTTCTAAGCCAATTTAAAAATAAATAATAATAATAAACCATCAGTATCACAGTTAGATCTGCTCGATAGTAGCTTGCTTATTAGTAACACATTCTCTCCAGCTGGACAGAGAGTGAGTGGAGTCAAACCACCCAATCTTCTGAGTGTCTTTCTGTGAGCAGAGCTCAAGAAAACTGGCTGACCATTGACTGAGCCCTTGGCAGCTGGACGAGCAGATAAAGCCAAAATCTAACCAAAACAGAACCTCTGCCCGCTCCTCCAAATGACTTCAAAACATTCTGCTCAACCACTCTGCCTTTTCTGTCACTCTGTTGCAACCACAGCAGGTTGAACGTTCCCCATTTATACTGTCAAGTCAAAGGACAGGACAGTAGATCTGAACATGTTCATTGCATAAGTTGTGAGGGTTTAAGGTGCGCAGGTCAGAAGGGGACTGCTGCCTAAATTTTTACATGAGTTGGTGAGTGCACACTTATGTTTTCTTGCCAGTACAACACATATAAAGAAAACAGACTGTGGTTTTTAGCAAAGTAATCACATGCAGCCTTTGAGTTTAGCACAGATCCGTGTCATAATACTCATTTTCATCCTTGCGAAGTCATTTGAAGGAGAGACATGAAATAATATATGCAGTAAAAATATATTCTCTCAATTCAGAAGAAAAGATGAGCATGAGTAAACGGCGGTGTACCAAGGAAGTCAGCATTCAAAACAGTTTTACAACGTTAGAGCATAACAAATCTTATGTAAGATGGATGTACATAACCTCACAGAGAATTAATAAAAAGCATTAAGTAGTTTTATACCATGGATGCAATAGTGTGACCTCTTCCCATTTGAGGAAAAGTCAAGAGGACACAGTCTGGCTTCAATATCACCTGCCTACACATCCAGCAAATCCTCCAGCAGGAAAAAAAAATCTTCTTCATACTTCCTGATATTGTTCTGACAAGATATAAAAGATGAAAAGAACAATCCTCCATCCAGTCTGCGCCCTGTGTGTAAAAGTGTCCAGTAATCCAGTCAGACGTTGCACATTGCGCAAAGCAGCTTCTCAGGATCCCGTCGGCCAGTTTGGATGATTGACACGTCCATTGAACAGTTACAGCCAAAGGCATGGGGGGGATGTTTACAAAAATCACGTAGCCAACATCATTCACCATTCATGGTATCCAGGAGACAAAAAAAAAATAGAAGAAGCTGAAAACAGGCAGAAAACACATCAGCGTGATGCAGGAAACAATGAGTTACGGGAGCCAAGTGAGAATGTATGCTTTAGCACAGATTTTGACAACAAAACAGCAAAAGGTGTGATGTTGTTTATGCTTTTAGCTTCACATGTGACTCCTAATTTTTCCTCTTCTTTGGCTGGTGGCTCAGTGAGTTTGTATCTAGAACAGTGATACTTATGCCACTGGAAAGAGCAGAATACAGGCTAAACTGATGCGCTTGAGCATTACACACATTTGGTGACCTGACTCAATAACTTGAGCTGAAGAAATGAAAAAAAAAACGTTTCGCTGTCAAAAAAAAAAAGTTCATATTTTTATTTAAAGAAAAAGAAAGACTCAGGCCCTTAAAAGCTAATGCTTGCCACCCACTGTTTCCATTTGCCACAATTCTTCTTGCATTCATCAGAGTTCAGTCTAAGTGGCCTCCTTCCTTAAAAAGCTGACTCCCCATCATCTGCCTCCTCTTCTCTCCCATCCGCTTCCATTCGGACCCAGCCACCCCACCCCTCGCCGCCCTTCTCTCCCCAGTCATTTCCTCCCCCAGTTGCACTCCAGCATAAATCACCTCTCTGCGATAGTTTTAATGGCTTTTTAATGAGCCTAATGTTTTCTGTTTTAATGAACTTCTTACGTCAGCCTTAATCATTTTAGTAGGATGAAAAATGATTGAGAAATGGCCTACATTAATTTAATTTACTGTTCAATCTGCACAGTCCTCTTTACAATCCTGGGGAATTCAGGGCCATGGAGTAAGAAGAGGGGAAAGGATGGGGGGATGAATGGAGAACTGGAAGATAGCGACATTACAGAATGGGATGAAAACAATGTAGATCTACCAAAAAGCAAAGACTGACAGACCCATGGCGTTCAAGATAAAGATATAAATTGTACTTAGGGTTTGAATTTATTGGAATTGTTAAAAAAAAAAAAAGTGGAGCAAGAATTAAGGGATATGTGAAAGCTGTAATTTATGAGGCTACACTATAGGCTTGTTGTTCAGGCTTATCTCCAATTAGGCTCCATTGTTGAGGCCTGCCAGAGCTGCTTTCTGCTACTCTGAGAGGCCAGCAGATTTACACAGCCATTAACACAGCAGGCCCTGAATAAATGAGAACAATATTCAGCATCTGTTGCTCCGTGAGTCTTGGATTGTTGCTCATTCCAACTAACTTTTTTCTTCCCCTCCTTTTTTTCTGCCCATCGCTTGCCAAAGTAACAGGGTTGTCGCTTTGCCATGTATGAATCAATAAAACCCTAAACCAACTGGTGAGCCCTTCAAATCTAGGAAAAGAATAATTTCTTTTTTTTTTCTCTCGCTCTCTCTTTTTTTTGTATGTAGCTGGTGGTACACCAGCTTTGCCAAGGACAACCTTCCTCACTAGCTCACAGTGAGATCAGCCTTCAGCTTGACTGTGTTGATAGCAAAAGACTGTAAATGTGCCAAGGCTCGCTGCCAAGATTGCTTAGCACTACCTGAGCTAAGTCGTTCTTTGCAGTCTGTGTGTGTGCGTGTGTGTGTGTGTGTGCGCGCGCGTGTGTGTGTGTGTGTGTGTGTGTGTGTGACTAAATCTGGAGCTTCTCCTCAAGGCTGAAAACATCACCGTGCATCAGTAATTATTTGAATAATCTCATCTGTGGCTATCTTGAAATTACAATCTCCTTCATGAACCATATTGGATAGGATTTGTGTGAGGGTGCACAGAGGTCATGGTTGGTACCAGAAAGGTGATGCTGAATATTCTATCAAAACTTATCTTTGGCTTGACTGGCATTTTTGACACGTGATCATTAAAATTTCCTTATTCTTATGTGAATCTGTCAGGTGGACATGTTGACTGTAGTGCTGCTGAAATAGTGCTGACAAAATGAGTTTCTACTTGTGTATTCATCTCTTTTGCCCCTTTGGGTTTTTGACCATCTTATCCTGACATGTTTTGGAGATATTGGAGACCTAAATACAGAGACAGAGCAGTAAAAGTACTCTCAAAGTAATAATCAATAATCCTTTTTCCCAAAACCTTACTCAAGTAAATTGATCTACCACCCAAATCTGTAAATGTATATAGTTATAATATCCAGAGTGATGCATTTTTTTATGATAGACAAAGACCAGTTGCCTCTACCAAGGAACACAAAGTTTTAAAAAGTTTCAAACCTAAATAAGAAAGTAACCCTGTTTAAAATCCTTTCGACGCCACATGAAGCGTCAGAGTGAGGAGGGTTTTCTTTATGGAGCCTAGAGGAGCGCAGAGCTTCTCCTCCCCCTCCTGTTGCTGCATGCCATTAATCAATTGGCTGAAGGAAGACACCAACAGTTTTTACCTGCTTACAAAACGGGCACATTTGGCTGTGAATATCAGCGTGTCATGGCGTGGAAAGGAGCACTACCATTTACTCCTATTAAGAAAATGCTGTTTTAAAACTACAGCTTGATTTTTACAAGCAGCCCATTATCTTAAGCAGCCGGCCGACTGCTGACTGACTACTTGTAAAGATGATTCCTTTATGCAAAGGTGACCTTTTAGAGAGGACTAGAGGGTACCTAGACTTGAAGAACTGCTTTAATTGAAGTTGATCTATAGGGTATAAATTCAAGAAGTTCTAGTTTTAGCGGAATAACCATACTGAGCTCACTCATGTAAAAGTGTTTGCTGATATCAAACAGTAAATGATGTTTTAATTAAAGCATTGTATCCTTAAATGCATTAGAGGAGGATGGAAAAATAATTATAATACTCTCAAGATATAAGAATAAGTTTTGCTTTTTATTTTTAATTCAAAGCAATAACATGAAGTTCAATATTTCTTTTGTCAGATTTGTTTGGGGTAAAATCAGTTATTTAAGGTAAACATACAGTGAGAATATCCTTGTAGCTGAGAAAGAAATAAAATAAAGACTAGAATATTCACAATTGATGTTAGTTGAAAAGTTAACATGTCAGAAATGAAAGAACCTTAAATTATCAACCCAGAGGAAGGCATACAGTTTTCTATCTGTTTCTTATGGTCACAATAGATTAAAAATATGTAGCCCTACCATTGCTCTAAGACAAGCTTAAATGTGCAACAAGCAGATATTAAAGTAAATTTTTAGGGCAGCGCAGCTAAAATATGGAAGTTAAACAAAGTCAATTGAGTCAAGCTTGCATTGAAAGTAGATGCGGTGCGATTAAAATGCAAACTAGTTCTCTCAAGGCCAAAGTTATGACCACATGACCAAGTTCCTTTCCATTGCAGAACACATGAAAATTCACTGTGTTGCAATATTACCTGCTCATTCTGCATCAATTATAAAGCCTTGTGAGTGCACAGCAGTTTCTGTGTCCCCCAAAAACAGAACTTCAGCAACTTTGGATAGATTAATTTGAAACTTTTATGCACAGATCTAATATTCCAGCACCTTGGTAATGCTTTAACACTTTTGCTTCTCTAATACTAGTGCTAAAGTACAAAAAAAAAAAAATTAATTCTCACCACTAGGCTTTGCTCCCACATCTTTGCTCTCCTCATGTCACATGTGCAGACCAGTGAACCTAAAGCTAACTCATTATGTAACCATCTCCTAATTGATAGGCTGAGCAGACATGTCAGAGTCAATCCACTCCAAGAAGACTTTGACAAGCTAAAGTGGATGGACTGGTTATTTCACAAACGGACCTCTCTCCATTCCCTGAAAACTGCTTCTGGACAAGCACCGACTGAAGATTGTATATGTGGGAAACGTCTGTGTGTATTCATGCCTGAACAGATACTGTATGTGCAAACAGAGTGAAATTTCTCCTCACCCTAAGACGCTTACGTAAACCTGTTGAAGCAGGAGAAGTGATGAAACGGTTGGGAGGCCAGAAAGCAAGGTGAAAGGCTTGTAGACGGAGTGTGTGTGCACGCGCTCCAAACGCGTGTGTCCCTTTTTTGCCCGTCTGTCTGGGAAGGTAGGTTGGTGGGTTGCTGGGGGGTAATTAAATGTATTCTTGTCAACTAACCAGCTCCGCTCCCATATCAGACACTGTGAAGCACAGACGTAGAGAGAAACCAGATGGGTCGTGGCCAACAGGGGTGTTTGATTATGTGAGTTTCTGTGCAGGCAGGTGGGTGGGAGAGAATGAGACAGCTTTAATTCCCAGACACCAGCCCTTGGGGGCCCTGGTGCTGGAATTGAACACAGTCTGGAGAGGAAAGCTTTGACAGCTTCCCTAAATACACCCGGTAATGTTTTTTACCATCCTGGACAGAGAGGGATCTAAACTTAGCCTACATGTACAACATTGCCTCATAGTTTGTGATCATTTGTCCCCCGTTCCGCCACAGAGGTCATTTATTCCTCATATCCGTTACCGACCAAACTTTTGAGGGACGTGGCGCATGTAAAATGAAGGGCTGCACTTTGAGAAGCTCTATGATCAGATTATAGTAACGAGCCTTTGTTTTTCCATCTCATTTAGTCATTATTAATGTGCCGTATATTTATGGAAAGAAAAAGAAAAAAACATTTAATATTCTCTCTGAATCGTTGAATTTGTTTATTTTGATAAGAACGATGGCATAGCCATTTGGTGATACATTAACAATACAAGACAAAGCATAATGACACATTTAAAGCATGACACACACAGCCCGTTATGCCAGCGTCATAAGAAATTCCCAGAGCGGTCTTGTTTATAATTTGTAAATAAATGTGGTATCCCTTTTAGTGTGGTGTTGGTCTGTTCCAGTTAAAGATCTGTTATTGTAAAAATGCATATTTGTAAATAGGTAAGGTGTGATGAGCAATTCATCATTTGTGTTGTCGAGATCTCATCATCAATAAACACCATCGGGACTTTCATCAGCATGTTGGTATGAAAGAAATGGAGGTGAGGAGCTTTTCTGTAAAAATGCAACACAGTGATTATTTTATGAACTAGTTTTTCCTTTACCTTGTTCTTTCTGAGCGCATGTGAGGCCATTCAGAAAGAAGTATTAATATAAAATCTATTTTTATAGAAAAATCTTCCCATCATTCTTTTGGGGGGGAGCAACCCTATTTGTTATGACCACCTTTATTACTCATATACACAAAAAGTGCTGCTTAATGTTATCTTAAAACGCCTAGAATCTAGGTAGATCCTAATTAGAAGCTAATTTGGTTAGCTACCCAAACCTTTAAGCTTGCAGGAGTTTTGGAGTTGTGGATAACCTCTTGCTAAGAGCCTGACACGATGAGCTCTGCATGTAAAACACACATTATGACTTCTGAAATTGATGTTACCCATCATTGACATTAAGATAAGGCAGAAAACAAGTCAACCCCCAAATTGTAGAAGCACTGGAGCATAGCTGGGATTAGTGAACTATCTTTAATATGATTATTGAATGTTTAATTGAAATTCTTGTCCTAAGTAAGCCAAGTTTTTTTTATGATGAAAGAAGATTAATTGTGATGGCAAGACCAAGTGATCTAAGCTGAGCTGAAGCAGCTCATATTTGCTGTCCCTATGCAAAAAAAAATTATATACGTGTATACTTTGAGCCTTACAGTAAAATTAAACCATGTAGATGGAAGCATATGCATTTATTTTAGCGTATTTAGAGAGTCCATGTCAAAACAGGGGACTTCAACTATAAGTCATTGAAACTAGATCAATCAAGGTAATACCAAAATGATTAATGGGTACCAGGGAAAGCAAAGGACGCTCCTTTAGTGGAGCGTGGTTTGAGTCATGCTAATGGCAACTTCATTTTAGAGTAAATATGTTTAAATGCTCCTATTCTAGTCTGAGGAAAGCTGCAAGATACATTTTGTATTCCCACATTTTTCATACTGAACTTGACAGACGATATTCACATTGCAACCCATTTTAATGAGATGTTGATGGTTACTACGGGTTTACATAAAGACTAAGTTTTTGTGGCTGTTTTGTTGTTCCATAAGCCTGAATGTTATATACCTTTAGGAAGCATTATGACTCCAGTGTCTTGGAAAAGTATTCACACCCTCAAACAAAAAATTTTTTGTTCACTTTTGATGCATTAAAGCATTAAAGCAACACATGAATAAACTTTATTAGGATTTGTTTTAATAGACCAAAGCAAATAACTGCATGATTATAAAGTGGAAGAAAATTATTTTCAGAATTTATTATAAACAAAAGCACAGTTTAGTTTTGGATTCATCTGACCAAAGCTATGTCTTTCACACATTTTCTTTGGAAAATTTGGAGCTTGAAAAAGCTCCTTGTGACTGACTCACTTAAAGAACAAAGCAATGGCATTAGTGTCTTCATGGGTTTGCCTAAAAAAATCAGTCAGGCAGCTATAGCGGACCGGAGCACCGCTGCTCACATTCTCAATAAAACCGGGAAGATAGAGCACATCACCCCAGTTCTCTACACTGGCTCCCTGTGACTCTCAGAGGTCAGATCTTAAAATACTTTTGCTAGTTTGTGAATAACTGGACAGCTTAGCACAAAACTACATGATAGATCTGTTGCTGTAGCAACCTTCCAGACCTCTCAGGTCTTCCGGTTCGGGTCTGCTCTGGATCCCCAGAACCAGAATCAAACATGGAGAAGCAGCATTCAGCTTCCATGCACCACATGTGATGTAATTACAATAATATAGAAAATTTACGGACAACTACTAATACCTGAGCACGCTGGGACAGAGGGGTAAAATACAGTAGCTTCCCGGTCAAAACGAGAGACTTGGTGGTGACTGCATGATATTTTATAGTGTAAAGTATTTTTGCTGAAATGTGCTGTACAAATAAACTTAATTTAACTTGACTTGACTATCCATAATGACTCTCTTCTCACCATTTTTTGGAAAGGCCAAATTTGTAGACTGTGCTACTTGTAGCTGTGCTATCAACAGATGCCCCTGTCCTTTTTCTGTATGTACATCTGTGAAGCCGGGAGTAATGCAGCACACGGAGCTTCAAATAAAATGGGTCCTTTATTGTTTTTAAGTAAAAAAACAAACACTTTTTCTCTCTGAGTTGCAAAGAAACAAATGTAAATGACCCGTATTCTGACAACATAAAGCCTCAGCTTCGGTGAAAATGGCGGGCTCACATGTAGCAACGTAGCTTCACATACAAAACTAAACTCTTACAAAGGGTGTAATAAACGGCAGTGGCACTTCTAGAGGACAAACAAAGAAAAACATAACATTAACATCCTCTCCTTAACTTTGTTAACGGAAGATAATTCAGCTTCGACATTACCGAACACTTGTAGTCATCTTTTCACCAGGTCTCGGCACACAAAAATGTCCTTCTCTTCCGCTTTTCTCAGAATGCCACGGTACATACACAAGAGGTTTTTTTCTACTTCCTGAAATCTTTTGACCTCTCTGTAAAGCAGCACCACATGCTGGCAAAAACAAGAATTGCAACCAGTTGGCGAAACAAAGCAAAACAGGGTTTACAAAATACAGTTCTGACATGTACCCATTCTTTCACCTGGTTACATCTGTATTAATTTTTCTTTTATTTACATATTTATATATTTAAACCAATTCTGGTCCCTCTTGCCTGCAAGAGAAATATACATAAGAACAATATTAAAGTTACTTTATCTTACCCCAACTGGAGATCACTATACAGATATGTGTAAAAAAAAAAAAAAAGGTTACAGAGCTAAGAAATATTAAACATTCATGGGGTTATGATTACTTTTGGATGGCACAGAATATTGCTTGATCCATGCCTAATCAAGGAGAGATGCTGGAGTTTGCTAATCTCTGGAGTTTCAGTAATATAAAAACTTAAAGCTGCAAGCAGCCTCGAACTGCCCTCGCAGCTCAACGCCGCCCGCCAGCCATTGCAGACGCTCCTGCACACTTTCCGCACCAGGCGATATGCACCGACGCCTTCAGCAGCGTTACCTGACAACGCACCAAAAATCTGGTGGAAAACAAATAGAGAAATCAGATGCAGTGGGGAGATAGAGCTGATGGAATAACCTTCGGGGCGCAGTGGAGTCAAATTACTTAATTTCTGTTAGAGAAAATTAAATGTTTGGGTTTATTTTGGTTCATCAGAACTAGAACTTCAAAGTTCTCATTGTTGAGTGTGCCTTGCAGCTGTGGTCAACTGTTCACTGCAGATCAGTAGAGAGTTAGCCACAGCTGCTGCTGCTGCTCACGTTCTCTTTGTAGTACATAAATCTGAACCTCTCCATTGTGAGATTAATTGTTAGGTGCTGAATGAAAGAAATCTGCTACAGCTTGGTGCAAATGTTGAGACCAAAGCTTGGACCACTGTTTTAATGTGATCCTGATTCTGCATATAATAATTTGATTTAGGAATTATCTGAAGCTATTAGCAAAACTATTCCAGACAGGACTGTCATTAAGAGGACAAATGAACAAATCCCCGAGTTTACCAGATACTGAATTCTATTAAACATAAAAACAAATTGTGATCACTAGGGTTTAAGAAATGGTAGTGATTTTAATAAAAGGAAGTATTATTTGCATAAAAAGAAATTGACATAAATAAGGAAGAGCAAATGTAATTATTATACTAATCATGTAAATTGCTTTGACCCCTGGCAACGCCTCTTAAGCATGCACAAAATCTCACCATTTTCATAACTTTTAATCGGCCAAGTTTGAAGCAGATCAATCAAAGTACGATCAAATGCAAAGGCTGTAAACAGCCAAAATGGGGTCAAAATCGGAACTTCAATCCAAAATGACCGACTTCCTGTTTGACTTGCACTATGACATTAATTGAATTTTCTGTGTGTCTTGGGGAGCTCTACAAGTGTACCAAATTTCATGTCTCTACAATGAAGTAATGGCAATGTGGATGGCATTTTGAAAGTTGCCAGGTGGCGTTGTTGAGCCATTTCTGTTGCGACTTTAGCGACGACCTTAAAATATTTAATTTTCACGCAGACTTGACAAGTCCACCAACTTTGGTGAGTTTTTGAATATGATAAAGCCAACCAAAAACCAAATTCATTTGACGAAAGCATACTAAAACAAGAAGAAACAGTACGATTCCAATAGGCCTACGCAGCACTTAGCTGCTCGGGCCTAATTAAGAGCTCATTTGTTTTGGTGTCTGGCATCATAGCTTTGGATTCACAACATGAAGAAGAGAATAGTTCATGTGGGAGCAAATGACATGTCAGTCTCTTGGTAGCCTGTGATGAAGAAGTGAAGCTGTGTCCTTAAAATAATCCTCAGCTCCATACAGGATGTTTCACCTAGGAAGTTGGCACTGCAATGCCAAATCATTAATTATTGGCGAAATTAGTTTTAAGAAGCCTTTTATTGCAAGAAGGAGCAGGCAATACAGACTCCCGGTTCTGCTAATCTTTTTTACCTCTTGTGTGGTCTGCTGGACTGGAAGCCAGAGGTCATTTTTACAAAAGTGATTTCTAAACCGCACTTAGAAAAACAGATGGAAATTTTTGCCAGTTTTTTTTTTTTTTATTGCATTTGGCTAAGCTCCTGCTTCCTAATATTTTTCAAAGTGGGGTTTTAAAAGGGATAAACATCAGAATAGACAATCCAGTGTGCCATGTTGGAAATTCAAGATTTCAGTTTTTTAGAGTACAAACTGAATCATTTTCAGTTTTGCTTTTTAGGTTAGGGTAAGAAACAGATGAGTAATGGCTAGAATTTGGGAAAATATCTGGGTATCTAGTTGATAAGATGAATAGAAGTGAATGTAAAGTCCTAATATGCATAGAAATACAAACGTGTGTGTGTGTCAGAGAGAAAGAGAAGGGGTGAAAAAAGAAGAAGAGAAGTCCCAGCTTGAGGGTATTTGATCTTTAAAGTATCCATAAGAGGAGAATATTGATTTCATCACCAACCGTCTGACCTTTCCACCTCATGTTGTTTTTTGAATAAAAGTATACAAAACCTCTCTCAACTGTCTTTTCTTCAATTCTGTCAAATGGTAAGTGCAGGAAATCAGAGAACTGCATAGGAACATACCGACATTTGATTTACACACTGCACTTCCTACTGTACTGTCCCCGGCGCAATAATGGAGAACAGATAGCAATGTAATGGAAATCTTTAACATGAGCTGAATCTGTCAGGAATTCATGCATAGATATGTTTTGCACCCATTCACCTTTTAATGTCTCATTGTCTGGGCTGTGAATTGTTTCTGGGCGCTGTACAGCCACAGATGGAACCGCTGTGGGGTTCTGCTGGTGATTCATATTAATGGTCTTGACCCCATTCCTTCCCTTCCTTTTTCTTCTTCCAACCCTTCCCTCCCCCTTATTCCTCCCAACACTCACCCTCTTTTTCATCCTTCCAAACACCTAGGGGACAGATGGACCAACACTCAACTTCACACCATTTAGCTTTTCAAGGCTGCTAAAATGGAGTGCGTCAAACGGGTGAAGTGGGTTCATCGGGAAACAAGGACTGAGTGTGTAGCTTTGTGTGCTTGTGACAAAGAGAGGGAGGAAACAGGCAGAGACACTCCATATTTTATCTAAGTGCTTGCTGTGGTGTGTTGTGCATGTGTGCGTGTAGTTTTATGCACAGGAGGACTGCAGCGCGAGGTTGGCAGACTGGGGAATTTGGAAGGTAAATTAAGGACTTGGTGAACTGCAGGGCCGATTGGCAAAATGTACGATTCTACCTTGAGCTTAACCTGCTCGACTCAAACACCAGAACAGCTGTACAGACTGACCACTGTTCTTTAAAATGTTTGTGTGGGGCCGTCTGGAACGTAGTTCGACACAGTACCTCAAGACAAGTTTACACGCTCTTGGTAAAAGGGCCAGGCTTTTTATTTTCATGTTGAAAAAAACAATAATTAGGCCAAGATAAATAATTTTATAACAAATGTATTTGTTAGAATAAATAAAGGGTGCGTGCAATAACCAGAATGCATAAGAGTGTATACTTTGTTGAATCATCTTTTGATTCAATTTCATCATTCGCTTCTGCTTGGAGGGAGTCGATCAACAAATCACAAAATGGAATATTCTACCACAACGTTTTTAGAAGATTTTATCCAGACCTGGATATTGTCCTAGGAAAAAAAAGCTTCTGTCTCACAATCCTAACCCGTTCCCTTCCCTTGAACAAATAGAGATTAAAGAAGATTGTGGTAGAGCACAAGCAGACTTTGTAGGAAACATGATGTTTCCACGGTTCCCCTTTACACCCTATCTGATTCTCTGTTTGTCACGGCTTTTCATTAATTTTAGAGAAGGGTCGACTTTTTGTCATGTCACTGTTGTCTCGCATTTTCCCAAATCACTGATGGCTGTTTTTGTTGAGGAATCATTGCCAATAATAATGATAAAAATCTTTAAAACCACAAACAGATGATTTGTAATTTGTGTGAATATTTGTTTTATCATGGCTGCACAGTGGCGCAGTTGGTAGCACTGTTGCCTTGCAGCAAGAAGGTCCTGGGTTCGATTCCCGGCCGGGGTCTTTCTGCATGGAGTTTGCATGTTCTCCCTGTGCATGCGTGGGTTCTCTCCGGGTACTCCGGCTTCCTCCCACAGTCCAAAAACATGACTGTTAGGTTAATTGGTCTATCTAAATTCTCCCTAGGTGTGTGTGTTGTGTGTGAATGGTTGTTTGTCCTGTATGTCTCTGTGTTGCCCTGCGACAGACTGGCGACCTGTCCAGAGTGAACCCCGCCTCCCGCCTGGAACGTAGCTGGAGATAGGCACCAGCAACCCTCCCGACCCCATTAGGGACAAGGGTGAACAGACAATGGATGGATGGATGGATTTGTTTTATCAATTATAAATGAGCAATAGTCATTTATAATTGACTATCACTCTGGCTGGCTGTCTCAACATATTTCATTGAGCATTTTGATTGGTCTAGGCAACGGAAACATTAACTATATGCTGTTTGGCTAGTTCCAACGCTAGGGAATCTAGTTCCTCAATATTCCAGAATATTTTCTGATATTTGTTTCCTTATGTTTTAATATTTTATGATAATTCCTAATAATTACACGATGATCTTGATTTTGTCTGAACAGAGTGACTCTTCACAACTGATGGAGGAAAATGCTTTGCATTCAGTGAAACAAAATCACATCAATAATTTTTTTTTTAATTTATTGATTTTTTTAAAACTATTCCAGCAGAATAACAATGCTTACAAGAAATATTTGACTTCAAATCACTTTTATTAGCAAAAGAAACCCTATCAAATTACAGTTCAAACTGTAGGAAATTACTGTAAAACACAAAAATCAGAAGTACAAGTACCTATAATACACTAGCGTTGGCCTCAAAATCCTGTTCTTCAAAGCTCTCACTGTCCATGTCATCATCCTGCTTCTCAGAATTACTGGCAGGCATATCACTGTCCTCCTTCAGAAGCTGTAAACATAACAGTAGCAACTGTACTTTATTGTATCTATAAATTTCCTGTCCACCATGTTTCAAGTACAGTGTCAAATATGGAAATGTCAGAGGACACTACAATACCCACCATTAAATGGATAAAAAATCAGCAGCAACGAGGACGTTGTCGTACGTGTTTCAGAAATGTCCGGCCTCCCATGCCTGTCAGTTTGGAAGATGTAGCTAAAGGATTTTTGCCAACACTCTTTATTGTTGTCATACAGTCACTGCCTCCATCACTGTTTTGGGAATCTTGCTACTCACTACGTCCATCAAGCACTCTGCATTTAGTGTCTTTCTCCTTTATCTACTTGATGTTGTTGTTTAATGTCTGGCTTTGCAGAAGCTGAAGCTGCAACAAAACATAGTAATTATTACACATTTGGCAGCATATGCTCATAGATTTTTCCATTTTTTTGAATGCAGCCTCGCTGTAACAACCTGTCTCTTTTGGCTTTCCATTCTTCATCCTTTGCTTTCAGATGTGTTTACGCCTTAATTTAGTTGACAGTCATGACTAATGTAAATGTTGGCATTGTACCCGTAGTATAATGCCAAGATGCCTACTACTTTACACCAGCAGCTTTTGAGTCCTAATAAAGCAAAAGGAGTAAAAGTTTTAAATATATATAATTTGTCCGTCACGTCAAAAATAATTTATGCCCTTCTCAATAATTAGTGGAGAAATCCTCATGAGCACTACAGAAGTACTAGCTTCTAGCGTGTTCTCATTGATATTTTCACAAGTTGATGATCTTTAAAAGATCATGATTGTATTTCATGTACGACTCTGGATAGAAGTTTCCATGCAAGCATTATTGACCTGACAGCCCATTAATATCATTTTAATTATTAATGTAATGATTCACTTGAACTATTGTTTTTATGGTTTGAAATTATAATACATTACACAGCATCAATGACTTTACAAAACAAGAATTGTGTATACAGGTTAAAATTTATTCTGTTTTTGTTTTTTTAACCCACTCAGTAGACACAAACATGTACAAATGTTTGGATAACAGTCCAATAGCCGGTTTCACTTTTACCTCAGTTTTTATCTAACTGGTTGACAGCTTTGCTTTGGCAGTGGACGAAACAACCACAGCCTGACTGTTACCAACGATTTTCTTTAAAAAGGAGAACATTAGTTTATATTTACTGTGATTCCAACTCGTCCACTCATTAGACGAAGCACTATGATGCTTCATTTGCTCTACTGTGCCATTAAGTGGGCAATAAACATAAAGCAGGCAGAGTGATTATCAACTAGCCAGAACTCCTTTGTATTTTGGTTTCTAAAGAACTGTCATCTAGTATTTTATGACAGTTTAACTGAGAAAAGGAATAAAATGATTCAGTGTCCCCATGTCATCCCCAGTGCACCCTCAGCTTCAAGATGGGTGAAATCCCTGAAACTGAATGACCAATGAAAGGAAATCTGTAATTTCTCCTGTGTTTAGAATAAACGTTTGTCCACTTGTAGCAGGATTTATTTTTTCCACCAGTGTGAGGACGCTCACTTAAACTTTGACATCTAACACAACGACTTTCTTCTTGAAGCAGAAAATGAAATTGGCTGTCAGTTTGGTACAACGTCTGTGGCAGTGTCTTTGTGGCCAGGCAGCAGGGGCTGGCCACAAAGCCTAATTTTAATTTCCCACCTCTCAAGTCTTTGTTCTCACCCTCACCTGTGGTCACAGGTTTTAGGACAGTAACTGAAGGAATAAAGTCCTAGACACGGATAACCAGAATTAGTTTCTTCCTGGGGGAAAATGGCCTCATCCGCCATGACAGCATGTGAATATCAGGAGGCCTGGAGGGCAGGCTGCAGGTCCTTCACACCAACAGGCGCAAGTTAGCTGAACCAGAGACCTCACAGCAACACCTCCTGAGACTGCCGCCATGGGACTGAAGAAACCAAGAGCAACTGCTGGGAAGTAAGTCTCTGGGCAGAACCGGGACATGCTCAAGAAACTCCATGTTCCATCTGGTATTAGGTCTGTGTGAAATCTCCCAGAGAGCAGCTGAGGGAGGCTGAGGGGCTGAGTTATCATCAGAGCTCAAATGAGAGGAAGAAAGACAATGATTCAACGCAATCTCTCACTTCTGTTCCTAAGACGAACATTCTGTAGATCCTAAAGATTATTTGGTTTGTAACAGTATTACCACCTCGTAAACCGTTTGATATTTTGTCATTTTGCATCATTTCACTTCATACGTAAAAGTACTGTAGGGGTGGGCTATACTGAGAATTTTGGTATAGATCTACAGTAATACCAGGTAAATACAGGATTAGCATCACTGACACTAAAACTGATAACAATACTTAGAAAACATATAATTAAATTATTTGGCCATTCAACTTCAGTTAGTTGATTATGATAAAATGCAGGAAAAGTGGTTTTTAATTAAAGGACTGTAATAGAAGACAGAGTAGCAGTACAGAAATAACATAATTCCCTTGTGACTTTATACTTCATACAATTCGTACATTAAGTTGCCCAGTTAACAGACATCCGAACCTGAACCTAACATAAACCTGTTTTAAACGTCTCCAGCCCTGAAAAGTGGATCCAGTTGTATTTTCATAGCATGGAGCTGTTCACCATCCCAACACAACGCCGTCAAGTATCCATTGCACACAAAATAATTATAACTTTCCATTAATATATGCCTGCTCACCTTTACCTCATACACAGATGCAAACCCACTCTCAGCCCAGCTTTTATTGAACAAGAATCCAATTACTTAACCCAGCTTGAGGTTCCACACCTTGTGCACTCTTCTGCTTTGACGAGCCTGTGTTAATATCTGCTGACAGCCAATGTCCAGCATTCACATTCACACACACACACACACACACACATGCAGAGGACTATGATATCTGTCTCTTATTGGTATTCATTGACCCTGGGATGGAGAAATGGGGATCACACTTTTCATTTAATCAGACTCTTACGGGGATCAGCTGTATGCCTCTGAGGAGAGTCTGAAGGTGTGTGTGTGTGTGTGTGTGTGTGTGTGTGTGTGTGAGAGAGAGCGAGAGAGGGGGGGTGCGCGCGTACAAATGACAAAGAGACAGAGGAGGAAATTTGACTTTGATGCATTCCCACAGAGCTGAATATGTAGCAGTGGATTTATTTTCACCGTCTTTTTTTACCTTCCCGGTTCATATGTCTCCATGGCATCTGGCTTTTTATTGTTCCCAGTCCATAGATCACTTATTAGGCCAAGTAATGAGGAGGTCATGCATAATTTCATTTGCTCTACCGGTACCTAGGGACATTTTCTTATTTCACTAAAATCTATGATAGTTTCCTTTTGAAGGGCCATAATTCTCCCCCCGGTAGCAGGCGGTGGGGTCACAGATGCTAAATGGCCCATCTATAGATTCCTGGTGGAGGGAGAATATTGTGTTGAGTCATTTCGAAGCTCTTATTGAGGCAATTTGACTCCACATGGTTCCATTTGCTGCAGGTGATATATCGGATAAAGGACCAAGCTCTCAGATCATTCTCGGAACTTTGCTCCCTTTGCAGACACGTGCTTGCTTCAAAAAAGAGGAGAGCTGATGGCTTTCAAGGGAAAAATGACTTCTGTTAAGCAATTTGAATGTCAGTGATTGTCCAATGGATATTCTTACCAGCAGGTGGTCAGCGGGAATTTACAGGAATTATTGGAAAAAGCTGTTGAAAAAAATAAGAATTGAATTCCTCAATGGCTTTCTCAATGAGGTTTTTCGCATGGTGGATATTAATATTTCTTTTCCAAAACAACAAATGAAAGAAAAGAAAGAAATTTAAACAAATAATTCCGTCAACTATATGATGCATAATCAAGTGAAATGAAACAGGAAATAAGTACTGAACACATGACAAAGATAAAGTGCGAAAAGAAAATACCTAAAATCTGCTTTTATTTAGAAAGCAATACTGCCCCCTATCTGCAACTGTTATCATCATTTGGTTTGGTCCTAACCTATAAATAATAAAAAAGGTTCATCATCGCCAAGGTATCGGAAAAGGAGCATGCCATGATGGGGAAAAACTAAGGGCTCTCTCAAGACTTACCCAGCCTCCATGTTCCTAAACATATTGATCGCATTCCTTACAAATGCATTTCTAAACTTCTGAATGGTCAGTAGCTCTCTTCGAGTGAAAAAGAAGCCTGTGAAGGCTCATTTAGGATTCAATGCACAAAATCTGAACAAGTCAAAGATACTTGGGGGGGGGGGGGAATAGTACGGTCAGATGAGATCAAAACGCATGTCTTTGCATATACTATGATGGAAAAGAATAACACTGAACATTACCACCAAAACTCATTCCAAAAGCAAATTTGGAGGTGGAGACGTGACGGTGTGGATTTTTTATTTTTATTTTTTCCAAAATATGGTGCAGTATTCATTTCATTAAAGGAGGGATTTGGGAAATTCAAAGATAAGAAGCTGAAGAAGAAACAAAGGTAGATTTTTCAGCAAGACAAAGATATCAAACACACAGCCGAGGAAGCTTTCAATTAGTTTCAGAGAAAGAAAGTTAGTCTGCTAGATATCAATCACCTGATATCAATTCGGTTGAAAATTTATAGAAGAGGCTCCACAAGTGTTAAGATCTGAGGAAAGTTTTGTGAAAGAACAATGAAAGTGAATTGTTTTTCCATAAAGGAGACGTGTTGAAGTTGTAGTTACCATCAAAGTAGTGTTACGTATGGCATTAAGTTTATGCCAAAAGGCTTATTGGGAATATGTTTAGAAAAAAACACACACACACACATAGTGTTAAATATTTGTTTTCTCTACTGTATAATTACATCCAAACAAACACGTTTCTTCAGCCAATGAGCAATTTTCCTTACATCAATAATTCAGTTTTTGTTTTTTTTGTCTTTCTGTCACTTCAGTAGTTCCAATTTCCACCTGTTTATCCAAACATATCTGCAGGCATCCATATTAAGTCATTCGATTAACTACCACCAGCAGTATTGTTTACATTCGTGAGGAAAAGTATCCCATGTAATCCTTCTCTTTAGCTTTGTATAATTTTGCTTATATTTATATAACGCTTTGCGATAACCCCAAGTCGCTCGCGGAAACTTTGTTTCGTCTGGCTTTCATATGGAAATATATCAAATCACGGCTAACAAATAACATCGGCATGCCGTACCTGAAAATGCAATGTCCTTCGAGGCGGTTCATGTATGACAGTCGGAGACGCCGGGAGATAAGGGGCGGCTGTCTTTCTGGCAAGGCACATTTTCTTCCCTCGCTCCCTGTTCCTCTCAGCTTGAGAGCACCGCCACCATTGGTCAGTTGTCCTGCAGGGATGGTTGCCAAGCTTATCAGCCTGTTACAAATCAGGCAGAGAAATTGCAGCAGGAACGGTCTCCTTTTTTCTCTTTGCACTCGCTCACCAGGGTCCCTCAAGGGGACCGAGGGGCTTCGGAATAGACCACAAATCTGCTGCGCCTTCTTTTACTTCGCCTGTGCTGTTGCCTGAGAGAAGTTACATAGTGTCACATCGTATGACTGTAGTTTTCAGCACATGATACATTATTAATTATTCAAGGTTTTCTGAGCTCCATGTTGGAAATGGCTCTGAGGTTAAACCCTCCTATCACTGCAGTGATCACTTCCCCTTTAGTCACTGCTAAAACACCTTTTATCTTTATAAAATAAAATATTATAAAATATTGTAGATCAATCACCGGGCTCCACCTTAACACAGATTTACCTTAAAGCACGATGAAAGGCAAAACAAAACATTGATAAAGGCTGTGCAGGAACACCTCATGGGACTGTAACATAATATTCATGGGTCAAATTTGTTTAATAATGTGAGTTTTTTCTTCTCTTTCTCATGTGGCTAATTGGCCACATGAAAGAGGCAGATGAGAGGCGAAGATACCAATTTCTCCACTGGCAGGAGCCTCAGAGGACCACAATGCAGCAGTTTCACGTTTTCTGTTTAGCTCAGCAAAATTAAAAGGGACCGAATTCTCACTGTGTCGAGTTTTATCTCAACAGACAGTGACACAGGAATATTTCCAAATCCCAAAAGTCAATTATGTAAAGATATACTGTATATAAAAAAAGAGAATTTATCTTGGGCTTATTATTCTGTGAAAAAAAAGAAGGAGAAACTCTAAGCACATTTATGATATTGCTTAGTGTAATGTTACCTGCGACACAAAAGATGGTGTACGCTAAGCCTCTCCTTTAGAGGAATGTTTGAAGAAAGGTTCTATTAAAGTCTATAGGCAGTTAATATCTTAGCAGATAACATTTTTATTTAGTGTTAGTTGGTCCTGGAGGTCTGACGCTAATTGCTACTCCAACAAGGTCCAAGACCCAAAAGGACTCCTAGCAGAAACATAGACATGTGGTTTATGCAAATACTGTTTTATGAAGCTATAATCATGTTTGAAATGGGTGCGTATTTACACAGAGGTCCTAGAATATTTTTCACAGGAAAGCAATGTAGGAGTTACCCATGATCTTCCTGTGGATAACAGATGTGAAGGATGGGAAATCTAAAGCGTTTCTGGTCAAAGTAATTGTCTGAGAAACAAACAAACAAAAACAAAAGAACAGTGGTGTGGGAGGAAGATATAAAACAGTTGTTTCAATAAAAAATAAATTATTTGAAACCGGCTTCAGATTTTATTTGTTAGTTTGTCTGATAAGCTGTTTCATTTTTTGCAAATGTTTCCTAAGCAAGATCATAGGCGGATGCTGCCCCCTATGTTGCCATTACTAGTTTGGTTTTGCCCCCTCTACAACTGTTCTGTGGTTTCCCATTTCTAGGACCAGCTAATCTCATTTTATTGCTAATTAAGGCACCAAAAAGTAATCCACTGTGTTTAAGATATCAACTGCTTATGGCCTCCTAATAGAACCTGATTTCAGGAATACAGAGTTATTGCTCTAAAGCCTCCTAAACTCAAATGATGACTTTTTTTTTTAAACAAGCAATTCAAATTTGTGTTTTAAGTCACATATTTGCTTAAAGCCAAATCAATATGCATTTAATTAATCCCTCTCCTCAAACTTATTTATACACACAAATATCTCATTTGACAATGTGGGAAAAAAAAGTTTGAGATTTTTACAAATTCATTAAAATTTGTACAAATTTATTAAAAATAGAAAATCCTTCCCAGATTTACACCTCAAGTCTTTAGGTTTACTGACAACTTCTTTAATTTAATGCTTGATATTTGTGCACTGTCAACTGTGGGACGAAATTGAGTCCAATAAACTGAATTTACCACAGATGGACTCCATTTAATCTGCAGAAACATCTAAAAGGTTGATCAGTGGAAACCGCCTCATTTTGAAATTGATCTCAAAGGCTTTATTGGATTGTTGTCATAACGGGGCCGCTGTGTGCAGAATTTTGAGGAAAGAGATTCATTTCATACAACGTGAACGAGGGGCTGCGACGTAAAATGTGAGAGACTTAATAGACACCCTTCTGTCAAAATTTAATCGGAGACTGATTGATGAGTGATTAATGACCCTAATTAATTGATTTTAATTTCCGGTCACATGACCCCCCCCCCTCATCCGGTCACATGATCCCCCCCCCCCCTGCTTCCCTAATAAACATTGCTTTGACATCTGTTAATTCCATCAATGCGATACATTGTTTTGGTAAACTCCTTCTGACCTCTAAGTTTTAAGAGTAATACAATTAAAGTATGAAAAACAATAATTGTTAGAAAAACAAAAATTATGTACAATATAGTATATTTAAATAGATTTAGAATCTTGTAATTACCTAAGGTTTTGGTCACCAAGCCACTTGTGTGTCCGTGTGCGTCCCTGCGTAAGAGTAAACACATACCTCTAAAGAAAACCTACAGTTTCACTGTTTTACTGTATTATTTATGGTAGCAAGATTAGTCGGTGCTGACTATGAGCTTGTGATTTCCTTCATCCGTTCCGAAAACTCACTTAAATTTTAAACTCTTATAGATCTTTTTTCTGTAACACTTGCTAGTGTGAAGCATTTCAGTAAATGTTCCTCATTTGTACATCTACTTCTTAAGAATATGT
This sequence comes from Xiphophorus couchianus, assembly GCF_001444195.1. Taxonomy (NCBI): domain Eukaryota; kingdom Metazoa; phylum Chordata; class Actinopteri; order Cyprinodontiformes; family Poeciliidae; genus Xiphophorus; species Xiphophorus couchianus. The sequence goes on along the minus strand of NC_040250.1, from coordinate 22,719,749 downwards.
GACAGACAGTAAACAGGCCTACGTGAGGCTACTCAAATTTAACTTTTAGCTTTCTGCAGTTAAAGAATTTGTCCAGATTTTTCCAGAATTTGGTCTGGCATCATTGTGAATGCTTTCGTTCAGTTTTTTTCTTGCTGTTGAACCAACACTTATCTTCCCACTGCTTCATGCTTTCTCCAAAATACTAAAGGTTGGTTTAAAAACATTTGAAACTCATAGATTTCTTTTCTGTAACACTTGCTAGTTTGATACATGTCAGTAAAAGTTCCTCATCTGTAAATTTATTTCTGAAGAATATCTGACAGGGACTAAACAGGCCTAGGTGAGGACACTCTGAGCATTTGTTTTATGTACTTCATAAAACAAATGCTGTTTGTTTGATGTATTTCACCATGTCCAAATTACAGACAACTATAGGCATCAGCTGGTATCTATCTATCTATCTATATGTGTGTGTGTGTGTGTGTGTGTGTGTGTGTGTGTGTAATGTACCAATTTCCCTTACAATTAATAAAGCATATATTTGTATTGTAATAAATTCAGCCAAGAAGATGGCGAGAAAGATTACAATCCCACAAGAGAACTATTGCCATAGTAATATCAATGATGACATCACAGACCTTTTCATGCATCATACACAAGAACTGTATCTTATAAAGGCAAACAGTTCCATAGAAATTTACCCACTTTTCACTGTGCGGCTTGTGCGAATTGTGCGGATTTGCGGATTGTGCGGAAAACATTGTTTTGAGCAAAACCTGTTTGAATAAATCAGAATGCAGAAACCAGTAGCCTATCACCTCAACAACGAGCTCTTTGATATCTTGCAGCAGGAGATCAAGGAGCTGCACCAAGATGTTGCGGCCATTACGATGGAGAAATTCCACACAGAGCGCTACTATGAAGACCTTGTCTCAGAGGAGAGGGAGGAGAAGCAGACCTTGCTTCGGGAAATTCAGGAGCTTAAGGAGAAGCTGGATAAAGCAGAATCCAAGAACCAAGGCCTGGTGGGCAGAGATGAGACAACGTGCTGCCCCACAATTCAGGAACTTCAACAAGAGATAAAGGAGATGAAAAAGAAACACCATCAGGAAATTGAGATGCTCACCATTGAGCATGAAATTGATCTTGCTGTGGCTCAGAAAGAGGCAAGGAAGCTCCAGGAAAAGCTGAAGAATGAAGAGAATCCTGGTGCAGAAAGGGAAGCCCTCAAGATTCCCTTACAATTCTCTAGCCACAAGAATCAAGTGGAAATCCAACAGCTGGAGAACGCCATTCAAGAGGAAAAAGCACTGAGGGTCCAGGCAGAGAATTTTGTACAAATATTGGACCATGAACTGAAAAATGAACAAGAACTTAGAGCCCAAATTGAGGCAGACAAACAGGAAGCAGTGGAGATTGCTGAGGAACTAATTAAAAAGCTTGAGGACATGGAGAAGACGTCCAAGGAGGCTCCAACTGAGATCAAATTTGAACTGGAACTCCAACAGCTGGAGAAAATGCTCCACGAGGAGAAAAGACTGAGGGTCCAAGGAGAGACTAAAAACGCTGCTCTCTTGAAAACCGTAGAGATCCTTCGGCAGGAAACAATCAAAGAACGGCCGAAGCCAGTGGCCTATCACCTCAACAATGAGCTATTTGACATCTTTCAGCAGGAGATCAAGGGGCTGCACCAGGATGTTGCGGCCATTACAATAGAGAAATTCAACACCCAACGCGACTATGAAGACCTTGTCTCAGAGGAGAGGAAGGAGAAGCACGCCTTGATTCTGGAAATTCAGGAGCTTAAGGAGAAGCTGGAGAATGAAAAAACTCTTGGTGCAAAAAGGGAAGGCATCAAGATTCCGTTACAATTCTCTAGCCACTGTGAAGTTTCCAGTGAATATTCAGTAGAAATCAAAGTTCAAGATGAGGACATTCCTTATCTTGATGTCCGACAGCTTCAAGAAATGCTCCTGAGAGAGAGAGAGCTGAGGATTCAGGCTGAAAATGAGAACCTGGATATATTTAAATGTGCTGAGGCTTTCTTAGAAATGATGGAGCAAGAGCTGACAACAGAACGTAAACTTAGAGCCCAAATTGAGGCGGATAAACAGGAAGCTGTGGAGATAGCAGAGCAACTGATTAAAAATCTTGAGGACGTGGAAAAGACGTCCAAAGAGGCTCCATCTGAGATCACTTCAGACAATAGGGAGAAGATTCAACTAGAAATCCAACAGCTGGAGAAAACCGTCGAAGAGGAAAAAGCACTGAGGGTCCAGGCTGAGAATTTCTTAGAAATATTAGACCAAGAACTAAAATCGGAACAAGAACTGAAAGCCCAAATTGAAGCAGACAAAGGGGAAGCTGTGGAAATTGCGGAACAACTAATTAAAAAGCTTGAGGACTTGGAGAAAACGTCCAAGGAGGCTCCAACTGCAATCACTTCAGATGATCGGGACAACTTTAAACTGGAACTCCAACTCCTGGAGAAAATGCTCAAAGAGGAGAAAAGACTGAGGGTCCAAGGAGAGACTGAAAATGCTGCTCTCATGAAAACTGTAGAGATCCTTCGGCAGGAAGCAGAAAAAGAACTGCAGAAAGAAAGGGATCTGAGAAAAGAAGCAGAAGGAGGTAAGCTGGAGTTGGAGAACGCAAGTGATAAACTGTACCAGGGTTTCGAGAAAGCCTGTAAAATGACAGAGATGCTCTCAGCTGAGGCCGTACTTTTTACCAACAAGCTTCAGGCAGACGACCAGAAACAGAGATCTCTGCTTAGCGATATCCAGGAACTCACCCTCTTGCTGGAAAAGGAAAAAACCCTTAGGATCAAGGCAGAGAACTATGAGATGGAGGCCATGGAGATCGTAGAGACTTTGCAGAAGGAAGCAAAATATAGAATCAAGAAGAACAAAGATTTGAAAAAGAAACGTCATCACATCAAAGCGCCATCTTTTTGAAGTTATGTGAATAACAACCTTATTGTTGTAAGATTATTAATACTTTAATTCATGTAAAAATAACACTTATGTTTTTCTGCTTCACCACACCTGATTCAAATGATTGCATGACCTCCTCTGCAGCCACCAAATACTGCAAAAGTCTGTCAATCAGCCATTCATTTGAGTTAGGAGAAGGAGACACCTAAAACATGTAGGGCCGGGGTACTGGAGGACTACGGTTGGGAATCACTGCGACGGAGGTCGATTCCCGGTCTGTCCACCCTTTGCCGTTTGTTTTCCCACTTCACCCACCTTGCCTGCTGGCGATTGTAATCCCAGTGTAGGGTAAGAATAGATTATAACGAGAATTTATTCATGCAGCATATTGAAATGACGGCCATCGAGAAAGTCTAGTGCTCCTCTGATCCAGAGATCTGATCTTTGTCCAACCCCGGTAGCCAATGAACCAATCAACAGCTAACTCCAAACCGGCCCGGTCTGGCCAGCCCGATTGGAACCGCAGCTCTCGTGGTTCCAGGGAACCGGGTGGTACCGGGCTGGAAGTGCTAATGCAAAAATGATCAGCCCTGCTGATCCGGTCTGGCCCTGGTCAGACCGGGTCTGGCTGTGCAGTGCAAAAGGGGCTACAGACACATTCACTCCCTTCAGATACATGAAGTGGCCTGAAACACATCATACAGCAGGGGTCTCAAACTACAGTCCTCGAGGGCCGCTGTCCTGCAACTTTTATATGTATCTCTGCTGCACCACACCTGAATAGAATAATTAGGTCATTAGCAAGGCTGGGAGAACTGATCTACACAAGGAGGAGGTAATTAAGCCATTTCATTCCAGTGTTTTGTACCACTGGCACATCTAAAAACTGCAGGACAGCGGCCCTCGAGGACTGGAGTTTGAGACCCCTGCCATACAGTGTCATTTTGTTTTAAATGTCGCAAGTTCTAAGTCAGTGTTTCATTTTTATTGTACTCTTTTATTTAATAAAAAAGGCTTAAAAACAAACAACAACATAAAAGGAAAGGACAGTTTTGTATTTTTTTTTTTGACTTTGGATTCAGCCTCTTAACTATAATACAAATAGCTTCTTGTTGTGTTTGTTTCTGTTTCAAATGTTGAACGTTTTACATCATCATTGTATGTATTCAGACTCGTAATGTAATGTAAATAACTGTTGGTTGTGTTTGTCTTTCTTTTAAATGTTGCAGGTTCTGTGTTAATGTTGCATTTTTATTATGTCCTCCATTTGGTACAAACAAATCTAAGAAACAAACAACAGAAAAACAACTAAACAAAAATGAAAAGGTTGGATCTATTCCACCTCTTTACAGTAATGTAAATAGCTTCCTGTGTTTGTTTCTGTTTAAATGATGAAAGTCTTACATTACATCATCATTCTATGCATTCAAACTTTAATGCAATGTAAATAGCTGTTGATGTGTTTGTCTTTGTTTTAATTGTTGCAGGTATGCTGCATTTTTCTTTTTATTTTAAAAACACACATGCAAACGTTATGTGAATCATGACTCCTCACTCAAACTCTTAACTAGAGATATGCAATGGTGAAAAAATAAATAAATAAATAAAACAATCCAATGATGGTTCCATATCTTGATATGGAACCATCATTGGATTGTTTTATCTTGGTAATTGTCACCATAGCAACCAAGCTTCTAAAATTGCATTTGCTTTGTGACGTCACGCGTGCAAGGTTCTGCGTTTTACTTATCAAACAGTGCAGCAATTTAAATGTATTATTTAAGTCAGTAAAAAAACATAATGCAGAATGCATCATGTTATTGACTTGACTTGTTTATACGCTTTTCCCTCTTCAAATTACTTTTACCCTGTAATGACTGATTTTATCCATATTTTCTGGGGAAGCCTGTGGAACCAACACGTACATTTGCTGCCTTCTTTCTTTGTTTCTCTCTTTCTTAGACTAGGACCACCACAAAATGAATAACCTCACTGATTGAACTCTGAAATGAATAAAAAGTCATCCAGTTAATCATTCAGCTACTCAGAATCAGCACAACGTTGACTCTTTCCATCTTTAAGACGACTAGAACAAACTCCTCACTGTTCAATCCATGGTGCTGGCATCACCATGGAATTATATTTCTACATTTCTGGAAATGTAGAAATATAATTCTACCAAGATAGAGCTTAATCCGCTATTACTGGACGCTATTATGGAGTATTATGGAGTTCCATAAAGTCTAACAGTCTGATGATCACTTATTGTTTTTCATACTTTAATTGTGTTGTACTTTAAATCCCTCACACGTGGTCACATATGCACACACACACACGCACACGCACACACACATGCCTACACACAGGTACACTGAGCACCACTGCCATCGACTCTTCCCCAGAGGTCATGAAAATCATCCTGTGGTGGCGTTTGAATTGTAGCTTCCAGACCTTCTTAGAGGTTAAAAAAAAGTCTACCAAAACAACGTGTCTTTGTGACACTTTGTTTTGGTAGACTTTTTATTGTGTGTGTGTGGGGGAAAGACACTTTCCCCCACACACACACAAATGGCATGTTGAGCAGGGTCAGTTTTCTCCCCCCTTCACGCTGTGTATCATAAAGACCTTCTGTTTAAAACCAGAGGAGAATACAGCATCCTAATCTATTTAAACTACTCTGGGTATAGTATATGCTATATACTGTATATATTATTCTTGAATATCTAACACTTATTGTCTTATTGTTTTTCATACTTTAATGTATTACTCTTAAAACTCAGAGGTCAGAAGGAGTTTACCAATAAAAGATTGAATTTAGTGGCTGTCATGGGACAAATTATCTAAAAAGTTAATAATCTATTTAAATATACTATAATATATATTATTCTTGATTATCTAACACTTATTGTTTTTCATACTTTAATTGTATTAGTCTTAAAACTCAGAGGTCAGAAGGAGTTCACCAAAAACAATGTATCGCATTGATGACAGATTTAATGGAAAGGGGGGGATGGGGCATCATGTGACTTGAAATTAAAAGCAATTAATTAGGGTCATTAATCACTCATCAATCACTCTCCGATTAAATTTTGACAGAAGGGTGCTTATATAATCTCTCTAATGTGGACAAAGAGAAGCACTGTGAATATAGACAGATTTCCCCCCCCCCCCCCCCCCCCCCCCCATTTTCTTTATCTAGATTTATGAAAAATAGAAATAAGACACAAACCATACAAAGAGTTGATTTGGATCATTCTACAAGTGTTGCTTTCAGCTGGTCTTACTGTGATTTCTTTTAAACCTGCTTCGACATTTTTATTTTTCTGTTTTTGATTAAGTGCACACTTCACAGGTGTCTCTCATGATCAGGCCTAAATCTGAATAGCAAATTTGTGCAAAAACATCTGGAGAAAAACAAAAGATATATTGTAGAAAGCTGTTACAATTATTTTTTACACCATTTTAAAACACTGGTACAATATCTTTCACTTTGGAGGATAAGTGTAAAATAATTCTTGAAGGGTGAAACTTTCACCTTATGAGGACTTGCTCCTCTAAAATTAAAGGTAATGTCAAAGTTCAAAAGCTTTGCAAGCTGGTTTGGATTTGTTGGTATGTAGGGGCAAAGACAGATAAGATGGCCAGTTATCTGATAAATTCATGTCCAGTCTGAGCCAGATGGTTGTATTTATCCGTGTATGTAGTTATAAAAACATTCATACCTATTATTAGCATCACAAGCAAAGAACATTGCTTTCCACACAAACTGCTGCTTCCAACTTTTTAACGCCCCTTTTCCACTGGCTCTAATGGACCCGACTCCACTCCACTCGGCTTGCATTGCTAGCGATTCCACTGGCATTTTTTCCAGACTGGTCTCTGCTTTTTCGGTCCCTGCTTCGGAGCATTGGGCCAGCAGGGTCGGCCCGTCTTGCGTGGGTGACGCAAGGTTAGCTCCTGTTCACTCCAAGTCACATATTTGGGCGTGGTCAAACATGTGACCATATGTGTGGGCGGGGTCAGACGTAGGAGCAAGGAGAATAAACATGAACAACAATGAACTCCCGGCTTTTCTGTGCATCAGACTTCAAGAGGCAGCTTGATAGGGCAATGACGAATGAGCGGAGAGAATGGAAAGCCTCGGTTAGCCGCCGGTGCAGTTGAAGTCCATCTTCAGGGAGAATTCCTGTTGTTTGACTAATAACTTGGAAATTCTGACTTTTACTTATGAAGCGAATGCACCACTACTATTTGTTTTAGAAGGGGAGTAATACTTCCTCTTAGAGCCATTTCCATGAGAATCTTCCTAAATAAGTTAAATTTTAATATATCTTATATCCAGGTAATGGAAAAACACCCACCATGCCAGCCGCCGAGTGAGTCAAAAAGCGAATGTTCAAAAATAGCAGCCCGTCCCCGTTTGTACTTATCGCATCAATTCATGTGCATATTGGCGGTTTGTTGGATTTTCATCTCGCACTCACAAGTCCTGAAGACACATTTCAGTTTACATTTGCGGTATTGAATTCATAATTGCTTGTTGGCCATATAACTTCCTGCATAATGAAATGCTTTCATGACAATCAATAAAGGAAATAGAGCAGGTCCATTTAAATCTTGTTGCAATAGGAGAAACACACCCAGCTAAGCTGCTACTTCCAGGGCTGCGGCGTGCTGCCGTATGGGTGGAGTAACGCGTGGCATGTGAATGAAAAGTGGAGTGGATTTTATTTCAGAGATCTCCACTTAAGGACAGTTATCCTTCTTCCCAGAGCGATGACATGCAGGAGGTAAGGAAGGATGGATGTCAGTGTGTAATGTCAGTGCTGGAACCACTCCTAGCCTTTAGGTGATCCCATTGCCCAATCATCCAATCCAGCCGACACTGGATTGCGCTCACTCTCATTTAGTCATGCCTATTTGTCTTCCCTCTAAAGTCCAACCTGCTCCAAAGATGTAATTCCATAAAAGCATACAATCAATATAACAGAAACGGTGGCCATCTATCATTTTCTGAAAAAAAAAAAAGAAAGAAGCAAATATTGAAAAATTGTGCGTGTTTGTGTATGTGGAAGTGCATGCATTGCAGCTCAAATGTTATAAATCAGACAGGGTGGGACAGGTTAAAAGTGCTGGCTCAGTCATGAGAGATGGCACACGCAGGTGCACAGGGGAGATCTGTCCACCGGGTGGCGCTGCCACAAATTTCTTTTCCATTTTTCTTTTCACCTCAGGCAACAATCCATTTATGTTGGGTATACTGTGTTTCTTTTTTTGCCTCTTGGAACCTTAACATTTCCCCAGAAATGTATAAATACAATACACACACTGGCAAACCCACACCCACACGCACACCCCCACACACCAACCCACACACAGGCCTCATTAATCTCCTCCGTAACAGGACTCTATCCTCTTGCTCCAATATTACAGTAAATGGTGATGCTTATCTACAAGCAGCCGTGCCCTTGAAATAGGTGCTGTTTCATTCCAGGCTAATTCCACAGCCATTTAATGGTTGGCACATTTTTCACAGCTATATAAATTACTATAAGCCGCAGCTTACTCTCAGCACACTGAAATACAAACATGGATGTTCCCTGCTTTTATCTCACTCTATCCTCTGTTTTCTTAATACTTCCAAACCACATTGCCACCACGTTCACATCCGTCTTCCCGCTCGCCGATTGCCCCTCCCGTCTCCTTACAGGGGAAACAGGCAAGGCGCTGGATTCCACCTGCAGTGACTTTAGGGTATTATCTTATTAGCAAGCCAATGAACATCAGTCATTTCAATTTAGACCAACACTCCAATACTGCTCGTAATCACCGATATATGAACAAGGTTGGAAATCAATGAGTTTGTCCCTTGTGTATTATCTTGACACTACCTGATCAAGAAGGTGGGAGAATTACTTTCCTCATCTTTTCATCACCATGCAGCGGAGCGCCATGTCAAACCAAATCAGTTGAGTTTTCCAACAGCTTGTCATTACACAACTGTAGCTTTATTGGAATATGTATAAATGCATAGATTTGCACCTTTAACACCCTGACCAAGACAATGCAAAATACCTTTATGACATTAAATTAAGCTAAAATATCTGTTTTATCCTATTACACTGGTCAACAGCCAAAAAATATTATGTGGGGTTTTTCAACTGTTTTAGGGTAATTCACATTAAATCACATTGGTTTTGCTCAATCAGATCAACTTTCTGAACTAAGCTACACATTAGTTTGGGATGCTGGGATGAAGTCATGATGGCTGATTAATGTTGGACTCTGACACTGTTGTCAGATATCCCTGCTGCCGAGCATACGAGGCGTTCGAAGAAACGGAAGTTCATGCCCTGACATATTGTTCAACTTATATCACAGGTGTCAAACTCCAGCATTTATTACTCAATTTACAGAAATCCACGTTTTGTAGCATTTAATTAATACACTCTGTTAGAAAACATTTTTTGATGAGAAATAATGGAAATGAGCTGATAATGTCATACAAATGTCATCAATTTGGTCAGGAGATCAGATTTCTCTAAATCAAATTAGAATATAAACCTGACCTGATGGAGAAAAATGGATTTCATTTTTGGATTCGGCTGAGAAAAATAGTAATAATTCTGTTGAAAAAACAGACAACTTCCAAAAAAAAATTATCGATGCTCCTGCAAATGCAATCTTCATCACCATGACATTGTGATGTCATGGTGGTGAAGATTTACAGATGTTCAGTAAACATCTGTAAATGTATATTGTGGTATGCTATTTAAACTAGTAGATCTTATTTTACTAACTTAGAACCCAGGAGGGATTTTGAAATAACCCTAAAGTACTTTATAATTTGCTCTAACTTTTGGAGTGTGGAAGTGATTCGATTTTGTGAGTCTTGTATTGTAGAGCTGATGACCTACACGGTGAGTTTTACGGTGAGTTTCAGCCGTAAAAAGAAGGAAGAGGCGGGACTGGAGTATCTCTGTAACATATTCAACATTTAGTGAGGCCAGTGTTCGTGTCAGCTGTCGGGAATCAGGTCCGCAGGTCTACCCATTTCCTGGCCTCCGCCATCACAAATACCTTTTTCAATCAATCGACCATTCAGCATTTTTCAGTTTAAATCTACAGTATATGCACTGTTATCGTGTAATCACTTGTGTGGTCAGTCAAAAGTACGGAAAAATGTTTAGACTCCTGCCTCTTTTAGAACTTTTCTGGGTTTGGTTCAGAGTTGCTTCCCTCTAAAACTTAAATAATATCTGAAAAATAAAAAAAAGATATATATTGTAATCTAATTTGCCTAACATCTGTCTAATGCAATGTGACAGGCTTTCCTAAATTCCCCTCGCTGCACTCTTCTGTGTGCTGGCTAACAATGAGTCAGAAGAGGAGAGTCAGAGACTGATAGGCTGACAGACTGACAGAGACACAGAACCAGAACTAAGTAGAGAGCTGACTGGAATCAAAAGACAAGATTGATCCTCTAGTTTTAAGATTCAGGAGCATAATTGCTTTTTTTTCTTTGTTCTTTTTCTGTTCCTACAGTTGCTTTTGAATCTTTAAAGTTCCTTTAAGCTTATCCAACAAGATTAGTTCTTGTACTGTTTTACAATTCATTTAAAAATTCCAAGAGAGAAACTCACCAAACTTTCTGAGGCGAGGGGCTTGAGGGTAACCCACCTGCCGGACAGCAGTGAGTGCTGGGAGTGTGGGAACTGCACCTGCTGAGGTCCAAATTTGGTTTCCATTGAGATATGACTGGTTTTCTGGTTCTAGCCACATCTAAACTATAAGTACCTCATTTGGATCATTCCCCATTTTTATCTCTGAACATTTCTTTAAAGTTTATCCAGATACTTAGAGCTTGAAAGTATCTTTCGAAAACATTTGAGTTTAAGTTTCAGAGTGACAGATGGGATACTTTTAGTTCTTCGTTCATTCTCAATTTCAATTTCATATTCAGATCAGGTTGTGCTTTCTTTCTTTACCTATATAATTAATAAATAGGTGAAGTATTTACTCTAGAAGTGGATATTTCCTGCAAAATGATTTAACTTTTATAGAACTGTTAATAATGAAATTGTGATAAATACATTTTGCTGATATATCTGGACCTGTAATGAAACTGGTTTCATTACAGGCCCAACCAGTTCAGACCTAAATAAGCCATTCAGACTTATTTGGTGCAGAAGTTGTGGAAAAGTAGAGAAGACAGTATTGCAATAGTATTGCAGTTCATAGCAGCATCTGCCTTACCATAGTGAGACTGATGGCAAAAACTAAAAAGGGCTGCAATCTGAAAAAAGCAGAGATTAGAGCTAGTATAAGTTGTGCGTATTTAAGGAGGCTTCATGTATTAGGCTACATTAATATTAGGATAATAACTCAGGGAGTCTAAATACATGGTGCATTTTTCTAACTTTTATTCACAATTAATTTTTTTTTCTTTGTTATTAGACTTTACAAATATGCTCCATTTTGTGTTAGTCTGCAATAGCAAATGTCAAAGAAACGCTTTAAAGCTTGGGGTTGTTTATGGTGCATGAATAGCTCTGCACAATGTTGGTGGCGACCAGTTTCTTGTTTAATGGCTTTTTTTCCTTGTCAGAAAATGTTTCTATTCTACTCTAATTCTGGGAGCAAACAGCAGCGACAGTCATAACTGGGATTACAAAAGCACCGTTATTTTTTTTTAAGGGGAAAAAAAGTAATTATTTTTTAGGTTGAGATGTCCCAGGTTAGCATGTGTTGGTTGTTACCAAGGCAGCAAATATTGCAAACCAAATTTCCACCTTTTTGATGTTACTTTATATAGAGAGGAGACCATTAAAAGAGAATATCACAAGAACATTTATATTAAAACAATGAAATTTAGCTAGTTTTATTCTACAATTGTGTTCATATATTCCATTACTTTGCCCAGAGAGTGTATTTCTTGTATTCTTCTAGTTTTAGATAGCGTTGAATTTAAAGATTACACTCATATTTGACTCAAAGAAGACTTTATTCATGATTAATTAGACACTATGAAGGAAACATCTGGTGCAGAGCAAGCATCAAATTGCAAATATAAATTATTCAAAATTTGTTTGTCTAGAATAATTTAAACAAACAAACAAAAGTTAAATCATTTGAATAAACCATACGGTGCACATGAGCATGACTGGTTGCTATGCCGACCTGAAGTACTGCTCATATGTTTTGTCTTGCTTTGTTCTATTTTTTTGTACTTTTTTTTTGTCTGTGCTGCTTGTCACAGGAAAAGAATTTAACAGGAACTCCCAAGTTTGTCTATTTAATATTTAATGCCGCCATCGATGAAGCATTTACAGTGAATAAAAGTGCAACCATGTGTAAACTTTGTGCAACATATGAAGATGCTTGCATCAACACCTCCAGTGCGTTGGCTCAGCTACAGGGAAGCCAAAAGGCCACAAGGACAAGGAAGACAGGTAGAGAAGAACCATTCCTACTCTCTGCTACTTTCCAACAGTATCCCATCAAATGTATCCCATCAAACATGGAAGCCCAAACTGACAGCTGGAAGCATCTGGAAGTTTCTCAACTAAAAAGATGAATTGTAGTTCTGTGAAGGAGACAGAACTTCCACATTATGCTGAATGTACTTAGGCCTCAGTAAGACAAACAGGAAATCCATAAAGTCACTGATATTAAAATCACATCCAGCATTATCCTCTGTCGCAGTGGCACGGCTAATTTTACACTGCCTGATTTTTTTTATTTTGTCAGTTGACATTAATGCAAAACCTTGCTGAATCAACAGTTTTACCAGCCTACTGTATGAAAACCATTTTTTATAAATTCCAACTTAAAGACATCTCCTGTATGGAGTCACTTGCGTATCTCAGTTTTTGCATATAACCGGTCTTCAATAATCGAGGAAGACCTTTTAATGCACTTCCACAATATCCAGTTGGATACAGGATAGGTCATTGACTGGTCCATTCCAGAGGAATAGATTTTCTTTCCCACAAACCAATTAAAAGTTTGCCTTACTGTCTGTTTGGGACTATTGTCTTGCTAAGAAATTCCCACTTGTTTCTTCAAATTCTTATGAAGAACATCCTGGTGCAGTTCCCCATTCATCCTTTTCTCGGTTATTTGAAGTCTGCCAGTAACTTATACTCTCAGAGACCCAGCACCTTGATGGTTTTGACATTGATTTTCTTGGGATGATATACAGAAGCAGCATTCCTCCAAATGCGGTGTGTGCAATGGCACCCAAAGACCTCTGCTTTGGCCTCATTGGAGCAGGCTGTATTTCACTGACCTGCCCAAAATTGTCTGCAGCAAACTTTAAACAAGCTTCAACTTGTGTGGGTTTTTTTTTTGTTTTGTTTTGTTTCTTCAGTATTGGATTGACCACTACAATTCAGTGCACTACTTATTTTTTTCATGGGCAAAACTGTTCCTGCCTGCTCCATCTTTATATTTGTTTCAACGCTGCAACACTGTAAAACTATATCGCTATAAGAATCAGGAACAAACTCCTGACATTTGTTTTTCTTTTTTTAACAGACATAGGATGATTTTATCTTTTTAGTTAGTGAATGCACCAACACAAAGGAATAACTCCCACTGGCACAAGGAAAGGCTGGGAAAACATAAAAAATAAATAAAGTGGAAGAAGTACATAATTTTTTTTATTATGTTTTCCCAGCCTTTCCTTGTGCCAGTGGAAGAAGTACATATTTCCATAGAGGAAAGTGGAAGTCTAATTCTTTACTTTATTGAGTGTATAATAGTGGAAGACTGCTAAAACAAGTAGCCATATTACTTTCACAGGGTTACAGAGTTTACAAATGAAACATAAGCAAGTGCCTAGCAAATATCATTATATCGCTAAACACGTACAATGTGAAACACGGAGGTGGTAGCATCATGCTATGAGAATATTTTTTCCCTGCAGGGATAGAAAAGCTCAAGATTTGGCAATCCAACTTTGAATCTGTTTCAAGATTTAAAATTGACGTCTAATATGGCTGCGCTTTAGCTAATTTGTTTGTATAATCTAATATGCCGTCACTAAAAGTCACACGCATCCCATTAGTGTTTGTTGGAAGGGAAACGCCTTTTCACTTGTTTAATACTGCAATATCAACCGGCCAGAGCTGGGTAGCATTCTACCCAGGAAAAGTACGACAAAATCAATTATTTTATGGTCATTTAAAATGTACTAAATCATCCTCCAGTTGTGTTTGGCCACGGCAATACGCTGCAACGCTCCATAGTTGATAAATCTAAAACGAAAGACCTGAACATGGACTCTCCTTTGTCAAAAAAAAAAAAAAAGTTCAAATCACACACCTGCCCATTCAGGGCCCGACTTCACAACACCTGCAGCCTCACTGGTGTGAGCCTGAAATTCTCCTTTCCCTTTGTGCTCAGACATTTCCTCATGCATCCATCTCTTATTTCTGTCTCCCCGTGTGCGAACAAGCCAGAGAGCAGCTGGCTAGTTATTTGTGACCTGCCAGTCTGCGGGTGTAACAAGGTTTCAGCGCAATTAAGAATACATTTCCCAGCCACCAACGCAACAAATCAAGGGCTTGAGTCTCTGGGTGCGCACACACAGACATAAGCGTTGCGTCAACAGTCACACAAATCAAACAGGACACAAACGGCAGCATAACATAACTAATCATTGTTGGGGGAAGAAAAGGCAATTATTAATCGATTCCATTTGTGTTGGGCTGAAAAGCCACAAACAGTCCCATTCTTTAGAGGAAATATTTGCCGCAGCAGCGCTGCTCAGTTGGCGTAATCACCACCTATTATGTTAGCTGATTTGAAAGTAAGAAGCAAAGTGGTCGAATACATCACAGGCGGCCGTTATTGTGTCAATTCACGGACAGAAAAACAATCCATTGCATGCAATAAATTATAAACACAGACTAAGCAGCGTGAGCGCTTCTCAGCTTGTTGATTTGGAAGGCTCAGCCGAGACGCGAGGCAGGTGGAAAGAACGTGCTCTGGCGTAACGGGGAAATGGTACGCTGTCAAATTACAACTACAGCCCAGAGGCTTCCTGTTCGGAAGGTTCTTGGGAGTCCAGGTGTACGAAAGCCCACCAGGAAGAGTAATTACGTTGTGGAGAACATCTTTTGGCTAAGTTTGTCCAACTTTCTTTCGAATGCAAGTCACGGAGATTGTGTCTCATGGTTAGTAACTACGAGTAATAATTTCCTTACTCGCCATACCTTATTCAAAAATGTGGCCTCATATGAAAGAAAACATACACACAACAGTGAAAATGCAACCTCTACCAAAACAGCTTAATATATATATATATATATATATATATATATATATATATACAGTATATATACTGAGGAGAACGTAATGCAGCTTTTTAGTACAAGGGAAGAGTCGTATCAAATGATCTATACCAGATGGCATGTATGTGAGCTGTTAAGAATTTCAATCTCTTCATCCATGCTAGGTAATTTAAAATACTAATAAAAAAAAATTAAGTTGCCATTTTTCTCATTTTGCAGTCCATGTTGGCTTACATAAAACATCTTATAACTCAGATCTACATGTGAGGTCATGTAACGTTTCTGTGACACTAATGATGCGCCCCCGCTTTGCAGATTGTGAATATAATGGTGAGGGTTGAGTCATTTACAGCACAGCAGTGCATCGGGACAGAATTCAATTTGCTACGACTCAACCATGTTGTGTTTCTTTTCTCCTTTTTAAATAATCAATAATGGCCAAACAGTCCCCAGCTCAAACCTCAATGGTATATATTTTATGGCGGCCTTCTAAATACATGGTCAAATGATTATTAGTTAAAATAATCACAAAATGTTGCTGTCAGGTGGAGCCGAGATGATTCCATCTTCATCAGTGCACAGTTCAGCAGGAGATTAGGCATTGTAATGTAATTATTGGCTCTTTGCTGTCACACTGGCATATTTAATAGTAACGAGTATAGATGTCTACATATGTGACCAGCTAGACAAAACTACGAGCACGTCTCCGGGGGCGTTTTGAGTTATTTTCAGATTCTGACCGTGTGGATTCTGAGCTTTCTAATGATGTCAAACACATGGAAATAACAGATAAATAAATTAATTAATAAATAAATACATGAAGATATGGCCATTTAAATGTTGGCACAAGATGAGTAAGAAAACATGTCTCAAAGTTTGTTTTCTTAACTTACTTTACTCTCCAATTACCCCATCAGGTAGAATTGATAAGGTGTACTGACAAAAGCAAGGTTTTATCTGGCTTATCTAGTTAGAAATATTTATTTTCAGAGAGAGGGAGAAAGAGAGAGAGATTAAAATACAAATGTTACAATTGAAGGTAAAATTGTATATTAGGACATATTGTTCTGATATGACAACCGGTGTGTGAACCATTACTGTTAGAAACTCCTGGAAACTTGATTTTAAAAGTTTGAAATGTCCATTTAAAGCCGGAAATTGTTTGTTTCTCTGCTGGTTTGTTTGTTGTGTCTTTCTCCGATGTGCCTCGTTTTAAATGAACCTGTATATTTGCTTTCTTTCAGCAATAGTCAACCCACGCACTGGCAACACAGCAAATATTGCCAGTATGGCAAACTCTTTAAAAAAAAAAAAAAAAAATTGTAAAAAAAAAATGCAAATGGCATATCTTAAACAAAAACGATGCTTGATATTACAACTGCTGATATTTTTAATCAACAATTTTCTGGCCTGTAATTTTCTTTTTCAAATTATACACATTTTTTTTATTGTTTGTGAGAAAATGAACATTAAGCTTCTTTCAAAGCCTTATCTCGAAATGAAAGATCCTTCTGATTGCTGATTGCACATTGTGCATAATGTACTTGGGGGAAAAAAGCATCTCTCCTTGGTTTTATTTATTCATCTACTCATTTGCTTACTCACTTGGTTACTTTACTTTTTTCTTCTTCCAAGTATAAGCTTGTTGTTCCTTCTCTCGATGTATGTAGGATACAGTGCAGCAGCTCTAAGCCTGAACAGTTCCTGCTGATAGCACATATAGAGTCGCAGGTATTCAGAGTGCATTTACTCCCCAGCTCCCTCAGTGTTCCGACCAACACTGTTATCTTTAGTTGATGTGCTATTCACTGTAAAACAAATACATAATAAACAGCCGTGCGATGTTTGCAAATGCGTTTTGAGGCAGGGGGGGGCGCAGCGGCACACGTGTGTACGCCGGTGTCTTTTTTTCCTCAGACATGACGCAAAGACAGAGGGGGCGAGTTCGACATCCGCAAATTGAATTCTGCCCAAACGTGACAGTGATGAAGTGTTGCTCATAGCAGCCCTGATTGTCTCTATCTTTGCTCCTGTCCATGGATATTACGGCGCGCCTGCCTGCTCCACAGGCCTCAGTCCCGGGCCCCGGCAAGCTCATCTATTAATGACAGCACTGGAAAATCTAATTCATACCTGGTGCATGTTTTATCAGAAAGAGATGATTCCAGAAACTGGGTTGCATTTGTGTGTCTCTGTCTGCCTCTGTCTATATTTTTTTAATCTATTTTTATTTTTTTTGGGGGGGGGGGATAAGGCCTCCTTAGCCCTCAGGCCAGCTTTTAATAACAGAATAAGGTGGAGAAAATTGATCTGGCTTCGCAGGCACAAGCTTTTAGGATTACGTCAATAATAAAACAAAGTTTGGCCTTTCCCCATCTGCGCGTCTCTTCAGGCGAGCAGAGGACTTCTGTGTTGCTCCGCGACTCTCTTTGTGGCCGATGCCTTTCAGCAGAAGAGGAGGAGGACAACAGCCAAGGGTAGGCGAGAGGGGAAGGTGTGGTTACCTGGGGGTGGATGAAAGATTTTTAAAAAGCAACGCAGGCCTGGGTATCTCAACAGAAACACCCGCGTCCTGCAGGGTGTGAAAGAACGGGGGTGAGCTGAGCTAACTGACGGGGAAAGGAAGTCAAGAGTGGAAAGGATGGAGGGCAAAGTCCTGGAGAGACGAGCGAAAACAGGGGTCTTGCTGAATAAGGAAGTGATTGATCGAATGTGGAAGGGATAACAGCTTACATATGTTCAGCAGCAAGCCAGATGCCCTGCAGGTGTGCTGAGAATAGAGCAGCAGAGGCAGAATCTCAATACTCAATGCTCAAATACTTTAAAGGTAAGTGGGCAAAAAATAAAAAAATACAACTTCTCATGTCCAGCTCCTACGCTCTGTAATGTTGAACAGTGAGTAAGGTATTCATATTTAATTAACCAGAATATCTCCCCGGATCAGATTTAAAGTTCTTTTTGAAAATAACCTTTTAATACACTTTTCATTAAGCCCACATTTCTATATTATCATATGTTTTTTATTGCTCTGATATCATATTTGAACCTTAAATGCTGTGTTTTTATTGGCTGTAAGCAAAAAAATAAATAAATAAATCATATTTAACAGAAAAAAAGCTTGAAAACATGTCAGTCTGTGTGTTTATGTAATGGCTTTCACTGAAATGAATGATCACACATATTTGAGCTTTGTCATATTGTGTCTTGTTGGAACCATTAACTTGGATAGATGGGTTTTTTTATTTTTATTTTTTTACATGTTTTTGTATTCGTAGAGATGTTAGTGGCATAAGCAGGGGAGCAGGTGACTGTGGAGCTGAAGGGTCTGAGTTTAAATCCTGTTCCTTTGATAATCACAGAGAGGCGGGTTGTGTAAGGAGCGGTATCCTGTGTAACACATCTACCAAGTCCATTTGCATGCAGCTGGGGAATGGGAAGCACTTCCTTTAATATATATATATATATACTGTATATATAAAGTGTTTTATTCATTTGCATTCAGCACCCCTGGATAAATACTTTGTGGAGTGATCACTTTTCACTGCAGTCAGAGGTGGAAGACATGTCTCTACCAGTTATACATGTTTGGAGGCAAAATATTGCAAGATGACTCAAACTGAGATTTAATGAAGAACATCTGTAAATGTTGATGTTTCATTTAGGACTTTGAGAAATTCAAACATGAATATTGCAGCTGAACGGTTGTTTGTTGTCCTGCTGTCCTGATTTCTGCTTTTCTCTCAAACGTTTTGCAGCCTCCAACAACAGTTATTCTTTCAGGATCGCCCCGTTTTTAGCTCCAATCGACATCACACTAACCAACTTTTCTTTTGTCCTGTTGTAGGAAACGTGTCCGCAGCATGATGCTTCCCTTACCATTTGTTTTTGCGGTGACAATGTGTTAAAGCTAATGTCAGATGTGCATTTTAGTTATTTATAATTAACTCACCAAGGCGCCTTCTTCAAGGTGCCTTGAAGAAGGCGCCTTCATGTCACATTGCATGTGACATGTTTTCCGTGTCACATGCAACTCTGGAAGAAAGTAAAAGACCACTGCACTGAACCCCATCGAAAACCTCCCGGTTATTCCATCAAATACTGATTTCTGAGTTAAAATATTAGTATTGTTGTTTCTAAATGAATGAGAACTTGTTTTCTTTGCATTATTTGAGATATGAAAGCACTTATTTTGATAATTTCTCATTTCCTGCAAATAAATACAAATGTTTTGCTTGGAATTTCAGAGACATGATGTCAGTAGTTCAAAGAATAAAAGAACAATGTTGAGTTTACTCAGACATATACCTATGAAAAATAAAATCAGAGAAATTTATCATTTTAAGTGGTCTCCTAATGTTTTCCAGAGCCATATATGGCTTATTACAAACTACACATTTCATTTTACATTCTTGACATGGGGTATAAGTCCAAGACTTCCTCTGGTGAAACACATCTCATACCTCCCCTCTCCCATGCCTCCACATCTAAATGGCAAGTAAAGGCAGACAAGACTCAGCTGGCTGCCTGACTGACTGCTCCAGTTGATGCCAACAACAGCTTGCAGCAGCAGACCAGGCTGCTCCTTTGGATGTAATCCCCCCCCACACACACCCACATCCCCATAAACTAGAATCATGTCTTTTCTTTCTCTCATCCCCTCTCCTCGTACGTCTGTTCCGTTTTCTTCACAGAAAGTGCCGCAGCTGTCAGGGTCTGAGTGATGCAAGCATGAACTTGCACTGACCTCTTTCTTCTGGTAATAAGGATGGAGGGAGAGAGAGCCTTCATCACAACACGGAGCCGGCGGTGAGGTAAAAGAGACGGATTTTGTGTTTGTGTGCTGGTTTCACTGAAACAGGGCGGCATCGGCAGGTCCCTGCATCGTAGTTTGCAAAGGTTGAAGCAAAAGTGCCACCGAATTCCAACCTTCCGAGTAGAAAGTGGAAATTATATACAAAGCAAAGAGAAACAGAGGTACAGAAGTGAAGTCACACCGGAGCAATAAGAATCCTCTGTAATTCTTGATTACCACGGCTGTAGTGGTGAAGTCCATCAAGTCGTTGCTGTACCCGCAGCCGACATTAGAGCACTCAGAGCTGTGAGCCCCTCCCTCCACCTGCCATCCACCAATTACAGAAAAAAAAATGTTAACATCAACAGAAGGCCCTGAGAGTGGCCAGGCTGCTTTACTCTTTAGCTTGACAGAGTGGCATCCTGTTGTTTGCTGAAGCACACTGGACGGATGCGGTGTGTACATACCTGCAGGCAGGGAGGCTGAGCATGGGGCTATTTTGGGCTTATAGAGGGAAACATTTTTATGTGTTTGTACATCCCCTCTAAAGACCCTTTACCCACAACCCATTAGAGAAAAATGGACAGCAAAAAGAAAAGGAAAACAAACAGCGCTCACCCTTTTCCATTCCTTTCTTTTCCTGATAACCAGAAAGCAAGACTAAAAGAAACTGAAGGCCAAAATATATCTTTCTAATCATTGAGAGCATGTGACTTCTGCATTGAAGAAATTCTTTGTCACTTCTTTTTTATGTCACTCTTTTGTTGTGAGAAGGTTGAGATTCTGAACAATATTAGTGAAAGCATTATAAATGACCATGTTTAAGATTTTTGATGCATGACTAGACAGGCATGTATACTTTTTGAAGTGGATCCCCTTGTTTCCTGTCAGATGTTTAAAAAAAACTTTTGTTTGATATATATATATATATATATATAAATAAAAGGTTCAAACAGTTGTTGGAAAATGAAATAAGAGGGGTGAATTAAAACTAAAACATTCCTCCTGAGAACCTTAGTTTTCAGGAAAAAACAACAATGTTTTATGTCCAAAAAGTATCCACCCAGCACTTCAACACCCTTCCTCCCACGTTTCAAACATGGGAACACAAAACCAACATTTTTGAGATTCTGCTTTGGTAGTAAAGATGGGCCAGGTATGGACTCTCGCAATGACTGCACTGTTATGCAATGCCACGTTTTGCTTCAATTCAATTTGAAGAAACTTTATTGGTTACAAAGGGAAACTTAATGTTGTCGTAACTCATTTCATCCAAATATCTTCAAAGAATGGTTGTGGATGCAGAGCATGAACAGTCGTTAATTCAGCCGACCAGCTTGTAGAAGTTTTAGGACCTGATTTTCTAAAGGTTTGCAAACTCAATCTACAAACAACACGCAAACAGAATTGCACCTGTCAAATGAGAAGAACAGCAGGTGTGTCTTCCTTCATGAACATGCAAAACACATGCTGACCACTAAAAACAATGTGCCAAGTAATGTGCAAAACTCAGCCATATTTATTTCCACCAAGTGTCATTGACATGTGGCGTAACATAGGACATTGTCTTCAGCAGGGTCAAATTTATTAGTGCACATTTATTTGCATGTGTTCTGTTTTAGGAACTGATCCTTTGGAACAAATCTTTCACTCAAACTTATATTTGGCATTTGCGCAATAAAATGTATTGACTAAAAAAAAAAAAAAAAAGAGGAGCTGTTGTTGAATTTGAAGGGAAAGCCTGCAAACCTGAGCTTTAATAATATAACAGCCTTAGTACATTTGTTTTCAGTCCTCTCAAAGTTTACATACTCTAACAAAATACAATGTGACCTGTTTCCTTCAAAAGTCCCATAATTTAGTAAATAAAGTCCAATAAAGTTGATTAAAAACAACACCCCAAGGGATGACTGAGATGTTCAGTCATCCCTGAGAATAGTAAAGGTACATTATGACCGCAAACCTACTTGGACATGACCTTTGACCTAAACTGAGAGGCCAAGAAGGGAGAATTTTAATCAAAGATGCCGCAGAGAATCCCCATACAGATTTATAGTTCAAGTGGAAAAAATTTTATCTTTATGGTAGAGTGGCAAGAACAAAAACAGGATGTTGAAGGGATAGCCAGAATTAGTCTCAGTTTATGAATTAGCACTGGTCCAAAGGTGACGTGTGGTTAAAACTAAAATTGCACCCATCACTCTGAGCAGATCATCCCCGTGACGAAACATGGTAGTGGCAACATCGTGCTGCGGGATGTTTTTCTTGTTTTGTTTTTGGCAAGGGAACCTGATTAGAGTTGATGGGATGATGGACGGAGCTAAACACACAGGAAACCTGGCATATGTTTCAAAAGATTTGAGACTGGGTCAGGGGTTCACCTTGCAGCAGCTCAAACATACAGTAACTATACAGTCAGAGATTTAAGCTGGTGTTCGTAGATACTCTTGATCTAATCTGATGTAGCTGTAATGCAAGGAAAAACTGGCATCGGTGTCTTCCTGTCAATCTGCAAACCTGATAAAGACGAGTAATAAAAGAGTCGGTGAGAAGCCTTAGACTTAGACTGACTTTATTGTCATTTTGCATGCACAGGGTGTATACAGAACGAAATTTCGTTGCATACGGCTCAGGACAATGTTTTGAGCTTCCAATGTGAGGTTACTCCAGAATAAAATAAAATACAGTATAAAATATGAATATAAATCTAAATATAAAATATAAAGTGCAGGAATGACAGTAAAATAGAAGTTATTTAGCTCTGTACAAGTGCAAGGTATAAAGTGGAGACCAGATTTTGAGTGCAGTCCAGTTAAGAGTTCAGCAGTCTGATGGCAAGTGGGAAAAAGCTGTTTTGGAACCTGGTGGTCCTGCACCGGACGCTGCGGAACCTCTTTCCAGAGGGCAGCAGGGAGAACAGTCCATGGTGGGGGTGTGAGGGGTCACTGATGATGTTTCGGCCTCGGGACACGCAGCGCTGGGATGAAATGTCCTGAATGGAGGGAAGGGGGGCCCCGATGATCCTCTCTGCTGTCCGCACCACTCTCCTCACGTTCTTCCAGTCGGAGGCGCTGCAGCTTCCACACCACACAGAGAGGCAGCTGGTCAGAATGCTCTCTATGGTGCTTCTGTAGAACATCTTGAGGATGGGCGAGGGCAGGTGTGCTCTTCTCATCCTCCGCAGGAAATACAAACGTTTCTGTGCCCTCTTGACCAGAGACGTGGTGTTCACAGTCCAGGTGAGGTCGTTTGTGATGTGCACCCCCAGGAATTTGGTGCTGCTGACCACCTCCACAGCCGAGCTGTTGATGAGCAGTGGAGCGTGGTTGGGCCGGTTCTTCCTGAAGTCGACGATCATCTCCTTCGTCTTGTCAACGTTCAGGATCAGGAATGGATCAAGAATGTCTGTATTTCAAAGTTGTTATGAAACTGACAAGAATGTTTCCCGCACTTTTCAACAACCCTTGAGTGACTAAAATGCAGAGAAGAATTTGGCCTGTAATCAGTATGAGAAGAGTTGTGGTCGGCATTGACTTCTGGCTTCTCTCGTCCCTGCTCTACATCCGGTGGAAGGACACCTTCTGCATAAGCTGTCATAACCATAAATACATACATATTCCCAGCTGCATAGCAGGACAGCCTGAAAGCTTTTATTGCTCACTCAAGACAGGTCAGCAGTAAAAAGACTGAGTGAGGGGAGACTGACCTTTGAGACGCACTAAATACCTGAGGTTTCATTCCGAACAGGCTCATCTCCTCATCCAAGTAAGTGCAGTCTAGAAATTACGGCCACAGAGAGCGGACAGAGTTTTCAGCAGAGATGCAGCTATCAGTACGAATATACATCAAGCATAAAACAGCAAAGTCCTGATGTCATGGATGACCTTTAGAGGATCAGACCTGCCACTTTAGCTACCGATCAGTCCAGAAGGAAGCCCAGAAGCACTCTTACACTGATGTGTACCTTTCAGCTCTTCAAAGTACAAGGCTCACCTGTGCTTGCTTTGAAGCAAAACTCTTTAGCTTCACTTTCCAGTGGCATGCAGAGGCTCAATTTATTAGCAAAAAAGGCAAAAAAAAAAAAAAAAAAGATTTAAAAAGTTATGCACTTAGTGGGTTGAAAGAAACCTGAAACTACAGCATCATAATTTTTTTTTTTTCCATACAGTTGCTGCTTCCATGGGTAAAGTAATAAAGTTTGGGTCAAAATGGCTTTATGAATCAGTACAGTCAAGAACAAAACAACAAAATAATTTTTCTAATGTGTTAAGTACCATTTAAGAAATATATTAAACAGCTATTAAATAAAATGGTTAGTGCCAATTGACACTCGTTAAAAACATTTTACCTGCCAAACATGAAGTTTTTTTGTTTTGTTTTCTTTATTTCAGCTATTTGTCCTTGAAGGTTCCACAAGGTCCTCTTGGCATCATGCTTTTACTGATCTTTTTGGGCTCAGTCCACATATGTTCATGATCTTAATAATGGTCAAATCACTAAGATATATTGAAAACTTAATCTTAGAAAAGTTTCCCTCTGTCTACTTGAAAGTGTGAGTTAAATTTGCTGCAGTCATTCTACTGTCATTCTCTTTACTTCAAATTACTGTAAATATGTTACTAACAGTTTCACAGTAAGCAAATCAGTTAGTCGATTTGCCTACAGATAAAATTTTTTGCATTTAAATTAGACTAAATGTTAATATTGCTGCCATTATGTTTTTTAGTTGTTTTGTGGTGAAACACTCGATAGCAGACTTTGTCCCAGGAGTCTTTGTAATGCCAAAAATGGAGGGAATTTGTTGTGGGTTTATGCAGGGAGTTGACTGGATAAACCAACAAACATAAAAGGATAGAAAAAAGGATATTCCTTTAGGCATTCAGTGAGACACGACTTAAAAATGTATAAGGAACCTGAAAAGCTCTCATTTAATAAACTCCTTTATCAGACACTTAATAGGGAGGACTGAAACTGGCAAAAGCAGAAACACACACACATATACTGTGTATATGTATATATATATATATATATATATAGATATATGCATATATATCTATATATATATCTATATATATATAATATTAATGGCCCAGTAAATAAAACTTAAAATGCACCAATTAATATGAAAATCTACTTTCTCCAAACATGTGTCATTTAATTGATCGTCATCTTTATTTTTTTCAGTTTAGTTCCAACAAATTATACATTTAAGTTCATAACACACATTTGATTGAAAGTGAACATAATGCAAAAGTCGCCACGGAGTTTTTTGATGTTGGTGTAACACAATGACCGACAATAACAGAAATAGTGAAAGCAGAGTCCCCTCATTCATTCAATCATTCATTAATATTGAACAGGTGAGTCTGAACTTCTGCACCGTGCTGTTGGATTTTCAATCACTTAGCGCTAAAGAAAATCAGAAACTGAAATTCATATCTGCTACAAGTCCTGGTCTCGCTGATCGTAAAATATGTATTCAAGGACTTGCAGTCGGACACAGTTGAAAGTGAATGTACTTTCAACTGCTGCAGCGTTTGCTTTTAACACAGGTGGTCCACTTACTTTCAAACCAGTGCAGCAGTTTGCTCAGACAGCTCTGCAGCAACAGTAGCACCCTGCTTTGGGGAGCTTTCTGTGATGCTCCTAACAGATATGACTTAGCTCTGTTGTGTTGATGAGAGCCTACGGTATATCTACAAGTCTGCCAACATCCCATACCCTTTGGGAGGGGGATGAGGGAGTCGAGATGAAAAGAGGTGGAAATCAAAAGGACGGAGAAGTTTGCAACTCGGCTTCCATCTGAAAGTAGCTTGGGTTTGAGTGAGTGACTCAGTGGCTTTTGAGATGTGGATAGCTCCCCCCCAGAGAGGGAGAGGGGGATCAGAGGAGGGTGTAGATTTCCACCTTAAGCCGAGCTTGTTGACAGGCCAGTGCCTTGGCAGGCTCAGAACTGCACATTGTTTCATCCATAGTTAGGCCTAATCACAAAGATCCTGCCGGATGATTGCATTTTCTCACTTCCAAAAAGAAACAATGCCCATCTTATCTCCCTCGGTCCTTTATCTAAAACCCGTTTTCACTAAAGATCCTATTAAAGTTTCTATAGCAAACAAACTTGTCAAATACTAATTAATGGTTGATTGCGCAACCGTTTAATATAACAATCATAATGATGAGATATTCTGTTTCATTCAGATTCTCATCGGCCACAATGGCGATTAAAACTAGGAAGGAAAAAAAAAACAGAGCTGGTTAATTGGGAAAGTGATCTTGCACAGCATTCCGATGAATGATTAGCAGCCCTGGTAAAAATGTTTAAAAAGCCTTTTGTTAATGCAAGATTCCTTCATTGTCTTCACACTGAATAACAGCGATACAAACTTGTATTTCAGTACATTTATTGAGTAGAGATACATCTTTTTTAGCATCAATTTCAAAATCTTTTTTTGTGTCAAATTCTCCATAATTCCACCTTTTTACATTAAAATGTTTTAGGGCTTTTCAATTAGTAAATTGTGACTTTTGGCAGTCCCTTCCTGTAAATATGATGCAATCAGAGTCAAACTTCATTCAGAAAGGCCTCAGGCCAGGAGTCCAACTCAGGCCATTCTTATTCCAATACAACAGCGTTAACCACCGTGCCTCTGCAACCAAAACAATAAGGGTTATTAATTATTTTTGCGTGAATTTTAGATGGTCCCCAATAATGCAGACCTTGCCAGAAGGAACCTACAAATCTACACTCATCTGCACCTATTTATGTTTTGTGGAAGGCCGTAACAATTTTTATGAAGAATTTCTAATAGGATTCGTGAACAATGTGAAACATTTGGCCAAAAAATTATTTCCAAACCATAATATCTCCTTTTCCACTTGGAATACCAAAATTGCAGTGCACAGTTTACAATTTGGATAGTCATAGAAAATCCAATATAGAGAAAAGAGCGGTTGTTTCTTGTCCTAAATTAGTCTTATTAGTTATATGTGGTGTTTGAAAATAGCATTACACACTCTGTGAACCACGTGAACCGATAACATGCTACTAAGCATCAACTGTTTCTGCCTTTGCTCTACAGTCAAGAAATAACTGTAAGAAAATAGCTGCTCACCTAAACTACTTCCCTGGTTCACCTTTACACTGAAAAAGTTATAAATAAGGCAAAAATCTACTGAAGCTCTCCGTTAGAGACCTGCAGCAAAGAGTGGCATCTTAGCGTCACCAAGTCGCCATAACAACCATTTCTTTTGAACACGAAAGCATTTGACGTATCTTTACCAAAGGTGACAATAATTGAGAAGGAATCATAGTGTTGGATGCTTTATCCGAAAATCGTTAAGGGATTTGTGTTACATAATGATAGTTATAGTCAAATATATGAAGCATAAAATTATGTTCAAAGAGAAATTTTCATTTGCACCTTTCACTTCGCAACATTTGCTACTGAACTGCAATTTAAGATTACAACATCGAATCATCCACCCCCCTCCCGGCTCATCAGCATAAGCTATGTTTACCATACATGTCATTAGCTGTGACAGAAGTGAATTTGATTGCTGTTACAAGCTCTGAAGTAAGATCCTGTGTGCAATTTCTGAGTCTTTGCATCAGATAATTTTGATTGAGGGGACCTGCTGCCACAGAATACAACATGCCAAAATGTAAACCTTTGAACCAGCGCAAAATAGCTAACTGATCACCTTGTAAAAGCATGCATGCCCATGTCAATGTGAACACCCAGGCAGCTGACGTTAAAACATTCAACGGATATTAAACCAACTTTCTACTCCGGAAGATGTTCCTGAAATTCCCCAAACAGTGCACGTTGTTAAATGAAAAGAGAATAAAGTGGCGAGGTCTGGGAGCAGTTTGTAAAGTTTGCTGTAAGCAATCACTAAGTATGTAATTTTTTAATTTGAAGACAAATTCATAACCAGGTGCAAGATGTTTACTAAATGGATCAACTAATGAAACATCTGACCTGCACACATGCAGGGGGATTTTTTCTCCTGTATATATTTGGTTTTAATTGTTATTGTATTGCAGAGCAGAAGAAATTAGATGGAAAATTAAAGTGGCATTTCACCAAGAGAAACCAGTGATAAATAGACTTAATGTGGGGAAAACAAAAGATTTTTTTCTTGTACATATCACTTAAATTCACTTTTTTTTTTAATCACTTCTCCTTTAGGCCACTGCCCTGAAATGATGAATGGGAACTTTGCAGTGGATGAGAAATGGAAATTGCGAGACAGGAAAAATGAAACATAGCTCTGTTTTCATCGTATCGTGACTATTTTAATGAAATTGGCTTTATATCAGTCAAATCCCTTGATAATTAATTGCTCCATTTCTTATTTCATTTACTATTTTTGCAGCACATTTTCTCCATTCAGGTACAATTTCATTACCTGAATTTTATCAGTTAATCTCTGTCACCTTCACCTCACATGGTTGCCAAGCTGCTAGAGGGACTGAGAGCTGCCAGCAACCATTGGCCTTCTTACCAAAACAATATTTGAAAAGCAAACGCAATGGTGCGCTTCACGATTAAATCCCAAACATTTTCAGTGCAGTATTGGCTCCATGTGTACTGAACGTGACTTTAGGATCCAGATCTGTTTCCATCTTCCATCAAGTTAGCTTAAAGGGACACAAAGCATAATTTTGTCCCCGTCTACAGTGCCACAGATACTTACTAGAAAATACTTGAAATTTCAACTACTTAATTTTAATACCTTAGAGGAAATTATAAGTCAACTAAGCTCCAGTTCCTGCTGTCTGGATGTTTTACCCACAAATTTCTTTAAGAAAGTCCTGCCTGTTATTGCTGCTGATCTGATCCAAATAGTAAACTCATCGCTCTCATCAGGCGTTTTCCCCCAGGCTCTGAAAACAGCAGTAATCAAACCACTTATAAAAAAGAACAATCTGGACAAATCACTAATGCAGAATTACAGGCCGATCTCCAACCTCCCATTCATCAGCAAAGTTATTGAAAAAGCTGTGTGTAAACAATTAACTAGCTTCCTAACGATAACCAACCTCTTTGACTCCTTCCAGTCTGGTTTTCGTGCTCACCACAGCACAGAGACCGCCCTCGTAAAAGTGTTCAATGACATCCATATAAATACGGACTGTGGCAGAACCACAGTGCTGGTTCTGTTGGACCTCAGTGCAGCTTTTGACACTGTTGACCATGATATATTACTGAATCGACTGGAGAGTTGGGTCGGACTCTCCGGTCCAGTGCTTAACTGGTTTAAATCCTACATAAAGAACAGGGATTTCTTTGTTTCAATTGAAAACTTTTCATCAAAGAGGTCAAAGGTCACATGTGGGGTACCCCAAGGTTCAATCCTAGGACCCCTTTTATTCAATATTTATATGCTCCCACTAGCTCAGGTTATAACAGGAAATAATATTAGCTACCATAACTATGCAGATGACACACAGCTCTACATTACGATGTCACCAGGTGACCTTTGACCCCATCCAATCACTGAACAGATGCTTAGAACAGATAAATGTGTGGATGTGCCAAAACCTTCTCCAGTTGAACAGAAACAAAACTGAAGTTATTATTTTTGGACCTAATGAGGAACGATCTAGAGTCAATGCACAGCTTCAGTTATTACAACTGAA
Organism: Xiphophorus couchianus; assembly: GCF_001444195.1. Classification (NCBI taxonomy): domain Eukaryota; kingdom Metazoa; phylum Chordata; class Actinopteri; order Cyprinodontiformes; family Poeciliidae; genus Xiphophorus; species Xiphophorus couchianus. Next base: position 22,690,094 of record NC_040250.1, on the reverse strand, counting down.
AACCAGCAATCAGGCCCGAAACCTGGGAGTAGTGATGGACTCTGACCTGAACCTCCAGAGCCACATAAAGACAGTTACAAAGTCGGCCTTCTATCACCTGAAGAACACTTCCAGGATTAAAGGACTAATGTCTCAGCCAGATCTAGAGAAACTCATCCATGCGTTCATCTTCAGTCGTATTGATTACTGCAACAGCGTCTTCACAGGTCTGTCCAACAAATCAATCAAACAGCTGCAGCTGATCCAGAATGCTGCTGCTCGCGTTCTCACCAAAACCAGGAAGATAGAGCACATAACACCAGTTTTAAAGTCCCTCCACTGGCTCCCTGTAGCTCAAAGAATAGACTTTAAAATATTGCTGTTAGTTTATAAATCACTGAACGGCTTAGCACCACAATACATTAAAGATCTGCTGTTGTTGTATGAACCTTCCAGACCTCTCAGGTCTTCCGGTTCAGGTCTGCTCTGCATCCCCAGAACCAGAACCAAATGAGGAGAAGCAGCTTTCAGCATCTATGCACCACAAATTTGGAACAAACTTCCAGAAAACTGTAAAACAGCTGAAACACTGACTTCTTTTAAATCTCAACTAAAAACCCACCTGTTTAGAATTGTATTTGAAATGTAATCAATTACAAATTTATTGATGGAACTTGACTTAATGCTTTGTTTTGATTATTGATTCTATATTGCATTGTGTTTCTGTGTTTGTAATGATGTAAAGCACTTTGAAATGTCTTGCTGCTGAAATGTGCTATACAAATAAAATTTGATTGATTGATTGATTGATAGAAAATACTTTCTGCTTCAGTAGCTATTGTCAACCAACTGCAAATTGTTTTTGTTAAAACTTTCAAGTTTTTACAAAAGCAGGCAAATAAGATTTTTCATGTTGTATTTAATTGTGCTTGACAGTCAACGCCTTTAGGGTATGATCAATCAATCAAACAAACTGTGTTATGCAAAAGTTTTCATGCGCAACAATTCAAAGTTCTGAGTTGTAGAAAACCAACATTGCACCAAATCCGCTCCCTTAAAGCTGCAGTAAGTTAACATATTTAAAATATAGTTTTTAAATACGTTAAAAGTGTCACTATGTCGTGATAGCATAACATGAGACAAAGACACTGCTGCGTCAATAACAACCAATCAGAGCCAGAAGGAGGGTTTTAGCACCGTCAATCACTCTTGCGTACGCAACAGCGCACGACTTCCCCGTTGCTCTCTGCTGTCCTACAGCTGGTTCACCTCAACAGACATTGCCATGAATGCTCAGGCAAGTTAGCATAGCCACCGATTATGGCGGATAAACGGTTTTCCAGGATTGGTAAGTTTTTTTTTTCCTCCGCCATTAGCACATGTAGTACACAAGGATGATTGACACCCCTAAGACCTTCCTCTTGGTCCATTTCTCCAGACTGCAACAGTAGTCTGGAGAGCAGGTGGAGGAGATCAATCTCTTCACAGATTATCTGTCTGGTATTATACTGTCTTGCTACCCAGCAAAAGTTTTAACAGATATGTAAAAGTAGTGAGAAAGCAAGTGGGGATGACATGCAGTATGGGTGTCAAAGTCGGGAATCAAACTCTGGACATTTATTTCAGGGATTCAATTAACCATTTTGGATATTAGTTCAATCAACCCGGTTTGTACTTTGATCAATCCGCATCATGAATGGTTACGTCATATCGTGTTGCATCTCCAAGAAGTGAAGGTGGAAAAAGCGGAAAAGAAATGTTTTGAGCCATTTTTTTGTTTGTTCATGCGCGCTTTATGTGTCTATTTGCATTTGAAGATTCATGAAGGTGTGGAGGAATTTGTGTGCAAAGCCGTCTACAGGAGCACGGGCATGCAGCCTGTGAGGATTGCAGAGTAGGCCTAGAAGCAGGTAATTACTGCACTGTGGTGAAACATCATTATTCACTCATCTGCCCACTAGCACCATCTGTCCTGCTGAGCACCAACCTCATACACAATCAGTACCACACCAAGGACAACGCCACCCACGCGAACAATCTATCTCCTTGAGCATCGGCATATAGGACACCACTCATCACCTTACCTTTCCCCTCATCTTTCCTCCAACACGCTGTTTGTGGGCCCGGTACTCTGTCTTTCCCCCCAACCCCCTTTTATGAATGGTGCTTGTAGGTTATTCAGTTAAGCATTAAGTAATCCAGTTTGGGACTGTTATTGTAGGGTTTCATGTATGAGTCTGTCGTATGCAGACTCACCTCGTAGTGCACATTTGTTCATGTGAAACCAGTAGATAACCAGTGCTGCTCACTACCAGTTTATAGGTTACTGGCTGCAGGTCTGTGGTAACAATCGCATAGAAATTTGAAACCACATCTCAACAGTAAGGGCTGTCAGAACAAAGTGAAAACCCGAAGCGGGATTCTGACACTGCTGAGCGTCTGGTAATTTGCCATCTGCAATTAAAAAGCTCAGATGACTAGATCTTTTCTAATGATGTTCCTTATACTGAGTGTCCATTACTCTCCACTTGCTCTGCTTGGTTTAGTAAAAAAAAGAGGAACTTTAATAGCAATTTGCCGTAATGCGCCGTGCCGTAATTCTGACTCTGTCTGTTAGCTGCATCAGTGGCTTGGTGTAATTGCCGTTTTTACTCAGAGCTGATGGATTAGAACATAAAGTAACAAGAGAGGAACAATCATGTCAAAGAGATGGATGGATGGATGGACTCAGGAGTGAGTGAAGTAGTAGGGGCGCGCGCGCGCGTCTCGGTGTCGGTAGATGGGCTGGTAGACAGTTGGATAGATAAAAAGCAAGAAGCATCAAGCCGTAGATGTCTATTGCTTCTGGGAATTTATCCCATTTCCCAGCCCTATTCACCCTGTGTCATTCTGGTGCAGAGTGTGAGCAGACCTCCCCATCTACACACGCCCACGCACACAAAAGACAAGGCATTCTTAAACAGATTTCACCGTTTTCCAATTAATCAAGATGTTTCTCAATGCCATCTTTGTAAGATAGATGAAGAAAATTACATTTACAAAAAAAAAAAAAAAAGGATGGCTCATACAGGTATTTTGGTGTCTGGTCCATTTTGTCTCTCCAAAGCCTTGAACTATAAAGGCTAGTCTGCAGCTGAGCTTTTAAGTTGCCTTTCTGTCAAATAAATTTGATTACCAAGGCTTTCTTGCTTTGCTGCTTCCTCGAGGTCGCAAGTAAAAAAAAAAAAAAAAAGAAAAAGTTCCAACAAGATAAACAAAATGAAGTCATAAAATGTAATGCATTCAAGCATCAAGGTCTCACAGGCTGTAAAATTCAGTGTTTTGAAAAATGTGAGACAATCTATTTTTACTATAGGACAGTTATGTAGACAATAATCATTTTTCCTGTCATAGTTTATACAACCGATAACTGCGTGTAACTGCATATAACGGTACCCAGTTAAATAAGGTAAGACCATTAATTCTTATAACTGTGTGGCTGCACAGCTCTTTTCTTATCAAAGAGTGTGCCTTGCAAAAGTATCCTTACCCCTTAAAACTTAAAAAACAAAATAAAACTAAAAACCTTTGTATATTCACAACTACAAACATGATTTTGTCGTGTTTTGTCATATGCCAATACAAACTGACCCATATTTGTGAAATGGGAGGAAATATGTTTCCCTGAGTCGTTCTTTGTAGAACCACCTTTTGTCTTTTGGGCTGCCTTTCAAGTTTGTATTTCAAAAATATATAATTATGACCATTTTCCTGCACAAAATATAACTCAAGATGCCTGTAGACATCATTTTGAAGTTGTTTCAATACTTAGGTTTCGACTTTAATTGGGCCATTCTAACGCACAAATTGTAGTTTGGGGTCTACGTTTTGGGTTTTTGAAACCTCTGCTCATTATGATGCTGCCATCATCAGGCTTCACCATGGGAACGTAACATTTATGGATGGGCTAGGCAGCTAACTGTGGCTACAAAAGCAGCATCAGGAGATTGCTCTTTAAAAGAGCCCGAGTTGTGAATGAAAAACAGGAGGCAGTGCTTTTAGTTTTGGTATATATATATATATATATATATATATTCAGTGATTTGGATAAAAACAGACAATTGTAGCAGCACGAAGAGAGACATGATAATTGAAAATCATAAAGTCCATTGTCCTTTTTCTAGCTCACCATCTTCAGATCCAGATGAGGATCTGGTCCAAGAAAAAAAAAACAAACCTAAAAGGTCAGAAAAACCCAATCAGTGTTTTATCAAAAAACAAACTACAAACATACAAAGGGAATAAATGTTAAATTTAGGCAATTGGTTTATGCATATTAAATGCAAATGCAATTATTACATTTCTAATAATTTTGACAAGAGCAAACATTTCAATAATCAGGTTAAATTAACCATAATTTAAATAAAACAAAAACAGTATCAGTCATATTTCAAGCTAATCAATTTAAAGTTATCAATTTAGAGGGCACTTTCAAAACATCTATCAAGAAAAATAAAATTAATTCTCAAATACTCAAGCAGAGTGAGAGACAGAAAAATAAATACATAAATAAATATACTGCGCAAAATCAAACTTAAAATTGTAGCTACATTCTATTCTCATCGATTTCACCGTCATTTTAAACTTCACTGCCAGAACTCGCACAAAATCCTTGATGCACCAAACTAGTTACCTTTTCAAAGAGAGTGGGGCTCACTTAGCCACGATGAGCGGCGACAGAATCCCGGTGACGCTCCAGGTAAACAATTCTGGCAAAACAGCGCTCCAATGAGCAATCGAGCAGACTTTCATACCTAAAAGCAATACTGCTGTCAGATGACAAACCCAATAAGTAATCAAATCAGTAGATTCAAATATTTGGATCAATTTGAATGAAAGACGCCAACAGCAAGCCACAGTCACAGCGTGAACAGGTGAGGAAGTTCAAACTGCGCGCTGGAGGCGGGGCTTTAAATAAGTCAGCAGAGTTTGGGGCAACACAGGAAGTGGGCCCTCAAAAATAAAAGTCCCTGACTAATTGCGGGTTACATGAACCACCTTACATGGTGAAGCATGTTCAGAGTGACGTGTAGTGTTAGTTTTGTGTCACAAAGTGTTTTGCATGTAGACTAAAAAAAATCGCATTTTTGACACAACTCACAAGGGTGCAGTTTACGTCTTTGTTCTTCCTGCATCTTATTTTGTGGCGAAGTGCAAGCCACGACTCTGCATGACTTTCTTTCACAAATAGTTTTCCTCGTGCCACTCTTCCGAAAGGTCAGCCACAGTGAGCGCATGGGCTTGTCAGTCCAGGTTAATGGCCGGTTTTCTTCTGCGCAGTATTGTTTAGATGTTCAAGTGACGAGCATTAGTCAGTGAAATTATGAAAAGGCATTTCTGCTATACAATGGAATGTTACATATTAGTATATTGACATCCAGCAAAAATACATTAATTATGGTCATCCAACTGATTGAAAACCAGAATATTTTTTTAAATCTTTTTTTAGTGTCAGTATGAAAACTGGTTAAGCGACTTTTTATACAGTCCATGTAATTATCTGGTTATAGCCTTAAGATTTTTACTCATAACCTATTTTTAATATCCTTCCAATTTTTTTTATTTTGTACTTGGTGTAAAGATGCAAAATGTGAAAATTCAGTCTAAATATTTTAACAAGACACTTCAAATGTTTGTTTGCTTCTTCTTTTTTGCACTACACAGTTGGATGTAATCAAAGCGCAGATCTTCCTGCGTCAACTGAATTAACTATCTGCAGGTTATCTGGACTAAATATAGACTAAAACCCAACAAGTCAAAGCCCACTTTGTCCCAATGCACAGAGACGATTAATGCCGTTTTAAAATCTATGGCTTGGTAAATAAATAAGAAGGCCAGGGTGAATTAAAACTCTGATGCAATTACACCACCACTTCCAGTTAACCCTTGGGCAATTACCAAGCTGTCAGCTGGGATGGATAGAAGTACATATAGTAGCACGGGAAAGTGTGCCTCGTGACTTTGTGCGTGAGTGTTTATGCAGGCCGTGCGTGCGCCCAGCTGGCTATATAACAACCCACTGCTGATGCAAACTCAATATGCTTAATTATTCTGCACAGAGACGCTATCAGCATACCAAGAAGAATCAGCAGGGTGCCACATGAGCCGAGTGCTCTTTGGAAAGAGGTCAGAGGTGGAGTTTGAGCAGTGACGCAACGGGGATTAAAAATTCTTATAGCTACCATATAGAGACAAAGCTTGAAAAATGGGGGCGGGTGGGTGTGCCTTGAAATGTCAATAAAAAGACTGAACCGAGTACTGAAAGAGATGACCATAAAAGCAGAATGAGTTAGAATCATAGAATAACGCTGATGCTCCAGCAAAAGTGGTCCGTAATACATCAAAGGCTGCAGCTATTTGGCCAGATAAGGTAGGAGAATGATTGGGCAAAAAAAAAAGTAAAATAAAGAGAGACAAAAACAAGGTCTTGGCTTGGTTTCAGACATCCTGAACAGTTTCTCTGTTCATATGTGCGTGTGTGTGTGCGTGTGCGCGCCCACACACGCTCATCCATCCCCGGGGCCTCGCTTTAAGGAGCCATTAAAAGCCAAATACAAGCCGGAGTGACCTCCTTGCACTCCTAACGATTTTTGATGCCAGTGGAAAAAAGCAAAACATATCATACCTCCTCACAGCCATATTGCTATCATAGCACTTTAATGAAAAAGAATGCATGCTACTGTCCCAGAGGTCCCAGACAGATAGAAAGGTTACAGTCTGGAGTTTAGGGAGAATTAGAGGGAAAGAAAGGCTTACAGCGTACGGATGATAACACAGGACAATATTAGCTTCCTCGGGGAAGTCTTTGACAATATTTGACCTCCTCTGGCCAATGTCTAACACTGTCCACCCTGATGTCAAATCCCATTCAACACACGTGCACACAGAGTGTATGTACACAACCTCATATGCGATCGATGTTGATTATAACCATGTGGGCTGCAGCGAATCAATCCTGACTCTCGTGAAAGCATGAGCCATTTGTAAAATTCTCCCTCGACGAATATTAAAAAGCATGTCCGCCTTTGTAATGAGCATTTAGACGCGCGGAGGTGCACACACACACACACATCCCCTGAACTTGGTCTCACATCCAATCAAAGCCAAGCTAATTACTGTGTTTCAGTGGTGTTATTCCAGCATGCAAGTAGCTTGCCTGTTGATGGCGTTAAATTACTGCTTTAATTACTGATGCTAATGTTTTCGATGCTATTAAACATATATGCAAAGTAGAATCTGGAGATATTCAGTCCTTATCTTCATGGATCCCCAGGGGGCAGGGGGGCGGAGGGAGAGTGGTGAGGAAGCAGAGAACCGAGGAAGTGCCGTCGCTGCAGTTCCACCCGTTGTAAAACACCAGTAAAAGTAACCAGATGCATACTTTTACTGCTATGGGAAATAAATGAGCAAGCTTTGTGTGTGTGCAAATTTAGGTCACCCCCCCACTCACACCCCTACATACATACATACATATATATATATATAGTTTTTGTTATTTTAGCAGATCTCTAAAATATTTTCACTCACGTGATCTCAGTCTTTGGGTGCAGACACTCTTTAATTTTATGATCCAAACGGGAGGGATTAAGAGGTAAAACTGATTATTATGTACAGTGCCTTGCAAACGTAAAATGCCTCTGCCACATTTTGTAAAGTTAGAGTCACGTACTTAATGAGGCTCACCAAGGTAAGGTTGCACAAGAACATAAAGGAAATGAAAACCAAATGAATGAAGTTAAAACAGAAATTTAGTTTTTACCTGCAATTTGTTTTGTTCTTGTTTCTTAAAGACATTTTGTTATCCATCCTAAGGGGTTCCCATGGACTGAGAGTAACATTAGTTGTTTGGAGGTAACACAAGAATGACAGGCTGGTGGTAGCTTTGGCTTCAAAGCACATTTGCAGAACATTCTAATAAAACAGGGAACAAACAATATTTTTCTAAAAACAGTTTTTTTTTTTTTTGTTTTTTTTTGCATTTCAAAGAATGGACTGTATTGAACTGACTAGAGTTTTGGTAATTTTATCAATTAGTAGAATCATTTTACAACAATAAAACCATTTGAAAATGAGCAAAACTGCATTGAGTCGACATTTCATAGTAAGAACATCTCTATATCACGTTGCGTTGTCAGGATCTGTGTTTTTCTGTGTTTATTTAGAGTTTTCTGTGTCCTTGAGTCTCTTCGTTGTCCTGTCCTCCCCTTGATTGTTCCCAGGTGTGTCTCGTTTCTGTGATTACCCTCCCATGTATTTAACTCCACCTGTGTTCCTTGTTCCTCGTCGGGTCCTTGTCGTTGTCAATGTCTTGTTGATGCGTCTCTGTCCGAGCTGCCTGTGTTTTCGCCATTAAAATCATCATTATTCATCTTACCTGGGTCCGCTGCGTCTGCCTCACCACCCTTCACCACACCGTTTCATGACATGCGTTGGTTTTACTTGGATACTGCGAGAGCTCCAAGGACGGGCCCTATATATTTATACACTGCTCATAAAAATAAAGGGAACACTCAAATAACACATCCTAGATCTGAATGAAAGAAATATTCTCATTGAATACTTTGTTCTGTACAAAGTTGAATGTGCCGACAACAAAATCACACAAAAATCATCAATGGAAATCAAATTTATTAACCAATGGAGGCCTGGATTTGGAGCCACACACAAAATTAAAGTGAAATAACACTACATGCTGCTCCAACTTTAATGTAATGTCCTTAAAACAAGTCAAAATAAGGCTCAGTATTGTGTGTGGCCTCCACGTGCCTGTATGACCTCCCTACAACGCCTGGGCATGCTCCTGATGAGGTGGCGGATGGTCTCCTGAGGGATCTCCTCCCAGACCTGGACTAAAGCATCCGCCAACTCCTGGACAGTCTGTGGTGCAACGTGACGTTGGTGGATGGAGCGAGACATGATGTCCCAGATGTGCTCAATCGGATTCAGGTCTGGGGAACGGGCTGGCCAGTCCATAGCTTCAATGCCTTCATCTTGCAGGAACTGCTGACACACTCCAGCCACATGAGGTCTAGCATTGTCCTGCATTAGGAGGAACCCAGGGCCAACCGCACCAGCATATGGTCTCACAAGGGGTCTGAGGATCTCATCTCGGTACCTAATGGCAGTCAGGCTACCTCTGGTGAGCACATGGAAGGCTGTGCGGCCCTCCAAAGAAATGCCGCCCCACACCATTACTGACCCACTGCCAAACCGGTCATGCTGAAGGATGTTGCAGGCAGCAGACCGCTCTCCACGGTGTCTCCAGACTCTGTCATGTCTGTCACATGTGCTCAGTGTGAACCTGCTTTCATCTGTGAAGAGCACAAGGCGCCAGTGGTGAATTTGCCAATCCTGGTGTTCTCTGGCAAATGCCAAGCGTCCTGCACGGTGTTGGGCTGTGAGCACAACCCCCATCTGTGGACGTCGGGCCCTCATACCATCCTCATGGAGTCGGTTTCTAACCGTTTGTGCAGACACATGCACATTTGTGGTCTGCTGGAGGTCATTTTGCAGGGCTCTGGCAGTGTTCCTCCTGTTCCTTCTTGCACAATGGCGGAGGTAGCGGTCCTGCTGCTGGGTTGTTGCCCTCCTACAGCCTCCTCCACGTGTCCTGGTGTACTGGCCTGTCTCCTGGTAGCGCCTCCAGCCTCTGGACACTACCCTGACAGACACAGCAAACCTTCTTGCCACAGCTCGCATTGATGTGGCATCCTGGATGAGCTGCACTACCTGAGCCACTTGTGTGGGTTGTGGAGTCCGTCTCATGCTACCACGAGTATGAAAGCACCACCAACATTCAAAACTGACCAAAACATCAGCCAGACAGCATAGGTACTGAGAAGTGGTCTGTGGTCCCAACTGCAGAACCACTCCTTTATTGAGTGTGTCTTGCTAATTGCCAATAATTTCCACCTGTTGTCTATTCCATTTGCACAACAGCAGGTGAAATTGATTGTCAATCAGTGTTGCTTCCTAAGTGGACAGTTTGATTTCACAGAAGTTTGATTTACTTGGAGTTATATTGTGTTGTTTAAGTGTTCCCTTTATTTTTTTGAGCAGTGTATATATATATATATATATATATGTATATATATATATATATATATATATATATATAACCCCAAGCATGCAAGTTGTATTTCAATGCTCCTTCTGCCCAGCCAATGGACTCCTGTGGACAACATACAGGTGTGTCTGCATGTTAGCTGTTGCGAATATCTGTCTTGGCATTTGAGGCATGTTGAAAGCTACAGGCAGCTGGATTTGCACCTTCACAGATTTTTCTTCACATCAATATTGACTAAGTCAGCTTGACACCATTTTGTTGTTGCGCTGCTTTTTAAAGTTGCAAACATAAAAATTCTGCTCTTTAGTTCAGATTTTTAAAAACACCGTATGCATTTGTTTGCGCAACACTGAAAGGGCAGTACCAAGTAACTTCCTTAGGAGAAAATCGACCTAATATTTTGCATTAACGGCAAACATTTCCCAAGGTGATGCCGCTCAGTAAAATCTCAAGATGTTTACTCACACTTAATTTTACAGAAAATATTTCAAAGCCTCCTGAAGACCCCTTTTATTCAAAGTTGGGAAAATAACAGAAAGCAAATGTGGCAGGGGGGTGAAATGGAGTATAATTGTGATTACACGATACATTTCACAGCTGTGAAAGAAAACCTGCAGGGGCAGAAAAAAAAATGACAGATATAAAGTAAGAATACCCAAACATAATTACAGGAGCTCTACCATTACAGTAAATGCTAATCAGAGTCTTAACTTGTCTTGGCCGCAGGTTTCCCATGGTGATACTTTGGCTGAATCAATAACTCAGGGATTCAATTACTGTCCCCCACTGTTCACTGAATTCCTCCACTTCTGTATTTTCCTGCACCTCTGCATAAGAAATTAGATAATTAATTTATCAGGGTGACATTGGAAGCTCTGCGAGAGCTCCAAGGACGGGCCCTAAGTACAATGACAAACTTAAGAGAGACGCATACAATCTTCAGTCCTCTGAATATCTTGACACGTCGTTTACAACACGTCCTTTGCTAATTGCCTCCCTTTAAAACAAACAGGATTAAACAAAAACAACAAGCTGACATTGTCTAATTTTAGATGGAAAATTGAAAACATATGGCAACAACTGGGTGCTGTGCACTGCCATCATTCACAATGACTCCATCTAAATTCTGTTCACACTGATTCAAACTGAATCTAGCTTATTGTTCACCACTTAGGACATCTGATCTAAAGTTACACTGCCACAAGAAGTGATTCACTTTCCTTATTCATTTGTCCAAATTTTTCACAATTGGTTAAATGCTCATAGCTGAAGTCGCTGATCAATTAGCAATTTATTTGAATTTGGATAATAGTTGCGATCTGGTGCTGGATCTTATTTTCTTTATATATATATATATATATATATATATACAGTATATATATTTTATATTGGACAACCGTTTTTATTTTTGTGGGACTCTGTGCACATCTTGGACCACTACGTCATTGATTTGCAACATTTCCAGTTTCCTGAAACTTGCAAATAAGTTTTGCCACGGTGTCGTGTGTGATGATCGTTCCATGTTTTCTGTTAAAGTTTTGTGCGACCTTGTGACTGCTTCCCGATCCAGCCATCAGTATAATTTCAATTTTTTGCTCTTTTATCAAACGCATCTTCTTGGGTGTCTGAAATATAAAAGAAATATACATTTTACATTTTTACTACAGCCATCTCTGCAAACAACAATATTGTCAGGAAGCAAAGCAAGTTTTAAGCTCGGATTTAAAATGTATGACAGACAGACAGACAGACCACTAAGTGACTACAAAGTACTAGACTCATTGTGAATTATGTTTTATTTCTTCTTATATATACAAATACTTATAGCTTTCCTCCAGTAGACTTAATTGTTATAGGGCTTTCATTTACTACTAATTCAGATGAGTTGTTTCTGGACCCTGAAAGAGTTTAAGTGTCTTCCCCGACTTCTACCATCCTAAAATTAAGACACCACTCTCAAAGCGATGTAGTGACTCCAGAAAATACTATTTTATGAATTGTTAAACTTCCATTATGAGTTTGGATGGCAACTATTTGCTAAGACGCAAAGAATGAAGATTGGAGGTGGTGCACCGCCAGTAACTTTCCCTCCGCAAAGTATTTACTGAGAAAGAACCATGTCGAGCATCGCAGTGCAAATGTAAAAATCATTTGCCTAAAATGCAATAATAGTTTAGCTTTTCACATCCCCTCAGACTGTCGTGATGTTTTTGAGATTGGAGATGTGAAAACAGAATCCCACTTTGGTTTCGGCCCCTCTTGGAAGAGCCAACAGGGCTTTATATGCACACCAGGAAAGTTATCTACTGTAGTTAAGATATTAAACATTTATAGACTTTTAACAGAAACTCCATCCAAAAAAAAAATCTAATTTATCCATTTCACATTGCAGCAGAAGCATTTGGATTATTATCTATTTAGTCGTTGTGGACGGTCTGCCTCACGAGTGGAACAACACAAACTTGTGAACTCGCTGTCAAAGACATGCCCAGCGTTCTCAGTTTTGACATGTTAAAAAATTCCTTCTAAAAGTAAAAAAAAAAATCAGGATTCCTTATCTCAAATGTGGGTCTAAGTCAATAATTATAAATCTATTTAAGACTAGTTTTTATTCCTCTCAGTGCTGGGAGACTGCAGGCGAGCACACACTTAGAAAGCCTCCTAAAATCCTCAATCATCCTCCTCATAACCTCCCTGAGCCTTCGCCGTTTCTTCTGTGTCCAAAGGGTGGGCTCCTCAGACTGCTGTCGTGTGTTGATTCTCAATTGAAAATGTAGTTTCATTTTCTGTAACATGTCTCCACCTCGCACCGTGTATACACTAACAATAACACTGGCGGCGATGTGCTCTGGGAGGCAGGGGAGATAATAGAATTCCACTCTGCGCGCGTATCCGTTGTAGGGCTACTTCAGATCCAACAAAGAAAATTATGCTGACAGAAAGAAAATCTCTTTTGTGTCGGACTGGCACAAAGTTTGTTTCCACATCGCAATGGGAATTGCTGAGTTCATGGAAAAGAAAAAAAAGGGAAAAAAAAGATGCCTCTCTGCCGAAACCGTGCATCGCCAGCATCTTACTGTACCTGTCTCCATCTATTTCTTGTTTTCCAAACAATGTTCTTAGATTCGCTGCTGCACCCTCCAGGGGATTCCAGTCCAGTCTGGTCCTGTTTTTGTCTTGCATGGCTTGGTAAGGGGGCCGTACTCTGCACAGCTTGGCGAAGGGGGTGGAGGTTGGGGTTGTGTTTGTAGAGAGTGGAGAAGAGTTTACCACATGAGCAGAAATTTCTGTTCCTGCCCTCATCCTCTTTTCACCTGCAAACACTTCTGCAGATGAAACTTTTTGACACTGCGAGATGATTTAAAGTGTTGGTGCTTCATCTTATATCACTGCACCTGCAGAATTTGTTACTTCTGCTTCCTTTATTGGGTTTTAGCTGTGTCACTGCCCCCTCTGCCCACTCCATCAATTACCCCCTAGGAATAATGAAATTGGATTGCACTGTGATATTACATTACATCCGAGTATTGTTTCATGTCATGTCATTAAATGATTGGTGATCCGCCGCAGTCCTCGGTTAACCACTTATGAGTGCATGCAGACCCACGACTGCCGGCCCAGCTGAGACTGGCGAGGTGGGGTGGTTGAAGGGGGGGGGGATCAGTGGAAAAAAAATAAATGGGAGAAGAAAAGAAACAACTTTACGCCAGAGCTACATGATCGGAATATTTCTGTCCTTCACAGTTTCTCGCTGCGTCTGTGAGATTGGTTTCTCGTGGATCTATTTGCATTTGTGAGATGTAAAGGTTCTCATTTCGTCCGGGGACTTTCTTCTCGCAGTGCTGCACCAGCCTTCACTGAATCCCAAGTCAATCAATGCTCTAAGTAGATATATATATATATATTGCGGTGGATCAAGTTTGTGTGTCGAATGTGGGGGTATTAGGTGATTTTGCGAGGAACAAATTAGTGAGAAAAGCAATCATCGAAGCGAGGTTTCGGCACATCTATCTGTTTTTAAATTCCCAGCTGGCTCACGTTAGCTACCAGCAGCAAACCTCTGCTTGTGTTTGTGCTACATTTTTCTTTTTTTTTTTTTGACATTCAACTTTTATTTTCGGATGCTATTCACTTGAGCTGGGTTTTCATAGAAAACAATCTCAGGAGAGGTCTATAACAGCCCATAATAAAACAGCACATGACTTGGAAAACTGTAAAGATTTGATTATGTGGTGCAAAAACTAACAAACAAACAAAAACTCAAGACAGGAAAGACAAAATGAAGGCAGGCTTTGATAAGCATGGTCTTCAGGATTTTCCACTCTGCTTATCAGTAGTTTCAGCATCTGGAAAAAGTATTGATAGCCCTTGAACTTCACATCTTCTAGCAATGACAAACCTCCTTACATGTCTATTTGTTAAACCAATGCAATGTTATTCATAACTTGGGAACAAGACAAAGATTTTTCTTTTTCTGAATAAATAAACGTCCCAAAGGAGTGTCATGCATTTGTATACAGAACCTCTGAGTCAAGTTTTTGCAAACCACCTTTTGCTGAAATCAAAAATCAAAGAAATAGAAAGAAAATCTATTAGGACTAATAAAATTGTAAAAAAAAAAAACCAAAACATATATATATATATATATATATATATATATATAAAAATTTAAAAAGTAACTCCATATTTTATTGATCTTATAGGGACTTAAACTCTAACCAGACACCTAAACAAAATTAATGTACAATTTGCAGTATTTATTGGGTTTATTCTCTTTGGATATTTATTCCATTGTACATTCGCTCTGTTTGGGAAGCTGCTCTTATTTAAAGGCTTTAAAAAGCTTAAGGGAATAAAACAAATCTATTAAGTTCTTTACTGGAGTTCAGGTGAGTGTGACTCACAAATGAAAAATATTTAATCAAATATTTCAGTACTTATTTGTGACTGTTTGAAAACGAAAAAGAGCAGCATTTTAAGACACCTACGATGAAAATGAGCATTTGCATAAAATTTGACATTGAAGACTGAACTCTCTGTGACTTCACCCTGAGGACGGCGTGGTTTGGGTGCTGTACACTGATTGTTCGCTGCTGCTCACTAAGAAAGGCCTTGAAAGCAGAGCTGCGTTTATTCTAAGATTAAAATCAAATCAGCTGCTCTATATTTACTAATTAGGTGAGTTCTAATGGTAATAGCTGCACTCTTTTCTCCTGGATCCTTTAATAAGGGGCAGTTAATGCAGATGCAGGCCACACTGTGAAAAACAATGAGTCATTTTCCTTCTGCTTAACAGTTATGGTAAATAATTAGTTAGCAATTCATCATTTGTGTTTAAGAAAAACAACAACAAAAAAACATATTTATTACTCATTTTACTCAGCATCTTCATGGCTGCACCATGAGCTATGCTGCTCAGTGGACTACCACGGATAAAGTCCTCGCTCCCAGTTAGGAATTATGAAAGCAGCCTTAACTAATCATTTCTGGTAACCCCACGTAAATGTCACCAGAGAACGGCTGTCTTTTAGTGGCAGCTGGATCCATATTGGGGTTAAATGTCAAGAAACATACAACCGCGCCTGTGCACACGCGCCAAGAGTGGGTGTGCTTTGTAAGACAGTGACCTCCTGCATCCCGGAGCTGAAAGTGCCCCTTCAGCAGAACCCCAAGAATGCCACGAGAAGCCGAGTCTGCAGAAAGCTCATGGCTTCCACACACGTTCTGGCTCAAGATTTAGAGCACTAAATTATACCACACACACACACACACACACACACACTCACGCGCAAACAAGTCTGCCTCCACGGAGACTCATGAGACACACACACACACACACTGGAGTAGGGGGGGCTGGGTTATGTGTTTTCTCAGCAACATTTATCTCTGCTTATTTCAGGTGATAAAGCCCCGCCCCGATATAACTCAAGAGGGGCAGGCTGGATGAGAGCATGTAAATGTAACCATGAAAAGGAAAAGTGGGCTCCTGCAGAATTTCAACTGCCCCCAGAAGAATCGAAGCACTCGTCTGCAAGGAGATATATAGCAAGAGCTTCCCTACGTCTGCCTCTGCCAGCTTGGTTATGCAAATGAAATGCAAATGGGAAATAGTTACAGGAGGCCCTTTAAAAGAGGGAGCGCTAAATGAGCATGAAACTGCTGCTGACTCGTTGTTTTGACTTTGATCATACTTAAACGGAGACCCGTTTGCCGTTAATGCCGACTAATCAGGATTTTTTTTTTGATTGTTTGTTTTTTTCCGTTAGCATAACAGCCAGGGTGCAAACTGTGCTGTTCATCAAGTTTGCCGGAAGGTTTTTCAGGACGGTGTGCTTGTATCCAGCAGCATATGTCACCTTGTCAGCCGGAAAATGTAAAATCATGCAGCCAATGAGCTCATAAAAATCCAGCTCCCACAGGTGTTCCGTAAAGTTGTTGTTGCAAAGGCTGAGTGTTTTATATTAGTTGGTAACCCTCCATCAAGATGCTAACAGCCCTACTGAGGTACTGCAAGGACAAGGAGGTCGCACATTGAGCCAATAAACATCGTCTTTTTCTTCTTTTTTTTTCGTTTTCATTCTTTTTGCAGGTGAATGCGCAAATAAAATCTGCTCGGCCGCAAAGATTTTGTGATTTCATGAGGTCGTGACCTGTGTGTTTATGCCTTTAATGCCACCCCTGACTGGTTATAGGCTTTTTATTTTTAAGCCACCCAATTATGTGGGCAGATTATGAGACGATTTGTTAATGCATATGCCTTTCTGTGACCTCCGGCTGTAAGATTTACTGAATCAACTACTTAGTCACATGAGGACACAGCCCAATAAAGCTGATCAGGCGCGTTTAATGCGCGCAACATCAATAGGTTTCAATTGCGAATTCTCACCGTTTTAAAATCACTTAAGTATTCTGTCTGTCAACATTACGTTGGAAATATTGGGGGGGGGATAACAATTTAACAACCAGGAACCGGCTCAGTCATGTTTTTAGTGATTAAATTACATCATTAGCTTTATCACAATTGTCTGTCAAAGTTGCTTAAAGTGTAGGTTTGGAAACAGTCACGTTGTTTATCTGCTGTGCTTCACATCTGTGAAAACGGAGCGATGTTGTGCTTTGAGAAGGACGGGTCAGAAGGTTCTGTCAAAAGGTTAGAAGCAGTTATTATCTTACCCACAGAAGATAACCTTCTTTGAGACGGTGTTTTGTATACACGCAGATTAGCTTGTCCTCGAGGTTCCATCAAACTGCAGGGCGAGAAGGACCATACACCAAACTATTTAACCGTGTCTGTCTTGTCTGTTGACTTCAGGAAGCATTCCTGATTATTTTTGCATACACTGAATTTGAAGAAGTTTGCTTCAAACCAATAGTTGGTAAATGTTTCTTTCCGTCTGCTTTTTGTGACAAAACTCTGTACTGTTAACAGTGAGAAAGGCGCTTAGAGCAGTTAAAAGATTGTGCTCAAGCAGGAGTAGCATTATTTCATTGTATTTTACTCAGGCAGAAGAAAAAGAGCGGCAGCGTAAAACTGCTCCTAGAAGTATCTTTCTTTTTTTTTTTTAAGTCGCACAAGTGAACCAAACTCAGTAAATGTTAACTAATTACTGCCCACATCTGGAACAGCACAGTGGTTTTGGCTTGAAGAAGTTTGAGAAGCGTTGAGCTACAACAAATAAAATACTACTAACTATGACTCCATTTGTCTTTGTAAAAACTGTGGTACACAAGTTGATCACCAGGTAAACCATACCGCCACAAATAGTTGTTTTTTTTCATTATTATTTTTGAAATGTCACAAAATTAGCATGTACAAATGTCGCAGCCTTCTGATGCCATGCATAAACCATGCATCTGTACCTCAGCTATAGATTCGACCCAAATGCAAGTTAAACACCAGTGACCAACGGATAGCATGACTTTATCTCACAGAATGAGGTTTAGAGGCTGTAATTAATTAGATGTGAAATCAATCCCTTGCTGGATGTTGGATAAAAATGACTTGACCAGTTGAGGACTGTCTTGGAGCATTAAAGCACTCTCATAACCCAACAGGACACTTTACCCCAGCTTCTGACCCATACCCTCTTCCCAAATTATATCTTTGAGGACACATTCCCCACACCTAGCAGAGACCTAAAAATATCTGTATCTTTACTTTGGGATATGTAACATTAGGACATTCAATTGCCTAACCGTCATGTTTTGTTTCTCTTTATTTTGACACAAAAGTGACACCCTACTCGCCTGTGAATGAAAATTTGCTTACACAGCGGGGGGATCAATCTCCTGTGGAAAATTGCCTCATACTGTTTCATTCATTTGTCAGGCTAATTGTCCAACAAGACAGCCAAAATCGTAATGGATTAAAGATTTGTGTCCTGGTGCTATGACTATAACTATAAGTAGCGGTGTAGCCTAAAATCGCTGTCAAAATCTTAAAGCTTCTTTGCAAAGTAGTGTTTTATGTGCTTTCCATTTTTGTTGTTGTGTTTTTTTTTACATTTGAGATCAAAAAGGGGGGGGACATATTTGCTGCTTGAGAGGAACAGTTATTAAGCTTAATAACATTTAATGCAGTCTGAAGACAAATGGGCCTGACACCTTTCTATTCAGAAAATAAGAACTTTCTTTTGATTTCAAAAATGCCCATTGTACTGTAAAAACTTGTGGCAATTTGAATCTCTCAAAAAAACATCTAAGTGCCAAAATGACATGTTTTGTTTCCCTCGGCTGACGAGCCCTCCATCCAAGAGCTGCCATCTGCATTGTCTGACAATACGCAGCATGCAGACATATGCATGTGTACAAACACTCGCGCACACAAATTGCATTCAGAAAATTACATCACTTCCCCGCCGTTGTCTGAAAATTACATCTGTCCCCCACTGTTGCACCAATCACTCCATGGGTCTCCTTTATTTCCTTGCTTTTACCCCTACCCCTCTCTCTCTCTCTCTCTCGCTCTCTCTCTTTCTGGTCCTGCCTCACTATTTTAAGCTTTACCTTCCACTTTCACGTGGCCCTAAATTGCCGGGGCCTGGATTGTCCCTATGAGCAGCGTGGGGTTGGACGGGGCCAGCAGGAGATGTGTGTGAATGCACCAGTTACTGCGTTATCACCAACTCTTTTCATTTTCCTCTCCGAGTGATGCTGTCAGGAGCCAAACAAGATATCACTCTGAGCCACCGCTCCCTCCCTCCTGTCAGGAAGTTTGCTAAGAAAATGGAATAAAAGGATGAAAACAAAAGTAAACAAAATGCTTGTTTCCCAGACTCCGGGACCACTAGCGCAAACAGCCAATCCCGTGATTCTCTTTGTTCCCTAATCCCATCAGCCACCGGAGCCTGGCATGGCTCTCTGGGTGAAGATAATGGCACCACGCTGTGTGTCTTGATGAAGTTCAGGACCTTATTAAACACAATTTCCCTGCCTGATCCAGCAATTATATTCAATTTTGCAAGTGTAGACGGACAACACCAACAATACCCCTTTGCAAACTTTCGGAAAATTTAATAATCTGCCTTTTTGTTTCAAGATAACTTTTGAATAAAGCAATAAACTACTTTCAATAAGGCGTAGCACTTATTTATTGCTTTAATAAATTGCAAAGCAAAGATCATTGATCAGTGACCTTTACAGTGAAGAAGTGTTTAATCCCCTGTGTCATGTTGTAATAGGGGCCCCCTCAAAACAAAAAAGGGAACTTACATAAAAGGCACCACGGTCTTGCCCTTTAATAAGTCTAACAACAGTAAATCTAAAACCAAGCACAGTGCTACGAGGTGACTCTTTTTCAGTTACTGAGCCTGCAATCTTTCTTTGGTCTCATCTGTTGTGGGGGGAAACGGGATAATAAAAATACATGATTTAAGCCGAGTGTCACAACAATCAAGGTCGCGAAGACTCTGGGCTCGTAACAGCTGCTGTTCGGCATTAGGGTGCCTAAATGAGGTCATAATGATTTACTAGCAAGTTCACAAAGGAACTTTGGGCTTTCGAGGCGATGGGGGCAGAATAACATTTTGAGGCAGGACAAGGAATTTAGATGACCCGAAGATAATCCCTGAGTTTTTTCGTTTGGTCTCATAAACCTTCAAGGTTGTGCGATTATTTTTTCAGCATCTTTCCATAGAAAGACCCAGCAAGGAGCAGCTCTTAGCTGGTCAAACAGGACTTTTTTTTTTACACGTTTGACAGCCACTAAGAGGTTACAAAAACATACAATTTGTAGTGATACGAATGGTCCTTAAGTGGAGAACTTCAATGCGCCAAATCAGAATTACTATCATTTGTTTGGCATGTCCGGGGTACTTGTAATAACCGCACATTCGCAAACATAACTTCATAAAGCATTCACCATCTGGAATTTTTCCAATTTGAAACTTTCATTTCCTGCCCCATTCCTGGTCGCAAACTGGTTCCTGCCAGATGAAGGCCCTAGCTAAAATTCATAGCCTGTGACAGACCACTACTCCCACAACCATTGCATGGCTGTGCTTCATTGCCATAAAAAAAAAAACATAGTTTATGATCCTTAAACCTTAGAATGTTAGATTGTTTGCCCCTATATCGACAAAAGCTGCAGAACACTCAACAATAATCAAGACCATTTCTGCAAGTAGGAAGCTTGTCAAACTAGGGCAGAATTTTCTGAGAAGGCTTATATAACTATAAAAAATATCCAAAAAAAAATACTTGTGGAATCATGCTATGTCATACCTAGACATAGGCATAGGCTTCTAAAGTGTTTTTGAGTGGTGAGACCTATGGCGCATTTTTAACACTATAGATAAACTGAAATGTCATCGAAGCTGCATTTCTCCGAAGGCAAAGACGTTAAGTGATCTTTATGAAAGGCTTGACACAGTTGATACATTGCATCAGATACAGATATATTGCCACAATACTTTGATCCTGCTGTCCAGCACTGGACACCACATCACAAGGAGAAAAGGTTTTAGGCTTCATACCAACTCCAACCAGATTTATTCCAGATTCACTAAATGAAGTGGTTGTCTTAAAAGCGCATGGCCTTGAAGTCATTTTTCTAAAACGTCAAACAGGCACTACAGATACCTGCAGGAGAGGAGTTTGACATTCTGTCAAAGCAAAGAGGGAAACCTCTGAACATGAAAGAAAATGGTGCTGCACAGGGAACACTGCTGTGGTTCCTCCCCAAATAGTAATTAAAAGATCCCTTCTTGCAAGACTTGTCACAGTTCAAAATTAATTGTGTATTTCGTTTTAATGGATTAAACGTGTAATCATGTTTGTACAATTATCTTGATTAACCTGCATGAAGACAACTTAATGTGACTAACAAGTATCATCTTTTCCATTGTTGACTTGCTAGGTTGTTAACTGATGCTACACATTTTCTTCGTAAGGTCCCTACAATTTTAAACCAGATTCTTACTTTTTTCACTTTTTGTGTAATGTGAATTTAAAAACAATTAGTCGGTGAAAGTGCTATTTTATCAGAGTCATACCGTATTTCCTGCATAATAAGGAAAAGATCCTGGAAATGTGAGTTGTGAGCTTTGCATTCTCCTACTGGAACTACTGAGTAGACATACATGTAGCTTTCAACTTGCAGAAAAAAGTGGGTGACTCATGATGCGCATCGCAGATCTGCACGTCACGTTTTCTCCGTTCTCGTCCTCATCTGCTGAGAAGCTCGAAGATCCAAGTTTTGTTTTGTTTTTTTTCAATCAGGGAACAAAATTGTTTAATAATAGTTGAAATTATTAAAAGTGAAGCGAAGGAAGAGGGAAGAGATCATCTGTTTGTACCTATGAAACACAGCTGTTTCAAGAATCCGAAACTCAAGGGACCACTTCAAATAGTACTTTTTCAATGTCGGGGAAAACATATTCAGTCAGTGGAGCCCCACTTAATTGTCATTGTGAGGGGTTTGGAATAACATTATTGCAACAGTTTAAACATTTTGTAGAGAAAAATCTAAATGTGAAACAAATAGATCACTTTGCTAAGAACCACAGGATCAGCAATAAATAAAAAAATATGTATGTTTTTTGTTTGTTTTTAGCAGAATATGAGGTGCTCATGTGTGGGAAATGAGAGATTGCGTCATAAAGCCAGTGATTTCAAAAAATGAGTGGCGTCATATAAAATACTGTAGTTCTCAACTTTTAAAATGTACTTTTCCCCTCCATTGCTTTCTGAATTAGTTTACCTTGACCGATGCTCCTACTAGGACTTGAGCGAGAGAACTTGATTTAAACAGTTTTCAGAATTCAACCTACATGTATTCATAGCCACAAATGATACATGTTGACTGCATATACGTATAAACACATGCATATATTCATAAATTTAACTAGTATTTTGAGACACTGAAGTCGGTCTTGGTGAATTATTTTGAAAACCCTGATGTTGCAATGTGCATGTTTCTGTCGGAACGGTTTGATTTGAGAAGATTGACCACGCTCTTGCTCTGGCGTTTGGCAAAAATCGGACCAGTTCTAATTTTGACCATGGAGGTGCTGTGGAGACGCAGCTGTGCGCCACTGTGTGAACACTTTGTAAATAATCTCACTGACTATAATTGGTAATTGGCGGAGTCCATTCCATGGCGATGTGGAGATGCAAGAAGTGTAAATGAGGGTGGTCAGGAACACATGCGATCCACCGGCAAAGTGCGCAGCGCAGCAGAGACGCATGCAGTGTAATTTACACTACAGTATTTTGACATCACTCATCAAGCATTATTGCTGGCTTAAAAATAAAATGGCACAATCTCTATGATCATTAAAAGTGTTCATAGAGATAAAACTGGCCATGTCTGAGCAAAGGAGGACCTTGCTCACGATCTGTCTTCATAAATAACAAAATAGTGAAACCTCTCAGTTATTTTCCTTAAAACAAATCACATTTAAACTCACAAACTAGGATACACCTGATTAATAGGAAGAGTTTTATAACTTCACTCATTAGTGCGCATAAAGAGTGACTAACAACCATCTTTATGTTTTTGTTCTTTTACTTAATCATCCAGTTTTTTCTTTAACTGCTTTGGGACTAGATCCTAATCTGTAATTGAAGTAGTCATAACTATTTTGAATCTATTCCAACAAGGTGGCATATAAACTGCTCTCACAACCTGCAGCTAAAAGATGTCGATCATTGGTAACAACTGACTCAGGGTTAAGAAGCTCAGCTTGATAGCAAGTTTAACTTTAGCATCAGTGCATTCCCTAAATCTGGACACAAACTTAAATATATTATTTATGCTCTGTTCTCCAGGTGTTTATTAGAGATTGGGCAAAGTGTCTGGGTTTCTATTGATTCTCTGGGAACCAATAGTCATACTTAAATTGACATCCTCCCTGAGCAGATGACTAGTGATTGGTTTGGACGCAATGGAGAAGATAAATGTAATATCAGCTGCAGTTCTGCTTATGAAGTTAAAAAATAACCAAAACCAGCTAATTCTGCTGTTGATACTGATATATTCTGCATTCCTAATAATTATCCCTGTCAGTCTCTTTCAGGACTGAGCCAAGTGCCCTCTTTTTGGAAATCAAAATATGGTCACGCTATCTAACTCAATGCATTCCCAGCTGCCTCTCAACATAGCTTGTCCAGTCCACCCAGTGGGACAAAGATAATGTGTGTACATACATTGAGGCTGTCTGTAAGATGATGGGGCAATGGGTATCCTTACCAGTACCCAATGAAAGAGAAAGAGAAAAGGATGGGAATAAAAAAAACATGAGAGAAAGTGAGACAGAGCTTTTTAAGGTAAACAGACTCCAGGCACCATTCAACTTCAGCATTTAAACTCATGCTCAAGGCTGTAATCCAATTATTCACCACCAAATGCTGCTTTCAACAAGCCATAACCCCATTTAAGGAGGTCCATTCACCCAAAGGACTCTGTTTAGGAAACAGCAGCAGACAAGTGTTGAACAAAAGGCAGCAAACCACTGCTTTGTGATTTCACTTTTAGCTGCTTAATTAATCAACTACTTTGGCTTTAATGACCTGAAGTTCTTCAAAGAAACTACTAGGAAAGTTAACGTAACAAAACGAGGAGTAGTCTGGGAGGAGCTCTGCTATGTTGTGATACTTCAAAAAAAAATCCCGAATCCAGTTCTTCCTACAGCTATGAAGAGAAACGGATGAACTGTATGAGGTACAGGTACAAAACATAGATGGGGTAAACATTTCCTGTTGAAAGTCATGCAGAAAAAACAAAATAGGCATAAAAGGTCAAACGACAGTTTAATAAACTGGATTAAAATGCCTCAACGTTAGTTATCTCTTCTTGCTGAAACCCTGTGTAGTACCAAGAAGTAGTAAATATGAATAGTTCTTAGAAAGCCTTTCTTTAACTTTTGTGTCTCTTGCTTCAAAATCGCTTCCCCTGTTCTTTTTAGGCTTGGACCAGAGGCCAGTCATTATCTTGACATTGTCTGATGCAAGAACCGATAGGATTTTCACTACTGACATTGTAGTGGTCAATGAGTTAACCCTTTTTAAAGAAATGCAAAGGTAACTGCCGAGCTGAGTTCGGATATATTGACGACATTGACATATGTAGCAGACTGTGATTTGAATTTGCAAGTCCTCATTATAACTCGAATCCGTCTGAGGACACCATTATTAACACAGAGGGAGGCTCAGAGGCCCCCATGAATACTAAAGCCCTGTTTGCCGTTATCGGAGGATTTGCACCCCAAATCGATTATAAAAATATGTACTCTCCATCAGGATGAGAAATCAACATTACCATAGTCCAAGCTTTTTTCTTTTCTTTTTTTTCCCCCAGCTACTCAGCACATTAAGAAAAATGCTAAACTCTGGGTTTGGGTTACTTAAACTGTCTCCCCCTTTCAGTTCATCTTCAGTTTTCTTCATCTGATCAGTCTACTTTAATCTCGGCATTCCCAGAGATCTCAATGTTTTACGGCAAATGATAATCTGGCAGTAATGTGCAAAGTTTGGGTCAGCAAAGCTCTACTTATCATTGTTTAATTTAGAGGCATTCCATTATGCATGCACACGTACTGGTTCACAGAGATACACAACCCTGTGATTCCCTGCTATGTATTGCCCTTGCCTCTTTCACTGTTTGCAAACATAGCTGCGCTAGAAGCCTCTGGCTCGCCTCTTCACTGCTAATCAGGGGCTCCCACACACTAATGCTGCTGCTGCCACAAACACAAGGGCAACATTAAAACAGTCAACAAGTTCTTCAAAATAAATTTCAAAATGCCTCTGGTCGATTGTCCCGTCAAGTCGTCAGCCAATCACATGGGAGGAACTCAATGTCCTCCTTCATTGAAGTTTGGTGAAAATGACTTGTTGAGGTTTTAGATGAGCATCAGAATGAGAAGGAAATGGGGTTTAAGTTACTTTATTTGTTATTTATGGTTATTGGTGCTGTGCAACTATTTTGAGTATTTCAGAAACAGGTTGTGTACTAGCATTTTTTACACACAACCATCTTGGGAATGCAAAGAATGTTCTGAAAAAGATGTATGATTGGTGCTGGAAGCAAAGGAAAACACAGTAGACAGTTTGGAAATGATACACCCAGGATACACCCGGCTGGTAACGGGTGTATCCTGCACGCCCTTTACAAGCCGGGTGTGCAGGTTACCGTGTCTGAACTTGTAACATGTCTAGCCTTGAAGAAGACGGGCTACAATAGCAAAATTGGACAATAACAGATTGGAAAACCTTGGTACGATGACGCCTCATTATAGCTGCAAGATTCGAACATTAAGGTCAGAACAAAGTAAAAGAAGGAATCCTGTGTTTCATCGACAGATCAATCTGTTGGTGGTGTGGATGTGTGGGACAGCCTTTCTCAAAGTACTGCCGCTGTTTGGAAATTTGACATGTAAAATTGGGGAATGTATAATTCGGTAGTTTGTGCATTTGGTATGGTAAACATCTAAAGATTCAAGTTCCATAACTTTTGTATGAAACGTGCAACTATTTTCTGACAACACTTAAAGATAAGTGGGATTTTTGCAGTTTTACAAATACATCAAATTTCAAATAAACGTGAAGTTATTTTTCTATTGAACTGTTGAAACTGATTACATGAACAATATGATTAGATAGTTTTTAAGATTAAAGACTGTTTTCTTTGCAATACATCTAATTAGGGGTAAAAAAAAATCCACAAATCTTATGTGTGCATTTCTCTTTTGCTTCTGCATGTCATTAAAGCCAGACCTCAGTTGTTCCAATGTTGCCTGCTTCACTTTAATTTTTAGTTGATCTAAATGTCAGAAATTAGTGCCTTATATGTTTTGTTTATAAGATTTAATTGAATTATCAGCTGACTTAAATTTGATTAATTTATATTTTCACATCCCACAGTGTTCTTGACACTATCTCCAATGCAGCACCTTGTGGGATGTAGTGAAATGGGAGATATGAACTTCATGAATGTGCATTTAACAAAACCTGAACTAAAAAGGCATACCTATTAAAGGCATACCATACTGTTATGTGAAAAATGTAATAGCATATCAATAATGGCACAATAGAAAAGGTTTCATTTTGTGTGAATTTTTAAGAAATGCCTCAAAAGAGTTTGTGAAAGACTTTCAAACTTTTACTCAGGAACACTGGCTACTTTCGAACTCACTTTTAGTTTATTTCACCTTTTCTGAAGAATGGCACTTTGTTTATTGAGCCACTCAGCATTGACATTCAGGCATGTTATTTCTGTACGCAGCCGGCAAGGCAGCAAAAATAAATAAATAAATTCTAGTTGTATTTATAAGCTTTGTTAGTTGCAGCTTGTCACAAAGGCAGACATTTGTTCAGATTTCTTTCATTACATCTCAAAGAAATCCAAGGATTTTACAGTTTGACAGTTGGATAAAGTAATTATTCATCTTCTAAGTCTTCGCAAAGGATCAGTTTGTCCAAAGTGACCTTTGAATTACAACCCAACATTTGGTCCGCTGTCTTCCAGTTGTCCAGACATCGGGTCAGGGAGTGACAGATCCAGGGTGGAAACCTGGACGCTTCACCGCATCGCTTTTCAGCTAATTGTGGGATCTACTGTCATTGAGGAAAAAAGAAGTCATAAGCAAATCCTCCTGTGAGTTAGGATATATTCGAAGAAAAACTTTGAAAAGGGACGCACTCATGAAGCATCCCGATCAGATGCCCCAAACACCTCAAGAGACTACTAACAAAATGTATGAGGTCATATTTTAAGAGCATAGCTGAGTGTCAGAACGCAGCACAGCAAATCATGAAGATTTTTGGCTCGGCCATTTCTTCAGTTCAGTGTAGTTGTGAACAAGACATCAATATGTTTGAATTACTCCACTTGAGAACTGACTCCCAATCTGGAGAGAGTAATGCTACTTTCATCAAAAGAGGTCCATGGCCTCAGACCTGGAGGAGTTGACTCTCATTTAGGCCATTTGACACTCAACTGGGAACTGCTCCAAGTCATACTGAAAATGATGGTTGTAGGATTTAGAATAAAGCATATCATCCTCAAAGAGCAAGGAGGATCCCATGATGTTCTCACCCGAGGCGCTCGTTTTTTTCTTTAACACCTTGAGTTCTTCCATGATCTCCATAAATTTGCTTTTAATTGGTTTGGGCTCAATTTAACAACATTATCAAAATGCAGTTGGCAAATTCTTTTGCACATTTTTGTTTTAAAAATTGAGGTTTTACTCCTGCTGGGGTTTTTTGTAGGTGCTGGCCATTTTGTACTTTCATTGCTTCTGAACCTTTGGTCGTTTCGTACTCGACTTTTTTAATACTAAAAAAGGAGCCACATCTAGTGAGACATTCATACCAACTGGTTCAAAATGATTAAAACAAACTTTATTGCATGCCTTTAGGACATTTGGACAATCCTTAATTTTTAAAACAAAGAATGTAGAAGCTGTCACGCTTTAGCTTCATACGTGGGTACAAAAAGGTATCTTTAGCCATTCTGTTGTGTTTTTGTTGCATAGACATCAAATATATCATTGCAACAAATGATAGGTTTATTTTGTCATAACCTGCAAAGAACACTGACTGGATAAACTACAAACTCACAAAAATGACCTCAAACATTCCACTTAGTATTTCATAAATTATATTTAAGTTGTCTTTAAGAAAAAGGGGTTGCTATTCTAAAAAATAAATATCTCTGAGATTAGTGAAAACGTTCTAATTTAGGCTGAGGATGACACGACACACGACATTATTCTAATCACACATTTCCTACAGGAACTCATTTGGTGCCCACAGCATCCTAAAAACTGTGAGGGTCTTTTTTTTTTTGTTCTAGTTGGACTCTGCGGGGTCAATGTTGATCTTAAAATGTTTTGACTGACTGATTTAAATATTTATGCTTTCCAGCAGAAAGAGTTTGGCATAACTCACACCATCAATTCATCATACATTCAGGGTTATGAAAGGCTGCGTTTATCTTTTTTTTCCCCCCACCCCAACTGAGCCTTTGTAATTCCTAAAGTTAATCAAAGTAAGAGCAAAAAAGCTTCCAAGGTAAAAACAAGTGAGGGGAAAAAAAAAAAAAAGCTTTTTAGCTCTGATCCCAGCAGGAGGCCCAATGACTTGCTCCACCATTACCCCTCAAAAGTAAGTCTGTGTGTAGGCTGATAAGGCACGCTTTTGTGCAGGTTGCTGAAATGTTTACCGAGAAGCACTGAAATTATCTGTGATTTCAAGAAAGAAGGAACGAAAAAAATTGAAAGAACAAGGGAAGAGAGGAAATGAAAGGAAGACGTCATCAGCATAAATAGTTCTATCTAAACTTCATTTCATTGTGCACGTATGGTGTTAGCTTTACAGCTATGAAAAACATTGAAAAACGCATACACACTTTAAATTCACCGAGCCAAGTTATTGTAAAGTATGCCGTCAATCAAGCATAGTCTCAAATCCAAGTGGGGTTTTTTTTTTGGGGGGGGGGGGTTGTCTGTTTTGCCCCAGAGTGTCTTACATTATCCCTATAAGATTTCTGCATCGTGAAACAAGTTTTCATGTCTGTTACTCAAAATGTATCAGCAGATTACTTTGTGAGTCTCTATTTTACCTAGAGAAAATCACAGTGAGAGAAACTGACAACAGTGTCTGAATTGATTTCTGTAAAATGGGAACTGTGACTCTTTGAGTCTACCTGAGGCGACGAGCTGAAGGAAAGTGGCAGTGACGTATATGCTAAATTAAGTACTCGCGACTGATAGGTGCACGCCAATCCGAGGACGTAATTTTCCTTTTCATGTCAGTATTTGCAAGTGCACTCTGCTGTGGGTCCTTCTATGATCTCTTACCCTCTGGGCTCTAATTAATTAAAACTGCAACAAGACCAAGATCGGGATTTTTCAGTGATTCTGCAGCCTGGCCGTTTTTTCATCCAGCTCTCAGCACTGATCCAAACCCGACGCGATTGCGCCTTATTTAATTCTTTATTTATTTATTTTGTGCATCAAATGTGCATGTGAAGCTCATTAAGCCGCTTGTCAGACATGCATTCCACAACGTATGGGTTGCAGTACCCATGAACCAATCACAGAGGGCACAGAATTACTGCTGTTTAGAAGTGCAGGACGTAATTGAAAAAAGGGCATGACTCATTTCTAATGTGACTATTGCTATGATTTAATTGGTACATGGTTTATTAATGGGACTTAAAGAAAAAAGAAAAAGAAACAGTCAGTTCTTTGCTTTCTGCTGTGTAGTTACCACCGGGAACGTCCTGACCACTGCAGCCTCTTGTCCTTGGCCACAGAGGATTATTTCTACTTGCCAGCTATTGAAATAGTTTCTTTTGATCCTACGTTTCCAAATTAGGATTCTAATTCACACAATGAAAATTTAATTACCATTTTTAAGGGTTTCAAAGAGAATGGTTATGATTGTATTCGTACATGGCCGGCATTAGATATGTTAAACGGCGGCTTTCTTTTCTGTCTTGGGGACATGTTGAAGTTTTTTGTTGCCCGGTCAGAGTACCGGGTGTTGAATTAGTGATGGCCTTTCGTAAATGCGCCTCTTTAAAAGAGGCTGTCTAAAGGTCAGCGTGTTGGGTTACGAGGGCACCCTGTGCTGCAATTGCAAATTGCGCTTCGACAATTATTCAGCAATCAAACTCAAGGACTGGGTTCTTAAAAGATTTGTAGACGAGGCAAGTGTTGCTGTTCCACTTGACGAGGGGTTTATACATAAGAATGCACAGCATGTTGTCAGCAACAAAAACACAGTCTCAGTGTCTGTCATAATATATTTTTTTCTTTGTGGAATAGGAGGGATAAACTCAGCGGTCCATGATACTTGCCAAATCTTGACATCTTTATATCATAACACCCTGACAAGGAGGGAAAGGAACAAATGTATAAAACCAGAGAAACTTAAAGTTTCTGACATGATATGAAACTGGAAAAACACCAAATACTATTTTAATAAAACGACATGAATGTTGCTTACAGTGTCTTAAAACGTTTTTATACCACTCAAACTTTTACACCTTTTATCCCACTACAGACATAAAATATAGTATATTTTTGGCACATCTGAGGCTTTTATGTTGTAGACCATCACGTAAAAAGGGCATAGTTATAATATGGGAGGAAGATTATGCATGATTTTTATAAATATAAATATGGAAAGACTGTGTTATGTCAACCTTTTGTTGAACAACACTTTTGCCCATTCATCTTTGCACAATAGCTCAAGCTCAGCCAGACTGGATGGAGAGCTTCAGTGAACACTAATTTTAGCTCTCAAATGGATTTAGGTCTGGACTTCGGGATACTCTAACACATAAATTTACCTTGTACCTTGACCAAACAATTGTGTTGTCGCTTTGGTTTGTGTCTGTGGTTGTGAATCTCCACCCAATCTCAGTTCTTTTGCTGGTTTTCTTCTGGGATTGTCCTGTTCTCAACCCCAACCATCTTTCATATTTTTCTTTGACTAGTTTTCCCCCAGTCCAGCTCGAGGCATGATTTTTGCCAGGGCCACATCAACATGGAGACGATGTGTTAAGGGTGATCTGCATTGTCAGTTTGTTTTCCACACCAGGTTTTAATAAAACATAGTATTATGCTTCTGGGCCAAAAAGTTTTTAAGTCTTTTGTTGTTTTTTTATCCAGTCTGACAACAGGACCTTTTTCCACATTATCCCAGTATCCCATACATTACTTGATGCAAAAGCAGATGTTCATACGTTTATTGTAGCAATAGTTTCTTCTTCACACTCCCCCGCAAAAGCCATATTAGTGGAGCACTGATAAATTGTTGTCCGGGAAAACAGATCCCGTGGTCTCGGGCTTTGGATCTGTGCTCTGGATAGAACCACCAAAGTCCCAACTTCTCAGTTTTGGTGAACAGGCATGTCTTGGTGGATTGGCACTTGTACAATACTCTATTTTCAGATGACAGATCAATCACAGTGCTCTGTGATGTTCAGGGCTTAGTATATGGTTTAACCCAACTCTTCTTCACAACCTTTTTCCTAATGCGTCCTGATCCTTGGTCTTCGTGGGACTGTTTGTTCACTGATGTTCTAACAAACATTTAATGTACAAATTAGGCCATTTCTGAAGGTTTGTTGTTTTGGGGTTATCAGGATAAGGGTGGCGACATGTGAACATAGACACATCTTACTTTTCATATTGTAAACTATCACTTTCTAGGTTATGCTGTGGTACAATTAGCAGCCCTATTGTCTTGCAACAAGAAGGTCCTGGCTTTGATTCTCAGGCCGAGGTCTGCTTGGCGTTTACACGCTCTCCCCATATAGGCATGGGTTCTCCCTGGGTACTCCATCTTCCCCCCACTGTCCAAAAACCTGCCTGTTCGGTTAAGTGGTTGCCTTTACTATGGTGTTTGCTCTGTTTGTCTCTGTAATGGGCAGGCAGCCTCTTACCTAATGACCACTGGAAATAGACACCATCTCCCCCTGATTCTACAAGGATAAGTGGGCATAAATGATGATGACTGGTGAGATATAAAATGTCCAATCCTCTTCATAAATTATGCTCTGCTTTGTGTTGGTCTATCACAGAGAATCCCATGGAAATTGGTGGTTGTAGCTTGAAAATGAATGTGAAAAAGCTTAAGCGGTAGGAATAATTTTGCAAGGGACTATAACCAACTGCTTAGTTGTCTTCCAAACAACCGCACGAAGAGGTTCTATAGTTTATGGCCATTGTCGTGCACAGTGCTCATTTGAATGTTTTCATCTGATCTCAAAAGACCAAAGTTTTTCTCTGCTCTCGTGCTTTTGATCACTAGCTTGTGCCTTCACCCTTCGCTGCATCCTTCAAACAACCACTCTTATTGTTCTCCCTAATTAATGATGTTTCATTCGCTATTTCATTTATATGACAAATGAAGTGTCTTTCTGTCTCAGCTGATTGCCAAGTGTTTAGCTTCTTTGTCTGTTTCAATAGGCGATATTTAGGTATGTAATTAATTTCTTTTGCTGGAAACACAATTGATTCATTAAAAAAAAGAGAGAGAGGATTCTCCTTATCATTTTCCCAGGAGGCTTGCACCCACAATTTCCTGTTCTATTTCGAGCACACAAACTGCTCATTCGAGGCCAATCCCAATCAAGACACATTTAATGATAATGGTGGACTCTCACTTTAGCTATTCAGAGTTAGCTGACCTTACAAAATTAAAATGAAAGGAAATTAATTTTCACTGAAATTAACAGTGTGCTTAGCAACTACTGGCAATTTGAAAAAGCTTGAAAGTTTGTTCTTTTTTCCTTCCTTCTTCTATCACTTGATGTATGAATTATTAAATACTTATTCACTATGAATCATGCGTTGTTTTTGGGTGTGATTGTGGCGTGCTTTAGCTCACAACAAGAGAACGTCGCATATCCTCGTGTTTGAACATGTGAAGAACGAGAGATTCTTGTCTCTTACTTGATGCCACAACAGATATGGATTCCAGCTGCACCGTTGGAGTCCTACATGGTGATCCAGTTATCTGTTAATCAGTCTGCAGCCAGAGTTGGAGAGCAAAAACAGACAAGAGGCAATGCACCAAAGTCTGCACGGCATTTTTTAAGATAATTAATCAATGCTGGACCTGGGCAAAGGCCAAGAAAGCCTGCAGGAAAACTGCAGAAGTGCAACACTGCCACCTACTGTGCCTCCTATCCGGTTCATGAGGGGAAGCTTTGGCACCCAGAGTGGCATTAAGAGAAGACAGCAGGCTTTGCCAAACACTGTCATATTGCATTATCTGGTCAAAATAGGCAACCACCACCGATTCAACTGAGGGAGATGAGCATATGGCCGTAGCGGCTGAAACAGGACTCGTCGAGGATGTTAATTATAATTTACAGATTTAATGGAGATAAAATGTCTGGCTCAGGCAGTCTTCAAGGTTAGTGTGTGATTTATGCAGGGTACATGGATTAAACCCTGCATGTAGTTCGGCAATCATTTGCCAGTAATCGTTGCAGCAATCTGTTAGTGGAATTAAAGAAAACACAAGGAAGGATTTTTTAGTTGGATTTTTTTATTGTTTTTTTTTAAAACAGGAATTACATAAAAGGCAGTCCCAAAAAGCAATATGCAAGTGATTTAGTATAAACCAAATTAAATTTTAACTCACAATTAAAATTAGAGAGCTTCTTGCTTGCGATGTTCCATCCCTTTGTAAGTTTTGAAACATTATTTGAAGCCACATATCTTTGCCGTATTGAGTGTTAATAGTTTATTTTTTTCAGCCTCTAACATAAAAGATTGGGAGGGGAGGGAAAAAAAATTTGTTCTGATGAAATGCTAAAGTGTATGTTCTACTTGGGTTCTTATTAATCTTTCCCGTTAAATATCAAATTAAAACCGATTCAAGAGTAATCAAACAAAGGCTCACTTTTAACTTCAGGGCACCTACTCAGTATTCCTCTGCATAATCGAGGAGGCTATACAGCTGGAAATCCCAATGAAGGAATCATTCAAAGACTTCCACTTTCAAAGGTAAATATGTCAGACATTAAAAAGGCCTTTTGAAGTGAAATGAAACTGAATATTAATGCGGCACCAGCCTCCACCTACGTCTGCAGCTCATTGCACGATAAATTGATTAAAGATCAGTGGGAACTTTGTGCGCACCCCGTGTGCCTCATCAAGCTGGAGGGGAAAGAAACTTCAGCGTATGTCACACACTTTTATCAACAATGATGATGTGATTGCTTTCAAATCCTCAAAGCGTTTGTTGGTGTTTACAGCCCTGTGTCATCATAAAACCAGCAAACCACAAAATGTACATATATCTATATAAATAGTTATATATGTTTAGTTTATCCTGAGCCCTGGCATGGATTCATGCATCAGTGTCACAGAACAGAGGCAGCTGGAAGGGGTTTGTGTCCTACAGCACCCGGCAATGACAAACAGAAAGTCACTCTATTAATCAAAGAAATTTCATTTTCCCCTTGTGCCGATTAGATGCGTAGTTATCTCGAAACTCCAGTTTTCACTATATTGACATAGGGCTTTGCAGAGGCATTAATAGTTGTGCATTTTCACATCGTGGAATTGTAAACATTTTTCAGAAAACAAAAATGTGCCAGAACTACTGCTAACTGCCTTTTTTTTTTTTTTTTGCTTAGTAACTAACTGCTTTTGATTTTCATAGTGAAGGAAAAAACGACAACAAACAAGTCACTTGTTTTAAACTAGCTAGAAGTTACAAGCTGGAGTACAGCAGCTACTTGTCCTCTTTGCTCTGACAGCAACGTCAGAACTTTTCCTGGAAGATTTCTCTTGTAGCGCAGTGACGGCTCCGTTATAAAAGTAATATCTGTCCCTCTTCCCTGTGGGTGAGACAGAATCCACCAAGACCAATCCCAGACAGATCTCCAGTGGCCCGTCCACCCCCTTCATTGCCTCTGACTCCAGGCACCAATGTGTACTGTAACTATGTCCTATCTAATAACTTTGCCCGACAGTGAGGTGAAGCTCCTCGGAGCAGAATACTCAGAGCGCTGCTGCCTGCTCCTTCATCGGCAGCTGAGCCGCATGCACAGAAAGTGGCTTTGCAAATCACCGCATGCTGTCGCACAGTACTTAGCAAGGAAGCACACCATCAGTTTCCAGTGGTAGCGCACCATTGTGTTTCAACAAGGGGTTAATTGACAAAATAGCATCCTTTTCAACTCTGCACAAAAATGATGAGTGATTTTTTTCTGTCTTGTTTTCATTCACAAACTATCATTTGTTGGGAGTGAAACTAAATTTAGAAATGGCACTAGACACTACTTGGAAGTGTCTTGTATGTTAGTGTTTTATTCATTAAATAGGGAGTATTATGCATTTTCTAGTTATATAGTGACATTTTATAGCACAGTCAAGTCAGTCATGTTACCTTAAGTTTTTATGAAAATACTGTATATATCAAAGATTACTTGAAGAAAATTTAACTTTGGGTAACACTTTAAAAATGATGTAGCTTTATGATATTAAAGCTAAAGTTTAATCAGCAATACTTTTATAACAAATTTATGTCAGATCATGATTTCTTGGTTAATGTCAAGTTGTCATAACGAAGACATTTTGAATAATGTCAACTATGTACTAAAAGTGTCATGATTTACCAAATGACGCTTTATGACAACAGTCATAAATATTCATGAAGACTTACTCTTGTTCATGACAGGCGTTATGTCATGTTTATGACGTTGTCATGACAGCCTTATTCACAACCCGTCAAATAAAGTGTTACCAAACTTTGCAAATAACGCCTTGAAATTAGGCCTGTGTCTCTTTAAGAAGCTCCTACTCTTTCCGACACTCCGTCTTCAGCACGTCAACACAACAATGTTTCTCCATTGAGCTTTTATCAACATTCTTACCAGCATTGCAATGAGAAGTAGTTCATATGATGAGCTCAACAGATGCATGGTTCCACTAGGTGTTTGGAGCTCAGTGGGGAAGGAGCGGGGAGACTGCAGCTCTGAGGAGGAGCTGTGTGAGAAAGGCGGAGCTTGGTGACAGCAAACATTTAGGCACCCCCGAATGGTTGCCATGGGAGATTAAATGATTTCTCAAACATGCATGAAAGAATCAAGGCAACCCTCCAGGTACGTTTTTGATGAGGGACTAACATTATAACACAATGTAAAGCTCAAAACAGTCGATTTTGCATAATACTGGCCCCTTTAAAATGTACAAGAGGTAAAAAGATGGCAAGCAGCAACAAAGGGGTCAGTCCAGCATTATTTATGTTGAAGCATCTGTAAAATGGTGTGGCAGCTGTTCAGTTCAGGCTTTGAAAATATTCAGTCATCCTAAATTCAAACTGATTGGCTTTTTTCTGTGAACAAGGCCGGAAAGTGTTCTGGATTTCGTTTTCATTGTGGCTCATTTCAAAGAATGGTCCGGGACTCAGAGCAGAAGGCCTTCTCTGTGTTGCAGAGATCGAAAGGTCCATTATAATTTGGGTCAATAGACTGTTGACCTTCTGCCGTCTTGAGTTTGAAAGACCTCAGACATCCCTATCTGCAGAAAGGACATAAAGTACAACGGCAGACGGGCGAACAGACGGACAGATGGATGGGTGTCTAAAATAAATCTACGCCTATATGCTTTGTTTTAGAAATTGCATGTATTCATTAACTCTCCCCAAAACACACACAAAATAGTATAAGCAAACCATGAACATTCAATGTAGTCTGTGTTTGCTTATTTCTTGTTGCATGTCAACTTGCATGTTACAAGCCTGTTAACTACAAACCAAGCTAGTTGAGTCATAAATTAAGCTCAGGATTTGCCCAGTTTCCACAACCTGCTGTTGTTTGTGCGTCTGAGTTTCGTGTGAGTTTGTTTATATGTTATTATCAGGGCCACAAGCTGACAGGAAACTAACTTTTGAGGACCTCCTGTGTTTGTGTTGCCGTTATAGAAAAATGTGTATGTGCTTCTCTGTTTTCCTCTTGTGCACTGAGGTGTAATGAATTGGATTCTGTTTTGAGACGGTCTGTTTATGAGTTTCTGGGTTGACACTGGGGAAATGTGGGAACTTATTTATTTATTTAAAGTCTGTTTATTTCAAACATTATTAAATAACACAAAAGGACTATGGCCGTACAAAAACATAATGAAATTAAAATGATAATGCAGAAAGCGTCAGAAAGTAATTCACGGCGAGCAGGATCTACTCAAAACAGACCAGGATGATTTATTTTTCTTTTCTCTTTCCCTACATCAAGTGATTAAAGTCTTACAGCACAATAATTGTAATAACATCAGAGCACAGGAAGAGCACCTGCACAATTTTATTTATGCAATTTTTTTACATCATTTTGCTTCATTCCTTTGTCAGTTCTGTTCCATGCATTGAAATGAACATACGTGTGGCTCAAGCATGATGATGTTTCAGTTTTATCTCCTCTCTCCCTCTCATCTCTACATTATCCCTCTTTCTTCCTGTGAAAAGTCATTCACTATTTACAGGCACATTTGCTTTATTTGCTCTATGCATAATTAGTTCTGTCCTAAATTTGATTCAGTATATTCTGTTTCAATTTCAATGTTTGTAGTTTTAAGAACAGGCTATTTGGTTTTGTACTGCAGCGCAGTAAGTTGGACATGGTTAGAGAAAAGATTTTTGTAGAAATGGGGTGTCATAGGCTTTGGAACATAATATAAATAACAAATGACAAGATGTAGGCCAAAAACTGGGATGTGATGTTGAAGGTACAACAAACTCACATGTGAATACATTGGCACTCTAAGCACAAGGAGATTCCTCAGTATGTTAGTTTCTTTATTCAGAATAACTAACAACCAAGGTTATCCAACAGGTAGTTTGATTCAGTGCGGTGTTTTCTATATATACTGTGTATTCGCACACATTCAACTTTTTTATATTTTGTACTACGTTCAAACATTAGTGTTTTCTATTAGGAAGCCATGCAATATATTGAAGAAAAGTAATGAGAGAAACGATCACCTCAATCGATGCTTTTTCTATGGTAGTTTGTGCTTTAAGTGATGGGAAATTCTGCATGGGTTTTGAATTTGTTTACATTTTTACAAAGATTCAAAATCTTAAAATGTCTTTTCTGTTTATTTATATACCATTATATTTTTTTCTTTTCACTGCAACTGCAGTTAGTTGGGGCACGTCTATATGAGTTCAAAACAGAATCTGAGACATTTATTTTTTTTACAGTAAAGCTTTAGCTTAGACTGAACAAAGAGCATCCATGGACATTACTGTTTAAGCTTTGGCATAGATTCTCAATCGGCTTTAGTTCTGAATTTTAGCTGAGCGATCCCACCAACTGAGGCAGCATCTAGAAAAAACGGTAACACTCCTTTTGAAGGGATGTGCATAAGACTGGCATAATACTGTCATAACACTTGTTATGAACATAAAGGAGTCTTCATGAATGTTTATGTTGTCATGAAATAGCATCTGTTAAATAATGAGACTTTTAATGCAAAGTTGACATTTTTAGTAAACTTTTAAAGGAAGTCTTAGTACAACCTTGCTTTAAAAGTAT
The DNA here is from genome assembly GCF_001444195.1 of Xiphophorus couchianus. NCBI lineage: Eukaryota > Metazoa > Chordata > Actinopteri > Cyprinodontiformes > Poeciliidae > Xiphophorus > Xiphophorus couchianus. The sequence continues at coordinate 22,651,506 of NC_040250.1, read as the reverse complement.
TATTTACTGAATGACACTTCATGACAACAGTCATAAACATTCATGAAGACTCCTTCATGTTCATAAGTGGTGTTATGTCATGTTTATGACAGTATTATGCCAGTCCTATGCTCACCCCCTTCAAATAAAATGTTACCAAAAAAATATACTAATCTAAACAAACCTCAAAAAGAAAAGTTGGCTTGAATAACACCAAATTTTAGTCACTTATAGATTTCCTTGAATCTTGTGAAAGTATTCAAAATGGGATTTTTCAAAGAAAATGTCAGTAAATATTTTCATACTTATCCTCATTTGCATCTGCTTTTGGTGCTTTCCTTGCTATTCCTTTTTTCTTCTTCTTCTTCTTCTTTTCTTTTCCCAGCCGCCACGCTTAAAATTCCAACCAGGTATTTTTCTTATATAAATCATGCCTGCTGGATGTGAAAAGCCAAAAACAGCAAACAGAGATCAAGTTCCCCTCTGATTTATCATTGACACACACCTTTATTTTACAAACGCAAGGAGACAATCAGATTTTACACCTTTTGCACCCCCTTAACCGACTCTGCATGATGATATATAAACGCAAGACCCTGATCCTCAGCTTGACGCAACCTTAGCCGGCTCTTGGCGTGTGTCTTTACCCCTTCGACACATTCTCGAGGTCTATAAATCAAATTGGTTCTCACTCAGGCGGGGGCAAAAACAATGTCATCTGCAACAGCAAGTGCCTCTTCATTGAATCATTGCTTTTAGACAGATAAACTCACCCGGGTTTCTGCCCCCAGCTGAGCAAGGTCAACGCTCTCGCAGTCTCTTTGGTGGCACACGTCTTTAATCAAAATAAATATTTCAAAGCTCTTGTCTGTGAATATTTTATTTCGTGGTAAATTCAGAGGGAAAGGCTCTTCATTAAGTATATATATGTTTTGTCAAAACTGTCAGTCATTCTTTTAATTGCTTTTCATACGTCACGCTCAAACAGTTGTACACCCACATGCCGCGCCACCCACAGCGAAACGTTCATGCTGACAAAATGTCCTGAAACATCTGCTTCATGTCATGTTTGTCAGATCGCTGCGTTGATGAAGAAAACAATATTCTTACACAAAAACCGTTCACCTTACGTTTGCGATGTGTTACACGCACAGAGGATGTCACAGTTAATACAATAGGTGTTCTTGCTGGGTTTAATCTGAAGTTGGCTCCATTTGTCTTCCCGTCAACTGACAAGCTTCCTTATTCCTGCTGAAGAAAAACAGCATATACACAGTCCGATGCTGCCACCGCCTTATTTAAATGTGGAATGATCATCGGAGATCATCATGTAGAGGGAAAATTGCTTCAAAAGCTAAAGTCTTGTGAAAAGCATTTTTTTTCATATTTTCTTGATTAAAACTTCTGCACATGCTTTCTGTCAAATAAATGAAATAAACTAGATTTTATGGTAGTTTGCTGAAACTAGTTTTCTGCCACATATTGTGTTTTGCGTGTGATTTTTTTTATTTTTTTTATCAAGCTTTGATTGTAAGATCCTTTTTGCAACCTTCCGAAGAAGTTAGATCAACTTCTTCCTGGCAAGAAGCAAAAGTTTTCGACCTTGAACGCCATGGGAAATTAAAAAAAAAAAATTTCAACTACAATCATCCGTGTCTGTCTCTTGTCGCTTTGCGCTCCTGAACTCACGCTCGCTCCTCTTGATATGTTCATCATGAAAACCTGATGTATATTCATATGTTACATAAACATTTTATTAGCAGCCTCAAGCTGTGCGGAAAGATGTTAGGAGGCAGAAAAGACGACATATAGCGTGAGTGTGAATATCGTAAAAATAATTTTTTTAAAAATTTAAAAAGCGGTGTGAACTCTTCAGCATGTGGGTCAAAAGAAATGGAAAGACGAGGAGAGGAGCGAAATTCACCGGGATGACAGTGACAGATGAGAGCCAGAGCTGACAGAGCGCTCAGTGATGGTGCTTTCTAAGCATCTGGTCTGCAGGGTCGCTTCAGCTTCTGGCTTCCTTTTCTTTAACTGTCTCCATCTTACTGCCTCCCATATCTCCTGACCCCACTTCCTCTCTATTCCTCCCACTGTCAGAAAGTGACAGCTCTGACAGAGAACCAGAATGTGCTGAAAATGCCCTTCCCGTTCTCTTTCTTTTCATTCTCCCACACATAGCATTTGTTTTGACAAATCCACATTGCGGCCCGTAGTGTGAATTCGAGTTCAAAACAACGAAAAGTTTTTCTCCTTTGAGTGACGTTACATCAGCATCAAAAACTTTGTGTAGATGTCGTCAGAAAATGGGTTCAAGTCTGACGCAACCACATAAAGTCAAGTGCAGTAATTATGTCGTAGTTTTTACACAACATCCTTTGTTCTGTTAGCCTATGTTCTACATTTTGTTTCATGCAGAGGGAGATGACAATTGAGCAGAATTGCATAGGAAGGCAATGGTCAGGCTATCATTCAAAAGTTTGTTTTTGATGCAAAAATGAATATTATATCTTCTTTGATGATTTTCTCTACAATTTGACTCACTTGGTCATTACCCTGTGCTTTTGGGAGGGGATTTTGCCCTTTTCAAGATATCTTACAGCTGAATTAGTCTTTCTTTTACATCAATTAAATCTCTGGACAAATATGAACTTGGTCACATACTTTTGGAGTCTGTTTTCAGTCCAAGTTTTTCTTTGCGGCGATCTTGATCTAAAGTCGGACAGAAGCTAAATCCCAATTCCTGTTTTCTGAGAGAGGAATTTCTCAAGAGCCTCCCGAGTCTTCAGACCCCTCTTGTGCTCCTTTCTCTTTAGCTCACTCCACGCGTTTTCCACAGGACTTAGATCTGAGAACCGTAACGACCGAAGAAGAAGGTTGATGTTTTTTCCTGGTCAACCAATTTAGCTTGGCAAAATGCTTTAGTTCCGTTTCCTGCCAAAAGATTAATCAGCAACTGTTTATGTTCTGATGTTTTAAAGAGCTTATGATGCTATGCTTTCCAAACGCATTCAAATATTCATCCTTTATGTTTTGTGCCAAACCCATCTGACATCTTACATCTGTTAGACCAGAACACAGACTCAGGTTAAAGTCAAAGTAGTTAGCAAACTCCACATGTGTAACTAAGGGACAGAAAATGCTCTTTCCTGACATGATAGCATATAATAGTTGTTTTTGGAAACTTGGTTCCACTATGGCTCACTGCAGTTCAGTGAGCCATAGTGACAAGATAAATATGGCTACTCTTCTGGCCTAATAGCCAGTAGATAAATACAAATGGGGGAATGTTACACTTGTGAACTCGTGTGCTCTATTATGTGCAACACTTTATAAAATTCTACATTGTCCATATAGTCATTCATATAGCATCACCTCATGCTTTATAGAGTTACTCATCTTTAAGATCCAGAGGATTTCACTCAATCCAGAGCAGGAATTACAACAAACTTGGAATCCAGAGAAACTTGTATTAGTTTATCTATACCTAGACCTAGACTAGAGGTCAATACCTAGACTATTGGTATTGAAAGGTCAATACCTAGACCTTTAGTCTAGGTATTGACCAGAGAAACTACTCAATACCTTAGATCAACATTATCAGAACAGGAATCAAGAGAAACCCCTACTAGTTTAGAAATCACAGACTACTTATTCTTAAACACGGGGTTATACTTTTGTGTTTTCTTTTTTCTTCTTTCCCTCTTTCCTTTGGTTTGTTGTTTTGTTTGTATTTCCTTCTAATTCATGTAAAGCACTTTGAATTGCCTTGTTGCTGAAAAGGTGCTATATAGATAAAATGACCTTACCTTCTGTTAATACTGCTGATTCTTAAATATGTTTCTAATCAGTTTAAGCAACTACATTTGTACCTTAATGTATATTCATTTATAATTGGTGAACTATTAAAATAGTTTTTTAAGGGGATGTTTGGGGATTTCATCTGTATCCTCTATTAAACTTTAGATGTTTGGGAGTTCCTGCTGCTGCACCTTCCCCACAGTACAGTTCTGATCCTGCAGCCAGGCTTACAAATGGTTTGTCAGCAGGAGAGTTTTAGTCGTCGCAGGCATGACTACAGCCTTAATTTGTTTGCATAGTTTTTAACTCTACTCTTAACACTGCCTGCCTGAGCGTCACCCTTACCAGCCACTCTTATGTAACTCTGTGCTGTGTGAGCTCTGCTGTGCAGAAACTGACACTGAAACGCAGTTACTGCAGAACCTTTGCCATTTGAACACTGGGTGTGTCACACGGTGCTTGCAATATTGATGGGAGCCTACTTAATTTGGCACTTTAATGTAGGATCCATTATATATTTAATCCCTCCCCCCCCTGCGTATCGTGTAGCCAGCTTGGTCTGGACTTCGCTCACAGCCCTCGCAGTGCCTTCAAGGACACAGCTAGTCACCGATTAAGGCACAGAAATGCCCCCAACGGTCAGACAGCCATCAATAACCTCAACAATAGATCAACCAAAGACTTCATTGCTTTTGCCACTAACACATTTAACACGCCAGTCTCGATGTGCAAGATTAGGGGGCTGGGGAGGGATTTGTGGAAATAACTTCTAGCTGATTAAATGTGATCTATTAAGGTAAGTTACAACTTTGCTGCAAAAGGAGAGGAAAAAGTCAGGGTTCACACTGCATGTGTTCAACATCTTAATTGAGCCAATGATTATTCCTCCACATTGCGCTTTTCCATGCTCATATTTATCGTTGTGTCCGATTTTCATTACGGCCTTCATTAAGTAGCATAAATAACCTGTGTAAATGTGACGGCACACCACAACACATCCTGCAACGCTGCCAAGAGATATCCATCTTGTCCCCCAGGGTATTCGAAGCTACCTGGCTGAGTTATGTCTATTAGCTTCAGGTTGGCCCCTCCTCCGCCATCAGGACAGCAGTCTGCAGATGACAGCATTAACTTTTAAGCCTTTATGGCATCTTCTTTAACCAACACATACCATTAATCCACTTAATGGCCACCATGACCCCTTTCATCGTGTTTCATAAAATAAAAATATGAATAAAGCCCATTAAAATCACTATTGTAGAGAGTCTCGGTGATAAATTAGAGTGGCTCTATTAGAAGAATTGCCTCTGTCACAAATCAGGTAAGCCATGGTAAATCATCAGTGCTATTTGCTACATAAAAGCTCCTTTTTTATGTTTGATGTGCGATATTGGAAAAGTTTCACTTTCCACATGTTGTGAGTCACTAGTTTGGTCATTTCAGTATTTGTGTGCAGACATCTAACTAATAGATAACCTGGTCTTCAGGTTTTACCTGATTTATTCCGAGGAATTTTTTAAATCAAACACTGTAACAGCACAAGGATTTTTCCAGTGTTCATGAAAATTAACTTTCTTAGTGCTCTCTTTTCCAGCGTATGCTCACAAAAACACAGATGTGTAGTGTCACATGCAGCAAGGGGATGAAAACCCTGAACAACTATGAAAGGAAACAAACTAATACCCGGACCTGATCTAGTTTGATCTACATCACCTTTCAAAAGCATTACATCTCTACCTTCCTATAAGAAAAAGTGTCATGAAGCGGTGTGGTGTGAGGTGGTGAGGCAGATGCAGCGGACCCAGGTATGATGAATATGAAGATTTAATGAGAAAACTTAATCCAAACAACGAGCAGCAGGCACATGGAAACACTGACGACACAGAAGCTAACATTGACGAGGACCCGACGAGGAACAAGGAACACAGGTGGAGTTAAATACACGGGAGGGTAATCACAGAGACGAGACACACCTGGGAACAATCAAGGGGAGGACAGGACAACGAAGAGACTTAACGACACAGAAAACTCTAAATAAACAAGGAAAAACACAGATCATGACAGTACCCCCCCCCTCAAGGGCGGCTACCAGACGCCCAAGGAAAAAAAAAAAAAAAAAACCCAACAAGGGTGGGTGGAGGGGTGCCGGACGGCGGGCCAGAGTCCAAACTAACAAAAAACAACCCACCATCGTGGGCGGAAAAACAAGAAGGGCCAAGAGTCCATAAACAACAAAAAAAAACTACCCACAGGGTGGGCGGAGGCAAAGGAGGCGGGAACCACTGAGGTGGTCCGGCGGTCGTCCGCGGCGGCGGGAACCACGGAGGTGGTCCGGCGGTCGTCCGCGGCGGCGGGAACCACGGAGGCGGTCCGGCGGTCGTCCGCGGCGCTGGAGGCGGGAACCACGGAGGCGGTCCGGCGGTCGTCCGCAGCGCTGGAGGTGGCAACGGGGAGTCCCGGGGGCCGCCCACAGACGGCGACGACGAGCCCCCCGAGGCAGGGTCTCTGGTGGAGCACAGGGGGTCTCAGTGGGAACACAGAAGGTCGGGGTCTCGGAGGGAACGCAGAAGGTCGGGGTCTCAGGAGGAACGCAGGGGGTCTGGGTCTCTGGAGGAACGCAGGGGGTCTGGGTCTCTGGAGGAACGCAGGGGGTCTGGGTCTCTGGAGGAACGCAGAGGGTCTGGGTCTCTGGAGGAACGCAGAGGGTCTGGGTCTCTGGAGGAACGCAGAGGGTCTCGGGAGTCGGGGTCTCGGAAGGAACGTAGAGGGTCTCGGTTGGAACGCTGGGAGTCTGGGTCTCGGAAGGAACACTGGGAGTCTGGGAAGTAACATCGGCTGGAACGCCGATGTTACTTCCCAGTAATCATCTATTCTAAAAAGAATAGATGATTTTTCAAAAATCTATCATATAAATATAAATATGGAAATCATGAAACATGATGGTATTACTATCAAGTGTGGTAATTTTCTTCAGCAGAGACAGGGAAGCTGATCAGAGTTGACAGTAAGATAAAATGACCTGAAATCAGGATAATCATTAAAAGAAGTTAAAAGCTGCAAAACACAACAAAAAACTTAAGACTAATGCAGAACAAGAACCTAACATGTACTAAACCCAAAGCCTGCCATGTTCACTTAGTCCGAAGCCATGTCCGAAGCAATTCAGTCAGTCCTTCAGCCGTACAGGATTACCTTTCAGCATTATTTTGTTTTTTCCTTTGTATATGAAATACCGTACCTACCGCACCGCATCCTGCACCAATGCAATCGCAGCCAAAGTGTATTTAAATCAAAAAATATTTTGTTGAATTATTTCACCTCCTTTTCTTGCTTCAGTATTTTTGCTTGGGCAAGAAAACAGGCTAGTTTCTGCCTTAGTTTTTTATGGAGGTAGTTTTTCTGTCGTCCGTCAATCAGAGTAACAGTGTGAAACCACTGAGTGTGTCTTTATCACTCCACCCGTATGTGAGGTAATAATATCCTGTATGCATGTATGAGAGAAATTAAACATGAACTCATTCCAAAAGTACATGTCTCTGTTTACATGGGAGCAAGGTTTGGTTATTGTTTGCTCAAAAGGAAAGTAAATGACATGGCAATCTTTTTCTTTGAAAGCCAGGCTGAACAGTTTTATCTCTACAAAACCGTGAACTGTTGCCTTGTTACCCAGAGACCCATCAACTGCGAAATAAAGGAGTAAAGGAAACCCTTTTAACCTCATCTAGAGGCGAAAGTGCCAAACTGTATTAGCCGTCTCCACACTTTGTTACGTTTTCATGTTAAATAAAGATCAAGATGCACAATCGGCATTCAAGACGCTTCACATCTCAAGGCAGCTATCTTCCAAGCAGGGGCAAAGGCCAAGAACAGAGTATCCAAGGTGATTGAGCATGTGTGCTTGTGTGTATAGTAGAGAAGTCGTGCGGAAGAGAAGCTCGGGTCCAGATACTGCTGAATTATGGAGCAACCCTTGCCGGGAAAGAAAAATTAAGTATTCCAGCACTGCTTCAACAAAAACCTCTGAGTCTTTCTGTTTTCACCTTTATCCTTTATCCCAAACTTCTGTTCCCCGAATTTCGTCGTTGTGGCTACTCGGAGGGAAATCTCTTCAAAAATTGTGTCTCTCTGAGTTTCCTCTGACACCCGGTAACACTCTACCGCTCATGAATCGGTAACACGTCTGATCGAGCATCACGTACGATTTGTTGTGAACGGAAGGTAAATCGATTTGTGAGAGAAAAAAATAATGAAATTTGGAGTTATGCACAACAAGAACAGTATTAAGCAGCTCCACTGCAAAAGCCTTTCAATAAAGTCCCAACTACAAACACACCACTGCTTTTGAATATTAACAAGAAAGGAATTCATTTCTCTTACCAATTACCGTGACTTGCATAAATACTCATAACCCGTCAACTTTTTTCACTTTATATCACAACTTTACCACTCATTTTAACGGATTTTATTGTGTTTTTTGTTACATACTATCATAAAGTAGTGACGTATTCAGAAGTGGAAGATGACAAACCAAAACAACAATCCTTAATCTCAAGAGGAGAAAATATGACGCTCTATGTAATATTCTGCCATGTCATACGTTAAATCAAGACTGTTCAACCACTTAAAAATAGTTTGAAAAGAAGTAAAGCAAGTTCGCTTATTTGGTGTGAGACCACGGGTGCTATACTGCTTTTGGAGGGCAATATTTCACAACCTGAAAAGACAACCTTCTGGTCATTTTTACTTTCCTTTTTTTTTTGTTTTGCCCAAGACAAAGGCCGTAAACCCTTGGCTCTGGGACCCAATTTTGGGTTCTGATCCACCTGTCGCGAAGAACTTGTTTAAATCAAATTAGCAAACGGTGACATTTGCTCTCAAACCAGTCAGTTACCGAGATTTAGCATTTCTTTAATGAACAGCAGGAAATTGGTCTGGATGTGTAAAGACGGTAGACATATTAGCTAAAATACTGTAATAGCATCTTCTGGTGGTTCCACAGAAGTTTACCTGACGTATGATGTTCATTCAAGTATGTACTACTTTGTGTTAATCTAAAATACTAATAAAAACTGTGGTTGTGATATGACAAAATTCAACAAATCTGAATGGCACTCATGTAAACTTCAAAACTTTGCAATGCTGCTGTTGAGGAAAAGGCACGTATTTTTGTGAGGCACATAGAGAACACCTGAAAGGTTCTCATCAACACATCAAAGCTAATACTTCCCGTTCAACATGCTTTAAGTCACAGGTGTCAAACTCCAGGCTTAAGAGCCACTGTCCCACAGTTTTTAGATGTGCCACAGGTACAAAACACTGGAATGAAATGGCTTAATTACCTCCTCCTTGTGTAGATCAGTTCTCCAGAGTCTTAATGACCTAATTATTCTTTTCAGGTGTGGTGCAGCAGAGGCACATCTAATAGTTGCAGGACGCCGGCCCTTGAGGACTGGAATTTGACACCCCTGCTTAAGTAAACCGGGCGGCTTCCAGTTTAGGCGACATGCAGCCCGTTTCTGCAGCCACACACTGAAGAAACACACCAGCACTCTGACAGCTCCCACAGGAGGTGGACATTTAACGATCAAGATAACTTTCAGGTTCAACATTTACAAGCACACCCGCACACACACACACACCAATATACAAACCAGAGCACATTTGGCATTCTGCTCCATGAGCACAAGCACTTCTCTCTCTCTTTATCTATCTCTCTCTCTCTCGCCTCACATAAACACCCACACTATGGAGGAAGAAATAGAGCAGAGAGGAGAGAAATGAACAACTCTGGCTCAGTAACATCAACTCAGAGCTCTCTGAAAGCATAGATACTGTAGCAAAATAGCTCCTCTCCAGCCTTAGACCCTTGTCAACATGCATCTAATCCACCAGTTTGGAGACTGTTACATGGAGTCAATATGCAATTTGAGGAAGGCAGATAGATAGCACCGGATTGATTGATTTTGACCTTTTCCTCGACAGTACCTGCTGTACACCTACTCCACAAAATAATGAAAAGTGTTGGGATCCTTATATCTTTAGCTTCTGCCTCTTTTCTTCTCCCAAATAAGTGCTGGTTGTTAATCCCACTCATACGTCTGGCTGTAGGTCTGCTCCCTGTGCTTTATCTCCCGGAGCAGGGGGAGGCAGACTCAGTGAGGTGATACCGGTCATATCGATTTGTGCAAACATACTCACACAACACATTCAGTTGCGGCGGTCCAACTAAGCTGCAGCCCTCAAGTCTGAAGCCCAGTCATCCCACACCAAAGCTACTTGTTGATTTGTTGTAAATGAGGTTTGTTATAAATGCATAGATGTTTTTTGTGTGTGTTATTTTCTGATTGATGCTCTCCCTTCCTCCACCCTTTCCAGTTTAGGTGGCTGGATTTAGGAGGTCGACTTTTAGGTTGCTGCTTAGGCAATTTGCAGTTACATTAAACAAATGCTACAATGAAGGAATTTAAAAGAAAAAAAAGAAGCAATTTTACAAAAAGAGAAGAAAATAGAGGCATTCAAAGAAATATTTAAGACAGAAAAAAAAAAATAATTATGGAACGGTTTCTATTGTTAAGCTCCAACAAAAACAAAAAAGGAAAAAAAAAGTAGCAGAACTCTGTCAGTTCAAAGCAGCTAATTATCCTCAGGTGAAGAATATTAAATCTTCCAGTGCACAACAGCTCCGCATAAACGCTAGACAAACCTGTAGCTTTAGCACTAAATGCATTTCATTAATACATAAGTTTCATAAGACTTCATACAACATTATGTAATGACGATCATGAGAGAGTCTGATGTACATGACGCATGGTGACTGCCTCACATCACCTTGTTCAAGAAAAACACATGAAAACTTTCGAAAGTAACATTAACAAGGTCATGAAGATATAGCAGAGCAGCCACATGAGATGTAGATGACCTTAAATGATCTTTTTAAAAAAGGACCATTTGTGTTTTTATAGATATTTGATGTTGTAACAACCAGTCTAAATATGACTTATTGTGCTTTTTATGAGATTAACCAACACAAAGAAAGGTAAAATTGGGTAGTGGAGGGAAAGGGAGAAGATGTTCTCCAAATTTTTGGATGTAAAATTCAGGAAAAAAAAAAGTAAGCTGCATTTGCTGTTAACTCCTAAATAAAAGGCTGTGCAACAAATTACCTTTATATCTAATGAGTTTAACCTCAGACATTTGTAAGAGGAAAGTAATGAACAACCAGAATGATGAAAACCAAGGAACACATTGAAGAGTTCAGCGAGAAAGTTGGCAAAGCATATTAAAGCAAGGCTGGGTTATAAAATAATATCCAATCCTAGAGACCTCTGTTCGATCCATCATCCAGAAATTGAAATAATTCAAAATAGAAAGCCCACTGAGACATGGTTGTCCACTTAGGCTGACAGGGCAGGTAAGGAGGATTTTATTAGAGAAGCAGCCAACAGTATGGAGATGGAATATTCCAACAGGAAAAACTAAACATTACAATCCTCAACATATTGGCATTAACTGGCATCATTAATTACTATAAAAAATTTTTTTATGGAAACGCTTCTGCCTGAGTTGTCAACTGTGTGACGAAGAAAAGCTGTCATTTGCGCACTTCTTGAGTTTATTATGATGAAAAGAAAATTAAGGAATTAAGATTTTATTATTTTCGTGAAACGTGGACAGTCCAACAGAAGCAAACATCTGTTGATTAGTTAGTTGTTGCAAATCAAATATATAAATTGTGCAACAACAGTAAATGACTTGAGTATCTCAACATGAGAAATCCAAACTATACAGCTCCTTAGTGAAATAATTTAGGAGCTACACTGACCTGCAAACACCTTTTGGCATGAAGCAGGTTTTGCTTTCAAAACTGCAGCAAATGGTTTCCTCAGTTGCCAAACCCGTACATGGAGTCGTAACGTAAAATAAGTGTAGGAGTGAAGTGGGGGAGCATTCAAGATTCAGGAATCAATTTAATTATCAATATGCAGCCCGAAATTCAGTCAGTAATTATAGATGTGGTTCCTTTATTCTCGTCAGATGGAAGTTATATATGAATTAGTAAAAGAACAAGTGTGAAAAATAGATATGTTGTCAAGGAAAAGGCCGGAAGATGGTGTCATTCTCACTGCCTGAGGGAAAAAAGTTGCTCTGAAGTGTGGTGGCCAAAAATATGGGGGAACAGACTCTGGACTGGGCGTGCAGCATCAAAGATATTATTTTTTTCTTCTTTTTTTTTTTTTTGTAAAATAAAACTGCTTTTCATTTACTTGAATCTCATCTTTGTCATTAATTCACCTCCATTCGGTTTGGCAATTCATCCGTAGTCACAAAAACCTGAAAGTGGAACACCAGTGCTAGTCACTGTGCCTATATTTTAATGAAACACTACAATGAATTAAAACAGCATTATAGTTGTAATAATAATAGTGAAATTCTGCTGTTTTAATACGGTGACATAATTTACACATATACATTCCAATTCATGTCTTGTTTTGGTGTTTCAGAAAGAAGATGTAAAACTGAATAGCAAACAAAAAATCAATAAATTGAACTCTTGTTTTTTTTTGACCTGGGTATTGATTTGAGTATGTATCTCTCCCAGTTCTTCAAAAAATACTTAATAATAACAGAAATAACTTGATGTGTGGCCACTAACTGGAGGTGAATTTGGCAGTGGTGAGCCTGCGCCACATGATGTTTTGTATTGATGTACACTTATTTCAGACCTCCACCGTTTCTGTTCATCCAGCTTCACACAGATCCAGACACTTTGTCTTTGGACCGATAAAGCTTAAAAAAAAAACCAACAGATTTTAAACGCTGTCGCCGTCAACAAGATAAAGATTTCATCCCATCAGTCCCAAAGCTGAGTGTGAACGCCCTGTTTTGGTGAGGAATGGGAGAGCTCAACGGCATTTTAAGCTCACTCTACGTCTTATTGGTACGTTCAAGGTTAACAATTGAATTTAGTTTCCCTTTTTTTTTCTGTCTCTTCAGATGGGGCATTGAGGGAAAAAAACAACAAAACAAATCCCTTTAGAGAGAAAGCAAGATGCTCTTGGATCAATCAATCACGCTAAAAACTAGAGAAATGGCACTTTTAAATGAAATTCTCTTGTCTTGGCCAGAGCTCAGCTTGAAAAGGCTGGTCGCATGAGGGTTTAAATGGAAATCTATTTTCTGGGCTGAAAATCAAACTGGCTATCATTCTGTCCTTCCTCACCTCTCTCTTGGGAACGTGTCAGATATATAACACTCAGTCATTTTCTCAGCTGTCAAATAATGCTCTCACCAAACTCTGTCCCCGTACCCATGCAGTCAGCTTCAAATCCCAATCTGCTAAGATGGCCCTGTGTGTACAGTTTAAAAAAAAAAGAAAAAAAGACGTGTTTGGGATTCTAAAGAGATTCGTTTCGTTTTATTTATTATTAATAAGTATGTGCGCTCCATAAGGGTCGGGATTGAGGCACCATAGCAAAGTAGGTCATGACAGAGGTTAGTACTGCATTAGCGACTGTCACTGCGGGGACAGAGGAGAGCAGACAACAGGGCAGTCCACTCCTCCTCACTCACAGTCACACACGCCCACACACCCCCACACACCCCCACACACACAACACATGCAGACCAACAAATTCTGAAAGTCCAAGGCGTTCTGTCACGGATATGAGCCAGCAGGCCGTGACACACATGGAGGGCAGCGTCTGGAACAGGAGGACACGTCCAGTCTGTCTTTTGTGCTTATGCGCACAGATGCATGGCATAGTGTTTATATATGACAGGGGCGTTTGACCTGCCAGATTTCATATTGTTTGCCCTTGCCAAAGATTAGCATAAAGAAATAAATCTCCGACTTGGTTTGTTTTCGGTTTTTTTGATACTCTTTTATGATGATTTCTCTTCTTCTTTTAGGCCAGCAATCATTCCGCATGCATAGATTTTCCCAGTCTAAGGAACAGATGAATCCTCTCTGAGTCTTTGTATCAGCATCTGCTTCTCGGAGTTGGCTTATGGAAATCAGTCTCATTACTTCTGCCTTCCTACAGTTCAAACTCTCACATGAAAACATAATGACCCGGGCTGTTTCTGTTGCATGCACTGTCAGTCAATGAGTTCTTTTTTTTCTTTTTTGATGTTCTAAGTCTTCAGTTTCTAGCCTCGGAAAGTCTTGGATAATTACAAGGGTAAAAAGGCCCTCTATCAGTGCAGATTAACACCACCTCTGCAGACTGAACTCAGCACTCTCTTTTATCTCCTCGACTGCAGTTGGAAGAGGAGTTACGTAACTCTCACCTTAGGGACCCATCCGACTTTCCACCCAACGCCTGTCTGTCTCGGCGTGACTAGGGTGGCTGCCTGTTCTGTGCTATTTGATGTGCATGTTTGAAGCAGCCACGTGACCCAGCCTGGAAGGATGTGCCTGTTGTTCGCATCTCTCGCCGCTTTGCCCCAATTCCCTAAGAAATGTGTTTAAAAGCACAGCAAAGTTGGGCTTTTTCTCTTTTTTCTTTTCTGGTTCTACATTTAACACCTTCTGAAATCAGAGTGTAAAGATGGTGGTGGTGGTGGTGGTGGTTAGCCTCCTCTTTCCCACCTACTTCTTTTATGTTTTCCTCTGAGGATGCTATGTCATTAGCTGGTTCTGATAGGCCTCCCTGCCTCCCGCTGCCGTTTACCTGCTGCAGGATAGAGAAACCGCTTCACCTGCCTTCTGCAGTGAGCTAAAGCTTCTTTATGGAATCCAAACTTTAATGTTCTGCTTTGCAAACCCGCATTCTCACTTTCAGATTAATGTTTCACTTTGCCACGAACTTAAGCAATTCTTGCAGACCAATCACACCCCCTAACTGAGCTGTACCCACAGGACAGCAATGGCCAACATAAAAGGTTTTAGAGATTATGGCTTAAGGAATGCTAGAGAGTCTTAAATGTTCAAAATGACTTTTTCACCCTAATTATAAATTCAGCCTACAGAGGAAGCTCTATTTTAACCACATTTATTCTTTTTCCAAAAATCACCTGAGGACTATAGCCTAGAAGCAAGAAGGTCCTGGGTTCAAATACTGGCTTGGGCCTTTTACATTTTGTCTTGATGCATGCTGAGGTTTCTTCAGGCACTCCAGCCTCCTCTCACAGTACAAAACCTAATCATTAAGTCAACTGGCGAATCAAAATTATGCATATGACTGTATCGTGCATGAACAGCCGCCATGTGTCTTCCTGTTGTCCTGTGATGAACTGGTGATTTTAATGTAATTCCTTGTTGCGTCCAGAACTTTCATTGTTTCAGTTTTCAACAGTCACTTTGTGCATGTAGGATTGAGTCAGTTGCAAAGTGTGCCCCCGGACAGCTAACTATGGTTTGCTGTTAGTTTCTTTGTGGTAATTGGAATTGTAGTGTTTAATAGGGGTTTTCTGCAATGGATGTTTGGTCTAACCCTTAAGAAAGTACAATTTAGTTAGCCAAAAGCACTTGAAGACCATAGCGGCCATAGCTCTGGGAGTCAGCTGAGGTACTTCGAGCGTTTGAGTAGGATGCCTTCCAGGCAACCTAAATGCCAAACCCTGAGGATGCCCCTTGTGAAGACCAGGATTTTTTTTTTTTCCTTGTAGAATGACCCTCAGAACAGCTGGAGTATTAGTGTCTGGGGAAAGAGCGAGCACTGTTTTTCCACCGACCTCCCCCCAATATTCCATGGAAAAAAATAAAAAATGTCAAAAATGACAGAAAGAACGTAAGAGAGGCTATTTTATCGAGAGCAAATGAGATTCAAATGTCTCAACAGGGGAAATTTTACTTGGAGCATACTTATCCAGCTGAATAATAGAACAAACAAATTCAAGAAAATCATGCAAGTCACATTATTCTAAAAAAAGAACCCAACAACACAGGCAGACGGGAGCAGTTAGATTTCAGTACTGAGAATACAAGATGGGGCCTGACATAATTTTCCTATCGAGTCTGACAACATTTGTGTGGACTGAAGGGAATTGTTGTCACTCACTCCAGCCACCGTCATTGTTTAATTCACCAGATGGTCCAGCAGAGACTACAGGGTCACTGTTAGCAAAGTAAGCAGAATTTTCTATGAAGGAAATTGAACTCGGCCTTTAGCATAGCCTATTGGACTGCTTGAAAAAGCTAAAGGAGGTGTATCATTTTTAGCCAGTCTATATAACAACAGAAGGAGTGTAACAAGATCTCGTGGCTCAAGATTTTGCAATATTAAGCACAATTTGTTTTGGAAAAGTACAGTCTGTCTCACGAAACAACATCTCTAGTTACTGCCAGCCTTTCACTTTGTCTGATGAAGTGTGAGCTATCATGATTTCCTGACATAAAAGTGTTTGAAGACCCTATATTTGTCTTCTATACTCATATTTTTCAGTAGTTCTTAAGTGTTCCTATTGTGTTGACAGACTAGACCAATAAAGATTCCTGTTTGGCAGTCGGGCAACATTTAATTTTAGCCTCTACCACTCTTACTTTTTCTGTACTACCCATTAGCTGCTAATGAGCTAAAGTTAGCGACTCACAAAAATCGATAGTGTTGTTTCACAGGTTTTTAATGTACCTGGATTGTCTTTATTCACCTCTAGCTCCAGATCTGAAATACGTTGAATCTTTAAAATGCTGTTTGAGATGTATTTATTGTTTTGTTTATGAATTGATCAAATGAGAGGGCTCCTTTCTGTTTTTGTCTTATGTTTTTTTTTTCATTACAACCAACTTAGAATTAGACAAGCATAAAACCTAAAATATATAGACTTGTCAAACCTGGGCTGGAATATTCCACACTGATTACATTTTTAAAAAAAAACATTGTCCAGATCAATATTAAGAATCTTTATTTAATCAATTATCCTTCGGTATAATATAATAACAGGAAAATGAGTATCAAAAGACAACATGGCTAAACTAATGGGCATAGATAAAAGAAAATAAAGCTAAGAACAATAAAAAAAAACTAAGTGCAAATAAACAGTTGTTTTGCAATGTTACAGATTAAGTTGTTTTGGATGAGTTGTAGTGTTCACTCTCATTGCCTTAGGCCATAAAGCGCATCCCTGAGACAACTTGTCCATTTGTCTCATTGATTAAGAAAGTAGTTTCCTGCTGACTTGTGATTTTTTTTTTTTTTTTTAAATGCAAACTTTTCAATATTAACTCTGCTTTTTTAATTATACAAATAAACACAATTCTGTTTCCGGAGTGCCCTCCAGGTTCTGTTCTCAAAAAAGTTCCACTAAAAGTCAAAGGCAAAGAAATATTGGCACAATGCAGTGCTGCAGCGCCTTACCTCAGGGATTGACTCATCATTTGCAAGAAATTATACAGTATGTCAACTTTCATCTAAATCTGGCTCACCCACCAGGAGATGCGCTGAAATTATCAAGAGCAGCTGCTGCCTGGAAGCTGAGTTAAAAAGATACGCAATTAAGAACTCCATTTTTTTCTTCTGTAGTGTTCCTGTTGCATGTTAAATCCAGGCTCTCTATGGTCAGCGCTCGCAGCTCTGAGGGATGCATCAGACATTATCTGAAGGGAAAATGTGCTATATAATGATTATCATATAGCACATCATTACAGCCCACACTGACAATTATGTAATGCCTTCCTCAAAGCAGCCCGTTGCATTGAAGAAACCATTTAGTCCCCCAGGTCACTTGATAATGTTGTCGGGTTCTAGCTTAAAAACACAAAAAAAATAATGTCCTACTTCCTCTGGGGCCACCCTAGAATTTCTAAAACATTTTTTTTTCATGAGGGGTAGTATTGTGCTAAAATTAAAGTTTATTTTCTTAATGCCCAAAATGACTTATATGAATGGTCATACGTTGGTAATGTAGAAATCCTGAAAGTATTGAAAATAACTGACCATCTAAATTTTAAATATGGATTAATTAAAAAGGAAAAAAAAATATTATGGGCTAGTTTTTTTTATTCGACAGAATGGTTACATGTTTAAAACTTTGAATGTAAAAACATATCCCTAGGGATGAGATAGTAGACTGGCTACCATAATAGTGTAATATAATTAATTTTCCTAATTTGACATGTCTCTCACGTTACTCCAAGTCCACCTTAGTTTTTTTGACCAGCCACTCGACATGACTCCTCGCGTTGTGCGCTATATCCATAAAAACTTCCTTTAAAGCTTGTGAAAGATTTTTTTTTTTCCATACAACTTGGGATTTGTGTGTGTCACTTTGTGACTTTCTATTTTCACAACAAGACTTGCATTGGAATGGTGTTCCAATGCAAGTCTTGTTGTCTCAAAGTTTACACTTGACATGTGGAAAAACTGGATGGTTTATGGTTAAAATTTCCCTGTTAGTAGAGCTCAGAGATGGTACTGTGAGAAACGAGCACATGAAATGATCCAGTTAGTTCAGTGAGCGGGAAAACTGATCTTGTGAGCCACGCTTTTTTTTCCCCCTCCGTTCTATGCAGTGGTTCTAGTGTCAAAAGTTAAAGGACCAAAGGTGGATGAAACTTTGAATTTTTCTCCTTTCTTTGTTAAACTTATCAAATTAATGTTTGAGTGTTAATCTGGCAGTAGAACTCAGACTTACTGTGTTAAACCCTGTAATCTGCAGAGAGGCTATTAAACTTTTAATAAATGTTAGATTTTTAATTAGTATTTTAAGGGTTCAATTCACTAGTCATTAATTTTCTCCTTTTAGCCTGTGGTTATAGTTCTAGGTGGCATCGCCATCTCTGTTTTTATCTTGCTTTATTCAAAAAGTGTTTTTCTATATACAAGTAACTAAACTATAGTCATTTCAGCAGTGGTCATTGTAAAATGTTAATCTTGATAACTTAAAAAAAAAAGAAGAAAAAAAAAAACTTCAACGTATGATAAAGATCACTGTGACTGATTTTGACAGATTATAATACCGGTGAGTTAACAATGTTGAAATTGTTCACCACAGCTTGATCCCCCCTACGAAACATAAGGAAAACAAAATAAATCGACTGATTAAACACAACACCGCTGATCAATGATAAGCTTCAAAGTCTTCTAATCTACTCTGTGTGATCACAGTGTGACATATGGTGTTTGTGAGCTTTTGAACAGTGCCAGTGAGGCCACTACGCAGCAGGGGATGTGAGATGGGTATCATTCTGTGTGGTTGGGTCCTCGAGGTGATCCAGTTGGTCCACAAGTCAATTAAATGACGTGGTGCCAGAGCAGATCAAGAGTGCTTACAGGTCAAGGTGTTAATGAGACGACCTTTGACTTTTTGCTGTGGTTAGCAAAGGCCAGGTGGAGGTGGAGCGTTAAAAAGGGGGAAGGTGGCCAAGTAGAGATGTTCTCTGCACCTTGCAATCCAGGCCCTTTTCATCCGTGACCACCAGCTGCTCTACCGCCTCCTACAACACAGGTAAGAGAGCTTTCCCTCTGTTCCCTCAAGATTTTAGCTGTCAAGATTTATACTTATAATAACCAGGATGAACATAAAAGCGGAGCATGGACGGGATCTATAATTCAACCAATCTGCTGTGCCAAGGAGAATGGCACGCAGCCAAAAGGAATAGAGGAGTGGCGGACCTGATAAAGTGCTCCGCCAATTTTCTAATGCCTGGCACAAGTACATTGTTAAAGACACTAAAATTGATTCATTTTACATCCAATAATCTGCAGCATACTACAAGATGTCCACAAAAGGTCTATATAGTTTCTAAATGACTGCTGGATACGGTTTTCACCTTGAAAAAGGAGCCGAACTTTAAACCTGTGAGACAAATCAATCACACGTGGCATTTAACTAAGAACTTCAATTGCATTTTTGTGGATTTTTTGACAAACCATTTCAACTAATGACCACTAAATCAGCCAGACGGCACTGAGGGTACCAACCTTAAGAAACAAATGAGACATGGAGAATTTTGATGATGTTATGTTTTTTTTTTATTTTTAGATGTTAATAAAAGTGATCTAAGTGGCATGAAAAAGAAAGAAAAACCAAGGAAGTAAAAGAAAGAAAGGTAGAAAAAAAGATAAAATTTTTATGTGACTTTAATAGTCTTTTTTGGCAATTTAATAAATTCTTTTCTTGATGCAAAAAATTCCCTATTCAAAGACATTACATGGTTCTTATGCGTTTCCAGACTCAAATTCCTTAATCTTTTTTAATTATATATATATTTTTTGTATCAATATGATATCTCCCAACACATTTTTTGGACATTTGACTTCAAAACTATCAAAAATCTACACCTTCAATATGACGGGCTATGGACATTTACAAAATTGAGATTTCTTTCTCGCACATTTTAAAAATCTTTAGATGAAGTTTCAACATTCCACGTGTGGAAAATATTTGTCTTGACCACAGACCTCCAAATCTCAAAATGACATCTCTACTTCATAGTCCTCTTTAGATAACTGCCCACATTTTTCTGTTACCCAAACATGAAGTCACTCTTTAGCTAAGTCGTGTGCTCAGATTCACTGTGATGCTGGAAAAATAAAATCATCCTAAATTTAAGTCTGGAGTCATTCAGAATACTTTATTTTCTCCTTTTTTATATATCGAAAGTGAAAATTCCATTTTTCCCCCAGGTGATTTATATTTAGTACCGTTTCCATTTATGACAATACTCGTAAAAAGCAGGTGTGCCTAAAATGCTGCTTTTGTCTGAACTTTTGAAGATCTTCCATTAGCATGCACCATAAGATTTTTGACTAATGCGATGCAATAGCTGGTCTCTATGATCTCATTAAAGCATTCCTTTGATATCAGCTAACAAAAACTATGCTTACATTGTTGTCTGCACGCTTTGAAGTGTGGTATTTGCATTGGCATGCCATTCTGTTTTCAGTGTGCTATTATGCTCTGCTAGAAGCCTGGTTAACCTGAAAGAATGTGACAGACTCCTGGCAAAATATTTTTCAGTTTCGCGAGGAATAAAGTGAGTGAAAAAAAACTATAATTAGGTTTAATCAACACTTTATTTTCTCTTCAGTCCATGAATTATAAGTGGATATGTGGATTCACTATTGCACTGTTGAAACCTAATTTCTATTGTTTTAATTATTTCCTTTTGGTTCTCTGTCCAAGTGGTCCCCCCTCCTCTATGGCCAGGATACCATGGATATTCTCTATGCTGTTTCTGCTTGTGCTCCACTCTCCAGGGGCCTCGTTGGCCCCAAACCAGCACCTGTGTGGCTCCCACCTGGTCGACGCCCTCTACTTCATTTGTGGGGAGCGAGGATTTTACTACAGTCCGAACCGAGCCCACAAGCGGGACCTGGAAAATCTGCTTGGTACGGACGCATCTAAGAGGTGGTTTGGTTATAGTGAGGTTCGGTTATGTAATAGTTAGTTCCAATATAAAGTTCCCTTATGTGCAGCAGAAAGATGTCATGTTGCTGTAAGTTTCTTCATTTAAACATTTAAAATTTAAATGATAATTTTTACTCCAAGAGCAGCTTTTGTACGTATTTAACTTTATAATAAACTTTGTATTTTGAGAAAACACAAAATAAAACATAAACAAAGATCGGCATTTTAAAAGGACGCAATTTTTAAAATGCTATACAAGTATAAATCTGAAAGGTGTGGCATGTAAGGTCAATACCTTCACCAGGGAAGTTACCTGTTCACAGAATCTCACTTGAAAACTACCCCTCAACTCTGGGAAGTTTTGTTTGTTTTTTTTCTTTTTTAAAGTATTACTTCTGATTTGCAGAAAGTAAGTTTGTCTGCTTCCTTTCGTGGCGGGAGTTCGGAAATTAACAGCACGACTTTGCCTTACGACCCCCCAGTCTGGCTTTGTTCACCCACACTGTATTGAAAAGCGGAAGCTTAATAGTAAGAAAGGGCCACATTTGATGGCTGGAGGAAAGATGTTTCTTTATTTTTATTTTTTTTAAAGGCGACAACATGCAGAAAGCTTCACTGAACTGAATGTAACCAATGGCCCAGGCCATCATTAAGTCATTCTGCAGCTTCTTTTATAAAGACATGCAATTGGTTTAGGATCGCTTTAAACTTCTGTTATGTGACAAATCCATTCATCACAAATCCTGTGAAATCCCAACATTCCTCATTAAGCTATTCCCTAAACACATTATTTAGATCTTCCACCTCAAACGTTCTGCTGATGCTTTGAAGCTAACATCAGGGTGCATCAGTTATGCTATGCTTCTGCTGGTGCGTCATCGTTTTTTCTCATACGCCCTCCCTCCCCCCTCACTGTTGAGGCAGAAACTAACAAGGCTAAATGGATTGCTGCAATCAATATTTTTCTACATGTCGACTTTCCATGAGAGTCTTAACAGTAATAGTGTTTTCAGCTTCTTTCTTTTTTTTTTTTTTGGCTCGAGTGCAGCGGGATTTTAATGCGGATGTATGGGAACTTTCTCTACTTCAAAGGGCTCCTGGCGAAAAGGGCCAGCGTGGAGGAGCGGCTGTGGAGGGTTCTGTCTGCCCGTGACGAGCCCAAGGTGAAGAGAGGCATCGTGGAGCAGTGCTGCCACAAGCCGTGCAGCATTCACCACCTGGAGGACTACTGCAACTGACCACTCCGCAACTAGCACTACTCATAGCTTGTAAAGAGGTCCGGAAGTCAATTTCTGTCCCCGACTCTCGCTGGCTATGTCTTATCAAGTGAAGGAAATAAAGCTTCATGACCCATAACCCGAGGCTCCTCTCTGCAATGATGGAATTTGTGTTCTTTTGTCAGCTGGTGTCGATGAAAAGTGGGCTGCAGCCGGCGGCTGCGGTCCTGGAGTGCCCTCTACTGGCTGAGGAGCGACATGGCAAAGATGAAGCAAGCAAAAACCCTGAAGTGAATGAATCACAAATACATTGGTGCGAAGGATTTAAAAAAAAAAATCTTTATTTACAAAGTAAACATTTACAGCCACCATATTTAAAGAGGACCCTGCTGCAACAAAAACTACATATGTACATAAAAAGATACATTTTATGTTTGGAGCTCGGTTATCCAATTCAGACGCATCTTGCATCCACTTGAACAAAAAACCTGTTGGAACTATGATTACATTTTAAGAACATCGCAGAGAAACAAAACTAGTAACATGTCTTTCCTTTTCGCTTTCCATTCTTCAACTCCACTATTCTTTGTGGTTTCCTAAGTCGAAACAAACAAACAAAAAAAATTAGGATCAGAAACCAGCAGTCACGGCAAAACAAAAGCCGAGCGAGTAGAGAGCAGCTTGGAGCTCACCTTCTCCAAGAGGATCATTTGTTTCAGTCTGAATGTTTTCCTTGTTGTTCTGGAAGGCCTTGCTGGGATCAAACCTGTGACGACGAGCGCCGGGCAGCTTTGCTCTCAGCTGGTCCAAATCGCTCTTCTGGCGGCTCACAAGGGAACGAAGCTTGGAAACTTCCTACAAAACAGGAGAGGCATGTAGATGCGGCTCGATGTGTCAAAATACCATTGAAAAGTTGATTCCCATCATTTCAAATCAAAAGAGAACTCTTTTAAAGCAACTCGTTAAATAGAGTAATGCATTTTAAGCATACATTACTTTAGATTTTTATGATTTATGGATTCTAGCTAAAAAAACAGAGTTTCTCAGAAATTTATATACCAGTGACGTGCGGTGAGGCACTGACTTAATCATAATTAGATATACAAATGTGGACCACCTGCATGTTATCGTTGACATAAGGAAATTTCGCGCCTGCGGACAACAGCTGGAGGGCAAAAAGCTTACGTCATGGATAGCCGCGCTGCCGCCGTACAATAATTCTGTTAACTCAATGAAACTTGCAAAAATGTAGGTATTATTAATTTTGCGCTGTACAACTCAAAGTTAAAGTACAACTCAAAACCACGTCTTTCTAATTCTTTGCATTGGCCAGGCTACACGCAGACACGTTGCCATAGCAACTGACAACAAAGCTCCTAAAAACGCAAACAAACGCTGAAATATCTTCCATACAAAGAGCAGAACATCCAGTCTGTTGCAGTAACATGGTTTTAGGCTTAATGTTTATTTTTGCGATTATTAATAAGTGTCTGCTGTGGTACGAGGAGAAAACTATAATTATATCGCTGCACTTGACTTTACTGTACGGCTAGCTCGCTGTTACTGTCTCTTACTCTGCAGTTGTGGAGTCACAATGTCTGTGATTATGAGCGCCCCCTGCCATGAGGCAGGAGAACTGCCTGCCTCACCTCGAATAAGTTGTCTGCCGTTTTTGATCGCTCCTCAGCACACGATATACACACAGTTAGTGACATAAAACACTGTACATTATATACATAAGCTAAATTATGGAAAATCAGTTCATATATTAAATGTTTTTAACCACTTTATTGGCGACGTACAAACAGGAGGAACATGCTTTCATATAATGGCAGTTGCTCAATCCCGGGTGAGGCTCAGCTCGCCTGCTGCGCTTCCGAGCATTTGAATGGAAAATTAAGAAAATTCAACAATTTTGAAGAAAGAATAATCAAAATTGGTTAATCTAAATAAAAAGAATACTTTACAGCACAAACTACAGGGTGAAAATAACAACATAAATTATCACATTTTTCCATTATGACAGGTGAGGCTCTGCCTCACTTGCCACCCTTGACCGCACCAATTGGTGACAGGATGTTCTCACCAATAGGAGGGTAAGCCAGATATGGCAAGATTACAATGTGCTGTATCCAAGAACATTAATTGAAAGTTGAGTGGAAGAAAAATCTGATACACCAGCACATCTGCAGGGACAGATGCATTAATTCTATGGGTCACAGCTGTTGATTTCACCGAATTAACCATTCCCGATTAAAAATTAGTGATGCCATCCAAACCAAAACTTGAGTATATCGCAGATATACAAAGTTTCCTCTATGAAACAAATTTATAAATCAGGAGAAATAAACACTTACCCCCAGATATAGCCTTTGAATCGATCAATGTAACAAGAGTTTAAGCTCTTAAGTTGAACGATAAGCTTTTCAGCAATATTCTGAATTTTTAAATGCCCCTTTATGATCAAAAACAGACCAAAGGGAATAAAAAATGCCCTTTTTGGGAGAGGCAGCGCTGCTTTACCATTTTACCTGTTTCAGAGAGATATTTTCATCTTTGAGCTTCATCACATGTTTGATCTTCTGCTTCTGGTTCTGGTGCCCCAGGAGGGAAGCGTAAGCGTCGGCTAATTTGTTTAATTCTTCCTGGTTCGCTCCGTTCTCATTAAGCAGCGCATCTCGCTCGGCTGCAAATGCGTTAAGCTGCTCCTGTGGGAACGCGCCAACACAAGTATTATTTAGTTTGACAAATTAACATCTGCAGATACAAAAACTGACGAGGAGTAACCCCCGTGCCACGAAAACGGCAAGTTTTTCTTGTTTGTTTTTGCATTCGTCCAGAACAGTTCTTTTGCTAAATGAAAAAAATATATATTAAAAAAAATCAGCTGACCTGGAAGGGCTTGACTTTGACGAACAGTTCCTCATATTGTTTCCTCCAGCGCTCCATCTCGGAGCGTGGGGAGCTTCAAAGATAGGCGTGATTAGCTACAAAACTGCAGATTTAAAAAAAAAAAAAAGAAAAAAAGCTCCACATCAGAGAGAAATATTCATTACCGCTCACCTCTTCTCCTGCGCTTCGGCTAATTGTCTTTGGAGTTCCTGTCGCTGCTCCTCCATTTCCCACTGCAGAGTGACCTTCTCCTGAGTCAGTACCTCCAGCTGCTCCCTCAGAGCGCCACCGTCCTGCTGCTGCTGCTTGTCCAACTCGTGCTCCAGAGCCGCCGCTTTCTCCCGCGAGCGGTCTAATTGGGCCCGCAGGCCGGCGTTTTCTCGTTCGACGTCGTCCAGGCGAGACTGAAACTGATCTCTGTCCCGCTCAGCGGCGCTCAGCCG
The DNA here is from genome assembly GCF_001444195.1 of Xiphophorus couchianus. Lineage (NCBI taxonomy): Eukaryota > Metazoa > Chordata > Actinopteri > Cyprinodontiformes > Poeciliidae > Xiphophorus > Xiphophorus couchianus. Next base: position 22,625,882 of record NC_040250.1, on the reverse strand, counting down.
ATTCTCGAGCGCATGGCTGAAGTCCTTTTTAAGTTCCACTTCCGACAGCAGAGTCCTCCTTTCCTGGTCTAGCATCTCCAAGTCAGCTTGTAGTTTAAGCACCTCTGACCTGACCTGCTCGTGGTTGTTCCGCTCAGCCTCAAACGCTAGTTTTTCCTCCTGAAGGGCCACGTGAATTTTCAATTTCTCTTCTCTTTCCTTTTGGAGTTGCTGAGACATTTCTTCTTTTTGCCAACTAAGGTCTTCCAACAGTTTCTGGGACTTCTCCCTCTCAGAAAAACTCAGTCTCTGTTCCTCTAAAAGTCTCAGCGCGTCTTCCTTTGCGCTTATCTGCGCCTGTAGCTCCTTCTGAAGCAGGTCGAGTTGAGCTGCATGGCTTGCCTGCGCGGCCTTCACCTCCTCTTCTTTTTGAGCAAGGCAAGTTTGAAGCTCATGCAACACCCTAAAAGATGAAACAGATCAAGTAAAAAAAAAAGAAAAAAGAGAGTTGTAGGGCTGGGCGATAAATTGATTTTGTCAATCAAATTTTTGAAGGCAATTTTTTTTTCTCCCAATGCACTCCTTAGGTTTCCATAGTTCAGAGTGATGTCAGACGCCATCTTGTTTGACAGCTTCTATTATTATTATTTTTATTAGAATAGTCGTAATATTAGGAGGATGAAGTAGTAATTTTAGGAGAACTCCAACATAAAGAAATCAAAATGAAGTCACACTTTGGTAATAGTTTACAGACAAGGAAATATGTCATCTTTTAACGAGTCAAATTATTATCAGTAGTAGTACGGTATGTTGAAATGATTGTAAAAACGACTGAGTCTATTTTGAAGAAAAACAGCTCAGTTCATGTGAATCTATGTCACATTTTAATAATTCCAGAAGCCCCCCCACTAATCAAAACAAGATTTTTCTTGCAATTTTAAGACGTTCTTCTGGCAAAACTGCGTCTTTATTCTGTTCATATATATTCTCATAATTACAAATTCTTGTAGTCTGGCCCCCAAGACTGAGTCGTACAACTCACAGAAGGGATGACTGAAATAAAAGCCACTTTTTGAAAGCATTTGTCTCTTCTAACTTTTAGAAAGGAAAGCAAAAATATATATATCTGGTATGAAAAAAAAAAATCGGAGATTTTATTTTTACGCAATGTTGCCAAGCCGTAGTTTTGAGTATACCTTAAACTCTCTTCCTTTGATTTTGCTTCAGCCTGCAGTCTCTCCTGTTGCTCGTCCGTCCACCCCCTCACTCTATTGATCTCTTCCTCTTTCTGTTCAACCATTTTGTCCATCGCCTCCTTCAGCTGGCAGGTCACTCTCCCCACCTCCGCTTCCAGTTCTCTCTGTCTTCCTTTGGCTTCCTTTAGAGCCTCTCTGGTGCTGAAAAGGAAGACAAGCACTCTGTGAAGCCGGGATGCCGACAGAACTTAAAGTTTAAAGGCAACATAAATCAAAGTGACTTTAAAGCAAAGGAACACCAGGAAATGCCGACACTCGGGAGGAGCTCACCTTTCCAGCTCCGTGACAAAATCCTCGATCTTTCTCTGTGAGTTGTTACATGCCTCTTGGAGTTCACTCACTGCTGCAAGATGCATCGCTTTCATCGCTGCCACATCACTGCTCCTAGCAAAGGCAGAGGGGAATAGATTGTTAAGGAGTAAATCTTAATCAAGCCAGAGTGCAGGAAAAACCCAAGAAAGTATGAAAGTAAATCACAATCAAAGATTTCCAACAGTTTCAAAGAGGCAGAGCAGATAAAAACGCACTTTTATGATAAGACTTTTTAAGCCTCGACTCTCTAAAACAGAAATGAACGCCCATATATGGACGACATGCTGCGTCGAACCGCGAAACGGATTGATTTCTTGGCACAAAAAAACAAAACGCCCTTTTAAAGAGGATAAATAGAATGGATATATGGATGATTATTGGCAAAACAGAAAAGGGAAGTTACCACATTTTCTGATTGATAAGTTGCACTTTTTTCATATTTTGTTTGATCCTGCGACTTATTTTTGTTCTCTCCATGCGACTAATGCTCTGGAAACTATGAAAATGATCAGCTTAAAAATTGCTGCAGTTAGTGGAAATAGCCTCAGGTACCCTTTGCTCAACCCTACTTTTGATTTTCAAACTTTTTATGTCTAACCTGTGCTACAGATCTTTGGCTTATATCATAGCATCGTCTCTGGCTGTTGTTCACCCACCCTTCCAGAAGGGCTTCTGCATCCCTCAGCTGATTCGCCAGCTCCTCTTTGTCCCGCTGCAGGCTCTGAAGGGCCTCCTGACTCTTCTGGGCCCCCTCCAGCCGTATCTGCTCCTGCTCCTCCATCACAGCCAGCTCCCCCAGCACCTCCTCCATTTCCTCTTTTAGCTGTCTCATTTGCTCTTCAGTCTCTTCCCTTTCCTTCTCCACGAGCACAGTCAGAGAGTCCACCAGAGCCTGCAGATGTCAACAGAACAGACGTTTACTACAGAGCTAGCAGTCATTCGGTGTATGATCTATATAAGAGGTTAATGTTTATATAACCTTTTCTTTGGCCAGCTCCTCTGTGAGTGCTGTGTGTTCTTGCTCAAGCTGGATCTGTCTCTTCCTTTCATCTCGTTTAGCTTGCTGTAAGACGATCAGCTCGTTCTTCAGCTGCTCTACTTTCCTGAACCCTTCCTCCTGAGCCTTACCTGAAACCAAATAAGATATTCCTCTCACACAAACTGCGAAGCTTTGTATAAACCTACGAGACATTGGGCATTAGGAGGAGATGAACGTACTTCTCTCTTCATCAGAGAGCAGACACTTCTGTTCAAGATGCGCTACCCTCTCGTCGAGTTCCCTCTCCGTCCTCCTGAGCACCTCCCTCAGCCGGGTAAGCTCGGCCTCTTGCTGACGGACGGTCGTCTGAGAGTCCTCAACTTCTTGGCGGGCCAACTTCATTTGCTTCTCCATGTCAATGACCGACTTTTGTGCAGATTGGAGCTCCAGATTTTGGTACTCCAACATCTTTTCCACATCCCACAAAGCATCCTTGGATGTCTGCAGCTCCTGCTGGAATTTGTTAGCCTCCTCCTCCTTTTGCTTCAGCAAATCTTGCGTGGCTTGAAGCGCTCCTGTTCTCTGTTCCAGTTCCGTCTCTAGATGCCTGTGGGGGACAAGTGCCATGAGGAGGCTTGTCAAGAGCAATTTTGCTGGACGATAAATTGTCCCAGGAATTATTGAGGCAATGATAATACTATCATTTTAAGACTATTTTCATTTAACACTGGAACTGCAAACCATTTTACATAACCAACAGAAATAAAACGACAACAATTAAAATAGATTATGAAGTCTTCTGAACTAAAATGGCATTTCAGAAAATAATCATTTGTCTTGGGGAAAACAAGCAAAATTGACAGGCAGTGGAGGCTAACTACTTTGTGTTGGGTGTCAATTGTTTGCAGCGTTTCTCAAAAAGCTGGCTTTTCAATGACATTAAAGGGGAGCATCTCCTTAACAACTGTTGTCCAACTGGAAATTATCGCGCTTTTAGTTTATCATGCGATTAAATGATTTATTGTGGTTAAAAAATATATATATTGATTTTTTTTTAACCACAGGCCTAGTAAGGAATGTGCTGTTAAAGTCTTATAATATAGATTTTTTTTAAAAAAGAGAAAATGAAAGGAATTTTTAATTACTTAAGTTTCTCTCCTTTGGAACCAACGACATCATCTTCTTGTGTCTTCTCTTGTATCTGCAAACGGAGGTCCTGCAAACACATGAACATTGTCTTCATGCCTTTTACAACACAGATGTGATAAAGTCAGACTTCCTCTTGTAGCTATAGATCAAACCTGAATCTGGTCATTAGCTGCATCCAAGTACTCCTGGAGTACCCTGACCTCCTCTCTCAGCTCCTGAATCTCACCTGAAAAACAAAGTTAGTGCTTACAGAAAACTCTGAACAAAATAGTGCATGCAGCTTATGTTATCTTTGCAACTAAAGTGTTAATATGCATCTTAAACTGCCTTGCATTGTTGACAAAATGATTTTTTTTTTCCAGATGGAGGGACACTTACCATTTAACCTCTCCTTTTCATTCTCAAGCTCCACGTTCCGGCTTTTTGTCACTTCATGCAGATCCTCTATTTAAAAAAAAAAGAAAAGAAAAAGTTTAACCGAAAAATGTTGGAAATCCCAGCAACACTTAGGGATGTAGAAAGAACCTGAATGCTAGCCTTGCTAACCAAACAGATTGCTAGACGTTAAAGCCAAGTAAAGTTGTCAACTCCACAATCATATTGTTCACACCATATGTCTCTCAGACATGTGGTGTGATTCCTAATATGAGTAATTAATAGCAGGAAAAAAAAATTAACGCATTTTTAGACATTCTCATAATATTGTACTTAAAAGGAAAATGAAAGAGGCAAAAATGTTCATCAACAGGTCAAAGCTTTGCAAAAACCAGATATCAGAAAGTGGCTTCTGATTGATGCATCTGTCTCCATGGTAATAGATCTTACCCAGGTCTTTATTCCTATCCTGCAAAGTAGAGACTGTAGTCCTAGCAGCTTGGAGGTCAGTTTCCATCACCTTCAGCTGGCCTTCAGTGTTAACTTGTAGAAGACTTAACTCCTGGATGAAACCAAAATAAAAAAAAATGTATCAGTGCACCTACATGCAGTCAAAAAAAAAAAAAAAACATTCAGCAGCTTTTACTGCCATTAAAACCAGTATAGAACGTGGCAATACTTGATTTTTAACATCCAGGTTATTCCTAGCTTCCATCAGCTCCATTGTGAGGGAATTTATTCTCTTTTTAGTAGCATCAGCGGAAACCTAAATAAAGATGAGATGACATCTTTCATGCAGCAGCGTTTACAAATTCCTCACAACTTGAGGAGTTACAAGTGCCGAGGCAAAAACCGCACCTTGTTTTTCAGGAACTCGTTGACTTTCTTGAGCTCGGCTCGTTGTCTTGCCAGCGTGACGACGCTGGCAGAGAGCCCCGTCTTCTCTCTAACCGCAGCAAGCAGCTTGGCCTCAGACTTCTTCAGGTCATCTTCCAGGGCCAGCAAACGGCGGTCCTGCTCTCCTCGCTGCTGAACCAGCGAGCGGATCTGTAAACAGATTTGTCTAAAGTTTTGATTTGGACAGTACTGATGGTTTGCTAGAGGCCAAAACAAAAAACAAAAAAGAAAAACCACTGAAACACTTTTACATTCATTCAGAAATGCTTAGTTCATAAAGGGTACCTCTTTTTCCAACAGTTTCAGCTGCTTCTTCTCAAATGTCATGCCATTCCCCTCTCTTTTGTCACTTGATCCTGTAGTCTGTGTAACAAATTAGAAAAGAGCACGAAATTATATTCTAAAGACAGTAAAGATCCCTCTCAGTTTCAGTAGAAGAAGTTCAAGTAACTAAACTTACAAGTCCATCGACTGACAAAGTCCTGCGGACAGGAGAGATGAAGACGCCTCTGGAAGGCGATGGAGGCAGTAGATCAGCTCCAGCAGCTGGACACAAATGAAGAAAATAAGTGTCACAAAATAACCTTTCAGCTTCAGATACACCATCTATGGTCAACGTGTGTGCACGAGATCAACATACCTGCCCTGGTGGCTCTGAATCTGTCAGATTTGTTAAAGGAAGCAGCTCCTTTCACATCCTCCGACTTAATATCATAGGACCCCGGTGGAGGGGCGCACCCTACAAACAACATTACAGTTAGCTGCTGTAAGCCTTGAATCGGAGTTTCGTTTTAATTCAACAATTAACGTAACAAGACAGCACGCACACCCGGATCATTGTAATATTTGATTAACCCTACTACCCTAACGCTAACCCTTAGCTACGTGTTTCAGCTAAGCTACTTAGCATTAAACAACCTAAGTGGATAATTCCCCCACCAGCCGCTGCTAGCACTTTGAGGTTTTCTTTTAAGTCACTTACCTATGTGCTCGTTGAATCTCTTCAAAGGGGCTCTTGAAAATGACATGTTTTTATTCCACTTTGTGTTAGAGCTCAGAAAATTCAAACAGCTCTCGGAAAAACAACGCAGAGCAGCTCCGACAGCGGCAAAAATAAACAACAGACGCCACAGCTCCACCGCTGAATTTTCAAACCGACGTCGGACGTAAGCCTCCGCCTGCGTGTCCAATAGGAATTAAACTACTGGATGACGCACGTTGGTCAACAGCCAATCGGTCTCAAATCCTCGGAAGAAAAAACTGTCTCAACGAACAGAACAACTCCAAACAAAACAAACTGGCATTTTAAACATACCGTAATAAATTAAATATAGTAGAAAAGATTATAGATTCACTGAGTGTTTTTAGTATCTCTGTCGTTTTAGAGCTTTGAAATCAGCTACACTATGACATAAAGTATGTCATAGTAACATAACACAGCAGTTGACTGATCCCAGGTGATTTTTTATTTATTGATTTTTCTATTAGAAAGTGGTGCAGGCATTTTCAGCTGAAACCAAACTTGCACAATTAAACCGGTCCTAATGTATTCCTTTTTACTTTATCTACGCAGTGTTAAAAAGCCAGAATGTCCAGCTGTTAAATAAAATAGTTGATATATGTCCTTTGTTTTTTTTTTTAACCACAAATCAAATTTGTCTGAACACTTTTCCAACGCAAAGACAAATATCAGTGTCATATTTTCTGACATGTAAAGCCGTACAGAACAGTAAAGCACACTTAAAGATTTTTTTAAGTTAAACATTTTTATTTCATGGAAATACAACATAAGCTCAAATCCTTTTGCAGGACCATTGTTGTACACTTTATATTCCTTTATCCATTTTTTGTTGTTGTTTTACTTCAAAACATTTTCACTTGTACAACCATATCATAAACAAAGCCTCATGTCACAAATGGAGCCACCGATGACAATAAATTACATCTGCCATGCTGAAGTTTAGACATGATACATTGGTACCTTAATTTTTAACTAGATTAACCTTTAAATGAACAATAAGTTGAATAAATAGAATAAAAAGACACTGGGTTTTACAAAAGAAACTTTCTTCTGTCAAAACGGAGCAGAAACAGATCACATGGCTGTTTGAGAAGTGGTCATTCTGAATCATTTGTCTTTTTCCTTTATATGAAACAAAAGTGGGAATTTGCATATTTTAATAACACTGCTAAGGTAAACCAAAAGTTCAACAATAGTAAATACTGACTCTATATAGAAGACTGCCCTTTAATTCAGTTTTAGTTAAGATTTTATTTTTCCTTTATTGTAACAGTGTTTTTAATGCGTCTGCTCATCCACTCACACTTAAAACAGGTTGATCTTCATACAGCCTAGAGGTATTTGTCTGGTCTTGTTTCTTCAGTATTTTTTCATTAAAAAACGCAAACTTTTTTTTTTTTTTTCAGATGAATATCTCTTTTCAAAATTGTAAATAATATCACCAAGTTCATTTACAGAATATAAAAAATCTTTCCAACTAACAAAGGAAGGGGTTAAAATAACAATTGAGGTTTCCAGTCAATAGCAGATACGCAAGTATTATACCAAGAATGTGTCAACTAAAAGTATTAATAACAGTTTAAAACAAGGACTATTACAACACTCAACACTTCACTTTTCTTCTTTTTTTTTTTCTCCAAACAGTGAAATTTTACAGTGGAACTTGCAGCAAACAAAGCTGGATTGTTAGGAGGCAAAGGTGAATACTGCAAATCAAAGAAGGCAGGCAAAGTGTGAAAGGAGTAATGATTGGGTCGATCAGAAGAATCCCGGTAGACCCCGTGAGATGGACGCAGACAGATAAGTGAATGGATTCAGACCGGTTTAGTTTAGCAATCTAGTTTGAATAAGCACTGCGTTTAAATTTAATTGCAGATTTTTTTGTTTCAGATTCAGGTTTTTTTTTGTTTTGTTTTTTTACTTTAATCCATCCAATACGTCGGTGGTCCAATGCAAAACTCAGCAGCTAAAATAATAGAAGGCATGCATGAATCCGAGAGTGAGAGCAACACAAAAAATAATCTAAAATAAAATTTAAAAAAAAAAGATGTGAATGTACAGTTCAACCTCTGCTCTGGTCCACTTCACCTCAGCATGTAAAGAGAGTCGCATTTTAAATGAATTTGTCAGTGGATTCTGAAAGCTGCTGTGGTGAGGCAGAGTTTAGCATCACAGCTGAAGGAGGGAATGTATGCATGTACGTATGTGCGTATGGGAGAGAGTATGTTTTTAGAGTATGTCTATCTTTTCAAGGCTCTTCCTTTTCAACAGGTGGTAGCTAGGGACTGGTGTATAGGGGGCTGGAAACAGCGAACGTGCTCCACAGTGGAACTGTCTGTCTCCACCGCCTTCATGTACTTATTGAGGATGGCGAATATCTCATTGTTGAGGATCTGGTACTTTCTGATGCGGTCTGCCATCTTCTTCAGTGGCTGCGGAGGAAAACAATAAAGCACAAGTGGTGGTCTTGAATAATAAAGCATTTATATCCCTTGGAACTTTTTTGCTTTTTGTCACTAATAATGGGAGAAAATTGTATTATTTATTTTACAATCCAAGAAGTCTCAAAGTTAAATGTTTTTGAGAATTAGCAAGGTGTTTAAATATGAAGTCAGAGGAAACACAGAGATGAAATAAGTTTTTTAAACGTAAACTATATTTTCTAAGACATGTCAAGCTATAAGTCAGGCTTCAAGAGCGTGAGAGAGAGCAATATTTTGATCAAATAACAGGAAGGCTGTAAAGTTGCTCTTTTTTATGTTCTGAGAAGGTCAGGCTGGATTTGGAAATTCTGGCAGCCTTGGAAATAAAATTAAGGTAAGTATCTATAGATACGTGGAGACTGACGGTAATGTAATGCTAGCAGCACTAATCGCTAATGTAAGATACTAAAGCTAATGTGAAAGAAAAAGTTAAGAACATTTGCTTAAGTATTAATAAGATGCTGTTTTCCAGCTACTGCTCTCTTGCACATCGTCTCTGCTGTTATTATAAAAAAGCTGAAGGTTCCAAACATAAAGACAAGAAAAAAAACACATTCTCGCTGTTTTTCTTTTGTAATACAGCATAATATATAATACAGTTATTAAGTAGGAATTCCAGGCAGCTAAAATCACTGTTTGGCAGTTTAATGATTTGCAAACCCTGAAGATAGATAGATACAAGGCGGGCAATTTTATTTTATGTTTGCAATTTTATGTGATACATCACAACTATGTATAGTTGTGATGTATAGCTATACATAGTTAGACATCACATATTCCTCTTCACAGAATACTAGTGAAGAGGATGGTAAAGGATACATGATTTTAAAAAAATATCTAACAAATAAAATCTGAAGAATACAGTGTGCATTTACAAGCCCCCTCTAAAGCCGTGGATGGCATGCACTCACCACATTCTTGATGATCTCGTCTTTGCCGTCCTGCCTTTGGACTTTGAGCAGGTGGTAGCAAAAGTCGAAGAGGTCAAAGCGGCGCTGCTGTCCGAGCAGCACGATGATGGCGCAGCCCGCCCAGTTCAGCCCATCCCCGAAGCATTGCCTGGAAGGAAAGGTGCACACAAAACACAAGATGAGTTTCTGCAAACTAATGCGACCCCGAGTGCGTACAAACTGTGTTCACAACGTCTCGCCTCTGAGCCTGACAGTTGCCTATGAATAAAAATATTTTGCCAGCATTTCTGCATTGACCGGTTTGAATGGATTTTTGAAGGCCTGTTTGAACACATCCGCTCGCCTCGGGCTGATCCGCTCTCTGATGCACATCAATCAGTACTTTACTTCCTCTGTTTCATGAAATAGACCAAAGAAAGCGCATAACTGAAGGAAGGAAGGAGGGAAAATGCATCAAAAACAAAAGTGGCTCTAAAAACATTCATTCTCAGCACAGCCTGAGACCTGTCTTCCTAACCTGGCACACCAGATGGTTTGTTATAGTTCACCCTCTGGGGAGTTAGAGCTCTTTGTACAAGGACAGACATTTTAAACGCAGTAGTTAAGGACGTCTGGTATCATTCAGATTACAGAGAAACATACCAGTGCTTAGACTATTAGGCAAGTCCTCTGAGTTAACCAGTGCCATGCAGAAAGCTTCTTCGGACTACCTCAGTTTTATAAAGCTAAGCAAAAAGTGTTACATTCTTAGTCATATAGCAGATGCATGTTCTCTCAACACACAGCAACACACTGCTTCACAGCTAACAGAGTTGGATTTAAAAGTTCCAGGTTAACTTATTATAAATTATTATTATTATTTTTTACATCTTTAAAAAAATACAGCTACAAGCGTGCTTTTTTTTTTAGAGACAAGATGTTCTTGTAACTGTCACAGGATTTGGCAGAGCAAGAAGACAGCTTGTTAAAAGAAATCCCACTTCTGGAGCAATAAAGATATCCAGCTAGATCAATTATAACAATTATACAAAGGCATATGATGGAAAAAAAATAATAAAATCTTTACGTGGACATTGTAACTTTAAAAAAAAGCTATGCAGATTTTAAACAATTTATGTCAATACTATTATCAGAGCATTTTCTTCCAAACAGAAGGTACTATGGAGCTAGTTAAATCAATCTATTTTCTCAGCTTTCAGCTGTGCTCTCCTGTTTAGTAATGTAATCTAATGACGCGAGATTGCACTATATTAAAATGCCATGACTTTGAAGCTTAAGTGAGTGTTTGCGAAAACAGAATAAAGAGACTTTAGAATTTATTTATTTTTATGCAATCGCAACATGTTTACTGCAGCATTCACGCTGGAAGCCACCCTTACAAAATGATCTTTCATCTTTCATCTAAATCTAATTTCTAGCTGTTAATGCAGATAATTTGATTGCTCAGAATAAACTTTGCCTTAGATTTTCCCCCTAATACAATCTGACAACAATCTGTCATTTTTGACTGACTCTTCCAATTGTCTGGACCTCTGCTCCTACTTTGCGCACACACAGCAGGCCGACTGCTATGTCAGCGTGAAAAACCGTGCCCTTGATCTTTATGCAACAACTTCTACCGTTAAAGTTCCTTCACATTATCACAATTAGCAGCTCATGTTCCTGACAGCTCCCACCTGGAAGCAAAACTCTTCAAAGTGCTGCGCAGATGTCGGCCAGATGCTACTCACTCCGCTGTGAACTCGTGTGTGCCGACGGGGATGCAGTAGACAAACTGCATGGCGCTCCACAGGCGATGGAACTCCATGCACTCGTCCACGTGCATCACGCCGTTGGTGGGCGGGGGTCCGCGCCATACGGCGTCCTGCAGGAAGCTGCGAATGCGCGTCAGGATGACCTCGAACATGGAGAGGCCGCAGCAGAGGCGCTCTTTGGTCAGCAGGTCCCCCTCCCTCGCGATGGCTATTTGCTAGAGTTTAAAGAGAAGAAAAAGAACTTTCTTTTTTTAAAAATGGATGGAAATACACACATTTGTAGAAAAAAAAAAATTTGTTACAGCCTAGCCAAAAAGGGATTACACTGACCTGAGGAGTCCCCAGCCTCTCGATGAGAGGCACAAGGTGGAGAGGGGCGTACTTTGCTTCCAGCCTCTTCATCCTCACCTCCAGTCGCTCCCCCTCTGCGTGTCACAGAGCACCGAAAGTTACAGAAGAAGTAGAGCTCTGAGTGGCCATCCACACACTGCAGGAGTAATCTCCCCAAATTTGGAAAACTGTGAGTCATCTGAAATTTCAGTCTACCTTTGATGTAGACTCTAGGAAGAATGTTCTGGAAGGGGGCAGCATGAAGCAGGTCACACACTTCCTCCTGGGACTAAGGGTCAAGCAAAATGTAATAGGAAATTTTAAGCCACAAATTAAACTCACTTTGCTTCTCTGACAGCCTTACCCTGGATCGAGACAGCCAATGTTTTTTAAAATGTATTTTAGTTTAACTAAATTATTAACATATACTACATGTGGATGTTTTTTTCCCCCCAATAACTCATGTACAACTGCAGTCAGGTTATTTGATAATGTATATGCTTTCTTTTTAGAAAATTATGAGTTTGTATCTCTATGTAGTGATAGATGTAATGCCAAAATGACTGATTATTTTCTTAAAATACTTTTTATTGTCACTTATTGAAAACATGCAGATAGTATTGCAAATCCATATTGCTCTTCTCTACTTTTATCCTTGTGAAAGGCCATAAGAGACTACGGGTGTTTTCATACCCGGTAATCGGGCAGACTCGCTTTGATTGGGGACCAACATTGAAACACATAGTATACTTACATCTGGTGCAATTCGCTTTCTACCTTTTCTCCATCTCGCCTGTGGTAGCGCTACAAGAAGTACTGAAAAAACGACACGTAAACCTCTAAAGAAGACATGAGCACAACTTCCCTCTTCACAAGATGGTAACAAAAATGTAGTGGCGTCATATTTTAGAGTTTTTAGGATTTCTTTGTAGTCTTTAGCAAAAGACCACAACCTATGATTTCTGCTAGCGCCAGACTCTTGCGTTTATTTTGGTTATATTTACCCATAATACCCTGTGCTATTGTCCACTTTCTGCTTATGTTAGTTTCCAGTTCCAGAGGTCACTTCAACCAAGCCGAGACCAAGGTTTGTAGGCAGACATGAGTTTGCTTTTCTGGTCTGCATCAGAGTTCGATTACTCAGTCACAAATCCCCAAACCAGCCGGGCTTTCTAGGCAAACAAACTGGAGTTTGATTCAACTGGACTTAACATCCTAAGTGCTGCCTTGTTGGCAAAAGTAGATTTGTACACATTCGATAGCAGGGGTGCCAATATTTGTGACACGGGTCATTTTGTAAAAATAATTCTTTTTGGTGTTGTGCTCAGTGTCTTGCTCAGAGGTTTTTATGTTGTTGTTTTTTTTTCCAGTGGTTCTTGGGGCAGTGCGACTACAGGCGAGAGGGTGAACAGGTTTTTCAATTGGTTCAGCTCGTTTGACATGGTGCAGTGTGAAACCGAACCGCACCAGCTGAAAACAATTTAACAGCTGTTTGCAATTTTGTTCCTCAGTCAAACAGAGTCTACTGAAAACACCCTAAAAAGCTGTAATTTTTAACCACTAAATGAATATACAATGATTTATCGGAATACTCAATGTGAGGTTACAACAATACGTAAGACAACACTAAAGTGAAGGTGACTGTTAGTGACGGCAATTAAACTAAATGCGACAAAGTGACATCTTGTAGTGGATGAGAAGAGAGTCATGCAACGATGAAAATCAGACACCCACACAAACAAACCAACTCACTCAGATACCATCCAAAGCAAGACACACACACACACACACACACACCGAGTCAGTGCGGTCACACAGAAGGGGTGAAATCATACTGAGAAAAACATGAGTAACAAGGCATGAAAGGACTCAAAAACCGAAGAATTAAAACACAAGACTGAGTCAACAACCAACCAGAAGAATGGAGTCACCTCCTCCATGGAAGACAAAGACATTGAGATTTTAAGCCTTGTGATTATAAGCCTGTTTACAAGGACAAACAAGGTCATGATGCATGCCCTAAACATTTTCACTTTGTTGTAGATTATGAAAATCTCAGTCCTTTTTTTTCCATGGCTGATTGGAAATGAAGTTATATGTGCAATAAAATGAATCAAATTAATTAATATGTTAAAAAAAAGTGATTAATAAATTAAACAAAAATGGTCTCTGTGTTATTTTAAAATCAACAAAATCTAAATCCTTACCACCTGTGGTAGTTGCCAGCGTGTAATGAAAAATAGAGTTGTGTTTCAGACAAAAACCCCCATCAAAGATCAAACAGCAAACACACCCAGAAGCCTGACAGTTTTCGATCGCATCATTTGATTTACACGAAGACAGTCGACGTTATAAACCGAGTAGAAACCTCCAGGCACCCGGCACAGGTAATCACAAGAAGAGTTGGGGAGAGCACACGAGGAAGTCATTACAGCAGATTAGCTAGAGGGAGGTGGAGGCAGGCGACGGAAATGCCTTACCAGAGCTTGCTCGATGAGCAGGCAGAAGAGGATGGCGTTTCCGACCTCCCTTAAGCTCTGGAAGACATCCGTCTTCAGCTCGGCGTATTCAATGATGTCCTTGAGCTGGTGGTGGAAGAACTCCAGGATGCCTGAAATGGCAGGAAGGAGAAAATGCATTCACGAAACCTTTAGGAAATCTGCATTAACAGAAGTTTTTCCCCTCTTACATTTTTTGTCTGTCTTTGCCTTATTGTCATGCTGACATTTTTTTTTAGATAAGTTTATCAAATATGTTAATATCAGACAGAAAACTGCAAAATCAAAAAATAATCGCTATATTTATTACAAACGAAAGAAATTACCTAAAAAAACCTCATACCTGGTCATGCCACACTTGGCGGAAACAACTGACGTAAAGGATTTGCAACACCTAGCAAAGAGTCTTTCACATCGTTGTGAAGGATTTCTAGCCAGCTATTTAAATTGTCTCATCAACTCTGATTCCATCCCACAGACGGCCATTTTGTTCAGTTCTTTTTCCTAATGTCAAATCATGAACACTGACCTTAACAAAGACGTTGTTCCGGGTTCCTTTGGGACATCCTTGATGAGTTACCAATGTGCTCGTGGGACAATTTTGGAAGTACTACTGAGACAGCTCTTTTGTCCAACTTGTGGATTATGTGCACTTTGGTGTGTTGGACACCCAGAACCTGGTTTGCCAGTCACCAGAACCTCATTATTCACGCAAAGAGTTCGTATGTCCTTTACAAACCTGTTTAAACATTGATTGTATCCGTCTATGGATTTCAGGTTGCAAAGCTCCTCCATGGTGTACAGTACACACTCTTTGTGTTGACTTGGTAGTTAACTATATTGAAGAAGAGATCGGAGGAAGCTTGTCTGACATATTGTCCTTCTCGGTCTAATCATACGGGTCGATCCCGCCAGCAGCTATTTTGTTTATGTATTCTTCCACGTTGGTCAAGAGTGTCCACATATTTTCCTTTTATTGGTCAAGGAGCCATCGGCCCACTATTCTTTGCACATACGCTTGCCTGCTAAAATGGTGCCGATCACTTCCTGTTCAGAAGGATTGACCCTATGTATTGACCCTTAACACATGATGTCTGGCTCTTCAGAAATCTGCCCGCTCCGCCATGATGAACATCAAAACAACCAATGCACTCCTTTAAAGCCCGTCAAAAACCAACCTGTCTAAAATCGCTTCTATTTGGTTGATTTCAATTTAAAAATGGTCATGGGATGCTGCGTGGTTGGCTGCATAAACAAACAAGGATAGAAACCAAACTTGTCATTTTATTGCTAATTTCTAATGAGGAAAGATACAGGCGATGGATATCAGCCATCAACCATAATGACTGTCAAACTTTGAAGGATCTTAGCTTCCTCCAGTCTGCTCTGTCCATTCTTATAGACGCTTACTGTTGCATCTCGGTCCAGTCTGTTGTCCAGATGAACACTGAGGTGTTTATATTCTTCAACCACCTCCACTTCTTCTCCCATGATGGAAATTGGGTTCGATTTAATCCTGTTCCTCCTAAAATCAACAATCATCTCCTTTGTTCTCTGGTGCTCTGTCTGAATTCATATGACTGTTAGGTCAAATGGTCTCTAAATTCTCCTAAGTGTCAATAAAAAAATTATTTCATGAATAAAATATCAAAAATAAAACATCAGGGCTGGTGCCTTGCAGCAACAAAGTCTTGGGTTCAAAATTTTGAACCCAAAATTGCTTCAAAACTTCTTCCAAAATAATATATACTTCAATTACTTTGTTATTCACCTGTTGCTGATTTTGTTTTTGTATCAAGTTGTAGAAAATTGATTTTCTTTTTAGGTCTTTTTGCCTACTTCATGTTGTAGGCTGGCTCTTCTTAACAGATGTACTGATTCTGCAGATCTCGGAATAATTAGTGAAACCGAATCAAAAAGTATGACTAATTAAAGATAATTCCAGGTTTTGTTTGAAGACTTTTTTCTCTTAACTGAGATGATCACTGAAACACTGCGTTTTGTATTTGGTCCATTTATCTCTGTCTCCATTATTTATTTTCATCTGAAATATTGTAGTAGGACTAAAAGAGAAAAGTAGAAGAAATATCTAAGAGGCCAAATATGTTTTTTTGCAGCACCGTATATTACTCAACACTATAAGGTATTTCTAATCATGATGTGTCTAGTGTAACCTCACGAGCCGCCTGTTAATCAGGTATTTCCGGGTTAAATCGGGATGATGTCAACCGGTTCGTACGGTTGTTCTGACCCACATTTAGAGAGAGCATCAGAGGCAAAAGGATCATTAACAAATGGCAATAACATCATGAGCTGTGAGGTAAGTTCAGGAGCTCGAGGTGAGGAACATCAGTAATCTACAGATTACTAAATCCTTATACGGATAATCCATCTGACTGACATCTGCACTAGAATTCTAGATAAAGACATGGAAGGAGGTCAGGAATAATACTAAGATGTAACACCAGGAGATGTTGAATAACACATTCTGAGTAAGCATATGCATATGGTTTTGTAATGAACAAAAAAGACTAAATTATTTTTTACTTCAATGGATATTATATTTGTCAAAGTAACGACCTAATCTCATAAGAGTATCGCCTAAGTAGCAAATTCTGTCATACTTTGGGGCCAAATTCTTAGATTTAGATTTGATCACAATCAACCTTTTCTGTTTGTAAAAGCAGGTTTCAAAGTGAACTCATCTGACAGCAAAGAACTTCAGAGGCAGGGCTCAGGTCTTTACAAAAGCAGCACAATCATATTTGTAGTGATGATGGATCAAAAATATAAATACAGTCACTGGGAGGGCAGCTAGCTCTCGAAAAGTCAGCAGTCAAACCATCAAGGTAGATGTGGATGTTGGTTATGCAAAAGTAGGTAGCCAAGACAATGAGATAACATGAGTGAACAAGAGAGTTTGACGGCAGCAGGAGCATTTTACCTATTACCTATTTACCTACCTATCATCCGCTACATGTGTAACATGTAGCGGATGATAATAAGTTGGAGTGAGACGACAATACAGCCTTATAGAGTTCAAGTAGCATGTGTCTTTGGAATAAACATTTGACAACTACAATATTACAATTATGCAATTAAACTCTCAACAGTAAACCACCTGGATTAATTATATATTTATAAAATAGAGACTTTCAGCTGCTTCCATTCACTGTCCGCACGTTTCACAAAAAACCGGGCACTCGCCTCATAAAGCTTTAAAACGTCTTGTTTTCATTGCTTATTTTAAGTTTGTTTACCTCTTTGACACTTGGGAATACTTGCAGGTTTGCAAAGTAAACCTGCAAGTACTTTGCAGGTTTAAAGTACGGTTTAAGCAGGTTTAAAAAAGCAGTTCTTGTTACATAACTACATAAAAAACTTAGTTATGTAACAAATTATCCAATTATGCTCCAAAAAGAAACTCTAAGGATAAAGCATTTTTTTTCAATTTTTATAATTGTCCGCAGTTTTATGAAAAGAAAGTTTTCATAAAACTGAAGTTGTGTCTGACCATATTTTTTGTGACAACACAGAGTCCCACTCCCTGTTGACTGAACACTCAAGTACACACGCCTCCCCCTGATGGGGTGGCGCCCTGGACGGTGAGCCATATTGCCCTCATCAAAAACCGCCACTGGCTACAGCTAATTCAGCTCACCTGGGGAGCCATACTCATGGCGTGGCAGACGGCAGATCTTGGGCATGACTTCTATCAAAGTTTTTACATACTGCAGAATGGTGCCCTGTAACTGCAAAGTGACAAGAGGAGATTTATAGACGACAGCAGGAAAAAGAATACAGAGAGTGCACAGAAAGAAGAGAAAGTAATAAGTTTTAGAATCCAGAACATTGAGGGGGAAGAGATGTGTTTGTAAGCGTGGAGAAAAAACAAAGAAGATAAAATACCAGGCTTTTGACAATCTTGAGTAGCTCCTCCATCACTACAGCAATGCCTTGGTAACCGAGGAGGCGGCAGATGGTCTTAAAATGAGGCGGGCCGACAAAGTTTCTGTAGGAGCTGTATATGTGGGAGTAGGCAATGTTCAGAGGCTGAGAAGAAAAGCAAAGAGAGAGAGACAAAAGACAATGTAAGTCTCAGCTACTTTCTTCTGAACACAGCCAAAACAAAACGGAACGTCAACTTACCTTGGACCCATACAGGTAATAAGGCTGCACATTGGCTGGTTTGTCTCTTTGAGGCTCCTGGGTGAAGGGAATAGCTGTGCGTACAAAGCTGAGAAGAGAGGGTGGGGAAAAAAGTTAAACACAGAGAGGTGGAAGCCAATAAGAAATCCGAAGAGATGTGCGAGAAAACCGACCGATTCGTGGATCCGTTGTAGCAGTAGTTCGGGAGGAAATCAAAGTTGAGCTCCCAGAAGACGTGGAGCGTGATTCGTCCGTAGGGGGCCGAAACGTTGTGGTTGGCCTCGCGGAACATGGCGTCGAAGCTGTCCAGGGTCATGTGCTTGGACAGCAGCCGGTGGGTCAGCCTGTTGATCTCCAGCAGCCATTCCAACTCCTGGCCAGATGTTAAGGGAGTGGCGTGAGAAGGCATGATGCAAGAGCAACGAGCAAACTTCTCTCAGCTTTCTTACCACTATGGACGTGAGGTCCTCACTCTCAAAGCGGCTGATGGCATGGTCTAATGACTTGTACATGGCGGCTGAGATCCTCTGGGTGATCAGGCGGTTCAGATCAATTGATCGGCCCAAAAGCTGAAAGATGCACAGTCAAACTGGTAAATCAGGCTCAAAATGAACAATTGCCGTCCGACGTAAGAGCAACACATCTTCGATTTCCACGTACCTGTACGTGTCTCTGCTTGAGCAGCGTCTCGTAGCGGTTCGACGGCGGGTACGGAATGATGACGCCGTAGTTTTTACACTCCGCTCTGAAGCGCTTGTCTAGGAGGACACTGTAGAGAAGACCTAAATGTATTTAGGGGAAGCTTACATAGATTGTCGGATCTTTATGAAGTGCTGTTAATAATACCTTCCGGCCATTGCTTTGTAGTAGGCAAATATCTGGTCTGCCAACTTGTACACAAACTGATCAAAGCAGAGGTTTACCTAAGAAGAGGCAAAAGTCAATGAAGGTTTGGAGTCTTTACCGACTTGTCTGGATTTAGATCTTTTGCCGTTGCTCCTTACCTCGGCTTCGATTTCGTCGTACAGGAACTGCTTCTTGAACTTGGTCAGAGCATAATAGCCACTGTCGTTGTACAAGTCTAGAGGATACAGAACGTATCTAGAAGAGGAAGGGGTGGAAGTTGTTATTACCGGCTTATTTCCAAAGGACAGGCTGAAGCTGAGTGCAACAGTGAGCTCGTCTTACTCCATCATGGAGGGCTCCTTGGTCTCCAGGATGTGGTCGGTTAGGATCCAGGGCATGGACATCTCGATGGGGAACTGGATTCTGCGGCCCATGGTGAGCTCCAGGAAGAACTCCCTGAACCACAGCTGGGACAAGTCACAGCAATGCTGCAGGGCCTCTGTTCAGCAGAAGGAGAAGACGACAGAACGGAGAGGGGTTACTAAATGTTGGCCGAAAAAACCTGTGGTGGAAACTTTTGTCAAAAATATAAAAGAGTAAAGATATAGGTCCTAAAATAATGGCCTATTTAAAGTCTACACTGTGCTTTCAACTCACCACTGAAGTTAAGCAGGTGTGTGAAGAAGAAGGAATGCTTGTGGAAGTCCTCTATGGCCACCACTATGGGTCCATCAAGGCTGCTGCGAAGAGTCTTTTTAGATCCACTCTTGTCAGCTATTAATGACTCCAGCATGGTGCGTACCATGTAGAGCTGCAGAAAAACAACAAATAAACACACATTTAAAAAAAAAATCTGTCCAACTATGTTTTTTTTTTTCCTCTTGATTCAGACAAAAAAGCTTGTCTTGCCTTCTGCCATGCACACGGCACTGCAGTTCTTAGAGCTTTGAGGAATTCCCAAATTGGGCCAAGAATAATCTAGCAAGTGACATCCTACATCCTACTGATCTTCTGAGAATACTTTGTTTTATCGCAGGGTAGAGCCAGCAGATAAAGACGTTCCAAAAAAATAATAGAGACGAATCTTCTTCACCTGTGTACTGGAGGGTCCCACTGCTCGACGAGGCACCTTGATGTCAAACCCACCCTTCGGGTCTTTCTCTCCCCTCAGGCAGGGGTCGTTTGGCGGCTCTCTTCCTCCCTCCCAGTCACAGACAGTCTTTCGAATGGCCTGCAGGACACTACGGAAAAAAAGGAGTTGGTGCAGGCAGAACAGTTTCTTTGCTGAATTATTGTTCGGCGTCGTTAGAAGAGGTATTGATTTTGTCGTTTCAGGAACCTGATGAGAACATTCTTCTTCTTGCGTACGGCTTGGCGCAGCGGCTCCCTCAGGGTAACCTGAGCGAAGTCCTGCAGAGCCGCGTAGATTGTGTTCCTGATGGCCTGATTGAAGACGGACTCCATGCGACCCATCAGAACCTGCACAGTACAAGACACAGAATCATATTGCCGCTGAAGACTCCTGACCCCAAACTCAGCTTGTTTGATCTGTTTTAGCTTGTTGTCATAACAACCACAAATTTTGGAGTATTTTTCTGGGATTTTCTGAGCAAAGTAATGCATGATTATGAAGTGGAGTAAAAGATATACGTTTTTTTTTTAAATTAAGAATCAAACTGAAATATGCAGAATATTGGCTACTTGTGTGTGAAATTAGCTTGTATGTGAAAGCTGGTTTTACAAATTATCTACTCAGAGAGGATAAACAAAAATGCTTATTTAGTAATATTTTTATTTGTATGTCTTGAAAGAGTGCATCACAAAAGCACCCAGCAAAACAGGTTGCTTTGTGGTTGCAACTTGACAAAATGTAACAACATTCAATGGGGATGAATAGTTTTGCAAGGCACTTTTTATAGCAGGGATCTGGTTCCTTAACAATCCAAGGAGTCATTTTTGCCCTCAGTCCAGCTAAATAAACCGATTTTAGAGCTGCAAATATTACCGAATCTTTTAGAAAAAAGACATTTTATGGTTTTTGATAAAGATCTACTTCAGGAAATCTGCTGTAAACTTTAAAGAGCAACCATTTTATTCACAAGCTTAGTTTTTCATAAAGAATAACATAAAGCTTTCTCAAAAAGATGATGGCTACATTTTCTTATATGGGTTGTTGATAATTGCATAGTTCCCAGCCTGGCAACAAGAAAAATAGGGCTAAAGAAAAATGACTGGTGTTTATAGTTCCATGGAAATAAATAGCAAAAATATGCATGTGTTATTAGATCTATTTTTTTAAGCTTTTTTTCATAATTTTTAGTCAAAGTTTTTAAGTTCTAAACTGCAGAAGGTCCAAAGAGTCAGTTGTGTCTCCTGAACTGCAGGTTGCAAACCCCTGGCTTATAGATATGATTTCCAAACATTTACCTGCAGCCCTTTGATCATGGCAATAACCTCAACCAGGGCAAACTTCTCCTCACTGGTGTAATTGTAGCGTGTGGCTCGCTCGTACTCCTCCGCCGTACCAGGACAGTCCTTGTTGCAGAACTTGTCTGTGGGGTGCACCAGCTTCCAGGAGTACTGCGGGAGACAAAACCATGCTTTTGTCAAAGCCGGAGAGATCAATGGTAAAAAAAAACCCCACCAAAACGAAGCTAATGTCTCAAAATACACACATATCGACATTTGGGTAGAAAAAAGCAATTCTCTCTGCCTGCGGTGGAACACGCCATCGATCCCCCCCCCCCTCTCCCGGTTCTTCACTCACAACTTCCATGACGTGCGTGCTCCACTTGGACAGCAGCTGCAGGCCCCTCAGAGCCAGGTCGAACAGCTCCCTGTACTCCTCGTCCGACTTCTGGCTGTCCAGGCCCGAGCCCGTCACCACCTCGCTGTTGCTGTAGCGCGCCAGCTCCGAGATGAAGCGGATGTGGTCATCCCTGATCTGCACCATCTGCTCGCACAGGTTGTACTGCGGCGAGATGCTGCTCTGGGTGCACGTCCACCTGGGCATGGAGGAAAAGGAAAAGCAAGAGCAAATGGGATTTTTGAACGAGGTCAACGGGGCGCTGTAACTTTTGTCTCGTTTCGTTGGCGGTACGGTCTTGCCTGGACTTGTTTTCTTCGTAGTGAGCGCTCGTCTCTATGTAGCGTGACAACTCGATCTGCATGTCTCCAAATAGAGGCACGACTTGAAGCTGAGTAAACACATCAAGTGAACATCTTACCCTCTGCCACACAGACATTTGGACATGTTTCTGCATCTGAGACGAGCTAAAAACCCCCCCCCCCAGCAAAAACACCAAACATTCTTACTTTGAAGAACTTGTCGATCTTGCTCAGGTTGATCCTCTTTTTGGCGTCTAGTTTGTAGATATTACTGACATTCCCGTCCATCAGGTAGAGGCCAAAACCCATAACCTGGCAACCATTAGGAAGAGACGTGTTCAAAATGCAAAGAAAAAAAAAAATGCCTCAGAAGGCTTGAGATTAGACGGTTTCATGATGTTTGTTACAAGTTTGAAGCAGGGCCGAAACAGTTAATCGGATCGATCGATTATTGAAATAATCGTCAACTAATTTAGTAATAGATAAATGATTTACTGGAGTCTGTAGACTCAAAAAAGGCTGTTTTGTGAAAGAACACACTCAGAGCAGTAATTAAGTCAAAACTGCACTACACATATATCTTGCATTTAAAATAATAATAACAATAATAATAACTTTGTCTGTAAATTAAAAAAAAGAATAAAAGTAAAATTGAATAAAAAGAAATCCTCATGTGGCAGTTTTAGCTTCAACTGATTCAAATCCAGTAAAAACAAATCTTCCATTAAGCATCTTGTGCTATCCAATTATTTAAAAAATAACAATAATCAAAAAATAATCAGATTAGCTCTGCGCTGTATTGATGTCTAGTCAAGCAGAAAGGGCTGAGCTGAAAAATCTGTAAAATGTGCCGTGTTTTCTTTTTATCCGATTAATCATCAGAATAACTGAAAGAATAATTGACAGAATAATCGATAGAATAATCAATGGTAAGTTTCAGCCCTAGTTGGAAGCAGATGAAGAAGTACCTTTAGCAGCATGTGTTTCTCACTGGGCGTCAAATACATTTTGTTTTCGTAATAGTCCACGCAGATGTTGACGATGTCTGCCAGAAGCTCCTCGTAACCTGGAATCACCTCCAGCTGTTGGTGCAGGCACTATGGGGAGGAAAAAAAAAAAAACAGCAGAAAAGGCGTCAGATGCTAACCAGAAAAAAAAACAGGCTAATTCCCAGAACAGGTATTTATTTTCTTGTGCAGAAGAATTTTATTGATCTCAAAGGGAAATGAAATAAATGCACAAAACGTTGATGTGTTTCTCATTTCGAGGAACCTTTAAACTCACTAAGCGACTTCTGTGACGTCACTGCATCGTTTCGCAAGTCCTGCTGTTTTAGAGGTCAGTCCACAGTCAAATATGTATATAATGGCACCAGTGGATGAAATGAAAAACAGTTCATACATATGAACCGCTTAGCGAATGATATCATTTTTTCTTTTAGATAAAGTTGAGATCTAAAATACATTTTGTGTTTCCTTACAGAAGGTGGTTGTTTTTAAACTTTCAGAAATCGATCTATTCTTCGCTCACCTAGTCAAAGATTTCCCCTTTCCCAAAATGGCAATACAACCAGAAACCTTCTTTTGCTGTTTTGACATTTATCAAACCCTGAACGTTTTTAGGGACCCATGTTTGTTCACGTCTTGGTACCTGGGGGCCCTATGTACCACTTGTCATGGCTTCTCGAATGATTTGAAGTTTCTGAATCTGTATTTCCAGCAAACTATAAAATATCTGCCCTTTTGCTACTTATACTCAACCTCGTTCTATCATTAAACTCAAAGATGACCTGACACAGTCGTTACTATGCAATAGCGCTTTACCAAAATTTCTACACATGCCTCCAAGTTTTATTCATTCATCCGATGCTTAAGGATGTTGAATTAAAGATATTATTATTCCAAATCCCAAATATTGTTCAACAGATACTACTTATTTCCACTCTTGTACAGCTGAGAATGGTTGGAGAGAAAGTAAAAACTAATTTAACATAGATTTATTTTTCAGACCTGAACTTTTCAAATTAAATAATAAACTTCTGGAGTGAGAACCTGAAGACCTTTTCTCTGCTTTCTTCTAGTTTTTAGGCAGAGGATAACTTGATTTGCGGAGCGCTGTTTAATTTTCAGACCTGCTATAGTGCAGAGCACCAATATGAGGTCTTCCTTTATCTGCTTTCTAATGCCAGTGGGTTTCGACATTATTAAATTTAAGTTTTAGCAGGTCAGATGGTTTATTATTATGACAGATTTAAATAAAGATTGTTTTTACTCCATTTGGAGTACGCTCTAGGCCAAATGTTGCTGCAAAAACACAAAATCTCTGCCAGTGGCTCTAAAACTTTTTCATTGATATTAAATAATTCTTGACTTAAAACAAGCTCCAATATTTTGTTGAAAAATGTCTTGCAAGTTAAGTTTTGGATTTATTATTTTTTTTAAAGTATAGTGATATATTTCCACTAGAAACTAGGCCAAAACTACTTGGTGAGATTTTATGTTCTTGTAGTATTGAACAGCATTTCTTTTGCACCAAAACCCCAGTTGTATTTTTTAAATTGACACCCAGAAGATGTTGAATAAAGGCCGCTCACTAACCTGAGTGATCCTGTTGTGGTTGGCTAAAAACATGGAGAGATTCTGGGACTCCTGGATGGACTGAGGGTCGGCCATCTTCCTCAAGAACTGAGCTGCCCTTAAGTGGCAGCAAAAGAGAACAACGTCGTTTTTTTTTTTCACTGAAAGAAAAACCACTCTAAAAAAAAACCACGGCTAACATAAAGACAGTTATACGTCAGATGGTACCGTTTGTAGGCAGAGTGATCATTCTTCACGCTACACTTCATGTTCTTGAGTTCGTCCAGCACCGCAAACATGTTGATAAATTTCCCCAGCGTGAGCAGGTAGGCCTCTGACACGAAGTCTTTCCTCCGCTCAGCGTGGCACAGACGCTTCACCTCGCTGCAGAAGCGCTCTATGGCTTTCCGCTGTGAAAACACAAAACATCAGCCTGCGTCCCGAAGGGGAGTTTTGAACTTAAACATGCATTCAGTTTTAATTCTGCACACAAAACTGGAAAACAGCGCTTTTATTTTGAAACGGCAGCAGCAGCTTGGGCAGCTCCATTAGCATTTTGTGTGTTCAGCAATGCAGGCTGATGCTAAAAAGAGCCACTGAGAGAGTATATTGACTTTTAAGAATATATTGAACTCTAAATAAAGACTGCACAATGCAGCATAATCAAAATATCAGTCTGAGGAACAATTATACTGCCATGAACAGTTTGGAAAGCAATATCTGTCATTTATTGACAACGCTCCTGAATGCACACTTTATATGCTAATCACTGCAGTAGAGTCCAACACAGACAATCATCCCAGAGAGGCTGAAAAGTCACAGAGAGCGTGGGATGCAATATTATGACAATCCAGTTTTCATTACTGTGCTCTGTTTGTGTAGAACAGATTGCCTTTCTGGTATGCCGCATTTTATTGTTCGGCGGCAACGCCTAATGCCACCAGCAGTTGATAAAAACTTATTTGGATGTGCAACTGTTTACACTTCTGTGCTGCTTTTTGAAAATCTGCAAAAAGGTGAGGCCACCCCTGACCTGGACCATTCTGTAAAAACATCCGTTCAAAAGAACTCTCTTTTATTACTATTTTGATACATTTGGGAGACAGTTTCCCTTTAAATTATTAACAACAACACTATCTACACTGTTCTGTATTGGTTCATGAGGATATCTGACCGGAACCTCTAACTCACCTGGAAGTACATGAACTTCATGAGTTTGGTCACTTCAGGCTCCAGCACCTCCACCGTTTTCTCATAGATCTCCACTCTGTTGGGCTGCTCGTTGCATTTCACCTAACAAACACAAGATGGCGCCATTATTCAAGCTTGGCTTCAGAGTTCAGGTAAGCAGCTTCCTTTAAATCTAAAAAGAAAAGAAGAAAAAAGCAAAACTATTCTCTAGTAAACATTAGTTAAACATTTATGGGAGGGTTTCTGTGATTAAAATACAATTATGTTCATATTTAATAATGTCTTTCAAGTATCCGTAAACTGCGATGAGGAAAGTGTTTTCTTTCCAAAAGCCAATACACCGGTTTTCAACACTGGTGTGTTGTCCCAAAATATGTTAAGGCCGATCCTGAGCTCATCAACTAAGTTTCTGATTCAGCCACCAAATGGTACAAAGTGTGAAAGGTGAATGCTCATGTTACGACATGATTTAATAATGTTTTGAGTGCCCAATAAGCCCAGCAACACGTGCTTTGTTTTTATTTTTGCAGACCAAATGTGGTTCTGGAGGTTCATCGTGTGAAGTGAGCTCACTTTCTTTTTTTTTCCTTTTCCTTTTTTTTACCTGAGGAATGGCTCTGGAACAGCTTCTCCAGGTGTAAAGCATCACCGCATATTCATGCCCTTCCTCCAGCATCTCATTCTGCACAAACAGAGGAAAAAGAAAGAAAACAGCAAATTTAATTTAATACAAAGCAACCGCACCGTCACTTCTGATTAAATAAGTGACGGCGCAAGGCTGTTTACACTGCCTTGCAAATATTCTTATTTATTTATTTAAATAGAAATCTGAAGTTTTCCCATTTGCTTTGCAATTATAAACCACATTCCGTTGGCGTATCACATAAAGTCCCGATAGAATGTGTTGTTTTTTGTGATTCTACTTTTAACCATTTGTCTACAAAGCTACCAAACAACTTGGCATTATGTCAAACCCATCAGCTGAGTCACTTGTTCCCATTCGTAATGAATATTTTAACAAGGTTAGATCGCTTCCTCTCTTAAAAGTACGTGGGTTTTCACATCCTGACAGTCTTCAACCTCATTTCCACTTCCTGATCAAGTAAGTAAAGTTAAATAAAGCTCCACTTCTCTCCTCATTGCTAGTCAAATCACATTCTCCATTCATTCTGCAATTGGGGCGGGGGGAGAGCCTTAGCGGTCCGTTGCACTACTAATTCACCAACTTGTGAGTGGGAAGTGTGTCTTTGTGAGCGTCTGTGTGTTTTGTGCATGTGTGTTCTGCCACAGGATGAGCCAAAGGAGGACAAACGTGCCAAATGATGCTCAGTTCAAGTAAACCAAGGCTCCCTTTGCGAGTGTGAGGCTGTTCCCACAGAGGGCTTTGTGTTCATGACAACAGGAACAGAAACTATTAAATCTGAAGCAGTTATTTCAATATTTTTTAAAAAAGAAATAAGGCTGCCAGCAGGTCAGAACCTGTTTCTGTTATTACAGGGTATCTGCAGGGTTCAATTTAAGACAGAAAAAAACTGTCAATTTGGAGATAGTTGGGGGAACTTGCTGCATTACGATGAAGCATAACAAAAGCTGTGAACCCAGCTTTGTGCCCAAGATTGAGGCAAAAAAACTAGCTAGCTGGGGTACATTAGCAGCTGGTTGCAGTTAGCCTCAACCGCTTCGAGCGACAGAAAGATGTTTGCGTGCAGCTCAAACTTTTGCCTGACAGAGAAGTCCCACAACATTTTTTTTTTAAATCCTACATTAAACAAATAGTCCTGCCACAACAAAATTTAGGAACTCTGATGAACAAATTTATGGCCAACATGCATTTTCTTAACGAATTTAAGACGTTTTAAGACCTAAATGTTGGACACACAAATGTCAGACTTTGTAAGGCAGTGTGGACACCCTAAATTATTTTTTGTAGCAGAACACTTAAACTCACCATGCTGGAGTGGACTGTGGCTTGCTCTATGTAACGGGCTATGCCGGTCACAAAGGCATTCCTGTCTTCAAAGTTGGTGTCAAAGTTAGCCTGCAGAAAAGAAGACAACGGAGTCGAGTTAGACACGGTGTGAAGTAGCAGGAGGATCATAGCGAGAAACAGTCGAGGGAGTACCTGGTACATGATGGAGGAGGGGGGCGGCTCGATGCATGGCTGCTGGTCCGGCAGAGGCAGCTCCTCCAGCAGGTCCACGTTGGACAGAGCATCCTCCAACGTCACGTGGGTTGTCATGGTAACAAGGCGTCACTCAAACAACACCTAGGTCTGAGAGGGAAACACTGAAGTAGGTATGTGAGCGGACTGCAAAGACGCTTTGGGGAAGCAGATGTACTTTAAAGCAAGTGTGTAAAGTCAAGCTAGCTTCAGACGGAACATCGTGTCGCAGTCGGCTTTTCCACTCGTTGTCCATTTTTGTTGTAAATTGTAATTTAATTTGGATAAAATCCACCCTCCAGAAAGCAAACTTCCACACTCTCAAACCTCTGGCGGCTTTATTATCAAAAAGTAAGAGTCTGCATTTGCTAGGAAAAACACAGAGAGAGGTGATTTTGTAATGCTACCCGCACCAATCAGTTTCCAATACAAGATTCTCCAGCCAATTTAACATGGCATTTCGCATCTGCTGGTCTTGAGTAAAACAGATTTTAACAGCAACTACTCTCTCACACGACATGCAGCAAGCTCCAGATGGCTCATGGGAAGAAGGGTAGGAAAGTAGAGTTTGATTAATCGGACTAATCGAATAAATCAAGTCGAATCAATTTTTGAAATATTCGCCCACAAAGCTGCAAATAAATATATACATTTTACATTCAAGATAGAATTAGATTCAAATGGTTCAAATTCAGCATTTTTTGCAATTTGGTTATTAATTGGTTTATCCAAAAAAAAACAATCAAAGGATTAAACTGTCTGAACAGTACTGATGTTAAGTCAAGCAGAAAGGGTTGAGGATTTCACATGCTGATGTCAGAAGTGCTTTTTTAGCTGCATACTCTCCTACAAATCCAAAGAAATGCTATGCAGTTGCAATTTAGACAGTAGAATGTTTATTTTCTTATTTAAAAGAAAACTGAATTGCTTATTTGCATTGTTTAATGTCTTTCTAATATCATATAAAGGAGGATTATGTGGCTAAATGACAAATCAGCAGAATGTGCCCATTTCTTAAAATCAGATTAATCAATTAATCATCAAACTTAGACTTATTATATTGTAATTGCACAAAGACATATAAGTGAAATTGGCAATGAAATGTCATCGCTTGGCCACCGGAGCACAAACGGCCAAAAAAAAACAAACTGATAGGTTGATTGCTAAAATAATTGATAGGTCTAGTAAACAGTGGAGATCAGAAACTACTGGCCATTCTGATCAGTCTGTCTCTATTTAGAATCCATATCAAAATTAGTCAAAAGTCTCTCATCCACCACAATGTTTACTGATTAGCTCACTTCCTGCGTCTCATCTCCCTTCTGATAAGGAAGGGGAAAATTGTAAGTTATATTTGGAAGACTATCAAAAGCGCAAATGATTAAAAATCTAAATCAAGAGCAAGAAACCTCAGGGTTTTGGTTATGAAGTAAAATAGGCAAAACAAATAAGAGGTGCTCGCTGGTACACAAAAAGAAGGAGAAGTTCTACTGACACCAAGTGCTTCTGATATAAAACAACTTAATAGCGGTTCTAAGTATTGCTTTATAAACACACAAAGTTAAAAACACACATCCACTGTTCAAACTGTTTAAAACAAGACTGGAGGCATTTAATTGACGGATCAAAAGGACAACATTATTCCCGTTCTGAAGATATGCAGAGACGACGCTTCTCAGTCACACAAGATTTCCCCCTGACATGTCTAGACGGCTTCATTTCCGTTTTGTGAGATGTTCACGCACTGCGCAGGCCTCCAGCTGTCTGTTCATCCTGCACCTGCACCCCTTCCTCCCTGACTTTATGGCAACACCAGACAAACAAGCCGGGGCAGCAAGAAAAGGGGAAGAGGCCCCTCGCCGTATCCTTTTTTGCCTACCCTTTGGGCTTGTGTGGTTAAAGAAAGTCCTTCTTGAAATGCCAGAACCTGGAAATGTCAATAATCTGACAGAGGCGAGGAAGGCTCTAACAACGAATGACATTTGAACGCACCCATCGCACAAAGCTCTTCGGACCCACTGACAAATGTGGGGGTTTTTTCTTTTGTTTGAAACCCTTAGCAAGCTGCGTTTCTGTCACCTACAGTAAATATTGAGTGTTATAAAAATATGGAGACATAACCATGTCTTCACACAGCTATAGTTAACTCTTAGCATCTACAAAACAAGTACAACAAAAGAAACAAATTATCATTCTGGCAATCATCCCACATTTATCACATGTCACTGTGGGTTTTTTTTTTTTTTTTTTGCCTGACCGAGCAGACAGTGCTGATAATCAGCTTAATATTCAAGGCTGGGGACGGCCCAAAGAGAGCCAGAGGGTCAGGAGGTAAACCACAAAGAAAAGAAAAAGAGGAAGGGCAAAAAAAAAAAAAGATCAAAGTCAGTTGACAAGCAACTTTACAGGACCCAGAAAATATTCAAGAAGGTCTTTTGATGTGTTTCTCAACGAGAATATTACATCACACTGTGGCCAACGTTGTTGTCGGCCGCGCCCTTATGCGCATGTCTACGAATGATCGGCAAGCGAAGCTAATGGGAGGTAGGTGGAGTTTCCTGTCAAGTCAAACTGTCAAACCTCACAAACACAAAGGGTAAAACGCCAAAGTAAACCACGTGGTTCAGAGCCGAAAACCAGATGACTGAGTCATTCAAGTACCAGTGGGAGAGATGCGCTCATTTGCATAAAGATTAGGCCCAACATTACAGGGATGGGAGTAGATTGTGATGTAAGCTAACGTCTATGTCTTCGTTTTATCTTTTGAATCACACACACCCAAAAATATAAATGTCTGTGTGTGAATTTTAAAGGAGCACAGTTGATGTTGGGGTTATCGCCAACAAGCTTATTCTGCTTGATTCTTTTGGTCTGTAGATTATTGGTTCGGACGACTAAAGTCTGAATGAGCAAATTAACAGTTTATCCATTTAACAAACAATTGCCTTTGCGGCCTGTTGGAGATCTGCACAGACCATCAATAGCTTGGGATGATCTTCTCCTCATGCTGGTCACCAGCTTGGTCGCACACTGCTGTGGGATGACATCCAAATCAATCAACACTTGTTCAGTGGGGGTCAGGGCAGGAGTGGGGGCAGGCCATTCCACCCTCCCACATTTTGAAGGCAGTCTCTAATCTCACTGTAGGAGTGAGAATTGAGGATGGAGTGACTATCAAATATCACTTAAGAGACATTTAGATTTGTAATTTAAAGCCTTGAAATTGGGCCTCCGTCTCTTTAAAAAAACTCCGCCTTCAGGAAGTATCAAAACATTGCTCCTCCATGAGCCCATTGACAGCCCGTTTTAGCTGTAAGTAGCTCGTAGGATGAGCTCAGCTGATGCACAGTTCCACCTGGTGTTTGCTAATTGCTGCTGGCTAGTCTGTAGGAGCCGAGTGTGGGAATCGCAGGGGAGGGCTGTTCGTGAGGTGGACACTCTGTAGTGTGAAAACTGCAGCTCCGAGGAGGAGCTTTGACCTCGAAGCCGCCGCTTGGCCCACCCAGGCGTTTTGCACAGCTGAATGGTTCCGATGGGAGATTAAAGGATTTCTCACACATGACATGAAAGAATCAAGGCAACACTCCAGGTATATCTTTGAGGAGGGAATACCAATACAACATGAAGTAAAGTCCAAAAAGGTTGTTTTTACAAAATACTCCTCCTTTAACGCAAACTAAAAGAGACTGTCAGTGTCTTTTAAGACTTTACATAGTTATATTTGACTATCCACAGATTACACAAAGTAAAGCATGTATCATGCAGCTAGCTCCAGGCACTATTTGTCCAGCTGACAAACACCCTCAGTGATACCAAAGTCCCATCTGTGCTTGGGGATACAGACACAGCCTAAACCCTGGCTTGGCTGAATAAACTTTCCCACCCTATACCAGACTGTGCTCAATAGTTAGTGTCTGTGCATCTCAGTGTGCATGTACATCCCTATAAAAGAAGAAGGGCCCCTTCATTCCCCTCCAGGCTCTTGGTAACAAAACTCAGCCTGCATCACGCAGGAACAGCTAAAGCAGGCAACGGAAAGAGCGAGTTTCTAACCAGAAATCTCACCACCTAGATTGATGTTTAAAATGGTGTAAAAGTAACACCATTTCTTCAACCACAGACAAGCTGACGCTGTGACTACGGTTATATCAATATCTTGTGTAAGGTAACAGTAACACACACAAAAAAAAAAAACAGCGAGAGACTGAATACGAGTCGGGGTGGGAAAGGAACTCCGCTGTATGTTCTGGTTGACTATTTGACAGTCATCTGCTTTGCTGGGAAAAAGTGTGTCAGTGCCAGTAGTGTCACTCCCCTTAATGGGATACCCCGCTCGCCTCAAGGCTAACTCTGCATATACACGCAGTCATGCACTAAACAGAGCATGACCCCATCGTCCGGAAAGGAAGTGAGTATTTAAGAAAAACCAGCAGATGATTCCTCATATCACATCAACATCTGAGTGGTGTGCAGAGTGGAAGCAGGTACAGGACTCTGGTCTGCCCCGGGTGTTTCACATGCCCCACTGTCATGGGAAAGACAAGCTGCGCCCCCAGGTTGTCATGATCTGCCATTTTCCGATCGATGAACATCACTTGAGTAACCGGGATAAGCTCAGCCTCCGTGACGGTCCGCTTCGTAAAACTGGTACGGTGACATTAAAACATCTGATCCTCACAGTCATTTTGCAGAAGTTTTTTAATTTGTTCCACTTGCTCTATTTACAGTAGCAGGAACAGGAACAACTACAACCGATGATATATATATATATATACACGTCTCCTTCCCTTTTATTTTGGATAGTTTTCATATCAATGACATATCACTTATCCATTTTGCCTCTCAATTTACCTAAAATCACTAATACTAATTATTGTCAGTAATGCATGATAATTTTGAGTAGAAACGTGATAATGTGATTGTAGTCTTACAAAGGTTAAAGATAAAAATATCTCAGTCACATTGATTTTGATTTTAATCAAAAACCAGAAATTAGCCATGTTGCTGCTAAAATAACATTTGGACTGAGAGGTAAATTTATTTTATAATTAAATGAATACATGGACTTGGATGGAGATCAGCCAAATATACGACCAGCATAAGCACTCAGGTAGATTGTGACATTTAAATAATTGTTAATGGTACAAAGTCCCCTAAAATATGGCAGAAAAAATATCCTTTGCACCATTATACCGCCAGCACAGATACAAGGAACGAGGAATCCAAGCGTTCATGTTTTTAACACCAAATTCTGGTATCGTAGGGTGACGGATTAACAATCATCACACGTTTAAAGTCACTTCAATCTCCATTCTTTGACATTCCTATGCTCGGTTTGAACCTCAGAAAGTTAACGCCATCACATCTGTGCAGCCAAATTGAATGGACTGTTGCAATCTAACTGGTTGTTTGACCAGCTATTATAAATTTTGTTTATTATTCTTACTACCACTAGAGTTTTTATTATTATTAATATGATAAATATCATCATAGCATTGCCCACAGTTAGCCATTTTACCAACAAAAGAGTAATTTTACATGCAATGTCAATTATACTGAGCTGTTTTCAGTATTGTGTTTTACTACTTTCCTCGTTATTTTACCTGTTTGTGTTGCCATGGCGATTAAATTTCCCCACTGGAATCAATAAGAAAAGCTCACGAGTGTTTTTTTTGCATGCACCACAATAAGCCTAGAAGCATTTGCAGCCCCTCTCTCTTTACACAGTGCTTGTTTACAGCTCGGAGGGTTTGCATAAGAGGCAGATTCACAGGCAGTAGGATGAAAAAAATAAAATAAAGTAAAAAGCAGCAGCCGAGTTCATATGCCGAGTTCGTACGCGTTTATATGAAACGGAAGTAGGCCAGGTGAACCTTGTCTGTTCACAGGCCCGAACACCGGGTGTGATGGCCCTGAAAGCATCTGCATTGCACGGCCTGGTGGTTGAAGAGATCAGCCGGAGGAGGAGGAGGAGGGTGGAGGGAACAAGCCAGAGGGACAATTGCATGTAATATTCATGAAATGATATCAAATTTAAAAGGTGATCGAGAGTAGAGAATGCGTAATCGAGACATCCGGAGGACTCCATAACGCTTCGAGCTGTTTCCAGCTCTGGAGGGTGTCGTTTAGCCTTTACGTGCTCCATCATTCATGAGCGCACTTGCTGCACGGGAACCCTCTCCTCACCCCACCCATCTCAGCGTGAGAGCTACGATGCCGATGTAGGCTAACGGAGAGAGAGGAGAGAGTGTGTGTGTGTGTGGCGGGGGGATCCCGTTCGTTCATGTAACCGTAAAAATCCGCGCCTCTATCTCCGGCTGCGGGTCGGTCTATGTTTTCCCTCCGCGCACGGAGCGGCGAGGAAGAAGCAGAAAGCAAACACGGAGTGAGGGGTTGGTGGTGGTGGGGGGTGTTGAAAAACAGCCACTCCAGTCTCCAGCCATCATCACTACCCAGCGCACATCCCCAGCCCCGTTCATCTTCCTCTGCATCCATCGCTCCGTTTCTCACGTACCTGAAAATTGCATGTCCGTCTGGCCGACGAACAGGCGGGCGAGCGGGCGGGCGGGCGGTGTCGCGGTCTGCGACGGCAAGCCGACGATTCCTGGGTTTGCGATTCTGTTCCTGCTCCTCCGTTTTCTGTGCCGATTGATGCTCTAGTTTCGCTCAGTACCAGCCCCAGTGCTAATCCACCCCACACAAAGAGCAGAAAATGGCTGCAAGTGCATATTCTTAAAGGGACAGTCACAGTGGGGCGATGGATGATGAGGGGCCCCAGACACGCTGATCTCGCGTTCTCACTCTCGTTTGTGGGAACATTTAGTTTTCAACGCATTAAAAAGTATGAAGTTTGACTGTTTGAACATTTGTTAAAGAGGAAATGAAGACACGTTCCCTCCCCCCATACTGGTTCACATTCTTCTCTAGTTGTTTTTGGCTTGTGGTTACCTTCAATCTAGAAGTAGATATAACACTAAAGATTTTATGGTGTTGCTGATGTCCGAAGCTGACTCAACATTGTATAGAACCTGGAGCAGAATCTGACTGACATTTATTTATGACTGTTAACTTATATCTAACGCCCTCTGACCCTCTTCTGCTAAATGCAATTAAAATGGGGATAACTTACACCTTCTGTCGGCTACGAAAATTAGAAATATCTAATGATTGCGGTAAAAACAAACCACCAAAAAAAAAATAAACATGCAAACCCAACAAAGTTCCCAAACAAACCAGGCCTCTCCTCTTTCAAAGAAAAATTAGGATTAAGATAGCTTTCTACATCCAAAGTGCATTTTTCTCACACACACACACGTATATATATATATATATATATATATATATATATATATATATATAGTAAAGCTTGGTATACATTTCTATAACAATCATTTGCTAGGTAATGATATATTTATTGTAATGTTGATTATGTATATAGTGTTATTATAATGTATATTGCTGCAGTTTAGTGTTTGTGTATCAATATGCATTGTATATTAGGATTTTCTTTATACAGAACCATATAATGCACAGATGATTTATAGGGTAAGGGGATCTGAGTTAATAACTTTAAACTTCTTCCTGCTCCTTTTTGAATTGATTCTGGTACATCTTGTTTTCTCTTTTACTTGTTTTAATTTCTTTTATCTTTTTTTTTTTATTTTGTTGACCAAAATTTTGTTAGAAGTAAACAAAAATCCTTTGATAGATATTTTTTGTCTCTAAGTTGCTGCAATATCACTTAAGTCCTTTGTGTTGCTTTGCTTACTCCCGTGTTTTGTTCCTTGCACGTTTCAGTTTCCAACCTTTTGCCCGTTTGAGTCTCAGCCTCAGCTTCCCTGCTTTCCTTCTGCCACAGCTGTTCCACATTTCCTCTGATTACTTCATCTGGTTCCTTTGTCTTTTTTTTTTTTGCTCCTGCTTCAGTTTTTAAGCTCTTGGTTTTTAATTATTATTTTTTTCTTTTTTGCTGAATGCCAGGGCCACATTATCGCTGCGTGCAATTCACAGGACAGAACCAGCTTTGACCGCGAACACTGTAGAGAGGTGAGTGGGTTAGAAGTGAGTAATTTCCTGCCTGACATGACGAATGAAACTGAATATTCAGTGGCAATCTATATCCTCTTTTCTTGTTGTTTATTTAGACTTGTCACTGTTTCTCCATATAGGAACAGACAAAGCTGAATTGAACTAGCCTTTTGTGGTTACAGATGCAGAGCTGATGTAAAAAAGGTAATGTGGTGAAGAAATAGCTCAAGAGTCTCCTTTAATGGAGTCATCTGATCGCGACGGCAGAAAATGTCCATTTCTGGTCATGTCCCATTGGGAGGAGAGACCCTGGAGCGATTTCTGTAAGGATAATGTATTCCTTCTGGCCATAGAGTGCCTTGTGTAAAATTTACCCACAAAATAATGGAAACAAAGGCAATGTTAGGCAGTGAACTCACAAATGTTTTATCAAAATTATCCTGCCTGTTCAGTAACCACAGAGTAAATATTATGTTTATCTTTATCGGTCAACTTTATTAGACTTCTCAGAGTGGTTTGCAGAGTTAAAATGAAAATAAAGTGCAAAATCTACAAAAGTAAATTTTTGATTCATAATTACATTTACGTCACAAACCTTTTCGCAACCCAGGACAAAATAAATAAATAAATAAATAAAACAAATGTGTTTAAACATATTTTCAAATCTTCACTTGGTTCAGAGGTCAGACAAGGCAGCCAGTTCATGCAGGAGAACAGCAAAGGACGGACGATCTTCTGGTTTCTGAGAAACACAAACGATTACCAATGAGAGCTCTGAACTTGTACGGTTTGTGTGATTTGGCAGTTGTTTTACTGGACTCATTCCTACCTCCTTCCAGCACCACTCCATCAGCGAATAGACCGCGTTTGGGGCCAGACGGGGCTTCAGGAGCCTCAAGCCTGCATTTAGGGACTCCACGACCTCTGCGTTAGTCCGGTTCTCGTAGGGAAGACGTCCTTCGTTGTAAATCTCCCACATGAGTACACCTGTTAACGGTTTAACAGCCACGGTCAAGTTGTCTTCTGGCATGAAAACCTGTAAAATCAATTTGATTCAAAGCAACAACAAAAACCCAACTCTATCATCGAGTAATAAAATACTGTAATCTTCTTGCTGCAGTCTAACAGTATTTCTACAAACAATTGGGGTTTTTAAACCAGTCATTCTCGAGTGATCTATTCAGCACAAACTAAAGTTACTCATATTTGCCACATATCCCCTAACTAATACAATTATAACACAAAGTTCGTGTACAGTTGGGACATTTGGTTCACAAGATATCCTTATATGCTGATGATGTGATTGTCTATCTTCCTGTCTTCCTAATTCAGTCCATCCCAATTATTATTGCTATTATTTTTTTTGGATAATTTCAATTCTATTAGAGAAGTTGTCAGTTCTTGATTATATAGCAGAAAAAGGCAAAATCCTAAATGGACGGTGGAAAGGAGAGATTGCATTCTGTGTTGCGTTGGAAACACTGAGCTACATGACTAGAGGAGAAGCGTATGTTACAAATGGTGACTCATTGGCAATCTTCTACCCACTTCGCATCAGTTTGTCGCAATGACATCAGAGCACTTAATATTTTCTTTTTCTGACACAACCCCTGTTAGCACTTAAGGACAGGCATCTTCAAATCCAGGCCTTTTTCAAACTTTTACATGTGTCTCTGCTTCAACACACCTAAGTCATTAACGATGTCATTAATAGGAGTTTGGAAAACTTGACTGCATATGAGGAGGTAATTCAACCATTTGATTTAAGTGCGTAGAATCAGGGACACACTTAAACCAAATGGCTAAATTTGAAGACCCCTGTTTTAGGACATCTTTGTTCTTTTTCTGAGGCATTGTAAAGGGCTAGGATATGTCATATAGAAGCTCTTGACAAACACCATAACCAGAACAATTACAGGCACTCAGGCTTGTTCTTGCAAAAACCGTGAAAATATATATTTTTAAAAAAAAACTTCCCCCAGAAGCTCTATATTTTCCCTACTTGTGTTTTGCCAAACACCAGTCATGATTCTCTTTCAACATTGGGGACATCTTATGCCTTCTATTTTGAAACAAACTTTCATTAATCAAAAAAAACAAAACAAAAAAACATGCTCGATGTTCCAAATATTTTGTACAATGATCTTGAAAGATCGCATATGTCTGTGTGAACATTTGTCCAATAATCCTCGTTATGCCGGAGTCAGGCTGTTCTAATAGGAGCTATTGCATATTCTTTTTTTCATCCATGCTGATCCAGAGTTGTGTTGGTCTGCATGACAAGTAAAGTCCTAATAGTTTTACCGCTGATTCCACAAAATCTGCTGACATTGCACAAGACTTTCATCTTTGTAATTTGCATGTTAGGAAATGTGAGTTCATATAGAAGACTTCCCTTTTTTAAAGAATAACAGCTGTATTCTGTGGCAAACATAATACAGCTGTTTACCACAAATAATTCCAAGCTTTGACTAAATGAACCACCAGACCTGGAGAAAAAGTCTGAATTAATCTGTTTTCCTTTAGTAGAGTTTCAGTTAAATTAAAATTAATGGTTTATAGAATTGGTAAAAACGCTCTCGTTCCCAAAGTGATTCTATGATTTCTTAACTTTTTAGCAGGATAAATGCCAAATTGCTAACAATATTAAGACTATTTGTATTTCAGAAATAAATGTACTTTCTATTGTTTTATTGACTCACCTTTTCTTATGGACCTTCGAAGGAAATATATCTTGTGTCCTATTTAACTTGCTGTTTGGTCTTACATTGAATTCAACACCAGTAAAATATGTGCAACCAGTAAAAAAAAAAAAGATGTTAATTTATTCTACAGTCAAATAACCTGCAAAACTGCTTTGAAGGCTGCAAAAAGTGGTAGAAGAGACGTTCTGACGCTTAAAAATAGTCAGCCTAAAAAAACAAAAACAAAACTGAAAGGTTGAGCAATAGACCACACACCAAATGACCAGATGTCAGACTTGCTGCTGAACTTTGAGTATTTGATGACCTCTGGAGCTGACCACTTGACAGGGAACTTGGAGCCTTGGGAGCTTGTGTATTGATCATCAAGAACAAACCTTCAATGCACAATAGGTGGACAAAAAAAACAAAAAAGACAGCATTATACACACACTGTACAATGATACAGCAAAGGAGTTTTAGCAACTATGACGGCAGCCCACCTGGTCATGCCAAAATCAGACACTTTCACCTCATTGTTTTTTGTGACAAGACAGTTCCTTGCAGCCTGTAAAAGCAAAGACATAAGAAATTCTTGAAACGCCAATGGGATATGAAAGAGCCAGAAAACTCGATTTTTCCTTTGGCGCACCAGATCTCTGTGGATGAAGTTGGAGCTCTCCAGGTAAGCCATCCCCTCGCTGACATCCAGGCACATTCCCAGCATCAGATCCTGAGACAAACGGCCTTTCTTCTCCCGCAAATAAGCTGACAAACAGCCACTCTCCATGTATTCGAACACCAGACACATGGGGGAGCGTTGGGTGCACACGCCGTACAGCTGCACAAGCTTACAGTGAGACAACCTCCTGTTGAAGCACACACACACACCCCACCCCACACGCACACCCACGCACGCACGCACACAGGTCAGATGACTACTTTTTTTTTTTTCTTTTTTTTCTCCTAAGAGTTTTTGCGGCACTAGTGGCTCGTATTTTTTTGACAGTAGGCAGACAGGAAGAAGGGTGAGGAGAGGGGGGAAGACATGCAGTAAAGGTCGTCGGGACCGGGAGTCGAACCCACGACGTCCGCGTCGAGGACTAAGGCCTCCAAACGTGGGGCATGCTAACCCCCTGCGCCACCACAGCACGCCCAGATGACTACTTTAATGGCACACCCAAGTCAAGCAAAGGTTATACATACATCATAACCTTTGCCTCTTCTTTAAAGTCCTCGTCAGTCATGCAGTCCTCTCTAACCATCTTCACCGCCACCTTCCTGTCCTTCCATTTCCCCTCCAACACCAGTCCAAACTGGCCACTGCCGATCTCCTGACCCAGGTTCAGCTCCTCCGGGTCTATCTCCCATTGATCTGTTGAGATCACCAAACAGGTGATGAAGAACTGCACTAATGATGCTGTTCACGTACGTAATGCATAACTCCATGTATGTTTACAAAAATCTTGTTTCTAGTCATTAGACGACAATTAAATTTAGGTTTTGGGTTTTTTTTTTTGCTTTTCGTTTTTGTCAGGCTTTTCTTTAACAGTGTGATCTTGTAAAGTGATTAAAGGTCAATGTTTCTTCCTTTGGGGTTGTTTTTTTTCTTCTCATTTTATAAAATGAAGCAGGGGAAATACATATTACTTAGTGTCCTTTACGAGGACAAAAATTATGAGGCCTTAGAAATGTATTTTTTCATTCCAGGTGCAAAGAACAAGAACACATTTTGGCTACAACATTTTATACGTCACAAGACCTCAGGCGAAGAACTAATGAAAAATCCACTTCCACCGCAGAATTTGCCGGTGTATTAAGTACACTAATTTTAAAACACATTTGTGGAACATGTCACAAGAAGAAAGCTTTTGCCCAGAGAATTTTTTAAGAGCAAGTTGCATGTACTCCTAAACCAAGGCTGGACAGATTATGTTTTTGTCTGAGTTCGTCTTTATGTGTAAAAGCCCACTTTCAAGTCTTACAAAAAAAAAAGCAAGACTTCAAAATAATAGCAAATGACTAAACTACGCAAAGTTTATATAGGTGAGACATTATAAAGCCTGCTCACAAGTAAAAAAAAAAAGTTATGAGTTACCCAGCTGTCTAGTTAAATGGTAACATAGTTTTACACAAAAACATTATGAAGAAAATGTGTTTTGGTCATTTCAGTCCTTCACCTTTCTGCAAAAAAAAATTGTTTTAACTGCAGTTTTTTACATATAAGGTAAAAAAGTTGTATATATGTTGGAATAATATGATAGATAAACTGTGACAAAATTGTGTTTTTATAGTCAAGAAATGGTGGTACAAAGATGACAAATTGGCCAGAAAGGCAAATGGCTGAATTAAGCTCTGAATATGATTTGATTCTAGTATTTTAGATCTTAAATTTAGTAGGAGAACATGTAAAAAACCATGTAAAAAATGTTTTCTATTTAGAAGTCTCAATAAAGCCAGACTTCAACTCTGGTTCTAAAGGCTCACAGCCCTGCATGTTTTAAATGTCTCCCTGCTTCAACAAACCCGGTTCAGATGAATGTAGTTCAGCAAAATCCTGTTGAATTTTATTTCTATTCAGATCTTATGAGTTGAAAATTTTGGAAATCTCAAACAGAGTTTTTGTCATTTTCCCTCCACAAGTACCTCATTGTTTTATACGTGTTCACGCATATTTAGGTGAACAAGCTTTCATTTTGTCAGAATGAAATAATAGGAAATAGCAGACAAATAAAATCTGGTAGAGAACACGAAAGACCACTTTGCTCCAGCATGACTGCAAATCTACCAAAACCCAAGCACAGATCAACTGTTGGAGTGCCATCCTTTGAATAAACCACAAGAGGTCAGCAAAATCCACACATTTTGTCAGTAGAGGACGGTCACTGAGTTCAGGTTAAGTTTATGCAACGGCACATCATCCAACCTGTTAAGTGGCCAGCAGTTTCCTGTGAGCTGTGCTCTCCTTTAGAGACGGCGTGTCTCAGTCTCGTTATCAGACCTGCCAGGGAAACGATTTGCACCCATCAGAGTTACGCAACAACAATTTTGAGAGGCATGTACATTTTACATAGATTTTTGCCCCGCTAACTTATGTAATGACAAATTCCTCCTTGTATGTCAGCAACGAATATCAGAGCAGATGCTTACCAGCAGCATTGTGTTGGTGGTAATTGATCAGCTCAGGAATGGTGCTGAACAGGTACTTCTCTGCCAAGTAAAACGCTTTCTTCTCCGTGTCTGTCCGTCTTATTTGGTAATGCTTCACTCTGGGGTTCTTCTCTCCATTAGACCTAAGCATGACAAACGTTTCAACACAAACGATAGTATACATCTACCATGCTTTCTGTATAGTGCCATGAAAAAGTAGTTGCCCCTTCACAAATTCCTTGTATTACTGGATTTTTTTTTTGCCACAAAAATTGTTTTAGATCATCAAACAAATCTTATTGTCATACAGTGACAACTTGAGAACAAAAAGTAGTGCTTAAATTATGATTTCATTCATTTCCTGATCTCAACACCAGAACATCCTAAATTACAATGATCCACCAACAGTTGAGGACTTTAAGTATCAAGTCCACCTCTGACTGGTTTAAAAATAGGAAGGTTTGAGACTGGCCTAATCAAAGTCTGGACTTACATCTATTTGAGATGCAATAGTTTCACCTTCAACAACAACAAAACAATGTTTAATGATCTGAAACATTTGAGCAAAACCAAAAAACCCCCCCCAAGTCTGACAACTAAGGAGGCAGATATATTTTAAAGCACTTCAATGAACAAATTGCCATGTTTGGAAACTACAGTAAAATGAATAAATAATAACAAGAGAGTTAACTTACCCAGGAGCTTTTGTGAAAACTGACACCGTGTAGACCCCCACCTGTCTTGAGTCACGCACCATGAACGCGCCTTCTTTTCCCTGAGCACAAAACATCAAAATCACATGAAAGTTCACACCATGCCCAACCCAAAACGGTCCAAATCGTGCTTTTTAAATTCTGTCTCCAGCTCGGATGACACTTCCAGTTCTTTGAGAAGCAGATGTTGAAGCTGGAGATGGACAGTTTTTTGTTGGTTTTTTTGTTCCCCCCTTCCGCTTGCAAAGCACAGCAAAGCAATCGACGGCAGGAAATTCAACATTGGAGGAAACACTGTGGTTGTGAGAATTTTTTCATGTCCCACTGTCTTGTCAGACTGTCAGTTTGCAGGTGCGTTAATTTTGCAAAAGCAAAATCGCTGTAGGTGGCACAGTCACAACAAAAGTGCATTCCCCCCTCCCCCCCCAAACCGAGCATGAGCAACATGTTGCTTATCGAGATTAGGTATTATTTAGAAAACAAGTGACTTTTTTTTCTGATGTCAAATTTGTCAACTTTTCACCTCTTTCAACAGCAATTCCTCTGCCTCCCATCTGCTGATGTGTTTATTGTACCATCTGCAGAAAAGGACAGGATGATATGACCCAAACTGGTTATACAAAGAGCAAACGAGGACTTACACAGACATATTTTGCGGCCAAAGTGGGCAGAGGGAGGAAAAGTGAACTCACTCAAATCGCTCAAAGTTCTTGCCGTTTTTCTCAGCTACAAACGTGCTTGGCACAAACCCCGCGTTTCTGTTTCAGGGGTCAAGGAAACAAAAAGAAGTCCATGAAAATTGAGTTTAAAGAACAAACACACGCACAAGACGGCTGTGGCCTCATGATGAAGCCCTACCCCCTGTCATCCTGCACAGTCCACCAGTCTGAGTGGGAGCTGTTGATCAGCCGATACTCCTGGTCTTTCTGAAGAGGCAAATCATCGTCTCTCTGCGGTGCGTAGTCTTGCAGAGCGATGACCATCTGATCTCCTGAATCATTCAGCCCCATCTGCCCAAGAGA
This sequence comes from Xiphophorus couchianus, assembly GCF_001444195.1. Taxonomy (NCBI): domain Eukaryota; kingdom Metazoa; phylum Chordata; class Actinopteri; order Cyprinodontiformes; family Poeciliidae; genus Xiphophorus; species Xiphophorus couchianus. The sequence continues at coordinate 22,582,313 of NC_040250.1, read as the reverse complement.
AGACGAGCTAAGCGTCAGCGCGGTGCCTTCGACTCAAAAGAAAATTCTGGTAAAATCAGCGAGAATTTATCAAACAGTTCGAAGTGAAAGAAGGTTTTTTTAGCTACTGATTCGCTACAGCTGAGGTGAACTTTAGATCTGTACATACGGGAAAAAGCCCAGCAATCACATAATGCGAGCAATAAAAGATAACTCATTGAGTAACATGCACATGTAAACGTCATTGCAGAGCGTGCCCTCCTATCATTGATTAGATGAGATGTGAAAATAGCTGGATTATAAACAACTAATGTGAACTGACAAACTAGAGTGAACAGAAACAAACAAACAAAAAAAACTCAACAAGTTCTGCACTATTTTTTTTTGACTCGACACCCTTTTGAACAATATTCGGAGCACAGGTAAGCTTTAGAGAGTGATACCTCTGGATCCGGTAGCTGAGGAAGAGGCTTTTTAGAAGCTGTGGGGACACAAGACATCTTACATCAGCTGAAAATTCAAAACAGGACTTTCTGGAAAGGAAATATGTAAGCAAGAAAGATCAAATTAATGGAAATTTGTTGAGGAGGTTTTCATAATAACTTTGTCACATTTTAACCACATACTTCTGCTGATTTTAATTTACATTTTATTCATGACAAAGGAACACAAAGTGGCAGATAATAATTTTATTTTATTTTTTAAAGATCAGAGTCCAAATTCTAAACCCTAATGCGTCGACGCTACACTCAGGCTCCCACAGCTGCTCTTCAAGAAATGTACTTAAGTAAGAGTGACACTAGTTCGACATATATTATTCATCTAAAGATTAAAGGAAGTCATTTGAGAAATTACTCCAATTAAGAGTATAAAGTATCTGGTTAAATGCCTACTCAAAAACTAAGTAACTGATCAGAACGTTTGATTCAATATTGAAAAAATATGTAATTAGACATACAAAAAGAAAAAGTTATGTTTAAATTCAGCTATTTTTAAAGATTAAACTAAAAGAATAAAAATAATTGATGTGATTACAAGTTAACTATTTCAGGCAAAAGAAACAATTTTTCCAATATATATATTTTATCTAAAAATTATGAAACTAAGTAATGTATACATGTTAAAACAAGGTATTGGTGCTGCAATACGACAAACGTATTGAGGCTTCAGTCCTCGTGGGGGTGGTCGCAGGTTCGATTCCCCGCCTGGCAACATTTGCCGCATCTCTTCCCCCTCTCTCATTACCCTGTTTCCTGTCAAACTACTTTCAAATAAAGGCCACTAGAGCCAATAAAACCTTAAAAAACAAAAACAAGGTAAAGTACTTCCAGGGAGAATATGTAATGTTTGCTGTATCTTCACTTCACCTCCAACAGACTCAGCAGATAGGAAATGACAATATAACAATTTGGTAACACTTTGACGGGTTGTGAATAAGACTGTCATGACAACGTCATAAACATGACATGAACATGTAACATGTACTGTAAGTCTTCATGAATATTTACGACTGTTGTCATAAAGTGTCATTCAATAAATCATCACACTTTTAGTACAAAGTTGACATTATTCAAACTGTCTTTGTTATGACAACTTGACATTAACCAAGAAATCATGATCTGACATACATTTTGTTATAAACGTATTACTGATTAAACTTTAAAAACTATGTAGCTTTATGTTATTAAAGCTAAAGCTTAATCAGTAATACTTTTATAACAAATTTATGTCAGATCATAAATTTGACATTATTCAAAGTTGACATTTTGAATAATGTCAACTTTGTACTAAAAGTGTCATGATTTACCGAATGACACTTTATGACAACAGTCATAAATATTCATGAAGACTTACTCATATACGTGACAGGCGTTATGTTATGTTTATGACGGTGTCACGACAGTCTTATTCACAACCCGTCAAATAAAGCGTTACCAACAATTAACCTTTTATGCAAACGACAAATCTCACTTAAACTATCTGTAACCTGATGCTTTTTTTTTTTGTTAAAAGCAAGCTTGTTCTTCATTCAGTGAAGTTGTCACAGTGGGTTGAGGAGCCAGAACTGTAATTAACATTATAATACTGTAATATTATGATACTATTACACATGTGCAGAACAACTACTCCTAAAAGTTTTCATTTATTCATTTGTATTATTCTACTGATAAACTAACCAGCTATCCAGTCTGTGCTGGAACAAATGAACTTTCCCTACAGCATCCTGCTCCAACCTCCATTTTTTTATTTATTTATTTTTTTTACAGAATAAATATAGAGCTTAGGGTGCTAAGTCCAGCAAATGTTGTACAGGAAATAGACATATCACATTTTGCAAGCTAGATATGATTATGGGTGCAATGATTGCAGTTTCCTGGAGATTGTGATCTGCCTGATCAATGTTGGCTGATACCCATTTTTTTTATCTTAAAAGTTGCCAAATATATCAACAAAGTCGATAAGTTGGCAGCGCTTAGGTGATTATTGAAAAACATGTACGTGCAGATGTGACCAGTAAATGAAAACAATGAATCCAGATTTGGACTCTGAAAAGCAGGACGATTCAAAAACTCATGCCTGGGCAAAGGAGCACAAAAACCAGACCTTGGCTAGAGCAGCCTCTATAATGCAAAATTTTACAAAAACATTTTTGACACTGCTTTTACATTTGCCATAAGTCACCTTTGATTGGAGAGAGCGCTAAATCAGGGGTTGATATATTTGTCGCAGAGTGACCAGAGACCACCAATTCGAGTTCATGACAAATTATTTTCCTTCACGATTACGGATAATGTCTAAGATGGGGCATAATCAGACATTGCAAACCAGCTTAAGTTTTCCGACATGCATTACGTTGTGCATGTCAACCAAAAACAGTATTTCTGATCTCATGGGACCAAATGTTTTGCTGATTCACCTACATCACCTGAGGCAAACTGCAAACGTGACTTCCCATGGCCTTTTTTCAACAGCGACTTTCTACTTTCCTCATTTCTATAAAGCCTACATACTGTGTAGCCATAAATGTCCTGGAGACAGAATGTCAGAAGCTCTTTGCATCATCGATTACTACTTATTTTGATCTTCAGATAGGTTTCACGCACGGCCAAATCTTCTAATGTTGAGGTTTGTTGTTGTAATGGGACAAAATGTAGAGAAAAGTTCAAGCCACTGCATTTAATCACACGTTCAAAAGCTCACAGAAAATGTTTATTTTTTCCGGAGCTTATTATTTTTTATCTGTTTATGTGTACGTGTTTAAAACAGTTATGTAACGCCTTGTCGAAAACGTGCATTTAACAAGGAGGTGAAAAAGAAACAAAAACGAACCGTAACCCTCAGGGTCGTAGAGTTGACAACCCGACGCCAGTTTCTCATTTTGCTGGCAGCACCTCCATTTTCCTTCCATCCAGAAGTTTGGGTGGAACTTTGGAACCAAGCTGTTGTGCTTCGTCTCTGCATTAAGGAGGAAAAAACAAAACCCATTGCAAGCAGCTGTCAAGTACCAAATTTGAATGAATTTGTGCCATTCTAATTTGTGACTATTTGTCAGTGAAGAAACAAATTACCCTCTTTAAGAGCTCGGACCCATCGCTGACGGCAGTCGTTGTCTGGCGCAAATATGTAGAGGTAATAATTGTCATGAAAAACCTGCAAAGACATCAGGGTGTTTTTTTTTCTTTTTTTTAACTTTTGCATATAATACACGCAGTGTATATTTGTGAAATTACTGCATTTACCTGAAAGGGGTACTTGTAATTGCATGGTATAGGGGCGTCACTCAACACGATCTCCACACACTTAATCCTGGACAGTTCGATGCAACCTTTCAGCATGGGTTTTTTCTGAAAGAACATTGCTCTCCGCGTTATGCGCGGCATACATCGTCTGGTGCAAGCCATTGAAATCGCGACTGGCATTCAAAATACTACATTTCCACACCAAGCCCCCTTGATGTCAATGTGAAAATGAAGTCAAGCGAGGACTTACCCCGGGACGACGTTCAGAATACTTCAGGTCTTGAGTATCTAGCACAAAGAACCTCTCTTTGTAGTTACTCGGTGACGTTCTTTTCTTTTGTTGAGATTTTTTAATCATAGTTCCCTTCAAAATCACCCTGGGGAACATTTTAACAGCTTCGAAGGACGCAGCGCGCAACACTGGATGGATTTGTCATGGGTTCGAGTTTCAGTGTGCCTCGCAGTGACAGGAAAAAAAAAAAAAAGTTGTGGATGATAACTTTCTAGATGCGTGGAGCTTCCGGCATGAAGCTGCAGCACACAGTCAACCACATCCTTGCGGCATCAAATAGATTGTACAAAATGACACACAACACACATATGCATGCACTTTTACTTAAATGTGTTGAAAGGAAATATTTTCTGAAATGCTAAACCGAAAACTAACTCTTTAAATGTATTTAGGGAATAATCACCACCAAAAAACAAGCATGTTAATGGTGATATTTCTTAAGCAGGGCAGAAATAGTTTGTCTGTGTAAATTACATGTTACACAACTATTTGTGTGTGTTTGTGTCCGTGTTTGTCAGGGTGTAAAAATTATAACAATTGGACATTGGATATTTTTATATCAGTTTCAGCAAAAATAGTTGTAAATAAATCGTTTTAAAACTAACAAAAAAATTATATAAATCAATAACACTTCCTGCAAAGTAGGAAAAAGGAGGCATATCACATCATTGGGACAGTGCTGCTCTGCAAGTGTTTTAGAAATATGAGTCATTCATGTTGCATTCTTATTGCTGAGCACAGACTAAAAAAATGTCTAAAGCACTACATAAAATAACCGACACCGCAAAAATCTGAGAAATTATGTATTTCTTTAGGTAGCTCAAATGTACAAAACTTTTATGTTTTGAATGTTTTGGTTTACAGATTAATTTCCTAAACTATTAGACACCTTTATTTTATCACTATATGGCATCGTTGGTTTGTTGTGGAGAATATAAAAGTAAAGTAAATTGGACACTGAAATGATTTTTGCATTTTGATTTTAAGACAATACTAAGAATTTTTGTGGCCCACGAGTGCTTTCAACTTTACAATGACAATCATGGCAAAAAAAAAAAAAAAATTGGATGCATCTGAGATACAAGTTTGTAAATAAAAGTGCCAGGACTTTTTGAATAACGTCCTTCGGAATGATGAGTGTAAAACTGAATTACCTGGACATAGTGTGCTTGGTATAAACTTGATGCAGCGTTCCAGGAAAGCTATCTTATGCCAACTGTGAAGCATGGAGGTGGATGTGTCATGGTTTGGGGATGCTTTACTGGAGCATGTCAAAAAGTGATGAGTGGGGCAAACTTTCCTCAGAATAAAATGACAGATTGATAGTTACAATAAGCTGCATTCTGAACATGTTTCAGAGCATAGAAGAGGCTAGGGTGTCTGTACCCTCACTTTGAAATCCTTAGAATCCACATCTTTGTTGATTTCTTTTGTTAATAAGAGGCCAAAGTTAACATTATGCAATTATTTTTGAGCTCTCTTTTATTCAGAGACAAAACTATAAGATAAAAAAAAAATTTGAACATTTCTTTACTCTTTAGTCTTAAATTATGCCTCTGGAATTAAATATGATTTATAAAATGCTTTTTACACTTTTTGCAAGGGTACCACTGTGGCTGGTGTTGTTGCACTGGCTAAAAATAAACAATATTTGCATTTATTCTCTGGAATGAGAAACATACATTATTAAGGAAGTTATATAAAACACACTATGGACGTTTGTGTTGTGTGAGCAAGAAAGGAGGTTTTAAGGTAAATATCATACATTGTATTTTTTAATTAATTAAGAAAAGAGACTGTAATGAAATGTACGCTTTTAGTGCACTCAACTAATAAAAATTATATATAGTATTAGTTGTTTTTTAAATTATTATTCCTAATCATGGTCTAAAAATACATTTCTCAGTACTTTTTATTCTTCCTCTGAAGGAGGTTTCCTCATAACTTTATTTAAAAGTCAAATAAGCTTCATAAATAGATGACAACACACGGCTTGCACTGCAGTAATGGATTCTGATTCACAAACCATCCAAATCAACGTTCATTTCTCCCTTCCTTCAGCCACTGTCCAATCCGCGCTCTGGAAACTGTCACGAGCTCAGTTCAGCCAATAGAGTGTGAATCGAAACGGCCGTTGTGCTCTGCTAGGAGCTAGGCAGCTTAGCTAGCTCAGGGCTAATGGTTGAAAGATATTTTAGGTCGTTTAAAATCTGTATTCAACTCTCACACTACTGAGGAGTCGCTGGTAAGGTGCGTAGAAACACATTTTTACTTACCTTTGTAAGTAGTTCGCTTTATTTTTACTTAAAGGATGTAGCTATTTAGCCGAAGCTAGTTGTGACTGTACCGTTTGATGGGTTTCAGTCAAAAGTTTTAGCGTCTAATGTTAGCATCCTCTCGGAGAGGTCGCAATGATATTCTACAACCAAGTTTCTTTTAATGTATAAACAACAGTATGGTTTTGTAGACTCTTGTTAAAACGTGTAGATCATGTGGCTTGCTTCAGTTATCGAAGATATGGCAGTTTTGTGTAATTCTAATATTAAACCGCCGACGGGTAATGCAAGTAATTTGAAATTTTGTACATTATACTATTATGTACTATGTGAAAAGCTGTAATTGCACCTCTAAACTAGAAAGCATTTCTTACTTGGCAATATGGATTAGTTAGTGTGAGACTGCTGCTGTACTTTTATTTAGCATCTTTTTTTTTTTTTTTAGAAATTCAGAGATGTGGGAAATTAGAATGGTTCATGTTTTGCAACCACAATATCTGTTTATAAAAGTTTTTAACAGCCACTTGAAAAACTACTACTATCCATTGAGTTGCAAAAACACCACCTGTGCAAACTATTAACTATAAAAATATACTCCTTATATGTGCTTTAATTTTGTGTAAATATTATGTTTGTGTTTCATGAAAACTCAAAGGAAAAACTGTTAAAACTAGATAAAAAAAAAATTAAATGTTGAATGCTTAATTAATGGCTGAGCAGATAAAAAGGGAAAAAACAACAACTCCCATTTAATTGGAAAAAAACAACATGGTACTTGGTGCAAAAAGTTCATATATATATATATATATATGTGTGTGTAGAAGACTGTATTTTTTTAGCTCGACTTAATTATGTGGTACTTTATATCTGTTACATAAAACCACAGTAAAGTGCAATCAACGTCATGTTCTTTGTAACAAACATTCATGTTAGTAATAGAACAGCTTGTGAAATTGTTGCAGTAATGGCTTTCTTTGAGGATTAATTTAATAGAATGCATTAGAAAAGCATTTTAAACACATCCATGTTAAATGGGGACAAAAAGACAAAAATATCCATCGATACTTTCAAGTGAAGCTGCTCACACAAAATGGAAGGAATGTCTGAAATAAGCCTTTCGAATCGACACCTGTCGTCTTTGTGGCTTTGTCGTTCAGGTTGACATCATGGGTGAACCGCAGCAGGTCAGCGCCCTGCCTCCGCCGCCGACGCAGTACATCAAAGAGTACACAGATGAAAACATCCGCAAAGGCCTGGCCCCCAAGCCACCGCCGCCCATCAGGGACCATTACATGATGTTTGGCAACCAGTTCCAGTGCGACGACCTCATCATCCGTCCCCTGGAGAGCCAGGGCATCGAGAGGCTTCACCCTATGCAGTTTGACCACAAGCGGGAGCTCAAGAAGCTGAACATGTCCATTCTTGTGAACTTCCTGGACTTGCTGGACATCCTCATAAAAAGCCCGGGCAGCATAAAGCGGGAGGAGAAGCTGGAAGACATAAAGCTTCTGTTTGTCCATATGCACCACCTGATTAACGAGTACCGGCCCCACCAAGCCAGGGAGACGCTAAGGGTGATGATGGAGGTGCAGAAGAGGCAGAGGCTGGAGACGGCCGAAAGGTTCCAGAAACATCTGGAAAGAGTGGTGGAGATGATCCAGGGGTGCCTCGCCTCCCTACCTGACGACTTGCCCCAGTCGGAGGGTCCGGATGTCTCTTGTGGCGGGACTAAGAGTTCGTCTGCGGGGCCCAGTTTTGGTTGTTCTTCTGGACAGGCCCCCATGCTGAAAAGCGAACCAATGGACGTGGAGGAAACGAGTTCCAGCTGCATGGCAGCCGGCATGCTGGACAAAAACACTACTAGTTTAAAAAGGGACAAAACATGGGACAAGGACGCCGCCATGTGTAGTATAATCGATGAAATAGCTTAAAATAGACAGTTTTAAGTTTTCTTGTTTCTTTTTGTACTTTCGAATCATGTCTTTACTTCTGTGAGATATTTCTTGCTTTCTCTAGCTTTTATTTGCAAAGATTATGTTCACTTAGAGAATTGGAATCTGTAGATAGATAGTTAATGTTCTCAGTTTCAAGGTTTATTTTCCTGTGAGACTCAATAAATTCCCAACTGCTGTTCACTCCTGTCACAACAGTTTGATACAGCGACCTACATAAAGGTGTATTATCTCTCTTACCATGACTTGCATGTCATGTAATTCAGTGAAGTCACCTTAAGGTCAGTTCCTGCACACCTATTGCGTGCAACTCGCTTTTCTTGCTGCCTATGTGGCCCGGCTTATATTACACACTGCCGCTGTTGAGAGAAATGCTCGTTTTTATGGCAAAGCGACTGCAAGTTTTCCTCATGTGTTCAGTTATGAAAGGTTGCTTGCACGCATCACACCGCGCACATGGCAGCACGGGAGAAAGATCTCTGAGGATGAATCTGCATGGTGAGTCATAACGGGTCTGAATCTGTAGAGAATAAAAACCCAAAGCTTTGCAATCGTGCAAATACATTGCATTGTGACCGAGGAGGTTTTCTGGTGTTCTTTTGCAAATATGGAGGGAAAATAAATCTGGGAGAGAGGTTAGAAATCTGCTTTTGACTTTCGCATTTAAAGCTTCAATGACCCTGACCGCTGACACCAAAAAAAATTTGATGTTCATCAACTCAGAGATTTTGTACCCCTGTAGTTCCTACAAGAAAATCCAAATAGGACAAAATCTGGATCCAGGTGAAACGATACAAAGATCAGAAATTAGTCACATTAACATATAAAAAAATCTATTTTTATTCATCATCGAATGAAGAGTAAAATATGCAATAGAAAAAAAGAACATACACGTGATATGCTTAATCATAGATATTTGTGCTTTCTCCTGTCTACTGAGTGTTTAGAAAATCAAGGCGCAAACAAGTAGGTTGATGTCATGATCAGGCAGGATGTCGTTATCTTCTGCTGGGATTCCCTTCACTATGTCAAGTTAATGTAGCAATTCTGAGCTTTTTTTGAATCATGAAACTCCACCGTGGCTTTAAAGGCGACATGGCGCTTCTATAAAGCAGAAGTTTATAGTATTTCGAATTAGAAAAAAAAAGGACTTTAGTCGCAAAAAACGGGTTATGAAACACTGGATCCTTGGGTTTCACAACAGGGCTGAAAGCGGTGCTCTACTCCAATCGTGAAGCCTGCTGCGGCGTCACGTGACTTTTATTTATGTAACGTAATGGGGTTACACAGTAACTGAGCTTCGTGGCTGTGGATACGTTGCTACAGAGGTTAAAAACGGACAGAGACACCTGAGTAAGGGAAGGAAACAGTAAATGTGCGCTTTTATTGACCCAGCTGTTCGGTCCGGTCGGCCCGGTGCTGTTTGGAGTTTGGAGCGTCGAGGCGAGCGGTGCGTCGCACTGGGAGTTGCGGTGTCCATTTAAACTGTCTGAGAAAGGGAAGATGCTGCTCGAGCCGAACCAAAGACTCGCCAAATGTTCGAAAAGACAATGTCAGTGAATAGCTTCGGTTTGAAAAGTGAATCTAAAAGGTGAGCTCTTGAGGAGGGGGGGACTCACAAACCAGTCTGTTCGCTGGTCGTCGGTATGTTACTTGAAAGCACTGTGCAATATTGACCCCCTCCTTGGTCTCCCGCCCCCTTTGGGTTCGCTTTGACGGACAAAGCTTGAAACTCTCCCCGCGCTGCATCGTTCAGAAACGCAGGTTTGACTCATGGATCTGCTGGAGTGCCCGCACTGCCTCTTCCCAATGTGCGAGCCGGTGACCGTTCCGTGCGGCCACACGTTCTGCCGGAGGTGCGTGGGGGGCTACCTCCCCCCCAAATGCCCGCTGTGCAAAGAGAGGCTGAAACAAAAGGAGGCGAGGAGCACCAAGAACAACGTTCTGCTCATCGGGGTCATCGAAAAGTGCTGGCCCGACGAGACGAGAGTGAAGTGCCAAATCCAGGAGAAGCTCAAAGCGAACGAGTTCCCGGAAGCTTTACGCATGGCCAATGAGGGGCTGCACTTAGGTAAGGGAACGCATAGAGACTGGTCTGCGCGTTGTTTTTTTGTTTTTTGTTTTTATAGATCACTGCTGCATAACGTACATGTCAAGTGTCTGAATGTGGACCACAGAGATAGACTTTTAGCTACATAACGAGCCGGCCTCAAATATAAACAAAATAAGTCATTGCTTGTGGACTCCGAGCCAGTAGAGGGCCCTCAAGAGCGCTTGGCTTTCTGTGCAAAATTGTATTTGTTGCTATAGGCATTGAAGATTGGTTTCATTAACACAATTTTGTTTTATTTTTTTATAGACCTTAAGCATTCATATCCAGTATTTAGACAGAAAACAGGCAGAGAAACACAACCCGCATGTTGAGGACTAGCGGCCTCTGTATATGGGGTGCCTACACCTCTAATCCAACATATACAGCTGCTTTTAAAATGTATTTATTTATTTTTTTACTTTACACGCTCATGTGCCGACAAATAGGAAGTGGGGCTCTAAATCAAATTAGGCTTGGAGTCTTTTGCAAGCTGAGGCTGAATGTATAATAATTTAACGATGTACAGGTCAAAGACTATTAATGTAGGAAATAAGCACATTAAAAAAACTCTTAACTTTTAGTCTAGCTCAAGTGTTGATGCGGCAGTCACATTTAACATTTTTCCCTTCCCATCTGTCCTTGTCAGTCGCACACGCTGTGACAAATGCTGTCAGAAGCGAAGAGAGCAGATGACTTGCAATCACAACATTTGGCACAAGTTGAGGAGGCATATCTGTTCCCATTTTCCTCCATCAAGAACAAAAACTAACAAAAAACATCCAACGACGACATTTTTCTACAGGATGTGGAATATTTTTTGCTAAAACCTGCACCATCCTGCGTACACTTGCTCATTCTCTGCTGTTGACCTGATTTGGTGCATGAGACTACGTGAAATCTAAAAGAGACAACTTCTGCCCCAGATATGTTCTTTATGTCGGGCACCCAGGGATTGGAGAGCAATAGTTTGTGGCAGGGTCTACATGCCACTGTGCCATGCAGACCCTGCCAGGCCTATTAAATACATCTCCCACACATGGTCCACTATCATGTAATGTTATGCAATGATGCCTGTGCACATTCATGCATCGTTTTCCATCGTTTCTTGAAGGCTTATGGTTGAACCTGTTTCTCTCTCTTTGTTTTTAAAAGCAATGGCATTTCCATGCGCTGAGTCAGTGTTTGTGACACTCTGCTCTATATAAACAGCACTTGTGTAACAGTTTTAGGTAACAGACACTCTACAAATCGGTGTAACATGTGTATTAAAGCTACTATGCAGTAGTCAGTCAGTTTTTCTATTTGTTTTGCTGCTTTATTAATTATTTTTTAACAAACTTAAAAACCTCCCCTCCCAAAATTATGCTTGGGAGGGGAGAGATCATGTAGAGAGATTACACAAGGCTCCGGAGCAGAGGTCCTTCTGACACGTCCATTTGTACTCATATTTTTTTATGTGAATAATTTTATCCTAACCCCTCATTCAAAGGCAGTTACTTATATTTTGGATGGCTGCAACAAAAATGTTTAAGCTGCAACAGTCAGAAATATTTGTTGAAGAAAATGGAAATGGTCAGATTTCATTATTTGATCTACAGAGAAATGAGCTCTAGTGATTATTTCAAGCAAAGTTATTCAATTATTGATTGAGGTTCAGCATGTTTGATTACAACTTCCATGTGTTATTGATGTTTTCTTCCTCTCCTGGTATCTAACTCTATTCCTAAAAATAATCTCCATGTTTAAAAGCCAAATTTATTATTATAGCACCATTCATACACAAGGCAATCCAATATTTTTTCAAATAGGAAATCGAACAAAGACAATAAAAACATTGCATTTTATTAAAAAAAAATTTCTTTACATGTCAAACAAATAACAACTTTGCATTTCTTTTTAAAGCCAAACCTAAATTCAAATGTAATTTTAAATTTATGGTAAATGCCAATCTAATAATTTTCTTTCTTCAATCACTTGTCAATTATCAAGCAAGCATCTCATTGGTCGGATTCTGTGATCGGTAGCCGCAAAAACCAAAAATGTTTTGAATCCTGAATGAAATGAACCGAAGGGTTAAATTATGTAAGTGAAAAGTCTGTTCAGTAACTTGCAAAACGTGTGATATTTGTGAAGAAGCTAATCTAATGTACGATTGTCTAGAAGTATAACTCTGAACAAGCAACAGAATAAATTCTATCAAAGCGAACTTCTGATAATCAGCCAACGACACCAGATAGCAGAAGTCTTCCCACCTAAAACACCTAAAACACACCGGTATAGAATGAAATAGTAACAGCTACAATAAAAGAAAAAAGACATCAGAAGGACTTAGATTCTGTTGAAACCACACCACCAAATAACCTCTCTGGATTTATCTGATAGCGAGGCGCTCAGCGAACTCTTCCAGATTTACGTTCACACATTCTGAGTCAGCAAACAGGACTTCAGGTCCTTCTTATACAATACCACGTCAGAATGGTCATCTTACCCAGCAAACATTAACATTGTAAGAGCAGCAGAAAATCAAAAAGGGCAACATTGTCATTCTTAACTATTAAAAATAAATGAATCTTAGGAATATTTATCCAGAGCAGCTTTAGAATGATATAAACCACAGCAATGTTCATAACTGATTATCAGCAACAACAACAACAAAAAAACAAGAAAAGAAAGATAGCAGTTAATGAACAGAAACAACTTCCCCTCGACTGTCTTCACCGTCATCGACTTTATCACCAAAGCAATTCAGAACTTTCCTGCAGTTTCTGTAGCACGGGCAAAATTTCCAGTGGCCCAAAGACATTTAATTCAAATATGCTGATCGGCTGAATATTTATTACTTTCCTAGAGCAACCAGAAGTAATTGGCTATTTAGCTCTATAAATAATGAATGAGAGTCACTTGGTGGAAATTACTGGGTAAATAACTCAGATTGCATGTTGGTGCACGTTGCTAAGGAGAACTGACATTGGTAATGCATTTGTTTTTTAAAAAGTATATAAATTTTTAGATCTTTTTTTTTCTCTCCACATCTGAGAGGTTGGCGCCCCCTGTGGACCAACTACCGCTGAATATAATTACCGTAATCTAAAATTAGACTACTGGGAATTAGAATAATGCCATTTATGACTGAATTCATAGGGCCATCGGAGTGTCTTTGGAGTCGTACACAATACGTAAGGTTGTTCTAACGTAACTTCAGTGCTTCAGAAGCTATATGCAAATGTGCCAGTTATTCAGATTGCTCTGAGCTTCTTGTATATCATTTGAAATATTTCAGTGTAAATCCACGATTCACTGCCTGCCTGGGTTTTTATTGACAGTGTAGATTTGTTCAAATAAAAATACTGTGAAAATCCACAGCTGGATAACAGATTTAATCCTTTAAAAAATTCCTCCTACTAATAGAGCTTAAATTGACCTGCTTACAAATCTCATCTGGCAGTCTAATTTAAGAACTGTGCAGATGTTGCCGCATGACTCATTTTGCTAGTATCTGTTGCCACTTGTTCCGACTGATGCATGCTCCTGTCTGCTTTTTCCCTGCTCCCTCCTAGTCCCGGACAATCAGAGTTTGAAGTTGTTCAGAGCTGAAGCTAACCTGGGCCTGCTGCGGTTCTCCGATGCTCTGACGGACCTCGACTACCTCTGCTGCCTTCAACCCAACTGGACAGAAGTGAGAAATAAGCCCTCTTTCTCCACACATTATCATCAGATGTTTTCAGTTTCGTCTATGTAACGAAATAGTAGCCAGACAGCTGGTTATTGTGGCTTAACCAGAGTGAGAGTATGAAGAACATTCTCATATCTGACTATGTTGTGTTACGCTGAGTTCAGTTCCCCTGCTGTCAATTAGTAGCTGTCAGTTAAAATATTTAACTGACAGTATTTTGATTATATTATCGTAACTTAATGTGCATGCACAGCAGGAAGTCACACTTCCACACTAAGCGCCTAACAATACTAATTTGATCATAATAGTTAATGTTTTAACAGCTTACAATAGATTCCTCTATGAAATTTCGTCTCATTTGTATCTAGCCATCCATGATAAAATTGCCACAGCAATTCAGTGAGTGTGTTTCCTGAATGTAACCCAAAACATTTGGTTTTGTAACATAAATGCAATGACACGTAACCAGAAAAGTGCGCATTCCCTCTTCTCTTTTTACCCCAGAGCTCTAAGCAATTCCATTGAGAGCCGTTTTTTTCATTTATTTTTTTGCTGCTTTTATTAAGGTTACATCACACTCAGTGTTATGCAAACAGCTACTTGTGTCATAACTTAATAATTCTGTGCTGGTGTGCAGAATCACTGAAAACTACGTACGCGGTATAAAACTTGTTTGGTTTTATTTGTTATGTCACATTAGATTTCACATCATCAGCAGTTCAACTGACAGCGTCGGGCAATGCAGATCAGACAGGACTTATGATCAGGAAGAAAAGCATTTTACGATAATCTTGAATAATGTGCATTTATCTGGGGCATTATAACACATACCGATAGAAAGAAAAAATGTTCGCAGTCATGGTTAAGATGCACAAATATGCTTAAAATAACATTTACCTTTTTGTAGTAACATGAAAATCCAGCCTTTAATTTGAGTGCATTTGCACTGTGGGACAAAAGAATGCATTTATTTAAGAAATAATTGTAACACAGGTAAAAATGTTGGTATTCAACCTTTTTTTAATTTTTTTTATTACAATTTATACTTTATGTTAAAGTGAATCTGAGTTTGTCGGAACTTCAGATTTTTAACCCACGACTTCCTGTTTTTCTAGTGGATAATTAGGACAAAGATCACTTCTTTTAACTCCTGTACCACTATGGTTGCGTGAGGACACATATTTATTTCTCTACAACATTAATGCCATTAATCTGTTCTACCATATCAACTCTACTGGGACTTATCTCGTGCTTACTGTAAAGTAAGCGCCGTGGGAGCTGAACTCATACAAGTACAAGGACATTTTTTAATAAAAACCCCGAGAAAACAAGTGGATTCCTCCAGAAAACTGATTGCGCTGATTGTTCTGTTCTGCTCTGTTTGCGCAGGGCTTTTTTCGTAAAGGAAATGTACTGCTGGAAATGGGTCAGCAGAAGGAAGCCCTGATCCAGTTCCACCGTTGCCTAAAACTCCAAGCTGACTTTGTTCCTGCTAAGAGCCAGATCAAGAAGGTTCGGTTGCATTTCAAGTTCGATTTTCCATAAGGAACTAAAGACATGAAATCTCTAAGCTACTGCAGTGCTATAGAAATGCACCCCTGTTTTTACTATTTAACCCAAAATGACAGGTTCTGCAGGTAGAGGGGATAGCCGTGCCGGAGGAGGTGCCATGCATTCTGCAGCTGGTTTCCGAGTTCTTGACAGATCCCTGCCCCATCACCACCCTCAGTGGCTCTCAGGCGCCGACACAAGGAGAAGCCATGCACCCAAACGTAGACAGGAGAGAAGCACACAAGGTGAAGGCGATATTTAGCTGTTGAGACAAAATAAATGTTAAAATCAACCCTGGCCTAATGAGAGTGCGTGTCGTTTCTGGCTCCAAGATGAAGCATGACGCAGGTACCGAGTGCTGCCTCAGCCTCTGCCAAGCTGTTTCCTTCCTGCCTACTGCCGAGGAAGACGAGGAAATGATGATGAGGAAGGACGAATGCCAAGGTAGAGGTAAGCTGAGGCACAGCCAGAGACGTATGATGATTTTCACTAGACCTCTTGTCAGTGTTGGTTTGAAATAACTGTGGAACAAATTTTTCATCCTTTAAATTAACTTCTTACAACTTTCTGTTGGTCTTAGGTGAAAGTCAAGCGCACAGAGAGGAAACGCTGGCTGTGCTCACCGTGTCAGACTTTGAGTGCCCTCTCTGCATAAGGTCAGTGTCCTCCTAAGCTACCTGTAATCCATAATGCATCTCTGCGTGTAGTTTGTCTCTCCTGGAGACCTACCTCCGGCTGATTCCATTCTCACCCTCTCTCCCTGGTTAATGTTTGGCTACCTCACAGTCTGTAAACAAACGTAAAAGCAATAGTATTAGTAGCGTAACCCTTCGTCCTCTGCTGAGCTGTATTTAACTAGGTCTTGTGTCTGCCACTGTCATTTGCAGGCTGTTCTTTGAGCCTGTCACAACACCCTGTGGTCATACTTTCTGCAAAAACTGCATCGAGAGGAGTCTGGACCACAACGTACGGTGTCCACTCTGCAAACAGCCGCTGCAAGAGGTAACCAATGAATGGAAAATGGTTTTTATTTTTTATTTTTCTTCTTGCAATTAAGTCCAAATGGTGTTTATATCCTGTTTGTGCGCCTCATAAAGATCTCTACTTTATGAGATTTCCTCATGGTTTTTGCCTCACTCTGTACTTTACTCGTAAAAATCACACAATCGCTTGAAAACACAGTCACATAAAAAGCCAGAAAATTGTAAAATCCAGAAAATGTATACTCTCTCCTGCTTGGATGCCTTTTCAGCATTTGGCTTTTCATGAAACCGACCTTTAAATGTGTTAATAATTTCGTCCCAGAGGGAATTTTGAAGCAAATCCATAAATAGATCATAGATGCTGTAAGATCACAGATGAAACATCATTTGGACAGTCTTTTTTTTTCCCCCTCCAGGGGGTCTTTTGTGGGCTCTACTGTCCCTTATATGAAAGTAGGCTGACAGGAAAGGGGAAGACATGCGGCAAATATTGCCGAGTCTGGGAATCGAACCCGCGTCGAGGACTCAAGGCCTCCAAACGTGGGTCGCGCTATCCCCTAGGCCACCACAGCACGATTTGGACAGTCTTTTAAAAGAAACCCAAATTCAAACATGTGAACAATGAAACTTGCAAAACTCACATTGCTCAGCTATTTATAGAGGTTGTTAACTTCATTAATTTTATGGGATTTTTCTTTTATCAGTCTTAAAACGGGTTTTTTGTGTTAAAAATTTAAAAGTTAACTTCTATACCCTACAGACTGGGCCTGTGGACTAGCTTTTAGCCTAAGGACTTTTCGAATGTTATATTATTTTGTCTTGTCCCTGATCAAATATATTTGAAAAAAAAAATAGATACATAATATATTCAATTTAGATAGACAGATGAAGAATTTACATGAATATTCTTTCAACATTTGTCATTTGCGTGCTACAAATTACTGGTTTCTTAAAGATGGAAAATAACTCAGTCCACCCTTGATTAACGCCATGCAGAGCTCAAATTTTTTCTCACCCAAAATAAATTTGAAGTTCAACATGGCATACTGCCACCTAGTGGGAATATGATGAAAGTTACCATGCATTATCCTAACCCTAAGTCTAGAATTGTCTTTATTTTTCTTTAAATAAGTAACAGCTCAGTGTTATTGTGAATGTAGCAATAAAGTCACTATTTTCCAAGTCACAAAAAGGTTAATGTGAACCACAAAGGTCAACTTAATTCAATTCAAAAGTAATTGCTCACTGTTAAACATGATGAGAATTATTTATTGTACCTATTAAAGCTAGAAAAACAAAGAAAAAAAAGATCATTGTAATAGTTTTATGGTATTATTGCAGTTTTATCAACAATAACTGTGTCTCTTTTTTTCTCTCTCCGTAGTACTTAAAAAACCGAAAGTACAACCCCACAACTCTTCTGCAGGAGATCATGGAGCAACTTTTCCCCTCTCAGTTGGCTGATAGGAAAACGGTTCACGATGCAGAGATGGCTGAACTTTCCAAGTAGGCAACTGGCTAAGATTGTTTGATTAAATTACTACATTGTTGCCATAAAAACCACTCCCACTTGTAATTTGACATGTTCTGTTATTCAACTGAAAAATATCAAAAATCTATTTTTACATTTAAAAAAAAAAAGAAAGTAAAAATAAAATGTTGTGACGATCTGGTAGCTCCACTTATTGGCTCTTTGTTGAAGCATCTTCTTGTGTACACGCCTACCATTAAGACTACTGAATCTGATTCACCAGAAAGAAGTTTCAGCTTTCCTTGTAGCATCTCTTTCGACCTTTAGTTGTTTACATCGTTTAGCTAAAGCCGTAGTTTGCCGAAACATTCAAACAATCAAACTGAGCTGGTTGCACAAACAACAAGCTCAGGAATACCAAAACTGCACAGAAAGTCCTAGCTAGAGTGCAGAACTAAATGTAACAGAAAACACGTGGAGCCATGATATGTACACACAAATTGATAGCTTTGAATGACTTTTGTAATATAGAGTGCGTTGTCAACAAAAGATGAGAGACGCTTTTAGATGATTTCATCTGAAAAAGGATAAGTTAGGATTTTCAATCATGAAGTGGATTAAGAAAGTATTAGCATTAGGTTACGATTGTGCTTACTTCTGCAAACAGGTTGGTGCATTTTCAATGTTTCTTTTTCATTCAAATATTACAGAATATTTGTCCAATTAAATGCATGACAAGTTTTTAAATGATTGTCATTTGTAAAATCTGACGTTTTATTAGGGGCTTGGGTCTATTCTTTTGAGAGAGCGCGTACTCAGAATTTTCAATAAGTTTCCCCTCCTTTCCCCTTTCTCTCTTGTAGCCTTACCAAGGACATCCCCATATTTGTCTGTACGGTGGCCTTCCCTGGAGTGCCGTGCCCACTGCACATCTTTGAGCCTCGTTACCGGCTGATGATGCGCCGCTGCATGGAGACCGGCACCAAGAAGTTTGGGATGTGCAGCTATGAGCATGGCAAAGGGTATCACAGCACACGCTATCATAGTTCAGCCGCATTAAAATATGGCTACCTTCACTAGCCTACTTGTATGCCACCACTTCAAACCTTAATCTGATGAAATGGTTAAGAAAACACAAAAATAGTTCACCTTTCCATGAATCTAGTTAAATATAAATTATAACCGAGCAACAACCCCCACCATCAATACAATGAGGGACAAGGAAATCATTGAAAGAAGCAGTCATTTAGATTGGAATGTACAGTACTTATATTACATGTATTGCATCATAGTTTACTATTACATTTTGAGTAAGTTGAAAAAGAATAAATCGCATTTCGTCAATAAATATTAAATCTAATCTAGTTTTTATGTATCCAGTCTTAGATTAGATATGCAGTGTGAGATAGAAACATGTATTTCATTTTAAAGCTGCACATGTTCCTCAGTTTCGCCGACTACGGCTGTATGCTGGAGATCCTCGACATGGAGCGGCTGCCTGACGGGCGATCTTACGTTGAAACCGTGGGCGGCAGCAGATTCAGAGTGCTCAAAAGAGGTCAGAGGGACGGCTATCACACGGCCGACATCGAGTACCTGGAGGACGTCAAGGTCAGGAAATTCTCCCGGACATACAAGTGAATTCAAACACTGAGAACCGGATTTCTGTCTCAGCTCCTGCTGAATATCTTCGGTGTTCTCTGTGTGCGTCAGGTGGACGGTAGCGAGCTGGAGCTTTTGCAGCGTCTTCATGACAGTGTGTACCAGCAGGCCCAGGACTGGTATCAGCGCGTGGGCAGCCGCAGCCGCGAGCACATAAACAGACAGCATGGTAGCATGCCAGATAAGGAGGCAGACATTCAGGTTTGTGCCATAACACAGCTCTAAAACATCAATCCACCTGCTGCTGGTGGGTATAGAAAAACCCCACTAAGAGCAAGAATTTGAAAATTTCTCACGCCGGCAGTGACACACCTCAAACATCAAGTGAAGAGATGATGAAGCTAAAATATACAGGAGGTAGAAGTGATAGACTTTTGATTACGTTCTGACGAGGACGATAGATGTGCAACTGCTACTCAAATATTGCAGCAAATGCGCAAGGTGCATGGCAAGGCGCACAAAGATTCATTCAATGCCATGCGTGAAACTGGAAAGAAAAACTTCACTTAAATTAAAAAATAATTTGTCTAATATTTATCTGAACATTTGTAGACTCTTAAGAGCATTGAATAGTTATTTCTGGCTGATCAGTTGATCCTTAAATATGTAAAAAAAAAAAAAAAAGAGACATTGAGGCCACAGTCAAAACAATATCCTCCATCCTGACACTGTGAATTCCACACCCTTATTCCTCAAACACACGCACTATTTAAAAACACGGATTGCTTTTAAAGTGAAATATTGAAGACATGTCAGAACTTTATGATGAACAAAATCCACTTTTTTCACCCATTTTGAGATTTGGGGAAAATATTTTTTTACATACAGCATAAAATATTTCTTTAGCCTTTCTCAAGACTTTAAACTATGTGTTTGTGAGAAAGAGAAGTCATAATATTTTCAAACTGACTCTAATCATGAAGTTCCAATATCAGCGGTTATCTCAACTAGAATTAGTAACCATGAACAATAGTTTCTATGTTTGAATCTGAGATTGTAGATCCTGACTTTGTAATATTTATAAAATCAGCATATTTAGTTATTCAAACAGAAGAACTTTGCTGTTATACATTTAGCCTTCCTGTTTTCCACTAATGTTTGGTTCTTTATGAACAGCTGACATATCTACAGAAAGTCTCTTCCTTTTGAATAGCTTCTTAAAATCTTTACTTTTCTTCTGACTTCATTAACACTTTTCCAATTGTGAGAGGTTTTTTTTCTTCAACAATATCTTCTACGGTGAGTAGCTAGCATGACGTGTTGCCATTTAGGAATGATGAGCTTGACAACAAAGTTTGCTTGACTTGTCGTCGTCGAGATCGGTTAAGAGTGAATTGTACAGTTCTGGTCACCAGCGAACGTTTTGGTGCATCTCTAGTATTTATTTCATTCCACAACTATCATGTTTGGAAACATCTTTTTTTTAACGTTATCATCTTTGTTTAGGTCTCGACTAACGGTCCAGCCTGGTGCTGGTGGCTCCTGTCGGTGCTTCAGCTGGACCCCGCCTATCAAACCACCTTCCTGTCACTGACCTCTCTCAAGGACCGCCTGGGACACCTCCGCCTCGTCCTGGAGTACTTTTCTCAGAGCTAGAACCCGGAGCACAACCGCAGCCTACCTAGGGTTCAACATGACGCGCACGTAAAGTGAAACCAGCGCATTCACGCACAAATACACAACTCACCACGGGGTTCGGGATTGACCTAAACAAGCGGACGGTTTTAAAGTCCAACCTGGCCATAAGGAGAAACCTAAGGATTTGACTAGAGAACTCATTGCAGACTTGGAATTTCTGCTGTTTGATTTTGCAAATAGATCTTTAAATACTTTTGTATCAGTAAGAACTTTGGGGTTCACCAAAGACAGCTCTTTTTTCGGGTCATTAAAGGTTGTTATACATGGGGAGTTTAAACCAGGTCACGTTTCCAAATGTGCTACAGATGGAGACTGGGTGAGTTTTCTCTCTCCTCACTACAAAAACAAAGAATCTAAAAAAAGCCTGTTTAGCCTGTTAGGAGAAGACTCTTTGCATCAACTTAGCTACATGTGGAGATAACAAACATTTATGGCACACATTATCTGGAGAGGATTTCTTTGAGGGCCATGATGATCGTTTTTGATAACCCAATATCATTCTTTGAAACAAGCAATACTTGTCTGATCTATTGGCCTTGGTAGTCATTGAACATGGCTAATTTTATACAAAGAAAGAGTTTACAAAGACCTATTTGCATGAAAATATCTCAATAACAACGGATTCTCTTACACAACAGCAGGTGGACGATTTTGTTTCCTAATCCACAAAAACTGCGGCTGCTCAGCATTTTACCATAGGCAACCTTTTTTATTTACTAATGTGTAGATTGGATCGGCAAATAAAAAGTGTAACAAGCGTGTTTTTTTTAGTGTGCGAACGGTCGGCAAGAAAATAGCCTTGTGTGTGTTTGCATTAGGTGTAAATATGTTTTTTTTTTGTCCCCCGCTCTTTGTTCTTAAGTCATCATACCGTGTTGTCAGCACTGATATCAGCTACGGTTATAGCACACAAAACTGTGCCAACACATCTTGTGCAGGGACAGTCGTCAAGCAGTTAGGATAAAATGCTCCGGTTGAAGTCCGCGTCCCCAACAACGAGGGGACACGTACGACGGACGCGGCGCCTACCTCTGGCCCTTTGCTCCAACCTCTGCGTTGGTCCGGCTCATCCTCCACCACCAGCTGTGGTACCTTTGAGTTCCACGTTATCAGGAGACCTGGATGAAGTCTTGGGGGGTGGGGGTTCTACAATACTTAAGAGGTGAACTGTTTGGTATTTTCTGTTCGCT
Source organism: Xiphophorus couchianus (assembly GCF_001444195.1). Lineage (NCBI taxonomy): Eukaryota > Metazoa > Chordata > Actinopteri > Cyprinodontiformes > Poeciliidae > Xiphophorus > Xiphophorus couchianus. The sequence continues at coordinate 22,559,814 of NC_040250.1, read as the reverse complement.
CTAGTGCTACATTCCATGGAATGTTAAAGCTGTTAAGTTAATTTACTAACAACTACGGGCATAACTGGGTTTTATTCTTATTTTTTCACTTTCATATACGTGCCATAGAAATTTCTGTGTTGAATGCTTCGAAGTTGTTATTGTGTCACGGACTCATGTAAAGATGCCTTTTCGCATGGTGGGACAGTGAATGACGGCAGACATATCACTTGAAGCAGTCCGGCAAAGTCCAGCTAACTTTCTTATTGATGGCAGTTTCTTCAACTGACAGGTGGCGCTAAGCTTGTATGGTAATGTATTTATAGCTGTGGATAAAAGGGGGTTCTTTGCTGCTTGAAATATTCCTCAGGAGAATAAACTGATGGATATGGAGCCCACCAGTGGTGACTCGGGTAACAGTCTCATCTCTAATGTCTGTGTTAGGAAATCTTCCTGATAAATGCTAATCTAATGCAAAAAGGGACAGATAATTCAAATATTCAGAATGATAAACAAGTCCTTTTTTGTGTCTCCTCCACTTGTATTGTGATGTTTCACTAAACAGGTGCATCTTAGTTTGTTAGAATATCTTCAAAATATAAATTTATTTCAGTACTTCAGTTCAGTACTCCAATTGATGATACACACGTATTGTGAAAACATCATATGGACCTCAGCGTGGACCTGTGCAGCTTTACCGGCCACACTTTTTCTTTCCACTCAACTTTTCATTGGGATGCTTGGATACCGGACTCTGTGAACAACCTCTTCTTTAGCGATAACCTTTTGTGGCTTACCCTTAGAGGAGGGGTCTCAAACTCAATTTACCCGGGGGCCGCTGGAGGTAGAGTCTGGGTGAGGCTGGGCCACATTCACACACACTGTCTCCTCAGCCGAACCTTTCTGATTGGCTATTACCATATTTGGCCGTAGTCAGGCGCTGTAACAGCCGTAATTGTGTAGTGTCTCTTTAAGATACTCTAGTATTGCTAATGATGTCAGAAGTATGCGCCACGGCTTCTCTGTAGAGAGCGTGAGAGAAACGTGCCTGACGGACATGTTAGCTCCCTAACTTTTCAGTAATGTTATGGGTTGTTTGGACGCTGCTCAATTTTCATGTCTGATAATATAGCAGCCGTTCAACCGGGCTTTGTAAGGTTGGTGAAGAGCGTATTTATTAAAGGACAACACTGTGGAATTCCCAGTACCAGTGTGGTTGTGAGTTTTTGACCGTCCTGACGAATCTGCCGCCTCCTCTCCTCCCTTAAACACAACCCAAGCGTTACAGTGCCTAACCTTAATTACGTTACACTGATCAGCAACTTCTGGGTCTAGACTGGATGCTGAAGCACGTGAAGCGGGAGTGGCCGCGGAAATTGCGCATGTACCGCATGCAAATAATGACAAATAGAAAATGCAAATATTGCTCCCGCCCCCGAGAGCAATATACTCCACCGTGATTGGTAAGTTCGTTCAGCTCCGCACACAACACTGAAAAGTGCCAATTATATCAAACTCGCGGGCCGCACTAACATTAAACTTTCATATTAAGGCGGGGGCCACAAACTATTGTCCCGAGGGCCGCAGTTGGCCCGCGGGCCGCGAGTTTGAGACCCCTGCTATAGAGGGTGATGATGACTAATTACTGGCTAAGTGACAACAGTCTTCCTGAAGACTGTCTAGGCCATATCATAGTGATATTCTAATATTTCTCTATAAAAAAATCTTTTTACTTGGTCTCACATCATGTAATCTTCTTCGAAACTGAATTTAGTACCTTTAAGTCATAATCCCTACCAAGAAAATCAATAAATATTTGAACGTTATTCTGTATAACGGATCTATTGAGTGTAATTCATGGCTTTCGGATTCTGAATTAAATTACTGGAATATATCATCTTTTCAAAGATATTCTAATGTTTTAAGATGCACGTGTAATGCTGTATTTAGTTTATTGCCCACACAGGCCATATCTTTCTTTGTTAAATGCTAATTTATTTCGGTTGCTGCCATCGGTCTCCTAACCAATTTTTGCACTACGGTGTTATTTACTTCACAATAAAAATGAAGTCTCATTGTTTTCTCATCCCATGTTTTCTCTTTGGTCATCTTTACAATGAATTTCTTGGTGGAGGTTTAATAGGTTTTCCTGCTCAGGCAACACAGTGCAGTGCATGACTCTTTAGTTCATTTTAGACTGCTGCTTCAACAACCCTGCAGATGTCTATTAACTTTAGGTGCTGTGTTATTGGCTTTTTCAGAGAATGCCCTGCAACACCTGTAAAACAATTTGCACTCGGCCCACATCGTCTCCCCGCAAGAGAACACTAAGCATTTGAAGTTAGCCGCTCTTGGCGACGATCCGCGAGTAAGGAGAGGTCGCGAAGAGCCCCCGTAATAATGTGGGTACGGGTATATGAGCTGCATCTCTTCAGGAAAGGCTGAGTGCTGTGGTTTGATGATCAGTGGTCTATGTTGCACTACACAGTTTTTCCCTGCATCCCTGAAAGTGTTGCACTATTGCTAGGCAAAGAGCAGTAATTCTGCTGATAGTGTCCTAGCTTTCCCCCCATTTGATGACTTTTTGAAGGGCTGTTGTAAACAAAGGTTTTCAAGGCAAATTCTTTTTGATTACTGGTTAGCGTGTTTGTCTTGTAGCAGACGACTCAAATGGATGATTTTTGAATAAGAACTTGGCTGCAGCGAGCGCGATTGCAGAATGTTACGGGAGCAAAACTTGTAAAGGGAAGGACATTGAAAGCATCAGTGACAGATTTGTGGAAAAAAATATGTTGCATAACTTTTTTTCCTTCTGGAAATATAATTTATAAGAGTTAGAAAAAAATGTAATATTGCTAATTAAACATAAAATGATAATAATGATATGCATATTAATACAGTCATTAACAAAATCAATATTCCAAAATATTTACATCAAGAAATTTGAGAATAGCATAAGATGATTTTTTTTTATTTCATCACTGTAGTCTAGCTCCAATCGGAATGCTGTATGCTCGATGACACTTTTAGTCATTTAAGAATCAGCTGATTCTAATAATGAGTCCCAGTACAACATCTTTGTAATACCGTGTACCGTTGATTTACATAAACTGTAACATACTATTGTTTCTTTTTGCCATTTTCTGACATTTACTTAAGAATTTTCAAAATTCAGAAAACATTAACTGTTTCCTGTCAATGTGGAGGGAATTCACTTCAGCCCCTTAAAACTTGCACTGTTAGGGTGTTTTTTAAATAGTGGAATCTGCTTCTTGATATAACTTGCTTGTAATTCACCTTGAAAAATGTTTTAGTGTGGTAGTTAATTGTGCATCCAAAAAACTTGGAGAACAATTTGGAGCTGGGTTTTAAGCCGGGATCCTGACACCGATTATTTAAAAATGCCTTGATTAGGATCCCTAAGAAATAAAAGTGTTCCCAAAACTGATCTCTGGGGGACACCTTTAGCAGCAAAACAGAAACAACAGGAAATGCCTTTTGGCTTTCACAAACTTCTGTTGAATACAATGACATACTATGACAACACAAAATACAGAGTCCTTGCTTTAATAATATATGATCAAAAGTCTCAAAATCCTCAAAGAAGGTAATAAAAGGGATGCCTAGTGTAATTCTTAAATGAAATAGTTTATTACTTTTAATGGCACAAATTTTTTTCTGTGTCCATCATGAGTGGTGAATTTTAAAAAGAGAATTTTAACTATAAGCCTGGATGTTGCTTAGATGTATAAAAGAACATGTTCCCTTTGGATAAGGGATGAACAAGGCAGATTTTCAAAAGGAAGGAAACTGAAATGAACTTTGAACATGATTAATAAATAAAACGTACGGTGTGAACTAGCAAGGTTTGGATGCAAAACCTGATCAAAATAAACTATAGCCTTACATGCACATTCCACCAGGGGGCAGTCTGTAGCTATCAAGGGACAGCAACACCTACGCACAAGCAGAGATTTTGTGTTGCTAATATGTTTAAGCTAAAAATGATCACAATAAAGTTTCAAAACTGGGTTAAAGCTTGTACATAGCTGCAAAATAAAATACATTTTGAGAGAAAATAAAAGTGAACGATTTCCATGGGCTGCCTCGCTGCAGAACTGTACAGAACAACTTCCTCTGCATAGGAAGGAGGCAGATAAAAAAAAAGGTTTCGGTGGCTTCGGCGGAGTTCTGTAATGCAGCTCAGCGTCGACATCAAAGCCCATTACATTTGAAAAATGCCACGGCTTTTTGCGCTAAATTGATCCACTGCTTCCCGGTTGTGTATGAGTGAGTAAGGATGACAGGCGTTTTGTAGGAGTTATCGCAAAGGAAGGAGGATCGGTGGGGGCCACCGGCTGTGGCTCAGTGTTTCTCTCTCTCTCTTTTCTGCTGTCTTCATGAGGGATTAAAAGAAATATGAACAAAATCCTCCACATAATGAATATCTGGGTTAGTTTGGAGAGAGTTCAGGTTTCAGTTGAAAGTTGGAATTTGTGTCAGCTGGACGTTTTTCAAGGAAGAGTAAAAAAAAAAAGATGACTTGTTGATTTCTAAAAAAGCATGTTATTATATTCCAGTGTAAACATGTAATAGTTATCCACAATAATTATGGAGTAAGTCACTGGGGCCTCCAATAAAATGGACTATCTTGTTCTCTGTGAAATATAGAACAAAAGGTGGGGGGGCTGCAGAGAGCATCTGAGGACAGATACAGCCCTGTTGTTATAGTGACAGAGAGAGAGAGAGAGAGAGAGAGAGAGAGAGAATAGGATTATCAATTACAAAATGGAGAAACTTTGTCTTTGAAGAGCAAAGCACTTTGTTTATGCTACGCAGCTTTAAAGACATCAGAAGAGAAAAGCTCCCCCCTGCCCCATGCAGATATAAGACGGCTGAAAGGAACCAAAGTTTTTCAGGGTGAGTCAAAATGTTTCGGTCTGTGTGTGTATGCACTGGAAGACAGCAGATAAACTTGGCTTATCTGCTGTCTAAACCAAACCAGACTTTGGTTTAAGTCTGGCCTTAACGAGCCAACATGATAAACTCGTGAGCATGCTCCTGTGTGTGCCTCTGAGAGCCAAAGTAAACACATCGGGCCACCCGCCGTCAGCTGCGCCACAGGACCCGTCAGAATCACTTCAATCAAAAGAAACCAGACAGATCCCAAAAATAACAGAGAGACCTTAACAGGGAAAAGCATTACTAGTCAATTTTTCCCACTAAAGACATTCACTTGATGATTCCAACACTATATATGCAAATCTGTAATGTGACAGTGTAAATACCTCAGAGGTCACCTGGAGGTGCAACAGTGAGCATTTACAGGAACGGACAGAGCTGACTGTTGTTCTCGAGGAATATTAGGACATTCGGTGTTTGTGACAAGATGCTGCAGATCTTCTAGACGTCTGATGTGAAGAGCGTAATCTCTTCTGCCGTCATCTTTTTAGGCAGCAGAATCAGAAACCAGGACTTTATAAAGGGGATGAAGAAGGAAGGTTGTGTTCTGGGGAAAGCTCTGGAACGTCTGCAGACGACGGTGCATGAAAGGATTCTTCATGAAATGAAGACCATTATGGAGATCCCTTAGCATTTGATTCAGAGTGTCTTCAGTCAGAGGCTTCTTCAGAACTCGCTGTGAAAGCAGACTGCTGCAGGAGGTCCTGCTGGCAGCATCGTCTCTACGACAACTCTTTGAAGAAACTTGAGTAATATGAGTTACAGCAGTATTCAATTTTAACTTTCGAATCAATAAAGTATTTTTAATCAACTTAATTTGAATTGATAAACATAAGAATTATTATTATTATTTTTTGTAAAGGCCAGAAAATTAAATACGCAGAATTACGTGTTGCCCCAAACTAATATCACACAATAATGTCCCCTGGGTAAGACGTAGTGATGGCTACGTCATCAGACATCAGCATGCTGTTTGTACTATTCATGCAGCATGGAAAATGAAGTTGAAGGAAATAGTGACATAGGGACAGATGTAAACACAAAGCAAAGCTGGAATCTGTTGCAGGCTACAAAAAAAAAAAAAAAAGAAGTCTCATGGTGGTTCTAAAATGACACTGACACAGCCAGAGCTACAACAAAGCTATAGCTCAAAGAATATTCATGTGTTAAAATGGCCCTGTTAAAGTACAGACCTAAATCCAATTGAGAATTCCTGGCAAGACTTCAAAATTGATGCTCGCATACATTCTCATTCTAATCTGACAACTATTTTTAAAAATACAAATGGTCTCAAGTTGTGCAAAGTTGTTGCAGCCAGGTGTGTCTCCCACTAACTTAAACTTTGGTTGGTCCATGGCCAAATATGAAAAAGTTCAAGGGCTTTAAATATTCCTTGGGGATTTCTAAGCTCACACAGATATGTTTGAGGCAGTGCTGGTTGACTGTATCAAAGCAAGAGAGCTATGACTTTTCATGCTGGTGATTCCCTGTAGGAAAAAAATATATACAGAAACAAAGGAAGCATATTTTGATCACCTGCTGGCATATGAAGGACAGCAGAAGCAGGAAGCACAGAAACACCGCAGGAGATGCGAAGCAGCGCAACTGGCTCACCGATTCTCACAGTCGCCGCCTGCAGAGATGCACACCTGGCTGCGTGGTATGTGGACTCTCGCAGACGTCTGAGGTGATCTCAGAAGGTTCTGTAGAAGGTTATGCAAGTAAAGAGCTAAGGTTATTTGTAATGTAAAAATGTGCTGTCACAAATTCCCAAATGGATGGCAGCTAGAATAGTTCACTTCTTATTTCTTGAATGCTTGTTCTGAGTTATTGAAAATTACAATTGGATAAATAAACAATTGTAATTGTAATAAATAAGCAAAATTTGAGACCAATTCACTTACTAGTCATGTTTCTGGATTGTGGGAGGATGTCAGAGTGCCCAGAGAGAAGCCAAACACATACAGAGAGAACATGCAAACTAACACAGAACATAGTGTGTGTGTGTGTTTCAGCATTTTTCTTACCTAATAAGGCCCATTTTTCCAATAAATACTATATTGTGGGGACCCACTTCTCCATATGGGATCCAAATTACAGGCTCAATAATAAGAAGTGCTGTTATGGACTACAGTGTGAATTGGATTTAGATTAGGTTTAGGGTAAAACATGACTTTGTGTGTGTGCTTGTGTGTTTGTTTGTGATACCTTGTGGCTACCCACTGTCCTTACTACGTTGTGGGGACCCACTGCTCCTTGTGTGGACCAAAGCTGGTCCCCACTAGGGGAAGCTCTGTTTTTGGGTCAGGGGTTAGATTTAGGACTAAGGTGTGAATTGAGTTTTGATTAGGGTTAAGGTTAAGTATGTAATAGATAGGATTAGGGTTAGGATAAGGGTAAGGTTTAGGCTGTAGAAATGAATGGGAGTCAATGGAAAGTCCCCACAAAGATAGCTACTCAAAGGCATGGGTGTGTGTGTGTTTGTGTTTGCGTGTCTTTTGATGGAGGGATATACTACTCCACCTTTTGGCCAATGACTGCTGGATGTAGGCAGCCGTCGTTGCAGCGTCACTCACCTGCCACGCTGCGAGGCTTAATGGGTGTAGCGGATGGATGGATGATTACATATAACATGTGTTAAATCTTAAACACATTAAACTAATCAACAAAAAGTAAGTGTAAAACAAAATTCTCCACAAACATCCTATTTTGAATACAGTTTATAGTTATGCAACTATAAAGCTGCATATGCAATTTTTATTTGCTCAAACTGTCGCCATGTCGTGACATAGGTAATCTGTGAAAAGATGGAGCTCCTCCACCTCATCCAAGAGCTGCTACTGCCATCTGCAGAAACGCTCCGGGTCAAAAACGCGTTCACACGTTCAGAATAAAGTCGACTCACCCTTGGTCAGGTTGTTCCTTCACTAATTTACATCCCCATTTAACACCCATGCATAACAGTTTTGATCCACCTTTACTCCCGTTTTGGAACATGAAACAAATGCTACTGTTCCCTTGCAATTAAATCAATCCTTATCAGCTTATTGTTCTTCATGGTTACACATTTTCAACAGTTATGGAAATAAGTCATGAAAATGCTCAAATTTTATGTGTCATTAATTCTAGTTGTAATTTATTTTCCAAAAAGTTTGGAACACACATTATTTCCACTTATTTCATGTTTGTTCCAGTTGACTTATTAAATAGGAGAAATTGTGACGCACAAGCACAAGCAGCACAAGCAATTTTTTATTGCTTGTGCTGCTTATGTTGCTATTTATTTGCAGCAAAAGCAATTTTGAACTTACACTAAGGAAATCAATTACATAGACAAACAGCTATCTATGAGCAACAGCTGCTCTTTAGCTATTATATCTTCAGCAGAAGTTATTATTCTGTACACTTGAAACAATAAATACAGATGCAAATTGGAAAATCTAAAAAAAAAAAAACATTTAGAGTGAGGATAAGAATCTTTTTTTCTAGGCATGACAACAAGGACAGATGATCCATATCTGCTACTGAGCGACAGAGTAAACCAGCAGACGTAAAGCCAAAAAAAGTATAAAAATAGCTAAAACAATGCCGTCAATTTCTTTCTCTAGTTTAATGTTTCTACAATATGCACATTTAGGCCTCTTCAGTCACACAGACATTAGTGAATAGCTTTGTGAGAGTAATTCAACGAGGCCTTTTCCAGGATATTCAAGTTTGAATCAAGCTAATATTTGAGCTTGAATCAGGTTTTCATCTTGGTTTGAGGCTCTAAAGTCATTTATTTACCTTCTGTTTTGAAAAGACACCTCTTGGTTGCCTAAGCTTGGCACCAACAGCATTACCAAGGCTTAGAGAAAAGAAAAAAAAGGTGTGAAGTGCAACCTTCCAAAAGGTTTGAAGAATGCTATTGTACTTATCTTTTTTTTTTTACCCGAGACTACCCTGACTTTTTGCATTCTCACTAGAGAACTATTCAAAGCAATCTGAATCCTTAGATTCAAGGAGCCGTCTAACTCTGTATGTTTCAGACTTGTAAAAGGAACTCATGCCAAATATATGAACTGTAAGTGTGTTACCATGCTACAACCAGAAATGAAAAGAAATAATGGAAAAACAATACCTGTAATTAACGGTGTTCATGATTAGAATAAGGAAGAAATGGATAAATATGAACAAACTGAGTGGGTGTGGATTCAGAAAGTGAAACTGAAAAGATGATCTACTGAAAAAAAAAAAAAAAGAATAGCTCCATTTCCCTGCTATCAGTTCGTTTGATTGCATCCGCAAGCAGCGGAGCTTTCTTCAGCACAAAGTCACGCACCGCGGTAGAAAAGGCATGCCTCACCCCGGCTGAATATGGGATTTATATTTGTTGGGAAGCGCAGATATGAGTCTTACAGATAAGACGACGTCTGAATAGGAACAATGGAGATCAAAGCTGTCAGTCAAGATGGTATTTATTGCTCTGGGTGTTACTATTACTGCCATTTAACAGAGGAACAGGCAGAGATGAAACCTGAGAGAGAGAGGAAGAAGGGAAGAGGAAAAGAAACCCCTTCAGAGATGAGAAAGTGTTTCAGTACTGGACCTTGGCATCAACGAGGTGCCATGAGGACAGTGACTAACTGCTCTCATATGAAGCCTCACAGCGTCACCACCAAGCAGGGGGAATTTCTCACATTTTGATTGTTTTGGTTGTCATGGAAGCGGCCAGCTGTGGTTAGCGATACAGAGACCTGCTCTTCTGGAGGTTTCTTAATGGCTTCGTCATGTCGGTGTTTAATACACATTCATCTACTAGCCAAAGACTCCACACCACTGTGGTAGTCAGAACTGCTTTTGCAAGAACAAGCACGAGGTAGAAAAAGTTTGTGTGGTCGTCTAACTATGACAGGATGAAGCATGATCCTCTCTAATGCTAAGTGACAGAGGCCTGCATCTCAGGCCACTTTTTTTGTGTATTTGTCGCAGACTGAGCAGTGTGGTACCACTCACAACGCAGCAGGCATAAACCCAGAGCTCTGCATACACTTGACTTGATCTGCGCCCGCTGACAGGGGACCACAGTGCACCCAGCGTGAAGATTTATTGGAGAAAGTGAAGTGCATCTTTTAATTCTGTCTCTTAAGAGAGAAGAAGTCTGATTTTTGAGATTCTCTCCCCACACCAGAGACAAGAGAGAGAGAGGTAAAGCTGCAAAGCTAATCTAGATGAGCCACAGGAACTGAAACACTGCAGCTCATTTGAGTCTGAATATTCAACCCCCCCCTCGCCCCTACAATGCTCAGCATAAAGGAATGCATGCAGAGACATAAGGTAGCATTCTCACAGTGCAAAATCTCTCTCCCTCTATTGAATGATTGCAAGAGGAGATGTTTATGTCCACATTTCAAGACAAACACGATCGCCACATCTTGTGGGAGGGCACACACACACACACGCACACCAGTGCAAGCAGGGAGACACACAGGAGCATGTGCCGCCATAGCTTTGCGAGGCGCCGTTCGCATCCTTTCAGTGAGGGATTTGCAGAAGACAGCAGCGAACGTGGTGCAGGATTTCTGTCATCATCGAACACATGGGGAGAGGAGTCTGCCTAGACAGCAGCATTGACAGATTGCATGAATAATTTAGGAACAAAGTGAGAGGCCTCGCGGACCTCTGAATCACTACCGACGACAGTTGCCTACTCTGACTTTGGTTCCCCTCTCATCTTTTTTTAATGCATATTATTTCCATAAATACTTCTCCCTAACATCTCGGAGTTGCGTCCAAACACGGAAGGGACGCAGCACCGGGTGTCTGATGTGGAAACGAGGGCTGTGGCCTCAGCGGCGACGCAGCGCGACTCGTAGAAACCAAACAACATCTTCATTCACGTCAAGCCGGGGTTTCAGACATGAAAACAATCCCTGACAGGAAGGCTCTGACATAGTTAAAGGCCAAACGTCATATTACAGAACAAGAAAACAAATAAACAAAATCTACATACATTGTTTTGTTCAAAGTAATGAGGCAAGCAAAGTAAAATAGATGAGTTTTATGATAGTAAGCATTTGAAAGGAATGATTTTCAAAACCCTAAAATTTAAATTAGCTGGAAACTTTGCAATCACTAGCTTTTTTCTTGGCTAACAATTATGTCATTCCTATAGGTTTTGTCTTCCATATATAACATCACCATTTTTTGACAAGTTTTAACTGCGCTCTAAACATGCCTTTTTTTTGTTTCAGACTTTTTCTCACTTTCAGAGATGGATATGAATATACCTGTCAGGAGCTGGCAGCATGGTGATACTCCCTTAAATATGTAAAAAAAAAAAAAAGAGGATTAGAAAACCAGGTGGCTGACAATGGACATAAAAGCTGATGCGTTACATGGACAGGTGAGCTTAGAAAATGAGCTACACATGACAGGTACAGTGCTTTTACAGGGATGGACAAAATGGGAATATACAATGAGGCCGTATAACAAATAACCAGTACTTGTAATATGATGTATTCGACAAGAATTTGCCAGAAACCCGTAATAAAACTCACTCAGCAAGATTTGTAGGAGTACATTTTGAAAGTGTATGCTCTCCAAATCTTTTGTCTGTAAATACCAGTTTGAGTCCTAATGAAATGTCTGTTGTACTCTTTGGTCAGTACAACAACAAAGCTCCATCACAAGTGCTTTATTTACATAATCATCGCATGGAAGACAATGGCTTTGTTATTTTATGCTGTTATTCAGCCAGCAGACACAATTTACGAGACGCAGCGGCACTGAGAGAAAACTTCCGCGTACTTTGATCTGCTTTATTTTCTGGAGATTACATTCAGCCAAAGTCCTAATTGCAGTACTTTGTGTGCATCCTGCACTAACCTAATTTAGGGTCCTTTTGAAAATAATGACATGAAATTTTTTTTTTTCTGGTTAATTAGTATTAAAGTGAGGTAAACAAAACAACAATTCAAGCTGAATGATTCACTTGTCCTTTACGGAGATTTGCATATTTAACTTTCCACATGTAACCCTATGCTTAATCTGTTGTTTTCTGGTCATGTGACAGCATATATCACACAATATAATAAACCAGAGTACAAACATCAGAGGTCTCAAAAACATTTGCATAATAATGTTTTCAGTGGATCCCAAAACATAGGTCTCATTATTTTGTGGTGATTAGTGAGTAAACCTACTTAGTAAAAATAGAAATCAAAGTTAGAATAATTAGGTTTTAGCATCAGGCGATGGTTTGTGTAGCCGCTAAAAGAAATATATGTTGTCTGGCAGAGGGAAAAAAATATTTTAAAATGTCTGAAGTGGCCTTGTCAATATTTAAAAATACAGTTTCCATATTTTCAAAGACAAATTACATCATTTGACAGACCGGTTTATATAATTTGTCTGTATTTAAAAATTGTCAACAACCTGGCCCAAGCAAGGACAGAAACCAGAAACCATTGTGGCACGCGTTCACAATGGCATTTTTGATTTATTTTGGCAAAAACTACATTTTACTTAAAATACTTTTAATACATTTGAGGTGCAACATCTCAAACGAAAAACAAGTACCGTTCTGCAAAATCAGCACATATTTATTTTGCAACTCATCAGAAAAATGAAGAACTTAAAAAGCATTTTTCAGTTTGGTGTTTGATCTTGTTTATCTGAAGAACTGTCAACTATTTTGCATTATAACGTTTAAATGATTGTACAATGATTGAACCTGAGTTTCACAAGTTTACATATTGTAGCTCCGTTGCTTTTTGTTGATCTAATGTGAATCTTGTGCCAAAAAAATTTTTTAAAAAGCATTCAAATGAGTAGTTTTGTGTTTTCACAAGTAGTGCAAGGGTTTCAATAACCTCACACTGGTAACTGGTGCTTGTTCAACAGAGTAGTGAAAAACTTCTACATTCTTAACTAGATTTGATCGAAACAAGTCCACATTCGTTGAAAATAAACATTCTTTTAATTGGCCCTCTATTAAAGTGCCAAACCTGTAGCTTGACCTCATACCGACTTCAATGTCATTACCTAGCTTTGTTCTTACACTGTGCAAACATAGGGTGGATACCCACTTCAGGTTTTCTTTACATGCATATAGCAAGAAAAAACATATTCAAAGCAAAAATGTCCACTAATTATTATTATTTTTTTCCCAAAGAGCTACTTGCCACAAGCCAAAGCTAATTTCTATTTTATGTCATGAAACAAACTCAGAACGTTCTTTTACTGCCATTATATACAAGCTGTGAACACAATAAAACCATCCAGTAAAAATACATGCACTTCTCTTTGCAGTTTGAAAGTGGATAGGCCTTTTTGTCTGGCTAAATACTGTGAGAATACAGGCTGGTGGTTTTTCTTTGATCAGATTTCAGCTAACATTTAGGTGCTCTTTGATCACCGTCAGTACACATTTCTCTCTCTGAACACATCGTTTCCTCAGAAGAGCAGGCTCACCACAACTCAAAATAAGATTTAAGGGAATGAAGCGAAAACGTTGACAACATTTCCACACAGTTGCATCAGTTAAGACGAGGCAATTAGGTTAAGTCAACATAATGTTTTTGGGTATTTTAGGTTAGCGTTTTTTTTATTTTTATTTTTTTAAATCAGATACAACCTGGCAAACACATAAACTCAGCTCAATTACGACACATTTCAGTGGGAAGAAACTGGAGTGTTTGGAAAGAACGTGCAGATTCTACAGAAAGACCCCAAACCTCAGTCTGGAGACTGAATTCAAATATCTGTCACGCTTCATTTATCAAATATCTGTCATGGTGAAAACGATTTGTTCTTTTCCAATTATGTGGTACTTTGTACTGGTTGTGGATTATTTGTTGCTATGTTACAAAATGTCACAAAAAACGTGAAGCAGTACTAAATGTTCTTGGGTCAGACAATTTCAAAGTAGTAAGATCAGATTTTTAAGAAGCGGACGTCCATTAGGAGCTTTTGGTCAGCACATGTCTTTGCTGTTATGGTTATCTGCAGCTTCTTCGTTTTAATCAGACAAAAATCTGTTTTCATCATATATCTATAGATTCTAATAGGAATCAGATGTAATCCCTCAACAGAACCCCTCCGTAAATTTTTTTTACTCCTTTAGATTAAAGTTGTTGTATTTTTAGAAAACCTCTGTTAAATTGAACCATTTTAAGATGAAGAAACAGCTGAAATACGCAGATTGTGATTAAGCATGCATGTCATTATCAGCATGGTATCGGCCGTAAAGTTTAATATTGGACATCACCCATTCAGTCAAAATAACTCACCAGACTTGTCATAGCTCAGAGATGTTGATGCCTGCAGCACAGCACAACATCAAATTTGCAGTTTGTGTGTTGTCATTGTTTTAGAAAGAGCAGATGTCATGAATAAATTTGACATTAGGCATAATGCAAGTTAAAAGTGTTTCATCATTTTCAGCCTCCTTTTTAGCATTTGCATTTGGTAGCAAGCTAAATTAGCAAAAATAATGCAGCATTTTAATTCCACAGTACAGAAAGCCATATAGTTTTGGTAAATAGGTATAGGAAATTAATATCTGTATTAGTATCGGTTATCGCCAAATGAGTTTTAGTATACTGGCATATCGGATATCAACCAAAAATCCAACATTGTGATGCTTTTGGGACTTGATGACTTTTTTGGTAAAGTTTTTTAGTACATCCAAACTCCTCAACATAATGTGCTGACAGCTTTAAAAGATCAAATTACACCTAGTTTGGTCAATTCCCTGATGTATTATTCAGTTAATGCAATGATTGCTTAATGAAAGGCAAAGTTTAAATCAGATGAACAACTCTATTAATGCTGTATATGAAAATACCCTGACTAGATATATATGCATATATATGCAAATGTTAAAAGTTATAAAGCTGCTGACAAACCGCCGTGCCTCGCTGCATCGAATTTGAATTCGAGCCAAGCTGCGGGGGTTGATGTATTCACTTGAGCTGATGATTAAAGAGGGTTTAAAACCCTTTCTTGGGGGAGCTCGTTTGTGTATGTGTGTCACTGAAAGGCAGGGTGGGATGTGGAAGTCAAAAAAATAAATAAACAGGAAAAAAAATAAAATAAAATAAAAAGAAACAATGCAGCATCTGTGCCTGCAAGTATTTGGCTTCATGTTAACTTTTGACCACTCGCCTCAGGAGCAGCATGCTCAGAAGTGTCTTCCAGGTCTGCAGCAACCAGAAACAATCAAGGTACACAAGGGCCAAATCCCGCTAGGCACGCTGTAATCTTCTCAGCTTTTATTAAAGAGTGACATTTTTCAGTTTGGATATATATATATATATATATATATATATATATATACACATATATATATATATGTATATATATATATATATATATATATACAAAAAAAAAATCATACAATCCTGTGATTTTTTAAAATGGCTTTTTTCCCCCTTTTTGCACTAGAAGTGATTGGGAGCAGAACTTCTATTCCCCTTGTCACATACAGAAGGACCGGCGGTCAGACCTGTGGTAATCTAAATTTTCCCCCAACCCACCCTGCCTCCCTCTCCCCACTACCTCTTTCATAGACAAAGTTGAGGGTTTATTAGAGTTGGTGGCCTGTGATTATGTTTTAATGAGAGAATGACTGTGGAGAGCAGATAAGGTACCCGGTTCAGGCTGAGAGGTCCTCGGTGGGATTAGAATAATCGTCAAAAAAACCCGCCATGTCCTTAAAAAAAAAACGTAACCACAATAGAATAAGACTGCCCCTGTCTTTCACCACTCCTCCACCTATTCATCCCTCCATCCACCGCTCTCCCCGACTTCTACACACCCGTCGCTTAATTGACATTCCTGTGTGTGACGGGCCAGCGCTGGCACTGGAACGTGACATTTCCTCCTCTCGTCGCCGCCTGCGCCGAGGCAAATGTGCGTTTTTACAGATCAGAGAGTCGCAGTGAGAAAACGTGGGTTAGTGTGGTGAGAAGATGCGAGAGATGTGAGAGAGTGAGGGGGCATAAATGGAGAAAGAGTGAAAAAGAGCCACTGGAGTAGATGCTAAGTCATGATAATGAGGAAGCCTGCAGATGCAAGCTGCGTCACTTGCCGCTGCAGTTCTTTTTCTCTCTGTGCAAACTGTGTTTTTCTTCCAAGAAAATTTCTTATGGAGGCCAAACATTTTAGTGCGTGCATTACATTGTTTTGTCGGTCGTGCTGTCATCTAAATAATTGCCACTCAACTATTTAGATGACTTAGTTGTAACATAGCTGCACAGTGGCGCAGTTGGTAGCACTGTTGCCTTGCAGCAAGAAGGTCCTGGGTTCGATTCCCGGCCGGGGTCTTTCTGCATGGAGTTTGCATGTTCTCCCTGTGCATGCGTGGGTTCTCTCTGGGTACTCCGGCTTCCTCGCACAGTCCAAAAACATGACTGTCAGGTTAATTGGTTGTAACATAAAAGTAGTCCACCAGTAATCATGACAGACTGGCTTGAAATACAAATGATTTTTATTCATGTATACTTCATACTTCAACCTCAACAAAACCTTACAGAGGTATTAATATTTTTATTTTTTTTTTGTGTGGAGGATAACTACTCAATCCTAAGATATAGTGGTCAATACTACAGCAGGCAGCTATTCAAAAGTTGATTTCTTGTTTGAGAGCAGGTAAGCTAGCCAGGTTTAGAGCATCACCCTGTACACTGCCATCTACTGGTATGTCAGTGCAAATAAAAAAAATCCTTTAAATCCAAGTGGCCAACAGACATTGCTTTTGCAAGTCATAGTTAGGTTTCATTCTCAAGTCTTTCCTCCCAAGTATCTGGACAAGACCCAAGTAAAGGCATGAAAGGGCAAAGTTGAGTCCAAAGTCAAGACATGCAAGTCTCAAATGTAGGCAAGCGTTAAATGTCGAGGCATGAGCAAATGACCAAATTTGTAGTTTAAATATGGAATTAAATCAGAGTCAGAGAATTTTGAGATTTTAAATGATTTTACATGGTTTTGTTTGACAGAACAAGAGGACATGAACTTCAAAATTACCTGCAAATGAGGACTGATCTTGATTTTTGCAGTAACTGTAAACACAAATAATAAAAAAAGCATCTAATAAATTTAGAAAATAATGAGCAAACTGTAAAATAACTGTTTTTTCTATTAGTAAAAATAGGTTCTTATTTATTACTAAAGAACAGCCATTATATTTGAACTCACAATAAGCTGTTCAAATTTACTGATTGTGTAAATGACAATATCACAGTGATGCATTAGTATTTTGGAAACAATTTTTTTCTTTTTTTTTACAGTAAACACCTACATTTATGTTGAGCACATATGTATTTATTTCATGTAATACATAATACATTTGAGGAGTAAGATGCTAAGTAAAGCTTTTCGGGAAGTTGCTTACTTGAACACAAAACAGACGGAGCGGCGACGTTAAGCATCTGGAGCATTGTTATTGACCGCCCAGTAAATCTAAGTCCAATATTTACCCACCCTTCTGCTGCGTCGCGATTCCAGTGGAGAAAACGTGTTTGTTACGAGCCCCAGTCAAAGTGGCGGTGGCTGAAACATTGGGGTTCCGTGGAGGACGGCGTGTAACTTTCATTCTAATTATCAAGCTGGAGAGAACCGAAGCGTGATAAGGTGACAAACCCCCCCACAGGGATGGGGAATGTGAACTCAGCTCAACTGGAACTCGCCCTTATTTACTTCTCTTTAAATGCTTTTTAAATCGCACCAGCTAATCAGAAAGGCTTTACCAGTGTTGATATATGTGTACACGCTGTGTGACAGAGAGCGGAGGCAAGGGAGAGACAGAGAGAGAGAGAGAGAGGTGGTGTTGGTTTTAAGGCCTCTCTCTACAGGGAGAGGGGATTATGTTTCTCTGCTGTCATGTGTTCTGACATTCAGAATGTTATTAAACTTTAATAGGCTGAGCTCAGGGTTCACTGATTACTCTTACTGGGGCTGAATCCATTATTCAAGGTTTACTTCACAGCCTGTGTTCACCAAAATCACGATCACGCCTGCACACTTCAAGAACGGACGCATATCCACTCCTGTAGCCGCGCATACGTGCGTACATCGCATTCATCTGAGCGAATGCACTGGAATAAACCTTCGTAATGACGCTCCTTTTAGGCCGAGTAAGAGTTTTTCTAATCATTCTAAATGCGTATTTGGCCAGCGGGAATGAGCAGGGTGACACGTAGAGTTAGTCTTGTGCCTTTCAAGTGAACCTTTGACATTGAGAATCAAAGGAGAAAGAGATTGCCCACTGCTTCCAGTAGCTACGCCCCACACAGGCTGCTACGATGAAAAATGTATCCCATTTCAAAGAACAGTTGAAAAGCACTAGAAGTATTACTTTGCAGAAAAGAGACCTTAAAAAGGGAATTTTAGACTATTGAGTGAAATATTTCATTAAAACGGCTTGGTGTTTTCCCCCGTTGCTCAGTTTTAACCCCAACTACCAAGCCGATGGGCTCGGATTAAGCTAGGTTTCAAGAGGGTGGCTTCAGAACTTTGATCACTGGGGGAAGTAGCCCCGCTGCAGACTCTGCTCATCTGTCATTCTGTCTGAGGCGATGTGGGGGACCATACATCTCTCCCTTCACCCCCTCGCTTCAGCGGCCCAGCAACCCTCCTTGTCCAACTCCTGTTTACCACCTCCATCCATCTTCACCAAAAGATGGTTGCTGCCTTCGCCCACAGAGACGGACGGTTAGGAAACAAAGGACGAGAGATGAGTCTCAGGGCCTTCGGGTTCCCTCAAACCTCAGAAGGGCCTGGCAGCGGCAGCGGCCTCATCTCCGTTCCCTAAACATCGAGCGAAGCACATCTCTCACGAAAGGGCTGCTGAATCTCGATAGCGTTGGACTAATGGGCTCTGAATCATGATTTACAGTCCCTTTCAGCCCAGGCCCAGAGTGACCCTCAACACCACAGAGACGTGCTGGGAACAATAAAGCAGCAACTGAATCATAACTCATTATAACTTCATACGTTTTCATTTACAGAGCATTATAACTGCATTACCCCTCGTAAATCACAAGCTAATGGGATAAGTGAAGGCTTAAAATGTGAGCCTTGATTTGTCTACTGACCGCTGGAGTGGTTAAAGAATATTTAACACTCTCCTCTCCTCTACAGTTTCTGTCTCTGTCGGTACAAGGAGCACAGAGTTGACTTTGTTTGTTGTTAACGTGCTGGCTTTAAAGGGAAGTCTAGCTCTCCAAATAATGGATGCGACAATGTTTGGGGCTTTGCAGTCACCATCTGTAATCAGGCCTGGAATATATACATTGGACTATTTCTTAGTCAGCATGAACTTCAGTGGTGTTGCAAGCCCAACCGATTTATAGATGGCAGTGAAAGTCTTCATGAAATCGCCTTTGCAACGTCCACTTTTCAGTCACTTTCACACTGTGTTTTACGTAGATGACATGTCTGCTCAGTAAAATTTCACATGAGAAATTTTTTTATGAAAACAAAAAGCCTTTCAAAAGTTGAAACTTATACAAAAGTAGAAACAAAAGTAGAAAAGCGCAGGATGGGTCTGCTGTCGATTTATACTACTTAGTACTTAGTACTACTTTTTGAATGACATTTTTGTCACAAATAACATTTTAATGGATAACTATGTATAAAGTGGCTAAGCTGCTAAGAATAAACAGCTTTTGATATTATCAGAACTCTGTGCCCAACCCGGTAGTGCTTATTTTATGATAGGAGTTTGTGCAAACTTCACTTTACAAGATCTTTCAACACCGAAATGCTACAATGTTTCCCGCCAAAAGAAAGTATGTCTCACAAAACGCCTTTTCTATTTGCTGAAACAATTTAAGCGATTGCTATGAGCTGCGAAAATTAAGGTAAGTGTTTTAGGCTTGATATCTTGATCTCTTGTTGGGGGTCAACTGCACAAATCTGCTCCATGGATTTGCCAGCAGCACTTGGTCTACCGCTCATAAACTGTTAGCGTGGAAGCATAATGGGTTCCTAACAGGACAAAGATGTGAGGAGTTTCAAACAAGAAACATCAACCACAGTGAGAAACCGTTGGCCACTAACTGTGCCACTGTTAGAGTCTCCACTAATGCTTCTCATAAACCCAATAAGGTCGGAAAGTATCACACACCGACTAATGACTGAACCTTTAACCTGATAACTTATTTCAACTTTTCACGACGTGCGTTTAGCAGGAAATAGAAAATAGACATCCCGTGTACACACTGTGATATGTGTGATCAAGGGAGCACTAAGACTGTCCCGAGGCAATTTTTGTTTCTTGACAGTGTGTCAGATGCCTTCCTTAGATTTCAAGCTGCCATGAGTGTCAGTCACTCAGGCTGCAACAACCGGCCTGAGGGTGGTATGGATGAGAGACAAGAGATGCTCCATGCTATAACAGGGATTTAGTCTTGCAGCATCCTTGGAAGCGCAGCATGTGTTCCTGCGCCCCGTGCCCGTGTCTGCCTTTCAGGATCTCTTTATGTGAGCAGAAGATGTCTCCCACGCGCGCAAACGGCTGCAGACACCACCCGCAGTTGCTGGTGGGAGTCGGCGTGGAGAAACAATGGGTAACTACGCGAGGGAACAAAAAAAAAAGCGATGCAGGTGAATTACAAGTGAGCTGACACAGAAATAATGAGGAAGCGTTGACGTCAGGGAAGCTGCGTGTGAGGGACACTGGCCTTTTATCAGAGATTAAAGCAGTTAATTCAAGCTGTTCGAAAGAGGAAATAAGCTTTTCCTCCCTGATGGCTGTGAGACTTTGCTCTATCTCATCAACACAAGCTGACAGCAGCTTCTTCACTGCTATTGATTTTCTCTCCTTCTCATTTTGGGGAAACATGCGTTACATGCCAGGTGGATATGCTTCGTTGGAGCTGGATTACCCCATCTCATAACAACGTCACTTAAATACAAAGGAAGAGGATGATTGACTTTAGGAATAGAGTTGATTTTAAAAAAAGAACACTCCTTTTCTCCACTCAAACATAGTTTTTGACTTTAAAAGATGACCTCATTGACAAATATTCTCTAATAGCCATAATCCCAAGACCCTAACCAACGAAGAACACAAAAAGGAATCTGCAAATGGGCAGCTTTGGGAATTGCTAATATTTAGTTTGACTCCTTCCCCAAACACAGATGAATTGATCAAACAACAGCAACAAATAACCCCTTTGAAAGTTCGTTTGAGAAAACTGGTTTGTCTACAGCAGCATATTATATGTGACCGAACTATGTTGTCAGCATGTGTGGGTGTGCAGACATATCACCCTCTCTAGGTGTCTTGGAAACTGGCCTCACTGTTATTCAACTGTCCTTATTAGAGAAAATGTGAATATGTTTATTAGCCAGTGTATGTAGAGAATGTATGTATGTGTGGACACTGTGGCTGCTGGGTCATTTTTCTTCAACAGACCTTTAATGAGGGACCGCGAGTGCCAGAATTCACTTGTAATGACTGCCAAGACCGGAGTGAAAATACTCTTCATGTATTTTTCATTTCATTGCTCCTACATTCTAAATAGTCTTTGGTTATTATTTGCTTTACAATTTCTAAAAAATACACAACCTTTGCGGAGGTACTCATTAGTTAGCTGCACCTAAAGCAGGTACAGGTAGAAGATATTTAGAAAGTTCCAGCCTGCGGGAAACCAGAGTAAAACCCTCACAATGACTGAAGCAATTACGAGTATTTCTATACAGTGGAACTCTTGTATTTGTGGGGTTAGGGACAACAACCATCTGCAAATAGCTGATATGTGTAAATACTTCAGATCATTTCTAAACGCTTATTTTAATAATTCACACACCAAACATACCTTAATATGTGCTAAGATGCTCAGTGGAATCCATCTTGGCAAGCTAACGTCAATGATCTTTCTTATCTCTGCTCTTGTTGGTACAGCCAATCAGGGCCACGGAAAAATAAATGGTGTTCCTGGATTGGCTGCTTTGCAAACGCCAAACAATAGCATGTCAAGAAGCATCGATATCCCGGTTATTGATCCATGAAAAATCAACAAACAGACAAAGATTTTCAGCAAATAACTTGCCTTAGTGTTCCCCAATAGAACCCACAACTAGATGAATCTGTGAACACTTAACCCCTGAATAGGAGGGGGTCGACGTTGTATTTGAATTGCACTTTTTGCACATGCTACGCACAGGAAGTTGTGTGTATGTATTCAGAACAATTCCTTCAATAAGGTTACGAAAACAGAAAAGTAAAAAAAAAAAAGTTTGAGCGCAGCAGCCCCATGAATAGGTAAAAGTGGTGCTTGGAAAAGTGAAAATGAGGGACAGAAAGAGGGACATGTTAATTACACAGTAGACCTCAGGCTGTCAGAATGAAGAAGCTGGTGTCACTAATCACAGAGCAGGGTGACACAGCATGACATCCCGCTATCTCCAATGTAGCACACATGCGTGCGCGCACAGTTGCATACGGTGATAAGCAACGCCGGCTCACTGTGACACTTTCTATATTTGTATTCTCATTATAATAATAATCATAAATCCTGCTTCTGGGCTGAACAATGATATGAGAGAGAACTGTTGCATGAAATGTTTCTTCTAGGTAATGAAAGCTATTTTTTGTGTTGTTCCCCACACCCCACCCCCAACCTTTGAGCTCATGGGGGATTTGGATGCGTGAACGTACGCTGAGATGTGGATGGGGAGGCAGACTTTATTTTTACTCATCAGACAATGAGGATTTGTTGTTTTGCAGCACCCGCTTCACTCTCTCTTGCCGCAGATGAGTTCGGTTCGGAACCACAGAGCTGCAATGAATTGATGTTCGAGTAAAAAAGTAGAATGAACATTTTGAGCAGGCAGACGATGTGTTGGATTTGCAAAAGGGTGATTTTTTTTTTTTTGATGAATGGCGACAGGTGTTGACGAGTGTAGAATTGGTCAAGGTGAAACGCCTGTAATGCTCCTTTTGTTATTGGCTTCAATCTCCATGAATGTATACAAGAAATTTGGGAATTCTAAATAAATTCAAGAGATGCCTGGATAGCAATATAAAAACACATTGCTCACACATCGTCTCAGCATCAGAAAAGTTTTCAAACCAATGTCTGTGATCAAACAAAGAGCTATCTCTGAACTCATGTCACACTGAAGGGAAGCTTGGAAATCACAATTTATCCTGTAACTCTGTTGCACCACACCTGAATAGAATAATTAGGTCATTAAGGCTCTGGAGAACTGATCTACACAAGAAGGAGGTAATTAAGCCATTTCATTCCAGTGTTTTGTACCTGTGGCACATCTAAAAACTGCAGGACAGCGGCTCTTGAGGACTGGAGTTTGACACCCCTGCTCTAAGGCTTTCAGATAACAGCTGTATATACATACACCCTGAGAATCTGTTACACTAAGTTGAACTGTTTTCATTAACTAGGTGACCTCTAGAGGCAGCGAGTTGTTCTGGACTTTATTTATGTTCATTTGATTGAAAAAGGCAAAATATGCCAAATACATGCCAAATTACTGAATACTGCAAGTCTGTCTCTACCTGCAGCCCTGGAAAAACTTAAGAGGCCACTTAAAATGATCCGTTTCTTCTGATCTTACTTCTTATAGATACAGTATATGTTTGAGTAAAATGAACATTGTTCTTTTATTCTATGAAGTACTGACAACATATCTCTCAAATTCCAAGCAAAAATTGCAGAAAATGAAAAATGGTCAAACTAACAAAACAGATGCAGTGCTTTCAGACCTCAAATAATGCAAAGAAAACAAGAACGTATTTATTTAGAAACAACAACACTAATGTTTTAACTCAGGAAGAGTTCAGAAATCAACATTTGGTGGAATAACCATGAGGTTTTCAGTGGGGTTCAGTGCAGTGGTCTTGCAGGGTGTATTCACAAAGGCACTGTTTAGCCACAATCCACAAGCCACTTTAATCACATTCTAATTGGGTTGGAAGGCAGTGTGAATGCAAGCGGATCGGAGCCTGTTCCAAAAGCAGAAGCTAACTACAGCGCAGGACATTCTGGTCGGCATATATCCCCAACTCTGCTTCGCGGGTTAAAGGAGATGTTGTGAATTTTTTCCGGCGCTTTATGTTCACAACTGAGATTCTAATTTGAAATGGTTTAAATTTATGTGGATCCTGCTAAAGTAAATGTTATTTTCTAGGACTTGGATGTGGAGCAACAAGTCAACAGAAACAAACTCTATCTAATTATCTGGCAGTTCATGTCAAGTCATTGATTCAAATAGTTTATTTTTGGATCACTGCTTGTAACATGGAAACTCAAATTTCATTTGCTCAAGCCTCACTCGGTATGTGTGATCACTAAGTAAGTAAACAACTAGACAAACATCCGTAGTTATTCCTTTATTCAGTTACAAAAGCATGATGACTTTGTTCCAGGACACTTTGGTTAGAAAAAATGTTTATTTCTCAAAAATCTGACCCATGATAGTTCTATTCTCTTATACATATATTTTAAACTATTTACCAAGTTATTCACCACTGTTTTAAATAAGCTCAGTGAAAACTTTTCAAAGTTTAAAAACAAAACAAAGCAAAAAAATAAAAATAACTAAAAAACCTAAAATAACTCCATGTCTGGTGAACAAACTGTAGATTTCAGTAGTAAAATACTGTAAAAATGACTAAAACAAACACAAAAAGAAATATCCACATCGTTACATTTAAAGCACTTAAAATACCGCCAGGAAGTGCCTTTTTGAAAACAGAAAAAAAAATCAAAATCAACCAGAAACCTGGATTTAAACATCATTAGCATCTACAGATTATTCAACAGCAGTGTGTGTGTGTATGATTCTTTTTAAAATACTTTTCAAAGTGCCACTTTGCTAGTATCCCAACGCCTTTACAGTAAAAACAGAGTCTGTTTTTGATCACGTTTCACTTTTTTCTTCTTTTTTTTAGAAATCTTTTTTTATGGTTTATAAAACATATTGCCTCTTCTGAAGAGAGCTGTGCTGTGTACCGTTAACAACCTAAAAGACAGACGAAGGAGGAAAGAAAAAAAGGTACTCGCACTGCTGTAAACTATGACGCTGACGTATGACTTCAGAGAGAACAAACATTTTTCACTAGTAAAAGAGAAAAATCCTTTTATATACAGAACACTAGGAGACACGTATGACTTGGGTAAACTCCGACTGCCTCGTTATCTAAACCAGAGTAAGTCATACATTAGATTTTGGTACCATGTTATTTTCTTTTTTTTTTTTTGTTCAGCAAAAACTGTGAAAATGAAACACACTCACTCACACACACTCAAGGAGCGCTGCCTTCATGCAGGCACCTGGCCTTTGAAATGAGAGGTCAATTCGAATGTGCGGTTCATAAACTAAGGCTCACCTGGGGTTTCCAGCAGCAGAAAAACTCCCATTCCAAGTAACCTTTCAGTCACCTCAGAGGAATAGAAATCACACATTTCTCACTTTTAAGCTCGTAGATACCAAGTCTGAGTGATGATGGCGCAATTTAATCGATCTATTCCCCCCGCATTCGCTTCTTTAAGAATTTCCTCATACTTTTTTAATATCTAAATACAGAGCAGATAAATAAAGTTGCAGTAAGCTGAACAGAGAAAAAAAGAACAAAAGATGAAGGATGTAAATACAGAGATAAAGCTCATATTATTCCTCCAGCTTTTGTGTAGAGTGTATTGTGCAGAGAAACTTATTTGTAGTCTTACTTTTTTGATAAAAGTAAACTTTCAAAGGATTTTGAAGTGAGTATCTATATTT
Organism: Xiphophorus couchianus; assembly: GCF_001444195.1. NCBI lineage: Eukaryota > Metazoa > Chordata > Actinopteri > Cyprinodontiformes > Poeciliidae > Xiphophorus > Xiphophorus couchianus. The sequence goes on along the minus strand of NC_040250.1, from coordinate 22,534,137 downwards.
ATAAGCTATGAGTAGCGTCCTTGCTTAGAAGACGGCTTCTACCCAAGCAGATGGCCAAACTAACTAACTAGCTAACTTCAACTTTTTGCATCACTCTATATCAGAACTGTAATAATTAAAATGTTAGCAAAAGTAGAAATTGTTGCTCTGTGGTCTTAAATAATCTTACATTGCCCAATATCTTATTGATGGTAGCACTGACTAAAATAATCTCATTTAAGATCCCCAAATATTTGTTTTTGGTCCAGGTTTGTACAAAAATATCACTTGCTTTTTCAAGTGGATTCTCCTCATTATTTATGAGCAGGACGTAAACCTAATGAGGCATAAAAATGCTATGTTACATACAGAGATTTACCTGGGAGACCATGCTTGGGGCATCGTTGTAATTTATGAGCTTGTACTTCAGCAAATGTTAAGACACTCTTGCACCGTGAGAGGATGAATATGCGAAAATCCATCAAAACCTACCTAGAGACAAATGCAAAAAAACCAAAAAAAAACCATTGCTGCTCCTTATATTTAAAGACATATTTATGAAAGCTGTATCCATGTCTGTTTTTTTTTTTTTATTTGACTGACAGTGATCTAAAGGGAAACGGCTCAACGACTGTCAGCGCATTTCAGATGAGATGCTGCCCCAAGAAAAGCTGTGATCACACCTTCTACTCTGCCCACTGCCAATAATAGAAGAAAAAAAAAGTTCAGACATCTAAAAGGATCAGATCATTCTAGCACAGCTAGCAAAACATAATCCTCATTAATATCTGACTTTTTCTCAGGTGCTCAGTGTGAGCAAATGAGAATATTATTAAAATGTTGCTTTTGTATTGAGCATTTGATGCAAAAACAACAACAACAAAAATCTAAACCTTGAAACTATTTAAAAAGATTCAGTCCACACAAAGTGACCTAACTCAAGCGTTGGAAGTTGAATTTTGAATGAGGTTTTCAGGATCTGTAACCCGTACTCATAAAAGCTAACAGAAACCCTTGAAATATGTCATTCCGCATGTAAACGCGTTGAACCGAATTTGTGAAGTGCAGCAATCTTGGCCTGATTTTGGACCGTGGGAAGAAACTGTAAGGCCCAGAGAAAAACCAGGCGATGATACAAACACAAAGTGGTCTGTACAGCTGAGAACAGAATGAGAGCATTTTAGTTTGGTACGATATGTATTGATAATTTAACATTGAGTGTATTAAGCTAAACCAACAAGTGCAAAAATATATGACAAAGACTCAAGGTTCAAAGTATTGATTTTCCTGTAACTTCCCCAGCCTCAGATGCCTTTGTTTACACTGCCATCCTCTAATGTAGATCCATGTTTCTTTTCTCCACACAGTGATTCCAAAATGCTTTACCTCTCCCCCCCATAGAAACACAGTCATTCAAACTGTGTCAGTTCCGCCTCTTTCCACCATTAGCTACCGACAGCAAGACAGATGAGGCCAACCTTCCTTTTATAGGCCACGCACAATCTGCAGGGGATATGCCCGTCTCAATAAACCGTGCATGCTGCCAATTTCATTAAAACTGCAGACAGCTGAAAATACACCGGGAGTGGCTGAACAATGAGGCCACAATAATACGAGGAAGATGTTCTCAGTCCGCTTTATACAGGATATGCTATGAATTTTACAATAGAATACAGTGTAAGGTCCCTCTGTGCTAGACGTAGCCGAACACTAATTTTTTTCTTCAAGATAGATGTCTCTGAATTTAACCATAAACCGCCCAAACAACGACCAAGAAGCAACAGGAGTGGAGCTTACAGTCCCTTGCAAAAGTATTCACCGCTCTTGGCATTTTTCTTGTGTGTTTTGTTACATTACAACCTGTATTTAAATGTTTTTATGTGAATCTTAAAACATATTTTTTAAAATAAAAACCGATAATTAGCTTGTGCACATCTATTCACTCCTTTTGCTATGAAGCCTCTAAAGGGTGCAACCAGTTCAGAAGTTACATTCGTGATGAATTTAAGTCTGACTGCCACCAACAAAAACTGAGGCAATCAGAGCACAGATTCGGACCAGCAACCCACAGATTACAAGATGAACTCCTCCCACTGCCGCCACTTTAAGTTCAGCAAAAGGCATGTGGGAGACTCTCCGACTGTATAGAAGAAGGTGCGTTGGTCAGATGAGACCAAAATTTAACTTTTCAGTAACCAAGGAAACCACCATCTCTGGCACAAAATTAAGGTTCACCTCCCAACAGGACAGTGACCCAAAGCATACCACTAAAACAACAGTAGTCTTAAATGTTTTACACATTTAAGAGGAAATGTGTAAATGTATTGGAATGGCCTAGTCAAAGCCTCAACCTAAATCCAATTGAGAACTATCTAAGTTGAAGGAGCTGGAGCAAATTTGCCTTGAGGAATGGGCAAACATCCCAGTGGGAAGATGTTCAAAGTTGTAGGCATGGCATGTAAACAAAATGATGCATTCCTTAAAATAATCCATTTTAATTCCAGGTTGTGAGGTAGGAAAACACAAAAAATGTCAAGGACGGGGGGTGAATACCTTCGCCTGACTTTGCGTCTGTGTGTATTTGGGGCAAATGATCATACGGCAGCAAGACAAGGCAAGAGGAGTGAAATGAGGTGTAGCAGCAACGCTTGTTCATTGTAGCCAGGTCAACTGCTGAGTCCCTCAACAGTCATTCTTCACTGGGCCAGAACTCGGACCTTCTCCATCAAGGCTCTATGCTGTCACAACAGTGTAAACCATAACACTTTATCATAAAAACTGCTTAACAAAGCAATCTGCTCTTCAAAAATGGAGTGTTTGTGAAAAAGGGAGTGAACGGGAAGGGCAAATGTCCCCAAAAACAATATCGCAGCAGTCACAAGTGTTCGTTCCCTCCTGCGTCCGATCCTTGCAGAGACGCATCCCGCCGGCCGGTCGGAAAGCATCCGGCCAGCAGCGGAGGTGAGAGTATTGCACACGCAGACGAAGGTCAACAGCTCCATCAAAATGGCACAGCGCAGTCGTCACACTGAAGAATAAGTTGTTTTTTTTTTATTCCACACAGATGAACACTGTAAAAAATGTCAAAATCACGCTCCGTTGACGGCTTTTTTTATTTTTTTTTTATTGCAGCACATTTCTTTCTTTCTTTTTTTTTTAAACATCCATTTATTTAAAAAAAAGTGGAGTTGCTGTTCATAGTTTATTTGGGAGCGGTTTGGAGAGTGCATTTTGGCAGTAAGTTCAAGTCTTAATTATTATCATTTTTTTCTTCTTTTTTAAGTCAAGCACATTGACAGCCAGGAGAGTAGGTTGGTCTAAAACCAGACGGCTATGATTTTTAGTGCTCCCGTTCTGCCCCCCACCCCACCCTGACGGTCCCGTAGATCCCAGCGGGACGAGATGGTGATCACATGCCGGAGGTTCCCAGTCCCATGCTGGCGGTGTGGCTCATACAGGGCAGCGTCTGAACCGTCTTGGGGAAGTCATGGGTGAGGATTCGTCCGTTCTCTCCTCCGCTCCCGTTACCACTCATCCTGGTCAAGGTGGAGCAGCGCATGGCATCGTTGATGGACTGCTGCCGGAAACACACATGTTAGGTTGAACATTCTGACAGGATTTTAGACTTTAAAGGTTTGTATTAGATGTTGGCATGGGCCGGTTTCAGATATCAAGGTAAACAAAGGTTACAACGACATTAAAAGTCCCTACCCTCTTGTCTCCTGCCTACAAATACATCCAGTGTAAATCAATGGAACAAAGGCTTAAATAACTCTATTGAAGTTATAAGTGATAAGATGATTGTTGCTTTTCTGATCATTTTGTACATTTTTGTTTAAACTCTTGTAGGAAACCGTGATATGTCTACTGATGCCGACCCATGCCGAACTCTCTCTTAACTAAACAGAGAAAGCTACAGTAGATCAGTTGTTCAAGCTTGCAACACATAAATTATAAGCTACATTAATATGAGAATGCTATGCAAGGTTTTAGCCTTTACTACATCCATCCATTCAATTGACAGTGTCTTCTTCGTGTTGCAATCTCAATGTGGTGCTTGCTTGTCAAGGTAAAAAAAGAAAAAAAGAGTGATCTCATCCTACTTTTGTCTCTGTTTACTAGGATCTGAGGAATCTTTGCGGGTTATAATTCTCGGTGCAGGTCGTTGTGCCTCACACGTCCTAATTTGTAAGAGGAGGAGCAGAGCAAAGTGTGGGCTGTAAGAGGGTTGCTGAGGCTTCGCTTATTGCTTTATTAGCTTCATTCTCCAATCCAGCGTAATAAGAGCCACAAGGCTCAAAAGCTGAACCTAATGATGGGTGAAGATTGCGCGCGCGTCCGTGTGTGTTTGTGTGCCCGCAGACGTGTGCTTCATTGTCGTCGTCCGCTATTCTGTACCTGATTAAATTGGGCAAAGCAAGTGTGATCTTGTGCAACCTGTAAGTGCTGCACGGGGATTGGAGAGTCATACAGCCTCTAATTGGAACGGTGTTGTTGTTCCCTTCAAGGCAAACGGCCAAGCAGGTGTCGCTGGACTAAAAGGCTTCTCGCCACCCTCATCAGCATACTGATCAGGTGCCTCTTGGTAGCCTGATTAAAATATAAGAGATTCATGTAGAAGATCCCCTCCTCGTCTCGGCCCTGCCATGTAGTTTTCTGTTTGCGTGAAGAGTATTTGAGGATGCCCTAAGGGGCTCTGACATTGGGCGAATAAGTCAAGCGTTTTGTTCTGTGAAAATTGATCCATGAAGCAGGAGCGTCTAACAGCTAAACATCTCACATCTTCCAGAGAAGGAAATAAAACAAGCAGCAAGTCCTCAGTTTCACATCTCTGGACATTCAACAGTTTCAGTTTGACTTGTTTTTGGCGCAAGCAGTGATGGAAGACATGCGAGTCGCACCAGGACCACCTCATGGTATAAACATAGAAACGATGTTCACCACAATGGGCCCTGCGATTGCGAGACAGTCAGCAAAAAGAAGAAGAAGTAGAAGAAGAAGAAAGAGCGAGGGAGAGAATTGCTCAGAGCGACAGAAGTGGATAGATGTACCACTGTGATTTAAATTGCCTTTATACCTGTGCTGCAAGGGAAATTGGTGAAAAGTGTGCCAAAGATTATTGTACTAGTTCAGTGATGCGATTTAACATGTTTCCTTCACTATTTTCTCAGTGAAGGAAAATAAAAAAGAATTTAAAAAAAATGTGCATTTTCATTTATAGAACAACAGAGCATAAATGTGTTTAAAATATCTCATAGTGTTGAGCAAACATTTTAAAATATTTCAACGTAAACAAGCCAGACTTGAGAGGTAAAAAACAAATCACAAAAAGTCTGGTTTCTGTTGAGCAAAATAAGAAGAAATGACCTCTGACTTAGCTGTTTTACACACAACAAAATACTGTACGTATATACATATTTATTGCCAAAGATATAAGTCCAAAAGAGTGTTGAGAGTGCCGTTTATATCTGATCAATAACACCGTGTAAAACTCATGAGTAATCTCTGATTTATTTATGAATTATTTACAATCTGTCAAAAAATATATATTTTTAGTTTTTTTTTTCTAATTCATTATCTAAAGTTATCCTGGCTTTATAAAGTTCTTTTGTTGGGTTAGGTTGTCTTTGCTGATACTTTTAATCCAGTACCTGGCCATGTTTGTTTTTACATGTTTGTTTTATCAGTTACAAGTTCTGGACAAATTCAAATTCAGAAGTACTTTATTGATCCCAGAGGGAAATTAAACATAGCTATAACTCATATTAATTCAAATTCTTCAGAGTTATTGTAGATAGTAATGACTGTTGACAGGAAAGATCTCCTGTAGCCGTCCGTATTGCAGCAAATCCGAGGAGGCCTCTGACTGAAAACACTGTTTTTGCAAGACAGTCTCATGAAGAGGATAGCCGGGGTTGTCCTTAATCTTCTTGATTTTATATATTATTCATATTCAGTATAAAAAGGAAAAAAATACAAGTAAAATATACTATAAAAGATTACAAAATAGCCAGGAACTTTAGACTTAAGGCATGAAGAAATGTGTTTGCACAACACTATTCACAACTTCTTTAAATGAACAGGTCTCTGCTGTGGTGATTTGCTCTTATTTTTGATATCTAACCCTCTGTTTAAGGCTTATTATCGATCTTTGAGTTATTCATATTAGTATCTAATCAAGTTCTTGTGGTGTTATCGCCTTGTGTGTCCACCTTTCATCACACCAAAATGAGCAGGTAACGTGAGAAACATGAATTTAAATGAGTTGGAACAACCCACACGCTAAAACCATGCGATTCCAATAGATTGCACCAAAAATGTTCTTTAAAATCCTGAAGAAAACAGGCATAAGGGCAATTTTGAAATCAAGTGATTATAAAAAAACAAACAAACACTGGAGTAGGTCAGTGACAAAGACTGAGCAAGGCAGCGGCAGAAGAAGAGAGAGGTACAGGAGAGCGTTGGCACTGCGGTGGAAGCCGTGAGAGGCCCTACTGTGGTCACGTTTAGATGGGCAGGACGGGGTGGAGGCAGACGCATCATCATCATCATCATCATCATCATCATCATCATCATCATGGTTCGATCACAGCGTTTCCTACCCCATGGCTGTGCTCTGCCCTTATATCTTAACAGTGTTGTTGGCGTACAGGCCGTAGCTCTGCAGCTCTGTGTAGGGGGCACTAGCACCACTTTCTAAGGCTGAGCAGTGAAAGGCCTGAGCGGCTGTGGCTGCAGCTGCTCGCGCGGTCGACACCTTCATTCGGCGCGACTCGGTCCGGGACTTGTAGCAGAACTCCACCAGTGCCACCAGCATGGCCAGGCCCAGGCCTCCAATCAGGATGTAGAAGACTCCTGCCACATTGCTGAGGCTCAGAGCACTTGTCTTGTCCTGGGGAAAGGAGGAGCAGGAAGAGGGGCCGGAGCCCAGAAGTGAGGAATAAAAGAAAAGTGGCAACAAAAGTGGAATACAACTTGACTTTACACTCATCTAACTGTAAGTTGGATAAGTGTAAACACAAGAGAGCAAACTCTGACATAACACATGCTTACAATGCCCTGCAAATGTAGCCATCCCTTGAATTTTTGGGGGACATGCTGGACCAACACAAAGTAGTGCATAATACTTAAGTAGATCAAAAATGTGACTGGTTTATTAGTTTTTATTACAAGCAAGATTTGAATGTGTGATCATTCTTGTAAGCTCACATTGAATTGATACTTTGTAGAACCACCTTCACTGCAATTACTTAGCCTTCTCCGACATTGACACCTTAAATGCTGTTTCTATGATGTTATGAAGCAGTTAGTTTTCTCATTTAGTGCTTTACATGTAGGCCAATAAAAGTTTAGTTCTTGTCTTGCATGACATGTCGTGTGCTCTAGACATTTTTGGGAAACTGCTAAAGTCTTTTGGACTTGGATTGATTGGTTAGGGCTGAACAATATAGCTGAAAAACATATTATGACAAACATTTCATATCAGACAATATCGATATTTGTTTATCGCTTATAGACTGTTTTGTGTTTGTTTTGTTTTAAATATCTGAAACTGCCAAACTGTGGCCTGACATTTCCCGTTTTATCCATAGTTTTCACTCCACATCATTGTTTTTTTGAAATTATTGTTTAAACAGCTATGAGGCGTGGTGGCAAATTTGAAACTGCTATTGCCAAAGTTACTCAACAGGTTGTTGCTAGGTAACCAAAGAGTGAGTTAGTTGTTGCCACAAAACCTTACTTAGCTGGCCGAGAGAGGCAGAGCAGCTAAACCTTTCCTCCACCTATATCTCCCAGAATGCTGTGTGGTTCTTGATCTAAATTCAGTGAATAATATAATATTGGATACTGAATATTCTATCAGATCTAATCTATTGATATTGATCACGTGTGTATCGCAATATATATTATTACCAATTTACTGTCCAGCCCTTATGATTGGGTAATGATTATTACCTAAACCTGCGTTAAGGTCCTTCAAGCCTATATTACTGACCGGTCTGTTTCTTAGTCTTCATGAAGTTTTTGTGCACCAGTGTCATCTAAGAAGCATCTGTGGATTTCACAGAACAGAAACATGGACTCTACTTACCAATTAGGTGATTTCTGAAGGCATCTGTGTTTTATTTAAGGATATTAGAATGAAGGTAATTTTCAAATCCATGTGTTGTTTACACTTACACACTATTTTGTGATGGGATGTCACATAGGATTGCAATAAAACTCATCGCAATTTGTGGTTGTAATGTGACATATTGTAAAAACAAAAAAACAAAAAAAATAGGGGATATGACTACTTTCTCAAGGCACTGTAAACAAAAAAAGACATAATCAGACCCACAAACACACACGCACACACCATGGACTGAATAGGGAGGCACAGAGAAACAATTATAGCAGGATCAAACCCTGGTAGAGAAGCAATATCAATACAAACATGGCAGAGGCCTGTCTCACAATGTAGGTGCATATCCTATTTTTGTAGCTGTTTTCTGATCTTATAGAAAAAGCTAAAATTGAACTTGGTTACTAACAGGGCAGATGGAGTCTCTCTCCAGGCTTGCAGCTGAAAATACATCATTAGGCACCCTCTCAAAACAGTAGGCGGCAGAGAATCTTAGGGAAGCAAGAGAATGCTCCCTCACTGTTTGGCGCTTTGCACCATCTGCACCCATAAAAAGGTTTTTGCTGGAAATTATTTGCGGTCCAGCTAAGTTTTCCCTCACAAAAACGGCAAAACCGCCAGGTACATGCAAAAGCTGTGAATAAAATCTACTGCTGCCTGCTAATTGCGATGAAGGGTTTTCAGTGGCTGTTGACATCTGTACTGGCTAATGCATCCCATCACCGCGGGAACGGAGAGTACAAGGGGCGCAGATAACACCCGAGTAATAAATATGACGTATCCCGTCTGAGTGGTACAGCGGAGCAGATTTTAATTAAAAATAAAAGGAAGGATATCATAAATCACCCAGAAAGGATTTATTCAACTTTAATTCTGGTCTTTTTTTTTTTGGTATAGCTTATTTAGTCACCCTTGTGAGTCTCCCGTATCTACATGAGCAGGAGCAAAGCTTCTGGATCAGTTGGATGTATTATTTAGTTTTACATAAACTTGCAAAGTTTATTTCGTAACAAAAAGAGCTGAGGAAGATTTAATTCCCATAGAGGCGTCAGCAGTCTTTGCCAGGTTAATATGATGCAGAGTCCAGTGTCTAATATTCTAGCTAAGCTGCCATCTCCCTTTGACTTTATGAGACCTAAGTCTATCCTGAGAAGCAGCGTGTATTGTACTGCTAAATATTTGCAGTTTCATGCTTAACATTAAATGTAGATTGTGCTATTGAAAGTGCCTGAATATTTGTTGTATCTTGGGGTCATAGAGTTTCCATTGAAGCTACTTATTTTACAGATTTTTGCAGACATTTTCACCAAGGGCGCCAATGATAGTGGCCAGAGACAATGTGAGACAGGCCTCAAGTACCAAATAAAGACGATAAGACTAGCTGTGTGTTTTTATTACTAAAAATGAAAGTTTTTGTAACACCTATATGTATGATAAATACTTGGCCACATCACCAGATTATCTCATCCTAAAAATTGTTTAGGAGACTTAATACAAAGGTAATTTGTACTACTAAGTATTCAAATGCATGCTTTTATGTCATTTTAAACCATCTAAAATTTTTGGTTCAATGTTTTTTTTTAATAATTTTTTTTATCACTCATGGTAACACCTATAAATACACACATGTACATTATTTGAGGCTAGAATCATGTATTCCATGAATCTCTGTCCTTTATTTGTGAAATTTTCTTAAGTGCAGCACAATTTAAAGATAAAAAAAAAATCAGTTTCATGTCTACATAGCTTGTGTATTTTCCCTTTTTTAATATTTGGTCACATTTTGTGTAACTGAAAGTCTCCCCTTCTAGGCAAATTTACTTTCATCAGGCAGCCGAAAACTAAAAGCTTCCTCAAACTGCGCCTCTTTAGAATACAGATTCTGAGAAACATTTAAGAAGTGACGCGTGCGTAAAAGCTTTTCCATTAACAGCAAGAACAATTAAAAGCAACTAAAGAAGAATAAAAGCAAGTAATGAAAAGCTTTTACTTGTCTTTGGGTAAATAACTGCTTTTCCCATAACTGGATGGAAACTAGACGTATAAATGTTGCATAGGTAAAAGCTTAGGCTATGTGGTGTGGGATAATAAAAGACAGAATAGACATAAACAATGTAGGAAAATATCACGGTTTTTGCTTGTTTTATAGGAGAATTTTGCTTACAAAATACTCTAGTGAATGAAATTAGCTTTCGAGCAATTTCATACTAATCTTTAAGCCACATCTTAAGGAGGGACGTAAGTAAGTAAAGTCAGTAAGATTTATTAATAAAGCACTTTGTGAAAAAGATTTGTTAAATGGGAACGGGTTATTTTTACTCTTTTTTTAAATTATTATTTTAATCTTGTTTCCAGTTAAGTTCATCTTCTATTCTTTTCTACCAATTTCTAAAATAAATAAATAAAAAAAAAAGATTGAAAAAAAAGTTCTTTATAACTTATGCACAAAAGAGACATGTACAGTGCATGATTTTAAGAGGGGGATTCCTTTAGACATTCGTAAATGATCAAAACATGTCTACTGTTCAGTTTGTATGTTGCTCAGTACATCGGTACTTTCCATCATGCTGAGGTGCTTTTAAAATCGACTTTGTTAAACCAGGTTGTTAAAATTCATCTTTAGGAATGTGACAGGCATGACTGACGTGTCACAAACAAGAAAATGGCATATTTGACAGAGGGGAGAAACTGAAGGTTCATTTACCATACGTCTATTTGTCCATTAAGGAATTTTTTCACAACTCCACGGTTTTTCATTTCTTTTCAAATCGTTTGAGGCTTTTTGTCACAACTTACCTAAAAGAAAAAGGTTTGTGCAAGCGTAAAAGACACTTGGTGCTCAATTTAGTCTTTATAACAGACCACCTGCTGGACATGTGTCTATATTGCCATAGGAGCTTGTTTTATGTAAATAGCTACAATTATTTCCATAATGCCATCTCCCATGCAGAGAGCCCATTTGTGCTGCTGCATTTAGGGTGTTACTGGATTTACCTCACATTGTAATATCTTCCCGAGAGACTTCACCCTTCTTCGCCACGAGGTTTAGCACCCCCTGCACTAAGCTGTCAATCAGCAAAAGGCAGCTAATTTTCACAGGATCAAAGATCCGCATGGAGGAACATATGGACGGAAATCTGAATTAAAAAGCCACAGCTTTACTGTCAGGCAGAACTGCTTCTCGAGTCAGTCGATAATGCAGACTGCTAGAGCATGCAAGTCGACTGAAGCTCAGCGTTGCAGTGTGCACACTCTACGGTGAGAGAATTAGGGTGGGATTATTTTAAAGGCCAGAGTACAGAGATTACAACTCAATGAACTCAGCAAGTGGCCAAGTGCCTGATGTTTTTATCTTATGTGCCTCTTTGTTTCCTTTTTATAAGAGATGTTCAGATTATTATAATGCTATTTTTGCTTGCATGCTTATGGGTTTAGAAGGCTGGGTGTGTTGTTTTCTACGGGTAGATTTTATGTGCATTGTAAATGTTGCTTATATTAATTTCACAATCCTAAATAATCCACCTAATATCCAGGAGAGCATAAACATTAAATCCCTCAAAACAAGCTTGTCAGAAGGAATAAAAGGACACTGGAATGCCACAAGACTACTGTCCAAATGATGAAAAAATGATTTTTGAAAATAGCTTGTGAAAATGTTTGAAAATATTCGAGACTACATCCTTTCTTAGACTTTTTAAGTCAAAGTAGCACTGCTAAATTTAAAAATAATCCCTTGCAACACGTACATTTGCTATCAAAGCAATATTTAGCATATGAAATTTCCAGCTAAGATACAGCAAAAAAGCAGCATAACACTGATTTTGCTGAGGTGACAGTGGTAATTTTGAAATCCACAGGAGGGGGGTGTCTCGGGGCACTTCCTGACAAATTAGCTGATTTGTGCTACAATGAAAATGACTCCTGGCATTAAACTAAACCAAACAATTACAACTTTTCCCCCCTGACTTTAACTGTAGAAAAATGAAAGGATGGGCATGAACAGCTTGGATTTAGTTAGTAGCTGTTAGTTTTTGACATTAGTTAAAAATCTGTGACAAATCTGGCCTCCTACACTTGAACTAAGAAAGTAGAAAATAGTCTCATCACTCTGTAACACACCTGCCCCGTCAGACTCTAAAATCAACATGCAGTCGGCTCTAGATGTATGCAGCAAGAGAAACAGGAAGTTATGTATTAGTGGTTACAACTTCTTTAGCGTTTTCACAAACATAAAAAAAAAGTTCAGAAGCACCAAAAAAAAAAAAAAATAAAAAAACATAAAATAAAAAATTGATGGTGACTGGATGCAAATGATTTTTAGCCTGATTTTTAGCCTCATCGCTGAACTACCGGCCAGAAACTGAAACATCAGCATCTTTTCTGATAGGGTCGGTCTTACAACAACATTCCTCAGTTTGGATCCTCTTACTGAGTGAAAACAATTCAAAGTTAGATATTTTCCATATCGGTCAGGTGCCTAAAATAAAGACAGAGGTAGTAAAGAGGTATAAGAAGCTGAAATGGAAAATGTAATATGTAAATTGTAGACTTGTCAGGATTTGTTGCACCACTGATTTGACTAAAAATGTATGCCTCTGCAGTAAAATTGTTTTTATACGTTTTATCAGGGGTGCCAATAAGAGTGGAAGTCGTTGTATACATCACACATAATTTATAGCACTTGGGTGCTTTTTCCACAGAATCAAAGTTTGTGCTACAGCTGAAATATTTCGAGCCACAAAAGCGGTGAGCTTTTAAAAGTGTGTTGAAAAATCAAATGCACGCCACATGTGACTGTCTTTGATGTTCGAGTCCTGAAAGCGCACAAAGTGAGGGAAAAGTGCAGCAATTTCTCTCAGTGGAGGAAATGATTTGTGACTTGTACAGTTTAAAATGGTCCCTGCTGATTAAACCTTACTCTAAACTGAATCAACCAAACTATGTTTTTGAAGACTAATGCACTGACTTTGCATAATTCAGTGAGTATATTTTGCAAAGTACAAATCCTAAAGTGAAAAAATATATTAGTGAATGGAGAAGCAATGTATTTCTAAGTTAAGTGTTCCAAATTTTCTTAAGAAAGAGAAAAAGAGAAGTAATCTTTGTACTGCTGTCTGATATGTGGTCCAGTGCGGTACTACCAAAGCCACAGAGGGAGGATAACTGTGTGCGGTAGAGGTTGAGAGATTTATTATTATTATTTTTTGAAAGGGTAAGGTCTGGTTTAGGAACAAAATAGGGTTAGGGTTGGGAGGTACAGTGAGGTGTCAATTTTGTGCGTTGAGACTAACCTTTCTTGCGGCGTCGTTGCTGCCACACTCGCCTTTATCGTACCACCATTTGTTTTTCAGTTTGTCTAAGACGGCTTGCTCATTCAGTTTCAACACCGCTAGGTTTACTGGGATTCTTCCAACAATAGGGAAATAACATAAATAACATATTACGTCATGTTATTTTATGTTATTAGTTCAGAAACACAAAGCAACAAGTACATCCACACAACAGTCAATGCTTGGTCTCGCTTGCTTGACAAAGAAAAAAACTAAATAAAACGTCACACACAAATACATGGCATTAAACGTCATTATTAGCATTCGAGTCAAAGTGATATGCATTAATACTCCATCTAGCTTGGCTGGCTCACTCTGTAAGGCTGTAGATGTGTATTACTATATCACTTTGGGTAACCGGCACTCTGCTTACCCCCACTCATGCAACACTGTCATCTTAAATAAATCTTTTGCTAACAGAATATGTGAAAAAAAAAAAAAGCAAGATTTAACAACTGCGCCTGAAAAGCATCTGCAGCATCAAATAACAGATTGTGCTTCGCTTAGTTGCTTCAATTACTAATAAAGTTTCATGGTTCACATGGTGCATATATTCAGCTCGGTGGATTTCAAATTTATAGTCAAACAGCTCAAAAGTTTGGCTCTTTGCTGTTGCTCTGTCCTAAATCTCATGGATAAAAAAAGTGTTGCCAGAGAGGCGATGTGGCGTCGAGCTGCCGGTTACCGCCATCTCCACCCCGTTACACACAGGGTTCATCAAAACTGGCTCTGACCTTGGAGTCCCCTCCCCCGCTGCCGCACTCTCCTTTGTCGTACCACCACTTGTTTTTCAATTTGTCCAAGAGGCCTTGCTCGTTCAGTTTTAATACTGCCAGGTTTACTGGGTTTCTTGAAAACGATATGAAACGATAACCGTTAGGAGACAGATATAAAGAGATTGGTCGAGTGGTGGTGGTAATTATGACAACATTGACTTGAAAGCAAGGGATTCTCCTGAATGTGGCCAACTTGATACGGACCAGAAGCCCTGGTTTTGAATGTGCACGTTTTGTTATATACATGCAGTGCGCTGAAATGCTGCTGAGATGTACCAGGTTTTACCAAGCAGGGGCCTCAGAGAGACACGGAGTGCTAAACTGAGATGCCTTGGGTGATGAAGTTAATTACTTTTAATATGGTAACAAATACAGTATATTGACGGGAGGTGTACTAATGTAGTAGCATCTTCCCACAAGATGTTGCAACAATAACTTGCCTCAATATTGTTGAGCAAAGTCTATTTTGGATTGTGCTATTCAGCTCCTGTAACCATATTATTTAATTTGATGAAGTAACCTTGGTCAATGTTTGAGAACCTTGTTAAAAAGTAAGAAAGAAAAGTGATTCCTTTGTTGACAGTGTTGGCGAACAAAGTGTTGTCAACGTCAACTTAGTCTCTTTGACAAAGAAATTGCCACAAAGACAGAACCCTCTCTCAGCTGCCTATGGCAAATTTCAAATCAAACTTAAAACATCCTCCACTCATGTGGGCTTTAAATAGCAAGCTGGCATTGTCGAAACCAAAGATTGGTAATGAGTGGGATTGATACGGGTGTGTTACTCATCATATTTGTGTCTGTTTTTGTGCGTTCTGTCTTCAAGTGGCACCAGTACCAAGAGATTTGATGGCTAGGGACTTGTTCGGTCTCATGGCAGTTCAATATATGTAATGATGTTAATGGCAAGAAATTATGTCCATCAATAACAGAAGGGATTATATAAAAAATCCTTTCATTTAAATTCACAGGCCAACTGGTTGCCTAGGTCCTCTGTAACTGCCAAATCACACACACAAGCGAAAACGCTGGTTTACCAATTGCACAAGTCAGCTGACACAGGGCTGTCATTACCTCGCTTGGAAAGTCAGAGGCACATTAGCAACAGGTTGGCTTCAACCACCCTTGCTGTTTCTGTTCTTTCACAAGACGTACAAAGATGGTCACACCGACCTTGAATGCCCCATTGAAGTGTTGATAAAGGTTTGATATTTCTTGTAGTAGTAGTTCTTAAGCTGTTGAAGCCTTCTGTTGACAAAGTCAGCTAGCAAAAATCAGTGTTGGATAAACAAAGACCCCACGAGTGACTGAAAAGCACACAGTGGGAAAACTGTGACTTGCTAACTGTTAGCCATTTATGTTGATTCTGAAGTGGGTGAAAGGTTCCTACCGGTGCTAAACCAAAGGGTTATTTATCAGTTATTTTTATTAGTCTGTACAGCATTTTTTCAATATTACTTTTACATTTAATACACAGTTCAGGATTTCTGAAGAATTTAGCAAGAAGGTCTTGGGTTCAAATCCTGGCCTCTGGTCTTTGCTCACTGAGTCCATCAGCAACAGCACATGCAGTCAAAGGTAGTGTGTCTTAGTGTGCAGATACGTTTCAAGCATTAACAAGCATAAAAAGAATAATACTTCCATGTGCAGGTGAACTCACTGAAGGCATCTCCTTAAAGCTTACTCTTGTGCTCTCTGGATTAAGTGTATGAGTGTGTTTCCTATAGCTGTTTGGCCGTGGACAAAGATTCTCTCCATCCCCGTTACACGGAAAGGCAGAATCTATGACCAGAAGTCAAGACCGTTTTTTTATCCACTGCAGGGTTTGGTTTAATATTCAGCCTTTCTCACCAGCAGAAACAGAGGAGTCTTTATCCCCTGACCTTGAGTTCACAACACAGCTGTAGGGAACACGTTTCTCTTTTCTTTTTTTTTTCCTCAGGGCTGGTAAAACCTTTTTCTGACTTCTTTCTCAGCCCAGCAAACTCAGACAAAAAAAGAAAGAAGTCAAAAGACTGTGAACACGGATGACTCAGTGGGTCGTTGGTTAGTTTGGTCTGTTGCTCTGAGGTGAGCAGATGTCAGAAAGGCTACAGGTCATCAGAGAGATGGGGTAAACTCTGCTGGGGACAGGTGGATGTTGCACATGTAAGAAATACATTAGAATGATTGATCAGGAAAAAAAGGGTTATTTGAAGATATTCCTGTAAAATAGAAACTTTTCAATCAAACCTGCACTGCTGAGCAGTTGATATCACTCAAATGTGAATAAATTAAATTGTTTTGCTGTTTCTGAACATAGATAAGAATGGAATCATTTGACATGCAGCAGTCTAAAATCATTTATTTGCTAACAGCTCATTGCAGGTATGATTGAATTCAATTCTGAGCAGTGCTTGGTCATTCACTTATGTCTAATCGCACAGGAGAGTTGGGAACTTAAATCAAGATGGGCACATTTCAATTTCATTTATTAGCGATGTAAATTTATTAGCTGTTATCGAATCTCAGTGCAAGACGTTTGTGAATGACGACGATAGAAACCCGACAACAACAAACATCGCTCATTTAGGGATCACCACAGAGCGGGAGATACGCTGGTACATCCTCAGCCTTTGAGTGCCAGATGTGGGTCTGGAGCAGCTTAATTTCACCACCCACCATTTATAGCTTAAACTAATGCAACACTTACTTGATGTATAAAATGTGATTTGCATACATTTCAAAAAGGAGGAACATCTGAGGAAGGCTCAAGAACCATATCCTGTCTGCATTCTGACCTCTGGCTGTCAACCAAGGTCCCAAAGAAACCCCAGCAATGATTGAATAAAATCTTCCAGTATGGCTCCCTTCATTAAAATGAATGAGGCCTATTAGAGACAGATTAAAAGCTTCAGATGCCACCCAGCATTTGCACTCTCTCTGTGGTTGCAGAAGCAATATAAATGGGAAGTCGGTTAGAATGTTAATGCGATGTGAAATGACAACTGCCGCTTGTCGATGGCGGGAGCAAACCCAGAAAGAATCATCATTCGTTACATCATTTGTCACATTGAATGGGGAAAAGTGGAACATTCAAGGTGTGAGCTCTAGCTAAAGTGGGAAAGTAGCCAGGTTTACTTTACTTTTAATGCCGTTTCACAAGTTCCGCTACACAGAATTGCGATGCTTTAGTTGACTTTAGCTTCCATAAATCAATTCGTCAAAAACGAGCCCTAGAGCTAACCAAATGGAGGGTCAAACAGGAATCGACATCTTCTTGTCCTACTTTGCACTTCTGTTTGCTTTCACAAGTTTGCTTAAGTAGATTCACTTTATTAGGAGAATATACAAACAAAAAAGGTAGAAACTGTATAAGCTAACTCTATAAATACGTTCATTTGATAAATACAAACTGCAAAAAAAAGTGAAAACATAATTTCATTTTATGGCGGTGTACAATATAACACAAGAATGAAAGACTTAATTTGATCATAAATGTGCACATGCCAACAGAAAAAAACAGATGAACAGTACTTTTGCAAAGGTTTTCAAGCTTCTCTCATTAGGCCTGTCACAATAACAACTTTTGATGGGCAATTAATTGTCACAAATTATTGCGATAAATAAAAAATTAATTTGAGGCCATTATTAACCAATAGCATAAAAATGTCATAATAACGCAAGTACATCCTCTCAAAGATCAACAAATTAATTTCTAAAGAACATTTAACACTGGACCTGGAAGGCATTTTAAACATTCAAAACAAATAAAAATGGATTGTGAAGTCTCTGTAAACAAACTTGCCCTTCAAAATATATTAATCGTTGGGAGTACTGCCTGTGAAAACTTACTCTGCACTGGTGTCAAATGTTTTAACTTTTTCGAAATGCTGGCTTTTCAATGAGATGAAAGGGCAGTATTTGTTCAGCAATTTAAATGTCCTAGCGCGCATCATTTTGCATTGGACTTTTTGTATTTTGTTTGTCGACTAAATACCAGCCATGCGACGAGAGAAAGTTGGAAAAAATTAAAACTTTTGACGCCATCGTCGCTGTCGCGTCCCATGTGTTGGGTTCACCCGGAGTGCCGTAAAACTGCCGCTTTTTCGTTCGTCGCTCCCCGTATTATTCTGGAGGAACGACAACGGGAGAAGTAACTCGATGCACCGGGGTGTCATCCAGTCTCTTTGGTAGAAAGAGAGAGAGCTACAACAAAAACAAACACGCATGCAACTGCAAACTATCGACATATTTTTAATTATCCAGCTCCTTTTAATTCGTCATACAAATATTAAATTTATTGCTTATTGCGACAGACCTGCCCCTCACGATTGCTTCATTCTGCATCCGAGGAGTGAAGGTAGGAATAAAAATTATACAAGATCTCATGATGTTAACACCCTGAGTTTCCTCACTGAAATAATGTTTCAGACAACATAATTCATATTCATGTAAAATGAAATAAAACTACTTGCATTGGAAAAGGTTTCTGGTTCAGAAGTGGCTTGACATGAGGAATGTGGCATTTGAAGCCCCCATGTCAGATTTGTCTGTGCACAGTGGCTCTTGATATGCCGACTCCAGCCTCATTCCACTTCTTATGAAGTTCGCCCAAAACTCTGAAAGGAATTTACTTGCCAATTCTCTCAAAGCTGCTGTTTCTGCTGTAGCCGGTGCACCTTTTCCTATCAGTCTTTCTCCTGCCACTGAATATGCTGGGACACAGCACTCTGTGAACATCCAGCATCTATAGCAGCGACCTTTCGTGGCGTGCCCTCCTTGCGGAGAGTGTCAGTGACTGCCTTCCGGACATCTGTCAAGTCAGCAATCTTCCCCATAATTGTGTCGCCTACTGACCCAGACTGACCAAGTCTGGGTCAGACCAAGGAAACCTTTGCAAGTGTTTAGAGTTAATTAGCTGATTAGGGTGCGACACCGTGAGTTTCCAAAATTCTATTTTTTCTGAAACACTAAATTTGGGGTTTTCGTCATCTGTAAGCCTTAATCATCAAAACTAAAAGAAGTTACAGTTTGAAATATTTCACTCTATCATGATTCTACGAGTTCCACTTTTTGAAACGAGTTACAAAAGTCTTAAACTTCTGCAAGATATTTACATTTTTTGAGCTGTACCTGTAGACAATATATGGTGCGTGGATAAGGACTTTAGAATTAGACACGTATGAGACTACAATACTAGTCTGTGCTGGAATCACACTGATTGAAGATTCTTTCAAACAAATGTTTTGATTTGTGAAAGATTTAGGAAATTTATGGCAAAATGAGGATTCTAAACTTTTGCTAAAAGATAGATACATTTTCATCTCAGCTTGTTTTGATGAGGACAATAAAAATCGTTGTTTCTTTTCATGAGGAGATATTTTCAACACCACTATAAAATTACACTGTTTTCTTATTCCTTAGAGTTAATACAAGTCTAGACCTTCTCCCAGTACTGTTTAAATAAATCAAAATGGATGAAACAAATTTAGTTTCATGCACAAACAGATGTGAAATGTCTGCCACATGAGGGAATCAACAGATGAAATGTGATGTTCATGCACAAACACAGCAATAAAAGAACTTTAAGGCTTTTTTCTGACCATATTGCAACGGCAGGGTTTTACCTTAGAGGGGAGCGCTTGGGCGTGGCAATCCCATAACCTTTTGAGTCCAGGTTTCCTCCCACCTTCATCGTGTCACATGGCTTCCTCTGCTCTATGTACTCGTTCATCGTGGACTCCAGCAAGTAGGCGTACTTGCCTTTGGATTTCCTGACCCGCATCACTCCCTCATCCGTTGTTTTGACAAACACTGACGGGTCAGCAGACTTCATGTAGGACCACATCTTCTCAAACACAGCGATCTTTGACCTCTGAGGGGCAAAAATTTTAACAAGAGAGCAGAGACCAAAAATTAGAGACAGTGTCAGTTAAATATTTTAAAGTTTCTTGCAAATGTGATACATTGACTGACATTAAGTAGCAAGTGAATGTTAAGGACACCTGGTTTTCAGTTGATCTTTTATTAAAATAAATAAATAACTGGCAAGTGTTTTGTTCATGGTGAGCCCCCTATACAATAATACCCCTAGTAAAATCCAATTTAATCCTAATTTTAACCTATGTATAAATTTGTTCTGTGCAGACTTTTGTCTGAAAAGATTAGTGAACAAACAGCATTATGAAACCCAAATAACATTGCAAACAGGTTAGGGAGAAGGTTAGGAAGTAGTTAAAATCCACTTATATTGACAGGCAAGTATAACGTTAATCAGAGAAACGTTTAGGAGGCCGAAGGTAACTCTAGGGGAACTTCTTATGTTCACAGCTCAGATATTAGGACCTGCTGAAACAAATATGCATGTTCTGATTTTAAAAGAAGAGTAGCAGGAAGAAAGGCATTTTCAGAAAGAAAAAAACAGAACATTTGCAGTTTGCCACAATGCATGAAAGGGACAAACTAAATGTGGAACATGAGATGACAACTGAACATTTTGGCGTATATGCAAAAATGCTGCGTCAGAGAAATAACACAATAAGACACTCGGATTGTACTATCCCTAATTAAGCATGTTAGTTGCAGCATGTTGCTGTGAGGATGCTGTACATCACTAAGTCCAGGGAAGGTGGTTAGAACTGCTTAGAAGATGAATACAGTAGTACCTCTGCATTAGCAAGATCACAAACTACTACAAACTACTGACGTTAGTCCGTCAGATTAAAAACTCCATAAAACAAACTGCAGCTTGTTGTTGTAAGAGACAGCAATGATTTAGCAAACACTACAAAAGCTTGACGTTTCTCACCCTGAAGAACTCTTTCGTCGAACCGGCATCTAACGTTCCGTAGGCGATCTCCGTCTGCTTAGCCAGGTCCTCGGCGCTCTCTATAGGAGACACCATCCTCTCTACGGTCAGGAAGGCAGCCAGGTTGGCCGTATAGGAGGAGATGATGATCAGGGTGAAGAACCACCAGACGCCACCGACAATGCGACCAGACAGAGAGCTGAAAACAGAGATCCACGACGTCGTTGGTCAGGGTTAGTCACTGCAGGTACAGCAGAATGCGCAAGTACGTTTGAGTAACATAACATTAGTGCTTGACAGGTAATCGTGAAGCGCGATCTTAAACCCTTGTGATGTTCACACCACTCAAATGACCTACATTGCTTCACACCGTCTCTGCACTCAAACACTCTTTATCCCACCGGGCCTGTGGAGAGCTTAGCCCAATCTGCTGAGGAAAGATAACCAGCCCCACAAAGGCCCACTCAGTCTCCTGCCTGCCAAATTAATCTCACTTTAAGAAAGTTGCCAATATGTTTAATGGAGCCACGCGCATTAATTGTTTGGGATTAATGAGCAAAGGAGAACCCTTTACAGCTTCTCCAATTACACTTTTGAAGCAAATAAATAAAATAAAAACGAGCTAAATCCCTGTCTTTCTGTCTGTTTACTTTGAGAAAAAGAAAAAAAAAACTCTAACTAGAGCGAACACATGCAAGCACCGGGGCAGAGAGCACCGGTGCTTATGCAACGAAAATGACACAAATCTGAAACAAAAAGGGCCTCTTACTGTCCACCTTTGTGCCTTAAAAACAAATGCAGTGTGAACATGAAGGCGAGATTAAGTACGGCGAGACAAAAAGGGAGAAGCTAAAACATAATCATTTAAGATGCTTTTGAGATGACGGCAAGATGATGAAAGAGCGGCAGAGAAAGAGCACAGATTCAACGCTGAGTGGCTCCAGAGCCTTTGAAAGTCATGAAGCAGGGCTGTGTGTTTGTGCAAAGGGGGGTGTGCATGTGTGTGTGTGTGAAACTATGTACAATCCACCTGATTTTTTTTGTCTCTAGGTACTATTTTACAATGTGTCAATCAAAAATGGTGGTTTATTTTCGGGCATCAAAAAAACTAACAAAACAAAAGATTGCACTCTGTCACTGGTACCTGCAATATGCTGGTCTTCTGAAGATCTTTAGAAATAAGCAACACAGTTGATATGTAAATGCTCAGCTGTTGCCTAAGGGCGAAAACAAATCAAGTGTTTCTACCCAGCATTTCAAGCACTCAAATTAAAATACCTTAAGGGATAAATTTAAATAAATCCGCTTGTGCACTGAGATTATTAAAAATAAATTCCCAGGTTTATAAGAAAAATGAAAACTATTAAAGTGGCGCTTTCATGTGCAGAACTTTGAGCTAAGCAGCAAAAACAAAACAAAAAAAACAACAGATTTAAAATCAAAGAGAACAATTTTGAGAAATAATTCTACTTTTGGGAAAGAACATAAGATCCTTCTTGCACTTAAACACGATGAAGGTTTAGGCATGCTGTGCAGATGCATTCTGTCTTCGGACAAGAAAACACTAAATTGATAGGAAGGATGATGAAATTAAAAAAGAAGTTGTCCTGAGTAATTAAGTTAAGGTGTAGCAACAATATGACAGAAGCACAGGGGTTGGAAATGCACAGCAAAATAAATTTTTTCTACAAGTGAAATAATCTGCCAATGGAACAAGTACTTTTCCATCAATATTAAGGAATTATTGAATAAAACAAGCTCCCATATCTTGCTGAAAAGGTACTTATGAGTCACTTTTGTCTCATTTCTATGAATGAAGCCACTGTATTGAGTCCTGAAACAACAACAAATAAAGGAAGCTGCTAGATGACAGAAAAAAAACATTAAGCAGCTGACACTGTAGCAGAATCTTCTGCAAACAAAACATTTGTGCATTTCTTTGTCCATTAGGTAATATTTTTGTAATTTTCAAAATTCTATTCATGAAGTCTTTAAGTTGATAGATCTCTAACATTTTCACAATGTTTTTGATTTTGAAATAATCGGTGTAAAAATGCTTTTATGTAGGTAAAAAAATAACATACCGTGTAAGAACAACTTCCTAATAAAATACACATTTTATTTCAGATCCCTAATGAAGAAGACAGCATTTTTACTGTCTATTGTTATATGTAAAAAAAAAAGAAAAAAAAAGCGGTCTGATTATTGTATTTTTTTAATCATAAGATACTAAAGAGAAGTGGCACACCTTCTCTTGGAGTTGTTATAATTTAAAGTATGAAGTGGTATCACAATAATTGTTCTGCACATTGAAAATGAGCTATTACAATACCTATCAGCTCTACATTAGTGTGTTAACTGCTTCCTACTCTCTTGGTAGCCGTCTGGCTGATTTGACTAAGCAGGAAATGTGCGTTAGCTAATCAAACGTGCGACTGGGGGGAAAACAAACCAATATCCTTTTTGTGTGTGCCGAAACAGTGTTGCAAGTCAGAAGGGGGCAAGGACAGGCACGAAGAGAAATGGCAGAGATGGAAAAATAAACTGGATTGCAGCAGCAAAAGCAAACAAATTCCTCTGCTTTGACTGCTGCTCCACTCCAGAGATGGCAGTAAACAGCTGTCTAATCCTTCCCCTTCAGTTGTTCTGTTTTCCTTTTCTTGCTTTCTTCTCTCTCTGCTTCCCCCCCCCAACTTTCATCCTCTGTCCAACGTGAATCTCCACTGCCTCCCCCCCCTCGCCCATCTCCACGTCTCCCCCTGCTCTCGGGGGCTGACAGGAGTTTGTTTTGGTCCAAGGCAACAATAGCCTAAGCCTTGGCACTGACACTTAGCGCAGCGTGGGTGCCCACACAGACACGCATGCACCGACGCTCCCCTCCTCTTGGGGTGTGCTGGTGAGTGTGAGTTTATCTGTGTAAGATAACAATGAGGCCATTTACTGTGCAACTGGGTTGAGGAAAAAATTTGCAGGGTGTGTGTGTGTGTGTGTGCCTGTGTGTGTGTGGATGTCCTGTAACCTTCCTCTCTAGTTGAGCAGAGTAAAAAATACATAGTTCCATTTAACATAAATAAACTCAATGTTTATCAGGTAATTTCCTCCCAAAAAGAAAGAGCATCCTACTTGTTTTCTACTATTATTAACTTGTAATAATTTTCAAATTTCACAGTGCCATGCTAATCTATGCATACCACTTGAATTTTTACTAATTTTGTTGCAGTTCAACTTCACAGGACTTGAGGGGGATTTCTATTGATTGATTTCAATTATATTAATGCATCTATTTTAAAGCATAAACTATTTAGTGCAGTTAATCTCACTATTTTGTTTACATATCTACATGTTTCTGGTAGACCTGTAAATCGGACAAAAACAAACAACAGTGATCTAGACAGTTTCTTGTGGGCTAACAGAGCCCACTGGTTATTTCTTTCCTTCAAAAAAAAAAAAAGATCTGAATGGACCCTGTTAAAGACTATTGTGTGCCCACTGTGTAACAAGAAGCTGGTCTATCACCGGAGCTATTCAAACCTAAAATACCATCTCAGTTGCAAACACAGACGTAAACCAACGCAAATGTCAGTGTCCACAGTTCACATTTCTAAAGAAGCCACATGAATGATCGGGGATTCCTGAAACACTCGAACGCTGAATGGGCAGAACAGGCACTCATAACAGATCAAAAATAATCCTTGTTGTTGAACTCATGTGTCTATTCAATAATTTCAGAGCCAAAAGGGGATTTCAATCAAAAATGTTGCTTATATTATCAATATACAGTTTCTGAGTCCAACCATTTCTTTTGATAAACCAAAACATATCACTAACTGGGGAAATTACTACTTTCTAAAAGTTATTACCAATGAAATCAATTGACTTATTTGACTGATTGTTTTTAAAAGTTATTACAAATAAAACTGTTAATCTAACTTATGCCAAATCCATTACCATTGACAAATGGCTTTATATCCAGCTTGAATGCATTAACTAGATATTTCTGCATATATACAACTTTCTGGATTCCTCAAAAATGTTCTAACAATGTCTATTTAGCCTCAGCCTCATCTCGCTCTTTGACTCAATGCAGTCACTTCACATCAAATATAACACTGCTGTCGGGTATTCTGCTACTCGTTGAACTGAGAGGACGCATTCCCAAGCAATGGGGAGCACTATGCATTTGGAAACATTTCCAACATCCGAAGGAAAGATTTGGTTTTTACAGATTCACAAACACACACACACATGCACACACACCTGTAGGGACTTAAACTCTCCCATAAGAAGCTTTTATTTCAGTCAGCTGTCTGTGTCACTTGGCAGTGTTCAGTCGCTGAAAGCTACAGGTACCAGATCATCTCAGATCAGAGCTTCATCCTCCGCTATATGTACTCCACCCACAATTCTCTGGGAATCTACTGCGACACTAAACTCTCATTAGAACTCCCCCTGGCTGGCCTCTTCTTTTCGATATGGTAATAAACAATGACTAATGACTTGCAAGTGTAAAAAGTGAGCCAGTAATGGCCACATTACAATTGGACTAGGAATTGCAAAGGTTTAAACTAGAAAGAAAATGGTCTCTAATTATGGTGTATCGTTCTAAGGCAAAAAAGGAGAGAAGGAAAAAGAGTTTTTATAGACTTTTTTTCAATTAGCATAACATCTATATGTTTCGCAGACATATGTCTGTTTTAGAAATACAGGGATTGTACAAGAAAGAGACCAAGTGGAAGACAGAAAGAATAGACTATAGCAGTGGAAATAATGTATATATTCTTAAAATCTTTCCAAACGTTTAGGTGTAATTGTTGGCACATTCTGTTTGACTGCAATACAATACTGCTAATGCTCTCAACTCACTAGGAGACAAAATACGGTCAGTCAAGTTTTAAAATCACGCTCTAAACAACAATTATAATGTTGGCTCAATTAGCTCCTTAGTATTCATGTAACTAACAGAAGTAGCCATGGGTTGTGGGAAAAAAAAGGAAAATCTTATAAGTACAATTTATATGGGTCTACTTTTTAATCCAGACAGAACAGAGACGACTGAAACGACTGCCTGATTCCATTTGTATCTGCTACTTGTCATTTCTCTCTCTTTCCCATTTAGTGCTTTTCAGTTTTTGGGCTCTTTTTCTGTTCATTTAAATCAAGCTGAAAAGCATACAGTAGGTCACTTTGAAGCGAACGTGAGGGGAGGTCTCTACTTGTCCGGCTTATATTATAAAAACTGAACAATAGGAGAGTTTGGTCACTGATCCAACAAGTCTTCAAAATATGGTAGAAAGGGTTTATAAAGCTATTGACTGGAGATTTGTTATAGATAAAACACACATTTATCTGTCTGAAAACTCAGTTTCTCCAAGGGAAGTCATTACAAGTGTTTTTTTTTAACGATGCTTTATCTTTTAAGTTTGTTCCTGCTGGAATTCTGAAACTTCTAGAAGAATTTGATCAACTTAAAATAACTTATCTAGTTCAGAGCTACAGCCTATGGAAATAGGGTGCATTATATGATCTTAAAAAACAATAGAAATGGAAAAGAAATATCCTTTATTATCCCACAATGGTGAAACTTCTGTGCAACAGCACCAAAGTGACAGCCAATCAAAGCAAATACTGTAGATTCACACAAAGATGGAAATATGGAATATATAAAATAGAATAAGGAATAAAAATACTCAACAGTAAGGGCAAAATGTGTAATCCAGCCCAAAGGAATGAACAACTGAGTGGGTTCATTTAAAAATGTACAATATGCATCTGTATTTGAGCATCAACGAGACTTAATCCAAATTATAAATAAGATTTTTAATAATTATTGCTTGCTCGTTTCCTCATAAGTCATCAAAGTACTTAACTATAAACATAAACTGTTGGGTATATTTGTAAGAAACAAGATTATGTTAGGAGAAGGCTGTAAAATGGGAGGAATTAATGAATTGGTGTCTTAACTCAGCCAAATAAGCAAATAAATAGGTTTGTATTTAGCTCAAATCAGGGAATCTAATATTATGTCCTTAAAGAGCTACAGTTTACTGTAAGAACATATGGATAATGAAGTAAAACTATTTTAATTGCTGTACCTGAATGTGACATACCACAGAGAGTTATAGGCTCCTGTTTCATTTCTGCTTGACAGAATAGTAAACAAGCCTTAGGATCTGTCAGCCATGTTATTTAGCATTGTGAATCAGCTAGCTTTAAATTATTGTGTCTTTTTCCCCCCACACTATTTGCATTCACACTTTTATGGCCCTCAGTAAACTGATGTACACCACAGGGCTGATTTAAACAAACCTTTCCTTTACTATTCATGGGCTCATCAATGTTATGTGGGTATAAAACGTTTTACAATGTCTCTTAGCAGCCGGCACTGTAAAAACCTATGGCCCTTAAAAACATGCATATGTATATGGGTGTCCCAGTACAGTTAGCTTAAATGAAGCATTTATTAAATTGTCTTTTTTTTCTTCCTTTTTACATAATTCTGCTCCCATTGTCCCTGTAATCTCAGACATAGGAGTGATCTTCATCCTGCACTGAGGCTGCATGCTGATGCAAAGCTTTAGCAGACTCTCCAGACTGAATTGGTGTGAGGCAAACGATGCTTTTAGAGCCCACCGAGGCACAGAAAACATGCACATTTTTCAGAACGTCTGATGCTTTTACTGTGCTCTCAACTTTCCACCACTTCATCCTCTCTCTCTTTATTTTCTCTCTCTTCCATCTACATAGCTAAATGAGACTCCAGGGATAAAAACACGCTCTAGCCAAGAGTTGCCGGTTTTCCCGACACTTTCGTTTTGTCAATCTCCCGACTTCGGAGGGTTTCCATTTACAAAATCTACATGGAAGCTTTAAATATGAAGCAAAAGCGTTTTAATAAAGCACATCGCCACCCCTTAAGGCCACCATTACCGTGGCATTAAGTTGAAACGGGAATATTACAATAACGTTACCCCCTCCGCCATAACAAATGCACCACAAACAAGTACGTAATTACACTCTCTCTAGAACACTATGAGAAAAGAAATGCCTTGTTTCCATCATTAAAAAGAAACTAAGTGAAGTGGCTGCTCTGCGACATGTGGCTGATGTGAGTGGTCGTGCCGTCTGTAGAAAATTATTTCACTTTTGAAGACTTTGTCCATCGCTGCAGAGGAGTCGGTGCAGTCTAGAGCTGCATCCCTTGTACTTGAAGCAGTAAACATGTTTGCTGGATGATATCATGGAAGCTGTATAAGCCACATGCAACCTGAGATAAGTCGGGGCTGGCAAGTTGTGAGAGCTGTGCGCCCACACACATACGCAAAGCCTCTTAGTCACTCCGGCGAGAAAAACAGGAGCGCAAACACAAACACATCACAACAAATACATCACCAAACATCAATACCATCGGCGCACTTAAAGTATAAACAGCGAATCTGTCAGCAAAATGACCCAGTATGAGACACTTGATGTGTCGGTGGATTGGTTTAAAAAATAAAATAAAATGGAGAGAGGGAGGGAGGGCAATTTTTCTCTTTTTGTGGTTGCCATGGCAGCCCACTTTGCACTCCAAACAGTACTGCTGAGCTGAGAGAGAATTTAGTCATCTGACTTCTTCTCTTCTCCCTCGTTCTGCTCTCCTCTCTGGAGGAGCATCCACGCCTACAGCAGAAGAAGAGCAGTGCTATTATGGACAGAAAACTTTCAAAATGTCTCTCAAGCCAGAAGACAGAGGTCTGAGTGAGAAGCCAAGAACTGCGATTTTTTTTTCAGCAAGTCATATTACTCCAGGTTGATCTACTGTGTTCCTTATGTAACAATGTGAAATGATTTGCAATGACGTCTAAAGCAGCCGGCACACACCGAGCAGTTTCAAAAATCGCACGGGACTTCAACATGTGAGTGAGACACAGCAACTCCTGTCACAATATGCAACAAAAGACAGACAGGAAGACCTGTTGCCGCATCACAATGGCGTTGGATACGTCCAGCTGACACGCTGTATCACTTCATCGATAAGTGGATAAATGTGGATGTTGTACTTATTATTAGAGTCTGAGTTAAACAGGGACAGCAGGAGGAGGGAAGCAAGACCAGCAGAAGTGCGCTTGGCTGTGTAAAAGAAGACAAGACTCACACGCTGATTGCAGCAGCAATTTTCCAGACATTGCTATGTTGCAGATTGTCCTTGGTTGTGGCAGCTCTGCATCGACAATCAGGGCATCTGTCACACTGAATGACCACAGACCACAGATTCAACCTCGATTCGTCCGCTTGTTTTTCTGTCAAGAACCTCTCACTTGGCTCCCCAAAAACAAAGTCTGAAGCTTTGAAACCATCACCATACTTTTGGTTTGTGTGTTTATGTTCTGCCACGGCCTGCGGCCTGTACCGCCTTTCTCTTGTGCCTTTCTTTCTGGATTGCTTTTCCACGTGAGAAGGAAACCTAAAGGAAGACCCGGGACACGCAGCAGGGACCACGTCTCTCAGCTGGACTGGGAACGCCTACAGAGAGAGAAGTCTGGATCTCTCTAGTTCTACTGCCCCCGCAACCCGACCCCGGATAACTGTAAATAATGGATAATAACAGTTTTCTATTGAATGCTTAAGAACTTCAATGTTACTGTAATATGAACATATTTCTCAACTAATCATTTCAGGACTATAAAGCAGACTGATAAAGCTCCTCATATAAAAGCACATAATATAATATTCTTGACTTTTCTTAGCTATAATGAGCGCTTAGAACTTTAGCAATTTTTTTACTCATGAAAATTAAGGGTTTTTTGCATGTAAAGTTCTCTTTTTTTATAGACGTCGTAAACCTGACATAAAATTAATACTAAATAAAGATAGAAAGTTGTTGATGGTAACTGAAATACCATTGATTATCACGGATTGAAAATTCCTTCCTCTCTGTTTCACACCTCATCAGTCAATCCTGAAAGTGATTTTAGTGATAATTAGTTATTTGCCTCATGCAGTTGGCTGTATTTTCTTGACACTCATGCTAACTTGTGTGTTTGAAAAGTGTACTGCTGCCAGAGGAACTAACTTCAACATTTTCTTTTTCTTTTGCAATGACAAGAAAAAAAAAAGACGTGTATCTTGGCTCTTTCAGCCATGATACACAAGTGACTGGCAGCAGCTTGCAACGGGCAAGGGTTTCTGAAGCCAGACACCAGTCCAAGCATACTCATCTACCATCATGTCTGAAGCCCTAAAAGTTCTAGAGAAAGTCGTCTCTGTGGAGCCGAATAGACAGAAAAAAATCCCCCTCTGGAGGAAACATATCTGTGACTGTGTACAAAGCGCGATTGCCCACTGAGATCCTCAGAGCGCGCCTCGCTGCTTTCTGCTGCTGATGGTGCATGCATGTGTGATCAAAAGTTGCCTTCATGCGATCTCCAGATAAATAAAACATAAGTTCTTCCGTGGAGTAAACCAAATCCTCTCTTTATGAATAAATCATCTCTTCCACACAAATTCCCCTAACTGCTATAGGGCAGCTCAGCAGCTCTGCAATTATGCAACTCAGAAGCATGTAATTCTGTCTGGCTTCTTATTGGCTTAGACAATGATAGAAACATCAACACGGTGTAATACCTCACACAGATCCCTGGGCAGGATCAATAATTTCCTCGATGGCAAGAATTCATGAGATTCATTCCTGAAAGTTTGATTAGCAGCCAAGCAGCTTCCTCCATCTGGTTATACAACATGCTGGACGATACTGCAGTTTTAACGCCCAAAGCGAGGATGCAGCGCTAAAGACTCAAAATAATTTCTTCATCCAAAAGCAGAGTTCTCTGTAGAATTTAAATAAAAGTCAAAACCAAAAAGAATATAGTTTACATAAGAAAATACAGAGTAAAATTAAGTATAAAATAGTGCTAAGTAATCAAGTTTTCTACAAGCTTTTTAATACAAAAGAATTGAACGGAAATTCAAACATTTGAGCAAGAAATAAGAGAATAAATACTTCGACAGTTCAGGCCATCACTTGTCCAATATTCTTAAAGTTTTCTAAACTTAGTACCAGAGGTGTGACCAAGTCACTGTGTTGCAAGTCTCAAGTCTTTGTCCTCAAGTCCGAGTCAAGTCTCAAGTAAAGACAGGCAAAAGTCGAGTCAAGTCTCAAGTCAGGAACCTTTAATTTCAAGTCATTTCGAGTCGTTTTTATTTTATTTTATTTTTATAATTTGCAATTATACATAAAATTCCAATAATAGACCATTTGTTCGTTTTAAAATATGTATTTATCTCAAATGATAGAACATGTGTAGCTGAACACAAAGTATAAAAACATTTTTAAATTGGACCACTTTATTGCCCAGTTCTGTTAAACTTGATATTCAATAAAAAAAGACGAAAATGCTGACATTTCCACAGCACAATACAAAGAACCATAACAGCAGTTTTTTCCTCTTTTCTCTCACCTGTCAAAACAATATATTGTCAATATAATTTCCCAACGTAGATGTCTTCAAATACACCAACCATCCTTAGATGATACTAGACCCGGCTCATCATCATGATGGGACAGAGAGACTCTGTTCCCTGTGTTCAGGTCCAGAATCTGCTTTCTGTTCCGGCGCCCCGCTCACTATCCACCGGCTTCCTGAGCTAACACGGTGCACATTATTTGTGGAGGCATTTGAAGGACCGGATTTATGGTAAATAATCACCAATTTAACCCGGAGTACACATGCTAACACGAAGTTAGCTAAAGTCAGCTATCTTACAGCAAAAGAAAAGTGCCACCTACCGATCTTTGTGAAGCTTCAAATGCCGGACAAAGTTGGACGTCGTGGCATCTCCATCCGATATTCTCTTCTTGCATGTTTTACAAGTTGCAGTTCGTTTTTTAGCCGAAAGTTCATAACCTACGTAGCCAAAAGAAATTACTCGCGGAAGCATATTCGAGCGGTTATTTCGTATTTCGTTCCCTGAGCTCTGCAGCTTTGCCGCGTTTTTTTAAACGTTCAAATCCTGTTAATTTGATTGGTTGTGCTGCAGCTACGTACACATACATACATAAGGAGAGAGGAAAACCATAGTGACGGTCTGCGCATATTGATACGGAATGAGGGACATTAATTAATGACGCCACTTTATAAATAATGTGTTTTAAATTTTAAGACTGAGTAAAAAATATCAAGTCTTTTCAAGTAAACAGCTTCAAGTCGAGTCAAGTCCCAAGTCAATGGCATGAAAGTCAAAGTCAAGTCCGAGTCTTTGAGCATTTTTTCAAGTCAAGTCTCAAGTCGTGATTTTAACGACTCGAGTCTGACTCGAGTCCAAGTCATGTGACTCGAGTCCCCACCTCTGCTTAGTACTAATAGAAAATCTCTCATAAAGCTGCTGGCATAATTCGATTTGTTATCACCTTTTTGATTAATCTGCATAAAAACTGAGCACTGTTTCAAGTAAAAGTCGCTCTGGTCACTTTTTTTTCTTTTGACAAGTCAAATAAATATGTGGCATAAACCTTGTGACTGAGTCACTATATCTATCCCAAAAACACTAATGCAACAGAATCGATCCAACAACCTGCGTAAATCACCTCATAATGTGTGGAACATGAGAATTTAACAGATCCCAGTCCAACAAAGCACCTTTGTGGTGGGTGCAGCTGAGAAATATGCAGCAATGATGTAAGGATATGAAAATTTGGACCAGACACTCTGAGGAGTTTCTGTGTTGTTTGTTTTAACTAAGACAGTTCTTAAGGCAAAAGGTGGCTCGACCTTATTCTATTCTACATGTTATTTCCCTACAGAAGTAAACACATCCAGGTATAGCCATCAGGTACAGACTCCTTTTTACACAGGCACAAAATGCAGAACAGTACGACAGAGTTTTCTGCCATACTGAAAAACAGACCCTCACTGGTTTACGATAATGCACCACACACACAGTCCATTACCGGAGGATTTTAAACGGCCAGGCTGAGTAACGGTTGCTATGGCAGGGACTGAGTGACTGACAGAGCCGATTTATTTCAGCGTACAACCGTGTAGGAGAGGCACAGACGACTCCACAGGAAGGGAAAACCTGTCTGTGCACACAGAAATGTGACACATAAAACATCTCCAAACTAATTCGAGGCAAGCTTTGGAAACAAGAATGCCTGCTCTTCAAGTCAGGTGAGGAAGTCAAAGAAGGGTTCAAACTGAGGGCAATGTCATCAACGTGCAAGGTTTGTGTTTGATGCTTTTTATTATCTAAATTCCTCTTTCACACAATACTTAGGTTTGCTTAATTTGATTTTTTCTCATTAATCCTGCAATAGTGTGTGTCTGGATTTTAAATTTAAAAAAATGAACAGAAGTAAAAGAAAGCAAGGAATATGGGTGGCCAAATCCTTTAAAACTATGACATCACCAGTCTTCCCCTTGATTTAGTACGCTGCGACGCAACATTTCAACATTATTCTTTAATTTATTGGACTTATGTGACATTTTATTTTTCTAAGAAAATGAATTGGGGCTGTTGGCATTAATCATCAAAATACATAGAAACAGTAGAAACATATACCTTTGTGTGTAATGAGTGTCAATTATATTACCTTGTTTTATTGAAATACTGAAAAAAAAAAAACTTTTCAATTATACTGTTATTTATTGAAATGCCTCCAAAGGCAAATGGACCTGAAAACAGGTTTGGAAAATAAAAAATAAAATAAAAAAACACACACACAGAGGAAAATACATTTTCTGTAGGTTGTCTGAATTATAGCAAATCCATTTCCAAAACAGACTGCTGAAAAAAAAGGTCTAAATGGCACCAAAAACGTAATCAAAAAATCTAGAGATAACTGCAGGTGTTGGCATCAAGGTCCAGAGAGAGCTGCCTCTCATGATAAATTTCAAACCAAATGCAACCACTGAAAAAGTGCATAGAGCAGCGGATGGAGAGCAGGAAAGAGGGGAGAAGAGGTGGACTGAAAAGAGGTGATGGAAGCAGCGGGAAATGTGCAGATGATTGGATGGATGGAGTGGTGTTATAGTAAGGGTTTGTGGGTGTGTACTTGTGTGTGTGTGTGTGTGTGTGTTTGGTGAACGTGGGGGGAGGCTGTCTCAGAGTCCACCTGTTTGCAGAGATAAACACAAGGAGAACCCATAAGCACAGAGTGTGGCTTTTGGGAGGGTTTGACTGACGGGGCTGACATTTAGAAAGAGCACAATAAACAAGGTCTCACAAATAGCATGGGGAACGGTGTGGCTAATACACACTTAGCGAGAAACTGTACACATCAGTGCAATACATCAATGGGTAAACAAAGGGGTCTTTGCATTTAGATGCATGCACGCTTACGTGCTGAGCTGTGTGTACAGCTTGATGCCAAGGCAGCTTAAATTGATAAAAGCAGTTGGGACTAGGCAGCAGACAAAGAAAATGGAAAAAAGAGGCTTTTTTTAATAGATTCTGAGTACAGACATAAACACAGACAGGCAGACAGAGTGAGTAAACATGTCTGCTCACAATCCAAAAAAGAAGAAATGTTCAGTGCTTTTCTGTGGCCTTTTGTCTCTTGTGTAATGGCGGTGAACGAGGGGTGAAGCTGCCTACCTCTCGTCTAAATGCATCTCTAGAACATCCTGTTCTCGGATGATGCTTAGAAATGAACAGTTAAACGGTTTGTCAGTGTCTTTATGGAAATATCAAGGTAAACATCGTCAGGTAGATCACTATCCAGGTATTTGGGTGGAATGTAAATGGAGGCGGCCACTCAACACAAAATAAAAAAACAAACAACAAATAAATAAATCTGTGCATCAGAATGAATCTAATCAGGTATGGATGATTTTATAGTAATAAGAAATGTAATTTATTTTTATATTTAATATTGTCATCAGTAGTTATAGTGGCTATTTTTCATAATAATAATAATAATAATAATACGCTGTCAGAATCTCAACTACTGTAGATTAGGCTTTGTGTAGTTCTCTTTATTATTGTAAAATCTGAGTTTAGGTACAAAGATTGGGAACAACATGAATACTGTGGATTATGTGGATTGCAAATCACCAAAACAAGATGACAGGGTATGCACTTAAATAATATTCATAGATAAAAATGTTGCTAAAAGCAAAGCTTTGCAGTTATACTATAGCGGCATCAGCCCTGACTACTGACATACTGTTATAATGAGTCTGTATTTAGTCTGAAGACTGATGTCCTGGAGTTTTAGAGGGAGGTTTTGGATTTCAATCTAGCGCTTTCAGGTAATGAAAGATTTAGGTCTCAGTGGGTGTTCTGTTTGTTGTTGTGCTCTGTCTTGGAGAAGCAAGTATTTTGGTTCAGTATTTAGTTTGCAGACTTGTACACTTTGAGTCACTTTGGTACATTGTGATCATACAAGTAATGATCACTTGTATCAATTCAAGTGATCAGTAGTGATCACTTGAATTTCTTCTAAGTAAATCCAAGATATCAGGATGATCTTAGAAATTGCCTGGTGACAATTTTACTCGTATCTCATCCTCATCTGTTGAAAAGTAAATACAAAATATCCAATTTTTTTATCAGCTCCACAGGTCATGGTAGCAGCAGTCTTTAGTGTGAATACTGTTACTGAAGAAACAATGTTGTAGACCATGCTGCATTAGGAAATTTTAGCAGTTTTTGGAACATTTTGTGGAAAAGTTCACCAACGTTTTCTCTCTCTCTTAAAAAAAAAAAGTATGCTTGGTAATATTTTCGGTCAGTAAAAGCACAATCAAGGCATGGAAATTAACTCACAGATTTACTATTAAGATAAGCTAGACTGATTGACATGAACAGAGTAAGCTACGAAAAGATGCCTGAAGCAGCCTGGTGCTTTCCTTTTTTTTGCCGTGACATAGTCGTTACAAAGTATACAAAGCAAATAACATTTCAAAGGTGTATGTCACATTGCAAGTTTTAATGTGTCATACAAAGATACAAGGGATGGCATCACATGTCCTTTGAAAATGTGCAGTGAGTTGCATAGGACTTTTAAAAGTGTGCTCGATATGCACGTCCCTATGTGTCTGCAAGCAACTAGGTCACCCACATTTTCAAGGAGAGGATGTTTTCTTCAGGCTGGCATTCGGCAGGGTGAAACATTCACTGTGCTGGTTTTCAAGACCAGCACTTGTCAGATACCTTGCACAGATTGGTGTATGCAAATGGCTAACTAAAGTGTTGAGATATCGTTTGTCATAAAAAATCCCAAATATCTCCAAAACAAAACAAGCTCCATAAAGGAGACGCACAGCCAAAGATGTCGAGCGTCTTCTCCTTAACATGTAATTTTTCTCTTCTTGCTTCTTGGTAGAAAGAAAATCTTTGACCACTTTCGTCAATAATGACAAAATTACTGTTTATGAATGTCAAAAGTGCAGAACTGATCATCTTGTCCAGACAATAACAGTCAGTAAAATGTCTTGCAGAATCTATGATTCACTGGCATGAAGCAAAACAAATGCAAAAAGAATAAATAAATAAATGCATGAATACACAGTTTCCTCACCCACACACACAAGAAAAACAGGCTTCTGTATTCTCAAAGAAGCTACAGGGAGCAGACTATTTGAGGAAACACTGTGACATTCTCTTGCTCCGTGTGGCACACACAAAAATCAATAGTTTTAGCAGATGCATTTCACGCCTACAGGAGAACATCTGGACTTTGGGCTTTAACCTGGATGGAGCACAGCAGAATCCGCAGGCAGGAGAAATGTCAGGAGGAGGAAACAGGCAAGGAGGGACTCTCAAAGATATGCAGCTATTCTCTGCTCTCTGATACCTGAATAAGCCATCTATGGTAAATCAAAATGCGCAGTGTAAATATCAAAAGGACAGGAAGGAAAGATAAAAAGAGGGGTGCCGTACAATACAGTATTGTCTTTATCTGTTCCATCCAGATGCAATTTTCAGGTGGATTAGACAAGGGAATTGTATTTACTCAATATATACAAAAACCAGAATACATTTTTAAAAAATTCTTATGCTTCCATTTATTATAAGTGTAACCCTTTAAACAGAGGAGTCTTAGTCCTCACACTCCTAAAGCTAAGTGCTTAATGGCCGCAGCTCTGTATTTATTGTAGACATAAGACTAGCCATTCTGAATTCCCTAACCAAAACATAGTGACTTTCATAAAATACTACAGTTCTTTGGTTATTTTGCAGAATCAAATCTGTAAACAGCGCAGCCATCACGTAAAAGAAAAAAAAAATCACCAGTACCTTGCAAAAGAAGTCATAAACAATGAATGAACAACTGCAAAAGTATGAAGATATGGCCGTCAAACTGACAGATGTCACAGTGAGAATTAATCAGAAGCAGTACATGGTTACTTTATAGGAGCTGGAGAGGTTAGCAGCTCAGGCAGAACAACATAGCAAACAACGCACCAAACGTGTGAAAGACGGTGTTCTGGTCAGTTGAGACTAAAATCAAATGTTTTGGCCTGAATTAACAAAAATAATCCTGGGTATCATATTGAACACGCCTTATATCCTTATATTTCCTTAAAGAACTTCCTAATCTTTTTAGAATTTTAGTTAGTGTAAATGTGGAACCATCACACCAGATTCCAATAAAATACATCAAGGTTTACGTTTGCAAAATGATAAAACGTAAAAAAGGAGTAGAAAATATTTTTCAAGGTGTTGTATTAGCCATATAGCACATATACCATAATGCAACACCAAACTGCACATAATGTATACGTATTTTCAAGAGATAAGTCAAGCCCACGGACTAACGTGTCTCTGAGGGTTCAGACTGATCTCACAGGGACATTTATCTCCTCATCTCCTCCTTCTAATCCCTCTAGAAAGCTCTAAAAGTCGACCTCGGTGTCGCTAATTTCAGACACTTAATGAGATTTTTAATTGATGACCTTTTGAGAACAATTTCATACCACAGCTCATGAGAGCACAATGATGAAAGCCAGCGCATTTAACATCAACCTGGATGTATGCCAGGATACTTTAGAGTATTCTAATTTATAATTTTCTTGTTTGTCATAAAAAAGGTGACTATTTATTTGAGATATGCACTGACATTCTATTTTTCCTATATGAGGGTTTGTTTTGTTTCTATTCTACTAGAATAATCCAAAATCAGAAAAGTGAAAAGTAGCCCCACTGAAGAAAGCAGCTCCTTCATGGAAAAACAGATCCAATACAAACATCCAACAGAGTCGTGGTGCTGTGTTTCACATTGCATCAATAATCAAAAATCTAAGACTGTGTGATGAGCTGATGTAAAATCTTTGCCTAGACTTCTCTTACCGTGGTGAGATATCACAACCCTGCTGCATGAAGGCGCCGAGCGAAAACCAAAGAGAATTGAAGATGCCAAACTCGTTGGTCTGTTCTGGACTCTGCTGGTTGGCGTTCTGCTGCGTTGGCGTCTGGCTCGGCTGCACGCCGTTGGAGGCCGCCGCTTGCGTGGGAGTCTGAGGCTCGGCTCCCTCCTCGTAGTCTTCGGCGTGCCACTCGTAAGGGCTGAATCGACTGACGAGGAAGAGGACGACGCTGACGCCGATGTAGGCGAACACGATGCACATCCAGATCTCGTAAGCCAGTGGGTCCAGGAAGGAAAACACACCAGGCTTGGACTTTGTGGGTTTCTTGATCATGATAGAAATACCAAGAGACATGAAGGGCTTGGAGAAGTCTATCACCTCTTCACGGACTAGCGTGATAGTAAGTGGAGCGACAGCCAGATCTGCTTTCTGAGGGAAGAGCACAAACGTAGAATATCTTTAACAAAACAGCCATTTTTTCTATGCATGTCTAAGCGTACTAGTGCAACTGAAACACATACAACAATAAGGGAAGTAGCTGCAAAGTTACACACAGCTATAAATGTTACACCACATTGCTTACTTCTTTAAATGGCATGTATTATAATTATCAATAGAATAATACCTCCAGTATAATGACTTTCTACTTCGTCTCTCGTTTGTGGCCACTCTCCATGACAACTGGTATCACATGCAAAGTTCTCATGAGCACGGGGCGGTCTGCACCATTTTTGCACATGTTATCAATTGGGTGTGCAATCTTTGCAGACTAAGTGCAACATGCCGACTTACTGAGCGTAACTTTTTTTTCTTTTTGCTCAAACAATTTAGCACTCATTACGTGGAATCTTTGTTCATCAGTGTATAAAATGTGAATAGGTAAAACATTTTAAAGCTGCTTTACCTCCTGCCACACTACTACAACCCTGACATATAAAGTATCCAAGATGCAACAAGTTTCAGAGTACACATAAAAAAGACATGAGTCAGGAGAAAGATATTTTTTTACGAATCTGAATGCAGTCCGGTATTCTGAACTGATTTGTTCAGAAGTGGGGGATCTAGATTCCATCCATGCTGTCCACTATAGCTTATATGTAAGATATAGTGGACAGCTTACATTCCAAAGATATAAGCTGTCCAATATAGCAAATTAAATTTGTTTTCAGAGGCTTTGCCATAAAGTACAAAATAAATAATGTCCAATATATTCCACAGAAGCGGCTCACAGATTGCGCAGCTCTGGTTTCAAGGCCCATTACACTCATGGGCTTGTTTCCTCCTAGATAAGTTTAATGACCTGCTGTAGGTTGTCACAGTATGTTAGTGTGTCTCTAACCTACAGTAGAGATGCATTTTGGGGAACAATGTTCCCCAAAATGCTGTGACAAACAGGAAACTGCAAAAGATACCTGTAATCTTTACTACGGTTAAAGATATTTCGGTAACATGACTCTTTTGCTGTCATGGGGTATGCATTCACAGTTACAGAAAAACCGTCAGAGGTAAAACCTTCATTTACTCACGTCATAGACCAGTTCTCCAACCATGCCATTCCACTTCTGGGTTTCAGGATCTTTGGCTCCGTACTTGCCATCGGAAACAATCTTAAGCTTGTATTGGTAGCCCACATGCTTTGCTATCTCTGCAGCCAGCTCTACAATGTAGCCTTCGTACTTATCATTTCCTACGAGCTTTTCGTGTTTCTGCTTTAGCATCACATAGGGAGACTCCTGTTGGATAAAAAAAAAAAAGAAGCATTTATAGCAACATTGTATTGGATTAAAATTCCTTGTTTCTTGTTGGATTAATGAAGACCTAGCTTTATGGTTAATAAAATAAATAAAATAAGTTCAGTGCTGGAAATTGAAAAATCTGAAACATATGTTGTAAATGCATCCCAAGTTACCGTGTCATTTACTTGTATCATGTTCATAGTTTGTAGTTAAGTCTTTTGGAAAAAATGGATTCAAAGACTTTGAAAGATTGAGGTATAAAAGGAAAATAATTTCAAAATACAAGGTATCACTTTTTTACCTTTGTTCCCTAAATACTAGTTTCATTCTAACCCAAAAGCTATGATCATTGTGATTGCAGTGCAACAATGACAGTGCTGATAATGTGCAAGAAGGCAAAAAAAAAAATTTAAATAAAAATCTCAGCTGGATTGCGAATGCTGTTTGCAGAAGTATCTCTGTGAGAGTTCAGGCTTCGCTGTGTAACTCTGAAGCATGTAATGACTGCACCTTCAAGCCCTCTGTTCTGGGGAGCATGTTTCCTGTTATACCGGCATTTGTACATCTCACACTGATTGACTGTCAGATTACAGCTGACATGACACCTGGGGCCACACTTCACTTTCAGAAAAATTGCATTTCGTACAGAATTCTGGTCACCTCCGTCTTAACGCTCCACCAACAATCGGAAGGTAGCAATTCCCACAAGCTGGTGTTTGAGCCCGTTTTAAGCCAAGCTTTGCTGAGCATAGCAAATCCTGCCAACGGGGTTCATATGGCTGGAGAGATGTTTAGGGGATTCTTCATCATGCTGCAGCTACGCCTGCTCTGTTCCTCCTACGGCTAGGATCAAGGAAATCATTGCTTCACAACCTCAGTATCCCACTGGCAGACAAATGGCACACCAGGGAAATGCTGGAGAGAAAGGTCTGTTGTGCTTTTGCTGTCATGGGGTATGCATTCACAGTTACAGAAAAAGAAAGACACACACTAGAAACAGGCTGGGGCATACAGACAGTCCCTTGATGAGACATTGACTAAACACTTCAAGGGCTATCCACTGCCCCTCAGTCTTGTGAAATACAATACGTCTTTTCACGAATATAAACACAATGTCAATGTATGTAGAACAAAAAACCCCAAATGCCCAAACAATTTATGCGATCGGATTGAAGCAGACGGTGTTAGAAGTTAAAGCTTGTAAAAGCTAGCCAGTGTCCATGCCTTTCCTTTTCACCAATACAAAACAAGGCAGAGGTGACATACAGTATTTCTATTTTATGGACCCTTCCAGAAGTCAATTCCAGTTTATACACATGCTGTATTCTATGACAGAAGATTTTTAACAACGCAGAGACTGTAGACTCTGAGAACACCCTGTACCGGTAGTGGCATACATATTATCACAGCTTAACATATTTCCACCAGCTGTTGTCAGCTATACTTATGTCCCTGTGGAGAAAACTGTCCTAAGAATCTAAGTGACATGACAAGTCACTTACAGACAAGTCTTGGTTACAACACATGTAGAATACGCTTTTCTCAAATCTAACCCACAGCCCTTATCACCCAAATCTCTGATATATAGGACAGTAGACTTAATAGAATCTCGCCAAGGCATGTTATATAGGCTACCGGTGACAGCTGAGAAAAAGAGAGGAGAGAGAAAGAAAGGATAGACTGACATATTAAAGCGATAGAAATGGTTTGGCCTTATAGTCTCTTTAATCAAATGCAGTGCTCTACTTCTCGCCAGCTACACCTGTTATCCTAAAAGCAGCACTTGTACCTCCTAGCCTTCCCTTATTTATGCATCTTAAGACGGCAGACACGATTAAAAGATTAGGGAATAAATGAGATGCAACTCTGCAAGTCCTCAACTCTGCATGTCATGACACCAGACCTCTGCACTGCTGCTTAGTTTGGTCAATAAAGCGATCATTATTCTGAGCAGGCGTCTGTCAGACAGTGGGAGAACACGACATAGCTGGAGAAGGAGGGAGAAACAATCACAGAGGTCTGCCAAATTCATCGTGTGTAGTGAACTTTTAGGGAACTCCATCATAAAAAGAAAATGAAAAATGTTACCCCGACTGTCCCTGTGTCAATCTTTCTTCCCTGCTACTCCTTCAAAATCCCTTGAAATTCATATTTAGAGACTTACCAAAATAGTGGTGACTATATATGTCCTGTTCAACAGTCCGTGTGTGTCATTATTGACCCTTGAGAGGCTAGCTGTGCTCACATACTTCTCATCTTCATTCCAGTAGCCAACCTAGGAAAAGGAGAATGAATCAGAGGGGGACCTTCAGCTCCTCTACTTACCTCTGTAGACTTAAAGAGGAAATTAAATGATTCATGAAATCACTAGCAAGAATTTCATAAGGACCATTCGCTATATATATATATATATATATATATATATATATATACATAAATCATTGCATTCATACAGTTCTTGAAAAACCATTGTTGGGTGCCATTGTTTTTGTCTATACAAAAACTAAATGAAGAAAACGTTTGGATTCGTATGAAGTCCTGCACATGTTGATATGAGATTCCCACAGAAAGGGGATCATGACAGATTTGTAAAATGCCACCAACCTTTTATGCAACAACACTAACAGTAATTAATCAACTAAATATCATTTAGCATTTCAGGTTTTTTTTTTAAACTGACACAATTATCACGACAGTGGGAATTGAGAGAAGTGACACCCCAGGGAGCCAAATAGATCTCGATCTCACAACTTTTGCTTTAAATCATTCTGCAATAATTTCTTCTCAGAAGTGGGAGATCCAGTCTGAACTGCCAGTTCTTTTTTTGCAGTGAACAACAAATAATCTTTTCTTTAAACTTAGTTGATATTTCACAAGGAAATGAACTATTATCAGGCCATTGTGCTCTTTGTTCCAACTAAGAATTTTATTTTATTTTTTATTCTAGTTGGATAATGGAAATGTGCTCTTTGGGTTTTATTTATTTTTGTATGTTTTTTTTTTTTGTTTTAAATCAAATTCATCATTACTAGAAGTCAACCATCCATTTACTTTATTTACCCC
Source organism: Xiphophorus couchianus (assembly GCF_001444195.1). Lineage (NCBI taxonomy): Eukaryota > Metazoa > Chordata > Actinopteri > Cyprinodontiformes > Poeciliidae > Xiphophorus > Xiphophorus couchianus. The sequence continues at coordinate 22,491,050 of NC_040250.1, read as the reverse complement.
ATTAATCCTGTTAGGGTCGTGGAAAACCAATATAGCAAAACACTTATTAGCATTTAAAATTAGCCTGGAAGCAAAACAGTTCTTTATGTTTGTCAGACTCTACAAACATTGATGAAAGCCAAGAGTTTATGTAGCTAGTTGTTTACAGTAAATAACTAAATACATAAATAAATACAAAAAATAAATAAAACATGAGTTTTTCACCACCTCCCTCAGTAATTTGTTTTACCCATCTGTTTCTGTAAGGCACTGTTTTAAAAAATGCCAGCCAAATTTACACAACGAGAACTGGCACTGGGGTCCGTATATAAGTTTTGAAAAAGGAAAATGGTTCGAAATCATTAACCTGTTTCATCAAACCGTATCTACGGTCCTAATGAGATGCCATGGAAAGTATCAGAGTGACAGGAGTCTGACAGTAACTCCCCACACTGTAATGTCTGTTATTGGTTTTCACAATTGTTGTCTATGTGAGACTTTTTTTATGTTTATGTTTTCACAATGGAAAGCACTTTGAACTGCCGTGTTGCTGAAATGTACTATGCAAATAAACGTGATTGATTGATTCTATTCCGTAAAAACATGGGACAGATATGGCACGGAGACCTTTTTAAGGTAACATGGTTCTCAATATTTTAGATGATAAATTACCAAATTCATATATGCCTGATCAGGAGCCAACTGTGTGCTAGTCTAACTAATTAAAGAGCTATTATCATCTTGTTATACCTGTGCAACCTTAAAAATAAAAGGCGGAAAGCGATAACATTCATTGCAATACACAAATAAAAGCCACTCGTTTAAATTATTTTATCCTTGTCTCCTGACCCTTACTAAATACCTGTCTCATTTAGTAAAAAAAAAAAAAAGGCATGAAATGTCTGATTAAAATTGGTTGAATAGATGTTACAACAAGAGATTCACAAAAAAAATGCATACTAACACCGAGTGTGAATAAATCAGAGATTTTGAATAGCATGAATGTGGAATTTAAAATTGTGGAGCTTAGGACTGCTGTTTGCTTTACTGCTATTTAAGTTGTGGTTTTCCACTATCAGGATGCAAGAACTTCAAATAAACCTTTGACACACAGTATTCATACAGTCTCTTTTCATGCTAGATCTTTGTCACTGCTGTTAAAATCCAATTTTATCTGCATGCGTCGATTAACAATTTTCTCAGTTCATCCAAACCTAAAACATATTTCACTTTATATCAACTTCAATATAAGAAACAATTTCACCGGCACCTTCTACTAAATTGAACCAATACACACATTTCCTTTCATCTTGACTGGACTAAACTTAAAGCGGTAGGATATATTGCATTTTCAAATTTCAAGTTCATAAACTTCAGAGGAGCAGTAAAGGTGTGTGTTACACTTATTGCAGACGAAGATTTCTTTTCAGATGAGTCTTATTCCACTGATAAGGGTCTTTTTGCTGCCTGATTGACTCAGAGCAATCATGTAATTTGTACATGACAAATATGACCACAGGTCTTTCTTGAACTCATCGAAGTGTGCAGGAGAAAATGAGCCGTATTATTGAGATATTACCGTTGCAAGCTCAACTTCTCGGCTCCTCGGGCACGAATGAATGTCTGAGACTGGATGCCTCTGGCTTACCTTCTTGGGTCCAGATGGGGCCAGTTCCATGACACAGACAGTATAGTTGGTTCTGCGACCCTTCTCGTTGAACTGTATGTGACCAGTCAATCCGTCAATTTGAACCTGTAAAGATGTCACACGTTCACAGACGCTCATGCTGAGGCTGAAACACCCCTGGCAGGCGTGTGTATGCAGTCAACTTCGTGATGAATCAACCAGAAAACATTAGTAAAGTGTTTTAAAAACAGTTTGTAACGTTTCTATAGTACACATTTGTGGAAGTCCGCGCCGCCCATGTCCCCGTAGAGGTGAATGACAGACGGTGTGTGCATGTATGCATACAGTGCAGTGTGTTTGTCTTGGCTTGGTGATGGAGTTAATTGAGCGAACACGGCCTCGAGCTCCAGTCTGTCCGCAGGCAGATGGCGAGATTGACTCTGCACAGCCTCTGCAGACAGAGCCTTGGGCTGCACGCATGCGCTTAATACCATTTTTTTTAATGCCAAAGTGGGGATACTCCATCTTTTTTTTTCCTGTCTGCATATTTTCCAATATTGTACAGATAGTATAGTGAATATAACAGTAATTCTCTTCGCTTCTCAGTGTACGTGCCAAGTGTTTGTGCCTGGCCCCGGGAGATCAAGAAGCCTCACAGCCAGGCCACCATTACCATTCCCGTGGCCAAATATTACATTTCTAAACTCAATTGTTGATGTCATATCCCATGATGATCACAGCTGAGTAATATTGCCCGCAGGTTTTGTTTACTAGCCGTGATGTCACATTTGATACTGGGGATTTCTCCTAAGACTTAATGTGAACTTTACGCGACAGAATGAGACCTAATTTGTTCAGCCAGCCCCGGCTCAGGAGCTGTTAGCCAATGTGCCAGTCAAGGATTTCTTCACGCCTATGCAGAGTTGGGGTATTCGTGCCTCTGTGTGCGTCCGTTTCTTTTGTGCATATGTGGAGTGTTGTGTTTCTGCGCATGAGTGCAGACCTGCTGCAAGGCTCTCTGGATGTCTATGCCCTGTCCCCAAGGGGCTGGCGGGTTGGCGAGACACTCTCCAGCATTGCCGCGGCGAGAGATGTCTATCCTCTGTCTTCTCAGATACTGGAAGGCTGTGGACATGACTTTCACCCCGTCATATGTCAGCGCGCCCATGTACTGCAAATGGATAATCCAAACAGACGCAAGGTTTACGAAACGGTAAAAAGAGCCAAGACGGCAATTGAGAAGTGAACTATACCTCGACATGAATTCTGTGTATTCCTCACATATTAAAATCTCACCCTATTAATTTGTTATGCTCAAAAGGTCACTAAAGAGGGCTCCGTGTTTGATTTTCAATTGAAAATCTTTGTAGGTGGAAGCTATTTTAACTTGGCTGAACATCAATCACTAGCTGAATCTCAGATCTGAACCAGCAAATTTAGATCAAATCTAAACAAAGAAAAATGCAGATTCAAAGCCTTTTGTAACCTTTTTATGCTGCTCACAGTTAAACGTTATAGGACTGAGGGAAAAAGGGAGAAGCACTGAAAAATGCCCTAGCAATTATAAGTGGCTGACTTTTAACCTGATCAGCTGGTGAGCACCATCAGAAACTCCAAAAGTTAATGTTTTATTTCTCATCAATGAGCAAACTATGCTAACAAGAACTGGGTTGCTGTAGGCTTTCTACAGATAACAGGAAGGCTAAACAAAGAGTAGCTCTGTTGCCCTTGTGTACTTTCAATGTTAAAACTGAATCCAAAATGTTAAGTGTTGCTCTCATATATAATATTCAAGTTCTTCAATGGAAATCATAAGAGAATAAGACAATTTTTGCAATCAAAACCGTATAATAAACACTGATCAAAAATTGGTGAATCTCTTAACAATACCTTCTCTATAGCTAATTTTACTTGGTAACAAAATCATGCACTTTGTGCTACTATGTAATTTGTTAATTCTGAAAAAATACAGTACAAGAGTTTTAATTAAAAAAAAGTGTGTGTTACTTTGAGTCCAGTTTTGGGCATTTTGGAGTCTTTGTTGTCAAACTCCATCCACTGCTGGACGATGCGGCTCACGCTCGGCTCGGAGTTGTTAACAAGCTGAAATCCAGTGATGTTGGCACCGCCTTTCCTCAGGTCTGTCAGGTCAATGTCTAGGAAACCCTGTGACCGACAGCAACACAGGCTTAGAAGTGAAAAGACATTACCGGGGTAGTTCCCAAGACAGGAAATTTAGTGGGGGGGCTGTGAAACATGGAACAAGGAGTGGCTTATAGCTGACAATGCTAAGAAATTACAAGATGATGCTATTTATATCATTTACATGAGATTAGGCAAGGGCTAGTGCTGCACTTTTAAATACTTTTATGCATTTCGGTTTTGTAAACGTCGGGATATAAGCGGTTTTGCTTTAACTTCAGGTTGTTTCTCCAACATTAGCACAGCTGCTTCAAACTGGCAATTTTGAATTTGTATGCGCAGCACGACAGCAATTCGGTGCCTCTGGTTGGTTGTTTCTGACCGGCAGTGGTGCAATTTTGCAGATGGCAGTAGGACCACAGGAAAGGCAGAGGAGCTTAATTTTTTTTTCACAAATTATGTGCCTCATATTTGAGACACATATTCTCTAATATAAATAATAGAATAATTGAACATCACAGCAGCTATATTTGTTCTTTCTAGGGGTTAGTGTATATATGTCAATATTTTGCCCAAGACTTTGTCATATTGAACACACTCCACTGATTCTTTTTTGAAGGACAAAAGAAATAGACACAGACAATAAAAAAACCTCATTTCAAGCAGCTGTAGTCCAGAGGTAATCTGTGACGGTCTAAATCCTCATAGGTTACAGTTATAAATGAAAGGATCAAAATCTTACAGGATTCAGGGTGAAATAAAGCTCATGCTTCACGCAACCCAGAACAGAAAAGGAAGAGATTAGCAGGAAATGTATCTCCTACTCATGTTTTTTTTCCCCACTGGCTGGTATGTAGGTGTGTTTTTTTTTCTTTTCTTTTTTACAGGAGAGAGACAGAATAGAGGAGATGGAGCTTCAGTCGCTCAGCAGGTGGCCTGTCAGTGCGGAGAGAGGAAGAGGCAAGACGAATGGGAATGGATGGGAGATTCTCTGTGGTTTTTTAAAGTGGAGTTTTACCAGAGGAATTAAAAAAAAAGGCTCTTCCTCGCATTGTCACTTGCTCGTCAGGCATCTGTCTAATGGCACAAAGTGTTTAGTGATTTCTCCTTCTTCTTTGTTCTGACATAGTTTCATAAAACGTTGCTTCTCTCTTTGCTACACATCTGTCTCAAAATATTTGTTTTACATCTTCTGATCTTTAATATTCCTACAGTGATGAAAACAGCTTGCTGTTCAATAGAATAAACTCGAAATAGCTTCACAGTTTAATTGAAGTTCGTTTGTTCAATTTAGTTTAGCAAAAAAAAAGTCCTCACTTGATTTGATTTGGATAAAAGTGAAGCCACTTTTTAGATTTCACTTTTACAAGTTGATCAGTTTCCAGAATTTCCTGATCTCTGGCTTTCTTCTTCCCTTTGTCATAATTATGATGCAACAAAAAAACTAATTTCCTTCATCCACTGGTATATAAGCTGGACTAGCATCCATACTTACTCATAGTAAAGGAATAAGTGCAGAGCAGTAGCAAAAAGTGGCAACTTGGCATCATCAAGTCACCATAACAACCATTCAACGTTATCGGCACACCAGCTAAGCTAAAAAAGGTCACTGTGATTACGAGCAAATGATAACAAAAACTCTATTTTTGTTTACACAAAGTTCCCAACACCCCACCAAACTGATCTGCTTAGTAATTTAGAATTTCCTGCTTCCATGGAGCGCAAAGAAATATCTAGATACATTTTTACAAGAAGGGATAATACAAAGAATCAACAAATCTCCATAACTTTTTTATCAATAATTTTTGTATAAAGAATTATTTTTGAACAGTGGATTCCCCTCCACCCCCCCACTAAATTAATATGCTAAAAATAAATGAAAATCTGTTGGTATTACACAAAGCTATGACAATAGAAGAATCACTTATTTTAAGGCTCTTTATACATCTCTACCAGGGGTGCACAAAACCTGACAAATCTAAGCTAGTTATTTCCAAGGAGTTTGCATGGGTACAAAGTGGAAACTGCCTCCTGTTATCGTCGCTTTCTTTGAAACTGGTCAGGTGTCTGTGTCTGCATTTCTTGGGCTTTTTCTTCGCTCCATGAATGAATTAATGTCGAGAAGTGAGCTGAAGAGGTTACTATAGAAACTAGCCTTTGCTAATGGTGGACATGTAGGGGGGGGGTTGCTTCCAACACGTACTGTAACCCCATTTAAGCGATGAAAGAAATTCAAACCGTGTCCTCCTCGGATCCTCACGCACACATTCAGACCAGTAAATTAATTAGCAAAACTGAGAAAAGGTGCAAGGACAAAGACAAACTATTTTAATTCTTTAATTTCCTCTTTCTTTTTTTTTAAACAGGGCTTTTAACGGGCCCATTATTAACGACTGCAGACACTTTGCAGATCAGCCGCTCCTGCCGTCTGAGCCTCATCATTTGAAATTAAATCTGGCAAACTGGCCAGACAAGAGAGATTGAACCAATCTAAAACCCGAGCGGTGAGAAATTGTCAGGGCCAGTGGCTGCATATTAATGTTGTTACGGCCCATGCTTCTGCTGGTGTCAGCTTAGACTTCGCTTTGCGGCATTTACCGAGTGCCGCACTTGTCTACGTATTGTCGGCTCCGAGGGAAATGGTAGGAAAACAAAAGAGAGCGCTAATAGATAAAGCTCTCACAGACAGGCTCGCCTGACCCTTTTCTATCAAACTATGTCTGCACAGTTTTTTTGTTGTTTTTTTTCCCCTCAGACTGTCACAGATCACCCTCCTGCGCTTTAGTCTACTGCTGAACTGCTGTCATTTCCGCTGCTTTGACAGAGAAAGAATAGCTGGAGTGGAAAATGGAATAAGAAGATGTAAAACCAGATAGTTCCACCCTAATTTATCGGGTGCGCGCAAGTCTATTAAACCGGCGATAAAGTGCTGAAAGTCAGGAACACAGTTAAAGGCTCAATTTATTGGCAATCCAAATTCAATGAAAGTATGAAGTAGGTGGAAAAGTGTGTGGGATTCTTTTTTGCAATGAAAAAAGCTGTTCTGTCACTGCAATTTCTTACCAGGTTGGCGAGGATGTAGTGGAAGCTCTTTGCGTTCTTTCCTTGTTCTACAATCTGCAAGATAGAAGGAGGGGGAGAAAAAAAATTAGACTTTTGTCACAAACAAAAACAAGTTTACAAAAATAATACCAACATTAATATGTCTTTGAAAAAATGGGAAAACTACAATTATTTTGATAGTTTAAGGAATAGTTTAAGGAAACACTTAAAATATGTCGCTTCCTTGTGTGACTTCATGGGAAAATCTAAAATAACCAGGAAAGAAATTAGGAAGAGAATTGTGGACCTGCCTGAAGAAGTCAAGTCAATAATTAAATATATGCAAACATAATTCAATGTGCATATATATTACATCTCCCCCCTCCACAAATTCTTGAAATTGCATGCAGCAATACTGTTTGCTGTTGTTTTTTTTGCACATCCTGTCTCTTTTGGACTTTCAGTTTTAGTTCAAGAACATAAGTAATTTACCAAAGCATTCACAAATGGTAGGAGTATTTTCTTTGAATAAATTCTGCCGGAATTAGAATCAATGAGCCGGAGGTTATAAAAAAAACAAAAGAAATCAGATTTTCACCAAGAAAGGGTCAATGTGTGCATTTCTAGTTTACAACATTCTCTTTTCTGGGGATCTAGATTAGCTCCCCTGACCCCCTATATTTCTTTAAGCTTTAGTTTCAGTCTTCAGTTCTCTTCAATGGGAGAGTGTTTAAGGAGCACTCATGAATACTTAAAATTTGCATCACCTGGCCTTTGCTGACAATGCGTGTGGACAAGCCATAACGAGTTAATTAGCATCCAAAGCACTGGTATGAATTGCATGGTGCTTCAGTTCTCTGTGTGAGTATTAAATAAATCTTGACCCAGCATCAACAGCTAGCAGCGAACTCTGAGAATAATTCATGAATGAAATGGCTTGATTGCATGTAGCTACACATTAATGGCATTAGCACAAGCGTGCAAATGTCCAAGTGCCAAAATTAAAAGAGTGGGTTTGTGTGCAAATGTCGTCAATATGTGTCATATCAGAGAAGAACTAATAGTATAATAATTATTTGAAGCATGTAAAAAGAATAAGCTTTTGACTTTTGTGTGTATGTGTGGGTTGTGCGTGTACAATGATACTGCAGGTCATGACAGAAGGTGGCATTTGTTATTAATGGTGACACCAGCGCGTAGGCCAGCCCTCTGGCCAGGCCTCAAGCAAGGAAAACTTGAGATTTGTAGGAGAGTCGCAGCCCAGCGCAGACAATAATGCACATGCCATAATACCGCCACAGTGGACTGTCAAATGGAAAGATTTTGGCATCAGTTTCCTTTTAATATTGCATGCAAATTTGAAGAGTCACGCAGAGTTCATTTGCAACAAAATAAGTTTTTCTTTTTTTTTGACGTCTCCCCATAATAGAATACATACAAAAATCTATTTCCTATCACAGAAATATTCTTCCAGGTGGCCTAAAAAAAAAAATAAATAAATAAAAATGACATTCTTCCTCTGTATGTCGACCCTCAGGATAGTTTCCGTGACTTTATCGTTATATCTTTTGTGTACTGTGTGAGATGAACTCAGGAGTCAGTTTAAAGGGCAAAGCATGGAGAGGCGTCTCCACACGTCCTTGTGTGGGCGTGTGTGGGTGGGGGTGTGTGTGTCGCTGCCTTTGTCATTGTCTGGATGCACAGGGACAACAGTACAGAGGCAGCAAGTGCATGTCAGTGATTGATGGCAGTAGTCTGAATGGGGAACTTCTCCGGTTCAGCTCCTGTAAACTGGTGAAACCTGATGCAATAACCTTAACTTTAGACACTGGGGCATCAATAACAGTTTTGCACAGCAGCCTCAGTCGACAGAATGAAACTATGAATGTTTTTATTTTTCCCTTCTTTTTTTTATAAACAATATAAAAGAAAGAACTGAACTCAAAAATGAATAATATCAATGACGAAAAATAAATTATACCTTGTCGAATAAAGGTCAGTCAGAAAAAGGCAATAATGAACCACTTCAACTTTAAGGGGCTTTTGAAATAATGGGTTATTGACTTCAGAGCTATGCTGACAAAATGCAGGTCAGATCGAGAAGAAAGGGGTTTAGCTAATTTGCAGTGGATCGGCTGCTTGATTTTTAATCTGAGAATCCGGTACAGACTGACTGAACAGCAAAGTCAGCCGAAAAGACCGCATCTGCCACACAGCATGTCAACATACAGTATGTACGAGCAAATGATTCAGTCTCACAGCACAATATAAATAAGGTCTTATCTGTAATAATAAAGATGGAAAACATAGGTGTTTAAACATAAATAGATACCGAAATAAGTTATTAATCACTTATTATAAAGAGAAGCTTTAAGACAGTCTTATTATTTACAAGACCTTCCATGTTCAGGTTACATTCTAAATCAAATTGGAGTTTTTATATAGTAAGAATAATTTGTTATCATGAACACGCAGACGTACACAATATATATAGTCCTGGAAAATGTTTAGTATTATATCAATATACTACGATATACATCACTATTTTGAGCTTTTCGTGACCAGATGATACGCATTCATCATTTTTATGGATGCTTTCTTTTATGCATCCAGATATGAGGCATTGTCTAGGGAGGCTCTTTTGCTTTGTGCAAGCAAAAATATTAGCAATTCTTTGGTGAATTAGGGCGAAAGTTTGCAAATCTGCAGGATACTTCATCAGCAGCAATTTAGGAAAGAAAACTTTTGATGAATGACTTGTCTAATAAAGATATCGCTGATATTAGTGTACAGAGCTTGCAAGACAAATTATAGTTCAGCACATCAGACATTAAAGTACTGCTCACATCATGAGTTGATAATACCAAATGTAATTCAGCTGTAATCAAATACTGTATGGACTACATCACTCTGGAGCATTTATCATACTAAACATTTTTGTTACTACGGGTCACCAGCATGGCTTGAAACATCCAGTTGAAAAACAGCCCCATTATGCAGCCATAAAGCCATAATGAACAACATTGGATTTAAAAAGGGAAGAGATGTTGATGTACAGTAGGTTTCTTTATCCAGGTAGAAAGCGCCATGAACTCTGAAAGTAACACATCGGTTGCCTGCTTTTTGTAGCCATTAAAGCTGGGCTCAACACAAAAACAGATTAATGTGTTTCGATGCTGGTGCATCAAGTACGAAGGATTGGAAATGCAACAATTTTACACTCAGCGATTGCTCGTCTGACTTGAGAAAGGAATAAATAAATAAATAAACAAATAAATAAATGGGTCTTCCTAGAGAGGTTTTAAATTTGGTTTTTAAAGGACTACCTACATAAACTCCAATCATCACCTGGAAAAATTTGCACATTGAAAGGTCCGCCTAGTGAAATTGTTGTTGATAAGCTGCGATTGAACATTCTGTGTTTGGCGGACAGTCGACAGTGATGCCAAGCTCTGTTTTCTTTGAGCGGTCTTGGGGTGAGTGGGTGACGATCCAATCATGGGAAATGAAATGCCAGCTAAAAATGCAATCACGTTGTTTTAAATCGCTCCTACTCTTAATGTTCCAGAAGAAAAGAAAGACACCTGAGCAAAGCAACGGCCAACTCCTACCATCCATTCACAGCCCGTTGGTTCTCATTTTGTAGTGCTTTGCAAAATGTCCATAGCGCTTGAGCTTTTGAACATTTTCTTACATTGCAACTATTTTCTTCACTGTCATTTATTGGGATTTTATATGGTTAATTACGGGAAAAGATAAGAATGCACAGTTTTCCTAATTTTTTTTTTAGCAAATATAAATCTGATAATGTGTTGCGCGTTTCTATCCTTTGCTCTTAAATTCTTGAATAAATTTCAGTCCAGCCAACTGAATTTAGGAGTCCAGATTCTAAGTGTGTGTTATTAAATCTCAGTGCAAAAATAGATTTTCTCTAGAGGCTTCAGAGGGTTATTAGAAAGCAGTAGCGAACAAACAGCACCTTGAGAGCAGTTTAACAACGCAACCAGCAGTTGTTCACTAAAAAATCTGGCCTTTATAGAAGAAAAGTGAAAAAGGAAGTTGAAAGCAAGTAATAAGAGTTCCTTCTAGTAGTTTGACACAGGTCAAGTAGAAGTCACAACAATTATGCAAAAGAAGGTGTGCTCTTTCATATGGCCAAAAACAAACTTTTGGGTCTGAATCTAGAAACCTAACACTACACATCACTTTAAATCACAGGTCCCGAACTCCAGTCCTTGGCAACTACAGCCCTGAGACTTTTGAAAGTACCAGATGGCTGAATTAGCGATTCATCATTTCATAAAATAGCACTCAAGGGAACACCACTCAAACAAAACCACGCCTCCTGTGAAACATGGCAGAGGGGTAGATAATGGGCTAACCATAAGGCAGTGCAACAAGAAACCCAGTTGGATGACTGTAAAAAATTTGAGATTGGGTTGGCGTTTCACCTTACAGTAGAACAAAAAGCCTAAATATACAGGACACATTACAATTTTACAGTTTAGACCAGAGGGCTGCACAGTGGCGCAGTTGGTAGCACTGTTACCTTGCAGCAAGAAGGCAAGAAGTCCTGGGTTCAATTCCCAGCCCGGGTTCTTTCTGCATGGAGTGTGCATGTTCTCCCTGTGCATGCGTGGGTTCTCTCTGGGTTCTCCGGCTTAACTGGTCTCTCTAAATTCTCCCTAGGTGTGAGTGTGTGTGTGCATGGTTGTTTATCTCTGTGTTGCCCTGCGACAGACTGGCGACCTGTCCAGGGTGAACCCTGCTTCTTGCCCAGAGTGTTAGATGGAGATAGACACCATCACCCCTCCCGACCCCACTAGGGGCAAGGGTGTACAGAAAATGGATGGATGGATGGACAGTTTAGATCAGATGCGTGAAAGTATTAAAAAGGCCCAGGAAACATTTGAAAGCTAATTTTCAAAGATTCTCAAATCTCCATCCAATCTTTCTAGGTATGGAAAATATAACAGAAACATTTGACGTACTTTCAGACACGTGACGTCTGAAATGGCAACGATGGAACTATTCAAGTTCTACCGTTGCCATGTAACGGTTTCCATAGCAAACATTACCCCTCGGCACCTAGCTCACTGGACTCTCTCCCCCGTCCATGTGGAAGATTTGATTGTAAAGGAAAATCAACTGTGGCTCAATGACTAATGACAAGATAAATATATATAAATAAAAAAATAATAGACACTTAGCATAAAGTCAGTCTGGATGATAGATTTGACCACATCTCCACCAAAACGGATAACTGATGAACTGAGAGAGAGAAAAAAGAAGAGCTTTATTATCTCTGCCTCCCTCAAAAGGAGACGCATTTGTCTGCAGTGGCTGTAATTAATTTGCTTAGCTATGTGAAGCAGCTTTTATTCTGATGTCTGTGCTGCTGCTTTGTCAAGCCTGAACAACACTGGGTTTATTTAAAACAGTCATTGGATTATGCTGCCTTTTTTTATTCAAATCTAAAGAGTACAGCACTTCAAGTTAAAAATCTACATGCATCAATAGGCTGCTGTTCTAATCCCTGCTCTCTATTGTGTCGGGTCTCAGCTTGACCTTATCTGTGCTGTATTTCCGTGTCATTTGCTGTAATATGGTGCTTTTAATCTCAGTGTTGCACTGGAGTGTTCTTGACTGTGTCAGGGTTCATTTGGAAAGTCATTCTAAGATAATTCTATAAAAATGGATGATTGAACAAAAATTCAGGGTCTGATTATACTTTATTTAATTTATCCTAAAGCATCGTGTTGCGGTGAGTGTTTTTTTTGGGGTTTTTTTTCTAAAGAAACTTGTCCTTTATTTAAAAAGCTGCTCTTTCAGTCACAGAATATCGCTGTTGTTGTATGCTACCACACTATCGAATGTTGTCAGTGTGTTAGTGTGTGTTTAACAGGTAACTATGGTTTGCCATTGTGGATTTTTTTGCCAGTCTAAAGTACTTTCTTTTACAAAATAAGTGCAGTGTTTTTGGAACCAAACTTGTTGAACATGTCATGTCTGATGTTGAATTATGAGGAAAAACAACAGCAAAATATGTTTCTTTTCTCATGGTGTTGAAGGTAGGTTTATAGTCTGATGTACTGGTAATTATACAATATTTTAGCAGTGGAAATTTTAAAACATATAATGCAAAAGAAGATGGACAGCAAACTCAGACTCTAGATTTGCAAATCTGGCAGCATCATTCTCCAAATGAACTACATTTAGGAGGTTGATAAATGGACACTACACTTTAAGTTCTCATTCGTAAAACCTTTTGAAAACAATATGCTAGTTTTCTAAATTTCACAATCATTGCACGACTTTGACGTACTCCCTACTAAAACACAGACGCTGAATGACTTTACCTCTTTGAGAATGCCAGTGAGTCTCTCGGTCTCACAATCAATGATAATATTCCCCTCCTTCCACTTGTCCAGGTCCTTGAACACTTTCATGAAGGAGTCCCCCGTCATGCTCTCCACGTTGACCGAGGTCACCAGCCAGTTCTTCTCCGCCGCTGTGTCCAAAACCTTCTGCAGCACCGAAAGCCCTGCGCAGAGACAAAGTAAAAGATGCGTCAGCCGCCGCTGCACAAACAACATTCAGATGCATTCATCAAGGGGATTCCTGCAACGCACGATGAACGACTGGCTGCCGTTTGTGTCCAGAAAGCGAGTCGTGAACGTCTACCTCTCTCGCGCCATAACTTGAAACCCGATTACGCTTGCGTTCTGCGGAAGCAAATTAGAGCGCCTTGCGAACCGAGCAGAAGCTGTGCAGAGACCCATACTTCTACTTATAAGCTTATCCATCAGAATCTCCCCTGTAGCTTTAGTGATAAAGTGTAATGAGCGGGACAGTCCATTAAGCACTCTGACACTTACAGGTGTGCTTCTCGGGCTTGTGCGCCGCCGGCCTAAGTAATCACCGCTTTCACGCTAACAAATAATCGGCCCGGGCTTCATCGGGGTCTATGCGTGCGCACACACCCCGCCAGACTTGCTTTCTTTAAGCACCAATTACAGGTGGCGATACTCAATTACGCTGTCGCCGATGTGCCGCCGAGACACTTGAACATCACAGAGAAGCAGAGCAGCCAATGAGCTGAGGGCTTATGGTAAGACAGGAAATAAAAGGCGATTAGGGAACACATTGATCTTGAGCTCTGATTTACAGTCTGACTCACTGTTGTACTTCTGTGCTGCTGCTGGCAAAGGACCGATCAGATTCCTCTCAAGCTGGCAGTCGCAGTCGTTCCACAGAGTAAATAAAGTAATTTCGCCCACACTGAACTGGCTGCTGTAATCTAAATGAATTGTAGCAATTAGAAAATTGTGAGATGCAAACCAGCATTTGATGAGGTTGGTTTTTTTATTGTTTATTATGTTTTATTTTATTTTTTATTTTTGCTATACTCACGACATCTTTAGAATGTCTGGCGGTTCAGTATCTGGTTTATCATCAACAACAACAACAAAAAAAACAACGCACACTTCATCAAAATAACAATAATAAACGTGGCTGGCAAACATGAAAGATGGCTGCTTGGTCTTATTAAAATGCACAGCAGCTGCTCTCCAGGAATTTCCTGCTGCCTATTTGACACCAGGTCATTAACCAAAAAAAAAAAGACAAATGGCGTTCCAGAGTCATATATGACTGCAACACCTTAATAAATGAGAAAGCAAGAAAAATGGGAGGATGTCGAGAATAAATTAGATACAGGAGCTAGAGAGACATTCCCGCAAAGCAACGTGGAGATGTACCTCATCTTTGATGGTGATGGGTTTTTTTATTTATTTATTTTTTTTTTATCCTCTGTTGCTAATGAGTGAATAATTGCCACCCTTGCTGGTGACAGATTTAACAGTAGCTCTGTAACTGATGACAGGCATGGGAACACGGGAGATAATTAATCACTGTTGTGAAAAAGATCAGTGGGTCAGCTATCGCTCAATGGAGTCAATTTCAGGTGTCTTTAAAGCTTTCGGCAAAACGCACAGCACCAGGCAGCACAAACACTCTCAAATGTCACAGAGTGGAATTATTCATTCTCTTTTCTTGTATTGTTTTTTTTTAAATTTTCTTCCAATACCGTTATTTATTTCCCAAAACCGTAATGTGCTTAGGGTTATTAGTTTTGTAGATTATTGTGTATACTATGCTACAACTTTTGAGAACTCCATTTGAAAGCATTCAAGATGTTCTAAAATTAGTAACTGGATTATTCTCTGTACTAATTTGCGTATTAGGAATCCAACGACAGATGTACAGCAAGCATTCCAAAAAACAAGTCCTTCACCACAAATGAAATGGAGAACATGTATCTTGTACAAAAGCCAAAGACATGATGGAAACTCTTAAAATATCTTTATTTAACAATTTATTTCACCAGCTCAAAATTACTATGAGAATTTGATGTAATTAGAAACTATTTCAGGATTTGCTGCCACAGCAGATACTTGGACAAATAAACCAGCATCAGCTTGTCATACCACCAATGTTGCAATAAAAAAGGGCAAAACTAACTAGTAGGTCTTTGGATCGCTTCCCATGTATTTAGATTTTTAGTCTGGATCCTTCTTAAACAAATTGGAATTCACCCGTTTCCCAGGGTAAATCGCGCTTTCATCAGGTCATCAGTGCGGCTGGATTATCACCATTACAGTATCCGTTTCTTTATTCCATCTATTCTTTATTCCTCCCCTGCTTCTCTTTTCCTTTCGAATTGTTATATTTGCATCAAACAGCATCTTCTGCTTCTGAACGTGCCTAATGCATCCGTATAAATCAGAGCCCGCCTGACAGGGAGCCTCTCAGGAGATGCAGAGGCAAAAAATGGTCTTCCAAAGGCATCCTGGAAGAGAATAATATCATAATGGAATCTGGCTGTGATAAGCACCTTTTTAGCCAGAGGCGGTACATGGAGACCTGGGCATCTGGCAATTGAGAGAAGAGAAAAATAACAGCTCTGGAGCCCATTTCCTCAATATTGCTCACGATAGGGTAAATGGGTTATCAAATTTTTTTTTTTCTTTTCTTGGCCTTTGAAACTAAAAAAAAAGAAAAAAAAAAAAAAGAGAGATGAGCCACTCATTCATCAAACAACATGGATGTCTCCAAAAAAATAAAAAGAGGAAAATGAAAGACAAGACACGTGATATGTTGGATATGTTGTTTTTTCACTCGCTTCTGCTATTTAGGATCTTTGTTCAATAAATAATGACGTAGTGTAATGGCAGAAGTGTTTTGTACATTTTAAGTTAGTTCAAGGTCGTGCTAAGGACAGCAGAAAATACAAAAAAAAAAGTACTTTTGTTTTACCCAGGCTGTAGGTAAAAAACAAACCAGCTTAGTGTGAGTATTTTTGATGGAAACCGATAAATCCTTCTGTTCTACAGTGCTTGCAGTTCAACTCATATGGAGCTTAGAGAAATTCAAACCCTCCTCCACTTATTGACAAACAGTCGTCTGACTTAATTTTATTTTCAGTAGCAAACATCTCATGTATTTGGTGCTTGGCTACCAGACACTCAGTCTTTTTATTTAAACAAATGTTAAAAAAATCAAATGTTAACCTTTTAAGACTGTTAGCATGACAGCTAAAATAAACAGCTTATTGAGATGTCTACAATTCTTAGAATAATTTCTTTTCTCATAAAAAAGAATCAATCTAAACCATTAAGTTTGTACCCAAGACGATCAAATCTTTAAAGGCTCAGACATTCACAATTTCAAAAATAATAAAAAAAGAGTATTTCCACAAGATATTACACCTACCTTTTTTTTTTAAAGATATAAATCATGCATAAATATTTAAAGTTAACATATGGAACCATAAGGAAAATGCATAAACAAACAAGACAAATTGAAGTAAATTGGGTTTTTCTTCAGGGCTTAAAATAACTCGGTAGGAATGGCGACTGCAGCGGTAGTATCCAGGCAACTGAGGACCACTGATATGGATTTCACCTGCTTCATCCCACAACTCAGATACACAGAGGTGACCCTGGACAATCACACACACACACACACACACACACACACCCGCACACCCCCCACATGCCTGCACGCACACACACAATCTGACATTTCTTGAATAGATAATAAAGTAGGCTGAGGAAAATAACAAAAAATAAAAAAATCAGGAACAGTCAAAGCCAGACATCAGTCTAAACAGAGGTAGACGTCTGTGCAATCACTGGCTTTTAATAACTTTCTTATTTTTACTCCAACAGGTCAAACATACGAGTGGACGAGTCCTGTACGCTCTACACTTATGCATCAGCTAAAAGCACATATGGATATGTACTTTATGTAAAGTGGGTGTTATTTTTTGTTGCAAAAAGCAGCAGGAACCAACCATGGTCATGCTCTGAAACCCGCAACACCTGGCACAGATGGCAAGGCATAAGGTAAAGCTTTTTGGCTACACAGAAGAAGGCTGACAGGTGCTCGGCCTAATTTCTGTCTGCCTTTGCAGGAGTTTTATTAAAATGGTTGAACTGAATGTTAATGCCATTTTTACTCTAAGAGGAAGCATGGAGGCACAAGTTGCAGTTAGTGACAGATCGATAAAAAGACTAATATTTTGTTCTGTTACCTACTTTATATGCAAGTCAGTGCAGGTTGGTGGGTTTTTTTTTTAAGTCTGTCTGTGAAAAGATTACTTCTGTCACCCTGGTGATGTGAATCACAGTCTTCTCAAATATTTTAGAGAAAAATGTACACACCCACACACACACACACACACCCACCCACACACACACACACACACACACCAAATGTTAAAACTAGCTACACAATCACCTTCTCTGGTAATGACCAAATCTTATCTACGCAGTGTGAAAACAACCTACCTGAGTCAGAGCTGTACATGTAGACGAACTTGTTCCACCCATAGTGCTCGATGACTCCCACCAGAGCGTCCTGGAGTTCAGGCCTCAACTGGATGACAAACTGGTTAGCGGTCTCAATGGGGAAGGATGGCGTGACGAAGCAGACATGCAGCGCGCCGCAGAACGACATGAGCATGTTTACAGTCTTCCTGTCATAGAGGCCAATGATGGCGTACACACCTTTGGAGAACTGGGAGCAAACTGGAAAGGACAAAACAGAAAGTAAGAAAATTAGATAAAGTGTTTTTCTTTTAAAGAAATCAATGGTAAATAAGGCACTCTTGGCTGGACAACAAGCTATTCCATAGGCTGTGGGAACAGTGTGACTCCTACAGTCATAAAAATGTTTTCTCAAATTATTTTCTTTTACGCACCGTAAATAAATAAAAAAAACACTGACTGCAAATAATCAATCGGAATGGCTGCATGTACGCTTTTAGCTTCACTGCTGTGTGATTTCATTGTGGTTATTCTCCGACAACCTGATTTAAAGTGGAAACTGCTGCAATATTATAATTGCAGGAAAGTCCTTCTCTTTCTTTTCAGCCGGAGAAGACTTCTGTTTACCCAGAAAGTGCCAGCAAGAGACATTTTCCATCTAATTTCTAAGTGTTTCAATGTAAATAGAGGATTCTAAATATCAGCAAACCAAGGATTAAGGATTAGATGTCTAAAGAAAGATGGAGTGAGGTGACAAAGAATATCTCTAAATGGTGTTGGTAATTGTTTTTTTTAATTATTTTTTATTTTGATGATACAGAAATAGAAAGCCAAGTGACACAAAGAAACCTAAACTATTCATTTCTGAAATCTTGTTATGTTAAAATCCTTTTTATTATTAAGGGTCATGTTCATGAAACATTAAATAAATTCCATCCGCATTAACGAACACTGACACAAAAAAATGTATTCATTTATCATTCAGATGAAACAATCCTGAGGGACTTTGCAAATTTTATTACCCTGCTCAGATTTGTTGCCCTGCTTTGACGTCACTTTTTTTTTTTACACTGAAAGAGTCTAGAAGTATATTTTTTAAACAATGCACATCTTATTTATAAGTGTGTGTTTTTTTATATTAACTGAATATGTCAATAAAAAAACAATTAGCTAATTTGTATTCATGCATGCTGTGAAACCTGAAATAATATCTAGATTTATTATTGTAGAATAAATATTTCACATTGGTAAATAGAATGGATGTTTGTTCCTTCAAAAACGTTTCTCCAAATACACAACCAGCTGGGGATAAGTAATGTTTTACCTCTACACTTTTAATTTAAGTTATCTTTCATGTGAAATAACGTCAAGGTAAAATGTGCAATGCATTTGGGGAAATGTTTTATTTATTTTTATTTTTTGCAAAAACAGTCCTATGACACAGAGTGTAACGTGAAAACTTTCTTTGGTAAAATGTTGGTGACCCTGTGATTAAATTTCCAGGCTGTGATGATTTAACTACAGGTCTAAACCACATTTCTGATTAAATGTTACAGAGTTCAGATAAAATACCAAAACTAACAATTAGCCAATCAGTTGTAGACATGTGCAGATTTTCTTCCCCGCATTTATTTAAAGCAATCTGCAGATCAAAACAGTACATGTGTGGGGAAATCCATAACACAGAGGCCTAATTGAATTAAACTGAGCTGAAGAGTCAAATCCAATCAGGAATACAGAACAAAAAAATAATAATTTGTGGATAAAAAGCAGGAACAAAAGAGAGACAAAAGAGATTGTCATCTTTCTCGAGGCGTTTTGAAGTCTTCCAATTAAAATCATGTTTATGCACCACTGGTGTGGCTCTTGGCTTCAGTGGAGGAGGTGAGGAACAGAGAGGTTAATCAATGCATCCCCAGGGCTCCATTGACATTTTCCTAACTGCAGGAGGTGGTTTTCATCTCTCATTCGCTTTTCTCCCTCCGTCTCACATTTCTTCTCCTTTCTTTCTCCAAATCACTCTCTGTATGCCACGTAGTGCTTTCTCCGCACCCCGGTACATCTTAAAATGCCAAATTGATGTTAATAGCTTTCTTTTCTTGTAAGGTATATTCTCTCGGTGGAACATAATCTCTTTACACTCGTGTGGTCTGGCCTGGACTATTTTCTGCTGAGGTGATGGGTGGGCCTCACTTATCTCAGTATTTACCAAACAGATTGAAATTCCTGCCTGGACCCGCGCAAAGGCCAGCCTGCTGCTCGGAGCTGAAGCAGCGACAGAGGAAGAGAGAGAGAGAAAGGATGGCCAAGACCCAAAACGCCTAATCTGTCACAGACCTGCCCCCTCCAGGCAGGCACGTGTGTGTGACGGAGATACAGGGAGAGAGAGAAAGAAAAAAATAATCAGCGTTATCACATAAAAATACATGCCCACACACACAAACACATATGCAGCCCGAAGTGCTCCAAAAGCCTGGTGAGTCACCCTACTTAAAGCAGCCCTGAAATAGACATTTTGCGCCTCGCCACACTGACTCAGTAACAGAACTATCTTCCCTTCATGGTCTGCACATGCTCTCACTCGTAAATTGATGCTTTTTGATCCGTTGCCTTCCACAAGCGTGCGTTACAATTTTCCAGGGCCGATTTCAGAGGTGTCCTTCGCGTTCTGCCTGGATGAAAGGTAATGAGAGCTTGTTTGACTTTTTGTGCAGTGTCCCATTACTCTGCCCAGGAGCGGAGTTAACATGTTTCACTGAGCATAAGTCATTTCTCATTTCTCATACCTGCAAAATAAAAAAAATTATTTAGCCATGTGGCAAAGGCCCCTTTCTCTGAGCTGGCAGGCCAAACATGTGTTTGTCTGCTCCGCATAAGAAAGACACAGGCCATTAGCGAGACCCAGCAGCCAAAGCTAACCTAGCAGGATATATCAGCAACATAGTGGGTGTGTGTGTGTGTGTGAGCAGCTTGTTAGTTGCTACTCCACGTGTGCAGCGACATTTGAGTCGGGCCTGAAACAACTCAAGTGATCTCGAAGACCCCGGCAACACCTGTCCGCCCTGGCATCCCTGATCACCTTACCACGGTTACAGCTGCCACGGCGTCAGGACCGAGGCTGCCCGGGCAACGCTCAGTTTCTCTGGCAGGGATTACAGTGGCTCCGAAGCTTTTGGAAGATGGGCTGGGAATTGCGACTGTTTGGACATTTTGTCATAATTAGTCTTCCCCTCCCTGAAGGAATTAGCAAATTTGCAGAAAAATACCCCCAAAACCCTCGCTCGGCTTTGAAAAATCCGCAGATATTTTTAGGGAAATAACGGAAGATCTCCAGTTCAGTTCCGCTGCACCAAATTTGCATTTAGATTCCAAACAAGTAAGCGATAATACCCATTAAACATCCATCACAGCTATTATGGTGGGTAGATATAAACCAGAGGCAAAGTTATGGTGGCTCAAATTTAAAAGCTTTTTATGCTCCTTTTTATTGCTTCGTTTTTACAAATGTCCCCTGGCTTTAGCTGTTTATATGCAGTGTTAAGCTACTCTGTTGAGAAGAAAAGCTTAGGCTCTTTTACTCATTCGGGCAAGAGGAACCGACACTAATGAACAATCAGACAATCCGACAGAGAAGCGCAGTCTTACGAGCAGCCCTTTCATCCGATAAGTCACTGCTTAGTTGTGCAATTTTCTCAGCTCCATTTTTACCAAATTCAGGGATAAAGTTGTGACCGTTTACCAAGACATTGTTGCCAACAGATCAGGTTGGAATCAAGGTTGAATCCCTAGATTCATCTGGTAGAGACATGCCCCAAAAGCATTTCAGATGTAATTATTGTAGACCAAAATGATTTTACAAACTCAACACGATTGTTGATCATGAAGATCTTTAAGAAGTAAAGATTAGGATCTTTACTTCTTAAAACAGTGTTAAAAACATTTCATATCAGCGAGTTTAAAGGTTTAAATGCTTTTGTAAAGTATTGTAAGGGTTTACTTTCCAAACTAAGCGACTGTAGAATTCCTACATGTGTGAAAATGTCATACTGGTCAAGGAAGTTTCCACTTCCACAAAATCCACATTCTGTCTGCTTTCATTAATATGTAACCACAAAAAAGACCAAATGAACAAAATCAAACTAAACTCCCCAATTTCCCTGCAGTCAACAAATCAAAAGAACTCTTTTTTCTTTTTTTTTTTGTATAAACACCTACATTGAGAGTGAGGACGACAGCTCTCTGGGATCTGTGCTTTCACTTTCTAAACTTTTTCTCTGTGAACAAACAAGTTAATTTACATTTGTTGTGGACAAAGTGTTTTGGGCTGCAGGACATAAAAAAAATAAATAAAATAAAATAGCAACTAAGATCCCAAAGGGAGTGATACTCGCACAAAAGGAGGAGCTGTCAGAAACAACTCATGCAACTCAAGTCTTCCCTGTTCTGTTTCCTGTGCCCGGCAGCTGTTCCTCTGCTTGGCATGAGCCAAATATCAAATGACAGACGTGTCTGTGCCGGCTGCACAAAGAGGGCATGTTTGTGACAGTTTCTCCTGCATCCAAATTTCTGGATGATGGGATAGCTCGCAAATGGAAGCTGTTGAGCAATGCTGAACCCCTCATATTTACTTATAAATATTTAACCGCAGAATTTAAGTTTGACGTGACAAGTAAACAAACATTACATCAAACAGCATTTTAATTCTTGATGGATGAATAGAAAATATGTCCGACAGATGCCTGAGAGTTACATTTAAAAAAAAAAAAGTCTTTGTCCAAGGACCCCTTATGTCACAGCTATTTCATATTTATTTGAATGCACTTTAATATTTACCAAATATCTTGGCAAACAGATGATGAAGTCTGTTTCAAGGTGTCCTTGAATAAGGTACCTTCCTTCCAGCTACTCCGCTGGAGCTGCTTGATAACCTGTGCATTAGGCTGCCACATCACACGTGTTTTCATTACAGAAAATCAGCTTGCTTAAAATCTAAAAAAAGAAAAAAAATACAACACACATATCTGAATGTTTTTAACATGCTATTTTTTCATGTTTAATAGAATAAATATGGACACTTTTGTGTAAGAACTTAACGACAAGAAGTATCTGAAAGACATAAATGGAGCTGAAACATCTTTTTTTTTTAACTTATACTTTTTTTTAAAGTCAATCAGAGAGTAGGAGTTTAAAATGTTGAATCTATTACTTCCTGCTCCATTTAGTCATTCTTCGTGACAGGAAAGCCAAGACAGCATGTTATTTAACCAAAGCAGATGTGTGTCCATCTTGACATATCGGGCAGTGGCTACAAGACAATATACGTAGCTTGTTGCCAAAATGTGACCGTCTCTACAATCAAAGGAGTAACTATGAAGTTTAAAAAACTTTGGATTCCAACAAGCAGGAGGATGAAATAGAAAGCAGGGATCATATCAAACATTTGTTAAGAGACTATCTCGGCGCCAACTGGTTGTTTGACATGACTACCAGGAAATATAAAATAATTCCTGGTATGCACAAATGCAACCCTGTGAAAATGTGCACAATTTAACTGTCTACTTGATCAAATACTGAGGTTTTTTTAATCTATAAAAAACTACTCTACCTACTCTAGGTAGGTCTGATGGGAAATGTGGGATGAATACGGAGAAAAGCATATGTAGAAAATCTTGTCACACCGCTCTACATCATGGACTCTTTGAAATAATAGCATATTTTACGTAAACATATGGTGGGCTCTGCCAGAGAAGTAAAACCCGTTGGTGATTTTGTCTTTCAAAAGAATAATGATCCGAAATATGTGGGCAAACAGAGAGAGAAAGTAGCTCAGGCATAACATCAACCTTCTTGGCCGGATTTATACTACATAAAACTTGATCCAGTGAGCTACAGAGAACAGCACAAAGGAGAAAATCCCCTCCAGGGAAACTAGAGAGGAAAAGTCTTTCTCTTGGTTTATGTTCCCTGTGGTACCGATGGGATTTCACTTCAGCAGGATGTTTGTCCTAAGGGAGCTTAGTGATTTGTGCTTCAAAGGTCAATCATCCTGAAAAAACCTGTTTTGGGGGTAAAGTCTCCAACCCAGGTCTTGTAAAGTGACACTAATTTATCCCACCTATCTATTGTATTAAATCTTTTTTTTCTGAATGTTTGTAACCAACAATGCCATATCCCTCAGCAGCTGCAAAGTGTGAAGCCAAATGTGCTTTTTATCTACAGATATCTGAACAAACTAATGGGGAGAAAAGCAAAAATAATTCATTTATGATAACTGTTTCTGTCCTTGCATTTTGTTAATCATTTAGTTAAACTACTGGTAGTACATAGACATCCTTAGATAATATGTTATCTTGAAGGCAGCATATCCATTCATCCATTTTCTGTAATAGCTTCATCCTGTTCAGCATTACAGGAGGGCTGGAGTCTATCCCAGTAACCAACAAGCAAGTAGCGGGATTCACCACGAACAGGTCGCACCGTCGGTTGCAAGGCTGAAGGCAGCATATGTTGCTCTAAAAATCTCAATATGGTGTTTAGTATGAATGCAGCCATTATAATAGTGTTTGTTGATTTTGCCAACGGCCCATAAAGGAGCCTATACTAATAAAACCCTAGGTTTTTAGTTTTGCTTGGTGTTGTTGTTCTTTTTAGGTTTTGTTTAATGGAAAGCAACATTTATTTCTTTAAAGATGTCTGAAATTCAGATTCATCCGACACAAACCAATGTTTCTATTTTGTCATGGTTAAAGTTGCTGTATGTAAATCTTACAAAAATGTTTTTTTTTTTTTTTACATATTTGTTAAAAGTGCCGCCATGACAGTATGAGACAGATAATCTGCGAAAAGATTGTGACTCTCCACTTCCTCCCAAGTGCTACTATTAGTGTCTGAAACAACCAAGTCAAAACGATCAATCCAAGCCAAGCCAGGAGAGTATTAGTGCCGTCAGTCAATCTTGTGTAAGCGCTGCTAAACATGCTAATGGCAGAGAAACAACTTAATGTAAAACTGTTTATCCACCATTATTGGTGGCCATGCTAACTAGCCTGAGCATTCACGGCAGCCTCCTTCGTGGTGAACCAGCTGTAGCGTAGCAGAGAGAAAGGAAGAGAGTGTAAGTGGCGTGTACACGAGAATGATTGACAGTGCTAAGACCCTCCTCCTGACTTTGATTGTTTTTTCTGATGACGTTGTGCAGATCACAGCAAACTGGTGCAAAGCAAAGAGTTCAATTTTTACACACACTTTATATGTTTCATATTATACTGTCACGACGTAGTGACAGTTTTAATAAATACTTTTAAAAAGCATATTTTTTTATATAAGGTACATACCGCAGCTTTAAACGTCTGTACCATTAGAAATGAAAAAAGGAAAAGTGTTTCACAGGGTTTATAATACAATAATAAAACAATCACAGTGCAGCATATTAGAATATGGCTGGGTATAAGGCAGGATCAAAACTTACAGTGCAGGTACAGAAACCTCCACACTGACATTAAAAGAAACAAGTACCAAAGTTACAATACTGCCTTGCTTTCCCACAGGAATATGTTGGTTGAGATGTGCTTTTATCTGGCTGTATTTGAGCCTCAGTGGTCTCAAACTGATTAGATTATTTTGCAGACAGAAGCATTGATTCTGTGGTGTAACTAGCCATGACTTTATTTTTTGTGTTTATGTTTTGAACATATATCACTAGTAACAAGATCCACAACCTTTTCACATGTTCTGCCACAGTGTCATCTCCAAAACAAATGCCTTGTCAGAAGAAAAGCTCTACATTGTGGACGCAAAATGAAGTTTGTTAAATACGGAACGCGATGTATATTACTTATTTTGAGTTATCATTACATTGTTAGTATTTTTGTCAATGCTCAGTCTTAAGTGAAAAGAAAAATCGCCCGGACGCGGGTCACCGGGGCCCCACTCTGGAGCCAGGCCTGGAGGGGGGGCACGATGGCGAGCGTCTGGTGGCCGGGCTTTTACCCATGGAGCCCGGCCGGGCTCAGCCCGAAGAGGAAACATGGGCCCCCCCTCCCATGGGCCCACCACCCGTGGGAGGGGCCAAAGGGGTCGGGTGCACTGTGTGATGGGTGGCGGCCAAGGGAGGGGACCCTGGCGGTCCGATCCTCGGTTGCAGAAACTGGCTCTTGGGACGTGGAATGTCACCTCTCTGGTGGGGAAGGAGCCGGAGCTAGTGCGTGAGGTCGAGAGGTTCCGGCTAGAAATAGTCGGTCTCACCTCGACGCATGGCTCTGGTTCTGGAACCAGTCTCCTTGAGAGGGGCTGGACATACTTCCACTCTGGAGTTGCCCAGGGAGAGAGACGTCGGGCAGGAGTGGGCATACTTGTTGCTCCCCATCTCGGCGCCTGTACGTTGGGGTTTACCCCGGTGAACGAGAGGGTAGCATCCCTCCGCCTACGGGTGAGGGGACGGGTTCTGACTGTCGTTTGTGCTTACGGGCCGAACGACAGTTCAGATTACCCACCCTTTTTGGAGTCCTTAGAGGGGGTACTGGAGAGTGCTCCTCCTGGGGACTCCCTTGTTCTGCTGGGGGACTTCAACGCTCACGTGGGCAACGACAGTGAGACCTGGAGGGGCGTGGTTGGGAGGAACGGCCCACCCGACTTGAACTCGAGCGGTGTTCTGTTGCTGGACTTCTGTGCTCGCCATGGATTGTCCATAACGAACACCATGTTCAAGCATAAGGGTGTCCATATGTGCACTTGGCACCAGGACACCCTAGGCCGCAGTTTGATGATCGACTTTGTCATCGTTTCATCGGATCTACAGCCGTATGTCTTGGACACTCGGGTGAAGAGAGGTGCGGAGCTGTCCACTGACCACTACCTGGTGGTGAGTTGGCTCCGGTGGTGGGGGCGAAAGCCGGTCAGACCTGGCAGGCCCAAACGTGTTGTGAGGGTCTGCTGGGAACGTCTGGCGGAATCCCCTGTGAGACGGAGCTTTAACTCCCATCTCCGGCAAAACTTCGAACACGTCCCGGGGGAGGTGGGGGACATGGAGTCTGAGTGGACCGTGTTCCGTGCCTCCATTGTCGAGGAGGCCGATCGGAGCTGTGGCCGCAAGGTTGTCGGTGCCTGTCGCGGCGGCAACCCTCGAACCCGTTGGTGGACACCTTCGGTGAGGGATGCCGTCAGGCTGAAGAAGGAGTCCTATCGAGCCTTTTTGGCCTGTGGGACTCCGGAAGCAGCTGATGGGTACCGGCGGGCGAAGCGGCGTGCGGCTCGGGCGGTTGCTGAGGCAAAAACTCGGGTGTGGGAGGAGTTTGGAGAGGCCATGGAGAAAGACTTCCGCACGGCTTCGAGGCGATTCTGGTCCACCATCCGGCGTCTCAGGGGGGGGAAGCGGTGCAGCACCAACACTGTTTATAGTGGGGATGGTGTGCTGCTGACCTCTACTCGGGACGTTGTGGGCCGGTGGGCAGAGTACTTCGAAGACCTCCTCAATCCCACCAACATGCCTTCCACTGAGGAAGCGGAGCCTGGGGACTCTGGGTTGGGCTCTCCAATCTCTGGGGGCGAGGTCGCCGAGGTGGTTAAAAAGCTCCTCGGTGGCAGGGCCCCGGGGGTGGATGAGATCCGCCCGGAGTTCCTTAAGGCTCTGGATGTTGTAGGGTTGTGTTGGTTGACGCGACTCTGCAATATCGCATGGACATCGGGGGCAGTTCCCCTGGATTGGCAGACTGGGGTGGTGGTCCCCCTGTTCAAAAAGGGGGACCGGAGGGTGTGCTCCAATTATAGAGGGGTCACACTCTTAAGCCTCCCTGGCAAGGTCTATTCAGGGGTCCTGGAGAGGAGGGTCCGTCGGATAGTCGAACCTCGGATTCAGGAAGAGCAGTGTGGTTTTCGTCCTGGTCGTGGAACACTGGACCAGCTCTACACCCTCAGCAGGGTCCTGGAGGGTGCATGGGAGTTCGCCCAACCAGTCTACATGTGTTTTGTGGACTTGGAGAAGGCGTTCGACCGCGTCCCTCGGGGAGCCCTGTGGGGGGTTCTCCGGGAGTATGGGGCACCGGGCCCTTTGATACGGGCTGTCAGGTCCCTGTATGACCGGTGTCAGAGTCTGGTCCGCATTGCCGGCAGTAAGTCGGGCTCGTTTCCGGTGAGAGTTGGACTCCGCCAGGGCTGCCCTTTGTCACCGATTCTGTTCATCACTTTCATGGACAGAATTTCTAGGCGCAGCCAAGGTGTTGAGGGGATCCGATTTGGTGGCCTTAGGATCTCATCTCTGCTTTTCGCAGACGATGTGGTCCTTTTGGCTTCATCAGATCGTGATCTGCAGCTCTCGCTGGATCGGTTCGCAGCCGAGTGTGAAGCGGCCGGGATGGGGATCAGTGCCTCCAAATCCGAGGCCATGGTCTTGAACCGGAAAAGGGTAGAGTGCCTTCTCCGGGTCAGGGGGGGTGTCCTGCCCCAAGTGGAGGAGTTTAAGTATCTCGGGATCTTGTTCACGAATGGGGGAAGAAGGGAGCGGGAGATCGACAGGCGGATTGGCGCAGCATCTGCTGTCAAGCGGGCGCTGTACCGGTCCGTCGTGGTGAAGAGAGAGCTGAGCCAAAAAGCGAAGCTCTCGATTTATCGGTCGATCTACGTTCCCACCCTCATCTATGGTCATGAGCTTTGGGTCATGACCGAAAGAACGAGATCGCGGATACAAGCGGCCGAAATAGGTTTTCTCCGTAGGGTGGCTGGGCTCTCCCTTAGAGATAGGGTGAGAAGCTCAGTCATCCGGGAGGGACTCAGAGTAGAGCCGCTGCTCCTTCACATCGAGAGGAGCCAGTTGAGGTGGCTTGGGCATCTGGTCAGGATGCCTCCTGGACGCCTCCCTGGTGAGGTGTTCTGGGCACGTCCCACCGGGAGGAGGCCCCGGGGAAGACCCAGGACACGCTGGAGGGACTATGTCTCTCGGCTGGCCTGGGAACGCCTCGGGATTCCCCCGGAGGAGCTGGAAGAAGTGGCTGGGGAGAGGGAAGTCTGGGCCTCCCTTCTGAAGCTGCTACCCCCGCGACCCGACCTCGGATAAGCGGAAGAAGATGGATGGATGGATGGACTATATCTGTGTAGAGTGTTATTAGCTCTTTTTTTAAAATGACAAAATCACAAAGTCTAAACACAATTTAATTAAATGCGACTTTATATTCCTTTTATGGCTGGTTAGTGGAGTAAATATCCCCTACCGACAGTTACTTGGCCATTTTTTTTTTTTTTTAATGGTGGTGGGAGCAGAGCCATTACTGTCACATCAGGCAGTAATGTACACCATCTCCAAAGGGTGAAAGGTCACTCAATCAACCGCAGAGCACATTGATAGGAGATAAACACAAGTGACAACAGACACTGCAAGACGGTACTACTGTCCTCCACTCAGCCACCCATGGCTAATAACTGCCAGATAATGCATGTAATAAAAAACAGAGAGCATGTTGCGGTCCCACGGGTCCCATCTATCTTCTGCAGAGCTAATCAGCAATGGAAATGAAAGGCACAGCAAAAAAAGTCAATAACTGGTTCATTACGTACACATATGTAGAAGAAAGCAGAGCTACGTCTTGAGGGTATAGACGTAGGGTATAGATGCACATACCTCAACAGACACACACGCACACACACCCCGTGCTTGTAAAGAATCCCCCAGGTGATGGGTGGGGGTGGCCCAGTCCGTGGGACCGCCAACACAGCATGAGTCATGCATCGCAATCAATCTCCTTCTGTGCAGAGAACAGGGAACTGGGGGACGGAAATGCAACTCCGACCAGGATCCGCACGACAGTCTGCAGACACGACTGAATGGGAGGGTTTCACTTTATGAGCAGCTTTCTCTGGGATCTCCGGCAAAAGATTTCGAAATTTGTTCTCAGAAAAGGGAGAAGAAGAAGAAAAAAAAGATTCATGCCAACTAGCACCTCCAGGGATAATGTGTCAATGTAGCAGAAAGAGATTATTTCATCCATGCAGACTCCATCGAGTGAGTCCAGGTAGTGAGCCGGGAGACTTTTTGAAGATTTTGAGGAGGGGTGGGGAGACTAGGTTTTGCCTCACTGCTTTCCCATCTTTCTAATGTACCCACATGCCCCTTAGACTGCTGCGCTCCAGCGAAGGGTGCTTGCTGTTCCCTGGCAGAGACAGCTAGAGTAAGATATACTGCCTGTGCAAGAAAAATAAAACAGGATTTGTGCCACTGTTTGTGGTGTTTTGTGAAAAAAAAGAGAAATGTATGAGAAGAAGAGAAAGAGTGAGATTTGAAAAGAACATTTCGAAACTAGAGAAAGAAATCACAGAAAAAGGCCAGGATTTGAGACCATCTGAGCAACCAACCGGGCCTTTGACTCTTACTTAAAAGTGATTTCGATGAAAAGAGGATAATGGAAGGTTAATAAGCATGAGACAAAATGAAAGTGAGCCATCGCACATGTAGGTGACGGCAAACAGAATGTGGATAAAATGGGGTATTAGTGCCTGTGAGAGAAGATGATGGAGAGAACGCTGTGAACAAAGAGAACAGATGCCAGCCTAGCAGTGGGAAACATAGGAACCACACCGTGAAATCTAGATCTCTTCCATTTCCTCTAAGTAATAAAACAATGGCACCGCGTCGCCTCATTTAACGGCTAATCGAGGGTGTGAGAACACTCCCCTCAGCTCCATACATCTCTCTCTTTCTCCCTCTCCCTTCTTGTGTTTCAGTCTCTAACCCTGTCATCGTCTCTCCTCCTTGACGTTTCTCGCCACGTTTCCCAATCTGCGGGGCCCGGCCGCCTGCTGCATAAATGCTTACCTGGGCAGCGGGTCAGAAGCGCAGCCCAGACCAGCTCCTGTCAGGGGGTATGGAAACTCCAATTATCTGCTTAACAATCATCCCTTTGCAATTATCTCCCCATCTGCGCATCAGTGTCGACAGGTGCGAGGGGACGGTCCCGCTCGCACACGTTCATTTGTCTGACAGAGGAACCGATGGAGGTGGATATGTGGAGCCAAACACACAACCTACATGCTAATTCCTTTGGAGCCTCTGTCTAAATTAACAACGGTCTTCACCAATTTCCAGCCGAGCTACTGGGAAATTAAAGCGTTCACTTCGGACCTGAGCAGAATTCCTGATCACTACAAAACCCTAAAAGCAATTTCAGACATCTTTTCTTTTTGTGAAAACATAAGTGAAGCTTATGAATAGGGGAAAATTGCTGCAGCAAATGATTTGTGATGACAATCAGCTAATCCAAAAAGTTCTCTGAATGAAGGACAGAAATTAGCGTAAAAGGGTTCCTAATCCACAATGTGGCCCAAAAATGTTATCTTGTTCGATAAACAGTTGAAACAAAATGAAGCAAGAAACAAGTTATTGTAGCTACAGTGTCTTGTTAAAATGCACATTTTGTCGTGTTGAATATGTAAAAATAAAAAAAAAAGCAGTTTATTGCGACTGTATGTGGTAGTGCATAGCTCCGAATTAAAAGAAAAAGGACACACTGTACATATGAGGCTCACACAGGAATCAAACCCTGTAACCACTAATTAATTAAAATCCAGAACAAAGAAGTAATTTAAGTAGAGGAACATGCCAGGTTAAAGTTGTGGAGTAATTTAAACCATGGTTAGCTTCAAAACAACTCCCAAACTTTGAACATCTGACAGAACAATGTGCAGTCCATCATCCAAAAATGAAAATAATAAAGAACAAGCCTAAACCTACCAAGATATTGTCCCTAAACTGGGAATGGTGAGTATTAATCACAGAAGCTGGCAAGAGGCTGATGCTGGGCTACAGTGATCCAAGACTCAACTGGAAGAACCTGTCACCAGGATATTGTCATGAAGTGCGGGTGTGAGGTGGTGAGGCAGAGGCAGCGGACCCAGGTACGATGAATACGGTGATTTTAATGAAGAAAACCAGTCAAAACAACGAACAGCAGGCACATGGAAACACTGACGACAAAGAAGCTAACATTGACGACGAACTGACTAGACATAGACAAGGACCCGACGACGAACAAAGAACACAGGTGGAGTTAAATACACGGGAGGGTAATGACAGAAACGAGACACACCTGGGAACAATCAAGGGGAGGACAGGACAACGAAGAGACTTAAGGACACAGAAAACTCTAAATAAACACAGAAAAACACAGATCATGACAGATATACTAGCAGACATCAAATATGTCCTCCGTGGAAGATTGGCAGTCAAAAAGATATTGTTAAAAGAAATCAAAAAGAAGTCATGTTTAAAGCTAGTCACATAGGAGGAAATTCAAATTGCTTGGAACCTTTGCTCCCACAGATGCTCTCCTGACTGAGCTAATGCAGATTTGCAAACCGGCAGAATTTCTTAATTTGCAAAGGATATAAAGACATACCGCCTAAGACTGG
Source organism: Xiphophorus couchianus (assembly GCF_001444195.1). Lineage (NCBI taxonomy): Eukaryota > Metazoa > Chordata > Actinopteri > Cyprinodontiformes > Poeciliidae > Xiphophorus > Xiphophorus couchianus. Next base: position 22,459,037 of record NC_040250.1, on the reverse strand, counting down.
CAACTGTAATGGCTGAGAAATGTGACTCTAAAATTGACTGACGAAGATGAATGGAATTAATCACCACATTTATCAGGTTTTTTCTAGTGAAAACAAATGGGAAAACCAATTATATTCTTACCTTCTACTTCCTTGTAATGCACTATTACAATAATCCCATAAACATACATTGACTATTGGTAGTTATGTGACAAAATGTGAAAAGAAGTTGAAAGGATATCAATTTTTGCAATGCACAGTATCTCTGAGAGATGAGTACAAACACTGAATTAATTCCTCCTGCATTGGGGTTCATTTTCTATTTTTTTTAAAGACAGAAACACACAGGCAATATTTAAGGAATAAATTAACAAGTACATTCGAGGCAACATCTAGGTAATATCTAAGGGTGCTACAATAACACAGCCTCAATGCCATGACGAGGAGAGATGTGACACAAAGCTCCATTAGAGTCTGCGTTCCTCTGTGGATGGTGACTGGCAGTTCTCATTTACATAACTTCCTGTTTTTCTTTCCAGAAAAATGAGACGGGTATGAAATAGTGACTCAAATATTGCCAACTCTTATTGCATTGTTAACCTGCCATCGCAATCAAGTCACGTCAAAGTGCTGCTCGGCTTTTCTGGCATACTCATTTTAGATCATCAGTATTTTCCATTAAATTCCCATAAATCAAAACAAAGAAATATTAAGAGAAAAACCCTGGGAAATCAAAAATCTAATCTTAAATTTTTTTGTCTCTCACACAGTCTACGCGCAAGAAATCTGTGCCGTTTTGCTCCTTAATGGTTTTGTGAACTGCTATGTGTTGTGACTGAATATGCGCTGTCACACTGAACAGCAGTGAGGTACAGTTTGTCTCCAGGAAGCATGTTGGTGCAAAAAGCAGCAAGATTTGAAACAAGCTTCTTCTTTGATTAGAACAACAACAAAAAAAACCCTCAAAGAGGCTTGGTTGGGGATACAGCAGCGTTTCTTTGTGGGAAGGAGTGTGTCGCCTGGTGCAGAGACATTTCACACGACAATTCCAGTGATAACTTTCTTCGCTGCAGTGGTTCGAAGCACTTCAACATCACCTTTCATTATCAGCTCTGCTAGCTTGGAACCTCAGCTGCGGCAGCTCCTGTAAAATACCCGCAATGACAATGGCAAAAATGTGCAAATTGAGTCGAGCTGAGCCGAACCTTGTAGTAAAAACAGGGCAAATGGTGTCACAGGTGCTTAAGATACTGTTGTTAAAGTTAATGTGCCACATGCACAGTCAATAAAGAAACACAGTAGATTCCAGTACTGAATTACAATTGTCAAGATTGATGCTGTTTTGTGTAAATAGTTTGTCATAACCCTAAACTCAACTGCCTACACAGAAAACAATGTGTGGCTGGAAGGCTTGATTGAGTTGTAAATGTGCAATTTGGACAAGAAAAGTTGTCCAATGCCACCTTTTCTTTTTTTTTTTTTAAAAGTGCCTGTTTTTCAAACTGGGAAGCCATTGAAAGTAAGGAAACACAACAGGCACAAAGGTACCAAGCCTCATCTTTCTTTTTAGAAGCGGGGTGGACAGCTTTTAGGTGTTGATAAAGACAAAGATCAACATACAGAGAATTTCAACAATCTACACAAGTAACGTAGACTGAATTAACTACATTAGTGTTAATTAAATCACTTCAGTTTAACAAGACTTTACCATACAAGACAGCAAAATCAAGCAATGTTTTTTTTCAGGCCAGGTAAATTCATGCTTCTACCCGTTTGTGAATTTCTAAGACAATTCAGCAAGACCTGACTGGCTTGTCTTCCTTGGGTGTAATAAGAATTGGGTAAATCTATGCAACAGTTCAGTAGGGCCATTTCAAATAGTAATTTCAATGTTGAACATGTGAGCTGAGTTGTTAACAATACTGTTTTACTGATTCTGTTCTCTTTTATATCATTACAAGGTCCGTGCAAATCCGTAAGCATCAGCATCTCAGTTATATAAACCTATAGTAGATGTGGGTATCGAGTGGCTATTTGATATGCAAGTGTTATATCTGGCTCTACAAGGTAATCGAAATATTTTAATCCAGCCAAAAACAAAGTAAAAGGCAGAACAAACCAGTGAGACAACCCCAGAATGTGCTGACCTCTCTCCCATCAGAGTAGGCACAAGCTTACACACATGCATGCATCACTTGGGTGGTAAATTCAGGTTTCTCACATGTTTCCAGTGAAATAACCTCTAAAATAGCAATGTTGAGTACTATCAAGGGCACACAGTTTACTGCCCTTGCTAGTCCCCCTTGTAGTTAATCCATCTATTCATCCACTGCACCTTACTCTTTCAACGTCAAGGGTGGTGAGGTGAGGGGTCTATCAGTAGGCATGAGGGAGGGTACACCCTTACTATGTTACATCTTTTTTACAGGGTATGCTCCATTTCCATATATTCATACAACCTTCAATCCAGGTCACCCTTGACTTATGCTGATCTGAGATCAAATCGTGGAAATAATAGGTATTGTAAGTATGGCAGACAGCCCTTTCCCAGCGGTACTCCCTACCCTAACACATTCTGGTCAGCTCCAAGTCATTACAGCCATTTTCTTTCTCACACCTGCAGTTCACTGGATGGTTTCTATCTTTTTGGTCAGTTCTGAGAGGAAGTCCAAATCATCGCTCAGACTTGCCATTTGTGTTGACAGTCAGTTGTATCCTCGTACAGAAATGCGTGTTTAGAAACATTGCATAGGCTTGCGATTTGGCACAAACGAAAGTGGATTGGCTTCACACGACAATATCCAAAAGGACCGGTTACAGCTATCTCTGTTACGTGCAAAAATGGTTTTGTTTTCCTTCTGAGCTTAAAGTAAGTGTTGAGGGTCTAGTATCAAAGTAAGCCAGTCATTCAGTACCACGAGCATCTGCGCGAGCGTGCCGATGACAACAACAGCTTCATGCTGTCACCATCAGTGTAGTTGCACAATGTCACACTGTTTTATATGCTCGTAGGTTCTGCTGCTCATTAAAGTACACAGAAGCTCCCAAGATGTACTGGGTGACAAAAGAGAGACTCTGCTTCTGTCTTTGCGGCAAGAAAACATGACAGCTGCCATCGTCAGACGCAGCGAACTCCCCACCCTCCACCACCCACCCGGCCCGCAGCAACAGTCCCGGTCCTCGTCTTCGAACACGTTGTTGTTCTAATTGCCGGCCCCGCGTGTCTCGGCTTAGACCTCCACGTCTCAGCTGCCGTTACCTCCAGAGACAACAGATTTGTTTTAAATACTCGTATGAATACAGAGGAGTCGCGCGGGGGCTCAGAGAGACAACAAGGAGAACAAATCCAAACGGGAGTGGACACAGGCATCAGTAATGTGGGTGTGGGTGTGTGTGTGTGTGTATTTTTGTGTACGAAAACGAGATGTGTGATTAAGACAACAGATTCCCTGAAGCTTCAAGCGATGGTTGGCCTCTGGGGTTGCTTTTATGGGAGTGCTTCTTAGAAAAATGGAAAGAAGAAAAAACATCTCTCTCCTTTCCCACCTGGCTCATGTGCGCATCTCCTCTGCCGTTATTTTTCAAAGTAATACACACACACACACACACACGCACACGCACAGAAGACACAGAAACAATCTCCATCTCTCTGCCGCTACACACTCTATCACTGTGCAGCATGGGGAGCCGTTTTGGCTGATCTACATTGATTGCTGAGGGCCATTCCCTTTTCCTGGCTCCGTGTGGGAGGAGAAAAAAAAAAATCCAAGCTTTCTCATTCATCAAACCAACACCTGCCAGAGTCTAGCCCAAGAGAACTTCCTTTTTTTTCTGTCACGTTCTTTTCCCACTTTCTCTTTCCATCTACGACATTTTCTTTGTTATCTCCTTAACAAATAACAGTTGTGTCCCAAACAGCCAGGAGGGAGCGGTGATCTCCTATTTGTCAGCTGTTTCTTACACACAGAAACTCCTTTGAACATGTGTGCTTTGTAGAAACCAGTCGCCTCAACTTCAACTTGCTGGCAATGCAGCAAAATACAACACCGCAGAGATGCACTGACACCAGCCATGGGACCAAACATGGCAGCTTAGCCTCCAACCCTCCCCAGCCTCTTCGCTTAACGCTTTCCACCGTTAGCTGAGAATCTTCCTTCTGGGGATGTTGTTTTCCCCATGGTGGTGAAACAAAGTGAAGGGGGAAAAAATGGCTGCATAGACAGAAGCCGCTAAAAATAAATAATAATAGTAAAAAAAACCAAACCAAGAAAACAACAAAAATAAACTCAGGAGAACGAATTTTCTTCTCATATCCGACAGAAAGCTGTGCCTTATCATTGAAACGTTACGGTGTTTAACAGAGTCAGTTCGATTCTCTGTTTTCTAGATGGTTTTTATTACATATTTATGCTTATAAGTCCACGGAGTGATAGCTTTGGATGTGCTGCACTGAATAATACATTAAATGCATCTGCTCAAGCTCTGTCTCTTGTTAGCTATTGTGTGCGCGCACGCCAGTGTGCATCCGCAAAGTTCACAAAAAGGAGTCGCAGTAGCGTGCAAAAAGATCTCTGTTTGGGAGTGAAGACTGCTGATGAGGAAACCCTGTGTACACCCACACGTGTCAGAGGATTGCTCTTTCTCTAGAGTATGATTTTTATTTTTTCTGTTGCTTATCTATCACACGGAATTCAAACATCATTTCTTAGGCTCTCCTACTGGCGACATAATAAGAAAATGTAAGCTTGTGATCTTAACTCACAAGCGTTTGAAATGGCTCTACAATCCGATACTTTTTGGGTCAGGATTAAGAATTTCAGACATTTCAACAAGTAAAGATAGAAACAAATACATAACAGAAAGTTCGTTCAGTCCAGCAATTAAGTTAAAAATGTGAAACTCAGATAGACTCATTGATTCACACAAAGTGACATAATTAAACTTCTTTCTGTCAAGTTGAATGATCACCGAAAAATGAAAACTAAACTCTGATTTTTGGTAAATTTGAATATCACATTAGACGAATGCAACAATATTTTTTTAATAAAGAAATGTCAGCTTATTCAAAAGTGTCGCTAAATAATGTACAATGCACCCTTTTGCATGCATTACTCCATCGCCGCAGCGTGGAGCTCTGTTGAAAAGTGAAGCAAGTCGAGGATTCTTTAATAGTGGCTTTCAGTTCATCTGCATTGTTGGCTCTGGTGTGCCTTGTCTTCCTCCTGAAAATACTCTCTTTGAGCTAAAGCTCATTCCAGTTTGCTGACCAATCGAGCACAGAGGTACTACGGTCATTAACGCCGGTATTGCTACTACTATTGGCAGTGTGGGCAGTTGCGAAGTCCTGCAGGTGCTGGTGTTGATGTGGTCAAACATCAACATTTATACCTCTGTATTTTTCCAATCTTCCTCTTGACATCGGTCCAATCCTCTCTCTGGCTGTACAGCTTGTTTATAATTGCTCAACTTAACTAAAACAGGGGCCTTGTTTTACTGTTAGCCTTCCACTGCTCTTATGAAAGCCAGTGTAAAATAACATTTTTACGCTGCAGGTAAGATGACTGCTACTAGTTATCTCACAGAACCTCACTTCGAAACTACTAGGACCATCCACTTATTTGGTTAGGATCCAATTCAAAATAAAGGACAATTATTGCCTGTTTTCTGGATCTGTCATACAGTATTGGGTCTATTTCTGTTTCGACCAGGCATTGAAATTTATCTCCTTCAGTTGTAACAAAGAGAAAGCTCACCATCTACCAACGCTCGAGCTTGAACATAGAAAACAATCAATCTTTACCAGATTTTAAAACTACCTTTATCTAACTTCAAATGTAAAAACATGATCCACAAATTCCACCAGGAAATTATTTATCAAGCAAATATGACCCTCCCTCCAACCCCCCTAAAAAAACCAAAAGTACACCCCAAAAACCCTAGATATGTGCGAAACTATTCATTACCTAGAATATTGGGCTTCTTTCTTTTCAATTTTAATATAATGATGAAACATTTTGAGAAGGTTTTCTATAACACTAGAAAACCTAGTGCTTATGCTGCTAAGCTGGTAAAGGATTAATGCTGCAACATTTGCTGTAAAGGAAATATCTTCCTGCACATTAATTCCTCAATATTCCCCACTTTTATGCCAAGGTCTGCAACAACACTAATTGGTTTGCAGATACCCTGCAGCAGACATGATGCTCTCTTAACCTAGAATGTTGCAGAGGTTTAGTACAACGACCCTCCACCACTGATTTAGTGCTGTGAGGAACGTTCAAGCTTTGACATCATGGGTAACATACCCACCAGTCTTCCCAGTTTGCTTCCTGTTGCTTTGCTTTCCTTAAAGCTGTTTCATGCTTTAAGGAAAAAAATGGCTACAAGTCTACAAATTTCTCAATCACCCATTGACCCACAGACTAACATTAATGTAATTTGAGCTACAATAATGTTTGCAAATCATTCAATACAAACATTTACTGCTATTACTGTATGCTTTCATAACATAACTAACATTAGTCAGTTTTAGTCTGCCTTGCTTACGTATTGATGTAAGTAAGCTTACTTCAATAAATAAATCTTGCCTACTTATTACAGACTTAATAACTGCATACTTATTTAGTCATTTGTGTCTTAATACAAACAATTCGACACATTTTACTGGAATGCTATGTCATGGGTGATAGAGCAAGAAGTAACATAAAAAATAAAATATTACACATATGCCATGAGAAAAAATGTGGTATGAAAACTTTTTACAAATTAAATTCTGAAAATTGTAGTATTTATTTGTAGTCAACCAATCAAAATCAACACTCTTTAGAACCACCTCGCTCTGTTCCTACAACTTCCAAGGTTTTTGGGAATTTCTCTCTCTCTCTCTCTTTCTCTGCCAATCCTCTTTGCAAAGCGGCTCAAGTTCGTACTGGATGAACATTATCTCTGAACATGTATATTCAAAAGTCTTCCCACAGATTCTTAATTGGATTTAGGTCAAGACTAAAGGGCTTTTGGGTTGTTTTGGGTTCATAGTTTTCATCTTTTTTTTAATCACTGTTTTGCCTTAGTTATTTTTATTTTTTTTCAATCAACCTTTCTAATGTTTTACTTCAGTCTGTATAGTTAGTTTTTCTCAGATTTGTTTCCCCTGATCAAATCTCGCCTTATTTTTATGTTATTTTGTTCCAAGATTCTCTTGTATTTAGCTGCGTCCAATCCACCAAGCTCCATCATCTCTACTGAGGAAAAGCATCCCCTCAGCATTATGCTGCCACCACTATGTTTCACCGAGTACAGGCGTATTAGTTTTCCTCCTCTCCGCTTCTCTGATTAAAGCACTCTTTAGTTGGCAAGTGCTGGCTTAATACAGGCGCGTGGCGTATCTGCCAGATATTTATTTGTTAAAAATACAGAAGATAAAGTATCCTTACCTTTCCACCTCACACACTTCTGCATTACTTATTTGTCACCCAAAATCGCAATAAAATATATTGAAATTAGCGGCTACAACACGAGACACAGAAAAGTTGAAGCGGGTTGACTGCTTTTGTGCACTAGCAATGCTCATCCTATCATCAGGTTGTGTCCTTTACACATGCTCAAAAGACAGCTGACCCCATCGCCACCCTCATCCGTGCTCTATGGATTGGCTGGGAAAGCTTCCATCCAGAGCTCAGTTCATTGATTAAGCCTGCCTCATAGATCTTCACTGAGTCCTCTTTAACTGACCCTCACAGACCCGAACGAAACACTGCATCCCTGCGACACCGCAAATATTTTTTTGTTTTGTCATGAGCACTAATTAGTTCTAATATGCGGTTTATCAACAAGCCGTAAGCAGAATTAAATACCAAATTTTTTTTTGAGGGAGGGGTGGGGGGTTGCAAAGCTAAGCATACATTTCGTAAAAAAGGGGGAAAAAAATGAAAATGATCCTGCAACTTGACACCTTACAGTACATCTTGTTGCTAAGCGCGATTCTCAGTAGATTGGCCAAAAATAACCAAAGCTCAGCCTAAGTCTCACTGCGCGAAGGACATCAAAGAGAAAAGTAGATCATATAAGAGTAAGCCTGCAGGGGCTTTGACATGAAGCTGGTGAATCAGTGACGTCCACGTTCTAAACCAAGTCAAAAGCAGATTATGGTAATGTGGGGATCCAGCTGAGGGAGAGCAGTGACTAATATGCTACATTTACAAACAACGCTTCCAGCGAGCACTTCCACTGACGGTGCCAAAACAAAGCCCCATATAGAGAAGAAGCCAGGGAACACAAACCAGTCATTGTCATTTTTGTCTTATCAAATTATATTTATGTCTTGTTATTGTCCTTTCTATAAACTCTGCTCTACATAAATCTTACCTCCCACTTCCCCCGTGCTAATACAAACACACACAGGAAAACCATAAGGGTTGAATTTCCAGCCCACTCAGCTTCCCTTAGCCTTTTTGCAGGTGTCAGTGATCATGTATTTGAATATATGAGTGGGGGGGTGGGCGTGTGTGTGTGTGTGTGTGTGTAAGCAGGGTGCTTCCGAGGAAGCGGCTGGTCATAAGTGGCAGCTGATGATCCGGAACTCCATTCATCCCTACTGCACAAGGGTCCATTCACCCCCTGCCGCTTTTCACCCCAGTGGTGCAACTCCCCAGTCTCCCCACCCCCCGACCTCTGGGCTGCTTCCCAGAATTAAAAGCTTACAGAGGTAAACTGTCACTCACTCAAAAAAAAGCTTCCCACACAAGATGGGAACGCAGATGCAGAAACACATCCACTCCTCCGCACAGGCATGCTAAATAGAAGTCCAGGAATAGACAGATTTCTTTTTGTCCCCCCTCCTCGTCTGACTCATTATAAGCAAGCCCCAGAGCCATTTTGTTTCTTTTTTTTTGTTGTTGTTGTTGTTGATGATTTTTTTTCTTTTTCCCATAACCGTCTCCCTATCCTCTGCAGCCTTTTAGAACGAGTGACACGCAGCAGGACGAGGTGTCATTTTCATTTTTGTCATCCCTCTTTGCTTTTTGAATGCCGCTGACAAGCTTATACCAAAACCCACCATGGACCGGGGGTTCAGGGGGAAGCGTCTGACAAGAAATGAGAGGGGTGGGGGGAGAAGATGCCAAATCTGTCCACGGAAGAGACAGAGAGGGGCCAACTTGAGAGAACATGATGGAGAATCTGTAGCTGTCCTTGAGGGCTGAATCTAACAGGTATTAGATGTGATCCTTTTTCACACAACCCCTTTCGGACAGCTTCGAATCCCCAATTAGATCAGAATATCATCCACACTTTATCATCCTGCACCTTAGCCATGTGAATTATACTTTCACAGTCTGCTGTCTCATCAACAAAGACACGAACGCACCACAGCATGACCACTGCCACCACCTGTCGTGAAATTCCCACAATCATTCACCAGCAGCATTTCCCCTTGAACTCTCGTCTGTGTACAGAACTGCCTCATTGAGGAAGGAGTCTTCGCATCTTGGTTCAGCCGCACGTCTGGCATATAAAAGGCCGAAGGTTGGCATGGAGTGGTCAGTGAGGCATCATCCAGAGAAGATGGAGAGTTAAATTTTCCACAAGCGGATCCTTAGACAACAAGGTTCGTAGGGAATTTAGTCTCTTCTTTTTCTGTGCAGCAGTCAAGCATTAAAGCTTGATCTTTCTTTAAACGGTAGAAATCCCTAATCTGCAAAAAGGCAGAGGTGACTATCAATAATTCACATTATGTGCTGATGCCTCCATCTAAACTTTGTGGCCAATTTCTTTGTAAGCTTTTGTTTTATCGATTACCAATTTCTCTCAAAGAACTACAATGTAAGGAGGATATAAGAACCAGATTCAAATATCTTTACAAGTTCTCCAGCTATAGTTGGTCTTAAATTATGTCACTGGGAGTACATGCAGTAATAAGTCCTGTCTTTGAGAAAGAAAGTGCTTGACATTTAAAGCTCCATTTTTCATCCTGTTAGTGATTAACAAAGTAAGGTAAGGTAATTTTATTTATATAGCGCATTGTCAGCAACAAGGCGATTCAAAGTGCTTCACATCAATTAGAAGGAAATGCAAACAAAACAATAAGCCAAAGGAAAGAGCAAAAAGAGAGAAAAACAACAAAAAAGTAGATGTAAAACTAAATGTTGGTTCTCCATGTTTGATTCTATGAATGAGATGGTACTAAATGTTGATGTAAAGTAAATAAACTAAATGTTTAAGCTAAAGTAGGTATTATTAAATCAGCTGTCTCCATGTGCATGTCCTTTCCCTCGCTGACATTTCTGATCCACATTTCAAAATCCAGCCCAATAGGCATAAAGGGTGCAACTTTGCTGTAACACAAGTCAGCCTTCCTGTTATCTGCAAAATCCATCTGTAGCTTAGCAAAAATAACCAAAAACATGTCTGAAGATGTCTTAGAAAACAAAATTCCTTTTAAATAGTTTCCCCCATCTCTGTGTTTCCTCTGACTTTGTCTCAAGTCTCTCACTGATACTGAAAACTGTTAACTTTGACTATTCCCCCTCATCTCCTTCAATAACTTCCACACCTAGAATGCTCTTGGCAGCGCAACCTGGTAATGCTCAGGTATGACGCGTTCTCTGAACAGTGTGTCGATGTTCCCATCTGAGTATGGTCAGGGCCAATCAAGCCGAAAATTGGTCTACTCCACACACCCGACGATTTCTTCCTGTATCTCTGATAGTAGCAATGCTGCTTTCTCTCCATACCACTTCAAAGGAAAAAAAAAACCTGAGAAAAACTGCTGAAGGTGTGCCACCTTAAAAGAAATGGTGTAAGAAATTTCAAATGCCTGGATTTTGGGTGGCTTTCTTTTGTTTTTTTCTTTATTATCCTCAGTTACATCTACGTAAGTGGAAATAGGTTAAAGACTCGCTCTATAAATCCCAGAGAGATTTCAAATTGGAAGTGTGGTACGCGAGAGTAGCAAGGGAATGTCTGTCAACGAGGCAGTATCACACACCGAGTGCAGACACACACGCAGACTCACTTGTCAGAGCGTATCTCCCGGAAGTGGAGAGTGCGACTTCACAAAAATGTGACTGAGTCAAAGACGGGAAGAGAAAAACATGGCAGAAAAATAGGTACGTGACAGCGAATGACTGACAGCGAAGAGCAAGCTAATTACATACGGCACAAACATTTAAAACAACAAAAAGAAATATCACAGTATGATCCTTCTGGATCGTAGTGTGTTGGATATAACATCTTTATTACTTTTCTGGTTATTTTTAGATAAGCAACAAAATGAAAAGATTATGTTAGGTGGTTAATTAATCAGGCCGTTTACTCCAGTGGCGAGTCAGTGGTGTGCTGATTAACAGACATGCTGCTCATAGATTTCCAAATGTAATTTAGAGAAAAGGTTGCCAAAATAAGACTAATGGGATTGTTTAATTTTCACACCATGACTCTGTAGAAATATTTCAGGAAAGCTAGAATCGCTGCTCTTTCAAGTGAGGGAAGACATTAGTAGCTGTTATTCATCCACCTGAAAGAGTGTGCAGCAAGAGGAAGGTTGAAGGGCAACGTTGCATCTCTCTATGTCTCACACAGCCACATAAAATGCTGGTCATTCTAACACTTTCTCTGGCTCCTCATATCTACAGCAATGGTACAACAAAATGTTTTTGTAGTTTTAAAAGTGCAAGTTTTTACACGTATGTTTACTGTAAAGCCTTAAGATGTGCACCAAATCTTATGAATACAGATAAGGGGCAAGAGTTAAAAAAAAGGAAACCGTTTTTTTTTTTTTGGAGAGCTTAGACTTGGAGCTATTGTTAGACTGGCATAATGACACACATCATCACCCAGAGGAGAAAAACATCCCCACTGATTCCAGAGTTTCAGAACAAACGTGCTGCAGCGAAGTCTCTACTTCCAGGCATTAGACGACGTACTGCTGCTCATTTGAAATGCCGTCACATGGGTTCATTAAAGGTGGCCTCTCATCGGTCTGGCTTTTCAGGTCAAAACGATCAGAAGTGAGTTACAAAAATGCTAATATACTGATCTTGATTAAATCAGCTGTCTCCGTGTGCATGTCCTTTCCCTCTCTGACATGAATGTAAATGCCGAATCGGTATAGCATCCCTTCTTCATGCATGTCATACAAGATCCCTGAGTTGCATTATGTTTCTTTGTTTTATTTCGCACCAAAATGTGGAATAATAAAGAAAAGAATTGAATTGAACTGATCAACCTTTTTCAGGTTGAAATTCTGACTTTTTTAAAGAATTTACTTTTTTTAAAGAAGAGAAGAAAATGCTATGAGTTATTTAGTAGTGATATCACCTTAAGTCCAACAGAGAGATTAAGAGATTATTCTCAATTCTGCATCAAATATTTCTTTATTAGTTATTAGCGGAACTTTCTAATCACAGTATTTGAACTTCTGTGCCGTATGCATATAACTTTAGAAATATTCTAGTTTGAAAAAGTAAAAAAAAAAATAATAATAATAATAATCATGATAATTGTGTTTCGTAAGTCACTTTAAATTACGTATATGCAGATAGCACAATCTACTGATAGTACTACATGTTTGTGTTTTTAGAGAAAATCTGTTGTAGCTTTTTAAAATTCAGAAGTTAACAAGTGTGAGTCAGAGAATCTATTTGTGGATGATACTGATATATTAGTCATGCATTTGTAAACGTGATTTTGTGAAAATTAGGGTGCTCTTGGAGCCCCCTACTGGTGTGGCGGCACACAGCAGTTTACTTATGCCGTGGACCTCTTTAGGTTAGAGACATGAAGCCACCAGGTAAAATGTAATTGTTTGCAAGGTATTTAAAATTTCTAATGTAATCTATTATGGAGTTGTATTTAGCAGTCATAAATGCATTAAAAATATGCTGCCTTTACAGTTATTTAAGGTTTTTATGTGCTGATTTTCTGATGTATTGATATTTGTTAAACTCAAAATATTGAAAAAACAGTCTACTTGCTTTTGGTTGATGTGTTTTTCTAGACAGCAAATTTAGACTTGATCCATTTTATGAACAGAAAAAAAAATCCGTCAGTATTTGAGGTACTGTTCGACAATTACATGGAATCAGCTTAAAACTTGGCAAATTCGGATTTCCAATTGAGGTATTTCTGAAAATAAATAAATAAAACGAAATGCTTGTAGCTGTAAAAAAAAAAAAAAAAGACGACTTTGCATGTCAGAAGTATTCCTCCACCGACGCGCTCTAGCTTTTAAATCCCCCTAAGCGCAAATGGGGCTGGAATCATGCAGTGGGAAAATAAGTCCCACGCAACAGTTACTGAGATAACGGACCGACAGTCGCTTTGCAGCACGTCTGCAACATGAGTGATCACAGCACGTCTCCATCTCTATGGACTTCCAGATGCTGCAACGCTATCGGAAGGAGAGCAATTAGTGGGGGACTTGCACCAGTTTCTGCTGATCGATTACTTACAGGCATATGTCATGGAGAAGCTATTTCCCATTATGACCATATCCACATGCGACACCAGTTTGGGGATGTCCTGGTGGTGAGAGAGGGCGAACCGGAACACCTCATATTCGTGCGAAACGTTGGGGAACAATCCTCCTGTTGAGCAGCAAACAACCAGGAGTTCATGGTTCAAATTCAGAGACAGAGGCAAGTCAGGTTAGAAACACAAGAAGCGACACACAAAGTTGTCCCTTTCTTTTTCTTTTCTATCAAAAGGTGTAAGCCATCCTCACCTATGTTGATGTTACTTGGGAAACTTGAGCCCGAACCCAGGCATATCCCCAGTAAACTGGTGTAGAGCAAGGTGAAGCTTCGCTGCATATTTCCTTTTGCATTGGCGAAGGGGAAAAAAGCCGAAATCCACGCATAGGTTTGTCCGTGTTTGTGTCCCTCCGCTTCTAATTCTTCTTCTTCTTCCTCTTCTTCCAGCAGCCTCCGGTCACAGGAGCGATCGCGCTGACGAGCAATTCAGCAGCGACACAATGAGCGCAATGGCGAGGAGACGAGAGAAGAGGAGCGGAGAGGAGAGGAGGCACCTTTCTCTCTCCCTGCTGATGCTCTCCTGTCCTTGGTTGCTGCCGCGCACGAAACGGAGGATGACTTCGGCGAGAGATACCCTGAAAAAGAACGAAAGAAGGAAAGAAAGAAAGGAAGAAAATAAAATCCCGTTTAAGGGGAAAAAAACTCTTGATTCTCCAAAGCCATTTGGCAATTTCCCCTCCTGTCAAATTAAGCAGGTCAATTGTTGCGCGCTGCAAAGAAGGAAAGAAAGAAAGAAAATCTCTCGCGTACGTATGGAAACAAGTACAACAGACATTAAGCTCCTTAAAGGATGTGAAAGATCGAGTCCGGAAAAGAAAAGAAAAAAAGGCTGCTTCACACAGGAAACAAAAGGCACAATATCTCACCCGATTCTCACTTTCAGAGAAGGAAAATTGACGTTTTCTTACTCATTACATGTCTAATGACCTGCGTGATGAGTATTTTTTTGCAGTGTGCATCCTCGAAGTGCACGCGAGGTCCCCGAGGGTCGCACGGCTCTTCGTGCAGACTCAGATCCGTTCGTTTCACCGTACTGTAAAAAGTTTGGCAGATGGACAGAATATGTCACCTCTCCTGCAGACTGATTTTTGTTTTATTCGGGGTGGGATTATGTTGTTTTAGTAAATATGCATAAAACAAACAAACAACATGAGCTAAAGAAATTTGTTGTGATTATTAGTTTCAAAATGACGTTTCAGGGTCATTGACTGTTCTGAAGTTGATAGTTGACTGTGTTACAACTTGTTGGTGTACATTTATAGTTATTAAATGTAATGCAGTTGCTTTTCCCCTAACCCTGATCTCAGCAGAATATCACCGAGAAGCTAATTTAATGTAAAAATAAAAATAAAGTGAGACTTCTGTAGATTCCTAATGTACAAAATTACAAGATATCCTGAATATATTTTTGTTGTGACTTCTGACACACACACTCCACACATCTCTCACTTTGTGAATTCCCAAACTCTTCACTGGGCCTTGGTTCATATTCCTCTCAAGGTTGCAGTGATTTCTGCTGGTTGTGCACTTTTTTCCATCACATCTTTTCTCCCACTCAACTTCCCATTAATCTGCTTGAAACGTGCACAAGAAATGCCAGCTTTCTTCTTGAGATGAGGAGCTAGATTCTCTTATCAAGGCCACAATTGCTGGTGGAGGTGGGATCCCACACATCCACAAGTCTCTAATTGGAAAGAAGGGCCAGCAGAAGACTATAACCTGAGGTGCTCTGGATGGTGTGATGTCTCAGGATTGAAGTCTGCATCTGAAGTGGTTAAATGTCTTGGATCCAGACATGTTTAGAAATGTTTATGGTTAATCTTGCATTTATTCACCTGGGTTTTTATTACCTTTTTTTCTGTCTCAAGTGGCTTCAAAGAAGCTTTTTTTTCCCTTCTTTTCCTGGTGCTGCAGCTTGTTATCCATGCTGTGTGGCATTCCCATGTTTAAAGTGGTGTTTTAATAAAGCCCTTGTTGGGCATTTGTTCTGTTTGCAAGGTCATTGCGAAGTCCTCCCACGCAATGACCTTGAGTTTTTTTCTTTCTCATGGAGGGTCTCAGTGACCGTCAGCTGAGCAGTCATCAAGTCAGCAGTGATTGTGTATTTCATAACATTTCAGTATTACAACCTTCTTTTCTAAAGTGGTCTTATGTAATATTCTCGTTTGCAGCGAAAATACATTTTTGTTCCTCATTGACTTTTATGACATTGACAGTGATTTTCAATCTTCCCGAGATGCACATAATGTCTCCACATGTGTCATCATCACTCATAAATAAGGGAAAACATACGCTCACTGCCTATTTTGGTGCGCACACCTGTACACTTGCTCGTCAACTCCATTGAGCCAACCACATGCCAGAAACTCTGAATTTTGAGAAGTTGGCTTCTTGACAATGTACTCCAGTGGTCTCCACAATCACCAGAACTCAATCCAAAACAGCATGTTTGGGATGAACTTGATTATTTTCGCTGTGCAGCCGAAAAATATGTTAGCAAAATTCTGACTTCTTGTTGAATCTACTCAGTTCAGAACAGAGCCGGCCCAAGCCTTCATGGGTCCCTAAGCGAAATTTGGTTTTGGGGCCCTCTAGTTCTGGTAATAATGTGGACTGGCTTCAATCAGCAGTCTGATCATAAGATAATTCACACACCAGCTATACACTTATTGCATCTCTGGCAGTGCTGTTTACATTATATAGATGTATAATAGGATACATTTGTTGGCCAACTGATTTATCGACCAGTTGATTTCTAGGTTGATACTTACATGTGAAGTTGATCTTATCCCCTAATCTTATCTTTGGCAGCAAAGGTTTATAAATCAGTCTCTGTCCTCTTCTGCTCCACAGTGAGAGGTTTGACTGACTGACCAGCCCAACAGGTCAGTCATTCCACTGTTGCCAACTTTCTTGCTATAAATATATTTATATATATATATATACATATAATTTGCTTACATACATATAATTTGCTTGCTACCTTAATATTTGTTGGTTAAGTGTTGGACATGTTTCTTTTTAAAAACTAAAAAGTACTTTGATGTTAACATTTACAGAGTAGAAAACTAAATCATGTGCAAATGAATGCTGTTATTGGAATGATTTGTTTAAATAAATTGTCCTGGCTTACTGTAAAAACCCACATTTTAAGAATATGAAATGGAATTCTTTGCTTCCTGTGCTCCCACTCATGCAGCGCAGGACTGGCCAGCCGCTGATAAGATGAGTTATGATTGAGACTGGCAGCTGGTGCCCATGGTTCCCTGGAAAAGAGCTACGATCCCACGTTTGCAGACTGAATTAACCAACACAGCTCATATTCGCATGAGGCTGATTGATAACGCCACTGTTCTGTGATTCTGTAGCACATGTTTGCAAAGGTAAAGAGGTAAATCTTGCCCCTGGCGCAGTTGGGAACAGCATCTATCACACCATGTAAGAGTACTTTGTTAAATTAAAATCAGTTTCCTCCCCTCATTGTTTCCATAGCGCAAGCAGAGAGTAACACATTTCTCCCAGAAAATGAAATTTGGAAGATTAGAAGCTTATGCCAAATTAGATTTGCAGTGTTTCCAATTGAAAAGAAACGTTACAACTTTGACTGATTACCTCTGGCAAGCAAGTTGGAGGTTATCTAATTTATGAGTGATGGATGTTCTATAGATACTGTCGGAATGGTCCATTTTTCTTGCTTTTGTTCAAAATGATGAAGGGTTACTTTCATTATTTCTTTTTCTTTAGTCTTTTGCCATTTCATTCTTTGAGCTCAAAAAGACATTTGATTTTCCGTTCTGTTTGATTGCGTGTCAGGTTGCCTGTAGTTACAGTATGCAGAGCCTCGCTAAAGTATTCATCCGTCAATCCATCCGTTGTCTATGCTAGCTGATCTAATTATTGTACTATTAGAAGCATAAAAGTGATCAACAGTAAAACTCAGGAGATTGGAAATGCACATTTTATTCCCAAAGATGTCTGTGTCATAGATCATAATGTAAGAGACCGTCTTTGGGTTTTTAATAGAAGTTCATGTGACGGCCGTAATGAGGGCAATCCGTCAAAATCTGCTCGCTTCACTCCTGTTTGAGTGGATGAAAAGAAAAAAAAAGAAAAGCTCCTCTGAATATAACTGCCTTAAATGAGATACGCACAATTTATTAGTATCTCTAAGTGGAAACAAAACCAGCAAAATTCCCTAAACTGTGGTAAATTTTGTCGAGAAATAATAAAGACGAAAACAGAATTACGTTGAGCAAATAAGTAGAGTGCTTTGAAAAAGCATTTATACTCCATGATTTCAGGAGCTTTCAGGAGCTTTTTTTAATACTCCAGCTTTCAGGTCAAAGACAAAGTTGTGAAGTCTAAGGCAGGGTTAGATTATGAAATATTGATGAAGCATGGTGGTACAACAATGCTTTTTTTTTTTTTAAAGCAATGACAGGAAAATTGATAGAGTTAAAAACAGAGCAAGAGTTAAGACTCGCTTGGTGGTTCACCTTCCAGCAACCCTAAAAAATGCAGCCAGAGATTCAATGGTTTAGATCAAACCATAGTAAGTTAGAGTGGCCCAGTCAAAGCCCAGAAAAAACAAAATCTGGAAAGGTTGCAGCAAAGATTGCAAAGTAAGATTCACATATGCTCCCTATCCAATCTAACAAAACATGGGCAATTTTAGTAAGAGGAATCAGCAGAAATGTCTCTCACTAGATGTGCAAAGCTTGTAGAAATATATATCTAAAAGACTTCCAGCTGTTATTAGAGCAAAATGTGGTCCTGGATGAATACAAATGCAAGGCATACTTCTCTGATTTTTCTAATAAAACTTTTAGAAAACTACATATTTTCTTCTCTTACAAAAATTATGAGTGGCTTTGTTTTGGAAATTCCCAGTAAAATACATTCAAAAGTGTTTTTGCAACTGTGACAATATGCACAAAGCTTTCAGGGGCGATGAATAATTTTATAAGACAGTGCAAAGCTGGGGGAAAAAAAATCCAATCAAAGAGGCAACGCTGAAACACTTAATTGTAACAGGGCAAAGGAAAAACTTAAAGCACTGTCGAAGTATGACATCTATACTCCAAGACACAGAGAGGACTGGGAGACAGGAACGCAAGGAACAACACAGTAGCAACAATCAAACATCTCTGAAAGGGAACGCATTAAAGCAGGCTCAGTATATATCCAATGAAAAAAAAAAGCATTTTGCAGCAAAAGAAAAACTAACTGAACAGTCCTGGGAGGAAATAAAATTGGAAGTAGAGGAAGGCAAACCTAGAAACTGAATACAGAACAAAACAAGAGTAAACTGCAAAGCAATTAAGGGTATAAAACTTAAAAAGAAAACATTCATTTGAACATAGAAATCTAGAAAACAGCAGGAATGGTCTAACCAATGTTTAAAACACTACAGGGCCACACAGTATAACCCCAAAGCTAGGTTTCCTCCCCTAACAGAGCCCTATGGCCTCTTCGTTATTTATTCTACAAGCTCATTCTACTTACACTACTCACCTTGACATGATAACTCTGTCATATGTTAAAAGTACTGAAATTACTCTTTTCTTTTGTTTCTATAGAAGTAGAATGTTTACCAACAAAAACAGAAATATCTGCAGAACATGCAAGCAAAACTCCAGATGTCAAGAGCTACAGTCTCCAGAGTGAGACTGGGTTTGAATTTTGATGTCAAATCTGCTAAGAATGAGATGCGGAGAAGCAAATTAAACTCCAACTAACATAGACATGTTGTAAAGTATAATTCACTGATTTGCAACGATCTCTGGGGCTACTGCCATGCTTGCGATTGGCTAGATAAGATTGTAGGCTTATCTGAAAACTGAACATATGCAGATCTGCCAACAATGTTTGCAGCTTATTTTTGGTTTTGTTGAGATACTTGAAATATGCCTCTGTGGCTGTTGTCGAACATATTATTCGTCTTTGCCCAACTTGCATCCGTAAAGGCAAGTTTTCAGCACCCTGTCTGGCTGTTAAGAGTCAGGAAGCTTTTAAATGATTATTAAATACTAAAAATCTGTCCATTTTCAGATTGATCGGCCTTGAGAAGTGGCCAGGTGATTTGATTTAAAAGTCAATTTTTTTTTTCCACCCAGTGGATATACTATATGTTGCATTATACGATCACAGACATAAATATTCTTCAGTGGGGATGCTGTTACTGAGGAAGCAACACTTAGTTAGCTTTTTTTTAAAATTAATATGTCAAACACTTAGAAGCACTAAGGAAGCAAATGTTAAACAGCGTCTACAGTTCCCATTATTGCTTGATTTACTGCCTCATTTATAGAATAATGTGCCTTGAATAGGAATTTGTTCTTCAATATCTTCTTCTGTTGGTTTTGTTTTTTACGAAAGTGATAAAATCCTCCTCTCTCTCCCATGTATTCTCTGCCCTCGGCGGAGTAGCTACATACAGCAGTGCAGCCATGTAAAGCGAAGAATGTATTAGCACCTCAGCAGTGTATTTAAAAACCACAACAGACCAGGCAAAAAAAAAAAAAATGTACCCATCACTCATATTACAACAATTCTTAAGATCTTGACGTTATTTTTGTTGTTTTAAGTCAGAGGAGGGGTTTTAGTGGACTAAACCATGTAAAAATAACTCACGATCGCTATCTGTAATAAAGCGGTAATCTATTGGAGAGTGACCTGTTTCCTGTCAAATTTCATTAATGAGTTGAGAAGAGAGCAGGGAGCCACTGATGATCAGGTTGGTTTTGAAACCATGTTAAAGTGGCTGAGGAACTGGAGTCCCAGGTGACTGGTGGTGGTTAGACTGGCTCCATTAATGGATGTTGTTGTTTTTGGCTTACCTGCTTATTTAATTACGCTGCTCGTTGACTGACAAGACAGACAATGTGAAAGTGCACTGGCTTTGAACAAATGCCAGGCATTAGCATAGGATCAATGAGGGGAAGTTTGGCTTTGTCTCGTGGCATGCCTGATTCTTAGTCTCTACCTTAATTGGGATGACTTTCTGACATGTTGTTTAATTACTTGCTCTAATAGATGATGCACCAGGCCTGTCTAAAATAATAAGTATACTGTGGGGACATAGAAGTTTAGGAATATTCACTTCCAAGTCCAGGTCCAGGGAGATAATGTTATTTCACAAGCTTCAGATCGTAAAAGCATTCACATTTAAAACGCCTGTGAATATTAGATTAATTATAAGTATTTAGATAGATTTCTTTTTACCATAGATATGGCAGGTAAATAGTATTCAATGTTAAACATTTACTGTCTTCTTGTTTAACAATGAGTTGTTGTTGCAGCACATTAAAAATGTATTCATATTGTCCCCATATTGTCTTGATGTTCATATTATTGGGATTTTATGTGACAAATCAACACCAAATAGAGCTTTGAAGCAGAGTTTGAACAAAGTGTTCAGACCTGAATCCAACTCAGGATCTGTGGTTTACAGTGAGGTTTACAGTTGTGACAAAAAAATATGAAAAAGCTAACAGGGTGTAAATGCTTTTACAAAGCAACAAAATCACTCCTGAACATTTAAACATTTTCCATACATTTCTGGAAATTGGTGGTACATTCCTTCTGTTTACCCAATGTCAATTTTAATCACTAAATCAAGGTCAGGTGGGGATATGGGCCAAAATATTTCTTATTTTCAGCCTTGTTTCTATCTAAAGATGCTACTCATACCCAAAAAACCATATTTAATCTGATATTAATATAGGTGCAAGGCAAAAAGCATTCATCTGCAAGGCTACAAACCGTGCTCCCCTGTCTTCACCTTTTATTGCCATTCACATGCCGTGTCTCTCTTTCTCCGTCTCCAGCTCAATCGCTCTCACATGGAACCTGCATAATTGCCTTCCCCCCTCGACCGGCCGCAGGGGAAGTGGAGCTCTAACAACGTTACCGTGGTAATACTGATTGATGGAGTCGATACTCGTGTGGTTCCAGAACATCGAGCATCACCGCACACAGACATGACAAATTTCGGAGGGGGAACAAATTATAATGGCCCGCATCATGATTAATCCCCTCTGGGAAAATGGAAATATTATGGCTTCCTATGAACTTAGCGAGAACGTAGTTGTGCAACATGACTGGACTGATAAGGCTGTGGTAGCTATTGTCTTGGTGCAGGAAGGCCTACCATAGATATGACAGGTAAATAGTATGAGACTGAGACTGAATAGTTGAAAGAACAACATTAATTTGATGACTTGCTTTTTTCCTGTCCATATATTTGCCAGACCATATCATATGACTACTTATGAACCCAAAACCCACAACAAACAATTAATCAAGTTGCAAAAGCCTGGAAAAGACCACACAATCGTTTTATCCATAATGACATTATCAGTAAGTTAATGATAAATACAATTTGTTGTCTATAAATGAATACACTGAATCATTACTATTTGGATAAGACTGGTAATACCACATACACTTTGAATGAAACTAGGGAGACAGGAATGCAAGTGGTTTTCTTGTGTGAGTGCGAGATCTGTTTTCAGAGAGGATCTTTGTTGTTCTTGCACTGGCGACCTGCACAATTGATGTCAACCAGCTTCCTCAGATCACTGAGGATTTAAAGCAGGAGTGTCAAACTCAGTTTCACCAAAGGAAACTTCAGCATATTGGCCACCCTCAACGGGCCACATTGACGGTATAAATCAGGAATGCCCAAGTGCAACTTTTAGATGCGTCCCTGCTAAAACATACCCCAGACAAAAGGTTGACTTCCCTCATTAGCAGCAACTCAGTTCTGTAGAGGCCTATGAATGAGTCAATGACCAGATGTGTTAGAGAAAGAATGGATCTAAAGTTGCAGAGTGAAAGGTCTGGAAAACTAGACTTGGGCAACCCTAGCATAAATGTATGAAAATACAATGTTAAAAATTAATTAAACAACACCTCATATTGTTAAATAACTGATTCTATGTATTCAAGTTTTAAATATTACATTTGAGTTTGCATGGATGTAAAATTACTGCTCAGTTTAAAAATATGCTCAGTATTTTTAAGCTGCTCAGCTAAACTTCGCTCTTTAGCTTGTTAGCTTGTCGGAAAATTGGGAAAATTATTCTTTGTCTGCTTTAAAGATAAGCAGACAAAGAATAAAAACAAGTTTTGATATTAACTCTCAACTTCATTCACAAAACTTGTTCGTTATTTATTACACAACGAACATTTATTTCACATAAGAACAAAACAATCAGGTGATGTTTCCTGTCCTTGAACACAAAGCTGATCCCTCTTCACCCTGTCACCAACTCACACACATCCTCATTGTGTTCTGTAAATAAACACGAAACAAGCAAAACCAATAAACTATATACATATTCCAGTATACTGAGTTTTGGTTTTACATTCATTCTATTTTAATTTAGTTTGTTCGTGCTTACTAATGTTTTCCCCTGGTCAGTTCGTCCATGTCTGGTTTTAGTTCTATGCTGAGGAAATCCGCAAAACGGCGTGTAGGTTTTCGTCAGTAATGCGCGATCTGGTCTTGTTTAAATTCATTATTGAAAACATCTGTTCGCACAGATAGGTGCTTCCAAACATGGACGAAGCTGTGGCATCAAATCAGGGGGCAGTAGACGGTAAAAGTCCTCCATTGAAACATCACGGAACTTCGCTCTTTAGCTTGTTAGCTTGTCCATGCTTCAGTTTTATTCGCTGGGAAAATTAATAATCAGCTTGAGGTGACTCTGCTGCACTCTAGTGGCGAGAAGCCGTAATGTTGGCTGGTAAGAATCGGAAGGCATTATGGGAGATGTAGTTTGTAGTCAATTCGTGCTCAAAACTTATTTGAAGTCAATCAATGGGGCTGTAAAACGGTGGTGGTGGGGGGCGGGCCACATGTGGCCCGCGGGCCTTGAGTTTGACACATGTGGTTTAAAGAGTCGCTGATTCTTCACTCTCTGTTGTATGATTAACCTTGCTGGTGGTCTCCAGCCGTCTCTGTGGTTGTTGAAACTTAAATGTAATTTGCAGTGAATGTATATGTTCACTGATATGCTGTGGTGTGACCGTAAACAGGCCGTTCATGCTTTCAGATCAACCCGTATGGTTAAAGTAAAACTCTGCCAGGAGCGCACCAAAGTTCCTCAATAACAGATTGAAAAGATTACAAATTATCACAAACTTTTGCAGGAAGATGTTGAACACTGCTTTTGTTAACTCAGGTTATCGTTGTCTGATATTAACGTTTGTTTTTGATTATCTGAAACATTTCAGCAACGAAAAAGCAAACAGAAGAAACCTGTTAGGTGTATCCATTTTTAAAGAAATATAACTGTTTCATTAAAGAAGCTGTCGTCATGGCTGAAGAAACTGAAAAAAAAAAGACATCGCAATAATAAAGCATTTGTTTCCTAATTACCTCTGTGCTTCCTCACACTGTGCAACCATCTGAACTATTTGCAGTTTGTCAGAAACTATAAAAACTGTGTTTCCCTGTGAAGTTTTTGCTTTGCATGTGGCTGTGAATCAGTTTACAGCACCAACGGTTTACAACCAAAAGGCACACGGAAAACAGGTAAACATGCTCTTTTAGCACAACGCCTTTTTTAACTCAGAGCGTCTTTATCTTCATACCTGCTTTATTGGATAGCATCCAATAAGAGCAGGAGTACGTTTCAGCCAAATGTGCCTAATTGATCTGCTGTCTCATTGTCTCACTAATCATTTTGAATATCAAGGCCGCCGTCTCCGCATCACTGTCCTGCCTTTGCTAACAGGCCTTTAGGATCAATCAAAACACATTAGCGTCGTGCACGGCTAATAGGGTCAGCACCAAATGAGATCAGACACACTTTGTAGAGGAGGGAAAGCGGTTGGAGTGGGGATGAGGAAAAATGAATGATGAGCAGGACCTTGAACTGCCAATCTCATTGGTCAGTGTTTAATTGCAGGCTGCTTTCATAGAGTTTATTCCAAACTGAAGAAAATGTATACATTAATTGTGGTCTTTGCCACTTAAAGTACTGAAAAACAAAAGATTTTAGACCCCTTTATTGTATTAGAGTCTCAAAGTTCAGTGTATGTAGTAGGGATCTTGTGTGAGAATTCACCAACACAGACTAGCAAAAAAGTGTGAAATGCGTTTGTTTGCAGATGTTTCTAAATTATAAATTGAGTCCACATGTAGTAAATTCAGCTGATTTAGAGTTTATTTGGAAAGGCACACCTGTCTAAGGTCCCATGGTTAACAGTTCATGTCAAAGACCAAGCATGAAAGCAAAGGAATTTTTTTTAGACATCCAAGACAAGATTGTCTTTTAGGCGCGAATCTGGGGAAGGATACAGAAATATTTCTGCTGCTTTGAAGATTAAAAGGAAACTGAAGGACTCTGAGAAACACAATTTTCTGGTCTGAGACAAAAATGTAATTCTTTGGTGAGAATGCCAGGCGCAAGGGGAAACCAGGCATGGCTTATCACCAGGCCAGTTACCGTCCCTACGATGGTGCCAGCATCATGTTATGGGAATGTTTTGCAGTAGCAAGAAATGACAGACTAGTCACAATAGAGGAAAAGATGAAAGCAGTGATATACAAGGATGTTCTGGATGAAAACATGGTCCTGGAGTTCATTTTTCAGCAGAACAATGACCCAAAGCACATGGAAGAAACGTCAAAGGAGTGGCCAAACCGGAGTTCAGACCTGAGTCGGACAGAACATCTCTGGTTAGACCTGAAAATGGCTGCACAGACGTCTCCCGTCCAACCAGATGGAGCTGGAGAAGAAAGATAGGTGAGCTAAGCTAGTGGCATCATATTAAAAAAAAAGATTTGAGGCTGTTAAGTGCTCCCAAATGAGGATCAACAAAGCAAAGGCAGAGAATACTTACGTAAATTGGATTTCTTGTTTTATTGTTTTCTTAAATAGTTTTGAAAAGCTTTATTCCATATTGTCATAACATGGTATTTGTGTCAGATTTTGAGAAAAGAGATTATTTTAATACAATTTGAAAAAAGACTGCAACATAACAAAAGGTAAAAATGAAGCACTGAATTCTTTCCAGATGCATCGCAGTGTTTTGTGTGTACAGCAAAACATTTATTTAGTTTTTGCTAATTTCAACAGAGCACTTTCTTCTACACATTTACAGTGTTTACTGCATGACTCGTGGCAAAGCCCAAATGAAACTCTTCATGGCTTTCTTTCAATAATTTCTCTCTTTTTGCCACTCTTCCTTAAATGTCATATTTTTAAAGTGCATGGTGAACAGATGCCTTGCAGCCTCTTGATTCCTTTTAAGATAAAAATCTTTTGCAAAAATGAAAAGAAAAGCAATAAGTTTGTGGAACTGCCTTGACAGAATAAACAAGTACCGAAATGAGGCAACCACCATTGCAGTGTCCATGGACTGCATGTTTTGCTTCAGTTTTTATGTTGGCTCCCACCCCAGAGTACTGCCCACTCGTTACAGATGCTCCATCATAACCTTATCCAACAATATTAAAAGCTCTAGTCCATATCTTTTGAAACAGCTAATTATTTTATCTTCTATATTTCATCCTTCCTGTTGATTGCAGGCCAGGTTTTGTTGTCCAACATCACTATTTGACTTTACAAATGCGCACCTGGGAGAAAGGTCAAAAGATTTCCATTAACGCATTCCTAAACCCCGTAGAAGTCGTTCACGGTGGAGTTAAATCTGTTGTGATTAAATTCATAAGATTAAGAACGGGATGGGCAAATACTCTTGACAGGGTGGCAGAGGTCTCAGTGTCATGATTTGCGTCTTTCAGTACATTCTGAAAAGAGTAAAAAAAAAGATAGTTGTTTCTCCTGAAATCATTCATGCCCAGCAGGAAATCAGTGCAGAGCCCAACCAAGTCCCACATTCTTGTGTGCCTGTGTTACTTTGTGTCATCTGCACCAACCTGTGCAGCTCCAACTGCTCAGGGTGCTGCAGCTTCTATTGATGTCCGTCTATGATCGATGTGCTCTGACAGAGCTGATTCTAGGAAAGAAAGTGGGGAGCATTGAAAAGCAAACATGGGTGGAAAGGTTAGCTGACTAGAAGGAAAAAAGTTGGTCCAGTTGCGATAATGCTTGAAAAGTGTGCAACAATTTAACTAAGCCCCTATAAGAATGGCTCTAAGTCAATGTAGGCAGAAAACCCCCCCCACACTTGCTGGATGAAAGTCTCTGTGCGATCAGATTGACGTGACAGGACTTTCAGGTCTCCTGCAGTTTGGATGTGCGTGAGGAGGGCTGCGTCTGCCTTGTCTAAAGATGAGCAGGTCAAACTGGCGATAGCAATAAAGGTGGCCACCGTTATTGGGTCAGCAAACCAGGCCACACAAACACGAACGACACACTACGAATGCAAACCCAATCTGGGAGATCTGCTTTGGACTGTCAAAGTTAATCTCCGTCACCTGTGCGGGTTCCTTTGAGAAAAAGGCTCCTGCAGATTTATACAATACGTTTTCCTTGACAACTCGATGCACGTGAAAATATTACACCACTTAAAGAGAGAAGTGCTTGGGAATCGGTAAACCTTTGTTATTATAAAAGACAAGGCCAAGAGGTGAGTGCATGGCATTTTTGTTGGAGCTTATGTGATGGGAATTGTTAGGACTTAAACACCTAGACATCACATTGCTGATGCTTTCTCTTTTCATGGATTATATGCCAACAAAACAAGGAATTTACAACCATATGAATCGACTACAACAAAACTCCAGTAAAAGTTCCTCAGTAAAAAAACTAACAACAGCTGTGAATGTGCCAACCTTTTTGTGACACAGCAAGACTCCTTTGTAAAATTCTAGAGCTAGGCCTGGGTAATATTCACAGGACCCTAGCAATTTAAAAGGGCTGTTTCGAATGCTTCTCCCTATAAGTAAAAGTAAACTCCCTGTTGCCTACAGCTGATACCTATTTTTCCACTGTTGTTGCCACATAAAAACTATCTTGAGCTGTCTCCCTGCATTAGATTTACAGTTTTCATCCCTTCAGCTTTGTGATGCCTGCATTGATTGCTGAAAAAAACAACAAAACAAGTGCAGTAAACTTTGACTGAGCAGGCTTTATTGGAAATACAACCGTGTACGCAGTTTTGTTGACATTGCGACCAAATTTACTTTCATTTAAAGTTGAACATTGAATAAAGTCTGTTAAATGAGCAGCTCTGTTAACCAGTAGAAGAATATAAACTCACGATTAAAATAAAGGATGCCCTCTGTTAATTCTGTTGTTATAATGTGCCGAACATACATCCTGTAGATTGTGTTTGATCCAATTTGGTGTGTTGCCCAGGATTTATGCAAGGTACTGTCACATTTGACACACATAAACAGGAAGCGCCATAAACAGAAATGGCTCAAAATACGTTGGTTTTGCTGCACAAACTGATTGGCAATGGATGTTGATGAATGCATGTTCATTCATAAAATCCTAATCAGTGGCAACATTTAGAATATGCAATCAACTGGTGAAATGGCACATTAAGGAAGGGTCATCAGTCTTTCACGGAGTGCTCCAATGTTTTGGATGAAAAAATGGCCAAACCTATTAGTTTTAGATGAAATTCAGATAAAGAACAGTCAACATAGTTTAAGATGCTGTAATGGCCAAGTAATAATTTATTAAGTATTTAAACTGCTTTGTTATTGGTATGTAAACAGAGCCCCTGAATGTCTGTCAGAGAAGCCCAAAGTTTTAAACGTCAGTAAAGTCAATTCAGCTGTTGCTTGAGGTGATGAGCTGCAAATATTGATGCGATGCGAAGTGGATTGCTGGAGGGGTTGCAGCTGTGGAATTAGTTTTTTTTTTTCTTTTTTTACCAAACAAGGACAAAAATGTGGCTTGGTCCAAGTGAAGCCATGAGAAAAACGTCTATGAATGTCAGTGAAGGTCACAGCGCACTCTAGTCGCTGAGAAATCAATTTCCTTTTGAACTGAGGCATCCCCTGTGTTTTATTGACCCATATGTTTCAAGTCGCTGACTCCATTCACCCCCCCCCCCCCCCCCCCCACTCCCAACCCCAAGTGTGTCAGTGCCAAAAATGGGGCATTGACCAAGGGAGAGGAGTGTGTTTTTTATGCATCAATACCTGTTGCGAAGAGTGATGCATTAGGATCACTTTCAGTCTATGCATCATTTATACACACCTTCATAGCTGGAGATGATTTCTGGACTGCGTATGAAGATTTCTCTCCTTTTTTTGTCGCCGCTTCTGTTTGAAGCGCAGGGAGAGACGTGTCTGTTCCTCTGCAGATTAACTCCCTCATTCCCCTCTTTCAACCAAAACTCCCAATATCTCCATCATCTTTCCCTTCCCCCTCCATCCTCACACACTCCTCTTTGCTATTTGCTCTTGCATGCTGGCTTTCCCTCTGTCATTCTGTGTCAAACAGGCCATCGCCATTGGAAGATTTTGTATATGTGTGGGAGTGTGATGAATCTAAAATTGTGGAGGTGGTGCGGCGATCCACCACTGTTCTAAAACAAATAGTCAAAGCTGCATTTCTTTTTCAGTGACTGTAGAATTACTTCTGTCTGCCCATCTAGCCGTCAAGCACACTGAAGCTAGGTTAATGTGATTTTGTTGGCTTAACTAAACACAGCGCTTGATGACTGACTTTTGACAGGTTCTGTGTGCATTCAGAAGAATTTTCTTCTTTCCCTGAAGCAATACAACTCAAACTGTCTGAAATATGTTTAAGTTTAGATATATGTATTCTAGCTGCAAGGGGTTAAACTTTACATAACTGAGTCACAATGTGACTCTGACAATCCTTAATCTTGTGGAGCTAAAAGATTCTCATAATTTACAAATGCACAGGACGAGAGTCACACTTGTATTTTTACATCAAAAATACAAGTGTATACACAAATATATCTTGATTTACAAGCTGTTTCTGGCCTGTGAGTTGCGCTGCATTTGTGTGTGAATTTTGAGACTCCCCTGACTTCTCAATCCACAAATGTCTTTTTTTAATAAATGGTCTATCTGATTGGATGATCAGCAACCAATCAGATAGCTTCATTGTTTCAGCCATTTCTTTGTCTCCCTTAAGAATCATTGAGGCATGAAATCCTTCGGATTGTGTGAAGGACTCCTACATCCTGTGAAACAATGTGACCCACCAAGACTTTGTCCTCCATAGACCATATCCGTTTTAAAAGATTCCCTGACCTTTCGGGATTTTTAGCTTGAGGTTTTCATACATGTAGTTTGTTGTGAACATTTTAACACACGCACAGGTATTTTGAGACTATTTTCTCTCCATGATTTTTAGGCTTCTAGATGTAGAGAAGATGACCTTCAGATTGTCAGACTACCTGTGTCAGATTAAAACAGGGAACAGCGGCTGCAATTTGTCCAAACTCTCAAAACTTCAACAATAACAGATTGGAAAAAAGTCGCCTGGTGGAATAAGCCTTAGCTTGGACTTTCAGATGGTCGGGTTCCAACCTGTTGGTTAAGCTAAATTCACATGGACCCATCCTGTTTTGTATTAAAAATGGTTTAGACAACTGGTGGTGATGGTAGTGGAATAATGTGGGAACATTTTCTTGCTACATTTTGGGCTCCTTTTCACAAACTCAGTATCATGTAAATGCCACATTGTAACTGAGGATGGTGCAAACCCTGTCAATCTAAGGCTGCAGTCTGTCCATCAACTGCAGGCTACCTACAGCAGAATAAAACACATGTCACAAATATAAAATCTCACAGTTTTCTTAAACACGACTCCTGCCTCTACAGTGACCAAGGCTCAATCCAACAGAGCACCTTTGGGTGGAATGAGAGATTAGCATTAAGCACAGCAAACAAATCTGCACCAATTGAATGGTGCAATGGTATTAAAGGATTATGAATGCTTTGGAGGTTCTGAAGAGGTCCAACCTGGCAATAATAACAGTGGCTAATGAGTCAGGCGCTGTGATGTGGACTTGATAAACCAAGTCCACATCACAAGTCCTTAGGCTAATGGCCTAATCAAAATTAGGCCATTAGTTAATTTGGACTTAGTTTTAAATCCATCTCCATTCACAAAGTTTTGGGCTATAACGCTGCACCAATTCTGAGACAGAAGGTTTCAAAATACACCAACATAAAATATAACTCTTGGCCTTGGCAGCAAGAGAAAAAAGGCACCCACTTTTCACTCCTTCTACCGAGAAAAATTCAATGGGTGAGAAGAGCACTCCTTCCCATCCAATTAACCAAGTACCCAGCTGCCTCCTCAGTGTGCGACGAAGGAGGAAACCAGAGAACGAGGACAAGTGAAGGAATGAGCAACACACCTTCATGACCCGTGGGAACCCTTCGCATCTCTTCTCGAGGAGCAAAATAGAAAAGGAGAGAGTCAAAAAGGCGAACCGAGCAACCTTGGAGTGGTTTTGGTTGATGAAGAGAGATTAAAAATAAAGACCCTGTAGGGTGCAGCTACTTCAACCCACAGAAATCTCTGCTTTTATGTTTTTGTTATTTTTTAAAGTCAATCTGTAATTGAATTCTGTGCCGAAACCCACAAAAAAAGGAGATGAAATAGCGATTCAGACGTGCGTGCAAGTAATGGAGGGGGTGGTGGCACGGAGTTGAGTTAAGGGAGTTGAGTTTGAGATGCTGGGAAACAGTGACAGTGCGAGCACTCTGCGTGCTTTCATTAGCACTCTAAATGCTAATGAATAAGTTCATAGCTTTGAAGATGCAGCCATGTTAAATATGCATGGGTTATCCAACTCAGTGTAGAGCTGGAAAACGAGGTGGGAGAGAAAGAAAGCGAGAGATACAGTAAGAATTAATCGGCAGGAAAGAAAAAATGCGAAGATGAGAGAAGCCGTTCCCCTCGACATCTCTGATGTCCCTTTTCCGGTGGTTGGTCTTTTTAAATGCTAAACACTGAAATGTATTAATGAACCACTCAGCCGACTTTTGCAAAACTCCAATGTTTTTGTTAGATTTTCTTTTTTTTTCAGCTATTCTCTCCATAGCTCCATCTTCTCTAATGGGTGGCATTTTTATTAGAGGGAAAGTTAACAAAAAAAGAGCTTTATTACTAAAATACCATAACAAATGCAATACACCTATTGTTGCTAATATGAGTCGGTGTGAATTTTCATAGTGTTCTCATGGGTTTTTTTGAGCCTGCAGGGACAGATGCAGAGTCAGTCATTAGTGCTAAGTTAGAAGACATTAAGCCAAGCTGCTTGTGGAGCAGTAATGACCCGGCAGTTTGAAGCGATGACAACGGCAACGAGGGACAAAATCCCCGTTGAGGGCGATTTTCATTTTCTTGTAGGAAGGAGAAATGGACTGTTGGGACTATCAAAGCAAAAGATAAACAAACCCAACACACACACACACACACACACGCACCTAAGTGGGTGGCGCATATTGTTTTTCATATCCATTGTCTCTGGTTTTATTTTTCACTCATGACTACATAAATGCGTGCAAAACGGGATTTGACTGACCATTAAAGCATGCTGATCATTAACAGGTTAAAAGCTTCCATTAATACCTTCTGCAGAGGTGGCAGGGAGAGCAGAGGAGCTGTTTTAGTTTGGTTTCCAATTAATATGTATGCGTGGACTTGTGAGGGGGAGATGATATGAAGGCACATTATAGAGCTGAGCAGAGGTGACAAAGCTATCTGATGACCTGACTAAAGGAGGAGGAATTCGGATTTTAAAGACATTTGACTGTAAAACATTTCAGTAATAACTTAACTGAAACCTTTTGTTAACTGTGTTTCTATATCAAAACACCTTTTACTGTCTAAGTCATGTTTTTGTGACATGCAGTCTCTTTTTGTTTATCTAAAAATTTAACTTACTATGAAAATTATATATTTGATTGATTTAAGTGCTAAAGAATCCTAACACATAATTTTTTTTTGCAATAAAAGTAAACGTGATTAACAAATACGGTTTTAGCGCAATGTTATAACATGAGGACACATTAAACTATGTAACTCGGACACCAAAACGAAAGAGGTTTTATAATAGTTTAGCAGAGCCCATCACATTAAATGAGGGGCAATGTTTCTTCAGGTACTGGAACAGAGACTAGTGCTAGTTTCATTTTTATGTTTTTTGTTGTTGTTGTTGTTAGTTAATAGTTGACCATTGGAAAATGAATGCTCAATACACTATGCACAACTTCAGTGTTCCCAAGAGCAGCATTGTTTATTAATTAATCAGAAAATATGTCTGATTAATTAATAAACAGACTTATCATTGTTTGGAACCACTTCCAGAATTTAGTATGTTGAAGTGACTACACCTTCATCAATGCAGACAGAGCATCTGCATAGCGCAGCATGAGATTAAAGAACATTATTATCAGGTTATTTCTACAATATTCCAGTACCAATTGCCTAAATTATTTTATAGTGGCAAATTCTGTAAGAATGTTGTCTTTAATTTGCGATGGTCATGTGCCGCAATTTTTGAAAATGTTCAACAGACCCTGAGGCAACCTGGCACAGCTATGTCAAATTGTCACTAAATATTTACTGGTATGAATAAATTAGTATATTGTTGCTACTCAGAGTGTAAACATTTGAAAAACTTGAATTCATATCAGGTTAGTGTGAATCTAGTTTTACTGCAAATCACTAAAACAATCTACATTTTCTCAAACAGAAAAACAAAACAGTATAAAAATAAGGAACATTTTTCCTCTTCACTGTCTACAGTCCATTACTTCTTTACTGTAGATAGAAACCAAAAGAATACTATATGCGTCGCAAGCACCAACATAAAGACCATCAGGACAGATGAGGATACAGGGTCACCCTATTGAGAGTAAAACTCCGACTCAGGAAGTCTTTTTTATTTTAAAAACAGCAATGCTTGTCTAACAAGGCCAAATGCTTGTCCCTGCCAGGGCCTGACTTTAACAGAGGAGGTGATAAAAGCCCCTGGTGGTGTCAGACGTCTCCAAACTGAGTAACCCACACAAAGGCTAGAGGAAGAGCAACGGCCTGCCAATGACCCCCGGGTGAGCTGACCAAGTCTTGTCCCAAGCTGAACCACCCATCCAGCATACTTTGACAGGAAGTAATTTTGGGAGAACTAAAAGGCACCACAGGAAAAATAAATTTATAAACACACAGAGCCTTTCAACAGTATGACTTATTCTTGATCCATTACAACCATATTATCAATGTCTTATATTGTTTTGTTTTTGGGGGAGAGGGTAAGGGAGATATATTGGACTAATGCAAATCATAAGAAAAAAAATAATCCACTGTTTTCCGGGCTTTTTTCCTTCTTGTGGTTGGTTCCATATACATTTGGATTTATTTCTCTCAGATCGTTGTTAGTCTTTTTCCCTTGGTTTGTAATTTCTTTGTGTCTAATTCACCTTCCCCTAGTCTGTCGGTTCCTAATCCCCTGATTAACACATCTGCTTTCAATGTCATTCTATTCCTCCCTAAATATAAGAGTATAAACTCACCAGTTTTCATTGTTCATTACTAGTTCATCTGCCCCTTCTGCTCTATGCGGGCTTCTGGTATTGCTTCTGGTTTATTTTTAGATTTAATTGGTTTCATTGTTTTCAGTGTACATTTTTGGACTCTTGGGTTTTGGGCCTGGTTTTTGCAAATTTATTTTTGTATTGTTTAAATGTTTTTTTGTTGCTCTACTTCTGCATCCCTTTGCCTGCTTTTGGGTCCTCCACAACCATCATTTGAAAATCTTTTGATATCTCCAGTGTTGTTTTTATTGACTCAAAGTCTTTTGAGGTTGACTTTGTATTTTTCAAAGACATACAAAGACCTCTCAATAGCTTTCCAATGTGAACCACACAAAAAAATTAAAAGATCATGATTTCTGTATTGCTTGCAACTAATTACATTCTCTTTATACTGATATTTCCAATCAAAAGAAGTAGCAGTCATGCCCTCTTGTCCTTTTTGCCCCCATTCAATACCTAAGCAGCTCTCAGACTCAGAGCCACTAAAACAGTGCTAGTAAAATCTACAGGCATATATATATTTCAGTATGGCCAGACGCCACTAAAGTTGGATAAAAGCCTTATGAGTTGAATTTGCATATGCAAGTGTTGAGTGAAAAATGAGACCTCACACTTTAGCATAAATACTGTGGAATGTGTCATTTTGCTGTGGAAATACTTTGATCTCTGAAATGAAGCTCTGGCTGCCACATATTCTGTGTTAATGATAACAACACTGGTACACCTTCTTTTTTTCTTTTTTTTTACTCCTCCTGCATCCACTGATATGGCTGTTAATGACTAGCTATTTGTCTACTCACAGTTGACAGCATTAAAGCACATTACTCCTCCATCTGTACTGCTGCTCTCCGTGTTATGAATTATGCCGTTTAAATGGGTTCCCTGCTTTAGAGGAGCTTTGGGCAGGGTCTGTGGAGAGACATCTAATGGCAGCTAAATGAATTCGTGCCCAGATAAGGCGTAGGAAGCAAACACGGCAAAGTAACAGCAGCTGTCAAACAGAAAGGGGGAAAGCAGACAGAGACCGAGATGGAGAGAGGTACAAAGACATAAAAACAGACAGAGCGTGCAGAAGTTGGGTTAAAGAAAATGCTTTTCAACATATGTGTTTGGGGGAGTGACACTGATTATGGGGAAATCCATTGATTGCCATTATTCTCCGAGTCAAGACACTGACACTAATAAAGGGGAACGGTGTTTTTGTGGTAGATAGTGTGTGTTGTGATTTCTCCTACTAGATGCCGTTGATTCATCACAAATGGTGCTCACATTTGGATTTTGATTCTAGTCATATTTACAAAGGACGGAAGAAATATCTATTTTTTGACAGGCCATTCACTAGTGACCCACAGCGCTGCTAGCTGATATGACTGTGGGCTAATCGGAAAGAAGTGGGAGAACAAGAGAGAGAAACGACTGAAATCCCCTTTGTTTCTTCCTGACGCATACTCTCCTAAACCGCGGCTGACGTGCAGTCATGCTTTGGCTCAGAGCAGGCAGGGATACGCCGAAGGGGTTGAAAGAGGGAGGCAGAACGTGTACCAGCAAATGAGGTGCTGGGATTGGAGGGGCAGAGAGGAGGGAAGCATTTATATGTGATGGATGAGAGGTGGAGAGGGTTGCAAACTGTCAGATGTTCCCTTTATCTCTGTCTCGTGTGTTTATCATAGTCAGAATGAGGGAAGGTCGGTAGGTGGGAGGGCCTAGGACTGAACGGAAGGAGACAATAGAGGACGGTAGCGGGGGTTGGTGAGGCGGAAAAGAGAAGACGCTATCACACATATCTGGCAAAATAATACAAAACAATACCTCTGCTCATCTCTAATGGGGCCATGAGAAACATTATGGAAATGAGGCTTAATGGAGCCTTGACTACAGCCCCTATAAAGGGTCACTGATCACTCCTCTTCGTCCAAAATACAATCAACTCTCGTCTTTCACCGTCCAAGTCTTTGTTCAGTTTCTTGGGGTCGTCCCAATTTCACCCTCTTCCTTTTTAATTTTCCTCCCTCGCCTCCAAACCTTCCCTGAAACACGTCATCGTTTATGCTTTTCAGCCCACCTCATCATCCTTTTCCCCTTTTCCAGCAACAATCCCATCAATCTCTACTTAAGGCACGCTGGCCGATCAAAAGATGCGTCGCCCCCATCATAACGTAGAAATGACACTAATTGGCCGAAGCGTATTTAAAACTATGGCATCTGTTGAGTGGGGGAATGTGAAGGCGGAAGGAACAAATAATGAAAAATGTACAAGTTAAAGGATTTAGAAGCACACTCTGCATGTCTGCGGTGGAATTTTGAGAGCAAGTCCTGAGCGATGGCTCATCAAGCGTCATTCTGCGTGTCATGCATAATTGCTTTTAGATCCGTTCCTATGGAAACTGTGATGCTCTTTTGGCCTGGCAAAAAGCAGATTGTTTCATCACTCCTCAGGTTTTGGCTCACCATTATGGAGTTTGGATGCAGTGAGAAGGCCACAGGGGAACTAGTTGCTTGGGCTTCACAGGATAAACCACATCGTTCAGGAGAAAAGGGGACAGAAAAAGAGAATGGACAGGCACTGGCTTGTACAGTATGTGTGGATTAAAGTATCATGAAGGTCAAATTCACCTTGACTGATGAAAAAAATTACTTTTTTTTTAATCCAACTGCTTGGCTAACACCACGATAAAAAGCACATTTATGACTATAGCAAACTTTTATTACACATGTCCTACAGCTACAAAACATCATTAATGCTATAATAAAGCAGTGTGCTTCGCTGCAGTCACACAATATTACTTTGTAGATGCAATTGGTGGCTTCATATACAATTACCTGTATGAACACACCTCTTTTTTACACCTCTGTCTGTCTGAGTATCTCCCAGTAGGTTTGATTTTAACTAGTGTTTCACCTTGCAGTAAACTAGATATTTTTGTCTTATGTGCACAACCATCAAAAATTTCCCAAATACAATTTGACCCCAACTCTGAAACTGTGAGTTTTTGTAAAAGTATATGTTGAGTAACTGAGGGAAATAACATAAACATACAATATTTAGTGCTCTCTAACAAGCACCATGATGTGCAGAAGTGCTCACATCCAATAACCTTTTCTAGCATTTGCGATGCTGCAGCCACAAATTCCAAGATATTTTAGAATTAAGATGATTAGGACACAAAGTGCTGCATAACTGTAAAGTGTAAGGAAAATAATATGCAAACTTTGTACCTTTCTGATAATATTGACAAACTTAGAAATCTGAGCTGAACTCCCCTGGGCCCCGTCAGAGAACTTGGGAACAGGAAATTTACCAAGGCAAGTGATATCAGATCGGAACCTGTCCGAGCAATATCAGATGATGCATAGGCTGCTCACAGAAAGGAACATTTTAAGGCTGCTTTTAAAGCGGTTGTTGCTGCTTTTTAACAGAATTCATTTAACTCAAAAGAGTTAAAGCCAATTCTTAGGAGTTTTAGATAGTGTTTTTTTCTCATTTCTGCCTTTGCAATGATTCTGCTTAAAGCATCTCTTTCTGAAAAATTTTCTGCTCTTGTTCTGTAGAGTACACTCGTTATCACACACAAAAAAGCCAATATCAAGAACAGTTAGTTGTAACTAGAAAATTACAAAAGATTTTATTTTACATATAGGTGTCTGTGGAGGAGCTGCAGAGATCTACAGCTCTATTGATAGTGCAACTTGTGCAATCTCTTTCACAGGAGAGTGGAAAACCAGCAGAAAGTGTGAAAGAAAGTCCTTTCTGTGATTTGTTGATTACTTTTGACTTGCATCTTGAGGAAACTCGTCAGAACAGAGCAAATACACACACACAGTTCTTTTTCTTTGTAATTGCAAGAGAGAAAATGGCACCTTTATTAGATGCTCTGTGTATCATTAGGGAAAAAAAAAAAAAAAAGAATCACCTGAAGCAAAACTGCATGCTTCTGCTTTGGATTTTATATTGGAAATTTGGGAAGCATGGCCTCAATATTTTTGTTGTATTGTTTGAGTCATCAGTGTTGAGGGGTGCACACATCAATTAACATGGCGGGGAAAGGTTCCAAGAGTTGCCGGAAAGTTCACAGGTTCAGGCTTATCTCCGGCTGGCAGCTGGACGTGGATGAAAAAGCTTTAATACCCACGGTTGCTGTGTGATAATAGCCACACTCTTGTCACTTCTCACCTCTCTGACCCTGTCGTTCTGCTTCCCGTCTAAAAGCTGCTGGCGATTAGCTGGTGGATGTAAAATGCACATTGTCTGTCCTCGCCCGCATTTCATCCTCTCCCTCCTCAGTCATCTCAGGCTCATCTTTCTGGTGATTTTTTATTTTGCCTTTAAATGGTCAGGGTAATTATCTCTGGGTGTAAAAAAAAAAGTCATGGGATTGCAATTGTGCACCTCTCCGTATTGCCTAACTCGCATGAATCGAAGTAATACTGCTACAAACTGATGTTTCAGATCTCTTTTTAAACACACTCAGCTTGGCAGCGCGTTGTCAGTTTCATTTTGCCATGAGATGTTTGACCAATAGGAAGCACTGAATTCAATCGCTCACAGACTCGAGGACAAGAGAAAAGCTGTAGATGCAGCCAAAGCTATATTCATGATGCTGAGCACCTAAAACTTTAATAGGCAGAGTCCAACTTCCTTTTAAAATGTGGTCACTGAGGCGGACATCAAAAGAAAACAAGGTATTGATAAAACGGTTCCAGGAGCCCCGACTTCTCTTGGCTGTGTTGACCCTGCGATCTTTCATCTATTGAGGCAAAATTGTCCTGTCCAAAGTGTCTCATTTGACCACATCCTTTCATCTGTGTCCTTTTTTATGCTTTTTTATTTATTTGTTTTTCTGTGTGGAATGATGATATGAACAGAGTCTTTTATTTGGGTTGCTGAACCTATCCGACATGCTATTGGAATAAAAGAAAAGTTCTATCAAAGTATCTTTTAGACAGATTTCTGCATATTTTTTATGACTCCACAAACAATGCTTGCCTCAATGGTTGGCAAAACAGTGGGAATTTATTTGCTGTTCACAAGTCAAACAAACAAAAGCAGAGGTAATTTTCTTCATACCAGGATAGAAAAGCTTCATCTCCTCAAATACAAAGAAAAATTCTTTAAATGCTAGTAGGTGTCCACGTACACAGCTCTGGAAAAAAAAAAAAAAAAGAGACCACTTAAAATAATCAGTTTCTCTGATTTTACTTTTATGTTTCAGTAAAATCAGGAGTGTTCTTTTATTCTACGAACTACTGACAAGATGTCACAGAAATTCCAAGCAAAAATATAGTATTTATTTGCAGAAAATGAGAAATGGTCAAAATAACGAAAAAGATGCAGCGCTTTCAGAACTCAAATAGTGAAAAAAGAAACAAGTTCATATTCACTTAGAAAGAACAATACTAATGTTTTAACTCAGGAAGAGTTCATAAATCAATATTTGATGGATTAACCATGAGGTTTTCAATTGGGTTCAGTGCAGTGGGTTCTCAATGTTTTCCAGTGGTATAGATGCATGTACAGCCATGTTGGTCCATCAATATATTTGCTTTTATTTGCTCTTTCAGTCCATCTCAGGCTTCTACAAACACTGCTTTCCTGTGTTTTTGTTGCTACATTGAGCATAAATTATTCCATGGTCACCAGTTGTACAGAATTCAGCTGAATCCTTCTGAAGCACAAATGTGAATAACAGCAACAGGGAGAAAAGAGAAACAAAAAAGTAAGAGGTACTTTGAATGAATTGCATGTGCTTAGCAACGCTAGTTCTGTACAAGTTATATATTTCATCCAGGTAATTAAGTTTTTGCAAAGAAATAGCAGAACAAATTTAAAATCTGACATTTATAGAGGATGAATTGTATCACCTGCAATTTGGTTTGTTCTACATAATCAGAGGTGACGATATACCTTTAGTCTCTCCTCTTTTTGCTTCTGCTGTAGCAAGAATGGACAAATCCTTTAAACCACCCGTGTCAAACTCTATTATTTAAGGGCCAGTCTGTTGTAACTGTGAGAACAAACCTGGATCACATAATTAGATCATTAACAGGACTCTGTAGAACATGATTCAGGCCTTTGATTCAGATGTGTTGGACTTGGGACACATCAAAAGCTTGTAGGAAATGGGATTTAAATCCCTAGAGATTGACACCCCTGCTCTAAAGTCAGTATGATAAGATAAACTGCGGACGTTACTCAATACAAAAAATGTCTGAACCTATGTTACACAATAACCGAACATAGTTAGGGATCACATGCAGTGCATTCAGATGATTATTTTATTGTTTCTATATATGTCAGTACTAGACACCCACAAAGCACATCTACTGAAGTTATGAAAAATTGTCTTTTTCACTTAGCCTCTTTTCTGAGTCTTTCAAACCTGAAAACACAAAGTATGATGATTTTTGATTGTACAAAACACTAGAATGCATATAAAGAGATTTGAAGATTTGAGGCTGAATGCACACTTTCTGGAATGAGCCCAGCAAATACTTACTGGCAAGGTAGGCAATAAGCAATTATCTTTGTCCTTAATCCGCGTGATTACAAGCAGCTAATTTGTCTTAGGACAACATGGGGAATTGCTCAATTGTGGGCATAAAACCAAATACTTATGGCTGCCAAATGATTTTACTCTATTAGTTTGAGTTTGGATAAAAGACTAAATTGCCTTGTAACGATACACAGCTCCTACGAGGAAACATGGCACATTTTTGTCTTCCTTTCAATCAGATTATGACACATTTACCTTGACCAAGGTTTTATTTATTTATTTTTCTCATAGAAGCTGGATGACAGCCTGGTAATGGCTTGTGTTGGTTCTCCCTGGCTAAACCCAGCCATAAAGCCCACAGACCCTGGCACCTGAACCGTCCATCTAAAAGCTTCTATTAGACAACTCTGAAGTGTGGCTGCAGCCAGCAAAAGCAGAGCTATGACTAATACAGTTTCATGCATGGGAGTGGAGTGTGCAGCTTAACTTACACTGGGTTCAACATGCAAACCCCCCCCCAAAAAACAGAACTAGCTCCAACAGTTGTTTGAGCAGAGATATTTTAAAAACACAGAATTTATATTAGGTACACCTCAGAAAGTAGATCTCACCCAGATGTTTTTTTTGTAGCTATCAATCTATCAGAATCATGCCAGAATCAAGCCTCTGGCATGATTCTGGTAGGAAGTTTTATTCTTTGCAATTGGTAGATTTCCTTCAAATTTTGTATTTTTCTGATCTTTAAGTTTAGTCTTATAGTGTTGGGATGACGTCTTTGGCAAGGCCACCTCAAACGTTTTACTTTAGTCAGTCGGAACAGTCAATTAGCCCCAGATTTCAACCTTCTAGTAACTAGTTGGTATGCCAAGATGGATTTCAAGAATTCTCCATCTTTTTTGTTCACTGTAGTTTGTGCAAAACTACAGTGCAGCTAAACAAACTGAAAGCTTGGTAATTAGTGGTGAGACTCGATTCAAATGTTTGAGTTAATTGCAAGGTCTGTAATTAATTAATCACATAAGCAGCATTTTCAATTCAAAAAGCCTTTTGTTTGCCAAATGATTGAACAAATAGACACATGAACTCAACGGTAAATGTGCATTTTCTTTTTAATCTATTATTTAGATTATTCAACCATCATATTGGTTACACACATTCAGCTGTCAAGAGCGAAACCGTAATCACTTCTTTTAAAAAAATATTTCTTTAGAAATGTGGAGTGTGGATGCTGACCTTAGCGTCGGGGACATACGCCATTGCTGCAACATGCTTTTCATGTAGATGGTATTTTAGGCTTGAATAGCTTCAGTAATAGGGCAACTGCTTTTTGAACAACTTGAACACAACAGCAATCTTTTCAAGCATATAATCAGATAATTTTGCAAAACAAAATTTAGCCCCCTGTGGGCCAAGAGAAGCGGCATTGTCGTCCATCACTGTTGTGGATGCTGTTTGTGCGTCAGATTTATGGGCGTACCAGAAACACAATACAAAGGTTCCAGCTTAGGACTTTCGAACATCGTTGTCTTCTTAAAATAAATTCCTAATTAATGTTTTTCAAAAAGTGATTTTGACAAAAAAAAAATAAAATAAAAGTACAAAAATCCAACCCTGATAAACTTTTATCTCTATCTTATGTTAGTAGACAAACTATATGGGTCTATCAATTGAGGCCTTCAGTTTACCGCCATGCTCCTTAATAGTCTTAGTGATACGCTAAAGAAGATAAAAGTGAAAAAGTGTAGACTCTATACACATAAAAATACATCTGCCAGTCATTTGTACAAAGTAACTAAAAGGAACTAATATTTACTTACTAAAATTACCAATGTGTTTGACATGAAGAAAAGTTTACAAATTTAAATCTGACATTTTAAACCTTAGGTACTAAATGCGTTACCTTTCCTACTTAGACGCTAATGTAATAATCCTTGATGAACTCACAACCTCTGTTCCTGCAGGGAATTTTATTTCATTTTGTTCAGTTATTCTGTGAAATTAATTAAATATTAACAAAAGCGAGATTAAATCAGGTGCATTTTATAAATAATTAAGTGCATCCGTTCTGGTGCTTTCTTAAAACTTTTTATTCACTTTTGTTGGCTTTACACGTGTAGGGTTAGATATTTTTGAAGTGGGAGTATAGAGCATTAATAAGTTGCCAATGTTTTACCTGGAGTAGACCACAGGCAGAGCAACTGTAGTTTAACAACTTGGAGAGAGCTTTAAGTGAAAGAATGAAGTTGACAACAATGTAGGCAGGGGATGCTCACAGAAAAATCTAAAACAAAAATTCCTCAAACTCAAAATTTTGAGAATTTTACATATGCTAAAAGTAAGATACTCAACTTTTATAGCTCTCAAAACTAACTTTTATTGGTAAGTTCTTGCAAATTTCAATGCTATATTGCAATGCCATTTTTTACCAAAACACCTACATCTGTGCATACTGTTAATGTATGCAGAGTTTTTGTACTAATCTTTATGTAGAGAAAAACAAATACAGCCAGAGCCGACAACAAATAACACTTAGATGTTAGACGCTTTCACTGTTGTGTGTTTTCCAGCAATGCTCTATCATTCTGTCACAAGTGATTTATGATTTTTCTTTTTTTGGGGGGCTCAGTACATCACTATCAATCACTGTCAACGCAATTATTTGCCATTGCTGTTGCAATCTATGTGGCTTTTTCCTCCTTCAGGCCAAATTTATGTTTATTTTTCTCCCTTTGTAGGGCTATTTATTCAGTGAGGGCAATAAATTTATAAAACAGCATCGTTTGTCCAACAAAAAGTGAAATATTTAATTTGCACAGTGAGCCAACACAGTCTTCCCAAAGACTTTATGCTACCCTGTTGTTGCTCCTACTGTTAGGAAGAGGCGAGGCTCCTTTGTTAAATGCCTCAATATTGACAGGTGTTATGAATGTGAGTAGAATTGAAAAAACCAAGTAGACAGCACAGTATTGATGCACAACCTCAGTCAGCTGAGGTCTGATGCCATACATCTGAAACATTTCAAAAAGGCTTAAAATGTAACCCGAACACAGGGGATCCGCGGATCCATCACTGTCAAAAAGACTTTGGCGTGGTGCATGACAAAAGACCCACCATCAGCATCGCAAAG
Organism: Xiphophorus couchianus; assembly: GCF_001444195.1. NCBI lineage: Eukaryota > Metazoa > Chordata > Actinopteri > Cyprinodontiformes > Poeciliidae > Xiphophorus > Xiphophorus couchianus. The sequence goes on along the minus strand of NC_040250.1, from coordinate 22,415,450 downwards.
GGCATTATTTACTAGCCAGGGGTTGTTGCACTGAACAGTTCATTAACAACTGAGGAAATTCATGGTATTTGCTGTTTTACTCTTTGAAATTAATAAGAAATGAATTAAATAAACCTCAAACCAAAAATGTGACCTTGATGCAGACTTCTGAAAATGGAAAAAAAAATAAATACACACATTTCTGGTGCTCTTATTTAACTTTGTCAATTATTTTGATTATACAATGGGTAAAAGCAACATGATTAATTAGGCCCAACCAACCAAGGTAATAAAGTAATTCATTATATCACAATATGTCAGCTAGCTTTATGTCAACACAACCTCTAGAAGTCATTTTAGCTTTTAATAATAATAATAATAATAATAATAATAATAATAATAATAATAATAATAATAATAATATTGAATATAACAGCAAAATAAAAATGTAAAAGAATATTATGAAGTTCTTTTTTTATTTAGAATTATATTTATTAACAAAGCTCTGATAACTATTAATAATTACTGCAACATTAGTAGCAAACTGGTTCAATAAATTAAAAATAAATAAAGTTCTATAGTTTTCATTCATGAACTTAATCTAGTTTGTTTCCTGGGATGCTGTGTGGCTCAGTTAGTGCAGTGTGTGCCATGCACCATGTTCAGAGGCTGTGGTGCTTGATGCAGCTGTCCTGGGTTCAGTTCAGGGTCTCAGGCCGTTTGTTGCCTGTCGTCTCTTTCTCTCTCCTCCCAATCTACCATTTGCCCGTTTCTTGAGACAAGTGAGAAGCAAAAGTAAACCTTGCATTGAAATTATTTTGAGCATAGTTCCTACACTTGCTTCTTTGTCTGCAAAAACTCCAAGCAGAGATATTTAAGCTTGACATTTAAATAATGTGACATAGTTCTAATTCAATGGCTTAAGTCAGTTTTAAGCCATCTGTAAGTAATTGTTAATGTACTCCCTCTTGCTATTTCTCACATTCTAGCCTTTGTCTACTCTCCGTATTTCTCTGTGTTCCCTTTTATGTCAGTTGGTTTTGTTATACTTAGTGGTATTTTATTTACGGGTAGTTTACCTCATTTTCATATTGGTCCTTTGGCAGATATTTAGGACTATTCTAAACATAGAATAGTCCTAAATATAGACTATTTAGGACTATATAAATAGATTTTGTTAGCCTTTTCTCTGATAATAAAAAGAGAAAATACACTTTCTAAGATTCTTTATGTTTTATTGCTTTGTCACTGACAGTGATTGATTTGTTTTTAACCACTTAGTTTAATAATTTCAGCCATACTCCCACAAATAGATCACCAGCAAAAACACATCCAAGAGTTGAGCTTGAAGCTCAGTCTTCCCTGCACTGCTAACCATGGCTGACTGGCATATTGGCCTCCTGATTAATCCTGGGTTCTGTATATGGATTGAACCCACTGACAGCTATCACAGAAAAGGTGACGCTGGGAGACGTGGCCCTGCGTCAGCTTTCCTATGTATTTTTTCATGCCATCCTTGCTTCTTCATCCCAAGTTGAAAGAGGAACTGAACTGAGGGAGGAAGGTCAGCCTGGAGAAAATCAGTGTGGGCTGACAGGGTGAGGATAAAGGTAGGATGGATAGATGCTGCTGCCAGGTCCTGTCACCAATGACAAATGGAAGAAGCAAAGATGAAGCAAGTAAGACATTAGAGAACAGTGATGTGGTGAATCACCACTATGAGAGCAAGTGTGTGTGAAGCAATGTGTATTTGGACCAGCAGGTGTTTGTGTGTACCACTGTGGGTGCTTTAAAAACTGTGTGGGAGAAAGTGAATGAAAAAGAAGAAAGCCTGGTGTGTGTGTGTGTGTGCGTGTGTGTACAGGTGTGTCCTCATGCTGCAAGTTGCCAATCTTGACAGCAGCCCTCCAAAATGGGAGAGTGCTGGGAAATTGATTTAGCTGGTGTCTGAGCGTGACAGAGATGAATCTGTGTGTCTGATTACAGAAGAAAAATGGCAAAACACCAAAAGGTAGAAAAGGAAGAGCAAAAATACCAAAATAAGAAGTTGGCAAAGGAAAAAAAAGACAGAGAAAAGCAGCAGATAAAGAGAAAAAAGCACTTTAATAGATAAATCAGTGAGTGGAAATGCCTCAGCATCAGATTGCTTTGAGGCTCGTCATGGGCCTCATCTGCCCTACAACCTAAAGGCGAAATGGATTTATCACCTCATCCTTTAAGTTAAGTACAAGTGACAATGCATTAATATTACTGACTTTTCAAACAAACAATTTCACTTTCTTCTTGCCGCTGTTGAAACGGACACCACCGTTGGACAGTCGTTGTGTTTATGCTCAGATTTCCACATAGTATTGCGGACAGAGGTGTGTTTATGAAAACAGTTTATTAAGCCAGCTGGGTGGGCTGTTTTCAAGTTCGGAACCAAGGTCATATATTATACTTTTTGACATATTTTACCCCTTGTGTACAAATCTCTCAAATTATGCTTTTGCTTCAAATTTCACAGCACTCTCCTTTTTAAAACCGCTGCAAAAATATGAGTCATTGCTGGAAGAACTTTAGTGTTAGAGTTTTGAGTGCATGACATAGTGTCATAGATGTTGAGAAAAATTTAAACAGAACGTTAAATGTGCACAAATTACCACATAGTGTCTGTCCTCACTGTCTTTTGGCAAATAAGTGCTTTCCAGAATGGATAATGTGTTGTCTGTTCATGGCTTTCGAAGCATGTGATCTGTCATCAGGAGAAAATACCAAAAAGACTTACATAACTTGGAGTTTTATTTTATTTGATTAAAAATTCATATAAAATTTAATTGGTTGGGGGAAAAAAAAAAAAAAGGAAAAGTACAAAGTAGGTTTCTAGAATCATACAGGTCCAACATGTTTTAAAACCCAAATTTTCTCGTAATGGTTTCTAACCACTATTACCTCTCAGGATATATACAGCCATACAAACAATTTCCATTTTTTTCTTTCCATGTTCTCTCCTGTACTGTGTTGCTGTTTCTCTCTATAACTGACTGTTGCAAATAAATAGCATTTTAGCATCCTTTCCAGTTAGCTATAAATACCCAGAATGCACTCCGGTGTGATGTCCATGGGCATTTCTTGTGCTATTTTTTTTTTTTTCAATTTCAGTGTTGTTTTCTGATACAAGTCTTCTATAACTGTGCCACAGCATTTTTATAAACATCTACACTTTTTATGGCAATGTGAAGTTTTTTGTTTTACGTACAGTGTATCCTGCCAGAGTTCCCAGCAGCACTTTTGACCTTGAAGCTGCTTATAAAGACAATTTTATAAGTTGAGAATTCATTTATCCAAACTTAAAAACTGGTTTGCTTAATTACCACCAGTTTTCCCACTTTCCACCCAGTGGAATTTACAGACTGCATGTCATAGGCTAAACATTAAAGGGGCTAACAGTGAAGGCTGCTGCATCTGCCTCAAAGAACTACAAGAAGGATTTTATCAGGGAAAAGAAAGAAGCAATGTGATATTAAACGACGTACTGCAAAAACGGTTTCAAATTGGGTCTCAAAAAATGACAAAACCGCTTCAAGCCTTAACAGGCAATCTGTATGCAACTTGGAAGGTCAAAACCCAAATAAAATGCAATTCAGCCTATCATTTTACAGACAGCGTGCCCTGTGTCACATAAAAATGAGCTTTAAATTAATTTATTTGGCAGAAATAGAACCTCAAATCTGCTTCATAGCTTAATAAAGTTAGTGTTGGTATATCAAAGTAAACACAGCAATCAGGCCGTTCACGCCTCTTTTTATACAACATTTTTGCGAGTCGATTAATGAGTTACACATTTTTTTTGCATGCAAAATCAAAGGCTGTTTTTTTTCTCACAATGTTGTCTTTGTTTGTTTACTTCTCAAACAATTTAGAAGCTTATCTCGCATCTCACGTGTTCTCTGCCAAGTGTCAGCAGATGCTTGATGCTTCCACATACAAATAAACATATGGCTGATCCGGAAAAGTGCACTCTTATGAATAATAGCATAGCTTTACCACAGAACAAGGGCCTGTAAAAAGGTCTTGGCTAAGATGAGCAAGTGTTTGACATAAAGCATTGAAATTATTATTCCCCTTCACCCCCCTCCACAGCCTCAGATGTGAAAGGAGTGAAATGACAGATAAACATTGATACAGACTCATAATTAATTCATCCACTTTTAGGGGCAACACTCTGCAGAGCATTTTTTCTTGTCTATTCTATTGACTTTGTAATTAAGTTCTAAAACATAACTAAATATACCTTTAACTTTTCCACATTTTTCATGTTACATCCCTGAACTTAAACATATTTTATAGGGATTTTGTTCTTATAGAATGATTTAATGAAACTGTAACAAAAAAAAAGGTTCTTAATTAAAATAAATGCCACAGTTTTCAGATTACTCCTTCAGGAAACAAATGATATCCATAAACAACAACAACAACAAAAGATAAAATGCAAACAATGTGATATTCTTCAGGCGTCTATTTGTTAGAATGATTAAAGGAAGTTCTAATGTAAAATCGACATTGTTAAGCTTTATATCATGTGGTAATGTTATTTTCTCATCAAAATCATACCGAGAGTGTTGCTTTGATTTTCTCATGCATGTTTGAGAAAGCCTTGAATTTCCCCTGGCAGCCATTTGGGGGTAACCTGAACAATCTCTCATACAAAGCTCTGCTTATTTCCACAAACTCCTTCTTAGAGCTGCAATCTTCAGCCGAGCTGAAGAGGGTAGAAATGTAGATTTGGACCAAAACGGATCCCTTCCACACCTTGGCACAACCAAGACAAAACCAAAACAGCCTTGCTGTTCCTCCTGAATTGCTTATTTGTGCACTTTTTTTTTCAATACACATTTCCCTGTCACTCAGCTGTCCATTAATATGCTTTCAAGCTTCTTTAGCAGTTGCTTTTCATGGCTCGTCCTCATTGTGATGTCTCATGTCAGCAGACTTCTCTGTGACTTAACTAACATGACACTTCTGTAGTAAAATTCACTTTTTTTTATTGTTGCAATGCATGGGTTAAATTTTCCAAGAAACTGAATTTTGATGTTTTCATTAGCTCTAAGTCATTATCTTTCAAATGAACATTACTAAACACCTGCCATACATGGCTGTGTCTGCGGTGAATTTGAATAAGAAGCGAGTTTCACTTTTCGAATTGAAAGTGCATCCCAAAAATGAAATTCTGCTTGAGGCTTTCTACAGTCTTGATCTGGATTAGATAGTTATACAAAGGTACTGTATTTTCATCTGCAATCATTTCTGGTAACACATTTTTACTCACCTGGTCTAATTTTCTTGCAACTCTATATATTTTATAAAAAACAATTCTTTTATTCTTATTCTCAAACGCCAAGGCAGAATTTTAGCTTTGCTGAAAGCAAGTAGGTTTCTCTACAAATGAAATCTCACAAGTGGCCATTAATCAAATACTTTGGGAGAGGTGTCTGACATTGTTGCACTTATCATGTTGATCACATACACATGATGAATCTCTGTGGATAGCTTTGCAGTCATGGTGGCCAAGGATAGGATTCTCTCTTAGCTCCAGGCAACCCATCTGTGAGATCTACCAGAAACATGCATGGAGGTAGCCAAACTGAGCCCATGTTGCTGAAACTATCCACCCCGCACGTTCTCACATGCAACAATCAAGGCAAAGCAGAAAATCATTATTTAGCTTGCTCTGACATCAGCTTCTTTAGATCATTTAGTAACAATGTTTTTGCGTTTTCGTCGAATTAAACGTCAGATTTGAGGTATGAGGGCAGTGAGAACAAAACTGAGGCGGGGTCGGCTAAAAACTGGCGCAGCTCTAATTTTGCTGTGGAGAAACCTTAGAAAGTATGTGCCCTGGCAAAGGGACATCTGTTTTCACTGCACAAAGAGCATGACCTTTACTAACCTTTAAATGTGTGTGCAGCAAGGGATCAGAGCTGTGGGCTGGCCTGTGCAGAACTACCGATTTTATTACGTGGAGGACATCTACACTGCCATGCTTACCTTCTAATAAGAATCATTTGGGCTAGATTATAAAAAGAAGTTAATCATTACAGTGTTCTAAAAGTGTGTTTTAGTTTGCTGGCACTAAGACATCCAGGAAGAAAATCTTGTCAGAGGATGGAGAAGTGGGATTCTCCTACAGCAAGACAGAGACCAAACATACAGCCAGGGCTTCAAAGCAATGCAATGCAAGACAGCCTAATCAATACAGGTCTGAAACCTAATGACAATTGGATTTAGGTACATTTTGCACAGTATAGTTTTATCAGAGAAAAGATGCATTTTCCACAATGTTATGCTGGCCTGTTACAGCAATATTCCATTTAAATATATTCTGTGTAAATATAATATGACACAATGTGGGGGAAAAAGTTCAAAGGGTATGAATAATTTTGCAAGGCGCTGTGTACGCGTGGCCTTTGGGCATTTATTAACATCCCAGGGCCTGGTTGGCAGCTTGTGAGAAGGTCTGTACATGAAAGCAAAGGTCGAAGCTTCCCTCAAACCAAAAATCATGACCAGAGAATACTAAAAAAACCCACTCCAACATTCAATTATTCAACCGGATTTTCTAGCTTCTGTACATTTAGAGAGTCATGGTCAGATGAAAAGAAGAAAAAATGCTGAAGGATAAACGTGTTCTAGTTTTAAACAACACTGTGCCTCTGTTTCTTACTAACCATGCAGAAATATACCAAAAGTGAGAGAGACAGAGAAAGAGTGGGTTCGCTTGACGTAGCTGAGCTATAAATACAGTATTCCAAAGGCCATATTGACATTTAGGTGCTGATTTATCTGAGAGCCCCACTCTGGTTTATGAGTTCTTCACCACTATTCAAAAGGCAGACGCGATGCTATTGAACCCTCCTTCAGCTGGAGTTGTGAGAAAGTGCGCTTTAATTGGCACAGGCTGCTTTTGTCTTGTTATTTCGCTTTTGGGTAAGAAGAACTAAATGACGTCTCTTAAAAAGAGCACATTAGCAGTGATGCTAGCCAAAGGTGCTGTTTGAACTTCTGAGTCCTAAAACCTATTTTTGTGAGCTATTTTAAATGTTTTGAAAATGTGGGGAAAGTTAAAAATGAGTTTGTCCAACAGTTTTGCATATTTGTATTCTCAACAATGAAATTGCCAATCAGGTAAGCCTCCCGTTTTACATCCCTGCTCCTTTTTTAGAGAACTGTTTTGTTGTATGTAGGAACTGAAAATTAATAATTATGACATCTTAAACATTTACTTGTTATAAAAATTATGTTGTTTATCTGGTGACCTTGCTGTCAAAATGCTTTCGACTTGATTTTGACATATTGTCTTCCCTGCATGTCTGCACACCCCCACACACACGCCCACCCCCCCACACACACACCCACACAAAAAAAAACCCCAGACCGCTGAAGTCATTGTCAGCAAGGTCACGTATTTCTTTACAGAGAGAAGTTTGCATCTACAGCCTCCAGCCATAACCGCAGCGGCTGATTCAGTGTTTGCGCTCTTTCTTTCTTTCCTCTTCCGCTAGCTTGTCTTCATTATGCTGCCACGGAGCATATGGCTCTGTGGTGACATAGTAATTATACACACTTCCACCCCATCTTTTATTTTCTCTTGGAGCTTTTTTTTGTTTTTGCGTGTGTGTGTGTGTGTTGGCTTGTGTGTAATCCGACACGAAAAGTATTCATGTTTCAAGCCCGTGTCAAAAACAATCGGACTACACGAGAATAAAATGGCCTCAGGAGCAGCAGCATAAAAAAACTTGGCTTCTGGTTTTAACTGAGCAAAATGTTCTGGTTTCTTTTTTTAAACTATTTAAAGTAAATCACGAAGACAATAAATCACCAAACTTAGTGTACATGAAATAATGTTTTTTAAACCATTTAGCAGAATTCATATTCGTTATATAAAGTTACTGTTGTTACTTTTATACACAGTAACTGGGCTTACAGTTATGATTGATACCAGGTGAAATAAAAACTCATCATCGTATCCATTAGCGTTGATAATGACGTACGCACAGTTTCATATTTTCTTTTATAGTAATCAGTCTAGCAATTAAATTTTATTTCTAGAGCACTTTTGTACAGGGAAGTGTAACACAAAGTGCTTTATAGAGTATATAGACATAAAACCACCAGAAAAATGATGAAATGAAGTAAACAGGCAAAACAATTGATCAAAAGTTGAGATTTTCATTTGAAAGTGCTGAATCCTTTTTTCTTTCGTAAAACCGTTGCCTACAGTTTCCCAACAATGCCACATACACATCCCCTCCCAAGGATAAGAGACGTGTCGCTCTGATGCCTGAATAATGTGCCGACGTCTTCGTTGATGGCTGATGATGAGCATTAGTCCCATATCCGATATATGACGACATCATGTAAATGTTCACATCCGTCTCTGCCGTGATTTTTTATAACGTATAGTGTGTACAGACCCATTCACACACAAATTACATTTCTTACTTAATAGGAACACAGCAAATTCGAAAAAGTTTTCTTGACTTTGACAGAATATTGATAAAAGAAATGCGCACATTTGTGACAGTGCAGTTCATGTTGGGTTTAGGTTTTGCTCATATTAGCTCACAACACCAATAAAAAAATATCAGTAGTAAATTCAGAAATCAAGATTGGAAGGAAACTAATAGAATTTGGGGCAAGAGCATCTCTTCACAACGTTCTACTGTATATGGAAATACCACTCTGAAAAAGCGGAAACTCTAACAGTGGATCCGTCCAGAAGGTGGTGAATTATTCACTCTTGGGTTGGCAGGAGGCCTTGATGATGATGATGAAAGTCTTGGCTTCCACCCTGGGAGGGAAACAGCTTCAGGGATGCTGCTCTCCACCCCTCCATGCAGCAAAAAAAAAAAAAAAAACCTGAGTGGTTTGCGGTCAACAGCAGTTTGTTCATTAGCAGACCCTTGCTGGGCGATAACATCCAGTCAGTGTCAATTAGATGGTGGCTGTAGAGCAGGTGGGACTGTTACTGCTGGAACTAGATAAATCATTAGGTTGAGACACGACTGCCAGAAAGTACAGCAGTTCCTTCAGGAGCTAGATGCTGACAATAGGAGCAGCTACGGTCTTCAGCCAATGCTCGTTCCTGACATTTTGACTGGCAACTTTAGGGAGTGGCATAAGGTGTCGGTAATTGCAAAGGTAATTGTGAAAAACTAAGCAATTTCTTTTCTGGTTTGACGCTTGACTCTGTGAATTGAGATTCTCTTTATTGAATTTAGTTTTATTTTGTCCATGCCATCAGTCATGTCACAGAGTCGTTGACGTAGCATCGTTCTACGTTGACTACAAGTGAGCTTGAAACATGGAAATTTCAACATTTGCATTAATTTTGTGCAATGATTGAACAGAGTGGGGGTGAGATTCTGCATCCTTTTTTTCAATTCTGATGAATTTGAACAAAATACAAATAGTCATCCATGTCTTCAATATTTTGTAAAAGACCTATGTGGTGCAATTTGATCAAAGGTATTTGGCATCATTTTAGGAAAGCAAAAAATCGTTGACAGTTGATGGTTTTAGAAAAGTCCTTTATTTTAGATTTTTTTAAAAGTCATATTGCAGAAACATGTTGTGTTGTTACATATTTCATCCATTCTCTAGACCGGTATTGCAGACTTTAGCAGGTCAGCACAAACAGCGGTGGTGAGTTCAAGATCTCATACACACTCATAAACATAGAGTTATTTTTTTAATGTGCAGTTTGTTGTCTTCAGTGTGGATGTTACCTTCATGGACGAGGCTTTTGTTCGTTTTAACACTGCATCCTCCAACTTACTCAGTAGACTCTAGCCCTTCACTCACAATGTCTATAGACAAAACCTAAGTGAATTAATATTTAAACCTAAACTTGTGTGTATTTTTAGGGAATCTGCAACAGCTGGATGAACACACACTCCCTTGACACTGACAGCTGTTTCCTGCAAATTGGAGCATATCTTGCAGTTTAGTATCACACCACCTCTCTTGATGTATACACAGTGAATTTCACATCTGTGTTTGTGACTTTGCATAGAGATCCCTTGAAAGTGGAACTGGCTAAAAGGGAAAGTTGCTTTCAACTTGCAGGTAGAAGCATCTCCATAACTTTAGTTTCTGTTATTTTCTTCTTTTTGTTTACCTTATGTAAAAGAAATACAGTTTATTCTAATTTTTTGAATGTATCATTTAAGCCTCGGCAAATATTTTTGTTAGTCGAGGAGAAATGTTGTCTCTGTTAATTGTCTCAGTTTAGAGTAACTGCTTTTAATTTCTGCTCCAGTTCGGGCCAACATTGTTAGCCGGATGCATTCGTAATCTGATTTCTCTCAGCAGTATGCAGACTTTATCAAGACGTGCCACGGTTGTGTCATTAGTGGATGGAAGCAGCTAAAAGTCTTCATTTTCTACATTTAAGTGGCCATTAATTCGCAATGGTTCAACCGCGCTACATTAGCTTTAAAAATATTTTCTAGAGACTTATCCAAGTAACTTTGTGCTAACAAAACATGTAATGATTGGAAGGAAAGTCAAAATTGATTCAATATATTATTTTGCTTGAGTTCTTTTGATAAAAATAGTTAAATGCAGGTAATTATTGAAGTAACCTGCATGAAGAATGTTTGGAGAGACAGTGTGATGAATTACTTAATTTAAATGAATTGTAGATGTCAGCAAAAGCTTTGCACAACCAGAGGAAACAAAAACAGTGAAAGTCATAAAACAGCAGGTTTACATACCTGAAAAACGTCAGGTTCAACAAACACATGCAGTCATCTCAATGGTCTGGCTGCTGGATCTGGTACAGCACCTGTGGCATGAAATGCATTGTTTACTCCTCCACCAGTCCTGGGTTGGCTCTTTCCTGGAGGCTAAAACACCAATTGTCTGGTATTACTTCTCAATAATTCCCTATGATATTTGGGTCAAAAGAGAATGGGGTGAAAATGAGGTTTTGGTGGGTATGGAGAAATCCACAATCCTGACTTTCACAAATTAAGATGTTTCTTACTCTGAAATAGTATGTTGTTCTTCAGTTAAACATCATGTAGGCTTGAAAACCTAAATAGTATAATTGTTTTTTTTTTGATGAAGGCCTAAATTGTCAGTAGTATTTTAGCAGTAGTGTTTTAACTGTGTTGGACCAAAAGTGGTAAAATGGAGACAGTTTCCATCAACTACTGCAGCTTAATCCAATTGCACACTTCCTGTCCTTATGCTTGGTGTAAAATTCAAGGCTTTTGCTTGAATATGTTTAACTACACTACATCTGCGTCATGCTACTGCAATCCAAGAAGCTCTGAGGAATTTTGGCAAGTTTTTCGAACATACTGAGCATATGGACGGATAGGGGGAAGGAGATTAAGAGACAGAAGGCGTTTGAGAAGTTCTGACTTTCTTTTTGTTTCTGTAATGCTTGTCACCATGGATATTCATAGTGCAGGAGTACAACTTGCAGTTTACACCAGTACATATTCTTGTGCTACTCTATCTATAAACCTGCACAGAAAAACAAATGTTTCTTCCTAGACAGTATCATTCATTAAATTTATCCTAGATTGTATACTTGCCCACGTATTGATACGCACTGATCCACAAATATCGCTTAGGATGTAGTCATCACCAGACATGCAGTTCAGCGTGGCTGACGAAAGAGAAGACCGCCCTAAACAAGAACGCCCCCGTAATGAGATTTTTCTGATGGATCCTCATTGTTGGGCTCGACCTTGCTCGTCACCTTACCCTCATTTACACCACAAATCCATCTCCCCGGTCCGACTGGATGATTTTTAATTAAACGTGTGCGTGAAAAATTGGAATTCTTATCATGCTATTTTCATTTTTCTCATTTAGCCTGATTTCATTATCTTTGTTTCAGGGATGGCCTGTACATCAAGATCTCGCCTAATGCCACGGCGATTAACACCTTCCTGAAAGCAACTGGATGCTTCAAAAATGGGGAGGAATCGAAATGCTCAGAGCATCTTGCTGTAATCCCCAAAGTGTAGCCAGAGTTAAACAAACTGAGCCCTTTTGCCCTTGCGGGAGAACTTTTTTAAATCACCGAACCAGAAGAAAGTATGAGTATGACATTTTCTACATTGTTAACATACCATCGCCTTCAGCAAGATTTGTCCTTTGTTTCTACAAGGCCTCTGAACTGGACATCAGCTTCTGCTATGACCCTTAATTCAGAACTATACTGGAGAAATGTTACTGATGTTTGCATGAAACTTAATGTAATATTCAGATTATAAAGTCGGCGGTTTGTTTCTCTGTCCTAGCTACCGCTATTTCTGTATGACCTTTGTAAATGTATTTACAATTGTTTTGATATTCGCTAGCAGATTAACAATAATCAACACCACACTGCAGAGAGGTTAGGCAAATTACGCTCTTGTGGGAGTAATCTGACTGTTTTATTTTAGCAGGGGATAATCCAAGAGAGACAGTTTTAATTTCCAAATGCCCCGAGGCTGTGACCCAAATTTAATTGTTCCTTTCGTAACAAAGGGAGTCCCCTTGAGACAGAAACAGGAACACATGAAAAAAAATATAATAAAAATCGGGGTAATTAAACAAGTGTGCAGCCCTTCTCAATGGTTCGAGACTGTTTGCGGGGATAGATTATGTAAGTCTATTGGACAGGAGCGCTGACCAGAGGCTACGCACAAGAGAATTAGAGCGCTGATACACAGGAGTGCAGCTGATGCCAAGGATGCTTTTTCAAAACAGAGGAGATATCAACTCCAGAGAAGCAAATTTGTGCATTTCAGGAAACCTGCCCACTGTTCGGTATTGTGTGAAGTTATAGATTGATCAAGATAGATGCAAATCTAAGTGCGCGTAATTCAACAATGCGAAGAACAACAAGCGCTTGTAACATATTTATCTTTTGAGATAGCATTTGCTAGGAAAAGAAAAGAAAACTATTTTACAGACGACTGATTAGGCAAAGGACAGTAGGTTTAATCTAAAAACACAGTCATGTTAACTTCTACTGTCAGCCAAAACAAAAGCTTACCAGAGAAACTCCCCCGGGGACGTAGGAACCATATTTTGCACTTCATGAAAAAAAAAAAGAAGAAAGAAACAAAAACAGATTGCAGTTACTTTGAAGACAGGTGCTTTGAAATGTATCATCTCTCTCTCTCTTACTCTTCTCACCTCTCAGTGTGTCGCTTTTGGATTCACTAATTACATTCCCTCAACATCATACCGTAGCAGATAGTAAACAAAACCAAGTTTTGACTGCATTGTTGATTCGCTGCTCTGCTTTTTTATTTCAGTATGCCTAATTTCTGTCATTCCTAAGGTGGTGGAAAAACAAACAAGCAGTGACAAAAGTGACTTTTACTTCAAATCTTTTGGAAAAACCTTCAATTATCCTGTGCAAGAAAGGAAATGGATGTTCGGAGATCTAATTATCAGCAAACGGGGACCAGTAAAATAAAGTAGCAAGTCCTAAACTGTCACACAAGTCATCCAAACTACATCACAAATATCTTCATTTCATTTATCATGAAGAACTCATAAGATTCCAATTGCCTAATAAAAGATGGTCTGTCTGTCTGTCTGTCTTTTTTTCTTTTTTTTTGCCTTGCCTGGGCACTGAGGATTTTTGATACCCTCACAATAATAGCAGATGAACAGGATAATTTATAACAGAATGTGAAAGCTGTTGAGAGGACAAAAATAGCTGCATTCACTTGCAATTTGTTTATTTAATTCAAGCACACAAGGTGAGTGTATTTGTCCTGGACTCAGATGTGAAATTAAACCTTCATGTCTCACTCCACAGCCCACTCGACTGCGAATGGTCTGTGAAGTCAATTCTGTGATTTTTACCTGCTGCATGGTCGTCCTCAGCTATTGCCAGACATCTGCTTACAGCCCAGTTTTTGTAATATTTTAAATGTGCATACAGTAAAACTCTACGTCAAGGGTTAGAAAAAAATCCCATAGCACTTGGTGTCTGAAGTTAGTTTCCATCCCCAAATAGTGTTGACCAAAAATGTCTGGTTTTGTCTCGTCTGACCCAAACGTCTTCAGTGGTTTTTGCCGTTTCTCCCACACGCAAGTGACAAACTTTAAAATGGGCCAGACCTTGTGGAGTGTATTAATAACGGTTGTCCTGTCTACAGGTTTTCTGTATTGAGCTGAAATCCTCCAGATTTACCAAGCGTGGCTGCTTCTCTGATTAATGCTTTTCTTGCCTGAGGTTAACGGCCATGCCTTAGTAGGTCTGCAGTCGTGCCATGCTGTTTCCATTCTTCAGATCATTAATTCAACAGTGCTGTGTGAGATAATCAGAACTCCAGCTATTGTTTCAAAACTCAGCCTTGGTTTAAACATCTCTCCAACTTTGTCTGCTCTCTCTTTAGGTCTTCTAGCAAACCTCAGAGGCCTTCACAAAACATCTGATTTAGATTAAACAGTGGACTCCATTTTCTAATTAGGTTGTTTCTGAAAGTGATGGACGAGTTGAATTTTTGTTTAAGGGCAGAATATTAAATGGGGATGAATAAAAAATATGCAACCCCATTTCTTCCACTTCATAAGTACTGCTACTGTCTGTCTTTGACAAACCAAGCCAATAAAATACACTGAGCTGAGGTTCAGGCTTGAGTAGCCCCTTGAGAAAAATAATTCAAGGAATATGAATATTTCCAAGGTACTATACATCAAAGGGGAAAAAACCCCTTTCTACCTCAAGAGTTATGGAAAAGAGAGGAGCCATGACACAATTTACATCACCAGGTACAATCTGTTTCAGCCAGAGCTTTGAGTAGAACAAAATAAGTGCAGGTCCTCCCCTTGATGTCATACGAATGTGGGGCAGAAACGTGTGATGTTTTTATAAATAATAAGTAGACATTATGAGCTCAACAACAAATGCATTTATTGATTTTAATCGGTTATTCAAGTCATTCAACCATCGGATTGGTGCAAAGTGAAATTATACCTATTCAGTGTTCAGGAACCTCTGATCATCCATGTAACTTCTTTAAACAAAAAAAAAGTATTTCTCTGGAAATGTGGATGCTGGCGTTAGAATTGGGGACATCTGTGCTCATGCCGCTACGTGAGATGGTATTTCAAGCCAACTTCCATTCGCATCCATTGTACACAACAATAATTGTTCCCAGCGTCCCATTAGATCATTGTTTTGTAGCAAAAAGGAATCCCCCATGGAGCAAGAGTAGCAATTTTGTTGTCCATCGTCAATGTTAGCGGATGTCACTTGTGCATCAGATTATCGGGTTTACATGAATTACTCGAATACAAAGTTTTGGCCAAAATATATGCAAAAAAAAGTGACAATTTTATTTTTGGTTAAAATCTATTCTTTTTTCATCACAATTAACACCTGTAAGCTGATCTATAAATCAATAATTTATCACACAGAAATGACAAAGGACGAAAGAACTAAGCCAGTTCTAAATCAAATCCACATTAAACTAATTCAATGTGTCATGGAGCTAAAATTATAACTATAAAACTATAAAAAGAAGTGATTCCAATAAGCTTATTACTGCTGAAGTTTTCTTCTGGAAAACACTTTTTTTTTCTCTTACTGTTATGCCTGGCCTCATCAACCAATGCCACTTAAGCAATATAACCATACCTTTCATTTGAAAATCTATATATCGCTCTATAGACATATATAAGCTGATAACTTAAGGACAACAGCAGCGGATTAACTTTGCTGAAACAGGATGTTTGAGCTTTCACAACTTCTGTAGTCCCAATGTGTGCGAGCAAATCACGCCGTTATGGGCCAGAAGCGAGCTTGCAATGAGCCGGTTCTGTGCCACCTGGTGATGCAGAGCTTGGGGGGGAAAAAAGCACATATTGATGGGGAAGCACACACGGACAAAACACCTAAAAAAGTCCTAGTACATGCAGTACACTCAACAGGGGGATTAATAAGTGCTGGTGTTTGCAAAATGTAGGATGTGAAAGAACAACTAAAATATTTAAACCGTCTGCATATTGAATTCAATTCGGTTTAAAAACACTTTATTTATCCCAGAGAAAAATTAACGCATTTCATCCAAACTTCCTCATTTCGTCCTTTTTCCTATACGGTTTGGCCCTGAAGCCTCCTTTTTCAATTTCTCTTGTGTTAGGTATTATTTGAGCTTTTGAAATGCCAATCAACTGCTACCAGTTGTATCAAACAAAAACAAAACAAGAAAAGACAAGCATGTCTGAAAGTAAAAGCAACATTCAACATCCAAATCCAGAGGGAATAATTTTCCAAAAAGGCAATGCCTCAGCCAAAAAAAAAGAAAAAATAACACAAACCAATGTGTTACTTTGGCAGCACATTGTTTTGTTACCAAAGTAACAAAACAATGTGCTGCCACTATGGGCTGTGCATTTCTAGAACAATCTTAGAAACATAACAAAGCTTAACAATGAAACAAACTAAAGAAAAAAAAGCATGCATACACACACTCTGCTTTCTTTATGTTTGCCATAATCAGTTCACATGTTGCTTTTCTTTCACTCAAGAAAAAAAAATCTACAAAGACATCCAGTTCAATAAAAAGATGCTCTTGCTATAAACTGGCTTAACGAAAGCAGAGAAGATTAGTACAAACATACTGTTGAATTATTCAATGACAAAAAGCCACGAAAATGTTAATCATAATTGTCAGATATAGAAAAACAATTTCATGGGGGAAAAAAAGTCAAAAGCAATCAGAGTGTAGCTAAATCAGCCAGTGTTTTTTGTTAAGAAAATAAAGTGATTGAGGTTGTGTGGCTAAAACAGGCAGCTTATCCAATCAGCTTTCTGCAGCACACAACAACACACAGCGACACTGGCTACACATGGTCTGAGATGTAATAATAATTTTAATCATCAGCTGTCTGAATGGAAATCAGGGAGCTTTTGCTGTTGTTTCAAACACAGCCCTGTTGTTTCCTCTCATTTCTCTGAAAGGAGCTTTCTAGAAACTAACCTACTACATCTCAGTAGTCATATCCTCCCCTTCGTATTGCTCCTGTAATAACATTTTACCATTGTTGAGAAAACAAATCTCCCCTATTCCACACATGCACACCCACACACACACACCCCGGCGCACCCCCACTCACACACACATACGTTTCATCAGATTTACCACACCAGTAGTTTCCACATGACAACTACAGTGGGGCAATTTTCCGCCTTGTGTGCTTGTGTGAGTGCCGAGGGACTCTTATTGCCTCTGCATATTGCTCCTTTTTAGGATCTCTCATGGAGGCTGTAATGCACTATTGATTTGTTTAGCTAATACATTTCTTTGACCTCAATCTTCATTCTTATCCAAAAATGCTGCAGCAGGCTATCACATCTTGCATTGAAGCCACACCTCGGCGGTCCAAAAACCTCTCTGACGCAGCAGGTGAAAATGAAACTGCTTGAAGAGATTTACCGGAAATAAAATAAAATTTAAAAAAATGCTTTTTGGTTTTGATGTTTGCTGTAAAAGAAATCATTTTTAAAGTTGTCAGCTTGCACAATCGTTTTACGTGTTTGCTTAAAAAGATGTAAAATACTAAGGAGCGTCTCTTATTATCACGGCTTGTGCAGCTGGGGATAGTTTGAAAAAATCCTGTAATAACAATACGGAGCAATATTCAGACATACCTTCAACCCTCTAAAGCTGAACTGCTGTCATTTAAAAAGTCAAACACACATTAAGAGGACAATCATCTTTTCCTCAAACCTCTAGTGAAACTGTTTGGGGGAAATCGTTGTAAATGTGCCAGGATTTCCTTTATGATCTTCTATTGCTTTACAAAGTCGGTAAAGAGAAACAATGTGGACAACCCTGGCTTAAACTATAATCTTCAGATAATGACTAGTGATAGTGACACACACTTAATCACTTGAAAACTCATTACTACTCATATCTTCATATACATCTGAATTATAACAATTAGGAGAACAAAGGAAATCTAGACCATTCAAAGCCCTACGAATTAATTAACATGGTCTGATTACAATGAGGCAGATGAAACCTTTATATATATATATATATATATATTTATTGTCAAGGCCAAAACAAAACACCTTTGTTATACTAATATTTTCATTATGAACCTTATGAACTGCATTCCTGATTTTTCTGATTATTGATTTGTGTACAATTTACAGTTTAATGTTATATTTTATTGAATATAACAGGTTGCCCTACCCTGAAACAAAATAGTTTGAGAGTACATTAAAAATCATATTACTTTAAGGGGATGTATGATGTATTTTCCACACATAGTACTATTTTATAGCACAGTAAAGTAGCTTTTTCCTTCAGTTGGTGTAAAAATGATGTATGTAGCAAGCATGACTTAAATGAAAACTGACTTTGTTAATCACCTTAAAATCGGACCTATGTCTCTTTAAGAAGCCCATGCTGTGTTCGATGCTCTGCCGATGCGTCATCACAACAATGCTTCTTATTATGCCATCAACAACCGTTCTTAGCACCGTTGGACTGAGAAATAGTTCGTACGATGAGCTCAGTAGACTTGCAGTTTCACCAGTGAGCTAATTGCTAACTGCTGCCACTAGTCTGGTGGGTTAAATGGGGGAGATGTGTGGGAAGGGAGGAAGCTCGACTTGAGGATTGCAGCTCCAAGGAAGAATTTGTGGAAATGGGCAGCGCTTTGTGAGAGCAAATGTTCAGGCACCTCTTAATGGTTGCCAGTAACTTCACTGGTGTACCGAAGCCATTCTGATTTACACAACATTAATGTTTTTCCATCCATCGCTCCCTTACTTTGTGTGTCTTGACCAACATAGTGGGACCCTCTTTAATGCTTTTAAAGCCAAGTGTTGCTGGTCAGTCTGACAACCAGTGAACTAGTTTTGAGCAAAATACAGTTGAGGCCCAAATTATTTATCCCCCTGGTTGATTTATGGTAGGTTTAGGGCAATATTTTAACTTCACCAGAGTGCTGACTCAAATTTGACAGAAAATCCATGGGGGAAAGGTAAAGATTAGGGTGACGGCATCCATCCATTATCCAACATGCTTATTCCTCTTGGGGTTATGAGGGATGGTGGTGCGTATCTCCAGCGGCTAATGGGCGAGAGGCGGGGTGAACCCCGGACAGTCACAGAGATGGAGAGGACAAATAACCATGCTTGCATACACCTACGCCTAAGGAGAATTTAGATAGACCAATTAACCTGGCAGTCATGTTTTAGTACTGTGGGAAGAAGTACCCAGAGGACCCACACATAAACAAGGAGGACATAGAAACTCCATGTAGAAAGACCTGCAGCCGGGAATTGAACCCAATCAAACCTTCATACTGCAAGGCAACAGTTCCACCAACTGCATCACTGTGCAGGCCTAGGGTTACGGTAAAAAAGACGAATTGTCACAGTACAACTGAAGACATGAAGAAATACTGGTCAGCTATTACATGTATATAATGACAATGAATAGTTTTTTTCTGAATTGTTGTGGAGGAGTAGAAACCATTCAAATCATGAAATTGACTAAAAATTATGTAAAATAACAGGTAAATAATTTATTTTCTCCAAAAGTGATACTCATTTTACATTGGCTCATTATCTTTCGGGAGATGCTTAACTATACATGTCACTCAAGTTTACACACAGGGCTCGTAATAGCAGCTTACACTTAGTTCACCAGACAAAGTCACACACTGACAGCAACTGCATAGTGATTGATGAGACACTTTGATGAGAAATACCAAGGCGCCTTATTATTACGAGATCTCGTGACATGAGATCTTGCAACACCCCTTCAATAAACTTCATATGCCATTGTCTGGTCTGACGAAGGGGACCGTAGTACCTGACAAAAACTTTTATTTGCATGGACATGCAAACAAGGCCCATGGTGTAACGAAACGGCAATAACCTTCATATCAGCTCTGTGAAAAGAGTGACCATTGAGAAGAAATGAGGCGGTAATAAGCTCAGAAATCTACTGCAGGTATTCAGCCGGGTTAAAGTCTGGGTCAATTTCACATCAATTCAAGTCGGTTTTAAAATCAAGAATCAATTCAGTCACACAAATTGATCTCTTGGAATGAAGCGTTCGTACTAGAACGAATAATATAATGAACTGAATGATATCTGGAATTAGATTTAACTTGAAAGCACAGTGTAGATTTGAAACAAAAACATACTCAGTTTAAACATAAGGTTTTCTTCATATCTGACATTTTAGATTCATTTAGTTTCAGCCTAACTCTAAAGCAGCTTTCAGACTTTTAATGCTATTGGAAGTTATGTTGAAAAATGCGTCCAAATGTCAGGAAATAATGTGTATTTTGTGAAACAACATGATTGTTCCTAATTTTATGTATTGGTATAAAGGAGGAACAAATCATAATCTTGTGGTGTCAAAAAAGGGAAACGCTGAACCATGAACCTTGACTTTGGTCAGTTCCAAGGATAACTCTCTTTATGAAAAATCAATAAATCCATTCTGTACTCTATAACTTTAACTTTCTTATGGCTTTGCCAGTTGTATAGAGGAGGCTGTATCAATTCAACCACCTATTTATTTCCCATCCATCCGTTATCTTCACTTATCCGGGGTCGGGTCGCGGGGGTCAGCAGGCTAAGCAGAGAGGCTCAGACTTTCCTCTGCTCCAGCTAGCTGAGCCAGTCACCACCCAAAGCATTGGGATCTATTTACTTTAACAAATGCATTTATTTTCCATAGTATAAAATTGGAAAAAAAATGTTCAAATGAAACTTTAACAACTGTTAAAGTGCCAGTTTGGGAACTCGGTTAAATTCTGCTGCTCCTGCTGCTTATATTGACATTATCTGATTGGATAATAAAGTAAACAAGGACCTTCAAGGAGGCCTATGTGACGGTTGAGGAGCACTGAAGAGACTAACAGGTGAGTGCAGGGATGCACTGAGTGGCCCGCTGACCTTTATTAGCGAGCCTTTGTGAGTCATGAAAGTGGGACGTCGTGTTAAGGCTCCTCCACGGCGTGAAGTGAGGGAGCTGGGAAGACTGGGCAGAGGACAAAGGGGATAAGGTTGGGTAGATCGCCTTTATCGAGGCTGATGTGCACAAGTGGCTTTAATGAAAAATAAGAGTCTTCATTAACTTGGCTTTGACAGAAGGCTGTGATTAACAAAAACGGGTGCACGTGTGAATGTGTTGATCCTTCAGTATAAATCCAAGAAAGTTAATCGATTTAGCATTAATTCCTGGTATGTGCCAAACATACCAGGACATGCCAAACATGATCAACAAGTTTTTGTTTTTCTCTAAATGTCTGCCTTAATAAGGCTGCAAGGCACATTTTTATCTAAAGGACTGGATTGGAGTTTAAAGTGAGTTGTTTTAATTTTCTAATTGGTGACAGTTTCATTAGCACTGGCAGAAAAATATATCACCATGAAATTGTTGAAACTGTAGATCAATTATTAGTCATTCAGTTGTTTTCATTGGTTTAAAACATGTTTAAACCAATGCATGGGACAATCTTTAAGTCAATATTAGCACAATATTTAGCACTTAATTTCATTTTTAATTCTTTTAGATTGTTTCATGTTGTCAGACAACTTCCGAAGCAGTGATTTCTAAAATTAACGGGACTGGCAGTTATTAGTTTATAAGTGACTGGTGAAATTGAACCAGTATATTGTGATTCATGGTAATTCATGATCTATCTTTTGGGGCCAAATTGATTTCAAGAGCTTTTGTCCTCTAATAAATGAATTCTTGATTTTAGAAATAACTTTGTCTGATGTCACAAAATGTTTAATAATCTGAAAATTGGGTGTGAAAAAGAAAATGTGTTGGGGGGCAATACTTTTTCACAGTGTTGAAAAACAACCCTTTGCTTCATTCACTTTTAAATACGTGGCACATGTAGGGCAACATCTGCGAAACAGCTGAATAAAACCCCACCAACATATGATACATGTTTGAAAAGAAAAACAAACCTCAGAATCCAAAGTATAAACGTCTGGTTCAAGAACACCAAAAGCCTGAAACTATCTTAACATCATACGTAAGAGAATGTTCCTGACTTCAGAGAGGATAAAAAAGAAATACTAGTTTTCTGGGCATGCATGTCCCTGTAAAAATATTACACACACACACACGCACCCCCCCACCCACCCTCACACACGGCACTGCTGAAAAAAAAAATCAAAGAAACCCCACATCAAACTGTGCCAAAGCACCCGCTGTCGCTGGATATCTGATGGAGGCCGGCCCACAGCCTTGGCTTCCCCACAGCCTCTTTGCCAACTGACAGAACCCTGATCAGAGCCTTTGAGCCGAGAAACAAAGAGATGTCTTCCACTGATTATGGGTACTACATTTTTTAAAGCCAATTTTCATCAAGCACATTGCGATTCCTTTGGGTATCAACCCCGACAAAGCAATGAGGTTTTTTTTTTCGTTTAAAAAAAAAAAAAAAAAAAAACTCTCTTTACTGTGAAAGAAACTCTAAATTAAATGCTTTAGAAACAATTAAAAATATACATTTAAATAAAGAACAACTAAATGATTGGGATCTTGACAAACAGTCCTAATCGGAAAACAATACGCACATGCAGAGCGATGCATGACTTTCACCTTCTGCCCGACTGTCAAACCACAACCCGTCTCATGCTTATAGTCTTAATTTCCATTAAGAAATCATGAACCATCTGCCTGCTAGGCTGAAACTGCGCATGATGTGAGGAATGCCTCCAATGTTATGTTTAATTAATGAAGCACTGTATTCCAGCCAAGGAATCCCACAAACACAAACCTATGGCATGATGCAAATGTTCCCTGTTTCTGTGAAACGGGATGCTTGGGACTGTAACTAAGTGTTAATTTTTCATGGACGGAGAGCCTGGTTTGTTTTCAATCTGAGTTTTTGAATTTGCAGAGGAGCTGAGATGTTCCACGGCTGTGAATGTTTTATTTAGACATTTCCCATGAAAGGCTTTTTGACTGATGACATCGTGGTATACAACAGTGAGTGACACGACAATTTCAACAATACAAATGTTGTGAAAGGAGGAGATTGACTCGATCGCTGCACCACAAATTTAACTTTTCAAAACAGAAACTGGCCACGTAGGGTCGAGTTAGTTTGGGTAGGTTTTTAAAAGCTTTCGTTTGCGTTAACTCTGGTTTCCATCTGATTAATTTTACAATTTCTTGCTATTAAAGAAATAATTACTTTAAATCTGTTATACAAAATTTACGTAAGAGCCACATACTAGCATGCAAATTATTATTTTTTAACATATTAGCAGTAGACATGCAGCAGCCAAATGTAGATTGTATCGGTCATATAAATCTAACACACAGAGCCCTGATTGATCAGGAAAAGTCAAATGAGTAGAAATTGTATGGTTTGCAGAGATGAAGTAATTTAAAAACACATTTCTGGAAAAGAAAAGAGGGAGGTTGCCTCAGAATTAACAAAATACTGGAGAATAAAAAAGGACACTTTAATGACATCTGAATTATCATCTCAATACAAGAGTATGTTTTGTATTATTCATTTCATTTGTCGATTTTTTTTTGTTGCATAATTGCAGCTAATTATAATAAGGTTTCAGTCTGAAGGATTATGTATTTTTTTCTTGTCATTGTACTATTAGGTAATGATTGTGTGATGCTGACATTCTTTTTCCAGCCTGACTGAGCTCCTACCATTTTGCAAAGAATGAACAAAAGGTTTTTTTTGTTTTTTTTAAATGAGTTGCTGCTGTAATTGGGTCAAAGAATGGTCCTACAAGTTAGCGGCTTAGTGGTCTGAGTGAAACAGAATGCCACACTTTGATTTGTGAAAGAAATAGAAATAAAAACCATATATCCTTGTCCTTCCACTTCACAATTTTGTTCCATTTTTGTGCTGGTCCAAAACATAACATCCAAGTTGTTGCCTTACATCTTGTGAGGCAACAAGATGCAAAATGGTTCAAGGTGTTTATGAATATTTTTACAAGGTACTGTAAAATATTTAAGAATATGATAAATAATTTCTATGATTATATAAACTGAATCTATCTTTAATAATCCTAGTACCCTGGTAAACAACAGACCAGCAGGCTCTTTGGCAGTCTAAGCTGTGTGACATCATACCTGTCAGTGTACCTGTACTGGACTGACAGAGGATGGGATACCTCAAGGAGGTAAACATCGAAATTTCTTCCTTCAAAATGTCATAATGGCTTTATTTAAAAAGCGTATGGAATTTGGCTCAGAGAAAAGAGAGAAAAATAGCTCAAAGGCTGACTGTTTCCGATAAGTCGACGAAGTTGCTTATTAAAATGTGAAAGGAATACATTTTGGCGGCATTTGTAATAAACCCGTTTGAGGAGACATCTTCCGTCTCCTTTGTGCCCTCAGTGTAAAAACCGAACACTCTCGGAGACAATCAGATTTCCTCCCACACACCGTACACACACATCCGTGGAAACATACATCGAGTTACCCCCTTTCTGCAATGAGCCTCTCAGGAAAGAAATAGTCAGTTTGGCGAAAAGCGATTAGAGCTCCCTTTGGTCGCCGTAGAGTTACTGATGATTGATGTGATTAATAAAGTTGTTGTCATGGCGCCCTCTATGCCTCCGACTGCCGGCCGAAACACAGGGAGGAAGAGAGGAAGAGGAATCATCAGATAGGGAGAGACAGTGACTATGACATTTATTCTGGTTTATTCTTTTAAAGCTTTTATCCCTTATAATATGACTGAAATGTTGCTTTTTTCTTACAACTATCTCCATTGGTTTTTGATGTTGTGCAGCCTGAGTTATTTTTGCAGATACTTTACTTTTGAACAGTTGTTTTGACACAGCCACAGCAACAATATCGTTTTGTACAACAACAAGCAGCTCATTAATGTCTCAAAAGCTAAAATAACACTTGCGCTACAGTTTCAAAGAACACATAGGTTGGAAAGGAGGCATTGTGGATGCTGAGCAACAACAAAAGCCACAATTCAAGTTGCATTAAATGGAAACTATGCTACAATAGAAGTTATGTGACAATGGATGTTTTGCTTACACAATAATGGTGCCAAACACCACAGTAAAGGCTCTAAATCTGAAATTCTTCCTGGTTTCTGAACGATATCACTTCCTGTTAGTGCGTGTAAAGAAGAAACTTCAAGAGCAGTGGAAAGAAGAGAGGAGGATGTGAAGAAGTGAAATGTTTAGTAATTGTGGTAATTCCATTAAAATATGAGCAATGATTTCACAATGCTGAAGTTTGGGGATCCCACAGGGATAATACTGGACTTTTATTTTTTAGCTCATTTTTACACCACTTTAGTTTTATATTCAGCATTTACTCTGCCAGGAAACTCATTATGTGTTTTGTTCTCTTTAGGTGCTTCACAAACTGCAATGGTATTTTTTTTGTTGTTTTTTTTAAACCACCATTGCACGTTCGTTTTTGCCCCTCTGGGTCCAGCTTTTAGCTTCACCCTTTTATAAACAGCAAATCCAAAATGTCCCTTTAAAAGAATAGTTTTGATTATGTTAAGTGAGGTTCTGACAGGCTTTTTTTTTTTGGTTTTAATTAATTCAAGTGTACTAGAAAGATGTCATATTGTTATGAATTTGCATAAAACTGAATAAATTCTCCAAGCCGCTGAAACTGCTGATCTGGTGGATTAATGCAACAAGCAGTTTTGGCAAGTGCAAAGTTAGCATAACACACATGTTGCTTGGCAAACACAACAATAGTCTCCTGTGACATTATAGCTATCCACTTATGTGGCATTATCTCACATGAATATAAAAAGTTTTAGTTTGAATAACTAAAAAGAGCCAAAACTTTGTCAGTCTAAATAAATTTTCTGATTAAATTTGTGCCTTTTTTTCAAGCTTTCAATTCAAAACATCCAATTTATCCCAGTATTTTGCCTTGCTTTTTTTTCTTCTTGCTTTTTGCTGGATTCATTTGAAGGTGTTATGAATCCACTGAGAAATAACTTACATTTTATTCTGATTTTATCTTGTGACTTGTTGGCCAGCAAATTAACAAAGGTGTACATTTTGTAGACTGTGGGTGCATGTAACACCCCTTAAAATGACAATTAGCACACCGTCTGCGCTAAAGTGACAAAATGCAAGGATGTAGAAATAAAACCAAAGACTTTGTTCAACTGCAACCCGAAAAAAATAAAAATAAATCCTCACATGTTCCATTTGAGCTCAGATGGCTTTGATGATAGCTTTTCTGTGACTGCATTTGATACCAGAGGCTTTTTTTAGTATTACCATGGTAACAATAACTCTGCGGAGCTCAAGGAGAAGAAAAGATTCATAGCAAATGTGACACAAACCAAATAAGACGTGGCCCTCGGGGTGGGATTGCGAGGCCAGAGGTCCACCTGTCTGTGAATGTAGGCCACTGGGTGAGAAATAGGGATGCTCTCTAAGCACCCTCATCTCCCCCATGCTCGGAAGTAGTCCTAACCGTCGGCGGTTATTGCATGATAGGCTCTGCTCCTCTGCTCTGGCATGTTAATATTACATGAAACTGTTAGGGATGACAATGAGCCTGAGGCTAAAGCCAGACATTCAGGTTTTCTTTTCTCTCTCTCTCTCTGCTAGATTATTTTTTGCGTTGCCTCACCCCCCGAATCCCTCCCAGTGACTTTAAATAACTCATGGCCTCATTATCCAAATGGGCAGCGGGAAGCACACAGTAGCATTTAATTAATTTGGTCAGTTTGGTTCATATTCTGTTTACACAGATTTCTACCTCTTTCCAATGTTTTTAGGAAAATGTGTAGTTCTCTGTTAGAGTTTATGTGCAGGTGTGTGTGGATTAGATTATGGAACGTACACAGACCTGTAGAGAACCCTCGGACACAAAAGCTTTCTGCATTATTCTCCAACAACATTAAACATGCCAAAGATCGGGGCTAGACTTAAGGCTCCACTCTAGTGGAGCTTACTTTACACCGGTTCCCTAAAGCTTCAGAGAGTAGAACTGCTGTTGTTGTATCAGCCTTCTAGACCTCTCAGGTCTTCTGGTTCTGGTTCTGCTCTGCATCCTCAGAACCAGAACCAAACGTGGCGCATTCAGCTTCTATGCACCACAAATCTGGAACAAACTTCCAGAAAATGTCAAAACAGCTAAAACAGAGTGCCTTTAAATCTAGGCTAAAAACCCACCTGTTTAAAGCTGATTTTGAAACATAATCAATGAAACATTGATCAACAATCTGATGTGTAATGACAAAATTTAATGCTTTAATTGTTGACTGTGTGTTGTATGGCTTTGTATTTTTATAATGTAAAGCACTTTGAAATGCCTTGGCGCTGAAACGTATACAAATAAAATTTGATAGCTTGATCGATTGATATTCAATCGTACTTCACTCCTTTGAAGAGGACTCCATGTGGACATCCTCCACACACATTCGTCCAGTGTACATTTTTATGACCATGTACACATACTCGGTGTTTAAACTGCTGGGAAGGAAACAAGTGTTCATGTTTAACTGTTTTGGTTGAGAGTCGGCGCAACCAGTTACAAGAACGTGCAGAGTGACTTTCACTCCTCTCTGTGCCGCACGGACATTTACACTCTATTCCCCTTTTAGAGGATACATCTGATTCATTAACCAGGGTGTTCTTGGACCTTTGACTACGAATGGTTTTTAACACGTTGGTATTTGTCGTAACATCATCTTACCTTCAACGTCTTATTTTCTTGCTGTCAATTTGACATTAGTAAAAAGTCACTATCAGCTATTTGAAATAAAAGTGTTTTCCTGAGCCACTTATTTAAAAACACAGTTGGATAATTCACTGCATTTTGTGCATCACTCTTTAACTTTACAATTTACTGAGAACCTTGGAAAATTGTCAGTTTCTGTTTAATGGCGACAACAAAGCTTGTAAGTTAGTAGATGGGATCCTGGGATCAATGTCAGGAGAAGGGAAGTCTCTGAACACTGTGTAATGCATACTGAAGTAAAGAAATAAAAAAGTTGAACTGAAAGATCAACAGATTGTAACCTCATCCCTTCAGAGACGTAAACAAATCCTCCAAAATAAATGCACTTCCTGTATGAAATTATACATTACAGAAATTGAAATTGGCTCTAAAAACTTGCGACTAGACTGAATGACATAAATTACCTGTTAATGTTTTTGCGAATTTTTGATTACTCACTATCGAGGCTTGTATTGGTTTTTAAGAAGTTTGCACACAAATTAAAATTTGGCTTGTCTTTTTCAGATATCGACAATCTTTTTCTTTAACATGTTAGATCTCGTAATCGGAATCTATATGCTCCCCCGCTTCCTACAACAATCAGCGTGTCACACTTTCAAAGCACTTTTATTTCCTCCTGCTGCTTTATGTGCTGTATATTCTGCATAATCTCCCCCATTTCTTCCCCCTCCTCCCCACCTTTCCTCTTTTTCTCTTGAAATCTCTTCATTCCTCCAAGGACACATTCACCGAGTCATTATCTTCTTCCTGCTGGCATAAATTTGGACCATGTATAAACAGAAGACTTTACGACGCAAATGCGCAAAGGCGATTATATTTGGCCAAGGGCAACTGTTGTGGTGAAGTCAAGTGAAGATTAACTGATGGTCATTTTTGTGTGTGTGTGTGTCTTATAAAAGAAGCAGGCCTGTTTAATGGAAATGGGACGATAATTCAAATGTGCCGTTTCCACCACTCTGTCCACCTGATGCGCCCTGTAAAGAGGCGTCTGGAAAGGGGCGGGGGAGCTGAGCACAGTGGGTTAGAGTGGGGGCCTGTGACAGTGACACAGATACACTGCACACCAGTGGAGAGGGCTGTATCGCACGTTAGGCTGCTGCTGCTGCTGCTGCATTGGCTCGCTGCTGAGCGGAGGTTGCCATGGCAACAGGCTGCTGGGAGACAGAGGAGTGAAAGTCAGGAGGACGGAGTTGGTAGGCCTTCAGCTTTTGATCGGCACGAGAGATTAGCTCGGCGCTAAAACCCCTACAAATCCTGTAGAGATGCGTTTGGTTAAAGAAAGCAAAGTGTAAAAGCTGGCATAGCTAAACTAAGTTTTTCATGCGATCATTGGCATCTCGACTCAAAAGCAAGAAGCTGATGCTTTTAACCTTCCTGTTATGTTGCGGGTCAAATTGACCCGTTTTAAAGTAAAAAAAAAAATTTAAATAGTTGGAATCATTTTTTTTTTGCATGAAACTTTTTCTATTTGTCTTAATAGGTGCACTCTACATATAAATTGAAAATTTATCCATTTAACACATTTGGAACCCCCCCTGCATCTACATATTATATAGATACTGTTCGAGTCAAAGGGTAAAAAAGATTTAAAAAAAATTCTAATTCTATATGTTTCCTTGCAGCTATGAACCATATTTCACCCCACAGACACACACACACGCGCACGCCCTCACACACACGCAAGCCCACTTTCTCACTATTCTCTTTACTTGACTAGGAAACTGCGAGAAAGCAGGTGTTCATACAACTTTTGACGGGAATCTTTTTTGCATGTTCTTTAAATGCTCCACATATTTGACAAGAAATCTCTGCTTCCTGCTCTCCATAGCGACCGCAGACATTTTTGAGTGCCAGTTTGCTCCTCCTTTCCAAACGTGCTAAATTTAGACACAAAACCAGAATTCGCAATCTGGTTCGGGTTTGATAAATCGAATCGTGGGTGGTAAGTCATTACATTTGCATATCCTCCCCCCAGTATTTTGCACTTTCTGATGATCCCCATATGTTTTGCATATTTATGATGGCAGACAAGCTAGATGTATTGATCCTGCTTTTCCCCACACTTTGCTGATGCAATCCTGGTTGCCTGCTGATTGTAGCTCAGTTTGGCACGTGCTATCAAGTTTGCGTCTGTTTTTATACACGCTAACCTTTTGAAGATCAGGCCCTAGTGGAGGGCATGCATTGTGCACCCATTAATATAAAAGATATGAATGGTTATCAGTTGTGGTAGATTTAATCAACTTTTCGTAGCCAACTGAACTGCAGTTAATTTAATAGTTAAAAGATCAGAAGATTGTTGCTAGGATGTTAGCATCTGATAAATGATATGGTGGAAAAAAAAAATAAAATAAACGAACAAAGGGATAAAAGAAGCAATGTGTCGCTTACGCAACAAGGGCGAGATGAGAGCAGGCTCAGAGAGCTGCAGGAAGAACAGGCACCAGAGTGAGAAATAAGTAGAAATAAATCAATAAAGGGAAATCTAGACAAGAGGTGGGAAAAAGAGAGATGAAGACTGATATAGGAAATATACTGTGCAAAAAACAAGCTGGGGACCATTAGTTATCTAATCTTTCAGAGTGCTTTTAGCCTAATTTCAGGGGTGAATAGCAGTAAAATATGAGATCACCATGAGAAAAAAAACAAAACAACTGAACTCTACATGGACAGAGTGTTCTGGTAAATACCAAAGGGGGAATTAATCACTTACTCAGCGTTGTGAAACGGACATGAGGACTCATAAGAGGGATTGTTTCAACTCCCTCTTAATCCACCTACTCCAGTAGGACATGACACTGTCTGCCTGTCTCCCAGATCCATCTCCATCTTTATGCAATCTCTACAGGGACCAGACCAAGGCCACACAAATGAGCCTTATACTTATGTTTATGCCGTCCATATTAAACATATACCAGGATGACAGGCTGTGTTACATCTGTAAGTCAGAGGGCTTTTGTCAGTCCCCAAGTACGCAAGACGATTCTTGCGCACTTGGCAAGTTTGTACTTAGCAAATCAAATTGAAAGTATGTTCTTGCAGAGAATGCAAGGATGCTGCATTGTAGTTGATAATGCCACAAGTTAGGTAAGATCTTTCTCTGGTTTTTAATAAATGGTCCAGTTTTACTCAGGAATGGGGTTAATTTTCACATTTAAAAAAGGATAGTAAAATAAGAAAACAATTTAATCAGTTATGCATAAATGATTAGAAAGAACTGTCAATCCTCGGTAGAAAACATTCAAAAAAATGGCCTAAAGCTTTTATTATTGATTATAAAAAGCTTTACTAAGTAAATATTGGTGGTTTACCGTCTTGTATTTCTTTTTCAGATTTTGGTTACCTATGAAGCATGAAGTGTAACCCACGGTAATATGAAAACATTTGCTCCCATCATAAGACTTTTTGCTTATAAATTAATAAATGATCTCAACTGACAAACAGTGATCCCGTTACAAGATTGCATCTGATTGAAGTATTTTTTTTTACCTTAAGTGCTGCTGACAAATAATACAATTCTGCACCTCTAGCGACATTCGGCATCACTCTCTGTCCATGCGACTCTTACCTTTAAACAAGTCAGCGTGGGAACATTTATTAATCCGGTATGAAACCTTGTCCCACATGTGCTTTCCTGAGTTAACACTTCAAACGCTCCGCGAGCTCCAGGTGATTGGATCTCTTGCTAGATGTTGAGGTAACAGATGCAACGCAGCATGAGCACACTTCTTAAAGTGGTCTAAGCTTTTATCAACACGGACTAGAAATTCTCAGAGAAATAAGCTTATTTTCAGTTTGACCAGCTCTGATTGCCGATCAGCTGACAAGAGCGGAAGAAATTGTGACCTTTCTGCAATCAAAGAAAGCGCCAAGCCTAAAATGCAGCTCTAGTAGTTGTTAAGGAAATGTATGCAAATTTCTGAAGTAGAAGAAAGTAAAAAATATATGCAACTATTTAATTAGTCTGGCATTTAGTAAACAGAAACAAATTAGACAAACCCTAACAACACACATGTAAATTATGGGCCTCATCCAAAATCTCACTTCAGGTTGGGTAGAATTTCCACATTTCTAAAGCGTCTGTGTTTGTGTGTTTATACAGTTACATGCAAGTATCACAAATATACCATTCAGGCTCGGGTTTCCAGATGTGAAGCAGTTTGGGAACAAAATATTAAACCCAGAACAAAACCCAACAAACCTTATGCAGAGTTTGACTGGAACTAGTAAAGAAGTGTCAATATCCAGAGTGAAATGAGTCTTTTAGCTTTGTGAGTTAAAAGGCCATAACTTCACTAACAAAATAAAAGTGAGATTTCAGTTTGTAAATGCACTGACAAAGGACTTTTTTTTGAGACATGCCCTGTGGTATAATAAAATTAAGTGTATGTGTTTCACAATGTTGACCATTGTTGCATTTGTAGAAAAAGGTTTAAGCTTGGAATTCACTTGGATTTTATTAGATATACATGAGGTAATCCTAACTGAGCAAACACAGGAAATGTTTACTGCAATCTCAGAAAGTTCTTTTAATCTTATTTAAACTTTAAATATCCTTGATCTTTGGCATAGCGAAGAATAAAGTATTATGCTAACATAACAAGACATATAAAGTCTTTCTTCCACAGCAGCACAAAATCATCTGAGATTTTACTTGAGCGATGATGATGATGGTGGTGTGGCATTTTAACAAAGAGAAAAAAAAGAGACAACGAGATGCTTTGTTGTGGTTAACCTGATGTGCAATCACTCAGCATATGAACAATGGCTATGATTGCATGTGCTGTGTGAGCCCGTACACACGCACATACCCGCCAACTACACCTTTGAACATTTCTCCACTGGGGATGCCAGAGGCCCTACCTACAGGCAGGAGAACTAAAGCAGGTCTCTGGCTCTGTAGCCTGGAGGTAGAACTGTTTCCAGCATTTCAAAACACGGATTTCACTTACCCTACCTGGAAACTTCAAGCAAACGCTGTATGTAAAGACGTTTTATGTAAAATGCGGCAAAAATCCCCGAGCAGAAAAACAAGAGCGATCCGGCTGAGACCAAGCGAACAACTAGTACTATTTTTTACCATTCAACAATTAGCAACATGTTACACAAACACATAAAGCAATGCGTAAATATCTGTCAACCCCTGTAATTACTTATGCTAATTTCTAAATGCTTTCCTAAGCATTGATTTGGTAATTTAAAACTGCCTTCACTAATGGCTCCACTTCTTCTTCTCCTTCCCCTTTCTCTGTTTCAAATCTAGCAGAGACATTTTTTAATTGCCAGGTTTTCTGCTAACTCCAGAGCCGTCCAGCCCCTGAGGAGCTGCACTTTCTTTTCTCCAAATATCAATCACTAGAATAAGATTGTCCCATTAAAAGAGCTTTAATAAGCCTAATCACTGAGGCGGGAGATGAATAGCGAATCAATTAAACAGATTTGTGTAAGACGAGACGCTGATGTAACCTCACAGTCCATTCAGGAAGATTTCTAAAAATGATTGACAGTCCTTTGTTCTTCCTAAAGGTTTGCTGTTATAATTCCCCACAGGCTAATGAAAATTCCTTGCTATTAAAAAAAAAAAAAAGGAAAAAAGTGGCCATGTTGTAAGTCCATAATGCTGCCTGGAAGCTTTACTGACAGAACAAGAGTTAACCATCTGTTTCAAAACATATCTCTGTATTTATATTTCAGTGGAGGCACAAAACGGTTAATGAAAATTATCACAAAACAACCAATAAAACAGAAGAAAAAGAAGAATATAAGCATGACGACAAGCAGCACAGGAAGAACGTAAGAAGTTTGTAAGGAGAGTTTGAACACTGAAGAACAACGTGGGTACAAAATAGATTTGACAGATGGATAAATTTGATTTACTGTCATTGTGAAGTGAACTGTACAACGAAATTAGTAGTTTGCCCTAAGAGGTAATGAGTTCTTAGGGCATTTATGAACAAACAGTCAAAACAGATAAAACTGGTGTAATCTGGGAGAAAATCAAAAATAAAAATGAGTTGACATTTATGAAGATAAATCGCTTGCTTACAATATTATGCGAAAATGATCAGAACTTCTGATTTTTTTTTTCACCTTTTGTAACTTTACAACCACAAACATAATTGTATTTTGGAGGAAATTGAAGTAACTCGCCAAATAAAATAAGGAAGGGTTTGAGCAGCATGTACATAAGGTGATTTACAATGCTAAGACCCTCCCCTTGGTTCTGATTGGTTGTTTCTGACCAAGAGGTGTATTTCTGCAGATGGCTGATGACTTTTTCCACAAATGATCTCTCTCATACTGCAACAACATGACTACCTTGGAAGTGCCACGGGTTTCAGACTAAGAGCACATGAACGTGGCTTATTCTAAAATGGAAAACAAAGCCTGTTGTGCTGGGTAAACAAACTCTGTTAGGGATAGCACTCGTGGCATGACAACAGCCAAAACAGTATTGGATTCTGAATCTTGTTGCTCAGTGGGGTTCTACAATTGCCTGTTAGCAAAACTGACTTTACGAACCCATTCGACTCACAACATGCTGCTGGTTGAACCAGAAATGACTCAGGAGGAGATATACTTTGTTATGATCGGAGGACTAGTTTATGTTAAACAGATTCTGGCCAGCACTGCACTCTGACCAGGCCCGCTCCTCAGAGAAAACTCCGCCCCCTTTTCGGTATGTGAAAACATGAAATTAAAAGAGCCTGAAGTGGCGTTACAAAATAAGTATCACTACATAAGACACCATTGGGAGGAAAAAAGATAATGAAATAAATACATCCTAATGTTACATAACAACTTTAGATCATATAAAGTTTTCAAATTGCAAATTTTCCGATTCACTCAGGACAGAGCTTAGACACCGTCATGCCTTTTTTTCTTTTTTAGTTCTATTTCCAAAATAATGGAAAGTCAGGCCTTTGTGTGGTCAGAAATCCCTGCTGAACATTGCACAGCTACCTGTCTCAGCTGACAACTTCACCTGCCTGGCTTTGGTATAGTTTTCTGCTTAGCCATGAGTGGAAGGGGGAGGACAGAAAAGCAGGGAGCAGAGGCAGCTGATGCATATTTCATCAAGGCATTGTGGACACTGCAGATAGCCTGTGGAGCAATCCGAGGTGAAGGGGGGTGGACAGCACTCACAACCACATGTGGGTGCTCCCCCAGCCATCTCTTATTTGGGGGGTAACTAAAATGTATTTTTCCTTTTTCTAGTTTCGGTACACGTTTATCATGGATGCAGTAATTGAAAAGGAATTTGCTGTCGGGTCCAACCATCATTTTGCCACGACTGTGCAGAGATTGTTTGTAAATGTCAAAAACCTCCCTCCAAAACATGACTTGGACATCAGTTATCGAGTTGCCAGAGGAGGAGAGAGTTTACAGGGGTGTTTTTTTTTTCTACATACAAACATAACACAGTAGCATAAGTGTTAGGCATAATTATTATTTTTTTCTTCAGCAACATAAAAAAGAACCTTTTTTAAAAAAAGAACCTCATGAGAACACTTCAAAGATGTCAATATGGTGGGGTTGTTTGGATTTACGCGTCCAACAGAATTTGTACAAGTCCAGGTTATTTCTTTATGTTTGCTCGTTGTCTAAAATCCTCTGAAACTCATCATCAACAAGAAACAAATCGGCATACCTAAATCTGCTCAAGGTTGTTGCTTTCCAAGTAAACCTGCCTCTTTAAAGAAAAAACATTTACACAATTTTCATCCAAAAAGATTCCAGAGACGTAGACCTTCCCTAACGTACACCAGGAAGGCATCACACTCCATTCTCGACCTGATATTTAAAGTTATACATAATAACGTCAAATATCATTTTACCTACTGATACCTGTGCATGCTAGCCTGGCTTAATGGACACACTGCTACTGTCTTATTTTAAAGCTTTGCCCCCAAACCACAGCTTTGGGGAAAGAACCACCATTATACTTTATGATCGGGTCCTCAGAGGCTTCACATGTTGTCCTGTCCACCACATATAAACTCAGTCAAGTTGAGACTAGTGCAGGCAGCCACAGCTCAAATGGCTGAATGATAGCGCCAAGATATTCAAACAC
Source organism: Xiphophorus couchianus (assembly GCF_001444195.1). NCBI lineage: Eukaryota > Metazoa > Chordata > Actinopteri > Cyprinodontiformes > Poeciliidae > Xiphophorus > Xiphophorus couchianus. The sequence goes on along the minus strand of NC_040250.1, from coordinate 22,379,666 downwards.
ACAGTCAAGCCTTAAAGCATCCCTAAGAAACTTCCTTAAGTGCTCCTGATACAGCATTTCTGTTTCCCTCAGTGGACAAAGTGGTCACAATGTGTTTTTATTTACTGCTTGCATGCCTCTTTGTACGTGCTGTTCAAAGCTCTCTATCTGTATGTGAACCTCTGGCATTTCTCAGCGCAGGATAAGGGCAGCTGCATCTCTGTGCCACCGAGCGGCCGAGAGCCTGTGTGCCGGTCCGCAGACTCTGTCCACTGCTCCCCGGTGGGATTAGGATCGCTTTGTGAGATGTCGACAGGAGTTAATGAATATCTTCTTTCACAAAGCCCGGGTAATCCTCCCTACAAAATGCTCCCCTCATTGATAAGATCTACCGTCATACAAGGAGGAAGACCACTGGCGTCCAGCTCTCAACTAAAGTGGGGATTTTTCACGCCTTGAAGCCTGAGCTGCTCTTTTATTTTTCTTCTTTTGAAACACTGATGAAATTGGGTGCACTTATTATTGGGGGATTTGTTACTGGTGGTGGCAATGAAACTGTCTACCTCCTGTCTAATCTACCCTCCAGCCTGTTTGCCCTGCTTTTGTCTTTTTATCACTGTTGCTCTCTCACAAGGTCTCCTTTGTTATCCCGCTGTACATTTTTGCTCTCCTCCTTTCTTCTCCGCTGCTCATCTCTGCCAAAGGATTGAACAAGTAATTTTCTATCAAATAATCTCTTTGTGGCATGAAAATTAGATTTTATTTTATGAAATTATATATATATATATATATATATATATATATATATATATATATATATATATATATATATATATATATAGACTTTCATTTGCATTTTAAAACACTTTGCATGTTTTGATTTTTGTTCAGATTTGTACACAATTACTAAACAGCTTGTTTCTCAAAGATTTGGACCCCAACTCTGTTGGACAGCAGCCGTGCACAGCGTCGGCCCCCACCTGGAGACTAATTATAGATGTTCAAACAGAAACAATGTTGGGTGTCGAAGGGATTCAAAAGAAGTGACATGCCTGCAGGATTGTGATCAGAGTTGCTGGACACAAAGCTGTTTTTAGACGATGAAAGCCGATAATTGGGCACATTGTGTGGAAACTGCATGTTTGAGAAGATGAACAGCAGCAGACAAAAAAAAAAAGAGAGAAATGCACATATGTTGGAGATAAGAGTTGAATTGGCAATTAAAACATAAAAGAAAACATAGAACAACACTATTATTAATAATAAACACATTATGTTGCGTATCCATAGTAGTGGTAAAAAAAAAAAAAAGAGAAAAAGGTTCAATGATTTAAATGTATAAATGACCCGATCATTACTAGGTTTTAGAATGGTAACAAAGATAAACAACACTTATTCCACCATATTAAACAAAGATGAAGCAAACATGAAACAATGTAGCCAATAAGGATCACATATTTCATCTTAGTACTTAAGGAGTTGATTATTATTTAAATTGTGACTGTGTCACTGTTATCTTCATCTCTTGTGCTCTATTTATTGTTCATTTCAGCTGTATGCTATGTTTAAGATTTGTATACCGGATTATATATGTGTTGTATCATTGTTTTGATAAATGTAGCCTTTTTTGTTTTTGAATACAATTTTTCTTTCCATTTTGCACTTACACATGGCTTTGTATTGGTGTGGTACCAAAAATCCCAATTAATATACTCAAATATTTATGGTTTATTAAGTGGCAACATGTAAAAAGCTTTTACCTAGCAGTAAATTATTTTGCTAACATCTTTATATGATTGAACAATGTCAAAAATCCACTTTGTCTATTCCTGCTCAGATCAGCCATTAGCTCAGTCTTCAGGACATCTCATTTACATTTTTACCAAACGTTCAAGAGTTACCTACTGCTTGTAAGATGCTAGCTGCTGCTAGTACCTTAACAGAACATAAAAAATCACAAACCGTTCCTTTAACCTTGTGAACTCAAGACACAATTTGGCATCAAAGTAGACCGGAGATGTTGATGGAATAGGAACCTGTGTTCGTATGATCTTCAACAGATTGTATGTGTGTGTGAGAGCACACACCTGGAGGTGGAGAGCTGGTATCGCTGTAAGAAGGGTAGATGTGTGGAAAACTCGGAGCTCAAGAATAGCAAAAGTCACGTAACCTTGGTTCCCGAAGGCTGCAGCAGCCGAAGATAGACGGACGGACACCAGACACCTTCTCAGAGAAGCCATAGGTCCGTTCACTAAAGACATTTCATTTTGAATTTTAAACTCATCGCCTAGACCTTTTTATGTTCCACGTGAAATTATATACATATAAATATATATATTTACATAATTCAATAATGCTTCCACAATAAATGTAATAAATGCAAAGTATGCTATTTTCTACCAATTCCTATTTTCTACAAATTACCAGAAAAGTAAAATTGTGATGTCCTTGCATGTAAATTTACTTTGTGCTTACTGTTTCTTCATAAACACTCAACACAACAAAGTTGGGTGGTGACAAACTCTATTTATAGGTGCATCTTTACAATTGTCATGTCTTACCAAAACCTTGGGCATGTTTTTTTTTTTTGTTTTTATATATATATATATATATATATATATATATATATATATATATATATATATATATATATATATATATATATATATATATGTATTAGTTTTTCAGAATATAACATACATAAATCATACATGAGAGTATGAAGCATATATATATACATATACACATATTCACGGAGACTTACATACACACGCATGTATGCAACAAAATCCTGTATGAAAGCAGTACACTCTTATCAATCCAGTAATAAAAATAAAGACGTACAATAACCAAAAGAAAGAAAGAAAGAAAAATGTATAATAACAAGTCAGAAAAATTATACAAAGAGTTGATTACACTGCATTGAGTACAATTTCTGCTTAAGGATGGTATTATCTGTCCGTAAGGGCATAGGTGGCATACTATGAAACTGGGCGAGTGTCGGGATCGACCTTGGATCGAGAAAGATAGTCCAAAACCAGCTGCCAGATACTACAGAACTTATTAGAGAGACCCACAACATCATATCGTAGCTTCTCCAAATGGAGAATCTCAGTAAAGTCGCTCAACCACATTTTACACTGAGGAACCTTGTCAGTTTTCCAAAGTCTCAATATTACTTTTTTGGCTATTACCATTCCATACACCACCGTCGTAACCTTGGGCATGTTTTAAAAGAGCATCCTGTCAGATTCAGGGTGAGCTCCAGTAGATCGTTAAGCCCTGCCCATCTTTCATTTCACTTTATGGCTAATGTAAGAAGCAGACAATCAGCACTCCAGCACATTGATCCCAGGACTACACTCTGTCTTCTAAGCTTCATTTTGTCTGGGAATTTGCAGGCCTAGCAGATATGAATGATCATAGCATCGACTAAATTGTAGTCATTGAGATTCTGTATCCTAAGTCTTTAGATAATGCAATTGGGCACCTTTTGGACTCCTTAAAGTCAATATAATGTTTCGTAGACATTCAGACTTGTCGGGTTAAACTCATCTAAAAGGTTGTGCAGGATGTGATTTTTTTTATGCTCTAATCAAGAGGGCAAACATCTTTTTTTCCACAGTAGTAGCAGGCATTTGGATTGTTTTTGTCCATAATTCCCCTGATGTATAATTTGATAGTGTCTCCAGATTGAATAATGTGTTTTATTGAACATAAATTCAGTTCCATTGTTTTGACAAAGAAAGATGCATGACCACTCACCGTTTTTTAGCACATAATCAGTAATGTGTAATTAGCGTAATCAATATTAGTGAAATAAATCCTCCCTGCGCGGGGCCCGTGGGCTCCCCAAGCAATAACAAGGTTAGGAAAACAACACAGCACTTAGCGGTTTCCCCACTGACACAGATAGGGAAAAAAACCAAAAAAACATTTTCATCTGTGCTGAACTTCAAAAGACTCCAGCATTAATCCTGCTTTAGTTTTCTGTGAGAAAAAGCGCTGTCTTTCTCAATAATTTCTGCACTATTTACACTGCGCTGCAGTGAACGCTTTCATCTCATCCGAAGTAGGACAAAACCTACTGGTTTTGTCATATTTAAAACCAGTTGTCATCACTGTGTGCTTCCTGTCATTGCTGAAAACAGTGGGAGTGATCTGACTTGAGGATTGTCTGATCTGGCGTGGGCTGGTTTCCATCTGTCAGCGACTGCGAGTCAGAAAAAAAATAATAAATTCAGACCTCTCGCCTGTTGCATCCAGCGACAATTCATTGGCAATTTGATTCCAAACACCTCGGCTCAAATTGTCTGCTGGCTTGTCGTTTCTCCTTCTGAATTCTGGCTTTTGCGACAGACTGGCGACCTGTCCAGGGTGTACCCCGCCTCTCGCCCGGAACGTAGCTGGAGATGGGCACCAGCAACCCTCCCGACCCCATTAGGGACAAGGGTGAACAGAAAATGGATGGATGGATGGAATTCTGGCTTTTAAGATCCTGCAGGAATCTGCTTGGTTATAAAAGTAATTAGTTCCAATCCTTCTTGTTTCACTCTTGCTTGTCTTGTTCACTCTGTTTGCTTCTAACGCAGAATACTTAGACAAAAGAACGCTGAAAAAGTTAAGGCAGCAACTTTGGGAATTTATCTGTCGAATCCGTAGCAAGCGCTGGAAATATCCTGTTGAATTCACGTACGAAACCTAAGAGGAAAGACAAAACTCTGCATGCAGTTGACAGAACAGGATTAAGGAATGAGTTGCTCATACTTACACTGTCTGTCTTAGGAATGCCATATGTCTATAAAATTATGTTTTTGTTATGCTACAGTCTAATTTAATAGCATCTACATTACTTGTGGAAAAAATCGTTTTCAACTTGGAACCATAAGGTATCCCATCCACCGTTAAAAAATTAAGTTCATTTATGAAAAATGTAAGATTACTCGCGTCGCTCACTTGGCATCTTTCAGTTTAAGTTAAAGTGTAGTTTTCATACCTGCAAGGTTTTCATACCTCATGTCTTCAGTTTTACTTAAATCACTAAAAAGTAGTAAATATAGTGCACTACATATTTACCATTACATTAACAATTGGACGAGTGTAAAATTGCAGCAGTAAGCCACGCCAAAACTGTTCCCAAAGTAATGTACGACTTTCCCGCATTGGCGCTGGATCACATTGGTACTTAGCACTCTGACGAAGACTTGCAAATTTGTCTCATTTATACATGTCTTATGTAACAAAAAGTGTTGCTGTTCTTGGAGTAGTCTCAGCCAAGAGCTGCTAAGGCATTCCGGAAAAAGACGTGTTATACCTTTATCTGGCAGCATGAGCCATAGACAGGTCACACTTCCTTCACACAAAACTGAGTGTAAAACATAAAAAAAAACTCTATCAGGCACCAAACGTACCATTTAGACTTAAAAATATCTGCTCAGCAGCCTGAGGAGAAAGTAGGAATATTTCTTTCAGGCATTGTTAAGAAAGGGATAAAGTTTAAGAAATGTAGGCAAAAAATTTATGCACCTTCAAGATTTTTTGAGAAATCGTTTAGCCAGTTTAAAAATATTTGGAGTGGAGCATGTTAAATCTTCACCAAGGGATTACAAACTCCTAATGTGCTTTGAATGTAAACCTGAATATCACTGTATGACTTGATTAAATACAAAGAAAATTCCAATCCAAGATGGAAAAATGTCTTCTTGTTTCTAATTATATGTTATTTAGTATTTCATTTCAAAGCATTTCAACCGTCTTACTACATCCGAAACTTGCAAACCCCTTTCAATATGTGGTTCAGCAAGGTGCTTTACTGTAATTATTGTTTATAATGGAATTACACATGAAGTAAAACATCTTTATCGCAGAAGAGACTATCAGGTCTGATCCCAGCTGAGTTGCTGCCTGTGTGCTTGTTGGAGCTGAAGTAATAACACAAATACTATTTCAGTGCCCACCTACACATAATGCACAAATTCAATTAGAAACACAGTAGAAAGCTCCTTCGGCCCCACATGAAAAGAGATTAGTTTTATTAATTTTAGTTATGCTTTTGTTTTTGTAACAAGCCCAAAAATGGCTTTTGTCTGAAACAAAATTCAATTTTGGGAAGACATGTGTAATATTAAATGAACAAGATAGGTATTTAGTTCAAATTAAAAGTACATTTTAATGGTTGAAAATGTGTGCAGAAATTTATGAATGCTGCTTCTAAAATTGGTTTTGAATTTAAAGCTTATTTGCTGTTGTAATAAATTAAAGAGGAAGTCGAATTAGTTTTTCCTTTGATATAATTTAGCGCCACAGTCTGCATTGGCTCCTGAAGGCAAATAATTATATTCAGATACTTAGCATCTGACACAGACAAGAACACAAACACACACAATATAGAGAACAATCAATATCAAACGAAAAGGTCAAAACTGAGGGGGAGAGTATGCTAATTTAGTGTGCTTTTTTGGGGGGGGATGTGTGTGTGGACAGAATTTGTTTTCCTTGCTAAAAATGAGAAGCGTCGACTCACCAACAAAATCTTTGGACACTTTTTCACCCAATTTCATTAGTAGCTGCTTGTGTTTGTATAACCCTCTAGCTAAATTTAACTATAGGAGTCCAAAGTGAAAACAAAACTAACACCGCACAGATGGCCGAGACCGAAAGAAGAGAAATAGCTTTCAGCAGGTTGTCGACAGAGCCGTCATGATTCATTAACACGAACACAACCGAATGTACATATTCTCCAGCCATTTTCAATTTGTGAGTTGCTCTGGCCGGGGTGCAGTAGCAAAGGAGAAACACGGTTTTCTGCATTAAGGTCAGTCAGTTTAAACGATGCAGCACACAGGAGAACAGACTGCTGCAGTGACAGCTTAAAATCACGCTTGGCTTTTGTCTGTAAGTCAATGAAAAATGGGACATTTTGCAAAAATAAAATTACACACCACAATAAAATATAGGTAGGATGACTTGGGGAAGTTTAAATGAAGCTCTAATCCAGCGGCAGCCAGCAAGACGTCTTTCAGTGAACTAAGCAATGAAGATGCAAAGATACTCCAACTACTTAAAAGTCTTTCTTCTGGGAGTATTTTTGGTACCTGGTAGGAGGAAAAAACACTATACCATATTGATGGAAAAGATATAAACAACTTAGAAGCATCGCATTACACTGCTGTACAGACTGACTTGATGATGCTGCTTGTATTTGGCAAGATAATGAGTGCTGCTCACACACTAGACATTAAATTTTAAAACAAAGTGCTAAGTTTATGGAGGAGGATAACATATTTCTTTTTGTAATTTAGCACGCATGCGGCAGGAGTCACAAAGACAACATGATACGAGCCAAATTATTATCAAGTCATATAAAAAAAGACCCGAAGCTAGCCTCCCAACTCCTGAACATGAAAATATTGTCAGCAGGAGTAAGATGTGAGTTTTTTATAGCCGGTAGCTGCATGTGTGAAGACAATTTTTTTTTAACATTAAGGTGATATATTGTGGATGGATGCCATGGCAACGCTTTCTAAAACTCAAAAGGGAGAAAAAGCATGGGAATGAATAAATATGCTCACATTCTAGACATGTGATGGATGGATGGATGGATGGATGGATGGATGGATGGATGGATGGATGGATGGATGGATCTCCTCAGAAATTGTTGAAAATTATTTTCAATGATAGAGTATACATATTGAGCCGAAACACCAATTCTAATCTATACATAGATTTCTTTTTTATATATTCTAGGGTTATGACAATAATGGCTTTCATGCCAAAAAACTATTCTTTTGAATAAGTTTATCTGGACTCTTTTAATTTGTTTTATCTCACATGTGGCATAAATAAATCCTTGGAAGACCAGAGGGAATGCTGGTTAATTTGGTTATTCTGCCACAAATACTAAACTAAACTTTCTTAACTTTGCACTTTCCGCAGTCACGCACACTGCACTATTTTATATTCCCCAATCACTAATTTATTATTCAAGAAACTGAGCTTTTCTTACTACACAAAAGCTTGCCTTCACACTACTAAGTCTATCCTTTCGGCTGCGCCACCAAAACCATCCTCTGTTCCACCTCTGCTCTCCAACTCTTTCACTTTTCCATCACTCCATCTCACTCCCCACCTCTATCTGTATGAAGCTGTTCCAGCGCGTGATCAAAGGCACAGTGTGCTTGAGTTCTTTCCTCCCTCTGTCAGAAGCACAGAGATGAGGGAAACAAAGGCCCCACAGTAGTCTGCCACAAATAACCTCTTCACAGCACAACGTTCACTCGCAGACACACAAAGCGTGCACGTACCGACAGAGCCCCTGGCGCTGGTAGGGAAAGTGAGGGTGACAGATCTGTCTGACGGCGCTGAGTCTATCCTGCCACTTGTTGGGTCTCTATAGTGATCCCCGGCATAAAAGGATGCAGCTTCTAATTATCTCCCATTCACAACCAACTGACACGACACTCGGAGAATGACTTGACTGAGAGGGGAGTTGACTGCCTGCTTTGTGGTGCAGAACGGCAGTTTAAAAATGTTTTGCAGCGCTAAATGACAGCACGCACTGCTGAGAATATATGGCTGCGTTCAGACCGGGAAGCAGTCCTGTCCTGTCTCCTGTCCTGACAGCAGCTATTGTCGTCTGCTCACTACTTCCGTGTTATCAAGTGACCATTAAAGGTCACCGTGAATCACATTTTACTCTCCTGTCAGACAGGTTCTGCAGACGCCTTTTGTGTGAGGCGTTTAAAGCAGACGCACTTTGCTGAGTAAATGCAAAACAGGCAGGACGTTCTTCTGCACGTATTGGTCGTCGAGCAATTTTCTGTCTGTCTCTAACGCAAACACCCACCTGCGCTCCACTTGCTCTTGACAAAATTGCCTAAAGTCCACTTTCTACTACAAATGGCCAATGCTCTGCACTATGCAGTAGTTTTGCATTCATCTGCAGCCAAATTCAAGCTTTCAGATCAGAGACCTGTATCCAGCTGAAACCTCTGAAAAGGGAATGTGTGTTGGAAAGTGGGTTGGTATAACTTGTTCCAATTTGACTTCCCTCGCAAAGGAGCTAATAAGACCTCTGGGTCTGTGCATGAGGTGAACTCTAATGAGTCCTAGAATATTCTGGTTGTAGCTTGTAAGAAAATGATGAAGGCTGTAGACTCTTTATGTCAAATAACCATCTTTTTATTTTTTGTTAATGAAAGGCATGTGAAATAAGAGTGGCTCAAATTCTAAACATCAGTCAAATCAAGAAGCAGCCAATTTACCACAGTTCTGGTCAGCCTATGGAAGTGTCACCAGAGGGGAGATTGTCAGAAATTGTGGCACTGCCACTCTATGCTCAATGTCTGTTGGGCACTGGGTAAACTTTGTGGCTTATTACCCTTTATTAGGGTGTTTTTTTTGGTGGATTCAGAGTGGAAGCAGCTTCTGGCTGTATAACGAGCTCGCCTGAAATCACAGCAACCAGCCTCATGGATCGGGTGCTGCTCGAACACGAACCATAGTATTCTCAGCATCACTGCCAGACACACTCCGTGCAGAGTTATGCAGATCGACAGCATACTGGCGGCTGCAAGTGACTTAACAGCCACAGAAAAAGGAGGCAAAAATAGCAGAAGATCTGTGCTGAAACTGTTCAGGAATAATAATAATAATAATAATAATAATAATAATAATAATAATAATAATAATAATAATAATAATAAAAGCTCTACAGCATAAATGTGTTTTTTGCTGTAGAGCTTTTGACATTTGACACTCTTGTAGGTCTGGTTTCAATCACCTTGATTTTTTTCTTTAAAAAACAGAAACATCATATCCCGGCTAAAGCACTTTGTACAGTCATTTATACACTTTGAGTGTTTTCAGGTTTTACCTTATTGCAAATAAAACCTTCTATGCACTTTATTGAGCTTTTATACAATCAACCAACATAATTTAATTGCACATTTCATAAGAGGGTACTAAATAATGTCACAAACAGGAAAATAGATCACCTCTGGGACAGGCCTACACACTACCTTCTTATGTCTGTTTTCTCAAAAATTTAAAGAGTGTGGCCCAAATAGCTGTGATTGTCCAACTTACATTGACATACTGGAGAAGCAGTAGAGTGGCAAAAACTAGCCTTTCGTTTTACGCTTTACTTCTTAGAAAGTTTGGATCTGATTTAACCCAGTTGCTAACATTTGACCTCAATGTATGCAATGCACCAGCTCCATCGCGAAGGAAGCTACGCTGTGAAGGGTATTGGGAATTGCCTGCAGTGTAAGCAACCCTGTGGAGTGGGGTCATGACATCTTTGTTCTGACAAAACACTATTTGTGATGAAAAAAGAAAAACCTCTGCACATCATCCTGAATGCCCATCCGCACCATGAAACACGGTAGTGGCAGCATCAACTGGGACAAGAAAGCAGGTTATAGTCCTGAAAGAAAACCTTTTATAGGCTGCAAAGGACTTGAGAAAGTTATTCTAACAAGACATTGACCCAAACCATGTAGCCAAACCAGTGGTTTAGATCAAAGCATGAGTGGTTCAGTCTACTTCCAGATATAAATTCAAATATAAATGTGTGGCACAACTTGGAAATTGGTGCTCTCTGTCCAGTCTGACTGAACAACCAAATACTGGCAGTCTTGTATGTCCAGTTAAAGGTGGTATAAAACAATTTAGATTCTAGTGTGATGAATGTAAATGAATATCAAACCTTTCAAATTTTATTCTTACATAAAATGCATAAAAACTATGAATAACTAAGCTTGACAATGATGTACCAAAATAATCTTTCATATAAAATACCAATAAAACGTATTAGAATCTGTGGCAGTGACATAAAAGAATATGAAAAAGCTATGAATAAATGTTCAAGGTATTGTAAAATATCCCTTATGTGATATTTTATTCTCTTTCTGTAAATCAGTACATCTGACTAACTTCCTCTACAGCAAAAGAAACTTTGAAATAATTACTTATGCACAACCAGAGGTGGTTGACCGTTCTTTAGAGATAGAGACATTTTATGACTCTAGTTTCTACTTTATGCCTGCAGTGAACTTTGTAAATGGACAGAAAGCAGATTTTTTATGCCCCCCTCACTCTTCTTGTTTCACTTTTCTGACATCAACAGATGGGCCACCTTTTGTTTTAGCTCCAAATCTGCTTTTTGTCAAACTGTAAGCTGCTAGGAGCTACATTACCCAACACCACAAATTGTAGATTTAGCTCCATTAACCTTCTGAGATTTTTAAATGTTGTGAGTAAATTGTTTACACGCTGCGGACTGATCTCCTGTTTTGTTCATAAATGTTGTCATCTCGACCGTATCTATTTGAGCAGCTATTTGGAATCGTTTATAGATCTGGTTTGAACAGAGATTGTTTGCTTGGGTAGAAAGCAGCGGCAGATAATGTTTAAAACTGAGTTAACTCAAATTAGACATCATTACACTTGTTCTTCTCATGGATTTTTATAAGCCCTGATGTTCATACGACCCTTGTGACCTTCCTAATGTTGTCGTAAAGTATGAGTTAATAACTAATAGCAGCAATCCTTGCAGCAGCTATTGAGAATTTGCAAAAGCGAAGAAGAATTTTGCCAATGATTGACTTGAAGATAACCAATGGAGCAGCCTGCAAGAGTGAGGAGATATGATGACTTCCAGTCAATGTAGATGGTTTAATGTCATTTATTCTAGAATAGGATCATTATAGGATTGCCCTTTTGACCGGGATTTGCTTTGCTGAATAGGAAAAAGATGACATACTATGATACAGGAAATTATTTCTTGATTTGATTTGAAAAAGTAAAGAACTAATTTGAGTTTCAAAGGACAGTGAACTATTGAGGTAGATAAAAAAAAAAAAATAAATACTTGTTAGAGCTGATAATGCTGTGCCATCCAGGGAGGAGACATCAAAGAAAGGACAAATATGTACTGCAACATAATTATTCTAATACATTAACTCCTCTGTTTTAAAGTGAAGGGTTGTGTTGCAAATAGTCATTACAAGACTCAAAAACGTTATGACTAGCAATTACACAAACATAATTAACAGCTATTAATCTAAACCTAAACAAACATGCGTGCCCACCAGCTGATATAATTTTAACTCTATCAAATGCTCTTTTTCTCTGCAAAGGCACCTATCAGTTGGGATTTTGTGAATAACTAACTCAGCTTTTGGAAAGATTTGGAAAAGACGAATGTCTGGATTGTATGCATTTTGACACACTATCTTGCAGAAGGACTAGCAAAGACCAGCAAATAAAAACAATACAAAATAATTTATTTTTTTGGTAACTACTGGGTGACTAAGTAAGAATTTATTTTTTACTAAATGTTTTAGACATTCTATTATAACAAAAAAAAAAATCAATCTCAGTTATATCAAGAGCACAGTCTGTGAAACAGAAGATTGGTATTTAGATGTTTCATCAATCTTGGTCAGGACAGTAAAGTGTTTACGTCTATGTTTGAATAGGTATATTCAAGGCCATTTTTTTCTGCATTTCTCAATGCTACAGCTGAAATGTAAGACTAATTGCCAACCATTATTTCTATGTTGGTTCTCACATCATGCTTCACTTGCTATACAATTTCATATCACCTGAAAGAAAAATTCTTAGAATCAATTGAGAAAAAGTGTTTTAAGTTTGGACAATAATATATACAGTAGATTCTTTAGCTGTTCAAGTGCATTTCTTTCAGCTTTAGAGATCAAGTTCCTTCTATTTAGAGCCTATTGCTGACATCATTTGGACAGTTCTTTGAAAGATTTTCAGACAATAGTAAAATCCAGTTTGTTTCAGTAATGAAAACTTCTAATTTTTAAAATAGAAAAAAAAATAGTGTGATTTTACTTTCTTTGAATACATTTGTATTTCTTATGGAGAAATATGTCGTTTCCATGTAAACCCAGTAAAAGCTTGAGAAATATCTAGAAAGTCATAGAAGAAAATAAAGTAAAACAGTGTTTCCAGAAGTGTAATCTTTTTTCTACTCTCATACTGAAATGAATGAATCTGTAAGTTATTAGTATAACTTCAGAAATGTCCTAAATTGCCAAAGAGAAGAGCTTCAGAAGGAATGAATTAGCAAATGAGACAATGAACTGTCCTTAGTGAATTCATTTTTTCATCACTAGTTACTATTTTGAATGAGGTTAGGATTGTGAGTGTAAACAACATATTTTGCTGTTTTTCTTGACTTCTCATAAATACTTTTTATACACCACGCTTATCTATTGCTAGAGAGCTTACGCAAAATACATTTCAGCTCATAATTAATTAGACTGTTTGAATGGACCTTGTTGTTGTCATAAACTAATTAGTACCAGAGTATTAAGGAGGCATTTAAACCAGTATTTTCCCACTCCACTTTAGAGGAACAGTAGCTAAAGTATTCCCCAACCACACACGTAAATTCATGTACATCAAAAAACATATGAGTATGCTGTATTGAACGTATTGTTTTTTTTATTTTAAAGCTCCTCCAGACTAGCAGCAGCATTTAACAAACATCTGGTAGAACTGTGTGTCTGCTGAGTTTAGCATGCACACTACTTCCTAGTGCAACACCCCAAGAAACTTTGTTGAGAGGCTAAATGGAGAAATGTTGTGATAACACGCTGAAGGCGGAGTGTCAGAAAGAGCAGGAGCTTCTTAAAGAGACAGAGGCCAGTGTCAAGTTGTTAAATAGCAAAGTCAAACTTCATCCATCCATCCATTTTCTGTTCACCCTTGTCCCTAATGGGGTCGGGAGGGTTGCTGGTGCCTATCTCCAGCTACGTTCCAGGCGGGAGGCGGGGTACACCCTGGACAGGTCGCCAGTCTGTCGCAGGGCACAAAGTCAAACTTCTCTTCAGTATATCTTTAACAACTCTTTTAAGCATAGTTACTTGATTGTGCTACAAAATGGCAGTATGTGCTTGGAAAAGCCTCCCAAAGAGCCACTTTTTTCGTTACCTACAGGTCCGAAGTTATGTTAAGGAAAAAACTTCTCTCTTTCCCTCTAAACCTCCTGTTAATGATTTGGATAATCTTCTGTCACCTTCCCCACCGAAAAAGGGTCCTATTTCATGTTTGTATGAGAGATTGTGCTGTCTTCGTGAGTCCCCAATTCTCTCAATCAAAGCGGCATGGGAAGAGGACTTGGGTTTTCTGTTTCCAGATGACTTGTGGGATAGAATTCTTTACCGTGTTCATGGTTCGTCACTGTGTGCCAGACACGGACTAATTCAGTGTAAGGTCCTGCATCGCACTCACTGGACTAAGGCCAGGCTTTCTAAAATATACCCAAACGTTAGTCCGGAATGCGATCGTTGCCATCAAACACCTGCCTCACTGATCCATATGTTTTGGTCATGCCCATCACTAAAGCAATATTGGACAAACATTTTTGCAGCCTTGTCTGAAGTAGCTCATATGTCCATCCAGCCTGATCCACTAACTGCATTGTTTGGTGTACTTTCTGAGACGGTTTCTTTGTCAAGACTTGAGGCTGATCTGGTTTCATTTCTCACTTTGTTGGCGAGGCGTAGAATATTGCTGTGCTGGAAATCAGCTTTACCTCCCTCATTTGAAATCTGGATTAAAGATGCTTTACACTTTAGTAAACTTGGTAAGATTAAATTTACCCTACGAGGTTCCACAACTAAATTTTTAAAGATTTGGCAGCCGTTTTTTGATTTTGTTCAGACATTGCCGTCCCGTATGGTGCCCAACTAAATTTTGCTTTTGCCTGACCTTTTTATTTACATTATCATATTATTTATCAAATTATTTATTTTGTCATTAATACCCATTGATGTACCTTTTTCTTAAATCCTTCCCCCCACCCCTTTTTTTTTTTTTTTGTTTTGTTTTTCTTTCTTTCACTATTAAGACATATATTTATATCATTGTACTTTGCACACAAGACTAATGTCTTTTTTATTTCTTCTTCTAACATATCTACTTTTTGTTTTTTCTTGTTTTCTTTTCTTATTCCTCTGGATTTTATTTGGGAAGGCTTATCCATGTGTTCTGTACGACTTATGTTCGGTTCTGTTATAGAAAAAAAGTTTACATATCTTGTTCATATATTTTTGTACATTTTGTATTTTGATGTTAAAACCTAATAAAAAAATTAAAAAAAAGTCCAAAACAGCCGTTCAGCAGTCCACAAGAACTATTGGGATAAGACATGGATTGTGTTAGTTTCTAAACCGTTGTTCTGCTTGGGAAGTGCAGTTTCGCCAAAGTTTGTTGACAGGATTTTTATTCAGCAGATGGCAAGCTGTTGTGTTTAAAATGACCAAGAATTACCAGCAGTAAACCTGCCACAGTTATCATTTTAAAACTGTCTGTTGTGAGAAAGGAAAGCTCGAAAGGCATAATAACAGTAATTAAGTGGGGGTTGGCCAAGCGAAGCTGTCAACTGGTAACGTCATTCATAAAGAAACCGTATGGCTGAAATGATGCTCAGAGTATTGCATTACACTCCGTCTTCTGGCGACGTGTAGCCAACAGAGCTCACTTCTTTATGGCTTTTGTCGCTGTGATGGAACCCCGATGCATTCTGGGCCGCGTTAACTGTAGGCTTCGACACGTAGAGCACTGCAGCTCAGCGTAGGGCTAAGATGCGTTCAGCAGCTCAGCGCTACAAATGACCCGCAATATGCCAGAGTGCCCACGCGGGAAATAAAGCTTCCAGACATGAGACTCCATCATCACTGCGTTCGAGTGAGGGAAGTAGTGGGGCAGAGAGCATTTAACCATGCCTCCTTCGCTGGCCTCCCGTGTCTTGTTAAAAGCCAATGGCCACTTATGACAGAAAGGATAACTGAGATGATGAAATGTAATGGGCAAAGGAGGGAAGGGGGCTTGGCTGCAGAAGGCTGGGGAAGTGGGAAGGAGGAAGACACCGGAGCAGATGTGAGATCTGAATGGTCTTGAAATAAGAGGAAGTTTGTCTCTGCTTAACAATCAGGTAGTTTTTATTTTTTAGATTTCTACCTGGGATCTCTAAATTACTGGTTTATGGAAGTGCAAATGCCAGCTCTGTTAAAAAAAGGTGGTTGAGGGTGCAGGGTTGGATATAAAATTAGGAGTTTGACATTCATTTCAGATGGTTAGGTTACAGCTATTATCTCAATGAAGATAAACAAGAGTAAGCACCAACAAGTGCTTCACAAAACATTAAAATATCATCCCAAAAGTTCATTTATTTCAGTAATTTGAGTCAAAAAGTACCGCTACATATGAAATAGATTTATTACACACGGAAAATCAATTCTTCACATTTGAATAATTATCACTTACAGTGAATGGAGGCTCTAAATTAAATTTTGAAGAAAATTATCTTATGGCCTGCACAATCATGTCAGGACTGCAGAAGCTGTTGAACTGACAGCTGTCCAGCAGACAGTCATTGTCAACATCCACATAATGGGAAAACCATAAAATGCTACTGCCAAATAAACTGGCTGTTCACATAGTGCATAAGAGCGTATTTATAGAAAGTTAAATGGAAGGAAAATGTTAGGAAGAAATACACTGGGATATTAGAGATCTTAAATTGTAAAGCTAAGCCCATTCAAGAGTTTGGGGCAAATTCAAATGAAAATGAGTCAATTCAAGAGCCGCCACACACAGATGTGTCAGCATATAGACTCATATTGTCACATTATTTGGGTTAAACTGGGTTTAAAGAACTTTACTGTTGTTCAGCATTCCAAAGTGTCCTATTTGAAGTTAGAAATAAAATTTGGATTTCATTGAGAGATCAGAGTCCCAGACTGTAGAAGAGGGGAAAGGAAATATGTAAAATAACAATTCTTTGAGGTCTAATGTGAAACTGCTATAGTCAATGATGACTCCAATATAAATACAACCACTTGAAATACTATTGCTTTCTGCTCTAGACAAGTGTCAGAAAGGTGATGATTCTTCTTTTTTTTCATCTGGTGTGTTACCTGTTCACACTGCCACAAGTACAATTCCAGTTTTAAAGACCACTTAGCTCGATTGGTAACCAAACTCACCTCAGCCCAGACCAAGAAATACAAATGAAGGTAAGGAAACTATTTTAAGACTCCTTCACACCATGAAGGAGTCTTCATTAATTTCTGCACTGATGCAGAAATTAATGCAAAAGGAGCCCAGACTAAGTATGAGTGTATGTACTTCACTATGCATGGGCATGCTTTATAGTACACTGTTTCTATTAAAAACAACTTTAATTATTAATTTAATAAAAAATACTGTTTTATTCATCTTGTACAATTTTCCAGTTTTCTGAGAAACAAAATTGTCATTAGCTGTAAGCCACAATCATCTAAATTAAATCAAATACATATGTGTCCCTCTGCCTTGAATGAATCTAAATAATAAACGAGTCACACTTTTGAGTTGATTTACTAAAATAAATCAACTTCTCTATCATATTGCAATGTGTTGAAATTCACCTGTTTGTGTGTAAATAACTTCAGTGTGAAACCAAATGGAAGTAGTTGTTGTTTGCAATAACTTTAACATGACTTGTGTAACCAATGAAGTTTGGAAAATACTTACCTACTGTATGTTATTTGTGTTTTAAGCATCTGATCAGTCTCAGTAATATAAGACAATAACAATAGTTTCTTTAGTTATCTATGTATTTAACCCATTTTATTCCTGATAAAAGTATGCAGCGTTTAGTTGTTCTAAATGAAGCTCTATGCCAGTAAATGTCAAAGTTGGAACAGAATAAAGTAAAAAAAGTTTATAACCTCTCTGATTCTCTGTCTCCCGCTTCATCGGCCGTCCTCTGAACCTCATCTGAGCACAGTCCCCACCACATGCTAAAACAAATCTGCCTGTCTCCAGACTGATGTGACCACCTCATACATCATGTTAAGGGTGAAAGCCCGCTTTAGACAGAACCGGTTCCCATCGAGCTCCAGATGGTTCCCTGCAGTCAGATTGTCAGCGTACACATGTTGGCAGCACCTTGTCTCTCACCCTGCTGCTAAAAGGTCAACTCCCTCGCTGTTGCATAGACCTGCACAGTCTAGTCTGGAAACAGTGCTGCACTTCATAATGTCCTTCAATGCACCCATTTGGACAGAATAAATTGTCGGGTGAAAAGTGTTGACTATGCAGAGAAAAACAACCCCTGAGCCTCTAGTTGCAACAAACACAATGCATCCAGTAATGTATAGTCCTGTATTATCGTTTTTCCTTGAGTTTTACTATTGTTATGGCTTCAGGAGAAAAATTGTAAGAAATGTTTTTCAGAGTTCCATCTTTGCCCTTAGCTGACAGCTATATCATTGCTTTTCTTTTATCTAATGCTTTCCGGAAATGTTCGGGATAGAGATGACTGAAGAATAAAAATTGTCTGTTTCCTATGTGGTTCACGGCAAATAGGATCCTTGAGAGAATCAAAATACAACCAGAGTGAGTATACGTTTGTTTCAGTTCGGCAGTCTGTGAGGCCTGCTTCAAATTATCATAAAAATCTGAGCTACATGCATGAAATAGTTGGCACAGCAAACTGTATGGTTTTATTGGTATTTTGTTATATATAGTTTTTCTTAAACTATGAAATTGTAGTATTTCAAAGTTATCGTACCTTGATAATCTCATAGATGCCTCGGCAGGGTGTAAAGTTATATCTATCTAGCTCTTAGCCTTCACACTATAAGAGTTTTGGAAATAATTCTGTTTTACATTTATTCTACACTTATTTTCAAAAATGTTAACTGCTTAATAACTGCCTTATCAAAGTAGCAAGCATTTCTTTGCTATCTGAAATAATAATCGCCAAAACCTTTACTTTGTATGTTTTCTGAGATGTAACTAAAAATGTAAACAATTTCATCATTTATTGACAAATGCATTAAGTGTTGAAGATTTGTGATGGTTTGGCTATTGTGTGGTTTCAGTAAACAAAGCAGGCTAGCTTTTAGCCTCCAGCTCTGCTGCTTTTCACCGTGTCACATCTTACTCTTAACTCCCATGAAAATTTCTGCCATTTTTCTGTTGAAGCAGAGTGCTGGGGGGCTCATAATCTGTGTTCAGCTGTCAAAATGATTTATCCAGGCAGCTACAAAAAAAAAAACAACAACAACAACAAAAAAACATGTGGACATGGGTGTGCGTGCGTGCGTGTGTGTGTGAGAGAGAGAGGGTCGGTTTGTGCCTTCCTCGCTCTGCCTTTCCACGTTGTGTACTTGTGAAGTGTAAGCCAATGCAAAGGAGCCTGGTGCCAGTGGTGTCTCTCACCCAAAATATTTTCCCTTCACAGTGAAATTTCAAGCCTCTCAGAGAGATGTCGTGTGGTGCATTTACTGGGCAGAGATAACAGGCCGAGGCGAGCGCACGAATCCCGGTCCCATTCAGTCTTCCCGCCGCTCCCCTTCGTGTGTGTTTGTCGTGCGTTTAAAAAACGGCAAAACAGAGACTCGCATGAAAAGAAGAGCTTATGACTGTGAATGTTTTATGCACTGGAAATAATGACATACCTCACCCCACTAGCGGATACTTGCTCTCACGTTTTTTGCGGGTGTGCGCAGAAACCTGCCATACCTGCAGCAAAGGAAGCTAAGCCTGGTGCCCTTGCTCCCAAAGATAAACCCCTAAAGCTTGACTGACACATTGAGCACTCACAGACCACACACACACACACACACACACACACACACACACCTAAATGTGCCCACACTCACTTTCTGTGTTTTATCTCCATTATGATTTTGTTGTCTCTCTGTGTTCAGAAGGGTCAACTTTGCTTCTCATAATGCAGCTAAAACCCAGATGTGTCACTTTTTTGTTTTTGTTTATACCTCTTAGTCGGTGTGATTCCTTATAAATGTTAGCTTTTTGAGCATCCTGAAACACAGAGCGGCATGAATACTAATAAGAGCATCAAAGAGTCTTCAAGCTTCTCCAGCGTCTCACCAAGGACTCAAGATTGATATGAATGGTGAAATGGGAAGATGCAGTGGTCAGAGCTGAGAAAAATTACATTTGATAGGCTGAGAAGCAACCAAAAAATAGGAAAAACAAGGACTTGAATTTGCAGATAATTTTAAAAAATACAATACTTTATTGAAGGCATTGACAATAAGAAGCTAGCGAAAATTTATTATGCTGTTTTTGTTTTGATTAACTTTTTTATAATCTTAGGATATGTTTTCAGCACACATGTGTGCCTTTAGATTTCAAAGAGCTACTGCAGTTAATAATTAGGACATTCAGTGATGTTATTCATATATATTTTATGTTTTTTTTTCTGCTTTACATTTGTGAAACAAATGCTGTGTTGACAAAACTGGTACTTGTTTAATCAGATTTTCTTGCCAGGTGCGAACAAATGCTGTTTATGCTTTTAACATCAGTATCATCAGTTCTGCATATAAACCCCGTTGGTGTTAACTGTATGAAAAATTTATTAATCTCTTTTTAGATGAGTATTTTAGAATGGTATTGCATTTGGGAATGTTGAGCAAATTATGAACTCACTGTACGTCTTTATAATCTGGATTTATTGGACTATGTGTTTTTGTTCTGAATCTTAATTTGCATTAACTTAATTGACTCAAACTGAATGCGGACTAGCCTGATAAAAACCAGACCTTTACTCTATGCTTTGCTTCGTGCAGAATGAGGCGGCTGTTAATGTTAATTCGATATTTGAAAGCGTGGCCAACATGGACTGAACAGCTTCATTCATTGCCGCCACTGTTAAAACTACAGGCAAACTGCAACTCTAAAACAGCGTCAACAACTTACCCTTCTGTTCATTGATTGCTCCAGTTAATATTCAATCAGCAAAATCAAGCTCAATGAGAGAAATTCCTAACTGATTACTGAAGGAAGACGAGAACTGCATAGGAAACCAAGGGCCAGACTAAATATAACCCTGATATTATACCTATTTGTCCTTTTCTTCTCTTATCTGAACATGGAAATGCACAAGTGAGTAGCCTATTGTTTCTGGTATGTGAATATGTTTCCGAAAGATCTAAGAAGTGATACAAACTAGAATAACAATACATTTTCTAGCAAACAGGGTTTTTGCCAAACTCCTTGCAGAAAAATGACCTATATTTTAAGCTGAAAAGTTGAAAAATGAGATTTGGAGAAAGTGAGAATAAAGAGGTTGAATCACCCAGAAATACAAACAAAAGAACATGAATCCTGCAGATCCAGACATCTATAGGACATTTCAGTGGTTTAGTCAACAACTTTTCATGTATGGAAAAAGTGAATGAGCTGGAGCATGGGAACATTAAAGACATTTGTTTATTTCTATGCTACACAGCAATGATGAATGCCCCAAAAGCACATTTTTGCTGAAGAAATAACACATAACATAAAACCACAACATCCTGTCACAAGAATACGTGTGATGCAAACCATTTATCACACGTGCAAACCATTTTAATTTATTTGCAAGGGGAAATAAATTAAAAGTCAAAAAGTGTGAAGAAGAGTTCTTTTGACAGATGAATCCAAAGCTATATTTATTATCTAACAGTAAAGATGTTAATGAGAAAGTGCAGATGATTCATGTAATAATTTGGAATCCGTGTTTTCCCACAAATACAGCTTAAAAATTCAAGGATCCTACTGGGTTTTGGTTCGTCTTGTCTCCTTCCTCTACTTGAAGGAGAAAAAAGAAATTATTGAAAGGATTGTACAGAAATTGTGGAAGGTGGCTTGACTTTTGTTAATACATATAGCAAATGTGTTTGACTGTATACTCGAAAATGAAAAGACCAAAGCAGAAAACTACTTTCACTTAAGAATATATCTGAATGAAGCAGCTACCAGCACACCGACTCCCACAATGTGCACCAGAGGTTACGCTGCTACAAGCTCATAGCAAATGCTGAGGACATTTGTATGCTCACATAACTTCTATTCAGAACATCTGCAGAATATTTTAGAAGTACAGTATGCATGTAAGAAAAAGCTTAAGATGTTCCAGAAAAACAGTAAAAATATGATACTGTTCACACTTCAAAAAAAAGCAAACGTTTTTTAAAAGGTTTGTCGGCCTCCATCTAAAGGGAAACACGGCAATCAGAGAGGGGGAAGACATGCAGCAAACGTCGCCAGGCCGGGAATCGAACCTACGACCATCACCACGAGGATTAAGGACTCAATACGTGGGTTGTGCCCTGCCCCTGCACCACCACAGCACCCCCAAAAAGCAAACAACTTTATGCTCACTTATAACATGGGTAAAATGGTATAGTATAGAAAGTATCTGCCAATGACCAAGTAGTTTTGTCTTATTTCAAGTGTACTGAGAAATTTGCCCAAGAAACAAGACCAAAAATACAACATTTTGTACTTTTGCCTTGTATTTCGACAGAAAATCCCAAATATGAACTTTGCATTTTCTTATCATATCTGTATTCATGTTACAAAGCTTGATCTACGACGATATTGTCACTTGTGTAATATCTTTACTCTGTTTATATCCACATAAGCACATTGACATTTTTCAAATGTCAATGAAATCATAACATGATTGCATGTGGGGTTGATGCAGTGGAATAAAAAAAAATGCTTAAAAAGAAGCAAATTGAACCAAAATGTTCAATTTGTAATATCTCCTTCTGTTTTATGTATGTATCTTGTTTATTGTTTCTTCCTAATTTGATTTTACTTCCCTCAAGTTAACATCTGCACATTAGGCTTATATCAGCCACGTAACGTCCAGGAAACTGCTGAAATAAAAATACATCTGTCCAGTTCTTGGCCTGCCGCTCAATCATTCTGGGGCCCACCCCTGCAAGTTCCGGTAAAAGTGCGTTTTTCCTAAATGGCACCCATGTTTCACTATAGCAACAGCACGCCTGATCCAATAGGAACTGAGGCAGAAAATAAACATGCACTCATAGACAGCCGAAGCAAACAGCGGTGGGTTGATGAGATCGAAACAAAACTCCATAGGAGTCACTCAACACTCCAAACAAGGGAAACGCTCCACTTGCAAGAGTGTGACAAAACTCTTCAAGTCATGACTCCACTTGATCTACTTAGATCGCTGGTTAATCAGTAACTATGGGTGTAATTGAGTGGACGTTTAAATGAACTCAAACGGGGCACATCAAAAGATGAGTAGCGCGATTGGATGCTAAAAAGCTGCACCTCTCACATATTCACCCTGGTGATTTTAGGAGACCCCACACTTTCCCGCTAACATCAACAAGAATCTAATGGCTATGATGCAACATTTCCCGTGGTGTTCAGTAAAGTTGATAAGATACTGAGCAGCAAACTACTTACACAGCTGAACATGGTAAAAATCAACCTGTTGATGGAACATCAGTATTATTGCCATTTATGTGTGAAAACTGTGCAGAGTGGCAGAGCTAAAACGCATCTGGAAATGCTTGATGTTTTTTCTTTTTTTTTTTTTGAGCAAACAGCTATTTGGGGGGAAACCGGTTTTCACCAGTGTTGTATAAAGTACTGAAATCTCAGAGTCAAGTAAAAGTACAAGTACCTCTCCAAAATATGACTTTGGTAAAAGTCGAAGTCACTGACTGAAATGTTACTTGAGTTAAAGTCTTAAAGTATCTGAAACTTCTTGTACTTAAGTATGGAAATTACTGTAAAAATGGATGTACTCAAGTAATGTAATGAAAAGTACAAGTAAAAAGTAAAACAAAGCAAATGCAGTTTGAATGACATTTTTTATATTTTGGTAAACTTGTCAAATACACTTAAAATAATGTACACAACCAAGTGCAGGCAAAATTAAACCTGCTAATAGATATACCTGCAGGCATCATTTGGTTAAGAACATTAGGTGCTTTACCTATAGCACAAGGTTAACTTAACCTGCTTTACAACTGAACCAGCTTCTTAGTATACCCTCCAGGACAGAAAATACTAAGTTTTTGTAAGCCTTAGGTTTTCCCTTCAAGTAAGGTCAGTGCTGAAAATGAGAAAAATAAATAGTACAGAAAATGCAGCCAACATGAAGAAAAAGAGCTGTTACGATTACTCTACTTCACAAATCAGTGAATCAGTCAATGCTACAGTCAGTAGGTGGTGCACACAACTGGTCATTATGCAAAAGAAAAAAAGAATTGGGAGGGAAATGCAGCTTATTGGCATCTGTAAACCTGGTTTTGAACTTGCATGCCTTTCCTATATTCGTTAAATTGAGTCTAAATTGCTATCGCTATGGTTTCTGTCCCCCTTGAACAGAGGAGTCTAGGTAGCCTGCTACAGTCAACATTAAGCCTAAGCTAAATACACCACGTGTGGAACTGAAACAATGCCAAACAAAGTTCATTTATGGTCAACGTTTCACAATACAGTAGTGTCTAGTGACCAAGCTATAGTTACTGAAACAGGAGGATTATAACCATTTCATAAGACGTTACCTCGATGTGTTTCTTCAAGTTGGACGGGGAGTTTTTGTAAGATAGAATTTCCACATCTTCGGGCAGGAATAACATACACTGCATGCGGTACGACAAATCTTTAACACCCACGAAAGAGTATATTGTGTTTAAATAAGGCCATGGGCTCTCATCACCAGCTGGTGGTTCCCCTGGAGCCGTGTCCGACGTAGTTGCAGTCGTTGTGGTCTCCGTCTCCTCCTCCATATGGCTGCTGCTGATTGCGAGACTTGCTTTGTGTTTAATGGGAGAAGCGAAACAGGTGTATCCTATTGGTGGTGATGAACAAGCCCAGGCATGTAGGCTACGGACTTTGTTCGGTAGCCTACTTGCTACTTGCTAATCAGTAGGTGGGGTCAAAACACTTTGTTTCTCTCTCTCGCTTTTTTGTAACGAGTAACTAAACCACACATTGAAAATGTATCGGAGTAAAAGTACGCAATTAAGTTCGGAAATATAGTGAAGTAAAAGTGAAAGTCATCAAAAATTTTCATACTCCAGGAAAGTATGAAGTACTCCAAAATATACTTAAGTAAAGTAGTGAAGTATTTTTACTTCGTTACTATACAACACTGGTTTTCACATAGAGCTAGTTTGATTTGAATAACTGTCATTAACAACTCAAACCACATTTGGAGACTGAATTTTATATTTTCTGGTTGTCTTTATTAGAATTTGTCTGACAAAAACACTCCAAAAACAGAACAAATCTAAGAGGGGGCAAGCAGTTTTTCATGGCAATGTATATTTAGCATTTGCCTTATGTGTACAAAGACCAGCATAATTATGATGACATGAAAGAGAACTTAATAAATAAGCATCATATCATATCGTGTTTTCAGATTTGAGTTCTTGGGAGAGAGCCAGCGAGGCCTTTGAGACAGAGCAGATGGGAAACCTATGAAGAGGGAGTGGTGACCCATGTTATCGTGAGGCTCACATTTGCACCCTCTAGCATTTTCTTGAGAAAACACCACTAATCCAACCAGAGTAGGTCATGTCAAGTATATGCGTTCACATTCAGGCAGGCCACAAGGACCTACATACACACACACACACGCACACGCCCACCCCTACACTACACAAGCCCACACACAGCTTACTCATGGTTTTGGCAAAGGTGCACAGGCTTCTCAAGATTTGGCTAAATGACATGCACAGGCATGAAAAGATGGGGGAGAAGAGTTGCAGAGAGTGGGAGGAGAATTTATCAAAGGATCATTTTTGGAACATCTGGGCCCACAATCAGCATCCTCCTCTCTTCTAATTAACTTCCTTACATCCTCATTTACACCCTCCATCCTGTCCTTTTCCATCTTGCGCCTTTCTTTCCAGTAGATTCCCCTCTTTCTGAGCACCGTTTCTTCACAGAATCCTCTTCTATGTACGCACGGCAGCGAGAGGCACGTCTCCCCCCAACTCCCTCTCCCCCAATTTGTGTTTAATGGAAGCAAATGCAAAAATTCACACACCCCACACACCCCCGCCAACACTTCAAGAAGACGCAGATATGCATGCACACATGGCTTGATGCAAGGTTGGATTCTAATGCCATCGTCATGGTAACACTCCCTCGCTTCTTTGTTTGCACAAACGAACGGCGCACACATCCCAGGAATCTGTGAGGATTCTTATGTAACTACACAACCCCACGCACAAATAAGAGAGACACACAGAAAGACGGAGAGGCAGATAGACAGACGGGAATGAGTCAGTGCTACAGCACATATTGAGAGCATCTGTCATCAATGTTACCTTTCACTATGACAAGAACAGTATGTACCGCTGTGTTACTTCAGGCTCATTATAACCCACATTCTAGCTAACACACACACACACACACACACACACACACACACACACACACACACACACCCCACACACATACAACAAAGGTATCTTCAGCGCAAAGGAAGATGTTGGGAATAGCTGTTCGACTAGTTACGGCAACACCACTCATGCATCAGCATACTAATTACTTTGTTGCCTCCGTGAGGGCGCCTGTGGCTTTTAGGTGAGAAGGGAGTCGGGGTCAGCAGGCGTATCGCTATGGATGTAATGAAAGGAGCTGTAATTCGTTCATGGTGGCAGAAAATTGTGTTGGAAACAGAAGGGAGAGATAACGCCTTGCGCTGGCCTTTTTCTTCGTTCTTTTCATCGGGGTGTATTGATTGGAGTGTGGTGGAATGGGCAAAGGGCAAATGTGAAAGCATATGCCATTCAGGAGGAGAAGGAGCATTTCAGGATGTCATGTCATACCTACTCTGCTATTTATCTTAGTACGCGCATGAATGGATAAAATATTCCATCTGTGTGAGCTGAACTTCAATAGACGCCTTAGAAGCACAGAGGAGTCCGGCTTCATTGGTGCAGGACTGAACAAAGTCTCCTTTTACTTTTTCTACTTTTTTTTACTTTTTCTTACTTTTCTTCCAGTTGAGGCACAGGTCATGTTATGTTTCTTAAAAGGAAAAACCATCAAACCTTTTCAAAATTTGCAACACCAAGAGGGGCATTAATCCGAGAAGAGTCTAGATATTTACGATAACTCTAGAGAAGCTGTAAATAATCAGGTGGAAGAATCTGTCAAAGACGTGCGATTTAAACGTGATCTTCCACATATGCGACAAAATTTGTATAGTTAAAAACTGCGCAGTGGTTTATGTTGTAATTCTGCTCTTAGTGTGCCACTATTCTTAATTCTGTTTGAATATATATTTGTATTTTTAGATTTCTTTGTGAATCTACATGCTGTTCCACTGGAATTTCCCAACTGGATATTTCAATTCTATTCTACTCTAAATAATGCAAGTTTCCTTCATCATGTTACATCCTAAAGCTTGCTTCTGTCAGCCCCTCCAGCAACCCAGTACTCACCTCAGGCTCTGAGGCCAGAGACTTCCTCCCCAGTCGTTTGAAACAATGAATCATTCTTCTTCCAATGAACAATTACGCTCTTGTCTTTGGTGATCTATTGCATAAAATCTCCACAAAAAATTTCTAAGTTTGAGAAAAAAAAAAAGTTCAAGAATGAATACATATGCAGCTGATGGAACTATGAAATGTGAGAATGATAAAAAAAAAAAAAAGTGTTTGGACAGCAAAACATACAGATTTCTACAACCTGTAGAGATAAATCATTGCAAAAACTGTGCACCAGCAAAGCCTCTTTGTTTTTCTTTTTGGAAACAGAGAGAAAATCCTTTTTTCTCTGCAGAGAAAGGAAAAATAAATATTGTGGCGGAAAAAAAACAAGCCAGAGCAATGAAACAAGAAAGATGTATCCACTTGTCTTGAAGTCACAGAAAAAAAAAAAAAAAAACCCCAAACATTATGTGTGACATCGTATATTTAATAACAGCTTGTTGCAGTCTGTCACAATATTTAGCAAAGTTAGATATCTTGGGACCTACATTGATAGTATTCAGCCAATATGGATGACCTTTTACGGTTTACCCGTGTTGTGGAGCACAGGCATCGATTCTGTAGGTGCTTCAGGGTTGGAACACCCAAGGAGAATCCCTGCAAGCATGGTGAGCACCATCAGTATATTTTACAGGTCCAGATAGGACTATTATTAGCCTATTATTTGCTATGGCTAATGTACCGCACCTTCAGGCACCATTACTATCCCTTAATTTATATCCACAAAACCATACCGTTTCAGAGCAGGAATCAGTCACAAAGTTGTTCGTAGCGACCTTATTTCTTATCCAATCTCCATCAACTGCCTTAAATTAAAGCAGAAAAAAATGCTTATGTTTATCAGAATATGTACACTGATTTATATTAAACAATTCAATTTATTGTTTAACATTATGCACTTCTTTCTGTCCCATTTTATTACACTTACGTTTGAGGTTGCACTGTGACAAAGATGCAAAAAGTGGCATGAATATCGCAAATCACTGTCTAAAGTACAGCTACAGTATATCTTCTTTGATCCATTAAATGAATGCAGATTCTGTCGACACCGTCCCCTCGATTAATGGGTTAATTGTTGACCAGTCCACCTCCAACCAGCAAACTCGGTTTAAAATGAAGAAGCAAGAGAAACAAGCTCAAATAACTGACCTACGACAAAGTTCAGAAAAAATAAATAATTTGTTGCTTCCTATTCTGTAACATGAACTAAGAATAACAGTCAAATCGACAAGCTTGCAGAGCCTACAGCAAGAATATCCGGTTCTAGTTTATGTTACTGACGAGCCGTTCCATCCTTTATTACCACCTGGTTCAAGGTGATCAGGTGAGGAGGGATGGTAACTGTTGGCCAGCGGCTCACACACAATTGGCTTGTAAAGATTGCTGCATCTGAAAAAAGTCTCCTGAAGGAACCGGGGGCCAATCATCTCCAAAACAGAGCATGTGTGTGTTTATGGCACTGCCCGTGGTGCATGAAATCTGACAGCCAGGGTCTGCTGAAGCACCTGCCTGCAGACACGCACCGACGCATTCATGCACACGGACAAACACATGCCGAAGCTCGTAATTGGGCTCCTAAAGCCAAAGGAAAGGAAAGGAAGAAGAGGGAGGAAGAAAACACTTTTTGTGTTGTATGTGTGTGCACGTGTGCGTGTGTGTGCAAGTGCTTTTTTGTGTTTCAGTTTGAATGCCCTGGCACACCGTCGACTTTGTAAAACCAGGCAATTTCCTGTGAAGCCGTCCAAGTGTGACAGCTGTAGTTGCCTAATGGGCAAGGCTTAGGAAACGAGGCATTACCAAAATCCAGCAAACTCAATTGTATTAATCCTTAAGATTAGCAGCTTTAATTCTCAACATGTTTCCTGCGTGAAAAGTCTAATTTCCTCACCTAAAATGAGAGTAGGACGTGAGGCGAACATCCACATAACTCTGGTGATTGGCTGAAGTATTCCTACCGTAAAACATTTCAGACGTTTTGTAATTTCACCACGAAATTTTGTATTTTGTTGGGATTTTATGTGGCGGAGCAAAACAAAGTTGTCAAAATGAAAAGGATACACGGTTTCAACTCGTATTTAACAAAAAAAAAAAAGAAAATCTGAAACTTGTGGTGCACATATTTAGTCAGCTCCTCTGAGAGAAATTTCTGTACAGAATTGCTGAACCACTTTTCATTGCAATGTCAGCTTCAGGATTGTCAGGGTGTGTTTATTTCAGCCATTTTCAAGCATTGCCACAGATTCTCAATTAGATTTTTCATCTAGGTGACATTAATTAAACCATGTCACTCAGGCTGCATGGTTCACATTCACTTGGAACATCTTCCACATTGTGGTGGAAAATTACTACACGTTAACATCTGCTGATCATGTTACATTAAATGCTTGTGAACTCTCACCAAAAGAACTATTTGGGTTACATGTACAAGGTTGGAAGTTGTTTTCTACAGCTGCATCAGAACCAGACTCTCTTGACCCTCGCTTTAAATTCCTTATCCTTGGTATAAAACTCATGTGTTGCCTCTGCCAGGCAGAGCTTTTCACCCAGAAACCATCCAACAAGCTCTCTGTATTGTGCACAATATATGAATAAACCTGATTGAGTGATTTCACCTGACAGTGCTTGGTAAGATAGTTTTTTCCACAACACATATCTATGCTTAAGAGAATCATGGCATGACGGAGACGATAAGTTCTGGATGATGTGAAATGTTAGTTTTCTTCCACACATAATCCCTGCAGGTCACAACGACTACGTTCAGGCACAACTAGCCAGTGAACCTTGTTGTTGTGTCCCCAACAAACTAACAAATTTTATATTTCATCTGTGGCTTTCTGTTTGCCACTCTTCCATGAAGAACAGCTGTATAATGATAAGATTCACTCTATGTACTAAGTAGGTGACTTCTGAAGTCAGCTTGTTACACTGGATTTTCGGATTAAAGCTGGTTGATCACAAATGCGCACTAAAGTGTTTTGATTTTTAAAAAAATAAAGTATGGTTTTTGTTTTATCACATAAACTCTCATTAAGATATACAAAAAATGTGGTTAGAGCGTATTAAATGGCTTTGTAAAGGTTGAAGGTTAACGGTAACAAAGGTTAACTTTTGAAATTGAACATTTTACCTAAAATGTTCTACAGAAGATGCACATTTTAAAGACGTGTGTTTATCCATCACAGGTTTGTTGGGCTTTATTTTTGTTAATTAATGTCATAAATCCTTCGCTGACACCTACTGTCTTAACCTCCCTCTGCTCCTTTCCCCCAAGAGACGACTGAACACTGTCAGTTTTAATCTCTCTCCTAAGCACTGTCCTCTCGCTTCACACACATACACACACGCACACATGCAAAGCTTTCAAATAAGGGATTTAGATTACAGGGAACACTGCTATAGTCCCACGATGATGGAGTGTGTGTACTCTGAGAGTGAGCCTTACTAGAATTCATATGATGTTTGTTGACTCCCTTCACATAAACAGGTGGCTGTGTGGAGATAACGTTCTGCATTTTGTGCCGACGATGACGCTGCGGAGCGTTCGCGCCCGCCCGCCCCAGACGTACGCAGTCATCCAACGTTGTGTCAGGAGTTTGGGTGTTTTTTTGTTTGTTTTTCTTCTCTTTAATCCTAATGCATTCAGAGGAACATTTATTAATCTCTCTGTTTCAAAAGGAGAGCGACAAAGCCTTCCAGGTGAATAAGCGAGGGATTCCTCCAAGGGCATCTCCACGCACCCGCTCGACAATTAGCCGAGAAAAACTGGCGGTTTTGTTGGCAACGCGGCAGAAGGTTGCACAAAGACGAGGCCCTGTTTCCCATCACTCACTCCCAACCTCCTCCGCTTCCATGTTGTTTTCAGTTTGTTATCATGTATCGGTTTTGCCTACAGACGGCATATGAGAAGCTACATTAGTCATTTTTGGAAAGGAAGGAGGAAGTTTTGTTTTTCTTCTTAGAGGCGCGTGCCATCATCCACCCAAATGGCCTTTATTGTGTTCAGCATAACACGATGGTGAGCCACCGCCTCATTGGTCCATAGTTCCTTTCTTCATAAACTATCAAAATAAAAAACTGAAGCACCCGGCGTGTGTGTTTGTGTGTTTGCCACTTGGTTAAAAGTGTGTGCACGTTGAGAGTGTTTTCTGACTTTGATCCTAATGACAGATTTATTCTCTCCTCCGCCGATGTCTTGGCTGGCTTTACTAAACCAGCATCTCTAAATGCCGACCTTGTCACTTCAGCATGTTGGCAGGCCAACCTCTTTTTTTGATCTCTTGTTTCAAAGGCCCTGAAACACGAGCTGACACAGCTGAAGGAGGCGAGGCGATTCATTAAGAGTATATCCAACAGAGCTAGGTCTGCAGCGAAATGCTTGGGCTGATTGTTGTAGATGATTTATATCTTTTTAGGTTTTTTTTTTTGCTTGTTTGTCTAATCTGTAAATATACTCGGATTACTCAGAAATGTATTTACTCATGTAAGTCAGTCTTACAAAATCTTCACTTCACAGAATATGCATCCCATAGAGCCATACGGAAAATATACATAAAAATGTGAATGAAATGCATTTTCATCATGTCTTTTAAAAACCCTTAGAGATTGATCAGAAGTAAGTTTTAATGCTCCTCTGAGAATGCTTGATCTTTTTGCCCATTTAAATTCAGTAAATGCAATTTACCCATTTTAAGCTTCTTTTTTTAACATTCAAATAAGTACTGCTTGAATCACTTCTAGGTTCGGGTTTGCAGTTATTTTGCTTCTTTTATTAAAATTGCAGACGCCTGACTGTGTCTGTTTACATTCAGCACAATCCCTCCCCACTCTCTCCTGCCTAGTGAAACAAATTATTGTTTGCCGAAAATGAAAAGAGCAAGTTTGTTCGCTTTGAGACATTGCGCACAAGGCATAACAACACTAAGGAGAAAAAAGAACTTTGCTCCATCTGTAAATGATCACGACTATTTGTAAAATATTAAAAAACCTATCTCATAATTTCCTGAACACCTAAATTATTGAATATGGAATTATTATGTCATTGTAATTAAGCCATCAATCAATCAGTCTTTATTTATGATGCACATTTCATATAAAGCAAGAGCTACACAATGTTTAAGATAAAGTAAGTAGGAAAATAATAATAATGGAGAATAACTAAACAAAGAAAAGACAAACACGGAGAAATGAAATCTAAAAAGATTCGAAGAAATGTGAGGTTTAAAGCTGTTAGTAAAGATGTCACTGCACATGAGACGGATAAGTCACTTCTACAAAGCGCAGACTCTAATCTCTTTATAAGTCTATTAAAAAAAGATTAAAAATAATTTGAAAATGTGAAATCTATACTTATTCCAAACTACTGATAAAATTGTTTGTTTAGCACGGCAATAAAACAAATGTTTAAGTATAGGCAAGAAGATAATTTTAGATAAAACTTAAGGAAAAACAAAGGTGTAATGAAACCAGAGGAATATTTATTTTATAAGGCTTCATTTTGACATTTTGTCCTACTTGCTTAGCCACGCACTTGTCTAAGGTGGGCAATAGGGGGCAGCACAGTGATCAGAACAGAACTCCAATTGTACATAGGGCAGCATAATTGGAAGATATAAAGACGTGTCTCAGCAGTAATTTGTTAATAAAAATGAAGATTATTAAAGAGTTTTGACAGGTTGAAATGATGAGAATGTTGACACTGTAGTGACGTGTCCAGTTCTCAGGCGGAGATTTGATTTGCAGTCATGTATAAAATACACCAACTTAGCAACAACTGGCCTCATAATTTTGTAAAATTTTAGACAGATATTTACGTTTTCTGTGGTGACTTTATGTATTGATGGACCAGATTATAATTCTGTTTGATCGTTTACATGTACCAACATATTTATGTAAGCAAATATAATGGAGTGACTGTCAAAACAGTGCAGGAGATAGAGGATTCTTGCCCTTGAAAGTTTATTTGTCAAATTTTAGGAGCGAATGAAGGGATTTTAAACAAATGTACTTGACAACATAGCTTGTTTGCCAGATGGAGCTTAATGCCAACAACTACTTTGTGTCTTTTGGGTGAAATTTTTCATTCTTCTCAAAAACTCAAGAATAGCTTTTTGATGTATTTCAGGAATTCAAAACCAAGATTTTAGATGGTTACAAAAACCTAGAACACCTTCACACATTGCCATGAGCTCAGAAAGAAGGATTCATTATTTGTTGTCTAAACCTAATTAAACTAAGGTTCAATTAGGGAAAAAAAAAAAAAATCCTACGTTTTCTGTAGATCACTGAACTTCTGTGAGTTGTGTAAAAAAAAAAAGATGGCATTTCAGTTTCTTGATTATCAACATATACAGTATTTTCTATATATTTATAGAAACAACCTATAAATAACCTGGGCAGCATTTAACAAATAATTCCCTGAAAGCCACTCTGACTCACTCATCCCACACAGCAGCCATCTGAACAACACAGTGAGCACTAAAAGCTCTCTTACTGTAAAGGGTCACAAAGGACAACATCATCATCATCATCTGGCTCCTGGGAGAAGACGGCTCTCTAACATGGCAATGGTGCACGCATAACCGCTCCCATTTGGTAAAAAGATTTACCCTGAATTCTTTTCACACTTTCATGGTTGTAATAGAAGTGGGACTTAACCAACAGAATTTGACAACTCATTTCTATAAAACATTT
The DNA here is from genome assembly GCF_001444195.1 of Xiphophorus couchianus. Taxonomy (NCBI): domain Eukaryota; kingdom Metazoa; phylum Chordata; class Actinopteri; order Cyprinodontiformes; family Poeciliidae; genus Xiphophorus; species Xiphophorus couchianus. Next base: position 22,345,677 of record NC_040250.1, on the reverse strand, counting down.
GCCTTTTCAAGTTATTTCTTTGGTACTGACTTTCTTAAGCCTCCGGCACAAATTTCAAACTCTTGACCAGGCAGTAAATTACTTTGTAAGTCAGCCGCAGATCTCAGAAGGAATCTGACCGAACAGGAAAAGCGATCGATGCTGTTTGCACGCATCGTGTCTTTTGGAGAATTCTTTTTCAAGCCCAGAATTAGTTTTGTTGTCAGAAAGTTGACCCTCAGAGACACCATCTAATGTTCTGCTTCAAAGAGTGTAGCACAACCCGAGCTGAATAATGCAAAGATTCAATACACGAGAACCACGAGTTTACTTGTATCAATACTGGCAGCCAGCATAGACGATTTTCACATTTTCCGTCTTCAGAATTTGATCTATAATGCAGGGCCTTATAAAACAACTTTTGTCAATTTGCTTTACAAATAAAAGTCTGAAACTTGTTGTGAGCATCTGGCCCCCTTTACTCTGATACCATGAAATAAAATTCAGAGCTACCTTTTGCCACAACTAGATAAGTACTATGCTTAACAGTTTACATTTTAAAAAATCCATATTAAAGTAGTGTGACATTAAAAGTATTGAGGTGATAACAATACAAAAGGCTTTGTTGATTATTGCTCTAACATGAATTTAAAATAAATTAAAGCAACAAAGTACAAATGTTGATGTCCATAAAAGTGATCCTCAAAAAAAAAAACCTAAATATGCATATTTTAATATGTATTCCTCTCTTTTATTATGGATTTATTTACACCTCTGATTCTAAAAACACACGACTGAACAACCATGGATACTGGCACAGAGTATTTGATTCACTATCATTGTTCTCCCATTTGACTCGCATCCTCCATTTTTATTTTTTCTGTTTAAAGACTGGCATGAATTCTGATCATTTCCACTAATGTGTACATAAATAATATGCAATGAGTTTCCAGCTGGAGGTGCATATGATGTCATTTTAGCTCCCTCTTCTGTTCATTTGCATGCTAACAGTTTGTTATTTGTGAATGCAGTAAATGCCAGAAATACTTCCTCTCTGAGCACTCTACCTTGGATTTGTGTTCTGTTTTGGATATATGACAAAAATGGTGAAAAAGTACATTACATATAAACTAAATACAGACTCAATAAATCATATAGGTTTAAGATGGTATCTGGGAAAATTTAAATATAAAAGTATACATGCGACCCAAATTGAAGCATTCATTTTCAGAAACATGTGGAGTATGAAGTCCATATGGGAAAACAAACTGAAGACTGAATGTAAAATCCTTCACCACTTTCAAGTGTATTGATCCATTTTGTGGGAATTGTATAATTTGACTTGCCTGATAATCTTACTCAAAACACTTCATTTATCTTGACATGGTTTTGTCCTTTTTCAGTCTTAGCATAAATTCATCTTCTAACAAAAAATTTTAACTTTATTTTTAGTAAATTTGTTTCAGTTTGGGAAAAATCCTCATTCCGCAGGACCACAAATAATTCAATATTTTGTACAACCACCTGTTGCACATTGGCCAGTACTTACTCTCAAAAGAAAGGTCTTTGACCACTCCACTTTCCATGTACTCAAACTTTATTAACACACTAACACATAAATATGGAAGTTACAGAAACAACTTTTAACTCCAAATATTCACAATTGGGCTTTCCTCTGAAATGAACATAGCGCAAAATCACTACACATTTTATCTAGTAAATAATTCCTTGAATGTAAGCAAGTAAACACATCAATTTTCAAAAATTGAAAATCTTTGAAAATTTAAATCCATTCACGTGACTGGATGATATTCATCCAGTCACATGAATGGAAAGTCACATCCATTCATGTGACTTTCCTACATTGGAGGATGCATGAAGAACTTTCAGCCCTGTCTGACATCAGAAGTAGGACGTAAATATCCAAGCTTGCATACTGTCTTATTTGAGAAGTGCAGGATACACATACAGAGTCAGGAGGGTCAAATAAATACAACTGAGATTTAAACAATTTTCTTTAAGGTTTATAACAGGTCATATTTTCCATCAGAAAATGTATTCATCTGCCTCCCTAGAGTCCCTTGAAACAAATGCTATTGCCCCCTAATTAGAGGGCTCTAGAGATGAACGAGTCATTCGTTTAATCTACTCAAGTCATGTTTAGTGCATAAATAAGCTGAGGAGTGGGGCGTGGGGGTATATTGACAGAGATGATGTTTTCTTTGTTGCATTCGCAAACAACCCCTAAACTGCTATCACTTAATTTTACAGGAGTACTAATGTAATACAAGCTCAAATACAACCAGGAAAACAAATATGGCCTTTGAAAAAAAAAAAATCAACAAATTGACACTTCTCACCCCACCATTACTTGACAGGATGTATCCAAAACATGTTGTCTGTATCAGTGCTCTAACATGCAGAAGATTCAATCTCTATTTCTCTTCTCCTCCTCCCTCATCTCTTTATCTTCTGTCCTCACTTTTCTTTTTTTTTCCCCCCATCTCTGTCACTGTCCTCAAGCTGGCTAGGTGAGATAACTCCTCCACACGGAGATACTCATAGCTCATTGGCTGGGTGATGGAACAGAGTTCTCCAATCAGACTCTGCATCATCAGTTGTGAAGATCATGGGCCTGGGTAGAGGCTGCTTATCTGGTTTCACCTGCATTGTGCTCATGCATCAAATTCCCTTGGAAAACCTTGGAGCAGTGGATTTTCTGGTCAAAACTTACCATCTTTGCTTGGATTAATCAAGCATAAGACAGCTCAGCGCTCCTATGAAGTTACGAAAAGCACATTTTTCAAGGCCTTATTTACGTGCACGTAGTTGGTAATTACACGTCATTCAGGCTTCTCATTAACAGCCATGCCAGCTTTTTCCATTAGTGGTTAAAAATGGCAGAAAATTGCCCACTCTGTTTTGAACACTTAACATCACTTCCCATCTGCTCAGATGGTGACACACCTCCTCTGTTTCTTAAGAGTGCCAGTAGCTTTTCTTTGCCTACCCGACCACAGAGGAGAAATGAGAAGTGCACCAAAAGTGTCTTCAAGGGCAAAAGCCTTTTTCTACTTCTTTTTCTTTGCAATTTCAGACAAAGATTGCAAGATTTGACTTCACACTCAAGCTCAAACACTCACTCCACTTCACTTCCAGTGAATACATATTCAGCTGGATAGCATAGGGTTTGTGAAAGCCAACAACATCCAAATAAGAGAAAAAATGAGCACTAAGTTGTTATTTTGTTTGCTTGTTTTTGTTTTGTTTTTATTAAGAGGAAAGGATTTCAGTCTGGAAAGATGGTTCTTCCTGGCTCTGCCTCCTTCTCAGAGCTTAGGTTATTCTGAGGTATCTAGGTAGTTATGCTGCTATAAGCTCAGACTACTAGGGAACAAGATAGACAGGGAACAACACAACTTATCCTCAATCTGATACTTTCTTCTCCTACTGTTCTCTAATTTGCAATTTTTTCTGTTATTTCAACTGCCAACTTTTTGTTTCCTCTTAGTTTTTATTTTTCTGCGACAGACTGGCGACCTGTCCAGGGTGTACCCCGCCTCCCGCCTGGAACGTAGCTGGAGATAGGCACCAGCAACCCTCCCGACCCCATTAGGGACAAGGGTGAACAGAAATTGGATGGATGGATGGATAGTTTTTATTTTTAGTTTTTGTGTTTTGTTCTGTTTTCCAGAGAAGCCTGGCATTCTGCTTGTCTATGATAAACTTCCTGGAGGAGGGATTTTGGTATCGGCTATGAAAACGACACCAACTAAATGTTTTCCCTCTCCTGTTATACATTTTTTACTTTTCATTAAAAAGTGTGTGTATCTGCTCTGTCTATCCACTGTATCCTGGCAGATGGCCGCTTGTACTGCTGGAAGTTTCTTCCCGTTAAAGAGAAGGTTTTCCTCTCCACTGTCACTTCATACATGCTCAGTATGTGTGATTGCTGTGAAGCAAACAACAAACATCTACTGCTTAATTCAACTCAATTAAAAATGCGTCATTGGCCCCAAAGGGAAATTAAATGCTGCTGTATCTCATATTAATTCAAGATTCTTCAAATTGATAACTAGGATTAATTGGAATGTACAGTAAAGTGCTTCAAGACAATATTTGTTGGGAATTAGCTCTTTAAAAATTGAACGAAATTTAACTCAAGTTAAGTAAAATGTCTATTGATCTATTTTGTTGTAATAATAATAATAATAATAATAATTTAAGGCATTTTAGAAATTTTTTCACAGGAGAACCAATAAAGGGGATAATCACAGCATCTATTTACTTACACATTGAAAACAAGAAGTTGCTTTCAAAATTTTAAATTAAATATAATCTCAACACATTTGGTGTTTTTTTAAACAGCTGGGCTTCATTCTTTTCAGAACATTTGCAAGAATAAGTCAACAGTATCTGATCAGAAAAGAAAGGAGGCTTTTGATAAAATATGGGACAACCACCCTTGAAGCAATTACCTTGCAACAGTACGATGCATACAACAGTGAATATGTCATACTGCACTGTCCCAGTCAAAGTTCAGAGCAAAATCCAAACCTAAATTCACATAAGAATGTGTGACAAGACCTAGAAAAACAATGTTCAGAGATAGTCTGCCCCCAATTTAACTGCGTTTCGGAAAAAAGTTCAGCCTAGCGTTGAGAAGCTCAACGCTGAAAGACATAACCCCAAAAACATACAGCTTTAACTTCAGCAAGAGTTTTTATACAAACTTTTGGCTCGGGCTGACTGAACACAAATATACACAATACTTTTCAGACTTCCATTTGTAAAAGCTAGAAAATGTATTTTCTACCTTCCACTTCAGAATGATGCTCTACTTTGTGTTAGTCGACCACGTAGAATCCTTATGAAATCCACTGAAGTTTGTGGTTGAAAATTGTGACTGTGTTAAAAGGTTCAGAGAGTGTCCTTTGAAAGCCACAGCAGGACACAAAAGAAAACAGTGACGACATCCATATTACATATCATTCATGCTGTGTCAGATTTAGGCTTGTGACTCACCAGAGAATCACTGAACGTTGCTTTAGTGCAGGGGTGTCCAAACCTTTTGCAAAGAGGGCCAGATTTGATCAAGTGAAGATGCCCGGGGGCCAATAGTTTGTTCGGACATTTTTTGATTTTTTTTTTTTTACCCCTCCAGGGGGTCTTTTGTGGGCTCTAGTGTCCCTTATGTGACAGCAGGCTGACAGGAAACAGGGAAGGAGAGGGGGGAAGACATGCGGCAAATGTCATCGGGTCCGGGAATCGAACCTGCGACGGCTGCGTCGAGGACTCAAGGCCTCCAAATACGGGTCACCCTACGCCACCACGGCACGCCCTGGACATTTTTTAACTACAAAAGTTTCATGCAAATACACAATTTTCATTGTCACAATTATCTTTATTTTTCAAATGACAAAAAAGACAAATATAAGCCACTCAGGCAAATGAGAACAACTCTAAAAACCCAAATTCTGCCTTTCTTTCATATCTGGAGAGTCAGATAACATTGAACAAACTGTATGAAATACCTTAAATTTACATGAGTTTAAAAATATCTTTGCCTCAAGAACATTTTAAACAGGAGTTGTAAGTAATGCAAAGTTGTCTGTTATTATTAAATCTTAAAACAAGTGAATTTTGCTCGTCATTTACTATATCTACAGGTTCATAACCAAATCTTACTCAAGAGTTTAATAAAAATAAGTGCCATAAATCCAGGTGCATAAATGTTCTTTTGGCTCTTCACTGCTGATAGTGACAGACGTTGCCGTTCAAAACACTCAGTTTCATGTCCTCAACTCTCAGTGCCACACTGTTACTGCCAGGCAAACATTTTTCTCAAATTCTTGCTTCTTCTCAGGGCAAAATGTTCTCCACCATTTTCATAACACAGTCTTTGATAAATGTACCTTCAGTAAAAGGTTTGCCATGTTTAGCTATTAACATTAACATCGTAGCTTGCTTTGGTGGTATTTTCTTTTGACTCACAGGCCCGCGTGAAGAATCGCTGTTGTGATGCCAGTGCAGCTTGGAGCTGCTTCACTTTTTCAGCACGGTCACTTCCTGTTAGCTTGTTGTATGTGTTAGCATGTTTAGTCTGGTAGTGTCTCTTTACGTTGAAATCCTTAAACAAGGCAACAATCTCACAAATTAGACAAGCACAATTGCCTTGATTTTCAGAAAAGAAGTATTGTAATTCCCATCTCTCTTGAAAGCGGCGGCCCTCACTGTCAACTTTCCTCGTTTTCTTTGCAGTGGCCATGGCAGAAATGAGTGGAGAGCGGTTCGCTGCATGGAGGCAGAGACTGATAGTATTAAAGTGGTGCTGCCACCATTTGGTGAAAGGAGGAATTACAGTTTCAAGTTTTATGATTTATTTATTCTGTTTCACAGTGCAGGCGGGCCATAAATAATACATTATAAAACCGAAGCTGCGGGCCGTATGAAATCTGACCGCGGGCCGTGATTGGCCCCCGGCCCGGACTTTGGACATGCCTGCTTTAGTGCGTACGAATTTATTGCTGATCTGACATTCTTGAAGACTCTTAATTTCTTGTCTCCTTGTGTCTCTTAGATTTGTGCTAAAATGACTACTTTCACAGGATTCAAAGTATCCTTAGTTCAAAGAGACAAGCTCAAACTTGTCTCTTCGAACTAGAGACAAGTTTGAAGTGCAGTTGATAAAGTGTCGGTACGCTTTTTCAAGTCAGATCAGTTACAATAGGATTTATCTAGTTAGAATTACATAGGCGTTTACTCTGGTGGACCCTCAGTAGCTCGGAGCTTAAATAGTATTGTGCTGCCCTCCTGTGATGAGTTCACAGCAGAACATGACTTTGACTCTTCTTTTTAAATATGCAGAGCTGTTTTCCCCCAGCTGCTGCATTCTCACTGAACTTCAATATGTTGATCTTAGCCAATGTCACTCATCTAGACAAAGTCAAACAGCACATAGTTCAGTTTGACACATGAAAAGGTTCACTCGCCTATCGTCCACCAGCCAACACGCAGCGCTCTGTCAGATTTTTCTGACAGGTCATTTGGCTCTGAGTCTGACCTTTGTCATGGAGCATCTCATCTCTGAGCTTCAAATGTGATAACATTTCAAACACAAAGGTTACTAGGAGGGTCTAGCCAAGTCAGAGAAGGTCAAGGATGTTTTCCTCTCCACCATATCTCAAAGCAACAAACAGCTCACTGGAAGCATGAGCTGTTTGTAACATGAAAAGCACTGAAAAGCAAGGGACACCAAAGGCCAGTCACATTAGAAATAATAATCTAAGTGCTGCAAGTAACATTTCCCTAAAATGTAACAAGGCTGAAGTCTATTCTTACCATCATCATTACTGCTCCCCAGTTTGCTTAAAAATTAGTGAGCTTCAAATTCAGACTCCTTTATGAAGCTGTTATGCTGTTTTGCCAGTAGGTGGTGCTGCAGTATTCCTTAAAGAGGGGTCCCCAAAGTCGGTCCTCGAGGGCCGGCATCCTGCACGTTTTAGTTCTCTCCCTGGTGGTAGTAACGCTGCTTCTCAGCATGTCAATGTTCTTCTTAGGCCTTCTAATGAACCATCATTGGATCCAGGCGCGTTAAACCAGGGAGAGAACTAAAACATGCAGGATGCCGGCCCTCCAGGACCGACTTTGGGGACCCTGTGCTCTTCACTTACCACAGGTGTCAAACTCCAGTCCTGTAGGGCCGCTGTCCTGCAACTATTAGATGTGCCTCTGCTGCACCACACCTGAACAGAATAATTAGGTCATTAAGGCTCTGGAGAACTGATTTACACAAGGAGGTAATTAAGCCATTTCATTTCAGTGTTTTGAAGCTGTGGCACATCTAAAAACTGCGAGACAGGAGTTTGCCATCATGTTGACGTAGCCCCCCTCCCCCGCCAAAAAAGCAAAAAAGCAAAGTCATTGGGTGATATGAAATCACACAGAGAGCAAAACTCTCTGTGTGATTTGTGTCTGTGTCTTTTGTTGCTTGTAACAAAAAGGAATTAATGTAACCAATGTAACCAACATATAGTATAATTTCAAAGAAGTTTTTGTTCTGTTTTAAAAGAACAAAAGCTTTGTTCAAAACGACACCTTAACTACCTTTTATATTGTTTTAATAAGTAAAAAACCTTCCTATGTAACACTGAAAAGCTGTTTCTGATAATACTTTAAATGGATAAAACTCTTTAGTAGTCAGTGTTGATGCTGGGGACGTGTGGGTGGAGCAGGAGGTGAAAGGAGGGAGTTTCATATTAACTGATCGTTTCTGAGTGCCTGAGGTCATGTTGACTCATACTGTTGTGAGATGAGCAGTCTTTTCTAAGCCACATTTTCTCAGCATCTGTGGTCAGCATGCTGTAACCAGACCTCGGGGAAGATTAAAGGCTAAAGAGCAGCAGGTTCAGTGATGTAAGCAGAGCACAGTGGGATCCTCACATCAGGGTTTTATTAGTGTATGATGTGATCAAGAAACGCTTCAAAAACCCCACAAAACTAATAAAATGAGGCAGATGAACTGACAAATATTAATCTGATGAATTCATTTATAAGTGTATGTTTTTTTTTAAACTATTTGAATTTTACAAAACACACACCTACAAGAACTTAAAAGTTAATATATAGATAAAAATGTATAAACACAATCCTCAGACATTTGGATTAACTGATTCCTAGAGACTGCTATTATATATTGATTTAGGTATTTTAATGTCTTGTCCTTTTGTTATTCCTACAACCAAAGTCAGCTTAAGGGATTAGCTGTCCAAGCTAAAGAAATAGCTTATTCTTTGCAGCCAAATCTCTCTAAAACAAAAAAAAGGTTAATTATTTCAAGTGCTATAAGTACAAAAATCATGTAGAGAGACTAAATTAACTCAAGTAATATACATATCAAATTAGTCAGTCTCATAACTATAACAAACTGAAAGATGAATTACTTTCCCATCCCATCGAGTGACTTTTATTACAACTTTAAAAAAAAAACGTATTCAAGGAGAGTTTGGTATATTTATAAAGAACTCTTATTTCTCAGAATCAACACAACGGTATATACTTAGACTGATCACTATAATAAAAAACAGGTGCAGGTAGTCAGCATAGTCAGAATTAAATGTTATTATTAATTCCACTAAGATAAACTACTAATGATTTCTTTCAACTAAAGCAAAAGACAAGGCAGTCGAATAGACTAAAAGGGGGTATTTTGTTTAAGATTATGGAATTAAATGTAAAAAAATATATATATTACATTTATGAAGAGTATCTCAGTTTCTCTGAAGTTTTAATTTTGAGAGGAAGGAGAAAAAGAAGAGGTGAAAATCTTGGAACGACCTGAACCCACAAATATTTAGCTCCAGAACTGACCCAACAGAGCCAGAAAGAGCGCCTCGCTGAAGTTTCCCTGTGCTATTACACACAGCTAGATTGATGTACCGAAGCAAATGATGTCAACAAAAACATGTATGGCAACCGGATCTCAGGGCCGATCTGTTCTGATGTGGTGAAGCTTATCAATGGGTTCTTTCTTAGTAAACCCCTGTGCTCTAGTCTCCTCTTGGCAGCATCATGTTGTTGAGGGAGAGAAGCTGACACATGAGACCGGAGCTGATCAATGAGTCAGAGGAAGAGGTGTGGCTCTATGATCATTCCTACAATAGAAAATTTGACAATTATTTCAAGTTCTCTGAGAATAGCAATCGTTTGAGATCAAATCAAAAATATTTATTTTAACTTGATCATTAGTTAAAATATCATATTATCTGAGCTCTGGTGAGTGATATTTATTGGAACCATATGTAATTCTGTTTAGGGCCTCCTATTGTCTTTGTCATACAGAGTTTGTAGTAAATGTTAATTTGTAATCATGAAATAACTAAAATATAAATCAAGAGTTAAAATAATCATTATATTGAGCATTTACTAACATAATATGTCTACAGAATTATAGTTGCAACACAATGATTCACAAAAAGAGGTAAATAAAACCCCTTCAGAACATTTAATATTCAGCGGGAACTGTATCAAACCTATGATATGGATTATGGATTACTGTATATGCGGAATAGCTAATCTCAGAAAATCTCCATTTAGTAGCTGTCTTCTGTCAGTGGTTTCTTTCTCATGTCTTTCCCATGTCTTTCCCCTTAAGAGCATTAATATTAATGACAGAAGAAGGCTGACCAAGTTCAGTCACTCTCTCCTCCCCCTTCCCTCCTTCTTATACCCAGACCCTGGATGCAGCGAGGCGCGCACACACCGGCAGCTTGTCTCAGCTTCCGTACCGCTCTCACTTCTGCATCTCTGACCCTCCCCGCAGCCTTCAGCCTAGGATTTTAGCCCACCTGCTGTGTGGATCATCGGTAAGAAAGACTCATCTCTGCTTCTTCTCTCCTCCGTTTGGCTTTGTTTCTGGGACTCACGGTGGATCTGGTCTGCCAGGAGTCAGACAAAGGACTGGGGTGTGGCTGGATGGGTAGAAGATGGTTGCTAACGGCAGCGGGGAAATAATGTGAAAGATGAGGTTGATGAGAATTGTGGTGGTGACAAAGCAATATTGCTGGTATGTTGAGGTATATAACAGTCGTAAAATAGGGTCAAATTTGACTGATATGTGACGCAAGTTGATACAGATTCTTAAGTGTTCAAGTGAGAGATTGAAAGTTGCTTTGATCATAAAAATTGTGTTTTTAAAAATGTTGCATTTTGCTCAGGAAGCCTAACACCGCATCAAGCAGAACCTTTTAGGCCCTATTGAAATCCACAATGGTAAGAATCACCTTACAGAAGCTTATTCTACTTTTGAAGATCCCCAAACATATAGGCTTAAAAATATATATATTTGACAGTTCAGTCAGACATATTAGGATCAGGACAGTGAAAAGACCAGATCAGTTAGACTTGAGGCTGAAGATTTCTACTGCAGTGGAGTCTGTGGGCTGATTATGAGCTGCATCCATGAGGCTACAAGAGCAGAATCAGAAGAAAAAAAGACACAAACAAATTGAGGGAGAATGCAATGAGAACAAAGAGGGAAGCCTTGGAGAGGGAAGAAAAGCAGACACAAAAGAGAGAAGAGACAGCTGGGTAAGAGAGGCACATGTTAGCCACAAAGGCATCTGAGAGAAGCAGACATGTATGTAGACTGAGCATGTGTGGGAGGCAACCACTTGTCTGAGCAGCACATGTTGTAGCCACTCCCTTTATGTGCATGCACTGACCGAAACAGCTGATAGGCCTCATTATGGATTTTCATTTGTCTTAAATGGTATACATCGAGCTACGATGCACAGTCAATACAATGCCTGACATGAAAGGTCAAAACGGCGCACTGAGTTTCACGTCTCGTCTTTCACAGCCAAAATGTCGGACAAGCCAGACATGACCGAGATCGCTCGCTTCGACAAGACAAAGCTGAAGAAGACGGAGACAAAAGAGAAGAACCCTCTTCCCACCAAAGAGAGTGAGTGCACGAGTCCTTCATCCTCTGCGGCAATTTTTTTTTTCGCCCTCCCTGCCAGAATCTCCCATTATCACCTTCACACGTACTCAGCAAAGAGAGCAGCGAAGCAAACGGCTGCAGTATCAGCTGCACCCGCTCACAGGTTCACTGCAATGCAAGCCTAAACCAGCAGCATGTTTCTGTTTTCTCTTCTTTTGCAGCCATTGAGCAGGAGAGGAAAGGCGATGCCACACCTTGACGTGAGCACATGAAGAAAAGGAGCTGAGATGCCACAGAAAAAAAAGCACTTTCTTTTGATTATCCCAGTATTTGAATCACCTACATTGTCTTCAGAAAGGGTGCTCTCTGAGCTCCCTGGGGTGCTAACAGGATATTTTGGCATCCTAACATGGGGGCTCTCTTACAAATCACACACACACAAAAAAAATGTCAGCCTGGGTGCCTGTCTTGTGCTGTTAGCTTGTAGGTAACATGTCTCCAGTATTGCCAAACTAGGGTGGGGGTGAAGTGATGTAGCACAGGGAGAGAGACAGGCATTCAGGCTGGAAAGTTGCATTGGGGGTGGGGTTTGTCTGTGGACACAGGGGCAACTGAAGTCAACTCATGTGGGCTTTTTTCTTAAACTTTTTACTTTTCTTTATGTAATAAACATGAAGACATGGACACAGTGTGTTTTGTGCTTTTTCATCTCTAAGTTGTCTCAGTGTGCAGGTTGTTGGTCTATATTTGTACTGTACGATTGTGGTGATTGTGTATTCTACTTTACAGAATATCCATTTACATAAATCACAATTGATTTTACAATCTATCAAATATCAGTCCTGCGAGATAAATGTGTTCCTCCCTGGTGGAAAATCTTTATTGTACATTTAAAAAAGCAAACAATATTTTTGTTTATATTTCAGAATTAAGACTTATTCCATCAACCAAATTAAAATTTATCAAGAATCATGTTATTAATGACAATAAGCCCTATTCTCTAATGATTTCTTTCAGTAACAGAAACACAAAACATAAAAAGAAAACCAAAGATGCTAATGCTAATTGTATACTGCTGCTACATTGGAAAAGGAGAATATTTTCTAAATAAGAAACAAAAGTCTGATGCACTATTTAAGTAAAAGTCAAACATTTATCACAAGTTCACTGCTCTCTCAGGAGTTAAGAGAATTATAGTGTATAATTCTTTTGCCGCTAAGGGTTTGGGGGAGTTTGGGTGTGAACTCCACATACTTCAAAGTTTCTAACCTTTTGGACATATCAGTTTTTCACCTATTCCTATTTTGTGGGTCCAGGATAGGATTTACTCAATCGACAGAACAATTTAAACTTTAGTTTCTGCAACTCCCTAATGTTATCTCATCACAAGCTTTAATCACAACCCAAAAGCAGTTCTTTTGGCTAGAGAAGTTCCTTCCAGTTGGAGGTTCTTGCTTAAACCTTAGTACATTGGATGTTTATTGCACAGTACTATTGGCAGTGAATTAATGTTGGATTACTTAAAGGAAAACTGTTCTTAATTGGTAAATTTGTGAAAAACATAATCATTAATTTAAGTGATGCTTTGACACATTTTGACAGACATTCAGACAAAATTCTGAGCATTACATGGACACAACAAGCATTTAATCACCGAAGATACAGAACAACACTGAGATAAGAGGTTGCTTTGGCTAATTTAAAAAGTTCTGCAAAATGTTTTTTTGTAATACTTTAAAAAGTAGTTGTGTGTGAGAAATCTGATGGGGTCACTTTGTGAATATTACACAGTAATTTTGGACAAAACGCTCAACATGAGTTTACCCCAAAGGTCCCTCTGCCATAAAAAATGAGAGTTTAATTTAAAAAAAAATTATGATTTCATTAGATTTTTATTTTTTTTTAATGCAAATATTTCATTGGCATTTTTTTAAAATGCTATTTTTTAAATGCAAATATTTCACATGAAGCATTCATGTGAAATATTAATGCTTCATATTCCACATAAAGATATATAAATCAAGTGGGTAATATTAATTACGACCTTAAAAAACTATTGAAATACTGAAGAAATGCGATAGTTTTAAACTAATATATAGCTAGATTGGTCAAATTTCAATTCACATTGACATTTTTTAACACTCTGGTTTATATTATGAAAGTTATGGTGAGCAGAATTGACAAAGTCGAAGCTGGCTGAAGATCTCTGAAATGAACCGGCATTAGTGTGTCATTCAAAATCTCGTGAGTCACGATCTCGTAAAATATCGAGTTGAATCTCTTTTGGTGTTGTCTTACTGAATTAAGCAAGAGCTTTCTCAAGCCCCTATCTATTGTAGATCTACCTGTTACGTTTGCAGGGTGCAAGTTCATCCAATACTACTACAAAGTATCTATACATGCTGGTAAGACATCAAGCTTTCTTTCTGCTCCTTTACACAATGCATCTGGTTCTCAAAAAATACTGATCATATATGTGCTTTCACTAAACAGATTGCTTTTATATATTTTTCTCAGTTGAGCCTAAGCAGACTACAACCTACAAAGAGAAGGTGTGAATCATTTCTAAAAAATAAAGGTGCAATGACAAATTGTTTCCAGTAACAATGGTTTTTAAAAATGCTCCTGAGTCATTGCAGAGCGGTGTGTTTACAGATTTAAAAGTGGAACTGTGGAACTGCTCAAAAAGTTCAACTTTTCAAGTCTTTATGAATAATGTACACTGACATGAAAAAAAAGTTAAATTCAATTCTGTTCTATTTATATAATACCACATTACAACAAATGTCACCAAGATGCAAGACAAACTGTAAAATATTTTTCCGAGTTTTCTGATTATTTTCCATATTGCCTTACGGCTCTACAAAGTTACAAACATTCTCATGACATGTCTTCTGACATATTAACATCAGAAAAAGTACTTGTATGGATGTTATTCAAAAATGGATGTGAGGGAAAATTAAGTCATTAAAATTATTGATGTTCTTTTATATGACAATAAAATATTACCACTGGTGGACAATAATAATAATAATCCCATGGAAAGCAATTGAGGATGAGAACAGCGAACTGAAAAGCCTTGATAGCTAGAAGATAAGAAGCATCGGGATTACACTGATTGAAGTAGATCAAGATTGATAAAATCACCAGTAAATCTATAATCCAAACATTATCTTATGATGAGACGCAAACAGCCTACTACAGAATTCAGTTATAGCAAATCTAGCCATTACATTGGGTCATTTAGTTAAAGATCACCTGCCATGACCAACCACCACCCCCACATCTCCGGGATGGCGTCTCCACTCCTGTCACCTAAACTCGGCCTGTCAGAACTGTCACCTCCTGGGCCTTTATTGCTCCAGTTCTCTCACCTCACTCTCCAAAGCATAAATCAACGCTGCCCGAATGGTCTAATGTGTGCGAGATGTGTTAAAATATCACATCTTCAACGTGTATTCAAGAAACAATGCCAAACCTTTAAAACCCATAATAGCTCTATTCTCTATTAATTAAGTTATGCATGTTGATGTTAACAATGTCGTGGCTGGTCTCCTCGAGAACAACCCGATAAAAGGCTAAAAACAGGTAATAATATTTGACGGCCACTTCATTTCTTGTTGATAGTTTCGATGTTTCTGAGCCACTCAGCACTAAAAAAACAACTATTGTCTGTTATTATTGACTCATTTAAATTCTTAAACGCTCTTCGTTAAGCGCAAATCACGGAGGGCTCCTGGTTTCAGTCATCCACGAAAATGAATGTGGGTGATATCTAATTAGAAAGGATTATCTTCGCCCTCGGCCGTCCCAATCGCCTCCCCTATTGTCCAGCGCGATGAGTGGATTGTTGTATTAAGGGATTTTGAGTGTTTTAGAAGAGATTTAATGGGAGACGTGTAACGTTAATCACTGGCTTAGACGTCGCTCGCATTAAGTAAAAGTTTGTGGAATGGCAGAAACTGTCGGGATGAGTGCTGAAGAGGAGAATGATCGTGCGTAATTAGGACAATTAGACGTAGGACTAAATGGATTATCCATCCATTCATATTGAAAATGCTAATTTGTTATTGTTGCATTTTTTTTTTGTAAAGAAAAGAAAAGGTCGAATTAGATCAAGTCCAATAAAATAACCACACTGGAGCATTTCAACGTTAAAAACAAATGTTTATGCTCCTGTAAATTCCAGACTTTTTTCACACCGAGTTGTTTCCTAGGGAATCATCTATTATCCCATTATCACGACCATGTCAATTTCGCCAACGTGTCAGGCGGTATTTACATGACTACATGGCGTCCAGTCTGAAAAGCTTTACGGCTTTGCAATACCAGGGTGTCCGCCCATGGGACACCGGTCCCATTTCCCAAACATTTCATGAACACAGCACTGTCCCTCAGTAATATGAACAGATATAATTATTGTAGGCAGTTTCTTTTTTTCTTCTTCTTTTTTTGGGATGAAGGTGCTCAACATGGTATGTTTTTATTTAATGTTATGCTACGCTCCAGTTTCAGAATTCTGCGGCCCTGAAATAACATTGTCATGCTTGCATTTATAGTTGTATTTAGCGATTCATGAGAACTTGTGCTCCGGCTTAATTATACATTCATAAGCTTGTATTCGTGGGAAAAGCATATAGGGATCGGAGCCTGGGAGCGTCAGGTGAATGAGGGGCTGTTTAACAGTCTGCGCAACTTCTTTGAAGTGCAACTCATGCGCCGACGGCTCCTGTTTGTCAATGGGACGCGGCAATTCAGCTCGTCATTGACGCATTTTCACAGCGAGACGTTACCTGCAGGACAAATCTTTCAATCAGCCGCGTAGGAGCATATAAGTATAGTCAGAGCAGGGAAGCAGCACCATTAGCCGTCTTATTTCCTCCCGGTACATACATTTGGAACACAAGCAAAAGATCTGCCATGGCGCAACTGGATATCCTCTCAGCCATGGCCTTGTCCACACTCTGTCTCTTTCAGCTTGCTTCCACTTGGTAAGTCCGTTACTTTTGGTTCATTTTACATTATGTTCTATTGGCTTTTCGAATCTCATGCATTAACGTATATATATATATTTGTTTTCTCCCCACAGGACAGTGAATAATTTTCTTATGACTGGTCCAAAGGTAATTACACGGCTGTCTCTTGTACAAAATACTGTAATTTTAGGAATGTTTAACATTTTTTGTTGGTAGTGATTATAAAAGAAAAAAAAAACACTCATCTCTCTCTCTCAAGGCGTTTCTTACCTACGCCAGCAGTGTACAGATGGGCGCACAGAGAGGAATACGAGAGTGCAAACACCAATTCGCTTGGGAGAAGTGGAACTGTCCAGAAAGCACACTTAAGCTATCCACACTTAACAGCCTCCGAATTGGTACGTCTCATAATATCCACCCGCACTTATAACTAATTAAAATGTATATATCGGAATGAAATCATATATTTGAATTTCATGGGTGTGCGCTCACGCCACCTTGTGCGAAATGAGCTTTTACGCATTTATGAAACCAAATTACGTATCCAAGTAAAGTCTCTTAACTGATCTGTGTCTATCACATATTGCAGCCACAAGAGAGACCTCGTTTGTGCACGCCATCAGCGCAGCTGGAGTGATGTACACGCTCACCAAGAATTGTAGTTTGGGGGACTTTGAGAGCTGCGGCTGCGATGACTCAAGGATTGGCCAGACAGGTCCGAATATATATCTATTTATCATTAAGCAAAAGTAATTAAAAAAAACATGTACTTGACATGGTATGATAATCTGTTTGTTTATGTTTGTGGCTTTAGGAGGCAGAGGATGGATTTGGGGAGGTTGTAGTGACAACATAGAGTTCGGAGAAAAGATCTCCCGACAGTTTGTGGATGCCCTGGAAGATGGGCATGATGCACGCGCAGCAGTCAACCTCCATAACAACGAGGCGGGAAGACTGGTAAGATTTGCTGAGATAGTTTGAAATTTGGCGTTTATGCATATACAAAGATTTTAGATTGTGCGTAATCCACGTCAATACTCTGTTTCTGTTGACAGGCGGTCATAGCAACCATGAGGAGAGCCTGCAAATGTCATGGGGTGTCTGGAAGTTGCAGCATCCAAACCTGCTGGATGCAGCTGGCCGACTTCAGGGAGGTGGGGAGCTACCTGAGGATGAAGCACCAGCACGCCAGGAAGCTGGAGATGGACAAGAAGCCAATGAGAGCGGGCAATAGCGCGGACAGCAGGAGAGCCATAGCGCACGCCTTTAGGAGCATCTCCAAAGCGGAGCTCGTATATCTGGAGGATTCCCCAAATTACTGTATCAAGAACCTGAGTCTGGGACTGCAAGGCACAGAGGGGCGGGAGTGCCTGAAGGGCATCAGGAACGTGTCCCAGAGGGAGAGGAGGAGCTGCCGCCGGCTGTGCTACGAATGCGGCCTCAGAGTGGTGAAGAGACGCACCGAGGTGGTCAGCAGCTGCAACTGCAAATTTCACTGGTGCTGCACAGTCAAGTGTGAAAAATGCACGCAGGTTGTCACTAAATATTACTGCGCGGGTAAAGACGGCTCAGGGAAACGCCACAATAAAACCAAGCGCAAACCTGTGACGCGCCGACAGTGACTGCCATTTACCCATGAACATGTGATTACTTAAGCATTATGGATTTATCAGCGACTTTTTTGCATAGTGGATATATTATTTGGATTCGGAAATGAGACATAAGCAGACGCCTGTTATTGCACTTTCTCCATTTTTGATTGGAATTTATATATAAAACATTTTATTAAAAACCAGAATCTGCAAAAGCTTCACGCAGAATTTGGGAACCCACGTTTGGTTTTTAAGTTTTTGTAAGAAATTATACATTTTTGTATAATAAATATTTTGTGCAACCTGCAAGACTCAGTTCACTTCTGTCAGATGTTACATTTTGATTCCACAGTTTGTATATTGGTGTCCTGCAGCCTCGGGCAAGAGTGGGTCACCCTTTTGAAGTGCGCATAAAGGCGTTTCCTGATCCAAGACACCCAATCAGCTTCCCCGGGACCAGAGGAACAAAGAAGAAGTCTTCCATGTGTGCCTTGTTGGAATAAAGTGAAAATTTGCGGCACGCGGATCCAAATTTCAAAGCTCTCCTATAGGATTGTGCTGCAAATGAAAATGGCCCATTTAATTTTTTGGATTCTGTTTCTCCATCTAAAAATGGACATGGGTCACGCCTGGTAAGACATCAATCATAATGTGTGATTCTTATTTAGAACAGGGATAACGGAAAAAGGGGGGGCAAAGTAATGTCTTTATTTTCTCTCTCAGGGTGGCCAGTAACTTCCTAATGACAGGACCAAAGGTAAACAAAAATGTACAGCTTTAATTGTTATTTCAGGAACACCTCATGAACAAAATGGTCTTTTTGACAGGCCTACCTCACCTATGCAAAAAGCGTGCAGGTGGGCACGCACAATGGAATTGAGGAGTGCAAACACCAGTTTGCGTGGGACAGATGGAACTGCCCCGACAGCGAAACCCATCCCAAAGCTCTGAGAAGAGGTAGGCTGTAGTTATTTCCCAGATGCTTTCAAAATTCTTGACGATAAAGGATGCAAAAGTGCAACTGTACAGTGCCTGTTCTCACCGTACAATTTCTGGCTAATTTCGGCATTCATTTAAGGAAGAGTTGCTGGCATTGTAACCATGTCTATTTATTTAGCCACCAGAGAAACATCTTTCGTCCATGCCATCAGTGCTGCTGGAGTCATGTACACTCTGAGCAGGAACTGCAGCCTGGGAGACCTTGAAAACTGTGGCTGCGATGTCTCCAATAATGGGAAAACTGGTGAGGTCCACGAAATGTGATCTAAAATAGCGGTAAAATCAGTGCGTTTCACTTGATTTCTCTGCAAGCAGGTGGCCGCGGTTGGTTATGGGGTGGCTGCAGTGACAACTTGGATTTTGGTGAAAAGATTTCCAAACAGTACGTGGATGCACAGGAGACAGGCCAGGACTCAAGAGCCGCAGTAAATTTGCACAACAACGCGGCAGGACGGCAAGTACGTCCTGTTTAAGCGGATATTTCCAATTTAAGGTAAATGCGCCGATCAACTCTATTTTCCCACAGGCCGTGAAGGCAACGACGAAACGCATCTGCAGGTGCCACGGCATGTCAGAGAGCTGCAGCCTGCAAACGTGCTGGACGCAGTTGTCCGATTTTAGAGAAATCGGCAATTACTTGAAGATCAAATACACCCAGGCGCAAAAGCTGGACACGGACAAGAGGCGCGTGAGAGCCGGAAACAGCGCCGACAGCCGGGGTGCCATCGTGGACGCGTTTGGCGGTGTTGCCCAGACAGAGCTCATCTACCTGGAGGACTCGCCCGACTACTGTAGGAGGAACGCCAGCGTGGGGCTCCACGGCACGGAGGGCAGGGAGTGTCTGCAACACGGAGCCGGGCTGACCCAGTGGGAGCGCCGGAGCTGCCGCCGGCTGTGCCACGAGTGCGGCCTGAGAGTGGAAGAGAGGCGCGCGGAGGTGGTGAGCAGCTGCAACTGCAAGTTCCACTGGTGCTGCAGGGTGAATTGCGAGGATTGCTCTCAGGTCATAGTCAAGCATGTGTGTGCAAAGAGGGAAGCCGGGGACGGGTATGTTGTCTGGCGGAGGTACCGTGGACCCAAATGAAAAATATGAGTTTGTAAATATTTGTATTTTTGTCTGTATAGCTGCACTTTCTATTAATCAATGTCCGTGTTTCCTTTGCGCATACATTTTGTTGTTTTGTTTTCTTTCTTTAATAAAAATCTCTTAAAAAGTCCAGTTGATTTCATAAATAAATACATTACTTAATACATTCCTTCGCTACTGCATCGAACTAACATATTACAATAAGAATGGACTGAATCCACTTAAAGAGAGGATTACACAGTCAACACGCAGCAGATCAACACCTAGCCAAGGTGTTGATCCAGCGCTGATCCACTATCACTTTGATGTCAATGTGTATTGACTACATTCAAAGACAAATTAGGGAATGCTTTCCAGCAAGAAGTAGAAGGAATTCTACCACTTCTGCCTCTCAGAACTGGCTTCTTTGAGGGATATCCCACAGGCAACACCTAGTCTGTCAAATACATTGTGGGTTAAACAAAAATGTTTTTACACAGGCTGCATTAGTTGGCATTAATTTATTGCATTGTAGATATTTGCAACACTTGCTTTCTAATCAAAAAAAAGAATTTCAAATATTTCTAATGTTTTAATTTGAAGATAATTAGGTCTAAGGGGGTTGTTTTCTCTGCCCACTGGCCTGAATGAGCCTTTCATTTGTTTCCTTTTCTTGACCCCCTGGAACTCTAAAAATCTTCCTCACAGCTGGGTGTGTCATAAATCTGCCAGGTTCTTATTCAAAGGAGAGATGGCAAGGATATTGCAGTCTTCAGGGGACTGTGCCTAGAGGGCATTAGAGGGTTGTGGAACTTTACCAGAAATTAGGCTGGTTAAAGGGCTTCTATACTCTTTACAGGCTAAAATCTAAATAGACTGTGGGTACAGATATTAGGTTTCAATGTTAATAAGGTAATACAAGATAAGAAAGCAAAGAAACTGTTTTAATTTAATCAAAATATATCTTTTTTTATTTGGCAAAATGTGTTCAAACAGCACCGTCACCATCTGTATCTTAATCAACATCAAACTCTTGAATGTGCCTTATATATTCCATGCTGCCCTGTTGAGTAATAATGACGATACAGACCAGTGCACCTAAACCCAGCACTCCACCAAGTATTTTATGGCTCTGATAAAAATAAAAAAAACAAGATGCTAATGAATCTTTTTATTTTCACAAAAAGTTTAATTTCTGGAGAGTTGACCAATGACTCCCCATTGCAAAGCCACTTCTCAAGCAATTTGGACTTTCTAAATTAATTTCACAAACACTTTACTTTAAGTGGTGCCTTGTTTGCTTTTTAATTGCTGTATTCCCTGCCTCATCCAGAGTACCCAGCTTTTGTGGGGGTGTGTGTTTCCTAATCTGGACAGAAGAGGAAAACAGGGAGGGAGGTTGCTGGGGATCTCCCACTGGGACCCCCCTGGGCTACTCATGTATTCATCCAGGCAAGCCTGGGGGTCTGTGACAATCTAAGAGTGATTGATCACCCCTTCTTCCAGCTGCCCTCCCCTGTCACCTGGGTGTGAGATACCAGGGGGGCTGACGCAGGGCGGAGTTGCTGCTGCGAGACAACGTTGAACACAATGTGTTACAATTTAGAAAGAAAAAACCTAATTGACTATTTAAGCTTGAAGGTTTTGTAAGTCTCTGTGTAAGGCAAAAATGTATTTAGATCTTTACCAGGTCAAAGAATAAATATAAATCCTCAAACTGACAACATATGTCATTTTAAGGCCCTTATTTAACACAGGCATGCCTACTGAAAGTTTAAAAGGAAATTTAATGTATGAAAAGTGAGTTACATCAATTTGACGCAATGCGATGAAAGAATCTGAACAATGGTCTTAGGAAATGACATTTATTTTATTTCCCATGTCAGTTTGCACATGGGTATTCCAGACAACTTGCAGTTAATCCTTCCTTATAAACACGTATTTGTGAAAAGCTAATTAAAAGCACGCTGAACTGGGCTTTGAACATGCTCCTAACACAAACAAGCTCTTAACAGTTCTGAAGCATAACTGAACATGCTTGTCCACTCCTGTGAGCAAGCATGTTCAGTTCTGCTTCAGATTGTAACATTTGTAGGTTATGCATTCCAGCTTTTCGCATGTAGAGACTGAACTTTTGTCCGTTCATCTTTGCAAAATAGTTCAAACTCAGTTAGATTGGATGTAGTCAATCTGCAAACATCAGTGTTCAAACACTGCCACAAATATCCAACTGAATTTAGTTCTAGATCTAATCCTAACGCATAAATCTGCCTTAAATCATCTTTCTATTCCATTGTGGTTCTGGTTCTATATTTAGAGTTGCTGTATTACCGGGAAAAAAACCCTATGTGTTCCCTAAAGACGTCTCCGTATTTAACTTTATTCTTCCTCCCATCAACTAAGTAGCTACCTTGGCCTGTTTAAGACAGCATGACGCTGCTACCACCATGTTGCATTGTGTTAGTTTTCCTACACAGAGCACTTGTATATAGGCAAAAAAGTTCAAACATGAAGAGCCCTTGCAATGTGCCATACTCTTTCATAGTCCAGGTTATGGACAAAGCAGTGCTCTGTGAGATGTTCACATATTCTGATGTTATAAAACCTTATGCCTGGCTTTAACGTCTCTGCATTTCCTGTCCTTTCTGGTGTGTTTCTTGGTGTTTGTGATGCTGTTTGTTCACGAATGTTCTCTATGGCACTTCTGAGGCATTTACTTGAACAGCTGGATATACACTGAGATTAAATTACACAGAAGTGCACTCTGTTTACAAATTTGTTACTTCGGATGGTAACTGGTTGCACTGAATGTTTATGGGTTTCACAATAAAAGTGACAAAGCAAGATAAAGGTGATTCATAGAACTGCTCAGTGACAGGATGTCATTTGTTGGTAACTTGGCAGTGTTTTTTAAAGAATATATGTTGTAAGAAGTTATAGGGTTGCATCGACAAAACAATAAGACATGGTAAGGATTTCATTAGCATGTTTTGACACATAGAACCCTAGAACAGAAAGAATGCATGCTACTTTAAGTGGTGCCTTGTTTGCTTTTTAATTACTGTATTATAAAAAGTCATAAATACTTTTTATGACTGACTCCATAAAAAGTATTAAAAGGTGTATATTTTAATATAAAATGCCTATATCTGAAAATCGTCCATGTTGAGATATTCTATTTTAGCAAAATAGATTTGTAGTAAAGGTTATTACCCTTAAATTAAACTTAAAATTATACTTTGCTCTGGTAATATAAAATGACAGGATGCTATTTTAAATGTCTGAGCAAAGTGTGTAGGAAACGCACTCCTTCCTACACAAAGTGTAGAAAAGAGTTTCTTTCTTTCAAAGAAGGGAAACGCTTGCTCTGTTTCCTACACAGAACAAGTGTGTAGGAAACACACTTTGCTCTGTGTAGGAAAAGCATAATCAAAGAGCTTGACGATTCACAGTTTATTTAAACCTGACCAGTTCTATACTTGTTTAAAAAATTTGTAGATTAAATGCCTGTTGTTAAAGTGCTTGCAGAACTAGCAAACTTATTACAGGGTATACTAGCATGCAAGAGGAAATCAGCAGGCTTTGTGTTTAGAGGCATCACACTTTGCAATAACTAACTGTCCTAAAGATAGGCCTTTATGACCACTGAAACATTCTTTAATTAGACCAGAGGTAAGAACAGGATGTCAAAAGTCTCTTTGGCAGAGAAGGTACTTCTGAAGTATTAGTCTTTATGGTTAGGTCTTTTGTAATGTGGAGACAACCCAGCAACCTTCATTTGTTGCTAATCTGCTAATAAGAAACAAAGATGAGTTTAACCGAAGGTCCCATTAAAGACGACGTGATGGCGTGGGAGCCAAAAAAGTTAGCAGACTACATGAGACAGGTGAGTTGATTCAAGCGTAAGAAAGTAAACCTTTGCACTTCATTCAGCAGTTATGCTCTAATGTTTTACAATATTTTTACAGTCTATTACTTGAAATACCTACTGAAGCTAGGTGAATTTAGCATATCAACTAGTGTGTCACAAAGTGTTGAATTTGTTTATACATCACAATAAATGAGTTAACTGATCTCTGGAATGTTTCAAACAAGCTACATATGAGGTGGGTGTTTATTTAGAAGTCACACAAAGCCAAAATGGGTGTTTATAAAAGATACAGCAAATTTTAAAGGCTTGTGAAACTATCTTTAACAGAAATAATCTGAATTTTCTTGTAAATAGTAATCATTCTTACATCTTGCACCTTTACCTCATTTAGATTGTTCCACCCCAATGATAAATGCTTATTTTGATTCACTACAACTTACCTGCGACCTTTGAGGTTCTGTAACTTAAATATGGGATGGTGTGACTTCAGCAAATAGTAGTTAGCATTTTTCCACCAGAGAAGACAGGCAACTACATAGGCCACTTTATTGGGGACATTTTTCTAGCATCAAGTTTAATCCCCTTTACCTGTAATACCACCCTTATTGTTGATGGCACAGATTGACGAAGAAGTCAGAAACATTCCTTCACAGTTTTTGGTTTGTTTTGAAGTCAAATCATCATTAGCTGATTAGTTGGCTATACATCCAAGACACAAACCTGCAAATCCCAAAGGTGGGAACAAGATGGCCATAAAGGGATGGTCTTGGTCACCAACAATATTCAGATGGGATGTGACAAACAATGCTCAGTGGTTACAACTGCACCCACGGTTTGTCCAGAAACAATTTTCATCTCTATTATACTACCACCACAATCCTAAACTACTGATACAAGGCAGGATGGTTCTGCTGCTTGTGACATCTAAAATATTGACACATCAACCCAGAGGTGTTTTTCCAAACAGTTTTAATCCAATCTTAGTGAGTTTACGCAAACTGTACCTTCAGTTTGTTTTTCTTTGGTGTGGTATCTGTAGTGCTCTTCTGCTGTGATAGCGAATGATTGATGTGCAGTGAGTTATTTGACAAAATGTTACCGTTCTCTCATCTACGTATGTTCAAGGTCACTTAAAGTTACTTTTAGTCCCTATTTTGATGCTTGGTTTTAACTTCAGCAAATTGTCTTTACCAAAATCGAGATAAAAGTAACGAGTTGCTCCTATGCGATTGGCTAATTTTCTGTGTGTTTTAACAAGCAACATATTTTGCAGTTGAATGTCTCATTTATTCCTTTTACTTTAAAACAATACATTTGATGTTATTTTAGAAATAACTTTAGCAGTAACATGGGCAGAAACAGTTGTGTGTTCAGTGAGTCTTCTCTCCATGGTATTAAGACATGCTTGAGCATGACTGGCTTGGCAAATGCTACACCACTGCTTTAATAAAAGTGCTCATACTTCATGATGTTCAATTTGACTGAATGCTGTAAAGGTTTCGATTCTTTTATAAGGTGCAATGACATATCGTATTGTGTCGTATGTTGTTTTTAACGTTGCATTTATGCAATTCTAAGATATTAAAGACAATTCATTTTCTGGAAATGATGGCAAACCTTACAATGCAAAAAGCAGAAGTCGTTTCGTCATTGCATTGCATTGCAGTTTATTGAAGAATGCCCCATATGAGAAAGGTAGTTTTATTTTCAGTCCAAAATTAGCATAGAAACATATGTTAAAACCTTTACTTAGTGCTTCATCAAACATACGTTTTTGTTTTCTCAGCTCAAGTTATTCGGCTGTGACAATGTAGTGTTGAAGAGGGGCATTACTGGAGCACAATTTCTGGTGAGTTAGTTTTCAGCTCTCATGGTCTTCAACATTCTGAGTAATTATCTTAATGAGTAACAGACTTTCTTATTTCAAAAATATGCAACTCCTTTAGCATATGATCCAGTGTGATCTTCATGTGTTCCCAATCACCTACGTTCCGTGAGTTTGGCATAAATGTTATTTAACTAGAATCAGAACAGGCTGTAGTGTAACAAGTTTAAACTGTTGATATTATACTGTTTGTTTGGCTCTCATGGTTTGCAGAATACTGGCAAAAGTTCAAAGAGATCTCAATAGGCAAGAAAGGAGGAAGTATTTTGGTTCCAAGTAAGTAAAGAGATGTTATT
Source organism: Xiphophorus couchianus (assembly GCF_001444195.1). NCBI lineage: Eukaryota > Metazoa > Chordata > Actinopteri > Cyprinodontiformes > Poeciliidae > Xiphophorus > Xiphophorus couchianus. The sequence continues at coordinate 22,319,570 of NC_040250.1, read as the reverse complement.
TATGTAATCTGAAATCGAATCTAACAACAACAAAAAGAACTCACCTTTATTTAATGTGCAGATCTAAGAAAAGCAATCATTTGACAGAAGGTAAAAACCCATTCCTTAAACTTTGCAAATAAAATCAATCAACCGTATTTTCTGGAATTTGATAACAATCAAATAAATGTTCATTTTTACAGTGCGTGGTGAAAAAGTCTGTGATGAGCTTGTAAGTGAAACAGTATGTAGTTTTGTTTTGTTTGTTTTAGTTACAAAAAAACAAATATTACATTTAAGCATTTAATACAATTTCGGCAACACTTTCTTTGATGGGGCGTGCATAACATGACATAACATGAACATGACATAAAACCTGTCATGAACACGATGGAGTCTTTATGAATGTCTATCACTGTTGTCATGAAGTGTCATTCGGTAAATAATGACACATTTATTGTAAGCTGCTTTAAAAGATGAATTGAAAGTCCATTAAAAGTCCCAACTTTGCATTATTTTGTAAATAATGACACTTTAATGCAACACTGGCACTTTTAATGGACTTTCAATGCAGCTTTGCATTAAAAATGTCATTATTTACCGAATGACACTTCATGACAACATTCATAAAGACTCCTTCATGTTCATGACAGGTGTTAAATCACATTTATGGCAGTGTCATGTCACTCTTATGCACACCCCGTCAAATAAAGTGTTACCAAATTTTCCATGTGACACAAAGAGGTGAAATATAATTAGCATGATCAAACTTTAAATGCATATAGATCTCTTTCCTCTGACTAGGACAGTGAAAGTGACTATGAGGAGTTTAACGAGGACGCAGGAGATGGAAACTACGTCGTTCCTCTTACTAATCCACTCACAGCAGATAATCTGCATAAAGCCAAAGAAAGAGAAGCTCACAGGCTTCATCCAGTCTTTTCACTGCCTGAACCCCAGAGGGTGTCTAAAGTTCCCTGCCTTCCCACAGGTAATGAAAAGCTTCTATGAGGAGAAATGTGATGAGAGCACAGAAACTTTGATTGCGTTTACTTCAAAGCCAAATAATGTTTGTCATTCCTCATTTCAGCTCACTCATCTAATTTTCAACTGGCCGCAAATAAGAAGCCGGAAAAAGCTCCGGTTCCCCAGAGAGCCTTTTCACGCTTAAGTATGTACAGTTCATAAAAGAAAGTTTCCATGTTGCTAAAGCATTTCATTATATTTCACATTACCTATAATTATCCAGCAGAGGGCAGTGTTGCTTTGGATGCTGGCTCACTGTCCAGGAGGCGCCCACTACCAACAGTCCCGCAGCTCCGTGTGTCTAACAGGTAAAATAACCTAAAAAGAATTATTGGGGTTTCTTTGTTAAAGTTAATTATCTGTCCTCATCTTTTTTTCTGTTCATTTGTTTTTACTTCTTCTTTTAAAGGGCAAATAATATAACTCCACATGTTCCTGTACCAATATCAGACGTTCTGTCAAACCAATCAATAAGAACAACAGGACATGTCAATAAGCAACATGTACAGGTAAAACAGCAGTGATTTATATTGAAGTTAGTTACACAACAAGTGCATTTTCAGTGTCAAAACAGCAGATGGCACAGCAGATGTTGTACAATACAACACCAAAAACCTTTTCCGAGTCTGATACAGAACTTAAAAACACCTTTGCATTAACAAGTCAGGTTGCTGTCATTATACATGCTACATATTCTGTCTCTACTACTGCAAAAATATCAAGCAGAAATCTAAAAAAAATGTTTGTGTTTTACTGTGGCTTTTCTCTCACTGTGAATCCAGAGTTTGGATCCCAGCTGGTACAAGGGAAAGATAACTCGAGAACAGGCTGAAGTTTCTCTCAGGGAGGTGAACAAGGTTTGATGCTGCATCATTTTCTCTGTTGATAAAATATTCAGACACACAGAGAGATGCACACATTTCAGCGAGACATGAAAAACAAGCAATTTCATGACTGTGTGGTTTCATCTATTGAAGGATGGAGCATTCTTAGTGAGGGACAGCTCACAAGGCTCAGCACATCCCTACACTCTGATGCTGCTAAATCAAGGCAAGATTTTCAACATTAAGATCCAGAGACAAAATGACTTCCATTTTCTCGGAAATGGCACAAACAACTCGAAGGTGAGCTAAGATGCACTGTGAACCTACATAAAAATAAAAAATAAAAAAAAGAAGTGCTTTCTTTCATTTCACTGAAAAGTTCACATATCGTGGCACAGCTCAGGGAATGTGTGATGCCGACTTGTGCCCCGCTGCGTCATTAGGTCCCCGTCATTTTCAGTGTGTGCTGTTGTGCTTTAGAGTTTCCTCAGGGTGAAGGAGATGATTATCCATCACATGAACACCCCGCTGCTGCTCAGAGACGCCACAGACCAGTGCTCTCAGGAGCAGCCGCAGTGCTGTCTGCTGCACCCTGCGGGACTCTGACCACGCCAGCAGCAGACTTAATGTGAGTGCTCGCATATGTTTCTGTCTTCCATGCATGCAAATTTTTGAATGCGTGTTGCTTTTCTTAGATGTTTTAATAACCTCTGAAACAAATGTCACAATATTCAAAATCTCAAAAGGTCATTGTTATGTAATTCTCATATTACATACTCACTTCTGTTTCTCTTAAGAAACAGAAGTGAGTACCCTTCATTTGACTTATGTGTTGAAGTTTGTTTTTTTTCCAATTATGCACTTTTTTCCACCCAGATTACCTCTGCTCCTCACGCCTCAGGTTAGGCTCAAAGTCCGGTCTGCTGCTGCTTCACCGCCTCTGGGATTTTCTTTGGAGAAATGCCTTTTTGTCAGGGTGGCTAACAGAGATGATCAGATCGCATTGCTTCAGATGGGTTCGCACTGCAGAGAGAAACCCAGTATCATTTGTCACTGTAGCCTCGGGTCAATGGCAACTGCTATTGCAGCTAAAACAATCCGCGTAGGGAAAAATGTAATTGTATACACAGTGTATCTTTTTATTCCCTCCTTCAATTACAAACTGCATCAGGCTGTCATGTCTGCATGACTCAGATTTGCTGGACTTCATTTGCTCGCTGACATCTTTCTGATCACTTGTTACTTCCTTGTCAGTGTGACTTACAGTGGATGATGCTTTTGTATACAGACGGGTACAAACAAATGAGCTTGCACAGAAAAAGCAACACATGCACATATAATCATGTCTAAGAAGGTCTAAGGAATTTAAGATTTGACTTGACAAAAAAAAAAGTTTTAAAAGTATAGTGTCATGCTAAACCATTTACTCACCCTGCATTTTTTATTGATCTTTTGTCGCAGCCTTACCAGTAACTATGGAACTTTATGTGATAGATCAACACAAGGTAGCACATCTATATTCTGTTAAATAAAATTTTGCATAGCTTATCTGCAGAGTTACACAACTCAAGTGGGAGAATCTGCTAACAGATGTCGCAATTATTTGTCTTAAGTTTTATTTAAGAGTGGGGATAAGAAAGTCATTGCTGAAAGAAAGGCATAAGACTTAGAGTTGGACACAAGCCATGCAGCGAACACAGAAAAACATGTGAAAGATGGTGTTCTGGTTGGATGGACTTTTGACCTATATGCAAAACCTTGTGTGGCAAAAAACTGCACAGTGCACATAGTTATAAACACACCATTCCCACTAGGAAACATGGTACTGGCAGCAAGGATAGGGAAACTGATCATACTTGATGGAAAGATGGATGGACCTTAATAAAAAGCAGTTATGGAAGAAACCATATTAGAGACTGAAAAACAATTTGGTTTACTTTCCAAGCTGGCTCAAAATATAAAGCCAGAGGGTCCAGATCAAAGCATTTCCATCTGTTAGTACATCTTAGTTGAGATCCAGACCTGAAACTAGATTTAAAAAAAATCTGTGGGAAAGCCTAAAACTTGCTGCTAACAGATGTTCTCCATCCAATACAAAGAAAAAGAATTAGATATGTCAGCCTCGGTATGTGCAACGCTGGTAATAACACTCACTGAAAACTTGCTGCCGTGATTTCAGCAGGATGGAATTCTACAAAGTATTCACCCAGGGAGGCTGAATACAAATGCACAGCACTATTATTAATCTATGTCACTATTATTAATAAAAAAAATAAATGCAATAGGTTTAATGTGGTGTAAGGTGACAAAATGTAGAACAACACAAGAGATATTAGAACTTCTGCAGGGCAATGTATATGACAAAATAATTAATTAGCAAGTATTAGAAAATCCAAAAACAATTATTTGTCATAAAGAGACAAAACCAAACACACCATCACAAGTCCAAGCATCCAAGCATAGTTAGAAAATTCCACTTTGAATCTGTGACGCTTAAAGGAGCTGATGGCTATAAGTGAGCGTGATAAAAAAAGAGCATGCTGCTGTGACTGCCAACTTAACCACAACCATCACCTGAGGCAGAATTTAAGTTGCAACAACGTCAGAGCGACTGACAAGACAGCCATCTGCGTGAAAATCCTTCAGTTACCCCTATCTACACATCAGCAACTCATGTTCTGACAGACAGTGCTGTCAAATTAATGCCAATTTGGACTGCCGACATCTATATCTACAAGAAAATCTAAAAACCGCTGTATTATTCCAAGTGTATCACATTCTCAGACCTGGAAGAGCAGATGTCTTTAGACTTTTTGGGGAAAATGTAAACTGAGGGGATAAAAAGTTAAAACATACATGCCAATTGATCCATGTTGTTCGACAGCAAGTCTAAACCTCTCAGGATGTTTTCCAGAGCAGTGCTGACAGGGGTAGTAGCTTGTTCTTCTTCCTTCTCTGCGTTTTCCATCTGAAAAAAGCTACAAGAGAACATTTGATGCAAACTAAGTGCACACACCAGTCTGGCATAAGAGATTAACCACTGCCAATGTTAAAAGTAATGTTACTGTGCTGCGATTGTTGTACAAATGTAAAAAAAAAAAAAAAAAACTTTGACCAAATTGAAACTTAATTGTAAATGTATTATAAGTATCAGAATATACATTTTGATTTAATTTTGTAAAAAAAAAAAAAATTCAAGTCAGTGATTAAAAAATGACAGATCACCTTGTAATATATATTAGCTTCTTTATTTAAAGTATGCATACAAACAGAATAGAACAGTTTAAAACTTGATAAACTCATGAAAATTAAGTCACAGATATCAATATTAACATAAAGCAAGCAAACAAAACTGCACTTTAACATGGAAGCAATAAATCAGGGTATAATTTAATACGACTTAATCTACAGTTTGACTTTGTGATGAGTCAGCTTTCTCAGCACCAGCTTCCATCTGCGGCTGCGGTTCAGCTTCCCCAAAGACAGCCGCCCTGCATCTGCTGTGCGCCTCCTCCAGCTCCCGCATACACGCTTCCCCCTCGAAACCCGTTCGCAGCGTCACCATGTCATAAGCCATCCAGGTCAGCTGCACTGCGGGCGGACACAGATGTATAAACACACGCCGTTAAATTAATGGAACTTTTTTCTCCCCCCCATTATGGCGCAACCAGCTGTAACAATATGAGTGGCAGAGCAATGCGATTAAATACAACGGCTACACACCTGATATGTTCTCAACATCCTCAATCACTCTCTCCAAATCCTTATTCAGTTCATACATGTAGGTGCTGCTCCGTGAAGGCACCATGGGACATGACGAATCCTCCATCTATATTATGTACGGGCAGCACTGGTTTACAGACATAACTTATGTCGTTACTTTTAAATAAACCACAGAAAGACGTCGCAGTAAAGTTATAGTCATTAGTGTAATTAATGAGTCGCGCTTTTTTTTAATATCGCGCTCCGAGAGATAACCGTTAAGACCGTTGGGTTAGCAACTTTTAAGCTAGCACGGCAGCAGCTGCGGGTAAAACGGGGAAGTTTAAAGGCATGACAAAACACGAGAATTTCGGACTGAAGCTTATTTTTGGGGGGTTATTCCATTACTTAAGATTTAATACTGTTTATTAGTTTATCCAGAATTTAAAACTCACCGTCGAAAACCGGTTCGGAGCTCAGAGAGAACGTTCTCGGCTAGTTAATAATGAGCGTGCGCACTTCCAGCTTCTTTGTTTTTCGGCCCAACACGTTGCCAGCCTTAAAAGGGAATTAAATGTCAAGCTATTAAATGCTAAAATATGCGTTGATGAAACGTCAATTAAAGTCCCGCTTTAGAAATTCTAAAATTTTTATTTACAAATTGATTCATGTATAAAGCAAGTGTTTGTTACCTCTGACCTCTTGGGAAAAGGAAAATCACATTACAAACATGTTAAACAATTTACTTTTTCATGCTTTTCTTATTTTGATGAAAAATTGAGTTGGGGTCCAACACAAAATTTGATTTAGGGAGCTTCCAACTAGCACAAAGCCAAAGCCTTCAGCTTAACTGATATTACCTGCCTTCCCTGTTTCTTTTTATTTTATTTTGCATTATATGTCTATGTTAACCATTAGTCTGTGCATGTTTTGTAAATCTGATCATTTAGATTAAAGTGCTGAAAAAACATCATATACATAAAAAACATGGGAATATACCGTATTTGTATGGAAAAAACCCCCCAATAAAAATACAGAAGTTTTATTATAAACACCTTTTTTTTAAATAAACTGTTGTTTTCAACTTGTAAATTTCTTAGTGTATTATAGCCTACTGTGTGCACAAAAGAAAAAAAATCTGACATGAGTTTATGCCAGACCATCAAATTGAGTGGAAAATTATTTAAGTGAGAGTGAACAAAACCCCCTCAGGGGATTGAATTAGCTGACAACAGAAAAAAAGAAGAGTGAAACCCATAGGCTTCTCACCTTAGAAAAAGCACCAATCAAGACACACTGGGGCGGGCCAAATGAGAAGATATAGACCTTGTGACAGGTGACACCTTGACATAGAGCAAGGACAAGCAGACAAGGAAGGATCGGAGAAGAACAGTCCTCAACTTTAAAACTAAGAAAAGCCTATTTTGATGACTAGTCAATACTTCAGTGAGAACTGAAAAAGAAAGTCTTTCAGGAACTGGCACAACTGTCAGTAATTTTAGGCGAAGAGGAAGGACAACAACAAACAGATCAGAAGAGGGTAAGAGGTGGAAAGAAACTTGATGATGTCTTCATTTGAGACCCAGAACCAGTCACCTCCTCGTTGTGGTCCACAGTTTCCAAGTTTAGGCCAGGAACCTCCAGAGCTCAGCATGTACGGTGAATGCTACTACCCTCCTCCATCCCTACCGAGTCCTCAGCGAACAGCTCCTTCTTCCTATGAACTGAGTGACTACACCACCTCATCTCCAAACCCGTACCTTTGGTTCAACAGCCCCGGGATCAACTCCTCTTCGTACCTGTCCAACAATGGCCCACCAGGAAATCCAGGCCCACCGTTTGTACCTCAGCACTATGGCATGCAGAGACCCTACCTGGGACCAGCTGGACCCGGTGGTCCAGGGGGGGAACTAAGCTGGTTCTCACTTCCCTCACAAGAAGATCTGATGAAGCTGGTCAGACCACCTTATTCCTACTCTGCTCTGATTGCAATGGCTATCCATGGAGCACCAGACAAGAGACTGACACTGAGTCAGATTTACCAGTACGTTGCTGATAACTTTCCTTTTTATAACAAGAGTAAAGCTGGCTGGCAGAATTCCATCAGACACAACCTGTCACTCAACGACTGCTTCAAAAAAGTGCCAAGAGATGAGGACGATCCAGGTAACACACTCAGATCAAATTGTGTCTTTATTGTTGTACTCGAATAGAGTTCGTTAAACCGCAAGTGTTTGACTGAGTCTTGCATTTTGAGTCATGCAAATCTAAACTGCATCTTGTCCAATAGGTAAAGGCAACTACTGGACACTTGACCCGAACTGTGAGAAGATGTTTGACAATGGAAACTTTCGCCGTAAAAGGAAGAGAAAGTCTGACTCCCTCAACAGTGGTGACGGCGCTTCAGGGCCTCCAGAGTCAGGAGACAGTGAAAGGGGAAGCCCCAAACACCCTGCCCTTACCATGTCCCCGACACCGGAGAGAATCCCCTCCCCTTCACTGTCGGGTCCCACGCCATGCCTGAGCAGCTTCTTGTCTGAAATGTCTACAGTTTCTACTGGAGCAACAAACGAGGTTGGGGGAGATGGGTTGACCAGGCCGCTGCAGATTAACCTTCCCCTAGATGGACCGCATAGACATACCCAGCCAGGAAACTTTAGTAACTATTCCCCCAACTCAGGTGTCTCAGAGTGGGTACCACAGGTACAAGCTCCCTCTGTGCTCACATCCTCACCGTCCCACTCTTCTTTAGGTTACTCTAGCCCCATTCTGAGCCAGTACACTGGGTCCAGTGGGCACTTCTATCCTACTCTGAGCTCCACTGGAATCATGTATCATCGAGACGGCACAGAGGTCTAAGGAGACGTAAGGGGAGGGAATGATGTCTTAGGAAAGACTGTTGAAGGATCTTTCAAATGTCTGGTATTCGTTTTGGCAAAACATAATGTTTTTTTGCTGACTTAGACAGGTGAGAGTGCTATAACACATGAGCATACTAAACGGCGCTCTATTCCCACAAAAAAAGCTGATTCAGGCATACTGGCCTTTCATTGTCCAACCATAAAAAAAGGGACTTGCCTTGCTATCAGATCCTGTCAGCTTTTATTTCAGATATATCTCTGCAAGAGCTGTGTCAACTTTAGCTGACGAAGCTCTAATCTGCTGACACTATGCCATTCAACGCTGACAGACAGCTTATTCAGAGGGGTAGTTGAATTACAGCGATGTCAAGATTGTGTTGTTCCCGCGCAAAATAATAAACAAGTAATAATGAGACTGTCATTCTTTTTAGTACTGCAACAATCGGATTCATTTACAGTCTGGGAGTGTAATATAATGGTGGTAGTTGTACTTTGTAAGTATGTTCACTTGTTCTAGTTTGTTACCTAATTGTTGGTTTGTTTGTAAAAGTTTTGTTAAACAGAAGGAGTTCATAGGGTGTGGCTTCATGCTGTGTATTGTGTTTTTACCATTAATAAAATCTTTTTGACATACATCTTTCTTTTCATATTTTTTAAAAATAACCCTAGGGGGATTAAGCAATTATGGAGAAATAAATATATCTATTAATCTATCAAGAAAGTGAGACCATAAACACTGACAGAACGACAAAAAAAAATGCCCCGTCAGTGAAAGCAATGACCAGTAGTGTGGAACCAACTTGTCAGTGTAACCTGATCTTTGTTGATGGATAGTTAACTGATTCTCTTAAACGGTGAAAAGCTACATTCCCATGCTTTTTTCCCTCCTCAGCACAACACAGTGAAATCTGTGGGTGTCCCATACAGAGATACTGCTGACTGAATGAAAACTTTAAAATGGAGATAAGCAATAAAGGCGATGTTTGAAATTAAGGAGATTAAACAAAATACAAATATAAAAGAAAAATAGGAAATGTGTTCATAAAATGATCTTACACAAGTTTTATACATATATAACATATATAACAAATAATTGTATTACTGTATATACACAATACATAGAACATTCTGAATAAGATCATTAAGACCATTTGCCCTCCTGTTCTCTGTGTGTACATTTTAGTGACAAGGACAGACAACTTATGTACCGGGTGTTTTAACACGGATTTAGACAGCAAAGTTCAGACACCAACTTTGCATTTGCCTGTATTATGCAATATCCTCTTTATTATCTTGATATACTTCAATTTTGTTTATTTATGTTGTTTCCAGGCACTTTGCAAAAAAAGAGAGAAAAAATCCAAATTATATACAGGAATATGCTGTCAATTATAGGCACCTACTGTATATAGTCAATTACATCCATTGCATTTCATCCTGTCTTTTGAACAATGTAGTCAAGTTCAGTTTATTATTCAAAGTGGTAAAAAGTCTTAAAAAATGTCTAAACTCAGCCAAGTGCAAGAATTCCCTGACCTTGCAGCAAACCTTTCTAGTGAAGAATACAGCAACAGTTGACAGTCAATTGCATTGAGTCATTAATGTCACAGCAATGCTGAGCTTTCATAGGCCAGATCTATTCAGGTATGGAAAAATGGCCTCAACTTTCTATTCTATTCTATTCTATTCTATTCTATTCTATTTTATGTTGTCTGAATCTTTGAGTGCATAAAAATAATTGGCAAATAATTTATTGAAAACAGTCATACACTGTAATTTGTTTTCTACTATAACATGGTTAACAGCGGCTGGCTGCTGCTTTCTCTCGTGATTCTAATGGAAGCAGCAAGGGCGGACTGTTGTCTTTCACAGTTTTACGATTTTCTGTTTTATATGCTAATATGTCAAACCCAAGGCTTGAAAGACAGTGCTTTTTCTTACCATGACTGCATTTATCTGTATAATTTTTAATGAACAGGACCCCAACATGTGAGTTTTATGAGAAAAACATTTCTCATAAAACTAATTTAAATTGATCAAATTGTAAAGAATTGTAAGAAGAAAGGCAGAGTGCCTTCATTATTAATTAGGCCTATTTATGAATTATGAAAACCTTGACTAAGCCTCCAATCTGAGTGACATCCTATGGCTCCTTTGTAGACTTCAGAAACAGAAAACATAATTCATCCAGATAAAATATCTAGGATCACATTATGATGCTTAAAATTATGTCATGAATAGCACTGTCGGTCACAGCCAGCTGTAATAGTAATTACACTGAGCTGAAGATGAGGAAAAAACAAAATCAGATAATCTTATCTGGTTTTATTTTGGTCAGAGCCTCGTCTCTATGTGTGGTACATAAATAAGAACAAAAGTCCTTTTACTGATGTCTCCCTTAGGCCTTTATTTACCCTGAAACAAAGGCAGCAAGACCGACATTTACATTAAACACAAGGAAGGAAGAGACAATGAAGGAAAGCCAGAGCAGAAGAAAGGCAGAAAGATAGACAGAAGGAAAAAAGAAGAAAAGAAAGAAGGAGAAAGAAAAAAAAAAATTTGTCTTTCAGGTGAAGCAAGTGGAATTTACCATCTTGGAACCAATGACAAAATGTCTCAGGGGAAGGAGGTCAGCCTGTTAAAATTTGCATAACCGATTTCAAAACAATAACAAAAACGGAGACAAGGTTTCGCTTGCATGGATCACAGATTCCTGCTTTCTCCTGGTGTTGGGTTTTTGCCCACATCAGATTTAACTGTGTGAAATGTACTGAGTCAAACTGTGCCATGGAAAAAAAAAAAGAAAACCATTTAAAATCAATCAATTTCTCGACAACACCCACATTTCCAGCAAAAACAGAAAGAGATGTTCCAGCACAGTTGCCGTCAAACAGATAACACAATCCATATGAAATTTAAAAACATGAATTCATGTAGCTCATTCTAATGAGTCAAGCCTTTTTACTTGATGTACCACTAATATAAAAGTGTGGGACTTAAAATAAAAAAACTTGTACCAGCAGCCTAAGAGAATTTTTGGCTTTATCCAAGTTTTTACAAAATGGAAATATTTGATTCTGTATGTTTTTTTTCCCTTTGCAACCAGATTTACATTCCGTTTAGAGAGAAGAGAAAGTCTTTTGTTTTTGTTCCAGTGTTTATAACTAAATGTAGTCTGCAGGGCCAGTGGGGGTTGTGATAAGACTTGTCCTGGGTTTTTACAGTTGTTTTTACTGAGCAATAACTGAAGGTAGGTGGTATACCCCCTCAGCTACGCCTCAGGGATCAACAGGTATAAAAGCTAATAGATAGATGGATGGGTAGGGGTCTTTGTTTAAGGACCATTTTTCTCTCAAGTCTAAACTTATAAGGAAGCCAGCCTAGTTGAGTTGTTCATGCCCAAATGATAGAAAGGAGGGATATAAGAAATATCTGAATGTTGAAATACAACATCCCCTAGAGCAAATGCAATAAAGAAAAAAGAAAGAAAGAGAAAAAAATCTTAAAATAAACATATCATCTTTTATTGGAGGAGTTTTTAAGGAAATATTCCAACACCAAAAATTTTGAAAATATGAATCATATATTTTAGATCCTGCTAAAAGACCTAAGGGTGACCCAATGACAGTTTACTAATAGAGCCCAGCAGAAATGTCCTGATATCTCTAGGGATGGTTTTCTTTTCTTTTTGGAAGAGGTGGGTTTTTGAGGGGTTTTTTTCTCAAATTACAAATACAAACAGATCTGCAAGGGGGCTTAGTCAAGAGCTGATATAACGCAAATCTGACCCCTAGCAGAATTAGATTAAAATTATTTTTTTATTATTATTTTACCAGTCTCATAGAGAATCTGTTGAGGGAAGTGAACAGACCTTCCAATCTCAAAACCATGGAGTTCATCGCTAAAAAAAGAAAGAAAAAAAAACACAAAGTAATTACCAGTGGGAACACAGAAAAGCTTGTCAGCAATCAAAACGTTTTCATTGTGTAATTCCAATGAAGATTTTTTTCTGTGATTAGTGTTAGGGGCAAAATAATCACTATGGAAAAGAAAATTTCTGCTCAGAAAAAAAAATCCCTCTCTCTCCCTCTTTCTTGCTCTCTCTCATATATATTGTGTCTTAGAATGAACATACACCACCTTCTGTTATGTTTTGTTGTTTCTCCTCATATCACGTTCAGACTTTGTGCTGACAAATACCAATAGGTGCATGAAGAACAGCTGGGCTCCCCTCCATCCCCAGCCATCCACTTATCCAGCGGGATCTCTCTCCTTGTGCAAACATTTTAAGAGCTTTAGTCTCAGTGACTTGATTAAGAGCAGAAATCCCTCGGAGCCGTCTTATTCAGGCAGTTTAAAACTGATGCAAATTTTCCAACTGCTAATCACACCTTGGAAGAGGATGAAAAGCTTAGAGACGGGCTGATGTCGTAGATGAGGGTTTGTAGGTAAACAATAAAACAGAAGAGACTTGACTCCCCGAAGCCAAAGTCACTTAGATTTTTACTCAAACCCACATGTCGGTTTACCTCCGTACCTTGGGACTTCCCTTATTGTTTTACCTGTTGTTCAGTTTGCACTGAATGATCCCACCTCTCCCATTTTTTTTGGACTGAAAAGTAACGTTTGACACGTTTATGTTTTTACCTCCTGGAATTTTCCCCCACCTCCTTTTTTGGGCCTTTTCCCTCAGCCGAGCAGCACTTTCACTTCTTTACAACTGCCATCACCTGTGAGAGTTTACATAGGTTTTACTTAAGTGGCAGAAAATTATAGTGCTTACGGCACAAATCATAAAATGTGTCAGTTGTGGTTGAGGTTAATCCACAGGAGGGATGAACCGACCTCTCAGTGTTTGAGGGTTACCCTAGCTCATCGTCCATCACTCCCGTGTTACTTTAGCTCCTTGCCTAAGGCAGGAGAATGATTGCTAAACACAGTGATACGATTAAATCTATTAAAATCCTCCTCCTCTCCACCTGCTGCTTGGCTCGTGGCAGTCTTTCCCACACCTGTCGAAGTAACGGAACGCACACGCACACGCATTTCTGTACCATTCTCCGTGTGAAGTGCATGCAACAGTGTGGTGTTTATAATACAAACTCAAGCAAAGAATAGATGGGTGGATTACCTACAACTACAACAGGTCTTACTCATATCAGATTTGAGGAAGACCTGTCCTGATTCTGAATTTGCACAAAAGGATTGTACTTCTCCGCGTGCAAGTTCTTTCTGCCCTCAGTTAGAAGACGTCCACAGTGTCACCTTCAGTAACTGTTTCCTGGTCAGAAGGTCAATATTCTTGGTACCGACTTAACCCAAAACACACGAGGACACGCTTGCACGTATGCCCTGTGTTTCTACTAAAACACTGGAGCCCTATCAAGGATGTTTAGTAAACGGTAGGGGAGAACGTCAAGCCTCGGAAGACGTGTAATCATGCCTGCCCCCCTCCTCGCCACAGCAAGGCATCACCAGCTCGGTGTTATGTGTAAACACCCACACACACTCCTGACACACGAACGCAGGTGATGAAAGGAGCAAAAGAGGTTTTCTACCAGTTTGGAAGTCACTCAACAACCTTTCAGTTTGCCTCCTCCTGCAGAGGTCAGAGGAAACTGCCAGACTCTGGGCTGTCTCTATGTGAGAAACGTTCAAGTAAGAGATTAGCAAGCACTGAACACCATATCGGACAAATATTTCTTACTAATATTACTAATATTTACTAACATTTACTCACTAATATTTCTACACTTCTGGTCATTGTGATACTGCTTGAAATACAAATTTGCACAAGATCTAGAATACTTAGAAGCACAGCGTCCGACAGCATTAAACCAATGATAAATTCCCAGTTTGATAGTAGTCCATAAAAATGCAACAGCTCCTTCTCTGTGGACCTGTGCAGTCTTGTCCCAGTGTGTTGGAGTCCAAAGAATAAGGCAGTATGAGATCTTCCCTTACTAAACATGGTTTATATACACGATTTGGGAAAAAGAGAAGTTTGAAGACAAACACAGCGCACTGTGAGACACTGTGTATATTTGAATCATTGCTATTTCACCCTAAAATATTTTCCATGTCAACATGCAGTAAACATGGAGTTATGGCGAGGGCTTTTCAGCGAGGGAGGGAGAGAACCCGGGGACGAATCAAGTGTATGTGAGTGACATCTCACATGTCTGGAAGTGAGTATGTTTCGCAGGAAACGTTCGTTTTGGAAAGTCCGATCTCATAAGTTGCAGTTGCCTCGCTCTGTAACATAGCTGTAAGTGAGGTCATACTGTCCTCTCAGCGATGTAGCTGTTCCTTCCTCATGTCTTTTCCAGCCTCTCAACAAGCAGTCTTACAATCAAATTTGACTAGCTTATATTTTTCCACTGAAGAAAGGCACCTAAGAGCATAATGCTGCCACCCCCGTGTTTCAGACTGGTATGTTCATGGTAACGCTCAAAGCTAGACCGCATAGGATTTTGAATATACGGCATATATTTTTAGTTTTTTGTCAGTAGTATCTACATCATAGTAATGCACAAGTGATGCACATTTCACAGGTTTGTTAAATGTAAACACTGATTAATTCTATTTTTTTTAATTCAAATAATTTCTTTTGGAGACTACATCCTTTACATTCTCTTTGTCACTGCTGTTCTGACACATATACAATGAACATTTAATGGTGCAATCTAGGACTTAAGCACAGATCATGAGGAATCAAAAAATTAACAGTAATAATAAATTAGCCTGATTTAACTAACAAATATACAAATACATGTACACACACAGTGAGTCACTGTTTCAGCACTTGGACTCATACCACAAAGCTTATTAGAGTAAAGCTCAGTCACAATATTTGTGAATTACCATCGTAAAGCTTTAAATGTGAAAGCATTTTGTCATTGTCATTGCCAGTGATGGATGACACGTCACCTCTTACAGTGTGAAACGCAGGAAACATCTCCAAATTGCTCGTGTGCCCAGCAGATGTTAACATTTTTCAAACCCTCATAATAATTGTAATATGATTTACTGCTCAATTACTTCAGAGAAAAAGCAACAAGGTGTGTGTTAGACTGTTGTTAGGGGCTTTCCTAGAGGAGCTTATTTCTGACGCAGTTGGAAACATGACATTTAAAATAGTTTCACAGCTTTCTAACCCTTTCCTCGCTAAAGTTACATGCTAAATACGAGTCTGTCTGTAAATAAGCAGGGGATCGGCACACTTTATTTTTTGCTGCTTGACAGTATTTTAGGGGACCACATGAGAACTGGCAGGTGAAAGTGATGAATATTTTAAAAAGAGACGGTTTTTCATGAAGTATTTGTGAGGGAACGACTTTCTCTTAAAGTTCAGAACTAAAGCAAAAATGAACCAAACAAAACCACGAGTTTCAAGGAGTCTCCTGTGTGACATTGACAGCTCTTAACTATTTGAATGACAGGAAAGCACTTTGTACTGTTTGGGTGCTGTCAAAAATGCAAGGGAAAAAAAAAAAAGCTAAACATCTGAAACCATTGTTTCAGACAGAACCAGACAGAGCTGTTGAGGTGGTGCCAGCAGGGTTAAAAAAAAATTCCCAATGAGTATTTGGAACTGTTGTTTCTCAGAACGCATGGCTCATTTATAAGAAGGAAATATTACACCTTCCTAATACAGTGACCCTGTTTTTAAACAGACAACCCACATGAGGGTGAAGCAATAAGAACAGGTGTGAAAACAGGCATCTAGTATGGAGAGATACCCTCTAGTGGTCAGTTTTTTCACAGGTCTTTATATTAAACACTAAAAAACAGTAGTTTGTTTTTATGCATTTTACTGCAGCACAGAATCCTGTAATACAATTAGTCAGTTGTAAGGCAAGGCAACTGTAAAAAGACATTATTGCATGAAGTAATTTAAATTGGAAAATAAACAAACAAATGAACACAGGAACAATAAAATGCTAATTGTAAACAAAAAATAAATAAATGTAATAATAATTATTTTAATAACAATTTTTTGAATTCCCAACTGCTGTAAATTTAGTCCTGGGAAGATCAACAAAACACATCTCCGATGACCTGCTGAGTCCCAAAGATGAGTCCCTGAAACTCATATATATATATATATATATATATATATACTGTATATAGTTACACATATATATACAGTACAGACCAAAAGTTTGGACACACCTTTTAATTCAATGAGTTTCCTTTATTTTCATGACTATTGACATTGTAGATTCACACTGAAGGCATCAAAACTATGAATAACACATGTGGAAATATGCACTAAACAAAAAAGTCTAGTTTCTTCAAAGTAGCAACCTTTTGCTGTGATTACTGCTTTGCACACACTCTGCATTTTCTTGATGAGCTTCAAGAGAAAGTCACCTGAAATGGTTTTCACTTCATAGATGTGCCCTGTCAGGTTAATAAGTGGGATTTCCTGCCTTATAAATAGTCATGAAAATAAAGAAAACCCATTGAATTAGAAAGGTGTGTCCAAACGTTTGGTCTGTACTATATATATATATATATATATATATATATATATATATATATATATATATATATATATATGGAAGTATCTATAGCTGCCTTATTCAGAAATAATTAAAAGAAGGTTTTTCTTGACTGGTTGTTTGTCGGTGGTGGAGAAAGAAAACAGAACAACGAATGAGAAACAAACCTAAGCATTGAAGATGAACAAATTTGAACCTGAGGTAGAAGGCTTATAATGAGATGCAAAGGAGAAAGTAAATCTGGAGCAGGACATAAAGAAGAAAAGGGTTCATTTAAATTCACCGACAAAACTCATTAAAGTGTTATCAGGGGAAAACACCAGGTAAAACATGTAGTTCCTAAATGTTGAATAAATGAATTTACTTACCTAGAAGTTTTGTTAAAATAGAATACATTTTCTCAGGACACTAATCCAGTAAGGACTCAAAAGAACAATGTGCTGTTTAAACAGGATGCTGACATGCAACAGAAGTGATCCCCAAAGTGATCATTAATTATTTTTTTCAGGAATATTTTATAAACTGTGATCAAAAGGAAATCTTTAGTTCAAACCAGCCATAATAAGATGAAGTGAACTTTTTCAATTCATTTTGTGTTCTTAGTAACACGTTGTGGGTATTATGTATATGTGACATGTTGAATTGACTGGTTGCATTTTGCTGCACGTCTCATTCAGGTCCATTCAGATTCCCCGATGTTTTGGTTTTATGTGCTATAATGCAGAGGTTTTGTAGCTAAAGATGTTTGATAAAACTTGGCGAATTGCTGGCTGAGGAGAGAACACTGCATGGCAGACGTGGCGCCCAGTACGATGAAGTGGTTGAGTGGAGTGGGGAAGCCCACCATTGGCAGAACACAGCTTGAAGCTGACTTGCATATAACAACTATATTTCTCTGTTCTCTGCCCAATTATTATCACTTATGTAACTGAAAGGTTGCTAATACAAGCATGCTAAAATTAAGTCAAAATTTTTATTTCTAATTTAAAAGGTTAACAGTCTAAATATAAAGTATGTTTCCCAAAACAACAAAGAGAAGTCCATTATCAGAAAAAAATAAATACATAAAAGCATATCATTAATATCAGATATATTTTCTTGCAAGTTATTGTTATCTCTGAATGCTTTTGGATAACTCTATAGCCATGCAGTCCAAGCAAAAGTAGCCGACCTTTGTCTAATTTTGGTCATAGAAGAGTTAAGTTGCAGCAACCAGTATGTTTTTGCAAGCAGGTGGTTGAATATGAAAACAAAATTGATAATTATTGCAAAATGTTTCATAGACTTTATAAGGTATGAAACTCTTAAGAGAAGAAAAGAAAACTCTGTAGTTATTGGAGGTGTGTTGGGAATACACTGTCTGTGTTCACGCTTCTTCTACAACCTGTTATTGGATGCAGGCAGAGTTTATCTACTGCGCCATCTGATGTTTGAAATAAGAACTGCAGTACTTTAACTGTGCTTCGACAAAATGGTCAAAGACAGCTGCTAAGAGAAGGTCTAAGTATGTTTTAACAGCCACTGCAAGTTACCATGAAGGGCAAACACTGGGTGGATAAGACGCATTGCAGACCTGAAAGGTCCTGCTCACCAAGTCCTGTTTGATCGCCGGATAGTTGAAGGAACAAACTTCTTTATCAATTTCTTCCTAGAGAACAGAAGTGCAATTTTGTTCCACTGAACATTCGACATACACGAAATTCCATATAAATTGCAGATATATTTTTTTCAGTATCTAAACTTTACAATATTTGCATATGTTAACACTGAGCAGTGAGTAGTGCAGTAAATATTCATCTTATGGTTTTGCATTCGGATCCCATGTTTTCTAAAACAAAACCAGCATAAAAAGTCAAGGAGATTATAATTGCTGCTTAGACCCTTGAATTGTTCTCAGGTTTCTAATTAAAGAACTTTAGAAATGCTGGTTAGACCTCTGAGAACTCCATTCAACAACTTTAATTAGCACTTAATAAGAAGCTGCAATTGCCTATGGTCTCCTGGTTCCTGAAAACTCGTATTTTCACCACAGAATAGAGAAACTGTACGACCAGGACCCACATAACACAGAAGGTGAATAATTTGTATTAAAATCATAAAGTTAGAAAATGACATATATTGGTTAAAAGAAAGAAACAACAACAGTAACTCTAGTTTTAATGTCTATTATGCCGTATTTGGCTGTTTAGCTAATATTTCCTTTGAGTGCATCTGAGGAAAGTACTGCATTGCCTAATTATTCTTGTTGCACACAGGCGACTCTCGCCTTATGAACCTTTATTTCCCCACTGGGCTTCTCGGCTGGTCTGGAGTAAATCAACTGGTGCATGCAAATTTGTGTGTCTCAATCCCCGTGGCAAGAGGGGAAGGTGTGCGCGTCCACGTACGTGTGCATGCGAGCGTGAGTGTACGTGTGTGGGCGGAGGAGCCAACTGGACCATGCAGACGAGTTGGATCCCGCTGCTGCTGGGTAAATCCTCCCTGGGACACCTCATGTCAGCGCGGTAGATCTATTTGGACACTGTTTCCTGATCTGTGCCGAGACACACACAGAAACTCTCCATGAAGGTGAATACATTTCAATACATTTTCCATAATTAAGTAGCTTTTTGGACAACCCAGGATATTTTGCATGGACACTTTAAAAAGTGTTTTGCTCAGAATCGCCACAAATGTAGAGTTTAATTGGTTAGTTACACATATGAAGCAAAAAGAAATCGCATAAAAATATGTACAATAAAAAGTATTTATTCTTGTGAGAAAAATCTGTAATGTAGACTTTTTTTGTAATACAAATAGATCTCATTAACTTCAAGTCCAAACCCCGAGCCCTGCGAAACTACAGTGCGACGCTTGTCTCATTGCTTTTGGCGGACATAATACAGAAAATTACACCAAGATTTTAGGGCAACCTGAAGTCCCTCGGAGGTGACATCTTTTTGGGCCACATCCATGCAGTTTCCAGCAATTTAATACAAAGCCACATCATGCAGTCAGAAAAGGCATTGGTGCTGAAAAAAATACAGGCCTACCTACAGTCCTGCCTTTTCGAAATAAAGAATGTCTAAACTACAAACGTATGGAAAGTCAAGCCCAAAAACTGGTTGCCCCGGTGCCGGGCACCCATAAAAGCACCTCAAAGCGCAATGGCCCACATGCTAGCTGACAAGACCGCCGTAGGGAGGTCAAGGGAGTCGGACCCCCATAGCCAGCCGAAAACTACCTTGCTGCAACCTGGTCAGAGCTCCCGCTCAAACAATTCCACATCAGGGGGTGATCCCCCACCGTTCTTCCTCCCTGACTGCAGTGTGCAGGAACAAAAGCTGGGAATCCAACCCTCCCTGGAGTTATATATGTGGGTGTACAAATGCAAAGTCTATTAAAATTGGAGCTGAAGGAGGCGTTTCAGAACTTCCCCTCCCCCAACCACACACAGTGGAGGGACCCTCAATGAGAGCAGCAACTCCCCAAAGTTTGCATGCAGTTCTAGAAAGTTAAGGTTGCTTTGGCTGTGATGTTTTTTTTGTGAGGTTATGTGAACTGAGCTCTCAGCAGCATCCCTCCCAATGAATTTAAAACTGGAAGCCTTCTACAACAACCGTAATCAACTTAAGTGTAGCCTTTTAATGGTGGTGCACAACGTTCATTGAGCTCAATTAAGCAGTTTGTAGCTATGAGGACAGCTGCAGAGCAGAAAATGCTGAAACTCAGAAAAAGAGGTTAAAGGGAAACATCAGTGGGAAGGGAGTTTTATAAGAGCAACTCGCTGTTCTAGTTGACTGAGTTAGATCATTTGCTGGCTCTCATGTAACCCCACGAGAAGAAGGCCAGCACCAATTATTCCTGTGGAGAAACAAGACAGCATGTCTTTTGTCCTGTTATGAATTTTTATCATTAAAAGAACATTTAGTTCTCACCCACCGTGCCCCAAGGGCCCGCCACAAAATAACTCAAAGAGGAAGTCCTAGAATAATGCACAACTGTCACAGTTCATTCGACAAATGATCAGGTAAATCAAGTTTGGTCTAAAAGGTTTGCCAGATGTACTTTTTAACTCTTTACGTTAATGTTGCACGTTGAGTTTTGCAACAAACAACTGACAAGTCTAAAGCGGATTGAAGGAGAAAGTGTCTCAAAACTGCAATTGGACGAAGGTGATGGAAGTGAAATGAATCACTCATTCTCCCTCCATGGGAATTCAATAAGCTGCCGCTCTGGTCCAGATGGTAACCGCTTCTGACATTTTACTCATCTGAATTTCAAGTAGAACCACAGGGAAGATGGGGTTTGCTCTGAAAGGACCGGGGAGGGCTTGATGACGCTGGATGGAAGTGAACATGTGTCAGTAGACTGATTCCAATACTGCCACACTGGTGAGATGCTGCACAGCAGGTCTTTAAAGACAGGAAAACCTACGAATGCGTACGGCCTGTTCAAAACATGAAGAAATCAACAGAGGCGGCATTATAGTGACTGGGAATGGCTGTCATGATAATGCTTTATTGCGCAAATGAAAAGTATTTAATATCTTTTGTATGTCTGTTTGTGTTTTCCTGCATTTTGATGCAAGAAATGGCACAAATCCACAAGATCTCCCCAGAGATCTACCAGGCAACTTGATGGGTTCACACTTCACTTAGTTGCGAGTGAAGTGAGAGTTCTCAGAGTGAAGTGGCAGAAGCCAAAGTGTTTCACTCGAATGGCCGGAGATGAAATGAAAGGTACTACAGATTGCGAGATATAGATGGATTTAAACCGTACATGGTTGGCCTTTGCTTCAGTGGACATGCTCGATTTTTTCAGAGTTTGGCTGGAAAAGCCTCTGGTTATTTGTTGAAAACGAGGTTTTGCTCTCTCATTTCTGTGTGCCCACCTGGTAATTCTCTGTTTAAAATACTAACCAGAAAATTGCTCAATCTTGTGAGAACATATAGGAAATTTGCTGTTGCTGTTGGGGACTGAAAGGAGAAAGAAGCATGAAGCATGGCTAATTGAAGAGGATGGAAGAGAACAATATGCTGCTCATTCTTTTCCAGAAGGAAAACAAATGAGTATTTTTTTCCCAGAACATCAATAGTCTAAATATAAGTAGATAGACCACTACACTGCACAGGAGTGTTGCTCAAATAAACAGGAAAATGATGGTTTCTAAGCCATGATGGCAAAGACGATAAGAAAAATGACAGAAAAAGTAGAAAACAGGGTGTAGATCAATACATTTTTAAACGACACTTATCAACCCCTTTATTAAGTACATCCCACCAGTTGCTTGCCAATCAAAATTGTAATCTGCAGTCACATGATTGCGTCTAAGTGCATTTAGTAGACATGGTTAAGACTACTTGCTGAAGTGCAAACAGCATTTAGACAGAAGAAGAAAAAATATTTGAGAGTTTATTGTATATGTCCTACTGGCTTATGATCCACTGGGATTTTCCACGCCAACATCTCTCAGCTTTACAGTTTGTGTAGTTAAAATACTTTATTAATGTACCAGGTCAGAAAAAAATGAAACTGCTCAACATAAAAGCAACAATAGTTGAAATGTCCGCTTGTTTCAATCAACGTTTGAGGAATACGTTCTAAGCAACATGAAGCACAGATGCATCCTGCCTTCTATCAACAGTTTAGGACTGTGGTCGTGGAAGTGTGTGGGGATACTTTCTTGCAACACTTCGAACCCTTTACAACCAATTTAGCATGTTAGCATGTCCACCCCATTACTGTCACAGTGTACTCGTCTTCTGATGGCTACTTCCAGCAAGCTAATGCGCCATCGCACGATGCTCGGGTCATGTCGTTTTCTTCAGCATGACAGTGAGTTCACCGGTAGCCTCCATGGTCACTAGATTTCACCTGTGATTTTTGTGCAAATCTGCAGCAATTGAACGATGCAGACATTTTAGACTGTAGGAAGGCCAGAAATGCTGGGGAATTTTTCTCACACTTTGTTGAATTTGTGCCACGTAGAAATTAAGTAGCTTGAAAACAAAGCGAGTTCGATTTCAAGCCACCGGCGGTATTATTAGATTTTGGACGGAATTAGATTTCCTTCCATAATTGTCCAATTTGTTAAATCCTTTAGTTTAACCTACCAAACCCAGTCAATTTTCCATTCTCTGCTGAAAAAATTCATTCCAAGTGCATGATGCTGCCACTACTGTTATTTACAGTGGGGGTAGTTTTGTGAGGCTGATGTACATGGATAGTTTTTGAAAACTATCTATACATTTGTTTCCAATTCACATAAAATGTCCAATTGCATAAAATCCCCATCAAATGCTATGGTGCCCATGATTCTTACAAAATATATGAACGTCTCGCACTGTACTTTGTCCTCAAGTATCACAATTCAGATTTGTTCTTTAGAGTGTTTTTATTTACAATGAAATTACAATGGACTTGCACAGCAACAAAAAAGATTGATTTGAAGACTAGAGCTGTAGACTCCCAGGTGGATGGCTTGTTTGATGACTTAGGGAAAACAGTCAAGTCCCGCAGCTGTGTGTGGGAAGGATAAACTTTGACTTACTCCTATGATAGGAAGACTTCTAACCCCAGTGGATCCATCCTGCCCATAAAGATGAGCTTTGGGGTTTTTCCTCCCACTGACCGGTTTAATAACTGCCCCAGTGTGACCTTTTGGCAGAGCAGGATGGAGCTCTGGGGCAGCAGAGAAGGAGTTGTGGGTTTTCATCAAACAAACACTCACTGACTCAGATAGTAAATTCTATATTATTACTGTATCAACACACCGTTCCCATCTCTGTCAAAGCTTGAATTCAATTTGAGGAAGATCCAGAAGGGCAGCAATGCTCGTCAGGCACAATGAGGATCAAAGCACCTATAAACTCAGTTTTGAAAAAAAAGAAAATTGTGTTTACAACAGATTGCCAGGTTAGTTAACCTATCCCAGAAATAATATCACTTTCACTGGCTGTAATAGTATACGATAATTCAGTAATTGCAATATTACCATTTTGACCCCAACCGTCTCAGAGATTTAACATCTACATCTCTGATGTTTATGTAACCACTACTTAATTTAATTAGCAATAAATTGAGTAGGAAAGTTACTTTTGTTGTAGGGTCACACAGGAGGATGATAAGCATAAATGTTTTAACAACTCAAGTTTATTTTTCTTTCCCCACAAACAAAATAATAATCCACGTAACACTAATTACCTTAATAAAATTAAGGTATAAAACTTAAATTGTCCACCCTTATATAAAAATATCAATTAATATATAGAAAATTGAGGGTAGTTTTTTAAACAGTAGCTTTAAAGCTTATT
Source organism: Xiphophorus couchianus (assembly GCF_001444195.1). Lineage (NCBI taxonomy): Eukaryota > Metazoa > Chordata > Actinopteri > Cyprinodontiformes > Poeciliidae > Xiphophorus > Xiphophorus couchianus. The sequence goes on along the minus strand of NC_040250.1, from coordinate 22,295,376 downwards.
TCAACAAAAGAAATTACATATTCTTTATATTGAAGTTAGTCCTTCAATATAACAGTTCAGTCGGTCAGTTCAGTCAATGTGCACATAAGTTGTCAGTTTTGAAAATGTTCATGAACAAATAGTTTGTGGAATAAAAAAAGGATTAGAGGCCCACTTTTTGTTCAATAAGCTTATCTGTTGTCCACGCAAAACATCCAGCTCCAGCAGCACCAGGCCCTCCGTCTTTCCAGGCTTCAGTCCGAGTCACAAAGATGGCGGCGGGACCCTCCTGCTTCTGGAACCACTGGCTCGTTCAGGTATCGGTCGTCAAAAAAAAAAAAAAAACCTGCATGCAGAGCGTTAACCGATCATGCAGGTATACGGAAATCATAGAAATCTTTCAATTACTTCTCAGTGAAAATCAAATGAGCGCTTAAAATAAACCAAAAACGCTCAGTAATAAAGAAATGACTTAATAAACATCACTTCATCATAAACTGTCTCATTTCACAGAGCTATGCTGCTTACAGAGCGACACTTTAAACTCCGGTTGGTTTTTTTCCAGTTCGAATAAAACTGAGCAACGTTTAGCTCCAGCTAGGTAGCCATTCTGCGTAAGTAAGCAGCTGAAAATAAAACAACAGACTCACCGGAGAAATCTCAGAACAGAATGTACATTATCCAGTTCAAAATAAACAGATTTCTCTCATATCACAGCAGCACTTATGCGCAGTAACTTCTCTACTTCTGCTGAAATGTGCTTAGTCTGCATAGTCTGCCATTTCTTTCTTCTTCTTCCCTCTTCTTTACTCTTCTTCTCGTACCGACACAGGAGAAATGTGGGTCTAGTGCCCTCTACAGGACATTCTAAGAACTAACAAACAAACACATTAAACATACAGACAGATCAACATAGTTTATGGGGGTTACATTTACATAAACTTTCAACTATTCAAGATGCAAAAAACTGAAGAAGCAGAAGAATAAAGTCATAAAGCCATCTCATTTCACACTAAAATAGTTTTTATCTCAAATCTGGACATAATTCCAGTTCCCAAAAGCCTCAAACAATGCCCACACCAAGTCACTAGTTTTACTGCTCTCTGTTTTGATATGACTTGTTAATAATACAGCTTGAAATGGGGTTTCCCCTCAATCATGAGCTGCTGTTTTAGTTTCACTTGATGGGTTTGCAGTTAATTCATAAGAGGTGTGTACACACACATGTGCAAAACCTTTTTTTAACAATTTGGAATTGCACACGGGCTGCACAGTGGCGCAGTTGGTAGCACTGTTGCCTTGCAGCAAGAAGGTCCTGGTTTCGATTCCCGGCCGGGGTCTTTCTGCATGGAGTTTGCATGTTCTCCCTGTGCATGCGTGGGTTCTCTCCGGGTACTCCGGCTTCCTCCCACAGTCCAAAAACATGACTGTCAGGTCAATTGGTTTCTCTAAATTCTCCCTGGGTGTGAGTGTGTGTGTGCATGGTTGTTTGTCCTGTATGTCTCTGTGTTGCCCTGCGACAGACTGGCGACCTGTCCAGGGTGTACCCCGCCTCTCGCCCGGAACGTAGCTGGAGTTGGGCACCAGCAACCCTCCCGACCCCATTAGGGACAAGGGTGAACAGAAAATGGATGGATGGATGGATGGAATTGCACACAGTTGTGTATCTGAAACAAAATTATACAAGGTAGACCAGAGAGTAGAATAGAGTTTCCTCTGAAGAGAAACCTGAAGAAATATTACAAAGTTTGCAATATATTTAAAAAACAATCAAGCAAAACTTTATAACAATTAAAGATGAACCATATGAACTTAAATGAGTCAGCAATGCTTTTGGGGCTGTTTGAGTCAGTGTTCCCTTTTGATTTTCCATTGTGGTTTTATTTAAAATTTTAGCAAGAATGTTTGCATCCCTGATGCACCAATGTCATGGTTAGTTTATCTTAAAGTCAGTTGCCGCTCTGGTCCCAAACAGAATGTTGTTTCATGCTCTATGAGATGGATTTTAATTAGACTTTAGTGAATTTATTGTTCTTTGGAGACTCAAAATCTGTCCTAACACAAGTAGTCCTGCGGCTGACAAACATCTTCAAAAAGCTTCAACAGGTAGGTAAAGCTACATATTTCTGAGGGATGTGTTTAAAATCAGCTTATGCTTTTTAAGAAAACTGTACACTGAGAATATTGAAAATTAATGTATTTTACTAAATCGATTCACAAAGATAATCTATAATAGAGATTAAGCACAAACTGATGTTTGTTAATTACTTACAGCCAACGCACAAAACGTAAGGTAATATTATTACATCACAACAACAACGAAAGAAAAACAATACAGAAATGTTAAATATATTATAAGTGCTTTCTTAAAGGTACTGATTTTACAAAAGTACTTCTAAGCAGAGCACATATATCCAATTTACTGGGCTCTGCCTCTAACCAATACCTTACTCCTGAATATAGTTGATACTCTGATATTAACCAGTATCATAAATGCACAGTGCCATTTTCTTAATGTCCAAACCTAAAATCATTACAGTAACCAAAGTGACTATCAAAATATCTCAAGAGTTTCACGTCAAAGTGCTTCCCCGTTAGGATCTGACGAGAGACAACAGAAAACACTTTACCTGCCCCACAAGAAGACAGAGCGGTCACAGGGAGGGACGGTAGACGGCTCAGGAGAGGAAGCATCTTTCGCCGTATTAATTCATATGTTCCTTCTAGACATGGCAGCCATCACAGTCAGTTAAGGGAGATGCATTCCTGCCCCTCTCATGGGCATCCCTGTGACATTTTCATTCGTCACATGAAAGCAGTTGCTTTCCTCAGTGAAAGGGCGTTACCTTCACTTAGGAAAAGTGAAGCTACTGAAGAGGCAGTGGTTTAGTGGGAAGAGCAGGGGCCTTTAGAGCAGGGGACGTGTTCCGTTTGTCAAATGTGACTAGAAGACAAGATAAATTCAACCCATTTATCTAAAGCCTGGCATCAGAAAATTATGGGGATGATATTTAAAAAAATATACATGAACATGAACAAAAAGTGCATCCAAGAAAGATGCAGTTTTTTGGTAGCCGATATGAATCCACAAGATTTAAAATTGTACCAATTTACTGTACCACAGCTATTTATTTGACAATAAAGAGCCCAGAGTTAAAAAATTTGTATGAATCGACACATTGCTTAATTGTTCCTGAATGTGCATTTTTAATGAATAAAGTCATGAATAATTGATCAAATGCATAGTTAATTCAGTGGTTTATAAAACCAGAACTGTTCATTTTTCCCAGAGCAAACGTATTCTGCTCATGGTCCTGTGCTGCATTTCTCCATGGATTTATTTTGTCTGCCACTGATTGTTCATCACAGAGTGGGAACTACCTTTGATTTGTTTCATATCATTTTTTTTATCCTCTTCTTGCAGAAAAACATGAGCTTCCCATTTTATTGGAGGAAAATAAAAGATTAGATTGGTTGGACCAGACAGAGGTAAAAGATGAATGCCAGTGTATTAAACATCAAATTAATGAAACACACACATGCCATTATTTAATTCATTTTCAAATTATGTTTAATTCTGCATGTTCTTATACTAATGTATCCTAATTCACGTGAATTCATAAAACAGAAGAGGACGGATAAATTCCAAAAAACAGCAGCAACTATAATCATGGTCATTGTGCAACAAGCAGTTTATGTCTGAAATACATTATTTATTTTTGGTGCACAAAATGACACTGCAGAAGATTAAAATGTGCATTAATAGCATTGTCAAAAGAAGGAGTTAACATTTGCCACAAGCTATTCCTGTTGCATTAAACCACATTTAAAATTTAGCAAAAACAAAATTGCTAGAATAAAATGCAACGTAAAAGATTTTTAACATTTATTGTTTATTTTGATATAGTTCCAACAAAGAATGTGAAACTGGTATTCTGTACACATGCCTAAAAAAGGTAACAGTTAAAAACAATACTTTTTTTTTATTTTTATTTTTTTCAAAAATAAAACTGCCCATCATCTACACACAATCTCCACCCTAAAAAGATGATGACAGGACTTTAGGAAGGAAAGGGAGCCTTGTCAAAGTAGATAAAATATTAATGGAGCTGAAACCAAGATAATAGTGAATGAAGATGAATTAGACGCTGCAAAAATCTTTAGATTTTGCTGATTTTCACTTTCAAGCCAGATGACGACTGTAATCAAACAGCCAGAGGTACAACATGCCTATTTGGACATTTGGTTAGTTTGAGAGATCTAGTCCGAGTCTGAAGCTAAATGGACCTGAGAAGCCACAACAAAACAAAAAACTAAAGCAATCTCAAATGCATAAACATCCACAGAAGATTGACGTTTGGTAACAGGCAAAAATCAAACTGAACCCACAAACAATAAAGCATGTAAATTGATCCGGCGAAGAACGAACTCAGGGGAACCGTCAGGCAGGGAAACAGCTGCAAACAGCAATTTCAAACAAATGAAATAAATGAAATGGAATGAATGCAAGCCCGGCAGCGGACAGACGTAGGTAGAGATTGAGATGCAGATAGTCCCCGGAACGCTGACTGAGTGAGTCTCTTTGTTATTCTGACATCATCACCAAGGCTGTAATTGTGCACGAGACCCCTAACTCACATAAAACATTCATTTTAATCCCCTTCAGGTGCTTCACGAACGTCTCCATCTGTTGCTTTGTCTTCCGGAAGCCATGTCGTGAACTCTGGAGAATGCAAATCAGGCTTTGTTCGGTACACTGTGCTTTGTCATCAGGTGTAAAAAAAAAAATATGAGAAGACAGCTTTGTAATGCAAATGTTGTTAAGGATAGATAAAAGAACTAGCACATGTCTTGTTGGTATCCATATATCAACTCAGACAGAAACAGTGGGACAGCGGTAGGTGCAAGCACCCGCGGTCAGATCACATTACCCATGAAGTATCTACAAAAACCAAGCAGTTGGGATTCTTTGCATATGCTGTGGCTTCTGCTGGTTACATCCCAAAAGGTCAGGCTGTTATTACAGATGATGCTAAGCTATGGGAGGGAAAGGAATTCATAAAGATTAATGACACAATTTCAGGTGTGCTGGAGATAAATTACCGCTATGTGTGGAATAAATCCCAATCATCAACATAAAGAATTTCAGAAAGTGTGCAATCTTCTTAGAAAATATCTGGGCAATGACATAAATGTGCACTCAGCTGGAGAACAGCAGACGTCTTACAAGAGGAAAAAAGAAAAAAAAAACAACTAGCAGAACTCCCTTCTCAAGCTACATGGGTACTTTCTAGAAGTGAGGACAAAGAGGGGAAAAAAGAGAGAGACTCTAATTCAGATAATGACACTGATGCAAGGGAACATAAATCGGAGGTGAGGACGGCGAGGGCATGAGGGAATGAGACAGCGGAGGGCTCTGGAGCCTCTGAGGAGTGGTGGTGTCAGGGGAGATAGAAGGAGGTGGCTAGCGATTCGCTGCCAGAGGGGGGAAGCAGGGAAGAGGGGGAAAAACAGAGGAGAAAAGAGAAAAATAAAGACTGTTTGTTGGAATAAACCATTTCCGGTGGCAGCAAATGTTCAAATTGATTCAAATTAAAAAGGTCAAAACAATATCACAACAAAAGCGAAAAAAATATACAACTTACATATATCCTTTTGTTTGGCATCATAACTGATACATCAGGTATTTATGGTTATTTTTTTTTATCATAGCGCATACTTTAGGTATTTGTGATCATGTCTGATTACTCATCTTTTTACCATAACGATTTAACCAGGAGACATTCATGATTACCTCAATCATTTTTATGTGATTTCTCTGGGTGGGGGGGGAACTGGGTCACAATTTATGCATTAGATAATTGATTATGTGTAATTTCTTTCATCGTTGATGAAACATTTGTGATGCAAGAAAAGTTTCATCAGCCATTTGCGTATAATGGCTTCCCAATTAGTAGATCATTAATTGTGTGTCTGAAAGTAACATATGGCAGAAATTCATATTAATAACCCATAAATTAAGCTTCTGTAAAGTGTCACGAACAACGATTTTTGTTTAAACATTTAAGGATGTTTTCCGTTATCTTTCTTTTTTAGTGTAGTTCTAAAAAACAATCCATATTTTACTTTTTTTTCTTGCAACTTTTGTCTTCAACCTCCATGAATTTAGTCTTCTTTAACTTGGATCTACCACCAAAGGTCAGAGGACCAGTGAAACACAGAATGTGATTTTGAGAATAGTACTAAGGTAGAGGTCTAAAAACGAACTCATATTTTATTCAACGTTTTGCTTTTTTTTTTATTTTAATTTTAGGTTGTTATATGCTTAGGAATGCCCTCAGAGGGAATTTCTATGCAAAGGACTGAGTGTGTAGGGGGAGAGACGGTAGGAGCAGCTGCAGCTCAGATGTGATGCTGAGGAGAGTAAAGTGGAAGAGGGATGAAGACTGGAAGATAGAGGGAGGGGTGTGCGCACACAGGGCTCAGTGGGGAGATGGATACGGCTGTGCAGAGAGGTGGTGGGAGTTGCACAAACAGTAAAACAACCAGCCGCGGCTCGTGCATCGGGGCGTAGGATGCAGCTGTGGTCTGCCGAAGAAACGCGGGGATTTATTCAGAACTAACTGAGAGGAGAGGACGACTTGACACGTGGGACACAAAGAGGGGCGGGAGACTACGGCGGGAACAAAGGATAAGGCTGCAGAGGGGATAGAGTGAAAGAAGAAAAGCCACAAGATAGGTGGGCAAACGTCAAAGCAGGTAAGGGCAACTTTTAAATGAGGAATAAAGCTGTGCTGACATGCTGTAAGGGATAACATCTAAAGATGCCAAATAATTTGGGGGTTTATGAACAGCAAATTATGGGAAAAATAAGCAATAAAAATTTAATGTTTAGGGAAAGACTCAAATAAAGCTATAATGAATGAGGACATTTGCCATAATTCCTACTAATTTCCACCCTTTAACTTTCAATTTGGCCAAGAGCAGGGACAATCATTTGTGCTCATGTGTCCATGGTCAATTAGTGAATGTGCCACAATGCAACTCATCTGCAAGATGTTTTTGCTTTGGTAGCCGAAACATGGATTTGCATAATTTTGAACAACAGCAAGACATCAGAGCGCTGCTTCCTATTAGTGCCAGTAAGATTAATCTGCAGGGGGTTGGAGAGGAAGGGGGGCGTTGCAACCGGTGACAACAAGGACTCCACAGTGAGTTAGTGCTGTGATTAGTTGTCGGTAATGCAGTGTGAATAAACCATGAGGCCGTGACAACACAAATCGACAAACCAAGGCGCACTCTTTCACGTGGAAACTTCAGCTAAAACACGTAAATGTACAGGTGGACACATATCTGCTCAGTGGTCTTTGCGTCATTAAGTGTGCAAAATGGAGCAGCTGCAGACGCAACGGTGTTGACCAGGATCAATACCACATTCCTGTGCATTTGTTGGTGGAGACAAAGCACTTCAAGGCACTGGAATGACTCTTGAGCTGCAGATTTCCCCTGAGGTGCGTAACCACGTTCCTGTCAGATGCTGCCGTCCAATGGTGAAGCTGTGCCATCCTGTGCTGTGGTGCGAAGGAGAATGGCTTGTGAAGTCTTTGCACGACTTGAACTTTTTCATATTTGTCACGGTATACCGCAAGCTTGAATGTTCAAAAGAAATTTTTGAAAAGAAAGGCTTGTATTTACAGTAGCTCCCTGCACTGGAATACCCCTAAAAGGATAAGCAACCAATAATGTAATGTTTGGACTGTAAAAGGAAATCCCCAGTTTTGGATTCGTCACACAATCGTACATCTGCAAATCCTAGAGAGATCGGTGGATAAGGTGGAGGAATTTGTCAACAGAATGACTTCACTGTAAAACCTTTGTAGGTGGTTTAAGGTGAAAATAAAAGTGCCTTTAAGATTCTAACAAAAGTCAACTAGAAAACTAAAAAGTTAAAGAAATTAATATAAAACCATTTACTGCTGTAAGTTTATCTTTGACAAACTGACACACCGAAGTTGAAAATCTAAAACTTGCCAGATTTATCTAAAGAATAGAAGTTAGTAGACATAAAAGAATGGTACTGTAATGTTTTACTTTTAAGTAATTCACTCAACAAATCAAACAAATAAGGAAGTGAAGCATTAACTACTAAGAGGTAATGCATGAAGTTGGTGAGTCGCCATGTGGAAAACACAACCAACATGTAGAGGAAGGTACTATGAGCAGATGAAACCAGAATGTAACATTTTGGCGTACATAGTTCGGTGTAAAACTAACTGCACATCATTCCCATCATGAGATATGGTGATGACTTCATCATGCTGTGGGAATGTTTCAGAAGGGAAAAAAATCCTTCAGCTGAAATTGCAGCAAAAGCCATTCTACAGATATTTGATGCGAAGGGGCTGAAACAAAACACACAGCTCACTTTTCAGATTTAAAGTTGTTTTTTTTCTTCCACTTCCCACTTGATCTATCACCTAAAATCCTACTTGGAGATTCTGATTGTAACATGACAAAACATGAAAATGTTCAAGGAGCACAAAACTTTTATAGAAAGAGAATTATGTGTATTTTCTCACATTATCCGAACAGTGCTGTCGACCTCCGTCTGTTGATCCGCAATGACTGTCCAGCTGAATGAGCTTCTCCTCATCTGCCTTACCGTCACACAGGGGTGAGCGAACTGGTGTTGAAACGGAATCACTTTCATTGTCCATTTCTCATTGACTGGCCTTTTCTCTTCCCCCTCAGTGGTTGCATGTTCCCTAACAACCACTGGGGTGAATGGAATGGCTCTCAGCTTCAGCCCACCATTCAGAGACTCATGAAGGGATACAACCGCTACCTAAGGCCTAATTTCAACGGTAATCAAAAGACTGAGAATACTTTTTTTTTTTTTTTCATTTTTTGTGTTTGCTGATTGGATTTTGACCACATTTCTTGGCTTTATTTACAACAGAAGGTCCTGTGGAGATTGGAATGAGTCTGGATATCGCCAGCATTGATGCCATCTCTGAAATAAATATGGTACACCAAACTCCGTTTTGTTCTTCTTTAGCAACTGGGCTTAATAAATAAATTCTTCTTGATGCCATCCTGTCAGGACTACACAGCCACCATCTTTCTCCGTCAGCGGTGGCGCGACTCCAGGCTGGTGTTTCCCGGGAACGAGAGCGTGAGCGTGGATGGGCGGCTGGTGTCGTTGCTCTGGATCCCGGACACCTTCATCCCGGACTCAAAGCGCTCCTTCCTTCACGACGTGACGGTGGAGAACCGCCTCATCCGCATCTTCAGCAACGGCACTGTTCTTTACGCACTCCGGTACGTTGCACCTTTCCTGCAATCAGCCGTGCTCTGGCCTCAGGTCCTACTCAAAACAGGAAGGAATCACTGATGCATCACCATCCAGTCATGAACCTTAAGGGAGTGACACTTCATTTCTGGATGCCTAATGTCCCTGAAATTGCTGTGATTTGTCATGTCCTTGACATCTATGAAAATGTGCCTTGACATTTAATCTGTTTCGTCACCCGGCTTTGTTTTGACTCCAAAGCTTAATAGAAGAAGAAGAAGAAGAAGAAAAAAAGAGCAGGTTTGCATTATGTTTAGATTCATCCTTCTTCTGGCTGAATTAAGACAGACAGTGATTCATGAATGTCAACATGGACAGTGGCAACTCGCTTTGAACATGAGTCAGGAAGCTGCCCTCGAATGTGCAGAATACTTCGACTGAATGTTTACTGTGTTGCTAAGGGATTTTTAGGAAGATAGATTATCAAGACTTAGAGTTAAACATGAATTAGGCATCAGATAGCAAACTTTCATGCCGAGACATCAGCTATACATTTACGAGTCTTACAGGATAAGAGTCCTTTGCTTTGGATTTTAATTATGGGTATAAGAGTCAAGGGTGTTGAATATATGTACATGCCACACTTTTCAGACAAACATATTCTATGTGTATCTTTATTCATAATTTTTGTGACTGGGTGATGAATAGGGGTAAATAAATGGAAGAAAACCTGCTGGAGGAAGCAGCAGACTTGAAATTGTGGTGAAGCTTCATATCCCAGCTGAATAACAGCCCTAATAAGAAAGTCAGATCAAAAGCGGGATGATTTCAATGCAAACCAAATTGTTTTGTGGGGCGGGGGGGGATCTGTATCTTTTTATATAAATGAGAATCTTTGATAGGACTTCATAGTTGATATTCATAGAACTTTCACATTCATTTCTGCTAACATTGAGCTGTTTTCTCAAAAGGAAAGGGCAGAATTTCAATGTCTAGATGTGCAAAGCTGGTAGAGACATATGTCTAAACACTTGCAGCTGTAATTGGAGAAAGGTTGCCTTAAAAAGTATTGATTCGCGGAGGGTGAGTGGCAATGCACAACACACTTTTCTTACTTATAAATGGAAAGTTATTGCTTTGTTACAAATAGTGATGCAATATGTGATATTACTGTGGAACTTCAAGTCCCATTCATCTCTTTAAAAAAAAAAAAATTTTTTTAAAAGACAGCGAAGACACAGTTAAGCACATTGAATCTCCCATGTTTATTCCAGAAGTAAACACTATTTACGGAAAACTGTGACCATCTGCATGTTTGCATTCAGTCAACATATCCAAAGTGGCATCGCAAAGATCGTGGCCTTTCATTTAGCAACGGTCATCAACTTTATAGCGTCGCCCGAGTGTCAGGGTGCAGTAAACTCAAAAATAACTCCACACAACATAAACTCCTCCCTTCTCATCCCTGATGTCATCACCTGATTTTACTCACCTGTCGATAATGATTGCACATCCTAATATGACGATATAAAACCAGTGATTAAGACAAAACAAACCATGAAAAATCCAAATAACGATATAAGTGTGGCAGTACTTCCTTTAAGCACGGACATTACACGCCGTGGGGAAGAAAGTTCACCCTCCACAGTTAAAGTGAGAGAGTTAAACATCAATAAAACATCAAACGGTGAAAATATTTGCTGACTTATCACATCGGGGCCTTTGTTTGTTTTGTTTTTTTTAACTGTCAGTCAGAAGAAAAATAGTTCTTAGCTTTCGCTGATCTGTTGCCGTCTTGTGCTCAACAAAAGAAGGAAAGACTTTTATTGGGAAGAGGGGGGAAAAAATCTCTTTTTTCATATATATATATATATATATATATATATACTTTTGCTTTGAAAACTCGACAGCATCACGGCTACAATTGCCTGCAACATGGACCTGACCAAATACCCCATGGACAAACAGGTGTGCACCCTGCAGCTGGAGAGCTGTGAGTACTTTCTTTCCGCCCACCCTCCGTCAAGTGTGTGTTCGTCTTCTTTCCATTACCTCTGCAGCTTTACATCTCCATCATCAGCGTAGAGACTTTAAGCTCTTTGTTGCTGTGCAGATTTGATGCTATAACCATGTACTAATAGCACGTGTGCTGCATTGTCAGGGGGCTACAACATACAGGACGTGGTGTTCTACTGGACAAGAGGGAACGATTCTGTGAAGGGTTTGGACACCTTGCGGCTGGCTCAGTACAGCGTGGAGAGCTACTACACCTCGGTGACGGAGGCTGTGTACGAAACAGGTGCAGAGTGGAGTAATGTGCAGCCAAGATGTTGTCCAACGTGAACGCAATCCATCGCTTTTATGCGTTTAGAGAGCTGTGCTGTTTTATGTCTCTAAACAGGTCATTACCCCAAGCTGGTGCTGCATTTTTCCCTGCGCAGAAATGTCTTGTTCTTTATCTTGGAGACGTATGTCCCCTCCATTCTGCTTGTGGTTCTCTCCTGGGTCTCTTTCTGGATCAGCCAATCATCTGTGCCAGCCCGAACGTGCATCGGTCAGTATTTTTTTGTTCTTAAGGATTCTGGTACACCATGTACACCATGTACCAGTCAAGCCTCGGAAGACACCGGCTTGTTGTTTTGTTTTTTTATTTAATTATGGTCAAATTAAAATGGAAACTTCTGCTACATTGCATGACAGGAGAGGTGCACAACTGGAAACATATTGTTAGTGCAACGCAAAAGTATCTTTTGATTTCTTTCTTTTCTTCTTTAACTATGATAAGCTTGAGCAGGTATTTACCCACTAAATCAAATCTGAATATTGTCAGGTTTGCAGTAATTGTGTCTTTTTTTAAGTCTTCTTCTGTTCTGGCTTGATTACAGTCAACTGGTTCTGCTGGACAAAATTACCATCAGAGTCTTTTAAACAACTCAAACTGAAGCAGCACATATGCTTCAGTTTGCACTATGACTATGACCATGTTATACAATAACATGGTCATAGTTATTAAAAAATTTACATTGTTTCAGATGACTATTATTATTGTCCCTGTTTTCTTTGCCAAACACCATCCGTGCCGCAATGCAAAATGTTTTCGGAGGCATTTCAAGTGTCAGTCTGCTGGATTGTTGGCGAACAAGGACAGGAACATGCATGTTGAATGAAACTGCACAACAGCCCGATGTTAAATTTGAATGTTTACGCCACTCCTGGTGGATTAAGAGAGAACCCGTATAGTTTCATCTGATGAGGTTCATCCACACCACCTGCAGCTTTACCCGTTGTAGTTTTGCACGCAATAAACTTAAGTTTCATGTGAAAGTACAGATTTGTACACTTATAGCAGACATAGGGTTGTATGCCTATTATATGAACAAATTACGTTGTTACTCACTGGTCTGAGGATTTCATCACTTGCTTACCTGACGGTACTATGAGATCTATCTACGACAGGTCAGAAAAGTATTACAGAATCCAACATACGGTTGAGATAATTTAATGCTTTCCCCACATTTTCTTAAGTTTCCACAAACAGTAGGAATCATGCTGATTGGTAAACTGCTTTACCTTTATTCTTGCTTTTACAAGTGATTGTTCAAATCTCTGTAATCTGGACGCTACCAGTGAAAAGCAGGTTGCTGCTTCATTGCGATGCGTCACTGTGGGAAATAATGTTTTTGCTCTTTTTTGAAATGTTGGGACTTTTGTTTACTTCCAGAACATTTGGGTAGGTCTTATCTGTCAACTAAAAACTAAAATCTAAAAGGCTGTTTAAATATTCTGAAAAAAAAAAAGAAATTTTGCTTATAACCAACCCAATACTTTAGAAATCACTCATCAGCTGCTATAAATTTCCAGTAACCTCACTGGCTGTAGTGTTGCATTTGCCGTTGAATCTAAGAGCAGTGGAAAAGCAGAAGTGTAAGCTGCACCAAGGCACCATAACCAGCCATGTGTGGTTTGTTAAAATACTCTTCAAAAGTGCAGAGAAACAACAGAATTGCCATAAATATTGTGTGTTGAGTCCAAACAAGCCAGTTGTGATTGTATTAAACGCAGCACCGGTGGCTGAGGGGATCCTGTTAGCTGAATCAGAGGTACCGGACGTGGAACTGCTCATTAAATGTATGTAGGCAGACCTCGCTGGATGCAGCAGCAAAGCAGAAGTGGATCGAATATTTGCCAGTTTCACTTCTAAAGAGCTGAGGGTGTTCACTGAGGCATTTTTATGTCAGAACGTGGCTACAGGCTTTGTTAATTTATCTCTTTTTACTTGTGATGTTCAAAGCAAAAGTCCAAAACTTCTGCAGTTTATGGACTTTTAAAGATTAGGTTCCAACCCACCATAATGTGTACTTCTAGCTTTATTTAAAAAATAATAAAAAAAGAAACGTTTTGCTCACGCTGCTTGCCTGATGGTGTTGGTAGACTTTTGGCTCCCATTGCAGGCATGTAATTTAAAACACGTCTGATTAGTAAAATGTTTGATTGGCTGAAATGAACAATTTTGTCAATTTTAACATTTTTAGTTTCAAATGTCACTTCTTTAATATTTAGTTTTATGTCATAGCTGAACATAAATTATGAATCAATCTTCAGTTGTGATGGATAGTCTTACAAACCAAACCACATTGCATAAGACTCAACACAGTTCTCTTGCCCAGGTTAAATTCCATCACATTCACTTCATTAGAAGTATAAAAAACAAAAAAAAACAAACATTGATTCAGATATATATGTTTTTCATGCGTTGTATTGTAGTTCAGGCACTTTATATTACTTTTTTTTCAAAGGATGAGAAAAAGATTTGGATGGAGCTTAACACGTTTGAGGGAAAAAAACTCAGTTTTGATAAAAAGCAAAACAATAACTACATACGAGCAAGTTTTTAGGTTCAGATTGAGAGAGAACACCTTTGCTCTTAAAAAGGGGATTTTCTGATTATTTAAAGTGCAGTGCTAGTTAAAGGTTATAGGCTGCATAATTCTTACTAGCAGTAGATGACCCTCTTAGCATCTTCACTGAGCAGAAATCCAGATTTATTGGTCCTGGCAGCTGAAAACTAATAACTGCTCAGAGATGTCTGCTTATTTTAATAACTTCAATCTTACAAATACATCGATCCACTTTTAAACTCGTCACATTTGCAGTGAGGGGTTATTTACATGGAAGCCGGTGATTATTTTTATGGTTGTCCATCAGTGATCTCTTTGTAAAACATACTGAAATTGGATTATTAAAAAAGAAAGGTTGTGGGATTAATCTGTTAAAAAGTGTTCCTTAAACTACAGTAAAAAAATTTTTAACATCTTGTAAAGCAAAGCAAAGGTTTTACATGTTCTGCTCCCAGTCCTTGAGATTTAGTGTCAATAATCCACTAGTCTGGATTTGATCTAAATACAGATGCAGAGACAGATATGTGCTGCAGGAAATCCTTAAAATAATTACAAAAATAAAAGAAATTGACAAGTCTTGAGCCAAATGAGTTATTATAACTTGGACAAACATCACGGTTAAAGAGAGCATTGGAACCGCATTAAGCACCTGGGAACAGAAAACTTTCTTCTTAAAGTAAACTGACTGTAAATCGATTGAAATATTGTTCTGCTCAAAATCACACTTTGATTTGCCCCTGCAGGAGTGACCACCGTCCTGACCATGACCACTCTCATGATGGGGGCCCGCACATCCCTGCCAAATGCTAACTGCTTCATAAAGGCCATAGATGTTTACTTGGGCATCTGCTTCACCTTCATCTTCGGTGCCCTGTTGGAATATGCCTGTGCTCATTTTTACACAATGCAGCATCAAACCATCGAGGATCTACACAGAGTAAGAAACGTGAACCAGGCCATAAAATGCAGTCATAGATATTGACTATGACTGCATTAAAGCATCCGTCTGTGTTTGCGTGTGTGTGTGTGTGTGTGTGTGTGTGTGTGTGTGTGTGTGTGTGTGTCCTTCAAGGAGCTTTTGAGGGAGTTTGCCGAGTCCAATGGAAACGGCCTGGTGCCAATCGTCAACTCCAGCCAACCGAACCGGTCCGCAGAGGTGGGCACCACTGCAGAGGAGCCGGCTGAGGAGCCAGCGAAGAGCGACACCAAGAACCCCGCGGCTTCCACGGAAAAAGCGCAGAGTCAGGGCTGCGGCTTGTCGTCTGTGAAAGACGCCTCACGCAGAGCAGCCGCTGTCTTCATTGTGGAAAATCCACACAACATCGATCGCCACGCCCGTACCGCTTTCCCCACAGCGTTCCTCTTTGTCAATATCCTGTATTGGCTCTATTATCTCTTTCTCTGAGTGCTGATTAGCAGCAGGCTGCAGCATAGATCGCGCCACTGCCCTGAAGCCGTCCTACCTCCTCGTTAGCCAGCGGCTGGACCTGGACATGTCTGATGAAACTTTTTTTTTTTTTTTTTTTGTAGCACCCAGATAAAACCTGTTTTAGGGGCTGCAAATAATAAGAAGCGGTTAGTCAGGACTGTGCTTTCTGCTAAAAAAAAAAAAGTTGGTGTTAATTGCAAGTAAATGAACGGCTCTGCACATTTTAAGCATGAGGGCTCGATGATTAAAAACCATGAGTGTCACAGTGCTTTCAAAAGTATTCATACTGACTAAACCTTTCAAAGTCTTAGGCTACAACCACAAACTTCACTGTTTTGTTGGGATTTCGTGTGACATACCAGTCAAATGAGCTGCACAGCTGAGGGAAATAAAAACCCTGATTGATGGTGAATATTTTACCAAATGCTTTGCATCTGTGTGTATTCAGCCCCTCTTGATCGATACTTTGTGGAACCACTTTTGAGCACAATTATTACTGCAAGTATTTATCTCTCTATTGGATTTGCACATCGAGGGACTGACTTTTTTTTTGCCCAGCTTTTATTGGCAAACCAGCATAAGTGTTAAAAGAGTGACGTGGAACATAATTTTTCAGGTCTGTCACGAGACTCAGAGTTGGATTTATAAAGGCCGAACCACTTCATTATAATTTTGGCTGTCTGTTTGGAATCCTGCTGTCCCGGTCGTTAGTGTTTCACAACCTCTAACAGCTTTTTTTTTTTCCTCCAGGGCTTCCCTCTTCTGGTTAGGATTCCTTCCACCTACTGAAGAAACGCACACTCACAGCAAGATGCTGCCACCACAGTTGTTTCACCACTGGGGAGACTTTTTCAGGGTGATGTGCAGCATTTGGCACTTTCCTGTCTTCACTGGGTCTCTTAGATTGGTTGTGGCAAGCTGCGTGTTAGAGTTCTTTTAGCGATGGCTTTCCTCTTGCTTGTCCTCTGTGATAGTCGAACTTGACGACACATGTAGGCTTGCTCAGCGAGTCACTGCCTCATACATGATCTGTCTTACACTCTGCCCAAATCCTTAGGGTATGCTTCATATATTCTGCAGTGTATTTCACCTGCAAAACATCTGCTGCACTCTGCATTTCATGTGCTACTGCCAGCTGCTGGTTGGTTCTTTCTTGTCCCCGCACCAACCCAGCACCCCCGTGAGACTCCGTGCTCACTTCCTGGCATACAGCAGACATGTCCAGATGATGTAGAGATGCATCACTCCATGACATACTAGGCAGCACGGCCATGGAGCGAGGAGACCAGACTCCACCTTACTCTCATCTTTGTGTGGCTCACAAAGTAGTTAAACATTTACGTGCAAGTTTTCCGACTAAGCTTGTGGTCGTTTGGTTCTTTCAACAATGTTGTCGCCCCATCAGTACATTCTTCCACCAAAGCGGTGGACCACTGTGGCTTCTCTAGAGTTACTTCTGGTTTCTCGGCTGCTTCTCTGGTTAATTCAGCCCAGTTTCCTGTCGGTTTAGGTGGACAGCCATGTTAGGACTGCAGTTGTGCCACACTTTTCCCATTTTCAGATGAAATATGAAACAGAGCTTTGTGAGATCTTCAAAGCTTGAAACAGTGCTTTGTAATCTGACCTAAAATCCTCCACTTCATCATACTTCCCCCCCCCACTAGTGGTCGTTAGCAAACCTGGTGATTTCTCTTTGAACGCAGATTTTTGCATTGGGCTTCGTTATTAGGCATCAGATGCAACTACGTACTCCAATTTTCAGATTTGAATTTGTAAAAAAATAAAAAAATTTAAACGTGGGAAACCACCTACATTTTTCCACTTCACAAAAATGCATTGCTTTGTGTTGGTCTATCGCATCCAATCCGAAATCAATACATTGGCGTTTGTAAATGCAATGTGACAAAATGTGGAAAGGACCGAGTGGTATGAATACTTTTGAAAAAGGGACTGCTGAATCACCAACTCCATCTGCTGCGCAACATTGAAATGCGATTATTAAATCATATAGATGTGCTTTTTTTCCCCTGCTTTGGCTGTATCAGGCTACATAACTGGCCATGTGCAATTAAACTGAAAACGACAGTAACTATGACTTGTTGGTGGAGTTTAATGAAGCCCTTTCATGTCATGGTGTTTTACGACAGTTAAAAAAAAAAATCAACTGCTTGTACAGTGAAAAGCAAATTTATTAGTCCCTCATCCAGGTTTACATAAAGTGCAAAAGTTGACAGAAAGTATTTAAATGACAACAAAAAGGATAGATCACAGAGTAGCACCGCTATGTTAGTCATTCAGTTACCTACAAAAAAGATTCAAGTAAATGTAGGACGCTGCTGGAGCCAAATCAGTGTGGCCAGGGACTTTAGTAGAATAATAAAAAAGTCTAATGACCAACTCTTAGTGTCTAAAACCTTTGCACAATGCTGTTTGTTGCACGATGATGAAAGTCTGACGCAGAATGAAACAGAAACAGTAGTTGTAGTTCGCTATGTACATGAAGAAAACAAATAAAAACATGTCACTGCGTGAAAGGCACCTCATAGTAAAACTCTTTCCAAAATATCACATTAGTCAGGTTAGGCTTGCACACCATTTCACTTTTATCATTTGTGACGCTGCAACCATCTGTGCCTTCCAGCTCCACATTTTATGCACTTCCCTCTGCTTTCAGTACACGTCTCGTGTGCCTTTGTCGCATAGATTCTCCCTTTCTTTATTTTCCTTGACCCATTCAGTGCCATCAAGACAATGAAAATACCTGGATGCAGTGAGTGAAGAGTCCAAATAGTGTATACCAAGCAGACCGTTTCAGGGCTCCAAAGAGCAAATATCCAGTGGGAATGTACCTCCACCTGCTGGCTGATTTATGTATTGCTTTCAACACAAGTCCTAAATGTCGGAATGGAAAACCTCTTGGCTTTCTTGATCAGTTTGGCAGATGAACCTGATAAAGAAAGAAGGTGGGAAAAAGTCACACCCTGTGATGTCCGTTTACTTCAGTCTTTTCCATCAAAGTTTCTCCTAGATTATTTTCTTTAACTCCCATTCCTGCAGGGAAAGAACATAAAGAGGAACAAGTTAATTTTATTTACCTTACTGGGTGTCATGAGATACTTAACATCACAAATTACAAAAATCGAAACAGATTACAAAATCTGACAGATTATCAAATTATAAATATGGAAATGTGTGATGCTATTGATTCAGCCCTAATTTTAATAGTGTGTGTGTGTGTGTGTGTGTATTAGGATGAAGGTATACATTACATAATATTTTACAATGTACTGAATCAAGACTGGTTTGATTTTTTCCACATATGTAATTATCTATTGCATTCAATATTCTATACACAGTCTGAAGTGATCTCAATTGGTCAAATATATATTACCTGAATTATCCTGAGAGTAGGTCAACCTGCTATCAGGTAGAGTTGCTCTAAAGGTTCAATCAGATAAGTGAATTGTTGTACATTTTCATCTCAGAATCGCAATGCTCATGAGAGATGTTTTTTTCTACATGAGCCTGTTCCAGTCACTGATAAGTATCAGATCCGAGGCGACGGGGAGCTGAAGCTCTACAGTACTGACAAGAGCTTGTCCCCTTTTACATATTTATTCTGTTCTTGAGTTCTTGTCACTTCAAATCAAACTATTTGTTATTATCAGTGAAAGATAGATTAAAGACGATTTTAGTTAGAAAGGGTAGTCCAACTTGGCCCTAATTGAAAAAGTAATCACCCCCTAATCCAAATAACTGGCTGTGCTGATTTTAGTGGAAACAGCAATCATCTAGTGTTCGCAATAATTCAAATGGAGTGACTATTAAGATTTTTTTCCAGACTTTTCTTAACAGAAGTAAGCCACACCGGAAAGTTTTTGACCATGACCAGCCTGTTTAATGTTAATCTACAACAACCGAATCAGATTTAAGTCTAGCCTCTGACCAGGCCACTGAAAAATGGATTTTGTTTGTTTTCTAGCAAAGAAAGACGTAAATTGACAGACTTTACTGTCACTTTACTGCTCCTGTAAGCATGAGCTGCTCCTGTAAGCATGAGCGTAACATATTTTTAATCAACATCCTCACCTTTGCTTTCTGCATGACGGTTCCAGCAGAGGACGCACAAATCGACGGCGGCCTCTTTCGCATCTCTGCGGCGCAGTTCACTGGTAAAGAATCACTGTAGGAATTCTGGATTTTTTTGCCGAACTCCTGAGGAAAGTTGAGAAGTAAATAAATAAATTTTAAAAAGACTGCAAGGTGAAAGAGCTTTGTCTTTCCACACAGATTGACAGATATACCTTGGCAGGTGGCCTGGCCTCCACAGGTGCGCCCAGCGCTCCGCCTGCCAGACTCTTCTTCAGGTTTTCTTTGACCTGTGTCAGTTTGAGTTCCAGGTCCACCCTCTCTGCCTCTTTGGCCTTGCAAGCCTCCTCCAGCTGGGACACGCGCTTCTCCAGCAAGGCTTTTCTCCTCTCTGCTCCACAAAAAAACCCACATACTTTTACATTTAAGTTATCTTTCCAATTGTAACTGTCTCACTGAAGAAACTATTTTCATATCTTTTAAGATACTGAATTAGTACCAAGATGAGATGGTACTTGTTGTTATTGTATTTCCTGCATTTGGAGAGTAATGCACTGTTCCAGTGAGCAAGTCTGAATGCTCCCTCTGTCAGCGATAGCAGCATACCGCAGGAATCACAGGAAATTGATTAATTAGACATGGGAGACATTTTCATAACCATGTTGTTTTTAATACGAGTAATGGTTGCATTCGTCTCACTGGGGGGCATTTTCCTTTCACATGACCCTTATATAGTAGTGGTCAGAAACCAGGATCAAAAACACAGAAGAGCTGGAAAGAACCCTTCACAATTATTGAAAGACGCCTTGCATAAATTTATTTTTTATTGCAGTAGTATAATCTCAAACTGATGATTTCTAAAAATATATATAATAATTTCATCCAATTCCCATTCCATTTATTTATTGAAAAAAATTCAATGCGTTTCACCAAAGCTCCTGATTCCACAATTACTGGTACCCTTAAAAAGTACTTCTGAAATAAATGTAGCTGAATTACTTCATAATGTGTGGTTTCATTGAATTGATCAAACTGTCAGGATTTTTTATTTTTTTTATTTTCCACAAGTCAGATGTGTCTTCTTGAGTCTGAATATGCCGACAAGTGAGCAACTACTCGTCCAAACTTGCTGTAATATCAATCAAAACAAGAATTTAAAAAAATGAAGTCAGCTGGAATTCACAGCGAGCCCAATGAGAACGGAGGTTAAAAAAAAACACAAAAAAACCCCTCAAAACTGTCAGAGGACTGCAGTAAAAAGCGGCATGTCCGGTCATCGAATCTCTAGAACCACCATATCTAAATGACCACTGGTTGCTTGTGGCGAACCAGAAGTGCTTTCTGTGCTTCAATTACAAAGATGAGGAGTTTACAAAATCCCACATGGACTTTAAAACGTAGACCTGGAGTTCAGCATAAGGTCACATCGATACAGAATGGTCCACAAGAATCTAAGTCAAGGTTATTTCATAGCCATCTCTGTGGTCAAACTGAAATCCTGGAGAACACCAGAAGGTGAGCTGAATATGAGAGCACTAGCTAGACCCAGGACTGTGGATGACAAAGAGAAATTGTGTCAAAGATCACGCTCTGTAGGCTGTGAAACATTACAAGAGAAAATGAAGAGCTGTCTCGTTCACAAAAGAGGGTCGTATCAAGAATAAATAGCAATATGTTGAAAGATGAACACCAAACAAGCACTGTTGACCGGTTTTTTTGCACTGCATAAATGCAATCAAATTGAGTTTTATCAAAAGACTCAATTTCAAATGTCCTGCAACAGTTGATTTAGTTACATAGCTTTTTACATATCTTAATCAAGGGTGCCAATAAAGGACACTGTATATTCATATCTAATAGTATTCTAACAAATCTTAGCTAATGAGTACTGGTGATCATTTAGAGACCACAGATGAAATTGAAAATGATTTATGTATCATTCTGTTTTCTTTCTGTTTATTTATCTCCTCACCTGAAGCCACCTTAAGCTCTTCCTTCAGTTCTCTCTTCTGCTGTCGGAGCGTCACCAGCGCATGCCGTATTCCGTCCCGCTCCGTTTCCAGCTCTTCTTTTTCTTTGAGGTAACGCTTGGCATCTTCCTCCGCTCGTGTTTTCCCATACCGTCCATATGGGTTGGTGTCTGGGCGGGGCCAAAAGGTGAGGGGGGTCAGACGTCAAGGGGTTGTGGGAAAAAGGAGAAAAAGCCCAGACAATAACGCATCTCCCTGTCTGATTAATACTGCGCCGGTTTTTTTTTTTGTGGTGATACGGACGAGGGTTGCACAGTTAAGTAAATATAATGCGCTGGTTTTGAATGGACTGAATTTCTAAGTTTTATCTTTCTTTGTGAACAAGACTAAATTTAGGGAGAGATTAAATGACGCGTGAAGAAGAAATAACACACCGACTCATACAGAGCGGGAGGTCAGGAGGTGAGACAGCACGTCTAATGCGAGTGCCCAATAAATCTCTGGTCACATCCTAAAGTTCTCAGTCATTAAAAGTGCAGAGCTCTTTTTATGTGTTGGAGAAGCAGCGATGCGAACCCTCTGCAAACCAGAAACACTAATATGCTCCACTTGTAAAGCTAATGACACAACAAGGCGTTTGGGAGAGGGCGAGAGAAAAGGGAGATCACCGGTGGAAAACAAGAAAGGGATCAACAAAGAAAGAAGAAATATTGAGGCAGATGGGGGCTTTAAATTACAGGGCTGTCAGCAAACTGGCTCAGCACTAGAAGGAGCGCACAGAGAGTGGTGAGCTCTCTAATGCACAAGAGAAACGGAATCTCTGACTCCACTGTGAAATGTAACTACAGTATGCTAACAGGAAACATCTGCATTATTTCTTTTTAATTCGTTTTCTGCTCTCTGGAGTGACACATGGACACCGTGGGTGGGTTTAAAGCTGAAAAAATACTGTGTCAAAATATTGTGGAATTGTGTATTCTGCAAAAAGTGCTGACACTGATGTCTGACTTTTATCTCAAAAGTCAAGATGAAAAAACAAGCCTGTGGTTTTATGGTGTGTGTTTTCGAGGGTATTCAGAGTTCTCAATTTATCCACAATTCGGGTCGAGATGAAAAAGATTTTATCTAACAACCTTGTTATTTATTTAACAATGCCGTAAACGGTTGAATAATTCCCAATTAAAACCAAAAACACCTGAAAAAACTAGAAATAATATATACAGAAGCCTTGGCTGAGTGATTTGATTAATTGCTGAGAACAATTGTGATTTATTATCTTTCGATATAAAGGACTCAAGATAGTTTTATCAACAATTGTGTTGTCAAAATTTCATAACGGCTTTATTTGAAGATGACATCTTATAAACTTTGTTGTTATGATAGCAATTTTACTGCTTTAGTTTGGAGACATTACATTTTTAGTTATTTGTTGCAATGATTTTATCAATCAGAATTAGCTTTACTTGCAAAGTTTGTGCACACAAATATAACATGTATGGTCCGGTTGTAATTGGTATGACCCAATACTCTAATCTTAAATGCTGAGTCTTAATTAGCTGTCAGCAGAAAATCATGACAATTAACAGAAATAAGAGGCTTGAAATTAATGACTGTGTTCATTTTAATTCAGAAATCAGTAATACTGGAGTCCAGTTCAAGATGAAAAAAATTACGGTAATCACTATTAAAAAAAATGCTTCAAAGTCATTGAGGTATGGCAGAGCATTAGGGCCAATGTAGGTAATGCTAAAAGAGAAATAACCACCATAAACTCAAGAAGTTTAAGATTGTGCTCATATATTTACAGTAATCTTTTGAGGTTTTATTTTTAATGTATTACTGTGCATTATCAGAGAATGTCTTAGTTTTTTTTTTTTTTGTCAGAAACGTACTCTTCTGTGGCCAGTTCTTTAATTGCATCTAAAACGTCTCTAATATCTCAAAAGTTATTTCTGTTCCTCCAAATCATAGTGAACTAATGCATCATTATCCAGGGCTAGAAAATCGGTAAAGCATGTTTTCAAGACTGTTTTGGACCCTTACCCTAATCTAATAAACAAATCTCTCTCCATTTTCCTTGAATATCTATGAAACAACAGACTAGATGCACCTACTTGAGTCCATTCGCTTCAGGGAGACTAACGACTTGTCTTGGCCGAGGTTGCTGTGGGAGCAACTCGAGTGTCGCTTCCCTTGATTACGTGATTTCTCCTTTAACTGGGTGGAGGAGAGAGGAGAAGGGATGGATGGCATGTAGAAGAATAAGAGGAGAGTGAGGAAAGAAAGTTTAGAACAGCAGACCTAGTAATAACATAAAAATCCAATAAAATAAAGAAAACGCTGAGATGTGTATGTAATTAGCTAGAGGTGGTGAAGGGTATGTCTCGCACTCAATGCCAGTGAAATCAAGAGAGGAGTTTATGTTCTACAAAATGGCCATGACCTTTTCCTTTCCAGTCATTTTTTCTACCCCTGAAATCTAAAAAGGCATGAAATAGACCACTGCCTATTTATTTAAGTGTCTTTCCTTCAAATAGAGATGGTCCACAACAGCTGCACACATATACAGACCCTGCAGTCTAATCGCATCAAAGTAAAACATTCAGCCATAAGTTTCTGTTTAACTCAGAAAGAATGCGTGTGCCCAACCTGCGTGTCCTCAGTAGGGACCTCATCGTACGTCCTGGAATCGGTGGAGGTGCTGCTGGAGGAGGTAGCCCACCTACGACCGGAGAAAAAGGGAGAGAAAATAGGCCTGAAGGAGGTCAAAACACTACCTCTCTCCTCTGAACTGTCTCAGATATCCCAAACCTGATCCCTGTCTCACTCACAGGAAGGAATTTCGAGCGGCGTCCCGAATGTGTGCGATGGTTTCTACGTCAACGTAGTCGTAATGCAGGGACTCGGGGTCCGTGGCAGAGCCCATTTCCGCAAGGATGACGCCGAGCCACTGGCCAAGCTCATCAGAGCTGCTCGCCTGACAAAACACAGGGTGTTTCTAAAGTTCTAGCAAGTTTAATCAATAAAACATTATTCACCAAGTTCTTTATTTCTTTAGGGAGGAGACAAGTTTTTATACAAATAAATGTGCAAAAATGTTATAATAAAAGGTTTGTCTATTAATCCTCGTGGTAGTCAAATATTTATTTATTTATTTATTTAAGTTTGATTTGGTCTCTCCACCCACTCCACCCAAACATGCTGCTCATAAGAACATAGTTTATTTGAGTTCATCAGGGCTTTTTAAGTGACAACATCTGTCTGGCGTTGGCCAACCTGATACTCGCGAGAAGAAATGCATGAATTGAAAGCTCAACTACTTTAAGAGGTTTTTAGGAAAAGGCCATGATTTTCCATGCAGTTGTCAGTGTGAACTGTTGTTAATAAGGCGTGCCTACTGCATCATCTGCTCATCCGTGCAGTTGTGTTAAGAGTTTTACCTCCAGAGCTACCATCTCCGTGCTGTCCTTCATGATGCGGAAGGCAAAGGGGTGTTTGGGTCCAAGCCCCGGGACCACCTCGCAGCCGTTCAGCGGCAGGGACGGCAGGGAGGTCCGCGGGTCTCCCCGGTCGTGATAGAAATGCAGGGAGCCTCTGCACACACAACACCAGTGCTCTCTCCATACCTGGTTCACCAGCACCAACAGGTAGCCTGAGTTTTTGGTAAAACAGGGGGAAGGAAAAATAAATTGTCTGGGAATTTGAGCGATCTCGAGAGTCTGAGAGTGGATCGAGACGCTACCTTGGCGAGGGTCACCGTAGGATGTCCGGGAGTCACCCGACCGCGATGACTTTTTCTTGGAAAAGCTGATGATGCGCGTGATCTTCCGTCCTGCAGCGAAAGCTCCCCGCTTCACCTTAACTAAATCAAAATTTTAGCTTGTAAAAAAAGGAAACATGCGCTAACATGCTTTTAAACAGAATCTTGCAAAATGAAAGAAAAAGGACATCTGATCTTGAAAAGATTTTATAAAAGAAAATCTGAAATCAAAGGTATGACATGCATTTTTATTCAACTTTGCTAGAGTCAAATTTCTGGACAATTTTGTGCTGCCTTAGAGGTACATCTCTCTGAGCTAGGTATGCATATGATATGCATACCACTTCCTTGTAATCTAGCTTAGTCAGTTTGAATGGAGTTTGTTACATTTTGGTCTCATCTGACTTCAGTACCATTTTCAAAATGTTTGCTGTGTTCTCTGTAGACATGCGCTAATTGGTAAATGTGACTTTACAACACATTTATATGTGTTTCTTGAAACAATTTGTTTCTTTATGCCTATTCTCCATAAAGGCTAGACTCTGAGTGTCTGACCAATAGCTGCCATATCAACAGACTCTCCCACTTAAGATATGGAACACTGCATCTCTTTCAGAGTTACCATGAGCCTCTTGACTCCTCTGATTACTGCGTTGACCATGTCTTAGTAGTTTCACACTGTCTTTCATATATTTTGATCTTGCACTTACTAGTGCTCAGTGAGCTTTATATTAGGGGTATCAATAAAAAAAAAATTACTAAACAGGCATGCTCCAGTTGTCATTCTTTAATTTGTGAAACATTGTGCGTTACCTAATGTTATCTTATCACATCGAGTCTCATAAGTATCCATTGGAGTTTGTAGTTCTGACATGACAAAACGTTCAAGGATTATGAAAACCTTTACAAGATGCAGTTTAAACTGAGCAACTCTGGAAGAAATTTCTCACCGTTCTCTTTGCTATTCTCTCCTGCTGAAACACCCACGCTGTCTGAATCAGACGTGTTTCTGTCTACGGACAACCTCTGTGGAGGAACAATACAATCACAGTTTTAGGCTTTCACCAACACCGTCTCAATCCCACCCCAGGTCACTCGGTGTGGTTCACAAGAGAGTGAAATCGGTCAACATGTGTTTAAAAAGACTTCAGATTTATTATGCTGAAAGCCAGCCAATGTATTTGCCTCTGGTTTCTTTCAGAATCAAAGTTATACCCATAGGTAAACTGACCTACCATCTTCATTTTTGTCCCTCCCTCTAATCACGTCTCATCAGTGTTTCTGTTAAAGGCTTTTGGAGTTTCTGTTTGGACAATTTTCTGTAAGCTTCAGAGAATGTTCGAAGGCTGACTCACTGCCACCTCTGTCATTGTTGCCTTAACACCTAATTATGTTATGCATCTCTTCTTCCTTTTGCGAGCCAAGTACGGGCATCATGACACACTGGGCTAAGCCAAACAACTGTTTAGAAAAATTGATGGTGACAGCACAATTGCTACTTAAATCAAACTTTTCCTCACCTCAGCTGTGTAATTATACCTTGGGGGGGGGAAAATGACAGGGAAGATGGAGAGTGAACATCCTCACCTTGTCAAGCTCGTGTTTCCTCTGAGCGATGGGAGACGTGGCTTCCTCGGGTACTCCGGTTTGACCGCTCGCCTGTCGGACAACCTATTGGGAGTTTTTACATCATAGTATAGCTTTCTCTCATCCTTCGGTGATGAGAGAAAGCTGGATTCTCAAACTAAACTTGCCACAAAAAGGTAACATTTACCTTCAGCCACTTGTGAGCCTGCTCCTTGCTTTGAACTGCCAGAACCAGTCCATCTCCATTAGGTAAGGTGAACCTCAGCTCATGGTGCTTCTTTTTGATGTCCTTAGGTACGTAGACAACAGAGCATTGGGGCAACAGGAGGTCCACATAGGGACATGTGTCTTTGGAGTTCTTATAGCACTGCAGGAAGAAGGACACAAGCAGTGCTTAGCAACATGTGTACATCTATAACATTACAACCACCAACTGTAATGTGTTTTAGTGGGATTTTATGAGATGCAACACAACATAGTACATAAATGTGAAGAAGAAAGAAAACTCTTTACTTTTTTTAAAATTACAAATCTAAAAGTCTTGTCAACCACCTCTCAGTGCAACCAGAGATGCAAGTCTCTTGAGGTATAACTCTACCAGCTTTGAATATAAAGACACTGAGTTGTTTTGTCACTCATGTAGCTCACAACTTTGTCGTCCGACTTGGAACCGCTCACCTGTAGTCTGTTTTCTCGGATAACGGTGAACTGTTTGGCCCACTGACCAAAGCGTTTCTTACGCAGCAGGAAAGCACATATGCGACAGTCTCTGACGGGAGGCATGTTGCTCTCGTCTGACGGCCACTGATGAGTGACGCCGGGGCTCCGCTCCTCTTCGTCCTCCTCGTACGATTCATAGGAACTGCTCAGAGCATCCGAGTCATTGTCTGAAGGAGCAGCGGAGACAATAAAGGATGCTTTAACTGAGTGAAATAGAAGTAAGAGAAACTGGGATATCTGATGGGTTTCTTGCTCACAGGAGTTTTTGCGTTGCAAATTAATGGATGCCGGGTAGTGGTTGTTGGTATCTTCATAGACGTCATCGATAGAGTTGGGAGGGCTGGGCCTGTCTGAAAATAGATGACACGACATCCAACTCACTCACTGCATCTTTATCCACTTAAATCTAACTTGTGCTTTGTAATTATGTTTGGGACAACGTGATATATGGGCATATGCAGATCGTTTTAAATCATCGGCACTGACTAGGAGGCTTTCTATATAAAACTGACACCAAAGGTCACCAAGTTCAGTCTTCAGCATGCTGACCTCGTGTGATTATGTACTCAGGAGTCATGCCAGGACTAAGGGGCACGGCCTCTTCGTAGTACTCTTCAGGAGGAGGCGTTGTGGGTAGCGGGGGAGGGGAGTCTGTACAGCTCTGCGAATGCAGACACATAAACATAAACAAAGTCATGTTTCTTTCATTGCCAAGTTTATGCTTTTTCAAAGCCAAAGGGTTGCAGGATATAAACCTCAGCAGTAAACGATTTCCATAAATTAGACACATGGGTGGACCTTTTAATCCTCAGTTTTCCAACATCATGTAAGACTGATGAGTCTGTGAACATGGGAAAATCCCACACAGACCCGGCAGAATCCACATATTTCACTCCTTTGAATTAATGAGTCATTAAGAGTACCTGCAAAGTTAGACCTAGAGACTAAGTTTTGAAAACCAAACTGACGAAACTCTTGCAGCACACTTATTCATTTTGCCTAAAAGCTGACACATCCGTTAACTGCAATGCCAGTGATTTTATTTTGGATGGGTTAGCTTGCCTGTTTTAAAATGTCATCTTGTTTGTTTTTGTCATCTTTCAGATAATCCGTGACTTCCTTAAGGTCGCCGAGCTCGCAGTCTGGAAAACAGCAGACCATTTACATTCAAACTCAAAAATTATACCAGACATGAGGAGCATCTCAAATACACAGACGTGTACAACTCACCAAATTTCTCAAACAAAGACTCCACAAAACTCGTCCCATTTTTGTACACAGAAGAGTTCACGTAGATGTAATCTGGTCCCGATTCTAGATGACAGAATCAACAAAAAACATTCTTTGTTGATTCACCAAACAATGAGAGCAGAGACGTCAATCTCTGATAAGATTAGCCAGGTGACTTGAACAAAAGAAAAGCAAATGGAAATAGAATCCCATAAAAGATTATCACATTTTTAAACATGTTTATCATTCAATAACGTTTGACATTTAATGAAAATCAGTTTTGCCTAGCTTACAACATACACCAAAAATACTTAAAATCTGTTTTGGATTTGACTAATATGCAAATGAAATACAAAATAACATTTCAACATTTCACACTTTCATTGACCCCATTTATCTGTGTCTTCTCCTCTCTGACCTGAAGTTTGGATCTGCTGTAAGAGGTTCCTCACTGAGGTTTTCTTCTCCTGGGTAGACATGCTGAGGTTCTCTTGGTCCAGCATCTTCAGCAGCACACCCAGCTCCTTAACCAGCACCTCCACTGCTGCACAAGGAGGGAGTGGAAGGTCATGTAAGGTCATGATGCAAGACATCAGTTCAGGAGCAGAGAGGGCAAAGATCAGATGGACAAGTCTAAACAAACCCACAGGATTTCGTTGGGGCTTTCTCTCCTCTTTGGTTTTATGTTACAATGCTTTACAGAGTGTCAATATACATCAGCGGTCTCAGCACAGACTCCCCCAGAGTCAGACCAGACTAAACAGATGGGGGGGGGCTTCAGACACAGGAAGCAATGCTAATTGGTAATTAACTCAGACAATGAGTGGATCTTAGGTTGTTTGACATTTTCCCTTAAACGGATAGTTTGGGATTTTTTAAGTGAAATTGATGGATTACATGCAGATAACATATTGTATTGAAAAATCTCACATTATATTCATGTTGTACACCCCATAGGCTATAACTAACAGCTCGTAGCAAGGACAGCCAATACTAGACTAGGCTTTTCCTCTCTTGAAGATCTCCAATCTCAAACTGTCGAAGTGATTTGTTTAGATACTGTTTTAGGAACCTAAAGAAAAAGTTTCTTTTGCATTGGATTGTTGTGGAAAACAGGAATTATTGAGACAGAAGACAGAAGTAAGAGGCAGTGGACCACCAATGATCTTCTAATGTTAGGCACCTGCTTAACAACATGAAAACCTTTTTCCTCCCAAGTATCTGTATAACACAAAGTCGAGGCTTTTCTTTCATATAAAATCCGAAATTTTGCAGGAATCCATACTTTGGAAATGCTCTGTTCTTCACCTTCCAACTTTTGCTTCCTTTATAAGTAATCATCTGCTTCTCTTCAAATAACCAATCCAAAGCAACTATTATGATGGTTAAGGTCCATGAAATAGCATTCCCATAGTGATGTTGATCGAAATTAGAGTTGTTAAAGACAGTGGAAGTCCATTTGTTTTGGTACAAAATGAAATGATAAAGAGGTTCAACAGTTTTCCAATCTGGACAAAAGAATCTGACATGCAGGTCAATAAAATGAGAGGCTGACATAACTCACAACGAAAGTATTGTCCTTTGTTTTATGAAAACCAATACTTCTTCACAGTAACCTGTCATACTTGTGGATTTTACAAGGCTTTCCTGGTTCTGTAACCTATGAAGACTCAGATTAAAGGGATATGTGACTCACATCATGTGTTGATCTGATAGCTGGGGCCGGTCCTCTCTCTGTTTTCAGACTAAAACTTAAATAAACTGCCCCGCTAACCTTCAGCTGCTGGATGTTCTGGGAAAAGGTTTTGCAACCTGCTGCATGTGGTTCACATTCTTCTTTATCTTATCCTAAACCACAAGGAAGCATCACCAAGAAGGGCCTACTGATTGTCTCCTCCTTCCATTTTGCTAGTCCTTGCATACCCATGCACATTTCTATGCTTCTTTAATCCTCAAACCATTGCAAGAAATGAGTCGTTGCTTGTCGCCTTTCACTGACTTCTCACTCCTTGCATATTATTCTCTCACTCACTACTCAAAATTGGCTAATTTTCACAGTCCAGTCGAGTTAGGCCCACTGAAGCGTGCATCTCGCTGGGGTCAGACACAGGACAGCCGCTGAGCCAGAAAACTCTTTGTTCACTGGGCGCTCATACGCCAAGAAGAAACGTTACATTGAACAACACAAATACACACCCAAACTAAGATACACACAGATAGAAAAAACACAGGCAGGCTTCAGTTGTGTATTTAATAAGGTGTGTCAGTGTGAACTCTGGTCTGCAACTTTAGGAAAGGCATTCCTGCCCCCATTATGTGTGTGTGTGTGTGTGTGTGTGTGTGTGTGTTTACACAAAGTATAGATACATTCTGGCAGAATTTTGGACTCTCATATGTTTAGCTCTGACAGAGTGACACTGCATGTAATCACTACTGACAAGCTGCCATTTTTTATTAGTTGGGAGATATATTTACTGTTTGGCAGCAATGCATGTCCTTCGTTTCAAAGTCCCACTCCCTAAAAACAGACATAGTTTCCTGAGGCGGGTCTTCCTATGGGCTTAACAATGCTCTGCCATGGCCACAGTCAACATCTATAGCCGGCATGTCTGTTGGTCTGTTTCTGTTTAAAGACACTGCTTTCCACCTTAGAGTGGTTTCCTTCCATTGTAATAAACTCTCCGAGAACTGGGCATGAAGAATTAATTCACGCAGCGACGAGGAATGTCTCCTCATTAAGATCCCATTCACCCAGGGGAAATAAGGAAGTGAAGTTCATGGAGGCAAAGGAAGCTTGCCTTGAGTGGGATGTCTTGGCCTGGTGAATATTGTCCCCCTGCCAGCTGCTACAGCTGTTTAGATCCTGGCTTCAGCACTGGACTTCCCCTACCCAGGCGAAAGACAAAACCTCTTCCACAGCATGACTCACTTGCTGCGCAGAGAAACTGAAATATACACCACTCAGCACTAAATCAAACAAAGCAGAAATCAAAGCAGTGCTTCTCAGAGAGTTGGCATAAAATTTGAGCTCGCAGTCATAAATCTACTTCACTATTTCATTTGGACCTGTGCTTTAGAAAGCTGATTATTCAATTTGAGGATTAGGGGGCCCATGCAATTGTGCCAAAATGAGCAAAGATTAATTATTTTGTAGTATCTGGCATGTGGGGTGCTGAAGACCACCTCTAAAATGCTGGTTATGTCATGAGAATCAAACCCAAACTCGTGGGTTCCAATTCATCTATAGCATAATACAATCCTTGAAATATTTGCAACAACTGTTCATTGGTTTGAAATGCATAATCCTGCTGCAGTTACTTTAACTTGAAAGTCAGAACTCAGATCTTAGTGTTTATCCTGTTCTAGATGGGAGTTGGAAAACCACTGACATGTTAACAACTGGATAAAATAAGTTTCCATTTAATATCGCAACAGTGAGTCATCAAAATTTGCACAAAATGTGAATACCCTAATTAATACACCTGCAGGCATGGCACTGGATGGGTTGAAAAAATTGCTAAAGATATTTCCAACTCAGGAGAGAAAACAATATGATAATGATTACACAAGGGGGACATGAAATTTTAGCAGGATTTGTAGGAATATTTTTGTCTGTTCCCCCCCCAAAAAAGACAAAAAAGCCAAAACCACTGGCGAATTGAGACAGACATAAAAACAATAACGTTGTGTTATTTCTGTTTAAAAATCTGCAAGTTTAGTCACCGGTTGACGCAACAAATCATTTTGGGGAAGTTTTCAGAAGAATCAAGATTTCAAACAAAACAACGTTCTGACCCCCTTCGATGTATCGAAGACGTATTTAATGTTTGTCGAAGATGACATCCATCAGTTGACAAGAAGCTCTGCAGTGCAGTATTATCTTAAAATGTTTCATAAATCTCAAGTTTTGTTTTTAAGAATCTATCGTCAGTGGGGACTATTCTCATCCAGGTTGGAGTAATCCATACTGTGGTATTTATCCTGGTCTGATTCTAAAGTGGTCCAATGCCAAAAAAAATACTCCCCTTCCCCTGCTTTTATAAATCGTTTAAATTTCTCATAAATCTTAAACTACTGTTTACATAATCTCCATTCAGTGTAGAACAAAACTAATGCAGATTCAGTCAGTCTTGGTTATTTAAATTTCACATTCATCAGGTTTAGTCCAATAGAAGGACCCTAAGCAGATGATAAAGCTTACAATTAATTTATATCATGCCTGTCAGTGTTTCTTTTTTCCACCACGTACTCAAACCAGCTAAACCATCGCTAAAAGGTGATGGGGCATCCTCAATATATCTGTTAAGCTTTAATCACCTGGGAAACTTGGTGCAGAGTTTGACGGAAGTTGGAATTTCGACATGGCGTCACCCATATTGTCTGCATTACCTCTTACAAACGTCATTTAAAACTTTACTTTCCATAAGAAAACCCTAATTTTAGTTTGTTGTGTTTACAGTTTTAAGCACTATAAGTAATATTGATTTTAAGACGCGTGTCTTGTAAAATAAGCACGTTTCCACCACAGCTGTTGATGCGAGAAGCAGCCATATTGAAACACAAACTCTACCTTACAAGTCATAACTGGGGGTAGTCGGAGCTGCCCCAGTTTACTTCCAGTTGATATTTCAGATGGGGAAGTCCACATTTCCCAGTTCCAAGTACAACTGGAAGCCAGCATAACGGTGCGTCACCTAGCTTGACGTTGACAGGAAGTCTTTTTTATCTGTCAGAAAAACCACTTCCTTTCTTGTGTCAAAATAAGAGTCTCAAGGTATCAAGCCTGCAGATTGCATCAGCAGACCCAGGACTCAAAACAATATCAGAAATTTGCACCATACAGACGGTAAGCAACTGGATACCGCATAGCAAGCCAGAATTCACTCTAGCAAGAAACATGTTTCTAATTAAATATAGTGCAGTTCTACCAGATCTTGCTGCTTCTTTGAACAACCATTAGCAAATACAACTGTATCCAAACATATTTCGCATATTTCATGTATCTAATAAAAGAATAAGATCAGAGATAGATTATGCACTACTAGGTGTGCTATTTATTTAATAAGCAAATAAACAACTTAACTTAATTCTGCAACTTAAAAAATGTGTTCATATATACAGCATCCATATGCAGTCTGAATTCAGGATTAGTTGTGGATCTCTGACTTTTGAAATTACAATTAAAACTTTTGGGGTTGTTTTATTATTGTTATTTATCATTGGAACGCTAAAATTCTTATTTGAGAGAACAAACTAAAAGTAGAAATATAAAATTTGAAAAAAACAAAAGTGATCTTAGCACTGTTAGTACAGTCCTAAGCTCTGCAGGAGATTGAAAAAGAGTTTTGTTGTTGGTCAAAGACACTTTGATTGTTTAAGCTTTGAGCAACTAGAGAAAAAAAAAGAAAATGCATAAATATTAAAAATTTTTACAAAGCTCTGTACACATTCAGACATATAGCCCTTTTCACTTGCCTTATAACTGCTGTAAAACACCAACAACATTCCTCTGCTTGTTAAGAGTACATGGCATTTGTGTGAGCGAGTACACATTTGTAAGTCAGAGAGAATGGTTTGTTTAACACTACAGAGCAGGCCTTTAAAAGGAGCTTCCAATTGGAGTTTTTTCTTTTTCTTTTTTTTTGTTTAAACTCTGCAGGGGAAGGAGGTTGAGTGGGGGTGTGGGGTGGCAACGGGAGTTCAGCACCTGTGCTAACATGTCCGACAAACTCTGATGAAACGAATAATGTGACCTCAACTGGGTGCACGTAGATATATATATATATTTCTTCTTGCTACTCCCCCGTTATGCTAAAAGATCTTCCTCATGCTGAGACAATGTTCCGTGGCATGCAATGCAAACACAAACATCGTCACAGTGAGTCAAAAGTCACAGATTTCAGTGATTTAGCATCAGCTCAGTTTCACAACATCGCTGCCTGCATCCCAACCAGCAGATCAGTCCACACCCACACAGAGGCTTTAGTGGATTATAACAGCAACATTTCACCACCTGGTTTTACTGGCATGCGGCTTCCCCAGTACGTTTAAGCCAGTTAGTCTATGAGTTTTCAAGCAAAGTGACGTAAGTTTTTTTTTTGTTTTGTTATGTTTTTCAAGGTATGCACAATGGAATTTGGGGAGCAAAATAAAGTGGAACATCTTTAAAAATCTTTTCTATTCTAACTGTAATCCTGACATTTTACTGTATACACCTGGAATGGAAACTATGAGCCAAATAGAACATGTAACAAAACTTACCCTCAACAGCAATGGATGAGAGACCCACCATTCTGCAAGATTAAGAAGGAAGCAAACCAGCTCCCTTATACACAAAATAGATGCAGGAATAAAACAAGATATTCCACCGTCCTGTAAAAGATTTCTAGCTTCACTCAGTCCTGTGAATCCTTTGTATTTGTAGGTTAGCTCGAGTAGGCTGAATTCGCACTCCCTTTACCTCTCCCTTCCTCCATCTGATCTGTTATCTCTCTCCACCTCCCTCTGTCTACCCTCCTCTTTTTTTCCTTTTGGGGGGTAGGGAGATTGTGGTGCAGCGTGTGTGTTGTGTGTGTGTAAGCTTTCTGGATTGCCCTCCACTGTAATCCTGGGGATTGTATAGCACCTGGGAAAGGCTTGCTGTGTAAACACACATGCCGACTAATAGCACATTCTTTATTCTTCCACATTCTTTCACCTGAAACCAAAGCATGGCTGTCCAACCATCCAAGCAAAATGCCAACCACTCAAGAAAGTTCGAAAGAGCCCACAAATATCCTGGTTACTGCCACTCTGAATTCAAATAACTCCAACAGCACTAACTTTGACACTTTGATGTGCTACATCTGAAAACATGAATGTTGGTTGCTTTAAGAAATATCAACTTAAACATGACAGGGTTTAGCTGTTTCTGTGTAGCGTAGGTAGACCTTTGAGAGTTCCACGTGGATGACTTGTTGCCCTGAGGCAGATTCAAGTGCCCCGAACATGACGTAGCATGCTGCACTCAATCGCTCACTCAGCCACTAAAATTACACAAACAGCCCTCAACATAGTTAAATCTGTCTCTTAGAACTATAGGCTCTTTTGTTTTTGTCCTACGACTGGTGTAGGAACGGTTTCAAAACTGAGAGATACATCAAACATGAACAGGATCCTCGTATAAGTCATCTTATAAGTTATTTTTGATCCTCTTTAATGAAGTTTTATTCAAGCAATAAAACTTGAGAAATAGAGAAAGGGCACAGTGATAAAACTAAAGCCAAGCTAAACCATGGCTAGACAGAGTAACCTCTAATAAAATTGGACTGATTTGAAGTGAAACCTCTTCAGGTGGACGAAAGAAAACCTTAGCAGTGGTACATTTGAAATTTGTTAAATCTTAAAACTAAATAAAATTTCCTACAACACCTAAGAATTACACATTGAAACTGATGTTTAGAGTTACTAATGCTAACCATGCTAACTGTACAACTGCTAAGTCATGCTAAAGAAAAATGTAAGAGTAAATTACTTCTGCTTTAGTTAATTAATGCTGTTAAGAACCTTGACCAGAAACTAGGGTCTCTGTTAAGTACATTTGTTAGTATTATTTGTCTCCATGTAGCTATGTTGTTGAAAGTCTACATGGATGCAAACAAAAATAAACAACTAAAAAAAGACAGAGAAATTTAATAAAGGGCTCGTCTTGGATCTGTTTTTTTAGATCAATGTGGGAGTTGTGTACTTTGAGTGATGCTGGACCATTTCCAAAAATTAAATTGTACAAAAGCCAGAACTTCCCAGAGGCATATAGTGTTTCCCAATTTATTTATTTATTTATTTTTAATAAATCGGCCCTGGCTGTGACAAATCCAACAGAGTCACCCTGCAATTCTCGGTCAAGGCCTGACAAACCACTGCTTTCTGTGACTAAATGTGAACTCTGACCTCCAGAGTGAAACTGTGATCACACGTCAGCCAACGGGACAGCAGGAGAACTGCAGTTTTCACTCAGCTGTAAAATTCACAGCCTTTCATCTCACAAGAGGTTTGGAGTGACCTCAAATGTTTCTTTTTTTATTTTATTCAGTAGTAAAGATGAATAGTGTATGGATTTTAAGTACCACATGTATAACATAAAATATAAAAGCAGAACTACAGGTTCTCTAAGGCAAGCTGCTGTGGGAACATTTAAAGACAGTACCATCTGTGTTAAACAAGAGGTCAGTAGGTAAGGAAAATTACCAGGTCTTTCTTAACACCTCTTTTGTTCCTATTGTCTTTGGAAACAGACTCTTCCAAATCTTACCAGGCATGAAAGAACTCAGCATGTTGACAATCCTGTGGTGTCCAGAAATAATGTGTGGGAGTCTCTTTGTCAGCTGAAAAACATTACTCTGCAACTTTTTTTTTTTTCTAGAGCAAGCATAATATTATCTCAAGTTAAGTGAGAAATGTGGGAGGATTTTTTTCTGTATGAGGGACAGAAAACAGCTTGAAAATTACACGAGGTTTTACTAAATACTACCGTGCAGCTGGAGTATGTCCAGAGCCTTGCAACATTGTTTCTAACCCTTGAACTTTTTCATATTTTCTCACATAGGAACCAATAACTTCTATTTTACTGGGATATTTTTTGTGAAAGACTGAAATTAAGTATTATAAAATGGAAAAGTTTAAGGAAAATTATTAGAATTTCTTTTACAAAAAATAATCTGAAGAGTGTGGTCTGGACATGTAGTCAGACCCCAAATTTAAGGTGGTATGTCTCTTCTAGGTTTGTCATTGTCCCCACCCCCCAGTCCTTTCTGCAAATTAGCACAAGCTCAATCAGAATGGATGACAAACGTCTGTCAATATCAATTTTAAAGTTTGCCAAGAGTACTCTTAGTTTTTGATCCCGGTTCTTCTAACTAGAATTGCGACAGATTGGTTCTATTGATTATTTTAAATCTTCATAAACAGCATAAATTTGCTGTTTATGAAGATTTAGTTCTCAGAAATTCTGGATTTCTTCACACCACATGAAAATGCTTTAATATCAACTATATCACTGTAACTCCAGCTGTGTGCTTTGGGGAATTGTCCTCCTGGAAGATAAGTTTTTCATCCCACTCTGTGGTCTTTTGCTGCATCAAACAGGTTTTCTTTCAGGAAAGTATTTTGTTCCATTCAGGAACAATCAGGGTTCCTTTCAACCCTGATTGGCTTCCCTGTCCCTGCTGTAGAAAACCATCCCGACATAATGATGCTACCACAGCATAAGGATGTAATTTTTGCACCACACAGCAATAAATGCAAAAAAATGTCAATTTTAGTATCATCTAACTGGAGCATGCTTTCTCATATTTCCTTTCTCTTTTCAGATAACAGCTTTGACAGTGCTCTGTGGGATGTTCCTAACTTGGGAAGTAATCCAACTCTGCTTTAAACTTCTCCACAACTTTATTCCGGACCTGTCTGCAGTGTTTATTGGTCTTCATGATGCTTCATCATCTTTGTTAATTCTCTAACAATCCTCAGATGCACAAAAGTAGAAGGTATTTGCTCATTAAGCGATTTTATTTTTTTTACATGCCATGTTTTTTATTATTTTTATTTCTTAAAAAAAATCTGAGGACGGTGCAGCTTAACGCTTTGCTGTTATCCACTAACTTTTTTAAATCTATCACATAAAATCTTGATTATGTTAAAGTTTTTTTTGTTTGTTTTTAATTCAACAAAATGATGGAAAGTATACTTTTGCAAGGCATTGTGTGGCTGTAGACAATGCCTGCAAGATAGCAAAAATATTGAAGGAAATCCTAACTCTTAGCTTATAAACCACAACCTTATCACACTCCTTCATCATATACAGATTAGTGAGGTGAAGGCAGACACCTTGCAAAGAAAAGTGAGGTAAACCATACATACTACAAGTTTTTAATTGCATCAAGACATGTGCCAACCATGTCTCCTCTTAATAACCGTTGCTCTATCTTGATGAAATGAACTTCTAGTGTACTCAGGATTCCAGACATTTCCCGAGGGTGACGTTTTCTCCTCTCCTCTGCCGGTTGTCAACATGTCCGGGCATTTACAGGTCTGATAACTCTGGAGTCCACAACAAGTAAACACAGACGGTGAAGCTTCATTGGAAAGATAAAGCTTATCAATATAATGACTGCAACTATGACTTGACTGACTTTTTTTTTTGGCAATTTACGTCATCGCTGGAGAAGAAGCAGATCTACAGATATGGTGTTTTCATTTGTTATGATTTTAAATATGCAACTGTACACAATTCATACATATAATGTGTTATTCGATCTGAGTCTATGATCTTCATATGAACGCTGCAAAACAAATTACACTCATGTATAATATCTCTGGGGAATATATCACCCAAACATTGCTGTGAAAGGTTCTATTCCCAGCATTGGTCTTTTTCAAAACTAAGCTCAGTGTCTCTGTAGACTAGCAGCAATAGAAATTGAAGGAAAACATTGACTGTCTTATTTTTGTAGGGAAAACTAAATAAAGGAATCCAATACTACAAGAAAATAACACCACATTCCGAGAGCGATCTCAAATTCCAATCCCCTGCTTATGCCATAATCCATCCCTCTCATTTCCAGTGTTGTGCAAGTTCAGTCACAAATTTCAGTTCACCCAGCCAAAAGCTGAATTATTCCGTGTTAATATTTCAACACTGAGAAAATCCCAACCACAACCAAACACCCAGAATGAACCATTTCACACTCATATATAATTTTTCATGACATAATGTCTTCCAAAACTGGCTGATAATTACTAGCACATAACGCCTTGTGGTAATGAGCACATTCATTTCTTCACTGCATAGTAAACACCTTCTGTTTTCGATTCTTTAAATGTTGTACATCTGTTTGCCCCTTTTTGTTTCCTACATTTTTGTGCTGCATCCTAAAAAGTTAAAAATAATAACAACAAAGAAAATGATTATAGTAAAACATCTCGATAGGAAGACATTTCTTAATATGATCACTTTGAAAGTGCGACCACAACAAGGTCACACTGTGAGGTCAAAGTTCTGCTGTAAGAAAGCATTTATAAAAGAACAAAACTGCCAAAGCAATAGTCACAAGACTAAGAAGTTTTCATGGAGATGACAAATATTTGATATTTCCATAACAATAATCAGCAATAGTATGACATGTTCTAGCTGAAAATGACCAATTAGTTTTGCAACCAGGTGAAAGTTGTAGTGGACTGGTGCAGTATTGTTATTCTGAACTGAATTAAACACATTTTAACTGCATTTAATAAAACACCATAATCTTAACATGATGTTTTAAATTCAATGATTACAGCACTTGAATGTTGTATTTATGACTGGTTTCGTTTATCTTTTTTCAAAAGCTGTAAAGGAAAGTTTCAGTGAACCCTTTATTATTTTTGCTATTGCTGGGATGTTTTCAACTGTTAATGCTGAGAAAGCTCAATTTCTTAATTTGATCTCTGAAAGTGAAGCTTAAAATCTTTAAAAAAAAAACAAACATGATGTGGATAAACATTGGGAAACAATCCTGCGAGAGGAACCAAAGACAAAAATAATCACAATGTAAGTTTTTTTTTCTGATCTATGGAAGCCAATGAAAATCACCTGACAGTGCTGTAATGTTGAGCCCATTGTTGCTCCGAGTTCTTGAAGATGACTCCGATTCTGTTCGATGCCAAGAAAATAATTTCCCTCTCCTACATCAGCCAACCTTATGGCGTTGCCCCATGTGCCCCCTATAGAGATGCACTTCCTCCTTCTACCAATGACATCGCCTATCAACCCGG
Organism: Xiphophorus couchianus; assembly: GCF_001444195.1. NCBI lineage: Eukaryota > Metazoa > Chordata > Actinopteri > Cyprinodontiformes > Poeciliidae > Xiphophorus > Xiphophorus couchianus. The sequence continues at coordinate 22,254,635 of NC_040250.1, read as the reverse complement.
GCCTTCTGTTTCCTCTTCCTGTCAGCTGACCCAATGCCACTTTAACTTTACCGTCTCTGGTGACCCCATTCTCATTGCGCTCCTTAGATCCTGACATTAGATAGCATTGACTGAGTTATGCTTAGAGCTGTATTTCAAAGAGAGGACATTGTAATGAAGCTCAGTTTTCACAGCGCAAGCACAGGTTGACCCTCTCGAGGGTGAAAACTACTTTCTCATAGTTTGGCAGCTGCGTTCATCATATGGCCAGGAATCTTAGACAAACATTAGGATCAACATAGTACACCGAATGCAGACTACAAATCTGGCACAGGGACAGAGGAGACCATGTGGAAAAGCTTATTTTGTCTGGAAGAGTTGTAGAGGAAAAAAACAACCTCTCTTTCCCTGCTGTTTTTATTGAACTCCGAAAGATGCTTCAGGATATCATAAAAATACAGAAAAGACCCCATACAAGTGAACAAACACACAAAATGCTGTCATGCTGGAAGATGGCCAAGAATGCAGTCTGAGTTACTCCAGTCTGGATGTGTTTTTTGTTGTGTTTTTTTGTAAACCAGCAGCCAGATGCTTTGCTCAACCCTACAAAATGACAATTCAGCAGATTTCTTACCCTGAAATGCCTTTTCATTTATCAAGATCCTGCATGCAAACGGCCTGCATTCCACCGCACAATTACTTACCCTAATCACAGTTTTAATCTGTTTGAGGTTCGAACAATGGATATAGTCGCGTTGAATTGTCATTGCTAATAATTGGTCAAATGTGATATTCAGCTAACTTGCAGTCACTTTGTTGGACAACCTTTTGGCTTAATACACTTCTCTCTGTTTTCAATTGGAAAACTCCATTGCGCATCATACCAGAGACAAAAAAAACAACTTTATAAAGTCTCATAGCTAACAGGAGATTCAGATTCGGTCAGTTTGAGGCTTTCTGTAGCCAGTTTTATGCCTTTCAAATGGTTCTTGGCAAAACAACGGGAATCATCTGTTAGCAGGTTCACTTGCAAAGGCATCTGCACAGCTGAAAGATCCAAAGGGCACGTACTTATCGCAAGTGTCTCATAAACTTCAAAAATTAATTGAAAGCACATGAAGCGAAACAGGGTAGTTTTTGAAATGTTCTTCCTTCCCAACTCTTCTTTTGTCATCATCCATTCATAATTGCCCTGTGAGGAGCAATGTCCACTCTTTAGGAGGAAAACAAATGCTGAGTGTAGCATGTCGTGTTAGCCACTAGAAAGTGCTGCTCCAACACCATATGTTGCAAATCACCTGCACCAGGAACAATTATTAAATATAACTTAAGTATAACCGCACCTGTGCAGTCGGTTTTAAGAGTTAAACAACTAAATAGGGACATTGGGAAAATTCTACAAGCTAAATCAGACCTGCTTTTACTTCTAGCTTGTTACTTTGCATTACCACACAATTTCTTCAAGTTGGGAGACACAACCAAGACTAAGCAGCAGGAAAGGTTATTGTTGTCCATTTATGTGAAAAGTGTAATTTGCAAGAAACTCTGGATACAACTTTACTCTTTATCTGACACACCAAGTCTGAAACATCTGACGAAATGACAGAAATCAACAGTTGGTTATTAAACATGTCTATCTTTGCGTTACTATGGTGACCCGCTGGTAATCCATCCAGGGAAATTCCCTCGTTTCCGTCCCCCAACATTGAGAAAAAGAAGAGAGAACAGACAGATGGTTCAAAGTAGTCTGATTGCGGAATAGTTCACACTGAACAGGTGGCGATAATTGCATCTGGGCATTTTCTCAATATGGCCAAAGGCTAAAAGGTCAAAAAGTTGATCAATATGAGGCGACGTCTGTCTGCTACGGCCCCATTTTTCTTTTTCTTTTTTCACTCTGATTTATTCAAGTCTGGGGTGGCATAGGGGGCTTGAGTCAGACCGCTGCCAGACAAAGGCCCAACAGAGGAGTCAGTATAATTCAGATCCCATATCTGCTCTGAGTGCTATGACATCACCACAATACTATGTCTCCAAGACAGAAAAGTATTCACATACTGAGAAAGATGCTATTTTGCAAGTGGAAGCGTAGCTTCACTGATGCTGAACAGACACACAGAACACACACACACACACACACACCCCAATATACACACAGAAAAACTCCCAACACCGGAGAAAGGGCAACTTTGTCTTCTTTTTGGATTTGCAGGGTTAGCTTAAAAGTGGGACTATCCACTGTCCTCGTTCTGATCTTTGAAAATATCGATCATTTTAGAAGTAAATAGTCATTGTGAGTCGCTGGGAAAAATAATATACTCAGGAAAAAGTAAAGAAAAATAAGACGACAAGGTGTTCTTCATCAGCCTAAAGTGTGATTTTATAGAGGAAAAGCCTTGGTTATGTATAGAAAACTTGTCATTTAGTCTTTAAAAGTAATTATTTCATAGTGTTGAAGTCTTTTTAAAACTGCTGTACCCAGTGTTTTGTCGATGCAAATTCTGTTTTATTATGATAAAATGAAGTGAAAAGTCGACAGTCTCTTAGTCACTAAGAGTTGCCATTCTGTTTTATGAGAACTGCCTTACTGTTGAAATTTCAGTGTCAGTTTCCAACCGTTAAACCTGCAGGCATACCTGGAATGGTAAGAGGAGGCACTTGAGATAATTCCAATGTTGCATCATATGGTTAAAAGGAAAAAACAAGACCCTTTAACAGTCATGTCAACGTTGAGAGTTCAGAATTTCATCAGAAACCAATAAAGCAAACAATAAAACAAACAAAAAAGTGTTAAAAAAAAGGGTTTAAAATCTCCAACTGTCTCACACAGAACCATATAATCAGCTTTTTATCAACTCTAAAGACGTAAACCGAAGTGCATTTAACCTCCCCACCCCCTGCAAAATTCAAAACATCAGAGCTTTTTATGTCTTTTGCAGCTTATATACTTTCCATACAAACATTTAACAAGAACAGAGACTCATTTTAGAGATCCTCCTCCGTACTGCATGGATGTGATGAGGATTGTCTCGGGTAAAATTTTTAAACCTAATCAAAGAGCACATATGACTAAAGAAAAGCATAATTACAAAAGAAGTATGTTTAAAGTTTTTGTGTGCCGGCTTTCCTCCAGAGCGTTTTACGCCATAGGCTTTTTTTTTTTTTTTTCCCCCACAAAGAGCGCTGAGGATTTACTGCCCCCACCGACGCATTACCATGAATCTTAATAAACTGAGGCTGGTGTCAAGTAACATTTATGAACCCCCAACTGATAACAGGTTGGGTAGGTCCTACTCTGCCAAGTCCCTTCAATAAATCGGAACATTTTCCTGAATTGTTTGTATGAGTGTGCACGCACACCCCAGGCAGAGTCACCTCACCCTCTGGAACAGAGCAGCTTGAAATACACTCTGCAGCAGCGCTGTGTGCAGCAGCACATCTCCATAGAAACCCTATGTAAACAGCCATGCAGACATTGACCACTGCCTTTTACACAATGTACATGTGCACTCCCACATGGCCTACATCACAGAGGTACCCCTCCACACATCCCAGCCACATGAATTATAGTGATCTCCTACTCATGTTGAGGAGGGGAATTCCACTTCGTATGGGCCTGCTCTACAATAATCCATGATATACAGCTTTAACATGACGGGGCATGCACGTATAAAGCACTGAATGTGTTATTTTATTCCCCATCAAGTCACAAAAAGAGTTTGCACGTCTTTTCGTGTTAAAGAGCATGTTGACAATGTCTGATAAACCTCAGAAACCAAAGAACTTTATCAGCTTTATGAGTTACATGGGAGGGAAATTCCATTTTCTATACAGACTGGATTCCTGTAGACAATGTTAAAGTTAGTCAAGCTGAAATATGGAGGGAGACGTATCACATGAGAGTGCGGGAAGCTGCTTTAATGAAGTCAGAAGAGTCATTACAGATATGTAAGCATTTATTTTATTCAGTTGCCTTTGGCAGTCGCGGGCCCAGCGGTGTTAATAAAACACTCGAAACAGAACGGTCAACCAGAGCAAAAGGCTGAAACAAAAATATACCCAGGGATGTTATTTTGTTATTGTGAAAACTCTTTGGCCCACAATCAGCAAACTCTAAGGCAGGGCACTGAGCAATAGTTTAGCTAGCACTGAATGCAATACTCACTGTGTTAAAATGCTGATGTGGACTATTTCTTTTATTTGGGAGAAAAGGTTACAATGTTTGACTAAATATTAGCTTTTAATGAGTGGGAATACAGATTACAGAATATGCATGGAAGTAATTAAACAAATATATAGATATATAAGTATAATAAGTGACAACACTGTGAGGTCACGCGCCTCTGGCGGGATGACGACAGAAGACTGCATTTAAATGGTGCTCTTTTGCCCTGCTAACTGGAGTCACCAAAGCTGAAATGTGGTTAGCTGCAACCAGTTCCTTTGTCTTTTGTCTATAAAGATAAAGACTCAGCTATAAGTTACAAAAAAAAAAAAAAAATCTAGAACTTGATTGCGAGCTCACAGGTTCTCTATTCATGTATTTGAGCCACACTCAATTCGCCATGTGAGCAGTAAGGCATGGCTGGAATGGGGATTTTATATGTATGCAGCAGACTTGTGCTTGGAGTGACAATACATGGTTTTTTAGTTGTTTTTTTTTTACATGCAATAGCAAATACTTAGCCTGAAAGTTCCTTCATGTCACATTCTCTGAAACATATTATGTGACAATAGCTACAGTTGACCACATCAGCTGGACGAAATCACAGACAATCCCATTACTGATATGCATCTCTGAGGAGACAGCCTCTCCCCTGTTACACCCACTTGAAACTCTGGTCATTTTTTTTTAGAGTGGACCATGAGACAAGAAGTAAAATCAAGTCTATTCTGCAGCAAAAAAAAAAGTAGAATACCACTGCTTAGCCTTTATTCATGATATTTTAGAGAAGAGTACCAAAAAAGTCCATCTAAAACTAATTAAAACAAAGTGAAAAGAGATCACTGCAGAGACTACCTGGTGAAAAACAGACATAAAAAGCTTAACATGTAAGATTTATCAACAAAGTGAGACCAAAGCTCTAGTTTTAGTTAGGGGTTTTAATCTGATTAAGCGATGTCTTTTAAAACAAACAGCCTTGCTTGTCTTTGCCTAAGGAGGCTTTCAAAAGCTTGATGCATAGCCGCAAAGAAGGCGTTAAGAAATACAGCTGTCATGGTAAGACAATCTGTGATTGGGGAAACAAACAATGACAATTATCTCTGTTTCCATTAATAGAGCAACTGTTTCCCAGATTGATTTTCAGCAATCTGAAATCATGTACGTCTATGACTAGTCAATGCATTGTAGTTTTCATACCGAACTGAAAATAAGCTCTAAGTACAGTTGTTGCAAATTCTGTTTTCTATTTCCTGCTCAATGTAGAATTATCCATTTCAGATTTGATTAGTGTCATATTTTGGACAAGTGATATTTTTTTTATTTTACCAGGTATCAAAAATGCTTCCAAACCATAATTTCCTAATTTTGTTGAATTATGAAAGACTTTTATCATCTACTATTATCATGCCAGTCATAGACAATAGCCTTTTTACGTCAAACTGCACTGAAGTCACATGCTCCTCACAATGCCTTTCCAGGGTTTCCTGCCATCATATTGGCCTTCACGGAAGAAAAAAAAAAAGGCTGTTCAGCAGGTCTGAGAAGTAAAAAAAAATGGTTTCTGATAATCAGGACAGATGTAACGAAGGACAAGGAAGTGGTGCAAAGCTGGTGCACACACAAAATATCACTTAATCAGGGCAACTGAGGGAAAAGCCCACATTTAAGACAACTTCCACCAGGGGTCAAAAACTTCTGTCTCCTGCAACTTCTAGATGTGCCACTGCTTCAACACACCTCAGAATTTGACTCAGGTGTGTCGATTCACACATCTAAAAGCTGCACAAAAGCCATCCCTGGAGAACTGGAGTTGTTAAACATACAATTTCCATGACATTCAGAAAGATTCCAAAACATCACATCTAGATCAGCTTCTTAAATTAGTAGTATGTGGTTAAGATATCCTATCTAAGATCTTATCTTATGGTGGATAGTAGATTTTATGAAGTATGTATAGATACAGTCTATGTGATGGGAACCTGAATCACAGCCTTCACTCACTTTGCCAGCCATAGTAAGCAACATGACATTGCGAGAAGATGCATATTATATTAGGATGAATAGAAGGAAACATGGTGAATAAACGTTAACTGCAGCAAAACTGAGGTTGGTCAAGAAAACAAATGAACTCAATGAAAAGGTTTGGTCTTTTAAACATTTCTGTGCTCAGGTTAAGTTCAGAGAAGTTGGTATGACTATCAAAAACGACACGCAAGAGATCTAACCCACGCACGTTTTAGAAGAATGTTTTAGACAGAAGATTAGCAGCACTGATGTCCTCCAAAGGTCGATATTATCCGTGACGGGAGACAACCGTTTCATTTCAGATAAATCTGTGAGGATCTGCTTTTCATTTACCTGCTTCTGATCAATGCTATCTCAGTGGATCCCCTGCTCTTTAAAAAGCAGCCAAGAAAAAAAAAAGGTTTTCTTCCCATTAATCTCTTTAATAAAGATGCAGCTCTATGTTTTGTTACTGGTCATGTACATTTTTTTTTTTAAGTATTAGCTGAATCCAGCCAAAGTGCAAAAGCTTAAAAAAAACTGAAGTGTTTTGTTGGTACAGGATTTAAAACTTCTAACTACGACAAGCCGCTACAAATGAAAATAAAAATCTATTATTTGTTATACCAACACTTACACAAAGGAAGCAATTTCAGAGCTACGCTTTGGGCAATTTGACAACTCACCGTTCTGCTGTTTAGAGCAAATCAAGTAAAAGTAATCTACCCATCACCAGAGGCCAATCAGGCGACGTAAAGACAACATAAACAGTTGGCTGATCCCCCGGGACCACAGTGCGTAAGGTTTTGTGGTGTTTCCTGAACCACACGACTCGGCTAAGTTGCATTCTTGTGCGTGCTTGTGTGTCAAGACAGATAGGAATGACAGATGGGGATTGTACACACCCTGGAGAAGACCTAAAGACTTCCTTCCTCCGATACACACCGAACACATTAGCAACAATAACATCACTGAAATCCTTGTGCGCTGGTGATTTTAGGGAGGATACAACAGAGCTAAATATGAGGAGGACATGTAGAGTAGTGATGAATGTCCCTGCAAGATTTACTTTCTGCACAAAAAAAAATCCTGAAAATAAGCCAAATGAGCACGTATGCGATTTGTCCCACTTCCTCTTAGATACAGTCAGTTGAGGAAAAAATAAAAACTTCATTAGATGGAATATAATCACCTCCACATGTCGGCTTCCAGCGAGACTCTTTGCCGCGTTACAAGTATTAAGAAAGATCAGCTGGAGGGCCAAAACAAACATAAACAAAACCCATGTAAAATCATGGAAGCAAATTCAACAGAGACAACATCAGCTTGCACCTTGCCTTATCAATGCATCATCTAAACCTCAGACAGGGAGGAAGTGGATTTGTTTTTTTCTATGTGCAAGGGGTAAATATGTTCCTCCTTAAAAAAAAAGAAGAAAAAAAACCCCTCAGTGCTGAAACACATTTAACACTTCCAGCTATTTCAACACAAAAACACTAGAAATCTGCAAAAAGATTTCACTGCTGGTGGAGTTCAAGATTGAATGGTTCTGAGCAAGCCCACCCAATCTTTGTTGCATCTCCTCTTCCAGATTTATGACTTGACTTGGATGTGCAAGACATTCTTTTTTCTAGAACAAGAAACTTTAGACCAAAAGCTTGTTTTGTTTTTTCATCCTGGCCCCACATTGCACCATTAACAGAACAAACATTAGGAAAACATCTGAAAATCTAACATTGAGAAGAAAAAAAAGAGAGAGAAATTAAAGTCAATAAGAGCCAGGCTGTAAACACAGTAGGCCAGAGAAGATTGATAAGTTTCAATGAGAACTGAAAACTGGATATAGATAGAAAGGTTTTGGATTAAGCAGTAATCTTCCAGTTTAAGTAACTGTCAAAAGTTGTAAGAGGAGGAAAACACAAACATCCCAAAGAAGGGTTCAGCATCAGAGTTTAGGGTGAGAAAATAAGTTCCAGGTACTTACATGAGGGGTCGTTTGGGTCCATCGTCCAGCTGATGCTCTCCCGGTGCGAACTGTAGAAATTAATAAGGGCCCATAGTTGAGTGTGTGAGGGCGTGTGTGTGGAAGAAGAGCTCAAACCACTGACAGATACAAGCGACACAACGCAGATCAGCGGGCCTGGAACCTCCCCGCTGGGTCCTAAAGCCCGCCTGGTGACACTCTTTTCAAAACAGCCTGCCCTGACTTCTGAGATCTTTCAATGTGATGGTTCTCCACTGAACTGCCTAAAAGTATAGTGTAGCAATTTTTGCATTTCTGTCTGCTATCTGGCAACCAGTAATGGCATAGGTACTTTGAAAAAGTAACTTCAATCGGTTGATTACTCCTCGAAAAAGTAACTTAGTTAGATTGCTGATTACTTGATTTGGAAAGTAACTAAGTTACATTAAAAGTAACGTTTTTAGTTACTTTCAGCAGCTGTTGACAATAATATTCCACTACCGTGAGGGATAAATTTGTTTTCATATTTTCAGAGCTCAACACCAAACAATGAGATTGAGAGACTCTTATGGAGAGTGAAGAGTGTCAAATGACAATAACTTATGTAATAATTATTTAAGTGTGCCATTAATTTATTAAAACTCGTCACTGTCCATAGATCTGTCTTTTGATCTGTCTTTAAATAATATAAGTTTATTCATAAATTGCTTATTTAAAAATGTACAATAGTTTTGTAAAATACATTATCTTTATTTTTTGTTGTAAATATAAGTCAACAGAACTTAATAAAATGTTCAGCTTGGATTTAATTTAACGTGAATCATGAACTTCTTGTCGTTTGGATGTTTCTGAACTAAATAAACTTTATTTAATGGTCAGAATCCAGAGCTGTGCAGATCATTACCAACATCAGCTGTGATCTCCACAGAAACAGAGACGCTCAGCCTCCAGCGAAACCACCAGTCAGATCCACTTTACTGTCTGAAAATCCTCTAGTTTCCACCTTATTTAATATCTTTCAAGTCCCTTACTTAACTATGAATCATTTACTTTTAAAAAGTTGTAAAATTACAAAATAAAAACAATTTTCTTCCACTTTTGAATTTTCTCTAATGTGTTTTGACAAAAAATAAATAAATAAAATTTTTTAAATAGCTGTAAAGCTGAACTGATAATATGCAGTGGTTGCATAAAACAACACAGTGATCAAATTGTTTGTAGTCTCATATTTTTGAGATCCCAATAAAAACTTTACACGAGCTAGAATATGGTTAGAAATCACATTTACAGCAACCTGAGGTGTTTTGTGAACTGAATAGCAACACCATTCTATGCGTTTTAGTCCAGTGCATATCAGTTAATTTGATGATCTGACCAAATGACTGAATTAATTCTCAACTTTGTAGAATCAAAGTATCGTAACATGCATCACAAAACGGCATACGCTAATAATGAAAGAAAGGAGACTTGTTCTGAGTTGCAGTTTAATTTTAGTGTCAAAATCACAAAAATAACAGTATTGAAAAGAAGTCTTCAACAACCCTGGGTCTTTGTGTGGGAAAATACCTTGCTGAGTGTCTCCTGGCATGGGGATATAATTTCTGGAGCTACAAAATTATTGGATTATCGTTCTAAAAGAATATAAATAGTAGTGAATGTAGGTTTATAAACAATGCACAACCTAAACTATCATCATCATTCTATTGGAAAGAAGAAAGAACATGACGACGTTATATCTTGTAAACTCAAACCTCAATTCCAGAAAACTTTATTTTATAAAACCTAAAAAAAAAAAAAAAAAACATATACCGGTATGTTTTGTTTGAGACATTAATTTGGCACAAGTGCAAAGTTAACTATCTGTAGTATGCCTTGACTTATAAATTTGAGAAAATGTGAACAGTGATGCCATCAAGAAGCTATTGTCCACTATGGTGGACAATAGCCTCCCCTACTGGCGGCTCCTGGCCTGACAGTTTTACATTAATGGTTTAGTGTACATTTTAGAAGCGAGGACAGGCTTTTATGAGGTGCCACATTTATTTACGCCTATGTCACTATTCCATTCTTCATAGCATTGAATACATCTTTAGCATTTTTATTTAAATAACTGCATCGCTTAATATTTATCTGCAAAACAAGGGAAAAAAGCTTAATTGTGGCCTTCAAAAATGAAGATGTCAAGAAACATTCCCTTTGTACTTGTGTCTCAAATTATAGTTTAAAAGAACAGTGAAAAGATTTCCATTTCTATTAGAAGTGTGAAAACTGCACACTTTTCTGGAAATGAAGTTTTGCATTGTTCCTACTGAACTGCACATTCTTCGGTTCCAGTACAGCTGCACTACTGCTGACCTTTAATTATTCGGCCAGCATCTTCTAAGCTGTAGATTTTCATTCTCGCGCTAATTGAAGCAGCTCACTAAAAGACATAAAAACAAAAAAGTTTGGCCCACTGCAGATGTTCTCTGTCAACTGAAGATGCTCCGTTTCGTGAGAGACAACAAAAATAGGTAACATGTCAAAAAAATGCACCCTGCACCAAAGGCGTATGCTCACACTTACTCACTCACTCACTCACTCACCCTTAGTATCATTCACACAGATAAAGTGTCAGAAATGATATACTGTATCTACATTCTACTCCTTTGGATTGCTGGTGCTGCACAGTCGTAACTAAAAGAGCATAACAAGTAAGGCAAAGCCAAATTTCTCCACATCGTGTTTCGGTCCTGCAGCTCTGGTCACAGATGCGGTCCTGTGTAAGGGAGCACAGTCTCAACTTGGAAAAAAACAAACAAACTGCACTACAGCATGAACGTCTCTATTGCTTACATTTCAATCTAATACACAGCTATGGCTGCACTGGCAAACATGTTCCAGTCCGTCTCTGCGCGGCGCCCCTCCACCACTGTCACCAAAAGTCCACTCCGGCTTTTGTTTGTCATGTGGCAGACAACATTTGTCAGACGTGGCAGTGGAACTGAGAAGACGCGTCTCCGTCTCATGGTCCCGTGCGACTCAACGTGTGGCAGTATTTAACACACACCTGGGTGTGACTAGAACAGCCGAGCCTGCTTCTTCAGCTCATTCCGTTTCCACAGAGCCAACCGGTCAAAATCCTCCACGGTCATTCCGAACACCTGGATGAACTCTTCTGGGGACAGGTGGCGCTAAGACGACAGAGACACAAAAACTGTATTATTTTATCCTTTTTACACCTGGAATTCCTGCATATTTACTCTGCTACTATTTAAAGCTATGTGCATTCAACAAGTAATCACACCTCTTTGAACTTTTTGAGATTTTGTCGTGTAGCAGCAACAGATTTTAATGGATTTTTAGACCAACACAAAGTGGAGCCTACTTTGAAGTGGAAGCAAAATGGTATATTAGTCTAGAAACGTTTTATCAATAAAAATCTGAGAAGGGTGGTGTGCATATGTATTCATTTAATCTGATATCCCTAAAGTAAAATCTTGGGCAAAATTGCCTTCTGAAGCCACCTGACAGGGTCCACATTTATGGAATTTAATTGTAGTAAAAACACAAGTATTCTGAGAAGCCCTCAAAAGATTTATTTAAATTGCTCACAACAAAGCATATCTAAGTGCTACAATGACCCAGTAAAAGTTCAATCTGGGAGGTATTCATAGATACTCATCTGATCCGAATGAGCTTAAGCTCATAAAAACATTACAATCAATGCTGAAAGCTGGTAGACGGATGCACCAAAAGCTTCAGCTGCATTTCTAGCTGGCTAAGCTGTTCTACAAAAAAAAAGAGAAAAAAAACCAAAAAACTTTGAGAAACTAAAAAACTTTTCAAGCACATGTATACTATTTTGTCCACAACTGTGGATTACTTTGGGTTTCCAATCCTATAAAATCCAAAAAATTTGGTGTGTCTGAAATGAGACAAAATGTGACAAGATTTAAATGTGCGACCACTTTGTGCTTTTTCTTTTTGTAAAGGTACAAGAGGGGTGTACTTTTACTAATTTAGAGTACAAATGACAAAATCAAATAAAAAAAATAAAGCATTAATCTGTTAATTTTACTGCACCCTTTAAAATCTTAGACTATACCTTTAATTTTGCAGGCCAGTTCAATTTTACGTTTCCCAGCATTACTTACTTCCAGTCTCGCTCTGTCGACGTCTTTAGGCAGCTTATTCCGCCCTCTGGTGGTGACAATGAGTGATTCATATGGATAAACCTGCCGAGAAGGAAAGTTCTTTTAATCATTTCAGGAATCTGGACCAAATAACTTTTTCATTATGTTTATGAAAGAAAATGAAAACAATTTTCTAACCGTACCTTATACTCAGCTGCAAGAAAAGATGAACAGATTAAAGAGATTAAAGGTTTGGGTTAATTGCTTCAATCTGACAAAGGTTTGGTGTTATAAAGTCCAATTAAAATTACCTCTACTTCCCCAGTTGACCTCGCTGCCGTCGTCATACTGATACTGGTAGCAATCTGCGCTCTGAGGCTGCAGGTGCAAGGAAGGAAATTGCGATTAACAAAAATAATTGCTTTTGGGAATTCCCATGAAAAACACCTCATTAATGTAAAAATAGGTGAAAATAGATTATTAAAATTAGCTTTGGAGTGCAATCTGATCTCACCCGCTGAATACCATTGCGCCTATATCCTGGTAGTGATGCTGATTTGCAACCAAAATCTAAAGAATGGTCAGAAAACACACAATTAATAAATTAAAGCATTGTACATATATTAAATGTTGGATTTGGCCAGGAGATGGTGATCACCACCAATAATAAAAAAAAGATCAAATTCCAGATGTGGGAACTGAGGCTTGGATGATTCAGTAGAAATTATTTATGAACCAACATGAGCTGAACAGCTACTAAACAAACAAAGTATCAACAACAATAAAGAGAAAGCTAGCACCTTAAAGTATGTCACAGTAGTGTTTGGCAGAGACTGAACACATTTTGACACAATGAAGACAAACTCACCACTATCAGCGCTGTACTGAGATCTTGGTGCTGTGGGACAAAGATCACACAATTATATTCTATCTTAGCTATTCCAAGACAGAAAGGACAAGTATCTGATTAGTCAGAGGCTCAGAAAAGACCATGAAATGTAGCTCTTTAGAGGCTCAGTGAGTAATGGAAACAAAACACACACAGATACTGAATATGTTTGGGGGATTTCTGCTTCTTTCCACCATGCTCTGTTCAGTGGTTTTCCCTCCCATGTGGAAAGCAGCTTTAATGAGAGATCTTAGTGCCCATAAATAAAACAGGACAAGGAGTTGGCAGCTGTGAATACAAGACAGTGTGATAAATACAAAGATAGAGATTTTAAAATAGTAGTATATGGAGAGCAAACTTGTTTATGTGAAATGGTGTAAAAGAGGGAAGAAAGTATTTCAGTCATACAGAAGGCAAACTGGTATCAGAAAGATAAGTAGGAGTGTGCAGGATCCCCGAAGCTTAGATTAAAATTTAAAAAGAAATTGCTTCAGATCTCCCATTTGAAAATATCTTAAAGGGTATATCTCACAATCTTTACAAATGTATTAACACGAGCATTGATGCAAAACACAGTGAAGGGAATGAACCACTTACAAAGATGAAAGTAGTGACGGCAAAGTTTGCAGGTTGAATTTCAGTTTTCAAAGTGAATATTATTTTGTGTAATTTGTGCAGTAATGAAAAGGAAGTCAATAGAAATGCTGTATGAGTGGAGCGGCGGAGAGACCCAACAAACCAGTACTCCATGGAAGGATTTAAAAGGCCTCCATGGTGAGCGCAGCCTGCTTAGAATTCGCCATGACAGGAAAAGTACACTTGTGACAAAAACGTGTGGATTAAAACATTAAAGTTTTGGTACCATTCAGATAGATGTTGCTAATCTCTTCTACTTGTGACCCCTACAGTTACGCTCATGCCCAGGGTCATAAGCACTTTGATTCCTTTCAACAACTTTCACTAGAACTCAAGCAAGCACTGCAGTGATTACGAAGCTCTCACTGTACTCCACTAAAACAGACTAAATTTTACTTGGCACAGCTCCTCTACAGTCTTTAGACTTGAGTTCCTCAACATCGTCTGTAGTCTGTTCCCTCCCAAAATGTCTTTTAAGACATTTCAAGCTAAGAATACAACACAGAGATTAGAAAGGAAGTTAAAGGCCACCCAGCAACCTCTGTGGTCTGGCTGTTTATTCCTGCTGAAGGAATCTAGAACCAGAGGAATGGACTCCGCTGTGTCCATGTTCCTCAGGTGTATGTCGTTACCTTCCAGACAATCCAAGACTCCAGTTGTTTCATAATACAGAGCCAAAAGGTGTTCGCAGCAGAGGCACTGGTTCTGGTGGGCGACAAGCAATCCATAACTGTGTTTGTGGATTGATTTCCTGCACTGATGATCTTTGTAGTGTGGCCACACAAATTAACATATCGGTGTCCTTTTTGTCAAGGAAGGAAGATCATCATATAAGGTCATATCCTTCTATTTTAGGTGTGACACATCTGTTTTAAGTGGGGTTTTTTCTGCTTTTGTAAAACTAATTGAAAGGCAGGCTTTTATTTATTTATGCATCACACTGTCAAGATTTTTTTTGCTTTCTTCTTAATACTATAATAGTACATGCATTTTAACATACGCTGTACTCAGACAATCAAGCTATTCTTACTTTACTACTCTTCTATCTCCCCCCCTCACCGCCTACACCAGCGATGACCCCGTGTCACAACCTCGCTGCCCTCCGCCTACAGCCCACTGAAAACAGATTTATTTTGAAGCTCATAAAACGCTGTTGTTCAAATGTTTTTGTGCATGGGCCGGGGCGAGGCGGTACAGAAGCGCGCCCAGAGATCATGAACTTTAAGGCAGAAAGTGGAAGGAGAGCCAGAGTGCAGGGGGAGAAGGGCGGGGTTGTCCTCACAGCCATTGACGGTGTTGTTGTATGCCGTTGTGCCGTAGCCTGTTGTGTTCAGCGTTTCCTTGCTCCCGCAACGAGAATTCCTCGCGCTGCCCCAGGGGTCGTTGTCATAGGAACCAGATCTTGCTTTCATCTCCTCCTTGAGAATCATCCGTCCGATGCCACTCCCAATCTTTAAAGGAAAGAGAGCGGAGGATGGGAAAACGGGGGCAGGAGAAAATGAGAAGACAAGGAAGACTTTTAACTCCATAAATACAAGAAGTGACTTTTGGCGTCATAAAAAAAAATGCTTCTTTTTTTTTTTTTTTTGCAGAGAACTGTCACTTTAATCACTTTCTGAAGAAAGGGAGAGAGAAAACAGCGGAGCTCTCACTCTTTGAAGACCCTGACTCCAACTCTCTTCATCGCCTCCTGTCGAGAAGCGTCGCCGTGGCACCCGGTAGGCTGAGAAAGAGAAATGACATAAAAGAGATTGCCCGTATATGAAAATGTAGCTCAGAGTAAAGAAAACAGCAACAACAAAGTGAGCGAGTGAAGAAAATAATGAAATAAAGAACGAATACGAAGCAGCTTGACAGTTTGTTACCTCTCGGGGAGCTAGTGTACGGGTAATAGTCTGACTCCGACTGTGTGTATGGCTCTGGAGAGTAGGTGGACAGGCTGGAGGACCGGAGGATATCCTCACTTGTTCTGCTTTTAGTGGCTGATTCCACATGATTGTCTGGAACAAAGAGAGAAAAAAAAAACATACAGTTAAAAGTCATTCATATATGTAACTATCACTTAACATTAAATACCATTTAACAGCATGATTCTTAATACCTTGTCAGATTATGACGACAAACCTACAAATCACGCACTCTGAAGAGCTTTAAAACTGATCGATTTTTACTGCAGTTCGACAATGTCTTACTGCAATTTAGAGAAAAATCTAACCTGTCATTCAAGTAAATTTAATCAGTACAAGGAAAACAAGCCTACAGGGTAAGAGATGCTCTGTTGTAGTTAACAATTTCTATGACGTCCTCTTCCATATTCATCCTTTGTTTTGTGCCACACGCAAAGGGAGTGTTTGAAATTTGAAACAGAAAGACTAAATCTTAGTCTAGTTAAAGTGCTAATAGTGTTTGTCAAACTCTGCACATTACATTTGTGTTGACAATACAGAAAAGGCTTTTCTTGTCCAGGCTAGTGCGGTGTTCGAGAGAAACGGTCACAAATGACTGAATAAAAGTTGTGGACATTAAAAATATATATAAACAGAAAAATTACTATTTTATTCCATAGCAATCTTTAGACAAGCTAATCTGTGTGGCTCTGAGCATTTTGCAAATAAAAATGTGTCAATACCAAATGGAGCTACTCGAGTTAACGATTGAGTTTGCTCATACACTCTGTGATTATACTGAACAGATAATCATAAATGAATTAAAGAAAAATATTGCTTTATTAAACTTGTTCTCAGTCTGGAAAGCTTTTCCAGCATTTTAGCATAAATCACTTTCAAACAGATGGCTTTACTGGAAAAACGAAAACAAAACAGCCAGCTAGTGTAATTTTACACCACATTTTCCCAGTTGTCATATGTGGCGTTTTCACTGTCAGCGGAGATCAATATTTTCAGCCAATGGCAGGACAACAATTCGGATTAAAGTGGGTTCAGTTACAGCTTAGCCCGAAGCACACGGTCGTTTTACAAGCATCACAATGCCATGACACCGATGCCGCTCTGCACTCGAGCGCAGTCGATGGATGTAAATGGGCGATAACACGTGCACTGTAACGCCACGTAGATCACTCTTCATTCTGCCAGCCATTAACCACACCAGCCCCCGATCTATAACCCATTGAATACCTGTGTGCATGACAAATGATGCCACGCTCGTCTTTACGACACATTCAGTACTTTCGGCTCAACTGAACGCCAACGGACACGCAGACACACACACACACACACACAAATCATCTATCCACTGAGACTTGAGTTAAACAGCGAGAGGAGGGGGATACTTACAGAGGCAAGGTCACCGCGCAAAGTGGAGCAGAGGGTGGAGGGAAGTGAATAAAAATGATTGGATGCAATAAAAAAAGAAGGCAAAAAGAAAAGGGAAACATTATTGGAGCATCCCTGAGGGAGGTGTGAGAATGTGACAGCTTTGCACGGATGAGCACAAAGCCGGGAAGGCTTTCCACATGGCCTTTTTTCATTGTGTGTTGCAAGCTGGCTATGTGATTCATTCATTACTGGCCTTGATGTAAAAAAACCCCCCCCAAAAAATAGAAAAATCAGATTTAAGGTCTAAATCTGAGAAGATCTGAATTTAAAGAATTAAATAATGAACGTCATTTAAGCAGGCATAAAGGACACTTAGGATTCATGATACGAGGTACAGGGTTAAAAATTTCTGAAAAATCCTGACTTCCAAGGAAAACATTTTGACCAGTGATGAAATAATCTTTCAAGCTGAGAAGCACAGGGGGTAGACGACGTCTATTCACGGGTCGACACGCTCACAGCACAGACGAGCATGCAGGACAAGGGTGGAGATAAACCATCGCCAGTCTGCAGATCCTGTAACTCTGAGCTGAAGAAGCCTTTTGGAGTGCAGTGTGACGAGAGGACAGCAAATCTTTTAATTATGCACTGAAGCATGCTATACAGACGGCGGAATAGCATTTGAGTTTAATGATTTGTGAAAAATGAATAAAAAGCATCTTGTGTTAACTATGCCAGTGTGCCAGCTGGATAAACGACAGCACAAATGCACAGCTAGGATCGCCAACATGTCTGTCGGCTGGGAAATACAGTAAACGGACTCGTGAGCCAAAAAGAGGTTGCTTTTCTAATTCGGTTTTACATCGTTTTCTGTTTGGCTCCATTCTGTTCTCGGAGGACTAACTGGTTATCATGCCTGAGCAAAAACCTTCCTTCATTCCTATCCCTCTCCAACTTACTTTCCTATCGAGAACTTGTCATGGACTGCGTGCAGAAGTAGGATCTTAATGTTTCTGGCATGCACATGAAACACAGCTCTTCCACATTTAGCTACTGCCACAAATGCAAATGACATCACAGATCCTTTTCCCCCGGCTCTGAGAACAAACTCAGCAAGTGCGTTTCTGAATTCTTGCTGCAAAGCGGGGTTATACGCTACGACGATGCCGAGGAGGAGCATCGGGGGAAGCTGAAGAGCACGACCACGGCACAACTAAACTGACAGGACGGGAGGGTAGGCCGAGGCGGGACCGAACTAAACTGTACCCGTTCTCTTATAGATGGGTGGCTTCCTGTAGATGTTGGGATCCCCTGTGGCTGAGGAGAGAAACAGGAGACGGAGAGGTGAAACGTGGAGGAGCGTCAAAGGGAGAGGCTGTGAATTTCTACTGGGTTTGCGGGGTGGAAGATAGAAAGGAAGGAAATTAACGAACAAAAATTTGTTGCAAAGAGACACGACTTGGTCATATGTCGCCATCCGCACAACAACAATAGTCAGAATGCTTTGGCATTAGCAAACCGCGACTGATGGCATCCACTGAAAAGAAAGGAAAAGAAAATTTGAGAGTGGTGGAGGCTGCAGTGGGGGGAGATATGAAGGCCTACCTGGAACATGAAAATGTTTAGGGGGCTGGTTTGTGGTGGGTGTGCTTGATCGCCCCTCTTGGCCATAACAGGGTGAACTCCTGCCACTCTCAGAGCCTGTAGCCAGCCACAGCCAGTCAGAGTAAAGGAGACATGAACATGAGGAAAAGGTGCTGACACATGCGAATGAAATGTGCTCAGATATTTGTTAACATTTGCAAATGAGCAAGAATAACTTTTCCACTTGTGTAATGTAAAGTACTATTGAGCTTGTTTACAGAATAGCTTTCCAATTGCAGGATCAACAGTGCCACTGCACAAGTGTAAGAGTAACATGAAATGTCAGCAAAGGAGCAAATCCAGCAAATGAAGCAGCCAAACAAGTATAGCAACATTCTGTTATCAGGAGGTAAGCTATACTGTCCCCATTAGCATTTTTTTAGAGCTTTTGTAACTAGTGAAAAGGCATGTTGATGGTAAAATCATGAAAATAGGGAGTACATGGGCATATTCTGTAATTCCGCAGTATTAGAACTACACAGTTCCTATAAAACATTCATACCCTTGAACTGTTTTTGTTTCATCAGTTTCCAACCACAAACATCACTGCATTTATAGGGATTTTATGTGACAGGCCGACATGACTGACTAATTTGACCATTTTTCTTTGCCCAAGCTCAGTCAGGCTGAAAGAGGAGCATCTGTAAGTCCTGTTACAAATTTTTAATTATATTTAGGTCGGTACTTTGGACCATAAATGAATGTGCGCCGATTTAAACAACTCTATAGTACCTCTGACTGTCCGTTTGGAGTTATTCTCATGCAGGAATGCAAAACTCTGATGTCTTTTGCAGCCTCTAAAAGCTTTTCTTCGACTGGCATCCAGTGGTTAGCTCTTTCCGTCCTCCTGTTTAATTGGACCAGCTTCCCTGTCCTTTGCTGTAGAAAAGCATCCCCAGAGAATGGTGTTGCCGTCATAATACCTGGTGCTCTGTCACATAAATTCCCAATAAAATTAATTTAAGTTTGTGGTTAAGACCTAAAAAAAATAGTTTTGATAGGTATTGTAAAGAAAAACAAGAAAACAATTTGAGTTACACACTATTTTTCTTACCAGGGTAGCCAAAGTGCTGTGGAGAGCGAGGCATGATGGGTGACATGCCTTGACGACTGTATGTCGGGGAATCAATATAACCTGGAATGGGGCATCGGAGCTGCTTTGCATCCGGATGGTCATAATCCTACAGTGACAAATAAATTAAGTTATGTATCAGCTCATAGGGGTGTAAGAATAAAGAGCAACAAACCACAGAAACTCTGACAACAGTTTACTTATTGGAACCCGCTCTTCCACTTGGATTCAAACCAAAAACGCTTACCTGAGAATACGGAGAGAGATTTCCAAGGGACTGCGGAACCAATGGAGACAGACAGTAACATTTTAGACTCAAATGTAAATTAAATGAACATTGTGCTGTATGTCTCATGTATTAATACCTGAGACACAGGTATTAAATAAAAATCTACAGTTTTTTATAAACCCAAGTGTTTGCTGCTGCAAACCAAAGATCACAAAACCGAGAAAAAGTTTGGTTAAAATACTATCTGGACAGACACCAGATACTTTTGGGTCAAGTCTCCATGATTAATGGAAAGGTTCATGATTTCAAGTGGAAATCAAATTACAAAATCCATGTTATAGTAACTATTACCATATTTTGCAACCAGTGTGGTATCCTTTTTAAGTCAATCACATCGTTTGAAAGTGAAATGTAATTTTGCCAGATCGTAAGGCAATTCTCCCAAAAACCTTAAGCATATTTTAGCCAGACCAGAATATTTTTATTGAAACAAAATGCTTCTGCTCTATAGTTTGTCCCTTAACCTGGACAAAAATATACAAGAGACTGTTGTGACATGTAGAAATAATTTGTACAGCTCCCTCCCGATTTGTTTCTTGATTTCCTCCCAGAAATGTTTCGGTCTTGTGTTTTCATCACTTTTGGAGAAACATCCAATCTTTGTAAAGTTACGATTGTCTCCTTGTCCTGATAAATACCTTTGGACAATGATATCCTATTAATCATTTCAAGTTCTTTTAAACCCTGGGTTTAGCTAGAGGATGCAAATGAGCAAATGTCATGATAATCCTTTTTAGGAAGCTGAAGTTTACTTCGGGTTAATTCAAGTGGTCATAATTGTGTAGTGTGTGTACCCAAAAAGACCAAATGATGAAACTGAAGCAAAAGGTGCAGAAAAAAAATCAAACAAACAAAAACTAAAACATTTGTCAAATATGCAACCAGGTTTTCCAGATTATTTACTCAAACACATTTTATTTGTTTTTCAGTCAAATGTTGCAGGATATGTGTCCAATAACACAATTTGTTATGGTCTTGAATCCACTGTGTTTCCTATTTATAAAGGATAAAGCTAATCATGTTTCAGGTGGTACATCAGTGACTGACAGGAAAAAAAACTGCAGCATTTGGAACATCACTAATGAGCAAACCAGGTTCGACACCATCACAGTGCTAATGTAGACAATGTATTGCTGATGAAATAAAATCCCTTTTTCTTTCTGCAACTTGAAGTTGCCCAGTTTTTAAACAGATTTTAACAAAGTGTCAGTCTGGGATATGGTACCAAAGGCTGAACTTACATGACCTGAATTTGCATCGAAGGAAGTCATATAAATTCATGAACATTTTGTGGTCACTCATTTACCAATAAATATAGTCGTATTATTAAAATATCATGATTTGCCAAACAAAAAAAACTGATCTAAACCAGAAATCTTAAAAAATCTTAAAAAGGAAAATAGATGGGAACAGCACAATGGTTCATTAGACAAGTGTGTGGCAGCAGTACCTCCCCATAGGTGAAAGTGTCTAGCCTTTCATCAGAGGTGTATCTGTGGTATGGCTGGTATGAGGAGGATATGAGATCTGGCTGCTGGACCTCATATATGGCCTTGACCTTTGGCAGGGCAGCAAGGTCCTTATAATCAAAGATCTCATTCTCCACTCTGGCCTGGAGAGAGGACACACACCCACCGACCACAGACAGAGACAGCAGCAACAAGACAAGACGGTCAACCACATGGACAACGAATGGTCACACGTTACGATGCGAGCTCCAGTGGCAGCGAGGAGCAACGGAAGCTAATCAAGCATGCACAAGCCAAAAAAAGAAAAAGAATAAACAGACAAACAAACACATTGCACACAGCAGAGCTTGGCAGAGCTGCGAGCTGTTGACCACAGGGAGCTGGGCTTTTGTCGGAAATAAAGATGGAGAAGCACAGACAGTCACAAGCAGGAGGAAGGAGGGGAGAAGGAGAGGAGAGGAGACAGTACGCACGACACGCTTGCTTACACTGCGATTCTCCATCATCCATCACCTTAAACAGAAAGGTCATTGATTATGTGAGAGGAGCAGAGTAAGGAAGGGCAGGGAGCAGCGAGCCCTGCACACATGCAGGCGTGTGCTGACATGCAAATGTAGCTGTCATATAGAGCAACACTCAGCAGAGTGCCAAGTAGCAGGCTGATGGCTGTTAAAACGATGGACCTGATCCAACTCTGAGCTCTGCGCAGTGACAACTGTTACATTTATTGTTTTCTGCACCTCTGCATATCCGCTCAGCTCTTATTAAATGTCGAAAATTGCTTTCACACTATGTTACATAGATGACTAAATATACATCTTCAGTGACTGGGGAAGTTCTAACTGTATTTCACTTGTTAACCCCACTTAACTCCACACTAGAGATCGTTTATCTATACGCTCAGGGGAGTTTTATATTGCCTTTCCAAAGTTTTCACACCCATTTGAGTCATTTGCTTATATTACAACCTTAAATTCCAGCTCTTTGTATTAGGGTTTAATGTGACACACCAACAGAAAGTAGCACATAATTGTGAAGTGGCAAAACAAAAACGTTTTTCAAACTCTTTACATAGAAAGACCTAAAAAAAAAAGGAATCACGTAGTAAGGCTGTGCAAGTTTGTGGTCCAGTCACATGAGACTTAAGTATAACTTCCTGACTCACAAAAACATTATTATAGATGACAACTTTTATGTCATCTCCACTGTTAAGTATGATGGTGAAAACATCAAGTTGTGGGGAGGCTTTTCTGTACAATGAATCAGGAAGATGACCAGAGGTGCTGCAAAAGCCAGATAATCCCAAATACAGAGTAATCAAGTATTTTACAGAGACTGCAAAATACTTGAGTTGGTTGGCAGAAGTTCATTTTCCAGTTGGAAAATGAACTCAGAACTCAGTACTCAGTCCTCCTCAGCTAAAATGTACTGAGGAGGACTGAGTACAAGCTTTAAAATAGAATTTATTTCACCTGCAAATGCTGCATGACTTTAGGTTGGTTGATGACAAAAAAATATACAAAAATGTATTGAAATTTGTTAATATAATGTGAAAGATAAAGAAAAATTTTTAAGGGCATGAAAACTTCTACAAGGCATTGGGAATCTCTGAAATTCAGTCAAGAAGGGATAAACTTCCCTATACTGTCTAACAGAGTTACACTCAACTCAAATTCCCTTTCTTCTCACAATGGAGAAGAAAGGGAATTTCTTCCCTCTCCAGGATTTAGTCCAGGACTTTCTGGACTAAATGTAACACTAAAACACTGTACTGTTTCGGCAACTCCCTGATCTTCAATCAAACTTTGGCACAGCTGAAAAAAAAAAAAAGCTCACGATGCTAAAGACTTTCAAGAACACTTTGACAAAGTGTAAGACTTGGATGCCGGATGAGAAAACAAGCAAAGTGATCAAAAGTGTTGTGTTTCCCACTCTAACACCAAGCAGCTTCACAAGACACTTAAACCATAATCAGATGAGGTAAGACACAGACAGATGAACAGGCCAAGGGAGTAAGGGGCCTTGTGCTTCAGTGCTCAAAAAGCCATCTTTCATAGCTGAATGCCGTTTCTGGGGTAGCAAATGAACTTAAATATGGCTTATATGTGGAACAGTGACTGTAGATTCATTGGTTACTTACGCATATAACTCTGCTGGGAGAACCTATGGAGGATCCTGGCGGTGAGATGGAGGTCTCCGACAGGCGTCTGTGCTGTGAGGAAAACACCAATCGAAGAAAGATGAAGACGCAAAGTCAAGTCACATTTTTATCTATCCGAAGCTTTTTGGTGAAAGCCCCAGCTCACCCTGAGTCTTCGCTCTGCCCTTGCAGCCTGCTTGCATAGCGGGTGCCACACCTCACAACCTGACGACAAGGAGGAAAGCATGCCGTGCGGTCATCTACACTGGTTATTTCTGAGTGAGCATGCCGGCTGCTTGTGCTGATGCAGTTGGAGACTCACCTGCCAGGTACATCTCTTCCCCTTCTTTGAACATCGTGTTGCAGCGGGCACATCGAGCGCATGTCGGATGGTAATGCTTCCCTCCTGCCTGAGAGAAAGAGGAGTGACTGAGCATAAATTATCATAATGAAGTACCTCACAGACTAAGGGGTTAATCTACAAGATGCTGAACCGTCTCGTGCAGGACATTGTATCCATATGTTTTCCCAAAGTGTGTCACCTGACCTCCGGCGACCTCATTGTGTTGAGACATTACTGGAAAGCCTTTTGCTGTTTCATGCTGCAGTCACACCCAAGGAGCAAATTCAACTCTCTCCAAGTTCTTCACAAAAGAAATAAAATAATGTTTAATCGAAATGCCTTGAGAAAGCACATCGTCTCCTTTAGCTTTTGTACATTTTAGCGCAATACATCAAATTTTAATGGGTTTTATTGGGATTTTATGTGACAGACCAATACAACGTAGCGCCTAAGGTTTGGCACATGCACAAGTAGTATTTCATAAAACAACCTTTCCCTGCAGTTAAAGTTGCATTTTTTTTAAAACTGTAAATGAGTTGCATATGCAAATATTATATATATATATATATATATATATATATATATATATATATATATATATATATTTTTTTTTTTAACAGTAGCTTCCCTTCAGTCATTCTTCCATTAAGGGTAAACTTGTGGAGTCAAAGCTAATCTGAGGATCTCTGCAATCTTTCCAAAGTTATGATGGACCTCTTGGCTGTTTACATTAGATCACTGCTTACCTTGCCCAACCTCACAGTTCAGATGACTGCCATGTCTTAGTAAACATGCACTTAAGACCATGTGCATGGTTTTCCATTTTTGGTTGAAGAATTGAATGGTCCTCTGTGAGATGCCCAAACCTTGGGATATTGATTTTATAACCAGACCTGTCTACTTATATTATCTGGTCTTCATGAAGCTTTGCTTTGACTAATGTTCTGCAAGAAACTACTGAGGTAATTACAGAAAAAAGTTGAATTTATATTGAGTCTAAGTTGGACTCAAGCAGTTTGACTTGTTAGGTCAGTTGGATGAATTTGATTTTATCATATCATATTACCTTAAAAGGCGGTGAATAAAATAGGACCACTACAGTTTGATTTATATTTGTGAAAAACTTATGAACTACTTTGTGTTGATCTGTGATAAAAAAAATACTAATAGACACTGAATTATTGGTTGTATTAGGACCAAATGTGAAAAGGTTTAAGCTTGTGATGAATATTTTTGCAGGACACATCATCTAATTTGATTAAGTACTCAATAATGTGAAGCACCTTGATAAGGGGACCAATATACATACACATGTAGGAGGTGAAGGTGACTTCATGGACCAGATGTGCTTCTGCAGTGCCAATGACTGAGGTGTGGCCACGTCCTCTCACCTCAGTCTTCTCTCACACACTGTTCCAGAATTTATTTATAGGAGCATGGCTTAGTGTGTGTGTTGGCGAGTGTGTGAACCAGGTTTTTACATCCTTGTGGGGACCTATTTCTGTCTACATTGTAGGGTTGTGGAGACAAATCCTGGTCCCTCTGAGGGGAAATACCATTTTTGTGTTAGGGGTTAGGTATCTAATGGTTTGGGGTAGGGTTAGAGCAGTGGTTCCCAAAGTGTGGGGCGCTGCAGAGGGGGCGCGGGAAGCGGTACGGATGAATGAAAAAAAAAAAAGAAACAGTTACAAACGTGTTTCACTGTAAAGATGGTTTGTAGTGTGTTTTGTTGCAACCTGGAGTGTGAAATAAACTTCACACTTCAGGAGTGGAGCTTGAAAACAAAATATGTGTATAGGTTTATTTCTGGTTGAACCAGTTGATTTTTTCTTCTTTTATTGGGGGGTGATTTTATTGTAATCCATAGGGGGGCCCAGAAAATCTTTGGGAACCACTGGGTTAGGGTAAGGCTGCAGAAAATGAATGGATGTCAATGTAAAGCCCCACAAGACACGAAAAAACACAACTGTGCGCGTGTGTGTGCTGGGAATATAGCTTTTATGTAATTTCATACCACACAGATTTTTTCTGCTTCTAATAGAGGAGATAGCTTTATGTGATCTGCAGGAACAGGAATAGGAACAGGAATAGGAACAGGAACAGCGTAAAGCTGGATTCCCAATTGTCTACAAGTTACCAGGGCTAAAGCTGTTTAGGCACTTGGGTTGCTATGAAAGGACAGGCTAGTGGAACACATGTATTACATCCATGTCCTGTTTTCAGAGTGTTTACAGTCATCGGCGAAACTGTGTCAGTTCAACCAGTTTCTAATGATGCACCTATTCTCATTAGGGGCATTTATAGCCTCCTGAATTTATTGAGAGGCAACGATGTAATGATCCCCTGTCTGCTTCTTACTCTCTCCCTCTCTCTCTCTAAGCCTCCACTTTAAAAAAAGAAAACACTGCTCATTAAATACATGGAATCTGGTTTTGAAAAGTTGAACTCAATATCAGGTCAATATTTTGCGGATGAAGCACAATCATTAACATACACCAATTAGTCTGGGTCTATGGCGTGCAGGAGGGAAAAAGACAAATGTTTAATTACAAGAGTCAAGAAAATTTGAGAACATTAGGATAAATTTAGTAGACTTAACGATGTAGCTTTAACTTTTAGACTCAATTGTCTTTTGTATGGTTAGTCTGGTTTCATTTTTCACAAATTTATTACTACAAAAACACAACTGACCAGGAGCAATTCCTCAAAGTTCTCCAGCTTTAACATGCAGCTTCAAAGGAAAGAGGGCAAAAACTTGCAATACTTTGCAGAAGTTCTCATAACCTTTAACATTTTTTTCTCCCCATTTTGTTACATTACTTGATTGCATTTTATTGGGATTTTAAGTGATAAAGTCACAATGAAGGGAAAGGTTGCATTTCTAGTCTGAAGTGCTTTACGGTTTCTAACAGCTCCACACACGTCCTATCAACTCTGACAGCTTCTACATCAATTCTAAAGAAAAACAGCACGATGCAGCCGCCACAATTTTTCACCATATGAGATGCAGTGCTCAGGGTGAACAGCAGTGCTAGTTTTCCATTACGCTCAATATTTTGAACGTAGCCCAAAAGTTCAATTTTGTTCTTATCTGACCCTGGACACTTTCTTCCCCATGCCCCAGATGGATTGTGTCAAGCTGCCAAAAAGGGGCTTCCTTCCACCAATCGCTTTTTTTCTGCCCTTTCATTTAAAGACCACTTTTGTGGAGCAAATGATGAACAGCTGTCCTTTTGACACATTCTCCCTGCAGCTCCTCCACAGTTACCATGTTCATATCTGAATGCTAACAAGCCCCTGAGATACACAGGACAGCAGAATTCATGCTGAATTTAATTCAAGTTTGTTGAGTTCTCTTATTTATGATCATCAATAAGAGGCAACGCCAAACTTTACACATTTGTAGTTGTGAAACAAAACAGATTTGAATGTACTTTTTTTTTTAAATAGGCATCACGATAAAAAAGGGAAACACCAGCCTTGCCAGATTTTATTTGCAAAAATGTTTTGCTAGAAAGTCGTATTCCATCTACCTTAGAAGGTTACACAACATTGTGTCTGTTTATCACATAAAAATCACAATTAAAGATTTTGTGTAAAGTGACCAAAAAAAAATATTTAAAAAAGGTTAAGGGGTGTCTGTACTTTTGCAGAGCATTGTAGGGGGGAAAAAAACAACAACAAAAAAGAGAGACTTGCGGATAAAAGCAGACATGTCCTCATGTCTATAAATAGCCCAGAGAGGCTGGCAGTCAGGAACAAAGCACTTCACACCAGCAGTTCTGACAAGCAAGGGACCACAGAGACGACGAGGTGCAGTGTGTTTGTATGTTTTCCTTTTGTCTGACAATTCTGTTAAACCACACATTTTCATGAAAGTTAAAAAATAACCTCTAGAGATTCCTCCAAAACAATTAATTAGCACCCGTGAATAATGACTTTAATAATTTTTGCCTCTACTATTGTAATAGTTTCTCCCTTACCTTCTTTTTTTATTTTTTCCCAGAGCCCATTAGTTACCGTTCACCCTGTGCTCATTTTCCACTGCAGCCCTCCTTTCAAATGCTGACTACTTTGCCATAAAAGCACAAATGGGGATTTTTATCACAGCAGAAATTGCTCTCAACGTCTGTCTCTCCTTCAGCCATCTTTTCCCCTCCCTTTTTCCCCTCTCAAATCTTTTTATAGCTTCCAATTTTCCTCTTCACTTCTTGCAGAATTCGGTGCAACTTTTTACTCCCTCCTGTTTATGCAGGTAGACCTGTCATCTCCTCCAAAAATGTTGGGAGTAGAAATACTGACAGATGAAATGAATTTGATTTATTTTAAGCTATTTATCATCCCTTGATCTTTAACCACCCGCTCGCTAAAGCTCAGCGGAACTTAGTCCAAGCTGAGAATGAAATGCTGCTGTTTAACTCTGTGCTGATTGAACCAAGTTCATACCTTTAATCTCTCTGTTTGGATTTCAATTCTTTCTTTCTTTCTTTTGCATCAGTTTATGCTCCAATCTCACCTCCAGAACCCGTCCGCTGATGTATCTGTAACACGTTTCACATTTCACTCCGTACTGGGCGTGGTAATCCGCTTCACAGTACGGCGCTCCATCCCTGCAACACAGAAAACATAAAAGGCGCTTCTTCATTTTCTGAGCCGAAATGCACAACCCATCTTGCTCTGGCCCTAAGAGGGAAACTGGATATGGAGGAAGCGGCTGAAAATGCCGCGTCGCCCTGTCTCTACGCACTCACTTGCTGATGTATTCCCCCGTGAGAACCATGTTGCACGTCCGACATCTGAAGCAGCTGACGTGCCACTGTTTCTCCAGTGCCAGGAGAGACTGACCCTGTTTGATTTCTGCTCCACACCCAGCACAGTCTGGAAAAAGAGGAAGACGAGACAAAACAGAAGAATAGGGACAAAAAAATGAGGAACGAGGTGAGCGAGCTTTAGCTGTGAAAACAACTTTCTTTTAACACTTCCTGTGTCTTGTTTTTCATTTCAACATTCTCCCACATTAAAGCATATTGGCCATTTAGTTGCCCTGGGGCGTTTGTCCCAGCAGGTGTGACCACTGCAGACTGGGTAAGGAAAGGAGACGGGACAGCTCAGAGCTTGCAAATGATGCATGGCTGCACAGCTAAAAAAATGAAATGAGGTCAGTGCTTCCCATTTGTTTCCATTTGGAAGACACTTTGCTCGGCTTAACCTTTTCTGACCCAGCCTACTGCCTCAAAGAGAAGTCCCCGCATCACCAAGAACTGCATGACTCTGCCTTTTTAGCCTACAAACAATCAGCCAAACTTTGAATTTTACTCACTCAGGCTTTTATATCCACAAAAATCTTCGCGGTGTTGTCACTAAAGTATAAAGAGCTAATTCAATGTCCTTCTGGAAGTGCGGGCGCAACATTTCATATTTAGGAACTGTACACATTCTGCATTACCAAGTAAATTAAATCCTGCAACAATTATGGATGGTTGAATCAAGGAATTTTGATGATTTTCAGCCTGACTGGCCCTGACCAGTGACCGTGTTGACAGCAACATTTTCTGCTCTAAAAGATACAAATTTAGAGGAAAAACACTCAATGCAACAACAAACAGAGTTGCATGGTTTTAAGTGCTCATTTCTACAGACTTTTTTGCACATGTACACTTTCTTTCCGATTAAAGTAAAATGCAGAAAACAAGGCAGTTTCACCATATGACTTACAAACTGCACAGGTAAAAACAGGAACAAATCATATTCTGGCCAACAGCTGAAGCTTTCCATAAATAAGTACAGCAACACCTCATCTGTCAATCATGGAGACTCTTCTACTATCACGCTGGGACGAATACCCATATGCTGCACAGGGCTGCCCTGGCATTTATTGCTGATTTACTGCAGTTGCTAAATTAGCGCGGAAGCAAACCTCCATAAAAAAAAAAAAAAAAAAGATAAATTTATAGGACGGGTCAGGAAAGAAATTACAGAGTGAATAAGGAGGATATAAAACAAAGTTCCCCAACAGGCCGGTGACAATGAAGGACTTTAACTATGTGGGTATCATAAACCATCATGCAGTAAAACTAAACTGTATTTTTAACTTTTATACAAATAAAATATATATATGTATTATAGTATCTCATGATTTGGTCGAGCTACAGGAACCTTCATGTACCTGTTCCTAGGAATGAAAAGAAGGTGCATCTGGCTTGGTAATTCTCTATCCTGAAAGAAATGAACTTAGCTATTGATGCTAAGTTCTTTTTCCCCTAATTTAGCTAATCGAGTGCCTGTCAAATCACTCATTAGGCCTCTCCTGCTGATCTGGCAGGGAAGACTCCATGTTCTTATAGTGATTACTTTAAGTTCTTTATGTTCTTGCCATGTTTTCTTTTCTTTCCAGAGAGGATATACTTCCACATGACCTTCAAAAACAGGATTTGTTCCTCTCCACCCTCACTTCTATCAAGTTAACAACTCGATGCTAGATTAAGACTGAAAAGCAACAACAGAAATCTGTTTGCAATGTCTTCTATTTGCTTTTTTGTCTCTTAATAAAGCTAATTCTGTTCATGTGTAATTATTTGATGTGATGACTGAACAAACATTTAACATTTAACAGGACAAACTGTTTCTTCATATCCCCATGGAGCAATGTTTTCTTCTATTCATTCTTTCGATAGATAATTTTACGCAACTTGTCATTAAACAATGGTCTAAATTGGACTGTACAGTGTTGTAGGTAAAAATGGACTTGACTGTCTGAACTTGGACATTTTAGTGGTTTGTGCTGACAAGCTGAAGTGATGCAAATTTATTTGGGGAGAAAAAAAAAAGTTAAACCTGTTTGTTAAACCTCACTGTAAATGAGTGTAAATTATATTTTTTCAGAATATAATTATTCTGAAAAAAGTATATTTTTTTTATTGAATATGATTCTCCCAAATCAGCTAAATTTGCAATACTAATTACATGAAAACTTTTCTTTTTTTATTATATTGTTGCTATCTTGTTTTGTGTTGTGATGAAACAAGGAGGAGGATTTATTTCATGTGTAGCAAAGCTCATATCCACACAGTAATTTTTCAAGGGAATGCTTCCTAAAACAACCGCTTTGCATTTTATAAGTGTAGTTGAACGACTGTGGTGCAAAGCAAGTTATATTATCTTTTTTCATAAAATTCAAGCCATTTAAAAAAAAAAAAAAAAAAAGTGGTTCATTTTTATTTTTTGCACTTCTCACTCACAGTGTTCCCTCATAAGGCAGAGCGATAAACACTGTACCTGGGGAGCTGTTTGCCTTTTGTTTGTCTAAATGGAGCCATCTGGGAGACACTGTATCCATTCCTACTTCACCATCTGCTTAAACTGCGCAAACTGCGCGAGGTAGTGTGCCGTCCGCCTGCCACATTTAAACAATTCATCATCAGTGACTGTCACGCTATTGCGTGTTCTTAAATATTCCCTTTCTTGCCTTTTGCCTAACAAGGCAAACTGCGAGCCTTTCCTAATTCGAAGGGACAGGAAAGAGCAAGTCCAAGTGCTGCAGAGCACGAGTGTGGAACAAAGATCTAAGCTTCTCCGCTCGCCAAGTGTCGGCAATACAAAATAAATGTTGCATTTGTTGAGTGACTGTAAGCTGCCAGATCAACAGGAGAGGCCCGATGAGTGATTTGACAGGAACTTGATTAGCTAAGTTAGAAAAAAAAGGGATCTTTCAAACCCGGGGTGCTTGGATGGAGCAGACTGCAGCGCCTGGTGGGCCTAAACGGAACAGACAGAGCAAGGCGGATGCTCAACTCACGGCTCGGCCCGTGGATCTTGATGGGCTCATTTGACTTGACAAGTGTGTGGGAGCACTGCTGGCACACACAGTCCTTTCCGCTGAACGTCACCCTGTCTCCGATTGGGAAGGGTTTGCTGAGGGGAATGAGAGGGAAAAAAAGAAGAAGTGAAGATTAGAGGTTAAATAATAGCAGATTATTAAATAGTTAAATTAAATAGATTACATAAGCATAATATGCTTAGAGGTATTAAACATTTACAGCACTGAGTACAGCATACATGGTCACAAATGATTGCCGGCCGCTGACGGGAAGACCATAACCCAGCTGACACCATGCTGAACACAGCCTGGCGTCTTTAGCAGAGCTGAAAATGCGTTTGCAAACAGTTGTGACGACGGGTTAATAGGAGGTTGATTGTGACGGGAGCACCTGGCTTCTCTGTGATTAAAGAGGCGATAATGTGACGCTGCCACGGGCTTCAGGAAAAAAGGGAAAGCTGGTTCTGTCGCCGAGAACAAAACTTATTAGGGAGGACTGCGTGGAGCGCATGCTAATCCTAAATACCCATTTCTCGCACAGTCTACAGTAGCTGTCTGGATTACCCCGCTTTACTCACTCCCCACACATCTGTTACCACTACGTCTCTGTTTATGGCTCTAAGCTATGCCGTAATAAATCAGCGTAAAGACACACACGTGTACGGGGCCTAACAACATGACAGCGAGACAAGGTCCATAAAATCCTTTTTCTATTGCATGTTTGAACTCCCTTTCTTCTCCCTCACAAGGAGACACTTTTCTTTGATTTCTTTATGACTGGATGGGATGAAAGAATGAATGGGGAGCTAAAAGGCTTAAGGAAGGCTGTTTAAAATACACAGACGACAGTAATCGTTTTACTTCCCTGCCGAGTCCTAGAGCCGAAGCCAAGGCCCCGAAGGGAGGCTTAAGTCTTCTGCAGGGCTTGCGGAGATGTTCACAGGCAAGCCTGGCAAAAACCTACCACCTATTGTACACAATAGTGGAGTTTTTCTTTTTGGAACATTGTGGCATTCACCTCCATTTTTTTTTCTTCTGTTCTTTTTACATCTACTCTAAAATGGAAAACTTTCATGCATAAAACAGAAAGGAACAAACAAGCAAAGAGACCAGTTGAACCAGCAGGGATATTCCAGAACACAAATTATTCAACAAAGATCTCGGTAAACAGGAAAAAAAAAACAACAAGAAAAACGACCGTACACAAACTTTAGCTGTTCGTATCTCAAGGTTAACCAGCAGTTACAAAACTTTAAATAACATTTGGTCATCTTTTTAAAATGTAGTTTAAGATCAGTCCAGCCGGATGAAATGTGAGTACAACTGTGTAAGCCCTGAAAAGGTTTGGCCTAATCGATTACATTGTTGCTTTTGCTGTATTTAAGCGTCATTTCACCTGCTGCAACCTGATATACCTCCCATGTCTCACGTCTCAAATCTAACAAGCTTCCTTGCCGATGCTGGAGAAAAACGTCCCCACGCTGCCAACATTGTTAGTCAATCTGCTGATGGTGTGTTCAGGGTGACGTACAGTGTTTTCTGCTACACGTGCGTTTTTTTGTGCGTGGGTCAAAAAGTTCAATTACTCCACTTCGCTCCACATTCGTGTCCATGTTATTACAACTACGTCCAATCCTTCCAGACATAAACCAACAAGCTAACGTAAAACTACAACCATCTGATTTTGATCCCCACAGCCTCTTTCTTGGGTATTTATTTTTATCTGCTCTATCACTGTAGTCCAGACATGGCTCATGTCTGAGCATTTCACCGAAAACTTCTCAGTATCTACTCCAGCTTAAGAACTAACTCTGCTGCGATGGTGCAGAAAAGTCCGTCTATGACCTTGTCTTTACCTGCGTTACTTTTGCTCCCTCAAGACTCTCCTGCCTTGTCAGCCTTTCTCAGCACTTTAAAAATTTACCTTATTACATATTTAATGGAGAGCACTTTTTTTTTTCCATTTTTTCCCTTAACCACAAAGAGCAAAGTTATTTCTGGTATTTTAAGACGATCCCAGTAGCTTTGATCACTGGGGCTTTTGAAGAACGTTAACACTGAAAAGTAGCAGTGGCACAATAGTGAAGTTGGACAGAAGCAGTTTTTGGTGCAGTGGAGTGTAGCGGGTGAGAACACAATGATAGTAATACTGGGGATAATCACAGGGAGCGGAGGAGGGTGAGAGTAGAGTTGGTGAGCACAGTAACAGCGGGAAAAAAATGTCGACCCGGCGGCTTCAATGTCGT
Source organism: Xiphophorus couchianus (assembly GCF_001444195.1). Classification (NCBI taxonomy): domain Eukaryota; kingdom Metazoa; phylum Chordata; class Actinopteri; order Cyprinodontiformes; family Poeciliidae; genus Xiphophorus; species Xiphophorus couchianus. Next base: position 22,220,590 of record NC_040250.1, on the reverse strand, counting down.
CTCTTCCAGTTCGCTGTTCTCGTTTGCGACACAAACACGCCCTGTCACCACCAGAGCTGCTCCACTGACTGTCGCTGGTCGCTTCGTGGCGGTTGTCCTCCCCCCCTCCTTTGACCACAGCTGGCGGGCTCGAGCGGCAATGTCAAACAGATCTCTGACAAGAGGAAAACACCAGTCGCCTGGAGGGAGGAAACTGAAGACCACCTAACGCAAAACCTATCGCGCTTCAAAACAGACTTGAGTGGTTTTATGTGAGTAGGCAGAAAGACAGATAGCTACAAATCTGAGATGCAAGCTGAGCTTTTAATTGACTTCTATGTGGTATGACACGAGGACCCAAGCCTGATGATGACTGTTTGTTTTGGAGAGGAAAGAGACATCCTATTTTTGGTTTATCTAACTGCATGGCACGAATGATTCAATCTGAATCACGTAACAGCTAAAAAAATAAAAATAAATAAAAATACATTTCAAGCTCTCCAGTCATTTGGTTGCTTGAAATTTGCTTTAATGATTAAAGCCTCTAAAACTAGTCACCCTTCTTCTACTGCCTGACTTACAAAAGGAAGGACTGTTTGGTCATGAGATGCAAACCCCTGACTCATGGCAAAAGAGAAGAAAATAAACTTTTTAATGCCTCAACAATACATCCCCTGTTCTTCTATTATATCTCAGGCAGCTGATTAATTCCTCCAGATCAGACACAGAATACTAAAGCAGGAAAATGATGAGCACATGGCAAATGTTTTCCTCACATAATTAGAAAAAATCTAAAAAAAAAAAGTATTCATACCGATTTACTTTTTTCACATATTTTCAAGTTACAACCACAAATTTCCATGTATTTTATTTGAATTTGATGTGACTCAGTGGAATTCAAAAGGGCTTTATTTAACCCAAAGAGAAAGTTATTTCTGTAAGAAATGTCATCCAAGTATCTTCACGAAGTCAGTGTGGATGGTGATGCTGGTGGCAGGAAGGACTGAAGACTGCTGCAGTATGGCAGTCTTATGATCCTCGTGACATGCCAACAGCTAAATTCTTGGGCAGCAAAGATGATATTTCACAGCAACTTGACCTGGATGACACCATGAGTTATTGCCAAGCACTGCTAATCCACTTTGTTTGCTTTTGCAGCTTCTCTTTAAATCTCTGCCTTGCTGTATGGTTAGAAAGCTGGGCAGAAACGTCAGTGTCAGAGATCTAATCCTTGACAATTATGACTGACGATGAAAAGATGGTTTGAACTTCCATATTCTCTCTCTGCTCTTCGGTCCTGCTCTTCATCCATGAGGTCTCTTCCAAATCTCACCTTCTTTGAGATTTGGGGCAGAATTCAGGTATTATTTGAACTTTTTTAAATGCTAATCAGCTGCTCCCAGTTGTGAAAACAACACCTTGTTGCCAAGTATCTAAAAGTAAAAAGGTAAGAGCAAAATTTCTTCCAGCTGCACAGCATCCAAAGCCAAATGGAATACCATGCAATGCCTCAATCTGAAAAAATAAAAATAAAAAAATAGCAAAAGTTTACAAAAAGAACAAAATCAGAAGTAAGTAAGAGGACAGAGCTACTCCCACAAGCTAGAATTAATAAATAGACCATCAAAGAGAACTGTTTGGAAGAAAAACAGTATTTTACAAAAAAAAAAAAATATGGTGTGCATTTTTTCTCCATGCTCAAATAATAAAAATATATCAAAATCTCTGAACATAAAGTGGAGTACTTTCACAAATTTGTGCAATTCACAAAGCTGGTCTTTATGGAAGAAAAACAATTAAAATTGTTTTTTCTTAATGCAAAATATTTTCTGAAGTGTAGAAAATATCCATACACTTGACCCACCTTGTTTCAAACTCTTCCCCAGTTTGAAACAAGGTGGTGTCAGAATCATGCTGGGGGCTTGATTTTCATTTAGCGGAGAAGCTGGACAGATTTGATGGGAAGATGGATGGAGCTAAATAATATGACAAAGTAAGTAACATATTTTGTACCTCAGATATTTTGATGCTTTCAAATTTTCCGGGACCAAGTTATCATTAGAACTGGGTGTACATATGGTGTTTCTGGCTTGCTAATTCTGGGCATCACTTTTTTTTTATTTTAAACCCAAGTTATCTTAAAATTAATGAAATAATTATGCAAGATTTAAAAAAGTTCTAATGTTTCATCAAAGAAGCTCCAGTTATGAATGAGTACACATTATTTATTTGAGAGACAAGGCAGCATAAGAGAATGTGTCTTTACTACCTTAAGTACTTTACTGAATGTTAGCCCAACACATAAAAAAAGACCCTCAGTGGGAAATTTAAGCAAAAACACAGCCACGTTCCAAAGCATAGCTCCAGCATTTAAGAAATAAAGTTTCCCTTAACGAGCAAAGACAGTTGGTATTCTAAGGGGAAGCACATCCGGTATGGCTGTGAAGTGAAACGGTCACTGCATACCTGCACATACTGCAGACGAAGCACTTGGGGTGGTACGTGCGTCCCAGAGCGGACACCACCTCTCCTGTGATGAAGTTGCCGCAGCGGTCGCAGCGTGTGCCGTATAAACGCTGGTAGTCTGCCGTGCAAATGTACTCGCCCTTCTTCTGGAAGAAGCCAGATCGTGCCAGGTCACAGTTACACACTGAGGGAGATAAGAATCGGCAGAAAGTCAGACACCTAAATCGGCAAAGCAAATGGAGGACAAAAACAGAACAAAAAAAAGGAAATTGAGCAATTCTATTTTTAGGATTTCACTGGTTGTCTGTCGTCTTCTGTCCTGTGCATATTGCATGTCTTTACACATGGCTGATAAGGAAGTTATTCCATTCCAGAGACCAGCGAGCCAATTTGTTCTGATGGGATTATAATGATATAATCAGTGGGAAACTTATTTGGTTCGGAACAATGAAAGGAGTCAAAACAGTAAACATGGACCAAAATTGCACTAAATACTGCTGAGAAAGACAAAGAAAACACAGGGGACACAAAGGGTGAACGCTCAGCTCCTGTATGCATATATTACACTGTATATTCAGAGCAGAACGAGTTCGATTCCTTTTCTTTGAAACTGAGAGAGACTTCCAAGTGGGTGTGACTCACTGTACAGCTTGGAGGCATATTCACAGATTAGTGTTTGCTGGTATCATTTTCACCACACTTGTGGTTTACCACCCATAAGCAGCACTGATGTGGATACGGTTGGATATATCTGTTTAAGAAAAAAAAAATCATTTTGTGCAAGTGATTTTTTAAATTTTTGCCTTGTACTTAGGAATTATAGGTTTGACCTTGCAGCAGCTCTGTAATTATCCCACAGCTACTATTATCGTGCAACTTTGAACTCTGTCATAATGGACGAATAAATACGTTCAATAAAAATGTAAAAAATTTGATTTTTTGGGATCTTTTAAAAAGAAAAAAAGATGCCAATCAAAATAGTCCAACAACTCGTTAGTTTAGTGCGATTCAGGATTAAAATGTTAGAAAAAGAAACTCAAACAGGAGCTCAATTTTTTCAGATTATCCATCTCCTGTTAGACTGGTGACAGTTAAAACATTTTTTTAAATCATATTGTTTATAAAAGGTACATACTGCAGCTTTAAGTACATGTAGACTAACATAAATTCATCCTCCTAACTGATAGCACCCAGATGTTGTGAAGAATGTATTGGCTGCCAGAGTCGACTTTTTTTAGTGGTTGCGAGCAGGCAGAGTTCACACACACACACACACACACACACACACACCCCTACACCCCCCTACATATAAAATCCTCCAAAGAGGTTACATTTAATCTTAAGCTGTTCATGAGAGGATCGTATTGACTTAATGGTGTAATAAAAGATCAGTGGGGGGCTTGCTTAAAAACAAAAATAATCTCATCTCGCTCAAGAGAAAAGAAACACATAAATCCACCCAGTGATTAGACGGCGCTGCTCACATGCAGAGTTGGGATGATGAAAAGGGACACAAGCTAAAGAGCAGTGACAGCGGCTCGTTCTCTTTTTTTTTCTCCTAACAGTTCTATAGATTCAGACACAGTAGGTACAGAAATGCTAAAAACTTTGATTGGGGAGAGGCATATGGAAGAACAGAGCTGAATCACTCCATAAAAATTCGCGTGTGCTAGCACCGACCACATTTCCGAAACCGCTGAACAATGGCGCAGAGATTCAAAAAGTGCCCGTGCTGCATTTTCAGCCAGACCCATTCACGGTCTCACCAAGAACCAAAATCATAGGCTACTTAATCCCTTTCCAGGAAATGGTATGAGCGGGTAAATATTTCCTCATCTATAAAGCCCTTTTCAAAACTGATGTGTCCTAGAAAGACAGTCAGTTTGCAGAAACAGTGTTGTTTTTTATTCTCTGTTCCTTCTCATCCTCTTTTTTACTTGCCCTCTCTCCCACACCTCTCACAACAATATGATTTTCAGTTTCTCCTTAAATTGGCTTGGAAATGAGTGGCATACGGTCAATTAGCATAATATATTGACGGCATTAGCATATGGACGCCAGGCCAAATCACATCTGGCTGCCTCAATCTGTTCAATCTGGATTGGAGGAGCTGAAAAGAGGGTCCACCTGTTGTCTAATCACCGTGTTTTCCTCTAACTGGGTGATTGGCTGGATGTATTGTAAGGGACATCCCCTTTGCTCGGTTGCCAGGAGGATGTAAACCTTCCACGGTTACCCTAGAGACAGCAGGGTCCCAGTCTGACTGATGTGGCGGTGGTAGTGTGGGTGGCACATTTAAAGGGGGTGGGGTGGAATAGAAGGCATTGAAGGCCTAAGTTTTGTCTTTAGCTGTAAGGAGATGCAAAAATACGCAGATGTACATATGTATAAAACACATATACAAATTGTTTAAATTTGAACTTGACTTTTGAGCATTAATTTGATCTTTTAAAATCGTCTTTTCAGTTGTTGAACTCTTCTTGCCATTTTACAAAGCATTTATTTATTTATTTATTTATTTTTTTTACACACAGATTGATAAATAAATAAATACCTAAACTTTCAGGGTACTCCCTGATTTTGCATTTCAAAGACTCACATTTCCAAATATGTGTGTTAATGTCCAGACCATTTTTAAAAACAATGTTTTATTATTCACGCTCAATTTGCTTTTAAGTATTATGCAAAACGCTCAAAAAAATGTCTGAACAAAATCCAATTCGTCAGCTAAACCACAGTTGCATATAAACCTACACATTATTACTTGAACAATGGAGTAAGTGAGATGTGATGCAAGCTTATATTTCTGCTCCCTGACTGTTTAATATAAAAAAAAAAAGTTCACACTGTGCTGCTAGACAATTTTACAAAGTTTCTGCAAACATAGGTAATTGTACTTTTTATGAACTACAATGCAAACAAAAGATATTTTAATAAATTTCCAACTTTCACTCACACCTTCCTTCCCACCAGACTAGGTTCAATTCAGACCACAGAATAAAAATTGCTGTGTCTCAAAGTTATCTACTCAGTTGTAGAGTTTGCAGTTTTTAGCTTGGATCAGCGCCTCAGTCAGCTATGTCAGTGTTATAAGTGTTGTGTTATTTCAAAAATCTGGAAAAAAAAAAATAGCAGCTTGGATCAGTGACCAGTTTGCAGGAAAGCAGTTGGCAGCAGCAACATGAAAAAAAAACCTCACTTTTCCTAACTAAATCTATATGTAAACTCCAGATCTATGGCACAAAAGGAGAGTGCCTACACATGAATGTCATTGGCCCCACAAAAGCCACGTCTAACATGGCCTGTATCCTGTATCAATAGTTCTCCATTAGGTTTAATGAGCTGTGAAATAAGTGCTTCATGAAAATGTGGTTTAAGCTGGCTAATGTATTTTAAATGGACTGAATTTTACAAAGTGCTTTCCTAGTCCTGTTGACCACTCACAGCGCTTTACATTATAGACCCACTTTTATCCGTTTACAATTCCAGATGCATTCAGACACACAATTCATAAAGTCACCATGCTAACGCATCACTTATCTTTAACCTTACTTTATTTTCACTGACTCTACTCTTGTGTTTTTTGTCTTCTCTATACTTATTGATTTCCAGTTATGTATTGATTTGTGATGCTGTTTCTACTTTTTAATTTCTGATACATACTTCAAGCACATTGTGTATATCAATTGACATGAAATGTGTCTAGTACATAAAATATACTTGATCTAAATTTAATTAGATCCTATTGCACTACCAACTGTGTCCTCTTTATATTGATATTTTAAAATCTAAAGGTCATTTTCATAGTAACAATTTTAATTTATTGACTCAGTATAACATGATTTTCAGCTCATTTGTTCACCTTACACGCTCTGTGAAAATAAACTTGTTCTTGTTGCAAAAACAGTTTATCTCATAAACTTCAAATATTGGCATTTTATCTTACACCTCAAGCTTGCTTTAGCAAAAAAACAATTTCATAATCAGATTGTATAGCATTGGATCCTAAGCTAATATTTTTCAAAGCTATTAGTTCATATTTTCATTTAATTACTGATTCAAGATTAAGTCTTGAGCTCAACCTTGCCTTTATATCGTCACTGAAATCACAAGTGTTTTTTTGTTGTAACATTTTCAGTACAGTTATCTCTAGTCAATGCCATCTTTTAAGTATCTCAATCATTTCCTTTTAGGAGAACTACAACACATTTATTTTTACACGAGTACCTGGAAGCTTGACTCTTAAATAAGAGCGATTCAAAGCATAGAGGAGTCTGACTTTCCGCTTTCTTGCTATGAAGTAACTGAGGTGTAATTCTAAGCTACACTAATGTAAAATTGATTTTTAACAGTTAAATAGAACAAATTTTAGCTTAGCCTCCCAGATGGGGAAAGTACTTCACACAATAGCTAAAGATTGGTAAAAACTTTTATCCTTCATTAAATTAATTCATTTTCTTTTAAGACCTAGAATAAACACACATGCTGAAAGACAAACAAATATGTGAAAGTAGAGAATTTCTTCTTGCTGAGGTTCATGAGGCATATTTGGTGCGAGCCAGTTGTGTTGAACAAGCAACTTTTACATCTTTTGAAACGTATCAAACCTCCATAAAAACTTTCTAGAGGGGGCCACCCATTTTGAAATGTGCTTTCTTTGGAAGTACTCTGAGTTCAGTCATGACCATCAAGCAGAGGCTTTAAAATGTATCCCTCCACATGTTGGTTGCCAGCACTGTGGGTGGAACAGGGACAAGGTTGGATGCTCTTTGCTGCTGCAAGTTTGCTTTGCTCCTTAGAGAAAGAGGTTTGCTACAACCACACAACCAGCACCGCATGCTGTGGACAACTACCCATAAAAATAGCAGCTCATATTAGAGTGAGTCTGATCTGATTTATTGTTCCATGAATATGATTTACCATGTCTCTACTTGAGAATATCTGCTGTCAAAAGCTTTCTAATGTAGATGTCCTCCATAGATGTTTACTCTTAAGAAGAGCAAGATTGTGTCTTCTGGATTTGTAGCAGAATCAGCTTTGCAGGATTGAACTACATCAAAGAGCTAATTCAATCTAAATTACTCTTTTTTTGGCAGTGCAGGAAGTTACAATCTAGAGATCATAAATCTACTGATTAGACGTCAGCACGTAGACTGCTGTGGTCATTAGGATTGTGCTGATTAGGCATCCACAGGGGGTCTGCCTGATTGAGTATTTATCTCCAGCCAACAGACGCAATTAAAATTCTCCTCTCCACGTCGGCCCAGGCCGGGACCCTAAATTAGTCCTGACACCTCCGGTCACTCCTCCTCTTCCCTTTCTGTCTTTTCCGTTTCAAGACAGCTTCCAAACCTTTGAGGCCCTGAACAAGGTCTCTACTTTATCTCCCTATTTGCACCAATGCAGGGCTGCACCTCAAAGCAGCCTTCTTTCCTCAAACATCCTCAACTCTCTGTATGTGTGACACTTAATGGACATGCTTTGTACAGCTCATAAAAGGAACCCTTCCCTCTGTTCTCATTGAGGCAAAGCTCTCAGCAACATGCCGATTTCCAAAGCTTTTTATCTGCATAAGACAGACAACCTGAGACAATTCATTAAAGGGTTATGTAGCCTACGTAGTGGGGGCAAGTTGCACAGAGGAAAGCACTCACCTATTAACCTTCTCATTTGTGCTACAAAGGCTGTGTGCTCACGCAGCCGCGTTCTGTGCCCCAGATCTTAGCCTTGGTGACAGGAGGAAACACTTCGAGAGTAAATAATGTGTTTGCTCAAGTTATGCCAAGTCGCAGGGTGAAGAAGTGGTCACAAGAGGAAAAAAAAAAAAGTTTATAGCCCAACTGAAGTTGCTTAATGAGGCCAAAATATGTGCAAACTTTCCGATCTTTGGAACTTGTTCGCCATTTGGTTAAAGGGGTTAGCATGTTAATGAGGTTGAACTAAACCTGGCCAATTTTACTTCCTATGAATTTTATAAATATCCAAAGGAAAATATAGAGCTACATTATATAACCCCCCACCCCCCATTAATTTGTGAATGTTTTACTGAATATGTTGCTACCGTGGTGATGTTGTTTAGCACACATTTTCCTCACTCTTTTCTTAATTTTCCCATTACTATATCCACATCAATCCTCTTAAGCATTAAGATTGTGCTCACATAGAGGCTTGGCATATTAAACACAATATTTTAGGCAATACTTTCTCAACATAATACATCAAAGTTTGTGGTTTTACCATGACAAAATGTGGACATATTCAAGAGATTTGCATTAAGTAAAAGGTTTGCATTAAGTAAAGCATCTCAATCAATTTGTTATCTTTGTTATATATATGTTTTTAAAAAAGGACACAATGAAAAAAAAATCTGGCAGGCATCCCAAGCAGCTACCATGACTACACAAAAACAGAAACAGCATGGTTGCTATACAGGAATTTGAAGTGAAATGTAGCTAGCAACATAAACGAAAAATATGGACAACAGACAGGTTCTCCCATGTATTTGGCTGCTATTAATGCCAGAGACAGATGGTTGCCCAGAAGAGTCCCCTCATATGAGGAAACCACACTTGCTGTTGAGGCCTTCAGCTTCTAACCTTCATAAGACTGATAAGAGAGTCAGCTGAGGGGAAAAGTGAGAATGAGATCATAGACGTACAGAGATACCTCTGTGGAGCTATAGCTCTTTTAAAAAGGCAATGATGATGTTTTACTTTGATGCACACAAGCGATTCCGAGAGGGACTGTATTTGTTTGTCTAACACAGCGGGGGACTGTCGCATTATAATTGCCCCTGTTCGTTCTCACTCCAGCTCAACCCTGCGTACGCACACTGACACATTTCCAGGCAATTTGTAGGACTTCAGCATGTAAAAGCCTTTAAGGAAGGTGATGCTCGGGAGCCACAAGCAGAGAAATAATCCCTGTCATCTCAGCTGAAGCCATGGGAGTCACTAGGGAAAAGAGCTGCTTCCAGTCGCGCTCCCTTTTCCCTCTGCCGGAATCTCTCCCTAGCAACCACACTTTGGTGTGGTGATTGGACCAGTGTACCAGCGGTTGCTATAGCTACAGGAAGCTCCCCTTCCCAGTAACCCCCCGCCCCCATGTTTTCTTCTCTCCTGTGCCTCTCTGTCTGTTTCTCCTTCTTTATTTTTGCTTTTTTCTACTCTAGTTTTGTTACTGCTATCTGTTTGTTTTTTTTTCACAAGAGCACAATCATAGCAGGTTAATGTCAGCAAAACAAACAGACCAAAAGGTGTAAGCTAAAGCATCCAAATAGAGACATGACTGACTAAAAAAAGTCTGCAGAGAAAGAGTTAAAAAATGTGTTTTATCCCCACCCTTGTGAGAATACTTGCGAGAAATGGAGCATTATCCAACCTGTATGTAAATTTACAATTCTCTACAGCACTGCTGTTTCATAAAATAAATCTATTTTGATTTTGCCTTTAACAACAAACAGCTAAAGGGAGCAGCTTCCTAGTTTATGTGCAAATTTGTTTTCTTCTATTTTCTCCATTTGTGTTTCCAGCGAGTAGACCACAGCGGAAACGTACACCTATTTTACTCTCTGCAGTGAGATTTATGTGTGACTAAGCTTTGTGCTCATGGCCAAAAACAGAACCCGCTGTGTTTGCTGGAATCCAAAAGTGCCAATTATGCTTTGAAGGCTGGGTAAAATGTGGTCACTATGTCATTGGAGCACCATGCACGAGCCAGCCAATACACTTGTAATACAACACCACACTATCCATACTCCAGAGCCTGCTGCTACACTCAGTAGAGTTATGGGATCTACATTATCCACATCTACACCCCCACCGCCTTCCCTTTGTCTGGAGCTGATGCATCAGTCTGTGAGTTGGCTTCTGTCCTGCCAGACTTACTTTCTCGAGCTGATTGCCTTGTCGACCACCTTCCTGTACAATAATAAGCTAAAGAATAATGAGTTTGAATGAGAGGTTAAACACACATGATTGGTGAGATGCTACTGCAATGACTAATGCATGACAGAGGAATTATGATAAATTGGCTGACAGACAGTAAAATAGCTTCATAGATTCAGGATAAAGTGATCAATGGCATGGTTGTTTGTGTGTTTACATATCGAGAATGTGGGTTGAAAATATCCTTAGAGAGTATTTGTCAGTTTAATAATAGCAAAAGCTTTTTTTTTCTTCAGTAACGCAGTGGAAATTGTTTTCTGGAAAATGTGTAAAGAATGAAATGTGTAAAGAATGGGACATAATATTTTATGACATCTGGTTTTAAATGATTTGCTCAAGATGGTTTAAAATGCAAACTCCAAAATAATTTTGTCTTTGTTTTAAAATAATAGTAAAACCCTGATTTTTTAGTGACTGCTCTCCCTCTCATACACACAGTGTAACATCCCCTCTCCTCTGAACAGAAATATTTAATGAACACTATGGCAGAATAAATAGAAAAAATAATAATGTGAATACTGTTTTTCTATCTCATATTCTATGCAGTTCTTAAAGGAAAATCACAATTGAACATAATTGGTAACAGCAGGTCAGTGCTATACAAAACCACAGATCAATAATTAACCACATAAGTTTGATATATTTAAAATCAAATCTCTAGCAACAGCAAAGTAGAAAAACAAAAAAATAAAACAAGGAAACAAGGAAACTGTTGCTGTTTAAAAAACAGCAACAGAGAAACTGAATTAAAAAATAAAGCACCTCTCATTCACCTAAAAACCTGGAAAGCACCAATTAAAAGTAAACAAAGCCATATTAGGGAAGATACAGAGTTTTCTAAGTTCAAAGAAACATGCAACATGTTTGCATGTGACCAGGTTTCCCATGCTTCACAATGAAAGCTATAGAAATGTGCTGTCTGAGCAGAAGCCCATGCCAGAGGGCACATTATGGAAAAGGATGTGGGACATCAGCAGCACCCAATCACTGCCTCTGGAACATGAGCAGGGCTCTGACTATATGTAGACTCAAAATGTCCAGTCATAGTTTTCAGTGTCAGTACAGCTACTATAAAAAATGTTGTATTGCAGTACACCGGTGACGTAATGTCTAAGCGACAAAAACAACGGCCCCCCCCCACACGATTCTTCTTTTTTCCTGCTCACTCTTGGCGTACCCCCTTTTTTTCTGGGACACAAATTGTCCCGATTGGTTAATAGCACCTTAGAGATGCTGAAAATATCCACCAATCAGGGCCAGGTGCCCCTTCACATGGTTACCACAGCAACCTCTCACAACCACAGAGAGCATGCCCACATGTACATGAACATGGACACTTACATACATGAGTTCAAATGTGTGTGTTGGCACTGGGAGCTTAACTTTGTGTGTGTGTGTGTGTGTGTGTGTGTGTGTGTGTGTGTGCGTGTGCGTGTAAGTGTTGTGAAACAGACAACAAGCTTTGAGTGAATAGCCCTTTGTGAATTCATGAACCTCAGAACATGTGAGGGCTAGACAATGCTGTTACTGTATCTCTGACGAAATAAACATTCTTACTCTCATGCTTTAAAAGGCTGATGGGGAAACGCTCCACTGTGAAATGTCCCCATCAATATTTATTTACAAAAACTAAGAGCTGCTAAGAGATAAAGACGAAATGGGAAACTCCAGGCATTGATAATTTATTTTTTCTACCCACAAATGTCAGTGAAACTGCTTAGTTAGCTTATTTCCACCATAGGAAGGACTACCTAGTCATATGCTGCCAATTTGTTTCACATTATAGCCTTTTTGAAATACAATACATACTTTGATTCATGTGTGCTGTTACTTACAAAATCTATAAAAGACATTTCTCTTCAGCTACATAGCTGATTAATTGCAAATGCATTTATAGTTACAATGCTTTAGCTGTTCACATAAGCCTTTAACACTGCTGATAATTTGAGCAAATTCAAATTCTCACTGACAGCATAATGCATGCAGATTTGAAAACAGTATTCAAAATATACATTTCTTTCCAACTTGTCAGTCATGGGTGATTAATAAATTGCTTATATGGAGAGTAGAGGAAGTATCACACCACTGTGTGAGAGAATTGTCACTGAGTTAGGGCTGGGCGATGTATGGAGTATACTCGATGTATCGCGATATTTTCAATTCACGATAGTTAAAATTGCTACATCGCAACCATCGAGTATAAATTGTCGTTCAAATAATAAACTTTCGCCGTCAAATTCACTGCGAGTATGGTTTATCCGACACCCTGTGAATGCATCACTAGTCCCTTCCCCGTCCCAACCTGAACATTTTCTACCAATCACGGTGCACAGAGGAAACAAACAACATGGTGACAGAGAGAGTTTGAGGCGAGCCGTGAATGAGACGGTAACTGAAGAGGAATCAGATGAACTAGTCTAGTTCTGAAAAGAAACGCCGCATCAATAATTTGGCACTGGTTTGAATTTTATATGGAGGATGTTGAACAAAATGAGGTAATTTGGGAAACATGTTATAAAACTATTGCGACAAAAGCTTGCAACACAAATTTATTTTACCGCCTAATCAGAATATTCTTACATGCTGTTCATGGCCGCGCTGCCGCGGTAGAACTATTTAATTAAAGTGAAACCTGGAGATGGAGGTATGATTTGTTTAGTGATATGCAATGGGTCAGTGGAGAGCACCGGAGTTGAGCCTTTTTTCATTCAGTGTCATCAACAGAAAGAGAAAAAGGCCAGAAGAGACGATAAAACCGATAATTAAAATGAGGTTGATAGTTTTAATCGTGCAATTAATTGATTTATTGTTTATCGTGACAGGCCTAAGAAGAAGGCTGCTGTCAGTGCAAACTAGCAGGTTGTGTGTTTACAGATGGGGGTAAAAGGTTTACAGTTTACATACAGTTAATATAAGAGTCACAAACTAATTTCTCAGTCTATTTTTTTGAATAAATTCTACTAAATTTGTATTAATAATCAGCAATATGAAACTGTTTTGCCTGCAATATTATCAGTTTAGTTTTTTTTCTTATTATGTTAAATAAAAACAAATGCACCGTTTTGTAGATAATTTTTTTGTTAACTTTTTAAAACTATGAAACTGTGGTATTTTCATCTCATACGGATTCTTATCCAGTAAATATTTCCGAAGACAGTAAAGTTACATCTAAGTGATTTTCCTAAACTCTAAATATAGATGCGAAGTGGCGACTAAATAAGCTTCATATTACAGTGGACAGGAGTTGTCTTACTGTAACAGGATCTTTGGTTATGTCACTACTGTATACACTCTAGATCACCTGCACCTTCTTATACAGCAGCACTGAAAAGCCAATTACATCAGTGGCATTAAGCAAGCGTGTACAAGCAAAGGTAAATCCTCTCTCGGTTGCCAGGACAACAACAAGCTACCTTACCAGGATCCCATGTGAGCTGCTAGATCCCTCTGATACATTTCAGTCCCTACTGAGGGCTAATAGCAGCACTCAGCATGTGCACCAAGAGAGGGAGGGCTTATCATGTGTGCATTTGATGTGGCTAAGAAAAACATGTCATCTCTGACCATAAAAAGAAAATGGCATTCTAACAAAAGGTAAGGAAATACTTATGGCCATTACCATCTAAGCAAGGGCATGCTATGACATATTTTGTTACCATAAACACTACAGATGTTTTTTCTGCTTTCACAATCACTGTGTGGCGTTTTTAAGGAATCCAATTTCTTACCGGTGCAGGTGAAGCACTTGACATGAAAGTGAGTGTCTTGGACGCGAACCACTTCCCCTTTGCATACTTCTCGACACCGCTGACACCGGATTGGCTCAGAGCTCCGCTCGCTGCGTGTTGAGACTTGCTGATGAGCTGCGGAACATAAAAACATCCTAAATGTACCATCTGAAAGATCAAACGTAGACTGTTTGATACACTGCATTGAAAGTTGTTTGTTTTACAAGCTTTGGAAAAGCGTGATCGGTCAACTGCATGAAACCCAGGCCAGCTGTCGAGTGAAAGATAGTGCAGCAAATTATCATTTAGAAATCATGTAATGAATAGAATCCAACAGTAAGCAATTAATATATAAACAGCTACTCTGTGAAAACCTTATAGTTTGTGAGAACTTCACGAATAAAGGTAAACTAACTCTGCACACAACGTCCTAAAGTTAAAACATGGTGGTGACAGATTCATGGTGTGGGGATAATTTTCTTCTACTGGGACATGGAAATTGCTCAGAGTTTTGGGGAAAATTAACTGGAAAACATAACTTGTTAGAGGCAGCAAAAACTTTTGACTGGGGCTGAAGTTCATCTTCCAGCAGGAAAACAACCCTAATGGTGTGTTCAAACGTTACGCATGTCAAAAACGCGTGTGACGCTCCAAGGCGTGCACTATTGCTGCGTTCACATCAAATGAGTTTTGAGCGTCAGGCGCGTCTGTTTTACATTCAAAGTCTAGACGGTGCGTCGGCGCATAAAATGCTTCAAACGTTTCAAATCGCGCACGCTAGACGCTCAAAACGCGGTGGTCCTCGACGTGCCTCCAAATAGACTTTGAATGTAAACCGGAAGCACCTGACGCTCAACATGTGTTTGGTGTGAACGAACCATAAATCAGAACTACAAGAGTTTACATGAAAGCACATTAGTGTGTTTGGAATGGCAAGTGAGTCTGGTTCTACATTGTATTCCAACTTCCCGGGATTTGTTTTTCTCAAAACATTTCAAACTCAGACCTTCCACCTCCATATCTCAATCAGGTGCAATTTTTTTAATGTTGGCCTGACATATGGAGTACCAGTAAAACAAATAAAACTCAGTGGTTTTAATAGGTCAAACTACAAAAAGGTTCAAATAGTTTGAAAATGTTAGGATCAGTACCTTCATGTCTGTGTCCCGGCTGTGGCGCTGCGTGGAGCTTCCACAATAAGCTCCGTCTGCAGCCCTGTCAACACTTGTTTGAAAACTGTGAGGTCTGACAACTATACGCTGGGCTACTTCCAGGCTCTCACTCTCTCCCTACCTCTATTTTTCACACACTCATGCTTCACCACCACTTGACTGACCGCATCGATCTCCTCACCTCATTCTGCTTCAGCTTACATGTGTGACTCCTTCGAGCCCGATAGCTACTTCATATTGAGCCACACAAAAAAAAAGATTTCCACAAAGCAAAATTCCCTCATAATACAAATATCAAACCCCTTTTATATTAGTCTCAACAAATGTTCATAATGATGTTTGGCATTTCTTGGTTATTAGATTAGGTCGGCCCGGAGATCTGAGCTATTAACATATTTCACGGCATCCGAAAAGATTACAATATTGACAATGTGTCAAAACGCCTGCCTCTTCTTTATCGTTCTTCTATACTGAGATTAATGAAAAGGAGGGATGCCAGAGTAACAGGCTGGGATGGTCATCTAGGCGAAGGACTTTTCTTTTTCCGCTAGAGAGGGACGAGGATGTGGGCTGACACAACAGAGTAGCTGATTGCTTGTCGAGACTTAATCCTAAAGGGCTTGCACCACTTAGAAGGTCAAAACTGATGCACTACTTGCATTGGTTGAGTCGTATAGAAGTATCTGTGCTTAAATTTGTTTTCTACCCAGACTGCCAAATTCTGTGGTTTTGATAAAGGTTGTTTCTCAATGTTGTTCAACACAGTTTATAGCAACAACAATTGCAAAACATACCACATCTCCCACAGTTGAGTCTTTGTAAGTATATATAAAAAAAACTTTAAAAAAAAAACCTCTTGGAAAGTTTGACTTTTTTCTCTGGCACCAGAAAGCAATAAAAAAAATCTTCTCAAAGTAACTTTGGAGCTATGTAAATGATTTAAATTTCCTGTACTTTTGATGGTTTACAGATAATAAAAACACATAATTCAATGTCTCAAATTTTTTTTTTATATTATAAAAGGTCAAGTGAAAGTATATTTTAAATATAAATGTCAGAATGCAATATGTATGTTGATTTGTAAGCACCCAATACTTTTTTAGGTCTCGTTTTGCATGATTTACTGTGTCGGTGCAGCAATGCTGAGGTTGAATGGAAGCTCGTGTTGCTTTGATAGTGGCCTTCAGGTGATTTGCGTTGTTGCAAACCTAACGGTGTCTCTCGACTTCCTGTTGGATATATCCTGGTAAGCTGAACTGCTGAGAAGACTTAAGGTGAAGCTTCAAATTTCTCACATAAAAAGGCAGGCTATCATATTTGGTGTCTTTATATTGCATTTAATAATCTCAACTCCGTACTTGGCACAAAAGTTGTTGGATTTTTTTCTGTGTGGAAGAACGTAAGCACCATGGGTTTTTTGGTGTGTAGGCTTTTAGCAAGACCAAGCAGGTGACGATTAGAAAGAGAACTGACTTTGCCTTGAAACATTAAAATACACATAAAACAGATTTTTTTTGTTTGTTTGTTTGTTTGTTTTTTTTTTACAAGCATTTATGTTGTTTTATAGAACCAGTAAGTCTGAAAAAAACAGATGCACATTATGCTTTTGAAAAAAAAAAGCAATATATATTTTCACAGACTATGCATAAAGGCATAAATCGATATAATAGCCATGGTTGTTTATTTTCCCAAACAGGAGAAGAGCGTGACTGCGAGAAATAAGTAACAACAATTGCAACCCATACCACATCTCCCACAGCTGACTCTCTGTAAGTTCATTGTTTCTCTGACAATGCTGCCGGGACCTCTGGGAAAAACAAACTGGCCTGATCAGTGCCAAGCCGCCAGTTCGAGTGAAAGTTTCAAGGAAGTGTTTTCTTTTGTTTTGTGAAACCAAAAGCACAACAGTGATTTCATCAGGTGTGAATGTGAGATAATGTGGGCTAATGGAAGAACAAGCCGGCCTGATATCATCCCATGAAAAAACACGATGGCAATTATTTACCCTGATGACCTTCTGAAATGTGGCCAAAACAAACCCCTAGCACACAGTAACATCCTATGCTTCCTATACCAGCGTATAACGTTGCCTGGTTCGATGATTCTTGATTTCAACTGTGACATTCAGATGGTAAGGTTACAATTTGGCCTGAATCATGTTAAAACATGCCTCCATCTGGCTTTGTTCTAATGATTCTGACTAGTCGTGTGAAGGACTTCTGGGCACATTTTCAGCCCCTTAAAACGAATGAGCATTGTTTAAATTTCAAAGCCTACTTAATTATTTTTGAACATATTAACAAGGTGCAGCTAATAAAGCGACTGTTCTTGATGTTTTTTTATTTTTTACTTAAATACGTAGGTGTCGGCTAAAGTTACACACTACACAAATGCTAAATTTACTCAGAGCAATAACTTATCCTGATTGGTTGAGATATTAACTCAGGTAGTTCCCTTTCAAGTTTATTTTTCATTAACAGGGGAGTTCAAAGTGCTTTTCGTGGTAACCCAATAGCCAATTATGAAACAAGGAGCAAACATTACATTTTGTAAGCAGTCAGCCACTGTATAGATATGTCACCTATAACTTGCACTTTTAAGACCGTTTTACTCCAGTAAAGGTAATAGAGGTCTGTGACGAAGTGGTTCAGATTGTGTTCGCCACTTGTCCCTTATTTTTATTTCTGAGTCATTTAATCTTTCATAATGGTCATAATGCTTTAATTCAAACGTTGCTTTTGCAACTTTGCTTCACTCATTATCCCGAGTTTGTTGGTGGTATCATTACGTTGCAATTTACATTTATATATATGTTTTAGTCAAAGCTAACACTTCTGGGCCATTGGATGAATATGTTTCTTCTCTTTCAAGGCATATTTTTGGTAAATTTGTTTTTTTCTTTTTTTACTCACCATTGCTTCTTCCTTTTAGATGCAACAGCTTGAGCAGGTGTATGGGAGGGGCCAAGTCCCGCACTTCCTGCTTAAATGATGATGTCACTGATTGCATCACTGAGTTCTACTAAATGGGAGGGTTTTCTTTTTTTCATTGCATTGTTTGTTTATCTCTAAAGTAAGCTTTTGTTTTGCCCTGTAGTACACGTTTTATTTTGAAAACCATTTAGTTATGTAGATGAGTTTGTAAATTAGATTAACAATCTTATTCCTGTTTCTCTGTTTAGGTTTTTGTTGCTTGGTTTGACCTGTTGCATTATGGTTTGGTCTAATGAAGTGTAGGCGCGTTGCCACTTTGCTTTAAGTCCAGAAAGACTTCAGATGCTCGGGATGGATGACAAAGCCCCAAAAAATGCTATATAATAAAATTTAGCAGTGCATAGAAAGAAATGGGAAAGTGGCAGCTCAGTGTCCACTTAAAAGGACTTCAAAACAGAGGAAAGTTAAACCAGAACCTTTTTTGCAGTATTTTTTATCAGCCATGCCTACTTCCAACCAGGAAGCTATGGTGTGATTATAAAGTCAAGTATAGGTTATAATATAAAGAAGTTCATTAAGATGTTTTCTGACTTACCATGTGTTCAAGAGAAGCTAAGAACAAAGACTCTAAGTACACAATCAGCTCAGGAGCTGAGATGTTGCATAACTAACCATGACGGTGTGTCCATTTTCATTCACTGAGACAGATCTCTCTCATGTCAAAACCAATTAAAGAGTTCTATAAAAAAAATTTAAAAATCCCTCCATCCTATGTCGACCAGTTGAGTCATGCTTCTAATGATAACCAGCTCAACTACAGGTGTAATCCACTGACTCCACATCAGCACAGGGTGTCCCAGGAGATTACAGCCTCCAGGATCCACAGGACGACAGCGCTGTGTACGGAGAGGCCGGCTGCGTCCCTGGGGACTGAGAGGTTGCTGTGATTTCTTCCTCTGACCTGTAATTGTTGTTCAGTCACAATGGATGCCGAGTGAATGGTGGGGATGAGTTAGACGTGAGTTACAACAGAGTGGAAAAATACATTGTTGTACTTTTAAAGAAGTATTATGTATTTTCTACGCACACAGTGCAATTTTGTAGCACACTCAAGTAACTATGTCACCTTCAGTTAGTATAAAAATGCTGTATATATCAAATAAGAAATTTGACTTCGCAATTTGATGCTTTGAAATTGGCCTCTGCCTCTTTTTAAGAAGCTCCTCCTCATTCCAACACTAAGCACTTCATCACAATGCATAATAAACATAAATTATATCTTCTCAGTTATACTAGCTAACAGACATGCAAGATGTTTTAATAGTACCAATCAGTTGTTATGGTATGGAGTCACAAAACTCCATTGTGAAGTGCAGTGCTGCAATATGCAGTCAGTTGTTCAACTCAAGGCCAAAGAAATAACTTTAAAACTGTTCTGTAAAAATATTAAATTCCTCTACAAGTTTGATTAAAAATGGGATTGTAGTGTGGTTAGCATAAAACACCCTATTATGGAGAGTTATTTCAGCCAAAATAAAATAAGGAAATAAATGAGTAATTGGCATCTTTGTTCCCTTTATATATCAACTCTCTCAAACTATGGTCCCTATACCCACTGCACTGCTCGTCAGCTGGCTAAAAGTAGGTTTATTTGATTCTATTTCCATTACAAAAAGAATCAATTTATGCATTTCCACTTGAAAACATATTGTTATTGTGAGGAATTGGAAGGCTGTCCTACTATTGCTCTTAATTTAACACTGTATTGAAATAAAAGCCAGCCAGCTGTGAGTAACATGACGGCAGGCTGGTCTCTTAAGCAAATAGCCCAACTAATTCTCAGTGTAATACCTGCACTTTTGTTTTTTACTTTATCAAAAGCAGAACAGCTAAAAGGCTTCAGTGTTTTAAATGAGAGAATTAAAAGCACTGAAAGACATCACAGCTTTTATGTGTTTTAGATTTGTATATAAAAGACCTTAAAGTTCTCGTTTTGTCACATAAATTCACTAAACAAAATCCATAAAATACTAGTTAAAAATAACCACAATCAATGTCTGACAAACAGAATACTTATTTTTCTGTCAATGGCGCAATAATTTCCTCTGAAATCGCTGCCGCTCTTCATAAAACATCCGAGCAGTACGCCCATCCATCTTCCCTGTCAGTAATTTAATGTAGTCATTGATCAGGGCCCCTCTGTCTCCCTCTCCAGCCCTTCCCTCTCCTCATCTGTCTTCATCTCCATCAGGACCTTGTGTTGAAGCAGCCATCAAAGCGACGCTGGTGTCCAGTGGTAACACAAACATGCCAGTACTCCACAGAGCAAAGGAATAAAGGTCGGACTGCTACCCACAGTCTTAATGATTTCTTGGTCCAGAAGTCAAGGTCAGAGGAAGCAGGACACAGCTGTGGTTGAACATTGAACTGAATTTAGTGCACCATCAAATCTGTTCTATTACTTTAAGAACAAATTGATTATGCTGAACCCTTTTGTTTATGTCTGATATTTTCCTTTTCTTGGTGACTTTTACCCGTGCACAAAAGTAAAACCCCTTTGACAGTAGCTGTTAACAATCCACAAAACCCATCTGCCTGATTTTGTATCGGTTGCGTGCAACTGTAAATGAATATTCAGCGGTTGCCTCCCAGCATCTGCGGTTTTCATCTGTGCAGTCGAAGCTCCCGCCTTTGTTCTCTGTGTTATTGAACTAAGGCACCTGGAATCGTGCAGTGATGAATGGTATTTGGCTCTGGTTTGGACTGTGCACCAGATGAGGAAGCAGCTCAGCAATCATAGACGGTATAGCTCTCGCTTCCATCTACCCCCAGTTTCCAGATGATTCCCCACCGCTCAGAAACAATCCATCATTTAATATCGCAGGTCTTATGTAGGTTTACATTTGTACACCCCGTCTGTCAGTGTGCTACTTATGTACGTCCTTGAACGACAAATATGCTACTCAGATGTGCTTGGCCCACATCGTATGTGCTACACTTACAGTAATGTATGTACAGTAGCATCTGCCTCAGCTTGGAACATTCTCCTTGTGCATGTGTGAGTTCTCTCTGGGTACTTAGTTCAGAAACATATGTGTTGGTTTCATTTGCCTCTCTAAATAGCCCTTAGTCTGTGCATGCAGAGTTGTTTTGTAGCGCTGACTCATTGGTTTTATTGATATGAATCCATGAATCCAAACACAAAAGTGTTTTTGAAATTATAATGCCTAAAACATAACCCTGAAGTTATTTGTCGTTCTCGACTCAGCATCACATTGTGAAGGCCCATTAGTGTTATAAGTCACACTACCATCTCACCCCTCTCCTGCAACTTTAAGAAGACTCATTTGTCATTTGGCATGAGAGAAATGTGAAATTTTGCACTGTGGAAACATTCAGATAAGTTCTACTTGAGTCACAGAGTGCTGCACATGAGAATTTTCCAGATGTACAACACTGTTGCGCCCTTTAAAAAATTATTTTTGAAGACTATTAATATTGGATGGCGGCAAGGTCTAGTTTGTGGATGATTAGATGCTTAAGTCATACTGAGCACCACACAAAGCACACCCAGCATTACAATATCTAATGTTTTTACAACTGGTGGTGAGTAAATAGACATGGTATTTACTAATGAATGAATTTCCTCAAAATCAAACATGATTGATCCTTCAAATGGTTAGTTGGGAAGATTTAGTTATTATGCAACAAATCCCTCTACGGCAAAAAGCAAATGCCTGTAAAGCATTTCTGCCACGACTAATGCAAGCTGCAACTGAAGCAGCTCACCTCACCAAACCAGAAAAGAACATGATAAAATGTTTCCTTTGGCTGTTCTGGTTGTGCAGCTTCTGTTCTATTGTCATGCTCTGGCAGCTACTGGATGCTTCTCCACACCCGCCCTAACCTATGCTGTTACTTCCCTGTGGCCTGATGTGCACACCACAAGAAATGCAACTAAATTTAACTCTCATACTGGCTATAAGAAAAGTGATTGGTCCATTACCGCCTTGCTTAAATGTTACTCTAGCATAGAAAACAAATGAGAAATATGATTTGTTAATCATGCTAGCACATCAGCCTGGTCTACTCTTCCTTGTGACTATTTCACATATTAAAAGCACTGCCAGCATGCAACACCTTCTAAAGTCTTATTTTATCTTTTTGTACTGCACTTATTTCAAATATACCTACCGTAATTACAGAGAACCTGGACATCAACACAACACATGTAGGTTTTTATAACTTCTGAGTTCTCTGTCTAACTGCTCCAGATGTGCTTGGTGCAGAAATTATAAAACCAAAATGTTCCAGTCATCTTGAAATAACTTGCATGTATTATTACAGTTACAATTATTATGCCATGACTATAGTAATACAGTTATATTAAAACATAACATTTTATATAATCTAATACAAATTTCCTTTTGTCATTTGAGGTTTCGCTTTTTCCATTCTGTTTTCAAGATCCACGTGATTTTTTTGATTTATTTTACTGCCACAGGTGTCAAAGTAGAGATGCATCAATCCAGGTGAATATCAGTTTCTTCTTCTAAGGGCTGAAAATTAATTTATTGTTTTGATAGATAACTTATTTTTTCCAACATACACAGGATTTTGAGTAGATGTATATTAAGAACAAAACATAAGGAATGGCAAGACTATCTAGACATCAAAGTGAAGTTCACCAAAACGTTTACCTTTTACAAACCCATAAAGGCTGAGTTTTGTAAGACATCATCCTGTAAGCTGGTGCATTTGGTGTATTTGACATGCCCTCCATGGTTACAACAGATCAAGGGATGATGTTTTTTTATGCATCTTTTTTTTTTTTATATTAAGGCAATCATTTGTGATGGCAAAGTGGCATGATGTGCAACTTTGCGGTGATACAGAGCATGGGGATGTGTAGAAGTCTCAACATAATACACTAAAAATCTCAATTGCTTCTAGATATGTTTTGTCTTACATTGAAAAATTTTGCTCTGGACATCAAACTGAGGGAGGGAGAGAAGTGTCAGTGCTGCCTGTGATAAATGGCGCCGCAAAAAGCCCCTGGCTCCCTGAACTCAATGATCTGTATATTGATCTACTTGTGCTTTATCACTCCCTAGTGTAGAAACTGAGTGTGCCAAAAAGAAAGATCTTAACCTGTTGCACGGATTAATACTTTTTTCCACACCTAACCATGTGTAGATCCTGCAGAATGACGTAAATACACCCAAATTCAGCAAACTAGGTTGTGGTGATGTGCAACTGCTCCGAGTGCGTCGATGGCCATTGGCTGATTGCACCCAGTGGAACAGAAAACAGTGCACCCCAACAGGCCCTGTCATGTCCAAACCTTAAAAGCACTGGAGGCAGAGAGCAACATATGTTTGACTGACACCAAAAGGGGAACAGTGAAAAAAAAATGTTTTTCTACAGGTCAGAAGCTTTAAGCCGGGGAACAGACACATGTTCCACCAACTCTCTGCCAGCTGTGACAATGCATGCTGGGCAATCTTGTGTGCAAAACACAAGGACTCGTGTGACAGCGGACAGCTCCCCACATGTTGCCTGGAGGTGCTGCTCCCCCTCCATGTGTCATGTGAGGAAGAGAAACAAAAAACACTCAGAGATCTTAACAAAAGATTTATTCTCATTTTCTCAAGAGAGTGGGAAGAAGCAACACCCTTTCTGGGAATCAAGGCAACATTCCCTGCAAATCAGGCAAGGCTCAGCTGAGTTTAGAGCGCCAGATAAATAATGTAGTGCCACAGAATGACAAGCTAGATTATGAATGCTGCAGCGAGACCAGGGACTGGACAGGAAGCTCCTGCCACCATCCTGCCCCATGTGCTCCTCTGAGCACCTGGGGCACATTCACCTCTCCCAGCCCGCACAATGAAACACTCGCCCACCTCACCTGTGCATCAACTCACAGTGAATTCTGTGCAGACCAAAAATGGAAGCATGCAGAAAACGTGTGCACACGCTCACCACAAGCTATACAGGGAAAGCCCTGATTCAGCGGACAGAGGATCAGGGTCAGAGTCAGCTAATCCAAGGTCAGCGCAGCATCAGAGCTGTCCCTGGGGCCATTCTAGGGTAAGGATGTCAGTGGCCCCTGAGGTTGTAAGGGTTATTTGTCACATGCTGCCGTACACATAGATATTCAGGGAGGTCGGGTCAGCGAATCCCCCACAAGTTACAAGGTGTGCTGCTCCGGCAGGGACAGTGTGGTTTCAAGAGCTGAAAGTGGTCTCCCAGAAGGAGGTGAAAGAGAGGTGGCAGACACTGAGTGTGTCCAAGTTTCTGTTATGTGAGTGAAGAATCGAAGAAATGCTTCTGGGTGAACTCTGACCCCTGAATGTATTTAAAGTCCCATGTTTAACCTTTTCTGAGTTTGCTTTAAAGATGCATAAGAATACTTTTTTTTTTCTGTGTAAATGTTTGTAAAAGAAACTATTTTATATAATCTGTAAATAATAGAAATGCTAAATTTTGTGATATACAAAAAATAAAACAAACATGCGGATTATCTATATCATCCACTAACAACAAAATAACATACATGGTTCCTATAGGATATTTTTGTTTTATCGTTGTTTACATTGTCCTTGCACTCCAAGCGGAGAGATAAGGCGCGCAAGAATGGACTTACCACTGGAACTCATGATGCCCAATGCGTCCTTATCCAAAACAAAGCTGCTTCGGCCAAAAATAATCCCATAAAGCACGAGGAGATATTCACATTGTGCAGTTAATAAAACAATATCTTCCAATCGCGGGTTGCGATCCTCACTCTCGGCACCGCTCCTTCCAGTCAATTACATGTGAAGGTGTAGACACTGGCAGAAAGAGGGACACACAAATATAAACAAAGAATTCTTAGCGAGGATTATTCCCGTAAGCAGCTGTAGGATAAAAATAAAGCTCCCGCTCCTGCTGTGCCAAGGTCTCCTGTGTGTGTGTGTGTGTGTGTGTGTGCTTTTAAAATAGTTATTATTTTCCCTCCAGTCAGACAGATTCTACAGACCAGAAAACGACGCTGCTCACTTGGATTCCACCTTCACATTTTTACTCTCGCCCGATACAGCCCCCTCCCTCCTCTTCCTCCAGCTCCGCCGCGCTCCTCCGGCGTGTCCCAGTGCGTGCGCCTCTCAAGCGCCGTCAATACTGGGTCCGGATACTGTGTGCGCACTGACCTTTCAAAATAAGGGAGCAGTCGCTTACAATTGGGTGTGATTGACAAAGAGACGGAGAGAGAGAGAGAGGGACAGGAGGGGGTGAAAGAGAGCGTCAGACAGATGAAATATCTATCTATCTATCTATCTATCTATCTATCTATCTATCTATCTATCTATCTATCTATCTATCTATCTATCTATCTATCTATCTATCTAAAGTGGTGAAACTTTTAGTATTCGTTCACAATTCAGTAACAAAAAATGAAAATAAAGTAAACAGTGATTTTATTGTGAAAAGAACCGCACTCTTCGCAGTTTTTACTCCGGTTCTCACGATAGATTTTCTATTCTCACTTTCATCCTCGCTCGTAGCGACGCCACTCTTTGCTTTCAAAAAGGAAAACGAAAATATTGTCCTAAAAGTCACGATAGGAAGTGTTAGATTATCAATCGTCTGACTTGGACTGATGATGGCAGAGTTGCTATAAGTGTCAGCAGAAATGTCAGGCCTCATCAGTTATTCAGTGTAATACAAATCACTTTTCAAAGATCAAAATTACGACAATGATCTGTGAGGAAAATAACAAATGGATAGAGGAAGTGATATATATATATTTTTTTCTATAAACGCCTTCATGTTTCCATTGTGTCCGACAGAGTTTCCTGTTAAAACTGGTATGACACCGCCCTCTTCTGGAAGACAGACGTAAGCAAATTGGTTAATTGGATTGTTTACGGATGAAGTCCTGCTGAAGAAAGGTTAGATGGCTGAAACCGTTCTCTGAAGTTACATCACAACAATATACAGTAAGTCTGACTTAAAGCTGTTTTATTTATTTATTTATTTATTTATTTATTTATTTATTTATTCCATTTTAAATCTGAAAAGGTGCAACTCAGTTTTTGTAAAATACTTTATTTAATGCCAGAAAGATAATAATTAGCATTTTACTGGCATTGGAAAGCTAAAGCAAAACTCTGGAGAGAATGTGCTCTTGAAGTTTCCTATTCTTTTTTTAGTCTATAGCATTTGATGACTAAGAGCAGAAATGCTTTGCACTTGTAGCTTTGCCTTCTGTTTACTTAAATGGGTTCATGGGTATTGTTGCGTAAAGATCTTCATCTAACAGTGCAACACCCATCCGCTGTTGGCACCTCGGCCTTCAAACTGGAAGCCTGTTTAATGCAACATCAACTCTGAGAAATTAAACAGCCCTGAGATAGATTGACAAAGGGAAATGCAGATGACTAAACATGAAGTTAACAGCTAATTCTTCTTTTTTATATGTATATAAAGAACAGTGCCTCTCAGAAGTATTTATTTTATTTAAAAGTGTTCAGATCTTATCTCTTTACTACCACAAACATGTTGGTAATAATACACAGTTTTAATCAGGATTAAATGTGACAGACAAGCACTAAGTAGTGACTAATAGAGGAGAAGAAAGATATTATGTAGCTTCAAAGTTACCTTGTGGAAATCTGTCAATAAATAAACCACTAATCAGACATTTAACAAATCTGCCCTTTATAAAAATTGCACTTGTAAAGTCACAAAGAAAAGTTTATCTCAGACCATTTAGGGGACATAGGAAACAATTGGAATAATGTCATATTATGCAACAAAAAATGTAAATTTGTGGCCTGCATGCAACAAACGCTAAACATCAACCTGAACACATCGTTCCTACTGACGTACGGAGGTGGTAGCATCATGCCGTGTAATGAGTTGCTTCAGCAGCGACAAATAGTCAGAGTTCGTTGAAGGATGACTGGAATTACAGGGCAATGTTTGAAGAGAACCAGTTAGAGGAAGCAAAATCAGAAGTTCACCTTCCAGAAGGATGTCAATCGTGAACCTCAGTTACAATTTAATGGTTAATAACCAAGTGTTTTCCTTTTTAAAGAGAGACCAAGTCAAAGTTTAAAAACAATTGCAACTGACAGTGTGTGGCATAACAATTTTGGCAAATTGCTTGTCACAATGCCATCTTACCTGATCTCCCAGCCTGTGCTATGAAACCTTTGCAGATTGTTAAGAATGACGCAGTACCTTTGTTTTTCTATATGCCTGAAAGAGCAAACGTCACCCCTCTGCTCATTGAACTCCATTGGACATCCTCAGTGGTCTGCATCAAATCAACTCAATGACATTAGTCAACAAAGTGCTTAACATCTTCCCTTTACTCCCCTCTCTGTTGCTTATATCAGGACTCGCTCACTCCGGTCATCAATGGATCATCAGCTAGCAGTGTCTACATCATGCTAACTGCAGTGCAGACTCTTTACATGTGTAGAATGACCTACCAAAACAAGAAACTTGTGAAGACCCTGCTCGTCAGAGAGCCTCTCTACCCAAGCTCCTACACTGTGCTTCCCTACCCTGAATCTCTTAATGTACTTTCCTCTACGCCTGGACTCTATTTCTGCACTGTCAGCCCCTGTGGCCTCTGACAGAACTTGACGAGTAGTCTTCCTTGTAAGTTGTAGTAGCTTTGATGTTGACTGCATTATTATACCCTCAGCTGTAATTCACCTTTATATCCTTCTGGCACATGTAAAAAGATGAACGCGTGCTAAATGACAAACTTATTCCAGATTTTTTTCCGTTTTACCTAATCTAAATTAAGCCAGTGTAGTTTTTTTTATAAAACAGCCAAGTTGCTCTCTCTCCATGTCCTGAGGAAGCCCTCGTTCCGAGGCTTTTCGGAAGATGGACAATGGCGGGATATGAGAGGCGCAGCATTCTCCCTCAGCTGCAGTCTTACTTTTTCAGGATCTGGATTTAGAAGTTTCATAAGTTCCATTTCTATCCTCTTAACCCTTTTTTAAAAATTCTAATGCAAAGTTTGTTGGCTAGTTTCTCAAGTGTAATGTTGCACAGCCACGCTCCTCATACTTGTTTTTGAAGGTAACCTTGATTGTTTGCTGGTTTGGCATTGGTCATGGCTTGTAATGCTTGTTATTGGAAATGAATAACTCAAATGAGGTTTAGCTGAATGTGTGCATGAGTGATACTCATTGTTTGGCGGTACCTTAAATAGTTAGTTTGTAATTGTTGCTATTAATGAGGGACTGTGTCAGTCCCTCATTGTGCTTTTGTCCACCAAACTGATGCGGCAGCAAAACAGGAAGGTAGCCTTCCTGTTCACGGGAGGCAGAAGGGCAAGAGGCCATCATGTCAACACAACGTTGTCACTGTCTGCAAAGGCGCCAGTTGTCCATAGCTGACAAAAAAAACAAAACATTTTGGGATGCTGTCTTGCTGCTAGTCCACGAGTTTGCCAAGTGATATAAAACAGGCACAATCAGCAGAAACGGTGCTACCGATCACATGACAGAGCTACGATCATGTTTCTGTGGCACTCCTCCTAATCTATTGCTCCATTGTTTCAACCCAGTCACTCGCCCGTTGTTTTTCTTTTGGAGGTAATGTTCTTTTTGTTTGTGAGTCACACCGAGGACATGTGTCCACTATCAGTGGGCCTGATCAGCAACATTCTTCATCAGGTCTCACAATCCCTAAGCTTTGTTCATCCACAGAGGAATGTAAATGCAACCTTGCACACACACAAATACAATTCCCAGTGTAATGCTACACTACAATCTCCACCCATTTCTATTTCTCATCTGTTGCTATTAAATACTTGTATATCTGTCTTTCTCACCACACATACTATGTCTTTCAATCTTCACAAGGACTTTGCATTGACTTCAAACTTAACTTAATTACCAGTGCATTCCTAACCCCAAACCTAAAATCAATTCATACCTTAGTACTAAACCTAGCCCATAGCCTAAAAACAGCTTTTCTTCTCATGGGGTCTGGGCTTTGGGCCCCATAAGGACCAGTCAGTCCCCACAATGTAGTATTTGTTTGGAAAAGGGTCCTTATACTGTATCAAAAACAAGGCCACACACACACACACACACACACACACACACACACACACCCACACACACACACACACACACACACACACACACACACACACACACACACACACACACACACACAGAGAGAGAGAGAGAAAAGGAGAGAAAATAAATGATCCATGTCCTGCAGCCTTGCATAGCCAATTGCATGATCACATGGGGAGTTCATTGCTGATGTATTCAGAGTGACTTTGTTTTAACATGCTGGATTCTGGAGGGACATGCACTGGAAAAAGGAATATATATTGAAATATGATACAGGGTCGAGAAGAGGGCGGTCACCGGGCCAGGGACAGGATCCACCATGGACAGGTTGCTATTACTTGACACTGATATGAAGGATGAAGACACTTTAAGCACACAAATTTATACTTAGGAGTAGATTAGCAGGAAGACTGTAGGAATAATTGGGAGTACACTGGGAGGACACGCACCTTCATCCCGATAACATGCAAACTCCCTGCACAGAGGCTACTGGCTCAGATGTGAAGTTGTTTTGCTGCGAAGGAGCCATGCTATCAGCTGTTCCACTGTGCAGTCCAACGTTGATTCAGTCAACCCTTATTCTCATTCATACATCACAATGTCCAGCAGAGAGCAGCAAGGCTGATGTGTTTGCATGGGTTGTATTTTGAATTAATTTATATAAACTGTAAAAGTCAAGAATGGTCATTAGACTGTTGGTTAGTATTAAAGTTTTTGTCTTGAAGCAAAAATTCAGCTTCAACTAGTTTAGGAGCTAATGATAAAAAAAAAATAAAATATAAAAAAAAACTATATGGGCAAGCTACAGTAGGTTTCCCCTGAGGCAGCTAATGAACTCCATGTCTTTGCTGTTGCTGTCACTGAAGTTTATTCAGGTTCTGCCTAGAAACATTCATTTAAATCTTTGATAACATGTGCACATATTCTTCAACAGTTTATTTTATGAGTACAGTCAGTTCCAGAGTTTATACTTAACAAAGCATCTTAAATGAAAAAGAAAAAACCCAAAGCAAATCCAGCCTGGGGATAATTACCCTGCCTCGTGGAGAATGATAATTATTATACGAAGTCGGTAACAGGAGGTAGCTGCTGTTTTATTCCCTCAGCATTTTTTCTACAGCCATGCATGCTAATTATAGCACATTTCTTGGCATCAAAGTACAATTAGTGGAATGCCACCTGTAGGTGTGTTTGTGTGTGTAGCCTGACAGACAGGTAAGTGCAAAGGCATGACATTCTTGGAACTTAGACAGGTGGTTTTTCAACAATGGTGCATACCAACTGACTGGTCGTTGCTGTAATCTACTGTCATCGCATGGGGAGCGTCAAACCAAGCTGGTACCACTGGTGAGCGCAGAATGAGGAAAAAGGCTGCAGGTTGTTAAGCGTTTGGTCTTTCATTGTATAACGGCTGCATGAAAGTTCAGCTGCTTTGTTATCTTACTTATTTTTTCAGTGACTCGTGGCTCACATGTTTGCTGTGTGTGTGTGTGCTGGGTGGGTGGCTGGAGGGGAGCCTGTTCATATGTGTGTGCGTGTTGGTGTGTGTGTGTCTGCAAAGGGAATGAGGGCAAGGAAGAAAATCTGGGCTGTTCCGGCGTCCCAAAGAAATGTGTGGGTGGAGTTACAGCCTAAAACTTCCTCACTCACTGGCATGCTCTCTTTGAAAGGAGCAGAAACACACATGCAGGACTGCAGCTCACCCTTACCGATTTACACATTGTTTCTCTTTCTGTGCTTTTGACAGTGGGGAATGACAGCACAGTCAGCAGCTGTAATGGCGGCTGTATAGAGAAGCGAGATTTACAGAAATCCTGCAAAGTATGAGAGGAATGAACTGAGTTGGGGAGAGCTGGCAGTAACACAGAGGTAAGACAGCTTTCTTTTTTTTGTATTCAACTCCAAATTCACTCTGTGTCCAAAACTTGATCCTTTTGAGTAAACACAGCTGCACTTTGTACTTTACTACATGACCATAAAGCTGTTAGTTTACAGGCTACCAGCTGTAAACTTTTTTTTTCAAGAAAAGAATGCAGAGTAGTGATTTTACCTGAATATTCAGTTTACTGTTGGCTTGATAATATCTGTAAAGAAGATCGAAGAGAAGATTAGCTTCTTTTGTAGTTATCATTTCTATTCTGATTTTGCAAGATAATAAAAGAATGAGGAAGAAAACTCTACAAAGCCTCAGAAATTCACAGTTTTGCTTTGAGAGTTTATTTTAACACTGTGTAGCATTATGGGAATCTCCCTTCAGAGTTGCTCTGTCTTAGCCACACACAGGCATGCGAGTGGGGGTCTAGTCTAAACTTAGAGACCCGGGCTCCTCTCTCATATTACCCTCTGCTTTCTCTGTTTGCACATATTCCACCGCCACAAACTCCACATGTTGCACGCACATTCAGAGACAGCGACCTCAGAAAGAAACATCGGAACACAGCCGTATGTTCGCCATATGTTCCTCATTAGGTTACAATGAGGAATGAGGATTGTTGTGTCACAATTGCAGTGCAGGCTTTCAGCGTGTGAAGACTGGATGGTTGTTTAAAGTAGGTAGGCATTAGGGTTGATAACCCCTTTCACTAAAAGAGGTGTCGTGTGTTAGTGACCCTGACAGATCTGCAAGATGAGCAGACAATTGTGACTTTGCAGCTGGTTCCACTGTTTTTTTGTTTATTTTTCAAAAAGAGGATATTGTGACTTTTACAATATCAGAAGGGAACAGGTTATATTGTTTTAAAAGCATGTTTTAGAGAGGTTATCAGTAACCCTTGTGCAGCCATTGGCTCCTGCCCATAAAGGTCCTGTGCATGTGACTTGCCCATATCAACCTTGAGAAGTCTGTGTTTATTAGATTATCCATCCGCTTCCCCAAGAGAAAACAAGCAGGCCAGTCAGAAGAGTGTCAGGATATGCCTTGGCACGCCTTGCGGCTGTTTACAGCGTTCTGCCTCGCTGGATACCCATGCACAGATTCGGCCGTGACCATTCAGCCCGCCGCACAAACAAGATAACAACACCGATCCCAGGCGAGGATATCAACCCCTTGTGCTCGGGGTGAACAGAGATCTGAGGCTCGAAAAGAGGAACAAACCGTCTGCATTTCATTTCAGTTGCTGGAAATCACATTCAGAGAAGTGGATCCCTTCAGTTTTCATAGATACAGCAACCTGCACAGTTTTTTTTTTTCAAACTTTGTCATAACATAAATACATTCTCATACCATTTCTATGTGATAACTTATATAGCGTCATGCCGACCACTCAAAGCGCTTTACACCGGAGCAACCGTATCCTTGCAAACAAAACAGCATCCTCACATCATGATGCTACAACTACCATGTTCCACCATGGTTTTTGTTCAGAGTGTTTGTAGGGTTAGTTGTTTTGCTCCATATCACATTTTCGATGTAGGTCACAAAGTTACATTTTGATCTTATCAGATGTTTGCTGTGTCACCTACTGTATATAGCTTGTGTCTCACTACAAACTTCTTTTGACTTTCTCTCAACAAGGGATTTCTTTTCACTATTTTACAGTATTTGACAATTTTACAATCAACTGATTTGTTGATTGCACAACTATTAGTTATCCTTTTGACAGATTTTTCCGGTGGACCTACGGCATTCTGCAGATACTTCAGAGTTACCAGGGGCCTCTTGGCTTCTGCAGATCCATTTAGATCTATTTGGAATTCTGTTTTATACCCTAGCTCAACTTTAAGTTTCTCTGTGACATTATCCCTGTCTGCTGTGACCCTTGATATTCATGGTACTGTTTGTTCATTATGTTCTTTTAAAAAAACCCACTGAGGCCTTCACTCAGCAGCTGTATTCAGACTGAGACTAAATTACTAGCAGATGGACTCCGTTTACTAATGAGGTTACTTCTGAGGACAATTGATCGTCCTGGATGTTATTTACAAGTATCATAGTAACTTATTTGTGACTGAAGAAAGAAAAAAAAAACAGGCTATTTTATTCTGTTTTAAGTGTATGCTCTATTTAGTCTA
Source organism: Xiphophorus couchianus (assembly GCF_001444195.1). NCBI lineage: Eukaryota > Metazoa > Chordata > Actinopteri > Cyprinodontiformes > Poeciliidae > Xiphophorus > Xiphophorus couchianus. The sequence continues at coordinate 22,187,262 of NC_040250.1, read as the reverse complement.
GGCCCATCAAGTAAAATCCACACACTCATCTTCTAATAAAATTCAAAACGATCAGGTTATTCAATTCACTGGGGTTCCAAAAAAGCACAGAAAAAGAGAATTAGAACTTTTCGATAAGTACCCATTTAGAAATCTACTGTACTTTCCACTTGTGAGAAGGCACCAAAGATAGCGGGAAAGAAAAGCAAACAATGACAAGAGAGTTTCTGCTCTAATCTCAGCTGGAGTCTGCTCTTTCCCCCACAGCTGTGTGAGTTTTATCCCTGCTTCCTCCAACAGTCCAAATACGTGCATTTCAGAATAACTAGCAAAGTTAAGTGGACCAGTGGTGTAGGTCTAATTACAAGTGTGGAACAGTCATGTGACACATACAGTAAGTGCTGCCTTTGCAAAAAGCTGTAACGGAGAATTACCAGCTAACCTTGCAGTTAAATGTTGACTCAATTATTAACTATTTAGTTTTTATGTTTTATTATGTCTCTTGATCTCACCATGCTCCCTAAAGTTTGTGTTTGTCGTCAAAGGCAATTGGAATTACAGGCAGAAGTAGTTGAATGTGAATTAATCTTGTCATAATGTTTTGCTTTTCTTTAAAACACTTGATTCTGCCTTTTGCTTCATCACTCAATCAATGAACTTATGGAGATGTTTCTTAGAAATGGTCTTGTTTAGGAAAGCAATTGGATGCTAAAACTGTAAAAATAATCTTAATTTTCTTGAAGTATAACACCACAGTTCTTCAATGGGTGCACAATTAAAACTGACAGTGGTACTCAAAAGAAATGTTGACATATTTGGAAGGTAACTGTAAGCACATTATCTGTAAAGTTATAGAATGAGTTACTGAAGCTCCTTTATTCTCACCCTCTTCACTTTTGGCTTTGTCAGAAATTTCTTCAGTGGATAAAATTGTCATATCTCCCAATACAATCTGAAGCAAATGACAATGGACAACAATTTTTTTCCCCCTTTTTGTTGTTAACGTGGTATAACACAACAAAGGAAAACTGTTAACTAAATCCCTTTTTAAACATGGGTCCACGTGATGTTCCTTAGAAAATCTCATATTTTCTAAGTAAGTATGGTTGTCATAAAAAGATCAAAGAGAACTCATCTCTAATTTATTGTGTATTAAGTTATAATATCCTAATTTATTTCTAGGAGACCCTATTGAACACAGAGATAGATTTCATCAGTAGAGTTCCATATCTAAGTTTAGAGAGGTCACACTGTTACTTTCAGAGCATAGAACAGCTTGTTTTTCCAATGTGGAATCTCTTTTGATAGAGTTGTAAACCACTGGTTGTATGTGCTAGAACTGCCCGTATCGTCAGTGTTATCTGAATGAAGGAGGGTCTCTACTTCTACTCTAAATGCATGAAAATGTTTAGCTATTAGGTATTTTGCTGACTCGTACGAATGGCGTGACTTTGGCTATAATCGCGTTTTCCAAGCTTTTCTTGACAAACTCCTCATATTTCAGCTCTTCATCCAATTTCCAAACAATTTCTCTAACTTGTATTTTGTAAGGCTCATCAAATGGTGTTTATTTACTAAAGGGATTTAGACCTCGTTTCAGAACTAGGATTAAACTAGCAGACAGTGGGATTTTGTTCTTTACTCTACATATAGTACACTGGTCGACCATTTCTGTTGCTCTACACCCTAGAGAATCTATGAAATATTGTCAATAGGGAGAGCAATATAGCATTGAGTGCATATACAGTACCTCATATTACATGGAGAAACAACTCAAGTATTTCTGTATTAAAAAGTCATCCTTTTGTTACTCTTGTAAAATTCAAGTTTCCTGAGATATTGAATTTAGGGGTTTCTTAATCTGTAGTTCATCAAAATTAACAAATAAAATAGATCCCCCTGAGTGGAGCGAAGTAATTTGTGAGTTTTTCTTGTTGAACTGAAGTACTGAACTATATAAACCTTACATTGGTATTCTAATTTACTCAGATGCGCCTGTGCAGCAGCCGACATAACTTTCATGATGTTCCTTTGTGTGGAATATCCAATTGTCTGTCTGTGCCACCAGGCGACTCTCACCTCCACTTTCACTTGACCTTGCAGCCCGTTCCTCTCGGGCATTGCCTTTCAGCGGGTCAGCAGTACATCACCTCAGAAACAAACACGCCGTTGTTATGACACACACTTTCAGTGCATTCCCTCACTCTCGCACACGGGCGAATCATAAGGAAACTTTCTCTAAGGCCTACCCCCACATACAATACCATTTGCAAAGAGTGCTTTGTGGATCGACTGACTCTCTGGGCAGCTACTGAGAGAGACAGAGAAAGAGAGAGAGAGAGAGAGATTGGTGGGTGGGGGCAGATGGAGGCTGCAAGAGAGAGAAATATTACAAGGAGGAGCAGTCCCAGACAGATAGAGGAGAAAAAGAAGAAGAAGAAGAGAGGGGGACTGTAGAGACAGGTTCTGCTTACACTTACCGGTAGTGTGAGCAGAGCAGGAAAAGGGATTACAGAAATAGGAAGGGAAGCTAGGCTTGGGCAATTGAAAGGAAGAGAGGGGGAGAGAGATAGAGTTGTTATTAAAGTGGCTGAGGGAAGCTGATGGGATGGCATTGATCTCTGGGAGCTGCCGGCTCCTGGGCCAGATGGCGTCTTGTTGCTGCAGACCGTTCCTCAACTCGTCCTGTTGTCGCCCGCTCATCAAAGTCTGCCTCTCCTCCTTCACAGGTCGGTCCCCGGCCCGCTCTCTGTGCTCTGCTGTCATGACACGGACCGCTGCGTTCAGATAGGCAGGGACATAGGTCAATGTGCAGCATGGGTAACACACTTAGCCAAGAAGGTAAAAGGAGAGGGCATGGTGTGATCCTGCACTGCATCAGCATAACTTTGCGTGCGTTTGTGCTAACTCCGTTCCGATGGAAAGAATAGACTGTTGTTCTCTTTGGCATAATGTCATGTTGCATATTGTGTTTGCTCCCCCATTGTCTTGTGAATGCTTTGCATCTGGATGATAAAGTTCTATTGTTCACCTTTTTCTCTTTTTAATTTCCACTGACAAAGCATGTTGAAAGAGAGAAATGAAATTAATAATAGACGTTTTTGTATCATGTATTTGGTGAAACATTACTCTGACACGAAAGTGTCTGAGCAGTCAAGCACAGGGACATCTGAAGGGTTTCCTATCAGTGTAAGTATGCGAGCCAGGCCCCTGTGTGCTCTGTATCCTACTGACAAATCTCCAAACTAACTGTGGCTGAAACCCCCCCAACCCCAGTGATGTTTAACACATTCCCCAATCCTGAAACCCTTTTTATTTTTTATTTTCCAGGAACGTTTGTGAGAAATACTCAGATTTTATCCATGTTCAGATTCGGTGTCTGTTCAGTGAAGCTATATCCAGGAGCTGGCCATAATTTCAAAAATAATCCCCTGATTTAACCTTAATATCCCATTTAATGTATACACAACCTTATTGTAAATCCCTATTATAAAGGGCATAACATGATTCTAAAATTCCTAAAGGTCATGTTAAATCTGCTTTTTGCCAGAAACTATTCTAACTCCTAGGCTAAAACTACTATTCAGTGTGTTAATGAGCTTTGGAAGTGCTGCAAGGCAGATTTTACTTAATTTGGCTTAAAGCATGGTAGCTCTTTCCTTTTCACATTAAGGCAAACTGACCTAAGTGACTGCTGGCTGTGGCTTCATATTTACTGTACACATGTAGGTGGGGGTGGGGGGCAGAAACCCTAATCCCTACATGCTCAAACTAGTACCTAAAGAGGGATTGGTAAGATATTAAAAACCTTCAGAAATATTTCAAGAGTACTTCACCTAAAATGAACAATAGAAGGGACTGACTTTTATTCCATTATGTTTTTCTTTGCTTGTTTTATTTGGTTTTGCAGACGTCTCCCCTGCTGAGCTGGATGCTCTTTGGAGGGAACCGCCATACAGTCTCGGAGGGACAAATGAACACTTCTCAGACAATAACATCATGACTCAAGGTACGGCAGTGATGCAACAAAGACAGAAAAGCTTGGTTGATTAGAGTGAAGTCCTTTATTAGCTCGGCGGAGAAACACGCTTATGAGGTTCATGTGAGCAGGAGCAGCGTTGCTTTACCTCCGGTCACAAACTGAGGAAGTCTTTGGGATATCCTCTCTGCTGCACAATGGAGCGAGCCATGGGAAGCTCGTCACCGCTTTAATGCAAAAATTATACGCTTCAGCAACCCATGACGTGTACATCCGTCCGGCAGACAGTGACAGTGCCTCGCAAAATTATCTACACCACTTTTTAGCTTGCCAGAAACAATGAAGGACGGTGTTGTGGTCAAACGAGGCTAACACTGCACATCAGCTTGCTAGCGGTATTCACACCATAACACATGGTGGTGGCAGCGTCATGCTACGCGGATTGTTCTCTTTAGCAGAATTAGAGTTGGTGAGAACTTGGTTGGAATTAAACTGAGGGTATTGCTGGAGGAAAATGTGTTAGAGGCTGCAAACGACGTCAGATTGGGCCAGCCTGCATTTGATCTGTCTTGTAAAGTATTGAACTATAGCTGAACTATTTTGTAAAAATGGATGTAGATGGAAAGTTTTTTCATATGGAGGTTCAAAATAAATACATGCCACGTTGTTAAGAGTTTTCCAAAGCACTAAATGTTTGAAACATGCAAAACCACATGTATGCACTGAGGTGCATAAATAAAAGTAAAAAGTATTGGATGAATAGATTACAGATTAAGCCAAGGTTGTTGGAATATGTAAAAATATTGGATGAAGTGAGAAAATGGCAAGACATTAGGTGTCCTATATCTGTTATAACACCAACCAGAGATACTGTTTTTAGTATCAAGCAGTGATTACTGTCCTGTGTCATTTGGAAATGTTTTGAGTTTAATATCCAAACTTCAGTCAGACACGTGAATTGTGATTAAAACTGACTTGGAGCCGTCCTCGCAAGTGGAGAAAAGGAGTTAGCTGTTTTCACATACAACAAAGATTTCTATCCTACACAAAATCTAAGGATGTTGTTTAAGAAACAGTGAACGTTTCCTTCCATGTGTTATCCATGTCATCTTGAGCCAGAAAGAGAAAAAAATAAATAAAAACAAGGTTTATATTTTAGCCTTTTGCATGAACAGGTGAGGAAGAGGATGGTCCTACTGGCGACTCAGGAGAAGGAGCAGAACATGACAGCTACTGGAAGAAGAAAGAGGCCTTCCTTCGAGGAAGTAAAATTTCAGTCGGGGAGAAATTCTCTTCAGGTAGAGTTACTCTCCACTTCACCAGAAGTCCCACACTTCATCTGTTGGGAAAAAAACAGCTAGTAATCATGGCGCGTCTATGAAGCTGCTTCCCATGGATTTAATTTTCATGAATGAAATGAATTCTGATGAGTCATATTTGTGTGTCTGCTAATGTTTACTCAGTCAGCAATTCAGCTTCATCCATCACATCCCCCCAGGTTTGTCAAGAGAAATGGGTTTAAATGGAGTCCAGTAAGAGGCCTAATGGTTTCGTTATTACTCCTGGGACTGCTGTTTCGCACACAAAGCAAATAACATAAAACTTTCACAAAGCACCTATAATGTAGTCTTGAAAAGTGTAATCTCTTTCCAATGTAGAAAATTTTATTGTTTCCATAGATTTATTTTATTTTATTTTTATCTCTAGTGACAAAGTCTGAAAAAAAACCCAAACTCTCCCATCAATGCTTTTGATCATGCTTTACGCATCTTTCACACAGAAATCGTGCTCCGGTTTACTGGGCGGAGGCGTTCCGGTGTTAATCCAGACCAGTACCTGCAGGAGGCGCTGCGCACACGACTCCGAGTGGTGGAGAGCAACAGCAAAGACATCACTCAGCTCTTTAAAGTGAGACCAAATGGTGTTTCCTATGTTTTACTGCACTTTCCCTTCATTCTGTGAAGATCGTTGGAAATAATCCTCCCTCTCACATGCTAAAGGATGTACTGTATACACATAAGGCAAATGGAGACATATCACCTTATGAATTATTCAAATTTATAATCGACACATGGATGAATGATTGGAAGCTGAAACCTGAACGCTTCTTTCCTCAGGACCTGTCGGCTCGTCTGGTCTCTGTTCATGCTGAGAAGGACATCTTTGTGCTCACATTTAAGACGGTGGAGGAGATCTGGAAGTTTTCAACTTACCTGTCATTAGGTAGGACTCAGACCTCCTTCTGATAGATATTTAGTTTTAGTTTTATTTATATGCTTTTTACTGAATTTTGTTTATTTATATTTCCAATACTAAATAATGGTTAACCAAGTCCAGTTGACAGTAAGATTTTAGTTTATGTCACTGCACTACAGTTGTTTTTTTTTTGTTTTTTTTTGTGGTTCAGGTTTTGTTGCCCGATGCTTGGAGAACTTCTTGTGTGACCAGTCTTTCTGGCTGGACGCGGAGCTGCTTCGTGAGTTAGAGATCAATGTCACTGTGGACGAGGAGCATCTCGCCACCCTCTACTTAGAGCTTCTGCTTCAAGAAGGTGAGCAGTGCTGATTTCTTTCTTGTATTTATTTATTTATTTTTTGGACTGTACTGAATGTATGAAAATACTGCCAATAACATGAAACAAAAATGTCAATAGAAAAGGTAAATGTGTGGGTTTTTTTCTTATTGAGACTTGAAGACATAATAAAATGACATTAATTTTAACATGGTTGCCGAACTGAAGTCACCGATTCTCAAAGTGTGTTGAAAATGCCAATGGTGGTACTTGGTCTGCCTTTTGTGGTCTTCAAAATATTTTTTGGAAACCACACTTGTCTGTAAATGCATTTGTTGTGATCATTTTACCTCCTGAGTCAGAACTTGGATTTGGTGATTGTATGAAATTAAAAACAGTCGCGTTTCTGTTTCAAGCCTGAAAACTTGTGGGATTTTCTCAGGGAGCAGATTAACTACTGTTAGCAATATAAACGAGTAGTAATATGTTTATCTGTATCTTATCAAAATGCCTTAGGAACAAGCTAAGTGACATATTTTCTGTTGTCAAATGCGGGTAAATGATTTGATGACATATGATTCAGCAGAAGTGCAAACACTTTTTTTTTACTTGGGCGAGTATTTCATTCAAGGGAGCCATGTTGAACATTAAAAGTGTGGTTGGTAAGAAACCTTCAGATTTCAGACTTAAAGTGCTTGCTCAGAGTACAAACAGATGGCACAATAAAACCGCATTTCTTAATAACCAGTTATGTGGTCTAAATAAGTGTTTTTCTTCCTATTATTTTTCTTCTTTTGGAAATAACACAACAAACTGAAAAAGTTCCGGGCTTGGTGTATTACTTCTCTACAATGTCAGCAATGGTGGTGCTTGAAAACTTTGACCTTAGTAGAGACTTACTAATTTGACCCAATCTCTCTCTTAGTGACCTTTTTAGCATTCACACAGTCTTGAAAATGAAATATTTTTTATTCCTTTAGAGGTGAAACTGTGTTATGATTATCAGAGCCAGAATGATCCTAGTGCTAGACTCTGCTGGGCCATTCCTGTGTGCTGCTTTTCAAGCTTTGAATTATAAAAACTCTCTCTGGAAGTGTGGATTTCTTTTCTGATCCAAAAATGTAGCTTTTTAAGTAAACAGTCAAAATGATCCATTGGCCAGTGTAAGCCGACACATAGTTATGCTATTTTTTCTTTGCATCTCATTGGTATGTTGCTTTCCTTGGTAGCTGACCTTTGGTGTTTTAATGACCCTCCAGACTCAGGATATTTTTCTTTTTTTGATTGTTTCATTTTGGTTTTTTTACATTTATACAAACTTATATCCATGTGCATGGAGACCAGTTTACTGAGAAGATATTACTGTCCTGACAAAAAGCTACACGGACCGTATGAAAATACTGCAGTGCTGGCAAATAGCGATAAAAATTACATTAGCTTAATAGGAGGGTATATACACCATCCATCATTTGTGACTGAATGAGGGCAGAGTTGCTGTTACAGAAAAGCTAATCCATAGCCACAATGATTTTTATCCAAACCGAGATGTCTGAAAACCTCTGCATCTGGATTCACGCAGACGTATGCTTCGCACGTTTGCACAAGCTCTCATCTCTCCTTTGCAGGATCTTTTTTTGCCAAGGCGCTGTTCACCAGAAGTGAGGAGGATGAAGACAGTGAGGAGCAGCTGGCATTTAAAAAGAATGACCTGCTGATAGTGAGGGATACGGGGAAGGACGACATTTGGGAGGGCACTATGCTCGCCACGGGGAACCACGGCCAGGTGCCAGTCCACGCCATGCAGCCACTGCCCTACCCCTTCTACCAGTAAGTTCCACGGATAAGCCATCTCGGTCATGGGTTAATAAATGACACACTTTACAGTATCTCAATATAACATGCTCTTTATTAAACTTTAGTTAAAGGCCAACAAGAAGTAGGAACATTCATGCAGGAGTTAGCTTGACTTCAATATTTTCTACTTCCTGTTTGGTCAGGTGGTTCCTCAGGAAGTATCCGGGCCAAGCTGGATACTCACCAGTAGAAAAGGAACTGTTTGAAAGTGCAATTGGTAAAGCTTTTCTGCGTATTCTGTGATGGTTCCGATATTCAGTGTTAACCTACATGAATTGACCATTCGATTTAGATTTATAATCCGATTGTTTTTGCAAGCTCCAGCAATCTCATCTGTTTTTCTCCTTGGCCTTATCATCTGATTCCTCAGTGACCGGTTCGTGTGAAGCCATCGTTGACTACAGTCCCGCTGGGCCTGATGAGCTCCAGCTGAGTCAAGGGGACACGGTGGAGATCCAGGGTCTGCTGATACGGGGCATTTCCATCTTCATAGGAAGACACACATCCACAGGACACGCTGGATTTGTTCACAGGGCCCACGTCAAGCCTCTAAACACCAAACCCCTGTAAGAAATTACATTTTAATGTCATAAGATAGCTCTCTTTTCACACAGTTTATCTCATTCTTATTATGAGATGAGATGTGGCTTTTTTATGGTTTGGGTTTTGTTTTTTAATCATTTGTGGAAGGCATCGCAAGGTTCATACAGCTTAAAAGTTTGCATTTTGTTTGTGTTTGCATGCTTTATAGATATTTCATTTAACATATTAACACAAACTTGCACATATCTGTGAAACTGTAAGAATACACGGTTTTCAAATTTGGTTTGAAAATAAAAATCAGAAAGTGGGTCTTCTGTTTGCATAAATATGGAACAAATACTTTGTACAATCTAGTCTAGATAAAAATCTTGATTGAAAATCTTCTACAAACTTAAAAATAGCTTTGCAAAGATGAGATACTCTCCTTTCAGTCTGACTAAGATTAACCATCCAATTGTAGCTTTGGCCATTTTTTATGATCATTATAATTTTGGAAAGTGAGCCTCTTCGCCAGCCTCACATGTTTTGCAACCTCTAACAGGTTTTCTTTCACTGGTTCCTGCTGATTTAGCTTCAGCCCTCCATCAAGTCTCACCAGCTTTTTTGTCCCTGCTTACAGCAGAGCATCCTGACAGCACGTTTTCTGTTTACCATGTTGGGCTGTAGATGTTTGGGTGGCTTGCAGTGTTTTTGTGACCAGACCACCAACACAATAAATAATAGTTTGTGGTCGCCATGAGGCTCACGGGGTATGCATACATTTTCAAGGCATTACAGTGGGTTTGCTGGCTTGTCAGTCATAGAGTGGGTGATGATGCTGGGAAGATGCATGCAATCATAATGCCTCCTTTGTTTGCTTCTCACAGAGACAGACAATTGGTCTTTCTCACAGAGGAGGAGAAGGCCAGCCTGGCTCAGGTTAACCCGTATAGCTCAGAGCCAAGCGAAAGCTGCCTTCTGGAAAGACTCTTCTCATCAGACATCAGCTCTGTGTACAGACTAGGTAAAGGAACCACTGGATCAGTTAAGGGATTTTACCATTTTTATCACTGATAGAACCCAAAGATAGTTGTGCCACAGCACTTTTTTTTTTTTTTTTTTCACTCCTGTTTTGTTTGATGCATGGTTTGAGCATGTTTCCAGAACAGTTGTTGTTTCAGTGTTTGTTTTTTCATTAGAAACTGGTCTCCATTGTTTTTTTTCTTCATCTGTTAAGAGAAAGCTTAAGCTGATTTACCTTATGTGTTTCCAGACAGGCTGAACGAGGCCGACTTCATGTACATACGGAATCGGCCAAAGCATGGTAATATTATAAAGCAATTATAATATGCAATACAAACCTTTTTAGCAGCTGATGCACTCGTCTTACTTCTTCGCAGATTTCAAGGGTTTTTCCAGCGCCCGTCAGAGCCTTATGTCCGAAAGAAGCGAAGGAAGGCAGAACCAATCCTCCCCCCGCGCCTCTGTCTCTGTCGCCTCACCACGCATGTCCCTCTATCATTCCCTCAATCCTCTGCCACGAGAGGGAGAGCGGCTCTCTTTCAATCTGGAGGACACATTTAAAGAACTAGATGAGTTTCAGGAGGATCCCCCTCTCTTCATGGAAGAGAATAGCTGGGAGGGGGAGAAGACGGAGCTCAGTGACCCAACACTGACTCTGTTAAACCACGAACACTTCCAGGTGAGCTAAGTCACTGTTCATTCAATGCTTCTCCAACCTGGTTAGAAACACGGGTGGATTTGGCTTGCGCAAGTACAGTCATATACAAAACTCTAGAACAAAAGCTCTGAATCATTAGGATATACAGACTAGACAGACTATTAGTGTACTTATCCACAAACTCATGAGCTCAGCTTCCTGAATTACCTTAAAGGCTTTCTTAAAATGTGTTGTTACACAACACATCAGCAAGAATGTGGATGACACCACATCTGGGCCCAAATACTGAAATTTATACAAAACAAACAATGTCTTGTTACACTTCCAGGAGTTCTTAAAGAACATTTTGAACAACATTTCATGAAACTGAAACAGCATATCTTTATGAGACAGTAGAAAATGAAAATACAATTAGTTTCATGCCCTTTTTTGTGCGTCTTCCAGGATGAATTTCTGCCCTTGTACGACCTACACTGTTCCTTCCTGTGGATGACTTTCGGTGAGAAGACTGAGGATGAACTGTCCGGACATCTTGAGAGTGTCAGGGAGTGCGCCAAGAGACTGGGCATGCACTGGGCACATCGGCGTGCGTGCTTTGTCCTTGGCAGACTTTGCGCCAGAAAACTAAAGTTCTCCCAGGTATCTGGTACATCAAGCAAATAAGAATCTACATATTTTTTTCAAAATAAAAAGACCTTTCTCCAGTAACTCTGTCTTATACTATACTGAGAGTGTCTTAAAAAAGTGTTGATACACTTGGAACTTTATAATGTTTTGTTAAGTAACAAACAAAAATTTGCTTTTTTTAATTGCTTCATTGCAATTTTTGTGCATACAGTATAGTGCATAACTGTGAAATGGGAAAAAAAATTACACACTATTCTTTAGTGAAAGTCTGAATTGAGAATGTTTTTTATTTTGTCGACAGGTTTCAATCTAAATGGAATTAATTGCAATAAATCAACTACAGACACTTATATTAACTCAATTAAAAACATCTAATGGTGTCCCACCACTAAAACAAATTTGTTTACAAGTTTGAAGCTGTGTTAGATTATTAGACAAATCAATATCCCATACTAGAAACATTTCACAGAGCATTGTTCAATCCATCAATCAGTCATCCAAAATTGGAAAGAGTATGGCACAAATGCAAACTTTTCAAGTTTTAAGTCGCTACCTTCAGATGGAAAGCCATCTTAACCTGGCTTTAGCATGAGGTCTGCTATCGCCTCGCTAGCATCAAGCAGAAAAGTAGCCAAGAGGACCATAGTAACTCTGGTGTAGCAGCAGAGATCAAAGGTCAGGTTGGAGCCTATTGGAGACTATTAGCTGTGCAGCCCAAAATCCTGGCCATTTATGAAAGAGAGGCAAAAAGCAAAAGTAAAGCCATATGCAGTTCTTACTGTATACTTTCCAGTTTTACACAAATTGTCAGGGAAACAGAGTGTGGAAGAAGTTCCTCTAATCAGATGAGACTGAAATTAGATTTTTTTTTTGTCCTTGGACTAACTGAAATGTATTGTCTTCAGCATGGACAATATTGATGTTAAGAGTTGATAGTAAGACGAATGAAGCTACATATATTCATCCAGCCCGACAAACCTTGAACTATTCTTCAAAAAAGAAAAGGACAAAACTTTCAGTTTACCCGTCTCTAAAGCTTCTAGAGACATTCCACAAATATTTGTTTCCTCTTCTTAGATTAACTCAGGAAACTAAATGGAAAATCCAAATCTTTAAACTTTGTGGATACAATGTCGAAACATTGTATCCAGAATGAAAGGTTTAAGAATTATGAATACTTTGCGAGGCACTGTAGCAATAGTCTTGGACAATTTATTACAGTAAACACTTATCATGACTATTTTTCCTCAGGCACGAGTATACTACGAGGAAGCTCTGAGTGTCAGCGTCAACAGCTTCTCTGATGTACCGCTTCTCGTGGCTCTCTCCACAAATCTCACTGCCATCTACCTGAAGCAGCGTATGACTGATAAACTGCCCCAGATCCTGGAGAAGGCCAGTGCCTTAATACTCTGTCTTCCCTGCCATGCTTTCATGTCCTCAGATGAAGTTGAACTGCTGAAGCTCCTCCTGAGAAGATCCGTCGTGTTGGGGGACAAACATTTGGAGGCTCGCGTCTGCTACCTCATCTCTAGCCTCTACTTAGTTCTTAAGAAGACAGAAGACACGCTACCTTTCTTTGAGCGACTTCAGTTTCTTTCAGCAACACTATCGACCACCGAAGGCGGACCTATCGAACCTTTGGACCTCAACTGGCTCTTGAGCTGGCTCTATCATCGTAAATACATGCCTTACTTAGCACTGGCCTCCCTAAGCCTGGACTCAAGAGAAGACCATTCACTTTGTGATGCTTTCCAGAGGATTGAGTTGTTTATCAGGAACTCTGTCCGTCTGAATCCGTGCTGGAAGGAAGGAACCTCACTACTCCCCGCTCAGATAGTGGTTTACCTGCAGCAGGCTCTTGCCGTAGCTGAGCAGGGTGATGACATAAAGATGCAGCGGGACCTTTGTTTGGGTTTGGCTTTGACCTACCAGCAGTACGGTGCGCTGGATAAAGCAGTACGCTGCGCACAACAAGCTGTGGAGACAGGAAGCCATATCAATGAGGAGGATGGCTTTGAGGCTTCAGTGCTACTTGGTTGGCTGCTGGTGTTGACGGGTCAGGCTGAGAGGGCTCAGAGTATTTTAGAGCCACTGCTCACATCACTACAGGTGAGGAATCCAGTCAACAATAAGAAACAGAGAAGGCAAAAAATATATATATTTAGAAGCTGTTTATTTTCCCAAAGCAATGTCTGATTTGATTCTTTTTGTGGAAACAGAGCACGGACAGTCCCACTCAGCAAGGAGTCATCCATAACCTTTTAGCATTGTGTCTGAGGCATCGGGGTCGGGTCCGAGAGGCAGGTTGGCATCTTCACTCTGCCTTGGAAATCTCCAGAGAGAGTGGCAACCAAAGGAATCAGGCGCTGGCACTAGCTAACCTGGGCTGCCTGGCGCTGGATGCTGGGGCAAACCTCCTTGCGGAGCGCTTTCTAGTTAGGTCAGTGTTTCAACTCTCCAGGGTCACACAGTGATGAGGTTTGATTGGAGGGTGGAGGGTTCAGAAGCCATGGGGTGAAAAGCAGATCACACCTTGAATATCGCACCAATACAGGGACAAATACATTTTTGCTTACCATGCTTTTTCCACATTTTAGGTCTCTGTGTCTTTTTCTGGATCTCTGGGAGAGCCCAACCGATGAGGAACACGTTCAGGTGTATCTTTGGCTTGGGCAGAGTTACAAGGACAGAGGGAAGAGTCAGGACATCAGGGCATGCTATGAAATGGGGCTGCTAATTGCACTGCATGCCAGAAATTTGCACAGTAAGCATCAGCACAACCACTATGTGGGAGCGGTTTTGTGATTAACTGCTTTCTATTGGTTACAATAGAAAACTGAATAAATCTTTATATTTTATGATAGTTATAAAATATTGCAAATCAGATGCGTGCTTGAAATACATTAAGGAAAATAAACACTGTCAGTAACACAATTAAAAATATATTTACTGAGAAAATCTATGTGGTCGATACATATGTTCCCTGCTGTATCGTTTTCTGAAAATGTTGCCATTTTGCTAATATCCCAATTGTTTTGTATTTATTGCAGGTCAGATGGTGGTCGCCAAGCTTCTGAGTGTGCTGTACGCCGAAATGCTGCTCTACCGTCAGAGCATTGTTTACTATGAGCATTGTGTCTCAGTGTCCAGAGAGCTAAAGGACAAGAGACGGGAAGGAGAGTATCTGGAAAAACTCAGCAGCCTCTACCTCTCACTCAACACAGAAAAGTAATTTCCTTTTGTGTCTTTTGCACCAAGTGGTTTCTCTTTCTTCAAGCTTGTATGTTTTATTCTGTTTTATTTTTCTTTTTTGGGAAAATTTTCAGATCGTCTCGTAAGTCTCTTGATTACACCAAGCAGAGTCTGAGGATTTCTATCGATCTGGGCAAGAGAGAGGAAGAGTCAGAGACCTGGCTGCAGGTGGGACGAATCTATTACCTCATCCAGGAGGACGAGCTGGCTGACATGTACCTGCAGGTAAGAAGGAAATTAAGTATTAAAGTGTAGACTGACTGTTTTTTCAGTTACTTGATTTTTCCTGGTCCAGCCCTTTGTTCTGTCATAGCACTGGCAAGTAGTGAATGTGGACGCTCAACATTCCTGAGCAATCCTTGCCCTGGTGGTGCATATGTGCAAGTTCTCATAGTCTTTTGCGTATTTGATAGTCACTTTTGATTCTGTTTTTCTTTTTAATTTCAATCAAATGTAGCAAATACGCCAAGAAATTCACCTATTAACAACTGAAATGATATCTTAAATTGAGGAATAACAAAAGTATTTGACAGGCAGCAGTGAAGACAGCCCTGAAGATGAACGACCCTCATTTTGCTTTGAGCATCTACGAGGAGGCGGGAGATGTTTACTTTAAAGGCCACAGGAACCGAATGGCTTCAGAGATTTTCTACAGAGTAAGTAGAGACATTAAGCTTTGTTTGTCTCAAGGCAACGTTATTATGAGCAAGCAATTTCTACAATACCAGTGGTAAGAATGGACATTCTCTTCTTTTTCCTCTCTCCACGCTGTTTTTAACAAAACAATTCGTTTTGGCCCTCAGGACGGTAGTCTACCATTTGCACGGAGCATCAAAGACGTCCATTCAGAGTTCCGCTTGTTAAGTAAATTAACAGAGCTACTAATGAATCAAGGAGAGCAGGAGGAAGCTCTGCAGTATGCAACACTGGCTGTTCAAATAGCGAACCAAACAGGTAAGCATTGCTTTTTTTGCCTCATTGCCGCTCCATGTAGTACAGATATAGATTCAACCGCACAATTATTCCTCTCGTGCAGGAGTTCGTGAAAATGAGAGGACTGCGTATCATCGATTGGCCACAATTTACTACAATCTTCAGCAGTACGAGATGGCAGAATACAATTACTTGAAGTCCCTTTCCCTCTGTCCACCTATACTGCAGCACCCCACAGAGGCGCGCTATTACACTAAAGTCTACTGCAGGCTAGGAAACATTACACTACATGATTTCAAGGTACTGCAGTCGCCGTGACAGCGTCAAACATCGAAACTGTGGTTATGTTCTTATTCGATTCCCCATGTCAGAATTTAGTGACACCTAATGGGCCAAACAGGGAATTTGAAAGTTTCACTTCCAAGGTGTCTTTAGGTAGATCTGCACAGCTAGTTTTTCATGTTTGGACTAAAAGGCAACATCAGTTTTGGTCTCATTTGATGACAGCATCTTCCTTCACATTTCCCTTTTCTATTGGTTTCAATTGCTATTTCTATTGCTTGTAAATAATTGCAGTAGGACTTCTTAAGGTAATATTTAAACAGTGACTTAATTTTTGCCACTTTTCCAAAAAGGTCAGACTCATAGTGTTCACATCTAATGTCAACACTATTGGATTTTAGTCAGGGGAATTTTAGTTAAGGCTGCTTTCTTTTTCTGTTTCCTTTAGTTTGTGTTGATCACATCACATACAGTTCCAATAAGATACATTGAACTTATAACAGCTGTGTAGGTTAAATTATGTTCATTGACCTTTCCTTTCTGCACCTTTGCAGGATGCTTTTGATGCAGTGGGGTACTTCTATTTAGCACTGGCAGCCGCTCTTGAGGACAAAGCTAACCCTGAAGCTCTGTATGTGGTGTACATGAAGCTGGCGGAGATCCATGGAAGCCACATGCCTGATGCTCAGTTGTGCCAGCTGTACATAGACAGAGCTCAGAGTCTGAAGAGAGTCCTGGCCGGAGTTGAAAGCATCCCAGACAGTGATTCCAACCTAAAAAGGGAGAATTTATCGAATGTCTATACTGGATATAGAAAAAGTGCGAATGACACGCACTCTTCCTTTGATTTTGTACCTGGAGACGAAAGGTTTGTAGATAGTACAGCGGCAAGAGCTCATTCGGTCAAGACTGACTCTGGGGAAATATTGACGGACATGAATCTTGAGGGAGATTATGGTCAGAAGGATCACAGTCACTGTCCTGGTGACACAGACAGTCGCTATTTAGATGTTTCAGGCTCTGAGACAGACACCATTGCGAGTCAGTCATATAGCGACAGCGTCATAACAGGATCCTTTGACACGGCTAAGGAGCACATTTCAGACTCCAGCAGCACCACTGACACTTACCAGAATCCGACTGAAGGGAAGGATTCAGAATTGGATTCTGACCACAGCATGCCTAGTCAAATACCTGCAAATCCTACAGGTGATCTCACCAGACACACAGACGCCAGAGACACGGATTCAGATGTTCCAGATGAACAAAGCACCCCGAGTAAAGAAACGGATGCTCTCAGCGATCCGACTCAGACAGACTGTGACGCTGGATGGAAGGGTACTGCCACCATGAACAATGGTAAAGCTGCAAGTAAGGATAATGCTTGGAGACACGGAGGAATATAAATTTTGTGACGCACACAGTGAGCACACAGATGGTGACACATAGCATTCCAGAGACTCTTCCCTTTCTCTGGCCGCAGATTTTATAGCCAGAAAACCGATCAAAACGTTCCAGCCGATTGGCTATCTTTATTTTTAGTATGTGATGTCTATACTGCAAATCAATCAAAGCATAGCCTGTTTCCCTGATGTAGTTATTACAGCGCACTGTAAATGTAACTTGTTTTCTACATTGCAGTATAATGCACACATTAAAAACAGTCTTATTTTGTTTGCTGAGTGTTTATTTTATGCACTTTCAAGTAGCGTGAGGACATTGTTCGCTCCTAGGATCAAAGAAACACAACACATAACCATGAGATCCATTATAAATTCAGGCAAAAACTGCCCAATATCAGAAACGGGAATGTTTTATGTTGTCAGTTTTTTTTCTAAAATGTAACACTATCGTGTAAAACTGATTTGTTTTTAAATCTGAATATTACATTAGAGGAGCACTGATTGCATATTAATGTGTACCCAGTTGATTCTAAATATGAAATTATGTATGAATCCATATATATGTACTGTACATATACTGTACAAAAGACACATTACCAATTTTTTTCACTTTTCCATATTAAATTAAATTACATGGAAAAGAAAAGCTTGTCTTTCCACAGTATATGTAAATTTTTGGTTTAAAAGTTACAGAAAATTCTGTTTATAGTGTATAAACTATAAGAATGGATGACAGATTGTCCAGCAAATTTTTAAAGTAAAATCGGTAAAAGCTCCTCTAGAGGGCAGCATTGGACTGGCCCGCTCAATTTAACCAAACGTCAGTGAAGAATCACCTGACTGTAGCCTGTGAAATTCAATTACGTGACTTTCTACTTTTAGCAAATTATAGGACGAAATAAAAACAGTCCCATAATATCTCTGGATGCATTTTATTGAGGGGCCAAAAGTATTTAGGATCTTGGCCATGTAACCATCTTAGAGTCATATAGGTAAAAAAAAAAAAAAAGCTTGATCAGCAGTAGTTGTTGCAGCCTCTCTGCTCTCTTTGCAGCCTGCACATAATAATACATGATATTACAGGTGTAGTTTGTAACTTACAAGGTTGTTATTTGCGAAGGGAACCATGTCGTACTTTTCCAAACTAGTTAAATTTTTTTTTAATGTTGTGCCATTTTGTTGAACAACCAGTGAACCAAATATACATTCAGAAAAGCAATGGTGCAACTCTTGTGCTAAAGTAGTGTACAACATATCACAATGAGTTGAGTGAGTTTATCTCATTAGCTGATGTGATGACCACAGTTTTGATGATTTTATAATTACAGCAGCGAGATATTAACTGCACTAGCGTTTGCTTGCAGTGAGACAGTGGAAAACAATGGTGCAAGATTAAGAGGCAAACAAAGATCCTGTTAATGACTGTGATGCTACTGAGCCCAAGGAAAGAAATGTTCGCATACACGATCTCCATGCTGAATTGTGTTGCAAGGCTTCTTCCTCCCCCGCTGGACATGAGTTTAACCGCA
This sequence comes from Xiphophorus couchianus, assembly GCF_001444195.1. Lineage (NCBI taxonomy): Eukaryota > Metazoa > Chordata > Actinopteri > Cyprinodontiformes > Poeciliidae > Xiphophorus > Xiphophorus couchianus. The sequence continues at coordinate 22,168,706 of NC_040250.1, read as the reverse complement.
AGTTCAAAACAACTCCAAGAGAGCCAAGACAAGCACTGAATTGTTCTTCCTTTTAAAGTATTCCCAGCGTTACTTTCAAATAATTGCCAGACAAATTCGAATAATTTGCTTAACAAGTTCACTCTAAGCTCAAGTGAATGCAATGCGGAAATATGCAATGAGTCTCATTTACATGAAGGTCAGAGGAAAACAAGGCAAGATAATCTGACACAACCCAAAGTGTTCCAGGACAAATAGCGTGAAAAGGCAAGAGTGCAAAATGTAGAGTTTTAAATTGGCAGGAAGGTTAAAAAAATATGAGAAAATGAGATGAACTATAGAGACTCCACAGGAGTCGTTGGATTGTGGACAGGTTGCCAGTTCGTCACAAGGCAAGACAAAGCCACCAGATAAAATTTGGAGATCAATGAACCTAATAGCTATGCTTTTTTTTTTTTATTAGAAGAACTCACATCTGAGTAGAGAGAACACTTAGATCACATGCAGAACCACGCCAGGTCCAGGAAATGTGTGTAGATCCAAACAGAGTGACATCATCTTAAAGAACTGGGAGCAGATCAAAACCTACTGTGATCCACCATGATGTAATGATGATTGATTATAATCCCTGCTACCTTCTCACAGGAAGATTGCAGGATTATTTCTCCTTCGATTTCACAAACAAGACGTACTTACTTTGGGCGTTGTGAAAAGCCTTTAAATGACATCATTAACTGAGGACCGTTATTGTTACTATTATCATCATAACTGCCTTTTCTGTAAAAGATTTGCAGCAACAGTAGCCTTTGGTTTCCATAGAGACAGTTGTGTTTTTGTGCTTAAGCCTGGCATATACTGTATGTTACTACTGTCTCCATTTGCTAATAATTGTGCAAAGACCATAAAATGTGCAGAAGAGAAGAAAATTTAACCAAAGAGTTATATGCACAGAAAAGAACATACTCTTTTTTTTTCCTCTTTTCGATAACACTTAATCCTAGAAGGTCTACAACAGACTGGTTCTGGGAGGTTAACAAAATAAAAAAATAACATAACTTAAAATCATTTCATGAAAAGTTTGGGACAACACGCTTTATCTGAAGCATATTTTTTCCATAACCTGCCCGACTTCAATAGAAATCTTCAGTTGGAGGTTTTAATCCGCTTTCCTCAGAATATCAACATGTGTTTATGCTTGCAGAAACTATTTCATGCACATTTAATAATACCACAATTATACATCAATAATCATAACCCAGCTAAATTTATAAATGTAAATCAAACACTATAACTAGTTTACATTTATTTCACCACCTCCAGTCAGAAGAACGAATTTAAGAAGTAGGAAGTTGCCTCTACTGTTGACTTGATTATTTAGTTGCCCTCTATTTGCCTGTATGTGTGGAGGAAAAACTTTACCTTGTAATTATAGATGGTTCTATTCAATTGCTCTTTTGGGAACAGTGACATTTTAATTATGCACTCTTTGTAACTGTAGTCAGCATTTTCAAGAGTTAATTACATTTGTTTTAAAGTTTTAAGGTACATTTATATGGTCCTTAGATCAAGCTGGTATTTTTTTAAGACACAGCTAAACGTTTAATACATTTGATGTTTAAACGTTTGCCACAGGAAACCCCAAAATGGCCTTGGAGGCTTTCGAGGCCTTATCCTTCCTAAACAGTACACACTGCAATAGCAAGCAAACATCCATCTGATGTTTGAATAACAAGACTTATTAATCCAGAAGCAGTGTCTAAAATATTATTGCAGGATTTATCAAGAAGTAAACTTCAATTACTTAAAGAAGAAAATGTAATATTTCTACCTTCATTTATCCAAGCAAACCTTCACTAGCAATTGGTAACACCTAGATACATTTTGTTCAGTTCCTGGAATATGAATGTCACATATGCCTTGTTAGCACAGGCTAGGAACCGATTTTGACTTCAGAACCACCATCATTCTAAATGGCAAAAGGGTAATAATTTGTCAGACATGCTATCGCCATCATAACAACATTCAGTTGTTGTAAATTTGATGACTTAATGATGCAAATCTACTGTTCCACCACATCCCAAGGAGGATCTTTTGGATTGAGCTATGGTGGATACTGCAAAATTTGAGATTATTTATGTATTGTAACAACACATACATACACTATATATCCTTTTTTATATAAAACAATCTTGAAGAGATGGAGGTGGCTGATCTGTCTGATTTTAGACTGTATATCCAAATACATATTTTCATGCTTACTATGTGCAATCCAGAGTTGAATTAGATAATTAAACTGCAGATCTTACTGCTCATAAGGCTAACTGAAGCACAGATAAGGATTTAATTATCTTACTTGTCAAAGCTGAAATTTAACCACATAATCTTGGCCGGAACCCCTCCTCCCCCGTTTTGTCCTTGTTGGAACATACTTGATTTGTCACAGTTCAGCCTCAAGATGTAAGCAGGATTCGTTTCTTGCACACAAACATCGTCCTCAAACGTCTCCATCCTGCCACGTCCCCTTCCTGTCACGCCATTCACCTTCTGAACGATAACTTGTGTCTTCCACAACATCCCACTTCACTTTTTGCACAGATGAACGAGCTGATCCCATCTAGCACATCTAATACACACCTGAATACACACACACACACACACAAATCCCACACATGCGTAACATGATAATTTTTTACTTTGTCCCATCCCAGGTTATTGAAAGGTGTAAATGAACGTGTGCTGTCTATGATATTCAGAAACGTTACTGTCAGGGCCGGCCCAAGCCTCCATGGGGAGCTAAGCGAAATTTGATTTTGGGGCCCTCTAGTTCTGCTAACAATATGGACAGGCTGCAATCAGCAGTTCGATCATTAGATAATTCACACACCTGCTATAAACCTATTGCATTTCTGGCAGTGCTGTTTACATTATATAGATGTATAATAGGATACATTTATTGGCCAACTGATTTATCGACCAGTTGATTTCTAGGCGCCAATTTCCTTAATTTTGGGGGATCATGATCGGCCAATACGTACATGTGAAGCTGATCTTATCCCCTAATCTTATCTTTGGCAGCAAAGGTTTAAAAATCAGACTCTGTCCTCTTCTGCTCTACAGTGAGAGGTTTGACTGACTGACCAGCCCAACAGGTCAGAGCTGCACGTTTACAGTTTACAATATTCACCCCACTGTTGCCCACTCAGAGACTTTCTTGCTACATTTAGCAACATTTCAGACAAAAAAAAATCATAACAGCCAAAATCAAAATTGGCAGGTCAGGCTTTTTAAAGATCGGTAACCGGGGATCGGCCAGAAAACTGCAATCGGTGCAGATCTACACACATATTCATGACATCTTTGATTAGATAAATTTGTGTTAAGCATAACTCCAATAGCTAAAAATGTAATTTATACCAGGTGAGTCCGTCTCGCCTGAGAATGTGAATCGATACTGGGCTGATTCTGTGCCTTCAAATGATTTTTAACAGAAGTTTCACATAACTTAAAAGTTGATGTAAAAATAATGTCTGTTTTAGCCACAAAATGATTTTGCTCAGCAGCAAACAACAAATCCCCAACTACAGCATAGAGCAGCTCATCGATGTAGCAGCCATGTAGCCTGATGTAAAAACATTTTGCTAGACAATGTCAAACATTGAGAAGTTTTAATTATTGTTATCAAATGTTATCAAACACGCCGTTTTGAAGCCAAAAATACCTCAGTGATATACAGAGCCAAGCATGAGAATCAACTCATTTAAAGTTTAAACTCAGTTTCACACAAACACAAAGACCCGAGCATAAATGTTTGGCTGTTCAAGCTAATTTACTATTAGCAGCTTTAGAACTCTTTTACATTACATTACATTACCAAGACACATTAAAACAAACTTTATCTTGGCTTTTTTTTCCTATTCTTTCTCTTTCTTTTCTCCCTCCCTGAAGGATAAGTCGTTTTTTTGGGACATTATTTTGCTAACTTAACTTCTGACCGGAGCTTTGGACATTTGGATGCTCTGCACGTTGCAGCTCATGACACCGGAGAAGTGTGTGGTACCTACCGCGGCCACCAGGGGCCCCCGAGAGCAATAATTTATTTTCTTTTTATCAATAAAATAATAATTTCTACATGCATTATGAAATATATGTTATTGTTAAAACAAATCACTTCATAGTGAAATTGTGTGTTTTTGATATTATAATGACATAGAAATTAGTTTACTCTTGCAGTAACTCTTCTGCACAGAGGACATCAACATGTTGACAGCAGACATTTACTTTGCCTCCAATATTTTTGTTTCAACTATTTGATTAATTAACTTTTTAAACTATCCATTTCATTTCTGTATTAAATTGGGTTTTCTTAGAAACCTCTCTCACTAGTTTTGGACATTATGTTTTCCATTTTGTTCTTTTTTTCAGTTCTCTAGTATTTCATAATTTTATCATACCAAACACTTAGTAACTTTTCTTTCTGAAAAGAACAATATTAACAAGTTTCATTGTTAATACAATTATCATAAAGCTTGTTAACCTTACCTAAATGTATTAGTTTCACTATTTTAAAGGGTTTTTTGGAACAGTGTGTCCCTTTCACTTGACATTTAATAGTTAATACTTATTGCATAAGTATTAACTATACTTATATAATAAGTATTATTATGCAATAATAATACTTATTATTGCATAATAAGTATTAACTTATTATGCAATAAGTTAATACTTATTGCATAAGTATTAACTCCACAACTTCTTATCTTGCCATGTATGGTTTCACATATAAACACTTCTATACGAAGAAATGAGACATATTTTATGAAAAAAGTTAAATGATTAATGTAAAATATTTCTATTGCTTATGACCTGTTACGTTCCTTTGTTACATTTTATGTAACGAGTGAAAAGCATATAATTTGCTACAGTGCAAAGAATAAGTTACCTATTGCAATTGTTTCGCCATCAACTCAAGAGAAAATGCTTCAGTTCTTCTTCAATCTCTTTATCTCGCTTTTTTTCTGTTTGTGCTTTTTTTAAATGAAGTATGGGGTAATCATATTTCCATTTTATCCAATACCAAACTACTGGAAACAGTACATATGTGGCAGATAACATTCTTTTAAAGTGTTTGAGTGTCATAAGAAAAGAGGAACAGGAAATACCACTACACAGAGCATGTGAAGTCCCATGATCCGATAATAGCTGCCATAATGAATTTAATAAGATTATCTTACAATGTGGGAAGTAAAAGTACATCCTAGTGAAGTGTGACATGTGTTTTGATGATGCTTGCTTGTCATCTATCAAAATTTTCTCATTATGCTCATATTTCTGAATTAAAAATGTTTGTTCTTTTACAGCTCTGATGCAATTTTCTATTTATAAAGTCATGTTTTCATTATCTGTAAGCAAAATATCATCATAATTAACAGAAACAAAGAGTTGAAACCTTCCATGTGTGTGTGCAATTAATAAATATAGCGTGTTCCACTTAGTGAATTGAGTTACAGAACAAAACTTTTCAATTACATTCTGATTTATTGAATAGGAACTCGTCATTTGCCTCTCAGAAATTAAATCTACTGGCTGCAATTTCACACACTTATCTGTTGACCGGTGGCCTGCAGTTGAATGCATCATCGCGTCTGGACATCTGGGACCACACACATCGCACACACTGCTGCACAGCAGGCTCAAACAACATCCATATCTGCAGAGCCATATTAGGCATCCAGCTGACAAGCATCTTTGTCTCACTCCAACATGTCAGGCAATTCTTTACGGGAGACGACTGTGGGTGTCAAAAGGGTTAGGACCAATGACACGGAGTTCAGTGCTGATGGAGCCCGACAAGTCTGGCTGCGACAGTTCAGGATTCTGCAAAAAAAAAAAGAAAAAAAAGTCATGTTTGTACATTTTTGCTGTTTTTGTGTGACTTGAAAGCAAGTATGTTTTCCAGTTACTTCATAAACTTCAATAAGCGACTGTGTGATTTTTGCCAGGCTATTCTCTTATGTATGTAAATCTCAGCAGATCTATGAGTTAGAATAATAGAGAGTCTATGGTTAATGCAAGAGGTTCAATTCACCAGCTCTGCTGATGACTGTGCTGTACAACAGCAAGGCTGCTGCCTAATAAGCGCATTCCTCAGTCGATTCCTGATGCTTGGATCATTACACCGCCTCTTGGATTTTTGCTTTGTTTTTTTCCCAGAACTTGCGAGAGCCTTGTGTAAAGCCCCAGCTTGACTTCTTAAACCCAATGAAAATGATGCTTTACAAAAGCTATCACCTATTACAATTGCTAACCATTAAGAATACAATACAGTGGAGCTGGCTGGAAGTCACATTGATTGCTTGGAGGCAAATAATGGTGGTTATTTAGAAGATTGAGGCATTAGCAATAGGAAGGAAAAGAAAGGAGCGAACAGTTAAAGTGGTATCATTACACTGTGACAACGTGCCAGTCATTATCAGCAGCCACAAAAAGTAAGAAGCTGGCCTTTGAAACAAACTACAGGAACACTTCCTCCTCTCTGTGAGCACTTACCTTATTACTTGTGACCACTAGCAGGACTAATTTCAAGAAAAAACTTTCTTGACCTCTCATAATCACTGTAAAAACACATTTTTCATTTTAAGCAACCAGCAGATGTGCGCACATGTTTTTTGCGGCGCTGCCTGCACTCTGAGACAATGCAGCAGCTGAGCTTTTCTCTTTTTATTTTCTTCTTCCACTGAGGGGAAAGTACCAGGAGTCACCAGAGACATTAACAACTCGCTCCGCAGTGAAGAAAAATATTAGAGTAGCTACTTAATCTGTGCTAAACAGCTGTGCTGTGTAGGTTTGATAGAGAACATTAGTGAGGAAACAAGGAAAGCAGCTCAGGGATGAAGACTTGGAAAACTTTAAAGCAGGGTGAAGTCATAAAACATTACCCCCAGTAACGTATCAAAGAGCAGAGCTTAATTCATGGTCAAAAATGAAAAATACATGGAACAAATTGCAGCCATCCCAGACATGACCTACCACCAGCCAGGAAAAAAGAGAGAATTCATAAAGAACAAAGCCGAGAACATCATTATTCAGGTGGGCAAGGACAATCTCTCCACAATTTTGACTTTTAGGGAAAAGTGGCAAGGAGAGAGACTTTGTTGAAAGGAGGCCAGAAAAAAGCTCAGACAGCCAGGGAACACAATAAAAAGGTGTAAGAAGGTCAGACTAGACCAAAAATTGTCTTTTCTGGTCAAAATGCAGAACAATATGTGTGAACCAAGATATAAGCAAACTAAGCAGCTCTCTGGGGTCTCTAATCTCTTCTATCAATGTTTCACTTTAAACACAGACCATTAATCCATATATTTAGAGATTCGTATAAAATTTGATTTAACGGTTTCAGTCCACATTTTGTGTTTTCTTCCTGGCTGCCTCTCTCCACAGTAAGGGCGCTCAAACAGAGTCACAGCAGCGGACGGATAGTGTTCACCAGCTGTTGATTTAATTGTCCGTGTCTGCCTCGTGAATTTTTGCCAGGGAATTTGACCGTCGCATTTGCTTGCACCTTTATATCTCCGGCAATCAGTGGGCTGTCTCTTGGATAGCTCACCAATTCTCTTCAGAGACGTGAAGGACAAACAACAGCGCGAATAAACACGTGTGGTTCATGTGTGCTGAAAGGAAATTTTTATGCGTGTCTTTGCACAGCGAGAGGAAGTCGGAGTAACATGTGAAAACCCACACATGCAAAAAGGAGAACATGTGAACTCCACATGAAAAAGCTAGATGATATTCTCCAGAACTGTTGAATCAATTACTAGTTTTAAGGGATGCAGATGTTCCAACAAATGAGCGGCTAATTGTGCAAAAATGATTTTCTCATGTAGAGTAACAGTGACATGCTTTAGAGCACATGTGTCAAACTCAAGGCCCGCGGGCCACATGTGGCCCGCTACGTCATTTTATGTGGCCCTCTCCCCCCCACCACCACCGTTTTACAGCCCCATTGATTGACTTCAAATAAGTTTTGAGCACGAATTGACTACAAACTACATCTCCCATAATGCCTTCCGATTCTTACCAGCCAACATTATGGCTTCTCGCCACTAGAGTGCAGCAGAGTCACCTCAAGCTGATTATTAATTTTCCCAGCGAATAAAACTGAAACATGGACAAGCTAACAAGCTAAAGAGCGAAGTTCCTTCAATCCAAGACTTTTACCGTCTCCTGCCCCCTGGTTTGATGCCACAGCTCCGACTCCACGCAGCTCGTGTTTTGTCCATGTTTGGAAGCACCTATCTGTGCGAACAGATGTTTTCAATAAGGAATTTAAACAAGACCAAGACCAGATCACGCATTACTGACGAAAACCTACACGCCGTTTTGCGGATTTCCTCAGCACAAAAACTAAAACCAGACATGGACGAACTGACCAGGGGAAAACATTAGTAAGCACGAACAAACTAAATTAAAATAGAATGAATGTAAAACCAAAACTCAGTATACTGGAATATGTATATAGTTTATTGATTTTGCTTGTTTCGTGTTTATTTACACAACACAATGAGGATGTGTGTGAGTTGGTGACAGGGTGAAGAGGGATCAGCTTTGTGTTCAAGGACAGGAAACATCACCTGATTGTTTTGTTCTTATGTGAAATAAATGTTCGTTGTGTAATAAATAACGAACAAGTTTTGTGAATGAAGTTGAGAGTTAATATCAAAACTTGTTTTTATTCTTTGTCTGCTTATCTTTAAAGCAGACAAAGAATAATTTTCCCAGCGAATAAAACTGAAACATCGACAAGCTAAAGAGCGAAGTTTAGCTGAGCAGTTTCAAAATATTGTAATTTTTAAACTGAGCAGTAATTTTACATCCATGCAAACTCAAATGTAATATTTAAAACTTGAATACATAGAATCAGTTATTTAACAATATGAGGTGTTGTTTAATTAATTTTTAACATTGTATTTTCATACATTTATGCAAGGGTTGCCCAAGTCTAGTTTTCCAGACCTTTCACTCTGCAACTTTAGATCCATTCTTTCTCTAACACATCTGGTCATTGACTCATTCATAGGCCTCTACAGAACTGAGTTGCTGCTAATGAGGGAAGTCAACCTTTTGTCTGGGGTATGTTTTAGCAGGGACGCATCTAAAAGTTGCAGTCTGGAGGGCTGCACTTGGGCATTCCTGATTTATACCGTCAATGTGGCCCGTTGAGGGTGGCCAATATGCTGAAGTTTCCCTTGGTGAAACTGAGTTTGACACCCCTGGTCTAGAGTGTAAAGAGATTCACTGCAAGGGAAAATTGCGCCTGCTATATTTTGCCACCACACCAACATGCAGCGGCTAAAATATGTCGCAATTTCCTCTACAGGAACTGAAAGTACTTTGCTGTTGTCAGTAATGAAGACATGCAAGTTTAGTGAAAAACTACTAAAACATTAAAAACATTTTAAAAATGTAAGAAACAGACAGAATTTGTAAAAAAAACAACAAAAAAAAACATTTTATTGTAATCACACATGATCTGAAATTTGATTAAATAATTGTTTTTTTTCTTTGCTTTCATAACATTGGGTCTTTTAAAAAAACAATAATAAGGGGAATATCTTCTTTAAAATGTGCTCATGTTTACACAGATCAGTGGACATGCACATGGTGGTGCCTATGGGAGGAAAACAGCTGCAAACTGCGGGGTGCCTTGGAGCTCTTTAATGCCAAGGGACATATTGATCCTTCAAAGAATGTTTTTACTCACACACACTATGTATGCAGCATGTACTCAAACGAATCCCTATACATTTTTTTTTTCATTTTTCAGAGAATTTTTCTACATGTACACATTGGTAGACATCCCATTTATTGACTAACCTGTAAATGTAGGCCCTTGAAGCAACACGATAGATATCACCATGCATGTGCTCGTATGAAGGGCTGCACGAAATCTTGGCAGAAGAAGTTTCTGCTCGAAGTTTCTCTCTGGGCACAAAGCGCTGCCTGTCAGGCTCCAGGGAGCAGATGTTTGATCTCACAGCCTTCCATTTGCACACATGTCAGGGGATCGGCCTCAGCGCTCGTCTAAACCCATGGAAGACACGGAACATTTGATGTGACTTTAAATGAAATTGCGATGTCAAGCTGCACGGGAGGATTTAAGGTTGGATTTCAAGGTAAAGTGAGGAGGGGCTTACGGGTGGATCCGTTTACAGAAGAAGAAGATGCCATGGAAACAGAAGTATGAGATTCTTACTCATACTTAATCTCTGTGTGTGTCAGAGATTAACATATTTTTGGTGAAAGATGTGTCGATAAACATCAGAACAAAAGCAAAGCGACGTGTGAAGAAGCTGGCTGAAGCCTGAATGAGTCCAGCACCAACATGGACTGAAAGGCCACTAGGAGAGAAGAAGACATCATTCTTCCTCTCCTACTACAAAAAGTCAGATTGTAGTTTGCTAGTGCTTTGTTAATAAAGAAAATTAAATTGTACCATGCAGAAGGAGCATGATGTGGAAAATTTAAAGCTTTTTTTTTTTTTTTTTTGACCTCTCCAAAAGTAATTTCTCCTATTATTCTGGAATACTGGCAGTACTAGCCAAATGTTAAACAGAAAATCTCAATTCTGTGGTTTTGTTTTAACATCATCTTTGATGATTTAGCCAGATGGCTCCATTCAGTGACTGGAAATAAATCTTGCTTATTATTTTATTCTCTCAGGGTGGTTGATTTTAAAATTTCAGTTGAAATTTTGAGCATGAGATGTTTCTTGATTTTTTTTTCTTCAATTATTTTGTAATTTTCCTGGTTGCATGCACCTTTATATACAGGTACGAAATCTTTTAAATAGAGGTTTTGTTAAATATTTTTCTCAGTTGTTCCTTGGCTCAGCCATATTTCGTGTGTCGCTGCTTTATTAGTGTCCCTGTAGTTTCATGCTGTTGTCTTTAGATGTCCTCAGTTACACTTACATATTTAGCTGCTCCACCTGTTCTCTGCTTCCAATTAGTTCACCTGCATTTATTTTCCTAAACACTTCCCCCCAGTCTAAATTTCTTTAGTTACCTTAGTTTATGACTGGAATCTGATTATGTTTCACAGCACAAGCATGCCTCTTCTCTTTTGTTTTTACCCACATGTAAACATTCCTTGTTTTTAATTAGCATCTGGCATTGTGATTACCTGCCCTTAAGCAGCTTTTGTTTGTTCTTTTGTTTGCTAAAGGCTCCTGATCCTGTTTTTTTTTTTTTCTACCATCCACAAATGTCCGCGTTTCATTCCTCTGTCCACATTCAACTACCCGGACATATTTGTTGTAAAGGCAAAACCCAGTTATTTGTGACTGTAAGATTAGGCTTTCTTTTGATTTCCTGAGGCCTTTTTTGGCCCAGTGACTACCAGACTGGGCTATTTTTCAATATCTCACCAAATGTTTTTGAGCAAAAGGAGAGAGATAAGCTCAGACTTTAAAGTAAATATTACCAAACAATATTTGAATGCCTTTCAAATATTATTCTGGAATGTGCTTTTAATTACATTTATGTTCTTAATATTTTGCTCTTACTCTATTTCTAAGAACGTATGTATGTCTTAAAAGTAAAGCAGCTATTCTGTTCCATAACAAAAAATGATCATTATTAAATATTGATTTTTTTCGGGAAGAAATGTAAAATATCAACACAGACATTTAGCAACTCCGTGAAGATTTTGTAAAGCTAATCTAAGAGCCACTTTTACTTTGGTTTTAACTCTTGTTGTAAAGTGAATATTTTGCTTTTGATTCAGTCGACTGATTAGTGGCTTGATTTCTTTTTCCTCAATGGTGCAGTGTGTTCCTAGGCAGGACTTTGAACTCAACATTCCTCCCCAGCGTGTGTGTGAATAAGAAACATATTGCAAATATGCTTTGAAGAAAGCATCAACATATATTAAGTGCTGATTTATGACTTTAAACAGATTTTTATCATTTGCAGAACATTAAACAGCACTGATGGAATTCCTTGTGCTCTAAATCCACTTTGACCCTTTGTACCGCTGAGAATATTTGTGTATAAACCATCAGACGAGACAGACGGGAATGAGTTGCAGTGAAACAGACTGTGCTGTACAGTAGGTGATTTGATAAGGCAGTTTTTTTTTTATCACTTTGAATGTTGTTACAAGCTCATTCATGTAAAGTAGGGATGACTATCAGTGTGTTCTGTTGACCAAATACATAAAAACATCTCTTAGTCATAAATTATATGGTGTTTAGTCCTCAACTCCACAGGGTTCCATTTAGTGTACAGCCTTTCATCAAACGTCATTTGGAGTCATGTCAACCACTTAGGAATCCCGTTTTTTATGCTCACTCACAATTACTCATAGAAGAAAACTAAAACACATTTTCAACAATAACTTTGTGCCAAATTCTGAGACTTCTTTGGTTCCACTTATATCTAAGAAGCTACTAGTTTAACTGTGCAGCTCAATTGGATTAGATCCAGGACTTCTGTACAATCTTTGATCGCTTAGAGCAAAGGGCAGTCATATACTCTTGCTTTAACTTTATCTTCTCTGTATCATTTGGAACAAATTACTGGCTTAGTAAAATGGGTAACACTTTATTTGACGGTGTGTAAATAAGACTGACATGAGACTATCATAACCATGATATATAACACTTGTTATGAACATGAAGGAGTCTTTATGAATGTTTACAACTGTTGTAATGAAGAGTCATTCGGTAAATAATGACACTTTTATTGCAAAGTTGCTTTAAAAGTGGCATTGAAAGTCCATCAAATGTGCCAGTTTTGCATTAAAGTGTGATTATTTGCAAAATAAAGTGTTGCCGTAAAATGTGGCTGCTGACATTGTCTTGCTAAAGTAATTAACCTAAACCGCCTAAGATTTGGTCAGACAGCAATCATAAACATCAAAGGACTTTTGCTGTTTTTATGAGGTAGATCAGCACAAATTACAGGATAATTCTGGAGAGGAAGAAAAACAATACATGATTCAATTTTTCTATTTTTTTTTTACAAACAAAAGTCTGAAAAGAGAGGCATGCATTTATCTTCAGACCACTTTATTCTGATATTCCTAAATAAAGTCCAGTGCAACTATTTGCTCTTAACAGCTAACTAATGAAATAAATTGTGCTCCTGTGCTCCGTGACACACAGGAGCTTACTGATGTTTTTAAGAGAACATCAGTAAAGAAGCAATAAGATGAGCAGTAAAAAGAGTGGTTGGTGGAGCCAACTCTTCAAAGCTACAAAAATAGAGCTGAACCTAAACCGCAAACTTAAATTTACAACCACAGCTACAAAAACAGTTGATTAGACTAAAGCATATCCATGAGAGTTAGAATTGCAAAGTAAAAGTTCAGAAACAAACCCAACTGAGACTCTGTGGCAAAACTCAAGACCTCGCCCAGAGGACCTGCAATCTCTGAGGCCTTAACAGAAGAGCTGCATTAATACTGAAATTAAATTAGATGCAAACAAACAAAGTGACTCTCAAATGCATTTAGTTGCACTGGATATTACTGCTACATGGCACATATTTTAGATATTTACTTCATTTACTTCTTTACTGCATTTTTGTCCCACTTCAGGATTATATGTGTAGGTCTGTCATTGAAACGTTAACATTTATGGACGTAGCATGATAGAGTGACAAGGTTCAATGGGATTTGAAGACATTTTACAAGGTACTGTAAGTGCTGTACGAAACCCAAAGAGCAAATTAAAAAAAGAGGAATATAATCTTTAGCGGTCAGAAAAAAAAACCACATCACAGAACATCACATGAAACATGTACATAATTTATTTTGATAAAAATGTTACATTACAAACGTGTCTTCTCTTTTTAAATAAATACCACAGGGAACCACATCATGTAACAAGCTCCAAGACCTGAACAAACAATGACAAGAAAATTGTGCGAAAATAGCTTGCAAACATTTAGTAAACATTCCACTGAGTGATTATATTCTCACTCTGACCACTTTTTTTTAAAAAAAGAAAAAAGTTCACATATAACAGGTTTGCTCTTTTATAGAAGTTTTTTTTTTTTTATAGAAAATTCACAATTCTATAATTACTCTAGTGACTTTTTAAAAAAACATATTTAAAAGTAGAAACATTATCGTACATGCCAATGGGAATACTTGTTTTTTTTTGTGACCTGAAATATGTTTTAACATATTTAAAAGTGCTATACAGTGCCGCCTTAGACTGGGAAATTACTTTTCTTAAATCATAATTGGAGTTCTTGTTGAACAAAGGGACTTATTCATTGAAAATAAACCTGATTCCTTGAGGATAACACTTGAGTTACCCCACCAACACTTGGACCACATTGACATGTCAATCTATCATACACACTGTAGTCTATTAAATTGAAATATGCTGGATATTAACTCTCGAGGCCAAATGGTAATACAAACTGTAAGACTGGTCTGACCTGTAACCTGCAATCCTTTCAAAACAAAATCTTTTTGTCTTAGCCGACCCGATGTAGGTGCATCGGTGGGTAATCGGAGACAGGTCCCTGGCAGGGGGAACTGAATGTGTGTCGTTACCATGATATAAAACAGCAGCTGTGCTTGGAATGTTGTAGTGTCAGCTCATTATTCAAGACTCATTGCACATAACAGTGTTGCATCCTCAAGCACCGAGGATGTGAAGGCATGAATTACATTCCTTATTATACGGGAGTATCGATAAAACAGTAACCATTTATAATTGAGAAACGGCTGAGGTGCAAAGATAGGCCACTGCCAGGAGGGAGCAGTGTGGAATTTTAGCTGAAAAGCCCACAGAGCTCGGGCTGAAACAGGTTCGCTTGCAAAGCGAGCTAGCAGGAATCCACAAATAAGACACCACGAATATATAACAGACATGCAAACAATCACTTGCACAGTGCTTCCAAAAATTTCATGTCTAAGACAATAAGAAAGCAGGACACTCTAATAGCTTAGTGCCAGCCCATGATCAAACTATCAAGACTTTAAAAACAACAACAACAACAACAAAAAGAATCGTCTTTAAGACTTGGTCTAATACTTTGAGCAGATTTGTGATTTCAGGATGCCTTACAGTGAAATGTTCAGAAAGTTTTCCTCAAGAATCTCTGTTCTGACATTCAACCCCTGCATTTATTTAGCTGTAAATCTGCACAGAAAAAAATAATAAAAGAAGACCAAGAAAAGGATCCACGTTCTGGAAAGCTTCTTTTCACATGGCACACGCTGACGTACAACGACTGCGTATTTTGACCAGGGATCGTGATAAGAGCGCTGACCGAACCTTGCAATACAGTACATAAAGATTTCCTCTGAAGGAACAAAGTTCAATGCATTTGACAGTGTCAGCTGATCCAACTCCACACAGAGGCTGGACTACATGCACTAAAATATCGGTCGCTAGCACTGATTTAGACTGGCTGAGAATCCCGGCTCCTCTTCCCCATCTTCAGAAGCTAACTTTAGCCTAACTGACCTGGGAAAAGATTTAAGATAGACCTCTGCTATCTCTATCTAGCCTAATGATCTGTGAAGCGATTTAATCTGAAGGAAAGAAGATGAATTCCTAAGTTAAGATCCTTTTTTCTAAGTGCTTAATGTCCATTAAACCTAACATAAGTCAAGAGAAAACACATAAGAAAGCAGTCTTAAGACATGTATTATTTGAGGATGGCATTTTGGATATAATCCTAACCTGCAAACTAGAATCCCCAACAGTTTTTTTTTATCTAGGTGTGTGGGCAGGGGTGGGGGCACAGAATCATCTAATTGTCAAACTAAGCAACAAAGACAATGTGTTTATTCATGTTTACTGGTGCCGGACTCAGCTGGATTGAGGCATTTCCTGGGGACTGCACATCTAGAGTCTTTGGGAGAAGACGGACAGAAACTGACCAAAACAACTGGAGCAGCTGAGACGGTTTCTCTGTGGAGCCCTGAATGCCTTTTCCAACTGTTCCATTGATTTCAGACGTAAACACACATCCTTACACACCGAGAACAACCTGGGAAATGTCACAAGGCTGAGGCAAAGCTGCGCTATTTAGGAGCAAGAGCTGTTTTTTTTTAATCCTATGTTTATTTGAATACAGTGACTAGCACTGTGTCTGGGCCCTGGAACTGTTGTCACCCTGTTTATTATTATCATCATGTGTGGTTTGTACCCTTGCACGATGAGGAAATGGCCTCTCTGGTTGGAATAAACACTGCATATATTGAAACACAGCAACCACTAATTTATAAGAAAAATGACAAGGGCTTATTTCAACAAAGGAACAGAGCTTCTGTTTCACAGAGAGGATAGAAAGTGCTAATAGTTTTTATGACTTTCATGCTGTACATTGAAGCCAGCTGAGAGAATGAACAATTTCATTTCCGACTGTCCAGAAGGAAACTTTGAAATCAGTTATAAAAAATAAATAAAATATCTATATATTTTTAAAAATTGCTGAATTTTAAAAATCTATATGCATTTGAGGGCAGCCCAAAGTATTGCGATAATACCAACTACTCTCCGCCTAAAAGATATCAGATATCTTTAGGATTTCAAAACCTACACGCACGTTTTCAAGTTTTATCACAGCATTCGCAGAGCGTAACTACAGGCATTGTTCTTCTAAACAGGAAGATCTCAATCTCCGAGCGTTAGAGTATATCTCTGAAGCGTTCTGCTGACAGCAGACTCTAATGCAACAGTACGTCAAATGCAAGAACAGGAGACGTGTCTCTACGGTTTCACACGGTGCTGATCTCTAACGCTACCACAATCAGACGCAAATAAAGACAGAAATATGGCAGATTGCGATCTCAGCAAATCGGAATGTACTTGTAACACCAACGCGTTGCAACCCAATAGCCTGCAAACTGTTGACAGAAATATGTTCCTTGTTTTTTTTTTTTTTCTGCCATGCAGGCATGTTCATATGAAACTGACTTAATTTAGAAAGAAAGTCATCTTTCCTTAGAAGCTTAAAGCAGAAAATGCAAAGACGACGATCTGTAATTATGCCTTTCACAAAGCATGTTACATGGTTAAAAAAAACAAAAAAAAAAACATCTGAGATACCACCATAGTTTAACTAAAGCGGGTGCAATGTCAAAGACAGTTAACACAAAAATATTGTAAAGCAGGTCTGAGGTAGCTGAAAGAAATCTTGTACGTAAAAAAATAAAAATAAAATCCTCCTACAGTATTAAATGTGGAAATGATGGGAAAATAAATATGTTCCTCAGCTCAAAGGGATCATTGCAGTCAGCCGGCCGCCGTGGCTGGCCTTACCTTCAACAGACCATTGAGGAAAAAAGTTCATGAAGGCAGTGACAATCATCTGGGTGAAGTCTCACAGTTCCAAGTCTACAGGCTTGTTGTCACAGTCGGCAGGCTTTTGTTGCAGTTTCCATTAGAGTCCGTGGTTTTGTCCTCTCCTCCACAGACCTCCGACACCTTCCCCAGACACCTTTCATTGGCATCGCTATCATCTGAACTGCCCTTACTGCGTCCCTGTCGTTCACTCTGCCAGCTGTTGCGGCTCTGGACGTATCCATTGACTGGTCCCGGGTTGCTGAGGTGGTTCCTCTTCAGGCAGAGGATAGCCTTGAAAGCGTACCTGAACTCAGGACTCCTGCAGTAAATTATTGGATTGAAGGCAGAGTTTGAGTAACCTATCCAGTTGAGTAGTATAAAGGGGATTTGGAGGTCATAATTTGTTACGGTCACCACCACATTGAGCAAAAAGAATGGCAGCCAACAAAGGGTGAACACCCCCATGATTATACCCAGAGTCTTTAAGGCTTTATGTTCTCGAAGGCAAAACTTTGCCTTTTTTAGTCCCCAGCCGTTGTTGGATTCTAGAGACTTCGAGTCACTGTTGTTGGTGTTATGAAAGCGTCCAACACTTTGGTCAATCTTTTTCAGTTGTCGCCTGGCTTCCTGGAAAACACGGCTGTACACAAAAATCATGATGACCAAAGGAATGTAGAACGAGATGATAGAGGAGGTGATGGCATATACCAGTGAGACATTAAACTCACAAGCATTAACTTTGCTTTTCTCATGTGAATCTGTTTTGTTTACATATGCAAGCTCCGTGTGGATGGGAAAGTAGGATATCAACGCAGCAATCGCCCACACAAGAACAATCAAAACTCGAGCTCTGCACTTTGTCAACATTGACTGGTAACGAAAGGGTGAAGTAATGGCCAAATACCGGTCTAGGGCTATGACACACAGTGTCTCGATGCTGGCGGTCACACACAGGATATCAGTAGCAGTCCAGAATCTACACCAAAATACACCAAAGTGCCATTTGTTAAAAATGACGTTACAGGCACCAAAAGGAACAACAATAAGACCCATAACCAGGTCAGCACAGGCCAAGGACGTGATGAAGCAGTTGGTCACGTTCTGCAGTCGTTGGAAGCGGGCGATGGCAGTGATGACAAGGATGTTTCCAAAGACAATTAGCAAAACAAGTAGAGACATGATTATTCCCAGGAAGATCTTCACTGTTTCACTGGTTTCCTTATTCTCGTTTGGTGAGATTGCTGTCGTGGAGGTGTTTACTTGGCTAGAGAGCGTCGTATTTTCCATCTGAAGAGACCATAGGTGGACAGGCACACACACACACACACACACCACCACAAAGACAGACATACACACAAGAAAAAGAATAAATTACTTGAATTGAAAAGAAACCAAAAATGTCTGCACTAAGATTTTGAATGTGTAATTTTACAACTACTACTAACAAAAAAAGAAAAGAATATTTCAGTGGCTAAGCTGCACACTTATAGAACACAAATATCAACATCTGTGCCAAGAAGCTTCAAAGACATGTTGCAAGAAAACATACAAAAATAAAACACACTACAAACCTCAACAGGTAGTTGTTGTTGAGTCCTGCTTGCCTTGCACTGTAAAGATGCCAGAGCGCGGATAACTCCTGCAGAGTATCACATGCCCATTCCACTTTTTAATCTGAGCTCGACTCACTCCTGACTCCGTCAGTTGAGCAGTGTTTCCTCTAGTGTGTCTCCCAGGCTATTTGTCAGCGCCCTTATAGCATGCTGTGATGACATCATGGTCAGAGCTCAGCCAATCAGGCAGCCAGGCTGCAGCTCTCAGGAGCTTGAACACGCTGTCCCTGCAGTTGCATTTGCAGGGCTGCAAAAGATAGAAAGA
Source organism: Xiphophorus couchianus (assembly GCF_001444195.1). Lineage (NCBI taxonomy): Eukaryota > Metazoa > Chordata > Actinopteri > Cyprinodontiformes > Poeciliidae > Xiphophorus > Xiphophorus couchianus. The sequence goes on along the minus strand of NC_040250.1, from coordinate 22,149,538 downwards.
GAGAGAGAGAAAGAAATAAAGCAGCAACACGGTCAAAGGGTAAAAAATTTACATATTTAAAGAGGTTGCAAATATGTTCCAGAATGAAATCTATGTTTACAGTGGTGTCAAAATATTCAGTTGTGTGGTACATTCCAGGACCGAGGAGAGATTTTATACGTCTTTGTTTGTTAGGTTGGATCCCACTAAAAACAGGTGACCCTCTTTATAGGACTGTTTGTACTATCATGGTAGATGTACAGCAGATTTACCTGGAAGATCAAATTAGAAATGACTGGATCTACATTACAGTATTTATGATTTATCGACCGTTGAGTTTTCTCAGACTTCTTGTCGCGACAACACCTGGGAATGTTGTTGAGTGAGTGTGTGTTTGGCACAGCGTTCAACTTTTTCAATTTAGAAATACTTCTGAAAAGGTCTCAGCCACAACCAATGAAATGACACCTGGTATTATTAATATGACTCCATAGTCAGAGTGTAGTTACCTCCATACTAACTCTCATGCAATGCTTTCCCAGTAAAAAAACATTTTGGAGTCACCAGAAATTTGCATTCCATGCTGACAAGTCTATAAAAAGACCATGCAAAGACTCACAGGCAGGTATTCAAATACCGATCAATTATGAATTGTTCCTTTGTATTAAACAAGCAAGCACAGAGTTTTTGTGCTTGCTTGTTTGTTTCAAACAAACAAACAAAAAACTAACAAAAAAAGTATCTAAATGTAGTATAAGTGAAAGAAAACTGTGACTGAATGCATAAGAAAAGCCTGAGCCATATTGAGGTTTAATTGCTTTTTGAAGTTTTTATATTTATTATTATTATTATTATTATTATTATTATTATAGATGGGAATAGTGTTGCAATTTGTAGCACTCTTGATAATGCAACAGGAAGGTACAAGGTTCAAATCCCAGCCTGGGGTGCTTCTGACTGGAGTTTGCATAATTCAAACTCCAGTCAGAGTGTCTGGGTTCTTTCCAGGTACCATGGCTTCCTGTTTGGTAAATTAATCTCTCTAAATTGTTCTTAGGTATGACTGTGTCTCTGTGCTGTCCTGAGGTTGGCTGGTAACCTGTCCAGGTGCGACCTCACCTAATAATTGTCGTTGATGGTCAAAGACAGATGAATTTTAGTGGGTCCATTTTCTTTTGTACATTGCTCACATTGAAAATACTAAGTATAAGGCAAATAGTTGAGAGCAGGCATGACCAAGAGCAGACCTCCAAAGCTACTGTCCTGCAACTGTTAGATGCATCCTTCAGACTAGCCAGCAGCAATTAGCAAACACCTGCAATTAGCAAGCAGATGTAACCGTGCATCTGCTTCTCTGCATAACCCTGGTGAAAATGTTGTTAAAGGGTTAACAGAGGAGCGATGTTGTGAGGACTTCCTGAAGGAGGAGTTTCTTAGAGAGACAGAGGCCCAATATCTAGGTATTAAATCACAAAGTTCTTTCCAGTCATATTTGACATGTGCAGCTTTTTTATGACAACTGAAAGTAACATTTTTACTTGATTGTGCTATAAAATGACACCATGTGCCTGTAAAAAATACATAACACTGCCTCTTGAAAAGGCATTCACTAAAGTTCACAAGTTTAGAGACCATATCAGGTACTATCTTAGACACTCAACAAGCATAGGCACATATATTCATGTATCTTCTGTTATCTAACACGTGCTGCAGTGTTGATTTACCCCCAAAAAAATGTGGTAAGTCAGCTGAAATGCTGCAGAGTGTGAGGTTGAAAATGTTTTTTGGTTGGTTTTTTTTTTCCCGTTGCACAACCATCATGCAGGAACATGAATTACAAACAGGTATTCAGGCTTAGTGTTCTCCATGCTTGCTTGACATTGTGTTTGTCGGAGCAGAATTTTGCTGATCTCAGAAAGGGACGGATAGATGATTTCCAGATTTCTGATCTCTGATGAATGCAGACACCACAGGCTCTGGCCCTCATCTCTGTGCTCAACAATGAGCTCTCTCAAAACTCCATACGACTGATGACGCAAGAGCAAATTGTATCATCAAATTCAAATGTTTGAATCCTATGCTCATCACTCAGACAGATGCAACAAATTACATTCTGGGACTTTGCTTAAACAGAAAAATATCAGATGGCCGTGCTTGGCCTCCCCGTTGTGCTTTTTATTACTGCCTTTAACCGTTGGGTCTTTTGTCGTGTTGCACTTGCACTGGCAATTTTCCAGGAACATCATTACACATGTACCCAGAATGTTTGGATGACCTGACCCGCAGTATTCACTCACTCTGCCATTTTGTAGAAATTTCCACTTGCATCAAAGAAAAATCCCAGATTTATGCGCATACTGCTCTGAGGCTTCCACTGAACTCTTTTGATTTTCCATCTCGAGTAAAAGAGGTAAAATTGAGATTCAAGTTAAATGCTGAGCACATTAGTCGTCGCAGTTTCTCTCTGGGTTTCGGTTACCTCTTTGAGCTTATCTTGTACACAACATGCATGGCAAGCCCCTCACGCTAAGCCTCACTGCTGATAAGTCAGAGTTTAATGACCAACTCCCACATGTAACCAGCAGTAAGAGTTTTTTGTTGTTTTTTTTTTTTTACATTTCAGTCTAACTGAAGATACATTTCATTGTTTATACTTTTAAATCTATTACTATCAACTCTGTACAGCTACATACTAAATATTATGCAGATATACTAGTTTGACTCTTATATCTGCAAAATATATATTATATAGTGTGTATATGTTGTAGGTGAATGTAGTTGTTTCAGATTTGGCTTAGTTACAACCACAAGCCTCCATCTACAAATTTAAATGTACAGAATTTAGATAGAAAGGGTATTTTTTATGTACACCACTCCAAATACCTAAGAGCATACCAAGAGAAGCTTAAAGCAATAAAGCCGAGTTTCAAACATCTTTAACGTCTCGCAGAGCCAAGAGGCCTGTGGTAACTCTGGAAGATGACGAACCAGGTGACCAGAAAAATTGTGCATCACAATACGGCTTCTATGCAGAAGTGACAAAAAGGGCTCCATTACTGTAAAAAAGGTTTGGTACATGCCATGTATAGTAGAACATCGCTTATTTGCAGATTCACCTATTCAGTTTTCTGTGGAACATAACTCCAAATTATTTTCAGAAAACTTGCCTATTCACAGATTCTTTCACATCTCAAATATTTGAGAGAAAACGCAGCTTGGGGTTCTGAAATCTCTGATGTTTGGATTACCCTTTAGCTGTCTTTCAGAACTCTTTTTAGTCAAACACAATCACCACTGATTTCTTGGAGCGACTGGTCTCCATCATGAAAGGACGAACTACAGACCTTGTGACCTGACATGCCGGAACCCTTTATTTATTTATTTTTTCCTTTAGTTTCAGAAGAACGATACCTTGAAGGTTTATTTTTACTTAGGGGTCGTTGTCCTTGATGACGGCAAATAATACATCAGAAGATTCTGATAAAAACAGAACAAAATTAATAATTACAAAATAAAAAGCTGTAAGTAAGCACAGGAATAAGGAGAAAAATAAAGCGATCATATTCTTTGAAGTCAAATAAGAAACCGTTTGAAGACTTGAGAAATATTACTTCAAAAAAAATCTGTGCGTTTACAAATGTTTGAGGTTCATACAAAGTGCTAAGCATGAGGATTGGTGTGAGTAAAAAAAAAAAGAATTTCATTTCTGCTGACCAACCAGGGTTTTTTTTCTTTTTTCTTATCCATCCAATCCTGCTCTGATTTCAGGAATTGCTACCCATGTAAGTCAGGCTCTTATCTAATACAGTGGGACGAAGGCGTGGAAATTGATCCAGCGTACAGACCACTAATTGGTCCTGAGCTAAACCCCCTTTGGGAACTGCGGGCGTGCTCCAGCCAACAACACATGGGCATATGTCCATAAAAGCAAGACATTTCAAATATGTTTGCACTTCCAAGTAAATATAGTAGCAAAGTGTATTTTGTTGGTGCTGGAAGGAATCCAAGAGAGCTCCGAAAAACAAAGGCAGAAGGACGAAAACTGCTTTGAATGTCTTTGAGTGGAGCAGACCATATAAAGGCTTGGGAGCCACTGCCTCGGTTTACAAGTCATTGTTTAGTAATCTTTGCACTGATAAAGTATATAGAGAGGAAAAGGCTGGAAAAAACACATTACTGCATCATTCAACAAATGTTGACCAGTGACGTAAAGATAGAGCTCCAAGCATAAACAACAATATCCTTCTGGGAATCTGAATGTCGTGATACATATATCACAAGTTCCTGCCGGGCTTAGTTATGCGCATATCAAGCATTCAACTGTGTTTGATTGTATACATGTAAGTGGGCTGAGTTTGTTTCATCCACACAAGATGCTCCAGGTGACATTAATGAAAATTTCATTATCATAATATCCAAACTCCACAAGAAACTCTACTGCAGTCGATGCTGAAAGGAAAGTTGTGTTCCCCTTTTTTATGCCGGGTAGAAAAAAAAAAAAAGACCAGTCTCATGGGAACCACTGTTTGTGACCGTCTTATTGATCTGGACACACAAAAGGAAATACTCACAATGCATATTTGACTCTTGTCAAAGAGGGTTAAGGTCTTAATGATGGGAAACACCTGGCGACCTGTTACTCTAAGTCTGTACTTCTGCAGTAAGGCTTAAATTTGGAGTTATTGAGCAGTAAATGCTTTCAGAGTCCTTATCTTATAGATTCTTTTAACAACAATTGATGAATAGTTTACATTATTTGAGATGGTTTACATGCAAACCAGCTCAAGAAAATACGAACCTGCAAACAGCAGCAAGAATTCACCTTTTGACCATTTCTGTACAAAAAAACAAAAGTTCTATTTGCACTCAGAAGTCCAAGTTGGGAAGAAAGAAGAACCCTAATGGAATCCCAGTGTTTGGGCTCCGTCATACAGGAACAAAAGAGATTGGTAAAAACTCTGAATCACAGAATGGAAAGTACTATTTCTCTGCACAGCTCCCAGGAAATCGGAGTCACAACTGGAGTCCATGAAGTCACAGAGCAGCAAAACTGTCCAGCTGCCTGCCCTGTCCCTTTTTTTCCAGGATGTGTTATGAGGGGGGTAGAAAGGTGGCCAGAGAAAGCTGGAATCAAACCCACAGTCGCATGGTGGTTAGTCCAGCCAACAGTTCCCCCCAAAGGCTCTGATGACCTCCTACTGTTCCTCATGATAGTCCATAAATATTGTTTATTGTGTTTGATAAAGAGCAACTTTATTTCCATACCATGAGTGAATTTTGTTTCTCTGTTGTCCCTCCATCTCATCTCACTAACCTGTATAAAATATGTCCTTATAGTCTCTATGCATGTGCTAAATTGTCTCTCCATTATCCCAGTTTCTAAGGCCCAAGCTCACAGGTACTGAATATACTCGCACAGCATTATTTTATCCTACTTATTTCCATTGTGAAGTGTGAAAAATTTATCGTTCCTAACTCACAGTGACAAACGGTGTTCAAATATTCTGCTGGAAGCATCTGATTATTTGCCACATTGAGAGCAAAATGTGCACATTATGTCCCGCATTGTTCAAACCCAAACAAGGGAGACAACTGACAATGGGCTGGATCCATGGAATACCAATCTTTTGTTCTTCCCATGTCGGGAATGATTAATGTGCTGATAAACAAGCTGCTGGTGAAGGATTTTTTTTTTTTTTTCTTCTTCCCCGAGAGGAAGCAGCTTGATCCTCCAATAACTCTTTGTGTTTTTGTGCCAACCTCAAAGCTTCACTTCAGCAAGGATGTGAGAATGGGGCAGGGAAATTATGGTTAAATGACAACGCTTCCTTTTTTTCACAGCAGACTCTAAACTGCAAATGGTCACATAGAAAAAGTCAATACAAGCTCTCTAATGTAGGACCTATTTGTTACCTCATTAGATTGTGCTTCAGATTCACCAGGCTTAAATTTTTTATTAGATTTTTGTGCATTACAGTACTTTGAGAAAACATTTTTGTGAATTGACGCTATATAAATAAATTTAATTAATTTATGTAGATTCAGTTGAATTCAGTTGATTTTTAATTCAACTTTATTTGGACCAGCAATATATATTTTTTCCAATGCTGGCTTTGGTAAGCACTAAGTTAAATAAAAACCTATGCCAGATTTTAGCCATGTGTGATGTGTTTTAAGTTTGAGGTAACTCTATAAATATTTATAATAAATGTTATAAAGCAAATATTTATAGAGTGCATACATTCTCTGTTTTCATATTCATAACAACAACTTCAGAAAAGTGGGAGCTCGATTTTTCCAAAAAGGTCCAAGTCTGAAAGTAGGAACGTGATTATTTGTTTGTATCAGCATTAAGGAATGAAGCAGGATGCTTATAGACTTAGTGGGCTAAAAATAAACTCTAACAGAGAGATTCCCCTTGGTTGCATATTTAAGGGAACTTTAAAATATGATTTTATGCAATTATATTTAAAAATGATCAGTGCCTATGATTTTTTTGGAGTTCATTTCAGTGAAGCATGAAATTGAGCAGAGACTGTAGGCTCCTCACTTTTCATTCAAATGAAGAATAATTCATGACTTTAATGGAAAAGTGTTGCACTAAAGAACATATAGTTATTTAGTTGTTGGTCAAATTATTTAATCCTTCTCTGACAGTTTTGTCTTTGAGATTGTTATGCTAGTGCTAAAGCTGCTTCATAAAGGAAACACTATCATAACAGAGGATCAGATAAGCGGGTAGCTTAATGTATTCTTAGCATTAAACATAACTGCATATCCCGAGGCGTTCGAGTTGCCAAAGTGGGTCTTAGAGACAGACAACCTTTCAACTTCATATTCGCACCCAAAGGCAAAACACTTAACCTAAAGCTTCGTGGCTTTGAAGTGCGAGAGGAATCTGCTGAGCCCAGTTACCGAATATTCAGCCTTCACTGAAAAATGTTCCAAGTGACAGGCAGGTTTAAATCAAAACAGTTTTACACTTTTACTTTGATATGCTAAGCACTGGTCACTGCACCGCTCTCTCGCTCAGTGGGTTCCTGGCTGGCGGACTGCGGTTCGCTGGGTTGTTTCGGGCCAACAGCTGCTGGGTTCTGGTGGGGATCCCTTCCTGTTGGCCTCCCTGGAACTATCCCATTAGGTGGGACACACATAGACACACCCCGACACACACAGCGATTAGCGATTGAAAAGTATTTTGGGTCTACTTAAAGTTGCTGCACCTCAATAGTTCACATTCCTGCCATCCCTACTCTTGTGCAACACTTCATTTCAAATTGTTTTTTCTTCATTTCATCCAGGAATACAGGACAACAGAGCAGCATAATTAAGAGTATCTGAGCCATAAAATATAGAATGTCAGAGAAGGGAAAACATCACTATAAGCTCTCATGTGCAAGATGGTAGATGAGGTAACTGAGTGGTGTCATTCAATTTAAGAACCGAAGTGAGGTACATTCTCTATTCTCTTATGAGTTATAGTGAATTATGTTACCTACTGAAAACCAAATAGCTGCAGTTATACAATGGCAAGTTTAACAATATTTCACTGTCTTGTTGTACTCAGTGACCTATATCTGTTTTAAGTCGTATAATGTTTTGAGCTCACATGTAGGCGCCAGCGTGATGCTGATGGAGGGTTTTCTTCACCAGGCGGCAGAACAATTGGACATAGTTGATGAAAAAAGTAGACGGAGCTACAGATAGTTCCCACACCTCCTACATCTTTTAGTTTTTTATTCACACAATGGAGAAAACAAAATACAAAAGGGCAACTCCAAAAGATTGAAGTCTGCCAATTTAACCGTTCTTCTGATAATGAATTAATTGCTAAATACTGAAAATATTGTACCTTGAATAAAAAAACAACGGAAAAAAAAAAACACATCAGCACTACTCAAATCATCTCTGGGTGTCAGTTTTGTTGAAAGATGAACCAACGTCATAAACCTTTACATGCAGGAAGTAACGTGAAAACTGAGTATGTTTTTATTTGATTCCAAGAAACTCAAAGGTTGGAGTTATAATAGACAAGGAACCTTTGAATTATCTAAGCAGAGGAAGAAGGAAAAAAAAAGAATCATGTATTCTGTTTAAAATCAGTAAGGAAGGCTGACAGAAAAAAAATCAAGAACCAGGGAACAGATATAGAAAACCAGACCAGAATAAAAAAAAGAGAAACATCAACATGATCCATAAAAAAACACACACATAAATACATCAATTTAAACAACAAAAGCAGAAATGATTATCATAAACATAACAGCACACATCAGTTGTAACGCAGAAAGCAAAGTTGGAGCGTAAAGTTAGCTGCTCAGTGACTATTTAAACAACATATTGAAAGATTTGGCTTACTGTCATGTGAAACAAAAGAGCTGTCATCAGAAATAATCTGCTCTGGTTTATATGGCTCAAGCTGTGTTTATTTTGCGATTTAACAGAGGATCACGTCTTGTTATTGTTGTTTTTTTTTTCCTTGTTGATTGCCTGTGCGGTTTGCTGACGGCATCCGTGTACGCTCATGCTCAAAGTACATTAGGCATGAGAATCAACAGAGCATGAGCGAGCGCCACGACCCTATCTCTGGAGGTCAGCAACCCCCCATTGGCTTTGAGGATATTGGTAAGCGGCCGATAAAAGTTGGAGGATCTGTCTTAGCAACTCTGTGGAGACAAATGCAAGTAATCTGCTCTGCCAGTGATGAGCCATTGTTATCTCGGCTTCAAGTAGGAAGAGATACGTCTAAGGGTTGATGCTAATTACAGGCAATTCTCACAATAATGACTTCACGGCACAATGAGAGAGCCTTGCAATTGCAATAAAAAAAAGAAGAGGGAAAAAAAAAGAAAAAGAAAAAACATGAGTGTGCTTAACTCTTCTGGTAAATTTATGTTAATGTCCCGTGTCTGACAAAGAAATCTATTTTATTTCCACATCATGACTATTCATTCAAAACATAGCAGCATGTTCTCTTCCGTGATCAATTCATCCTTGACCCATTCCCTCAAATCTGACAAATGCACATAACAAATTTGACACGTGCACTCGATTGCATGTTGAGCTGAAGTATCCGAGTACTGATGATAGGTATGCTTACCTTGGATAGCTTCACATATAGGAGTCAAATTATTACGTTGACCACACATTGGAACATCTCATAAACAAAGCTCATTATGGACGGATTACCTTTGATTACGGTTAATTTCATCGAGCCCAACCTGCTGCTGCTCCTCCACTGAAGAAGCTGTCCAGATTTCAGTACAAATAAACACACCTTTCAGTTTTGTTTTTTTTTTAAATCTTAGAAAACCATGTACCGTTATCTTTCTGCTTTGCGGTCATCTACCAGTTTATGTTGGCCTGTCATATAACATCCCAGTACAATGGATCCCTGCCTATTTACGATGCATACACACCTACTTACTGTGTGTTCGCTGTAAAAGCATTGCAGGTTGCAATAATAATATGGCAAAATATAAACACATAACCAGAGGCTATGAATACTATTGGTAGTCATTGTACGTTATGTACCAAAGCCTGTCCAGTATATTGATATTTATTTTCTTAAAATTGGAGATCTGATTTAAAAAAACAATAAAAAAATATATGTAGTTTTATTTGAGGCTTGAAAGCAATTAAAACACTGGTCGGTTCTTGTAGGTGTTGTTCTAATAGCTCCCATAGTCATTCTGATCCAATGGATACTATTGGTATTTTCTCTGTGGGCCACAGGATGGATTTGTTTACTGTAAGTGTAGCTGATGGCCATCAGTGAAAAAAAATAATAATTCTGTTAGGTTATATTCGGTCAGAGTTTGTATTACGGTGGAACCGATGAAAGTTTGATTTTTCTGTAAAGATGTCAAGCAAAAGACAACGGGAGTAAATCTTGTGGCTCGGCTCAATATAGGAGAAAGGCCAGAGATCGACATAAAAAAGCAAGGAATTTAAATAAAGTTGGAGAAAAGAGCGACGTAGTTACAACATCGGCATCAGAAATGGTGCAAGTAATGCTGACCAAAAAATGTTCAGTTGCTGCAGGTTGATTATGCTGACACACGGTAGCGTCTATAAATATTTTTATTTTACATGTTACTTTTAGTCAGCCGTATCTCACAGTGTGTCGGTCAGAGTGCAGGGGTGTATATGTGTGACACAACACATCATACCTTAGACGTATCTCTTCCTACTTGAAGCAGAGATGACAATGGCACACACACATAGCTGAGGGTTTGGTGATGGTGCAGCTTCAGTAGGAACACTGTGTTAGACTCTCTTGTTTTGCGTGTCTAGTAAGTTAGACAAAGTAGTGGAAAGAGGAAGTACTGGATGCTAATTTTAAGCCGCCAAATAATACAATTTGAAGGTTCTGCCTTGTCCTCACTTCTACTTCCCCTTTTCTTCTAGAATACACTGTGTACTTCTTCTTGTCATGCACGAGGTAAAAAAGCTCAGCTGGTGTCAGTAACCCTCGTTTATGTTTGTATTTTTTTTAAAGGTTTTTGTCATAGAAGCCCAGTATGATGCGGGTTCTCATGGGTCGCAGTTTTACACCTTTAAGATGTTCCACTGGCTCGACACAACTGAATCAAATGGCTGAATTAGCTCATCAGAATGTAGTCAAGTTCTCAAGAGACGTGATAAAGTAATAATTGTTTGATTGAAGTATGTTGAAGCAGGAAACTTTGACTATGCCAATTTAAAATGTTATTTTTTTTGTTTGTTTTTTGGGCATGTTTAGTCATGCAGAGGTAGCACAGGTAACATGCTTCAGACTATTGTCAGTGATTTAGTCATTTTGTCATTCTAAAGATCTGGCAGCAGTCAGTCAGGTCAAGGTACGGTGACAGAAACTGAATAAAAAATAGGGTAAATCATAGTTTTACTCAGGATTTCACAAGGTGGTGAATTTGAAAAGCTTTTTTCCATTAATAAATAAAATTATCCTTTTAAAACCTCTTTTTATATTTCTATGGGAAGAACAGATGGAGGTCGCAAGTGAGTGGAAAAGAGACCCATCAGCGGCGTGCTTTGCAAGTTGGATGGAGAGCCTTCACTTTCCCTGTGGAGGTTTGGTACGGAAGGGGTCACAGGTCATCTGTACATCGATTCCTCAAACCCCCTCTGAGTCTCGGGGCCCCCGACAGGAAGTGGGCTCTCTACTATCTTGCTGAGCAAGGGAGCTCCTGGCTCTGGTTAAGAGGGGAAAAAAGGGAGTGGAGAAAAGAAGGATCCCAGACATGGAGCTAGGATCCTTCATGGAGCGAAAGACATGGAGCGAAAGGCGACCTCTGTCTGATGACCTTGGAGTCCACACAGTGGCGCCGCCAAAGGTGCGTCAAGCAGAAATGCCAAGCAGGTACCACCACCTGTGGTTAGATCTCCATTAACGTCATTATTACAGCTACGTGTCATGAGATTACAATCCAGTAACCCCTCCATCCTGGACATTTCTAAGACACAAGTGTCCCTGCTTTTGGTTCACTCTACATAGAATGTTGTTCTGAAAGAGCCTGTTTATATCTATGATATTCTTATTGCTCCTAATGATTGAATGTGCAAATCTAAATGAAATTGTCTGAGTAAAAACTGAACAGCACTGAACCTTTAAGGAACTGATTTAAACTTTTATCACAATCAAACCTTGCAAATGGATTCTCACATTTAAAGGGCAATAGACGTTTAACTCGAATGCGTTCAGAACTAAACCGGCTTTCTTACTCCCTATTGTGAATAAGTTAATATAATTCACATTAGCTGGATATTCAAATCTAAAAATTAGAGAAAGAGGGACGAGTCCACTTAGCTGAAAATTCTCAATTAGATGAGTCAAACTGAATTATTTATGACATCCTACTCTTGATAAAAATCTCTGGCTGTCTCAAAGGAAGAAATTCACTACTGACATCCCAGCTCATCTAATTTGTCTGACTGCATCTAATTATTAAGCTCATACATGTTGTCTCCTCACTGTTTTTACAAACATATTTGGATGTTCGTTTTCCTTTAATAAGTCAGCCGGTCTCTGCAACAGACTGGCGACCTGTCCAGGGTGACCCCACTTCTCGCCCGGAACGTTCGCTGGAGATAAGCACCAGGACCCCTCCCGACCCACTAGGGACAAGAGTGTTAGAAAATTGATGGATGGATGAAGTCAACCGGTGAAACTAAAAATCTAATATCTGCCTAAAGGTTGAAATTCACGGAGGGCATGTATAGAAAAGCAAATGCTCAATAATTGCAAAAAAACAAACTTCTATAAATTCTTGGTTGTAACATGCAAATAATTTGGTCTGTAACAGCTCCAAAAGAGTTTAGCTTAACTAACCTCGAGTGCACCAAACCATGCACCTGATCCCGGAGTGCAAATACTGGTTTAATAAAAAAGAAAGCCACAGAAGAAAAGATTCAAAACATGTCCGATCTCAGTACGAAGACGGATGGACCTGGGTTTGTGTTTGCTCGTTTCTCCATTGGGAAAAGGATGAAATGCTAATGGCATGCTGGACATGGGAACTCTTTAAACTGTGTTTCTGCCTTCTGCTGTTAGCTTCTGCAATGAAATTCCCTTCTATTCCCATTGACTTCAACGTTAAGGGCATCACCTGCTTTAGATTGATGGAATGGTTCCAGAGGGACACGCTGATCTTAACGAGCTGTAATGCATTTTACTGCGACAAATCAACACAAAGTGTTGCATAAGCGTGAAATGTAAAAACTCATGGATGGCTTTCAACACAATAAATAAAGAGAAAAAAAAACATTGCCATTTATATGCATTTAGCGCCCTTTCTTGTTTGTCCCTAAATACAATCCAGGGAAACCAATTTTCTGCAAAAAAATCACATGCAAATAAGAGTCCCCTTGTTTGTAATTTGTTAGGGAACATTAGTCAACAAACAACACTATAGTGAAGAATGTAGTTAGGGTTAAATGAGGGTAAAACAATATTTCAAGCTTAGGCCATTTCAAAGAGCACAGCTCAGTCCTTCACAGAGCCATACGTACAGTGAGTATCATGACACAACCATAGATCAAAACTGAGAGATCAGAGAACAGCATTGTTCAAGGATACAACCAAGAGGCACATGATAACTCTAGGAGAATCTACTGACAGTGCAATTATTTGGCACTCCAGAAATATGGCCTGAACTGAATAATGAAGAGAAGAAGCCAAAATTAAAGAAAGAGCCTCAGAAGGCCCCGCTGCAGTTTGGTACAAGTCATATGGGGGACACGGCAAAGAAAGAGATCCAGTCAGAAGACTCAAAAATGCAGCTTTTTGTCCTGTATGAACATCCCAACTCCACTGCTAAGCTTTGTGGCCGTATCGTGCAGTGGTGAAATTTCATCAGCAGGAACAGGGAAGCATATGAGACTTGATGAGAAGACAGATGAACCTAAATATTGGGCAGATCTTGGAAGATCTTAGAGGGGTTGTGAAAGACTTAAGATTGGGGTGCGGTTTCACCTTCCAGGAGAACAACAAATGTCGGTGTACTTTGCAGCCAAAGATGTAATTGTTCAGATCACAGCAAATTTATTCAAATTTATAAGAAACAGCATGTAAGGAGTCCTGCTAAAATGTGTAATAAATAATGCTTACCAGACACAGGCACACTCAGTTGGTTCTACATGGTAAATATACTTTTGTAATAGTTGTATTGACATTGCTTGCCATGTAGCGTATCATGTCAATGACTTTAGAGGCTTTTCTTAATAGTGATTGTCAGTATTAAGTGTCAGCGCCATTCTTAAACTACAAGTTACAATGAGTTAAGAAAAATAAAAACACACTTTTAGCTCGCCTGATAAACTGTCACATCACTCTGTATCACAAGCAGACTTAAAATGTTTGTACAATTCATGTAGCATTTTGTTGCACACATTACTATTACGTGTCCATTTGAAAATAAAAAATAGATGACGCTTTATGCAGTAGAGTTAGTGTAATTAAACTGCAGAACTTTCTAATAAGCCATATTGCTGCGTTTGCTGGTTCTTTTTGAGCAATTCAGCAATACTCCATTTAAATAAGTGGGCCGTTAAGTTTAGATGTTTCTATTGGAAGGCCATATTCGTTTTCCTTTGAGCTGTTCTCCTCTGCACTCTCTAAATATCCTGCGGTGCCAGGAGACTACACTATGATATGTGGCTCCCCAATGATTTGGGATTACAAGAATCTAATTTGCACAAAGAGAAATCACTCTGCAGTCTCTGCAGACCAAGGCCAAACAAAGTGACGTCTAATTACACAGAACTTTGCTGCAACCTTCTATTTGCCGGACTTTTATTTTTTATTTTTGAGTCAAACTGAATTATGCAAAGACCTTGGTCTTTGCATGGTGAAACCATGTTGTTGCTCAGACAATCTCGCAAGGACCAGTGGAAGCCCTTTGGTTATGTGCTGAGATGATCAATACGGCTCCGTGAGAAAAAGGTTTAGCACAAATCCAGCTCGTGCATCAGATACTTTGGCCTTTTATCCCACCTATATCTATCACACAAATCATCTCTCCTCATTACAAGCAGCACAAGCATGAGTTGGGCCTTTTTAGCAATTGGCTAGATCATCGATCCTAATCATAACTGAACATCTTAGAAATTAGCTGCTTGTTAAGAGGTATGAAAAGTCTGGAAAGATAGCTTTGTGATTTTATGTGTTTATATGTTTAATGCAATTTGTTAGCGGTGTAAGGCTGATACAATGTCTGTGTGGGCAGTTTATAGCTACAGATCAGTTAAAAGGCCATAAAAAAGAACATTTGGAAAAATAAAATCCGTGTGGTTAAATACTTTAAAGGTTCCCACATACTTGGGTTCACTGGGCATATTCTGTGAGCCATGTGAACTCTGCATGCATCGTCTGCAGACTGTCATGATGTTTTCATAGTCAAGTTTACAGATTGCATACATTTTCCGCGACAGAATTCCTTCATTTCCCCTAATCCGGATGGATAGCGGCACGTTTCTCCACCAGCGCAGCCACAGCACTCCTGTCAGTGGCAGTCTGGCTGATGCGCGTCCTTGCTGCTGGTTGCACCAACTCTCAACCTTATCAGCTTGGTGTCACATACAAAAATAGTTCAATGTGAACACTGTTTCCCACAGTGCAGTTTATTGCACAACGCTAAGTCTGTCATTTTTACACGGCCGTAAAAATGTACCTTTGTGTGCACGTATCTGGGGAACGTCTGCTTTCAGTCTTCTTCAAGCACATGTGGAACTCCAGGGAGTCCCCGAGTATCTGGGGACCTTACAACCACCTCCAGTGAATAATACTGGTTTTGCTCTATTGTAATCTTTGCACTGATTAGTGCAAAGATTACAAATGCAGTACAAAGCAGCAAGTGAACATTGTGTCTTCAAAGTTGATGTACTGGACATTCAAAATGTTATAACTTGATGGGTGAGTCAGAACACCTCCAAAACACCAGGTTGGCCAGTATCAATCCAAAGTGCTTATTAGTCTTATTAAGGTTTCTTTATCCAAAATTAAGTCATTTAGGTTAAATCATTGCCAATGGAAGAACCAGTTCTTATCCAGTTCTATAAAACAAATTAGTGACAACTTGAAGAGATGTCATTGCATAGCTATAATGCCTCATCCAGTAAATGTTTGATTCTTCTCCTGTTTCATTTTGTGGAGGATCAGAGTGTCAAGAGATAGCTAAACTGCAGATGGAGTCCCATTATCTTAAAAATTATGATGGGACTCCCATCATCATTTTGGAGTCTTAAAAATGAAAGTGTTTCAGAATATTGTGCAATTCCAAAAAGCTGATTATTGTGCGATTGGTACAGTCAGTTTTGGAAAAGGGGAGTTAAACAGATTTAAAGCAGGATTTGTAAACACAAGCTGCTGATAATAGAGGAACTACACAAAGTTATGAGTTTCAGCAGTGAGTGCAGCTGTATGTAGTGCACTGACCTACTTAAACTGTGAGATGGATGATATAAAAAAACAGAAGGAAAGCAAAAAATAGTGACCTCATGTTATTACACTACTATTCACACTTGTGCAAAATCTTTCTTTTGAATGTTTTTTTTTTATATCCTATGTTTGACAGGTCAATAACGAAACCCAGGCCTGAGTTTTAGACATTGCTGTCATGATGTTTTGATTGGTTGTTGGCCTCCAGCAGCCCCATAATGAAAGCAGAGCTTTCTTCTGGCATGGGTCAGAGTTAGTACTGACAAAGATCCAGTTGATTGCTGTCGGAGCAACTAGTTCTTTGTGTGTGAATGGAAATCCTAAGGTTGCTACTGTTGCTTCTCTACGCATGCAGCACCACCAGTTTAGCATTAGAACCAATTTGTTGGAAAACCCCATTTGAATTATGCAAAAACTGGTTCAGACAGAAACGTTTCAAAATACAAATTATATCACAATAACCCTGTGTGGCCAATACCGTAACTTGTATCCATTAATGCCACGCAAAATGACAACGTCCGAATATGTTCGCCATTGTCTGTGTCATATGCTAATAGCGCTTACAGCTATCTTTACCATCCTGTGAAACTCCCAGTTTACTAATAATATTTCCCTGTTTCCTGTAGACTGGTAGCATGTTCCCTGACCCACCCTTTTCTCTTGTATTGTGACCTTTACCCTCTGCACACCCAAACCCGACAATTCCTGTCTGCTCAAACACAGACAGGATCTGCTATGATACGCATGGGAACTAAATGTTGCACTCACTCTGTCTACCACATGCAGCTGGGTCAAAACAGGAAATAGATGTTTTGTTGCACAAAGTGCATGACATATTTGTAATTTGAAAGGAAAGGACTAATTAGTTTTCCGAATGTTCTAAAATGAAATTAATAAAGGTTTTTGTCCTCGTATTTGTCTTCAGATCCAAACCTGACTGGCCAAGCAAAGCTTTAATCAGGAAGACAGGTGACAATTATCTGCATATGCTACACTTTTTTGCTCTATGTGGCATATGCAGATATCTATGGAAGAAAGCCATTGTAAGGCTAGTTTTCAGTTTGCGACATTTCTATTTTAATAGGAAACTGAAATTGAACATTTTGATCTACATGCAATGTATGTAATGGGAAATTGGCAAATTATTTAACTAGAAATAACTGGCCTTCATTGTAAAACACTAAACCTCTCCATGAAATTTGACACAATTGAGAAGTTTTAAAAAGAAGGGTGAACCAAAGGCATTGAGATGTTCAAAGCTTGTAGAGACATACCCCTAAGAGATTAACTAAGGGAGATGACCATAAGAGTATTTTTCAGATTTTTATTCAATTTAAACAACCGCATGTTATTTTTCTTCCACGTAGCTATTACACTTTATTTTGTATTTTCTACTCTACAAAATTGCACAAAAATACATTGAGGTTTTTAGTTTTACATATAGAAAAGCTGTTTAATATGTATTAACAGGTTTGCAAGGGAAGAGATGTAATAAATATAACAATGTTATATATGTTATAAATTTAATTTCCATCTGTGCATATGTAACCAGCTGAGTTAGACATATTTAGTCCAAATGAGACAGTGCTAACTCCTCTGGGATTTCACTGCTGCTTCAGGCTTCATACACTCTAATTGACTAATTAGGATCATTTTATGCCTCAACATGACCGAGAACAACCAAGCTTTCAGAAGTACAAACAAGCTGAAGGAATCAAATACCCATTGGCTGTAACATCTGTGCATAATATCTTCCCATCAGACATATTCATGAATCAAATTGGGCTTGTGCCGTCTCCAAAGCGGGGAAGATCACTCAAAGCCACAAGATTCATCCTTAGCAATTTGTATTTTGAAATGAGTGGTTTGGTGGTACTTAGGAGATAGTTTAAGCTTTTCTACACAGTAGAAAGCTTAAGCTGTGGGATTTCTAATGCCTTGGGGGGGGTTGCATCTTGAGCTGGAACAAATAACTCATCAGCTGATGTAATAAGGCCATGCTGGTGAACATAGCGAGTCTGTAATTCATTTTAAACTCAGTATTGACTGAGATTTTACTTGTCTCCTGTTTTGTGAAGCCCTAAAATAACCCTGAACAAATAAAATTTCATTTGTCACATGAGAAGAGCATATTAAATAATAAAAATCAGGGTTCATTGCAGATTCTGGAAAAACGTAGCTATTTTGAAGCGCGTGCTCAGTTTAGTTGTTAATTTATTTTGCTGCATGCAAACCAACTTGGAGCCTGGCAAATCCTTCTGGCTTGAGAGTGGTCTATATATGGGCTCATGATTACTAGCATACAAATATTTATCAATACCCTCTCTGTTGTCTATCAGTTGTAAAGACGTTCATCCATCCATCCATCCATCTTCTTCCGCTTATCCGAGGTCGGGTCGCGGGGGTAGCAGCTTCAGAAGGGAGGCCCAGACTTCCCTCTCCCCAGCCACTTCTTCCAGCTCCTCCGGGGGAATCCCGAGGCGTTCCCAGGCCAGCCGAGAGACATAGTCTCTCCAGCGTGTCCTGGGTCTTCCCCGGGGCCTCCTCCCGGTGGGACGTGCCCGGAACACCTCACCAGGGAGGCGTCCAGGAGGCATCCTGACCAGATGCCCAAGCCACCTCAACTGGCTCCTCTCGATGTGAAGGAGCAGCGGCTCTACTCTGAGTCCCTCCCGTAAAGACGTTCATTCGGAACCAATAACAGGTAGATGTTATTCTTTATCTGAAACATGTTCCAGGGAAGCTTCACAGTGACACAGTAGGCAGCACTGTTGCCTTACAGCAAGGAGTTCCTGAGTATGAATTGTCAAATTAGCATTAAAAAATAACTTTTTTCAAACAACAATCTCAATTTTAATGTTCTTTGCCATTCCCATATCTGCAGTGGACCTTAAATGGTTGCAAAGTTCTCTCATACCTTAGGCTGACTGTGTTAATTAGCTATTCAGTGTGTTGGTCCACTAGTCACATATAAAACCTTCTGTCTTAGAATATAATGCTCAGTTGGTGGCTTTTTATCGAAACTGGTGAATAAAGTTCCTCCTTTGGTGGTAAAGTAACACTGGTTCCTCGTGGAGCCTTACTGGTCACAGTTCCAGTTGTTTCTAAGTATTAAATGTCGCTCTTAGAGCAAGTTTAGGTGAGACATGAAGGCTGACATACATCGGTCTTTACCGAATGTCACCTTTCCTGTCTTTTTAGTCGACCTCAGTATCATATCATATCAATAAAACAAGGAAACAGAACATGTTGGATCCCTTTATAGAATATCTGAGACGCTGATCAACTAAAGGAGACCAGACCAAACGTAGCAGCAACTTTTATTTGTAGGAACCGTCAGGAATGTCTGATTGTGGCACCAGTGAGTTTGCAACGAAGATTTATTTCTTAGAGTGGGATGTTTATTCACTGGTTGATAAAACCACATAAATTAAGGTTAGGTTTATAGAATAAATATTTGTTGAGGCTTCCTGCTGCTGCAGTGGAGGATACATTTCTCACCAGAAGTACAAATAATTGTGTAGGGCTTTGTGTTTATTCATTATATAGAGTATCAAATTAATTGCTGTGCATGTTTAACGGCAGGGCATTCCTCAGGAGGGACAGCTTTACTAATGTACCATTAGCAACCACTCTGCAGTGTTACAGTTCTTGCTGTAGTCGGTGTCGAGCCAAGCAGGACGAAAACAGAAGTTTGCTTAAATTTTATGTTCTTTGATTTTTAAATTAAAATTAAGTTCTTTAATTGTTCTAAAAGCGACATAAGCAGGAGCGTTTCTTAGTCTCCATATTGAAATTGGACATCTAAAACTGAAGAAACTGCAAAGAGGCACTCATCATCAAAAGTCAGAATTTACCCACTGTACTCTGTACACCTTTGAATGCAATCAATGTATTTGCAGCCTCATGCAGGCAAAAAAAAAAAAAGAAAAAACATGAAAAGGGGATAGTTCAGTATGAGAAAACAATAAACCGTCAACAAACCAAAACTTAAAACTTGTGTTTTTAGTTAGGAAAAATTGGACGCCGCATCCCTTCCAGTAAGTAATTACCTCGGACAAAGTGTGTCTTATGTGTTAATTGAAAAATTGTTCGTCATATCCCGACTGCGACTTCACACATTTCTTGTATTTTAATGCTCATTCAAATCTCATGATCATCAACTCACCTTTCAGAATCCAGCCTACTAATTGCATTTGTCCATCAGAAAAACCAAAGATCACCCTCTCACCTCACTGAGAACAATACAATTTGTTTTATATATCATTAACCTTTTCAATAGTTACACAGCAAATGTCACTGCCTGAAGAAGATTCACAACAATAACAGAAACACAGTCAATACTGAACTCCCCCCCCCCCCATTAACTGCTGTAACAACTTGAAGTACTCAGTTAAATTATGGCACTATAAAAGTAATGCATGACTTTTGTTTTTGTAACACTGCCCAAAATCTACATCAAAATATTTGACATGAACACATTCAGTTGCATTTGAACTGTGCCCCAGTTATGCACAAGACGAACAAATGATTTTTTTCAGGGACTCATTTCCTTATTGTAGAACCAAGCAGGCACAGCTCCAATTGGAAGTATGCCCAAGCAATCAATGTTTGAAATGTCCAAATTTTGCTAAGCCCAAAATCATACAGACTCATGCTAAAATGTGCCCCGGGTAAACTCAGGGGTATTATGGTCTATCCTTTCTCAGTAATCTGCAATTGTTAACAAGCTTTTTTGTTTGACTCCGATGACATTTTCAGCCTCTCCTTTTCTGTGACAAACTTCTGTTTTTTTTTTCTTCTGTGAACCGTTTTGTGAGAACTTTGGTTGTGTGTTTCTGATAATTGTCCAGTTGGAAGAGCCAAGGCTCCCCAAGGCGAATAATTTCTGCTAACTGCCTGATGTTTTCCACCGAGATCTTAATGTACTCCAGATCTGATTCCCAAAGAGAATCTGTGGATGGAACTAAACACCAGTGATGCCAAGGAAGCTTTCTGACCGCAGAAAAAAAAAAGAAGTACGCAATTGAATCCCAAATGGGGGCAGATAAAAACCTCCCTTTTGGCAGCTATGAGAAATGTTTGATTGATATTGACGTGACTATTTCAGACAGTTTAATGTCTTTTAATGCCATAGATGTTAATTTGAAAACAGAACTCATTTGAAAAACATTCGATCAGGTGAGAAGAAACGTCAGTTAGGCATACTGTATAGTGTCGTGACATGGTTATTTCCTCACCCTATGCTGCACAGGGTTATCATCTGGGTTGTCTGAGTCCAACAGTAATTGTGAAGCTAGTAATTTAGCCTGGCTGAGCTATTTGCTGTGCAGAGCTGCAATCTGTCAGCTATTCATAGTTCTGGTCAGGGGATTCTTAATACTGCCATGTCGCAAGAATGGAAGAAAAACTATGTTATGAACATATGAAATAAAGATGAAACTGCTGCATACATTTAATCTATATCATACTGCAAAAGAGCTCCTGGGATGCTATGGATGCCCCAGTGAAACAATTTTTTCTTTATCTGACTTTGTTATGTTTTAACTATGTATTTATAAAACCTGTCCACTCTGTAACTTTCTGTCCCTGAACCATTTCTCGACGACAGCCAAAAGGAAGCCCACCCACATGTCTTTCAGCAGATGGAAATAACCTTTCCAGGTTGTCCCCCCTGCTGGATATACAATTACCAAAGCAGCCCTGGCTGTTAGTGGTAGTGTCCATCTGCCAGGTCCCTCTGTGACGTGGGTTTCTCATTGCAACAGCTACACAAACTTTGAACAGGAAGAGAATAAAAAAAAAACAAACAAACATGTGGCTCCCACTAATATCTGTACCGTGAGTGACCCAGACCTGGGATAATATTCATCCCACAATGCAGCGGCAAAAGTGTGAGCTCTGCTGCTGATCGGGGTGTGCTCAAGTTAGCAAATCATGCTGCTTTTAATATTCAGTTTTTTTATTGGATAGTTTTTATGCAAATATATTCTTTCTTTATTTTTTTTAATTGTCTTCAAGAAATGTGGGTTTCTGATCAAAGTTATTGTAATACATGTATCCTGTCAGCATGACACAATGCAACGCAGTTAAAGTTAAGTAGCCATGGCTTTTTCTTCTCATGCTCAGAGAAAGTGTATGGCCATAACAAAAGCGTCACAGAAGATTAGAAAGAGATTGTTTTGAATAATAGTTTGTCACCAAAAGCTTGAATTGTGTGTGGATGGTGGTGCAGTTGCACTAGGAAATCATGGAACTGTCAGGATCTGTTCCTTATCAGTGTTTATTTTGAGTTTCTGTATCTCTGAGTCTCCCTGTTGTCCTGTCTCTCCTTGATTGTTCCCAGGTGTTTCTTGTCTCCTTGATTACCCTCTGTGTATTTAACCCCACCTGTGTTCTTTGTTCCTCGTCGTGTTTGTCCAGTACCTGTTGTCACTGTTTGTGAGCTTCTGCATCCGCTCCTTTGTGCCGTCTAGACTTTGTGTTTTGGATTCCCTGGATTATTGTTTCTTTATTAAATTCACCATCATTCATCCTACCTGGGTCTCAGCGTCTGCCTCCAACCACCACTCCCGCAACTCATGATAGTAGGACCCGACCACAAGCAACTACGGTGAGGCAAGCGATAAAGAGTATCTTCAACATGGACCCAGCCCGATGGGATGATTTATTATTTAACATAAGAGACTTTGTGGAGATTGTGTCGGAGCCATATTTCGCCCCCAGATGCATTGGAGTAGCCATCAGGCTACTCCTGGTGCTGGAGGGATGGGCAGACCAACTCCAGTCCCTGGGGTTGGTGAGGCTAAAGCAGGAGGCAGAGTGGGAACGCCAGGCAGCTCTAGCCTTCTTGGCCGGTGACCCCCTGCCTCCGGAGCCGGATTTTCGTTCCACCAATGAAATGACACCAATGACATTTTTAACTGGAACTCTAAATACAGTGTTGAGAGTTTATGGATGACCTACGATCATGAATTGCTTCTGTTTTAATAAATAGGAATTGAACTAAAATAGTGAAGTATTAAGTCTGGAACAATAGTGATAACTATGTGTTTGTTACTGGTCTGATGCACATGAATAATGCAATAAATAATGCACATTCAGGTTGTTTGGCAGCTGATATTTTGATATTCGGTGGTTGGAACATGAATTTTGTTCTGCAAATTCATGAATTGTGAGATTTAATTGGACCTTGACTAATGTGAGAAAGCACTTTAGCACAGTAATAAAAAAACAGTTGAGCAAAAAAAAAAAGGAAATAGATTCAAGGACATTCATTTCCTGAAGGCAAACAGAAAAGGATATACTATCTGACTGTTCAGAAGGAAGCTTGTACATACGTGTTCCTCCACCTTTTTAAAAAACAGAACCTGCATGACTTGTTACTGGAGATATAAAGGAGTTCACTCAAATACATTTCTTTGTGTTCAGTAATAAAAGTGTCACAGATTTCAAACCGTGTTTGAGAAGTAGTCATCCTGAGTCAAAGAGGCTCCTTTTTGTCTTTTTGACATGTAGTTAAGGTTTAAAAAATCTGAACCCACTTTGTAACATGTAAACATGTACGATTTTATCCATTTCAGGTTTCATCAGACTATTTCAGATTATTTATTTTAGTATTTCAGATTCCAAACTAAAGACAGCCAAACAACATATTCCATAAAAGTCTGAAACTCTTTAAGTTTGTCCCCAATACGAAGGTACAAAATCGATGCTAACCTTAGCAGCTAAGTGTCAGTAATGGCATTCTTGATTTGTTTACAATCATGTTAGGTGGCTTCAGCATACAGCTGATCAACAATTCAAATGCAATTTCCAATCCCACCTCACAATGAGAATCTAAAAACTAGATACCATTGAGTATCTAACATCATATTCTATTATATCAGGCAAATTTATTTTGACAAGAAACATCACAGAGCTTTAATGCAGCAGGAGCTCATCACACACCTACTAGATATTCTTGTCCATATCCAAAAAGGCTTCTGAAGCAGAAAATTCGTAGTGCACCACCTAGATCACGTAAAGCTAACGTGAACATCCAAATTTAGCATAAAGCTCTAAACCATCAAACACAAGACACATTGCTCTTCACTGGGAGGTGATTATTAATTTCAACATGTACGAACGTATGCCTGCAAAACATTCCTCTTTCAAAGTCCCACCTGTGAGAGCTTTTCTGCCACCCTGACTAACAGAGCTTCATGCTTCTGAACTCTTCAGAGTGCTGCATAAAAAGAGAACGTGACTATTTGCCATCACATGGGGTTGCTTATTGGAGGCTTTGAAACATGCGGCAAGGCTGGAGGTGAGCGCTGCATCTGAATAACCGGCAGAAGTGGGTGTGCTTCTCATGTGCACTTACGAATCTACAGGTGTGCCATCGTGCACGTGGGAGGTGGTGATATGTTTCTGTCGCCTTGCGTTTGAGTGCTGGGTAGTGAGTTATCTCACTCTTCTCTCAGCACACGATAGTAGTTACTTCCAGGCAGACGCCATATGTGTTTCCACTGAATGAAACCTTGTAACACCGAGAGCCTATGATCGCTGGCAGCTCAGAGCGGGGACAGGACGGGGCCAACATTACTGTGAGACAGACACACTATTTATACCAAGGACTTTTCCTTATCACATGGCGCTACTTGAGAAAATACAGTCCCCGAGTTTAAAATCTGGACATAGCCTGGCAGAGGGGGGACCCTGTTTTACAGCTCAAGTAGTGACGCAGTAATATTTATGCAGAGGGAAATATGATTTTCTGAAATTACTTCAAAACTCACCTTGTGAAACGCAGCCACTCTTTTTAAGGTTAAGCCCACAAGGTGGAAATTTGCAACAAGACAGAAACTAAAGGTCAACCTTCTGTTACTAAATGTGGATTTTCTTTACTAAGAATTCAGAAACTTTTCACTCTTTCTAATTCAAAATGTGAATTGAAATTGAAAATAGACAGGCCCCAGGATGCAGAATCAAACAACATAAAAGTTCATCAGCAATCTGGCAAAGACATCACAGGCTCCATTTTAGTATGGGAACGATGTTTCCACATTGTTTCCAGTTCTTGAAAGTGAAATTCTGTGCCACATTTACACAGCTCCCTAAATGAAATGCTTTTCTCAGTCTTTAATCTTTGTTATGGAGACAAAAATATAACCGTCAGTCGCCACCTCCTTAAATATTTTTGACCAAGAACACTATGTGATTATCCAGCCGGCAAGAATAGAAAGATATGAAACAGGTCTGACGGGTCTGCTACGTTTCTGTGAAGTACCGCTACAAAAGCTTTCAGGTGCCTCTGAAACGCTCGAGTGTGAAAACATGCAGCTGATCTCATGTCGGGCACTGCATCCATCCACACTACTGCACATATTTAAAATCCATAACATGTGCAAAAAAACAAAACAAACAAATGGCAATCAACAAAAACAACACAACTGGAAACAGCTGCAGCTCCAATTTAAAGGAAATGTGAGCATAGGAAAAGCTGGCTTTAATGAAGCCTGCTAGGTACTTGTGCCTGAGCGAGGCTCCTAAATTGGAGAGGCTCTCCGGTAATTGCCTTGGAGAGATGTTCTTACTTCCTGCAGGTGTTGAGCAAGGTATCTGAAAAGTCCCCAAAATTCAACAATTTTTCTACCATAACAAGCATCACCAAGAAGCATGAGAAGAGGGAAATAATAGCATGCAGTATGACTTTGTCAATAAAAGATGTCTTGATGGATGTCATATTTACACATAGCATTTTTGTTTTTCATAAATGTGTGGATTACATATGAACTTTCATCCTAAGCAATGTTCCCTATGTTCACATGTGTGAACATCCGGAAATAATGTCTCATCTGCTGTAACGAAGCACACGCCCAGAGCTAAACTTTAACTGGCACAACTCGTTTGTGTCTCTCCCTCCAAATGACCTGGTTGGATAATAGGCTTAGTCAAAGTAAACTCATGGCACCTCACACCACTTATCATAAAAAACACACCTAGTTTAGTGTGCTTTCTGGTTCTTGCCACTGTTATCTGAAAGCCTGTGACATATAAAAGTTTTAGGTTTTATTGTCTTTTAGATGAGACTCATCAATTTCATGATTCAGTCATATGTGTAGATTCTGGAGTCTCCTTTATACCCAAAGTAAATTTACCTTTATTCTTTTATTGGTGCTTACAAGCATCTCTTGATAATTTCCCCTTGGTAATGTCTGACTGGTTGAACAAATCCTACCAGACTAAATGGAAACTCCACCCACCGTACACTACATGCAATCTGCTCCTGTCTGGGAGATATAGACTGATTAATTTATACACCTTTATGTATGTTTAACTCATCTGCACTACATACAGTGATCATCATAAACCTTTTCAGTCACAAGTCATGTGATTTGGACAGTCTCCAGTTGCACTATGAAAGATTCCCTTTTTATTATTATTATTATTATTATTATTATTATTATTATTTCGCATAATCACACCGCAATTATTGGCTACATAGGTTTTAGAGCAGGAGTGGGTCCACTTTCTGTGGCTCCGGGCAAAACATGTTCCAAAGATTTTTTTTGTTCTTTGAATTGATTCGGACATTTGGTTTTAGATGGCGATGACTCACCACTTTTCTTTTTTTTTCTTTTTCTCCCATCTTTATTGCTGTTTTGCCTGGTTGCCATGCCCACGTGGCTGCACGGAGAGCAGAGGGTTAGGTAAAGGCAAGCGCTGCTCTTTTCGTCGTTTTACTTAAGGGGCGACTCGAAGAGCCAAATGACAAAAGAGTAACAATTAAAGACTCTCTGCTGGACAGAGCAGAGTGAAGCCCGAAAACAAGCACAGATCTCCTGTCTACCTTTTCTTTAAAGGAAATAATCTTTTAAACACCGCCATTAGCAGGGTAAAGGGCACAACGTTGTTCCTCGTTCTACTCTCTAATTGTCCCCAAAAAGCATCGAACAGCAGCCGAAACAAACCACTGTGAAAAAAGCACAATAACTTAGAAACTGATTTTTTTTTTTCACCCAAAATATAATTAAGACAAAGACTGATTTACAAGTAATATCCCAGGATGGCTGCAATTAACAGACACTCTATTCCAGGAGCAGACACAGAACATTGGCTGCCTTGTGAGAACATGTGGTGCCGACTCTGCGCTAAAGACAATCAGACCCACATAGAGCCGGAGGCTATTAACTTGTTAAGGCTACCAGATGAGCTCCACAGATAACTACATTAATACTTTCAAGAGAAAACAGAAAAAGAAGTCGAGTTTTTAATGTTTAGAAGAACCTTTTACTATTCTGAGGACCCACTTTAAAACCAAAACATTTATTTTAGTGCTAAACATTTTTTTCCCCACTGTGTGTTCTTACCTTTTATGTTAAAACAAGTCAGCTGACGGAAAATACTGATTCAAACTACCTGGAAAAATCTTTAATTTCTGAGATTTTTGTGGCCACATTTTCCTCGCATTACCCATGCAGTCTTTTTTCAATGCTTTTTGTACCATTTTGTTAAAGCTGCCACTAGCGTATGTAAATCATCAAAACTCTCACTAACATGCTAATCATCCAAGCTGTCAAACATGAAAAAAGAGTAAATAGTCTCTCTCTTCTTAAATAATGTGACACAACGTATTTCTAAAAGAGTGAAAAGAATACCTTCAACATAGTAACATTTGGAAACATTTTAGGAAAGACTGTTTATTGTCAGCAACATGTCAACACACGTTTCAGTAGGAGACAAACTGTTTGAAATTCCACCACAGAAATCCAACTGAATGGGAGAAAGTCCAGGCGGAGCAGCGAAGGGAGATAAGAACCAAACAGAATCGCATAGAAAGTCAATCTAAACTATTCACAAAAGTAAAATAAATTAAAAACATCAATATGATTTTTTTTTGTTTCCAAGTTTAATTCAATATAGTTCAAACCAAATGTTTAAATACACAGAATAAAAATACTTTTTTTTTTTTTTTCTCACTGTCTGAAGTTAAATCAGGCAAAACTTTTGGGTTGATAAAAATTGCCAAACTTGTTTTGACTTGCTAAATGCCACAATAATGGGATAAAGAATATGTCAGGGATTTATCTATTAATAGCTTCAAAATCAGAAGTTCACCTAGAGAATAATTACTATCTCTTTCATGAGAGAAAGCCCTGGTGATGATGTCATGGCTTTGTCAAGTTCTGATAGGTTAACTGACACATTTGAATGAATTGGAGGCACACCTGTGTGTGTTTTACAGTCACACCTGAAACACTCTGCATTCCCACATGACGGCGGGGGGAACAACCAAAAGAAACAAGCCAAGACATCAGGAAGACAGTTATGGTTGGCTCACTTGACTACAGTTTCTATTTTCTGAAAGCAATGTGCCAAAACCGTAACCACGATTTCTGCAAACCACAGAAACGAAATCTATGCGCTCGGATTAAAAAACAAAGAGAACAGCTTGAGAACATGCGCACAGATCCATGGTTCAAATAAATGACATTTTAAAACATCCAATTTCATTTCGAGGCCCGGCACCCCACAAGCTCTGTGTCATTCTGTTTTAGTTTACCTACTGAAAAATGTTTTGTTGCTTTTCTTTGAGGAATATCAGCCAGACAGGTTGTGATGTTCCTCACTGTTTAACTCGCCCATGGATTCTTTAGATTAGGAAAGGATTTGTTGCCTTTTTGAGAACTTCTGCACCCATTGCCTGTTGTCAAACAGGTTCTGAAATTATTTGATTCTCTGGGTTTAGCCCCTCGGGGCTGGTTGAGGTTAGTGAGACTGAACCAAAGAAATTTGGTTGATCGTTGTTAATTTATCATCTATTGAGGGGGTTGAATTGGTTAGTTTTTTTCCTGGATATAAAAAAAACAAACAAACATCTTATTTTTATGGCACTTTAAATGAATCACAGCCAGAGGACCTCAGTGTGTTCACTTCCAGTAATTAGAATCCTTTAGGCAACCACAGGCCCAGCTCAGATGCAAACAAAGTATTTATCTAATCATGTTCGGGTCTGCTAATCATCTGATTTCCTCATCTCTAATAGGACTTCTTTGTTTTTTCAATAGAAACGAAAATAGATTTATAGCTGGATACGCTCTTCTCATGGTGCAGAATTCCTTTAAGGAAAACAGCTTTCAAAAATCTCACTGTTAACCTGCTTGCTGCTTGTCTAGTTGCGCACTATCTGTGTCCCGAGGGCCAGTCACACTAGTAGGTACTGTAAACCTTAAAACACGAGAAACACCAAAGGGGGGAAAAAAAAGATTATATGACCTCAGATCATGGGATCTGATCAAGCCTTAAAAAACAATCAAAACAACTATTAGGCACAAAACCACATCAGGCTAATAGTATTCTTTAATGTTTGCCAAAATGGGGGGGGTTCTGTTTGAAAATCTACTTCTTCTGAGAAAATATTGGGGCTATAGTTTATTTAAATGTGTATTTTATAAATAAATTGGGCTAATAAATACACCTACAAATTTTTTTAAAATTTATTTCCCATGTGAAAACCATGCACCATCAGTCAAGTGAGGTGAGTGACATAAAAATCCACGTGTACATGTGAATGTTGAACATTTTATGGTAAAAAAAAAAAAAAAAACTTATTTCCCAGATTCTCACAAGGTTTTCACATATTCCCGCATCTATCACATACTTCCATAAGTGATCCGCATATTTCTAGGATAGATAATCTGACACTGTACTAATTTGTTGAAGAAGAAAAAAAGTTGCAGAAAAGTTGCGTGCACTGTATTATAAACAGAAAAAAAGAATCTTTTCAGGCCTGGGTGTACCAAAAAAAAAAAAAAACATGAAATCAAACTTTTTTTTTTTTATTAACAAAATATGTGCTTTTTGTTTTGTTTTTGTAGAGTCGTTCGGACTCAGTTGAGCATGGTAGCTGTAAAAGCGTGCATGCCACAACCGAGGCGAAAGCTTGGGAGAACAACATGAGAAACAGATGGAGGTTTTATTCCAATGGACCAATGAAGAGACACGGCGTTTGGAAACAACTGGCAGCTCTTCCCTGTAGCTCCTGTTATGTTTTATCGGGATGATCAATGTGACCTCATTTGTCAGTCCACGTCAAAGCTCTGAAAGGCTCCACGGTTCCCGGCGTAATGAAAATGCACTTAAAGATTTTTGGTTTACTTTGGAGTCGTGCCACTCTTTGCAGAGAAAGAAACTGAGACATTTATAATGAAAACATCTGAGTCACTTCAAGAGAACAGAAAATGAAAAACTGAAAATGCTCAGAGTAGAATAAAAATAAAAATAAAATAACTTGCATGATAAAGAGAGGCAGGATGCACACAAATTAGCGGAACAATCTTGGAAATAAGAGATGAAAGCAAGTAAACTGAACAGCGGAAAGAGCAGGAAATAAATTCTCTGATCGCTAATCGCTAATGGTGGTCTTACAACCAGAGGTTTTGATGCCACACAGATTTGTCTTTTAACCTGGGCAGGTCAGCCACACTGATTTGCTGCTCCATGGGAGATTATGATCAGAGTTTTCCATGAAATTAGCTGTAAAGAGCAACACCTCTCATCAAAATGTTCAGATTGTGTACGTATGCTTTCTGCAGAAAAACCCCTTTTCATAGAAAAACATGAAGGTGTTCATTCATAAATCACTCCCAATGCTCTGAAACTGAGGCGTCAGCCTCCCAGTTTAGGCCAAGTTTTGGTCCAAAGACGGCATCAGATAATGAGCCTCATACGATCGACTCCGAGACGGAGCCTGCTGAAGCTAAAAGGAGGAATATGTTTATAATTCACAGACAGAGGCCTGAGCAGTTTCCCAAGCTAAGACACAGTTTGATATAACCAGGTTCTAGTACATTTTGAATTGAAATGCAGTCAATGTACTTTCCAAGTGTCTCCCATTGCTGCTACCATTCAGTGACAGGCAGGAGCAGATCATCAAGATAATCTGTTTTAACATTCCCTGCAATATTGTAAGTTCAGGTCTACCATAATTCATAAGCAAATTGGCTTCAACATAATGAAATTCTTAGTTGGAGATATTCACAATCTGTTAAAACATTTGCGATCTTGTATATCATTGATCTTGAGATAAGTTTGAATTTCAGCTCAGTAAAGCACTTTTTCTCAGGAAGTTACCACATCTTCTACAATTCTGCTTCAAATAAGTACATTTATGTTTATTAGATTATTTACCTACATGGCAGTATAGACACTGATTAAAAAAAGAGACCACTGGGGTCAAAATTTGGGCTACAGTAAAGACAAAACGTTAGATGCACCACTGCAACCAATGCAAAAATGTTAGCATAGTGTCTTGCTACAATATGATTATAATCTCTAAGACAACATAACTGGCTTTTATCGAAAGCTTCATGGGACAAAGTGCAAACATTTTTGTTTCGCACACTGATGTAAATTATAGCTCTCTGTTTTGAGCTGTGGAAATGGAATCTTAAACATGATGGGTTTCCTGGGTAAATAAGAATACAAAAACCAAGCAAGCTGAGTAAGCAGGGACTCTAAATGAAATGAAACCTTGTTGCCTTTTCTTGAGTGAGTGAATGTGATTATCATTGTGCTTATTTTAGTATTGTTTACTGTTTGTACACACAGATAAAGTTT
Source organism: Xiphophorus couchianus (assembly GCF_001444195.1). Lineage (NCBI taxonomy): Eukaryota > Metazoa > Chordata > Actinopteri > Cyprinodontiformes > Poeciliidae > Xiphophorus > Xiphophorus couchianus. The sequence goes on along the minus strand of NC_040250.1, from coordinate 22,118,019 downwards.
CATTGCAGTGTGGCACCTTTAAATTTCTCAACTTCTCAGCTGTTTTTGAAGTCATAAGGTCCTCCAGAACAGTGGTTTGAAAACTTAATTTGTGGCTTCAGCAACTTTACCAAAAATACAAACTTCCATCCATCCATTTTCTGTTCACCCTTGTCCCTAATGGGGTCGGGAGGGTTGCTGGTGCCCATCTCCAGCTACGTTCCGGGCGAGAGGCGGGGTACACCCTGGACAGGTCGCCAGTCTGTCGCAGGGCAAAAATACAAACTTGTGAAATGTTAATAATAATCTCTTATTATTAAGCTGCTTAAGGCATCTAGACCTGCACCTGCTCAAGGAAGTTTGGTTCTCTCTAAAAAGTGAAAGCGTGGCAGTTCTGTAAAAGTGAACCAAAGAGAAAGTGTAAGCGTTTATGGCATTCTCCATATATTCGAACCAAATATCCAAATCTATAATGGTGCTACAAAACCTGCAGCTACTGTGTCCCATTGGTTGGGTAGACTGAGTCTGTCAGAGGTTCCCAAAAAAATAAAACTTAATAGAAATCCAATTCTGCTGTGTCATTTTCCTGTAGACGACATGCAAACGAATCATTGCAACATATTTATAAAATTCAGATATTTGTCTTAGAGTTCTGTCTCTGAAACAGGAAATACAGCACGAGAGCAGAGTGTTCTTCCTTGTGCTGTTCACCAAAGATCGAACCACGATATAAACCCCCATCTGCCACAGAGTTGACCTCGATACTGACTCAAATTGGCATGCAAATAAGCTGCTGCCATGCAAAAAATGTTCTCACAATAAACAAAACCTGCAACCTTTCTGACCATTTTCTGCAAAGTTGGCACGCATGGCATTGCGGCGCCTTAATTCATTGAATGCAATTTATGTTGCACACATATGAATTTAAAATGCAGATTAAGAGTTCCGAAACTGGACTGAACTGCAGCGTAAGTGGAAAGCCTACCACTTATGTTTGTGGTTTGTCTTGTGACATGACCTAAAAATTTAACCTCTATTGATTTCCGACATCGCTCTTTACGCTTGAATGCCTGGCCCATGAAAATTGCTCTTTCATGACGTGTTAATGAGGTATTTCGCTTTTTCTCCAGGTTACAACAGATCTTGCAAATTTTAGTGGTATTTTCCACTTCAGGAGGAATGTGCTTATGCGATTCCTCTAAATGCTTACAAAATTTGTAGATCACAAATGTCATTCGTAGAAGTTTACAGAGACATCTGTTTCCAGAAACAAACTAATGCAGAGTACGCACAGTTTGGTGTTGACGCTTATTATTTCCCGTCAATGCTCTACACAAGACTATTTTTGGACTGAACAACTGTCTTTGTTTCTGCTGTCTGCTCATAAAATCAAGCTATTAATTTATTGTACGGAATATAAAGAAAGTTTGGCTTTTTTTTCTGCTGTAAAGCAGAAGTCAGTTCTGACAGGATGCGTGAGGTCTTTTTCACAGGGGGAAACTGTCGCTTGAGGTCACAACAAGACATCCGTGACATTCTTTTGTTCAAATGCCACAGATCACAGCACTTCTTCCAAGCATGAGTAACAGCTCTTTTCACATCAGTTGGTCTAATAATGTCGAAAAGTGGCTCGACTCCATTCCATTCCTCTCTTCTGCTGGGTGTGCCGTTGTTTTGAAATTTGTACACCAGTCACTAAGGTATTTTCCACAATGTTTATGGGACTTTTTTTTCTTCTCATTGCAAAAAGATGTTGAAGGAATTTCACAATTTCAGATAAATAAAGAAATTGAAATTGCCACCTTCCAATGCCATTCTATTAGACACTTGATATCTTCCAATCAGGATATACAATTTTAAACTAAAGCTGAAAGACAGAGCACCCTTGTTTTGTAACACTGGCTTACATTGTGACTGAGTCACAATATAGTCACAAGGAGCATTCAATCCCTTGGAGCAGACATACGGCTGGAATGTGCACGCAGAAGGTATAGACGGTTCTGCTAGGAAGAACTAAACTTAATGTTTTCATAAAACAAAACATAAAATTGTTCTAACACAGGACAGTTGAGAAGCGTGCATCATGAGAAATGTGGGTCAGATCGGCGATGCCTATGGGAATTGTAGTCATTTCCTCTCCAATGGCAGTGGATTGGCAAAGACAGCATGCTAACATCTTGATGTGTTTAGTGGGGGACTTCCATCATGTGTGAATGGTGACGGAGAGTCAGCGTTGTACTGCATGTGATTTGTTTAAGTAATTCTATTTCATGGAGATTCGTGAAAGTCAGAGTTTCGTCCACAAACTCCATGTTTAAAGCAGGATTCACCTTTTGCTGCCTTTCATTCCTATGATGTTTTGTCAAGTTGACAACTTTAGATCTGTAAGAAGAGTTTGTTAAAACAGAGATCTGGAGTAATGCCAGACTATTGACATGTAGATGTGTTGAGTAACAAGCTAATTTACTTGTGTGTCTTATAATAATTTTAGCACATGCTTTAGTAGAAAATGATGCAATAATTATTTTTTAAAAGACACAATTAACATTCTCCCTTGCTCCAACACAGTATTTTTAAATGTTCATTTTTAAAACAGGTTCTGAGAGGATATTCCTGCTGCAGACATGGTAAATAGCCTGCGCTTGTACAGAACTTTAATCAAGTCCAGAGCACTTCCCATTACATTCAGGTATTCTCACACACTGATGGTGGAGAGCTACTGGACTGCATCCACAGCCTCCCTGAGACACAACAACAGAGGAGAGGCTTCCATGACCCGGCGCCACCAGACCCACCACCAACAAGAGAGGCGGGTGAAGTGTTTTGCCCAAGGACACAACAAAGGGAGCAAAGATCAAACTGGCAACCCACCGATTACGAGGCAAACTCCTTCCATCTACCAGAAGAAATCTGAAAGAGTAAGTGTACTGTAGCAAAATGTTGTTAAGTATGTTAAGTTTTATGGGTTGACCATAGTGCCTACATTCAAATGTTCAGAAAGTACTTCCAAGTGCCGTGCATACTTGGCTAGTTGAGAGTGAGTTGGATATGTTTTTGGGCTGTTCAGGCTGCGAATGCAAGTTCTGCTGACAGAACATCACTCACCTGCACAAATCAAACAAAAACAAAAGCTAACTTTGACATCTACTTTAGCCTGTAGGGTTTTCTGTCTTTGTGAATGCATCTCTTAAAATGTGTCTAAACCTCCCACAATTTTGCGTAGCATTTTTCCTGTTCATAGTTGAACCTTTAAAAGTGAGGTGGGTTCTCTTTTAGCCTGAACCTATTTATGCATGCACCATTAGCAAAATCAAAGCTGACATCTTTTTTGACTAATTGCTTTAATATTAGACATTTCTTCAACGTTCTTTTCATCAATCACAGACCTTTATGAAGAATTTGTAAGTGTTTAAAGCTAATTTAGTTACACTTTTATTCTTCTGTACTCAAAAAGGGGCATTAAGTCCACTTCACTTAAGACAAATGGCTCCTATTAAGCAGAACATGATAGGTTTGGTTTTTTTCCCCACACAGGTTTTGTGCCAAGATTGCAGGTGATGAATAATGAAGATTTTTAATTCAAAATTTAACAGAAAGATGCATTAGCAGAGTCTCTAATATTAGCTTTGTGTTCCAGTAGAGGGGGAATTTAATTATAAAATATGATTGCTCCCCATCTCCACCATCATCTCTGACGTATTGTTTATGAAATAGGAATCAGAAGGATAATTGACCGACATCCAGCTGTTCACCCACCTGCATATAAATGGGAAGATTCAGCAAAGACAAAACTGCATCCGGGAGAAGTTGAGAAAAATCAAAATAGGTAGAATGTTCCAGGGAGGCAGGTTTTGTTTTTTGTTTTTCTTGCAAGGTTTCATTCAAAAGGAACACTCTGTGTCATGATAGACCGGTAATTTATCTAACCGCCTGTATAATCACCGAGGCAATTTTGAAAATGGAACCCTAGGATTTGTTTGTGCAACACCTTATTTTTTTTAGAATTTGGAAAAATGGGGAAAACATGACAAATACTAAATACAAAAAGCATGTGGTTTGGGACTTTAAAATCTGTTTATTTTCCTTTCTTTGTTTTTGAAGCACCAATTTTACGGACACCATTATCTTTTATTTCTCTCAGCAGTTGCTATAGCAGCAAAAATCACCCAATATACCACCAAAGATCACATTGTCCAGGGTGGGCAGAGCCATATTATTAATTAACTAACCTATTATCGCCTATTCAGTGAATGAATAAGATTGTCATATCTTGATCTATATTAAATCATAAGAAAGTAATATTTTTGATCACAAAAATAACACATTGATTTAATTAATCTAAAGATGTATTTTGTAAAGACAAATAAGGCAGACAGCATAAGTGGAAAAAAAGCATCAGTTTGATTAAGACGCCTTTTGCGCTTACACTTACCCTGGAGTAGCTGTGTAAAATAAATGATATGACAAAACTCCCATGTTGAGAAATGCTATCTTTCGCTTTAGTCAAAGCACACAGTGCATGCTGCGCACTTTGGGAGGGAGAGAGATAATTAGTAATTGGAAACAGGACTGTAATGAGCCTTGAACTGGTATTGCTGCACAGCAAGACGGCATCTGGTGATTCTCCCGTCAGTGTCTGTCATTCTTTCCAGCCACTGGAGGGCTTTGTGGTCAGTTTGAAGGAGGAACTCTTTCCCAAACAAGTGGTCCATGAATGAGTCAAGGGTCCATTTAAAAGCCAAGGCTTCCTTTTCCACATTTACCCCTCCCTTGGTAACAACGTACGGCCGATGTAGGCAACAGGACGGCGGTCTCCTGGTGGTCCCTCCAGAAGCACAGCCACAAGACACCTTGCAAAAACACCAGTTTGCAAAGTTAGATTTTTTTAAATAAAACTTTTGGGTAAAACGTAGTCCACAGTCTATACTAATGTAATAACATGGGATTTGATTTGAAAGGTTTTTTTATTATTATTTTAATTGTGTTTGACATAATTATGCTTTAGAACTGCTAAATGTGAACTGACTAACCAATGAATGCTTGTTTAAATAAACACAACTGGAATTGCTTCAAGATAATATTGCCTATTTATTTTGAATTTATTTTTGATTGAATTCAGTCGGAGTTGTTCGCACATGGTACAGAAATATCAACGCAGAGCATCTGGAAGACGTTCTGAAGAATTAATCAGTATCAAATTGACTTAAAACAAAAGCTCAGTATATCTTTGGGGCCTGAACCCTCAAAACATTGGGCATATAAAAAAACTGATCAAATTAATCGTAATTTGATTAGTAATTAACTGTAATAGCGTGACCACTGATAAGATTAGAATCCCAGCATTCACTTAGATAGCTATCATCAACCCTGACATTTTTCCAACCTATGACCAACCCTTACGAGGCCGCAGCAGTGCCCTTTACTAAACCTTTTGATTTATTTTCTGACAATGACAAATAAATTGGCTCAAGTAATATTTATTTGAAACAGGTTTCTTTCTTCTTCATCTTCTTCTTCTTCATCTTTCTGCTCCTTGTAAAATGTTTGAAACCGATTCAGTCTTTGCAAAGAAAAGCATTCTATAAAATACCTCATGTGCTGTCACGAAGCCAGAGTACACACTCGTCCGGCTCTGATGGAACGTTTGAGGGCAACACCTGCCTGGAGAATGTGTGTTCTGAAAATAACAGTGCTAGGAGAGCCAAAATGTAGATCTTGGGCCAGGAAACAAAAACAAATAATAAATCTGAGCGAGGTGAGTGAGGTGAGCTCAGATGGAGCTGTTACCGATTAAATAATAGACTGAATTCTTAAAACATCTATATGTGCGCATGGACTAGTACAATTCCAAAGTCACCGACCAATTAATTTAATCATACGCTGTGTTCAGAACTTTACAGGATATTGCAGAGTCAATTCACTGCCCAGCCTAGTGGTGAGTAAACAGAAAATATATATATATATATATTTATCAAGGGTCAGAGAAAACAAATATTAAGATGGAAATTAGCTGAATCAGCAAATAAACTTATGTAAGACAAGAAAATATGTTCACCAGACCCTGCAAGAGTTAAGGCCATGAGAACATTGTTTGTATTTGGTATCATTTGACATCAACATGTTATTCATGGAAAACTTATTGCATAAGTTTGTGTGTGAGTGTGTGTGTTTTAGCATTTATCACTTTGTAAGGCCCATTTTATTCCCACAAATACTTGATGTTGTGAAGAGCCACTGCTCCTTCCCATAAGAAGAAGTGCAGTTTTTGTGTTGTGGGTTAGGTTTAGGTCTAGAGGGCGAATTGAGTTTAGGTAAGGTTTTAGGGTTAAGCACATACTAGTAGTAGTTGAGTTTAAAAGTAAGGGTAATGGCTAGGCTATAGAAACAAATGAAAAATGAATGGAAGTCAATGCAAAGTCCTTGTGGAGATAAAAGGACACATTATGGGTGTGTGTGTTTCTCGGTGAACAATGTGCCACTTGTCCATGTGACAAACAATCATCTGTTTAGTCTGCAGAGAACTTCGGTGTAAAGGCCTAAAACATGAGATTACATAAACTGACCTTACAACCAGTTTCTACACAGGATAGTGTCAAAACGCTCAACACTCATTTACACTGAGCCAAAGATAACATTCTTGATTACACTTGAGAGGTTTTCTTGTTTGGTTTTGTTTTTCTATTGTGTATAATTATGCATTTGGATAAACTTTTGTTGGATTTCTTATTTGAAAACTTTATTCATTAACATTTTCGGCCCCTGCCTAATCCTGCCTACACCCTGAGTATTTTACAAATCCACTGGAAAGCGACACTAACACTCGCTCAAACTGAATTAAAATATTACAAACTGTCAATTGACAACATACACATTTTTTTGATATGGAAAAAATAGAGGAAAATGTAGAAAACCAACGCATGCACATAAAGAACAAGCAAAATCTTTATTAAAAGGTAAAAAGACACAACAGATTAAATTTGAACCACTTGCCTGAATGGACGTGGTGATAACCATAATTTAATTTTTCAGTTCAGTTTAGTTTATCTATCCAGTGACATTTAAAAATATTATTTTAAGACACTTGGCAAGAAAACAAAAGAAGTACAAATTCAGTTTGAATCAGTCCAGGTCATTCAAATCACATAGTTCGGTTGAGATCCAATTACATTAAGTCAAATTCAATCTTAATTATTGTAATACAACAAAATGCAATTCAGTTTATCACGTCTTCCCTTTTTGTAAGAGTCACTGAGATTTAAATGATTCTCCTGAGCAAATATGAGGAGACAGTGGAGAGGAAAGACTCCATTTTAGCAGGTCTTCTTACAACAGTAATCTAGCTGTTTCAAAAGGATTTGCATGGAGAACCTCATCTGCCCTTTGGGTTTAGTTTCGACATGCAAAACTAAACATGTTTTAGTTTAAGATAACACTTTCAACAGTAGGCAGGACAAATCCATACAAGAAGCTGTGCATTTGATATTTCCTGGTGGCATTAGTCACCGATGTACTGGCATTTTCTTTTCCTGGAAAGCAGCCTGGCATTTCAGGCACCATCCACCAACACGCCCTGTTTTCCATCTGTCCACTCAAGCTGCGGCTGAAGAAAGAAAGTACAATGCTGTGGAATGAGTGTGACTTTAAATGAGCCTTGCTGAACATTTGACATACCACTGGCACTGCATCACACGTCTGCTTCTTCACATATCAGCCATTTCGGATGAGATAATACTGCCATCCACACCAAGGTAGTCCATTACACTGATTGCAGCCGTGCACGCCGGCGCTAATTACGCAGCTGTCTTTGATCCAAGATTACATCGGATGCATCAGGCTGGATGAAATATGCAAACTACTGAGTAATGCAAATAGAGTCCTTTTACGATTCCGTCAATCATTCTTTAACAAACCGTGCCTCCGCAGAAATGCAACCATGCTGGTCACCATCACTCAACAGGTCTGACTGACAGGAATAACATCCAGAAGTTCATCGAGATCTGCCTCAGCTTGTGCCTGTTAACGTACTCGCGCCAAAATCCTTGGACACTGTCCACATGAAAAACATGTCTTATAAGGTCTAAACGGCAAAAGAAAATAAAAAAATAAATAAGTAAATGATCTTCCCAACCTAACCGCTTGCATGTACAGTGCCTTGGAAAAGCAAACGTATTCATGATGATTGTTTTTTTTTTGCAGATAAAATCTCAGATCTGTGGCATGCATCTGTATGAATTCCTCTTCACTTTACTTATAATAAAATAAACTACCTTCAGAAGTCCTCCAACTAGCAAATAGATTCCACCTGTGTTCAATTGTATCCCTATATAGATTCAACTCATCTGTGAAGGAATTGTTTGTTTGCTCTCCAACTTGTTTAAGTGAGCTTGAGTTGTTTTGCCAAAAGGAATGAGCAAAAATAACAGTCTCTAGATGTGCAATGTTGGTAGAGACATACACCAGAAACCTGCTAAGCATTTGTTTTGGTTTGTCTACAGCAAAAGGAAAACTTGACAAAGTGTGGAAGAAAAGCTCAAAGAAAATAAATACTTTACACCAGGGATCCTCATCTTCTTCTTCTTCTTCTATAGCGTTTTCTGGCAGTTTACAAACTTTGTGTATTACCGCCATCAGCTGGACAGAGATGTAGGACACTAGCCCTCGAGGCCTAAATTTGAGTTGGAGTCAAACTAAGGTAAAATTAATGCAAACTTACGTATTGAACAATTACTTAGCAAAAACAATTTGAAGACAAAACAACTTAATGCATATTTAGAGACAAATTATCTTCACATTTAACCACTAATTCATTGCACTTTTTGTACAAATAAGATGCAAAAACTGAAAAAAAACATGCTGCAACATTTGTCTTGCTTAAAGTTTTCTATAAAAAAAAAGACAGCTACCTTCACAGAGCTGACAGGACCTCCATGTACTTTTTGTCATCCTTTCATAATCCCACCCATGCATGCACTGAAAATGTCTGAGGTTGCTATGGTATGGTTGTCATGTGCTGTGGGCTACTTGCACACGGATGGATTGGGCCATCTTGTCCCACAGTTTACACTTCCCACTCAATAGGCTCTTAGGCACATCAGTAAAACCCTCCCAAAAAGAAGTTCAGATATTCATCCGCTGTGACCATCGCGCAGTTCCTGTAGGATGAGGGGATAGCGAAGACAGGAAAACCGAAATCCATGCAAGGTTTAGCGCCGTGCCTAGCGTTTTAGAGAGAACAGCAAGACCGAAGGTTCAATTGTTCAGAGCGAAACCAGTACATCCATTTGGATGCATGAAGTTTCTGCCACAGAACCCTTATCGGGACGTAATCAGTGAGTCACTTAGCGTATTTGTCCTCATTTGCCGTAAATGTTGGCACTTTATGCGCACACACAAACTGAGGCAACGACGTCACTGACCTCATGGGACCTCATGAGACAGACTGATAAAGTTGTCAGACAGAAGCAACAACATCTTGTGCATTAACCAGCTCTCATTTCTTTCCTTCTGTACCACCCACAGATTCAGGGGGAAATGGTACAAGCTTCATGTAATGTGTTTATAAAAGCAGAGCAAAAAGAAAAAGAAAAAGAAACGGTACTCTTTCACTGGAAAAAAAAAGGGCTTGCAATATTTGAATGAGTTTTACAGCACTTGGACAATTATCTATACCGAATTTGCCTTGGAAAGTATTGAAGTTACTTATTGTACTGTGTCGAAATGGAGAAAAGAGAAGAAATGATTTTTGTTCCACCTCCCAGTAGTCTATGTTCTGCCTCCATATAAAACCCCGGTAGGATACACTGAAGTTAAAGGCTGTTCAAGAGAAAACTTTAAAAAGTTCAAAGGATATGAAAACTTGTTTAAGCAACTGTAAAACAAAGCAAATTGAAATATTCAACTTTCATCTTCCTTTCTAGAGATTTTAGGATTGTGACGTTTGTGGTGGCAGAAGGTCGGAGTAGCTCTGAGTTTAGTTCTGATCTGTTCTAGACTTTTTTATTGGGACGTTGCATGTTTAGTCAACTATTCCCTCTGGTTTTGGATGCTCGACAGCCGGAAATGTAGCTTAGATTTTTTTTGTTGTTGTTGTTGGTTTTTTTTACAGTTCTTATGGTGTGTAATGATGGCAATAAGGCACTGTTTAAATAACTTGAAGTAGCTGATTAGCATTTTAAAAGCACAAATAATACCTGAACTGTAACCCTAAGTCCCAGAAAAGTTGAAAATGATGCTTCTTGGATGCGGAGCAGGACCAAAGACCAGGCGGGGAGGAAGACGTTCAAGCCATGTCTTCCATCGGTCCAAGAGTAGAAAGTTCAATTCCCTGACTCCAACGCCTGCCTATAGTGTCAGCATCCACTACAACTCTTTGAATGTACTTGGATAATGAGTAGCAACACCAATTAACTTGTATTTTTGAATTGAATTTAACTGAACTAAACTGAACAACACAATTTAGTTACAAGGAGTTGACTGACATCTTTGGCAATGTTGTATATACATTATAGCTTAAAACTGGATGTGAAACTATAAAGTTTTCTGGAAATAATGCTGTTTAGAAGAGGAGTATCCCAAACATTTAGTTGATTGTCCCTTCATTCTCGTTCCTGCTGTAGAAAAAGACCTCTTGATAAATTTAAGTCGCCAGGCAGGTTTTATTCTTACCTCCTACTCTAACAAAATTTATTTGGCTGAACGAGAAATGCCAGAAACTTAAAGTGATTTGTCTGAGGAAAAACTTTATAGGCAGCCTGGAGAAATGTGATACAACTCCAGGGAAATCTTTTTGTAGCTACCCTTTCTCTCCAGCAGGCTACGCCTCAATGACCCCGTTTTTCTGAGCAAGGATGATAAACTGCATGACACCTACCTGCATTCCCACTGAGAGGGGCCGATAGGGACCGTGTTTCTGGGAGAAACAAAATTCATTTTTAAAATTCTCATCCGCAGTAAGTCTTGTTTAAATACTTGCTCAACTCAATGAACTCCTCAAATGTGAAAGAGTTTGCCATCTACTTCGCCTAAGTCAGGGAAGTCCAGCCCCGGCCCTGTTCTGCCATTTTTAGATGCGTCTCTGCCTCAACACAGCTGGCTGAAAAGGTCCAACTATCTCCTCAGCATGTCAAGGTTCTGCACAGGTCTGCTCACGAGCCGTCATTGGATTTTATTGTGTTGAACCAGGGAAATAGATAAAATATGCAAAAGACAGGCCCCTGAAGACAGATTTTAGACACAATTAGCCAAAGTTCTCTGACTAGTAACTTTGCAAATTTACAATAATTATTAATCAATGGTAGTCAAATTCATGTAACAATATGTGTTCGATTGGATATTACATTATTTATGCAGATGTGACAGATGTGACTTTGTAAGAGTATTCGTAGAACTTAAACTTTTTTTCTTTTTTGTACATTTTCTTACATTACAGCCATATATTCAATGTATTGGGATTTTATGTGACAGCCCAACACTAAGCACAGTATTGGTGAGATGTGTAAGAAAAAGGATTCTGGGTTATCAGAAAATTTCCAAATTGGAGTTTTTCTTGATGGTTTTCATTCAGCAGTCAACTCAAGCTCCACGTTTTCAAAGCAGTTGTAACTCACAGGCCTAAACAGTGGCACTCATGGTCAGAGTGACACATTTTCATTTGGAAAAGGTTCTAACTGAGCTAAAAAGAAATTAAATATGAAACAAGACAATCATTCCCTTCAAACCATCATTGCATAGTGCTTTTTTGTCTATGCCATTTGTTATCTTTCTACATAGCCTCCGTCATGTTTTCATTCTTGCAAAGAATTGTGTCAAGGATCAGAAATGTTTCGATGCAAACTGTGTTTATTCCATGACAATGGAAAATTTAACTACTGTAAATATTACAGAGGTGGTAAATTAGTTAATTACAGTGGTAAATTTTTGTTAAAATAAACAAAAAAACAACAAAGAAAATGATACAATTGGCCTTTAAGACCAAAAAGAAAATCTGATGTGATGCTGGAAAAGACTATTGTTGTGTGCAAGTTGTGCAGTGAGCAGTTGGCCTATCTTCGAAGCTATTCAAGCCTAAAATACGATCTCGAAGCCAAACATGTTGCAGCAAGCACAGATGTCCCCAACGCAAATGTCAGCATCCACAGTTCCATGGAGGAGCTTTCTGCTTTGTGAGAGCAAGCGTTTAGGCACCCCCAAATGGCTGTCATAGGACATGCAAGGATTTCTCAAGGAATCAAAGCAACACTCCAGGTATGTTTGTGATGAGGGAATAATGTCTAATATGATATAAAGCTCTTCAAAGTTGACTTTACATAAAACACCTCCTTTAAACAAGAAGAGTATAATCTTAGGTTCTTCTCTACACATTATTTCCATATGCAGGGCCTTGTTAAAGATTTTTTGTCACGTTACAACCAAACATGTCTGCCCACCTAAACTGACCAGCTGGTTTAAGAGAACATCCACTAAAGAACTGTAGTGTGGGCAGCGTAAAAACCTGAATGAAAATGTCAAAAAGGCTCACGAAGCAAATGGATCTCAGTGAAGTTCTGTGGGTTACTGGACTACAAATCTGACATCTGAAATTTTCAAAGAGAGTCATCAAAACCAGAGTGCAGGTGGCCAATTTTAACACTTACGCACATGCGACTTTCTTCTGTCCACTCCTGTATGTGTCACACATGCATCCTCTAGCACATGTGGGCGCGTGTGGGAGTGTATGTGTGTGTGTGGGTGTGTGTGTGTCTGTGTGTGTGCGTGCGTGCTCCTTGAAACATTACATCACCACAGCATTCTCATTTCCCTTTGTTTTTCTACCTTCCAGTCCATAAAATGAGATCACTTCACTGATTTCATTCCAGTTGTTGTGGTTCGAGGGCATGTGGGAGGCATTCCAGTGCACAGACACAGATCACAAGTCTGTACACAGACTCTCATCCAGCTGTGCAATTCCTAACAGCTGCACAACAGTGAGTTATGACACTTGAGAAAGAACACCAGGCCGGCTCAATTAAATTTTAACTTATGCTGACGGGGAGGGCTCTTGTGCAGCAGCAAGAGTGATTTAATATTATTGCTTGAACTGTGCTGATGGCATAACTAGCCCAACTACAAACACTTAATTAGGAGCTCTGATGAATATGGCTTCAAATGACTAAGTGGCTTTCCATCTCAAAAGGAAGCTGTTAATCTTATGCAAAAGATTTGTTGCTATCTGAGGCCCTCTGGTGGTAAGCCTGGAACTCTACAGAAAGGCTAATTTGTCATCATAACAATCAAAAACCGTATTGTGTTAGGTTGTATAAAAGCCAAATAAAATTTTACATTGTTTTTATTTATGAACAAAAAGAAAATGTTTAAATATGGTATGTGTCTCAACTTTTCAATTCTGAAATCTTTTATTAATTTTCTTTTGCAAAACATTTCCATTACATTCTCTATCACGCTAGATGGAGAACGTTTCAATTGCAGCTCTGGCTGTACATTTAGTGTAGCTGTCCTGCTGGTAGATCAACCTCTGAAATGTTCCTGGGTCTTTAACCTCAGAAAATTGCAGGATCAAACTGTTTGACAAAAATAAAAAATAAAAATAATAATAATTTGTCCTAATTTGACTCTGTATTTAGTTGCATCCATCCTCCTGTCATCCTCCTCTGTCGATATCAGAGGTCCAATGAAGACAGGCCCCTGAAGACTGATTTTAGACACAATTAGCCAAAGTTCTCTGACTAGTAACTTTGCAACTTTACAATAATTATTAATCAATGGTAGTCAAATTCATGTAACAATATGTGTTCGATTGGATATTACATTATTTATGCAGGGCTTTGTAAGAGTATTCACAGAACTTAAACTTTTTTTTCTTTTTTGTACATTTTCTTACATTACAGCCATATATTCAATGTATCGTGATTTTATGTGATAGCCCAACACTAAGCACAGTATTAGTGAGATGTGTAAGAAAAAGGATTCTGGGTTTTCAGAAAATTTCCAAATTGGAGTTTTTCTTGATGGTTTTCATTCAGCAGTCATGGGATACTGTTCTATAAAGTCTCTTTTAAATTCCTCCTCAGCTTTATTGCTGACCTGCCTGCTGTATTCACATAACAACTGTATTTATACTGACATTAAATTACTCACAGGTTGAACTCTACCAATAAATATTGTGGCTACTGAGTAGTGAAGAAATTTTCAGGGTCTTGCCATGCTTTTCATTCAGACACAGGGAAAGAGTGGAGCGTAATGACGGCAAAAGGTTTGCAAACCACAAAGCCCAGTCAACACTCAGAACACAGCGCAGCTAGGGGAAACGAAGGACAGTTTTATTCCATAAAGTCAAACTAACCACAAAAGTATCATGTGTATCATATCAGTATATCATGAAACTGAGAACAAATGTTTTTCCCCTCTCGTCGTCATCTGCCAGTTTTTCTGACAACAAACACTGTGATTATTTTATGATGTCTTTATGGGGATTAAAGGTGGTTTGTGTAGTTGAATTTTGGTAATGACTTTGCCCATTTACTTTCACATTGATTTATTTTTTTCTTTTTTGTGGACTTGTCCGGTTTTCCTTTTCTAAACAGTTCATAGTTTCATTTTTAATTCTCCGTACCTGTTTGTTCAAATTTTAGTCTTTCCTGTTTCCTCAAAATTCAGGTTTTCCTGTGGGGGAGTCTTCATTGCACATTTTGTGACAAAAATATTTGGCAATATGTATTTCTAATCTGGGTAAAATCTGAGCTATAGAAAAAAGTATGTATCCACCTACTGCCTGTTTTACAAGCTAGTCTTTACATTGTCAGAGAAAGTCCATCTTCCTGACAGTTTTCATTTTCAGTTCTTCAATAATTAAATGTATCTCTTGCATCATTTCCATTTTGTGATGTCATAACCTTTTCCAGTGGGTTTTTGTTACCAGACGCATCATTGTGCGAGAATTTCCTGAGACTATTTATAGTTTGACAGACAGCTGGATTGTAATGACATGTCAGGATGAGGTTATCATTATGCAATTTTAAGTCCTGTAACAGTATTTTTAAATGCACTTTTGAATATAAATAATGATTTAAAATGGATTTTTGTACATTCTTTCTCACTACATTTATAGGACACAACATGTCATGAAGCTTTGGCATCAGAAAGTTGGGCGAAAGAGGATCTGACTCAAAATACAATGAAACACCCAATTACTAACCACAGCGATGAGAAACCATTTCCATTTGTTATTTGTTATTGTTAAACAGAATTAAAAAAATGCCACTGTTGTTTTGTTGGTTTTCCAGCCTTGAAAATCTGACTATAACAATGGTCATTTACGTACGCTAATGCAGCATATTAATGTGCAACAATTTCTGTAAACAATTAGCATTGTTTTGGTGACTGCATAAAAAAGAGCAGAAAACAAACGACAGGCCAAATAAACAGCCCTGAGTTCATTCAGAAGTAGACAATCAATGGTATACCTAATAAAAATGGAGGCGTAACAATACATCCAGCTCATGAAAGAAAAAAAACTAAATTGGACTCAGAAGGATAAAACAGAAGACTCTGGCCCCCCCGTCCTCCCCAACTCCTATTTTGTTCTTTTTCTAAATAGGCTTAATCAATCACAAACTGTTTTTAAAAAAAAATTATTATCAGTGTTGAGTAATCCAGTTAAGGTCCAAATAAGGCCGTTTTTATCCCCGTCTCTTTCCACGCTGGTCATGGTGCAAAGAAATATTTAGTATTTTGCAGTTTTCACAGATAGAATAAATCAGTGGTCTTCAAATCTTCAAACCTCGAGGAACGGTGTCCTGCATCTAATGCATGAATTAGATTTTCAGGGGCATTCTTTGACAGAAAATGTTGTTTTATATATATATTTTTTCAAATGGTAAAATCAGATTTATTAAAATAGTTAACACAACTTTTGAAATGTAATTCACTGTCTACTATTACACCCAAATTTTGTGCTTTGTCTCTAAATTTTCCAAGCATCTTGATTTATACTCTAGTTAGTCTTCCGAAGTTAACTCCTTCTAAACACTTACTGAGTAGAATTTATAAGTGATGAGATGGTAAATGGGAGATTGTGGACTGATCGGGTGTGATTGTTTTCAAGCTTCTAGAGAGGCTAAATAACCAAAAAGAGCAAGGGAATGACTGCAAACAACATGGTTTGTGTTGGATTATTAACACAACATTCCTTTTACTTATATTTAAGTATTTGCAGTTGGGGAAACAAGTAAACATCATTGGTTAAAGTTGCATACCTTCCTTGGGCTGCCTTTCAGTTGAATACATTTGGATTTATGCCCATAGCTTGAGGCAGAATAGCTGGTGCATTTTCCACCAGGCTATGCTCTACTGGCTGACAAACAAATTTTGTCACGTGAAAGAACTCAGCGTTACAAGAACAAGAACTTTGAAGAGAAATAAAAATGTTTAACTTAAATGTTTTGCTCAAGACAATGTGACAGTTCAGCGTTATTCTGATTCCCCCATTGCTAACTTCCCTATCCTTACTGGTAAGAAAGAAACCACTAAGGCATAATGCTGCTTTTTCTTTAAAGACTTCTTTTTTTTTTTCTGACCAAACATTCATAAAGCCCAGCTTTGTTCATGATGCAGTTTCAGAACAGGGTATTCGTTCAGTAACGCGTAGCTTTGCAGCACCTTCAGCTCTCATGATTATTATCATGGCATTAACATGCATGAGATGCTCCTGAAGACCTTTTTGTGATGGGGTTAACCATCTTCTGCATGTTGTTGTCTGTTATAGTTTATCTGCAGATTGGAGGAAGTGGTTAGATAAGCCCAAAAGGAAGTTCAGCTCTGGTCTAGGACAACCCCTTTGACCACTTTTAGACAATGTCTCCCACCTCATGCATAAATTTGTTGCAAAACCAGAATGAGTCTTCAGTGACAGATCACAATAACTCAGATACTTCCTCACAGCACCTGATAAGCTTTTTCACCATCATTGCTTCCAACAAGCTTGATTGGGCTTGCCCGTAAAATACGGAGTCGTCCCGTATTTGGCTGTTGAATTTTGCATCCCGTATTGAACAGATACCGGATGCGCTATGTTTAAAATACGGTATGTTCATTAATATGTTCAGGTATACTTGCATTGGTTTGGCTGTGAGCTAAACAAATGGCTCTTTTTTTCATTTTTGAACAAAATGAAAATGGAAGAAAAAATAAACATCCTTGCAACCTGACAGTAAACAAGGAGGGACGGCACCAAGTGGAGCTGCTGTAGGCAATCATCCATCGGGTCACATGGAAACTGGAGGGTGCAAAAACCCGAGAACACCGCTCTTTAAAGAGTCACCCTGTGAAACATTTTAGTGGAAGTGAGTAACAAAATCATCAATCATTTTCCTCCCAATCCTACGGAAGAGAACTCTGGTTTCTTTGTTTTTTTCTGAGTCACTGAATTTTTTTTTTTTTTCTGGGTCACTGAATTATTTTTTAATTTTTTTTCTGGGACACTGAATTTTTTATTTTTTTTTTCAGTGGCGCTAATCCTCTTCCGTACAATCCAGAAGCATAGAAAATGATGTTGGACTTTTTCTATTCCTGGCAAAAAGGGAAATGAAAATGAGAGAACCCTATAAAACTCAGAGGAAGGCAGGAGAGCCATCAAACCTGGGGCTTGAAAATAAGGTCAGTAGATTTCAGACTGTCCTGTAATAATAGTCTTACACTGAATAAAAAAATTTGACTTTTTTGTAATTATGAATCACTGCTACATGCAAGAATTATGTTTAACTTATTGATCTGGATTTGTATGTTTTAAGAAATATATAAAAAGTAAAGAAACAGTCACTGTGGTTTCAGATAAAACTAAATATCAGTCCATTGACTTAAATTCTTGTATTATAAATCTTGGCATCAATTTTATGGAAGGTACATTGTGTTCTATGCATTTTTTTGATTTTGTAATTGTTTTTGTTTTTTTTTAATTCATGTTGTCTCTGTATGCTTTTTATTCTTTCTTTTTGTGATTCAGATGAAGCTGTTTGTCATCAGCATCCTGTGTGCATTTTTTCTGGTCAGTAGCCAAAATCCAACAAGTCACTGGACTCTCCAGCCAAACGGTATAGTTCATATTTAGAAAAATATACGAATTCTTTATTGTAAGCACAATTTTCTAGAAACGCAATTACATGACATAACAATAACAATTTTGACGACTGACTCTCTTGTCTCTTTAAAATCTATCATTTAGATGATTATTTATATAGACGACAGAAAGGATGTCATAATTTTCAGTGTGTTACATTAAAATTTGATTTTGATTTGATTACATTGCCAGTGGGTGGGAAGCTCAAAAGGATTAAAAAGAACACATTAACAGTACTCCATTTGTCCTTCAGTGTGCTTTTAGTCTTAATCTCTTTTACCCTGAACTACAGCTAATTCACAACATGCAGAAAATTTTTTATTTTCTTCCATTTCTTACATTAACATGTTCCTCAAAAATAGCTAACCTTGAGTATGGTAGCACTGGTGTATGAGATCAGATTTGTTTTTTGTTTTTTTTTTAGTTTCTTACAACCTGGTTGATAGTTTGGGGTGATCAAGTTCAAACCCCTTCAATTCCTTCCAAGTATGATTTTGTTTTTTTGAGTGTATCTCTCACGTTTTTCTTTTTCGGAATATGTGTGGGATTGCCTCCTCATAGTTCTGGTGCTGGAAGTTGATGGCAATCCGGGACAACAGCCAATCAGTTGCCTGGAGATGCCAGAGAATGTTGTGACGAGCGACAACCAGGACGTCATTTGGAAGAAGAATGGAGCAGAGGAGGCGCAGAGAGGAAACTGGTACCTGGTGCGGTTAGTGGAAAGCTTGGGAGGGGGCAACTACACGTGCCACAGCCCGGATGGAGCTCTCCTAAATTACACCGAGGTCCTGATCCAGCATAACGAAACCAAGAGAAGGAGGATTCTTGTCAAAAATCAGCAAGGTACTGTCTTGCTCAGTTCTATCCCTAAACCAGTGGTCTCAAATGACATTCCTCAAGGGATGGTGTCCTGCAACTTTTACACGTGTCCCTTGTCCTACACGCTTCAACTAAATGGCTAAACTACCCCGCTAGCATGCAGTGGGGTAGTTTCTTATAAACTACTTGTTAGAGCCCCTTAGAGCTCTAACAAGCAAATATTGAAGTAGAGAGGCATCTAAAAGCTGTAAGACACCGACCCTTGAGGACAGAGGTTTGAGACCACTGCCCTAAACAATCATCTTTTTTTGTTTCATCAGAGGATTATTTGAAGTGTTCCACTCAGAACTACAACGGGGAGTTTCGCTGTTCTTGGACATGGCACAGCAATCGTGTTGGCAAAGCTGCACTTATCAAAGCTCAACGGTAAGCTCTCATCACTTGCAGGTGTGGCCCATCTTTGGCTCTCAGATTTGACACTGTGCTTACCGTAGACAGTGAGACCTTCTATTAATACCTGTTCTTGACGTTCTCTGCATGGTCTGAACAAACTCACTTGACCATTTCAGCATGTCTGAGGGCCAGAACAGCCACTGCTCTGTGGAGCCCAGTCGCCACCAGTGGATGTGCTCGTCAGCTCAGAGCAACTTCAGCTGCTCTGTGGACGACAGCGGGTCTGGTATTTCCTGCCTGGACTGGCAGCACTGCCCATACGCCGAGGAGAGACGGCAGGTCCAGGTCACTGTCTTTGTTAGGACCGATCAGTTTCTGCTGGAGAGCTACTCTAAGCGGTTTTACTTGTCGGAAATAGGTGAGACGCTTGCCGCTTTGCCTTGCTTTATGAATGTGATTTCTAATCTCTATGTGTTTGCATGCTCTGAATTTGTATTGTTTTTGTTTGCGCGTCCACCCCTGGTCAGTGAAACCAGACAAGGTGAGGATTAGCAAGGTGAACAAAACCTTGGTAGAGTGGAGTTACCCGAGCTCCTGGAACACGCCGTACTCCTACTTCCCTCTGACGTTCCAGGTCTCACAGTTCAGCCGTCAATGCAGAAAGTGTGAAAACCCATGCACAGAGCTGAAGCACTCAAAGGTAGAACTGATTCCTACAGTGGATGAGTTAAAGCAGAGTAAAAAAAAAACAAATTTATAATGGATCAAATGATTAGAGAAACAATACATAGCCTTTATTATTTTGTGTGTATTTTCTAGACCTCGACATTGTCTTCCTCTGACGTCTGCCAGCTTAAAGTGAAGCAAAAGATTAAGGTTGTGTGTGTCCGAGCGAAGGATGCGCTCTGTGACTCAGAGTGGAGCGAATGGACCCATGTCAGGTTAGTGCCTCTCAGTGGTGACATATGAGTGCCCCTCCTCCACCTCCATCCCCTCTGTGAAACTGAGACATTCTGACATCACCGTTTCTCTGCATGTCACACCTTTCTCTTCCTCCCAGTAAAACTGCACACATCTTCATATTAGCTGTAATTCAAAACTGCTGAGGACGGCTTACTTCTGCTTTTTGTACCTGGGTACCTGCCAACATCAGCAGTCCCTGTGTGGTTTTCACGCTGTTTTTAGTTTCTGCAGAAACTTTGGTGTGTTGACAAATGAGTGAGTAATTTATTGTCTTTCTGTTACAGATTGAAAAGGGATGAGGGGAAACAGAAAGAGGGAACAGCAGCAATGAATGATAGGACTTGAGGAAAGAGGATCCTAGTGGACATCTTATACTGTTTGTCCCACTTTTAACTTATTAAATAGTGCATCGTTTGTAAGCTATAAGTTATTAATATATGATTTAATAAAACAAGGTGGCAAAGTTGCTTGATTTTCTTCACCGTTTTTGATGTGTTGCATTTCTTTCAATGTTGCAGTTGCTATAATCGAGCTTCCAGGACTAACTATTTTATTTAACTGAATTTAATTTATTTTTTTTATTTGCACAATTCTTGTATTTTAGAGGCAGCTAGACCTTTTTCTGTTTGGACAATTGGTGCCCATGACGTCTGCTGCTTTGGGTTTTACACCTTTTCCCAAACCAAATAAGTCACAGCCAGACTATTTGTTTGTTTTTTTTATTATTGAAACTCCACTCCCTTTTTTATGACAGTGCACTTTGAACTGTATTTGTTGAACATTTACCATCATCAGACATTTCCAGCTTCATATAACACTTTCTATACACGGCACCAAATCACGTTTATGAGAAATGCCGTTTGTTCTGCCAGTTCTGTCATAAAAAGAACTTTGAGGGAAACAGGCAAATAGGGCAGTGACATAATAGAGCAGACATCACACTCCCTCTATCAATAGTAACATAATATGAAAACTGAGCTCAGACATGGTTCCTCAAATATCCCGTGAGAGGAAGCTCTCATACTACAACGCAATAGTAGCTTTGATGATCTAACTGCAGCACTTTGGCCTTTAAAGAAATGAAAGCACTCATGGCTCAAATGTTTCAGCGTCTATCACTGCCGACAATATTTTCAGTAACACTCTCAAACCTTTGATTCGTTTTTGATGTTTCATCAAATCAGAGGTCACCAGTTACATGACTGCTTAGGCCAGAGTTCATTGAATCACTGCAGTGTTAACTAAGTGTGTGAGCTGTGACCAAGACAGCCTAGTTATGACAACTCTGTCAGGATCTGTGTTTTTCTATGTATTTATTTTGAGTTTCCATGTTGTCCTGTCTTCCCCTTGATTAGTTCCCAGGTGGGTCTCGTTCCCTGATTACCCTCCTGTGTATTTAGTGTCACCTGTGTGTCTGTGCCTTTGTCGGGTCCTTGTCAGCATTATTCTGTTGCTATGTCCACTGGGTTCACCTGTTGCTACCGGCGTTGAACCATGGCTTCCGCTCAGCCGTGCTGCCAGGTGTTTGGACTATGTTTTCTGGATTATTTAACATTAAACCTTCATTGCTCATCTTACCTGGGTCTACAAGCATCTGCCTCACACCGCACCTCATGACAGACTCTTTGCCATGAACAGTGCAGATGTCAATCATGAGTGACTTGTGAGTTTGTCAAGATACATAGCAGATGTCAGGTTTCTTTTTTTTCTCTAAAATACCACAATACATCTAGAAGTCTCTGTGCATATTTAAATTATTTTCTGTTTATTCAGTATGAGTGTACATAGCATTATATATACGGGGCAATGGTGGTATCGATTCCCGGTCCACCTGCCCTCGTCGTTTGTGTCCCTGGCAAGACACTTCACCCGCCTTGCCTGATGGTGTTGTTCACATATAGATGGAGCTAAATGCAGGGAGGAAAAAGAAAAAGATATAGACTAACAAAAAGAATATTTTTGTGTTAAAATGGCCCAGAAAAAGTCCAGACCTAAATCCAAGAGAGCATTTGTGGGAGGACTTGAAGTTGCAGTGCAGAGACATAATCCATCTAATCTAAGCTTGAATTATTTTTGCCAAGAAGAACCAACGTTTCAGACTGTAGATGTGCTCACTGTAAAGACCATGTCTTTTTAAAGATGTTTTTCGGTTCTCATGGCACTTAGTTTTTGTTCCTATAAGAATGGAAAGACTTGCGGCAAAGGCTCTAAACCGTGACGGCCACGTTGTGGACTGACGTCTCTGAGTAGGCTTTCAGCTGCAGTGAAAAGTAGCGCTACATAGTACTGACCCAAGAGAGATGCATAAAAGTGCCTCAATTTTCTGAGTTTATCTTGGTGTCGGTCTGTCACATAAAATCCCAATAGAGCACGCAGAAGTTTTTGACCTGGGTTGGTCTTTGTAGGCCTGAAATGATGCTTAAAGTAAGCCAGCGACCAGCTGACAAGGAGATGCTGAAGGTTCAGAGCAGGAGTAACAGAGAAGGAAGCTCGAACTGCTGGATGATGTCTGAGACTTCACTGGTCTTTAAGCTGGAGTTGAGATTTTATTGTTAGTGGGCTACAGACAGAGTGAAAGATTTAAAGAATGTTCACTGCTTGCTGTAATCCTGGATATGTTGTCCAAATAGAGCATCCCCACACACTTTAACTGACAGATCAGAGGGGTTTCTTAAATTTTATTTAAAACAAATATTGTTCTCGTTCTGAGTTTCCCACGCATTATTAACGTTTCAGTTCTTCAAACATAAGGAAAAATCTACATTTATTCATGACAGTCTTCAAAAAGTTGCAGCAATGTAGTTTCCTTTCCACATTTCTAGCTTTCCAACTACATATATACACATTGATATTATGTAGTTTAAACCTTCGTTCTAAAAATCAGTATGATAACTCATTTTCTCTTACAAAACAGAAAATTGCTTTAATTTGAATCTTTCATTTTACAGATGTCATAAGTTTGGAGAAGTGGAGCTAATTTGTGATTTTTAAGCCTCCTTCCTCAGTACAAGGGGACTTTTTGTTATGGATGAACACAGAAGGACATTACACCAAAATGTGTGTTTGTCGTTCTGAAATAAAATCAGATCTAGATGATGAGAAATTCCTAATTAGGCAGTCACATTGATACGACCTGTACCGACTTTCCACCTCACATGGGAGGAAAGCCCAAACAGACAACCTCGCACCTGCAATGTTCATTTTTTGAATGACTCCGTGGGTCAGGAGGTTGTGGTGAACACACTCCTCACTTCCCCATCTATACACAGAAAGGCCTTGTGATCTAACCCCTTTAAGGCCAGATGACAAAAAGAGGAGCTAATTCTGAGTCCCCTTGGCCTTTTCATGTTTAATGGCTCACCCTTGACATATTATTTGGGAAATATCCCTGCCTTTATTCCTCCAGTTTTCTTGTAACTACGCAGTAAGTTAAAATAAATACGGAGAATATATGGAGAAACATTTTGTTCAAAATGAAGTTGTTGCTGAAGTCGGGTAATATATTTTTGAAAGAGCTCCTCAAATAATTGGATTTTTGTCTCAGCTATTTCTCTAAATTTAAAGTAAACACAATTATCATCTTCAGATATGTTTTCATATTGAGGAAAATTTAGCAGATGTATGCGTTATTTTCTCAAAACAGTTACTGAAAATGTTGCTTAAATTGTATTTGATCGTACTGTAAAGACACTGTAAATGGTTTTTTCATAACGTAACAACAAAAGTCACATGATTTCTCTGACAGCTGTTGTTGTCTGATGTCGGTTATGTGATAAACATTAAACAGAACTGTAAAAATGTACATACAGCACTTTGGGGGAAAAAAAAGGTCTTTTTTTGGGTTTTTTTGTTTTTAAAGAGACAAAATGTGAAAAGTTCCAGAAGTATGTATAATTGTTGTAAGGCACTGAGGCAGCTGTATGGATAAAAATCTTATTAATCTCTTTAATTGAAAGGTTTAGTTTTTAGTGTAGCATGGAAAAGATTTCAACCAAACAAAAAATATTAAACTCATATTTTATTTTTCTCTTCCTATTTAAACAGAATATTTTTTCTTTTAGTTTTTGACATGATCTTTAAAAAAAGAACTGTAATCATGGTTCAGTAATATTGTATTGAATACAAATAAGTCAGTAGTACAAGAATAAAATTTGTACACCAGCAAAGATGGTGTACAAATTATAAACATTATTAACACATCCTGGGTTAATAGTTAGACTGTCTCACGAATATTTGTATGATATTCACGTTCAAGCTTGATATAACTGATTTCCTTAAAAGCCCGACAAAATGATGTGGTGTTCAAATATTTGTCTGCGAACAGGAATTAATTCTTCATTTTAAATATCACAGAGAAGATGAGGTCAGGGTTAGCACAGAGTTTCACAAATGGTGTCCTTTCAATCCCTTTGACAGAAACTAGTGTTTTAGTCATTATGAAAACTAATTCACAATGAACAGTCCGTCTGTCCCCGCGATCAAGAAAAACGCTGCGTTTATGCTCGGGCACAGAAAGCCGACTCAAAAAGAAGACGGGGATTCATTCACGGCACAAATAACAAAATCAAGTCAGCTTGAAATTTTCTGGTAAATTCCTTTGACACTCAAAGTCTTCCTTATAATTGACCACTTCAGAATGTTTAAATCAATCCACAATATATACTTTGACTTACAAAATCGTTAAAAAACAAAACAACAAAAAACACAGTATTTTATTTTATTTTATTTTTTTCTGGCATAACTTGAAGAACCACTGATTCCACTTTAGATCTGTCTGTTCAAACAGAATTATTCCAGAAATCCTCACTGGTGCTTACATCTCTTTGGCTTTTGTGGTTGTCAGAGAGCCAAGGTTTCTCTCCCATCAGAGTTAAACATCCGCTGCCTCTTTCTCATTCTACAGGCATGCACTTTCACATCCACACCACCGCCAGTTATGGGACCTGAGATAACATTTTAGAGTTTTTGGCTTTCTGTGTTTTGCTTTCAATGTCTGCTTAGGAGGCCAGCTATTGGGATCTTCTCTGTGTTGGAAATCCTCCAGTTTTGCACACTTTCTTCAATATGTCTGAATGTCTGATTTTAATTATTTTTGGATCTATTTAAATCTAGTAAAAAGCTACGACAGTCTTCTTTCTGAAGACCTTAGACAGCCCTTTTTTAATCTTATCATGGTGTTCACTCTCAATTCAACAGTCAGCTGCACACCAGACTAAATCTCTAAAGTTTAAGGCAAACCTAAATCAAAATGCTGTTTTCGACATGTGTACATGATGCGGTGAGCCTACGTGTAATTTTAGCCAGACTAAAGGCAAAGCTATGTGCATTTGTCCTAATAAATTCACCTGTTATTTCCTCAAATCAGGCTGATGTTGATTAAAGTTTTTTTTTTTTTTTTTTTGGTTTTTTTTGTCAGGCATTTGATTCATATGTGTAAAATTCTGTAGTGTTTTATTTTCTGGGTTACAGGTTGACTTCTGGAGCATAAGCACCTTGAAACTGATGTTTGTGAGCAAACAGCCTAGCTTGTTGCCAACAGGACCAGTTCTGTTATCATTCTGTAATAAAGCCACATGAACCCAAACTGACCTTGTAAGCTGGTCATTACAGTTTGGCCCAGAAGTCTCACTCTGCGCAGGTGGAAGCTATCTACACGCCTAGCACGCCTGTCTTTAATCGATTATGCTTTTTTAAAGTTAATAACCCGAGTTGTTGTAATGCCTTTTTTGTCCACGAGGTGGCAGCATTGCATCGGTTACTGGTGAGTTAGCGTACTTTCAGCGTTGCAAACTTCGCCTTTGCCACGGTGAGTTCTGCTTGTAAAATCACTCAGGTTTTTTTTTTCCTGCTTGTATTTCTTACATTTCTCTGCAGATTTGTGAACATATATTTTCTTTCACACATCATTTCTGCCCAATGTAGTTAAACATAAAAACTTAATATAGTCCACGTATTTTATGTAGGCACTTAGGGAGCATATTGTTCGACATAAGGTCCGTGCTTGACTGTTTTTTCTTAATCAATTATTATTTTTCGAGGTTTCAATTCGGTCAGAGCATAACATCAACCAAGCCACTTGATTTACGACATCATCTGGCTGTACAGAAGGAATGTGGGAGGAGGGGCAGTGGGGGGGCTGAAGCTCGCAACCCTTTTCTCATAAATTGCTGTAAACATGTTCCAAGTTTTAACGCTTTTTAAAAGCCCCCAACTCGCATCGCGGTGTTCCCTTTACGCACAGGCGCGTCAGCACATGGTTAAAATGGTGCGCACATATCTGCGTGGAGCTAATGATCAGATCTATATTCTGCAAGGCTCGTGTGTGGCTGCCGTGCAGTTAGTGAATCGCTGCATTAACATGGCTGAAACATCGGGCCTGGCTTCTGACATCTCCGCTTTTGGACACCGAGACGGCAATGTTTGGACTAACGGTGTCTGTGTCGGGGTGTGTGTGTGTGTGTGTGTGTGTGTGTGTGTGTGTGTGTGTGTGTGTGTGTGTGTGTGTGTGTGTGTGTGTGTGTGTGTGCGTGCGTGTGTGTGTGTGTGTGTGTGCGTGTGTTTGTGTTGATGTTAGGGGGATCTAAATATAAAGCCACCCCCAGAGGCCTGCAGTGTCCGTGTCGACCCAGGCGGACAGATCCTGGCGAAGGCCGGGGCCGCAATCAAATAAATGTGCTGAAGGATGGCTCTGGACTTGTGTAGCATGTGTGTGTGCGTCGGAAGGAGGGTGTGTGTGTGCGTGTGTATGAGAGAGAGAGACATTTTATCCCCCGTTGCTTTTATTTATCACTATTTATTGTATCGTGTAATGGTAGGGTGCTCACATTTCTCCTCCCACAGCAGGAGACATAAATAAACAGCTCCAGACTAGACAATGATGGGATGATTGCTGGGGTTTGGTGTCTAACCTTGACCGTTTATGGCATTTATTTGTCAGACTCCGCAGAGAATAGCGGCGGTATAGTCTGGAGAAAGGCGCAACATCGCTGCATCACTTGAGATGCAAGCACATCATTTTAAAACGAACCCCACCGAAAAATAAATGTTATTGCATTTGAACCTTTTTTTTTTAGTCTGTTATCGCAAAGCGTGAATGCTGTCAGTAGTTTGTCTTTAGATTTTCATCTGACACAGTAGGGACTAATAAAACAGACTTTATTAGCTTCATCTTTTAACATTTAGCTGTATTTAGCTGATGCATAACCTCCAGAATATTTCATTTGATCATTTAGAAATGACTTTAATGGACTAATAAAACAAACTGTTGAAGCTTAATTAATAGTGGCGTTTTTATCTTGGTGGATTTTATTCTGACTCTTTGTGCAGGATATTCATCAGTTCAGCAACTAAATTATACCTAAATAAATTCTAAGCTAACCACTAAAATGCTAATAAAACTAGTTAAAGCCTTAAAAATATATAATGGTCATGCCATGTTATGAAGAAACAAGGCTGGTTAGTGAAACGTTAAAGATTTTAGTCAATATTTATGTTAATAAATAACTCATAACCACGGCTAATTAATTAAAAAAAACTGTCTCAGGGTTAAGAAGCCCAAATGGCTAAGTTTGACTTAGCATTAGTGCTGTACTGGTTAAGTGATACAACTTTAAAGAAATAGTAAAAGACCTAAATCTGTTCTAAAAGTTTGGCATTTCAAGATTTTTCACGTTTGTGTTTTGCCCACAAGCAACATTTTTTGGGGTAAAAATGTTGATCTTGCTAGCTACTTCGGATCTAGCATTAGCTGTGTTGCTAAACTAGCTAATACCGAGAGTATCAAACTTTACATCAAAAAAATTGTACTGTTATATGTGAATGTATTGCTGACATCTACGCCTAGAATATTCCATTATTTTATCCATGACTGCCTGAGAGTTCAGAAGTTCAGCTTTATGTTAGCATTAGCACTGCTGCTAAACTAGCTAAAGCTGGATAAAAAGCCGCTTCTCCAACACACACAGTTCATGAGCCATAAGGGCTTTTATTAGTTCTTAATGTTTATTATGTTGACATTCGTCCATAATAAGACTCATATAAGTATATCAGCCTCAATGGACACAACATAAAAAAAAAAACAGTAGACCATATTGTGTAGTTAAACTAATCAAAATATGTGTGCAGGATGTACCACAACAAAGAGTTTTAACCATTATTAAGAATTACATTTACAAGCAAAAATGTTTAACTAAAATTGAAATTATAAAAAAAATCCTTTTTACAGTGCAACAGCGAGAAATGATGACAAAGATAACACCCTCTCTCTGCGCTCTGCTTTCTGCTGAGCAAAAAGATGTCAACCACTGTACAGTTTTACGCTTCCATGAGCATGCAAATTTTGTTAATTTTTTTGGAGGGGGGGGGTTTCAGCACTTATTTTTTGAACACGGCCTAGCACAGTTTAGCATGTAATCCGCGTATTTATTCTGGATTTATAGCATACAGTCCCTCAAGAATTGAAGTGCATCTAGTAAGAGCTAATTTCAAACCAACCGACTGAGAAACAGAGAGAAACAGAGAGAGAGAGAGAGAAAACTAAACTGTGCGCAGCGTTTGGCACCATGGAAACTTTCTTAAGCTCCTAATCTGCCAGAGTTGAGAACTTGGACTGCTCAGCACAGCTTGCTGAAGCTCTAGTAGCAAAACTCAACACTGAATTTGAAATGTTTCTGTTTTTTTCAAAGAACAAGCATGCATAATGTCAGCTTCTCATCCTGCCCTTGTCTGGTGTATTCCCACTTAAACGCCATTGAATCTGGGCGCAAGTCTCCCGTTAACGCATGCGCTTCCCTCTCCTTAGAAAACGAGAGAGGAAAAAATAAATATATTTATATTTTTTCTAATACTCAGTTAAACATCTGTTCAATTATCATTATTTTTTGCCTCTCCCTATGTGAGCTGAAGTGAAATCGCGGCAGGGAAAAGATGTTCCAACAAGCTCCCCGGGTCTTCTCCTTACTTCAGACTCAGCGTGAGAACTGCAGGGATTAAATTGATGTCCTCCCCATGAGTTGGTGTTTGATTTTGTCGTGAACAGCTACATTAATTGCAAAGCACAGAGGCGCAGTCAAAACACTGCATGCATGCGCACCCGCCGAGACGCACGCACTCGCAGCGGGGCGTGCGCGGACGGCTTCGAGATTTGAGTGGCTGGGGCGGGACGTTTGCGCCGGAGCGAGGCGGGGACAGGGCGCGCTCCGGTCGGGTTGGTGGGCAGCTGATTGTCCGTGTCATTACCGGAGCTCTGGAGGGAAAGAGGCGTTCCCAGAAACCACGCCTCCTTTCGCCTTACTATAGTTTCTCCTGCTTGGCATCCCAGAGATGGTCCGAAGTGATTCCTCAGGGGAAGCGAAAAGAGCGCAAATCACCCGAGCAAGAGCGGGCGCTGCCGAGCGGCGGATATACCCAGGACTGCCTTCTTAATTGCGCTAATCTTCCGTTTTATCCATCTGAGCCGGAAGGAGGACTTTTGCTTTGAAAGCGACGGAGCAAAGAGAGAAACCTGTTTCATCTTTGGCCTGTTTGTTGCAAAAACTGACATTTTTGCTTGTTTCTTTCTTTCTTTTTTTTGTTGTTGTTTGTTTTTGTTTTTATCAGCTGTACCTTGATCCGAGGAGGAGAGGCGGGGGGCACTGTCGCCGGCTCAGCGCGCACTCTCATCCTGCGCTTCCCCCTTTCATCGCTCTCACGTCGCTCCTCTTCGCAGCTGCTGCCTCCCGCTCTCCCTCAACATGAGGAGCAGCTAACCCTGGATGCTGACAGCTCCCCTTTTTCTTCCCCACATGTCGCGTCTTTTGTTTACTTTGAGTGGAACGCGCGCGTCTAAACACCGAGTGGAATAGACCCACGCCACTTTGCTCCTGTGACAGCGCTATCAAAGGGAGACGCCGAGAGGCGAGGAGGGGAGGCAGAGAAGAGAGGGAAAAGGAGGATAGCGACAGAGAGGAGAGAGAGAGAGTGGGAGAGAGAGAGAGGGGAGAGAGACAGAGTGAAGGTGCGTTTTGATGTTTGGCATCCACGAGAGCATCCAGAGGAGTGGGAGTAGTATGAAAGAGGAGCCCATGGTGGCCGGGATGAACGCGGTTCGGACATGGATGCAGGGCGCCGGAGTGCTGGACGCCAACACAGCCGCCCAGAGGTGAGCCCGAGGCGGACGAGGCGCTGCGCCGCGCTCCGCCGCGCTGGCACCACAGCGGGTGGAGAGCAAAGCGCGTTGTGATATGCGGCGTTTAAAGACGGAGCGGCGGATTCACTTGGGGGCAGAACGCGTCCCCAGAGGACGCAGTGGTGGGATAACCTCAGGTCCCGCTGGCATCTCAACTTTTTTTTTTTTGCTGTTGCTGTTTTTTGTTTATTTATTTCTTTATTTTTCACCTCGGATCCGACTTGTTTCAGACGCGTTTCGGAACTGTTTGACAGACTTTCCAACACGAGGCGTTTAAATGCGGCTTTGGCCCCAAAGTTCTTAGTGTAAAAACTCAGCTGTGAGTTGTGGCTTGGACCTCTCAGTTCGCAGTGATTTGTTTATTTATTTTTTTGCGTTGAGATGAAGCAGCTTTCCTCGCGGGTTTTTAAAAGTTTGCATGCATCGCGAGAATATTAGATTTTTGTTTGTTTTCAATCAAAATCTCGACGTTTCCGGTGCTTATTTACAACAGGCCTACATCTGTCTTGTCCATATTATGACAGTCATAGCACTCGGTATATTTAACTTTTTTTTTAAATAATTTTTTGCTTGCATTCAAATTTAACATCTCAATTAAATTGTTCGATTTTAATGAACTAATTAAATTAAATTGTGCACGTCTCACCTAATAATTTTAAGTTTGGATACAAACATTGGGGACAAGCAACTGAATCAGTTAGCGCGATAAATTTTTATGTTGTTGTTTTTCGTTGTTGTTGTTTTTGTACTTTTATTAAATGCAATTCTTTTCGCTCCCGTCCGTTTAGCTTGATTTAATTTGATATGTTTTGCTTATTTCGCCTGTGTCCGCAGCGGAGTGGGTCTCGCTCGGGCGCACTTCGAGAAGCAGCCGCCCTCCAACCTCCGCAAGTCCAACTTCTTCCACTTCGTCCTGGCTTTGTACGACAGACAGGGTCAGCCGGTGGAAATAGAGCGGACCACGTTTGTCGACTTTGTGGAGAAAGAAAAGGTGAGTTTAGAACGTTTAATTGTCTCTCTCTTATTAAAGAAAAAAGGCGATTAAAATATAACTGATAACGGATGAACCGCTTAGAGATGAACCAACCAAAAATAAGGAACGACGCGCGCGTCTGAGCCACTGATTCCTGCGACGGTGTATATAAAGCTGTTAAGTCAAAGTGATAAATTGCCAGACGTGCGTTAACAAAGTAGGCAGAGTCACACAGCAGGGATCATTTCTTCCTTGAAGGCTTCCCTGATGTGATTTTTAGTTGTGGCTTACGAAAGCACCACAGATCTCTTATTACTGCTGATTATGTTTTGATCAAATTTGAAGCAATTCATCTTTGGATTTTATTTGTATTTTATTGTATTTTATTTTCTGTCCAGTTTGGGACCTTTGGTTCTCAGTTTCCGCTCCTGGTGGATCTTTTTTGTTTGTTTGTTTTTTTATTTTATTTTATTTTTTGTTTTCTTTTCCTCTTACAGCTTGAAGCTTGCAGATGTCACCAGTCACCGCGTTTTCTAAACGTCACTGTGGTAAACAGGAAAACATCAGAATTAGTTTTTAATTGGCGCGTCTACTGCGGGTTTCACCCCGATCACAATAAGTTGATGATGATTTTATTGAATTAAAATGTGAATTATTAATTTGCTTGTATTCTTAGTTGGTTTTTTTTTAAAATGTTATTAATAAGGTCCAAATCTACTGCTCATTTAGAGTCACTTTACGGTTGCGCCGCGACTCATGGAAAAATAGAGAATAATGTAAATTCTGATTTAAGCAGATTTTGAGAAGAAATAAAGAAAGAAACAATGCATATCAGATATTTTTTGCAGCTTTTGTAAAGGTTACACCTTTTTTTTCTTTTATTCAAAACACAAAACAAAAGAGCCGAACTTGTTTGTTTTAGTTTTAAATTATATAACCAAATAAATCTGCATGCATTATTAACTTAACGCCAAATCACAGACTAAGCCCATTTATATATTTATTTACTATAATTTTTATTTACTTATTTCCCCCCCTCCAAATCTTGTCAGTGTTTGTTCTTTGGAAAACGAACTGATTTGATTCTGATCAGAGTTTGAGCCTCGCCATTTTTATCTATAAATAATATCAGACGGTGCTCCCGCTGTAAGGGTCCCAGGAGGAGCAGGAGGAGGAGGAGGAGAGGGTTTGCTCTGACCGCCTCTCTCTGTGTTCGCTTCTGTTTTTATAGGAAACGACGGGGGAAAAGACCAACAATGGCATTCATTATAGGCTTCAGCTCCTCTACAGTAACGGTGAGTTTTTTTTTTTTTTTGTTTGTTTGTTTCTTTTACTTTGTTTTTATATATATATATATATATATATATAGATAGAGAGGGAGGGAAGCAAGAAAATCAAAACACAAACTCGTGAAACGTTAAAGATAAATGTTTTATTTACATTTAGTTGTTTTGTTTGGTAAGACTTTTATTTGTTTGCCTTCATTAATAAATATGTTGCATGCTAACTATTCATCAATTTAACTCAAATATAAAACTTGCTCTCTATCAATTCTGCTGTGTTGCTGTAATAAATAACAAGCAGGAAAGACAGTGGGAATTATTTCAAATATAGAAAACCCCAACTCATTTTGATTATATATTTTCTGCTATGGTTATTTGTATTGTGTTTAGAAAATGGAGCGTTTTGGTTTCAGCCAAACTCCCTGTTTTGCAACTCAAACTGAAAGTTATTAACGTCAGTTTGGAGTGGGGTTTTTTTTTTTGTTTGTTTGTGTTTTTTTTGAAAGAGCAAAGGAAACAGAATGACTATGTCTGAATGGGTCTAACTTTTCCCCATTTAAATCTTGTCTCTCTCTTTCTCTCTGAAGGAATCCGGACAGAGCAGGACTTGTATGTTCGACTCATTGACTCCATGACTAAACAGGTAGGAAGGAAATCCTGCATCAGGCTTTAAGAAAGAAAAGCCTGATCCTTTTCTTTCTTAATAAATAAAAATAATAAAAAATGAAAAAAAAATCTAGTTTATTTATCCTGCTGATCTGGATGTTTACCTCCCCCCGCCCTCGCGCACGCACCCCCCCCCCCCACACACACACCCACAGAAACACACACACTTGCCCTGCCTTGCTGCAAAACCTGTGTCTGAGACCCTTAACTTCAGTACAGCCCAGCCGGCTTGATAAACGACCTGTCTTACCTGTGGAACACATTTACAGAGGCCCAGAAAAAGTAGA
This sequence comes from Xiphophorus couchianus, assembly GCF_001444195.1. Lineage (NCBI taxonomy): Eukaryota > Metazoa > Chordata > Actinopteri > Cyprinodontiformes > Poeciliidae > Xiphophorus > Xiphophorus couchianus. The sequence goes on along the minus strand of NC_040250.1, from coordinate 22,084,382 downwards.
GGACATGTGTCCTCATACTCCTCTCCACAACAGCCTGCAGGCGAGGATGGTGTGCATGTGCTTATTTTTTAGGAGGTGGTTTATGTATATAAATGTGTGTGCGTGCACGCGCGCGTGCGTGTGTGTGTGAATATCTGTGCGAGGCGCAGACGTGGTTGTGTGTCAGTGTTGGAGAGAGACAGTGATGCATGCCAGCTCACTCTTTGAGGACCTTGACCCTCATTTCCTCAATGTGAAACAGAACAAACTATCCTGGTGTGTGTTGTTGCGGCCAATGCAATCACACACACACACACACACACACACACAAAACAAAAAAACAGAGTGGTTCACATGTTAGCTGGCGCACTCTGAGGGAATTCTTCGTGGGGCTGAATTAGACGGCGAGGAGTAAAGTAAAGCCCCCTCAACACTGTTTTCATATCAGGTCTTTTGTTTTGCCAATTCCGCCTCTAGTGCCATTAGACTCGAAGAGAGTTTGTCTTAGAATGAAAAGAGTAGGAGGAGATGATGTGTGTGCATGCATGTTTATCAGGCCTGGTGTGTGTGTGTGTGTGTGTGTGTGTGTGTATTGGTGGGTGTGGGGGGAGTTGTAGGGGTGATCAAGCCCTAGAGAGCATGTTGAGTGGGGTTGGTGGGGTAACCAGACTAGATTTTTGGACGCCGTTCTGCATGGACCAGATGGTGCACTATACTCCAGTCTGGCAGTCCAACTGCTCACTGTACACTGCAAACACACATACGTGCAAGTACTAACACATACGCAGCCCATACACAAGCACACGCGCGCACGCACACACACACACACACACACACACCCACATTCGTGCACATACAAACAATTTTCCCTCTTACCGTCTCTGTCGGAACACAGCGTTCCTGTTCGGGAGGACTGGATTCCCATGATACATGCGTTTGCCAGATAGACAAACATTTCTACCAAAATGAAAGACACACACATCCCTCTGTTTTTTATTTGGCTTGAAGTCCTGGTTGACTTTTCATCAGCACAGCACGCAAAAAAAACACAAATTCACAATGATCGCTTTTTTTGTTGTTTTTTTTTTTATCACATTCTGTCCTTGCAGCTTAGGTAAAGATTATGGTTGGTCTGGTCGCCTTACAGTGTCAATGACCTATTTACTCTGCAAAAAAGGAAGAGAAAGGAATATTTGCTTCCACTGTTGCTTCACTGAATTAAAGCCGAGATAGAATGGATCTGGTTCAAGAAACGAGGCAGATAAGATGTGAAACTTCCAAAGAAAAAGAGATAACATGGGAGGAAATGGAAAAGCACAGAGGGAAGCAGGGAAACGACACTGATAGGATAACAATAATACATTAAAAAAAGGAAAACTATTCAATCGCACATTTGGCTTCCAATATAAATATACGGACATGGACAAATATATTGGAAACCCTTGTTAAAGATAAAATGTATATTAATATTCTACTGCAGTAACATAATCTCACACTAAAAATAGAAAAATTAGCAATGTAACCTGAAACAATAATCGCATCATTAGTGGTGCATGAAGCTTTTTTGAACGCCGTTTTGCCAGTAGGACAGTTCCAAATTTCCTCCTCTCACACATACAGAGAGAGAGGAGATCTTTGACTTGTGCTTTCTTCACAAATTTTCTAGATCATGTAGGTCTGGGGGCTGAGACGGTGATGAAAGACGTTTGATTTTGTGTCTGGTGAAGCATTTCTGTGTTGATCTGGCCACATGTCCTGAATCATCTAACTTGCCGAAACAATCAATAATGACCCATTTTCAGTTTTTTTTCTCTTTTTGACACAGGTCAACATATTCTTACTTAAAAGGCACTCGTATTTTGAATGTTTCATAATCGAATGCACTCTAAAAAGGCTGACAAGACCTTTGAAAGAGAAACACACCCACCGCACGACAGTATAATCTTTTGTAACCGTGTGCATTTGGGGTTTTTCTACTTGTTTATCCTTCTTTTAACACCAAACTCTCCGAGACGAAACGTCTTCGACCAAATCACACGTTTCCAGTTCAATTTGCAGCATCTGTTAGCGCCTCCATTTGTTTATATTTGTGATGGTAGGACAAAGAATTGGTCTTTTTTCTGATATCAATAAACCATAGCCATTAGTTGTGCCACAGCTGTTGCTACATGGTTGCCATGGAGACTTGACGACATAGCAAGTTGTCCCATTTTCACTGGCTAGTGGCCAGTGGTTCTGAGTAATGTCAGGTCCGATGTGGCAAACTGAAATATATAGATTATTTAATAATTCAATCAATTTATCACAGGGATGTACAAATAACCATTTCCAAATATTGTACATTTATTTCAAAGGAATTGTTTAGCTATGAAAAACTATCACTGATAATTCTGCTAAAATCATGATTTGTTATCTTATTTAATAAACACGTTCAATTTAAAGGCTGGATTTCTCTAAATCTTTCAGTGTGAGATTATGGTACTGCAAAAAGAAAAAAGAATTTAGTTTAGGGGTTTTTACACATCTCAACAAAGACGCCCTTAGATTTGTCCACACATATTAATACATGCAACTGATTAATAAACAAACAATGAGCTACATCTGTCTCTTGCATCCAACATCCACAAAAGTAGGAACTGCAATTTTTTTTTGTAATTGTTCCTCTTCTCTCGTTTTAGGCGATTGTCTATGAGGGTCAGGATAAAAATCCAGAAATGTGCCGGGTCCTGTTAACCCACGAGATCATGTGCAGGTAAGCCAAACTGCAACCGAGCTCTTTATTGATGTCGCTTCACAACTGAGAGACAAAAAAAAAAAAAAAAAAAAAAAAAAAAGAAAGATGACACAAAGCGCATGGCGAAATTATGATAGAAATCTTATCATTTGCCTCAAAGTGGGTTGGAGAGAGCTGGGCCCTGGCCTATTTCTGTTTTGCGCGTGCATGCATGTGTGTGGATCCCTCTCATGTTCGGCTAATTAGGACAAGGAAAAGCTCATTACTCAAACCCATCCTCCTCGGGGCCCCGCGCAACACTCGGCAGTTTGCCTCGTCCCGACACCGAGCTACAGTAGGTGCAGACTCCGATTTTGCGTGAAACGCCGAAACATTCGCGCTCAAAAAGTCGTGAGCGCCATCGATTAAAAAGCGTCACGCAAAAGCCCCGCCACGGAGTCCCAAAGCGAGCGACCGGCTCGGAAGAGTTGCGTGTAGAGAGAGAGAGAGAGAGAGAGAGAGAGAGAGCGTCTGGTGGCGGAGCGTGTAGCGGCTTCCTGGTTATCACACGAGGCAATTTGGACCACTTGTTTTCATATGCTGCAGGAAACAGTGGAGATCAGAAATCTGATCTGGCTCTCCAAGCCTGTGGTCCTGAGGGACTGGAGAAAGCATGGAGGGAGGAATGAGGTGCGGAGGGGAGGGGGAGGGTCAGCCTCTCAGTTGTCTTCCTCCATCTCCTCCCACACACTCCTCCGAGTGGAAGCACACATGTAGTTAGGCGCAGGTAGACACAGACATGCAGACACTCAGACACAGAGGAATAAAGGTAGACGTGGTGATACTTTTTCTTTCAGGGATGGGTTTGGGTGGGTGGTTTTTTTTTGACGTTACACTGTTACACTGTGCTGCAGTCAAATGATTCTGAGAGGACTCGTCACATCAGTATGCAGCCCCCTTTTTACCCAGCATGCACTGCTCCCCGGGTCCAGTGGGACCACTCTGTGACCCACTTCTGAGAGGGAGAGAAAGAGCACAAAAATGAGAGAGAGAGAGAGAGAAAGAGAGGGGCGGGATAGAGGGAGGGCGACGAGAGCCGAGGAAAAATAGAGAACATAAGATGTCTGGCTGTGTGATGTCTGACAGAAATGGAGCTAACCTGAGCCCTGGAGGCTAATTCAAGTTTGTATCTAGCCCCACTGCAGCTCGCTTCCCCTAAACTTTGCCGAAAATCACTCCGCTGATCCACAGAACAAGCCCTGGTCTTACCGTGAAATCCACATCTCGTCTCCTTTTTTGAACTCCCTCAAAAAAGTCTCACGCCCTCTTACGCCCCATTTTCTCTTTCCTGTACCCACAGATGTCTTCCCATCTCCCATTAGAGTTGTGTCTGGTTTTATTTTTGTTCTCTCCATTGTTCACATCTTACTGACTAACTCCCCCCCTTCTCCCTGATTTGCCCCCTCTGCTGTTCTGTTGCCCCTCACCTGCAGTCGGTGCTGTGATAAGAAGAGTTGCGGCAACAGGAACGAAACCCCATCAGACCCTGTCATCATTGACAGGTAAGCAAACCTCGCCCTTCGAACCGGTGACACGATTCCGCATCATCACTGCTGACACAAAACACTGTTGCCCCGCGACGGGAGGAAAAAAGCCCACAGGCTCGAGAACATGTTCCCAAAAGGGCACAAGAATCCAGATTCCAGCAGGTTTTGATGTGTGAACGTAAACCTCGCAAGCCTCGTAAAGCGGAGGCCACAGGTTGTTGTTTGTTTTCAGCGACCGTATAATGTTCTGTGTAAGCAAAAAAAAAAAAAAACCAAAAAAAAAAAACAAACGTGCGAAGCAGCTGTAAATTATATTCCAGGGCTGCGGGTGGATGAAGTGCAGGAGCAATCACGCAGCAGTTGAGCTCGGCTTCAAGTGTGGCCAAACAGTGTTTGCGTGGTTGTGCCGATGACTTAAGTGATGAGCAGTTTGGGTCACAGCTCCAGTCTGGGGGTGAATGCGAGAGTGTGTCTGTTGGCCGAAAATTGTTAGCTGCGTTTTGACAATCGCACACCACAAACTGGCCTTCAGTGTGTGCCTTTCTCCTGCTGTCATAAACCAGCTCTGAGCGATGCTGCGGCTTGTGTGATTTAAAGCCAGTCAGGAAAAAGAAAAGCCCTGTAGATTTACTGTCCAGCCTCTGCTGGAAGTGTGTGTGTGTGTGTGTGCGTGCAGAGAACTTGTGTGCTTTTAATGTAAGGTGTTTATCTGGAGTTCATGCATGAAGATTAGAAGGGATAGCTTAGGGCTTATGAAATTAGATTGTGCAAGAAAGTTATAGGCAGTCAATATGTTACCTTCAGTAAACAAGTCTTGGATTAGCTTGAGGCTAAGGCTAACAGCAATCACAACAATGTCAAAAACCACACAGCACTCATAAACTTTTAAGCTTTAGTCCTGCTTGCATCAGGCGGTTATTTGCACAGAAGCTAATAGTTATTTACGCAAGAACTAGCTGTAGGAGACAGTGTGAGTGGTAGCAAGAACAAAACATGTAAAAGCACTTCCAGTTAGATTAACTGCCTTATATAAAAGTGAGTCAGTGTTCAAATCCATAAAATGTGTTCTCTGAAACAGTTGCAATACTTTTGCCTTTACACAGCTTATATTTTATATCACACAGTTAATGGACACACATCGGGAGAACTTCAGTTCCACACCTCAGTCATTAATGTGCGTCAATAAAGACTCTCCTCCTCTGGGGACATTTAATATGAGTTTGAATTATTTTCAAATATTTAAAGAGCTTTTTTTTTCTTTTTATTATCTCTATAGCTCTAAAGTATTTTTAAATACTTGATTTCTGTCATATTCTTTCAGTAGTTATTTTCCTAAACTATAGAAAACATAGGTCAAATATATATTTTTTTAAATGTACTTTATAAATGAAGTTGACCTAAACATGTGTCTTTGCTGGTGACTTTAACAGACATTGGGCGGGATATGATGAAGTGAAACGAGACAAGAGATTTCTGGACTGGACACTTCTGAGTGGAACAAGTTTAAAAAACAGTTTGCTGGTGTCGGGTTAAGAAAAAAAAGGCTTTTTTATGCTTTTGTCATAGATCATCATTTTTTATTGCCCTTTTCTCTCACTGTATCCTGTTTAAATGTTAACTTCCCATAAGAAAAACACTGAGTCTTACCTCCATTCCCCGAGTAAATAATCTCTGGATTTTGTAAATAACCACTCAGTACAAGCATATTGACAGGATAAAACTTCATAAAAAGATATTTGCATGAACTGTTGTGACAATTTTGAGATTAGAGTAGTTTTTAGAGAGTGGAAAATCAACCTCGGCCACCGTAAATGTAGAGGTTAGAGTGTGCGTCTTAGATTGATGCTAACTGAAGGAGCTAAAGCAATTATCTACCACAAAGCTGAAGACAACAGCTGGCCTATGAAACAGTCTTAAAAATGCCAATTTGTAAAACATCAAAGTGGTTTATACGGACATGTTTTCATAGAAAGTTTAGAGACAAGCTCATCATTCTTTCCCATGGAAATTGTTGTAGGAGGTAGGAGGAGGGAGTGCAACTTCCTAAGTGAAACTTAATAAGACCAGAATGTTACTGTTTTTACCTAAAAGTCTGTGTCAAATTTGTGAATTAGCATTCACACATTTGCTATGATTATTTTCTATGCTGCTTTATATCTATCATAAATTCACTCTGACCAGAATTACAGTCTTGGTTTTATACTCTGGGCTTGTTTCATTCAGGAAGATCATTTGTGGTCCACCTTTTCCCCCATGTATAGTAAATAGCCATCATGTTTTCTATGAATAAGTGCCAAAGGAAGGTTTTACAATTTAGAAAGTAGCTAGGTCTACTATGTCATTTGTTTGAGACTGGAGCTGTTTTATTATGACAGTAGAAAGCCAGTTTAGGCTAGCTGTTAGCATCAGCCATCAGGACCAACTAATGCTAAACACAAAGCCATTTAATCTGGATCCCATGTTAAAATCTTATCAGATATAACCATCTGGATATATTCATTTGGTTGAAATGAAGATTAGTTGGTCCAAGAAGCTAAAGATAACAGCCAATCAGGGTGGGACCAAGACCAAACCAAACTTCTACAGTCTCAGAGCAACTTCGATCTTGAAAACATATCGGTACGCTGAAGAATCTTAAGTCTTGCGTAAGTATTCACAGCAAAGGAGGATATTATTTACTTGGGGAAACAGAGTTAGAAGACAGTGCACCACCATTTATGTGACTTGCATACAGAAAAAGTTCTTCCAGTAAATGGAGCTATTTCGTAGAAATGTAAATATCTTTGCTTTTCTTTTAAATCTGTCTTTACTTTCTTATCGGCGCAGAGGAACTCGTATCAAGAGCATCATAGTATGTCAAATTAATTAGCCTGTTGACACCGCAGGAAACACTTATTCTGTTCTCAGAATAAATATATAAGTAATAAGTAATAATACTTACAAGAATAAGTCATCATTTATGATTACAGGCCTCCTAACTCCATTTGAAGTGTAAATAACTGTCCAGTGATTAAGTCACAACAGTTAACAGTTTTATACCTCACACACAAAAAACAAAACACTCTTGTTGACTGCTTTGATGTTCTGGAGTTTGGAGTAGATTTAACTTTATTTTCATCTTAACCGGTGTTAGCCTCCATACAGAACAAATCTGGATGCGTTAAATAAAGATAGCAGGAGAGCTACAGTATGTACAACGGAGAATCCCTGAAACAATCCCTTCAGCACCGCTCTGAATGCATTCCAAAAAGAATCACTGTACAGCGTCCCTGTTTTGTGAGCTGCAACAAGTCTGAGTATCTACTTTCTGTCTGATTTGAATTTGTCACGTTTCAGTGTGTTTTTTTTTTTTTTTTTGCGAGTGTTAATGAGGCAGTGACCTGTGCTATCTGATGAACGCAGCTGTCTTGTTCTCGCTGCTGCTTTGTCAAAAGCCACTCTTTACCTGCGTGAGCATATGTGTTTGTGCGCAAGCTCTGTGCGTTGTACATGTGTGTGTTTGCGTGTGCGTGTGAACGCCACCCTCGTTCTGCTCTGCTGAAGCGGAAGGCCTCACCTCAGCGCTCCCTGAGACAGCTGCACCCCACCACGTGCGTGGCCTCAGACATAACACGCCTTGCCCATCACTCTCTGTCATTTATTTTCCTTTTTTGTTTGTTTGTTGCTTTTTTCCGTGAGAATACTTGTTGATTTCTTTCGACCCTCTCTCTCTCTCTTTTCACGTTGTCGTTTTTTTGGTTTCCCCCCACCGGACTCAACTTCTCCTCTGCGAGTTGAGCGCCAAACGGAGGAGCAGGCGAGCCGGGAAACAGCTTAGCCACACCGAGCATGTGTTGTGGCGGTATTCCCCTGACGCCCGATGGCTCAGGTGTGAGGGCAGCGTTAACGAACAACAAATTAGAACAGGGGGAAAGGCAAAACAACAGCTATATCTCAGCTTTCCTCTCCAGCGAGCACTCTTCTTTCTGGACAGGAAAAATAGGTCAGGTGAGCGCAGAGCTCTTGGAGAGGGCGCCAGTTTTTATTTATTTTAAGGAGGGACTGAAGGGGATTAAGGGGGCAGGGGGGGGATGATTCGTTTGCTCATTTAGCACCAATATATTCTTGGCAATTGTAATAATCAAGGATTCATAAACAAACAAACAAACAAACAACTGCGAGGCTGAAACTACTGACTCAATTACCATGAGCTCCCCTCCTTCAAATTCATAAAGAAATACCATCAGCAGCCCTTCTCCAACCCTTGAAGTTATTTAGTTCGTTAAATAAGGGCTCGTTAGCCCTCTGCTGTTTCGCAGAGATGATTAGATTTTACAGCCCTAATTAGCTGGGCTAGCTCTAACTCTTCTGGAAGAGTAATGGGTGTGATTGCCTAATTAGCTCCCTCTCATTAAGTCGGGAGAAACAGGCCACTGCTGCAAAACCGCGGGAACGAGGAAAAATAAAGTCAGCTAATGAGAAACTTATTTGATTGTTAGGAGAACAAATGTGGTGCTGTGTGGAATCCGCGTCGCTATGGGTGCTGTACATGCTCACCGGGAGAATCTCCCCTCCTGATGAAAAAGACAGTTTTGTTTGGGCTTTAAGCTTTTATAGGAAAGTGTGTCTGTTTATGATGTGCTTTGCGGGAAACACTTGTGCGTTTGTAGTGTTTTGCTGGAGCTGCGAGGAGCACATGAGCAGCAGGCACAGACACATCTGTTGGAAAAGATGTGCGAAAGACCTTGAAAAAAAAAAATAGTTTAATGGATCTCACATTGAAAAGCTTTCAAGAATCTAATCTTTTGTTTGAGTCTGCCAAGTTATGAAATAGCAATTTTTTTTAAAAAATCACTGGTTACTAGAATCCCTTAGAACACCTTTAGAAAAATGTAACAGAAGTTTTCAGGAACCACTAATCAGTAATATACGTTGATGTTTCCGTGTGGTATCAATACGATGTGACACGGTCCTGGACAGGGACTCAAATGTATATTTTCAGCACACACAGTAAGGAGGATATGGTAAAGGTTCATTTTTGGAGTACTTTGGCAAAAACAGGCATCTTGGCATCTCCATAGTTACGTAGCAACCGGTGGCTTTTGGAGGAATTACACACCTTTTATATCAAAAGATATAAAAGTAGATTTTGAAACACCTTACCTGGGCATTAGTTTGATTTGTTTTTGTCAGGCAAGACAAAAATGAAGACTCTGTGTGCGTTTGGTGTGAAACAATGATTAGGGATAGTGGAGGAGGTGTGATGCTGTGGGCCTGTTTTTTTTTTGTTGTTGTTTTTTTCTCTAAAGGCCCTGGGAACTTTGTTGTGAGAGTGCATAGCGTAAACTCTTTGAAATACCAGGACATTTTCAATAAAAATCTGCCTTTGGCAAAAAAAACTGAAAATGAATCACACAGAAATGGTTCACCAAACACAATCAGTCTTCTCTCTTGTCCAAAAATCCTACGCAAACCAATTGAAGTGAGCATGAGAGAAGAGCCAGGGCTCTGGTCAGTATAAGAAAAATAGAGCTCCATCTGTTTGCATGCTGCAATATTGTGAAATACTGTGGAAAACACTGTACAATCATACTGGGAAGAGTTTTGTTCAGCAGGGGCGTCAATAACACCACTGGTGATTATATCAAAAACAAATGTTTTTAAGAAAAGATTGCTTTCCTTAAAAATATTAAGTAAATCTCAAAGTAAAAGTTAGATTTTTACATTTCTTCCAGTGTGCTGTGCTACTGTGATAAAAAAAAGAAGAAAAAAAAGCGCATGCACATCTTTACCAAATGTGCCGTCACACTTGTCTACTTTCAGTGAACTTCAGAGACAAGCAGTTTTGGTTGACCTTTCTGAAGTTTTTTCAAACCATATATCTACAGTCAGCACTGTTAAAAAAAATAGAAGAAGAAGACAACTCACGCCATCCCTTATAAATCCAACCAGAGAGGTGGCAAGCTCTTGGAAATTCAGGTAGACTTCCAGCTGACATGCCGTGTCCGTTCTTGACACCGGTCAAGGGAAGCAGCTGAAAGGTGAGATGCTGCCGTGCGTCTCTTCCCCTAGGGATGCATGTGTGGTCCGCTGCAGCCTCTAACGGTGGCAGGATATTACGAGGGGAGTCCTTAACCCCTCAAACCTCCGTTTCCTCTCCTCTCCATCACTCCTGGTTAGCGTGGGGGCTAATCATATGCAGGCACTGGCTGTGATCAGTCCATCATGTGCCTGGATGGGCCTCAAATCACAAACACATTTCCCTGCCGGCTCATGCACAACCAACCCCGTCTCTCTGCAAAGCGTGTGTTAAATTTGCGCTCCCATTTAATGAACCTGCCTTGAGATTTAATTTTACATCAGCGCGAAGATCAGATGCATTAATTTAAGTTTGTGGTGCTCAACGCAAAATCACAAAACTTATCTTTGTCAACAGTTTTAGTCATCATCGGCCATTTTTCATCATGAAGTGTTTTCAACTAAACAGATTAGCATTGCATTGAACATATATTTGAAGATTGCCTCTTTAAAGTCTAAAGGGTTTATTAACTGACTCCAGGTTAAGGTAGCATCTTGCAGCACGATCCCATTCCCTGGAAACAACTGCTTCGTTTTGTGTGGGATAAAGTCAAGTTCATATGTGTAGCACATTACAGTCACCAGTTATAAGACAGTGTCATCATCAAAATCATTAATCAAGTACACATCAAATATGCTGATCACTATTGATTACTACTACTAATCAAAGGCAACTCTAAGCCGCTGGGGTTTTAGCCTTGATTTAAAGCAAATTAGCATTTCGGCTGTTTTGCTGTCTACTGGAAGTTTGTTCCAGATTAGAGGAAGACAGAAGTTGAATGCTGCTTCTCCGTGTTCGGTTCTGAATCTGGGGGTGCAGAGTAGACCAGAACCAGAAGACTTGAGTGAAACATGTGAGGAAAGTGGACTCAGATAATACCAGAAATACCTGTTTGACAGAACCCAAGCAGTATCCTCTTCAAGGGTGCTAAGCTAATGGAGCGCCAGAGATTGTTTTTAAACAGTGGGTAAATTACACAGAATTATTTAAATTTTGAATAAACACTTAAAAACACAGCACAGATCTGAAAGTGGGAATGACAAGCCACTGTCTGTAAGCTAATAAAAAGCTTCTCAAATCTGTTTTAACATCCTCTCTTTGAGGTTATTTCTCTCCCTCCAGCACCATGTGTCCTCTGCTGGCTCCCTCCACCTGTGTCCTGTGGCCCTTTCCTGCTCATCCAGCGCCCACTGGCCTTCTGCAGGGTGTCCCCCAGGCAGAGACAAGGGGGTGTGGAAAGACTCTGTGACCAAAGATAAGGATCCACTGATTAACCCAGCAAGACCAATGGGCTGCCCCTCTCCGGCGAAAAGGGGTCAACCCAGACAGCGTTTATTGCTGTTTCTGAGCGTGTGTGTGTTTGGGTTCAGCACACTCCCCCGGCCCGTCTGTTAATGTTGCCCATTTCCTCGCATGCGTGTGTCTGCGGTTGGATATCCATATTTGTGTGCTGACAGAGGCCATTTCCCGATGAGTGCGTGTGCTTGCGCGCGTGTGATCGTCTTGAGTGAAGAATGTCGGGCAGGAAGTGCTCCTCCCGGGGAGGATGATGTCATGGTCGACTGTTTCCTGTTCTCCGAGCCTGTGAGGCAGGCTCGCTCTCGGCTTCGCGGTGAGAAGTTTTGCACTTGCGGACTGGGTTTTGGCTCACCTTTCATATCAACACCCGATGTACCTCGAAATTTTGCAGAGTTTTGAACATTTTCCACAGCGACGTACTCCCAATTTGTCCCAAACCCTTTTTTTAAATTGTTTTGGTTGTTTTGTTTGGATGCACTTCCTGGGGTGAGAGGTCATGTGTTGCCTTAGCTGGCTAACGTGCAGTAGTGAATAATGTATGTCATTGACTTTATGTCAGCCTTTCTAGCCCCCCCAAGCAGAGCCCACCCATGTTTAATTCATCCATCTTGTCTGCGTGCGTGTGTGTGCGTGCACACGCAGGAGTCTGTAAGCATGTGTGCGTACACACGAGTCTGCAAACGTATGTGTGTGTGTGTCATTTAGAGGCCCAGTCTGCACCTGTCCAGCCATTAGCCCCCTTCTCATTTGCATTTGATGCTAATGCGGTTTACTGGCAGCGCCATCCGTCCCTTTAGTTTAGTTTCATTTTCAGGACTGTAATACCGAGAAGGTGAGCACACACTGCGAGAGGAGCCGTCCTACATTCTTTGGACCGCAGCTGGCGACATGTGAATATCAGGGTCTTCGTTATTTTCTGTCCCATTCCTGTTTTGTTTCATGCTCTGCTCCACTTTTTTTTCTTTTTTTTTTTTTGACATGCTGTCTCTGAATCAGAAGCTTTGACATTTCCCATCAGGACAAGAGAACGCTTGAAACAGTGACATGACAACCCCCGGGTGACACCACGTTTTTTTTTTTTACTTGTTTTATTTTCTTTTATCTGGATTTCCTTCGAAAGCTCCATAGCCTTAACTCTCCTAGGAAGATGTTTGCGTTGCTGTTGATGTGCTGATTTATTTTTTTTTTTTTCGTGCAAGAGGTTGTGGGAAGTCGGGGGGCGCGGATGCATTAGATGTTATGGGAGGCTTTGAAAAGGACTGGCCCTGAGCTGGTTGTGATGTTTGTGCAGGGCTCAGGGGCAAGGAGGGAGAGCTGCTGGCTCATCGATATGCAGGCAGAACTCCCCTCCCTCAGGTGCTATAGTTGCCTCGCAAATTTGCCTCTCTCTCTCACACATACACACACACACGCCTGCACACACACAAACACACACACAAGAGCAGCAAAAAAATATAGCACATGTCGTGCAAAAATGTTGCGCACGCACACACACAAACACACGTGCAGATGCACATTGACCCGCAGCTTTCTGCATCTGTTTGGTTTTGTTCTTATTTTTTTCTTCCCCTTGCGATGGTTCCCTTACCCACCCGGCTGCCCCCACCCCCAAACAGCGCTGGAGGAAAGCGGGTCCCAGGGGGATGGACGGCTGTGCTGATTGACAGCAGTGAGTTTGGAGGTCGAGGAGCCTCCAAAACAGCACAGCTTTTTTTTGTTTCCTCTTTTTTTTTTTTTGTTTTACCCCCTTCTTCTCATCTGGACCTTCAGCCTTCTCACCCCAAGCAACTAGTTCTCTTTTATTTGCTAAACACCCCACAAAAAATAACCTATAATTTCCAGAGCGTGTACCTGGGTTGTGTTTTATTGTTTCTTTTCTATTCCAGTACATTAAATTAACTGAAACAGTCTGTGCTCTGTGGCAAGCTAGATTCTGGAAATGTTTTTTTTTTTTTCTGTTTTTTTGTTTTTCATTAATGCTTAAATTTTTGTTGACCCAATAAAATAAGTGGAGTTAGTTCATACTTTATAGGTGGTTAAGTTAATTCTTTCCAGCTGAATACAGGTAAATAGCAGTTTATTAGGGCATATAAAACATAATTTACAAATGTGGTAGCAGTGAAAAGTTCTTAGTTTTTTTTTGACAAGTGGACATTTTTTTTATTAACTGTAAATGCCAACATCGTAGCTGCATTTACTCCGCAAAACTGCTTTGTCTTGCAAAGTAGTATGACGTGAGAGAAGCAATTATTTTCCCATTCCTCTTTAAACCACAGCTCCATTCGAGTCGGAGCATCTATAAACATTAATTTCAGCTCTTGCCACAGTTTCTCAACCATACAGTGGACCTTTCAGACACATGAATATGTTTAGATTCTGATCATTACATGTTAGGGTTGTTGTTCTGGTGGAAAGCAAACCCCAGCCCCAGTTTCAAATATTTTGTTGCCTGTATTAGGTTTTTCTTCAGGGATTGCTCCGTATTTAGCTCTGTCCATATTCCCATCGATTCTGAACAGCTTCCCTGTCCCGACTGAAGAAAAGCATCCCCACTGTAGGATGCAGGTGAGCTCAGGGTGATGTGCAGCGATGGTTTCCAGCCACACATAGCAATCCACATGCTTACTGTGTCTCCAAAAATGGCTTGTTGAGATTCTGAACAGGATTCTTGTGTCAAAGTGAAAGTGCATTTCTATAGCAGTGTATATCACAAAATGCTCCACAAAGGCAGAGCAATAAAACAAGGTACAGATTAAGCCCAAGCCTGTGTGAATAAAACAGTTTTTAGTTGTTTCTTTAAAGCATCTGTGGAGTCTGTGCAGCCTAGAGAGAGTTGGAGGGGGTTCCAAATCCTCGGAGCCAATGCCCGAAAAGCCTGGTCCTCAAGGGTTTTTAGGAAAAAGGTTCAATCGACAACATCTGACTCAAAGCCCTCAGAGTAGAAGATGAAGATAGAAGATTCAAAAAGGTCCAGAATGTATTTAAGATCCTGGCTGTGGATTGTCTTAAAGATTAAAACCAAAATTTTAAAATCAATCCTGAAGTTCACAGGAGGTCAGGGGAAGAAGAGTTTTGTCTGCTCTTCTGTTAGATTTATTTTCAACAGCTTTGCTGAATCGTTCTTCACAGACTGACAGCGAGATGGGGAGGTTTTATTCATACAGGTAAAAAGACTATTACAACAGTCTAATTGTCTATTGTAATAGTCTAATTCCCATCTGAGCGGTTGTTCTCCGCAACTCCTCCAGGGCTGTCGTGAGTTTTTTGCTTCTCTGACTATGGTCGATCCCCACCTACTCGGGGGTCGGCATTCTCAGATTTTTATGTTGAACATAACTCCGAATTATTTCATATGCTAATTGACATTCTGTTGGCTAGGATCTGTAAAGCACCAGGTCCAGGTGTTCCATTTATTGTTCTTAGCGCTGATTGACTGTTCCCCCAAAAGTGAAGATAAGGAAGTCTGCAGAATAAGCTTCTGTGGCAGTGCTAAGACGGTTCCTCTGTGAGTGTTAATGCATGTTAAGGTATATTTGGTGTTTGAACTATTAAAATAGGCAACTTTTTTGGAGGAGGTCTCAAGTACTCTCAGATTTTAGCTATTCGCTGGCAGCTGTGTTCCCTAACCGCCTTAAATACCCGAGGTACACTGTAATGCACTCCTTGCTAGGCCTGTCAGCTTGAGTGGACTACCATACAATTTCTGTTATGAGCTGATGGACTGAACAGTTCTTACATGGTTCAAAACCTAGTTGTAAGCTTCTTCAATGGTCCTTCTTATGTCTTACCTGTCTGATCGTAGAAAAGCTGTGTTTATACTGAAGTAGTAGTTCAACTGAATTTTTATTTAAGCCTACCAGAGTAAAGGGGTGAATACAAGGTAGACTAATCTTTTAAGATTTATATTGGTAGGACATTTTAACAACATATATTGGGGCTGAACAATATGCTGAAAACACCTGGGCAGATGTCAACGATTGTTGCAATAACTTTATATAATTGAAGATACAAGACCTTAACATAGCAATATTATTAATATTAATGTCTTCAGTTTCTTTGCAAATGTTGATCTCAGATAGTGAGTAGTCTGAGCTGGCAGTGTAAAAGAAATCTAATTAATGGTTCCCATCTCAACAACATGGTTTTATTGAAAATGTTCTGGATAACGCTGCTGTTTTGGCAATTAAACAGTTTAGTTGTAGTTTTTCATAACACGTAGAGAGATTGAATGCATTGTATTTACATGAATACCAAGCAATTCTTTGTGGTGTGGTGTACATTAGGAAAACAATAAATGTGCGACATATTGTGCGGGTCTAATGTGCAGAGTTTTTGCCAGTAAATGCCAACAAAAGACATTAAAGTCTGTGGTTGTAACAAGTGAAAAACTTTAAAGCTGTCCGCGTTGCACTACTCAAACTCGGCTTCTCGCCTTTGCTCTTCCCGCTGCCTTTGTGTTGGTGTTTGTTCCCTCCCAGAATGACGGGGTTAGGCTGGCCAGAGCTGACCAAAATGAGCAGTGTTCTACCTCTCAGAGAGCTATTTAGGACTTTTTTCTTTCTTTTTTAGTGTTGGAGATTACAGGCTTGGGACGTAGGAACAATGGGAGCCTGAACAAAATGGAGATATATTTACCGTGTGAAAAGGCCTCGTGTGCGACGGCATGTGGTACGGCGAGCGAGGAGAGCGTAACGTTTTCCAGGATTTAGTCCGTGACTCGCCCCAGAAGATGTGCTCAATTTGCTTTTTAAATGAGGCGTGAAGAGAGCGAGCGTGCCGTGTGAGGGTATACATTCAGACGTGCAGGACTGCTTGCGTGAAGGCGTGTGTGTGCGCGGCACAGGATGCAAGGCTTTGTTGTCTAAGTGCTCCGATGTGTGTGGACAGTCTAGCACACGGCCCACTAAGTGCTCTCTCACAGCCAATGTGCTACATGACTGCTTGTGTTGCTGCTCTTAATTGAATAGACACACCAGCCCCTCTCGGCGAAGGATACTCAGGCCTTTCCCTTCATAGCAGGCTGAGACTGTGTGACACCGAGCAGCGTCCCGATGTCAGCCCTCAGCGATGATTCATTGTTTACTGATTATTTCTGCTAAGTGAGAACACAGACCGTATGCTTTATGCCAGCTCCCCTCCTCCCTTCCCCAGCCTGGTGCGTCTCACTTCCTCACCAGCCAGTTTCCAGGACTGGCCCGTTTTTCTGTCACCTCCGCCTCAGCTTTGCGGCCCAGGATGTGAGTCCAGGTGTCCAGGATGAGCGCTTGTGACCCGCTGGGTTTGAGCGAGATGCATGCTCTGTTGATTGTTTTCCATAAATCTGTCCAGGAAGAATGGATCGCTTGGGCCAGGCACTGTGAGCGGCGCTCTCAGTTTCACATGTCACAATGAAAGGAAAGCCTGGAGGAGCCAGGGAGGGAGAGATGTGTGCTGTGATAGTGGCGGCGGGATTGTGCAAAAAATGTTCTGGTGTTTACACGGCCTTGCAAAAGTGTTCACACCACTTCCAGTTTTTTTCCGCACAGATCTTAATGTGTTTTATTGGGATTTTATGTGACAGAAGAACACAAAATACTACACCATTTTGAAATGTGAAGAAAAATTCTACCTATTTTTTTAAAATTTAAAATAAAAATCTGCATGTATCTGTATTCACCCCCCAACACCTTTTTGCCTCTTACTGAAATCCAGCTGTTGCCTTTAGAAGATACCCAATTATCCAGTAAAGTACACCAGTGTGTGATATGAATTCAGTATCTGTGAAACCCTCAGAGGTTTGTCACAGCAGACTCTGTGAAAGAGACTTTTTTTATCTGTGGCCTCAACAAATCTGCTACGCAGGTGACAAAGCGAATCCGTAGAAGAAGATGCTCTGGTCAAATGAGATGAAGATGAAACTTTCTGGCCTGTGTGCAAAGTGTTTCGTACAGTGGAAAACATCCAATCCACATCATTAGCTAGAAACTGCAGGAGGAGCTTTGGGTAAATATCCAGAATCAGGGATTTATCAAACATGAGTCAAAGCAACATTCCAAGTATAGTTTTGTTGAGAGAATAACATAATATAAAACTCAAACTTTATGGTTGATGCCCTCCGACGTTCTTCACTCAGTCTGACTGGAATTTAGCAATTTTTCAAAGAATGAACAACAAGCTGGTAAACGCATACCCAAAAGGACTTGAAACTGTTGCAACAAAAGTTGTATCTCAGAAGCCGTTGAATACAGAACACTCGCTATTTTGTGCATTACTTTGATCAGGGCAACACAGAGACACATGGAACAAACGACCATGAACACACACACACACACACCTTACCTAAGGACAATTTGGAGAGACTAATTAACCCGACAGTCATGTTTTGGGGAGCCAGAGAACCTCGGAGAGAACCAATGCACAGGGAGAAACTCTGTGCAGAGGGAGACCCCAGGCTGGAATTCGAACCCAGGACCTTCTTGCTGCAAGGCAGCAAAGCTACTCGCTGCCCGACATCTAAAACATCCCTTTATGTGTATGTTGTCTTTTGTTTAATGTTTTTCAGAATGATTTTCATTTTTCTTTGAAAACATGAAAAGAATACGCTTATAAGCTATTCTGAAAACCATCAATGTCCCAGAGCCCAACCATTTCATATCTGCTCTCATGTGTGAGTTTTCTGGCATTGAGCTTGACTAATTTGAGTCGTGCTGGTAGGGAGACAAAAAGACATCTTCAAAGGTGTATCTGTGCGTTAATTAAATGTAAAGCGGACACATCGGTGCACAGACAATTATGGTCAATAGCATTGTCTGATCAAAGGAATGACACATCCTTCCATTCCTGTTATATTATTTTTTTCCCCTTACTTTTCATTCAGCATCAACAAATGAGACCCAAGCACATGTCACTGTTCCACTTCAAAAAGCCAGCGTTAAACTTAAAGGCCCTTTGTTTTTGTTTATGTAACTCATGAGGGGAGACAAAGTAAGGCGTAGGCAATCGACTGAGACACTTTGTTGTTCTGCACAGCTTCACCCCCTTTATGTGTGCGCCGCGAACGTTGTTGGTTTGTTTATCGAGTGGCTTGACCTCGCTGGGAGGAATGTTCACTCGTTTCCTTGTCTTTTGTCTCTGATTTTCTTCCCCATCCATGTGTCTCTTTCCTCCTCTTCTTCTTCTGCTTCTTCTTCTCTCCTTCTCTGTCTGCCCTTCTGTCTGTGTCTAGTTTTCTCTTTGGTCCTCCCACTCGAAACTCCAGATTTAACTCTGGAGGTTCTTCTGGTTAATCACACTTGGAATCTTCCCCAGTGTTTGAACGCTACCTCCTCTGCAGCGCGCTCTTCCTCGACAGAGGGAGTCGCGCTAATGATCCCGGTTATTGGTTTCTTCCAGCGGCGGAGCCGCGATTTACATGAGGTGACATTCAGTTCAAACGACCAGACCTTTGCAACCTTATTTTCTTTCTCTGGAAAACAATTAACCCTGCTGCTTGCTCTCCTTGTAACTTCTTTTTACCCCCCTGCTTTGCTACACCACTCCCCCCTCTTCTTCTGGTTATTGTCTTTGCACAAACAGAGAAGATTTACTGCCAAATGAGTGAAGGGTGTGTGAAGTTTTTCAGTAGCAAACGAGCCTCTAAGTTCTTCTTTCAGTCAGAGGAGCGTGGGGACGCTTTTTGTGTGGATCCGGCAGGGGCGGCTTTCCTAAACTGTGTCAAATTTGTACAAAAATCCAAGAACCCATGCGTGTGCGTCTCTGCGCTGACCTTGGTAAATTTAGTGTACGCTCTCTTCCGCACACCCCCACCAATAGACATATAGCCCACCAAGGCACGTTCAAACGCAAAGACAAACTTTACAAGCGTGCCGCTAATGAAGCGCATCTCTCTTCTGTCATGGCGCCCATGTTAGCATGACAAGATGTTTACACACGCAATCACGGCGCCGCCTCTGATGTGGGCCCACGATGAAAGGGAAGACGGGGAGAAGAGGGAGGCGTGACGGCAGGCGTCAGGTGCGGACCGCTTTTCTCTGCTTGACAGTTCTGATGGTATCCCACTGAGAGACGGAGATAGAGAGGTACCAGGAGAAATACATCCTGGGAGGGAAACACTTTTCTTCTCCCTCCCCTCTCTCCCCATGGAGAAGTTCTCTCGGCTCAGCTTCAGGGACATTCAGGAGTATTCATGCTAAGACGAATTATTAAAAGTAATGCAAGTTTCTGAAGTGGAAGGGAGGATGCTAAATTAAAACGGGTCCAATTACCTTTAGAAATAAAAATAAAAAAAAGTTGGAAATGGAGACCTTTTGTGTGTAATTTGATCTCAGTTTTTCTGGAAGGACCGAAATGATGAGAAATGAACACACTTGCATACATGTACAACGCCTTGCGGCAGAAAGCTAACATCTACCTACATTTTTATAATACCTTAAAAAAGGGGAAACATGGTGTAACCAGTATTATGCTGCCAGGATGTTTTTTCTCATCCGGGATACAAAATCTGGTTAAAGTTGAAGGAAAGACGGATGTAACCAAAAATATTGCAAATCTGAAAGGAAACCTGTTTAAATGAAAAAGCAAAAATATGATACCGAGACTGAGGTTCAGCTGTAGATGCACTGAAAGTTAGTCTCGTATAGTATTGTTTTAGATTCTGATATTTTTACAACTATTTTTTTTTCTTGCTTAGTGCATTACTTTATGTTGGTCGATATGATAAAATTTCAATAAATGCATAGAGGTTTGTCAAGTCAAGTTTATGTGGATGGCACATGTCAGCATAATACAATAACCTATTATGAAACAAGCAATAAACATAATATTTTGCTCAATGCCATCACTTAAAACAAATCATCAAGCAAGTAGCCATCAAACATATCAATCAATGTTCCATTTAATATGAATCAACTCTAAACAGGTGGAGATTTTGGAGCGAATAAACAAACTCAGTGTTTCAGCATCTTTGCAGTTTTCTGGCAGCTTGTTCCAGATTTGCAGCTGTGTTCCGACAAAACATTGCAAAGTCTGAGGGCCAGGGCTACTTTTGTCGAGAGCCTGTGCATCCTTGAATCCGGAGGAAAACAATTAGACCTAAACCGCTTCCCCTTGTCCCGCAGTGTAGATTACAAATGAGCAAACCTGGCATTTATCACATTACTACAAACATTTATTAAAGCCGGTTCCCCTCTAAAGCTGTAGAGATAACAGTGGGTAATTGCAGAGACTGGCTCTATTAGTTAAGTATGCCTAATGTCACTGCCTCAGAGCATTAATGGACGCCGTTGTATTATGTTCCTGCGCTCATTACCACCCCACTCCCCTTCAAACGGATACACACAAAATCTCCCACACACCCTCTCCCCACCCTCCTCCTCCATTGACCCTGCAGCAGGAGTCTGTGCCACTCTAATGAGAAATGGAAAACACTACTCGGAGAGCTCCAAGACACACACACACACACACACACACACACACACATACACCCCCACACGCATACACACTTATACAGGAGCATTCATACTCAACGGGAGACATTACAAGGGGACAGAGGGGTACAACACCATAATCACACACGCCCAGGGAAACAATTGTGCCGTTATCCGAGTGATCACATTATAAAAGTTTAATAAACACCAAACGGCCTAATGGTGAATTAGCCCTGCATCTGCCCCGCGTTGTGCCGGGCTATAATTAGTGATTTAATAGAGACAAACAAATGTTTTTCAGCCTGAGTTTTTTTACAGACAACAGATTATTTATATTTTTTTTTGTCAGAGGTAATTATCTTGTTTGTCCAGAGATTAAAGGAAAGCGATATTTTCTAAATTTATTTATATATTTTTTCTTGTTCACTGACGTGGAGATGTCAAAAAGTCACACGTCGGACTGTCAGAGCGCTCAAACTCTGTTTGGAGGGAGAGGAGTTTGGCTCAAGCTCCACGTCTGGTTCTCTAAGTGGCTACTTGAGATGCGCTTGAAGAGAAGCGGATGGGTGCTTGAGATTGTTGAGGAGGAGGAGAGAGAATATGAAGGAGGGTGCAAGTGCAGGGAGACCGGAGGAGGGGATGGGGGAGAAGAAGAAGAGATGCCGGGAGAGACGCCGGTGAATGATGTAGGAAAAGATGAGAGGACGGAAGAAGCACTTCCTCTTACTGAGGGACAACGGCTTTCACAGTTTTCATAACTTTGATTTTTTTAATGTTTCCACAGCATGATGCTACCAGCACCATATTGCGCTATATGGCTTTCTCCCGACAACATTCAACTTCTTTCTAATATTTCATAAAGGCCAGATTATTAGAGTACATAACTAATCAAGGCTGGATCAACAGATTCTTCCACTTGAACTTCGGGTCTCTGTTGCTCTCCAAAGTGGCCATCGGCCTCTTCACTGCTCCTCTGACTAATGTTCTGCTTGCTAGCTGCTTTTCTCTTCAAGAGACTGCAAAATGCTCTTTGAGATGTTCAAAGCTTGGGATATTGTTTCATCACATCGTTCCGTTCACTAATCTTCTCTAACAAATTCCTGAGGCCTTCGTAGAATCGCTGCATCTAGGAGTGGGCGATGCGGACTATGAATTTTATAATGATATTTTGCGATACTGTTGTGATAATGGGGGGAAAAAAATGATGACAAAAAAAAAACATTTGCTACTTTTTTTTAGGTAACTGCAAGACACAGAGTTAACATAGTCACTAACACAAAGACTGCTCTTCAAAATGTTCCAATTTGAAAGAGGCTTCTTCAGGACACCACTTACTTAAAGAAGTGTGATTGATTTCACTAAAACTGCACTCAGTAGCTGCATCTGATCATATTTGTGAATTTACCGATATTTATTGATGCTCTTGTTGAAAAAGCTGCAGAGGAGATATCATTTTAACCAGTTTTTTAACATTAACTGGATTTTGTTTAGATGATAAATCAAAATTTTTATGATAAAAAAAAGAAAATCATTATAACTGATAAAAGATCCGATCAGTTTCCAACACTAGCTACAACTACACTGAAACGAAGCCGCACACAGTTGGGTAGCTGAAATGGTTGCACTACATAGAGGTATCAGAGTAAAAACGGGCTGCATAGAAATGCACTCCACACTGTTCAGATTTCATCATTTTAAAAAACTGTAACACGACATTCCATTCACCCTCCACTTTGCAGCTCTTTTGTGTCGTCGGTCACGTGACGTTTGAATACATTGCGCCTAAGTGACAAAAGCAAACACTTTCCTGTGACACTGTATCAAGAAGTAATGCGTGTTCGTTGTGTGTGTGTATATTTACATGAAGGGCTGCGTGGACGGTTTATGTAGAATCGATGACACTTTATAATTTACAATCACAAGGTCCAGTCGCTTTGTGCGAGGGCCTTCATCCTCATTCATCAAAATGAAATCAGGATTCTTCTCTGTGTGAGGTGGCAGGAGGGCAAGAAAACGGCTGTGTGTGAGAGAATATGGCTTTGGTCCAGCATGTGCGTGTGTGTGCGTGAGCGGGTGGGGGCGGGGGGAGTGTCAGACGAGGGGGAGGAAGAGGGCATCTGCTGAGGTTGTAGAAAACATCGCTTCCAGCATACACAAATGTGCAAACGCATACCCACCTAGCATGTGTGTGTGTTGGTGCATGTCTGCATCTGCGCCGATGTTTTTTGTGTGCGCATGCATTGCAGGGGTGTGTGTGTGTGTGTGTGTGTGTGTGTGTGCTTGAACGTGCATGCTTGCTAGCTGAGTGACAGCTTAGTATTGATCTGTGGGAGGCCCCGGTGTCATTAGACCCAGTATGGACCAGCAGGCACACGTGGAGGTCAGGGCACGGAGTTTGGGGGTGTACGCACGTGTGTGCGTGTCATTGGGTGTGTGTATGTGTGTAGGACTGGGAAACCAAGTGTTCAGTAGTGACAGGCTCAAGCCTCTGAAGGAAAATCAATGGTGTCATAAGAGGAAGGTTTCCTCCAGCCTTCTTTTCCCTCTTTCTTCCCTCCTCCTCTTTCTCCTCTTCTCATCTTCCTTACGCTCTTCTCCCTTTTTTTCCCCTCCATTTTCCTCATCTGGGAGGTCATCCACAGACCCTCATTTATACATTTAACACTCCCTTTCTTTTTCTTTTTTTTCTCTTTTACACACACTTATCTGCTCACACATGCAAGTCTCCTGGGTCAGGATAGGGGGGGGTTGCGCTATGTGAGATGCTTGGATCAATTTGAGGGGTTATCCTGGCAAAAAACTGAGCCATTAGTGACAGAACTGATCCCGGATCAGCCCTCATTAACTAAAAGGGCACGGGGACTGTTTGTCCAAATGAAAGAAATGACCTCAAACCAGGACCAATTAACTGAGAGGGCAGAGACTAGCTGTGCACCGGCGGTGTGCATTGTTTTCTAAAACAAGAAGTTGGATTTGAAACAAATCTGATAAGACTTTGTTTTGTTGCTAGTTTGAGTTATCCTTCAGGTATTTGTTGTCAGGGATGAGCACTCTATTCCACACACACTCTCTTACTCTCTCACACACACACACAGGGCAAGCATCCACCTGTTCTTCTCTCTCCTCTTTCGCCCGAGGGGATGAGTATGGTAGATAACAGTTTGAGTGGGCCTGCTGCAAAACACTAATCAGACCTAACACTGCCTAATTAGCACAGAGTCCACTGATTGGCTTACAGCAATAATTAACACAGGTGAGAATAATTAGCTCCCCATAGACCTGTTTGTGGCGGCGTGTGTATGCGTGTGTTTGCGTAAGTGTG
This sequence comes from Xiphophorus couchianus, assembly GCF_001444195.1. Taxonomy (NCBI): domain Eukaryota; kingdom Metazoa; phylum Chordata; class Actinopteri; order Cyprinodontiformes; family Poeciliidae; genus Xiphophorus; species Xiphophorus couchianus. The sequence goes on along the minus strand of NC_040250.1, from coordinate 22,060,060 downwards.
TGCGGGCGGGGCGTGTGCGAGTGTGTGTGAGAAGGATGTTATTATGCAGTCCTGGTCCCCAGTGAGGCTGAGGAGGCAGAGAGAAGAATCAAACTCATTACTGAAACCAGGCCAACCTGTGTAAGGTGCTCTGCTTTCCCACACCCGAAGAATTAGCCACAGAGAGATGCCCCTCCAGTTTCCCCTTCACCCCCCTCTCAGTGTCTTTGCTCTTACTCTGTTTTTTTCTTCTTCTTCTTCTTCTTCTTTTTCCCCACTCTCAATTTTCACTGTCCTGATGACTGAATGCACAGTTTGTAGTTTGAGGAATAGAAACCGCCTGGTGAACCTGGAACAATAAGATGAGACACGGAGCTTCTCTCCGTCCTCACTCTTTCTCTCTGGTGGTTTCCTTTTCACTTTAATCGCTCACTGCTTCCCCGCCCTCCTCTTAAAATAGCATGGGCAGAATGAATACTATATGCAGTCCTCCTCACATAAAAAAAAAATGTAATCACACTTCTTTCGCGTCATAAAATGGTAAGGAGCATGCAAAAGTATTGACAACCGTTGAGCTTCTTTGCATTTTGTCACAGTAATGTGTCAGCGTTTGTGTTGGTTTATCTGGTAAACCAACACAAATTTCAATAGTAGAAGTGTGTTGTGTATTTGTATTCTGGCCCCCTACACTCTGATACCCCTAAATAAGATGTCCAGTGCAACCAGTCGCCCATTTGTCAGAGTCCACCGATGTGCAATGCAATGCTCTCTCAACAAATCGAATCTTAATAGAAGCGCGGGAAGAAGTATTTACAGGGTAGATAAGTGGCACTAAATACTGCAAATACTCTGGAATAAAACCAATCGGTTTTGTCAAAAGACTTTACAACAGGGTAGAAGTTCGCCTTTCAGCAACACAACGAATCTAAACATGTAGTAAGAGCTACAGCAGAATGGTTAAGACCAATGCATCGCTGCGAGGATGCAGAAATTTGCTGCAAAACCAAAAGTTATTTTGCAAAGAAAAATAGACACAAATTTTGTTTGTTTGAAGGTGGAAAGCTGTTATGGACAAAACAAAATTGCTGTAATTGGAGCAAAAGGAGATCATCCAAACCATCAACAGAGTGTCAGCTCTTTCGAGATGTTCCAAACTTTTCAAACTGTGTCCTATTTTCCTTCCAATTCACTATTATCTTCTACTTTGTGTTGGCCTATCGCATAAAATACCAATGAAATGCGCTGAAGTTAACACTTTAGCAAAGTACTGTAGGGTACGTACACCACAAACTAAAACTTTACGCCCAGCAGTCAGTGCCGCATATTGTCGATTGAAGACGAGGAAAGAGTAAAGTAACGAGACAGACTGGAAGAGAGCGACAAAGAAAAGTCAGACATTGTTTTTGCTGAAAGGCTGGCCGTCGTTCTTCAGCCTGCAAGCAGCATGGTGTCCTCCATCTCGTTGCCTTTGGTTATTTTTACCAAAGTACCGCATCTTTGATCACTCTGACATCACAGAGACGAAGACGAGCACGTAGTTATTGAGAAGGGGGTTAATACTGGAACACAATTGACGGCTTGTCACTTTTTAGCTCCGAGGCAGCAACATTGCGGAGTAGTTAGAAGATGGAGATGGAGGTAACGCACATTAACGCACACACACACACACCCCCCTACACATATATCTCTAGAGCTTTTTGTGTGCTAAATAAATAACAAGCGATGATGTAAATTGGTGTTTTCCTGGAGTATGCGGCTGCTCCCGGGATGTATTTTTCATGTTACGGCATTTTTGAGTGGTTTAGGAGTGCAGGATGTACGGATAATGAATTTAACCCCAAAAGTGTTCGCAAACACGCACCGATATACGTGTCTCGCCCTCATACATAAACACACACGCACACACACACGGAAGGGGATTTGACTGTTTACCTGACCACAGGTGCACCGCAGCAATAATTCCCGCCCCCATGTCCCTCTCTATGGCAATTGCTCTCCGCCCACTAGAATCCGGGGAGGCGCCGGGGGCAACATCAGCCCATAAGCATAAACTGGCAGAGACATAGAGGGAGAGGGAAAGCTCATTGTTGGCTGACTGATCTCCAGTCTCTCGCTGACAAGCCTCCCCATGTTCGCCGGATTTGTGTTTTTGTTCTGTTCACGCGTGGTAAACACTCGCCTCTCATAACCGCCAGCTACTACCTCTGTCACACTGAGGCTGTCAACACAATGCTGCACTGAGCGACGCAGCGCACAATCCTACACACCAGGAGATGTATGTATAAATGTAATGGATGTACTCAACGGCAGCCTAAATGCGTATAAGAGTTGTTATTTTTTTTTTTTTTTTAATGGGAGAAATCTGCGTATTCCCATCACTGCCTCACTCGCCCAACCCAAACACTCTCACCATTCCTTCTTGACTTTAAAAAAAAAGAAAAAAAGAAATGAAAGAAGGTTGATTGAGGCAAAACAAGCAAGGCTGTTTTCTTCCTTTTCTTTCATATTTCCCGTTTCAATAATTAATATGCATGAGTTTTATGGCCGCTTAAGATGCGATCAATTATTCATTAACAGCATGTTAATTGCATCCACAGTCGTGAATATTTAACCAAACACTAAATCAATGGGGTCGAAACGAGCTGCAATATGGACATTTTATAAGCCTTGCCAAAAAAAAAAAAAAAAAGCAAAAAAGAAAGAAAATGAGGAATGACTTTAATGAAAACAGCAATGGAAGGCTTGAAATGGAAGGAGAGGAACAAAACAAAAGCTTGTAGACAATGTGAAAAAAATGTAAAGTTGTTGACTTGTAAGTGAGGCTCAGCTTTTTTTTTTTTTCCGGCTTGATTCTTCTTTTGTATTTGGCATCTAAATGGGGAGGATGTAATCTCTCCATCTCTGCCCGCTGTAGCCAGCCTTTTTCACTCTAAAAGACTCCAGACTCCTTTGTCCTGTATCTTTGTGTGTGTGTGGTAATGCGTATGGGTGTGCGTGCGGCTCTTGTTTGCGTGTGCACCGTGTCTGGACAGTGACATTTCTCTGTCTGGATAACCATCGCGCCCTCTGTCCCTCTGTCCCTCCAGCCATGACGCAGGGTAATGTCACCTGTCAGTCTCAAACTCCTACTTACAACGGCCGGCCACCCGCCCTCCCCCTCTTCCTCACCTCTTAAACTCCCTCCACCCAGTCCCAAATGGAAAACCACCACCGCCGCCCCTGGACCTCACCTGAGAGACAAAACCCCTCTCACCGTTCCTCCCTCTATCCTACAGCTTTGTGTGTTCCTCATAACATGCCATATCCTCTTTTGCTCTTTTACGTCCTTATATCCAAATGGCAACCACACCCTCTCCCTCCCTTACATATGCCCCTCCCAAGACTTTGGAATAATAACATGAGGAAGACAGCACACATATAGTAAATGGCAAAGTCAAGGGTGGGAAGCTGACTTTTTTGTTTTGCCTGGACCCGGTTTACTCTGCGCCTGTTTTCAATTACTCCAGCTGCACTGGCGAGGTCGAGGTTTATGCATTATATGGGAATGTAATTGACTATAACTGCCCTCTTAACATTAACCAGGTGTGCTGGCTGAGTGTGGGAGATTAAAGCCCCCCGGCCCCGGGCCCTGGACCGTCAAGATGTGTGTGGACCCATCTCCATGGCTTGTCTTCTCGTTGATTTATTTATATCCTCCACCTCCGAGGCGCCGCCCATTAGCACACCACCTTTAAATGTGCCATGTTTCCCTTTCCCGTGTGTGCCCGCGCCTTCCCAAATACCGTGGAAGTTTCATCACGCGTCTGCCAGAACAAGAATGAGGAGGGAAAGTAGGGGAAGAGGCAGGATGCAGATACGGCCCCGGCTCAAAAGGGGTGGGGTGGGGGGTGACTTTACAAGGACAAAGTCAAAATGGGCCCATTCACAAGGCTGACACACTGTGATTTGTATGTATAGTAGTGAGCAGCCCTTCAGGGCACTAGCCCCGAGGCGATCACAGACACCCCTGAACAGCGCACCAGCAGGAGGGAGGCCGATGTGGAGTTTATGTGTGTAAAAGGAGCATCAACAGGCTGTCAATCAAGCACCCGAGCCGCCGCTTGTCGCTCCCCCGAAGGAGCTCGTCCGGAGCAGAGAATGGGGAGTCTCTTGGACATTGGGTGGAGAGAGGAGGAGGAGGTGGGGTTTGGCGTTCTGGAGGGAAGTCAGAGGCTGCATGGTGGAGGCAATTGTCTGTCTGTCTCAGCGGTTCGAGCTTGATTTGATATTTGATACCGAGCATGTGGCATTTGAATGCAAATCTATTTTGATTGTCTCGGCGTCTGATAGGGTTAAGAGGAGTCTATAGGGGATATGCATGTATGAGTGTGTCGGAGGGGCCAGGACGGGGACGCGAAATAAGAAAGAGAATTATTCAGACGGATTATATTACTTACCAATTCACTTGCATCAGGGGTTTGTTCCTCTCAGAGTAATATAAAGATATTTAATCAGTCTAATATGAAAGGTAATGGGTCAAATGTGAAAATGTGTTATTCAGTTCGTCTGTCTGACAAAACCTCGTCAAATGGGGTTGGACGCTCCATGTTTGTCCCTCAAAACTCATTTTAAAACCCATTTGACAATTAAAAAAAATGAAACTATAAGCTGTGAAGCTGTTCTTGCAAAAACAATTTAAGCAGAATGCCTTTTACTTGTGTAATTGTTAATATATGTCTGTCTTTAATGGTGAAAACGGTGTAATAAAGTTAGCCTTCTGGCTGAATGAAGGAGGTAATTGGAGGTAATTTCAGGAACTCATATTTATTCCGGCCTGTGAAAGAGGTAAAAGCAATTTAAAAAGACCCAAACTGAAATCTCTGAGACGACAAAACGCCATATCAGCACATATTTACTCACCCACACTTTCACCAGAGACAGTTGTAAAGTTTGTGACTGTTTGCTTAGCCAAGCAACATACGCGTAACAATGTAACACTACATTTACAACAATCTGCTTCATCAGCTGCATAGTTTCCAAAGCGTTATGATTTCTGAAAAGATAAAGAAGCGTGTCTTCAATGACTTCCTGGCACAAAATCCAAAAGCTTGCTCCACTGTTGGTGAAGTTAGAGCAGAATGGCGAATCGCAGCCAGCAGCATCAATGAGCCTAACTTCTCGTAGAGAGACAGACAGATGTTGTTCGACAGAGAAAACAGCCACATTAAAAAAACTAAACAAAACAATGAAAATTTAATTGGAAATCTGCTAAAACATGGACACCCATTTAGCCAACTTGCTTTTTGCCATTCTGAGTCGCTTTTTTTTTACAAATTCGCTGTGATATGACGTCAGTATCGAAAGGCAAACTATTTCTGTTAAACTTACATCACCTCAGGCGAAAATATCCAAGCCATCTATTTAAGTGCAGAAAGCTGACACTGTCTGTATGTGGAAAAAAAATATGTGTGTGGACTAATTATTTCACTTGCATAAACATAAAAACTGTTTAAAAGGTAGACAGACCAAAAAAAAACAGACGAAACAAGTTAGTTTTGCTACAGCATTGAAATCAACCCCCCCTCAACCCCCAACCAATTAGAGTGGTGACTTCTGAAATGCCATAATACCCATTAATTAGCAGCCTGCTATTTTCTCAGTGATTTGGCTAATTAGTCTGCAAGGCTCTACACTATGTGGACCATTATTACTGGGTTGAAGCCATGCAAACACTCTCAGACGTACACAATGGAGCTGCTGAGCAAATTCATACCTGCACTGCACAAAGCAATAATTTCACACAGCTGAGTGACCCTAATTTAGGTGACACTGTTGTAAGCTTTCATAGCAGGAGAGCAGCGTATGAGTGAAAAGCTGAAAGCAGGGAGGGGGGTTCATGAAGAGTTACATTCACATGCTGCCCTCTCTGACTGACAGATGTATAGCCACACATCGTATAGAAATGTCATTGTAGTTTTAACGTATGCTATCCTGTTTGGAGGCAATATTCGGTGTGTTAAACTCTTTCAGCTGTCATATATTCAGACTCTGGTTCCCAAATATATATTTTACATTGGGTCGATTTTGATTTCCTGTTATGAGCTCACCTGATGCAGATTTTGAAGGACAAAAATATTCTCAATTGTTGTCATCATTGCAATATCGAACAGCAAGGACACTAGTCTGTGTATTCCTAACATCTTGCATCTCTTTTTCTAGTGAATAATGGTTATAGGTGTTTAATATCTTACTGGCAGAGAATAAGTCTCCATTCGTCTTCACTACAATAAATGCAGTTTTGTTTGCCAGCAACTAAAGCTATCTGCAAGTCTAAACAGTCTTCTCTTGCCTTAAAGCAATTTCAGTCTCCAAAACCTTGTAGCGTTTAACACAAATGGGAATTTTACAAACTTTAACTGTCCTCAGTTTTACATTGGGTGGTTATTTGTACAGGTGCACCACCTGCTTCCGTTTCCCATGTAAATAATGATCGACTTGCAAATAACCTTCCAAAGCAAATGTGACAGCTTAAAGATTATAAAGTGACATTTGCATAAAATGCTGTGATGTTTTTGAAATTGAAGTTGCCTTAAGGGTTGTTTTCACACCTGATAGTCCTCAACACTGTTCAATTGGGGACCAACAATTGTTACATTTTCAGCTGGTATAGTTCACTTTCACACTGCACCGTGTCAAATGCTCCAAACCAATTGAAAGACTTGTTCACCTCCTTGCCTGTGGTGGCGCTGCACCAAGAACAACTGAAGGAAACCTCAGAAGAAAACATGAGCGCAACTTCCTTCTTCACAAAATCTAAACAGAAATGGAGTAGCATCAGATTTTAGTGGTTGTAGGATCTGTCTTTTGTTGTTGGTACATTTCTCCTGCTACTACTAGACCCTCGCATTTGTTTTGGTTGTACTTACCCAGAATGCCCCGCACTATTTCACTTCCTGCTTTTGGAGCTGTCGCTGGTCTGCTTGTCATTCACATATGCATTCAAACTGAGTCACAGTTCACTTCAACCGAACCAAGACCTGGGTTTTCAAGCGGACCAGAGTCTGTTTTTTGTGGTCCGTACCAGAGTTCGATTGCACATTCGCACCGCCCCAAACGAACCGGACTTTCTAGACAAACAGACTGGAGTTTGATTAAAGCGGACTAAGCAGGGCTGGTGTGAATCCATCCTAGAACAGTAGAAGTCCATTTGATCCTGGCCCCTCTCAGACTAGCTTCAGCCTCCGAGACAAAGTGATAGATAAATACTAAATTAAGGTGATAGGAGTTTTCTGCTGCATGTAAGATAATAACTGCTTATACCCTTTCAGCAGACTTTTTAAAAGCGTGAACTATTATCTTTTGACAAGATAAACAACAGAAGGCCTCCTCCGAGCCCTGTGTTCTGGTGAAACACAGCGTTTCAGCTCCTTGTAATGACCTGGCATGTGCGAGTGCAGCTCTCTTCCCACTTTGACAGTCCATCAGTGTCTCCAGCCGGACAGACGGGCCACTGACACAGCACCACGAGGCCGGGAAACCTCTTCAATCACTTCCTCACTTTTCTCTGTCTGTCAAGCGACAGAAAGGCGTGATTGATTTGTTGTTTCTACCACAGCAGTAAGAGAGCGGAGTTGTACTGGAGTAAAAACAAGAACGTCTGGTTTCTGTGACAACCACTTTCAGAAGCTTTATTAATCATCGTCATCAATAACGCTGCCGTGCTGTTGGTCGTCTTGCGGCTCGCGCGCGTCCACCAGGAATGCACTCGCTGCTTCTCGCGGCGCGATGAACTTCATAAGTGTCCCATCACCACTTTAATCAAATTACTTATGAACCAAAATTGACAGTTTTCATTAATTATAAAGGATTATTCTAATTGCGATTCAAATTTATTCATTTAGAACAGAAGGCATTCAGTAATGTTTCAGGAAATTTGCATATTAAATGGAGAGAGTAGGCCATTAGCTATGCTAATGTATGCATGATTCCTTATTTTGTGATTGGTGGGCCATATGTAGCAGGCTGGGGGTGTGCAGGTGAGGAATCTAGAAGGAGCTGTAATATGTTTGATAAACACAGAGGGACGCAGGGCCAAAACATGCGCATGAGCAAGTATCAACATACACACACACACACGTTGTAGGAAGCCATTCGCCTGCGTTCAGAATCCGTCTTCCTGTGACACACGCGCGCTTTCTGTCACACATTTTTCTCCTCTCTTTGCTTCCATATTTGTCCCTCAAGACCCCTTTTGGTGGCGAGCAACTTTTCAGCCAAGAACAAACATGGCACACTAATTAAGTTTCTGATTTCTGATCCCGCTGCATTTAGAAACATAACCTTGAGCCGGCGCATAGTCGCAGTCACAGTTATGATTTAATGTGGTGCTTAAATGGAACAAAAAGAAAGAACTTTTGCAAGCGGCACATTCATCCCCACAATGTATGGGGCTGGTCTCGGCGTGACACGCTGCTCTTTATCAACCTATATATAGTCGATGCATTATGCATTAAGCTTAACATGTGCTTAAATCAACACTATTCAATAAAAGTGCATCAGTCTTCAGATAAAGCAGAGAGGAGAGTGGTTAGGGTAAAAGACTGCGCAGAGATGGAACACAACTAGCGGTCACACACACCCTTCGGCTGTGCAGCGGTGTCTACCTGGCTGGTGACAGGGCCATTATTCACCGGTCATTCCCATGAGGGCAGAGTTTGGGGCTGGACAGGGGTAGCACCGCATCGCAGCATGGCAGGATAGAGCCGGGGTGAGAGGGACCAGGACCCTTCATTACTCCTGTGGTCTGGGGGCCTGGAGCCTCTCTCCTTCCTTCTCTTTGTCTCTGTCTCCATCAGATTAATGGGCTAGGCCCGACAGAGGAAGTGTTTCAATCAGCACCGCCTGCCAAGACTGTCCATCACCCAGACAAGCTCTTATACATCATGGCTTTGCTACACGGGCACACACACACATACACATGCACAGATGTTTATTTAGTTGCACATTTCCCCTCCGCTCCCGATGTTGCTGTGGTGCACAATCACCGCACAGGTAGGCTACAGGCTACAAGTTGCTAAACGAAAGTCTCCTCTTCTCAAGCTAGCGAGATCTCTCCGCCGGTCTTCCCATGCTGCCCTCAAAGACGCCTCGGCTGAATTTTGAATGATCCTTTTTGGATCAAATGGATGAAACACAATTGGTTAAGTGTCTCTGGGACTTCTGTCCCCAAGCTGAGACTGGAGCTCCAGCAGCAGGGAGAGCGAGGGGACAATCTCTTCCCCCAAGCAAGGCCTCTCTCCCCGAGCTCCGAAGATTCACCGTGGATCCCCCCCCACCCCTTGACCCACGGTCTCCCTCCCTCCAGGGTCCATTTGTTCTGAGAAATATTTAACGATGGGGACAAATTCAGCTGACAAGACGTGCACACACGTCAAGGAGATAAAGAGGAGGATGGGACAGCGCGCCGAGTGAGCTGGGAATGAATTTTTCAGCGCATTGAGATGTTCTATTTGAATAAATCATGACACTTAAGATAGACATGAGGGCAATATAGAGGTGCCCACCACTACTTTGAGGAGGAGCACTCCAAAGGAATGAAGTGAAGTGTGTGAGCATGTTTCACTTTGTACTTACACTTCGCTGTTTGTGATCATCCTTTTTTTTTTCCTTTTGTTAAGATATTTATTCATTTCTCAGTGTCTATCTGTTAAAATGAGATATACAAATGAATGTTTTTTTTCCAGTCCATAGATGTGAAAATATGGATAGGGTTAGGCTTAGTTGAGTTGGTACTTTGGTGAAGATGTGTAAAAAAGCCTTAAATTGAGACAAGCTGTTAAAAAAAGTTGTTGCAAATGGCAGAATGATCGCTATGGAAAAATTTACGTTCAAATCTGCTTGCCAGAAAATTACGCAAACATTGTCAGCATCAATTGTCCAACATGGCCATTTGGGTCTTTTGCCATAAATTGTATTGAAAATAGGTGGGCTGAAAAAGAGGAGACATGATAGAAGAAGATGTTGTTCTTGACATTGGATTTCTGTTTATTTTTTTGTTGTTGTTTTCCAGCGTGAGATAATGTTGCTTCTATGAAATTTTTTTTTTTGTTTCTTTTTAGTGGTACCACCAAATTTGTCTGCTTTCATATCGAAAGTGGGCCACTGCAGACTGCTCCAGCCTGGTGTCCAAGGCTGAGGACCAGACCCAGAGACAGACCTGGTTCTGGATTATTAATGTCCCCCCACTGTGGAGCCAGCCCCCCCCCCCCCCCCCCCCCCCCCCCCCCCCGGCCCCTATCAGTGCCCCACTGCACCCCTGGGGTCAGCCTGCATGGCTCCTGGTGCAAGGCCCCACTCATAAATCTCCCTAAATTAGCGTGTGTGCGTGTGTATGTGTGTGCAGGTCACGAGTGTGTGCTTCTATGCTTAAACATATACTTCTGGCTGGGAGACAGGTCACCACAAAAACAAGCCAGTCAGGCTCTCGGTTGAAGTGTCAGTGATGCATGGCGGAAAGAGCGAAAGAAAGAGTAGCCCGGAACAGCAAGAAAATGAGAAATGAAACACAGGGAGGGAGCTGGGTGGCATGGGGAGGGGGGCAAAGAAAATACTCCAAGCAAGAGTGTGAGGAAGAGATTTCATTCTGCTAGAATGTCACACTTCACTATACTGTCACTTTACACATGCTGACAGATATTTCCCTTAATGTACCCTAATGCTTAATTGCCAAAGTGCAGGAGCGTCTCTCCTTCTACCTGCCTGGATTGGTTCAACATGTCCCGCGGTGCTAACAGGCACGGGGAAGTGCTGTTGTGTCACTTAGTTAACCCTCGAGACAAATGGCTCCCCTCCGGAGCACAGTGAATTACACACCTCATGAAGCATATTAGGAGCCAGACACAGAGCGTATCTCGTGGAGATGATCTGTACAGCTGAAATAGATGGCAGGAGAAAAGAGGGCTGAGTTACAGCATCAACTGTGCTGGGGCTTTTTTTCTTCTTCTTCTTCTTCTTTTTTATTCTTACAGAGCATCGGAACAAAATTAACAGAGCAGAGGGAGGAGGGCGGGAAATAAACAACAACTCAAAGCCGGTTTTCTGAAGTCATCCATGTTGAATTTGACAAGGAAAACAACTCCTTTCCTCATTTGTGGCTAATGTAGGAAAATTATTAGAAAATATAACAGAATTGTCCCTCGGAGGCTTCCGTGCTTTTAGCTAATCGCTTAGACGATCTTTATCACTGCAGTAATATTATTTAGATGCTACGGGGATTACTTAAAAGTTGTGTTATAATTGCTTTCCTTGTTTTGTTTTGCATGGGCAGGGGGGTGATTTTGTGTTTAATTGCTCCAAAGTGACAAATAATGCCGGTTATGATATGATGAAAGTGTGAGATCATTAAATTACCACAGCGACCGGCTGCGTTTGCTTTTTTTTTGTATATAATTTTTTTTATTTTATTTTATTTTATTTTTTGCTGTTGCAAATTTACGCCACGAGGCTAGAAGAGGCCAAGCAGTTATTTACACAAATTCACTTCCACAGCCATTTCTGGATTTGGGGGGTAATTACGAGAGAGCGAAATGGTTTTATTTCATTTAATCCAGCCGGTGCAGCAATTTGCAGCAGTAATATCTGCCTGCACGGGTTTAACAGCTCGAAAGCAGCGAGACTTTCAAATGCAAAGAGGAAGTGGGAATAATTGAAGCAAGGATCAGGAAATACGCCAGTGTAAAGAACAAAGTGAAAGAAAAAAAAAAATCTTTAAGCCTTAATACGTGGAAGCACATTCTGAAGAAAATAAGAACAGAAAAGAGTTGAAGAAAAGATTTTCTTTATTCGTTACTTATCAACCAAATTCTGTGTTTGTGTGGTTGTTGTAATTGTGCGAAAGTTTTTTGAAACTATTTTCGCCTGCTTGAAAAAGTGTTCAAACTGTCTGAACCTTCCCCCCTTTTTTATATCACAACTTCCCAATAAAAATGCAACTTCGGAGCATTTTTATTAGGAATTTATGTGACAGACAAGTAGCACATAATAGAGAAGTAGAATAAAAAGGATATATGGTTATTAAAATATCTACATTTCATTGCATTGCAGCCGCAGCTCTTTTCAGATATGTCTCCACCGGTTTTGTCCAATAACGAGTGCTTGTAAACATCGATTTTCTAAATTCTCGATTGGATTTTGCTGCGGACTTTGATTGAGCCTTTCAGAGTCGTGAATTTGCTCTGCTCTGATCAATTCCGTGTCTTTACGCTGAGGTTTTTTTGCCCTGTTGGAGGTTGAACCTTCGATCTTTTGCCATGTTTTGAGCTCCGTCAATCATCCTGTCAACTCTGACCAGCTCCTCTGTCTTTGCTGAAGAAAAACCTTCCCACGGAGAGTGTGTTCAGGAATGATGTGCGGTGGTATTAAGCCCAAGAACTTCAGTGTGGGTCTCATCTGAACAGAACATCTTAATCTAGAATCACCAAGGCCCTACCAATTACTAAATCTATTTTTTTTATCAATGTTGTTTGATAAAACAAATGGATGAAACTCTAGAGATGTTTTTTTCTTCAGAAAACAAGTCCTTTTTGAGTTGGTAAGGTGAGACAGAGCGAACAAAAGTAAAGTGGGATGGAGGCCTTCACAAGGGAGAGCAAATTAAGCATATTGGGTGAGTGCAATGGCAAAATGAGAATGAAAAAGAAACATTGGCTTTGCACAGCGTTCAGCACTCTGTCACATGTCTCAGTGATTTAGCTGCTCATAAGCTCATAGGGGATTTGGTAATAACAAAAACTGGGCTGTTTTGTTCTCGCCACTTCCTCATCTGGCTCTGAAATCGAGTCATTTTGTGTAAACAGGTGATTCCTACTCTTTCACCACAGGGGAGGTACTGATGCACTTTTGTGAGACTGATTGCCCATTTGCCTTGTTCAGTTAATTAACAAAAAAAGCAGCAAAAATACAACAATTACTGGGCACTGAACCGAGCACCGGATAGAATCATGGGCTTTTGTCGGCTATCTGCACATATTTACTCGTCAGCTGTCAATCAGATTATCCTTAAATCCGTATGGTAATCTCTTTGCTGTTACATATCAGCGCACATTGCTCCTTTATCCCGACTTCATCACACAGAAGCACTCGCTGATTATCTTAAAAGTGTAAAGTTAAAAGTGAAAGTCATAATTTCGGTGATTCGATTTGAACCGCTCATCCAAAATAAACAAAAGAATGGGTTCACTTTTTTTTTTTTTTTTTTTTTTTGGGAGATGGCCTATCCAAAATCCAGGACTAAATCTGACAGAAAATCTGTGGATGCAACTATAAAGGGTTGTCAATAAGTGATGTTCTCGCTTAAGGCAAAAAAGCGAGGACAAGTATTTTCAGGTAGCGATGTCAAGGACTTAAAGTTCAAATTAAACAAAAGAAATCAGTTAAGTATTTGATTAACACTTAACTGAGCTAGCTACAGTAGCTATTTAATATGTTTTCTCTCTGATTTGTTTTCAGTTGAATTGTGCAGGATAAATGTCAAATTAAATGTGCAAAAAAGACCTGAAATGATTAACCACGACCTCAATCTTTTACACCAGAACATTAGGGCATGTTAAAAAGACAAAAATATCAGACGGACTTGGTGTGTTTGCTTCACACTTATCGTCTCATGGGTCTCATCCCAACTCCTTTTCCAAATTTAACCCTCTGATTCCATCACCTCTGACTGCGGTGACCCTAACTTTCTTCCCTCCACTTATCCATCTTTCCATCCATCATGGATGCCTGGGCAAAGGAGCAGGAGGGCCGTTGAGGGAAAAAAGTGGAATCGATGAATTAAACAGGAGGTGCAGCGAGGAAGGTGGAGTATGTCGGACAAGTGCATGTGGTCCACAGCTGTCTGTTAGGCTGCTCTCTGACCTTGAGGAGATAAGAAAGTTGGGAGACCCTCGGTCCGTGGGGTCTAACAGCATGCTGGAGGAAAAAAAAAAAAGAAAAAGAAAAAAAAAACATCTCTCCACTTCATGAATTATTGAGATATTGGCCCACAGCTTCTAAAATATACAGGAGGGTGGTCTGTCTCTCCTTTCGGATTTCACGTACTGTCTGCTTCGTCCTTCTGTCTATCTTTCAATCGGTTTCCCCTTTCACTTTCTCCGCCGTTTCTTTCCCTCTCCCCTAACACACCCACCCTTCCCTGTCTCATTCAGATTTGGCCTCTTGCGCAAGTACGATTATAAATCACAACAGAAATAATAATAATAAAAAAAAGCCAAAGGAAAGAAAAGGGGGGGGGGGAACACAACGCATTAGAGTAAAGAGTTTGTTATTGAGATCATAGCATGCTTTTTCTTCTCCACTCAAGGAGGAGCATCCACCACCAGCCAGCTGTCATGCATTTAAAACTTGTCAGGGAATAACCGCGGGTTCTTGTGTTACATCAGATGCTTGTAATGCACACAGCAGTAGGCCTGCCTCTCGAAATGAGACATAACTCTGCTACGTCCATTTATCTTCTTCTTTTTTGTTAGTTTTTTTTTTTCCCTTTTTTTCCTAAGACTAGATGAAGCAATTGTCCGGGGCGCTGTGTTTCTCCTGACATGTCGGCGTGTGTGTGCGTGCGTGCGTGTGTGTGCGTGCGTGCGTGTGTGTGTGTGTGTGCGCTCGATTATATCCGAGGAGCTTGGCTCCAAACGCGCTGCCCAGTGCAGAATCGTAGCCATAACAAATGAACAGAGGGGAGAAAATAAGACATATGAAAGAAAAGCTGAGCAAAGGAGTGATTCTCTCTCTGGCTGCTGGAGATCTGTATTGTAAGCAGTTTCAGCTGTCAGCACTTCTTTGAGCTACCTCAAAGGGGGGAGAAGGAGGAGTAAGAGGAAGGGGGAGTAAGGGGTGGGAAATGTAGTTTTATACCCCCCTCTATTTCCCCTTCTCCCCCTGTTTTAGGGTTCCTGTTTATTTGTACACAGCGCTGTTTATTTTTGCGGTTCATTTGATTTTCTTTTTTTTTTTCCATCATGGAGCCAGACAGGCAGCGCAGAAGGTTGAATGAGGAGATGTACAATACTGCAGTTTCACTTACAGAAGAAGTTGTCAGGTCTCAAGCCTCGGGGTGGGGCGAGGGAATAAATTGTCAGCCACCCCCCACCCACTCCTCTTTTTCTGCTTTCCAGACCAGACCCCCCCCCCCCCCCCCCCCCCCCCTCTCCTTCCACCCCATCTACAACCCCAACTCTCCCCTGTACTCCTCCCCTCCCTCATTAAGTATTGATGTGGGTAGCCATACTTGCCATCTCAGCCTATTAATAATGCATGGCAGGTGCTGTTGATGTGGTCTCTCACACTGAGATTGAGAGAGGCAGGAGCGGCAACACTGTGTGCTGCAGAGTAGCTACAGCTCAACCTCCGTCACACGGCTGTGCAAAGCCTGAGGACCGGTGGGGGTGATGGGGCGTGGGGGTAGGGGGTAGGGGGGGTTACATCTGCCCCTGGTGAGTTTACGGCGAGCCGTGACAGACGCTCGGCGATTGATACACAAGGTTGCGTCTAAGTCACTGCCTCTGCGAAGGTTTTACTGAGGAATAACTGCGCTTGTCACCAGCAGCTGATGGAGGAGTGTCAGATGGAGCGAGAGCCCCGTCTGTCTCTAGTTTTATCTGTTTTGTCATTTATCAGTGGCATCTCTTTTAAGGACTCGCAGGTAGTCTTTCGACGGCTCGTCTGATCTTTCCCTCTCTCTCTGTCTCTCTCCTCGTGCGTGCGCAGGTTCTTCCTCAAGTTCTTCCTGAAGTGCAACCAGAACTGCCTGAAGAACGCAGGGAACCCTCGAGACATGAGGCGTTTTCAGGTGACCGGCCGCTTTCTGCACTCACTCAAGATGCAGCGGGCTTCACAGTGACTGTGTGGCAGACACAAGAAGCATTTGATGTCCTGTTGTAGAACACCGTATAACACTATCCTCCAAACAGAATGCTGCAAGCGAGGCATACAAAGTGTCTCTTCCGAGGAACGTTCAAAATGCACGATGAACAAGTTCAATAGATGATTTTCAAGCTCATTTTTTATACACCTTGAAAGTTTCTACATCTTTTTTTTTGCCCCTTCACAATCAGAAACATTGGTGCACTTTAGTAGGATCGGTTCAATTTTGGACATTATTGCACAGTGGAAGAAAAACAATACTTTAGATTTTAAATATCTCGCATGATTTTAGCCCCGTTTATCCGGATACCCCCCATTTGAAATCCCGAACACAAATTGCAGCTAAAAGTCACCCAATTAGTAAACAAAACCTTCACTGTGGGTTCCATTGTTATTAAATTTTGTTATAAATACAACTGCGCTCTTATGGCCATAGAGGATTCATTGGAGAACTTTTGTGAAAGGACATTGTTATGAAGACCGTAACACATGCGAGTCGGGACAACCGTTTGCCATAGACTCCAAAAACATAACCTTTATGGAAGAGTGGCAAGAAGAAAGTGTTTGTTCAAATGAATGCCCAAAGGAGTCCTGTTATGGACGGACAGACGGATGGAGGGAGCTAAATACAGAACGATACTGGAATAAACCTTGATAGGGTTCAGCTTCCAAAAGCATCCTCATGTGTTAAAGTGGCCATTAAGTCCAGGTTTAAATCTAAGTGTAAAGTTAAAGTAAGACTTGAAGACTGACGCTCACAAAGTCTTTCAATCCAATCTGGCTGATTTTAAGCGTTTTTGCAAATAAGAATGGGGAAAAACCCCAATCTCTCTATGTCAAAACTTGCCATACATGACAAACATGCAGCGTTAATTGCAGCAAAAGTTAGCCTGACAAGTAACGATAAGTTCACGCCACCCTTTTCAGAGCTTTTGTTGTAAAAAATATTGAAAACTGTGTTTGATTTTCCTTCCGCTTCACAAGTCCACTAGTTTGTGTTTGTCCATCTCATAAAACCCTCATAAAAGTAGAAGTGGTTGCAATGTGACAAATGTGAAAAGTTCAAGGTGTATAAATCGTTTCCTAAAGCAGTGTAACAAATTCATTCTGTAGAGAATTGGGCTGATAAACATTTAGGTGTTTTTTTTTAAATGGGTAGAAAGGCAAAACATGTGAAACTTGAGGGAAATCCTGCCAGAACATTTGGGTTGACACCCAAAGCTGAGCAGGGATTCAGTGTGAAGATGAGGCAGCCGGGCTCTTCAGAAGATTTCCAAACACCAAAAAAAAACAAATGGCAACATGATTGGTGGCATTTTTCTTTTTGTTTTAACTTATATATAAGTTAAACATATATTGTTTTAACTAATATGTATTTACACAGAAAGATATATTTGAGCTTTTAATGAAATACGTACCAGTAAGATACAAACATGAACCGTAAATGCATCATCTGACAGCTCAAAGTGGTCACAGCCTTTCTATTGTTATTAATTGGTTATTGACACTACTTGCTTAAAAACCTAAACTTTTTAGGATCTTCATGCAGTCTGCAATTGATCCTGTAGATCATTTTAAAGTTAGAATGAGCTACTTTCAAAGGTTTTCAGCGGTTCTCTTGTTTTCCTTGGCCTCCCTTCTCTCAGGTGGTTGTGTCCACTACGGTGAGCGTCGAGGGCCACGTCCTGGCCGTGTCTGACAACATGTTTGTGCACAACAACTCCAAACACGGTCGGCGGGCTCGACGTTTGGACCCCTCGGAAGGAACTCCGTCCTACCTGGAACACGGTATTTTAAAAAAAAACAAAAAAAACCCTCCTTCCTTTGCCTTTCCCTTCTTTCTTTCCTTTTCCTCCTCTCTCATCCTCTTCCTCCCCTTAAAAAAAAAAAAAAAATCTAGCTCCACTTCCAACCCCTCTTTCCCTTTCTCCCCTCTCGTCTCCTCAAAGCCTTAAACATGTGCTTTCTTTCTTATCTTCATCCTGTTTCCTCCTGGATTTCACTTTCCTCTCTTCTAACTGGAGCTAAGGAGCGAGTGGAAACACGCGAGAGTCTCTTGTCTCTCCCATGTGGCCTGCTCCCCTCAGGTCTGCGCCTCTGGGCCTTCTACTCTGCCTCAGATAAGCACTATGTGTCTTATGAGGTCTGTTCTGCTTAAAGCCAACACTAGCTTTATTTCCTTGGAGACCTGCTTTTATCCTCTAGCCCTCCATCACTCTCCATCCCTCAGGTTTTCAAGCAAGCACACCCATAACAAAAAAAAAGAGAGAAAAAAAAGCAAGCACACACACACACACACACTCACAGTCAAACCCAAACCTTTAATACTTCATAATGACATGTGCGTATGATTTAGGAGGCTGCACTGATTCCCAAGTCCCTAATCCAGTTATTTTCTCATTTCGATTTCCCAGACATTAAATAAGAGAAACATATTTTTTTTCTTCTTTGAGGAAAGTCAACCTCAGGGATGATAATGACGACAAAACTAAGAAGGGATTTAAATGACCGCCTGGAGTAGATTGAGTTAAGATTGAATGCCACGGTTAAGTCTTTCTGATGACTGTCCTCCAGAGACAAAGTGGACCACTTGGCCCCCCTCCCGTGCCCGGTCTCACAGTTGATTAGAAAAGTTCACAAAGACGAGACATATTGGAGGCGTCGGATCTCGCACCGAAAGCGGAATGCGCACCGTAACAGATGTCGCCTCTGCTAAGAGAGATTTGTTTGGGAATTTCCTCACCTCTGATTTTTTTTTTTTTTTTTTTTTTTGCCTGTTCCTCCCGTTGAGAGGAGTCTGAAGAAAGACAAAAAGGAGCGAAAGCACAGAACAGAGAGGTGTAGGAAAGGTGGCTCGCAGTTTCCGTGAAAGGAAGAGGCAGGAATGTATCAAAAAGACGAGATGAAAAGATACAAAAGCGGCGCGATCCCAGTGTGGCGGATCCGTGACTTTGGGGCCCATTTCGAGCGGTAATAGATGAGCAGCCCATAGAGTCGAACAGATGGCACAGAGGAACACCCCAAAGTATAATCCTATCACATGGATTCACGTTCCACCATCTGGTTAATCCACGCACACACACACACGTAAAAAGAAGTCGCACACACATGCGCACCGAGGGCACATAATATCAGCGGCTGTGAAAGGGGAGGCATCTCAGGGCCGTGATTACGGCCACAGATTGCTGCTCGGCGAACGCTGATCTCTGCGGGCGTATCAGGGGGCTAAATATCACTCCAGCTTGTTGGGGAGGATCAACAGAACAGGGAGTCAGGCAAAGAGCAAAGACAGGGCTGTGAGGGGAGAAAAAAAAAAAAGTCAGCCTAGTCTAAAGTGGATTATGCCGCTTTGCAGAATTACAACATGTCTGACAAGCTGCATATCTGTTAAGGAGAGGAGATTTAGATTATATAAACATGTATTTTTTTCCCTTCCTCTCAGTGCTGTTCTTTTCTTCAATCACATTCAGTAATCTCCAAGTCCACAACATGGACCGATAAGGTCCGAAAGCAAATAAAGGAGCAGTTAGTGAAACTATTGCGACAATACAGTACTTTGCAGATGTCACATTTTGTAATGTCACAACCACAAACTTCTGTTTGTTTTGTTTTTTTTTGGGGGGGGGACTTGATGGCGCAACGCCAACTAGTGCGTAGTTGTGAAGTGGAAGAGAAATGTTTTCAGAAGTAAAAAAGAGTGGCATGCTTATGGTTACAGTCAGTTTGTTTCACAGCTGTTACGTCTGCAAGTTTCTGCAGATCTACAGACTGAGATATAAGCCCAATATTCTTTGCAAAGTGCCAAGCTCTGCGGATCTGAACGAGTTTGCGATCATCATTGTTTTAAGTCTTGACACAATTTAATAGAGGTCTGGACTTTGACTTGGCCATTCCAACGCATACCTTTGGCTCCTGTTTTGAGCTGGAAGGTGAATCTTTTCCCACAGTGTCAAGACTTCTGCATTCTCTACAAGGTTTCATTAAAGCATTGCCTTGTGTTTTGCTCCGGCCATTTTTCCACCAACTCCAGCTTTCCCGTCCCCGCTGAAGAAAAGCGTCCACACAGCGTGATGCCGTCGCCACATGAAGACATCTGGTCTACTTTAACCAGAGTACCTTCTGTAATGTGTTTGTTTTGTCCCCTGCAAGGATTCTTTCAACAATAGCCTTCTTCATGCCATTCTTCCATAAAGGATGGGTTATCCTGTCAACAAATTCTCCCTCCGGTGCTGATGGTATTTGAATCTCCTTCAGGGTTGCCGTGGGCTTCTTAGTTGCTTCACTGAGTGTTGCTCTCCTTGCTAAGCCTGTTAGCTTAGCTGAACGGCCATGTCTTAGTAGGGTTGCTTTCTTCCTTTAAACCTCAAAGGTCTTCACAGATTCACAGTTAGACTTATATTCCGATGAAACTTTACTTTTTTTTTTCTCTACTGAAAAGGTGAAACTATGTATCATTTTCCTTCCAGTCTGCAATTACGCATAACTTTGTGCGGGGTCACTGGCCTAAAATAGCCATAAAATACATTTGTTTCTACTTTCATTATAACTAAATGTGACACAGTTCAAGCAGTCTGAATACTCTTGTGCATGTTCCTGTTGAGAACATGCACAAGGGTGAGTAAGGGTGGGGAAACTCGCCCACCCTTACGAATCGGCAACATTTATGCCCACATAAGCGTGTGTTCAGAGAGGCTCCACAGGCCAGGAGATGGAAACCGACACACAGTTATGTTGTACAGACAGCTGAGCGAGAGCTAAGTGTTTGGTTAATGAAGGCAGAGGTATGCAGGGGGCACAGCTACTGTTGGCTCTGCTCTGCTCCCCGGTCGCATGCCCTTTGATCAGACACTGAGCACACCTGACATTTACAGGCCTGCACGCTTTGCCACGTGTCATAAAACAAGCGCACCACCGCTGCCCTCACACGCAGGGCAGAGGTGATGTTTAATAACGGGGTGCGTATAATCACTCTGATTAGAATTCCACGTCCACGCCCCAACCCCTGGGAGAGGGCCGAGGGGTGATCTGTGTGTGTCTGAGAGTGTGTGAAAGACGGGGGCGGGGGGAGAGAAGGACAACGTGTGGCACCAGTGGCAGAAACCTTGCTGATCTTTTATTTTCGGTGGGTTAGAATCTAATCTGTGATGTGGGATTTTTTATTTTATTTTTATTGTTATTCCAGCAACCCCCAGCATCAAAGCCATCAGTCCCAGTGAAGGTTGGACAACGGGGGGCGCAACGGTCATCATCATCGGAGACAACTTCTTCGATGGCCTCCAAGTCATTTTTGGAACAATGCTTGTCTGGAGTGAGGTGAGTTACCGGTTTCACACTTCACCTGTGATTACAAAAATATGTTGCACTTAAATAATATCACGCTGAAACTTTTTCTTTTTTTCCTGAGAATATTTACTTGGTAGATTTATGCAGCGTGCCACATTAGGGACTATTTTTAGTTATTTTATAGGAAAGGTGTTAAGATTAATCTTATAGCAAGTATGAGATTTATCCATCACTGTTTAAGTTGACAAACATTTGTATATTAACTAACGACTTCCTTCTAAAAATGGGGGAAAAAAAGGTTTTCTATTGTTTGATTTATTAGTTTGTTACTAATGGATTTTTATTCCTCAACCAGACAATTTCTTTTAACTCTCTTTAATTAGAGATGAACTCATTTAAGAGGAAAACAATAAGCGGATAGGCAAACGTGGAATCAGCTCCAAAAAATATCCAAATCTGTTTTACCTTAATCCCAAGAGATCATCCAAATCTGCCTTGAAGCAGTAGATAGAAATCAAGTAGTGTAAAATATTGCAGAGAAAGATGATGGACATTATGCATTGGTAAGTTTACCCTGTTTTGGTGTGTTTCACAGAAAACATTTTTAAATGAGCGCTTGAATTTTTGCAAGCCAGTAATTTTAGCTGTCAAAGTTCTTTATTTGCTATTAATGATCATTTTACATGCAGTCATTCTGCTAACGCACTACTCCTCGGAACAGAGAAAAAAATAACCCTTTGTTTGTCGCTGTCTTTGACGATGTGGGAGAAAAACAAACGCAGACAACTTGAAAATTGAAAGAATCAATCAAGAAACACTAACAAGATGATTAATAAGTAATTAACAGCAATAAGTAACGTCAGACTGCAAGTACTTTTCACATCCATTTTAAAATCTGAGCAGCAGGCTGCAATCTGTGCCGCTCTCTGTTCACTTCCTTCCTTACCTGCCATCTATTAGGCTGCGTTTGAAGGAACACTTTCTTGAAATGCGCGTGCACGCCGCGCAGGACGAATCCCTTTGTAAGGAGCATCTGCCACATGACTAAAATGTAAATGCGGTGTATGTGTAAAAACCGAAGGTCAGCGAGGCAGTGCAGCTAAACAGCTTCCTCTTTAGTAAAGGAATAATTCTATAAAAAGCTCCTATATTGTCTCGCTGAGGGGGTGAGTTTGAGTTTGGGAGGGGGGGGGGTGCAGACAATGGTGGAATGAAAGCCCAGCTAAGTGAGGAATGAAAGGGACAGTTAAGAGCGACGCACACATCCATCCACACACTTAAAGTGCTGGCAGCGGCGCTGATGGCTTTTGAGCGCTCCTAGCGTTTGAGTGCTAGCTCGCTGCAGAGAACTAGTTCTCAGTGAGGCCTCATCTGCGCTTTGTCATGATACCGCTTTCTTCAAAAGGCCCTTCAGAATGCGCACGTGCGTGCGACGCGAGCCGCACTAAGTGAGCCTTTTGGTGCTTTCATGTGGCTAACGGCGGCTAGATGGCTCCAGCTGACAGACACAGAGACGGGGCCAGTGGGGACAAGCATATTATACACTTACTTATGCTGTTCAATAGGCGCGAGCAGAGGAATCGTGTGTTTTATTCATAAACAGATAACCGCTTTTGAATCCTTATTACATAGCCCGTGTCAGTGCTGATAACCATCCTAAGCCTCACAGTGACATTGCCTTGGGCTACGGGGCCACCTGAGGGCTTTGGCGCTAACACATCATTTTCAGGCGTATTATACCGAAGAAAAAAAAACAGTCAAAGCTGCAAAACAAGAG
Organism: Xiphophorus couchianus; assembly: GCF_001444195.1. Classification (NCBI taxonomy): domain Eukaryota; kingdom Metazoa; phylum Chordata; class Actinopteri; order Cyprinodontiformes; family Poeciliidae; genus Xiphophorus; species Xiphophorus couchianus. The sequence continues at coordinate 22,037,127 of NC_040250.1, read as the reverse complement.
GGGCTCAGACAATCCAAGAGTACTCCCAGGAGCGGCTGGTAAGATGTGAAGTTTCATTTCATTAATCCGCCTCCCTTCTGCCCTCTCTGTAGTTGATCACTCCCCACGCCATCCGTGTGCAGACCCCGCCCAGGCACATCCCCGGGGTGGTGGAAGTCACGCTGTCCTACAAATCCAAACAGTTCTGCAAAGGCACACCTGGACGCTTCATCTACACAGGTACCACTGAAGCGCTGACGTCAACGGCACCACGCTGCAGTGTAATAACGCGGTCGACCCAACGCCACGTCCTGCATCCGTGACTTGACTAGTGGCGGAACGACGAGGAGTAATCAGATGAACCGTGTTCCCACGCTGGCTTATTTTAGACACACTTCTTTTGGCCGTATCTGCTGAAACTGTCGAGGTTGTGCATTTTATGCACTGAGGGGAAAAAAAAACAAAACATGCACGCTAGACAATTCAAAGTTCAATAACGCGACTCGATAATTCAGTGAAAAGAAAAAAAAAGGCCTGCTGATCTGACGAGAAAAGGAATTTTCCCTCTTTTATGAAGCAAGTGAAGGTCAGGGGGGAGGTTTAACCTTTTGATTAGTGGGATTATCAAGAATTAGCCCCCGTCGAAGGCGGGATTCAGTAAAAACGGAAGCGTTTCACGCCGGGTTTTTTTTTTGTCGGCAGGGGTGCGAAAAGCTCTGGTGTTGCGTTGAAAAATCTAGCAGTGCGGTGAGCGAACGGCAGAAAGGAGCGAATGTGAAGCAGTGATTAACCAGTGCGAGGCCGCAGGTCCTCTGGGGAGCCCGCGAATCACATAAATCTGTCTGTAATCTCAACCACTGATAGACTTAGGCACTAAGCCCCAACTGGAATTGCCAACATCTGACAAAATCATAAATGAGCGAGAGCGTGCGAGTCGCCATGCATTTCTCGACATCTCGTGTCCTAATTACAGAGCAACAACACTATCTATCCACAACCATCAGTCACAACTACGTGGATTCATGGTAAAGGCTGCAATCGGATGCGCTGCTGTCTTTGCACAGATGTACTCCAGGCACACGCTTGCTGAAAAGTAACTGCATTACTAAGAATGGGGCTGGGGAGGGGGGCAGATGGGTGTGCAGCCTTTGCCATGCCAGAGCTGTCCAACACCTCACAGGCTGCCAAACACACAGAGCTGTGTGGGTACACAGGAAGTGCATACAGGAGTGTCTGTATGCACTTCGGCCTTTTGGTTCGCCAGTCATGTGGGACTCATAAATGCCAGAGATTATCCAATCACAATTTTGTGACCAATTTCCGATTTCTTGTTTCTTTTAAAGCTTTGACCCTTCTGTACAGTTTTTTTTTTCCTTTTTGCAGATACTTGTCTTTAAGAATTACAATATAGGCATTTAAAAGAGTTTTTTTTTTCTCTAGCCCTCCTCCCATAAATCTAGTGTGGAGGCGACAACGTGTGTGAAAGAGCCACCATTGTAAAAAAAAAAAAAAAAAACGAAAAAAAAGGGGGGTTTACTATTGTTTTAAAACAAAGGCAAATGATTTATGGCGTTGACATTTTAAACTGTCTTTATCGTCTCATATTAGGGGTTACTGCAGTTAGCATCGGTACCATTAGTAAAAAAGGATTCTCAATGTCTATTTCCTAGAAAATGTAGATTGTTGCCTTAACTTCCAAAAGAGTGTAATATATTTACAAATCTATAGACTTGTGTCTACATGCTGTAGACGATTAGGTTTCCTTTTTCATCTCTGTTTTTTGACCGGCTTCCTTTTAAACAGCTGAATGACAGTGAAAATACTGTTAAACCTCTGCATCAGCTTTCACATTAAAGAGTGTGCTTAGAAGTGCAACCTGGCACATATGCTCTATTCACTGAATCAAAGGCATCAGACTTTTGGGCATTGACCAGCCGGTCACCGGTTTTTGATCAACAGCCAGTTCCTTGGTCCATCTCCAAACGGAGAAATCCTGCATTGCTTCTCGCCATCTTCAGTCCAGTCACAATGTCACGTTCAGTTTTTCGAGAAACGCGTCATTGAGCGAATTCATCTCTCTCCCGCATTTTGCGCGCTCTCGGCGCCCTCTTGGCCTCCGCGGAGGTGCACAGAGGACTCTCAACAGGTGAGAGGCTGCAAGGTTATCCGCCCGGAGCCGAGCCCGGACGCCACAGAGCTGCTTGCCAAGCAACAACATCTTCACAAGGGCACAGTCAACCGTGGCGAGGCATAGATCCCAGCCCGACTTTTTTTTTCTCACACTTCGTTTTTAGCCACTGCTGTGCGTCCTCAGCGGGTATTTGTACCTTCCTCTCTCCCAACCTTCTGTATTGTTCCACTTCCCGCGAGGGGAGAAGGAGCTTGCTCTTGTTTAGCGTCGTGAGCCAGAGCCAGAAACGGTCGACAGGGTGAGAGAAACAAAAAAAAAAAAAAAAAAATTGATGCGAGAGAAGGAGGAGAAGAGAAGCGGATGAGAGAGAGAGAGAGAGAGAGGAGGATTACCGTGGGCTACGTTACCCTCCTGGGTCTGTTTGGCACCAGTTTGAGCCCAGTTGCCAGTGGGTACTAATCATAGAGGATTGGCAGCGCCGTGTGGCAGCTGGCAGCCACGGCGCACACATAAACACACATCAACGCAGCCCAGCAGCATCAGACTTGCATGCACTCGTATATTCCACGCGCACGCACGCGCGTGCACGCTCTGAATTACATTGGGGACAGCTGGCATTGCTAATCAACTTCTGCTGAGGAGAGGAAAGCGAGCAGCTCACAGACCTAATTAAGTCAACACATACCCAATACTGCTGCTACTGCTGCTTTGCAAACATGCTACCCTCATAACCCTTTCTTTGTGTTTTCTCTTTGCCGCACACCTTCCGCTGCATGATTATCGATACTCCAGCACGCAGCTAGAGCCACCAGCTGGACAAAAATTGGACTGTCGCTCTGGATAGACGGGACAACTGAGTTAACTTTGGGTGCAGAGGAGAATCGCTGAGAAGCTATTACAGTAATGTGTTTCCTGTCGTCTCTGAGGACTCCTCTGTCATTAGACTTCCAAAAGCTTCAATTAGAATCATCAAAGGCAATTAAGCTATCCACTGATAAGAATAGAAGAATGTTGTTGTTTTTTTTTTCAATCCCTGCTCTTCCTCTGTCGTTTTATCCCTTTATCCCTCTTCTGTTCCACTCTCTGCCCTCTGCCTTACCCACCTCTGGGGCTGAGAGCTCTCCCTAATCTCCCTCTCTTATTATCAGGTCATTGCTTGCCCCCCTCCCCAGCCCCACCCCTGCCCCCGCCTCCATCTACATCCTCCTCCTCCTTTGGGTACGGATGCATCTCCACGTTGGCTTGTGTATCACCTCTTCACTGGGTCATCGCAACATTCATCAAGGAAGCTTTCCCTTTTCTTTTCTCCATGCAATATAAGGCGATAATGCTCCACCAGCAGGACCCACGTGTCCACACGATCATGTGTGTGGGGCTGGAATGCCGGCCTCAGATTGGGAGAGTTGATGAATCGCCCGTGTCGTTGAAAAGGCAATCCCCCTCCCTCCTCAGTATGCAACCTTGTCTGTGTGCCGCTTCCACCTCGGCTTCTGCTGATATTAAAAGGCTCTGCTGGCTCACATTAAGGGCTGCCGGTGACGCACGTCTCGCCCACACGCGCGCGCGCCAACATTAGGGGTGGTTTTTCAGCAATGAGTGCAGATTAGGTGTGGTGGGAACATCAGTCAGCTTGCAGCCAGGAGGAGCGGGGACAGCGAGAGGAAAAAGACAAAAGTCAAGAAGAGAATTTAAACCAGCTGCCGCTGACATCCTTTCCCCGTCTCTGCGGAGCTTCTGCCTTCTGAGCTCTAAATTAGTTTTAGGAGTAGAGGAAGCTCAGGCAGTCAGTTGCCTGTCATTTTAGAACACTGCATGTTCTGTTGGGAAGCACAGATAATGCCAAGGGGTGTGATGCAAGCATGAAGATGCTCTCACAAGCTTGAAAATAACGCTAGGTCTCAGTGTCTTGCGAAAGCATTCGTAGAGCTTGAACGTTTCTGCATTTTGTCTCCTTATATTAGCAAACATTTCTGTATTTTATTGGAAGTTTACATGAAAGGCCAACACAAAGTAGTGCTTGTGAAACGCATCCCCCCCTAATTTTTCTTTCACAACATTCCTTTCACTGGATATTGAGACTGTGGCAAGATTTTCAAATCTTACCACAGACTCTCAGCTGAATTTAGGTTAAGGATTTGACTGGGCCACACCACTTCATGAAAATGCTTTGATTTTAAGCTTTCCGTTGTGACTTGCGGTATATTTCTAGGGTGGCTTTCCTCACAAAAAGTGAACCTCTGACTGAGACTCAAGTTTCTTACAGCCTTTAAATGGGATTTCTTCAAGAATTGCCATGAGTTTAGCGCTTTCATTTTTCTCATCACTTTTTTCTCTCAGCTTGCTGAGGATTTTCTCATCCTCAGCAAGCTTTTCCTGCTGAGGAAAGGCTTCATCTCAGTATGATGCTGCCATCACCATGTTTACCTGCAGGCATGGTGTAAACACAGTTGGCTTTAGTGTGACCAGATGATTCCACAAGTGATTACCTATGTGGCTTTTGGAAAACAAGACTTTTTAAGGCCACATTTATGGAGTTCACAAATAAAAGTTGAGCTATCAACAGATGTTCCCACCTGACTTCTGAAGGCAATTTGTTACACTGGGTTTTATTTAGTGGCATCAGATTAAAGAGGGGTGAATATAAATATATGCCACATTATCCCTTTTCCTAAATTTTAACATTAAAATATTTAGCTGAAGTTGATGTTTGTTGATGTCTGGATTATTAAGTCACAATCAGCAGGCACCATCCCATTACCGAGAAACCGCAGGTGAACCCAGCTTTCTGTGTGCCGGTTACAATGGCTGCTGGAAAAGACAAGTGTTTTGTTGTTGACTTGCAATTCAGAAACAACTTCCTGCGTCCCTGATTGTTGTCCTGGAGGCTTCTCTTCTTCTGCTCCTAGATCCGACTCAGGGTCGAAGATGCTATAAAGTGCAAATGTATATGTTGAGTGGGCGTGGCCAGCAGCAGCTTCCTTGGATTTAAAGTGACAGGAGGCCCCAAAACAGCTAATTCCGAAAGGCAGAATTAAAATTGTATTATCTGAGAATGATTTTATGAAAACATTATAATGAACATATTCTGTATCACTCAGCGGCCTGTTCTAACTAATTCAAGGAAGCATAATAAAGCTTGTTATTGTAACATTGGAAAAGTCCTAGTGGCATGAATGCTTTTCCAAAGCACTGTTAATGCAAGGTTTCACTTTATAATCAAACCAAGGAAGGCTTGGATTAATTTCATGCAACTTTTTGAGCAGAAAATATGCAGGATTTTATTTATTTATTTATTTTAATGCATGGCTAAAGATAACATCCCGCAGATAAACACATTCACATATAAACTCACGATGCCCCCACAGATGCGTACGAGCGCATGTCATCTGGCAATAAAAGCCGGGTTCGACCGTGAGGTGGTCAATTACTTGTCCCGCTCCTATTTGTGAATGCTGCCTTTTATTGAGCTTGGGCGGATGCCTGCTGTTGATTAAACCGGCCCAGTCTTACAGCTGCTGGAAACCGGGCCAGCCGAGGGACCCGCATACATCCCCGGTCCCTAACTGCAACAAAACTCACACCTCTATTTGAGATTGAGATTAATTTTCTGCACCATGTGGCTTGTCTTCCCTCTTTAGCATGCTGCCTTCTTATTATGGGAACATCTGCTCCATGATGATGATGATGTAAATGAATTTGGATGTAGATTATTTTATACCCTGCTGAAAATGAGCAGCCTTCACCAGAGGGAACGGTTTCTTACCTTTTTTTTTTCTTTCTTATGTCTTAATTCAAGCGCACAGTTTCTATCTGGATTTTTTTTTTTTTTTTTTCAAAATTTGCATTCTCCCTGTGAGGCTCCTAGCTGTCAGGTATTGTTAACTGTCGACATGCACTTTTTGCAACAGATAATTAGGGCTTACGTTCTAGCAGCGTCCTCACCTCCATTGATTTGTAGAATCTCCATTTTTTTCCCACCTCCTCACCCCACCCCACTCTCTCTCTCTCTCTCCGTCGGGCTCAGCCTCTCCCTTCCTTTAGGAGCGAAAAGCTCCACTCATCTGTTTTCTCTGTATGAATTTCCAGCCACGCATTAGTCTCCCTGACATGTTCAAGCGATGCTTTATTTAGCTTGTCGGATTCTGCAAATAAACGCAATCTCAGGGTTTATGGAAAAATGGATAAAAATTAGATTGTAAGGTATTGATCTGGATTGTGAGTAGTTGGTGGGGGGTGTTTCTTATGTGTGTGTGTGTGTGTGTGAGTGAGAAGGAAGGCAAAGGGGGAGGTGGGATGAGGGGTGTTAGTGGGCAGCTCTCATCTGTGTGAGGAGGAGGAAAGGAGGGGAGGGAGGGAAGGAGGGGATAGGGGCAGAAATGAAGCCGTAATTCAGGGCTATTGAACCCCCTGCCACTGGCAGCATCGATCGCCAAGCAGCGCTTATGAGATCACACCTGAGCACGGGAGACTGCAGAGGGGAGGGAAGGACAGGGAGCGAAGAAAGGGGAAGGGAGTGAGGGAGGGAGGAGAGAGGGAGAAACAGAAGGTTGTGATATGATCAGCTCCATACCCTTCCGTCTGAGGGCCTGTTAAGGTGTTAACATCAAGCCTCAGAGCCAATTACCTAACCCTGCAACTACCCTACCCACTCACCTCCCGGCACACAGCGCTGTGACACAAGCCGCGGAGACAGGGCAGCCGGGCGCTGACTTTTCAGCTTCCAGGACGACTGGACTGTTCTGATTTCTCAATTATCCTCCCACCTTCTTCTTACGCACCCAACATTCACCCTCAATGCCTCCCTCTCCAGCCTCCACCCCACCCCCCCTCAACACCCTAGCTTTATTTCCTTCCCTTCCTCCCCCCCTTCCCACCCTCACCTCTTCGTACGCACTCCCCCTGCGGCTCTGTGGGTTATTATAGTGAAATATGAAGCGATGTGGATTCTAGGCTTCATGAAATTTCCATGAGCATTGATCTGATCTGATGTGGGTGATTGCTAGGTGAATCCCTCCAGTCCAGGGCTGTTGCTCATCTATTCATTTATTTATGGCAGTTATGTTTTACTGGCTTTGATTTGCTCTTCTGGAGAGCGACAGCTAAGGATTATAAATATACCTGTATGGGAGAGTGGGAGCTTTGAATCCCAGAGTGCAGAAGCCTACCACTCCTTTTTTTTTCCAAGCAAAGGAGTTGTTTTTTTTTCCTAGCACTAACTTCTGCTGTAAAATGGAAGATATTGAACATAGAACTTACATTCATCTTTGCAAGATTATAACTTAAAAGTTAATTAATTTCATTGTCCAAAAAAAAGGGAAAAAAAGGACATTTTTCCCCTATCCAACCGAATCAATTGAGAACCAATTCTCATTAACATTAAAGAGCTGGAAAAGAGGCATAAAAACAATATTACACCATACTATTCAACAAAAGAGAGAACAATTTTACACTATAAACACCAGAAAAGACTAAACAGCAAATACAGTCACATAATAAAATCAAGCCGCTGAGCAAAAAGTGCAGCTTTGTTGGCCGATTTTTATTAAAGAATTTTTAAGAGGGGGAGGTGAAGAAGAGTGAACATTGAGGTACAGGGTTTGAGAAGCAAAAACTTAAACCTTAAACCAATACCTTGTTATTGGTATCAAGTCATGACTGAACATATGAAGGAGTTTTCTTAGTGAGCGTTTTATGGTACAGGAAGAAACCAGTGATTTTTTGTTTCTGTGAAAAGTCACAAAGTGGGAGACCGTATGATAAATAACTTCAAGTTTGTGAAAGAGATGTATTACAGGAGACTTGTAGACATTAACGAGGTTGAAAACTGTGAGCATTTTGATTTTAATCAGAAGTTATTTGGGAGAATATGCCAATAAAGACTTGCTGCGGTAAAGACATGAGCAAAACATTTCTGTTTGTGTTCAAGGAGAGTGTGAAGTAAAGCTAGTTTCTTCAGCAATACCTTTTTAAGGGATGATTTCCTTATGAGGGGTGCTTACAAAATGCTAGCTGGACAATGGTCAAGTCAGCATTGTTTTAAGTATTAAAACTCATTTTTATTTACCTAATGTAATCTTCAAATATTTTGAGGAATTCAATTTTTGGCCATCAAAATGAACAGAAATAGTAACTTGATCTCTATCACTTTCTGTGCAACAAATTAGTAAAAGGCTATCACTCAATGAGCTGAATTCCCAAGAAAATGAACTTTTCAAAGATATTCCAATTCATGCAGATGCACCTGTAAGGGCATAAAAAAGGCAACAAATAATCCCTAAAGAGATGGAGCAAAAGTAGTTAGCGAAGTGCGTCGCTCCCCCCGCCCCCACACACACACAAGCACTGCCTCTGGTTTATGGCCCTTGAAAACGAGCAGAGACAATATCGTTTCCTCTCTCAATTACCAAAATTGTGTCTTTATTTGTAATAGGGGTATCCTGTGTGTCCTAGGGTTTTTTTATGCTATTGTTCACTCGAGGCTCATTTGGCTCATTGAGCAGAACTGATAAAAAATTCATCATAAAAACAAAAGCCTTTGAGACGAAACAGAGGATTTTGCTGGAACAACCTCCCCCCCCACTCTTTTCTCCTCTGACTCTGGTGGGTCCTAATCCAGGGAAAATCCTCCTTTAGGCTTTGCGGAGATCAGACAATGGGGGAAGTAATGTCAAATATTTGTCCCCAGCAATAATTCACGGCGTATTTGTTGCATGCGATCGTGTCATTGTGTTTTGTTTCATCCGTTGGATCATCCAGCCTCTAATGCGCGTCCTTCTTGGGAAGTTGAGCCTGCCCCTGGCACCGGGACTTTTACTCTTTCTTCCCTCTGGCGTCTTTACTTCCAGCTATTCACCTTTCCTTTCATTCACTCTTATGGATTACAGGGAGCAGTCCACAGGGAGAGCTGTCCAAATATGTTTGTGTTGCCAAAGGAGAGCATCACCTACTCTTGCTGCTGTCTTTGGTTCAAGAGTGTGTGTGTAGGTGTGTGCAGGAGTGAAGCAATGGTGAAATCACTAGAGGTCCAGCAGGACAGCTTGTACTCATACCCTCTGGGGGCCCTTTTTTTTCTCTTTTTTTTTTCTTGGGGCCGCCTAGTCAGCCTGGCTGCTCAGATGTGAGGCGAGTGAGGCATCAGCCCTCAGGAAACATCCAAGCTGCGACCCACAGGGAAAACAGACGGATGGGACAAACGCACCAAGGCGATTCCCAGCGAATAATAGTAGCTTTTCTTTGTCTCCTGGCACAAATACGAGCCCAAGCGCACTCAGGCGACTGGGAGCTCTGCGGAGACGCAGCAACCTCGAAGGGAGGGACGCTCCCCTGAAAAGTAGTCAAGACCTCACATTGACTTCCGAGGCGGCTCAGGAGAGAGCGAAGGCAGTTCAGAAGCACAGGGAGAAAGGCAGAGACAGTACATTAGGAATGAATTATGTGGAGAGAGCACTTATCCAGCAGTCCTCCTCTGAAGTGTTTGTACTGTACGCCTCAGATCTTCATTGTATTTATTCTAATGTTTAAATATTCATGGTAAATCTTCTCATATTCAATTACCGTTGCACGACCACAGCATGCAGAGAGAGTGCTTTCTCCCTGCCGCCAGGATGAGCTCACTCTGTGTGTGTTGTGTGTGTTGGCGGGTGTGGGTGTGTGTGTGTGTGTGTTTAGTTTGTTCCCCGGAGCGATCAAGCCTTTGTTATATTGGAACCAAGCTCTGTAATTGCTTATATTAGTCGCTGATCAACGCAAGACCACAAGATTCACACACACACACGCACACGCCTGCACACAAATGTATTCACCCCCGCATGATTCCTGACAGTCTTTTTATTAACCACCAAAGCAGGAGACAGAGAGAGATTCATTACATCACAGGCTAACAAAGACACACACCAGAGCCTACGGAGAATACCTACGTTTGTGCCACGTTTGGTTTCACGTTCACCCTCGATTAAGTCAGGAGTCCGGGACGCGTCCTGTCATGTTTCTCGGCTAAACCTTGTGTGTTTTTTCTTATCAAGAGTCATAGACTTAAAGCTTTATTTCTGTATTGTTGTTTTGTTTTTTGTTTTTTTATTTCAGCACTAAACGAGCCAACGATAGACTACGGCTTCCAGAGATTACAGAAGGTCATCCCCAGACACCCTGGAGACCAGGAGCGATTACCCAAGGTACGGCGCCTCTCCACTCTTCTCGTGTTACCGTCCTTCTACTGCTTGCCCAGTGAAATGATTCCACAGGAGCTTGACGTGGTATAACTGGAAGACATGAGAGGTATTGAAAACTTCTTGAGTTTCATAGAAATAGCAAACGGCGCTGTGTCCTCACGCGCAGTTAGTTCTTCGGAGAGAGTCAAACATGCATGACAGACTGCAGAATGCACAAGATGTCATGGAGCAATTCCTTTCATAACTATTCTTACCCCTTGACGTTTTTTCATAAATTGCAGTGTATTTTATTGGGATTTTCTGTGCTAGAACAACACAGAGTAGTGCATGAGAAGTTAAGGTTGCACAGAAATCTAAAATTTAAAAAGTATGCCATGCATTTTTGTACAGACCACTTCACCCTCACACCTTTAATAAACTGCCCTTTGGAACATTTGGATATTTAAAGTCCCACCAAGTTGTAATTTGTTCTCAGTTTAAATCCAGTTGTTAAATCTCAGTGAAATTCTGAGAATATTAGTGAACAAACTCTTCCCACAATTCGAAATGTGACTGCTGGGTCAATTGGTCATTATGAATTTCCCTTAGTGTGTGTGCGTAGTTGTTTGTCCTGTATTTCTCAGTGTTGTCCTGTGACGAACTGGTCACTTATTTGAGGTTTACATCACCTCTCACCTGATGACCACTTGAGATAGGAGCCAGCAACCCCACAATAAAAAAGTGGGATTGGATGGATGGATGTTGTGCTGCCTTTTGTAAGTTAAGCTGGACCAGCAAGGGTGAAAACCGCACTAGAACGCAACCCTGGTGGATATTTTGTTGTGTTTTGGTGACGCTAAAAAATGGTGGAACACAACACCGAACAGTTCATGATTTAAGCTGATTATTATCCTTATATGTTGTGTTTCAGACAAGATTTGTTCGTAAGTATTGGTTAATTGTAAAAGCAATAATTGTTTCTTTGTTTTATGTAACTGGCGTAAATAATTGTACGCTGGGAGTCATTTAGGAAAAAGTTTTTTTTATTTTTAGCTAGCAGCAAGAATAGCTAATTTGCAATGTTCGTTGGCTAATACTCAGTCTTGTATGTTTCAGTTTACGATGGCCAAAGTGATGGCAGTGGTCAGAGGCCACTCTTCAATAAACAAGTAGAAAATAACAAGTTTGGTTATTGGAGCGTCGTTGTCTGGCTGTCTAGCTGCTGAAAACTGGAAATCTCAGGGCGAGGACAGCACAGATGTGTTAGAATGGTCCAATCAAAGTACAGACTTTAGTCAAATGGTGACCAATATGACTGAGTTTAAACAGTGAGCAAAAATGTCAACTGTGATTTCAGAGAAAGGTGTTTCAGTCAAGGTCATATCATATGCCTTATTTTTATAGATTTTGATTGTACGTTTTTTTGAAAACTATGTATCATTTTCCTTCAACTTCACATCAATGAGCCACTTAGTGTTAGTCTGTCATGTAAAATGGAAATAACAAACTTCTAACAGGACAAAATGCAAGAAGTTAAACAGCTCTGAATGCTTTTGCCAGGCACTGTTTATGGAGATTTTCCGCAGAAGGAGATAATTAACAGGAACAACAAATAAAAAGCAGCTCCATCTATTCTTCCACTGAGTGTAAGGTCATTTAAACTGGGAAAGAGGGGTAGATGCAGGGAGGAAAAGAGGAATAGAGGGAGGAAAGGAGGCTGAGGCAGAAGCAGGTTAGGTGATCCATCATAGCTGTCCAGTCCTACCTCCTGCTGGGTCAGTGGATCGAAGTCAACCCCGGGTGGACTTTATTACTTTCAGCACACATCCACAGGAGCAGCGCACACTAAAAGAAGTGCACACGCGCACGTGTGCACCGGATGGAGAGAGGTGGCCACGAGGTAGGGATGAAGAGCTCAGGTAGATGCAGAGGGAAGATAAAGAACTTGCTGATCCTGGCGGAGTGTCTGGTGGATGCGCGACTTGTCCCGTTGAGTTCTGGTCTTTAGCCTATCAACCCCCCATATCTCTCTAACTGTCTTTGTATCCATCCGTCCGTCTCCTCTTCCCACTCCGGCTCGTTCTCCCTCACTTGGTGGTGTCTCTTTCCTTTCTAAATGAACAGCGGTAGCTGGCAGGCCCGCTTGTTCATTTCAGAGCTATTGATTTGCGCCTTTATTGAGGTAATAACACTTTGTTGACCACACTTCTCCCAATTGTTGGCCTCAATCATCTCAGTTGGGCAGGAGAGGGGAACATGCAGGCAACCTCTGGATCTACATACAGTCACATTGTCTTGACAAAGTATTCATAGAAGTTAAAATTTTGTACATTTGTCTGATTAAAACTATTAAAAGGTCTGTTAATTCTTGTGCACAGGGTGTCTTAAAATATCAGTTTTCAAGTCTTTTCACAAATTCTCAAGTGCATTTAGATTTGGACTTAAATTCAGTCATTCATATACTTTGATCTAAACTGTCCCATTGTTTAACGCACTCATTGATTAGAGCTATACAACGTGTTAATATCCGCAGATATTTTTTAATAACCTGACCCAGCTGTCTCTGACCTGTTTGCTGTGTTCCTCTGTCTTCTTATTGTTCTCTAACAACGCTGAGTCCTTCACAGAACGGCTGGCTTTCCTTTGAGATAAAATCACAATCAGGTGATTTCTTGGAAGCAATTTTTGCAATAAATTTTATTTAGGAGTGTAACTTTTACTTTGAAAAAGCAGGATGTAGTATTTCACTTCCACTTCATAGGTATAAGTAATGTTGTATCAGGTATGAGTAATTTTTCAAGGCACGGTTTCTTTGTCAAACTTCTGTCAGTTTGTAAATGGATGAAGAAGCTTACTCTGAACATGTTAAAAGGAGAGCAAGCAACCAGACACCTCACACACACACACACACACACCCCCACACACACACACACAAAAAAAAACATACATGCAGTGGTGTTTTCATATCTTGTAGGGACTTTACATTGACTCCAGTCATTTTCTACAGCCTAACTTTTACCCTAACCCTATCCATCACATACCTAACCCTAATCAAAAGTCAGTTCACAGCTTAGCCCTAAGCCTAACCCAAAAATATCACTTCCCCTCATGGGGACCAAGAAAATGTCCCCACAACCCCATATTGTAGATAGAAATAGATCCCCACAAGTATATAAAAACCAGGTTCATACACACACACACACACTCTGCTGTAGGTAATAGACTGTGAGAGTGACTAGGTAGCTGGACTGCATGGAGTTCAGCAGAAGCTGTGGGCGTCTGGGTGTTGCTAATGAGTGACCGGCCCTCCAGACGGGGGCCAGGCTCTGCTCTGGATCAGGTTCCCCTTCCTGTTGACGTCTCTGTGGGCCTGACTTTACGGGAAGAGACCCTTGCGCCCAGGAAATGGTCTCCCCTTACAGGGGCCGAGCTAACCACATTTATCTGTTTATCAGAACGACTCTGGAGCTCGGCCTAATCGCGTTTAGTCACTGGACAGATCCTCGGCTAACGAGAGGCTGATGGGCACAGACGGGGCGCAGGACCACGAGAGAGTGATTAATAGAAGAGGGAGACGAAAGAAAGTAGTTTGGAGACACAGGTGGGGAAGGGAGGGGGTGGGGGAAGGGGTGATGCACAGACGTTAAGTGACCGAGCGCTCACGTGTCCTCCCGGAACACTGTTAACACTCCAGCTGCAGATCTGGTTGGGTCCTAATGCCTCACACTTCCCTCATTTCCCCCTCTTCTTCTCCTCTGCCTCATCCCTCTCTTTCCCCTCCATCCGTCCATCTACCTATCTAGCAATCCCTGGGAGGCGTGTGGCGTGGAGGAAAAGCAGAGAGAAAGGAAAGGCGAAGAGCGGCGCATACATACTAAAGAACCACTTACCTTCCTAGGGCCTCTACATCTCTCAATCACCTGAAGCAGGCCTCCTCTCTGGTCTCCCCCTCCTCCCCCACCCCGCCGCCTCCCCCCAAGATAGTGCTAGTAATGGGAGGTTAACACAGAGGCAGCGCTCCCATTATTGAGTGAATTTAGCACCTCGGACAGCGCTCTACAATCTTTATTGCTTTGCTGACCCTCTCGTCATGTCTTGGGCGTGCTCGACAGCTTCCACATGTGTGCGGCTGCGCGTATGCGTGAGTCTGTGTGTGTGTGTGGGAGTGGTGGGTGGAGGGGAGGGGGAGTTTGATATGAGGTCTGATTGAAAGGCGGTGTGTCACGGAACAGAGAGCACACATGCTTCGGGGCTTGTTCACAGCGAGGGATACACTCAGGAGAGTATAACGCACAGCGTGTGTGTGGAAAAGAAAGAGGGAGAGAAAGAAACTAAAGGGAGGGAGGAGGGCGGAGGGGCGGGGGCTGCAATTTTCTGGTTGTCGCACCTCCAGCATATATCCTGGCCCCGGCACATTAACTTTTAAAAAGGGTTTTGTAGGGCTGTAGGTGTCTCCATCACATGCACACACATATATAACGACTGCCTGGAGTCACGCACTCATCCACTCAGGGAGGGGAAAGGAATAGAGACGGAGAGAAGAGAGAAGGGGTTGGAGGTGGTGTGGGGGGGATGGCGGGGGGAAGCGGTAACACTGCGTTAGGATAAATGTTTGATGTGGGAAATTCCGCTCGGCGGTTTTCACCTGAGCAATGATGTTCTACATTTATCACACAAAGTGGATGTGGGGGCCATTCACTCGGATCATTACCGGGGTTAATACGGGCCAGGAGACGAGAGTGTTGCCACTGACTGGGGGTGGTTGTGTAGCCGTCAACCTGATGATATGTTGTGTTAAATGAAATTGATGCGTGATCATGCGCACCGGAGTCACGATCCATCAGTGACAAAAAAAAAAAAAAAAAGAAAAAAGGAGGGGAGTAGATGCAGAAGATGGTTGACTGATAGAGAGATATAGGCTCATGTTTTATTCACTGATAACAGTATCTTCCCTCTCCTCTCCCAAACTGCCCCGGCTGGTAACAAAGTGCTGGGATAGGCCCATTTCTCTTCCTCACCCTGCCTCTGTCTGCTTCTTCCGCCCCCCTCTCTTTGCCACTCTCTGTTCTGCATTCACAGCATAATGTAAGAAGTGAAACGTAATAAAAGTGACTGAACTCTTTGAGCCGTCACGCTCCTGATCAATCCCCTTCCTCTCTCGCTCTCTCTCTGTTTCTCTCTCTCTCTCTCTGTTTGAATGTAGGAGGTGATTTTAAAGAGAGCCGCCGACCTGGTGGAAGCCTTGTATGGGATGCCTCACAATAACCAGGTGAAACAACCACACTTACACAAAAACACAAAAAGCCATACGACGATCTGAGGTTCTCGTGGAATAATAACCTAAAGGAAATGTGTCGTGGTTTCATGGCCTTCTTGTATTTACACATAAAATTGAAATAGAATAGGATCTAATTACTTTTAGCATAAATGTCGACGGTGCTCGTTCAGCTTCTTTGACATAACTTCCCATCTTTTCCACAACTGAAAATATTTCCTGATAGGCTCATTTGTTTGTCTTGGAAGCATGGAAAGATTTGGTTGCCTTCCGCAGCCAGCTAAGTGAAAGTGGGGGAAAAGGCAGTGCTGCGTTACTCTTTACTCCATACAGCCAAAGAAAACACCGGTCTCTTCCTTTAGTGGTTCATTAAAAGACTGCAGGAATGTTGATTTTCACACAGTTTCTCTTGTTTAATTTCTTGTGAATCGGATGCCAAAGAAAGTTTTGAAAGATTTAGGGTTAGCAGAGAGAAATGCTAACCCTCTCCTCCCCCACCTGTTTCTTTGCCCTGTCTGATGGAGAGTCACGGCCTGGACTAAGAGTGGACTACTTGCTACTCCAATGCTGTAAAACAGACAACTGCAGGCTCTAGTTGCCTACACACATATCTTGACTAAACTACCAACTACCTTTTGCTATACAGCTAGAAGGCAGATTGTTCTCCACAGCAAGCACTTCAGTGGATTTTCCCACTGAAGTGGAAAATATGCACTGATTTATTTTTGCTTAAGTCAGTGCATAGAAAACAAAGTAACAGTGAACAAATATTATTGGTATTGGCATTAGAACTGTAATAATCCGTATGTTACACTCTACCAGAAATAGAAATTGCTGTTGCTTTGCGTTTTCAATGGAAGTCATTATAACATGTTAGACTATTTAAAAGATTTTGCGTTAATACTGTGATATAGTGAGGTTATCGTACTGTGATAACAAGCCTGGTGTCTCACGCTACATATGGTGCAAATGGGAATATTTCATCTCTTTTATCACAGATTAGGAGAAAAAAAAGCTGAAGAAGTAAAGTGAAAACTAACTTTATATGGTAGACAGGGTAATGAAAGAGCAGATAAACAGGAGTAGTAAAATATGAACTTTCCAAAACAGGGAGGAAAAGTCATTTTCTGTTGCTTTCAAGAAAGACAAATTATTGTGCTAATATAATGAAATTGTGAAAAAGTCGTCTTTTTTTGTTTGTTTTGATACTTTGATGAGGGCTCCATAAAAATTATCTGATCATTACGAGGCTCTAATTTTTTGATTTATTTAAACATGCATGTACAGAAACACACAGCAGATCCCATGCTGTCATAAAGAATCGTAAAATATGAACAAGAATCAAGCTAAAATATAAAAGCAGGTGGCAAAAAATAGATATGATGCTGCAGCTTCAGTGGATTTGTGGATTATTGGATTTGTGGGAAAACATTTAAAACGGTTGCCAAGTTTTCCAGAATATTCATCCTAAACTCAGAACGCTCAGAGAAATTTTTAAAAACTCCAGAGCTTCATCTCAAACTCTAAATGTCTCACTTGTCAAAGTTAATGACAGTAAAATCACAACGAGCCTAAACAAATAAGATTGAATATTAATGAACAAAAGATTTCTGGAAGAATGTCCATTGGTAAAATAAAACAAATGTTGATGTATGACTGTGATTATAGAAATTGAAACTCAACATATCAGCACAAATATCACGGTGATGAATGTGTGATGATTTGGGTTTATTTTGCTGTATTCCAAAGTCAAAAGTGAAGTTGGTGGGTTTTTTTAAATAGATAACGTGTGATTTTTTTTATTTATTTATTTTTTTTAACATTTGATTAAAAACATTTCATATAATGGCAAAAACTGATTCATTTCTATTACGCGCTGAGATTTAAGATTCTATAATTAAAAGAGGCTGCACTTTCTAATTACCACTGTAATAATTGTCTAATTCCTTTTCTATTATTAACCAGAGCTGGCTTGTTTTCTTCCTGCTGGTTAGGAGATGATTCTAAAACGAGCGGCGGACATCGCAGAGGCCCTCTACACGACAGTGCCGCGGGGCCACAACCAGCTCGCCAGTCTGGGCAGCAGCTCCGTCCACGCCGGCATGATGGCTGTAAACTCCTTCACCGGGTCGGAGGTGGCACAAACGGCCAATCAGGGTGAGCAGAGCGCAGCGAGAAATGGTTAAAGTCCAACACGGAGGGAAAAGTGACAGGTGTCTAATTTATTTTCCTCTTTCTGAGGCGGATAGTAAAAATGAGTAGTGCAATGGAAATTTTATTTTTCATGTGGGAAATATAGCGGGAGTTGATTTAAGAGCGTGGAGCATCGAGGAAACCCTTTAAAATGCGGGACAGGGGAAGGAGAGCGGGGTTGGCGGGTGGCAGAGGGAACGAGGGGGAAAACTCGAAAGGAGCAAAGAATGGCTGGGAAAGAGTGAGGAATGGAGAAAAAGAGAGTCATGGATGGAGTACGATAGAGAAAAATGAGTGGGCCCTTAGGGTGTGTATATCAGACTGGGGTCGGTCCTTGTCTGACAGAGAGGGATGTGGGTGCAGTCAGTGGTGATTCATCACATGTATCAGGGGAGCGAGAGGAGAGCGGATGGACCTGCCTCTGGAATGTGTCTCAATAATTCCAAAGAGCTTCTTCTGCCCTTCGTCTTCATCTGGAAACATCTGCAGGTATGAGGCAAACAAGAGAGGTCAGCTGCTTATCTCACAGACCGTAGCTTGTATCATGTGAGGTGAGAATGGGGAGAATGGATGCTAATTATGGGAGAGTAGTGCGCTGGAGAAAAGAAACAAAAAAAGACGACGGTAATAAAAAAGAGAAAAAAAATACTTTCACTTCCAGCTGTTTTTCCTCCGGCGTCAGCATGTTGAACCTGAGAAGTCTATTTATCGTCTTCCTTACAATACTGTCCACCTTGTACTCACTCCTTCAAGTGAAGGAGCTCTCCAGCCTATCAGAAATACAGGCGTCATTCTTTATAAATTACAGCAAGGCTGTAGAAGCACTTTAGTGTTAATTGCCTTGTCAATGCATCTAAAACTGGAGGGGAGCCAGCGGGGTTAAAGGCCTCTTGTTTCAGTTGTCGGATCTCTAATGTCATTCTTCTTCCACTCTGTTCATTGCTTTCGTGCTTTGCCATATGTGTAAGAGTTTGTTTTTTTTTAAGAAATCTTGTTGGCTCATATTGATGCATCCATCAGACTTGTTCGGAGTTGAATACTTGGCAGGCTTGCATGAAATCTTTCTCTATTTTCCCTCCATCTGCTTTACCATCTAACACAAATCTTTCTGTCTTTCCTTTTTTTTTTCTCCGTGTCCATAGGTTTCAGTAGAAGTACAAGCAGTGTGTCCCCTCATGGTTATGTTCCCAGCTCCACTCCTCAGCAGGGCAGCTACAGCTCTGTCTCCACTAGCATGAATGGCTACGCTAATTCTGGCATGGCAACCCTGGGCACTTCACCCAACTTCCTCAATGGATCAGCAGGCAACTCGCCCTATGCTAGTGAGTAAATACATCACATCTTTCAATCTAGAGAGGTGGGAAAAGACTGACCTCCCCCCATCCTCCTGCCTCACTGCCCCCTCAAAAGATTGTTGAGGCATAAACTTCAGTAATTATTTTAAAAAAGAAAAATAAACCATCCTGGTCATGATTTGACTGCTGACTAGTTAAGTCTAGGTAAAACTGTCATATTTAAAAATCCCGGATAAGCCCCCAAATCTGTTGCAACAAAAAAAAAACTGCAACATAAGAAACTTGGTTGAGTTTTAATATTCAATATATAAAGATAAGAAAAGAAAAGGAAAGAATCAAGAATCCAAAATGGTTGTCTGGTTCAAATCCAAACCCGAATCCCAATATTGTTGTGGCAGAAAGATTAGTATTGAGATGGGAAAACAATTCTTGTATTTTAGTATGACATAAACAGAAGAGAAACATAAGAAAAATTAAGATTGATCATGTTTGTACAGCTAGTTATAGGCCTCTGGACTCCCAAATTTGTTGTGCAAGAAGCTTCACTAATGCAACAGAAATACAAACTTGCCTGATTTTAAGTATTTACTAAGCAAAGCAGTGAAGAGAAAAAAATGATTTCCATGTCCAGCATGACCTTCTGCCCCCTTTTAATTCTCAATCATTTCCACTTATTATTAAAAACTAAGAATCAAGATGGGTTTTATTATTATTATTCTTATATGTGGTTTCTACCCAATCAGTCATTTCCAACATAACAGAATACGTTTTTGAGACAGACTGAGAAACAAAAGTGAGCTCAAGTGTTGACTCTGAAGTATTACAGTTCAGCTGGGTCATCTGTTTCTTTAAGAGCAGAGTCAAACACAAATCCCTGCTTTATTGGCTAGGAGAGCATATCACCTAGCACCCCCCCCCCTTCAAAATACAGACACACATATTCGGCCCACTTCTGTGCACACACTTTCACCCCCTACATTAAAGACCCTTGATTAAATCAATAAACTAATTGCTAGAGAAGCAATTCCATTTCAGCTCTTTGATTCCTGAGTGTTAACAAGTATTTTAACAGGCTCATCGGCCCCACACAGACACTTTCAATCAATGGCCCCTCGGCCTGCCTTTGTAGGTCCAATTTTCATTAATTGATTAGTTAGGCCCCTTCATAAATGGATTATGACTTTATTGCAAAGGATTTGTCAGGATGAGCCATAAAAACTAAGTGTTGGATAATAACAACAATAAAAGCAGACGCAGGTATCAGAGGGCAGGTGAAATACGACTCAGTTGATTGTAAAATCACTGAGGGGGAAAATGCTCTTAGTGTATAAGCAGGCAAAAGACAAACCTGGCAGAAATGAATTGATGGGGCAGGTAGAGGCGGTATTTTTATTTGTTGCTAATGTTTGGGTATTCTTGTAAATACAACCGAAGGCTTTGGTTTAATTCCAGTTTCACAAAAGTTTTTGAAGCTTTGTTCAAAACAGCTCTGCTGTTTAATATCTTTTTAAAAATATCTTCTTACCATTAAACCTACATGACTACATGAAGCCCTGAGATATCTGAGTTCCTAGTGGCTCCTGTTCTACTAATAAAAAGTTTATATTTAAACCTTACATGGGTGACGTTTTTTTTAAGTCGGTGTTTAAGTCTAAAGAGGTCTGAATAATTGGTTTAAACCAGCTGCAGTGAAGGTATCACTGCTAATTTTGGCTAACTTGCAGCAAATAAGATGCACTCTGATAATAACAAAGCAGATTATTTCCATTGATGAGCTATATTCAGAAACCTTGGACACTTTGTATGAATGACAGCTCATTAATTTGTATAATAAACTATATGATCTCTAAAGTGATTTTCATATTTTTTTTTTGCCGTTAATAAATTTCTTGCTAAATGAAGTGTTTGCTATTCTTAATTATTTAAGGACTTTATAGCAGCATTGCTATCTTAGGCACTCTGATGTGATTATTAAAACCCTTCAAGCGACACATTTTCAAAAGAACAATGAGTGGCAAACCCAGTAATCTTTTCTGACATAAAACCGCCTGTCATTTTTCTTTCTCTGCTCATTGAACAGCAGATGCCGAAGCACTCACAGGCAGTCCAGTCTTCACACAGCAGTCCCTCCTAGCTGCAGTCAGCTTACACCTCCACAATCAAGCTTGAAATTAATCACTCATACATGACGCCTCTACTGATTGATCAGTCAGAATTTTTTTTTTTTCTAAAAACAAAAACTAAGCAACTCACCAAATCGTTTTGGTCGTCTTTACAAGTCCCCACTAAAGGAGCGAAGTTTGAATTGTGAAATTAAAAATGAAATCAAGTACATAGATGAAGGCTTATATATGTGTCTTAATATACTTAGGATGGTTTATGCATTTTTTGGCCACACCACAATGTTATTCCACTCTCCTATTGTTTTCACTACAATTATCTAATACTGCAAGTGATGATGTCAACCTGTGTTTTTAGGATCGCCGTTTATTTTTCTTAAGAGATGGCAAGATGCTTTATAATAGATAATAAAAATAGCTAGCAAGCAGATTAAAACATTGGTTTTAAAATGTGGTTACATTAGCAAAACCAACCATCTAATTAATAAGTTAATGTTATTAAAGTTAATGTTGGGTTGCCAACATTAACTTATTAAAGTTAATGTTGGCACAAATTCTAAGACATTCAACAAATGTGGATGTTGGGAAAAAACAAAAAAAACAAAAGAAAACATATGGGTTTAGATGGGTTCTCCTTATGCAAATCCCAACATTTAATTAAAACTTTGGACTTTTCAACCAGAAATGCTGCCAGGGCCACCGGGGCAGAACTTAACCCAATCAAAGCATGTATAACTCTGCTTCAACTGCGGTAAAGATACCAAAAGTCTCAATAGATCTATTTTTCCAGTGAGCTGATGCTATTGTATTTTGTAATTGCTGAAACCAAACTGACTCTTGGATTTGGGTGGAAATCTCACAGATTTTCTGGATAAAACATGATATTAAGGTGAATGGCTCCAAAAACATTACGAAGAAGTTAAGGTGACGCCAACCTTTGAGCTCCGGATGAGTCATCAAAACAGACTGATTAGAAGAGAAGGAAAGGAGCTCCAGGTTGTTTTCTTTCTCGTTTAACACAAACATCCCATTACCCAAGTAACTGCACAATTAAATAAAAGGCTGGTAAAAACAATCTGAGTCAGTTGATCTGAGTTCAAAACGTTATCCCTCCTGCCATCATCCATTGACCAGTCCCTTTCTGTTCATCCCGTTTGCCTGTCCTCTGCCCTCGGCCTTCTCTCTAAACCCCATTTCTGTCTTCAACTCTCCATCCTGTCTGCTCTTCCCTGCCCTTTCCCCTCTACGGTCCCACATAAACACGCCTTCCTGCCCGTTTCTCCTCTCTCAGTCGTCCCATCCAGCCCGACCATGGCGTCGTCAACCAGCCTGGCGTCCAACTGCAGCAGCTCCTCCGGCATTTTCTCTTTCTCTCCGGCCAACATGGTCTCCGCCGCCGTCAAGCAGAAGAGCGCCTTCGCCCCCGTCGTTCGGCCCCAGAACTCGCCTCCTCCTACCTGCACCAGCGCTAACGCTAACAGCCTGCAAGGTAAGCTGATAAACAAAGAGAGGAACTCCCTTTTTACTTTTACTGTGCATCTCTAATAACAGTTTCTCCCTTTTACTTACACTTCTTCATCTTATCCTCCCTTTCTTTCTCTTCTTTACCCTTTGTTGTCCCTTTCTTTACCTTTCTTGCAACCTCCTACTATTCCTCCCCTCTTTAGATCAGTCTTTTGTGGATTCTAGCAAGTACTCATCAGCCAGCTCTCTGCAGGGCCTGGCCTTCTCCTGAAGTATGTTATTCTTCTATTTCATTTGTTCCTCTCCATATTTTTTTGAATTCTACATTCTTGCCTTTCTGGTCAGAAACGTACATTTTCTCATTTCTTGAACTTGGGGCTTTTAATGATGACGTATGACATCTATGCAGATGATGAGTGTGTGTAAATTTCTGACCGGAACCGTTTCAACTGGTCATTTGCAACATGTCACACGGCCTTTATTTCTTTATTTTTTTCTCCTGTTTTTTGGCCTGTCTTGATTTGTCAGTGTGACTGTGCCACACCATATGTGCTGTATTTCCTGTTTTCGCTTCCTGCTTCCTGCCTGTGCCCACAGTGGGTGTCTCTCAAGGGAGGGGCAGGGCAGAGTGGTGAGGTTGTAATGCCACCGCAGGTCATTCTGTTCTCCCATTTCCACTGAATGCAGCACACTGTCTATTCGTCTAGGCAGGATGTTGTACAGCGTTGAGATCCTGAAAGAGAGAGAGAGGTAGAGATGATGGATGGGAATCTTTATCAGAGCCCCAAGCTAAGCACTTCCTCGCTTCCTCTGGCGGCGTTGATGAGCGCTGACCACAGTGACCTGAGACCCAATGGCCACCGCGCGCTGATCACACACACGCACACACACACACACCCCGTTCTGTTAATCCCAACAAGCCAGAGACTCTTATGGAAGAACCAGGGAATTAGTGGATTGAAGAGAGAGTGGGGAATCGATATGAAGCCAATATGTTGTATGAAAAATTCCTTCCTGTGATGGCTTCTGTGTGGGGGGAAAAAATGAGGAAGGGGGAAAGGGAACTTAGAGGAAGGTGTCAGAATCAGACTGATAAACTCAAATGTTACTTTTCCTTGAAGCTTAATTTCATCACCTCTGTGGTCACAGTCATGTTTATGTTGCTCTCCGAAACACAGACTTGTCTTACACGATTTAACTGCTAACAATTAGCTGCTAACAGCTCCGAAGGGCCCGCGAATACCCGGACAGCATTGTCGACATACGCCAAGTTAGCGGCTCGGCGGAGAAAGAAATGTTTTCATTCCTTGGCCTGGAAATGAAGAGATAATGAGGCAAAAAAAAGTCTTTGTTCGCCAGATGCCAGAGTGACTTTCTGTTATGTGACTGTTTTGATGACAGATGAAACCCAGCAACCATGTGACTGACCCCTCTCTCCCTTTCTTCCTCCCCTTTTCTCCTACTTTTTTTTTTCTTCTCTCTCTCTCGCCAAGCAGCAATCCCTGGGATGATTGTTCCACCCATGTAGAGGATGTGGGAAGCTGGAGATTTTTGGGGAGAGCGTTGAGAGAAAAAGGCACAGTAGCGGAGCCTGGCAAGCCTCTGCTGCTCTCCAGAGCTTCAGTGAAGGAAGCAAAGATAAGACGCTGGACTATAAAACTCAGGCCTTTCCAATGGGATTTCATCGGAACGGGATATGGCAGAATATTAAGGGGACATATTGAGCCTTTGTGATGTTTCTTTATTTTTGTTTTGGTTTTTTTCCCATTTTTTTTGGTCGAATTAGTGTAGCATCTCTGACACCAAGTCGGATGGAGTGTAAAGAGACTGATCGTTTGCCCACAGTGTGCCACTGACCTCATGAAAAGAGCATTTATTTATCTTGATGTTTATGGCTGGAAGCTTTGGGTTTGATTATGGAAACCACACCTCCCATCCCTCCCCCCACCCCTCACCTCTCGCCGTTTTGCGGCCTGTACCGTCTATGAAGTTCTCTGTTTGACTCGCACGGGTCTGCAACACAAAACGCATAGAAAAACATAGAAGAGAACCAATTCCACCCTCAATAGTTGCTGCTAATTCTCTCACAAATCTAAAGAGTTGTCCTTTAAAAGAAACCCCACCTGCCTTTTGTGTTTTATGTTCCCCTTCCACGTTTTGTTTGTTTGTATGAATTTTTTGATAAAACTGTGAGGATTGAGCTGTTTGCAATATGCTTTTCTCTGCTTTATCATATGAAGGAAAAGGTGAAGATTTTGTCTTTGGTTTTTTTTGTTTTGTTTTTTGTTTCTTTTCGGTTGGAGATGTTGGTAAAGACTTGAAAAGCCGGAGGATGTGCGCGTCCAGCCAGCACTGTTACTGAAGGAGCCTAGCAGTTATCAAATTTAACAAAAAAGAAAAAAGCGTGACATATGTGATATATTTTTGTATATATTAAATGAAAAGTTGACTTTTGTTCCTTTTTAAAAAAAAAAAAAAAAAAAAAATCTGGCATCTCGTTTCCTTTCGCGATAGCTATAGTTTGGGATGTGAGCATTAAAACGTCTCATGGCAGCTTCTCAGTACAGACAATAGATTTTTTTTTTTTCCCTGTGTTGTCAATATCTCATCTGCAAAACACGAATTTGGATTCGAAAAGGTAAAAAAGGGGGAGTCCTGTAAAATATCCTATAAATAATGTATTTATCCTGTGTATGTACATTGACTTTCACCATCGTTTAGTTGTGTTGTGTACGTTTAATGAAAGTAATTGAACATATGTCACAGTCTTTTGCTTTGTTACTGTTGTCTCCCACTATTTAAATGTGACTGTTTTAATTGATTTATTGACTGTTTTTTGGGGGGAGGGGTTTGTTGCATTGATAAACTTTTTTTTTCTCTCATTCAAAACATGTCATTGTCTATTTTTGTATTATTTGTAAGTTAATAAAAGAAAAATCGGTTCTTTTTTTTCCTTATAAAAATGTTTATTGTACGGCAAAAAAGTAGCATCTTTACAGAGTATTTGGTTGAGGTAGATTTTTTTAAGAATATAAACACACATTAATATATACTGTAAATCTATATCTTTTTGTTTGAACCTTCGAGGCTTTTAGATGGATACTGTTCTTGATCTGATAATATGCATGGGCTCATCTCTTGAGTGACTGCCTAGTGTGTGTGTGTGTGGGTGAGTTGGTATGCGTGTGTGTAGAAACCAAGAGACTTAAGGAAACGTTTGGTTTATTCTTTTGTTGTGTTCTCTTTCTTCCTCCCTTTGTTCCTTCTCTTATGTTATTTATGCCTGCTTACATCTACTATCTATATACTCTTTCTTTTTTCTGCCACTGTAATCCTTACCAGCAGTCTAGATGCCTTAACAATGCAAGCCCTTTTTCTTCGTTCAATCACATGTACAGTTTTCTATCCTTCACCACAGTTGTGTGTTGCCACAGAGGAATCCACAAGAACTTTGGGGACAAAGCACAAACCCGCTCTGTTCGGTGCTGAAGCCAGACTAGAATACAAAGAGCCATAACTCAACAATCTCACACACCCCGATGTACTATAATGCTACGGCGATGGCATGCTTTGAGAAAGGCAGTCGGAGCAGACTGACTCCTCCATGCTTGCTGCACATTAGCGTTGAAAGAAATTGGTTATTTTCTTTTTCTTTTTTTTTCCCAATTGTGTAGCTTTTTTTCCAATTGGGGAACGATTTCGACAGCACGACGGGGATTTTATTTTATTTTTATTTTTTCCACAACACAAAGTAGTACTTTTTGAACTTTTAGACGAGCACTGTCACAGCACAATTTTAATATCCGACCTGCGCCGGCCTCATGGCCAAGTCAAAAAGAACGGCAGCACACGAAGCCCCGCCCCCCTTTACACGAAGCCCCGCCCCATCCCATACCCCTGTCATCAATTTCCGTCATTTCCTCTTTGTCTCTGCCGTGTGTCTTCAAGCTGTTGCTGGACGGGGGCGGGGGGGATCTGTAGGGGGCGAATGGGAGCTTTTCTCTCTTCGCTTTTCTTTTCTAGGGGCCTGGTTTTGTTAAAGTGACTAGAGAGGATCGTTTTAGCGGCGGCGCCTGCTGACAGACAAGTGTTTTTCAGGCACTTATGCTCCTGCACCCGCCCGGGCCGGGGCACGTAAGGGAGGTTTGGGGGGGAGGAAGGGAAGTGGGGGTGGTGGCTGGTCTGTTTCAGATAATCTACAGAGGTCTGTTGTCATACAATGGCATCTTTGTAAGCAAAGTTCCATCCTGGACATGAATATCAGTAGTGGGTGACAAAGTTTTGTATTTAGGTAACAAACAAGAACAAAAAACAAAAAAATGATGCAAACCAAATAGCTGGTGTCTATTTTTTTCCTCTGTTTGTCCTTGACTGCAAATACACTGAACAGCTCTATAATATAAGGGAATAAAAAAAATCTACTGTATAGATTGTTATTGTTTTTGATGAAAATTGAGCTGTAAGATAACTTTTGGAATCTCACGATGTTAATTAAAGTTACCTCTTGTCTGTGACTCTTGTCAGGTGTCTTCGTTTTTTTGTTTTTTTTTTATTTACTTTATATGACGAGCATTGACATGTGATTCTGTTTTCAACCGGCTGCCATTAGCTTTGGTCTAAATCATGTTTCTTTTAGGAATGAAAATTGCAACAAATGGAGCCTTGTTCCATTCAAGATCATTTTTTTTTCTGAAGCAGTCTTTGTATTTGTGCTTTGTGAGAAGTTCCTGCAAAACATTTCAGGAAATGGGTCAGAATGTTATAGAAATTATGCCAGGCCTTCAAACGGAAATGTTAGGTGGCTAATGAAATGCCTGTAAAATAAAAAAAAGAGAGGCGTTTTTGCTTAATGCTTGTTTGGTCAGAGTTTCAGTTATCAACCAACTCATTGTAAGTATGTATTAAAAATCCCATAAATCACTCCACTAGACCTAGACCGATTTCTTCATAACTCATAAAATACTGTGTTGGTAAAAAAAAAAAAAAAAAAGTGGTTTCAGGGTACTAAATGGCCATTTAACAATAATGATGACTTTAAAGTTTAACTCTTGTTTATTATTTACCTGCATGTATCAAAATCTCGGAGAACTTTGTGAGAGGAGCTCACGGGACTTCAGATGTCTCCGAAACAAAAAGAAGATGCACTGAAGTGGTTTTGAAGAGAACCAGGCTGGACAGTAATGGTCCGATTTGATTTTCAGTTACCAGTTATGTAACTTAAAACGGCTGCATCATTCACCACAAATGCACATACTGCACATCTCTAAGCATACCAGTCAGACCAGCAGCACAGCCTGCTACACACCATATTTCCAGTCAGCACATGAGAGCAGCTTCTATGTTGTATGTTAATTCACTTGTTGTAATGTGTTTGGTCTTGGTTGCTTTGGTAAAGGTGGGTCTGGTTCCTGTGCTGTGTCAGTGGCAGGTTTGCTTTTCAAGCAGCAGAAAATGCAACATTCCGCTTGACTTTGTTGAATTGATTTAGTATTTATTGATTTAGACTTTGCATCTGACTTAGGCGACCAACTAGGTGAGCCGCAGCAACTCTGGCAACACAAAAATGACAACAGAACAGGAGAGCAGAGAGGAATAAAGCAAAAAAAAAAAAAAAAAAAAAAGAGCAGCGTGGAACCAGAGAGATAGTAAAACAGTTTAATGAAATAAATAGTCATAAATAATAACAAGAAGAAGATTCAAAGTGAAGAAATGAATGTCTAGTGGGTTTACAGCCACACTGGAAGCATATGTGACAGTTTTAGTTGCAATAAGAATGCAAGCATGTAAATGGACAAAAACAACAACAATCTAAAACATAGTAGGCCTACTCGATTTATTTATGCAAAGTCACAGAGTTGATGCCTCTGTTCTGTTTTTGCACTTTCTCCACATAAGCTTCCATAATAGCTCTGAGATTGTTTGGCTGTATGATCGGTCATATGATCTGCCTGTCCGGTCTATAGATGAAATACTTCAGAATCCACGTTTAAATTTGCTCAAGGTGGCCCCGTCAACGTAGCGTTCGCTAAACCCAACAAATGGCTTTAAAATGCGCTTCATTTTCCCAATCCCAGCTGCATATGCTCAACCTCTACTGTCAGTCATTCCAACCCTGCGTGAAATCAAACATCACCCAGATGCTTATGATTTGAAAGTAACAGTTTGTTTTTGCTGCGCCTTTTATATATCCTGTTGGGATTTTAAGTGTAACTTTGCAGTTGTTGAGATGAAAATGTCCCTCTGTCTGCTTTAAAGATGCATGAAACTTTAAGTTCACAAAAGTGAAAAATGCACTCTGAAAATAAAACGCAGATGAGTAAAGATGTATGGAGTTTCACCGCAAGAATCTATAAAAGGCTAAGCTTTGAAAAGGTGCACTGAAGAATAAACTGATGATTCTGCTTAGTGTGTATTTAGCTTGATGACATCACACAAGACTCAGCTAACTCCGTAGAGCTAACTCTGTGGAGGATAAGCAACTTGACAGACAGTGAAGGATTTACAACAAAATAGCGAAATAAATGGGAAAACTGACCATTTATGGCCAACTTACTATATCCGAAGCCACCTTAATGGATTTTATAGAAAGATCCTGGTGGTAGATTTTTGTTTTTTAAGCTGTAAGGTGAATCCTTTTCGTTTTAAATAAAACTGTCTTGTACAAACAGCTGACAGGCAGCCAAAGAGGATGAGAGTTGGGGAAAGGGGTAATTCCACAGGTCAGGAACAGGGCCGTGCCCCACCCAGCCCCCTCCGCCAGCCTCCTCTCTCTAATGAATCTAATTCATTAATGCATTACCGATGGCATGGTGAACATGGTTAGCCTGACAAGTTTCCTCCTAAACATATTAGTTAATGATGATTCCAAGGTTATTAATTGCAGAGGCACCAGCCCACCATAATTGAGTCATCATTTGCATACCCGGTCATCAGCAGAAAATTAATTTCTTTTTTATTTTTTGCATATCTAATTTAGGAGGCCACGATTGGATTAGGTCGTGAAAATTGCGGCGACCGGGATTCTGCTGACCTCAAAGTATTCCAGGGTCTTCGCGGTAACCGGAGATTTCCGTAATGCCAAAAGTAAAAGGGAAGGAGGGTTGGGGAAGGGAGAGAGAGAGAGAGAGCGAGAGAGAGAGAGAGAGAGAACCTGGAAGTACTGATGAAGTAAAGATTTGCATAAACACACAAGGAGGGATTGTTTGTGTTCGCCTACTTAATTGCCCAAAGGTTTATAGCTGCAGAGGGCTCTCTTCCCACTACATCTAATAACAGAGTTAATAGTTTGCTGACAAACTGTAAAGTGGTAGGTAGAGTGCATGATTTTCTAGCAGTAAGAGGAAGATTATTGAATTATGGAGTTTACACACTTAGTCCTCAGGAAAATGAGTTCTATAGGCCTAATGTTTCTGATTAGCGAACCAAGCATCGATGCGGAGTTGCAGCTCCAGGGATTCAGCCACACACCCCCCCCCCCCCCCCCCCCCCCCCCCTCTCCACCCCCCGTCGTCCGGCTCCCCCCAAATGCTGAGCAGCACACGCACATTCAAACTCCCGCTCATAAATCATAAATACACCCTGACAAAAGGTGAAGTCATTTTTTTTTTCTTGCTCTTTATTTCCAGCTGGTTTTCAGGCTCGGATAGACTGGTCAGTGTGGGAGGAGGACAATGGGAGTGGGAGGCCGAGGGCAGCAGCGGAGCCAGCAGACCCCGGCACTCCGGGGACCTAGCATTAAAAGGCACCATTCCTGCAGAGGGGGCCCCCCCGGCACATCAAGAGGGGTGCTGTTCAGGAGCCGGGAGAGTGCTACTAGTATCCTAATGAAATATATTAATGCATATATTCCTCATGCTCCTACTCCGCCTCCTTTCTCCTTCTCATTCTCTTCTCCGCATGGACACATGAGGGGAGGAAGAGCGGAGAAGCGCATTTGAAAGAAAAACAGGAGTCCCCATGGGGATCCCGCACACAGAAAAGAAAGGAAAGAAATGGAAAGGAGAGAGGAATGGGTGTATGGGGGTGGTGGAGGGAGTGGTGGGTGTTCAGAAAAGAGGTAGACCTAGACAGTGAGCAAAACACAAGGGCTGCTGGAATGAATATTAATAGTGCTCTGAGCTGGAAAATAGTCACATTGGACATTATAGATAGATGTAGGCTGGCAATGAGAAGCAGGTTGCATTCCTGGCCCTAGTTTACCGCGTCTGTTCGCATTAGACAAGCATGTGCAACTCCTTTCTGCGTATCCTCGAAGAGCCCTCGCCGCAAGATGAAGGATGTGTGAGTGCAGGCACACCGGGGATGAGCGTGAACTCACATTTGGGACCGCTCCCCTCCCCTCACGCGGTCGTTTCCCACAATAATTATCCCCGGCGACTGTGGGTGTCGGTCTATGATCAGTGTGGTACCTGTCAGAGGGAGCCCCGGCAGAGCCCGTGCTTTATATTCCCTGTAATTGCTGCTGCTAATTTACCGTGCGTTGGCCTAATGAGAAGGGAGGTGAGGGGCTGGGGTATGTAATGGATGTTAGAGAGATAGAGACAGCGCGACGCATTTCAACACAGCCTGCAGAGAGAGAGAGAGAAGGAAGAGGGGAGGAGGCCGGCGAACTGTGTGTGTTAAGCAAGCATGTAGAACACTTCTCTTTATTGTTTTACTGAAATGAAAAAAGATAAGCTGTTTGCCCTCCCCTCTTCTTTCTTGTCTCTCCACTTCTGTCCTTCCATCTGCTGATGATACGACGGTGACAGCGGCGAGCGCATTAGTCCAGCTTTTTGTTTTGTAGATTTATGATAAAAACCAATTTTAAAAAGGGCATACGGCGCCTTGTGCTACTTAAACCCTTCCACATTTGGCTATGTTAAAGGGTCCGGTGTTGTATGTTTTCCAGCCACATAGTGCTATTTTATAGCGCCATCAAGTTACCTTCAGTTGTTTTGAACATGCCTGTATATATCAAAAATAACTTAAAATAAATTTGACTTTGCAATTTGATGCTTTGACATTGGCCTGTGTGTCTTTAAGACGCCCCAACTCTTCCCGACGCTCCGCCTTCGGCAAGTCATCGCGATGATTCCTTAGGAGCGTTGGACCGAGGACCTGGTTCCACCAGGTGTTTGCTGATTGCTGCCGCCGCTAGTTTGAAGGAGCTGCGTGGGGGGAGGCGCGCTCTGTGAGGTGGAGGTTCGGCTGGAGACTGCAGCTTCATTGAGGAGCTTTGTGAAAACAGGCGGCGTTTGTGTGAGAGCAAGTGATCAAGCGCCCCCTAATGGTTGCTACGGGAGACTTAAGATTTCCTCAAACATGCATGAAAGAGTCGAAGCAGCACTCCAGGTATGTTTATGATGAGGAAATAACGTCTTTAAATTATGTCAGTATTACATAATACATCCATTCCCCCTGTAAAAAGCACAAACCTCAGTGTATTTCACTTGCTTTTCATGTTATAAATCAACATAAAGTAGTGTAGAACTGTAAACTTGAAGTAAAAGAATATAGAGTTTGATTATTCTTTTTTGTTCTTCTGCCACCTTACAGCAGCAAGTCATTTGGAGTATGACCAAAGAGTTTAGCACTAAGAGAAATCGATGTTCTTGTCCAATTCGTCTTACCTTAAACTCAGATTTGGAGAAGAATATCAACTGGATAGTCTTTCCACAGGTTCTGTGTTCAATTTAGGTCTGAACTTTGACTGGACCGATGCTTAGATATGCATGTCATCTTAGATATGCTGTCAGTTTAGGCAACACCTTTTTATGTCTTGTTAAGTTTTTCCTTGGTTTTCATGCTGTTGCTTTGTCCACTAATATCCTCTAGCAAACTTCTCAAGCATACACAAAGCAGCTGGACTTATACTTTGAATAACACAAAGCAGGACTCTTTTTACTAATTAGATGGAGGTATCAAATTAAACAAGGCTAAGTACATCTGCACGACACACTTTTCTCATTTTTTACATGTTAAAATATTGAAAACCTAGACTAAGATGACAGGAAATTATTCTTTTCTCCATAATTCTGCCTCAATTTGCTGATTATATAAAAAAAACAATCGTAACAATGTCAAAAGCTCAAAGGGGTGTGGATACCTTTATAGCCACTGCAGATTATTTATTTCATTTATTCCAATATTAATTAGAGGAAGAAGCAGGTAGCGCAGAGAAATGGCCCCTTTTCTACTTATCCGCAGTCACAACTGACATTAAACTCGGCGGTAGAGACAGTGCCGTATTAATGTCATTCACACTTTGAAGCACCGGCGCTATCTTGTGATGGCGACACGTCCACCCTTCATTTCTCCCTAATGAGGTCACGACAGAGGCCAGCGGTTTCAGCAGGCGCACACACACCTCTGTTTGTCATCTGCGCTCACACACACACACACACACGCACGCACGCACGCCCACCCCCACCCGATCTCCTGACAAGTGCTGGATTGACGGGGTCGCTGTTGATTGATGCGCCGCGGTTCCTCCACATGTTCTACAGCTCAGTCATTTAATTATGTTTCCCAAGCATCATTAAGTACCATTATATTCTATCATATTCTAATGAGAGAGGTTGCCAGTCACAGGACAAGCTAATTGGTGATTAATGTTGTGTATCAGTGAGAGACAAACGCAAGATTGGCCATTTAATGACACAACTCTGTATTTAAGTGCTGAATATGGGAAAAACACAAACAGACGGAGGGGAAATTACAGAGACTGGACGAAATCAAAACAGATATTACCTCTTAAAGGACTAATCTCACACACGCACACGCAAACACACACATGTCCTGCATTATTTCCTGAATTGTTCACCCTTTTGGCTACATTACACACACTTACACAGAAAATGCTTGAACCCCTCTCTGGAAACATAACTCACCTGCTCCTCCAGATTAACCACTAACTCAGTATCGATGCACCGCCTCACAGGTACACGCACACACACGCGCGCGCGCACAAACATCCTCATCCCGTATTGACATGCCGTGCGGCTGTAGGTGTTTCCATTTAAGGTCAGTCAATTGCCTTAAGTATGTAATGTTAGGAGGGGGGTCCGTAAACATGTCAAATTAGCAGTAATGAATGAGCAGACACCGGCGACGGAGAGGGGGGGCCGCTGTCAGGGCGCGGCGCTCAGGACAATACATTACCCTGAGTTATCCTAGCCTGCCCTCTTTATAACACACTCACTGACTGAGCAGACACGGGGCGTAAACTAGTGGGACCCATTCAGTAGTCACACACACTGCTTTAATGGGCTGTGGGCCTGATTGGTGTCCAGGAGATGGAAAACTAAGGAAAAAACAATCTCCTGACAAAGAGAGGACATGATGTTAAATGTAGGAAAGTTTAGAGTTTGGAGGTTAGCAGATTAGGTTGTTTACTTCTGCTCTCCAAAGATAAAAATCAGCTCTCATGTTGCTGATGAAGGGAATCAACATTCTTGCATCAGACGTCTGCCAACACAGAATTGCCGTAGGTTATGAGTTCTGATCATCATCCTTATACCCTAATCACAGTATTGCATAACTGTCTTGCATTGCTGTGATGGAGGATGATACACTGTCTTAAAAAGAAGATAACAATTAAAAACTACGCTAATATGCATTTGGCTCTATAGTATAAATATGTAAGATTTCCAGATAAGGTGGACTGCCACAGATTTTTGGCACGTAGAAAATTTCATGGCTTCCGAATCACAACACCATTCTTTGTGTTTAGCCTATATGTGGGCCAATGTGACATCATTTATACAATGTACTCCAAAACAGCATTGAAGACAAAACAGTACCACGCAACACTATGTGGACTTCCTGCACTGATGATGATTTCCTCTCCTCAGCATGCTGCAGGCTTGAAACAGAAAGTAAAACTGAATAAGTTGACTAAAAGTTAATGAAATATATTTTGAACCAGCAGAACACTGTGCTTTATACACTCATGATTGCAGTAAAACAACTCTGTTCAATCCAGGAATGTATCAGAAGCTGCACATTTTTGAACACAATAAGTATTCTTCAAAGATGTGACAGAAGACGATGTTAACAAAATTCCTTTAATTTTCTTATATTTAGACCAATATCATATGCCTTTCAATCCATATTTATTACACCAAAGAACACATAGTTTGACTCATGAGCATTTAACATTTCATTTTGAGGAACATTAAAGTTCTAATTAAGAAGATGAAAATTCATAAAGGATAATATTTACCCCACTAAAACTTTAAATACTCATTTCTGTTCTTGTGAAATAATCAAACTACTGTAGTTTAACAGTTGATAATGTTAAACTTGTAAATGTATCTGATTTTATAGTATTGTGTCTTTTTAAAGATGCTAGCTGATAACAGATTGTTGAATTAATTTAGTCTTAAATTGACCCAAATGTATTTATTATAGAGTGTAGTTTGCGAGGCAGCCATGTTGGTCATTATGCTCTGGCTAAATTAATAAGGTTATCATAATCTATCTGTAGCCAATGATGAATGGTTGGTTTAACCAAACATACCCTTTAAGAGGAGAATATGTGCCTCTGTATCAGAGCTGTTCTGTAAATGTTCGTACAATCGAAGCAACAAATAAAGGCAGGCAGATGTTCTGAGCAAAATGTTACCACGACACAGAGTCTTTTGCACGCACTACGGCAGCTCGAAGAGGACATTTATTCAGATGACTTCTCCTTGCAGACTCACTTTTACCCCCTGATTTACATGACAAAAACTTTTTTATGAGACTCGAGTCCCAGACCTCGAGTCCAAGTCAAGTCTCAAGTTTTTGAAATCCGAGTTCAAATCAATTCTGGAGTTTGTTTTTTTTTTTTTTTTTTAACTTTGCAACTACAGGGGAGACCCCAGTCCAAGTGGCAGACTTAAGCCATCTCTGTTGACGGACAGGGGAAGAAGAAGAAATGGAGAAGAGAAATTATGAAAATAGATAAAGAGATAAATAGAGGACCAAGCCAGAGGGAGAAAAAACAAACTGCGGTATTTATTTTTTCTTCTCAGTGTTGAAACAGGAAAAGGACCTCTGGTTTAATAAACCATGAATCCTTTCACAGAGGGTTTGTATGTTATTCTTCGGAGAAACAGATATGTGGGGAGAGACAGGGAAGCGGGGAGCAGCGGGGATGAAGAAAAAAAAAAGGAGAAGAAGAAGAAATCCTCGGCAGCCATATGAATTTCACTCTCCCCTTCTCTCCCCTCTCAGCCCACTTTCTGGCTGTATGTTAGTTTTGCGTTAGAAGTGTGGGATAAGGGTGGGCTGAAGGGGGCAGAGGGGCGGGGTTACACATCCTCCTCAGTCCAGCCTGAGAGAGAAGCAGGAGATATGGTTTCCATCTGTAAACAATTAAATTCTTCTATTCTTCCTTGAGGCATTTGACAGTTTGTGAAAACGGTCCCTGAACATATTTGCTCTGCGGAGAAAATCATCTCTTCACCACAACAAAGCTTGTTATTCAGTATGTGGTCTATACTGCGCTTAAGTGGGGAGAGAAAAGAAAAAAAGACAACAAAAAAAAAAAAGTCCACTTGAATTTCCATGCTGCACATTGTGGATATGGTGATAAATAAACATGTACACAAACATGAACCTAGTGTCTGTGTACGTTGTCTCCTTTGCCTCCCACTCTTCTCAAGCCCTTCCTCCGTCGCCCGCCTCTCCTCCTTCCTGTAACAAAGGTTACATTGATCATGTTTCTAAAAAGGGTCTCTGTGTTTCCACGCGGGCCCTGCCTCTGATATGTTTTTCTTGGCGGGCCGGGACTCCCTCACTTTTGTCATTCGCCTCGGCATATTTCAACAAATTAGAAACATTAGAAAGCCGGGGATCGCTGCAATGTTTTGGTTTGGTTTCAAAACTCTTACAGTCCCCACAATTATATTTCAAAACACGGCTGAATTGTTTGACAGCCCGGCGGAATAAAAACTCTTAAAACAACTTTTTCATTAGAAACACATGCTCTCACAATTAGAGCCGCGCGCGTCATGTTAATGTGTGTTTGCACTGGTCCGCTTGTTGTTGTGCGAAAGTTTATGCATCGACGGTGTGTGCGCGTGCGGAGGTGTGTGGGTGTGTGTGTGTGTGTGTGTGTAACTCTGCATGGTCGTGTGTGTGTGCGCGTCCGTGTAAGGGACAAAGGGACACAGTGCTCCACATAACAGCATTACAGATGGCTCTTGTGAGTGGTTGTGACAGTGGAAGCGAGTGAGTTCCCACTCCATACAGATGTACTCTGAGTGACCTTACAAACACAGTGGAACTAAAACAGGCCCCCTACCTCCCGCTCTCACTCTGGCACACACTGTCAATTCTCACTCAGCCCTTGCGGGGCACTAAAAGTTGTTTCCTGCGCCAGGAATACATCAAGGGCCAGGAATATATAAGCGGCGAGCCGGGGAGATGCATAGCTACAGTCCAGGAAAGCATAACTTGGACTAAGTAAATATTGGACTGAAGGATTAGTAGCTTTTGCCACCTATAAAAGCAAGCCTGGCATGCCAGGCTGACTTAACGACCGCAGGCCCTGACTTTAGCGTAGATTGTTTTACCAAGAATCTGAATTGAAACAAAGAGGACATTTCAACAAGACGGCTTTATGGAGGAAAAGGGGAAAAATTAGAAATTTGTTCAACAATTACCCCTTTCCGCTCAGTGATTTAAGGACTATTTAAAAGTGACTGGAGCCTGGAGTGGGGGTGGGGTGGGGAGGGGGGGTAATCTTTATGTGACATTTCATAGAAAACACAAGCCCACCCTTATTACTTCCTGTATTATTATTACTGAAATATATATATATATATATATATATATATATATATATATATATATATGTATATATATATATATATATATATATATATATATACTGTATATATATGCACAGCTTGAATTAAGGAGCACTTCCACTAATATCGCTACAATTTACATTCGGAAATTGGAAATCAAATTCCAAAATTCTGAATTGCAAAAGCCAAAGGTTTCTCATATGTCTTTCTCTCAAGCAAAGTGGAAACTTGTGCCTTAGAGAGGGATTTCTGGTTTTTTTTTTTTTTTTTTTTTACATGGGTAACAAACACAGTAGAGCACAGGTCTCAAACTCCAGTCCTCAAGAGCCGCTGTCCTGCAGTTTTTAGATGTGCCACAGCTTCAAAACACTGGAATGAAATGGCTTAATTACCTCCTCCTTGTGTAGATCAGTTCTCCAGAGCCTTAATGACCTAATTATTCTATTCAGGTGTGGTGCAGCAGAGGCACATCTAAAGGTTGCAGGACAGCGGCCCTACAGGACTGGAGTTTGACACCCCTGCAGTAGAGCAATATCTTTCTGGTAACCAAAGCTAAGAAAAACTTTTTGTTGTCCTTACAAATGGTACGCAGATAAAACTCTGTTTAGGCACAGATCTTGGTTTTAAGGCACTTTGCACATCCACTATGCAGTTTGTATATATTGACATATATCATTTAAAATCTGTCATTCATCATCATGTAGAATGCAGAACATGAGCTTCAAGTCTTTTATGATGGAAGCCCTCCTTGCCATCACCCTAATCGTTAGCTTTCTCCACACGTCCTCTATTAAGTTCAAGTCAGGACTTTAGTTAGGCCATTCTAAACAAAACTTAGAGATGAATTTAAACCTAAATCAGACAAAGGTGTAAATATTTACAGACTTAACTGTGTGTTCTGACTGTTGGGAACCTGCTATAGCTTTATTCACTATACTTTGAACAACTTAAATGTTTTTCTTGTTTTTTCTTGTTTTTTTCGCCACTGTCGGTGTGGGGGAATGTGCCAGGATGAATTGTTGCTAATGAGTGACCTCAGTGTAGCTTGATCCATCCATCTCTTTGCACATGTCACTATTTCTCATGAAATCAGTCACACACATAGTTATCAGCTTGTGCTGCTAATTGGAGTTTGCCCGGTAAGTGAGCAAAACAATGAAGTCGATCTCCCTCATCTGCTGCAGCTCGTCAGTTTGTTCTGAGGACACCTGCACGCAGGCGATTGTTGTGATTCCCCAGATTTTTGTTGTGCCTTGGACTCATAATCAGCTGATCGGGTGGTAAGTCAGACTGATACTTTCTGCAGTCTTATCCAGAGTAACATCCTGTGGTAGCAAGCATGCTTCTGGCTAAGAAAATATCAACAAACTCAATAACTGGCTCTTGTGAAAGTGTAAATAATGAGTATCCACAAACAAAGCGTTGCATGCCACGCACATCAAGATTTCTATTTTTAATTTAAGTTGCTGCTCTGAAGACTTCTTAATTTTTCTAAAAATTCACTTCAATGTGACTTCTGTCTACAGCAGGGGGGACCTATTACTGATGATAACTTCATGGAACTTGCTTAAAAATGTTTCGTCTTCTTTGAACTTGCTTAAATGTCAAAGTAATTCTTTTCTTTTCCATTGGCATTATGAAAAACTCTTTGAGAGAGAAGTTGAGGTGAATAATGGGACAGAGCGTCGGTGTGAACCGTTTCCTTACAAGGAGTCATGTGGTTTATAATTAGGATTTAGTGAGAACAATTCCAACAACTTCCTCAATTTTTGCTTTCATGAACCAACATGAGTGGTAAGCCATTGTTGATGTACTGTCGTCTCACAGCAAGAGCCTCTTTGGTTCAAATCTCAAGTGACTCTGTAAATGGAGTTTGTATGTCAACTGCACAAGATGTACCAAGCCTCTAACTGACTGCATGCATGGAGGAAGAATAGCACTAAGATACAAAAGACAGTGCACACTGGAAAAAAAATAAAAACAAAACAAATCCACTTTATGTGTTTTTCAAACCAATTTTTTTCTCACTTCTACGTAGCTGAGAAAAGTTGGTCTGAGGGAAAAAAAATGCTACATGAAATATCATGCAAAGTAAATATAGCCACTTCAATTTGATACCAGAATTAATTCAAAATTGAATGCTATTTGGTAAAAAGTAAAAAAAATAAATTTAGAAAAGTACAAGTCAAGATTGTTGCATCCTTTCCCAGTGATAGTGGACACTTTCCTTCATCAAGTAATTAACTTTGTTTTAATTTCCAAAATCTGTCCAGACTGTAGGTTTCTGTCCCCAAATGCTACAAGAGGTATGTTTGCTACAACTATCAAAAGGTGGTAGGGTGTAAAAAATCTTAAGTCAGGCAAACTATTTACATTATAATTTTAAAAAAAATACTCCTATTATTATTTTCACAAGCAAATTTGATAGCCTTTGTCCTTTACGGATAAGACATAATATTTCAGTTTTCCGACCCCCACGTGGGGAATTTGGTAACATTATCCCGTTTTGGTCCTCTTCCTCCCTTACTAAATACAAATGCATCTTCAAGGGCCCGTCTTGAAGCATTCTTCGGCTTGCTGGTGATGTCGAAGCTGATTTTGATTTTTCTCTTCCCTCACTCATTCTTCAACTCCTCCCCGCCCCCTCCGAGCCAGCTCGTTTCTGGTGGTGGATTGTGAAACAACTGGAATGTTTTGTATTTGGCCTGCAACCCTCTGTTGGTTGCAGGCCAAACACAGTCACCTCATCTTGTATTGTGGGAGAGATTGTAAAGTTTTCATTGAGCGCATGTGGAAGTAATTTGGCTGTAATCTCCAGTAATAGTGGGTGCAACATTGAAACAGGCTGGAACATTTGGCCTCATATATATATATATATATATATATATATTTTTTTTTTTCTTCTCAGGGTCACAATGGGCTTATTTCAATATTTAGCGTGTTGAGTGATTGAATTATTATATCACATCTGCTGTTGAAGAGTACAGGGATGTTAACAAATGTAACCAGAGAGCATAAAATAATAATAATAATAATAATTGCGCTGCCTGAAATCCCAAAGACGAAGGCTTCCTGCTTGAGGAAGAGTCCACACATCAATGTCAACGTGACCCACGGGGAGCCAGACGTTTTAAAATGCATGACATTTAAGAGCTCCGTGTACAGAGGGGAAACAAAAATGCTGTACAAAAAGGCACCATTACAGCATGTAACATCCCAGACCTGAACCTAGTTTTTTGCAAAAACTATGTAAAGCGAGCACACACACACACACACGCCGGTATCTTACACACAAACACGCAAAGTCAAGAGCACTCTGCTCAGCTACTGCTGAGGTGCAAATGGTTTGCCTCTATGCATCACTGACCCGACGCTGTTCCTTCACCTCCTCTCTTCTCGACCCAGCCCTGTTTGACTCTGTCCATCAATGCTGCACCTCTTGCGCCCTTCTCTCTTTTTGCACTTTGTCTCTGTGCCCTCTTCCTCCCTGCGCTTTTCCCATAATTTGTCTCCATGTCCTCTGCGTGCTGCACATTTGAGCTTCCCATTTGTTTTGTCTGTGCTGTCTCAGCCTCTGGCTCCCACTTGCGCCTCTTCACTTCCTCCTTATTTTCATGCGGCCGCACATGATATATAAAAACTAATATGAGTCCCATAAAATTGCATTAAAATGCAATTTCTGAGAAAGGGCAAATTGGGACTCTCTCCTCTCTTCCTGCTCAAAAGAGCTCAAATAAATGTATCACATCGTAAGTGTTGAAGTGAGATGTGAATGTCATGGTGAGATCCAAAGAGCTGTCTGAGGCCTTCAGGAAGTAAAAAAAATGTCTGGTAGGGGATTTCAAGTGACCACAAACGAATTTGAAACCAGTCATTTCACTGTTTGGAATATACTTTATGAATGGAGGACATTCAAATTTAACTGCATACATGTCCAGGTTTGGCCGTAGAAGGAGGTTGACACAGAAAGCAGACAGCAACTTGCTAAAGGAAGCCACTAAAAACGAAAATGTCATCATAGCAGACTCTTACTACTGTTCATTTTAAACTGAATGGCTGAGCAATCGGAAAGAGACTGCACAACTTTAGCGGGTGTGTGTGTGTGTGTGGTTCCTGCCTTTTCTCTAGAGACGTCTGGAGTAATGTTTTGCTGCGTCCCCTTCTCACCGTCACTGAATCCACTGCGCATCAGAGAGTGCATGACGAAACTGTGGCACCATTTAAAAAATGAAATCGAATTAGGACCGGACTCTGCGACCTGACAATGACCCAAAACATCCCAAAAATGACTCTAAATAAAGAAATGAAAAGCTCCGGATCTTGCTGTGAGCTCTTTGAGACGCAACAAGCAACTCAACGAATCCTCTGAATAAATGCTTAGAATGACCTATTTTAATTGTTCAGACACTGAATATGCCTCAATATGCTTTAATACACTCAGTGGTAACCATCTTAGCACTAAACCTCAGACATTAACGTCTACAGTCTTCTATTTCTCGTTGGGGACACAGCCAATCAGCTGAATTGGCTGCTAAGCAAACACCAGGCAACAGCGTGTCAAGTAGTCTTGACAATTCAGTCTTGTGCATTTTCTTTTGAATACTTTGGATATGCTGTACGGCAAAAAGAGGAAAAACTCCTCCAACGTGAGTTTTTCACAAATAATTTAGTCAGGTTCCACAAAAACCTGAACCTCAGAAAACGTATCTTCCTTAAGTTATTTCAGCCAGAGGGGAAAACATATTGAATACTCTGTTGAATACTCTGATATCTCTAGATGAAATCCACCGGGAACAATAGCTTACAGAAGTCACCTAAGTAGTAAATACAGTCCACCTGTGGGAGATTATCCTCAGAATATTTATAGCTTTTCTGTGAAGGTCACATACGCTTGAGGGAGAACAAGCAGCATCGTGAAGACCAAAGGAGACACTAGACAGGTCAGATATAAAGCTGTGGAGTGGTTTACAGCAGGGTTAGACTATAAAGCATTATCTTAATCAGAGATGCAGCCAGGAGGCCATCAATGTCAGCGGGGCAACCGCTGCGCATCCACAC
Source organism: Xiphophorus couchianus (assembly GCF_001444195.1). Lineage (NCBI taxonomy): Eukaryota > Metazoa > Chordata > Actinopteri > Cyprinodontiformes > Poeciliidae > Xiphophorus > Xiphophorus couchianus. The sequence goes on along the minus strand of NC_040250.1, from coordinate 21,994,685 downwards.
CGCAAAATCTGGCTTTTAGGGAAGAAAATCACCACAAGTAGCATTTGCCACAAGCCATACAGAGGACACAGGCAGCCAACCACGTGCAGAAGATCTGCTTTGGTTAGATGACATCAAAACAGAAACATGCCACCCTGAACCTAGAGTACCTCTCACTTGGTGTGGGCAGCATCAATGTGGTGGTGCTTTGCTTTATCGGCCACAGAAAAGCGGGTCAGAGTTTGTGGGAAGTTGGGTGATAGTCTTCAAACAGCTTGAACCAGGGCGAGAGAGTCTCGCCTTCATAGCAGGGCGGCCACGCCAAACACACACACTTAGAGCCACGGTGGAGCGGTTTCATTTATTTCTATTTATGTGGGCGAGATATGGCGCTGAGTTCCAGGGGTATTAATACTTTTGCAAGGCCCTGGGCATGGATTCATGCATTTGGGAAAATAAACCGGCACTGCTCAGATTGCATGTGTTCCACTCACTCACTCTCTCACTCACTCAATGCTGATGATGAATGAGTAATCATGTTGCATTGTACTCAGCCATCCTTGTCCGTGTGCAACAGTGTCTCATTTGATTCTTGCGCACGCCGTTGTTCATTGGACGGCGGAGCCTGGGAGCTGTGAGGCGAGCGGTTATCATAAAGAGCGTGTCAACTGCGAAGCTACAAAGCCTACAAGTGATTAAAACCCTTCGACTCGGGGTTACTTCATCACAATCATTAGTCTTTTCTTCTTCCCCCCCCCCACCCCCCTCCCCCACCCCCCACCCCTACCTCCTGACTGTTAAAACCCACCGAGCCTCACCCGCCCTGTCCGTTAATAATATTCACTTTGCCTCTGATACATTAGCCGGTGAATGATAGGGCAGAGCCCTGGCCTAATTGCTTTTCTTCTTGCAAAGTCTCAATTCATTTCTGCTGAGGGAGACGCGGAGTTGTGTGCCCACAGAGCGCACATGTATGGGCAGACACACACCAGAGCCATACTTTCACACACACAACCCCACCTTCACACTGCTGGTTTATGATGGATGGGACTGAGGATGCATGGGGAGGAGGAGGAGAGAGAGAGAGAGAGACTTGCGCGGCTGCCTGTGGGTGTGTATGGGTGCATGTGTGTGAGTTGGTTGGAAAGAGAGAGAGAGAGAAGCTGAGCTGAGGAGCTCTGATTAATGACACAGAGAAGGGGTCCCAGAGGAGCTGGGGGAAGAGCAAAACTATCTGGGGCCAGCTGAGAGAGAACCAAGGTTTTTCTGTGAGCATGTGTGTGTGTGTAAGAGAGAGAGAGAGAGGGTACAAAAAACAGGTAGAAAGCAGAGGTGGGGAGGAGGGTGGGCTGGTAGTGATGTTTTCTTTTCATGGCTTTCATTACAACAGCTTCCCAAACACAAGAAACTCTGCGTATCTATCATCATCCTCTGCAAACACGAGGATGAGCTTCATCCGTGTTTGCGATGCTCTCGCGTTCCCCCACCACCCCTTCTCTCTCTCTCTCTCTCTCTCTCTCTGTCTCTCTCTCCTCTGCCTTCCGCCGATGTGACACACGCCCTTCAGATTAAATCTTATCGCCTTTTGCTACCTAACGATCCCGGAGCTCGGCGCCTCGGGCTTCTGTCCACAGGGCTGTCAGGAGGGAAAACAGGCTGTGTGTAGCCAGAATACAGGCCATCACCTCTCGCTGATTGCACATGAGAGTCGAGGTAATGGGAGTGTAATAGCACCTTAAGTACCCTGTTCTCACTGACACTGGCTGTATAGCATTACCTCACGTGAGTGTGCTAAAGTGTGCGCGTGTTTAGGTGAGAGCGCGGCGTGTGTACACTTTGGCATAAGCGCAAGTTATTCCCGTGTCAATCCACTTGTCTGCACTGGATGTGTGTGTGGAAAATGTGTTGGGATAAAAAAAAAAAAGGAAAAGAAAAAACTGACCAAGGTTTGAGCGCGCGCGCCGCGTTTTCCCCGAGGGTCGTCTGAGCTTTAGCGATCAAAGAGAGAGATGGAGGTTAACTGACCAGACCCGGGAACCGTCACAGGAGGACCTGAGGGACTCCTCTCTGTTAGCCCAGGTACCAATCATCACAAGCGAGAGAGCGCAGAGCGCACACACAACCCGGCGGAGCGGCGAGTGCAGGAAGGGGGCATTTTTTTTATTTTTTGAGAAAGAGAGAGAGATCCGGGGGGATTTAAAGATCTGTAAGGCCCAAACTAACTTTGTCAGTTCGCTCATGCTGCTGTAACCCTTTCACACAGTATCCATTACCTCAGATGCGTTCCCTACAAAACATCAAATAGCTTTACCCCAACTCCTACTTCAGTGATTTTCGCGGAGAGGTGCCTTCCGCTGATATGGAAGTCCTGTAAAGTGAGTATAAGTTATATAGCGGCGGTCCCTGGAGGGTAAACTCAATGACTAGTCTCACACTAGAAAGTTAGACTGCTTTCCTGAGCACCTCAAAGTAAATCTACTTGTGCTAAAGGACTGAGCGGGGTGCACTTCTGCAAGAAGTTAAGGTGGAAGTTGTATTTTTTTTTAAAAAAAGGGAGAGAGAGAGAAAGGTTGTTTTTTTGTGTGTGTGTGTGTTTTCTTTTTTTTTAAAGGAACATGTGTGTGAACTGCAAATGGGGAAGTGCGCGACACAGAGCTGGGTGCGCAAATGTGCTCAGGATTGGGAGAGTGTGTGTATTTGTGTGTGGGGGTGTGTGGGGGGGGGCGTGTGTGAGCGTGTGTTTGTTTGAGAATGAGAGATAACCCATCAGAGAGGCAGCTGCTGTGGTGAGGAGAGACGGCTATAGCACCGGACAGAAGTGACAAAAAGTTTTCTAGAAAATACACGTAGATTACTTGTTGATTCCACGGTTGCTAACACCCATCACATGCTTGATTAGTATGACAAGTGTGCAGCTTCCAAGCCAAAAGATACTGTAAAAAAAGAAAAAGAAAAATGAAGAAATTCTTCACGTCCTGCATTTAAAACATAGAATGTGACGTTCCTTGTGGTTTTAAAGTCAAAAGAATGCTTACTGTTGTTGGGGTTTTTTCAATGGATTGTGTTTCTGGTGCAGAATCATAATAATCGCATTAGTAAGCAGTGTACAACACGTCTGACAATGTTCTGTGTTTTAATTTTAACCAGCAATAAATTGCAGTAATAACCCGGGTCTGCCATCAGATATACACAAACAAGCAAACCCCTTTGCACAGGGAGACTCTGTCCTTTGTTTTTATGAACATGGACAACATGGTTTATTTTGAGCCAGGTCCACTTACAGTACATCATCCTGATGCCAGAAAACGAGGTCTGCAGGCAAAAGGAGAAGTATACTGTGTAGGAATTCTTCTTTTTGTCTCCCCCCTCACAAATTCCTTTTAAAACACTACTTCAAGGTTCAAAACAAAACAAAACAAGCATGTCTTTTCTTCTCTCTCTTTTTCAGGCTTCCTGATTTGCAGCTAAGAGGGACAAAAAATGTAAAAACGAATCATTACAATTGCAGTGGAAGCAGCTGGTGAGCACATTTTTAGCATTTCACATCTCTGATTTTTAAAAAAAAGTGTTTTATTAGATAAGACCAGCATGTGATTTGCATTAATAAAATACACAGTTGTTGTTGTTTTTTTAAATACAATTAAAAATATAGTTTGTCATGTGCTGCTTAAGTAAAAAAAAAACATTTGAAAAATTTTGCCAGAATATACAGAGTTATAGAAAAAAATATGCATGTAAGTAACTTTTATAACATGGGGTTTTTTTTACATATTTTTTTTAAACTGTCACTATGTCCTGAGAGTGCAATATGAGACAGTCTGTGAAAAAAATGAAGCTTCTCTGTCTTCTCACTGTGGTCCTACTGCCATCTGCAGAAATAGATCTTCAGTCAGAAACAACCAATCAGAGCCAAGGGGAGGGTCTTACTACTGCCAATCACACTCCAAATCTTCTGTTTCCTGTATTTCTCGATGTCTGCTTTCATCGGAATTTTCTCTGCCTTATTTCTGCATTTGGATCCACATCAACTACCAGTCATAAATAATCTGTCGTATTTCATTACAGTCAACAGGCCCAACTGGCAGTCAGAACTAAAACAAATCAATATGGAATCTTTAGAAAACAAAGACAAAATGTGTATTTAAATGAAATCTGAAACGTGAGAATGTTTTACGATCACTGATCTCTATAACTCATCAAAACAACTACATACCAAGAAAAGTACATGTATTATCAATGGTCAGATCATGGGTAAATAAAAATGTTTTTTTCTTTAAAAGAAGTGGGTTGGGGCCAAATGGTGTCCTCTGGGGCCCGAGGTGCAAAGGGATGAACAGACCCAGAGTTCATCTTTCTGTCCGTAAGTTCCCAACTTTAGAAATGTAGTTACATAAACTCAAAAAACCACAGGACACGAATGGGGAAAAGCTATTTAAATTTAAGAAATTAGTAAACACACCCAGTTTAAAAAAACCCCAATTTGAAACAGAAATGCTGAAACATTTTCATTAGAGATTAAAACCAATAGTCAAAAGTCCTGCCATAAAAATGTCTTCCCAAAATCAGAATCGGTTTCATTGGCACCAACGAGGAATTTGGCTTTGCTTTCAAGTAAAGGAATGAATGAATCAGATTCTTATTCGTCCATTTGAACATTAATTTAAGCTCCTTTTTCTGTGCTCAAGTGTCATGTTCTTTTTCCCGAAATAAACAAACTATAACCTCCTCTCTAAACTTAAACGCAACCTGAACTATGACGCCGAGAGGCAGGCTGTTCGAGTAAGTAATAAAAGAATGTGATTCTGTCTGTGTGTGTGTGTTTTTACGAAGGGGGTTGGGCACAGGACCCCACTGCTGGGTAACATCTCTGTCAGGACGGCTTTGCTCCGTCACCACCCCACTTCCACCCCACCCACCCACCCCACGCACGCACACACACGGATAAACTCCATCAGCACCCGCTCAGAGCTCATCAGTCGCAGTGGCGCACATGTGGCCGGAGTATTCTAAACAAAGCTTTATAAAGAGCTCAAGCAGACTGCTCGATGTGACAGTCAGGGCACTAATGACGCCTGGAGACCACTAAATGCACCACTGAAAGACCAACAGCCTGCGTGACACGCACACGCACACACACGCGCATTCACCCAAATTTTTTTATTTCGGCATGCACCAACAAACTCTCACACTCACTGTGGGAGGATGGAACACATGCTTGCAGGGCCAAACATACAGATGCACGCAAACTGATGGGAAAATACACACACACACACACCCCTCCACGCCACACACACCTTGTGCCCAAGGGCATTTGTCCGCAGCCTAAGAGCTCCCAACTGTTGAGGAGAAACAGCTCAATTAGCTCTGTGGAGGAGCTAACGAAACACATCTATCCCCGCTCACATGCACACCACCCACACGCACACACACGCTTTGAGCGCTGCATTGATCCTTTCCCAGCCTCTGACTCTAATTGGTGTGTTGATGATGCTGCAAGCGAGTGGGATCCTTCAGGCAACCATAGCATGACTCCCAGCTCTTTATTTCTCATTTAAAGTTGAAAAACAACCCACATTTCCTTCCCAGCATCAAACTCCACTCCACCTGATATTTCTTCTGGGAGATTTTTGCTTCTTTTTTTTTTATTTCTTTTTGATTATTATTATTTATTCATTTATTTATTTTCATTTTCTTAGGTTTAATCTACATTTTCTGGGAGTTTTCCCGTTGCAGCCCTCAAAAATCCATTCCAGCCCCATAAATATCTAATAGCTTGATGACTTTGTTGCTCCCACTAGGTTGGGCCAGCTGTAAAAAACCGTCCATTAAAAATGACGCACGCAAATGCTCAGTGAGCACCTTCAACTCAAACCTCCAAGACACACACACGCGCTCCGCCCACCCTCTTCTCTGCACATGCACATTACATGCAAAGTGTTGCAGGGACTTAGCGAGAGCAAATGGGATCGAGTTATTTCCATAAAGGGTCTCAGTGGGTCTCGGAGATCTTTCCCTGCGCCGACAGGGAGCGATTTAGCGTAGCACACTCTGGTATATTAGTAACTGAATACGTCTGGGGATGATTCTGCTCTCCCTAAAACCCTATCCCTTATTCTGACTTCCAGAGCATTCACAACTGGGACCTGGAGGCACTCCTCATCTTCTAGATTTTGCTGACTAGTCTGCTCTCACTGGATTTTTTTTTTTTGTTTCAAACTATTTTACTTCTTTTTTTGCCTCAAATAGATTGCACCCCCCCCCCCCACCGTCGTCTTTCTCTCTTTGCATTCCACTTCCAATCCCACATTTCTTCTCCTCACATCCATCCGCTGTCTCTTTCTCTCTCCCCATTTTCTCTCCCCCCACCCCCAGCCCCTCTCTCGCCCTCCCCTCCTTGGCCCCAGGGACGGACTGCTGATAGACTGTGTACACCAGCTGCCCAGGGGCTATTTTTAAGGAGCATTTGTCCTTCTCCTTCCCTCTGGAGACTGACTCAACCCAACAACATCCCGTCCATGTGCGCTCAGGCCTACACACACGCAAAAAATGTGTGCAGAAAAACACACACAGGCATTAACACATGCACTCATTAGCCCATGAGCATGCAAGCCCCCTCACTTTCTCCCTCACTCACTCACTTCCTCTGTCCAAGGGCATTCTGTAAATGTAGGGGCAGCTTGTAGCGCCGTAGCCGGCTGCTTAACTGCACAGGAGCCCAGGCGCTGCCCGGCCAGCCTCAGAGGGCTCATAAAGCTACCCTCCTCCCAAGGCCTGGCTAATGCCTTCCCTTGTTCTAGCCGTGCCTTACAATAGTTTGTAAAACAATACTGTAAAACACGGTTGCCGAGCGTTGCATCAGGCTGCTTTCATCGCTAAACTCACAGCGACCAATGGAGGCCCTTAAATAATGCATACAGGAAGTCAGAGGATTCGCTTTCCGTGGTACCCGGAGAGCTTAGCTCCGCAGTTGTCTGTCTTATTTGACCTGGCGCCGCAATCATGTCGCGCTAAGTAAGAAATGAGCAGAAACAGAGAGTGAAAGTCAACAGATGCGGCGCATTGATGCACAATTAAGCACCTTGAACTTTTTCTCTCATTTTCCCATGTTAAAAACACAAATACGTTGTTAGTTTTTCTGGGGGGGGGTTGTTTGTTTGTTTTTCAGATTTGATGTGAACAAAAGTGTAGCATACAGTAACTGTGAAGATGAAGGAAACTGATGCACGGCTACAGAACTCTCTTTTGCAAGTAGAAATCTAAAAAGTGGGACGTGAATTTGTATTGAGACTCCTTGACTCTCATACAGAACAATCTACTGATTTCGGAAGCAAACAACTAAATCTCCAAGTGCAGTTGCTATATGAAGACATCAGTTGAAAAAAACTTTAATCTATCCTTTGAAAAATAAAGAGAGCTTAGCACAACTGCATAGCTACTAAAACACGGCCAGCGGTCTACAACTTGTGGCTCCAGAGCAGCGTGTGGCTTCTTGGCCCTTTTACACTTTCGCCTGGTAGTTCTGACAAAAGAAATAGAGAAACAAGGAACGTTTTGAAGAGGACCGGTGATTTCAGCAGTTCTATTACTTATATTTATTTAATTTCTCAAAAGAATTTTAAAGAGTTTCACACTGATACAAATACTTTTCTTGTATTTGTATCAGTGTTTTTTTTCTCTCTCTCTATATCTTTCTTTTTTTTTTTTAATAGGCTGCTAATTTTATTTTCATTTATAGAGGTAGCTTTTTTTAATTTGTTTTCCATAAATATGGAAAGGACTCAGTTGGCCACAATATATCGAGGAAATGTATTTTTGGTCCCTGTAAAAGTTTGACGCCTTGTTTCGAGCTAAACCCTAAAAATAAATTCAAAATCTACCGTTTTTTTTAAATTCACAACAAAATAAATAAGCTTTATACAGATGCATTTTAATCAACAGGAGCCAGGGTCAAACATGCGCTGTTGGATTACAGTAATGCCGACCCGTCACTTAAACGGACCGACTAAGCAGAAACAAGAGGAACGCGTAAACTCTGGAGGAGCTGCAGGAACCAACAGCTCAGGTGGGAGAATTTGTTGATAGGACCACTATTAAGCATGCACTCCAAAAAAAAAAACTTGTGGCCTTTAAGAAATCCTTTCAAAAGGAAAGCTATTTTTGAGAAACAAGAATTATAATTTGTAGTTGTAGCCATTTAGGGACCTGCTCTGGGTAAATGACACCAAAATCGAGCTTGTTAGCCTTCTTTACGCTACGTTTAGAGGAACACTAACACGGCACAACAGCCTGGACACACCATGTCCACACTGAAATATGCTCGAGGTATGGGGGATGCTTTCTTACAGCAGTGACAGGAAAGCTTGTCACAGTTGATAGGAAGATGGATGGAGCTAAATGCGGGGCGGTCCTGGATGAAAACCTATTAGAGGTTACAAATGACTTGAGACTGAGGTGGAGTTTCTTCAACCAGCTGGAAAATGGCCCTTAACAAACGTCCAGCGCTACGATGGAATGGTTTGGATCAAAGCATATTTATGTGAGGAACGGCACAGTCAAAGTCTAGGCTTTCGTCAATTGAGAACCTGCAGCGGCAGGAGTGGAAAATTAATGTTCAGAGCTATTTTTGCAAAGAAGAATTTCCGTCTCTAGCTGCGCAAAACTGGTTGAGGGATATCCCATAAGGCCTTGCAGCTGCAATCACAATGAACGGTGATTCTATAATGGTAACTCGGAGGCCTAAATGCAATTGCATGTCACACTTTTCAGATTTATATCTGCAAAAAGAAAATAATCAGATAGCATTTTCCTACCTCCTCGTACTTATACACTACTTTATGCTGGTCTATCACATAAAATCCCAATAAAATGCATGGGAGATTTTGTAGTTATCGACAAAATGTGTAAAACATTTAATGGGAGCACTTTTGCAAAGAACTGGAACATGGACCTTCAGAAACAAAAGAAAAAAAATAATATTAGTCTGCTCAGTACCGACATAACTCTGAGGAATCATCTCGCTGCTCGGCCGTAACCTTGGTGGAAACTGTAAAGGTATTTGTTAACAAGCTCTTAAATTATGCTCAAAGTGTGAAGTCCAAGCAGCGAGCATCACTTTTGTGTTCCTATTCGACCACTGCGACTCAAAGCAAAAGATAAAATGAATCCTCAAACAACTGTTCCGGCAACCTCGTTAAGGCATTATTTACCTTCATCGTTAGCCAAGGAAGAGGACACTAAAAATCTGTCGGCAGCCTGAATCGCCTGCTCGAGTGTCTGAGCACTGTTTAATTGTGCCATTTATCAGCCAAAAAAGCCTACACGCTCATAAATAAACACAATGCCCATTGCACAGGAATTATAAAACTGTCACGGCGAAGCCCACAAGTGAGGCCGGTGCTGATGCATATTAAGTGATTTAGTCAGTGAAGGAGTGGAGCAAAAAAAAAAAAATATGATGGTTAATTTAAGAGTCATTAAAATTGTATGAATGTGCATTGCACTTGCTTAGAGTGGGATTTTCTCTGATCGGTAACGAAGACGAGGGGGGGAAAGAGCAATGCAGGCTGCCACACATTGTGGTCTATAAACTCACTGATTGATCAGGAGAGAGGCGAGCCAACCCAGAGAGAGAGAGAGAGGCCTAATCAATGTCTCTGAATCTGAAGAGATGCAGGTGAGAGCGCTTGTTTTGTGTGTGGGCAAGTGTGCACTTTTTTTTCGCTTCTTTCAGTCTGTTTATGTTTACAGCCTTGTGTGGGTTTCATGCATATTGCTGTGGTGTGGGTGTGTGTGTTTGCGAGAGACTGCGCGCTTCCCTTATTTGAGGAAAGACAATGTTCTACATTCCACAGGGGAACAGAGTCATTACCGAAGCAGGAACTCAAGCCTGGAGGCCACGGCTCTGCGTGTAGTGTGAATAGATCGGGCTGGTTTCTCGCTGAGACGTGCTGCGGAACACTCGCTCCGCCATTACCAGTGCCCCCGCAGTTCAAACACCACCTCCACCCTTGTTTCAGCTGGGAAACATGGAAAGATGGGGTTGAGCGTGGGGGGGAGTTTCACAAACACAAACAACTGTCTCCCTGTGACACCATCTCACTTCACATGTAAGCCACAACCACTTAAAGGAAATTACATCACATGTAAAAACTGGCGCGTTGCATCTTCAGTTTTGGGTTGATAATGCAGACTGAGTCAGTGTGAGTCCAAAAGCGGAGGTGCTTGGGTTGACCTCAGAGGAGTGTGTTGTAGCTCTGAAGCTCTCTGCTGCCCTCTGTTGGTGGCACAACTCTTCACCGTGCAGGTATGGACATATGGCAGCTATATCGCCAAATAACAGGTGTGCAAATTATTCTTTCCTCTTGTTCTCCCCCCTTTGTCAGATTTCCTTCTGGAACAGAGCAGACTGGGTTAATTTCCCCTGTTGCTGTCACACACAGGTCGTTAGCATGGCCTGCAGGAAACTATTGTTCCACCATAATAGGCCGCAATCAGAGGTGAGCTCTGATAACGCCGGCTGTCACCTGATGCACCGTCTGTTTGCTTCTCTCATTCTGTGCTGCTGCTGCTGTCGCTTTTTTCCCTTCTTTCAGCACAGTACCTTGCAAAAGCATTAATTTCCTTTGACTGTGTTCATTTTGTAACATTAAAGCCACAAACAGATGTTTTTTACAGAGATATTTGGTGACAGACCTCCCAAAAGAAGTAGTTCATAATTTAGAAGTAGAAGGAAAAGGATAAATGGTTGTCATTTTTATTTTTATTTTTTTTACAAAAAAATTGGAAATTTGTAGTTTGTGTCTGGATTCAAACCTTCACAAGTCAATACTTGACTTGAGTACTTGCAGTCAGTCTTTTGGGATATGCCCCTACCAACTTTGCGTAACTATAGAAGGAATGTTTTGCCCATTCTTTGTGAAATAGCTAAAGCTCAGTCATTTTGGGTGGAAAGCATGCTAAATCATGCTAATCAATTTTCAAGTCCTGCTACAATTTTCTTAATTGGACGTAGTTCTGAATGTTGACTGGGCCGTTCTAAAACAAAAATATGTCTCCATCTTTACCCTCCTGTACTTATTGCTATATTTTAGGTTGGTTAAAGTCTTTTTGCAGCCTCTAGCAGTTTTTTTTTTCCAGGATTGCCTTGTGTTTAGAACCCTCCATGTTCAGTTGTTTTGCCCCTGCCAAGGAAAACCGCAAACATCATGGCTTTCTGTTTTTCAATGACACTGCTGTTTGCCAGTCTTCCATAAACTTGAAAATTGTAGAGTTCTCTACTAGCTGTCAACAAATCGTCCCCCCTTAGCTGTGGATCTCTGGAGCTCCTCCAGAGTTACCCTGGGTCTGGTTGTTGCTTCATTGATTGGTGCTTTCCTTAGTGCATAACTATGTCTTGGGTGGGGGCCATATTTTTTCCAGTTTTGCATGATGGACTGAGCAGTGCTCTATAAAAACTTAAAGGGCGGGATATTGTTTTATGACCTTATGTCGTTTTAAACTCATCAAAACTTTGTATCTGATCTGTTGTCTGTGTTTGTTGCTAATGTTCTTTAACAAACTTCAGAGGCCTTTAGAGTAAAGGTGGATTAATGCTTAGCATCAAATTAAACTTAGGAGGACTCAAGTAAAAAAACTGGTGACTTCTAAAAGCAACTGGTTCTTTTCAGCAAAGGAACTTGAACACAAATGGACACCACACTTTTTAGATTTTTATTTGAACAAAAAGAAAAGAAATGTGAACCTTTTCCTTATAACATTTGCCCTTCAACTTCACACTTACTGTATGTGCAACATTGTGAATGTAATGTGAAGAAAATATGGAAAAATTCAAGGCTTATGCTGTCGCTGTTTATCTGATGTCTTTCTTTGTTTCTTCCATTCTCTTTTTATATATATATATTAAACACATTTGTATTCTTTATACTTTTTTTATTTATACTCTTAGCCACTAAATTAGGTGTGACATATCTGGGTTGCGATCACCCTCATGCAGTGGTTAATGTCTCTCTGCAGCACTTAGTCTTAAATGCATATGAAATACACACACAACCAACATCCTCTCTTGCCTTTTTGTGGTTGTTGTTGTTTAATAGCTATAAGGACTATAGTTTTTTTTTTCTCCATATAAACTTCAAACTTATCTCATTGCCTTTGCTTTAAAAAAAAACTTTTTTTTCCTCACTGTACAAAATGGCGCTTCAAGAAATCCTGTATTGGCCACAACAGGGTTTCCAGGACCTGTGGTAATTACTGTTGTTAAAGGCCTTTCAGTGCAAACCACAATGCAGCGCCGTAATGCTGATTTTGATTGACAGCATAGGTGATGTGTAAAAAAAAAATATATGAATATTTACAGTATCAGTATTAGTCATGGTGAAAATTCCAGTCACATCAACATACATACGCTAAAACCGCCCTTGATCTATAAACAGACTGAGAATGAGGGGCCTTGATTGGCTGAGGGAATGACTGACAGTTGAACGAGTGGAACCTTTGAATGTGAAACTCAAAGGAAAGATGGGAAGCGTGTTTGTGCTGGTCCCATGGGGGGAAAAGCCTAGGTTTTACACACACCACACGCGCACACACACACACACACACACACACCCTCACACACACGCACACATGCATACTCAACACACATGTAGTGATCTTGCTCTACTTTGGGCTGTGCTCCACATGAAAGCAGCAATGCTTCCTGCTGTTCGAGATGTGCCGCATGTTGCACTGCAAAGGAACACACAGGTCTGCATATGCATGTAGATGGACAGGTCAGTACCGAGACCCGGAGAGACCACATCCATCCTTAATTGTGTTATTGGGGAGGGGGTTGTGCTATCATTTGGAGAATATTTCTATTTTATTTTTACTCCTCTTCTTTTTTTGCTTTGTTTCCAGAGACCAAACAAGTTGGATTTCATTCACATTTTCTAATAAAACCCAGGTGACTCAAAACACTTAAAGCTACTTGGCAGACACTGCTCTGAAATCATTTAAGCTTACTTTAGGCATCATTTGTCACCTATATAAAAAACACAGATTGTTTAGGTTTTTCACTGTAAAGAAATATTTAATCAGGATAAGATTACCGGTTTGAAAAACAGCCTTCCCTGCTTGCACGTCTCTTATAACATCTCACAAGGCAGAAGGCGACTGATCTGAATTAATTTGAGTCTATCCATTTATCTTAATTTTTTTTCCTTTCTAATGCATGTTTTCAGTCACAGTCCTCTTACTAGAATGTGAACGTCTGTACAACATTTCTTAATACCAGCTGATCGGTATTGTCATTCACCAACATACACACAAAATCTTCTTTTTTTTATTCGTACATTGAAAACCTTTATCTTTTTTTAATCTTTCAAAAGAGCCAAATCCCCAGCTGCACTTTTTACTTCCTGTCATTGCACATTTTTTGTGGGAAAAAAAAAAAAGTGCACCACCGGATAGCACCATTAAAACACCCCCACCCCCGTTTTAAATCATTCAAACAGAAATGTTTTATATGCAAATCAGAATAAATGCAACAAAACTCAAAGTTTAATTAAACCAATACTTCTTCGTGTCAGCATGTTACTGAGTCATCACTCTGTCAAAATAATATTTATTATGGAAAGCGAACGTATCGCCGTGTTCTGCAAATGAGACTCTACAAAATGTGGAGGCACTGTGCCCTTGCCTATCCCCCTGCTGAAAGTAAGTCTTAGCCAATTAACAACGCCTTCCACGAGGCCTGCGTGCGCACACGCAGACACACGTGTGCGCGCACGCGTACGAACCTGAAACCTCGCAGCTCATGGGACTAAACCTCATTAACTGCTCTGAGACAGACACTCTCTCTTTAATCAATCCTTTTTCTGAGACCGTGTGGACTTGGACGAGCGTTGACAATGCAACGCAGACCTACACACACTCCCCCCCACACACACATTATTTTTTAGCAGGAGGAGGAGAGAGTTTTCCATGCATACATACATACATACATACATACACCCAGTGGTCTCCCAGAGAGAGAAAAACATGGTCATTTGCCAGGGTGATTCAACTCTAAAACACCCTAATTACATCGACAATGCTACTTTGTTTTGGTGCAGGGGGGGGGGGAGTGAATGATTTTGCATATTATTATTATGCCTCTGAAATATTAACCAACCCCGAGGGAGTTTATCTGCTCTTTTAAATATATGCAAATTACTTTATTTTGGTTTGGTTTGTTTCCAGTGACTTTTGTGAATTGTGTTTGGATAATTAAATGGGTGCGTGCAGATGTAGAATCGCAGCCAGGCACCTACATGATATGATGATCTGCCAGATTAGCATACAAATTAGGAGCGTTGCACCTCGCCTGCTAATCGACTAACTTTTGTTTTCACTTCAACCTTGACCTATTTGAAACATCCACCGAGTGTTTCGCCGCCGAGTGGGATTGTAAACACTGTTTCCTGGCTTTTAATTGATAAGGCTCATTTGATATTGTCCTTCATTCCACGCACTTCTCCTTTTGCACGTGTTGGACCCTTTCAATTATGACCGTTCAGCTATCTGTTCTTATTCAGACTGCTCTGCCGGGCTGATATTCCGCAATGACTTATCCCTCCTAGCCCTGACTGATTAGTGGGTACAGCATTCCTGGTTGTGTTTTTTCTTTTAATTCTGTCTAGAGTTGAGAAGTTTTACTCGTTTTGCTGGTAGTTATTCATAAGACATAAGCAGATCTGGTACAGTTGATATGCAGCTCGTTAACATTTTAGCTCTGTCTTACTTCACTGATTGCCTTGTGAATCCCTGATGGGTTCCGCTCCGTACATAATCATTTCCCTAACATGGGATAATTTGATTATATTACTACAACGACAGCGCAAACAAATTGGCTACGTAATTTTTTGTGCCAATAATAGCAAAAACAGATGTGGTAATGGTACTGTTGCTTTCCAAGCTCGCATTTATGTGAACGTGAACCAATCTGTGCATAAGTACATCCGCGAACACCCACCACCACATCCAGCATCCTTAAACGTGCCAGGACATAAGTCGTAATCTCTGGCCTCGTTTTCTTAATTCTTGCACCCACACAACTCGAAAGGTTTTTGCCAAAACCCTTTAGGTTTTATTTCATAGCTTCTCTTTGCTTTTTCCACAGTTTTCTCACTGTGTGTAGAGGTCAGCTTATGTAAGAAGGGTAAATTCTCCTTATCTTAAAATAACTACAGCATTGTGCCCTTATACAGTGCCTTTCAAAACTATTCATGCTAGACCTTTTTCACATTTCCTTACATCGCAACCTCAAATTCCATATAGTTCATCGAGGTTTAGTGCAACAGATCGCAAAGAAGTGGGTTGCGGAAAATAAACAACGTGGTTTTCAACGTTTTCTTCAACTAAAATCCGAAAAGGGTGTTATGCATTTTTATTTAGCTCCTTTAGCCATTACTGCGTATCTCTACCTTTTGCTGCATTTACAGCTACGGGCCTTCCGAATTTGCCTCCACCAGCTTTGCACTCTTGGAGACTCATTCTATCAATTATTTTATGCAAGAATTGGCACAAAAGTGTTCCTTGGTCTTCATGGAGCTGTTTGTTCTCTGATGTTCTCTAGCAAACCTCTGAGGTCTTCAGAGAACAGCTGTCAGATGAGATTACACCCAGGTAGAGTCGTTTTTACTAATTAGTTGAATTCTGAAGCCAATTGGTTGCACTGGGACTTCTACTGCGTTCCAGTTACCTGGAAAGTGGGAACTCAGAGCTGGGTCAGACCCGCGGTAACAGCATTCTAGGGAGTCTGGACGTCACCATGGCGACCCCTGTAAACATTGTTTGCAATCCCTCTTACAGACATCATTTTAAGTTTTACTCTCCATAAGCAAACACCACTTTTGCAGTTGCAGGCGCAACTTGTCACTTTGATTGTACTTACACTCTTACATGTGTGTCTTGTACAACAATAAATGCTCCCACCATGTCTTGCTGCTGCTGATGCGAGGAGCGGCCATATTGAAACGCGAAGCCCGCCTTTCAAGTCGTAACTGGAAGGAGTCAGAGTCGGTTTCCGATTTAGTTTTGACTGGGAAGTCGGAACTTTACAGTTCCAAGTGAGAATGGGACGAAACATTTTACTGGAGAGTCAGGGTAGACAACGGACTGGTTTTGAGGGTTCTTTTGAAATCAACAGGGAGAAGACAAATGGCAACCAAGTAAAGATTATTTGAAAGGAGTTAAACATTTCTTGCAATTAATTGTGAAACAAGTAAAATAAACTTTTTTTAAAAAGTGGCTAAAATAGTAATAAAATCTGCTTGAATTAAAAAAAAAAAAAAACAACTATAAGAAAATTTTTAATTCCCTGATTCTCCAACTGGAATCAGTTATCAGGTCTTAAATCATCCATGACAGTAGGAGTCTCCAATTCCAAGTCTCTTCCTACCTCACTGCGTGGGATGCAACCACTGCTGCTGCTGCTTCCTGGCTGTTCTGGCGTCTCATCCACCCTCCCCATCAGGAAAGGGGGGGACGTCTGCTCCACCTGTACCTCATCCCCTTTAAGAAAAACTAAAAAAACATTCACATGAAACACACACACAACAAGATAAAAGCATGCAGATAGAAATGTCTACATCAGAATAAAGGGGATTGAATCCAAATCACTTCATATTTTTTGTAAATATTAATTGCACCAACTCATGTTCTTTCCCATGCACAGTTAGGCTCTGCTTTGTCCTGGTCTACAACGTAAAATCCCATCAAAGTATAATTGGACCCTGTGGTTGTACAAAATGTGGAAAAAGTCCACTACTTCTGCAAGACACAGTAGAGTTGACGGAAACGTTTTACCTCGCTGTTCACTGTTGTGCTGCATGCCCTCTAAAGCCCTCTGCTCTGTCCCATTTCTTCCGTTGCCTCGGGTCCTTTTTGACACCCCTGGCATGTTAATGGGCCAAGCAGAGACACTGTCCTTGAGACTCTCACTTTGGCTCATTTTCATACCCCCCTAATGCACAGATTTATAACCCGCGCTGCTACCAGCTCCAGATGTTTTGTTCTGGTTTTTTACTCTCTGTAATTGCTAATTCAATCTGGCTGTAAAGGAGCAGATGCTCCAGAGCGTACCTGTGCGGCTCTTCGCTCCGCGTGTGCGCGCGCGGACTGTGCTCCATGCATAAAAAAAACGACAGGATTTGACGCAACACCCCCTGACTCATAAATATAAGCCGTCACAATTATGCCAAAACTGTCTTCTTGCCGCCCCCTCACCCCTCGGCCCCCACAGCGCGTCATGGAATGATACACCATGCAGCCACTTTTTGACTTTTAAAGAATCGCACTCCGGCATTAACTTCCATTACACACTGCATTACCGCCACTCTTAAATCAAGCCCTCAGGTTTCATGCTTTAGCAATACTGACAAATTAACTCTGGAGGTTCAAACTGTGGTGCACGCCTTCGCACAACGTTTTATCATCCTCCGTCCCCACCTCCCGCCAACCGCCCACCGTTTTTTGTTTTTTTTTTTGGGGTGTTTTTTTTTTTTTTTTTCACCGTGGAAAGTGTCGATCCACTCCGCTTTAGAAAGAAAAATAAACAGACTGGTTATCCGCAGGAATGTGAATGCTACTTTAGTCCCATTAAGAACATCTGTGTGTGTGGCTTGAGATCACAGCGGTTTGTCTGTGCGACTTTGAACTTGTGTCAAGCGCGCTCATTGTTTTAGCGTGCTCCATCCCAACGCGCCGTGCCAGATACACTCTGTGCACTCGCAAAAAAAAAAAAAAGACTCTGCCCTGTGTACACACTCGCACATTTAAATGAAAAGAAAAACCTCCACATTAAAAGGCGCGCACCCGACCCCCCCTCTGTTCACATGCCCACACACACTCTCCACGGTGGACCTGTCATGTGTCATGGAGACAGGGGTCAGATACTGTGTGATGTGTGTGGGGGTTATATCGCTTGGGAAAAGGACTAAAGATCTTACTGGGGTTGAGAGAGGGCCAACAATAACAGCTTGAAATATAACAGCGACCAAGGAGCCCTCACACTGACAGGAGGAAAGCTGGGCCCCAGCGAGTGGCTCCACACATCAGAAGCTCCTCCATGCACAGGCACAAGGATGGGTGGGATAGCTAATTCATAGCTAATGTGCAAAACAAAGAGCATTGTTTTGTAATGACCTTGTAAAAATGGCAAAGAGAGCGAGAGAGAGAGAGCTCATAGTGTTTGGAGAGATTGAAAGCACATGTTTGCAGAGAAAGAAGAAACAGCAGAGCTGTATGGGGCTGCAGCTTTTCTGTGCGCATTCCCGAATCAAAAAGATGTTCAGACCACATCTGCCATGGGAACGTCAGCCATGTAAACACACACCCTTGACTTCTAGCGGTTGTTCCGACTGACACATACACACACTGGTTTGTGGAAGCTGGGAAAGCTGAACAAACTCAGCCGCCTTTGATCCCAGAGAAGCCAGAGTGCCACCTAGTGCTGATTAAGGTCCCAGAACAAGATTCTTTCACTCTCACCTTTTCAGCTCCTTCAGTCGAAAACTTATTACGGACAATTTTGATCTGAGCAATCGATGATCGACTGATGCAGCAGGACAATGAGTGGGATGAGGTTACATTTCCTCACCAGAGTAATCATCCTGCCCCTGAAGCTTGTTTACATTTTGTCCAACTACAAAAACGTTCAATGCTTTTATGGGGTTTGTCTGTAGGACAGCAATGCAAAGTAGAGAAGTGGACTGAAGTGGATAAATAGTTTAGTCCAAATTTGTACTACCAAACAATAAATAAATACAAAATCTGGAAAGTGCCAATGCACTCAACCAGTTTTAGTTGCAACTGCAGCTGCAAGTCTTTTGGTATACAACTCTACAAAACTTTGTACATCTAGAGACTTTGTTGTCTTCATTACAAAACAGTTCGATCTCAGGCAGTCTGGATCTCAACACTTTGTTATGTTATGCTTATCAACAATTTATTTATGTATGATGAACTGAACAGTGGTCTATGATTTGGTCAAAGCTTGAGATATTTTATAACCTGATCCTTAAACTTTCCAATAACTTTATTCCTGATCTCTCTGTGGTGTTCCTTAGTGGTCACAATCCTCTTCATTCTACAATATTCTGTAAGGCATTCCCGGGACAGCTGCATTCATTTCTGGTATTATAATTATATACACATTTCAACAATATTTTCTCTTTTTTTTCTTTTCTTCTCTTTTTTTTTTTTTTTTTACAACTTTTGCATTTGGAGATATCAATGTAAAGGGGAATAAATATGCTATGTATTTCATCCCACCTCCTCCCAGATTATTATTTGTATAAATGATTGGTAATATGCTTTTGAAATTCACAATTATACACCACCCTGTGTTGGTCTTAATTTCCAATAAGATTTGCATTTTGAAGTGGAATATGTGGAAAGGTTCACAAGGTATTAATAATTTTGTGAGATGCTGTAGATAAAAATGAAGAAGGAACTGCCTTACTCCAATCTCAAAAACATAATTTGGATCTCTGGGAGTTTCTGCCGCAAAAGCCTTTTCCTTCTTCCTCCTGGATATGAAATTTATCAAAACTTTGCATTTCACTTCACTTCTTCCCCTTTCACTGGATCTCAAACAAAACCTAAAAAAAACCCATCCAACTCACCTCTATACAGACACATACCCACCCACATGCACCACCATAAATCAGCGTACACAATCCTGATCTTTAAGGACATGAATGTTTTTCAATCAAAGCTCTGATTGAATGCTTTGCCGTCCTCAGCACTCACGTACTCACAGACACACACTCGCTGTTGACAGAGAGTGTCTTGAGCAACATCATTTACCACTTAGGCCCCTCCCTTAGGACCGTGCCATCCCTAATGCGCGGCGGATACGTTGATAGCTCTGGTTTCTGTCGAGAAGTGCACGTCAATCAACAGCTCGCGTCAACGTCACGGAGGCAAAGTGTTCCTGAAAGATCTTTTAACTGAGTGCCTCTCCATCCATCCTCTTCCAGCCAACACCCACAAAAGAAAAGAAAAAAACACTCACACATGCACAAACACAACCATTTCCATCTAGGCAATCACTTCTCCCAGAGTTCTTCTTTTTGGACGTGTAACAGTAATTGAGGTTTCTCCCCAGGGTACGGTGCATTCTGGGCCGTTAAGTGCTGTTTCTTGTTGTTTTTTTCCTCAGATGGCTTGTATTTTGGCTATTGTGTTGTTCCTTCCCGCTCTTCCGCCGAAGTGTAAGCAATGGGCCGTATTTACATGTATCATTAGAGAACAGAAACCCTGTCAAATGTAGGGCATCTGAGGGCTTATTTTACCCTCTGGAATACCAATCAATAAAACAAAGAGTCTTAATACTTTTTTGCACAAATCCAGCCACAAGAGAGCAAAAAAAAAAAAAAGATAAATAAATAAAGCGACCACTGCTGGGGATTAAACTCTTCCACTTCTAAAAGTAACACAGACAAAGCTAGGATTGATCTTATCAACAACCCAGCCAAAAGAATATATATATATATATATATATATATGTATATACTTGACACTCAGCCATTCAAGGGTGTGTAGATGCTACGCTGACCTCCCTGCTCATGACATCGGGCCTGGCTTGAGCACACTCTGTGACCTTTCTGGCCGTTGATGACGTTGTCCGTCCAGAAGAGGGAGTGATTGATCTGGATTGACACAAACAGCAAGTGCCCTGCCCGGCCTGTCACACAGCATCACTGGGTCACTGTAGCATGGCTGAATGCCGGATGAGGAGGGACGGCGTGCACACTTGGGGTGGTGACCTGCTGACTGTGATGTGGGATTACAGTCCTGGGGCGGCTGGGACATATTTGGACAAAAAAACTAAAAATCCTGGGGGGGTGATGTGCATCACTGTCTCGAGTGAAAACTGTGATCAACATACAGGCAAGAGTTGCAAGAGTTTACAAGGACAGGTGGGCATGTTCACTATTTTAGAAATAAACATATACATGAATACATGAACCATTTTAACATCCTAATGAAACAAAACTATTTTCACTTTACAAACATTCAAATAATGTCATGGAATGCTGATAAATTATTATATTGTTGTTTTGAGATAACTGTTAAGTAATATAATGGTAATGGCATAAAAACGCAAGCACACATTCTCAGAGATAAATAATGTTTAACTCTGGAATCGGGAGACATTTTAAATATCCAGAAACAAAAAAAAAGAAAAGAAAAGACAGAAGCAATAAAATGAATTATAAAGTGTCTGTAAACAAAATTGTCTTTCAAAAAAAGGGATGGTTGAGACCAATTCACCAGAATGAAGACTTTTATCATCCAGTTTTTGGTGGAAAACGAAAGAAAAGAGAAAAACAATAAATCATGCAAATCAAAATTATTGAGCTCCTTTGAATTTATTATGCAATTGAGTTGTTGCTTATGGCAACAGATCTAGATGGAATATTTAAAAAATCAATGAACTAAAATAAAAAAGCTTTTTTTCCAATTGGGTATCAATTTTTTAAACAATTTTCAAGCATCATAATGTAATACTGCACAAAAAAATCAGCCCAATATTTTACATTTACCATAATTGTTAAGTTGTTTTGTATATTTAGGTTCAATCATTTGTTTAAAGCAATTAAAAATAAATTAATTCTCTTATTCAACAGATTATGCATATTTTTTTCAATTATGTTTCTCCGGATTCCTTTTCTGTGAGCTTTTGAGGTCTCTGGATATCTGTGAACCTCAAATTTCATGCTTTGTTAAAGATTCTAAACTTGAATCTGGACTTTGACTAGACCATTCCAACATAAAGCATTGTTTATCTATCGGGTCCTGAAAGCAATCTGTTGCATTGAATTCTTTTTTAATGGTATCAGAGTAAAGATGAGGGCTGAGTACAAATTTATATCATCAAAGTTTTCCGTTAGCATGGATAAAATATAATACTTCATAGTTTTTACATTGTGAGGCACAGCAAAATTAATGGGGTTCTCATGGAACCACCATGCACCACAGAACTAAGAACATCAAAAAGTCAAAAACAACATATGAAGGTAACAAAGAGAAACCCGAAAAAAAGAAGGTCCTTTACTTTATAAGCAACACAGTTTTTAAAATGTACGCTAAGAAAATTAGGTCAATATGCACATTGAAGCTGAAGTTTGTGGTTGTAAAATGTTTGAAAACAGTTACGCTGCAGTTATAGGCTTTTAACATTTATTATGCCAAGAAACAGATGCACTGAAATTTATCAAATTATTACTCTACATTTACAGCATAGCAGCTCAGACAAAGTCGAGACTTGCATACAAACTATCACATCATACCCTAAAGAAAATCAAGCAGTTTATGTACTCATAAATGTGGTATTGTAATATGTTTACAGGTCTTTGCTCTGCCTTTACTCTTTTCTCTCATCTCCTCCCAACGTGAACTTTTTGTGTCAGGATGTTCTGCCTGGTAAAACCTTAGGAAATCGGCAGCTATAGTCACTTAAATGTTATCTATTTACATATATTTAAGTTATTGTTTGGCGCCCATTATAAACTACAACTCCAATGCTGCTCTGGACAGTTTCGATGACGTTACGAGGGCATTTCATTTCTCGCAGTAACCTTTCCTGTCTGCCTGGTGCATTTGCGCCTCCTGTCTTGATAGAGGAGGTGAGGAATAGTTTACTTTTCAGAGTTCAAGGTTTGGTTTCGGTGCTCGCCCGGTGTGAAGGGTTTTTACCGAGGCATTAAGCCCCTTTTCACATAGTCAAGATGCTGAACATGTGGAAAGTGCGGGAGCTGGTTGACAAAGCGTGAGTATATCGCGGTTATTTTGAGTTTATTTGGTGTCATTTGTGCCTGAAGTCTACCTGTTTGAAAGAGACACGTACCCAAAACTTTGACGTCACGTCACTCTTAACAAGTTAGCTAGCCTGAACGCTACTACCGATTTAAGTGACTTTTACGACTACTGTTAGTGTCAAAGTGATTATTTGACATTTTTGTTGAGCTCTTTGTTTGCTTCCAGTGGCGACTGTAGTATTGAGCCACGAGTTATTTGGGTCGTTCTTGTGCTTTCTTCGAAAGTGCAAGCTAACTTGCGTAGCTAACAAGCTAATTATGTAGCTCACTGGGCTAGCCAGCTAAGCTAGTTTGACAGCACTTAGGCATTCAAATCAATAAGAACTTTTAAAGACGCAACCCATGTCCTGTCTGCTGCTTTTTAGTTTCTCTTGGTTTGAAATGTATTTAAATGGCTTTATTTTTATTTTTTTTGTCACTTTGTGGTTTATCGTATTTGTAGCCGTGTTATCTCATCGCTACTGTAGCTAGACTGTAAATTATAATGGTTTATCATTGAATCATTACACAACCAACTCGCTTGTTGACGCCTGTTCAGGGAGTTGAATCGGCCAAAGCCATAAACAATTCAAAGTTCCCTGTCGCACAAACTGTATTTAAACGGATTATTGATCGAGTAGTGTACATATTTTGTTACCTATATTGTGTGTGATCACTTTTTCTTTTAGAGAATTTGTGTATGAGAACAAACAATTTCACTTTTCTTGTTTTAACTTAATACCATGGTCACGTATGAAGGTTTAAAACCAGTTCAATTCAGGTTTTTGTGCAGTGTAAAGTCACAACAAATTTCATCTGAAGATACATTGACCCAATTTATGTACAGAGCTATGCAATCAAATCAGTCCAATCATGTAAAAAGAAAGAGTCAAATTAAGTTACATAAATTCAAATTCAGCCCTATTTATATAATGCATGAAAGTTTAGTTTATAGCCTAATCCTAATTTATAGTTCAGATATTTGTATTGAGTCACTGACCTTGCAGTTATTCCTAATCCTGAACAAACATGTGGTGACGCTGAATAGTTAATTGTAAGAACAACTCTTGTATTTAAAAAGGTGAAATTCTTATGTAATTTAGGCTCCTAAGTTTATATTAAAATCTGTGACCAGCAATGACAACAATTAGCATATTTTTCTAATTTCATTTAGATATTGTCATAAAATGCCCAACAAGGGACATTTCAAGAATGTCCTATTTGCCTCTGGTTCTGCATCTAGAATAAATTGGCTCGTATAAGTTTTATTCAGCCAGAAAGTCACATTTGTTACTGCAGAATATAATAGTTTAATGGCCTAAAACATCTACAGAGAACAGCTGGTCTTGTATTTTATTGTTCCTCAGTTTCCCCAAAAGACAATTTTCGTACATTCTTTTTAACGTAAACATTTGTAATGAATCTCTGAAATTAAATTCTTATATCAAACTTTAAATTACTTCCAAATTTTGATGTGCAGTGGATCTTGTTTAGGCTAGAACTGCATGTGCGTACACATGGAAATCAGGTGACCTGTGTTATTTTTCTTTTGAAGGGGTTTTATTGATGATTGAAGGCATGAGCTAATGCAAGTAATACAAATCTACCAGTCATAAGTAAATTAAAAACTTTTGCTTTCAGACTGAAAGTAATTTTTTCCCCCCTTTTTCAGAAAACAAAGGCTAATGAAAATTTTTTCTTGATATGTTTACTTTATTACCATACATATGC
Organism: Xiphophorus couchianus; assembly: GCF_001444195.1. Taxonomy (NCBI): domain Eukaryota; kingdom Metazoa; phylum Chordata; class Actinopteri; order Cyprinodontiformes; family Poeciliidae; genus Xiphophorus; species Xiphophorus couchianus. The sequence continues at coordinate 21,970,149 of NC_040250.1, read as the reverse complement.
AAAGGTTGCATCATGACTGATCAAGGCACTGAACCAAAAACGGCTGCTGCAGACCAGTCCTAGCACATATAATTAAAGGATCTTCTTTTAACACTCATTCGTCTTTAAAAATGTCTCCGAATTTTGTTTTGGAATATCTGATTCATGCCAGAGCGTTTCCAATTTGTGACCTTGCTGTGTTTGCAGCTCATTAGTGGACATCTAGTTGATTTCTTAAGAACGGAAATTTCTTTGAGTCAAATGTTTTTGGTTTGTTTTGCAACATAATAAATCTTGTACTTGCTAAGTCACCTGGGCTAACGGCAATTAAAGGCATTTAGAGAAAATACCTTCGTGTTTGTTTTTTGAGGAGTTAACAAAAGTGCCATGAAAGGCCAGCAATTTGGTTCTTTTACTGTTCCGCCTGCCAGCACTACAGTTGGGCAACATCTCGTTCTGTTTTGGGCCGTAATTTGTTTAGAGCTGCTGGCTGAACAAAGGTGGTGTGCTGTCCTGTGCTCTGAGCTGTATTAGGGTATTGCACAACATTTCCTCCCTTCAAAGGTTTAATTTTGCAAACCCAGACAATAGAATGCTATTGAGTCTACTGAAGACTTTTATTCTTGTGGATGCACTCGCCTTTCTGGAGTGTGACCTCGTGTAAAACATCTCGTTTGTTAGTGGATGTCGGGGGAAGAGAAACAGGGGTTGAAACTGACTAAGGTATTTTCCTTCATGCTGATTTTTCTCTCGTTTAACAAAACGATTAAAGTCGTATCACCAAACTTGAGTCATGTACTCAAACCCAGGCAGCACCTTGTTTTTGTTGACAGATTAAAACCTCACTAAAGTCCTCTGCTAACAGCCAGGAAAGCGTTTTGCTCTGCGCTGCGGCAGCGGAAATCTGCGTTCTGATGTGTCACCCTGGAAGCATCAGAACTTCTGTTTGATCTCACAGATAGCAAGGAGAGCAGCCACCTCAGCGAAGACAGAAGAATGTTGCATCATACTCTTGTGTGTTTCTGAATTTCAGCCAGGAACCAAATTTTATACATTTTCATATTTCTAAGTAATTCAAGCTGTATGCAGTTTGTAACTTGGATAATAATGCAGCGGCATCACCATGTTATTGTATGTGCAACATAATCTAACCCACGGATCTTTTGCTAATGGTAGAAAAATATATTGCAGTTTTAGCTAGAGCACATGGCTATATTGACTTTATTCCAAAATAAACAGGTTTGTTTCTTATTGCATATATGTGTTGTTCTTTTTTTCTATAAAAATAAGCTGATATTAGCTGGTTTGGTGGTTCCTCTCAATTCAAATTGCTATCTTGCAGTCGGCCTTTTATGTACCAGCTGTGGTTTTAAGAGAGCCTGATCTCAGTAAGAGTAATTGGCGATCTTTACGTTGCCACACCCTAGTTGTCAGTGTTTAACGACAGTCACTTCTTTTATTTTTATTTAAGAAAATGTAGTGACCTTCTACAAGCAGAAGACTGGCAGTGTGTAGCAATAGATGCTTCATTATTCTGTGCTCCTTTGAGGTGATTTGGAAGATTACAGCTTGTCTGTAAGCTTTTCTGTATTAAAGTTTGGTCACTAAATTGTGAGATATTTCAACATTTACTTAACATTAACCACTAAGACTGATTTTAGTACTTCGCGCAAACTAGCGTGGTTTTTAAAATAGTTTACTAAATAAAATTAACGTGATCCGATCCTAACAAAGTCTAAATTTAAAACTATGCAGCACAAAGCTCTGTTAATTCTAGACAAAGTCTTTAGACCTTCTTGATTAGGCACAAGTTTCAGATTGTTTGTTGGCCGTACCCATAATGAAGCTTTGACAGGCCTTGTTATTGGACGTCTTTATTATTATTATTATTATTATTATTATTATAATAAATGATAGTTTCTAGCTTACAGACAGCAGTGCGCTGAAAGTGGATATAGAGCTCCATGAGTTGCAAACGATGCTCAAATTAAGATGACATGCTTGTCTTTTTTTTGGTAAAACAAATCTGCAACATCTCTTTTCCAGGTGCTGTCCTATATTGAGTTTATCAGGTGTTAATGCACCATATATATGCCCAGATTTTTCAGGCTTTTAAAGCATTCTGTCCCAGAAAGTCAGTTTGTTTGACGTTCCTGCATGCTTTGTGAATGTTTGCCGCTTCAGAAATGATATTATTAATATATTTGACTTGCTTAGTACGCATTTCATTGAAAGACAATTGTTTTTGCTATAATCCCAAATAAAATTTAAGCACTTCTATCGTTTTTGTTTTGCTGCACTGCACTGCAAAAATAGCTGTAGTCTTTATGTTTTCTTTTTGCACTTGTGTTCTTTCCACAGGTACTTATTGAGTGTTAGAATAAAGCTTATTCTTGGTCAGTCCAGCCTTGTTTTACTCATTAACATGTCCTGTTTACTTTCTATAGTACGTGGAGTTTGACTTTCCATTAGCTTGTCTTCCCCCTCATTTCTGATTTGTATAAGTGCTCCTTGTTGCTGTTTTTGTTTTAAATAGGGATCAAAGCATGGGTGTGGCCATCACTGAAAGACCTTTTGTCTTTTTATTGTCTGTGTTGTGGTTTCAGCTGTGGCCATATTCCAAGATAAGATGCCAAGATTCATGTTTTTTTTTGTTTGTTTTGTTGTTTAATTGATTGAATATAGAACCAATGTGGTGATGAACTACTCAGAGGTGGAGTCTAAAGTCAGAGAAGCCACCAATGATGATCCCTGGGGACCATCAGGGCAGCTAATGACTGAAATTTCAAGGTAAGAAGAGCAGAAGACGTCATGATTTCCACACCCTTAGGAGCCTCTTAAAGGGACTTATTGTTTCTTTTTCTTAATGCTTTCATTTTGAGTGTGCCCCTCATTAAATTTGTGACTAAAGTCTTTGTCTCCAGCATTACACATTCTTCCCAGGAAGAAACAGCTCTGGTTTGGTTGTTTATGAAATTACCCTGGAATTGTGTTCACAAACGATTTACTCTCTCTGTGCAACATGCACCTTGTAAATGAAGCTAAGAATAATCCATCGTTTCCTATGAATGGATGCAGTTGGTCTTTTAGTACAGTTACTATGGTTTAAATAACATCAATAACTTACTCTCCCTTATTGGGATTTGAAAAGAATATATTGTATTGTTCAGTTTTTTCTAGACCAAAATGAGAAATGCATTTCCTGTGTTTGTTTCTTTTTAATGACATTGATCATTTCAAAAATATATACATCTTAATAACAGGGAAACATAAAGTAGTCGATTCACCTGGAAACTAAATGATTCTGCATTGATTTAGTCTGATTTGTATACTTAGGGTTAACGTTGACTGAATTGTTTATTAATATTGTCTGGAAATTTTGATTTGTGCAGTGGTGCATTTTAATTGCTTAGAGAGAGGATTTTGCAACACAGAAAATCTAATATTACTTTCTTTGACTTGCTAATGTTCCAGGTAGACAAAATCGTAACGTTTGGAGTACATTACATTTAGCTAATGCTAATTTATAGTTTAAATTCTGTAAGAATAGGACCAAAAAGCAAACAGTCAGTTAGTTGAAGCCCAATTCAAAGCGATACGTCTTTTCATTTGTACTTAATAAAAGGAAATGCAAATAAATTTGCATTACCTGAAACAACTTTGTCTTTCATTACAATGTACACATTTGTTAAAGACTGTTGACTTCCTCTTATCCTTTGTGTGGTTGTGTAAACAGAGCCACCTTCATGTATGAGCAGTTCCCAGAGGTAATGAACATGCTGTGGGGCCGCATGTTGAGGGACAACAAGAAGAACTGGAGGAGAGTCTATAAGGTTTGGAGCCTCACACAAACACAGAGCTCTAGTTCATACCAAGTGACAGACTCCTGAGTGCTGGTTTCATTTAAAGAGTTATTTTGACAAAACAGTTGGTTTTGTGAGATTTTGATTAATCAGTAATTGATTTTTTTTTTATAGTCCTTGCTATTGTTGGCACATCTAATCAGGAATGGGTCAGAAAGGGTTGTAACCAGTTCCAGAGAACATCTGTATGACCTGAGATCGCTGGAAAGTTATCACTTTGTGGGTAAGATATACTTTCATTTATACTTTTGTTTTTATTATCACTATTTTGATTTGTGTTGTTTATCAAATGGGAAAAGAGGATTTTGGAGTTGGAAATCTATTAAAGCAGTTTATTTGGATTTTGTTGTCCGTGTATCAAAACATGTTTAACAATAAATGTCATAATTTCTTTTCCTTTTTCTTGTCTTCAATCTGTCAATAGACGAGAATGGGAAGGATCAAGGAGTAAATGTTCGTCAGAAGGTGAAGGAGCTCATAGAATTTGTTCAGGACGACGACAGACTGAGGGAAGAACGGAAAAAGGCAAAAAAGAACAAAGACAAGTTCGTCGGTGTTTCCTCTGACAGTATGGGATTTCGAGGTTACTGTAAGTAATACAGTTCTGTGTCTGAATGATTTATTTTATTTTTTTTAGATTTTTGAAAAAATAAAAAAGTATCTGAAAATCACAAGTATTTTTCTTTTAGTTTACGTGCTGTGATGTTTTTTCTCATCAGCGGGGGACAGGTACGACTCCGGTGGTGAAAGCCGTGGAAAGTGGGACGATGACTGGGAGAAGAATAAAGGACCTTTCCCCTTCAGTGAAAAGTTGGGGGAAATAAGTGACAAAATCGGCAGCACCATTGACGATACGATAAGCAGGTTTAGGAAGAAGGACAGAGACGACTCCCCAGATAGATTCAGGTACAAGAAAGCTTGAAGTTCTTATTATCAAAAAAAAAAAAAAAGGAAGAAAATTTCTTTGAGATTGCTGTTTAAAAATTTATCTTACACATTTTACATTGTGTCTGAGATTACTTACACATTGACTGATTATGGAAATATTGTATGATCTTCATACCTGTTCATATCCTGGTCTATTAATCCAGCTTTTTTTTTTTTTTTTTTACATATTTCTGTTCTCTAACAAGAGTATAAATATTTGTTTTTTCTGATTTTTAAGACAAATGTAAAACTTCTCACCAGTGATGCAAAGTTTATTGATAATCAGGGATGTGATATAATCATGTCCCCAGGCTTGATTGGATTAGGAATTACTAAAAGTTTGAAGAGATTCGCAAGACAAGAAGCCCCCACACAGAAATACCCAAGATATTCTTTGTGCTAAACCAGACCTGAAGAGAAGTCAATGTCAGAACTGTTCTACCTGAATTTCTAAGAAAAAAACACTGCACTGTTGCTCAGTGATTACATTACTGTATTCAGGTAAAGTGAAGTTGGCCCAAAACTCGATCAATAAAAGATGGAGGGCAGTATGTGAATCTAAAGTAAGGATAATGCATTTTCAGGGGAAGAAAGGAAATGTTCTTCAAACTTTGGTTCTGAAGCATCTCCTGCTGCCCTGATTGGTCTCCCTTTAGAAAATTGTTTTCAAACTCAAGACCTCGGAGCAGCAGTACAGAAACTACAGGACGAGATCTCAACAGCCCTATCCGTGAATTAGTTACATCAGGAATAAAATCAGATCAACCGGAGTTACCAGACATGCTAAAGAAGGCGTTATCTCTTTCTCACGTCAATAACTTAGAATACCAGTATTTGTGTGCAGAAATTAATCAGTTGCCTGCAGTTTAATCTAGTTCAAAAAGTTATCCGAATTCTAAGAGCAGCCTTGCTTTTTTTTTGTGCTTTTTTTCTCTTCCTGCAGTGACAACGATGAGGACCGGGATCGTTCTTCGTACAACGGCCAGTCAAAAAGAGAGTTTAAAGACGAAGAGGAGACTGTTACAACCAAGAGCGTACAAATCGTCCAGGCAACCGAGACAACAGCAACACGGAAGAGAGGAGTACCGTCCAGAAAAGTGGACCTGGGGGCCGCAGCCCACTACATGGGAGACAAGAGCCCAGATACCACTGCTAAACAGGTAGCAACTGCACAGCTGACCTGAAGAAATTACAGTTATTTAAAAAATGTTGTTGGTGTGGATCTGTGGTCACGTTTTCGTCCTGCTAATGCAACTTTTTTTTCATCCAGACCCAGCCAGCTGCAGCAACCCAACCTGCCAGTACAGGCCTGGCTGACCTCCTGATGGTGGACACCACACCCAGCCAGCCTGCTGCCACAGGTACACCACCACATCCAAGATGCCTCTAAGAAGCCTTAACTTCATGCATCTAAAATAAAGGTCTTAAAATGCCTTAAATTTTCAGGGCAATTAATCTTATAAATATTTATATGTGGGTTTTTTTTCCCCTTATGGGACATTTCTGTCAGACGAAAGTTTCAGTCAGATGCAAACATGTACATTGTGTTCTGTGAAAGCAGTTGAGGCTAACAGAAACTAGCCGCTAACATGCCCTTGCTAGCTAGATTTTTTGCATTTATCATGGGTTATGGACTCAACACAACTCACTCTGAGTGAAACCCAACACACGGGATGTGACAAAAGTTAAATTTCTTTTACAATTTGCTTAAAAAATGCACATGTTGCTAGCCCACTTGTCTGTCTGTGTGTACGAATGAATGTGTGGGTTAAGGTTGTATTGATTCATATGCAGTGTGAGAAGCACAGAGCTACTGCCAAGAGCCACAAACAGACCCTAGAAACGTCACAATTTTTACTATGCTTGACTGCGATGGACTGGAGATCTGTCCAGGGTGTACCCTGCCTCTCACCCATTGACAGCTGGAGATGGGCACCAGCACCTCTCCCAACCCCAGTGGGATAAGGGGGATAAGGGTGTAAGAAAATGGATGGATGGATACTATGCTTGATGGTAACATAGCTGGATCCTCCAACCATCCTTTATGTCCATAGTTTTTTCAGTCTTAAATTTAATTCAATTTGCTGAAACCTTCTGATACCCTGACATCATGCATATTGTGGAATGTCACGGGTGATTGTGAACTATTTTGTGAAACATTTTGTTATTCATGAGCTCCTTTCTCTGTGTTAAGTCAACAAAATTGAATGGATTCCAAGCAGAGAAACCAGTCATGCTTGCACTTCCAGTAGTAACCTCCAGTAAACCCTGGACTAACCTGATTAAGACGTCTCGCGGTAGCTCCAGAAACACAGGACACCCTCCCCTCCCAGCTGCTGCTGCTAGGCTTCAGGTTTGGGGGAGGGAGATCATCTATAGGAACTAAGTACACCAGATGTTTTCTGGAGGAGTCCCTGGCGAATGAAGAGGTTGGGAGCACTGAACAGATGTTTGGGCTCCTCCACCTGTCCTCCTACCACCCCCTCTGACACCTCAACACTGAAGGAATGCTAACTAAACAAGATTGACACCTGGAATTTACCTGTTTAAAACTTTTACTTTTTATTTTTCGCCGTAGATCTCTTCGGCGGATTTGCTGACTTCAACTCACCTGCTGCCTCAACTGGACAGGTCTCAGGATCTGGTATGTTTTAAGAGTTTTTTTTTTTCTTTCTTTCTTTCCTTGGAGTATGCTGTCCTGTTGCAGCCATGCTGCTAGAATATTCAGGAATATGTTGGGAGGCAGCCCTGGCCATATGGAGCCTGCTACCTGCTCTGCATAATAAGAACAGACACACATCAACTCCTGTTATGGATGACAAGGAGACGGGGACAGGAGAAGAAGTTGGTAGAGGTGGGGGGAGGAACTCTATGAAAGACAACAAGCTGGGCCAGTTTAATGAAAATTTAAAACGCAGCACCAGTGGTCACTGAAAATGTTCTGGATAAAGAGAAAACTTGGCTCAAATTTGACTTTTACCCCTTCTTGTGGAAACAGCTCCAATAATAAATTATCTAGACAGGAAAAATCAAACAGATTGTTTTTCTCTAGTGTCTGCAGCAGCAGTCTCCAGCCCCAATGGAGAGTTTGGTGAGTGGAATGCTTTTCCTGGAGGCCAGATTCCAGCATCTGCTCAGAGTCCTGAAAACAGTGGAAGTGACCTTTTTGGAGCCATGGCAACAGCTTCCCCTACAGCCCCGATCCCGGTTGTGGCGGCGGCGGTCCCGGCTCCCGCCTCGGCAGACCTGTTTGACTTGATGGGACCGACTCAGACCCTCACTTCCTCCCAGAGCCTCAACTTTAGCATGAGCAGCACACAGACACTGAGCACCAACATCATGCCTCAGCCAGTGTCACAGGTAGGTTTGCCTGAACTCAGCCTAACGTGGAAAACTCATGAAATAGAGCAGGATTTTGCCGCATACTGGCGATATTCTACTTTTCTCTTGCCTACAAAAATATCTAACTTTTGTGTTTGTCTGGTCATGAAAACAATAGACGATCACGGGTTGAAAAGTAAAGAAGCACCACCCATCACTGATGTAAAACGAAAGCTAGCAAACTTCTAGTGACATGTCTGTCAGGCAGCTGTCTGCAGACCTGAGCAAATAGCCCAGATAATTAAATAGCCAATATAGGCCAAAAGGCAAAAAGTTATAATACTGAGCACCTCAAAAATACTACAAAATTTAACAGATGTTTATGCTATATGTTTACTTAATGCTATGCATAGCATTATTGTAATTTCAGTAATTCAGTGATATTGGCATACCTGCAGCCACCTTAAATTATCCTAAGCCAAGAGCCATTACTGACTATTATAATAGTTCAAAATACATGCAATTATATCTGGTTTTCTGAAATACTTTGAATTATTTTTATTCAGTATGTTCTTGGCATTCAGATTAGTACTTTTCAAAACATTTCAATAACATTCCCCCAACTTCTTAAAAGACAAGTAAAATATTAACACGTTGGTTATGTGCTGATTCTGAATTGGAAGATTAGCAAACACCCTAAAAGAAAATGAACCCATTGAAAGAAACTGATAAGACAGAATCAGTCCTGCACTAATGATGTTTACTTATTGATTCTGTAATTTATAATTCTTTGCTGAAGGCATCTTTAAGCTAGCCTAATTATTGGAGAATTATCTTGTGTTGACCTGCATGCTGGTAGGGCATTAACATCACCAGATGTTCATTTCTCCAACTAACCACCCACTTCTCTCGCTATCTCTTATCAGAATGAGACAGGAGTTTGAAAAACATTGCAAATTTAACAAAAGCTCTTACATGTCGACCATATTTTCCAGTTACAAGGGTGACCTACTTAAAACTGTTTTGCTGCTCTGACACCCACGCCACCCATTTTCTCCTGTTACTTTAGGTGGTGTGTTTTCCAGAGTTCAGAAAATGCATGGGCAGATTGCGTGGGGGTTAAGTGGGTCACACTGAAGGTTTTAGACTTTTAAAGTATGAAACTGCAAATTTCCATCTTAGATTTTTCAGTGTTGGATCTTTTAAGCCTTTTGACTGTGGATTATTGGCTTGTTTCAGCATTTTGTGTATTCTTACATACATGTTTTTTACCAGCCCATCCCTAACATGGGCGGTCCTCTGCAGCCACAGCCCATGCAGCCAGGAATGGCCTCACAAGGCCCTGGAGCCAAAGCATCCCTTCCTTCCACTTGGTCCGATCACTCGGTTAACATCAACCTGGACTTTCTGGGGCCTGGCATGCAGCCTCCCAAGCCTAGCCAGCCCAGCCTCAACACCCTCCAGCAAGGTGAGCTGAACCAGCAGCAAGCGTAATCACTTTGTTTCTTCTCAAGTCTCCTTGTCATTCAAAAGTGTCTCAAAATGTAGCACTTGTACTTACTTCTGTCTTTTGGGATTCCCAGGCAATCAGCCGGCTCCCAACATGCTCACCCAGGGATTTTCCAGTATGAATCTTGGACCTACACCGGTCAGACCTCCTGCTAATGCCATGATGCAGCCTGGAGCTGGGATGGGGATGGGGATGGGGATGGTTCCTAACCAGGGCATGATGGGGATGGGGATGAACATGGGGATGCCACAGGGAGGTATGACCATGGGAATGCCCGGAGGAATGGGAATGGGGATGGGAATGCACCCTGCAATGGTCCAACAGCCCAAACACGACGCCTTTGCTGACTTTGGCAACTTCGGAAAGTGATGGAACCAGAGAGCAGAGATTAGCGGTAATGGAGGCAGTCTCTTGCCGTCCGTGAGTGAAGGATCATCATGAGCTCCAAACAAAGAGTACTTGAAAAAAATGTCAACTATCATATTAACACCCTGCCATCTCCCTGTTTTGTTTTTTTTTTTCTTTTTACAATTCTGTAGTGATGTGGATCTAAATGAATGCGCGATGATTGAACCAATGATGTGTGTGGTCTGGCATGATGGTTAGACGTCAAGATGGTGTGCCTTGTTCGATTTATTATTCAGTAAGAAGACAGTGCAACTGAGAAAATGTCAGGGGGATTTGCTTTATAACCTCAATCACACAAAATCAGAGTAGCAAAAATAAACATATATTAATAGCTCCATTTATTAAATAACTAATGATTCATTTGGATAACATGATCAGCCATTTTAACCTTAACATGTCAAAGAATGTCTCTTTGTTGTTTTTTTTTTTTCTTCTTCGGTCTCTGTCTTCCTATGACATGTAAATAGAAATCTGGAGCCCTTGCAATAAGTTATGAAGTTCACCGAGAGGCAGCGAAAATGTGACGAGTTGCATCTTACAGACTAAATCTGATATGAATCGAGATCTACGGCAAAGCACATGAATGCATTCTCTTTGTACATATGTGTCCACACTCCAAATGTGGCTTTAAGTGTTACAGTTGGGGGGTAATTATTATTAATTGTTTGCAGTGAAAAGTTGTTGATTAATTCAAGGAACGGCTCCTTTTGGTAAAGTGTAATTTGTGGCCTTTCTTATTAGAAGATATCTATATATATTTTACTTATGAAGAATATTATAATCAGTTTGCGTCCAAGCGAGATAATCAATGAAAACTGCCTCATGTAGGGGGCGGGGGGTGATGGAGGGATATGGGATTTTTATTACAACAGTTTTTTTTTTTTTTCCCCTTCCCCTAAGCAGATACAATGAAACTCTGTCACACATAGAAGATAAAATAGTTTTACTGTGTTTTGTCCCATGCACCTTTGTTTCTGTTTTTTCTTTTAATTGTGTCCGAACTATTAAGGCCAGTGATAGCTTCAGTTCCAAACACACAAACGTATTCTCTCAGCACCTCAGGTGTTAACGCAAGCTGTTAAGATGCATCTCTGTGAAATGTTGACCATTCGTTTGTTTTGGTGGTATATAGTGCCTTCCGTCATCGCTGTTCTTGCACATTGTTACGACGGCCTCGGATGAGTTTTTAACGTCACAAGAATCGCCGGTCCAAGTCGGTGTGCTTTGCAACTCGTCAGGTACAGATTAAAGGAGGACAAGGAACTTTTTAAGCGAATTCAGCTGCACACCGCAGTTAGTTTGTGTTAACATGTGAGCATGGTTGGTCCTAAGTGATTCCAAGTGCCTGCCGATCAGCTGCCTCTTGACCCTTGTTAATGAGTGATTGATAATCAAAATTGAACTGCGCCGGCTGGACCTTTCCTTTTGTTTGTGTCTGAGATAAATAATTCACCAACAACAGAAGAAGGCAGTATCCTCTCAGGAGGATTCAACCTGCGCTTTCCGACTCTCCTTAAGGGCTCAAGCAGCTGAGCGCAGTAACACATAGTAGCCTGGCGTTGATGTCTGAAGCATTAAAATGACCAAAATCTGTTTGCTGTTTTTTCTAATGTATATCAGAAATTGTTTTATGCATTTTGTTTTCTACTTTAAATCAATTTTTTTGTCCTCTTTTTAAAATGGGATTGTTACTGAAACACTAGTATATGCAAATGTACGAGAAACCCTCTGAGAAAATGAGATCTTGCATTTACTCCCATTCTGATTTGATTTGAATGTCAAGATTCCTTATGGACAACATTAAACAGTTGATTTAAATTTGTTAATGATGTGTGTTATTTGGTGTGCTGTGTCATTAGCCTCATTCAAAAGTGCTTCAAGCAGCAAAAAGTGAAGCCAACGCATTTGGCTTCTAAATTGAGTTAAACTTTATTGTTTGAGCTAATAAAGAGATGGGAGGGCTGTACATGACTGCCAAACGCATTACTTTGCAGGTAACCTAAAGTTACAAAGGATTTCATTTGGGACAGCTGGAAAGGCAGAACTTGTGTGGTATAAAACTCAGATCAATATAAGGAGGAGTTTGTAAAATCAAGTTTTTTGTGCGATAATGTGGTTTCTGTAGGTTTCACTTACTCAAATGTAAGACTTAAGAAAATCCATAGAAATGTACAAACTTCGTCCAACCAAAAGGCACTTGGCCATTAGACCCCCCCAAAAAAGCTAGGTAACTAACAACGGTATGTTAGCGTTGTGTTACTGATGGCCTCAACCATCTCTAGTCACAGAACGTTATGAAGACGTCTGCATGCGACTTAAACTTTTGCCTGACAGAAAATTCCAGTGAGAAAAAAAACAAAATATACGAAATTAAGTAGTTCTGTGATTTAAGGCAACTTACTTTTCAGAATTGAATTTAAGACATTTCAAAACCTTAACTTTAGATACATGAATTTAAGACTTTTTACGGATGTGCGGACACCGTAATGTAATGTATTGGATACTTTTGTAATCCTTCAAGTCAGAATTAAAATGGCGAAAGTTGGAGCAGCCATTAGCTCAGTGTCATATTGACTGTAAAGACAATGTAGTTAAAGCTGCGGATATAAACTATTAGAACCTCAGCAGACGGTGGTATTGGTGAACATGTCTTTTTGTGTTTGAATGCAGAAAATGGAGATAAATGTTTTCTGTATATATTGCTAATGCAAGCCACCGAAACAAAGCGCAAAATCCAACACATTGTTCTGTCTTGGAGGAGGGTGTGCTCTGAGTAATGCGCAGCAATCACAATATTGTTGTGATTGCTAAAGTTTGACAATTTTGGCCAAAAAGTTGAATTTTAGTTTAACCTGCAGTTTAATAGTTGCTTTCTCGCTACTCGTCCACAAAGGGCAGCTTTATGGAATGCTGACTATTAGTTGTTCTGTCAACAGATTTTCACACTTGAATTATGAGCATATTGGCTGCTTCTCTGACAAATCCTGTCAGCTTTGCAGTTTCCCTTTTCAGATAACAGATACCGTTTTATACCCTGGAGCTCTTTTGAACTTCTCCACAACTTTCTCCCTGCCGTGTCCCTCAGTCTTCTTTCATTGGACAGTTGAGCTCCATTATACAGAATTGCACAAATATGTCTACGATAACATAAAGTGGAAAAAGTTTGAGTGTAATTACTGTACGTGGAAGATTGATGCAGTTAGAGAAGAAACACCACTTAAAACTTCAATCTAAAAAAATGTTTAAATACTCCAGTTTCTTGTAGCGAGAAGGACGACCTGATTTCTCTGGTGTAACGTAGAGGACACAGATAGTACGATCTAATTTTGGGTCATTTTACAATCAGCGCTGTGCCCTTCTTATATTGTGTCAAGATTTGTTTGAGCACACTTGTGTGACAAACACGGCTTGCATTAAACAATTGACCCCATTTTCCCTCTCTGGAGAGGCTCGTTAAATGGGCTACACTAATAATATTCTGATACATTACATGAAGTGTAACGGTATATATACAGTAGATCCGGGGTGCCCAAAGTCGCTCCTCGAGGGCCGGCATCCTGCATGTTTTAGTTCTCTCCCTGGTTTAACGCACCGGGATCCAATGATGGCTCATCAGAAGACCTAAGAAGAACATCGACATGCTGAGAAGGTTGTTGGTACCACCAGGGAGAGAACTAAAATGTGCAGAAAGCCGGCACCTCGAGGACTGACTTTGGGCACCCCTGCAGTAGATGAACAGAAATCTAAACTAATGATAGAATGTGCCCCACTTGTGACTGAAAATAAAACGGAATAAGGGTCAATTAATCTCCGCAGACAAAATAAAGAGAAACCCAAATAGGAAAAGTTGCAGAACTGCAGACGCGGTCGCGACAAACATCCGCTCAGTGCCACTTATCATCCGAAATAAACCTCTGTCATTTAAAAGGAAAGCGGGTGGGGGGGCGGACGGGGGAAACTGCAACATCTTTACAACTTCCACGAGATGCAGTAAATTGTGCTTTTATGGGTAATGTGCCCATTAAAGAGTAAAAAGCAATCTGAGACGTCAAGACAAATGACAGCTTTTGAGTGCCATCTGCAATCTCGAGCTTCGCAAACTCAATTATTCATAATGCATTTATGAAGTCCGCTGAGACTGCGCTGTCATTCCTGTTCAAACTAACGGGAAAAGCAACATAAAGGGACAAGCTCCTACCAGATGACAATAGCTTCACCGACGGCTCTGGTGTGTTTATGCTGCCACCTGCTGGGTAAAGACCATAACACAGACCACACGCAAAAAACTTCAGCCAGAATTCAGAAGCTTTTTATTCCTCAATAAAATGGTCATTTCTCTGGCTCATCATATCAACATGATATAACAGCTTGTGCTCGATTGGTCTGAATCCTATTGCAGTGTCCCGCAACGTCGCACGTGCTCGGTACAACCCAATACTCGCAGCTGTTCTCCGATCACGTTAAGTCACGGAAATCAAAAAGAAATCAGAGAGGCTGTGGGTTTACCAGGATCACATTTTCACCGCGGATGAAAAGCTGGTTGATGTGGCGAGTATGCACCTTCCCGTACTTCTTCTTCTGATGGGCCGCTGAGTCCCGGGTCTTCACCGAGACGACGCCTTTATCTCGTTTGCTTCCGACGTCCTCTGACGGCTTGGGTCCCGCCGCCCCGTCGTCGTCGTGGTCTTCCCTTGGCTCGCCGCCCCCCAGGGTTTCCTGGAGACTTAGCTGCTCAAAAAGCTGGACGAAGAGTTGGGTGGCATTAATGCTCGACAATAAAAGCAAAATATTAACAAGAAACTTCTCGAAAGGTTTTATGAAATCAAACTCGCAGGCTAAGTACATTCTTTAACAGGTCATTTTGTTGTTGAACATATTTACACTTTCTAAATAAAGACCCTGTTTACAGTCACTGGTGGGTGTAATTATGATAATTTGCAGGGTTCAAATGATTCGTCGCCGTACGGGGAACACCTACACGGTATGACTGCATGCAAATATTCACCGGATCTGAAAGGTCAGGGCTTGTTTATCAATATTTGATTTTCTTTTTTGTTTTCTTTGACTAAACAGAAGCAAAGCCTACCTTCTCAGATTATATTCTTTAGACGCTGCTCAAAGGAGATGTGCAGATACGTTGTGTTATTATCCAACATTTTCCTTTTAAAGATTAATTTTGATTTGTCATAAACCTGCATCAAGCTCCTGCCCTGTTGGCACAAAGTTGTATCAATTTTTTTAACTGTGTTCTAGGGCCGCACAAAATCGTGTCTCAAGGGCCACTAATGGCCCACGGGGCGCCCTTTGGACACCCCTGCCTTGAAAAATTACAGATGTGTAAGACGTAGGGCTGGGCAATATGGCTTATAAATAAAATCCCTGATTTTTTTTCTTCAGTAAAAAAAAAAAAAAAGAAGAAGCTGTAAAACAAGATGGTGGTTCTTCAGTAACATCTGAGCTATGGAAACCCCGGGGCTGCATTGATAGAAAATTGAGACTTTTTATTTCTTTCAAAATAAAAAGTCCAGCAGCTCAACTCCCTCAAAATGTGCGTCACTTTGACCGAACCTTAGCCAGCGTTATTTCAGTTAGGAGAAAAAAGATCAAGTGGATACCCGTGAAATGGTGAGCGCCTTCTCGTGGTACAACGCCTCTCCAAGTAGAGGCTCTCTGTAGGTCTCATCTACATCCACCATGGCCTGAAAAACACACACAGCAACCCGGCGTTGAACGAACATATAGTGCGAAGACATGAAACGTACAGCGAAAAGACTTTTGGGGCGTCTGCTCACCATGTTCCAGAACTTGTCGAAGACGACGACGAAGCCAGAGCACACGCCCCTCAGGCCTTTAAAGGTCCTGATGTGAACTTGGACTCTGATCCTCTCCTCTACGCAGCGGTGCAGCTCCCCCAGAGGACTGCCCTGACACACTGAAGACACGTGAGCAGCAGGTTATGCAGCCGACTCATAAATCATGCAAAGAATTCAGGTAAAGAGCAGAAACATTTCTGCTCTGGTAAACCAAGATGTTCACGTTTCAACTTTTATTTACTGCCAATAGTGACGCACAATATATAGGCATTGACGTTGGTTGATGTTAGTCATTTTTTAACATGTTGGTTCCAGTACAATAACAAAACTGGGGCGATATTAACACCCGATATTGATTTTCGGCTTGTTGCTGTTTGTGTTTATGGGGGAGATGTGGTTGGTTATTTGGTACGTATTTGGTCATGTGACAGCGATAGTAATGCAGCACAAGATTATGGGGGTGTTTAACTGAAGCAGAAAAGCAATGTCAGCAAGATGGTCCTCCTACGCCATCTTAAAAGTAGGAAAATAAATGTAATGTTGGTAAACATCAGTTATTGGCCATATCAGTGATATTGATATCAGGATCTGCCTACGTTTTCATATCGGTGCATCCCTAACTGTTAATATCCAGAATGTCAGCGAATATAGTAGGGGTGGTGACAAATCCGTCACATACATTTTAATCATAGACTTCACAAAACCGACTAAGTTTGAGATATTTTACAGAGGAGAGGGGCCAGACAGTATCTACATTTGTGTAGCTGGTGGAGAAATAAATATCTTTAGACTTGTAATTGCTAAGAGCTTATTTATGCAACCATTGACCTGAAGAAAAGTGCACTCCACACTTTTCAGAATTTTTGATGAAACTAAATTGCGAATGAAATTCTAACTACGAGTTTAAAACCGGGAAACAAAAATCAGCCAACCAAACACAGCGGTTGTGATGAGCGGTTAAAAAGCTAAAGAGGACGCGTCGTGCCTTGTTTGCAAGGCACTTGAACGCATCCTGGTTTTGATATTATGTAGCAGCAGTGTGACAGCTGAACCTACAAGGCATCCTCGTCAGGACATTTTTCAGCGGTTTCTGCCTCCTTCTCGTCCGCGGTGCCGCTCCGCTGCTGTCCCCTCCCTCGGACACCGGGTTGTTGACCATCAGCTTTTTCAGCCTCTCGATGCGCTCCGGGTCGGCCACCCCTTTCATCGCTTTCCGCCGCCTTTTCTCCACATTCTCTGGCTTTGCTCGGCCCCGGCCGCCCTTCAAGAAGCTCTCGTACTCCGCCACATTGTTGAAGCACTTGATGTTGGGGAAGGGAAGCGGCGGCGCTACCACGGAGTACAGGGCCAGCAACGGGTCAAACTTCTCAGAGCAGACATTTAGTTCATTTGCCTCATCATCTCCTGTGTCCGCCTCCGGCCCTGAGGATGCAGAGTGTTTACTGTCCGGCCTCGCACTTTTTCTTTCGCTCTCCTCCATGTTTGAAACAAGCGGAACGCCATGAAAGCGAGGGATCCTGGGAAAGTTGTGGCTGTCCCGAGTTTATCCTTTTCTGTACACTTCAATATTTCATTTCTTCCCTAAAGACGCCATAATGCCGTATTTTCCCCTAAATATTATGTTATTTATTTAGCCCAGTTTTATCTCCCAAGAGTCGAGTCCAAAAGAAAGAGAAAGCTTTCTAATTGGACTACAAATCCCATAGCTCTTTAATACACGTGATTAGCAGTGGCTGCGTTCCGTGACATGGGTAGAAATGAAGATAAAGCGGTGTGGGAGGAGTTCTTTTTGCCTGGGTAACATTTTTATAATAAAATATTTTTCATCCTTCAAATGATATAAAAAAATATTGTAACTCTCGTAATTTTCTAACAAAATAGCTGATTATTTCAGCGTGAAGTGAGTGGAATAAATTGTGTGAAAAGTCCCTCTTCTCCGCGCAGCGCTTTCTGTGGCGGCTGACAAATGGTGCGCACCCACTTGCGTACATTTGTGTAACTTCATTGCCATTCGCATTATATCAATCCGTTCAGGTCGCTGCCAGATATAGGCTACATTGCATGTTATAAGAAAATATGTCGCTATATATCTCCGAAGAACAGCAAGTAACGTATTGGGTTTGATTAAAAAACAAATATTGTTCAACTCGGAACCTTTGTGAGGGACGTTCTGGAGGTGGTACTGCAGCTACGGCATATTTGATCGACGGACTGTACACAAAGCAACGTGAGTTATCACGGGATAAGTATTTTAGTATATCTGTTATTAAATAGGTGTAAAATCAATTTGGTTGGGTGTCAGGAAACTGAAATTATCAGGTCAGTTGTGTTATTAGCTTATCTGTTTGTTTAATTGTCGCATAAACGATAAGCTAAGTTGCTACCTGCTCTAATGCCATTCATAACTAATATCAGTCTGTGTCGCAGTTATGTTACAGTAAATTTAACCAAATCAATCTATTTATAACAAATAGAGTTGTTGTCATGTCGGAACCCTTAATTAATGGCAACATGTCGTCTGTGGTCTGTTTTCCCTTCCGGCAGTCTCTGGATGCTGATAGGAAGACTTGGTGCAGCGGGAAGCTCCTGTTTCGCCGCAGCATCTCTGCGTCCGTTTTCCAGCTCCAGCGCAATGGCAAAAAGCAAGTTTGAGTACGTCCGCAGTTTTGAAACGGACGACACCTGCCTCAGGAACTGCTACATTGTCGTACGACTGGATGGCCGCAACTTCCACAAGTTAGTTTTCTTCGTCATCTCTCACGCTGAAGTCTGAAATGATTGACGTGTTTTTCCACTTTTCTGTCGCATTACAATCTGTTTCAGGTTTGCAGAGCAGCACCAGTTCTCCAAGCCCAACGATGACAGGGCTCTGGGGCTGATGAGCAAGAGCGCCCGCTCTGTCATGGAGGGGCTGGAGGATATTACCATCGCCTATGGTCAAAGTGATGAGTTCAGCTTCGTTTTTAAAAGAACCACCACCTGGTTCAAAAGACGAGCCAGGTACCGCTCACTTTCATTGACATGCCTATAAAAATCTCCACATCACGACGGTTCTGTTCCGCTTCACTTTCTTCCCACCGTGCTTGTTTGGCAGTAAACTCTTGACTCATGTGGCCTCCCAGTTTTCCTCTTCGTATGTGTTCTACTGGAAGGAGTTCTTCGGAGAACAGCCCCTCTTGTACCCACCTGGCTTTGACGGGCGGGTGGTTTTGTATCCCACCGGCCGTAACCTCAGGGACTACCTCAGCTGGAGGCAAGCAGACTGTAAGTGCATCCCGTCTACAGGATAGATTTATCCACCAAATATTTGTCACTTTACAGCTACAAATAAATGTTTCTTTTATTCTAGGTCATATAAATAACTTGTATAACACCGTATTTTGGACATTGATTCAAAAAGGAGGACTCACTACAACACAGGCCGAAGATCGACTAAAGGTAAGGGCAAAACAAAGAAGATGGGTTACTTTTTCTGTATAGAGGAAATGGTATGAATTTTCAGACAGAAATAACAATATTGAGTACATTAAGCATACATAATATAGTTTATAACCAGTTATAAGTTTAGTAATCCAATTGTCATGTTGTATCTAGTTGCCAGATATCCCAAGTTGTGCTTCTTTTGTAATGTCTCCAAGCCAATAAGGAGGAAGGCATTTATCTTCAAAATGGATCACAATATATTAAAATACTTTGGGTTTATCATCCCATCATTAATCTAAAAGTCAGTCCAAATAAAAGAATTATTGAGGTTTTTACATAATATTTTTTTTATATATATAAAAAAATCTTTTATTTATTTGTTTTCTCTTTTCAAATTCAAAAAGATCCAAACCATCTCCATGTTTCTCCATCACCATCTCTCAACCACCCTGTGAAATTTGTAATTCCCCTTAACTTTATTTATTTGTATTTTGTCATTTTACAGCTACAAACATCAGTGCAATTTATCAAACTGTTGTGTCGCAGAGCAACACAAAGCAGTGCGTAAATGTAAAGTGGAAATAAAACGATGCGCTATTTTCAAAGCTTTCACAGTTTAACATCTGAATAGTATTTATAGTCATCCTTTTAAAGAACGCTGCAATTATACCTGCAAGTCTTTTAAAGTATGAATTTAGCATCTTTAATTATATAAAGATTGAATTTTTTTTGGCCAGTTCTGTGTAAAATATTTCATGCTCCACTTTCAAGTCTTCCCACTTAAATTGAATTCAGGTCTGAGCTTTAACTAGGCCAACCTAATAGTTCTATGTGCTTTGAGCTCTCCTTTTTTTGTTCATATTTTGTTTTATAATCAGCTGGATTGGCATAATCTTGTTTAAATTATTTTGTAATTCTTTTAAGCTCTGACAAAATTGTCTGTAGTTTTGGAATGCATCCTCCAAGGGCTATATGTCCAAACTTTTTTTTTTATTATTTGGTTTGCATTTACAGAGAATGTTTCTATTTTAAGCCACAACTTTACTGCCTGACTGTTTGACATTTTTGTAACATTTGGCTAAGTAGTGGAAAGCGCAGTATGTTTTAGATGTCAGCAGACTCTTCACAGCTTATTAATTGACACAAATAGACTTTAATGGCTGCAGCTGTCTGGGACTGATGCAGCTGTTCTTTATAACTTATTTCATTTTCCAGTGCAGATTAGGAGTCATCCAGAGAACAACATCTAGAAACTTCATTGTTTATTAAAAAAAAAACCTGTCCTTACGCCCAGTGTCTGTATATTAAATCACTTTTAATATCTTGAAATATCTTAGCGGTTTGGTTATAGTAATAAATGCAACTTCAGTGTTAGTGGTTGCTCTCCTAGAATAATTTAAACATCCTGACACAATGCCACCAGCAGGTGGTGCTAGACAGTAATGTGAACACCCATTCTTGCTTCCTGTGTATGAGTAGCTGAACTCAATTTAATATATCTGTTTGTTTGTTTTTTAACAGGGAACATTAGCTTCAGATAAAAACGAGATTTTGTTCTCAGAATTCGACATCAACTATAACAACGAATCGGCCCTCCACCGGAAAGGCACCACCCTCATTTGGGAAAAGGTAAGATACTCCGCAGTGATTAAGTCTGCACGGTTTCCACAAGTCTCTGTTGAGGATATCCCAAACGTGTGCCCAACCAGCTCAGTTTGATATGAACCACAAGCTGCTTTATGACTCGGATCTTAATAGTTTCTCTATTTTCCTAGTTAAGTCGTGTCAGAAACCTTCAAATTTCCTTTCTCTGTCTCTTTCTACCAAAAGCTACAAGCTGAGCATTTATTTTCATTCCCTCTATGTCTCAGTTGTTTCTTTGATTCAGAAGTGACACAGTGTTTTTATTTATTTTTATGTAATGGCTTTGCTGGACTCTCACTTATTCAGATTTTTAAGCAATGTAGCTAACGTTTAATGTTCATTCTGCTAGAAAAACAAAAATGATGTGTTATGTACTGATTTAAGAAATCTTTTAAAAAATATATTTATTTTGGATAATCCATGTTTATTATTATTTTTTCTATGTTAAACTGCTAACACTAGCTTAGCAATATGACTCTTTGACCAGATTAACTCCACCTTGTCACTGTTTAGAGCTCTGACGTTTATGAAATGGTTAGAGAGGAAGTAGGTTAGTCTTGTGTTTACATTTAGGTTGATGAGATAAAATTAAGACTCGATGCAAATAGTATGCATACCGAATTGTGTAAGCATCAAAGGTTTATCCCTATACTATCTATAGTTTTCTCTTTTTTTAACGAAGAGTTGAATTTGTGACGAAACAAAGTTATGTAGAGATATCTTTCCTGATTCATTCTCAGATTATTCATTTTATTCTTTCATGTGCAGCTGCAGAATCAATTTTGGGGTAATGTTTATTTGTGTTTATGTGGTTGTCAGGAAACTGACATCAAAATATAAACTGACATCAGTCCTAAAAAATATTCAGATTTTTTTTTTTCAGGCTAACCACTTCCGACTTCAGCCACTTAATGAGCTTTTATGGTGAGTTACTAGACTAACCCTCAAATGTCTAAAGACAAACAGGAGGGCTTCTGATACACTTTTTTGTCTAAGTCGAGTGAAATTCAGAAGTTATGGAAATATGTTTATATGGAATAATCGCTTGATTGGAATATTCTTCATCACTTGGAGTCAAAGCTACTTCCTCCATTTAAGACAGTTCATCTTTCCTTCCAATTTTTGTTATCTTAGAGGTCATATGCAGCCAGGAAAAGCATAAAAATGCAATAAACATTAAAATTATTCCATCTCCAGCCCACAGTGTAAAAGATCTGCTTGTGTGTCCAACTGTTTGTTCCTCATCTTTCCTTCTCTAACCTTGAACCGTTGTACTTTTACTTTAAAGTTGACTAAATAAAGACTGAGAAGTCTGGAATGTTGACATTTTTAGAGCGCAAAACTGATTTAACAGGTACATTTTGTCATAACGGAGACACATGAACTCAAACCTGTTGCAGAAGGAAGACAGGACTCATCTCAGCTTGGAATCAGCATAAGAAAGCCTCCCAGTAAAGGCCCGATTGTCTCTGACCTCTGTCTCATTTCTCTGTCATGTAGCGGGACGAGACAGTTAGCAAGCGCATAAAGCGACCAAATGAGGAGGAGAAGCAGGTTCCTGTCACACGGAGCAGGAGGAAGGTGGAGGCCTACCACTGTGACATGATCGGGGACCAGTTCTGGGAGGAACACCCAGACGTTCTCCAGGACGACACCTGACAACAGCAACTCTCCTTGGAAAAACGACTCTGAGCTGCATATTTAAAGCTGGCTCTCACAGACAGAGACTAAAGAATCACAGTACAGTTATTCTCCCAACAGCTGATTTGTGTTTCTACTTTTAATCTATTAAATCACGTACATAACGATCTGTCAAAAAAGTCCAATCATGGTCACGTTAATTTCTTTCCATCACCACCAGCTGGTACTGAGGACATTCAGGGGCATGCATGTCTTGCCTTCCTTCCCCCCTAGAGTTCCATCCATCCATCCATTTTCTGTTCACCCTTGTCCCTAATGGGGTCGGGAGGGTTGCTGGTGCCCATCTCCAGCTACGTTCCGGGCGAGAGGCGGGGTACACCCTGGACAGGTCGCCAGTCTGTCGCAGGGCCCCCCTAGAGTTACTTCTCTAAAAATATACCCTCAGGCGATATCATGAATGGCATTCAAAATACTACCAACGCCTGATCGTTTTGCATGTCGAACATCACCATGACGCTCTGACGGAACGGCTCTTTTGCAGTGCAAACTATAAATCGGAGTTAATCTTGCAGAAAGTGACGAGTTTTGTAAAAAAAAACAATCCTAGTAAAAATCCTAGAGAGGGAGAAAAGGGAGGGGGGAGTAGAAATGATCCAGACTACAACAGGAAAAAAATAGCCGTTTATTGGAGCCAAGGCACCCATGAGTGGATTCAGTGGTGTGCGCTGTCATCAGGGCTAAGAATACCTCCCACACCCTGCATTCACCCTATCCCTCTGACATGCGCTGCGTGGCATATCACACTTCCAGCGGCCGACCCAGCATGAGCGGCTGCTGGAAGCCTGGGGAGCTTGAAGCCTACTGTATTCTGTTACTGTAGCTCACGCAACAGGAAGTGAACTTTCTTGTTGATCACCAGAAGTTAATTTGGTCAAAAAGGATCATTTGCTTTAATGAGATAAAAAAAAAATCGGGAGCCGGCTGTGTGTCCCATTTGCTGTGACTGGCGGCTCTCAGTGTGTGCAGACAATAACTGGACAAATGGTCACATAGACCAGAGGAAACCCTAGAAACTAGAGCATGTTGAGACAAGTGAGCCTGTTATTTAAAGGTGGCATGGATATGCCGTGCTGCGACAGACTGGCGACCTGTCCAGGGTGTACCCCGCCTCTCGCCCGGAACGTAGCTGGTGATGGGCACCAGCAACCCTCCCGACCCCATTAGGGACAAGGGTGAACAGAAAATGGATGGATGGATATGCCGTGCTTAACCATAATCCCCTTGCGCTACTGTCGTGGAAAAAAAAGAGGATTGGTTCTATTTAAGTTCAGCTTTTTACTTTTTTATTTTCTTTTTTTGTTCTAAGCTTGGATGGCGACAGATGTGCTGGCAGCATTTACCTTTACACCAGGTGTGAGGGATCAAAAATGTTAATAAGTTAAATACGTTTTAAGGCTCAGACTTGTCAAAAACCTATGGTTAGTGTAATAAAATTGATTCCATCTTGTTTTTAAAAACTTTGTTCTCTAGAGCCAGTTTTTCCATTTCCCTATTGATGTAATCAGATATGTACAACTTGGAATTATATACTTTGTTAAAGAACAATAAAATAATTTAGCGTGTTACAGTAGTCTCAGAATAGAAACAATTTGGCAGATGTAATGTATAGCCTGTATGGGGAGTCAAGTGTTATCAATGTAATTGTGTGTAATTGATTTTTTTTTATTGTGTTACAACTACTTAAGATTCTTTTAACTCTTTCAATTCATATGATGAGATCTCTCTAAAAAAATAATAATGTAGCGATTCAGAATTTCCACAATATTGTGTTCACCTCAGTTTAAAATTTAAATGCTTTTCTTTATCTTATTAATTTACACATTCAGTTTTGTAGCATGTTGCACTTGTTAGACAACAGCGATACTCCTCTATTTAGATTGTAATAAGTAGATTTAAGCAACTTTACATCATACATTTTCGTTTAGTTTTCTTCGTGCTGTACAGATTTTAGGCTTATTTCACATAACAGAAGCCCAGTTCCACATCACTGAAACAATTTTCAGTTGTATTTTGGGGTTATAAATCTAAACTCTAATTAGTTATATGACTCACCACGCAAAAACAAACAAACAAAAAGGATTCCCGAAAAACTAAAAATCAGAAGTGAACATCAGGACCTGCTGTGTGAACGCAGCCATAGTTCGCTTATGCCTCTGGCCGACTTAGCCTTTCAACGAAATGAGAATCCAGATGCGGCATTTGAAATACCAGTAATTAACCACAACGTTTCAATAATAATAAATAAATGTAAAAAAAAAAATCGACAACTGTGGTAATTAGTTTTATTTTCAGCCCGCTTCACGCCTACAGTGGACATTTTCCCGCTGTACCTTTACGTGCTGGTCTCTGCCACAGTATTGCTCGCTGGAACATCCTTTCATCACATCCTGGGTTTGCCTTTCGACAGATCAATGTCCGTGCGTGGTGAGAGGGGAGGGGTTGGAAATGACAGAGATGTTCTCTCTCTGCTCTGCTGCTCTCCAAGCATCCCATTCACACTGCGCGCAGCGGCGGCGGCTTATCACGATGTCTAACTGGCGACGCTTTCTCCATCTGATGTGAAACACCAGCCTGCTCTCTGGTCGGCTCCGTCTCGGTGGGCTCGGTTGTTTTATCAGGAGAATGCGTCCCCCTCCTGTCGGTTCCGTGCGGGTCTCTCTGTGTCTCTGCCTCACAGTTTTAATGCACCGAGTCTCTGGTGCTGGCTCTGAAGACGCTGTTTATAAAGGTGAGGCGGTTTTGTTTTGGGGGGCTTTTGTTTGTGCACGCTGGGGATTCTTTTACCACTGCAATTTTCCTCTTGAGGATGCGGTGTCAAAATATGCATTTGCTGGAGATTATTTTTAATTAAATAGACGAGAATGCAGCTTTGTCCTTTTTATCCCCAATTCTTTGTTATTCCTCCTGCAGCAGAAAACAATCAGAGCAGATTGAAAGGCGTCCTCGAACATATGCAGAGTTATGAGGTTACCTCTCCTGTGTGGCTGCATCCTCGTAGACACATCAGATCTGCCAACAAAGAGGTGTGTGTGTGTGTGTGTGAGAGAGAGAGAGAGAAATGTTGGATATTTACCCAACTGACAAAACAGCTGAGATTTGTTCTCATGTGAAGCCAGAGTGTGTTGCTATGGCTGAATCTCATCTGTTTTATGTTTTCCAGCATCCGGCAGAGGTCCAGGTTCTGATCTCAGCCGAGGGCCAGCAGCTCAGGATACACCTGGAAAAAAACGAGTGAGTGTACCTTCAGGAAGCCACAGCATCATTTTTGTTTTATTTGCATTAGAGACATAAACTTTAGTATATTTTATTTATATTTTTTGGTGGCAGGCCAAAGTGTTAGATGATCTGCAAATTTATTTTACAAACGAGGTTTACCCCAGAAAACCTGCTGAGTGGTTGGGCTGCACTAGGGCAGCAGCCAGTTGTGTTTTTGAGTTAAAAAATGTTTCAAGTTGACAGGAAATTTGAAAATATCACTTAAATAATTATGTGTTATTGAAGGATTGGAAGATTAACACCTGAACAACAACTATAAAGTCTTAAAAAATGCAAATATTTTAAAAAATAAGCAAGGCTTAGCCTGGTGGGGGCACAAGTAAAGCCTGGTGGCCCGCCAGGCTTACAATGCACTTGAGGAAGCCCTGACAAATAATAGTCTTAAAAGTGTGGCAGCCCCGTTTACTCGAATGCCCATAAATAAAATCCAGTCTGCAACAAATTACTTCCATCAAATTAGTTTAATACAGTCCAAACACGAATAATTTAATCTCAATAAAAATGTGTCCAGTGAAATGTGTTCGGCTAGAGAACCTTAGTGAACAAACAGCATCATAAACACCAAGAAACACAGCAGACAGGTCAGGGAGAAAGTTGTGGAGAAGGATGAACATCTTACAGAGCACTATAATTCATCCATTCAGTCATCTTAAAATGGAAAGAGTCGGCACACTTGGCTTCTTGGAGGAACTGCAGAAACGCACAGCCCAGGAGGGAGAATCTATAGCGCACTCCCCAATGAGCGGCACGAAGAAACTCACCGGTGAATGAAAGCCACAAAAAGTCCTTTTACAGTTTGCCACAAGCCACATAGTCGGCTGGTCAGATTATTTAAATCAAACGTTATGGACTACATTCGATGTGCTAATGTGCGGTGGAGAACCTACACTGTGCGTCACTGTGAATCCACAGGGTGGAACGTGGTGGCAACATCATGCGGTGGGGAAGCTTTTCTTTACTAGGGACGAATAAGTCGGGTTTGACGATGTTATTTGATCCAAGGTAAAAGGAATGGTTCGGGGGCATTTTTTCCACTGCGTCTTCATCTCGGTTGTAGCCTGTCAACAGATCAGCCTTCTGTTGCATCTGTGATTTATTACCCCTACAGCTAATTTGCTCCACATTTGTTTTGTAAAAAAGTCGAGAGTGAAATTTTCTCTAAGTAACACTAATGACAACCCAAGTACCACCAGTGGTGCTTGAGAACCATAGGATTACGGCATCTCAGTCATCAGCGAGCCGACCTGCTTGCCCTTGTTTGTTTGACCAGATGTTCGCTGTGACATGGACGCGTTCACAAGGTCAGTGCCCCCGGTGGGTGATGACGAGAGGTGGGGGTCGTGGTGGACGACAGACACCCGATCTGTCCGCCTTGAGCTAACAGGAAGTGAGATTGTGCCTCTCCAGCGAACATCCTGCAATCTGATGTAGCGGTTCCTGTCCGCTAACAATGAGACGATGGCAGAACGAGAGGCGAGTGTCTTACCCCTTTTTAATCGAAAGTTTGCAGGGTAGGTCTGCGTTTTACGATAAACTAACTGAGGTTTTATCACTTGGATTTGAGCCAGCAGACAAGTGGACAGCAGAGGCTTTATGAACGTCAGCCACGGAGTCTGCTTTTGCCCTCGAGGGTATTCCTCATTTGGATTCTCACAGAGCCTCGTCTCCAGTGAGTCTGGATGAACGTTCCTCCCCTACCCACCCACCCCGAGGGATTTTCCCCTCCGCTACGTTGGCCCAGCAGGTGGTCACACTGTTAGGGCCCCCCCACCTCCCACTGGGAGAAGGGATTTTCATCAATCACAACCTGTCCGACCATGTGTGCTCAGAAAATAGAGCGGGAGCGATGACTGATGAAGTGACGCCTGTGAGGTTTTGACATAGATTAGATAAAACTTGTACAGTCTGTTTCTCAGAACAGGATGGAGAAGGTGTTAAGAAAGGATTACAAGCTGTTCCAAGAAAGAGGAAATCCAACCTTTTACTCGCAAAGAGAAAACAGCATTTTGAAATCAATTTTGTGCAATTTTCCTTTGTTCTGGGTCAGAAAAAGGTCTGAACATTTCACTTCTGCTGTAGTTTCACTTGGAAAAGGAAAGATATCCAGTTAGGTTTTGTCCTGTTGTATTTTGGTGCATTTGTAATAGCTCGAATGCTGCACTTCACTTAGAGACTGCATTTGCTTCATTACGTGAACATACTTAACAAAATTTACACTCATCATAACTTCTAACATTTAATTGGATCCTCGAGAGTTTTATGGTGTCTTGCAGCCCATCTGCCTGGCATGCAGATTTAGATTTAGTGCACTCTCACAGCGTAGCTTGCCAGCCCATGCTGTTAAGCACCACAAGTCATCATTTTTACAACTTTTCCTTTTTAATTATGTTTGGGTTTGGAGCTTATTTTCTCCATCTCGGTAACAGCAAAATCTGTAGCTCAGATTTGACTTTACAAAATGTCTTTTTTCTAAGTATTTATTCAGAGAAGAGGAGGAAGTCGGGAAAAATGTTGTCTGAGAAGTGTCACTTGAAGACCCATTAAACAGGCACCTTTCCCAGGGATTTAAAAGCGCTTTTTGCTGATTCCAGGCTGCTGAGTTTCACCATAGCGGGACTTTGAAATTCCTTTTAAGTTAATAATGCTACACGTGTGGTGATGTAGAAAGAAAGCTGAAATACTCCAGCAGCATTGATAGTTGAGTGTTATTGTCCACAGTTGTTTTGAATAATTCCTCAGTCCTTTGACAAAACTTGCTTCCAGCAAATAGACCTTGTTTTTTTTTTGGGCACTGTCATCAGTTTGCTTCGTCATGGCTCACCCATGTTGGATATCCTCGCTCTAATATATCATGATATTTGGTCTTTAAATAAATATTTATCATTCATATCTGACTAATCTTTGCTGTTGGACAAAAGGTTCTTGAGGTGAAGAAAACCAACACTGATACCGCTGTTTACTAAAATATTGTGCTCCAATAATTCCAGGGTTTTTTAAAGCCTTAATTGACAATATGTACTTACTTTGAAACCAAAGATTGTTTCCTTTGTGTCATTTCAAACTAATTTTCGCATTCTTCTTTCACCTTTGACATCAACACGGTATTTCTGAAATACTCAGATCATCCCATCTCCCATCAACAACAAAACTCACTTGACTCCTCTTCTGTCCCCGTTCTTGTGCTTTGCTAGAACTCCGGCAAATCATCCTCACCACATCTATATGCCTAAATGCATTGAGTGCAACAATACTTTTTGTTCAAGTTCCTACAGAACAATTCTGACACTTTCTGGAAAGAGCCTGTTTTTTGTTTTTCATCCTTTAATTTTAGCACTAGTATTATGTTCCCCTCCCATCCCAAATCATTGTTTCGCCCCTTTGTTTCCCAATAAAGACTCCCAAAGTACTTTTGATTCGTTTCCAATGCTGAGACGCAAATGGCTGTGAGACTAAAAGCTTGGCCGGGGAAGACTACAGTTTGTGTCGGGGGGAAGATTAATGATTTTTCAGGAGCAGCCAGATGAAACGCTGCCAGTAAATACCTGGTAGTATCCTGGCTGCATCTCTGTATCCTCTCTGCACCCAAAACTGTGTTACAAGGTCAGCAGATAAATGGGAAACCTAAAGCAGCTGTGAAATGATCTCGATGTCATCCTTTTTATTTGTCTCTTGTGACGCTCCAGGGCTATCTTTCTCCAGCTGTCCTTCTTTTCTCCCCGCTTTACCTCATCCTTTCTTTAGCCAATCGCAGCAACAAAATGTGAAAGAAAACAGAAGACATTAGTGTTTGTCGGCATTGGTTTTCTTTATGGCCAGAGTCCAAACCCAATCCATTTCTGTCCTTCCCAGTCATTCTTCTCTGTCTGTGTGTGTGGGGGCGTGTGTGAGTGTGTGTGTGTCTGCCTGAGCTTTTATCTAAATGAAAGGCCACAGCGCACTTGCGTCGGGCTGATTCGGTTAAGAGCAAGGCGTGGATCAGTGAGAGCAGGCTGACTCAGAGTGCACGAAAGGTAATGCAACTACACCGCGAGATGGAGAGGAAGTAGTGTGAAAGGGCGTGTCATGGACCGGAGGAGAAGGGTTGAGCAAGGACGAGCTGAGAGGAAAAGTTGCGACAGTTGGGGTCGGTTTGGGCGTGAGTTATATCTCTCTGGTTCAGACAGGACCCGTGTGGATTCTACCTCTTCCTCCTCTGCCTGACTTTCTCTATTCTTCAGCTTAGTGCCCTTCCTGCACATCATTAAGTGCATGAACCTGAATGTAGCACTCCCTTAGGAAACGCGGCCATTGTCTCTCCTCTTTGCTCTTTTCCTTCTCCTTTAGTTCGCCCTTATCTTGTCATGTCCTCCACCGAGCAGCTCGGAAACTGGAGTTTTCTCACCTCGCTTGACGCTCCCCGGGGCTCCAGTGTAAATAAACGAGCCCGGCAGCGAGGCTTAGGGAGTCGGCGGCCACACGCAGACAGATGACATCCGCAAGCTAACCTTTACAGACTCAGCACCACGAGAGAACGCAAAGACGGTAGAGCCGATGGAGTGGTGAAAGCTGACGCGTAATATCATCTTTATTTTTATTTTTTTTGCTGCGTTGACCCAAAACACCATCCGCCCTGTCCAGAAATGTATTTTTTCTTTTGCGCTGCGTCAGCCATCTTTCTCCTGACCCCCTACCTCCGTGCAGTGATGTCATCTGATACTATGAGAGAATGCAACCCTCTGACCCTGTTGCATTACCCCCCCTGTGCTCCCCAACCCTGTCCCCACCCATCACTATCTCCAAAGTACATTAGCATTACTCCCCCACTCCGTCTCTCTCCTGCCAACGTTGAACCAGCTCTTTGTTTCAGCTTCATTTGCTGGACAGCCTCGATTCCAGCAACATTGCTGTGCTAAATCACAGCATCTGTCCAAGAGCTGGAAGGCATCCAGACGTCGCTGGCCGACACATAGAACTTTTACAGTCTCACTTTGAAAGCCCTCATGGTATTTACTGGAATGCAAATAAGCTAAAGGCTTTAAGTTTTTCTAAAGTCAATGGGATGCGTTTCAGGCTGATTGGCTCAAACTTGGCAGTGGAATGAGGTTCGCGGCGCCTGGCCATGCTTAGCTGTGCTGGTCCTCGCTAAAGTGTTTCATCCCTCGCAAATTTATTTTTTACATTTTATCATGTTGCAAACTTCTGTTTGTTTTAGTGGGATTTTATGTGCTAAATCAGTATATAAGTGCATAGATACTAAGTGAAAGGACAATTAACTGTTTTTATTTTTTGTTGTATTACACATAAATCTAATCTACAAGCCAGGATTTCTGCTTATTTGTATTAATGAGGTATATAAGATCCAAGGAGGATTTCTTGTGTTAAATTTGTAACCACATGAATATACTTTGATCAAAATCCTTGTTTTGTAGCTCTTTCTGTATGTTTAGAATCTCTGCTGGAAGCTCCAATCGACAATAGGCACTTCACTTTTTCTGCAAGACAAGAATCCTCACAGCATAATGTTGCCATTACTGTGGCTACATTATGCCTTTTTTGGTTTTCTGTTTTGGTTAAATGAGCTTATCTTTACAAATCAGAATTATATTTTTAAACTCACCTGGCAGTGTTTGCAATCTTTAATGTTTGATACGTTTATGAATATTGCTATGTAAAATTAGTCAAATTGACATTGTGCTTTTGGAGCGTACATGGTTGTTGAAAAGGAAAATAGTTTCTGTCATGCAGGTGTGACACCGCTGTTTATTCCAGTTTTTGATCACCAGTCGAC
Organism: Xiphophorus couchianus; assembly: GCF_001444195.1. Taxonomy (NCBI): domain Eukaryota; kingdom Metazoa; phylum Chordata; class Actinopteri; order Cyprinodontiformes; family Poeciliidae; genus Xiphophorus; species Xiphophorus couchianus. The sequence continues at coordinate 21,938,517 of NC_040250.1, read as the reverse complement.
ACCTCCCATGTGTCAGGAAATGCTGAGACGAAATGAAACTGCTGATCACACCCTCTGTGGTTTAGTGTGGCACTTTATTTTATACTACTTTATTTTATACACAGGTTAAATGAATTAATCTATGGTACATCTCCTATTGATGATAAGAATGAGCATGCCAACGTTTGCATTCTGGTATGTAAATGACCATAAAGATAATGGAATATGATATGTGCTGCTTTGGTTGGACAACACATACACATTTTTAATAAATTCTGCCAAACACCGTTGAGAACCGACAGGAGCTGCACCAGGGTGTAACAAATGTTTTGCTAGCGGTAGAGGCTAGTTGTATAATTTCATAGATGGTGTGTTTTGACTACATGTCACGCTGGGGCAGGTTATATAGCCATCAGTCTGCTAGTGTACACAAACGGTTATCCCCAAGGATTGGTATGTCAGAGTGGTTTTGCTCAGGCACAGAGCTGCTGATTGGCGTGTGAACAGGAGCAAGAATGGAGACGGAGTCATTTGTTTCTTTTTCAGACGACATAATTGCGCGTCATGTAGCAGAGCTGTGAAGTAGCAGCAGGCTGAAGTTGAGTTTGTTGTTCATTCGGTCTCTGAAAACCGCAGAGCCTTAATGATAACCCAAGATCAGGACTCCTTGATCAAGTTCAAGAGGTTGCAAAGCTAAAGGAAGGCCAGATGAGGTCAGGAGGTCAAATCCAAACGCTGAGGGGGTTGCCCAGTTTGCGATGACACATACCCACTGACTGATCAGTTTTAAGTCCTCTGTGTCGGACATGTATGTGATTATAGAGCCTCCTCTTTCTTAGTGGATGATGAAGTAGTTGTTTCTGTCTGTGGCTTGCTTTGTTGCAGATTGCATCAACAGGCTGTCATTGTTTCAAGTGGCTTGCCTCCCTCAGGGCGTCTATCGGGGGATGGAAAAGACTTCCCTTCATTTGTCCTAATCACGCTTTAGAGAAACAGATATTTTGTGTGATCCGCTCACTTGCATCCTTATGAGATGCAATTTGTATGACATGCATTGTATGTAAAGCAAGCAGTGTGCTAACTTGGCAAATATACATGACTGGAAACTGGTGGACACAGATTAAAGATGTCTGAATTAGCTATTAAAGTGGTCAGCCATTTTTAAGTGGTGTTTGGATTTCACTAGAAATTTCCGTGCTAAACCATCAGACACTGCGGCCTGAGTTGACTAATACTGTGCTAATGTTCTGAGCTCATTGTATTGATTATCAGACTTGTTGATAATTCCTTAGCACAGTTACTCCTCTATTAGCAGCCACGGCCCCTAAAAGACATTGTACTGAACTGAATACATAGTTTACCCTATGAAATACAAATGTTTACCGATGCATCATCATCACTACAACTTATGTAGAAGCCATATTGGACATTGAGGTTTGCTTGGAGATGGAACTTAATCAGGAAATGTTTTAGCAGTTATTCGCTCGTTCCGAAGTGAGTTATTGATGTACGTAGTGTCTGAATTTCAAATGGAATTAAACGTTCCTCAAATGGTGCAGTAAACATAGAGCACTTGTACAATAGATTGGTTCAAATGACCAATTATGACAAGCAGCCTGAGCTTTCCTAGCAATGCCATGCTAATGCTAATTCGGCTGAATTTATTAGCCTTTTGTGAATTCATACACTGTAGCAACACATTCTCTAACATTGATTTTCCAATAAGTAGATACAAACAGGTTATCAGTGCAGCTATGAGCTTAGCATACAGCTTGAATTTAATAAAAGCCCCCGTATTTCAATTGAATTACAACTTCAGAGAGAGATAGCGGCTTAGCTTTTAGCAACGCTAAAGCTCAGAATGCTAGCTAACGTTTGGTTCGTGTTAGTGAAAGGACAATTCATTTCCAAATTCAGTTGTTTTATTAATTAAGCTAACTTCACCCAGTGTTTAAAACAACATCAATATTGTCTTCCAGCTTTTGTGCTGCAGCATGAAACAGATAATGAATATAAAAAAATTAAACTGTGCAATATCTAATGCATTTCAGACAAATTGGTCTGAGTCACAGCTGTTGCTTGATTTGGTAAATGCATCTTTCACTCTAATCTCAATTTGCTGCACTACTGATTAAAGGATTCTAAGTTCAATCTTAGGAAAGAAAAATACTCTTGGAGAGGCAGAGCAAAAGAAAACCATCTGTAGGGCAGACACAGTTTATGAATGAAAACAGGAAGGATGGATTGAGACACAGTTGGAAGGAAAAGAAGCATCAACGCTGGTCTGAGTCCAAAGGCCCTTGCTGAAACACACACATGCACGTACACGCCCGCGCACACACACACACGAAGATGGAGGATAAGACAAAAGTAAGGCTTTACCCAAAGCAATGTTTTTTCAATGTCCAGACATGCATGCAACCTCCACTGATTTATCAGCCTCTGCAGTGGAGTCAGACTTGTTTAGTAAATGAGAAATGTTTTTATTGTAGAAAAAATAAATCTGGAGCACGGGGAGCTCACTCTGTCCACAAAAAGCATTTTTACCATTGAGTTGTACAATCACGGGAGCAGGTGAAGGAATTCAGGAAAACATATATAGATTTATTTGAACACTTATGACATCTTTTTTGTGCTGTACTATCTCGGATTTATTTAAGAAAATCTTTAAAGCACTTTGGTTCAGTGAGGTTATCTCCCAGAACCGCTTGAGATACAATGTTCTCTTTTGTTATCTTCGTTCCTTCAGCTGTTGCTTATTAATTATCGCCCCCGGTTCACGTTCACCCTTAAGGTCTCTATATGTTTTGCTGCTCTGTGTCTCGAATGTTTACGTCGTCTTTGTGTTGACTGCCTCCAGACAGCTGCTGGCCCCTGGGTATCAGGAAATCTGGTTCAGCCCTGATGGAGCTCGCCGGTCCGCTTCTCCTGCCAGCCCCGTGAGTCTAAAGAAACAGTTTTATGCTCCTAAATCACACAGGAATAACGTTACAGCGCATTTCTGAGAAAAAAAGGAAGAGTCAATGTGAACTTGAGCAAATCAAGTGAAAATCAGCATCGGTGTTAAATGCGAGAGTGTTTTTTCTGAAAATACAAGAACATTACATTGAAAACGGAAAACAAAAAGCTGAGGGTTGAAACGAGACTTTGTTTTTCAGGAAAATTGTTTCTACCATGGTGAGGTTCTGGGCATTGAAGGTTCCAGTGTTGCTGTCAGCACTTGTTCAGGGATCAGGTAAAGAAAACTAACTTTATTCACAGAACTTTTACAGATGTCTTGCTCCTGCTGTGTGCTTTGCTTGTGCATTGAATTCACAAAGCAGACTGCAGTTAATTTATAGATTCATTCTCAAAGACGGGGCATTACAGCTTTGAAGAAGGCGCAGACATATCCATTAAATCTAGCAGATGGGTGCTTTTTCATTTATTTTGTTGTAGCAGGTTGCTGTTGTTTTCAGTAATATCACTCAGTCATAAAACAGAGATTATTTTCTCATCATTTATTTTTTTATGTCTTTTGCTTCCTGGTTACAAAGTACCTGCATAATGCACTTTAAATGAAGGCAATTGAAAGCACAAGCAGACTCTGGTTAGTCTGAATTTAGCAGGTATACTTTTGAATGTTCACCTAAATTTTTTTACAAGTATTATAATAAGAGTTCACAGAATCGAATGTTCAAAAACAAAAAGCTCCTCAGCCCTTAGAGAGTCGAGCATGTCGTCAGATTTGAGGCTGGTGGAAAGAACAGGTTTCCTTTAACTAACAACAGGACGTTGTGAGTGGAATCTAGTACTATTATCTATTAATCTATTACTTGTAATAGATTAAGTTAAGCTGTGATAATGTTTCTGAGTATTCTAACTATAGATGTGCCACCATCATATCCTGATGATGAAAACTTTTACAGGCAATCCCCCTTTTTTTTTTTTTTTTACAGATATCCATGTCAGTCAATTAAAATAGAATTGCAAAAAAAACATAAGAAGTGAATCTTGGTTTTTATACAGATTTATTTTATTCAGAGTGATATTTTTCAAGCATCTATTAAGAGTGTGGCTTACAGTAAATTTTTCTAGTCATTAAGTTGTATATTGTTTTATATTTAAATTTTAGTTTTTGGGGTTTTTTTATCATTGATTTGAGATGTCCCACCTTGGTTTTAGGATTTTACCAATCAGCGTTGTGGATTCCCACAGTGCTGTGAAAATCCACCTGTTTTTTTTTGTTTTTTTTCCAATGATCAAACTGACTAATCATTCAAAAATGTAAAATGGACATGTTTCTGCTTTTTGAAATCAGTAAACTCAGGTTGAAATTAACCTGTACTCTTTAAATGGAGTCTGGTTAAAACACTGATCACTGAACAGATACCCCAGTCCTTATTTGTCAAGTTCAAGAGTTGCAGGTTTAGAAATAGAGCTGGTCTAATCCAGATGCCAAACAAAAGCTGTGAAGTGGCGCTACGCCACTCTCTGAAAATTGGGAGCCTATTTAAGTATGTCAGTAATTTGTGTCTTGGGGAACTTAAAAATATAACTACTAATAAAGTAGTTTAAAATTATTTCTTTCTCTGTATTTAAATTTCCACAAACTATAAAAACCACTGGGGGAGAAAAAAGAGTCTTGACAAGTATGGTGATTCTGAATGAAAAACATGTAGGACATAGATAATGACAAATGTCTAACGTTGAGAAAAAAAAAACTGAGAGTACTCAAATTTATAAATCAATATAAACATATTTGGTATGCAAGAGGGGACATTTCTGCTTGTCTGTGAATTGAAAAAAAAAATTGACTGCACAAACACTTATACTGTGATAATGCTGGGGCCAAATGCTTAACAGTTCACAGTGTGTCTAATCTCTCATGCAGTCCATTGAGTCAGTAGGTCGTTGGCTCTAAAATCGGTTCATCGAGTACAGCTTAGCGTGGAGACCCGCTTTTTTTATTGTGTTTTTTTCCTCGTCCTACGGCTTCAGAGCTGCTGATGTTTCCCGCTTGGAGGCCCTTATGAGGGACCCTGCCACAAATCAAGTGTTTATGCGAGGCTGTACATCTGGAGGGAGAGAGAAGGAGTACATCTTCATGTCGATTCTTTTCAGGAATGCAAACAAATCAAAAGCAGGACGCCGATGTGTGGGCGCCTGACTTCAGCAGATGTTCTCTGCAGCTGTGCGACCCTGCTGTTGTGTACGCATGCTTTTGCGAAGAAGCCAAGAGAGGATTCTGCTTTGGCTGCGTCTGTCCCAGCTGATCTTTATTTGTCAACAGCAGGAGGCATGCACTGTTCTGTCCTGCCAACACGTAAAGTTGTCAAAGTGAAAGAAACCAAAATGAAATTTACTGGATTTTTTTTTTTTCCTGTTTCAGCTGAAAACATATTACTTGTGAAAATGTAAGACAGTAGAAAGAAATGGGTTTATTATTGGCACTGTTTCCTTACTGGTAATCATTGAAATCAATGATGCGAAATGATTTCCGTGATGATGGATGACTTTGTGTCGTTTCCTCAGGGGACTGATTTCTCTGAACGAAAGCGTGAGCTACCTAGTAGAGCCTCTTCCTGATTCCACCGACGCCCAGCAGCATGCTGTGTTCAGAGCGGAGAGTCTCCGTCTGCCCGAGGGGAGCTGCACACATCACTATGGCGACGAGGAGCATCGGGGCGCGCTTAATGACTTCATCCGAGGAACGGTGTCGCCACGGATTGGGAGGGTGGGTTGCCATCTGGATGAGAATCCAAATTTTAAAGTGGCTTTCATAAATATTCCTAACCCTTAAACTTGTCCAGATTTTGTTATGTCACAACAACAAACTTTAACGTATTTTACTGAGAATATTATGAGATATGCCAACAAAAAGTAGCTGACTCATAGGAATGCAGACAAAGCAAAGAGGGACACTGATGTAAGTTCTTCTGAGCTTTTGCTGCCAACTCTAGAGATAAAACCTTTTCCTCATTATCCTTTTAGCTCAAGCTTCACTGTAGCTTTAACTGAATGTTTAAGTCCATGTGCAGGGTGAGGCCAGAAAGTGCTGCTGAGGTGACTTTTGAAGACGTTTTACTTGGTGTTTTCAGAGTAAGGAGGGATTGAATAACTCGCAGAATTAAAAACAACGTGTCCTCTTTCTTTTATTTCGCCGCACTAGTGTACTACTTTGTGTTGCGCTGTCATGTCAAATTCATATAAAGCAAGTGGAAGTTTGTGGTTCCGATGTGACAAAACGCAAATACAATGTTCAAGGGGTGTGCATGCTGCTGGAGGGTAATGCATGACACTGTTAACTCATTAAACCGTCTTTGTATGCAGGAGAAAAGGGAGTTGATGCAGAACATGAAATATGTGGAGCTTCTGCTGGTTGCAGACAGAGCTGAGGTAAGTAAATAGGTTGGAAGATGCCCACATATGGCCACATTTATCAGTTGCTAATTATGGTTTTGCATCTTTAAACCTAGGAATTGGAGAGATATATGTGCAATTCACACATGTTTATTAATATATCAATACATGATCAAACTTAGATTTTTATAAATTTCCATCTTACATGGTTACTCTTAAATGTTTAGTTGATAAACATGAATTATTTAATACATTGCACGGACTTTTTTTTTTCTTTTTTAGACACATCTCTGAGAAATTCCCTTTTAATAACTAAGATGGGTTTAATCAGAAATGCAGCACATGCGTGCGTCACTTATGTGTTTATTTTGGTTCATGTTGTGTTGCAGTTCGAGAGGCACGATAGGAGTTTGGACAAGACAAAACAGAAGCTGCTGGGAGCAGCCAACTTGGTTGACAAGGTAGCATCTCGTTTGAAACGTTGTTAAACACGCAAGATGTCAGATTTAGACTCAGTGCACCTGTTTGTTCTCTCCCCCTCCCCATCGTCTCCCCGCAGTACTACAAGGCTTTGAATATCCGTGTGGCTTTAATCGGACTGGAGGTGTGGACCGACCAGGACAAGATCGGCGTATCCGATAACCCGCACAGCACCTTGGCGGCGTTCCTGTCCTGGAGACGGAAGGAGCTGAAAAATCTCCCCAACGACAACGCTCAGCTCGTCACGTCAGTGTCTCTCGCCATATGGAACTTAATTGTTTCCCCAAAAAGCTTCATCTCTGCGCTTCCTTTAACTGCACTTTTGTACAGTTTTGTCCATAGAGTACGCTACCTGTTGGAACATTTTAGTGTGTATTTTATTTCAACTAATTCAAATTAAAAATGATCCGGAAGTAGCCAAAAGTTGATGGCAAAGTAAAAATGGCACAAGAAATCATATTAAGTAATATCCTAAAGAGCTCCATTAAAAAAGTGATTCATAAAGGGATTAAATGTATCGGTGATGTTACGGAAATATGCGCAGACACGATCTTGTCTTGTTTGTTGCTAAGCTGACTTTTTCTTTCACCACTGCTTCAAGGCTATGGTTGGTCACTTGCATCACTTGGAAAAGTATCTCATGTCTCGTCAAGCATTTTTCTTGTCCTGACTTCCTTCTTTGGGATCCCCCAGAAAACTGAGATGGAAGAGTCTATCATTTTGACATAAAAATCCTTAGTAGCTCACAAGATGTAAAAACAAAATAATAATAAAGACCGGCTCTACATTGCTGCTTAGAACAGGCAGTCCAGAGTTGGATAACTACAGCAAACCATTATACCAGCTTTGATGGTTTGACCATGATTAAATCTTCTTATTTCCACTTGATGAAGTAAGCTGGTCTCTGGTTAATGATTGGTGCACCATGTGGGTCACGACTCCCCTACCTGGCCTGGGTAAACCTTTTTACTCTGATAGACCTTCATTTTCAGATCTTGTTCATTTGTTTGTTTTTGTGATAAAAAAATATATATATATGCCAACTCCTTGTAAGTTGTCTCTCAGTCCAGTTGGTAAATATCTTGTGCAAAACCAGTTACTGATGGTGTTTTTTGTGTGTAGGGGGGTGTCATTCCAGGGCAGCACTATTGGCTTGGCACCACTTAAAACCATGTGCTCTGAATACCAGTCAGGTGGCGTGAACACGGTAAGAGAGAAAAACAAAACAAAACAAAAAACGCTACAATAATCCTAATTTTCAACATACGACTCTCGCGTTCCACTTGCAGTTGCAACCGCATGTCCTTGTCGTTTAATTTTTAACCTTACGTCATGTTTGAATGCTAAGGATCACTCGCCACAGTTTGTCGGGGTCGCCGCCACCATTGCACACGAGATGGGCCACAACTTTGGCATGAATCACGACAGAGATGGCTGCTGCCAGGCCAAGGCAGAAGACGGTGGCTGCATAATGGCTGCTGCCACCGGGTATAACGCAACAAACATGAAACATAATGTGAAATCAGGCTTTATCATTTAGAAAGAAAATAGGAAAGGCGATTCATTTTGTAGCTAGCATATGGTTTGTGTCTCTTCCGTCCTGCAGGTCTCCGTTTCCCCGTGTGTTCAATCCCTGCAACCTGAAGGAACTCAAGAGTTACTTGAACTCTGGAGGAGGAAAATGTCTCTTTAACCTGCCGAACATCAACTCGTTGTACGGAGGGCGGCGCTGCGGAAACGGTTACCTGGAGAGCGGAGAGGAATGTGACTGTGGGGAGGAAGAGGTCAGACGGGCTCTGTGTGCAGACACTTTTTCTTTTCCTTTCAGCATTTTTGATATTTTACGCTGCTAAACTTTGTGAACAGGAATGCACCAGTCCATGCTGTAACGCCAACAACTGCACCCTTAAAGCCGGAGCCGAGTGTGCCCATGGAGTCTGCTGCCATAACTGTAAGGTATGCAGGTTAGGTTAGGTGGCTGTTTATGGCAAGGAATGAAAGAAAAGTAATTTTCACATTTTTTTTTATGAATGTTAACACCCTCTGTTTTCTTTTGATTGACCACTACTGTTTTTAAGAAAGTTTGGCTTTCTTTGAATCATCTTATCTTTCCTCTGTGTCTCACTGTGAAGATAAAGAGCCCGGGAGAGCTTTGCCGAGGCACCTCTGGGCTGTGCGATCTGCCAGAGTACTGCGACGGAAAGTCGGAGTCGTGTCCAGCTAATTTCTACTTGGCGGACGGTACATCTTGCGCACACGGGGGGGCCTACTGCTACACGGGCATGTGTCTAACCCTGGAGCAACAGTGTCAGTTTCTCTGGGGGCGAGGTGAGTAAACTAGACACATGTCATATGTGTCTAGTTTGAGAAAGTTTATTTACATACCATAGTAATGGTATTATGAACAGCCTCCTAAAGCCTATATGAAACTTTGTAACATACAGAAAAAGGGATCTATGCTCATTCCTATAGATCATACAGAATAATTTCTTATGACCTCTTCAGCTCCAAGATCATCATTTATAGCGTGGTTTTATCGCCACAATTAAGACTATTGCGCACCCAGCTGTGGCTATTTCCTTGTTGCAGGAGCCTATATCCATTCTGAAGCCAGCAACTGGTCTGATTAATGATGGGTAGGCATGGTAACTAAGCAACCAGCGCTGGCAAATGAAGAGGAGAATACTTAGTTGTGTTAGCTTTGGGCAGGCTAACAACTAGCATGCCTATGCTGGTCATAAACTAGATTGGCCATTTCCTCTGCAGGCTACAATCACAGATACTGTAGGTTGGCTTTACTATTGGATAGGCTAGTGTTAGCATTGGAGAGGCTAGCTAGCCTGTTCAATCCGTATTCAGTTTTATGACAGAGACCACTAAGACGTCCTACTTTTTCTATGAGTCCATGATGCCAGTCACTAATAAGGTTCTCAGCGGATTTTGGTAGAGAAAAAGGCCCACAGCGTCACCGGCTCTCCGTGTTTCTTAACAGCGGGCAGGAGTTTTCCACAAGCACGTCCCTTCTTTATGACCAGACCCACCTGGAGTGTTTGGCTCATGTTGGAAGGTTAAAGAAGAGATGAGCAGACATCATTACAGAAAATGTGTTTTTTCCTTTTTGCAACACTCCTGAACAACCAGTGGGCAAGTCAAGTAGACAGAATCCAGTAGTTCTTTTGGAAAGCTGGTGGCCCAAAGTGGTTAGATAGCAGTGAGTATTGGATATGTTTCTTTATATTCCCTACCATCCTGCTGACAGTGTGCTGGCAAGATAAACTTGACTTGATTCCTTATCCAGTCTAATCATTTCCTAAGTTACAAATATCAAAAGACATCATATATCTTCCCCATTTTGAAGAGGAATAAGTTAAAGTCGTCTGTGTCACATCTCATCTATGCGTCAGGGAAACAACAATTCATTACTAATTTAAAGTTCCTAAGATCAACCTAAAGAGTAAGCCCCTTGAAAACTTTTTTTTAAACGTTTCTTCTCAGAAATCGTCTCTCTCCATGGATGGAAACCGTGCTGGAAAACTTCTGCTCAATGCTGCGCGCTTAAATTTTATGATATTTTTAAGTTCTTATATTTTTGTATTTACTACAGCTACTAAAAAGCCACTTTTCATATAGTAAAGTAGTTTTTCTGAGTCTTGAATAATGTGTGGATGAAAGTGATGAAGCAGTAGTTTAGGCCAATTTCCTATAAAGATTCTGATAATCTTACCCATTCACATTCATTTCAAATACAAGCCAAGTGAAATATCTTTAGACAAAAGCACCCAATCTGTATTTTTCTTTAGATGCAGTCAGGTTATTGTGGATTGTGGTCAGGAAACAATCATTTTAATATCTAAATTGCTCTATTTTAAAACCTTTTTAAAGCATCTGCTCTTAACTTTACATTAGATGTCCGTCTCTCTGCTGGACTTAATTACACAATTAGTCAATTATTTCATTCTTTTGTATTATCCTATAAAACCTCCAAATATTTAGGCTGTTTAGGTGAAGTGAGCTGCTTCAATAATTTCCCCTAATCAGCCTCTGATGTTGTAACAGAGTCTTCCTAGAGAGTCTTTGATGCATCAAAGGAGTCGTATCAGAGGCAGAAGGGAGCCCATCTGGTCTTCATCAGGTGGTCGCTGATCACAGAGGGATAAGTGTGTGTTTGTGTGTGTTTTGTATTGCTATTGTGATTTTTTTTTTCTCTTCCAAACCACAGATGCGCGCCCATCCCCTGATGTGTGTTTTAAAGAAGTAAACAAAGCGGGGGACATGTACGGCAACTGCGGCAAAGACCAAGAAGGAAAATACAGGCGCTGCAGAGACAGGTGAAGATTCAGGAAAAATTCAGGAAGTGTTCCTTTGGCCCTCCTTCGTCCAATGCGCGTCTTTATCACTGCACTCCAGGGATGCAAAATGCGGCAAGATCCAGTGTTCTGCTTCCGCCGCCAAGCCCATCGAGAACAACGCAGTCCGCATAGAAACGACGGTCAAAGTGGACAGCAAGAGGACAGCGTACAAGTGCCTGGGGACGCACGTGTACAAGCTCGGCCAAGGGGACGAGGAGCCGCAGGGCGACACTCTGGACCCGGGCCTGGTCATGACGGGAACCAAGTGTGCTGATAACTCTGTGAGACGCGTGAAAATATGCTAAATGGGATTTCCAGAACTAGCGAAGTGTGAAATCCTCTGGCTTTGAAGTGTTTTCTATTATTTATTTTTTTTATCATCTTCTTTTTTTTTTAACTGCATGATTATTGCATTTTATTTTGCCACTTCTCTAATGTTCTTCCTCACAGAACTCTTTTTTTTATTTTTATTTTTTTACCCCTAACAGATCTGCTTTAACGGAGAGTGTCGCAATGCATCGTTCCTGAGAGCGGATGAGTGCAATGCCAAGTGCCACGGACACGGAGTAGGTCCCAGTGTGTCGCAGCAGAAATGATGGATTTATTTGGCTGCTGGCCTATAATTATGGAAAGTAGCCGTCCTTGGCAGCGGGGCCAGCAGAACTATTTAAATTATTTCCCTTTAAAAATACAACGCGATACTGTAGGAATCCTACTGCTAATGCTAAAATCCTACTTAGAAAGATGCAGAAAATGAATAGCCGTGCTGAAAAATATATGGAATCCCAATTATCACTGCATTTTTGACGTGCACAATAGTAGAGTCCCATAGCACTGATTGGCTGCCGTACTTGGTAGCGTCTAATTTTTAAGGTGCCATTGAAAGGATAAAGTGAAATTATGAAAATTTGGGTCAGTTTTTTGTTTTCCTAATATTCTACTGCTTTAATTATGAGCACAGTCAAGTAAGAGTGCCGAAGGTGACACTTGGATGGACTGTGTGGGAGCTTGTTTCTTTTCTCCCAAATGTTACCTGCGTTACGTACTGTTACCATAATGTAGTAGTTTAACGATTACTGAAAATTTTACTATTATAATCTCTAAGAGGAGAATTTAGAGAGAAGGCAAAATACACACCCTAAAAATGTTTTCTAAATTTGTATTTTTATTGTCAAATTTGATTAGGTTTAAATCTCTAAAATGCTTCAAAGGGAATATATCATTTTTCCAACTTCTCAGTCATTTTCAGACATGTAACTTTCATATTTCCCGTATTCTAAGTTAAACAATGTTTGAAAAAAAAAAAACCATGAAAGAAAGCAGCTAAGCACTACTAAGATCCCAGCTGTTTGGTGGATGAGGAGAAATCCGTCTGGTTTACTTTGACAAGCCTCCCTGACTTTCCCTCCACAGTAGGATGTTTTGGGAAAGTAGAAATACCCACTCCTTTTTTTATGTCGGCCACAAGCAGCTGTGCACCCATTCAACATATGTTTATTTTGTTTAAAACAGCTGGCTGTCTTTGTTCTGCATTTTTAGAGAAAACCTCATCGTTTCTATATGCCTGCCAGTTTTAGAGGCGTTTTTCTGAAGACTCTTTTTATGTGATAATTCTGCTAGAACTACCAATGTGCTCTGAACAAACAACGGTAAGGCCAATGGTGACTCACTTGTTTCATGCTTTTAAGATAAGGCGTTCTGGCTGTTGAGCATGACTTAAGTCAACTTCAAATCTAATCGATGGAATTTCGTCATTCTAAAATGTTTGCACCTTTTTCTGTGGTTGGAATAAAGGCTGACGTTTTCAGGACAGTGGCCTCCCATGTTCATGTTTCACGTTTTTTCTCTTTCCAGCTGTGCAACAACAACCATAACTGCCACTGCGACCCGGGCTGGGCTCCTCCTTGGTGCAACCAGAGTGGGCCTGGGGGGAGTTTGGACAGCGGACCTCCTAGGAATCCAGGTACAGAACCCAGCTGAGGTTTCACATGTTGCCATATTGTATAACTTTATTCCCAGTAAATTAAATCTTCGTCCTGTACTGAATGTTTTTGTTTGCTTTTTATTGTTGTACTCCAATAATAGGCGTTCTACTGCCATCGGTGCTTATTCTGGTTCTCCTTATGGTATTGGCTACTTTCGGACTTTGGTTCTGCTACAAATGTAGACTCGGCCCACTGAAGGCCTTTCCTCCATTGCCAGTGCCGAAGTATGTAACGTCAAAACGATAAATACCAAAATTTACAGCAACAGGTGTTGATATGTGTTGTTCTCTTCCGAGTTTCATGTTGTATTTGTAGCCACTGTGGTTGATTAATCTTGTAGATGTTCAGAAGCAGCTGAAGATAAACCCATGGAGACTGATTCTCACGTCATCGGTCATGCCAACCCAACTTTCCTAGCGAAGCAGGATTTGGTAATTAAGAGCATCCATGTGCATAATGACAGCGATATGAGTGTGTGATGCGTTGCGTCTTGGTAGAAGTCCTTGAACTTTGTTTTCTTTTACGCGGACAGTCTACACCTCATCCGAGCCCGTCGTGCCCAGGTAGACCCAAACAGGCGATAGTTCGGCCGGCGGTGAAGCCCCCGCCCATCCCTGTCTACGCTGCCGAGCACAAAGACATCAGAAAGAAGCCGCCGGCCCCCTTCCCACCTGCAGCTCATCCTCCTCAGAAGCAAACATCTCCTCAGGGACACACCCAGCCTCTCTTTAAGGCAGCTCAGGATGCTGGACAGAGACCCAGCCAGACGTCCCCAATATTTCCAGGGCCTCCATCTTTACTTTCTCAAAACCCTAAAATACAGGTGCGACCGGACCCTCCGAAGAGACCTCCGCCACCCTGTCCAATCAATAGGCAGAGTGCGGTAAGTTCGTTTGAGCACACATTTGCGTAAACATCAGAACTTAATTTTATTTTATTTTTTATTTATTTATTTTTTCTTTTTCTTAATTTAGGATCACCATATTGTTCATGTGAAAAGACTCCAGTCTGCAAATAAGGTGCTGCGACGAAATGACGCTTTGGCTCCATCTGCTGGTCAGAAAATGCCACACAGGTAAAGTTTTTTGAAAACAGTCTTGCAACAAGTAGTCATAAATCTTGAGCTCTTATACGATTAAACTGTTAAGACATCTAAACTTCAGCTAACTTCAATTTGTTTTTGTTTTTTGTGACTGGCCCAACATAAAGTAGCGCATAACAGTAAAGTGGGTTAAATGCTCAGATGTGTCACAATTGTGCACTGCATCTTTTAATCTGAGGCAAAATCCCAATAATAAAACATTTGATGTTCCAAAGAAACATAAAAAAGCTTAATGTGTTTGAATACTTATGGAAAGCACAGTGGTTTATGTGTTTGTTCATATCAGCTTCTTATTTTTGCACCTCGTCTTTCTAGAGTTTAAACTGGAAGCTCAGGAAGGAACTGGGACCACCCCTTGCATCCAGAACTGGACTGCCTTGTACTGTTTTTATTCCAATCTGCAGTACTGTGGACTATGTGAAGTACTTGATTGTGTATTTACACTTAACGTGCACTGAGGTGCTGCAGAATAGATGTTTCGAGTCGAAGATCTAAAGCCTCACTAGCAGTTTGCAAATGAACGTGTCTGCTTCACGTGAAACCACCAGAGCTGTGAATTTTATTCTTTTTTTTCTTTTTTTTTTAATCATTATTATTTTTACTTGAGTGTGCTTGTTGTGAGTGGAAAGTGTTTCAAGTATTTATTCAAGAAGAGGAAAATAATGTTTACAGTTCAGCCTACGTACCAAACATGGTACTCCTAAGATCATCAACCCAGAATGTCTTATATTTAGAAAACATGTGACCTTCTTACATGTGAATGATGTTGGGTAATAAATTGCTTTTGGGTAGTTTCAGGATAACTGCAAAAATCTCACAAGCATGCTATAAGTAGGATAAATGATCAATGTTAAGAAATGTAAAAGATGTTTAGGTTTATAGGTCTTTTTTTTTTATTTTCATTTTTTTGTTGTCATGTTGCAGGATGTACATCAAAGAGTCGTAGGGCATTCCACAATAATCAAAATAATTATATCATCTATGGAACCTTTTCGAAGTTGAATAATAAAGTGTCACTTTAGGGTGCCTGTTTCATCCCAAATAACTTATAATTTCTCATTTCGACTCAGACAATCTGATTTTTCTTTTTTCTGTTCACTTATAGTAGTAGTTAAACTGAGCCATTCATATAGTCGACCAAAACCACAACAATGATTGTAATGATCACATGTGATTGTGTAAAAAGTTCAAGAGAAACTAACAGATTTGGGGAAACTGCAGTCACGTTTTGAAATGCAATGTCGTTCGTCCAACTATTTTCTCAAAATTGTGGTAATATTCTTATTCCATTGAAATAACTCTGTCAAATGGCATGACTTACCTTGTCACCTGACCTATGCAAATTGATGCTGCCAAATGCATCTGAAACTGGACGTCAAATAAAAAGCAAATGTGCAAATGTCTTCTTGTGTCAGTCTATGAAACACTTAAGAACGCATTTTTGTAGTTTGTAAGCACAAACTTGTCGCTCTTAAATGGAAATCCTCCAGTCATAACCCTTAAACTATTCTGTGTCAGTACTCTCAGTTAGCCTGCAGGGGTCCACACGCTGCCAGGCTTAAATGATTTCCCTCCCTGCTATTTAGGTGGAAACGTTGAAATGCTCCTGCCCTTTAGATCTCTGCAGCCTTTACTGAGATGAAAGCGCTCTGATTTATTCTAATCAAAAGACTGTTAAATACCAGAGGCCAGACCCCCTGAACTAACCAACCTCCAGCGCGACAAGACTCCACCCGCTCACAAACACTCCTTTTTTTTTTTTTTTTTTTTTTTAACGCTACGCTTACCGAAGAGCCTGGTGAGGCGACGGCAACTGTGACTGTAAGGGTGAAGGTTTGACAAGCGAAAAAAAAAGGTTTCATCGTGTGGCTTAATTGCAGCCAGCTTCTCCTGGTGAGCATAATTAGCCTGTCACTTCCAGTAGAGTTTCATTTATTAGAGATGATGATGATTGGCTGAGGGATAAAACACAGGGGTGAGACCCCCGCGTCCTCTCTCAGCAGGTTGGAGACGCGGCAAAGGGAGAATCTCACCTGCTGAAAGCTCCCCTGCCTCGTGCAATGACCCAATTAATCTGGGCTTGTTTTCCCCGCTTGCAACGTTGATGATCCTGCAAGTGTTTTAGCACCAGCTTTCTGCTTTGGCTTTCAGTCCTTAATGGTCATTGTGGGCTCCACCTCGGATATAAACGTGTACAGTTCATCCTAAGCATGTGTATGCTCCTCGAATGTCTACCCGCTCTGCTAGGTTACAACAACAAAAAAATCTTCAATGTGTTGCGATTTTTGTGGTGGACAAACAGAAATAAATGGAAGAAAACCTGCCCTGCAGCCACGGAGATTCACAGTAACTTTGGAGGAGCTGCAGAGATCCACAGCTCATTTATTGAACCTAAACACTGCTTTTCAAAATGAGAAAAAGTTACAGGAAGGCTCACCTGTCGTTGTAAAAACACAAAACAAAAAAGTATTTTTGGTCTGGTTTCTAGTGAAAATATCTCAGTAGACTTGAAATAGGACAAAACTGACTTATAAGCAAGATGTGGGACCTCGTTTTGGTTCTTAATGTTGGTGAAAATCTACTAGTTCCACTGATGGATTATTTCACTTATAACAGGCGAAAAATGTCTTGTTAAAAGTGAAATTATCTGACAAGTGAAAAAAAAAGGTTTCATCGTGTGGCTTAATTGCAGCCAGCTTCTCCTGGTGAGCATAATTAGCCTGTCACTTCCAGTAGAGTTTCATTTATTAGACATGATGATCGAAAACAAGTAAGTTTTCATCTATATTAAGGAATTATTTACTTAAAACAAGCTCCCATTGTTGATAAGTTACTTGTAAGTTAGTTTTTTTTATTTCAAGAATACTAAGATATTTGCACTAGAAACTGGATCAAAATTACTTGGTAAAATTTTGTTTTTCAGTGACTGAACTCCATAATGCTGCTGCTCCCATATCTGCAGGTATGCAGAGTAGTACAGTAGTACCCTTATTGCCCTGGTGGTACTTGGGGCTTATTGACTGGTGGAACTCTGCATTACACTGAATGAAGAAAACAATTCAAACTGTGTCTGAGTGACTAAAGGATTAGAAAGAAAAGCGCATTTCTACTTCTGCTGCTTTGTAGAAGTAGAGTTGTTGATTCCTCAAAATGAGGGAGGAAATGAGGGTCAGAAAGGTTTCTGAGTTTGAGGTGATGCATTAAAGTCTGTGTGGTTTTCAAAGGTTTTCAAAAAAAAGGGCCTGATATTATAGCGGGAAAATAGATGAGCTACACTCACCAGGAGGCTTGACACTGTGGCTTAAATTCAGTACTTCAAATATCATCAACAGCTGTAGTTTTTACTGCACGTCTGTTATTGTTCATTCAATAACTGTTTTGCTTATGTAAAAAGTTAATAAACATAAAGCAGCCATTTATGTAAGTTTATAATTGTGAATAATGTTCAGCTGACATTTCTGGACTGGTGCATTAATTTCCTTTTTTTCTTTTTTTTAATCCTAGACTTAATTTAACTCAGTTGTTTGAAGACTTATTATCAAAAACGTATTATTTAAAAATACATTGATAGCTGAAATAAAGCACGTCCTTTTTTAAGTTCTAAGATTATATGTACCGGAACGAATAAAACTGGTTTTTATCTAGCAAGTTCTAATATTATTTAAAACTGAAGTCAAGTGTAGAAAAAAACAAAAACATACAATAAACTCCACACCGTTGTAATTAATCGACAGAAACAAGCCCGAAGCAAATAAAGGAAGCAGGTGTTTAGGCATTTTGCCGCTCCAGGTCATAAATTTCAAGATGGTAAAACATCACCAATGACGTGAGAGAAATACCTCAACTTTGAAAATCTCAACTTGTCATTGAGATTGATTGTTAACCATAAATATCTTTCCAAGAATGGATGCCCTTACAGATCTAGAACAAGAAATTGTAGAATACGTCCTGGTTTAGCATCTTCACGATGACCGTGAATCAATGAATATGCATGTTTGCGAGGGCTTCCTCACGAAAATGTCTTCTTTCTGAAAACAAAATTCAAACAGAGCTCAAGTGCAAAGTTTCATCTGCATAAATAGTAAGAAATGAGGCCATTTCTTCACACCACAATATGTATCGTGGTCCATATGCTCGACCACAATACACAGTGCTTCATTTGGACAAACCTCACACCAATTATCGATGATGGTGTTGGAGCTTCAGCTTTTGTTGCTCGGGTCAAAGCCTAAAAAAACGGGTTTAATTTGTACTTTTTGGGGCTCAGTGCCTCCTAGCTCCGAGGCTCTCTGCTGAAATTGGATAAAATCCCACAACTACAGATTTACTGGCTCATTTAGCAGGGTAAATGCCAGGGCCAGAGGTGTCAACAAGATAGCTTGGAGACAACCACCATATTGTGTTTTGTCTTTAAACATACAGCAATAACACTTTAATTTCTCATCTACAGCTGATGGGGGAAAAACTTATTTATTTTTTCGGACTAGGTCTAAATGTTTGGCGTCTGTACTATTTTCTCCCACCTTCAGTGTTTATGGGCAGGCGGGAACCCCAGGGACTGATGATGGGTTATACAGTTAAGCGTTGCTCTGATTGAGTGAGTTGCCTCTGGCAATAAAAGGTCAGCATAAATAATCAATGAGGGGGGAAATGTCAGATAGGAAGGGAGTGAGAAAACAGGAGTTGTTAGGTAACTGACAACGGTTTTTAGAGCTAAATGATTCAAAGTATGAATATACGTACTGTTGTCGACAACCCCCCCCGATATCTTTAATTATGCCTATAGGTAAACCACAGATAGGTTGCTTTCTACCACATGCTACAATTACAAGAGAGACCACTGACACCTCAGCTGAGCTCAGACGAGAGCTTTAATTAGAACCCCTGGTAATTATAAAGGATTTCGCTACGAAAAATACTCACTGATTAAATGTCAGCAGGAATCAATCCCACAAAGACTCTACTGTACCTGTGTGTGGACATTCTTGAATGACCAGCATAAAATCAAAACAAAAGCCTGCAGTCAGACCACATTTTCACAGCGTATTTATTGAAAACAGTTTCCATTTAGAGACAAGTTGCAAATAAATCTGAGACCAATTACTGTCACATCGACGGTTGCATGCAAACCACTTTCTAATCATCATAAAAACAACAAATGCACATTTAAATATTTAGTTCATTAAAGAAAGAATTTTACACGTGAGCCTTGAGTCGAAGTCGAAATTATTCGCAAACACACTTCTTTTTTTGGTACTTACTCCATGTAGAAAGAAAGTTTGTATAAATGATTTTATCCTATCATAAAGTTTTAATTTACAGGTACTAATAATTACCTCACAAACTGCAACAGGTTATCACATATGCAGATGACGCTGCTCTATTTGTGGGTCTCACTCGCTCTGATTACACGTCTTACCTTTGAACAATATTGCACACACAGAAGACAGAACATCAGTCATTTACTTCACAGCAGTTGGTAGAGGTGTGTTGGATATTGGCTGGTTATTATTTTTCTCTTCTTGGGTCTGGTTCTCCCACGGCACCGGATCGTTTTCATCCATGTGCGAGCCAGTCTCCCTGTCCTGCCAGAACTGCTCCACATCAGGCAAGACAACCCCGTCTCTAAGGCTCACCCTGTCCACCTCTTTTTCCCCACCAGGATTGCCGCGGTCCGGCGGAGGTTGAGTCTTGCCGCTGGTTTCCTGGCTGGAGCTGAAATTAATCCCTCTCTCTCCAATCAGCTGTCCTGAAGTCTCCGGTCTGGGGCAAGGGGACTGGAGAGAGGTAGGGTTGTGGGGTCCGGGCTTTGGCTTAGGTGGAGGCTGCTTGCGCAGGGTGAGGCGCCTCCACAGCCCCCGGTAACTCTCTCTGAATTCCTCTGAGAGGAAGAGGACAATCAGAGGGTTCACCAAAGACAGAGAGAAGGTGAGCAGCTGAGCAGAGAGGGCGAGGAAAAGGGGAGGAGAGGAAGTCAGTGGCTGAACTCCTTCAGTTTCCTTCTCTGCAAGATGCCTCTCCCAAAGCCATACCACCCACTGAGGAAGCCACAGGATAGCCATAGCCAGGGTCAGGCTGAAAAGCATCAGGGTGAGCCTCCTGGATCGGATCTGCGTGCGCAGGTTCTGAGACTTACTGGAGCGACGTTGGCAGTGTCCGTAAGCCTTCCAGGAGTACATCAAGGCAAAGCTGAGCGGTGCACAGTAGACCCCTAAGGGGTATGCTTTGACGTACACAGACATGAACTCCTTAGCTTCAGGAGGGAACATCAGCACACACACGAGCCCACGGACCTCTCTCTGCAGCTTCGCAAACAGCCACAGTGGAATGGTGACAGAGCAGGCAGACAACCAGATGAAGAAGAGCACCACCAGGATGGAGCCCAGGTGGATGCTCACCTGCCTGGTGGGGTTTGACACGTATCGGCTGCAAGCCTTCGCCATGAAAGCCACGGTGAGGCTCTTCGCCACCATGCAGGACTGGAGGAACCAGTCGGCCGTCTTGCACACCACCCACCCCAGGCTCCAGCTCGCCCTGGAGTAAGAGACAGCCCTGAAAGGGACGGTGAACATCAGCACCAGCCCGTCGGCGAACATCAGGTTGAAGATGAGCGAGTTGATGAGGGACAGTTTGCCCCTGTGAGCGTTCGAGAACAGGATGACCATTGCGGTGAGATTACAAGCCACACCTAAAACACAGATGACTCCCAGGATGGCTGGCACCAAGACCCGGAGTTCGCTGGGGTCCCGATGGTGGAACAAGCCTGGTTCATTGAGCGTCCACTTGTTCAAGGAGCTGTTCTCCATAGTCGTGTTGTTTCCAACGAGCTTATCCATAGATCTCAAAGAGTTGATGATCTGATAAGAAAATAAAAAAATCTGAGAATTCAGAGATAGCCAGAAGATGTGAAAAATTTCCTGAGAGGAAATTTTTTTTTTAGCAATCTAAAGACGGAAATGGATTGAGATCAAAGCCTGATGAAAAGATCACATCAGACAAGTTAATAGCTGGCAGTCAGGAGTTAAGAGTGGAGCTCTTGCGTGCGCCCGGTTTTATCCTTAGACCCAGAGATGCAGCCCCTGCGGCGAGTTATAAAGATGCTGCTTGATTGACAGCTGCCGTCCCCAGCTGGCTAAAAGCATGCAGACTACACCCACATGGGGCCAATTAGGGAGGGAAAAAAAGGCCAAACAAAGTGGTAATGACCATTATGTTAAAGAGCACTAAACCACTAAATAACACATAAGCCAGCATTAGACATACATCAAATATATTTATTACCTTTGGACTTCTTCACACTTTGTCACATTACAACTATAACCTGAAATGTTTTCAGGTTATAGTTGTGGTACATCAACACACAGGAGTGAATAGTTATCAAATGGAAGCTGAAATACATACAAAAAATCATGCATTTGTATCCAGTCGGTTACCTTATTCTGCTGGTGTCGGATGTAATTCCAAATCCAGGAGTTCTGTGAAAACTTCAGAGGTCTGAACAAACAGCAAAGCAAACACATGTAAGGAAGTCCAAAACAGTCAGGTCATAGAGCAATACCCCAAGCTTTAGCTCATCTTCATGATTTACTGCAATCATGGAGCCAGAGTTATAGTGGAACGATTTAAATTAAAAAAGGATAATGATGTTCTAAAACAGGCTATTTTGTGAAATTTTGCAAAAATTAGACTGTAGTCTTGCAGCTACAAATTCATCAGTTGGTTCTCTAAGGTATTGTTTCTGGGAAAGCGGGCGGGTTAAATTAAATCAGATGTTTAATTTAATGTTTAAAACCATGTAAAATTTTTCTCCCTTCTCATAAAAGTCACACAAGTCTGTGCTAGCATTTTACAGAAATGATTGCACTAAGAGTAGCCAAAATCCCTTTGCCACTCTGTCTCCACTAGAGGGAGACCTTACGTCGGAGGCTGATCTTAGTCAACCCATAGCAGGTACAGCTGTGATCTTTGATTGAACAGATGTTTATAGATTAGAGACCACACTAACAGGCATTCAGCTTGCAAATCTTTATTCTTTTTCTTTTTTTTTTATTCAAAGTAAGTCCAGTAAGCATAAAGACTGCATGGTAATTCAATGCATTTTGATACATTCTGAGCTATAAAAGTTGGTTTGTTTCAATAAGAAGTGTCACAAAGGAGGGGCGGTTTAGAAGATATCACCGTTAAACAGACTCACACATAAATATTCCCTGATTTTACAGAGTCCACATACGCTTCTGACCGTTTTGCACCGAAACCGGAGAAGGTTCCAAGCCGATTTCTGCGAGACGACCTGCTGCTGCTGCTCCTCGTTGCCCCATCTTCACCCAGAGGACAAACATGCACAAGTATCGGAACGATCTCATACAAAACTGACTTTAGCTGACATCTTTTGGGGGAGAAAAAACAAAAACAACTAAAAACATTCATGGCGCAGTGCCTCAAATGATCTGCCAGTTTCAACAGATTCACATCCAGCACATGCAAACGAAGCTAGTGTGGCACTGTGACGCCCACATGGTCTACTTTAAGGTCCTATGAAATCATAAAGCTGAACATTTTTGTGATCATTTTGCCTACAAATCATTTTCAGCGCCATCCAAACAGGGCAACATATAGCAAAGAGTTCAGTTTTATTTTTTTAAAAGTAACAATCTCGAAAAAGGAAAAAGTTGTGGCTTTTGTCGTTTCTCTGAGCAATCGCGAACATCCAACACACAGCGGTTCCTCTGTACAAAACACAGCGTCTTCTCCTCCTTGTTGTTACTTGCAAAACTTTGTCCATTTGCGATCTTAACGAAGCCTTTTTGTTCTTACGCTCATTTTCATTGGTTAAGAAAGAGAGGGAGAAACAGAAACAAAACAAGCAAAAACAAAAAAACACCCTAAGTTAACATTTAATTTAAAACATTCACACAGTCCCTTGCCCTCCCTCCCACACCCAATTACATCGAAGCCCCACATACCAAAAGAAGGCACCACAGCTTCTACACAGACTCACCAACCGAGAGAAGGACGAAACGAGCGGCTTTAAACAAAAACCATCGACTCGCGCCGCCTGGAAGGGCTTCATTCGCGTCGCAGACTACAGAGGTCTCAGTAAGGAGACGGGAAAACCGGTGAGACTGACCGTGCTGCGTGCAGTTTCTGGGGGGGTCAAGCATTATTAACAGTCTCTTCTTCTTCTTTCTGCGTTGTCCCGTGCTCGACCTCAGTAGGAGGCCGCAGGGTCCATCGCATGCGCTGCAGCTGGAGCGGGCGGAAACGCCGGGGTTGGGGGAAGAGAGGGATCGGGCGCCGACGCTACAAGAAGAAGAGCCACCATCACGTGAGTTGGCTTTCTGTCTCTGTGCTCTGTTTGAAAATTCACCGCTCCCCTGTCCGCCTGTTTCTTCGGGGTCCAGGGGGCTGCTACATAAAATTATTCATGCAGCGGTCCTTCGTGTTGCATAAAACGCACGGGATTCGATCCTTCTGTTGTCTGCATGGCTGAATAAATTAAATTAGGAGTCATTTTCTTGAAATGAAGCCTTTTCCTCGAATTCTGTCCGTTTCACTGTCCACTTTCTCACATCAGTGTCTGGACACAGGACTCTCTTAAAGTAGAGTCGGGGGCTTTTTGGGGGGCGCAGGGGGAGGATTTAAGACAGCAGCCCCTCACATTATGTTTGGGTCCTGGGAGGTTTCATAATTTGGGGCAGACTGTCTTTTTTTCTTTTTCTTAGTTCACTTTGTCCTGGAAGATGTAGAGGTTGTTGGTGGCCGCCACGGCGATGATGTTCTCATGCGGATGCCACGTCGTGTGGAGGATCTTCTTGCTGAAGTCCAGGCTGTCTACGCTGATCTCATCCTTGCGACGTTTCCCACCTACACACACCTGGAGGGCAGAGGGACAGTCAGACGTTTTTACACACAAGGCATCTTTACATTTGAGGCAATTTTTGGACTACACTTCTTTTATTTAATTTTGTTTTGTTTTGTTTTTAGCTATTCCAGATCAATCGAATGCTAGATAAATTCACTATTTATCGTTGAAGCCGGGGTGGACAACGTGGATAATGTCAATAGCGGATTTTTTTTTTTTTTTTTTTACATTTTATAAATTTTTTTGGCATTCATCTTTTACAATTCAACTGAAAAACATTTTTTTAGAGGAAAAATATAAGCAATGAAAAAGCTGAAATTACTCCGTAACAGTGGTATCCAAACCTTTTGCAACATGGTCCAGAATACCAACATTTAAAGTACTCATTATTCAGTATTATTTTTCTAACTTAAAATGCAAAAATAATTCTTTTGTCTTAATAAAAGGCAGACAGTTTCCTAACTTTTTAAGGTTTTTTTTTCAGTTTATTTGGTCTGGAAAGTGTTTTTAGTTTCTTCCAACCAAGAAAAGTGATTACTTAAAAAAAATTTTTTAAAAACTCTTCTCTTAACCACTTTTCACGACCTCTACCTGACCCTTGTTATTAGGGAAAAAGTCGCACCATTAAATTAAATGACTGCATGAATTCAATTTTCATCTCCAGCTTCCTGGCACACATCTAAAAATCTTTCGGTCAGTATATGAACTGGTGTTATCAAAGTGCCAGTTGTCACATGTAGCCCACTGCCAGTAGATGGCAGAACTTCCTGCAGCTCCTTCAGTGCTGCTGTCAGACTCTGTAGACTTACTGAACAGTTTCCATCTTGTCTTTAATCAGTTTTTTGTTTCCTTTGCCTTTGTAATCCCTCTGCACAGTTGAAGCTTTTTCGATAATCCCATTTACTATGTTAGGCGTGTATCAAATATTACTAATTGCTGCAACTGGATATAAATATGCATAGTCATTTGCCCTGTGTTTTTCAGTGTTGTTTTGTGGCACCAGATCCCTGAATGGTGTACGACCAAGTACCTACAGGTTGTATTTAAAATGATTTTCCCCCTAACTGACTTGTTCTGTTTTTATTTAGAATTGCATAGGATATTCTGCATGTCACATTAAAGGCCAACATACTGGGAAAAATTAATTGTCATGGTCTATAAACTTAGCATATTTCAATACACTTAAGATCTGCTGTCTGCAGTGAAACAGATTTATTCCTGCTCTAACTCTAAACTTACAGTCACTTTAATAGGCTTGGCCCTCCTTCCTCGCCTCCTTCCCTCAAGATTAGCCCTGATCGTTCCAAATCTAACCAGTAAGAATAGCTGAAAGCTGAAAGAATATGTATGACGTAGGCCTGGACAACGTGGCCGAAAAACGCGTTGTGATATATGCACTTCATATCAGCCGATATCAATAATGATTCATTAGTTTTTAAATATATGAAATACTGCCGAACTGGTGACATGATCTTTCCTGCTTTATTCACAATTTTCACTCCACGCCGTTGCTTTTTTTTTTTCTCCTATTTTTAAGCAGTTATGAGGGGAAACCTGGAACTGCTGCTGCGTGAGTTACTCAACAAGTTGTTGCTAGGCTACCAAAGAGTGAGTAAGTTAGTTGATGCCACAAACCTAGCTTAGCAAGAGGTTGAGCGACTGAAGTCTTTCGTCTGCCTGCATCTCAATTCTGAATATTCAGTGAATATTATACAGATTGTAGATACTACCTCAGGCGTAGTATTTACTGATATTGATCACGGGCTTATTGCGATACATATTATTATTGACTTATTGTCCAGCCCTACTACAACATAACAATAAGGCTGCAAGAAAAGCTTTAAAGCAGACATTTCGGTTCTGATTTTTAATACATACTCTGCTATAGTAGGCTATACGTTGAGAAAACAAATATGTTTATTTCGCACCTTGCGAGGCTTCAGGATCGCTCGGGGTTTGCTGTTCTCTCTCGAGGCCTCCAGCGTGACGTCCCGCTTGGTGTTCCGGTCGAACATTCGGAAGAAGTTGTTGTAGGAGCCCGTCATTATGACGCTGAAGGGGAAGGGGGGAAAAGCGAGGCGGGCATTACAAAGATGCATCCATGGATTTGTACAGACCCGTCTCTCTGACGATTGATTGAGACGTCTCACCTGTCCGATCCATTCCAGACACACTCAAACTTGTCGAAGATGCAGTCGTTCTCGTACAGAGAACAAAGTTTGCCCCGCAGGTAGTCGTGAACCTAAAAAACAAAGTTGGTAACTGCATTGATTTTCAGTAAAAAAAACAAAAACAAAAACAAAAAAACAACCCTAAGCTCCAGTGCCTTATGCTCTACTTTTAGTAATCCTCCAGGCCTGGTGACCCCTGCTAAGACGTTAGGCAGCAGGTGAAGCCAGAGTTAGAATCCCCTGATGGCCTTATCAATCATGACCTGCTGCAGGATTACTTTCCTACATCAGAGAGGGTGGATCTGACCCCAATGACCACACAGTGGGAGGTTTTACCCTTCGGCTCGCATCGGCACTAGCGCTACCCTCTAATGGATACTTGGTTCAATAAGCCCTTCTGGGGTAATCGCTGAAGATGACAAGGTTACAGCTCGGCAGACTGACAGTGAAACAGTATTACGTTGACTGATTAGCTTGAGATCAATACGATTTGATTTGATCTGGGCCAAGATGGAACTTTCTAACTTCCCCAGCTGAGATTAGTTTTTTTTTTCTTTTTCTTTTAGACCGACGATGGAGACAACGGATACATTACCTGGTAGGTTTCGAGTGGTTTGTTCTCCATCTGGAGGTCCCACACCTTGACAGTGAGGTAGTCCCTTGTCATCAGGTAGCGCCCGTTGTGGCTGAACTTTACGTCGGAGATGGATGAGATGATTTCTGAGAAAAAGGACCGCGTCGACGGATCCTCCGGCTCTTCGAAGTCTACGTAGGACGGAGAAGAAAAAAACAAAAAATGTTGTTACTGCAGAGAAACGCAGGGCTTTGGATCGCAGAAGGGTTGCAGCTGCATCTCTTTGCAGAATTACTCGGGGAGATAATGGCAGGTCAGCGCGGTGGGCAAATATTGGTTATGATTCATATTGACTCTGGCAGCTGCTGATCCATGTGAGGGCCAGCACACCGGGGATGAGAGCCAGGCATTCCATCGTTAGCTGTCAAGTCAATGCATCTCCCCACTCTTCCTTCCTCCCTCCCCACCCCACCTCATCTTCATTTCACTAAAAAAAAAAAAAAGCCCCCTCCGCCGTCAAGCCCGCTCTTCAGCTGAGGCCTGGAGGATCAGCCTGTGATGTGTCAGTGGGGAGTCTAACTAGCGCCGCAGCGTCAGAGATGAAAAAATGAAGGGGGATGAGGAAGGGATAAGAAAAACAAATCAATGTCAAAGTACCGGCCACATATGAGCCCCGTTGGATTTCTGTGTGCGTATATGTGCCGGTGGAAGGGGTGTTTGGGAATAAGTGGAAGCGTGTATGTATATATGCATCTGTGGGTGTGTGGGTGTGTGTGTGTGTTAGACCCTGCCCTCCCGCTCCAGGGGTGTATAATGGGGTCTCCTGGGAGTCAACAGGGGAGGGCAGAGGGTTTGTTTGGTCCCTCTTGCTCTGTCCTTGGGGCATTTGACAATCCCCTTCTAAATCCTCTAACCATCCCTCACCCATCCATCCATCCCGGCTGCAACGCTGATTGATACCAGAAGTCTCACGGATTTACGGGTTTGGAGGGAGATGCAGAATAATTCTGGGGCGCAGTCAAGCCTGTCTGCTCGCTTTATGAAATCGTACCTTCATACCCATTGATTTTATTCATTTATTTGAAACATTTTGTCACTTTTCAACCTCCAGCCTTATAGTATTATTATTATTGTGAGTTTATTTAATAGAAAAACAGCATTACAGTATTATTTGTGATGTGGAAGATAAAGAATAAAACATAATAGAATTTTAGTCTTCAAATCAAGATTATACGTTCAAACATGGCTTATAGTGTGACATTTTTTTATTATATTTGACTTTATTCTGCTGTTTCTTGTGTTTTATCCAGTTTTGTTCCTTTTGTTTAACTGATTTTTTTCTTTTTTTTTCTTATTTCACTGTAGAGCACTTTGGTTAACCTTATGGCTATCGTAATGGGCTATACAAACAAATGTATTATTACTATCAATTATTATTTATTTTTCAATCATGTTTCACAAATAAAAAAAAAAATGCTTTATTATTATGTCTCTATTATCCTGATACCGCAACAGAAATGCGAGTACAGCCCACCTGCATGCAAACTTTCAGGTCGGTGAAGGGAACCAGAGAAATACATACAACTCACGGTGACTTTGGAGGAGCAGCAGAAATATCCAGCTCAGGTGGGAGAACCAATCAGCAGCATAACCATTAGTAGAGTATTGTACAAATAAATAAATATTAAAAAAAACCCATAAGATGTCCTGCTGGTAGTTTGCCACAAGCCATTTAGGGAACGCAGAAAACACCTGGTCAGATAACCAAACTGAAAGTTTCTGACCTGTAAACAAAGCTCATGTTTTTCATGCATCACGCAGAAAGACTAAAGCTGATGGTGGGAGAGATAAGCGGAGCGAAGTACAGAGATAGCGTTGTGGTATTTAGCTTCTATGCTCCTCAGCTCTGGAACAATCCACCTGAAAACCTGAAAGATGTGCAGAAAGTCTTTGAATTCAGGACTTTTTGCCTGATCAGTAATTAGTTATTGAAGCATGAATCGGAGGATTTTAACTTGGATTCATATTTAAAATTGAACTTCTTTTAAAATTTGTAATGTTTGCCTTTTAATTTTCACATAATGCGTATATGTGTTTGACCTATTCAGCTGTGTCTTTAAACAAAAATGGAAAGGGTTTTGGCTGTCTTTCGTGAACATTAATATTTCCAACCTTACAACAAGGCCCTTCTTCTTCTTCTTCTTCTTCTTCTTCTCCTTCTCTATTTTGTCTCCCATCAAGTCTCCAAAAACCCTCCAGAACCTTTTTCTTTTCTCATAGCGGAGCCTCCGATGCTCATGTGATATTCAACAGGCCGCGTTAACACACAGTCCAGTGGATTCATCAATATGTCAGAGGAAACGAGTGACATTATCGAGCAACAAGGTGTGTCCATGAGGGACTAATGCAATTGCTCTTATGACATTGATTTCCCAGCGTAAATGTCAATGTATTCATTATTCATCTGAGCCAAGTGTTTGCATGTGATGTTAAGGCTTAGAGAAGGACGCCCATTGTTCGAGTCACGCTTGAAGATTTATTGATGGTTTATCAATTGTGCCATATTGATCATCTGTGTGTCACTTCTACATTAAAACAGACCGGTTCAGGGGGAAATGAATGCATCATTCTGTGCCGTATCAGGATTATTATTATTATTATTTTTTTATTTCAGCTTGATGTGAGCCATTTTATTCTTAGTCAAAATTAATTTTCCAGTTCTGTCAGGTAATAACGTAACCATTCATACAATTTATACACACTCTTGAGTGTACTTTTTTTTTTTTTAAGAAGAATTCAAGGTTATTTTAAAGTAAGGAATACACTAAATAGGACAAGATATATCCAGCTCTGGAATAAATTAAACCTCATGGTTAATCCACCAAATCTTCCTGGGTTAAAACATTAGTATTGTTGTTTCTAAATGAATGTAAACTTGTTTCCTTTACATTATCTGAGGTCTGAAAGCGCTGCATCTCTTTTGTTGTTTTGACCATTTCTCCTTTTCTGTAAATAAATGCAAAATTTTTGCTTGGAATTTCGGAGACATGCTGTCCGTATTTTGTAGAATAAAAGAACAATGTTCATTTTACTCAAACGTTTACTTATAAAAAGTAAAATTAGAGAAACTGATCATTTTAAGCGGCCTCTTAATTTTTATTTTCCAGAGCTGTATATATTGTTTGAAAATTACCAGCAGGTGGTAATCACAAACGTTCACAGGAGCTTGTTTGAGAACCTTTCAAAGCAACAATAAGAATGTAAAAAATGAAATACAGAAAGAAAAAAAAAGGTTTTAGGATTGGTCTGTCTGATGGTATGCAGGCTGTGTGCATCCTGTCAAAGAAAATCTATAAGAGATCTTAGATGCATTAGCCACACCTTGTCCTATTCTGCGACACCTAATGATTTTTTCCTTCTCATATACTCACATTTGCAGTGCTTGTCGCAGAGCGCCGCCTGCCTCATGTCACAGAGGCGTATGGAGCCCTTGCTGCTGCTGTAGGCGAAGGTGTGACACTGCTGGGGATGAAACTCGGCCGAGGTGATGACCTCTGTCAGCTCCTCCATGTTGGCTGGCTTGATGTCTACGATGTCTGAGAGACGCAGGCTTAAGGAAAGACGTCTGGAAAACGAGCACAGATCTTATCCGGAACACAATTTGTAGTATTTTTATAAAGTACAGGACTGAAAGCAGTTTGCCATATTCTCTGTCAAATTTCAAATAAGCTGTTTTATGCTTATTTCTAAAATGCTGCAGTGCATGGCTAATGCAGGCTTGATGCAAAAAAAAAAAAAAATCTTTAAAACGTGTAGATTGCAGGACGGACACAGGTGCTAGAAGGGAAGCATACATTTTTCTGTCTTTTTTTTTTTTTTTTTTACAAAAGGAATATGTAAAAAGTGTGCCTTTCACTTGTCTTTTTTTTCTGATGAAATAAAACTTTTTAATCTTCGTGCATCACTTCGTCTATGAAGAACTGGTTTAGATCTGGGTGCAAAAATTACCAGAAGACAAGTTCCAGATCTGATTAGTGGAATCGTGCATACAACAGCCCAAGTCCAAACTAATGACTTTTCATGACTGTGTCAGAAGTAAAAACTAGAGACGTCTTTTAGATTTTAAAGAGACAGGTCACATTATTGACATGCTCAATGACACAAACTCAACCTATAGCTATTCACACAAGTCCCAGAAAATAATGACTTTTATGTCCTGCTTTGTATTGCAAATAAATAAATAAATAAAATGACACTGAACAGTCAGATTTTAATCTTGCTGAATGTGGGTCTGCCTCTGTCTGAGAGCCTTTAGAGCCATATCAGTTCAAAACACAGCATAAAACCAATGTATGCAAAATCACGTTGCTTCATTCAATCCTAGGCAGACCCATCGCTACTTCAGTAACACAATGTGAAGCTCCACAGTGGCCGAAACCTTCCCTCCTATGTGCAAATTACATAGCAGAGTGCTTAAGTCTCCTTTCCAAACTGGTCAAAATCTTGTGGTACAGCTATTTAATTAGTCGCATGTAGTCCAGAAAACCTGAGCTCATCAGCATTCTAAAAATACTTACAATTATAGAACCTCATGTAGTAAAAACAGAACTCATGTTTTCATATTTGCGTAAAGTCCTAACGGTGTTTATTTGCGATGAAGCTTAGAGAAGGCCAGAGCGGATTTTCAAAGGATACTGAAGCTGCGGTCGGTGATCTCCAGGTTCCACAGGTTCACCCGGAGGTCATCGGTGGAGATGAAGGTCTGCAGGTCGGAGTTGACGGAGATGGAGTTGATATGGTACGTGTGGGCGTTGCTGAAGACACGCCTGGCTGTCGCCTCCACCATCAAATCCATTGGCTGCAGCACGGGAACCTGGGGGTGGAGGAAAAAAACAAACAAAAAAAACATCAAGAAAGGCAGAAAAAACTGCAAGAAAAAGAATCATCTTTGATGTGTGCGGTTAAATTCATGAATTATTCTGTTTGATTTCAACATTGTCTCCAAGAGACATCCTCAGATATGTATCTTTGTGAATGGATTAGCCTGTGCGCTGGAGACGACGATCTTACATTTATCCCACAAATGGTAAAGAGACAGAGGTGAGAAGTGAGCCGTTTGGAGTGCTGGCTCAGGCAGATTGTGACGCTGCACGGTAACTCAGTGATCACGCCTCAGTTTCTCAACACCTCCGAACTGCTGAAGAAGTCGGTCTTGCTCTCTGTTTCATGTGTTTGTGTCAGAGAAACTGGAGGAAAAGCAATGAAGGTGGCAAAAGAGAGAGAGAGCCTGAGGGCATCGCAAGGTCCTGCTGAGGAATGATAACCAAAGTCTACAGAATTAGGACCAAACATGCAAGTACAGCAACACACACACACACACGCCTACACCCTCCCCCCACACACATACACAGTGTGTACAGAGCTGCAAGGGCTTCAAAGATGCCCAGCAACCGGCCTGCACGCAGCCCCCCGTTGGCCAGATAAAACCCAGACAACGACAGCGAAGACGGGAGGGAGCCAGGAGAACAAATCGGCTGCTTCTTCCCCGATTGTTGTTTTTTTTTTGTCCGCTGCTGGCACTGATTAAAAGACACAGCAGCTCAGCAGGCCGCTGTATCTCCACGGGTGTCACTTCCCTTCCATGTCTTTCACTGGCTGCCCAGAGAGACGTGCGCCTCATTAACCCGGAACACGGGCCGTCAACGGTCCTCAACCTGCCTCGTCGTCTCGGCAGATTTCCTCCAAACAAAATATCCTGATTTAAATTAAAAAATACTCTCAAACACGTGTTTTATTTAAATGACATTTTATCAAAACGCCTCCATGTAGGGAAACGCCCTCCCTCTCCCTCAGCTTCCCGCTCCAGCCCGGATTTCAGTGTCCAAACAGGATTGCCACAGTCAAGCGGCCCGTCCTCCAGGCAGCTATGACGATCCCCCCGGCCAGCCAGACAAAGGAGGGACAGACATGCTAGACTCAGCACTAATCTGCAATGGCAGACAGGCCATAGTACAGCGTACACACAGTCAGCTTGTGTGAAAAGTGAAACTGGTCGGAGGAGCGATAAAAATAATCGAGAGGGCGATAGGTCGTTCTCACGTTCCACTGCCAACCGTAGCTTAAAACGACTCAAATCCAACAGGCCTTTTCACTTGTTAGAAGTGAAAGTGATAATCTGATATTATACAGATTAAAACATGACGCAAAACCAACGGTATTCCCACCTGACTCATAGCGTCAGTAACACTATCCCACCGGAACAGTACAATATGCAAGTGTCTGAATGATATCAGATGTTTTGGTACAGTGTGACTCACTGCGTAGTAAGTCAGGAAAAAAAACAGTGTCCTGTCGCTGCATTTAAATGCAAAATATGATGCATTCCTAATCCTAACCAAGTTGTGGTGAAGCTGAACTGAAATGTTCTGGTAATGTCCAGGAATAATGAAGCATGCCTCATGGATTATTTAACTGGAGATATATTTAGTGAGGTAAAGAAAACCTTGGGGACATCACTCAATGTACATGAACTCAAAGGTCTACAAGCGCTGCACTTATGAGAAGTCACTGTTTCTAACTAAAAGCTAAACCAACGTTCACTCTTGTACTTTCTACAAAGTTTAAGAGTTTTTTGTTTGACAAAAGCACACTTGTGAAGTCAGACACTGTCAATGTCTGATTCGCTGTCTCCTCTCTAATTCAGCCTGAGGAGGAGCTGTTCAGTGGCGCTCAAAGCTTTCGCAACCTCAGTGCATTCATTATCACCGTTACAAACGTTATCCTAATTATCTTAATGAGCTGTTTTGAATTCAGTTACATTTTCCTTTACATTACATATTTTAAAACTGTGACGGATGACAAAAAGGGGGTTTTGGTAACACTTTATTTGACGGCGTGTGCATAAAACCGACATGATGCTGACATAAACATAACATTTCACTTTTAATGGACGTCTGATGCAAGACTTAGTACAACTTTGTATTAAAAGTGTTATTATTTACCGAATGCCAACAGTAATGACAATGCATCATTATGCACACCTCTTCAATTAAAGGGTTACCAGGGTTTTTTTTTTTAAGTAGCAGTAAAATTATAGCTCATAATTTCTTGTGTCATCATTAAAATTTCCCTTAGAAGTAGAACATGGGGGATTGCTGCTTTCAAGCGTTTAGCTTGTACTTTCTTTTGTTCCAGTAAAGATTACACTGAGGATGTGATTGTTTGCCTTTAGTACAGAAGTTGATCAAATCTTCTATAGCATGGAAATATGTTCTGTATGATAATTACACAAGAGGGATTTTGGACAAACTCCTTCAGTCTTTGTTAAAGTTTCTTCTTTTTCTCTGAGTTGATATCATGTGTGTGAAATTTTACGTTGGCCGGACAACGCCGCTGCACAAAAAGCGACAGACTTCTGACGCGGCTGGGGCCCGGCAGCTTCCTGCGACCTCTCACCCGCAGCGTGGTGATGGTGGACGGGTCCCGGAACCGTCCGTCCTCATCCTTCAGGTTGTATCCTTCCGGTCGCTTGTCCCGTTCGCTTATCTTCCACAGCTTCACGGTCTTGTCTGGGGGTGGAAACAGCACAAAGAAATAAATAAACAAATAAAGACACAGGATACGTTCAGACTGAGCAACAACAGCAAATCTCCCCTCCAACTTGTTTGCAGGGAGGAGGAGAGCGGGTAGGGCAGCCAATCTGGCACGTAGCTGGGCAGCAGCCAGCGAAGATGATGAATGGCGGCTCTTGTGAGTGTGTGTGTACATTCTATCACCGATATCCATCTAGGAGTTGACTTCATTTCACTGCCACGCCATGATACACCCCCTCTGAGAAAGCCATCTGGGTGCTTTTCAATCTTACTTCACGTAAACACCAGTTACGTCTCATCTTCTCGGTCTACTGAAGTGGATGGCAGCACCAGTCAGGCTCTTTTTTTCCCCCTCTTTTAATTTCCACTGTGTACGTTGGTGTCAGAACATGGAGGCCATCGCCACAGGACCCTCCACCATCTGCTCCAGCCACCGCTAGAACTCCTGTAGCAGCCATGCATGAACCCCACAATCTGCAAGACGTCTCTGTGTTTCATGTCTGTATGAGCTAGTGAGCGTGTGTGCTTTCATTGGCAGGCGTGTGTGTGTGTGGATGTGTGTTTCTGCAGCAGCAGCCATGCATGAAGTCCTTAATTTTAAACTCTTCTGCTGGTGGCACCTACTCAGCCAAGCGCAGCAGCCTTGCAGATAACCAAAACAGGCATTTTCCGTTTGATACCAACATCTCAGTTTACACCAACTTTAAACGAATCCCGCAGAGTTAGCTTTTACATAAACATAATTTGACGAACGACTACAGAACGCCCTCGTAGACCACGCAGAGAGACTTGAACTGACCGTTGGTGGAGAGCAGGAAGTATGCTGCGTTCTGCTGAGGCAGCCATTTGATCTTGTTGATCTTCTCCTCGATCTCCAGACTCTTCAGGTAGTCGAACTCGGGCTCGTGACTCTGGAATGTGCTGTAAACATTGTACTCGCCTCGGCGATGGGGTTGCGTCTTACTCTGTGGAGGAAGGTGAAGAAGGATCGATTGACACAATGAAGCAAAACATTTGACCCGATATTTCAGAATCGGAGTGGATGTAGTCGTGTAATCACTCATGGAAAACAGGGCAAGCCTGGAAAAGCCTTTACTGTCCAACCATCACAGACAAAAATAATGCATGTTGACTTGAAATGGAGCTGATGACATTACGGATAATTTGAACTCTCCATAAATAATAAGTCCAATCATTAATTCAGAGTTTCTGAACCACCTTTCTCAACTTCCCACCCCAGAACCATCACTGCTGCAGGACCCGAAAGTCTTACTGTGTGGCCCCAAATCAGGCATTCATTCACTCACAGAACTAATTAAACTTTTGGAAGTGTCTGATTCCCTATCTCCCATTTTATAACTCAACTTATGCAGAATCTAGCCCTACAGTGCTAGGTGTTAAGGGGAACCCTCACTTCGGATTTGGAACTGAGCGACATCTAAAGAAGTCTGTTCGTTGGAGGAAAAACAAAATACTAGCGAGACATCACAAAGTGTTTGCACTGAAAATATTTATTACGACTGCTTCCTAGAGGGCAATCAGTGAAAAATGTTTTGATTTGGTTAGATAAAACTTGTCACTGGCTCTGTTTTTCCCTTTGTGAGTCTGGAAACTCAGCAGCTTTGAAGGGAAAAGAGTCGTCATGGGGGCCCGATGAGCCAATCAGATGCAGACTTGGAAAAATGCGTGGCCTCAGTCACTCAGCATGAAAAATGGATTCTTATTTCTTTGCTGGGATGGCTCAATGATAATAGCTACTACATCCTTTCACGCCTCTCTATTTCAGTGCATAGTGCATGTTTTGTGTTTACAAGGTTTTATGAACCAAGTTTTAGTGTAAAGCGGTCGGTACGATTTCGGAGATAAGTAATTTTTGGTTAATTAACCATTCTAAAAATTGTATTATTGCATTGAATACAAAAATGCAAACTGTAGTTTTCGGAGTTTCTAGAATGAGCAAAACATTATTCATATATGCGAAGAGGATGATGCGAACAAACAATGAAAAATATTCATTGTGCATAACTGTTCGTGATCAAGAGTCCATTTATGTGGGATAAAAGGTTGTTTCAGCTAAATCGAAAGAGTCGTTCTAGGTTGGGTTTTTTTAAGGAACTTGAAAATACTTAAAGTTAAGCAGTTCCTGTGTGTGAAAGTTTGGATTTGGTGTGTTCATGGTTACTACACACTCCACAAACTGAAAATGCTTTGTCATGGGAAACGGAGTGGTCAAATAGACAATTAAAGCTTAACGTAACTAATTGTGGTATTAGATTAAGCTACTCCTGCTATGCTACTAAATCTTTTTATTGCTTTTTTTATACTCTTTTCAATAAGTGTTAATAAGTTCAGAGATGGCTGCATCCCCTGACAAACAGCAAAGCGTTTCTTTTCATATTTGAACACCAAACCAAAAACAAACAATCCAGCTACGTTGTTATGAGTCTGTCAAACGCTTTCAGCAGAAAAGGGCAGCACAATTAGCATTGAATTGTTGGCATTTCCTACCTCCTGCTCCCTCTGGAAGACAACCACTCTTCCTCCTTTATCCCCGGTGGCCAACAGCTCCCCCGTTGAGTTAAACTCCACCGTTGAGATAATGTCAGCTGGAACACAGGAAGCAAAGCAGAGCGAGGGAGGAAATGTCAGTGTGGACAGGAGCAACCACACATGCAGAAAGAGAGAGAGAGAGAGAAAAAAGGCCTACAGGGGAGATCTAGAAGAGGGATTTCTAGAATACATTTCAGGAGAAAATTGGGAGAAGGGGATTCTTGTGACCAACCCACAAAGGACTATTTAGCACAGAAACCCAGTTTGGTGGAAAATAGGTTAGGAGAAACTAGTGCGTGAGTCACCGCTTGACAATTCAGGCTCTTGTCTGGCTAAACTGCAACAATCTGTGTCATTTTTTTTTCAACTGTAGTCCTGCTTTTTGCTCTTTCCTTGTCGCTACAACTTACTGGGACTCCACACTGTCCAGTAGCTGATCCAAGCCTGTTTCAGATCCCTGTGTGCTTTTGCATACCTGCGGTTTCCCCCAAAAAGTAAATAACAGACACCTTACCCTTGAGGTAACGTCTCCTCTCCTCCTCGCTGACATACAGCTGCCTGGATTTAGGCAGAGGCTAATGGTGACTGTAATTATTACCCAGCCCCAGGCTAAAAAGGCAGAGCATTGTGTCTGTCTCTCTCTGAAATACACACACTGAGCCCCCCCCCCCCCCCCCCCCCACACACACACACACACTACTGTCAAGGTAGCCCTTCGGTTTAGCAGTAACAATAATATTAGACGGAAAATGAGAGCGTTTGTTGTTTCGCACCCCCTCCCCGCGCCCTCTGTGGACCTGCTGCTGGTGGAGCGCCGAGTGCAGAGAGAGAGAGAAAGAGAGGGGGGATGTTTCCATGGCAACCCTTTCCATCACTAGCGGCGGAGTGTACGCGAGTGTGTCTGTGCCAATAGCTCTCAGACTTAGTTGCTGATGCTAGCTGTAATTCAGCAGACACACAGAGAAAGAGGAGAGTGCTGCAATGGAGTGAAAAAGCTGCCTGCATGTCTGGGGGAGTGAGGGCGACTCACTGCAGCACACGGCTTCAGACAATAGAGTCCCTGTAGTCAGGCTCATCTCTGCATGCATGCCGAAAAGGACGGGAAGTGTCTGGGCTTTTGCGCCGATGCGTGAGCGTACGAGCCCTCCTCGTTTCCGTTAATTGGTAGAGAGAGACATTCGCAGACGAGGCCAGAGGGATCCTCATGATCCTGTGTTGATAATGCCATGAGGAGGAGGCTGCTGCTGAGCATATTTGATTAGAGATGCTACTGAGCCTTTTACACAGCAGACAAATTCTGACCTAATTACAAACTGGGTTAAAATCAAAGGGAAAAAAAATGTATTGTCACATCATGTAATCTTGACTGTTTTAGACAACAATTCTCAATGCCACCAAACTAATTCACAATATTGATTATCACAGTTTTAAAACTACAATGATTTTTCTTGCTATAGTAGCCATTTTTAGTTAAAATATTCCCCAAAAAATATTGCCATATTGATCTTGATAGAGTCACACATAATAAAATCTGATATGAGTTAGTAAGCAAGGCTATCTGCTCAGGTGGCACCTGTAGTCAGCAGCTTTACAGACATAGAGCTTGTCGTAGCAAAATACTGAAAGAGACCACAGA
This sequence comes from Xiphophorus couchianus, assembly GCF_001444195.1. NCBI lineage: Eukaryota > Metazoa > Chordata > Actinopteri > Cyprinodontiformes > Poeciliidae > Xiphophorus > Xiphophorus couchianus. The sequence continues at coordinate 21,899,895 of NC_040250.1, read as the reverse complement.
AACGATTGAAGCATACGCGCTTTCAACCAGCATGTTAGACAAACAAAAGTAGATTTTTTTGCAGGTGCTTTGTTTACGTAACAAGAATTAGCAATGAATTAATTTTTTTTCAGATTTTCCTTTGAAAGTTTTCTGTATATAAATTGAAGTCATGATGTTTTTACTCCAGATTATTACACCATGAGTGTAATAATTTCAATAATCTCAAATACACCCATGCACACTCTTGGCATTTCAATAGACAAAAGTGATGTGGTTGAAGTTTACACACCGTGGCTGTTTGTGTTTTTAGTGGCTGGAAATATTTCCAAATGGCCACATTAATGTGCAGGATACACGTGGAAAGCTGCTTCCAGTTTGCTGGCCTGCAGTGTGCAGCAATATGTGGGGCAATGCTGAGTCAATCCATCCTTTAAGCAGCATATGAAAACTCTGGCCATCAGGAGACATTCTCTGGTATTTTACTAAAGGGATTTTAAGCTGTAGGAACTTATGGGGGGGAGGGTTTCTCTTTTTGAAACCATAACCTCTCAAATCACTTTTCCTCCCAAGAAAAAAAGAGGCATTTTTTTAAATTAATGCATATTTCAGTATAGTTCTACTGTACATACTGCTATATTTTTTGTTTTCCTTGATCTCGCTTAACTGTCTCTCCTCTTGCTCATCATCATCACATTAACCCACTGAGAGGAAACAGTAACTGATGGATGCCATTTAACCGGTTTACACACGGGTACGTCCTTCAATCATTTCCCTGGCAGCGAGGCAGAAACTCACGGCAGCGTTATAGATAGATGAGTTTGTCTGCATGCAAATGACTCCACATGAGGGAAATTAATCTATCCAGCCTGAGACACTGATGGAATTTGGTTTAAATTGGCAGAAATTGAATTTTCTTCTTGGGAAACACAAGGATTGCAGTCGGGATCGTAGAGAAAGACTTCCCCTTCAGCAGGGCCGGCGGGATCGAGATGGACAGGAGAAATCAGCGTCCAGGAGGTTCAGTTGATCAAATGTGTACTTACACACTGTCTCTATCTCTCTTACACATCCACACACACACCCACACACACACACACGCACGGCTGTATCAGCAGACCATAACCAGATGAAGCCCATAAATCCTGTGGCTAGCCAGGTCTAACAAAGACAGGTCAGCGCTTCTTGATGTTGCAGAGGGGATGCTTGGGATAGCGCACATCCGTCAACAGTAATAATGCAGACAAGGCTTGTCGGCCTTCTGCTGTAATGCGTGTACGTACAACCGAATTAAAAAAAAGAAAGAAAGAAAGAAAAAAATCCATCATGGAGCAGATTTCTTTTTGTTTCTGCTCGCCAATCCAATCCGCCTCCCTTCAGCGTGTAATACTGATGGCCAGCGATCCGACCAGCGGGGTGGAAACATAGATATGCATTGATTCTGGAATAAAAACAATGCAGGAGGATCCAGAAACATATTGAATGTATTTTATAGACGCCTGGGCACAGCGGATCAGGCGTAACAGGAAGGATCCGGTGAAATTAACCACAGGGCCGTTCCCTTTAGATAGCTTGATAACCCTGAGGACTAAAACTGGAGTGACCCTGTTAACCTCAGAACGGGTAATCCTGACTTGGTGGAAAAGCAATTACAAAAAAAAAGCAAAAAAACAAACAGAGATTCAATATGTCGACATTGGAAGGTTGTATAAGACATACAACCCAATCCCCCCCCGCCCCCCACAAATACATGGAAATCTAGCTGCGTAAGCTGCGTGCTGTAATTCAAGATAGAAGGGTAGAGACGTGAGCAACGTGGTGACGTGCTAAAGCTTTGTTAGCATTAGGAAACATGGAGAGGAGAGGATTATATCACTTGTGTTGAGCTGCCTGCGTCAAAGGATAAGACCGGGTGGATAATTCTGGTCTGTTCTCGCACTCTCTTTCCACCTGCTGGCATTGTTCCACCACTGATCATCCATGAAATGAACCACACTCGCTCTTTTCTTCCAGCAACATGCGAACCTCGTGATTTCTGTTCATGTTAGGACATAAAGACCTTTATTCTGCAGGACTACGGCAGCTGATAATGGCTGCGTTTTTACACCAGCGACAATGGAGATCAATCAGAATTTTGAATAAAGCCCGATGCCTTACCGACCTGGTGCCCAGACATATGATTAGGGCTTTATTAGACGCGCACAAAGCGGCAGAGCACAATGCAGCTCCCTTCATCTGAAGAGCATGACTCTCTTTGTAGAGATCTGGGGAGAACAAGCTAATTAACCTGGTTTCTCCAGGATCAGCCCTTTGAGACCGATGCTTGGTGTGTGAACGCCGTGCCTTTTTCCCCCCTGCATGTTTATGTGCGAGGAAGCTTTTGTGCTTGTATCTTTGAGCAAAACCAAGTGATTTTTACTTTTATTTCCCAATCCTATAACACTCTAGGGAGTAAAAAAAAAAAAAAATAGTCGAAATGGCCAAGACGTGTTTCAGCTCCTCTTCTCACACTTCATTAACACGTCGCCGTGGCACACATCTGACGTGTGACAAAACAACGGACAAGACTGAGCAGAGAAAGTGGTGCCAAGAGTGAAATTGGTTCAGCTTGACTGCTGAATACCGTGAGGCATCATTTGAAATGCTTTTTTATTTGGTATTCTGTCAGAAATTGAAAACAGAGACGAGATTGAGGGTGGGGGCGAGGGGGATGGTAGAGATCCGAGGGTGTGTGGAAATGGGATCAACCACCAAAACAAGAGCAGCTACTCTCTCTTTTTTCCCCCCTGGTTGCCTTGTTGCAATCTCTTTCATCTTGCTGTTGTGAATCCATGATTCAGACGTCTGCAGCACAGATTGAAACACTGTTTTTATTATTATTATTTTATTTATTATTAGTAGTATTTTGTTTGGTGACCTTTTCACCAAAACACAATGGGGAGAGATGCAGGAATTAGCTATCAAAACTTACAAATGCATCCCGTCACAAACTCCTGAAAGGTCAAACAACGCCGAGCCTCCAGGCCAACTGTGCGGGGAAACGACTCGAGCACACGGCATCAACCGCTAGCTGTGCAGGAAGCCGTATCACAGAGGAGAAAATGGGGCATTTTTGTCATCATGCTACAGTTGCAACACGACGGGCACTCTTTAATAAATTCTCATTAAAATTTCATAGCGCCCCTGACTTAATAAGAAGCTAATCAGGGCATGAAAGCAGCTGCTGAAGAAAGAGTCCGACTCGCCCCTCCCCATCCCACTCTGCCCCTAACTTCACAGCTTGCCATTGAGCCCCCATCACCTCGCAACGTTAACCCTCACGCACACACGTATGAGCGGTGTCCTCCTCACACTGCGAAGCCGAGAAGGCAGGGCTCTGCGGCTTGAGTGTTTCTTAGTGAATAATGGATGGGACCTAAGGGTATGGTGGGCTAAGTCTTTTCATGCCGCGCGGTCCTAAAGTGTGGCCCCGGGCCGTTTGCGTTGGCACGGGCAACCGGGACCCGCTCGGCTCTCATCGGAGGCGGCAATAAAGGTTGTGAGAATACTGCATCAGTATTCTCGGGGCTGAAGAGGTCACGCGCGGGCTTGTACAAGCATCGCGTCAAAGGGATGCAAAACAGCAAAATCTGAGAGAAAGAGATGGAAGGTGGAGGAAAGAGGGGGTGGAAGGGAAGGGATCACGTGTCCCCACCGACAGATCTTTAGGTCATTGTTCCGGTGACTAAATTGTAAAGGATCAGAAATCAATATCAGAGCAGACATTACGTAAGGTCTTGCCTCACAGCGGGGTAGCTATTTACATTTTTGAACACACCGTGTTGCTATTTGACAACTTTATCCATTATATGAAGAGGGGGTATATTAGCTAGAGTGAGTATCTCTCTGAAAGTCTTCAGTTTGCATAAACACAGATTAGTTTTCAATAAAGGGTGAAGCTAATGTCTAGCCACAGCAATTCCAAAACGAAGGCAGATTTTTTTAAACTACCAATGTGTAAGGATTTAGAAAATACTGAGCTGTGTTGACCAATTTCCAGTCTCTGGTTTTTGTGCTGCTTTGACCTGCTCTGCCAGCTTGGAAATTCTGAGTTTATTCAATTTTGAACTTTTCTCTGTAATAAAAATGTTTAAACTACCATTTTCAATTCCAATGAGCTATAGACAACACAGATTCCTGTCTTAACTTTCAGTTTTCTAAAATGCTGCCAGTATTTCCAAATCCAGCATCTCTTGTCTGTGTCTGTGCACACAGTCTTGGCAAATAAAGTTGATTTTGATTCTATGACAAATAGAGGTTGAAAACTCAAGAGGATAAAAAAAATCCTGGCAGCGACTGAAATCGGGTCCAAGCTGTCTGTTGCCAATTTCACTATTTGCTCCAGAAGAGGGGATTAATTATCATCCTGTGGCACGCAGGTATAAAACAGGCAGATTTGCAAAAGCATGAAATGGCAAAGGAGCAAACTGACCAACAGCTGCTAAAAATGCCAACATGCCTCTTTAGAAAAAAAGACCTTTCTGTACCCGTTGTACTTCCTCTGTTTTGTTCACCAATCACTTTACTAGTATTGGAAGTAGCTAACTTTGAGTCTTCTCATTCATTAAAAACTTTCACGGTGAAGAGTGTTCTGAGGAGTGCGATCTGGAGGCACTTCGGTATGGCGCGGTTAAGGAAGAGAGATATTGATTTTCAGTTTGCAGGGGGTGGACACGATGAAGATCATCTGATTCTGGTCATCGGCTGATTTCTAGATGCGTCATTCAATTAAAAAACTCTAGATCCAAGCTAGCCTGGACATCATCTTCCTCTGTCTGGGCTTTCTCCCACTGAGCTCGAGTTCTCCGGTGGAGTTTCAACCAGAGAAATGAGTGAACAGAAGGAGAAGTTGTGAACGATGACCTGTAATTTGCCTGTACTTTGGCGATAGCTGGGGAGAAAGTGAAGGAAGCCGTTGAGTCCACGTTGAAATATTGAATCAACATTAACAAGCATCTCGTTTGGCTTCACAGTGGGGGGATGGTTGTTTACACCACAGGCAACTTCCGGTAAGCTTCATAGAGTCGAAATGGGCGTTACACGTCATGAACAAACATTAGCGATTGTGTCAAAATTAAAACTCTAGCTGAGGCCACATGTCCAGCAAGCAATCCCTTCTCAGTAACAGTGAGTCCAGACCCTTTGAATGAAGCAAAACATAGAGCAAGGAGCTGGTTTTTACCAGGCCACGTTCAAGTCATAGCTGTTTTTTTCTTCACCTTGCAAGAAAAGTTATTCTGTTTATCCAAGCTGCAGACATTCAGAGAGTGACCTACAGAAAGGAAAGTATTGACCAGAAGCCCTTCCTAAAAAATCATTAGCTATCCTTCTTGACTTGATTCTGTACCTAGCTCAGGGTGGCCGACCCGTATTAGTAACCACCAATGGATCCGCTGAGGCGTGGGATTGGTGCTAGACAAGGGTCGGCATGAGTGATATCATTAAAACGTGACATCATTAAAGTGTCCTGCTGTCATGGACTAAGATAGCCTGAGGGTAAACCCGAGAGGCTCTCACCACCCAGTGTGTTTGTGTGAGTGTGTGTGGTCTGAAGAGAACGGACCTGAACGGAACATGTGCACTTTGGTGAATTTACGAGCTCAGCCAGTGGACCCGACACTGGCCTGTGTGGTGATCTTTGGCTCTCAGACTGACTTCATGGCACTTAAAAGACGCATACACACAGACGCAGGTGCAGACACACTTGTCCATGATGCATGACGTCTGACAATCAGTCATAAATAGCAGCCGTAAAAGACAAAAATGACAAAAGTAGATGTGCAAAAGGCACAGATGGGCTTCAGACTAGGCAGACCTTTTCTTCAAGAAGACTCATTTTACAATCTGTGCAACCCTCGTCTCTGTTCCCTTTATCTAATGCATGCACGACACACGCTGAAAAAGAGCGAGACGGAGCGAAGAAGAAGATTCCCCTCCCGTTTTTCTTCCCAGCTCAGACATAAAACAAAGATATCCATCACTCCCACCCCCACTTCGCCTTCTCTCGCTGTGAAGCAGCAACTGTGTTTAGCAGTAACAGGGAATCATCTAATAAGTGCCAAATCTGAGCAAATGATGGGGCTCCCCCCATACATTTGGAAGAAGCGGAGGGAGGTGGGGGGAAACATCTGAGAAGGGGAGATGTTTTGCCTTTTTTACGCTCTGACTTTGTCCACCTTCTGGCCTGCAGTGGCACCTGTAACCTGAGCTCAGGGGCCGAGGCAAGTGAAGAAGAAGAAGCTGCGGTGGCTCTGACCCACCCTGCAGCAAAACACATCCTTAGAAATTCATCTTTCCTGTAAGATTTAGGCCTGTAGGTCATTTGCATAAAGATCCTGATGCATGGCTTCTTTAGGGCTGGTAACATTTTGCATCAAAACAGGTTTCCAGTATGTTGCTTTTCTGGACCTCATGGGAAATTGGCTTTAAAATGGGCCTGATAGCAAATAATGATCCGAAACAGACCACATATATATTCACAGTACGTGTTCTGACACGTTAATTTTTGAGGTATTTCAGGATCACTTAAAGATGGTATGATGGCATATTGCCAGCTAAAATCATGTCACCCCAAATCCTCATGTTTTATAACTATTTTGAAAATGAAAGAATTTGTGAAAACATCGAGCAGCACTGACATTTGTGGAAAGGAGCTTTCTGCAAATGTATTGATGTACATGAATCCATGTACACTAATACCATATGTGTATATTTCTACATGAGAGAGCAAGGCATTGGTCCGTGTTTCAATGTGTTACCTTCACATAATTAGGACTCTTTCCATGTAACCAATCTCAACAAGTGAATGAGGAAAGTCCACTTTTTCCCCCGTATTATTTAAACAGCATCACATCCAGATTAGAGGAGCAGCAGTACAGGATGACTTAATCCCCTGTTGCCCAAGATGTCCTAATTCCTCTGGTCATTCTAAAATAGCAGGTGTGACTGGAAGCCACCTCCTCATGTCCAGTTGCAACACAGGCGAGATGGATCTTTATACAACTAGAATTTTACATTCATTTCTCCACCTCGGTTTAAACCGCCGTGGAGTAAAGTGTCTAAATAAGTTCCTTATGCGTGGATTTTCATGTCGCTACAATGGATTTTTATTTTTAGACTTTTCCCTCCCCCAGCATGAAATCGGTCCATTATATATATATATAAAAAAGAAAATACCTTCGGTTGCATAGTTGTGGTCGCGAAGGAAGCTGTTGTTAATTTTCCGGGTGTCACTCTCCTCCTCCATTGATGAATCGGCTGGTTCGAGATCCTAATAGCGGCAGACCTGCTCCCATCCTGCCCGGTACCGTCAGCAGGCGGGCCGAGGGACCAGCGGGGGGCCTGTCATCGTTTCTCCGGATCCCCGGTATACAATCGACACGCACGGATCGAGATCAAATACTACCTGGGATGACGAGAGGGGACGTATGGGATATGTGAGGCTGGTCCTGTCCGCGCCGTATCAATCCAGAGAAGAGAGATCGTGTCGGTGCCAGTTGAAGGTTTTTTATTTTTTTATTTTGGGGGGGGGGGGGGTTACAGCCTAATTCGTATTACTGCGCATTTGGTCTTCTGGTTCAAGTATCCAAAAAAGAAAAAAATGTGCTAAAATAGTAGATAGTCACCAGATAACATGCGGAGGTGGTAGAGAGAGAGAAAAAAATGAGAGCAATGTTGCGTCTTCTGCAAGCTTGAACCCGCAGCGGCAGCTCCGTAAATCTCTTCTGAAGGATTTGAGTTTAGGCTAGATTTCCCTCCTCCCTGTGCCAGCGGGGCGGGTGGGATTATGCGTCAACAAGCTCGCTCCGGTACCTCGGCTTTTCCATGCCAGACTGTCCAGAGTTGCATCCCAGATCACGCAGGGTTCCCACCCCCACCAACCAACAAACACCCTCTGCCTCCCTCTCCACACCTCCCGGCTGCCTCTCCTTCTTCTCGCTGTCATTCATTCATCGGAGCGGACCTGCGCGCAGCTCAGCTGACTCACTGTGGGGTTTTAGCGTAGAGATGGACTGGAGCTGCTGCTGCTACTGCTGCGCTTCAGTAGAGCAGGGGCCCCTCCCTGCTGCCTGCCTGGCTCTTTAAATAAAAAAATAAAAACCCACCAGCAGCCGCCACCGTCCGAGAAAGACTTTAAAAACACTTCCACTGGCTGCCCGATGATAACCCCCACATCCCGCTGCTGCTTCAGTTCTGAACTGATGGAGGGGGGGACATCAGCATTTCCCTGGCCCCCACATCCCGCTGCTGCTGCTGTTACTGTAGAGGAATGTTTCACTGTTCCTGATTGAGCAGTGAAACAATCAGGGAGGGATGCAAGTTTTGCAAACATAAAAACGGATTTTTCTCTTCGGCACAAATCCACCTGGGTCAGGTTGGATAGATAACATCTGTTGACGTCAGTTTAGAGCACTGCAGTGTTTGGGTCTGGACTTTGACTATGTCATTTTGAATGTTAAAGGGGCGGTGTTATGCATTTTCCAGGCACATGGTGCAATTTTATAACACAATCAGGTAATTTTGTAACCTTCAGTTATAAAAAAATATATAGTGTGTAGCTATATCAAACATAAGTTAAAAGAAATGTGATGATACAATTTAACATTTTGTCTCAAGCTCTGGCTCTTTCTGACACGTCGCCTTCAGCACATCACCACAACAGTTTCTGCACGTTTTTCTTTTTTTCCAGTTTTGCACTGAGAAGTCGTTCCTATGACAATGAGCTCAGCAGCACCGCAGTTTCACCAAGTGTCTGCTAATTGCTGCTGACGCTAGTCTGAAGGAGTCGAGTGGGGGAATATCGGGGGAGAGATGCTCTGTGAGGTGGAAGTTTAGAGGAGGAGCTTTGTAGAAATATAGTGAGACCAAGTGTTCAAGCAACCAGAATGGTTGCCATGGGAGATTTAAGGATTTCTCAAACATGCATGAATGAGTCAAAACAACACTCAGGGTATGTTTTTGTTGAAGGAATAACATTCAAACATGATAAAAAGCTCAAACAGTTGATTTTACATAATACTACCCCTTTAGGATATGTTTGAGGGCCTGTTGGATAATAAACTTCTGCCTAAATCTCTTTTGAAGCCTGTAACAGGCTTTTATTCAGTGTGGCCCTGCAAACCAATCTTGGCCAACATTCCTGCCCCTGATGAAAGAAAGCGCCCAGGTTTAGCTTTCCACAGCACACGGCATTTTTTTATTTTGTGTTCTTAGGACGTGAAGGAAAAGAACCAAAAGTAAGAATCTGAAAACAAGCCAGACGCTTATTAATAAGATTAGCGAGGTCGACCGTCTGCTCCTCTTTCTTTGAAAAGATCTCATTTCCATACTGACTTTAATAACGGGGCACACATCAAGCCTACTTGGTCAACCCTTAATCTTCTGATGAGCGCGCATGTGTGTGTGTGTGTGTGTGTGTCATCAGTGTGTCGCGCATCCTTGCCCTTATCTACTCACTTTACTCTAAATCTCTGTTTCCACAAAGGGACTGGGTATCTTCCCTGCATGGTGCAGCAGCAGCAATCAAGAGATTGCGGCGTCCTCTCTCCTAAATGCATTAACTGTCTAATCCGCAGGAACCATTTGCACATGCGGTCCTCAGTTCCTCTACTAATGGGAATCTGGCTGTGAAGGTGGTGGGCTGTTCATAGGTGAAAGAAAAGAAAGGGGGGACTTTCCTACATATGCTATTTTACACCCCATCACCCTCCAACCTCCGTCTCCATCCCTGAATACATTACGGGGCATTATCCATGGGGCGGGGAGAGCGATGAGGGTGGGAGGCCTCCGATTCCCGTGTTTCTGTATTTACACTCCTGTGCTTCTCTAATGAAATCTGCGGAGAAACGCTGCCATCCTTGACCCTCTTAGCTCTAACCGAGTGGCCAGCTCCGACTCCCCATCTCTATCAATATTTAAACAGGATTTACGAGGACAAAAGAAATACACGAAGACTAAGTTACAGCCGAGCAGAGCGAATGGAAATTGAAAGTGAAACAATGCGCTCGTCAGAATAAAGCCACACGGATGAGAGGTTTCAGGGGGTTTTTTTGTAAGAAAAGTGGGGGGAGGGAGGGAAGAGGAGGTGAAGATGAAGGGATGCACGACAGGAGGAGAAGCAAGAGGGAGCACAGAGCGCTGCATGAATTATAAAGGAGTAAGTGGAGAAAAAACACTGGTGGGAGTGCTACTACTTCATCACTATCACCATTTCACCCGTGTATTTCTTTGTATACATGCACACCCAAATTTTCAAAATACCAGATTGCATGAGTTCCCAACTGTTTACAAACTGACTCAGCTGCAGAGAATTACAGCAAAACTTGGAGAATCTGCAGACAAAACTACTACTATTGTAGTACAATTGTGTTTCAAACGCTAATACTTCAAAAAGTCTTGCTTTGCAGTTGGCAAAACATTATACGTGTCAGAAAATCAACTTTGCACGTCACTTCAAACTAGAGCTGTGTGATCCTGCGTATTTTGGCATCGAGCCAATACCAATAAGATACAGGAACATATCACAGATGCCAATACTGATACCGATACATTTTATTAAAATTTTATACATCATTAAACTTCAGGCCTTCAGTTGTGTTTGTGGTTTTTCCTTTGTGTTATTTTGTTCAAATGTGGGATAGCATTCAGACAAAGTTTATGTTTATCTAAAAGAATACTTTAGAAACATATTAACAGGATTTAAATAAAAGTGAAAAACATTAGCAGTTGAAAGCAAACCAAAGGAGAAATGATTTTAGAGGTGGAGTTGAGAAACTACAATACAAAACTGAACTAAAAATTTCCCAAAAAATCTGAAACTGAAGTATTGATCTTACCATGCCAGTATTGATCCAATACTGACACCAACTTGGTATTGGTATTTTGGATCGATCCGCCCACCTCTAATTCAAACACATCATCCCCACATAAGACAACACTGCTAAATATACAGATACAGGCACAATTGAATGGTTTAATATCAAAGCATGACCGTGAATAGCCAATTTAATATGTCAAATCACAGGGAAATTAAACTTCCCAATGTGCTTTTTAGAGACTGAACAAATGCATGACATGCTGGTCTGATTTATATTTACACAATTTTGCATCACTGATTTGTTTGATTGCAGTCTAACATAGAAAAAGAATCACTATGGAGGACGTGACAAAATAATAAAGAGTTCAAGTGGTATGTAAGAAAAATTCTGAGCACTGCATTTACTCTGTAAGTGGTTCAATCACAAGGTCTCATTTTCAGATTCATTTTTTTAAAAACCCATCACCTCAGAACCTCCAGCAAGCCGTTCTACTTTTTTACCCCACTTTTCTCGCTCATTACACCCCATCAGCCACTCTGCTGGCTACGAAACCAGCGCAGGCGCATCCGCGGCTCTTCTTGCTGTGCATCAGACTTTGCAGGCAATGCTCGGGGGGCCACCAGAATTGGAGAGCGTGTCCTCGATTCTCCTCGACCATTTGGACAAAGTGGGTTAAATTAGGCTCGAGCGACACCAAACATAGGGACAGAGTCACACGGCAATGATATTTTAGTCATGCCCAATTGGTTTTTCTGATGTGTGGTAATTGTTTGTCCTGTGGGGAATGCAGGTGTGAGTCAGGGGCGGGGGGTACAAGCGGTAAAGATGCTGCCTGCATACCAAGCAACGCATGTACGTTCACATGGAGTATGCATATTCCAGCAGCTGTGCAACAAAATACATCCGTGCCTCCGCTGCAATTACCTCATATGTCATGGCTACAGTCAATAATGTATTGAGCAGATAATGACGTTAAGGCTTAAATAGGTAAAAATATTGACTTTTTCATCCTTTAAGTCCAACAAACACGACAGTGTGGTAAATCATCTAACATCAATTTAATGTTAACATTAGTGGTGGTTTAAATTCAATAAGTGTAAATAATGAAACTACAAATGAAAACAAAAAAACATTCATTCATGTACATTTGCTTTTTAGACTTGATAATTATTTAGAGGTACAAGGAGATAATAACTCACCAAAATATATCTTGACAAAGTCTTTCTAACGTATTCCTCAGCTATGAAGCCCAAAAAAACACTTTTTCAGACTTTTATTTTGAAGTACCGATAAGAAAGGAGGAAGTACATGAGTTGCTCTGTACTATTGTGACCAAATTAACTAAACTAGTGATAGCTAGCACATGTTTACCAAAGCATTTTGGTGCTCAGTAGAAAAACACAATAGTGATAAAGTTATAGACAATCTATTAATTGTTTTTTTGCATTAGAAGAATTAATCTAGGTAGCTAGCAGCTATCAACACTTTGGTCTGATCTGTGTTGTGACTTCCTAAACAAGGAACTTAACAAAAGGGCTACTGCAATTTATTTTTTGTTTGTTGAGTCTGGACTTCATTTGATTACCTCTAGTAATCAAATCTTTAGCCTGAACAAACCAGAGCTGAATAATTCCACACAAAGATTATTTAAAACACAGAGTGACATTAGTGTGGGTTGTTTTGCGCGTTTGGACCTGTCTGCCATGGGGCATTTCTTACCAGCCACATGTCAACATCTGCCCTTGAGAGGAACGATGTTTTAGCCATGCTGACAACCAACAATTTAAAGTAATCTTCTACAACTAATCACAGTCTGCTGTAAGGAAATGTGTTTTTATGAGTCCAATAAATAATATTTGCAGACAGGGAATCGCTTAGAGCTGTTTTGGTTTGAAGAATTTGGTCATAATCTGTTATATTTCATAAGTCAACCGGCCCTTGAACCGCAACTGGATTAAGAGCCAAAATAAATGGAAGCTGGACATAGTGTAAAGGGATAAGAAAACAATATATGATTTATTGTAGTGTGAAATTGCTATGAGGTGTATCATGATTCTGGAGCTGCTGAGGTATTTGTGTGATGCGGCGCAGACTGCATCTTGTACATTTATTTTCCCACCAGGTTCATAGGAAGTGTATTTAAGGAGCTTCCTTTCAGCACCTCAGTGTTGATCTTGTGGCTCGGAGAAATTCTCTGGTGTTTGTCTTCCATGCTTTACCTTGTTCTGTCTCTGTGTTGCCTCCCAGGTCAGCCTGTGAGAGACTCTTCACGATCTGCCCTGAGAAAGCTCATTGAGATAAACAAGAACACCTGCCACAAAATACTTACCTGGATATTTTGTCTTTCCCTTCAACAGTCAACTGGCACCTCCTTCCTCCTTCAAGCTCAAAATAATCCATCTATAGTACATGTCTGCCCTGAAATGCCCAGTGGAACTCTGCATGCACCGCTCCTGGAAACATACTGTACATACACCTCTTCTACACCACACAAATGTCCTCCAAGAGGAAAACATTCTGCAAAGTGTGAGAAGCAGAAATTTTTCTATCGTCCATACGTGCCTCCAAGCCAACATGTACTGTTTGGAACAATACTAGTGAGGATTCCTCAAGATTTATCACAAATCTCTGCAACCACAGCCTTGTTTCCAGTTTATTTAAGCAAATACACACTAAACTTGATCATTTGGAGAGGTTTAATTATAAAGCTTGTGTTTAATTTGAGTACTTTAAATCTTGAGCAATCGTGGTGTTGTGCCCAGTGCATGTTTCCCAATAAGCTTGACCGTCTGTTCAACCATGAAGCCTGTGGGAGGTAAATTTAATCATTTGTTCTAGTCTGTCTTGTTAGTAGGACAAATGCACGAGACTTGCATGTTTTGAAAGCTTGCAAACTACATATCAATATACAAGTTGTGAGGTTAAACCTGGCCACTTCCTGTCCCAATGTCCCATACTAACCATTGCCAACTAGCCTGCCCATCGTCTTTATGCGCAGTTTTGCTCGGTTCTAATCCCATGGAAAGGGGATTTCTCCACTAGAATTTCTAGCGGACCAATCAGCAAACAGAAGGAGGAGTTTTGAACGATGATGTTGATTTTCTGCATTGTCCTAGAATTGTAGTCTGGCATTACCAAACTACAGGCAAACTACAGGAAGTGAACCAAGACGTTCGATTCCAAATATTAATTAATATTAACAGCCTTCTTGTTCGGCTTGTCCCTTCTCTCTTCGCAGTTTATGGTTGTTTACTACACAGGTGATTTCTGGTGACATTCAAAGCGTCGAACTGGCACATTGAATATGTCATGGGAAAATGTTAGCAATTTGTTAAAACTCAAAACTTCAACAGTGACTCCAGGAAGCAATCGGTTCCTGGAGTCACTGTTGAAGTTTTGAGCCAAGGGTGTAGAGTCTAGACCCTCTGTACGAAGAAAATAGGGTAGAACAAGAGGCTGGTTTTCACCAGGTTATTTACCAACCAACGCAATTTTCCTTTTCAAGATTTTAGCAATGACCTCAGATTGCAGCAATAATAAGCACAATCACAATCTAGAAAATGTAATGATTGTGAAATCTGTTCTGGGAATATCTACAGTCAAACAGATTCCACAAAAGCTGCACACAAAGAAATGTAAAGGTAACGTTCCATATTTTGAAAGAGATTTTTTGACGTAAAACGTGGTAAAACTGTAATATTTTAAGATTGCAAGGAAAGGAAATACGCATTTAAAACTCCCGGCTGTAGAAAGGTAAATCTGCTGTTAGGAATCTCTACTGTAAAGCCTATTTAGGTTCTGAGTCAATCTGATACAGATGACCTGTATCGTCTGACGTTGTGGGTGCTATATTTTCCTCCCCGTCACTAGTTTCAGGGTGTCTCTGTGTTTTCAAACAAATCACAGTGATAATAATTAAGTAGCTTAAGATACTCCCTCCAAAACCTTCATTGCCTTTCATTAGCCAGGCATCCCACCCTGGCATTAGGAGCAGCTAAACACATGGGGGTAATAGGATTGCCCCGGCAGTCCATCTGTTATGGGACTAAGGGGGCTGCGAAACTCTGAGAAGCATCGCCCATTCCCTGCGTGCACCTTCTACAGCCTGCCCTTTTTTTCACGCTTTCCCCCCCCTGGAGATATTTATTCATCCTTAAGTCATAACCTCTGCTGAAGTAAAACACGCAGCAGCTCGAGTGTGTAAATGCCACAAGGACTGAGCAGAATGGAATAGAACACTCCACTTAAACTTTATAACCTTCTGGCTCTTTAATACCATAAAACGCCGCTTCTGTTCCATTAATAGAGTACAGATGGAGATGCATGGCAGTAGGTGTGTGAATGGAGCGCTAGACGTTTTGTTGGGGAAGGGGGGATGGGGGGGGGATTCGGAGAGTGAGAGCGGCGGGCCCGGGATGAGAAAGATAAAAAAGATGAATTCATAGTTTTGGAAGAGGGTATTAAATCAAGCCTGGAGGCTCTCTTTAAATCAGCAGGCTTTACTCTCGGTGTCATTCCAATTACATCAGGACGAGACTAATGCTACACTGCTCTGAGACTTTGGACCAGCAGATTGGATTCTCCTTTACCCCCCCACCACACACACCACCCTACACACACACGCACACACGCACGCACACACACACACACACACACACACACACACACCACCCCACACCACCCCAACTCTCCCTGCCTCCCTTGATAATAGATTAATTGAAAAGAATTTGTGTACAATGATTAGCACAGGACAGAGCTTTTTGGGTGAAAATTAATCAACTCAACAATTTCAATTGTTTGTCTCTTTCATTTGTCCTGCTGCAGGATGAACAGATGCACATGTTAAAACATATGGAAGCCAATCAGGAAACATGCATGTTGCATCACAATGATGCGAGCAACAAAGCAGAGCTACCTGAGAGGTGAAGAAGCATGGAGACACACACACGCAAAAACACACACGCACACACACGCACCCCCACACGCACACACAATGCCGGCTACGATTTGTTTAGTGAACACACAGTGTACTCTTGCTGAGAGGAAACGATGCCACTTAACAGAAAATCGTTGCATTGTGCCTGCCCTGGTTGCTAGGAAACAGCAATTGAACTGCCATTGCAACACAGCACAAACAGCTGCCCACGTAATTGGACAATTAAGATCTTACAACTCCATTATTTTTTACTCATATTCATCTCAATAAAAAAAAAAAAATGTTCAAGCGCATCCCGACACATTTTCTACCAGTTGGGTTAATGGGACAAACATGTTCAGAGGAAAGCTGGACTTCATTACGGACATGAGTTAGAGGAAGCGACGAGGAAGGCGAGGCAGCAGAAGCAGGAAAGACCCTTCGCGCTGCCTGGAAGGCTCGCACTGACGCTGTTTATGGTGTTAAGTATGCTACACTTATCCTCCAGCACTTTCCTCTACGCGGCCAGATGAAAGACCGGCCCGTCGAAAGTAGGTTAAGCAGGTTAGTGAGTGACTGCGACGCCGTCCTCCCTACGCATAACCAGGAATCCGTGCACAGCTTATGTTCAGCACCGCGGACAGTTCTCCACAAATCACCGGCTCTATGAAATAGACGTACATGAAGAGAACAAGGCATAAAATAGAGGAAAAAAAAAACACACAACATATCTACACATTAGAAAAGTATTCCCACCCTGTGAACTTTTCCACATTGTACTTCCTGGTGGGTTTTATATGGAATAGACCAACCGGAAGCGGCACATAATTGTGAAGTGAAAGGACACACGATTTTCAGATCTTTTGTTTGAAACCCACTTTACTCCAATAGAGAATATGCCACAACTACAAACATTAGTGAGCAAACAGCGTCATGAGATCCACATGTGAGGTGGGATCATTTGTCAACAGGACACTCCACCAGATTTGAGGAGTGGATCAGAGATCCACTCCTCAAATCTGGACTTTCCTGAATGCAGGTGTCCTGGCCAGACGAGAACAAAACAAAATCTTTTGGCCCACAAGCAATATGATTATGTGTGGAAGATAAACTAACTTTTACATTGCCCTGAACACACCATCCTTGTTTTAAAACATTGGAGCGCCGTGTTGGTTCTTCAATAGTCGCAGGAAATCACATAAAATCCCAATAAACTTCAATATTTGGTTGCATTTCAAATTCAGGGACAAAAAAAAAAATCTGATACTATGAAAAATTTATTTTTTTTACTTCAGAGAATTTCATTCAAAAAGCAGCAACATTCTCCACGACACTGCATGTCTTCCTCACCACAAACTAAAGACATTACCAGTTAAACCACCGTCTTTTATGCCAGGCACATGTGGGCAGCCATTTAAAATCCACAGTGTCTAATCAACAAGAGCTAATATCACTGATCAGAACAGCAGCAGTGTAGAAACGCCCTGACCCGCCATCCGATCGCACTCCCTCCCCCTTTTTTTGTTCACTATAGCTTGCCAGGAAGGTTTCCCTGCAGCCATTGAGTCATGTTCCAACCAGCCCCATGTGACAAAGGAGCATGTTCTCAATGCACCTCAGCTCAGGAGTTACCCCCTCCTCCCCAAAAACACACAAACACACACACACACACACACAGACACACATAGAGCACAGAATTATTCCAATAGTGCAGACTATCAACAACAAAGGCAAAAAACACATGCACCAGTGTCACACATAGGCTGTAATCTCCAGGAAAATCCCATTTGGCAGAGCAGCTGCCAGCATGGATCACAGATAGGCTGTAGTTGTGGTGCCCATGGGGTGGCAAGCTGTCCGTCCACACTCTTCTAGCAACTGAAGGCAAACAAACAGACGCATGAAAAGGACGCGCTTTAAAACGGGAACAGCCCCTCCAACAGAGATGATAAATTCTTGCCACTTTAATAGAAGCATGTCGATAATCGCCACGGGCCGATTTCTCATTTAGAAAGGGCTTAATTTTTATTGCTCCAATATATTGATCTGGTAGGAGGAGGCCCGGGCAGTACCGCAGCCTCGGGGATTGGGACATTTGTGATGCAGTAAGAGGGGAGATTTTCTCGCAAAATGCCAACCGGTGTGTCCATCTGTGAGTTTATCATTCTGGCTTTCTGTCAAATAACAGGTTCTGTGTCACCGAACCTGAGAATTAGGTATAAGCTAACTTTTTTCCCCTTTCTATTTCTCTCTTTCTCTCCTTCCTTCTTTCTTCCCATCTGTACACAGAGATCAGACAATCCTACAAAAAGTTAACAAGCAAAAAAGCTTTAGCAGTGAGGAGGCAATGTTAGAGCACCACCAGCTGGCTAGAAAGAAACATTACACTGTTGAGCTTTCGTGGTGAATAAAATAATATAACAAAAAATACAGAATTTCCTCCAAAAAGCTTCAGAATCCTACAGTGCACTGGTTATTTTTCTAGTCACCAACTAGATGTGTTTGTCTAGTATTGATAAAGAACGATCAGAACAGTCAATGAAACACACAATGTGCCAATTACATAATTTTATTCATCAAAAGAGTACAAAAAGGTTTCATGTGCTCTTTTAAAAATCTTATTGTTGTATGAAAGAGGACAATCTAAAAAGAGTCTGAATTAATTTGGAACCTCTGCCGTTAACCAGTTAGAAAAGAAATCTGATCATCTCAATTCCAACAGCATATTTAGATACTTATGCTGCTCTGGAACAAAGGCTCCCTTAGTCAAATGCCTCATGTCTTGTTTTTATTGCCAAACAAATTCATGGTAGTCAAAGAGTGTATAAATCAATCTGCTTTCTGGTGTGGAAAATGGCTGAAATGATCTGGCTTTAATAAATTCTAAAACTTCTGAAAAGACGGTGATCAAATATATATATGTATATTTGTATCCTGACAAATTTCGCAATAAATTTTTGGTTTCATAATCACAGATGGCATGCTGTTTCTTTATTCTGTGTTGGGGAAAGACTGGTTTAAATGCGAAATTAAAAAGACAAGAATACAAGTGATGAGTGGATGTCATTGTATGATATTAATGCGTAAATTAAAGCTAAATTCTGAAACATTCAATGTAGTTAAGATCACCAGGTCCATCAGGTAATCCACTTAAATGGAGCATCTGTTCTTGTATAAAGGAGAGTGCTCACATTGCTAAGGGTTAATTCAATAAGAATTCAAATTTGTCCATGTGTCCATATGTGCAGAAAGCTGTGACTGTTTCATCTTCTCCAAGCTGGGAACAATTCTGTTTTCTGTCACTTATTCTACACAGTCACTGTAAAAAAAAATCTGTGAAATATCTGAAGGTGGGGAAAAATTTAAGCCTTTAAAAATTACAGAAATCATCACTTTTCAAATTCTGAGTGCTTTGAGGCTCTGACTAAAATTTTCAGACACGTCTGATTATATTCTAGATATTTGTTTGATTCTAAATTAAATTTCACACAAGTCAGTCATGTAAATTTCATAATTTATCATTTAGCTTACTTTCTTGTAGTGGTGTGCGACTTGGTACACAGGTAAAACTTCCTAAGACCTACACAAAACTACCCTGTGTTCTACAACAAACAGGAAGTCGGCCATCTTGAATTGAATGACTTTGACCCCGTTTTAATCGTTTCCAGCCTCCTTATTTACTCAAACTCCTCCTTGGTTTTGAATGGTGGACTTGAAGTCAGGTGAGTCAGCTCATAAGGCATAAGAGATCTAAAAATATCAAAATCCTGACTTTTTCAACATGCTTAAAGGGCTTGACCAGGCCTCAATCTTTAACATGCCAAAATAATTTCATTTGTTGTAATCCATACAAAGAAAGTAACAGACGCACAAAACTTCCAGTGATTGGTACTAATACAATACCTAAGAAAATTAAATGTTTTATTTCAAAAGTAAAACATTCATAAAGGTCCATATCTGACTCTTTTGGCCTATGACTGCAAAATATAGTTAAATATTAGATGAATTAATCACAAAGTAGGTCAGGCTACCATCCAGTGGAGCCGCTCAGAGTATTCATCACGATGAGACGAGTGAATATTTGTCAGCAGACCAAAACATCTGCAGCTCTGAGCAAGAAATTATATTATTATCAGGTTTTTGCAGCAAACAGCACTTGGGTCAGGCTTTTTTTTTTTTATTGCAGTGATGCATAAGTGTGTTACACACGGTGTCTCTAAGTTGTAAGTCTTAATGTTTCAATACTGTGTTATGGCAGATTTGCTCGGTTGGAGATGGAATCACTTATGGCATATAGTTAAATATTAGACGTTCACACAGGAACGTGATGCTAGAGTATTACTTACCTAAGGCAATTTAGATTTAAGGATTAGGTTTTTGGATAGCGGAATTAAAAAATAAAAAATAAATCATACTCATTTGTCTTTAATGCGAGCTTATGTAGACATTAAAAATGATGCAAATCTAACTCCAGATCCTTCCAGACTTTCCGATTCCTTGTGAGAAGTTACATTTCAATCAAGTGTCTAAGTTTACAGTACATGAGGCAATCTGCAATCTTGTATTACAATCATGTAATACAAGAAAAAATTCTAACAGGAAACTACAAAGAAAAATTTAGATGTGGACAAAATGGGTCTACATTCCTGGGTAGAAGATACCATCTCCCAGTGTGGCATGTGACAGCATCAATAAGGGATCCATATTTTGTCCGTTGATAGTTTCAGAACCTGATCAGACCTAATTACTCTGGCGGCGCAGGCGTTGGAACCTGTTAGCTTTGAGCAAAACCAGCTGCCAGAGGAGAAGACGTACAGGGAGCAGCTTTGCGATTTGAGAAGTCAGCGCAAACTTATCAGGAAACGTGTTTCCATAAACAACCCGGCATGCATTTCTGAGGCGAGTTGAGCAAAGGGGGGGTTGTGAGGGAACATCCTTTTCTTTCAGGCAGGAAAACCATTGAAAAAGCCAGGAGGACAGGAAGTGACGGTCAGCCCAGGAAAGGAGCTCTACGGTCACATCTTTTCCTGGTGCAAACAAAGTCATGTAACCAAATCATTCAGCACTATGTCAACGACGAGTCAAAAGAGCATCAGTGGGAGTACTGGTTAAAGTCATTTACATTTAGCGCCTTACAAAAGGATCCACACATGTCACATTCAACATTGTCACACTGCAACCACAAACTGCAGTGTGATTAATGGAGATTTTTATAGACCAGATCAGCACAGAGTAGAGAGTAGTTATGAAGTAAAATGAAAGGGATGGATGGGTTTAAAACATATGCTTTAACAAATAAAACTTTGAGATGATGTGGCATCACCTCAATGGTTTTCTGGACCTCTAAAACGAGACTGTGTGGAGCCATTTTTTGTCCATTTAAGCTGGAACTTCGTTTTTTCTGAGCTTTGCACAGCTAGAGAGAGGATTTGTTGTCAATTATTATTTAGGATACAGGTCAAGCGCAGTCAATTTGGATACAAACAGCATATTTTTAAGTCTTGCCATAAATTTTCAAAAAGCCTGGACATTCACTACCGTTTGATTTGATGTAAATCTCACATTCCAGCTCTAGCTGAATGTCACTGTTTTGCTGAGACATTCACCAAAATGTCACAGCAATAATTAAACAAATCTTTTGTTTAATTTTCAAGACTTTTGCAGCTTCTCACTGGTTTTCTTCCTGAATTGAAGAAAGCCATGATGCTGCCACTACCATGTTTCACTGTGGGCATGGGTTGTTAGTTTTCCACCACACAGAGTTTCACAATTTGTTGTTCAAGAACAAAATTGAAAATGATGCCTTTTCACAATTTCCTAGTACTTTGATCGTTCACATAAAATCCCAGTAAAGCACGGTGAATTCTGTGGCGGTAGTACAACAAAATATGAAAAGTTTCAAGAGGTAGGAATATTTTTCTTAAAATATACATGACAATGTTGTATTATCAAACTCGGTGAGCTAGCAGAAGAAAAAGGAAGTTATGTAAAAGAAGAAGTGTTAAGCTTCTATTGAGAGCCGCTGTATGCAGCATTGCACTAATCAGAAAGTGACTTGCTCAAGTTTGAGGTAAACAGAATCAGTCCCTGTGCATGGACAGCTTGGCCTAGTTACACACCGTCAATACTAATGACATCAGCACACAAAGTATCACTATGGAAACCTGGAGGCCTACCCCACACCCGTCCGTACTACCGGCAGACAGAAGAAAATGCTTTACTGGGGATGTATAAAAAAAAAAGGGCGGGGGCAAAGGTGAGGGGATTTGAAACAGAGCTAAAGGAAGGAGGCGATGAATGAGAGTCAAGATGAGGATGAAGAAGGGGAGGAATGAGCCAAAACGTTAGACAGAGAGGAAAAGAAAAACGTGTTGGGGTGGTGGGTTGGTAAGTAGAGGTTGGTTAATTGCCAGTGCAGTATAAAAAAAAAGAAAAAACAGGCATAGCAGTGTGTCAGAGCCAAAGCCTGAGACTGCCGGAAAAGAGCTCCTTCCTCCAAACAAAAATCTGCACTCTCATCTTCCCTGCTCCCCTCGTAAGCACCGCCACCCCATCCATCACACGCTCGGCTCCACTTTGTTCCTAGAACGAGCAGCACTTTCTTTCAAACGCCCCAGATGGGCTCCGTTAAAAGATGGCCCCTCGCCGTATGTAACAGCCACATCATAGTTTTATCTCCGGCGAGTGGAAGTCGAGAGGCAAGGCAGAACTTGGGTCACTTCAGCCTGAACGAGGAAAAAAAAAAAAAAAAACAGCTCTCCTTCAAAGGACCCGTTGATTGGAGCATGTTGGGTTTCGGCCCCTAAAAATATTTACTGTTAGCTATTTCCAAGCGTAAAATTGGCTGCTGGTGGGAAACCTAATTTGAGCTCAGTACCCCACTTTGTCTCACAGCAGGCCTACAAACACACTTTATGCTTTAGGTGGGTCACAGAGCCATTTGAGCAAATCAATGTGAGCAAGTCAGAGAGTCGGGGTTACAGTAAGTGAACAAAACTGAGATTAACTGAATGCGTGCAAACCTCCTCTCGCTGCTACATTTTTACAGGTAACTGCTGTGTCAGACAATAGTGCAATTTATTAAAGGTTTACAGTTCCAGATTCCATTCAAGCAACACATTATCCACGATTCTTGTCCTCTTTAAAATGCCAAGAAGGATTTTTGTCATCTGTGTATCAAAAGCCCTGGCAGAAAATATGGGCGTCACCTTTTGGTAGATGTTCAGTCATTTGTTGTACTGGAAATACATTTGAGTTTTTGTTTGAAAAAGCACTCAAAAAACATTTCTTATCTACTTCAAAATTAAATATGAGGTGCTTTTGGTCAGTCACATAAAATCCCAATAAAATATGTTGTAAAAAAAAAAAAAAAAGCCAAAATTGAAGAGGTTACAGAGTGTGAATACTTTTGCTCTTGCTGATTTTAGAGGTAAACGGTTTTTGACTGCACAGAAATGCAAAGTTTAGAGCTACAGATTCCATCAAATATAGTTTTCATACACCGTATCCGTTTGAAATAAAGAATATCTTTAGTAACTTGCATATACTTGACATGCAAAGTTCAATAAAGTACAACTCCTGTCAAAATATAAATAAATCACTACTCTTGGAAAGTGCTCTGTCAGCTGTTCAACAGAGAAAAACTCATCTGATGCTGGATATTTGCTACAGATCACGTATCAGTTTGTATCCACAGGGGGATGTTTCCTGCATCAACCACTGACATTTTTAAAGCATTTTTGGTAAAATCATTTCACAATATGTTATGGGGAAATGTGGCAATGGGACTTAACTAAACAATGTTTACTAGCAGGAAGTTATATTCAGTTATTTTGATTGGATCAGGAATCATAATTTAATCACATGTCATAAAAGTCAACTTGACCAAAGTGAATAAAAAACCAAATAAAAGGAAACGTTCCCAAGCTCTAAAGTACAAATAAACTAGATTATAATCTCTATCTTAACAGCGAAAATTAAGAAGAAATTTATAGAATCTATGTTACACAGCTGATGAATTAATGTTTTTAGGGTTTTTAAAAAATATTTTTATTTCTTCTCGGTTTTATTTTTCAAGTCTCAAATCACCTAAAACCAGAGGACGTTCTGTAGTAGTTCTGATGCCATGAAATATTTCCAAATATAAAAATGATTCTCTGCCTTTTGATCTGGAAAAAACAGTGCTATTAATTTCAACATTTTTACAGATTTATTTTTGATTGGACAGCCCTCCAATGTAGCGACTCTATTTGTTTTGACAGGGGTTGCAGTCTGAAGTTGTTTTTGATAGGTAAGTATAGAATGGTCTCATTTTCTGTGGTTTCAGCTTATCTTTCCAATGGAGATTGTGTCCACTGAATTAAATCATCTTGACTTTTGCTGTCATTCAATGCTGCTGAGATAACTTTTGATCTGCCAGACTGTCAGTCACTTTTGCATAATCCCACAGTGTGGTGTCGATGTCATGGACAGATTTTATAATCTTATGAAAGTCCAATGAGAAAAAGCTTGGAAAAAAAAGCCGCAGTTGGGCAAAACAAACAGCAGAAATGGATGGTTGAAAAAAAGTCAACATGAAAGCAAGTATCAAGTTCTGTTCAGCTGTAAACCAACTTGTTTAAAGTCTTTTTAGTAATGTATCTGCTGCTTCAGGATATTAAAGGAGGCTGAGACTAATTTGTTAATAATTACCCATAATCAATATGAGCCACATCTTAGTGATCTATGTTATTCACTGTCATACCTTGTAATATTCACACATTAAATCAGACTGGGCCTCTGGCTGGACCTTTGGATTCATATATTTAGGCAAAATTATAGATGATGTTGGTGTGTTTAAGTCATATTTAATGCCTTATAAAAACAATTTATATTTAAAAAGTGATTTTTTTTTTTATATACTTGACTACTTAATTCAATGTTTTAACTAGAAAAAAGATCTCAGAGCAATGTACTGGAAAGGTGACAAGCCTACGTGTGACTCTGAAATGCAGAGAAAACAAAGTTCTTGATCATACATGAAACATAATAGGAGGCATAGCCTAGAAAATAATCTATTGCTTAGCAACCCTATATAGATGATCCCATTTGATCATACACACAGTGAAGAAGTAGGGATCAACTAATAATTTCAGTATTTTCTGAGAGACTTCATCATCATGTCATTTATGTCACTTATATATGAATCA
This sequence comes from Xiphophorus couchianus, assembly GCF_001444195.1. Classification (NCBI taxonomy): domain Eukaryota; kingdom Metazoa; phylum Chordata; class Actinopteri; order Cyprinodontiformes; family Poeciliidae; genus Xiphophorus; species Xiphophorus couchianus. Next base: position 21,874,957 of record NC_040250.1, on the reverse strand, counting down.
AAGTGTAAAATCAGAAAAAACAGGTGACTCCCTGTTGGAAGTAGATGGTGCGGAGGTTATGTCATCAGGTAACCATGTGAATGTGATGAGGGCTGGTCTATAATGAGACATAGAAAGTCTGATGCAGCTCTGACTTTGTATGTGCAAGTTATTGCACCTTGATGTTTTATGGCAAATAGTCAGACTTTGACATTAAGCCACGTCCACATGAAAAATCCTGTGATAACTGTTTGACCTTCAGTGCCTCAAGGTTATGCTGAGTGATTCTGAAGTCCGTATCTCAAAAGCTGTAGGACGAGTTCAATCAGATGCGACGTCTATAAAAAAGAGGACATGGCAGTTTTGATCCAAAATGACCGTCTTCCTGTTGAGTTTGGACCATGGCTCCAAGAGACTTTTTTGTAGGTCCTGACGAGATACACATGTGTACCAAGTTTCATAAGTCTGGGTTGAAGCACGGCTAGGGGCTGATTTTTCAAAAACTTCTAGGGGGCGCTGTAGATAAATTAGGCCACGCCCACCAATGATTCTTATGGATTCCTGTCTGGGAGCCAGAGATAGCGTTTTCCAAGAAAAAAAAAGGCTCTTCCTGTTCTGAGGGGGCGGGGCTTAGATGACGTCAGACTATGACGATATAGGATCATCAGGCATCCAACCAGGATCACTCATGCCAAGTTTGGTGCAGCTCGGTCGAAACATGTGGAATCTAGAGCCAAACATATGGCAATGGCGTTACAGGTCACTTCGCCACGCCACCACGCTGCCACGCCCACCTACTCCATCAAAACCGGTCAGGGTTGGAATACACAACCACTTATACCACAGCAGGTACGGAAAACCACAAACGCAAAAATTAAATCATGTAGAAATCTATTGTTAATCTCTTCATGTTAAATAAAAAAATATTACTTAATATTTAAGTATTTAGTCATTATTTCAGCTTGACTCATGCAGAACTGTTCTGATCGTTTCCATAGCAACGATCAGAAGCAAGACCTTGCCCCGGAAGTCCAGTGAGCTCACTGATGAGGTCATAGATTGAAGGGATTGAAATGTAAAAAGATTTGACAGGTTTCCTGTTTGCAGGTTTCTCTCCGGGTACTCCGGCTTCCTGCCACAGTCTGAAATCAAGACTGTTTAGTTAATTGGTCTCTAAATTCTGCTAAGGTGTGATTAAAACATTTCTTTTCTTTGAATAAAATGTTTGCCTGGGACTGAATTCCTGCCTGGGTTCTTCTGTCTTCATGGGGTTTGCATGTTCTCTAAGTGCATTAGTGGGTTCTCTCCGGCTTCCTCCCAGAGTCCAAAAAAATGACTGTTGGTTTATTTGGCTTGTCTAGTTGACCTTTGCCCCAAGTCTTCTCCCCTCTCTTTTGCTTAAAGTAGTTTTGGCCAAAACCGGTCGGTCCAGTCCGGTCTGATCTGGTGGTGTTTCCTGTCCTGACCCTGCTTCCTGTCTGCAGGCGGGCTCAGGTGACCCTGGGCGGCGTCTGGCCCAACGCTAAGACGACCTGCGCTCAGATCCGCAGCCCAGAGCGACTCGCCGACATGAACTACGAGGGCCTCCAGGAAGCAGGGCGCGCGCTTCCTGGAGTACCGACCCGAGACCGGCTCCTGGGTGTTCGAGGTGGGTCTGGTCCCGTCCAGTCCGGTAGAACCCGCAGGTCATCAGGGAATCTGACTCCGCCCCCTTTCTCCTCCAGGTCAGCCATTTCTCCAAATATGGCCTACAGGACTCAGACGAAGACAACGACGTCCCGCCCAAAACCGACCCCAAGAAGCTGAAGACGATGATGTCACTTCCTGCTTCCAGGCTGCAGCAGCTGCTTCCTCCATCCTAGCAGCAGGTGGCGCCGCAGGCTGCTCAGGTAGAGCAGCCTGCTCCCCTCCATACTCCTCTTCCTCACTCACACATTGATCAGATTTTCTCATTTAATCTGGTGATAAAATTATTTAAACCGGAAGAATCAAATTCACATTTATTATCATTGATTATTATTATTATTATTACTAGTATTGTTTGTTTTGATCTGAGCTTTTCTCCACCAGGTGGCTTCAGAATAATTAAGATGTAATAATTTAGATTTTTTCTGCATTTTTTATCTGACATATTAATAAAAATCTGGATGTTTTCAGGTTTATTCCAGTCAGGTGATTTACCTGCTGGGTAAACAGAAACAAAATCCTGACCTGCCTGCTGGGACGAGTTTAATGTTCACTGCAGTCCAATCATGTTAGAATAAATGTTTTTATTAACCATAAATTTGTTGATTTATTACTGAATTGATTGATTGATTGTAAATCAGGATTTTCTGTCTGACTGATGGATGTTTCATCATTTTGGTGTTTAAATGTTGGTGGTTCTGTTGCTCCGGGTCTCAGCTGAACGATCCGGTTCTGGTTCTCATCAGAACCAGAAGCTTTGCACTTTTTCTGATGCTCCTGGTTCTGATTCTGGTTAGAGGCCGGATGTGTGAGTTATTTTACTGTTGGTTCTCAGATGAAGGTGAAGCTTTTAAAGTGAAATTAAAAGCTTTAAAAGCTTTTTAACATAAACGTAATTTCTATTTCCTGTTTAATAAAGTATTAAAGCTCCTTTTAGTTTCTCTCTTCGGTTTTTAATTTTAAGTCTGAAGTGGATCCGATCCTCCAATTGGGTCGATGTGAGGAAATGTTGCAGGTTTGATCCGGTTCCTCTCATGGACGCTTGACCTCTGACCTCACCTGGTCTGTCCAGAATTTCTCTGTCTGTCCTCATGCTCTCTCTTTGTCTCCAGTCCACTGCCGTGGATTTGGTGAACGGCGTGGCGGAGCTGGACGGCGACATGGCCGACATCACGCAGGGCGTCCCGACAGAGAGCATGCTGGGAGGAGAGGATGAGGACGGTGAACTGCCGCTGGTCGACATGGAGACGGCGGCGCTGACGAACCATGAGCCGGCGGCGTGCAGCCACATCCCATCCACTCTGGGCATCAACCCGCACACGCTGCAGGTAGAACCGCCGAGCCGCTCCGGAGGAGAAGCACAGGAACCCGGAAAATAAAAACCGTCTCAGTAACGAAGCTAGCACTGCAGTTTCTGTCACGGGGAAAACGCACAATAACCTCATGATTATCAATGATTTACTGAGGCTACATGAGAAATATTTTCGTGAAATTTTGCAATATTTTTTCCTTATTATCAAAATGTACATATAGAAATAAAAAGATGAGAAAAATAACAGGCAGACAGACTATACACAAACTTTATTCATCCTTTCAGGACCTTAAATATCTTCATTTTTGTTATTCACCAAATCATTCGTGGATTATATCTGGACATGAAGTCAGGCGGAAGCAGCAGTGGAGTAGGAGAAATGCTGCCACCTGCAGGTGGGAGTTGGTGTTACACGTCTCAGCTGGATTGAAACAATTGTAACAAATGTTTATTGACGTCTCCGATTCGCCTGTCTTCTGAGTGGAAAGCCTGGAAACATGAACCACTATAATACAGCAGAATCTCAGTTTCAGCAAAGCTAGACATGTGGACAGATGGAAGAGCATAGGATTCTCACAGATAAACGAGAATTGGCAAAACAAACAAATAAAAAGTCAGCCATTTTCATAAAAAGAAGATGCCTGTCAGTGAGTGTTTACTGGAGAATGCATTCAAAAAAAAATTTTTCTGCCGTTTTCTCCGCAGCACATTTGTTCTAATGCATTTCTATTTGACTTTGATTATGCTAATAGTTAAGCATTTTCCATCGTCTTTGTTTCATACCATCAGAAACGTGTAAAAAAAAAAAATAAATAAATAGTCAAGTGAAAACGGGGGCTCACCAACATGGCCGACACAAACCATGTTTGGATAGGTTTATAGGACATTTCCACAAATTATGGAACAAATAGTAAAAAAAAAAAAAAAAAGTAGTTACCTTAATTTAAAAAAGAATTTTAATAGTCGTAGCTTTAGTTTGTGATCTCATGTGAGTCAGTGTTTTATAGCATGTAAAGCAGCGTTAGACATTAGGAGCAGACTGGTACGGGTGCAGTTTGTGGCCTCAGACTGTATTAGGCTACATTATTAATCTATTGCCATGTCTCCTGTGTAGAACAGTATTCAGACATAACAGTAAAAGCTTTCAGCACAGTGTGGCGTAAGGAGAAAAGAAGCTCCTTCCCTCTCCCGTTCTCTCTGTTTCTCACAGACAGACACACCACATTACATCGTGAAAACAATAAAAGCCTCCATCAACAGCCACAGCTTCTCTAAACTGTGTTTCGGTTGTGATCCCTGCTTCATATCGAATGCTATTGCTCGGGTTATTTTAGCCAGGCAATATCTTGATGTCTCAGCAGTAAGGAACGACTATTTTTAGGACTGTGTTAAAAACTATGCTGGGAAACTATACAAAGGGACACCTAAAGTGAGATCTAATAGGATCTCGGCCATTGTTCCTTTTTAAAGATAAACACCCTGTTCAGCTGTGTTTCAGACTGTAAAACAGTTTGTTTTCTGTCCAGAGAGGAAATGACAGCTGATTCATCTCCTGCCTTGTTTTCCTGGAATATCTTGTTCGGTTTTAATTGTTATTCTGGAGGCGACACACTGTGGTGAGCATTGTCACCTTTTAACTTGCCGGCCTCTGGCGTAAATCTGAGTTTTCTCAGATTCATCCCAGTCAGTTAAGTTGCTAATTATAAACCAGCTTAAAATGGTTCTGTACGCATTGGAGGATTGGGCAGGGAGCATCCTATCCTTCATTACCCTGAATTACTGTATGGTTATAATAGTTTTGGATTTTTCATCATAATTTAGTGGTATTTTGTTGTGACTTTTTGTTCGTCTAATTCAGTTAGTTTTAATTTGTTTTTAGAGTGGGTTTGCCAGTTCTTATTGGTTATTATTAGTTAAATATTGTTTAGTTTTGGGATAGTTTTAGTAATTTTAGCTTGTTCGTACTTTTGTTCATTTTTAGGTGCAGAATTCAAAAAGGTCAAAGTATTGTATTGCGATTGCATAATGAATACTCAACGGAAGATGCAATTTTCAAAAGACATATTCAATTTCACATTAGTTTGGAACATTAATATAAATCCATGAACACGAAAAGGAAAGATATTATATGCATAATTTCAGTATGCCTCAATTAGTTTTATAAAAACACATCATAATTCCAGTTAGCTACAATTTTTTTCCCCATTAATTGCCATTTCTCTTTATTTCAGTTAACAAAAGTGCTTTCTCAGTTTTCTCACTGTTTTAGCTAGCAGTAATAACCTTGTCCTGGACAGGAAAGATTCTGAATTTAAATGGATAAATTATCATTTGCTGTGCACAAAAGCCTTGGCAGGAGAGACTGAATAAATTAGAAAAAAAAAAGAGAGGTCCAGATCACCGGTTCTGGTGTCACTTGGGAACTAAATGTTCCGAAATGTGAATTATTGTGTTTTTCTCTCACTGTTTAAAGTGTGCGTGACGCCGTGTTTTATTATCGGCTGTATGATTTGTCCTTCTAATCAGCTGAATATTCTCTTCCCTGCTTCTGCACAGTCTCATTAATGTTTCATCTGAGCTGCAATGTTTGTATCTATCTTCATAAGTTTAAAAGGCTGCAATGCATACAAGCAGGGCCCCGCTGTTGAGTGGCACCTGCCCATGTTCTCAACACTTCCAAACACAGCCTGGGTAATTTGGATAATTTTGTCTTCATGTCTTCATTGAAGAAAACAACCTTACAGATCCTGAGGGTATATTGATGATTTATTATTTATTTGCTTACTTTTCAAAAAATGGAAGAAAAATGTTGACATTCTCCCGCAAAATAATGATTTATAAAGTTGGTTTTTACAAAAGGTCATGCGAACGAGACCTCTTCTAAAACAGCAGAAACAGATGGGTGCAGAGGGAGGACTGAGAAAAAGAGGACGCCCATCCTGTTGTTCTATATTTACTCCAATCCCAGTAGTAGCTGTGTCTCTGTGCAGCTTTGTCGGCCAGAGCAAAAGGCCCAAGCAGTTCAGCCTGATAAGAAGTCTCTGTGTCTGGCTTTGCTGCTCCCAACAGAGACAAAGTCGACCTTACTTAACAGACCAGGTTTAAAACCACACGGATTGACATTAAACTTTACGGGCCAGGATGCTAAAAGATATGTTCAGGTCCTACATGTTGTGAAACAACAATAAAGGTAAAAAATGAGAAAGAGACTGACACCGCTGCTTTGCCTGGAATAACACTATAACCCGTAAGCGATGTCGATTTATTTCTCTCTCTCTCTCTCTCTTTCACTCTTACTCTCTCCTTGTTTTCATGTGGAAACCTAGCAGGACGTGTTTGTGGTAAAGTGAGATTGGGAGCGAGAGCTGTGTGAGAAAAAAACATTGATATGCTGCGGTGTTTTCTTCTTACTGTGAGAGAGAACATCATGTTGAGATCAGCCTCGGTGGGGAATTTTATTTTTATTTTTGTTTTATCCCACCGCAGATTACTTTATTACATTTCCCCTCCCCCACCAACACTTTTCTGAATCGTACTTTACATTGAAAGCATGTTCTTCCAGGTGGATTTGTTCCCCTTCATTTGACTCACCTTGACCAGAGTCATTGCTAAATGGAGGTGAGAACACGACTTATGTTTGACCGTAAACATTACAAATCCTGGACCTCAGTTTGTATTTGCTAAACATGACATTGTGTTTGCATTCCTCCTTTATTAGAGATCAGTGCCAGCTGTTTCTATTGGAATGATTCCCACTGCTTATAACTGCACACAATCTGTACATTTATCCACCCGGTGAAACACTTCGCCCCGAGAATAATCAGCCTGAAGAGACACAGCAAGGGTTCTCACATTATTCTTTCAAAATGTAATATTGTGAGGAGTAAAATTTAATCTCTGCTTCCTAAATCAAATTGTTTTATCATCCACATCCATAAACAGCGGCGATGGCTTTGGTGCAAAAATGTAACTGTAATCTGTACACTTCTCACAACCTCACTTTTTGTTCTGCAGATAGAGATAGAAGTAAAGAAATGTTTCAACAAAATGAAGTACCTCGTATCGACATGGATCTAAGAATTGAACGTCAAGTTATACAGTTGAGCACAAAATTATGTATACTTCCAGCAGATATCGATTGAAACTGATCTGCTAATTGTGCCAAGCTGTTTCTTCAGGCTGAAAGTGAGATGAACATTTTTGGAGAGACTCAACCAGAGTCCTGACTTGAATCTGATAGAGAACCCACGGACCTAATCATTAGGGAGACGGCCAGAAACCCAACTTCAGAAAATTGGCTCAAAAGTTGTCATAATAACAGTAAAATGGTTATGACAATAAACATTTTTTTTCTTTGATTACTCAGAATCATATGTGGTTCAGGTTGGTTGTTTAATGATGTCGGGGATAGTTTTATTGGTTCCCTTTCAGCTTCAGGTTGACACTGGATGATTACTGGCCTTTGTGGCAAAAACAAAATCTTGTTGCTATAAAAAATATTGAAAGTCATAATAAAAAAACTCTCAGCTTTAATCCATGGCCTGTTGTTCAGTGCAACACATTCACTGACTGCCGATTAAAAGCTCCCACAACCAAAGACGACCCATGAAAACTATCTAGCGGTGCTTAAACATTGCGCTGCTGCAGTGGTTGCTGTCTCCTGATCCTCCTTTTCTTTTCATCATCTTACTTTGAAACACAAAATAATATCTATAACTGTGTATTTAACTATGGATTGACATGTCTTTTGGATATGTCTGACAGGACTGTGCTTTATGCAATCCATCAACTTCCATTTTTAAAACCAATACACAATGTGCAAGGCTTTAATATTGTTATTAAATGTCCATCATTTTATGTCCACAATCCACACAAAAACTCAAAGGCTGTAAAAAATGGTTTCCTAAACATGAACCTGGGTTTACTGTGCCTCCACTATTGCCTGATTTCAATCCAACATGGTTTCCTTTGGATGTAGTGAAACAGAAGATTGGCAACATGGATGTACAGCCAACAAATCTACAGCTGTTGTGTGATGCTTTCAGGTCAATACAGATCAAAATCTCCGGGGAGGTTATTCAAAACCTATAGTAGAAAGAGTCAAAGCAGTTCTGAGGGAAAATGACGGAAACCAAAGTGTTTGTGTGTCCTTATATCATCAATCTCTGTACTACTGTTGAACAACATCCCAATTTTTTTTAAAGCAGGATTCTACTGGAGCTTTCAGAACTTTTCTTGATGATCTGTCTATCCTTGATGGTCACCTACATAAGAGGAAATGCATATGTATGGCAATACAACTTTCCCAGACACAATTCTATTACAAAATGAAATCCTAGTAGCAGCAATCCACGTCTGCACTGCTGCTCAGCTAGTCAATCCACGCAGGGATTGGCTAGCTGAAAAAACCCCAATCTGCTTCACAAGACTATTATGTGAAGCAGATTGGGGTTTTTATCATTAGATAAGACTGCAAGGCTAGTTCAAAAAACCACATTATGTTACCCAGATGCTATCATCAATTTTATCTGGTTAAATTTTGCTGGAGTTTTGCTTTAACAAGCATGTTCTGCTTGTTAAAGATGAGACAGAGCAGACATGTGCACAAATGTGTCAAGTACGTCACGAGTGTTTGTCCCCGGCGGTGTGTTCATGCCTTCAGAGCTCTGAGTTGTCTGTCTGTCAGGCAAACAACAACACAGCGACACTTATGATAACAGAACACATGCACACCAGCATGCAAACCCTGCGTAAGTCGCGCACCCACGGCCCCTCTTTGTCAGAGCCATGACAGAAGTTCCCCGCCTCCAGGCGCCGGCGCCACAAACTGCTCCTTTTATAAATTAATCACCCAGTGCATTAAAGAAACAACGCACCAAGACACTTGTTCGAGTCCCTGTCATTAGCTGCAATGATAAAATCTGAACAAATTTCTCTAAAACAAATAATGGGCCGCAGGGTTTCTGTCACCAAGAGCAACAAACGGAAGTAGGAAGACGAGGAAGCTGACGCAGGAGTGGGAGCAACCTGAAAAATGGCGAGGTGTCACTAAGGGAACCACGTTTTTTCATGACTCAAACACAAACCGCTGTCAGAAAAGTTTAAGACTTAATCCATCACAGCAGAACTGACAGAATTGATGTGGAACAGGAGAAAGGAAAAAAATAGAGTACACCAAGGACAAAACATAGATGAAACCTTTTTAGAACCTTATTTACACTTACTGGGTCAAAGGAAAGGCTGACACAAAGTTGATACTGCGCCCCTCAGAGACTGGACCCAGGTGAATCAAAGTGATCCTGGCACAATATTCCTCATAATGACCCAGAAAAACAAAAGGAAAATACACACACACATGTCTAGCGTCTAGTACACCGCTTATGCAATGCATTTTCCACCAACATGGTGAATGCACACTCATCTTCCCTGGGGTAAACTCTGCTCAGCTGGAAACAGCAGACAAGAAAAAAAAAGGATTATCATAATGTACTGACCGGCCTCAGAAGACTTTTAAAAGTCAGTTTGAAGTAACCTCGGGTCACGCAAGTAATTGCATGACTTAGCGCGGAAAAAAAACAAATAGTGCACAGAGGAGACGGTGTGTGCCTCCTTTACTCATCACATTTCCAGGGTCATCTGCTGTGTCAGCATCACACCCTGCCAGCCTCCAGCACACAGGACCCAGCAAACCTCTCCCGCTTTTTGCTTTCTGACTCCGACTGTTTCGTAACGGCTGTGCACAAAGAGAGCAGCGCCGGATCATGTTACTGTGGCTGAGCTCTAAGATCCATGGTCCGTGATCTATCCCTTTCTCCTATTATACCCATCCCTGATGACACACAGAGGGATTGAGAGTCAGACAGTGAGTTAAGGGGACAGCAGAGGCTGAGGCAAGAAAGAAGGGTTTCTTGTCAGCTTCACTTCGTAACATCTAGCTTTGACATGATAACGTTTCTGATATTACTCCACACCATTCTAAAAGATAAAATTCCACTTTGAAAAAAGAAGAACTATCCTTATGCTGCTTTCTTTTGCAAATTCAGGCATTACATAATGGCCAATCTCGTCGTGATAGCAGCTGTTTATTAAACAGGTGGTTGGTGAACATCTTGTCTTTAAAGTTGATGTTTGAAGCAGGGGAAATGGGTGAAGGCAGTCCAATGTGGCCCCATTTACCAGAAAAAGCAACTATAGATCAAATAGCTGAAGAAGTTCATACTGACTTTCATAAAAAAAATAGACAGAATAACTGTGACTCCTGTCCACCACCCAAAACTCTCCAACAATGGGTACGTAAGCACCAGAATTTGGCTACGGAAATATGAAACATGGTGGCCTGGTCTCATAAATCATATTTTCTTTTACATCACCTGGATTAGCAAGTGTATGTGCCTCACTTACCTGAAAGACACACAGCACCATGTTTAGAAAAGTAATGCTTCGGGCAATATTCTTGCAATATTATCATCCTACGATCTATAATATAGATGGTAGAATGGTAGCAACCAATGAAATTAGTTGTTGGTACATGGTAGCATAACATTCATATAGACATTATATGAATGCTACATTGACCATACTGACCTTGAACATCCATTCATGGAAACTGTATGTCCTGATCGGCATGCTTCTTTTCAGCAAAGATTGTTCAGAAATGGTTTGCGGAGCACAATGAGTTGCAGCTGATAACTTGGGCTCCACATGTGTTAAAACCAATCAAGCTTTGCTGTTCTGCAGACAAGGGTGATATACAGGAAACGCAAACCTTTTGGTCTAATTATTATTATTATTATTGTCTCAACAGGCAAAAAAACCCTGTCCAAAAAAACACCTGTCTGACTCTATTTTTGTTGGGTTCTATTTAAAAACAGTCAAACTGCACCACATACGTTGAAGCTGAGTCTTTGTACCTTACTGATTTTCATGATGTGATTAGTTGAAATTGTTTTTTTATTCTGAAATTGTATACTGTGCTCTGCTTTCTTTATATCATCCTTCTAAGGCGGCAGACACCCTTGTAGTCATTTGAACTTATCCCTAGCGATGATTCTTCAGGGTTTTTAAAAATCTTTCAGAGTTTTTCCTTTAAACTTTTGCTGCTTTTTCTTTCTCTTTCAGTCTGAATTTTCAAAACTTCTGGAGAGACATTAATCAAGGTTCCTGTAAAGGTGTCTCAAGAGAGACTGATTCTTTAAGAACCCGGCATAAACATTTTAGTTTTAAAAAAAACAAAACAAAAAAAACATTGGTACCCAATGTTATGTAATCAATTTTACATATATGTAGAATTTAAGCACTATCTATTTGATAATAGTAACTATAGAAAAGGGAAATCATTTTGGAGAAGAGAAAATAAAATAGTGATATAAACATAACTTGGATTTCTTTGTATGTTGCATCAAATCATACAAATAGTTAACCTGCTTGTATTTACTTTGCAATACCAAAATGTATTCTGAGTACCACTAAGAGCAACCCATGCACCTCCAGTGGTGCTTCTACCACGGTTTGAGAACCATACACTAAGCACTTGATTCTTTGTAGGAAAATATAACGCACAGTTCATAAATAGGTCAAGATACCGGGGGGCTTCGAGTATGACCACAACGTACTGGTATTCAGTATCTTACTTCCTGTGCCAATGGGCTGAAGCAGAAGGGCAGAGCATACACAGGAAGGAAGAAGGGCAACCATCCAAAGCTAAATAATGCAATGCTTTAGTCTCCATGTTATGACCTAGTAAATAGCTGGTTATACAAAGACTCAGACCCCTCATGGGCCACATCTGGCAGCACAATCAGCAGGGTGAATTGACCAGCAAGAATGTAAAGTCATTTAAGCTTCTGCTCTCAGGGTGGGGACTTTCAACATTACAAGTCTGTGTAACTCCGGGAAAACACCCCGGCATGTTTCAGGGCAATACACATTCTGAACTGCATGAATAAGGGAAGGAGCTATCTCAAAACAAAGCAGGTACTGCTTAAAACAAGGTTTAGAAAAATAAAATGAGGGGCACTGCGTGGTGTAGAGGTAGAGCGAGCACGCTCTATGAAAAGGCTACTGTCCTCAACGCAGCCACTCTGTGTTCATTCCTGACCCAGAGACCTTTGCTGTGTGTCTTCCTGCCTTCTCTCTCTGTACATTTCCTATCTGATGACTGTCCATAAAGACCTCTGGTGATAAATAAATCCTATGAATGAGATGTCAGAAACTGTACTGAAATGATCAGGACTGTTTCTGGGTGTATGGGTCAAAAAGTAATTCTTCACTGATCTTCCCTTTCCCTGCAGGTCAGCTGGCAAAAGGAAAGCTTTTCACCATTTTTACCTGAATAAAAAGGTTGAATTACCTTTTTGGTGTGTCAGCAAGTTTTCCAAAATCCTGTTCATTAACCATTTATTTGATTCAGGCATGTTGAAGCACTGATGCATCCAAAAGTTGCAGAACAGAGGCACCCAGGGACTGGAGTTTCTGACCCTTGCTATGAACATTTGGACTCCAAGAAAATTGTACTTACAAGATTAGTATTACAGATAAAAACAATATACTAGCTGTTTGACGCTGTTCGTACTGTCATACTCTTGTTTAAACAAGATACTATAGTTACTCAACAAACTGTGGCAGCCGCAAGTCTCCACTTTCCACTGTTCATTTGTGAGTCACAAACTGAAAAGTTTAGGTACCACTGCTACAGGTTGCACATTTCTAATTGTAACATCATAATATTTCTGAATTATTCTGTTTTTAACTAACGTAATTATTTTATGTTATACATTTTTGTTTTAATATTTTTGCCTAAATGCCAAGCTTATAACACCTTAAGAATCTCACACAGACCAATGCCTCTAGGGCTGAGGGATAAAGGGGTTAAGAGGCCAAGGGGGTAGTTGTCATGCAACTCCACAAACTGAGTTTCTGTATTCTTGACATACTATGAATATGTGTTAACAGCGAAATGTAGCCACGTAGGTTCACAATCAAGAAAAAAACCCTCCATGAAATTTTTGTCATTTGCATCAGAAATGTTTACATCCCCCCCATTGGCGTTATATAAAAGAAACACAACACAACTTAATGCACTATGACACATCTGCAAAAGGCATTGCCAGTACAACTTCTCCACACGCATGTCTCGGGGACACCCAATTATGTTATTATTAAGCAACTCACGGAACCGTGGAAGCCCCCCTTTCAGGGGTCCCACCCTACCTTCGGTGTGGCAAGTGGAGGACAGGATGGTGCTCGGAGGGCGGAAGAGGTACGGGAGGTAACGGGAAAAACATTTCATCTTCTCCGGTGCTTGCCGTCGGGTGAAGAGCGCTGCGTTGCGGGCTCCACATCCGCACTGCTGCCGCGACGGCCCAGCCAGAGACGAACCGGGGAGGTGCGTGAGGGGAAAGAGGCTGTTATGTCCGCGGCGGTGCAGGGGGGCTATGACAGCATCTCTCCGGTAGAGCTGCGCTCCGACCGGTGGGGAGCAACGCCGAGTTGTTTAAGCAGGACACTAGGGGTTCGCTTCTGTCCTGACAGCTGAGGAAGTCAGCACCAGTGTGGTCTGTGGGTGAAAGCAGCCTCTGCTGTTTGTTTGTCAGCTGCTCAGAGTGGGGAGAGCCAACTGCAGCTGATTACAGAGATCGAACAGTGAGATATGACACACTGTGACGAACAGCGGCATGAACTGGATGAATCATAAACAAAACTTGTCCGCTGAGCAGATTATAGATTAATTAGGTTTGGCGCCACCTTGTGACGATTGTATTTATATTAAACAAACTTGTAACGTGGCATGAATAAAAGCATATCAGAGAATATGCTTTATCTCGTGGAGAGTCTAAAAGTTACTTTAATTCGCAATAATACAAAAATGTAAGTAAAAATTAAGCAACTTGAAAAGTTTTGAAATGACCTTTCAAGCCCAAATGTAATAACTATAAATATTCACGGAAGCAGCGCAGATGTCAATACTAGAAGTAGGTGGTCTTTAATTTTGTTTATGTGCGTTATTTTTTATACGAGCCTGCACATCTCGCGAGACTTTACTTTGAACTAATGTAGGCGGAAGTACATTGCAGGTCTCTTTTCCGCCGGCCATAGAGGAGCAAAGGCAGGGTAAGGATTCCTGTCAGCGAAATTCACCAAAGTTATCAACATCCATCCTCCATGTAATGTCGCTGTGTCGCAATGAACACACAGTAACACAATGTAAACATGAATACTAATAAATCACCGATATTATTGATGCAATTTTAGTGGTAGATTATGATATATGGACAAACTGTATGTGGGTTCCCTGCTAGCAACGGCTCTATCCGCATGCCTCTATCCGCTGTAGTTGAACGACTTCATTTCGGGTGAAAGCGACTGTAATTATGTGAGTTTTATAGTTCCATGAGTTGCGTCAACTAATTCTAAGAAGTTTCCGTCTTTATGAAATAACCGAGTTTCCTTTTTGGCTTGTAGTTAAACCTTCGGAGCGCCGTTAGCTGCCTTAGCATGTAGCTTTACGCTGCGAGGACTATGCTAACAGGACTTGTATGCAAACAGTTGCTCTACGTCTATGTGTAATAAACTTCATGTTGGCCGCCATAATTATTTGCAGGCTTTATACTGAAGATGTTTGGGAGGCTAGGAGCTATAAGTGCCGTTTTCTTATGGAAATGTGAGCTTTACAGTTTCACAATATAGCCTGTTTGTTTCACTCCACAGCATCATGAAGCTTAACCAATTTGTAACATCCTCCCGTCGCAAGAACCGCAAGAGGCACTTCAATGCCCCCTCACACATCAGGAGGAAGATCATGTCTTCCCCGCTGTCCAAGGAGCTCCGCCAGAAATACAACGTGAGGTCCATGCCTATCCGCAAAGACGACGAAGTGCAGGTAATGTGGTTCCGATAGATGAAGAGTTCTGGTCGAGATGATGAGGTTTGATCACAGTGTTGCTGAGCCAGTGGTGCTTTTGCTCCCAGGTTGTCCGTGGACACTATAAAGGGCAGCAGATCGGCAAGGTGGTGCAGGTCTACAGGAAGAAGTATGTCATCTACATCGAGCGTGTGCAGAGAGAGAAGGCCAACGGAACCACAGTCCATGTCGGCATCCATCCCAGCAAGGTGAGGCACATTACCCGAAGGTCCTCGGCTTGAAGTGTTAAAAGTGAGCTGTGTAGGGTCATGTGATGGTGTCTCTACAGGTTGTTTGAATGTGTGGGCTTGTCACACTGAGAACTATTGTCTAGTATTTCATTGGTTTAATTATTTCAGCGTGTCAGAAATGTTTGCAAGTGGAAAGAGTGAACTTTGTTGTGTTGGACTCAAATAACAAAATTGTCTGATGGTGAAAACCTGCTTGGATGAATCTGTCAAACTGATGTAGAGTTTATTGTAACTATTACAGGGTTCCTACACAATTTTAAAGAGTGGGATTTGTTTCGATCACTTTCCAGGTTTGGAAAACTTGTTCAGTCACATCTGTGCCACATGATAATTTCAGTTGAACATTTTCGCCTTTAGTATTTTAGTTTTCAAGTGTACAACAAACTTGCAGGGGAAAGTCGAAATGACAAAATGTGTAGAAACTCTGCTGTTAATGCTCGTTAATTGGACTGTAAAAAGCGTTTGCTCCGTTTACATTGTTGACATTAGTTTTTCTTCAGGCATTCAAATTCAATTAGCCTGGGATACTGTAGGGATGGTTAAAAGCTTCTGTGTTATAAAACTGTTATGTGGAAGTTGCTGCCATGGATTAAGTCAGGAATTTAGGTTCCGTGTGTTGCACATGTTGACAACAACCATACGCTTTTAAGTGTATCATGTAAATCTGAGGCTTTTAGTGTTTGACTCTTAGTATTACATGTCTGTGTGGGGAAAAAAATAAAGGAAAAAATCAGGTGAACTTGACATTTGAGTGAATTATAGAGTGTAATTTTTAATGCTTCCGTTTAAAACCTTTAATATTTTTATTATTTAATTTATCTAGTGCATATATAACTTTTATCTTTTTGTATGATACAATCCACTTAATAAATATTATTTGTTATTTATATTTATTTATTTATTTGGATTGTTATTGTTATTACACAGTCTTAAAACCATAAGTCAGTGACTGATTCTCATTACACCTAGCAAAATCCAGCTGTGTTAGCATGACAGCTTGTCCTGCTGTGTGTAGGTGCACAGCTTTGTGCATGTTTGTATTGACACTGAACTGACCCAGAGCAGTATTTATTATACGTGGATTAACAGTGGAGATCAGAGCTGTTTCCTTTGTCATTAAGACACAAAGATGAGTGAAATGTGCTACTGACTACTCATAAATATTTTGCATGAAACCTTCCTCTGTCAAACATTAGCAAGTTTTCTTTAAATGTTTAAATCAGGAGTGGAAATGCCAAATTTCCAGATCATCTTAACTGTCCTTTTAAAATTATTGTTTTAATTAATCTGTTTTTCAAATTCTTTGTAAATATGAGTGCATCCAAATTAAACACAGTTATTGGACTGCATGCTGAACCACAATTTCAAAATCTCAAGACTAACTTGCACTACAAGTGTCCTTGAACAACAGGGATACCTTGCCATCAGTGGGTCACAAACTTGTTTACACATCTTTGACCCTTTCCTGGTGTTGTGGAGAAGTGCTCACACTATAGGTATAGATTATAATTGTTATTTTATATGTTTATTTATAAAGCTGAAAAATGTATTTGAAAGCATAACAAATCACAGGTTGCACCTTAACCGTTTTGTAGTGCTCCATGTAATCCTGCATCTAAAGTTCTGTTTTCAAAGAATATCTATTTATTTTCCATTTAGTTGCGTCCAGTTAAAAGTACATAGTTAATGACTAAACACATATTTGTCCATCCATCCATTTTCTGTACACCCTTGTGCTACTGAAGGGTGCCTGTGCCTGTCTACAGCGAGACTTTTTTGTGCTTAAACAAATTAAAATGGTGTAGAACTATGGTGAATACTAAAAACTAAGAGGTAGGTTGATGTCACTGAAACATTACTTTAAAAATGTCTGCAGTTACTTTGTTTCTGAGCACTTTACTCTTTATGTATATTTCTAAATCTTTCTGTACATTTCTGTCTCTTTCTGGTTATTAAATGAAGTTTTGCATTGTTTTTGATACTACTTTCAAAATTACATATTTGCTGACGATACACAGCCAAGGGATATTTTGTTGTTCTGAGGGCTCTTAATAATTGCAGTGAGACATGATTCTTACCAAGCCATGTTTTTTATTTTCCCAGGTGGTCATCACTAGGCTAAAGCTCGATAAGGATCGCAAGAAGATCCTTGAGCGCAAGGCCAAGTCTCGCGCTGTTGGGAAGGACAAGGGCAAATACAAGGAGGAGACCATCGAGAAGATGCAGGAGTGAAAATGATCTTTTGCTATTAATAAACTGTATAATTGGATCTCATTTTGTTTGGAGTTTTATGTGTACATATATACATGCATATAAATATTCCAAAATTAAGACATCACAAAATGTAACCGTCCAGATTTGTGACTGTTTAAAATATGTTGTGAAACATTCATTTTAAATTCTGGCTGACAAAAGTCTGTGAGAAAGAACATTTCAACTTGAATTTTGACCTATCATGTCACATTTGCATATTTTCTGAGTTAAAATATTTTAGGGCTGCTCCAATGTCCTCTAAAAATTAGTCTATTAGTTTTGTAAAATTAAGTCTTTCAGGTTAGGAGGTGGGTAATTACGGAGCGAGCCAAAAGTCATTTTGAGACATAACTTTGTTTTCACATCCTTAAGGCTGAATGAAATTAAAGTTGCTTCCTTTGCTGTCTGAACTATTTTTCAATTTTTCCAGTGATAAATTCACAATTTAAAGCATGTGTACTGCTAACCAGCACAGTTGTAAGAAACTGAACCAATCCAGTGTGGTACTTTTTTCATAATTAATACATTTTCATTTTAGTGTAAAAATGTTTTTGTTAGACTATGCTTTAATCAATTTATGTCCAAAAGGTATTTTAAATATAGGAACATTGCAAATAATAAATCAAAATAGCAATATTTTTAAGTCTATTGCCCAAATCTGATAACATTGATGCACAGCTGTAAAGATTAAGGTACGAAATGGCAAATAAACAACCAAGACTTAAATGCTAGTGAAATACTGAAGCATAAAGTCAAGTAACGTAAAATACTGAAGGTCATGCACCGCTATCCGTTTAAAATGTAGGAAAATCCAGTTTTTGTGTAAATGTGTAATTTCACAAAGTGACAAGTAGGTGTCAGAAAATGCCAGAGGTGGGGACTCGAGTCACATGACTTGGACTCGAGTCAGACTCGAGTCGTTAAAATCACGACTTGAGACTTGACTTGAAAAAATGCTCAAAGACTCGGACTTGACTTTGACTTTCATGCCATTGACTTGGGACTTGACTCGACTTGAAGCTGTTTACTTGAAAAGACTTGATATTTTTTACTCAGTCTTAAAATTTAAAACACATTATTTATAAAGTGGCGTCATTAATTAATTTCACTCACTCCGTATCAATATGCGCAGACCGTCACTATGGTTTTCCTCTCTCCTTATGTATGTATGTGTACGTAGCTGCAGCACAACCAATCAAATTAACAGGATTTGAACGTTTAAAAAAACGCGGCAAAGCTGCAGAGCTCAGGGAACGAAATACGAAATAACCGCTCGAATATGCTTCCGCGAGTAATTTCTTTTGGCTACGTAGGTTATGAACTTTCGGCTAAAAAACGAACTGCAACTTGTAAAACATGCAAGAAGAGAATATCGGATGGAGATGCCACGACGTCCAACTTTGTCCGGCATTTGAAGCTTCACAAAGATCGGTAGGTGGCGCTTTTCTTTTGCTGTAAGATAGCTGACTTTAGCTAACTTCGTGTTAGCATGTGTACTCCGGGTTAAATTGGTGATTATTTACCATAAATCCGGTCCTTCAAATGCCTCCACAAATAATGTGCACCGTGTTAGCTCAGGAAGCCGGTGGATAGTGAGCGGGGCTCCGGAACAGAAAGCAGATTCTGGACCTGAACACAGGGAACAGAGTCTCTCTGTCCCATCATGATGATGAGCCGGGTCTAGTATCATCTAAGGATGGTTGGTGTATTTGAAGACATCTACGTTGGGAAATTATATTGACAATATATTGTTTTGACAGGTGAGAGAAAAGAGGAAAAAACTGCTGTTATGGTTCTTTGTATTGTGCTGTGGAAATGTCAGCATTTTCGTCTTTTTTTATTGAATATCAAGTTTAACAGAACTGGGCAATAAAGTGGTCCAATTTAAAAATGTTTTTATACTTTGTGTTCAGCTACACATGTTCTATCATTTGAGATAAATACATATTTTAAAACGAACAAATGGTCTATTATTGGAATTTTATGTATAATTGCAAATTATAAAAATAAAATAAAATAAAAACGACTCGAAATGACTTGAAATTAAAGGTTCCTGACTTGAGACTTGACTCGACTTTTGCCTGTCTTTACTTGAGACTTGACTCTGACTTGAGGACAAAGACTTGAGACTTACTTGAGACTTGCAACACAGTGACTTGGTCACACCTCTGTTTAGAAATATATACATTTCTGTCATAAAAACAGCCTTGGGAATTTGACATGTGGGCGGCAACTGCACCGTCTACAACTGCAACACTGTAAAAATGTTTTTTGCCCAAACACACATTTCTAAGTAGTATTCGGGCCATGGCATATGAAAGAAAAAAAAAAAAGAAGCTGTCAAACAGAAGTAAATTTCTGCCAAAAACTCTGAAATTTAAAGAATATTTTGACACATTCATATAAAAAAAACATGGATATTTTCTGGTGTTGAAACTCCAGGATTTTGTCTCACTCTCTCAATTTCTGGATCCAGTTTAACGTATTCACAGGATGCAATACCAAATGTGATTTTGAAACGATAAAAAGAGCGAGACTCTTTTTTCCCCCTCATAAATTCCTGAGTTTACAATGTCAGAGAATATTTTGAGTTTTAGTATTGTGGATTTAGACAATAATCACCTAAAACATTTTTATTTTGGTTCAAATTTATTATTGTGTGAGAATAAAGTTTATCAGGTAAAAATTTTAAAAGTTTTTTTTACCTGTTTAATTTTTTTGTGTTCTCTGTAGGTACTAAGTTTTAAATGGATAACTTTTTAATTCATGGGCAGGGTTCCAGTCTGTCGGGTCTCAAGCTATTGCTCCCAGATATACTTTGTCCTCGTCACTGAATAAATTACCATTTAAATCTTCATTTTATGAATTAAAATGATTAGTTCTTTCATTTTGATTGGCCACTGTGTGATTTATTGATGTCAGACTACAGTGCTAATGCAATTCCCAAGGAAAGGTAGCAAAAATTATGCAATATGACCTTTAATTGAGTTTGAGACAGATAATATGACTTAGTGGAGATACATTGTGTGTCTGTAAGTGACAAATTTTGCTCTGTTTTAACGGAGCTACACGCGGGCATGCATTAGACTCGGTCAGAGCATTTTGTATTTAAATCAGCACACAGAGTGGGACTGATGATGTCTTGCTGGAGGTATTTTTTTTGTTCCCCAACACTCTGTGATCTGTAAATGTCCGTCTGTGTGGCGCGTAGACAGGCAGGTGCAGCTCCGTACTACGAGCGACAGATCATGACATGAAAGCTGCCGTCCTGAACAACATGGAGGTCAAATAGCTGAAAAGTAGGAAGACGGGAATGTAGTGGGTTGAGAAAAAAAGGTTAAAAAAAATCAATAAATAAATAGAAAATACACCCCCTATTTTTCTATCGGAGTTGGTCTTGTCTTTTGTCTTTGTTTTTTTTCTGTGTGTGTAGACGTGTTTGTTGTGTGCGTGTGTCTTCTTGCCAGTGGGGGCGCTCTCGCGCCGCTGTGGGTCTAGCGAGGAGAACGAGTTTCCTGGCTCTGGGCATGCGCGGCTCAGAATAAACGAGCTCTGCCAGAGTAACATTGTTTCAACTCGCTTCCTCTGTGAGGTAAGATAGAAGGCCACTCTCATAAGCCATGTAAAATGATCTGTACATATATAAAGATTAATTTCGGAGTCTATTGTATAACTTACATTTATAATTGCAAAGTTTTGTATTGCCGTTGATTTGTGTCGGCGTGTAGCTTGCTTTTTGTTGTTGGAGCCTTGGGGATTTTTAAATTTATTTATATCACTTGATCGGTCAGTATTGTTTGGGTAGCATTATAATATTTTTGTTTCTTATAACAGTGTATTTGTTTGTGGTGGGCTTGATCTCTTTTGTGGCCGCTGTAACAGTTGTAACTGACAAACGTTAAAAAAACAGTTGTAACTGACAAACGTTGGTGTTTACTGTGTGTTGTAGATGGAATGTTTTGTTCAGTTGGGTTATGTTAATTTAGGATTAGATTTTCTTAATTTCTTTTGCTATTATGTTATTTTATTTGAGGATTTTATTTTATTTTATTTTACTTTATTTTATTTCTTTGTGGAAACTCCGGATGTTGTTGACTGCATTTGAATTGTACTGTGGTTGTGTTTGTTTAATTGAAAATGTGCGGCTCAGAATAAACGAGCTCTGCCAGAGTAACATTGTTTCAACTCGCTTCCTCTGTGATCCACAGAAATTGGTTGCAAAGGATTCATGTGCCTTTGCACCGCTTGATACTGGCTCAGATTCCCCTAGGTCTGGTGCCAGTAACAGGAACAAGCAGAGGGATGCAGAGGCTTAGCAACTCTGGTAACTATCCATCACCAGGAGCGCCCACACAGGGCTGGAAGCTGGAGACTCCGAGGTTTGCTATCGTGAGGGACTGATAGGGAGTAAAATAAACAGGAATTTTAACGTGAGCAATGGTTTCTTGAATCATAACTCCCATCTTCCCGATTGTTATTTTCAAAAGAGACTTTTAATCTGAAAAATTAGCCTCATCCTAATTTATTAAATGTAAACAAAGTGTTCAATCAATTCGAATGTGATTTGATGAAGGCGATGTTTGACTGGTCACGTTGTGTTTTTTATCGGCATTCAATTGTCATGTTTAAAAGAAACAAAGGCTTGAAAACATCAGTATGTGTGTAAATAATCCACACAATGTGTTTCACTTAGTGAACTAAAATGAAACTTTTTGGTAATGTGAGTGTGATGATGATGTTTCTCTGTCACAAACTACAACTGTCTTTTGATTGTCCTGACGAATACTGCAAACTGAAACAAATTGTTCTTATAGTAATGTCAGTCTCACGTCATTCTGTAGTGAAAATCGGTTTCCTCTGTACTTTTGAAATAAACACGAACATTTTAAAACGTCCTCTTGACAAAAAGTTGAACAATAATAGGTTTAGCTAACTAACATGAAGGATTTATATACATATTGTCACGCCCCACTCATAGGCGATGACAAAAATGGGAGACAGACCAGCGGATCCATAGACACAATGATTTATTTTATCCAAAATATGCGCTGGGAGAACTGCTCAGCCATTCCGAGAGAGGCGTGGACCAATGCTGCTTGTCCCGGTCTGATCCGGAGGCCAACCAAGCAGGCCCAGTACTGACAGGACGTCAGTATTTATCAGCCACCCGGTGCGTTCAATTAACAGACCATCTACCTGTTTCCTGAAAAGAACAAAGAAAACAAATAATGTACTAGAGACACCTACTGGATAGGAGGGGATTGTCACAATATGCACAAAACATAATGTAGAGCAGGGGTCTCAAACTCCAGGCCTCAAGGGCCCCAGTCCTGCAGTTTTTAGATGTGCCACAGGTAGAAAACACTGGAATGAAATGACTTAATGACCTCCTCCTTGTGTAGATCAGTTTTCCAGAGCCTTAATGACCTAATTATTCTGTTCAGGTGTGGTGCAGCTGAGGCACATCTAAAAGTTGCAGGACTGCTTCCCTCTGCATCAGGAGTTTGACACTCCTGATGCAGAGGGAAGCACAGGAGAAAAAAAAAACAGCCAGGAAGCCAAATAAATATTGTGAGTGAAACTGATTCTATGTGAACTCAAACTTTAAGGCCGATTTGTACGATTTTCTTTCTTGCAGTTCTGGCAGGTCATTCCCACTTCTGGCCATCGGTGACTAACACAAATTACCTCCTCTGTCTTCTGTAGAGAGAGCTGCATTAGCCGGACACCTGCTGTGTTCATGAAAAATCCGAAGCGTTTCTCAAAACGTCTCAGAAATTTCTTTAAAGATTTATTATATTAGCGGGTCATTATTCCATAATAATGGAATAACACCATCAGGAATGCATGAAATATTTTAAATTGGGCCTTTTTTTTTTTTTTGTCTTTTATTAGGTCTGTATAATTTTATACTGCAGACCCTGAGCAGAAACTGGAATGGGATAACGCTGAAAGTGGGGGTTGTTATGTCATTCAACCAGTGACGGTGTGAAAGAGAATTAGCCCCAGCAGCAAGTCATGTTGGATATGAACATTAAAGGCTTCAGGCAATCAGGACAATAGCTATCTGTGGAAGGCACAAAGTGAAAAATGCATGCAATGGTTGGAGATTTCTCTTCGTTCTCTTTTCCCAACGCTGCTGTAATCCTCTGGTCTTTGTGCCTCCATTTTCGTCACAGCTCAACACTTCACATATCTGTCATGTAAAAAGGTTCCAGGCGAAGGAAATGCTTGAATTTTCTTGCTTATGCCTGTCGTTATTCAAATCAGGACGGAAGGAAGCTCAACCAGAGGAAAAAAAAACAGAAACTGTAACGTAGAACAAACAAGAAGACATCGTAGTGCGTCAATGGGAGTCTCAAAAAAGTCCTGTCGGCTAGGGGGTATGAGCATTGGGGTTGAGAGTTGCTAGAATGAAATGTAAATATGAAAACTGAGACACGTCATAAATGTGAAAATATGGCAGATGAAGAAAAAATAAAAGAAAAGAAAAAACAATATCCTATGCAATCCTCAAGAGTGCCTGCATCCTCGGCATCTTTTATAGCACAGTCTTTCCATGTGCCTCTGCTGCACCACACCTGAACAGAATAATTAGGTCATTAAGGCTCTGGAGAACTGATCTACACAAGGAGGAGGTAATTAAGCCATTTCATTCCAGTGTTTTGTACCTGTGGCACATCTAAAAACTGCAGGACTGCAGCCCTCGTGGCCTGGAGTTTGAGACTCCTGAGTTAAGGCATCTCGTGCTGAAAAAAAATACTATATTTTACTGTATATCTGTGAAAGAACAACAAAAAAATTGGAAATACAAAAAAGGATTTTGAAGAAGGATATAAAAACCACAGAGTAAGAAAGTAGCAGCAAAGCTGGAAAAGTTACAAATAGAGGCTATTTATTGCTAAAGGCTTCCAGTCTGTCACATGCTGTTTTTTGCTTCAGTCGATTTTCTTCCCCTTGACTGACAGCTCAACCAGAGGGAGTCTTCGTGTCATCAATGCCACAGATTCTTTTTGATGGATTACTGGGGAATCTTATTTGTAAAATACTTTTGACAAAAAAAAAAAACAACAAAAAAATAAACTATTTGGTATTTCGACACTTCTCCGTGCCTTTCTAGACACTTTTGGCTCTACCTATTGCAATTTTGGTCTTGAAATGAAATAAACACAATTGTGTTCTTTCCGTGGGCTGCCAGCTATTGTGGTGGAGTGGTTTTAGTGTCTCAGTCATGTCTCAGTGGAAAATGGAAGAAACACTGTATTTGCCCTGCAAACATCAAAAGTTATTTTTTTTAAGGTATTCTGTAAACAGAATTTTAATCAAATCAGAAATGGTGTTTTTAGATTTCTTAAACCTTTTGCACAGTCCTTGTTTTAGAGATTATTTCTGGTTTACTTCCCCTGCTCCAGTCATGCCTCTGCTGTTTTTTTGTTGTTGTTGTTTTTAATAAATAACCCCCTTAAAGATTTCCTGAGTGAATTTTCCCCTTTGACGTTGTGGCTGCTCCGAGATGAAGCCCAGCATCCTTCAGCTAACGGGATCTCGATTGTTTCCTCACCCTATCTCAAGTTTGGGGGCCTCGTGCCCCTGGCAGGGTCACCCAAGGCAGATAGATCCTAGGGGAGGAACCAGACAAAGCGTAGCCCGAAGACCCCTTATGATGAATAAGACCTTTGGAAACCGTGACGTGGGTCCCCCTTCCCAATGGGCTCACCACCTGCGGGAGGGGCCAAAGGGGTCGAGTGCAGTGTGGGGTGGGTGGTGGCCGAGGGCGGGTACACTGGCAATCTGATCCTCAGTTGCAGAAGCTAGCTCTTGGGACATGGAATGTCACCTCTCTGATGGGGAAGGAGCCGGAGCTAGTATGTGAGGCTGAGGGACTGCGACTAGAAATAGTCGGTCTCACCTTGACATATGGCTCTGGTACCAGTCTCCTTGAGAGGGGCTGGATGTATTTCCACTCTGGAGTTGCCCACAGTGAGAGGCGCCGGGCAGGAGTGGGCAGGCATGCTTGTTGCCCCACATCTTGGTGCCTGTACGTTGGGGTTTACCCTGTTGAACGAGAGGGCAGCCTCCCTTCGGCTATAAGTGGGGAAATGGGTTCTGACTGTTTGTGCTATACGCGCCGAACAACAGTTCAGATTACCCACCCTTTTTGGAGTCCTTGAAGGGGGTACTGGAGAGTGCCCCTTCTGGGGACTCCCTTGTTCTGCTGGGGGACTTCAACCCTCAGGTGGGTAATGACAGTGAGACCTGGAGGGGCTGGTTGGGAGGAACGAACCCCCCATCTGAACTTGAGTGGTGTTCTGTTCATGGACTTCTGTGCTCGTCATGGATTGTCCATAACGAACATCATGCCTCCCTTCTTAGGCTGCTACCCCCACGACCCGACGCCGGATAAGCAGAAGATGGATGAATGAATGTTTCTGTGTTACACAAATCAATCAATTTCACAATTCTAATAGTCTGCTTCTAAAACCTGCAGGTCAAAAATAATTTTGTTTAAATACGTCTGTGCGCCACTTAAAATACAATATATCTAAGTAAGTGGCTGTAAAATACTAGTCTAAACAAGCAATCAAAAAACCCCCACAAAACATATTTTTAGCAAATAATGAGGTAAATATATAAATATTAAAGCAAGATATAATAAATTCATGTCTTGTGTGAGGAGTTTTAGCTTTGCATGATGGAGACAAAGGAGACGTGGGAAACTAGTTATTTGGGGGCCTTTTAACAAAGTCCTCTCCATGCTATGACCTTTAACACCGGGCCTATCGCCTCCTCCTCTTCCTCGATCAGCGAGTGTGTGTGCGCGCGTTTGTGTGGATTGGCAGGTAAGGAATTGACTCTCATTGTAAGCTCCAGTTTGTTGCAGTTCTATTTGAAACGGTGACTAATTAACTTTTATAGGTCTCCCCATATTTGGACCATTGCTGCTCTGTTGTCTCCCGGATTTCTGCACGTTACTAATCAAAGTCGGACTGTGGTGGCGGCTACACGCCCTGATTAAGATGGTGTTTGGAGTGCGGCATAGGCGCGCCCAGTTCGCCTCCTGCTGCGGCGTGGCCAGAGGGCCACACCTGGTGCTGATGATATTTTAACTTGCATTTTCTATGTTTTCTTTATTTTGTTTCCAGCCCTTTTTGGTTCTTTATATAACTGTTTATTTATTTGGGCTGATTCTGTTTTTCTTTTGTTGTATTAAGTTTATGGTTGTTGCATTTATTACTTGTCTTTTTCCGCTGGCAGTTGCTGAGGTCCGGTGACGGTGTCTTCCTCTTCTGTGTGCCGTGATTCCTGAGTTTGGGTTGTCTCACTGCGTCTGGTGCTTTAAAGGGTTTTTGTTTGGTGGATGCCGTCCCTATAGTGGCCCCTTCTGCCGGTAACCTCAGCTACTGTAGTTTCTTCTGTTTTCTTCCGTTTTTTTTTTGTTAGGATGAACTGCTTTTAAAAACAAGAGTATTTTAAAAGAATTTAATAAACAGCTTTTTGCACATTTGAAAATGTCTCAGGTGTCTACATCGATGCATGACCGAACCTGTGTGCCTTAAGAAGAAGGTAATATTCCCTGGGTGAAATTCCCAGGGTGGCGCTGTGGAGCAACTTATTTGGGTCCAGAAATTTAAATTACACAATATTCCTGATTTCAATCTAGTGCCGCCACATCTGCAATAAAGGTTGTTTTTATATATATATATTAAAAAAAGCTAAAAAAGAAAAAAAAGCTCCCATCAGTGATAAGCTGCTGTGATCAGAGACTGAGCCTCCCAGGAGGTGCCGGAAGGACCGTCATTGTTTACGCTACAGGGCGGAGTCAGGATGCAGCAGCTCAGTCAGAAGAGCAGTGAAATACACTTGAGTCACTATTTGTCAGTGTTGTATAAAGTACTGAAATCTCAGAGTCAAGTAAAAGTACAAGTACCTCTCCAACATATGACTTTGGTAAAAGTCGAAGTCACTGACTGAAATGTTACTTGAGTTAAAGTCTTAAAGTATCTGAAACTTCTTGTACTTAAGTATGGAAATTACTGTAAAAATGGATGTACTCAAGTAATGTAATGAAAAGTACAAGTAAAAAGTAAAACAAGGCAAATGCAGTTTGAATGACATTTTTTATATTTTGGTAAACTTGTCAAATACACTTAAAATAATGTACACAACCAAGTGCAGGCAAAATTAAACCTGCTAATAGATATACCTGCAGGCATCATTTAGTTAAGAACATTAGGTGCTTTACCTATAGCACAAGGTTAACTTAACCTGCTTTACAACTGAACCAGCTTCTTAGTATACCCTCCAGGACAGAAAATACAAAGTTTTTGTAAGCCTCAAGTTTTCCCTTCAAGTAAGGTCAGTGCTGAAAATGAGACAAATAAATAGTACAGAAAATGCAGCCAACATGAAGAAAAAGAGCTGTTACGATTACTCTACTTCACAAATCAGTGAATCAGTCAATGCTACAGTCAGTAGGTGGTGCACACAACTGGTCATTATGCAAAAGAAAAAAAAATTGGGAGGGAAATGCAGCTTATTGGCATCTGTAAACCTGGTTTTGAACTTGCATGCCTTTCCTATATTCGTTAAATTGAGTCTAAATTACTATCGCCATGACTTCTGTCCCCCCTTGAACAGAGGAGTCTAGGTAGCCTGCTACAGTCAACATTAAGCCTAAGCTAAATACACCACGTGTGGAACTGAAACAATGCCAAACAAAGTTCATTTATGGTCAACGTTTCACAATACAGTAGTGTCTAGTGACCAAGCTATAGTTACTGAAACAGGAGGATTATAACCATTTCATAAGAAGTTACCTCGATGTGTTTCTTCAAGTTGGACGGGGAGTTTTTGTAAGATAGAATTTCCACATCTTCGGGCAGGAATAACATAAACTGCATGCGGTACGACGAATCTTTAACACCCACGAAAGAGTATATTGTGTTTAAATAAGGCCATGGGCTCTCATCACCAGCTGGTGGTTCAACTGGAGCCGTGTCTGACGTAGTTGCAGTCGTTGTGGTCTCCGTCTCCTCCTCCATGTGGCTGCTGCTGATTGCGAGACTTGCTTTGTGTTTAATGGGAGAAGCGAAACAGGTGTATCCTATTGGTGGTGATGAACAAGCCCAGGCATGTAGGCTACGGACTTTGTTCGGTAGCCTACTTGCTACTTGCTAATCAGTAGGTGGGGTCAAAACACTTTGTTTCTCTCTCTCGCTTTTTTGTAACGAGTAACTAAACCACACATTGAAAATGTATCGGAGTAAAAGTACGCAATTAAGTTCGGAAATATAGTGAAGTAAAAGTGAAAGTCATCAAAAATTTTCATATTCCAGGAAAGTATGAAGTACTCCAAAATATACTTAAGTAAAGTAGTGAAGTATTTTTACTTCGTTACTATACAACACTGCTATTTGTCCTACTGTACTTTGTATTTTTATTTTCAGAATCATTTTTTATTTTCTCCCGTTCTGATCCAATGACTCGGGTTGCGGTGGGGCGGTGCTGATCTCCGCAATTCGGGCACGGAAATCCGCCTTCAGTTCGTATTGATGATTAAAATTATTTTGCTGTACAGTAGTTATTTGTAAAAAAAAAAAAAAAGTTTATAGAGTACTATTATTTGTTAAACAAATGTTTGGGCCTGTAAAAAGGTTTTGTTCTTTGGTTTCAATGTATTATGGAGTATTTTATTGTATAATAATTATAAAAAAAAAAAAGGTCATTACTTTGCGGATTTTGCCTATCTGGGTTCTTTTTAGAATGTAACCCCCTTGAAAAATGAGGGTTCACTGTACTGCTGCAGGAGCAGGGATGTCATGGGGACAAAGATCATGACATCACTCATGACATAGTAATGACATAGACAATGACTTTGATATAGTCAATGACCCTGACTATGTCAAAGTCATTGAGTTCCAAGAGTTCCAAGGTGAGATTACTTTCTGTGATTTAGAGAAGCAAAACGATTGCTATCCAAAACCAAGAAGAAAATGAAGCGTTCAACACAAGATTCGCAGACCAAGGCCAGCTCGGATCAATTAACTGATAATAGTCCCCGATCCCATAAGAAACTTATGAAAAGTGCGGGTGAAAAAGCTAGAGACACAACAAAACGGCAAGAGGACAACCGAACAGAAACTTATCTGTGCAAGGAGAGACTACAACAAACTGAAAAAGATTTACGGAAGCAACTACAGATCACAAGTTTGCAGAAGAAAGAAATAAAACAGCTAGAGGTTAAACAGTTTAAACTTACTAACAAATATGAGGGGATTTTGACTAAACTTGAGGAAAGTGAAACTAGAATTCAAGAACTAGAAGGTCAGTTAAAAAACACGGAACAAACTCTTGCAGATAAGTCATATTCACTCTTTACTGAAATCGGACGGAGGCGCGAACTGGCTGAGCTAGTGCAAACACTGAAGGGGTTCAAAGAACGAGCGCTGGACGCAGAAAAACAGGTGAAGGAGCTTACGGATGACAACCAAAAATTGAAATTACAGTTAGACGCGTCTATCCTAAAAGCAAGCACATTTAAAAATGAATCAGAGACCCTTAAAGTTGAGCTTAAAAAACAGTCAGATGTCATGAGAGCTAAACAGAACACAATTGGCAATCTTAAGACCGCATTGGATGCAAAACAAAAGGTAATCGAAGCTCATAAAGAGGAGATTAAGAGACAACGCAAAGCTGCACAAGAGACAGAAGTGGAAGTGAAAAGAAATCGCCAGATTGAAGAAACAACAATGAAGCGAATAAAGCACAAAGATGAAGAAAATTTGAGCCTACGAAAGGAAGTCACGTCACTACACAAGTCTTTGTATGATTTTGAGATGAAGTTGTCAAAACTAGATTTGCAGTACCAAATCCTCCAGGAGAAATCTGAACAGGCTCATACAGACAAAGCAATCCTGGAGAAAAAAAACCACACACTGGAAATTTCTACAGCGAGTCTTGAGAGAGAGGCTGTTGAAACCCAGACACTGCTAGAAAAGTCCCAGCAAGAGAATGAGTTACTTAAGAATCAAGTGGAGCAGGTCAAGATAAAGCTGGCTGAAACGATTCAGAGCTCCAAGGAAAGTAAGATCAAATTTGAAAAAGACCTCCTGCGTACACAGGAGGATTATATGAAACTGAATATGGAGAGAGAAGAAGCTCTGACAAAAACCAAAAGAGCCACAGAAGGACTTTACTCTAATGAGAAAAAAATTGGAATACAGGCTGATTTAATTCGTGAACAGGAATGTAAGATTATAGAGCTAAATAAGGAAGTTCTGCGACACCAGGAGAATGCTCAGAAATTTAAAATGGTTAGAGCAACTTATTCAAAGGTGCAAAGGTTAGGGTTAGATGAAGAGAAAGGAGATATTATACTTCTCCCAGACACCGACAGGAAAACGGAAAAACTCAAAATGTATCGCGCTGAGAACCGCAGAATGTCCAAAACACTGGAAGAGAAAGACATAGAAATTGAGAATCTCAAGGTTCAGGAGAACAATCTGCAGGATGTGGTGAAAAATCTCAAGTCTAAGTTAGACTATCTGCCGGACGATACATTGCATAAAATCCAGGTGAGTCAGACCGACATTAGAGCTCTCAGAAAACAGATAAAAGCCCAAGAAGCAGAGATAAAAACGTATGTAGCAACAATAAAACTGCAAGATGCCAACATCAAAGAATTGACAAATAATCTTAAAGAGATCTCATTTTCAAAGAAAGATGATCTTCCGCCAATTAAGTCAAGAAATATCAAACTGAAATCTCAGGACACAAACCCAAAGTCTATGAAGAAACCCCAAAATATTGTTTTTCTTCCACCTCTTCTAATCACTCCATATGGAAAAGCGAAAAAGTAAAAGGATGTGGTTGTTAATGTTTGACTGATGGAATGATAGCATCTGAGAAAGACGTAGGCAGGACCTCAGTATGTGGGGGAAGGTCGTGGAGAACATGTGGAGACAAATTTTGCCATATGGGTGGATTTTTGACAGTGGGAGCATTTTATTCATTTTTTAAGAGGGGTGGTCAACTCTCATTATTTGGGGGGGGGGGGGGGGGGTCCTGCACGACATGTGGGGACAAATCAGGTTTTGTGGGTGGATTTTTGACAGGAGGAGCATTTTATTCATTTTTCAAGAGGGGTGGTCAACCCTCTGTGTTTGGGGTGGGGGGGGTCCTGCAGTACATATAGGGACACATTGGGCCATATGGGTGGATTTTTGACAGGAGGAGCATTTTATTGACTTTTCAAGAGAGGTGGTCAACCCTCATTATTTGGGGGGCAGAGGGTCCTGCACGACATGTGGGGACAAATCAGGTTTTGTGGATGGATTTTTGACAGGAGGAGGATTTTATTGACTTTTCAAGAGGAGTGGTCAACCCTCTGTGTTTGGGGGATTCCTGCAGTACATATAGGGACACATTGGGCCATATGGGTGGATTTTTGACAGGAGGAGCATTTTATTGACTTTTCAAGAGAGGTGGTCAACTCTCATTATTTGGGGGGCAGAGGGTCCTGCAGGACATGTGGGGACAAATCAGGTTTTGTGGATGGATTTTTGAAAGGGGGGAGCATTTTATTGACTTTTCAAGAGGGGTGGAGAGACTCAGACGGAGAAAGACAGCGATTAAAAGGGTTTATTGACATACAGTACAGACCAAAAGTTTGGACACACAGTTGTGTCCAAACTTTTGGTCTGTACTCTACATGAATTAAAGTTCTTTGGCGCTCGGGCCTCGGCTGAGGACATCGGGCTGTGAATTGCAATGAGCTCGGATGAGCATTCCCGATGTAGGTTAGGAAAGTCATCCCCCAAAAAGGGAGCGCTGAGGCCGGGGAATTCCCGACGAGAAAAGTAGGAGCAGGTGGGAGAAGCTACGCTAACTCGGGCTTACGGGCTGGGACTTGAGTCTGTAAAAGGCGACATTGCTGTGAAAAGGGGGAAAGTGATGTGAAGCTGGCAGATAAAGGCCAGCTGGGGATGGCGCTAGGCGTGGAATGGCAGGATGCTGGTAGATTAAGGCCAGCTGGGGTGATGCGGTGATGCAATGAGATGGTGTTTAACAGGTGCAAGGGGCAGGAAGTCCAGTGCAGGGCATAATAAAGTTCAAGAAGGAATATATTGGGGGCTTGGTTACAGTAAATGAGTGCGAGATGCTGTAGAAAAGAGGTTGGTGATCCACCTTGGCTCACTGCTGGGAGGGAGGCTACTATTTATTAATTTATTCATGCATTCATTCAGTTAAAAGCCCTGAAGCATTTGAAACGCATATGAATAGTGCCTGCAAGTTCGGGAAGAGGATAGACTAATAAAAGTTCCTGTGTTTCCTAGCCTTGCACATCATGAATGCTACATCTTACCCCGAAAGCCCGAGGCGGGCGTAGCAGGAAAAATTCGATGGGAGGTGCTGATGAGCGGGTTCACAGCGGCTATGCGGAAGTGAGAGAAGCTGTTGACGTGGCTGAACCAGAGCGATGAAACGGTGGAAAGGCGATGCGATGAACGGCGGTGGTGAAATGGAGAGATGATGAACGATGAGCTGGGAGGGTGACGTAGATCGGTGCAGCGAGACTTTGGCGGGCCCAGCCAGGGCCTGAGGCGAAGAAAGACGGGCCGGGGATGTAGACGGTGGGATTATGTGTCCGCCCTTACAAAAAAATCACATGAAAATCACATGTGACCACACATGTGGTTCACACAACTTTGTTCATGTGAATGATGTATGAACGATGTGAACCACATGTGAATCACATGTATATGTGTGATTTTGGAACGTTTTGTGGTAAAATCACATGTGTATCACATGTGAATCACATGTGATGCACACATTTCCACATGTGGAAATATGTGTTATAAATATAGATACAGTATATACAATTATAAAATAATGATTATCTTTTTATGGATGGTTCTCCCCCCTTTATTGCTACATTCCTAACTTTACCTGAATTTAATAAAGTCAGAAAACAGTTGTATCAGCTGACATGAACTTTGCATTTTCTCCACTTGATCACAATAACTAGTAAAACTACAGGAACTAGTGAATTCTCCACTTTAAATGGCCTCTAGATGTTTTTCACCCTGTAGTGAAAGCTTATACAGAAGATGAATCATTCTTTTTAACCCATACATGACTTATTTAGAAATGCTTGTTGGATCTGTTGGATTTCTGTTGAATCCACCCTTAGCTTGCGTTAAAATGACATGTTAGCTCAAAACCTAACACAGCATGCGGTGTCAAACTTGTAACCCAACCCCGTTGTGTTAAATGACACTGAGCTACTCTGGTTGATATAATATCCAGCAGTGGGTGGAACAACAACCTGAAGGGGTTTACTTTAACCCAGCTGTTTTATGGGACGTTATCTCCTCGAGTTTATTTTATCACTGTTGATTTCTCCTATGTTAAAACATTAGGAACTCATTTTGGAAAGCATAGTTAGCTTGTTGCACATACTTGAAGTTTGATTTCCAAAGTTAAAACATACTCAGATGGAGGGATTACTGTAATGAAGAGATGTCATTGGCTTGGCTTCCTTACACTGACAACGTTTTAATATTAAAATGATCAACTGAACTGTATATTACTACAAATGAGCTGAAGTGAATTGTATGTTATTGGATTTGAATGTGACCACAGCTAAGCCAAAAAATATTAATATCTTTGCGATGACTTCCAGGAGATTCTTTTCGTGGTCAGTAATGACCCTCAACCAAGGCTTTAGTCTAATGGTGCTTTCACACCAAACGCGTCCGACGCTTCAAGTTCGATGCGCGTGCACTTTGAATGCAGACGCTTGACATTTTGCTCTACATGTAGCGTTTCACGCGTCTGGTTTACGTTCAACGCCTATGTGGAGGCTCGTCGTGGGGACGTCAGCTCTAGCGGTTGTTTTCCGTTGGACTCTCTTGACGCTTTAAACCAGAGGTCTCAAACTCCAGTCCTCGAGGGACGCAGTCCTGCAACTTTTAAATGTGCCTGTGCTGCACCACACCTGAATATAATAATTAGGTCATTAACAAGGCTCTGGAGAACTGATCTACACAAGAAGGAGGTAATTAAGCCATTTCATTCCAGTGTTTTGTACCTGTGGCACATCTAAAAACTGTAGGTCTGCGGCCCTCGAGGACTGGAGTTGGAGACCCCTGATTTAAACGCTCCAAACGGCCCTAGATGCCTCCACATAAACTGTGAATGTAAACAAAACGCTTTCGGCGTGAACAAACCATAACTTTACCCAATTTCTCACTTTAAGTGACTCCATTTCTTTTATTTTTAGCATTTTAGCAGTCATTCTCCTATTTCCAGGAGACCTTTACTGAAAAAGTCCCTTTCAGATTGTAGTCAAGTAATGAATGAACATCCTGGCTATTCACATCACACCGAGTTGATCCGACACGATTAAGGGCCATGGGCGCTTTCAGATCCCACAACTGGGATCAGGAAACCAAAGAGGCGTGGCTTACAATTCGTAGCATCTGCATGAAGCATGCGAGGGTAAATTCTCCACAGGGCTGAGCTCTGTGTCGTGGTCCTTATGCAGGATCATCAGCATGTCATTGTCTGCATAAGACTCTGCTGATCGATGTATCTTGACCATCGGAATGCTTATTAGAATTCCCAAAAACTGAATATTGTCCAAAACAGAAATGAATGTAATGTTTCAGATTATTCATTTACCGTTGGTCAATGCAAATTACGCTAGGAAAACCACAATAACCTGCAATTACATTATGTTTTACTTCCGTCCTACATTTTGTGCACTGCAACACACAATTTTAAGATTAATCACAAATTCCTCGAGTTTAATTCTTACTTAAAAAGTTGTTTTTTCCCCTATCCCGTCAAAAATAAGCAGCAGACACTTCTAGTTTTTTAAAGGACTAGTCCCTGCTAAAAAAATAAATATGCACAATATTAAATGGGTATATTTTCCAGCACATAGACGGCTCCTCCTCCAGCCTCTTCACTTCCTCCCTCTGTCTCAGAGTCATGTGATACGTGCTGCCTGTTCCCCCGTCACAGGACATATCGTTTGGACGCAATAGGCGAAGTTGAATTAAGTTGAACGTTTTCAACTTTCAGACACTCCTGGCTTTTAAATAATGGCGGATCAGCGGTTTGCCATCGTAATGTCTGTGATGACTTTGTTTTGGGGAATCGTTGGAGGAGTTGTGCCCTGGTTTATCCCCAAGGGACCGAACAGAGGGTGAGTTTGTTAGCTCATGTTAGCTTTCATCTGGTTAAATCGAGCCAACATAAAGAAAGCTACCTTTTTCTGAAAGTTTGTTCTTGACATTTTTCCGTAAGAATGTTTTTTTTTTTGTAAAGTAGGTTTATTTTAAACTCATTTCTTGGCCTGACTTTTAAGCGCTACATAAGTTTGCGAAGTTCTTGTAAAACTTCAGGCTAGCTACGTGAAGCTAATTTCACAGTCTGTTTATGTAGCCAGCTTTATTTCACTAACTGTTTATGATGAAGTTATTGTGTCATACTTAAGCACACTTTCGGTATAACCCCTTTTAGACATAAATACTCCACATTTAATATATTTAAAAAAGATGGAAGCTGTTCTTAAAAGTGCATTGCTGCGTCCTTTTTTTTCCTCCTCGGCTCAAGAGATTTTAAAAAAAAAAAACGTTTTCTCTTTTTTTTCTTGCAGAGTTATTGTCACAATGTTGGTGCTGACTGCAGTCTGCTGTTACCTCTTGTGAGTATTTCCATCCAGGATTTCTGCTTCCTCCTATATGTTATTCATTACATCTAAACCTAACACTGTGAAACAGAAGGAGGATGCATTTGTCTGGATGTGTTGCTATTCTTACAACCATGCATTATTCTTCAGCTTTTACTTAGACAGTAAAGCTCCTCGAGATCAAAGATCTGACAATACAGTTAAAGCAGTTGAAAATATCAATAAAGTTATCGCACCTCATAAAAACATTTAGAGATTTCTCACATTTTGTCGCACAAAAGCAGCCACGCACTAGAATATGTTTTATTAGGCTTTGATGTGATGGGACAATGTAAAGCATTGTGTAATTAAGAAGGGAAATGACGCATGACTTAAAAAGGTTTTACAAATTGTAGCTCTGACTGTGTGTTCAGGGAACTTTTGCCCAAGTCTCGAGTCTTTCTGCAGTGGATATCTGCACCTGTTGCAGTTATTATGGCTCTGTTGGCCGCTTCTCAGATTAAATGAAAACATTTTTCAGATGACTGATTGAAAGGACACTTAAATGTTCAAGGAGTGCCTTCCTTGGTCTTCACAAGTTAAACTGGGAATAAATCATGCTCGCTAAGAATCTATTGACTATTTAAGGTAACTTCAGACGGTTGGTTGAACTAAATTTTATTTACAACTATGAGAGTTAACAAGAGAATACAAATATTTGACCCACTCTTCAGATTTTCATTTGTGAAATCTAAGTGCATTTTGTTTTTGTTTGTTTCATTTAACAACAATGCACTACTTTGCCTTGTCTGTCATAAAATCCCGATAAACATTGAAGCATGTTGCATCAGGACAAAATGTGAATAGATTTACACAGGGCACCTAACTTCTGTAGCCTATCTGGTTTATATTCCATTTACTTATTTATCATGAGTGCAACAAACTATGTATGGGATATTTAAAAGATTAATTATTCATCTCGCATGTTGCACACAAATGACCAGAAGAGGGCAGTAGAAGCAAAGCTGTTTTCCTATCTTCTCATCCTAGAACAGCTCTGTGTAGAGTAAATCTTGAATGACCTTTTATGATATATTGGCTGTTTGAGAATATGTCTTTCAATACAGATGGAAGCTGAAAAGTTATCTTTTTGTATGTGCTCTCCATCAGCTGGTTGATAGCCATTCTGGCTCAACTGAACCCACTCTTTGGGCCATCCCTATCCACTGACATCATCTGGTACCTAAATTTGGCCTGGGATTAACTTGCCTTTCAAGAACTCCTTACTTTGCAGGTAAATGTCTCCCCATCAGCTCACCTTTTGGAAATCATGTTTGCTCAACAGTTTTTTTTTTCTTCTTTTCTTTCTGAAACTGTTTCCTATTGTTTTTCTACAGCATTGACGGCCTGGACACTGATGCTATCCTTTTCCGGAGACCATTCCTCAGCTCACCGAAAACCGAGAACTCTGTGCCTTTAGTTTTGGGAGTGATGTCGGCGTGGGTGCCTTGCTTAAAATGATCTTCAAAAAATTAAGAGATATTACTTGATTTTTCTGAACCATAAATTAAAAACAGCCTTCACTTGCTGTTGTGTTTATATGTTGTGTACATTGTGTGTAATATGAGTGTGAGTGACGTTTAATTAAATTGTTTTGAGGTTGACACAAGCTTGACTTGTTTCTGTTTTCTTGCTGCTAAAGAATGCAACAAATTTTAAGTCCCAATTGACGAATTCCTAAGTTCCTACTTTGTTGTTTTTTTTACTTCCATGAAGAAGTTTAGCTTGACAGTTGAAATCTCTGAGAATGACATTTATGTTTTTTTTTCTATGATTTGAATTTATATGCAACGGCATTCTAATAAGCGTAAGCAAAAATAATTATAATGGCTAAAAAAAACCGTTTGAAACATGATCGAGGTACTTTTAGATGTATAGAAAACAATTCTGTTTTATGTACACACTAGCTGTGTGAAACGGGCAGCTTCCCGCTTGCCGTATTTGTAGCCGGCTACGTTGGCAACATGGCGACTTCGGATGTCCACGTCCGGGTGTGTGAGCAAGAAATACTCAAATATGACTTGGAAATCAAGGCTCTCATCCAGGTGCGAATTTTCCTCTGGTAAGACCCTCCAGCGATATGTTAGGGGACGGTGGTCTTCTCGGTTGTCATGGACAACAGCTAGCCTACATACTAAACCAGAAACGTAACGCCTCGCGTCTCTTCTAACAGCAGTTTGTGGCTGCATATTTCGACGACTTAACTATTAATTTTGAAGGAATTTAGGGTGGTTACTTTTCATATGGTAAATAAAAGGTGCAAAAAACGGATACCAAGACAGCCGACTACGTCATGAATTGTTCTAGAAAGGTAACGTCAGTCCTACGGAGTGACGTTTTGTTAGCGTTTCTTATATTTGCAAAGAGTAGGGGGGAAAATTAGTGAAAACAAATGTTCACACTAGTGTAAGAAGCATACAATCTGGGGAAAAATAGAGATTATATATGTGTGTAAATTTGGCGTAATTTTATATGTCTCATTATCAAAGAGGTGTGCTTCAAAATTTAGAAAGAAACAACAATGAGGGTTCAACTTCAAATTAAGAAATACTTTATTAATCCCAAAGGAAAATTAAATACTCCCTGACTTGTGTACTATTGAATACATCAACAGGCAAATATATTTGAACTAGTGCAGTATTATGATCATTAATAACATTATTTCAAGTACATATATGGGACTAAGATATATTATTTGCTATTCTTTTTAGATCCCGACAATAATCTATTGGCCAGATTATTTATTATTTACACATACAGCTTAATAGAATTTAAAACAGGCATTTTGTAAGGTGAAGGAAACGGGGATTATAGAGCTAAAATGTGATGAATTTACTTGAACGGACGGATTACATTGTGTTCCTGTATTATTATAATTTTTTTAATGCTGGCGTATAATCTCGATCTAAAAAGAGTGCAGTTCTGGGTTCTGTTTGAAAAAGTATAGAGTTTTATTGTGTTTTAAATGCCAAGCGCTACACATGCTCAAACCATGTTTGTTTTTGTTTTTTGAAGAAAAAAAGTGTTGATCATTAAATATTTTAATAAAATTTGTAATAACAAGTCACCGGCACCCTAACAATTTATATTAAACAAATGCACGAATGGATGAACAAAGAATTTTTAATTCATATTTCTTCAACTTTTTTATTTAGAAATCTTAAACTTCTGGTTTCTTTGGGGTATAAATGTCCATCTAACCTGCAGAGTGTTTAGATCCGGGTCAAATTAAAAAAATATCTAATTATTTTCGCAAATTTTTTTTTTTCTCGCACTCATAAAAGTAAAAATAATTTTTGATTTCATCACAGCTAGAGCCTTTTTTTCAGTTCCTCACTTTTGTAATTTCTTTTCTCTGTTGTATTGTTAAAACTCCTATACCGTTTGTCAGACATTGACGCTTTAGAGACGTGTCTGTCTTTGTTTCTTTTTAAATTCAATACATTTATTTTCAGGAATCTTAAAACTTTTTCACTCTAGAATAAAATTCACCTCTCACGAAGAAACCAGTTAAATTCTTCAGTCGTCCGGGTTCTTTTTACACTTTATTTTTTTTACAGTAATATTCTGTCCTGCGCTCAGGATTCCATTCTCCTTTGAACATTCACGAAACCTAGCGTGATGTATTACTGGATGTGTGCAGCTTCATCCGTCTTGTCTCGACAGGACATTACGGAGTGCGGCGGCCCTCAGAGCAAGCTGACAGAAATAAACACAGACGTGAAAAAGCACTTTCACAACCTCAGATTAAGGATTCAGGTGAGAGTCTTTATTTATTTTTGGTACAAGAGAAAAAGAAACAAAAGATATTGCTTCGGGTGAGAACACGTTTTGCAAAATGTCCGTGTCGCTTTGCGGTTTAATCAGGACTTTGAGTGGATGGCGATGGAGCAAGACAGAGAGTCGGACAAGCAGGCTTTGCTCAGTCATGTAGAGGGACACAGAAAGCAGATGCTGAGGTGATCGCTATCAGATAACCAGCCATGTCTTTGCTATGTCATATTTCTGAGTGCATTTCTGCTCAATGAACACAATCTTTTGTTTGCAGCAACCAGACGGCCTGGAGGAAAGCCAACCTCGCCAGCAAACTGTCCATGGACAAAATGGAAAAGCAGGCGCTGCTTAATGGAGCCGATGGCGCTGTGAGGAAGAGGTGAGCGGGCAGCCTGCTGCTCTGTCTTAAGATGTCCTTAAACATCATAAAACCGCAGCTTTCTCTTCAGAAGAAAGTAGATTTTCAGTTTATTTAAAGGGCTGCTTTGGGATTTCAGGAAGATGACCAAAGAGGGCCTCGCCCAAAGTGCCAGCGACATTACAGAGAATCTCATGAGCATCAGCCGGATGATGGCCCAGCAGGTTCAGCAGAGCGAAGACTCCATAACAACACTAGGTCAGTCAAGGAAGGACCGCTTGTTAGCGCTAACTTCGCCAATTTCAGATTTATGCTATTGCGAACACTTCACACATTGCAGCGACCTTGATTTTGTTAAAAGTCAAAAAGTAATCCTGCTCTGCTTTTCAGAGAGAATATTGTAATAAGCACCCCTGTTTTTATTTACGTTTTTTTTATTTCTGGTTCAAGCAACCTCGTCGAGAACAATTCAAGATACGAACGAGGAGTTTAAAGCCATGACTGGGACCATTCAGCTGGGCAGGAAGCTCATCACCAAGTACAACCGCAGGGAGCTCACTGACAAGCTGCTCATCTTCTTGGCGTTGGCTCTGTTCTTCGCAACGGTTCTCTACATCCTCAAAAAGAGGCTGTTCCCTTTCTTATAGACCAGAAGCTTCGGAGGATCCCTCCTGAGTCCAGATGAATTTCCCTCCATGGCTGGCCTACATTCGCTGTGAATTCCAAGCTGCTCTGGAAAAATTCTGTCCACAAATAGGAGGCTAATCCTGCATGTCTGCAGTTCTTCTTAGTGTTTAATTTATTGAGTTTTACATTTGTCAAACTAAAGAAAACAATGTTTTAAATGTAAATCTGTGGTTTAATGACCGGTTAGATTGCAGTGTGTTTATGCGTCATTATTTCAAGTGTCTGTTTTTGTTCTTAAATTATCTTAGAGGTGGAAAGATCGTGCAAATCACAAGCAAGATGCATGTTTTTTTTTCTCTCCATCAGATAATTAGTGTTTAGTCTGATAAAAGTTCTGAAACTACAATATTTTGTAATATTGTCGATTAATTTCAAATAATAACCTGAAATTACATGCATGTGCATTTTGGAAGCAAATCCAGAGCTTAATATTTATGTGCAGCTGAGTTTGCCAGTTTTTATTATCCAGTATGAGATAAGCAACTTGCAAAACCACTTAGACCTTTTTGTATTAATGCTGTTCGTCACCAAGTTCTGTATAATTACTATTATGTATAATTTATAACTGCTAAAAAGTGTCCTGATTTTCTGAATTGTCGTGTTGAATATTGGCACCTTCATAAAATAATGGTTTAAGTCATTTTTTTCCCAAAAGTGATTTTTGAAAAAGAAAAACAAAAAAAAAAACATAATACCTCTTTATTGCCAGAAGATGATATAGGAAAAAAAAAAAAACATTTGGCGAAAAAAGACACGGACTATTATTTTATGAAGATCACGAAATGTCTTACTTCAGGTCCTGTTCTCTGTTGTGATTTTTTTTGAGGGACCGCACTTACTTCAGGTTTCATTCCTGCTTCAAACCCAGCAGGGTTTCATGTGCTGCACTGAAGCTCCGTAAAACAGCAGCAGCGCCGTTCACACCGGCAGAGATAGAGCCACATTCATCCGCTGCCTTTCTTCAGATAAGACCCGGAAAAGGAGATTATTCCGACAGGCGCCCCCCCCCCCCCCCCCTCCCCCTGCCCTCTTATTCCAGTGTGGGTGGTGGATGAGTGAGGGTTGATATTTTTAGGTTTGTGCGCTGCCGTTATCTGACGTTGCCTTTTCAACACCACAGAGGAGAGGATGGTCAGAGAAGCTACATGACCTTGCTAGCCTCTATGCAACTGCTTTCCATTGCCTTTTGGTTTGTCATACGAATTATTTTTATTTTTAATTATCATTTTTTTTACTGGTTTTTAATAAACATTAACTCGTCCGCATTTATGTTTGAATTGCGTTGCAGAATTGTGTGTATTGTTTTAAAGAGGATGACAGACGGAGTATGTGTGAAGAGACCTGAGAGATGCGTAAGCGTCTCCTTCTCATTTGAAGTGGAGGCAGTTGGGCTGAGCCTGCTCCTCTCCTCTCCTGGACACTTAGACGAGGCCTGGTGCTCTCTGTTGAGCAAATTAGACTATTCTTCCATTTAGCACAGAGATATTGTTAATCGAGTGGTTTCGTTTGTATCTCAACAAGTGGGTCAGGGTCTCTGAAGAGCACAAAGGGGAGCACATTTCCCCGCACACTAAACGAGAGGCGAGCCGAATCGAAACTTCAGCAACTCCTCGTTTGTTTGACACGCAGCTTTTGCCTGAGATGAAATCCACTTGCGCTGCTTTGGGAATCATTTCCCCTAAAAAATAAGTAGTATTCATTTTGTGATGATGCTCTTCATAGCCCTGAAGCTAATATTGCGCTGTAAAAAGGACTGATGGAGGATGCTTCTGCTCTGCCTCCGATCCACATGGTGCCAGTGACTGCTGTGTTTCTAAGGGTTGCATTATGGATTAGACGCATCCATTCACCAAAAGGAGTTAAACTAAAATTTGTGGTTAGAAATGTTTCTGTGCTAGAGCACAAATTTAAATTTGTTTCCAACTGGTTTAGCTACGAATCTAATGCTAAAGTCAAACTATTCTACAAAGTAATCTTCCTAACCCTGAAAACTGCACACCGTAGCCGGTTGTCAGAGAAAACAATAATATGATTTAACATTTTATACCTTAATCACAAGTCATCTTTTTGTTTGTTTCTTTTTAGCATAGAGGATAAACCAGAGGAGCAACATTACCTTCATGATTATTTAAAATCCAACTAATTTAGTTGAATAATTATGTTTTTAACACACTTGAAAAGCTTTTAACTTGCCTTAGACATACAGAATGTCGATAAGTAACCATTTAAGCATTAAGACTTATTCAGATAGATGTTTGCAAACGGTTACAATAAATGTTGCTTAGTTGTAAAGATTTATTATATCAGTCAAAAAATTGGATTAACTTTGCTTTTTGACAAATTTTTCTACTGTCGGTTCATTGTTTCCTTTTTAAAACATGATTGAATAAAAACCGTGTGTAGCCTACTGCTTGGGAGCACAGATTCACTTTTGAGTGTAACTGCTGTAGCGATCTCGTGTATTTATTGGTTAAGTTGGAATTTTGAAGGAATGATTTTGTCAAGCTTTGACTGTATGCAGACACATTAATAGCCAGAAACACTTGTGCTAAAGTCCATAAATCACACAGTCCAGCTAAAATTAATTATTTTAAATGA
The DNA here is from genome assembly GCF_001444195.1 of Xiphophorus couchianus. NCBI lineage: Eukaryota > Metazoa > Chordata > Actinopteri > Cyprinodontiformes > Poeciliidae > Xiphophorus > Xiphophorus couchianus. The sequence goes on along the minus strand of NC_040250.1, from coordinate 21,831,421 downwards.
AGCTTTATTTAAACCTAATTCTCAGTGTGCGTAAGAAACACTTTAAGATTTGCAAGTACACCTGAAATGCCAGCAATAGATTTCGGGGGGGGAGTTATCTTTTCGGTGTGAGCATTTTTACATTTCAAGTTGTCTTCAAAGGTTTATTACGGGTCAAGGTCACGACCGGCAGCCGGCTCTGCCCCCAGCGGCCTCTGAAGCGTTTGTGTACAGAGCAAAGTTGGCTGACAGCCGGCTGTAAAAAGGAATAAACTTTTAACAACCTTTTCACCTTGTTTAAGTAAAAATGACTGAAGCTTTCTAACAGCCACTTGAACATTTTAACCTGACAGGAACCATGCCAGGGTTTTTAACAGCCACTAATCTCCATTATGAGGGTTTATAGTTCATTCTGTCAGGATGTCATTAATTAGTTCCTTCTTAGTCACCGCTAATTCGCCAATTTTATTTCAAATCTAAGGAACATTAGGAAAGCAAATTGTTGGAGTCTTTTCATAAAGAAATTCCATACATTTTCTTCAAGTGTTTAATATTTTCTGACCCAAAAGTATGGAACTGTGAAGACAAAAGACCCTCAAATCCATCCATCCATTTTCTAACACCCTTGTCCCATAGTGGGGTCAGGAGGTGCTGGTGTCTATCTCCAGCTAATATTCCGGGCAAGAGGCGGGGTACACCCTGGACAGGTTGCCAGTCTGTTGCAGGTCAACATAGAAAGAGACAGAACACCCACACACACACATTCACACCTAGGGAGAATTTAGAGAGACCAATTAACCTGACATTCATGTTTTTAGACTGTGGGAGGAAACCGGAGTACCTGGAGAGAACCCACACATGTACAGGGAGAACATGCAAACTCCATGCAAAAAGACCCCAGGCTACCAACTGCGCCACTGTGCAGCCCCCAAAAGACCCTTAGTTGAGTCAAATAAATTTTAACTGATTGATAAAATAATTTTGCTCAACTGTGTTATCTTCCAGTGCTAAAAAAACACACACAAAAAAAAATAATCGGAGAACTCTGCTTGAAAATGAGACTGAAACTGTAATGTATTTTTTAGATACGTGTTCCAAACAAGTGGCCTGTAAACCTTTATATCCCGTTCCTTTGCTGTGGCTGCCTCATACGTAGCTCCTTTTGCTGGCAAGTTTGACTACAACATTAGCTAAGCAGGTCTGCCTACGAAAAGCTGGATTCAAACTTGAGTTCCTGCTCAATTGAGGCAAGTTTCACATCCACAGTCATGACAGTTCTTAACTTTGACTTATTATCCACAATGCAAGCCATGTATCCAAAACAATGTACTATATCTACACTGTAAAAGTTAGTCTTGAAGGGTGTTTCTTAGGAACCATTAAAAGTTCAAAGTTTTAACCAAAAATATAATTTGTAAACGTAACATTGGATTAACTTTAAATTCTCTGAACATTAACTACTTTTCTTTGATTAGAATTTGTCTGAAAATCTTGTTTTGTTTAGCCATTATTCTAGAAGGCCGAAATGTTTTCAAGAGCTGTGTTGTCAAATGAACATACAGACTCAGTGAAGGTGAAAAATTACTATGAGACTTGTGGTTAAAAAATGTCTGTGTTGGAGCAGAAATTTAAACGTGTAATTGATTTGTTTAGCTAACGCCACAACCTGCTGTCAAGCAGAACTTCTTAACCCTTACTCAGTGGACAAGACTTCATAGCTGTTGTCAGGGAAAATCTGTACGTCCCTCGATTTCAGATCACGAAAAAAAAAAACGGAGGTTCTGTGTGATTTATGACTCTACTGAGGAACATAACTGAGCTCATGATCCTGTTGTAAAGCTATAGGGGTTATACTTTACGTTTTAATTAATAAAATACAAATGGACAAACAATATCTTTTGTGATTAGTATGCAAGTTAATACAAACCCATAACTATGCTAATCAACTGGAGTAAAATGATCTAAAAACACAATTTCCTTAAATTTGTTGAGGAACAAATTTGGAATTGTTGAATATCTCCTCAGGAATATTCATTCAAAATAACCTAAACATAGATGTTTGCACCAATTTCCTTGATTAAACTCTATGTCTGTTAGAAGCCAAGGCTGCTCGTATTGAATGATTAACATTACATTTATGTGAAATTAAAATAATTTAATTTCAATCATTTCATTGTTCAAAACCCAAAGTCCTTCAAAATTCTTTCCTACAGGGAGAATTTTGAATTTTGTACAACAAATATTATGAAGCAACCCATAGGCTTTCTTTCTCTAAATTTAACAAACTGAATATGTTTACAATAATAATAATAATAACATTAATAATAACAATACTGTTCTGCCAAATTTGAAATTCAAAATAAAAGTAGAATATGTGACCTTCTGTTTCAACCTTTTTTATTATTATCATTTACGCAGAAATTACACAGTGCACCATAAACTGACGTTTTAGTTATTTGGGGGGGAAAAACAACTTAGTGCTAAAAACAAGAACAACCCAAAAGGTATGGCTAGAGCTACATAAATATTCCTTGCTGTGTGGACACCTTTAGAAATCCGCATGCAGTCTCAGAATCCACTCAAACTAACTTTGCTATTGGATGATTTTGTCACCACGTCCTGATGCCGTGCAGCGAGGACACTCCGTTACTGGGAGAAAACGTGTTCTGGACATTATTCAAGTCTCCCACCCCGAAGTTCACGTAATTCCCGTTGCCGGACGAGCCCTGCACAGTCTGCATGGCGCCTGCAGGATAACTGCACGCGTAGTTTGTGTTGCATCCGGGCCCGGCGTAGTTGCTGAAGGCCGGGTAGTTGTTGTAGGCGAAGTGATTGATGGGTCCCACGCTGTAGGAAGGGTTGTAGGCGGCCGCTTCCCCGGCGAGGCAGGGCTTCCCGTCCCGCACCAGCACCGGGACCGACACCCTCCTGGGCGGCGGCAGGGACACCATCTCCAGGCTCTGATCCTGCCTCTGTCGCTTGCACTTGTACCTCCTGTTCTGGAACCAGATCTTCACTTGGGTCGGGGTGAGTTTGAGCACCCCGGCCAGGTGGTCTCGCTCCGGGGCGGACAGATACCTCTGCTGCTTGAAGCGGCGCTCCAGCTCGTACACCTGCGCCTGGGAGAAGAGGACCCGCGGCTTCCTGCGTCTCCGAGGCTTGGGCCGCTCCAGCTCCTCGGCCTTTGCGTCCTGCTGAGGCCCGGCAGGGGCACGGAAATCTTCTAGAAGCCCAGACAAGACAAGAGCAACAATAAATGCAAGTTTCCATAAACTTTATTGCACTTAGATAAGCTATTGGTGTAGAATCAACATGATCAAATGGTGCTACACCAATAAAACTTAGTTATAATTTAATCAATATCATCAATTTGCAAACATGATGCAGGTTAATTTTAGTGAACAGAATCACGAAAGCGTTACAGCTAAAAGACACTCAAACAAATTCATTTTAAACACTTAAATACATTCACTTAACAAATTGCTAAGATTCAAATTAATAAAACCGATTAGTTAAATAAAAATCTCAAATAAATTACTTCTTGTTAAATAAGTTAGAAAAAAAATCTGGCTCTAAAACGGATTTGCTCTCATCTACAAGTCCTATGAAAGTTCTTTGCTTTTACAAAACTGATGTCTTCTTTTACAATTCAACCCGGAATGTGTCCGCATCCTTAACGTTACCGTCCACAAGCAACAAATCACGACTGTCTGACCCAACATCTTCAGTAAGAGTCTCACTGACAGGAAGGATATATTTAATTTAGTTGTAAGTCACCCATTATTTCCTTTAACTTCATATTTGCCAGTAGATGTAGTTGGTTAAAAGTTCATGTTGTGAATAATTCCTAATAAAGTTCTTTTTTTTTTATGGCGTAATGGCGCATTTGGCGGGTGAGGAACACGCGCATTTACAGATCAGGCGCCGATTCCAGCCACTTATTTATTAGAAGTCTTGTTGCTTGTTTGTAAAAAGCTATTCAGTTCCTTCTTGATGCTTATTCCACTGAGACTTCTTCAAAGTAAAGTGCCCTAAATTTTGCGCGCAGGCCCGCGATTTTATGCTCACCTTTTCTTCGTTTCTCCTCAAACGCATCTGATTTCGCACCCCTCTCCATTTCCATCCCCGTGTACGATTTGCCGTAAAATGTAGGCGCAAAGTTGCCTCTGCCGGCCTTGTTGGAGTCTTGGATGTCCTGCTGAGTTAGGGAGGAGGAGGAGGAGGAGGCGGCGGCGGCGGCGGTGGGCATGTCCCGGAGAGGCTCCTGCTTCAAGCGGGCCAGCATGCAGGATGAGGTGGCAGAGCAGTCCATGCGCGGGGAAATGTCAAGAGAAGATACCATCACGTCGGGATTCTGCTCCAAGTTTAATATATCCTTGACAGAGAAGGGTGTGGACGTGCTGGGGCTGGGAAACATTGCCAAAAAAAGACGCACGAGAAAGGAGGGAAAAAAGCTATGAATCTGTCACGTGGAAGCAAAAAAAAAAGAAAAAAAAAAGATGTCAACAAAGAGTCTCCTGCCTGGGAATATTTACTGGTTTTAAGTGTTAGTTTCGTCAACCAGACCGAACTTGAGTGAAGTGTGCATTTTGGATGTCAGCTTTGTCTCCAGAGTTCTTTCTTTCTTTCTGGGCCTCGCCATGTCTCTCTCCTGGCTGTGACGCAGGGAGGAGGAGCAGGGAGGAAGGAGAGATTAACCTAATGCATTTGTTCTATGACGTGAGGTGATGCCACACGGCATGTTCACTACGTCATATTTTTTAATTATTATTATTTTTATTTTTATTTTTTTACGCTTTTTCATGTAAAAAAAAAAAGTTAAACTAAAAACCTATGTGACAGAGCAGAAAGACAAAACAAAACCTCAATTGCTTTGCACAGATGTAAAAAAAAATGTTCCATTTGAAGAATCGTCCAACCTGGATGAAGAACATCCGCCATCTTTAAAACTTCCTACAGGTGCTTAATTAGATGTCGATCTCGACTTGAACTGGTTCATTCAAACACCTGAATATGCGTTGATTAAAACCACTGTAAAAAAAACACACACAAAAAAACAACAACAAACAACAACAAAAAAACACGTCTCTAATTTACGGTAAAGTACCGGCGGCTGTGTTTGCCAGTATTTTACGGTAAAATTCTGTGGTTGAAATGAATAAAACATAAATTAGAGACGGGTTTTTTCTGCTGCATTTTTTTAAATTTTATTTTATTATTTTGCAGTGGGCTGTTGGTTTACTGCTATTCGTGCTTGCACGTCAATTTTGTCTGATTTACCTGCGTCTATCTTCCACTTGGCTTCCTGTTCCTCAATAAGAAAAGTATCTCTACAGCATGATGCTGCCACCACCATGTTTCACTACAGGGCTGATGTGTTCAGGCTGAGCTCGTTTTGCGACATTTTGGGCTCAACTATAGAACGAAATTTTCTTTCAGCAATGACATTTTTCTTGCCATGTCTCTAAAGGCCATGTTTGTGAAGTGTGTGAGATTTCAACAGTTGCCAGTTGATGGAGTGTGCCCAAACCTTGGCGTGCTGCTTATATAACCCAACCCATGCAACCCCGGCAAATCCTAAACTGAATTGTTTGTTCCTTCTTTTGGAACAAACATTATGCACTAATCAATATAACCACAGCTGACTGACGCAAACTCGCCTGTTGTGCAAAGTTTTACTAAAAACGTTTTATTGAAGCTAGCAACCTTTCAATTCCCAAGAGGAACGATTTATCCAATCACCGTGCGTCAGACCTGATTGAGCGAAATAAATGATCACAGGTTTTGATAACGTGGTCTAATTAGGAAAGGTTAATGTTTCTTGTGGGTGCAGTGTGTTTCGAGGTGTCGTTTTTGTCGTTTAGTCTAAGAGAAACGGGTCAGACAAGCGTTTGGGAGGGGGCCAAAAGATCAGACAAAAATTTGGGGTCCCTGAACACGGAACCTGAAACCGGGGGCGACACACTCTGCTGTCTGCCTCCAAGAGATTCTGGAGCCGCTGTCTGTCTTATCGGGATGTGATAACAGATGACAACAAATCCACACACAAACACCCCCCCACTCCCCCCCTCACACACACATACACACTCCCACCCACGCTGCCGGCCAGGTAATCCTAAGCAAGTGTCACGATTGACACTTTCTTGGCTGGCGTAATATTTAGTCACGTCCAATTTTTTTTTTTTTTTTTTTTTTTGTCGAATTTAAAATTATGCCATTGTGTCCGGAAAAAAAACTAAACAAAACAAACAAACAAAACAAACAAACAAAAAAAAAAAACAATCAGAAACAAAAATATGCTCCTCATAAATGAAAAATATATACTTACAAACCATCAAAATCTCTGCAGTGACCTAATAGCCAATTTTTGTGTGCGTAAGGACGCACAGCCTCCGTGCGGTTTTCCTTCCTCTGGCATTAAAGCCTGTGGAGACGCTCCCAGGAGACAGACAGTATTATCGTTTGTTTTATCTTCAGCGTTTAGCGCAGCCACGGGGTAAATGGGTCCCCCTGTCTCCACGCCGGCTGTGGTGTTTATAGTTTTTAAGACTATTTGTGCGCCTCGCCAGCTGATGAATGGCCCTAAACTCTTTCCCGGCCGGTGCGAGAGTCAACACTGGCCCCGCTCCTGCTATAATAATCGCGAAAAGAGAGTAAAACAAGACGTTGTGAAATGTTCCCATCATGATTGATTTCCACGGAGTCAAAGTGCAGTTCCCGCATTTTTTAAATGTTTTATTTTTTGTGAGGGGCGGTGGTCTTTTTCATGCAGTTTGTTGCAGAAATGTACTCAAAGAAGGCGAAACAACAAAAAACTGTATTCACACACGGACTCCACTGGACACTAATTTATTCTGTCAACTGTAAATTGAACATGACAAGGCCTGGCATGTGTTTCACATCCCTAATGCTCCTTCCTGCAGCAGCCCAGCGGTCCCCTTTGACCTGTCTTTCTGCAGCACATCTCCAGCTCAGATAAAGCTGCAGATAAGGTCGCTTAAAAACTTCCGCTCCACGAATGAGTGGGTATTTTTAAGGGATGCGTGTTGGACTGAGGGTGTACGCCACCCCCTTTACACTTACACACACACACACACACACACACACACACACACACACACGCACGCACGCACACACACACACACACACACACACACACACACACACACACACACACACACACACACACACACACACACACACATTACTACCATGTTACTCTCCTAAATGAAATGGTTTTATTCGAGTTAATGAACCTATTACAACATGCTTTTATTGTGCCACAAAAATCTATATGTACAAAATGTCTGATGGACCAGATTTATGTGTAAATACAGGGGTATAATAAGTGGGACAAACACCAACAAATTTACTTCAGTAATCAATTAATAATATATACAGTATATTAAAAGCATGGCTCACTATAGCCTGCAGGTATTAAAAACCTACCAACATTCATTTATAAAGTTTAGAGACAATTAAAAAGGATTTTAAGAAAGAAATGGCATGGATTATAAAATCAAACTATTTGACAGATGGTTTTTAGACAGACATTGACACCGTCTACGATGAAGAGTCATTGCTGAAATTGTTCCCAAAAGGACTGTGTCTAAGCACCCTAATGGAAAGTTGAGAGAAAAGTCAAATGTTTTTTGGAAAAATGAGAAAAGATGCACAATGTGCAGGCTGTGGCATTTTGACTTCCCTTATTCAAGGTGCATCTCAATGTGAACATTATGAGCTAATTTGTTTGATTTTTTCCCCCCTGTGTGAGTGTCAGTGCTGTCAGATTATTAGTTCTTTTAAAAAGTGAATAAATAAATAAATAAATAAATAAATAAATAAATAAATAAATAAATAAATAAATTCTTATTTCTTTAAGTTTTTTTTTTTCCCAGAATATTTTGGAGCCAACCAAAGCGGGCTTCTTTGTGAATCTAATCACAAATTTGAAGCTTTGAAGTGAGAAAGAAGTTGGTCTCGCTCTTGGGGGCCCCCTACCGGACGAATTTAAATCATGTTTGCTATATTTCACATTTTCCTGGGGGGAGTGAACTCATCATTGGCTAAATCAGTTAATTACAATTTAATTAAAATGAAGATGGGCAAAAGTCTTAGATCTGCAGTTGGATCCGCATAAGTAAGATATTTGATTTTTCTTCATTTCTGTCAAGAGGATCAATAAGTGACCAATACCTCTGCAGTAATAGTCTATGCATCATCCAGACACATGAAGAACGTTTACACCATTGGGATGAAAAATGCCTTTAATGTTCATGGACTCATTTAGCTGGACAGAGTCTTCTCTTTTTTGGGAGAACAGAGAAGTAAAGAAAAATAAACATGCAATAAAATCCCAATAAAAAACAGCAACAGCACATTTTCTTGATGTAAAATATTAAGCAAAAATTAGACCAAAATAGAAGAAAAAGAAAAACATGAAAAACCAAATACTTCATCATATGTAAATTATGCTGAACCTTAGAGTTTAAATAGGACATATTTTCTTTTCACCTTTATTGTTCATGCGGCTGTTGAGAAGCGGACTCTCGTGTTGTCCCGCAACAGAAAGTCTTGTTTTGAAGTCAGTGTGAGATCACATCAATTATAAACTACTGCAGCAATCCATATAACTTTGCTTACAGACATAAACTAATCATACACTTATTACAGCTGAATGTTTAGCACAAAAATCAGAAAGACGGTATTGCTCAAAATCCATTTGAAATAAGCAACAAAGACCAAATGGTTACACTTGAGATAGCATGGGATTATAACTTTTAATACATCAAATCACATTTAGGAAAAGAGGGTCTAAAGTGAGGAGACAGTGAAATCTTATGAGACACTTCATTCTCAAAATTTTATATCTGTATCCCGATAGCCTGACGGGTCTTTCCCAACAGGCCGCAGTACTTTCAATGAAGTAGGACGGATTGAAGTTCAAAATGTCATAACTCTCCTCGGAAATCAGCAACATTCTCTCTGTTTTTACTCAAAGTCTCCTCCTAACACTTACCTTTCCTCAGTTGGTTTAAAATCAGTGTGGCATGTTGGTTTTTACATTTGTTATCCGTGTACAGCACTTTGGCCAACTGTGTTGTTTTTAAAGTGTTTTATAAATAATTGTGGATATGGCTAATTTCTGTGCCATTGGCATGATCATTTATTTTCAAGAAATATACACACTGCTCAAAAAAATAAAGGGAACACTTAAACAGGTGTTTAACACTTAAAGTGTTCCCTTTATTTTTTTGAGCAGTATATATATATATATATATATATATATATATATATATATATGGAATTACACATAAGGTAGCAGCAAAATATCAAAGAATCAATATCTTGATTCTTTGATATTTTGCTGCTATTTTAGTTAGAGTCCCCCTGTGTGGCTGCTGAGCCAAATTCAGGTTTTGCTTTCTTGAATTAGTAGGCTTTATCTTGGAGAATGCGAAATATAGAAGTCCTTTTTGGGCAAAGATCATGCAGGGGTCAGGGCTGTCAGCGTGACTGTAACCGTGAGCAGCCGAGCTCGAGCTGCTGTAACTGGAAACTTAACAGGACCTGGCCACCGTGTTAAGTGCCATCTGTCTATGCATCATTTGTCTTGTCTATGATGGATTCGCCAACGTCTCCTTCATCTCCCTTCCATCCTCTGCCCCTTCCAGACCACCTCCCCAAGCCCAGTCTCGCAGTCACACTCGGACCAGAGTTCATGTTCTTAGACTTGGCAACGCTTCACACAGCCTTCTGCTGAGTTCAAGGTGATGTGAGGGCCCTCGGGGGACGAATGGAGCACAGATCTGATGCTACCCCGAATTTAGTTTTGTCTACGTCTCTTTGCAGCTGATGTTTGAAGTCAGAGAAGAGTTTCTGTTGTCGTTTTTTTGAGATGATAAAGCAAACAGTATGCAGCAACTTATTATCTCTTTCTGAATTAGGACAAAAATCTCAATAGCAAAGTCCAGTGGAATGAAATTAAGGTCAAAGTATGTTCATGACTGGTATTACATTTGAGACTGAATAGCAAGATTTAATACTTGTTATTCTCTATCTAGTCTGATTGAACTTGAGCTATTTTGCAAAAAAAAAAAAAAGAATTACTCAAGTTCATATTTGATTGGCTAAGCTGGGTCAGACATTCAGCAGAAGACTTATAATATATAATCTTTCTTCTTTGTCACAGCTACAGTATGTGTCTGTGTTGGTTTGTCAGATTAAATTCCAATAAAATACACTGAGGTTTGGGGTTGTAATGTAACAAAATGTGCACATTTTAAGTGCAAAGTCCAATATAGCAAGTCAGTATCATGACATTCCTTCAACCTGAAATGCTCCTTTCTTGTATCAACTAAACTTCATGATTTTCCATGGGACTTCTGAAAGTCAGTATAAATATCCACCACTGGAGGGCAGCAGCACACCTCTTTGCCTCAACCCAGAGGTGGACATGGACCAATCTATTTCCTTCTACTTGTGTTAAAACTAACAAAATACACCAGAAATCAAGTTTTTTTATTATGATTATAGGATCCTGAATGGCCAAATTCATTGCTCATGCTGGACTGAGTACACAAAACATGTTTCCATCGACACATCATTTTTCAGTGGTGTTTTGGTAGAGATGAAACAGCGGGAATGTTTGTAGATTTGGAAGAGTTTTGTTTGCAGGTTTGTTTCTTATTCGTTTGTGAGATCACTGAGACAGATTCCGTTCACCCACGCCGTCCAAGCTCTTCAGCACTTCACCGCGGAGCCTCCTGGAGCAGCAATAGGTGCCGTTGCCACCTGGCCCTGTTTAACATGCTGACTGCCCCATTTTCCATGCAACTGGAGTTGACCAAGAAATGAGGTAAGGGCATTGCAAACAAGCTAAATGACCAGGACTGTAGCGCCGCTTGCCAGGGCAGCTTCGGTTCCACACTTGGCTCAATAGATAATTGATGTGGAGACAAAGGCGACATGGAAACAGCTCTGGTCTCTGCACATGTCTGTGGTCAAGGATAAGAGACACAAACACATGTCCGCACAGAAACTGTTAGCTGTGACATACATTCGCTTCCAGAGACCAGCGTGTCCCTGGCATCGAATCGGCTGCTTCCTGTTGGAAAACACGTAAACACATAATTTACTTACTCTGCATCCATTTTTAACACCTCCACTTGTGTGGCGGGCAGTGCAGCGTCCAAAACTTCAATCATTGTGTCATCATCTTGGCATACAGCTGGGCTTCATCCCCACTCTGTCCTATTGTTTTTCTGTTTTGTTTTTTTTTTCATTACCGCGATGATGCGATTTGTCTTTTTTGTTTTCTGTCACAGCAGAGGAGCTAAAGCGACGTCTGATTGGCACGAATGAAAACCCTTTTTGTGCAAGTTGGGAGGCCATGTTACCTTAAGAGTTTCAGAGCTCGGTAAGGTTACTACACAACCGCTAAGTGTTATTCTGAGCGCTTGTTGTTATGTGTTCTCTTCTTGTCTATCCTCACTGCTTGTCTGTCCCTCACTAATGGGGACAGCATGAGAAGAGAGCTTGTGCTCCGTCTGGACCTTTCTAATTGCCCCTGCCACAGAGGCCTGATACAGCAAGAGCCTGTGTTCGCAGAGAGCAAGAGAGAGAGAGAGAAAGAGAGAGAGAGACAGATTCATCACTCAGGTGGTGCTTCCCTTAGGTCCAGCGCACATATTCAGGCCCCACATAGAGAACACCATTCATTATAAGAATCAAAGCAACAGGATCAGGTCAGACTATGGTTGGAAGGGACTTTTGGTGGGGAAGTGAGGGAGGAGAAGGTGAAGAAGGACAGCGTCGGGCAGCAGGACGAGCTAAGGACCAGAGTAGAGGGATGCTACACATTAGAAGATGTTAATAATTCAGCTGTACCCCCCTCACCCCAACCCCACACTCTTCTACCCAGCGAAAGCAAAACGTTTCTCATGAGCAATTACTGCATGAGCGCAGTAAAAATAAAAACAATAGAGACATTCACTTCATAACAACTGAATCCGCCAGAGAGCAAAAGAAAGTATGTTTAGTGCAGCAAAATTCTTCTCACTTATGAGTTCCAAGAGGCTTAATTGCATTTTGACACAGAACAACAACAAAAAAACCTAATAAATAAGGCTTTGAAAAGAACGCAATATTCTTTAAGGACTCCACAAAGTCACTAAATCATTTGCCAAATTATTTAAAGCTACAGTAAGTTGCTTGTCATGTTATTTAGATGCGTTGCAAAAGTTATCAAGGTAATGGATGGTATTAAGCTGAGATATGTCACATGACAACAGGGATGATGAATATTGGAACTACTATGTTTCCAATATTGTAAAAGATGACATGGAAGTAAGTGCCCTAACACAGCCTTCCTTGTCCCTGCCAAAGAAAAGCTTCCCCACAGCATGATGCTGTCACCACCACCTTGTTTCACATGGCGCGCTCAGGGGAATGTGAATGTGTTATGGCTTGTGCTGCACTGCAACAGGACTTCTTCATTGAAGAACATTGTTCTTCTTGTCACTCTTTCACAACGGACAGATTTATGGAGTGCAGGTTCTTTGCTGCTAGTTAACATCGACCTGTTTTTAATTTGTTGCACTTCATTTTATGTTGAGGTCTCAGCATGTAGGAGGCTGAATGACACCACACTTTTCAAAATTCAAGTGGTATAGAATTTATTTTCCACGTATGTCTGCCTTCCACTTAACAGTTATCAGGTTCTTTGCATTAGTCTGTGACATAAAATCCAAGGAAAATCTAATGTTGAAGTTTCTGCTTGCAATATGACAAAGTTTGAAAAAGTGTAATAGGTATGAATGCTTTTGCAAAGGCACTCTTGTGGTGTAATAAACTGTAATGAAATATAATCAAATATATGACTGCAATGTTTGATAATAACTTAGGTGGCAAGACACCTCATAAATTGCACTGTAATCAAATTTCCAGTACTGTTATGACTCAACTTTCATAGTCAGATCTCTGCCCACAATTTCTTTTTTTTTTTGCTTTTACCTTTCACTTCTATAAGAGTCTTTATTCAGTTTAGGAGGAAAACGGTTCCTGTGCGATGACACAGTTCTTAATCTTTTCACATCGCAGTGTTTCTGATCTCACTTCTGTTGTAGACATACAAATGCATGGAGCTCCTGAACATAATCTTCTCACAGTCCTCAGGCCCTCTGGCCAGGTTATGAAATCCACCCAGGGCCAGGTTACAAAATTCCTCTGTGGTATCTGCCAGGGAAGGCAGCTTCTTGTTGACAGACGAGCACAGCATTCCTGGGCCTTGGGCCTTGCCAGCACACTGCCAGGAGCTGAACTGAGGGAGCCTGACTGGCATTTCTTAACACCTATGTGCTTCATTTCTGTGGCAACTCCGAAGCACGTACAGCATTAGTTACATTCCCTGAATGCTGCTCTTTCAATATGAAATGTACTGCCAGGGATGAGAGCTTCTGGCAAAGCAAATGGGAAGTACAAAGGTGCAGATTCGGACATGTGTCTTCAATTTCTTATTAGAGGGTTGCGAGACGGCTCATATGTCTCAGGCAGCTTCTCTCCATGTTGATGCATTTTGCCATAAACCATCAGTTAAGTCACTGTATCTCCTGTCAGGCCCGCACGAGGATTAAACTCACCTGCTGAGTTTTAGAGGTGTTTTTTTTTTCTAGAGGTTCACTTTCATCAGCTCAAGGCAGGCTAAGACCCACGCTGGCCCAGTTATGCGATCTATGTCATCCCAAGGAGGAGAAGCCTGACCCCTTCCCCCATGCAGCCTGTTGCTTCCACAGGGATAATGTTTTATATGCTCAAGGTGAGTGAAATACCACCGCAGTCCATTTGCCCAATGCTTTGCCTCTCTGCTGTTTGAACCATCTGCCACCTGCTTCAACATCCTTCTCAAAGCAGGTCACATGAATAAAACCAGAATGTAGCTGCTCATCAGTCACCTTACTGCCCATAACAACCCGGCATTACTCACATGCTTTTGCCCTTTTGCACTGCCAGACTACTTGTACGCTTATCCAAAACTCTCCTTTGACATCTAGAACAGCACTGACATGTTGGTCCATGATCCATATATATAATCGCTCATAAGCCCCCTGTTCTCAAATTGGACTGGGGGTATATGTTGGGGTTCAGGGAGCGGGTTTGGATGGTGTGGTTTTGGGGACAGGCGGGATGGGGGTGGGGTGGGCATTAGGACTTGGCAAGTTTCACTGCAGAGAACAAAAACGACCGTCAAACGTGAGCGAGTCGCTGACCGCAAAATCAATGTTAAAACACAATGTCCCTGTTTGATAATTGTCGTCCTCCAGAGATGAGGTCAGGCTGAAAATGAGCTAAAAACAAAGTGGCGATAATGACAGTGGTGCACGACGGAAGCCAGAATGAAAAGGAGATGGGAAGAGGACATGGCAGGATGAAAACGAGAGACAGAGAGAGGGAAGAGAGAAAGAATGAAAAGGAGAGTGGTGAGACAGAGAGGTGGAACTCACTGCTTGGTGCGAGTTAGCATGGGAAATGCGTGGGACTTATGGCACTTCACCAATCTGTTGGGTTTACTATCTACATTAATAAGAATTTATCTGACATGTAGCCAGTTCTTAACTTGAAGGATGGTGTACTTCTCAAGTCTCCTTCAGAATCGTTTTTCTCAATCGTACGAGAATATGCCTATTATTTGAATGCTAAAACCGACGTCAAATCACTCTTCTGTGCAGACAATCTCATCCAATCAAGCTGATTCTGTCCTTGTCGTCTGTTGTGTCACATCTTCTCAACTTTTGACTTGAGTCCTTTTTGAGAATCAGTTTGTTAAAACAGAGTTGGCTTTGATGCGTCCGACTGATAGTACCAAAGTCTCTAAAGATCCATAGTTTGGTTCTTTGCTGTAGTCCCTTCATCTGTTGTTATTTTAGCATCTAAGCTTTAACAGACAGGTATTTATAGATAATAACTGAGACTGGACTATTTGGCATTTTAATTATTTTTACTTTATTTAACCTTTATTCAAGAAAAATGTTTTATTTACAATTAAGACTTGGCAGGGAGGGAAGAACACAGGCAGATCAAGCAGCACATTTTACAATAAATAAACAACATCAGCAACACTTGCGTTACACCTGATATTCAAGTGGTGACCGTCCTTGGTAATGTTGATCTAAATGACTTTTGTTAACAATATATACCCTTAGCAATTAGTCATTTTTAACTAAACCAAACCAAACCTATTGTTTTGCAACAGTTTTCTTTTGTTGTGAATCAGCACAGTCAGGCTCTAACTCTTGCCTACTTGTTTCCCTGCTGTTGTAGTTGAGAAGGTCGTGGCAGCTGACCTTCTTCCTACAGGTGGCTCCTGCAAGGAGTCTGCCTCCTGCCACCTTTTCACACTCAGTCTGGCTGAGCTGCAGGAGCAAAGAGTAGACCACCAGAAACTCGCTACATTCAATTGTTTTGCCCATGCTTTTGTTGCTTAATAGCTCAAGGTCCGCCAGAAGGGGTGAAAGAGCAATTTTCTTATCCTGCCACAGATTCTCAGTTGAACTTAGGTGTAGGCTATTTTAAACTACTATATCTGAACCCTTTCCATTGTAGCTTTGGCTGTATGATTAAAGTCATTATGGTGGTTTTAGACCGTTTTAGACTTTAGCAACCTCTGACTGTTTTCACTGCATCCCATAGTTTCACTATAGTGTGCTCAGCGGGATGTGCAGTGTTGGTATTTGCTTGTGGGACAAAAATTTCAATTTTGGTCTACTTTGACTAGATTACCTTCTTCCACGTGTTTCATATGTCACTTGCACAACCTTGGGCAAACTGCAAACTCGACTTCTGATGGCTTTCTTGCAACATTGGCTTTATTCTGGTGCGGTTGTGGCTCAGTGGGTAGAGTTGCTGTTTTACAATCGGAAGGTTGTAGGTCCAATTCCAGCTCCCTCCTATCACATGTCAATGTGCCCCTGAGCAAGGCACTTAACCACATTTTGCCTACTGATCAATCGGTGTATAAATGTGAGTGTTTGGGAGTGCAAGTGGGTGCAAGTGGCTTTAGTGTAAAGTTCTTTGGGTGGGCAAAGTGACTGGAAATGCGCCATATAAGTTCAGTCCATTTGCCATTCTTCCCACTCTTTCATAAAGACCTCATTCTTGGTGTGCCTGACTAATGACTGCCAACAGATTCTCCCATCTGCAGTTAATCCTTTTCCTTCCTGTTCACAATTTGGCACCGCTACGTGTTGGGCTATCTGGTTGTAACAAGCCCAAGAGGGAACATTAGGAAACTTCTTATGTCTGACTAATTAATGGGTGTGAGTTAAATTGCTGTAGATGCAATCCCCCCACACCCCCCAAAAAATACGGTTCTAAACTATGACAAAAAACAGTGCTACTTAAATTGCACCAGCAGAGGGCAAAAGCTGGTCATAAACCATTGTGGACATGGAGTCTATGGAGCACACATGGAAATGCACATAGACACTGAAAAACAAAGGCGATCATGTGCATCGAGCGCAGATCCACACAACCACTTACTCGCACATTCTGTTACGTTATGGAGCAAGCACAAAACTGCCATACCGCTAAACAGCAGTAAAGATACGCTCAGCTGGGAGGACTGAATGAATCCATAACTGAAACCTCCACATAGGTAACATTAGTCTCTGATTTACATGTCTCAGCGCTGATGTCTTCATTCTGGGCCACGGTGGGTTTTTTCCCCCTCTGCCTATTGGCTGCAAAATTCCTCTTTACGGTTTTTGACGTGATGTGGTTTTATATCTGATATTTCACGTCTGAGGGGATAGAGCCTCCAGGAAAACTGAAAAATAATTAAAAAAAAAAAAAAAAGTGATTCCAGTCGACGTACTCTGCAGCGGTAGATGATACATGGCAACTGCGCTGTGAAGACAGCTTTGCTGAAGCGGGACGATGAAGGACGGCTGTTAGACGCAGCAGCATGTTATTACGCTGTATTTATCGTATGCGGTTTCATCGAGGTAAGCCCTGCTGCTCTGTGCCTGCACAGCTAAGCTCGTGCCAAATGTTTTATGTCTCCCTATATATCTGTGCGAAGATGCAAGCCATGGATAGTTTAGGTCAGCTGTTGTCAAACCCATGCCGAGAGACACGGAGCCGCTGAGGGCCATGACGAGTGCTGTTGTTGCATATGTGTGTGTGTGTGTGTGTGTACTTTTATATGGCTTTAATAGCAGCCTGTGAACACAGACAGACTTGTTTATTCTGCTGCACAGTATGCGCTGAGGCCTGGTTAGCACCGCAAGCACACGTGTCCCACACACCCGGACAGTCCTACGTGGATTAGTAGTAGTAAAAGCCTCTTTCCTGGATGGCACAGGTTGTACCAGTCAGTAAAATATGTCTCGTCTGAAGTGCCTTGGAGAAGCAGTCGTGCTCCTGGGTCTTTTCAAATTTTTGTCACACTGCAAATAAAAAATGCTTGTCTGTTTTTTTTTATTAGGATTTTATGTGACCGAGCAGCACAAAGCAGTGCATAATTGTAAAGTGAAAGAAAATGCACACAAAGTTATCAAAAGTCTTTACAAACAGAACTTAAAGGGGAAGGGCGTTGTGCGTATTTTACATAAATACACTTTGTCAGTCCACTGTTTGCTCATACCATATTGCTACATATTCTTTTGGAATATATCTAGACCAGTTTTGCTTATTCTTGCTTGTTTTTTCCTTGCCAAATTGATCATGTTCAATAACAACGATGAATAAAGTCAAGGCTTGCCTTGGTCTTTGGTGGTGATGTTCTAAAATGTTTCCGCTCTAATCTGAAGGCTTCTGTTGTAGCTCCTGTGATGGACGCCCCGTTGGGAGGTTAAACTCTGTCACAGGCTCAGGTTTTCGACACCTCTCTCAGGTTTTCTTCCAGGAAGAAGTTCTAGGAACAGCCTTCCTAGAACAGCCTGAAAACAGGCCATTTTCCATTCAACTGTGACTGACTTCCCTCTCCCTCCAGTTAGAATGCATGCCCACAGTATGATGCTGCCATCCTTCTAGTGACGAAAGTATATTCAAGGTAAAATGTTGAGTAATAATTTTTTCAGTTTAGCTTTTGTCTGTACAGACAAGAGCAACTCCTTCCTTGTGTTTCCATTGCCCCCTTTATGCCTTATGACAAATAACAAATCTTATTTCATTTTGTTGCTTTTACATAAAATTACTATGTGTGGCATTAGCAACCATTTAAACTGTGGATCTCTGTTCACTAATTTCTAAAACAATCACCTAGTAGGCATTTATATAAAGGTGAACTCAACTTACCAACTGCTGGAGACTGCACTGGATTTTATTTGGCGGTATCAAAGATAAAGGAACTGTACGGAAGAGGATTAGGGCCACTAAAGTCAGAATTCTTTTTTTTTTTTTTTCGGTGGCCCTAATCCTCTTCCGTAGTACTGAATAAAAATGTCCGCAAAAAAAAAAAAATGAAAACAAGACACTGCGAGTGCAGCTATCGACAGCTATAATTGCTTGTCCACTTCTGGACCGTCTGGCGGTGTTTTTTTTAAAAATTGTTTTGTGTTTGTCCAAACATGATCTAACACTGCACTGCGTTGAAGGCCTTCTCCTGTAGTGTAGACCTGAGGTCACTGAGCTCCTGGATGGGGGAACTTGGGGTCTCCACCTCACCACAGTCCATCCTGACCCCCTCTCAAAGGTGCCACCATCCCAGAACGCGACCTCCTCTGCTGCCAGTACGCCCTGCCGTCATCCATCAGCAGACAATCATTATGAGCTACAGGCATCTTTGTTGTCATTATAAAAACACAGTAAAATTTTGTGGCATCTCCCAGCTTAGAATGCACACATAAGATATTAAAAACTCTAAAAAAAACCCCATCGTTTTAATAAATTCTTACAGAAAATAGATATTCTTCTTCACAACAGTCCACTACTATTTTTGGTCTATCACATAAAATCCTAATGAACATTTGAAGTTTGTGGTTGTAAAGTGACGAAATGACAAAATGTTCATGGATTATGAATGCAAAACACTGCGTATTAATTTCTAACCGCGTTTCCTCCATGTTTATCCGAGTGCAAAGCATTGTGACAAACACTCTTTGCAGCGCTGTCTCTCATCGTTTCACGAACTAAATAACATCTTTTTTTCTTTTCTACTCTGCAGGCATTATAGGCACATTAAAAATTTTCCAGAATTGCTTTGGGCAAGTTGCATTCTAATTCATCCAGCTTAAACAAACAGGCTATTTAAAGGACATCAGTCTAACATAAGCTGCTTTATTTTGAGTGAACGAAGACGGTATAAATAGACTTTGAATAGTGCAACAAGTAAATGCTTCATGTGAAATGGCTGGCGTTACATCATTGCCTGTGAGAGTGAAGTTCTGGAGAGGCACTGGGCTCTTTGGGCCAGCCATTATGGTTTGTACTAATGTTCTGGTTTCACAATCCAAACATTCTCAGAGCTGTTATTTGGTCTCTTTTTTCCCCCTCTTGCTCAGTAATTCGACTTTTTTTTTCTCTTTTCTTTTTTTAGCAGAGAAAAGCTGTCAACATTAAGCAGTATCCACTTAAACATAAAAGGGATAAAGAGGAGAAAGAAAATGAACTGTAGACAACTAATGCCCCCCATAGGTGGACAATGTCAAACAATAATGGGGTTTTGTATGGTAGACAAATGCATCACTGCTGCTCTACAACTGTCTTTCAGCGTCTGGAAAGGGAAAAAAAAGAAAAAAGATGTTTGTTTCAACCAGAAATATCAGCCTAATAGTAAGGTGTTTCTCCACAAAGACAGCCAGAGGTCTGTGTGGATCCTGCCGGTAATGTAGCGTCCACCGTGCGGTTTGCACTGCAACTCATCATTACTGCTGGCTTGAGTTGGCGCTGCCGAAATGACTTGTATAAAATATCTGTCCTGCTCTAAGTGCTTCCAACTGGTAGCTTAATCATGGGTCAAACCATCATGTGTCTCTTCTGCATTTATCTTCTGTCAGGAAGAGTTCCTGCTCTCTCTCTTCTTTTTTTTTTTTGCAGATGCAGACCAGTATGAGCAGCATCAGCATCTTTCTAAAGCCAGACTCGAATATCTTAAGTTTTCCATGGCTGGGACATTTGCTGCCATTTTTTTATTTTATTTAAACAAAGTAACACGGATCAATGAGCTGATCTCCTGACCTGTAGCGCATACGGCAGTCTGAGAAATGTTAAGCTCAAGAAGAATCAGAAGACAGTCGCTGTTGAGTCAACATGTGACACAGACCTGGAGCAACTCTGAGCATCTGCAGTTGTTTACAGAGGAGAGGGAGTGTCATGAAGCAAAGTTTTCGGTTCGTTGCAACCTGTTAAGAATTCGTAGCGTAGTGTTCCCTTCGCTGGCTATCGCAATTTTAGAGTTTGAGTTGGTCCGTGGTAATAAACCCCGTGATGTAAAACACAAGCAGCAAAAACAGAAACGGTTCCATGTATTTGTCCACACGAAGAATCTGACGAAAGAGTAAAATAACTTAAATCTTGATAGCAAGACGGGCTAAACCTCTTCCATTTTGCGGTCGTTTTTATGTTTTACATGAGGGAATTATTTGACCAACAGTAACCTTAGGTTTCTTCGTAAATAAATACCTATTGCCAATATGAAGGCGTTTTTTTTTTGGTTTTTTTTTTTACACTAACCGCTGTGATGTTTTTGAGATTGGAGTATTTTTGACATAAGCCTGCTCTTTTTTTTTTTTAACCCTGCTCTGATTAGCTGTTAGCTCTGCAGCTAATCCAGGTTTCATTAAAGTTAAGACACTTAGAGAACTGACTACTACAAGTAAGATATTTGCTAGTCGCAACCTTAGAAAACAAAATCCCACTAAATGTCTGAACTTTCTTTTAATGACCTAGCAGTAGAGTTCAACACAAATATACAATAGAGCCAAATGAGTTGACATCATTTTCCGCCCTATGAGTGGGGATGCAAGTCAACTTTAAACATCCATTCATTGTCTATACCTGCTTGTAAGTGCAGAGTGGCTATTATACTATCAGGACAAAGTGACGGTTTTAACACACATGCAAAAAAAACAAAAAAACATCATGTTTATAAAAGTTACATACTGCAGCTTGAAGTGATAGTTTCCATCCATATAATTCAAAATAGCAGCTCTGAGGCTGCATGAGTAGTCTGCTGAGGTTGTGATGCTGCATTTGGATTTTGTTAAAAATATAGCACTCACTGAGCAAATAAAAGGCAAGATTGCAACTTGGCCTGTTCCCGTTTAGGGATCGTCAAACCACCTCCGAGCATCATTTGTGTAAGCCGTGTACAAGTGGCGGGTTCCCAAAGAAAGAGCAATCAGGGTAACTTTGTTCGTTTATTGCTGTTATTTAATTAAAGCTGAGTGTTCTTAGTTGTTGATTAATCTGCAGTTGCATAGCACTTATAAAATTAGCTTGTTTGCGATGGCATGAGTGTGATTTTTTTAATTATTATTATTTTTTATTACGTGTGGTAGTTAGAAGCAGAAACACCATGCTAGCTATCCCTGCATCTGTAGTTCAACTGTTTTACATCCTGGACGGCGTTCAGAATAAAGAGTGACATTTTTCTCATTAAGAAAACGAAGATAGCACTGAATCTATTATCTCACTAATAAAGCTTTGGCTGCAGAGCCGTACCAGTTCTTGATCTGCATTCCATTGAAAACAGCTCATTTGATAATTGTCCTGCAACTCTTGTCTTTTTTTTTTTTTCTAAAGCCTCCCCAGTGCTCTGTTTTCCAACAAGATACAGCCCATCTGAAAAAAAAAAAAGATCAAATAAAACAACAAAAAGGAACAAGTAATGACAAGAAGAGAGAGATGCAGATAAACAGGTCTTCCAGTTTATCAAGCAAGGCACGAAAGTGTAGCAAATCCGGCACGCTGCACGAAGATCCAGGCGAGTGTCTGGCATGGTTGGCATGGTGCCTCGGGGGAGTGTGTGTGTGTGTGTGTGACGCATGCCACACATTTCTGTGTGTAGCTGATTGCTGTCGCCACATGGGCAGCTGCACAATGCAAACTGCCAAATCCCTCTCCACGGTTAATAAGTCATAAATGCTAAAAGTCCACAGACCTGCATCAATTCATCCCTTTTAAATTAAGACCAAAGAACGTTTGTGTGAATACCAAGAAGCTGACCTTAGGTGAGTGGAAAAAAAATCACACCCTCCAGCGCTCGACGGCGGTGCAACAGGACTGTCCTGAGTTAAGATGAGCCTGCTTTCAATCACCGCACATCAGGCTTTATATCAGGTCTAATTAGCGCATGTGGGTCTGCTGCACAGAGCTTGGTTTGAGACATGAGTTTTCGTGCACTGCTCAAGTTCCCCCCACACGGCACCAGCAGACCTTATGCTTACATGGCATGCATTGCGTGGGACGTGACGCACAATTTTTATGGGTTCTCTATTTCTCATCTTAAAAGCACATGTGTCACACTGTGTATAAAATTCCACAAGATCAAAAGCACAACAGCACAGATATCCATTTCTGTGTGAGACCTTCCACAAACAAAGCGGCGCGTATCACCGCCAAAAGTCGTCCAACTTTTCTTTTCTTTTCTTTCTTTTTTTTTTTCTCGTCTCAGCCTGAGATGGTCCGAAATCTATGAGACAAAAATCGAGGATGATGAAGGGGAAAAAAATTAAGGTGAGACAACTTAAACGTCCTCTATAGGACAGAGATGTGTGGCAATCGAAAGATCAAATTACAGAAAAAAGTTCTTAATCTTAAAATGATTTTTTTAAAATTATTTTTATATATAAAACCTTTGTCAGTCAGTCAGTTGCCAAGCTAAAAAAACCCCCAGAAAAGGCAGTGTTTTTTTTAATGTTATTTTCGTTTTGGAAACCATGAATCCATGTCATTCCAGCATCTCAGAGCCGTACCTGGCACCACTCTCACCTCATCATGAAATGTCAGGAGGGTGCAGTGTTTGGATGGCTGTATTTTACACCAAGCAGTGATCCTGCTCTAACCAAAATGAAATATTTTTGGCCCCTAAACGCAATGATACTTTAGCAATGGAACCAAACCTTCAGCCCCATATGGTCTCTTGCAGGACCAGCAAAGGGCATTGTATCCATTCCATGTATCTATAAAAAGTCAGAGTCAGAAACATTCGAAAAAGATAGAAAAGAGGCAAACAAATGTATTCTGCTGACTCAAAGGACAGCAGTAATGGAGGATATTACGGTCTGTATGTTCGTAGATGATCAGTGAGGTTGCTATTATCGGGTATAAAAGCAAAACCTACCAAAGATTTAGTCATTGCTCGGGATTTTTTGTGAGACCCCTTCAAGGATTCATCGAACCCGATCCAAGCCCAGACACTGAGACCACTGAGGGATTACTGTGACTTTTGACAAGAACCCATGAAGCTGAGGATAAGACATTTTCCATTTCTGAACACAAAATTGTAATCTGCAAGAAATGAGTCATGTCTAGGTTCTTCACGAAAACGCCTCCAGGTTCGATACGCTTTACAAAGCAAAAAACGCGGGGCCATCAGTTTGGGACTTTCATCCTATGCAGCAGGACAACGCTTCGTTTCGCGTCTCCTCTGGTTATCATCATGTGTTTTATCTCTCTGGTCTGCAACTTGCAAGTGTGACGAGATTGCCTAAAGAGAAGGACGCAGTAAGGAGGCAAGTACTTTGTCAAAAATATGGGACAGTCAGAGGCTTAAGCATAAGGACAAAATAAAATTTTACAGCCACTGTCTGGGCCCCTATACAGTTAACCGACCTCAGATGAAAAATCCCTTGTTAAACATGATTTGATTTATACAAATTAAGCTAAAATGTCAAAGGAGCTTTCAAGCTTCCTTCCAAAAATAAATACGAAGCACATGTGAACCACTAATCAAGCATTCCCGAATTATTGCTTAATAAGACAAGGAACACCCTTTTGCATAAGCAGACTGGTCTGGAGCATTCAGGTGCGTTGGCATCATGGCTGACGCATCAGGCTTCACTTTCTGTCCAAGCATTCAGCAACATTAAAAGGTCGTTTGCAAATAACATAGCATCGATCATTTTACACTTAGAGAAATTATTCACAAATGGACAGTTTTCAGGACAGCTGCAAGTTCTCCAAGGAGCGATCACCACTTCAAGTTCACTTTGAGGTCACATGCTGCAGTCCGGTAAAAAAAAAAAAAAAAAAAGTCAAGAGCAATATCGCAGACACTTCAGGCCTCACTCAGCATGTCAAATGTGTTATTTCATGACTCTACACTTGGAGGGGGGGGGAGAAGCAAGATTTCCAGAAGAAGTTCTGAAAGAAAAGCTGTTGCACAGTTTTGTCTGCAAAAAGGCTTTCAAAGAAACAAAAAGCAAACTTGAATGGACATATTTGGTACCAAAAGCTAAAGTCACTATATTAGCACAAACACTAAGCACCTGTCAAACAGAGTTGGAGGGCTGATGATTTGGGCTTGCATTGCCTGCTTTCAGAATGTGACCATTTACAATAGTTCCCGCATGTCACAGTATTCCAGGGAAGCGGTTCTCCGGTTCCATTGCATGACTTAGAACGAGCCCTGCCCCAACACATCTGATGCTAATGATTGCATTACCTTCTCGGCATGCAATAAAACATTTCACCTTGGATTGACCCCCCCCCCCCCCCCCCTCCCCGCCCCCCCTTTTTTTTAAAGTCAACACGGCAACAACTACTCCATGCAGTAAAGTCCTGCCCTTAGAATCAGAGGGTTGGGGGCCACTGTTCACGGGTTATATGCCAGAGCGGCTGAAACTGGGTCACATGGCAGGGCCGCTATCCCAACCACACTTGAAGCTATTGGACTGAATTGCCTGGAAAATCGAAGCATCAGTATGTTGAAATCTCCCACTCAGACTCCAGACCTAAACCAGATACAAATTCTGTGGTATTTTAAAAGACCTGTGAGAAGAACAAACGCAAACAAGTCTCATTAAAGTGAAGCAACGCTGTAAAGTAGAGCACACAATGAGGTGAGGGACCAGCAAGGTCGTAGGGAAGGTAAAGATGCTGCTGCAAACAACTTACTTTTCTACATGGTGGTTAGCCGTGGCTGTCGCTGTTCAAAAGAGCTGAGACATGTTGATTTTTGCATTGCTACGATTTGAGCAATCAGCAACGAGGAACATTCTTCTGCAGTTTTATTTGTCATTTATCAGGGTTTTATAAATATCCATAACACTTTTTCCACTTTCTCTCATGTTGCAACTTTAAGCCTGAGTGAGTTTTTAAAAAAAATTTTTTATTGGAAATCGACCAACACAAAACAGTGTGCAATTATATCCACTGTCTCCTGCAGTTCTGCTCAATTC
Organism: Xiphophorus couchianus; assembly: GCF_001444195.1. Taxonomy (NCBI): domain Eukaryota; kingdom Metazoa; phylum Chordata; class Actinopteri; order Cyprinodontiformes; family Poeciliidae; genus Xiphophorus; species Xiphophorus couchianus. Next base: position 21,806,102 of record NC_040250.1, on the reverse strand, counting down.
TCATTCTCCACCAGCTGGGAAAAAAAATCTGGGATTTCTCCCCCATTGAGCTCGATTTGAGTTGAATTTCAAAAACGGCCAATCAGCGAACAGAACGAGGAGATGTGAATGACTTGCTTCTGTTTTCCACGCGGTTTTGGGGGATTGTAGTCTGCCTTTGGTCATAGTTTGGCAACGGCAGTGGAGGAAGTGAACAAAGCTATTCAAGTCCTGTGACTACGCTTCAAAAATTTTGAGCAAATAAAGTCGGAGCCAGAGGAATGTATGAGACATTTTTTATTTGCCGGCAAAGATGGCATGGTCGGACTAGGCATTGGGGTTGTTTACGTTCTGGTAAGCTACGTTGTACATCGAACTGGTACATTACATACATTACGTACATCACAGGCAAAATGGTGCGGACAGCAGAAAGGATCATCGGGGCCCCCCTTCCCTCCATTCAGGACATTTCATCCCAGCGCTGCATGTCCCGAGGCCGAAACATCATCAGTGACCCCTCACACCCCCACCATGGACTGTTCTCCCTGCTGCCCTCTGGAAAGAGGTTCCGCAGCATCCGGTGCAGGACCACCAGGTTCCAAAACAGCTTTTTCCCACTTGCCATCAGACTGCTGAACTCTTAACTGGACTGCACTCAAAATCTGGTCTCCACTTTATACCTTGCACATGTACAGAGCTAAATAACTTCTATTTTACTGTCAGTCCTGCACTTTATATTTTATATTTAGATTTATATTCATATTTTATACTGTATTTTATTTTATTCTGGAGTAACCTCACATTGGAAGCTCAAAACATTGTCCTGAGCCGTATGCAACGAAATTTCGTTCTGTATACACCCTGTGCATGCAAAATGACAATAAAGTCAGTCTAAGTCTAAACATAGACAATTGGGTAAAATCAGATGAAATCATTTAAAAATTCCACACCTCCAGAAAGAAATCATTTCTCAATAGCTGAGAGTCTAGACGCTCTGAACAATCTTGAGCTGAAGGGGTCATTGTTTTGCTGGAAGGTAAATTTCCACGTCTCCAGTCGTTTTCAGTGTCTTAACAATTTTCTTTTCCCAGTATTGCCCTCTGTTTACAGCTCCTGCCGTCTTCCTATTAACTTTGACGAGATTCTCTGCCACTTCTAAAGGAAAGAATCCCCACATCATAATGCTGCCACCACCATGTTTCAAAGTGTGTTTGAAACATGGTTCTGAGTAGCGTTACTGTTTAGCCAGACAATTTTCTGGCATACATTATGCCAGAAAGCAACATTTTTGTCCTATCTGATCAGAGATCTTCTTCCTCATGTTTGCTCTCTCCCCAAGCAGGAATCCTGATTGCCTGTTTTTTTTTTTTGCAACAAATTACAGCCAGACTCATGGAGTGCACGACTAATGTTATGCTGTTCACACTGTCTCCCACTGAGGGTTGGAGATCTCTGCATCCTCTGCAGAGTTGCAAGCCTGACCGTCAAGAGTTTTTCTGAATGCTAATTCCTCTGGCAGGCATGCTTGAAGCTGAACTACCTTCTTTCCATTTTCACACGACAGATTGACCAGCATTCTTGGAGATGTTCAGAGCTCGGGATATTGTTTTACAGATTAACCCTGCTGCCTCAAACTTCGCCACAAGTGAATCGCGGAGTTATCATGTGTGTTTCTTGTTGAAGAAACACACTCGTGATGCTGTTTGTTCGCTTTCTGTTTTCCATCAATACTTCTGCAGCTCTAACAACTGCATTCATACTGAGATTAAATTAGAAGCAGGCAAAGTTATCAAAACGCAAAGTGGTTGTGCTGAATTTTTAGGGTGTTATTTGTATTTGTAAAACAAACAAACAAAAGAACAAGAAGAAGAAGAAAATCATTTTTCTTTACAATTCCAATTAAATGTTTTTGAAGTCTGTGGTCGTAATGTGTCAAAATGCGTAAAATGCAAGAAAGCTTACATGGTATGAATACTTTTGCAAGGCACAGTAAATAAGACTGGCTTGTCAAGCGTATTTTATATGATGGCAGACCAACCGCATGGTGCATACAAGTGAGAGCGCATTACAATGGAAATGTTTGTGTGGGTCTAGTCTTTGAACCAAACCGCTCACCATCATATTGTCTATAAAACGTTTTTTTTTTTTGAGTAGATCCTGGCTGGAGGGCAGAGACTGGCTGAACTGTGTGACTTTATTGGGAAAATTAGAGTAAGTGGTGCGGTGTACAGCATGTGTTACTGACAGCGGAATTTATTTACTGGCCTTGGGGAGACGTTCCTCAGCTACGCTGTGGCTGCTGAAAAGCTAATCCTCGTAGTAAATCATGACATTATGCATTCACGCAGCTAAAATTATCCTCTGAAGGTCGGACACTAATTGTCGCCGGGGTTTGGCTGAATCCTGACAAAAGTCCTAGCAATCCACAGGCGGACAAACATCCAGATAAACATAGTTCCATTACTCTGACCACTTCACACGGCCCCTTGACAATGTCCAAACGTTGCAATTTCAATTTGCATGCTCTGAATCATTACACAAAATGCAGGTATTTTAGGTAAGTTGAGATTGTTTTATTATTTTTAACACAGTAATTGCAAGGCAAATGATCTTAATTGTAACCCCAGCCTCTGAAATAAACAAGGCTAAAAAAACGAAAGTGGTGATTATGGTTTTCTTCGGGCCTGATGTGGGATTTGTGAAGCCGCTGCCAGCTGCCTTTTCATGTCACTGTTTTCGAGCTCCTGCCCAATATAGACACACTGAATCACTCATCAGAATACATGCCTTAATGAAGGATAGTTCTGTGCAGCTCAGGAGAGATGCTGGATCCGTCTGCCCCCGCCTCTCCTCCCCCCCCCCCCCCCCGTGGAATGTTCCCTATGCTGCGCGCGTCGCAATTACCCAAAGTACGGTGATGAATAGCGGAAAAACTGGTTTTAATAAATTATATTTATCAGTGCTTCTTTTTTCTCTTCCACCCCACAAAACAGTTAAATCACTGCAGCGAACCAGGAGACATGCATAAATGCCATTATACGACATGAAGTGCTTTAGTGCTTGGGCTGATTCGTACTCAGTAGAAAGCAAAGCCAGCGGTCTCAGATCGCTGCTTCTCCTGATTGGAATCTTAACTGCCTTGAGGTCCTTTAAAGTGTTTACTTTTCTTGAAAAATTAGACCCAATTGGATGATATGAGCATAAAAGTAGTGCAATTGGACATTGACTAAGTTTGTGGACAGGACTTGGATACCAGGCCAGTGTTTTGATGCCTTCTACATTAAGATGTTTATCTGTCAGTCAAGTCAAAGGCAGAGTTTGATGGATTGTAGAGGGAAAGTGAAGTTAAAGCTCTTTAATTAGGGGAATGCAGTTGCTTGGACCAATGGCTCCAAGCAACTGCATTCCCCTAATTAAACCAATTTAATGCTGTGGCAAAGCTGAGGAAGAACTTGGCTGGTGGAAGTAAAATACATTATTTGTTTCACTCAATAAGCAGCAAGAATAGATGGTGGCATATATGTTGTAATTAAACCTGAAAGAAAAAGATATTTCAATTCACAGTCCATTTCTAGTAGTCCATTTTTATTCAATCATATTTGTTGTTTTTATGTATCTCTAACAAAGTAACAAATATTAAACGGCCTGTACTTTTATATACATTACATACAGTCATTCACATACACACTCTACAAAAGCGCAAAATCTTACCAAGCATTTCTTTTTGTCTAGATTCTAGTGCAAAAAATATCATGTTTTTAATTTTAATAATATCATGGTTTTAATTTTTGAGGGTGCCGAAATTTTTAGTCTGGCATGTGCGTTTGTCGCAGGCTGCACAGCATGACCGATTCTTTGTCTTTGTTCAAGCTACTATCAGTTTGGTTGGAAATAGAGATAGTAGCGAGAAGCCTCTGCACGACGGTCCAGGAAAGCCCTTTTCCTGTAGAAAACAGGTGTTGCTCACTCAGTCAAAACCAGAATACCATACTTTGTGAAATATCTGCGTTTTATTTAAATCTGGAGTGAATTTGTAGTAAACATTGCAATGCTGGAGATAGCTCTACCCACCTAACTTCTAGAAAAGAAAAGATGTCCTGCAAAAGCATTAGCAGTATGAATACTTTTGGTGCCACAGTTTCTAAAACTTGATAAGCAAAGAACCAATCCGTGCTAAGGATGCCCATTTAGCTGAGAGTCAATGCCGCTGATATTTTAACCCAATGTAACCTGGACAACGTGCGTCTTTCCACGTGGCTGTCTTTAATGCCATTGGGGCATTTAGAAATTGCGAACAAGGTTTCCAATTTAAAGCTTAACGCAATACTAAATTTAAAATAAAAAAATAATGAATAAAATTTCACAATTATCCGTTTGAACGACATCCAATACAGTTCTTTTGTGTAAAGGGTTTGGATGCATTTTCTTAATTTATTATTTCAGCATAGCAGTCTATATTCATTGAGCGCCAAAAAAAGAAGCCAAATTATCACAAGCTGATGCCATTTCCTCAGGTCCAATTAATCGTCTGTGACATCCTTCGGTTTTAAAGCACACTTGATGGAATGTAAAATACCTGGCCTGACAGCTCATATTTGCACGCACTGGAAGCTACTAACTGGCATGTTAAAGCTCATATTCTTTAATTACCCTAGGACTTCTGGTTCTGACAGTACGTACCGATCTGTCTGTCAGGCGCAATCTCATCAAAATGAATCTGTTAAAACACGCTGAAGTTCATAAAATGCTATGCCAACAAAACAGGGGAACCTTGGCAAACCAGTGCAGATTTTCTAAAAATACCAACTGCATTGGTTTGAGTACCAACACTGAAATTATTGAAGCATCATATCTGTGGGTAATGAGAGTCCGTTCACAAAAACATGCGCTACCCGTTTTTGGTAACCACCTCAATTTTTCATAAATACTCTAGTGACTGTCACGAGTGGAGATTAATAGAGTAGGAAGCTAACCGGCTTAAAAAGCCAAAGTTAAAGTTAGCATTTCATTATCGTTTACAAAAGAAAACTGGCAGAGTGAGCACATGTTGCTTTATCAAAAAATAAGCAGAAGCAGAGCCGACTGGCTGTGGTGATTCAGGTATTTGGATTCCCTCCTGTAAAGATTACCTTTCCTGAACTAAAAACTAAGACTTTAAACCCTTAACCCGCCACATATTTTCGTGAAATAATAACAAAACTAGCAATTATAAGCACACATTACCAATTGGCTCCACTATATAATTTGAAGAGAGATAGATATATACACAAAAAGTGTGTGTTTCGTAAACTACAAGTTTACAGTTTATTTTAGTGTACTTCCAGTTGTGTGCCATTATTGCATTCAATGTGAACTTCAACTTCAAGTAGTCATGTTATATATGGCTTTATTGGTTCACATCATTTGTCTTTACAACATCGCCTTACCACAACATTTGAGATTGAGATCTAGACTCTACCTGGACAATTTCAACAACCCAGTTGTATTTTCCAGCTATGATTTGCTGTTGCGTTTGGTGCTGCACAGAACCCACTTTAGACTGAGCTAAGTTGTCAGAGAGATTACCCAAATTTGACTCTAGAATGCTTTTCATATGTAGTTCATTGTTTGTGTATGATGTAAGATGTTTAGGCTCTTTGTCTGAAATCTAACTCAAACCATCAGTTCTCCACCACTGTGCTTGACAAATAAGTTGTGTTTGCGATGAAAGGTTGCGCTGAAGTTTGTTTACATCCGACATGATGCTGTACAGTATTTCCAAACATCTCCGTTTTGGCCTGAGTCTTGTGGTTCATTGGGAGGGAATGTGAGGTCCGTTCTATGGGAGTCCACCGTCATCTCCAGAAGTCTTAAGCAGACCCCACGCGGACACCGGTGTCCTCATGGACCCAGAAGATAACATGCAAGTGTTTTTGTGGTGAGAGTCAATTAAACTCTCATGGTAGAACCACATGGTCCGCAGCAGTGGAGCATGTGATTCTACTCCTGGCTGTACACAGACTCAACGTTGTCCTAAATAACAGTGGTGCCATCTGCCAGTTTCAAGAGTTTCAGAGACGGGTCCACTGATGTACAGTCATTTGAGCAAAGAGAGAAGAGGAGCAGGGAAAGGACACATCCCTGGGGGGGATCTGCTGCTGATGGAGAAGATGCTCTGCAGCCTCATCAGCTCCTGCTGGTCAGTCAGGAAGTTGGTGATCCACTATCAGATGGAGGCTAGCACTATGAGTTTGGTGAGCTTCAGGTGGAGGATGTCTGCATTTAAGGTTCAGCTAAAGTCCACGAACAGGATCCTGACACACATCCCTAGATAATCAAGCTGGTGCAGGATGAGGTTGGCTCTATCAACCAGCGACCTGCTTGTTTAGTAAAGAGATTGTAGGAGTAACGGGAGGGGGCTGGGATGTCCTTCAAATGGTTTGGCAGCAGTCGCTCATAGGATTTCATGACCTCAGAGATCAGGGCTAATGAGCAGGGTTAGTGACCTCATTTAATCCTGTAATGGTATGTTTGTTGGGTGACCAGGATGATGGTGGAGCATTTTAAGCAGGAAAGAAATCTCACAATGCTCCAGAGAATTGTTAAAGATCTGAGTAAAGATGGGGACAAGACATTTGGCTCTGAAAGAGCCTATTCAGGTCTCAGCGTCTGGGAGTCCGAAGAGAGGAGAGTGGTTGGTGTATGTATAGGCTTTTTTTTTTTTGACAGAGGGAGACGTGAACGAGTTTGTGGGAATAGTAAAGAATACTAGAAGTTGTTGAGGTCAGGTGAAGAATAGAGAACAGAAATCTTTCTCCTGGAAACTCTTAACAGCAAACCAGGTTTAATTGTCCAGTTATGAACATTAAGTTAAGTGTATAGAGTACAAGATAAAGCTCTTTGGTTTTAGCAATGTCTCTGAGCATTGCACCAGTCTAACTCTTCAGTCTTGGGCGGTTCAGAGGAGGTTCACTTCAGAGGAGACAACCCCTGTCTTAAACAATTTCCATTTGTTAATATTTTTTCTTACTATTTGATAATGGACTTCCAATTGGTTGGAAAAACCCTGATTGTTATTTAGATTTCTGACTTCTGGTGAATAGAAGTTAATTTACAATCGGGAGGACATAAATATACAGAGACTGGAGTTCATCTTCTTGAGCATTAAGTGTGAGGTAAGATTAAAAACCAAATCTGAACCTTATATTCTTATTTAAGTTGAAGGTCCCCAACAAAAGTGGCAAATTTTTGTTTTTAGTTTTTTTTTCCATTAGCGTTTACCTTCCATGTGTAAATACATAAATTCAGCCACAGCTAGTGACACAAAAAATACCTCCATTGTTGAATTGGTAATTTCGGGATCGCTTAGCAGCACAGCAGACTCCACTTCCAGGAACCGAAGTCTAATCTGGATTATGTTTAGCAGTGTTTCCAGTAACTTGAAGCAAAAATAATAATGAAAAAAAAAAATTACCTCCCAAAGTAAGTTAAATTTGCTTTTTATTCACTCCTTTAAACAAAGAGTGCATACAGCAGTTTAACTCTCTCTGGTCCTATTGAGACAGGGGAAATGTAAGATTAATGGCTTCGTGATTCTGTTGAGGAGACTGCTTTTCGTCATTCAGACGGGTCCTTTATAATCTCACAGCTTTATTAAAACACTTTATGAGCGACAGAGATTCAGAAATCAATGTGGGAGCCTTCGAATTTAATACAGAAGCTGTCTGGGCTAAATAAAAAGCAACTTAATTTAAATCCATTCGCTTTATGTTCAAGCCAGTACTTAGTACCACACATAACATAAACCAATTCATAGGATTTCATTATAGCAGTGGAAACCTGATTTTGGTTCAGATGTCTGTTTGAGCAAATAAAACAAAATGTTGGCTGTGTCATTTTATGTTGAAAATAATTTCATACCACTTTACAGCAGCCATTCTCGCTCCTCTAGCACAGTTATTTCTTGCTACAAGCACCCAACGTGGCTATTTCTTAGTTAGTCTTTGATTAATGATAACCTTTGATAATGTATGGACCATAAAAGACATCCTTCAAAGGAGTGCAGTGAATCCTTGGTATTCGCGGGGGGTAAGGTTCACAGTCACTCGTGAATAACAAACCTCCACAGCTACTGAAATGGCACTGCTGGATTGGCTGCTTTGCACATCTCATCCAACAGCATGTCAACTAGCATTAATTAGCATTGTGTGTAGACATTCCAGCTTCCCAAGCTGCATAGTTGTTGGTTTTTTTTTTCATATTTTTGACATGCTCTACAAAATTACCTGTAAATAGGCGGATTTTCAGCAACTAAATTGGAGTTTTGTTCCACAGAAAAATCTGTGAGTAGGAGAATCTGCAAATACTTAACCATGAAATAGGAAGTGTCTGCTAAAGCACAGCCATTTGTTTAAAAGACAGACTCCTAATCAAGTGGGAAGGCATAAAATGTGAAGAGCATAATAGTTAGACTTGACTTGAAACGATTGCACTGCCACTGTTTTCTGCCAATTATCTTCATTTTACTGGGAGCTCAGATTCAGGTAAGATTAGATGAATGGAGTGAGGTCATCTTGGACCAACAATTAGAAAGAGACTGAGAGCATTTGAGGGCTGTCCTCTAAATGAACTTAATTCAATCAATTAACTCTATTATGTTCATCTGGGATTCGCTCCATGTTCCCTGTGGCTCTTAGTCTACGCAGGAATGAAGCAATCAGCCAAAACACCAGGACAACTGGGAGACACGTTCATTTCCTGCTGACCAGAGAGAGTCGTCCTCAGCTGGGAAGCCTAGAGGCCAGAGATTAACAAATTATTTTGGACGTCCTTGACCACAATAATAAGTGACCACATATAAGATAGATGCTCTTAATACAGATACTATCAAACAAAGATATGTCAGAAATCATGTTGTCCATGTTGGTATTCCTATTTGGCCATGGCCCAGGCTATGCAAGTGGATTTTCATAACAGCAGCTTTTTTAACAGCAAGCAAAAAAAAGTCTAATATCGTACATTCAAGCAGGCCCTTTTGGGACAAATAAGCATTTAATCACTGTGTTCTTGTTTATCATCACCTATAAAAAATAAAAGTATACTTAGAGACACCTTTTTCGTATCTGACCAAAAAAATGAACAAAAAAACTCAATGACAAATTTTGAAATTGAAATTTGATGACAGGTCTAAAGAGACCTTTATTTTTAAGATATTTTGGTACTAATGTAAAGAAAAGTGACTACAGTTTATCATCTTTTAAGAAACTTCTGTGATGCCACAAAACAATTAATGTTCAGATAACAAGGATTCTTACTAATCTAACCAGGATTTTTTATTTTATTTTATAATATCAAAATTAAACCACTTGCATTGAGTGACATCACAATATCCACAGTGTTTTCATTTTGAAATTCCAAATCAAAAATTAATGGAAAGCTTCATTTTTAAAAAAATATTCTAACAATATTAACAACTACAGATGATCTCACTTTCTTTATTTGTAGCGTTTTATTTTCTAAATTCCACATCAAAAACGATTGAAACTTGAGTGATTTTTGCTTGGACGTGTCCCGCATTAAACTGCTTCTGGACGCAGCTTCATTCTTCTGATTCTCTGCAAGCCTGCAGTAACCACAGAGCTGCGGTGCAGAAAACAGGAAACCGTCTTCTATAAGCTGTGATGATTGCACTTTTTTTTTTATGCAGGGACCATTGGGAGGAAATCTGCTTTCTTGGGCCGAGGCTTTTGTCAGGAAGATACATTTAGAGGATTTCTTCGACTCGTGGTCCATGTCTTCCATGTAGGAGGCAGAGTCTCAAGAGATTCAGTGAAGGTGAGTCCATTAATATGCCAGATATTAGTGAGATAGTTAAAAAAAAAAACTCCCTTGTGGCAGAGTGATATAGGCAGACTCTGAAAGCAAGTTTTGACCAACTACCAAGCATTAACTTATGGAGTTGTGTTGTTATCTGGTCCACATGCTAATCCGGCTTCAACGTCTTTATAACAAAACTGAACCTGTTTAAAAACTATCCCTTTTACCTTGTTGAGTTCATGAGAGGATCTCAGTGCAGAATCATGAGAAGCTGGGTGTCTGGTTTCAGAACGCCACTTTCAGATATGCATTAAACTGTGATATGTGGTGATATGCGTTAAATTGTGAAGCAACCAACATGAGAGTCAACTCTTTTAAATCCAAGACAAAGCTTCTCAACAAAGGAAAGATGGATTTCTCTCCTCCAAATCAGGAGGTTTGTGTGTCTTTATGTCTTATGACAGCAGGGATACAGCTAAGAAACCAAAGCTCTCAATGTACCAGTCTGTCTATGTTCTGAGTGTAAGCTCGTCATAAAGTAAAGATCATGACCAATATCCTTAAAGAATTGGGTAAGATTAGCTTCCTCTGTAGGCTGATTAGACTCAGCCAAAGAAATATGGTAAGGATCCCCAAAGAAGACCAAGACATATTCCTGTTATTCCTGTGAACTACGGATTTAGTTATCTCCCCAATTCAAAAACGATGTTGTTACTTCAAAAATTTTACATCGTTCATTTGAATATTCTTGTGTAAAACGTCTTGTGTGCATAATCCATTACAACTTGATTCAGTATAAGGCCGATATCAGTGCACCTTAACAGAAACTATCCCCCCAGCCCCTCCATCACATTCAGGTGAGCATTTACATCTGCTGCTTTTAAGAGCAACTTGAACCAGTTTTTGTTTTGCCCAGAGAAGATTGTAACTGCAGTAAAGCACGCATACCAGAGGTGATTCATGACAGCTAAGAACTCCGGGTCCACTGCTCCAAGCTAACGTGCCACATCAAGGCCATTTAAATGACCCAGAGAAGTGGCCCTATCTAAAAATAAAGAGACAGTAAGGCCAAGAATAGCCTTGGCATGAGAGGAGAGAGTGAATTACGGCTGCAATAAGCCATGATGCCTACACATGCAGTTGGATCGCAATGTGGCGAGGGAGCGCAAATTGGTACCAGCTGTGTGGCCTTGGAGTATGCCGCTGCACAGACAGGAGACAAGCATCCAGCTATGCGGATTAATCATTTACTCGTATAACACAGCCACATTGGTAACCTCAGGCACTCAGTGCATTTATCTCCATTCTTGTGTGGTGGCACTCAAGCTTGAGGCGGTGTGTGCCTGTGTTATGAGAGTGTGCGCGACTAAAGAAAACAACTCGCACCATCCAGTCTGTTCATGTTAAAGTAGGGAAAACTGCTCACTCATCTGAGAACTCCAGACCACGGGCAACATAATCATTTCGTGACACCTCCTTCTTCCTTTACACATTTCCTACCATGATATCCTCAGCTGAGGCAATCTAAAACGCCTTGGCGTTAGTTTGTTTCCGCATTTGACTTTCGCACAAACCATCTGGCCCACATTTGGTTTCAGCCGCATTTCTGAGATTTAGCAATAGGTTTTCTAGGAACAACATATTCTGGGAAAGTTCTACCATAAGATATTTCAGAGAACTATATTTCACTGGAGGCTTTTTGGTTTTAGGAAAGTGTGATTTCGACTCTTGAGCCAGCTGGTGATGAGGCCAAGCAACTGATGTTTACTACCCTCAAAAAACACAGCCCTTAAACAAAAAAGTTGAGATGTCAGTCAGTCAGCGGCGCAAAAGGCGGCTATGCAGTGTATGCAAAGCATAGGGGCGCTGCACTAGAGGGGGCGCAAAAACGATGTGGGGAACTTTTTTTTCTGGTCAACATTTTATGTACTTAACAGCTGTTTGTATATGAAATGATCAATAACAGAGGAACAGCACTGATTAGGCGCCCCCCTTCCTGCCAGCCGCTCTCCCCTCCCATACAGGTAGCTTGGGCAGCGGCCCTTCGAGAAGCGCAGAGGCCCGTTTTTTTTCTTTTAAATTTGTAGTAAGGCCTCGACAACAGAGAGCTAAAGATGGGGCACAGAAAAACCTCCGGAGCACAAAACAGACAACGGAAGAGGGGGAAGGATAAAGATGTTGGAGAGACGAAGAAAAGCTTTTCAAAGTGGTTGAAAGACAGAAGGTAAGTAATGTCAGGGTATCAACAAGAGAGTTGTAAATATTCAGGTTAGCTTAAGGTAGCCTAAAATGACAGGCTGTTGTTGTCCAATACGGGATGCGATTTATTCCGTATTGCTATAATGTCTGATAGATACAACTATCACACACATCTCAACAATAAGTGTAATAATAATGACCAAATATTAGGGTCAGCTAAATTGTCATTGCGGGACCTAAGTAGGACCCCATGATCTGACGTTGTTGTCATGGTTACCTAGAGACGGACACTATGCAGTCGCAGTGAGCTGCTATCAACCAGTGTCTTTTTAAAATGTCCACCCGATAAAACACCGTCCTTAGAAATAAAACCTCTGGCAAAAATACAGACGGTGGTGGGAAGACAGGCTAAACAATCAGTGAAGTTTAATAGCGGCATTAAAATAAATGTGTCGGTGACATTCAGTGGCACCCAGTGGGTTTGATATCAGACAGAATGGATCAGGAGAGGAACCGCAGACCCGTCAGAACCTAAAGAACCAGACATCAGTCTCTTCATCCCTAAGTAATTTCCTGAGACTAAAAAAATAATATAGATGGCAATTTAAAGAACAAATCATACAAATAGATTAATAGTAAACAAATATTGTGAAGAGAACATTAAAAACGTTTGTTAGGATTGTGTAGGAAAAATGTTGATATTTTTTATGAATACAATGTTTTGTGGTCAATATTATTTCACCATTTTATTGATGTGGGTTGCCAGTTTGGATAAGGCTTCCTATCAAACTATAAGAATGATAGAAAACATGCTAACAAAGAGCCTCAGACCTGCAGACACAGGCTAACAGAAGCTGCTCTTTGTTCGCATCCACCTCAAAAATATGTAGTTGCGCCCCTGATGTCAGTAAAGTCACCACAGACGCAGTGTTTAAAAGACTCCGCCCACAGGCTGTGGGTGTGCAGCGTGTACAGCAAATCCTTAAATCACACACCTAATTTTACACAGCAAGGGTTATGCACCCTGCGTCATGTGACAGCATGTTAAAGGCTGAAGACACGAATCCACTAAAGTCAATGCCTTGATAAGTTGTTGGTTTACAGGACAAGACCCCCAAGAATTAGTGAAGCCTCTGTTTATGTTGCTGTTTTTATAGGTCTGTAAAATATTAGTCTGAACTGCTAGGCACTTGTGTGTGTGTGTGTGTGTGTGTGTGTGTGTGTGTGTGTGTGTGTGTATGAAATAAGCCACATGTGTAACCTGCTGGTCCGTCATGAGTGGTTGTGGGGAATGAGAGCTAATGGTGTGGCTTGGGAGCCTTCCTATAACAACTCTCGCCTGGCATCACAACACATCTCATCAACCATGGAGCTGTGCAATAAAAGTGAAGAAAAACACCAAAGAAAATGCATATACGCGTGTGTCTTTAGGCCCTGTCTACACTACCTGTGGTATTTTTGCAAAAATCTTTTTACAGCCTTTGCACCTGTCAGTAATTTTCAACTCATGTTTTTGGAGAGAAAAACTGAACAAAATACTGTTTTGATGAAGTTTTTTTTTTTTTTTCCATTGAAGAAACTGGCCAAATAAAATAAAGTCAATATCACATCACATGGAGTTCATCTACAAAACAAAACATCTGAATTTATTTTACTGTTTCTTTGTAAATTGTCATTCAACTGGATATTTATGCATGCAACATCCAGTCTTGCACATTTCGTAGGGACTTGTAGCACTCATAGAAAAAAGTTAGATTAGATTCAAATAGATTACCAGATAATTCAGGGGGGGAAAAAACTATATGAAAGTGGTTTAGGAAAAGGGCTAGAATGGCCAGATTTGATTTTCAAATAACTACCATATATCCCACCCTAATCTGCAAAACAATCGCATTATCTGCCACAACTTCCAGAAATTATTGACAAGCTTTGCCTAATCCCACATGAAACATTATCCATTATATTTTTTTTTTTTTTTTTTTTTTTTTTTTGTCTCTCCCTCTTTTCTAAAAAAAAAAAAAAACTCTTGATCTCATTGGTGACCTGGATGTTTACTAAGCGGAAACACTTTCTGTTATAATCTTTGCACTTTTTAAATGCAAAACACTTAAATCTAGTGTCTGATGTTGTTTAACCTGCTGGGGTTTTTTTCTTTTTATTATAATCGTGAGGTAGTAGAGAAGAAAACAAACTCCTGGTTTTCTCCGTGAATATGACGACTCCTGTATACATGCAAACTCCAGTTTTTGGTTTTTTTTCTTTTCAGTTCCCGAGCTCTTGGTATTGGTAAATTGAAACCGCATCTTTATTGCTGTCAGGAACTGGAAAGGTTAAAGATGAGCAAGTAGGGAAAATAAGCGGGGTTTATTCACTTCAAAATTGCAAAAGATATAAACAATTAAACTAGAGCAGGGCTTTGAAAAGGTCAAGTGAATGAAATTACAGCCAAGCACGAGTAGCAACTTTGCATGAATCCAAACCGCACAAAGCTGAACTCACACCCAAGGAACAAAGCAGACCTGAACACTGACTGTGACACAGAGCTGTCACATATTCTCAAACAGCAGATAATAACGTAAAAGTTACATTTGATCAAACTTAAGACACCATAAATAAGCTACCTATTAATCATTTATTTAATAGTATTTAAAAGACACTCAAGTTGTTTTAGTTGGATAATGAATTAATTAGAATGACCACAACTAGCTCGATTTGCCAAATTTAGAGAATCTTTTAATATTTTCTTCAAATTTGAAAATTTACATACACATTGACTGCTCTGCCTTTAAACATTTTTGGAAATCTTACATGTGACAATGTCATGGCTATTTTTAAACTTTTGATTTGTAGGATTCCTCATGGAATATGTTTTAAGGAAATGCACACAACAAATTACAAAGAAATCAGGCAAAACATCAGAAAGAGAATAGTGTCCCTCCACAGGTCTGGTTCATTTAAGTACAGTATCCAGATGCCCCAAAGTGCCGTGTTTGTCCTTTCAACCAACTATAAATCTAAAAATCATGTGAATCTTCAGACATTATGTTGTTCAGGAGGGATGTGTTTTGGTGGGAGTTGCGTATAAAAATTTTTTTTCAATGTTGGGGTGAACTGGCAAAGAACTGAAATGTGTCCTGTGCCAACATGGGTTCAAAGGTCACTTGAAGAAGAAGAAGCTAGAACATAAAAAAAAGCCCAGTTATAATTTACAAATGCACCCAGGGATAAAAACCTAAATTTTGGAGATATGTTGTGTTGGTCTGATGAAAATAAAATGGAACAAAACAAAACCTGTAGTGCAAAAGGTTTCAGCAAAAGGTGAGCTTCTACAGAACTTGTTTCTACTTTTGCAGGTTAGACATTGCCTATAACATCTGCCTCCTCTGGTGCACAGCTGGCAGAAACCTTAATGTCATTTATGTGTGGCAACAAAACTTCTACATTTTCTCCAAAGACAGACATAGCAAATATTATTTATTTTATTTCCTAAACATTTGAAGGGGGTACACTGCAAATCTTCCATACACTCAACACATAAACATAGTGAGTTGTATTTATATCTCCAATAGATAAATGTATCTCTGAAAAATGTAAGCAACTCAGAAAGACAAATTGAATCTGTAGATGGAATATAAACATGGACAAAATAAGAAACCAAGGGGAAAGAGATGCAATTGGACAATAAGTTACAGCAATGGAAGATTGCCCAAGGCCTTGAATCTCGTGTGCACACCATATGCATGCCTTTGCCCATCTACAACAAGCACACACAAATTCACACACTCGCTACAAAGTGCATCTCATCCACTAATCCAACAGGGGGAAAGGCAGGTCCAGGAAATATATAGAAGGATACAGAGTTGACAGATGGCAGTGCTGAACACAATAATTACCACATACTTCCCACCGCTGTGCTTGTCTGCTGTATCCTCGGCAACGTGGGCCGACTCCATCCAACCCACAATGCGCATAAAACCGCCAAACAACTCGCAACGCAACGTCGTCCAATTCATCTCACAAAAACTGGTGGTTGTTGGGGTTAGCGTCTCGACACAAGCCGCAGCACACATTGTCAGCCGAGCTATTAACCAAAGGCATTAGCCCAAAGACGTATAGGTTTAAGCTAATTTGAATCATGTGGTATGGCTCCTGAAAGTATCTCTAACCACCAAAGCCTTTAACCACAGCAGCACCAGAGGAGCCATTGTCTGCCTGGCTCACCAAAGCTACCGTGACAGACTCCACTAAGACCACTTTCAGACCCGGGCTTGCTTCTCACACCATAAACGCTCAATTCACTGGCTGCCTGAATCTTTTGCCCAACCCACAGGTATGACTGGACACACTGGAATGGCCAAGACAGTATAATTTTCCAGATTGGGGTTTTGAGTCCACAACCATGAAGATGAGTGGCGCCCACCAGCGCAACATCCTGAAAGCTTAGCTGTACAACAAGAAGGCTCCCTGATCTTTGGTCTTCTGTGTTGTCTCCCTTAATAGACAGTTGAAAGCCACAAATCAGGTCCGCTGTGACGGAAAACATCAGCAAGTACTTATGTTTCCAATTTACTTCAACTTTATGCCCAAGAGTGTGTTGCTGAAATAGCGTCTCATTTGTAAGGGATTGAGTTTGATTATTGCACGAAAAGAACATGAAAATTTGTCAAAGCGTCACCTTTACTAGACTTTAAAAACTACATTGAAGATTTTCACTAAGGACTGGCAGCTGTTTCATAGCGTGGCTTCTGTAGGCAATCGTTTTCACGTAATTTCATTAAGGGATATCAGAATAAAAGGAAATGAATCCAAATGCACAAAACACCTCAGATTTATATTTGTCAGAATAAAAATGGAAAATGTGTCACTTTCATAACTACACAATACTTTGTGATAGTCTTTCTATTGTCTATCTTACGAAAATACAACACACCGTGTCACTGCAAGGCAACATGTGAAAATGTCAACGGTAATAAATACGTTTGTATTGTATTGTAAGTAGCAATGGAAAATGAAGGTTTTCAAAGAAGAAAAAAGGACCACAACATCCGAAGGCAACTTGCTGTGTGTATTAGTGTAATCTTTCAACAGATATTGATGACGAAGAAGGAGAGAGATTCTCGCTGTGCTCACTGACCTCCTTTCTCGGCCTTCAGATCTAACATGAGCTCATGGCAGGAATGCTAACATTTAAAGTTACACACATGCACACTCTCAAACGTGGCCTGCAGACTAGATGGAGGTTATGACACATTTCTGTCCAGAACATGTATAATATAGGGAGGGATATGTAATGTGTAAAAATAAAATAAGATAAAATAAAAATCACTAAAACTGCCTGTAGTTTCCATATTTAGATTTTCTGATGTATAATATTTTTGTTTTGTTGCTGATTATGAGAATCACAAAAACATCATTGTTAACCTGATTGGTTTTATTGACACATTAACTGTATGTGTGTACAGATTTGACCTATGTATTTTGGCATCATCAATTCAGTCAAGAGGTATGAATGCTTTTGCAAGGGAATGTCTGAACCTCCATTGTTCATTAAGAGGTTAATCGTATATGCAATCTGATCACGTGTCTAGGATTATTGGGTTTTCTGTAGATGTGATGAACCAACTGGCCATTAAAGGAAATTATAGATGATGTCTGAAGACGTGTGTTGTAAAAGGAAAAATGTGCCCTCAGTCATGACTTTACCCAGTTTATGATTAATGTGAAAACTGAATTTAGTTCCTTTCCTTAATATTTGGAAATTGTTGCGAAAATCCATTTTGCAAAATGATGTGCATCATGCAATCTTACTTTAGGGCTCAACAAGCAGAAAATATGTGTGAAAAGACTTTTGGAGTTGCTTAGTGCAGCAAGTAATAAAACCAACCTTTACTGCATGTTGGCTAAGAATAGAAATTTCTTCATTTGTTTGTCCAAACACCCCCCTGTGAACTTTTATATGAATTTCATGGTCTGTATCCAACTGCTTCTGTGCAATTTTAGTCCAGGATAATATTTTCTTTTTTCCCTTCATTCTCAGTCTTCTAGTTCTGTGTTTCTTGTTCCATTATTTTGAAGGGATTTGTAGAGTAGGGTGGGGGAGGTGGGGAATAGGGTTAACCCTGCTAACCCCATAAGATTGGACTCTGTCACCTATGAAATGTCAGTAATGGAACCATAAGCGCCGGTGACCTCAATGACAAATACTTATGTCAGATGTTAAAAAGTTGTCTATGTGGGCCTCATGAAGGATCCCTGTGTGCCATCTCTAATGAAGGGCCTTTTTATTCCCATGGCTGCTCACAGACCGGTCTGGGCAAGGCGTCCTAAAAATAAAGCCATGCATATGCAATTCGGGATAGGTATATTTATATTATGGAGAGGTTATGCGCACACATTTTATGTTGAACCAAATATCCAAGAATATATATATATATTTTAAAAGGAGCCATTTCATGATTTTTAGTCTAATGTATTCAAAGATTCTTTCTAGTTTGACAAAAGCAATATATATATATATATATATTTGTGTGAATATATTTATATATATATATATATATATATATATATATATATATATATATACGTAACAAGTCCTCTGACCCCATTTCACAGACAGCACTTTGGAAGAAGTGGGGAATAAGTTGGTTAGCAAAGCTGTTTACAGAACAGCCAAGGACATAAATTCATCTTCTCTCCCAGTGAGTTGACATATTGTCAAAATAGTAGGACTTAATCAGTGAGATTTCCCCAAGGAACAAAATGTACAGAGCAAACAGAAACACCAAGGCTCAGTTCATACCTCCCACGATTCACACCAAAGAATCTGTGTCCAAAAGCATTTTTGGCACTATAAATGAGGGGGCTGTGTATGGAGCCAGGTTTATAACACAGAAAAATGGTCCTATCCTGAGCATTGATTTTGTGTCTCATTTTAATTTCTCTTCTCTCAGACGGAGGGATTTCCAGAAATAGCATGTTCTCACATGACGAAAATGAATCCAGATCCAAGTGGAAAACAAATTGCGCCTCTTTATATCAGAGCCCAAACATTGCTTTGATAAAATAAAATGAAAATAGCTAAACACATGGATATTTTCAGGGCTTCATACTTTAAATACCATTGTCTGGGAGCTATGCTAACAAACCTTTTGCTTAGTGTTTTTGCAATGCTTTAGCACCCTCTCCTCATTTCTGTTTTCTTTTTCTGTGTATTCCAGCTCAGACTGAAGCTGGTTCTGCTGGATATTTCTTACAGCTACATCAGAGTTGTTTCTTTCCACTGACGCCACATGCTTGCTCATGAAGAGCGATTGCTGTGGCTTGTCTGGCTGCCAAGAGGTCGTATATGAACAACTTCCCCTTGATTGTAATGTGTTAAAGGAAAGAATTGCATCAAACTGGATCAGACCGTGACACCATGAATCGAACTGATCTGAAGTTAAAAAGTTAATTTGACCAAATTAGATTCTAAACACAATGTAAACATGCTTGTTAAACTGAGTTAAAAATATAATCAATGTGAGATTGTAGATGGAGGAAAATATAAATTGATACAGAAATGTACTTAATTTTAGTGCGTGAGGTTTTTGCTTGCATAAACTCGAATTTTTATGCTGTAGTGGTCAACAAGCAAGAATGTTAAGAAACACAAAAAAATGATCCTGTGCACAAAACAAAGAGAAGAAATTCTTTTTAGATGTATAAGTTGACATCAGTCTTTATTGCAGATGCTCAGCTCTGTTTAATTTTGATTCAGTTAGACAAGTACCCAATAAATGTATTTAATGCAAAGCAACAATACCTTTCTGAATAAGTGCAGAAAATGATGCCGCAACACTGGGTGTCATGTGGGACCTAACATGCAACATCAAATGAAAGCTAACATTGTTCCTGATTCTCACCCTCATCATAACATCTGCATCATTATCAGTTTTATAATGTCATCAGAAATGCCTGAACAAACTAAGTTTTTGCCTCCACCAAATCATGCTAAGTGAAAAGTCTGGAAGCCTTTTAAAGTATAATTCAAAGAACATGTTTCCTTTGGTAAGATCACCTGCTTTTCAGCTCGGTGTTGTGTCATAAACCAAACAGATAAAACGGGTCCTTAGGGCTCTTTGTCACTAATTTAGCCTGTAGAAACAAGTCCTGTGCAGACATGGAGACATAAAAAGAAAATCAATAATCTTCACAAGGACTTTTGCTTTTCTTCTGAAGATGATTTGGACGTTTCATGCTGACACACGTCATTTTTGGGTCACAGAACTCATCTCCTTTATGAACAATAAAATGACTGGACAAACTGATGCAGTTTATACTTACATATTATCGTTTGAACCAATAATTGTGGCACCTTAAGGGACCTGAAACTGATACTCGGTGAATAAATCAGACTAAACAAGGTCCACAATTCTCTCCCTGATGCTAGCTGATTTATTTTTATTTTTCCATTTTACTAAAGCCATCAGTATATTTGAAGTGTGGATCTGTTTAATTCAAATGAAGTGAATAAACCAGACCCAACAGGGCCATAAAATCCTCATTTGGACTTCCCCAAACTAGTTACATAGTGATCTTGCAAACTAATAAATTTGAGGAAAATTGAAGAGTTAATAAAAAAAATTAACTAAAAACATTTAGTAAATAATAATATTTTTGATAATTATAACTGACCTAAAATGGTAAAGTCTGAAATTTGGGGAAAAAAAACGTAATTACTTTTACCTCAGTGTATATAAAAATCTGCTTCAAATTGTAAAAACATGTAGAGTACAGTTATGGATATACATATGAAAAAATATATTCTAAACGATAAATAGCTCCAATTATTAAAAAAGTAACAATCCACAAATTGTTAGGCTAACTTAATGGTTTCCTCAGGATCTACAGCTTAAACCAGCCGACCTTCAGGAGTGAGAGCTTTGGCTTTATTGTCTTACATTTTTGCTTCCATTTCTGCATTTCTTCTCATTTGACATCTGTGACGATGGCATCGCTGCAGTCCAAGGAATGTACATGTTTGTATGTGCATACACGTGTGTTGTGGTGCTGCGGCTGTTCAGTCTCTGCTGCACGGATGTCATAATTAGGGAGCTGGAATTCTGAAAATTCCTGGGAAGCTTAGACAGTACAGAGGCTTTTCATCTGTTGCATCGGCCCTGCCCCCGCTAAGCCGCTGGCCTTACGGAAAAATACAATGTGTTCCAACACACACCATCACAACAATCAATTACCTCTAACTGCACAACACACATCGTAAACAACAAATATCCCCAAACATCCTACAATTGTAACCTCATGGCACTGAGGTTCACAAGCATCTGTGACATGTTGGATTAATCTCGACCCAACCACTAATTCAAGAGCTGGCTAATTAACCTCAACTATTCTAAATATATCGTGTGCTTATTTATACCGCCATCAGAAAACAGTTCCTTTCTTGGGTGTTTTTGTTTTCCAAACAAGGGGGCGGAAAAAAAAGAAAAAAAAAAGTACTGAATGCATATGGTACTTCTCATCTGCACAATGAAAGGTTTTCTCTACAGACAGGTAGTCGCACAACACTTGTTTTTAACGGGCAACCGAGGATAATTATAACTCACCGTTCTTTTTGGTGGATGGTTCGATATTTCTATTTTGACTAATCAAATAAAAGCTTGGATATTTCTGCCTCGAAATCGGACTGCTCGCATACCAGTAAATCTAAATTAAGGAGCTTGTGGAATGTACATGTAATGGTGTTATTGTGAGAGCTGAAACTCAGCAGGGAGTTGGCTGTGCTCGATACTTTAAACATCTGCTTTGCAAACTATGATTAAAATTCTTGAAATAGGTTGGTAGTGGTGTAAGTTTGTCTAATTTCTTTGTGGAATATTTTGTTGTCCATCTGAATGTTTAAAATTTTAAATGGTGCCTGGAAGCTGGAAGATCTTTTCGGTAATCATGACTATTCGAACAATGCCTCAACAATCCATTGTAGAAGTGGAAAAACCACCATAAACTTTGATGTATTTTATAGGGACTTTGTATTCTGTCTTGTACACTTCATATTATTAACCAACACTAAGTTGTGGATTATAGTGAAGTGGAAGGAGAAGTATTTTTGACAAATACATTTTAATAAGTGTTGCATACATTTGTTTCCACACTGCTCAGTCAATCAACACTTTGTAACCCATGTTTTGCTGCAGCTGGATGTTCTGAGCATGTTTGAGTATTTGACCTTTTGCGATATGTGAATAGTTTATGCATAAGTCGGTACTGCACAGAGAGAATCTGCTCATGGTAATTTTCAATCAACTTGCCAACTTTGACTAGTTTCCCTGCCACTTTGCATGACTTTCACAGGCATATTTTTTGTCATGCTTTTTGCAATTCTTTGATACATCTCAGATCTGTGGAGTTCTTTCTTTTGTCAGATTGTCTGCACTTTTCTGGAGTTACTACGGGAATCTTGGTTGCCTCTCTCAATGGGGCTCTCCTTGCCAGGTCAGGTTAGGTCAGCGGTCTCAAACTGCAGGAGTCAGGGGCCGGTGTCCCGCAACTTTTAGATGTCTCTCTGCTTCAGCACACCTGGCTCCAATAGTAACTCATTAGCAAAGCTCTGTAGAGCTGGATTGCATAATGGTGAGGCAGTCTAGCCATTTAATTCAAGTGTGGAGGATAAAGGTTGCAGGACTCTGGCCCTTGAGGGCTGCAATTTGAGACCACTGGTTTAGGTGGACAACCATGTCTTTGTTGCTTTACAGTTGCCATGCTGTTTTTGTTTGCTGATGATGGGATTTAATAGTACTCTATGAGTTATCCAAACCATAGGGAATCATTTCACAAGCTGAGCCTGCCTTTAATTCCTGAACAACTTTATTTCTGACCAGTGAGGTGTGTTCACTAGTCTTAACAACGCTGTTTGTTCACCAATGTTTTCAAACAAACCCCTGTGTCCTTCCCAGAACAACTGTATTTATACCTAGATTAAATTACAAGTAGACAGATTGTACCTTTGCAACAGCAGACCAAAGTTCAAAGTGCATGATATAACGTACAATCAAGAGTATATGTTTTCTTTCCATTTGTGTGCTATGGAGACAAATGGCAATATTGTTTATTGCTGGTGGCAATAAGCAATATTACCACCAGCTGAACAGTCAATAAAGATATACATGAACTTTAAAACATAAAGTAAAGTATGAGACTGCTATATACCACCATAAATACACCTTAGTACCAGAGCCAAGGTTTTGGTCGTACAATGGGATGATGTATTGTTCCACTACAAGAATACTGTGAGCCAGCTTGTCTTCTAACACAGTCTAATGAGGCAGGAACAAAAGAGTATCCACTCTAACACTCTTTCTGTACGTGCACTTCTCTGAATTTTGTCAATTATCCCCCATGTCTTGGCTGACCTGACTCTGAATATGGGTCATGAGCTACACAATCACCTGGTAATTACCAGAGAGTAAACAAGCCAAGCCAGGGGAGAAGTTTTAATGATTGTCAAGCTGCCACAAAGAACCCTTCAACTCTAATGAGGGGTAAGTGTGTCATATCATCTTGCACAATTGTTGGACCTGATGAGCTTGATAAATATAACATCCCTGGTTGCAGTATTCCGGGGATCCAAGAAAAAAGAAAAAACGTGTGTGTGATCAAATAAAGGCATTACCTAGAAACAAAACTTTTGCTTGAATGAGGATTTCAAAGATGACCTTACATAATAGGCACATTGGCCAGTTCTTGAATCTGATGATTAATTGTCCGGTGGTCTTTTCAGTGGCTATGACACTATGTGCCACCCACGGAGTCCACGCTGGCCTCATGTCTCACCCTCATTAAAAGGGGTCTTTGTGTCCCGGTTGCTCTCGTTTGTCCCAGCATCTCGATCTACCACAGGGGTCGACCCCTGTGTCTCCGGCCACGATGACATCACCTCGGACCTCATGGAAGCGGCCAAGGTGAGGGCTCTCGGGGACAGCTACGTTCCATCTCTCTCCCCTTGACACTCAATGACTCCTTTGTCTTGACGAGGCCCGCAAGCGTATATGGACAGTAATGAGATGGGGCACTTTGTAATCTGCCAGCGCTGTAGCATTATAACCCATATGGAGTGAAGTCTATAATAGCACATTGTTCAGGCTGAGTTAAGTCTGACATGTGGCGCTTTCACACCAGTTGGAATCAGAGCCCAGAGTTGGCCTGCTGAGCTGGGCCAGTAAAACCTCTCTTTTCACGAGTCAGGTGAGTTAACACACCAAGGAGTACATTAATGTTCAAGGCAGAGAGGAGCCATACACCCCTTTCCTCACCTCACCCCATCCCCTACACCTAGCAATGAGACTGCACTTTTTCTTTCTGCCACATTATGCAGAAAGGTTTATAAAAACAACTTTAACAGTTCAACATCTTCAAATCGCAGTTTCGTTTAAAGACCCATAAATGCTCTGTTGTCTTGCATCTAAACTGAGCATACTGTGCATGCAGATCTTGGCTGAGTCAAATTTAGAAGCTAAGATATCGTCTTCAGGTTCCTCGAAGACTGTGGTATTTGATATTTCGCAGCTTCTACTTCTCAGAAGCCAACACCGCTGCCGTCTCATGCTCATTCTCTCCTCTCCTCCGTGGGACTTTTTAAGTTACAGTGTGTTTACACAGCGAGACCCAGAACTCGGCTGGGATTTACTGCACTGATATTTTCTCTTCACATCATGTTTTTATGGCTTTTTCCAACACCGCTTGAAACTGGTCGTGATTTTGTGATGACCCTCTAAAAACACTGCGGAGACTAAACATCTGTCATACTTAGAAATGTCCAAATGCAAGGGAGGCTATATGCATTACACAACTCCAGTAGGTTACATGCTTCAGGCATATAACCCAGTTTAACAAGACATATTTGACATTTGTTTTTGCCTGCATATAATCTTAGAGATAAAGAAGTGACCTTCTTCTTTTTGGTGGTAAACCAATGGCTCAAGTATGTTTTACTATGAAATATGAATTAAATTGAGAAAAAAAGTACATAGAATGCATAGCAAAGATTTTTTTTTTTAATCATTTGAACTTGTGTTATTTTTCCTGAGATTTTATGATAGACAACACAAAGTAGTTTATAATTTTTTCAGTGGAATGGAAGTGCATGGTTTTACAAGTTAATTCTAGACCAACATATCATTCTCTGGAGGAGATGCAGAGATCTAAAGCTCAGGTGGAAGAATATGTTGAGAATCTATCAATGGGACACATAAATTTGGATTCCGTGGAAGAGTGGCGAAAAGAATACTGTATTTAAAGAACTCCTTAAGATGCTACAAGTCAAGTAGCACTTGTTTGCCCCAGGTGAAGTAAGGTACGCCCAAACCCAAAACAAGTGGCTTAGGTCACATCAGAGCCAAACTGAATTTTTGGTCTTCATGCAAAAAGTGAGACTGACAACTAACACAGCAAACTTGGTGGTGGCAACATAATGTTGTGGAAAGAAATTCTTAAGCAGAAACAGGGAAGCTGGTCAGAGTCTATGGAAAAATGAATGGAGCTCAATAAAGGGAAACCCTTTGAGAAAAGTTCTTAGGAGTTACAAATCACTTTACAATGAAGTGGAGGTTTACCTTTTAAGACAAGGGGCCTATGCAATCAGAGCAACAACTTACTAGTAAATCAAAGAAAATTCATATGACAATTGTAACAGAAGATAGCTGTGGTAGGAAAGTAACATGCTTTATTCCTGACTGTAATGGCTGCTTATTCGTTTCAATGTAGAGCCACTATATTGCTCAATGAGTTTCAGTTTCCTTTTGTTAACGTTCCTTAGATTGGGTTTTAGCTGACTTGCTGTTCCTCAATACACTCTTGTGCATCTCTTAGACGTACTTACAATAATTCACACCAAATCCGATGAACGGCGAACTTTACTTTGAGCAGATATCAAAAATAATTCTTCAATCTTGCACAGCTTCCCACATATGAGTCAACAAATGCGTAGAGCCAAGCTAAACACGTCACCTACAATTTTATTTTTTGATCTACCGTGACGCAGCACTTTCCGTGTATTTTGAAATACTTCCACTAGGTGGCGCTTTTCCACAAAAATATACTAAAAAAAAATCTCACTTTAAAGAAAATATCTAAATGTCAAAACGCATGCACAACAATAACCAATGTTACAAACTGACATTTGTGGCTCTTGCACTGACAGCGGCACTAAAATACATGCACCCATTTTATTACTCAACTGGCGAGTCTTTAATTCCCTTAGTGTCCACTAGAGAGCGTAGGTTTTCAAACAACCCAAAACAGAAATAAATATGAATATGCCTACAATGTCCCTGTGAAAGTCTAGAGAAACAATCCATCCTCATGACTGAACTTTAGCTATTTTGAAGAAAAAGAAAAAAAAACAACAGAATTACCAGCAATTTTAGTTGCAGGATGTGCAGCTGTATTGTAGTGAAAGGTGGTTTTGCAAAGCCCTAGGGGAGGAAATTTTTTACAAATTACACAACAGGGCTCTGTTCTGGAAATGGCTTTAAATACGCTTTATGGACTTCTTTGTTTTCTTGCTGGTAGTTATATAAGAAAAAAAAACTGATTCTATTTATGCTCATGTTTGCTCTTGACAGGAAGGAATAAATAAATGAATTAAAGTAGTCAAGACACACATTTACTGTAAATAGATTCTGAACACGCAATAGACTTTTCTGAATAACGTCTGAAAGTTTGCAACAAAAAAACCCCCTCAAAAACAAACATATTGTCTGCAATTATACTTTCCCTTTTGCCTTTTTACACATAAAAGTGACTGCGATATTAGTGTGGTATTTTTAGAGAAGCTGCATGTGGAGTCACTCACTAGTTGTCATACTGCTGCTTTGTACTACAAAGTCTTCACTTGTAACTAAATTACACCCACATACTTCCCGTAAAGCGAAATAAGGAGTCTGTAAATTGGTAACATTAATAGCTGTTACAGAAGCCCCCCTCCAGGAGAAGCATCTCCTCTCCCCTCCCACCCACGATTTACACACAAACATGCCAGCACACACCCCAGGCTGGCCTCTCTATTGTGGTTTCATTGGTGCATCACTTGCCAGATCCCCAGGGGTCCCAATTCAGAACACATGTCTGCTTTCTGTATGTTTACAATGCAGCAGTCAATGGGAATGAACTTTATGCCAGTCAAAGCTTTGTTCCTGCCATGATGTCCCTGAGAACTTGATAGCACCGTTTTGCTTTGTATGCACAATATGTATTTTTAACAGGAACAACGACATTTAAGCCACTGAAGGAACTGTTCCGATATTTTGTTGTAGTATTTTCTAGGGTTGTCATTACTTAATTGGGTACTTGACAGCGCATGCCTGTCTAGACTTTGGAGAAACATGAAGTTCTCAACAGAGGGCTGGAAAACATAATATTGCAGAGCTTTACAAGACCATCAGGCTTGCATGAAGGGGTTACTTACACCGATGTCTACAGACCAGGTTGGTTTGCGATCAGTTGAATATCCACTGATCGCAAACCAATCAGTGGTTGCGATTCAGAATCTGGACTCCTGGTAGGACTCCAGATTATCCTACCGTGGTTTAGAAAATTTAATTAACAAATTCAGAGTCCAACTTACAAAAAAACAAACAATCAAGGGAAACACAAGAACAAACCAAAGCAAATCCAAAACTGAGACACAAAGAGATTCTAAGGTACATTGAGGGAATGATGAGAATAGAGACAAGCAGGCTAACAAGACGGACTGGCGAGTTGTGACTGAACAAGAGGAGCTTAAGTAATGGGAGGTAGTAATTGGAACAAGGGCCTAGCTAGAGGAGAAGAGTGATTGCAGGTGTGAGTAATTGGCACAGGAAATTGAGTGCCTTAATCTCCCTGGCACAGGGAAACTAAGGAGATCTGCTGGGAACACAAAAGGGAGGAAACGGAGCTGAAAAATACTTCTAATACAAAAGACACTAAGAATAAAGTAAACCTGATAAACTAGGAGAGAAAGATATGAGGGAAACCATAATCAAACCTAAATAGCAACAAGGCTGATCTAACAATAATAAGTACTAAGGAACATAGAGCTAGAGAAGCTAGAAAATCGAACCTAACTAGAATTACTGAAGAAAGACTAACTGAACCTAGTGACAAAATAAAAACTAGTAACACTAGGGGGGAGCTAGAAGGACTTAAGAAATAACCTAACTAGAATTACTAAAGGACGATATACATAGACTCGGACATGGAAGAATAACTGAACCCAGGGTGATGAAATTAAGAAATAAACTTTACTAGAAACACTGCAGGGAGGCTGGAATAAGAAATAACTAGAAGGATAAAATAGAAATAAACTATAGTCCTTAAAGAAGGCTTGACATGGATTCAGACAAACAAGGACAGAACCTAAGGTAACTAAAGAATAAAAATAACTAGAAATACTGTAAAGGACTGAAAATAAGGAAAGCAATAAGACAATAAGGAAAGCAATAAGACAATTCTAATTACACTAAATACCTCAAATAATAATATCAAAAGGACCACAAAGGGATAAAATAAAATGAACTAAAACATAAAGCTAAATAAAATGAGAAGCAAAACCAACCCAAAAACCCAGAGTCCTGACAAAAAGAAACTAAGAAACTACACTGAATCCAAGAGAACAGTCAAGTGAATTGTCTCCATACAAAGGGAAGAATTGCTGTGGAAAAAAATGGACTAAAAAAAGTTGTTGAATTGCTCGAAAAATGGGGAATAGCATTTACTTATTAGTAGTACAAAGCAAAACGTGATTCAATTGTAATAAACGCGTAAACAGATTTCAAGATTTATTTGAAGTGATATATTTACTGGTTTAGATTTATTTCCCGCATTCAGCACATACGTCCCATATCTCAAGTATAATATTAAACCCATGTAATCAACATTTTTAACATTTCAACAGAGGAAGAATTTTCACAGCGTAGCAGCTTTTTGGATTACCAAAAGACCTGTTGCATAGTTTCTAGGTATTTCATGATGTGCACGTCCCAACGATTATTGCAGGGATAGTAAAGCCTGCGTGTAAGCAAGCGTTATAATCAGGTATCTTCTGGATGTTAACCTTGGGCTGAAGGTCTGCAGCAGTTGTTTCCCACACAACCTGAATGCAACATCAGAGGGCAGTGCTGACACTCACAAAACACACGCGCACACACACACACACACACACACACACACACACACTCTCTCTATTACAAGCCTGTGGTTCTCTGCAGCATGGCGATTGGGCCAAATCAAGGGTGTGTGGAGAGCGTGGGCTGTGCCTAACAGACGTCAATTGAACTGGAGATTCCAGCTTGTGGTCAAGGCTCCACTGAACACTAAGCTCATCTCCAGACGTGTGTCACGGTGTGCTACACCCCCCTGTGTGAGCGTGATGGAAATCCAAACGGCTGAATACCCAGATTAAGATAATGCCAACTTTTAACCAAAGATTGGAACAACTTTATTTCTTTCTTCTGTGAGTTATAGAAAGCCTCTAATAAGGGCATTTTAAATGCAACGTAATAACACAAACTTAAAAACAAAGACGGGTAAGATAACCAAATGGCAGAGAGGGAATGAAGTCTAACATTTCTATAATAAGGGCATAATAAGAATATCAAAGTGTTGAGGGGATTTTTTTCTGCTCTCCTTACCAAAATTCTTTGCATTTCAGAGCTGTGGCTCATTTTGCTGACTACCGAGCTCAATTAAAACGATTGATATTGCAGCCCCAAGATAATAATTATCTATATTTAGAGCTTGGAGTGATCACCGTTTTGGTTAGGATGGCGCTGTAGTCCAGTTCCCGCTGTAGGCTAATTTCAATAACACTCTAAATATAGCTTTGGTTTAAAAGCTTTTTCCATCAAACAATGCCAGATTTTCTCATGAAAAAGATTTTTATGAAAGTAAATGAAATGTTATCATAAACAGATTTCAAAGTCACTGATCTATGAAATCAGAGGCCAGAGTCAATCAGAGGCCTTTTTGTTTGTCACACACTAAACCACCAATCGTTTCCCCATGTTCATTTATGGGGCGCCTGAGCAGTGGCGCGTTGCACACAGACTCCAAACCACGTTCCTGCTACTCGTTACTACGCTGCCGAGTGATGGAGGTTAAACTGCGGTTCACACCTGAGAGTTTTAGCAGTAAACCACCAGCTGAGGTTTTTGGGAGTTTGCATGTCACGTCAATGTTGCTTTCCCCGAGGTGTGCCCACAGTCAGAAAGACATTTAGTGTTGGATGTAAAGAAAAACTAGGCTGCCTGAAGTATTGCAGTGCTTTGCAAAAGTCTTCACGCCGGTTTATTTATTTTTCTTTTTTTACATTTTGTCACCTTACAAATCACAAACTTTGATAATATTTCACTGGGTTTTTTGTGATAGACTGACACAAATGAACTATTTTATTTGATAAATGGAAGAAAAAATTATGTATGTTTTTTTGTTTTTTTACAACTAGGAATCAGAAGTAGATGTGATTTGCATCTGCATACTTTGTAGAAACACGTTTCAGTGCAATTAAGGCTGCAAGTCTTCAGGGTTATGTCTGTGTCTATCACATGACTGCAAATGTGACTTCTTAAGGCTTTCTGTCCACATTGGCTTTACTTTTGCCAATCCTCTATAAAAGGCAGATTTGTTACGTGCACTAGTAGTTGTCTTTATAAGTTATTCTTCCACCTGAACTATAGATCTCTGGACTCCCTCCAGAGCGCTCTAATTGCTCGGGCCTCTCAGCTTCGGTGGAAACCACATCTCAGACAATAGATGGGACAGTGCGACGTTCACGGCTTGGAATATTGCTTCAGAACCCGCCTTAGGTTTCTTCACAACATTATCTCTGACCTTTCTGCTCTGCTCCCCGGCCTTGGTGCTGTTTGTTCATTAATCTTCTTAAACAAACCTTCAGACCACATCTGTGTTTACACAGAGATTAAATCACGCACAGATGGACTCTGTTTTCTAATTAGGTGGATATTCTAAAGGACGTTTGGTGCATTGGGTTGATTTGGTGGTTTCAAAGTAAGGGGCTTAATACAAATGCAAAAGAAAAAAAAAATCAACTAAAATTGAGATGTTACATTTGTGCTTGTGACGTGACAAAATGTGCAAAAGATGAAGGTGTATAAATGATTTTACAAGGCACAGTCACTGTGTGTGTGTGTGTTTTTTTTCCCTGTCGTTGCTGGGTCTCTGGTTGTTTAGGACAGTAGTTTGACTTCTCCATTGTGACGTTGTGCTTGTGCAAAAAAAAAAAAAAAAGATTTTAAACAATTAGTATCAGTGGGCCCCCTTGAGGCTGGAGAACTTAGTGCAGGCTCCCATCTTTCACCCTGATGGCAGTCAGAACTTTGGCATGATGAATGGTGTAACAACACACTGCAATCCAGGGGAGCTTGCATTGCACCTCTGGCTCCTATAGACATAGAGTTCCTCCTGCAGAGTCATTAAGTTTACCATTTTTGCCCATGGCACCTTTGAATGTTGCTCATGAAAAAAAAAAAAAAAGGAAGAAAAAAATCTTTGACTTCTGCCAATGTTTGCCCTCTGTTCTCAGGTCACTCCTTGTAGTGGTTTGCAGACCCCGGTTGTCACAGAATAAACAGGGCTTTGTGCAACAGAAATCTTGAAATTTCTCATAAAATGCGAAGAAGAAGAAGAAGAAGAAGAAGAAGAAGAAAAAGAAAAAGGCCTTCTAATTAGAAGCATTCTGTTTTCAGTTAACTGTTATTGCAAAGTCTTAAAATAATTATATTTGCTTGACCAGATTGCGTCGTAAAAGTATAATTTCCCCCCTGAGTTTTTTTTTTGGTTTTTTTTTTTGCACTGGCTTTTCTGGAGTCACTGTAGAGCTTTGTGGTCGTTTCACTCGCTGTTTTACGAGTGATTTAACAGGCTGCAGACTGTACAGCTGAAAAGGTACAGATACATTTTGCCCCCTTCGTTTTAAACAAACCAACTTTTGTCAATGCAGGACTTTTAAAGTCTCCCAATTTTCCCCGCAAACCGTCTCGAATGCAAACTATCTTCAGACCAGATATTCCATCACTGACAGACCTGCAGTTTTTGAATCACTGCAGATCATCAACGTTGCCATAAGACGCCAGTTTTACGGCAGAAGGGATACTTTTAAAGTGGACACTCCCCTAAAACCTTGGACGCGGGTTTCTTCGACTCCGATTGGCTGCGATGCCCCGACCGACAACACCTGCTTAACTCCTTCATCCAAATTGACACCCGGGGCTCTAGAGAAATATAGACAGCATCCCTTCCAGCTCATGCATTCAGTCCCACACAGCTGCTCCATGACACACCGAGTCGCAGCTGCGCCGGTCGTTGATCCAAGGTGAACCCTCGCAGACACACACACACGCGCGCACACACACACACAGAGACACGCACTCTCTCTGTCGGAGCTTTGCCGGGAACGGAGGCACACTGCCGGAGACGCAATGCTGGTGAAGCTGGCCGTGGCGCTGCTGGTTTTGTCAGTGCTGAAGCAAGCGGTGGGATCGGATAATATTGATTTTCACGAGCTGCCCCCGGAGAAGCCCGCCAGCCAGAAAGGACGCCTCTCCCTGCAGAACACAGGTAAGACGGGGAGGTATCCGTAGAGGAACGGGAAGGGGAATTTGGAGGGTGGAGGGGTTTGCCCGGGACACGTGTTTCTGTAGCTGCAAATTAAAGCATGCCGGAAGGCACTGTTGGGCAAACTCCGGGATCCGCAATTTTGGCTTAAATTCCGTCGTTTCACGTTGAGTGACGCTCCCCGACTCCTATGAAAGGCGATATTTTGTAAATACTCCCAGACGGAAATTTAATACGTTGGTAAACTATTAATAGAACGGCACAAGGTGATAGGTAATCCACACGGCTGCACGTCTAGGTGAGGGCGCGCTCCGGTGGACGTGTGCGCGCGCGTGTAACCTAGGTGTCCTAACAGTTGTCTGAAGAAAACCTTTCTTTTTCTTTTGCATAGAGGGGGGGAGGGAAAGAGCTGATGGGCGATGTAATCTATCAGTTACAAGATTTAAGCGCTCTTGTCGCGGATCGCTGCTAAAGACGAACTAATGTATCTATAATCTCCATAAAATACAGGTGGGATTTGTTCTCCCGGGGGGGGGGGGGAGAAAAAAACAGTACTTTCGCCTCGGGCGTCCTTCAGCAAGCCTGACAGGCGAGCGATCGTGTGTATCAGAACATCAATGTTACGTTTCCTCTTCCTCACCAGGGAAATGGGGGACAAACTCCCAGCGCAGGTCTCGCAGCAGCAGCAGAGACCCCCGGTAACGCCGCGGTGTAATTCAATGCACGTTTGCGGCCGAGCTCGTACAATCCGAGCGCATTCCCGCGATGCCAAAACAAGCACTGCTGACAGCGGCTCACTTTTCCTGCGCACTAAAGTTCAACTCCCTGCACACAACTCACCCCCCCCCCTCCCTCCTCCATACTTCTGGTCACCCGGAACAGATAGTCTTTGCTGACAAGCTTGATTTCTATTAAGTCACCTTTCATTCATTAGGACGCGAACGGTGCGCAGTCTCCTCTGACACATCGGCGTCATCACCAGTCATCATCGTCATCAGAAGCAGTAGCAGTTATGTGCGTGCCGCTCTGCAAGCGACAGATCCCGTTTATTTGTTTGCATTAAAAAAAAAAAATCTAACTTGTGTGTAATTTACGCCATGGTTGACCACTCTATGCATTGCGATATACAGTATATGCTGGTCTCAGTATGAGGACGTCCTGTTGCCAAAAAAGACTAGGAGCTCTCTATAATTGACAAAATGTAGAACTTGTACTTTAAGCCCATGAGGTGCTAACTGGGTGGGCCTGACTTGCACACAACTTAAATTTTTTTTGGTGTTAATGAAGTCCAGTAGCTCCAGAGGTCCCTATGCAATTAGTTTAGGAGTTTATTGCTCACCAATATTTGCATTTGTTGCTTTGCAGTCCGATTCATGATGATATCTGCATGCTGTCAACAATACAATCGATATTGACTTGGCATCACAGAAAAGGCATCTGGAGACCTGTTTGGGCTTTACTGATAACTTTTTTTTTTATTTTTTACCCCAAGTGATTGTGCCGTTCCCTGACAGAATGACGCTCTGAGGAGTGAATGCTTTCAGAAACTACCACTGAGCTGTACTTTAATTGTACATTATCCAACTGGACTGTCCACAGTGACAATAGGGCAAGTGTCATAAACCCGTTTGGTTCTATCCGAATTGCAGCTCGTTTTCAGAGCACTGCAGGTCTGGGTTACAGTTATCGGCTCAACTAGGATAAGACATGAAACACAACAGTTTTAAGGTCTCGATCAAATGTATATTTCTGGTAACATTTGCATTTGAATGCCATGAGTTCAAACTAAGCTGATGCTTTCATGCATCGATTTCTTTTGCCGCTTGTGCATCCCCGTCTGCATTATTGTGACTTTTTCGACGTGCAACTTTCCTCTCTGCAAAAGCAGTACTATAGTACTTGTTGATACACGTTTCTCAGAGAGTACGACATAAACTGATATGGCTGCATTTGTTGTAAAAGGAATATCTGCAATGCACCATCCCACTTCAGTGCCAGGCAGTGCAGATGACTGTGGTGCAGAATGACACAATATATATATATACATCTCCTACCAAGTGTTCCCCACCTCCTGATGTCCATCTTCCCTCAGCATCCTTTTTCCCCCATCTTAGGCTCGATGCCATGAAGACTCGAATGACGGTCCACGTCTGTGCAAATAGTTATACGCTCATACGCTTTGTGATTAAACCCAAAGTGAAGTTGTGCCTTCAAGCTGTACTGTCTTTATAGCCGTCACCCCTTTCAGCATGTGTCATCTCTGCTGTGAACACATAAGGTCTCTCGCCTAACCTGTTCTTCTTTTCCAGCTGAGATCCAGCACTGCCTGGTGAGTGCTGGGGATGTTGGCTGCGGCGTGTTTGAGTGCTTTGAGAATAACTCCTGCGAGATACGAGGGCTGCAGGAAATCTGCATGACGTTTCTGCACAACGCTGGCAAATTCGACTCTCAGGTACTAAGCTAGTCTGTCTGTTTGCAGACATTTTGCTGCACGGTTATCCTCTAAAACCGCAAAGTAAATGTTTGGTTTTTTTTTTGTTGTTGTTTGTTTTCAAATGTGCTATCTGAAATGCACTTCACATTTAATCTCTTCGGTTTTGATCGGAAGATGAATTGCTTACGAACCCCGGGCTTGTGTGCCAGCTGGCCTGGGGCCCAGTTAGCTTACTTTTCATACATAGCGGAGGTTGACACCCGGCCAAATCAGGCTTGACTACAGTGTTAATATGTCCATAAGGCCACACACTAGGAATGCACATCTATGAGTGTCGGTTACATAAATTTAATCAAAACCAGACCATTTAACCACCGACTCCAGAGTTCATTCTTCAGTACATGCTCTAAAACAACAAAACAGGTGCAGCCACTGATAAAACAATCTGTTAGCGTGTAGCCAAAATGTGGTGCAACTTTTTCCTATATTTCATCTGGGTAGATTATAATAAATTGCTTAAATAGATAACAGTTTAAAATGTAGTATTACTATTTAAAAACTCTTCGACCAATGATCAGCGTCTGCCTGAGAACTACAGCTAAGATGTGCTCTTCACAGGTAGAAACTCCCTCAGGGTTAAGAAGCTAACCTTGCTATTCAGTTTGGCTTAGCACAGCTAAGCCAGTTAGCAAACTTTACTGTTCTTTGCTGGACACCATGACAAATAAGAGTCATGGTTAACTGTTAACATTTTTGCCTTAGCATTACTAGTGTCTATTGGGAAATGAATAAAACAGCCCCCCTCACTCCTGCACCTGTTTGCTGCACACTTCCAGTCAGCTGGCTGAAAGAAGACTGCCACAATTTTTTTGTTCTTACAACAAATAGCAAATTGGCTGCATGGGAAAAAATCTAGTTTAAAAAGAAGCCTTTTGTAGATGATATTGCTATAAGTACAGAAATTGTATTATTATCAGTATGGACAACAATTTCTTGTGTATTCCAATGAAAACAAGTTAAATCATATTGTACATTTTGTTAAACAGCATTTACATGTAAGGGCTAAATAAGTTACTTGCCTTTATAGGTTTCATTCAAGGCAAATTATGGGACCCATATGGGTAAGTCTTTGTTGCAGTATTTGAACTGATTTTCTTAATACCCATTTAAGACCCAGCAAAGACCCACATATGGTATCCAAAATATTTTTCTGATAAAAGTTATCCTTCATAAAGTCAAGTGGGTCCATCAGAGAAACTCGCTGTGAACACTGACCACCTTCAGTCTGAGCAAAATCCACAAGTCCCACATGCCCATGTTGGCTGGGTTATACCAGCCAATAGATGGAGGCATTTTTCCTTCTTTTTCAGCCAGCTGATGGTGCATTTATCCAAGGGTACTTCAGTGTCTTTGTCTTTGTGTTATGCATGCAGGGGAAATCCTTCATCAAAGATGCTCTAAAGTGCATGGCCCACGGTTTACGCCACAAGTTCAGCTGCATCAGCAGAAAGTGTGTGACCATTAAGGAGATGGTGTTCCAGCTCCAGAGAGAGTGCTACATCAAACACAACCTGTGCTCTGCTGCAAAGGAGAATGTGGCAGTCATGGTGGAGATGATCCACTTCCAAGATCTTTTCCCTAAAGGGTAAGCAGCTGCACTGGGTCACCTCTTGTCTCAATTCTAGTCTTCCATTGAAAGTTATTTCTAGTCATTTCAGTAGCCTCATCACAGTTTTTCATCCTAATGTGCAAGATCATGATGTATTTTACTTCCAAATGTTAAATCACAGGATACATGTGAGTAATCCGCCTCTCTCTGCCCAGCCCATACGTGGAGCTGGTGAATATTCTCCTGAGCTGTGGCGAGGAAGTCAAGGAAGCACTAACTCGCAGCGTCCGGCTACAGTGCGAGCAGAACTGGGGGGCGCTGTGCGACAGCCTGAGCCTCTGCTCCTCCCTCGTCCCTTCCCCTGCCAGCGCCGTCGTCGAACACCACCACCACCACC
Organism: Xiphophorus couchianus; assembly: GCF_001444195.1. Lineage (NCBI taxonomy): Eukaryota > Metazoa > Chordata > Actinopteri > Cyprinodontiformes > Poeciliidae > Xiphophorus > Xiphophorus couchianus. The sequence goes on along the minus strand of NC_040250.1, from coordinate 21,769,085 downwards.
ACCCCTTCCCTTCTCCCCATCTAGAGCCAGAGCACCCACGCCTTCCACGCCAAGGCGACAAGGAAAGAGCTGGTAAGGCAGCCCTCAACGCTCACCCGCGCAATCGCAGTCAAGGGTCCCGCCGCCACAGTCCAGACGCAGCCACGGTGACTGAGCAGGAAGACCCCAAGGCTGACATTCGAAGGTGAAACCTCAAGGGATCTTTGTACCTCTTGCAACATTTAAAAAGCCACATTTGCAGACTTATGCACACATCCAAGCCATCACAGGAAGACACACATGCACACACATGCCTCTACACAAGCAGAAACTCCCAGACAGACTGAGCAAAAGGAAATAAGTCCCCGATCTTTCCTTTTCTCTTCCGCCTCTCCAGTCATTCCAGCAGTCCCACATGGTAAACTTGCAGGGTAATTGTGGTGTAGACTTTAGGCCACAGTTTTGTTTTTTTTAATGTTTTTTTTTCTTCTTTTTTTTAATGAATAACAGCTCTAATATAGCATTTCTCAAATCATTACTGGCTGTAAGATTTGATTATATTTGTATTATTTATTTTATTCTTTATGCAATGTTGAAATATCAAAATGTACATAGAAATAAACTTATCTATATTTATATGACCATGTATAAATATAGCTACAATATGCAATACTGAGATACTATTGATGACAAAGTATACAGTGTGCTGTCGTTCTCTTTACAGTATTGCACCAATCATACATTGAAGTGTAGATATGTGATATACACCCTTTTGCTGTTTCAGAGTCAGCATGTTTATAATGCCCTCATAGATACTTGATGATTAAACAGAAATTGTACAGGTTTTGTCCAGTTCTGGCACATATGAATCTTAGTGCATGATGCCCATAAAGCCGACAAACCTGTGCATCTTTTAAAAGCAAAAGTGCGCTCTTAAGAGGTTATAGATAGTTCAAAAAAATAATAATGGCTCATCTGCATAGAGAGACATAAAAGCTAAGACTGATAGAATTTAAGCTCATCGAGTAGGAACAAAGAAAGATGTATGTTTATTTTTTTGGACCCTGCAGCCTCACAATTATAGAGTAAACTCTGATATGTGTCTTATTTTCATGCAAAAATCAATCTCTCTTTGATTACTAACGGAGCTTCAGAAACATTTGTGTAGTCTCTTCTAAAAGAATTCACACCCATTAAACTTTTTCACATTTTAGTTCTGTTACAATCACAAACTTTGATATGTTTTATTCAAATTTTATGCAATAGAGCTGCACAAGGTAGTGTATAAATGTGAAGTAGGAGGAAAATGCATTGTTTCTCTTCCAAACTGGAATCTGAGAAATGTTTCGATCACCGTCATTCAACCTGGTTGAATGATGGCTGTTACAACATTTTGACGTGTGTTTCTACCATTTTTACACAGCTGTAGAATGAATATTCTTCATATTGTTCGCTAAATAGCTTGAGCTCAATCAGATTGCCTGAATAGTCTTTAGGAATTTTCAAGCCCTGCTATAGATTCTTACATTAGATCTGGGTGAGGGTGATTATTTTGCAAGAAGGCGAACTTGCACCTCAGTCTTTAACTGGTTTTCTCCAGGATTGCTCTGTATGTAGCTATATCAATCTACTCATCAACTATGATCATGATTTGCCTCTCTGACCTTGCTGAAGAAAAGCCTCCCAGTAGCTCCTTCTACAAAGCTTCAAATGTTGATTGTGTTTTCAGAGTAAGGTGGAGTGTTTGTGATCTGCCACACATTGTATCTTGCAGTTAGGGCAAAAAGCTACATACTGGTTCTATCTAGTAGAAGTACCTTCTTTAACATGTTTGTTGTGTGCTAAACATGGCTTAGGACAAACTTCCAAAGTGACTTCCTATGACTTTGCCTCGGCACCGTCTTTCTGGCATTAGACACCATTCAGTATAGGCTACACTTTTGGAGTGCACAACTAATAGTTGTCCTTATATTAGATTTTTCCACCTGAGCTTTGGATCTCAAGTTTTACTTCACAATTATGCACTTCCTTGTGCTAGTGTACTGCATAACATCCTATTTTAATACAATAACGTTTGTGGCTACTGCATGAGGTGAAAAAGTTCAAGGTGTACGAACAACTCCTGCAAAGCACTGTTTAACTTCAGCTTGTTAATAGTCAATGAAGAGTAATTCATTCTCGGTCAGCTATCAGTGAAGTGCAGCCAGGGGAGGGTGTTAAGTTTGAAATGTAAAAATCATAAAACATCACCGTGCCTAAGCTGGTTAATGTCCACAGTGACCGCTTCTCTGTGATTTACGTGAATGGATAATTGCTTTGTTGTGAAAAGATTTAATGTTGAGTTATTTTTATATTGGTGTTGAGCCACAGAAGTCTTAGATTTTGCACTTTGGATGATTGTCAGTTTGTGCTGGACAGCTTAGCCAAGAGATCCACATTAGCACAGCAGTCACCCTCTAATCAAAAGCTATATTTCATCTGAGCAGCCTGGTTTTCTTATCAAGCACACCACCGAGTCCCGCATCGCCGCACGGCTCCTTAAGACCCGATTTAGCCCCATTCTGTGCTTGGGCCATACCACTCTCTGGCATCTCTGAGGGCAGGAAACGGGCTTGACAGAAACCTTCCAGATCTCTGGCTGTCTCTAAATTGGCCCCTATCCCTCTCCGGACTCTGGGTCAGATGTGAAGGCCTGTTATTTTGCCCGTTAGAGCTGCAGGCAGCGCAGCAAGGACCCAGGAAGTGGGCTAAGTCCACACACAGGGACTCTGGCATTGTTACTGTAAATGTTATATTTACCGAGGCCACCAGAGAATTCCTCTGGGCCGTGGCCAAGAGCCAGCAACACACGGAAGGCAGGGAGGAGTGAAAGGGCGAGGGAGACGGTTGCAGTCAACGTCTTATTTCAAAACAAATTGTTGATTCACTCTGTCATAACTTTACCTTTTGCTCTTTTTCTCTTACTCCTTAAGATCACAAACACAGAGTAATGCTTCAGCTCTGGAAGCACAGTACTTGAGCACAATGCACCTCATGGTGTGGAGGGGGTGGTGCAAAAAGCAAACACAAATTTAGGCTCAATCAACACATTTTCTATTTTCTCTTTACATTCATTTCCCTATGGACATTTAAAGACTGTAATACTTAAGGCTTTCAGGCTGTTGATTATTTTAATGGTTTTTTTTTTGTTTGTTTTTTTTTTATAAAGTTGATTGTGGAAAGTTGGGATTGCTGTGATAATCCCAACACAGGACATAAGCTAATCCTCTTGAGAATGTACTGTATGTGTTTTAAAGTGACAATCTGTTCAGCTCTCTGTCATTAGGTTTAAAATATGGCTTTTTGTAATGATGTATTGTGGCTTGAAAGGCTTTTCTTGTATGTGCTCTGAGGAAAATGAAACTAACCATGCCCCTGTGTTCCTGGTGCTCTGCTGCCACGTCACGTTGCTCTCCTCTGTTAAGCACAAGGTAAAAGAAAACAAGAATATTTTTGAGTTCATATCGCATCAGCCCCTGTCACTATCCTTGGCTCCTTCCAATTCTGTATTGTTTTTTCTCATTAAAATATTTTGTGTCATAAAACAATTTGTCTGATATCATTTTCCATTTTATTTTCTGGAGGCAAATCTTCCATCCAGCTCCGAGCAGGGCATCAATGAAGGCCCCGGTGTCTCAGGTGTACCCTCGGGTTAGAGGACACCGTATTCTCACAGGACGTGCTACCTCCTTTTTCTAACAGCGAAACAGAGGCCATGTTTCAGGTTTCACCGACTGGAAATATCCTCCCTTTTGGGAGGCCTAATCATTTACGTCACCGGTCTGGACTGTGTGCAATGCGCGAGATGGGTTTTGAATGTCAGTTTTTATGAGTTGCCCCAACAGTGTACATTGCCTCACCAAACATTTAGACAGGGTTCTAATGTGAAAGGGCACCTTCCAACTGCTTTTTTTTTTTTTTTTTTTTTTTTGCACCCTCGCTGGTAGTCTTGGTTTCAAGTATACAGTTTTCCTTGTCAGGCACATTTAGATCTTTGTAACACAAATCCTGCCCTCTTTTTTCACTTTGTCTGCACTCTGACAGAGAGGGTACATACCATACCAAACAGTTTCTGTAACAGCAGCACCTCTGCAGTTCAGTACGTCCCTCCCTCGCGTGGGGATTCATTCGCACACTGTTGCAAGTCGGCTCTCAGCGTGCAGCCTTTCTAAATAACCACTAGGTGGCAGGATTTCCTCTGAAACCCATATGGGTGCTGGAAGCAGGTGTTAGATTTTAACGAGAGGGTGACAAAATAAAGCCACAAATTCTTTAAGAGACCTAAACAAAGGTCAAATGGCTCTTGGTGTAGATTTTATTTGAAATTTGACCTTAATGTGTATTATTGCCACATGTTTGATGGGTTTACAGATGACCAACAGGGCAATTTTGAAAGATACACAAGTTTTAAAGCACTGGGATATCATGGTAGCAAATACAATACCTTTCAAAAATGTATGTTTTCCTTGAACTTTGTCACCATACAACCACAAACTTTAATAATAGTTTTTCATGCGCAAACAGAAAGTTGTGTATAATTAAGTGAAAGAAAAATCATGGTTTTCAGATCAAAACTAGATGAATTTAACTCAGCCTTTTTACTCTGACACCCCTAAATGAACTTCAGTGAAACCAGAAGTCCCCAAATTGGTAAATCGGTGCATAATCAGTCGTATAAACAAAAGTGTTCAGAAAAGGCCTCAGAGGTTTTGCTTGAGAATATTAGAGGAAAAATTAGTAAGGTACCAGATGGGTAAGGGATAAAATGGTTAAGTTGTTTAAAGCAGGGCTGGGCTTAAGCTTAAAACAATTAAGAGAACTGAGAACTGTTCAATCAACCATCTAAAATACAAAAGAGAATGGCACAACTACAAACCGACCTAAACATGGCTATCATGAGGCCCAAGGTAACTCTGGAGGTGCTGTTGAGATTCACGCCTCAGGTGGAAGAATGTGTTGATGCCGTCAGTTGTGCACTACACAAAATGTGTCTTTTTCTTCAAAGAGTAGCCATAATAAAAGTCCTGCTGGCTGTTAACTACAAACCATGTAAGGGACACAGCAAACACGTGAAAGAAGGTCAGATGAGACGTTTGACCTTGGATCTTCATGGCAAAAAAGTGAAGGACAACTACCACTGCACATCACCCTGAACACAGCTGATCAGAGCTGATGGAAAGACGGATGAAGCTAAATGCAGTTCTGTTACGGAAGTGAACCCGTCAGAGGCTGCAAAAGACTGAGTCAAAGTAAAGTCCAAAATCCAATCAAAAATCTATGGCAGGTCTTAAATAGCATTGTTTACAGATGCTGCCCGTCCAATTTTGACTGACCTTTCAGTGTGTCACATAAAATCCCAGTGAAATACCCTGACTGTTGAGGTAGTAACATGGCAAAAAGGGGAAAAGCGGATATGAAAAGTTTGAAAGCTGGAGTACGTTCTGTATGTGTATTTTAGTGAGAAAGCAAACAAAAGAAAAAAAACCATCAAGGCCACAGTGTGGTGCAGCACACACACTGTCTAGACCACAGAGTGTGTATGAGGGAAAATTATGCTGCGTCACTCTCTGCTACTTACAACAACACTTGAGTCTGAGATGGATGACCTCGTGGCCAAAGCAAAAGGCGGCTGACTCTAAACGAAGTCAGCTTCAGTTAGAAGTCACTGTCTCCCAGCTCACACTTGGAAGACAGTGACACAGCTTTTTTTCACCGATATGGTGAAATTAGCAGAGAGGAGGCTGGACCACAAAGAGGAGGCTGTGTGTCAGAGCAGAGAAACCTGAGACAGCTGGCCCCAGGCACTCTGTGGACGTCTGTCCTGTCCTCCCCAGCTATCTAATGAATTAATGACTGGGTGCCTAAGTTACACAGATGAATCATTTAGGATCCATTTGGGAGCGAATGCATGCTCTGCACTTTTGTCTGCTGTTGGGCCTTCAAAACGTATTTATATAATACTGGATGTCCTTTAAGCATTTTGCTGCATAAAGACTCGCCCTGCCTTCTCAGGGGAATAAAGTTTGTTGCTTTTACAGACAAATTATGCTGACCCAGCTCAAAAGGCTTTTGGCATGCAGATGCACACACCTTCAAACCCCCATGCCAATGCTTTCTCTTTCTCACTTGGAAGGTCAGACTATTAAACCTGCAACACCTGGACTGGCTGTTTGGTAATGCTAAGGGAAACCAGACGCTGAAGACACATCGTTGTGTTGTTAAACCAACCCAACAGGCCCTGCAGAGAGTGGGATGGGCTGGTGCCTGCCACTGCTGCTCCAGGATACAAATGAAGGGTGGGTCTGCCCAGGGGGACTCACAATGCCACAAAGACGACAGAGGTGAAACCAAGCATTTTCTCCTCACTCTCTGTGTTTCTTAAGTGCTTTTTGAAAAGCAGGTATCATTTTAATGTATGTGTATAGATTTTTCTATAATAAATATCTATCAGTCTTAGGTCATGACATGGAGATACAATCCAGATTGAAGTGGAGGACAAACCATTTGTTTACCCAAATCATCTCATTTGCATTTGCAAATATTACACCCTGGTTTTGAAATCTATTGACTGCGAGGATATTGAAATTCATAACTCATTTCCTTCTTTTCTTTAAGCTTTCTTTCTCCCAAGCGTTACTTGGGTAACTTTGGTCAAAATTGGTAGAAATTTAACAGTTTGGTCTACACCCAAAACCTTTTGTGGCAAAAAAAAAAAATCTAACATGGCACATCATTTTCATGTTGAAACATTATACTGAGTCCTCACCAGGGACAGGAAAACTGGTGAGAGTTGATAGAAAGATGAATGGAGCTAAAAACAAGCCAGTCTTGGAATAAAACCTGTTAGACGGTGTAAAAGACTTTAGACGGGCTCAGATGATTCACCTTGTGGCAGATCTTACAGATGATTCACCTTGTGGCAGGTCTTACAGATGATTCACCTTGTGGCAGGTCTTAACAACTAGCTAGAGCTACAATAAAATTGTTTAGATTAAGACAAATTCATGTTAGAGTGGACACCTAAAATTTGCTGTTCATTGATGTTCTCCATGTAGTCTGATAATATTGTGAATAACAGGTTAAAGATGTGTCAATACTTTTGTATACTTTTTCAAAGCACTGAAGGCAGAGACCTGTTTCTTTAAGAAATTACAATTTTATATTCTTGAATGACCACAAAGTTATGAATGTTACAAAAAGTTCAAAAAGCTGTTTTGAAAGCCCACTCCACACCCCACGGGAAACAGAAACACACACATACACATATATGGTATTTTTAATCTTCATTAATCTACCTTTCCTACAACTGCTATTGATTTCAAGCCCTCCTTATTTGGAAAAAGATGGAACTGCCATTCATTGACAATATGTGATGTGGGCGTGTGCTGACAGCAATTATCCTATCAGAGGGCAGATTACAGATAATGTGGGCGGGGCGATGTGGAGGAAATCCTTTCACAGAGTGGCTGGCGAAGGCAGCTGGAGGCGGGGAATGGAGACGGAAGTGTCTCCCCACTGGCCCAGCTGTCATCTAGAAGAGCGAGAGAGAGAAGACCCATTTACACCGGCTGCTTAGGAAACCCAGAAAAAGGGAAAACGCTAAAAAATATGGCAACATCTTAACGATAAGGTCATGACGGCGAACTGAAGGTAGCTATATCTGAAATAATTCAATTTCTTACCAGGTTGTTGATTCGACGGAGCTGCGGTTAAAGGCCTCGCTGCGTTACTTTGATATGTAAAAAAAAAAAAAAAAAAGATGATGATGACAAGGATTGGTAAGTGTGTGTGACATTGAGCGTACAGGACACGAAACGGACGAGGTCGTTTAAAGAGCCACGCACCGTTTCTAAACTTGCCACTGATACGGCTTGTCGTGTTCGCTGGCGAAATGTCGAAAGACTTTAAAGCGGCTGAGGTCGTTTGTTGCCTTCTGGCTGGTTGGCAAATACGCTGCGACGTCTGCTGGGTTATCGACCATTATCCTAGCTTAGCGGCTTGGTGAAGGGAACTACCCTGGAGACGTCAGCAACACTTTCCCCTGTATTTAAACGGTTGTTTTTTTTGAAGAGGTCATCGCGGTAAAAGGGACGTTAGACGGTGGGTGTTACGTGCTGTTCGCCTGAGTGGGGTTTAAAATGGACTCTGCGTGATTAAAAGGGCGCATGAGCAGCTGTTAGCTTTGCTGCTAGCTGCCTGACGACCTTTGGAAACGTCAGCCTGAGCAGAGCAGGCGTCCAGCAGCCTGAGTTGGTGAGGCTGGGTGTTTTCCGAGCCTGCCTGCCACAGTGTTATATTTCATCCAGGCCTCCCATGGCCTGGCCTGGCCAGTCAATGATTTAATCTCATTGATTGCATCACAAGACCAGGCAGGCTGCAGCAAAGACACATTCTCTGCGTCTGGTGTGGTTATTTATTTATTATTATTATCTTTAACAGTGATTACATGAACATGATCATGTAATCTGGCCTCTGTCTGTCTGTTCTCTACCCACGTTTTAGGATACAGAAGACTGTGAAAGCTGAAAACCTGCAGGGCGTCCTAAATGGGGGACTACGGCTTTGGAGTTCTGGTGAAGAACGGCAGTGGTAACAAATCTGCTTTCCCTGTTAGGATCCCTCCTCACCTCCAGCCACAACACCTTCAGCACTCCTCCAGCCCCCCCAGCCCTCCTTCCTTTGTAAACAACGCCTGCTCCACCAATGGGGGCAGTGCTTGGCTCTTCCCTACCGTAGCCCAGCACGGTAACATGCAAGATGAGATCCTGGAGTCGGACAAGTCCAAAGCCCTGGACCTCCAAGATATGCAGGAGAAGTCCCAAGTTCAGACCCATCCTCAGACTCTGTCTCCAGGCCAGCAGGAGGTCGGAGGAGGCCTAACGGAACTTGAGGGGGCCCATCCTGAAGATGGCTCCTTGGAGAAGGGTTCCCTGGAATGCAGCGTCGGAAAAGAGAAGTTAAGAATCGAGTCTCCGGTGTTGAGCAGCTTCGACTACCAGGACAACCTGGGAATGGCGACAAGCTGTACACAGTCCACCTCTTCCCCATCTTCGCTGACCAGCTTTAACAACTGGTCCCCTGCTGTTCCATCTAACCAGTCTCCTGTTGTCGGGGAAGATGTTGGCGCGTTCTTCGGTCCTGCTGGCTCCAACACAAACGGCCCACCTCTACTTTTCCAGAACTTCTCTCACCACGCCGGGCCTGGCTTTGGCGTAGGAGGTAGTTTCTCACCACAGATTGGACCAGTCACCCAGCACCACCCTCCTACACCCCATTCTCATGGTCAAGGGGTTCCGCAGCACCGCCGCTCCCCAGCTAGTCCTCATCAACCCCAGCCTTCCTTCCCGCCGCACCCCCATCGTGCTGGACCATTCCCCCAGCTGTCCCATCTTGCTCCTGCTCAAAACAAACCCCCGTCTCCTTGGGGAAGTTACCAGAGTCTGTCCACTCCAACGTCCACCTCCTGGAGTCCAGGTGGCTACAGTGGCTGGGGAGGCACACAAGGGGTTCGAGAGTACCGTCGGGGCGTCGGGGGAGGGGTTACTAGCCTAAACTCCTACTCCCCTTTGAAGAAATCCTTCCCCAACAATCAGGTAGATGATTACTGAGATCAGATTCGTGAACCTTCTCAGATATTTACCACCATTAAGAAAAATAACAGATCCGGTAATCTATTTTGCAGATTCCCTCGCAGAAGTTCCCCAGAAATACCTCTGGCATCAACCACAAGGGCTGGGTTGAGGACAGCATGAACCGCAACGACAACGTCTATTCTATCCAGGTTGGCAGAGAGATGGGTACTGTGCATCAAGTGTGTTAAGAAAGGGTTTTAAAGGAACTGGGAGTCAGTAATTCTTATGTATACTGTGCATATGTCTTGTGTGATTTTCAGCGACAAATGTTAATCCTGTTTAGCATGCTAGTCTGTGTCGAATGCAACAAACGGGCCTTTTTAGCAAAACAGGATACGTGATAGCTAAGCCATCTAATTGAATGAATAGAAACTTGTTGAGTGTGTGCTTAGGTTCTTATCTAGATCATTTGGTTAAATGAGAGCAGTCTTATCATCTGGTGTGATCACATGTGCTTCCTCTTGTCCTGATTTAAGAAGTCTTGTGCTCCTCTGCTGCTTTGTGTGCCCTCAGCTCTCTCATATACTCGGTGGTGCGAGTCTTGCATGGTTTGTTTTACATACTGGATGAGTTTTAGGGTTTTTATTCACCTTCTCAAGTGGGATATCTTTCAATGTGGTATTACAAGAAACAATGGCTAGATTCTCTTTTTTTCCACTTTATCACTATACTGTCACAGGAATTGTCACTGATGGGTTTTTGTAGTTTGCCATGCCAGCTTTTGTGAGCTGCTGTACCTGAAGTGGGAAGCGGCAAGTTTAAATGTTGTAGTTTTCTCTTCCAGCAGGATAGGACACGGTCTTTTGATGGGTTCAACATGCACTCTCTGGAGAACTCCCTGATTGACATTATGAGGGCAGAACAGGATTCCTTAAAAGGTTGGTTCCCACACCAGCAATTGTTTTCCTTGCAGGTGGCTTTAGACTGAGGTTGAGGATTGGACATGAAAATAAAATAAGTGGCAGTTGTTTGGATTTCATATTTTCATTTGCGTTTGCTAAATGCAGTTAGATACAAGTTCTTTTTGAGTTTTAGTTTGATTCCTAACTTAAACTAAATCTAGATTGTAACAATACGAGTCTTATACTGTATTTGAATAGTCAAAGAGAACATTTCTTTAACGTTGTGTGCTGTACAAAATGTACTTCGAAAATATTGAATATTATTGCCATGCAATTAATTTATTATTAATCTTGATTATAAATTTGTAACAACGCCCTAAACAGACTTTAAAACTATTTATTCCAAGTCATGTCATTGTTGTAAAATTCACAAACATCAACATGTCTAGCTTGTTTTTCTGATGTCAAGCAGCAATAATGGCTACAAGGATTATTACACAGTAGTAGAACAGAGCTTGGGCTTTTTCATTTATTTATTTATTTATTTTGAATTAAAACTAAAAGTGTTGCATGATGCCATCATTCCAAGTGGGAAGGGGATGAATCCAATGTAGCTCTCTCACATAAAACTTAGTGATAGCTGCAATAAAAAACATTTATTGCACTTCCAGCACTTTATCTCAATAAATCTTTTACACACAGTACAGTGCAACCTTGAAAACACTGCTACAGCATTTTAATGTCCAAAATGCCAAATAAATACAGCATTAGTCTCTCACTATCGGTGATTATCCAAGTTATTTAGCACCTTTTGGAAACGCAGCATAACTCGACTGTAACTTGTTCCTGATGCATGATGATCAAATTTGTCTCCTGTTTTTATGAACTATTAAGAATATTGATATTTACAACTAATCCTTGTGTTAAAATCAGATTTAAATTAGTAGCACAATATTAGAAGGGGTTTCAGTTCACTCTTCTTTACAGCACATTATTGGTTGGGTGAAATATATTTCAATTATTGCTGAATGTTGCAGGGACAATATCGATTGTGGTTATATTGGAAGATGGAACACTTTCATCAGTGTTTTCAACATTTTACATCCGATGTGGATATCAAGGAACATGAGAGAACAGAGTGAAGATATTATTTAGAGCATAATATTTAATATCTTACCAAATATTGCATCTAAGCAGCTTTCATATTGCAGTGGATATACATTCTGATTCAGTGTATTTTGCAGATTAGGCTCAGTTTTACAAGTAACGCTTCAGAGGATTCTGGTCAGCATTTACTTTTTTCCCAAATCCTTTCTTTTTTTTATTTTTATTTTTTCCAAGCAACTTGTTTTTTTCCCCCTCAACATTTAATTACACTAAACTTTGATTCAAACATTTTGGGAGTCTTTTTTATTGTGTAAATTTGAATCACATTTTTATTGCCGTGATAAGGATACAATGTTGTAATATTTCTTACTCTTTTCAAACAGTTCAGACGTTTTGCCTTTGCAGCACATTACCGATTCGAAAATACTATCTGTAATCACTGTTTTGGGTAGCTTTTTCCAAAACATTCAAGTCCTGAGTTCTGAGGTCTCAAGATATATATTTACTTTTTTTTTCCTTTTGTCTTTTAGGACGCTACACTTTCCCGCATCAGGGTGGAGATGTGCCTCTACCTTTGAATGGTATGCAACATGATATGTAGTACTAAAGCCAAGCTGGGGCTTGAAATTAGTGTCTGCCACATGCAAACAAAAATCTTGACTTTAATTTTTGAATTTTCATGTTGGTTTCTGCATCTTTAGTAATGTCATTTTAATTTGTAAACTGAAAAAAAAAATAAAATAGGAATAGAAAATGGATATGGCACAGCCATTTTTAACCTAAACCCACGCTAGACTAAAGAAGAGAACAACTTAAAAAAAACCGGTGTGTTGTAATTTAATCAATAACCTTATCACGTTTTCTGGCAGAGTTGAACAAACAGTCCAGTCTTATTACATGATTTTAAAAAATGTTGATTGCCCCTCTGAGTTTAAAAGAAAACTAAAACTACTGTAAATGTAGCTTATTTAGGGAAAACATGCACAAAATTCTGTAAATTCCGATTGGTTGTTGCTTTAAAAGAAATTTTAGCTGCTGATCAATACATTTCAAGCCCTGGTAGTGTCTTTTTTTTTTTTTAAACAAACTTCTTTTTTTAGTGTCTTAAAACTTATTTCAAGAGTGTTTTGTGTTTTACATGCAGCAAGAAGTTATGGCAGAAGACGAGGTAAAGCTAATGAATGTGTCTTGTTCTCCCTGATAAATTGTTGCCTCCTGATTTTTTTGTTGTTGTTGTTTTTAGCCTCTTGTTTGTCTACCAAATCTTAATTTTCATTGTCCTCTCTTTACATCGCTTTACAGATTTCTTACCTTACCAAGAATTCAACCAGTTTCATAAGAACTAAATGATCAGTTCTGATACTCACTTTTACCCAATCAAAAAGATGAATAATCTGAAATAAAAACAACGGGTTTAAAACCCGTTTTCTCTGCTTTCTTCTGCTGGTTCCTTGATATTTCTTTATTTTTCATTCAACCAAAACCTTGCCCTTTATTTCCGTTTCTTGTTGTTGAAATGGTTTTGATTTCTGTTGTGTCAAGTCAGCATTTTCATCCAAGTGATTTTCTCTCTCAGGCCACTCGTCTCTGTTCCCCATGGAGGACGAGCGCTCCTTTGGAGAGGACGAGTCCGGTGACCAGGGGCTCGCTGGCCTCGGCTCTGCCCACTGCTTTCCACACCTCAATGGTGAACGTGTGGAACGCTACTCCCGCAAAGTGTTTGTTGGAGGCCTCCCTCCGGACATAGACGAAGGTAAAAACGTTTTTAAATACGCAAGTACATTTATTAGTTAGGAAGAGGTAGTTGTGCTGGAGATTACCTGACTATGAGTTCCGTTTTCCCAGATGAAATCACTGCCAGTTTCCGCCGATTTGGTCATCTCTTTGTTGATTGGCCCCACAAGGCAGAGAGCAAGTCTTATTTTCCACCAAAAGGTGAGTTAAGTGTGCCTCACTTCCTTGATTTATTTTATTTTTTTTGATCTGTTCATTTAAATCACGCTCCTGATTCTGGCTGTACAACTCCTTCCAGGATATGCATTCCTGCTGTTTCAAGATGAAAGCTCTGTGCAGGCACTGATTGACGCCTGTATTCAGGAGGATGGGAAACTGTACCTGTGTGTCTCCAGTCCCACCATCAAAGACAAGCCTGTGAGTGTTTTGCTTTTTTTTTTTTTTTAACTCCTGATGGATGGATATAAACTCCTAGACTGGACTCAAAACCCATTTTTGGAATGCATCTGGACTTTCTGGTTTTCTGCTAGAATTTAACCTCGACCAACTAAATAATATCCATGTACGGTATTGTATATGTCTGTCCAGTTTTTTTAATTGTATTTTTTTAATATATATTTTTATTGTATTTTTTTAAATATATATTTTATATATATTTTTTTTCATAACCATTTTTTGTTTTTCACCCAGTTACTGAATTTTCCATGAATATGCTTGAGTACAGTTTCCAGAGCAGTGACCGTCTGTGGCTCACCCTAACACTGAAGGCTCTCAGTGACTCTCTCCTTGACATGTCAGCTGTCTTTCCAGTGATTATGTAGAGCTAAAAATAAGACTTCTGTATTAAAAGTCCTCTTTTTTTTCTTATTATACTTCGTGTTGTGCAATCTGTAAACTTTCAGTAACTTTTTATTTTGGCTCATAAACATCTGTTGCCCTTAATCATCAAAATTAGCAGAAATGTCCACTTGAAGTATGTCACTGTGTAATGAAATTTGAATAATTGCCTTTTTGATATTTTAAATGTATTTACATGGAGCTTTATTTGCTTTTTGTAGGTCCAGATTCGACCTTGGAACCTTAACGACAGTGACTTTGTAATGGACGGCTCTCAGCCGTTGGACCCAAGGAAGACTATCTTCGTAGGAGGTGTACCTCGCCCCCTACGTGCAGGTGAATGAGCAATGTTTAGTAGGCCTAAGTGAAAGGCGTTTTAATAATGTGTATTTTTTTGTTCTTTCCAGTTGAGCTCGCTATGATCATGGATCGTCTGTATGGGGGGGTGTGCTACGCTGGGATCGACACGGATCCTGAGCTGAAGTATCCCAAAGGCGCAGGGAGAGTGGCCTTCTCCAATCAGCAGAGCTACATTGCAGCCATCAGTGCCCGATTTGTTCAACTGCAACACGGGGAGATTGATAAACGGGTCAGTTTATCCGTCTCGTGCTTATCCATAAAAAGAAAAATGATCTGAATCTGCCCTTTCTTCATCCTGCAGTTTGGGTCGCCATCTTGACAGTTCTCCTCTCCCCTCAGGTGGAAGTGAAGCCATATGTCCTGGATGACCAGCTGTGCGACGAGTGCCAGGGCACGCGCTGCGGGGGGAAGTTCGCTCCTTTCTTCTGCGCCAACGTGACCTGCCTGCAGTACTACTGTGAGTACTGCTGGGCAGCCATCCACTCCCGGGCCGGACGCGAGTTCCACAAGCCGCTGGTGAAGGAAGGAGGGGACCGACCGCGACACATCTCCTTCCGCTGGAACTAAGGCTAGAGGGAGGGAGCAACGCATGATCAGGGGAGGGAGTGAGAGAAACTAGGGAAGGGGTATAGGCTGTAGTATGAAAAATAAATGCACTTTTCTTTTAAGTTAAAAAAAAGAAACTAATTTATTTTTTTTCTTATTTTTTTTAATTTGGCCGTCTAAAAGAAGTTAACAGAAAAGAGTCGAATCCCATTTATGTTTTGACATTAAGTGTGCATGAGCATATGGATGCATTAGAATTGAATTTAGATTTTTTTTTTTTCTACCTGAGTGTACTTTTTGTTTTCTTGTTAGTTGGCAAAGCTGCTTACATTTGTTGTTGAAAGTAACATAAGACTTAACTGAGGTTTGATCACGCCTGATTCAGTACACAAACTGTGGAAGTTGAGTTTATGAAAAGGCGCATTTTTCCTTACTTTGTGCTTGCAGGATTTAAGAACAACTGTACCATTTACCAAAGGTTGAGTGCAAATGGTTGGAACTCTTGTTTCGGATGGATCGATTTACTTTTTCCAAGATTAGTGAATAGCCTCTGGTCACGGTTTAAAAAAAAAAAAGAAAAACAAACAAAAAAAACGTCGCAAGACAAAAATCCTCCCTCGAGTTTGGCACACGTTTAAGATTGTTGGCATAAACTTTTAGGTCTTGGTTTAAAAGTTAACACTTAGAACCAGAGAGAGCAAACCAAAGAATGGCCTAAATCTGTAGTCCAAACAGTCATTGATCTGGGGGTTTATGTTGAGGTGGTCCTCTTGTTGGTTAACGGAGGCAAGGCTGGGGTTTCAGTTTGTAGTTTTGAGCTGATAAAGACATGGCCCTCAGGGCTCAGGTATTGGCAGTAGTATTTATTCACTTTATATCGTCAGGGATCTTAGCACTGGAAGCTAACATGCTAATGTAGTACTAACTAATGGGAATGCACAGTCCAGTCTCCCTGAGCTGTCCTCATGGTGTACCACTGCACGCTCTACCGTGACTGGAGCTCTCTATCACAAGTGTTGTGGTTGGATTATGGTAGTAGCTTGAATTTGCTGTCACAGAGATAAAGATATTATTTTATACATGGCCTGCTGATTTTTGTACAGTGTTTTATAGCTGATTATTTTGTCATGAACATATATACATTTATTATGCACTACTTTTTCTAAATATTTTTTTCAATTGTCATTTTAGGCACATTTTTCACAAATGGGAGAACTCCTTTTGCAATACCTCATTTTTTTCACTTTGTGGAAAAATAATTTTGTACCTTTGTTACTAAGAGATCTGCATTTATGGTAAATTTCATTTAAAGAAAGTGATTAATATAATTTTTCAATTAGCTTTTATATATTTAAGTGCTGGTAAATCTGAAAATTGTTTGTTGCATTGGTGTAATTCTGTAGATAAAAGGAAAAAAAAAAAAGTAAACAGAAAAAATGAGGCTTTTCAGAAGCCTGTCGTATACAGTTCTCTCTCCTAATAAATATTATTACAGGATCCTAAGGCATGGCAAGACCTTTCTAAACTGATTTTGATAGTATTGAGTATAATCTGATATTTTTCTCCTTGGTGTAGTCGATAAGAGTCTCATAAAACTAAATGTTTGGCTTTCACCAGTGTAAAATCTTCCCTTTTGCCACCAGAGTGGATATCATCTGTTTTCAATCTTTAGATCTTCTTTCTGAAACTGCCTGTTAGTCCTACTTATTCTCGGCATGCATAAGAGATAACACGGCTAGTCATAATGCAGGACCTAACGTAATGCACTAGTTCTCCTTTTTTTTTCTTTTTTTTTTAAGAAAAAAAAAAGAAATCTGTTCCTTATCTCGTTGAGATTGCCTCTCTTGTAGCGTCTCTCTACACGATCGAGTCTGCCTTCCTTTACACAGACATGTTTATGCAATATAAACCGTAACAACACTTTGGATGTGTTTTTTGTAATGTATTGGACACTCAGTAGGACATAGGTGAGGAGACATGATCACTTGACTCCCCCCTAACCCCCTCCTCCTCCTTTGTGATGTGGCATGCTTTGGGACATAACCTGAATGTTATTTAATGTTGCAAGTTAACTTTGAGCCATTACGTGCAATACTTCTTTCCAGAAACAGTTCTCCGCAGTGTACGTCACTCAATCATATAAAATCATGCAGTCTTTTACTTTTTTTTTTTTTTTTTTTCTCTTATTCATGCTGGTGTTTGTTGAAAATAAAAAAAAAAAAATAATTTATACCTAAATTTATTTTGTAAACATTAGTTTTGTTCTTCTTGTTTTGCTACTACCATGCTACTGTGATTGAAAACATTGTATATACAAGGTTGATGATGTATTTGGCATTTGCTATATTTTCAACAAATGTATAACATCATTTTGATCTGAACTTTTGTTATCTTTTTATTTTGGGGTGAAGTGTTATACTCTATCCAGTTTGAATTGCTGTAACAAGCTTCACATTTTCACATGGAAAAAAAAAACATTGATTATGTCTTAGTGTAGCTTGATTGCTAAATTTCAATAGTTTTTAATTGAATGCTGGGAAGGTTATATTTATTAACTTTTTTTTTTTTTTTACCTGATATTTTGATTTTTACTAAGTCATTTCACCTTTATATGTAAGTTCCAATTTTTATATTTTCTTCCTGATTAATTTTCGCTACAATGCAGACGTCAGTTTTTATAGTTGGTTTGTAGTATTGAAGTAAAAGACCTAAAGTCATAAATTAATTTGCTGCCAACTGTTTGTAACTGTATGCATACATTTGAAGTATTTGTAATGTGAGATGTTGAATGAATAAAACGGCTGTGAGGAAGAAAATTATTCAGCTCTTTAAAGAGTTCTTTTTTTTGTTCTTCGTTTTTGTCTCCCTCCATGTTGACAGTGCCACCTGCTGGTGTCCGGTGGTAACGCGCCTTTTAAAATCCCATTTGTTCCTGTTTGCAGGATGCCGCCTGTGAAGTACGTACCCCGGTTCGGGTCTCAGCTGAGCTCCAGTCCAAGAACCGAATTTGGATCGGACCACTTGGTTAACTCCACTCCCTCCGAGACTGATGAGCGCGGAAAGAAGCGGAATAAAAAGAAACGTGAAAAAGCAGAGAAGCCACTTTTAAAAGTCAAATTTCCAAACGTCAAAAGCCGCGCTGCGAGTCCAAAGGCCACCACGGATGCAAAAACCTCGACAAAATGGATGCTAAAGTCGTCCTCAAGTAAAAACAATCCTTCCCTAAACCAAGAGAAACAAACGGAGTGTTATATTAATATTCTCTGAAAATGGCAAGCTAGTTTGTATTAGCTGGGTGACAAACATCAGCGCTAGAGAGGAGTTGAGAGAACTAAACCAGGAAAACTAGCATTAGCTTAGCCAGTCATCACTAAAATGAAACATTGTAATAAATGGAAAAACATACTTTCAAAGCTAAAACAAATCTGCTGTCTGTGTGTGACATAATGAAATGAAGTCTTAACTTCTCGGGAATAGAAACGGGGTTTGAAAACGTAGCTTTTTGGAAATAGTCATAGCAACAGGTGCTCTTAAAGTAATTGTCAAGAGGTTTTTTTTAAAATTGTGGTAAAATGTACATTTAAAAAAATATATATTTTTAAAGTTGGAGTGGGAGTCTCAGCTTAAAGCTCTTAAATAAGTAGCAATTTGATGTACAACACAAAAATTAACTCCTACCTTTGGAAAAACCAGTGTAGAAGTATTAAATATATTGTATGTTTACTGTTTAAATTTCACAAGAAATCTGGGGGTTTTGTCATCAGGTGCCAGCACTTCCTCTGCTCTAGTCGATGGAGATGTCTTCTCTTTCACCCAAGGATCGAGCACCCAGCCTACAAATGAAAAGGAGAAGGTAGGTTTTATTAAGCATATCAGTTGATAACTATCCATCAATTAATGCAACATCAGCCAGTAAATCACACCACAAAATACACAATGTAAATGTAAACAGGAATTAGATTGAGAAAGAAAACAAGCTAATATGAACGTTACACTGATGTACTTTGTCACTTATGTAAAGCAAAATAAATTGAGTTAAATTTCATAAATGATGTGTAGAATAGTTGTAAAAACTACTCTGAGAAGATTAATAAAATGAATAACTTTGAGATGAAATTAAATCGACTGCATCGTTTGACTACGATAAAGTGGAATGTATGTTCAACCTTTTCGGTTTATTTAAAAGTGTTAAAGCATCTGACCCTTCTGTGTGTCCACTGTGATTGGTAGGCCAAGCTCTCGGTTCTCCGAACCATTTCCAAGATGCTGGAGGAGAACCGACATATCAGACAAAGGCTTTCTGCCCTCAGCCAGGCCATCTGAGGATGATGACTGGTTCACAACCTCAAAATCTCTTCATTAACGTCCTAATGTTAATATAGAGGATGTGTACGGATAGATGTGTTCTTTAAGCATAGATTATTTAAACGCTGTTAGATCTTAGAATAGTTTGGTGCTTCTTATAGCAGATTCCAGGGGATGTTTTTCAAACTAATATAATTTTTCGGAAATGTTCCAAAGGCATTGTGGGGTTTTTGTGTTTGCTTTTTTAAATGGGCTCTTGTTAACATCTGTTTTTATTTAGCTTTTTTTTTTTAGTGGACTAGAAGCGAACCCATAATTGCAGTCCAGTGTTAAGATTAACACTGTGGCATTTTTATTGTCAGGTTGAGACTGTTAGACTAAAATATTAAAGTATGTTAACATTATTTTGTCCTCAATTTATAGTTCTTATGTTTTGTTTAAATAGCAACTTTGCAATTTCTTTCTTAAATGTCAGTTTGTAGCCATGTGATATGAAGAACTTGTAGCAGCAGTTGCACAATATATCCACGAGAGGGCAGGCTTACCTGCATTAAAACAGCTGTTGTCAAGGGAACAAATTTATAATGCACCTTTTAAAAAGGCTATTTGCACGATGAAGCACTAACACCACAACAAAAGTTACTTAAATAAAAAAATCATATTTTAGCGTAATTATGGTTTAATTGAAATCTAAACTTGAAATGCATGTTTAGGTATTTTATTCTTTTTCGATGTTAATGCAAGTAAAACTGAAACAACTAAGTATTCGAAGTTTTGATGAAGTAGCTGGAGTCAGTGTATTTAATTAAAAACTGTCAGCGTTTTTTTGATGCGTTGAAAAACAATGCTTGTTGGCTTTTGCGACTATCTTCCTATCGTTTACCAACTTTACGTAAAGTCAGAATGGAAATGCATGATTTAGGCAAAGACCTCACAAATATTTGTTATGCTTCTTTTATTCCTTTTTTTATGTTATTTTTTACAGATCATCAGGTATATCTGAATACTACAAAATTACTCAATAACTCCAGCTCCTTCTAGTCGATATGTGCTGGCCATGGCACACTAGACCCAGGATTTGAAACTCGGAATAAATCAATTTTATCACTACTGACTTGTGCTCTATGACAGAAAGAGCTTACGCTTTTGTAAGCTGGCAACTTTGATGATAAGTTGCCAGCTTATCTGGTAACTTATACATTAGTGTGTGTGGTTATCATAAGTGAAGGACCTTCAGAGATACAGTTTATTAGAAATTGTAGCTGTCTTAAGCTTGTTGATCAAAGGTTTGCTGCTCTAATTACTAAGGCAGTGAGATGTTATTTTCATAAAATGTTTTAGGAAGTATAGTAGCCTGCTGAAAAGTGATCCTTTGGTTTAATGTTTGCAAAAGACATGTCGTACAATTTGCTAAAAAGCCATGAAGTGACTGGATTTACATTTTAGTGTAATCTTAATTTTACGTACAGATATTTACTGAGGCAGAGCATCTAGACAGCATTAAAGCTGTACTTTAGCTTTTCTTGGTCTCGCTTGACTTGTGCTTTTAACACCTTTCCCACCACATCCTGAACAAAATGGCTCATTGTGAGAAAAATAAGTGATACTATCAGCATATACTGTACAAACACTGCTGACTCTGGCAGGATGAAGAAAAACTGAGTTCAAAGTGCAAAGCACCAAGAGCAGAGTTTCAGAGTAAAGAAAAGTGACTGACTGAGCGGCTAATGTGAAACATCTTGCTCATTTGTAAACCCAGTCATAACAATAGCTGCCATTGTGATGCCATGGAAGCATGACAACTCTGATGCCACATCAAAACGTGCTTGTGGTTTATTTTCTAGTAAATTTCAAACAGACCTTTGAAATGTCTTTGAAATTTTTTCTTTGCATGAAATTGTTCAGAGCTCTTTAAAGGACAATCGTCAAAAATTAAAAGTGAGGGAGAGAGTAAATCACAAATCCAGACTAACTGGACTGGATTGGACTTTCTTTGGTTGTTGGGTAAATTTTACAATTTAAAAGATCTCAATAAATAATAATGAGCAACATTGATAAATGTGTTACAACATGAAATTAGCACAAAAAAACCCCCAACCCAATATTGGATTCTTGTTTCCTAGAGAGCCACGTGTCATTATGCGCAATAGCAGCACAATAGAGATACGCAGTAGTGTGTCATGGGTACAACCTTACATATAATTTGTAATGAATGTCTTTTGATGAGATGGTGATTTGGTTTGTACCGTCATTCGTTACCTGTGTCGGCATGGTAACATGGTGCCGATGGCTCAAGTTGACGCAGATCTCATTAAAAAGTTACAGTACTTCTCTGAAACAATTAGACAGTAACATCAGAGTTGTTTTAGGGTCAGAACTGTATCCACCGTTATGTTTAAAAACGCTATATATTTGCTGTTGTTTCATCCCTAAAGGTTCCTGCAGTCGTTTTAGTGTGTGCAGCGTGTCTCCCTCACACGGGTGCTTCATCCGTAGCTGGAGAAAACTGGTTTTCACGGCTCTCCCTGGTGTTGTTGTTCCTGAGACAAAAGCAGATACACATATCTCCATTTTGCAGAGTGTCTTCAAGCCCCACGCTAGATACAAGAGACAACCGAGCAGGCAGGTTCAGTCTGAGCTTCAGCTCTGCCGCTCTCTTTTTTACATTTACATGTTGAAAATCTGAAGATTAAAAAACACCAAACTAGTCAGAGAGCGCAACAAACATATTTCAATTTGCACGATTTCTCCTGTTTTATTATTATTATTATTATTATTATTATTATTATTATTTTACAAGAATAATTAACAGAAATAACAATTGAGATGTTCCCGATTAAAACTTAATATACAAAATATCAGAAATAAATAGATAATTAGATCAACCTTACACCTGGTTTCAAAGGTTTACCCTCGCTCTCTTGAGTTATGTTTCTGTTGCTATGATAAACTATGAAGAAGTATGACAAGATAAAAAAATAATAAACAATGACACTGATTGCAAATGTTTTTGTCAACTCTAAGAATAAAAAGCCAAAGGTTTCTTCTTGGCTGGTGCTCCACAGGGCTTTGTTCCTGGTTTAAACTTTTTCAGTTCACCTGTTTTCTCCATACATAGATACATTTCATTCTTGAACTTCTTCCAGAAACATGTATGTTAGGTTAGCAGAACCATGTATGTTAGGTTAGCAGAAACATGTATGTTAGGTTAGCAGAAACATGTATGTTAGGTTAGCAGAAACATGTATGTTAGGTTAGCAGAAACATGTATGTTAGGTTAGCAGAAACATGTATGTTAGGTTAGCAGAAACATGTATGTTAGGTTAGCAGAACCATGTATGTTAGGTTAGCAGAAACATGTATGTTAGGTTAACAGAAACATGTACGTTAGGTTAACAGAACCATGTATGTTAGGTTAGCAGAAACATGTATGTTAGGTTAGCAGAAACATGTATGTTAGATTAGCAGAAACATGTATGTTAGGTTAACAGAAACATGTACGTTAGGTTAGCAGAACCATGTATGTTAGGTTAGCAGAACAATGTATGTTAGGTTAGCAGAACCATGTATGTTAGGTTAACAGAAACATGTACGTTAGGTTAGCAGAACCATGTATGTTAGGTTAGCAGAACAATGTATGTTAGGTTAGCAGAACAATGTATGTTAGGTTAGCAGAACAATGTATGTTAGGTTAACAGAAACATGTACGTTAGGTTAGCAGAACAATGTATGTTAGGTTAACAGAAACATGTATGTTAGGTTAGCAGAACCATGTATGTTAGGTTAGCAGAACAATGTATGTTAGGTTAGCAGAAACATGTATGTTAGGTTAGCAGAACCATGTATGTTAGGTTAGCAGAACAATGTATGTTAGGTTAACAGAAACATGTACGTTAGGTTAGCAGAACCATGTATGTTAGGTTAGCAGAACAATGTATGTTAGGTTAGCAGAAACATGTATGTTAGGTTAGCAGAACAATGTATGTTAGGTTAGCAGAACAATGTATGTTAGGTTAGCTGATCTCCCCAGGTTCTCTTGCGGTCCCCATTCCGGGGCATAAAACTCCTAATGAGCATTCTTTAAGTTTTCTCCATAAATCCTCATAATTGTGCCAAGACTGCATCAAAAGGTAAAGGCAGATGTCAGAAACAATTTAATGTGAAGTATTTGGTTTTCCAGGCTAGTTTTGTAGACATTATATCTAGCCTTGTTTGGCTGACACGTTGCTGTAAACAGAAGTAATTGCTGTTTCTAGGCTGAGGGTAACTGCGTAACTACATTACTTTGTTTGCTGAAAGCTGAGCACTCACTCTCTAAACACAGAGGAGTCGTTATTTCTAAAATGTTCTAACATTTTTTGATCAAAATAAACAAATCTCAGTGCAGTCTAATCTAAACGGTGGTTCTCATTTCTTTACTTCTTAATTTTTTAAAGCTCTGCAGCAGTCGGTGACTGGCGCAGCTTTGGTTGTTTTCTCATCAGTCTTTATGTCTTGATCTGGAAGATCTGGCTGAGATCCACCAGGCCTCCGGAGCCGGACACGATGAGATCCGCGTGACAGTCGTCGCGTTTGAGCGAGACTGTAAAAATGAAAAGGAATAATCCTTTATTCTTGCACTCTAGAATATAGGTTGTGTGTCCTGCGTGACTGCTGTGCCATTTGCCTCCCTGTTTTGGAGAATAAGCTGCTGCTGTGAGAGCTTTCAGGATCATGCAGCGGCTGCTGAGCTGGGAAAAAGTAGATAACACCGTAAATCTAATGAGAGAGAGAGACAGAGGCAGAGAGAGAGAAACTTTTCCTCTGAGCTCATCAGACAAATCGGGACAGCGTACCTGGGTGACCTTATTACTGTATGTGTGGACACCTGCCTGTGTGACCACAGGTGCAGAGAACTACATATCCCCCAATAAAAGAAGATTAAACTGAATTGTGAGTTGAACTGAAACCTTCCACCTCTTTCCGTTTTAAAACATCTGTGGACTTTTAAACATATTCTCAGCATTTGCAACATCAGCCCAGAGATGAGGTTGAGATGATGATGTCTTCACTCTGACCTCATCCAGACTCTACATAACCACTTAAAAGGTGTTAATGATAACAGTGTAATATCATTTTAGATCCTTTCAAAACCATAATGGTCCACTGTCACCATTTACAGTATGTCTGAATTTCAACCACATTTCTACGTTGTGGTATGAGTTTTAACAATAGGCTATAGCATTTTTAAAAAAAAATTCATTTTAACCCAAATTAGCCCCTGCAGGTCAGCCAGGCTCATCCCACAGTAATGTGCTAAATTTGAACAGACATTCTGCTTATGTACTTATTTTTGTATGATTTTGCATGTCTTAATTCAATGAGAAACCTGCTGGATAAGGCAGATACGGTGCTGATCCAGAGTGTGAGTCGGGGGTGTGGCAGAATGTCCAATACGTCTTCTGCCACACTCAGGATCACAACGCGTCTGGCTGAAACTCCAGAGAAAGTCGTCATTTTCTTCCAGGAATAACTTGTTAAAAAACCCTGTACATTTCTTATTATATTACTCTCATTTGTTATTAAGTTTTCTTATCATCATGCAGATCAGGAAGTTTAAGGATCTTATCTGTGACAGTAAATCAGGAACCCCCCAATAATGTCACCAATGGGAAATGAGTCAGCGTTACCACAACATAAACTGCAGCTAAATCTGTTTTTAGCTGTTATTTAGAGACAAATCTTTATTTCTACAGATTGAAAACTAATAGATATTAACTAATATAAAACTTCTAGCAAAATGTTCAACTGTGCGGACACAGACTCTTTCATCTTTATGCAAGGCATGGATTGGTTAAATCAGAGGTTCCCAAAGTGTGGGGCGCGCCCCCTGGATGGGGGGGGAGGGGCAGTGTCATTGCAGGGGAGTATGGTTGAATAATAATAATAATAACAATTAAAAAGAACAGTTACACAAAAGTGTTTCACTGTAAAAGTGGTTTGTAGTGTGTTTTGTTGCAACCTGAAGTGTTAAATAAACTTCAGTGGAGTTTGAAAACAAAATATGCGTATAGGTTTATTACCTGGTTGAACGATGTGTGTGTCTGTGTGTGTGTGTGTGTGTGTGTGTGTTTTTTTTTTCTTTTTTGGGGGCGATTTTATTGTAATCCATAGGGGGGGCCCAGAAGAAAATCTTTGGGAACCACTGGGTTAAATGAAGATGACAACATTCCTTTTCCTCATTTAGTAGCACCAAATATAATTTATTTCCAGAAGAAGAGGCAAAGAACAACACCAGTACTACGTGCATGCAACATGTTTACTGAAAATCAACTTGCGTAAAAAAACCCTGATTTTTACCCAGTTCTGAAATGATTCAAATATAGATATGCAAAAGCTTATTTTTAAGGTTTATTCCTGACTCAGTAGTTGTGCAGTTGTGCTGGAAAGCCACCAGATGTAGACGTTTCCTGTCGCTGCAGAGGCATCAACACAGATGGCTCAGCTTCCTTTAATATCACATTTAAACTACTTGTAGGCACTAACCGATACTCACAGTAACAACCAATCACCCTAATTAACCCGTTAGCCTTTAAAGCTTTTAGATGTTTTTTTTTTAATGCTGGTGAATTAAGATGGTTCTCTCAATCATAGCCGTGTGTTGTTTGTAGAAGTCAGGAGATTTTTAGAGTCGGCTGTGCTGGAGGAGAAGCTGATAGATGCTTAAACATCTTTTTTTTTTATGAGACAAAACCAGCTAAAAAAATAAGTATCTCCTAATTTATTATTCAGATGGATTCCTAGTAATTATCAGCAGCCTTTTAAGAGGCTGTCATCTTCATTTCTAACAGATGATGAGTTTGTTTTAAATCAAGGCATTTTTCTTTAATTCCTTTGGACGAATCTGCGATGAATTATGACAACTTCTGATGCTAGAGTCTGTTTTGTAATGTTTGTAAAAATTTGTTTAACAGAAAACAAACCCTCTCAGGAGCCTTTCGGGTGAAAGGAAAGTGAAGCCGGTTTGGAAATTCTCGCTGCCCGTCTCCTCTTCTGTCCCTGCCTGTTAGGCAGAAACTGAGACGCAGAACATTTCAACATCCGACTGCACGCATCCAGGCTAGGATAGCCTGCGCGCTTCATCGCACAACAGTAAAAAAAAAGAAGAAAAGAAGAGAAAACAATATAACAAGTCTCAAGAGAGAGAGAGAGACTGCAGAGAGAACTCTGGGGAATATTGTGTGAGGTATTACTCAGTTTGGCCACATCTTTCTATAAATAAAAATGATACGAGGTGAGAAATGGACAGCACCGACAGTAATAATTGTGAAAAGTGTTACACTCCTTGGTGAGTTTTTTTTTGTAGCTGAAACCTTTGGATGCTTTGAAATTTGAGAAAGAGAGGGCTTCAAAAATGCTTTTACTTCTAAAAATCCAAAACGTGTTTATTTGGTTTCTTTACTGCTATTCCTGAATAAAACACAGCGAGAGCCACAGTCAGGTAGGGGACCCAGCAAGCACATAGAATCCGCACAGTGAAACATGGTAGTGGCAGCATCATGGTGTGGGGTTCTTTTTAATTGGTCAGTGTATGGCCTGTCAGAGGCTGCTGAAGATTTAACACTGGGAATGAGTTTGGGTTTCCAGGTTGAGGAATGCTGTTCATAGACTGACCTTGGGCCATTTCGGAGGTGAATATACATCGATAGCACACTATTCCTTATCCTCATTTTAAAAAACAAACAAAACAAAACCAACCAAACAAACAAACAAACAAAAACTTGCGCTTTTTACTTTTGATTTGTGTACTTTTTTGTTGGATGGTGACAAAAAACGTCAGGATCCCATCGGGTCCGAAAAGCGATGCACAAGGTGGGAAACACCGTTGACTGCCTGCCTGCTGATGGGGTTTTATTTATTTATTTATTTATTAGCCGAATGTAAATTGGATTTGCAGTAAGTTGATTCCTCAAAGCCACTTATATGTTGCTCAGTGTACTGTAATAACTGAGAGGACATGCTTTCATCTTGTCTTCAAAGCTGTGGAGCAGGTGTGTCCTCCCGCCCCACCCCCACCAACACCACTGAAACAAACCCCCGCCCTGTCCTCCATCTTTGCTGTGAAGGTTTCTGACTCATTTCCCCCCCACCCCCCCACCCCTCTGCTTCCATTTTAATAAATGTCACCCCCCAATGAAAGGTAGAAGGTGTTATAAGCAGTCTAGTTATAATTACAGTCAGAGTCGGCCTGACTTTGCTTTGCTGTTGCATTCAATTTGTGTGCTCATTATGAAGGAATAAGTCTGAGCTTCAGAAGGAGTCACAAGTTCACGGATTCCTCACTGAGGGAACCTGATCTCGACTGGGACGCGCGTGCGCTCAGACCTGCGCAGATTCAGACCTTGAGTAATTCCACCTCTAGCACTTTCTATCTTTTGTTTTGTTCTTTCAGCTGGTTTTTCAAGAGACATCTCCCCCAAGCCTGCTTGGCCAAACAACGTGACCTATTTAGACATAAAGACACACCTAAAAGCTCCAGCTTTGAGCTCATGTGACGGAATGCCTCCACTGAATTACCACTGTTTCCAAGAGGATCTGGGGCGACAATCTGAGGAAGTCACGACGGAAATGAGAAACATTCCAGAGTATTTTTGTCTGCTTAAAATTTTATACTTGGTTTCAAATAACTCTTCAAAGCTAGGGTGTGTTTTTTTTTTTATCTCCTTAGCTTTCTCTGCTAAGGGACATTTATTACAGCATCTACAAAGCAACTGACGGCAACAGTTCTTATGAGAAAAACGATAATACCAAAAAATTGGAGAGGAATGTAAGGGGCGGATTTATAGAAAGCTTTATTGTAACAACTATGAATTAATCTAAAGCCTAAAACGGCCAAATGTTTTATTATTAGTATGATGTAGTGATTCTTGAGACAAAACCATATAACCTGGTTTAGCTTCAGGTACTTAAACCCATACATTTTTATGTAGGAGTTATATATCGCCTATCCAGTCGTTTTTAAAGCGTTGCTGTCTGTAGCGTTCACCTTTGTCTCTGTCTCTTCACAGATCTGTGTCGGCTTTTGTCTCCTGTGATCCTATGACTCATTGCTCTCCCCCATGGCTCCTTTTCTCCTATAACAGATCCAGTCGCCAGATTCTTTCTAGTATTTTGATCACACACGCTCATGAGAACGAACTAGAGCTGTGTACTCACGCAGAGAAGAAGACACACTTTTCATTTAGATGTAGATGCATTTTAATTTTATAAAGGTATTCAAGCTTTTAGCTATCTAATGTATGAAAAAAGAAAAAAAACATCAATGAACAGACTCAATGGCCACACAGGGGGGAAAAAAAGTGAAGTGGTGACTTCACTACAAAAATGATCATGTGTTCATCCAGGAGGAGGAAGTCAGCGTTATTTGAAATATTTAAAAGCACTCCAAACTGAACACAACGTGCAATAGTGGCAGCTTTTGATAAGATTAAAAAAATAAATAAATAAGTAAAACTGGTGAATTTCAAATAGATTTAATTTCTGCTCCAGTTCTGACCAGCATTTTTACTCTGATGTCTCTGTGGTTCACCTCAGCAGAATAAACATGTCACCAGAATACTTTAGCGTACTGTGGTTTGATGGCAAGTCATTTAATTGTTTTTTTTTTGGGGGGGGGGGGGTTGCAAAAATCGTCTTCTTAACTCATACAAGTTCTGTGGTCCTAACAACAACCTTGGATCGTTGCTTTCCTGAAAACCAAAATTGTGGTTGTTTGACGATTCTGGGGCAAAAAGTGTTTTTCGGCAGAGAGATAGTTGGATGAGGAGAAATCTGCCCCATTTATCTGCAATCTTTTAAAACTCCACCCTCCTTTGCACGCCCAGGGTGCATTTTTGGCGTAGTTCATTTCTTTAACTAATAATAACAGGATTGCTGATTTATTCTAGTCTTTATTTGATAATGACAATTTCTTGATGATTTTGATGATGGCATTTGAGAAAATGTAAATGTTTGTTTCTTGTTTGCTGTTCTCAGTATATATAATTTATAATTATTATTATAATTTAGTATAATTTATTTTTGTCCCGAGAAAACTTAATCTTTTCTATTCATGCTTTAAACTCTCTGACAGTAAAATATGATTAAGAGTGAGTTTTTGTGTTACGCCCTGGACAGGTCGCCAGTCTGTCGCAGGGCAACACAGAGACATACAGGATAAACAACCATTCACACACACACACTCACACCTAGGGAGAATTTAGAGAGACCAAATTACCTAACAGTCATGTTTTTACTGTGGGAGGAAGCCGGAGAACCCGGAGAGAACCCACTCATGCACAGGGAGAACATGCAAACTCCGTGCAGAAAGACCCCGGGCCGGGAATCGAACCCATGACCTTCTTGCTGCAAGGTAACAGTGCTACCAACTGCGCCACTGTGCAGCCCGGCATGAGGTATGTGAAGCACCAAAACATGCTTAGTGCCTAATATGGGGTCACATTTTGGAATATTATGAACAGTAGATGGTTGAAGCAAAGAGCAGACTTCCATTTTGGATAATTAAAGGAGATTAAAAAAAACCTCATCCATGCGTACATCCCCTCCTGCACTCTGCGGTGCTCATGCTCTGTTAAATCTTTGTGTATAAACAGGACCTATATTGATTTCTCGTTTTTGTTATTCACATGAGCAGCTTGACTCTTAATGTCAGGGCTGTCCTCTATTTTCTGGTCGGGATCAGGATTTCCCAGACCATGAAGATTTAAGGTTGTATTTGAGCTCTGACCTGCTAAATCCTTTTTTGACCGGTTTCGAGTTTTATTCGTGGGACAATGACACACAAAAGGACAAAAATATGCAGGAGAGGTAAGGTAGAGGCACCGGTTTTGAATCCAGTCTTCCTCTGATTTTTAAATAACTCAAAAAAAGTCAATCCAAGTACAATCGATGCATTTACAATCCAAAAATGAATGCATGAATAACTAAAATGTCTTTAATTTTTTTTTTAACCTCTTCTGTGGCAGATTGGATTGGTGCAAATCTGGTTTGTTGTGGTACGAAACCATAAAATCAACCTCATTTAAATGGATTGAAAGCCACTGGTCAGACAACGATTGCAGTGAGACACACCTTACAGTAAAAAATAATTCAATACACAGTCTAGTCTACTGAGCTTTCCTAGTAGCCTCTCTGCCTCTCGACGCATCGTGGGGGAATTCTGCATCGGCGGTGTAATCCTCTGAAAGATGTAGGTTGAAGCTTCGAAACAACCACTCGCTTCCACCACCCGTCCATCTGCACCGCCCGTAATCCCCACAAGCTGCAGGCCGGCTCACTTCTGACCTTTTTACGAAGCAACGCAATTTGCTTTCCATGAAGACTTTTGTTTGAGTAGCCTTGCGACACATTAATCTATAAATTGCTGCGGTCTTGCTACGTTTCAGTCTGATCTGCTTCACGTTTCAGGTCTTTCTGTTCGACACGCAGCCGCACAACCTGTCAGGAGAATGTCTCTGAGAAACTGACAGCCGTCCTCCGCTCGCTGATAACATCACTGATAGTGGGCGAAAATGGCCTCAGTTCACACACCGTTGGAGTGTTACGCTCAATTACACAGTCATGCGGAAATGATAAGATGTTTTCTGGTGTGGTGGCTGGTCTGACCCAGATGTCCCAGATGTTTATCTACCCATTAAACGTGAGTGTATGTGTGTGTGTGTGAGAGAGAGAGGAAATAGAGAGACAGAAAGAGAGAGAGACTCTCATCACATGTGTGCTTGCTCCCATGGTCCCATCTGAGCTCTCCAGTGGGTAATAAGGGACTCATGCTGTGGGCCTGTTTGACAAGTTCCTCCTAAAATAAACCCAATTTTGTCCACTTCCCATCCATGGAACTGGAAAGCCAACACAAATATCCTGCTCAGACCTCAACACTGGAACAACTCATTGTTTGAAGTCCTCCTGTCTGCACCGTTCTCGCTTGTTTGTTTTTCTTTGTTTCAATTAGTTGCATAAATTTGACGAAAGGACAGTAAACAGTTCTGTCAGCTTTCAAATAGTTTTTCAAGAATAATTTTCCCATGGAAATGTTTTTTTTTTTAAATTATTATTTTATTTTGCCATTGCACTAATTTTAATCTTGCCACATTATATTGATCTGTGTGAAAATACTGCTTCGTACAAAAATGGATTCAAAAGTAAGGTTTAATGCGTCATCGTTTTGTAGTGGCGTTCCAATCTCATTCAGTGTTTTCGTTTTCATACAGTTATCAGAAGTCTTCACATAAATCCACCTACTGTTGGAGTGGTGGCATGAAGTCTTGAAATTGAAAAAAAAAAAATCAGTCATTTAATTTCAATACATTTACGAACCACAGGGGTGAGGCAGAACCCAACATTTCCATCACATTAGCATCATGTGTTATTCCTATTTCTTCAAATAATCAAGTTTGAAAATGGAAAGTTAGTATTCATTTTAAATTGATCAGTTTCCAGGGACTTTTTGCTTTGAGTTCCTGTTGCACTGGGGGGTAAATATCATGTGACACAGATGCTCATTTCTCTTGGGGGAAGCAAAGGAACGAGATATTTGTGTTAATCTTTTTTCCTTTTTAGGAGATGAATATAGAAAAGTACATACAGTGTTACCAATATCAACAGTCAGAGCAAATAGTCAAAACATTAAAGACAACAGTAATGTTTGAGTGCCTTAGTGTACACGCATGACATAACACAGAGACTACGATTCGACTTTTTGACCTCAACCACTCCAGGTGAAACAACGCATGTCTAGCACTTTATGTTGGCATAAAGTGCTAACACTTGTGGACAGAGGAGGAGGATCTGTGATGCTGGAGCACCTGGAGAGGAGCCACGCGTGCATGAGAAGGACGTGCGGGATTTGAACACCAGACCTTCTTTCTGCTACCGACTGTGCCAACATGTAATCTGTGCCGTAATGTCAGTCACTGAATATCATCAGCCAAAAAAAAAAACGAACTCTAAATCCAGAATTACACTAGAAGGTTGATGACAATTATTCATTATTTGGATTTGCAAATTCTAACCCTTACAATTGAATCTTTTTATCTACTGATTTTCTTCTTTTTAAAATCTTTAACTCCCAAGCAGTCTTTCTGTTTTTGTCTCGTCTTAATCTCCCTCCCGCCCGTCTCCTCTCCTCTGTTCCTTCCATCTCTCTGTTGGGGATGTTTTCTCAGCTTGCCATCACAGGCACAGGGACCACAACATCAAGTGGGATGTTGTGCTGTTGAGTGCCCTTCTGTACTGTCCTCCCAGTTTTTTAATCCTCTTCTCACATGCAGTGAGCAGAAGTGAAGAATGATGCCAGGCATTTATTTTCCCTTGGGAAATGATTATAGCTTGTGCCGTAGTTTCCAGTACCTGTCCGTTCCCTTCTTCAGGATGCCTGCAACTTTCAAAAAAAACTAAACAAAATAAAGACTACTCGTCTTGCATAAAGGACCTTTCTTGTAAATATTGAAAGAAAAAAGGACTATGTGCAGGAAAAGCAGTGTAATAAGGAACTCTATGTGACATTTGGTGTGTTGAATGAGAGCAAGGCTGCAGGCTGTTTCAATTCCATCAGTGTCCATAGTTTAGTAAAACCTTGAATGTAAAATTGGTGTGTGTTGCTTAAATTCTTTGGTGTTTCTAAATGCAAACACAAGTAAGCGAAATGTCAAAGATCAATATTATTTGCAACTGAATGAATTTTGTTTACTTATAATGCTTCAGGTTTTGGGTTTGTACGTGTTTACAACCAGGCATAACACAAAATCAGAAAACTCAGGCGACGTAATACCGAGTGAAGAAAAACAGAAACAGAGTGGCCCTATGGGGATCACAGAGAAATACATTAAATCGTTAATTGTCGTTAATTTCTGATAAGCAGTTCATTTAAAAATCTCCAATTAAAAAAAACAAACAAACTTTTTGTAAGCCTTTGATGAGATGCAACCATCTCAGTCTTATTTATCTCCATGGTTCAAAGGCATCAGAAAAAGGATTACTATAGAAAAGTCATTGATCCAGAATCTATTTTTGGAGGAACTGGCTACTTTGTGTTCCAAACAAAAAGATTAAAAGGTACACCATTTCTGCAATCAGAGTCCAAAAAGCAGATTTAGGTGCGGTGGGATTGCTACAGCTCTCCTTTTCAAGAAAAATAGAATTTATTTATTAAAATTAAATTAATAGATAGATCTATTTGAACTAAAAATATTTAAGTGTGACAAAAAAAAAACTAAATCTATAAATTCCTGGCGCTATATATTCATTTAGGATTTTGCAGGAAGGGCATATATCACCTCCTGTGTTATTTTGACCAACCAGAATGTTAGGGAAGACTGTTAGAAAAAAAATAATCACATGTGTAGTCAAAAGCTTCAGGGGTCCTAACGCAAATCATTGCGGAAAAATGAACTGTCTGCAAAGTTTTACAAGCAAACATGTCAGAAATCACCGTTTCTCTGTCACCTTCCTGCTACTAATTACATGCTCTTAAAGAGACCTGACACATCTGTTCCAGTCCACGAGCCAGCTGCTAAACTTTAATTTCATCAATAGGGCATGCTTCCAGCATGAACATTAACACTGGCATAATTAATACAATGTTCTCTGCTGAGCGCCGTCTCGGGCAGACAGCACTTCTCTGCAGCTAAGCTGCGAGGTGCGGCTGGAACGGACATCGCCCCTGTTGAGATGCCTATTCATCTGCCAATCTCATTACCACCTGGCTTATCATTCATTGTGTAATTTGGTAAGTATTTGCTGTCATAATTTATTACTGAACTGGCACGGTGCAGGGAGTGTGTTCTCCCCAGTTTTGTGGGTCAGTTTGTGTCAGAGATGAGAGCGATATACAGCCAATCCATCACATCTGTCCTAATTTCTCCAACAGATGTGACCGGGTCGAATTTAGCAAAAAGGTTAGCTCGTCTACAGTCGGAGTTCATTTCCACTGGCTAAGAAAATTGTATTTTTAAAAATTATTATTATTTTTTTTTTTTTAGCTAACACTGAAACACAAATTCATTGACATTTTTCAGAAAATCTCCAGTTGCATGCTTAAGTTGCAAACTAAAAAGTGTGATTGGTAGACTAAATAAAAGTCCTGTTTGTCTTGTCTTCATTCAGAAAATAAGTCCTTTTCTGCTTCTTTCATCTGTGAGCACGATGGGTTAACCCATGTTTTTTGTCCTGCTGTTGCCATCATGATTACGCATTACATGTGTGCTGCCCCTTTAAGACTGCTCTGTTCTATTATTACACCTAACCAGGTTTGCATCCAGCAACTGAATAGCTTTCGAATACACAAATATGGGTCAAAATATGTGAACCTGAGATCATCATCAAGACAATAAACCCTAGCATCTTCAGAAATGGTGTCCATACCTCTAGTTTGACAAAGTGAGAAAACATAAGACTCTGGAGTGGCTGTTGAAGATTTGTTGCTGTCTCTTCTCATACAATCGTGAAATCTTGTTATTTACTCCTTGTTTCTTTTTGCTGTTGAGTCGCCTACCTGGAGCTTACCTCGTATCTGCACCGAAACACTCTATTGATTCTTTGGTCCTCTGGCCTGTTCGATTCTCTTCTAAGATGCTCAGAAACATCACTGTGCTAAAAACAGCTTTTTACCAGAGGCAAACACCACATTTGTTATCTCCGGGGCTCAGAGACAAGGGACGGACTTTCGTAGACGAACACCGGATCTGCTTAGCGAGACGTGGACACTTTGTGCTCCTGACATGAAAAGATGAAAAAGCTCAGTGGCAACAAAAACCAGGCTTTCTATTTGCATGAGGCTATTACAAGTTCTCTGTTGTAAGGATAGTTTAGATTTGGGTAAAATTAGCAATAAAGGGGATAAAAGTGATTTTAGAGCAGCATGTAAATGTATTGATATGTTTGTTATGTCACCCATCATCCAATGCCAAAACCTCCATTGATTAG
Source organism: Xiphophorus couchianus (assembly GCF_001444195.1). NCBI lineage: Eukaryota > Metazoa > Chordata > Actinopteri > Cyprinodontiformes > Poeciliidae > Xiphophorus > Xiphophorus couchianus. The sequence continues at coordinate 21,733,747 of NC_040250.1, read as the reverse complement.
GTAATTGTTCCTTACATCTTCTATTGTGAAATCTACATTTACCTACCGAGCGCTTACCTTGTGTCTCCTCTGAAAGGCCCAAGCGTTCCCCCTGGACTTTTTCTGAAAATGCACAACCAAGAATCTCACTGAGCTTGTGGCTACTCTGACAAACTCAGTCTTCTAAACACAACTTATGTAAACGATATATATTTGTATTTTTTAACACAAACTGTACAATGCTAAATACAACACAATAGTCTTTCTTAAATCATTTAGGACAATAAACCCTTATGCTCATGACTAAATATTTTCCTTTAAAATATTCCATGTGCAATATGGCCATTAAGAAAAACATCCAGAAATGCAGTATGTGAGAAAAGGGGGGAAAAAAGGCCCTTACACAGATGTTAAGCAATTACTAATATATAATGGAAGAAAGTAACAAGGTAATGGGTTCTTGTGAAAGGCAGATTGGCCCTGATGTGCTCAGTGTGTAATAGACTGCTTCACTAATGTCCTCGACGAGACATTGGGTGTCCAATCTGGATCCCAGCCACGTGCTGAAGTGTCCGCCAGGAGCACATTTAGCCGCATCACTATGCATATTGGTGCTTCTGTGAGAATAACACGTCTACATGGAGTAAAAGGGGAAAAACACTGAATGAGTGTGTGCATGTGGGTGCATGTAATGTGCGCGTTTAAATTTTGCTGCCACAGGTGTCTAGATTCAGATGTTTGTCAGATGCACTCTCAGTGGGGTTGTGGTTGCCACTAAATATATCTCGTACAATCATGTATTGTGTGCTTTCCAATGATGTCACACATGTTACCATCATATATATATATGATATATAGTGTCTCTTTCTCTTCTCTACTCCTATCTCTCTTCCTTTAAAACCTTTTCACCACCTTTCTATTTTTCTTTTCTCCGCTCTTTTTTGTGTCTGTGTTCATCACATTTGAAATAAACCCAGATACATTTCTAATAAAGTTATATAAACATATCAAGTGGAGGGTTATGGTGAAAGTAAATATGTTGGGCGTTAACTTGACACTCAGACTACAATTTTGATTGCCACAGTGGCCAGAAAGGACATGTTAAAAACAAAAAAGAAACTTTTCATCTAGTATGAGGGTTTTGGCCAAAAGAGACATTAACAGCCGATGGCCAAACTTCCTCACCAATTCTGAAACCTCATCATTCAGTCAGTGTGGCTGTAAAGGAGCTAAATCAGTCTTTAAACCTCACCAACCCATTCATTGGCTCTCATTAGTTTCGTGTGAAGCATATGTCTTGATTCTTTACTAAGAGTCAAGAAGCTTCTAGTGTGTTTTTCCTCCTCCATCTCATAATCTCTTGTTTCAATCAAGTCTCCTCTATGACTCTTCCTTCCCTTTTCTCCTCGTTCTGTTTGCTTCTTCCCCAGTGGGGAGGTCAAGGGAGACGGGGGTGGGTTGCTTGGTCTGTCCTCTCCACTGGAGCCACTTGGAGTGATGAACAGCAACACAACGCTGCACGAAGCTCCCCCGGCTTAAAGCTGTAAACGGAGTGAGGAAGGAGAAAGAGTGCAAAAAGGCAGGGGCAAGAATGAAAAATGAAGAGCAGGAGTAGATGAGGAAGAGCAGTGAAAGGGGGCTTGCCGCAGATGATGGACACAAAAGGTCAAAAGATTTGCAGTGCAATTGGCGGCTATGGCTTGTGTGGCTATTTTTAAAAGGATACAATAGCCCGTTGCTGAGATCAGACATGAGTTCACGTTTGTTTAATTTATGCTGTGGTTTCCAGAGATATGCCCCCCTCGAAGAAGGAATTTGTGTTTGCTGTTATAGAGGGGGTTTTTTTCTTCTTCTTTTTTTTGAGGAACATCTGTTCATTTCTGCATTAGGAGCAGGCAGGGGGAAAAAAAGCAGAAATCTATTCGGCCTAAACTGTGTTGATGCGGTTTGAGTTGAGTAACCAACACTTTCACTTTCAATTATGAGCATCTTGGTGTGGGTTATGCATTAAAAATGCATCAGACTCAGGTGTAATTATGATAGCTCAGCCTGTTGTCAGTAATACATATTTATAGGAGAGCAATGCAAATAGCTACAGACAGTTTTAATTGCATTTTAATTCCCCGAGATCCTGGACCGAAGAGAAAGAAGGTGAGAAAGTAATTTCACCTGGAAAAAATGTGAGGCTGTAGTAAACAAGCAAAAATGTGACAATTCAATAATTAGAAATGTGGCAGCAGTGTGACACTTCCAGTATAGTTTGATACTTACAAAGCTTCATCGCTGGCTTTTTAAAAAAATAATTATTTTATTTTATTTTGCCATCGCCTGACTCTTACATAAAACCGTGCTTGTCTCCGTTACGCTTTTATTTCGCCCTCCGTGTCTGAGTAAATAATTTCCTCGGGGCATGTCATTAACATCGTCTAAGGATGCATATCTTATGATATGCCAATCCAAACACACTACTTGAACGATGTTACAATATAGAATAACAAACAAACAAACAAAAAAAAAAAGGGAAAGGGAACTCTTCGTGTTGTTCCAACATGTGAAAGACATTGTAGGGATGACGGAGCAGGTGATGGAGGCTCTGTGGCTCCAACACACACACACACACAGACTGATATTCACCCACACATGCGCACATGCTCTGTCTTATCGCCATCATGGCCATCACTCTGAGTGATGTCAGTCACATTAATTGCTCTTCCCTTCCTGTGGCGTGCTTGAGGAGATTTCAGAGGCAAGGACAGTCCGAGTCCTGCTGACTGTAAAGCATGACTGTGCTGGTGCAGTAGCGTGTGAGGGAAAGCGCTGCTGACGTGCTTCTTATATCCTAACGACGAGGATTAGCTTCACTCGATAAAAGCAATGTACATCTTTTTTGAACTGAGATTACTTTGGAGTTGTTTTTTAATGCAGTGACGATTATTTGACAAAACACCAGTTTTACTTTTATAATTAATCAGATTTAGACTCTTGTGGGTGTAAAATCCTACACTTTGACATACGTATAGTGTCTTGCAAGAGTATTTATACATATTTTTTTTATTATTGCATTACAACTACACACTTCAATGTATTTCTTTGGTATTTTTTTGATGTGATGAACCAATATATAATGGTGTATAATTGTAAAGAAAGATGATTCATTGTTTCTCAAAGATCTTTTCAACTAAAAAATATGCAAAGTGAGGCAAGAATCCACTATTTAAAACTGCGAAGGGTGTAACACAAATTAAAGATTACAGTGACAACGACAAAGAGGGTTTTGGAAGAACCATTACAATCCTAGAACAAGATAAGTTTAGTCTAATTTCGCCTGGCCACAGCCTTCTGCGTAGTTCCTCCATTGACCTGGATTGCTCCGGTAGAATTTCTACTGGGCCAATCAGCAAACAGAAGAAGTTATGACGTCAATTTTGAAGTTGTTTTAGAATTGTAGTTTGCCCGTAGTTTTAGCTATGGTAGTGGTGGAAGTGAACAAAGCCGATCAGTTCAGGTCGAGCACGCTTCCAAATATTGAATTAACATTAACAGTGGTCTCATTCAGCTTGGTATTTGGTAATTTTCAGCTTGATAGCTTTAAACTGGCTAGATATAATTTAATTTTAGACAATAAGAAAAAAGGTCTATGCGGTTTTCTTTTTTGTTTGTTTTTATGTTTGTAAAATTATGGTTGAAACTCTCATTTTCAAGATTTGTCCTTTTAAAAACATTTGAAAAATATGAATATTGCTCTTTTTTTTTAGCTGCTTCAGAAAATCCACAACTTTTTGTTTGTCTATCTTGAACTTCCTAGTAAAATCCATTAAAGTTTGTGGTCTTAATGTGACAAAAGTGTGAAAAGGTTTTAAAAAATACAGATACTTTGCTAGCTACTGTAACCACTTAAATTGATTATTAAGGTAATTTAGTGCAGCTCATGACAAAAAGAGAGCGCTAGAATAATTCGGCCTAAAACAAGCACAAAAAAAAAAAATCTTTACAACCAAATGTCACTGCTCTCCTCTGCCTTCACACTTCAGGTGTGCCATTTGATTTTCTCTGTCAAGGATGTGAATAAATAACAGCACACTCTTTGTCCACAGCTTTATTATTGCCTTCACTTCCTTTTTCCAGCACAGTAGGTAAACAAGGAGAGGGGAGCGTCCACGGTCTAAAATCCAGCCTTATCCCTCATATACTTTTTTAAAGTGTGAGAGTGAAGTATTAGTGGAACAATAAAATCACACACAGCCAACAGATCCAGAGGTGCCACAGTAGTTGCACCGCTTTATTATTGCCAGCTGTTCACAGGACCAGATGGGGCTCTTCACTTTGCTAATGATGGCAATACATTGCGAGATTCAACAGACACAAGAACACCAGAATTATATAAGATGGTGGATATGAAACACAGCTGATCCCTTTAGGTCTTATTCCTCGCACGCTGGTGTGAAGTTAGCCCCAGGGCTTTTAATGTAAAGGGTTCAAAGCTGAACAGCCAAAAACACACGACACGGTGGATCTGATGAAAAATAACCTATGCATCAACAAATTCACTAAACATCTGCTTGGGCTCTATAATGCAAAGAGACACTTGGGAGAAATGTGAAACGTCTTTATCTTTGTACCAGGACTAGAATGAACTCCTTCCAAATCTAAACTGAAAAGTAAAGCTAGAAACCAACCAACGCTGCATAACACATTAAAACGGGTTTCAATGTCCAACTCTGAATTCATTCAGTAACACTCAATTTAAAAATGTACTGAATTTAAAGTCATATTTTGAACTAAAAGGCGTGATTTTAGATGTCAGACAGAAAATCTTTCTCCTAATTACATGCTTTTTATTCCCTTTTACAAATAGAGACATGCTCATTTTTACAATTTGTGAATGTATAATTTTCAAGAGGGAGGAATAGTTAAACCAAATAAGCACAAGTTGTTGTTTTTTCTAATTTACTCAAATTGGTCACCTTTTGTTATTGTTTGTTGTAAAAATAAGTTCACTGCTACTCAAGGAGAAATAATTAACTATTATCTGCACTTATTGTGAGATAAAGTATGTGTTCTTTCTTAGAATGGAAAGCAATAAATTGCGGTTTTCACCTTGTGCAGTATTTAGACAATTTCGAAGGCTTTACTTCTGCTGCTCCTGTACTTTCCTGAGCTTCAAACAGCTCATTGATGTAATCTGTGGCTTTTTTATTTCATCTCATAAGACAAACTTAAAAAAAATCTAACCTGATTTGCCTGCACAGTGAAACAAAAGTTCACAAAGTGTAATCGTAGCAGGAAGTTAGTGTGGATATTCATTAAATGAGCACTAATCCAGTACATATCCTGTTGTGCAGACAAAGTTATTCGGTTTCTTTGCCTAAAAGCCAACATGATGCACAACAAAATGTAGTTCCAACCACAAGATTATATCCACTCATATATCATGGATGTCATGATAGTTTCTGTTGACAACAATCTATTTAAGCAATTTTCCAGGTTGGAATAGATCATACAAAATCACCTGACTTTATTAAAAACCTGGTGCACAAATTTCGATTTATTATGGATTTTCTTTAATCCACAAAATTGCAGAAGCTTCTGTAGTAGATTTAGCAGCAAATTGTCCACTCTTTCTGGTAGAGTTCATTTTAATTTGTTGATTTTCTGGCAAGAATATTCTTACTCTGAGCTCTGGGTCTTTGGAAGACCAGAAGATTGTTAGATCTGTTTCATCCATTCCAAAACCAGTTTGGATGTGTTCTTAGGCTTACTGGTCTGTTTAACATCCAATTTTGTCAAAGTTGCAATTATTTCGAGATGATCTGAGGTAATATTGAAAAGTTTCAATCCATTATTACATGCAGCTTGTGTGTCTCATCAGTGCTAGTAGCAGCAAAACAACTTCACAGGAAGAGGCTACCCATCTGAGATTTGTCCAAGCTGGCCAACATTTCTAATTCCAGCATGTTTGACAGACGCACAAACAGCCAAATTATAAAACACAGCAATTTTGTAGGACATTGTTCAGCTTTTCTGATAATAGACAAAGTCCTGCCCACATAAAACAGAGATAAATCTCAAATTTGGGAAAACTACATTTTCAGTAGTTTTAAACATCTTACTAATAGAGAAAATAGACAAATTTGAGTTAGTCTTGACTCTATTTCCTGCAGTAGTAGTTTCTACTTTGAAGAGTGTTATCAGTACAGAGACCTTCAAGTGCTGGTATGTAGGATCACCGATTGGAGAAAGACTGGTTGATTAAGTTAAAAATTGTCCAGCCACAAGGCAATTTTTGGTTCACTTTCACTTCAAGCTTTAACATGTTATGCATTAATATGATATCTATTTATAATAATCCAACAACTGGCTGAGGTAAAGGAAGATCCTACTAGCCTAGAGTACATCATCACACCTTAATGTTACTTTCAAGAAGAAATTAGGACCACAGTTTCCCTTTAAAGAGCCGTCACAGAAACCATAAATGCATCTCATCCACTCTGTTTTGCATTCTGTCTGTAATATTAAGTCACTTTTGGGTGTATTGTGTTCCTGCACCTACACCAAACGTGATTTGGTTAGATGCATGACCTCACTCTTTGCAGACAATTTTAATCTCGTGTAACAGTAGATCTGTGAGCTGTCATGTGATTTGGTAAAGTGCACGAGTTGTGCAGCAATTGCGCTTTATTCAGCGGAGGATGCCTTGACGCCGTGTACTGCAGAGTGTGATGTCAAGGAGGACAGCAGTGTCTGACACAGTGCATGCTGCCCGATTCTGTGGATTATCCATCCTGGAGCCATGTCAGAACCGGTACACGCTCAGACCCCTGGCACAACCAGCACCATCTTAATCTCAATCCCAAATCCACTCTGCTCCCAGACATGATTCTCACTTCGGAAGGTTGTGTAACAGCCACAGAAAACACAGCAGGGTCACACTCACCCGATGCAAACATGTGCACACAGTGTCACTGTACCATTCAGTCACACTAAGCGTTAGCTCAGAAGCGCAGACAGCAGCGTCCTCTTCTCAGCCAGTCCGGATGCACATTAAGCTCCTGAACTCCTAGAATAAAGGGATGAGTCAGTGAGGGAGAGTCATGAGTCACTTCTTGTTTAGACTGGCCGTCTCTATGTTGTGGCCTCCTGGATACAGTCTGTGGCAGCCCAGCAGGATGGAGAAGGCCTTGCGGAAATCGGCATTGAAGGCATAGATGATGGGGTTGAGGGAGGAGTTAGCCCAGCCGAACCACACAAATACGTCAAAGGTGGTGGGACTTATGCAAGTGAAGGCCTCTCCTCCGCTTGACTGCTCGCAGAAGGGTACCATGCAGTTTAGGATGAAAAATGGCAGCCAGCAGCACACAAACACCCCCATTATCACCGACAGTGTCTTCAGCACTTTTGTCTCCCTCTTGAACGTCATTTTGAAAGAGCTCTCGGACTCTGCGATGCTGGAGCCCCGGCCCACACTGTTGTGTCTGTTCTTGGCACTCTCTGCAGCACGCTCCAGGGCAGAGATCCTTCTGATTTGTCTGTGAGCAATGCGGTAAATCTGTGTGTACGTGGCAACCATTATGGCAACGGGGATATAGAAGCTTATGAGTGAGGTGGAGATGGCGTAGGTCCTGTTCAGGCTGGAGTCACAATTTTCAGAAGTGCGGAGGGATGTAGTGTTTGATCCCAGTGACACTAATGCCTCAGTGAGCGGCTTGTAAGGTTTACTCTGGGCTTTGTGCCAGTTGAGCTGCACAGGGATAAAAGAAATGAGGACAGATAACGTCCAGGCCACGCTGATCATAACATAGGCCACTTTGGGTGTCATCTTCCTCTCATAGCGAAAGGGGCTGGAGATGGCCCAGTAGCGGTCCAGGCTTATCACACAAAGGTTCAAAATGGACGCGGTCGAGCACATGATGTCAAAAGCCACCCAGGTGTCGCAGAAGGAGCCAAACGGCCAGAAGCCTGCGATCTCCGTCACCGCCTTCCACGGCATCACCAAGATGGCCACCAAGAGGTCGCTCACGGCCAACGAGATCACAAAGAAGTTGGTGACTTTGGAGCGCAGGTGACGAAACTTGGTGACGGCAGCGCAAACCAGTGTGTTCCCCAGCAGCGTGGTGAGGATGAGCAGCGAGAGGAAGCAGCCGGTCAGCACGCGGCTCGACGGCGTCTCGTCTAAGAAGCCATTGTCGATGACGGTCGTAAAGTTCACGAGATCCATCCCTGAAGATGTGTAGGCAGGGGGACCGAGGTCTATGTCATACTGAAGAGTCCTGCTACATCTCCTCTGGGATAAATAGCACAAGATCTCTGTTGTTGACACTGCAAGCAAAAAAGAAAACAAATCTCCATCATTGTCATTGCCGCAATATGAAAGATGAGATGTTTGAGGCAAATGCGATCTGGAACAGACATTTGGCCCCTGATCCTGTAAATTAGACTATACTTCATTTGAACTGCAGATGGTATTTTACATCCCACAGTCAACATTCTTCCATTTAGATATCCCAGACTGGATTCAGTGGCTGCTAGGAAATTGCTGTAAAATAAAAAATATATATCTATTTTGAAGGTAATTGCTGCCATCTGAATGTGTAAGTTAGCACCTTGTGTGCATCAATGAGAGATTCATGGTCTGAAAAGAAATTGACAAATGTGTTTTAATAATACATGAGCCTCACAAAGAACTGTCCAGAATGCAATATGTGTTTGTTGTTGTTTCCGGTTGTCATTAGCGCTCGCTTTGCATGTGAATCAGATATTCTAAGCGTTGGACAGCGTCTCACTGCAATATATGCCAACAACTAACAAATGATGGTCAAGTTGCAGAGTAATGGAAGCAATAACAGCCTAATCCCATTTCCTAATATCATGCAGCTCAACTCTGCATTCGTTTACTGAATACAGATGTAAAGTCGCTCTGTTTGTGGAGAATAAATAGCTTTTAATTAAACCAATCAAACTGAACATACAGTGGCAGAAAAAAACCCTACTTGATAGTTGTCTAAAAGACAAATATTTACAGAAATATTTTTTTTCATGTTCCAATTGGCACATCGGATTTCACAGTGACGACCAGCAGCCTGCAAAATCTTTATCACTTTAACACTTTAACCAATGATCCTGACAACATTCACATACTGTATTAGGTCCATGAAGTGCACTGAAAAATAATGCCCACTCAGGATTATCCCTATGCTAAATATATGCTTTATTGTCCAAAATATTGGGTCACCCTTCCGATTCACTGATTTCAGAGTCCCAGCCCCTTCCACGGTCACACGTGTACAAAATTAAGCACCTAGTCATGCAGACTGTTTCTGCAAACATTTGTAAATAAATCGTCACTCTCAGGAGCTCGGTGAAATCCAGTGTGACACCTTGAGAGCATGACATGTGCAATAAATCCAGTTATGAAATTCCTTTTACTGCTTGTGCAATTTTAACAAAGTAAAAACGGGTGAAAATGACAGCAGCTGAGCCTCAAACTGGTAGGCCCCGTAAAAATTCAACAGTATAAGTTCACGGGATGCTTCAGTGTGTAGTGTGCAGAGTTCATCGACTTACAGCTACAGGTATTCAAATATCACGAGATGTTCAGATTAGCTCAAGAAAAAAAATTTTGCTTCAAGGGACGGCAAAGAAACGACAACAAGAAATAAAGAATCAAATTCCTAATCTCCATCTCTACCGTTCTATTAAAAAGTTGAAACTGGCCACATCTGCTGTTTTGTTGTTGTTTACTATCACTTAATAAAAAAAATTGAGTGCATACAATATATTTCTTGTTTAACAAGCATTACCTAATTTATTGCTGACGTGGGTAGTCTGAGTGCATGGTAATTGTTGATCTTTACTGCTGTCCAAACAAATTTTGGGGATCGTAATATTATGATAATCATGAATTTGCAATGCATTCTGCAGCCCTCCTTGATACATAAATTTCACTAGCAGTAACTCCTACGACTTCAGGGAAGACATTTTGGACATTTTTCATGCGACCCACCTTTGTGGGAACAGCTCGGGGACGGCCCCTATCTGTTTCAACATGAATGCACACCAATGCGCTAGGCGAGGCCCATAAAGACATGGATGAGCAAGCTTGACATGGAAGAACCTGGCTGGCCTTCACATAGCACTGACCTCAACCAGATAAAATATGTTTGGTGTGAATTAGAGTGGCGGCCATGAGCCAGGGCTCATGGCCGCCACTCTAATTCACACCATTACAAGAGTAAGTCACAGAAAAGTGTAAGAGTGACAACCTTCCTGTTCAAATTCAGTGTCTGGCCTCAAAAAAATAAAATAACTTCTTCTGGAAGAATGGTGCAGAATTTCTATAAACACACCTCTAAACATTAAAGCTACAGTTAGTAACTTTTACTGAAAAATATAACATTTTTATGCATATTTGTTAAAACTGTCATGCTGTCATGTCAGGTTAATATGAGGCTAATGCTCTGTGAAATGATCAGGACCCTCATCCTCCTCCCTGTAGTCCTACTGCCATCTGCAGAAATACACCGCTCAGTCAGAAATGACCAATGAGACTCATAAAGAAGGTCTTAGCATTGTTGTCAATCATGCTTCTGTTCATGCTGCTCACTCCCTCCCCCACTCCTTCCCCACAGGGAAGTCTGTCACGAATGCACTTGATTGTTAGCATGGCCACCGATGATGGCGGATAAACAGTTTTCCTGGAACAATAAGTTGTTTCTCCGCCATTGGCACATTCACAAGCATGACTGACAGTCCTAAGACTCCTGGCTCTGATTGGTTGTTTCTGAGCTGTGTATTTCTGCAAATGGCAGTAGGACCACAGAGATGAATCCAATTTTTTTTTGGCAGTCTTGATATAGTGGCAGTTTTACAAAGCAAATAAAAAAAACATATTTTAATAAAAGTTACATACTGAAGCTTTGGGGAAAGTTGGTCAACAATTATAAGAAATGTTTAATGCCAGTAAAGATTTACCAACTAACTACAGAAAAGGCTATACATCATTTTTAACACGCCATATTTAAAATACAATGTAAATAATAACAGAAAATATTTTTATACAAAACTGGTTATCTTTTACACTTTATTCATTTTTGTTTTATATGCTGAGAAGGGACATTGTGCATTGATTAATATTTTTAATATCGTAAAGGTAAATGCACCAAATTACAGCCAAAGTTGTAAGCTAACACTTTTATTCTCTTAAGATTTGGGTCTCATGTCTTATCAGAAACAACTTTCTTGGTTGAATTAAAATATTTTAAAATATAAATTTACCAGGGGTATGAATATGTTTTGGCTTAACTGTATATAAGAAGCCCATTGTGGGTCAAGGCCGTCTTAGGACCCATTCGGCCCATGCAGAAATCCTCATGGGGCCCACATACACATGTTGCCTGGGGATCCTGACCCTCAACAACAGTCATAGTTGTTTTTCTGACCCTTTATGGAAATTAATCTGGTCAACAGAAATTCACTTTACAAGCTGATCTGTACAAACTGTTTTGCAGATAAACAATTTAAATGAACGAACCAACAAAAACAAAAATGTGCATTAGTGTTGGATTATTTTTTAATAAAAGCATTTTTTAAATAATATATATATATATATATATATATATATATATATATATATATATATATATATATATATATATATATATATATTTATCTCTCCGATTTAAAACAGATTGTTCCTGCTTTTTCAAACATGCCTCTAATAAAGAGTGATATTATGCTCTCGCTGCTTTCCATTCTAATATACTGACTGCTCTCCTCACGCGGATCCCAGCGCTTTTTACATGACCCATAAAAACAAATGTCTCACCGCTTCCACGCAAACTTCACCGCGCAGGGTCCATCCACAGCGCGTCCGGTCTCCATATCTCACCAACACAAACCAAACAACGTCCCGAATTATGTCCTCCATGTACACACCACTCTATGTGCTGATTCAAAGCAAAACGCAACCACACACACACACACACGTACACGCACAAAAAAAAAACCTACACTGAAGACAGACACCACAGGAATGAAATGTCCCTCTCGCTGCGTCCTGCTGCAGCCAGAGTACGTGCGGCGTCCACACAGAAATCCTTACGCCAGACGCCTCAAGTTTCACATGATGCTCCCATTCAGTAAAACGCGCTGCCTGCTCACTGGAGGAAGGAAAAAGCATATGACTGTGGCATTTGCCCGGGCAGTCTCTCTGCGACAGGTAATCTCCTCGTGGGTCCTACCTGTCAATAGGTCAATAGCAATTATGATGGTTGTTAAAGTCATCATAATTAAGCTGTGTTTTTCTTGTCAACTGACCCGGTTCGGGCTGCGCTTTGGTGGAGCTTAATGGAACAAAGACAGGTGATAAAACCAGGACAAGGGTCAAGCTTCAGGTTCAAAACCGGCTCAGTGACTCCACCTAACGGAGGAAGCTGCTTATTACACAGCAGCGCCCCTTTCAGTCACAATTTAAGTCAGACAGGTTTACTGCCAGACTTATCATGTGCAGAGGTCATCTGAGTGATAAATCATGTAGAGTTTGTAAAAATGAATAAATTAAAAAAATCAAACTGTATCACTCCAAACGTAAAACGTAATCATGCTCAGCCCGGTGTCTCTCGCCTCCACTGTGGTCCCTGATGTGCCGCATGAAAGAAGCAGAGGGATGCAAAAACCCGTCATGACATGTCAGCCGTCACCTTGCGCTGATGTGAATATTTCTGACAGGAGGAAGTGGAACAGCATTAACCCATTTCCTCCACAAATATGCCCACTGCTAGATGGGCAATGACACATCGCTGATTTGTGCGACGCAGCTACCCTTTTTACCCATCATTAATAATCTTAAACTGAAGTGACTCATGACTGTTTCAAGTCATGAATATTTAACAAGGCGCATTGGTGGTTTTGGGTGGTGCGGTCGTTTTTTTTTTTTGTTTTTTTTTAAGAAAAGAAAAAAACAAAACGAACAAAAAACAAAAACCCCACTCCTTCCTGCATCTCTTTGCAGGAGTTTGTCCCTTTGGTCCATCACGGTAATTCACTGGGACTGTTTTCTGAGTGCTGCCTGGCTGCAGGGACATGAAAAACACAGCAGATCGGGCGGGGCTGAGAGTGGAAAGGTCTCACAGTTGAAATGCAATGCCGGCCAATATTTTAGAGCGCTGCTGCTTTTCTGTGTTGAAAGGTGCAGCTGCCTTTGTGTTACTGGTTCCAACTTTCACACCACACAGAGATGCTCCACAGTTGGTGTTTTTTTTTCTTTCTTTCACTAGATACAGAATACCTTGCAAAAATCACTTGTAGGCTTTGAACTTTCCCACAATTTGTCATGTTACAACCAGAAACTTTAGTGTAAGTAGTGTGTATAGCTAATGACACTGCCTTCAGAGATCAGCTAATTACTAAATAGTTAGTTTAATAGATAACATCAGTGAACAAACAGCATCTTAAACACCAGAGCGGCTTGGTTTAAATGTATTATTTAAACTTGCTAAATATTTCCTTATATACTGGGACACTGCATATTAATGGATGTTCACATGAAAATATACTGGTGTCTAGCTAAAAGCTAAATTCCTTCTGTAGCCTCTTGGCAGATTGATATCAAAACAAACCAAAAACATATGGATATTATCCTATCTTAAAGCCCAATCTCTCATCTCAACATTCACTTATATACTGTATGTGCTAATAAACACACGCTTTTGAATGCCAGAACATTTGTAAGACAACAATCACAAATACAAATAAGTCCAATAAATATATTACATTTCATATATAAGTAGCTAAAAATGAAAATATTTTCTCTAAAATCACAGAGTCACATACTACTTAAAAGCAACCAAACTCGAGGATTCTCTCACTGAGGGTGTTAAATGTTTACATATTCTAGTATGCCTGAGCAGTAGCACATTCTGACTGAATGTAGAAAAGAATAACTGTAGAGCTGAAAACCTGCCGACACACAGCTGTTCACCTGTCCAGATGAACAGAAGTAAAATGAAAGGCTAACTGTTGATGCATCTCCATAAATCTGGGCTTTATGGGAACGTGGCAAGAAGAAAGACCACCGTCATAATTCCCAGTTAAAACTTTTCAACTTAGAAGTATGTGCTCTAGTCAGATGAGACAAAATCATCTTCATGCATGACAATGCACCATCTCAAATGGAAATGGATCAGGGAAGCGTCAAACGTCTCTCATTACTTTATTAATAATAATAATAATAATAATAATAATAATAATAATAACTGATTTGTGTATGTCGCTGTTATGGATAGTTGCAGGCTTGGGTAGTCTTTGTGTTAGCATATGAAAAAGTCTCCTTGTCTTCCTTTGATGGCAAACGCAGATAACTGTTGCTTTCTGCTACTTTCAGTTCTTCTTCTGCACTCAGGTTGAAAAAAGGTGTGGATCTATGACCTTCTTATCAAACGTTACCATTACTGACAAGGCATATCAAACCTCTGTTTCACAATAAGTATGGCCTGCAGCATTTTGTACAGACGTCTCACAAACATTTCCTATCTGGGCTCCGGGTGCCTTGAAGATGAACAGGTAAGAGAATGTTCCGATCTATCTGCGAGTCTTCTTGAGCGCTTACATCGAGAAAATGTGTGCATGCTTGTTATTCCGAACAATTGAATTTCCAAAGTCTCCATCTAGTTTTTCTGTAAAATGCACATTTTTATAGGAACATAAACGGCTTTAGTTCCAACAAGTCTGACAGCACAAATTGCTTTGCTACGTCAAGAAAGGGCTTGTTATGTATTTTCTTGCAACATTTGTTCACGCTGTGATTTAACCGTCCCGTTTTAGAGTGTTCAAGTTCAGTTTATGCAGTGTGCAGCCAGTTCACCCAGTCTGATCCTGTCATTTTGATCCGTTTATTCTTTCTCACTTAAAAGACCAAAAAACAAAACAAATTCGGGCCATAAAACAAGTCTATAGTCTGTTAGTTGCTTCCTCAATATTTTTTTATATGGACCCCATAGAGAGACACTCTTTGTGCCTACGTTCCACTATGAGTTTGAAAAGGTACTAAAAGGATGATCCTATACCTCCAGTTGTCTAGCAGACTGTTATAAAAAATAAATTATGTCTGGGACTTTAATGCGTTAATTTTGATGAAATAATTACATAGATACAAATACAAAGATTCCTGCCAGAACCTTTGTATTTGTACTTTTCCGGTACGCCTGTCGATTGGATGCACAAAAGACATCTGCAAACAACAGCAATGGATGACAAAGCTGCTTCTCTTGGCCCTTGGTGGGTTTATATTTGTTTTAAAAAATGACCTAATGGGATGCTGGAAAATACTATTATTGTGTGCACATTGCACAAAAAGGAGTTAGCCTATCACCAAAGCTATTCAAGCCTAAAATGCCATCAATGATAAACATGTTGCAGTAAGGACATACAGTATGTCCCCAACGCTAATGCCAGCCTGAAACACTGAAACACATGAAAGCTGATTGGGTGTAATGAATAGCCCTTTAGACCAATCTGATGGTTAGAAACAATGAACATCTTTGTTGTTGAGCTCACGTCTATTTAAACCATAATTAACTCATTAATTGTGTCATTCAAGTGTCATTAATTAAAAGACCCACAAAGTTGACAAATGAAGGCAAAATGCAAGAAGAGCTCACGATGATTCAAATCCGGCGACATGAATCGAACCAAAGAAGACGTGTTTTATATGAAAGTAGAAAATTTATTTTTAAAAGCAGCGTCACATCTCTGTTGGACTGAAATATTCAGTTGAAATTACAAATGTTTGCATAAAACCAGCCATTACCTGCAAACTCAAATAAATACGAATTTGAAATAAATACATCAGGAAAACTGACGTGAATAAATAAATTTAAAAAAAATAAAAGACAATAACAACTAATAAATAGTAAATATCCTAAACTCTTGAGCTGCCTTGCAGAAATCAGAGGTGTATCTTCATCTCCTGGTGTTTAGCTTCCTGATGAAGTCTATGTGTTTTTTGAAAGGGTTAGTCTTGCTTGGTGTCTCCATGGTCATTGTGCAATTGCTGTTCTTCTGTAGGAGAAAAAGAAAAGTTGAATTAATTTGGATGTCAGCTTTGGGGACTACATTTACCAAGTAGTATTGTGTTTTTAACAGTTTCCCTTTTTACATTTACCTGTGGATGTTTTGCTAGTTGTTCCAAATTTGACACAAGTTTTTTAATCGTAGCGTTCACTGTTGCCTCCTGTGTCATATTCCTAAGAAAACGTCTCAGCTTCTGGATGAAGGCATCCACACATTTGGACTATAGAGGAGGCAAAACATTGGCTTTATGAGACGACATGCATCAAAATTGCTGGTAGTAATGACAACAAAGTTTCATTCTGACTAGTAAAAGCAGCAAAATGCAGAAAAGATGGGAAACTTACAGGATGTCTGAGCATGTACTTTCCAGGAATAGGAATGGGCTTGAGGAGAAAGAAATAACATAAGTGATTAATTAACTACAATATTTTAAGCAGAGTCATACTAGTGAAGTAGTAAATGAAACACTATGTAACATTAATAATCTTTTATACTTACCATGGTGTGGCTGACGTTCATGTTGAGTTCCTTTAGGTTATTTATAATCTCAGTGTTCAGGTTAGGGTTTGGAGTAGAGCTGGTCGGGGTCACGTTTCGAGAAACGCTGTGGCAGACCTGCAGCAGGACTAAGACAAATATGTATTTCATCATTTTGCAGTGATGCCTTTCTCTGTTTCTCTGTATAAAGGGTGAGCGTTGAAATGATCTGAGTCTGCCCTTACGCTATATATAGAAGAAGCAAGAAGGAAGTCTTATCTGATGTCACTTTGTTCACGAATGGAAACCAAATCGCACTTTTTTTTTTTTTTTAAATGGGTAAGAATGCATCTTACATGTTATCAGTATGCCAATAATAATAATTTAAAAAAAAACAGAACAGAAAGATTGGAAGAGAGCCGGAAACCACCGAAACAAGTTACTCATGTTAAAGCCAACAGGCATGCACAAATAATGTAGCTGCATTTGTTGTACACAATCCTAATTTAATATATCAATATATGAAGAGCCGTTGATAGGTTTCATGGATGGGTTGCTATTTTAAGATAGGGTTGTGATCGGACGGGAATTTCATTCTTTGCTAATGACTTTATGTTGTTAAAAGCAACCTCTCATGCACTATAACCTCAATCTGAGAGCGTGCTCATTGCAATTCATTCATTCACGCTGAGTGACATCAGGGAAATTTAAATGTGATGCATCTCATATCAGTAAGAGCAATACAAAATGACACTTTAATGCCACACTAACAGGGCAAAGACTGCGTTGAGCTGCCGTGTGAGTGACTGCAAACACAGCAAGTTTATCAGAGAAAGGAAATTACTTTGTGTTAATGCAGTGTGAGATACAACTCGCTCAGCTATAAACCCACAGCAACCACTACCCCAAAGCTGATTTTGAAATGGTTTTCAACCTGTGATGTGTCTCAGTTCAACGGCGCTGATTATTCTTAAAAAAGAAATAATCAAATATTGTCACTATTACGCACAGAAAGTTGAGTTGCTGAAGGGATCTAACGGGATCACTACTACAGACCGTGGGCGGAGAGAGTGTGGTCAGTGTCGGCGAAAGATAGAAGTTTTGTAGGAAACCCCGTCAAAGAGTGTGAACAATTATTTGCATAATTGTCTTATTCATCGTTGATCGACTTCCAGATAATTATCGTACATCTGAAGAAGATTTTTTGATGCTGTTCCGTCTTGACATCAGCATTGAAATAATACAGCAACATGTGGAGCCCTGTTCAGCTCATAGCTCCACAATGGAAAGAGAATACTACAACTACAAACCTACCAAGACATGGCCGTCCACTTACATGGGCCAAGCAGCAAGTGCGTTAATCAGAAACGATAAATAAGAATGCTGTGAGTGAGATTGGGAGCCAATTGAATGCTGCACCATTAAAAATGACCTGAACCTGTTTATTTTTTGTAAAGTATTAAATGAGACTATAAATAAATGTAACTGGAATGAATTACATTAAATTAATCTCTGTTGTATTTGACATTCAATTAGAATTATTGATAATTAAGTATTACTGTTGTGTCGGCTGCCTGTCATGGTGTTTCCAGCGACAAATTAAATATTTTTAAACATCATACCTCCATCTTTGATTTCTTGCCGTATAGAAAGCATGACATTGCATATTAAGGTAATCCTTGAAGTGAAATACATGACTGAAGTTAATATTATTACTGCGGTATTTCTGTTTTTCTTTTTTTACCAAACTCCTGTTGGACTTGCTGTTGCTGTTGGCCTTGTCTCCAAAGATGAAACGCTGCAGGTTGAAATTAATTGCTTTGAACCAAACCACATAATTTCCTGAGGTTATTATAAAACAGCTTTTTATAGTTGTTTTATAATAACCTCAGGAACTTATGTAATTGTATTAAAGGCGACAGAATGACTACATCCATCAATTTTCAACATTCGGTTACTCTATGGAGGCTTGAGCTAACCTTCATTGAGTGGGTTACACTCTGCACGGGTTCATCACAAGGCAACTCGGAGACACAAAGGACAACCAACAATACACACACACACGCACACCCCTACTCGCATGCCCACACACACATACACACACACACTTGGACCTACTGGTAATTTTGAAAGACCAAAAAGCAAACTCTATGAAAAAGGCCTTGCAAGGTAGCGCTGCTAACACAGGTGTCAAACTCCAGTGCACCACACTATAATCAAATTATTAGGCCATTAGCAGGACTCTAGAAAACTTATACACATATTAAAGAAGTAATTCAACCATTTTATTCTGGTGTGTTGGATCTAAAAAGTGCAGGACGGTGGTTCAGGGACTGGAGTTTGATATCCTTGAGCTAGATAATGACCCTATACTCATTGCCTATGTCAATCCATGTGAATCCATGACAAATAACAAATCTATTTTGTTATTTTTTGCATAGTTTTGAATGTTAAACCAAATTATATTTCCAGAGCCTGGATGTCAATTATCTGGACAGTAGTCAATTACAAAAAATGGAACATATTAATAACAGATTTCCTTTATTTTACATTATATTAGTTTGCTTGTCCAGGGTTGTACTGTTAAAAAAAAAAACTTTTCAATAACTAGTTCAATAACATTTTTAAAGGCAAATAATTTTGACTTAGAAAGAAGTGCATCTTTTTTAGGCAATTACCATTTGAATGTGACATGAAGATGTGACAAACTGTAGGAGCATCTGAGTCAAACCGAATGGCACAGAAGGGAACTTTGAAACCTGTCTACCTGCTGTATCACATCTGTACACATTCTGCTTCATGATGTGGGCGAACAAGACGGAGGCAATCCGCTGGTTTCTCCCAGGCAGAAAATAAATTCTCTTTAAGTTTGAGATCTTTCTTTCATCAGAAAAGTGTGGTGGGAGGGGGCTTTAAATGGGGTTTTTATAAACAGCTGATGAAAACAGATGCCAATTTGGTAGCAGAAAAAGTGACAATATCGAAACTTGCTGAGGCGACACTCCTGGTCATTTCCTTTTTGGGCTTTCAAAGATTCACTCTAGATTAGTTTTTGTCACAGCTCTTTTGCTGTTACCTAACGCAGGGGTCATCGGGTCAGAGACTAAATTCTGCAACATGAACTTATGAAACAAATGACATGTTGGCGCGTGTTAAAATAGCTGCGCTGTCTCTTCTTGCGAGAGTAACTAGTAACAGATGATAAAGATGTGTTATATTAAAATGTAAAACAAATAAAAGATCGTGGGAGTTTCCCCGCGCTCCTAGGGAATGGGCAACACCACTGGTCCGCCGAAGAAAGGTCATGGGGAAAATCCCTTCTTGGACACTTGTAGGAGTGTTCAATGAAGAACATGTACTCGGGGTTTATGCAGGAAATCAGCATGCAGAGTGTTTTTCTAGAAAGAGTTATGACCTACTTCTAGTTTCTCATGGTCTACTAAGTGAGTCTTTTGAAAAGTTACAGACTTTAGACATGTCTAATCCCTTGATGCAGTAAGAAAATGTTATGTGTAGTGAAATATGTACATCAAGCCATTTTTGTTTGAGGAAATCAAACTCTACCACTTGCATGATTTGACTCCTGCAGATGAAATCACTGACTGAAGCCAAGGTGTATCCAGACTACTTGAAAGAACTGCTTATACTCTAGTTAAGACAAATCCTTCATCAAATCCTTCATCTGTTTTCATCAAAACAGCAATCAGCCAAATCTATTTCTTTTAAATATTCCTTATCTCATCTCTGAAGATCTCAACATGACTCATGTTCTGTCTGATCTGGGGATGCTACTTGCACTGTGTTGCACTTGTCAACATGTGCTATGTTTGTCTTGACACAATCAGTGGGTTGTGAATGAGATGACTGTGCACTGTAATAAACCAGGCAGTCGTTCTTTACACCCCGGGGAAATCTTCAAACAGTGACAAGAAAATAAAAAATTGGTGCTTAGTATTCAAAATCCAAACATCACACTTGAACGTTTTCTCGGTTGCTCAGTAAAGTACAGTTTCACCAGAAAGCAGGTGTAGCCTTCACTTTTGTCATCTTACAAACTTTTTCCTTCAGTAGATTTGAATGTGTTTTGCCTTTCAATTAATCTACACACAATAGGCCGTAAAGATAAAGAGAAACACGTTTTGTAATTGTATGAAAACAACTGTTACCAGCTTTAATATTCACATGCTTTACAATCACTCTCGTAACTCAAGTGCATCTGATTCCCACTCATTCTCCTTGGTAGGCTTCTGCAACTAAAGTTATCCTTTTGATGTAAATTCAGTTAACTGGACACAATTTGGGCTGAAAGACACTTGTCTGTGCAGGATCTCACTGTCGGCAGCGCGTATTGGAACAGAAACCAAGCAGTGAAATCACAGGGATTGTCCGACTCCGACACCAGATTGTGTTAAGGGACCATCAAACTGGGAAAGTATAAAAAGTGATTTGGTTAATAAAATTGGGAAAAGCTCTGACCTTCTGTTGATCTGACAAACTGACAAAGCTAAGAGCTCCAGTGTTTCCATGTAAAGAAATTTACCTTAGAGATTCTCAGACCAGGAAAATGGCGAAAGCAAGACACGTGTGTTTGCTCTGAACTTCACGTCTACAGAACATGAGATGTGGAGATGGCAGCATCACATCGTGGGGGAGATTTCTACCAGATACATGGTTATCTGTTCACTGTTGTGCTGGGATAATATTACAAAATGTCCAAGATGTGTCCCACCTTCAGTCTAGTTACCATTATGAGTAGGCATGTCAAAAAACCTACACAGATTATTTGAGCACATTTTTGCCATGTCAATATAGGTTCCTTTTGTAGATTTAAAAAAAAAAATCCTATGTTAGATCTGGTCCGTAATGTAACAAAAGAAGAAAAAGTGAAAGAGTGAGGATTCTTTCTGCACTCACTGTCTTTGCAATAAGAGAGCAAGAGCTTAGTTAATTCTGGCGAAGCTCTTGAAGAACAGACAATGAGATCAAGATGATAAGATACAAGATAATATCAAGTACCAACATATTCGAGGACTTTGTTCAGTCTTCTTCCATTAAGTTGGAATTTCTGACCCTGGTACTCTGGGCCATTTGCAAACTTGTGATGGATACAGAGAAGGAAAGTATTGTCTTTTTTGCAATTAT
Organism: Xiphophorus couchianus; assembly: GCF_001444195.1. Lineage (NCBI taxonomy): Eukaryota > Metazoa > Chordata > Actinopteri > Cyprinodontiformes > Poeciliidae > Xiphophorus > Xiphophorus couchianus. Next base: position 21,712,084 of record NC_040250.1, on the reverse strand, counting down.
GTGTGGATAATTAGTTCATGGAAAAGGCCTGATGTGTCTCTTTCAATGTCTTTTTGTGTGTTGAACCGCTAACGGAGATAAAGTGAGGCAAGTTGAGACTGCTGACTGCAAGAAAGGGAAAACCTTGGTCAACTTCTGAGCGATGGTGTGAAGATAAGGCCCTGAATCTGATAGTTCCGTGAGGCAACATTAAGCCTTTCAAAATCTACCTTGCTCCCATCATCATGATGTAGGTTCAGCAACTTAACGACAAACATGATTTCTTTTCTCATGAATTTTACAGCTCATGGGGATGATCTGTCACAGAGTACTGACAGGAAAGCTGCTGTCACAGGCTTTTCTGCCACGCAAATTACAGAGGCGATTGGTCGCCCACTTAAATTTGTCATCAGTTTACTTTTTACAGTTACCTTTTACTTCATCATAAATGTAGTAAAATGAATGATCAAAAGTTGAACTTAAGTTGACATTTATTCCTTGGTGTTTATTTTTAATAATCAAAAATCATGGTTTGACTGGTTTCAGCAGCAAAATCACAAAAAGATAGGGTTTCATCTATTAGGGAGCACAGATTTATTTAACTGTAACAAGAGACATATCTATTTTATTTTACTGTAACATGTAAAAAAAAAACATGTTTTTTTTACATGTTACAGTAACAAGCAAAAAATACAAGTTGGAATGTTTTTATTTTTTTATATACATAGTAAAACATTTTATTAGAAAAATCACATTTATTCTAAAAATAAACATAGCTTTCTGTCTTTGGAAAGAACTAACAAATAATGAATATCATGCATATAATAATTTTTATATTGAGTCATAAACATTTTCCATCTTTTTTATTAATCATAATTCAGAACAAGACAAACTAAACCCAAGTAGTAGGCAAACATGGAAACCTCTCAACTAAAGGTCAAACCGGAGTGCAAACCACATTATTATTATTATTATTTATTAGATTTCTAGTAGCTATTTTAAAGGCAATAAACAAACATGTGCGGCCTGCTTAAGGTTTGCATTGAATGAAATGTTGGATACTTTGGCGCTCCATCTTATTTTTCAGATTGTTGCCTTCAGTGTTATTTGCATATAACACAGGTCTTTGAGTGTTTTAAATACATATGGGTTAATTCTCCATTGGTCAATTAATATCCATATTATTAACACACATTGCCATTTCATTTTAATGCCTTCTATTTTGTACCTGAAAATAAATTCTCACTTATGCATTTTAAGACATTCTTGGAGGTGATTGTTATAAAATAATTATTCAAGAGTACAGATGATGGGCGTGCCATGGTGGCGTAGGGGATAAGCGCGACCAACGTTTGGAGGCCTTGAGTCCTTGACGCGGCCGTTGAGGGTTCGATTCCCGGACCCGGCGACATTTGCTGCATCTCTTCCCCCCTTTCCTGTCAGCCTACTTTCATTTAAAGGACACTGGAGCCACAAAAGACCTCCTGAAGGGGAGAGAAAAAATAAAAAGAGTACAGATGATGAGATCGAACACATTCCTTAAAGCTCTTGCATAAGGATGTCAAAATTCAAATCACATCAGTGTGTCTTCTCTGACCATAAAGGTTATCTGTCTCTCTTGTTTACATAAGTCATATAAATAGTATTAACACCTTTGGATGTTTTGTTTTTCTATTCTATCTGTTTGTCAGGTTAATGTGTTGTTAAAGTATTTTGTGGACACCTACGAACTTTGTCCAACTTCTGCGTTAGGTTTTAAGAGAATTCAAAGAAAAACTACAAGAACACCCAAATGTCAGAAGTTTGATGAAATATTAAACTAAAATAAAAAGTATCCATATCAGGATTGGCATCACCAGTACTGGCCCTGTTATTTACTTAGTATCGAATCGCTACTAAAATATGCAGTGTTGGGTGTTGCATGGTGAGGGCTGACGGGAAGGGCTGAGGGCTGAGAAGCGGGGTACAACAGGTCGTCAGTCCATCACAGGGCTACACAGAGTACCTAAGAACAAGCTATAGAGAAACAAATCATCCTAACAGTGATGGTTTTGGGAGGAAGTCAGAGTACCAGGAGAGAACCCATTCCTGCACGGTGAGATCATTCAGAGAGATCCCGGGCCAGGATTCAAACCCAGAACATTCTTGTTGCAAGGCATTGGTGCTACTTCATTAATATTCTAATTTATTGAATGGGTTTATTGTACCTCAAAGGTCATTGCATAGCACATAGTGAAACAAGCCGACAAGACATCAACCTTGTGAACAATGTAGGTGGCCATGGTTGTCAGACATACTGTAAGCCTACATCATCCGTCCGTTTGTCAGATGGGACTGTGTGTAGGTGGCACCATTTTCTCCTTAGTTTGTCTCATCACAACAGTTTCTAATTAAGGTATCTTGGTTTTGGTATCGCTTTGAGTCATGTGGTTAAAATAACGGCAACATTTGTGCAATCTTTTATGCATTCCACACATCTGTCATGAATGAGAATTTATTCTAAACATTGTACTTTTATGTCATGTTGAAACAAAGATAAGAGTGAAAGTTGCACAAAAAATACATTTAAAAAGTGAATGAAGATTAAGAAAATATGTTTTAGTTCAGCAAAAATGACATTTCAAACGTTCACTTTACTTTTTATGTAAGTAATAATCAAGGGACTTATATAGTTCTCATGAACTATATATGTTTTTATATCTCTGTTCTTATCAAAGTGAAGATCCGGATGCATGCGTTCTCTCTAGCCCCATCAAGTGTTCAATTTGAACCCATGTTATGGAACACCAAGCAAGCTCTGTTATTCTGCCTGCACCGTGGCAGCAGATGTTTTCCTCTTATAAAACAGTTCTTTAAAAATGTTACTTTTAAAGTGGATTGCATGATATTTCATAAAAAGTGTCTCCTTCTTATCTAACCTGTTTGTCTCAATTCCAGTTGGTTTAAGTCCTTTAATTATTGCTTCATTTGAAGCGAACGTTGTTTCGTTCTTTGTACAGTTCTGTGCTCTCTTCTCTTTCTTGTTTTTAAGACTGATTAACAGAAATAGGCCTTTGTGTCACGTCTTCTCGATATGCAGGGAAACAGGAAGTCATGCGATCAAGAGAAGTAAAGATGTCACAGAGCTTAACGGTTTTTAGAAAAGTAAAGCCCAATTCTAAGAGTAAAGCTTGCATATTTCTTTTTAGAGCAAAATTTGCTGAAACAGTAGGCAGGACTTTTTTTTTTTTTTTTCAAATTTTAAGATAGCAGATATTTTCATGACATAAGTTGTTCTTCTGATAGAAGATTTATTTTGGGAGCACCTGAGTGTATCTTGTCACCTGTGAAGAGGATTGTTACTGTGGGGCCAAAGACTCAGCTTGAAAACTGCTACAAGTTATTGAATGTGAAATTATTTCTATAGTTATGAAATATTAATGTACTTCACACATTTTTTTTTTTTTTTACCAGTGTATATTTTTTTCGGTGATATGTGGTATATGTCTCTGTATGACATCTCATGAACTGAAAATCACATAGGGAAGAAAAACCAAAGGTGATCTTTAATAGGGAAATGTATGTAACTTTGTTTAAAAAAGACTTAAATATTACAAGCTCTCACATTTGACTTTTGTTTTGTTTTTTTTTTGCCAGTTTTACCGCTAATTGGAAATGTTTTTTCATTTGTACCTTAACATATCACACGCACCAAAACTGATATTGTACTTCAGCATCTTGTATGGAGACAGCATAATGTGGATGAAAAAGGAAACACTGTGAGATAGAGGGTCATACTATCCCATGGTAGTATCACCATGGGATAGTATGGTCATAGTAAACCTCTAGAGTGTGGCTCCACACTCCAGTCCAGAAAATACCAGACAAAGAGATGACATCAGGTTTGGTCAGGAGGATATTGAATGTCTTCATGCGTATTTAATCAACAGCCACACTGACCTGTGAGCCACTCCCTTACCACTTCTTCTGTGAAGGACCGCTCTGCTTCCTTCCACTTTCACTTAACTCAAAGTTAGCAGCAGCTCCTGTAAATTAATCTCTGTTTATTGTTGAACTGTATAACACCATATCAAAAATTCAACAGTGATTCAATGAAGTGTTTGAAAAACAAGATGTCATACAGTCTTAAACATTTGTCCATATCGATGTAGATAGTTTATTTTTGATTAGTTATTATTATATATATATTTTTTTTTTTTTTATTTCTGATAGTCTGCATTTGTAGCTTGATGAAGTCTGGTATCAGGAAATACCAGACAAGTTCTTAAAAAATAATAGCAGGTCAATGTAACTGTAAGATAATTAAAAATAAATACATTTTTTTTTAAAAGTCACTAGCCAAGTGACTTTGCAAAGACGATGTTGAACACGAGATGGCGCTGTGACTGTGGCTTGTTTTAGTCCGCTACTGACAACAAGTCAAAGAAGAAGAAACCAAAACAGTCCTTTGCAGCAGTTTATTACGCCTGCTTATTACAACACTTGAAACCACGTTATTATTTGCACGTTTTCTGCTTAAATTTCAAACCCACGTTTAGCAGAGAGAATGCCACCGAAGGGAAAAGGTGGAAAGGGTGGTAAAGGTCCGTGACCCACAGCGCACCTTCTGTTTATGATGTGTTTTAATCTGATATTGTAAGCTGCAGGTGCTAGCCTGTAAGCTAGCATACTTCTGTAGTCCAGTGTAATGGAAGAGTTTACACTAACATTACTCTGATTAACGTGTTGCTCTCCACTGTGGTGTGACGTGTGCTGTGGTGTTACCTGTGCAGGAGCTGCTTCAGGAAGTTCGGACGCTGACAAAAAGGAAAAAACTCCTAAAGGAGGCACAGCTGTTAAGGTATCCACTAAATACACTTTAACCCCAGCAACTCTGCAAAAAACAATGCCAATATACCTGGTATTATTGAGGGGTTTTGTCACATTTTGTCTGACCCCTAAAACATTTATCTTTTATTTGTGGATCATTGGTGTAAGACCTGCACATATTCCAATGTTATTATCACAACGTTAATTGTATCATGTTTGAATTTTGGTTAAAAGACCAACACAAAGGAGCGTATAATTGTGAAGTGGTAGGAAATTGCGTAGATGTTTCTTTCTAGAACCACCTTTGCAGAGCTGAGCTAAACTGGAGAAGGTCTGGTTGGATCAGTTCCCAACTCTTTCCACAGAGTCTCATCTAAATGTGGGTATGGACTTTGACTCGGCTGTTCCTTGACACACGAGGAAGTTTTCTTCCAAGATAGCTCTGTATTTAGCTCAATTTATCTCCCTGTCAATTCTGACCAGTTTTCCTGTACTCGCTGAAGAGCACACTATGCCCACAGCATGGTTCTGCCAACATTTATCAATTTGGGGTGTATTGTTGTGGATTTTCTCAGCTCCCGTAGCATGGAATGAAAATTATGCGTTTTATTTTCTTTTCAATTATTAATTATGTTCTTGATTTGATTTGATTTATTTGTGTCAGACAGGTTTTTAAAAACAAGAAACAACAGAGATGTCTCTGTTAGTACGACAGAGAAATCATGTGCATACATAAACCAAGAACCAAATAATTTGTTTACCAGTACTTTTCTGTTTGAAAAGGAGTAGGAAGAAGTGAACACTTATTTCATCCTACCCCTCTTCTTGGTGTTGGTCTGTCACAAAATTTCCCCCAAAATATACATATCAATTTATATTGTGACAAAATATAAAAAAGTGCAAGAGGCACGAGAGGAATGTATAAAATATCTTCTGTCAGGACCTGGCCGCACGGTGTCAGTAATACTGGAGAATCATCATTTTCAGCTAATTGTATTTGTAAACCTCCCAACATATTTCTCTCCCCAGGTTCGGCACATTCTCTGTGAAAAGCACGGAAAATGCATGGAGGCCATGGAGAAATTGAAAGCTGGAGTTCGTTTCAGTGAAGTAGCAACGCAATACAGTGAAGACAAAGCAAGACAAGGAGTAAGTAAGCCAGCCGATTCTTTTTTGGGGTTTTATTACTAGCTGTGTATTTTTGCATCTCAATTTAGACAATTCCAGTAAGTGCTACGCTTACATTCTTCCTGTAGTTAAGCTCACAATTACTTTTTTGTTAATTTTCCATCATATATTTGCTTGAATATATATACTTGAATGAGCTGCCACATCACATCTTTTAGCAAAGTTTCTGTTTGTGTCACCGTTTGCTGGAAAACACCTTCTAAAAGTAAGTGCAAGGTAATAGTCCTAAGTGACCTTACAATGAGCTGTTAGTCATGATCAAACCCTGAATCAAAGATTCTTGACTGCGTCATTGCTGACAGCCGTTTTATTTAGCATCAACTCCTCTTTATTCCACCTGCATCAGAGACCAGAACACCCACTCATGGTTTCCTCTGAAATTGAAAGAAACGTCAATGTAGTGGTTATCTTAGGATAAATACATATGTCCAGGTTTGGAAATCTTAATATTTGCATCACGCTTCTACTCATATCAAGAATATTGCTCTTCCATGACAGGGTGACCTGGGCTGGATGACGCGAGGGTCAATGGTCGGACCTTTCCAGGAGGCAGCGTTTGCTCTAGCTGTCAGTTCGATGGATAAACCTGTCTACACAGACCCACCTGTCAAGACGAAGTTTGGATATCATATCATTATGGTTGAGGGGAAAAAGTAGAACAGACTGGCTCTTTTGGAATAAATATCACAATTGTGCCAGAAACATTGAAGAGGGGAAAAATATATTGTCCAGTTAATCTATTAAAATGTTCACTTCTATTTTAGGTCTGTTTTCTCACAATAAACTTTTTCATTTGTTGTTTTTTGACTTGACTTTAAGACTTCTGCGATGCAAATGCCAACACAAGCAAATTAATCATTTTTGTTTTTGTTGTGTTAAATCTGTAGTATTGATTTGTGTGTGAAAAGTGGTGGTACAGAAAAATGAAAATATGAAAAATTAAATATTTTTTTTGTCATTCAGTGAAACATTTCAGAACTTTATTTCTTGTCGTTTTTATGGTGTACACATGATGACAAACGATATATCAGCGTCTTATATCTTAGTTGTATTTTAACAGACTGAAACTTTCAGAAGCCATGGTAAGCAATCCTATACTTGGTTCAAGTTACTAGAACCTTCACAACTTTGCCCAAGATGACACATCAAATGTTTTTTGGTCACCACAAAGATAATCAGACAGGGTTATGCAATTTTTTTTTTTTAAGCATGAATGCTACCCTTAATGGTGCACAAAAAGGCATATGAAATGATTCTGCAACATTTCGTGCTCTTACATTCTAATGTACGAGATGTTAAGGAAGAATTTTATTTTCTCCCAAATTTTGTGCCTTTTTTAGTCCTAGAAAATATTCAGGTTATCCTATATTATGACATCAGACTTTTTTGTGCTCAATTGGTTACTGCGTGGTATTTTGTGTCCTCAATGCTCCAAGATATAAAAAGTAGGTCAATGTCTAGATAATGCAACTATTACTGTCTGCTTATACACAGACAGATTTTGTTTGGAATACGGTATAATTAAGTTGTAGTATCTCATAATAGCTAGGAGGATCAAAAAATATATTTAATTTGTTAAAAAGCAATACTCTCCGGAGATATTTATTATTTTAATAAGAACTCTCACACTGCTGGTGAAAAAAACATTTTGGACAAAGAAAAGTTTGCATCTAGTGTCAGGTGGAACAATAAAAACAGAAGTCATAAAAATGTGTTCCTCCAGTTTAGTAATGCAGCCGGTCTTGAACTGAGCTGTGGGAATAGATGTTGTGCTGAAACAGAAGTTAATACAATCCTGAATGGCATAAAACCTGTCAACTATTGGAAACATCTATATTCAATACTCTATTATTATATCTTTGTTATAAACATGACTATAATGTTACCCTTATAGATAACAGGCTTTTTTCAAATATTTTATCATTTCTGGGGGCAGAAATGAAATCACAGTTTTACTCAGTTATGTTAAAAGATTGTAGAGACTTCCTGTTTACATCCATTGTTAATACTAAGAAGTGAATACAAAACCTGACTAACCTCTCCCAGAACTGTCGTCTTATTATCAGACAGATATTGCTCAAGGTCCACAGACAAGCGTCAAACTGAAGCTGATGGTTTAGATTTCAGTCAGTAACCTCTGCATAGTTCAATATGATTCATCTGCAATTATTGTTTTAAAGACACTTTAATATTTGACTCCCAAGGATAAAAACGTAGTCCAGCAGCAAGTATAAGGGAAACTGTCATTTTGAGCCTGTGTGAATTAGATACACAATATATTTAAAGTTATGAGTCCATTATTTAGTTTTAACTTCATTAAGTTCAATAGTTTAATAAAGAAAAACAAAATTAGTGAAACATTTAGTGATTTATTAACAGTAGAGAGTACATAGAAATTATATCCAGAAAACAATTGTAATACAATATCCAAAACAGTAGGCGGCAGCAGCGCTCGGGGCGTGCGGTAGCGCAACCAACAGCAGGAAAAGACGGTTGACGTTCTTACGCCTGGCTAGATGATTGGCGAGGTAAGATGGCGGCGCCAGAGGAGCCAGAATTATCCCAGGCGCAGACCGAAAAACTCCTTCAATTTCAGGTAGACAGCCAAAAAATTTTCATTAACACCCTCCCATTTGAAACCTCCAATGTCGATGTGTTTCCACTCACAGCTGGTCGCTGTAAGCAGGTCGAAGGGTTGTGTGGAAAGCCTTTTTTTTCATACACTTAACTTCGATAACGATCCCCCAACGGCAACTGGAAGCATAGCTACCAAAAAGGAGCTAAGCTAACCAACAAGTTAGCAGACTTTCTGGGACGTGGCTGGGCCAAAAAGGCGTCATTTTTGTCATATAGACACAAACTGGGCCCAACTCTGTGAATCAGAAACATCAATGTTTTCGACTGTTAGAAATATTAATCTTGGATTGTGTCTCCATTTGTCGTTGGCTACTTCACATTTGCTAAGTCAACATTAGCACAGCTGTCATTCTCAGACTGACACTGAAGTTTGAAACACGACTCGGTGTTTCAGATTCGTTTATTCAACGTGTTAGGATGTGACAGTAAGACCTGGCACTGTAATATTATCCCTTTACTCTGATGTGTGTTGAGGAGACTGTTTGTGTGCTAGTCGTGTGAATCAAGTCACATTTAGCTCAGTTATACTCGAGTCAAATGTATATTCTATTCTCTTTCGATTTGTTTAAGTAATCTAGTTATGACAGGCGATCAACTACTTTAGTCATCTTTAGGTAACTGTTTACAAAACGATTACTTTAGTTTTTATCATAAACAATCATATTTTAAGCTGAAAAGACTTATGGTGGTTGGACAGGGTTTCTTTATTGTTATTTTTGCAATTATTTTAACTTATGCCCTCAATTAAGGTGTTGGCATATTCCTCAGTTGAGCTCAATTTATTTTTTATATCGCCAATTCACAACAGATCCCAACTCATTGCTCTGAACTGGACCAAAGTCTCATTAATATCTGAATGTAAAACCAGAATAATCTACACATCTAGAAAAATTAAGTTACTATTGATGTTAATATTGCTTTATCATTGTCACAAATTATTCTATATTTGCTCAATTCTAACCAAAACCTTTTCACACTAGCTAAATAATATGATTATTTGTGAAAAAAAAGTTTAATTTTATTAGTATAAGAACAGTTTTCAGTGTTAAAAAGAGTAAAAGGAAAAATTTTCCTTAGAACAAAGAGGCATTCAACTTGCCACATTTTTTAGCATCATATTTAAATTCAAGAAATTACCCAACAAATAGTTTCCCATCTATGATGACATCTGGACTTAGCAGGTTCTTATTTGATATTTGGTGTATAGGTACTTGGAAATTAAATTACCTTTTTTTAATTTAACAAAAGAGAAAAACTTCAGGCAAATCAAATAGTTTTGGCTGACCAAAGGTTTAAGAATACAGCTTAAATAAAGATGAAAAGGCGATTCACATAGGAATCACCATTCGTATTAACTACAATTCAGAGTCGATATAAAATGTCCCAAATCGATTTTAGAAAGATAAAACAAATCCACCAGCTTTCGGCCACCATTTTGTAGCTAGGCAGGATGTCCTATAAAGCACGCAAGCGCGGAAATCACAAAAACCAACAAGAAATTACAAAAATAAAAGCAAGAAATTCTTTGGACTCATTTTAGTTTTTAATCTCGTGCCTGGGATGACCGAGCTTGACATGAGCTTCACCGAATGTAAGGTTTTAAAAAACAAATATCAGGCCCTTCAAAACATTGCAAATGTGCAGAGCTCAAATATGCCAGACCCTCAGTCAATGTCAGCCCGAAATGGCCTTTAAGGTGTTTTTCAGCAAACACTGATAGTAGACCGTTTAGTACAATCCAAGTTATGTGTACGTAACACACAGCAGCATTTATACTCACTTTATCGGGGACAAAAAACTTTATTCCAATCCTGAGTTAGTTGCAACTCGAAGCTGTAGCAGGGGGTTGGGGGGAAATCAATTAGTTCTAAAACCAGCTTTTCTACTTTCACTTCCTCCTGACTTTCTGTCCCGTGTCCAACAGGACTTAACTGGGTTGGAATCAATGGACCAATGCCGCCGAACATTAGAGCAGCATAATTGGAACATAGAGGTAAAGTTGCATTTTATTGTCGCTCTGTCGTCGTCGTTAGTCATTTTGCACATAATAATGAAAAACTCCATTTTGATGGGTTTCATGTGTGTTGCAGGCTGCAGTTCAGGACAGACTTAATGAGCAGGAAGGAGTTCCCAGTGTGTTTAACCCTCCACCATCCAGACCTCTCCAGGTCAACACAGCAGACCATAGAGTATATAGTTACATCGTCTCAAGGCCTCAGCCGAGGGTACATCTTTTTGATTTAAGAAATAAATAGTAAGAAGCATGTTTTCAGTTGGAATAGAGTTAATCAGTGCTGTTTCCCCTCCCCCCCAGGGATTACTAGGATGGGGTTACTATTTGATTATGCTACCGTTCAGAGTTACATATTACACACTTCTGGATATATTCAGGTAATCATAGTGGATTTAATTACAAGCTATCACAAATCAGGAAGAGGACTTTGGATGACATGTTGTCTTTTGCTCCAAGGTTGGCCCTGCGATTCATCAGACCAGATCCCCGGGCTCGCGTGACCGACCCTGTCGGAGACGTTGTGTCTTTCATTCATAGTTTCGAGGAAAAATACGGTCAGTCACACCCCGTGTTTTACCAGGGCACGTACAGCCAGGTGAGTCCGTAGCTATGAAAACAAAAAAAAAAAAAAAAAAAAAGATTGGTAGAAAATCTAATGCATTTGACATTGTTTACTGTAACTCATGCAGGCACTGAATGATGCCAAACGGGAGCTCCGCTACCTATTGGTGTACCTGCATGGGGATGATCATCAAGACACTGACGAGTTTTGCCGGTACAGTATTTGTTTTTTAGTCGGTTATCTAAATGTCAAAAATGTAAAACTAAAATAAGCTTACAAAAAAGTCGATCCATTTGAAGGTTTTATTTCTTATCCGTCTCTTAGCTCCACGTTATGTACGGAAGAGGTCATAACCTTTCTCAACACAAGAATGCTCTTCTGGGCATGCTCAACTAGCAAACCAGAGGGTTACAGAGGTAATTAATACATGTTTGTTTGATTATTTATTTATATAATTCTAAGTTTCTTTAAATGTTACTGTGTTCCTTCCAGCACTTCTATTGACTTTTGCAGAAATGCACCGCTCCCAGTTAGAAGCAACCAATCAGAGGTTTTATCTGTTTTTATCTGACATGCTCATGTACGCACTGTTCAATGTGCTTATAGCAGAAAAACAACTTACCAGTACAGGTGCTTCTCTGCCGTCCTCATTCTAACTAGCAGGCATGAGCAGTGCATACACATACACATACATGATTGGCTGTACTAAGACCCTCCTCTTAGCTCTGATTGGTTGTTTCTGATTGATCAGTATATTTATGCAGATGGCAGTAGGACCACGGGAGTCTTTATTATTATTATTATTATTATTATTATTTTTTAACAAATTACCTGTGTCCTATCAAACTGTCTCAACATAGTGGCAGTTTTAACAAATATGTAATAAACATGTCTTATGAAAGTTACAAGCTGCAGCTTTAAGGATTGAAACTAACAACCATTCTACAATATGTGACCGTTATGTGATCGTATAAGAAATGTTTGTCACAATGTGCACAAATATATTTTAAGTCTTATAATCTTTAGCGGTGTTGGCACTTGGAGGCTATTTGTGTTCTACATTTCACCTCTTGGTGTTCTAAGCAATATTTAATTCAGTGCAGTGTTGATTGTGTGAATACAAAGATATAATTTAGAGTTCTATAACAAGAGTTTTACGAAACAGGCTCAACATGCTTATTGATTCTCCTGTTGCTTTTAACAGCACAAGTGGTTTAATCTTTGGAAAGTTATTTACCTTAGAGTTAAAATAACTGTGCAGTAACGACTGTTTGAAGCGTTTAATCGAGACGACGCAACGTGTTCCGGCGTGTTTTAGTGTCCCAGGCGTTGCGGGAGAACACCTACCCGTTCCTGGCCATGATCATGCTGAAGGACCACAAGATGACCGTGGTGGGACGGCTGGAGGGTGTCATTCAGCCAGAGGACCTCATCAATCAACTTACTTTCATCATGGATGCCAACCAAACATATCTGATGTCGGAGCGTCTTGAACGGTACCACAAATCACCAGTCTGCTTGAGTTTGAAAGGATGCTTTTCCCTAATTTATTCTCATAGTGTAAGTTCACAGTTTCGTCCCCAGGGTGTCACTTTGGCGATAAATTGATTTGATCAACTTATCATATTTTTGGTTTTTGAAGATTAAAATTTTTCATAAACGTGTTTTACAGTGTCTTCCTCTTTTAAGTCTGAGAGCAAAGTCATAATGTCACCAAAATAAAGTCGTATTACTAGTAGAATGAAGTAGTAATTCAGAGAATTCCACTGTAAAAATAAAGTTAAAGTTCTCCAAAATAATAAAAACAATTGTTGAGCTTTTTATGAAGTTATACTTTGGTATACGTTTTACAGATGATACTTAATACTTAATAGAAATACTTTCTCTTTTAACACATCTTGATAACTCTGTCAAAGCTAGTTTTTTTTCATATAAACTTTTTTCCTCATAATTTTAAGATGCTTTTTTTCTTCCTTCTGGCTAATATTATGACTACGTTTTTGTAATTAAACAAATTCTTGTAGCCTGAATACGCAGTCGTACAACTCAGAAGGGTTAACTGAAAATATTGAAAATATTTTCTGTCATTTGCAATATTTTTTTACAAAAGGAAGTGAGGGAAAAAATTTTTAAATTAAAATCAAAAGTCAGATCTGGTATGACAAAAACCTGAGATTTTATTTCCCAGCCTTATCGCCCAGCGCAGAGACTTCCGAACATCATTTGTCAGGAAATCTTGACTTCCAAATGCATCCCTTTACTGGACTTCAAACATTTTTGTTTCAGAGAAGAGAGGAACCAGACCCAAGTTCTGAGGCAGCAGCAGGACGAGGCCTATCTCGCCTCCCTGCGTGCCGATCAGGAGAAGGAGCGAAAGAAACGGGCGGAGATGGAGCAACGGAAGCAAGAGGAGGAGAAGGTCCGACAAAGTGCTCTTGCAGAGGAAATCAGACGAAGAGTGAGTCGTTTGGGTCTCTGTTTTTGAAACTGCTCCGCAGTCGTGCAGTCCCTCCGATTTCTAATCCACATTGTCTCCAGACACTCGAAGAGGAGAAAGAGAGGAAGTCGGAGTGTCTTCCTCCAGAGCCACCGGCTGACGACCCAGAAAGTGTCAAAATAGTGTTTAAGCTGCCGAATGACACAAGAGTAGAGAGACGATTCCTGTTCGGTCAGTCTTTGAAGGTGAGTAACTCCGTTTCCATACCCAGCAAAAACTTTCACTTGCAGATGTCAACTCGAAATAAATTGCAAATAAACTGGACAGCACACGCTGCATTCAGCTGCTCCGAGTTACCCACTCAGCTGTTCTCTTTTTACAGGTAATACACGACTTCCTTTTCTCTTTGAAAGAAACTCCAGAGAAGTTCCAGATAGTTACAAACTTCCCTCGCCGAGTCTTGCCCTGCCTTCCGACCGAGGAGCAGTCCAACCCACCGACCCTGAAGGAGGCGGGACTCAGCCGCTCCGAGGTTCTTTTTGTTCAGGACCTGACGGACGATTAATAAATGACATACCTCTTCCACGTGGAAACGCATTTCCTCACACCCACCCACATTTTTTTTTTGTTTGTTTGTTTTTTCATATTCTGTTGAACGGCCATTATGTGTAAGGGATCATTGAGATAAAATTTTCTCCTGGAAGATTAAACCATCCTGCATCCAGTCCACATTTAGTTGTTTACAGGGTTCCCGATAGCCTGGAAAGTCTTGAATTTTATCAAATAAATATTTCTTCAAGTTGTTCCTTGAACTCATCTTATGTTGAAAATACTTCTTTTTTTTTTTTTTCCTTCTGTCCTTTCAGTAGCTGTCAGCAATTCTCCCTCTTCAACAATAATTTGTCTGAGTAGCTCATCAATACCTGCTGACACAAAAGCAGTAGCATAACTCTTCACATTCATATCTTCAAATGATCTGTTTGGGCAACAAAGAGGTTCTTTGTTTTTTGTTAAAGATATACAGCAGATACAGCATGGAGAAGAATGGATTGTGCGAATGCCTTGGCTTTATCTGCTGCTAATATTCTTGTTTGATCCATTCGTCTGAATTCAACACCCATTTTGCCAAACGTTTGTACAGTTTCTCCACATTCGTTGACAAGCACAACTAATTTTATTCAAGATGAGTTCGCCGTGGAGGGGCGGACGCATAACTAGCGTAGGAAGACCGTGGGAACCCTGGTTTGAACGAGCCATTACCTGTACATAAGTTCAATATTTAAGACCCCCAAACTGACCTTATTGTTTTTTTTCTTTTGTTTTTTGACTTCAGTCTGTCATTAAACGACCAAATGCAGGTTTGTTACTGTGTAAAGCAGACTGCCTCAATCGTATGAAGTTTAAACACAATATTTAACACGCCACAGCTTTTACATGTGGCTGTAACTAGTGTAGTAAAAGTCTGCCCATAGTGTGCCTGTGGTAACTCATAGATGCCTGTTTTTTTTTTTGCCTGTAACACCACAATGGGCTCATGTAAAAGATGTAATTTTCCAGCTATAAATTAAAAACCTTTTGAAAATGTGGGTTTATTGAAATTGTACAGCAACGTTGTGTGGCGGAAGTGTCTTATTTCACTGATTCTGGAGGATTGAGAGAATTTTTCAAAGATGCGAGGGTTTTCAGCAATGATTCACGTGTTGAACTTTTCACTGCCATAATTCCATATTTTTTCAGACTCAGATTAGTATTCTGACAGTATTAGAAATATTTTCAAGTAGAAATGCAAAACTGCTGGGACAAAAGAGCTAGGATTTTCTACTGGGATCAGGTTTAAAAACACAACAGATGAGTGATTAAGTTTATGCGTGTAGACAGTGTGACTGGGATTTTCCATACTCTTCTTCTCTGCTTCAGTTTCCAGACATTCCAGTAAGAATGTCATATTTATTTCAGCAGTTCTCCTTCCATGCTAAAAGATTTTTAACTTCCTTTTTCTTTAACAGGAACTTGATTTGCAAATTTGTAATTGTTCTCAATCTTCTCTTATCCACAGTCATAATTATACATGCAGTTTTATATGCTTTCATACAGCCTTACCTTATATTCACTTGAACATTCAAGATAAAAAAAAAAAAATGGGGATTTTTCTATGATAAATGAACTGAACTGAATGATTAACAAGTTTTTAACTGGAATGGTGTCTGTCATTGATGTGATTTTGTTTCCTTCCTGGCAGCTTTTAGACATAATCCATAAATTTGTAATGGGATTGGGACCATTTTAAAAGCTTAATGTATCCCCAACTGCTCTATCCATTTTAAAAGCTTACTAAAACTGCTTGGGATAGCTGTCTTGTTTAAACACTCAGCTGTCCCCAGGTTTCAACAATGTAACTGTTGTGGAAAAAAAAATTATTTCAGAGCACTCCACCTCCTTTGTTATTTGTTACTGTGTTGCAACCTGCAGCTGAACAGCTCCACAGGTCGATGCCGCCACAACCACGTCAGGCGGTTGGAATTTTTAGCTTTGATTTCCCAAAACGTACTTTTTCATTTGTTACATGTTTTATGCAACTAATGAAAGGTGTCGCTGTGTACCGTTTAGGTCAGATTGGACAATTGGATGTTTTAACATGACAATAGTCACAAAGTCAGGTGAAAACTGGTTTTGAAATGAAAGAAGTCTAATGTTAAGCCTTTTGAAATACTTGCCAGAACTCAAGACTAACATTTTGTAACATTTTTCGAGGGCTTTTTCCTCAGCGTCAACCAATTTATAAACTTGATGAACAAACGTAATCATAGTAAACTGAGGTGCAAGCTGCTAAGTAACAATTAATCAAATATAAGTGGGCGTCCATCTATGGACTTGTGCCTATCTGCATAATTATAATCATGGATTTACAAAATATATATATTCTTTCAAGTTGTCTGGAAATCAAAATTCCATCTTTCTCCAGACTTCTTCTGCATTTAGTCGCTGTGGGTAACTTAAGACTGTTTCGAAGTCAGGTGAGACGAATGCCACGCTGGTATACATCATACATTTATTAGTGAACAACCCTCTCAAATCAGCCACAACAATTAAAAAAAATGATTGCACTACTTGGTAAAGCATAACTAGCAACTTTCATTTAAAAAAAGTACAAATCTTAAAAATTTCAAACAGTATACAGATGTATATATAATACACTAACTAGTTATGTTAAATGCTACAAACAATATGATTCCAATGGAATGAAAAAAAAAATTATAACATTAATAAGAACCATTTCCTATATATAATATATATTAGTCGTTTTCTCCCGCCCACCCTCGCAAATACAAACATGGAAAACAAATGAGGTAACTGTAAATGTGCAAGTACCAAAGCAAAAAAATATCTGCCTAAACACAGAACACATGCCCCCTGGCTCTGTGGGTGGGTGGGTTAAATCTGATGTTCAGGCAAGGACCCCTGGAGGCCGAGGAGAGTAATAACAGTAAACCACTATCCCACCACAGCAAAAATATCATTGGTAAACAATAAATGGCATCTACGGAGCAATCAATCACAATTCCTAAATAAACTTTAGCTGCTTATTGGAAAATCTTTTTTATTCCTTAAATTTTTTATTATTTTTTTTTTTTTGCACCACACAAGCTGTGAGATTATTCATTATTCACTCTTAACAGAAAGACTACAAGACTCTATTTTGAGTTATCATTAAAATTAGCTCATTAACTAGGCCTTAAATGGAAGGTTCTTTTTTTTATTTAACAAGGTTGCTGGATATTGTCAATTAAATATACTTTTCCCCCATAAAGGAATAGTGCTAACATTACCATGAATTAAGGTATCTTCTATAAGTGAACAATACATTTTTAAAGATATCCATACACTGAGAGCAAGAGCCTGATAGGCAGATACAGTACTACACTGAAATAAGTATGACAACACTTTTATTTATTTTTTTTTTTTTGCATTTTACTTAAATCCCTTAAAACTATATTGATTTTCACTGACATTGTTTCGGGGTATTGGTATAACATGCTTTAAGAATACATGAGATCCATGACAAACTATTGCATTCACGCATGTGAGTTTTCATACCTAAAAGCAGAACATCTAGCACCTTTTCACTATGGCTTTTTGATAAGACTACAGTAGTATCAGAGCATGTATTTCTCAGTCGTTAGGGCAATAACAGTAACACAATGTATGTAAGAATTAACCTTTTTTTTTTGTCTCCTTTTTCCTTTTTTTTATTTTTAAATATGTCCCCCTATATAAAATGAAGTTAGCGCAATAAAATCTTGTAGTCATTCAGTTCTATTACAAATGTGTGCAGTACAATGCATGGCAGTTATCAGCTGAGCGTTGAGATCCAAACTTCCAGAACCCCGAGCCAACTAGAGCTAAAAAAATCAGTTGGGATCTGGTTGACGAGCATGCATATTGTGCACCATTAAATAGGTCCCCCACCAGATTTTTTTATTTCTTTTTTTTTTTTTTTTTTAAGATATCCTCCACTGTAACATTTGTTTTACCACTTTTTTCTCTTTTTAAAGTCATGCAAAAACACATCTGAAGTCGATTTAGGAGTGACTTAGGTAGGATAGAGTGCGCTGTGGCACATTTAAATATGGGATCACAATTGCTATGTGTGAAAATATGGTCGGAGTACAAGAACGGAAGTCTAACAGGTTTGAATACACTTGTAACGAGTTGTCGTCTTTTCAGTGAGTATTGTTAACATACGTATTGATTTTTTCTTGCATGCCTGTCTTTAAATGGTGTAATAGTTACTATTTCAGACAAAACAATAGTACAATAAATCCTTTATGGTCTAAGAAAACCAACCAAACTGAATTCAGATATACCCTTTTTCATGGCATCCGTTCCATCTGGAGAAAAAAAAAAAAAATAATGGACTGTTCATCTTTATTTTTTATATATATACCGAGAGGCCCTGAGAGATTTTTTTTTTTTTTAAACTTACAATATATGCCAGCAAATAGATATGTACACATAGGTTAATGCTCAAAGCTGTGGGTTTTAACTCATTTAAATGGCTTTTTTTTCTCTTGAAGGTGGCACACGTCAAAGACTCACATTCACTTAAACAAAAGTAAAGAAAAGGCAAGAATCCTTTACACGTCAAAGCAAAGGTTACGACTGCCTGTTAGTGCTCACTGGGGGCAGTTAAAGAGACAAGAGTGAATTCCAAGCAAAAGTTCATTCGTCGCTCTTTCCCTTCCTAACCCCAATTATATGTCCTGTTTTTCACGCGTTAACACGAGCGGCGGAGGGAGGAGGGACCAGAAGTCTTACAGTGTTTCTACACAACTGAACACTCCAGCTGAATCTTCTGACTGTGGAAAAGAAGACAGCTGGTGTTAACACACGGAGCGTCACCAGAGACTTCTAACATTCGTCTGTCTTCAAACATTTATCTAAAAGCATCCACACTGAAGCTATACATACAGTTGCTCTTTTACAACACCGTTTACCATAGCCTAAGACAATGACCTGACCAAGTTACCAGATTAGAACAGACACCTAATGCAAACATCATTAGTGCTTCAACGGTCTCCTTCAATGGATTTTTCTCTTGAGGATAATAAAACCAATAAATAAAACACCTTTTTTTTTTCTTCTTCTTCTTTTAAAAACTATTCAAAGAAGTGGAAACGACAAAGTACTTTTTAGGATTAGTAACAGGTTTGTGCTTGTCAACGTCATAAAAAGGCAGATCTGAAATATTTAACAGTAGGCTAAATACGTATATTGGATTTGGCTCACAAAGAAAGAAATAAAAAGCCAAAGTCTTCCTAAAAGGGGAAGAAAATGTCCGCTCACAGCACGTATTGCTTCCTGCACAGGCTTCCAGAACTCGTCGGTATCTGCGGCGCCTTTAGACGAGCTCTTCCTTTCTTTTAAAACCACCACAGTGTAACCACATGCTATTTTCCCCCCACTAGTGGTGCTTTTCTTTTCTTCTTTTTTTTGGGGTGAGCAAGCAGTTCTTTTTAGTATGCTTCTATATCTCATCTTTTCTTAAAAGTGAATCATTTTGGTGGCAATACTTGATAATATTGCTAGTCTGAATCAACAGTTCATGCAAATCCTAGCATGCTGCCCTGTATCCAGTGGTTACACAAAATGCATTGGCTCTGTGAACAGGACAAAGATCCAGACACACACACACACACACACACACCCCTACGCAAACGCACGCGCACACACATACGCACGCACTTGCTAGAGAAACAATGCCGACGTGGAGAGAGGATTGTAGCACTTGTGCAGTTAACGGCAGACGCCCCCACAACCCTCCCGCCCCCCCAAAAATAAAAAATTAAAAAATCCATCAATCCATCACTGCTTTTGTACAGATCTGTGTTCCAGAGAAGATTATGAGGGCTCGGAGACGCCCCTACAAGCCGCACGTCCCGTCCGCTTGCAGTCCACGACCTCGGGCTTAGCAGAATCTGTATGCCACCTCAGCAAAAAACACTTTCACAACAGCATTGGCAAAGTTTAAAACAATTAAGGAGGAAATCTATTAAAAACAATCGATACGTTATTGCAGAACATACATTATTAACAAGTCACTTTGCCATACACCAACACAAACATGCATCTCCGATGGTTAAGCGTCGCCTCTGAACACAGAAACCCACGTTGACGTACTCCTAATATTTTTTTTCTGCTAATTGCACAAGGCGTCCAAGCCTGCCATCCTCCAGGCTTCCCGACTCATCTCCTCCAATGCAGGACTCCTACTTCTTTTGTGAACACTACCAAAAATCCACAAATGAAAAAGAGGAAACCCTGTAAACAAAAGCAGCAAATAATGCATTGTAGGGGAAAATCATTGGAATCTGCATCGTGGGGGGCAGAGACAGAAGTGGCTGGCAATCCCAGAACTCTGGCTGTAGGCAGTGGGTTTCGTGACACTCGCACAACGAAGCACAGCGGAGGAACAACGCGCTCCAGAAACAATCCTGGGTTTCTTTATCGTCAACTGAGGGGCAGGAGTAGAGGGTTTGTTAAGCTATATTTACTGGAGGACGCAGGTTATGTGGCAGGTGTCCCCAGCTTTGAGACAGACTCTGGTGGGTGCAGCATTCCAGTTCAACACTCAGAGACCTGTCTCACTCCGCCTCCCGGTGGACGTCCGAGGCATCCGCTCGACAGATTGGGCAAGTGCGATTGGTCTGGGGGAGAAAACGTAGAAACGCTTTAGCATCCAGAAAAAAATGTGTGCTAAAAGCTAAGCTTTACTGAAAAATCCCAACTTACCTTTAACCATTTATCCACACATTTAGCATGGAACTCGTGGTTACAAGGTAACACTCGAAGTAGCTGCCTACACTCAAAGTCACTAAAGCACACAACACACCTGTGGGGAGAAAATCATACAGGTGAGGGATTGCTAAAGGACAAATCTGCTTGGAGTGCTGCAAACAGCTTGAGGAGAGGCTTACAGCGTTTGTTCAGATAGATGATTCTCTGAGTTGAATCTATAGGACGGAAGTTGCTCTATATCTGCTTTTGTGAGTCCACGTGGTTTTGCTTCACCCAACCTCTCTGCCAAATTCAGTAGTGCCTTAAAAGACAAAAGGGAAAAAGGCGCCATTATGCCTGCTGTCATGTTTGGTCAAAGAGCGAACAATTCCACACTCAAAATTTCACGATTTACATGGATGATTTTTCTGGCCAGTTTAACAAAGAAATGTAAAACCTGAAATTAAATTTTTAACATGCTTTACAGTAATGAGGCTTTAAACATGCGATACATGTAAATACACATAAAAGACATGAATCACAACCTCTCTGCTGTTTATAACTTACAAAACAACAAAAACCTAACCTCATCTTTAGATGTTCCGTCACCTGAATAACATTTATCCATGACACATCACAGGTTTCCAAGACAGTTGATCCACAAGTTTTAACTTAACATTTTTTAAATCTGGGGGTAGGCCACAAGATGGCGCTTATGCAAAAACCAAGCAATATTGATTTAGGGTGATTAATATCTGTAAGTGTATTTATTTGAAATAATGACAGCTTGCAAAGCTCCAGAATATTTGATAAAATATCTTTCCTTAGTTTCATCATTTGCCAATCACTGTTCCTTCTTAAACTCACAATTTTGTTAACTGCTCATTAAAAACAAGAAGGTAAGTTCTCAAGCTAATATCCACTCTCGCAGTTCTGCTTTTGGCTGGTTACTAATGTACTTGTTTGACTGTATGTACCTGTGATGTCCTTTGGCCTTTTGGTAGCAATCAATGTGCCATTACACCCAACTAAATGAGTTTCTTCATAATTCTTCATGCTTATATTCTGGAAATGTAGAAATATGACTCAAGCAGAAACTTTTCTTTAAAAAAAAAGGTTTGTTTACAGATGACATTAAGACACGTTTAAAGACAAAGCAGGCAGTTTTAACTACACAGAGGTCTGAAAATTATACAAGGGTGAAAGCAAACGGGTGCTAGCTAAGTGTGGCCATTTTGCAGGGTTACATGTTTAATTTGTGTTTAAGAATGCAGTAACGTGCTGCTGTATCATTTAGAGAAACGTCATGCACCTTATTACTACATTTCTGACAACAAAGTAAACAACACAGCAGTGAGAAGTTATTGATAAACTGCCTTAGCAGACATAATAAGCCAGGCCCAGAGTGTTGCTGGTCCTCCTAATAAACAGGTGACTATATCCAAATGCTTTAACATCTTATAGATTAAAAAAAATCTCTCAAAATGTAACTTGTGGTGTAAAGCCAATTGATTTATATAGAAAATGCAGTCGACATGAATAAGAACTTAACATGGAAGATTAGAGAAGAGGCAGTGCATTGCCTCTGAAGTGCAATCTGATTTTTCTTTTTATGTTATTTTACTTGAACTACCCAAAATACACACGAATCAAAGATTTATATTAGGCAAAAATTTCCTTCATCAA
The DNA here is from genome assembly GCF_001444195.1 of Xiphophorus couchianus. Classification (NCBI taxonomy): domain Eukaryota; kingdom Metazoa; phylum Chordata; class Actinopteri; order Cyprinodontiformes; family Poeciliidae; genus Xiphophorus; species Xiphophorus couchianus. Next base: position 21,689,497 of record NC_040250.1, on the reverse strand, counting down.
ATGTTGAATGAGAAACCTTAAACAAAAAACACTAACTTCATAGTTCTCCATTTCCACATCATCCACATCCAGGTCTAAGCTGATGGCTGGGCCCACTGCTGTTGGAGGCACAGGAAGCATTGACCTGAACAGAGAGAGAGGTATTAACCAATGTGCACACACTGAACCAGTCATATCAGCCTCAATGTACCACTACGCGCTCTGCAAATTCAAGCCAGGTGAAAAACATCTACCCATGTGATAAATGTAAGCAAAACTATCAGCCTCACACTCTTGTTCTAGAAGAAAAGCTTATTTGTGATCTTGTGCATGTGAGATATGCGAGAACTGATTGGGTCCTAAATGTAAACAGCATTTCTCTAAATTTCATTAACAGAGTGCTTTTACTGCAGGTACTTACAGGAAGTAAGGGAGGAAGCCGGGGTAGTAAGACGGAGGTGGAGGAGGGGGAGGGAGAGGCTGCTGCAACCGAAATCTTTGTCCATTCACTCGCCGTGGCAATATGTGGGGATATGGCTGCAAAATGGATGAAAAACCCCCCAGAACATTTAGATCATTAAGCTCAGGTAAACCCTGCCACTCCCATTTCTTGTGCTTTTTCGATCGAACTAAAACAAGATAACATAAGAAACTAACAAAATATCTTGGCGTACAAAAATAACCTGGGATAATTTTACAGTAATGTGAAAAAACTAATGCAAAAACAGTAGCCTAGTGTAGCTCAGGTTTATGCTTTAAATAAGAATAATTTGCAGTTCTGCAAAAATACCTTCCAATCTGTTACAAGATTATTATAAGAAAACGCAAAAAATGCAAAAAGTAAGAAATAAAATAAAAGAAGACTATAAAAGCAAAGAAACAAGAATCTTAAAAATCATCCAGATGGTGTATTTGAAGCTAAAAGAAGAGAGCTGTTAGATCTGAGAAACCGGCTGATGCCCAGAACTGGCTAATTTACAACTCCATCAGCCCTGACCGATGACCAACCCGTCAGAATCTCAGAAATACAATCTGTACCCCCAGCAGCAAATGGAAATACCATACATAAGCACAACTAGGCCAGGCTAATACGTCCACTGCTGCTCACTCGTCTTATATCATAGGCTTTAAGATGTGTTAAGCTTGAGAGCATCAACAGCTCTGACTTTTTCGTCTCAACATCAAACTTAAAACCATCAGATGCCATGAATAAGTTACAAGTCTTTTTAATTTCCTTCAATAATTACTATAAATAAAAGCAGTAAGACAGAAGGCTCTTGTTACTGAACCATTTAAGCAAACTACTTCATAAAGCAGAGCACTATAATTAGTTAGAGCCATGATTACCTGTTAACCATACTAAACACATCACCTGCTTATTGCAAGCTGCATTATGGGTAAGAAGAACTACCAAGGTGCATTTAAGCAACTTGCTTCTGCCAACACTGCACCAGTTCAGCTGCCCAGAGGACCCCTTTATGAGACTGTGGATGTAATGAACATTTTCCAGCTGTGAATGTGGGTTTCTGAGCAAGTGTTAAATAGGTCAGGCTAAAAAAAAAGCGATGAGGGCACCGTCAATTCCTCTTCAGAAAAAAAAAAAAAAAATAGACTGGCAAGCCATCTTACCACTCCGAAGGGAAGCTCCTGATGCAGAGGCTCTTGAGGAAGATACTGTAGGGGCAGTGAAGGAGGCAGCGCTGGTGGATGATGAGAGGGAGGGTAAGAGAAGGTGCCTAATGGGTGCTGGTCCCCTCTTAGGTCAACTTCATTGTCTACCCTCTGTAGAGGCTAGAAGGACAGAAAGTCTTATTGTCAGACTCACAGGCTCAGAAGATGTTCACACACGCCAAGGCTTGTTGTTTGTTGTGTTAATATTAATAAGTGTTTATAAGACTTACCATGCGTGGGTGCTGAGGCTGTAAAGGGACAAACTGGCTCAAAGGAGTAAGGTGCGGCGGCTGGTGGGGGGGTACAGATGGGGTCGGGTGCAATACAAAATGTTCGCTGGACATCAGCGGTGGAAAAGCTTGATAAGACACAGGTATATGCTGCATGGTACATGCCTGTATGAGCTGGAGAGAAAAGACAGCAGAGGAAAAGAACCAAACATGACTTTCAGGGAATCAAACCCATAGCTAAAGAATCCTCCATAAAAACAAAGCTAGTTTTTTCCTGATATTAACAACAAGCCAGCTTGAATGACAGCATGTTGTAAGCATGTAGTGAACAGAGGCAAAACAGTGCATAGAAACCACACCACTGACAGTACGGTCACAACAACAAGCTAACAAAATGACTACTTCTACAGCAGCACATACAGTGTCTGGCAAAAGGACTTAGAGCTTTTAACATTTTGTCACACTACAACCAAAACCCTCCAATTAGGTTAATACAAATGAATTAATTGAAGTTTTCTCTCCAGGTAATACAAAGTAGCGCATGAATGTGAAGTGGAAGAAAACCACACACTGTTTTCAAATTCTATTACAACTCGAAATCTAAACAATGCGATGTGATTGATATTTAGCTGAGCTAAATCAATATTTTGTAGAAACACCTTTCTCAAATTAAATTCCAGCTTGTCAGTTTAGGTGGATGGCAAAGTCTTGAAATGTTTACAGCTATCCTGTGCTCTATAATTACACAGACGTTATTTAGCAGATTTCTAAAAGGAATTTTGCTTATAAAAGTCAGAGTAAATAAAAATTGACATAATTTTGCTTACACATCACTACTGTAGGACATTTCTGATTAAACCATAATATAAAATCTCAATAAAGCAGACTCAAATTTCTGAATGTAATGTGACAAAGTGCAAAAAAGTTCAAGGGTTATTGATTCTTTTGCAAGGCAATGTATTAAACTTCTCCACAGAAAAAAATACCCTGTATTTTACTGAGCTGCTGCCAATTACTGTCCAAATGTGGAGACAGACATTTTTAAACCAAGCAACTTGCTTTTGCTTTTTTTTTTTTTGCTGCAAACAGTGACAGATTGCATGGCTGGTATGGTGTGCTACATGGATGCCACTGACATTTAAGCTCTTCCTTTTCAAACTCACAGGAGGAGGAAGGCAGCAGAGCAGAGAGAGCTGTCCGCTGAACATTACCGAGCATGCTGGGAGCTGCTGAGTGTTGCACCCTGGAAGAGGCTGCCCGGTGTGAATGGGAAATCCATGGGTCGTCACCGTCGTAACAGTGTAAGATATTGGAACGGATCCCTGGTGCATCTTTTAAAATGAGAGACAACAAAGGCGGTCGGCGAGAGGGTTTCACAAAGCAAATAAAAATTCTGTCTTTCCCTGGCGTTGCATTACCTGGTCATGTAGATCCACCATGATGGGGCTCTGCTGGGGTAGGTGGGTCGCAGGGTGAAGCATGCGTGGTGCTGTGCTGGTGTGGCTGTACTGTCTGGACTCATCTAAAGGAACCTGCTGGGGGTGTTGGGAGAAAAACAGGTGGTGGAAGTTCTCATCCTGGACCTGGGAAGTGTGCAGTACAGGTCTGTCTTGTCTCCCCCACTGCCGTCTCACTGGTGGGCTTTAAAGAAAAAGAAGAAAAACTTATTTATTCCCTGCTGCTGCTGCTGGCTGCAAAAAAAAACAAAAAACACATGCTCCAACACAAATAATTCTATACAAATTTGTTTGCAACATGCAAACATTTTGCCCTGTTCACACACTGGTTCAGTCACAAATACTCGAACACGGACAAAAAAAGAAGTGTCATGTCTTACCATGTCTTGTGTTTTCAACTTTGCTCTCTCATTTTCTCATAAATTCATTGACTACTATGTTTTGCTCGTATACTGGCAACCATATTTACAGATCATCATGTGGCCACACTAACTCAACCAAGTTCAACAGGAGGAAATGTGATTATACACCAGAAATCATTATGTTCTGACCAGACCACACACATTTTCCACTCGTGATAAACAAACCATGACTGCACACATAACATCCATGATATATTTTCAATGTAAAGCATTCTCACAGATCATTTGGAGAAAATAATTAAATAAAATAAAAAGACGAGAAGAAACGTCACCTTCTCCTGAGATGCACTGGGGCGTTGCAGGGCTCTCCGAGGAACCTCCTAGGGTTTAAGGGGGCTGTTGGTGGCAGCCTATTTACTGCTAATTCCCATGGTCGCATTGGTGACGTCGTGCAGACGAGTCACACTCTGGGGAAAGAAAGTGTACAGTGGAGGCACTTGTATGTGGCCTCTGATTGTCTTAACCCTGTGGGAGAGAAAAAATAAACATCAAATCAACAACAATGCTTTGTGCATATGATCTTTAAGCATCCATAGAAAATTACGAGCTGAAAGGATTTTTTTTCTCTCATTTAAAAAAGTGCACCAAAAGTTAGGGATGAAATTGCATTTAGTCACAATTTATAGTAAAACAGGCCCTTTTTGAACATAGCAGGGGGTCAAATCATTTAAACAACTAAATATAACATGTTTATGACTTCAGCTGTTTAGAAGAAATCTGCTCAACTAAAGCAAACATACATTTCATAGACACATTTCAATGATTTTATTAAATGTTTTTGGCACATGCAGGCACCATGGTGTTACTTCCAGTAATGCGTGAAGCCCAAATAGTTTGCATACACAGAAGTGCAAAAAAAAAAAAAAGGAAGCCAACATATCTCCACTTCACGTTGAACTAATTTGTATATTTTATGATAAATTGGCTAACACCTGGGCTGACTTTATTTCTGTTTATAAGTGAATGCCATGGAATAAATAGGGGTCGCTGTGGCGTGCTTTAAAAAAAACATGGGATGCCATGTGCTCACAGGACAAAGCAACAACAAAAGATGCGATAGGCATGAAGCGCCGCTCGCTAGTGCACACTTTCTGAGACCACTGCTACGTTGCAAGAGTTTTCTTTCAAGACTAAGGCAAAGCATCGTGGAGTCTGTCGAAGTAGATAGTGGTACTACGCTTTAGCCGGCTCTAAGTCTTATATTTTGTGAAAACCCAATGTGTCCTTTCAGCGAAGCTATGCTAATGCTTTGTCCAACACTCCCCAGCTTCAGGTGACCAGCAGGCTAGTCATAGCTCAGTCATACGCGCATTTTTAGTGTGTTTACAGCACAGTTACATGTCACACCAAGGAAAGAGCACGTCCACATCATCATGTTTACTATAAGCTTAAGCAAAACACAGACAACAGCTTACTTTCTTAGCTAGTTCGCTTCCTTGGTGATCGGAGAGGGCTGCAGGTGTTTCTGCTTCCGAAATCTCGCATCCCATTCGCGTTGTTTATTTTCAAAGGGTTTCGCCTAAGCGAATTTCATTGTCCAACACAGAATGCGGTGGTAACAGGCCATCAACAGACCCGCCGTTCCTTCCGTCAGATGCCCGACAATAAACGTATCCCCCCCCCGCTCCCCGACTTGAGCGGGGCACTAGCTTGCTAACGTTAGCCACCTTACACACGCGCTCTCGGGTCGCGGAGCACAGGAGAGCCGTGCTCCCCGGAAACCATGGAAACGCCAACCGACACCGACACCGAGAGGGGAGACGCCGTTAACGGTCGTTCTGAGCGAAGGTTATTTCCCCGGCGACGGAAAACATCCCGTTGGCGCGTGTGCGATTCTTGAAGTGCATTGTTGTGATGAAGCCCCGCCCCCCTCATGTCAGCGACCAATGAGGGCACGGGAATCGCAGACAGCAGACATCCCAGACAGAGTCTTGGCTACAATGTATCAAAACAAGCGGCGCCTGTTGTTTGTTACCGGCTTCTAAATAAAATGCTTCATCATGCGTGGCAAGGAAAAATAAAAAGCAAATAAATAGAATTGCACTATACAACTTTAGGGTATATTTGTTTGCTCTTTGCTTTCTTTTAGAATAGAACGAAATGGGAAAACAAGTATTTGTTTATTCCTCACAGGAAAAAAGGTTCCAGAGAATCAACAGCAAATAAAGTGATGGTGACATAGTAGCTCACAATGAAGACAATGCTATTATTAGTAGGTGTAAAAATCCAGGTTTAGAACTAATTGTGGATTCAAAGTAAATGTGATCTTAAATAAAGAACATGCACTAGAACATCAGTTCAATGTGTGCTTTGTATATTTCTGCAAAACTACTCGTAGAAGAAAAAGAATCCGTGCAAGGAACAACAAAAGTGTAAGTAGTCCGGAGCAGAGTTGTACAGCTTAACAGCGACTATGGGACATGTTTACGATGACGGTGTTATAATTCAAAGACTTTGGGCTTCTTTCCCTTTAGGAGAAGTTACTTCACTAATAAAATCGAAGTAACTGCTAACTTCACATTTCAAAACGTATTTAATGCAAGTTACAGCAAGCTTTCAGACAACGTAATGCTTTCTTTTTTTTTTATTCTGGCCAAACTTTCACTGAGCTCTGTGCTGACTCTCACTGGAGGCCAGAGCGTCTCGGTTATGTAATATTGCACTTTCCTGATCCAGTCAGCTCTCTGCATGTCAGGAGAAAACTTGCCTCTATGCCTTTTGCAGGCCGACGTCGGCTGCAGCTGCAAAATCTGATGTTGCACTTGATGATCATCGGAGTAAATTCGGTGTCATGTGGGAGGCCCGTTTAGTCTACAGAGAGACTTGTGAAATGATGTGGTGTCATTTAACCTAAACTCCGATGCGCTGGTGCGACTATGTCACTGTTCTGAACGCGTCCAACTTTCTGCACCTATTTGAAAAAGCGAGGAGCCGCCGTGCAATGCACTAAATGTAAACATTACAACATCGCTCTCGGTAGCAGCAAAACAAGGAGGGGCTGGAGGGGCTGAGCAGGATGACAGCTAACAGTCAAGCCGCCTTCCGCGACAAAATGTCGCGCAACTTTGCGAAATTTCGCCGAGCCAAAGCAGCAGCAAGAGGGAAGAGTGCATTTACCTGATTGTTAATGTGAGACCATCTGATCTGTGATATTTCCCTTATAACGCTCTCATCTCGTTAGGCTAAGTGCGGCATTCTCTGGTCGAGCTGTTACCGTGTGGAACATTCCGTGGATTTCACCACTGCTGGGGAAAAAGGTCCTAATAACAAGCGTCCCACGTTACCAGCGCATGCCGAGAATGGATTGTGCCGTCTTATGGCTTCCCAACTTCCAAGATTATACCCGTAAAAGCCACTTTTTTGGTTAGGCAGCGCTAAACCAGCCCTGCGGATGTTTTGGGTTTCTGCAGTTGTCAGTTACACCCCCATTTCGGCGTATTGCAAGGGCAGGGAGCGCACGGCGAGCGGCCATTTTTACCGTAACGGGCAGAAAAGCGTCTCAGTCTGATTTGAAAGTTCAAGGCTCGTTTCACGGATGAACCTTGAGGAAAAAACATTCGCTTTCTGTTGAGGGTCGCAAGATATCTGCCTTGCAATTAAAAATAAACAGGTTTACGCCAGTAAATCAGGCCACCGACGAAAAAACGCAGTTCAGTAAGCCACGCTGTTCACTTATTTCGAGCGTTTATTTTGAGCTTTATGTTTCAGAGGTCTGACAAATTATTTGGTTTATCACATTCATAAAGTTGGACAGAAGGGTTAAAAAAAAAAAAACTTTGAAAAAGCACAATATTTGAGTTTGCTCAAAATTGTATCAAGAAAACGGCTAATTCGGTTATTAAAATGGAACAGCAATTCGCGTCACTAATATTATTGCATTTTAGAATAAAGAAAAAGAAGCATTTCGAAGCACAGTTTTTTTTTTGTCTTTAATAAAGGCGATGATGGTAATAAGTGAAAGATGAAAAAAAATCATAGTTTTCAATAATATAATTTTCCAAAAATTACATTTTCACTTGAAAACTTTATAGTTTAGCAGAAATCGAAGCAACACTTCACCATCCTTCAGTGATGTCAATGGAAACATGGGTTAAGCTGCATGAATTAAATAAATATATAAATAAATGGCAACAGGTATTTTTATTGTGTGCATTATGTAAGCAATAAATAAAAGCAATAAATACTCTCTAAATTAAAATATTTGCAGAACTGTCAAATTATTTATGTATGCTCTATAGGAGTAGGACTATGACAGGCTTTGGTTAGCTTAATGATACTCAAATGTCAAACACCATTCAATTCATTGATTGGAAATTTGTAAAGAATAAAACAGTCTAAAATGCTATAAACTGTGCTATGCTTGATCAAAATTGACTAAGAGCTTTAAAAGCCCTGGGAACAAAATATTATTTGTTCAATTGCACCTCAGATAGCAACCAGTACCCTCACCTAAGGGAAGGATAACCACTTCCTCTTAAAGGGATGGTCTTTGCTGACCAGGACGGTTTGGGCCTTTTTCACTCCATTCAAGAAGTCAGAGAGGGGGCACTGTTGAATTCCAATGTCAAAACAGACTCAATAAAAGATCCATAAAATAAAACAAGAGTTTTTTGTTATTTTTAAATCCAGGTTAAAAAGATTCAACCTATAGAAAACGTCTTTGCATGGGTGTTGGTCGAAATTGAGAAAATTGCAACTGCCCATAGTTTTCCTGATGTATATTATAATTTGTTTTACTGATATTCACCTTCAGGTAATGTTCATAACAACACTTCACAAAACAACAGGTCCATGTTGAATCTCCCCATCCTGCACAGACTACAACATTGTCTTCTGCAAACTTGGGGTGACGTCTGTTTTTAAAGACACCATAATTATTTGCTGAATCATATTAAAAGCTGAAGTAAAACACACAAATAAACTGAATAGAGGTCAAAACCACAAGCTCAAACTCACTAAGTTCTCTTGGGTATTTCTTTTTTTGGCACTAGTACAAGCTAGATCCCTTCCAGAGCTTGAAAACATTTTTGTTTAATGGGAGACAGGTGAAACGATTTACAGAAAATATCACACAATTGGTCTGCACCAACTTTGAGGAGTCTGACTGTTATCCTGTCAGGTCCAGAGTTTTCCTTGATTTTGCAGCTGTGGAAAATAGATCTAACTGAACATTGATTGTAGACCCGCAGAAGACGAGACAACATAAAAAGTTTCCTTTGTACTTTTGTAAACGTCTGTTCGTCATTATAATCTTTTTAAAAACCATTCATAGTGTTTGCAAGCCCCTACTGATCCTTAAAATCCCCTCTAGTCATCTACTCCTTTCATTGCTCTGTCCGGTCACGGCTTTCATGCTATTCCATAGATCTTTAATTTCATTAAAAACGTTTCAAGGTTTGCCCTTCTAATCCCATACCTGGCTGCTTTATTGGCCTCCACCTTCTCCTTATCTTTATTGTATAAAAAGGGATCATAGTATTTATGTAACACATCCCTTACTGATGGGTTTGCTGCAGTAAGGGATGACCTGCCTTGTCTGTTTGTCTTTTTAAGTAGATAATGTTCACGTCAACTTCAGAATCAATAAAAACATTGACATTTGTGCTCTCTAAGGCTCCTTTCAGCTCCTGCACACAGCTACAGTCTTATAATATGGCATTGCAATTGAACCATAGCAGATTAAAGGTTTTGAATCTTAAGATTCTGATATATGCTTAGAGTTGATATTTTTTACAGGTAGAAACAATAACCTAATTTTTAACTTACCTTTTTTTTTTTTTTTTTTACAAAAGCAGCACAAATATTACAGACAATAAGGATCTTCTCTCACCATATTTTCATCATCTTTACTTACAACTTGTAAGTTATGAGTCGCCATCATATATAAACTTCCATCATTTTTTAAAAAAAAAAAGTAGCTCTAAATCCTTTTCCGGCTTAATAAGGTAAGGCCTCTGATAAAACTAAAATAACTAAAAGCAACTACTTGCCAGTGTATATTATATGCTGTTTCAGTTCCTCACTGGATTTTGCTATAGTAGACTGAAAAAATTATAAAAAATGAATTGGTTGCCTTTGGTTGTTTGTTAACTGACTGTTTTAGGTACAAAATTAACAAATCTACAATGATACAAAATGATATGGCTGCAAAATGACAACATCCCATAAATATTAAAGCACCATAATCAGCAACAACAGTTTGTAAAATAAAGAAGCAAAAAAACAACAATAGCCTATTTATAATTATTTGTTTAAAATCTTGCCACATGGCAAATATTATAACAATTTCATGACTTTTTTTTATCTTCTGAAATAAAAAAGACATTTTTGATGATGAAAAGCAAAGCTTTCTTTGCTGCTAAATGTATAGCACTTTTTTTCGGACAAGTTGTTGTGTCGTGTAGCCGCCACAAGAGGGGGCAAAAAATAATATTAAAAGTCCTCTAATCCAACATTTTCTTTTGTCATCATCCTCAGTTGACAGAGAACGTGGCCAATGAATTACTCTATGGTGTGAAGTAAAATAACAGGAAAATCACCCACATAAATATGATTTCTCTGTAAGGAATGTAAGTTGTTCATAAGCATGTCTAAATATGACTTCTTGATCCTTTTTCATTTGACTTGACAAAGAGACAATCACCATGAACCTTTATTGAAGAAGGAGAGCAAAACACAGGCCAGGATTCTTTTCTTCTTTTCTTATCTTTTATCTTCTTAGGGGACGATATCAAGCAAAACAACAGCAATATATCAGAGTGCTAGTTAAAGAACAGAAGTCAGACAAGAAAAGAAACATGGCAAAATTAGATTAAAAGAAGAATATTACAGGGATGTGCTTTTAAAAAGCATATCTTTTCATAAAAAAACATGAACAGAGTAACTTCTTAGTAAAAGTGTGTTTAACTTGAGGCCTTTTATTCTTTAGGCATCTCGATGGACTCCTCAGCACAGCACATATCTCAAACTAGTGCCAGTGTTTAATTATGGTGACGTAAAATATTTTCCATTTGGAACGTCATTATCAAGGCCTAACTGTAAAGTTACAGACATTTTTTGTACGTTCCTGTTTACTGGTATATCTTAGCAAAGGATTTATTAGGTTCCTGCCCACTTATATCAGTGTTGTGTTCAGAGCTGTAAGTCATAAACCAAAGTCTATTCGGATAAGGCAGAAATAAACATTTTTCCCGGCCTCTGTCATTGACATGTACTTTGAGCTCTTTTACATGTCTTGAATCAGTTACTGTATTTTATATCCACCAACATATTACCTTGTGACGGCACATTGTGCTTACCAACCAGAATCATTTCTCTATCAAGTGTTGAGTATCTTCATCATGCAAGTCGCCATGTTACTCACTGTTTAAATGTGCCTCCAGGTTTATTGATAAATTGAGAGAAATGTCTTGTACAATCACCTCCTTGTTTGAAAACGTATTCCTTGATTTTTTTCTTGTCACAATAAGTAACCTTTATCGATTTGGTTGCCACACTGGATAATAATGAGATGAGTTTGCTTAATTTGATGAAGTTTGATGGTCCTACATTGAATTCATGTTTTTTTTCTTTTATAAGGTCGGATCTGAACAGCAGATTAGTGTAGGAGTCACACAGATGCAAAGTTACCAGCCCTGTGTGCAGTACTGTAATTGTCTGAGGATTTTGTGTCCACATTATACGACACGAAGACCCGCAGAGTTGCTAAGTGACACAGCATCATTTTAAACTCAGTATTGATGTCCTGTGTGAAGGGAATGTAATCTCTTAGTACCTATTTGTTTTACGCAACAAATGTCTATCACTGTTCTCTCAAAATAAGGGGAATTTAATGGAAAAACAAATATTTACTGGGAAAAAATTTTTAAAAATTCATATTAAGACTCTTATCAAATCTAAATTTCCTTGAAAAGTAGGAAAGCAGATGATTGGATGGACATTGTCTGTTGATATCAAATTCCCAGTGTTGTCACAGATTTGCAATTGGATTTGTGTCCAGACTTTGACTAGGCCATTCTAAAGCGGGCGTATGTTTTGCACTAAACCCTTCCATTGTAACTTTGATTGTGTGTTAGGAGTTCTTCACCTGCTTGGATGGTGAGCCTCCATCCCGCTTTGAAGTCTCCTGCATGGCAGGTCATTTTCCAGGATTGCTCCGTGTTTAACTTCACCTAATTTGTTCTCTGTAAGACTTGTAAAGCTGGGATACTGCTGCCTTAAGTTTCCCAACAACTTTATCTTTGACTTGTCCTCTGCGTTCCTTGGTCTTCATGAAATTGTTTGTTCACTGATGTTTTCTAACACACCTCTCATCTGCTTTCACAGAACAGCTGTGTAGAAGAACAGCTGAAAACCAAAATAAAATACTTTAAAGTGGCAAAATGTAGAGGTGCAGGACTGTATGATCACGTGAACCACATTTCTACTGCTGAGTTTTTTCTGTTTCATTAAAAGCTGAGATCCTCTGCCATTGTGTATGGACAAATATTTGATTGTGAATGAAGCTGGTGAGTACAGTAGACCAGAATCCTTTGTGTGCTGATGCTTAATTAGAGCAGGCGGGCCGAAAGGAGCCCTCATTATGACACGGATCCACAGTTTCTGAACAAAACAGAGACCCACTGATTGGTTCTGAAGAGACAAATTTTAGAAAACCCTCTGGTCTCATTGGGTCTACTCAGCTGTCATTGCCATGACAACTGAGGGACCCGTTCAGAGCCTCATGTGGTTCTGGCGACCAACAAGAACGCAGAGCCAGGAATGTTCTAGTGACGAGGTTAGCCAGATGGAGCTGCAACTTTGCTGTATGGACAATGAATATTTCAGGATATACAGCTAACATCAAACCATAAGTACTGTAGGTTTAATATGATAGTTATTTTAAGCTTTTCTTTTCAATTCATTGACTATACTTTTTGATACGCTTAACCTGACATCGCTAAAAAAAAGGAAGTGGACCAGAAGCAGTGATGTTGGTTGTGTGGCTCTATGCGTGTTAATCATTTATGTTTACAGCTCTGACAGGATCATAACTGGGAGAAACAAGAACCAAAGGTCTTATCGACACATCATTGCAAGCAAGCCCTCTGCCAATCTCACCAGGTAAGTTTGGAGCTCTACAAATTAAACCTGTTTAAATTTTGTTAAAATACGAGCTTAATGATCTTATTGTCACCATAAAGAATTTTGTTTTCACTTGTCCTTATGCGGTTCCGGAGATATCGAGATAAAATCGGTTTATTTTTATAAACACGTTTTGAACAATATTATTTTCAGCACCTCAGCGCTGACACATTAGACTCTTAACTCTGATCTTAGTGGACAGGAGGAAAGCTTAACCGTGGTCGGAGGTGTTAAAAGCTCAGAATTCAATTATTCACATCAAGTTTTGTAATTATCAAAATTCTTACATTGAGCGGTTCATACACAGTAGAATATCTTCTCTCTGTTTTCCACATAAAGTCAGAAACTGCTTCTTTATTGGTGAAGCTACCAATAATTCAGCTTCACTGCAATAAATCCCTTTTAGGTGTTTTAACCATTTCCTTGCTGTCATTTGTTTGGGTGTGGCCCGACAAACATTTTGCTGTTAATTTTCAAGCTATATTAATCAAGGTAAAATGACAGTTGAGTCCATCACTGTAGAAATTGCGGTGACAGTGTACAGTCCCTGACATCACTTATAAGATTTAAGGCCTGATGTTCTACGGCCCAATGGTTAGTTTTTTTTTTGCCTCCATCTTGGTTTTACCTTTCTTTAGTCTGAAGAAAGAACCGGTGAATCTGTTCGTTCAACTCAAAAATAAAATGTGACAAAAAGATATAGAAAAAGATATAGAAATACCTATCTACCATTACCTCAGAAAACTACAATGATAAGAGTTTTAAGAAAACTTGTCAAAATAATAGCCATGTTTTTCAGTGCAAACAAAGTCAAGACATTTTAGTCCAGACTATAAGTCATTTTAGTGCCTTAGAAACACACCAAAAGAAAAATAAATTGCTTAGACATAATTTTATTGATGTCATAAATCAAGTGAAAGGTCATTTTCTTATCATGCAATAAGATTTCTTGTTGCAAGTAGATGGAACTGCCTCCAGTATGTCAAGTAAGATGCTTCCTCATTGCCTTTTGGAACTATAAGCAACTTATTTTACGGTCTTCTTTATGGCTCACGTCAATTTAGTAAGATTTTCCATTTTCAAAATTCCATTATGACACATTAACATCATTTTTGTGCCCACCCTGACCGGTCATCTCTTTATTTAACTTAGACAAGTATGAAACTGGGGGTTTTCCCCCAGAAGTTTAACCCAAACTGAGGCTCCTAACCCCAGTTACCTTCAACCACTTTCAGACATTAGCATATGTAGACATGTGGCATGTAGATGTGTTTTCATTTTCAACCTCAGATTTGCATTCTTGAGACAGAAGAAAGCAGTCTTTTTTATGTCTATGAAGCAATTGGATTACATGTCATTGTTCTGTATAAATATGAATTTATGGAGTGCATTTAAATACAGCTATAACTTTACTTGTCTCTTACTTCTAATTATCGTACAAAATTAACTGGTTGACAATGAACTTTATTTTTTGCTAACAGCCAGAAAAGATAACTTAAAAAAAATAAAAGCAGTAGTTTTTCTTGCAGAACGTTAGAATGCATAACATGCTAAGCTTATTTCTGAAATACTATACATTTTATAGTGTACGATTAGCTCATTTGCATTCTAACTAATGATATATGTGAACGTCAGATGTCGCTGTTGAATGTTGATGTAACATTTAGCTTGAATACAGTACCAGCTTTATTAATCTGTCCTGCTTTTTAGATTGTCTTCAATGTTGACGAGCAATAAAGCAAAACATGTTTTCCTCTTTATTTAATGATTCATGTCATTTACAGTCATGGGTGGGCTAACAGGGTGGCTCCTATTACTGTGCCTTGTCTGCTCGTGCAAAGGTAGGCTTTCGGTTTATTACTGAATGATTATTTTTCTGTTTTATCTTGACCTTTAACATTTGATTAATATTTTTACTTAGTGGATTATTTCATAACTACCATCAAATGATGTGCCATATAAATACAGTTATTCTTAAATTGTTATTAGTAGATTTTACATTAACATTCCCACTTGATATTCTCTCTTTGCAGCCAATTTCAGTCCTTCAATTGACCAAAAGGTTTTTGAAATCTGTGAGGACATTCTTGTCGGTATGTACTGTGTTTGTACTGTGAAACATTTCTTTTTTACATGTGAAAGTAATTATGTGTTCACGCATCCACTTTTTATTTCTTACACAGGTTCCGTTGCTTTTACTATATTAGCATCCGATCCAGAAGGAGATACCCTGACTTACACACTGACTGGGCCCAATGCTGGACTCTTCCGAGTTAATTCAGCAAATGGGGAGGTGACTGTGAATTCTGCCCTTGATAGAGAGGTGAGATATGAGAAAAGAAGAGAGACTTTACTTCATTAAAAATGCTCCATTAGACTGAACATGTATATTTATTCATCCTCTATAGACCAGCGTCACAATGGCACTCGGTGTTTATGTTTCAGATGGTCCCAATACTGTAAGTTAAACTTAAGCAACTACTTATTTTTCTAAACATCAGTTTTATTTTTGTACTAAGTGTGCATCCTCTCTTTCAGACACCAGGAACATTAACTTTAATATTACTGGATGCCAATGACAACAGTCCTGTATTTGAAAATCTTTCTTTTGACATGACAGTGAAAGAAGTAAGTAAATAACATTAAAACGTTATATTTGATTTAAGTTGTAGTTTTCGATCAACGAATATAACAGATTTTAAGTCTAGTTTAGGTTTTTGGAGTTGCTTCTGAAGAAAAGTGTGACACTTTCTTTTGTTTAATTTGGTGTTTTTCTTCTGCTTTTAGAATACGGCTGTAGGAGCGTCATTGTTTAAATTCACAGCAACTGATCGTGATGAAGCCGATGCTGGTGTGGTTAGATACTCAATCACTGAGGTATGGTTCTGCCGTAAAGCACCTGACTTCATCTTTAATTTTCGTCTTTAATATGCTTCAAAATATAAATTTTTTGCATTCTTTCTAGATAATACCGACGCAAGGATCTGATGTGTTTGAGATCAATGGTGTTTCTGGTGAACTGACGTTAAAGGGCCAGCTTAATTACAACACACTGAGCACTTTTTATCGGCTCAGGGTTCAAGCAAGTGTGAGTATGATGCTTGAAGATATCCATCCATCCATCCATTTTCTGTTCACCCTTTGTCCCTAATGGGGTCGGGAGGGTTGCTGGTGCCTATCTCCAGCTACGTTCCGGGCGGGAGGCGGGGTTCACCCTGGACAGGTCGCCAGTCTGTCGCAGGCTTGAAGATATAAAATGTCATATTTCCAACAATTAAAATGTAACATACCACTTATCCAAACACAATGACTCAAATGCTGCAATCATCTGTCTGTATCTCCAAAAGACTTTCCTTCTAAAATGACAATAAAATATTTTCCTAAGTATAACATGATTACAGGCTTCTGGGATCTGGGAACTTTAACTAAAAGAACTAATAATAATACACTACAATGACAAATAGAATTAGAAAGCATTGTCCTATTTGTGCATTTATGGTTGTATTTAAAGCTTAAAACATCCAGAATTGTAATGCAGTGTTCCACCATAAATAAAAATGCTTTTTCCTTTTTACATTTTCATTAAGTATCTTTAGAGAGGATTCGCTTAAGAGCTTTTAAATCATCATTTGTATCGTTATTGACAACATGGTTATTCTCATTTTATTTAATTTTCTGTAAACATTTCATCCACATGAAAGAAAGAAAATCACAAACAGTGCAAAAGTTTCTGTGTCTTTAGATATATTTATAAATATAAATTTGACGTAATAATAAATCTGAAGCTGTGGAGTACATTAGTGTCTAAATGTAAGTTTAAGTACCTTGGCCTGCTTAAAATGTGAACCTCGACCCCAGTTTGAAGTGTTTTCCAGTTTAAAAAACACTTGAAAATCATCCCCATATGATGATGCTGCCACCACTATGCGTTATCATGACAGTTGTGTTTCCAAAGTGACCGAATGTGAAAATGTCCAACGGGTGTGAATACTTATGAAATGAGCATGACGACTCATTATGCTTTAATTTATTTTGTTTTAATTTAAAAATAAATTGGTGGTTATCAATTCAACTGTTATATTTATTAATAGTCACTTTGGTGTTTTAGGATCTTGGAGGCACTTGTAGTCGGGATAAGGTTGTCCAGTCAACCAGCATTTTCTCCTTTGTGACGGTTGAGGACGTCCCAGACCTCGACCCCGTTTTCATCGGTGGTCCATATGTAGGAAGCGTTGAAGAGAATTCTCCTGCAGTGAGTGTTTATTATTCACTAATAAATGTATATCCATTACAGCAACAAATAGCAAACTTTTTCTTTTTTTTTTACAGTGAATTTGATTTAAATATTTTCTCCCCTTCATCAGGACACGTCTGTGTTACGAGTGACCGCCCTCGATGAGGACAAGGGAATCAATGACAATATCATCTACACCATTGAAGGTAGCTGCAAAGAATGTCACACCTTGTTATTGATGGGAATAAATAAAATAATGTGTTTTGTTTGTTTTGTTCCTGTTTCAAAGCTTCCTCGGCTGATGGCTTGTTGAAAATCTCAGAGAATGACGGCATCATATCTGTGTCATCGGGAATTGACAGAGAAGTTACTGGTGACAAAGTAACTCTGACCGTGAAGGTAACAAACCAATAAGAACCACTTGTTAACCTCTTTTTAAGATATGCAAAGTTAACATCAGCAGGCAAATAGGGTAATGTAGGAATTCAAGTGACAGGCACGATGATTAATGAGAATAATTTAAGACACAATTTGGGACCAAACATGAACATGTATTTGAATTAACAGGGATACCATGACAGGTTTTTGATTTCACAATAATAAATGTAATATCTTTAAATTGTTGTTGGAGAGCATTCAGTTTGAACAAAGTTATACTAAGAAATCGGGCCCTAGTTTTTTGTGTTTATTTTACCAACAGACGACAAGAAATATGATTAAATTTTTTTTTTTTTTTTAAAACAACTAATGTCAGCTGCTTGATTTTAGGGCACCGAGTCTAAACCGAACGTCAACGGACAACCTGCCACTGCGACAGCAACCGTCGAGATCAACATCGGCGACGTCAATGACAACCCCCCTCAATTTTACAAATGCGAAGGCTCCTGTGTGCTAGAAACTCAATTCACAGGCGACGTCTTTGAACACTCATTGGGGGCAATTTCCATTGGCATGACAGTCAAAGATCTAGACAAGGTGAGAAACAAAACCAATGCCCTTTTAATAAATGGTAAGCTCAGAGCGACGACGACTGCTCTCATGTTTTACAGTTTGTGCAAACCGAGCTAACGTTGGAAGGAGAGGATAAAGACGTGTTTTCTGTGGAGCTATCCACTGCTGGACCAGAGAACGTCGTTCAGCTTCTTGTCAAGCAGCCTGGGAATCTGGATTTTGAAGAAAAACAGCAAATGGTTCTTCAGGTAACAGAGAACAAATAAAAACAGAGTACAGTAGTCAACCTGAGTTTTGTTTCATATGCATGTGCCACATTGCAGGTGATTGCTGTAGATAAGGAGGAACCCACTTTCCAGTCCACTGCCACGGTTACAATAATCATAAAGGACACCAACGACAACAGCCCCACGTTCCCGCAGGACACGTACAAGATAAATGTGGCTGAACACTCTCCTGTTGGGACAGAGGTGGCAACAGTCACGGTAAGACCATAACCATCTGGATATTTTAATCAATCAAATTAAAAAAAAAAAAAAATTAACTTTGGGAACATTTCCTTTGTTTTCCCAGGCAGATGATCCTGACACAATGGATGCAGGCAAAATCACCTACAGTCTTCTTCCAGAGAGCATGTATGTTTACCCTAATCACATTTATTCTGTTTAGTTTAATCTAGATGACAACTTTTTATTTTGTAATCTAACGTTGGCTATGCCAAACAACCCCACTGAGCAGTTTGAACCTGTCTTTCAGACTGCAGTACTTTGACGTTGAGAGTGACACGGGAAAAGTCTACGTGAAAAATCAGACTATCCTGGATCGCGAGCTCAGAGCTCTGTATTCAGCCACCTTGCAGGCCAGAGACACGGATGGCAAGCCCGGCACCGCGGTGCTGGAGATTACTTTGACGGACATTAATGACCAGCCACCAATCATCAACAGAGACGTGTACCGAGAGTTTGTCGTTGAGGGCGAGAAGCTTGAATTCCTGATTGAGGTAAATAGAAAGCCGACAGTAATCTTATTGTGACACTTGGCATAAAGGTCGCAACATCACAAACCTCTTTCCTGATTTAAGCTATTTTATTTGGGATTTACCTATCATTTGTATCCTAAGATTAATAATATTTTATTGCATGTTTGAACATGACTTTCAGTATAAAATGTTACTACTATACGGTTATTTAATTTTGTTACCAATACCAGCTTCATCTCCATCTTTTCAGTGTGACTTAAGATTTAAAGAATGAATAAATAATTCAATTTTTCAAGTATCATTTAAACTACATTGTGAATGTAGTAGTGATTTTTTTTTAAATATGTCTATATCTGGTGCATTTGATGCTTATCCACAGATTATTAAAAAAATGCAACTCCTTAACAGTTACTTTTGTTTTTTTCTTTTCCAGGCTACGGACAGAGATGAAGCTGGTACAGTAAACAGCCAGATTGAATTCAGCATTAAACCGAGCGCACACAGCAGCAGCTTCAGCATCGACCCAAACACCGGTGTGTTTACAAATAACGGTGAACTGGATCGGGAGGCACTGGAACCAGAATTGAATGGCAGGATAAACCTCACCGTAATAGCCACTGATAAGGGAGCACCCGCGCTGTCAAGCTCCGTCTCGGTTATTATCAACGTGCAGGTAGGTGCCACAACCGTTTATGTTCACCCCGCTGCAAGTGGATAGTCGCACAAAAGCATTCATCCCCCGTAAATCACCACATTTTATCAAGATACACAAACTTAAATGTATATTACTGGGATTTAATTTGATTGAACTACCTAAAGCCGCACAGAAATGTAAAGCAAAATAAAAATATACGCTGTTTTCATCTTTTTATAAAGAAAAATTGTGAAACGCGTGGTCTGCGTTTGTATTTACCTTGCTTTACTAAAACACCTCTAAATAATATCCAGGAAAACCAATCGCTTTACGAGGTCACCTAACTAGTAAACAGTAATAGTCTACGCTGCAATTAATTTATTATACATATATCTGTCGTCGTAAGGCCTCTGATTTTTTTCCCACCACTAAAGTAGATTCATTTTACATCCAGCTTTAACATAGAAATAGAGTCAATTTAAATCAATCGTACAAACACAAACATATGGAAACAGTGGACAAATGCATGCCACACATTTCATAAATGCTTCACATTTATGCACTGGTTTGTGTTGATCTATCCTAAAATTTCCATAAAATACAGCAAAGTTTGTGTATTTTACATGATAAAAGAAGAATAAATTCAGTGGGTATGAATAATTATGCAAGACACAGAACTTGAAGGCTCACGTTTCCTTTCTGATGGACCTTAGGACATCAATGACAACGGCCCAACTTTCAAAGCATCAACCTACAGTTTTTCTGTTAAAGAAGGAGAAAAGGGCAAGTATTACAGCTTAAAACCATTTGCTTCATCCCTAACTACGTTGCAGGATTATAACATTTGTACTCATTCATTCAATCAGGCGCATCTGCGGGTTTCATTTATGCCGAGGATCTGGACCAAAGCGCCGAATTCAACCGCATTTCTTTCAGCATCATCGATGGGAGCTTTGGCAGCTTCATTGTTCGAACCGCGGCAGAGGAGAAGGGTTACAGTGGCAACATCATGGTAGACCCGGACATCGAGCTCGACTATGAGACGGCACTCAAGACGTTCACGTTGCGGGTGGAAGCTGCAGATCTGGAGCTGGAGAAAGCTTCGGCGGTGGTGGAGGTGAATGTGTTGGATGTGAACGACGAAAGACCAGAGTTCACGTCAGTCCGAGATGTTTCTGTGGAGGAGAACGCCGCCACAGATGTGCTTGTCGGGACGTTCGTAGCTCAGGACAAAGACACCAACCATTCACTGGTGTATGAGCTGGAATCTGTCAATTGCAAGTGCAGCGGCGAACTGGAACCCTGCAGCTGGTTCACCCTCGACCCGAATGGGGATGTTAGAGTCGGTCCAGCAGACCCTCTGGATTATGAAGAATGTGACCAAGTTGTGGTAAAGGCTCAGGTGGTGGACTTGTTCACGGAAAAGGGAGAGAACAACAGCATTACGCCAGGTCAGGACTGAGTTGTTCACAATTTTATCTCAGTGACAGAAAGTTGAAATTATAGTCCAATGTTGATTTCATGAAACCTAAAAAATTGTTAAAGTCTTTCCTGCTGGATCTTTCCAGGAGAAATGGTGATCAACATTGAAGACATTAATGACAACAGTCCTGAATTTATTCACTCCGACTCTGTATATGGTGAGTAACAAGCTTTGAGAATAAATGATTATAAGTAACTATTTTCAAATGTTAGAAAGTTAGTAAGCATATTTAAATAGTTCATATCTAACAAATCACACACAATGAACCAAGAGAAGACAGAATATTAGACTTGATGATTTATGGGGTAAGAAAAATATCACAAGAAATGTCTTCTATATTGCTTTTTAGGGTTTGTTGGTTCCTAGGTGTTTTTTCTTTTTTCATTACACTCTGCTACTAACAACTCAGATGGATTTATATACTTTTGCAAATGTTGCTGTAAATAATTTTATTTTAAAAAATTAAACAGAATATTTAACTAGTAATACATCACATATTTGGACAAAGATGTAGAAAGATTTCCAGGCATCCAAATTTTGGTCTTTGACATTTTCTGACATACATAAGAATTGTACAAGTCATAGCTTCAAGCTATTTTTTAAAAATAGTTAATACTTTTTTAAAAAATGGATTGTCTCCATCTTATCTTGCTGCTTTAGCTGTGGTGTCAGAAAGTGCCAGCAAAGGAACATCAGTTGCAGGAGTCACAGTGAGTATAGCTGAACAACAAATCATAATCAGCTTGTTTCTGACAAGTTATAGCAATTATCTTTAGATGCTTAATTGAGCTTCTGTTTCTGCTCCCAGGCTTCAGATCGGGACTCTGGAGTGCACAGGGTGATCAAATTTAAAGTAGAAACAGTTCAATTTGAGAACAAGCTCACAAACACTACCACCACTACCAGGGGCCTGTTTGAGGCCGTCACTACACAACAACAAAATATCTACGTTGGGATTATTCAGTAAGTGCAAAAAACCCTGCCAGAGCCTTTTGACTCCAAATCAACAGCTGCTTAGCATATTAAGTCAGACGGTACTTGTTGATGACTTGGAACTCGTTGTTGTGTGATTGCTGTACTTGTTTTGTCCTCTCCCATCAGAACTACAGAAGGTCTTGATCTGACACTGAAAGGGAAATATTTGGTAACGGTATCTGCAACGGATACTGGCGGCCTTTCCTCCACCGCCGTCCTGGAGGTGAGGGACTGGATGCGAATTCACGACTCTCAGAGAAACATCGTGCAAACACGACGCAGGGTTTAAAATGTCTGTGTTTCCACTTCTGTGTTATCTTTGTTTTTGTTTCTCAGATTTTCACCATTGATGAGGGCTTCCGAACTGAACTCCAGTTTAGAATTACAGTGAGTGAGGTCGAACAGGCACTCAGTGAGATCAGAAGGTGACTTTCTTTTGTCAATACTTTTTGTTTTTTTTGAAGCTATGAAAACTGTAATATTATGTATATATATATATATGAAAAAAAAAAAAAACCTTTGATTTAATTACTTAATCTCCTTCAGGGAGCTCTCAGCAGCCACCGGCGCTGCAGTTGACATCGTTTCAATCAAAGACCAGCCTTCAACATCCAGGTAAAAAATTTTTTTTACAGCTAATATCATAGTAAAGTCACTGGCCAAAACCAGCAAAAACTAAACAAAAAATGCTTTTTTAAAAATATATATAGATATTGATCACTAGGTGGTGACAAAGATCCTATTAACAAAGCACATCACAACATGCAATAATAATTTAAGAAATTGAGCTTTCATATTAGATTCATATTGGATGAAATAATGTGATAATATGTTTCTTTTCTCCTTTCTCTTCTCAGGAATGCCGCACAGTCTTTTATGGTGGCATATTTCATCTTTTTGAATGGAACAGCTCTTACTTCTTCAGAAGTAGAAAAGAAGCTTTCTGATCAAAATCATTTTCCTCAGCTGTATGCACTGGGCCTGATAAATATTGTAAGCATATTCGGCTTCAGAATCTGCTTTCCTAAAAGTGATGCTGCTTTTCTCTCAAGTGATGAGCAGCAAGTAAAAATGTAAGCTTCAATCGCTACAGATAATGCTGATGAGTTTCCTAAATTTATTTCAGGGTAGCATTCCCGTCACTGAAACAAAACCGAATCCCGTGGTGTACGGTCTGCTGGGAATGGTTGGCGGTCTCGTCATTATACTGGTTATACTCACGACCTCGCTTTTGTGCACTCGCCGAAAGTAAGAGAAAGAAATTTAGCGGGGCGAATAATTAGCCGGAAAACTTGATATTAATGCAACTTTTTTTGC
Source organism: Xiphophorus couchianus (assembly GCF_001444195.1). Lineage (NCBI taxonomy): Eukaryota > Metazoa > Chordata > Actinopteri > Cyprinodontiformes > Poeciliidae > Xiphophorus > Xiphophorus couchianus. The sequence goes on along the minus strand of NC_040250.1, from coordinate 21,666,042 downwards.
ATCACAGCTTCAGAAGGAAGCTGAAAGCAGCGAATGCCATGAAATCTTCAACTATGTTGAACTCTGACAACCAGAAAGGTGGCGCTGTCGTGCCTGGGACCAACAAGTACACCATGGAAGGGTGAGCCCATTAACAAGATGAAGAAATTCGTCCAGTTTACCACAAAATATACAGAGTCACTGTACAGACAGTGTGGGGGCCCCATAAGGGGTTTTCTGGCCTTGGAAGAGCCAATCAGAGAGGGCTTTTTCTGTTTATTTAATTGACTAAATAAAAGCCATGTTGGCTTAACTGTTGTAAGAACATACATTTATTTAAGCAGGGTAGAATTTTGAGTAGAAATTACGTATATATGTTTAAGATAATGAAATTAGATTAATTTATTCACTTTAATGAATTAGCTGCTAACATTTTCTCTAACGTTTATATGCACTTTGAAGACAACAGACAATACTTGCCCATTTACATTTTATTAAATAAATAACAGTTTCACAAACAGTTTATTAACAAATGGATATCGGCATGTATTTAAAGTTCTCAGTCCAGAAATGTCTTCCTTGACTTAAAAATGATCCATACCTCTGGTAGATTAAAGTAATCGTTTAAATTTAGCAATTTGTTTACTCTGACTGGAAGGAGCTTCAGCATTTTGTAAAGTCCAGAGATCTGAATGAATCTGATAGAGAGAGAGAATGATCTAAAGACAAAAGGCCCTTCAGCCATGCACTTAGAGCTCATCAGCAAAGACAAATCAGTAAAAACGTGCAAAAATCTGGAGTGCAATTTTAAGCGGGAAATGTTTGGTTGCTGTAATATCAAAACACAATTTTCCATGAACGTTTGAGAAGGTTATGAGGGCAATTTTGCTATCAAAATGTAAATGAAACTGACACTACTTTTCCATTGTTGAGTATATTTGAGGTATGCCTCAAATATACTCAAACAAACTTACTGGTTGAAATTGTCTAATATTGCCGGTGGAATAAACAATTTTCATTTGCAGCGTATAAACTAAGATTGGTCAACACCAATGTCACCCTTACCGTTCTCTGAATACAATTTAAAAAAATTAGGATAAAACTTGACTGAACAAATATCTTCATTTAAATTCTAATGAATTTAAATTCGTTTCTCTGAACATTTCTTAATGTTCAGAGAAACTGAGAATATTTCAAAATATTACATTCTGAATAGTATAAACATTAACAAACTACAATATTTTTAAACTTAAGGGCTTAATGCTTAATGCATAATGTTTCTTTAGATCAGATTTGCTACAAAAATAACATGGCTAATATTGTTGAGATTTCATTATTATTTACAAACTAATATGCTTTGCTGTGAATATGTTAATGGCTACAAATTACTACCAACCAGATTAACTGTAAATAGTGTCGTGTACATCTCTTAATTTTTGTCTTTGTTCTGTTTTCCGTTGCTAACCATTACTCTGCTGCAGTGCCAACCCAGTGTTAAACCTGAACATCTCCTCAGCCATAGCCTTGGACTTGGATTTAAATGAAGAAAGCTCAGATGCAGACAAATCCAGGTAAAAAAAATTAAATAAAAAAATCAACTTTATCATCAGAATTTGTCCTCTAATCTATGGCAGTTCTGGTTTTTGAGCTGGGATGGCTTCCAGGTGAACATATTGTCACTGTGTGCTCCCAGCGGCATGTTTGGGCAAAATGTTTGGCTTTTTGCTTCCAGCCATACCATGAGACATATGTTCAAATCAAAAAACTAAATTGAACGCTAAAAGCATATCCTCCTAACTGTCTGACAAATTTTTTTTTTCCCTTAAAGCCTCAGTTCCCTGGATCACAACTATGACATTGTTGGAAATTATGAAGATGATGAGAAGGTGAGTTTGCGTCTTAAAGTCTATCTTGACTTGGACTCATTAATTGTAATATTGATTGATTCCAATTTGCTTATTATATTACAGAAGGGTATCATGTGGGACAAAGACATCGATGACTCGTATCAGTACAATGAACCTCTGGGTGCAGCGCTCGCCCAGTTGGATCACAATAAGGAAAGAAGCACAGCCCATATTGACCTTGGGGTTAACAACCCGATGTTTGACACAACAGATCTGTAACATTAAACAGAGTAACAGCGATGGACAAAATCATCCAGAAAAAATCCAAATCAAACGCAGCTACTGCCTTCAAAAAGGCCTTTCATATGAAAACTGGAATGTAAACTTAAGTAAGTCTGTAAGGAGTAATATAAATACTCTTGTAAGCAACAGTTTTTACACATAACTCGTGACTATGTTTAAACATTTTCTCAGTAAAAACAAATAAATAAAACCATTAGGATTGGATTTTGAATCAATTCTGCTTTCCAGACATTTTAAACGTAAGCCCTGGCATTGAATGTAAGATCTGAGCATAAATGACAAAAACATACAGTTTCTAGATTGTTTATTTGATAAGGTTTTCAGTTTTCAGTTTTAAAGATGTAAGTTGTAGAGTCTTGTTCAGAAAACACCAGAGAAAAACAAGGAATAAATAAATAGGCATTGGCAGTATGTCAAACTCGTGGCATGTAACGATAAAAGCAAAATCTCTTCCAAAAAGGCTGATTCTGATAAGCAATTTGTACAGCAAAGCATGCAAAACATTTTTTTTCCCACACTGAATCACTTTAACACACCATGTTAATTTTCCTTGCAGCTGATGCTACAAAATGAATACAATTGAAAAACAAGAAAATACAAAAATGCAATGTCTGTGTATGTTTGAAATCCTTATTTATTAGTCAGTGGAAATCTTTCTCTGATTGTCAATGTTTACCTTTGAGTTCGATGGATTCGCTCGCGGAATGCTTTCTGCAAACTGCTAATGGAAAAAATATATATATTTTTAAATTCTTGCTGACAACTTAATGAATGTATTACATGTGCGATCTGTGAATAAAGGTGGTCTGCTTGTATGTGGCTCTTGAGGAATTTTAATGTGAGAACACTAACACGACACTCGTTTCTGAAATAAAACACACTTAGAATCAAGTTTCAAAGCAAATTTTACAGCTGAAATACTTTTCATTGTATTTTAACACAATAATGAGTGATGGCTAAGCATACTCATTCTTAAATTAAAATATGAGTTGCACAAAAGCCTGGGAAATATTATGCACATACATCAAGATTAACTATGTAACTCTAAATTCTCATAAATGTCATAAAAATCACCTCTGCACTGGACTGACAGGACATAAAAACCGTCCTCACCTCTCTCAGCTTCAGTATCATGAGCCAGAGGAAAGAAAAGCTTGTTGCCATGGCGTCACTTGTCTGAGGTGCATTAAAAAATATCAATAGCTCAAATGACTCACTGGATGACTGAATGGGCTGAGCAGAAAAAAGAGAAACAAAAAATAAAAAAGCAAAGCTAACAATGACACTGATGCATCACACTCATAGTAACTCCACTAAACCCGACAATCTGTTAAAGTGACGTCACAGCAACTTTTACTAAAAGAACAACGACAAAATAAAGTAGTATGGCTGCTTCTTGATGCTCCGTGGCTCAGTCCGTATATGCTTTTTTGAGACTGTTTGTGTTAGGGTGTGATTCGTTTCTCACCCCGTCCAACACTATAAACTCAAGCTGTGGTAAATCAGAGTATCACAGCCACGCAGATCAGATGGGATTTTTTTTTCTCCGGCCAGCTGTTGTGATCCAAGCCCGCCTCCTCCGTCATTCGGTAGTGTGAGCTTTGGAGCAGCAGTGTGGCTGCTGTACGTTCTCCATCAACAGCCGGAAGGGGTTCCTCCTGCGCCGGCTTGCTTTCCCATCGTGCTCCCCTTTCTTCCGCCCCCGGCGCTTGCCTGAACCCCCGCAACCCGGCTCTGGAGGCAGGGGGGACGCTGCTGGGTTGAGTGGAGGTGGCGGAGGCATGGCGGTCAGCTGTTTCTGTTTCTGTACCTGCTTCTCCAGGTGTTTCTGGATGGCGGAGCCCAGCACGGCAACTTCCACCACGGCACCGTACACCTCCCAGGTCATCCCTTTCTCGTCCCAGCTCACTTCCTGCACTGGTTCCTCACACTTCTCCTCGTCTTTTTCCTTACAGTTTTCCACATCCTTACTGTCCTCCCCTACACTTTCTTTCTGGGTTAATTTCTCCACCTCTTTGGGTACTTCCTTCGTATTCTCTATGAGCTGTTCTCTATTTTCCTCCTCCTTCTCCTCCACTATCTTCTCTTCGATGCTCACCTCCTTCTTTATCTCTGGAAAAGTTGTGGCGACTGGAGTTCTCGGAGTCATGGGCGCTGTAGCAACGGAGCGAAACTCTACCTGCTGACCCACCCTCATCTCAGCATCTTTTGTTTCTGTGCCCACACCTACACATTTCCCAAGGGAGCTGGGGAAGTAGAAAGCTTGGTCCCCCTCAGGAGGGGTCATGGGACTGGTGGCCACAGACTGACACTGCACCACCTCCAGGCTCACTTGTGTTCGGATGTTGTGGCAGCCGAAAGGAGCTGGGGATTCAGGGATTGGAGATTTTGGCACGGATACATCTTTCAGATCCACTCGTGCACCTTTGTGAGCCATGACCTCTGAATTATCGGGTTCAGTGCAAACGTTTGTTTTCCCAGGTAGTTTTTGTGGCTGCTTTGGGCTTGATTTATCCTGAGCATGATCAGGAGCTACTGTGGAGGCTGTTTCTTTTCTGTCCTCACTCTTTATACTGCTGATGTTTTCTTCACCTTTCTCAGTTTCTTCTATTTTCACCATGTCAGGCTCCACGGTCTGAAAATGTGACTCAGCTTCCTCGTCATTGTTGCCATAGTGAGTGACCAAGATTGTAATGTCTTGATCCATGCTCCCCATCTTCTGCTGCTTGCATTGCTGGGTACTGTCCTCACAGGTCCCCTGGGAATGTGTTACAGCAGTAGCCAGACCACTGGTGGAACTCGCTACAGGTTCATATGAACTCAAGCCTTTAGCACATTTCAAAGATTCGTCGTTTTTTGACAATTCTTCGGTACATTTTGTCGTTGCGCAACTCTTCTTTTGACCAGTCTCCCTTTGCTTCTCCTCCTTTTTCGTTTTCTCCTCCTTTTGCCCCGTCCCTCTTCCAACGAGCACTGGGAAAGCCGTGCTTGATGGGGTCTTTGGCGTCATGGGGGATGTGGCGACAGAGCAGAACTCCACTTGTTGACCAAACTGCAGTACTTCATCATGGGTTCCGGCAGCGGACGCAACAGGACGAGCTCCGTGTTTCCCAAAATTGCTTGGGAAAAAGAAGGAATGATCTCCTTCAGGAGGAGTCATGGGGCTGGTGGCAACCGAGCAGCACTGGGCCACTTCAAGGCTCACTTGCGTGCGCATGTGTTGTTGCCCAAAAGGGGCTGGAGAGCGAGGGTCGGAGGGGTCAGGAGTTGATGGCACAGGAACAAAGATGTTCACAACATCTGTTCCGTTCCCTTTGTCAAGGGCCACGTTTTCACCTTCAGCATCTCCATTACCCTGGTTGTTAGTAGAGACTGTGGCTTCATTTTGCGTAGCTACAGTTTGCAGGGTCACAGGCATGTCATCAGGCTGTGCAGAGTCCTTAACTGGCTCAAAGACCGATGGGTCAGTGCTTTTACTATCGACTCCGCAAAGCTCTGTATCTCTGGATTTTAGAGTTTTCTCACTATTCCCAACAGAGCTGGCATCCATGTGGCGTTTCGACTGACAGTCCTCTGAAGCTGTTGACTCTTGACATGTGCGTAAGGGACATCCCTCTGCGGCAGCGCTGCTGTCTGAGTCTTCCGAAAGTCCTTCATTATTTGTCTTCTCGCAAGGCTGGCGGTCCTCCCTGAGAGCTCGCTTCTCATCCTTAAGGCTTCCCATTCTGTCTCTTTGGTAAGGCGGTGAGATAACCTGAGGGGCATAACACGGCACAGACACACTGTTTGTGCAAACTGTAACCAGAGACCAACCCACGCATGAGCGGAGGAGAAAACAATAGCTTCATCTTTATACAAAAACACATTTTCTGCGATACAGAAATTGTCATAAAATCATTGTTGCTACTTTCTGGAAATGTGGGGATTATTTTAGCATAGAAGATACTTTTGGTAAACTCTTTTATTTAAACTACTAATATACCACGAATTCCTCTCCCACTGTTTGATTCGATACTAAGCCTTTCAGCTTAAGAAGGCATCGACATACCTCACATTTGAATTCTGTTTTAGTCTTATCTCATCACAAAACGCTACATACCATGCAGAGGAATCCAAATTTAACCAACTAGAAGAAAGAATGAGCAAACGGCTGAAAATGTAGCGCGGAGACCTACCTCAGCAGCAAAGTCCAACCTTTTTGCAACACTTCTTCAGAACTGGGTCAAACATGGCAAAAATCTCAAACCCCTGAGTGAGAGCAACATCTGTCCGTGCATCTCTCCTCCCCCCCCAGTCTGATTGATTCTGATTGCACAGGCTACCCGGTTTGTCTCTAGAAGAATCTATCTAAGGCAATCCTCGCTCTTTCAGGCTGTGGCTGTCTATGAGAGAGGGGAGAAAAAAAGCTTCACATTTCCAGTTTCCCTGGAAACCAGCTTTGAGCCCTGGTAACCGAGTGGTAATGTAATGACAAAATCTGTGCTCTGCTCTCTAGTCATATGTAAATCACTGTAATTAACCGCAGGTTCTCACCGCCACACAATGGCGGACGGCAAGGGTACAGATAAACTTTTGACCTGGGAGAAGTGGCTTTTCACATTAGAGAAGGCACTTGTGATGAGAAGCTCATGCCAAAGAAAGCCGGTGGGACGCAAACGTGTGTAAAACGTGTGTTCCAGTAAAACATTTATTTGTGAATGTTCGGAGGCCACGTGTTTGCAAGCTCTCAGTGTGATATGAGAAGATTAATTGCAAAAATTCCTGAAGAAATCATTTGCATTGACATTTTGTATAGATATAATATGTAAGATACAAGAGGAATTTTCTTCTGCTTCCAAAATACAATAAGACAGAAGATCATTTCAGCTAGAAGGAGCCTGGAGGAAGCAGTGAAGAGCCTCCCACACAAACCAAGGCTTTCATCGTGTTCACCCTTATCCCTTTATTCCAACATTGCAAGCGGAATCGCTTTGTAATTCTCATAAAGGTTTCATGTATTATTTTGGATGTATATGTATGTTGGGTTTTTTAAAAAAACAACAAAGAAAACCCTCCTCCGTCTTGGTTTGTACCGTAGCTGTGAGCATGGCAGGAACAGCACGTACTGGCAGAAAGGAGGCTCGCTCTCAATTCGAAGGCCACAACCAATCACACACCGGCCCCGAGTTCTGTTGCCTAGCGACGATGTAGCGCGACGGAGGGAGGTGTGTGGCTGAGCACTAAGGTAGACGAGCTCTGGTCGGACTGGTCGGTAGACGAGCTATCGGCCCGCCAAAGGCCATCTCCTCAGCGATGTGCCGGTAATGATGACCGTGGTGATTCAGTGATGAGTGCTTCTACAGTTAGCAGCGGTGTTAGCTGCACAGTGGGGGTAGCACGTTTCGTGAAGTTGTTCTCTGTTTATTTGCCAAAAATAAATGCACTTATGAAGAATGACAATCAATACAAGCAGAAAACCGGAAGAAAACACATTTCTTTAAAGATTCCTTGCTGGAAATGTTCGCTTGTGTGGAAAAAAAAACAACAAAACAAAACACTGCACGTTAAGATTTTCTATCCCACACGTGATTGGTTGTCTTAAGAGTCGTCGTGGATGATCAAACGTTCAGCTTGAACTGTTCATTTGGGCTCCATTTTCTGTCCGAACTCCTTGATGGTGTCCGTGGCCTTGTCGGCAGCTTTTCCGATGACAGCCTGAGTCTGCCTGCTGGCTTCTTGTGCAGCTTTTACAAGTCAAAACATTTAAAAAAATTAATTAAAAAAAGAAAACAGAAGAAACATTCTCAGGAGGTTAAACAAGTCATTCTAAAAAAAAAAAAAATTATAAAGTTAGAAAAAATTTCACTCAACATTTGTTCATGACATAAAACCATAAAGTAACTTGTGAAAGTAGTTGTTTTGTCTGCCAGTTTTCCCCCCTGAGCTATGGATTTTTACAACTCCTCCAGAGTTAATTTTCATAATTGGGAAGTGAAGTATATATTCTCTTCTCTTCCCAATTATGAGCGACTTTGTTTGAGTCTATAGACTATAATATCAGTACAGTACATTGAATTTTGTTGTTGCATTCTCTCAAACTGCACAAAATATAAAGGGTAGGAATAAATAATTTTGCAAGGCACAGAATCTAATTCTTTGTATCACTTATGCTCCAGTTTAAAAAAAAACATTTAAACTTTTATTTTACTATCAGGTGACATATAGTAAGCAAATACTAGTTTTATAATAATTCAAGTGACTTTCAATCTGAAGACTCAAATCGCTCGATGTGGGAAAGATTTCTTTTTTTTTATTAACCTATGACAGAAACCTGACCTCTTTAAAGTAACTTGCATCTTAAAACAATTCTTCATGGCGAAAGCAATGTGCATGTTACCTGTGTTAACGGTGTCTTTGGAGGAGTCTGCCACCTGCTGTACAGCCTCTTGAGCTGCCTGCACTGGAAACACATCACAAGATCTATTGGAAGTTCACCTCAAAAACTGAACATGTGTCCCGCATTTCACATCTAATAAGACACGTTGCTAGATTAGTCCTGCGTGATTGTACCTGCGGTGTCTGTGACCCCCTTTGCAGCCGAGTGGCTCGTTCCTTTCAGGCTCTCGAAGGACTTCTTAAACGAGGCCATGGTTCCTATCTTTGACTCTGTAGCTTCCACAGATCTGTGTGATCCAAGAGCGACGGGAGGGACTGTTTAAAACAGCCCCCCTTCACACCCACCCACCTATTTGAGCCCTAAGCCTGCACGCTCCAGACGGATTAACTGAGATAATCTCCCCCAGCGCCCCCCAAAAAAGGGCTGGTTCAGACTGGCATCCTAAGAATGACAGCATTCCTGCCAGGGGGCTCGAGCCTACTCAGCAGATTTTCCACATCCAGACCAAACCCCCAGACAGGAGTGAGCAAAAAAAAAACAAAACAAAACAAAAAAAACTACAATGCTGAACAATGAGGCAGACAATCATTTCAAGCAGAGAAAGAATGCAAAGAATACATTTGTTTTTCAAACTTTTTATTTACAGAGGATTTGTTATCTGGCTTAACACAGAAACCTTTACAGTGACAAGACCTGCAATTTAAAGCACATATTGATATGACAACCATTATGATTCCAAGACAGAATATACTGACTTTAACTTGTTAAAATCTTTATTACACACAAACACACACGCGCACGCACATACACGCCCACACACAAACATGTACACTCTGTTGGTTTCTAACAGATAGTGTAGTGGAATGATTTCACGAGTAACTATAAAGATACGATGTAAAAAACTCTTACTTCAAAAACAAGCTCATCTCCAAAGAAATTCGAAAAAAAACAAAAAAAACAAAATCAAAACACAAACAGGCATTATCGACATTTAAGAGGATATTATTGTTCTCATATCTGCTTGTAACAGGTCATATTTACTCATTTATTGTTATTTTTTCACTCCCAATGTCTCATTGGAAGTTGATGAACATCTATTGCACATTTCTAGATACAGATACGCACGAGTACAAAGTCACAAGTCCTGGCTCTGGTCTCATTTCATTGGGAGGGAATCAAGGAAATGAGACCGAGAGGACGAATCCTACATTTCAATAAATACCTACACCCAACACATTACATTAATAACATGACATTTACAATATATAATAATATTAAAAGATTTGTCTTGAAGGAAGAACATTTTTCACTGGGAATGCTTGTCTTTTTTTGTTGGATTTTTTTTTTTTGCAACAGGGATATAGTTGTAATAGTTTCAGCATTTGTCCTTTTATTATTAGAAATGTTATTGTGCTGCTGGTTGGATGATGGTTTGGACTCTTGCATTTATGCCTCCGGCTCGTAGTCCTGGCTCTCCTGGTGGAAAAGAACAGGAGATGAGTGTGAGAGATAGACAGGTCATATTTGTTGCACATAAAGACTAACTAGTGGTGTTGCCAAGCCGCTTGTACTGGTTAGTGTGTCTGGGCGTGTACGCACTGAGTGTAAAAAAAAAAAAGAAAAAGAAAAGCTGGTCAAATTTCAACAAACTTATCTGACGATTCAGTGGTAAAACGCATAAAGATCCATTTTATATGATGATAAGAAAGTTAGACTACTTGGAAGTAAAATTGAAAAGAAAAACTTAAGGATTATGTAAATATCAAACTATGTTTGCAAATTAAATGGGATTATGGAGCCAGTCTAGGTCAAATATATACATACAAATAGGTAATGTTGCACACTGAATACATGTTTAAACCTTTATGTTGGTTTGTTGCTAAAATGTGTATCGTAACTTTGAATGGGAATGTAGTTTTGCAAGATATTTCACTGAGGAAGCCTGTAATTAATTAATTAATTTATATATATATATTTGAATCCATGGTTCAAATATGGATTTGATATTTCAAATAATTTGAATCTATGGTTCTCGAACTGAAAAAAGACGCACTGCCCCCTCTGGATTGGAGGTCAGATGCTTCTGAAGCAGTAATTTCCAGCCAAATAGTGTCATTTCATAGGACAGTCAAGAAGCTGTTGCCTTAAGTTGCTATTAAACTGTGATTTATATCAAGCATAACTTAAACAACATTTTGCCTCTGATACCAGGAAGTTAGCCTCAGTCTCTTTAAGAAGTTCCTACTCTTTCCAAAACTCCACCTTCAGTCATCACAACAGTGTTTCTCCACTATGCCATTTAGGATGAGTTTTAGGAGCGTTTGTATGATAAGCTCAGCAGACTCTCAGCTCCATCAAGTGTTTGGAAATTTCTACCGCCGCTGGTCTAGTGGAGCTGAGTGGGGAAAATGCTGACTGAAGTGCCAAGGAGGAGCAAGCTTTTTGGCATCCCCCACTGGCTGCCATGGGGAGATTCAAGGGTTTCGCAAACATGAATGAAAGAATCAAAAACAGCACTCCAGGTATGTTTTTGATAAGGGAATAATATTATAACAAGCATATATAGCACAAGTGACATAAAACACAAAAACGTCGAGTTTGCATACAGCCCTCTAAGTATTTTGGTGTTTTGTTCACAACTGATGGTGGATGGACGGACGGATTAGGGCTTCATTTGCAGTACAACAATTGAAACCCCGACATGAGAAAGGAGCTTTACTTTGAGGGGGATCTTAAAATGTTACTGGGAATGTACAGTATATTATAGGCTCGTTGCCAAGGGTGATGTCACTCTATTGTAACTGAGCTTCTGTGATCCAGCCAACAGATGGCAGCACAAACCTGCATGAGCACGAGGGGTGAGTTGTGTGCACATTCCCTGTTTGCTTGTAATACACACTGCTCTATTTAGCACCAAAAACAAGAAAAAAAAAACCAGTAAATGTACATAAGTTAAAATTAATGCAACAAGAAAATGATGATGCCCTGAAAAAAGGGTTTTAAGGCGACTTTCGCTGTGTAGCAGTAAGAATTCGTATTTACAACAACAACACAGGGAGACCCTGACATTACCCACAATGCATGAAGGCATAGAGCGTCATCGCCACACCCATTGAGACAGAGCTCGCACATCGCTTGTGTAGCAGAAAATGGGGGAGGGGAAAGAGATGCAGAGGAGTGGGAGAAAGAAGAGACGGAGGAGAGCAAGGATGATACATGCTAATGCCTGCAGGAGCCTGTTCTAGGATTCAATTAGAATTTATTATTATTCATATATTAGTCCATGCAGAAAAAAAACAACAGCTGTAAGTAACTGCGCTGTAAGATCTTCAAGTCTTATCTAATTTTCCTTATTAAGGTTTTTTTTTTTATCTTCACTAAAAATCCCAGAAAATAATGACATATTTACTTGAACCACTATCCATATAATCTGTGTTGCGGGGCATTTACTACTGAGGCTATTTAAAATCTGCTTTCAGAGCCATTGACTCTGCACAGTCTGTCTTGCCCCTGACAGTCAAATACCAAAAATAACCATCTGTGTCGGACTCACATCCTGCCTGTATCTATGAACAGAACGACGACGCACACACACTTCGTTGCTGGTAGGTGGTGGTATAGTCACTGTACTCCATGTACCCTGTGTGACAAATGGCTGGGAAAGTCTTCTGATATTATTTCCAGACAAAAAAATAAAAAAGAACAGCGACCTCAGCGAGGTAGTATTTGAGAGGAAGATAAGTGGAGGGCAAGTGTGGAGGGCTGTTGAAATACAATCCAGCTTGAATGTGAAGCCATGCAAAAGCGTGTGAATACCGACGTGCCTCCATCTACTGTAAGTGAATGGACTCATCCCTGCCTGCAACCCAGTGTTTTACATAACATACAAAAATGCTTTCTGCGGTACAGTCACTGGTTCATGTGACTGCACGGTGACATGTGACCTTCGAAAGAATAGACATGAGGGAGACATTCAGGCTTATGTTGTGCCGGTTACCTGCTGGGACTCATCATATGCCTCCCCTTCTGGCTCCAGCATTGCCTCTCCTTGGCCTTCCATGGCCTCCTGCCCGTACTCCTCAGGCTGCAGAAAAGGTGAGAGAGAAAAATGAGACGGGAAAAGATTCACAGAAGCAGAAGAAACTAAACATATTGCTTATGAAGCTTCGACATGTGTTTAAATAGTAAAATGTTCTCTTCATAAAGCCCCGTATCTGTCGTTGTGAGATCGATTTCGGTTTCTCTTTAAGATAAGAAAAGTAAAGTAAAGACATGCAACCATTTGGCTCTAACATACAATGGAAAGCTCTAAACCCATGAAAATCTTTACATTCAGCTTGTGGTACATTGTCTTTCACTTTAGTTATATAAGTCAGCTCCAATTTCAGATCAAACCCAATGAAAAGTCAGATTGCTTTGGGAAGACTGATATTTCGAATCAAACCTGTTCTCAAAATCCAACATGGCTGCCTTATGCCTAAAAAATTAAAACAGATGCAGAAATGTATTTCAGCACTTGTGTCAGTTTGCATTAGGAAAGTCTCACATGTGACCCTGTATTCCAGTTTGAATGCTTTATTTGAAAGGGAAATCAAATGTTGCATCCAAAAATCTTTTCAACCCATTGTGGATGTAAATGCTGTGGGCAGGAATGAGCTCCAGAAGCAGTCAGGCTTGCAACAAATCTAAAAAAAGCCTCTGACTGAAGAAACTGTTGCTATATGACAGGACAGTATCATGACTGTCATGACATGCATGTCCAGGACGACACCGTCAGGTGTTGGCAAGCAGATCTAAGTCCCCACTTTATAAGAAAAAGTGAATGCACAATGATAATATCAAACTGAAGACGAAGAACAATGCTTATTTTTTCAGAAAGTGCTCGTGCTGTGCATAAATATCACTGGAAGTGTTTTTATTACATTTTAATTGGTTACTATTGGGGTGTTTCTCATTGAAAATTCAGATGGTTTAATCATAGCTTGTTTTAATTAGCTAGAAATTTGTGTCACCAACAAACACTTGGTCAATTAGTTAATAAGCTATAAAAGAGGTTAATAGAGGTATAGCTCCATGTTGTACTTAATGACAACAGTTAAATTTTACAATAGTTGTATTTGCCTAAAGTCAAGATGGGTGGCCAAGCATGCAAAACATATGAACACCAGCAAGTGAGTTTTGTCATGTTGATTATGAAAGCAGGTGCTTAGCCTACCACTTTAGTCTGAATGAATCCATTAGAAAGTCTCTTTATTTCCTTTTAAACCACATTTGTAAGGACAATTCATTCATGGGTTGAGCAGCAGTCTTGATTATGTGGATTGCATGCAAATCATCTTTCCTTTTGGCAAAGGCCTCAGTGAAAATGCAAAACTTGTGATCACTGGAGTTTACCATAATGCAGAAAGATCTCAAGATTAGACTCTGCTACCAGTCGCAGTCACATATTTCCTCTCTTAGAAACCAAACATTATCTTCTAAGGTGATAACATCCAGTTTGTTGCAGTTTTTATTTCCAGAGAAGTCCTCCATGGTGTGAGTTGGAGATGATGAAATGGACTGCTTGCTCACCTCAACCACAGCTTGTCAACCACACTGGCTGACTTGTGTGTTGCGCTGTGAAAACACTTCAACCACCAACTTTTTCAACTTTGCTGCTTTATCCACAAATGCATTTTAATCATGAACATAGCATTTTAAAGGGAAATAAACAAGTTGTCTGACTGGTAAAAAATAAAAATACAAATTGCAGTCAGGAACTGCAATGGTAGCAAACAATTATTTGTTTCATCATATATCAATATAATGTTGACTATATCAACATTATTTGTTGATATAGTCAACCTATAAAGTCTACGTTTCAACTATCAAAATAAAATAAATGGAATCATCATATCCAATGTTTGTTTTAGACATTTGTGTTAATGCAATGACACTGTAGCTTTAAAGCAAAGTAGATTTTAAATATCTGACTTTGGGTGTTCTTTGAATAGAGAGGGAAAATAATTTCCAGGGGTTTTTGTGTTACTTTATTATAGCAATGCTGCCAGGTATGACCTGAGCAGCTCATGCATATTGTGAAAAACGACACTATTCACAATATGCATCAGCTTTTGACCCACCTGCTTTGGCTAGTCCTGAAAACAAAGCTAGTGGGTCACACGTCATTTATTTTTAAACCCAGCACTAATCAAGTCAATTAGGCCACAGAGGAAGAACAGGCTGTAATCCTGTGTGCTCTGGCAAGATGGTGTCTTTGCTGTAAATCTACCAATGAGATTAACATGGCCTCAGAGGATGCACCATGGGATACCACCACAAAGACACACCTAATCAGATGGATCACTGATTGTGAAAAAGTGAACGTGATATAAAATGATTTCGATAACATTTTATGGTTGGTCGTATGTATTTAGGTAGATGGAGTAGAATCATTTCATTCAGATGCTCACAAAAATGTTCATATGTTTTAAAAGTTCTTTTTCATTTTCTAAAGGTATAAATAGAAGATTCTGCTTTTCATTTTTCTAAATATATAGCCAACCAAGTCCCTTACTGTACTAAAACACGCAGAGCATGAACTCCTCAAAACCTTTTAAGGTGTCCATAAGCCAGCAAGACATTAGCAGGATATCCTCTAAGATGAGTTAGTCAGCAAATCTCAGAGATGGATTAGATTAGATTGAGATTAGAGGTACTTTGAACTCATTCATCTCTTCTTACTCTTTGCTATGTACCTCAAA
This sequence comes from Xiphophorus couchianus, assembly GCF_001444195.1. Taxonomy (NCBI): domain Eukaryota; kingdom Metazoa; phylum Chordata; class Actinopteri; order Cyprinodontiformes; family Poeciliidae; genus Xiphophorus; species Xiphophorus couchianus. Next base: position 21,650,794 of record NC_040250.1, on the reverse strand, counting down.
ACATTCCTGAAGCTTTTGAAACTTGTAAAAACATTTTTAAGTCTGTTTATGTGAAAAGGTTTTTGTAAAATTTGTAGCGTGAAGTCTCAATATCCATCCTGCAGCTAGTATGACTTACTAATATTTCCTGAACCACTTTTATGAAGAAAAAAAAAAACTAGCTTTGACAGAAATGTTCAGACCCCGTTCTGACAATAAGGCATTCTTCTATAATTTGTTAATTTTCAAATGTCTGCCGTGGTTGTTTTAATGTTTTGAGTGACTGGTGTGTCAGTGCAGGTAAATTGTTCAATACAGTGTGAACAGTGTAGCAGTCTGCTGTTCTATCACTTGTATGTCTCGAGCCACTGAGTGGGCAATTAGAACAAGCTGTCAGATTTATCATATTAATGAAACAGTGGAGAAAAGACCAGCATTGTGGGACGAGACCGCTTACAGTTTCACAGACAGCCTGAATAGTTAGACCAAGTGTGACTTCGATAACAGTGGAAGACCAGTTTTTATATCAGGTGAAAAAACCACATAGGATTACAAAATATATTTGACTCAAATTTCAAAGCTTACAGGGAGTTAGGACATTGTTTCTGTTTGTTTTTTTTTCTATGGTAAAACAATTGATATTCTTTGATTTTGAACCAAAAAATAATATTAAACTTACTGCAAATGTCTGCTTCTGACAGTTGTAAGACTAATATTTTGACTGGTGACTGGGTATTTTGCTGAAAATAAAGGATTGGGTTACACTTGATCACAATGACTGTAATTGAGGCCAGGCAGCATGATAATCACCACGCTGTCGTTACGATTTTGATCTAATCAGCACATCTACTGAGATATTTGACAATGTATTTTGTTAAAATACCCAAATCCTCACTGGTTAAAGAATAACATATAGTTCAAAAGCAGCATTAAGTAAACATAGCAACAGAGCTTCAAAAAAATAAAAAGCAAAGACAGAAATGCAATAATATTTTGAGATTTATAATGCTCTGTATCTGGTTTATTCTGCCTTTTTGCAATGAAATGTTGCCTCTTTTTTTAATAGCTGTACATTTTTGTCACCAAACAAATTTGTATTTCAGCTTAGTTAACTCATTTCTACATTCTGCTTAATGTTAAGGTCTACGGAAAAAAAAGATAACTTGTCTTGCTAATATCATTTAGTGACTAAAACATCTCATATCTGACCTATTACAAATGTTAATCTACTTTCTTCATGTACCCTAACAATGTACTTTTATTTAAGATTAGCCACAATGTTTTATTTTAAGCTGATGATATCCTGAATCATCTTCAGTGCGTGAACGTTTTAATGAGCTTCCATTTTGATAGTCAAAGTCTTGTTGGAATGAAAAAAATCCCCTTTGCCTTGTGTAAAAATTTAATACAAGCCTCTACATTAACCCACTAACTTTAAATTGGAAATAACGTCACAAATGCTGACATACAAATATATCTGTTGAAGTCTTTGAACGTCAACCACATCCGCTTGCAGGTACCTCATCTACACGGATGGTGTGCGTTACGTTACGTTCTCTCTGAATATAAAGAAGGTGGTAGAAAAAGACGATACGTTTAATTTTCTCAGTTGGTTTTATGATGTGGCGACATGCTTCCAAAACTTCACGTGTGATTGGCCGACCAGGCTCCCTGAAGCTGCTGTCTGTGGCGAGATGTGCGACGTGCAAACTCAGACAGAAACCGAGAGAAACAGGACCCAGTACCAACAAGGATGCTGCCCATTTAGAGCCAAGCCTGATCAACTTTTCATACAATAAATGCTTTTGTGGGCATTTTACTTTACTGCTTTCATCTAATTTTAAGGAGAAACTCTTGAAAAGTGTTTTTTGTTTTGTTTTGTTTTCCCTCTATGTGTTCATAGTCACATCATTTTAATGTTTTTAAAAAAAATCCCTTTTAGGAGTATTGTTGAATTGGCATACTTCCAAAATCTCGCTTGTTTTGATTTTTTAAAATTAAATCATTAAGAAACTGACATTGGGATTGAGATCCTAAAATCTCAGTATTAGATTCAGTAAATAATTCATCCTTCATAATACACTTTTGATAGCTAATGATATAGCATATGTGACTCATTGAGACTAATTAAATAGGTAGAGTAGAATAATTTAAAATAACCCATCTTCACCTGCTATTGTGTCATTTTATTGGCATGTTGGTTTCATCACAGTGACAAAAGGTTAGGTTACCATTTTACTTGCTGGCTACAGATCCTTCCTGCTTATCTATAAACTAACCATAACAAAAATTCAGACTCTGGATGCAGGTCACCATTAGCATCTATTATAGTAATTCAGCAACTCTTGAAAAAAAAAATCCATGTCTCATGTGACGGGGGGATTTTTAGACTCACGTTCATGTCAGTTGGGAATTCGTCCTTCTTCACCAGACCAGTGGCAGCAACGATATTCCCCATCGCTCCGGTGGTCTTCTCAGCCACTGCAGACACACACACACACGCGCGCAGAAACGCACACACATACATAAATGTAATTCTATCCTGCTGAACCCTACAGATACACTAAAAGCAAAATGCTGTCCTCTTGTGTTTCATAATTGACCTTCACTTAGCCTCGTAATGAGTGAGCTTTTAAATGATTTAGGTTTTGCTACAATAAGGAAATGATTATTTCTTAGAGTAAGAAAAAACCCTTTTAAAATGAAAGATAAGCAGGGACTCATCTAATTGAAAACAAAAAAATCCAATCTTTTGTCCAGTCAGTGAACACACCACACCTAAGCCTTCTTATGCGGTGCTAAAAACGACGCTCTTTGGTAATGGAAGAATGATGATTTAGCCACTTTCTTAAAAATTAAGTCAATGAATCAAGAAAAACTGTAAATTATAATTTATTTTTAATTAGCATGTTGACTCCTCCTGCAGTAACAACAAGAGGTGAGACCTTTCCAGACAACATAAGTTGAACATGTTACTGCAACGGTGCTCTGTTTTATCCATTTAAACAGTTCAGTTTTATGTCTGAACTGTCGAATTAGAAAATGTTGGGAATTTTCTCAAACATTTGGTTGGACTTGGCTGATATTGATTTTGAGTTGGGTCCTGTAAAAAAAAAAAAAAAAAAAAAAAAAAAAGTAGTACAAAGAACCATTTCACTGAGTATTCTGTGAAATGGTTCACATCAACATTTCAAGATGTGCAAAACAGAAAGAGAAAAGTTACAAAGATATAATCTTTCATGTAAAGAAATGTAGTGTAATTCTTTCTGAGCTGCTCTGAAACCTCCGTTTCATAACCTGATGAATTTTGCTGTCCTTGTACATTTTCACTGATTCAGAAAGAAGCAGCTCTATAGCTTCCAAATGTTTCTGTGAAAGCCATTGTCTTATTATAATAAAACATTTAGCTATTAAGCCCACACAAAGGGGTGAGCTGCACACAATCAGACACTGTCCACAAAACCTCTCGTCTGTGCATCTCCAATGATCATGTTACTGACAGATGGAAACCTCACCTGTGCCCACGCTGTCTTTGGCCTTGGTACCTGAAATATGGAAAGAGGGAAGAAAATTGGTCAGAAAATGAACTCTATTCCTCCAGAAACTCTTTGCTTGCGTCTGCTTGGGTAAAAACATATTTGCTAAACTTTGTCTCAGTAAACTGAACTGAATCTCGTCCAGGTCAGTCTGCATTTCAATTTGTGTCCAGTTGTCGTCAAGATGCATAGCCTGACTAATTGAACACTCTCCAGTATTTACTTCCGAGGTTCTTCCACGAGAGTCACGTCCTTATTCTGATTACATCTGAAGTGTCACTACCAGACAGACTTAGCTTAAAATGAAGTAAAACTGTGCAATTTTTCATCTATTATTCACTGACCGTATGAGATAAACGAGAAGCATTAACCTTTTAGGTTTCTCAGTAGTTATGTTGGGAGAGGTTATAAAACTTTATAGCCAGTTTAAACAACAACGCAGCCATTGTTCAAGTCTCTGACCTTTGGCAGACCTCATTCATCTACGCTGAACTCCATCAAGCTATTAAGGCAATCTACTGTGTGCCTACTGACCACTCAGTGCCTGTCATCCTATGTGGTGCTCAGCACATCCTTCTTTTGGCTACTGAGGGCAGAGGAAAGACAAATGTGGATGAAGTACCGAGCTGTCTCTATAAAGGTTGACCCTTGAAAGAAAACATATCAGAGCGGTGCAAGCATACCATAGCTGTGATTGGAATATCAAGATGATACCGACATGCATTGAGACACATGTAAAATGCAGAGTTATATAAAAACACGCTAAAACAAAATATTGAATTTAGTATTCTCATGCAATAAACCTTATTCAGATATTTTTAAAGAAATGGGAGTGACTCTTTCTATTTGGCTTTTCAGCCTTTAGAGTGTTATCTGTCCAGGCCAAATAAATAAAGTTCTCCATAATCTGCAATATGTTACTATTGTATTTAAATATACAGTATGTGTTGTAATCTCCCCCAAAATTCTTATTATTCCTGATAGTTATACTTTAAAAGTCTTTAAAAGTCACAGTTGCATATGCTAACAATAAATATAAGATTTCATTAGTGACTCGCCATTCGTTAATGCAAAAATTCAATCTTTTTCTGATATAACATGTGTACTGACAACTCATTCAGCCCAATTAGACTTAGTAAGAGTGAAGACAATTTTCCATTCAGTGAGGGGTTTTAAATAGAGTCTGAAGAAGCAGAGATATGTAAAAAAAAAAAAATCTTAAGAGGAAACAGATATGTCTTGTTTAGGCTGGAAGAAAATGAGGAGGAGGAGAGAGAGATATAGGCCATTTCAGGAAGTTGCTCTGTTGAATTCTTTTAAACTTTGGATTTGAAAATATTGGCAACCTTTTGGAAATCAGAGCTGATGAAAAATCGGCCGCACAATCTTGAATGGTGGATTTCAAGAAACATTTGCTTTCCACAACAACAACAACAAAAAAAGATCTCAAGAGCCATATGCAGAAAAAATGCATGTGAGTTGCTAAGTGCTTCTGTTGATCAGAAAGTCTAGGGACTTTTTAGGAGGAATCTGAGACTCTCTGTCTTCCTGAATTAAACATAAAATATTGCACAGTGGGTCATTTCTCATAGCTATTTTTCAAAATAACTACAAAAATACAGTTCCCTAAACTTATTTATGTCTACAGTAAGACAAGTGTTCAAAACAACTGGAACTCTGACAAATGTGGCAAGACAGGAACTTAAGTTTATCTTACCGCCACACAAATAAAGTAGCGTGGCAAGAAAATCTTAAAAGCCCATCAACGGAGGATGGCAGACCATTCTTATTCTGCTACAATAAAAGTTTCATTATATCTAAAGGATTTTGAACATCGTCAGCAAGCACTTTTTAACTTTATGACTTCTGTGACTAAAAATATAAATAGTACAAGTAATATTTAAGCACAGAAAAGAATTGCCAAACGTTGATGTAACAGCAATGATTCAGAGAAGCAAGACGTAAGTTATTCTATTCTTGCGGTAGACATGTGGTATATGAATCAGTGAATTTGCCTGTTTACTGCAACATGAATTGCATACTGCTTCCTCCTTGCCTCTCTCATTTTGCTCAGCTGGGTGGGTGGTCTTCAGTAGCAGCAGCTGTCAAAAGGAAGGTCTCAGATGAATCAAATCGCTGCTACCCCTCCTCCAAGAGGAGCCTCCAAGCAAACACATGAACAGTTTTCCAGGACACCACCAGGCCCAACATGCAGCGACAGAGAAGAAGCAGAAATTGCCCCTTTTTTTCCCCTTGCTGCTCAGTGTGGGAACAATGGAAATGAGTCTGCACATGTTGTGACTGCAGTCTGACATATTTGGAGTCCTGTTGAAAGTCAGGGGCACTGTGCTAAATGTGCTGGGTGGTAAGATGACATCTATAGACTGACAAATCTGACAACGTTGGCTAAAAATAGGCAAGGTTCTCTGAATGCAACAAAAAGAGCTAACCTTTGCAGAATAAACAAAACAAGCCGACGAATTTAGAGGGGCGAGGGGTTCATGTGTGAGCGGAAATTTGGGTTTCTTAACAAGTGTCCAGCATCTTACCGAGAAACACTTTGCACCGTTGCTCAGTTTCTCTGAGAGACACAGACAAACTGAACGATACTCGTCAGAGTTGGTGCTATTTTTAGCAGCAAAAAAATCTATAGCGCACTGCTTTTCTTACTCCCTGAACTTCACCACATTGTGTCACATTACAGCCATAATGTGACATTGTGTCACATTACAGCCATAAAATTCATGTGACATGTCTTTTAGTGGGATTTCATGTCACAGCCCAACACAAAGTAGAGCTTAGTTGTAAAATGGAAGCAGGCTCAGATTTAGAGATCGGGAGACAAGCTCCGTCGTCCGGAGAAGGCTTGGAGGTTTTTCAAGGCTGCATAGACCTCCTAGCCAAAGAATGCCTTGGGAATCCCCAGCGTGAGTTGGAGAATAACTCTCTGATCCAGGACTATAATCCAGTCATTGATAAGCAGAAAATTGTGGATGGATAGTTGTCCTGTCAAAAGATTATTCCTCTTGAGCTGTGGGTCTGCAGCTCCCCCAGAGACAACCTGGGTCCCTTTTGCTCCTTCGTTTATAAATAATCTCCTTGTCTTTAAACGCATATGGACTCTGGTTACTAGCTCGGTGACTTCTGAAGTGAAATGGGTGAACTATTTAAAGGTTTCAGATGAAAGTGGGTCGAATACAAATGCCTGGCATATTTTTTCTTATCTGTCTTCTTCCAATCAGCAATTATGCACTTCCTGGTGTTGGTCTATCTCATAAAATTCTGATGTATTATGTTGAAGTCTCTGGCTATGACGTGACAAAATGTGAAAAAGTTCCAGATTGATTAAAACCTTCGCAGAAACAGCCAAAGCAGTTCCCTAAAATTACGACTTTTTAAATGTATTTAATAATCCCCAGAGTATTTAAAATTAATATAATTAGCCATTACATAGAGATATGCATCAGTTTTTGTTTCCTCTATGATGTTGTGTTTTACATGTAATTTTTTACATGTAACAGCACCTCTTTGGATTCCAAAGAGGCAGAGTCAAACACAGAAACAAAAAAAATAACTCAAAGAAACAGATCTTAAAAATAAAGGGAGGATCAAGTCTTTCTTACCATAGTTCTATATGAAAGTACCGTATTTTTCGGACTATGAGCCGCTACTTTTTCCCACGCTTTGAACCAAGCGGCTTATAGTTCGGTTCGGCTTTTCTGTGGATTTTTCTTCAACCACCAGGGGGCTCTTTAGCACGAAGTGAATCAATAGAAGTCAAAATTGGAAATCAAAGTAGAAAGTGCTAATTTTCATTTAGAACAAGAAAATGCTAGCAGCAGGCACAGCGGAGAAATGTCTTCAAACTCATCATGAGACCCTCATCATGGAAACCACACGGAGAAGTTTATATGACGCAGCTTTTAAGGTGAAGGCTATCGATCTGGTAAAACAGGAAGGAAATAGAGCCGCTACACGTAAGGTCGGCGTGAAGGGATCCATGGTTTGGCGTTGGAGACGGAGGGATGCGTCTTTAATAAATCCAGCAGATTAAAAAACCCAAAGCGGCTCATAGCCTGGTGCGGCTTATATATGTACGTTTCCAGTTTTTTTTCCTTCAAAACATTTGTAGTTGCGCTTATAATAAGGTGGGCTCTATAGTCCGGAAAATACGGTATTTACTACATAGCATATGACACTAAGAACATTACTGAAGTTGTGTGCTACATAACAGGTCATATTATGCAGAAATAATTGTTCTTGCAGCAAATTCTTAATAAAAGCTCTTTTTTATTTACTAATGTCAATTTCTAATTTACTTTCCCTTCAATATATTTTGCATGCTTGTTCAATATTTTGGATTGCATTAGACTTTGGCGACAAATTTGTAAGCTATATTGAAAAAAAAAAGGGATGCACATACTTGGGCAAATAAAGGTTGAAGAAAATCAGCCTCTACTAAAAGGATAAAAATAAAAATAATATTTTGTCCGTTTAGCCAGTTTGACCACAGGCTCAGCCTTTTATAATCTGCGCTGTGCGGGGTGAAGAGCTCCCCCCTGACACACACCACCCTGTTTCCACCTCCTGCTCATAACATACACACGCAAATGATGAAAGAAAAAAAACACATGACACCTCTCCTAAACCTGATGCATTATTTACGACTGTGGCACAGCTAAAACTTACTGCGAGTGCTGGGCTGCTGTGTTTGATCTCATGTGAAACTGAAATATATTCCAACTCTTTTTGCTCTGCAGACATTGGTTAAACGTAGGCACTGATTGGGTGATTCATCATATTTCTGTTATAAGGAATATGGCGAATCTCCCCATCTGATGATGAATTAGTCGCAAAGAGCTGTGGAAATGTCCTCCTGTTGGAATACAAATTTGACCAAATGTTAAACCCATGCGCTCTTCTTTCTCCTGATTACTCTGTGCAAGAAATACAGTAGGACATCCACCCAGTGAGTGGGAGGGGTTACTGTATATGTGACACTTATTTTTTTCATTTATTTATTTTTTTAGAAAATATTGAAGAAGGGATGAAATGCAAAAACATGTCTGCCTTGTATTGGTTGCAGAACCAATACAAGACAGACATGTCTTGTATAAATCAATCAAGACAATCAAATAAATCAAGTCTCGCAGCACATTTAGATGATTTGCATGAAAATAACCAGCAAACTCTGAGAGCGCCTCACCTACAAACATGACTCCTTCCTTGGTCTTTTCCGCCGCCACTGCAACTCCTTCCTTGGTCTTTTCTGCGGCCACAGCCATCCCCTCCTTTGCTTTAGACAAACCCTTCATAAACACATCCATCTTGGCCGAACTACTGTGGATAGATGGACCATATGAGCAGTCAGTGACAATCACAGACACAAATAAGCTTCAGCTTCACATATATTTAAATCCTTATCCCTCATGTGTATTTTTTTTTCCTTTTATTTGCATCCTAGTGCTTGGCTAATTATATTGTAGCTGTGCTTTTTATGAAGCGTTGATGTAATTTAGTGGAGCACATGTTGGAGGTGGTGAAACAGGCAGCACCGCCTCCTGTGGTAGATCGTGACGGCTGCAATTCAGTCAGCTGCCAGTGGTAAAAAAAAAAAAAAAACAAACAAACAAAAAAAACTCTCTGCTCACTCATGCATTCAACTCCCTTTTTTCCAAATCATGTCAGGGCATGAAATATTTATAGGGAAAAATAGATTTGAATGAAAGGGCTAATCACGGAAGAGCTCATTAATTATTGCTCGAATTAAATGTTACTCCAAGTGGAGAAGACAGGACTCCACCTGGCCTGTTTTACACACAAGGGACTACACAGTATACTATATTACATTATATCAGGAGGTTGGACTTAATGTATATTTTAAGGGCCACATTACGTCGCTCGGGGAAGGGAGGCACGATTAAATCACCAATACAAGAAACAGTCTACCATTAAGCGAAAACCAGCGTAAAGCCTCAGATTAACAGCTTGGACTAATATTAGGCGCCAATCCCTTCAGAGACTCTCTGGATGGTGCAGGTCAAGCATTCTTCATCCAGCATCTGCAGCCTAATTATGTGCATCAAGTTACACCATCTCCATCGCGCATCACGTCTACATCCGTCTTTACACACATACGAGCCCCCCAAACCCCCCACCCCCCTGCTCCAAATTCATCGCGGTCTATAAATGTACATACGTCTACTTTCTTCACCAGCTCCGGGTTGCTTCATGCACGGCGCAAACCGGTTTCCTTACTATGTACGACGACGCTCCCAGGCACGGCCATCAAATGGTGGTGACCTCTATACGCCTAGCCGTCAACATGAACGATGAGACGGCACATGGAGAGTCGTCCTTACCTCTTTTGCAGATTGCCTTCGACTTGTCCCCTTATGGTCCGGTCACACCCACACGCGAAAGTATCGTCTGAATCGGAGATATCTTCAGATGATCTCTAGGTGGGCCTTCCTCGGGCAGATCTCCACTAAACAGGGACGGCCCCCTTTACAGTGCGGCTCAGAATATCACGTATGCCGCCCTCCTCCTCCTCCTCTTCCTCACGCTCTACCCCACTCCTCCCCCCCTTCACCTCTCCTTCTTCCCATCCTCTTCAGTTTCATCTCTCTTCCCCCACCGGTTCCCTTCTCTATCGATCAGTCCAGATGTTACTGCAAAGGAAATCAATTTAACAAAGCCCGTCTCGTCGTTTGCGTTTTTTTCTTCTCCACACGCCAAACACAGTAGATAAATGTGGCGTGAAGGCGCACCTTTGTGGTTTTCTAGATTCAGCTATAACTTTACATTTTTGAACTTGTAGTCAACAAAACAGAAAATTATTCGGATTTTCAGCGTCCGGAGTTGCTCATTTTGACAGTATGACCACAGGACAAATGCACTGCGTTTGTGTCAACAACTGAATATTTTTCTGCTCTTGCAATTTGAACTGAAAACATGATTTCATGCACATTGTAACTGGCTGCAAGTAATTCAGAGCAACAGAGTTGTCAGTCTGCTCCAGGATAACAACTCGACCACATAGTTGTTGCATTTTAAAAGATGTTTAAAGAGGGATTATAATGCGACATTAAGCATTTATTTTAAGGTTACTACGCCCTTATGCCGTTACATTCAAAAAAGGAAATGGGTGATTATTCTGTCTGATCTTTATTTAGAAGAGAATATATATATATATATATATATATATATATATATTTAATATTAGAAATACATTTTCCACGTTTAGTAAATAATTAAGTTCCACTTTGAAACCAAAGAGGATTAATGCTGGTGGCTATTGGGCTACACTTGCAGTAGCTCTTAAATAAAGATATAATTTGGGACACCAATTTTGCACCCACACTCAATGGCACATTCAGACATGTGATATACATGCATCCTTTAATTTGGTAAACACAGCACAGCAATTAAAATGAAATACAAATGGAAAGGTACATCTGGAAAAACAGGCAGCCTTCAATAAGGTTTTATTCAGATTAGTCAGACCAGTTCCCATTACAGGTGTCAGTGCTGCTGATTGCTGGCCCATGTTACTACGTTGATGAAAAAGGGTTAAATTCCCCCCACCCCATCTTCCCCCCTTTTTTAAACCCTAAATCTCTGACGTACGCCCAGTGACGATATCCTCCACGTGAAACGAAATCCTGCCTTTTTTTTTTATACCCCCAGCGTCCCCAGCCCCCCTCCCAGTTTGAGGAAATCCCAGACATGAGTGGGCAGCCTGTAGTTTTCATCCAGTTGCGTGGATCTGACCAGAATGTGCCACATTCTGCAACAAGGTGACCTAGAAAGGAAAGAGGACGGGGGAAGAAAAGGTAGAGATTTTATTTCTGAAGCCATGCAACCTCAGAATCTCAATATCGCCCCCAAAAGATTGAATTATAGTTAAAAAATAATAATAATAATCACAGTCACAGAAGATTTCGGCGAGCTTTTCTTAGTACTGAAATGAGTCGCTGTCCCTGGTGCTGATCCGCCATGTCCGGTGGAGTACGTGTTGGGCAACATGAAAACAAAACACAGTAAACCGCAGTCAATTTTTCAACAATAGACATCTTTAAATAAAACTGTTTTTTTTTTTTTAGTTAGTATTTAATCAACTAAAATACATTTATTTTGTCGCATAAAAGGGCATTAAACGTGTTCAATGGCGCTCCTTTGGTTTGTCCTGTAACGGCTTATTTTCTTGTGAGCGTACTCTGCCCTCTTGTGGTTTTACGTGAAAACGACACTCTGGTCATTTTTCAATTGCGTTCTTTAGGGAACGAAGAAATTCTTCGTTCACGAAGAATTTCTTCGTTCTTAAGAAGAATTCCCTATTTTTTTTTTCTTTTGCTCTAACAAAAAAAAAATAAATAAATAAATAAAAAAAAGACTAATAGCTATACTACTTTTTAATGGGCAGCTTTAAACAGCTGGTAATTCTTCCAAGCAACTTTGAGCAGATCTAGTTCACATTAAACATTCATTTTTGACGACCACTTAACTACAAAAAGATAAATAAAACTTAATTTTCATTTAATTTTCTTAAGAAAATTAAGATTTTAAATAAAATGTTGTTTCTGTATCCTCCTTGAATGAGCTCCATCTTACAGAATTGCATAGAAACAATCTAAACATGGATTCATTATGCCTTCCACACAACAATTAACAACTCAAATGGAAAATCCATGTGAAAAAAAACAACAAAAAAAACACTAGATAAAACACTGAAATTCACTCTCCTCACTCCATCATTACTCTGCATATAGAGTGCTTTGCGAAAATACTCACAACTTTATAGTATTTTATGGGGATTTTATGCAAATTCTTTTAGCAGTGTAACTCTGAAACTTGGTGTGCATTTGTATTGAATCCCTTTTCTTTCAGCATCTTTGCATCTAGTGCCACACCTTTCTAGCTGACTCCACTTCCTGGCTGTCTACCTTAACTAATAGAAAAAGAAGAAAACATTAATATGCAAAATATTTTACGATCTACAAATCTGGCCATTATGAAAAAGGTTAGTAAAGAAAGTCATCTCGAGTGTGGGGTCTTTTCACACCCTTGTCTTCTGTCTTTCATTTGGGGTCGGGGTCCGGTGTGGTTTCGTGGCTCGGTGTCGGCGTGCTGTGAGGTGAGGGGCTGGATGTGGTGGGGGGTGTTTGGAGTGGGGCTGTGTTTAGCTTGTGCTCTCATCAGCTTTTGTGGTGAATGAAAAGGTTAATTAATCATGGAACCGGGGTGCCCACTGTGGATGTGAGATTCATGGCATCTCTGTTTGGGGGCATATGTTCGATGTTTGTGTGCTGGTTGGAGGTGGTTCTGTGGGTGAACTCATGTTGGAGCTTATGGGCGGTTGGAGGTCCGTGGAATTGGGGAAAGAACTCACTGGGAGGTTGGGGCTGTTTATTTTGGGGGCTGCTCTACTTGCCTGGCTCGTGTGGAGTGTGTGGACTCTTTCTGACCCCGTGTCTGGATGTGGTCAGTGTCTGGGCCCAGTCACTCAGGTGATGTCTGCCCCTCATCCGGGATGATGGGCTTCTCTGCTACTGGAGGTTTGGGTGGGCTGCTCTTCTCCACCCTGGAACGACAGGAACCTCTCCTGGGTCAGCGGACGGGTTGCCCCTTTAGGAAGGAGTTGCTTGTACCTGGGAGTACAGAGTTCAGCAGGGAGTGCAAGTGATTGTATGGAGTCCAGATTTGAGTGCCTTTACATTGGGTAAAAAAAAAAACTTTATTTAAAATATTGGTTTAGACATATATACACACAAATAGTTCTTAGTTACAACATATTCTGATTATTTTATATATTTTATTCTTTTTTACGACGGTTTATTATATCCAAAAACTTGCCTTATAAACATAAGTGTACATAAGAGTCTTTGACCCAAACAGCAGAAAGGGGCTACAAGTTTTCTCTCCCTGTCCAATGATTTTAATTCATAGTATAGATTACAGTAATGCTCTGCTTTCTGGTTTTCCCAAAAGATCAATAGCTCTATTATAGGTACTTCAGAACTAGACAAATGCTAATAATATTCAGAAGCGAACTCACATCACACCAATTTTATAGTTTCTGCATTGGCTATTAATTTATTTCTCCTGTTTGAAACTCTTAATGGTCTTAGCCCACCCTGTTTTTCAGATTTATTTCAGTCACACATCCCCTCCAGATCCAGCAGATCTTCTGGACAGGGTCTTCTGTTCCACCATCCATTCCTGACAGCTGGTATCAGGTTTTTATACTAATGTAGAAATATGTTTTCACCACACTGGACAAATGGACAAACATTTTAACGTTGGTCTCGTCTGTTCAAATAACACTCTTCCAAAATTCTTGTGGGTTATTCAGATGTAACTTTTTCAGACCCAAAGAACAGTGCACCATAATTTATCCACGGTTTAATTTATTAATTTATATCGTAATCTTTTTAGAATTATCAGAGCAGTTCTCTGACTTTTATGACTGTTTGTGCCATAGTAAGCAGCAGCAAAGCGCTGCTGCTCATGAAAAATGTATTTTGTTATTTATGGTGTTTAAAGTACATCACTGCATCATTTTATTGGTTCTAATCTTATTTGTATGTTTTTACAGGAAGGTTTACATTGAAAAGAAGCCACGTTTATTCCATATGCACAGTGCCTTGCTGTTCAAAAATGTCAGTGCTGGACTTTTCCCTTCATCTGTTGTTATTTTAATACCTGAGCATTAGCAGGCAAGTATTTATGAGCAACAACTGAAATTTGGCTAATATTTTCCTAATACTCAGGCGATGCCTTGATTTTTTATTTTGATCTAAGTTTCCAATCTATTGTTGCACAAAGCTCTTACATATATTAGATAGTAAAAACAATAATGCCCAATTCTGAGGAGGAGTGAGAATTTCATAAAGATTCCTTACAATTTTGCAGTCAAACAAATTAATCACACAAAAGGGACTTTGAGAAAAAAGAATCCTAAAGGAGCAATATTATATATCTTCTGGGCATAGCGTCACTTTATAGCCCAATCAAGTAACTATGCTACCTTGAGGTGTTGCCGTATAGATCAAACATGACTTGAAAACAATTTGATTTTGCAATTCGACGCCTAGAAATTGGGCCTTTGTCTCTTTAAGAAGCTCCTGCACATCAGTGACACTCTCCCTTCACCACATCATCGCAACAACGTCCCTCTACTAAGCCTTCAACAACAATTTACCAGTAGTAGTTCATATACTAAGCTGAGCAGATGCACAACTCCATCAGGTGTTTGATAATTGCTGCTGCCGCTCGTCTGAAGGTGCTGAGTGGGGGAGTCGCGAGGGACGCCTGCTCTGTGAAGCGGAAGCTTGGCTGGAGACTGCAGCTCTGAGCGCCCGGTGAGACCGCATGTTTCTGCACCCACAATAACTACCAGGGGAGATTAAAGGATTTCTCAAACATGCATGATAGAATCAAAGCATCACTCCAGGTATGTTTTTGATGAAGGAATGGCATTATAACATGGTATGAAGCTCAAGAAAGTTGATTTTACATGACACTTTCCCTTAATGTAGGAGCTTTAGGGGTTCTTGTTGTGATGGGCAGATACCCTCTTTACCTGGTTGGTGATCCATTCTATTTAAGAATCATTCCAGTGGATACATCACAGTTGGATTTGGTTCTGATTGGCCCCATCAGTAAAAACCTTTTTCTTTTTGACAGCATTTTAACGATCAGCATGGCCTAAAATCAGCTCTCAGTAGGATTACTTTTATTTAAATTGAGGGAGCTTGCTGTTTGCTGCTAATAAGGGTCCAATGTGCATCCTTCGAGGATTTAGTTTTCCAGTCCATTTAATAAATATCCCTTTACTACACTAAATTGCACAACTCCGATGTAAACAACTTTCATCCTTGTAGTCCCTTTGAATTGAGGCTCTGTGGATTGGAATAACATCTACACCCTAACCCCCAAATCGCTAAGACATGTTCACTGGTGCACAGTTGAACATTGTATTTGCACAGGTTTGTGCCCACTGGTTCATGTAAATGAGTGACATGAACATCTGAAGGAGGCTGAGCAGAACTCCACAGAGCCAGCAGGCCAAAAATAAAGGTGATTCACTGTGCGTTATGATCTCGGAAATAAATTGTGCAATAAAATGCTCTCTGCGCGCAGTTCCTAAATCGCAAGCGTAGCCGGAATCTCAGCCTCGGTTGGCAGAGGTCCCCGCAGCCCCCAGTGAACCCATCTTTATTTATCATGCCCTCTTTTTACAACCAGCGCTCGTGCGAGGCCTTTCTCCTTAACAGATCCATTGAGTGGATTCAGTCAGTCAAAGCAAGCATTATATAATTCCAATCAATCTGTGTTATAAAATCTTGACATAAGCTGAGGCCGCCACACAGCAGAAATTTACAGCTGTTTAGACTGCAAGTCATTTCCCTGTGGCATGTGCATACATACTGCATCTGCCTTTGGAGCTAAGTGCAAATAAAAACCTTGCCTAGGGAGGACTTCAAACGAGAGTTTTACTCCTTCTCCGAAGCGGGCATGAATGATTGGTTACACACGCGCCGCATCAGACTGCATTTAGTCTACCGTAAATGGGGAAAGGGAAAATGGGAGTGCTTGCTGCAGGTCTTTCAATAATAAAAAAAAAAGAAAGAAAAAAAATAAACATCTTTGATATTTTTAGCACTGATGAATAGCCCAGTAGGACGGGGTGGGGAGCTTTTGTTACCTCTAGGTGGCAGCAGAGACTGTTTATCTTCATAAAGGCTGTGCTCGCTATTCACAGCACTAACCAGGGAGCCTATTAAGTGAAGACATACATGGATCAATGTACTTTAATGTATAACCAGGTTTGTACAGGATGCAATGTTCACCTGTGTGTGTCCCTCCTCCTGCGGAGCTCAAGTGCGTCGATGTTATCACACGCTGAAGATGCCGCCGTCGTCTCCTGGAAAGCTCTGAGCTCTCTGCGTTTGGCGGCAGAGCGGCAAGTTTACCTCCGACATCCAAAATGGCTTGAGATGAACTCCTGCCACACAGTCAAGATGGAAGGAAATTAGAACAGATCCATAACCTAACCTGGAGAAATCCCCTGACCATAAATGCACCTGTAGATGACCGATGCTCTCTGAGGGTTTCTGATTTGTCACGCATGCGTGATTATCGCTTTGTTCAACCGCGTCTTTTGAGAAAGTCAGCCCCTACTGATAATTACCGTTAATTCATGTAAGATTTGTTGTTAATCTGTTTGTTTTAATGATTCTGTACATTGAACTCTCTGTATACAGTAAGCTGATTGAACTATCCTTGGGGTCTGCTGTAGTAATGTAGTAAAATTAAAGGCATTATGTAAATTGAACAAGTGCTCCAAGCTATTCTCCATCTTCTTTATGCACACAGGCTTAATTCAATGAATCTTTGTGAAACCACTTTCAGCAGCGATGGAGCTCGATAAGCAGCACCTGAATAAAAGCCAAGCTGCACAGATTAACAATGTGACATACTGGAAGTAATATTACAGTATATTATGTCATGGCAATTTGTTAAACTGCTTTGAGACAGAAGCAGGACTTGTAGGCTTGTATCTGCAAATTTGCTGTACTGATTAAAAGGCTGTCCATGAAGTGGCCGAGCGGTGCAGCTCGTCACTTTGGGAAGTTAGAAAAGTAATAGTTTAAAACTTTGTCGAAGAAAAGACAAATATGTTTCAGTTAAACCAACTTTTCTTCGTTTTTGCAAACATTGGATATAAAATATTTGCGCGATGTGCTTATAGTCAAGAGTTTAAATGTCCCAGTCGGAAAGCCAACATTTGGAGCTATTGCTGCTGCACATATACGACATAGTGAAAGTTTCATATTCACATAGTGCTGCAATGTAATAAAATAACATAAATATATTGGAGAAAATATTACAGTGGCTCTATGTGCTTCAGCAATGTGCTAAACTGTTTTGTAGCATTGATGCATTTCTAGCCACTGCAGGGAGTTATAGAAGTAGCAATTTAAAACAACAGGGGTAGTGTTTATTTTTCTAATTACTTTTTTTCCTCTTTTGTGATTTTTACACTTAATCCAATGAAGAGGAGTTCTCTTAGTAGTTGGAAATCCAAGAAATTCCCCAAAATACTCACCTGCCCCAAATTCAGCATCCAACACCACTGTCATGTGTATGAAACATTTAAAAAGTTGCAGATATGATCTATTAATCAGCACAATCAGTAATTGTTGTATCACCTTAAATTAGTGAAACACAGTAGATTATTTATTGTGAACATGTTCCTTTATTGTCAAAACCTATAAAATGTAAAATGTAGAGAAATAACTGTAATATTCATGTATTGCTAAGTTACCCAACAGCAATGTGACGTACTAGATGCAATATTACAGTGTATTTGTATGTAAATATGATGTAACTTGGTTGTTTTTTCCTGCAAAATTAGAAAATATTGTCCATTAGAAAGTCAAGGTTTTGTTTACTTCTAACTAAAAGTTTGGGGTAACAGCTAACAAGAGCATATTAGAGAAGCCCTACTTTTAAAAAAGTATCTTTTTTCCAAAGATAATAAAAATATGTTTTTAAACATTTTTTAAAAATATTTACCCTTTCACAACTATCAGATACATATTTATGATGCATTTTATTTGTACTCAGAAGTCACGTTCTCTGGAGTTTTCTGTTGAAAGGACAAAAGTCTTCACTATCCACTGCAGCTACTACAGACGCAATTTGTAGCAAAAATCGCAGAGCAGATATAAACGTTTTATAGGCAATCTTAATTGTCTATATCACATGAAACTAGTGACACATGCTCTAGTATATTCGTCTCTGCATGTTTTCTTGAGTCTTTTAACACATAAAATGGAGACAAATACATTGTCATCTTTTTATAGAGCAACTTATAGTTAAATTCCTACTAGCTGAAAGCTTTACTAAGAGTATTTTATGCCAAATAATGTGTTAAACTGTTTCAAGACAGAAGTATGACATGTAATATTTTTGTCTCAAAATTTATTGCTTGGAAAAAAAAGAAAAAAGCCCATCCTTATTGCCTTTTTATTTTTGTGGTTTTTGACAATTACATAAAGCCATCACAGCTGGCTAGTTGCCTGCACAATTGCCCTGC
Source organism: Xiphophorus couchianus (assembly GCF_001444195.1). NCBI lineage: Eukaryota > Metazoa > Chordata > Actinopteri > Cyprinodontiformes > Poeciliidae > Xiphophorus > Xiphophorus couchianus. The sequence continues at coordinate 21,632,173 of NC_040250.1, read as the reverse complement.
TATTAATTTTGGTGCGTAATTGTATTACATAATGTGTTATGCTACTTCATAGGAGAGTCAAACAGCTGTGGCTATTGGTTGTTCTGCTGCAAGCATTGTTCGGCTTTTCGTCTCAGCTGCTCTGCTAGACAAACAGTTTCATCATAAAAGGGAGTCGTAACAGGGCACTGTCAATATTAAGCCACATCAGCGCCAGACTTATCCACGGCGACTCAAGATATTCTCCCAATGAATTGTCAGATTCTAAGGCCGGGCAGATTTGGAGTAATTTATATTCTCTTATCGGGCCGCGGCTAATTTAAACACAGCAGTCGTACAATGTCATCAGTGACAGACGGAGAAGTCAATCTCTGTTACACAGAGGCATAGATGAAGAAAGACAGCTGGGCATTTGCTGCAATTCCACATGTAGGTTTCCCAGCAGATGGTAGTGCAGCATCACCGAACAGCTTCTTGTACAGCAGGATGAAAATGGTGCAGAAGAGAAGCTATCTAAAAATGACTGCTGCAGATACTGAAGTATGAGATCTTAATGGGATAATAGGGCAATATCTTACCTACATCCTCTTTGTGCAAGACAGCACATTTTAAGAAAAAAAAAGGAAGGGAAATTATGAATGACAGCAGTATATCTTTTTACACAACCTATATGGTGCACCCAGGGGGACCATTAGAAGTGGAGCACGCCGATTGTCGAGGTGCAGTGAATGTGCGCGCTTCTGCAGCTCCGACTTGAGTCACTTTCAAAATTGAATCCAGCAATAAGTGCTATCATAATATTCTAACTGCAGATTAAATACTTGGTACAGCACAAGCCGAGAGCAAACAAGGATCAGAGCAAATATCAAGTTTGCTCAGATGTGAGAAGTTAAAAGTGTCTACAGGGGCTTTATTTGCTTTGCAACTTCTTGTTTTGTGCTGCAATAGGTTTTATAGCTTTGGTGTCATCAAACATCGCCTTTTGTTAGGTTTAGTGCAGGCATTGTATCACAGAAATTCTGAGGTCGAATATGAAGAAAAGAAACTTCTTTTTTTGTCAGATTTGGCCTTCTTTTAGGCTCGTCTCAAAGAAAGAGCACACTGAAGCGACATCAAACTGGAGAGATGATAATTGACTTTGCACCCGAATACAGAAGCCAAGCTTTACCTATCTGCTGTGGTGCGATAACTTTGCTCTCTCAAAGGTCCTTGAAGACATTTTGTGTTGGGCTGACTAGAACACAAAAACACAAAACAATATGCAGTGAAACAAGTGGCAATGCACTGCACCACATCTCACTAAGAAACTTTAAAATGAGTGCTTTTACACCAAATTCTTTAACAATTATAAAAGAGTTTCTGCAGTTAAAGACATCACAGCCTATGTTCTGACCAAATATATCAGACCAAAAAGCATCAGCCACAAGTTCTGAAGCAAATCAGTATCCTTTGAAGTCATGCAAAACAGCCCTCATCAGATGAGAGTTCTGCAGACTGAGACATCTAGCATATAAAAAAATGCTATGATTTGAAACCTGGTAAGCTAATGAGTTTGCACTTCTATCTTCTCAATTTGTACAGGCTTTTGTGCCAAGGCCTTTGAGGCCTTTCTGTGCCAAGGCCTGTAATAGTGTTCCCATTGTTCGCCTGAGAATATGGCATTTTTTCATAAAAATTAAGCAGAGCCCATCTATATTTTCTTCTTTTTTTCTTTCCCACACGGGGAAAGACAAGGAGATCGGGAGAATTTGTTCTGAATTATAGATATTACTGCAGTGAAATTAAATTCATAAAGAACAAAAGGAATAAAATCTTAAAAAGGCTCAGAAGGCAGGATGTTTCACAACTGCATCCGAGCTGCAATCTGTTGTAAGCAGCTCATTTTAAAGACTTCTAAAAGCATATTGCTCATTACTTTTTCACTCACTCCTCACGTCAACCTCATATATTGAACTCGTGCATTCTTACAGGCAATAACCATCTGTATTAACTATGATATGAAGTTCCTTGTATAATGTGTATATTAGAGTCTCATTCAATACAATAAACGTAGAAGTGGGGCTGTAATTATGTGATTATTTCCCTCATGTCCCGCTCTATGTCTTTGTGAACCACATGCTAATACCGACCTCCCATTGCAGTGGATGACATCGAGTCCAATATCCTGTGATATTGGACTCGATGTCATGTTGTATTTACAGGTAGAAAAAAAATATATAAAGTTTTGGAAACAGTTCAAGATATTTTGTCACTCTGACAAACTGAAACTCATATATTAAATTCATTACACATCCAGTGAAATATTTCAGGTCTTTATTTCTCGCAATTTTGATGATCATGCCTCAAATTTGAATGCTGTGAAAAAGTTCAACATCGGAAGCTCCTGGTGTCACACTTTAATCGGCTTATTAACTCAGAACACCTGCACAGGTTTACTGAGCCTCTAAATGACATCTCAGTCTGGGTCAGTAGGCTACACAATATGGGGAAGAATGCTGACTGTCACTGACACCCTTCACAAAGAGGGTAAGCCACAAGTGTGTTAGGAAACGATGCACCAGCAAAATTGATTCCAAAAATTGAGGGAGTATTATAAGGAGCAAACTGAGGTTGGAGTCAGTAGATCAAGAGCAACTATGCAAAGATGAATCCTATACATGGGCCACAAATATTGCGTTATGATCATGTCACGCTACTCTTGGACCAGAAGCGTCTTACCTGGACTAAGGGGAAAAAAGAAAGAAATGGACTGTAGCTTAGTGGTTCAAAGTCCTCATTTCAAATAAAAGTAAAGCGTGCATTTTATTTGGAAATCAAGCTGCTAGGATCTGATGGAAGAGTGGAAGAGCACCTGTAATCTATAGGATGTTGTTAAGAGGAAAATCTGGGACACCAGACCCAATGATAGACATGAACTAAAAGATGCCAATACAACAATCTGAGCTTTCATTACACCTCAGTAGTTGTCTCCATGCAATGCTTCACTGATGCTCTAAAACAAATAATATTTTTTATTGATCATATGTCACCAATGTTTTTTAAATTTTTTTTAGCTTGAGGTAATCTTTATTAAGCCACTATATGTCTTACTGGTATATGTTGGTATATGACTTTGCACATAGCAACTTGAGTAATATCCCATTTTTAATCCAAAGACTTTATTTGATGTCAGGCAGTTCAAATTCATCTGGGAAAGCTTTCCACAAGTTTTAGATGTGCGTTTGTGGGAATCTTTGATTACTCTTCAAGAAGCTCATTTGACATCAAGCACTTATGTCGGATGAGAAGGCCTAGAACAAAGTCTCCACTAAATGATCTCAAAGGTATTCTACCTGGGTGAGGTCAGGTTCTGAAACTTCAGGGATTTCTTTCATTAGATGAAACAATAACAAGGATGTAAAATTATTTTCATTATTTACATTCCTCAACACAGATATGGTGGGGGTGTTGATATTTCACTGTTTAAATGATCATATATACATTCACCAAGCTCGCAAGTACACTTTATATCAATGGCTTGAGGATGCATTTCTTCTTGGAAAAACATGTCTTCCTTAGTACCTGTTAATGTCTGACAAACGAGTTGCCTATATCAAAAGAGACAATAATATTTATAGACCATCACTTGAGCAATGACTGTGGTGCTTTCTTAAGGCATTAAATTTAAGCTGTAGCATTGTACCAAGAGTGAAAATTGGAGCTGGTTAAGTCTTCAGGTATATCTAATCCATTCAACCATTAATCCCTAAACGGAGACCAGAGGAAACCTCACAGCACTCAGATAAACCTATAGTCTCTGAGACCATGGTGGATTGCTCTTCCTGTGCAGTCAAGTTGCTTTTTGTGTCCCACTTTGGTCAAGAAAAGGGAAAAAAAGCACAAAAACAAAAAGAATTCACACATGATAGAACAGCAAAGTTTTTTCCATGCATCCATGAGGGGACGTTATTCAGAGAAGGTGCCTTCAGCCGTTTTTAATTATGGTTACTTTTGATGATAAATGTCTGGGACATTTGAGATAAACATTCAGCACTCAGTACTGTATGTTAATGTTTACCCCAGATGCACTGCATGGGTCATTCTGCAGAGAAGACGCAGCCTCAAAGCATTTTTAATGAGACACTGAGGAGAAAACTGAAACAAATGCATTCGGTATGAAAGTTAGGGAGTACTTTACAGTCTCACCCTCTAATTCAATCACACACGCATAGAAACATGTGGAGTAACTCTAACAGGCTCAAGGTTGTTGCTCTTATTGAATATATCAACTTAACCACTGATGTCATTGATCAAAAAGCCAATTCCAGTTCTGTTATTACATTAGAGGGTAAAACAATTGCCAAATGACTTTGTAAGGTGCACTCACTTGGTAAACAGATCTGAGATCCATTAAAGCCTTGGAGATTATCAAGCCTCAGTCCAACAATTTGCAGAGATTGCTCTAAACACCTTGTTGCTGACCTTCCTCATCTGGTTGAAAGTCAATGGCAAATGTGGCAGGGAGCCCACCGACACCCCCATGCACTTTAATTACGCCGCATCTTTGCTGCTGGCTATTTCCTTGTCCTCTCGCCCCATTTATGTAACAATGTGTCCTTATCGATACCTTGGACTCACACACACTGCCCAGATGTGCCGCTAGTATCTTCTTTCCTTCCTGAAAGAAACAACACACAGCATGGGCTTCATCTCATGAATATTAATGCCAGGAAGCAGCTCATTGTTGTGCTTTTGTGGTTTACTGTAGCTGCCTCTCTCTGACCTCTGAGCTAAGAACGTGGATGTTTTTCATGTGCTTAATCATAATGCACAGCACCTCGTTCATTGATAGGTTAATGTACCCGAGAGGATCAATCCAGTCTGGCGCGACAGACATTTAAATGTTCGGGAAAGGCTTAAACAATAAACGCAGTCTGTCAGGATCTCGATCCAGCTTAATTAGACACTGTTGCGTCAGGTCTGATGACTGCTGTGATGTGTTACTGAGGATAATGGGTGAAAACAGTGCTGCTTAGGAATGGTGATTTAAACAAGAGCTCATTAAATGTGCAAAAATAAGATTTTCAACATGTATTTTTTTGTAAAATGTGTTTCTAAAGATCTGAGTATTTTCACACTGGGGCCCTGAATCAAACAAATCTCAAAGCTGCCTTGGTCTCATTTCTGCTGCAGTTATATAACGTTGTACTGAGATTGTAGATAAGGGAAGGAATCTGAAGCAGGTCCCTGATTTAGCACTGACTGGCAGTGAATCAACAGGTAAAGCATCCTTTCTGCTCTATTAATCTCCCTATAACTTTATGCAAATCTGCTGGGCAAAAAAAGGAGAAAAGATTCACCTGCCTCTGACACAGAAAAGCAACAGAAAAAGTGTTTTATCTCTCCATGTCATAATGTTTTCTGTCAGGTTGTTGATGAGACAGCATATGGAGTGCAAACATAAGCAAACTGTTTCTTTTGCTCCCTTTTATGGTGGAAAATAACACCTGGGTTACTGTAGCTTTGTCCTTTGAAGGGTAAAAGCAAAGCTTCCACATGAATGCAGAGAAAAACATTTGCTCCAAATGAATAAATAATAAAGGGAGATGAGGTGTTTGCATTAATTTGCAAAGCACCACCAAATGCAGGGAATTTTCACAGACCTTTGAGCCAGGGTTTTTTGGAGGGATCATTTTCTCATGGCAGGGTTTTATGACATGCAGCCAAAAATAGCAGCACTTGGGAGAGTAAAGTTAACAAATGCAATGCAGTTGACAGTAAATTAAATAGAAAGCATTGTGAATCAAAATGTAAACCAAGAGGATTTGCTGTGTGTGTGTGCGTGTACTTGTATTTATTACGTATAGAGGACCAGAATCACAACATTTACCAACGAAGGGAGGTCTTTTGTGAAGATGAGGACCTTTTTCTGGTTCTCAATGTTTTGCACTTCTAATGCACTCAACTAGTTAGGTTTAGAGGTATGGTGTGAATAAAATTTTGGTTAAGGTTAGAGCTAGGCATTGTTTGGTATTGGTTAGCGTTATGGTAAATGTCTGACGTTTCTAAAATAAAAGAAATCAATACAAAGTCCTGTTTGTATGGCATGTACAAGGATGTGTGTGTGTGTGCATGTGTTGTGTGGCTGTGGGATACAGAACATTAAATAGAAATATAGATATGCCTACGTTTTCTGCTATGTGTGCTGATTTTTTTTTGTTTTTGCATCTTGCATATTTATTTGTGAAAGCTTTGATGAGACTCACTGAGCAAAACCAAAGAAGTCATTATATCTGAAAGCATGAACATCTGCAGCTTGATTGTCTCTTTTGTTTCCCAATGTCTGGCAAGCTATAGCAGAGCATTATGGTCCAAGGACTGGAAAGCCTTTCCCTTTTGTTAATGAAGACCTGAAAGCAAACACAGCCCTGTTTGCCAGAGGCTGGTTGGTGTAACATGGACATCCACAGTTACTGACAAAAAGATTCATTCCCTTTGAACCTTTTCACATTTATCAGGGTACAACAAACTTAAGTATATTTTGCTGCAATTTCATTTGATAGAGCAGTATCCAGTTTGTAGGTTCAGTTACTCATTTCCACAGCTTTTCTGTGTCCAGTACAAGGTTTGTGGCAAATGAGACTTTAACAGTGGCCTTTGTTTTGCCACTTTTCTATGAAGACCAGATTTAGGATATTAACTTTCTAACAGCTGTAAAACTACCTCACAACTTAATCCCCGAATTGTCTGCTGTGTGTTTTAAGTCTTCATGATGTTGTTGGTTTACTAATGTTCTCTAACTAAATGCTGAGGCCTCTAACGAACAGATGGATTCATGCAGAGAATAATTTTTAATAAACTGGAATAATTTTACTCATTAGGGGACCTTTGAAGATCATTGGTTGCCACTGATTTAATGCAGCATCTTATAAAAAGGGGATGAATACAAATCATGGTATATTTTTTAGATTTTAATTTAGAAAACAAAGTGAAAACCACGTGTCGTTTTTGCTTCATTTGACAATCTTAAATGACTGTATCTCATGTAACTTTGTCAATCACACCAAATATCAATAAAATACACAGCAGTTTGTGGTTGTAAAGTGAAAAAAGTGAAAAAGTTCAAGGGGTATGAGTCATTATGCAAGGTATTGTAGCTCTAGTGGACATGCTCTATTGTAAGTCTCAACTGCAAAGCAGGTGAATTACACCTCTTGCTAAACAGCTCAGCTGAATTAATATGTAGCCTCGGGCTTGTGTCTTAGCAGGGGTCCTCAACTGCAGCTCTGTGCTGAAACGCCTGAAGCAGAACTGAGTTGGTTTTCCTCCAATCTTGCATCATACCACTCTGAACAGTCGCCTTTGCTCCTTTTCCTTCTGTGCTTAAATTATGTCTCCCTGATGATGAAAATCCTAACAATGGAGTTGAACCTTCTCCCAGCCTTTCCTTGGCAAGAATTGAACTAAGCAGAATAAAATAGCAAGAGCAACAATTTGTCCCAAATGGAAAATTATTTGTGAGTATGAAGTATTACATCACTTAACTGGAAGACTTGGGGAGAGAGAAAAAAAAGAAAAAAACGTAATTAGCGCCTCCGGAGAACAGAAGCAGGTCCAAGATTTCAAGGGTAACGCTCAGCCAAAATCTCAGCCAATATATTATCTCTCACATTAGTTGGTACCCTGCTGCAAGAGAGCACTCTTTTCACTTAGAGATATACAATATGGCAGACATGAATAAGTATGAGTCCTGGTCGTAAGCCCAAGTATTCTCCATGTTTAATTAACCAAGCTGTCAGGAAGCTACTTGCACTCCGCTTTTATCCCAGTCAGGCCCGTATCATACCCTCATTCTCCGTGTATGCGTATGTGTGTGTGTGTGAGAGAGAGAGAGAATTCATGTGTGTGTGGATCTAGAGGGAATCAGCATCTTTGTGTTTCATCTCTGTTTTCATTAATGGAAAGAAGGTGGTGTTTGCACTGACCTTCTGAAAGAGATGAGACGTGTCTCAAACTTGAGCCCCACAGACAGGTTGGAGTCGAAGGTCCTAATTGCCATGTGATTGCCCGTCATGAGTCATCATAGAATGAGGTGGGGGAGGTGCTTGTCTCTTTTTTCAATGTCGCTTGCTTGTGTGCAAACACGCGGAGCCAACAGATGGCAACATTGTTCCTCGATGAGCGGAACAGGTTACTTGGCAATCTGCCAGTGAGGTAGGGGTGCATTGAGAAACCCTCAAAAAATAAAAACAGCCATCAAATACTAGTGTGGGCGATGACGATGTGACTAATTGTTGCCATGGTGATCTGGTCTTTGAGATAACGTCTAACGGTGAGGGAAAAAAGGAGCCCGCCGTGCAGACAGCAGAGGAGAAAACAAGAGAGGAATGGAAAGGAGGGTATAGAGAGGGTGAAGGAAAGGGAGCAGTAATGGTTATGTCTGGGAAAGAAAAAAGAGAGAGAGGTAACCCCATAATGAAAGGCCAATTCAGCTCCACCTCCCTCAGACACACGCACTCACACTCAATTCAGTGATGTAAATATCATGCAGCTGAGTTATTCAAGAACTTCTCACTTTGCAATTATCGGTTTTCAAAATGGATTTGAGCTGAACCTGGGCGGTGAAGGGTCTGTTGGAGAGGCTCTTTGCAAACCAAAGGTGTCAAAAGGAGTTTAGGTAAATGAGCCAAGAGAATCCTTTAGCCATGTTTAATTATGTTTACGGGATGCATAAAAGGGTAGAAACGTGATTACAGTCTCGGATAAAAAAAAAAAAAAGTCTTTTCACATAAATCCTCTAAATATCAGAAATTACATGCTCTTCTCTTTCTGTCTGAGAGGGAGAAATGGATGTATACCTGACGCACGCTGCAATTTGGAGGATGTAGTTATCCTTTCAATCATACTCTGGATCCTTTCATCAATGCTTGTGTACATCTGAGGCGGCGGAGGCCTAAGATGTGTTGTTTCCTCAAGCAAGTGCCAAACCATTGTCTGATGTGTTTATGTTGCGCCAGGGGAGGGACACCTATCTGGAAAAGGACTTTGTGTGAGTCCTTCCACTTGTTAAAGAGCAACAATGGGAACTGGTAAAAATCCAAGACAGACAAAAAAAATTCTAGCAAGAAAGATTCTAGCAAGAAAGAGGTAGGGTTGGCTACAACGCTGCATAGGTTACACTTAGAGGACTTCGACTTTTTTTCTGGTTTCTTGCACCTTCGTCAGCAAAGAGCTTGACGTGATAGAAATCTACAGTTGTGATGCTATCTCGAAGAAGTGATTGAGCAGTCTGCTTTTTGTGGACGCTCTGATCCACTGTTTGCAGCAAGATGTTGCAAATGTTAGTGACAATTGCTTTAGTGGCTACATAAGACAATTAAAGGAGATAACATTCCCATTAACCTTTTACTTAATCTTAACATAGAAAGTACTTCTGGATCAGCGCATCTGAAATTTTTTGGAGAGTATGTAAATGCTCTGTGATGAAATGGGTGAGAGGCATGTCCTCTGTGGTTCTGTTCTGGAACTGACTGCACAATGACGGATGCTGCATACATTTAAGTACAAACCTCTGAACATCCTCTTTACTACATAGAAACTCAGCAGAGTAATTCTTCAGTCAGAGGCTTTATCTGCCCATTGCTTCACAGATGGCTACAAGAGATCCATTATGCCCACTGCAATAGTGATTTACAATGAATATTTTGAAGAGACCTGGATGATGAGGGTTTCAGGGTCAGGTTGAGATCAGCAATTATTGCAGAATTGAACTTAATTGAATTAAGTGTGCTGAGTCTGCCACTCAAGCTGTAGTGAGTCTTTGTCAGTACACAAGACTCACCTCAACTGCTCCTTCCTCTGGGATGTTTGGACATTTCTTACCCCTGGTCGAGCAACAGAGCTTAGACAGTGGAAGAAAACTGTCATAGGTCAATCCACAAAGACTTGGACCATGGGTTGGCTTTCAATAAATCATACCAAAGTAACTGCTAAAGCCCTCACCCAGATTCAGGCCATCTGCAGGTCATTTAGTGCCCTGTGCTCCAATAAGTAAGAGCCAACCACCATCTGGTCTCACCCTTGCCCAGTCACAAGAGCTAGCCAAGGTCAATCAAAATTCTGCACTACGTCGTCACTGCCTGCCTATGAGGTTAAGTAAGGTAGACCTCAATTATAGAAAGCAAATAAGGTGACAATGGTAATGGTAACACACTAGAAAAAAATACATACTAACAGGGTATTGTGGGGATTCTATAAAAGACAGAAATTGCAGGAATATAAAACCACCTTGAATGTGGCACAAACATAAATTTTGCATTCAATCTTCAGCTATGATCAATCCTTCTTAGTCTTGATGCAGCCAACATACAAAACCCTGTTGATTCTATAATTCAGTAGCATTAATGACTTTTTCTATGAGTGATATCAGAGTTTAATCTAATAGTTAATGTCGGAAATCTGTTAGAAAGTCTTAAAATGCCTTATATCACATAGTAATTGTACAACATCATAAGTCTGAAAAGGCAGACTTAACGTATGTATGTAATGGAGAGCTCCCATCCCTAGAAGGAGCCTCATCATTTCAACTGAAAAATATCATATAGTGTCTTTAAAAAAAAAAAAGTCATGCTAATCCGGTTTTCCCTAAAGTCAAGGTCAGCTGTTTAATAAGGCAGATAGAAATCTTCACTGGGCTCACATTTCCCCTTGGCGCTATCTTAGAAGCAACAGCATACTGTTGTGTTATGTGTTATCACATGGGAGCTACCGTTGGTGTGGGAAGCTATGCTAAGCTGTGGCTTTGTGTCATATGACAACCTGCTACCTGGCAATCGTTTCCACTGGGGTTGAGCGATAAGGGGGTGGGTGGGGGGGCTGCAGATAAGATGTCCCTTGCACTGGATGTGCTAGGATCATCTGCCACTTACAAGGCAAGGACTGATCACTTTTAAAGCAGTGTTGAGGCTGCCAGGACTCTGTTTCACTCTAAGTCCTGCAACACGAGCTGCATTTGTTTCCCGCAGCAGGAAGCTGGCTTTGTGACGCCTTTCATGTCACTCACTGAAATGTCATTAACAGCAGGAATTTGTCGTTGCCCATTATTGAATAGCAGCCTCCACTGTACGTGACTTATTGCCGCCCAATGCCGCTGACTGCAGTGTGCCTGATAACGACGCGGGAGTCTGGATTTGTCCTCACTCCCACGCTGGCTGCTGCTAAATGACAGTGAAGTGACGATTCTGACATGATACATGTTGCCTTTCACTGCGCTAAATTCGTCAGCAACGCTCATCATTGGTGCCACTTGTCACAGTGCCCCTGCTACTCAGTGCTGTAGTTGTCACTGTGATGTTACCACAAAGCCCACCTCATGTTTTTTTTTCCTTGTCTCAAATCATGTCCACTAAAGTGTCCAAAGCCTCTCTGATTTCAGGAAAATTGTTCCAAGTGTTTTTGTCTAGCCACTTAGTCCAGAGTGAGACTTTTTTGTCATGTAATGCACCACTCTGTCCTCTCTGCTCTCGGTCCGTGTTTACAGGACACTTTATTTCTGCAAGCACTCTCAACAGGAGCATGTTAAATTAGTGGGGCATGGCTGCATCTACAGCCAGCTAAGAAGACATGATTTAAACCATTTTACTGTATCTGTGTGTGTCCCAGGCGCTTGTGAATAACTCTACATAATAGCAATCAGCTATAAGGCTTCATTAAAATGTAAATTTTACCCATCTCTCTAGAGAGTCTTTACAGTGATTCAAAAATAGCCCAGCAATGGCCTCCTGGGGACTCAAGTAAGGATCTAATTTTGGTGTCTAATCTGACATGTTGGTGTGAGTCGAAATGCAGCGGCCCATCTGATGTGAAGGCAAGTAAACACTTAGAACCGATGCTTGGCCGGTTTTCAGACAGTCCCGCTTTCTCTGTTTCCTTTTCAAGAGAAAGCACAAAGCTAATTAGACAGTTGGTGTTGAGCCAATTCCTGTCCCTCAGCCTGTTGTTTACCCACTTTTTGCATAATGCAGACGTGATTGTTGATAATGTTTGATGTGGCTACGTGGTCATAAGGGGCAGTTTGGCTTATTTTGCTCTGTGCAGCCTGAGTGGCAGGACTCAGAGCTTTGCTAGTTTGGGGAGGCACTTGTACGTCAATGGTGTGTCTTTGTTCTCTTCGTTGCAATTAGACAACATACACAATTAACAAATACCCAAAGAGATGTTATTGCCATTCTGGATCATGGAGCCACAGGACACCTGCTGGCTGCAAAGCAGCTACTAAAGGTTCCAGGTCACATTGGGCATTTTTTGCTCTGAGATTTTAGACATGGTAAATGGCATTTATTAGAGAAGGTTGTTATAGGCACTGCGATTGCAGTGGGGTAACTCGTCCAACCCGTATGTGGAGGCATTAGTCTTCAGCACAGTCGTCATGGGTTCAAGTCCCGGCCTGTTGACCTTTGCCACATGTTTTCCCCTTCTTTCCTATCTGACCACTGTCAAATAAAGGCCACTAGAGCCAAAAACACCTTTAAAAAAAATTAAAGAGAAGGTTACAGTATAGTAGAAAAGGATGTTTTATTTAGGTCTCCCTTAGAAAATATAGATTTAGCATATATTCAATATTAAGAAAACATTGTACTTAATATAAAGCTGATAAAGATAAGAAAAGTCAAATATTCTCTAAAATCCCACACTGTTCTTTGTCAAACATACCAAACATTAAGCCAAACTCATCACAAAATTGATCTTTGTAGTTCTTTAAGTATTGTCTTTTAATCTCTTCACATTTATTTTCTGGGAGTTCAAGAAATTTTGCATCCACGGTTTCATATTAAAATTAATAGGTTACTATCCAGAAACAAAAACAACAACAAAAAATAAAATCTAATTTGGGGAGTCAATTTATACAAAATGTATATCAAATACAATATATTTAATTTATTTTTATTTTGCTTTAAAAAAAAAAAAAACACTTGCTCACAGTAAGTAAGAATTGCCCATATGTAATATTACATATGTGTCCTTGCATTTGAACAAAAATGATGTTGACATGCATCAGTTATAAGACTGCATGCAAAGAGCAGGGATTAGATACAAGTTGTGTACTGGTAGATACTGGCTAGACTTTCAGCCAGTTCAGGACACAAGAATATTTTGCACTTGTAAATGTAGCATCTCAGATCCACACAGTGCTTGTGACTTATGCTGAGCTTGTGTGAGCACAACTTTTATCAGATTTGTTGTGAGCTGTATCTTTTATGGGCATGTCAGTGCTCTGGCTCTTGCTGGATAGAATCAATATATATCAAATCAATCCGCATGGACATCTAATATCTTTCCATTTATTAAATCCCTTTACTGCGCATAGTCCTTTGGAAACTGTGGCCTTAAGGTGACATATGCAACATAGAGATCAGAAAGAATCAAGAAAAGTATTTTTAAACATGTTTTTGCCACTGGATATTTTGTAGCTTGAGAATACATTTGTGATGATCAAAAATAGAGGGAAAATATTTGTTTAGATTAATTTAAAACAAAAAAGTATGTGTGCAAAATGAAAGAAAAATCATAATCTAACTGTGTGTGACACTGGTTCATACAGATAAGGCAAGCTGTGCCAGATTTTATTTTTAAATGTCAAATCATTCTGTAACTTAAGCTCTGATATCACAGCAAAAGTAATGCACCCAACCCTGTCAAATCCACACCGTGGATCCCAGTACACATGCACTAATCAGAACAGATGCACATAAAAGGCAATACATATGTTTCAAACACTTAACACGACTTGATGTTCTACAAATCCTCTTCATGTTCTCACATAACAGCCCGCTCAACGTCCCAAAATATAGTTCATGACATGTTTAGCCCTGGTAGGAGTCAACAAACCCAGTTTTTGAAGTTCGATTCAAATAAGAGGTGACATTGCAAATCGTGATTTAAAATCCTTTCGATGTGTAATGATGGTTAATTTAAATGCTGTCAAACATTGCATTTCCACTTTATCCTACTCTTCAGTCACAAATTGGGCCGAAGATTTGAGTGTGTTCGATTAGAAGAGGACACCACTTGCTGGTGATTAAAGTTTGATGAAGCATGCATCTGCTTCCAGATTCAAGCGCTCTGTGGCTGCAATCTACTCTTTCCAAGCGACAGAAAAGTTATTTCAGTGTTTCAAAACAGCATTATGAAACACTTATGGCTAGTAGAAGTCCTTTGAATCCAATAATTCAGGCGAGTCTGCTGTAAATTATATATTTGTTATGTCATAGTGCAGACAGAACAAACTGACCTCTGCGGGATTGACAGTGTGCTGCTACGATCCAAGACCAAAACTTAGCAGCCTTCAATCATTTTGTACTTGATAGTACCAGAGAGCACTTTAATAAAAGACAGATGACACTGACAGAATAATGTGAATTTAAAGAGTTGAACAATTTGTACCACATTACAAAAAGTGCATTTGTGCTAGTCTCCACTTATATTTTTTCTTTATACCAGGAGAGTCTCTGTCCTTACAGCTCTGAATAAAGCCCACATAAATGGCCCAACAGGAAAAGATTGCCATTGTATATCTTTATTCCTCTTAAATAAATCAATACTATTTTGCATGTAATACAGTCTCTTTTTCATTTATCTTAAATTTATTGCACAACATATAAAGACAGCCAGGTTTGCTCAGAATTACCTTCACTTCAACACTATTTACAAAACTACAGAATATCTGGAGCAATCACATGCAAATTGGAGAAATGTTTTGTCAGAAACTTTTGTATAATGGAAGAAGAACTTGCATAAATGTTTACATAATGAAGTGGAGAACACAAGCAGGACATGTGTTTGAATATGATTTGTTTCCTCAAACTAAAGCGAGGCCCACCTGAGCTTGATTGTCAGCGTTTGAATGGCCAAAATCAACCAGCAAAAGAAGGTTTTACAGCCAAGAAAGGAGCTGATTGTTTCCAGTATCTTCAGTACAATAGCAAAAAATAAAAAATAAATAAGAGTCTCAGAACACTGAAATAGTTTAACAAAAGAAAGTGCTCTAAAAGCAACAAGAGACCCCATTTCAGCACTTGAACAAATTGCCTTCAACTGGTAAAACAGAGGTTTGGCTTCAACAAGAAATGCTCTGGAAACTAAGAGATGTATGCTGGTTCCTAAACTGAACAGAAAACTGTGGAATTGAAGTGTGGATGTGAAGAAATCAGCAAAGAACATTTTCAGATGCTTTGGAAAATCTGCAAAGATTTTTGCTTTCATGCTGTAGAAATTGTGTTTAAGAAAATCATATGTTGGTTTTTTGTTTTACCCCGTTTGTGTATCTAAATTGAATTTTTTGCAAGAGTATGTTTATGGAAACGTTTTTCAGTCATGTTCTTTTATTTTCTTAATGCAGCAAGAATAAGAGATGTTTAAGACAAGAAGAAACTATGGAAACGCTTTGTAAAAAAGTTAGTGCCGATTACAGCAAAAGCAGCATGCAAAACATCTAAAGAGCCTCAGGCTGACCCAGAGCAGTCTGGAGTGGTGGTTTGTGCTCTCACCATATGCTGCACACTAAACCAAGAGGCCCCCCATGGGTCAGGGCAAGAGAGGACACCAGTGGTGTTTGAAAAAGCTTTCATGGATAAGTCATATTTTGTTTGTAAGTGTAGTGCATGTTTGTTTTCAAGCATCCAGGTGAAGCCCGTAATAAAAACTGTAGACACACATTAGTATCGACAATCTGCTGCTATAAATGATTGGGGGAAAAAATTAAAGATCAACCCACACATAGTAAGAATACAAACTAAATAGAAAACAGATAGTGTTTGTTTAGATGGTGAAACAGTACAAATAGAGTTTAAAAAAAGGCTTACAATGAAATTGTCCTTTTTTTTTTTAGCATAATGTCAAGATGAAAAAGTTCAATAATTTCTAGTTCTAAATTAAGAAAGCATTGACCAGAATGACCAGTGGTACAAGTGTTGGCACACCATACAATTCACTTATAAGTGTAAACTGATGAAATTTTAGTATCTGTAATTATTTGTGCATTATATTAGTAATATAAAATGAAAAGGTAAATTTCTTTTAATCATTGGACATTAGGCTAGACAATGATCCACTTTTATCTTGCCAATATTCATAATGAGGAGAATAAGTAAGACAAAACAATAATTAAAAAGAGTTCACCACCAGATACAGTAAGTGCAGTGAAGAAGTGGTGCTGACACACTAGGAGAGCCATTAGATCTCATCCACATGGAGAAACACCAGAAAGAACAAATTTCTGTCTAGCCATCCTAAATGTGAACATGTGGAGAGTTAGATAAATTCCAGTGGGAATTTATAACTGGGACCGTGGGATTTGGTCAGACGAGGCCACGACTGACTTCCACACATCTTAGACAGGTTTGGTATGGAAATGAAAAAGCTAAAAAGAGTACCTGTTTAGGCACGGTGAAGGATCTGTGACCCTGTTCTCTTCCAAAGGCCCCGGGAACTCTTATACAGTGGCACCAGAAAGTGTTTGAAATACCAAGCCATCTTTAATAAAAATAATAAGCAGACTCAAAATGAGTTGTCGCTTGGACTTTCAAAAGCATAACGATCCAAAGGTCAACTCAAAACAGCAACGGTTATATCGCCATCACTGACCAAGACCTACATCACATAGAAAGCCTGTGACATTAGATAATGAAAAAAAAATAACACAAGATGGTGCAAACAGAAATGCTGAAATGGTCTAGCAATCTCTTGCCTTGTGAAATTCCTAGATGACTTGTTGCTAATCTACTAGAAAAGGGGTTGTACAAGGTGTAGAACGCACTGCTATGATGTGCAAAGCAATATTCGCACATCCGATAACTTAAATATTGAATAAATGTTCTCTTAATAAAGGTAGCCTTGTTAAGTTTTTGTTTCTGGTTTGAGATCAAGTGAGTCTTTTGTTGCTACTGCGATAAAAAATTAATTACCTTTTAATGCTTTTCAAACATCTTTACCTGGAATACCAACACATTTGGCAATTTTTCTATGTTAAAACATGATTTTACTGAATTATTTCAACACATTGTTAAAAAAAAACAAAAAACATTTTAACACCTGTCTCAAAATACACATTTTTTATCAGAAAAAAAAAAAGAAGACAGATTACTTAGAATCGCTCTCGCATACCTGCTGAGATCAACCAGCCAGATGCCTTGCTGATAGTTGGCTCATAATTCTAGCGCTTGTGGCAGCTGAAGCCAAATATGCGAATGAAGTTTCTCCCCAGTGGAAAGTTCAGCTGTATGGAGGCAGATCAAGAAGATTTTTTCTCCTCAAAGGGTTTGGTGCCGGCGCACCAGAGAAGAGTTTGAAAGCAACAACAGTTGCTGTGTTTACACTGTTCTCTCTGTGATTCGGTGTAAATACTGTAACTAGTGCAATCCTTTTCAGGACAAACCCAAACTCTGCGGGTTAAGACCACGTTTTTGACATAATTCTGAGTGATGGAGCTCAGCTGCATGGCTGAATTCATATAGTAATAAAGAAGGATGAATGCATTTATCACAGTGCTGTGACAAAGCATTTGCTGCCTTACAGATTTCTTCTGGTTCTGCAATACTTAAGGCTACCACATACTGACATGCACAGAAGTAGAACATATCGTCAGAAAGCAACACATTGTTTACAGAAGTAATAATGGATGCCACCATCTATGGATCAGTGTTAACGTTTTTCCAAGCTTAAAGTATTGTCATAAAATCATAACAAGAGGAAAGCTAACAAAATGAAAGCACAACTAAAAGTGATGGCCTTTTGTAGACAACTGACTACAAAGTCTGTTTGGATGCAGTTGGACCAGGTTTGGTGGGATTGTGATGTGACGTGATGCGTTTCAGACACAGATCTTTTCATAATTTCATAATGATAATCTCCTGCCATTGTTTACATCCGGATATGCCACCTCTGGGTTTTTCCTGGGGCAGAATTATGGTGAATATAGGCTCCCTTCTTATTTTCATGTTTGGTTCACGGAGATCAAGGAAGAGCAGGTCACATTTTCTTCAGTTTAAGCAATGAAATGTAGGCGTTTAAAGAAAAATAAAATAAAAGTAAATAGCTAAATAGTGAATAACTATTGACCTAGGCCAAAGACAGATAAAAACCCTAATCCTGAGCTGCAGAAAATCTTAGGCAAGGGAGTAATTGGTTCCTTAGGGACATGTAGCAGACTGAAAAGCTGAGAGGTTGTAAGAGGGCTCAGACGTTGTTGTTTCCCAAACTACAATGTCGGTGACGGTTTTTAAAAAGCCCTCATGTCCCATTCCAAACACATTGATCATTTCATCAATGTTAGCCCTTTCAGACAGAGGAGAAATAGTTTTCACGGGGAAACTTTCTCCTGCAACATCAAACATAATTGCATGTTGCATCAAAAAAAATCAAAAGAAAAGAGGACAGAAATGATAGTGCCAACTGAGTCGTAGTACAGCCAAAAAAAGAAAACAATAATACATCCTCACACCCACAGAGAGGAAGCATGGCACCAGAATTCAGTTGTTGCTGATTTATTTTTGTATTTTTCTTTTTTTTAGTGTTGGGATCTTATGCCAGCATATGCAAGCTTCCCTTTCCTTCTACAGTCAGGCTGAAAGAGATGAGAGCTACGGTTTGGACGGTGAGCACCTGGTTTAAAAGCTAAAATCTTCATTGCCTTTGTAAAAGGTGGGAGTTGGAGCGTTGAGGATATTCAGATCACGACGCACCACTTCATCCTTAAAGGGTGGCAGGGGTTTTTATGTTTTTATTTTACCGGGCCTTCTAACCCATCGTTGTCCTTTTGCTGAACGCTCTATTCATAAATCATACAAAATGAAAGATGTTGCTCAGTTTGTTTATGCCCCTTTATAATAAGATTTTTTTGTCCCTGTGTTGCTTAATGAAGTTATCACATGTAGGCTTGTGTCCTCCCAACCTTTTCTTTTTTTAACCTGGCTATGTTGGTATTGTCAGAAAAGGAGCATCTCTCATACCTGCGTTCCCACCCACGGGCTGGCTGCAGGATGGCTTCTTCTGTCAGTTATGATCAACAAACCAAATAAATCAATAAATGTTCCATTGAAATGTCTTCCATCAAAGCGGAGGGAGCTTGGCATTGTGCGCTGCTCAGGCTAACATATCTTTGTGTTCACATTCTGGTGTGCGTGCGTGTGTGTGGTTGACTGCGTGAGCCATGTACAGTATGTGTTTCCTCAGTACTTGGCCATAGGAGCTGTCTGCTGTTTGAATAAGGGCAGTCAGTCACCGACACTAAAGAGAACATTCATCAAATAATTTCCCAGCATACACCTGTTTCTGTGGGCTGCGGCATGGCGTCGCTCTCGGTGGTCTCCCAGCTGTTCAATTATGTGGCTATACATGCACTCACTTCTTATTCCACAATGACCGTCACATTTTATAGGTAAATAAAGCTAATGTGCCTTGGCAAGACTGGGAGCCAACAAAGGGGGTGTTAATGGTAGGCCTAAATCACCAAAACACCAGCAGGTGCATTGAAGGAGCACATAAAGCAACGAGACAGAGTGATAATCCCTCACGGTTGGCTTATACTGTAGAATAGGGGGCTGAGATAGTGGGCTAAGACCTCACACTTGGCCAGTAATGTGATATAGTCGTTGCCTGTGGCAGGAGGTATAGATGCCTCCTGTTCTGTGTAGCAAAGACCTGCAGGAATCGTCAGTTTCCTCCTGACCTAATCGCTGTGCTATAATCAAAATGTGGAGCTGCTTGTGGAACATGATGGCCACTGGTTCCGCCTGACACCAACCATGTGATACATTGCTTTAAAAATGCTTTTAAACTCCTATAAGTCGTTTCCATTTTGATACTAAAACACAAACTCATGTCTGTGGTTTGGATTTTATTATAAAGAATTGCACAACTGTAAAGTGGAAGGAAATAAAAACACGGCTTTCTATATTTTTTGACAAATGAACATTTTAAATGTTTTTATACATTCAATACATTAGAATATCTGTTAACCTTAAAGCAGGTGTTAAGCATACTTTTCATTAAGTCGTCATTTCAGTATCAGACATGTCTTTTTTATATTGGTCTGAGGTAATATTCTACTCTCAAATGTTTTGTTCAGTGGCTATAAGCAGGAAATCATCATAATTAACGGAAATAAAGGTTTTTAAACATCAATCTGTATAATTAATCTGCATAAGGGTTTTATCACTTTGTGAAATTAGTTACTGAAATAAAGAAACCTTTTAAAAATATTCAAAATCATTTAAAAGTGCTCCACTTTGTTGAATCCCCTTTTGCTACAATTTCAGACTTTTTCGAGTATATACTGTATCTTAAAGCTTTGCAGCATTAGAGTGAAATATTTACTCATTCTTATTTCAGGTTTAGTAAGACTGAACAGAAATAATGTGTAAACAAAAACTTTCAAGACTTCTCACTAGTTTTTCAGTCAAAAACACCTCATTTGAGATTGAGTCAACGCCAACACAATTTTCACGACCAATTTTAATCATTTAGCTGTTCCATCAAGATTTACAAATAAAATAAAAGAGAATATGAATTTTAATGCAGCCAGACATTTCAGATTAAGTTGGGAGTAAAAAAATAGATAAGTAACAATACTGTAGCTGAGGTTTTGACAGGTTTTAGCATGATGGTGTCACTATGGGGACAGCAGGAGGATGTGCAGTGGGAGTTTTTCTACATCAATATTGTTTTGCATGTAGGTCAAAAACTTCAACTTAGGTCTCATTTGACCATAGCACATTTTTCTACATGTTTCCATATCAACTCACATGACACGCAACAACCTTCATTCACAATCTCTGATGTCTTTCATTCATTGAAGACCAGATTTGTGGAGAAACATATATTCTGTCAGCAGTTTCATTTAAAAAGTTGGAAAACCATAAATACTTCCCTTCCACTTCATAATTGTTCACTACTTTGTGTTGTCTATCATAAAATAAAAAGTTTTTGGCTAGCCTTGCAGATTCTGCTTCATAAAACACTGTTTTCCTATGTCAAAAAAATAAAAAAATTACAAACTTTGAAGGGTATGAATACCACAGATTCATTTTTTCTCTTTACATGTTGGTTATTTCTTTACGTGCTCATTTTTTCTGCCAACTTTGCTGTGCAATTACTTCATTTACAGCAGATGGGCATTATTAGTGTGATCCACCAGATGATGTGCGTCATCACTTCATATGTTTTTTTTTTTTCCCCACCGTCTACAGCTTTTAATATTACCTCTTATCTTTCTCTGCGTCCCTGCTGTCTGCCATAATGCAGAGGAAAGGCCTCTCCACTACTCCAACATGCACAACACATTCACGACTTTATTGATTTCCTTTAAAACTTGCAGAAAACAGGAAGAAAGTGAGCCTTAATATTTCCAGCTCTGCACCACCTGGTCCAGGTTGCTAGGTAACACGGTGCACGGCAGCGTTTGATGTGTGTGCGCTCTTTGCAAAAGGCTTTGATCCTCGGCAAACTGACAGACTCTCCACAGTGCTACCTTCTCCTGGTAGTTTTGGCACCTCATCACACTGTGGAGACTAAAGTGTATCTGAAAGTTCCCGGGTGAAATGAAATACCCACCTTGTTAGGCAAAAAAGAAAAAGGCAAGCTGCTCAGAAAAGTTTAGGCTTTAAACTATTTTCATTAAGAGTGCTAAAGGACAAGGCAGATGGTGCTTCCAAGTCTTAGAAACATCAAACAAAAACGGAATAGTGAAGTTGCAAATTTGCACTGTGCTGTTTAATATGAACAACTGCAGCAAATTCGTTGTACAATAAGGTTTAAAGAAAGCCTTATCTGACAAATATGATGCAACGTCGACTCTTTCCTGCTTAATTGTTGCATAAAATGAAACCTAAGTCTGCACCACATTTTATCTTAGAAGTTTTACCATTCCAAACGTTAGTTGACTTTAACAAAACATTATAAATACCCTCTTTTTTAAATCTATGACAGGCAATCACACCTGACAGATACATTGGTAACCTATAAAACACATATTATTTAGCAGGAAGGTGGGAAACGGTAGTTTAAAAATTCCTGCAGACACATTTGCAGTCGTCTCTGTTGCACCCTTAAAAAGAACTGAAAAACTTATATAGATTTTTGCGTTTGTGCAACTTTATTAAACAAAATCCACAGTTCGCTAATACAGCGTGTGTAGTTTTCTTTTTTTCCGTACACAATCACGAGTCATGAACTTTCAACTCCCATCATGCATTGTGTCGTTCTTAAAGGGGTATTATCATGACAGAAATCTATGACAAAAACATAATTAAGTAGTTTTAGCACATATTTAACCATAAATCAAATGAATTGTTCTGACTAAATACTAAATCAAATAAATAACTACCTATTAATTTAACATTATCACGTTCTTAGCATATTTTCAGGGCTCTACATCTCTCTCGCTCCATGAAAGCAGTTATACGCAGTTTGTTATGAAACAGAATCTGCAAGGCTAAATCCTGACTGAGTTGGGGATACACAATTAGTTGTGTGCTTTGGCACAGAGGTTGTTCAGCGCAGCCATTAGGTAAGCACAGCTTAAAGCTTACCTTCATTAAAAACTACACCACTGCTGTTTTCCTGCTAGTGTTCATGCATAGAATGGATTATTTACAGATGAATATGCACATGCAGCTTGTCCATGTGCAAGTAAAAGTCTGCAGTATTTTTAGATTTGTTCCATAGCAACAACTCTGCATCTTGCTAGATGTTCTCGTGGACTGGAAAAGTTCCCCTATGTCCAACCAGCGAAGCAGTGGGCTTTCTCTGAAACTGTAATGTTTAAGTGAAAATTTGTTTTCAAGAACCTAAGACGTAATACAAGCAATGAAGAGTAACCATTGCTGGTGGTCAGACATTGCTGACCAAAGAGTAATACTGATTTCTTTGGCATGTACCCCTGGTGCTTGAGGCATAGTAGAGATGTGACAGGTGCTAATCCACTCCTCAATGCCGTTTGATCACTGAACATCTGAAGGAAGATTTTATTTCACTGATATCCTCCAGACAAGAGAAAGCCATCAGAAGACTAGCCCACTGTGGTCATCAAGAATCAGGCATGATCAGCTGCAGCTGGCCAGCAGCTCAGCAAGAGACTCAAAGTGTGCTACGAACTCCCAACCACCATTAGACATTAGCAGCAGTCTGAAACTGTTGGTGCAAGGCAGGACGTATCTGTGTTTTTATGTTGTTTACACCAAATTCTGACCCTTCCATCCGAATGTCACAGCTGAAGTTGAGCATCATCAGACATGGGAGCTCTTTGCTAATCTGTTAAGTCTCCATTTGGTGAGTCGGTGTGAAAAGCAGCCTCATTTTCCTGATCCTGGCTGACAGGAGTGTTTGAGGTATGGAGTTCTGCTGCTCTAGCAGATTCGCTTCAAGTCGCTGTGCTTTCAGATATGGTATTTTACACACCCTGGTTGCAATTTGAGCTACTGTCTGCATTTCATTGTCTTCATCCAGGATGGCCATACTTCTCTGAGCTCAGACATCAGCATGGCACTTTCTCCACATACCTGCTTCTCACTGGAAATTCTCTTTTTTTTTTTTTTTACCGTTTTTGTAAATCTGGGGAAAGCTTGTAAAAGATAATATCCTGGAAGATCAGGAGTTTCTGACATGCTCTGTCCAGTCTGTCTGGCACCAACAACCATGTTCAAAATCTCTCAAATCTCCATTGAGTTGCTCAGTTTGAGCTTTAGAAAGTTGTCTTCACGGATCGAGATACCTACACGCATAAAGTTTCTGCCATTTAACTGTTTGTGTTAAGCAGTTACAGATGTACCTAATAAAGTGTCCAGTGAGTTCACATAAAATGACAATGTTGCTAATTATTATTAAAGATAATTATTGCTCATTCTATCACATCAAAGTTTAATGTCATTTTTCTAGCCAATAAAATGTTCTCAGATTAAGGATGGAATTTAGTGCATTTGGATTATTTCTGACTGTGTTCTTTCTTTCTTTTTTCTAAAATATATGCTTGTTTTATAAATCTGAAATCTATTTAATCTCATAATGATGCTTTTGTTCCCTCAAATAGTGGCAGCAAAAATAAAATAGAAAATGTAATAAGAAAGGGAAGATATGAAAGTGAAAAAAAAGAAAGGTTTTGGCAGAAAAACAAAGATGGGCGACCCAGGTCGGGTAGAAACGTATTACTCCGTGAAAGGGTTGCAAACAAAGCCAAACACTCATCTTAAGAGTATATAACCTTCAAGCTGGAAGAAATCTGGGCTGAAAAGGTAGAACTGTGGATTGTATTAATAAACAGACTCTAAACTAAAAATACGAGGAAGTAAATTCTGATTGCTGCCTTGGAGAAGTCTATTAATTTAATATTTCAGTCCTGCAATCTGCAGGTTAAAACTTCAAGTCATTTGCATATCAAAGTAATGTTTTATAAGTAACCGCTTTGATGTGGTCTTCTGTGTCAGTCCTCGATGCTCCAGAACTGAAATTTTGACTTCAACAAATTGCAAAGATGCACTTACTTATTGCGATGCCATATGAATTAATTCGAGGAAAGAAAAAAAAAAAGTCAGGTGCACAAAGTCTGAAGCCAAATAATCAAGTCAAAAATTAATCATGCAACCACCAGTTTCCATTCTACGCTGACTTGCACAACATTTAGATTTGGCCGCCGGAGAGAAAGAGTGAAATGAGATGTGCAGCGGCCGGGCCCCCCGTACACAGGCGCATTCCAGGTTGTGTGAGGTTATTACAGGTTTGATTATTGAGTTCCACAGGGCAATTGGCTCAAATGAGGGCTGACAGCTTTGGAGAGCAGCAAACAGCTGGAGAGCTCATCTCTGCCAGCAGCCATATTAAGACCATTTCGCTCACAGGTGCCTCAGCTGCTATGATCTGTGATTAAGGCATAACTAATGAAGAGTTGATGAAAGTAATCAGGTGCCACTGCATCTGCAGATGCTTTCAAGATGCTGGAACTGTGCCCTCATGGCTTTGGAAGAAATAAACATAAAAACCCAAACAGGAGCTACGTTGATAATGACAACGAATTTAAAATTTAAGGGGGAGAGGCAACATTAAAAGCAAATTTTTACCCACAGCTTATAATGTCAGTATACCTTATACGACTCATCTGTCACAGACATTTGAACAACCGCCAGTATACTTCAATACACCATCACACGTGCATTAGTCCACTTAAGCAATTATTATCCGTAAATTAGCAACTAATTAATCAGCTGGCAGCCAACACAAAGTGATCACTGCTTTGTTTTCATGGCAATACAACTTCGGTACCCTTTTTAAGGCAAAGTCAAAGCATGTTTGGGCTGAATAAGATTATGGTGTAATGAAATCATTATTTGTACACAGGTTTTGAGGAGATGGCTGAAATCCAGCTGCATCAATTTTTGAGAGTAGCACTGATTGTGAAGTGATGTCAAAACCTGTTGAAAATGAATTGACATAATCTCTGCTTAGTGCAATATGTATGAGCAACCACTCACCATGACAAAATGAAATCTGGCCTGATCTGCTCTCTGCACAGTGCGGGTCATGTAATTGTGCTTCGCAATGGTTATTTCCTCCTCTTATTTTCTGACATAAGTGAGATAACAGAGATCTGTGTAGAAATGGACCGATAATGTGCTTTTCAGGTTCAAAGGACTCCTTGTGATTTCACCTGTTGCAGTACTTCCAGCATGACTTTGATGTAGCTAAATAAGCCACAGACATCCTGACATGCATTGGGAAGAGAGCCACTGATATTAGCAGCAGGTTCCACTCATCATTTAATTGCTCTATGCTGCCCCTTCAGCCTATCACCTGTCACTCTGGCACAACCCAGGAAATAAACGGCACGTGGAATTAGGTGGGTGTCGCTACTAATTAAGACGTTTGCAGCCCTAACGTTGCAGTCGTCAAGAGAAAATTGCGGGATCTAGCTTTTGTTTTTTTTGTTTTTTTCACACTCATTTTCCTGTTGACACACGCTACATCACTGTAGAGGACACAAGGTTGAACTGCGTCTCAGCGCTGTTCCCATGTAATATTCATTGTCGTCTGAGAACACAGCGGCCTCAAGTTTTAGATCAAAAGCACTTCAATTCAGCAACAAGGGAAAGCACTTGAGTGTGGAGGAGGAATTCACAAAACATCCTGGCCTGTCTTTGATATTTCAGTCTTCAATCGGCATCTTTGCAAGAGAAGAAACAAGGTCCAGGCGCTGTCAGGCATACTTTATAGCTAAGAACTGCATATTTCAGAGTATTGATTTATTTGAAGTTGTGTGATCAATCACCATTTAAGCTACAGTGTTACTTAACAAAGGACTTTATTGTTGCATATTCTGCATTTAGTGAAATGCAGTGTAAACTCTGTGTAGGCTTTCATCTTTTTTTATATTTGTCTCATGTTATTTCTTAACTTTCAACATTATTAATGAAACCATCAATCCTTCTATGGCTTAGGCAGTTTAAAACAGCTTCCATCTAAAAGCAAATAATTACAACGAAAGTGATTTCTGACAAATCAGTTTTTATAAAAAGGGCTCAATTTCTGTCTAAAGAAAAGTTCTACAACAATATGAACCCAATTGCCAAAGTGCTGGCAAACCCAAAGTTTTACATACACACCAAGTCAAAGGAAGACCAACTCAAACAATACAAACTCTATGATAAGGAAAAAGACCAACAGATTTTGGTTCACATTCAAATCAATCAATCAATCAATCAATCAATCAATCAATCAATCAATCAATCAATCAATCAAATGTTTAATACAGAAATGTGGCCTCATCGAAAAGAACGTTTAAAACATGCTGACGTTTTATTACGTTTTGTACTTTTAATTTAAAAAACAAGCCTCATCAGAATGCATATTCTAATTCATTAAATATGAATGTGCTGTATCTGATAACTGGCATTATACTCAAACAAACTAAATTAGAAAGAGGGAAAAAAAGATAAAAGCATCTCTGCAACATCCCTGAAGAGAAAACATCAGTTTTCTGTAACAGATCAGCCCACCTGGGTCTAACACTGATGATACTATAAGTTGTTGAAAAAGTGTCAGATTGATTGGATGTTTGGTCCATAACAGAAAAACACCATTTGTAATAGCCTGAGCACAACACACATTCAACAAGCACAAACTCACCTAATAATCCTTGACAGCTTCAGCAACTGACAACTTTCACACCATATAAATGTTGCACAATGTAAAGAGCTGCAGTAAATTTGAGACTACTGTCTTTCTGTCTATTGTAATAATTTATAAGTTGCCAGTAAATGATGTAGCACAAGTGGAATAGTTACTGTCTTTGGTGACCAAATAACTGTGGACATTTTAACTTTAGAAAATACTTTCCAGCAAACAAAGCTCACCAGAGCTCTCTATGTGGCCCATATCTGATGTTTTCATGGCCCAGTTCCAATCTTTTCACTCCCCCAAATTCTGAATTGTGTCACTTCAATATGTGGTACTAGATCAAATATGATTGTTTTTCTAGTGTTTGCAGTCTGAATGCTCATGTTGTATTCTTTCCAACTTTTATGCGACTGGTGTGAGAATAAAAAACTGAATCCAAAGAGATTTCTCTACATAAATTTCAGTCAATGCTAGACAAAGCCATTGCTCTGCTTTGCTTTTTTATTAGCTTCCCTTGTATTGCTGATTTTGTGATGATACTCTCAGGTCTGAATAACTTTAAAGTTGATTGGTAGATGGTGGCATCCATCACTAATTTCATAAACAGTGCGTTGCTGTGGGAAATCTACATTCTTCTTCTGCACATGTCAATTGCTTTGGAGTCGTAAACCGTTCACACAGCGATTTAAGTTGTATGACTGACCAAGCAAAAAAATAAAACTACATCAATAAAACTAAACTTATAAACAAACTGTTTAACTAATATAGCTTTAACTGTATTCTATGATTTCTTAAAATCATAGAATACAGAAATACAGAATACTGGAAATGAATTATTTAAAATCTTGTTACTTTGATGTACCGTAATTTGTTTCTATGCAAAAATATACATTTTGATTTGACTGACAAAATATTTAAACACTCAAATGGTATCTTGAAGTTTTACTTATGTGGCCTCTGAAGTCTTGAGGGCAACATGAACAGCTTTGTCCCGGTCTGCGCCGTTCTATAAAAGGTGTATGCGAATATGACTGTGAACTGTCTACTGCTGGTCTACTGTTCAGCTCCACATGAAGTATGTCGGGGCTTTCGGAGTTTCATATTAAAGTTGACAGTCTGTTGAACTCTCACATTCGAACACTTATCCTGTAGGAAATATCCAAAGGAACTGCAGCAAGCTATGCTAACCATGCTAAATGCTTATAAGAAATGCTACAGACAACTCATACTGTCACCTCTGTAATCAGTTTGTCTTTTTTTACATGAAATCCTGTTTACCTGCAAAGCTGTGCAACACTGGCTGCTCTGTGCTGGTAGGACGTTGTTTCTGGTCCAAGTATAAATCATGAGGGATTGGTGCATTTCTAATTGATAAAGAAAATAAATTTAAATTGTGCATAGTGATTTATAACAGAAAGTAGCAGAAAGTAGCAGTATTCCCATATGTTTCTCTCTCTACAAAATATTCAGCTGTATTCTAATAAATATATGAGCATTTTCCCCTGAATGCTTTTTTTTTTTTTAAATTTCACTCCAATAAATAGAAATTTGATGGATTTTGCTTAATTTTAGAGCTAAATTGTGCACTTCAACAAGTCCGGCAACACCAACTGCACTTGGATCTCATTTCTGGAAAGTGCACTTAAGCCGATAAGTTCATGTTCCTTGTAAAATAAGTTACAAAGTGTATCACTGACTGTGTAGAAGACAGAAAGTCATAGGGATTCAGCCTACAACAAAAATTGAATAAATGTGTACCCTTTCCATGCTCATGTCCAATAAAAGCCATCGAGATGAAACACAGTTATCATCAGTGACATCTCTCATTGAAAGTCATTTAAATAATTCCAAGATGCAGTTTTCCTCTTTGGGGAAGCGAATGTAAGTGTTGCCAGCCAATCAGCTCTCTAGGGACAGGTTGCTATGGTAATGGTATGCATGAGGCAAAAGGACAAAGACTATGTCAGCAGTGGTTGGCCTGAGCTGAATCTGCAAAACCAAGTAAACAGCCGACTGCAGGAGTTGGGATGCTGGTTATGTGCCTTATGTGAGCTACATTCACAAACCACTCTGTCTATCCTGCTCTGAAAAACATATGGGCAAAAAGGACATCCACATCAAACACAATCGCTTTTTGAACAAGTTTAAGAGTCTTAAGAGTAAACACAAATCTGGTACCACTTAACATATATCTCTGCTGGAACATAATACAAAAGCTAAAGAACAAAGAGCTTGTGAAAGTCAAGTGTTGTGTTGGCAATTGTGCAAGCCAAAACAGAGCAGGTTAAAGATAGTACAGTTTTGACATGTTGAGGGCAATATTTCAAGAGGGGACTAATAATGTGCACTTGAAAATACAGTTTGCTGACAGAACGCTGAAGTGTCTCACCATTATGTTCTCTACTGGACTGAGAAGATCTTCAGGTAAAGCACAAGGCAGACAAACTTTAATTTTAGATCAGTTCACAATAGTTGCCAGCAGAATAAGACTATAAATCTGCAATGTGAAATTACTTATATATTGTAATTTAAAAAAAACCACAGTGAATACAATAATTAATTTAAAAATGTATTCATTCTTAAACCAAAGCCATTCTGGTAGATTGACTATGCTGCTATGGGCATGTTGTTTATAATCTAATTTCTTTTTAACACGCTAATATAGTTCTCACTAAAATGCAAATGAATTAGTTTCCTTAATTTATTTGCATTAAGAAAAATCCAAGATTCTTTGACTCCAAGTTCAAAGAAGCTAGAAGTATGATTACCCCAGACCATTAAAAGTTAATCACACTGAAACTGATGTGTAAGAAATTAGTATTTACTCTGAAAAACCAACAAAAGTGACATAGTTTTTGAAGTAAACTCAGAAGACGGGGCATTTAAATTTATACAACACAAAGTGGAAAAGCAATCTATATATATATATATATATATATATATAAATCAGCCACACAAATGGTTTGCTTATCCTATAGCAGGAGAAATGCTGATACAGCAATTGAATGCAGTAAAGCATATTGTTATTAGTTGGTACTGCTAATAATAGCTAGCCTGGAGCCTGAGCACCGTAATAAGCAAATCCAAAGGTTTTCCTAGCTGCAACTTGAAGACGTCTTGGTTGGGTGAGACTCTATTTCCCAGCCAGTGGAAGCCAGCACAACTAAAAGGTTATGTATGTATATACTATTGCTATACTGTGATGAAAGGAAGTATCCCAAACATTTAATAACTATATAAATCGTGATACTCCCAGAAACCTTAGCTCATAGTCAAAGAACTAGTGATGGGAAGTTCGACAGTTTTCAAAGAACTGGCTCTTTCAAAGAACAGTTGGCTCTTTCGGCTCCCAAATGGCTCAATTTATTATCTGCAGCCTCATATTTTAGCTTAACTTATATTGATGTTTTGTATAAATAAATCTCTTTGCATTCAGTGTTTTTATCAGACGCCTTAATCTCTGTTACGAAATCTGCTATTCTTGCTTTGATGTAGTATTTTAATAATTGGTTCTTATTTAATACAAAAACAAATTTATCAAACTGAACCATAATAATGAATTATTATATTATATAGTATCACAAAGCTAGAGTAAGGTGCTGCTTCATTTACATCCTAATTATATTTAAGGGCTTTTGCCATGTACTCTCTGCTGTCTGCCGACAGATTCTCCACCTGACTCTCACGTTTGCTCCGCTCTCTGTTTTCACATATCAGATTTCACATATCATATATCCTCATGTGATTTTCCACAAGGCCACCATTCTACAAATCAAAACAAAGTTCTGCCACAAGCATAGCAGAGTATAGATGCTAACAATGACAATCGTCTTTGTCTCCGCTCTTGGGATTCAGCTAGTCAGCAGCAAGAAAAGTGAATGGCGTTCCTGGATTTGCTACTTTGCAAATGCCAGCCAATGGCATGTCAAGTAAGATTGCGCTTAAGTGTTAACCATTCCAAACTGGATATTTTTTTATACTTAATAAAAAGTCGTAAATTAGCATCTTTTTCCTTAATAATTTGGAGTTATGTTCCACATAAAAAAACTGTGAAAATGTGAATACTGAACCACAAATAGGTTAACTGCATTGTAAACATAGGAAAACTTTGTATACTATGACGATTTTATTTGATCAGATAAGTAGTAAAAAGTAATTAAGTAAGTTAATATAAATTAAAAAATATATTTTTAAAAATTACTTACTATTCCATCATTACATTTATGATTCATTATATGGAATTAGGTCTGGATAAGAAACAATCAAGGAATCAACAAATTGATCACGACAACATCATTAACTCCTCATTCACTCAGCAATTGGTAAATGCTACCAGTATACCATCATGTTCTGAAGAACCAAAGAGCAGCTTTAATTCATCTGTGAAAGCTGATAAACGACATGTATTGAACATCGACTGACGACAAAACAAGTACCAGCTGCTGAATAGAGCAGCTATCTCTAGGGAATGCACATTCCCACAATCACGACGAGAAAGGAGGAGGTTGAGGTGGAGTCTGATGTGCCTTTGAGTGAGCGGGGTTAAGGCTCTCTCTTTAAATGGATCACAACCTGACGCAAACAGGCCTGTCAGCTGAAACACAATGGGACTTAGCTGTCACACTGAAAGCCGGCTGACGGCTGAACAGTCCCTAGCGTGGTCAGAAAAGGTGAGTCTAACCTGTCCAACAATTCACAACCCCAAGCTCAACATTTTGCAGGCTTTTTGTCCATCGCTGTTTTCGTAACTCCAATCTGAAAAGAGGTAGGAGTTCAGGAAAAGATACCAAAGCTCTGCAGCAGGAATTTATAACTCATGTGGATGGAGAGAAAAAAAAAATTGCTGGAAAAGCTTGTTGGAGAACTGCCAAGCTGAAACGGAGCAGGCAGATTGAGACTTCACCTGATGAAGGGTGGTTAAAAGAGCAACTTGTACAACCAGTCTGCCAAAAAGTAGAACTGCATGGCTAGTGATTGACAGACAGTGACATATCTGGCTTCCTGTACAGCAGAGCAGCAAAAGGTCAGCAACAGAAACCAAACTAGCTGCCTTGCAAACATTCTACTTTATCACAGCTACAATTACGATGTTAAAACATTAAAGGGAAAATTATTAACCAAAGTTTCCGTACAACAGTATTCAGAGTTGCAGCTAATGACATGTACAGCACCTATTGCTTTAACAAATCAATGTTAAAAACCTTTTTTTTTTTTTTTTTTTTACAAAAAAACCAGAAAAAAATAATAACCTTTTTAATAACTGAGTTCTAAATAATTCTGACATTTAACTAAAAGACACAAAACATACCATATCATATTAAAACTTCAAATCTCAGGTCTCATTCTTTTTAGTTTGTATGTTAATAGTCTTCCTGATTTTTGTCCTGAAATTAACCTTCAAATTTATGCTGATGACACTATTGCTCATGGATCAGACAAAAGCAGGGTAACAGTAGATCTACCAGAGCGACATTACAATTGTAACGTTCCCTTTTGTAGAACCACTTATGCTCAAAGTGTCTCTGTCAGATTTGATCTCACTTCCTGCCAATTTGAAGTATGTAACCAGTTTTAATCTGTTCAAAAAACAAACAAAACTCTGGTTATGTCAAAAACAAAACTGCATCCATACTTAATACTTAATGTTTCATTGTTTTCATGCATGATTGTGTACATGTTATTATCATGTTGCATTATTTGATAATGCAACATGATATGCAAAATAATTTCGCTGCTGGGATGAATAAAGTAATTCTTCTTCTTCTATTTTAAATGATTATTATTTTACTTTCTACTAGTTTTTAGATGTGCTGTTTAGGGACATCTAAAAAGGGACAAGTGTTGCGAATTAGCTTTTGCTATCAGCACTTTGATACAAACATGGGACTGCTGTTCTGTTCACTTTGTCTACGTCTATGTGTGTCTGTCCCTATCAAATAAACTTAAATTAAATATCTATTCAAAGCCTTTACCTAAATCTTTATATTGAGGTAAATATTTTTTACTTCCACAAATATTACTCCAAACAAACTCATTTCCATCTCTAATATGTGCTTGCAGTGCACACATGCATGTAATCTAAGACGCTCCTGTGGGCTTCGTACGTATGACCTGGATTATCAGGATGGTGTGTCCTGCCTGAGAACCGGTTCTGCCTCAACTGAGCAATTTAGCCCTTGGTAGCTGTCAGCTGCACTTCTAAAAAGCTTTATATACATTAACAACAAGCTTCTCATTTCACACACTCCGCAGGCTGTGTAGCATGATTATGACAGATGGAGGAGGGAAAAACTCTGAAGAACTTCCCATGGGGACATCTTAAGGGGATTCATTTTTATTCTTTGACTGCATTTCTGAATAGAAAGAAAAGTAATGAGCTGACACATCAAACATTATCATGGCAAGTTAACTCAGAAGTAGACTTAAGCTTCTCTTTTTCACTACCTCTCTGATTTGAAGTTTTGCTGAAATCCTTACCGTGAACTCAATCTTGTTACATTTTGTCTTTACTTCCTGTCAAATGAGCATTGTCTTTCCTGCTTCTTAAGATCTCACCTTTCACTTTAAAAGGTACATTAAATACACATTATCAGGCATTTGTAAACGTTTTGTGCTTTGCTTTCCCAGGAAAACCCCTCCTCTTTATTTATCCGGAAACCTTGACTCGTGACAAGAAGCCAAGAGTTGTTCACTTCTTAAAGGCATCCATAAGGGACATCAATCAGTCAGAGTTGGCTAATAACTCCCACAGCACTGATATCCAAATGTCAGAGGAGAGAGGGGATGAAAATAATGAAGGCAGACAATCTCTAGTGCTGCTCACATTACACCAAGGATTTCTCTTAAGTTCAAGGGAGAGTGACTTGGTGTGGAATTTGAAGGGAACCGAGAATTTGAGGAAGAAAGGCAATGTCCTAGCATGGCACATCAAATAACTCAGGAGAAAAGATACTTCTTTCAGAAAGTTAGGTTGTTAACTTCTGACTGATTCACTTCATCTCCTCTGGCATTGTTTATTTGCGTGGCAGATGTGTTGCATAAATTTCATTGCATATCTCACCGTCATAAACCTAACTCAATTAGCCAGCCGGGGTGTTAGCAGACACTTAGCAGGATCCATCGCAGCAAATCACAATAGGCAGACGGGTGATATTATTCATTTTTGGTGGCGAGGCCTCAGACTCATTATTTTTCCTTGTTTGTTTGAGTGCCTGACTCATTGAATAATCTGTTTGATTAATAAAACCCGTATCTGTCAGCATAATGTTTTTGGTTCACACTATAATATGAGACATTATGTCTCTGTGAAATGGAAGCTTCCTTAGCACAAAGTACCCACACGCTTGGTGAATTTGTATTGTAGATTTTCACTCTTGTTCAGTATAACATCATTTGCCTTGCAAAACTTTTCACATCCCTTGAGCTTTTCACATCTTGTCAGGTTACGACCACAATCTGAGTGGAGTTTATAGGGATTTTATATAACAGACCAACACAGAGTAGTGCATAATTCTGAAGTGAAACAAAAAACCAGGTTGTTCAAATATTACAAGTTACTCAATTATCAAATAGACTCCATACATGTATATGGAGTCTGAACATCAATTAACAAACCAGAAAAAGCTGTTAAGTTTAAAGCTGAGATAGGTCATGCAGCAATACGTTGAACATCTCAATCAGTTTGTCGAAACATTACGTAGCGACAAACAATAACAATCCACTTAAACCGACACGTGTTAATTAGAGAAACGCTCTAGAGGGCAATGGTAAAGACGCTGCATAGATTCACAGCTCATTTGGGAGAATTTGTTCACAGAATATTCATTGGATTTTCTCAGTTTCCCATAAAGAAAGGCAAGAAGTAAGTATTGGTGGAAACAAACATTTAAGGTAAAATTTTATAAAAGCAAAATGATACAAGACACATGTTGTAGAAGGTGAAACCAAAATTGATCATTTGCCCTATATAGAAATATGTCTCAAGACACTTGCAGATGTAATTGCAGTGAACGGTGGTTGTAGAAAATGTTGATTATTACACATCAGAGTATGACTTTTCACATAAACTTCCAATAAAAGTTGTTATAGTCTGTAATTATCAAGACGTTCAAGGAGTCTTCAGTCCATTGGTAAATTCTTCATTATTTCCACTGAAATTAACTTTAATCCTCCCTTCATCTTTTCATAACCTGTTGCACTTATTAGTCTCTTTCAGCCCCATTTTCTAGATTTTCCTTCCAATCATCCAATTACCAGTCATCTCTTCAATCGATCTGTCTTTCATCTGCCATTATTCCTCGTTTTAAATATTTCTCACGTCCCTGCTTCATCTACAGGCCTCTGTTCCACGCCTCCCCATCCATCGCTCACTTCATATCTCCGTCTTTCTCTTTCCCCGACAGTGAGCCCACCCCGCCAGCCTTGGCCCCCTTAAATGCATCATTTCTTCCAAGAGATATCCTTCTGCGCTGACCTCTGCGCTAGCTGGCTGCCTGCCATCTCCACTCAATGGACTCATCAATCCATCTTGGTTCTTGGATGGCCTTGATTTTATTGTCTCACATAGCCCTCTGTCATCCTGTTCATCTCTCAACCTTAATGTCATCCTTTCAGATTTTAACATGTCTGCATTTTCTGAGCGCACGCTGTTTGATTGCATTGAGCTGGGATGGCAGAGTGTAGGTGGGTCATCGTTGTCAAGTCCTTGCCCGGACGACGGCTGCACAGACGCTGATCTACTTGTCTTGCAGAATTAATCATATGAATTGACATGGAAAATATCATCAAGCTTTTATTTATCTTTCCGCTTTTTATTCTAATAACAGATTGCCCCCTTAAATGCATTGGTGCTTTGCATTAAAGACTATTTGCACAAACTCAATCATGCTTAGCCACTAAACTTCAACACTAAAGAAAACTGAAATAATATATAACCTTCTTGGTTGCCTTATGTATCAATTCAGATTCTTGACAATTATGCTGCTCAACAAACCACTTAGTTTGCATATTTAGCAAAGCATATCAGTTTATTTCTCCTGCTAGTTTAAGATTTTCAGTTGTAGAGATAAAAATTTATATACCACTGATAATTTCACATTCATGGACACTTGTCCATTCGTTGATTGAAGGCTTAGTATTTGCATGATGTTAACTGAAATTGCTTTATCTTATTATTACTCTTCATTGGATATTGTAAAATGACCAATGAAGGCATACAGAGGTTTTGAAAAATTGCTATTTCAAAACCACTCATATTTTCTCCCATACACAATATAAAGTTCTTTTAATCGTTTGTCAGAGAAAGTGCTGGAGTGAACGTTCAGAAACACAGCCCTGTCCCTCCCTCACCTGTCGTTTTACACTGCTAGTGTTTCATTTCTCCTTAGTTAAAAAAGAAAAGACATACTTGGAAAGAACAATGTTTGGTCGTGAAAAACACAGTTAGTCAAAACCCCACATATTACTCTTTATTAAATTAACTCTGTTTAACAACTCCACTTGGCCACCATTGACATGTTCGTCAAGCAGTCGACAGCAGGCTCTACCAGCAGCTTCACTAATTAAAATCTGATTTCAGATTGCCATACTTGAGATGATCTAAAAGAAGAAGAATGGGGAAATAGGCAATATTCTGCTCAAACAGCATTTCTGCAGTTGCAGCAAAATTTTGTGAGTGTTCATTTCTTATTTTTATCATGTCTTCCAAAATCAAACCAACAACAAAGATCTGCTTTAGATAATCTTTGTAGCCATACTAGATTGTTTATTTTGGGGTGAATTTCTGATTTTTGTGTGTTAACGCAAAGACATTTGTTAATAGATGCTTCATTAATATAAATGTGATGAGCAGCATAAGAAACTGGCTTTTTTACCGTGAACATCATTGAAGCTGATGTCCTACATAATTATTTTATTAAAGGAACTGTAAAATTGTTGCACTCCAAAGTTGTTAAGCTCAGTGCAATGTACTCCATATATAATTTACCTGCCAAGCTCATTCTATTCAGAAATGTGATCAACACGTTGATTTTTAGGAAGTGAGTGTGTAATTGTTGCAGGAGCAGGATACTTTCATTTACTGACTTTGAATGAAGTTAAAAATAGTTAAATTACACAGCAAAGACAAAGAACATACATTCCAAGTGGTTAGGATGCTGTTAATTATTCATTAAAAGGCTAGTCTCTCCACTTTGTTCACCTGCTTAATCCTGTTCAGGGTGGCAGGAGGGCTGGAGCCAATCCCAGCAGTCATTAGGCCAAAGGCAGTGTCTGGTCTGGTCCCCAGTCTTTCACAGGGTTAACAGACAGACACACAGGACAGACAAACACGATAGCACACTCACACCTAAGGGCAACATAGAATGGCTAATTAACCTAACATGGATGTTTTGGACAGTATGAAAGCATTAGGAGAAAATCAACAAATGCACAGAAACAATGGACAAACTCTACATAACCCTGGCTGGAGTTTGCACCTGAAATGTCAAACAACTTGCATAAATAACTATTAGTATTCTACTTAAGGCTCATGATGTGAATGTCTGGAGGAAGTT
This sequence comes from Xiphophorus couchianus, assembly GCF_001444195.1. Lineage (NCBI taxonomy): Eukaryota > Metazoa > Chordata > Actinopteri > Cyprinodontiformes > Poeciliidae > Xiphophorus > Xiphophorus couchianus. The sequence continues at coordinate 21,594,506 of NC_040250.1, read as the reverse complement.
CAATAATAGTTCATCAAATGTTTTTGAATTTTGCGACATAATACATAGCACTCCATCTGGTTCGGGCATAAAGTCCTGTATAATTTTGGTGATGTGTGCAGCTACAATAAAAGCAAAGCTTCAGCTGCAAGGTCAGTAATCCCAGAAATCTAGCACATTTAGCAGGCTTGGGCATTCCTGGGAGAGGGAAAGTCATATTGTTTTTCTCCAGCTTGTATATGAAAATATCTTTGAAAGGCCTTTGTTGTGTGTTGATCTTGAATAAGCAGCGAAACGTCTTAAACAGTATTGGTTGGACAATCGAGAAACAGCATATTAACAGATACAGTATACAATTGATTTGTTTTGAGACAGTAATTGTCACATTTGAAATTTTATGATAATTGATGAAACCAGAAACATTTCTTATCCTTAATTAGAACTGATGTGTTTCTCCACATTGAGACAAGTCCCAGTCGTTTCTACAGCAATCAGGAATCCAACTGTCCATGGCTTTGACTGAGTCCTAATAAAAGGCTATAAAATACCTTTAAATCAAATACCATTGCAATGAAATGCATCATGATCTGTCTACCAGCTGCATTTTAAACATTAAAACAAGCAGCTCCTTTTTTGTTCACAATTATGAACACAAATTTAATCAACCTGCAACTACAAACACAATATTTATTTCACCCGTATCACATGAAACCAAAATGTGCTGAGGAATCTCTTTATACAAACAGCAGAGTTCAAAATTATTCATACCCCTGGAAGATTTAGCACTAGAATAATCTTTTAGTTTGACATGCATGTTTTGAATAGAACGCACTTTCAGAGGAAATGGCAAGGTGATAAAAAAATAAATCTTTCGATCTCAAAGCTTGCAGCTCCTCGCAAAAGAGGAGTAGTCAAAAATACTGATAGAATGTAAAAAAAAAAGCTGATTAGCAATTACAAGAAACATACAGATAGCGCTGAGCTTAGCTGTATATACTCCAGAAAATGCTCCAGCAATATTGTGGATCATTTCTAAAATGTATACTAAGCCGGCATGTTTCTAAATCCTTGGTCAGAAGTGCTCACTCCAGGAGCTGAGAAGTGTCATCAGCAAAATTTACAGCTATTTACAGTTGGCCATGTTTGCTGAGAAACGATTTAATGGGGCAGCTGCTGACCAGAAAGTGCCACATTGCCAACAGAAAAACATAAGTTCAGAGGGTTTTCTGCTACATACGGAGATGCTAATAGTCAGTCATGCTCACAGAGCCAATGCAAACATTCCCTCCTCACTATTTATAGAGCCTCCACATGTTTAGTCATGAAAAATCTGACCCTTTTAAGTATTTCCCACTTAGTTCATGATTGAAAGGTTGCTTGTACCATTATTGTTTTTTTCTATCTCCAGAGCAAGCAGCAGGTGAAGTTTAACTTTTTTCAGAAATCTGGGAAAGGTATCCACCTGGAATTCCTTTTAACCCTTTTATCTCATCCATTCGCTCAATCGATAACACCTTTTTTTTAATCCCTGAAGGTCTCCAGCTACTTTTGTTGCTTTTTAACTCTAGCCTGGAGCACTCACAGAGGCAAGTGCTCCCACCATTGCCTTAAACTGAAAACTCATGTTTCGAGTCTGTGATACGAACATTAAGCACATCCACCTGCCCCACTGCGATGAACTTTCCAGACACAAGACAGAGATGGAGGGCACTTACCGCCTGCACAGTGAAAAAAAAAGACAGAGCCTCCTTTCGATTTTACTGTGATTCAACTTGCATGCACTCATAAAATTATTTAAAAAGCTCTCCAGGCATTTTGACACTCACTTCCCATTTGAATCCGCCTGCATTTTGCGGTGTAAATGAACGGAGACGATAAAACATGCATATTATCACAACAACTCAAATGTGTTTTTGTTGTTGTTTTTTCTGAGGGTCGCATAAAAAATCTATGAAAAGCACAGATACTCAGAATGAAATCACATTTCGGTGCAGATGCATCGCAATGGCTTTCTAATCACAGCCTCTGTTTTTCTGCCTACAAAGGCAAAATGGCATTTAATTGCAATTGCAAATGTACATCTGTGTGTCTGTGAATTTAAATGAGACTGCTAAGGCCTCTTGTTCTCATGGTAACACAAGCAGAATGTGATGTGCTGATTGACCTTGGGGCTGTGGAATTTCCTCTTATTTTTTTTTATATACACAAATTTAGCTGCAGGTGAGACTGTGTGCGGCTTTGCTGCTCTATGATGGTGAACCGTCAAATTCGGTTTCTTTTAGCTCATCTTCACTCGACTGCACGCGAACGTGAAGAACGTGAGGAAATAGTTTACATAATTAGAAAACAAATCTGTCAGGAAAATAAATGGCATTCATTTCATTCACTGCATTTATCTTATTAGGAAATGATTTCAACCGTTCAGGTGACCGTCGTGTAATGTTTCAATTTTCACAAGCCATGCATTATAATGATACATGAAGTTGGTGTGTTCTGCCAGCAGGCCTGTTGGGGGCACTCCAGCTCTTTCCCCCCTGTCTCTAACTCTTCCCTCCATCTTCACTTTTTACCCTGCTCCCCATTTTCTATCATCCCTTTGTTCTGTGACTCTATCACTCCTCAGTCTTCCCGTCTTTCTTGTACCAATGTGCTCTCTCATCACTGCTTCTCTTCCCGGACACACACACCCTCACCCAAGTACTTCTAAAGCTCCCACTCTGTCGTTCGGTGGACACCCATTTTTCTACATTCAGTCTCCTCGTTCCCCACGTACATTTTTGCGGCGTGTCCGCTGTTTTGTTCTGGAGTTTTAATCGATTTTGAAAACTGCACACTCCCTCCTCTTTCCCTTTGTGCTCATCTCTAATTCACTGCACTTCCATATTGCAGCCGGTTATAATTAGCATGGCTATCCATACACCAGCATTATCAGAGTGCTGTTAAATTTAAATGAAAAAAAGAAGGAGGACAAAAAACAAACAATAATGAGAGCCCAATGACACCACACATTAATTTTTTTTTCTTTATCAGGGCATAGTCAGTTTGACATCAGCTCATCAGTCACACCACTGAAACATATTTATATAAAGCATGTTAGATCCTTGGGATGAAGAGAGTAGATAACTGGTCTTCAAATTAGGTGAGTGCAATAACACGAATCTGTCAGAAAAAGGAAAAATCTCACCGGATGTTTCTGATGGGAAAAATCAATCCACTGACTACTCTTTCAAGACCATACATGACATTTTTGCTGTTTGGTTCAAATCATTTCCAAATGCAAAATTACTTTGCTATCTAATCTTGCTGGCACTCCAGGCTCAAAAGTGTCTTTTCAAGTGAACAGATGTTTATCTAAGACATGTCGTCGTGCCAGGAGTTGTAATCAAGTTGACAACATCTGCACCTGTGGATGAAGTGAAGAATGGCAAATTGGTATTGATAGATTGGATAAATTTAATTTATCTCACTGCCTAAGAATGAATACAGTCGCTTTAAGGTTTGAAAATGCATTTCCACAGAAACAAACTGCCAGTATGTTTCATAAAAATAAGCATTATTGATTTCTCCTTTGTCAGGTAATTAACAAGGCAAGCTGAATCACCAGATTTTAAATAATGATTGGGGGTCATATGTATTCATTGTCCGGTCATGACTGATGGCTGCTTGATGGCATACCTCCTCGACCTTGTCTAGAAAATTAAAGGAAGCAAACCAAAGAGATAAATTGCATGAAGCACTCGTTTCTTGATCGCAGGGTTACATATCTCACTGTTGTGGACTCCTTTTCGAGTGTTTTGCTTCACATGTTAGTTTTAAGAAAACACATGCCAATGGTATACAAATAGCCTAACACTTGCTTATGGTGGATTATTAGGGACCCCAAAACCATTATTTGTTTATTTTTTTAAACAGATTCCACAGTGAAAATCGTTTAATGTTGCTGAAAACGATCCTGTGTGGACGTGGGTTTTTAAAAAACAATACATAAAATAAAGCAACATTCTTCTGTAGGGTGGTCCACAGCGGTGCAGAATGCCACACCGCCACTCTGCCATCCACCAAAATTATAACCCAGTCTTTTTTTGCCGAACACCTGAGCAACTTCCAATGTTGCCCTGTGTTTAGCTCCATTCATGTGGAAAAAAATATTAACTATTTGCTTAACATCATTTAACTATTTTGTGTTGGTCTTTCACATAGAATATCAACAAAATGCATTAAAGATCAAAAATCAAAAGGTTTAAAGAAAATAGAGTATATTGCAGGTTGTACATGCGACGAGGAACAGAAAACCTTCCTTCTCTGAATCAGTTTTTTCTGGTAATGTGATTGAAAATCTTTAAGGTCAAAGCACTGAAAATGTCTAAGGCATATCTAGACTTTGTTGTACCAGATTTCTTTGTCTCTTCTTTGTATTATTGTTTATATTCAATAAAAAATCTGTATGTCAACACAAGCAGCAACAATTTACTCAGAAGAAACGGTTTCACCTGAAATATAAGTCAGTTTTTGAAGCTTTAAAGCTGTTACACCAGCTATTTATTACCCGAAGGAGCAAGGGAACGTTTTCTTTTATGGTGTCGTTTTTGATCGAGAAGTACAAAATCAAGGGAGAAAGTCATGTGTGGACATAAAATATAAAATGCTTTCCTTATGCATTAGTCGATGCTTTCCACCCATACATTGTTACGGTAAATATTTTCTCTATTTTTAAATGTTGGCAACAAAAGCAACTGGGAAAGGGCCAAATAAAGCATATATACATGTGAATAAAGACATTTTAGGTTTGTTGTTGGGTAATGTTGGCTCTTCTCTAAACACAGGAAACATTGCCTTGGGTTGGTGAAGGAGATAGAAACTTCAGCAGCTAAGATGGAAGAGACTATGCAAAAATATTCAAAGCTTTATGGGAGAATTGAAATGAGAAAGCAACTGTTGAAGAAAAATCATTAAAACATTTTTCATAGAAAATGTAATATTTGTTTAGCACAGTTCAACTGAAAAATTACAAATCTGTGTGAGGGCCAATGTAAAAGATAAAACGTGCATTAATTTCACTGCAAATCTAAAAGTTCACAGAACATAACACCTAAAGAACGTAGTGCTCACAGAACAGCCTGGAAGTCAGATTTGACAGAAAACTTTCAGTTGTCTAGTAGAAAAAAAATGAAAGATGAATTTAGATGATATTTTTTTTACTGATTCTGAGTATACATCCAACTGTACAAATGAATAACTTTGTTTTTTCAAATTATTCAAGCCTAGAACTAAGTTCGGCAGAAAATCAATGACATTTTCTGCTGGATTGTGAGATGTCCTCACAATCTAATAAATATGACGTTCTGCAAGGTGAGTGAGGAAATATTGGCAAGTCAAAATGTGACTTATTGATAGACTTTTAGCAATGAAATTGGAATAGTTTTAAGCATGTGTGCTCTTAACACAATCGGCTAGTGTTAAGTGTGCACTTTTATTTAATATATCATGTTCTTCGCTTGTCTTGTACATGATAAATGTCACATGATGAGTAGAGAAGATTTAGAAATGACTTATCTCTTTTTTTCACATCAGACTCTTGAAAGTCACAGCGTAGAAATAATAAATCACAGAATTAAAGACAGATAAGAAAGGCACAGTGAACATAAAAATAATTATAAAATTATAAAATTCACAGCAAATAAATAAATTAGGTTTCAGATAGAAACCAGATAGAACCAATACAAGACTAGTGACTGACAATAACAGTTCATGATCTTAAAACACTAATATATATAGACTTATATATATATATATATACTATATATATACAGTATATATTCATGAAGATCTTCATTCAATAAACTGCTCAAAGTGCCAGTGGAGCTCATAAAAACTTCAGATCATGCAATCTATTGAAAACATCCCTTTTGAAATACTATTATTGATAAATTACTTGTTGAGGTGTTTAATAAATAATAACTCACTTCAATTTGTATCCCAAGTTGATAATCTTGGATTGGACAAGTGGATGATGATTCATTTGATGATCTCCTTTACTTTAATTTAATCAGATTACGTTCTGCAGTTTGAGTTACGGTTTCAAAGCTAATTTTTTATTCATTTATGTCTATACAATTTGATTGACTTCACTAAAAAGGATAATTCATTTGGAAATGTACATGAATTTTCAACAACTCAATGTGGACATATATTCTGATTCATATTTGTTTTCTAATTTTCATGAACATGACTGGTTAGCCAAAGATCTGCACAAACTGTTTCTTGAACAAAAATAAAATTATTAGACATATAAAACATTCATACACTACTGGATAAATGGCGACTAATCACACACAATGCTCACTAAGTTAAAGAAAGCTTCGCCAGACCACTGGCAGCGGGGTAATCCTCAGTGGAGGTGAACATGGACCAGTCCCAAAGTGCGGATCAACTGGTTTAGGCATCAGAGGTGGATAATGTCCGTTATGCAGTGAGGGATTACCATGTCAGAGCATGGATCGCTTGCCAACCCGCAGGCCTCTGCCCACATGGTGTGAGGCTTAGACAAAGGCAGTGAGACATTACTGAGACAGGTTATTACTGTGCATCAGTCTAGGCGGAGAGGAAGGAACGCCGGTATAAATGAGTGCATTGCAAAGTGGGTTTTAAACAGCCTCCATATTGAGACGATAGATAAGACCATCTCTGTAGGAGTGGAGCTGGTGAGTATAAACTCTTTGATTTTTAAAACACTTCTCCAAGAAAGAAAAGAAAAGCTTTTAGCTGGAAGCAGAATTGAAAAGTAAACAGATTTTTAGACAATAATTGTGGCAGAACATTCAGTCAATTTAGATCAATAAGCTGCACTTCTTTGATTCTGTTTAGGAAACACTACGCATGTTTGTCCTTTAATGCACAAGAAAACAATTCAGAAAATTATATCTATATGTACCTCTTAAAGCAATGTTCTTCTTAGGTATTACTGGCCTGCAACACTTGATCCAATAAATAAATATGCACTTACACTTGTCATTGTAAATAAAACCTCTCCTTTTATTCTCTTTTATATCTGCCTGTGATATAACTATTCTACATCTAGTCGATTATTTTCAACTCGCTCTGGGAGTAGGAGGCTAAAGTAAACTTAAATGCCAAGGGGCACACATTACTTTTACCAAGATGCAGTTTTGTCCTTGTTGAAGCATTTTCTGTAATTACATGCAATTTGGGATGAAGTAAAAAAAATGTCCAGGCTGCTAAGATCAGCAGAACCCAGTGCCCTTACAACCACTGTTAAACAAATTATAGTTCAGGAATATAAAGAAAAGCAGAGGGCTCCTTCGCCTTGTGGAGCATTTGTTAAACAACCATCCGAGGGGATTTTATAAGGGGCGTTTTTGTCTCATGTGGAAGAAGGATTCTCCTGCATTGTCAAATTCAGTCTACTACTGTTTTCATCTTTTTAATGCATCCGCTTCTCTACTTTTAAAGGCAACAAAGATTGTGCTGACCTGGCTTTGACATCTTTCCGAGGCGATCTGATGTTGCCGGTGTTTCCAACAGTCCAGGCCACCTATCAGAAGGGCATAGCGTGGGTTAATGTGCATGCATACAACAAAAACACATTGTAATCTGCCTGTATCAAGATGAACCCATAATTTCAGCAAACTGCTTATCAAAGGTAGGAAATTGCATGTTGACAGAGTTTATCTTGCAGTGTATCTGTTACCAGTGTGTGCTTAAATGGTGCTAGGAAGACAGAACTGCTTTCTGTTTGTACTGAAAATTTGAGTTTTGCAATTTCCACTTGGAAAACATCTTGAAATAGAAATGGCAATGTAGAAAATGAATGCAGTAAAAGCTAATGCAGTAAATCCTGTTAAATACAGGTGTGAACAGACTAACCAGCCAGAGGGAATATTTTCACTTACAAGTTTTATTGAGCTCTTGCGGGACTTCTCTCCAACTTTGAATTTTTATTAAATTATATCCTCTGATTTAATGACACAGTATGGAGTTTATACTGATAATTTCTGGAGCTGAATATATCTTGTGGTCAATGTACCTCAATCTTTCTCCTGCAAAGCACATTAAATCCAATTCAGTAAATTAGAATATGACTTCTGGTGAGCCACGTTTATGAAATTAAAAGTAAATAACCGTTAGACAGGCTAAAACACTTTTCATCAACCCCACATTTATGTGTTAAAATGTGCTTTTGAAAAGTGTGATGCAATATTTAATTTTAAATATCTTGTTTTTATCAATTGTAAGTGGACAATCTTCATAATAAATATAAAAAATGGCTCGAGTGAAATTAATCTATATGTATTTATTTTCTTTGTTTAACCAGGTAAAAACCCCATCAAGATCCAGATATAATTTTCAAGAGGGACCTTAGACCTATATAATGTGTTTCACTTTTGAGTTACTGCACCTAAATAAGGAAAAAAGTTAAATGTTTGAATATATAAAATGAAGTGTTACAGAACCATGAGTGGACCAGTTGATCTCCTTGCTGATCAGCTGGAGGCTCACTCTGTGCCTTGGCTACGTCTTTATTTGCATATAGCTGATATTTGATCTCTGCACATTTTAATGTTCGTGTCAGCAAGGTTTAAATTCATCTAAATCAACCAGAACAAATGTTAACACCAAGTCCAAACAGGGCCTTAAATTAGTGGCTTATATAGTAAAATTCCTTTAAGTTACACCGTATCCTCCACCGAATAACAGCACAGCATTTCCCTAAGGGCGTTTTTTGTCAGACGTGGGTAGAGTATTGTTGTATGCAGATTATTTTTAAGCACTTTTAGGTTTTTACTCAAATATTAGTAAATAGCAGTCATGCAGAAAAATTACTGAAGAGTACAAAAGCACATGAGTTATAAGGCTTCTCAAGTACTGAGAACTGTTTGCCAAAAGTCGTAATAAGAGACAAACATTTACCATGTGGAAATAAATTTCAAGCATAAACTAAAAAGAAAATCTGTAAAAATAAACAACTTCATTACAAAATAACCAAATTAGGCAATGAATAAACTCATTTCCAAGCTTTATTAAAAGTATAAAGAGTGTACAAAGTAGGAACCATAAATGTGTCTGTCTGGTGTATGTTGCGATAAAACAACCACATTCTGGTAGGCTAGCCACAAATTGTACTCAAGTAACAGAAGCATTAATCAAAATATTCAAAATAATATTACTTAAGTAGAAATGAAAAACATGGTGAAGTAAAACTACAAGTGCTTAATTTTTTTAATGGTTACTCAAGTAAATGTAACTGAGCAAATATAACAAATTACTACTCAACTCTAGCTGTTGTACAGCAATCAAAGCTCTGTCTTTTAATGTGGGAATTGTTTTAAATTTGTTGAAATAAAGTTAGTTATAATAAAGTGAGTTATATGTGACTGAAGCGTTAAACCAGACAGCAACCTCTAAAGGAGGATGTGATGTACAATTACTTGTCAGGTATATTTGTAAGCGATGGCAGAATCTACCAGACTTATTAATAAGTCTGGTAGATTCCCACTGAAAAGGAAGTAGCTGCATGCATATACAGTATACACGTTTATCCTGCTCTGATTTGGATTCTTAAAAGAAGCAGAAAATATCAAAAGTTTGTAGATCATAATACTTATCTTTTGTGCTCTAACCCTTCACCATGAAATGACTCCTTTTGGGTTTAATCCCAGCTCCCACATAAGACGCTGACCAGCTTCGCCAGCTCCTCTTCATCTCTATGCTATTCTGTCATTTGTAGCTTGCACTGAAAAGCCTTCTGGGTAATGTTCAGTTTCCCAAGCTCAAAGAGACTCAAAGTACCAACAGAAGTATTTGCACAAAATCTTAAAGGCTGTTCTTATTGCTGTTCAGGGCTGAGGAGCTGCAAATAGTCAATGTTCCCTCCAGCCCAAGGCAGCACAGTAAATCAATGAGCAAAAAAGTGTTCACCAAAAAATCAAAGCTTTACGGCTTCGGATCAACAAACTGCCTCATTTAAATTGGTCTGAAATTTTCAGAAGGACAGTTAAGATTATATCAGTGAAATTTTAAGTAAACAAGGCACTTTGGTTGAACCGCAAAACGCAATGAGGCTGGGATACAAATGTTAACCGAAGCTAAGCACTTACACCAAAAGAGGGAGTGCTACACAAATCTGGCTCAAACAAAAGGCCAGTTCTGTTTGCTTTGTTATTAGCAAAAGAAAGAACCAGAATCATGATATTAACTCATATTCCGCTGAGCTGCAACAGCAGCCAGGCTGAATTAAAAGGACTCAAGCTTGGTTTAATGCCTAATCCAGAAACACGAATTTCAACAGAGCTCTTGGCTGCCCTGCCTTTGTGACAAAAGTTTGAACTGTGAAGTCAGCAGGTAGGCTTTTACACATCTGGTGGAATGCCCATTAACTATGCTGCCTCTAATCACATGATCACAGAGTCAGAGATCTGTGATCATGCCAGAAATCAAAGTCAAAACCAGCCAAAATGACTTTGCTGGCTATCATCTGCAGTATGTCGTTGCATGCCATGACAGTTAACTTAGATATGGATGTTGTTGCAGTCTAAGGCCTAGATAGCTTCATGCTAAACTGGTAAGTCTCAGTGCAGATGTAAACGACATGTTCTTGAATGACTTTATACACTCTGATGATTTGCCTCAAGAAGAATTTCCAGCTTCAGATTAATTTCTAAGATTAAGCACCCACCGTTCTGAGTGGGTGCTTAAAAGATTTCAGATCATATCTCTCATCTTTTGTTTTCCCTAAACTTTACACTCTTTGCAAAAAGAATTCACACTCTTTTTCGACTTTTTGTAATATTACAACCTCAAATTTCAACACAGTCCATTGAAATTTAATGTGACAGTCCAACACATCATGTATAATGTATAAGTGAAAAAAATATATACATGTTCTTTGAAGGCCACTAATGTTACATAACATTAGTGAACAAACAGCATCATGAAGACAAAGGAGCACACCACTCAGGAATAAAGTGAAGGAAGGAACAATTTAAAGGAGGATTAAGTTATAAAACAGTATCCACAGCTTTAAAATAAGGGCTTTTCAATCTGTCATCTGAAAGGAGAAAAAGTACGGCATTACTGCAGCTCTCATTGACCTAAGCCAACAGCCTGGTCAAGCAGAAAAGAGAAACAACCAAGCCCGGCTCCAGACGAGTTTAACAGGGGGGCATCGGCTTATTTTGGGGGAGTAAAATGAATACATAGCAATAATAATATTACTCAAGTAAAAGAAAAAGATACAGTGCAGTAAAACTATTCATATAAATACCTTTTTTCCAAAAACGTTACTCAATGTAACAAGTACTACTCACTTTAGAACATAAACAACATCAGTAGCCTACAGGCTACTTGTTAACAAGCTTAAGGTGCTGAATTGTTATTAGTTACTCATCGTTTAGCTAACATTACTTGCATCCTACTGCATCCTGAACTCAGTCGGTTAGTTTGGGGGGGAAACTGTGCCGAGTTCTTTGCGTTTTGCTGGTTTGCTGCCATCATTCTAACACACACCTGTGTAGCTCTGCACGCTGCTGCACAGGTGTAAACCCAGCGCGAGCGTCGTAGCGTTCATGTTGCGTTTAAAGGCGGCTCGGCAAAACAAGTCACGACGTGTTAACAACGGATTAAAGAGTTTTAATGGGGGAAAAAAAGTGACAGTAGGCGCTGATGTTGGAAGTGCGGAAGCCCCTAATGTATCAAATCGATACAGGAATAACAGAGAGTTGGCGACTCTGAGGTAAAAACAACAAACAGCTTCCAGTCCAGGGGGGGCATGGCTGACTCTGGGCGAGCAATGCCCCCCAATGCCCGCCCACGCCGCTGCGCCTGAAGCTGCCAAGATGCAAACACTAACACTGAAGGAAGTGGAAAAGTTTTTTAATATAACTAATTGTTGTGTGCTGTACAAATTTGGCCTCAAGGAAAAGTAGAAAGAAAAAAGTCTTAGTTGGAAGAGAGAAACTCTTATTATCAGCATGATATTGGTATCGGCCAATATTAGTTGTAAAATTTAATATCGGACGTCGGCCATTCCATCAAAATAATTCACTGATGTAATAGGCGTTGTTTTTATATGACAAACCAGCGACAATGATGCCTGCAGTACAGCACAACGGCATAAGAAACTGATAAATATTAATGCACGACTGATGTGCTTTTCACTTGTTGCTTGTGAACAGGTTGAGATTTACACATTTGCCCTGTTTGAGTGTTGTCATTGTCTTAGAGAGAGCAGATGTCATGAATAAATTTGACATAAAACATTATGCAAGTTGAAAGTGTTGCATCATTTTCAGCCTCCTTCTTAGCATTTGCATTTGGTAGCAGGCTAAATTGACGAAGATGATGCAGTATTTTAATGACACAGTAAAGAAAGCCATATAGTTTCTGTAAGTATGTATAGGAAAGAAATATGGGTATTGGTATTGGTTATTGGCCAAACGAGTTTTAGTATATCAGCATATCGGCCAAAAATACAATATTGTGCGTCCCTACTTCGCATATTTCCACAACCCATCAAAGGAAAAAAACAAACACTTAAAAGACGATGGTGAGGTGACAAGACGAACACTGACTTTTTTGATGTAATGTGTAGTACCATAAACTTTGAACATCCAATCCCCACAGTGAAACATGTTATCGGTAGCATCATGGGGAGCATTTAATTTTCTTCTGCAGGGATAGGGAAGTTAGTCAGAGCTTTAGCTTTTATCAACCCCGCTCATTCTGCCTTTATTTTATCAACTTTTAGGCATGTAGGCCAATGATGGCACTGGTTTCCCTCATCCATTCCACTCCTCCAATTAGGCGCCACGGCAGAATGAATGACATTAATGGATATGACTTTCCTATCTGCTCTTCCTTCAGCACAAAGAAATTTGTTACACAGGAATCTAATTTATTTCAAATGTGAACCGTGCCATTGCTAGACAGCAACAAAACAATAATTGTCACAAGTGATGTTTTTCTTTTTTAAATTGTTAGCTGCAACAAATAGCCAGTGTCAACCGTCTAATTTCCTTTTTCACCAACAGAAAATCAACATGTCAGTAGTATGGAAAAGCAACACTGTGCCTTGATTTTAGATGTTTTTTTTTTGTGGTCATTTGGTACAGGAGATAGGAATAACTAGAACTAGAGATAACCAAAAATCTATCCAAGTCTTTGTCAAATTTAAATGCACAGAGATTGCAACATGACACTAGTATCAGATGTAGATACAATATAACATGTTATTTCTACATCTATCATCCACAGAGCTGGATGATAGATGGCCATGGGGTTATGTAGTAGAAAACTAGGCACACTTTGCATTTATGTAGACACCATTTCTGGATAAAGCACATATCATACACTGACATACAACAAGACAGAGGAAAACTAAAAGGAGGATCCTGCTTACTTATATAGTTATTACTTAATGATTAAATTTAAATCACAATATTTCTCTCCCTGTTTCCATTGAGGCATCAGTATCTCTGGCTCTGTTTTGGTTTATTTGTCATCTGTTCAATGAAAGTTGCTGAAGACAATTCAGGGCATAAATGCAGCGATAAACATGTCTCTTCACACTTGGTTGTCAGTGTTCTTTCCAACCTAATCTGTTGCAAAATTTACCAAGGTGACATTTCGTAACACCTGAAGATATGCTACCCAAGCTAACTTTATAAAACAAGTCTCATTCACTGAGCAGACAAAGGGCACTTGATATTATTCAGACAAATTTCCATCCATAAAAAATTCAGACGGCAAATGTCTGACCCGAGTCGTGGTCTGGACAATAACAAGGTGTTCTGTGCAGCTGAAACTGCCACAGTTTGCCACAGATATGATGTATCTCATTATCCGACCGTCTCCTCTGCAGTATTCCACCACGAGGGGAGAATGTCTAGGCTCTAAGCAAGATCTACAAATGTCACTAGACCTTCCTGTTAAGATGCAAGCAGAAGAATCCCCTCCCTCTCATTTCCTTGCTTATTATGGCGTAGAATGAGTAGTAGTAGGTAAGGAGTGACATTCTCTCAGACGAATCCTTGGAAATGGTGACGCACTCAAAGTCTAGCATTTGAAGTCCAGGCTTAGTCACCACCTGTTTCTTCCCTGCAGATAAAAGCCGCACCACAAACAGAATAGCTTATTGAGTTGTTGCTAAGGGTGATAGAAACGTCTCTTTGGTGTAGTGCATTACTATTTTAAAAATAAATGCAAAAGAGGGCAAAAAGTGAGAGGGGAAAAAAAAAAGTTCAGTCTTGAAAAAAAAAAAACATCAAGAGACAATAGCCACTCATTGGGAGCATCAGTTTATGTTGTATAAAACAATATGTCAATACACTTTTCAAAATGTCAGGCCACTGAGACAGAGTCAACAATCTACTGCTGTATTTAGGTTGACGCCAGATAAAAATAAAACTAAGACAGTATAATTCTTCAAGAATCTAGTATTTCATATTTTTATTTTTACTTTTCAAATGATGTAAAGACTTTAAATCCATGTACACTTATGGTGCTCATGGACTCACATCAGGAGCTTTAATTTAATTTAGCATATGTTCAGAAGACAGGAGCAACTAAAAAATAAGAAATAAATAATGTAGTGAATATCATCAGACCAGTTCAAAGTGGTGCTTTTGAGGCTCAGCTTGCTGATTGGGGAACATGAAAGGGGGCCCAGGGAGACGGTGGGTTTCATATAACACCATGATTTATGAGCTACCAAAACAAATCAACAAGTTTAACTTTAATTGTTTTCTTTGCGATTGAAGGTGGGGGTAGTTAATACAGAGCAATGATTGATGGCACGGGGCACCGTGGTTGGCTGAGCACTTTGTCTTTTCGCCATGTAGCTGAGGAATTGAACCAGCTGATAGAAGCGATTAATTTGAGGGATTTTTTTTTTTGTTGATTTAGGAAATGGAAAAGTTCTAAAATACACAAAAATTGTACCAGTTTTTAGAGTATTACAGGTTCTGGTCTTACAGTCTGCTTTATGATTTCAGAGGAGAAGCAGTAAATATAGTGCCTTTCAAAGGAATTTATACCTGGGGAACTCCTCATTTTTTCAAATGACAGCCACAAACTATGATGGATACTATGTGATAGATCAACACCAAGTAGTGCATATCTGTGAAATGTGCTGCAAGATCTGAACTATTCCTTTGTAGCTCTAGCTGTATGCTTAGTGTAGTCCAGCTGGAACAGTCTGAAGAATTTTGAAACCTCTGGCATGTTTTCCTCCTGTGTTGCTCTGTATTTAGCTGTCTTCTCCTTACTGATCAACTTTCTCCTTACTGATCGACTTTCCGGTCCCCACCGGATATGTTTGAGCAGAATTGGTTTGTTTACAGGGTGACGTGTAATTTCTTTTATTCACTGTCTTCTTTTTAGGACCTGTTATGGCTTTATTCAACAATACCTGTTTTGCCACTGACTTTTTTAAAATAAGATTTTCTCTCCAGCTCCTCAAGAGTTACCAGGAGTCTCCTGGCTGCTTCTGTAATTAAGACTTTCCTTTCCCACCTCTTGGTTTAGGTGGATATGCTCTTTCAATTTGCATATTATGGATTAAGGGTCTCCAGCTCCTGTCTTTGAGAGCTGCTGTTCTGCAGCTTTTTGAAGGATTCCTGCTCTAACATGCCTGGATCAAATGGCTTAGTTTTCTACTCAGTATGTCATCAAGTTTGCAGATGCCTGGCTATAAGCCATTCAGTGGATTTTGGTGTGTTGGAACAAGAATGCATTTAGAAGGTGCAGTGGCTCTCATGGGCTTGAGTTGGAGACCATAGGTTTAAACATTGGCCAAGAGATGGTCAAAGCTTGAGAAGCTTTAAACCTCATCATAACTTTATCCCTGACCTGTGTGGTATTCTGTTTGGTTTTTCTTCACTTTTTAATATGTACGCGACTTCTGAAGGTGTGGATTTTTCTCAATTTTATTTACTTATGGAGCAAAGACAGCTAAGTGCAAATCCACGTCATACTTTTTTGTGAAAAAAAATCTGAAAATAATTTTTCACATTTTCTGTTTCCTTCACTTGCATCATTATGTGCTAGTTTGAGTTGACCTGTTAATAATATCTCAACTGAATTGCCTTGAAGTTGTAATATTTCAAAATAACCAAAAGTTCAAGGGGCACAATTACTTTTGAAAATCGCCGTATTTCCTGAAGTATTTGTGTACTGCAACAGCTTTGCATTTGTACCTAAACAAATAAGTATTTGTCTTCTTGTGGAAAACCTCTGAAAGATTTACCGGCTGGCGTTTTGTTTAATAAAGTTATCTTGTGTGTAAGCAACATTGGTTTTCTAAGTAAATGAGACAACCATTTAATTCAATGCTTTGCTGATGATGCTTTGCCTGGAATAGTGGCTGTTAGCCATTAATCAGTGGGGCACACCTAATTTACAAGGACAACAGAGCAGGAATGGGTCCTGCACAGGAGTGAAAGTGGTCACGCTGCTACATTAAATCACCATTAGTAATTAGTGAGGCTCGTGGCTCTGCAGACCATGAGGATGTGTTGCGATTGTACAAGAGAAAGATGATAAAATACTATGTCTAGGTGATATCGAAACTGATCAGCTCTCCATAGATCATATCACAGTGCTTCAAGCTGAAATTAACAGTGTTAATTGTGGCCATGTGGTGCAAAGGTGCTTCAGAGAGTAACCTTGCAGCTCCTGCCAGTAAGTCACGGCATGCCAGCGCAGGTTTATTTATTTTTTGCATTTGTTCCAGCTGGCTGGCACCCGATGCAATAGACTGTAGATGATTTACTTGTGCTGATAATTAAATCACGTTGAAAGGAAAAAAGAGAAAAAATATGCGTAGAGAAATATGTCTGACTTGCGTACTTTTAGTTAGGCTTGAAGAAAAAAAGCTGGACTTTCCCCTTTCAATTCATATGTATGACCTTCACTGTAAATTACTATAATAAAATATGATGAGCACCACTTGGAAGTGGTTCCTCTCCACCACAAAAAGACTTTGGAAAACAAGGATTATGGATCTGTGACTAAGGCTGCACAGAAAGTTTGTCTTTTTCTTCTTACAACAGCTACACAATGCATACTGAAGCTGCAAAGACAATAAATCACACATAATTGATTGCAGCACTGTCTTGGAGTGTTTTCGCAAGCATCAATCACGTTTACAACGAATTAAAGGGACTGCTCCAAGTGCTTATGATGCAGAACAAACTGAGATGGACTCACACCAAACAAATTATATTGTTGTACTAGCAGCTGGAAAAGTAAACAGCACAACCGGGTTCATCAATTTTATATTCAAATGAACGTTGCAATTGTCAAAATCATCTCATCAGATATATTAGTTGAAAATTAAGTTTCCTGGTTTCAATTTGTTACATTTTTGTTCTTTAATGAGGGATAAAAAATTGCTTTTTTGCATTTTTTTGGACACTCATACACTTTTGTGAAAATTGGATATACTTTGTTTGTAGGCCTTATTTATGGACCAAATGCATTAAAGCGGCGCAACACTATCCTATTCTACATGCTCCTTTAAACACTACCATTTTTCCTGGGCTAAGAATGTTATATCTTGCTTTTACCTAGATATAATATGTACATGACTCTAGGAAACATGGTGCTATCCACCAAGTACTTTTTCAGATGTTCATAATTGGCCCCTTGACAACAAAAGCCCTGTCCATCTGAAGAAAGGTCACCCTCAAAGAGTGATTCTCAATTATTTTAGTATGGCCACCCATGATTTTTTGTGTGTTTGTTTTGAGTAAAACATACACATTAAAAATGACAAAACCCAACATTTCTGGTACAGCTCTGTTGGTTTGGAATGCTGCATTATTTAAAGGGGTTGTATTATGTATTTTCCAGGCACTTAGTGCCATTTGACAGCACAATCAAGTTATTTTCACTTGTTATGAAAATTATGTATATATCAAACATAACAAAAGGAGATTTTGATTTCCCATCGGACACTTTGAAATTGGCCTCTGTCTCTTTAAGAGACTTTTGCTCTTTCTGACATTCGCCTTTAGCAGGTCATCACAACGACATGCCATCTGCAACCATTATTCTTCAGGCCACTGGACTGAGAGATAATTTGTATGCTAAGCTCAACAGTAGCAGGAGACTGCAGCTCCAAGGAAAAGCTTTGTGGAAATAGACAGAGCTCAGCAACAGCAAGGATGTAGACAACCCCAACTGGCTGTTATGTGATAGAGATATCACATAACATGACACAGAGCTCCAGAAAGTCGCTTTAGCATAGCGCCCTACTAATAATATACAGAATGCCTGTGTGCGGAACTAAGTACGCATTGCAACGTCCTGTGGTGCAGCTTTAAAAAGTAGCACAAAAAGAAAACACAGGACCCTCAGCTATTTAAACGTTGTTGTTTGGGAACTTTAAGGTTTCTCATATGGCAATAATGAAGAAAGAATGATGGACCGAACCGAAACGTCAGCATAGCTACTCATTTTCGACAGCAATAAAGTCCACATATCACTGCTACTGGAGAAAAATCACCTTCTGTCCAAATGGCTTCCTGCAGCATCTGGTCAGAGTCCTTGCATCCAGTAAACTTTGTTCATAGCATAAAATTGAGACTGACAGAATCTCCATTAATGAGAGGGGATTTTCAAAACACCTGTTCATGATGCATTTTCGTACACCTGGGATAAGGACGATCGAAAGTAATTTAAATATATTCTATTCTCATATGTGGGCACAGTCTAATTTTAAAAACTAGACATAAACACTGACCATTTTTAAGTGGTAATATTGTTGAAGAAGCATCTATCGTACTACATCAAGATTCAACCAAATTTCAATTGAGCTTTATAGTTTCCACTGTCTTTAGTGCTTAAGCAGAATAAAATCTAATTATTTCAGGAATTGAAAAGGATTCTTTGTTTACTGCTGTAGATATTTATTTTAGATTAAAAAATACTTATCTGTGACTTTAAAACTTACAAACTATGATTGTTGTGTGCTTTACGCCCATAGCACATTTTGAGGAGGCATGTACTGAATAATAATGCAAATTCAGAAGCGGAAGAAGATGGATGGATGGATGGAAAAACATACAGACATGAGAAGGACCACAAACAATGAGGAGCAAGAGCTCAAGGGAATCCACGGGTTGCAATAGTAGAATCTAGCAAACAGCAATTAATATGAGATAACTAAATACATAGTGGGTGATAAGTGGTATGGACAACACTGAAGAATCACAGCTATGAGGTAAGAGGGAAGATGAGGAAACAGCTTCCTGTTTCCCAGATAGTCTGGGAAATTCTATTTAATGCACAGGAAGCATGACAACATAAATGCACAAAAGTTACAGAAAATGCAAAACTCAAGACAATGAATATAAACCAAAACCAAGAGAACAACTACAATATAGGAAATCAGAGTTCAAAGCACAATAGACTTGAGAGAAAACCTAATTCCAAAGGATCATGGCAACATATGCATGTGAGTACAATTTTTTATTTTCTTCCAAACAGATTTACATGATTTATGTTAAATTGTACAGAATAGATCTCACATTAAAAGCGGAAACTGTTTTGAAGTCAACGATCTTGGTTTCATTCCATTATACAAAAACAAGCCATTTTAACAGTGCAGCGTTTTCTATTGAGATCAGTTGTATTGAATTTATTTGACTCTTTTTTTCTTATCTTATTCTTTTATATCAAATTAAGTTGGGTTATATGTTTTACATTCACATTGAAAAGAATTCAAGTACTTCAGATCATGCTTCTTTTTTCAAATCTCATAATTTTTTAATAACTTTCCTTTGTTATTAAAAGGAAATAACAAAGGAAATAGCTTTGTTTTGGTCCCTATACACAGATGTGTGTCACTGTGTCCTTGAAAGTGAAAACTTAACATCCCAAGTAAAACCAGAGGATTCCGGGGGATTTCGTCCTGCTGAGTCATCGTATACAATCCCCTTAAGTTTGTATCCTTATGTTTTGGTAAGATTTCCACACTGGGAGAGAGCCTGAGTCTTTAAAAGACAGCACAGTGGGGATGGGGCTTTGACCATGCTCCATGCTATAACATTTGATTAAGCACTGAATGTAAACACTGTATTTATGAGTCTTTATGAAATGGCCTTCTCTATATCAGGTTTCAAAACAGAAATAACAGTGGACCCTTTAATTACAGCAGCTTTTATAGCTGCATCTTTGAAGCAATTAAGTTCAGCTTTATTCAGGTAAAGAGAAATGGGACCATAGTAAGTCTTACATGTGAAAAGAGCTATAATTACTATAGCAGTTCTAGAGAAATGTTTTATTTTTCTTTAGTTGTTTTATCTGATTTTCTTTCACACACACACCCACACACACACCTACACGCACGCACACACACACACACACACACAAGTGGATGTTGACTTCCCTTTCAAATCCTTAGACAGCAACTAGAAACAGCCTCAGGCTTATTGGCTAGCACAAGAACTATTCCACATAATGGAGGAGCTGGAAAGCAAAGTGCAAATACGGAAATCTTGTCGGATTGAACAAAATCTACACTTCAAAGATCATCTTTTGCAGAGGTATCAGTAATGTGTCTAGATAAAATATTCTTACCATTTATATATATATATTTAAACCACAAATTTCAATGTTTTTCATTGAGATTTTATGAGAAAGGTCAAGTTTGAACATTCCTACACTCTCTCCTCATCATGGTTTCTAAGAACAGGCACCGTTAGTGCTTTTTGTGGTTTGGGTCGCTAACGTTGTACCTTCTCTGTGTTTGGTGTCACCCTTTTACTGTGGCTGTTATTATTGCTCATTATATACCTAGCGTGGTCACAGACCTCAGAGCTACACATGAACACCTGTGCAAGTAGACCCTAGTGGTCTTATACAAATAAATTTACTTTACACAGCCCAAAAAATACCGGAGACTGGAATGGAGGTTCAGCTTTAAGCAAACCAGAGGCCCTAGTCATACAACCAACCATCAAAGTATATTTATGTGTTAGAATCCGGACCTAAATCCACTTGAAAATCTGTCTGAGTTGAGTTATTTTGCAAAGATGAGTGGGAAAGAAAATCTTAGTCCTCAGGTGTTCAAAGCAGGTAGAAACATACAGTACTCCAGAAGACTTGCAGCTGTAACTGCAACAAAAGGTGGTTCTGCATGAATATTGAGTTTGAGGAGAAAAATACAAATGTACCGAAAGGCTGCCACAGGAGATTCAAGGATTTCTCAAACACGCATAAAAAAAAATCAAAGCAACTCTACATCTATGTTTTTGACGAGGGAATGACTTTATAACATGAAATAAAGCTCTAAAATGTCGATATTACATTGTGCTGCCCCTTTAAAATGTTGCAAAACAGAAAAGGAAATGAGAATTAATGTTTCCATCTACTGGTTTGGCTGCACAAAATATAACTTTGCCAGATGCTGACATTGTTTGTGACTGTAATAACCCGGAAATAGAGGTTTGCAAACTAGCATGGACCACACATCTCATAAAAATGGAAAATTGAGATTGCCAAGTGCTGACCACAATAGCTCTGTATTTGAAGCTGTGGCCAAAATTTACAAGAAAAGAGAGCTGTGAACTACAAAAATCCTGAAGGGTTCTGCATAGAAAGATTGTATATGGCCCTCTGCCTTGTCATAGGCAGCCTCGCATTGCTATATGGGAATATGCATTTATGACAGTAAGTCATCCTTAACAAAAAAATGTCAAATCTACAATAAAGAAGTATTTTTTTAATCAACACCAGGATTTTCAAAATTGCATTTGCTTCTCTTAATATTAACAAAAAGCAAATGTAGAACCAGAATTTTATTCATCAAGAGTTATATGAATGTGCAGCAACTATAACTGGAAAGATCTTGTAAATAACATATTATCTTCTTAAGCTGAGATTTTGTACCAATTTATCATTTGTGACGTTATTCAAACACTCTGTTTGCAAATTAAAACAGCAACTGGACTTTGCTAATTATGTGAAATGGCAGCAAACACAGACAGAGTTTGAAATCCTCACAAACAATAAGCAGAAATACAAAAAAAACACAAAAAAAAACTGCCTTGGACAGGCAGCGTGTTATGTCCGCCCACAAGAAGCTGCACAATAAAACGAAGGAAATGGAGTCTGCAAAAAGAAGAAAAAAAGAAAAAACCATGTGGAACCGAGCAGTGTGAGTCAGGGGAAGGCTGGTGTCAGGAAGATTATCAGCTAAAGGCGCAAAAGGCCACTCTGAGGTAGAAATGTCGACTTATATAAATGTACACCTGATGGAAAACCTATTCTAGAGGGGGTTTGACATAAAAACCGCAAACAATTTCACCCTCTCCAGGTCACTGGCCAACCTACTGGGACCTCTATTACCAACATCCTCCACCTCTAATTCACACTTATCTTAGCTCATCGCAGCCCCTCCCCTCCCGTCCTCAGTCCTGTTCTCTCCAGCTGCAGTCCTGATTTCATGAGCTCCACAGCTGTCAGTCATGTTGGGCTTCCAGCTAAATGCAGCACCTCCTGTTTGAATTGAATGCTTCTTTAATCCATACCTGCAGGATGCTTAAATCCTCAAAATGAAATTTGATTGGGTCTCATAACATCTTGTCTACTAATGTTTTATTGCTTTGTAACTTAATAGAACTTTAACAGCACTTTGTGCTTGTCAAATATTTAAGTACTATTAACGACCACCTGTCATGTACAGATTTCTATTACTTTGACTTTAATGCTGATTAAAGCTTATTTAGGGTTTTAGGCTTCATGTGCACCTGCAGTAACACCACTGAACTGAGCCGAGCCCATTGATTGCTACAAATTGAAACCTTTTCATACTGAATTATTTGGATCCATGAATTGCATATTTTTTTTCTTCATAATTTTTGAAACATTTTAAGCACCTCCAGCGGTGCTTAAAACTCCTCTAATTGCCTCAAGTATGTTGTAAAATGCACACGCTGCTCTCATCAACCTAATTTCCAGCCACAAACAGAGCAAACAAACAACAAAGCTCTCTACCAAATGACTGCTCTCTATCTGCACAGCCTGTTAGTCGCTGGATGACTAACCACCAAACTACCTCGGCTCACAAAGAAAAAAAGCAGGACAGCCACAACAGGGCTGATGCATTTTTTTTCATCCGAAGACAACCCATCTAGAAATACTTCTTTTATCTATTGCTATTCTCCATTGAGCTGCATCAAAACAGCATGCAGAGGTCTGAGTGGAAGCGTAGCTCAATGGTGTATCCTCTGTTGCGAGTAGTTTTATGTTTGTCTTTTTGTGAAAAGGATTCAAGTAATTCTTTATTTACATAGAGTGCCTTATGTAGATATTAGAACGCCCTGGAACATTTTTTGTTTTATTTTGTTTTCTTTTTATTACAATTGTAATTTTCTGTGAAACTCTACTGAGATATTATGTAATAGACCAACACAAAGTAGTATACAGTCACAAAGTAGGAACAAAAAGAAACATGGTTTTGTACTCAGAATCCCTGAGTTAATACTTTATAGAACAAGTTTTGAGGTAGATTGGCAGCAGATTTTTGCATTTCTCTACCAATTTTGGCCAACTGCAGACTAAACTCCTATCCAGTAAGATTGGATGAAGCGTACATTTCCAGGTCTTGCCACAGATTCCCATGGGATAAAAGGTTAGGGGTTTGACTGGACCATTCCAACACATATTTGCTTTAAGATAGAGCTTCGTAATATATCAAATCATAATTGTCATCACAATATTCATTTGGTAATTGGTTACTTGGGTGCAATTTTCAGAAGGATAATTTAGCTCAAGTGCCTTACCGGACAATTTTTGAATGCCAACAATATGTCTGTCCTGGTCGATGGAGCTTCCCTGCCCTCAATGCCCACATTAGATGAGGCGTGGGGATTGGTGGGGGACATTGTGATGGAAGAAAATGAAGAAAAGACCCAAGGAAGTGCAGGTTAATCACAATCCAGATCAACAATATAACAGTATTCAACGCTCAGCATTTGCAGCTAAATGGTTTCCTCATGTGATGCAGCCTAAAATCAGAATCTGCTAAATAAAAGTAGTGGCACCATCCTGATGTTTTGTTTTGTTTTTGTACCCCGAGAAAAATTTAGCCTGACAGGACACAATAACTAATTTGCAGTATATTTTATTTTCAGTTGAGACAGATTAATCAAAGCTGTCTTGTCTCTTACTTTTGTTCCAATAATTGGCCCAAATGTGTACCAAACATTGGGTAACTGCTGATGAAATGTGGCAGATCTCCAAAATAACAGAGCTCAGTGTTTCCAATACACAAAAGGAAAATACAATATTTAAAAGAAAATAAATACGGCCTCTGGCTGCACAAACAAAATACAGAGAGCTGCATTACACCACACTGATTCACAGCGCATGGAATTGCGATATAACTTATTTTATCAACACTTACATGCGACAGTAACGTCTCAGTTCACTCGTAATGCTGGAGCAGGAAGATGATCGGACATCTTACTGTCACGTGAAGAAAATGGCCGCCCTTCACCCACAAACAAGTTCTCTGAACCATCCCTTTCAGAAATACACCATCTTATTAAAATACTGACTGCTTATCACATAAATGAGAACGTACCGACATATTTCAACTAGTGATGTATATAATTACCGATTTTCTGCCAAAACTATCTCCCGTTGATAAACTACAGTTCACATCCAAGTTCAGCACGTAGCGTAGCAACACAGAAGAAGAAAAAGACAAGATGCATTTCCTGCCCCGTCTTGGGAAACAGTAATCACTGTGAAACACTGCTCTCTAGTGGTCAAAGTGTGCAGCACCCGAGACCAACTACCTGAACATATTTAAATGTGCAAAACATACAGATAGGAAATAAAATTACATAACCGAACCAAAATCATTCAGTAGCATTGCTGCTGTAAGGTAAAAGGAAACCAACACTCTTAAACAGTATAATTACTGAACCGAAATTTACCACCCAGCTACATCTTGTCTCATAAAATACACAGATGTTTGCATTTGGAAAATTGCCAAACACTTAAAGTAGTATGAATACTTTTGCAGGACTCACCACAAAGTTTCATTGACCTCAGTAATCTGTTCTCTGCCCACCACCTCTTTGTAAGTATGAAATTATGCATGCACATACAGTACATAGCGTTATCCATGGAGGTAAAGCTGGAGCTAAGCCAAGATGAAGAAAAAAATACAACTACATTGAAGTCATTTCTGTCTTCAGCTTAGTAAAATACATACATGAAAGTGGTGCAGTGAGAGAAACCAATTACCCCTCCCACTCCCATTCATCTGTACAACAAACTCTTTTATTGATCTGGTGATAATTACCTCAGTCACATCATAAAGCACCTGGAACAGATTGGTGGCTCAAATTATTGATTACCCCAGGGCTACCCTTCGTTGTTCATTGTATTGGCGCTATACATTACTTGATGAGATCTGCTTTGCCGTGCTTTCGCCTGCATTTCTCAATGCTGCTGTGCAGGGGTACATTGACAAAGGAGGTTGGTGGTCAAAAGCACTCTTTCAAAGTCATTTGTCATCCGCTCCTGGTCTGTGGGGTTATCCTGTAAGGTAAGGTTAATCCACAGAGTAACCTACTTATCATTAAACAGAAAAAAAGAGAAAGAATCCGCCCTCTCATTAAATCTGGACCAGTTTTTAGTGTAAAATGACCTTTTGTTTGTGGTTGTAACTCGAGGGCTGCCCCTGGAAGCACCAGCTGCATCTAAAGGTTCATTACACACATTCCTAAAGGCATGTGTGTGACCCTAAAACCTTTAGCCCCCCCACCGGCGAAGTCACTGACCACACTGACAACAACATTGTTACACCCTCTGAGACCAATACAGTCTGTTGGCAACATACAGTAACACTGGGATTTTGGCGTTTTGTTGATGTTTTCTTCCATTAAAGCTAAAGCTTCACAAAACTTACTAGAAGGTGCCAGTATTATTTAACAAGCCTCATTTTTTTCGTGGATCACTGTGGCAGCATGTCAAAAGTTTTCTCCTCCAGCTTGTTCCAGCTGAAAAGGGAACAACACAAAGACAAAGAGGAGATGTTCTGCTCTGTTTCTGTGTGGATCATAGCTTTGAGCTCGACTGGTTATCAAATGAACAATGGCTTCTGGCGTTTCCCCAGATTTCTCCCTTCTCTGCAGAAAAAGATGCAAAACATCAGGGTTTCAACCAAAAATGTGTGCAAAAATTGCAGGACCAAAAGTCTGTGGTTAGGAATACTGATTATCTATAGCACTTCATTTATTCTGATACTTGGCGAATTGTTGACCAATGCCTCGAAGTCTCACGTTTTGTCATAGATCGACACAAGTAGCCTATAAGTATGCAGTGGGTGAGAAATCACACACGTTTTTCATCATTAGATTGAAAAACAAATCTGAAGAATACATTTGTATTCAGCCACTCTTACTCTGATATTTTTAAACTATTGCGTTATTTCTTTTTTGGCAAAACTGCCTTTTCTGTTCAAGACACTACTGAATGAAATCTCACTTCCGTGATCATCAGAAACAAATATAACATATTTAATTTACAATGAAAGTGGTCACAGGTGTGACTTGAAGTATGCTCAGAGATGTAAATAACCCATCAAATTTGATTAAGCTCGACTTCATTTGCAAAGAATAATGGGCACAAGTTTCAGTGTCCAAATGTGCAAAAATGGCAGAAAACAAATCCGAATGGCTTCGGGCTTGCTATGTAAAAAACAACAAGTGGTCTAACAGTCTGTTAACTAACCAGGACTAAACTGCATGTCACAATTTAAAAATTTTAAAACTCTTTTAAAAAATCATGTATCCCTCTCCCTCCTTTTCACCATTATGCTCTGCTTAGATAATCTCTAAAAATGTCACAAAATCTAAAAATGTACAGTGGTCATACAGGTCTTTGTACTTTATATTTCTAAAAACAAAAGAATTAATTAAAATATTTTTGAGTGATGATAGATTTATCCCTCGAAAATGTCAACAAATCAATCAGAGAAAACAAATCTGTTTTTTTAAGACAAAACATTTACCATTTTGTAAGGCAATTTATTCCCAGGATATGTAATTACTGCATTCTGCAAGTGGGGTGCGTTGTGTTGAGATTTAGTGGAAAACAAATTTCTAGTTAATACAAAATCATCCCTGCGATGTAATCTCCTGTGTACTGTAACAAGCTTATGAAATGAATAGTTTATAATAAATAGCTGCCAATCTGTATTTTTGCATTCATGCCACCCTGACAAAAAGCTTTAATTAGGGGAGTGAATGACAGCGAATGAGTTCCCCCCCCTGAGAGCATTATCCTTAATACCTTTTGAACCACAAAAGTTGCATTGAATGCTGGATAATAATCTAACGTTTCACACAAAATGGTCTGATTAGCTGTGTGCAGAGTGAATACCATTTATGTGGAAACAGAGCGCAGAAAAACAGCACAAACTGGTTTAAGGCCACTTGTTTCATCATATTATCCCATGAGAAAATAAACATAATACAAATATACGATATTTGCCAACATTTTAATAAGGTAAACTCTGACTTTGTAAGCAAACATAGATGATTAATCTTCTATTTGTGATCAAGGCTAAATATATCATCTTTGTCTTTGACTTGACTCACCAGCATTTGATAATATCCTTGGACATTAATATCGTAGGAGAGGAATTATTCTGGATCATCATTATGGTATCCCCTGCTGTCTGTATCGCAAAGGTTGCTGAGGATAGAAAGCTCACCTTATCCATCTGCACTGAACCAAACTGGCTCTGGGCAGGTGTTCAACACGGCCAGGTGCAAAGCAGCTGACACAGCCATAGCTCCCCAGTGCTATTTGTCACTGTAAATAACATTTGTTTCTTCAATATTAGAATTGGACATGAGTGAGCATCCAGCCGGTCTTTCTCATTCTCCTCTAATTTAGGCTGTTAAGAGAAAGGTCATTTGGTGGAAACAGATGGCCAAACCCTTAACTAGGTGCTGAGCATGAAAAGCTGAGAGTGGCAATTGGCATTTTATATGCCCCTTTCACGTAGTCAGGATATATGGGAGACAGGGAGTGTATGGCTAAATGACAAGATATTTTATTTATTATAGGCATCAAAGTTTATGCTAAAATCTTCACGATTCCACTGCAGGAATTCCCGTGAGAACCTGCAAACTGAGCCACCTTCATCGTGTTTTTGTGATAAAAGCTGATACCACTTTGACTAGACAGCATATTTATGTTGCACCTAAACATACTCCAGCCCTCCGGCCTTCCACATAGTGCTGCATTAATATAGTGAAACAGATTAAATGTCAAGCTGTTTGCTGCTGTGTAAGAATGCTATTTCAGAAGTAGTTTGAACCTACAGTGTTTTTTATTTTATTTTATTATTATTTATTTTTCCTTTAATCCTCCACTGCAGCGGGAACCACTGTAGCCTACATAATGAAAGAAACCATAAAACCAACTTTAAGTGCATCTGAGGGAAGAGGGGGAACATTTTTCTGTGCTCTGGGACAGGACAATTAAACTAAAATAAAGTCTGGTAAAAGTTATAACAGCCCACTGAACCTCCCTGGAGAAACATAGGAAGTCTGTATGGGCGGTAAGGTGGTGCTGCTGGTGTTAGGGGGCTGGCAAACAGAATGCTGTCACATTTCCACTCCCTGTGGAGCAAAGCCAAAAGGGGATCTGAAAACAGTGGAATGCCTCAGGCTTCAGTTATTTTCTATCACAATGTTTGTAAAATTCCTGCTGATGAGGTGATTATAACAGAGCACACATTGCTTTTAGTCTGACTAGTAAAAACATTTTCTCCTATTTCCATTAAAAATACAATAGCTGGTCCCTCCAGCGGGTATGTGAGGGGCTGCCGCTGTTTCTTTTTTTCCGTGTGCTTTAAATATGGGTTCGTATTTATTCCAGCAGCTGACCTCATTGTACGTACAGTGCAGAAAGCATTTTTGCTCAAGGGACCTTTGAGGAGCTGTCCATGGTTGTTCAGGTTCAATGGGCCTTTTGAAGTGAATAGAGACTGCATGGTGCATCCTCTGTGACCGACCATTTTGTTTCACCAGTTCACCTTGTAACACAGCTGCTGCTGCTGGACTTGACGAGAGATAAAAGTCGTGTAAATCAGAATCCGGTGCGTGTGCATTCAGTGTTCATATTTGAGCAAAAGGGCTTTGCAGTGGGCTTTTGAAGCCGCTCCGGTGTGTCTTTAGGGGACGTTAACTTTTCCTGTTTATGAAGCATCTGACAACGCTTTGCTGGCAGGGCCAGACACGTTTTTAATGAAAGGTGCCACTTGGGTGCTTACTCAGTGAGTAGGATCTCATCACCTGCTCCCAGAGAATGGGTATGTTTTTGATTGTTTGTGTGATAAGGTTAACCTTTCTTTATAAGTCCTGCAAGTATGAAATAACACATTTTTTCACACCCCAAATCTCTATAAACTGAACTCTGATCGTTGCTTCTTCAAAATATGCTTGTGCATCACTGTTTAAACATGTATATTTCCCTCTTGTTCAGAGCGTTAGAGATACAAAAATCACCTACACATCATACCACAGACAAAGGATTCAAATAAAAGGTAAAGGAAAATCATGTGTCAAACAAGATTGGAGTGGTCAGCACGACTTGAAAATGTTATATACATTCAGTCCATTCACCATTTACCAAACATAAGAGAGAAACACTTCCAATATGAATTTGAGATGTTTCCTTACATTTTAGTGTTCAGATTTCACATAATAAAAACCCAGAGACATTTGATTACAGTAAGGTGTTTCTGATTGTTATCTTGCAATATTTTTCCACCAAGTTTTTACAAGTTTCAAGTTGTCAGCCAATGCATTTGCAAAGTCTCACGCTGGCATTAATGGTGCCATCTAAGAATATCATCTCCTCAACATATTTTGCACCCATGCAGTGCCATACAATCACACACCCACATTCGTGCTGTCAGTGCTATGCATCCACAGCGGTTGTCTTGGCTAATGGCACACCTAACCTAATAGATGTAAACAGATCATTCTAATTGAGTACGTGCAATTTCTGAAAATGGGACGACAATTTGTGCTATTAAAGGCATTTGTCTTTCTGACACCTTATGTAACACGATTAACATTTTAGAGACCTTGGGTCGGATTCATGTAAATAGAATAATAACAATAAAAAGATATGAAAGAAAAAAACAATGTCAGAAAGACTTTCACTCATTAGCTTCTGTAAGATAGTGATCTAAACTTTATTTGTTTAGTTATAATTATTCTGTGAACTGGACAGTAAGTTTTTGATTTGTTCAACACACCAAACTCTATCTGAGTATAATAATTACGGTCTCATCTGACCAGAGGACATTTTGACTTCATTCATCCCCCTATTTAATGTTTTTTCAAAAGTTTTATATTGCAGTTTTTATCCAAAGAACGAGAACGATTTTTGTTGTGATTTTTTTGAGGCTTCCAAAATGGTTCAGGCAGTGCAGTTATCTTTGTGTGCTGCTTCAGACATCATGGTTTATAATCCCTGCATCAATTT
The DNA here is from genome assembly GCF_001444195.1 of Xiphophorus couchianus. Classification (NCBI taxonomy): domain Eukaryota; kingdom Metazoa; phylum Chordata; class Actinopteri; order Cyprinodontiformes; family Poeciliidae; genus Xiphophorus; species Xiphophorus couchianus. Next base: position 21,563,981 of record NC_040250.1, on the reverse strand, counting down.
TCTGTCTTGCACTTGTATTTTCAGAGCTGAATTGTGCAGATAAATGATCACCTGTGGTGTAATTCATAAGAAGAAACAACAAAAGAAACCTCCACTTAGGTTCTGAATAACCTTTGAGGTATTTTTATGGGATTTAATGTAATAGACCAACATCAATCCTTGATTATGAGGTGGAAAGAAAATTATGCACTAAAATCTTAAAAGTGTGGATTGCATTTAAATGTCGCCCCACCCAGTCACTGTTCTGGGGTTCTTTGTGGTTTGTTTTTTGGTTTTTAGTTCTCCTTAGCTTGAAGGAATTCCTGGGCTGCATTGGTGGTGGTTTCTCTGCTTTATACCAGAGAAACAAAAGATAATCAACCCATTTACTTACAAGGCTTGGAATAAAGCCCGTTCGCCACTCAATGAGACCGATCAACTCTCTTTCTAGCCCTCTATGTGGTTTATATTTAAGCAGATTACTGTTGTGTCTCCTTGTTGTCCTAGAAACCAGCTTTAATCTTACCTCGGCACTCTGTGGAACTCTGAAATTTTTACTTTGAGCTCCAAAGCAACAATAACAATAGTGATGTTTTATATTTTTCAGTTCATTTTGAAAAACAACTTTCGATCTGAAGCTTTTAGGCCTATTTCCTGAATAATATCCATGTAGAAAAATACAGTGTCATTTCTGGACACTAGGCAAAGCCAGACAATATTTTTCTGTCATGTCCAATTTCAGATTAAGGTGTCATAAAAAATGTTGGTTTTGTATTTTTCTTTTCATTAACTTTTGATAAACACTATAATTTCACAGGTGGATACTATTTCAGCTCTGACAAGGTAAAAAGTGGGCTTTATGGAGGACAGGTCGACCATCCACTAAAGGTCCAACATAGATGGAACATGTAAACACAAAACAATTCAGTGGAAACAACCAATATTCAAACTGGAGAGTAACTTGCTGTAAACAGTGAAAAAAACCATCCTTAAAATTAGAAATTTAAGAAAAGGTTTCATCAACTTTAAAGTAGAAGCGCTCAATTTAAAGATCGGACCCTTTTCCTTATCCCTCCTTGTGAGGAGGGAGCAAAAACCCTGAAAAAACCCTGAATTGGAGAACAATAACAAGCATCGATTATGAGCCTCTGTCACTGTGAGATGTAAACTACAGCTCATGATTATTAATGGGTTGGTCTGATATGGAAATGAAGAAGCATCCGACTGATGGCTATGTGTGCCAACAAAGCAAGGCTAACAGTGCACTGACAGATACTTAAGTTTTCTATTTTCATTCATTTTACTTTTAGCATCTTTTATCCCCCACAGTGCTCAATCAGCAAATCCCCCTTGCTGGGAGCCTATAACCTTTTCCCTTGATTCTATGAACCTTTTCATATTCAGACATTTTTCAAAAGACTTTCAAAGATTTCTCAGTACATATTACGAAAGGCATATCGGTCTTAAGAACCTAATTTATTTTAGTTTTTCCTCATATGAAGTATTATCTGGCTGAATTGTCCAAAGCCATAAAGTTTGGTTTTCAGAAAGCAAGATTTAAAAATATCTTTGTCAGTTTGTCTAATAAGCAAAATAATTGTAACAAGGCAGGAGAAATCCTTTTCTTTTGTAATCTAACTGGTTGATTTTTTTCATTTTGTGTTTTGCTTTTTCCAAATTACCAACGTCTTTTAGCCGAAATTATTTATTGCAGTCTGTATTATTCAAACCGTTTTTGGGGTTACTGGATAACGTGATATGATTTGCTGTCATTTACCTAAATGTAGGCAGATTTACCCATAAATGGGTGTAACTTGTTTAAAATATGGTGACACTGCCTTAACACAGTTTAAGGGGAACATGTTCTTTTGTGCTTAGTTTGAAAATCAGACTGGTATCAACACTCTTCTTTGCACATGCTATATGTGTACAAAAAAAGCTTTAATATCACACGGTGTCCTTCAGAAATTGACTGTCTACAGAGAAGCATGGCTAATAACACCGTGTAAATCATCTGTCAGGTAAGGACACTGTCAGTCACTCCATCAGGTTCTGAGCTCTCTTCAGGTCTCAAAGTCAAAAGACAGCTGTTAGCTGTCTGTATCTGAAGTTTCAACAGCAACACAATGAATCTTAATTAATGGAGGAATGAGACACCAGCTTCTGGTACTATTAAGAAATGTCATTCATTGATAAAATGTGGACATTGCTCCTACAGTTGAACAGAGTAATTTGAGAAAGTAGTTTATTATCCCTCTACCCTTTCAGCTAGATTTGACCTTGTGAGCCCCTGTACCAGAGGACCAGCTGCAATCCATGATTCATTTAACACCTTCTGGGCCTGCAGAAGCACTCGAAGCACATGCACTGTTGATTAAACACTTTGTGGGAGAATTCATATTTAAAGCATAGGCACATGAAAATTAATGATAACCAGCCAAGCAGCAAAACACCATGCAGAGGAGCAATGATGGGCAATTTATGAGAGATTCACTCGAATTTACAATTTATTCTGTAATCACAATGTTTCCTCCATACATATACAGCATAATGCTATGCACATTTGTGAGTGGGTGGAATTCTAAGGGATATGAGAAGGCAACTTACAAAATGATATAAATGTCATTACAGTGCATTCAAGCAAATCTAGCACAGGGAACCAGAGATTAGCCGCTGGGTGGGAACACTTCACATATGCCCATAAGAGACTGACAGCGTCACAGAGAGACTAAATGGGTGATTGAACAAACTGAAGTTTTTGTTTGGTCCCGTGACCAATGGGTATGTCCTTGAACTCTGCCACAGAGGGGGTCAGCAATGCCCAAAGCCTTCAGTGAGGGAGAAAAAGAGAGACAGAGAGAAGATCTTTAAAATGTTCTATGCAGAAATATAGCTGCAAAAATAATGCTGCAATTTCTGTGTTTGCCTGTTCCTGTGGATGCTTCTCATGCCCATTCTGTCAGCTTTCAAGCTTTGTGTGCTCTGGCAAATGTCTTCAATTTCTATTGTAGCTTGTACTTGCAGGAACATTGCTCATCTTGAGCTCACTTTAATAAAGCATCACGAGCAGCTTGCTGATAGAAGCCATCAATCATGTTGGGTTCAAGGGTTGTACATCGGGTCTTTGCTTTATGGTTATGCCCCTTAGATCAAACTATCTGCTCCCTATCTGCTTTGCTCCTCCCTCAAATGTCAGTTTGCATCTGGCTGGCTGATGGCTCTGTTCATCATGCTGCAAAACTCTACCCCCGTGTCAGTTCTTCAAAAAATGTGTTGCCTTACACTCTTGAAAGAATTGCAGTGAGGCATGAATACATGGTAAGCCCCCTTTACTAAAATGAGTGCTGAACATGGAACAGTGTTTGCACCTCACACTGGTTTTACTACACAATCGGTATAACAGGATGTTAAAAAGAAAGTACAAAAAACATCTACGTGGCATTTTCTCTTCTTATCATTTCACTTGAGAATGTGGCATCAATTTGTTGAGGAATTAGCATCAACTTTGCTGTTTGATTAAATATTCACGTGCCTGGGTCTTAATACCTACATATGATATGCATGAGCTTCTGACTGTGAATTGCAAATAGCCCTCATAGTATTTTGCTACAATTAGGCTATGGAAAGAATATTTGAAAAGCTAATGAATTCGTTTTGATCTTTTAAGATTGGATATTGCAGGGTGTAATCATGCAGAATATTTTCATGTGTTTCTATGTGCAAGAGTTTCTGATGCGATTGCTACTGCAAACTCGGCTTAATGTGGTTCTAACCACAGATTTACAGTACATGCACTGATAATGTAGTCTTATGTTCAGTACGTGCAAGCTATCTATTTCTGTCCATATTTCATGAACTATTTGAGCAACAAGAACAGAAAGATGAGGTGGGTGATGTTATAAATGGCAGCATGAAAAATTTATTTACACACACTATTATTTCTCCCTTTACTAAACTAAAGTTTGCAATACTATATAAAAACACCAAAAAAGGACAACAAATTCCAAGAAGTTTTACCCTTTGTCTGGACAAACTGTTTGCTACATAACAGATTCCCTGTTTAGTTTTCATTAAGATATTTTGATCAAAGTGATTTTAATATCAAAGATAACAAAATGCATAATTGAAACGACAATACACCAATTCAAAACAATTTTGCCCCTATGCGAAAATATAATTGCCTCCTCTTGTTACATCATAAATTAACGACGACTAACCACAATTATTTAGAAGCTCAGCTTTGATTCCAGCCTGATCTATAGAATCAAGAAATCACATAAATAGATCCTATTGAAAATCATGACGAAGTTTCAGAGACCTCATTCAAAAATAAAAAAAACATTCTGTACACAGATAATCCACTGTCTTCTCCATGTCTAGCTTTGGTTGGTGATGTATCAAGTCCAGAAGGGAAAAAGAAAACGTCCTTTCGGGGGGAGATGAGGGCATTCTGAGCCCAGAAGGAAAATATATCCTGGGGTCTTCTTCCATTGGGATACACCCGGAGGCAACCTGACCTCCACTGACTCCCTTTCACGCAGAGCTGCAGTGGATGTATCTCAAACTCCCCCTGGATGATGGAGCTACACATCTTGTAAAAATCCTGAGCTTTTCTAATTTCTTGTGACATTATTTCGTAAACCACAATGTGTCTAACCTGGATTTTATATGCCAGACCAACACAAATCACTGTATTTACGTGAAATGGAAGGAAAATGAAAAATGCATAACTTAGAAAAATGACCCAAATTTAAGCTTGTCAAAGAATCTCCCAGACTTTTCAAACCATCACCCAACAATACAGTTTGTCATCACAACAAACCTATATCAAAGAGACTGATCTATAGATCAGGTGCAAAAATTTGTTGATTCAACAACTATTGGTTTGACAGTCCGCAAATCTGGCATCTAACAGAAGAGTGGCAAGAAGAAAGGCATTGTTGAAAAAAACCCCTTTTGAAATCTTGTTGGCAGTTAGGGGCCAAACACTGCTACCTCTTCTTTATAGAAACTCAAATTAATGTTTTGCTAAAGGAAAAAAAAGACAAAGCCTTTAGTAAACCTAAATAAAAGATGAAAAGATTCCGACTGTGTAAATGGAAATCTCTGCTCAGAGCTCAAAGCCACTTTCCAGCACTGAATGCCCTTGATCTTTGGACAGCAAAGTACCAAAACAGATATGCAGAAGAAATTCTGTTTATGCTGAAAAATACACTAATGGCAGCCCATACATTTAATCCATATTACAACACTGATGGCTTGAACACAGAGAAATTAAAAATATACTTGTTCTAAAATTAAATAAAATGCTCTCATTTCGTGTGTCTATTTTTACTTCTGAAACCAAAGTTTTATACACTGACAAAAACCATTTTACGGCCATTCTTTTTGGGTTTTTAAAAAATATTTTGCCTCTTTTAATGGCTTTTAATTACCAGTTGTCAGACAAGAAAGTGGGTTATGATAAAGGGGGAGGACATGCGACAAAGGTCATGAAGCTAGGACTTTTGACGCCCCGTTGAGAACTAAGGCCTCCCTACATTTGGTCACTCTTTGCCCCTGCGCCACTGTTATGTCTCTTTTTCTTTAGTGCTCATGGATGACACTGAAGCTAGTTTTCTCTCATACTGCTAATGATTTCAGAAGCGTTTAGCTCCGATTATCATGGGACCTTGCTATATCATGTTTGAGGGCCGGTGACCTTCCCTGGACATGGCAGAGAAAGGTTTGTCCACCTGGTAAGTTGCTAGGTGACAGCTGAAGAGAGGAGCCCTCTCACTTTAGTGGCGATGAATGTGTTTAGAGCTAAAAAAGAACAGCAGCAGCTGTCTATTGATTTACTAATCCTGCCTAATCCATCTTCTGTTCCTGAACATGAGCCGACATAGAACATTTTTTAGTGAGAGAACATGAGATGGACAGAAACAGTGTTCCCACAAAAGCAGTAGGAAGATGGGGGATAAATAGCTTACTAACTACATTTCAATTAGTCTTTTTCTCAGTTATAAAGAGTGGTTAAAAGCAGCTATTTTAAATTTTGCCTGAATATTGCTCATGTCTGCCTCCACATGAACAAAAATATGTACCATTAACTTTATCACTATAGGGGGAGTGCCGTTGTGGCGTAGCGGTTAGCGCGACCCATATTTGGAGGCCTTGAGTCCTCGACGCGGCCGTAGCGGGTTCGACTCCCGGACCTGACGACATTTGCCGCATGTCTTCCCCCTTCTCCTTCCCCGTTTCCTGCCTACTATCATATAAGGGACACTAGGCCCACAAAAAGAACCCCTGGAGGGGTAAAAAAAACCCAACTTTATCACTATAGCGATCCGGGGAAAAATTTCCAGCACCTTATAGACGTTAAATTCAGTAATGGTAGTTGGTGAAATGTTGATAATGTTTCCTTTGCAGCCACACAACACAGGCTATTTAACTTCACTTCTGGGACTCTAGTTAACATTAACATCTCCCCAAAGGAGAAATGATAGGAGTCTGTCAGGGGAAATTTACTGTTGAACAAGAGGTAGTTGGTGGAAATGTTGTGCAAATAATTCAGACTGCATTTCAGCACACACTATTGGTGAAGTCAAGCCAAGTGGTGATGTTATCTTTCTAAGAGTTTTTTGTGTTTTAATAACTCCTCGACTTGCCTCTTAATCTTTGCACCTTGCAGATTGAATTTTGGTGGTTATGCCACAGTGTCTCAAATCCTCAAACACTGACCCTATGTTGGTTCTCTGGTTTCCCTGTGTTCCTTAGTTGTCTTCCTCCACCTTCAGCCATCTTCGACTCTCCAGCTGAACCCACTCAGGTAAGAAAGAGATCACACACAGTTCAACCTGCACCTGCACCTGATACATCTCGTTGCTTGTACTTGTGACAGTGCAATGACAATAAAGTTGAATTCTATTCTATTCTATTCTATTCTATTTTCCCTCAACACCAAAACCTCTCCATCAAACTGTAAAATCAAACCTGCCATCCAGTATTCTGCACCGTCTGTTTTATCATCCTGGCCGTCTTCTAATGTCACCTCTTTCCCTCTCCAGATGTTCCTGAAATATCCAAAAAGCTCGTCTGCCATTTCTCTGGACGTTTCACCTGAAAAAATAATCTTTTGCGTCCTGCATGTGGTTCAGGAAAATTCCTGAAATTATGACTGGGAACAACAGAAAGGGAACAGCCACAAAAGGCCTTAGGAAAGAAATGCATTGTGTCTTGTTCTGAACATACTAAGCTTTAGCACAAAGGAAGTCCCAGATACAAGACTTAATTTTACTTCATAACAGTTCATGCAGGTAGAAAGTAAAATTGTAACACTGCACACACTTGGGGGCACCTATGAAGGAGGAAGAGTCTGTCCCTCGAGAGAGGCAGGTGTGATAGTTTAGCAGCAAGCTGTGAAAGTAGCAATAAATGGCTGTTATGGGCTACAGTTTGTCATAGACTAAGTGCAATAGCTCCTTGAGAATGAAGCAGAGCTCCCAAACCCTATTTACCTTGGTGGCAGATAATAACCCCGAAGTTTGCTACAAGAACACCCAGGAGCTCAAGAGGAATCTCCCCTGTACTTCCTAAACACAGCTTGGAGGCTGAAACAGGTTGTTTCTTACACTAAGTGATACTGCCATTGTAAAACCTGTTTAATTAATCTCGTCACAGTTGCTTAGTACTCCCAATGTACTCACCTATTAAATAAGCCCTAAATTGTTACCAATGCATAGGACATAAACATTACAGTCAGAAATAGCAAAAAGGAAATCTCATCTATTAATAAACTTAAATCTTACCAATCATTACAGAGGAACAAGTAACTACTGTGATAGTTATTTCCATTGATGTTACTTAGTTCATTACAGAAGGGATAAAGTACAGCCTGACTGAAGACTGTGCCTCTTTTAATGAGGCTTACATTTTTCTGTACAGTCAATCCACACCAGGTGGTACTGTGTATTCAGCTGGAGTGAAAAGTAGCTGTGAATCTGGGTCTATATTGAAATACAGACAGTGTAACACCGAACAACAACAAGATGTCTTTTTTTTTTCCAGAGAAGAAAAAAAAAATCAATTTTAAATGAGCATGGGTCAATTCTCGGACTGTTAATTCAATATTAAATTGGTCATTTCATATTCTACTTGGGACTGTGTGAATTTTCTCGGTGTGTCTGAGCTTTCTCACAAAAGACGAGCGTTTTGAGTTAAGTCATTATCAACAATAATTGATTTTATTTTTTACCTCTCAGTGTTCTTCCTGTGATTGAACTTCAGCCTGCATTCACAACATCAGCCCTGGTGTCTTTAATGGGATAAGAGGATACAGGAGAGAACATGGCCTGATAATCTTACAGAAAATCATTGACTGTCTTGACTAGATCCTCTTGTAGAAAATTTCATAAATAGTGGGTATTTCCAAACTGATTTATTTTTCATTGGAGATTCATTAATTTGTTTTAGGCTTTGACATGACCTGCCTGGAAAATATATCCGAAAGATACTGTAAGTGTGTCCCATAGAGATGTGACCTACCCTCCTCCTGTTCAATGTTGTCATTGATCCTGTTATGAAAAAAATGCGTGTAGGTCAAAAAGGTGTGCAATTAGATCCAAACTGATGTGTGGCTAATCATATATTTGCTTGAGAGCATGTTATTTTTGCTAATGATGATAATATAGAGGCTATTTATGCAATACTGTCATGTCGTGACCTCAAAATCGTTGTGGACTTCAGGTGTAGCTATATTTTTATACGTCACAAGACGAGGAGATTCATGACAATCGGTCCAATGTTTTTGTCTTGAGAAATCCTAAACTGAATTTGATCAAATCTTAGTGTACATATTTGAAGTTTTTATGCCTGTCTAATCAAAATGCTTTCTTTTTTATTTTCACAAATGGAAGAAAGATTTCATAAATCACATTATTGGTTTAAAATAATCCATACTTACCTGAGAATTACAGATTCTGGTCACAATTTCATAAACCCACACGGTTTTGGTTAAAGCATGTCTGCAGGATGAACACTGTTGTGGCTGCTCTGACTGTTGGCTGTGACATGCATTAGCTCAAATACACTTTATAGGCTCATCAGGACATGCATTATCTTAAAGGTTTAAAGACCTACCCACTCATGGATGTAATTAAACAAAAAAAAAAAAAACTGAATTAGAGTAAATGGTGGCTCAAATAAATTAGCTGTAACTTACCAACTGGGCAGCCAGCTTTTACATTTCTACACCTCTCCAACTTCAAAACAAATCTATGTGCGAGCTGCTAATGAGAATAAGTACAAGCTCAAGTCAAATATGACCAAGGGGAAAAAAGCAATTACGAGGAAAGAGCCTGCAGTCTAGACCAAAAAAAAAGGACCCAACATGGTAGTTTGAGATGCTTTCCTGTTGACCATATTGATAAGTGCTTTGTTAAACACAAATAGTTGTTTTCAGTTTCAGACGAGCGTTTCCACATTGCAGCGAGAAGTAAAAGGCTCTCTGGTAATTACAATGTAGGCACAGAGTCCATTACGAGATGTGCATCTTTCCTCAGACAACATGCGTTTGCCACAAACTGTGTATGCATCTGTGTCTTCAAATCATTTCAAACATTTTAAAGTGTTTCTTGTCTGTCAAAGTTAGCTTGAAACATTCTGTGAGTGATTGCGTACAAGAGTGAGCTGCTGAAAGTGCTTGTTGTTTATTTGTCTTTGCTTTTGACAGAAATGGAAAGATTACATGTATCTTTGCAATGCTTTTTTGTTTGGTAATATTTGGTTATACAGGGGTGTAGAAAAACTATGAAAAACTTTTATGAATGTGTTGCTTTGGCTTTTACACATCGAGAGTTCTCCACAGCTTTAACAAAATTCCAAGTTAATGCTGTACACCTTTGCTATGCCAAGTTTATATATTACAACTAAATGTACATTGTCCCATGACTGTTAATTGGATGACACCTTTTTTCCAAAGATTGCTGCAATCATGGTGTCCGTGCATTGTTACACCGATTGATTTTTCTCCAGGTTGGCAGTTTGATCCTGAGCTCTGCACACACACCAATGTATTCAATTGCTTTGTTCATAACAGGTTCATTAGTATGACTAGAGAAAAAGTGCTCCACATGTTCATTGCGAAATCTAGGCAGTAAGTTATTTCCAATTATATCTAAAAGACTAAAAGACATGGAGGGGAAAAAAAGGGTTAAACACTGACTGTTCTGGATATAGCAACTAAATACAATTTGCGTTTCAGAAAAAGAAAAAGTCGATAATTAGGAGAAATATCACAGTTGTCACAAGACATAGATAACACTCCAACCTTTGCTGTCATATCGTGAATGTTTTTGCCATATTACTTTATTTTCCCAACGAACTTCCTTTGTCTGGGTCTTTAGTGTCCGAGGTAGTGCTGTGTTACTGTAGCCTCAGGCTCAAATGTCACCTCTGCAGTACATCAAATTGAGTGACAAGTGTTGGTCTAAGTCACAGACCTGAGGGGACAAAAAAATAAAAAGATTCTCGATGTACTTTGTTGCCTCAAGGTGAAAAGTTGTGTATTGTAGCCTTCGGGATTTTAAGTGCTGTCTTTGTTGATGTTTAAAACCTTTGCATTAAAATAAGGAAGTAGTCATATTAGCAGCTCATGTTGTTTTGCTGCAGCATCATGCAATCAGGTGTAAGGGTAAAGTGGGACAAGAATGCAAAAGTTTTGCTAAAGAATAAAAGTTCGGGAGAAACTAAATTTTTGGATGAATTTCCACAATGTTACAATGATGTTTGCTAATATGTGCCGCAGACTTACATTTCTGGATTGATTTTAGTTTCATTCAGGTTTTAATCAATCTTATTACCACCTCCCACATCTGCAGCAAAAAAAGGTGATGCATTTAATGTTAATGCCCCCTTTCTAATAGATTTTAAGTGTCTGTACCAGTGCTTGTGAAGTTGTTTTTCTGAGAGCCTAATTTTACTCTCATTAAATAGGAGTGAATCACCACTTATACACTATGTAGACATTTTATTCATTAAAGCCACTCTTCACTGAGAATAATTAAACTGATAATGATGGCACTTTGTAATCTGCAAACTGTAAGTAAGGCCTTATCTTCTTAAGAAGGAACATTTTAATGAAATCATTAAATGGTGCCAGATCAATCAAAGTCTGCAGTTTATGGAAATGTTACTTTAGAATTGTAATGTGTCATTACTGATGTAAGGAGAATATGTTTTCTATCTAATGTGTTATAAAACCAATGTAAATCTGATGGTATCTAATGTTTTGTCATCATAATTATGATGTTATACTAACTCTGGCTGGGATGCTTTTTTCCAATGCTGTGACAAAGTAGCTGCTCGCTGATGAGTTGAAGAGACTTTAGGCCAAAGCGAATATCTTCTTATAACTTTTAAAAAAAGAAAATTTGTATTAATATAAGAACTCATTTTGCTGGTGATGTGTCACTAGGAGCAACTTTAATCAATGTTGCCAGCTTTTGAGTTTAAAGTGAGACAGTGATCTGGATGGGCTCAGTGTTAAAAATACTTGAATAAACACATTTAAGAAAGAATAAGATTGTGTGTCAATGTTTGCACATGGGAGTTACAGAATTTATAATTTCAGATAACCTCTACTATGTTGTTTTATTTATCAAGTTAAGATTTACATAGTTCTTGGTCAAACTAAATCTTTCTGCAAAAGGTGCAAAAGAAACCCTCTCCAAACAGATATGAACCTTCAGAACTTTAAAAATTGTGCACTCCTAGCAGCTCATCAAAATTATCACATCAAAAGTGTGAAACAATCTGTGATCGTACAACTAATAAATTTGAGAATTGTTTGAAAACTGTGGTGAGCTCTAATGTAATTCAATTTCATCCATACAGATAAGACTTTTATGATTATGTCAGAAATGTTTGGCCTCCCTATTTTCAAACATTAACTTTAATTGTGATCTCTGCACACACTTTTCAATGACATATTCAATAGTTAAGAAAAATAAAACCATTTTAACAAAATCTCTTCAAATGATTTTAAGACCCAAAGCCAGAAGAAAAGTCTAAATTAGGAGAAAACAAATCACATTCTCAAACCAATACCAAATTCCCTAACAGAGAGTTACCACCTACAAAGAAAAAAAAACTAGCTTTATTGCTAAATGCTGTATTATACGGAGGGAAATAACACTAATGTTTTAAGTACTCTTTTTGCACATAGTACAAAAAACTACCTCCTAAATTTTTTTATTAAAAAAAAATCAACATTACATAAATATCGGGACTTTTTAGCAAGAGAACTTCAAATAGTAGTGGCATAATTGGGTAGAATATTTCTTTGAAACAAACATCATATATGTATTAAAAACATATATGCGTGGGCTTCATTAAACAGATGCTGTTGTATGAAATGTGGAGACTTAAGGGCAAATAAATTATTTTATTGGCTCCCTTCTTTTAAAACTATTGTTAAAAGTTTCCCTACTCCTTACCTGGAGAAAACATGTGGGTTTTCCTCCAGGTGCTCTAGGGTTCTTCCACAGTTCACAAATATGAGTTAGGCTGACTGGAGATGTTCAATTGCCCGTAGGTCTAAGTGTGTGCTTAGTCTTTTATTTCTTTCTGTTGGCCTGATGGGCTGATTTTTTCAGAGTGTATACCAACTCTTAGTGATGACTTCTGGAGGCACGCGTAGGCAAAGACCAAGCAGGCAGGAAAATGGAAAAAGAGATTGATGGATGAATATTGATCACTGAAAGGTTGAGCTTAAAGGGCAGTGTGGGTGTATTGTGTATTTTCCAGACACATAACACAGTTTTATAGCACAATCAAGAAACTAAGGTACCTTCAGTTCATATAAAAATGCTTTCTATATATCAAACATGACATAAAAGAAATTTGACTTTGCAATTTGATGGCTTGAAATTAGCCTCTGTCTCTTCAAGAAGTTCCTGCACTTTCCAGTACTCCCCATTTAGAGCATCATTATAAAAATGCTCCTCCATTAAGCTTTCTTTTTACCAGTATTCTTAGGACTGAGAAGTAGTAAACTCAAAACATACAGTACCACCAGGTGTTTGTTAATTGCCGCTGCCGCTAGTCTGCAGGAGCTGAGTGGCGAAGGCACAGTGATCTGCGGGGCGGAAGATAGTATGGAGACTGCCGCTCCAAGGAGTAGCTTTGGGTTAATATGTGGCACTTTGTTACAATAATCATTTGTCATTAAAGTATCAAAGCAACGCTCTAGCTATTTATTTGATGAGGGAATAACATTTTAACGTGATATAAAGCTCAAAAGGTCCATTTTACATGATATCCTCCTGTGGAAGCCCTAACTAAAAAACAGACTAAAGTGGAACTGCTGCATACAGATCTATAGATGTCTCCTGAACTGGCAATCTTAAAACATTGCATGTACAAATATTTTTTCAATTCAGTCCAACTTTACACCACATTGCCTTATTTGTCATTTTTAGCTTGGTAAATAAGCTATTCACATATTGTAACAAGAAAAAAGTACTGTCCCTCTTCACAGCCCCCACAAATTTTGACAGCAGCAGCAACCCTCATATCACTGAATCTAGAATCAATTGAAGCATTCATGTCACAAACACAAGGCTTAGAGTTAAGAAAGCCTTAACCAGTTGCATCTGCCTATGCTTCTTAATATCACAAACATGTGTCATAATGTTGTTGCAGCACACATTCATGGGTACATAACACAACAGCTTTGTTTGGGTGATGTTGTACTGGGAGCTTTGCACTTTTTCTCACATTGGACAGCCTCCTTTGATAGCTCTGAAAGTAAGTGATTCTAATTCCATCACAGTCAGCTTCTTTGCTGACATTGTGACAAATACAAGAAGAAAAGAGAAAACACACAACAGGAGACCTATAGCATGTAAAAGCGACACATGGAGTCCATTGGCTAAACAAAACCACAGGGTGCATGAGAACCACGGAGTGGCCTGGCTGTAATTGCAGTGAAAGGTGGCTTGTGGGATTGCTGTACTCCTGCACATTTGTGTGCAGCGGGAAATGTGTGTTCTCCTATGTCTTATTTAGACATTTTGGAGTGTTCATTGGGACACTATTTTCTAGAAGTCTCAGAAAGTGCAATTTTGTCACAAAATTACTACATGCCATCATAAAAATTTGGATTATACATACATTTTGAATGTCCATAACATATATTCTTAGTATTATCTGACAATGATATTAAGTTATTTAACATATTAGAGATTCCTGCAACGTGAATAATTAACATAATTTTACTACAGTGTTTATTGCTATTCTGACATAGATCACATGTCTAACACTTGTTGCCAGATGACACAGGTCTGGTGAGAACTATGGCTCAATGAAAAGAGCAGTTCTCTTGCAATCTGAAATCTGTGAGTTCAATTTCCACTTCCTCCTGTCACGTGGTAATGTGCCCCTAGGCAAGGGACTTGACCTGAACTTACCCATTGATCCTAATATAAGCCTATTAATTTGATAGTGCAAAGAGGTTAATATGGATTTAGTGTAAGCTTGTTTGAGTAGTCAAAATAACAAGAAAAGTGATATATAAACTGAGTTGATTTATCATATGCTTAACTTTTTGTAAATATTGGAGCAACTCTCATATTACCTATACTGTACATTGAAGAGAAACTAGGAAATGTCACATGATCAATAAACCTTTCCGGGATTGGCCGTCACTGCTTGAGGGAAGACTAATTTAGTCAGCTGACAAGGGGGCGTCAATGTTTGGTCTGTTTTGGCTCCTGCTGTGGCTGCTGGATGAAGCAGAATTTACCGTCTATTGCTCTGCAGAATCTATTGCAACACAACTTATTATATATTTGACTCAGTGGTAAGCTTTTAAAATCCTTTGCTTTTTAAAGTCCTTTGTTGTGACGCTGCTACCGCAACGGCAGAACTCCATTGAGAAAATGTCTTTCAAATTTGAAGTTTAATTTAATTCCTTTAGCATTAAATTATACCTGGTTTGTGCACATGGATTTACTCAAAAAAGCCCATTGTCTCATTCGGCTATAATGCCTGATTGATTTTAGATTTTATTTTTGTACATTTAACTCATTTCGTGGTTGGCGTGCTAACCGGAAGTAGCATTTTTTCAAAAGTAACTGCGCATTTAAATTAATGAGTTTTCCTAAGGAATACGACATTGAAAGCACCATGTGATTCCTGAGCTGCTACTTTTGTTATCTAAAGTGTGTATTGTACTAACGTTTACCAGTAAATTGATTTGAATTAATGATGTTGTTTACTGTTCTGGCCCTTTACAGGTCAAGTTATTTTTTCTACCTTTAAATGAAAACTGAACAGAACGGAACTGAACCGATGGTGAGCTGGTAGGACCTTTTTCTTTTTTTCCTCTTCCCTTTTGAGTTTTTTCCAGATTGGATTATAGTCCTAGGAGGTCACCTAACTATCAAGAAGAAAGAGTCACAAGAAACTTTGGAAACAAATAAAACCACAAAGAACTCTGAAACAGTCTTGATCAGACATTTTGAACTGGAATCTGGGGCTGCACATGAAGTGCTCTGAACATTTATTAGTTTGAATTTTTGAATTGCATAACAAGCCCTCTGAATATTCTTGAACTGCATAAGAAATTCTTTGAACATATTGTTAAGTTGATGTATAATTTTTTGGGGGGCTATAATAATTTTTGCTTATTTATTCACTATACACTTTTTGATTTTTCCCATTTGCACAGTTTACTGGTCATGATTTACTTTTCTGTTTCTGCTGGTATCACCAGCAGAAACAGAAAATAAGTGATCTATGCTAAGTGCTGGCTATTTGCTGTACTTTGCCAATGACTATTTTTTGTACTTGATATTACAGCTCATAATGACTTAAGTCTAATAATCATCACCTTCCTGCTGTGTACTTACCATGGTTGTGAAATGTGAGAAACTATGATCAATTTGTTTACCATAGGGATGACCATTAAAGTCTTATGACAAAAGTTGAAAGCCAAATAGCTTACTGTGTTTGTTGAGGTAAGAAGCACCTGTGTCTTCTGTAAATTACCGACACCTGATTAACATATCTGTTGTTAGCGACTACACAGCAATTTGCTGTTCTCCTGGTGGACTGCAGACTAAGTTTGATCTTTCCCAAAATGGCTGAGCTGCTCTTTTTTTATTGCCAGCAGATACTCTGCTGCCGACACTCATTAGTGTTATTTTAGAAAAAACTAATTTTCCCACATTAATAAATGATCTCCTGTTAGTGCTGTTCATTTTACCTTCCAGTGGCTGAATGTTGGGACTACAAACGCCATATGGCAACAAAGCTGGAGGTGAAATATTTTACAGGTAGCCACACCTCTAGACCAGTGGTTCTCAAATGGGGGTACGTGTACCCCTGGGGGTACGTGGAGGTATTGCAGGGGGTACGTGAAGCTTTTCAAAATATCTTTAAAAAATCAGTAGGCTCCTCATAATAAGTCTTGGGAAAAATTAGTTTGTAAAAAGTTCGATAAAATATAAATGTGTGTTCATGCACTGAATTATTATTTATGTATATATTTAATTTTGTACCATTACAGAGACCAATATAAATTAGCAGCATTTTGCATATATCAGTTTTGACTGGTTTTATACTTTCCTGGTGGTCACCGTCTTCTGTTTTTCTATTTTGTTTAACCATGCAATGTTTGCAATATGGATGTATTTGTCAGGTTCACTGATATAAGTTGTTTGGCTTTAATAAATCACAGTGATTTTACAGCACTGTACCTCTTTTTTATTCCAAAAATGTTTTGTCAGGGGGTACTTGACTAAAAATATATTTTTAAGGGGGTACATCACTGAAAAAAGTTTGAGAACCACTGCTCTAGACCTTTGAATAAATGTGACCCTTTTCAAAAATCACCTCTTCAGCTGAACCTGATGGGCTCTTTTTGCTATGCTATTTGCAAAAGTGCAGATAAGATACACTTGATCCACTGCTACACATCTGAAGAGATTATCATAGTTTTTCATGTGTCTGGATACAGTCAGTAGTAAAAATAGATGGTTTCGTTAGTCACTGGATGAGCGCCATGTTTTTAAAATTACTTATTTTTAAATTTCCGTCATGGATTTATGAGGCACTGTAAAGACCTGGACAGAAGTAAATTTTTGAGTTGCTTGTCAGCAATGCTACACCCCTCACATCATCAGGGACCTGCTTAGTGTTCCCAGAACCAGAGCTAAACATGCGGATGGAGCATTTGGTCTGTTCCTCAGCTCTGGAACAAACTCACTAAAAACATTAAATGTGCAGAAACTGTTGGTCCCTGTTATAGCCCTGGTCTTGGAAGAAGTTTCCTCATGCAGATTTGAGCGTGGCAACACACAAAGACGATTTGCTATTTGGAGCCTTTGGCCCGCCTGCCCTCCCTTCTGTGGAAGGCCTATTGGACCAGCTGTGGGGCATCAGACAAATCACAGCAGCTGATTAGACACATCAGCACCTTTAAATAGTTCTCATGAGAATTCATTCATGTAGCAACTGTGGACTGAACAGTTTAGTCGGTGGATTAGAGAGGATTTTAGGTTATTGTAGCCAAACTTGCAAATCCACACTTTCTAGAGAAAAATGGTTGCCTTGGAAAATGACCCCTGGCAGTCATGACCCCAAGTAGGGGTCACCAATTTGATGATGACCTTTCTTGTGTGTGGTCTTGTTTGTACCTCACCCTGAAGGAGGACAAATGATAAAAAATCCTACATGTTAGGAAAGATTTTGTGGCCCTTAGCAAATATCAGAGTCAGATTCATGAGAAAAACCTAGCTATTTGTTAATCCAAGAACAAGAAGCACAAAGAAAAAAAACTGGCAGTATGATGTGAACACATGACTGGTAAAAAGAGGGTGAGGATAAATGAATATGAAAATAATGGAGTATATTTGTACTGGTAAAGAAGCATTTGTTGAACTGAAGATGTAAAATCAAGGGCAGCTGAACTTATGTGATCACAGTGGGAGGAGATAAAAAAAAAACAGTTTTAAAACATAAAAGTAATGTAGCAATTATAAATCTTAACTAATGACAGAAATATGAATAGCAATTGTAAGTGCCAGAAGAGTCGCTTCAGCATCACTTTTCATTGTCTTCAAATCAAACACACTTATACTGACAGTAATGGCGGTATAAGTGAACTTTGAACTTTACATTCAGTAAAGTTTTAGGTGCTTAAGTAGAGGGCAATTGGTCTTGTCTTGTTTCCTGAAAATGTTTTACCTGTCATCCAAAGGACTTCTTTAGATCTAAATGTGTTTGGAGGTTTATAAACTATAATCAGAGCAATCTCACCAATAGGGCCATTGAGGTCAGTGATGGGGCAATTAGGACACATGCCACTTGCGTAATATTTGTCTTGCTGTTGCTCGATGATCCAAACATGTCCCTAACGATGCAATGCGAGTTGTTTTGATTGCATGTTCCAAGGTGTAAATTGCTATAAAACCACCGAGCGAAACGACTCAAGACAGCAGAGTAGAAAGATGAAATCTGAGGCCACCTCCTCTCTTTAATGTTGGTTGTTCACATTTAACACAGATGGCTTCTTTTACTCCTCCATCAAACCACCTGTCTCCCTTATCCAATATGTGCACATCGCTATCTTCGGATGAGTCAGTAAACTTAAATATATTTAACACAGCAACCATTCAGTCCAGCAAGTCTTAGAGTTATGTAAATAAAAATTGTCCTATTTATCTCATGGATCTACTATAGTAAAAGCCTAATTTGAGTTCAAATTTATGCAGTACAGCATAGTGACATTGTTATCCACCCATCCATTACCTAAAATGCTTTTCCCTTGTGGGATTGCGAGAGGTGCTGGTGCCTAGCTTCAGGGGTCAACGGGCGAGAGGCGGGTTAATAGATTTAGAATCAAATCAATTATTTGTCTAATGGAGTATACAATGACTCGTTGTTCTATTTAAAAGGATGTCATTTTAGTGTTGCTGTTAAACTTAAAAAAACTCAATTGCTTTGTGTTGATTAAGTTTACTGTGATAGCTGCATGCTGAGAAGATCGATTCTCAGATTCACACCTTGACTGACTGCTCCGTAACACAGTGATTCATAAAGACCAACAGACACTTGGGACTTTTCATCAGTGCTTCATTATTGTTTACTGGTTTACAGTTGATGGCCAGCAGCAATGTTATTTTTGTATATATTCACTGGATAAGAAATGCTATATTTGGAAACCTCGTCTTTTTATCATTTTAAGGCACCTATAGATCTCCCAAATAGAAAATGAATCCTGACAGAACATCGTGTAATGCACTCCTACACAAATTTAACAGCTAAGTGAAATGCAGTTTTATGTCATATTAATACAATATTTCCTAGTGTTAAGCTGGCGGTGGCATGCTTACAACAGACATACAGTCATGTGCAAATGAAAGTACATCTTGTTGCAATTCTAGGGATTTAGTATAATGAAAATCATGGTATGACTCTAATCCTTTACCTTGATCTAAAATTATTTAAATCTACCTCCAGTGTATAAAATATACGCCACAAACTTTATGCTGTCATTATTTGTTAAACCAAATGGAAACAAAAATTGAAATGCTGTAACTAGAGCTGGAATTTCCTGATAATTAAAATTAAACACACCTCTGTGATCACTCTATTGAAGTAAAACTTTTGGTAGGTTCTGGGAGAACAGGCATCAGCAATGACTCTAGCTACTCCTTAGAACACAACTCAACAAAGATGACAAAAGCTGGTATAGCTGAGGTTTTTGTTTCAGTGCTTGCTTATTTGTTTTGGTGGAAATATGCCAAAATACATGTTTTGTTTGCTGAGGTTTTTTTTTTATTTATTAAGGTATAGTTGTCTCAATCAGTAACTCTAGTATCTGTTGAAATTGAAGTGGCACACCACCTCTTCCCGTGTTGTTTCCAATTTTATCTCAGAGATGCAGCACAAATCCATGTTAAGCAGACAAACATGCTGCCAGCACACTTGCATGCATAACAACCCATCCTGCTATCCTGGGATGAACATTAAGTGGGAAAGGACAAAGAGACAAGTTGACATGGAGCCACTTTAGCAGGATAAAGCAGCGCTATGCGCTGACTAACAGCTGTGTTATTAGGTACATTTGTTAACAATCACCTTTTTAAGTCTTATTAATATACGCAGCATTGGATAATGATTATTCTCAGCCAAATTCTGTTATTCATATAATCATAAATGACATTGTTTTTGAGCATAACATGTCACTGGGCAATGCCTCAGAGAAAGTGCAAAATTCTTTTACCTTCATCTCAGACTTTGCAAGCCCCAGTTAGCATGTTGAATATAAATATACAAATATAAAAGTGTTGTCAGAAAAAAGTGTTGAAGTGAAACTGGTACAGTCAGTTTGTTAAAGGATGCATGTATTTGCAAAATTTGGTTTCACAAAATAATGCCAGTTGAACAACATTCAGCGTCTCTGCTAACTTTTCTAAAGAGTACAGTGTTCATGACACTTCTGAAAGCATGCGCCAGAGGCACATTGTATAACAACACTAGTTCAAGTGCTTGCTGAGAATGTTTAAAACTACACTGACCAATGCAGCCTCATGAGCTAATTATCCCATGACAGCTTCTCCTTTTGGGTGGATGGAGAACAAGGCTTGTAAAACTGTTGGATCTTCTATCAGTCCTCTTGAGAGTCCTTTAATTATTCTTCTTCCATTATCAAAGTGGAATTCAATGGATAAGACGTGCAGTCTGGCTAATAAGATCGAAAACCATATGTTCTCTGCAAAGACTAAACCAGAATTAAAGATCTGACCTTTGCCTTTCATTTTTGGCGCTAAAATACCTACAATGAAATCAACTCAATAAGGAATTAATCCAAAACGTTTTTGTAGAGGAAAGCTGGAAATGTTGAATGTTAGCCTGGTAAAAACCTTTGTCCTATGCTACTGGCTTCATAGAGAGGCAGTCAGGCTCTCGGCTGTTAAACGATTGCTTCCTGGAGGCGTGGACTGTGTTGAGGTTTTAATTGTACCCAATTGTTAACGTTTGCCTGTGATGTATGTAATGCACCAATTTGACGCTAACAAGCGTACCTGAAGTTGCCTATGCTGTAAACACAGGCATCTCGGGGCCGTTCTGCATGGAGTTTGCATGGTCTACCTGTTCATTTGTGGACTCTTCCCAGGTATTCAACCTTTCTCTTTCTGTCCAAAATCTTTCTTGTACTGAGGTAATGTGAAGCAGAACGCAGCATCAGCTTGAATTGGGAGCACTTTTGCAAACAAAGCAACATTGTAGCTATATTTGGTGACTTTTCAGAGCCCGTCAGACAAAGCTAGCAGCTTTCATTGGTTTATTGGAGATGTGTAGAACAAAGACTAGTTTTTACCAGGCTGATTGTCATCTAGTTGAACACCAGAAAGAACAGTTATAAAAAGTGTTTTTCAAAATTCAAGATTAAAACATGATGGTTGATTGTTTTCAGCAAAATATACATATTTGCATTTTTGTTTTTTTGTTTTTTTGCTTTTGTTTACTATTTTACTGTGATGTCTGCAGGTAGGGATTATTTCTAACTTTTGTGGTACAAACCCTTTCTAACCTGTAGAGTCCTTTATGCCTAAATTATTAGATAGTAATGATTTCATTGTTGGCCACCAAATCCAAGTTCAGATGTCTGTTAATCTGTTCACCTTAGGGAACAAGTGCCTGGAAGAAAAGTCGCCTTCAGGGGAAGTAGTCTATCGTGTGAGATTTAAATCTGCTCTACCTAGTTTACAGCTCCATCACTGATGCAGCTGCTGCACTCCCCCTCCTTTGAAAATATTTGCTAAAAGGGCCTGAACACGATTGGAGTTAATTAAAGCTGGCGACGCGCTGCCCTGATGCGTATGCATGTTTAAGTAATCAGACGCTGATCCTGAATGACTGCGGTAAAACGAGCTTTTTGTAATGTTTTCCTCTGAGCAATTTGGTGTCGATTGTTTATGCATCTCCCTTCAAGACGAGACGTGAACAGATGTGCAGCGAAATGTGACTCTTTCAGACTGGAGGGAAATTCTCAGCACATTCTCACCATAAAACATAGCAATAGAAAATACATGGGTGGTTGAAGCAGCCACATAGTGTTTTGACAATTAATTATTTCATAAAAAAAGATTTTGATGTATATTTATTTATCATTATTATGGCAGGGTGTGTGTTTTTCTCTGGATGGAGTGATTGACACGCCTCTGCCAGCACTTCTCAGGCATATATTGTCTTGGCTTTGAAGGCAAGCTGTCATGCATGTTTGATCACAGACATGGGCAGAAACTCAGAAGTCTTGCAATCTTGGCAGATGAGACCCATAAATTTTTTTTTTGCAAGTGGTGAAATGCTTTACTGCTTTATGAAAATGTTGATCTCACACCACTCCTGTGCGCTCAAGGAATATTTGTTAAAAGCCAAACACAACTCCGGAAACAGGCCGAGAACAGGCGGGGACACTCCTCAACATCTGCTCCCGTTGTGTGAGGGTTCCCTTGAGATATCACTCAGCGACTCTCTTCCTGCTTTGCTATTTTTTTTCTACCCCTCCTTTCTACTATTTACTTTAAGAGCACACGCTGAAAAATGTGTCAGCCTGGTAACGAGGGTGGAAAAATTCAATGACAGAAGCAAACATTTAGTAACATCTTGGGACGAGCCCCTGCCTGGATGTCATTGCTCTGGACAGATCTGTCCAAAGCCTATTATCATGCCATCATCGTTGCGGAGTCTGCTCCACAACAGCATTCAATTAATAAACCTGTCTCGCTATAAGTAAAACAGAATGTGAGGACAAGTTTGGTAACTTCACGAAACACAAACTTAACTGTCAACAGCCCACACTTGTGTTTTGTGTGTTAAAGCTTTCCACTTGCACATGGGGAGACATGTTAGGACAGTTTTCATTGAAGATTTATAAAGAAATATGAGCAACTGAAACAGTTCACACTTTCTTCTGAAGCTGTTGGATAACTTTTCTTTCCCCCAATTAAGATTTTCTTTCCTTTTTTTCCATTTTGTGGTTTACCACTTTGCTACATGGGACTCTCTAACATCATATTTCAATTATTTCATTGAGAGTTTCTGCTTGAGAAATCTCAAAGCTGCAACATGTAACGTGCCGCAATATTTTTTTCTTATTCAATTCTCTGTCCGCAGTCCATTTAAGGTTTATGGTACCAAATGGAAGAGCAGAGAGGGGGGGCACCTGGTCTCCAGCCACCTCTTCCTGAGGGGTTCCTAACCACTCTTGAACCAAGTTGTGTGGTTTAATTAGTTTCCTGAAAGCTGGATTCATGTTGCACAACTGAACTTGACGAGCCGTTTAAAGATGATGTGTGATAATGTATGTAGTCATTATTAACGATCCACAATACCTCACCCAACCCTCTATCTTTAAATGGAGGGTTGGTTGGCCCCTAACCCTATAAATAGGGTTAGGGGCACAACCTACTATTGGGCCCCTAACCAGAGCTCACAAGCAGAAACGGTGGCAGTGGGCCCAGCCGTACATGAAGATTAATTTTCAAACAGATTTGTTCACTGATTACTGCTGTGCAACCCTGGAAGGTCCAAATTAACGCAGTAGTACATTGGTGGTAGATGACCACCACGTCCCAACACAGCTGTGACGTCAGCAAGGAAGTGATGGAGTCATTTTTTGGGCTGAAATCATGTGGAGAGAGAGAGCTGGTGGGCCCCTTCAGAGTCCCTGAAGGTGTGAAAATGACCTCAGCAAAGTATATGGACTTTCTGACTGATCACTTTCTTTCATGGTTCAAAAAGAAGAGCCGTACCTTCAGTAGCAAAATCATCTTCATCATGACAATGCACCATCTCATGCTGCAAGGAATACCACTGTGTCATTGGCTGCTATGGGCATAAAAGGGGAGAAACTCGTGGTGTGGTCACCATCCTCCTCTGACCTCAACCCTATTGAGAACCTTTGGAGTTTCCTCAAGCAGAAGATCTGAGGGTGGAATGCAGTTCATATCAAAACAGCAGCTCTGGGAAGGTATTCTCAATGGATGCAAGAATTGTGCTGTGATATCAAAGAAGGTCCTATGTTAACATGTAACTCTGTCTGTTAAGATGTTTTTGATTGAAATAGCTTTTGATTTTAGTACATGTGACCACTTAATGCTGCACATTCAAAGAATGACCGTTTGCAATTCTTTATTATCCATAAAATGTTTCGAAAATCTGCTGTGCATAATAATTTGGAACAGTTCATTTTGAGTTTTTTATTTTTGAAAAAAATGCTGTTCTCATGGGGAGCTTTGTTCAGTAAAATTTGATTTATACCGTAATAGTTCATGACTTGAAAATTATACTGACCATCATTTGCATTGACCATTTAAGAAAATCTGAGAAAATATCACTTGCATAATAATTCAGAACACGGTGTAAACCAGAACTATTACCTTATATGTCTGGGGTTTGATTCTCACTGTGTCTTTGCCTTGGATTTGAGCATCTTTGAAAAAGTCAGATTTCCAAAGTAAATGGATCTGTTTCATTGCACAACTTGTAAATCGTGCTCACACTATTAAGCAGATTCATATACATATATATAATTCAGTACTCTTAAATACTCCAAAGATCAGAGTTATTTGCATAATTTAAATTATGTGGAAAAATACCATCTCCTGAGAACGGAGAGCAGGTCCAGAGCATGTGAACATATTTTCTTTCGTTCTGACGGTGGCTAATTACAAGCTTGTAAAGTGTTTTTGTGTGAACACCATGGCCTAACAATTATATAACATATTTTTTTACTTCAGTCAATTTTTCATTGAATCAAAGGATGTAGACATTGCAGATCTCAGGTAAAGGGAGAGGCAGATAGATTTCAACAACCTGTTTTAACAAGAGAAATGAGCAAACAGCAGGGAAATGTGCAAACACATATGAAAGAAGAACACCTGCATGCAAGCTCTCCAGGCCAATTTAAAAAAACAGCGAGGAACTAAAAAACATTTCTAAGTCAGTTTGCTAGAGCTAACACTCATATGAGTTACGCCGAAACCATTCACCACCGTCACATTTTACAAACACCTCAAGAAAAAAACACCCAAAACATCTCCCAATCATGTTCATAAAACATTTTTATTATTTGACACTTTTCTTTTCTTATTTTACATTGAACAGGAGAAATGACTGAACACTAGAATGACGATGTTGTTACACTGTTGGCTAAATAAAGAGGGATCTTTTCTCCACAGATAAGATATTCTGCTAAAATCATACCAGTACCAGAATCACTGCTCTCTATTGGCACAGATATATTCCTGCACAGTATTGTTGGACAGACTTTATTGCTCCCAAACAGGCTGATGTGCCGAATAAAATTACAACTGAAAATTTTTAACCACATTTTAAGCCAATCACACTGATTTCCATCTCTATTCAATGAGCAAATATGATCTCCTTGATTATTTTAATGCAAAGTTGGTTTTGTGGCTGAAGAGATTGCAACTTCAACTTGGCACAACAATAAATGTGCATTGCTAAAGCCTTCCTAGAATTCATACATGTTCACAACTCGTTAGATGGGATGCTAAATTCAATTGCTAATCTCACCACTTCTAGAACTTTAAACCTCCAAAATTTGAAAATGCTGCAAAAATCTTGGCTACTTAAAAAAAATGAGGTCCCAAGATTGCCCAGTGAGGCAATTGGTTGCTTGCTGTCCATGCACCATGGAGTAATTGAGAGAGGATGAGGAGGCAGACTCACTCATGCACCTGTCAATCTGCTTTTAGGCTAACTTGCGTGTTCACACTGAAACCTGCAGGTGGGCATTACAGCTGAGAAGTATATCAGCATACTCACTAAGTAATGAAAATGAGACAGCATTTGAGAATTAAACTCCTGAATGCAGCATTCCTTAGGAACAATTCTTTTATTCAAGAAAAAATATTATGTCTTTGAATGCCATAATTTTCCCTTTTGTTTTCACACATTTCCAAATTGAAGACAGAATGTTTCTTTGCAAAACCCACCAAATGTAAATTGGTTTTCTAGACTGTCTGACTTATTGACTGACTGATTTGTCTGACGTCAGGCTGATTAAACTTAATATTAGACCCAGCATGAAACAATCTAAATTAAATGCTGTAAGAGAAACAGTGAGACCAGAGGAAAAGGATGTGCTCTTTCAATGTCTGTTTTCATTAACCACAATGCAAGGCTGGAATTAGTAAGGTACAAGTCTGAGATATTGGCAATAAAACGGTCAGCTTCTTTACTAAAAAATATTTTCAGACATGAAACTAAAAGTATTATGAATGGATTGTTTCACTAAATATAACTGAGCTTATTTGGTATGTAGTTCATTTTAGTTTAAGTATTAACAGTGGACTTAGGCATTTTGAAATAATCCCTCCACACATTCTAAAGTCAACGTTGAAGATGCACATCGACCTCCATATAGACATAAATCAGTATTACATCTGTTTCTAGTATGAGCTTGGAATTAGAACAAAAATATCTAGAAAAAACAAAATAGTGTAACAAACATAGTGAGTAATCTATTACAAGGCAGGGCCAGGGTCCGCAACAATTTTAGTCCAAAGAGGCACTGATGCATTTGGTTCTAGTAAATTAAATATGTGACTTACCACAAAACCTATTTGATAACAGATTGTAACTTATGTTAATAAAATGTGATCACAATTTCAGTTGTACAAGACAAATCCAAACTTTTGTAGCAGAATTCATTTTCTTGATTGGATTGTGTACAGCAGTGTTTCTCAATTCTGGTCCTGAAGAGGCCACTGCCCTGCATGTTTTACGTGTGTCCCTTTTGCCACACACCTGACTTGAATAAGTTGGTTGGTTTAAAAACAACTATTACAGCTTTTTGAATAAAAAAAAAATCACCGTTGTATTTCCTACTATGTTTATTTAAATATTCCTCAGTTGTTACTATTAGGAGCCCCTCTGGAGCGCCTAAGAGTCACATGTAGCTCCAGTGTTGCAGATTGCAGTTCCCTGAGATATTGCTGCAATTAATCTGTGATGGGCTAAAACAAGTTTTTTTTTTTTTTTTTCATAATTAGAAAGTTTAACCATATTTGTACCATATTTGTACATCTTTATGTATTAGCTTATTATCTGCATTTGTTAGAGCTTCTGTTGATTTATGAATGCTGTTAACTCCTGCATTTGGTTCAAATCTTTCCATTAACTTAGCAAATACACAGACAAAACTGTCTCTATAATGACGGCACAGGATAATTTTAACCCATATCCATAAAAAACCTTTCCCAAAGGTACTTTAGGGAGATATTGGCTATTTGTTTCTGTTTCCATGTAGTATACTTTTTTCTACACTATAAAAATAGTTTTGAAAGGTATTAATCATTACATATTAAAATATTTGTTTCATTTGAGCATGCTAATTTGTAAATGTTCTGTAATTATTAAAGGCAACAACATAGCCGCCTTTATTTTTGTAGCTTATGCTACTTAAATATTTTGACTAAATTGTAACTGAAAGGTGGTATGGATATTGATATGGGCTTTATTATTAAAGCAAATTTCAATGTAAAAAAAAATAAATCATGAATGGAAATCAAGAATAGTCAAGTTGTCACTTGTTAGCTGACTCCTATTATGTGTAAATCAGAAATTATTGTTTGTTTTTCTATCCTAATAATTGGCTTGTACAGTATATTACTGATTTAGATGAGTAGGTAGATCAAAACTTAATCCCCTTTGGTAATAATGCACAATTTTGACTTGGACATATTAAATAAAATGTATCCAAATAAAATGCAAGCAAATTATTACCCAAATTTTAATGGCAGCAGTTAAAAAAATATTTAAAAGTTCCATAAATCTTTTGATTTCTCATGATCAACCTTAACTTTAATGAGCAGTGGAAATTACTTTGAAGGTATTAATGTCAGAAAAAAAAGATTAAGTCTTAACATTGGAGAAATTTATTAGGAGATGTTAAGAATAGAGTGACAGCAGTATATAAGTAACTTCCACCAGACCACTCAGCACTCAAAACAACTCGTAAAATGACTGAGATGATGAAACAAACTGAAGAGGCTGTAATTCAGCAGAGTGTTTTGCGTGTGTTAAAATGTATTTACCAGCAGATTTCCTTCGGCTGAAGCATTGGTGTTGTGCAAACTGAGATGAAGTGTAGGGTGCCATGTAATGTTGCCTGACGGACAGCGGTAATGGATAATAAATCCTGGATTCAGGTGCTGTTTGATCATAAATCACACTCAAGACTGTTTGCCAGAGTCGAATCTGTCAGACTGCAGTTCAACAGGGAGCAGTACGGAAGAAGTGGGAATAGATCCCATTTTGCAAAATAATTTGTCTCCCAAAGTCATATCAGTATTCAGCAGAATATCTTAAAAATATATCTAACGGTACTGGAAACCCTTTTTTAAAAAAAAAATGGAGATAAACCCGGCTGGTTAACTGATGGCTAAGGTTCAAATAGGTCAACAAATCTGGAAGTAAATGTGCTGAGCACTAAATTTTGTGGTTAGGAAGCTACATTAAATATCGCCCTCTTCTTTAATTTTGGTTCTTTTGATTTATTTCTTTGTGACTATCACGAGCAAGGGGAGTATAGTAATTCAGAATACATCATCCTCTTTATGGGAGAAACACAAGCTGAGGAAAGTAGTTGAAACGTTTGCTAATATGCTGCTTTGCTGCTTGTTTCTTTTACTGCAAGGTCATCATAAAGACAAAAATAATCCCCCCCGTGACGAATTTGTTTTCAAAAGGTTTCACTCTCCTTCTCCATCATCACAGGGAAATGCTGCTCGATAGTGCTGACTCCGAGAGAATTCTTTGATCGGGGCCTGATGTATCACCCTGTCTTTGCTGTAATTCAAATGCCTTCACTACTTCTTTTCCAAGGAATGTGCAAGTATGAAATGTTTTCTTGGGGACGTTCTTCTAAAATTGATTATTTAAATGTGAACACATGTTGAGGCATGTTGAGT
Organism: Xiphophorus couchianus; assembly: GCF_001444195.1. Classification (NCBI taxonomy): domain Eukaryota; kingdom Metazoa; phylum Chordata; class Actinopteri; order Cyprinodontiformes; family Poeciliidae; genus Xiphophorus; species Xiphophorus couchianus. The sequence continues at coordinate 21,535,008 of NC_040250.1, read as the reverse complement.
TTTTTATTTTTTTTAATCACTTGAAAGCCTATGTGGAATTTCTTTCCTGTTAAATGCACCAAAATGTATTTATTTATTTTTTTGCATTTCAGAGTTTCTGTAGGCTTTTGGTGCCATTTTGCTGAAATAATAATAATTTTTTTGAGTAGTTGTTCAAACAACTGAATGATGAAACCACCAGCCGACTTTATTGTGAATGATTTAAAACCCCAAAGCAACTCGCATGCGCAAAAGAAGTCTAGATATCACACAACATATAACAGAGTATTACAACATCTCCTACCATATGTATACTGACAGCACAACACTTTATGACACTGAAATATAAATGATGCTCACTGAGCCAGTGTGTCCATAACATGAAGAAGTGGAATAATCAGAATTGTCTCCATCATTACAAAAACTACTAGTGCCTGCCTTTGTTTTCAGTGGGTCAGATTTCTGCAGCAGTGTCTGAGTAGGTCTCTGTAAAACAAACAAAAATAACAAAAGTGAGGCATCTAGGTGGTGCTGCCAGAGTTCTAACCAACTCCAGAAAAATGCATCAAATCACACCAGTTCTTAAATCTCTGGCCTGGCAAAGAATAGATGCAGATACATTTCTGAGTTGCTTGTCAGGTTTTTACCATGTAGTCCCCTCTCCTCTTCAGAACAGAACAAAACAAGAGGATGCAGTATTTAATTTTATCTTGGCTCCTTTAAATCAACACTGAAAGAAATTTTTGTTCGCTTTAAGCCAATGCACTGTTTGCCTGTTTGAAGTGTGTGTGAAGTTTGTGATCTCATGAACCCAATATCATGTACCGTCCCAAACTGTGAGCTGGATGCATCGGTGTACCTGTAGTCATTATTGTTTAATGCAGTGTAACAGCTGACTAAACTGCAAGGTTGTTTACAAAATGTTAATAGCTTGTCTAGGTGAATTGATTTTTTAATGTCTTCTTTTCTCTACTGCTTTGAACTAGACTAGAACCTTTAAAAGCTGGTCATCAACAATGGCTGTTCCTTTCAGCATACTGTTCCTGACCAAAGTAACAGTGCTGTGGGTAATGAGAAAATATTTATATAATTATCCTGTGCACATTTTGTTTTAACATGGGCATTAACACAATTTATCATGTGGCAGTATGGATCAAAATAAAAAGAACTTCACAAAGATTCAGATCCATGATTAGCAAATGGCAAAACTGGAACTCAGAATAAAAGTAATGTCTTCCTCCTACTAAAGAAATTAGGCTTCTTATCTATACTTATGCAAAGGAGCACATCTTTTTAAAGCCAGTTCACCACAGGACTCCTGGATACAAGTCTGTGCTTTTTGCTGATCAGTACGTTGATGAGTCGCTTACTCCTTAATAAAGATAAATGTACATTTAAGAATATACCATATCAGATATGCAGCAATTAACCAACCAATGACTGTAATTTACTGACTGTCTGGCCAGACCAGTAACTGCCCCTCATTTATACTTCCATTTCATCCATATGTGTGTATATTAGCATGAACAGTAGCACAGGCCTAACAGGATTATAGATAAAAAAGTGTTTGGCAGATTTTTCACCTTACTCATATCCTATAATTAAAAATTATATATAGCATGAAATGACAATATAAACAAATATAGCCTTTTATTAATTTAAAAACAATATTAATTACAAACCTAATTATATGAAACGTGGCAAAAAAATTTTTTTGAATGGAATTTAAAAAAAACTATGAAATATGTTTGTGAAAAAAATAGACATCAAGTCATCAAGTCACAGTCCCTGAAAACTTGGAATTGGCCAAGATAATTGCAGTCAGAGAAAACAGATATAGGCAGCCTGACAGAAACGCAAGTGAGTAGTTTTAAAAAGTCTTCTTCAGTGAGATGCTAAAGGGTAAGGTCAAAAGTGCAAGTCTTTTTTCCGCCTTCGTGGCATAGAGAATTCTGGTCTTCCTGGGCTACTGTCCTGCATTTTTGAGATGTTTGTCTCCTTTAACACACCTGATTCAAATTCATTCAGCTTGTCATTAAGGTCTGCACAAAGCTGCCACTTTGTGTTAGGATGTGTTGAAGTAGAAACAACTAAAACATACTAAGGTTGCGGCTGTGAGCATGCTGTTTGTTCTCGGGGACTGTGCTGCAGCAGTGACTTTAGTGCAGAGCATTCTGGAGGAAGCCATAGTGCTGGACAACATCAGAGATCTTCCAACTGCAATGGCATATCTTATTGGCCTCCTCTATGCTGTTAATATTTCTTACCCAAAGACACTGAAGTGCACTTTTGACGCACCACAAAACATTTTCATGGGAATTGGTTTCGACTCTCGCATTCAGCGTGTGCGATCTCTCAAGAACAAACTTATGCATTCCACCATGGCAATCTACAGATGTCAACAGAAATTCAGAGATGTGTTTGTACTGTGGCAGTATTTGCAGTGTGGATTTATGGGGCTTGCATGTTCTCATGTCGTCATTCTTATTTGATGGATTTATTTGAACTGAAGGCAACATTTTATTAACATGAGAAACAGAAAATATTGATGTCTGTCTGCTTAAAACCTGGCATATATGGTTTAATATAGGTGTGTGTGTGTATATATATAAACACCTGAAGCATACACAGACATGCTACAAACACTTTGTTGCAGGTATGCGTTTGTAGTTCTTGATAGTTTTTTTGTTCAATAAAGTAACCAAAAATACATAATGAAGTATAGATTCATTATTTTGCCAGGTTAATTTAAGTGATCATGGTTAAAATTTAATATGGGCTTCATTAGCTTTCTGTAGTTTTGTGAATGGCTCCATTCAGTCAGTAATAAAATTCAAATTGGCACAATTAAGAATTAAGAGTTGAGAGAATTAAACAAACAATGTAAATGTAAAAGGCAGAATGATGAAATTATACTTATACAAATTATACAATCAGATGCCAAATTGTTGAGAAAACTCAACATTCTTACTACATAAGGTTGCAATGCTTTTTTATATAAGCTCAATTATAATTTTTTTAGCAGTGTGAATAAGCAGAGTATAAATGTGCCTTAAAGCTGATTGATCAAGTCTCAGTAAAACACTATGAAGTGCAGATGACTGGCGATTTGTGGTCCCAAGCAGGGGGAATATATATTTTGTATACATTGCACATATGTAATTTGTTAACAGTTTCAACCAGAATGTTTCAGAAGGGATTAGAAAAGAAACCAACTCAACTTGATTGCTTTGTAGTTTTTAATAAATCAATGAAATTTTATTTGTATAGCACATTTCAGCAGCAAGGCATTTCAAAGTGCTTTACATCATCACAGAAACACAATGCAACATAGAATCAACAATCAAAACACAGCATTAAGTCAAGTTCCATCAATAAATTTGTAATTAATTACGTTTCAAATACAATTCTAAACAGGTGGGTTTTTAGTCTAGATTTAAAGAAAGTCAGTGTTTCAGCTGTTTTACAGTTTTCTGGAAGTTTGTTCCAAATTTGTGGTGCATAGATGCTGAAAGCTGCTTCTCCTCATTTGGTTCTGGTTCTGGGGATGCAGAGCAGACCAGAACCGGAAGACCTGAGAGGTCTGGAAGGTTCATACAACAACAGCAGATCTTTAATGTATTGTGGTGCTAAGCCGTTCAGTGATTTATAAACTAACAGCAATATTTTAAAGTCTATTCTTTGAGCTACAGGGAGCCAGTGGAGGGACTTTAAAACTGGTGTTATGTGCTCTATCTTCCTGGTTTTGGTGAGAACGCGAGCAGCAGCATTCTGGATCAGCTGCAGCTGTTTGATTGATTTGTTGGACAGACCTGTGAAGACGCTGTTGCAATAATCAATACGACTGAAGATGAATGCGTGGATGAGTTTCTCTAGATCTGGCTGAGACATTAGTCCTTTAATCCTGGAAATGTTCTTCAGGTGATAGAAAGCCGACTTTGTAACTGTCTTTATGTGGCTCTGGAGGTTCAGGTCAGAGTCCATCACTACTCCCAGGTTTCGGGCCTGATTGCTGATTTTCAGTTGTAATAACTGAAGCTGTGCGTTGACTCTAGATCGTTCCTCATTAGGTCCAAAAATAATAACTTCAGTTTTGTTTCTGTTCAACTGGAGAAGGTTTTGGCACATCCACACATTTATCTGTTCTAAGCATCTGTTCAGTGATTGGATGGGCTCTGAGTCACCTGGTGACATCGTAATGTAGAGCTGTGTGTCATCTGCATAGTTATGGTAGCTAATATTATTTCCTCTTATAACCTGAGCTAGTGGGAGCATATAAATATTGAATAAAAGGGGTCCTAGGATTGAACCTTGGGGTACCCCACATGTGACCTTTGACCTCTTTGATGACAAGTTTCCAATTGAAACAAAGAAATCCCTGTTTTTTATGTAGGATTCAAACCAGTCAAGCACTGGACCGGAGAGTCCGACCAAACTCTCCAGTCGATTCAGTAATATGTCATGGTCAAAAGCTGCACTGAGGTCCAACAGAACCAGCAGCTCTGAATTACCGAGTTTTAGAAACAAAATACTTTTCAGAGCAAAACAGGCAACTTGTAAGTAAGCCATATGTAAGTGGTTAGAGCAGCATTCACAAAAGCACCACACAGAGTAGAACTATAACAGAATATAACAGAAGATAAACATAATTGAAAGCAGATTGTCTGCCTACATGGGTGACATAAAAAGAATGAAATGTGATCTTTACTGTCAGTACCATTCCTATTCTGTCTGCAGTTTTTGTGATTTAACATCATACTTCTGTCATCTGTTACCTAGCAACAGAGGCTTCTCAAGGTTACACATCTTCAAAACTCATCACAACCTTCCCTAAATCTTTTATGTTCTCACATGTAACTTCAGAACAATTTTATATGGAAAGTTCTCCTCTCAAATAACGGTTTTTACTCGAGACATTTGGAGCCAATATCACATATTTATTTATTTTGGACTGCAGCGGTCTAGATCGTTTTTTATTTATATTTTTCATTTTTCACCTCTCTTTTTATTTCTCAGAGTACAAGTAAAAAAAAAAACATTATCGCAAATGGATGATGGAGATGCCCATCTTTTATGACCTTCACCTAACGCCTTCAAAGCCTTTGACTGAATGAACATTTCACAAAGCATGTTCCCTTTTTATGTCTTACTTGTTTTACATTAATACTGAGGTGAGAGACCAAGAGAAACTGCTCCTCCTTCACAGACAATATTTAGTATTGAGTTTTTTATCCTTTGAAAAGTTGTGTTATATACCCAGCTTTAGCTTTAATTCAGCTGAATTACTTCAAATTAAATACTGTGTGATTTTAACATTGTCTTTTGACATACTAGCTAAACCAGTGAAAGATGCCTCTGTTCTCCACAGAAGACTATGATAGACCTCTTCAGAGAATAGCAACAATATGAATGAAGGTTCATTGAGTTAAAGTAAAGGTGGAGGTATTGCTGGACATGGAAATGAGACAATCTTACCATTAATTTAGAATAATGAAGGGACCTACAGAAGGCTATCCAGCACCAAGAGTCCCCTATGGAACTCAAATGACGCAAATCCGAAAAAACTAAGTCCCATCGTCCAGATCTGGGAAGACATTTACATACTTATATTTTATTAAAGATGCCTTTGGTCTTGAGCCATATGTATCATGGAACTTGTCTAAAAAAACAAAAGTCCATGTGTTCCCAATTTAGATCTTTCACTGCCTTTGGCTTTGGAGACTGGACGCTTTCGTCCAGTCCCAGAGGATGACCAAAGATGTTCTTTGTGTGGTTTGAGGGAAATTAAGAGTGAAGTGCACTTTTTGTTTTACTGAATTTAAGAAATTATTTATTTACTAAAATAGTTGATGTTTATCCAGATTTATTTAACTGATGATGGTAAAATGTGTCATTTATTTAAGTATTTAAATCACAAATAACAACCATCATCTTCAAAAACATGACACAAGACAATATGAATGAGCAAAAAACTCAAAAAATGAGTGCTGAATCTCAGTTTCTCCCTGCTAAGATAACCCAAGAACTTGAAGGACAGATGATCTGAACACCACGTTCTATAATCATCACAGGAAATGGAAAAACAGAGAAAATAACAACAGGCATGTAAAGAGTTTCTGCTTGTTGTAAGTACATACAGTAACACTCCTTTGAGCATCTAGGATGCAGCAGTCAATCAAGGAGCTCCAGAGTTGAGCAACCCGATAGATCCTCTAGAAGTTGTAGAACTTCCTCTAGAAGTTGTCATAGAGGAATAATTCTTTGCCAGAGTTTTTCCGTCTCCCACCAAATGCAAATATACTACTAATAATTATGTTTATTATATCTGCTTTATAGTGGAACTAGATTTACAAGAAAAGAAGATTATTTGTTGTTACTCTTTTTTGTTCTTCAGCTTCCTCTGTATTGTGTTGGTTACATGTGACTCAGACCTGTTGGCATAGAATAGCTGAAACTATAATCCATATTGACTTTTGCTTAGGTAAGCCTCACTCCACTTTGAAAGACAAACACTAGTAACAAGAAAGCAACAGGAGACATTGATGTCAACTTTGCCGTACGGGCATATTGCAAAGCCAAGCCCTCCGTACGGGTCATTGGATTGAAGTAAACAGTTTTTAATCTCTTCAGACTTTAGACAAAATAGCTGCCTGAGACGTGCCACACTGCAGGAAATGAAACATTGTGCTTACATCTTAGGCTGTCAAAGATAACACGCACCTTCAAATAATTTTGTGTTGTACTCTGTAATTCAGAGCCCAAGTGCACGAGTCTCACTGGACGTATTACAAGAAGCTTTTGGCTCCTTCTTCCTGTGCAGCTGTTTTCTACAAATCTATACCAGTCACAATGAGGCCATCTCACAAGAAAACAAGGCATCAAAATCAAAAGTCAAAATAAATGTTTGTTTTAAATCAGTTATGTTTCACTTGCTCATGTAGATTTATTGAGAAAGTATACATTTATGATCCCATTTGTTTAAAAAACAATTGCGGGTGTTTTAATTTTTTTTTCTGCTTCTGATGGTGACATTGAGCACATTTAGTTACATAAACCTGGTTTTGCCTGCTAATGGCTGTATAATGGAGTGGTGGCAGACTGCACTGCATGACCTTTCAAGTTTAAGATTTACATCTCAAAAACCACATGGACCACTGCCACAATACCCACAATCATTGACTAAAGAATCTCGAGCTGAACGAACAAGCAACCAAAAGTGCTCGGCATCGAAACTTCAGCCAACCAACCGTGCCGCAGCAGCTCCACAGAACTTGTGGTGCTGTCAGTAATGCGTTCCAGTGGACCTGACAACATAGTTACCCGGCACTTATCACAGAGAAACATCCCAACAAGAGGGAGATAAGGGACCAGAGTTCTGTCCTAATTTTCCAGTTCATTTTTCATTTCCCCCTGCCACCCTCCCTTGCCCCCCACTCCCTCTCTCTTTTTCTTCTTCACTTTCCTTTTCACCAGTGCCGTGGTGGATTGTTAAATTTTCCCCTCCTCTAGCTATCAACTTCTATGAGTTGGCTGAATTTTTCACACGGCTTTTGGCTTGAGATCAGTGAAGTACCTTGGGCAGAGAACGAAATATAGAACTGGTACAGAAAGACAGACACAACCTCCCGCAGCAATCCTCTCCCAAGCAATTTTGATAGCAAGGGTAGCAGTGTGGCTTATTCCCCCTGTAATACACTTTAAGGCCGTAAGCTTGTTCCCTGCACAGTAAAGAGCACTTTCCTCCCCTCTGCTTGATTTTCTTCTCACAGGCAGACAAAAAGGCATCCAATCTCCACTTTGGATGATTATGCTGCTTTTGACCATGACCTCATCATCTATGTGGCATTTGGTTGAAAAAAATTCAAACGTCATCTTGTAGTAGGTAACTTGGATACATCATACACCTGTCAAAAGAGACAGGCAAGAAAATCAAGAGGTAGGAGCAGAACGCTGACAGTGGTGTTGAAAGAAGGTGAACAAAGATTATAAGTGTATCGTATACTGCTCTGTACACAAGGCTGATTTTGGCCGCTACTTTTGAAGTCGTGTTTCGTATTTTTATTTTTTTCATACTTATAAGATTGGGGATGAAAGGACAAGGTTTTACATGCCTTATAGGAGTCAAATTAGATTAGGCTACTGTGTAAAAATAAAGCAGTTGAGATTCCAAGTTGAGAAAATCTTAATCACTGCAGACAGAACATCTGCATAGAGTTGGTATAACATTGATAAGTTATGGTTTTGTGCCATTGCTGCGACATCTGAGAACCACTTGTGTATATCACACAGCAGAAACAGGTGTTTGGTAAAGCAACTCAGGTCTTGTCCTTACTAACATCAGTGACGGAAACCGAGGAATTGGAAACAGACACAGGCCTACTTTGCATGTGCTCACTATTGCTTTCTGCTCTAACAATTGCAAGAAAGGTGGGGTCATTTTTATGGGTTATGCCACAGCGATCTCACTTTCCATTAAACATCAAATGTAAATGGAAGAAGTTAGAAAATTGTTAGTGTCAAAGAAAAAACCTACTACAATTGTTTTCAGATAATGTTTAAGCGAGAATGGCGTTGATCAAGCTAAGAATAATATCCAATAGGCACTGCTGACATTATTACCACCAGCAGACCCAGCATATTTATCTCATTCTTTCTGACACACCACAGAAAGAGTTTATTTTCAAAAACAGAATAAAAAACTCACTATTATAATAGAAGTGGCTACACCCTGAACAGTCTAGCACAGGCATGTCCAAAGTCCGGGCCGGGGGCCAATCACGGCCCGCGGTCAGATTTCATACGGCCCGCAGCTTCGGTTTTATAATGTATTATTTATGGCCCGCCTGCACTGTGAAACAGAATAAATAAATCATAAAACTTGAAACTGTAATTCCTCCTTTCACCAAATGGTGGCAGCACCACTTTAATACTATCAGTCTGCCTCCGTGCAGCGAACCGCTCTCCACTCATTTCTGCCATGGCCACTGCAAAGAAAACGAGGAAAGTTGACAGTGAGGGCCGCCGCTTTCAAGAGAGATGGGAATTACAATACTTCTTTTCTGAAAATCAAGGCAATTGTGCTTGTCTAATTTGTGAGATTGTTGCCTTGTTTAAGGATTTCAACGTAAAGAGACACTACCAGACTAAACATGCTAACACATACAACAAGCTAACAGGAAGTGACCGTGCTGAAAAAGTGAAGCAGCTCCAAGCTGCACTGGCATCACAACAGCGATTCTTCACGCGGGCCTGTGAGTCAAAAGAAAATACCACCAAAGCAAGCTACGATGTTAATGTTAATAGCTAAACATGGCAAACCTTTTACTGAAGGTACATTTATCAAAGACTGTGTTATGAAAATGGTGGAGAACATTTTGCCCTGAGAAGAAGCAAGAATTTGAGAAAAATGTTTGCCTGGCAGTAACAGTGTGGCACTGAGAGTTGAGGACATGAAACTGAGTGTTTTGAACGGCAACGTCTGTCACTATCAGCAGTGAAGAGCCAAAAGAACATTTATGCACCTGGATTTATGGCACTTATTTTTATTAAACTCTTGAGTAAGATTTGGTTATGAACCTGTAGATATAGTAAATGACGAGCAAAATTCACTTGTTTTAAGATTTAATAATAACAGACAACTTTGCATTACTTATAACTCCTGTTTAAAATGTTCTTGAGGCAAAGATATTTTTAAACTCATGTAAATTTAAGGTATTTCATACAGTTTGTTCAATGTTATCTGACTCTCCAGATATGAAAGAAAGGCAGAATTTGGGTTTTTAGAGTTGTTCTCATTTGCCTGAGTGGCTTATATTTGTCTTTTTTGTCATTTGAAAAATAAAGATAATTGTGACAATGAAAATTGTGTATTTGCATGAAACTTTTGTAGTTAAAAAATGTCCAGGGCGTGCCGTGGTGGCGTAGGGTGACCCGTATTTGGAGGCCTTGAGTCCTCGACGCGGCCGTCGCAGGTTCGATTCCCGGACCCGATGACATTTGCCGCATGTCTTCCCCCCTCTCCTTCCCTGTTTCCTGTCAGCCTGCTGTCACATAAGGGACACTAGAGCCCACAAAAGACTCCCTAGAGGGGTAAAAAAAAAAAAATCAAAAAATGTCCAAACAAACTATTGGCCCCCGGGCATCTTCACTTGATCAAATCTAGCCCTCTTTGCAAAAAGTTTGGACACCCCTGGTCTAGCACAATGCAACACAGAAACGCAAAGAATAAACAAGCATATATGCATATATATATACACCAGAGAGAGAGCAGTTAGCAAAACAGCCATTATTTGGACTAGATGGGAACTGGAATACTTATAGCGAATCCACGATTGCATTTGGAAAGCATGCAAACTCTAAGCTCCAACCACAAGCTGCAGGAAGGAAACGGTGCTACCATCTGTGCCACCATGTAGCTCGAAATAAAAAAAACGACAAAAAAAAAAACTAAATAAAATGCAATCAAAACACCATCCTTTTTACTTCAATGTTACTTTTTACACGGTCCAGATTTTTTTTTATTTACATGTCCAAGAGCAGTAGCAAGGGAAAATGGCATTTCATAATTTACATGAGCACAACTCCTCTAGTTAAGAACCTAATAGCTAATTACCACTGATACCTTTACAAAAAAAAAAAAAGTGCTGTTTTTCTGTAGTTGGCTGAGCCTGTAGTGAGGAATGGGCGTCAGAGAGGCAAAGCAACTTTATTTATATAGCACCTTTAAGCCAAAGACAATTCAAAGTGCTTGTACAAGAAAATTAAAAACAACATTAAAAAAAACCAAGCAGATTAATAATAGGCAAAATAAACATTAAAATTTTTAATATACTGAATAAATAAAATAAATAAAAAATTAAGAATAGGCAACATCAAATAAGAAGGTTTTTAACCTTGTTTTAAATAAACTTAAGGTAGGGCCAGTCTTACTATGAGCAGGAAGCTTATTCCAGAGTGTTGAAGCATAAAAACTAAAAGATGCTTCACCATGTTTAGTTCTGACTCTCGGAATAGTTAGTAGGTTTGATTTTGATGATCTTCAAGGTTTGAGTGGTATATATGCTTGAAGAAGATCAGAAATGTAGTTTGTGTTTCTATTATGAAGTGCTTTGTAAACTATTAAAGAGATTTCAAATTCTATTCTTTGAGCAACAGGCAGCCAGTGCAGGGATCTTGGAGCTGGACTGATTTGCTGATCTCTTTTTGTTTTAGTAAGGACTCTTGCAGCAGCATTCTGGAGAAGCTGGAGCTGTCTTATTGTTTTTTTTTTTTTTTGATAATCCAGTAAAAATGCCATTGCAGTAATCGAGTCTACAAAGGCATGAACTAATTTTTCAGAATCTTGTGGGAGACATGAGTCGTCTAATTTTAGCAATATTTTTTTAGATGGTAGTGTGATGTTTTTATGATAGATTTGATGTGGTTATTAAAGTTCAGATCAGGATCCATGATCACCCTCAGATCCTTGGCTTTGTCAGAGGATTTTAATCCAACGGACTGAAGATGGGTGATTATTTTTAATCTATGCTCTTTTGGTCCAAACACTAATATTTCAGTTTTGTTTTTATTTAGTTGGAGAAAATTTTGGCCCATCCAGACATTAATGGAGAGGATGTTTTTGTTTCAAACAGAAGCTTTATGTTTCTGCAGCTGAATGCAAATGAATGCCTTTGAAGTGAGGCGATCTTAGGAAATTAAGAAACTCTGCTCTCTTCTTTGCATGTACAAAACTGCAGAGCTGTAAAAGTAAAAAAAAAAAAAAAGAAGCCGCAGGAGCAAATGGCTTAAAGGCCTGTGTTGATAATGGTCAAAGACGACAAATGCCATTTTATTTCATCAACCACTTAAGCCCAAGCTGGAAAAAAAAAAAAAACTGGGTAAGTGGCGTCAGTTCTTTTTTTGTATTAAGAAGCATATTTTTTTGTTATTGCAGAGGAGCCTCTATCAGTGATGTGCAGGCAATTACACTAAATGCTCCCATGCATGAAATCCCAGCTGGTTGTTATTGATAAATTTCCAAACACCTCCAAAGACTTTTCAAATTACCTCACTCCCTTATTAAAACTTTACTCATGCATTTCATTTTTGTCTAACCTTCTCCACCCACCATCCACCACCCTCAGCACCACCGCCACCGCCTCCCATTTTCTCCATTTCCAAGAGTGTTTGTTTGATAATGAAGGGACCAAAAGGAAAAGAAAAAACAGGAAAATATGCTCAATAAAAGGAGAGGAGGGGGCCTTAGTGAGGAGATAATGGTAAAAAATAAATAAAAAAAACAGAGAAAGAGAGTGAAACAAGGGATGAAGGAGCTCTGGACATATGAACAAACAGCATCCATTTATCTGCTGCTTGAGTGCTAATGGACAGGGCTTCATTAGTGGCAGGGAAGCTACAAACCAGGCATATTTTTGAGTCTTCTCAATATTCAAGCCACAGAGCTCTGCATTAGCACAAGTCATTTCTCTTTACATGGCTGAATGAGATTCTCTTCAGATCCATCTGGAGGTCAAATAAATAAAGAAATCTCAAGTTGCTTTTCTAAAAAAAAAAAAAAAAAAAAATATATATATATATATATATAAAGAGAGAGAGGATAGATCTACTTATTTGAAGTGACAGCTTAATTTAACTGAGTGGAGCAGTACGAATAACATAAATGTAAATGAATAAGTAAGAGGGGGACTTAAATTATTTAATTCCACTCGAGCAAAACATCCTTCAGCATGCGAGGTGTGTTCAGACCTGTTAAAACCACCGTGGCCTCTCATCTCGTTTCGTGCTCCAAACATAAAATTTTCACAATGAGAAAGGTGACAAAATGGTTTTGTCACCTTTTGAACTGTTGTTTCAATAGGCCATTCATCTATGCCGGCTTGGTACAAATTTGTCTTTCCCTCTCTCCAAACACTGAAGACCTGTGATTGCAAGAGATCTGTGCCATGATTTTAAACGACCATCTGGCTTTTCCCGGGTTTTGTTTGACATCCGTTGAAGAACAGACCACGGCACATGCTGTCTCTGCTCTTGAACCCATTTTGGCACCCTGCAGTGGACTGGCAGATAAGACAATCTCACCAATGAACACATTTGAATTTAAACACAGGCTTTTGTAAATAAAGACACTCTTCAAACTGTGAAGGGGCTTTATTGGAGCATAATTAATCATCTCATGGGCCCAGAGATTAATAGCGAGAAAAAAATTAAATGCATTTGTTCACCCTGCCGGGAATGAATCTCTGAGAGAATGCCCCAGAAAAAAAATAAATTAATTAAAGGCGCAATATGATTAAAATAACTGGCTCAGTGGGTTGTTGGGCTCTTAAACAATTACAGGGCGTAAATATTTATCTGCAAAGTCTTATGGGAGACAAGGACCCCAGCCATCGAAGTTACTTTAGAGAGAAGCACATTTCACCCTGATGGATGTGAACTTTTTTACCCTGAAAGCATAATAATGGCGTAGCTTTCATGTCAGAGCATTCAGTTGATGCAGCGAAATGCGACATAAAACAGGAAAGCCATTTTAAACACTTCATATATGTGTCACAAAGATGTAGTGTGCTCACAAGGCCCTGCTAGTGATAAATTAGACATCCCTCCCATGTGCCCTCGTTGCAGTTCCTTAAGAAGCAGACATAAACTCACAGCTATAAAGTAAATGCAGAGTAAGAGCCCCTCTCCCCGATGTATGGACCACTGGAGGCCTGACACAACCGCTCAAACCACAGCAGTGGGAGCAAGCCATACTTTTGACACTCGGTGATGGAAGGAGGCAGGCTGCCACTTCTGGCTTCTATGTTTGTTAAAAGTGTTGCTGGATTTTTATGCACCGTCTGTCTTGAGTCATGGTGTGGCATGACAAAGCACAGGTGAAAAGAGAGAGCGCTGACTCACAAAAAGCCGGGTCTCCTTTGACGCTGCAACAGTCACTGGCTATCACCGAAGCAAAAAGATCTCCTTTCTTGCGGAGGGATGAGGGCGAGAAACCAGTGGGATTGTCAAGACATTTAAGGGTGCGCACACATCTGTTGTGCACAATAAACTCAAACATAACAACCACAATAGGCTTTTTTAACCTTAATTTACTGGCTGAGTTCACCAAGAACATATTCCCATTCATTGTGACAATGTAGGGGATCAGTAGCAGAGAGAATAGGAGTAGCACAGCTGCGTAGCTGGAGGCAGAAATTGATTTTTCCTACCAGAGGCAAAACACCTGTGGCTTTAATTACAGAACAGGATTTTCAGCTTTTGATGGTGTAGACAAGGACAATGTTTACTAATATTGCATTATTGATATATATTGCACGCAGCACCGCATTCCCAGCATGTAGCAGACTCTCTTCAAAAACATCTTTTGGCATTTGCCTTTATCTTTAAACTGCTTTCCTTAGCCTGCCGTGTGAATTCAATATTTTTTTGCATTTGATAGTGAATCTGATTCCTACTTGATCTCCGTGACTCACTTTTCTTTTGGTACAGCTTAAAAAATCTTTGTAGCAGCAAAGGTATGAAAGGACACTCAGAAAATGTTTAAATGAAAGGTTAAATTTGACATTTTTGCTTTGTAACTACACTTTAGCTGATTTGTATGACTTATGATGAATATTTCTTTTTTATTTTTGGTAGATTTAGCAAATGACGGAGAATTACAAGGCTTAGAAATCCTTAACAGGCCCCATCACAAAGACAATTGCCTGTCTTGCAACTTTTTTATCGCCTTACAGCCATGAACATTAATGCCCTTTGCTGGGTCTGGGATTTCATATCTCAGAACAACACAAAGTACTGCATAAAATGATACATGTCTATACTGTACTTGAAAGGAAATGCAAACATATGCATAAATGCAGACATATGCAGCAGTGACTTGTAAAAGGAGGATCCTCATCCTTTAACATAAATTGACATAATACACTTTGTTTTACACAGACCCATTTTAAGAATGTCCTTTTCTACCCCCGAAAAATGCCACCAATGTAGGTACTGTACTTGATGTTGCTTGCTAAATGCATTTGCCTTTTGTCGTGGTGAACACTATCTTATGTTAGCATCCCCCAAATGACCCACCCACTTCAAAGCACAGAGGGAAATTGAATGTCTGTGTGTGTCCTTGTGTCAGTGATTGAAGTTACAGCTGCTAATGTGTTGTTAATTTGCTCGGTTGGAAATAATTACACAGCACCACTTGTGATTGCATTGTCTGTTAAATTTGAAGGGCACAAGTGCAACCAGCAGATTCAATGGAGGATGTTTCCACATGTTCACGTACGTGATTTCTGTGCCAACACCTTTCATGATGAGGTCTATGCATCCCTTAGCACCTCTCCTGTTTTTTGTGTGGTGT
Organism: Xiphophorus couchianus; assembly: GCF_001444195.1. Classification (NCBI taxonomy): domain Eukaryota; kingdom Metazoa; phylum Chordata; class Actinopteri; order Cyprinodontiformes; family Poeciliidae; genus Xiphophorus; species Xiphophorus couchianus. The sequence continues at coordinate 21,519,680 of NC_040250.1, read as the reverse complement.
TGTGTGCAGAGGTTCCAGTTCATACCTGGAGGGCCATTACAATATAGAAATATATTTGCACCACAAAAACCTTCATTTAAAAAAAACAAAAAACTGATAAAGACGTTGGCTGAATGCTGTCGAAGAGCCACAATTGTATTTGTTCAACCATAATCTACTAGATCTTTAGCTGGACCTCTAACTGGAACTTGGTGAAACTCTGTCACTTGTATTAAAAAGATGTATTAAAAAGATGTATCGCAGAAAACAGAATTATGTTCAGTCTATTTAACAATCCTTAAAACACACCAGACGTACTCTTATGGCTTCTGACAGGCGAGGTGAAGAACACAGTTAATCTCTCCATAATGGCACCCAATAGTGGCAGCAAGACAAAATTTTGTCCTCAAAGTTGATGGGCTGGATGCAGTGAAAATGAGCAACTGTAAGTATTTGAGCAAGTCTGACGAGAGCCAAATTGTGATGGGAGTTCCTGCTTCTGCAAAGTCATTATCGCACTTTAGGTGTGAAAGCTAACCCTTGTGGCGAGAGCAAACACCTGAAGTACTGTAGCTCAAACTGTAAATTGAAACACAAATCGAATAGTTGTCCAAAAAACATTGCATCTTAGTTTATTGCTTATAGGGCAACACAACAACAGAACAATTAGGGTTAGGACTGTGCATATCATGAGTTGGATGCACATAAGTAATATGATACATATCTTGACAAACTGACCATCACCTGATTAATTGCAGACAAATTAAAAAAAACTATCTGGCACATTAAAATTATTCAATGTCATACAATGCAGTTCAATTTACTGAAGGTAAACCAGGTGTGATGTGATTCCACCAGAAATGACACAGCAAAGAAATAATACATAATGAAACAGTTCTGGTGCATTTTTATAAAACTTTCCTAACAACTGACATGGCCTGGAGCAACAATATGGGGAATAGCAAAGGGGATGATGGGTTAACTAGTTGACAATGATGCAAAGTCAAATTTCTTTTAGGTTGTTTATACACATATAATGTTTTAATAACAACTGAAGGTAACATAGTTACTTGATAGTGGTATAAAATGGCACTATATGCCTGGAAAATACTCCTGAGACTCAAAGACACTGTGAATACAAACACTCTTATCATGCAACACTAGGACAGAAATGTTTCAATGCAGTATAAATGCAATCCCTCAGAACAGCTTGTACTGATTTGCAGTGACTCCTCTCTTTTAAGGGGGACAAGTGAATCTGTGCTGGTGCTATGCTCCCAAAAGCATAATGGAGCCATCAAATCCACTCACTGCAGGGGTCAGGTGTTGAAGCAGAATGCAAATGTTACATTAGTAACCATTCTTACAGAGATCATGTCCAGTTGGGATCTCTGTTTGACCAAGGCTACTCTTATGAAAAACCTTCAATTCCTTTGATCTTTACTCAGATTTTTGGAGAACTGGTTCAAATGTCTCTACATAGTTTTTTTTTTATATACCTGACAATATAATATAGGGTGATTGTCGAACAGTCGGACGTTCAGAGAAATATTCAACTACAAGTCAGTCATAATCCAAACAGACAAGATACCAGATACCTTTGAAGATTAAAGAGACATTTCTAATGTTCTGGGACTGTGAATTGAATATTCTTTACCTTTGAAGTTTTATATTGTGTAACAAAGGCAGAAGTAAACGCCTTCTGATGCCATCTGCAGATTTAGTGATGCCCCCTGGGATAGTGGCCTTCTTCAAAAGCGCTTCTAACTTAAACAACCTGGTGAACGCCTCATTGGGCAATAAAAGAAAAGGTTCCGCTGTGAAGATCAACATCCTGGTCACCTTATTGTTAGATCATGCAAATAACTATCTGCATGGAAATAAAGAAAACATCACAATTTTTTATAATGCTACCTTTTTTTCATCAGGTTGTCTCTTACTCTTACGTTATTTTTTTTCCTCCTCTCTCATGACTGAATCATAAGTATTTTAACTATTATTTCTCCATTTTCTTCAGATGTTGATTTTGCCATGGATCATAAATCAAGTCACCAAATGGGACTCGGCTCCACTCCACTTCTGAAAAGTGTAGTCTTGTCATTTAGTACGAGTTAGGCCTCATCTGGAAAGAAAAGCCTTGTTAAGCTGAAATCGCTCACTTTTGTACTTCGCTCTGCCCTTTCTTGAGATAAAGACTCCAAAGTCAACTTGCCCTCCACTGATCACTTACTCTAAGACACTTTGCTGCTTCTTTCAACCCCACAAAAGACCGATAAAAGCCTAACCTCTGGACTAAGTGTTGCTCTGAGCCTAACTAAAGTGGAGATATTCACAATAAAAAAAAAAATCTACCGTAGAAAAGGAAACACAAAGCACTAGTTATAACGGCGTGATGATGCTGTAAGTGCATATCTCTGAAAAATGCCAGTGGTTTCATCTGATAATCTATTTGTGTGACCTGAAAAATATCTCAGAAACGAACAGATGGCATCAAACGTTTTGTGCACACTCAAGTTCCCATTGGGGGAGTAACGTATCGATTTCTGTGACCCAGACTGTCCTCAAGAGCCACTTGAGTTTAAACTTAGGCTGTTCAGGTTTCATCATGTCTAGCTGCTTACACAGTTGACTCATAAAAATTCTATTCTAAGTCCTTTGAGGCAAAGCTAATATATACAGAGATGCGTATTGGGAACAGGAACATAAATATACTACCTCTTGCCTTTTAGACAGTCACAATTGGACAGCTTTGCAAATCCTTTTGACCTGGGGAGAGGGTTCAGGATTAACTTTAAGCAGAAACCAACAACAATTTCAAACAAAACTCGTACTGAAATTCACTCAGAAGATGCCAATCCTTAGCCTGACAAGAAAAATCCCATAAGGCATAATGTTATGTAGAACAAAGCATTTGTTAAAAATGGTTTAGAGATGAGTATTAGCTGTACCTCAAAGTTTGTGTACAATGTCCCACCTCCTGTTCGGCCTTCCACATGCCCACATTCAGTCATAAATGGTCAATGAAAAGCACCTCATCAATGTCAGTGAGTATTTAAATGTGCCAGCTGGTCAATTTTATTTCATGATTAACAATGGCAACCACAAGGAGAAACCCCCCCCCCCTGCAATTTCACTGAGGCAGAAAGCAAAGTGGAAAGTTGAAAACTTTTGGTTGCCACATTTGTGCCTGCATGGATGTGAGTATTATTAAAGTGCACATTATCTGCTCTCTAGTGGTTTGGAAACAGGGCTAGAAGACAAGGTTTGAGCGGGTAGCTACTGTCATCAGGTTATAGGGGAATAGTGCAACGATAAATCAGACCGTAATAGTTAGAATTTCACAAATTAGTTTTTCATGGATTCACCAAAAACCAGCCATCACCTTTAGCGCCTGCCAACCTCCATGGTTGCAAGTCTCGCTGACCGCTGAACCCTGTTGGTATTTTCTTTTAGCTTTTTGTTTTGTGTAATCCTGCAACTTTGATTATTATGCTTGTTTTTAAGAAGTCTTGATTTACAAACAACTCTGGAGTGATGATTGCATTTAAGCATCTGTTACCAAACTACACCTTTACTGTACTTTTTAGTGTTTGCTTCTTTGTCCATTTTTCCTTTTGTGATGGGTTATGTTATAGTCTCTTATGTCTTTGTGAGGTATGTATGTTTAGATTCAAAATCTATAAATAATGGTGAAAAAGGAAAAGAAACACTTACTCAGTTTGCATGTTCAAACCATAGCCAGAGTTTGGTGTGCATTTGAATCATAAAATATCCTAAATTATGTTGTTTATAACCCAGTAGGTTCAGAATGCTGTGAATTTCCAAAACCCTGTTGCGAATTTTATATCTGAGCCAAAGTGATGGATTAAGAAACCTCTCAAAACTATGTGCTAACAAACCTCTGACTATGTGCTCACTAGTGTTTATGACACTATAAACAAAGTACAGCTTCTTTGTGATTTAGGTTGCAGGGGCGGCTGTGGAAAATGTGTTAACTGCATAAGCTTGCAAATGAAAAGAAATTTAGCCGTCACGACTCCAGCTCCTCGTGAAAGCAGACAAAAGTTTTCTCCTGTCAAGCATGTGATGTTTCACAAGGTTTTAGATGTCAGAGTGTATCAGTTGACATATAATTATAAAACTATTCTGTCATCAAACTGTGTCATCTGCTCAGAATACTGTTGACAGGGAACGCTAACAGTGACTGTGGAGACATGTCATATTTGCAGATCTTTATTTTACTGAAAGCTTCAAACATGAAGTCAGTGCATGACAGCTACTGGTTAGTTCTACAGTTCTCTTTTCAAAATTTGGGCTGTGTTATTTCACAGCCCTGGGAGACTAATTAATTATTGTTGGGGACGTGGGCAGAAAGATGGATCCAAGGGTGTTGCTCTTGCCTCCAGATAGATGACCTTTGTTTCTTTGCAGTGACCTGGCACAGTGTACAGACTCGTGTTATTCAAAGTCTGTGTCACAACCTACCCCGGGGGTCATAGGCAATTTTTGAATGTGTTGTCAAGATATAAAAAAACAAAGAAAATTTGTCTAAGAAATACAATCCAAAAAATTAGAACAATTGAATAGAGATAAAGATATATTCTTTTGTCACAATTTCTGTGTATGAAGTTGGGCTAAAATGCAAGTTAACTGATGAAATAAGTTGTAATAAACAAATAAAAAAACAACTTAAAAGGAACAACGAGGAGCATAAAGGGAGCCATGAAGTAACCAGGGATCAGGAAACATGAGGAGTCTTCTTCTAATTCTTTATTATGGCAGATCACAAGCAGCGTAGGTGGTGCATACCGCCACCTACTGCACATGACTGTGTAGTAATACTAACTTGTATCCATTAAATTCTATTTTGAAATGTTGTATTCCAAAGATAAATAAATATTGCTTTCCTTAATCTATAAATACCCTTAAAATTTCCTTCAGTTCCCAATATTCCTTTAAAAATTCATTCCTGTATTATCCTTCTTACTATTTTTCTCCGTCTCTCGTTTTCAGGCTCATATATTTTACAATTCATCAATACATGTTCTACAGTTTTTTTCTCTGCCACATCCTTCACATTTATCATTATTTTTTTCTCCCAATTAGACTTAAAATGTAATTTAAATTGGTATCTACTCTTAATCTCGTTATTTCTTCCCTTCCGTTTCTCTCGCTAGTATTTTTAACCAACCAGTGAGGAGTGACTGAAAGAGAGATGGTTAAATACAGGTGAGCGTGATTGGTGAAACAATGGACAGGGACTAATTACAAACTTAATGCAGCTGTGAGGGAAGAATAAAATTCAGGGTGAGGGAGAGAAAAATGGCCCAGGGGAGTTGGGATGAGAAAACACTAACAGAAAGCTGGGAAACATAAATCTAACCACAATAAAGAGTCACTTTACCCAAGAAATAAATAATAAACATGATCTAACTAAAATAACTAAGAACTGACTGAACTGTAGTAAAACAGAAACAAGGCTGAGCTAAACAACACAAAGAATAACTAAGGTGAAACACATATAAGAACAGAAGCAACCCAGAAACAACCCAACACTGTGTGTGTGTGCTGCCCCACAGATGACTTGAGCCAAATGTTTTCTCACAACTCTTTGCATGTTCCAGACCCTTCATTAAAGATCAACAACTCCAATGAATTCAAGGGTAATTCGCAGGAATCTTTTGAGAGCTCTGATCAATTATATGGAGATCTCGCCATGTGGCGCTGTAAGAAACACTTTATGTAATCAGACTTCTTATGATCATTGGTGGACACTTCAGTCTGATTATACAAATGCTAACAAATGGAGAGATTTGTTTAGGGTTTTTTTATTTTATTTTTTAGAAGCACACTTGTAATCTAAAGGGGATGGCATGCAGGGACTCCTTGAGTCACGTGGTTTAATTATTTGAGAAACAAAACACACATACTTCCAGAAAACATCACAGCTACAACCTTCCTCTGCAGAGGATGGTGCATGGTGTTTCATGCCCCTGCAACCAGCACCTGACCTTTAAACCTCTCGCCTTCATTCAGTCTAATAGCTATGCAATAAAAAGGGACTGGAGACAGGACGTGGGTGTGATAAAGAAAGGAGCAAAAAGGGTAACAAAAAAACCCCCCAGAAATCTCTTATGTGGGGGATTAACTCAGTCTTTCTGAGAGCTAAGAACTGCCACCTTTTTATTGATGAGATATATTAAAGGCATTTATTCCCCTTTCCTTCAGCTAAGGCAGTAAATTCAGGTTTGCAACACTGGGGGATCATATTTCATCCATTTCTTCTGAATATATAAAATGCTGGAATGTATTTTTAATTTTCATGATACCTACATTTTTTTATATGAAGGTTTTTCAGCAGGTGGCCTCTCCGATTGCTGGACATCTTCTCATGTTTGTCATCGGAATTATCTGTTCCACTGTTGTTTTTGCTGAACAGTCTGGGACAAAATCCAGTTTTAAGAGAAACTTTAATTTTTTTTGTTTGTTTGTTTGTTCAATCCATTGAAAAGCTTTGGTATACCCAATATTTAGCTTTCCATGGGGAACTATCTGCAGCTGGGCACCAAAAAACCTACGGAAGGTTAATTTACAGGTTTCTCAGTACAAAGAGGGATAGATTTTCATATGTATCAAGGAAATCATTTGACAATAGATGTATGTAGACACTGTTTATTAATTCTGTCTATTAAACATTAATCATATAATTTAAATTTGATTATTTGAGAGTCACAACGTCCAAAACTGTGGCCTGTATGCTAAATCTCTCTCTCTTATGTCATTTTACACTATTTACAGTTAAGCTCCAAATTATTAATGGACCTGAAGAATTTCATCACAGTAAATCAACACAATAAACAATGTAAAAAGAGAATAATATATCTGTTTTGATTTACATCTTATAAGAAAATGGGGTGGCAAAAAATATTTAAAGTTTACTCTCCACAATTATCTGTGAAAGAAGATCTTTGGTGGTATATATAGCCGTCAACCCCATCTTATATTGTTGATTGGCTTTTTTTCCAGTCTTTTTGATTGGAAGGCCTTCCTGCCACTAACTCAATCTTTAGATTCCTCCACAGATTTTATATCAGATCTGACATAAAACCATTCCAAAACGTATAACTTCAAGCCACAAGAAACGCGTTGGAAAAATGGAAGGTTGACTTTAAATCATAATGTTCTTCTAAAACTCTAGTGCTCAATTATTCATACAATGACTTGAAGAAAGTATTGTCACAAGTCTTGCTCTAGGCTCCTACTCCACACTGCATTACCACCTGAAGCTCCAAGAGCAGTTTTTGAAGCTTTCCAAGCAGTCAATCTTCTGCTTGATTTTGCGCCTCACAAATTCTCCTTATTGAGTTCAACCTGAGGGTAATTCAAGGTGATGAAGGAATTCCCAGCATTCTCAACACATTTACCAAAAAAATAATAAATATTAAATTATTTTAGAAATACTTCACTTTTCATGTCATTCAACAAGAGGTTAGACAATAAAATGTCAAGATGATGAGCAGTGCAATGCTATTCAGCTAAAGGCAAATGATGAATATTCCAATTACATTAAAGTGTTTGCAAAACTATCAAAACAAAAATTGCCATGTGGCGGTAAACGCATTTCTTGTTTCCATGTGACTCGAGGATGTCAAAATTATAGTAAGTAAGCATTTTGATGAAAAGATTGTTTTGTTTTTAAAGAAATAGCAAAAAGTAGCAAATGTGAAATTACTATCAAAATTGCATTTGAATATTATTACATTGTTTGTTACAATTTTTTGGTTCCTACTATATTTACTCAAACTCTTACTGCCTGATAGTTTTTTTTTATTTTTAGTTCTATCCTGAAACAGTACACACAGGTACATAAAACCTTGAAAGTAAAAGAATGTCTTCTTTTCCCGTGGCTTGTTATGTATTCCCAAACCTTTAGGCCCAGCGCCAAGGACGGCTGCTCCTAAATAACAGTATTGACCAGTCAACTGATCTCTGAAGACAAAACAGGTGATGAGAGCATCTACAAGAAACAAAGGGAAATTGAAATGTTCCTTTAGCCTTTTTCAAGATTGCACTCTGTCAAAAGCACCTCGGATACCTCACTGTCAGCATTGGGCCTCTGCGTCTGCAGCAAACTTTGACTGCAAATGTATTTTCTCACACCTAACCTGTGTTTTGACTCACCAAACTCACATATCTAACTGGGAAGAAATGTCAGTAAGAATTAAATATCTCACTGTTATTTTTTTTAAACACTTCTCTGAAAATATATTACCAAAGCAAACAAAAAAAGTCAAACCAAATCTATTTTGGACCTCCTTCATCTTTGTTATGTGCACCAACACATAACTTTTTTATGCTTATGCAATATTGCAACATTTATTTCAGGCCGGAGTATTTGCTTTTTCTCTTTTTTTCAATATTTATGGTAAGTGATGCGAGAGTTTTAGGAGTGAATAGAGTCCTGTTCATCCGATTGCAAAGTTTATCTAGATTTTTAAGGTCTGGACGCCCATTAATGTGTCCAAATGTTGCCTCAGGATCCCCAGATCACTGTTTCAGAGACTTAACCTGATAAATGATGACATTCATGACTTATAACATGCCCCTACTGCCATCAGGACTAACAATTATATTGATTATTAAAACTTGTTAGAGATTCGTAAAACATTGCAAGTGAAGTACTGCCAACGATTTAGAAATAAAAGGTTTTTGTGTTGTTTTGTTTTTCAAGCTACAAGTTTTTATGTTGAGGCAAAAAATACAACTCCTGATTTAAAAAAACAAAACAAAAAACATTTTTGACAACAATGTGACATTTTTAAGAGTGGGTATTAAAATAGTCTAAATTGCTCATTGCTACACAATGGCTTTTGATTTTCCAATTTGGGCTTTTCTTTCACTTTTATAACAAAAAAGTTATATTTATTTCCATGTCTGAAATATTAAACTATTTAATTGCAAGAATATTACTCCCTTCCCCTCCTGTCCCCATTTCTTGTGAAATATTCTGAACACCTGTCTTTCATTTTTCACATTGTTTTCATGCACCTTTGACATCAGTGGGTTTACCAGAGAGACTCTAGCTAAAGGCTTTGTGCACCGCAACTCAGAATAAATTAGTTCTGGTCTGGACAACACCAGACCAGAACTAATTTATTCTCTATGATTCACAAATATGGTCCCTGGTGTTTTAAGCTATTTTAATTTATTTAAGACTAATTAGTACTTTTTTGTAATTAAACATTTATGATATTCCATGAATTTCTTTTTTTTATTAAAGAGCCCTCTGGCATATTGTTTGACTGGGGAAGTATGTATTTGTTTGTTTGTTCAGTTACTGGCTGCACAAATGCAGCGTCCACTGCTTCCTTTGTGAAATCAATCTGAGGAGGGATTTAGAAGCACTCTGCAGTAATCTCAGTCTGCCCGTAAGTCGCCACAGTGGGGAAAACCACATGTAACAAAACACCAAATTTAAAACATTAAAATATCCAGCAGCAATTCAGGTTGTCAAAATTTCCATCCCAGGTTTGACCAGCATTGCTGCAGATATCCATGTGTGTCGGCACTCCAATTTCTCAAAACAATACTGGAATACTTATTAGCAAGCCAAAAAAGTGATTTTGCACCTCTCACTTTGTTCCACATAATCATTCTGTGTTTTACCTGTGCAGGTTTCATTGCACTACAATGATATAGTTGTCAACATGCTTTTTAGGGATACCATCACAACTCAAGGTGGTTTCTCAGATCAGCTTCTGCTTTGGACCTTGCTTTTAACATGATGCAAAGCATGAAGTGGATGGAAGGGAAGTTAAAAAGCTAAAATACAATCAGAATGCAACTGCGGTAAAATGCTTGCATTAATTTAGTCCAAAACGGGGGGAAAAAATCAAAACAAAACATCAAAAAATAATAATCATGGCTAAGCACACACAAGAATGATAAAATCCACAATCTGTTTTTTGGTCTGCAGTCTTAGAGAGACTCCCACACGTCACCATTATATTTTCCATGCCTTTCTTTTTTTATTGTACGTCACTCATAATGTTACTTTTGTTTTATAAAATAGCATTCTTTTAAAATGCTATTTTGTAAATGGAAAGTACTCTTTCCATTTAGAGCAACTACGGCAAGGCCAATTGTGACTGCTTTATGTTTCATTCTTTGAGATTGTTTTGTTTTCTGGCTTTAAGACATTATCATACTGTACATGTATTTTAAATAACTTATTGCCAAATGATTTCAAAGCTTTGAAATCGTTTAAGAAAATCCTTGCCACTTTAGTACAATAACAATGTAGTTGACATATTTTCTATGTTCAGTGTTCAGATTTTTGCAGCACTGATGCAAAAATCTTGAAAGTTTTAGAAAAGTCATATTTATGTCTGTCTGCTACAAAAGAACAGTGAATTATTGCCTTGTAGTCTTCATGAGATTGGATAAGATAAGATAAGATAAATCTTTATTGTCATTGTCACAAGGACAACGAAATTCAAAAGGTGCCATCAGTCAGTGCACATGCCCAAAAACAAAAAATAACTGTCTCACAATTCACACACAACGCAAGAATCAACAACTGGCAAAAAAAGAAAAAAAAAAACAAACAAATAAGAACAGCCACATTCTCACATACATCATTTATGATGATTAATGGTTGTTTTTGATTGCATTTAGTTTTGTTATTGCTATTGGGTAGAAACTCTCTCTGAGACGGTTGGTTCTTGTTCTGGTTGCTCTGTATCTTTTGTAGTCAAACAGAAGTTTTTATTTGCTTTTCTGACATAAAAGCAAATAAAGTAGTATAGAAGTTCTGCAAAAGGTATTTAATCGAAGGCCTCTACACTGACCTCTGCTGTTCATTAAAATGTCATTTCTTAATTATGTGATGAACTAAGGATACAGCTTACTGAAAAGTACTCATTACTCATCTTCTTATGGCCTTGTCCTGCTTTGTGGGTTTAATTACCGTATATTGAATGTAGGATGCCAAGCATCTGCATAAAGACATCCATGACTACAACAATGATGGAGATCAGGCAGTTTATCAAACTATATATTTTGAACGAATCTGCTTATGTTGTCAAATAAATAAATGAATAAATAGATAAAACTCGTCAGAAGATGACGAGATAGATGGATAGAGAGTCTCATGTGTAGTCTTAATGTCTACACTATGTGCTAGAGGGTTTTGCAACTTGCACACAACATATGTTATTTTGGACATATGCTGAAATGAACTAATGCATTTGTTTTGCTCTGGGGGAAGTCTCAAATTAACCCAGAATGCTAGTCAGATGGCTTCCTACAAACACTGCCACACATCGCTTTGGTTAATACACGATTTCTGTACTGAGATTCTATCTTGCAGCACATGTACATACAGGTTGCAAAGACAGAGTGTGCAAGGCAAAGATGAAAGCACAGAAGGAGCAAAAAGTTCAATATTGCTGTTGTGGAGCTACAGCAAGGCCTTGTGAGATGTGCACTTTAAAACAGATTAAATTGTTTCAGTGTACTGAATTGTTGGCTTTTCTGTTGATGACCGAAAAGCCGAATAACATTATAACACAATTTAAAGCTCAAAAAAGTGAATTTGACATAATATTGTCCCTTCAATGAAAATCATTTTAGGAGAACAATTGATTTTTCAAACGTTGAAGCAACTTGTTTCTTTTTAAAGTGCAAAAATTGATAAACTGGTACCATGTCCACAGTTTTAAGGGAGGAAGTCAAGAGGCCAATGAACTTGTGCTCACTCTTTGTTTGTTCATTACATTGGGTTTTATTTCACTGTAATAGAAGCACAGTCTTCTCTGTTGCCTTAATAATAGATCATATAAAGACTGCAGTGCTGTTCTGTTGCTCACCATCATTGTCAGACTAGTTCAGGTCATACATCTATTCGTCTGCAGACTGGCTCAATATGCAGCTTCTCTCCTCTACATGACTGACAGGTGTCAGCGACTACTTGCTTATAATTAGTCAGTAGGACGCAGCAGGTTCTTATCACACCTCCAAGACAAGTCTTCCACAAGATGTTGACACTGAAATAACTAAAGCATCTTTTGGTCCTAGAACACAAGCCAGAGTAAATATGAAGCCTCAGAGAAGGAAGGTAGGAATAAAAACAGCAAGCTAAACAGCAAGCTAAATGTACTCTGACTGGAGCAGAGTAGCTGCTGAAAGCAATCTTTTTTTTTTTTAGCTGCTGCCATAAGTATATTAGATGCAAATTTTTATTTGAAATGTAAATGTAAACATTGTAAATTTAACAAAATGCTGCCCCCAAAGTAATGAAAAGAGCCAAAGCCTTTGTCACGTGAAGGCCTTTAAACTGTCAAACTGTCTTTGTTAGATGTTGGTAAGTAAAATTCAAAGTAGCAACATTTGCTGTCACTACCGTAAAAAGAGGGTGAAATAGCAAACCAAGCTAAACTATGCAGAAAAAATAAAATATATATATGGTGGATATTTTGAGCCAAACACATTTATTGGATTATTCAGGGGGCTGCAGCATAAACGCCGCCTTTCCTGCTTTCTTATACTTTTGTATAAGAAAAGTAGTGTGAAAATCTACATGTTCATGACTGGTGTTGTAGGTAACAGCATGTTCCCCTGAGGCGCCCGAGTAACATTGTGCTGTCTGTCTGGTCCACGGATCACAACACATACAAAGCGTGGCCTGTCCTTGTGCTTTGTAATCCAGGAAATGACACCAGCGTCCTATTCCATCAACAAGTTTCCCTTCCGAAAAGGTCGGGGCAAATGTTTTCTTCCCCTTGTAGCCTCCTTGGTGGAGGCAATAAAAGCCCGCACAACAAACTATGTAGCATATTAAACTTGTCCTCATTATTGCTTAAAGAATAAAACAGAACTGCAATTCCATCTATCTCTTTTATTGCACTTTGAAATGCAAGCTGCCGGGTCATTTTTTCACATCATGCAAATATACATAATAGATCTTGTGAAATACTTAGATGAAAGGGAGCTCGCTGGATGGAGAAAGCAAAATACGAGGCTTTGAAGGAGAAATAGGGGTTTTGTATCAACAATGATGTGGAGCCGTTTGTTCTGCAATTGCAATTTCAATATAGTTACTTTAACAACAAAGGATTGTTCAGTTTTTTGTTTTTTTTTTTTTGTTTAAATGTGGTTTTTACCCTCAGAATGTTTGCTCAGTTAGAATAATCTTTAAAAAATGGTTGTCCATTTTTTTAAGACTGAAACAAGACAGTGAAAAATGTTAGGTGGATGTTATTATTTTAGAGAATAATGTCACTGTTGCACAAACACATTAATGAAAGTACTTCCATTATCATCACCTCCACACGTCTCTATGAGGAGATACTTGCAGATAGTCAGTGGCATTAGCAGCATCAGTGTGCAGCTTGAGTGAGTTCTGCAACCTAATACCTTTAAATATGATGAACTCGTGGTTATTTTACTGAGCCTGGAAAAAAAATATCTGAATAATGACGACAACTGTGAACTATGTTTACTGACTATATGGTTGAAGCTCTGTTCATTTCTTCACATCAAGCCTAGGTTGGCATAAAACTGCAGGGCTGCTGATTAAAAAGGAAACTCTAACAATACATTTAGATCATAACACATTTCAAAGCTACATCTGTAAATAAATAAATGGTTTATGAGATATTAAATTCTACAGAAAATGTACTGGACATTAAAATTAGACTGTTGACTAGTATCAGTCATTCAATCAGTCTTATTTGTAAAGCATTTACATGCATTTAAATCTAACACAAAGCACTTTACATAGGGTTAAAATAGAAACAAGTATAAACAATTAACAACCACAACAAAAATGGGTAAATAAGTAATTAAATATAATGCTTAGATCAATATGTCATCATAAAAGACCTAGAAGAGAGAAAATATGTCAGCCATATTTATAATAAGAAAACAGCACAGATGGATAAACAATATAAAAACAATAACACACTAAAACACGTTTATATATATATATATATATATATATATATATATATATATATATATAATTTAACTATAAAAGCTAAATCATCTTGCAACCCTATTGAATGTCAGAATTTATGGAAAAATGTTGGTTGGATGGATTATTAGTTCGTTGGTTGGTTTGATTTTTATACCCTTGGTTTTATACCCTCGATGGGTAATATTAGAAAACAAATTTCCTCCACTGCTCAGGACATAGTCATTGCCACATAGATTACTGCCTCGCTAGATTAATTTTCTGTTGCTTCTGTTTACAAGCAGATCAATACTATTGCCAAGAAGCCGTCCTCCACCGTGCCCTTGATATTCTGCAGTGCAAATGACTTACAGAAATCTTGTAAATTGTCTGCCAATACCAGAAGGGGTACAAAATTATGTTAACTCCTCAGAAAGTAAGGCCATTAAATCGTCACTTCAAGCACTGTGCACAAACAGGCACATTTTTACATGCTGATTATCAAGGTTAATCAAAAATACATGCTGGGTTTCACATAACTGTATACGGTCATATTCAATGAATTGGAATATTATGCTCTATGTATATATAAGTGTCTGTATTTTATTTCCTCAATCTGAGTCTTGGACCGTTGAACTTTTCCACATATCTTCTCTCATAACCCACTTGCCTGTCAATTTACTGTCAAATAAAGGGCGAGATTAAAAAAAAATCTACAAAAAAACAAACTTTTAATCTGTCAAACGAATCAGCAGCGACCAACAATTAAAGAACAAGTCCTCAAATACGCATGCGGATAATCTTCTGTTAATGACCAAAATACTCACAATCATCACAGAAATTACATTAAAATGGCAAAAAAAGAGAAAAATGTACTGAGAATGAGTGAAAATTGGACATTGCTTTTAAATTGTGGTTGAACACAATCGTTATAAAAAAATAAATTAACATGCAAAATAATTTGAACATAGAAACATTTTAATCTAATGGGTGGCCTCTAATAGCCCAATAATGGATGACCTCCAGCTTGTAATCACTCAATTTGCCAATTTAAAGGGTGAAAAATAGTTACTGTTCTGCTTGGTGACATGGTGCGTTCCACACTGAACGTGGTCCACAGGAAGTAAAGGAGAATGTTTTCCTGATTAGATTAGAACGAAAATTATAGACAAGCATGTTAAAGTTAAAGCCATGAGACGATTTCCAGGCAGCTTAATCATCCTGTGACTACAATTGCTACCTTAAAGTTGTTTTAAAATGTCTTTGTAAATAGTCTATATTTTGCCTTAGCCTATGAGTTGCATTAACATAATCTCTAGTTTTATGCCAACGAAAAGAAGAGGTTTGCATTTTTACAATGTTTTGGGTTGTTTGTTCAGAAGCCACTGTTCCAGGGTTCATATTTGTCCATGTTTTTAAAAATTGCTTGCTCCGAATCACAATTAGGCTAGCAAAGACACACATTTATGAAATTTATGCAACAGAAACATTTATGCATGTACTATAAAAAAAGCACAAGAAAAAAACCTATGATGTAATCATCTTCTTAATCTGTTTTTAATTGTGGTGCCATGTTTACTTACTACAGGTAATACAAAATTAAGCAGGAAGAAGACAGGACAATAACTGCAAATTTGAATTAATGCTTTACTTCCTCCTCAGAGGCAACATTTTAATAGTTAAAATTAACTTTTATAGTGATTGTTTAGAGAGAATTTATTTTCCTTCCTGCTTTATGACTCATCCTTAAATCTTGAGTCTAAGTGTACGCATCTCTTTGCACCCAAAATCAAAATATAACTTGAGCAGCTGGGACTTTATAGAGAAGAGGTTTTTTTTTTTTTTACATTGCCTCGGCAAGAGTGGTGGAGAGAGGAAGAATCCAGATTGGGAGCCAGGGGAGGATTGGCCATCTGGTGAAGTGGGAGTATTCCTAGTTCACTGGGAGGTGCAAGTTCATTAAATCCTCTGAGCCTTTCATTCCCCACAAGCAAACTCGGTTTTACTTAGTATTGTTGTATGGTTGTGTGATTTTACATGAATCGCTTCGAATTGAGTGTGCTGTGGATAAATCTCAGTAAGTAGTGCCCTTTAGGCACTGTCAGAAGAACCAGAATTAAAACTGAACAATGATATAAATGAGGAGGTAAATTCTGTGTGACAGCAGCTAATTTCCCGATTTCAATACATTAACTTTATTTCGGATGTAATTATGCCTGTTTGTCATGATCATATAATATTATATATAATATCACTTCATACTGTGAACTGCCTAGTTCAATTAATTAAAGTGTGTGTAGCTTTCTGGTGGTGTTTTAACGTTCAATCTGAAGATATAAGTAGAACAATGAGACCATCTTGATAAAATCCTCCATAATGAGGGAGATTATCCAGAAAATGTGGCTTATTCAATGCATTTCAAATACATACTGTCTTTGCATGTAATCTTTGCTTATTTTAATTGGTTTTGTTAGTTTAATATTCTCAGCTAATGACCAGAGTTATTAGAATTACCAGCTTAAATTTCCATAAATTTCCTAGACAGAGAAGAAAATTATAAATCACTTGCTTGTGATTGTGTTCAGGAAGAACCCCGGGTTCTCACCTGTGGCTATGAATTTAACATTAACTCTCCTTATGATTGTAATTAACTTCATAAGCTAGTTCCTGATTTAATGTGCCTTACTACTTCATTAATTCCAGCAATCTTATGAAGCCTTCATAAAGCCTAACTACGCTATGTCAATGTGGTCACTTGTAAAAAGCTAATCTAATGCTGCGCATTAGTTGAAAAAACTAGTTGAAAAAAGTTTGAAATTGCAGTTTTTGTGTTTCTGAGCTGCTATGGCTAAAAGTGTTGCCTAAAGACTGAAAGGGGAAGAGGTAATTATAAATAATGAGCTGCAATGGTTGCCTGTGTGCTACTCACAATGCAGCAACATCATCAACCTTCATCAGATTTAGTCATTAGTTGTAATCAATGAAGTTTCATTTCGCAACTTATGCAGAATCCTCTGTAACTGCAACATCTTTCTGGATCCACAAGACAACGAACAAAGAAAAGACTTTCTCACGGATGACGATCCTTAAAAATAATTGCATTTTGCTTCCAAAAATTTAATTAGGTTATTTACAGTGTGAAGAGAGTAATTAGCAGTATCTATGTCAATGTGCAATAAAATACAAAATATGTTCTTAAATATTATACAATTTTTGTCTAATAAAAGGGGTAGAAGATGATTTTTTTGCTGTAAAGTATCTTTGAAAAATGACTGTAGTACCGCATTTTATTGGGATTTTCTTACTTTAAAAAACTAAATTGTGAAATGTCTAGAGCAAAGGTGAGCATAAGAATTGTTAGTGACAATTTTTACCAAGTGAGCTTCTGTAGAAATAAATCACCTTAGCTATTTTTATAAATATTTGTCTCTGCAACATAGCATCATATAATGTTTACCACATTTATTCTGAAAACATTCTGATGATGTTTATGCTTGAACAATTTAATTTGTTTTCAAGAAGGCGACGCTAATCCTCGCCCTTGCTAAACACACACACACACATTGTCATTTCCAGATGCACTGTGTGCACATGCAAAATTCTTTGTTGTGGAAAAATAATTAATATCACTCTAAGCACATGTTAAAGCATGGCGATGGCAGCAGCATGCAGTGGGAATTGTTTTTCTTTAGTGTTGATAGGGATGCCGAGCTGGTAATGGTTGGAGATAGAAACATGCCAATCCTGTAAGAAAGCATGTTTTAAGCATAAAACGTAAGATTGAGGTGAATATTCATCTTCCAGCAGGACAATGACTCCAAAACTACAAATAGAACAAGTATGAAATAATACAGATCAAAGCAGATTCATGACCCAATCTGTCCTCATGTGCCTGTGCCTTAGCTCTACCTGCTATTTTTTTTATTGACTCATTATATAACCTGGTTGGGATGTGTCTCTAATTATATCCAAACTGAACAATTCCCTCTGAGCTCTTATTGTGGTGCTTAGCTGTTTTTGTCAGTGAGTACTTTTGGCACCACATAGTGATGCCGCTCTAACTGTGTCTTGATCATTAAAGTCAAGCAATTGTATCGTAACTACCAGGATTATAGCTCATGTCTTTTTGTATAAAGGATTACAGATGTTTGGACCACTGGTAATACACGAGTAGTGTGGAAAATGAATAATAAAAGAGAGCTAAATTAACTGTAAGTTCCACCCACACTGGTCTAGATCAAAATAAAAAAAAGAGCATCCTTCACATTCATTGATCTATTTGCAGAAAATAAACTCCACTTGGGAATCTGTAGCTGCATAACTTTAATAACTGAATCCCTTTAATTTGAGTGTTTCTGCATTTCAGTTGCAACCCACACGCTCAGTCCCAGTAATAGGATTGCTTTCAGTGTTGTGAAGCAAGGAAACAATGACAGCTGAATGCAAGTCGGGAAAAATAACATTTCAGTAATAACAAAAACTGCATGCATGGTGGTTATAGTGAGGATTCACCTACTTCTTCTCTCTATTATTTTACTTGAGGGGGGGTAAGAAAAAAACAAAAGATCCTACCTTTAATTACTAGCATTGTATTCAAGAACAACATAATACATGCTTCTTCTGTTTATGGGATTAAATAGCAGCTAGCTAAATAAAACTAAGTAAAAAAACAAACAAACCCTGGGAGTACTTAATGTTCTTATTGTCAACTTAAGTACAATGATGAACAATGTAGACATTGTGCTTTCTCAGTCACACATCTTCATAAACTGGCTTAGAGTCAAGCTGAAGAGTGCTGTGTCCCTTAACAGCAGGGATATGGAAAACTAATGTGCTTCATAGAAAAGTAGACAAAAAGGCAAGTCTAAAAATCCAAGTATGTGTGTGCATGTATGGAAACAGTTAAAAGGTGCATCTGTTTTACAAATAATAATTCACAATTACTGTCCAAAATCTTCCCAGCAGATTGGGCTAAGACCTTCCTCCTACATCTGATTGGTTGTTTCTGACCGGGAGTGGAGGATTTCTGCAGATGGCAGTAGGACCACAGAGAGGAGGCGGAGGGACTCCATGTTTTTCAGAGATTTTCGGTCTCATGTTAAAGAAATATTTGAAAAACATACTTTTTATAAAAGTCATCTTTAAGATTTTTTGCAGTTCTGAAATATTCAGAACTTCTGTACAATTTTGAATTCCAGAAATGGTACCTTTAGGAGTACAAAAGTATCTTGTCAGCTATGTTATGGTTTATTCCCTGAGCATAGACTCATAAAGACAAAGCTACAATCAATTTTACAAAATATAATAAAGTTTAAAACCAAAGCACAGTGACAACACCACATTATGACGTTTAAAGAAGCTCATGTGCTCAAGCTCTCCTCTTGGGAAATTGAAGATGAATTTGAAACAATGGCTCTAACTCGACACTCTACAGGCAAATCTTTCTAATCTCAGGGACAAAACAGAAATTCCCAGGTCTATTGCATCTGTTTCAGTGAGGTAGAACTGCAAAGGTGATTAGCTCCACTCTCCCAAAGGATCACCTCCATGGGGATAACATATGGTTATTGTTTGTTGTGTTCCCAGTGTTCAGCTGACAGTAAAAGAATTACTCATTGGCTCTTTAACGGGTCAGACACATATGCCATGCAATTTAATCTCACAGTATCAAAAAACAGTTTAACTCAGCTGTTACTGAATCAAAGTCCCTTCTGAGACTTTGATGAAAAGTTTTAATTGGCTCCATTATGGACACGCTGTGTGTCCCTTGAGTTCTTTCTTCAATCAAAATGCTGAACTTGTAAAATGGATAAAAGCCCACATATTGATCCTGTTGGCTTCCTCTCTAATTCCTTTGATAACACTAGAACAGCCTGGTTATTAAACTGTTAAAGTCTTCCTCACTCCCTACGTCCCTATTTGCTTACGGAGACAGTAATGCCCTGCCAACTTGGCACACACCAGTCTAAGTGTTTGGGGACCTTGTTTCATGTGATTTGTAAAGGTACCTGAAGGTAGAGTGAGGACTAAGTCCCTCTTTAGTGGCATGTGTCAGATTGGAAAATTGTAAACCCAATATCTTCTAGCATTTAGAGTTAGACACACAGATTAAAGTTTGACCGTGGTGAAAGCATTTTTCTGTTTTTTTTGGGATTAACATCATATTCATAGATGATACTATAAAGGTCAATTCATATTAATTCAGTTGGCTGTTACCTGTGCATATATACGTTACTTTTTAGTCTTGATGAGCTATAAGGCAATCTCTTTTCCATTGAATTTGTCATTTGAATGTTTTTTTCTTATTTTTTTTTTCTTATATCTACTTTCTTTGTACAAATTCAACGAGGCACATAAAAACAGCCCTCCATGTTTTAGAGTGTCCACATTTCTAGTCCAAATAATTTTTTTCAAACATTTTGGAGAGTAATGAAGAATTTATGAAGTTGTTTTATCAACTTTAAATGTTTTTAATTACCAGTTTATTTTTAAACAGGCTCACTTGCTTGTTACGATGAAAAAAAGTCAGAGCTGAATATTATAACCAAAGCTTGTTACGGTGCTCATGCACAGCATCTTAAGCTGTAGTCAGAGAATGGAGAGTGTCTGATTTGGGAACTTTGGAGTCTTATATCTTTGTGAATGATGGTGTTCTTGTTGATGTTTTTAAGCCAAGGCCTTCAAGGCTTTCAAATGGGTCAGCCACTGCTCATCAAAAATGAATCAGTAACGGTAGTTTGGTAATATTAGGATGCCTCCTGGCATGTCACATGGAAAGGATACCCAGGTCAAGACACAAACATGCAGGAGCCCCTCCAGATCCCCAGAATGAGCTGGAGAGTGTTACCGTTCCTCCCACCTTGGGAAGGTGGGAGACAATGATAGATGAGTTTTTGCTAGCTTATAATCAACAGATGTCTGAAACTATGAACAAATTATACATATTAGCTCTTACTATTCAACTTGTGTTTTTTTTCCCACTTTTCTGAAGTCATAAAACTTTGTAAGATCTCAAAAAGCTCTAAATGTAGAACAGGGAAGAGACTGAGTGAGATGAAATGACATGCAGCAAAGGTCAAGACTGGAAAAAAAGCTGTGGTCATGTAGTATGTGTCAAAACTGTTAGAGTAACCACATGTCCAAATGTAGCTGTTAAATAGAGCAGAAATGTTGGTTTTAAAGTGGATGACATCTCTAAGCAGCACAGAAATGAAATCTCCCTAGAGACAATCAGATACTTTTTCTGATAATTAAACATTGAATGCATGCTTAAATTATCTCTGAAAAAAGTAAGAAAATCTATTCTCTATCTAGGCTCTGTCCTCTATGACAATAGTCATATAAACATTATGCAAATTTGAAACCGACTCTTTGGTAAATGCCAATTACAACACTCACACTCACACTCAAACGCACGCACACACACGCAAATGATCTAGTAATAAAAAAAAGAACAATGTAGAGGACAAAAACATATCAATTCCTTTTCCATTAGTATTTAATATATTAGATTTAAAAACATCAGGGACTAGCTATTGCCCATCTCAAGTTGTTGGGGTACATTGATTTTCTCATAGCTGCTCCCATTACAAACAAGTGTTTTGTTTTTCTTCAAGATATTTTGTCTTCACCTTCTGGGAAGAATTCTGGTACATGTTCATTTGAAAGAAATTGAGGAGGTCAGATAGTTCAAAAATATATTTCTACCCTTTAAAATGTTACTTTTTTTGGTTAGGACAAAAAGGAGACTGGTAAAAACTCTGAATCCCAGAATGCACAGCATTAAATTGTTTTCATGCACAGCTCCCAGGATGGAGGAGTCACAGCTGGGATATCAGTGACATCATAAATCTACATGAACCCTCACAACACAATGTCTAAGAAACTGAGCTTTTTTTTTGAGTAAGCAGAGCTTAGACAGCTCTGTGTTTTCTTTTTGTATTAACATAAATTCTCAAAATTAGTACTCATCTTGCTAATTCTAACCCTTAATAAGTCATGGACAAACATTACATTTGCTTAAACTTGAATGACTCTAAAATGATGTTTTTTGTTACTAAAGGCAACAATAATTTAGTAAATATGCCTCTGGCTAAACCCTATTATGACATGAGAGGTAATTATGTTTTATTTGCTTGTTTATAAATCATTAAAACATAAAGTTCATTTTCAAGAGAATAAAGACTCTACTAATAGTAAACAATTCTGAAACACTGATTTTAGGTTTTTACATGTTATTTGATTTATTTTTAAATCACTCTGCACATTCAGCCGCTGGGCCCTGGTAGCTTAAATGATGTTTAGTTCTGTAAATGGTAAAATGGCCTACATTTGTGTAGCACTTTATCAAGTCAGATGACTCCAAAGTGCTTTACACTACATTCAATCATTCACTTATTCATATACTGTAAAATATAATACATTATTGCTTTTCTCAATTCTCTTGCCAACCTCAGAATTAAATCTGAGCAGCGAAGCATTAGATTCAGTCAACGTATAGCAGCCATTCGCAACTGCACAAAGGCCTGACCATTGACTTTTCTAACTTCCATACTAATGACACAGTTTATTTACTATTAATTAGAATTAGTTCGTCTGGTCCAGTGATTATATCTTCAATATTCAAAGCACTATTCTCTCCTGGAAAAGTAAATTACTGTTTTCTATGCAAGCTTTGTATTTGATTAACACGTTTATCTTGGGAACATGCAATTATGAAGCCTCCATTAGCTCTCCATTGTTCCCCTTATTGAAATGGATTTTTCTCCTATCCACTCATGGTGGTGGCCTTAATTTAATCTGGACGGTGAGGTAGTATGAAAACATCAAAGGTCTCTGAGGCAGCACCTTGCTCTAAGTAAAGCCTTGCTAACTCTCTTTTTAAAATAAATGCCCTCTTCACATAATTGGGGACTGAAGCTCCAGCTCATGCTCACTTCATTTTTTTATTTTTTACTTTTTTTTTTTTTTTTTGCCGGAACCTCCCTTGTGAAAACAAATCCTCCATTCCTGCAGCCACATTACTGCATAGTCACTGCGCCAGAATCCCCATGGCAACAGACATGTGCAACAGTCTGCCCTCTCGTCTCCTTCCCCCTCCATCCGCTGATTTTTATATATTTTTTTTCCCTCTCTGAGAAACTCACCGAGCTTCAGAGAACAAATGTACACCGTCATCCACAATGATCTACAGAAGAAGGATGCAGTGGAAGGGCGAAAAAATGTCTTTCATATTAATGTGTCAACTCAAAAATCTCTTCTAGTTCAGCTGGTTGCTATTGGCAACTGCAGAAACAGAGGACATGGAGTAAAGAGCAGCAAGAATTGGGAGCAGGCAGGAAGTAGGTAGTGTATATATATATATATATATATATATATATATATATATATACCATGATTATTTCTGGTTAGGGCAACAAAGCAGCAGGATGTGAACTATTTTTAATTAGTACTTGGACAATATCCCTGCACACTGATATGCATTAATTTTCTCTTTTTTTATTCTCTTTGCCGGTTCGGTCAGATAGCTAGTCTCTGTCTGGCTGTTTGTCCCATGCACTCTTCCCACATTGTGTGTTTGTTCTTGGTCTGACCTTCGCTGTAACAATATTGTGAATTGGGGTTAGTCTAAGGGAAGAAGTCAGGCTGACCTGCAAACCCCTATTTCCTGACAAGGCGCCTCATCAGTGTAACAAAAGACAGACAATATTTTATTTCACTTGTCGGAGTTGTCTACTCACTCTGATTCCCACGGAACAAAACTATTGACAACAGTTAACTTTTCATTCAAGCCCACTCCCCACTTCTTTCGCTCCATGTTATGTTATATAAAGCAAGTTGCAGTCTTTAAGACATAAACATAACAGAATCATTGACTGGAAGACATTTAAGGATAAAGCAGAAATCATCTACTTCTTGAAATGGTACTTTATTATGAATAATCAATCAATGGTAAAGAGACAAATGTATACAGGGGGGCATTATGTAACATTTCTGAGTTTTATTATGTAAGTTGTACCATGAGAAAACTTCTTTTGGACATGCTATATTATCTTAATTGCTTTGTTTGGAGTTGTTCTGATTGTTTGAAGGGATGCACAATATCCTGAAATATATGCAGATATGTAAGTTAACAACCAAACTAAGGTTGCCTTGATGTTGTGATCCTAAATTAGAAAAAATGGCTCATCTGACCTCAGTCTTCCCTTGGAACCATAACACTGAATACTTATTTTATCGTTTTCTTTTTGTCAGAACAAGCCAAAGAAAAGTATTGTTGGAGTAAAGAGGATAGCTGGTAGTAAAGAGAATTAGGAGATGATTTAAGTTAGATGTAGCCAGGCCAAGCAGAGTTTTATAAATCATAGACGTTAAATGAATCACTGCTTGGCCTGACTCTGTCTTACTTAAAAATAAGCTGCATGTATTAACACAATTTACAATATGATTGAAAACACAAATACATATCTGTTTAATATGCAATTTTGTTATGATTAGCAATTCAAAAAAATGCAATAAAGTGGTAATAAACATGGTATGGGCTCTTTTGAATCGGTGGTTCTTAGATAAGCATCTTCTGATATAAATATTAGTTCAGCTACTCTCTTGTCTTTTACTGATTCACAGGTGAGGACAGATATAAGGGACTGTGTAAAAGACAAAATTAAGGACAGGAAGTTAAAATGTGTTTGCTTTCCCACTTTGCTTTACATGTTTGTATTTTGTATTTATGGTTTTTATCTTTTATTGACTGTGTTTCATTTCTACATACTTTTGCTTCTTCTTTTGAGTCTTGGAAAAACTGTATTTTAATTGATTTTGACACTCATTAAAGCTCTTTAAGAAGCAGTTCCACTAACACTTACATACTGCAACCCCCCCTATTTAGAAGAGGACTAATTTGGCACCATGTAACAATTACAAGGCAAACAAATGCTTCTAATGTCATGCTAACAACTGCATTTAAATAGTGTTAATATCAGTACTAATTGGCTTGATGTTCAAAAATATTCTGAATCTGGAAGAGGTCAAGCATTGTAATCACCTTCTTTTCATCTTCACTCAACAATCAACGTTATTATTTACATTTTAACTCTGTCACAGAATGCCACTTCCTTCTGTGACAGACCAAAATTGATTGAGAGCTTAATGCCCTTGAAAGTGGCATTGCTCCACTGTTTTTTTCCCCGTTTTTTTTAGCTGTCCAGATTGATTTACAGGTGCCACGGTCACTAAGTCATGATGTCCAATCCACAGTGATAAGAAGGTGAACTCTTTAACTCTTGTTAGTAGCAGCACTGGATTACTTCAATTAGTGCACAAGCACCTCTAACATTAGAGGTGTACGGCCTGACGCCTGAGCG
This sequence comes from Xiphophorus couchianus, assembly GCF_001444195.1. Classification (NCBI taxonomy): domain Eukaryota; kingdom Metazoa; phylum Chordata; class Actinopteri; order Cyprinodontiformes; family Poeciliidae; genus Xiphophorus; species Xiphophorus couchianus. Next base: position 21,494,384 of record NC_040250.1, on the reverse strand, counting down.
ATGCTAAAATGCCATCAGTCTAACACCCTCTGCCACCTACATTATATCAGTGACAGACATGAATGTTTTGCCCCGTCCTCCTCTGCATGTTCCTTCAACTTTTTTTTTTTTCTTTACGAAATGCGTCCCTTCAGGGTACCTCTGTCCTTTGGAAAAAAAGGGAGATCATATCCATACACGTCACTTACAGTTCATGACTGTCTTCACATGTCATTTGTGTTTGCCATGTCAATGCCTGCATTTGACAGCAATTTCTGGTTCATCGCAGGAAAATGTCAAACTAACTGACATCACAAAAGGTCACTCAGGAGCAGTTTAGGGTGTTTTATTATCGCTGCCTCTTTTCGCCAATATCAGTCCCGCCACAAATAGCTGCGATGGTGGAGCATGAATGGGGTGAAAAGGAAAATCTCAAGTGAATTAGGCCAAATGAGGTCTTACAACTTGGCGTCAATGTGTCATCATTGGCCGTATGGGATTTAGGTCACTGGCTTTGAGGCAGAAAAGTTTGAACTGCACTGAAGGCTTTTTATTGTTGTTTTTCTTTAAAATGTGGTCGGTGTTTCTTTTTTCTCTCTTTCTTTTTTGACTGAGGGCAATCATAGCCCACAGCTGCTAAATTCACAGTACATGTGCAAGATTTCACGAGCGAGCAAACATGCCAGAAAGCACACAAATGTATGCATTTCTACCTTCATTTACCTCAAGATTTATTTAGTGAGAGAACCATAAAAAGACAACAAAAAAAAATCAAATAGCATGAATCAATCTCATTACAGGAGTTCCACAAAGATTCTTTGTAAATGTTGCAAATGTTGTTCCAATTTCAATGCAACCAAAATGCTTTTTTTGCCCGAGACACTCTTATTTAGTCATTTGAGTCAACTTGTGAATCACAATGACAAAGAGAGAGGGAGGAGAATTAAGTAAAAAAAAAAAAAAAAGCAAATGAGAAGCCAGGCTAAAATTCAATTCTCCAATGACCCCTAATCTTCCTCAGCAAGGGACTGCTTTGTGCCAACAGGGGTCCATTGCAGCTGCATCTATGAGCATGTCTGGGACTGTTTCTTCCACATTACTTGTAAATTGAAGGCAGCAGGAACCCTGGGCATCCTGTAAACTGTCTCTGGAGACTTCAGCTTTCCCCTCTCTCTCTTTTCATCTTGCTAATTGGTTATCTATCCTCATTTTATCCTTTTCTTTGGTATTCAGAGGGCAAACCTGTCTTAATTTGTCTGGGCCCTCTCTGATGGTAAAAGCAAAATCTCTCTTCATCTGTGCCACCGTTTCTTGACAGCAATGCAGAACTTCACCCCCAGGAAAGAGTAGGGCAATGTTTAAAAAAAGAAATAATATCCCAGTTTTGTCCCTGCACCTGCATTATTAACTTCCTGAATCACCCGCGCTGTCGTTTCTGAACTGAACCGTCCCGTTTATTCATTAGAGCCGGTTTCAATTTGCTGCCTCGAACAGTGTCACAAATGTCCTCTAATGAGTATCACAAGACTTTACGATTTAATTTACCAACATATCAACTCAGCCTTGTTGGTATGCAGAAGATTTCTCGGCTCCTCATTCTAATTAGTCAGACTGCATGCGATATGACTAAGCTTCAAGTAGATGTCATAAGAGCTTTAAGTCAGACCTGGTTTCAGCTTTCCATGTTCTCATTACTACTGTTCTTTAAATAAGGTGGGAAGGACTAACCAGCTTGCTTTGTAAATTATGTTGAATGTTTTTCAACGTTAGCTAAATTTAATGGCTGAAAGGTTTTCTGTGTTAATAACTGCATCCAGTGATGGAAAATAGAGCACTTGTATGCATTTCCGTGATTTATTTATCTTTTTTAACTCTTATTTGGAAGGGGATTTCCATTTAGCAACTATACGACTATAAAAACGCAGAAAATGAATTATCATGCCAGAGTTGTTTTTACAACCCAGTAAGGCTGGGGTTTTGTGTACATCACTTGTGTCAGAGTTGTGAAGGGCAACAGTGTGAATTGAGTGTAAATTTGAAGGATCATGATGATATGAGCTTTTAAATACAACTTTAGAAGAGTATGGATTTATTCCACTGAGGAACTTCGCTCTAATGAATGTGAAGTTTCATCTCTTAACCTAACCTGCTTAAGCCGGTTAAATCTGATGATCCTTAAACAATGATTTACATTGTGGATGGCCATCATGAAGCAGAAAGAGTACAGAATCTAATCATTTTTCTGCTTGATTCTCTTTAATCGATGACCAGCAGGTCAGAAACTCAAAATCCTGCAGCATACTGAATGATACCAGAATGAAGTAACAACAGAGCTCTGCAAAAATGAAAACTGTTGCTGAGGGGTGAGGACTCCAACTCTGCTGTTGTCAGTATCAGTGAGTGTTTAAGAAGAAGTCAGATGAAACATTTAGTAGTGAGAAGCTATTTAGAATAAAACTATTTTCTATGACATGGCGAGACATGAATGTGACTCACTCAGAGGGTGAGTAAAGGCAAGAGAGCTGAATGAAGTAGATTGAAGTTGCTTAGTTATATACAATTCAGAATCCAATCTCTATTTCTCATTAAATATTTTTGACTTGGGAATGTTGGCAGCTGCCTGACATTTCTGCTATTTAAGAAGTGCTGATTGGAGGAATGCTAGCAAATTATATTTTCAGTCCTCCTCTTTTTATTATTGCTCTTGAACTAAAAATTTTAGAGCTAAAATCAGTAACAGACAAACAATAATTATGAAAAACCGGAAACAGTCACAGATTTCTGAGTGGTGGATTTCCAGTCTCTGTATGTATTCAGAAAATGTATTGAGTTACTTGACAGGTGAGTACCATGGCAGGCTGTGTAATTATGGAATATATATATATATATATATATATATATATATATATATATATTTTTTTTTTTTTTTTTTTCATACACTTCCTATAGTGTTGATTATGATGATGGGCTAGTAGTTAGTCCTACTAGTTTTGCAGCACTAACTAGTAGAACTGGGTTCAATCTGAGTCTGTCTTCCTGTGGATGAGTTGATGTGAGCGTCAGATTCAACAGAATTTGGGTAATGTTCATGCCATTAAAGCATTTAGCTTACTTTTGACCAGCTCCTGTTTACTATAAATACTGTAGGGATTTTAAAGAGATTTAAAACTCATCTTGATGATCTGAATCCATAAAAAGACTTGAGAACAACATCCTTCCAAAGTTGCAATGGGAATTATTAACCGTCCTCAGGGCACACAAATATTTGTACAATATTTTAATTTAATGTTGTTCTTAGATAATTTTATGAAAATAATTGCTGTAAAGGTGAAGCATGACATGCTTTACAGCTGATTGTAATCATGGTCTTGTGGTCACTTTGTTTTAACCGTAGCTTTTTGAACGTAGCGTTTCTTGTCTGAGAAATGAGACACAAACATTGTGTTTTTCTCATCTAATTTCACTCGCTCTGTTAGTCTAATACTCTACTACAACATTAATCACACAAGAACCCACATAAACACATAAAACTGCAGTTTACAGATGTTTCAATCTGATTTATATCTGTTTTTTACTCCCCCTCTTGTGCTAAATCCAAGTTCTGTTTTGGCATTTGTTATCTTGATTATAGACTGGGGGATTATAATTGAATATTTATTGCTCTTTGTCTATGCTCAACTCAACATTAATCATTTCTCTTTTAATCCAGGCCGTCTTTTATCTTCCCACATAAAGGAGAATTAATCCCAGAGTCCCTGTTGAGAGCACACAGTCATTTCTCCTGCCAAAGAGCCATTGGCTACTTGTGTCAGGTGTTGAACCTAAGCATTGCAGTTTATGCATGGCACTAAATCTTAAGTCTGTGCTTCTTAATTTTAGATTTGATCAAAAGGTAAATAAACAAAAACATTCCCGGTCTCTGTTATATTCATCATGTCCTAAAAAAAAAAGATCTTAATGGAGACCTTGTTAATCCTGCAGTTCAAATAATCTGGGCCTTCATTTGTTTGCATGGAAAGAGAATTAATCATACTCCCAGAGAGATGAACTTCTGGTTGAACTTTTAGAAATGGGAATAAAATCAGTTCATCGGTGGCGTTGACTTCTGGAGGTCAAAGCTACAGGGGGTCACACCGTCTCCCACAGGATTTAGCAAATCTGATAGATGTGCTGGCAATACCAACAGTAAGAAAAGCATATATGTTAATCCTGAATGAAAATATGAAACTGAGAATTTTCAACAAGAGCTGAGATTTAAATGGATCAGATTGAATGAATTGATAATAAACATACTCTTATGCTGCACAGTAATACATACTCATCTCTCCATCTTCACAACTGAGGGTGGCTAATAATTGACATTTTAACCAAGATACAAAGATTGCAAAGCATTCACTTCAAAAGTTTACATTTTTGTTGTAAAACAATAATCAATGAATTCATCTTAAAAAAATTTCTATAATCATACATATTAAAATAATCCATTAAAAATAATTATATAACTGTAATGCTGCTTGAAATTATTTATGTTGCTTAAGATTTTTTAAAATAAGACTCTGGTGACATGTCATTCTTGTGATGTTTTTTGATATTACAAAAAGTTTTAAAATAGATTTCAGATTACGAGATGTATTTGAATACCGTGTAGAAGCACAGTTGGTGGGAAGATACCTTATGACAGACCAAACAGACTCCCCTCCACACAGTGCTGCTGTGCAGCCACAGGTTTGCTGCTACAAAGACCCCCATGGTATTTGGGCCTCGCAGAGTACTACAAGCAGCTGGGTTTGCACCTATTTTTGTCATATTAGTGACATTTAGGTCCATGTGAGGTGATTTTCATTGAACAAATAAATGCAGAGCAAGCAATATACCCTATAGCTATTGAAAGACAGGGACACAAATCTTTGATTTAGTCAACATTTCTATCAGCAAAGTCACTGTAACCTAGTTAAAAACCATAAACAGCAGACTTACGTACGTTTTTGTGCTGTTTTCTTTGCACTATTTCTGCACATTAACGCTTATTGCTGTTGTAAAATCTCACACTACAAATATTAGAAAAACCCTAAGTTTTATTCAAGTATATTTATTTAATAATAAAATACACCAATGTTTGTAAATTAAGTAAATAGTAATTGACAACCCTGTATTTGGATGATCTGTGGAATCTTCTATTATATTTCACAGGAGACCCTGTTGGAGGTAACGTCTAATGGTTGTAATGGCTCAATGTGAGTGAGTGGTTACTTCCTGTTTGAACATGGCTCTGTAACTGCTATAATATCACTAAGAGAGGCTTTGTGGATACGAGCTGCCTGAGATGGGCCTTGCAACAAAGAACGGTGCTGTTTTTTCTTTGTTTCTTTTTTTTTTTCTAGTCTGTCCCTGATCTGAGATATTGTCTAAAAGCAGCTGTCCCCTGATAAATGATTCCCCTTTTCTTCCAATGTTTGTGATTTTCCTGCCACATAAATTTCTCTTCTGCTTCAAATAAATCAAAAAATATACGGCTGTTTATCAAACTTGAATGATCCGAAACACAACGTGCCTACGGGGCAGATCCTCCACTTTTCAATAAGTTTATTATTGCGCTTAGTCTGCGAAGGAATGCAGTAAATTAGGTAGTTTCCCAGTTTCAAATTAAACTGCACAACTTTGTTATTTCATGAAGACATAAATTAGAATGAACGTTTAACATTATCAATCAGCGCTGCCATTGAGATTTATAGCACCGGTGGCACACTTTCTAAAGAAAGTGATAGAGGCTGGCTGGTGTAAACTATTCTGACTGCCAAGGAACCACTACCCCTCGCTCCCCCGGCACATTCCCACACTACCACCCACACATACACGGACACACATAGACTCAAAGGCAAAATCTGTTTTAGCCTGAGCTCTGATGTTGATACTATTTTCTTGTTTGGTACGTGCATTTTTTTTAGTTCCAGATTCCCAGTAATTTCTTATTTTACCCACAACTAAAGACAATTTATTTTAATTTAAGAGTAGGCAATGCAAGATTATAAAAATATCTATACAAGTGCACCAGAATATATCATGTCCAGTAAATTCAGAAAGTGAAATGTGATGATGAGCTGTTGCTCATGAAAACCAAATACATTTTTTTGGTAAATTATAATATTACTCAAGACAGAAATGTTATTGTATGTCATACCTGAAGGGTCTGCCTGTTCACAAAGTGATGTATGATATCATAAAAATTAAAAGTTGAGTGGAAGGAAAAGACGATATAGAAAGTCTCTGCAGCCATGGGAAGATTTTATCAATCCTATTCCAAAGTTTCAAGTTAGCTGAAAAAAAATCACAATTTTTGAGAAACTGAAGCTTGTTGTTTTCTTCAGTTTTTAGCTGTTCAACAAAAATGTCACAAACAAATGGTGGGGATTTATTACTCTATTTATGATAAATCTATCAGTGTCACTTTTTTAACCAAATTAATTTATTAAGATGCTTCAAATTAAATACAAATAGTATTTTTTCAATGGCCTATTTTCAGATTCTTAATAAAGCTCAGTTTGAAAGAACTCTGAACTCCACTGACAGAAAACAAAGTGACAGAGAAGTGGATTCAACCACAGCACAAGCTCTGATCACTGTGAGACTGGAAAGACAGGCATTTAAAGCTCGGTCTTTACAGGAAACTGAGACTTACACTTGATTAACAAACTAGAGAAGATGAACATCTGTTAGTAATTAACCTTCAGACCCGCATTGAAGCCCACAGAGCAGCACGCCTAAGTAGAGCTGGGTTTTGCTCCAATTCTCTAAAGCTGGTTCTCGCAACAAAATAAGATGTACAGAAGAAAGACGTCCACTGATGAATGTGTTTTTCTGATTCTCATACAGCAAGCTGACCAACATATACATACACAAAACACAAATTTTTTGCTTTTTAGAAATACTCCTCTGATTTAAACGGGACACTTTAAGAGAAGATGTGGACATCTAGAGTCAAACTGTGGAGCATGATGACTAATTAGTCACAATCTCATTGCAGATGAAATCTTCTTTTGACCTTGCTTCTCGTTGCCATGGTGTACAGTTTTTATTTTCTTTGCCAGGCTTGCAAAATGCATCTAAGTCCGCACCATTTCCTCCTGCCAGTTCAGAAAATGGTCCGTGTGCACACATCTCCCAGGGAGAATGAAACAGCCTCACAGGCTGCAGCCTTTCTTCCCCACCTCATTCACTTTTCTATGGTGAAGGTTACAGATGTAACATAATCTGGAGAGTTCTGTGCAATAGCATAAAGGTTCCTTGTGTGGGAGAAAAAAAAAAATAAAGGAATGGAGGCTGCTCCGCGTCTGTGGGTGGTGTACTCAGCTGCTATTGTGAAGTTGTGGACATTCAGAACTTGTTGGAAATGAGCGATTCAAAAGCTAAACGACTGTATGTTGTAAAGAAAACCCCACATGGGACAACGATAAAACATGTTCCTCCCCTACAGAAAGTACTGCCAAAATAATCCTGTAATAATATAAAAAAAGTGTCTATTGTCAAATAGGTGGATTTTCCTTACCACATTATTGCATCAGAGCACAAGAAGTGTCAGCTATGCACACAGAGCAGCTTGGAGCAGACTTGTTTGAGCAGCTTGCAAAACCAAATGGTATAAGAATGGGACAACAGTGGCCCGCTGTCTGAATATTGTTATAGAAGACAAAAACGAAGCAGATTCAACATTCTGTTAACACGAGTAGGAGTGCGGAAATGAACTGTCTCATGCTGCTGTGTGTTTCCCCTGTGAATCTTTGCTGGTGTTATCCAAGCAGCATTTATACCTGAACAAAAAAAAATAATAAAAAATACAACATCGCTTTGGCAGTCGAAGTGGAAAGAAGTAGACACAGACGACGTTGCGGTGTCATTGAAACTATGCTTAGGCAAAATTAGATAACCTGTTCTGCCTCATTATAGTTCCAAAGAACTTCTTACGTTGTCAGTAATTCAAGTGACTGTGATGTGAGGGCACCTGAAGGTTGTCTGGATCTTGAAGCAACCCTATAAATCCTTAATGTATTTTTAGGTCAAGCGTCTGTAGAGGTAAGGATGTGTCTAAGTACTTTTCTTGTTCACAAATATGAAAGCCTGAAGGAAAGTAATGTCTCTAAAAGCATGAGGTGAGATGGGGCTTTTTAGCACTCTGTAAGGATTCCCACCCATCCCGGCGTTCAACTTTGGTGACATAACTCCGAGTGGAGTGCAGCTCCACGGTGGTTGCGATGTGAGTGGTGATTCAGTTGTCAAAAGGTTTATGGTTTGACTGTAAAACCTCTCCCTGTGCCCATCGCTCTCTGGCCATTTTTTTTGCAAAAATAAAAAATAAAATAAAATAAAATAAATAAGACATTAAACATTTATTGAATGTAGAGCACAAGATGAATGTGTGTGATCAAGTGTTGAAGCTACTTCAAAGTTTTTAAATAACATTAACCGATTTTTTGGTAGTAGCCCATTTTTCACAAGTTTGATACTTGCTCGTTTGTCTTCTTACACACGGCTCGCTAGCATTGTCAGCTGAAAGTGTCATGCTGCTAAGGGAGGTAGATGTACTCTTCTAATCAGGAGTTTAAGTACACTTATCACTGACATGAGTGGCATTACATTTAGGTTTCCAATAATTAATTAGAAGAGTTACCTTTTCAGGGGGTACTGATAATACAACAAGATAAGAATCATTTTTAAAAAGCAATTAGGTGGATATGTTTTTAATTTTTGAGGTAATGCTCCAGCATTTACTGTAATCAACACAGGGTTTAAGAGGACATTTCCTCACTGATAGATATTCTGTATTTCAAAAGAATAATAAGAATGTGGCGTAATAGCACAGGGGACGTGTTTAGGAATGACACCAAGTGATAAACTACGCAAAAACACAGAGCAAGTTCAGCAAATTTTGTCCAAGTAACAGGTGTTTGTTTAGGTGAAGTTGGAGAATGGAGGTATTTCCCTTTCTTGTTATTACATTCAGGACCCGTTGTTTGAAACGGACCACAATAGATGATTGGTGCACCATTTAATGTTGCTCTAATCTTAAGATAGATTTTAACAGGACTGACGTGTCATAATGACGTACCATATAATTTTGTAATGGATAAGGTCACTCACTTCAAGTTTCCAGAATAGTCTTTCAAAAATTCATTAAACTTACATATTTTATAATCAGCCCAACCTGATTGATTCACTTGCATAATCAGAAGTCTAAGATTAGAATGGCATTCAAGTCCATGATGTCCACATGTAAATTTTTATCAGGAAGTGTGCATGCATATCGCCTCCTCTGGGCTCAAGTTGAGCCTTGGTCCCTGAAGGCAGAACAATTAAATTTTTAAAATGTCAATGCGCTTTAAAATTCTAAATTCATCAACACATACTCATGTTTTTGCATCAGTGTTCTGTCTGTAATTTTAAAGAAACGACAGTAAACCTGTCATCTCACTAGAAATACATTTATTTATAGAAGCTGCCGCAATTCAAATAAAGGGAAATAAATCTGCTCAAAAGTAGTTAAGATTATGATTATATTTCTGATTAAGAAAAAAGGAATTTTAATTGACTTAATAATTTTCGTTTGTTCCATTGTGGCTTAGTTACTCAACAAGATGTGAAAATGAGTAGTGGGAATGTTTTGTAGTGACAGAGACCTAACACCCTCGTACTCTAAGAGGCTCACACACACACACACACACACACACACACACAGACGTGTTCATTCACTACCACTGAAGAATACACCGTGCTGTTTGAAGCTCCGGGATGAAGCATAAGTCTGAGCAGCACGCAGAGGCATAAATATAAATTATTAAAGACTTGTGGATATTTCTCTCCTCTCACCTGAATAGAGTGATATTGTGTAAAGATGTTTGCGGTGAATCACCGTCGGTGAGATGTGGCTGCTCCGTTATGACACTTTAAAATGCACCTTGATTCTGTTCATTTTGCAAAGTCTAACCACCGTTTTTTCTGCCTCCATACTTTACTTATTAAGCTGTAGCAATCTGCCTAAAATTAAAAAAGAAACATTGGCTCAGGTTTACAGTGTAGTTCAACTTCATGTAAATTCACATCTCAGCAATCATTTGGAAAGAGAATTGGGTTACACCGGAGAAAAGGTAGTCAGTGCACCACAGGGCCAACACAAACAAACCTGCTCACATATTTACTTATACAAAGGAAACCTGATAGTCATTGGGCTGGTGCAGAAAACCTGTCTATGCTAAGAACTTTAATTGCATTTATGGTTTAGTCTTAAACCATGCACTGCTAGGGTGCTAAAAAAATAGCTAAGAAATGCTAAAGAAAAAAAAAAAGAAAAAATATATATATGTGCTGCAAAACGTCCATCAGACACTGAAAATTTTTCCTGTAAGAAATATTTTAAAAATCCATTGCAACAGATCACACTCTGCACGTTGGAGTTTCCGTTCCTGTATGCTTAGCTGATAGACTGCTAGAAATTTATGGATTTGGTTAGTACAATTCATTGCCAATTTTTCTTGGAAATTGATGGTTTGACTGTGGGAAAAACACACACCACACAGTCCAACCCTGTTGATACAGATATATCAGGTTTTAATGTGCAATTTTACACTTGGTAGTAAAAAACAACAAACTGGTCAGTCAGTATGAGGGGAAGAAGACCAGTGAGTTATCATTTACACAAAGGAGAATTGTTTTTGTTATGGCCTCATTTCACTTACTACTGACAAGTCCCCTGGTCTTTTTTAGCCTAATATTTTATTTTTTTTAAATGTAGTGTCTGGCACCTCACTGGCAACAAAATTGAGTTTTAGTTTTCAGTTTCCACTGTGATGCCTTTCAATAAAATATAGCTTAACCCATTGCCTTCAGAAGTCACTTAATTAGTAAATTGAGTCTTCCAGTATGTTATCTAGTCTTAGTATAAATACTGCTGTTTTGTAAACAAATTTAAGATTTTATTTTAGAGAAGATTAGGTTAAGTAAGTGAACAAACAGCATCATGAAGGCTAAGGAACACACCGGACGGGTCAGTCATTACAATTTTACGGCTGGTTTTTTCAATAATGGATTTCTTTTTTGTTTTCCTTCACAATTGACAGATTTGATGAGTGAAGAACTAAAAGATGACAGATTATCCCACTGATCTGTGGATCCCTGCGGCTCCCCTGGAGCTACTGCTGCTGCTTGGTCAGGTTAGATTGAAGACAAAATGTATTGTTTGGTCTCCTGTTGTGTCCTTCTATTTGTGGCTGATGGATTGAACAGTGTTCAAATGGATGTTCAAGACTTGGGATTTTACAAACATACTGGAAGAATTAATAAATGAACAAAAGAAACACTGTGGAGGTAGGATCATGTTGTGGGAATGGTTTTCTTTAGTAGGGGCAACGAAACTTGACTAAACTGATAGAAGGATGGATATCAATACAAGGGAATTCAGGGAAAGCATTAAAAACTTCATCAGGCTTGAGACTGAACTGGATCACCAGATGGACAAAAATGACCTGTAATTTACAGGAACAGTTAACAATGAAACGGTTGGATAATGGCATATCCCTGCTTTAGTTTGGCCTACTCAAAGTCCAGGTCAAAATCATTTTTACTCCATGGAATTTTATTAAGTTTCAACTTTTTTCCATAAAAAAAAAAAAAGAGTTTGTGTATGCGATACCCCAAAATGTTTGCAGCAGACATTTCAGCAAAAAGGTGGTTCTTTAAATTGGGTTAGCACAAAGAAATGAAATCACTCACAACTGTCTTTATATAAAGTCAACAGCAAATGCATGCTTATATCCATCCAAAAAAAAGAACAAAAAAAACCCCAGAAACATTTGATGTTTAACAATCCAATTACTGTGACTGCAGGTTATTCATGCTGCTTTTTATGATATCCCATGGAATGGGCTCTTGTTATTTTGGCATCTGACAGCTGCCCAGATCACACAACACACAACATCCCTGCAGAGGAGAGTCAGTCCAACAGCATGCGGATACCCTCCAGTCATGACCCTATTTAGGGTGGTGTAGGTGCAGTGCTGCATGGCAGAAGCCGCTCGACAGGACTGGCTTGACTGCCTTCAGCCATTCAGAGAAATAAAAAAAAGTGATCTGGAAAGTCTCCAAGCACAAAAAGAAAGGCAATAACCACCCCGATAAAGAAAGAAAGCAACGGACCTTTGGTGCAGGCTGTACTCAGAGAGCTTCAAAGAACAGGATGTCAACCAAACACATGAGGAGACGCACACAGCTTGCATTGATTACTGATGCAGAAATTTGGATATTTATCTGTCACTATTTTCAGTCCTGTTAACACAGGCTGCCACCTTGCTGGACGAGTCACAAAATGCTGGAGTTCATAACAATTATAGTCAGTGGTTTGCCTGAGTGCATCTCAAAAGCTGTAAGATATAATATATATTCCTGCATCAACATCTTGAGGGAAGATGAAAATATATCAGACTGTCTACATTTGTTTATGTTGTGGCATTTGTAATGCAGCATAAAACCAAAGTCTGCAAAGTGTAATCTTTCTCATGTGTCTAATAACAGACGTCTGTGGTAAAATCCAATGCAGGCAGTAGGGAGAGACATTATAAAATTTCATGCACAGTGATGGTTGTATTTTGTATACTGACACTGTTCATAAAAGCTTTTGCATTAGCTATTGTTAACACATAAGAGAAGGCCTCTCTCTGCTGGAAAACAACTCTGCATCAAACCAGAATTGGTGCTCCACTCCGGAGGAACCACTAGTGTGTTGTTTTGAGTAAATATCCGAATTGCAGAGTTCTTTTTTGAGCAGAATATAAAAGAAAAATTAGACAAAAATCACAAAAACATTTAATATTAACATGCCTTAATGATATTAAGTCATTTTGTGGTCAGAATTTTTGAAAATAATCAGGATTAAACATATGTTTTCTGACAAAATGTCTAAAAAATGTTTGCTAATATATGAGCTCTACAAAGCAAGGTATGCTATATTTAATAGCAGCACAAGCTATTTATATAAAAATAAACTCACCTCTTTTCTTTGTTCCCATAGTTTCATTAATTTTAAATTAGCTGTTATTAGCTTTCAAATTTTCTGTAGAATTGGATTTCTGGTCAGTAACCTGATATTATTTCAAGCACACCGATGTAGCTCATTGCAGTAGCAAAACATTTTGAATGTCGGGATTATGCTGCATAAAAGTGCCCAAAAAATGTAGAAACCAACTTATCTATCAGGAAACACTTATAATTGCCTTGAGGCCCAGAGAAAAAAGAAATAAATTCATTGCATAGATTTTATATTTTTCACCTTGTTGTTTTATTGATTTAGTGCATTTCAAAACTTTAGAATAATTTACAAATGTTCTTAGAAAAGTAGGCCATCCGTGTCTCAAAACATGGTGTGCGTTAGATGTTGATTTGTTAGAACACACTTGACTTAAAGGGATAGCTCTGGATTTTTACCTACCTTCTTTAAATATGTCTCACAGCACATTTATACAGCATAAATCCTTCTTAGCTGATCCAGGTTGCAAAACAAACAGTGTGAGAAGAGCTGAGATCAAATGAGAACAGTCATGCAAATTGTATTTGATGAACTTTTAACCAGTTGCCATGGATGCGTGTTTTCAGGACTTTTTTCATACGATACTATTATTGGTGGTTCACTACTACCAATCTTGATTTTGTGTTTAAGCATAAGACGTCCCACGAAGAAAACAGGAATAAGTCGCTAGAGAACAAATGGAGAAAAAAACATAAAAACCATCAATTTCTCACAAAATTTTGATTTTCGTTTTTGTGTAATTGGTCTGAATTTTGTGGCTGTGTTTGTCTAAGCAGAAAGCAGCACCAACTCCTCGTCATCCAGAAGCTGTTTTTTCAGGCAGAGGGCAGAATGGACAGTTTTCAGGATCAATTGTCTGAGTCTTTGAGGAACTATTGACAAATGCCAACACTATGTGTTAGAATGGACCAGTCAAAGTCCAGACCAAAACCTAATTGAGAATCTGTGGCTAAATCTGAAAACTGCTGTTTACAAATGCTTTCCATTTAATCTGACTGAGCTTGTGCTTAAGCAAAAAAATTCAGTCACTCGATGCGCAAAGCTGGTAGAGAACAAACTCTAAAAGACTTGTAGATGTAGTTGTAGCAAAACATGGTTCCACAAAGTATCGACTCAGGGGGACTGGAAACATTTTCACACCACACTTTTCAGTTTTCTATTTGTAAAAAACTTTTTTGAACCATGTATAATTATCTTTCTACTTCACAGTTGTGAACCACTTTGTATTGGTCTTTCACATCAAATTCCAATGAAATATATTAATATTGTGGTTGTAACGTAAGACGATATGGAAAAGTTCAAGGGATGTCAATACTTTTGCAAGCTACTGTATAATTTCAATTTCAACTATTATTTTTAATTTGCTTTCTGACATTTTGATACTTGAAGTTGTGAACTGGGGAAAATGTTAAGGTGTTTTTGTGGTTTCTGTGTGTTTTTCGTGGAAAGCTATTGTCAATACCTTAAGGAGTGGAACCATTTCATCCATATTTCTGAGCAAAGAGTGATCTTTATTCTTGAAAGGTGTGACAATCACTAAGTGCTTGTCATTTTTTACAAAAATTAAACTCTGTGTTCTCTGACAAGCTTCAGCTACAACTCTCAGAAAAAAAAACAACATAGCTCTTCTACCATATTTCTTAAGACATGAAATGCCGGCCATTGTCATCCGGCATTTCTAGGCAAGATTGACCAATTGCTGAGCAGAACAGGATATACTTTCAGATATTTTTCTCCTTTAGCTATCTCAAAGGGCCCTCTCAACACTGCCTGCTGTTACAAACAGCGCTTTGAGTGAATCATGCCTTTAGACTTCTGAGCGTTTAAATGCAGAGTGCAGAGTTTGAGCTGAAAAGTGCATTAGGCTCCTCTTCCTGCTGCCCCAAATGCTTTAAGCTGAATGATTCGACTTAACGTGTAGAGTTGGGTGCTACAGATGGCCTGCTGTGAATGACAAGCCAAACTTTTTTGCCTCATTTATGCATCAACCCCTAGATGTCTTGAACCCCGGGATGAAAACGGCTCAGTTTGCTTTGATGTAGTGGTAAGCTGAAGTTTGGTGTATGCAGTCAATTTATTGTTTATCAGTTTTACCACAGAAGAAGAGTAATTGTGTCATCAAGGTGGGATAATCAGTAGAGTGAAGCACATTAGAGGGGAAGTGCTATTGAGCTATGTGTTACTGATTCCTTTTACTTCCTAGGAAAACAATTACTGTGTTTCAGTAACCAATGATTGAGACAACATGCGCTCACAGTGTGTGTAATTGATGAGTACTGCTGCATGCAAAATAACTCGAATTAGCCTTTAAAGAGAATGCAGAGGATTTATTTTTGTTTGTTTTCCCAAGTTGGGGCTGGTCTCTAAAATCCGTTTTCCTGATCCAGACTTTGCTTCATCTGCCGAGACACCTGAGCCGCAAAACACATTTTGAAAGTAAATAGCTGAGCAATCTCACTATCAGTGCCACTGAGAGGTACCATAACAACAATTCACTGAAGCATGCTCGGCCTCTCTGCAGCTCACACATAGCCCTGTTTCTGACACGCATGCAGACACGCAACCGACTCTGTCATTGATTCCTCACACATATGAATAATGAATAGAAAGTAAATCAGAAATATTGATGCAGTATGTCAAAAAAAATGACACAATCTTAAAGATGAAGATATAAGGACTGTTATTCTTAGGATAGTTCATAATATATGCACACAGTTGAAACTATTTGTTGTCATACATTGTATATATATATATATATATATATATATATATATATATATATATATATATATATATATACTGTATATCTATATACTTACATTTTTTCTCACTGTCTGAAGTTGAATCAGATCAACCTTCCCTTGTTTTAGGTTAGTTAGAATCACTAAAATAATTTATATTTGCTAAATAACACAATAATGAGATAGAGAGAGGATATGACAGAGATTTATTTATTAATGACTTAGACTTAGACTTAGACTGACTTTATTGTCATTTTGCATGCACAGGGTGTATACAGAACGAAATTTCGTTGCATACGGCTCAGGACAATGTTTTGAGGTTCCAATGTTGTGAGGTTACTCCAGAATAAAATAAAATACAGTATAAAATATGAATATAAATATAAATATAGAATATAAAGTGCAGGACTGACAGTAAAATGAAAGTTACTTAGCTATGTATATGTGCAAGGTATAAAGTGGAGACCAGTTTTTGAGTGCAGTCCAGTTAAGAGTTCAGCAGTCTGATGGCAAGTGGGAAAAAGCTGAATTCAGCAAATTCAGAATGATTACTACCTCTAATTGTGCAGCTGTTCAAGTCTGGTTCATCCTTGGGAACAATTTCTAGCAGCTTGAAGGTACTTGATCTGTTTAAACAATTACATGCAATAGACACGATGTCATCATGCCACTCAAGCAGGAGATTGGTTCTGTGTTCCAGGGATGAATGTAATTTGGTCCAAAATGTGCAGATTTCTCCATAACAAATGCTATGTAAAAATATCAAAGCAACATCTAGAGACATCAGCCAAATGTTAAGAGCCAAAGCTATATCTAGTCATAATATCAATTTAACTTGTTTACATTTGTTAGTCACATAATTTGCTGTTTTTGTGCATCATACAGAGAAAGTTACTTGGTCTTATTCTAACAATCAAAGGTATTAGCTTTCTTTCTGTGAAGAATTTGTCATAATCAGTGGCTATTTGGGCTTTGATTTGAATTATAATTTTTTGGGGGGTGTATTTATGTTCAGTAGGTATTGCTATATTCTGTTCAGTTCTTTGCATTCACTATTGTTTAAACAGTGTTCTATTATGAGATAGGTGTTTTTATTTAGTTTCTTGCTTCAGTTTTGTTCTGCTCCTTCCACATTTGAATGGATTTTCTGATTATTGTAATTTTACCCCAGCTTCAGCATATAAGCCCACTGGTTTCTGATGTTCACTGCTGTTGGAGAGAGGTTTTAGTGCTGTTTAAAAAAACGCCAGTGCTGGACTTATCCCTTAATCTGTTTTTTTAATACTAAGATATTTATAATAACTGAGACTGAGCTTCTTGGCTATTATTTTCCTATTAATCAGGTGATGCCCTGAGTTGGTAATTTGATCTAAATTATACGTTTTACAAATAATTGCTTGAAGCAATTATTTGTGGTTTTTTCATAGCCAAACCAGAATCTACTGTTGCAGATTTCAAGAATGCGCACAAAACCTGGTGGAAAATAAAAAGAGAATATTTGATCTTTAATGTCTGCATACATCAAGTAAATGTATTATTGGACAACCTAGTCGACATGATGAGCAGGAGTGTTTCATTAGACAGCTGCTCTATATTGTATGCAGCAGGCCGCAAATATAGGATTCATGATGCGAGAAAAACACCTGGATAAACATTCAAATTCATGGAGCAGTTTCAGAGGTCCTGTGAAATTGATCTAAGTCTCGGGCATATTGTTTCATCTCAAAAAGCAACAGTGTCAGCAGCTGTTGCTTTCTGTCCATATAAACGGTGCATAGAAATTACATTTAAAATACCAGAATGGCCTTTGCTCTGCTCTCCTCATTATAGGTAAGGAAAACTCAGAGATAAAGTTTTGGATTATGCTAAACAGCTGTGTGGCAGGAGTTCATGATGTGTAGACCAAAACCTCTGAAAGAATCAAGGTACTTTGAAAATACAATTTGCAGTTTCACATTTAACCTGTTTCTTTCATTTTCACCCACATTGGCTTTTATACGTTCTTTTTTTAATCAAACTCTGTTACTTGCTTTTCCCAAGTTGACAAAACACACTGGCAATCAAGATTCCTGAAAGTTGTGATGCTCTTGAGTGCCAGCTCGAAAGCTGCAAACAGGCTGTTAAGCCTATTCAAATCCAATAATGTATATGATATGTCTGTATATATATGGTTTGATCATAAACTTTAAATCCATTCATGGATCCTGTTAACCATCCCCTTGTTCTATGCTTTGATTCCTTCACTGGGTCTGGACTCCTGGCTTATGACAAACAATTGCTTGTGAGATGCGTGGAATTTGTTGAAGTTTTAAATCATTGAAGTCACTAATGTTTGGCTGTGACATATGTAATGTGCCAAGTTTGATGTTGTGAAGTTTACCAAAAAATTGCCTGAGCTGTAAACAAGGTGCAGTATGTAACGTTTATAATAAGATGCTTTTTGAAATCAAGAGAAATCCAGCTCAATGGGAGACATCCCAGACAGAGCACAAATGGGAGATGAGAATTGAGTGGAATTGCATAGGAAGGCAAGACATGTCATTTAAGATAAAAACTATTCAATAATAACAGTCATGTTAATAAATGACAGACATCTTACTCCTTCAACAGAGTTGAGATTAATAAAGAGTTTCAGCTTTTTTAAATCACACATTTGGCACTAAACACAGAAGAATCATACACGCAACAGTTTTGTTATAAAATTGCTAATGAAAAAAATGCATCATTTTGCTGTTTCAGTACTATTTAGAACAAACTATCAGGTTTGGATTGTCATTTTAGTTACTCCCCCCCTCTCTCTCATTTAAAAAGCATTCTGTAAGAAGACAGCCATTACTGTAAATATTTTATGAATATTTCACTACGTGTATTCTCATCAGACTGAAGCATCCATTCATTGGTTTACATAAAAAAAAACATGACATGGATTACAATGTTCAATGCTCGTTATGTGCTACCATATGAGTGGAGAGCAGATGTTTGAACTGGACAGCCAATCAGCTGCACTGCTTGAGCTGCACTGAAGCATTTACAAAATCGGCGTCAGCATCGGCACCCTGTTGGTAAGTGAACAGAGCAGTTCATTAAAGGTGTGCTGCTTTCTCTGTGCTCACGTTAACAAGCCATAAACACCGTGTGACGCTTTACCAGGCAGACTGCTGTATGTCAGTGCACATCACAGCAATACTAGGCAAACATTGCTCTGAAGGTGACTGAAGATCTAAAGAGATTGCTTTGGGTTATTCAGAACAGGAATACAACTTACCTATGGGTTTATCAGTCAAAGATGTCAAAAATAAGTTCTCAATGGAGAGATACTTAGAGTGGGGTCAGTTCTAGAGTAAATTTCTCAACTTTGATTTCCTTTTATATTTATCAGTCTCTCATTCATTGTTGTCACTTTTGAATAGTCACTTATTATTAAGTCTTCTGCTACTTAAAATACTGCTTTGTATTGCTTTACTCACCAAACTACTACTTTATGATGAAATGCATCTTCTTATGTTTTATCAGGTGTTTAATCTTCATCATCCATTTCACTTGTCTTCAGCTTCACTTACGGTTTTAGCTGAGGAAGAGAGAGGGCTGGAGACGGGTTGTCTCGTCAGACTGTCAATTTCTGAAACTACACGCAAAAAAAAAAAAAAAAAACGAAAAACAAATCTTGGAAAAGTGCACCCTGGTCAGTGCGAACCTTCTGACCGAGAGTAAAAAACTCTTAGGATTTAAATAACCCCGACTCTTAGGATTAGGGCCATCCCAAGCCTCCATGGGGCCCTAAGCGAAATTGGATTTTGGGGCCCTCTAGGTTTGCTAACAATGTGGACTGGCTGTCTGTCTGTCTGTCTGTCTGTCTATCTCTTTCTATCTATTTTTATAAAATCTGAACTATCTGTTTTTTTGTGAGTCATATTCTTTAGATTCACATGAGTTCAGTTGAGGTGTTGAAGGACTCGAAATGTCAAAATCTAAACTTGCAGAAGTATGAAGTTTTATGCAACGACTAAAAAATCTGAAATACCAGCGTTTTTGTCTTTTAAGATTTCCTTTGGACCACATCCAGTCACCAACCCGCAGAGGACTGTAGGCGTGTTGAGGCTATTTCTGTGCTAACCCCCAGTGTGAGGCCAGGTCAGACAGAAAAGCTGTGTGGTTTTATTAAGGCACATTAAGATTTTATGTAACATCCCTTACTGTATTTTACATACTTCAGGTGGTAAAATAAAATAGCTAGTCCATTGTCTTGGAGGAGGGTGTGTTTTTTTTGGCAAAGTTTTACTCATCTAATCTTCCAGATTGGTGAAGTCATAAGCCTTAAACCTTAAAACAAAAAAAGAGTATTTTCAGTTTTAGTGCTCATCAAATTTACAGAGTAAACTTTTTTGTTGTTAAAAATAATATATCAATATCAATATTATATTTTGAAGACATCCAAAATAAAAAATAAAATGTGCAAATAAACACTTATTTGAAGAATGATCAATATTTCATATTTGCACCATATTATGGTGTTGCTTATGTTTTACTATGGAATAATGCATCTTGCAGCACTAATAAGACGTTTCATCATACTTTAAACTTTAGTGGCTTTTTTAAAAGTTGCAAATTCCTCCTCTAATATCGTAGTAAGTACACAACAACTGTTCAAAAGTGTGATCCACATCTTTACATCCTGATAAGCAGTTAGATTTTAATCATGTTTTGTCTGTAGTCCTTAAGTAGCATTTTTAATATCCTATTTTATAATAATGATACCTCAAATTGGCTATAAGTCATCAAGGCACAGTTAAATAAGAATCCAGGGTTGCAGGCCTTCGGAAGAGGTCATTTTGGAATGGATGATGTTTTACGTATTTTTTTTTTCTTTTGGCGAACTCTTGTTTTAATTAGCACAGTAAATGGAAGGCTACCACAGTCACCCACGGCAAGGTGGGTGCAGGTGAGTCCATGCAATATTTTGATTTAGTTTTGAGCTAACATGTTTAACACAAATGAAAGGTTGAGAAGAGGCTGTGACTGTACGTGTGCATGAGGCTGTTTTTCAAAATAAAGCGCTGCACATTGTGCTGTGATGTGTTATCAGTATCAGAACCTTCTTTTAGTGAGGTCCACAGGTCAACAATTTTTCAACGTTTACCAGGAACAGTCTGTTAGGCAATTTTCTTAACCAGCATAATGATGAAAATGTTACAATGATACATTCTTACATAATTTTTTTTGCAAACGTTTACTAGTTTCAGTTAATTGTCAGAGTTTGCTGAGGTTTGAGCTCTGATGGTGTTATCAGGCATTGAGGTACAGCATCAACTTGAGGAGAAGATAGAGCGATGAAGGATGGACATTAGCCAGCACATAGTGAAGGGCTTTGAAGTGATGCTTAGTTGGCTCAGTGTTTGTTGCCAGGTTACCACATTGTTAAATCACAAGGATCCATGTGATGGTAAAAAAAAAAAGAGCATCCACAGTTTCAAAAGTTTGTCAAGAGATGAACCTTGCTATGTCTGTCGAACAGCAGCACTTAACATTGAAGGCCAGCTGATTATGTGGCGTGTCAAAGCTTAGTAGCTGTTTATGTCTTCTTCTGCAGATGATGTGGTGTTCAGTCCTGTTAGGAATGCATTTAGGAAGGAATGGGATTTAGGATTTTGTACTGTTAAATTAAATGTAAGTGGTAAATAATAAATGTTTTTTAAAATCCTCAGCTATGAATTAATAAAATCAATCAATAAAAATGTGAGCTTTCTAATGCTCCCACTTGATCAGTGAAAAACATATATAGTGCTTATCCCCTCTTTTTTGCATTAAGCAAGTTTACTCTGTTAAATGAATAAGAAACTTTACTTTGTCATTAACTATTTGCACTAGCAGGTCAATGTCTGCCACACTCAGTTATTTTACATTTCTCCACCCAACTGTCTGGTGGTTTCCTAGGTGGTGGTGGTGGTGATGATGATGATGATGATGATGATGATGATGATGTTTCTTCTCCATTGTTCTCCTTTGACTTCTTTTAAAATCAAATGTCTTTATATTGACATTAAATTGCACAAAAGTGAAAATTTATCTGAAGGAATTTATTGCCCAGTATTTTATTAGGCATTAAAGTAAAAATGGCTGAATACTGATCCAAACCTTAAGCAATTCTCCTTGTAAAGACATAAAATGTATCAAATAATGATCTACTATGTGTTGCTCTAAAGTATAAAATCCAAAAAACTAGATTTTGTGCATACTTTTGCAAGGTAGTGTGCTTATAAAAGTTTTAGAAATTTTTCATGAACTTATAGATGTGACAACCGCCTTACTTCTCTTCCTGAAATCTGTGTATAACACAATACATTTTCTCAAGGATCATTAATAAATCGGTAAATGTATGACTATTAAATACATACACTTGCAGTGTATGTAGTTAATGAAATGTATCTAGTTAATTATGTTGATTTACACTCCAAAGTATTTAGTTTTTCATGAGAAATGCTAAATATCTTTTCAATGAAAGGATGGATGAACTTTTTCGTTCTGTTCTTTATGCATTTCAATATATTTCTCTTTAATCAGTGTTAGTCTTTCCCTCTTGGCTTGTAGTTTCTTTGAGCCGAAGATCAGCTTCCGTTGTGTTATTATTCATCTTCCCTCAATCTGCCTGTTTGCTATCTTCAACAGCTGTTCCTAATCCCCTGATTAATACATTTGCATGCAATGTCATTCTCCATCTTTCCCTCAGTGTATAAGCTCACTGGCTTTCATTGTTCCTGGTTGGATTTGTTTTTTTCTCTGCACATTGCTTTGTCTATTCCCCATGTCCCGATTAACCCATTAAAGATCTGCAAGTTTTTGATTTCAATTATTGAAAGTTCACCTTGTTCATCCCAAGTGACTGCCTGGGTTTTAGCATGACTGTCAAAAGTCCAAGGATTTTGACAATGGTCATTTGAGCTTGGCAGAAAACATGACAGTTCATACAGTATCCCATGCTACATCATCGAAATTCAACAGGAAACAAAGAATTTTTAATCTCTAAGGTTAAATATTATGTTATCTCACCCTTTTCACCTCTAACAACGTCAACCATTCTGGTAGCAACCCAGTCTTTCAAAGACGTTTGTAGAAGCACTTTACAATTGTTACTGATACATTTTCTCCCTCTGTGGCCATGGAAATTACGGGAAACTGAATTTAATTATCTAAAGGGATGAGCAAATACTTTGGTCAATACACACGTATTACAACCACAATGCTGGTAATGATGTTAAATCATTTGTGGACAATACAATCTAAGCTATACTCTCAATTTTTTCCAGACATTTAGCAATTATTCCTGAACGACTCGCTGCACATGAAGTTCTGACTCCCTGTAAATGACTATAAAGTTTTTCATTTGATGTGCTGCACATGGTAAAAAAAGAAAAGAAAAGACAGAAGACTTGACAGGTTCTTTTCCCTCTAAAATTCAAATAAATAAAGCTAATTTCAGACATCCAGTGTAACCTTTGTCTGACCCCATCAAAAATGTCTCTGCTTTATTCTGTGCAGTTGTGACAGCATTTTGACAGTGGATTAGATTCCATGTTTTTCTTACCCTTAATGTTCGGCAATCATAGACTGTATGAAGTCCAATTATCAGATAAAAACTCACGAGTTGGTGGCTGTTAATTATAGTTTATGATCTGTTTCTCAAAGGATTCAGTCTGTGAATAAATAAAAACCTGCTCAGATAAAATCTTCCTGTTGTATAATGGTCCCTGCCCCTTTCAGGTGAAACAAACAGGTTTTTCTCATCAAAGCATCTGAGCCGTGAAAGGAAAGTTACTACATTTTTGTATTTGAGAAACTCTGCAGCCTCACCTCTGTATCTGACACACTCTTTGCTGTTAACAGCGCCAGCTTTCAGAAAGTTGAAGAGAGCAGCCTAAGTTAAAACTGGAATCAGAGTTTAACATCTTGCACTGTAAAAGGAAATTTACAGAATCTGATACATTTTGTGACGTATCAGATTCTCTCAGATTTTGACTATGTGACTGTTTGGATTTCTGAAATGGACGAGTAGAGAGCTTAGAGCTGCAGTCAGGATTACAATGCACTTTTAACTATAAAGTTGTGACCAGATCACAATATCTACACTGTGCAATTAAAATATAATCTTTAAGAAATCAGAGGAAGTTCGATTTATTTCATATATAAAGCCAGAGTTATGTGGCTAAAGGAACAATGAATAAAAACAAAAAGAGTGGAGGAACATCATATTGAAAAAACACTTTAAAAACTTTGAAAAATAATTTGAATGAAAGATTTAATTCAACAGCGATTTGAAATAAACATCTGCAGAAGGTAACAGAAAATATGAGCTACAGAGTAAACTGTTATGTTCCACAAATATTTATTTTGTGGTAAATTAAAAAGTACTCGCTTGCCAGGGAGATTTTATGCTGTAAATTTCTACCCTGGGAAAAGCAGTTTAAATGCTAGAGGGTAATTATGAAATTCCCATAGAAATGATATAAACGTTTAATTTAGTGGAAATGCTTGTTTAATGATTGCTTAGCTGTCTGGAGATAAAAGTTCACAGACCAATGAACAGTCTGAGTTCCCCAAGTGGTGATATAATTACTAGCTGAATGTACCAAATAGTTGAGACCGATGCATTTTTGGAGCTTCTCCAAACATTTAGCTTCCTGTTGATGAGTGAATCTTCATCGGCACAGACAGAGCTTCTGCATATCGAAGCATAAGATTAGGTAATGTCATCATCAAGTTATGGCAATAAATATCTGCAATATCTGACAGATATGGGCAGTAAACACTTGGGTTTCTCCTGCCATAAAACGTTTCTACATGTTAAAAATTTTAAAAGAATTTGTACTAGCCTGCCTTAGTTACCTGGCTTATGCTACTTTCTCAGATGCGAAGAGAAGTGATGGTGGGTGTTGTTTAACCCTTAGGATTTTCCCTAGGTTATTACCAGAACACATTTTTCAATAACTTTAAACTAAAGGTGACGTTTTCAGCTGCTTCTATTCAATCAATTTGAAAAACTCTGGCAGTTAGTTGGTTTACACATAGGATGTAATGTCTTTTATTAAAATACTAATGTTCCACGTCTATTTTCAGCTGAAGTTTGATTTACGTGTAAATAAATGTTGTTGTTTCCATTGTATGTCAAAAGCAGAAGGTTGTTATTTTAGGGAATTGAACAACCACACAGTTTAGTCTCCCACTTGTCTTAAAATGTACAAAGGTTAGGTTTTTGATCTGTGACCAGCAGCCTTCTGAAGTCAAGGTAAATCATTTACAGTCCAGATTTACCTGCAGCAACAAACATGAAAAAAATGTTCCCCCTTTTTTAATTAAATCCTAAACCTAATTAGGTTTTCCGTTCAAGTACAACAGCGATTTACAAGAACCATTACACACAGGACAATAAATATTAAAAAGAAGTGGCTCATTTTTTTTACCCCGTTTAACTTGGTTTGACATGTTCTTACATTTTCAAGTGTGTGCTTTCCTTCTGGATGAAAAAGTACCAGTCAACAGATGGCTGTGACTAATGTTAATTTATTTATTTTTTAAATTTTTTATGAATTTGTTTTGTACACAGTTAGGAACAACTTGCAATAAACAAAAGGGATTAAAAAGAAATGCCTCCAAAAGATATTTGGGGCAATATGGACAGGAGAGATATGTCTGATTTTCTTGTGCAGGTTTCAGTTTGGTCACTGCTGATTAACCGTGTCCTTATCTGGCTCCACCTCAAGCACAAAGTCTAAATTATGATGAAAAGGAATCAGTCAAGAGTGTGAAAGAAGGTGAAATAAATATGTCCCAGCTAATTTTAATAAATGTAAATGACATGAAACTCTTTGTTTTTTATTCCTTTTCCACTTCATTTGCTCTGTTGGAAGCACCTGATGAATAATAAGTTTGTTTACCCAGGTTCTTTTGTCAGAGGAGAAGGCATCCCATAATAACACAGTCGAGATGTTGTTGTATTAATCTGGCAAAAACAAAAGCTATTCATCTGTGCTTTTCTTTATCTATCAAACTATTAAACACCCAGGTGAGAATTAGAGCCAAACAAAAGAGACTCTGATTCACCAGGTTAACAAGACATTTTGGCAGTTCTCTCACTAACCTGATGTCATCATATTTTAAACCGCAGCCAGGCACAGAGCTCACTGCTTTACCTCTACAGCAGTTAGTCTCCTCAAGTCATAGAAGGCAAGGAGAACAGTGAAAGGAAAGAAATAACTTAATTATAATTATTTGGTTTATATCTCATGGACAAACACATCTTTACTGATGTGTTTACTGATGCTATGGTGCCATGCTTTCAAAAGAACCAATATTCTCTAAAAAACCTCTGGGTCCTTCAAACAAACACAAGTATTCATACGGAGTTTAACCTAAACGCAGCGCCGTCGATCCAGCCATTAGCTTGCCAGTCATTATCTGGTTTTTATGGCAATTTCACTCCTGCCGTAGCAGGGAGTGAAATTAATCTGAGGGGAACTCTTAATAGACAGTAAATTGTGAAAATAACTTGCTAGATATAGAAAGTCCCAGTAGTTATGGATAAATGAGCAAATAAATTTATTAACAACACATTTAAAGAACTGCGTACAATTAAAATAAGCAAGAATATCAATTTATGACATTAAGGGTTTTAAAGGTGGGCTTTATTTACTAATAGTTGACTTTGGAAGGCAGTTAATTGCAATGAATTTTATTTAGTTCAGTACCAGATTGAAGGGGATTAAACATAAATCAATACCACAATTTTCAGATTTTTATTTGCAATAAACTTTATTTAAAAATCATTTCTAATATAATTTTGGTCTGTCACATAATAGACCACAAAAATAGACCAAAGTTTGTCATTGTAATACAGGACTGTATTTACAATAATGTGAAAAAAAGTTGTGTTGAGATATTCCCACCAAAGAAACAAAAGTTTTAAATCCAAACAGTTATTTTTTTTTGTTTGTTTGTTTGTATTTTTTCTCTTTGGCTCCTGGTTAAACTCGTGTGCGTTGAGTTGTGCTAAGACTCTTTCTAGGATCTCAAGGAGTAGTCGTTCGCTCCCCACAGTCCCACTCAGATACATGCTTTATCCTTTTTATCTTCAGCAAATCAATACCTACCTCAGCTACTTTGGGAGTCAGCCATCCTCACACATCAGCAAAGAAGTGAGTCTTCAGAAGCACAGAGCTGAAATGCTTGTTGAAAATATTTGCTTGCGCAAGCATGTTCTGTTACATCTTGCTGGTATTTGAGCTTCTGGAGCTTTCCAACGTAAGAAAAATAAAGTAACTCATTGTATTCATGATATATTTTTATTAGCAGAGTTGGCTGTATGCAGTTCCTCATTGCTCTGAATGCAGGATATAGCCTCTAATGCTGACAAACTTCTAAAATGTTTCCAAATTTACTATGAAAACCCACATCAATCAAGTACTTCATTAAATGTTAATTTCCACGTGTTGTATGTATCAGGGTTGTGCACAATGTGGTTTCAGAACAGGAGCCTAATTATGTGTCATTCAAATGTCATGAATCAATTTCTACATGTTTATATTTCACATGCCTTCGCCCTCACCTGGATAGCAATATATTTTTTTTTTGGTTTCTTGTAATGATGAGAAAATTAATATTGATGCAGAATATCTCCAGGCACTTCATTTAAAATGAATGAAAACAGGCATTCAGCTTAGACAGATCTGCATAAACACAGCAGCCTCATTAAAGACAATTTGTGTAATAATATTTAAAATGTGTTTGAAGCAACAAAAGGCAGCCTTTAAAAAAAAAAGATTCACGTGAAATCGTCAGACGCTAATTTTATCTCCAAATGTAACTCCTGAAAGGCACAAAAGGTCCAAAAAGTTTTTCCTGCACCTTATTCATACAACCTGAAACTATTCACAACAATGAACTTAGTGATTGAGAATGAGGATTTATTGGCGCTTTGTTCTTTTTTTCTTTTCTTCAATCCAGTAAAAAAATCATTTTAAATCCTGGCAATTTCATTTGCATGTTGTTTTACACCCCTTCTATCTGTGATTATTTCAAATCACACTATTGTGTAGACAAACTAAAACTGTTGCTTTAAACACATTAATACCTTTAATGTGTTGCAACACCCCTGCATTTAATATTCAAAGCATCTGTTTGCTTCTGCTTGTATGTTTCTGCAGTCACAAAATCACATGAAAACTAACCAAATGAAATCCCAGTAAAAGACAAGTCAGATATTTCTTGAGGTAGTTATTCTAGTTGATGGAGGGGATTTTTTTTTTTTTACTGAAGTAAATTCAGATTGTTTTTTATGTGAAAATTTGACAATTTTTGCTGATATAGCCTCATGACATGTTTTTGATATCTGGGCTTTAAGTGTTGAGAGAACTACTCAGTGACTAAAGTCCTGAATATTTTTGTGCTGGGAATAAAAATACTATTTTGTGCAGTTCTTGATGACCAAGTCATGCATGCAAACTATTGACATTTACTGCTTACACCGTTATTTACAGTCAGACTAAATATTAACTCAGTTGGACATTCTAGCTTGACTGCAGCCAGAAACCTCCACTTATAAACGAATAAAGTGAAAATGTCCCAACATCCGCAAAAAAAAAAAATGAAGCTGGAAATAGCTTACAAACAAATTACATGTGCTTTGGCATTAGGTATTCAGTGGCACCCCCAGTTTTTATAGGCATGGCCATATCAGGTAGGAAGTATTGAGACGATCAGAAACGCATCATAACTTTTGAACTTGATTACATTTGAAGAGCAGACCTGTGTTTTTTTAATTTTTTTTATTATGCAATGGCTCCAAAACCTGCGACAAATGAGCCGCTATTACGTCAGCGAACCTTTGAACTGATACTTTATAGCTGTAGGGATGTAAGAGTGGATATTTTCATGCCTATTTTTAAAAGCTAGAGTCAACTAGTCTGCTGCTTTAGTGGCTCTTTTATCTCTCTGGAATATTACTTTGTCCATCTTCAAAGGACTTCTTGTGTTTAATATTGCTATGACTCAGCCTAAATAATGCATTGTTTTCTTCCGTTTCTTTAAAACGGTTCCAGCTCTATTATCTTTGCTCTCTCACCTTTGCCGTTCTCCAGGGGTTGGGACACTGATGTTCTCTTGTTCCTTCATAATTTAAAAACTGCCTTTGCAAGTTCCCTACAGAATACTGGTAATAGTTTGATAGCAAATACACATCGACTGGATATGGTGAGAAAAACAATTCCCATTACAAATTGCAGTGAATATATTTGAATAATGCCGATTATGGCAATGGAAAACAATAATATCAAAGACAGAATATTTTAATCAATGGGTTTACTTGAGGTAGCATGAAGGATATTGCTTTTGTAATTTAATTCAAATGTAATAGAATAAGCCCAAATCACATGAACTTAAACTGATTTTGGAAATGTTAGTGCTCATCTAAAGAATTAATTATGTCTTGCAAAATAGAGATGATTAATTTGAAAACAAAGAAGCAAAAAGGTACTTGCTAAGTGCTACAGGGCTGTATTTATTTATTCATTGAATAATAAGACAGTAAGTGGTCGGACGCATGTACACAAAGTTTGTGTTTCGGGGCCATTTTGAAGAATTAGTTGATAAGCATTTTTTGTCACCTCATTCTTCACTTTTTTATTTAAGATATAATGTTATGAAGTGGACTTTGAACACAGAAAACAGCTTTTTATGGCATTGTGACCTTTGCAGATGTGCACAAGCAATTACATCTGAAAGGTTGTTTGTCTTTGACCTTATTAGCAAAGAATATTTTTCTGTCTGAATTGTGGTACAGTTGTTTTGACTTCCACTTGTGAAACAAGATCTTAAAACAGATGCTTTTTTATTATACGGCCTCTATGAAAATGTTAATCATATACAGTTCCCAGAGTAAAAAACACTTCCAAACATATTGGCAGTAAAAATACACTTGGTGATGCACACAGGTGCCTTATGATTAGAAGAATTGATTAAACTCTATGCTTAACGTTACAATGAAAGCCACTAATTTGGAGAGCGACTGACTAACTATATTACAAATTGGGAACATTTTTCTTTTCTCACCAGATAGAGATGAGGGAACACTGGTTTCTGTAGCCATAGTTCACAATCATCACTAAATAAAAGACTACAGCTATCTATTGATTCCAGTCTGATTGCTGTGATTTGCCTTTAGAGCGTTTCATTCAGATGTGGACTGAGTGGCTGCAGCCCTCTGCAGCCGGCTGCCATCTCTCCCATATGCCACAGATTTATAATGATTTCATGCCCCAGTGAGTAGCTCATTGAAAAGAAATGTATGTTCCCTATGATTTGTTACAAGTTTCCATTTTACTGAATAAACGAGTACGAACAGGCCACTCGCACCTTGTCATCGAATCAGTCTCCTTTTGACTTAAACATCGGGATACTTAGCGGGGCTGCTCTTTAGAGGATTTCAATAATAAATGTAAGAAGCACAAATGAAAGGCTTCTCACTGCCACATACTGCAAAAAAAGTTAATTTTTCTTGAAGCCATAAGAAAATAGCACAGCTTATTTATAAATCTTGTACTTCTTATTGATTTGAATTATGAGCATGAGGATTGTACAATATATTTTGAGTATTTAGCGATATCAGTGCTTGCAGTTTTAGTATCGCAAAGAACTCTTTGGAATCCAAAATTTTTTGTGCCATTAAATTCAGGAGTTCACACTTTGCATGCAACACAAAACAGTAAAAAGAAAAAATGACAATGAATATTGTAGCATTTTAACATCAAGAAATCTTGATATCTAGATCCGCCCTACTACATACAGTTTCCTGGTTTTTATTTGTGAATGCGTCACCTCCACTAACTTTTGAGCTTATAAAAATAGTTAACAAGGATGAATACTGCAGTATGAAGCTGATACATGCTACATGACTACAGTGGACTCTGAGAAAGCCAGAGATGCTTTGTATGCTGCGTACGTTAATTCTTATTTGGCCTTAAAACAGAGAACAGATGGTGTTTAATGAAGGTTAATTGATGGTGTTAAATAATGCACTAAACAGTAAAGGTACTCTATGGATTTTGAACACATCAAAGGTTTATTTTTATAAGCTAAAACATTTTGAGTTTTGTCAGTCTGGTTATTGATTTTCTTTTATCTCATAGTTTTAATTGCTTTATGGAATTCTTTTTTTATTTTATTTTTTTGCATTTCACATTATTTTGATGTTTTGCCATGTTTAGTTAATTATTATATACATTTATTTCTTGTTTCAAAGAAGCAAGAATTATCTCACTCAAGCCTGCAAGTAAAGATCCTATGGTTTGATTAAGCTAAAATTTGAAGGTTTGATATAAAAAAATGGAAAGCACAATCTCAACTGTGAAGGCAAACTCATTTTTCATAAGTGTTTTGCTGGAGGGAAACATAGCAAAGAACATGACAGTCTTTACCTCAGTCAGCTGGGTATATAGTATAGTATGTAGTTTTGTTGTGCAAATACATAATAAGTTATGTATGTAGATTTAAATAAGAGAAATTTAGAATGATTTAATGTCAGACAGTGGAGAAAAAGACACCACTAGTCGTCAGAAGGATATTTTTGTAGACTTAGTATAGTTCTATTTATTTATTTATTTTTGTCATTATTAAGAACGATAAGAAGCATGCATTTAGATTTTATTTTGTAGTCAGTCTGATTCAGCAAGTTTTCAAAAAAAAAAAAAAATGGCTCTATAGAGGATGATGCAAAGCATGTTTGCCAAACTGGAACATTCACAGACTCAGATTATACAAAGGCAAATCCAGTTCATTATTTCAAAGTGGACGCTAAGCACCCTTACAGGAGTGCAGTCAAACCAAGGGTCTGCATGTTTGGAACTGGAGGCAGCAGGCCAAATGGTTTCATCCTTATTCAGTGGCTGTGTGTGCTGACTTGCTGGTTGCTAGTGGCTCTCTCTGCAGGGCAAAGGACTCCTGAGAGTAATTCACTGCTTCCTCTCGATTTGCATGTTATTTAAATGCTTAGTCACGCGCACGTTTGAGAGT
Source organism: Xiphophorus couchianus (assembly GCF_001444195.1). Taxonomy (NCBI): domain Eukaryota; kingdom Metazoa; phylum Chordata; class Actinopteri; order Cyprinodontiformes; family Poeciliidae; genus Xiphophorus; species Xiphophorus couchianus. The sequence goes on along the minus strand of NC_040250.1, from coordinate 21,462,545 downwards.
TTCCTACATCACAACTCATCTTTGCTTTTTTTTTTTTTTTCCAGAACTTCTGGTGCATCAGATATTCAGATTGTGTGAACATAAACTATTTTTCTCTTCTTCAATGAGGCATCTGATTGGATTTACGAGGGAAATTTTGAGGTTATTATGAGAACTATTGAACCAACAGGATCACGCTGCTGCAAAATGATAAACAGTTTTAAATGAAAATATAAAACACAAAATATATATTTATCCAATATATTCATCACATATTCCTAAGTGATAAAAACAGAAATGATGCTGTTCAGTAAAAATATAGTTTTAGTCTTGGAAACTAAAATAAAGATGACAATTTTCTACTATAGATATCATTTAACAAAGATATAAATCCCTGTACTGCATTGCAGTCTACACTTTAAGGAGAACTTTAAGGGAGTATTTACACTTTAAGGGAAAATTCTCATAATTTGGACAGTTTTTGCTCATTAGAAATGCTAATGTAAAATTAAATGCTCACATGGTTTTCTGGAGTTTCATGCCACAGACACCTCAAAGCATAAGAAGAGTTTTACAACTGCTGCACTCTTTTTAATTATATTTAGCACCCACAAGAAAGGACATTTTTTGAGTAAGCTAAAATATTACTCAATTTTTTGAGTAATTGAGTACAAAATTGCAAGTACCTGTTCAAGTACCATTTTGACACATTTCGTATCGTTGGGTGTTTAATTGATTAAATGTGACTAATGGCAATTTGATTCCATACAATATTCCAGTGCACTGACAGAGTTCTCATTTTTGAAAGTATTACTACATCTGGTAAAGTAATGCATAATGTCAGGATCTCTACTGAGACTGTGCTGCAGCTGCTACTTCCTAATAATTTAGCATATGTCACAGCTGCTATCTGCTTCACCTCAGTCTCTTTTTCCACAAAGAAAATAGTAACAATGATTTGCTGGCATAAACTCAACCACCTAGTGCAATCGATGTGAGGAATTTGTTTGTTCTCACTCAGTGTTCCCTTATGGTTTCTATTGACATCTATCACTATTTCAGGGTATCTTAAGCTACACTTAAGATAGCTTTAAACTTTTAAACTCAGGAAATCATCTCTGCTCACATCCATGAGTATCTACAACAAATCTTTGAAAAGAAACTTGGATAATTTGAGTTACAACACCATATTTCCCTTTGGATTTAATAAAATATTTTTTTATTGAATTAAACTCCAAATGGGCTGTTTATAACCTATCATTTTAAAGTGTATTCTTAAACAAATACATCTTCTCATTACATAAGAGACGGTGGCATGATGCAATTACCTCCAAGCTTGCATGGTCACATTCCCTCTTAAACTTTTTGCTCCTCTTTAAACTTGGAACTCCTCTCTCTTTAAAAGTCTCTGTACATCCATACACAGAAAGTTACTTTCTTCCCAGAGTCACTTTCCTATATTTGTTTTCGACATTGTGATGCATTATTCTGCTCATGTTTCCCACAGACTGCACTTTTACTATCTTAGTGAGCATTGCATTGTGAGCAATGTTTAACTTTGGGATCAATTATCTTGAAAGGACTACAAAGCCCAGAGATAAAGTATGTGCATGCATTGCTTTCAAATTTACTGAATAGCATATCAAACTATGCACACACACAAGAAAAAGCTCAGAGTGATGGTTACATTATTACAGGGAAAAGAAAGTCAAGATTATTAAAGTGAAGCCTGTTTAACAATGTAACAGAGGAAGACCAGTGACCTGTAGGATGTAATTGTCTAACAAAACACAGTTCTTACAGAATCGAATGTGAAAGGTTGTCATTTCATTGTAAAAGAAACTACTTACAATTGACTACCGATGACTTGAAGAAGACAGCATAATTTCCCACAATTAGCTTTTGTGGAGGCAGACTGGCAGGAAAGAAGAGAAACATGACAGCAACTCCAAGAGGATAAAATCGAAGAAATGGAGAAAGTGACTGAAGTGAGCAGCAACACATTTTGTCTTTAGGAAATACATCGGCCCAAATAAAGAAGAGCTTGAAAGTTAAGACAAGCAGAAGAAAACAAGTTTAGATTTGTTTCTATTGGCAGTATTGATGAAAATCTTTGCTCTCTCTCATTATGAGGAAGTGATAGGTAATTAGGCACAAAAGCGCTGCAAAGGTCTATTGGAATTCAAAAGCTTATTATTCTCCCAGGAAATAAAATTACATTTTTAGAGACCTAAACATATATTAAAACCTTCGTAAAAAAAAAAAAAAAAATCAGCCCCATTTAAATTTTAGCATTTCACTGGAATTAAAACGTACTGCGCTCTATGGCGCCCATTGAATAATCAGCCAGACCAACTGGTGAAACACACATATATGAAACCATTTAAGACAAGAATAAAAGGCTCTTTGAGATAAGTCCTAAAACCAACAAAAAGTTTGCCAGGATGGGTCAAAGGTAGCCTGGTAAAAAAACAATCCCTTGTTCTATGCTTTGCTTCATCCAGATGTTGGGGGCTCTTATTGAAAAACAATTGCTTCCTGGAAGGCTGGACTCTGTTAAGGTTTTAAATGTTACCCAGTTGCTGACATTTGCCCCAGGCATATGAAATGCACTAGTTGGACACTATGAAGCTTACTGGAAAATGCCTGCTGTGTAAAGAACCATCATCCGAACAGGAAAGTTTCGAACTGAACAAAGCTGCTGCTAATGTTGATTCAATATTTGGGAGCGTGGCCAACATGTCTTCACTTTCTCCGCTGAAATTGTTAAAACTACAGGGAGACTACAATTCTAAAATAGCACCAAAAATTTATGTCGCTTTTCACAGTTTCTCCTCCTGTTTACTGATTGTTGAAATTCTTCTGGAAAATCAAAGTCAATGGGAGAAATTCCAAAGTGAGCTGTGAAGAAAGATTTGAATCGACTGGGAAAATGTAGGAAGGATAGGTCAAAAGTTAATTTTTAAAGATATTTCACAATTTACTCAAACACTGACAAACTCTTCCTAAGTAGGTTTAGGCATCAGTTTTACATTTTGCTAGTATCCTGTTGAGGCACAGGAAATTAAAATTGATCAAAATTATGACTTCTTAAGTATGTGTAAGTGGTGTGGACAGACCTCAAAATTTGTCTCCTTACCAATAAATTTGGAGAGTTTCAAGTGTCTGATGATGAAGAACAATGTGATACAGAGTCCTACTCTGAACACTGAGTGTTGGTTTTTTTGAACACTATTATGAACTCCCATGGATATATGGATTTACACCTTGGACCAAAATAATGTGCTGGTTTCATGCTATTTCATAATCAAACATACTCAAAAAATATTGTACTTGTGGGTCCTCTGTTAAATGTAATATACTCAAGTGACATTTATTCATTTTTTAAAATTATGAAATAATTTTTGTTGTAGTACTAAAGTACTAGGTTTACTTCTTAGTCCAAAATTTATGTTCATAGCTAAACGTCTGTCTGCTTTTTGTTCAAAGGCTTGTTACATTAGTACAATAGAAAAGTGAACATGGGCTACAGTAAAATAATTTCTCTCACTTTTATTTCCTGACTGGATAAAAGCTTTCTCATGTATAGACAATCATTCATTATTTACTGTGGCCCATCATGTGATGGTTAGAGGTTAAAGCTCAAGCATTGTGCAGCATTTCACCTTTGAATGTATAAAATGTGAAAATGGATGGAGAATTATAATTATATATAGTGCAAATGAAATGCATCTAATTGTCACATTCACGGGTGAAATTACAAGTGTGCAGACCATAATTATAGTGCAGACTTTGAAATGAGTTCTCTCTGTTCCACTGTACTTGGCAGCACTTTCGTCTTTCCATTTACTGAATACCTTGGTGAAGGAGGTTACCAGATCCTGCTGGTACTTAGGGAACAAAACCAATTTGCTCTTCAACCTCTTCACTTTATTTAGGTGAAACAGTACTAATTGTTTTTAATTTACTTTTCTCTAAGTAGTCCCCTAACCACTAAATTACTCTGGCTTAAAAAAGGGAAAACAAACAATGAGCCTGAAAATTAAATTTTTGGGTAAGTTGTTGTACCTAAGAGCATATTTGAAGTTTGATTGCATGGATCTTTCTATTAGTTTATGTTTCTTCCTTATCAGAAAAATATATACAGTACAGACCAAAAGTTTGGACACACCTTTTAATTCAATGAATTTCCTTTATTTTCATGACTATTGACATTGTAGATTCACACTGAAGGCATCAAAACTATGAATAACACATGTGGAAATATGCACTAAACAAAAAAGTGTAAAACAACTGAAAATACCCCTTATATTCTAGTTTCTTCAAAGTAGCAACCTTTTGCTGTGATTACTGCTTTGCACACACTCTGCATTTTCTTGATGAGCTTCAAGAGGTAGTCACCTGAAATGGTTTTCACTTCATAGGTCAACCTGCCCTGTCAGGTTAATAAGTGGGATTTCTTGCCTTATAAATAGTCATGAAAATAAAGGAAACCCATTGAATTAGAAGGTGTGTCCAAACTTTTGGTCTGTACTGTATATATATTTTAAGAATAGACATGATATGCTCAAATATCATGCCAGGTTTCAGATCTTAATTGCAGCTGTTTATCAGTGTGAACTTGCAGTGATTATTAATACTATTACAAAACAATGTTTAGCTGCAGTGGAACATTTCAAGGGCTATGTTTTTATGGGTTAATGATTGGTTAGATGTTTTTTTCTTAATTTACTTACAGGATCACTGGTTAGCTATTTGTGAAGAAATGTTTTAAAAACATTTAGCTTCTAAAATAGAAAACATTTTTAGGAAGCTGTGACGGAGCCCAGGATTTTTCTGGAGCATAGATGTTGTACTTCTGGACTGTGTGTGAGATTACTGACTGTTTTCACGACATATTTTTCGTCCTTCCACAATATCATGACCAGGTTATGAAGAGATTTCGATAGTCTCAGAAATGGTTAAATTTTGCCAAGCGATAAGGTAAGAAATATCAATTGTTTTCTGTGACTCGGTTAGTATATGAGGTAGTTGCATGTCACAAAGCAAAATAGTTTTATGTAAGCTGTACTCTTCGACTTTGATTTCTTTAATATACGAGATGCAGTAATTCCTGTTCTGTGGAATTAGAAAGAAGCAGTCTGGTGGAAAAAGCCTCAACACGTGCATTGTGAATCTGTTTGACAATCTGTTTGTTATGCTTCTTGCTCATCCGACCATCCATCTTTGATCAGTAAACCTTGCAGCTACTCTGCTCTGTTTTTGCAAGCTTTATCATGCCCACTTTTAGCTGTTATATAGGCCAACTATGAATGACAGCATTAACTTCACCAGCAGTGCTCATCTGTATTGCCTCTGTCCTTTAAGGCACTCTGAAATAGCCAGTGTTTTCTGGTGTTGACATTGACATGCATCAGTTTCATCCGGAGCCACTGACTGTATCAGTGGCCTAAAGGCTTCCAATCAGAGTTTATACTCTATAATTTATCAGAGTTTACTTAGAATATGAAACTTCAGCACCTGTCTGAAGTTTTATGTTTTGTGGCCTTTTTGAAACCTATTGCATTAACCTTTGCTTGTATCCCCTCTGTCTTATAAATCTCATGCTGCTTTTGTCATAGAATCCCTTCCCATATTCTTCTAACAAAATTTTGTGAAAGTTCCTGTGAAAATCTTCAGAGGGACAAACCAGACCTTTCTTACAATCATCTGCTGAACAACACCACCAAAGGAAAGTCTAAATGCACTGTGGTAATCCTCAGGGAAATAGACTCCAGGATTTGTGGCTATCCTTGGCATCAAGACTTGGCCCTTGCCCACATTACCTTTGGCAGTGTGGGCAGATTCCAAGTTATGCTGGAAAATGAAATCAGCATCTCTATAAAGCTTGTCAGTAGAAGGAAGCATGAAGTGGTCTAAAATCTCCTGCTAATGGGCTGCGTTGACTGTGGACTTCAGAAACGCAGGTGACTAACAGCAGCCGTTGACATGGCAACCCAAATAATCACTTACTCTGGAAATGACATACTGGACTTTAAGGAACATGGATTCTGTGACTCTCCACGCTTCATTCAGGCTTAGGGACCTTGATTTGAAAATCTCAAAGATTTTTATCCACTTTGGCATTTACCCACCAAAATCTCTGCACTCCACCAATGTCGACTGCATGCAGCTGCAAGATGGCCTTGCTTCGAACTAGAGGCATAAGACACTAAATGTTGTTTACTTCTAGTTGCTTAAAAATCTCAAAATATTCACTGAAATTATGCATATTCTATATATTATACACTTTTGTGCGCTGAGTGTAGTTCCCCCAGGGAAGCAAAAAGGTTGTTACCACCTTTGTGTGTGAACTAAACTCACTTTCCTGACACAGGACTCTTGGCCAGAGCCTTCAACATGGCAACATTTTAGTCATCCATCATGTTCCAAGAAAAATAGTATTTGAACGTCTGCCCCAGATTCTGTGACATTTTACAAATAGCTGCTGAATAAGTAACTCCTAAGTCCTAAATAGGTGAGATTTAGAGAATGTACAGATTCCATCGTATTGCTTTAAGTAAACTTGACGGCTCATCATACAAGTTTTTCCCTTGCAGCAAATAGTTTTGGTTGTATTTTCATCGCCTTCTAAATGCTGAATATGTTTAGGAATTATTGCAAATATATTTCAAAGTTTCATCCTGATTTTTTTGTCAGATAAAAAAGAAAAACACAGCAAAATACGTTTACTAGCAAGATTTTAGACTGCTACTGCCACCTCCAAACTATCTTGTAAATATGACATTTTGCTACAGTTTTCCTTGAATCCTAAAGGGCATACAGCACCAAGGTGTGCAGCAGTTTCCAAAGTTTTAAAGTATGTTTTCAGTATAGTTGGTGTTGATAGTGCATGCTAACTTAATAAAAAGAAATCTTTACAGTCTTCTGCAGTAAATTAGGTTACTAGGATGCAAGCACATGATGTTTTGTAGTTGTGCTTGTATGACTAATTTCTTAACCAACATCTTGCCTAGTAATCAGATTTGCAGCAATGTTATTTGCTCTATCTCTATACTGATATCAGCCAAACCTGACTGCAAATATCTTAAAGATGTATACAATTCTCTTTTAAGCTCCAATTAAAAATTTTTAAATTGTAGACCAATTTTCAACACCTGAGAAACTCTACACATAAATGATATAACAGGTTTGGCCTGAGGTATGGTGTTGAGGCATACAGCAGGAACGACAAACTGCTATACACATGCACTGATTTCATTAGTCAACATTCAGATGTCAGACAAAAAATCTCACACAACCTCTCAAGACCAAACAGAATAAACAAACATGGCTGACTTAGAAGAAGCAATGGACTACTTTTAAAATTCCCCTCTGCGCTTAGATCACCTGGATTTCTGATTGGCTACACGTCACATTCAAAGTTGGGTAACACTGTAAATGCAATATTAGGCCAATACAAAATGTTGAACATGTTGAAAAATGTTGATTTTTACTTTGGAGCGGTCCCAACCTTCCTGAAAGCAGATAAGTTACCCTTAAAACACCACACAGAGCAGAAATATCTTCTAAAATTAACTTAAGAGATGATGAGGGAGTCCTTAAGATTGTTGAAAAATGATAAATTGGCACACAAATCTTGTGCTGTGAACTAGGCATAAAGAGAGGTGCTTCATTCTACAGATACATTGCTAAGGTCCCACGTCAACTTAAACATACTGTTATTAGTCTGTCTGGTAAATAATTCACTTAGTTTATGGCTTGACAAGGAGAGACAATTCTCTACTTCACTTATTTAAATTATGAATGAAATGTTGAATATTCTGCAATACCTTCATTTGTTTCTTTTCCATTTGCAACACACGGGACTAACTGAATGGGTTTCAAAAATCACTCCTGTCTATAACAGTGTGTCTACCATCCCTTCTAAATTGCTGCCTGTGTATTTTCCGCCTTGCATATTAAGTCTGTTCCTGGCTTATCTGAAATGCTACAGCCTCAATTTGCCTATCCATCTGCTCTTCAGCTTTCAAGGAATCTTGGACATGTGCTGAAGCCATCTAGAAAGTGGATGCTGATGACAGTATTTGTTTAACCTTTAATTGCAGTTTTCAGTCCACATAAAAAATCTGCCAAGTTTTGCTTCTACTTTTTTTCTGTTCACACAAAAAAAACTTTCTGAGTACTTCAGTCATTTTTTTTCTTTCACAAGCATTAAACAGTAACATCTTGAGAGAATTTCTTTTTTTCTCAGTTTGAATTTTTCTGTCTGCCTTACTCAATAGTGCAGCAAACTTGTAATATGAGAATATGCAGCCATGACGTCTTTGAACAGTTTTGCGATAGCTGCAAATTAAACAAAGATCTGGAACACATCAGGGAGTGGGCTGATGCAAAGAAGAACCTTTACAACCAATAAGTGAAGGACAACGATCCTCTCAAGATAATTCAATCTCAATGTGATATTTCTTTTGGGGGGGGACCTAAAAGGTTTTCTCTTACAGGAAAAAATGTGGATTACAAATAGTTAAAATCATCATAATTCTTTCTTTCTTTTACATATATTTTTATTAATCCAAACTGTGATGAAAACTAAATGTGCAATGGCTCGCATGTTTCTGTAATAAATCTGTGATGATTAAAAATTCCTGTTATATAAGTCTACTTTTAATTATGAGAATTGTGAAGGTCAGCTCTGGGGTCAGGGACTGATTGGAGGAAAATGGAGGGCCGGAGGGCAGAATGGGTCTTATCAACAAATGTAGCAGAAGGCATGCAGCTTCCCTCACTGGAGAAAGTTTTCAGACCCAATATGTTATCACTTCTAAGGGCTGGAGAGCCAGAAGGGGCATAGCACTAAAGGCTGACAAATCCCAAAATAACTCAGCAAAAACTGACCAATCAGCAAACATTGGTGGACAATGGGATGGCCACAGGGCTGATCTCAGCTGCTCCAGAGGGACATAAAAGAGGCTTGATCAGTGCAGAAGGTTGTGAAACCCTCCAAGCAGCGGTACAAGACGAACAAGGACCACAATGGGCCTAAAATAGTTTGGCTTAGTATGGGATTCATCCCCAGAACTCCAAGTCTGTGGTCCCCAGCAGTGGCTTAAACCCCAAAAACAGAAATAAAGAAATAATATCCTCCACTCTCCATGCAAACTTTTGTGTGATTGGTCTGATTTTTGTGGGTGTGTTTATATGGAAAACAGTCCCAACTACGTACTCAACTTCCAGAAGACGATTTTGTGGGTAGTTTTGAGGCAGTGAGGAAGTACGTACTGAAAATATGACACTTTCTTTGATAGGTTCAAGTCTGATGCGTTGGAAGAACGGAAAATATAGGAAGATTTTTCAGATCATGAATCATTATTTCTTCCTCCTCCTAACTTGTGAACCTGTAACAGTCAGTCCTCAATTTCATAATTGCTGTGTTTACTGCACTGTTAAAAACCACACACCGCAAAACATCATAACGTTTACTGCAACATCATAACGTGTCGACTCTGTGTCGACAGTTCGACTTTGGTCTGGCCATGCTGGTTCGCAAATTTATGGACTAAGGTTGTTTGCCTTAGTCCAGAGTTATTTAAAGGACTCATGTGGAACTCCGAGCCACTTAAACATACCTGGAGCAGAAGTAGAAAGCCAATTGTAATAAGGGAAAGTGGTTGCTTAATGACTGTGATCTGTACGACTCAAGTGGCTTCATGCTACTCAGTGTAACAAATTCATGGAAGGAGAGTTTGGGACACTCAGGCAGCCATGACTTTCCCCAGTAATCAGCAAATTAGATCGCCTAAGGATCCTGATCAGGGCAATACTCAGCAGGTTTAGGATCTCAGTACCTGTTAGGTGGAGAGCTGTGATGACCACAGCGTAGTTATTTGGGGAGGGGTTAGAATATGGTTAAGTTGTTGATTTCTGAAGAAATGATCAGAACTTATCAAATTATAAAACCTCACCCAATGCATCAAATATCGGCTTCTGAGACATTTTTGATAAATCAATAATAATTAATTACAAAGCTCCTTATTATTTAGATCAATATTTATAACATCTATCCTTACTGCTCTCTGGATCTAAATGTATTACAAGGGTATTGTCTCATTTGTTTATTATGCCATTTATCAATCGATCCACCCTTGTACTTTAAGCAAAACACAACCAGAAGAGCTACTATATGAAGGTCTTCTTTGGAGATGTTCAGAATCACCTGTCAGGTCGTCATTCAGCGTCGTTGTCTAAAGTCCTTTACATGTTTTCTACATACATGAGTACCTTCTGTTGTAAATCATGAATCTGTGCAGTCATAAATCAATCAAACCTTGTGTCTCTCCATATGGCCAGTGTTCATTTGGTGTCTTGTATGCATCATTCTCTGAGTTTAACAGCTCCTCTTGGCTGCTTAATGTCTGTGCCAAATATAGCTTCCATACAAAAATGGGAACAAACAACTAAAGTAAAACTGTCAAGCTTATGTATCTCTGTGTTTGGCTGTGAGTACATATGTGGAATTGCATGTCAGACTGTTTGATTCCCCCAAAGTGTAGGTGTATGAAATGCCTGAGAAATATTCAGCATTTGATCATCTCCGCCTGTGAAAGCTTTGAAAAACCAGAAAGAAAAGACGAACAAAAAGAACCCCGTAATGGCACATCTACGATGTCTTTGCCTCTCTGTGTTTTTTTATATATATATTTTTTCAAGCTGTTACTGCTGAAAGCCTACACAGTTACAGGCACATCTTAAATCTCTTCTTACGAAAGGTGACGCCTGATGATGCAACGATTAGCAACAAATGCACAGACTAATTTTTCCAAAGGAGCGCAGATAACGTCACCCACATGTTTTGTTAAATGAAACCTTTACTGTGACAACAAAACTTTTCTTAAAATGGCTGACATGAAAGAAGAGAAAATGATGTGACTAAATATTATGGAAAAAACAAAATAAAAAAAATATCAAGAGCTGTCAGGGCCGGCATATGCAACTGCAACTCGTACACATGTGTGATTGACAGCCCTAACATGTTCCTTTTGACATTTATTGTTGGTTTCTCACCACCAAAGTATTTTTCAATAAAATTAACATGCATGCAGCTTTAATGTATGGTTCTTAAAATAATACTACCACATCAAATATTCCATCCAATGAGTCTGTTATGATTGCAAATTTATACCGACATCACATTTTTGTATTAGGTTTCACATACGAAGCTCATGTTAAACATTAAAGCAGCAATGCAAGTGAAAAAAAACAGACAAAAAGTTATAGGTCCTGTCAGATGTGGTTAAGAAGGATGAAAACAAATATGCTCTCACATGTTGACTAAAAAAATGGGATCTCACACCGCAAGGATTTGAAATCAATATCCCCGACAGATAAAGGACTTGCCTGTGATGAAGTTATTCACTCTTTTGACCTCTGTTGGTTGATTCTGGTTTGCTTAGTGTAGAGTCATTGCGGGTGGTTGTAGCACCTCATTAAGATTCCTTGTGGTCACTTCCGTTGGAGGTGTTTTGAATATATTCTTCTTGGAGCAGATGGTAGGGATGACCCATAATAATGTGGAGGGATTACACATCCACTTCGGCATATAATTGTCTTTCAATGCCCCAACAAGAGGGGGAGAAGAGTCACTTAGCAGAGGAAAATTTTGCCTTCTCTTTTTGATCTGCTTGGATCAATTGAGGGCGGATGGATGGATGACTGCAAAGCTTATATTCGTAAGAAAAGCTTCACCTACAGGATCTTGTTGTTTTAGTTACTCATTATTATTACTTCTGTTTCTATTTGAGTGTGTTATTTTTTTATTCTAATTTATTCTAGCATTTTTTATTCTAATTTCAACGCATGCAGTTGCCTGATGCATTTTTTTTAAATGCCTGGGCATTTACTCTTGTAAACTTGTCGTGTAATAATAATGCACCAAACAGAAGGTTGATTTGGGGCATTTACAAAGCATTCAACTGAAACTCCAATGACAAATTGCTACATCATAGGGGAAATAACTATGATGTGATTTGATGAGACAAAGATTGTGATGAAGTAAAAGACTCAGTGAACCAGGACACACAAAGTGGCTGTGGGCATCTGTCCTTATGGATTGGTACAGCAACATGATGGACAAATTATCCTCCAAAAGTATAGCTTTTGCTGTGAAACACGCAGTGTTTGATGATAATGAAATAAATGTTCAGTTACATTTATTTTGTCATTTGAGAAACTGACTCAAAATGCTCCATGTTTGCAGTTTTGTCTCAAATTATAATGGGACCGAATTGTTGTATTTTTGTGTGGAGAAATTATAAAGATAAAATATCTTTCCTACCATTCAAAGGAACATACAATATTGAATGTGAGTGGTGCATGATAGAAGCATGTTGCACACAGAGCTGGACTTATATAAGGTACAATTTTCTCCTGCTGGCTAAGTAAATGACCTCATTAAACGAGAGGGGCATCCACAACCTATTTGCCTTGTACATGATGGTACACAATATCAACATAAAAATCCAACAGACAGTTTAATATGTCCAGGATTATACACACACTATCAGACCAGCTCATCTGCCTGGGTTTTTCTCTGTTTACTATTATTATTACTGTAATATCTCTGGAGAACATGGCTTTCTGTCCAGCTCTGATACTAGTGTTCATAGCATAATTTTGAAATTTTTTATATTTTGGCCCTTGCCTTTTAGAGGATTTCTAGTTTGTTTATTTGCTCAAAAAACTCTGGGTTGCTTCCCTTCCCTCTCACCCCCCTAGCAAATCATTTTCTTTTTTTATTTCTATTACAAGGTAAGTATGCAGATTAATCTCTTTACTATTGCTTTTTTCCTATTACTGTTTTGATTATAATCCCTGTTTGGGCCACTCTATTATTATGCCATGTAAGACCTTAGAACTCTATGTTAAGCCAAAATAACAATAAGTTTTATTTGGTGGTGTATTGAGGCTCTGTAACAAAATGATTTTGCAGTAGACTATGAGTTCATCAGAGTACACTGCATGAAATCCTTGAACATTAAAGTAGTGCATGTATAGAATGATGCAGCTTTTTTTATTTACAATAAATGTGGGCTTGAAAACACAAAACCTGTCAAATGAAATGTGGGAAAGGAGCTGTAGGGTTAATACTGCCATTAACCCTACATCTGATAGAGTTAATACTGCCATCTTTCCATCATCTATACCTGCTTGTTTGTGCAGACTTCTGAGAAGCTGATGCATATCTTTACTTGACATTAGGTGAGAAATTTAGAGATACTCATTAATATAACATTCATTACTGTTGGAGGAAGCCGGGAGACCCAGGGAGAACAGATGCATGCACAGGGAGAACATCCAAGCTGCACTCAGAGCCATGCCAGGATTTCAACTCAGGATGCTATTGATACCAGCTTGTCACTGTGCCTTTTTTCAGCTGTTTTTACTTTGGTTTTCAGCTTGAGCATTCAGTGCATCACGTCTTGAGTTTTGATTACATGTCACACTATGTACTAGATTTTAATTTCAGTGTCACAGGAAGAACATAGGAATTAATGCTCAAGCATTGCCTTTCTTCAAATTTAACAATTAATTTGCCACAGTGCCAAAGATGTTTTGGACATGTAGAAATATTTTGCCACATGATTTCCTCATCTCACACACACACCACTGAACATAGCATGAGGGTCCTAGTTGTGTGTATCCAAATACTCTACTAATCTCAGGATACTGGATTCTAGAAATCCAAACTGCAGTCTTCACTAGATGTTTAGTTATTTTAGCTAAGAATTATCAGACCACTTTGAAACTACTCCCAGATGGCCAGCTGATGCTTTGAAATTGAAAATCTAAACAGAGACAGTGACATCATGGAAAAGTAATAAATCTGGTCATTGCATTCTTTACCATTTACGTCAATAAACATTCGTAGTTGGAAAAACCTGGGAAACGAAATGGCATACTTCAAAGACAGAGAGGAGTTGATGTTGCACAAAATATCCCTTATTTTCTCATGTCTGTACCCATATAACATGTGCACCAAAAATCCAGCATACATTGCAATAGTGCGACAGCTGCCTTAGTGCTGTCTTTGTTTTTGAATCATTCATCTAATTTTGTCTGATTAGCTTCTCTGTCACCTGCATATTCTATGTACTACAAATGTTTGTCATTCCGATGAAAATACTTTCAGCAGATATTAAAGACTCGTTAAAAATTAAAATGCGTTTTTTTATTAGTCTGATGTAATATTGTAACATTTAATGTTGTGTTTTCTTTAGCTCTAGACATAAATCATTCTAGTTAATAGAAATAAAGTCTTGTGTGTAATTAATCTATAGGAGGTGTTTCACTTTCTGAACTGAGTCACTGAAGTAAATTATGTTTTAAATAATATAATAATACTGAATGGGTCTGTATATAAGAAGTGGTGGCAGTTTGTCTCTCCATTGATATTGCTTTAAACCTTCATGAAATGAGATAAGTAGAAATGTCTGAATCTGTACAGGCATGCATGTAGACCTTTTTTCAAATTATACGTCTTGTGTGTCTAAACTAAATTTTAACTTTAGCTTCCCTTCTCCCCACACAAACACTCATAGGGCAAATTAGAGTAACCAGTCAACCTTATTAATCTTGTTTTTAAACTGTGGGAGAAAGCGGACGTATCAGGATCTGTGCATTTACAGGGAGAACATGTAAAATATATATAAAAAAAGACAGGAGCAAGGCAAATGTGCTATTAACTGCACAATTGTGCAGCTGCATCATGTGACTCAATTTGAACAAATACAAACTGCAGCACTTATCCTTGTGCCAGGTTGCAGAAATGTCACATTTTTAATTAATCTCTGCATTTGGCTAATCCTGATAAGAATTGTGATAAAACGACGCACGAAGTAAGTGTATAAGTAGCTAAGTGAGAGTGAAGGGTCGCTGAATCTTCAGAGGTGGCAGTTTCTCCTCAGTGAGTTGGCGAGCTAAAACTAGAAGCTCTCAGCTCAGGGAAACTTCCTTTGCTCAGTCTGAAGGTTTCAAATTTATTGAGTCAGACAGATAAGACAGGAACACCAAGCCAGGGAGAGAGCAGGATCTGTTTAAATGCCCACTTGACATTGAGACTCAGAGACTTGACAAATCTCTTTATGGGTCCCTGAAGAGGTAGCATTCTGACCCATGGAAGACAGGAAGCTACACTTCTTCAGTTTCAAGCAAACATTCAACATTTATTGTTGGCATTTTGATTTATTCTCTTTTTATCTGTCTCTATTTTTTCCCAGGAGATTTTACTGTCTGGAGTTCACTTTCCTTGTAATTTAATATTACTTTTATGCTTTGGAAAGCAACCCATGGGATGTGATTTCTGAAATACCTCCGACAACTTAAAGAGCTCGAACGAGAAAACAGGCTCAACATACAAGGGCTGATGATCCCCACAGGCATCAAAGCTGTTATTTTATAATCCATTTTAAATTAATGTTACTGTGTGTTCTCTTTTGTTTTACACAAAAAAATCCAATTGTGACCCAGGTCCTAATTGAAAGATTTGAACAAAACAAAATTGAAAAGTCAGACAGAAAAGGAAATTGCATTGCTACCGCTCACACACTCCATTACAGTCCAAATGTGAGACTTTGATTTTCACTAGACTCTGTATGTCCTCCTACATCATGCATCATGCTCGGTTAATGAGTTTTGTTCAAGAGAGGTGCTTTATAGAGCGGTCACCTCGACCGATCCAACACAACACACATCTTCAGGCTGAGGTCCCTCTGTGCAGAGGAGTTTTGCAAAAGGAGCTATTGACTGTGGATTATGATCTGATGCTCATCATGGCCTGTGTGGGTTGTGTGCGGATCATAACCATGAATTTGTCACACAGTCAACTGAAGACCTCGAATAAAACCAAAGACGTTTAATGGATGGATTTTTTTTTTCATTCTGCCAAGCAGCATGACTTAAGCATGAAAAGGAAATATTGTGTAAATAATTGATTCAGCTGTGGATGAGGGAGTGTAAGAACCAAATTACGGTGCAACAGTTGCTATTTTTCTTTATAGCTCCCAGTAAATACCCCTCTCCCTCCTTTTTTGTCTCTCAATTTGTCAATTTGTCTTTGTACCCAATTCCTCCTTTCTCTCCTCTGTCACCTAGAGTCGGCACCAGCTCCTTCACTGGCACTCTGCAGCAGATGTAACTCTTACATCACTCCCCTCTCATCATTTCAGAGGGTGCTGGAGAATATTGAGCACGCACTTGCCCTCACATTGACATGAATGTGGCGAAACTACAGAATATTATTATTTTTTTTATGTTTGGTGTGTGAGCAACTTAAGGAAGGAGCAGAGGAGGTACATTTTTGTCACACATGATGGTGTTAGAAAAGCTTGATCTCACCTTGACTTATTTCCCTTTTCTGTCCTCCTCGCTACTCGATGGCTCCGTGATGTGCAATTTTCACGCAGCAACCGACCTTATTCATCAGGAGATATTTCTGCATCGGAGATCAGCGTGTCTAATTCTCAATACCATCATGGCTTGTACACATTGATTTTTCCACAATGCAATGAGAATGTTATTGACTCAGAAAAAAAAGACAGAATAACTCCTGGAGAAGATGCTGTTGCCTTCTTCAACATTTAGTGATGCTCCGCAACAACTATGTCATCTGATAAGAAATAAATTGCTCTTTCCTCTATGCTTTTGTTTGCCTGTTAAATGAAACCACCAGCCCAAGTGTTGGCTTAGACAGTGTATTGATACTGTCTAAGCTAGTATCAATACAGGCTTAGACATACTGGCCTGTAAATGTATTGGTGCCTCTTGTCTGCATCTTATCACATTACCATAACAATTTTTCAGTGTATTTCATTTGGATTTTTTGTAAGCAAAACACAGAGTATTGCATAGTTGTGGAATTATACAAATGACAGGATACCTCTAAAAAGTCACTCTAAGTCACCAAATTAGTAAACAGAATCAACATTTCAGCAATTCAATCTCAATATAAATACAACTGTTCTGTGAAGGCCTTAAATGTTTTATATGACTATGTTAATGAAGAAACGGCATCTTGAAGAAGTATTATACATTATAGAGGAGCTCAGGTGTCAGAGTCTGTTGACAGGAAAGCTATTAGTCATGATGTACTCTGTCTTTCTTTCTTTCTTTGGACAGTGGCAAGGGCAAATTGTTGAAAGGAACCCAGGAGAAATCCTGCTTCCAGGTAGCTTACATGCAAAACAGTAGACATGGCAACAGACTAGTTGGTATTATTCAGCAGGAATGGGGCAGCTGGTCAAGGTTGATGGGAAAATGGATGGATTTTAATATGGTATAATTGTTAAAGAAAACCTGTGTGAGGAAATTAAAGACTTGAGACTGGGGTGGAGCTGCAATGGAATGGAATCTGATCAGGGAATGTTGATGCTTTGGCCTAAACAAAGTGGTGCAGATGCAACAAAAACAAAAGCTGGCCCTACAAAGTATTTAGTCAGATAGCTGAGAACAAATGCATGCCCTTTTCAGTTTTGAAAACTATGCAGCGTTCTTTTTTTCCACTTCACAATCATACCCTTCATTGTGTTAATCTGCCTACAGTTCAAATTGTCCTACAAAGAAAACAACAGAGCAATATTATTACTGTGAAATTACATTTGCTTAAAATCTAGAATCATAAACAGCAGCACATGCTGGATGTTGTCTTTGAAAATCTTCAGCTGCTACTTATTAAAGCTGTGAGCCAGTTTCCTGTTTAAAAAGACACGGTCGCTCAGTTGGGTTTATATTGGGTGAGTGACTCATCTATTTAAGAACTTTTCATTTCTTAGCCTTGATACATTTTCCATCTGCATTGTGAAGCGTCGTTCTGTTACTTTCACAGCGGATGACTAAATATAAAATGTAGCTGTACGCACTCCAGAACCCATCCTGCCAGTCATATCTTCAACAGAGAACGATGACCCAGTTCCTCTGACAGAAATGGTACGTGCACGTGCTTTGACTCTCCCTCAGTCATGTCTGACAGGAGATGTGGAAGCTTTTGGATTATGAGGCATTTCTAACATTTTTCACTTACCATCATTATTGTATGAGTTAATATCAGTTACATTCAACAGTCTTTGTTTCAAACCATTTGGAAACTCTGGAGAAACTTATTACCTCTGCTTTGGAGAGGCTACCTCTGCTCTGGGTTTTGCATGAAGTTTCTACACTTGAATTTTTTAAGGGTCCTCTTTATTGTCGATTTTTTATTTTTTTTAAAAAGGCATTCACCTCATCAGAAGTGCACTTAACTTGTTTGGACGCTGCACAATTTGTTGTTGTTTTTTTATTTTCAGAAACGGAACAATCCCCTCTTCCCTTTTTATCTACCTCTTGTACATTGCTATCCACACTGACTGACAGTTTTAGATATGTGCCAAAACTACTACAATAATATCACATAAAAAAGAAACTTAATTTGGGTTCTTGCTTTATTTTTTATTAATTCACTTGCACCACAGTTATTCTGGCAATTTCTTAAAATTAATTGGAAATTATCATTTATTTCAGTGTCTTGTAGGATTTATTCAGCCATCAATGACTTCATTTTTCTCTTGGCAAGAAATATGAAGTGATACAGTAAGCAGTTTCTCATCCTGCTATTCAAAGCAGGGTAGATATGTATTGATCTTCATAAGTTATAAAATATCTACAAATAATTGTTCACCTTAGCGTCCCCCTTTTCCAGTCATCGCAATGATTAAAAAGTTTAAAAGAACTGGAACTTTTGATAAACAAGAGTAGACAAAATCCTTAGTTTATAATTGCCACCTGGCACACAGTGAGTAGGATGGCAACGGCGTTAAAAATCTGTCTTAATGTTTGAAAACTACAGTTTTTCTATCTGTGCCTGAGATAATGATAATGCAGTTAGAAAAAAAGATTAACTTTCTTTCATGTTTTTTTTTGCAAATCTGTATTTTGGGTGAAACTGCTTGTCGAAGGCATTGTGTTGTGTCATCAGTCAAGACTTTATTTAGCCACTTCCAAAAGTCTAAATTTGAGCTTTAGCTGTGCTATCCCGTCTTTTCATTGTATAGTGAAAGTCAACATCAATAACTAGTCCATACCACTTCAAAGTTTAACTATGCCTTTTGTTGACATCAGAATAACTGTGATGTTGCACTGAGATCACTTTTTGCTGTAAAAAATATTGCAAAACGTAATGAGAAGCAATGGGGAAAAAATGAGTGAAGACGAAAATACACATAGTCCCAAACGCATCCGTCACCGTGAGTAACTCTAATCATTAAGTGTCTGTAAACTCCCAGATGCCAGTCTCAATCAATTTGATAATGGGAAGCAAGCTCAGTGCTGATCCTGTTCTCCATTATGCTGTTTATGTTCTAACAAACCATTAAGGTCTTCTCATTAGATTCATTTGGGGGCGCTAGACTAAAATGTATGCCACACATTGCAGATTATTTTTGTCATAAAATCATAAAATCCCAGTAAATTATATATTTTTTATTGTTCTGATAAATATGGCAAAATGGGAAACACTTCAAAGGTATTATTATGTTTGAAAGCATTTTAGTTTAAAAAAGTAGAACCAATAGTATACAAGTGGCTGTAATTTTAAGACTGATTGATTGAAACAATACGACTACTTATGAAAACCGTTGTTAGTGAATTATAATAGACTGAGGCAAAAAATGAAAAAGAAACACAACAAATGAGAAGAGCTGATCTTCCCACTGACTCATTTAATTAGATGGCATCATTCTGAGTACAAAATTATTCATACCCTTGGAAGTCTCCTACGTTTGCGCACCTTCCACATAACAAGCCGAGGCTCAAAGCCAAAGTCTAATGTGTTTTATTCCAACTCATTGTACATATTTCCTGCTGTGACGAAAATCACACATGTACATATTAAATAATTAAAAAGCTCAGTTCCCTCCCAGTTCTGGTAACGACATTAACTTCTGGGAAAATGTTTGCACATGTGACTGAGCAATCTTAATCACGTTCTATGCAATGTCTAATATTATAAATTGATAGAATATAGAATGTCAACAGCATGCACTCAAATAATTAGGAGCTCAGACAGCCTATCACTGTCTTTCTGTTGCTGTGGGACTTCTCGTGTGATGTAATTCGAAATGAAAAGATTAATTTGTAGAGAGGAAAGAAACATGTAAGGCTTTCACAGGGTCTCATCATGTAAACCTTGAAGTAAAGGCCAGAAAACAGGACATATTTGTGCCTGTACATAATTTAAATGCTTCAAAAGTCTTAATATAAAAAAAATCTGATATTAATTCACCTTGAGAACTCTTTTTTTTCTAGGAAATATTTCACTTTGATGTTTTTTTTTTTTATCAGAAACAATAAAAATGTTTATTTTATGATGGTGGTTGAAGATTCTTTCGAGCACTTACCAACTCAAGTAGTTGTTCATTTTGTAGGACCTGACTGCAAAGACCATAACATGAAATTCACGTAATTTGCATAGTCGCAAAACCATTCACTGGTTTCATAGCCAGTGAATGTCTATGCAGCCAGTGAATGCATAGACATTCACTGGCTGTCTATGCCCTATTGAACAGGTTATTATCACCCTGGAAAAGATCATTATCATCAGAATGGAAATATTTGTTTCATTAGATTGTATTGATTTCAGCAAAAAGCCCTCAAGAACATAACAGATGCAGCAAACTCCACACTTTATGGGGGAATATTTAGAATATTTAGGAACAAAACCAGTTGTGGTTTTGTTCATTTTAGCTTTCTGCGTTGTCAGACTGATGTTTTCAAATAATGATTCTTTAGGTGGAATTTCTTCTTTATGTTGCATTTAATAGAGACAAGGACTTCAGCTTTCATTCCACACTTGATTAAACTTTTTATGCAGTCTAACTCAGTTTGCCTCTGAATGAATCTGATATGCATTGCTTTTGTTTCTGTACAATTAAATTGAATGGCCCTCAGTTGGTAGTCATTAAAACTTCTAAAAGATTACATTTTAGAAAAGTCAATATTTTGGGGCTCAGAAGGGATTTCAATCAGAAAAGCTCTGCTTCATCACATTTTGTGTTTCATTTCAGTAAAATAAAATGTATAGTTCTTTCAGCAAAATTAAAGCAGTTACGTTATCTACTTGAAGAAGAAATGGTGCATGTGAGGTTTAGACTCAAAAAGTTGCTGTAACCAAACTTTTTTTTTTGGGCTCTTTTTTTGACAAACCAGAAATGTAGAAAAGAACTTCACATGTCTGACTTTATTCACATTGCATTCACATCTAATGAAAGGACTTTATTGATATGCATAAAAGATTAACAAATAAGACAATAGACCAGAATTCATTCAGGCCCTTTCATTTTTTCAGCAATTTGTCGCATTACAACCACACACTTCAATAAACTCCACTGAAAGAAAACTGGTACATATGGTACAACCTCCATGTTTACATTTTTGTATGTTTCACCAATACGTATTACGTTCTCAGAGTAATTTGCACCATTACTTTACCACCACACATAGTGTCTTGCGTTTATGCCAAAACATTTGAATTTGATCTCTACTCCCACCAGAGCACTTTCTCGCATTTGTTTGCTGTGCCCCTCACCTGGCTTGTGATTGCAAACAACGTAACAATTTAAAGTGTGTAAACTTCTCCACAACTTTATCTAGAACCTATCTGATTTATCTCATAGTGTTCATTCCACCTTGTGATACTCAGTGACACAAATAATTACCTAAATAAATAATGCCTGCAGCATTCACACTAATAAAAATCTAAAAGTTTATGTTGCCCAGGGACAGAAGCTTGCCTGTTCTGGAATCAGCCATTGACATTTGTACAGTATCCACGAGGTAAGCATCTGCCTCTGTCGCCTCTCACTGATCTACTAACATATGCATTTTGCATCATGTTCAATTATCTCTGACTATGTTCATGACAGACACATTTACCTCTCGCAGTTGGCCTGGTTGATACATCCAGAAAAGCTTAACACGCTGTTGACATGAGAGCTCCACCACTTGATCTTCTTAGGTTCAGCAAAGCACTGAACTCCGTTTTGGGTTCTGTGAAATAAATCCTATAAATAGAATAGTCACTCAGGAGGCTGTTGAGTTCCTAGTTTATGAGGGAGTCAGTAATCCTATAAAGTCTGGATTTGCCTTTCTTTATGAGGATCAGTATTGTGTTAGATCTTATGGGCTTGCGAGCCTGTCAGACGAGGCAAAATAACAGACGAAAATAGGCCTGATTACTGATTGAAGGAAATCAAAGATAAACAGCTTTTCTTACGATTGTGCCTCTCCTCCATCCTTACCCTGCAAGATGCCGTGCACCACACAGTACCTTGGAGAATAACGTCAATTTCAGGCTAATTCTCACTCCAAATTTTCTGCCCTGTCTCTGCTGAAGAGTTTTTTTTTTTTTTTTTAACAATCCCCTTCATACCTTGTGACATCCTCTCGTCACTCCAGATTGTTTCTTCCTGCAATATTTGGTCGCCACACACTCAATAAACCCCAGCAGTTTTTGGACAAAACCCGTGCACATCCTCTGACACCGAACAAGGTCAGAGTGGATTTAAGAGCATCAGCGTGCCTTCGAGACACAAGGTAGACTAAACTCTTCTCTGCAGCAGGGCTACAAGTTGCTTGTTTACATTTCAAAGCACACAATTTCCTGTGTGTTGACAGCGCACAAACGCACTAAAGCTGGCACAGTCAACATAGATGTTGACAGTAGATTTGTTTGGATAGAAAGTTATGATTGTGTAACCAGCTTGCATGGCATATTTGCCCACCAGCAGTGTGTTGCTCACCCAGCGAGACCACTTTGATTCAGATCTGCACACACTGCAAACAACGAGATGCAGTCAGATACATTTTTAGGAAGACAGTAAAATGACGCAAGAAAGTCACTGTCGTCATGCAACACAAATTAATGCAGTTCAATGACTTGATGCAAGAGATTAAAAAAAAAAAATGAATAAAATCCCCACTACACGGTGTCTCTTCAAATAAATCTAGGACTATTTTACTTGTATGTTTTTTCATTTTATGCATTCTCATTATAACACATTTTCATTGCTTGGTATTCTGGAGACGAACTACTGGTTCCCACTAACGCCTTCCTGCTCTCCACCAGCAGCAATTATTAGATGTTAAAAGGAAAAAAAGTCAAACATCATTCCATCTTTCCAACATTTGGGGAATTATCTCACTGGGAATTGACTTTGTTTTTATGTATTTTTGCTTTGAGCTCTGTTTACTTAGCCATGTGTTTATCATGATAATGTGACAACGAAACAAGAATAATAAATTTTTTCTCTCTGTTGGTGACACAAAACGATTTCAATACAAATATTTTCTGGAGAATAGCACATTTGGTGTTCATAGTGAAAGCAGTTAACATTTTTGATTTCATCACAGCAGATGCAACATGTCATTATGACTGTCTAAATTCACAATTTATTGCGTGTTTTCAAAGTCCACAAAAGAAAAGGAAAGTTTGAACATTTACCTTTTTTAAGCCCGTATAAGCACTATCCTAAAAGATAAAAAACAACAAAAACAACCCGGTGGCAAAACATTAATTTTTTCAACATTAGGTTAGATGCTCAACACCAAAGATCTTTTTTTTTTTTTGTATTTTACATGTGGTTTGTTTTATGTGTTACTAGCTTACAAAAGTGATGTTTGATGTCTCAGGCTTTAGGCACCCACCAAAAGAAAATATATATCAAGAAAATATTACTTGGTTTTGGGAGAGTGAAGATCTTCTCAAAAACTCACTTTCTGGCTGAAAAGCATAAATCCTGAAAATTCCAGAAAGTGATTGCGGCCAAAGTTAACTTTGAATCCTTCACAGACTAATAGTCTTTGTGCATTGTGGTGGTGGACAGCACTCTGTTAACCTGAGGCCTAATGTGTCCTTGGGCTCCTGCTCTTGGCAGGTGATTTGAAGTGTGAGAGTTATGACTGCAGCTGAAGCTTTATTAGACGGCTGGAGAAATAGCGACAGTGACCGGCCAAAAAACTCCTGATCCTGCTTTCAGGCTGCCAGCATGGAGGTCCCTTCCAGGGGTCGCTGTTGGGACCCGAAGATCTGTCATCCCATCGTTTTCTGCAAACAAATGATTAATTATGACTGACTCAGAGTCAGAGTTATAATGAGGTAATTAAAGCATCTAGTTGTTGTGAGAAATTAATGCATATTGTATGCATGCATAGCATGCATAATCGCAGATTAGTGACCTGATAAGCCATTGTGTTTGTTCCGTCGTCTTCGGTGTAACACTTTCATCACACTGGTGGAGCATGATTGAGATAAAGGATGAGACAGACAAAATTAAACAGAATGCACCAGCAGACTATAAATGAATACGGCTTCATAAAGATTTCATTTGTATTTTATGTTTGGCTTTGATGGCCCCTCTAGGCTTTAATGTATGCACATCAAGCGGAGAACATATGTATAGCTGATAATGATGGGGAAATATATGGGATCTATTGTCTAGTTTGGGGAGGCCCTCTCTGGGCAGTAAAGAATATGTCCAACACTGGTTACACCATAAGGACAACTACATCTGTAATAGTTCTGTCAAAGTTCTCAGAGTGGCGGAAACTGCAAAAAAGTGATGAGTAAAGATCTGAAGGCTCCATTTTTTTTCTGTTCATCCTCAACAGCAGTTAGTTTTATGTTTATTTCATCTGAGTTAAAATGAATTTGATCACGTTTATAATTCATCAGCTGAAAATTTTGGACTGAATCCACACATCGAACTTGAACTAGTTTTCCAAATTTTTGATATTTTGTATGAAAAAAAATCAAATATTAACAAATTGACATACCATTTATGCAATTCCCTTGCAGTTGATTGTATCTCCTTTAGTTTTACTTTCATCTCTTTCATTACGATCAAGTCAGCACAGGCAGGACTTAGCGTAAGTTTTCAGTTTCTTTCTCCTTTGAACGACTTTTTCACAGTGACTACTACACAGAAATACTGAATAACCTGGAATAAGTGCTAGATGAACCAAAATGATTATTTTAAAGGTTTCTACATCAGTATGTTTTTACAGTTTAACCCAGTTCTATGGAAACTCAGTAGGATTCTGGAAATAGGCATGCTAGAAAATACAGATTCTAAAAAATAAGCAATAAAGACGAAAACATAACAGTTGTCACATGCTAAAAATCATCATCATCAACATCAGACTGGGTTGAAGTCACATTTTAGAAAGGGCCATAGGCGTCAAATATTGAATTCATAAGCAGCAATTTCCTCCCTTAAATAACTTACTGAAGATTGAAAATTAAATTATTGCATTCTTACATAGGAGGACAAGGAGGCTGTAAGAAGATAGTGAAGTGTTTTCAAGGAGCTCTCTCATCATCAAGTGAGGGAATTAAACAGCAGCAGTAAAAAAGATTGATGGAGGTCAATTTAAGGTGCGGACTGCCCACAAAACTTTCAATGAGAGCTTCGCATAGAATGGCTAAAAACACAAACCTAAATATCTTTTTTGACTTCAAAGCTACTTCAGAATAATTTCAGACTCAAGGATGGTGGAAATATATTAATTTGAGTGCAGCTTACAGGTAGAGAAAATGTTTTTTAAGATGTAGAGCCAACAACTAATGATGGTCAGCTGTTGCTTCTGAACTGCTACTTCAGATGTCTGTGTTTGTATTCATTGTATTCATTGTTGCAGATGTTTTCATTGCACATGGTAAGCAAATAGGTGAAATTCATGCATGTGAATCCAAGCAAACACACTGACTTAATACTTTTATTGAAGCAAAAATGAGCTGGTTTTAATAATGGAAGGCCTCATCATAGATTATATGGACTTCTGATGCATTGGGAACATCTTGAAGGTGGATTTATGAAGCAATTTATACACTAATAAATTTTAGAATAAAGCAGAAGACAGATAAAAGAAAAAGATAAAAGACACTGTGAGATACAAAAAAAAAAAAACAGTTGCAGTCTGCCTGACTTAAAAAAGAGACTTAAACTTAACTCAGCATGCAGCGTGCCAATTTTTATTTTCTCAGGCTAGTTTTTTTCTTGTTTAGAAATTGTGAAAGTGGGAAGTTAAAAAAGATCTTTTCATAAATATTGCAGATATTTATAATTTCCAACCTTATACCTTTTAAATCTTAAGCAACCATTTTCTTCTTTATTTGTACTTTATTTGAACCAGTGCATTCCAGCTGCACAACAATCTTCAATAAAATGGAAAAGCAGATGGATGTCATTCACTCACTTTTCAGCTTTCAGTGGTAAGGTTCTAAGGTGAGAGGCTGGACACCCAGACGTGACAGATAGAGAATCAAAAGATAATACATTTTTTCAGGTTTTGCTTAAATTGATGCATCAAGGAATAAGGATATTTTTTCTGAAATGTTTCAATACAAAGAGATGTTGTCTGTAATTATCCACTTAACATGTTTTCTGACCATTTTTATCCTCTTGGGGTTGTTTTAACTTGTCCATGTCTTTTTTAAAGGCAAGACACTTTTTTTAAAACAAAGAAAAAGTCAGTGGTGTTGAAGAAGGAGAAGAGAATTTACTGATTAGGATCATGGCTGACCGGAGTGTTTTCCGGAGCGTCTGGGCTCAGCTCAGATGGGATGAGAGGCTCGGCCATTAGGGAGGCGCTCCCCGTACACTCCATATCCAAGCAGTCAGCTCAGTTGCTTTCCGCATCAGATTAGAATGCCTCTTGGTCTTCTCCCTCTGGAAATTTTCATCAGGTACCGTCTACTGGGAGGAGACCTGCAGGTGGATCCAGAACTCACTGGAGATATAATAGATCTCTTCTAGCCCAGCAAAACCTCCGGATCCCCCAGGAGGAGCTGCAGAGTGTCTTAGGCCTGACCTTTATGAGAAGTGCGCATAAAGTCATGGATGGCTGTTCTCCAGTTTTGTTTGAATTAATAAATGATTACAATATTGATTTTAATACTTGATTCAAAAATTGAGGCCGAATGGCATTCAGAAGAATACAACATTTAAAGTCAGTAGACACTGAATCCAAGTTGTGTTTTGAATGTAAAGACTTACCAATAAACTCATCATTAGTCATGTTTGGAAAAAGAATAACAAGTCAATACAATTATGTTCAGCACATAAAAGCAGAAATTCTGTTTCTGAAGCCTAGCTTTGTACATCTTGTTTAAAACATGCTGTTTTAAACATTTTCACTAATAAAAATCTGGGCTTACTGAGCATTTGTATTCATCCCCACTTACTCAGATTCCTCTAAGGATGGATTCACACCAGGTATGTTTATTCTGGTTTAATCAAACTTTAATTCGTTTGTCTAGAAAATTCAGCTTGTTGGGGAGATGTGAATGCACAATCGAATTCTGATAAAGCCTTAAAAAAAATCAAACTCTGGGGAGAAATGACTCACGGTCTTTCGCCAAAGAGAAGAGAGAAAACCTACAACCGTTAAAACCCGCCTCAGCCTCAACACAACATCCCTCCTGGGAATCTCGGTGGTGGCAGCAAAATGTTATGGAATAGTTTTCAGCAGGAACACAGGAAATAAATAAAACCTATCAAACTGAAGAAATTAAATAGTCTACAGGGGTCCAAAAGGAGCAATTTGCAAATGTTTTTCAAGGACAGTATTTTTGTTTGTGGGCTTATGATTACTGTGCCATCCATCCATTTTCTTACACCCTTGTCCCTAGTGGGGTCGGGAGGTGCTGGTGCCTATCTCCAGCTAACGTTCTGGGTGAGAGGCGGGGTTCACCCTGGACAGGTCGCCAGGCAACACAAAGACAGACAGGACACACACCCTACACACACAGTCACACCTAGGAAGAATTTAGAGAGACCAATTAACCTGGCAGTTAGTGTCAGTGTGGGAGGAAGCCGGAGAGAACCCACGCATGCACATTTATTCCCTTTCACATGCCTAAAGATATAATTGTAAGCTTGCAACTTGACCATGCAAACTTCGTGCAGAAAGACCCCGGACCGGGAATCGAACCCAGGACCTTCTTGCTGCAAAGCCACAGTGCTACCAACTGCACCACTGTGCAGCCCTCACCTAAAATGCAAGTATTAAATTGATCTTATTATCACTTTTATTGTTATGACAAAAGTATCATCATAAGACTTTACATCCATATCCCTCACCCCTACTAACAAAGAAAAAACATGAATAATGACAAATACAAAAGCATCAAATACATGAGAAATTATCCCACATTTGGCCTATTACATCCTAGTTTAATCAACAGCCTAATAAAACCAGTTAGAACTCATTACTTTTGTTCATTGCTTTAACAATTAATTAATCATTATTAATTCACAGCAACACCGTGATTAATCAGATTAAAAATTGTAATCGCTTGACAGCCCTAGTTTCATTTCAAATTAAACTCAGAAATACTTTATTAATCCCAGAGGGAAATTAAATGCTGTTGCAACTCATATTATGCCATTTTTTTCAAGGACTTCTTGAAGTAATTGTTTGTAGATGCAGTCTGCAGAAACGCATGGACAAAAACTTTCATCTCCATCTTCCTTACTAAAATACATTGAATTTTGCCATCGTATTGTCACAATATTTGAAGCAGTAGGACGTTTGCAAATACATTTGCAACTTACTATACACTTATTTGATTTGAGTAAATCAAAAATACCACTTTTGCACAAAACTTGTTTCTGGAACAAATTGGAAATCTTATCTCTGCCAATAATCAAATTTAAAAGACGTCCTTGTGAGCAATAACGGATTTCAGCTTCAAGGATTGCCATGTAGAGCCTCCAAACCTCCAAGCTGATTATCAATCAAAACATGCCACGTGTAAATAAAAGTTAACAGCTTATACAGACACTTAGCATTTCAAAATGAGAACAGCGATTGCTTACAGCCCAGGTCAGAAGAACCTGCACAGTCCAGAGTTGCATCAGATGAAGCTGACTTGTGTTTGGGACGATGGGTGCGATGGGATCCATGAGGCAAGAATGGGCAGACCTGTACTGATGTACACCATACCCACCACAGCTGTGTAAATAGTGAGCCAGGGCCAACCTGAGGCATGGCCATCGGCCACAACTGCTGCTGCACGCTCTGGCATCGGGTCATTGGACCGGCAGTCCTGCTTTATAACAGAAACGCTGCCTCTGTAATCCTAGGACTTTTATTCTCCAGCTGCTGTAGCATCTTGATCACTATTTTATGATGTGTGTGATGTGTCTGTCTAATAATGCACACAGAGACTAACAATCACTTGAGGGAAACACATCTTTGAATAAATTTGCATGTTGGTTACAACCAGTGGACGGCCATTTAATCTAAATTCATCCACTATATGGTGAAAGAGAAAATTATTACTTTATCAAAAATAGCACGTGGACCAGTTTTAGCTCAGTAATCTATTAAATGTTCAAATTTACATATTTGTTGTTATAAGAGGTTATATTTATTATATCTTTATGATTACAGCAGAACAATAGGCTGCTGAAGTGCCTCCTTATGATTATTTCAGAGTGTAATTTAAATTAAGCCAGAGTATTTTTAGATGGGTCTTTCATGAATAATTGCGGGTTTTTACAGCAGAGATCTCGGGTTTATCTCCCATAATTAGGCCAGCTGAGTGTCTTATAGGCACAGAGACGCACCAGCAATGTAATTGTTTTGGAGCAGAACAGGGGAAATGCATTTATTCCCTCTCACATGCTTAAAGATTTAATTGTGAGCTTGCAACTTGACCAGCTGCCTCGGTACATTATGTTACACCCAGTCTGGGAACGTCCATTAATGGCCTGTGGATGTTTGCAGACGTGCAATATAGAAAAACATCAACCCTGCGAAGGAGATTGGGTTGTGCAAGAAGAAAACGCAATGGCTTTCATAGATGTTTGTTACATAAGGCAGAGAGTGACAGGAAAACAACACATACAGGCCTGTTTTCCTCCCCAGTCTGTCAAAGATGTGTCATGTTCTATCCTCTGCACTGTTGTCATGGCAAACGGGAGACTCAAACATCTGAAGCGATGCTGTGCCTGGAATGGCATGCTTTGCGCACTGAGTCAGAGTGTTGTGTAAAAATCTCTTAATACGCCTGTTATTTGGTAGGTCTAGGACCAATTTACAACATGAGAGTTCAGAAAAAGCACCGAACAAACTCTGTCAGCAACAAGAATATGTTAGACAAACATTCAAATGTGTGATCGTAATGTCCATAGGAGGAAGAATCATCTTCATTTTCAACAAGAAAACAGACAGTAACTAAAAATACTAGATCATATACGGGAACATCTTTTGGTTTACATGTGCTTTAAAATGAAATCAGATGCAATTTATAGCTTAATTTGAGAAGTGTGGCATTCTCAGGGCTGTGCTCCCCTCTTGTGATATTTAAAATTCAGTGGAAATCATGCCAATGCCTCCACGTACTCAGAGATGCATTTTGTGGAAGTGAATCTAAAAATAAAACTAATAGGTCAATGAATAACGACTGAAAAGTCATAGATAAGTACTTTGAGTGCTGTGTTGCAGTCAATGTTTTTTAATAATAGCCAATCACAATATCTTATCTTTAGTCACTCGGCAAAATTTATCGAGGCAATTTGAGGCAATTTATCTCAGACAGAAGACTGTAATTCTTAAAACTGAAACTTGTAATGAGGTGAGCTTCTTCATGACTTTCAAATGTTGGCGAAGGTGTTTTAGTAATGTCAACTGAGGAAGGTTCCTGCCATATCATGTCAGTGTTTCAGAATTGTCCATAAAAACGTAACGACCAGAAATCTGCTGTTTGGTACAATGTTTAATGTTTTCTTGTTTTTACACAAGTCCACATCCCCAAACCTTTGGAAGGTTGTCCTCCCACAGTCTGAATATATAAGTCCTTGCTACTGTAATTCATGAGCGGCTGACTACATATCCTCAGCAGTACATGCAGATGTGCCTGATAGAATATTTATCATCCAGGATTCATTTGTATGACTTTGATAAAGTGCAAGGTGTTGCGCTCTGTATTCCTAATAAGCTCAGCTGAAATGTGCAGCCATGATACACAGAATAACTCAAAGGCACCAAAGGTCAGCTTTGTTTTACCGGAGGAGACATAAATGTGTGTGTAAAGGGTCAGGGTGGGATGAGTGGGTTTTTGATGTTTCAAGTTGGAGTCAAGCAGGTCAAAAAGAAATTCTATATTTAACTGATTTTTCTCAACCTCTGATTTACTGACTGGATAAATATTTTTCAGTCCACCCACAGTAAGGCCTGATCAGCTGAAGCAGTCTCACCTGTTTGTAAGTCAACATTCACTAACACCACCAACAACCCTCGTTTGTGTTGCGGTAATGACGGTAATGGATTCCTGAACGTCATAAAGAGAAATCATTGCAAGTTCTGCAGCACGCCATCTGGGTGATGCTTCTACTTCGAACAACCATTATCCAGTCTGACTGCTGCCGTTAGCGCTGTGATAGAAGTGATACATTAAGCAAAACTTTATTCTTTAAATGACACCATAACACGATTATAACCATTTTGTATTTTATAGGTGAAAAAGGGAAGCTTATCACTGATTATTATGTGTTTTTTGTTCTTCAGTCAGCTTACTTTACAAGAGTTAGACTGTTGGATAAATAAGAGCCAAATATAGATTATATTAACATCTGACAAATTACAATGCTATTGTAATTTAACAAAAGTGTTAGATGCCTCCAAGTTTCCAATACCTATTCTGCCTTTCTGTTATTTCCTTTTTTTTAAAAAAAAAAATAGGCCTATGTCATTAAACATGTACGTAGGTAATCATGATATAAATAAAATATAACCTGATTTATAATAAATGTGTTGTTACCTTGTCATTACCAGTAAAATAGTTTGCTTTGCTTGCTAACCAAATGGGGTGACTTGTATAATTCAAATAATAATAATTATTATTTTTTAGCTTAACTTAAACTTTCTTCTTTTTTTGTCTTTTTCAATAATCACACATTTAATCACATGTCCCTGCAAAGCACCAATACATGTTGCACTGTTCACTTCTCAGCTTACAATCAGATTAAAAAGGTGTGTTGAACATGCATCCAAAGTGAAACAGGATTTGTTCAGTGATTGGTGATTCAGTTTCCACCAGTTTAAGAAAATATTTGGCTAAGGATGTAATTTTGAATTAGCCATTCTGCATGTTTGCTTTATTAAAGCACAAGGAGAGCAGTGCTTAACCCACATTGGGATTGGGAGCACAGCAGGTATGATTTTGACAATGTTACTGGATGTTTACCTTGGATAATGTGAGTCACAACAACATTTATTTTCCCTCCTCAGGGATCAATAAAGTATTTTTGAATTGAATTTGAATTAATGAATTCTCTGTATATTAATAAACTGAGCAAACACCACAATACTCTCACATTAAATATATATTTATGTATGTTTTTTATTCATATCTAGTCTGTGAGAGTGCATTTGTTTGCATGGAAGATTGCAGCTCCAGTTGAACGACAAGTAGTCAAGCATAATTCAAGAAAATATACATTTTCATGAATTAATATGGGTTGCACAAATAAGGTGGAGAGCCTAGTCAAATCAAATCTAACCTGTATCCCTCAGACGTTGGGAAGTCAGGCAGATATCATCAGAGTTAGTGAAATCTTGGTTAACCTTAGAGACCTGGTAATTGTCCTATAAGTAGCTTGGATTGCTATAATTCATTTAGGTCTGAACACAAACTGGAGCTTTTTAAATGTGCTTGTTCAAGTAAAGAGTGAGTATGCGCATTTGCATGTAAGTTGGCCTCCAATTGGTTGTTTGATTATTGAACTGGTGCATATTTAAGCATCATTACTCACATTATTAGCTTCTGAGTCCAAACTTGTTCACCTTCAACCAGCACAATGTTAAACTGACTGTAATGTTATCACATCTGGGCTCTGGCCTTTTTAGAAGCTCTAAGCCCTCTTTGTCTAAATCCCTCTGCTCATATCCCTTTGTTATAACAGGCACTAATGCAACAAACTGATTAAGCGCTATTAACTTGCAAATTAGTTCTTTTGTTCCAACTTTATCCCTATCAGCTCCATCCGTTTAAAACAACCTTTGTACAACCACAAAAAAAGATTGCGCTGTCAGTGATGATTCTTAATTGTGCACTTCTCATTTTGAGTATGTCTGTTTGAATTGTATGCAACAGCATTGAGGAGAAAATGTCATTTTGGCATCTCTCCATTCAAATGCAATTAATAATACAACCTGGATTGCAAGAAAGTGCTCTGCGTCATCATACTGACAATTACTGAAGCCTTTATGATGTTTTTGGATGGATCTCTCATCTCTGGCAAGTGGATTTTCAGAGAGATTGAAATTAAGAGAGTCAGCAGATAAAAAAAAAAAATGAACCTCGGGCAAATGCTAAAAACTTGGAGAAAGCAGGGCTTGTGAGACTGTCCCCTACCTTTCTGTCAGGCAAAGCAGCATGGAGGCCTTGAAGCGTACAATACAAAATCTAAATCATAAAGGGACAAAAGAGTTTGATTGTAAAAAATGACATCAGAAAACATTTGGCTAAACATCCCAATCAAGAAAAATTGCAAATATAACCAGTTCAGCTTCTTGCCCCGTTATGAATTCAATCTGATTTGGAAATTTTGTGTTCCACTTCTTTGAGCACCAAAATAAGCAATGTGTTTTGTTTTGCACAAACTAAACATCAAATCATTTCCACCTTCAGGTCAATTTCTACCTCACTGACAGGGAGTTTTCCATAATCTATTAATTAACTGAAATGAAATCTGGTTATGTGACTAATATTATCTCCTGACAAGAGCTTGCTCATAGTTAATTTGGTTTCATCAGATGTCATTAATATTTAATCTTTCAAAGGAGTTGACTGGTCCAAACAGATCTCTGGAAACAGGATAGTCTAATATCTTCAGAAATAATAATAGTAAAAAAACATTTTGTAAGCATTTTTGTTATCATTTATCTTTATGGCGTAATAAAATATGAAACTGTCAAGTGAAATAAAGTGTTATCCAAAGTTTGTTTTTTTATCTTTTTACTCCTGCTTTGCTTAGTCACCCCATCCTTCTTTCATTCCATACCAACACATTTGTGTTTATGGTCCTGTATTATTACATGTTGTGGAATTTTACTGTGTGGCATTTTCATGGAGTTATTGATAAGTATTTAAATCGTATGGTGAAATTATGCACTGTTTAAGACTTGGGTTTGGTGTTAGACACCAATTCCAAATCTTCTGGTCTTATGTACACATAAAGATATATTTTAAAGAAATGGATGGATGGATGGATGGATGGATGGATGGATGGATGGATGGATCCCTCTATTATAATGGTGATGTAAATATTCATTATGTGAAATGCGCTATTGAAATCTTGCGCTTCATCAACTTCATATCCTAATAACCATCTTATCCAGAAAGCTATGAGCTCCATGCTATTCTGACTTTCAAAATATATCTGCTGAAGTGTTAAGCTAGAGTGATGAGAGTGAGATGTATCAAATCAGATGTTGTTTAAAAGCCTGGGAGGAAGGTGCAATACTCTGTCCAACAATGATCTGAATATTTAAAGCTAAAAAAAAAACCTCTGCATACTGCTAAGTACAGCTGGAACATGGTAGCTGTCACTTACAATTATGTAAATGGATGCAAGTGTCACCACTAGGCTTGTAGACGTAAGGGAAATAGCTTTGTTTGTCCTAATCTTCACCAATCTAGTTGAGGAAACGTCTTGGACTCTGTCTCTTACCTTGGGTGCCCTTCATTTCCTTGTAAAATCTGTCCGCTTACTCTGAGAGGCTGCTTGCTAAGTGCAATCTGTGCAGCTGTCAGTGGTTTGTTTGTTTGTCATGGGGAAAACGTGGCATGAACAGAACTGCATCAGACAATGCAGACCTATTTTTGCATGCTTCCACAGACAACAGAGAAGCTGGAAGCAGCGTGCAGTACATCACTGAGAAGCCTTGGCATAATCCAGATAAGAATATTCTGCTTGAAAGGATAATGTTTGCAAATATAATCACTATTATCTTATAATGTATTCCCCATGAACAAATATACAATGAGTTGACATTTTAATACAAACAAATGCTAGTATACTGGCTACTTTATTACGTACATCTCACTACTACTAGATTGGATTCCCTTTTGTCTGCAATGATTCCTTAATTCCTTGTTCCACCAAATTACAAAAGGTGGACTATTGGACTGGTGAATGTGAGGACGATTGGAGGTCAGTGAATTTATCACCATGTATCCAAAACCAGTTGTAAAGGTTTAAAAGCTTTGTCACATGGTGCATCATCACACAAGAATACTCGGTTCGACTGTGGACCCAAAATAGCAACAGTTGTTACAGTTTCATGTGGTGTGGTACGTTTTCACACTGCACTGTTTCAAATGATCCAACCAATTGAAAAACCTGACTGCCCCCGTCTCACCAGTGGGTAGCTGCACAAAGAACCGCTGAAGGAAACAACACTAAAACTTCTGAAGGAAACGCTGACACAACTTCCTTCTTCACAATGCTGGAGTGGTGTGAAATTTTAGATGTTGGAGAATTTTTCTTCTGTCTTTGGTAAAAGACCATGAGCCATTTCTCCCACAAGAGAAATGGAGTTTGTTTTGGCTGTATTTGCCCTGAATGCCTTCCGCTATGTTCTGCGTCTTGCTTTTGGAACGTTCTCCAGTCCGCTTGCATCCACAAATGCTTTTGCACTGAGCTCACTTTAATCAAACCAGGACTTAGGTTTTAA
This sequence comes from Xiphophorus couchianus, assembly GCF_001444195.1. Classification (NCBI taxonomy): domain Eukaryota; kingdom Metazoa; phylum Chordata; class Actinopteri; order Cyprinodontiformes; family Poeciliidae; genus Xiphophorus; species Xiphophorus couchianus. Next base: position 21,426,797 of record NC_040250.1, on the reverse strand, counting down.
GGCAGACCACCGTTTGCTTTTTTGGTCAGCATCAGAGTTTGATTACCTCTATGCAAACAAACTAAAATTCAGGTAAAGTGGACCAAACAGGGCTGGTGTGAATGCAGCCATATTGCATTCACTGTGATAGACCATTTTCTTTGAAATTTGGATTATGTTTTATGTACGCCACACACCTTATACTGAAAGGTATTTTGAGCTACTGTTGACTTTTTTGTCATATTAGGTTGCCTTTTTCTGACAATTCTCTATAAAGCTATGAAATTGGTCGTGTCAGAAAATCCCAGTTTTATTACTGGAGACCAGCCGGTCTCTCATCAAAAAGCATTCCAAGCTCAACATTGCTTAAATCCTCTTTCTTCCCCATTCTGATGCTCAGTTTGTACCTCAGCAAGCCATCTTCACTCCTGCTAGATGCAGAAATATATTGAATTGTCACCATGTGATTGGCTGATTTATTTGTGTTAACAAGTGGTTCAATATGTGTAGCTAATGAAGTGTCTGACGAGTGTACGGTGTCCTTATACTTCCTGTGTATGTTTAAAAACAGTTTAAATTATGTTGTGCTGAAACATTACAGCGACGTAAGCTGCACAATGGATTAATGATATTATGAGAAAAGATAATTTAACATCAGCCTCAACACCCTGTGACATTTAATGTGTAAAGGGCTGTAATAACTACATGCAGTCTTCCCAATTGCTTGACAGCTTTCTGCGAAAATCAATGTACGAACAGTAAAAATGCTCTTTTATCTAAAGGTCAAAGGTCGCGTTCAGTCCTTGATGCAGTTTTTAGACTACTGAGACAACAAATTGCTGAGATTGATAGAATCACGGCTAAACCGAATGTTTGGTGTAAAACCACTTCTGCAACATTGATTGCAGCATCTACATTGTTTCTGTTTCTGTGTTTATAGATGGGATTTATGCTTGCAGCCTGCAGGACTCCCACTGCTTCAGTGAGACCTGGTTGAGGGACCTGGGTGAGTGCACGCGTAAATGACTCATTTTCTGCCTCTAGTGGTATATCTGGCGCATGAGCTGAGCAGTAGTATGACAAGGCATGCACAATGAGAGGCTGCACTCAGTCTGCGCCCCAACGATGAGCGGTGTCACACTGAAAGCGTTCCAGAGGACCAAGGACTATTTTAGCATATTTCTGACAGGGTTTTAAATGTGTATTTCCTTCTGAGATGTGCCTAGTTAGTATGCATCACAACATCCGCAGTAACCAGCACATCCTTTAAGCTTAACGAACTTCTTGTATTAACACTCAAAAAGTTATTCCGTGCCAGAAAGCCTTTAATTTGCCACGGGGAATAGATGAATGGAGGTAAAAGCCTTTATTCTCAGAAACATTTCAAAAAGCACAGACACCTCAGGTTTTCTGGGGCTCTGACTAACCGGAGATGAAAATGGCTTTCAAAACGGATAAATATGAAAATGAGGTGGCTCATTTTGATTGCACCGTCAAACACATTGCACGTCCGTTTAACTGGCAGGCAATTATTTTCAGTTTGCAACAAGGCAATTTAATAGTCTGAAAAAGCAAGGTACAAAAACAACCAAAAAAGAAATGGTCAGCGGTCCTGTGCGAAAACAGGTGCATTTATTGTGAAATAGCAGTATTTGAAGATGAAATGTTTCTGAGAATACACAGCCATGTAAAGAGCTGGCCAATCAGAAGAAATAAAAAAAACTGAATTGCTAATGTAATGAAAATCAATCTTGTGCTGTAGTTTTATGATTGCAAGTGTACTGAATGCAAATATCATCTAATCAATACGGCTGTCCAAACCGGAAAAAATCACTGTTGTCAATGAAAGTTTTTAAACCAAAATAGCCCAGTAAGTTGTTGCAGCGTTTTAGAAATTTGAACTGACTTCGTTTACAAAGGCCAAAAGTCACAACATATAAATGTGTACGAAACACTGATAGGAATACTCATATTACCACAGGTGGGTCGACAGGTTTTCAGATCTGCGGTGCCATGAATAATGCAAAGGTAGTTCCTTCCTACAGAGTTCGGTGCATGACACGCGGTATCTTCACCGACCCACTCAGAACCTCTCGATTGTAGATAACCTGTGAGCACAGCGGCTGAATGTAGTCTTTCATCAAGCACAAAGTTGGGAATACCAATACAAATTTCAAAGTTTCCTGCTCAGTGAGAAGGAGCGTGTTAATAAAAAATGAGACAAAGTTCAACCTGTTTTATCACTTTGCTCACTGGAGTAAGCTCTCAGCATGGGCTGCTGAAACATTCCTGGGCTGCAACATGCAGCAGCGAGGTCGGCGAGGAGATTAGATGTGAAAGGCCATCAGTAGGCCAACGAGTAACATACAAGATTTGCGATCAAATTTTAGAGGCAGAAGAGCAAAAATCTTGACAGTATGATACAGAAAGCAATAAATGCATTTATAATGCAAAAGGGCAAAAACTAAAAGGTTTTTTTTAGGATCTTGGATTCAAGGTACCCATCAATCAAAAATAAAAAGTGAAAGGAAGAAAGAAAGTGGGTTAAACGTGACTAAGTAGCCTTGAAGAGCACAATGATTTGGCGCCATGTGGAGGCAGGAAAAAGGTATTTATGGAGGTTGCTAATGAGCTACAGCTGACGCCAGGCACACACTCTCTGGGGACTACTTCTCTGAGTAAACACAAGATACATAGAGCAGGAGAAAATAATTCAATTCCTGGGATTATCCAAAAATATTTCTATTCTGTAGCCTTAAGTAAAATTAGTAAAATTAGAAATCTAATAATGCTAGACATTGGTAAAGAATAACATAATCACTACCAGGTGAAGTGAATAACACTGATTATGTCTTCATCAAGGTACCTGTGAGTGGGTAGGATAAATTAGGCAGCAAATGATCACAGTTGATTGGTGAAAAGCTAGAAGAAGAAATTATGCAGTCTGTAAGGATTTACATGAGTTTAACAATGGAGACATTTTGATGGATAGATGACAGGGTTTAATCTTCTCTAAAGCTGCAGCACTTGTGCAGTTGGCCAGTTTTGGAGAGGCGAGTGTCTATCAAGTGTGTTCCAAGGATCCAAGGATCTGACTATAACATCAATTATCCAGCATTGTTGCTGTTCCTGAAATGTAATGGAAAATTAAAAAATGATCTATACTACCACTTACTACAAATAATACTTTCTTAGTGTACGTTTAAGTGTATAAATTGTGTTTATCTTATCAATTTTGAGTGTAAAACAGAAAATCTACAGTTTTCAGGATTTCCATAGATTATGGATGATACTGATATTGCAACATAGTTTCTCTCCATGTGAACATCTTGACATAACAAATGTTTAAAAAAATTATATAAAGAACATAACTTAATTATTGCAGCTTCTACAAAAATTATTCACCCCTTGAACATTTTACTCTTTATTATCTTTACTAATCAATCATAAGAAAAAACAATGTTTTTTTTTTGACAAAGCATTTACAAAAAACGCTTTGATGTCCAACATAAAAACATGATATAACACCTCTTATAAACATGAGGGAGTCTGGTTATGACTAAATGGTTATGACTGTTGTCATGAAGTGTCATTTGGTAAATAATGACACTTTTAATGTAAAGTTGCCAGTTTTAATGGAATTTTAATGGAATTTTTAGTTTTAAAACTGTCATAATTTACCGAATGACGCTTTATGACAACAGTCATAACCATTCACGAAGACTTCCTCATGTTCATAAGAGGTGTTATGTCATGCTTATGACAGTGTCATGTCAGTATTATGCACACCCATTGTCTCATGTGACTGAAGCATAAAGACACTTGTGTCTGGAAGGTTCATCCACTGTTTAATCAGTATTCCTGGCTACCATTACAGCATCAAGACAAAAAGAATGGTCCAAGCAAATCAGGGAAATATTTTTGAAAAGAATCAACCAGGAAATGTATAAAAATACTCTCTAAGCTACTGAACATCCCAGCGATGCTGGTTATTCAAGGACACAGTTGTGACTGACTTATTCTCCAGTTACATCACTAAAATGCACCAATCACAGCTCTTTATGTCTCTTTACAGACTCATCAGTATAAACCAGCCTCAAAAACTCTTTAAGTAACTCAAAAACAACACCTTGTTGTACTCAAGCTAAACAGATATCTTCTGTCGGCAGAAAATGTTGGAATTAATTGATGCAGGCCAAAGGAAAGTGTCCCAAATGTCGGCCTGATAATAGGGGACCCGTCGTCATTAGGATTGATGGCACCAATTTATTATTAATGATTCGTAAAATGAGATCCAGTAGACCCCATTTTAAATACATTTTCCATTACCAAGAACCTGACAAGCAACACTGCTGATTTCAGGCCCAACGCCGTCCACTCTCTTGTTCTTGCTATGAATTACAGCAGTGGCTCTCTCTCACCCAATGCAAATGTCTCATTTTGATGAAACATGGGTTGTCCCAAATTGAAAGCATTTGTTTTAAACCTGGGAGAAAAATATCAAGGCTTGTCACAGGGTTGTAATATTATGGTGTTTTATTTGGCTTTAAATCATTGGACATAATGCTCAGCTGCACATGTTTTCTGTGAAATGTCCCTTATGTGTCTGGGCCATCTGCTGCACTAGATATATGTATGGATGGGCGAATAACCAACGCGGATGGAAGGACGAAAGATGTTTAACGAATCAAACTTACAAAAGCAAAGTCCAAGGTCCATAAGTCCAAAAACATAAGCTTAAGATAGTGAAGGCTAACACACCATGAACATGGTGGGAAGACGATGGAGGGCACAACAACATGAGGCGGACTAAAGCAGACTGAATAGTGATGAGCTCTGCAGAGCAGACTGAACAGATGAACCAGCAAAGAACAATGGAAACCAGTGAGCCTATATACCGAGAGGATACAAGTGTGTTAATCAGGGGATTAGGAAATAGCTGTGGAGGACAGCAAACAAGCAAACTGAAGGAAGCTGAAAAATAACAAAGACAGCTGCATTAGACACACATAAAACACAAACCAAGGGAAGGAGACTAACACTGACCTAAGAGAAATAAATGTAAATGCACCAAGAATATAACTCATAAGGCAAAACTCTAATGGCAATACCGACTAATTATGGCAAGACCTTTCCTACAATAATAAACCCACAAGTAATTAGAGAGGAGCACAAATGAAAAACATAAAACCTATGAATCGTGACAGGAAAATAAAGAGTGCATGAATTGTGAACAACTAAGGGACTCTCGCGCACAACATATTTCTTTTTATTTGTTTATTCACTAATAGCCCTTTGGTGTAGTGATGATATTTTGGTCTCCGGTGGCTGTTCATGTTGAGGTTTGTTTCAGTCACGTGGACCAATATTTAATCATGTTTTTCGTTTTGGTTTAATTGCGTTAATATTGTCATCAGTCCGGCGGCATTCATCGGTCCCATGCATTGGTCTTTTGCCTGCACAATTTGTGAAGAATTCGGCCGATATAATCTGCATCACCTTTTCTGGGCAAAATCGGCGCGCTCCTGCAGAGCATCAAGACGTGCTGCCATAAAGTGAAGCTGGAATTATTTGTTAATCCTGCAGCTTTATGTTTTGCATATTCATAAGGGAAGACACGCTAAATCTATTGCGCCTGCGATTCTTCTTATTTTGCTATGCAGTCCTGTTTAGCGTGTTGTTTGTAGATAAGGTTTGTGCGGGACATTAACTTTGTTCCTGTTTTTCTACATGCAAACCTGAAGTAGATCAGGCCTTAAATACAAAAGAGGCAATGGGTTCATTTTTGCACTCCAGACATACAATATCTGGATGAAAAGAGGACTGCAGAGAGCAATTGCAATATGAATGGATCCAAAATTAGACTCAGACAACCAAACCCCAGCTTCCACTAAACTCGCTGCAGTTGATTTAAATACAGACAGTTTCTAAAACAGCCTGTGGGGCCACAATGAATTATTGCACAGATTCGCAAACTAGACATCCACCGCCTTACAGTAGACAAAACCTACACTCCTAAAATACCGTCAGCAACGCGTAGAGTGTGCTTAATAATTGATTATTGGAGCATTCATGATAATTAAGAGCTAAGAAGGCATGTGTGTAGTCTGCATGTGTTGCAAACGTGTGAGGTGATAATCATTAACTCTACATCCACAGTGGGAGATTGCGTGTGCTTGCTCTCCCGTTGAATAGAAGGAGAATCCTTTTGAGCTGTGAAAACTGCACTGCAACATCCTGGTGGCTTGCCACTCATCCCCTTTACCCCCACACTGATGTAGGGGGAGTTTTAGGAAGCCATTACTCCAAATGGCTCTCGTTCTCCCGGCAATATTTGAATACAGTTGAGAGGGTGCTTTTCCAGGCTTTAATTGGAGATGTATAACTTTTTGAATATAGTCATTCTCTGCAGCAGTTAGCAGCTCACAGCAATGGCTGTGATGTTCTTTTGAAATGCAAATCGTATCATGAGGGCAGTGGAAGTAACAAGCTGAGAGCATTGCACAAACACACAGGTTGCCACGTTGGTGCACAGCCATAAACTGCAGGTGTACATTCAAATGTTTGTTACAAAACACTAACAATTATTCTTTTTTTCAAAAGACAGGCTTTCTAACCGTAGTAGTGACAGTTTTATATTAAAGATAAATTATAATTCATACCAACACAAGATTTTGGATTCTGATATGTTTCTTAATCAAATGGCCTCTTACTGATGACACACATTAAGAATGAAACCAGCACTCTTATTTTCCACCAGACATCCTCTACACAGGAAAGGTAGAAAAAAAATGAAAAGAAAACAGGTTAAGAAGGTATTTTTCTTCCTGTCCACTGAAATAAATCTCCCAGTTTTAAACACTTATTACCCCGGATTGCTATTGCAGTTGATGCTTCGCTTCAAAGCGAATAACAAGCAAAGGTTAAGAGACAAGGACACAACAGTTCAAGTGAAAGTATTCATATAAAGACTACGTTTTTATTTGGACTTTTTTTATTAGCTTGAAAGGATTTTAGGGGCTGAATGGCGATAAAAGGAGTTGTTAACTACTAATGACAATAAAAGGAGTTGTTAACTACCTGACTAAAAGAGGGAAGAGTTGTGAATATAAGTAGACCAGACCCACCAGACATTTTTGGTGAGTTGCTGGTTTGCTATGTCTCCAAGGTACCACCACACAGACAACATTTCTCCTCAGTTGCAAATTGTAGATAAATCTTCCATTTTGAATTTAAGAAAACATTTGAGACTTTGCTACACAGAGAACATACAGTTGAACACAGGAAAGGCCCAGTTTGGCCATCTGGCACCACTCCAAGTTGAAATTCATAAATAAAAAGCTAAAGTAAAAACAAAATAAAGCTTTTTTTTTCTTTCTTTCTAGTAAAATGTTCAGTGATGTATCTAGTAAAATGTTGTCATTTTAATTTAATCCTTAGTTAATCTGAAAATTGTTTTTAATGATGAAAATTGTGTTTTCTAACACATCATTATAACACAAAGTAGTGGTAAAATAAATCAAAGTGGTAATTTTATTCTCTGCTTTTCAATCAATGCCAGAGCTTTGCTTAATTGAGACAACTGTGAAAAATGTTCCTTTTTCCTAGAATTACTTTATAATAGTAGCAATAACTGTTCTAGCCTAATTACATCGTCCCTCTGTGAGCTTAGAGCAGCCATAACCAGTAGCAGACAAAAGCTCCTATTACACCGAGGCAAAAAAAACAAACAAACAAACAAACTGTTCATTTCTGACATCCGATTGCATTTAAAAACCTGATAAAGTGTTAATCTGATGACTAAGAACCCAGCAGGTGGGTGGGCATCAGCTCATGTGGGCAGTTTAGGATTTTCTGCTTTGTTAGCAAGGTGCACTAGCAGGGTCATTTGGGATGAGTTACTCTCACTGTTTACATTGTGATTGCTTTGGGAGTGGAAATGAAATGCTTGAGGAAATTTACTGTTGCTGTAAAAAAAATGTTGTGTACCACAGAGTTTGCATAAAAAAAGACAACAGTGTGCTAGGTAGGCTGTCTGGTCAGCCAACGACGCATTTCATCACCAAACTGAGACTGTAACTCAACAACAATTTGGCCTCTCCTGCGTTTCCAACTAGGCCAAACAGACGACATTACCTGACTCACCGACATCCATATGGCACTCTAATCATGTACAGGTATGTTACTTTGGCAAACTAACAGTACAGACAGTACACTTATTGGTACCCATCGTAAAAAAACAATTTTTTATTGCTGTGGAAGAGTCTTTCACTGAAATAATAAAAAAAATCCATATATTCCACATGCAGATTTTTTTTCAATGTATTATATTTGTAATGTATTCGATCAAAATGTGTAAAAGCCATTCAGTAGTAATCCATGTGCTTGGTTTTATCAGATCCAGTCTACTTTCTAAAATGGGAAAGACAAGAAAACATTAGGTAAAGAAAAGGTGAATGGCTGTCGGCTTATACATGTCAGATAATTGATACAAAAAAGGCACTAACTTAACCTTGATCATATCTAGAGTTATTGAAATTCAAAGGTTTAAAAGAACTAGAACTATAACATTCAATACTGGGCAAGAACCCAAGTTTGTCTTGCCAGTAGTACTCACAATTATGAGGATGTGTTGCTCTCTAAAGGTCAAACGGATGGTTTGGATGTATGCCAGCAAAAAGCATTTTCTGTGCTGCTAGTAAAAAGGGCATTTAGAAATACAAGTTAGACTTACAACTTGGGTCGAACTTTAGGCAGACCAAAACTATATGCTTGATGGTCGAGTAGAGTCAGCACAGAGAAAAATAAACCAAGAGGAAGGACATAAAGTCGTGTCAATCTACTGTCACAACTGTGTCTCACAACTTGACCCAAATCCACATCCAGAGGGGTGGACCCAAATTATTTCATTTTCCATTTATTATTATCTGGAAAATGTAATTATTTAAATGCTTTTCACAAAAATGTATAAGGAGTGCCAATAACTGAAGAACATTACGCTGCTCTAGGGATCTGCTTCACAGCTTTTCACATCACCTCAGTGGCAACTAAAACTAAAGTTCATTAAAAGGTAGCGAATTTCATATTCACACCCCACACACTCTCGTGCCCGTGTCTGTCAACTTTACACTTAAGCCTCTGCAGAATAGCTTTTAAATGGTTCTCATGGGGTTTTCCAGCAGTTTTTCATTGTCTACATGTTACACATATACATGTTTATTAGCTCAAACATCTATTCAGAAAAACATGTGCATTTCCCTCTGCTGTCACCTAAAAAGAAAAAGAACTGAACAATTTTACATCTGTACAATGCCACCTTCCATGATTAATTCTCTGTGATTCATCATGTGTTCTGTCTGAAAAAACGAAATGCAAGAATTCAAAACACACTCAGAAATGTGCATATTATGCACTTAATTACAATTTGAATAATATAATGCAAATTCCTCTCCGCTGGGTCTTTTGAAGGAAAGATGCTTCACTTTTTTAGTTCCAACCACTGCAGACAGAAAGAGAAAATTTAAAAAAAATAAACAGGAAAAGAAAATCCTAAGATCCCATCAGGAGCATCTGGATCTCCATTTTTGACTCAGCTGTGAGCCTGGTAGCATTTTGTGCACACCACAAGATGTGTCAAAGTAATCACAGTGGAACATCTGCAACTGTTTTCCAGTTGCATAGCCGGTGCAAGAAACACACCCCATGACGCTGACCTCGACTGGCCTAACAACTCTAAAGCAATCTATTATTTCCAAAAAAAGCTTATCTGCCCTACTGGTTATCGTAAGTGCTGTTTATTTATAAAAGAGTCTTATATTAGCTGTCAGAGGGGCTTGATAAAATGCTCCCTCCAGTTTTAGTTCTCCCACGGTCAGGGCAGAAGGCAGACAGTAATCGTCGTTCATAATTCAAACCTCCTAAGTCCTAAATTGAATCTCTTAGATGCATTTCTCTTAATGTAATCCAGATTTATTGAATTATATCTCTGCTTTAGATTTATTATTTGCGGTAACACCATAAATCTATCAAGCATTTTTTTATTTCATATAGTATCTCAAAGCGCAGAAGACTAAATGGACTGGCCATTAAAATTCAACAGCAAACTAACATGGGGCACATAACATACTGTACTACTTAGTACTCAACAAGTGACAAGTGAAAGTAAATTATGTTCCAGGGCTTGTGCAGAGCAGTTTCCTAGTAAGAAGGCTGTTTTAACTTCAGAGGGACTGAAAATTGGCTGCACACAACAGTGACTAGGAGGCTATGTTTTTCTTGAGCCGTGGAAAAATTGATTGCTATATAAACATATTTTAATGAGTCTGATGATCAGTGGAATTCAAAGCTAATTTGACTGCACTTCTCTTCAAAACGTCGCTTTGGGGAACATACAGCAAACAGGCCGGCACCAATGAATACATATTTGTCTCTGTGGAAACATTTACACACAAAGAGTTTTTCAGCGCTTAGTGTTTTCACCATCTGTCAATACAGTAGAGAGTCTAGCATTCTCAGAAGTGCTCATCAACAATCTACAAAAAAAATGATAATAATAAAGAAATCTCTTGACTGATCTTTATGAACCATTTGGAAATGTTATCCATAATCATGGTTTAGGCCAAAACATATTTAAAGTGTCTCTGCATTTCCCTCACTACATCTATTAACTTGCAGATTTTAGGGAAGGGGTTGCGCCTCTTTGGAATTTATGACGACTATTAGCTGTCACTGGCACGAGTCCAAAACCAAGACAGCGGGAAAGAGAAATATTTTTGACGTGACTTTACTTCAGTAAAATGATTAAATTCAGCGTGAGCCAAAACTATTTCATTCTTATGGACTACAGGGTGCTTTATTTATTCAGGCTTGTAATAATAAGCCTTAAGTCTGGGAGAAAAATTGAATCCTGTAGCAGTTTCCTTCTTATATCACACACTGAAATTATGCTTTTTAATATCTAGGAACAGGAAGGATCAATATTTGGACTGATCAATAAATTGAACTGTGATTACAACATAAACTTGGAAAGTATTGCTTCATATTAGCTTAGTGCTATTTCCATTTAGCATTTAGAGCTGCAAGCATTCCTTAAAATCATTATGTGCTTTTTTACTTTTGTCTCAATATTCTTAGCCTCAGTCCATACTTACTTTAATTCTGTCAAAATGGGATTTGCTTAATGAACCAGTAGTGTAAAGGCAAATAAAACTGTCTTTCAAAACCTTTCTATTTTAGGTGCGTCAGTAGCAAGTTGCTGAACAAGGATTAAGACAATGTGGCATTGTTTGCAGATGCTGACTATTGTTTTTTAATAATAAAAACAGTGATGGAGTCATTTTCACATATCCATAACTTTGTCCAAATAATCCCAATGCTAAAATTAGACAAATTATAATGATGTGAGATTTTTAACATTATCTTCATACATATAAAAAAAATAATAAACTAATGACACAAATTATTTGAAATGTAATAACTAAATGAGTCTGTTATGTAATGGAAGTAGGAAAGGATGAAAGGGAAATAAAAGAAAAATGTCAGAATAAGATTATCTTTATCTTTAGACTTTATTTATTATGGGAAAAAGCTGTCCAATCCAACTATGTGCGATGTTAAAAAGTAATTGACTCCCATTTTAAATCACAAATTGACAGTAATAAACCAAATTTTTGGAGGGGTGAGAAAATTCAATTGCTACACCTCTTTAATACGAGACCCACAGAATAAATAAATTACTTAAATAAAATTATTCTGATAACATGAAGTCGGCTAAAATATCTAAAAAAACTCAACCCATTATGTCCAGATTCAAAAATTCACATCTATCTGTCTGGAAAGACTTGCAAGGTTTGTTTTTTGGGCCATAGGATAACAGTGAGATGCATTATACACAAATGGAGAAAACATAAAAACAACAATGAGCTTTCCCAGAAGTGGCCAGCTTACCAAAATTACTCCAAGAGCTCATCAATGGCCCATCAAGGAAGTGACAAAAGAACTCGCAAAACATCTGAAGCACTCCACATTTGAGCTCAGTGTTCATAATTAATTAATCAGAAAAAGACTGAACAAAAATGGCATCCATGAGACGTAGGGCAAAAGACACTAAGCAAAAAGAACACAGATATCTATCTCACATTTGCAAGAAAACAACTTCTTGACCTTTAAAACTTAAAAGAAAACAAAACATCTGTTTGTTGATGAGACAAATAAGAGCAGCTCTTAGTGAGGTGTGGGTCTCCTTCCACACCTCGGGAGGAGACCCACTCCTTGATGGGATGTGTCCATAACACCTCATAACATCCTAAACCAGGACGTCATGATGATGGAGCCACTGGGTACTTCATGGTAGTAAGTTTGTGATAATTTAGGATAGTATTTTTCCCTAAACGCATGAAATAATTTTTTAAAAACTGCTGTTGTTACTTACATATATCATGTTTATCTAAAACAGAAAAAAAAGACTGAATAAATCTGAAATTGGAGGATGGCATCTCAATTCACAGCTCTTGGGTTGGACATTTGGCAGCAATGAACATTAGAAACTACTACCTCTTTAGGGCCTGCTTTGAGGCTTTGTAGAAATGATCAGGGTCATCAGGTGCTGTGGGATGAGAGCCAGATCATGAAAGCTTAAAAACAAGCTCTGAAGTCTTAGAATCAATCCTAAAGTTCACTAGTAGCAAGTGAAAGGGCATAAGGTTGGCTCTAATGTGGGGACTTTTCGCAGTTGGAGTTAAAAGCCTAGCAGCTGCATTTTGTATCCTTTGCTTCCTTTTGTACTGCACTTCCTTTAGTACTGCACTTTATTCTGCTTGAAGCAGAATAAAGTGCAGTACAAAAATCAGGTTTAGAAGAAAATAAGCTTACATGACCTTCTCCAAGTCTGCTTCAGATCATTTCTAACCTGATCATTTCTAACTAATTGAAGGAGTCCGCATGAGCAGTTTTTATACATATTTACTTCAAAATATCACCTCAAAATAATACTTTTTTAACATATTAAATAAGGACAAGATGAAATTTTTAAGGCTGCTGGTGTCAGGGCCACAAGGAGTGTTAAACATTGTTGGAGGCCAGGGTGTAGTTCTGGGTTTAATGTGCAATAGTAAAAGTCAGTGTCAAAACTTTTACTCCATTTCAGGCTATTAAGATAATTTTAACAAACTGATAGAGAAAGACTGTAGTGGGTCCACTCTCTTGTACATCCTGCCACTTGAATATAAAGTGATTCAACCTTCAATCTTTTGAAGGTTGCATCTTTAAAAACAAACTCTAGTAATAAATCGAAACACTTGCAATGTCTGTAGGCTAAGTATGATAGCAAAATAACCTGGATGAATAAATAGATAACATTAGCTTGTCAGATCCACAAAGTTTTAAAAAGAGAAACACCAGACAAGATTGGACATATTTGATAAAGTAAGGACACTTACACTCCTAACACACTATCTGCATTTTATCTGTCCTACTATAACAGACATTTGATCATCCCTTTTTGACTTTTCTAATACTCCAGTATATATAATTTGTTTGTAATTTTGGTAGCGTGAACAACTTAGACACCATGTATGCACCACTGCTACTTAATTAAAACAAGTAATTTTCAAATGCTGCAGCTATACCTAAACAATGTTATTTGGTTTTGTTCAACGCTATGCATGTGCTCTGCCTGCATTGATAAAGACTCACTCACCGCAGCATATCGGATGCTTGCATGCGGCTGCAACCATAGGGCAGTCTAACCTACTGTATGTTCTAATTAAATCGTCAAACATCTGTCTAACCTCTTGGTGGTTCTCACCTGTTCACACCTGGCACTTATATCCAACTGATCCATTGCAACAGTCTAATGGATGAAAAATAAAAGCATGCAACATTTTCTATGTGTCCAGACTGAAAAGATATCCAAAATCTGAACTGAAAGCAGGAAGATTAGAGAAGTCATAGTCTGAATTGTTTTCTGAGAGACGTCTAAGAAACCTGTTTTAATCAGTTCTGGTAGAATAGGGTCAAGAACACAAGTGGATATCTTCATCCTGTTAATTGCTGCACTGATTGCATCTTTTCTCATCCCCTTGCAATATGCCTTTCTAGGCAGCGATTCATAGACAAAGGCGTGCCATTTAAATGTTCCAACTGTATTAGCATCTCCTATGGTGACATTTTTTTAATTTAGCCAAACTAATCCCTTATGTTTGACTTCAGTGGCGTGCCTGTTTAACTTCAAAGCAAGGCATGGATTTACAAAATGTGTGCAGAGGACAGAACAGGATTAAGGCTATTTGTTGTTGTGTGAAATTACCTTTGAGGTGGTTAAAACATGGTTTCTGTGGCACGCAGGGAGCTTTATCTTCTGGTTCATCGGTTAAAATCTACAGGTTCATCTCATGGTTTAGAAGAGTGAATAAAAAAAGCAAAAACCTTATTGTATCATTTGAAATGCAACTGTTCAAATTTTAAGGAGGTAGTTGTCATTGGGAAAATTAACCTCAAGATTCACAGTTTAAATATTTATAAGATTGGTATGTGATCAAAGTGTCATTTCCCCTTAAACGTGTTATTAGAAGTTGATCCGCAGAAGCTTTGAGTGGTTGATGTGCTGCTGCCCCTGCCTGTATTCTGCAGTATTGCTGAATAAAGAGCAAAATGCCTGCTCTCAGTTTTGTCCTGCTGATAGTGAATGTCGTGAGGAGTCACTTGATGTCAATAAGTGCTACAATTTATGCATGAAATTGCACCTCAGACTCAGTCACAAATCTGAATAGCCACAGCTGGTCAGAGTGACACCGTCATTGAAATGACACCGTCTTTAGCTCTGAGAAATAGCTCTGCGAAATCACGAGAACATAAGCTGTTATCACTTTCAGCTCTGCCAGTCAAAAATTTTGAAAAAAAAAAAAAAAAAATGGCACAGGCAGAAAATAAGTATTTTATATGACGGGATCAGCCTGACAGACGATGCTCTGAGCACAAGGTTAGGCCTCATGCCTCCTTTGGGTTTGCTCTTGACCTGCTTATGATTCAGCATGGGGTTAACCCTGAGAAAACACGGGAGGGCAATTGTACTGCAATTCACGTCTTTGTATGATCTAAAGTCAATGCAGCATCGCAGAGACTCGACAAGAAATTGTGATTTTCACCTTTCCTTTACTGAGCAGAGTAAATAGCCCAAACTCTGCAGTGACCATTAAGAAATATCATGAAATCTTCTGTGTGTAGTCACTCTGTTCATGTATTTAAAGACATTTTTGAGACATTTTTTTTTTTCATTTTCTCAAAAATTGCACTTCTATTTCCATCACATTAAACCAATTACTGTAATTTATGTCATATAAAAAAATTATTAGCCTACTAACAAAAACCTATTTTCATCAACTCAAGCTCTTTTCGACAGATGTACACAAACGAGAACCTATCTTTAGGGTTTTTTGTGCGACAGCTTTCCCTTGCATAATGAAGTTTGCAATGCTCAACCAAAAGAAGAGTGATGTATAAATTCCCATCGATGACACACAGCAATAAGCTGTGACGCTGTCTTACCGTGACACATGTCCGAGCTTTCGGCTCTATAACTACATCGCTGCAGAGGCCTGACCATCCGGCTGGCTTTGTCCTTGCATGGGTCACATTGGACAGCGAGACGACATTTCAGACATTGAAAGGATCTTGTGACGGAGGCCCAAGTGTCATGAAACACATTGAGGCAGAATCTACAACCTCAGTGACAAACAGGCAACCAGGAGAGAAAAAAAGAAACAAATGCAAAAACTTATCTCAGACACTTTATATATAAAAGACTAAAGACTGCCCTGGTAATGTGTTGGTTGCACTATAATTCAACAGTTTTTTTCCCACATTGGTGTCTTTGAACATTGTTTGTTTTTTTTTTTTGCCTTTGAGTTACAACCTTGACAATTTAACTTCAAAAAACATGTTGACTGAAAAGGAAAATAGAGCTTGTCAAGCTTCTTGCTCAAAGGTCCAAATCTGATTTCTACAAAGGCTCTAAGGGCTGCAGCAACTAGCAAATTTGCTTAAACTCACAAGCAAAAAGACTTTGCAGTTTATGCCTATAAGCTCATGCTTTTAAGGTTACCTCTACAACTTCATGGCTGCTCCCAAACTTTTGTCTACCCTTTCTGTCACCCAGTGACCGGAGCCTCCATGCTACTGTGCAAGGCCTGGTGGATGTAGTCAATGGATGTATGGAGGCCCAAATGTTTTTTTGTTTTTTGTTTTTACCCTAAGCCACTCAAATGTACAATTGTAAAACGAAATGCTTGCTCTAGTTTTTACATTTGTATACAAATTATACAAATTTTATTGGTATAATTGCTTTACATGCCTCAATAAATATAGCCCCGTTTTTCACACATGAAGAAAATAATAAACTGAGCTTAACAAGAAACTAAGGTACATGATGTTTATACTAGAAACTATTAAATATTAAACTTGTGCACCTGTTAAACTACAATGAAGACACAATTTTTAACCTGACTCCGTGCAATGTTTTTATTGAGTAAGTAGAATTTGAATGATAGGAGAATAACCCCACATTCCTGAAATTACCTAAATGTTTTTGTTAAGCTCTAAAAGTCCAGTTATCTAGGAGGGTTTGCGCAATTATATAAAAGAACATGTATGTTTCATGCCATTTTCAGGATCTTTGAGCAGACAGGGGTTTGTTGAGCAGCTAGGCTAAAGCTCAGTTGTTTCCACTTTATCTTGAGGTAAGAAATACTCTCATAACATGTTCCACTTATTTGCTGCAGAATAAACTTACAGAAAGAGTTGTTCTTCTGCTTAACAAATAAAGAAAGGTTGTTATTTGTTATTTGTCTAGTGCCATATCAGTGTGCTGTGCTATGTTTAGGTCTGACTTTTGCTGCTGATCATATATGTACTGTATATAAATTTTTCCCTTTCAATTGTGTGTTTGTTTTAGTCCATGTGGAGCTCTATAAGCAAGACTAAATATCAAAAGAAATATCTAGTAGTGATTGAGTTTTCTGTGTACAGGAAGACAGACAAACGACAGGCAGTCTAGCTGCTTTTACAAACGTATCAACCCAGTTAATGTTCCAACAATAAGTGTGATGGAGAGCAAGAGTGAAAGCAAGTAAAAACATGACATTCAAACAACTAAGTGGAGTTTTAAGTTTCTAGATAAATGACGTTGGATTGGTAGACCTTGTTTCAACCTACTGTGACATGTCAAAGTGTCTTCTGTTGGAGAAAAAGCCCTGGTAGACAAATTGAGCAGCAGATTCAGTTAGGAGTACATCTGTGCCTATAAGTGTATTACTTTAAGGTCTTTTTGAGTAAATATTTATGACGAAACAAAAAAAAAAAAGGACCTTCAGAGTCTTTTTTTTTTGATGAGAGAACATTTTGACTTTTGCTTGGAAATTTGAACCGAGAGTCTGGGATAAGACTGCAGACACAGAATCCAAAAAGGTTGAAGTCCACTGTGAAGTTTCCTCAGTCAGTGATAATTTGAGGAGTCGTGTCATCTACTGCGGACATTTTTAGAGTGCTTCAAACTTCCTCTTCCCAGCTGGGTTTGGCACCTGCCCACTCTCACAAAAGTACCAAATGTCGGGTTTAATGACAACGTTATGTTTGTGCTTGCTTCATCGCCTGACTTGAACCCTGAAAAGAATCTGTAGAGTTTTAAGAAGAAGATGAGAAACACCAGACCCAACGGTGCGATGCTGGAGCCAGCAATTAAAACAACCTGGGTTCCATACATAGCCACAAGTTCATTGTCTCTCTTCCTCACTGTATTTATGATTTTATTCATGTAAAATATCCAAGAAGAACTATATAGTGCATAGCGTACAATATATGGGCAAACTATTTATTTGGCAGTAGCATTTTATTAGCTATAATTACTAACCATTAAAATCAGCCATATAGGTGTTTGTATAATTTTATGTGAAATTAATATGCTTCACCTTTTAAACTGCTTTGCTGATCTTGGTGATATTCAGATTCATTGAGATGCACCGGTAATATTTTGCTGCAATTTAGCCACAAAGAATGAAATATTTAAGAACTCAGAATGGTAGCCTGAGGAAACATCAAAAATATAGTTTGCTTCATTAACTCCATACACTGAGATGAATACTTTATGAATAAGCTGAGAGCTGTGGTTAGTAATCCTACAAATAGTTGACCTGAAAGCTGCTCTCTGTACAAGGATATTGATATATTTCCAAGAAACAGCTGATGGATTTTTTTTTTTTTTTTTTTTGGCTGGTCACAGAAGAATATCCACCAGCCCAAACCGGCTGAAGAGCAGGTTTGTCTCATATAAACAGGATTAGATGATGAACATGAGTGCCATTGTTTCAGAAAACCCACCCAGCCATGCTACAAGCCGCAGTGTTTGTATCGATTATAAAAAGAGCATGTCAGCGAGCGGCCCTGAGGAGGAGGTTACCCCTGCAGTATCCTCTAAAGCTTGGCGATGAACGTCACTGTGGATGGGCAGCTTCGCTTCAGCTGCAGTCAAGCCTGCCTCTGCAAACCAAACTCCTTACACCAGCTTTTAAAAAGGTGGAAATTACGTGTCGCAAGTAAAAAGCAGAAGCTTTTGTACTTCTCAAAGAAAGTTTCGTTGTTTTACCTTAACGTCTTCAGGGTCCCTGATGTGCGGGCGCCGGCTGAATTTTAAGGAGCCCGGATAAATGAGAAATCATAAATGCGGCGAGTGCACAAAAGCTGTGTGAACTATTTGAAAGAGCAAACATTTGTCACTCCTGATTGCTTTGTGATTTTGGAATTTGATTCTCTTGCTTCATTTCTTTTCAATTCTTTCCGCTAAAACATGTTCAGTTTTAATGATCTTAATTTGGATGTTTCTGGCCTTTGTGTTGCTTTTGGGTTGTTGTGATCAGTTCTTTTATGCCTTTCTTCTTTCTATGTTTTTATTGGAGGAACATTATAATGTATGAGTTTAATTTGTTGGCCCATTTAAGAGAATCACTTGTGGGCTTCCTAAAAGGTCCAGTCCTACTGGGATGAAAATTACTATTTAACTTTGTGATTTAATCATAGTTCATAAAATTAAATCAAATTTGGACTTTTATAAAAGTAATTCTCTGAACATATTTTGGGGAAAAGAATCCCTACAGAAATGTTCATAAATATTCCAATTATGAAAAGCCGGCCCGCTGAAACACCTGTGTGGGTGTTTAAGAGCCCCTTATTATTTATTCATGTCTCTTTTCATCCTTTTAAACTTCTCACCCATCAGAATTACTTTTCAGTTCTAAGTGTGTGTCATTAGAGTCGCAATTTAAAAGCACATTTCCAATTTGAAGTGCAAATGAGCTTTAAACATGTCTTACAAATATGTCCCGTTTAAAGGGAAAATGGCTGCACATGTTCAATCTCAGTATTTCAAGACCATAATTGAATCTCTGAGTTTTCAGGGCTGAATTAAAACACATGATAACAGCAAAGGGTTTTCTGCATAAAATATTGCCAGAACGGTGGTGAAATGAGCAGCCAAGTAAATCATTTTATAGTTTTACATGTGTGAACCAATTGTGTTCTGCTGAGGCAATAACATGCAAACTAAAAAGACTGGGAAATCAAAGTTGCCTCATAAGAAACGTAGGCCCGACTGAGCAGCAGAATCACAAGAAAGCAGTTCTGCTGCCACCTTCCTCGGTTAATACAGTTGCGAGTTTCATGTTGTGTGGCTATCTTTGCGGCTTACTTACAGCCCCTTGTGATCGATGCGGTTTAAACCAAGCTGCCAATATGTGCATCATTAGCGTCCCATGATCACACAGCAGTTAAAAAGGTCATTAGGCAGGAAATAAAGAGACAAGAGCAGACTGACCGTCTTTAACCCCAACAATGACAAGCGATGGATGCGATCAGGGCATTAAACTGGACGTTATCGCCTGGTATCACTCAATAGAAATGGCTGGAAGGTGGCCTTTTCTTCCTCCAATAACGTCTACCGGGCTTCATCTCCTCCTCCTTTTGCTGAAATGCAGAAATCAGGTGCAAACCCGCAGTCCAATTAATCTGAACATAAAACTTATCTACCAATACATTTCAACCAAAGATGCGGCTGGGATTCCTAAGCAAAACCATTACAGGACTGGAGATGTGTTGGAAATATTTTTGATTAAGTAAAAAAAAAAAAGCATATAGGTAATATATGCTTTTTTTAAAAAAAAACATTTTTCTTTGCATTGATCCCTTTTCTTGGTGTGTTGTGTATTAGGCTATGTTACGCCTTTTACCATCAGGGCTGCTCAGGATAAGGAACCACTGTCCATTTAGGGTTATGTATCATTTTTATTTCTTTCCATAGAAAGTTTGCGTGGCTCAGGGTTTTTGTGTATAGCTGTGTCTCTTATCTGGATAAACTACGTTCTCTCTCTTTGTTTTTCTTTGCAGGTTCTTCATGCTTAGTGCACTTCTCTATCTCTAACCCTTTACTCTCAGCCTTCAGTCACTTTGCAGCAAATGGATTCTTACTACTTGCTTGCTGAGAAGAAGAGATTAAACTCTCTGGGCTTCGTAGATAGATTTATTATCAGTTGGCATTAAATATTCAGCCGAAACTGTGAAGGGCTTATAGATTATATTTATTGTGAATCGGTGCTATTTATACAAACTGAGTAGACTTGAACTGAAAGTTTGTTAGACTGATGCAATGGGATGGTGAGCATGGTCTGAATGTTTAATGTATGGAGGGAGAAGGATCTCTGCTAATTTCCCTCTTGTCTATTCTTTTATCGGCTGGGTTGCTACTAACCATTCTCAGTTGCTAAGGTTCCTCCATTATTCATGTGGGCAAAAGCACTGAGACACATGTGTAGTTTTGCACATTTATTTGTTAACCATGACTTTTGCTGTTTTCCACCTCTGGTGGATCACTGGCAGCACCTCTGGGATCTCCTCAGCGTGGGCTCTTTCTCTCTGAGACGGATCCAATCAATTTTCATAGTTTAGCGTTTCCTGCTGGACGGCGAATTTGAATATTTTTAATGGGGATTTTTTTATTTATTTTTTTCTTAACAAATGGTAAGGTTCTGAGGGAATACATTTGCATCTTATTCCATCATTAGCTGGAGTGGAGATAGTTTCATTTGGTTATTTTAGAGCAGTTGGTATTCCCGATGCCTCGCAGCTGGATTTCAGGTTCAACTCATTGGATTCAGCTGTGCCTGCTTAGATTTTCTCTGAGCTTTCCGGTTTCATCCCCCTGTTCAAAGATTTAAAATTGGGTCACCTGAGTCAAATTCTCAGAGCTTCCTTATCCCACTGCTTCTACCTGTAAATTTCTTTTTTTGTCAGCATCAATAAAAGTGATAATAACCTGCTGAGTTGTCAGGAAGGTGGCGACGGCCCCTCTTAGTCACATTTATGAGCGATAAGAAGTGGTCACAGCAATTTGAGCTGATAATGTCTCAATCTTTAAGCTGACATCACAAACATAAATCTTTAAGGCTAACCATTAGCAATGAGCCAATTTACTGGTCACTTCCAAGAGCTGGAAGCGTAGGTTGAAAATGGACTTTAGTAAAATCGTCCCCCACACTTTGAGGATCTGGCCACCGGCAGCCCTGACATAGATGAATGAAAAGTGTGATAAATCCTTCAGGCAACAGGTATCCCTAAAAAAATTGAGTCAGTTATCTTTTATCCTCCATTTTCATACATCATATTTGAAATTACATGGTTGTATCATGTGCAAAATCACATTTCTTTGGAGCTGCAAAGGAACTGGTTGCACAGAAAATCTATTACATATATTTCACACATTTTATTTTTCATAATGCGCTTCATAGGATTGCGCGGTGGTGTCTTGTATTGTTGCCTCCAAATGTACGAGATGCACAGAGAAATCAGCTGTTAACTGGCATGCTCAACTTTGACTGGTCCAAAACTAAAATACCAGTGAATGAACCAATGTTCAACTGCAACCAGGTTGAGTGAACCGCTGCACTCAAAGGAAGCATAGAGACGCAAGAAGGTATTCAGAAGGTCTGTGCAATTTCTACAAAGTCTCTACAGGTCACTGAGGCTTCACAGAGCACTAAAGAGAGCACAAGTCAGCAAATAACAGGAAGGCTGAGTGGAGTACGGGGAAAGTTGCTCCGTTTTATCCTTCTGACTCATAGTACATGTTGGATCTGAAAGTGTCTCCAACTTTTTGCATGTTGTATAATAATACTAACTGTGGTTATTGCTAAAAAAAAAAAAAATAAGTCAACTAGTGATTTTGTTTTTGCTTCACAGAGACTGCTTTACAATATAATTTGAGTGATGTTTTTTTTTTTTTATGTTCTAAAATTGTGTTTCTTAAAGCGAAATCAATATAGGCCAAAATGTTTTTTGGAGCATCTCTAGTTTAACGCCAGCAGAAGAATCAGTGACTTTCTCTTTGGTGTGAGTGTGGATGTGCATGGTTTTCTGTGATTGGCCCTCTCCAGGGGGCGCCGTGCTTTTCACTCACTGACAGGTTTCAGACCCTCTGCAAACCTGAAAACAGCTGAATGGTGACAAAAGGGAAGTTGCGTCATTTTCCTTAAAGCACAAGACCATCATCAAAAACAAGCAAATTATGAACACTACAAATACCTACATCAGATGTGTTACTAAGAGCAGTGTCCTTGAAATATACTGGATGATCCATTAACCCACTTATGAAAGAAACTCAATGTCTCTCATTCTTCTCATTTTGTCGCATTATCCTAATTCTGGAGTTCTGACAAAAAATCTGCTAATGCTCTGCATAATGGACACCAAGCTCTTGTTCAGGAGATAACAGCCAGAAATGTTGGAGAGGGGGAAAAAAATGAGAAGAAAAAAATGATACATCTGTTCCTGCTCCTCTCTGCGCCTAAATAAGATGTCGGAATACATTAAATAAACATCCTTTTTCGTAGTTAGTCATTTTGAATAGAACATTCTGAAGAAAGCTCTTTATTGCGTTCTATGAAATACGTCTGCAGAATTTGAATTTCAAATTATCCTTTTGATGATGAGGGAGAGAGAAAAAAAAATCCTCTTATGGTTGAAAGAAGTGGATGTGCCCCAGTGGGGATAGTGTGGTGCAACAGAGCAATTTCCTGCGGTCAGACAGCAAAATAGGTACACCAAATAAATTCAGAGAGAACTTAATAATTAGAGAGTTCAAGGGGATTACGTTACAATGCAGGGCAATTGAACTGATGAATGCTGCAGATTAGCAATGTCGAAGTTGCAGGCTGACTCAATGTGCTCCCGTCTGATAGAGATGGCTCAAAAGGAAAACCAGATTAAAGCTAAGTTGGAAATATTTTTACATCTGACAGCATGGGGCCCATCTTTTTTTTTTTTTTTTTTTTTTGTCTGACATGAGAGAAGAGCATACAGAGAAGAGGAGACATTTTCAGTATACTCCTCTCTTATGTTTTCTGTGCTTGCATGGTGGGCAAAAGCTCAAAGTTACGGTTGGAAAAAAAAAAAAAGTTTGTGAAGTGTATATTTTACTCCTGCTACTATCTGAGTCTTTTTATCCCACTGTAAGGCTCGGCACTGTCAGGTTGAAAAGATAAAGAAACTTAATTTCCAGGTGTAGAGTTGTCATATCTAAATTAAAGCTTGTACTTTTAAGGTTAAAATAAAAAGAAAAGTCTAAAGTGAAAATTAAACAAGCTTCCACAATGCAAGATACAATGGGCACTTAATAAGATGTTCAATTCATAGTTTTTTCCCCGCTTTGAAAAAAGTCAAACTCTGACCTGAAATGTTCAGGGAAAAATTTTAGAATCCGTGGAGAAACAAAGAGGGAGATAGAACATAATAATCAGCGGCACAAATGTCACCATCACAGAGGAGTGAGGAGTTTAACATGCAGACATAATTTCCCTGGCTCTTTCTGTTTTGGGACAAAGGCAGACAGGGACAATTATGATATCCAAGTATCATCGTCACAGAAACAGTAGTGGAACAAAACAGTGTCTGCAGGGGATGTGACCCCCCGTACATCCCTCCCCTGAGAGGTTCCCACAGCCCGCCTGCCTCCCAGAGCGCTGCAGTCTGTAGGCATGGCTGAGCTTTGCCTGTCCTGCGGGGATACGAGGACCCTCCTGCTGTTGCACAAATAACTCATCCACCGGAGAGTCTCTGCTCTGTGAAGCAGCAATCAGCCAGCAGCCCTTTTAAAGTCGGGCCCACACCGACGGTGATTCTGTTATGTAAAAAGGGAGGAGATACCACGCTATCTGCGGCGCTTTGTTCTCCCGTTTGACGTGAATCGCCTGTTTGAAGTGAGGGCTTAATGTCGACACGTGTGGCAGCTGTGTGGAGAGCGGTGTTGTGAAGCCCTATCTGGTGCAGATCAGCAAAGTAAACTGCAGTGGAGTTTCCACACTCACGATTCGATTCTCCGAGGGTTTCAGTGAAGATAACACTTGCGATGATAAGCCTTTGCATTGTGTTCTCTGTGTTGGTGTATGTTGGTGTGTTTTGCAGGAGGTGGGGAAGTTAAGGCGGCATGTGTGGTGAGGGGCCTGGGGGGTTGCACCCCTTGTCTAGTGAGTGTGTAATGCTGTTGTAAATGCCACAGACACCTCTACAGAGCAGAGAGAGGATAAAGGCCAACGCTTCATGTCCACAATTTCTAAGCAGATTATCACCTCTGTGTGTTGAACTCCTGTGCGTTCGCTGAGCTGGCACCAAAATGCAGCCACAGATTGAAAGTAATGTCATCCTGTGAAATTCCCAATGAGGTTCAAATGTCACGGTCAGCACTTAATGGTAACTTCCTCTGTCGAATCCTGTGAGGGCTCTTCGTCACGTTAAACCTACGGCTCAGACTTCACATTAGTGTGTTGAACTGACCGCCTTTATCACATTAATTGGCCATAAATTCAAAAAAGCAGCTTCCACCAATTCCCTTCATGCATTAGTTAAGACCTTGCTGCAGACATGGAAAGAGAATCATTGCACCTTGTGCAAGAACAAATTGTCTTCACCGCGTTGGATTATGGTTTGTTAATCAATAACATTTTGCATGTCTATGGGAAGAACAGATTAGAACATAATACTCTGAGGGATGGGTTTTTCTTGTAAATGATCAGATTCCAAGAAGTGTCTAGCACATGCGATGAAAGTGATTTCTTGAATATAACAAGAAGGAAAGCAAACTCTTTTATCCACACACTGAAGCCCTCTAATAAAAGATGCTCTGAGATCATTCTGCTTTTCTTTTTCTATGAACATCCACATGGGATAAAACACTTCTTACACTAGTCTTTAACTCGATGTAGCATAAATTATAAAAATCTCTGATTTAAATGTTTATAAGTTTTTATTGCTATTGCTATCTAGTGATAAACGCTTGCATTATAGAACACAGTGGTCAGGAAATAAACACAGCTTCCTACAGAGAGTGGGAAAACTGGCTGGTTAAGATGTAACTGAGTATGAAAAGTCATGAACAGTGAAATGCCCCAAGACAAATGAAGGACACTGGAATCTTTTCTGGAAACCAATGGCGCGCTAAAATAAAGCTCCAACTAGCAAGCGGACATTTTGAAGTGTTCGTCTTCATTGTGCCACTAGAGGCCCTGGAGTGAAACCACCTGCCTTCATTAACAACTGGAACTATGGATCGTCACAAAACTGTCTAAGAAAAATAAAATACAGTAAACACATAGTTTACCTCAAGCTACAGAGTGAGTAGAAACATTTTGGTTTCTCTTTCGAAGACTTAAGTGAAAGAAAAGTATTTTCTGTTGTCTGATTTTTAGTTGACTATTTTGGTTATAACTTTTGTTAGATGTTGTTAATCTTACTTTAAGTCTGGCTCTAAAAAAGGTTTTGAAATATTTTTAGCTGAGAAAGTTCACCTTAACACGCCATATAAAACTACCCTACTTTTTAATTCACTATGGTCTGACTTCATTGCTCTTCTTTTGGATCAACATAATTTTCTGGTTGTATGAGCCATGTTTTTTTTCTCCATGTGTGATGATACCTTTAAAACTCCACTCCACCTAGAAACACAACTTGTTCAGGAAAGTGCAAACACAGTACTTTCACTTTTCTCCCACACTGCCAGCTGTGCACTTGTTCCTGAGTGACTCACCACAGTTGGAAACTATTGGGTTACAGCAATAGAGGAAAGTGAAAAAATAAACAACAAAAAAAAAACACCCTAGCAGGAGAAGTTTTCGTTACACTTGGTACGATTTTATTTATACCAAGCTTATCCAGTAGTCTGAATAGTTTCTTTACACATCCTTGACCATTTGGACATTATATTGCAAAAGAGATGTGACCCCTGCACGCTCCAGTGGCTGAGACTACTGGCGCTGGTACATCTATACTCTCTACACGTCTCCATGCTGAGGCCCCAAGGCAGCAGTGTTAGCACTAAATTGACAAAGCAACTAGATGTGACAGGGGGGAGTCACAAAATTGCATTTTGTTGGATCCATGTTTTCCCCTCCTCTCTTGTCGCTCAGCACTTCAAAAATTAGATCATTGCTCAATTTAAAGTGTTATGATAGATCTTAGACAGGATCTACTTTATCCACTCGTTGAGATAAGATGGAAGAGGATGAACCCAGAGGGGCCCCTGGGGACACAACATGTAGGTTTGATACGGTCATACGCAGAGCACAACGCTGCAATTTCTGGCCTGTCATTGACAAATACACATCATCTTTATGACTTTGGGACTGTATCGTGTGTCATCAGTTTTTGCTCTGGCAATTTTAGACTTTCAGGTGCTACGCTTCCACTTTTTTTCTTTTCTTCCGCAGCACCGAGAGGTGATGAGAACATGCGAACAGAAGCGAGAGCGGCCATTTCTACAGAGATTGAAAAGCCTGCCATCGGCATCAGATGGCGGCATAATCTGTAAGGCAGTCATGTGGTGTGCCACACCACAGTTGTGCATGCATTCATTACAATAAAATAATTATTGCCTCCCGGGGGAATGGCCAATAAAGCCCCAATGGTTTTGCAGGGGATTCGTGGCTCTCTCTTTTTTTTCTCTTTTTTTTTGTACTGGACTCCAGGAACACGGCTTTTTGATTGCAAGAGAGAAAGACACCCTCAGGCAGAGATGGGATTTATCAGTGCCCCTGTAGCTCTCTCCCGTTTCTAATTTCTGAGGTGCTACAGTTGAGTATAGATTTCAGGGAGGCTCTCTGAAGCATGAAGCTCCTACTGAATAGCAGGTCACCTAACAAGCTCAAACCACACATCTGTATTGGCCTGAGGTTCATATTGGTTCACACCTACTGTCCAGCAAACCGAGGCGAGTGAAACTTGAAAGACTGAGCAACCAGCTGGCTGCTGCATACCGACCCTCAACACCTTTCACTTATTGCTACCTCTGTTCACACGGAGGGTTTCTCGATGCATGTTTTTGACTCGCTTGAATATGTGCTGATAAAAAAGGGCAAGGACCTCACGCCTACACTGATAAATTTAGTCTTATCATGTAAATGATCCTTTCTTCACACAAATCCAGGTCCATTTAATAGCCACTGATTGGCACACTATTACTGATTGTCAATATTTGATGTGATCATAGTGAAACACTAGTGTGGCATTTATCACATTTTTACCACTTTACCCCAGCAAGCACATTCTGCAGCAAAAATGTCATAATCCTCAGAAAATGGAAAAAGCGGAATTTTTAAATATATATATTTTTTGAATATGACGTCCAGACACTCCTCTGCCTTTAAGAGAGGGAACAAAACTATTTCCCCCTTCCTTTTCTTTCTCATGAGCATGCACAAGAAGGATGAGGTTGCATTTGGATGCTCAATTAATTTTAGAGGTTTTTACACTATTAAGCACAATTTATCCAGGGGCTATTACACCCTGCTCTTTCTCTTTCTTGTTTTGCTTTGATGTTTTTAGTACGCTAACAAAATTTCAGTTTTTTAATCTACCTATTACAAGGCAGGCTGGCTGGCAGTATCACACTATTTTCAGATGTGTGTGTTTTTGCAGCTCCTCAGTGAATGTTCCAACAAAGCTATATTTCCATGTTCCCTGTTTGTTTTTTTCTGTCTGTAAGATCACACTGAAACCGGTTGACCTAATTTCAGGAATTTTGGCAAAGAGGTAACTCAATGACAATGTGTAACCTTCGAAAACAATTAAAGTGGCGCCGTATGTAAGAAATGGACGGTAAACACCCAATTATCATGCAAACTGCAACAACAAAAACCAATGAGCTGCATCTCTTCACGCTCTACTCCTTTCCTTGGAAATAATCCCTCAGCTTTTATTCCCCACAGTCCTCCAATCACATCATGCATTCACCACTTTTCCGTATGTCTCCTCTTATTCCAAAAAGTAAAAAAATCCTCATTGCCCTTGTTCATCAGACAGCCACCCACTACCACCCACCATCAGACTCAGTAGTGCTCACCCGGGTGGGTTAACCACCTGCAGAGTGCTCTGACAGAAACTTCTCCAGCTTCACAGACTCTGCGCCGAACTACTTTCTGTCGTTCCAATGAATTGCTCCATCCCTTATTTTTCATCAAACATTTTTGTTGTTGGGTAAACAATAACACAGAGTTTAGCACTGCTAAAATACAGCAAAAAAAACAAAGCAAAAAAGACTTTAGGCTCCAATCTCACCTTGTCATGATCCAGGTATCTGAGTATGGTTTTGTGTATTAATGATCCTTCTCTTGGAAAAGGGGATTTCTGCTGGAGGGCGTGGTTGTTTGGGCTGCTGCAGACTGCACACCTGTCCACAATTCCCCAGATTGGGATTAAAAGGAACTGCAGGACAACTACACTTTGCCTGATGATCAACCTTATGGTAGAGTAAAGCCACTTGTTTCTGAGAAAGTTATTAAACTCATGGGTGGAGTCTTTTAAGTTAATGAGTTTGGTTGTTTGGGATGAATGAGGTCTCCTCTAGGTAAACAGTCTAGATTTCACGTCAGTTTTAAACAAAGCAGTTTTGATTACAGTCAGGGAGACTTTCTAACACTGCAGCCACAAATAGCTCACTGTGTCATTATGGTAATGGTAAATGTGGTTTATTAAGCTTTTGGAGAAAAGCTGCCTCTCCAGTGAAGAGAGAAGCTGAAGATTTATGCCATTTAAATGTAGATATTCTCACACAGTAATTAGGCTGAGCAAAATGAAAGACAGAAGAATGAGCAGACACCAACATTATACTGAGAAAAGGGACGAATCGCTTTTCTACTTTTTTTTTTATGGATCACTATGCAATGTGACCAACAAATCCCTTATACTGCCAGTTATTTAACCAACCATCGAACAAGCATTTAAAATTAATAAGGAATCAACGCAGCAACTTATTTTGAATGTTAGACTAAGCTTTTGTGGCATTTTTAGCTTCAGCCCATCACCGATGTCATGCTGTTGTTGACTTATGGAAGGAACTGTTCCTTCTGCAAGGCTTTCTAGTCTTAGCAAATAACATTCTTCACTTTTTAAAAACCAATTAAAAATATAAACTTACTATTCATTCCACTATCCCTTCAATTTCTGCAGCTGCAGCTGGGGCATGGCCCCCAAACGAGGAGCAAATAGTATTTTCCCTCAAAGCGAATCTGAGTCATGACCGGGTTAATGAATGTCACATACAGCCATGATAAAATGTGCAGGGAAAACTCTCCAATACCTCTGCGCATTGCAACGTCCATGGTTTAAGTTAATTGTTATAGTTTCTGTTAATGCATTTCTATTAATGCGTCATGCTTGAGTTGTAATTGGCTCCTACATTACAATTAAAATACCCACTGTATTATAAATCTCATTAAGAGGAACAAGATTGGTAATAATCAATTATTGCTACTTGTTACTCTGAACAGTATGTGTGCCAGATTTTCCTTTATTAATTGATAAAATACTTTTTTTTGCATAATAATTTAATTACATCAAAAAAAAAAAATTGATCAAAGAACTTCCCATTCCTTCTCTTTGTAACAATCACACTATGAAGTTTTGTGTGGTTCTGTCGGCTTCGTTATTAATAGTAAATCATAGCAAATCAGAGCTTTGTAGCCATTTTCTGATCTCTGTTGTTTGTAAAACTGTTCATTCCTGCTGTGATCAGTCATAACAAGCTGATTGAATGAAAGAAGAGTCATTGTAAATTCAGGTTTTACTAATTTAAATCAAGAACAAAATGATTTGGAGGTAACATGTTACTGTCATGTTGTATGATAATTGATTGCGGACCCAAAAGCAGAGAGGCTGAGACGTGGAGTGATGATGAATTAATGAAAATATAAGAACCCAAACTTACAAATATCCATGGGGGGAAACAGGGAGGCAGCACCAAAACCAAAAATTCACAATAATGAAACACGCAAGGAGACAGGAGGAAAACATAGGGTGGAGGGAAGAAGTAACGGGAGTAGACGAAAGGATCCGGCAAGTAGTGAGTGAGAAAGAGAGGCTTAAATACTGGGGAGGTTGAATGCTGAACAAAAGACTTGGGTTGATGAGCTAACTGATAACAGGGGCGAGGGAGAAATGAATCAAACACTGAAAAATAACTAGACTGAAGAAAAATAATAAAACTAGAGTAACAAAGAATAGCTATAAACAAGAAATAAACATAACTAGAAACATTAACAACTGAACTAAGGTGAAACAGAAACAAGTCTGTTCTAATCAAGAAACTAACAGAATAATAATGAAACTAGAATCAAATTAAACTACAAAACAACCTATCAACATGGGATCCTGACAGTTAAACTTTCTGTAAGGCAGTTATGAAGTAGTCACTGCAAACCTCAATCTCTGTGTATTCTGCAGAGACTCTCACTATACCTACACTTTTTAAAAGGTTGCCAACATTTCTAAAGGAACCACAGATCATATCATCGACACAGAAAAGGCTAAATTGAGCCTCCTTCCTGCAGCAACAGCTTCTTCTCTGAAGAGTGTTGTAAGTAATGCAGCATGGTAATGCTTATATTAGATTGAACTATAAATAAAAAGCACACAAATCCCCACATTAACCAGATTATTCACTTTCCAATTATGGTGGACTACCTTAAAATGTTACTATTCTGATCACCAGCCAAGTTCTTGTGGCATCTCTAAATATTGAACATTTTTCTCTTCTTGGCTAAACTGTAAAATAATGCTCAAGCTTACAGTATATTGTCCTTTTAAACTTTGGACATTACTGTTCATAATGATTTGGATTGCTTTTAGTTTTTTTATATTAATTTAATTCAAATAACAATAATTTTTTTTTTTAAATCCATGCTGAGTTTGAGACCAATCTTAGCATACAGGGGGATTTACTAATGAACATTGTGACTCACAAAGTGACGTGGTTCCCTTGAATGTAAAATAAGTTGATTATTGGTGATTTTTGTGCACTTTTTGTGAATGGTAGGCCATCATATGTGCTTATTTAGACCCATTTGTTTCAGACCGCTGCCCAGAAGAGGCAAAAGAAAGAAAACGTGAACTTCAAATATTGCTCAGCCTTAGTACGCAGAACTGAAACTATCGGCAAGGCCAGATAGCACCTCGGGGTAAACTGGCTCTTTGATTAAACCACTTTAGAAACAAAATATTGTAAATGAGCCCATTTAAAAGGTTAGGCGGTGCTTTCCAGCAGCCACCACTGGTGTCGCAATGTCACAGCCATCTAAGCAGAAACAGATGTGAAACAGCCACATAAACCCGAGGGAAAAAAAAGAAGATAAATGCTATCTGTCAGTGGTGCATATGGCCATGCCAAAATAGGAACTATACTATCTGTCACCCCTCATGCTCTCAGCAAAAGAATTAAATCAAAAGCTTCAAATGCTGAACAGCAGGTGCCACGTTTCGTCCACATTTCTGGTAGTTAAAAAGCAGAGCTACAGTTGTTGCCATTGTTGTCTGCGGGGAAGGCAGCGCTGCACCGATTCGTGCCGTACCTGTCTTCAAGGACTATGACAGCAGCAGGATGACTGCGAGGGTGATCCGACTCCACAGAGTTTTGTTTATTGGCAAGCCATT
Source organism: Xiphophorus couchianus (assembly GCF_001444195.1). Classification (NCBI taxonomy): domain Eukaryota; kingdom Metazoa; phylum Chordata; class Actinopteri; order Cyprinodontiformes; family Poeciliidae; genus Xiphophorus; species Xiphophorus couchianus. The sequence goes on along the minus strand of NC_040250.1, from coordinate 21,394,811 downwards.
TAGCCAAGCATGTCTTCAAAAAAGACCTCAGCAGAATAATTTGCCAGGTTTACGCTGCAGTGTTCTCACGGAGATACGCTCCAGAGCAAAAAAAGGGATCTGTCGCACTGGCTGGCGAAATGTCATGAGATTACAGATATCTTGTCTCGTCACATTGTGTGCAGCGCGAGAATTCAACCCCATTCTGTTCCTATGATAGAGATCTTAATTTGAGTTAAATAGAAAGTGAGTCAATCGATTTGCGTTGTGACAAACACAAAGACTAGAAGCCAAAATTTTCATAACATCCTTCTTTTTTTTTCTTTTCGTTTGTACTTAAGATATCACATTACATTAGAAAGGACGGAAATCCCAACAACAAAGCCACATAATGATGGCTTTTGTGATACAGCACTAAAAGGGAAGATTAACATATGAATCCAGCTCCTCTGTGCAATATTCACACGCATTTTTAGGCTTGTGACCAAATTAAAAGTACCCCACAGAGGAAATAGCCATGTGGTATTCCACTCCTGCCAGGTGCTGTAAAAAAGGCACACGGTGGCTGCTGTGACACAGAAATTGTGCAACCTTGCTGAGCAGCCATGTCAACTCTTCCCTTACTTAATGAGAAGTGGTGCCTGGGTAAGAGGAAAAACACATTTCACCATCATATAATGTCTCGTTTCCAGAGGAACCCTGACAACTCCTTGAGTGGGAACACGTCATGAGTGACAGCGTTTCCACTTGCAGTTTTTTTGCAGCATGCTTGCAATTTGACAACCAAATTCATGGGACGCAAGAGCCTTTTTGGCATTTTTATACAGTTGAAGACACAAAGTGGAGAGATTTGGGCTTCCAACTTGGACTTTATCTGTTGTTATGTTTCTGGCTCAGTGTCCAACCTCAGGGGAGCCCTGGCAATTTCTCCCCCCGAGTCTCTCAAGAGACCAGAAAAGAGAAATGTGCAACAGAATGGAAATCTCAACACTTACAGCCCTCCCAGATTTCTACGGAGAGCATCCACAGTGCACTGGGTAAGACGTGCAACCAAGCATTGATAATGAGAGCCAGGCTGCCTGGGAAAGTGTTATTTAAGAAACATATTCCTGCAAATTTAAGGCCAGAAAAATTACATTTGTCGTTATTTACCCTCCCAGAGGAGATGGAACATCACCTGTGACTTACTTCTATTTCAAGCAGCAGGTTTACATACACAAAAAAGCATATTTGTGGTCTTTAGTTGTCAATGTTGTCAATGATATGTAAAATTGATATGTCTGGTAGATATTTCTATATAATTTAAGTTGCATTATTTACAGAAAATTGCAATGGGTGAACATGTCAAAAATGGGAATCCATCCCTTGGTGATAACTATTTTATACATCAGTAATGACAATTTAATTCTAAAAATCTGCAGTTCATTTCAAAAGTCATCATATTTAAATGGAAAAGCTGAAAGAAACGAGTTGAAACAACCAGTAAATATGTAAAGTGCAAGTTTCTTGAAACACGTTTTTTTATATATTATGGTAAGAATCATAAAATCTTTTGGTCAGACGATTAAAAGGAAGTTCAGTTTTCAGCACATTTAATTCCCAGCAGTGTGAGGTCAGTGATCAGAAATAACAGTCACAGAGGCATGGTTTTCATTTTTTTTATTCAGTAAAGAGCATGAGCAACAGGTGCCAGTCAGAGCTGTAGATAATTACAGTTCTTTATTTAGTTTTATTTGTTCAATTTTCCTTTCCGTTTGAAGTTTTTGCAGCAGCTCCCCCTCCAGCTGTTGGCATCCACCCATATGGTTTATTCCAAGAGCTGTGAGTTTGCAAAAGGAAGTGAACATCATGGATTGTGGATGTAAACTGAACGTTGTCGAAAACGATCCTGATAGCCTTTGTTCTAGTAGCAGGGTTTTAATTCTTCTCAACTCCTGATCTTACCTGAGATTAGAACAACTAAATATTAAAACTATATACATTATTAGTGTATTTCCATGTGAGCCGATTTATTGAAGTCTGGGCGTCACGCTGTAGGATGCTACCTACTGTGCAGCTGCAAGAAAATTCTTCAAAATCTGAATTATCAAGCATTATCTCAGAGGCTCCCAACCCTACACCTGTAGATCTACAGCTGAATCAAATGACTGAATCACATCTTCACCATGCCATCAAGTTTGGCAAAAGCCAAACTTTACAAGGTGAAACAACCTGCAATTATATAAAAGGCAAGTTTCTTGAAACACGTTTTTTCCCAAGTCATTCATTTGATTCAGGTATGTTGAAGCAGGGCTGCATCTGCAAATTTTGTGGACTAAGGTTGGAAACCCCTGTAACATCAATAAAAAAGTGAGTATAAGTGTTAAAAAAAGAAGTGATGTCATGTTGGGAGGAAAATGGGATGAATTATTCTCTATAGATAACTGAAAAAGTGATGTTCTCATATGTTATGTACAGTAAGAAAGGGCTATTGGTACCACATATCAATGGGTTTTGTAGTTTTAAAAAATCTGTGGTTTTCTGTTTTTCGCTTGGCTCAAGCACATAAGTAATTGTTGCTAATAATTGTTATTGAGCTATGAAATGCGTGGACAGCATTGCAATTTATTTTCTAAATTAATATCAAATTAGGACAATAATTCAAAGCTGCCGTGGTGTGTTTTACAAAGAGCATCAGAGTTACGTAAAACATGACAGCAACATGCTCATTCGCTGCCTAATTAATAAAAAAAAATAATAAAATATACATGCCTAAAAAGAGGCTGTTGTGATCTAATTAATAGCCATCATATGATGAGTATGAGGAGATTTGAGAAGTGGGAGGCCTGGGAGAATGAGTGGGCTGAATCAAAATGCACAATCACCGTCCACTGAGACAGTGCTGAGAACAGGAGAGAGAAGAGAAAAACAGAGTGGTGTCCATAAAACAGTTCTCATATAGCAGCACGGGAAGCCTCACAAGGTTGACTGCCTCCATAACGCTAGTACAAGAGGTGTTGCCGAGGGAGAGCACGCCGCAGATGACTACGTTATTTATAGATGAAAGAGGATCTAAAACAGAGCGATCAATGCGCAGATGAGACGGGGCGACCAGATGATTGCAACCTGGTCTGCAGAATGAGACGTGAGCTCTGCAGGGTGGGCAGGTGTAGCCGCTATTTGGCCCCTAAAACAAATCTGCTATTTAATGGCCACTTCTATCACTCTGACTGTAGAGGAAGGGGTTGGGGGGGTGAACTCTGTTCTTTGCATTTGCTAGAATCACTAAGTGAGAGAGACGGCAGGACCGCTGAGGAGTTTCTGCCATTTGGGCAGATCCATCAGGGTGGTTTGCTGCCATGTTTCCACATTTCAACAGATTCCTGTACACAAGCACCTTCACAAATCTCACGTTATCACCAAAGTGGGGACGTTGAAATTAGGCCTCGGTCTGTGATACGGACCACTTGTGATAGCCGCAGAGGTGTGGGAGAGCCAAAGTGGGACCTTGGGGAGTGCATTAACCCACACTGATCTGCCAAATACGGCGGCAATTTCACACCTGAGTGGATAAAAACACGGCCATCCGTTTGAGCTTGTGACAGGGAAAATATCTGAGCCTGAATTAAGCCATCAGGTAAAAGACATGTGTTCTCTATTATTTAAGAGCTTCTGTGGTAATTGTTCACCCAATTAGTTAGTTTGGTAATGTCACCGTTTAGGGACGTCCCATGGTATTTTACATGACCAACAGTGCCTTACAACATGTCTTTTGGTAATTTCCCATTGTGTGTGTTGCAACAATACATTTCAATGTATTTTATTGGAATGGTATGTGACACACCATTATTCATACCCCTTTACTCTGATACACCTAGATAAAGTCCGATGACCATTGAAATCCTCAACAGTAGAAAGTTTTGGAGAAGCGTAAAGCAAGGTTGGAATATAAAACAATATTCCTAACTTTGAACAAACTTCTTGTTCAACCACATTTTAAAATCTGTACATATACAAACCTACTAAGACATGGGCTTGACCAGAGAAGAAGCCAAGAAACTATTAGGTACTTCAGAGAAGGTGGATAGCTCAGGTGGGAGAATTTGTCAAAAAGGCAACTCAATAAGTAAAGAAAATACTTCTGGCCTTTATGAGAGGCTGGTAAGGAGAGAGATGTTGTTGGAAACACGACAAGAAGTTCAGTTTAAAGTTTAAAGGAAACAACAAATACGTGGAAAAGGCTGCTCTGATCAGATGAAATTAAAATTGAAGTTCAAGGCTCGCATGTAAAATGCCATGTGAGGCAGAAAACTAACACTGCTTATCTTCTTGAACTAACTATTCTGACTAGAAACATGGTGGTGTCAGCATTATGCTGTGGGAAAGCTTTTCTTCAGCAGGGACAGGTAGTTAGAGCTGAGGGAACAATAACCCTAAATTTACAATCAGATCTACAAATGAATTGTGTATATCAAAGATTATTAATTTGCTACAGTGGCACAGTCAATGTCAGGACCTTTATCCAAATAAGAATCACATTAAGTCTAATTTGGTGCCTTCAGATGCTCCATCCAATCTGACTGAACAACTGAGCTAGCAGTAGCATGTCTCTTGCTCTGAGAAGAGAATACATTTCTCAAAATACTTTTAGCTGCAATTACAGCAAAAGGTGTTTCTACAAAGTGTACACTCCAGAGAACAAAAATGCTCTCTACATTTTGGAAAGGAAAGTAACTTGATGACGACTAAGCCTGCTAACTATGCTATTTAAACATTCTGATGTACAGCAATATTCACTTTAAGTGGTAGACAAAAAGCATGTCTGCAAGAGTAAAGTTCATGTGTCACGTCACATTGAGATAATGAGCAGCGCAACAGTTTTGCTTCACAGAGGAGCTCCAAACTACTTTGAAGTGGCATCCATTTAAAACTTTCTCTCCCAATAAAACTGTGTGTAATAACTGGAGGCAACTATCTTGTGCATAAAACCACTTCCCTCCAGCCATTAGAGTTGGTGTGTTGAAGATAAAAGTTGTTAGCAACAACCTCAAAGGGCTGACAGACTGAATGCTGTGTACAGTAGGGCCACAAACACAAAGTTGACTGGGTCCAATTTGTTGTTCTCTGTTTTCTCCGTTCTTCATATTTTGTCATGTGAGAGGCTTATCTGAACGTAAGCACTGTGAACCTCAAGTAGACACAACAGTGGAGGAGTTTTTATATCCTTTGATGTGTGATTTCTGGTGAAAAAGGGATGTGATGAACATGCAAAGAAAGACACCAATTAAGGAAAGCCCCACTATCCCAAAGAAGTCACACCATTATTTCTTTGAGGCCTTCTCAAACTTTGACAAAGGGCATGAATCAAACTAGACCCTCAGGCAAGGGCAAGAAAGAGAAAGTGCATGTGTGTGTGCTTGATTGTAAACTGTATCCTACTCTGTGTGTGTGCTCTGAAACTGGGCAGCAACAAACAAGATAAGACAGTCTGTGAAGAAGGAGGAGAAGGGGGAACTTTCAGAGATCTTTGACAAGAGGAAGCTCCTGAGGCAGACAAGGTGATACTCTAATCCAGAGGTCATCGGCAACATTTGCTCAAGGACCAGATTTATTTATTTTTTTTCCCCCAAGCAGACAGAGAAGAAAACAAACTTCTAGTATTTTATTCTATATCTGACTTTATTGTCAGACAAGTGATTGATATTTTAATGCTTACATGTGATGAGCCCTTTTCCTCATTTTCTCTTATTTTAGAAGGTAGAGACCCTCCAATGACCTTTTCAGATTCCCTTACTATTCCTGTCTGGCCCCTTGTGTGTGTTCTCGTAGTAGGAGTGCCACTGAGAGACGAGGTATGTCAGCTCACTTTCCACCAGAGCCGTGTGAGGAGACTGGTAGGAAGAGATGTTTGATTCTCCAGAAACTACAGCACATTCTTTAATGATTTCAGCGGTGACCTTAAATTAAGAAAAGTCATCAGAAATCTGCACCCTGAAGAACTTATTTCTTTCCACTCTTTCTGCTATATAATTGCCATTGCTGAGGGGTGTGTGCTCAGGTCATGACCTCCAAACGCTGATTATAATCTCTTTTTCTTGTGTCCGTATTGAGCGCCATGGTTGTTGCCTCTGTGCCAGCCCTCTAGCTGTTTAGCTTCCTCTTTATTTCTATTCATTCGCCTCTGTGGAACTGTGTATAGTTCATAATTAATGCGTAATGTGATCATTTAAAGCCTGGATGGGATGTATGTGTGCTAGTTGATGCTGTTGTTTCCTTTTCCTTTTTCATCAAAGTAGGTTAAGTGTTAGAATCAGGTTTTAACTGGATTTCATAAAACCAGCAGGGAACAATTGGCGCCTATCTCCACCATTCATGAGTAAGACATGCAGGGTACGTCGTGGAAAACTTGCTAGTCCATCACAGGACCTGCATGCATGTACTTAAGGTCTACTGAGTCTCTAAGTAGTCATTGTGAGTAAAGCTGTACTCTGTGCATTGTACATGTAACCCAGATGATGACAAACAGCAGAAAGGTAAATGGGGGCACATATCGGGAGAACCACAAAGCGTTGCATCAGGTGATGCCGTTGACACATTCTGGATGCTCGCTGAGACAGAACAGATAGCTGCACTTGAGCTGAAGATAGTTTTAACGGAACATTGACATTTCTGCGTAGAACAGGTTCAAATGAAGGATTGTTTGGCTGTTTCCCTTGGATGCTTCTCCTCTGGGTTATTTAGCTCAGGTACTGTTTAACGACCGTCAAACACAGTTGATGTGTGTTGCCCTTGATATGGTCAACTTGTAAAGTTAATCTGACTTTTTATTGATGTAAATTGAGCTTTACTGCTTTTTATTTCCTTTTCCTGCAATTAGAAACCATAACCTTAAGGTTTTAAACATGGAATTTACTGTATTTGATTGATTATTTCGACAATTTGGACTGAGCTGTCTTTTTGCATTAGTACAGATGGTGGTTTTAGGCAGCTGAAATACAAACAACCCATTCCTAGCAAACACTAATGTTGAGCACTGGAACCAGTTTGGTGGGAGAAAAAAAAACCATTGTGATACAAACATTTAAACTCTTTATCTGCTTTATTTCTTCTCAGTGGGTGTTTGTGAATGTGCAATTGTAGTCGTTATGTAAAGTGCACTACAAAACTGCTCAAGTTTTTCCCTGTTTAACTAACATTCAAGGCTGAAGCAAAGTGCCACACAAAAGCAACCAGCAAGATTCTTGACAATAATGGTGCATTAGTTTCTAAAACTATTTTGGAAAAGTATTTTTTTTAAAGGGTAGACAGAATTCAGGGAAATAAGCAACTAGTGCCACTTTAGTCTCAATGTGTCCTCATCCAAGTTTTATAGCAAAAAAAACAATGTCAGAACAATGTAACTCATGTTAAATAACATTTTACATGAGTTATTTCATACTGTGCAGCACTCAAACTAATGATTCTTCCGGTGTTTGTAGTCGTTCACAAGTGGACAGAACAGTAATTACACTACATCAGCAATAGTGACTTCTGCATGTTTAGCAGTAAAAAGAGCTTTCTGATTTTTGCTATTGTAGCTGTATTTATGACATTAATGGCAGTGAAGTAACAGAATTAGATGTAATGTTTCCAGTGTTGGCATAAACCAGGCAAATGACAGCTCAATCATTTAAAAACAAGTTTTTTTACTGATATGTTAAAACTTTTATGATCCATAAAAAAACTCACTTCTGATGCATCAAACGTAAAGAATGATCATCTGGTTGTTCCTGTCCAGTAGTCATAGGTTTTAGTTCTCTTGTGAGCTTTGCTAAAGTTTTAAGTTTTACCATGGTGAGCTTTTGGCTTTTTCAGTTCTATAAAATAGCAGCTCTGTTTATAATTAACCTGGTAGGATGCCTTTGACATTTGTACTGGGGGAGGTCTTGAGTCGCCAAGTCTCCACAGGTGTTCTGGAAACAGATGAGACTGTTTTCATCACTTTTCTGTTCAGGCAGTGTGGGCAGTGACTCTGGGTTGATTACGTCCTGGTCAGTGTTGAGACCAAGGACTCTGGGATCTCTAGACTTTTGTGGAATATTTTTTATTTCTTCTTCTGTTCTTGCTACCTTCTTGCTTTTTGCATATTTTTTAATCAGGGGCGGGGAATTAATCCTGATCCCATCCCTCAACTGACATCTAAATTTTATGGCCGCATCAACATGAATACTTTTAAAATGATTTGAACTTTTTAAAATGTTTCTTTCTTACAACAAAAACAGAAAAAGTGTAAATGAGACCAGCTTTATTGTTGCATTAGCTACATTAAAATGCAGTACATTAGCAGAGGGAACAAGAGACAATCAAACAGAATGTAAATAGGATGTCAAAGATCAGATTATAAAGACATGTCAGAGTACAGTTCAGTTCTTATACTACCTAAAGCACTACTTAGCAACTTTTTTGTAGGAAATCTGCACAAATGATTGCATTATTGACTTTAATGTGAATTAATTTGTGCATTTTTAATTAAACTATGAACATAACCGATTCTGTCTTTTTTTTTCAGCAAAATTGGAATTACAATGTCATAATGGGTGAGCTTACAAATGAGTTTGGCTGAAAAATGCTATAGCTTTACAGATGCACAGTATTGGTAAAATAATGCAAACTTGTAGTGGAATGAAAATGATCACATAATTCTACCAAAATTGATAATTGAAAGATACTGTATTTGGTATTGATTTGATATTATTGCATAATAATACTGTATATACTGTATATAGTGGGGAAACAATGAGATATTCTGCAGTCCATAAATGTGAGCATAACCTCATTTTCTTATTCACTCAGTGGAAAGCAGCTCTTATTAGCTTTCAAAAGATAAAAACTCCATAAAAATTCAATACCTCTGAAATTGTTTCAATGCTGCCCTAATAATATTAAAACAGATCCCCACTGGTGCTCTAAATATTGCTCCATATATCCGAGGGAAGTACTGTCTGTTTCAAATATTATCTTACCAGCATATTTATACTCGACATGCCGTCGGAACGTAAACAGAAGCTTACAAAGAATATTGAGGGAGAGAAGAGCAAATGAAGTACACTCCATTTTACAAATAATACCTAAAGTTTACCTGTCAAAGTTCTGATTGCAGAAACATATTTAGCTCTTTGCCAAGACAGAGACAAAGCTGCTTAACAAGGTCTTGAATTCGTAGAAAAATATAATGTCTGTAGTATGCTATGGAAACATTGTTGTATGTGCGTCTTTTAATTCTACATTTGTGTGTATGAAACCCATTAGCTGAGGGGAAGTGCAGTTGAAAGAGAGCCCAAAACTCATATTGAGTTTCTTCCGGAGGATGCTGCACAGGAGCGACAACAGATACCCCGCATATGTCACTAATTACACTTTAATAGCCAACACCTTAATGAATGCAATGTACTTGCTGTATATTGCATGAAGTTACATGTCGTTCAAGTCAATTTTAATGACCCTGTGTCTCTGAAGACTTTGAATCAGCGAATCACAAAAGAGGCTTTTATAGGGTTCAAAGAGAGGTAGCAGGTAAAGATCTATACTGCAGAATCCCAGTAGAGCAGTCGGCTTCACACTTTACTGACTTTGAAACAAATAAACTCAAAATAATGACATTTTCCTAAAGCACTCAAACGGAAGAGGTTTAGCAATTGCGAAGTCGCGGTTGCTAAGGCACGGAGTGATTAGAGTGCGTGCACGAGGGTGTGACTCAGCAGTATCAGTGTACGGATAGGACTCAGTGAATAAACATTAGGAGGATGTGAAATAAAGCATTGTTTATGCAGCTGCTGGCTCCGTGGAGTAGGTGGCCTTTGCCAGCAACTCAATTCTATTCCAGTTCTTCAAGACTGTCCAAGGAAGAAGGAAGCAAAAAGGAGCAGAAACCAGCTTTTATGACTGCTTATATAAATGCAGATGAGGGGTCCAGAGTCTTTTAAATGAGTAGAAAGAAAAAATAAAGTGAGTAAACCCGGCAGATGAGAAGCAGGGGTTTGTGCTTTCAGCTGTGAGAAAGCGGCGCTGCTCTCATCTCAGAGTCGATATATTTAGCTGAGATTAAAACCGTGTGATGCAACAGCAACACGACTGGCTGAAAGATGCTCTTTGTGTTTTATGGATACTGTAAAGTTCTGCGCGCAATTCTTTGAAAGGAGGACGCGTCGATTTCACACGATGGCAGGTGGAATTAAAAGCGTCTCTCAGCGCCGATCTGGCAAGGCTCCCCCGTGTCTTTCTGCTTTCCTGCATTACAGTCAGGAGACATGTCATTTATATGAAGACAGACCATCATTTTTCGAGCTACGTCCTCTTTAGCACACCCTTTTCATTTTTGGATGAATATCCTCTATAACATTACATTTCACTTAATGGTATGAGAGAATTTATGCCCCTAAGGATTCTTTCCAACTAGGGCTGTGTAATAACCACACAGTGAAATTGCAGCTCCAACATCCATCATTCTCTGCTCTGCTATGATCCAGTTTAAACATGACTGGGCTTTGCCAGCCAAGCTGCAATAAAAACAACTTGACATTGTGCACTGTTGCATGATGCCCGGCCTAAAGAAGTCGCTCCGCAGCAGTGGCGTAAATCTCACTAAGCAGTTGCAAAGATTTTATAGTTTTGCTGCCATTTTTTTTTTTTTTTTGCTTCCTCTTGGCTCGTTAGCGACATTAGCTCTGTGGTTTGAGGGAGTTTTGTCCATATCTATAAGGCCTTGGGGGCATCATCAAGAGGACCACCAGGTACTTTAGCCAAGGCGAATGGAGATCTGCTGGTGCATGACCTGATCGATAAACGAGACACGGACTCTGGGTTGGAGCGTTACAGATTTTTTTTGTATTTATCTATCTAGTCCTGCCAGCAGCTACAAGTGTGTCAATGTCCGTTTGCTGCAGGACGGCTAAAAAAGAGAGCGATTCAGCCAGTTCCAGGTCACACGAGGTGAAGCACTAGACTTCAAAATTCTCTGAGCGTTGCAAGAGAAATCTGCCAGAGGCAGCGTGCTGCCAAGGCTCAGATTACAGCCTGGTAGAGAAGCAAATCGATCCAGTGATGTACAGAGCTTGGATAAAGTAATTGCCCCTTTACAGATCTCTTCAGTTTTGCATATTTGTCACGCATAAATGTTTCGAATCAGCTGACTTTTTTTTTTCTTTCTGTCCTACAAAGATAACCTGAGTAGGTATCAAATGGGGATTTCATTTACTGAGAGGAGAAACTATACAATCCAACGTGGATCAATGTGGAAAAAGAACAGCTGTCAAACACGCTGATAACGTTCAGTCACTATTTTAAGCGACTGTGGGGGAATGTTTGTCTCTTTTTTGTTTCAGAATTGTTTTATTTCAACCGGATGATTTAAAAGCAGAACAGGCAGCTTAAGGTCACACAGCTCAACTTGATCTCTGCCCTAACCCTGACCAGGCTTCTCTAAAAGCAACACAGCAGATCAGGACCATTACACCTTCATCTCTATGTTCAACCGGCTGTATGTTACTCTTTTTGAGAGATACTGGGTTAGTTTTACCCCAAATTTACAGATTAGCACACATTTAAAAATAAAAAATCCACAACATGCTTTCCTAAAAGTATTGGAAATCTTCAAAATGGTTTTTGGGCAAATTTGAGATGAGTCTTTGTGTTCCTTTTGATCAGCAGAGGTTTTTGCCAAGAAGCTCTCCCAGGGCTGCTGCTTTTGCTGTTGCTTATTGTTGAATGTTGACCTCAGCTGTGAGGCCTGCAGTGCTTTAGATGTTTTCTTTTTTTTTTTTGTGGCTCTTTTGTGACCTTCTGGATGAGTCATCTAGGCAGTAATTTTGGCTGGCAAGCCTTTCCTAGGAAGGCTCAACCCTGTTTTATGTATTGTATATTCATGAATAACACCTTTAACTGTGGTTCGCTACTGATAGAGGACAGTGATTTAGTTTCACATCTGTTTTTGAATTTATTAGTGTTTGAGATCTTCTAGCCTACTTCCTGTTGCCATAAAGGTTCTATTTTTTGTTATTTCTTGTTTTTACTAGTCTGGATGTGACTAGTAAGACTGGACTCTGCTTTCCAAAAAAGTAGCGGTACATTCATTTTTTTTAACCAAGCCAGACAATTGCTGTTTCATAGAATGACTTTTAATAAATGAAATCATCAGTTGAAAACTCATTATTGTGCTAACTCAATGTTGTTTGACATTAGAATATAGTTTATAATCTGAAATACGTACGAGTGACAAAACAGTAAAAACACAAGATGTATGTGAAAGTTAAGCACTAGACACAGTAAAGACAAAATACTTTTTAGCTTCTTTGTAAAAAGGCTTGTTTGGTTAAGTCCTTAGAGACAAAGAAAAAAAAAATTAGAGGAAAATTATTAACGGTATGTATTGAAATTTTTTCCAATGGTGTGAAATAAAAAATGCAACGTTCACTACTTCTGTAATCTAACCTAGTCGTTTATGCTGGATGTTGCATTTGTGAAAGGAGACACACAAGAACAGATTAAAGTGTAAGTGATGAGTCTTGTGGGAAACTTAAATAGGCCAAATCTTTTAAAATAGTGCTCTGATGAGCTGGGACCACCAATCCTTGGAATACAGAGACATTTTAACAAGCGGCTCTGATCCAACTTATAAGACGGTAGTTCTCCATTTTCCAGCTCCAATGCTCTCATGCCAAACAGACAAACTCAAAGGAAATCATTCATTTTATTTTTCTGGCAAACATTTATAAAATGATAATCTGCTGTAGATTAACAACATCGCAATATTTGCTTTTCTTTCTCTATTCTGACAGAATTAGTTTGATTTAGTTGGATAACAGCAACACGTCTTTGCAGAAACTCGCAAAGTATTAATATTCTTGAACCTTTTCAAAAATATGAAAAACTGTCTCAAAATTCAATGGATGTGAATACTTTTGGATGGTATTTGAGGTTCAACATGTCCCTTTCTTTTTTAGAACAACTTCATGTGATTTAAAATCAGACTTTTTTTTTCATTTGTTTTCATGAACACTAAGTTGTGCACAACATCAACTCTCTACACAAAACACCGGCGAAGTTTAGGCGGCCATTACAGAACCCGCCTTTAAACTCCCTAAAAGATAATTCGGAACAGATGAAACCAGATGGCATGAAAGTAAATGTGTTCAAAGATTAACTCAACCATTTGTTCATCTTCACACAGTCTGGAGGTTGTCTGCAATAAAGCACATACTTATGCAAATGGTTGCTGCTTGAAATGTTTAGGTCAAATTGGTGCCAGGTTTTTATTTTATTTTTTTTATGATATCTTCATAGGCCCACTCAGCATGCTATAAAGTATTTACAGTAAAGTCTTTTGTAAAGCACGCTCCATACTGGAGTTCTTCAACTTAGTTGCACAGCCTGGGGGCGAGAGCTGGAGCAGCAGGCCTCTGCAGATGCCACACGCCAACAGACATCCACAAACGCAAAGTCAAAATAAAACCAATAAAATCACGCCTGCCTTTGAAAACAGCACGCTCTCTTCGTTTTGCCCCGCACCTATTACTCTGCACTCGTTCCGAGCGGAATCCATAGGGCTAAAAAATGTACCCACACACGGATGTTTGAGTGTTCCCCACCAAAGTGTTTAAGGCATGATGTATGCCATTATAAAAGCAGTGTGACGGCAGCTGCGTTGTCAGCACTCTGCTGTGCTGCTGGCTGATGGGAGACTAGGGGCTGATTGAGAGCTGGCAGACCGAGGACATGACAAGATAAAGAATATTAAATTACACACTCCCAACAATAATTACATCTTGAATTAGGCGGCATATTAAGGAATATCGGTTGATTTTAATGATTCTCGGGAGACAACTTCTCTTATTTGACATGGTAATTACAACATCTCTAAATAATAAATGTTTTTGGATTTTTAACTTTTTTTTTTCTTTCCACATTGCTGGCTAAAAGAAAAACTCGTTGAAATTTTCAGAACCAACACAGGTACTGAAAGTGGAAACCTGTAGAACGTGCATGGACAAAAATACTTCTGGTTAAATTTGTAAAAAAATAAATAAATGCTGCATAATCCCAGTCAGAAATGTTGCCCCAACTTTTGTACATTTGACACATTTCTATTAGAAATGTTGTCTCTGTCTGATGCTTCACTGTGAGAGAATGTTGTTATTATCCATATATGGTCGTGTCTTCCTCTTTTAGTGGGCAAGACTCAAATTGTGTAATTTGTTTTAATATGACTTATTTGCTCTGAAACACAATTGGGAGGCTGGTTGCTGTTTTTTTCTGTCTCGTGTTTTAAATAGTTTCCCTCAAAAATATGCAGTTTAAACATGTGCAAACACATTTTAATGAGGCTAAATAAGCTTACGCCACACAATTTGATCCTATGAATTGCTTTGTGCCATTGAATCAGTTTTAAGGTCAAATATAACTGGCTCGCTTATGTATTTCTTCGCCACACCATGACAAGTTCAGTCAACCCATGGACAAATCTTATTCTACTCCCACTTTCCGCTGCATATACAACACGCATCCGCATTACAGAAAGTTTCCAAAACCTGGAGCAATCATTGTGTGGATGTAGACACTCCGGAGGCACTGTTCCAAAACACTGCTTCAGTTCTGAGCTGCTCTGTGCCCTCCCTGCATCACCAGATATACATACAATCCGTCTGAGTCACTGCCCAAGGTTACTGCTAGAAGAGGTAACAGTTTCACATCCAAACTTCTTGTTAGAGCCGATCTTCCCAGGCAACGTCTCTTTCTAGCAAATAACAGCCACTCGAGTGTGCATGATGGCTGAAATCAAGCGTGGAGCGGAGTACCAGGTCGTGCTGTGAGGCTGAGGCAAAGTTCGCGGCACCGTCGCCACGGAGAAATTATTTAGCATCGCATTTAATTAAGTCAGCCCACAGAGCAGCTCGTTACAATGGAGGCTTGATTTACTCAATGTATATCAGACTCCCTTCAGTTCAGTGGCATTTTATGCCTGTTTCCGCTCAAGCTCACCCCCAACACACCCCCACCCTCAGTGGTGTCACTGCAGGCTTACAAACAATACAGCATACATGACAGCGGCAATATGGGAGCTGACAGCAGAACAAGAGGAGCTCTGGACTTTGAGATGCATTAGCCTAAATGACCTCTAAAGAGATCGTCTTGCTCATGCATACATTTTTCCCCCCTTCCCCCATTGTGAAGGTTAAACCTGCCCTTCATGGGATTAATTCATTCTTAATGCACCGGCCACTTTCTCTGTGATGTTGTTGAACAAGCCTGATGCATCGCACAACAACTGAGGAGCTTTATGCAACATGAGGAGAGCTAAACGCGAGACCTAACGTGCAAAACGAGGGATTTGCGGAGCAAAATAAAACCCAGCATATGTTCTTATCCTCAGCGCTAGAATTTGGGTTCAACAAGTAAATAACACCATGGTTAGTGTAGCATAACTTTTCTGCTCATTTTGTCATGGAGATATGATCTTTTTCCACATCTTTTTCTTTTTGCAACCACAAAACTCTGTTTATTCTTATCGATGCACTAATTCAGATTTTATGTTTCCTACCCATTTGTCAAGTCAAAATCCGGAGCTGTCCAGATACCCAAATGCAAGACAGATGGGTGGATGTGTGGATAAATAAATTGCAATAGCATCTTTGCATGTCTAACCTTGCCAAACAGCTAAAGCTCATGCTATATGGTGTCTGTGACAAATACTTGATGTTCCATGAAATCACCTACATTTCTCACACTTAGTCCCACACATTATTAAAGACGTCAGCATATAAAAAAAGTGTGACAGCAGCTTTACATATATATGAACTTCAAGGTTGTCAGACCCTATCCATATTAAAAAACGGAGATAAGATAGGGAATTTTTAAATTCCCCTTTCTGAAAAGTTCCCTTTTAAACACATAATTTCTAAAGAAAAATGTATCCATCCATTCAAAAATAATGCTCTGGCCTTTAATAATTAACTTGTGCTAGTGCAGCTGAGTGCAATCTGCACTTTTTGCCTCTTTTTAAGTTGCTTAAATAGCCTAAACTTTTACTTGAGTTCATTTTTCATTAAAATATTTTACTCAGTTATAATATACTTCATGTCTGTTTGGGTAAAAACAAAAACAACACCAGAAATAAATGACACTGCTAGGTCAGTAATCAGATCCCATGGTGTTGCAGCATCACCTGCATGCTTACAATCGGTGCCATCATGTAGATGAAAAACAAAAGGATGTTTGTTACATCAAAAATTATATTTTAATGTAATACGAAATTGATCTCATTTCTGTAATCTGACTTGTGATGCAGTTGCCTGTTACCAGCACCTAAACTCATCTTTTGAGATTTTTGTTGTCCGGTGCCAAACAAACAAACTGCAAATTCTCATCATCAATATTCTACAAATAATTTATTTGCTCTTCTTGCCCACTTCTCCTGTGTTACCATCTCTTACATTTTGCATTGGCACCCCACCTGACGACTGAGTTAACAAACCACTCGCATTTGGGAAAAGATAATTTAGTCCGACACTGCAAAAAAGTTGCAAATTTTGCGAACAGAGAAAGCTCTCTGGGTTGGGATGGAGAGAAAGAAAACAACTGAACAAAATAAACAATTTGACAGACAGGAAGGGGTAGCTTTTACTGCGGATGCAGCTGGGAACTAGGGGGATTAATAAGTGAAAAATGAGCTGCATGCTTCGATGATGCACCACGTTTGCCTGTGGTACTTAACATGCAGCACCAGGAGTGCACGGCAGCGTCACTCGAAAAAGGCCGATTAGCGACTTATATGTTGATATCACACCCTATCATGCCTAATTCTAACTCCATCAAAACACCTCTAAACTAATAAATTGGACTTTATGCATATTCCTGGCTGAAAGTCACAACTTCCCCTGGTAACCATGGTGACAGAGGCAACTGCTCGACTGGTAAATCATCTCTTTCTGAGGGAGATCACAATGCTGCATTCCCTCCCAGTAATAACAACCCCGCTCCTTTCATCTGTGCTGTGCTGTGTTTCAGATCGTCTGAAAGTGGAAAGCAGGCGGAAAGGGAAGCCCCGCTGTGAGCCCTTTGTTTCACCATCAGGGCAACACGCCCCCCATACCCCCCACCTGCCCTCCGCCACCACCACACCCAAGCAAACACACACGTTTGTGGCCTAACTAGCTCTGGTACTAATTAGCCACAAATCACAGAGCGCGTTTGAAAAATCATCACTAACTTTACTTATAAATAACACCGATAAAAATGAGCAGCTCTTCGATTATTCCTGGTAGAGCCCTTATGTAGAGCTGAGCAGCAGACTACATTAGCTGATTGTAATGGATTTCTATCGGCATTCTGCTATGATGAGGACTCAACTAACACACACACACACACCCACAAGATCACACATGGACAAAACTGTCCAACCTTAAACAGTAAACTATAAAATCATGGCTTCTCTGCTAAATTACTCCGTCATCTTGCTAAGCTTTTTTGTTTCTGCAAAATAACTCCAGGCATTATTTCCATCATCTTCTTAGCTTTTCAAGGTCCTCAAAGACTTCAATAAAAGAAATAGTTTTGCTCTTCGAAATAACAATAATTTTACTAAGGAGCTTCTTAACAGTACAGAAGCGACATCTATAAGCTTTTCAGCACTTTCACACAGCAAGATAAAAGACTATATTAGTATTAAGAGCTGTTAAGAAAGTATTTGCCCTCACATAGATTTATTCTGCTGCTGCTGCTGCTGCTGCTGCTTTTTGTCACACTTTAATGTCTAATATTTTCAAACAACACGTATAATTAGACAAAGACAACCTGAGTAAATATAAAATAAGCTTCAAATGACGACATTATTTATTAAGGGAAAAACAATTTGAACCAATCAGATGAAAAAGTCATTATTAAGTTGTATTATTAATGATCAGTAATCAGTTATTGGGATTAAGCGTATTTTTGGGGTTGAATTTTACTAGTCACAAAGAAGCGAAGGTATCAAAAAATCACCTAAACAGAACCTGTCTGACCAGCGATGTGCACAGATGGACACTAGGAGGTGCTAGACCACCTGTCCTTTTAGTTCTGAACAAAAAAAGTGGCCCCTCTGAAATCTTCTTTTTTTTTTTTAAGTGCTTTACATATGGCAACTGATTTGAAATAAATTATGTTCAACCTCTGAGAGAAAAACATCTCACACTAGTAAGGCAGCTGGCGGCTACATGTGCCGCACAAGGTGCCCGTTTTTTTCCCACCTGCCCCCCAAATTGTCTATGCACGCCACTGGGCCTGACGACATGAAGCAGGCCAACACATCATGTCTGATCTACTGATTATCACAATAGATGAGAAACAAAGTCACTAAGCTCCATCAGGCTGGAGAGGCTTACAAAGCTGAGTCAAACTGTAAAGATGGATGGACGTCTTTTGGAGCTCCAATGGACAGCATTGATGGTTTTAGTCTGCAAATGGAGAAAATGTGAAACACATTTTGCGGATGATTACCTTTTCACATAAGGTCATACTGGTTTGGACAGCTATTTACCCTTAATAAATTGAATCCTAATTGAAACATATGCTAGCATTTATTTGATCATCTGAAACATGTAAATGGTTTAAAAAAATAAAAATTGCAAAAAAAAGAAAATCTGCAAGGGGAAATACTTTTTCGCAGCTTTGTTATCAATAGGTCACAAACATGTTTCCCCACGGTACAAATCCAATTAACACTCTCTCCAGTTGCTTTGTGGAGCCCCCACCATGAAACCCTGTTGACCACTCAGATCCGCGTACTGTCAGTGTGCAAATAGCCGGGCTGCTTCATAGCCTGTTAGCACATGGGAAGACATGTAGGACTCATTCCCTCAGCCTCCGAATGCAGAGAATCTGTCTGGCTATTTGATTAATGTCGCAGCTGGGAGCAACATCTAATTGCAGAAGCAGGATAAACACTTACTCAGAGAAAGGAAACGGTGCAAATCAGACCACTCCCCAGAGTATAGAGGAAGGAAATTGGTTTAAGGATGAGACGCAGGCTTGCGTACCAATGCGGAGAGCCTGTCAGCCCTCTTTTTCTCTCTCTCTCTCTCTTTCTAGCCCTCTTCACCCCTGCTGCGGCACCTTTGATTCAGCTTTTCACTGGAAATTGGGGAAGTGACACAGCTCCCTTTTTTCTTGCTCTTTAGCAATGCTCGACCAGCGAGCACAAAGTCCAATCCTCCAATCTGACTGTAACCGATGACTGGAGGAGATATAAATCATACTTGAATTGCAGCCCTGAGATGTCAGCCATTAAAATACTGTGCTGTCTCAAGCGGGGATCTGGAATTCATATGAAATGATTGGTAGTCATCCCTGCTGCGCGATACAGCTGGATTACCTCATGCAAAGGTGTTCGGCTGTGTGTTTAATATCAGGCTCTGTTTAAATAGCTGTCGGTGTGCGTTTTCCATAAAAGCATCAGCACGGGACAGAGCAGCATAGCTTCTCAAGACACTACTACATTTGTCTGTTTGCAAATACAGCACATTGCAAAAGTGATCAGCAATCAGATTCTTAATTAGGTTTAGGTCTCAACTTTGACCAGGCCGTTCTAAAACAATGGATGTGGTTTGATCCAAACTCTGTGCACCACAAATCTGGAACAAACTTCCAGGAAATTGCAAAACAGCCGAAACAATGAGTTGCTTTAAGTCTAGACAAGCTCCCCAACAATAAATGAAACACTAACCATCATTTTGAAGTGTAATAATGGTACACTATTAACTCTTTCAGGGAGTTAATAATGTACTTTACAACTAAAGCTCATTAAATGATTGATTAAACTGCTCTCTACTTTAGCGCCACCAAAAGGGTTCAATTTCACCACAGTCTCAAGTCGTGCAAGATTTATCTTGTATTTAGCTCCAGACATCTCTCTCTCCACTCTGACCAGCTTTCATCTCCTGGAGGATCCCCCTTAACATGACGCTGACACCACCTTGCTTCACAATAGGGATTCTGTGTTCAGGGTGATGGACAATGTTAGTTTTCCACCAGAAACAGTGTTTTGCATGTCAACCAAAAAGTTAGATTTTGTTCGGATCTGACCAGAACTCCTATCTCTGCACGACCCACATGGATCGTGCAGAGATCCATGGGGATGAGATTTCTTATGTCTTCCAAAGAAGTCAGGGTTGGGGAATTGCACAAATCATAATTGTCATGTGGATCTCTGCCACTCCTCGTGAGTTAACATGAGCCTCTTGACCGCTTCTCGGGGCGTCCACAATGCTTTGCTAAGTTGTCAATTGTGTAAGAGTATATCTATATGCAGATGATATGTGTTCCTTAGTCTTCATGATACAGTTTGATCTCTTCTTGTCAGTATTTATACTGAAATTAAAACACAACCTGATGAACTTTATCAATTCAGATGCTTCTGAAGGCAATTTGCACAGGATTATGTTGAAGGGTGTCAGAGTAAAAGGGGCTAAATACAAGATCATCTCTCGCTTTTTCTTCTTCTTAAGAACAACATTTCTATGTGGAATTTTAAAGAATGTAGTGCTGTGAGTATTCTTTAATGGCACTTTGGTCCACCAGCCTCGACTGCAGACAAAACCGTGCCACAAGGAAGGGCCTGAAAACCACAAATCATTCCACCCAAAAGACAATTAAAGAGCAAGCAGAAAACATTTTGCATCTAATTACATCACACAAATTATCCCAGACAGAACATACCGTTCACCACAGTCATTTATTCCCAACGCGCTGACAGCAGCCTTCACTGTTCGACTTGCAGTGTTTTCTCTCTCTGAAGCTTTCCGTTGTGAAAGGAGTTTTTAACATAATTACCTCCGTCATTCCCTCTGCTGATATTCTTATTTCCCCTTTTTCTTTTAGGTTTTGTCATTCCTTAGGAGCTGCTTATAAAAGAAAATTAAAAATGAAAAGATTGTGCTCTTTCTAAGGCTGCCAACGTTTCACTGGATTACATGATGCGGAGCTCTGCTGTGCGTTAAGGGAAAATAAATATCCCGAGTTGCGCTCACGATGAAGGAGAGCTCATTTTATGGATCTGATTTGAGGAGCAATTTTATCCAAAGGTTAAGGTATGAAAGAAGGTTTAGTGAGATCATCAACCAATGTGGCTGATCTTTATAACGAGAACAGCAAAAAATAATTTCACTGCTCAGATACTGTAGTTCCTCTTTACAAATAGAGCTTGCCTTTATTGTGGGTGTTTGATTTATATTCATAACAAAAATGTGCTTTCATACTCTAATGGAAGTCCAAAAATGTTTTTGACTCCACAGAAGTGGAAAATAAAAATGCACATCTCACTGGGAGCAGAGTCGTACATGCAGGAAGACATAATTTAAATAACTATGACAGATGCATATCAGTCAATTAAAATATCAATAAAACGCTCACTTAAATTAGTAATTCGATTTAAAAAGTGTCGCATGTCACATAGACTAATTACACATAAGCATTTGTCTGTTAATTTTGAAGATTATGGCTAAAAGGTGACCAAAAAAAAGGTGTAGACAAAAAAAAAGATATGTGCTTGATACTTGATTTTTGCTCCTTTTGCATGAGTTACTGCATTGGTGCAGTGTAGCATGGAGGCGATAAGGGAGCCCAGGTTGCTTTAATAGTGGCCTTCATCTTCATCCTCATCTTCATTTTCATCTTCATCCTCTTTAAAAAACTCAACACTAACATTACACTACAGGTAATGCTGATCTTTGTTGAACACCAGCATTAGACACGGAGCCGCAAATCACTGACTGTGAAAACTTCACATTGGACTTCAAGCAACGTGGATTGTGCCTGTGCCTCTCCACTCGTCTTCCAGACTCTCTGACATCCATTTTCAAATAAAATGCAAAATTTACTTTGATCTGAAAAACATATTTTAAGACACTTCAACGGCGCCTCTGGTATGTGCTCCATTTCTTGTGAAATTACAAAATAACTCTTGGTTATGGACATTCATCTTAAGGTTGAGATTATTGGACGTTGCTGCTGCATCTTGTCCTACCACACTTTTCTACTTCCACTCAACTTTCCACCCTTACGTGTGGATAGAGCTCTCTGTGAACAGCCTGCTCCTTTAGAAATTACATGGCCTAATCGCTTACTCACGCCGTTTGCTGTGGGTGTCAGTGACTGCCTGGACAAATCAGCTATTTCCCCATGAATCACTTTTTAATTAAATTTTTCCAAATTAATGGGTTTTTATTAGCCATAATAAAAACTAACAGAAGTAATGCTTGAAATATTTCACTGGATGTATGATTTGTGAGTACCGTAAATAAACAATCCATTGATATGCAATTTATTGAAAGCGAATAAGTATTTGTATTTCTCCTGCTGCCCTGAAGTTAACTAGTTTTTGCTAAACTTTTCCTCTTTTTTCCTGGTGTACTTGGCATCAGAGGACATCTGTAACAAATCCCTGTTCAAACAGCCTCCTGCAGATAAAATTGTTATTAATATTTCTACTTTCTTTTTTTTTTTAAATATTGGCATTCTGCAAAGGTTGAACTAATGAATACGGGACAATGTTTGGAAGACCTTGAAACTAGATTAAACGCAACGCCTCTATACCTCTAAGTTTTGACTTTGCTCTGTAATTATCCTCTGATAACTCAAATGGAAAGCTTCTCATGTCTAATGGCTTCTCTACAAAGTACTCACACTCATGCTGAACAACAGGGCCTCTCTGTGTGTTCGGAGAGCATCAGAAGTTCCAAATACCTGACAGCCTATCCTCTGTGTCCTGCTGTCCTCTTAGATCCTGTGAGAAGCTGCTGACATTTTAGTGAGGACTGCTTCATTTGACCCGAGGTGTGGGTTTTACCGCTCCTTTCAGAGAACCGTACCTGCTATTTATAAACTCCACATAACAGAGCTCAATCTGAAAACATCAAATGACAGACAGGTGCTTCAGAAACCCGCTTTCTACGGCTTAGTTCAAGAAATAACCCCTCACAAGGCCCTGCACTCCTCTGATTATGGATGTTCAGCTCTGAGTTTCCTTCCTTCTTTCCATCCTCTGTTTTTTGTTTTTTTTTTTAAACGCGCATCCCTGGCACCCAGGAGAACTTACGCTATTGATTAAACTGTCGTACTTAACCACTGTGATTGATAAAACTTCATTCAAACATGTCATACAATGACAGCGGTTTGAGTGATACAGCACAACACAAATAGAGCAGAGGGGAGGCGTGTGGGTGGGTGGGGGACCGGCAGCTGGGTCTGTGACATGAGGAGCTGCTCGGCGTTGTCGACTCTTGTGTCATATTTGTATTCAGAAACCTCACACAAAGATCGGAGCGTTGTTTTCGCTCTTCAGGCCCTCGGCTGATTCAGGTTCCCCGATTCAGAGCATCAGAGGGGAATCCATCCTATTATTATCTGAGCCTCCTGTGGGAAATCCTTATTTACAGAGAAGCGTGGTCAGTCCTCAGGGCAGCCGAGGAGGGTCATGCTGTCAGAAAGTGGGACGAACCAGCAAACAAGGCTTAGGTTTAAATCTTTTGTGAAACTGAATCACATCAAATTGAAAAACTTTAGCTTTTTAAAAAAAAAATAAAAAATTACCACCAGATTTATCACCCTGACACAATATGCTGATAATGTTTTTAACTTTTAACACAATTTCATTAAAAAAGCCTTCTGAGGTTCTATAAATATATTTGACGTCGTGCAGAAGTCTTAATAGCTACATTTGTCACTTTGACAGGGTTGCAGAATTGAAAACAGAGCTTTGTCATGTATGGAGAGAAGTGCGAAGGGTTTGACTTGAATCTGAGCCATCGTGGTTCCCAACGCGCATTAAAGCGATTTCCATGCATAAGCAGACTGAAAATACGTGTTAGGAGAAAACAGGGAAAGAGGACGAGCAACAATAAAAAAAACATACATGCTTTAATGAGAAATGGTTCAGGTTTGTGCAGTGTGAAAACTCTGGCATCATAACATCATGAACACCTGGCTGAGACTGTGCTGGTTGCCTTTTTGCTGTCAGAGGAGCTCGGATGGGGCCTCTGTGGATTTGACGTGTTTGTCAAGCACACCACACAGATGCTAGATTGGACTGAGATCTGGGGAATCTAAGGGGCAAGACAACACCTCAAACTCATTGTTGTGCTCTACAAACCATTCATGAATAGTTTTTGGTTCATTGGGGAATTGCCTTTAAATGAAAGGGTGTACATGGTCAGTGTCAAAAGGTGTCAAAATAACACACACAAGGATGGCAGTACTCACAATTACCCTGAAAGACATTTCTCATAGCATCAACTTCTTTGGACTGACTTTGGACTTAATGCATCCTGGGATAACGTGTTGCTAAGAACTGCATATAAACCCGCTCATTTACATGATTTTTTAAAATGACTTGTTTGGCCAGGCCACCTACTTCCTTTGCTCTGTTGTCCATTATTTTTGCCTACAACGCAACTGGTCTGTAGCTATGCAACAGACTGGGATGCACTGTCCTTTCCGACTGAATTTATTCAATATTTATTGATTATGAAAAATATTTCACTTTTTGTTGCCAACTAGATGATAAATTAAGTAGAAAGTATTAATTTGAATATAATTATTCAAATTATATATATACTGTATATAATTTGAATATATATATATATATATATATTGCAAGGTTTTGTGCTGCTAGTTATATAATGTTGCTGCTAAGTTTTTCTACCCTTCAGCCGCCACTAGGGGGCGGTTGTGCCAACACTGTCCATGCTAGTTCAATTTCGAGGTTTGGTATTTCTTGAATAGAAACAAGTTATATAAAAAGAAAAAAAAGAAACAAGTTGTATTTAAAATCGCAAATAAATTGAATTATTTCATACATTTTTTTACTCAGTTACTCACAGGCAAACAAATATCCACCTTTATAAAGACCAGTAAAAGGAGTGATGCTAACCAAACATGTCAAAGATGTCTGTCATGAAAAACAGCGAGAAGGTCTGACTCTGTGACTCTTAATTAATTTCCTTTGTGTATTTACTTATTTATTTATTTAGTGTTGGATTCAAAAGATGCAAATAAAAAGGCAACGATAATCTCTTAAAAAAGGCAACCTGTAGTGCAGTAGTTTACAAAAACCTTGGCTTGATTAGTTTGCTGGCAATGAAAGAGGAAATAAATTAAGCAATTTAATATATGTTCCCGTACAATCAGCTGATTGTCACCGGCGTGGACCTGGATGAAGAAAAACAAGCTCAAGCTGCTCTGCTGGGGCAGTAATCAGCACCACATGAGACTGGACAGCTCCGCCTGGGGCTAAACAAGGTTTGAAATCAGCCCCCAGTGGACCAGGAGGGGAAATATCATTTAAAGCAGCTGCAGTCCAGAGCATGTTGGACTTGGAAATGTAATAAAGTTTAGTCACTGCTAAAGAAGTTTTCCTCCTGCTATTTAGGTTTTACTTGGTTAGAATAGACCACAATGCAACCCTTTTGCCAGGTCTTATTTTATTGACTTATTAGGTTGCCTTTGATCCACCTGTTGGTTCTTGTCTGTTATATTTTCGTCATGCATTGCAACTTGATCAGCCGCACGTTACACCAGCATCAAGTTTCAACTTTAAGGTCTTTTTCTGAAAACAGATCAGTTCAAACCAGCACACAGGTTACTGCTCTATTGTATGGAGATAGTTTACTTGGTACATATATTTATGCATAAGGTTTAGTCAAAAAATAACAATGTGGGGGCGTGCCGTGGCGACGTAGTGGTTAGCGCGACCCATATTTGGAGGCCTTGAGTCCTCGACGCGGCCGTCGCAGGTTCGACTCCCGGACCCGCATGTCTTCCCCCCTCTCCTTCCCCGTTTCCTGTCAGCCCACTGTCATATAAGGGACTCTAGAGCCCACAAAAGACCCCCTGGAGGGGTAAAAAA
The DNA here is from genome assembly GCF_001444195.1 of Xiphophorus couchianus. NCBI lineage: Eukaryota > Metazoa > Chordata > Actinopteri > Cyprinodontiformes > Poeciliidae > Xiphophorus > Xiphophorus couchianus. Next base: position 21,368,944 of record NC_040250.1, on the reverse strand, counting down.
ATAATAATAATAATGTGGAAAATATTTGCTCTGGCAAGCGTGTCTACAATAATTGAACCCAAAAGAAATGAAATGTGTTTAGACAGCTATGAAACAATAGGTAAGTTTACAATAAAATCTAAACATTTAACATTTAAGGTCAGGGCTGTGGTAGATATGAAAATGATCAGATCACTTACTGAATACTGACATTAACAATGAATAACCCATGGAAAAATAGAGCTTACTTTTATTTCTTCAGTCTCATAGTGAATCTAATGTGACTAAAGTTAACCTCTGTCCGTTCTGTTAGGTAGCTGGATTCTTTACAAAGATCACATTTTATCATATTGGTTCACAAATAAGCAGAATTTGTTTCTTTAGAAAGTTATTTTAGGTTGGTATTAAGCCTTGTGCTACTACTACAGAGGTTATGACTGGAAAACAGCAGAGTTAAAGCCCACACACCTTCTGGTTCTGTTTAGTTGAGCTTTGAATGGACTTGTTTTTTTTATTATTTGTATACAATTTGCAGGCAAGTGTTTTGGGGGTGGTGTTTGTATGTGTGTGTGTGTGTGTGTGTGTGTGTGTGTGCGTGTGTGTGTGTGTGTGGAGAGTGGTATGATGTACGTCCCGTTTCCCGTAAAATATAAGAGTCTGAAGATAAATAAGGTGATTCCAGGTTCTGTGTGAGCTCCATAATGAACTAGGCATGCTGAGAAAGTCGTTGAAAAAGAGCCATCGTTAGTGCTACTGAGTCACACTGTGCTTCTTCCGCTTCGAGGTCAAAAGCTTTAAGAAAGCTTTCCACAGTGGTTCTTCCCTCCATGCAAAAATGAAATGAGTAATGACTCATTTAGCTGCGTGGTCCTGGTCTAAATTTGTATGTCCCTTAATATACCCTTTGGAGGGTATTAACTATTTCTCAAGATATTAAAGGTTTTAAAAATCATTTGAGCTCTGCAAATTTGTATCAGGGCCCCCTGGTGTTTATTTCAGCGTTTTATCCACCTCTGTGGGCCGCGTTGACTAAATATGCAAGCGTGACTTGCATTTGTATTCAGCCTCCCAAACAAATAAATTTGATTATCATTCGTTTTATTCAATCGTTACAGGGTAGGAGAAAAGCTGGTGCTTGTTACCAGGTCAGCAGTCTGTCACAGCTTAACTTATCAAAAAGAAAAAGGGCAATTCAGGGGTCTAGGGATCTTAGTGCTGTCAATCAACCTCATGCGCGCACTGCTCAAATCCTTCCCTGTGCTTTCTGCTAGCCTACAGGTGGTTCCCCACACTGGAATCTATTGTAAATGCTCAGGTTCGTTAATTTTGTTTATAAAGACAGTTTTATTTATGGCTTATGTTGTGTGTTTTTATTTCCCTTTTATTTATTTATTGTTTTTTGATGGTTGTGCTTCATTTTGGATATTAAAAATATCTTCCAGTTCCAGTGTGGAGTGTTCTTGACAAAATTACATGAATAGTCTGAGAGAGCAAACTTGCATTATTAATTAACATATTACTTCAAAACAGTTCCAAAACAATTAATCGCCAAGCAAACTTTATCGTGATAGAGCCATTGGTGACGGTTTTAACAAATTTGTATAAAACATCTTTTTTCCCACCTGTCGGTGACTTGCGACTGATATTCTAAACTTAAGCAGTGTTGGAGACATCGGTAACGTTAAAAACAGAAGAACCGGAACTGATAAACATCACAATTTTAATTAAAATTATATTTCTAATGTCATGCAGCCTCAGACCTTATGCAAAATAACTGAGAAAATTTAATCTCAGCTTCCATTAGCTGTAGCTACTTCATCGTCATAAACACTTGATGTAGAAAATCACAATCGAGTTTTGATGATTGAAACTATTCAAGTTTTAATATTCAAACTGAATGAAATTCTAATTTTCATGAGATGATCATTAACGTTTGATCTCCAGGCATATGACTATTTACTGTGTTACTGGTTGTAAGTTCTTGAATGCTAAAAAGCCTGATTTAAAACAAGCTAGAATATTTTTTAATGAAGAAGCAAAGCTGATAGAAATCTGTGACGGTATGAAGACATGAAGGTGTCTTCTCAGAGCCCCTCCTTAATTATGTCGCCACAACACTTCAAGAATGAAACATTTTGTTCAAAATTTCTCTGCTGCAGTCGCTACACTTTGACTGCAGCAACGAGTCGGCAGCGCAACATTAAACAGCCACTTAACGTTAAAATGGGCACAATTTTGATGAGAAAATTAACCGCGGCACTAGAGCATCCCCAATTACATGTTGAAACAGCATACTGTAGACTGCCCCCAAGTCAGTAACAAAGACTACAGGGAGATATTTATATATAATTTATTGTTATGAAACAGTGCATAGTTAGTGGGAGAAAGTTACTTGAGATGGCTTTTAATTTCCAAATAGTCAAATGGCAACACACTGCATGACCTAAAAGTATGAGAATAAGAGTGCAGTATGCAAGAATGCAAACCAGACGAATGGATTGACTTTGTTTATTTAAGATAGAAATCAGGCACATTAATATAAGAAATGTATGCACTAATAAGTCAGCTCTCAATAATAATAAAATCCACAGCAAAGTATTTCAACTCAAGACTCAAACCAAACAATAGAGCAAAAGATGGGGAAACAATCCACTGACATTTTCTGTTTCGGAGTCCACCCTTAAAAAGAAAACCTCGTCCAATAACTTCACATGTCCCTCTGACTGGACATGATGTTTTCAACAAAGCAAAGGTCTCAAAGACAAGAGCAGCAGAATCTCAAAGCGCTGCTGTGGACCAACGACCTGCTCAAAAGCAGAAACCTGCACGACCCCTCCGCACCTTACAGCTCCACCCCACTGGTTTTAGTTAGAAAAAAAAAAAAACACATTACAAATAAAAAAAGACATTTCGTTTTAAAGCTCCATCATCTGGGAAAAAAAGGATTTATGGTTTTATAAAGATTCTGATATAAAATTTTAGTGTTCAAGCTCAAGAAGTTTAAAGGCAAACTCTACACAGCAGGTAGAAAATATTGATCCCGTTGAATTGAACCCATTCAGAACGTGGAGATGTTTGGTCTCACTAGTAAATGAAGCTCATTGGCTTTGCAAAGTACTGACGCACACTCCGCTCATCCTGCAGCCCTCTGAGCTCTTCCAAACTCTCTGGAGTTTGAGAAGCTTTAAAAAAAGAAAAAAGCACTAAAGTGATTAGCAGTGGTGTCAGTTTGAATACATGAAGTCATAAAATAAAACAAAGAACAGCTGACAATGATCAGGATTTGAGATGAGGGTTTTATAAAGAAACAAAATTTAACTGTTCAAATGTTAAAGCAATGACACAAATCTGATAAGTTTAAAGTTATTAGGCGTTTAGTGGCTTCTGAACATAATTTTAGGATTTATAAACGCAAGCACATATAGAAATGGCCTGAAGCTGGCTTTTTATGGAAGACGAACAACTGAATATCTCACTATTAAGATTAACAGCTACTGCTTAAGACACACACAAAAAAGGAGAAGCTAATTTTGCATAGCTGATATTTGCAGTCTGTCAAAAACATAATGGGAAAACCTTACAGCCCCAGAGTTTTACTTAAACGTGTTCAAAAAAATGTAATTCATGAAAAACAACAAAACAAATTGGAATTACTTTCTGTATCCACATTTTCTTCTCATATAAATGAAAAAAAAAGAAGTCCTATCCAGTTGGTTTCCCTTCTGACTGCACTTTCTACAGAAGAGACGGTTAATGCTGCAGATTAAAGCAAATCTGAAAGTTAGGAATGAGTCAGTGGAGGAATACAACGGCCCAAACGAAGAAGCTGACGAACAAATGACAGCTCTTTGATTTGACTCAGTAAAAGGCTCAATCTATGCTATACTTTTGGGCTACATACTGATGCTCTCCTCCTGGGGGTTTTCTAGATGCTATCCATGGCTTTGAACTCGCTCAAAGCCTGCACAGGGCTGACATGCTTCTTCTGCGAAGATCTCTTGACTTTGTTGGTCTGCCCGTCGTCCTGTTTCTCTCGCTTCACCAGCGGCTTCTTCTCGGGAGCTTTCATTCTCCAGGAGACCGCGGGCATGTTGAGTGCCTCCATGTTTTTGTTCTTTTGGTACTTCGTAGAGGCGACGTAGGAGGCCTTGACAGTGGACACCACGGCGTTCATCAGGTTCTTAGCTGCCTGAATCAGGGACATGGCGCTGTCCAACTAAACCGAGAAGAGAGAAGCTGTTAGTATCAAGCAATTGGGAAAACGAAAGGTTGGTACAGTGCTTTTTATTTTACGCAATTTGAATTCATGTAAACTGAAAAGTAACTTGCCATCCCCTCTTAATGACTTCTGGTTTCGGGCCAAAAACGTAAAGCTCAAACGTATGCAGCTGAGGATCCCTGGCGTCTGGCGAGTTTCAGAATATCTAAAAAGGTCACCCTAATTTAATCTGCTCGCTTAACAGCTCCAGAGACACTAGTGACACTTAAAAAATGCTGGAATAATAGTCTTCTCTGTGTTCTTTTAGGAAGCAGGGCAAAAATCACGACACCCTGCTCACTCAGGTATAGTCATGTAGCCATTTTAAACTGGAGAGTAAGTGCTTAATTATTGCTTAAAGGCTTTGAAGATTGCTAAGTTGGAAGGTGGAAAGGTTAGAAAACATTTGTTGAACACAGCCAGGCACATTTGAGACATTTATTCCTTTTTTGTGGAAAAAGAATCAGCCTTTGTTTTGGCAGCCTTTGTCTTTAAGAATTTGTCATGGATTTTAGCAATAAATTAAGCTTCAGAAAGTAAGCAGTGCATTCAATTTAATCATAATACATGCATGAAAAAAAAGTCTGTTTAAGCCACAAATTGCAAGGTGAGCAACAGTGAAGCATCAGAAAAACAATGACTGTCCTGTCTGCTATGGAAAGTTGAAATGTTCTCATTTATCAGTCACTTTGGTTTGTTAAACGGCGGAACATTTGAAACGGCGTCACTGACTTCCTCTGCACTCATTAAAACTTGTCTCATCAGCATGAAAAACAATTATGCTTGGTTTAAAAGACGAAGAAGAAGAAAGAAGCTGGACTCACCCCAGAGACAACCAGCTCCCCTCCCAGGTTCTGAACTTCAGCTTTGACTTTACTGCAGATGTTGAGCTGATGGCAGTACAAGGCGATGCGCTGCAGGTAGGCGAGCAGGTCCTGCTTGCAGGAAGAGTCGGGACACTGCGGGAGAGACAACAAAAACACGATTAAACAACATGGAATAACACATTTGCACATCTGAGTAAAAATTATACATCTTCAGCTGGTTTTAAAGAGGAAAAGAAAAAAACGATAGTCTTTGTAGCTTTTGTTGCAGACACTAATGTGCATATCTGTGTACTTTTTCATTCATCTCACACTTTATCAGGATAAGATAGTAGCAGTGTGACAGGTAGACACCCACACTATGAGCGCACTCAGAGCCAAAATGACAAACACACGCCCACAACCTGCTGTCTTGTCTTCACAAGGTTACAGTGTGATCACTTAACGCACAATGCAAATTGTACGACCGGGCGAAAGGTGCTGTCAATCAGCTGCTGGCGGGGGGCGTTTCGCTAAAGTCTCTGTTACAGTAGACGGGAAAGGAAAACAAACAGGTAAAGTTTAAAATTGCATGTTGGTTGGAAGGGAAAATGCAAAATTGTGTGAAGATATGAATGAAGTGTTGGAGAAAGAACTCAGCTTTGTGGTATTATTTTTGGCTCAATGATTAGTTATGGGGAAAAACAAACAAACATGTCTACTGTAATTACAGTTTACCACCATTATTTCTTGAGTTTGGAAACCAAATTAAATTTACATTATGAATCAATTCATTTCTTGTATTTTTTTATATTATATGTTTTACAGTGTAGCCAATTTTTCCACCCAACAGTCTTTAATTATAATTTTAAATTCAATTTTAACAGTTCGTAGGCAAATATTAAACTATTTTTATTAACAAAAAAAAAAGTAAAATAAGAATCAGTATCAAATGTTCATTGCAAGTGTAGCTTGTGACATATACCGATTCACCAAAAAACATTCAGACACCTCGTTCGTTCATTCTTGTCTATTTTTGGGATGACAAGAACAGAAGTTGTTTCAGCAGGTCAGTCTTAGGTCCGTTAAATATGTTTGATATTTTCAAACACTTCCCTTAAAAACACACATTGCGTTTTTTATTTATGTGTACAGAAATATCTCCTTTGGCACAGATGGCTACAAAGTCTCCAATAGACATACCCGGCCCATATTAAAGATCTTTGCACAGAAAGCTGCATAAAGAGCAAGCTAGTGCTGGTTCACCTCCTGCCTGTACTGAGACGACTTTCTAATAATTTAGTTAGTTTTTTGTGCGTTTGAGCGCAGATTAAAATTTACAAAAAACAATACTTTCATTTTTTTAATGTCTTAATTTTTAAGGACTAGCATTTCAGCTGCTTTCTGGTCAATTTTTCCACAGTGAGAGGAAGGAAAATGGCACCTCACCTACTTTGGTCCATCAGTTGTTCTTTTTCTCTGAATCATTGGAAAATTATAAAAACTTTGGGGGCCAGCGATTTGTTTCATCACATCCACATTAAATGACTCTTTTCTGCATTGAGGAAGTCGTAAAGGACGCAAGGCAAAGTCATTTGATTTGTCAATTTTTTTCTTAAATCATTTGGCTTGAAAATCAAAATAAAACTTTGATTAATTGGACCATCCTAGCCTCCTTTATTGTACAGTGCCGATAATAAATGGCATTGTAGTATTGGCATAAAAAAAGCAAAGTCCCAGACCTAAATGAAATCTGTGAGTAACAGAGGGCCAGCATGGAGGCTCAAGCTGTGCCAGACAATGATTTTCACACCGTTTGGTTGGTGATCAGCAGAGGCATTATGAGTGAAGCATTTTTGCAAAGGTGGGGGTTTAGGACTTGTGAATGAAATGAAAGGGTTTGAAACTTCTGTCAAAATAATTTGGAGTCCTTGTAAGTTGAACCCCAAGTTTGAAAAGCCTCTAATTTCGGCTTCAATGAAGAGATTCTCAAAAGATGGCAAGGTGTACACAGTCACTGAATTACAGCCAGAACCCCCACCCACATACACACATCAACTTCAAGAAATACATTATCATAAAATCCACTTTAAAGTGGCAGCATGTGAAGAACCTCGTAAATGCATCTCATTTAGCACTGGCAATCTCTTTGAATCATTTTATCTCGTCGTAATTAGACTTGGGCTCCACCGTTTCCAATCCCTTTCCTGGTTAGCTAAACAAGCCCCCTGCCAGCACAGTAATTAGGCCACAGTACTCTTCTTAGCTGCTCATCAAGTGAAGGATGTAAACACTTTGATGGGGGCCCTGGCGCTTTAAATCAGATCAGAATGACCTGAGTCACAAATGCTTTATCAGTAATGATCAACAGACAGACTTTGGTACAGATCACAGCCGGCCAGCTTCTCGCAACATCTACTAAACACACTAGATGCTACAAAAAGATCATGGCTGACAACGCGAGTGACAAGGCCAGTAGAAAATAGACTTAAATGCCAGTGTTTTTAGGAACTTGGCTCCCTGAGGTGAATATCCTTTAGAAGTGTCTCAAAAGTGCTGGGAGAATGTGAACTTAACAGCAGTCCATCTTTTAATTGCCTGAAGTTGAGAAAAACAGAAGCTGGGAAGATCAGTGCCGTGCAATCAACTCATTGAGTCTACATACATGTCTTGAACAATTAAGCATTTTTAAACAACTAAACAAGAAAATAATGGTCAGAACCATGCATGCCCCAGTTCACTGTATAGACATATACCAACATTTTTGAACGTTACCTTAAACAGGAAAAAAAAAAGTTTTCACTTTATGATTTTTACAGTTTAGAGTCATTTTAGCAAGATGTCACTGAAAGCTAAATGTGCTTACTCCAGCTATATAGTACATAGAATAGAAGTGATGCTGGCAGACAGAAGGCTACGGCACTTTTGGAAGGATAAACATTACTGTTTAAAAACAACTTGGAGGTGAAAAAGTCATCCAATATCACTATTAGTAAGTTAGCACTGTTATAAAACTACAGATGGAAAGGCAAAAGCTGCATCGCTGTTAGTCAATTCCAGACTCTACCAAGCTGATAGCCTGGCTAATTCACTAGCTAAGTTCAGCTGGTCATACTTGTGTTACTGTATAAAGACATCAAGGGCAAAAAGTTATACTCAATGCAATGAACATTTGAAAACATAAATTTGTGGATATTTATATTTTTGCTTAAGGGCATGGTTTAAAAAAATGGTTATAGATAACGTTTTAACGTACTAAACTGTTTTTGCAACAGTATGAATAATCTCTCCTTTCTAGTCTTAAACATCCAATCATTTTCTACATTTGCTTTAAAAATTCAAGTAAACACTTTAACTTTGATACTTTTACACGAGATACACCTGCTGTGAGAATTTTTCACAGGCCTAAGTACTCGGGACAGCAGTATATTTAGTCTCCTTACACAAGCACACCAACATAAAATGTTTCCAAAATGGAAAGAGAGGAATCTTGTTTTTCAGATACTTCAAACAGACTACAACTTGTGTGACACATCTAATCCTGCTGAGCACATCGGTATCCCTGGTGGGAGTGTGGAGTGCTCCACTGAATATGGTGGACTCACTACTAGATATAAACCACGCGAGCATACATTTATTTATGAACTACCAGGCCAGCATTAAGTGCTCATTCACACACATCTAATCAGAGCATTAGAGAACACAGAAGAGTTCAATTATTAATCATTATATCTGCAAAGTTCTCACCACAGAATATTATTCTGAATATCATTGAGCAGGCTAAGAAAAGAGACTTGCCATTTTATGACAGGAAACTATGCATAAGAAGGCGAAGGGAAATAGAGCTGGAGGGGTTGATCATCGTACAGGAGAGGACCAAAACATGGCTGCTGGACTGGTGAAAAGAGAGGTGGGGAGGAGGAAGGTTATAAAAGGCAAGAAAGAACCAGAGAAAAATCAGGAGAAAAGACAAGGATGAAGAGTCAGCCAGAGGGGAAACAGTGTGGAGGAGTAAATAAGGGAGAAATCCGACTGGGGAAAAAAAAAGAACAAGAGGATTCAACTAAAGTTGGGAGGGGCATTTAAGTCAGAGTGAGACAGCAAGTGCGCGAAAAGTGTGCGTGCGCAGAGGCACAGATGCAAATGCAAAGACCTGCGATGAGGCTGAATGCAGCAGCCATGCTAATGAAGGCTCGGGGAAGTGTTCAGACGGCAGAGAGCAGGGCACTGTGAAAGCATCACTTGTGCTCATACTCGCTTCAGCTGCTGGCTTCCCTTAGCACTCAGGAAACTCTGGAACGGCGCTCCCGCTGTCACATGCGAATGGTGAAGTTGTACCAAGAGGGCCGAAGGAAATTGGGGAAATTGTTTTAGTGAAGAAAATGCAACATATCACTTTTGATCATTCAAGATAGAGATTAAACTATTTTCAGTCATTTTTCAGTTAAATAACTAGACTCGGTAGGAAATTAGCACGTATGCAACATCTTAACTTACAGGCCAAATAATATCAGCATACTGGCACAGATCATGTGTACTATTTCTTAAGTCTGTGCCAAATGCTAAATTTGGTACAGACTGTAATTTCAGTCAAACTTGTAAAAAATACTTAATGACATGAACTCCAACTACACAGAGCTATTTAATTTTTATCAGAATCGCAACAAAAAGAGGCCCTTAGGTCTTACATTGGAGTGTGTTTGTGTCCAGTTGTAGAAAGAAATGGGAAAGCAGAAAGAGGTTTAGGAGAGACTTCAGCACTTAATTCTTTTCAAGGCAAACTAATAGAAAAGGTGAGTCACCACCTAAAAAAAAAGGAGCCAGCAGTGCAGGTTGAAATGTCAATGATTCCTGTATAGTTCTTGTCCTTAGTGGTTGCTTCTAAAAAAATAAATAAATAAAAGGTAAAGTCAGGTCAAAATGTAGCAGAACGCCATTTAGATATGCTAAATTAATCTGTGATACATCAATGGCTTCATACTTAAAAGGGATCCAGTTAAACTGATGCTTTCAATTTTTTATGCCTTCTCTCCAACATGCAGAAACGACTTTAAGCAGAGTGTAAGTGCGGCAAGCTCTCACTAGTCTAGCCCCTTAAAGCTCTTTCATACGCGACACGTTTCTTCTAGAAAAAAAGAGGTCTTGAATCCGACGGTCATCTTTCAGTCTTTACTTAACTTAAAAGAACATAAAAATAACAAACAGATTCAAAACAAATAGAAAGTGACGGTCAAAAGAGTGTGTTACTCTCCAGGTGCCAGACTTCTGCAAAGAGCTAGTACTTTCGTCTTGGATACACTAATTAGTCACTAACCAATCAAAAGGCACCATGTCATAAGCTCAAACACAATACAATTAAGACGCTTATCTTTTTCAAATAACAGAGGAAATACACAAACACAAATAACATTTTGTATTAGGTTCCAAAAATGTATATATGGCTCCTACACAGAGTCCAAAAAATAAATAAATGAAAAAATAAAAACTTGAAATGTTTCATTAATCTAAAAGTCCAGAGAGAGAAAGCAGGATGTTGAAGGAAACCCCATGACAGTGCTGTGTATAAAGTAACAACCTCTGAGATAAATGATGAACAGGACAGTCAGGTCTCATCAATGGAAATGCCATGCAGTTCCACTGGATTCCATTACAGAGGCGAGACGCGCCGAGCGCCTGAGCTGCCGCCAACCAGCGCTGACCTTTCAGGACGCATCACCCAGAGGAAATGCCAGTTTCCAATATTTACTGACAAGGCCGCATCCTAATGTGTCGCTGACAGCAACCTGGTGGGGAGCGCCGTGGGAAGTGAACCCAAAAAGTGTTTTCGCGTGTTTGCTTATCACTTCCTGCATGCAGTGAGAGCATGCACGCTGCTGCAAGGAGATCCGAGTAGGTGGTCGCTTTCTATCGCAGGAGGAAATGACTACCTTGTAAGTGTTAGCATTCAAAAAAGTAGAGATGAACTCATCTGAAATTTGTTGCAGATCTATGATGGCTGATTTTCCTAAAGGTTTGACCAGCCAATAGCAATTTTGTTAATTAGCATTTTTATTTTGGAAACTATAAACTGTCGTGAACAGGCAACATTTTAATACAATAACCAGAGCTGATGTCAGAGGAAGTAACAAGCTATCATAAAAAAAAAAATATCACTTCATTTTTTGAACTGTTTTTTGGAGATATCAACAATTAGCCAGTCAAACTCTTATCTTAAAAGTTTGAAAATAGTAGGAACATTTTCACATCCAAAAAGTCCCATTATAGATGTTAAAATTCAAAGAGGATAAAACAGAGCAACTCTGCTGTATTCTGTTAAGTGTTCCTGTTGAAAGCCATGCTTTCTCTTGCTAACCAGACTAAAACAAACCACACATTTACGTTGAAATGTCTGAGAATTTTTTTGGTAACACTTTATTTGAAGGGGTGTGCATAAGACTGACATGACACCGTCATAAACATGACATAACACCTGTTATAAACATGAAAGAGTCTTTAAGAATGTCTGACTGTTGTCATGAAGTGTCGTATAGTAAATAATGACACTTTTAATGCAAAGTTGTACTAAAAGTTACAATAAAAGTTTATTAAAAGTGTCAACTTTGCACTAAAAGTGTCATTATGTACTGAATGAAACTTCATGGCAACATATACATTCATGAAGACTTCTTCATGTTCATAACAGGTGTTATGTCAAGTTTATGACAGTGTTATGTCAGTCTTATGCACACCCCTTCAAATAAAGTGTTACCAAATTTTCTTTCAAAATAGCTTTTTTCATCTTGGATTTAAAAATGTCATTTGAGAAACCACAATCATATCAAAGAAAGCTAATTTTAAGTAGTTTTTTTTTATCTAAAGTGTCATAATTATGGAAAGGCAATGCTAAGGTATGAGGGTTTTATTTTTTTTCTTAATTCTGATTTGAAAAGATTCAATTTAGAGATTCTGGTTGGCCACAGAACAAGCTGAAATATTCAGACCTCTTAAAGAGTCACAATAAGCAAACATATTTTACAATAGTCTTTCCTTCAGTACAAGTTATCTTCAAATACTAATTGAAGCAGCTTATGACGACCTGAAACTACATGAGGTTCCAGCATCACAGGAGGGCACCTAAAGTTTTACCAGGTTAAAAAGTGCAAGTAACAACAATACCTTCGTCTGACAAATTACTTATTATATTACATCCCTGCTGGTTTATTATTCTTTTGAAGTGAAAAGAAATAATTATAGTCCCTGCAGCGAACAGGCATTAAAAAAATGCTGATGCCTCATTCCTGTTCATTTCAAAATGAATTAAAACAACTCACACTTTCAGGTTTCTGCCAACAAGTCAAGTTCCAGTTTATGTCCGGGTCTGCCCAGAAATATACAACCCTTGGCAAAAATATGTAATCACGCCTCTAAAATAAGAACGTTAATTCAGCTGTTCCCCCTGGCAAGAGAAACTTCTACTTTAAAGCTAAATGTTCTTGATTTGTAAAAAAAATAAAGAAATAAGCCAGACTACAATTAAACACATGTAATGCTTTGCAATAACAATTTTTAAAAAAAATGAGATCAAGTAGATGCAAAAATATAAATTGCATTGTAATTTGCATTTCTAGAGCATATAATGACAAGTGTGAATATGCAAATGAGTCAGCAGATAAGAGTCCTTGTGGATCTCAAAAAGCTGTTGTGGGATTCTGATTGACAGAAAACAGTCATAACATGAGAGCTTTCAGAGGAAACAATGGAAGCCATTATGAAACGCCTCTGAGAAGATGACTCGTATAACATTTTGTCTGCACTTTGAAGCGAGGCATTGGATGGGTTTGAAAAAGAAACATGCAGGCAGAAATCAAAGCATCGAGACCAGAGGACTCTGGTCCTCGGGGCCTGATGTCTTACATGTTTCGGATGCGTCTCTCCTCTAAGACATCAGATTAGTTTAGTTTAGGTACAATTAAACAGACGACTGCCTACAGATAACAAGCACTTCTCCAAACTCATGAATGTAGGATTGTATGCCACATGAAGGACTTGATGAGACACGGTCATGGCTGAGTCTGTAAGTACACAGGTGCACCTTGACATCTTGTATAATTCTCATTCCATCGATCAAAAGCAGGCTTGACAATGATATTTTTCAGGATGATTAAGTGAACAGTCGTGCCGAGGGAAGGAAGGTACATTAAAAGTAGAGAAAAAAGCTCCACATGGCCTGAATCTGTCTGAATCCCATTCTGACTGGACATTTATAATGGAAACTGGATGAAATTAATGGCAAGAATCCATCCAGCCAAAAGCCAATTTCACAACAGTTGTACAAAAAAGTTAGAATCTGATGGATGAAGAATACAACTCTTTTTAGCTTAGTTTTAATCCCAAGAACTTCAGTGCAATAAAATTTGGACAGATTGTATGAATTGTAATAAGCACCAATTGGGTATTTTTAAACTCTTTTTTCGTTTAGCTTAAACAGATTAAAAAAAACCAATCGTAACAATTCTAGAAATTTTTACACACACTAAATGTAGTCATTCAATGTATTTACTTAGATCTGCCTCCAGTGTTTGATATGATATTTTGTTGTAGAATAAATTCTTAATTTCTAACAGTTGAGCTGACTTTTGGACGTTACGATACAATATGTCTAAATCATTTCACCAAGAAAGATATTTATAGGCAAATTTTCACCATAACCCAATGGATCCCTGAGTCATAACTCAATGCACACCCGCTCACATGGATCTTTAAACCTAAATTACACCTATTGGATCAGAGTTTAGCTTAATCAAATAAGACCTTACATAAACAACTCTGCAGAACAACCTGCGTCTAATATCTGGTGCTAAAATGTTACAGCGTCTACAGAAACGCAGCGATGTCATAGATAAACAATTTTCTTATTCCCTCTGGAAATAACAGTCTGAGATCGAAGACAAAGTTTGAGGAGATAAAGGAAGCAATGCACTGAAGAGACCATTTTATTTCTCTAGGTAAGAACTATGATTCAAGATATGGCCAAGCAGTGACAGGAGATGATCAATCCCAAGCAGTGGCCTGAAGACACTTCAAGATAAATACACAGTTTCATGAGAAATGCTTACTAGACTGGAATTTAAAAGCTATAAAAATAGAGCCAGTATAAACAGCATGGTGGTAAAATATAGAAGACAGAATAAGAAGAAAAGTGCACTGATATTATTGAAAACACGAATAAAATGAAAGCCATACTTGTAGCAAGTCGCACATAAATGTTTGCAAAATGTTTGTTAAACTGTGCAACTCAAAAATTAACAAAGAGTTGATTTATTTACATATATTATTTCAAAAACTGAAACTCATTTATGAAACTCAAAGTGCTGATTTTAATGAGTTACAACATTTAATTTCCCTTTGGGATCAATTAAGTATTTTTTAATTGAATTTTCCAGCTATCCAGACAACTAAAGAGCCCCATTACCTGCTTTAATAACCATCATGCGTTTGACCAACAAACTCCTCTGACCAAAACCCCCAAACAAGTCTAAGGAGGATTATCGAGAAGATGATGAGACATCAGAGCCAACAAAAGCAGGGAAGCTGGTTGCCGCTATGAAAGCAGCCTGTGGTCGCTCAACAGTTCTCAGACCCACAGCCTCTATGCTACACTGCCTTGATTAGTATGTCATGCAAAAGGAGTCCTGACCAAGTGCATATATGGTACAGTGCATGGACGTATACGCCTTATTTTGCTTTGTCCTATGTCAATTTGTTTGACGAAATTAAGAAAATAAATGCATGAATATACCAGTCCGTAATGATTCTGTCCAATTAGAAGTTTCAGTTCAGTTAACTTTCCTTGTTATTCTAATTTAGATGTATGTGTACATTTAAATTAGTCCAAATATTGTCTTTGGATTTAAAGACAATATTTTGTAATTGCGGAGGTTTTGTAAATCTTCTTTTTCTATAATTAAAGGGTAAAAAAGAAAATCCACCATTAGCCAGTATCAATGGCCACTTTTTACAGCCTATTGTGTTGCTATCTTCACCAAATCCATTTTCAAAATGCTTCATATTTGGATTTCCATTGCATTTGCAATGGGCCACATTACTTCAACAATGTGGCTAAAGGGAAAGTGGTGCGATTACAAATCGAGGACTAGCAAAGCCAAAGCTAAATTACTACTCTGCAGACAAAACCAAAGGGGAACAAAACACTTTACTCTATAATTATTTAAAACCAAGAATGACGCATCAACACATGAAAATGTCTGAATTTTGATAAAGCCACACTCTTAAAATTTCTGAACGTACTAAAAATCAACAAGCAGAGAAAAGTAGAGCTTCACTAGATTAGTATAAATTGCAGTTAGCCTGTGACTGACCCTTGGTCTGCTGAGCTGAGAATTTGTGGACTCTCTTGGCGATTTTACCTCTTTGCTGCAGCAGGTAATTTACAAGCTGTCTGGGGCCAGACCTGGGATTAGACTGTGACCAGCAACAGAGACTATGGATCACCATAAATCTTTACTGATTGAATGCAAATTGGAAAAGTACACTCTGAGTTGTCAGTATACATCATGAGAATGAAACTCGCATGGCACACACAAGAACAGAGAAAGCATGCTGATTCTAAGACTATGCTAGCCCCTTCTCACCCGTGTTTCTGTTATCGAAGTGTTTATATGAGAAGAAGGCCATCTGCCAAAATTTATAGGCTACACAGAGGATAACACTTTTGTATTATAAATCTCAATTAGGCAGCATTATTTGTTTACCAGGCAACTCGGAAGAAATCCTCATAAGGTTCCCTGCAGAGTAGGGTCATAAATTCTTAATCAACTGCAGTGCAGACCTTTGTACAGCAATGACCTAAATCCTGCAGCTCATTTCTACACTACACTCATTTCTTTAAAATTTAATATGGCTCCATTGCACATATTTAACAGTCTTAAAAAAAAAAAAAGTCCAAACCACACCATGTCCACCTGCACATTTATGGAGAAGACAATATTTGAAAACCATAACACTACATGGCAGTGTTATAAAAAAAAAAAGGGAAAGGTGGAGTGAGATGTAGTTCTATCAGTCTGGGACCATCTGCCAATGTGTTTTATATGAGGAGCAAACCCTCACAGACCCTTCAGGCCAGAGGCACAGAACGCAAGTGATTAATATGCCTAGGTTAATGAATAGTCCCAGCATTGCCTTTGCTCCTCTGACTCTGTCAGTCTGTGAACACCCTAGCAGAGTACTGCTGCTGCTTGACTATGCCGACCATTACCACGTGTGCCATGCTTTGGTGCATATGGATTGGTGACATCTCCTGTTTTGCTAGGAGGTATGGCCCTAAATATAAACCACCAGTATTAAAAAAAAAAAAAAAAAGAAAGAAAGAAAGAAAAATCTGCCACCTGGCAATTATGCTGCTAATTAAAAGGCGAAACACTCTTAATGGATTCATCTCTCAAGAGGGTTGTACCGCTCTCCACAAAAAATGCACTGCCCCCTTCTTTCCATCTCTCCAATCTGAAGCCTTTTCTTTCCCTCTACCCCGATGACAGTCTCCAGGCGTCTTCGTTGACATGTCGGAGGGGCTAAGAATCACCTGGTGCGCTAGTGTTTTGGTCTTTGCCAAGATAGAAAGGCTAAGAGGGACAGCAGGATGGGTTCAGAGGCTGAAGGGGTCCTTACTCTTGGCTGCAACATCTGTTCCAACAGCCAAAGCTCCTCATTTATTTATACATTGAGTGCTTCAAACCCCCAAAACTTTTAAAAGGATGTCTGTATACACACACATCAACTGCAGATATGCATAAAAGACAGAAACAAGTTTCTACAAATAGCAGAGGATAAAATACTCCTCTAAATCTGATACATCTATGCATATGTGCCTACAGAGAACCAATGCCAGTCAACAGAAGCTTCTCGTGCAGGCATGCACAGACCAACATACACAACTGCACAGTTGCCCATCTGTTTTCTTTGGGGGATAACACTGTTTTCATTAAAGCGAATATGCATCTTCAAAAGCTGCAGCGAGGCATATAAAAAAGTGACTTTCCAGGGCAGCTTATTCCCCATTCAGATGATTCAAATGCAATTAGGTCAGCACAGGTAGGACTGCTACTTTGTGATAGACGTGATTCTCTAATATTAAAGATCTGAGGGCACCTTAAATAAAATATCAGACGTGCTGGGTTCTAGGAGGCCAGCAGCTCATTATGTCTGTCAATGAGGGAGCGAACTCGGCTGAAGCCTTAAAAGCAGATGTTTCCAGTTAGTGAAGGAATCACTGAATATAATAGTTGGGCTCCAACTAGAAACCAGTCAGGAGGAAAAGACTTAACCTTTCATGAAGCAGCTACAGAGATAATAAGCGCCACTGCTTCTTGCAAGTTTCTCCATAAACAAAAGTAAAGTCAATCTGTTTAAGTAACCCTGACATATAAAATGCAGATATAATCAGAGAAAAAGTGTGCACCTTTTTACATGTCTGTGGTTTTGTGTGCATATATTTTACAGTCTTTAACATCATTAGGAGGAAATTCTCAGTCGTCACGCTTTGCCTGTGCAAAGTTGATTCAGTACATTGTGGTTTGCAGAAAATCTGTGCCCAGCTCTTTAAAGCTTCATCACATATGAACCTATTCTGGACTTTGAACTATTCATTGTAGTACATTGACTTTTCTCTTTTTCAGCCATTATGTTGTAGATTTGATGCTACATTTTGGGCCACTACATCACCCAATTTGTGCAAATCTTTAGCTGCCAGTCAGAACATCTTGTATCTTTAATTTATAGATGACTGAAAAGTGATTAAAGTCTGTGGTTTCAAAACAACCCCAAATCATCACTGTCCACCACCATGCTTGACAGCTGGAATGAGATTTGGTGCTGTGCTTGGATTTCATCCACCCAAAAGGTTATCGATTCAGATGCGACTCAGCAAATCCTGGATGCACCAATATATTTTCCTTTTTTTAAAGCCTTTTTCCTTCAACCCATCACAACAGTTCTTTTACTCCTCGTTCTACTGTCATGGACTGCAACAAGCGAGGACTCTCGAGTATGAGATTAAGCTTTTGTAGTTCTGTCATTTGAGACTGGCATGGTGTGACCTTGAGGTGAATTTGCTGGGACGTCCACTCCTGGGAAGATTGACGACCGTCTAAAATGTTTTACAGCTGTGAATAATCTCTCTCACGGTAGGATGATTGACTTCAAGACATCTGGAAATAGACTTAGAACCCTTGCTCGATTGATGGGCAGCGACAACAGCGTCTCTAAGGTCGTTGGTAATGCATTTTCGACCCGCCTTTGTGCAAACACACAACAACATGCACTAAAGCAGAAATTGCAGAAAGTCCTGTTTTTCTAACAGTAGTTACACCTGCTGATGATTTCTTAATCAAGTACATCTGATTAGCAGCACTGCCTTTCTATTTTTTCTTCTTAAATCCTACTGAAGCAGCAGGAGTCTCATCTTCCACAGATAATTTCCATTTTGTCTATCTTGGCCTAAACCGTGAGGAATCGGCCGTTTTTCCAACGCCCAGATAAAAACATTTTTAGGACATGGCGATTTCTATTGTGTCCTGATAAGAGCAATCCTAAAATTGAAAGAAGTTTTACCGTTTTACCATGGCAGTACCTTTTCCACAATAGACAGCCTTCATGCTATTAGTTTTTTGCCAACATGTCATCTGTTGTCAACAAATCAGAGTAAGAGAGAGCGACGGAGCCAACTGTTGTTATCCAAGCCGAAATCTGTGACATCTGAAGACTGTGTCCTTTCAGAGGCAACAGCGTTCTTGAACAAAAGTGGCTTTTAGAAAAACCCACAGCTGGTATCATCTCGGCCACAGAGGCAAACAACATCCTCCCAACAGAGAAGCTCTGTTGCAATTGTGTTTTGTGGCAAACTAAAGTTTTCCATGTTTTTAGTAATAAAATATATGCATACTGCAGACCCAGATGCAATAGTTTGTCCATGAGTTGAAAGATATATCAACTATCCAACAGTTTAACGCAAATTCAATTAGTTGAATACATATGCTCCATGTCAAGAACTGCAGGTTCTGAGGTAAGTTACGGATGTTATAAATTCAGAGGATTTACAAAAACAGTAAATGTAAGACGTGTAAACCTCAAATAAATCTCAAGTACTAGCATGCACAAAACACTTAGCTTCTTCCTGTTAATTTCAATCTTTGCTGCCCAACTATTAAGGCAACACTACGAACAAATGTATGTAATTTGTTACAGCTGGGAGCAATTTAAATATCTTATAACAGCTAAAATCACGAGAGTAGAGTTCTTTATTTTAGATGAATTGAAAATGCCAGCAATTATCTATGTAGATTTAAAAGAACTTAGAGCAGACAAATGCACGCAGCACTTAAAGCTTCAAAAAGAGTGTTCAAACTCAGCTTTATAAAAAATAAAAAAGCCTCAAAAACCACAATTTCGGAACAAAACATGTTCAAAATAAGGGACAAAAGAATAAAATGGAAAAAAAATACTATAGGCCTACCCAGAAGCACATCCATACCTTTCAGAAATAAAATAGTTGAGACTGAATATATCTTACTGCAGGAGTTTACAGGGGTTGGTTGCACAAAGGTGTAGCTTACATCACCCCCTCGCCTTTATGGGTTTATTTTCACTTACAAGGTCAGCGATGCTGCGTCCCAGTTTGTCCATTTTGGTTCCCGCTTCTGCAATTTTCTTGGCAGCTTTGATGACATCAGATGTATTTTTCAGTGGCCCCTTCCCCCTGAAGATAGAAGATGGAAACATCAGTCAACATTTTTCCTCTACTGTAGTCAATGTAATGCAGCAGTAAAATCTCTGTAATGGAGCCCCTGCTTCTTTAACAGAGTTGTTTTCCCTCTGAAGCAGTAGCATATTGTAAACTCTGGGGATTGTGCAGGTAAAAGCTTGAGATATAAAAATGCATAACAACTGAGCACAATGATTACACATATTAAACATGAATGCACCCTTGGTAACACAATGTCCAGAGAAAACTATCAAAAATGCTAGACCATAAACATTTTCAAGGTTACACAAGTAACTAAATGCAATTTAAAAATTTAAAAATGTGGATAAAAAAAAAAAAAAGTTTATCTGTGTATTTATTTTTGTTAAATGACCCGTTACAATCATACAATGTCAATCCTTGCCCCTATTGACACTCAAAGTCCATCCCAACATAGGTCAACCCAGCTCTGACCTGACCCACTGTAAAAGCTCGTCAGCTATTTGCCTTTTTCGGCACCCCTCAAGGGACTTTGGGACACAGTTGGCAAGAGAGACAAATTGGATTCAAAGCTGTTCTCTCCAGGCTAAAAAAAAAAAAAAAAAAAAAAAAAAAGAGCCGTCCAACCCAGAACAGATGGAATTTTGTTTTCTGTTCTCTCACTTCCTCTATCCTTTCCTCCCATCTCCAAACCTTCCTTCTCTTGTTCTCCCTCTGCTGCTCTGATGTTGAACAAGCCAGCGTCCTAGTGGGAAAGGCCATGCGTCAGAGCACATACTGGAAGTTCTCCAGGGACGAGACAACCCCTGGAGACCGAGCTGAAAGCATTGTGATGCTTTGGAAAAAGGAGGGGAAAAAACGCATACAGGCAAAAAGGCAGCTGATAGCACACCATTGTGGTTTATTCTCAAAAAAAAAGTACAACATAAAGGAAAAGTCACAACTGATTTATATCTGACCAGTAGTGTCCCCTTTTCTTTAAATATTTATATATAACCAGTGGCTTATTCGTAGGAATTTGTTTCTACCTAGCTGGAAAATAAACAGGTCGCAAAAACAAGACAAACTCTTTACAGGTGATACGTTTCAGAATGTGTAGATAAGAGCAAAGTATTATTAGAGCTCCTCCAGATGTGTGTAAACAAAGCACTTTGGAGAAGTGTGAAATGTGGCTGCTGGACATGTTACATGTACCCAAGACAACAAAATGTCTTATTCATGAACGCTGCCATGCAGCCACAAGCATTGCTGAAGTCGACATGAACTCCTCACACTCTGAAAATTTGTCAGGAGAGGTCAATTACCTCATACATCAACCTTGGTGGAGCTTCACACCATCTCAAGGTTCAAAGGACAATAATTCGGGCATAGGCTGAATTCACTGGCTACTGACCTTCCCTGCGAAGGCATAATGTATGGACAGATTAGCTGGCTATCTGTGTGCTCCCTAAGACACATTTTGTTTGTGGGTCTGGGTGGAAACAATAGAAATGCGTCTTAAACACTGAACTCTAAGTTTTACCCTCAAGTAGGAACTTCACTGCAAAGTAACAAATGGACAGTTGCGTATCAGTTGCAGGAAGTTTGTGAAGATATTGATTGTATTTTGGCTAAAGTCAAGACCGAATCAGAGTTGAAACGCTGGTGGAGGGGCAGTACTTTATGGATTTACTTTGGACATACGGTGAAGATCTGTGGTAGTGTAGTAGTGTAAGCATTGTTGTGACAGCATCCTTTTAATCCATGTAGTTTCTCCTTTTTACTTCATTACCTTTTGGTTAATTACACTGAATTCAGCCTGGGAGCTTAGACTTTGAGAAACATACATGTTGAAGATTTAAACAGCCTTTCCATGAAAATTCAGTGACTAAAGGGTGACACAAAGATGGGTTGAACATTTTTGAATATAGAAGTGACATTATGTAAAATGTAGAATATATGTTATATTATCACATGTATATCTATATATCAAATATTTACCTAAAAATCATAACATTCTAGTTTCCAAAACTCAAGAATGAAAATGTTTTAAATGCTGTGAAATAATCAGACTGTAATGGAAAAACAGGGGGGTGAATTTCCTTTTCTCCTCAAAAAGTGAACAAACACAGAAGTCTTTATCTCCAAAATTGGCTTAAAGTTTCCATTAGGTTTGGTTGGACTACAGTAATTTATAGTGTTATCACTGTTAGAGAATTATTGTTGTAGTTTTCCTGGTAAAGAATAAAGGAAAACTGGTTTTAATTACAATGTTAAAACCTCACTTCTACATGCTGTGTTGTTGAGCTGCAGGAGTTACACTCTCAGTGTCAAACAAAATGACTTCACAGTGGAAACACATTATAAGAGGTTCCAAACGTAATACAATTTATGTAGAGGTCCAGCAGAAAACTTTGTTGCTCAAATTGTCAGAAAACATAGCCTAAAATTGCTATTAAAGTGGAAAAAAAATGAAATCCTTGGAAAATGTGCTGCACTGTAAAACAAATAAAAAAGGCAATATATGGTACAAATTCTGATAGCGGGTTGGTGTTCAAGCACAGCTCTGAAAATTAAGTTTTCTCCACTTCATTTGGATGAGACAGGCAAAAAAAAAAGGTCCTGCAGCTAAATATTGTAAATAAAACCATGAAGAGAGAACTTTTTGACAGCTCCGTGATTTATCCAGGCTATTATCGGTGCTGAACTGCTGATTAGATGTCAAAATAATCAGGACTACGGAGGAGGATGAGTTTAATAATGTGAGTACAGCACATGAGGCTTGCGCTGGGTGCTGAAAGTAATACCTGTTTTGGATCAGCCTGTCCAACTTAATAAACTCATCGTAAAATCAGATTTTTTTATTTTTTTATTTTCGGTGGAGATGCATTCTGTTATCATAGACAAAAATGTTCTACAGTATGCAAAATTAATAAATCCTAAATCATGTGTATTTGAATTTTCTTTTTTGAATTCTTAGGGGTTGCTTTGAACAGAGGCTTTACAATGTGGGAGAGGCTGTATTCATGCAGTAGTAAAAAAAATGTCAAGGCAATCAATAACCTCATATCTGAATTCATCCAACCATTTAGTAGTAAAAGGTTGCAATACTTTTATCCTTACTCCTTTGAAAGATCGAGCAGCAAATAAAATCTGCCGGGTTCTGTGAAACCTTTCGGGTCACTGGCTGTTAACATTTCAAACTGCTCTGCCATGTTTCACTATTTTACATATTTAGTCAGTGCGACAGGCTCTTTGACCCATTCAGAAGATGAGGATAAAGAGACGACATTACATCATTACCAATGTGACTCACACTTCTGCAACAAAATGTCCAGAGTGATTCACTCACATTTCTAAAAGCAGAGTCATACAAACACATTCAGTGAAAAATGCATTTAAGCCACTTTCATGCATTCTTCATGTGAACCTAACAGTAGTTTCTAGTAAAGATGCATAATATATCAAATTGCAATTGTCATCGCGATATTCGTGTGTGTAACACTGCATCTGCACAGGAGCGCTTGGATGCTATTTTTAGCTGGATGCTATTCTTCAAGTGCCTTTACACTGGTGGACAATCACTGCCCTTGATAGAGAAACTTGATTTATACTTTTAGTGGCTGAGATGCTGAAGCTTCTAGAGAGCAGAGGGAACATTTTGTAAAGGTAAGAAACAGAAAATGTGAGTTAATCATATTGTCATAATGACAATATAGTCATCACAATTTTCAGCATTTGTAACGCGGTAACATATGTTAAATAATTTCAAGATATAAATGCCACCAAACATCCAATATGCAGCGGCTTCTAAAAATGTTCAGTCCTTGAACATTTCACCGTTTGTTCCACATTATGAAGTCGAATGAAAATGAAATGCAGTTCTCCAAAAGTACTCACAAAAATCTGAAAATTGTACTCAGGCCCCTTTACTCTGATGTCTCTAAATAAAATGTATGGAAACGTCTTCTTCCAGGAATCACTTAATTAGCAAATTGAGACCAGCTGTGTGTTCTCTAATTCTAATTTCAACCCAAGCTGTTCTGTGAAAGAAAATTAGTGAGAAAATATTATCTTTAAAACAGAAGGATACAACATATAGAAGGGAGTAATTGTGGAGGAATTTAAAGCAGGTTTAGGTTATAAAACCTAAACCTGAGACTATCGAAGTTGAGTTCAAACCATCCAAAAATAGAAAAATCATGGAAAACACCAAAGGTAACGAAACAGACAAACTGACAAAGACAAAGGGATGTAGTGAGAGAAGCCGTCAAGAGACTAGTGGTAACACTGGAGGAACTACTGACATTAACTACTAGTTGTCAACATAACTAGTAGCCTGCATTCAACTAATCTAGTCTTTAAAAACAAGCAGCAAGAAGAAAGCTCTTACTAACAGAAACCATAAAAAAGTATTATCTAAAGTTGCCTACAGTCATGTAGAGGGCAAAGAGAATGTTAGCAAGACAAAGTAGTGCATTTTGGTCTCCAGTTGTGAAAATGTCTTCTCTTTCACATAACAGTCTCATAAAATACACTTAGGTTTGTGATTCTAACAAAACCAAATGTGAGAAATTTCGCTACTGTTATCCACTCACTGTATTACCCGCTAAACCAAATCATCAAGGCCTTTTAGAACAGATGCATAAAACCAGTCAACTGCATAATGAATATCCAACTGTTGGAATATGAACTCTGGTGCAGCGCTTATTACACAACAAAAGATGTCTCTCTACAAAAATAATAGAAGTAAAACGGAGGCAAAATAACTATCAGCAAATCACATAAAAAATAAAAAAGTCGTGACAAGGGCATGTTTGACTCCCAATGACAACTGGTAGCTAGTGTGTGCTGACAATGTGACAGAAGCAAGCTGGGTGAATCCTGTAGCGCACGGAGACACTGCCAGCTCAAATTCAGCTGACTGGTGGGCTCTTTGCACTACGGATAGACAGCGACCCAAAACGTATATATACAAAAACAGAAAGAGGAAAAATACTCAGCAGTGGCTAAGGCACCTATTCTCAACTAGTGTGGGCGACAATGTTGTGAGGTAGACAAAAGTAAAGGCAGAAAGCCCCAAGAAGTCACTAAAGACAAGAAACAAACTGGTAGAGTAATAAGATAAGGGTAAACTCATCTTTAATGATGCCTGGAGGTACCAACACTTACACAATTAATGCCTACAAAGGGCTGGCTATAAAACCTTAGATTAAAAATACATGTTAATCCTAAAACTGAAACCTGAGTACTTATCCCATTTTTACATTTCGAATTAGTAATTATGGGCGACAACCCAATCGAGTAACGCAGAGAAAACAAAGACAAACAACAAAGAAATATATATGTCAACACATTAGTGTGAATTTGGCCTTCAGCAGCTCTTTGGAGGAAGACTGTCCATTTAATTTTTCTTCCCACTGCACACACATTGCAGCTTATTTATGTAACAGGGGGCAGCCAGATTGGATGCTCTGCTTATGGTTCTGCATATTAAGATTAAGAGAGGATGGAAAAATAATAAAGAAGAAATCCTCGCTACCCCACTGTTTAAGTAAAAGGGAGAGCTGTACAGCACGAACAGCAAAGTTAAACTCCATATGAAGCATTGTTCAAATATGAACAAATGTTGGTGAACAACCGTAGGCTTACTGAGGGACTGTATTTGACACAGACTTAACTTAAGCTCGTGGTATCTGTCTTTGAGACGATGACATGTTGACTGAATAGGAAAGAAACTATAGAAGTATTAATGTGAGTGACTTCATATGAAAATGTTTGGATTTAAAATGGAAAAGGACAAAAAAAAAAAAAAACTGACAATCTGATCAGAGATATTTTTTAAAATGTGCTGTGACATTTTTAGTTCATCTATTATTGTTCCATCTCACCTGGTGAAGTCTGTCATCTCCATCATGATCATGCACATCTGCTTAGCCAGCACAATGATGTCATTGCCGCTGTCATCCCATTTGGACACCTCAGCATCCAGCTTGCTCTTCTCCTCCTGGAAGCTAGCCACCTGCTCTGCAATCTTTGCCTTCTGCTCCTGAGGCAACTGAGCCATGATGGCCTGCAGAAAGGGATCGGAAGAAGTTTACCGGGTTAGACTTCGACCTGGTATTGCTTTGCAAATAATATATGCAGTGTTTTGTGCAGAAAAAGGTGTAGGGGGCAAAGGGTCCTGCTAAAGACTGGATTTGATTCACATCTGTAATGCACAGCTTATTCTTTGATTATGATTATTTGATTAGCAGTCCTCGACATCTACTGCACATTAGCTCACAAACACCTCTATACATCCTTTTGGAGTAGACAGATAAAAGGCAGCTCCCAAACAGCTAATCAGACATTGAGTCAATGATCCTGTCAGGCTGAGGTAGGCAGACACTTAAGAGAAGGAAATCGAATATCATCGCAAGAGTTTTTATTCTATTGCTGGTAAAATGGCTCTGTCTCTCTGGAGCCAGGTAAGATTGAATAAAGCAACTTAGGCGGTGCAAAAATGAAAAGTTCTCTCCAAACAAAACAGTCAGATAATCTTTGGTGATCAAAACAAATTGCTTGAATCGGTACCAATGGATCATTCTGCCCCAATGGATTTCTAAGATTAAGTTATAGCTCTCTTCTTTAAATTATTAATGCTATTGGCTTCCAAATGTACAGCTGCGGTGGAATTTAAAATAAATTAAAGTAGACTGCAGAGCACCCGCATTCAGCTTGGCAATGCTGGTAAATCTAGTGCAGTACAGGCGTGATTACTAGACACAAAGGGACACGGGCATAAACATCAGATCAATGCTTCAGTAGGTTTGTACGGTACTATACAGATTAGATTCTTAAATAATTTTTATTAAAATATTTATTAAAATACGCCACCAAAATAACTATGACTCCCTGAGAGTCTGTAACTATCAAATCGGGCAGTATAAACATAGATTTATGAGCAGCAACAAAAGGACAAATGAGATCCAAATCTGTGGCAGAGCTCCACAAGAGAAGTTTCTGCAAATCTTTTGGTCACATTAGCCACCGTGGTACCAAGCCAACTGTGAACCACCCATTAGCAGTAAGTATGGGGGTGGGGTGTTTGATGGAGCAATAATTTCTAAGACAGACTTAGCATAAAAAGTTTGTTATAAATCATCATACATCCAACCTTTAAAAAAAATAAATAATACTTTTTCAGGTTTTGTAAAAATCTGTGATTTGTTTTCCTTCAGTGTTGTAAGACTTCGAATATAATTCAAATTGGAGTTTATTATTGAACTAAGTAACTGAAACATGACAAACCTGTAGGTAAATATTCAACCAAATTTAAATCCATCTATGTTTTAAACATTTTGTTCCCTCATCTATCAGTAAGGCAGCTTTTAATAAGGAAACTACAGCAATTCTTTCACTTGTGATTAATGTGTTATTAATTAATGTGTAAGGTCAACTTACACTTTAAAAATTGTAAAACCTTGATTTTATATACATGAATTGAAGATTAAAGGATGCAGACATCCTGTACTGCACCTTTAATGCCTCATGAAAATAATGACTTGCAAAAGTATTCATACTCCTTGACCTTGACAGAATTAAAAGCTAAGAAATTAGTTACCTAAAGCTCAGGTAGGATAATCTGTTGACACAACAACTAATTGACAGGATTTTCTAAAAGAAAGTCATCATGGAGGTATTCCCCAAAAGACTAGAAGCTATAACTGCACCAAAAGGGTCTCAGGTGGGATGCCACGTTTAGACTATATATATATATATTTTTTTTTTTTCCCCCTCTTCCATGAAAAATTCACCATTTTGTGTTTGTTACATAAAAATAACATGTATTGAAACTGTGGTTGTAATGTGACAAAAAGTGGCAATTTTCAAGAGATGTGATACTTGAAGGCCCTTCATAAACATCTTAGGCAAGTGAAGAAAACAGTTGGACTTACACGTGCACTCTGGCCGGCAATGAGCTGGTCGTCCTCCGTCTGCACACTGGTCTTGCTGCGGGAATCGAAATCTTCGGTTTCAAAGTCAGAGTCATCCAGCTCTTCTGGAGTCTTTAATGATATAAAGCAGAACATGGTAAGAAACAGCGGTTTGTAATTAAGAGAAGTACATAAAATAACACTGGCACGCTCCAGCATTGTGAGGTCTATTAAATAATAAACCTGTTTATTATCTGTGAAAAATGCCTTGGAGCTGCCAGCCTGGGCAGCATCAGATAAATGTCTCCTTCCCTATAGCCCACCACATACACTGTAAACTCCAAATGAATTTGTAAATCAAGTGTAGTGTGCTGCCTATGCATTTTAGTGGGAAAATGAAGGTAAGACGAAGGCAAGAAACATATTGGAGCAAACACTTTTGAGGCCCATCTGTCGTTGCCATCTGAAGGGAGAAAAAAAAAGAAAGAAAAAGATTTGTGAAGCGTGAATTGAGTTTTTGTGGAATTGTGCTACTTCATTCCTGATCCTTCACCTCGTCTCCTGCCATGAATACAAAACCAGCCAGGAGCAGCATTTTGTTCGTAAATAATATTCAAAAGGAATTTGAGCTCAATAGGTTATGCTTAAGGCAAAACATAACATTGACGAACAAGGGGAAGTATTTGTTGGAGATGTGGCGCGGGGTGAGGGGAGATGATGTGGGCAGATAAGGTGCATTATTGCACTTGTGCCTCTATTTGTGCTTATCCAACTGTCTCAGTCCTCCCTACTGTAATGGATTTGGAGCCCTCGTGTCTAAAAATAGCAAAGAGTCTCTGAACAACCTTATAGCCCTTTATGAAATTGTAGAGATTGTCTTGTTCTCGAGGGAATATGGGTATAGTTTCAGATACAAAGCAGTGGCGACTCTCCGGCATGTCTGAGTCCAGACAATGCTGTTCATCTGGGCACGCATTCCATCCTCAGTGGCCTGCAACGCTGATAAGCTGTGAATGTGGGCGGCTTAGAAATGATAAAGTGTGGCGGGTACTTTACTACAGAGTCACAACAATAACCTGCTGTTGGATTATATTAATAAAGCACGTTGAAATTGATATTTTTCCAGTTAATTTACATTTAACATTAGTCTTCTATTGTAAAATCTCCTAATCACATTTAATAGCAGCCTACGTCTTCACTGCAATGCTCCTTTTCATCTTAAAAATCACCTGTGAGGCATGCAAGACCAGACGCTGTGTAAAGAACAGTCATTAAGAAAAGAAAGAAAGGGATTTCAAATGGCAGTATTGTGACAAAGTCAGAAATCAGGCCAGTGCTGCATCTCTTTGTGCTGTTGTCGATATGAATAACTCAGTTCAACAGAGTTATTTTTCTTCTTGTGACATCGTACTCATAGCCTCGTTGAGCTGTACGGATTTTTATTTTAGGACATAGCCAGTTAAATCACCTTGGGCTGCGATGCGCCGCACAAATCACGAGGTAACGACAACGGCTGCCCTCTGCATCTAGCTGTCAGCAGCTGGCTGACTTCAAGTCAGTTTCATGTCTACAAGGCATATTCTCAGATGTCACTGTAGGTGGGAAGTGGGTTCCATCTGGCTTTCATATATCCAAGGGATGTCCAACAGACTGTCTGTGAACCACTTGGAGGTTAAAAACACATCTATTGCAAAAAAAAAAAAAAAACTACCCACATGCTTGTCTGTTTTGATTTAAGCATGTGAGGGGCTTACAAGAGACTGAGTTTGTGCAAAGTAGTGGGCATACCCTCTAGAGAAGTTTAAGCTGATTTGTAAAATTTCATACATCTTTGTACACCTAAATATGGCTTGTTTTACATGTCCCGGAATGTAAGTCTGCCTTTGCAACTAATGTGTTTCAAGTAAGAACAATCTGTGCTGTACAGTATGTTGCAAATGCATAATTAATTTCAATTTCAGTGACTGCAACATTATCACCGTTTAGAATATTTGTTCAGAATATATTTTGGCTATTATACTTTAAGGATGAGGATTTTGCATTTTTGCATACCAATATTATAACCAGTCTGTTATAATACACTACACTAAACAGAAATATTTACATCTGAAAAGAGAGCACTCAATATGCTGAATTTCTAAGGTGTTCGAAGTACATCCACCAAGAAAATAAGAATTTATCAGAACGGATGTAAAATTTACAATACTATGCTGTTTCTACAATTGTGCAGCTGATGTTAGTAAATATGTTATACTTTAAATCTGAATAAAGGAAGAGTTAAGAATGGGAAAAAAAAGGGAATGGACAAAATAAGTCTGAATGATGTAAGATTATAGAAGAGCGGAAGGATGAACAGATGGACGGACAAAAAGAGAAAATGGATGAATGGTGGACGTGTGGTTGAAAGGCAGAGGAGAAAAGCTGGATGGTTGGTGGAGTAAAATGATGAATGAATGACGAGAAAAGAGGGACAAACAGCAGGGAAAATTAAGAAAATGGTCAACAAATGGAGATAAAGCCTGGACAGAAGGATCCACAGACAGCTTTTAGAGAATGAGATGACTAAATCACTAAATATTCCAAAACCCCATTTTATTTTTCAATGCTTATTCAAACCTGAAAAATCCCTAAATCCCACACTGCTCAAAAACCCTGGAAAGTTAGTGTTAGAAATACTGCATTAAGCAATATTGAAACATTGGAGCTCAGCCTTCCGATGTTCTGGTGAAATCCTGGTTCACTCAGGGGAACTGGAGATTTTAGATAATGGAGGAGGTTCGAGTTGTCTCATCACGCCGTCCCAAGCTGGCAGTTAATGGCAAAATGAATCAGTTGGATAAATTATGAGTTAGCAAGCGTTTCCCCAGTAATCCCTCTGTCAGTTTTAACACACATGCACATTCACACACACCCGCTGATCCTCCATGTAGTGTTTAGCCAAGCCCATAAAGCCAGTGTTAATAGCTTAATCTGGATGACAAGAGAGGAGCTGGGGCTGATAGGAACGGAGTGCGGTTCCCATGCGCTGCAGTACAGCAAAGGAATGCCATCTAAAATGTCCATCTTAAATCAGATGCTCATTATAATGCAAATGCAAATACATAATAGGCCAGCTTTCATTTGCCTTTTGTTCATGTCTGAGCAGCATAATTGATGAAAACCAATAAACTGTTTTAGAGCTTAAATGACAGCAAAGAAAACGCCACGTGGACAAATGAAGCCAATTCAAAAGATCCAAGTGCTGCTGGTTAAGTTCAGCAAAATGCATCCAACCTGCACAACTTGCATCATTTAGTACATAATAAGGTTCTGAATTACAAATAGTCATCATGTAAAACATATAAAATGTGGCAGTCTTAAGTAGTCACACCAGTTCCCCTATAACTATCCATTTCACTTTTTAGGGCTGCATAGAGCTTTGTAGTCAGCTCATTGTCAGTCAGTAAAGTAATGCTTCAATGGCTCCCCACTACCATCTGTCTCAGTTATGGTTCTGCTCGGGCAAAAGCCATTAACCCACACACATCTAAAGGCTGTTGCTAAACCAGATTGCATGCCTGGTCAATTAGGTCACCTCTTTCGTCAGAAAAGTTCATTTCTGGCTTCTGAAAACTGCACACAAAGTTTCTCCTGTAGGGCTAAAAATAGCACAAGGCATTAAACAAACTCCACAAAATACACAAGATCGTGTATTACAGTAAATATTGCGAATAAATCAAGTTATTTTAACTCCTGACAAAAAATGTAAGGTCTTCCGATTAATTCAATTTATTATATGGGAAAAAAATATATAAAATTATACAACCACAACAAAATGAGGAGAAACTTTAATTTGCATTTCTAAGGTTAATAAGCTACAGGGGTTTATTTATACTGATTGATCTGCAATTAAGTTGGTGCCTGCAGCCCTATAAACACACTGAAAAAGGCTGATTAGGAAGACATATTGATGAGACAAAGAGCTGTCAGAAGGAATATATAATCCCCTTTTAAGACTGCAATTTAATAGAGAGACCAAAGGGAAAGACTAAAAAGGAAATGTAAGTAGAGTTAGGAAGTAATGAAGAGAAAAGCAATGTTCAAAAACAGGAAGCAATAGTCGTGACAAAACTAAACTAATACGTAAAACTATAAGCTGGATAAAATAGGATTTAAATAAAGTAAGATCACGTCTAAATCATCACTAGCAATATAAGAGAAGTAACATTATAGCGGGTGTAAAATAAAGTCAGTAATGGATGACAGCATGGTAGTAATATTTACTGATGAATCAATATGTACAGAGCAATAAGATGACATCAAAACCTATATTAGAGAAAGGACCAAGGTTTTGAATCCCTCTTTTTTTAATTTATCATTTTATTTTTCAGCTGGAACATTACATTATTTTCTGTAATAACCTACAAAAGAAATGTGAAAAAAGAAAGCCAGAAATAAAAGTGCTTACTACATATTTCAAGGAACTTTTAAATTTTGAATAAAAGCCAGAGGCATGACAATGTAAGCAAGTCCTTGCATTGGCAGAAAGACGAAAAAGAAAGAAGCAAAAGTAAAAAAAATAAAAATAATAAAAAACTGTGCAACTTACTCTGATCATAAGAACAGCCTTGCGTATGTCGCGGATGCCGTCATAAACCAGACGTGATGCATCAATGAACTCATTCTCATCTACAGGTTGTGAACCTGCACTCAAGGCCTCCACTGCAGACTCTACTTGTTCTGTGAAGCGTGGCATGACTGAGGCAAGGAGGGGAAGGAGGAAAGAAGAATGGACTGTCAATGAACATGTTTTCCACCACCAAAATAACTCTTCGATTGTTCAATTGTTAAAAAAAAAAAAATCAAATATGCTGTATAATCCAGAAGTCTAATAAAAACACAGAACAAAAAAAAACCAATAGGCAGGGATTCACAATGTTTCTTAAATTAGATTTTATCTCAGATCAAAAATCTAACATTATGATGAAAATGTCAACTGACATAAAATCTGAATAACTTGAAGATTTGATAACTATATTTAGAGAGTTAAATTTTTCAGTTTACTGCCCTAGAAGGCTGCATTCAAAATACATGAGACTGCTTAAAGGAAAAGATCTAATCTTGCATTAGGAGTTTTTTCAACAGAAGACTTCACAAAGCTGCCCCAGCAGGCATGCATTTTGCCCCGGTGACAATTTAAAAACTGCTCTTGGGGCCTTTTTTCCTCACAGCGATTTGCTTCAAATTCAGTTTTTAGGATTTAGCTGCTTCTTCATGGCAGGAGCTTGGATGTGAGGATGCAAATGTAGAGGGGGGGTGAGAGCAGCAGCGTCAACAAAGAGGATTTTGTTTTGAGCTTACAAATCACTTACAGCCTGTAGGCTTCAGTATACAGAAGAATCAGATTTTCAGTGTTCTTAACTTTAAAGGAAAATCTTATTAATTTACATTAACTTAGAAGTCTAATGCCAGCAACATTTAATTGCCTCGAAATAAAATGCCAACTTGATGAATTTTGTTGCTGCAACTATTTTTTTTCTTTTTAGTAATGTGCTGATGTAATCCATCTTTAGCTTTCTGCCTGTCGACTGGAAATAGTTATGAAGTGAAATATGGTAATTAAATCATGTTCTCATTTAAATTTAACACTCACATCTATTCAACTGCAATTGTTATTGGATGAATTAATCTCTATAAAGAGAGAAAAACACCCAATACTGAGAAAGCATTTTAAAAATCATGAAAAGTAAC
Organism: Xiphophorus couchianus; assembly: GCF_001444195.1. Taxonomy (NCBI): domain Eukaryota; kingdom Metazoa; phylum Chordata; class Actinopteri; order Cyprinodontiformes; family Poeciliidae; genus Xiphophorus; species Xiphophorus couchianus. The sequence goes on along the minus strand of NC_040250.1, from coordinate 21,335,539 downwards.
CTCAATGTATGCAACTTGAACACAAGGCTCGAGTGTAGTGAGAATAAAAAAACTCAACACCTTGCTTCGGCTTATTTGAAGTCCTCAGAAGAAAATCTGTCTGCATCTTATGACTGTTAATGGGCCCACCCTCAAGGGGGACGAGCCATTTCCAAATCTGACAACCGAAAAATCTTTCTGTCACATTAGCTTGCTAGTGATGGAAGCTAACAGATACATGCTGGCTGACTAATGATATACCACATTATTTGGACAAAATGACTTCTATGATCCAACTTGTGCTAAGTTATTCAATTCTCTCTGACAACTGAATAGCAACTTCTGTACAGATGGTGAGTCACAGGATGAATTACCCAATGTGGGAAGACTGAGCAGTGGGATGACTGGAAAAAATGAATACACTTTCCACATAAGGAAATCTTTGTTTGAAAGTCAGTTCTAGATAGTGTTTAATCTTGCAATACACTGAAATTAAGTGAAAGATAGTCCGATGAAGCTCTGCATCGGAACTGAAAAGCATAGAAAAGATAGCAACTGAAAAAAAAAGTTCAAATTTTTGTGTCATGTATGTCCCTCTTAAAGGGATATTTGACCTTTTCCATCACTTTAACCCTATCTAACTTAGGACGTAAATTTCTTCAAAATTTAAGCAGAAAGTAAACTACAGATCTGTTAAGATCTAATATTTTTTTTGTATTCATTAAGTTAATAAAGAAATTAGTTTAAAAAAAGAAAGAAATAAAAAGCAAAAATAGATAAAATTCTAGTTTGTTACCTTTCTTTAAGACATCAACACATTTCTTATTTTACTGTGATACCTGAGTCAGTGAGCAGCTTGGTAGCCTCCAGAACCTTTTCTGTGTAGACTCCGGGTTCATAGTTGTCCATTTCAGAGGTGACAACATGGACAACCCTGGCAGCCCGGCCTCGAATAGCCCCAGCTGTGCGATCCAAACCATCAACATCCTTCTCTTGAAGGGCAATGACACACTTGTTCACGTCCTCCAGGATGTGGTTCTCTGAGAACATGCAGATATGAGAATATGTTTTATTTCCAATGTTACTACATTGAGAAGATTCAAAAAGATGCATTGATGAGATGAGAAGATAGAAATGAAACATTTTATTGTGAGTTTACAACGGCATAATGACGCTTATTGAAAAGGGTAAAAGACTAATTATTTGACTGCTTATCAATGGGACGCCTGTAAAATGTAAATGTCCACTGTGTAAATTGCTGCCTGTCCTTGGGTGGAGGTGAGTGAAATCACTCTACTTAAGGCTTAATGAGAAGGCTCACAGGGCAAGCCTGACAAACCATTTGTGTGCCCTGACGGCGCAGGATGTCGATGTTGGATGTAGTTCTAATGATGCTTCAGATTCAGCCCAATAAGACCTGGCTCACATTTTCCAGAGAAAACAAAATATTTACACATCTTCTGATGCATTCTTCATTTTGTCCAATTTTGATACAAAATGAGGTGCACATTTTATTTTATTGTAGTAGAATATACACATATATTCTAGTAAAAATCATTTTTTAACCATTCAGAACTGCATTTTTCCCTTTAGTGTCAATATGACAGTAATTATCACTTACCAGACACAGACAGGAAGTCGTCAATCGATGTTATGTCATCAACAGCGTCTGTGAGGACACGAACTTGCTTTTCCCACTGATCCTTGAACACGTCCATATTGTCCTGGGCCACCTTACTGTTGGGCTTGGCAGCAAGGGCTAGTGCTGCATTAATCACCTGTAATCGCCAAATTACAACCATTAAAGCCCAATTACACTATAGCCCTCAGCCACAACATTAGCATACGCTAATTGCACAAAGCCCTCCCCCCGCAATGTTCAGATTCTATCAAGAGGCAAATTCATCCCTCAGAGTGATGAGGGGTTTCAAGGACAGAGGGGACCTGAACTATGAGCAGCAGGTTTTGAAAGATGGGACAGTACATCTGTGGATTTAAGCTCAAAAAGTCCAGTGGCACCAGACTGAGTACAGGTTAAATGTCTCATATGAATAAATAATGAAACAGTGATTAGCATGGCAAGGTGAAAAAACAAAAAAGCCACGTTGCTGAAAAAATAGCTTGTGTTGTTTACAGTAATGTGTTTATGTATTCTATGAGTTTTTAAATATAGCCCATTTTTTTATTTTAACATAATATGTTAAGTTTACAATCTACAGATTTGAGTATTTTTGAAGGACAGAAGCTAATCAAAGGAATGAGAATCTTATGGCATAAAAACAATCAAATTCAGACTCCAGAAGTGGCCCAGTTATTCTGGGATACAATAGATATAAATTATTTTTAGTGAAATGCTAGGGAAGGGAACAGAGTGATGTGCTTTCTTCAGCTTTATGGAGAGTGAAATACTGAAGGACTGCCCCTCTCTCACGTGTTGCGACACTGTCAGCTGCTCACATAGACAGTCATGGGGTAAAAACTTAAGTAGATGCACATATTACTCTTATAAAGGTAACATTTTAGACAAGCTATGAATGGCATGTCTGTAAAACAGCCAACAGCAGATAGCTCAACTAAGCAACCAACTTTGTTAAGCTTGTATTTTACAATGAGCAATAAGTTTGTGCTAAAGTTACTTGAGCTACTACAGAAGTGAGCAAATGGTAATTCCATATTTCAGCTTAAGGCTATAAAATCAAAAACATTCATTGCAACAATTACAACAATTATAACTTGATAATGTAGCAGCAATATGTATTGTTTCAGTTTAATTAAAATATCTAAGATTAAGAAATTTTATTAAATGTTTATACAAAATCGCTTATTTTTAAGCAACGTTATCCTACTGTGAGAACCTCATACATCACACCTATAAAAACCAACGTACCCATCATTTCCATCAAACTGAACACAGAAATGGAAAATCTGATATTTATACTGCCCTCAAAAAAATCCATTTGAAACATGCAATGCAAGTACACCAAGAGAAATGGTGTAAGCTGTAAGAGATGAGCACAATCACTGCATTGGATAAATGATAACTACAAAACACCTCGTTACCTGGGGGCACAGAGCTTCCAGTTGAGAGGCTGCCATGCGGACCAGCTTCACTCCCTCTTCATTGTTGGAAATGGAGCATGCCAGGTTGGCCACCTAAATAGAGAGAACAAATAAATCTATTTTTAAGCAGAAAACAGCCACTGGCATAGAAACGTTATAAAGGAGGGGAAAAAGGAACACAGATGCATATTTAAACTAAAAATTTGTATTTTAGCTTGTTTTATTCTTATTGATCAGAAGTAAAATGGCTCTGCCAAGCAACTAATCCCTGAGGAATACAAGCTCAATGTTGCAGATTAATTCATAAAGCTGCTAAAATGATGCAGTGTGATGACAGAGAGGGCAACTGGAAAAGTAGAACGACAAAAGCTACATTGTTGATTGGATAGATAAGGCCGCTATTTATTTCCCAAAAAACAGTAGTACATTTCACTTAATGCAAATCAAAGTAGTAGCTGATTACTCAAGGATATAGTTATTCTGAGTGACTAAATAAACAGGCAGCCAGATTGCTATCACCCTCCTGGAGAGGCAAACAGTCCACACTTTGAAAAGAACTCAGCAGCAGCATAAGAACTGCAGAGCAAAGCTGAACAAACCTCGTCTCTACCTGTTAACATTTCCACATTCAGAGGAAATCTTCCCATTCTGGACCCACAAATGAAGCTTCCTTTCAATTATATCTAATAAAACTAGCATCCTCTGAAGGAGAACTACATATCTATGCATATTTATTTGAATTTAGGTCAGGGAGTCTAAGATTCCTATTTGTTGGTTGGGGTGTGCTGGCAACAGTGCTGAAACAGAATGCCTGGGATATGAGGAACTGTGCCAAAATGGGATTATCCAATGGACAGAAAATGTGCTGAAACATAATCACTTTCAAATACAAAAAAACCCCCAAACCAAACAAAAAAAAAGAAACAAAAAAACCAAATCATGACATGACTGCACCAAAGCCGGAATTATTTTCAGTCAATTTCCTTGCTCTCATCAGGGTCGCACAATATAGAGAACCAAAAAAAAAAAAAAACCAATCAGGTTTGTGAGAGAAAAACAAAAATCATTTCTTAATCAAAAATGTTTTGATTAGATACAACTTTAAGAAGTGATACAAATCTAAAGCTGTATTAAAATAACCGTGTAACTGAAAGGATGAACAGTATTGTGGCAGGTAGTTATTTAGTACGGTAATCAAATTACCATAAACAATTTCTAATTTTGTGGAAGATAAAATTGTGTGATTTTGGCAGCACCTGAGTGAGCACCTTCTCTGCAGCTAGAGAAGTGGTAAACTGAATTAGATGGTGAAATATCTTCTGTTTCCTCAAAATGTTTCCTCACCTTAAATGTCTTGAGCAATCTTTCTGATGTGAAATGCTTATTCAGCTGCATTGGCGATGTACTGAAACATTGATAGCAACGTACTCTACAGCAACATTGAAAGACATGCAGAGACCACAGGGTGAACCCTCTATCCTCAACTAGAGGTGAAAGAAAAGGGAAAAAAATGGCACTGTACGAGGCATGTATTTATTCTTTATTCTGTCTGAGGCGTGTATTTATATTTTGATAAACTTTTACCAACAGAGCTGCTGGAAAAGACAGGCCAATTCATCTGTCAGGTTATCCAGCACAGCTCTACCTGTGATGTTGCAACAAAACATTTTAAATGTCATAGAAGAGATTACTGAGTCAATGCACTTCATTATCATATGCAAATCATTTTTATTTTTTCAAGTTACAGCAACAGTATTTCTGGTTCCTGAAAGCTTTGTAAGATTTTTTCCAAATGTATTTTAACTAACCAAGTGTACAGGTACAAGTAGAAATTATTTCACCAGAAGTTAAAAAAACTTAACTACGATATAAGCAGAATGCTTTGCCTTTAATGAATCTTAAGCCCAACTGTACAGGCTCAATAGGCATGTTACGACACAGCTTGCATGCTTCCTAATTTGTGAACTACTAAAAGCTTTCAATGTACAAACCTAAAGGAGATATAGGTATTCATTTTTTGTGAATAAAAAAGTACTCACAAAATGTGTGAATACTTTTTTTAGCTGGTAGAAGTGGAGACAGTTTTTTCAGCGTTAGATGAAATGCTACGTTCCCATTTCATATTTCAAATTTCCTTTTCTGACTATATCCGACTCAAAAGGCTTACATACGAACAAACAAGAAATAAGGATTGGGTGAAAATTTTCTTATCAAAAAGCAGAAATTTAGGAATTTATTAACGGGTTTGCAGAGTAAAGCATTTTCCACTTTGAGATATACCACTGCCATGGATCAAGTTCTCGTCCATGGCAACACATTAGATCCTTCTATGTTTATACCTATTTTTTGCTCTTGCACTCATTGGATACAAGCGAATAGATATATACAATAAGGTTTAGTTGAAACTAACCTTCTATGTAACTTAATTGCTTTGTTGTGATGGCCAGAGATCCAGAAAGCTTGGGGCGTAGTAAAATGAATCCATTTTTTTTTTTCCCTTCATTCTCTGAATATGGGTCACTCATAATGTAGCTGTACAATGTGTGAACTAACAAGCCACTTTGCCTTGGGCAGCCTGCAGTTGAACTATTCATAAAAACAGACCCCAGTTCTGGTTAGTCCAAGAAATAAACAGTGGGTTTTGCATTTATTGCATATTTCTTCCCTGGATGATGAAGAACCAAGCATAATACGATAAAGATTTAAAAAAATAAATAAAGAAAACTCCAGGCTAGGTTAATTGTAATAAACCTCGCTGACCAGAGGATTGACTGCAACTTCCAACTATTCAAGGTAACACTAACTTCTCAGTAACTTCAGTTACTCAAAGGTTTTTGTTGAAACAGTTTGAGCACTGGGTATTTGTTTCAGTAACGTGTTGTATGGATAAGAACATTACCCACCTGGCTCTAAGTAATCAAGTACCCAAAAGCTTTTGATTAGTAGGTTTCTATAAGGACCACTAGTCAATGCCAATTAGTTTGACATTTAATAAACAACCACATTGGAAGACACAATTCGTGAATCAAAGAAAACAAAACTAATTTTAGCAGCATTCAATGACTTCTTTTGGCAGCTGGTAAACTATTGAGGAAATTGAATAAACTAATAAAACTGGATTACAAATTCTCAGAAGCTGAAGAATGTTGCTCATTTTTCACCTCCAAGGAAGAGATATCAAAACACATGTACCGTACTCAAAAGGTAGTCAGATGAAAACAAGTTTATGACGTTAAGTTTGGCCACAAATTAGTTTGTGCTAAAAACCATAACAACTTACTAAAAATATCCAAAAACGTTATAAAATATCCAAAATGTTAAACAGATACTGAACATGAAAATTAACCTCAAAACACTGAAAAAAAGCCTTTTGGGTATATGCATGGATAAACTTAATACATCGACTCCTGAACAGAAACAATATTGTTCACAGACCAAGTCATGCTAATAATCAAGGCTGTAATACAGGTTTAGTAAGACCTGTAAAAACTAGATAAGTCTTATTGCATTTCTTTTTTTTTGGATTAGTCTTGTGAAAATTAAAAATATCAATTATGTTCAACTTTAGAAGCAACATTAATACTAGAGATTGTAACGTAATGTGACAGATAAAGCTTGTATGATTACATGGGAGCCCAGCTGTATGGTAGGATTTTTGATTCTACTCCTCGGATTCATTGTTCAGACCTTGAATATTTTGATGCATACTATATAGAAATGCCAATGCCCCATTTAACTGAAGGACTGAATAGCATACATTTTTACCAAAATAATTTTAAAAAAAGTTAACTTCGTTTATACAGTATCACAGTTCTAAATCTACACACTGATTGTCTGTTTCAACGAGCCTGCAGAAGTAGAACAAGCATTAAAAAGTTCTCCAATGTCAAGCTCGTGACACTCAGGCCTTTAGGAGCTACTTAAGGGTTTACACCCCAGTGCGGTCCCGTTTTCCCTCCAACGCTTCAGCGGGTTCCCCTGGCGAATGAGAACACTGCCTTGCCTTGACTGAATTTAGTGATTTTGCCAGTACTTACAGCCAGTCATTCAAGGGGATGAGTTACTTAAAAGTTAGCAACTCTTTCTCCAACAGAAGTATTAAAAAAAATGTCAAAATGAGATCTGAAAAAATACAATAAATATTGACTTTTCAGGGAATGACAGCTGTTGCAGCCAAGCAGTATCTCTGTGCAACCTTTCTAAAGATGGACGTCAGCGTAAATGAAAGCCAATGCATGAACTGTTTCAATTGGAATAACATGTTTAAATTTGCTACGCAGAAGCAGTTAATTACAAGTTTGTATGTGCTGCCTGTGACCCATGAGCAAAGGTATAAATTAATAGATATCTAGCCAATGTCTAGACATTCTAGGTCTGATGAAAGGAGTAATGATCAGCATCAGGATCCCCTGGCAACTCTGATCTGTTTTGCATCAGCTGTAACAACAGCACTCACATTAAAGGTAATTACCACTAATTAGCGTTTACTGACAGATATAAACTGATAAATCCATTTTTCCACCCCTGTAAGCTATGGTTGTATGTGCTACCAGTGAGCATTCAGAGGTTTCTATAAAGAAATACATTTTTACAATATTTCACATCACTGAGTTTTGTTAACTTTGAAGTGGAGTACAGCAGATATACAGATTACAGCCGATTAATCTTTGATCGTTCTGTAATCTGATAGTACAGTACAGGGAGAACAGAATGTGCCCTTTACAGAGACAACATCTCAACCCAGTAAAAAGAAACTATTGTTTCCATTATGCAATATAACATTTGCAAGTGGATTCTTCAATTCTGCTATAAATCAAAAATGTTAACGAAAATCAAATATATGTTAAGGTAAATATTTTTAATTACCTCAATTAACTTGTTGGCATGCTCACGAAACACTTGAGCATATTCCTTTACTTCCTTCTCGTTGCCATTCTTGGCAGCTTCAATCAGGACAAGAAGGGGAACATTAGTCTCCAGGAAAGAGTCAGAGACGTGGTCCATCACGGCTTTACGCAGCTGGAAATCAACAAAAAACATAACAAAGGCATTACAAACAATGCCACCTGCATATTTCTACATGAATCTTAATATCCTAGTTACACAGAAAACATCTTGTGGCTGAAAAAGAAAAAAAACAGTTTGAAAAAACCTTAATTTAATATCACATTGGTACATTTTATTTTTTTAAATATCTTAAAAACCAAACCTAAGCTATTTGATGACAATTTCTTTTGATCTGAACAGTTCAGTGAGCACAAAAAGAAAAGGTTTTACGAGAGCTGAAGAGACAAAAGCTTGCAACAACATACCTGTCGGCGAAGATCTCTGGTCTTCTTTGTCATCCTGTCGATGGCTGTGTTCAGAGCATCGCTCTTGTCTTTTCTTCCTGCCTGAAACATAAAAGAAGAAAATGCTGAGCATTAGAATTCGGTGTTAACCATGGATCCATTTTGTAAGGGACATGTACTAAACAGATGTTAAAACACTCAAGGGTTTAATTAAACTGATGTGTTGTGATGAATCTTGCACATCGTGTTCAAAGACACAGGTCGACAAAAATGAACACGAAGAGTTTCTTTTACAGGACGCATTACATAAATAATAACATTTTGGAAGAAGAAATCCCTGCTTCTATTGACTTTTGTAACTTTCTTTTGACATATAAAGATGTGACATATTCTTTACTTACAGCAAACATACTCTGCATAAATCAGCTGGTGAATTCTTCCCTTTGCCGTTCAATAAACATGGCGGTCATCTACATGTAGATGACTGCCATATTTTAAAAAATGGCAGTTATAAAAGAAAAAAGTGGTTCAGAATGAGGAGGTTTTCCTACTCTGAGCAAAGTTAGTGTTCTTTATTTTATGTAATTTACACAGAAATGTCCCCCTGCAGCAAAAACCACCACATTAGCCAATAAATTGTTAGGAAAATGCCAGATCTTCACACTGAGAGCAAGTTTTTTAATAAAGTAATTCAGTTGAATATGAAGGAAAACACTAGCAGCAATCAGCCAAGGAAATATTTCTTCTTTCATTTAACCTGCAGCCACCTGCTGTAATTATTTATTTGTGTATTAATGCAATCAGCCAGATTGTGACTGTTGTAGTGTAATGTGATTACATGTTCACATTCCACGGTTCAGGCTTGCTCCTTGTTGTAATTGGTATGTAAATGTTACTTGCCTCACAGTTACTAAGATTGCTGCAGCAAATTGTTACGGAGTGACACCAAAGTGGCCCCTTTCGGACCGGACCTTGCATCCAATTAAAGGGAAGCTGCGCATGGTTTAAAGAGACATGGAAAGATGTGGATCGTTTTCAGCTGAGGCATAATACAACAATGTTTTGGAAAGCTTTGCAGCATTGCAATCATGGCAGCATTTTGAAAATAATGTGCTCTTCTTGTGAAACATTTCAGGTTGAGCCCTGGGTTTTCACATCTTATTTTTTGAGATGGGAAAAGTACTTCAAAAAAGAAAGAAAATCACAACTAGAACAAGGAAAAATCATGAATTTAGATGCATCTAAACTTGTATGAAGATGGTTATCGTTTGATCTCACATTTGATTGAAAAAAAAAGAAAAAAAAAACTGTAAATACTCTAAAAACATCCCCAGTTTGCCCTGCATGTGCAGCTCTTCAGACTGTCGAAAGGGCATGTATGTTGAATAAAAAGTAACAATTAAGTGCAGCTGGCTAACTGTGTAAATTATGTACAGTAACATTTAAACATTATAGGCAGTAGTCACACCACAAAGTGCTGCACAGCAGTCAGTCCTAACCTCAACTCCCCATTGAGAGCAAAGAAATGCTCAGTCACATTCTACAACTCGCTCAAGCATAACCTCAAAATGTAAAACTTTCAAGAAACATGGAGAGATGGAGGGAGACTGAGGAGCTGAGCATGAGATGCACCCATTCTGAAAAACATTATAAAAAAGCCTGCAGAGGAAAAGGCAAACAACTAGTGAAGCTCTAGGCATTTTATCCCCCTTATATTGCTGAAATCAAGTGCAACTAACACCATGGATAGTGGTGGGACTGACCTCCTCTCTCTCCCCGCTGCCTATTGGGTGGGGGGTTATGCAGATACTTGGGAACCAGAGAGAGCCAAGAGCACAAATCCTCCATGATTTTGTGTTCTCTGGATGCAGTGCTGCAAAGAGGTTTAGCCTCCTTTACACCTACCATTTCAATCCTGTTCTATTCATGTCTAGCCTATATTTCATATCTCTGCCAGAGGGTCCAGAGATCTTCAGGTACTTATTATAGCAGCAGTTTCTTCTCCACATCTTTTATAACACTCCAGCTAGTCATATTCTCTCCAACAAAAACATGTCAAATGACTTGAGCTAGACAACCTTAGTTTTATTGAACAACATCTAAAGTCTCATGGCTTTAGATGAGCCATGAGAAACATAATTTCCCCCTTGTACAATTCATCTCCAACATCAAAAAAGGATGAACCACCCCAAAATGTCTACGCTTTTCCTCACATACTCACCTTATACCCAGCAAGGGAACCTACGTTAGTGGGAAATGTAGGCAAGTGACCCAGAAAGTCACAGCCAGATTGGTGTTTAGTTTAGTTTCAAGATATGAGAACTAATGGAGCAAATTAGACAACACAATGATTGAATTAAAATAAATCTTGCAACATTTTTAATAGAATGTTTGCCTTTTAATTCTACCCTTTGTTTCTTGTCTAAGTTGTAAATGTAAATTACATTCACTGCTGGAGCGTGGCTGCTATGGAAGTGCATGTGAGAGAGATGTGAAACAACTACATGATTCTTTAACCATTTACAGTGGCTATACACTACAACAGAAATAAAATTGCTCTAAAAGGAGGAAATTTTCTCAGATTTTCTTTTAGTGACCTGAAAAATTAGCGCTAAATGAACATTAACTACTCCACTTATCAAATTTGAAATCTGTGTCAGAAAACACAGCTTAAGCTGTCTTTATTCCTAACATTACTGATGTAAATCCTTGAGATGGCTAATGCTGTTCAAGAGTGTTTACTCTTTGTTCCTTCAGCTCAAAGCAAATGTCCATGCTTCATTTATGTCATGAATATTTCCATCAAGATTAGATAACTGTATTAGCACATTTCAATTCCAGCCCTGTAAATCATCAATATTCAACATAAGTGACTTGGTTTAAATGGAACATGCCAGTTTCTCTTGTTGTATAATACAAACATTGACCGAAAATATGAACTCATGAGATAAATGTAAGGTAAAAGCTAGAAATTATTACCCAGGAAAAAGTTGTAGTCCCACTCCCCTTTTTCTCTGGGTCAATCCAAGAAGTACAACCTCCTCACTTGGATTGGTTTCTAGGGTAAATTTCTATCCTTGTAATCTGATTTGGCCCTGGTTCCTAAAGTGGAGACAAAATTACTGAAATAATGGCCCCAGAAAAGTGCCCTCTTTACTGGAAAAGGTTCTTGCAAAGAAAATTCACATTTAGACTGCACTGCTAATGTCAAATTTATATGGAAAGTCCTACATATTGTTTTCCCGTGACCTGGTCCCAGACTGCATACCAGAACATTCAGCGTTTTCTGTAACCTTTAGAAAGCAAATTTTAGTTACTCCACTCAGCAGCTGTGCATGCATTGCATAGCAGGAGTGGAAGAAAAGGACAGGGCAAGATATGAAAATGACGACTACAATAAAAGGGAATGTATTATATATGAGGCAATGCAGTACCTTGTCATTCATGCTCTTTCAGCCAAAACTTTTGACTACACATGGGTTATTCTACTACGTATTCGCTGCTAGTAGAACAACACCATGGAGAGGCTGAGATTTACAGCTGTGGTTAATTTCAACAGCAAGCTGCGGCAACACGTTCAAGGTATCAATATTCTGATGGTGACGAGCCAGTGGGAGGGAAAGGGGAAGCAAGAGGGAGGTGGAGGAAGACTAAGGTGCACAAGAACTGTGTATGAGGCAGGGAGCAAGTGACTGAGCAGCAGAGTGAGAGACTGTTCGTGTGTGGGAGAGAGAAAACGCGGGAGAGAGAGAAACAGCGGTGATGATCGACGCCAGGCTGCCACCACTCTGCAGCAGAGAGTGGCTGCAACAAAAAGCACAGAATAACATCCCCGACTCCCCGCTCTGCTTTTTTTCTCTCTCTGCGTCTCAGCTAGCGGATGAGGGCTCCGCTCACAGCTCTGCAGAGGCTCTGCCGAGACCGAGCCGGCGTCAGACGCAAGATCGCTGCCTGCCATCAACAAGTTAGGCTTGGACGACCAGAGCCATGAAAGAAAAACACTTGATTTTCAATTAAAACGTCACAGACATCTTCACTGCAGTGGAAGGAAATCAAAAGGGTAAAAGAAAAAGAAGAAGAGGGAGCTGCTGACTGGAGTCACTCTGGATCTAACTGATCAACTTGATAAATATAATACATATATTTCTATCAAGGATTTGTGGGTTGAAGGAGAAAAGATTTATTTCTTCTTTGTGCTTGGATTTTAGGGGACTCTGGCAAAAACACAAGGAATAAACATCTTAGGACATGGAATTTTACATTTTGTTTCATTCGGGTGGGTTCAGAATTGCTCTATTTCAAAAGAAGCCGATTCCTTTTGTGTTTACTCAAAAGGGTTTTTTCCCTTTGGATTTTTCTTCCATCCCGTTGCTCCAAGAGTCTTTGGAAAAGGACAGTTGAATGCAGCCTCCGATGTACACAAAAGAATGGGTAAGTTAGTCTTTTATATGGCAGCTCTGGTCATAAATAGGAAATACAAGTAAAGAGCAAGAGGTTGAGAACTAAAAGCTCTTCTGCTTCATTTATGCACTGCAATACCACCCCACCACCCTCCAATTTTCTGCTCTTCACTGACATAAGTTAGGAAGATGCATCTTAGAAAATAAAATTTGTTGTACTCAAATATTTCTGTAGAAATCTGGGGAAAGCTTTTTTTGATTCCCAACAATAAATTTGCATTCAATTGTTACAGCACAAAAAAAAGAAAAAAAAGAGCAGGGTAGCCTAATTTTAGAAGCAAGAAAACCAACAGCAGGTCACGTGTAATTGATAACTATATTCCTCATCATATTATGTCCTTTTTAAAGCTGTGATTGAGGGCAGCATGCTTGTGTTCATTTAGTTAAGTTGCAAATGTAAAATGTCTTGCCTGTTAAAGGTCCGGAAAAAAAAGATGGAGAAAATTGGCACCATTTCTCATCTGAATTAATAATAGGTGCTCTGCAGAGATTAGCTTTCCCGCCCCAAAGTTCATTTTCCTTTCTTTGAACCGACCCAGGTTTCCATTCAAGGTGGCCATTGGTGGGACCTGCACCAGTGGCTGTGAGTGTGATCAGTATGCTCGTAGCGTGTCTGCTGTCTCCTGCATCATGCACAACCTGCCCTCAAAAATGCCGCTGTGAGGACCTGCAGTTCTACTGCGACACCCAGGAGCTTAAGGCACCACCAGATGGTGTGGACAAGGGCGCCTTGGGGTTGTCGCTACGCCACAACAGCATCACTGAGCTCTCCCCTGATCAGTTCTATGGTTTCAGCCAGCTCACCTGGCTACATCTAGACCACAACCAGATCACCACGGTACAAGAGGATGCCTTTCAGGGGCTCTATAAACTGAAGGACCTCAACCTGAGCTCCAATCGTATCACCAAGTTGCCCAACACAACCTTCATCCACCTCATCAACCTTCAGATCCTGGACCTTTCATTCAATCAGATGACATCATTGGAGCCAGAACTGTTTCATGGACTTAGGAAGCTCCAGATACTTCACCTCCGCTCAAATTTACTTCGCACTACACCTGTACGAGCGTTTTGGGACTGCCGCAACCTGGAATATCTGGGCCTGAGCAGCAACCGTCTACGGAGCCTTGCCCGGAATGGATTTGCTGGGCTCATTAAACTCAAAGAGCTCCACTTGGAGCACAATCAGCTGACCAAGATTAACTTGGCCCATTTCCCTCGTCTCCTTGCCCTCCAGTTTCTCTATCTCCAGTGGAATAAGATCAACAATGTCACGTGTGGCATGGAGTGGACCTGGAGCACTTTAGAGAAGCTGGACCTCACAGGAAATGAAATCCGTGTCCTGACACCTGACGTGTTTCAAACGCTGCCAAATTTAAAAAATTTGCTACTGGATAACAACAAACTAAGCAGCTTGGAGCCCCAAGTCTTGGATATGTGGCAGTCTTTGAGTACAATTGGACTGTCCAGCAACCTTTGGGAATGTACCAAAAGGATTTGCTCTTTGGCCACATGGTTGAGCGCCTTCAAGGGAAGGTGGGAACATTCCATTGTCTGCCATAGTCCCGAATATGCCCAAGGGGAGGAGATACTTGACGCCGTCTATGGATTCCAGCTTTGCCAGAATTTTTCAGCACCAGTCATTCAGACCATCAGTACAACCACAGACACTACTACGGCTGCTGAGATCACAAGCTCCTTGTTTGGAATTATGCAGCCAACCCCCACACAGGACTATGCAGAGGATTTTGGGAGCTTTACCACACTCACAACCACCACAACCACAACACAAACACCAAGCACTGCTGAAGCAACTACTGCTTTGCTGGAAGAGGCAGCTGTAACAGATGATTTCTTAGCTATGGACAACACTGTCATGACTCATAGGGTCATCATTGGAACTATGGCCCTTCTCTTTTCTTTCTTTTTCATAATTTTTGTTGTGTATATCTCACGAAAGTGCTGCCCCCCCACCCTGCGGAGGATACGCCACTGTTCTGCTATTCAGAACCGCAGACAGATGAGGACCCAGCAGCGACAGCCAATGGCAGACCTAGCCACACAGGTACCCTATAATGAGTACGAGCCCAGCCATGAAGAAGGGGCTCTCGTCATCATCAATGGCTACGGGCAGTGCAAATGTCAGCAACTGCCTTACAAAGAGTGTGAAGTATGAACTCCTATTTATTCCTAGACCATAAGGTTCGTCATTTGACCATTTCAGAACAAACAGGGTTTGCTTCTTTAATTTGTTTCTGGTTTCTGTAAAAAGCCTAATTTCTACAAGTGACATTTGAAAACATGATCAATATCGAATGCTACAAAGACAGAGACTGGACAGTAAACAAACTATGTGGAGATAGTCACAATTTTATTTTTCTATGAAAGAAAGGTTGTTCATATCAGCCAGGGGCAATCATTTTAAATAAGAAAATTGTAAACTGTGAGATTTGTCTCTACATTGTCTATATTTTGCAGCACAGCTTAATTAAAAGGGTCATACAGCCCTTTGCTAACAAAGTACCTAAAGTGAAGGGATGCGATTTTGTAATGTTTTATTTTTTTTTGTTTTCCAAAAGGTTAAAAAAAAAAACATTTAAAATATTGTTTCCCAAATTCATCAGAGGCACTGAAATTAAGAAGGTTCTTACTAATACTCAATTGTTTGAGAGTAGAAACCTGAAAAAACATTACATTCACCAAATCAGCGATATATCAATTTAACCAACAACCTTAAACCAGATAAACTGTTTTTTCATAAATTGTAGCTGCTACTCCACACAAAGAATAAAAAAAATGTTCAATTATATTAATTGGATGATTTTCTTTTTTGTCAGATATATGCTCAAAAATCCTGATTTGCAGCCAACAGAAGGCATTCTGCATTTGGGCTTTTGTCTATCACATTCAGCTACTAGAAATAAATCCTTAACCTTTGGGACACACCACAGTGTGTTCAACTATGGTTAATATCCAATTTATCTATCTTTAAAGGAAAAAAACAACTACAAACCTTTAGTGTACAATTATTTGTATATGGATTACACATTTTGTAAAGGCCATACAAACTGTGACCATAATATATTTTGGGGCTTAATTTAATTAAGTACAATATGCTGATTTGCCATAACAGGATCAATTTCTAGATTTACGTGATATGCGAGTAGCAAGTGAAAGGGCAATGAACAGAGCAAATGCCAGAACATTTTATGCTGAAAATAAAAACCTCTCCCAGAAGCCCACCCTCTTACGCTTACACTCTAATCAAGACTGACGGGTTCAAGATTGAGCCAATTAAGGCAAGGCAAAAAGAATCTTAATATTCTGTGTCCCACACCAGTGAACCAGCAACATCTAGATCTTCCATCAGTAAAATGTAGTTTTTTGTCATCATTTGTGAGATAACACCAACAACTCCCCTAAACTTGTTTTATTTTATACAACAGCATCAATAAAACTGTAACTTGCAGTCTGAAAAATGAATTCACATTCAACAAATATATCAGTTCTCCTGTTTGAACTAACAAGTGTTGAGCTAAACTGTGCTCAATACTCTAGGCAAATTGAGATCCAATGATAAGCAAACAGCAGGCTTTGGTGAGGACACATTTGTATGCAGCAGAGAGAAGATGTGCATTAGCATCAGTCTGAAGCTGCTGCTGCAGCTTCGCACTTCATGTTCGATTCAAGAGTGGGGGCAGGGTGAAAGTAAGTGGGATTGAGATGAATTGACGGGATGAAAAGAGGGCACAAATTGTTAGATAACTTAAGTTTAAAACAACTTAATAATAAAATGGAATTTATTATAATTGCTTGTGTTTTAAACATACAACACAGCAGCTTTTGGTTTCATATCACTCCGCAATGAGGCATTGCTCTAATTCCACAGCACCTTTAAAGAAGATGTACCATATGACAAGAATGAGAGCATTTCTCTATTTGGGCAGAGGCAGAAGGTATTATTTGTGGGTTTGTCTTCTAGGTTATGGAAATTTGGCTTCAGGCTTTTACATAAACACATTTGTATAAGTGCGTCTCTAAAAATTCTCATGCCATCAAACACAAACTGTGTAAGTAAACCAAAAACTTTTTTACACTTTTAGTTAAGACCATTTTTTCCAAAGCCAAGTAATTCCCTTTCTAATTTCAAGTTTCTCTTCCAGCTTCGCACTGCTTTTACTGCTGCCCTTCTGACCTTGCATGTTCAAAAGTCCAACTTTCAGTGACATACTTCTCAGTTTCATTCAGTAAACGTTACGAGACCCCATTTTCTGATGGATACAAAAGTAAATTAAATTCTATGAGTTATGGCAATCATGACATTGACATTTTACGGTTCAAGACTACAGTTGTACCAAGTGACTGAAAATCCACAAAATTTGTAGGATTATGCATCCCTTTGCACTTTGGCTCTTTGTAAACTGTTTTGTTTCCTCCCGTCATCCTCTAGTTCTTCTCTCCCTGCTAAAAAAACGCTGAAATGAAAAAAAAAAAAAAAAAAACTACAAGAATCCCTACTCATCTCGAAACTCTTTGTGCAAAACTGAATGCTTTTCTCTTCCCATTTTCCTTTTGTATTGTAATATGTACAATTTCATATCTGTATAGTGGATAAGATGTGCCAAACTGGAAAAAAAAAAAAACATTGTCCCTTCAAAACATATATTTTTTAAATAAAATGGTTATAATTGTTTGCAAATCGTTTGCGAACTAATGTACGCTGACATCTTGTTTTGGTCTTTCTTTCAAGTCAATCCATTACACAATTTTAGCATTAATGTACATTGTTATATCTTTGGCTGCACCAGTAATAAAAGTTGGGCCAATATAGAAATTAAAATTGCAGTTATGGCCAATAACAGTGATTATCTATCAATCTTTGTTTCTGTGCCCAGCCATCAATTTACATATTAACCTTTTAATACTTAATATATCATATTGATTTTATCAAGCTGAAATAGCTCATGGTTACATGAAAAAAAAAGAAAAAAAAAAACCAACATATTTGAACTACTGCTTTAGTTAAATGTTGGCTAAGAGTTTTTAAACAACTAAGGATGTAATTGTCCTCTTAAAATTACTCAAGTAGCATGCATTTTACCAGTGACATTGCAAAGGACATTTTAAACACATCAGATCAATTTGTCTTCATATATTGAGGCATATATTTAGATTCATATTGTATCGTGCAATATTGCTGTTATTTTAAACATTGACTTACAAAAGCTATAGCAAAGACCAGCAACAGCTCTAATCAATGTGACGCAAACCAGTAATGGGAGTTTAGTGAAGGTAAAATTTGCTTGTTTAAGAGTGTCTCATAATGCCCAGGTGAAACTGTCAGTCTAATCCATGCAAGAAGCTAAAAGATTTGCGTTACAAATTAATTTGAATAATTTCAGTTACACAAGAAAGACTTTTTTTTTCTTTAATTAGTATACCCCATCTTTTTACAAAACCCCAATTTTTCATCCTTAAACTTCCTTTTGATTTCGGGGTGCGAATTAGGACAAAAGTCCATTTATTCCTATAGAAATTTGTTTGTAATCGTATAAGAGTCTGCTCTGTCGGAACAAAGTTTGAATGTGTCTGATGTTTTGGTGAATCTTACATTCACCAATCATCTGATTATAAATTAAGCAGCCCACTTTTGTTTCCCAAAGATATATGGTTCTTCTCTCTGTGATCCAATTATTCTTCGCAGTATGTTTGAGCTGCGGCTCAACTACAGCTCCCAGACATGGAGTTGTTCCCAGGTGAACTGGAAACAACTATAGCCAGCAGGTCTTAGTGTGGGTGTAAAATTGTATCTGTGTGTGAACGGTTTGTGATAAAGAGGTGAGCTGTCTACACAGAGCAATGTTTTTTTGTTCTGTTTCTTTATATAAACCCCTGAACAAAAAAAATAAAGCAAATGTAACTATTGCACCATCCTAAAAAAAACAGCAGGAGGAATCCAAGTACTTTGGAGTTTAAGTCTTTGCTTAATAATTCAATGGGCAAATCAAGTACTCTTTTGCAAATACCGCTCATTTAATATCAAAGACTTCCTCAACATGAAAGTTCTTCTAAAGGCAGATTAAGAGTTATGTGATGAAAACAGAGGGCTCTAAAACAGTAAAGACTCTGCAGGTACACAAGTGAGAACTTATTCCATTCATAAGCATATTGCCTTCACTTAAAACTTATTCAAACTATTTATTTTGGGCTTGTCAGGTCTAAATACCTATTAAACAAACACAGGAAAGACAAGAGAGTTAGATTCTTTGTTTCTCGCGAGGAGAGCAGACAGAGATGTGCTTTCAGTTACAAATCTCCAACCGCTCTGAAACACATCTGTCTGTTCCTCTCTTTTATTGCTCTTAGGAACCCTCTCACACTGAGCACTGCAACTCTATGGGGTGGGGTCAAAGCATTTTAGTTGCAGTGCTAAAAGACAATCACTAAACTAAACACATATTATCTACAATCTAAATCCTTCTTGCTCCAGGCACGGCGTCGAATAGGACACGTTGTATAGCTTCAAAGCAACGGCTTTGTAGCACAGAGCAGAGTTTATTGCAGGCTTGTAAAACTCTGCTGGGAGCAACTAACACCTCTGTCTTGTAGGAAGTCCTGCAGGGCAACAGCTGCTGAGAGTAGCTGTCACCTCTATTTCTCAGGGAAGTCTCAGGATAGAATCAAAGTTATTTAACACACAGAAACATTATCTAAATGTAACTACAAGGCTACATGATACAACAAATATTTGATAATACTAATAATACAATTTACCCAACAGGGCTATAAAATGTTCGAGTTAAAATTCCCTGGATGAAAATACAAGTATTCAGACTTATTCACATCAGTTTTTCTAAACTTTAAGGGGAGTGAAAAAAATTACAATATTCAGATATATATTTTTTTTTTTTGCCAAATTAAAACCTCAACAGTGAGCATGAAATTTCCTCAAGTAGATTTCAACAACATATTTTTTTAAGTTGGCAAAAAGTGTCTAAAAGGTTAAAGCATAGATTTTGTCATGTATGACTGACTTAAAATTAACAAGGTTAACAACAACAAAATTTAAACATTAACATTTAAAATACTTCAGTAAATTAAAAAAAAATCGTCCAGGTCAAGTTATCGACCATAAGTTTATCAGTTCTCTATTTAAGATCTAGCATTCATATTGATGTGGATTAATATGCATGCTACTTCAATGTGGCAACACAGAGGTGAACAATCTGGTTTTGAAGCAGTAGAAGATTACATCTAACACGTTCTCAAAGTATAAGTGGACTCTACATGCAAAACAAAAGTTCAAAACTTGCATAACTGCTGCATTAAGTTTTACTTTTGTGACTGAAGGAATTTGTTTCTACTCCCCATATAGTCTTTTTGTTAATTGATTTGGCTGTTAATGGGTCAGCTGTGCTGCACAACAGGAGCTAATGAAAACAAGGCTGAACAACTGTGAAAAGCAAGAAGAGTCAAGTTGCCGAAGCACAGAGCTTCTTATTGTGAGTTCACTGCATTATTCTTCCTTACTGCCGAGAAAAACGGTTCAACCCATCTACGCGACAGAAAAGCCGATCTGAAGGCCCAGAATCTACCAACCTGAGATCAAAGGGACACATTCAAGAAATGTTGCCTGACAAGCGTCGACTGACAGACTAATGTTTTATGGAGGCCATAAATATAAGCAAAGCCTTCAGGATACTAGATCTTTTCTCTGTTACAGTGTGCAGTGTGTAATTTGTTATAATTATGGATTCAGATTCAATTTCTCAGCTATGAGGCAGTTTTAGTTTCTTTAAAAACTTCTCCATGAAATATAAAATGTATGCATTAATTTGACGCATATCATTTGGTTTGTATTCGGAGCACTGCGGTCAGCTACAGTGCTCACTAAGTCATTCACTTGTAAAAAAAAAAAATATTCTGTTGAAACGAGTCCTTTGTTTCAACATAAACCTCAAAATCTGAAGACTGAAAATGATGGATTACTTTCCCAGTTTTAGACAGTCCTAGCAGTGGACTCACTGGATTGTTTGCTCAGACATGGTGTTCTTATTCTCCTCCTAGTGTCGCACATAGTATTTTACACAGCTTCAATAATTTAAAGTATTCAATGTGTATACAGAAGAAACCCTTCAGCTTCAGGTTACAAGACATTCACTTCATGCCCCAACAATGGTCAGAAAAAGAAACTAGATTGTTACACACTGTAAACCTTAAGTAGTCCGCCAAAATATATTTTTAATGAGATGCATCTGTGCAGGCAGAGAGAAAATTGGATAGAACTAAAATTCTTCCACTTACTTAAGGTGCCCAAGGCAAAAAGTAAGAGTTGGGGGGAGAGCAAGCCATCAGAGGAGAAAGGAACAAACAGGAAGAAGACTGCAAAGGAGGAAATGGGATTAAGCCAGATGTTCAATCTGTACAAGAAATGTTAAGGAGTGCCAAGTGCTAATACTGCTTTGAGCTAAATAGAAATGAGGAGGAAAGGGATGTGGGATCCCACTGCAGTTGCCAGGTACTGCATGTCATTTTCACACAGGTGAAAATGCTAATAAACTTGCAGGGACTGTCAGTTGCTGTGTATGTCAGAGCAATGAAGCATTTTGCAACGTGAGACAACCCTTGACACATGTTAGTAACAAGGGATGCTTAAATAATACAAAATGTCAGAAACTGTTACACTTTGCATGTGCGATGTAAAACCTTCATGGCTATATGGAATAATTGAGGCTTCACAGTGTGGGAGAGCAAGAGCAACATAACCACTTATCCACCTTTCCACTTCACTGGCTGAGGAAATGGGCTGCAATCTTTTAAGTGATCATCATTAACATAATATTGTTTCTCCCACACAAATAAGAAAAAAAATGCTTGCCTAATCCAAATAATTCAACAAAACAATTTCAATAGGGACGTCCCAATCCAAACTCTAGTAATGAATAAGACTTGCTCTGTAATTCAGCTCCAATTTCTGTTTACATTGGCTGCCACAGAAAGCCAATTTGTGCATGGCTAATTAGGTTTACATCACCAAAGCATCGCACTTATTTAGCAGACACTTCTGCCCAAAGATATTTAGAGGCGAGAAACAAACTGAGGGCCAATGTCAAATTTAATCAGTTGGCCAGTACATCAACTTGGGGGGAAAAAAAAAAGAAAAGAAAAGATAAAACTAGTAATGTCCCGATTGATGGAAGATCACCATTCTACAGCCAACAATACAAGGTTTTCTCTTGGTACCTCAAGCTGAAGTATGTTACGTTCTGCAGGATATATAAAATGTATATTTACCAAAAGATTTAATTTTTTCTTCGACACATCAAGGAATACAAATGCATAATACAGACAAATTCACGAGACAAAAATCACACCGAGGTGATATTGTAGCAGTCATATCCATGCAACCTTTTAGAGAAAGTAAAGTTTACAGGCACAAATTAGGTTGGGAAAACTTGCCAGTTCTTTGATATCCGTTTGGTTCTCTAGCAACTTCTTTGAAACATGGATGCTAATTGTGTGTGCGCGTGGGTATGCATGTGTATGCGCACAGGATTTTATAGGCAATTTTAAGAAAAAGTCGTGTTTACTCTATTAATCATTAATTTTTTCTATGAGTAATCAGAATTGATTCATTAGCACTGAAAAAAAATCAGATTTCCCTGTTTGCGTGTTAGAAAAAATAGATTAAAGAAAAATTCTTTCACACTTCTGGTAGCAATTCGCAATGCAATGCAACCCATGAAGCCATGTCACAGGAAGAAAACTTTATTCCCTCTTCCGAGGTACACTGAAAGCAGCATGAATGCTGCTTGAAGTTAAGGTTAAAAGGAAATAAAGATGAGACAGGATTTCTCTACTTGGAGCAGAAGAAATTAAATATTTTTCCATTTGCAGGTCTGAAACCCTCACTGAATGAGAATTTGATACACTAAAAGGACCCAAAAAGGAGGCAGTGTTCTATTTGTGTTTCTGAGTCGGTGGTGACTTCAAAAACCCAGCTGGAACACCAATAATACCATTTCTAAACGTGGCCCATTTACTTTTGTCTACTGGCAATACGTAGCTTAAATCTATGAAAGAAATTTCTATTTTCAGGTTAGAGAGGCAATACCTGCCTATATTATGAACAACACTGTTTCACTTGACCTTTTTTACAATCGATGGCAAGCCAAACTATGCACAATTTTTTTAAAAAAAAGCATTTCCCACTTCTGAAGCCAAGTGTTGGTAGGTATATTTGAACAAACTCCTACAGCTTTTTCTGATGCAATTGAAGTTCACTGAGGTAAACATTTCAAAATATACACCAAATGTGAAAAGAATGTAACCTCATCACAACCAAATTAGTCACTACATTCATCTAGTCTTGAACATTATATATATATAATGTTTTTACCACAAATAGCCATGTGTGAACCCTTACATCTGTTGCTGTTGTTACACCTCAAATTATCATTTGTCATTTCTATTCAATCGGTAAGTATTACTATTTTTCCTAATATTGAACTGCCCAACAGATTCAATATTTTCCTCGTTATATAATATAAAACTTTAGCGAATAGCAAGTTTCTTTACAAATATATTTTAAAGATATTCAAATAAAATCTTGGTTCACCTTGGCCAAACAACATGGATCGATTGGCTTGGACTCTTATTAACCCTGTGAAGGTGGTCTGGTGTGTCTTGACACAAGATGTTAGCAGATCATTTAAGTCCTGCAAGTTGTGAGGTTCCACCTCGCACCTGTTAGCAAATCCATTAGTCCAATTAGTTAGCATGTTCCACTTGGATGCCAAGTGAACACTTCACACTAATGCTGTGTTCTAGTTCCTACTTCTCAATTGGAAAAAATCAACTAGAACACTCTCCGAAGTCAGATTTCATACAGGGAAACGTGGAGCAACGCTGACTACCCCCATTTATGACTTGTACAGCAGACTTCATGTGTCAATATGGCACATTTGTCATCAAAAGTAGTAAGATGAGGTGGATATGTTTATATTACAAGAAACACATGTAAAAGTGCGCCTAAAATCACATTACATGTAGCACCGGCAATTGTAAACTGAACAAATTAAAAATGGCATTTGTTTATTAAAAGTAACACTTAAAATGATGTCTGTAAGAGCTATTTCAAACAAAGTTTATTGGTAGTGCAATGTTGAAATTCAGAGTTTTAAACTAAAACCCTGTTACCTGACAGGTTTGACTTCAAATCTAGCTCAGGTAGCTGAAATGCAGTAATATTGTGAGCTTCAACCCATTCTTGAACTTTTTTTTATTGCTTTGTAGATGTTCAAAGAGCCACAGCCATTAACTTCTTCAACAATTAAAGCAACAGTAGCTCCTCTGTTGGATACGACCTCACAGGTCAGCTACTGCTCCTGACATACATTGATGGCTAGCCACCAAGACTCATCAGTTCACCAGTGTTCCTTACCTGGATTGCTTGATAGAAAAAGAGCACTGCAAACCCATAAAACCCACAGGAGCTGCAGTTTTGGGCAACACTCTGGCCACTTTGACCCTTCTCAACATCACATTTATCCATTTTGCTTTTAACCCATTGACTAGGAGGACAAAATGTTCCCTTTTTACTCAATGTACCCAACCTGCTAACAGGTCAGGTGCCATTGTCAGTCTTATTTACTTTGTAAAATGGCCATAACATTCTACTGGCTCTGTGTACATTATCAAATTCAATTGAATAGCATGAAAGACGTAAACATATAGTCATGAAGCCTTGCAATGTTTCAAATACCCGACAAACGTAGCCAAGTTATCCAACAGTCTGTCACTGCTATAAGGCACCCAGTCACATTCTCTCACTATGCTAACCACATGTCACATGCCATAGATCTCAGAGGCTAAATTAGGCCATTAAATGCACATGACAGGCAGTAACATATTATGCTTATAAACCATTTTCTTCATCTGGCCAAATGAGTAGTCATATCACTGTCATGTCCATTCACCATCAGTGTTGATGAGATTCGTTTCTTCATTTCTCTAGTTACAGTGTACTACTGAACTTGTGGGTAAGAGTTCAATGTAGACAAAAATAAAAGTTGCTTTAAAATCAACTTCTGATTTCATTTAATTGGATTGGATCTGAAAGTAAAGTGGATGTGACTGTGGATTGATAAAAGGTGAACCAGTGGTATAAAATGGGAATTCTCAGAACTATGACAAAGTATAAGAAACAAAAAAAAAGGAACAAAAACTGGAAATATTGAAAAACAAAGGCCCATGGTTATAAGAAAAGGATAAGAAAACTTAAATCTGCCATATGTAAAAGTACTTTAAAAATTCTCAAAAAAATGCTTTTGTAATAACTATACTTTACTGCTTTGATCTTTGTATGATTTCCTTTCTTTCTTGCATCCGTTTTGCATTCGTGATAGGTCTAAAGTGCAGAAAGTATCTGGATGTCAAAGTTTAACAAGCTGCTAAAGACCTGTCAGTTTCACGACGATTTAGAAAATAAAGATACTTACATTCCCCATGTACTCAGACAGGAGGTCCTGCAGAGCCTGGCGCACAGAATTGCATTCAGCCACAATGCGCTCCCTGCGGTCATCACGTGTGCATGAAGAGTCAGCCATGAGAGCAGCTCCACTGATAATGCTCTCAAGGCGCTCCTCCAGCGAAGGACGAAAGCGTTCCTCGCTGAAGCCCACAGGATCCAAAATGATTTGTTTCTGTTGAAAAGGAATAAGAGAAACTAAACAAAGAGCAGAGTTGGATCGTTTTTTTATTAATTACCGAGGAGCATACTTGTCTAAAAACCTTCAAAATCAGGACAAAGCAGACTTTTGCCTGCAGCTAAAGATGTAAAGGGAAAAAAAGTATTGAAAATGAAAAACAAGGACAAGAATAAATCTGTATGTGGGTTAGTATTATTCTCCCCTGCTAACATCAGTTTAATATTCCTGACCTCTTGTAAAGGTCACGGTTTTGATTAGTGTGTATTTTTGTCGACAACATTAAAAAATTCACTCAACATGTTCACTTGTATTAAAAGGATGCATGTAAAGAATGTCAGAGATAAAATTGAAAGTAATTACAGATTCACAAGCTCCTAAAGAAGATCCTTCTTCTTTAGGAAAAGTCTAGAGTTGGATATCTTTATTTCTTATGAGGTTTTTGTTCAGGGACCTATAGAGTGTGAATAAAGGTCAAGTGAGATTAGTTGTCCTTTCTCTGATACAGGTATTTCATCATCATTACAGCCAATGTATGACTTTATCACCTGGGATCACTGATCTTCCTCCATTTTTCAGTTGCTTAAAAAAATGGCTATTTGGTTGAGTGAAAATATTCCCGTCTTAAAAAAGAGATGCAACACCCCCGTGGTTTGGAATCTACAAGAGAGCAACCCAGGTAACTTGGATAATGTCACTTTAGCAAAATATCTTCATCAGTGCCTCTTAGGCCTTAAAATGGTCTTCCAGTCCACTGATGTTTAAGCCGACTTGGACATTAAATTCAACCCGACTACTTGGGAATAAATTAAATTTTCAGCCTTGATCTTCAACATATCAATAGCTGAAACTGATTTAAAAGTCTGTGTCATGAGCACATAAAATAGCTGACAGCTGTGTATGTGGGGGTGGGCGTGTGTGTGTGTGTAAAAGTCACTGTTTGATGCCAGAGTTTTCACTCTCTCTGCATCTTTGCTAGCATTTCTACATCAACATAAGAGAAGCTTTAAATAAAGATACTGAAGCTATACTAAATAACTGACATGTGACATTTTACCAGCAATGCAATAGTTTTCTTAATATCATAACAGATTAATATTATGGCATTTCTGTTAAAGGTTGCAATACCTTTAAAAATCACGTACCGGCCCATGGGTAGGTTCATATGCATCAGTAAAACACTTAAGAGTTAATAAAATTCACAGATATGTTTCCATTTGCGTAATGAGACACCAGTATAACCTTGTCTTGTTTCTTTTATTTCAGCAGCACAAGACGACTCTAATTAGGTTCGACTTTGTAGGGCAAGCCTGTTAACAGCTACAAGTAGTTCTGCTGTTGATGCATTCCAAAAGCATTAGACAGATTCTAGCTGTGGCTCTAATGTTTTTCAGGTTAGTGGCACTAAAGAAAAAAAGGCCTCAATATCTGGACCCTGCTTTTCAGATGCTTTGTTGCGACAAAATATTTAAACTGCTTAGTTATTATAATTGTAGTTTATTTAGGCAGATCGCCCTTCATCGCAGGCACCTCCAGCTCCCTCCATTCATTCCCATCTGACCTCCTATGCTTGCGTGTCATATCACCATGGCAACAGGCAAAGGGAGAGACATGGAGGAGAAAACAGAGGGAGAGAGAGAGAGTCAGAGGTTGACTCATTTACTAATTTTGACTAGCACTTGAAAGTAGACTTTAGAGAGGTGATTTTCAGACAAAAAGCAGATGCGAGTTTTTTGGGGATAAGAGGCTTTCTGTTATCTGCTGTGGTACAACCAACCTAGCACATTTATTTTTAGTAACCTGCAGTTACAACAATTAAGAATTTTAAAGAATGTAGTTAAGATCCCCAGACTTAAATAAATAAACATGAAAAGTAAGAGGAGGAAAACTTTGCGAACAAATTGTAATTTGAACAAAGTTTTGCTGTTAGTGCTGTTAATCCGCCTACTGATTTCCAAAAACTGTCCAAAATTAAATCACACCTATTTGGTAAGAGAACTTCTCCACACACTAAGTTCTCTTTCCTCCCACATTTAATTAGAGATGCAAAGAAAAATCAGCAGGTGATCAACACAATTATCAACTTTAGTGGCTTTGACTGGTGAATCTGTTGGATGAAAAAATATGATCAATCTGATTAGTGAACGCAGCAAACCTAAATGGCTGCCAGGCTGCACACAACACCTTTAGTGTAGAAGCAGCTGCTGAGTGAAAAAGTTCAAGTTGACTGTTGTCACTATCAGTGAGAACAGTCACTGAAATGAAGTTAGAAAGCGCAGAGGTGCAACCAGCTGTTTGTTAAAATGTTTTCAGCTCCTTGGCTGCTGATCAATGATGGGAGAAATGGAATAATATTTTAAAACAATGTTTTTTGTTTTATCCTTGCATAATACAGATGTTTTAGAAAAATCTAAGTAGCCTAAAATCACCATCAGCATGTCAAATCAACCAGAGTGCTTTGATAAAAGCATTAAATGTAGAGGTGAAAGAACATGTTCCTGTTTGTTATTGCTCTATAGGTTTTTTGTAAAGGGTGTTAATCTTGTATCTATTACACTTCTGTTGCATTACAAAATAAAAGGGACAAGTTTTTTCCTTCATCCATGCACCAAAAGGAAAAAAAAAATCAGTTTCATTGTGCAAATAAATATAGTACATACAGCTATGAATGCACTACATCAAAATACCAACAGAATACAATAGACAATGCTGCTTGTCAAATGACTAAATATTTGAATAGTACTGGCTCAGTTATTGAAATTGGCACAAAAGAAGATGATGAAAACACATGCTTCTACAGAGCTGCGTTACTGTAGGCCTGCAGAATGTCTTTGGAGTTCAATTGAACACACCTTCTGTAAATAATATTATGCATTGCATGTCAGAGAGGTTAGTGCCATAGAAAATCTAATCATCTTTGTATTTATCTCCCTAGGCAGCATTGGGTTGATTAGCTCTATTTTTAAGCCATCAGTTATCTTGATGTTTTGTTTCATGTCAATATTATGAGTAGTGGGTCGGGTGTTTAGTACACCTATTAAATTTGTTTCTGTAATTTTATATCTAGGATATCTTGTAAAAGTAATAAAAAGTCTCCATAATTGAGTTTATATCCACACACATCGTATACAAAGTCCTGAATAAGCAGGGGAAAGAGAAGGGTTTTATTCATGTATATACCAAGTTATGTTATTTTGTCATAAGTATAGTTTAATTTATGAAACTCATGGCAGTATAAATCTAATTGATTTGAAACTGAAGTAAATTTAAAAAATGAAGCAGTAGTGACTCAAGAGCAGACTCACTTTACCCCACAGCCATGTTCCACATTGTCTGCTCTTCCTGTCCTAATTTCCACCTCAAGTTCAAACCCCTTAGGGTTTTTGGTCACTTCATGATTCAGTGAAGTTTCTGCTTTAAAATTGCTAAATCTAAAACTTATAATCCGCTTTTTAAAATGTGAATTTAGAAAGGTATGGATGATGTGCTTTGATTAACAGCTGCGCACACACTTCCTCGGCAAACAGGCTGTGACGTGTAAATCACTCATTTGACTTACATCAAAATTGTTGAGAGCATAAGCGAGCTCTCCGGCCCCTCCAGGCTGGGCCAGGGCTGAGTCTTCTGTGGAAGTTGCCTGGGCAGCATTGGAGATTCCAGAAACGGCCTGCTGCAGCTGCTTGTAGATCAGGTCACGGTTGGCCTTGTAGGCTGCCACGTCAGGATGCTGCAGGCAGGCGCAGGATGCCGTGTACAGCATAGGGACATTCCTTTGCAGCACCCCCCGTGCTGCAGCCATTTGGTCCTTGTGATGGACGTCCTTTAGCTCCTAGGAGGGTGAAATGAAAAGGGATGAAACAGGGGTTAAAGCGAAAGCTGGAATGCTTACAGGGATGATGGACTTTCAATCTAAAATGGGCCTGTCATGCCCTGATGGAGACACAAAGAGTTGTTAGAAATAACCCAGATTTATTTCTGCTCCCTCTGGTAATACAATAGTCATAATCAGGCCATTATAAAGTCCCTTTGCAATTTAATGCATTGCTATTCAGATTTTAGTGAGATTCTATAGTCATAGGAAAATGAGGCACCTGATTAATATTGAGCAAATAAAGAGCCTGAACATTAAAAATGAGGGTCTCACCACGAGTATGAACTCTTAGGTTATCACCCCTTAACTACCAACCACAGCTAAGCTTGATTACTTTGTATAGCCTCCCCTTCCATTAAAAATTGTTCACATAAAATCTCCTTTTTACAAAATGTGACTTTGATCCATTTGCACTTACTTTAGAAATACATGGATTTTACATTTGCAAAAGCATATATTTAGAATTGAAGAATATTTAAGATGATTAATTCATGTTAACACAATGTTGAACAATGCATCATATTAATTCAAATTAGGTGAATTTAAATTGCATTAGCTTTTCTGGAACAAGTAATGAGAACAGGATTAAAACTGAATACGTCCCTCTTTTCACTTAATAAGGTACCACTTGTGTATATTGTAATCATCATTAAATAGGCAAGTTCCCAACCTTGTATAGTTACAAGTCTGGTTGGCATGTACCATCTAGGTACATGCCAAGCAAATAAAATGAAATCCAGGCTTTTCAGTTCAATCCAACTCTTGGCTACTTTACATTACCTGCTGTCTCTTGGCAGCCATCATGTTCAACTTGTCCACCTCTGGTTTCAAGGCCTTATACTGGATCCCCAGCTCCTGCTCTGTTCCTGCGTTCCGCACTTTCAACAGATTGTCCTCCACCTGAGACAAAATTGAAAAAACTGAAGTTCCAAACAGCAACAGGGTGTATTGAAACTATGGAAGACATCTTAAACATAAATAATATACATCTCATTGTCAAAATGCCACAATTGTTCAAAGGTACATTTCAATGATAATAAAATTCCAATGGAAACTTTGAGGTACCTTTTAGTTCTAAAACAGGGATTACAACCTAAACCAGGGAAACACTCAAGTCCCCAATATGTGTAAAAATTATTGAAATTCCAAGTAGTACTTTTCTGTGTTGAAGTATTAAATATGGTGTGTTATTAGAGCAATAGAATCATAGCACACCAGTGGTGTATGAAGTATGAAAACCCATAGGAAAGTCAAGTTTGGATTGGCTTTTTGGGTTATGGCATCTTATTTTACACCAGGGGAGCAATACTCCAGATTTCAGCATCTTCATGGTTCTTGAGAGTCCAACCAAAAACACCAGGAGGAGGCAACAGCATCAGCATCAACAATATCACAATTCAAGACAAAATATAAGTAGGGCAAAGACGTAAAAATCACCCCCCACACCCTTTTTTGACAGTTTATCATTCTATCTCAGAAATACAATTTATTGAACTTGCATTAAACAAGCGCATCAGAAATGTTTTTTTGTTGTTGTTTTTTTACATGTCAATGTTATTGCAGACAGGGCCTTAACGGGAAATAGAGATAATAGATTTCACAGCATTTGCACCTTTTAAACAAAGTTTTATCTGACTGCTAGTCCACAGGAAAGCCAATTTTGTATAGAATATGAAGTTGTGTTTATGAATTGGCATAACCACAGGTAAGGTCGGTGCATATTTCTTCAGAAACCCATGTGATATTTTTTTCACATTAGTTGAGTCACTAGTTAAGAAAAGCAGCAATTTCAATTGAAAGTCACATTGAGAAGCAGAGCTAACTGCCTGGATTTTATTTACAGAGCCATAAGATAAATGCTACAAGTATGTCATATATATATATATATATATATATATATATATACACACATATTCTGTTCATTTTGATCAGGATTTAGAAACACCACAGTGGCGGTACATGTGGGCTGCAGACTTCTCAGGATGCCCATCCTCTGTATTCAGATGACATTTTGGTCCTTTTCTGTGGCAGCATGCGCTACACCACCGTGTCGGACCCCGGCCAGCGACCATAATCCTCATTTTGCTCTCCTGGGGGGTCAGAACACTTCAACACCACCAGGAGGAGAGCTGCTGCATGAACATTTATACCAGGCTCACAATAAACACATAATACAAACCTGCGATACAGCTCAACAGCGGAAAAGATACCAAGCTGCAATCCATACAGTGGAGAGTGAGTGGCATTTGCCACAATGTCAACAGCAACTTAAAAAATTGACAAATTCTTTACTGGCTAAAACTGGTGAGTTTTAAACATTTTACTTGAGTTAAAAAAAGAAGCATGTCAAATGATCATACCAGTTTGAGTTGCACCAGGAGTTTATAGACATCCGACATGTCTGCCAGAACCAACAGATGTGTGACAGCGGAAAGAAGGGCCCGGGCAGCGCGGACCATATTGCCCCTCTTCACAGAAGAGCAGGGATCTTCTGCAAATTCCCCAGAGGCCTGTCGCATTGATTCACCTGAGTGAAACAAAAAAAGGCAAAAAAAATATCAGTTTCATACTTTTTTTGTGTAAAGTGAAGTGTTTCTTTAAATTCCAGTACAAACTCAAAAGACTACCAGAACAGAATATAAAAAGGCATTCATTTTGTTACAAAAAAGCTGAAAGAAATGAGTGTAACAACTTTTATTGTCCTCAGTATTGGTAGCAGTGATAATCTACAGATGATACATGTTTGAAATCAGTCACAGTCCATTCTCCACAACATGTTTACTGCGTCAAAAGTCATTATTAGCAATACGGGAGTGTGCAGGAGCAGCAGTCGTCTGACGCATCTTTCCTGCTCATCTGGGGTCAGCATGTATCACACAGTGTTCCTACTTCCCAATGGACATGCTCACAGACAAAAAAGAAAAATGGAGGTCAAAACCACAACAATGGCTCACTGTCTGGTTTTTCCAGCATTGTTCATTGGCTCATATTGGATGGGACTTCACAGTTGACTTGGCACACAAATTGCCTTTGTAGCCTCAAATCATGAACAAGACAGTAAATCCGTCCTTTACTTCAGCGAAAGCGACAGGCAAACTTATTCTATGAAAAGACCTTACAACAACACCGGCGTTTTCCACAGACAAAAGAGACAGGTATTTATCTTGTTTATTTTTTCTGTAATGCTAAACAGACTTGGATGAACTGGAGGAAGCAGCAAAAATAAAACATGAATAATTTTCTTGCACGAGTAGTGTGCTGTAGACAGCAGACAAATACAAAGTTCTGTTGCATTTCCTCTCTGCTTATCTTTTTATCGTCTTGATAAGTTACTCTTCTGGGTCAATGTGTGTACTGAATGAGAAGGAAAATTATCAAATTATAATAAGAAAATAAAAACAAAATTTCTTCTCAAGGTTATAGTGAATATCACCACATTCATTTTTTTTGACTTGCATGTAAAATCTACATGATAATTTAGGCTATTCTACTACTAACTTAATTAGCCAACTTCTATTTAGCTTACTTAATTTAAATGAAAGTTAAATCTCATCTTTACATTTAGATTTTCTGGCTCATAGACAGTCTTTCTACCCTTTAACTTAAATATTGCAGTGTTATACACAAACTAAATACAGAATTTCAAATCATAAGGTTTCGCCGTAGTTGAATTAAACCTAGACTGAACTTTTGATAGTCAAACGTTAGTTGTCATTCGGCATATTAGAATAATGTCAAAAAGTAACTCTGCACTATTTTGTTTTTCTTCCTTTTGCTTTGGAGAGCATGCAACTCAATCACATGGAAAGAGGAAAAAACAAACATGCAAGAGTGATTTATTTTCTAGTTTAGAAGTGTGTCCTGAGTCACACACGAGTCTTATTTTTAAAAATGCGACCTCTCTTTGAACCAACACATCGGGAGTCCTGCAGCTCGTACATCATTTTCTGGGTGACACTCATCAGCATCATGAATGGCAGTCAGCCAGTAGACATAAAAACATGGATGACAGCTTCACCGGAAGCATTGAGAGGAATAACAGTGAGGCTATATACCTTATGAGTGCTTTATCTTTTTTTTTTTTTTTACAAAATGAGGGGGAAGGTATGTGAGGTGCGGTGTAGCTATGGCAACTTAAACTTTTAAGTGACAGATAATAATGATGTCTATTTTGTTGCTGATTACCAAGGAAGGACACTGGGTATTGTGAATCATCAACCTGGGCACAATCATAAACCTTCAGATATTACATGACCAGCTTAGAGCAACAGCAGGAAGCAATAAGGTCAGTCTGATACTATATGTTAAAGACAGTCAACTGGCTCTCAATTAAAGCCAGTTCAAAACAAAGACCTCAGAAATATCTAGAAAAAAAAACCTGCTGTGCTACAGGAACCTTCACATAAGATTTCAGAATCTAATTTTCAAACTCATGAAGTGTTCACATTTTTCTTCTTTATATTTAGTGAGGAAAGAAAATGTTAAGCAATCTATAAAAAATAAATTCATTCCAAATTAAATGTATAAAAGTTTAAAGTAGTTACCATACTTCTGTTACTCCTACCAGTTTTACAGGTTGCCAAGCCAGTAAGAAACCTGCAGACCAAAACAGACTGAATACCAGTAAACCCATGAGTAGTCTAAACTGAACCTGCAACATCTGTCAACCATTTATTTCATTTCATTATTCCCCTAATCAAAGCTGAAGAAGTCCCATCTCAGCCTGTCAATTGTAAAGCTTTGTTGCCAAGGCCAGAGAAGTTACTGGTACTTTGAGACACATTTCTAGAAAACGTCAGAAATTAGCTTTTAAAAGCTGGATAAAAAGGTTCTTGGGCCCACACTGTAACATAGGTATTTAAACATTTTGACACAATCAGGGTCATTTACATATAAGTGAATATTTGAGGTTGAAACCTCAAGAGGAAATTAAATTAAAAATGATCAACTTCACCATGCTCAGTCATTCTGATTTCATGTCATCTGTCTCATCCTCTTAAATAAATAAACAACTTGCATGTTTCAGTATGTCCTAGAAAGAATTCTTTCCAAATGTCTACTACCTTTGTGATTCTTTCTAAATTCATTCTCAAACACCTCACTGTTCCTGGAAAAAAAGCAAACTTTGAGTTTTTACCTCAAGTAGCAAATTTCACACCAAAGAGGATTGTTACCACAACCTGGCAGCACTTGGTTACAGTGTGCTCACACATCAAAAAACAGTATATCAAGTTCAAAATTCACTGATTCATTTGAGCATTTGGACTGAATCCAATGGAATTTTAATATTCTTAAGCCTTTCTAAAAGAAAAAGGTTGTAAGTATACACTATTACTGTCTTCCTAGCCAGGAGGTTGATGCTGTACAATTACTGGATGTAAATGAGGGTATTTTGAGTCCAATATATTGTTATTGTGACTTTTTTTTAAACTAAAGATGCACATAATTAATGTCTTATCCTGAAATAGCATCAATAGAAGGTTCCAAATGTGGTAAGGTTACTAAACAAGCATGTTCCCTATAAGGCTGTTTAAAAAAAATAATAATTAGCCTAAAGTATTATCATATTATCCATTCTGAGCAGGGGACACAAATATGGGCTTGTAGCCCAACTACGGTGGTGATATGTTCCGATAATCTCTATGGATCTCATTATCTCCAGCTTATCCAGTTGACCCTGCTTTTTATTCCATTGTGTTGCCCGCCCCCATTGCTGTCCTGATTCCTGTTTACATTAGATGCCTGCCGTACTAAAAAGCTCTACCAGGGGCTTTAGCTCAAACAGCCTCTTCACCAGTCTGTAAACTTTCCAGCTAAACTACTACTGCAACATTTGTATGCAGTGCACATAAAATCAAAAGGGCCTTTCATTTCATCTCTGTGGATCATTGGGTTTTTCTAATATCCAGTTAGTGTTGCTTTAGCTTCTTCTCCGTCCCTCTGCACCAATATATAAGTGTTTTTATTACTGCTTCACACTGTATTTTCCAGGTGTAGTTTCCGCTGCTTCCGTCTTTTCTTTTCCCCGACAGCCGTTTCATCATGCTTTATGGATGTGGGATTTGTGTTCATAGATGTTCTGTTGGTACAGATAAAATGATCTCTAACTAAAACCTAAACTAAAACTAACAGTCAAAGTCACTTTAGACTGTTTAGAGCTGTCAACCACAGTCAAAGTCATTCAACCAAACACTTTGTTGAGGCGGACTATATAATGCTACACTACAAAAATTGCAACAGACGATTCAACAAAAGTAAACCAAAATAAATTTAAAAAAAAGTTTGAACTTATTTTTTGCAAAATTGATGACAAATCTGAATCAGTTTTAACGATGGTGTTCAAACCAATACCAAGTGAACACTTGAACATCTGTGGCAGAGGATGCAAGTGCAGCTAAAAAAAATACATCCAACATCAACATGTAAAAAGCTCAGCTCTTTATGCTTGACTTAACATTAATACAGTGTAGGACTGATTTGTTGACAATTGATTTAATAATTGAGTAGCAATATGAGATAAGTAGGATTCCACCCCTCCCTTTTACACAGAATTTGTACTGGGCGAAGTTAAAACTACCACTTAAGGAGTTCTGGGTTGAAAATATTTACAGACAAAGAAGGTTTTTCATCTTAGTGCTAATATTAAGCCAAAATTATACAAAGAATATAAACTTTGTTCTTTCAGCGAATGTCATGTCTTAGAGTCTGAATGCTAGAGTTAACGATTTATCAATTGCTAAATTAGTTATTTCAATAATTGATTGTTTCAGCCCTTATTACATCATCCTTGGGTTTTAAGCTGTATACAAAGAGTTCTATCAAACTAAAATATGTAAAAAGCAGACTTCGACTACTAGCACATGCAGATCATCCACTTTACTCCGACACCTCAAACCCGTAACAGTTTGTGCAAATGACCGCCAACACAGACCTCAAGCAGAGTCAGCCTCCTTAGGCTGTTTTTCCCCAGCCCCCCACGGAGAAAAATCAATAAGGCCATTTTTGGAAGGGAGATAGTGATCTGTGCTTCTTTAATAAACTTCCATCTATCTAACGCTCATCTGCAGCCCACTGTGTGCATGATGAAATGATTAAAATGTAAGTCACACAATAAGCCTCTCAAGTAGAAGGACAGCAAAGAGACAGGTGGGAAGGGCAAGAGGGAGAGAGCAAGGACACATGTAGGGAGAAACAGCTGAGTAAAGAAAGTCTTCCATGGTGAAAGATGTGTGCATCACATGCTTTACATAGATGTAACATGAATGCTAAAATGAAAATAGTGTAAAATATCAAACTGCTTAAGGGAAAAACCACTTTTTTCCAACACCTATTTTGAAACGTTTAATAGTCATCCAATAGCCCATTATCAATCATAATCCAGATTTAAACAGCTGCTGGGCTACAGTTGGGTAGGAAAGTGCTTCCTGAATCCAAGGTGGTGTTACCCTAGTCAATGGCCGTATTATCAGTCTAAACACGCTCCACTGAGCAGCGTGGCATAGCTGACAGCCAGACCTAGGCACCAGCAAACAACAGGCAGTGAATTCCAGCCCAGTGACAGCTCACCCAAACTACACTAACATTCCTGGGCACCGAGTGCTGCACATGCTTTCAGCGACATGTCGTCCACTGCCCCACAACACAGAGCAGAACCTGAGTAGAGGAGATCTGGGAGGAAAAGACAGTGTGACACAGATGTCATGTCACATGGTAATAACAGCCCACCCTCAAGCGGAAGCTCTCTGGTTTGAAAGGTTCAGATGTTCGGTTAGAACTGCAAGTGAGACTGGCTTGTGTGCTTCTAAGATGACGGAAAGTAGCGTCACAAGAAGAATTTTTATTTCACTGGCTGCTGAGCTGATGGTCGACTTCTGTCTGGAGACGAGAAATTAAATTGGAAGTAGAAGCCGAGTGGGTGGACTCCTACCCACACAGGAGGATACAAACATTTAAATAAATCTACAGTCAGAGGCAGCTGGAAACCATGTTCCTTTATCATTTCATGCCCCACACTACTCTGATCTCTGTGGCAACAGCTAAAAGGGAGGCATTTTAATTAAAAAGCAGAAACAGCGGTGGATAGAACAGCGTCAGTTCTATTCCTCAATCCAACAAAGAAGAAACTTTTAAAGCAGATGGGCAGGAAAATCTTTACCACAATCCACCTCCAGACGGCAAACGGTTCCAAGTGTGACAAATTTGACAGGACGATCATCACAGTTTGTTAAAACTGACAGGTAAAAAAAACAATTCTTGATCTTTCATCTCATGCAAAATTAAAACACACACTTCTGCTCCCAAGCACACTCGGTGTGGGTAAAATTAGGGCTTAGTAATGTCTGAAAATATTGTCAGTGTTTGTGTTAACGTGTTAAGATACAAACTGAAACATTTAGTAATCCCAAGATTTGATAGTAACACCAATAATTTTTTTAACAGTCAGTTGTGAGTCCTTAACTAAGCTTAACTCTAAATAACTGGTATTGTACTGCAAGCGATTGCATGTCTGCTGCACCATCAGCGAGCTATTCAGCCACAATTTGCGCTACCAGTTTGATCAAATCTGTCTGTTTTCCATCCATGACTTGCTAAACTACTATAAACCACAGACATTATGTTGAACAACAGAATTTAGCTCTCAGTAGAAGGGTTTTTACTCTTTGCAATAATTCAGTGACAGACTGTTGGCTGCTTTTTTTCTTGCTGATATCCCAGAAATGTAGTTTACGTGTTCAAGACGCATTTTCAGTGAATGTTTCTTTTAAAAGGATAGTACAGGATGTTTGAAGTGACATGCTGTTAAAAGGTTATGAGGAGATTATTTTGAACAACAGAATTTAGCTCTCCCAAAAAGGGTTTTTACTCTTTACAATAATTCAGTGACAGAGACTGTTGGCTGCATTACCTCACATTATCATGTGAACTGATCATACAGCTGAGACAGGGTGACAAAACAGTCATTAAATTGTAACATTTGCATGTAAAAGAGTTTCTGAAGCAGTAGAAACATTTTTTGTTTTCACACATCTGACTAGAATTCCGCCAGAATAAGTTACTAGACAAATTATCAAAACATCGTCATCAGGCTTAAGCTAGGATTTCAACTAAGTAGATGAAAATATTTTGGGTTCTTCACCATTAGGTTGATTTGTGTCAGATAAGATCAGTAATAAAATCCCTGGAAACTTTAATTTTCAGACAATCAGCTGCATAAACCATGAAAAGAAAAACACATTTAAAAAAAATAAGTTAAATCTAAATCCCTTTAGCCATTTTCCGCAGAGATATTAAATAAGGTAAATTGCATTTTTATTTTGTTCTTTCCATTTATTTTGAAAGCTTAAGTCTTCACTTTTTTATCAGCAGCGTTAATAGACAATATAAAGTACAATTATATTATCAACCTAAAGATTACAAGAAACAATGTATGCTTAATGAAGCTTTTATGGGCCAGTTGCAAACCAACATAAAAAATAAAAACCATAACAAAATATTATTTCAAGGTCTTCTCTTAGGAAAGCGATATCCATACAACTTATGAAATATTTATCGTCTATCCTTTCTAGGGAGGCACTTCATACCAAATACTGTGGCGTGCGTCTTTTAAGTGTGTTTTTTTTTCGTAAATGTACCTTGCTTGCGGACATCCTCCACTGCAGCAGTGAGTTCATCCTTAAGGAATTGACTTTCCTTTGCGATCTTTTCTCCCTTTTCTAGGAAGTTCTGGGTAGCAGACTCGACTGACGCAGCCAGAACATGAGCCTTCTTAGAGCGCCCCTTCTTCTTGTTAGAGGGGCCTTTGTTGCTTGAGTTGACCAAAGTGGTGACCTTTGCAGAAATTCAAACAAATGCATATCAGATATGTATTTGACAGAATATATGATCCATTATATTGCCCATGATAATGCTGCATTTATTTTAAAGAAGGCAGAATCCAACCATTTTAATATTCTTTTTTTGTCATTTGAGAAAATATTGACAAAGAAGCTAATATTGAATATTTATTTCTAGGATTTGCAATTTTGTTTCATAAACTTGAATTAGAACATTTAATATGAGTTTCCATTACCTGGGTAACAAGGGGCTCCAGTAGCCTCTCCACTGCCAGAGTACGAATCTCCAGGCTCTTTGGGTCCCATTTGAAGTTGATGTTAGGTGTGTTGATGCTAGTCATATTGTCTGGTACTAAAAGACAAATAATTAAAAAAAAAAAAAAAAGTTATTCAACACATTACAAAATAAAGTTTTGGTCTAAAAACAAAGGTGAAAAAAATTTATGAAAAAAGGTAAAATAAAAAAGCAACACAAAAAACTGATTTAAGAGCAGGGTCAGAGAAATATAGACAATGACAGCAGTACTTAGTTAAAAAAATATATAATAATTTAAACTATATCAAACCCGTCTTCACCAGACAAAAAAAAAAACGTAGAAAACATTTTTAATTTTCAGAAGGCAAATGCTTTCTCCAACTCTTTTTTTTAACATATGGGGTTGACAAAGTCTGCTATAGAGCATAGTTTTGTTTTGTCCAACTTCAACCCTGTATTGTAAAGCCACTGATGATGAAATGCTAGATTCCCCTTCCACAGTCAAGCTACATCCGCCTCCTGCTGCAACTTTAAAAGAAGCATTTAATCTCAGTTTGAAATGCTGAGCTTTTTTTTCCTCTTTCCCAACGCAGAAAGGTTGCATAAGTGATCTTCAACGGCTCGCAGCAAGAATGCAAACAGATATGGGAGGATTACATGAGAAAAGTGGCCACACATCAGATCAACACTGATCCTAGCAGAGCTACACAGTAAAAGACAGTTTATGGAAATAATCATCGATGCCATGCCATTATTATTCGCACAATATGAGTTTAATGTTAAATGCAAGAGCATAAATACAAGTAAAAGCAGCGTTATGAACATGTACTTACAATGGCATGTTGATTAACTTTGTACTTGAAATTGCTAATGCTAATTAAACTCCAGATTAATGTTGGCAAATGTATGTCTGTTAGCCAAAGCAACAGTAAAAATACATTTGTATCAAGTAATTAAAAAATGCAGTCTATAAATGACACTGGCTAAATGTCTCATTTTTCTAGACTGATTTTTTTTCCCCCACCAGAATATTTTTTAAGCAATGTACATAAGCTAAGTAAACACAATCAACATGGGATTGATGTTATATGGTTACCATCAATTATGGTATCCATATTGATCAATTATAAATGCAAACATAATTGAATATTCCTGATCATCAGATCCAAAGGGTCTGATGATCTTTCCTGATCCAAAGGGTTAAAGCCAGTCTGACTTGAAAAACCCACATTTTGTCAGTGACAGAATTTAGATGTGTGCTGAGCTGTTAAAAATAAAGATTTTTTAAACACTAGTTTCCTATTGTGAACATCCTTTCATGATACTCAGTGAGTTTATCTGAAAATGTTCAAAATACTAAAAAGGTCCTTTATAGAGTAAACACCCTTCCCTTAGAGAAGGGCAGTCAACGGATACACACAATAACACTGTGGCCCAATTTCAATTTTTCTTTTCAGACACCCACTGCAACTCTATTGATTAACTATCAAACATGGGGCAATCAAGGGCAATCAGCAACCCCCAAAGGCTAGAAGTGAAACTAAAAAGTTGGTCAGCTGTAATGCGAGAACAAAGTCATCACTAGCTCATAACCTAGATTATCAACAAAAGAGCCAATAATACAAAAAACATAATGAGAGATTATTGGGGTGGGTGGATGGAGGAGCACTGATGATATATTTCTGCCAGAGCTCCAGCAGGAGTTAGTGTGGCTTTAGAATAAGATTTAAAAACATCGCCCGGTGATATTAAGACAGTGTTTAAGAACCGAGTCGGAAATAATATTTATGGATTCAGAGGGAAAAAAACATGAGTTGTGAGCACAGTTGTAAGCAGCACATTGACCTACTTAAACTCTGCATCTGATGATTTCAAAACAAAACTACAGGAAGGTAAGAGATGATCACCTGATGTTATTCTGGTGCCGATCTCACATTTTATTCTCAAAGTGCTGTTACTGATTTTTTATATTTTACAGCTCTAGAAACAAAACCTGGAAGTTTTAAACATAGTGCTCACAACATTTTGATTGGATGCAGTTCTTAATGAGCCTGCCCTCCTTTAGCCCCTTTTGGCCAAAAGGGGGACATTCTTCAGACCCAACAGCCATCTAGGGCCTAGCATCGATTGTTGGTACTAGAGACAGGGTGTGATCTTAGTGGAAACACAAAGGAATGGCTCTATGTTTTTGGAAGAATCAACCCAGTTATTTTAGAATCTAACAGGCCAGTGTTTCTCAATCCTGGTAGTCAGGGACCACTGCCCTGCATGTTTTAGATGCATTTCTGTTCCAGCACACCCGATTCAAACAATAGCTGTAACTCCTGCATCCAATCAAGTGTTGCAAAAGCCTGTTAATCAGCCATTTATTCAGGCCAGGTGTGTGGCAGAAGGGCAGTGGTCCCTGAGAAGCAGAATTGAGAAACGCTAACCTAGGTCTTGTTTGCTGGACATCCTTTAGTGGGGGAAAAAAACTATGTTAATGCAATATTTAAGATTGCATTTCCTAGGCTCTGATATGAATTATTAACCCAAATTTGCATTTCAGTTGATTATAAGTGCAACACTGTTGACCTTGTGAAGTTTGAATAAAAAATCTGTTTTAGCTGATACATTTCTACATGTTAAAAATTACTTCCAATTTTGTATTTCCATCACAACAGACAAAAAAATAAAAGCACTGATGTAAGTAAACCTGTACACACGAACTCTCTGAAATGCACATTTCTCCCTCCCAAAAACAACTGCAATTGTCTTTTTTTTCTCTTTTTTTCTACGTGGGCCATTTCCTCCTCATGTGATTCCAAAACGCAGGAGGAGCTGAACTTCAAATGTGTTTACCCAATCCACTTGGGTGGGGCATTTAACCTCGTAAGGTAAAGTCTTCCCAAGTGAAAAAAACGAAACTAAAACTGGGCCCATACCAACAAATATGAGTTGGAAATCCAGAAATGTTGAATGATAGAACAGTTACCAAAATACACCGAACTTACATTTTAGTCGACACGCATGAATGTGTGTCGACTGAACTCAGCTGCTAACGTAATAGGTGCTGCTCCTTTAAGCTACTCAGGTAACACCTGTTGCCCCAAGCAACTCAAAAGTATTACTATTTTATTTTTACCCGTTTAAATATAGGTCCATTTAGAGTATGAAAATAACACAGCTGATCAGCTTCACGTCAATGGGGAAGTAAAACAAACCTCAGCAAGTTCTTCATTTTTAGTCAGCTTAGCTTGACGTACATACGCTAATACCTGCTAACATCACCCAAGCATTCCATACCCCAGCTACTGCTAACGCTAGCTGAACAACAACAAATCCCGAGCTTAGCCTTTTTTCTCCAGCCTTGCTGCTAAGAAAAAAAAAACTTTTTAAGTTAAAAGCTGATAAACAGAATCGAGTGTACTTAGATACAATTTAATAATTCTCAGCGAGAGAAGTTTATATGCCGTTAATTCTAGGATAACAATCGCTTAGATTTAACTGGAGTTTAAAAGTTCAAAATGGAGGAATGGGAAGTATGGAATTCTTCGCCTCAAAAGTTTCCCTCACCTTAAAGGCTTCCGTCAGTTGCGCTCGCCTGTCGACAAGTGAAATCCACTTCCTCTCGACTGAATGTGACAAAATGTCAAAACGTTTGGAAAAGTTTAGAAGCCGTTCGGCGCGTAGGGAGTTTCGGTTAAGACCGTTTCGATGAGATAGACTGTTGCCCAACAATGGAGGAGACGAATCGGCGGGGGCTGAGTTGGGGGGAGGGAGGCCGCGGGGCGGTGACCGAGTTCCTGAACTTCCTGGCAGGGAAGGGAGCGCGACCACACGCCACAGCAGGCCCGAGGAACGTGGAGGTGTTCTGGGCGTGGCCCTCACCGTACGTAGCCATATATGGTTTAATTAGTGCTTACGTAAAACCGAGCGAGGACTAAGTCGAGCAGTTTAATCTGTTTACAAGAGAATTTAAAAGGGAGTTGAAATGTCAAATTAAATGACATTTCAATTTAACTGAAATGGGTGAGAGAGTGTGAGTTTTTTTTTTAGGCGCTGGAAATGTTCATAGTGTTCTATGGAATGTTGTCAGATTGTGTTGGGAAATCATTTCTTAGGAAAATGATTCATTCATTATCCCCATAATGACAGAAAAATCAAAACATTAAGAACCGTGAGAGCTTGAATAACGTTCTCCGTCTCTTATTATTATTATTACCACACGGAATATTCTGGAACTATGGCACTCATGATACATTTAACACTGGCGATACTAAATATATATTAAGGACTTTTTTTATGTGAAAGTCACGAACTAATTATCTGTCATGTACAGTTTAAAAGCACCAGCAGCTAGAAACATGACAACACACTGACCTTTGCTTTATCATATAGTTCTCAAAATAGAAGTGCGGAGGAGAGAATTCTGAGAACTCCCTGTACAAACTTCAATCTGGGAAGCCATACACATCTCCAGAACATTTTTACTGGGGGAAGAGGTGGGGCAATTGCCTCAGTAAACGGTCCAATCAATTTTTAACAGAAAATTGTGCTCTTTTAACAATGGGCCCAAAGATCCACTTTAAAGGGTTACAATAAAGTCTGACTGATTGGTAAAACCAGCCTTAGTGTTTATTTCTGATTCTCGGGAGTATGGTTACACAAAATGATCTAGCTGTACTGAGGGAGACTTGAAACTTGAATTTAGACCATAAATTCACCAAGAACACAGGCGACTGTGTTTTTTTTATGTGTGTGTGTAAAAGTATTTCCCTTTATCTATTTTCTGTGTGTTTTCTTGTTATAAATAACTAGATAAGAAAAGGACAAATTTGATTTGTCATTTTTGGAAAAAGCAAAATAACCAGCAAATTTAAGGACTTGGAGCAGTTGGAGCAGTTTTCAACATTTCATACTTTTATAGTTTTGGTAATTTCATGCCAAAGCTTTTAGGGCTCAGTTGATGGGAAGAGAAGTACAGAAAATTCCCTACACCATTATAACATCACTGTCAGACCAAACCATTAGTACAAGGGAGAACATCTTATGCTGCCATCACCTTTCTACTTGAAAGTTTGATGTGCTGTGAATCCAGAAATGGTATTCCACATACCTTGATTGCAAGGACTAGCTGATTGAGCCACTGTTTCTTTCTAGCCAGTTATTTCTTTTGACCGCTGAAATCAACAAGACATTTAGGAGTGATAATTCTAGATGAAAGTCCTATTGGATGAGGAGTTTCTGAAATACTCAAACT
Source organism: Xiphophorus couchianus (assembly GCF_001444195.1). Lineage (NCBI taxonomy): Eukaryota > Metazoa > Chordata > Actinopteri > Cyprinodontiformes > Poeciliidae > Xiphophorus > Xiphophorus couchianus. The sequence goes on along the minus strand of NC_040250.1, from coordinate 21,290,840 downwards.
AGCATTTGGCTCCTACAACCCTTCCACATTCAGTATCATTTAAATCCCTGTTTTTTACCTAATCAAGGTGCTGGGTTTAAATTGATGTCTAGATGTCTAGAAAAATTGAAGTTGGTAACATATAACTAACTGTCTATTTGTTAAAGCTTGTATTGTGTAAATTTGTTAAAACTCTGTCAACAGTATGACACAGATAATCTGTGACATATTGAGCTAATCTGGCTTCTCCCAGTGCTTCCAGCGCTAATTAGAAACAACCAGTCAGAGCTAGGAGGCGGGTCTTAGTGCTGTCAATCACCCTCCGTGTGATTGACAGAGGGTGCTCTCCTTTCTCTTTCCTTCCACCCCTGCTCTCTGCTACACTGCAGCTACCAGAACCTGTTGGGAATGCTCAGGTTTGTTAGCATGGCAGATGTGCCTATCTCCAGCGGCCAACAGGCGAGAGGAGGGGTACACCATGGTCAGGTCGCCAGTCAAACACAGGGCAGGATGTCCCAGTTTACAGTGAAAGTATATTTTTAGACATGTTGGTAACATAAGCCTAGACATCATGAAAGAATATGACATTTGTAAACAAAGAAATTTTCAGTCGGCATGAATCGCTTTGTAAAGCAACTATCTTTGAAATTAATACAAACCATATGTGACAGTAATCTTTAAAAATATATTTCACACATGTTTCCCAACTGTTCCTTTGACAAGAAACTGTCTCTGACACAGTTGCTGAGTTAACCTTGCTTGGCCTTAGAATTTTACCAGAAGTATTTTTCAATCATCCCCTTTTGTGTGTTTGTTTGCGCTCTTTTAAGTCAGTCGGTTCAAGGGTTAGCGGTTTCAAACAACAACAACAACAGCCTCCAGAGACGGATCCTGCTGCACTGATGCTGCACAGGGTGAACATGTTAAGAAAACGCAGCAGTCTGTCACATTTTATTGGATTACTGAAACATCCTAGTATCCCACATAAGTGATCAGAAATGTCACCAATGGAACAAAAAAAGCTTAATAAAATAACGCTTTCACAGCTTCAAGGTCATGAAAACCCATTGAAGTCATGATCTGTAAGCAAGAAATACACTTTTATCTTGTTGTCCCGGCACTGACTGATAACATAGAGACGTGATAAAGATATTCAAGAGTCAAATATTTTTGGTTTGGGCCTAATGAAGTGTGACTGACATAAATAGATTATCTGGAGGGGCCAGAGGCCACTCTTTAAACTTCACTTTCCCCATTTAAACATGCTCACAGCTCTCACAAACACACCCAAGCATAACCCTCTGCTTTGCTGTTTTTGGCAAACTTTCCATTGACAAACTGCACTGTCTCTGCACCGTGACTTTTCACCTCTTATGCCTCTGAAGAGCAATTTTTGCCAACATTGTGGTTTCAACTGGGCCGATTATTGTCCTCAAGGTACATAAAGATTACAATGGAGCAGAGAGTAACACAGCACTGCTTGTCTTGCACCTCTCACTGTGTACTGCTGAAACAAATGATTAGTTTCACAGTATTTGGACTTGGGAAAATAAATACATAGCAGATAACAGAAACTTTGTCTTAAACTAGAGTATGTTGGGGTCAGATAGTATCTCTGTTATATAGACGACTTCAGGATGATGAGAAAGCCCGACTTATTAATTCACTATATAGTTTCTATGCTTTTAGAATGCTGTACTGGGAGATGGAGCAACATCATCAAAACTGTTTAGTGTGCAGGATTTATTTCTGCAAGGAACAGAGGAGACTGCTTTACACATGGCGCAACTAAGATTTGTTTATCCAATTAATACTCTGGAGAGAAGACGGATTAGGTGCCGTGTAATTGTGTGCTTGAATGATGAATGTTTGCCCAAGTAACAGCTTGCTGGGAGGGCAAGTTTGGGAGTCCTTGAACTTCATCTTTTTTGTACCTGTTGGGCCCGACAAATGATAAGAGCACAGCATGCTATAAATAATTCCACCTCATTATGAGGAGGTGCACATGTTTGTCACACGCTGAATATATAATTGAGTACATGCAAATATCTTGGTGTGTGTGGCACAAGAAAATTGAAAATAGAAACATAGATCGTCTCTGAATCTGCTTTGTTGGATTTACATATTTGTTTGAAATGTACAAGAATCACATTTATGATGACAGCAAAAATCGTAAGCTATAGATTCGCTTTACAATTCTATTCCGGATGCACGGTATCTTATCTAATGGTAGTCCTGGAACTGCTGCATACTGATAAGGGAAAATACTCACGATTAGCCACAGTTGAGCATCTTTCACAATTGCGTTGTCATCTATTGTTTCTACAGATGGGAGTTACTGTGTGTTATGGTTTCCTGTCAAAGCGGTTACTCATACTTTGACATTGACTGGATTGGAAGCTGCATCAGTGCAGGAAGATTTCGTTCCCTGACATAAGGAACACAGCGACTTTCAGTCTGCCCACATTCACCTGACTCATCCTGACAGCTGTCCATGGAGCTGCGTGATGTCGTCTCAGGCTTCCCCCTGCCTAAGAAGGACCTCGCAGCCTTGCGACCAGGATATGAGTCTGCTGAGTTATATTGGCATCACTCTTCCTTCCACAGCAGCGCCAATGTGGGGGAGACTAAAGGTAACAGCCTTGTGAGGCTAATAACAGTCTTTGATGGAGGCTATTCACTTTGACTTCCCTTCAGAGGTGAAAGAAAAGCTACATAATCGCAGTGAACAAAAAAAAGTTGCATGGCAGGACTTGTCAAAGTTGTTTATAGTGTCTTGTAAAAGTATTTTTCCACATTTTGCCACAATATAAGTACTAACTTTGTTCTATTATTTGGACCTTATATATTTTTGTGCATTTCTACAAGCTCATTAAAATATAGACTAAAAGCATGTTTTAGTCTACAGACTAAAATGTTGGCCTTGCTTTACTAAATGGCTCAAGCTCATTCAGACTGAATGGTGAGTTTCTGTGAAGACAAATCTTTACATCTTTCCACAGATTTCTCAATTACATTTCAATCTGGACTTTGGACCTATCTGACCATTCAGTTAAATACACTGACTGTATATAGGATCATTGCACTGCTAAAAATTAAACCTCTAGCACAATCTTGTGTATTTTGCAGCCACAAACAGTATTTATTCCTAGATTGACGTGTATTTAGCTCCATTGGGCAGCTTTAATTAACATTACTATTCCTACTGAAGAAAAGCATCCTTACAAAAAAAAATCCTTCTCAGTTGCACATTCCTTTCAGATTAAGGTATGCTTTTTTTGATAACTTCACAGTATTTTATGGTATAATTTTGTCTTTACTGTATAGCATATTATACTTAACTTTGTTTTTTTATATATATGTTTATATCTTTAACTTTGTGTGAACCTGTATGCCTTGATGTGTCACTTTGCTGCTGTTACACCAAACTTTTCTCACTGTAGGATAAAGGATGTTTCTATTCTACCCTGAATGTCCTTCGAGTTCCACCTGCCAGATCCGGTGATAAAGCCTGTCGTCTTTGCAGAACATCTTGTTGGCTTCAGAACAAAGATCAATTCAGTAAGGCTTTTAAGTGTGCCTGGACAACTAATGTACCTTGAATAGTGTATGATTTGATTATATAAGATGAGCTCCTTATCAAGTTGATATGAGTTGCATTAAGTTTCAATGTGGTCTAGAGGTCACAGATTAGTTGTACTACAAAAATCCCTCCTGAAGAAAACACGCTAATTTTCCTGGAAACAAACAAAGATGGTGTCCACTCTTTCTGTCTGACCTTTCCTTCCTTTTTATCATTTCACTTCCAATTCCAGATCTGTTCTCTCTTTCCCCAAGGAGACAAAAGTGTTTCTTTTTCTTCCTTTGTTTCTTTCTTCCCCCGCCCCCCACCTTTTTTTTACTGACTGAAATGCAATTAGCTGCAGACCACCAACCAGAGCGAAGCACTTGTCATTCACAATACATGGCACTATTCTAGAAACCTTGTATTTTTTTTCTTCCTTCCAAAAATGTCTTGGGAGCCTGTGCCCTAATTTCTAGCTTTCCAAGTGGGATTCAAGCTAAGGGGAAGGTGAAGACTGTGGAGGCAGCCACATAATGAAACATAATGCATTTCAAAGCTGTACTGAGTCACAATATCAGGCACCCTCTAAAGTGCCTGAATCAAACATATCTGAAAGCCTCAGTGTATTTCATGCTTTTGATTTACATAAACATATATGGTCCAACTGTTGCTAGTACAAAGATAAAAGATGGTAAAACAAGGAATGTAAAGGGAATCTGGGAAGACATGGGATTCTTACATGTCCTTGTTATATTTTAAACCATTTTTTTTTACAAATATAAATGGAGTATGTTTGAATGTAAGGAGAATACAGTAAGTCTATTTTTTTAGCTCGTTTTGAGCATTGCAATCCAAGAATGTAATCTGACATTGACAATGTAATCAGGAATGTAATCTATTTGCAACTGCTGTGTAAAAAATGGAAAAATGGAAAACATAGCAATAAAACACAAGACATTCGTTAGATTTTAATATAAATTAAATAAAAATACTGGCAAAGACATTGGATACAGTGAATTCTGCATCATTGCCTAAAGAAAAACAAAGTATAGTTTATGAAGTGCAGAGTAGAACCTTCAGTTGTTTGTAACTTTACAGTTTTGAAAACAACAATATATTTGTTTCTTTGCCATCATGCAAGAAAATACAAGCGAGAGACTCAGTTTAGACCCAGAAACTACCGTAGCTCCACTAATTATGATTCTTTTAAAAAGCTCACGTATAACCAAAAGCATGGAGACCTGTTTGAACAAAGGGTCCTACTATTGCCATGTAGTTTAACATTATTGTACCAAAAAAGAAACAACTATGAATTTGCAGAAACTGACACTAGTGTTGCAGAAATTAGACGTAGAGGCTTTCTCTAGCTCTGCTATTTGTGATCGTCTAAAATTCTAATAAAGTCGGCGGAAGTTGCAAAATGTGAGTGAGTTCAAAGGGTGGAAATGCCATGTTGCTGTGTTATAAAGATGTCATTGGCCAGTAAAATAATAACCTAGGTTTCCTGTGGCAAATGAGAAAATTGAATCTGTCACATCAACAGACAAAACTCTATAAAAAGTAGTGGAAATGACCTTTTAATATTAATGACATGGGGAGAAACGACATTATCAGGAGCTCACCGGGTCCATGTGATTCAAAGGAAATTAGCTAATGTGCCTGTGTGAGAAAAAAAAAAATCATGTTTTCATGCATTGATGTTAATAAATTCACATGGTTTGAATCACTCTTTAGTGAATGTAACAGCAGAAGTGTCATTCAGTCAACTCTTCCTACCACTTACCACACAGCTGATAATAAGTCAGCTGATGTCATGTTGAAATGTATTTCTTTTTTCTTGTCCTCAGCTCATGCAAGCAGAACTCATTCCTCCCAAAGGACTTTATTTTATCTTCTGGCCAGGTTTGTGAGAATATCGCAACGTGTACAGTAGAAATTACTTCATCTTAGGGAATATTAATGCCAATTAGCTGTGCTGATTAACAGAAATGTTCTTCAGGCGATAAAGTGGGTGAAAGAGGAAACATAGCAGGGCTTTCTCTGTGCGCTTGACCATGCCTTGTTTTTGCTGCGCTGCAAAAAGCACGGGTCACTGAAAGCATAAAATTTCTCACAAGTTGCAGGAAATACAGTGAGTGAAAGCAAAGCTTGGTTGCTGTGACGGTGATTTTTGGTGGACGGATGTCACCAGCAAAATCGTTCAGTTCTGGCTGCCGTCAGTCACTTTCTCCTCACACCTCACTGTGATCTCAGTGGAGGAAAAGCTGATGAGCATCTTCAGTCCAGTGTCCAGCATCCAGAAGCAATTTTAAAATAATGACTGACTCTGATGATGACCAAAAATCACACACGAAGCAACTGTCTCGATGCTGCTTGCCAGTTCCCAACATGGCAAATAGTTTGTGTTCCACCAAGAGTTCTTGCAAACCTGTAGAGATCCTGAGGAAGATCATCTGGATGCAAATGAATAATTACCCAAAAATCATCCGGTGCAAAAATCTTTACTTTCTCTGTCTCTGCAACATACCTACGAGTGAAAACAATCTGAGGAGGCGGCGGCGGCTCAGGTAAACACAGCGGAGATGATATGCCACAAACTACAGCTGCTCACTTTGAGGGGTACAGACTCTGGGAATCTGCTTGCTGATGACTCTGAGGAGTGAGATACAATGTTGAAATACTGCTGGGTGCAGACAGCAATAAAAACCCAGTCATTGCCAGGATCCACCGTGATAAACAATCACTGGGAATCTGTCAGCTGCACATCTTATCAATCACAAGGATGTGTCCACTTTAATGCACTGTCAAGAGAGCTTTATGGATTTTTATTTTGACACGTCAACATTGCCAATAACAAGGAATCCTGAGTGTATGTTCTGGGAAAATAAAAATAATGACATTTCATGTGGAGAGGAACTCTGCTTGTTCACATCCTGGACAGACTGATTAATATGGACATAAATGTAAGAATCATTCTTGATTTACAATCTGATGATAAAGAATAGATCCTGAGGTAAGTGCTTAGTCTAGCAGACTACTGGTCTATGTTCTGTGCTTAAAATGTTGCCCTGGATGAATTACACCTTGAAGTAAATTGCCCTTTATGCATCGGTGAACCTTAACATAATTACCACTTTCAGCTGGAGTGAGTAACACATTTTCCTTTCTTTCTTCAGTGCCACGCTCTGCTCACAGATGGAAAAAAGGTGTGTTTTTTTTTTTAATACAAAAGCTATATTTAGCCTTTTTGGCAAGAGGTTGGATAGTTGTAACAAAGCATTGGGTCAAAAATTGTGAACTTCCCTAAAAATTCTTAAGCAGGATGAAATAAGAATAGCTAATCGGGAATAGATGGATGAATGATTCCTTGCCATGATAAGATATAGCATTACAATGACCAACTTCCATAATATATACTTCACTGACATCACAAAAGATGTTACAATGCAGTATCAAAGTTGTGTAGTTATGGACAACTACTGCACTCGAGTAGGATGTTTTTAGTTTTTCTACGTGTTTTTATTCCAATTTTGTTCAGTGCTTTTTTCTGTGGAACCTCCCAACTCCACCACAACATGCACAGCATGACAGTGTATATTATTATAATAAGGGACTGTAAAGTATATGATGATGAAGCGCTGAATTATAAAACCAGTGAACAGAGTTTCTCCGAGACACCCACCTGTTTGACATGACAGATGTCCTTGAAATGTGGGTTTAATTTTTTTCTTACTTTTTGATTTAATTTTATTTTTTTTAATTTGTAGGAAGTGGTGGTTTTGCAGCATCCTAAGAATTTGTGTTTAGATGAAAATTTTGTTTTGGAGCACTCACATGGCATTTTTGTTTGGGAAATTCATATTCAGACATTTAATACAGACATTTGTAATTTTTGTAGCTGCTTTAAACTCCTTGAGCAATGCACAGATTTCTGGATATTTTTGCCAACAAAAATGCATGTTAATGAAATGAATGAATGAAATGAATCACAGAGATTGGAATGACCAGATGTAAAATGTTATAAATGCCCTTTTTTTAAAACTTGTGGAGTAACAAATTACAATTAACAGGCTTAATCTTTAGGGTCTGTAATTGATTTTTATTTTATATTGGTTGTAGTTTTTATTAGATTACCGGTACATTTCATTTTATTAGTTTTGTATCAAAAGAAAAAGCATGGCAGGTTATTTAAAGCAATTTTATTGTCAGCATTTTCAATATTTATCCATGTACATGTAAACTGTAGTTAAAGCTATTTTAAGTTGATAATAAAGACATTAATTAAAAAACCCATTGATGGTGATAAAATACTAAATCAGTTCATAGATTCTTTTATTAAAATGAAAGAATAACCGTGTTTACAGTAAGGTATAAAAGCACTACTTCATACTTGCTTTGACATTCTTTGGCAACCAGATACACAGACCAGCACATCAGCATTTCCCGTGTCTTACATTTTGGTGAGAAATGAGCTCCATGCTGCAGCGGGTCTCATAGCAGGTGGCTCGGACGTTATTCTTGCTCCTAAGGCTGTGTGAGAGGCAGAGCAAATATTTGAACATTCCTTAAGTAATAATAATTATACAATTCCTTATTTGAGCATTTAACCAAGTCATTTTTGGAGAATTTGAAGTTTAATCGCTGCAATCGGACAGGTAAAGTTGGGAATCAGAGCCACATAATGAGCTAAAATGTTACAGAAGTAAAAAAAAAAGAAAAAAAAAAGCTCTAGGCCAAATCAAAAAATTATAACCCACAAAAAATGTTAAAAAAACCCCCAACAACTGCACAAATCAATGTGAGAAATTTGCCACAGTATTCCCTGACTTTCTAATATCAGCATCTGCAACCAGTAATTGTTCAACCTTCGGTTTGAGGAATGGCTCAATAACACTAGTTAATATAAAAATAATTAGGGATTATCATCTTTGTCAGTTTAAAGGAAAGGGTCGGAAAGGAAGGTTGAAAAGTGCTGGAAGGGATTGAATCTCCAGTCGGTGGACTTTCAGCTAAGTTTTGGATTCTGGGGAAGCAGCATGGCTTTTGTGCTTTCCTGACTGGACCAGATTGTTACCTTCTTAGAAATGTTGGAATTATTAAATGGGCCAAGGGTTTTCCTGCTACCTGTGTTTTGTTGATCTCTATAAGACTTACAAAATATTCTTCCAAAGTATATTGATGAGTGTGCTGCAGAAGTAGGGGGTATATTTGGGGCTTCTTGATCATTGTATGTGAAGTGTATTATATTTATTGGCTCAAAGTTGAATTGTTTTCAGTGCAGGATGGATGGATTGCTTAGCTCCTGACAATTCGACAGTCCACAATTGTAAAGTTTGAACAAAGCCCAAATTTGATCAAATTTCTTGCATCTTTGAAGCATTTTTGTCTCCAGCTTAAACAATAATTTATGTTAGTGATAAACCTGCAGTAGGTTGTCCTGTTGAAAGAACAAAGAATTGTTGGAAAACATCACACTATATGAGGTTACACAACACTAACAGCTAATTCCCATTCTGCAGCTGTATGCTAATAACGTGGCAGCGAAGCCTAATCCCAGGGTTAAATTGCTCTTGAATATTACTCTGATATCTTTGAAGACAGAAGACAAGCAATAATAAAAGATGCTGTCACAGTGTACTGGGAAGGAGTTGTAGCTGCTCCATTTAACATACCAAGGTTATCTAGTGACAAGGCTTGGCAAAAAAAAGAAAAAGAAAAAAAGATGCCTGGGAGAAATACAATGAAGCTTGTCCAAAAAAGTGTAATCTCTGAAGTATAATGAAGTCATTAAGCATGAAGCATGAAGAGATGAGAATAACAAGTGTAATGCTTTGAATGACCCAGCTGCGTTTTTACAGAATCTGAAATGGAAAAAAAAAACGTGAGGTCGCTGGGGCAGAATAAAATGAGGATGGAAGATTTCAGAAAAACAAGCACTGATCAAAACATTCAAGAGTTTGTATGCAATCCTAAAATCTCAGTTATGTGGTCATTCGGTATTCCAGATCCAATATTATCCATTTGGTTGGCCCTGTTCTCTCAAAGGTGACCACACATTGCATCAATGCCTTGAAGATGTCTCCCCCCCCGCATCATAGTTGCAAAAGTCTTACTGTGGATAAACCCAGCAGTTCGGCATATGTCTTGGTCTGTTTCACTTACCATGTAAAACTAATTTAAGACGATGAAAGATAATTGATTGTAAAGCCGCATGTAACCTCTTTCATTTTTTATGGTTCATATTGGGAAATGGCAATATATCACAATCGAAGCAAAATATAATGAGTTAATTAATCTTTAAACACCTAGCCTAGGAGAAACCATCGTAGTCCCGGAGGGCCCGAGTCCTGCAAGTTTTGGATGTGTGGCAGACAACTTGTGTATCTTTAATGCAAATACATGTTAAAAAATTAATGATTAAATGATTAAATTCACTTTAAAAAAAATTCACATTTATCATTGAGTGAAAAAGAGATCTGACAATGAACTGAGAGAAACCAGAGTAGTATACACTAAAGTAAAGTAAAAATACTGATTTGTCTGTAATCAGCAAAATACTGATTATAGATGAATGACAGCAGTGAGACGTTGTAAACCAAGACAAATGAGCTTGTATAACAGCCACAAAGATAGAAACATTTTATTAAAACTCCAATTGCAATTACACCAACCAACACGCCAAAACACTGACAGAAGAACCTCAAAATCATGACAGGGGAACTGGATAAAATGCCACGTTATCATTGGAGATGTTGAAATAATGCTAACCACATTCTCCAGCAGCTGTTGCTGACTGGGCTGTGGTGGTTGAATAAAAGTCATGTTTGCAAGTCAGAGCATTTGGTTCTAAAAACAAGTTTGGTTGGTACAGACACTTAAAAACCATTACCTGATCATTCCCAGTGGGGATGGGAGAAATTTCTCTGTTGTTCCAAATTACAGAAAAATTTAATTAAATGGTATCTCGTTAAGTGTGCCTAATGATTGTCAAGGGGTATTATATGACAATTTGGTCCAGGAAATAAAGGTAAATCAATAAGAGGATGTCCCTATTTCATCTCATCAAAGCCCCAATCTGTTCTCACGGCTGTGACAACTTCAGGTATACTGGACTCTGAACGTTTAATATGTTAAAAATCTTGTTAGAGCACAGAGGCTTTCCCTGAACAAATTCTATTTGATAATATAATAGGAGAGCTCAGAGACCTTCTTTGACGGTACTTAGCATTTCACTTTTAATTCATTAAGAGAAACAGGACTCACAGAGGAGGGGATCTTTATTCTTTTTGGGAATAAGTGGGACTGTGCCTTGCCCAGCTATCAGTTTGTTTTATGTTTTCAACTAAGAAAGTAATATGACTTCTTTTCTTTACAGATGGCCAAACAATGACAATGAAATAAGTTATTTTAAATTATGAACAGTTTGTGCAGGGCAATCCTGTGAAGGCCAAAAATTGCTTTTTGAAACATACAAGCAGAACTTAAATTGAACGGTGTGGATAAAAACTCTCTCATGTGGTATAATTTTCAGTCAAAGCACAGAAATTCAGAATCAGTAGAAGCTGCTTTTTACAAATTGTCCTGACTCGATGTGATTGAGTTTGAGCTCTTTTGCAAAGACGAATGGGCAAACACTTCAGTCTCTGTATGTGTGATACTATGAGTGATAGTGATGCAGTCAGCCATGATGCAAATCTCCAAATTAGTGTTGTTCTTGTGTATTTTTATGTAAATGTATAATAACAGTATGTTGAATTGCTAAAAGTCTGTCAGATCATTCTGTTTATCAATGGCACTGAGGCATAAATTCTCAATTTAAATTTGTTGGTAGCATATTATGTGGTGTATTTCAGAAAACACATTGATAATACAACCAATATTTTTCAAATTCCTATTTAAAAAGATAACCAGCGTTAATGGTGGCAACAGTAATACAAGTGTGTGTGGGTGTGCATGAGCTAGCAATATGACTCATCACATTTTTCATAAAATACACCGCAACCCTCAGCAGCTGTAAGTCTGTGGAGGAAGGCAAGTTAATCATTTAATGACGAGAGTCCCCGAGTCATCCATTTATGTCAGTAATGTTCCTCCTCACTTTCTAAACTTTAAGAAAAATGAATCAAATCTTTTTGCATTAAAAGGACAATTTATGTTCATGTAAGTAGATTAGTTTGGAGAAAAATCCAGCATCCTCTCTGAGTTCTTCTTTCCTTAATTGTTAACTTAACAAGATCAATTTAGATCTTTGTTGTCCAAATTATTAGTATTTGTGTACTTCAGCTCTTCAAGTTTAGCACATGCACAAATTTAAAAGCAGAACTTGACCTTTCTGTCGCCTAGAATATGGTTGTCCTTATTGTGCAAGGTTGGTTGGTGTGGTTGGTTCTCACACACGTTGATGATCATGGAAACTGACATCACATCTCTGAAGCTAGTTTTGTGACAATTTGCAAAAAGTCCCTCGTGAAATTTGCCATGCAGAAAATATACAGTACATTCTCACACCCAAGAGTTTGTAAGTGGGAAGAAAAGTTAATGACAAAGCTTGTGGATTATTTTTTTAATTTTCCATTTTTTATGGAACATGTCAATGTTGTTGCGCAACACCCCCCCCCTCCTTTCTGTCTCTACTCTCTCACTCTCGTACTTCCTCTTCTGAGAGGGGAGATGTGCTACCAGCTCTCCGTCTAACGGGTCCGTTGAGTTTCCTAAATCTGCTGGGATTTACCCTGTCCAGAACTGAAGTAAACTCTGTTTAAGCTGGTTTCGAGAAACGATTCGCCTGGTTATCTGACGGCCTACATCCAGGTGTCCCACCCTTCTTCCCCCTGTGAATTAGCCAGACTGAGCAGCCTACAGCCAACTAGTTTCACAGAGCACACCTGTTAACGGTCGCTCGTTCTCTATTTTACAACTTGCATTTGTTATTGAACCAGGTAGGTTTTAGTAACTCGGGCGAGTCCCAAGGATGATGTTTTAAATATGGGCTACCAGCAACCTAAAAACATTTTCCACTTTTTCCTCTCCAGAATCAAACATCACAGCTATTTTACAACCATCAAAGAACTTTAAGGTGACTCATTAACTGAATGTCCACAACATCTTTTAGATTTTCTTTATGCTAAATATTTTATTAGTAAGGCATTTTTGCAAGGGTCAGTACAGCTTAATTCAGTAGCAGAAATAATCAAATAAGTAAAATCAATCATCTAGTCTATCTTTCCCTACTGCTGATACTGAGTACTAAAAAAGGAACCTTAGAGCGAGACGGACGGAGTTTGGCGCCTCGAACCCCAGACCTGGCACGACGACGAAGAAGGTGTGGCAGCAGGAGGAAGATGTTGATCGGCGAAGGCCAGGATCTCCGCAGGTCCGATGAGCTTCTTCTCCGCATGGATGCTGAGGTCACACAGGACTTGGTGCTGGCAGGAAAAAAGGCACCAGTTCTTCTTCCTTGTCTTTGTCTTCATCTTTGTCTTTGGGGTCAGAACCCAGCCGATGAGAGAAGTGCGATTCGAAGCCACAGATTGTGGGCCAGACGGGTTGGTCTCCATGTGCAGGACAGTCTCCGGCTCCGTGGCCCCGGCTCTTCTTCAGCTGCAGAGTTCTTTGTCCATCTCGATCTTGGCTCGAAGCTGCCCGGAGGATCCAACGAACGGTTCCTCTTTTGCACCCACCTTATATAGGGTTCATCTGTCTGCTTAGACAGATGATCTCATATCCGTCACTGTCTTAAGAGACATCATGTCATGATGTCTGTGCCAATGTCTCAGGGCTGCTCAACCTCCTGTTTCCATATAAGGTGCTGTTCATCTCTGCTCTCCTGTTAGTTCCCCTTTTTCCCTTCCTGTCACCTTTCACCTACCATCTACCTCCAACATATCAGTGATGTTTAATTGCAGTTTTACAACCTTTTACACCATTTCAAGTTCAATGTCAAAATCACATTTATATCACATTTATTTTCTTTAGCTTCTCTGATTTAGCATTCATTTATAATTTTATAACCATAACTTATTAATTATTCTTATTATAATCTTAATGTGAGTTATTACAGATGTTTTCTGAAAAGAAACCAAGAATAATCTATTATTCTAATTATTTGATACCAAAGTTACATTTGCTTGTTTTTCTTATAAGTGTTCTCACAAATATAAGTGTAAGTATTATTACAAGTAAATCAATATTAATATAAGTATTTTACTTTGAATCTTATCAAATTACTCAAAACGTTTAGATTTAATTTTTTAAAACTTTCATGCTTTAAAATAGTCTCAGCTATTTTTATAAATCTGCAGGCTGGAAACTTCCTCTTTTTCCAGGAAACCTGCTTTTCCTGTTTAATGACTCTCTCTGACTGACTATGATTTCTTATGATTAGATAGAAAAAAGTAGAATTAAAGCAAAGTTTGCATGAGACAAAAACAACACACACAACTAGATTTATTTTATTGACACTTAAGTCTACTGTTGGGCCTTGATGTCACTTGAGTGATTCATTTTAAAGATAACTTTATTTATTATTACTGTTAAACTAAAATCTCCAGCATGGGGAAGTGGGATGAGCTCGGATTTTCTTGACAAACCACATGATCTTGAAGATTTGAACAACTACTGTGGATTTTGTACCAGAATTGGTTAAAATTGCTCTCTACTATTTTACTTTGCAATATATTAACTAATTAATATAAATCAGATGTATATTGTAGCAGATTTAAAAAACAAATTAAAATTGAATTTCTGTTTACATTGTCAGTCAAGAAACTTGATTAAACTAGCTCTCTGTCAAATTTTGTCTCCCATGGTTATCAATGGGTTAATCAAAAATATGTTTCATTTCTATCTTAAGCCTACAATGAAACAATTGCAGGTAAGAATATGCTGACTTGAAATCCAGATCCAGAGTCTTTCTGTATGGAGTTTTTACTTTACCCCAGTGTTTTTGTGGTTCTATAAAATAAATTCAATTTTACCTTAATTTTTCTCTGTACGTTGATCCTAGCATGTAGGGGAAAAGAAGTAGAGACAGGGATGATGCAAGGTTGTCAGCACATGCTGCCTTTTGACGATTGTAAAGATATCCTAGATGAACCCTAATGACTGCTGGACTACAAGTCAGTCACATCTGGTGTACTGCAGGGCTCTATCACTAGCACCAGTATATGTTTTATCATCTGTCTTCTTCCAGTTGGTGAGATATTCCACAGGTAAATGTTTCAACCAAAAAAATCTTTATTCTTGTTCCCATCTGTTTCTAGCAAGAGTTCAACTCCAATACTTAATTGAAACTTAACAGCAACAAAAGATGTGACATTTTATTAACACTTGAAACACTTCATGTTTTTTTAAAATTAGCATTGACCACTCAATAGTTTGTCTTTCCCCTGTGGCTAAGAAGCTGGGTGTCTTTCTTGACAGCACCCTATAATTTCAAATCACATAAGCATCACAGAACAGGTAAAAATTTTTCAATCTTCAACACTCATTGCTTATCCCAAATAACGCTGTTCTGGTCTATGCCCGGGAGATATCACATCCAAACTTTTGACATTCTCTTCTTTTTGGTCCCCTGTACAAACCTATTCATAAACCTCAGTAGGTTCAGAACTCTGCCAAACATATTATTAGCAGAACTCCTCCATTAATCATATTACTTCTGTTGTTCAACAGCTTCATGGCCTATCGGCTAAATTTTGTAGTGATTGCAAAACTCTGCTTCTAGCTATTAAGCCCATTAATCAAATCACTCCTCGGTATCTTTCTGATCTCTTGCACATCAACACTACCGACCGCACACTGAGGTCTTTATTTTCCATTCATCTTCCTGTTGCTGTTTACAAACTGGTTATCATAGAGACATACTGTAGCTTTCAGCCACCCTGCCCTCTGTGCCTAAAATAACCTTATTGGTTAATAACCTTATCTCTGAAACTCTTTTCACCTTTAAATCTCAGCTGAAGATATTAATGGTGAAAATGTCATTCTTGCTAAAATGTTATCTTCTCATTTTATATTTTAAGTACTGTATTATTTGCTTTCACACTGGCTTTCATATTATGTTGTTTTGAAAGTCACCTATGAATTAAATACACTCTTCTAATCATACAGTTGATCTTTTACACATTCATCACAGTCTGAGACTATTTGGCAAGCTGTCATAAATTGCAGTTTATTTATTATTATTTGTTTTAGTCAGTGCTTCTTTTTGATGATTACTCACCTCTGATTATGGCAGTATGCTTCCTCATGACCGTGCAAAAGCAAACACTGAAAATGACTCAATACTAAATGTTCATTCACATAAATTTTTCATGTTTGTATGCATGCAGAGAAAAACAGTTGTGAGACACAAGTTGGAGATGCTGAACAAATTTCAAATGCGACAACAAATTTGTGAAACACATACAAGATTTATATAAATGCTAAAATTTGCCTGTTTTGAGTTTTTGTACTTCATTTCATTACAGACAAATGCACCAAACTTGAAGGATATAGATGGGCTTTGGGTTGGGCAACGTCAAAGTAGACAGAAGGTTGAACAGTTCTTGTCATAGGTGCTACATAATACTGAGTCATTTCCATGCAAACCAGGCACCATCTTCAAGAGTTTGGTTTCATGTAAAACATTTTTAAAATTATAAACTAAAAAAAAAATCAGACGCGTATGCAAAGTTGCAAATTGTCCAGTGATTATCTTCTGCAATATGGGTCAAACGTCACACTTTTTTACAAAATACTAGACACTCATATACCTTTAGCACTGAAACTGATCATAATGTTACTTCTTTGCAATATCAAGGTAAAAACTTTCAAATTAACAGACCTTCAACACGGCCGAATAAACAAAGCATCCAGGAGTGCACACACTAAGGTGAATAACTAGGGACACACTAAACAGGCTAACAAACACTTTAAAAAGACAACTGAAAATATTTGACACACTGTGGTAAAGAAACGTGTCATTTTGCCTTTTTGCTGAAGCTCAACAGTTTCAACAACTGCAACTTACTGTTCTACACCATCCACCACCTTCCCTCGCAAACCCCCATTAAAGGAGTTCTTCTCAGCATGGCGGTGAAAGGTGTATGATATCTGGCTGTATATCCAGATGCTGTTCATCCAGGCAATGCCTGTGAACAAATTGATGTGACATCAATACAGGGATGGATTTGTCACTCAGAGTGTTCTTCCCACGTTGCCTTGCTAATGGCAACATAGCCTGTGATGTTGACGAGGCCCTGCAGCTTGACCCAGCCAGGCAGAGAAATGCAGATTTCTCTGCCTGGCTTGTGTGTTTAGTGTGATTGTTTTTGTTTTCTGGCCTCGGATAATTACAAAAAACTCACATAAAGAGAAATGCATTGCTCTATTGGTCTCCACAACTGATGTCATGAAGTCTAAATGAATGTATTTTTACCCGTTTGCTTTGAAAATGCTACAAGGGATGTTGAACTGAATCCATCATAATCAAATCACATCATGAATGTGTTGCATGTTTTGATAAGAAAATAAGGTTTTTGTAAGAAATTGTTTAGCTTTCACTGAAGTGTTTCATTTTGCAAATAATGTGAGGTGTTGTTGTTGCTAATCGAGGGAAGCTTAGCCTTGTTATTGAAATTGTGCTTAAGCAATTGAAAAAAGAAATCTGTAAAGGATATGCCTTCTGTGTCATACTCCTTTCTATTTTTTCATATTGCAGCTGTCTTGTTGGGGCCATGTTTCCTGTCAATCAGCCAGGAGCAACGGCTCATTGAGGTCTGCATACACTCTCCTTTTGTTTAGTTTTTTTTTTTTCGTGTGTCCTGCCTTGGCACTTCAGGCATACCCTATGGAGATGGCTGATTGTGGTATTCTAATTGTGATTGACTTTATTAAATCAAGACTACATTGGTCATCAAAGCAGACACGCTATGTTGACGTAATAGAAACCTGCATCCTGTATGACCTTCAACCATTTGCATTATCTGTGTATGTGTGTGTGGCCTGGTATACATTGTAAGGACCATTTTAGTAACATATACTTGTGACAAACTTGCTATTGTGGGGCCTAAAGCCTGGCCTCTATAAGAAGAAGTGTTGTTTTGACGTTAGGAGTTACATTTAGGACTAAGATATGAATTGACTTTACGTTAGGTTTACGGTTAGGTATATACTGGTAATAGTTAAGTTAATGGTAAGAGTCAGGGTTAGGCTATACAAATTAATTTAAAAAAATGAATGGAAGTCAATGCAAAGTCCTTGTGAAGATAGAAAGGAAGCGAGTATGTGTGTGTGTGTGTTTGCGTGTGAGTGTTGAGTGAGAATTTATTACATGGAGGTGCAAAGTTGTCAGAAAGGTGAGAAGAATAGAAAGTCTTCAAATCTCAGCGTGGTACAGCAGGAAAGGACACTGCTCCTGAAGGCCTCTGCAGGCCCATTTAGACAGACAAAAAGCACTACCTCAGAGCATCCATACTCCATATATAGAGGTAGGTCATCAGCTCAGCAAAGGATCAATAGTTCCCCAGGCAAACAAACACCGGGCTTTCCCTAGTCCAAAACCCTCAAACTCAGCCCCACTGCTATATCCCACAGTGCAGGCCAAGCCCATAAAGCCTCTAACAGCAAGACTCACCCAGCACCAAGCAGGGAATATCCCTCCAGATCTCCTAACCAGCCACAGTTTCACAGTTTCAAGGATTCAAGAAAGGGAGAGTACACTGCTATCCTGCCTGGGGTGTTAGTCAGTGAGGTCAAGAGAGAGGGATTCCAATTAGAGCCCAACTTATTCCCAGGCAGAGACACCTTGGACCAGCCAGGACTGCAGGAACCAGAAGGTCTCTGCAAGTGCCACCAGCCTCCTAACCCTCACATATTTTTCAACCCCAGCAAGAGCACTCAGGATGTAGGAGTTTGTCCAGTTGTGACTTTGCGTCATTAGGCCTTGCCTGATGGTAGTGGTCAGAGGGTCTAGTGATGGTATGACTGCAATGTAGCTTATCACCATCATTGCATGAATTGAAAAATGCCTGAATGTAGTGTAAAGCGCTTTGGGGACTAGAGAAAGTACTTAACAAGCACATGTACAAAAATACATCCTCCATGCCAGAGGGGAATGTTAACCCCTCTGGCATGGAGGGGTTAGATGATAACCCCTCCATGCCAGACTCATGGCCAACAAGCATTCTCTTTTAACTGCAGTGTACTCAATTTGCATTTTTTTTCTGTTTTATAAATGCAAAATACAAGGTGATTTCATATTTTTCTGAAAAAGATTTTCCATAGTCAATAAAAATGTCCCTGAATACTTTCCAGGTATGTTTGCAAAAGCCAACTTGTTTAGCATTTAAACAAACCATTTTGTGTCACATCTGTATTAAACATTTACACAAACCATTTTGTGTCACATCTGTATTAAACTACAGAGTAAAACAAATAACCAAATATCCTCAGAGAGTACAGAAGGGATTTCATATTTTTGCCTGGAGCTGTGGCAGAAGTTGTCAGATCTCAGTGATGTGGTCATCTCAAAGTAAGTGGGAAAGAGGCTGGAACAAAACTACAGTGATTGCACACACTTGCACACAAGTTTGTTTTTTCTTTTTTTACTATTACACTTTATTGAGGACTCTGCCTTTGGGCTCAATGTGATTCTCCAGTGAAATCACATTATTTTATTACACACTATATTGAATCCATATTGTAATTGTTTTGAGACAATTAGAACATTCCTGGAGATTTTACTGCACAGTACAAACTTGTCCTGTTGAATCCATAACAGAGACTAACATGGACATCCTAAAGTGAGATGTACCACCATATTAATCAAAACCTGTTTTAGCAATACACTCCTATGTATAAGATTGCTATCAGTCAAATCCAGCAGATAGCAGACCTTCCTCTCATTACACTCCTTTTCTTTTGGATGAGCCTTTCTGTGGAGATTGACTTTACAGGCAAGTTGGAAATGTTGTTTGCTTTTGCTGTAATGGGGTCAGAGATGGGATTACTCAGTTAGCACAAGTGCCTTGGTGCCCTGTTGTTAGCACTAGGTCGGGTTGGTGCAAAATGGGATTGATCTGGCCTTTTCTTCTCCCCTGTTTGGTTTGTTTCTGTTGATTAGAATTTGAGCTACACGTGTCTGATGGGGTAAACAATAGTGAGGCATTGCGCTTAATACACCTGCTCATTTTGTGTGGTTGACTAAACACTCATCATGCGTTAATCATCCTGTGGCTTGATTAGCATGGCCAGTGTTAGGCAGGAAACAAGCCATGATTGATAGAGCACACGGCAATGATTAAACAAACTATCATGCCAGTTAATCAGACACACACTTCAGAGTTTTGCATATTGTATGTCCCAGTTCTACACCGAACCAGAAAATACATGAAACAAATCAAAGTGGTAAGCTTTGGAGCTTAAGAAATATTTCCCACAGGCTTACATTCTTTTTTTTTTCTATGATCTTACTTTCTGCACTGAACTGAAATGCAAATTTTTTGAAAGTCCGGACAGAATTGCTGAGCAGCACAGAAGCAGAACTATAATACAGACCTTTCTGCTGAAAAGTGTATCTACTTTAGCAATGCTTTCAAAAAATGAAAGAAAAAGAAGAAAACCTATTCATTCTAGTTGGGTGGTGTAAATTATATTAAAGGCAGTGTTATTATCACATTTTCACAGAGTGTAACCCAGCACACAGTAACACACATGATAACGTAACATTCTGTTGATGTAGCATCGCTTTATGCTTCACTAGTAATGTTATTGAAAGTTATGTCACATTTTTAGCCTAATGCCACTTTGTCACCTTGTGTAAGTTTTTGTTTCTATTACACGTCATACTTTGCTGTCACTTTGTTGTGCTGCAAATGTAACTCCACCTTATGTTGCATTATGTAATGCTGTGCAACTTTGTGCTCCTGTATAAATATCGCTATATTTACATTAATTAAACATAAGATACATCACATTATGTTATTTCACTTTATGTTGCTCTACTTAACCTTGTGCCACTTTCTTAGATTATATAAGACATTAGCTTATATTGCATTCTGTTTTGCTGCTGTATTTTACATTACTTAAAAATTTGCTACTTTATTTTGCATTATGCACTCTGTGATGGATGATGACTTGTCCAGGATGTACCCTGCCTCTCGTCCAATGACAGGTGGAGATAGACGTGAGCCTCTATGACCCTGCAAGGACTACTGCAGGGGTGTGCAACCTGCGGCTCCAGAGCTGCATGTGGCTGTGTGGACCGTCTTCAATGACACAGCCCAGAAGAAAATGTATTCAAATGATTTTTAAACATTTTTTTATGAATGACCAACTTCCTAGAAGAAATGTATCAAGACAACGTAACATTTGTGGCTCTAAATGAGTTTATTATCCAGACTGAGGTCAAGAATAGCTCTCTGTGTTGTAGATGTTTCCAGACCTCTGGACTAGTGGGTTTAGACAATGGAGAGATGTTTGGCCACAAGGACCTGCAGAAGACCCAGCTAGGCAGAAAGATGTGGATCATGTTTAGTGTGATCTTTTTTCTTTTCTGAACATGGGTCATTACACAAAACAGTAACATGAGAACAAATAAATAGTCCGATTGGTCTGCATAACCAGTATCATATCATGTTTTTGTACACTTTCTCAAAGCAAATGCTACAAATGTTTTAAGATAAGCACATGACAATCCTTTGCTGTTTGCTACATTATTAAATGTTATTGCACGTTATGTTAGATTAAGTAACATTAAATCACTTAATGTTTCACAACATTTAATTAAGCAATGTTGTGTTTTGGTAATCTGTGGTATGGTATCCCTGCTTCATGTTATACTTCTTATATGATGGTGTGCTAAGCTATCCTTATACTACACTATAGTCTGCTCTTGTTATGATTTATTTATCATTATGCTAAGCTTTAATTTGCTCATTTTATACATGTAGCATTCTGTTACATTCTGTAGTGCTGCATTATTTTACTGTGTAACTGTTACATTACACACCTACTGTGCCTTGTTGCGTCATGAAATCTCTCTATAACTCATTTTAAGCTAGTTTGAATTTATGATGCAGGTTCGAATTAATTGGCATAAACAAATATTTTTGACGGTCAGTCATCGATTATGATTTATGCAGATTTAAATGAACATTGCAGTTGTTGATTTATGGTATATATGGCCCTGCCCTAGAAAATACAGCTACAGTTATTGAGCATTGTTAAGCTGCACCATGCATACAGAAACAGGCGATGGAGGCACAAACGTAAACACACAAATAAGTGGCACATAAGGAGTGTTATCTTCTTGTTGACTTACTTACTTGCTGCCTCACAAAACAACTTGAACATTTGATTGCAGTGTTCAAGCTTAACAGAGCTGAGATTGGGATTTATTTTCCTTTCGATTATCTGTCCCTTAATAACAGAGAGGTAAATTATTTGGTGATTATGGTGCAAAGGGAGGCCCAGAGTCAATCAGTGACCAAATGGAAACTGGATAGAGCAAACATGAGTGATTATGGAAAATGTGTCACTAGGGAAACAAGTGACAGTCATATTCTTAGAGTGCTAAACAACTTTTGGATGATTTTCATCCTCACAGCTTCCCCTGGCGGAAAGCAGTTCAGGTCAGTTAATGGTATTGACAGCAAAGGTTGACGCTTTCTGAAGACTCCTGATACCCAAGCAACTTGCAAAAAAAACAAACAAAAAAATTAAATAAAATATAGTGCAAAGATCCTGTAAATAGACAGGCTTGAAATCATCTCTCAAACATTTCATCAAAGGGCTCCACTGACTTTATAGATCATCTTCCAGGTATCATCCACTCCTCACCAGCCTACCATACTTATACAACCATGTATTTACCCATAAAGCATTTAGCACTATAAAAAGATTTTTCTTTTATGAAACTTTGATTAAAACAAAAATTGAGTGAGTCTAAATAGCAATGAATACACTCCTACTAGAATATGAAATACACACTTGAGCCTTTTCTTAACAGTTATCTACGGGGACTACTCCTTCATCTGTATGTGAACCTGTCTCTCCTTACATTATAGCCCCGTAAAATCAGGTAAGTATCTGGGAGGACTTCTCTTGCGCTGCAAAGTCATACATTTTCTACTACTAGTCTGTTCTGGGGTGAAATCTTTTCTTTCAACCTTTATTCTAAACCATCCTGAAGAGCTGGCATACCATAACTCACACAAGCACCCATGCTTTGCAGCCAAGCCCCAGAGCTTCCCCGGAGGAGATTAAAGAAGAAAATTTTAAACGCATGGGGAAACATTTGCCGCTCAGAACACTTGTTTTCACTGTCAGAAGAAAACTGGTACACAACGACGTGGAAAGGTAGGAAAAACTGTTGACACACACAAATGCAAAGTCACAGGTTTGACAGCGTGCTGTTTCCCGCCTCGTGATCCTCGCGGCAGCTAAATGAAAATCATACAAAATGTGCCGCTTTCGAAATGTACGATCTGTCTGCTCGTCTTGTATGAATGCACTTCATCCCATCAGCTGCCACTGTGGGGATACGGGCCTGCTAAATTAAATCTAGCCTGTTGAGAATAAAGCTATTTTTACCAGCATCGAGAGGCTGCGAGTCAATCTGAGTTGGAGCTGCCTATAAAGAAGAGAGGCAATCTTGGTTCTGAATGGGTCTGAACGCTCAATCAGCAATACACTGCACTCCAAAGGAAATAAGGCAACCACTTCCATCCTGCCATTGATTTTTTTTTTCTTTTTTTCTTGCCTGCATGATCACAACCAGTAACATAAGTCTACATTATTCTCATGGAGGAGAGTGTCCATGATAATTTGCTGAGGTGAAACATCAATGCTTTTCATGCTCAGATCATTTTCTCTCTCTCTCTCTCTCTCTCTCGAAAGACAGACTCTGACAGACGGCTTCAGCTGCTTTTTCCATGTTCAGTGCAACTGGGTACAGTCAGCGGTTCCTTATAACCTCAGAAACATGTCATGTTACATCAGAGCACAAAAAGCGATTGTGGGGGAAGAGAGCAGCACCTGTTTCATGGCCTAACACTTAACATCAGACAAGGTTTAAGTGACAACCTGGATTTAAAAGCCACTGTAACAGTGGCTCAAATGCTGCATCATCCAATCTGAGAGGAAATGCAGGGTGGATGAAAAAAAAAGAAGAAGAAATGTCTGCATCCAAGTATGTTCAGGGACACCTGAGAACAGAAACACAATCCTATTCACGCCTGAAGTGGACTCATATTAGTACCTCCATAAACTCTTTAGCCCAATCTTTGATATGCTCCACTAAGTGATCATAATTATATAAATATTGTAACATTTTACATGCATGCGCCATTGTCTCCCCGAGACTTAATTTTGCTGCAGTAATTTATTTTTTCCCATCATGAGTTGGAGGATGATGACCTGCAGTGTTATCTTTCTGCCAGTAGGTGGAAATACATGCATATTAAGTGACTGAGTCAGAACCAGAGACTTTTTACTGCAGTGCCAACGGCAAGAAGAGCTTTATAAGTTTAGGACAACACACTAATAACAACCTTATTGTACTGTATGAACTATCACTGGTTTCATTTCAATGTTCCTGTAAAAAGACAAAATTCCACTAAAACATTTTTTCTGTTGCTCGTTATTTTGGGTGGACACATGAATATTTCATAAGAACGATCAACAGTTTTACATTTTGGTCTCTGCTGTGTTTCAAGGGCAAAGTTAGCTTGTTTTGCTGCTGGAGGACTGTGGAGTTTGTTTTATTCTTTTTGCAGGGTTGCAGGTTTTTACTATAAATTAAATCAGAAAGGGAAAATATAAACTTTCCGGAGGACAAAAATAGCTCCAGTAGCCTGGTGGGTATTTGAGAAAAGACAGGCAGAGTGCAATGATTGTGATTCAGAGATGTTCACAAATCGTCTTTTTCTAAAACAAGTCCAATTCGTAATGCTCTAAGGTCAAGACTAGGTCTCAAACCTTATGCCTCACGTCTCAAATCTCCAGTCACAGAGTTAAATTCCTCTGTATGGCTGCTATCTATAAAATAATAAAAGCCACTTACAACTACAATTACAAGGAATACATTTTTTCACACATATATATTTAGCAAAATCACATTAGAGAAAAATAGACAAACTCAGTCCTCCATTAATAATAATCCTGGGTGCCTGTCTGCAAAATAAAAAAATATATTCATTTACTTTAGCACACTGTTTGCTTTAAGAGATATTAATTTCAGCATTATTTTTTTTGCGATCAATTAATTTTATTTTAGTTGTTTTACATCCACAAAAACATGTACAATACAGCATGATTACAATAGGAGGAATAAGACATAGAAACAGAAAGATTTGTGTAATTTCAGCATTATTATAAAGTTAAATGTAACATAAAAAGATTGGTATAAACAATTCATATCCAATGGACCACAAACATCCCTGAGAAATAAATCAAATACAAGTTATACACAAATTGTCCATGAGGCTCGAGTCACAGATTTTGAATCTGAGGCATCTCAGGTATCTGAGTATTTGAAGAGTTTTTGTTATTCAAGTGCAACTTTAGTCCAAGTTGCAGACTCGACTCCTCAAATCTGTCATGATTTATGTGGTGGAGATAAGAAGAATATATTGCTCACCAAAGTTATTATTTTTCCCATACTAGAATAAAACTAAACACAATTTTCAAAATCACAATGCAGACAAGCAAAAGAATAAATAACACAAAAGAAAATATACACTTCAGTTCTGTGCAAATGAAGTTCCACATCCTTCATGGTTATCATCTGTGGTGTAAAAATACCTGATATTGATTCGCTCTCTATATAGATTTTGTGCTTGTGTCTATCTCCGTGGTGAAATCGCTGAACTCAGTTGAGAACTGCGATTTACGGCGGCCAGAAGCCGCTTTGTACCGAGGCAGTTTCTGCTTCTACAAAAGCAAGATGTCATTTTGAATTACGTCGAGTCTGCTGTGTTCATCTTGGATCTTCAAAGCTCACAGGTGAGGGGGGGGAAAGCGGGTTAGGACCAACATTCTCTTATTGTTGTTGTCCGAGAGTGAAAGTTGAGATATATTATCAGAAGTTTGCGGTGCGTTGTATTTACACACCAATCAAATAAACACGCTTGACCGCACAAGGCATCTGCATCAGCACCTATTCAAATTATTCATTAAATTTTACAGCCGAGAGGGAAAAAGTCCGCGCAGCCCCTGACTGATTGGAACGACTGCACTGGATCCTGTGTATTACTCATAAATATAGCAATAAAGTATAGCTCAACAAAGGGGTGGAGTGAGAGGGTGGGATGGTGTAAGGGGGCCATGCCACAGTCTTATTTGCAGACTTGCAGGAATGTGAGCTGCATACTGATTGTGCTGAAACCTCCCAGACACTGTGTGATGCCCCAAATCCCACAGAGAGTTGGAAATGGTGATCGTTATTGCACAAAGCCCAGTGGGCCCAATGCTGTACATGCAACATGGTGGTTCTTTTCATACATCTGGAGGAAGAAATAAGATGTCGGGCTACTCGCACTCAACAAAAGACTCTTCTTCAGGAATAAACGGCATAGACGCTGCATTCTTCCTGGAATAAATTTTTTTTTGACAGCTGTAAAGAAAAACTGTCAGTTTTCGTCTGCAGCCTGTAGAGGGGTATAATTGCCTCGGCGCAAACTCTACTGAAGAGGTGGACATATGTACAGACAAGGAGACTGTAAGATAGCTCTTTTTTTATTCTGATTGCCATTTGAACCTTGTGTCAAAAAAAGC
Source organism: Xiphophorus couchianus (assembly GCF_001444195.1). Lineage (NCBI taxonomy): Eukaryota > Metazoa > Chordata > Actinopteri > Cyprinodontiformes > Poeciliidae > Xiphophorus > Xiphophorus couchianus. The sequence goes on along the minus strand of NC_040250.1, from coordinate 21,264,538 downwards.
TTGTGCATTTTATGTGGCAAATGATGGACTGTATACCTTTAGCAATTTGACAAAAAAAGTGAATGTTGAAAACAAAAAAAGCTAGAGGCTCTCCATCAATGCCTTCCTGCAAAATCTCATAACAGGGTGGTGCCAGAAGATGATTTTACTGTCATGATTCTGCTTTAGGAGTGTGCAGGATCTCTGCTGGAGGCCCTGGCTGGCCTGCTGCAGACAGCACACCTGTCTGTGATTCACTTATTATGAGTGCCGGTGGATATAAGGAGCTTAAAGACAACTGCTCTTAGCCTAGTGATCGACCTTGTTGGTGGTGTCAGGTCTAAGTCTCAGTCCTCTCAGGACCTCTCTATCCATCTCAAGTCAGATCAAGCATTCCTCCCACCCTCAACTCCGTCTGCACTTTGAAAAACCTCTTTGCGAAACACTTTTCCGCATTTGATATATTTCCACAACGCATAAATGCCAGCTTGACCTATTGTTTTCTTTCTGAATTTATTGTTTTTGTTCTGTGCACGAAAATCAACAGGAGAGAGCAACCGCTGAAAGCATCACAGTGCTCTGCCTGACTCTTGACATTTTGTGCTTCTTGATATGCAGTGGCAGCGGCAAGAAAATCGTATTTGCATTTTCCTAAGACATAAGAAAGTCTATTTCTTCATTGTATTTTATTGAACTTTACTGTGGCATATCAGCAGTACTCTCACTTCCCTCAGTAAAATCCAGCAAAAACAAGTCATCACACTGGTAAAAGTGGATTTGTGTGTGTTTTCATCTCAGTGTAAGTACAGCTGTTCTTGTCAGAGAACATTAGTGAACAAACAGCATGAAGACCAAAGAACACAGCAAAAAGGTCAGGGAAAAAAGTTGCAGAGAAGATTAAGTCAGGGTTAGATTCTAATGGAAAAAGTAGCAAGAAGACAGCTATTGTTGACATAAAGTTGTAAGAGGTGACTGCTCTAAACTGGAGTAAAGGTTTTGTCAGATGAAAAAAAGATTTTTCTGTTTTTTACAGCGATGAGAAGAATGGTTTTTGGAATCGAAGTAAATCCAAGAAATTCCTATCAGCTATCAAATAGTGGAACCATCATACTTCCACTACTGTATCATCTGGAATTACAGATGTTGCTGTGATTTCAGGGTACTCAAATTTCCTTGTTAAACTTATCAAAAATAAATAAATTAAATTAAATTAAAATAGTACATTTTCATCCATAAATGTCAAGATTTTAAGTTGACTTGCAGACATTTCCCAAAAAAAAAAAAAAAAAAACTTGCAAATTTCTCAGATTAATCTCAAATCCCTTTAGTTTTGGGCCAGAAATTCACTCCCTCCCCTTCCACATCCACAATGGCCTCAATACGCCGTTGTAGAAAAACGTTTAACTCATGTTTCTGAACATAAACTCATATGTGGTGTGAGTGACAAAGGGCATGCTAACATAAAGCAAGTCTATGAAACAAACCATTTTATGATTCAACAAGTCCCCTCCCCGAAGATGAAACACTGTTAACACTTCAGAATTCATATGAGATGAGGACAAGAATCTGCTGAATTACAGAGAGTGGCAAGATGCTTATTTTGTTGACAAAGTGTAGCTGAAGTCTCACTAGAGAGGCATTGTTTATGAAAAGGGAGAAAAAAAAGGTTTAAAAGGATTTGGAGGACCCTCATCACAATGGGGCTGTGTTTACTGTCGTGCTTTTTAAAAAAATTGAAGTTAAAAAACAAATCAGAATTCTGAATAATACATTGAGCAAAAGCCACCATTTTCATCCTAGAAAGCACTCTGTAAAAACGACCATTATTAAATTTAGTGAAACTTATTTTAGTGCAGCGAAGGAGATGTTGCTGATTGTTTTAGATTCAGACACCTTCACTGGAAAGTCATCTATTTACCTCAGTAAATCATATCAGTTGTGTTTATTCTTCAGACCACAAGAACAACAGAAGTAAGTAAATGTCCAGAAAATAAAGTTTGAGTTCATTTCAATCCATATTGTGTTAAATGGCATCAGTAATATTCTCAAGTCACTGGGGCTAATCATGTATGAATTGTAATAGTGAAACACTGAAAAAAATGATTAAACTGATTCATGTGAGGCCTTGTAAATATTTGTGATTAATCAAATGTTTATCAAATAGCTATATTTGACTCAATGAGATCAGTTTTCTATCAATTTTGATCAATGACTGAATAAATAAAAGTAGATATAAAATATGCATACTGACATTTTCCACCTCCATTTAGTGTAAACTAAAATGTCTTGTCCTTCTTGTGGATCATCCACTGGCACAGATCCAGATGCAGTTTAATTAAAAATGTCTCAGGGCAAAAACCCTCCATCATTCCTATATTTATTTCTATATTCAAAAGTGCTAAAAAAAAAAAAAACCAAAAAACTCTGTGTCGATATTTACAGTCGCTGCGTTTTAGTGGAAATGTGCTGTTGAAATTATATTAAAATTATATTATAGTATTTTCTATTCCTCAACCCAGAGTTTGGAGGCTGCATAATTAACTAAAAGGCAGTAAAGAAAAAGCAAAAACTGTTCTGGATTGAAAACACGCTGGCATAGCAACACCAACAAGCTGTTCTTTTTTTATTTATTTATTTTTTCATCATCATGTCTCATCCGGCCACTCTGGCTGTAGATTTCAAAAGTAGCAATCATCTGTGATGTTTACTCTTAAAAGCTGCATCAAATGTACTTCTGCTCTTATAGATGGTGGATCAATGTTTGCTTCATTCACTTGCAGCAGGACAACTACTTATTGAAAAACTGGTTCATATAATATCGTTTTTTATATGAACCTTTCTATTGTGAAAGCACATTACATTACAGTACTATAATTATATTGATTGTGTTCTCTTTTTTAAATTTTTTCTATTTTTTTTACACTTTTTTTCAAGAGAAACCAAAACAAAAACGAACCAAGGTTCATATAATATTTTATAATATTTTACAGTGCAATTACATTTTATCACGTACTTTCTTTATCTGTAATTAATCAATAAAAAGACCAAACCTAAATAAAAATATCATTTTCACTGTTCTTCCTTAACATTATAGTAGTGTTAGGTTTCGTTATTACAGACATCTTAACAAAATCTAACAGAAATGTTTCTGAACATAACTGAGTAAATGATGGGTGTCTAAAATATGAATCTGTTATATTTTAACACAAGTCACATTATTTAGACAAATATTCTTGACTTTCATGCCAATGCTTTCTGGTTATACTGGACCAGAACATCAAAGATAGTAAAAGTCATTATAAAGCGATATGCGTTTTCCTCACTCTGCTTATAATTTCATCTGGTTGGTCCTGTTCACCAAAAATCCTCCAACTGATTTAACATATAAGAAAATGTTTGCTTTGCTGTTCGAGATGGGTTCCTGGATGCTGCGTGTTTTGATTCCAGTTTGCTCTGAGCTCTCATTTGAATATGCTGTTAGAGATGAATCATTCCTCTCGTTTCATTAATTATGAATGTTCCTTGCTGAGTAATGAGATGGGTAAATTGCAACACGGTACAGCGGAGGGAGGTACGCTGTGGTTCTTCTGACAGAAGTGAGAGTTTTCCCAAGACCTAAGTTAATAGGAAACAATGGGCTCAGAAGAAAATTAGTGGGAAAATCACTAAGAATCAGGCAGACAGCTTCAAAAGAAATGACAGCAGGACAAAGGAGAGTGGTGAGAAATTCAGAGTACAGACCAAAAGTTTGGACACACCTTCTAATTCAATGGGTTTTCTTTATTTTCATGACTATTTATAAGGCAAGAAATCCCACTTATTAACCTGACAGGGCAGGTTGACCTATGAAGTGAAAACCATTTCAGGTGACGACCTCTTGAAGCTCATCAAGAAAATGCAGAGTGTGTGCAAAGCAGTAATCACAGCAAAAGGTTGCTACTTTGAAGAAACTAGAATATAAGGGGTATTTTCAGTTGTTTTACACTTTTTTGTTTAGTGCATATTTCCACATGTGTTATTCATAGTTTTGATACCTTCAGTGTGAATCTACAATGTCAATAGTCATGAAAATAAAGGAAACTCATTGAATTAAAAGGTGTGTCCAAACTTTTGGTCTGTACTGTATATACTGTATATATATATATATATATATATATATATATATATATATATTTTTTTTTTTTTTTTTTTTTTTTTTTTTTTTCAAGCATGGGAATTCATATGAACAGGGGAAGTTGGAAAACAGATTAACATAAACTATTTTCCAGCCAGTAGTATGCTAGACATTAGGCAGCAGACTGAGAGCTTCCCTGATGGACTACCGTTTCTTTTGTGTTGTGAAATGTTTTTACTTTTCCTGCTTTAAAATAAGTCTCTCTAGTCCACCATTCTTTAACGCAACCTGGTGGTTCGGGCCAAAGAAAATAAGATGCAAAATGATTTTCCTATTCTATAGGGTCTATAGTTTAGGCAGGTGCAGTCAAAATGCTGAGTTGTGGAGCTGTTTTTGTGTGGTTGAGGAATTTTTTACCTATTGGTTTGCTCTAACAGTGGAAATTCATCCTGTCACACTCCTGCATGTCAGCACTTGTCATTTGTCTTGATTAGCTGTCTTTGGAATGATATCTTCACTTCATAAACCAAAAATGGAAGAAAAAAACATGATGGTGAATCCAGTCAATACAGTAGTAAACCATACAAAACATGCAAATATTTTTCCTCTCTGCTGTTAGGACATGTTTTAACAATATCCAAACAGTGCTAGAATACAGTAGCAAAAAAGATGAACATTTTAGTACAATATGATTTAGTCTTAGTTACATCACATCTACAATTGTAAGGGCATTCTGAGAGAAATGACTGATAATTGGGTGAATAACAGAAACTACAGTGTTTAGTAATAATAATATAGTAAGTTGTTAAGGCAAGCGTACTATATATCTTTAGTTTGTTAATGTTTCAAATTGAATAGTTGCAATATCAAAATAGTTTTCCCAGGTTTTGAGGTGATAAAATTAAAATCAAGAGACTGTAAACAGTTGTCTTCATTGTGTGTTCCAACAAGGTGGAAGAAACAGAAACTGACTGAGAAGAAGCTGCTGAACAAGCTGAAGAGTCGGGTCTTTGCTAAGAAACAAACCAATTTCAGCTAACTACTATTAAATAGAAGAAGAGTGGTCAAATACCCAGCTAGAATTATTGTTGATGTCAATGGAAATTATATACTATATGTGAAGCTTTCTATATGACATTTATCTAAATATGTCTCATTAATGTTATTGTATTATTTTCCTGTGAAAAGGGGCTAGAGTAAAAATTAGTTTCCAAGCTAATATAAACTCTGTAAAGTTCTGAATGACACTGCAGTATATATTAGAACTAGAGATATGGGGATTTCTTTTGAGTTTGCTAAGTAAGCCATTTGCTATGTTTCAAAATCAACTCTAAACACGTGGGGTTTTAGTCTTGATTTAAATAAACTCAGCGTTTCAGTCGTTTTGCAGTTTTCCGGAAGTTTGTTCCATATTTGTGGTGAATAGAAGCTAAATGCTGCATATCTTGTGCTGTGTGAAGTGTGTTCATGTTTCTGTGGACTATTTTTCTAACATTGATTATCTGCGCAGATGTTGAGATCTGTTTCCTATTTGCTGAGTGGAGTATGAGGTTCATTGTTGTCAGAGGATGTAAGTTTATACAGCTTTGAAAGTGTGTGTTCTTTGAATGTGTAATTTAATCAATGCAGTCTAGAAGACATAGTTATTCTTTTACTTGTTTTTCTTGTGATGTATATATTGGGCAGATTGTTTCCTCTCGATGCTGAATATCAGTCAGTGAGCTGTTGAAATGTTAAGCTGTTCTGGTCAGAGATGTGTTGAAGGTGTGATGCTTCTGTCTTTCTATATAATGCCAGTGAGAGGTCATTTATTAGAAGTGAAGTCAGAGTTGGCCCATACTTATGTTTGAGTTGTGGGTAAAAAACCCCCCAGAAGTGTCTTTTATCTTATTGATCTTCCACCAAGCTGTCAGAGTTGTTGTGGTTGCTGTTTTTTTTAAACCAGTTGTGATGTCTGATTGTGTTACTGATGAATGATAGGTCTTTGATGAAAATGTCTCTGCAATCACGTTGCTCCATGTCCAAGATGATGGCTTGAGTGGATCCATTTGATGAGGCATTGAAGAAAGTTGGCTAAGAAGCAATAGTGGAAACTTGATGCTTCCGGACCTCCTTGAATTTTGCCCTGTTGTAATGTGATTAATTTTATTCTATGTTTTTTAAATATTGTTTTTCCAACAGAATGATATTATTATCATGTCCAGAGTATTTGACATTAACTAACATCCTTTTCTGACTCCTTGGGAGGCAAACCGGGGCTGCCCAGTCAGTAACCAGGCTATTATGCACCTACTTATATGATTATAGGTTGTAGCGATGGGGTTTCACTAATCAGACACAATTGTGACCGCACAGTCAGGATGCGAATAACCTGTAACTCAAATACAGCAATCTCCTCTCATATAGGCACCCCTGGTAAAAATACAATGAAAGAAATTATGGAGACTCTGTACCCCTCAGGACGAGACTCGTTCTTCCAGGTGAGTTCACTGTGGAAAGAAACAAAAAATATATAGGCCCATTTCTTTGACTTCAGACTGCATTTTGTGTTACTTTCTTTTTAACCCTCTACCTGCTAAGTACCTAGTTAGCTAATGCTAGCTACGCTTCACATTTACACTTGACCAAACAACTGGTTGCCCTTGGTGAACAACCCCACCGGCTAATTATGCTAGTTATATTAAGCAACTGCGGCAAAAACAAAAAAACAAACAAACAAAGAAAAGGCTTTTAACATATTTCTGGCAGGGTGACAAAAACCATCGAGGGTGTTGTGAATACAATCCAAGACATTTTTTCTATAAGCAGCTTAATTAAATCTAAAAACACTGTATTTAGAGAGAGAGATGGAACCAGGGCTCAAATAGCTCTTTAACACGGAGTTGTAGAAAGCTTATTCTGTGATGTTTTGGTGCTCGTGGTCAAGGAGAGCAAACATCCATCTGATGAAACCTTCTGATAAAGTTCCCAAAACAAATCATTGAAGAACATAAATCCTCTGATGCATCACAGATAAAGAGCCAAAAACTGCTCGGCCTCGGGAGGCTTGTTGGGGATTTCTTTTACAGCGAGCGCAGAAAGCTCTGATTCTTTTTGTACAATCCAGCTATGTGACCATGACTTCAGATGTGGAAGGTCGCTGCAGCAGAGGTCAGTCTTTGTTTGGAATAGCATTAGCAGGTCAACAAAAATCACCGCAAAGCACTTTGCAAATAAAAGTTGTTCCAATTTAATCACCCAACAGATTTTGAGACAGCATATAAAGTATTTTAAGAAGTTTCCAGTAAAATGAATGTAGTCATTAGTGCTGTGATGTGCTTCAAGTGACTAAAATGACCTTTTAGGGCTGTTATCCTAATAATAATAATAATAACAAAATGTTTATTGTTTTGTGTGCTTTCCAAGATTTGCCTGATATAATCCTGTTATGACTGGTCTCTGGGTGACGTGTTTGTAATGTTAGAAGAAAAAAGTGCAGCTTCTTTACAATGTTTTGGCCTCACTGTGAATTTCTGCTCAGTGCCCCGCAGGAGCTGCAGATGGAGATCATATGATCGTCCAAAGATCCTCCACAAGGTTTGTGCTCTCCAGAAGCTATCTGAGGATAACATGCAGAGACAAATTCTGCAGTCAGACTCAAGATACCTGTCGTCGAGCACATTTGTTTTTGTTTCTAAGTGAAATTATCAGATTTTCCCTTGGCATGCATAATAAGTAACGAGGGTGACTGGATGAAAGGTTTTTCTGACATGCCGTGCCCTATTTACAATTCTTATTGAAAGGAGTGTCCTGCAGAGAGTGAGTCTGATGTGACCCACTGTTTATTCTGAATAAATCATAAATTATAATGCGTAGGAAGGCATACACAAAGGACAACGCCAAACTGGTGTTGTTTTTCTGCATCCGTGTTCGGAGCATGCAGCAGAGTACATGTAATTGTTATCTGTTATTAGTTGCCAGTGAAATCTTTATGAATATTCAACGAGGCGCAAACTTAGAAAAGTCTGAACAGCAAACTCCCGGAGGGTGAGTGTTCTCACAACACCAACAATGTGATGGATCGAAGATAAGATGAGGCAAGCTCAAGTGTTGCTTACCACTGAAACAGGCCGTAAGACCTTATCAAAGCTTCGTACTGACATGTGAAGCTTTACTCTCTCCGACCATTTTGTTCTAACATCTGGTTGCACTTTTGCCAGATATTTCGAGCGGAGTAAGAATGCAAACGAATGAATGAATAAACACATGAGAACAGCACACTTTCAGCAAATATTCAGTGTTGTGGAAAGTGTTGAGGAAACAGAATAGTCCTTTGGAAACAAAAAGAAACAAAAGCCTTGGTTCAGAACTGTTACTCGTTACATTGGCTCGGTATTGCAATACGTGCACGTTTCATCTGCTTTTACAAAAGAGCTACAACCTTTGGAGACAACGTTATCTGAGGTCTTTGAGGGAATGGACTAATGACTCATATCAAACTGTGCAGATATTTACCATGCCAGCTTCCTAAAATAAAGTCTGCATAATGTAGGCCTGTTCACCAACATTTACCCTGACCATGAGTTCACGCTCATGATTTTTAATGCTTTTAATCCTTCTGCGGCGTGCTCCTTTCTATTTTTTTCATTAGCACTGAGGCGTCCAAAGAAAGTTGTGCTGGAATGAACCCAAAAGCACTGACCATTAACCTCGACTGACTAACTGGAGGCTGCAATCAATGTTATCTAGATTCATTATTTGTGCTGCGTATGCCCAGGTTCCCGGGATCCCTGAACAGTTTTTGAGAATAAGATTATACCTCTCAGTGGATCCTCATTTAAAGAAACCGTTAAAACATTCAGGATCATATGGGATCCATTCTTTTCTCCCACTGAGCAGCTCATGCAAATTATGACTGAGTGGAAAAGAACCTGCTGCCCATTGTTCACGGCTTAAGACAGAATCACACGTGTATGTATATGTAATATTGTTTAGCATGTTTTCCACATTTTCCTTAGTAATTTTTGCTTTGAGGTGAATGGTGAGACGTCTTCTGTCTATACTATAAAAAAAGAAAAATAAAATCCTGTCAATTTACGGTAAAATTCTGGACATCACAGCTGCCAGTATTTTTAGAGACCATTTTTCTTTTTTACCATGTAGGACAGAGAAGAATAATTATAAAGGAATAATTGAATAAACTTCAATAAATAAACTTATATATATATATATGTTTCCATTAGATAAAATGAGATAAAGGTGAAGTGATAAACACATATCTCGTTTGCTCCAACACACTGACTTAATACTGTGAGAATGTTATTGTTTTGCTGCAATTTAATTTTCCATCAAATTAATTTTTGTCATCCTGTTTGGCCTAAGCCGCAAATATCTCTTCACATAAACATAACTTTATCAGAGGCCAAGAGCTTTTATTTAGATGTTTATCTTAATATTACAAGAAAATCACATGACGTGAGGCATGTGATCCTTTTAACTGTGAACCATACAAGCACCACCTCTGTTCCCTCTTTTCTTTCCACTGGATTTCAGTTCGACTGTGACATAAACAAACATCGTCTAGTTGGTCTGATTAAATAAGAGGAGCAGGAAAAATGATGCCAACAAATGACAGATTAGTTTTATCGAAACATAAATTCAAGCTTGTCATTGGGGCATCTGCAGGAAATCAGATGTATATCCACTTTAATGTCCAAGCCTGTACTTCCTCTAGAGAATAAGGAAACATTCTCTGCAGTTTTCTGTCTATTTTCACAATCTAATAATACAGTGCCGTGAGCTGCACTGTCCAGTCTGTTACTGGAAAAGTTAGTTAGGGAACTCCGCAGTCTCTGCTCTGTTCTGTCAGTGTTTACAGGTACCACTCTGTAGGGTTTGCTTATTTATGCTTTTGTGTTGGTGTGTGCTGATGTGAAAAAGAGGCCTTGACAGAGAAATCTATAGATTACAATAAATTATTTTAAGTGAATTCTTAGGCAATAAATGAAAACAAAATGGGCACACTACCTCCATAGATTCATTGCCAGATACTTTGCATAGGGCACATGGATTCTTCCAGTGGCAAACCGGTGAGCAGTGATTTACTAGTTACAGCAACGCCAGTAATCTACGGTAAAACAAAAACAGATTGTAGAACCCCACAGACAAACCCATCTTTGCCTCTCAGCTTGCACTGAAAAACAGAAGGTTAATTATCTCTTAACTTACATAACGATGATCCTACTTTAATTTAGCACAGACTCCTTGATGCTCCCGTTAAACATAATTTAATGACAGCAATTATCCTCTCCTTTGTAATGAGCTTCAGTCTAGACTTAGGGGGGAAAAAAAGATTGGAAATATTAGCTTTTTGACCTCAACAAAAAAAAAAAAAAGATGCTCGCTGAATATAAAAACTTCTGCAGTGCTAAAGGAAACAATTTAAGTGTTTATAGCGTTTCATTTGTTCATATCAAACAGTGCTAAGTCTTCTTTCGCTAGATATTTTATTTGAAAAAGAGTCAAAATGACACACCCATTGAATCCTTTACTTCAAAATCTTTAGCTGAATTACAAAACTACACAGAATAGTGCAATGTAATTACAATGTGGGGAACCAGAGTGTATACAAAACTATAGCAAAGAAAAGAAATCACTCACTTGTTGTCCATACTGACAGGAACCTTTGCTAGCAGTCAAATACATACTAAGAATAGGTCGCCTCCATCAGAGCACCAACATGCAGCCACCCACACATATACGAGCAGGCGCCTAAGGCGAACGTTAGAATGAATGTTAAGAAAACATGTTGTCATATTTATGTAAATTTGGCCAGTTTTCCATCAGAGAGAGCGTACCAAGAAGTGCTTATATTCTCACATATTTTCATTTCTTTTCAAGTAAATGTTCTTGATGAGTAATACATTCTTAATGGCGCTTGTATTTTGGTGAACACGAAATTGCTTTCTGTAGTGCTAACTCTGCTGTAACTCTCCATGAAAAGCAGCAGCAGTAGTCGACGGTCCACCGTTACACACAGCACAATCATTTGGAGCTCTGGATTAAAGTTGCACTTGAGTCTCCAGGTTTTTCCAAGGCAAAGGTACTGAATCCACAAAACCTTTTGGGGACAAAAATAAAGCTGAAAAGCGGATCCATATTTTGGGAATCCTTTGGAATCTTGATGCAGTGACATTAAAATCACAACAGAACTTGGATTCACGATAAATAGAATTTTACAATAAGAAGCATCTCTGCTATCAGTTTCAGCCTTTTTGTGGCAGAGGACAAATCAATTAAAATTTTTTCATTGTAAAAGGCTGGTAGCATACGAAGGCAAATGTGATGCTAAATTTTGAGTTCTTTCTTGGCCTTCTACGACAGTAAAACTTGTATTTGATTTCACAAAGCTGTCAATCAATAAAATGTTTAGTTCAGTCAAGTCCATTGTGCCCGAATGCAATACAGTCTTAAGATTATTCTGTTATTAGAGACACAATTTTGGTCTCTAAAGACATACCGGACATGTTTTGATGGCGTCTAACAAACACAGCCAAAAAAAAAGAACTGGCATGACAAGAAAACTTGAAGTCAGCTGTAGCAAAGACCCTGTGAACGGAAAAACCACATTGTGTGTTGGGAAAGGGCCAGTATCATGTGCAAGGAAAACAACAGACATCACTGTTGCATTTTGGAGGCACTGGAGATTTAAAATCGTCTCTGAACTGGGACACTGGGGGAAGGGGACTTCCAGCGACATCCTCCTGCAATAAGCCACTAGCAGGGGGCAGTGACACCGCTTCAGGAGACAACAGCATGACACAACATGTTCCACTTAGTGACACCTCCGATGAATATACAAGTGTGTGCCTAATAAAATAACTTTAAGACTACTGTAAAGTTTTTGCTGCAAGTAGGAGAGGTTTCTGCACCTCCACTATCAGCTTCAGCCTTACTGGTGGGGAGAAACAAACAACGTGACTTTTTTTAAACTTTAAGTGCCTGTTAGGGTAGAGGTGAGGAGGTTTTCTGCACATATGCAACACACTAATGAGCATACAGTTTTGAGAATTAGTTTGACACTGGGAAAATGCAATCAAAAAGAAACACGTACAAAAAATTAGGAATTCGCTAATTTTCACTTAGAACAAGCACATGCTAGCAGCAGGCACAACGGAGAAATGTCTTCAAACTCAGAGACCCTCATCATGGAAACCACACAAAGAAGTTTATGTGACGCAGCTTTTAAGGTGAAGGCTATCAATCTGGTAAAACAGGACAGAAATAGAGCCGCTGCACGTAAGGTCGGCGTGAACGGATCCATGGTTCAGCGTTGGAGACGGAGGGCTGTGTCTTCAATAGATCCACCAGATTAATTAAGGACACAGCCCTCCGCTGCGTCCTTGTGAAAAACTGACAGCAGCGGAGTTACCAGTGGCTCATAGCCCGGTGCGGCTTATTAATGTACGTTTCCAGTTTAAAAAAAAAAAACTTTGTAGATGCGCTCTATAGTCCGGAAATTACAGTAATTACAACAGTGCACTGAACTGAAACAGTTTTTATGAATCACCCTGAGACTAATGTAAAGTTAAATTTAAACCCTCTGATTCACTGCCAGTTCCAAAACTTATTCTGCGTTGAGAAGCCCTTTAATCTAATTTAGTGATGAAAAGAGACGACTTTCTTTATCACTGAATTGGACTTGAGTTTCTCTTTATCAGCATGGCACATACACTTTGCATTATGAGCTGCAATCTGGAGATCCCACAACTTCAACCTTCCTTTCATCAGTCATATGTGCAATTTGGAGGTGTCGGCGCTTCCCTCCTGCTAGGAGACCGACTCACCAGTGAATGGTCTCCAGCTGAGCATGTTGTTCTATGATTATTTATTTTTCTTTTGTTGGAACCAGAGGACAGCTTGTTTCTGCGACTTGATGAGGTTATTTTTTTGTTGTTGACAGAGAACTGTTAATTTAGCTAAATGCACTTATCTTCAGTCAAGAAAAAGAATTATGGCAACGTTTTCAAAACATTTTCTTAAACTCAATGCCATAGAAATGTGGAAATATTGAATTAATTCACTGTACCTGAATTACCCGGAGGCACATTAATAATGCTAAAAGAGAAATAAGCGGATGTGAGAATAAACACTGGGCTGTGTTTTGATTTCAGAGGAGGACATGAACTTTATGTAATTAATTTCAGGAAGAAAAACACAGTTTTTCATGTCTCCTGTTGTTCCTCTTTCATGTTATTATCTTGCTGTAACCTAGTTTCACTAGTTTCAAAACATCTTTAAAGCACAGGTGTGAAAAGATGTCTTCATTGACGTGGAGAAATGATTGTAGGTGGTTGGACTCAAGAGGTCCAATTATAGCACTGCCTCGTACAAAGCACTTCATTCAAAATATGAAATTCTGAGAGCACTTGTATTCTTGTATAAAGTTTCCCTTTAAAGTTGAGAGCAGAGCCGTACTAAGCATGGTAGCCTTTCACATAGCTCTGAAAGGAAAATGTCTCAAAAAAGGGAAGAGGTCGTTAGAAAAAAACACACACACAAAAAAAACATAAGCTTACTCTAGCCCATGAAAGAAATACTGGGAAAAGGAAATGTTAGGGGAAACAAGTCGTAAATGCTAACTGACAGCTGCTTGATGTGCCGCTACAGATTAGATTTTGCATAGCCAATGTTTTGTGGGGTTTTTTTTCTTGATCTCCTTTGAGATGTGGTCATACTTTCAATTCCCTGCACTAAAGATTCATGCAAGCACAAGAAGACGTTTGGGAACTGGAACCGTGCAACACTGACAACACAGGATCGATTGTGGACGTATCACAGCCATACGACCAAATTTTGCACGCATGTTTATACAAATAGCAGCTTTATCTTTGCCTTCTCACTCTTAAAACGACACATCATGTTTCTGAGATTCTAGAAGAAGTAGTGTCATTAACACAGTGGTGCAAAAATGTGTGAAAGAAAAACACACAAAAGAATGATATCACTGTCTGCTATTAATGCTCTTTTTAAAGGGACTATATACAACTTGGTTTTATATGCTATTGACTAATTTGGGGTGATTTGTCACTTTGCTGCTTTATGATAAAGGAAATGCATTTCTGAATAACTAATTACTCAGGAAACTATAAAAAATAACAATAGCATTGAAATGAAACAGGATTAAAAAGTAATAAAAGATTTTTTACTCTATTCCTATGAAAAAAATCTGCGTGAGCATATTTTAACATCTATGATCAAGACTGATTCTGGGCATCCTATTTTACCTCTATGAAACCAAAGCCAATTAAACAAACAGTCATTAACCAGTTTTTAGGTGATTCTTTATTTCACGATGGCCGTATTATATAGCATCAATGCTCCTTTCCAGTGGTGTGCTTCCTGACATTCACACAGATACAAACTCTCACACCCAAAAGGTTAACTGGAGGGCAAACGCTGACCACCACTGCTGGCCACTGTGCAAATGGGAGCTAAGACCCTCTAACCTCTTCTCACCTCTTCTCACATCAGTGGGCGCATTGGCTTGGCTTTGCAGAACTGTATAAACAAAAAAAAATTATTCCTGCTTAGGGCAACATCAGTCCACAGCAGTTCATGCCGGATTCCACATGCACAATCCCTTAAGCCCTTTTGGCTTTGGTAAACCACACTATAATCACTGTAAACATTTCTTAAAGTAAGTTTAAATGGCACAGAATGTCAAGATATTTTAGAGTGCAAAAAATGTTAAAGTATAAAACCTTAACAAATACATATTTTTTAAGTGGACAAGTAGTTTTTGAACAGTTTTACGTAACAATAACAGCCCTTTGAGTAAAGTCTACTATATGGAGTTGATACTACCTTGGTTATGACGATGTGTTATCTGGAAAATGTCATGGTAAACAGAATTTTTTTGATAAAGGAGAAAAATGTCAAATGCAAAATAAATGTATTTATATAGGAGCAGTCATACTGAAAATAATCCAGTTCTTTACAAGACATCAAAGGAAAAGCAAAAAGAAATGAACAGCATGAAAGCATTTTATAGAACAAACAAATGCAAAAATGCCGACATTAAAGGCATAAAGGAAAGCCAGTCAAATAGATCATTAGTCTGATCCTTTGATCAAAAGTTGTCATAAACAAAAATTTATTCAGTCCTAAATTAAAGAAACCAAATATTTCTGAACATTTCAGCTTTTCAAGCAGTTTTTTTTTTTTTCCAGAGCTGAAAAACATGAAAATTGAATGTTGGTTCTCCTTGTTTAATGCAGGTCCCAGGAACCCAGTGTAAATAGGTCTCTGGAGGCCTTAGAAATGTGTTTCAACTAAACTCTATGAAATGCTCCATAGGCCTAATGCATAATTTTAAAATCTGTTATTTGACAAATCTGAATTCATTGTGGTGATTTAGGAACAGGTGTGACATCATCACCTTCTCAAAAATAATGACTTAAGTCAGTTTTTGCCCTCCACCCTCCCAAAAAAACAAAAAAACACTGACTTTTTTGAAGCTTTTTGCTACAAAAATCCGTTATGTAGGGGATACAGTAGAGAGGACGGATTTCCTCTCACTCACCATTACAAATCATTGCCCCAAGATTACAAACTGATCACAAACACCAGATTTAGGGAGAGACACAACCCAGTTTATGCAGTGACTACGACTGACACCCTAAACCGAGTCAACAGTCAGACTAACTGAGACGACTGTGGGTTGGGTGATACACACAACGAATCCTTGTTGTTTTCTTTCTGAGCCACATGAACGAGAAAAGATTTGAGTAATTTAAAGCTACAGCTCTCAATAATTTATGAACTCACTGATGCAGTTAAATCAGTTATTTTTCTATCTGCACTTGTTGATGAAAAGGACTAACTTTTGAATGCTTCCCTTGTCCACCTTCACTGCCAATGTGCCGCATTTCTTACGGTGTCTAAGCTTTTACTGAAGGTGAACCTGACAGCCTGGACTTAATGTGCACTGGAAAGGGTTCCTTCTGCTGTCAGTGAAATCAAACATTGCATGCCTTCAGCAATCCAATAACTTCCTCCGTGGTAGAGATGCTTATCGTCGTTTGCCATGATTTCTCTGCTCAGCTCACATCGGCCCGGTACATGAAGAAGAACACAAATCTTTATGTTTGCGGAGGAAGCATCTCAGGTCTTGGAAAAGCTGTTGGTGTTGTTAAAACATGAACAGCTTTTCATGTCGTTCATGAACGACATGTTGAAACGTAATGTGCTAAGTAACGTAGCAACGTTACGTAAGGTCACGTTAATTCAAACGTAACCTTGCTATGCAATTCTCTACAGTGCACTCTGTTATTTAATTTTATTAGACCATTTCTTACCTGCAGCTAAACAATAGTGTGAAATAGCTCAACAATAGAGGAGGATGTCATGTTCTCTTGTAATTGGTCAAGGAAAATGGGTCTTCCACTGGAAATTGTAAGATTGGAGGTGGAAGCCAAGGGTAAGACGCCAACTATCCTTTCAAATATGAAGCAAATGTTCTATTTACCTGTTAATGTGCAGTCCACCCACCCACACGAATGCACTGCAGTTAAATTTTCAAGAAAACTTTTACTCTTGACCATGTCAAATGCTGCAGGTATACTCTCTTCAATTTTCATTCTGATCGTGCTCCCGTCAGCCCATTGGGCAGCTTTACATGAGGTTTATTGTTTTGCTGACGTTCAGCTATTTTTATCTGTGAAGCTCAATTGTTTCATTATACCTCAATTATTATCACCTCATCAGACTGCAACTGTGTCTTAACGGCAGAAGTCTGTCAGACTTTTAATTTTCTGCTTTTAAATTCAGAGAGAAACTGTTGTCTTTTGACCTGCGAAAGAAGCAGGAAAACGAGCTCCTGCGTGCGTCACCTCCAGGCTTGACTGATGTCATTTTTTATTTTGTATGTCCAAAAAATATTTAAAAATACATTGTGGTTGGGTGGAAATTTTCTTACCCTTATAAAGAATCACATATGTACAACTAACGAGAGAATGTGCAAGGCTGAAGCAGAATGTGAGTCTGATGGTGGAGATCGGGACAGGCAGGTAAGGAGCAGAGGGAATCGGACCAGGGGGAGACAGATGGGCAGGTTATCTTGTTCACAAGTGGATCTTAAGAGGCTTGGAGGAGGAGAGAAGCTGAGATCACTGGAAAATTAATCAAGTTGAGTATCAAAGATGTTCATGACGTCACTAGAGAAGATCATTATAACAAGTTGCAGGAGGGCTGGAGACTACAAAAACGGTTAATAATCTAGCAAGAAACGAAGATCCTGCAGCTCCTTATATTCCCTAGTCTCCTGGGTGATTAAGCCCAGGTGTGTAGGCAGAGCCGAGCCAGAAAAGCTCTGCAGCAAAGTTCCTCTGTAACAGAACTGATGTCAGGATCTTGAGTCGTTGAGTTTTCGTTAGATCAGCCTTGTTTCTGTTTTATCTTAGTTCGCTCCAGTCTTAGTTATTTTATTCTTATTATGTGTTTTGTTATACATATTTCTTGTGCTTGGTAGGTTTTTGTCTTGGTTAGATGTGATTTCCCAAAAGCCCTGCTTATGTTTACTCCTCCACACTCTTTTGTGCCATTTTTATTTTTCTCTCTCTCTCTGTCCGTTGTTCCAGCTTTCGAACTCCCAGTATAAAACCACTTCTCTTTCACTTGCGCGATTTTCCTGTTATATCCTGTTTACTTGCATGTACATGGTCTCTGTTTGTTGCTCTGACAAGGGTCCCTGTAATGTCCTTGCTTCCTTGGGGTTTTTTTGTAAATTATTTTCATTTCTTTCTTTAAATAGTTCACATTCACTCGCTGTCTCAACCTGTCTATATTTTACGTTGTCACAGCTTGACGCCTGTTCTTTAAACATGCACCAGTAATAACCAAACATTCTCAAAAGAAAATTACATTTTTGACACGAGGCTCTCAGAGAGCGGACATTCACTTCAAAAGACATCATGATATGCTAAAGTAGTTTAGGGTGAAAGAACAGTGAACAAAAATGGGACAGGAGTGTAAAGGTTACGTGGATTGTTCTCAGTAAAATCCTAAAAGGAGCCGAAAAAAGTCCACATTTTATATTTTGACATAGTTATAATAGATATGTCAATTTTTCTGCATTTCTCTTCAACTAGTTGCCAAATGACACACTACAGATTCAATCTTTATTCAATTTTTAAAATTAAAATTTATTGGCAATCTTTTTGTTGTATAATTAAGAAAAAATTATATGTTTATAGATTTCTACAAAAAATCTTCTGTGTATTTAAATTTCAGTAGCATTGTCTGTGTATGTATTGGGGCTGCAGAGCAAACAGAAACCCAAACTACAGTTTCTCAGAAAATGACATCAAACAAATAAAAATGATTGCAATACAGTAATATACAGTAGAATATAAATACGTTTCAGTGCAATGGCAGCAAAGTGACAGATACATCAAGCTAAATTGTACAATAATCAAGAACCAACATTTTATGCCAAGCCAGCGATAGAAACACTAGCAACATTTGCATGTTGCTGAAATAAACTCCAAGGTTGTTTTTCAATCCCAGTCTATACCTGAAGAGTCTGAAAGAAAAACGGAAGAATTAAACCTCAGGTTCAGTGAGAAATTCCCACAATCAGTGACGATCAGCTGCTGTCGGTCCAACATCACCAAAGCCATCCACCAAAATATTTTGGAGGACTTTGTGCTTCCCTCTTCTGACAAGCTTTATGGAGACACTAATCTTTTTATTTTTATTTTATTTATTAAACCAGTACCTGTTTTATTGAACATTGGATTACTGTGCTGGATGGGTCAGTAAACTCACTTGACCTAATCCTCATTGAGAATCAATGGATTATTGTGAGAAGGATGAGAGACACTGTACTCAACATCTGACCTAATATTGATGCAGTAATTCATTCAAAAAAAAAAGCCCCGGCCAACTATTGAGTGAATGTACTGAATATTTTTCCGCACATTCTCAGTACTTCTCAGTTGGGTGGCAATTCTGTATTAAAACACCTGTTTTTTGTATTTAATCTTTATTTAACATGCATTTAAAAAAATAAGTCTTACTGAGATTAAAACCTCATTTACACGAGTGTCCAGGGCTTGACAGCAGCAGAACAAGATATTTATTTTTAATTGTCTCATGTAATAGTCAAATAGTCAGAGTAAGCCGTCTCCATCAGGACTGTGGAAAATAAATGCATTAAGCTTATCTCTTACTGTGCAATGACTCAATCCAATAAATGAGTTTTACCTTAGGAAATTATTTCGAGAAATCAATTAACTTTCCAGCAATGATGTTCCAATTTCAGATGCGTCTTGTAAACCACATAAAGCTGGACCAGGAGGAGCTAAGATAAGATATTACACCTTACATAAGATTCATGTGCTACAAGCATGGTCTCTTTTTAGGCAAATGCTTTTAGCCTTCATATCACTCCATCCTGTCCTCATGAAATAGCTTGTTTTTCTTTTATTATTGTAAAGGGTAGCACAAGCGATTGTAAATCTGTGCCCTGAAAACTGGGAGAACAACCACAATAATCATTATGCATTTTAGAGAAATGTCAGACTTCTCACCAGCACTCCAGTTTTTATTACATCTTGTGCTTTCTGGTGTAATCTTTCAGTGCAGAATTACACTTGAATACAAAATTTTGAGGATACACTTAAAATAAAAACAAATGGATTGTTATACTTGGAAAAAAAAAGCAGAGTGATTTAAAGTGTCACAGCCAGAAGAGCAGTGGGTGGTGCAGCTGTGCTCACATCCGGACTAATGGTGGCCGCTACTGCCATTTACCACATCTATGAGAGAGGGACATTTTTGCTTTTGTTCCTATTGGCGCTGTTTCGCATTGTCTGATTGAATGAATCTGAAGATTTATTGATTTAAATTATTAGTGTATTAATTATACGAGGTACAATTAATACCTCGTATTAACTGCAGAGTAATACATTATATGAGAATGAATTCAATTTTAAAAAATCACCCTGGTTTTAGATTACTGTTTAAGCAGCAGAAAATATAAAGTAACCATATACTGTACATTATTGATTGATTATATTGGGGTAGAAGATCCCGTGAAACGCCAAGTGAGAACTTTTTAGTGTATTTGTGTAGTCATGCAAAAAGTATGTAGTTCATCAAATAAAATCAGATTTGACTTTGAAGTTGGGGTTGATGTCCAGTTCAAAAGCATTCTTTTCACTTGCTTGTGTCACACACACAACCCACATATGATCACAGAAGGGAGGGGAGCTGCACGTCCACTGAGGCGCTCAGCGCATTTGGAGCAGCCACAGCAGCTGAGCGCAGTTACTGGCCAGATAACAGTTGGTTCATATGCCATCTGTTGCTCAAGTAGTCATCCTCGCATTACTTTTTTTTTTCCTTTTACTTTTTGACACAAAATCTGACGCCGACTGGCGCCGCTAACGGGAAAGTGAGGAATTAAGTTTTACGCACAAGTTTGGAGAGCAGACGGCAGCTGCAGTCTGCATTTTTATAACGCGGGCACCTAAAGATGAATGAAACGGACATTATCTGCGAAAACAAAACATCGTCCAACTTTAGTGATTTGTCATGTCTAACTACAGCTGCCGCGCCTTACAACCCCATCGACATCACCACCTTCATGCACATTTTCCCCTCCATCTACGGCATCCTGTGCTCCGTCGGAGTCATCGCCAACGCGCTGGTGATCTACGCGGTCGCAGCGTGCAAGAAGAAGATGGTCTCGGACATCTACGTGCTCAACTTGGCCATAGCTGACATGCTGTTCTTGCTGGTGATGCCCTTCAACATCCACCAGCTGGTCAGGGACAGGCAGTGGGTCTTCGGAAACTTTATGTGCAAGGCGGTGGTGGTGGTGGATGTCAGCAACCAGTTCACCACCGTGGGGATAGTTACAGTGCTGTGCATTGACCGGTAAGTGGCAACTTAAGTCTCAGTACATCCGCTTATTTAAAAATAGGATTTCTTTTACTAATAACACAAACTGTTCCAATTTACAGTAAATTTGATTTAACAAGTTTCTGAGAATAAGTTATGTTGTTGCTAAAAGTTTAATAAATTAGTCAAATTCCAACCATCTATTTAAAATGTACCAACTCAATTACATTGGTTTACTTCTAATTATTAAAATTACTTTTGATCTGTCCAAACCAGTAAAAACAAACCAAAATCAAACAAACAAACCAAAAAACAGATCAATTGGTTTGAGATTAAAGTGAAAAATAGGTGTAATAGTAATAAATGTTTGTATTGTTTTCTAAAACCTTTTCCATTGCAACCACAGCTTAAATGTGACATTCTATGACAATGACGTGTTCAGGATAAAGCTTGTTGGCAGACTTGACTTTAGGAATTATACTTTTTCTAACTAAAGCTTTGTTCAAACATTAATTTTCACTCCAACACAGAAGCTCTCTGAATCAAACCAAAATTACATATGTATTCATAATACAACTCACATAGTGCTTTACAGATTTGTTTTCTTTTAGCTGTGTCGCTTCCATGTTGCAGATCATCAGCTTAAATTTAATATCAGACAAAATTATGTAAATACCATAAATGCAGTTTTCTAATTTATCAAGGGATAAGACACAAAATAATAGTTTCACCCTAAACGCTTGTTTGGTTGGGTTGTTCCGCCCCTAACAAATGCCATCAAGGATTTCACTGGCAATCAGTCTTTTACCATTTTTGTTGAGGAATTTTGGTTCTCTCTTCTTGGCAGATTTACTTCAATTCAGCCATGTTGGAGAGATCCAGCCTTGTTCTGGTTTAGGTGCCATTCTGGGCTCTTTTGTGACCCCTTCACTCAGTCACTGTTCCAAGTTTTCTCCATTTGGGAATCATGACTCTTAGTGTGGTTTGCTGGACGTGTCATCAATTGAAAACTGGTTTTGTGTGTAGGGATGCAAATCAAAATGCAGTATTTAACATCTGACAGTAAACATTATCTTTCCAAATTGACATGGGCTATTAAAACTAGAATAATTTTTTATATCTAATATCCAGTTGCCTCTTTAATTGATTTTTTTAAAACTGCATACATGAGTGGATGTCAGTGAAGTTTCATGCTTTTTCAAAATAGTACTGCAAGAGCTACAACGCAGACTGTTGTGTAACACACAATGGCAACACAATGTTCTCTAAATAAATGATCCAGGTTCCATGTTTACCATCTGAGGACATCAGGAACAATTATATTGGTCATTCTGAACTGATAAGGATCAGTTTCACAGGAACAACTGGAGCAGGGGTTGGCCTCAGAGCACGAATGCTGCACTATATAGATGTCCAGAGGGTCATTATCCAGCAAATTGTGTCTTGTGAAAGGAACTGTTCAGAAAACAACTCTTATACTGTCCGTCATGAAATCATGAAAACAAAAATCCATCCATCTTGAAACCTACAATTGTTTTTTATACACACAGACATAGAAAGTCACTTAAAATCATCAAACACTTCTCTAACCCTAACTACGTCACCTTTAAACAAAGATGTTATAAGCAGCAGTTTGACGGAAGAATGTAATCTTCACCTGATTTAAAGTAGAGGATGGCTTTGAAGTGCAAAGTTAAAGCAGCTTTCAATACAAAATGAGATAATAAAACTGTTCTGACTTGTAAAGCCTCGTAAAACCAGCATTTTAGATTTAAAATGCTCATGTTCACGTCTTGTCTTTGGATGTTATAAATTTAAACACTTTAAATTGCATATCTGGCTTGATTATCTAACACCATCTAAATATTGATCAGATGTTTTAGAAAGAAATTCTGCTAGAAAAGACATTGCAGCATTCAAGAGAAGTGTTCTTTTTTTTTACCATCATGGAAATAGAAATAAATACATTTCAGACTCCGAGCTTTTAGGTTCTCTTCATTACAGGGGATCTATTACGCTTCCTTGGATAGGTTTGTGGGCTGAACAAAACATTTTCATTATATTTTATGAAAAAAAAAATCCTCAGACAATGAGACTTCCCCTGATCAGTTCTGCCTATTTTTAGCTTTCAGAAGGAACTGTTTTAGGACCTCTTGTCACTTTAAATCTAAAAAGTTGGTGTGGCCACGCCCAGCTAAACCTTGCTGCACACAGATGCACCTTTACACAACCATGCACCTTTGACCTTTAGGCAGACCTAGAAGCAGAAGTAGTAGAGCCTCCTGCACAACCATCAAAGGTGCAACAACAAAACACTTGTCTTTTCCAGCAGCCATTGTTCAACTCTGCTTGGGTTGCTAGGTGAGAGGCTGGGCTTGGCTGAGGTTGGTAGTAAATGGGGCAGTGCCACCCAATTGTGACTTAACAAGTGGGGAGTTTTTGAAATGGTTCATTTTCAAGTCACCAAAAAAACATGAATGTATTGCCAGAAAAAGGTTTGGTGGTTATTTTGTTAAGCACTCGGATTGTTTAGAAGGTGGAGAGACGAAAAACGGAAGTAAAAAATCGTGCAAAAAATGAATTTATCACAATAGGTCTCCTTTCAAGCACATAGTCATTTTCCTTTTCCTATTCATCCGTTAGAATCTTCTCAGCTATTAAAGCTTCAGCAGAGTGTCATTTAGAAAATTGCAAAATTGTTGTCATAGAAAATCTTAACAAAGACCAAGACACAATACTAAAAGTATTACATAATATATATAAAATTATATATTAAAATGTATATAATTTACTGCACTTAAATTGATCTTTTTCTTGCATGGTTTTCCAGCTCTCGGCAATAAAAGCAGAGAGCTGGAAGAATCTAATCTTATTATAAATCTGCAAGCACTCCCTAATATATAGCTTTTCATCAAGACAGAGAAACAAAATTTTAATGTAGTGCAGTTTGTCTCATCCTGATTTCCAAGATCCTCCAGCATTAACATGGCCGCCTAAGAATCTATGTCATGCACTGGAAAAAATCATCTTGATTCTCTATTTCATGGTATAAATATCTTAATCTCTTTTCCTCTCAGGTATATCGCCATTGTGCATCCCAGCTCAGAGCGGCGGACCGTGCAGTGGACCATCGTAATCAACTTGCTGGTGTGGCTGGGCAGCGTCCTTCTCACCGTGCCCGTCATGATCTACGCCAAGGTGATCAGCAGGGAGCACATGGAGGTGTGCATGATGTTCCTGGACGGGCCGGAGGACATGTACTGGTACACGCTCTACCAGTCCATCCTGGGCTTCATCATTCCGCTCATCATCATCAGCACCTTCTATTCGCTCACCCTCTACCATGTGTTCAGCTCCATCCGCCGGGTCAAGCGCAAGCAGTCGGTGTGGGCCAAGAGGGCCACCAAAATGGTGCTGATGGTCATCGCCTTGTTCCTGATCTGCTGGTCGCCCTACCACGTCATCCAGGTGATCAACCTGACCAACAACCGGCCCACCATCGCCTTCGTCTACGCGTACAACATCAGCATCTGCCTCAGCTACTCGCACAGTTGCATCAACCCGCTCATGCTGCTCCTCTTCGCCCAGAACTACCGCGAGCGCCTGTGCCGGCGGAACGCGCTGCACAGCTCGCAGCACTCCTCCAAGGTCACCGTGGTCAAAGCCGACGGCTCCAGCACGGCAAACGACCCCAACTACCGCATTACGGTCATCTAGTCAGCTTCATTTATACCCTGTAACAAATAGGTGGTGGACATCATTTTTAGAATTGTAAATGGATTTGTTAATACACAGAAGAAGAAAAAAATCCCTGAAGCAGCAGCAGCAGCATCAAATCCAGCTTTAATAAAATAAACTTCAAATAAAGGCACTGTCATTTTTTGGATAAATCCTCAGAAAGCACAGGCCGCACACAGCTGGTCGGCTCATGATGCACTGAATTCCACGGCGCAGCTTCACTGGTCCTTTCACCAGTATCTACCGTGGCGTCTTCTGGCTGAACAGACATGATCTGCTGTAAGTAATCCAATCAAGAAGTCACTATAAGGGCTCATGATTTGTAACCAGCGGTCTCAATAATCCACAGTTTACTGATACAGATAAGAGCTGCTCTGTTTTGAAACTGAGCAGCCGTAAAGCTTTCTGTGCCTCTTGCCATGGTTTTGAAACGTTGTAGCTCAGAACAAGGGAAGCATTTTATGGAAATAACTTGTAAATTCGATTTACTGTGTAGTAAAGTGTCCGTTTAACAGTGGTCCAAGCCTGTGAGAGCTAGTTCTCGTTCGTGTCTGGGTCCTTTAATTGTGAATAAAGCCCACATACAATAATAAAATAGAAGTTATTATTGAAAAACACACAAATACAGAAAAATAATATATAGTTGTCTCTGGCTATGTTTTTTCAGTATATCAGAGAGGATCTTTAAAGGATTTGATTTATAAAGTGCTTAGTAATGGGGAAAGTAATGTATTTATAGCCTGTTGTAACGACGAATTGTGTTTGTAAGAAATGTTATATTTAAAGAAAAATACAACATTTATTTATGATGAGTGCAGAGCCACACAGTGTTCGGCCCACTTCTGTCAGTTTCCGACGTCAAATATTGAACTCTGTACCAGGAAACTCCTCTCAGGGACTGCTTTACGAAGGAACACATACAGCAGCACTCAGTGATCTCTCAGTCTGTGCAGTTATTAGCATGGTTAAGTATCCTCTGACTGCTTACAGCACAACCTTCTGATGCTGTATTGAAATGTTGGAGCCACATGCCTCAGGAGAGACGACGTGTATATAATGTACATGTGACTTTAGGAGATTAAGTCTTGCAGAAGTATTCACCTCCTTTGAACAGTTCCACATTCTGTCAGCTCAAACTTTATCGTATCTTAATGAGATTTTGTGGGACAGACCGTCACAACGAGGCGCAGACGTTTGAGGAAAAGGATACCTGGTTTGGAAATTGTACGATGTTGTGCCTTTTAATTTCAGTTCCCCAGAGTTAACACTTTTTAGAACCACTTTTCACCCCCACCGCATGATACTGCCACCACCGTTTGTCACTGAGGGGACGGTGCGTTTAGTGTTTAGCTTCTATCACACAGTTTTGCATGTGGGCCAAAAAGATCAATTTTGCTGCAACATCGTTTTAGGGGAAAAACTGCAAATAGGACTTTTTAAAACATTCATGCATTTCCGTATGCAGGTTTAAAGTCCCAGTAATGTGCTTTAATGTGACAATATGTGTGAATACTTTTACAAGGCACTACATGTGCACATTGACATATGGGTTAAATATATGTATAGTTGAAGCAGGTGTTTGCATTAGTAATTTATCATGTCATTGTGTTGTTTTCTGTATCTTACTTGTGTATTTCTGTGACTACGAAACTATTTTCAAAAAGAATTCAGCAAACAACCAGTGATATTTCATAGATAAACGCTGTAAGGGACTGATATAATTTTTGCATCATCGTCCGGTCAGGTGGAGAATAAAATGAGAGAAAATGTACAAAAAAAGATTTACTTTATTTCTTAAATATGATTAGATGTTAAAATAAAGTATGACAAATGGGTCAAGAACAAGTGAATAAATGTTTAAAGACTGTTTTATTATTGTTTAAAAAAATACAGCATAATGCTAGGAGCAATGAAACGGATTGATAATGTTTTCAAAAATTGCTCCTGAATATAAAAAATGACTGATCAGCACCAAGTGGTCTCTGGTCATCTTAATTCATCGTTTGAAAAATAATTTTCACTTAGTTTATGACTTTGTTTTGTGAGATTTACTCAAGTTAAATTAAAGCAAGTTGTCAACGTGGAGTAACTAACTCAGACTTAAAGAGTTGTTTATGAAACCAAACATGTTCCTGTTTCATTCCTCTCTTCTGTTTTTCCTGATTTAATGCTCTTGTTATCGTCTTGTAAAGTGTCTTAATGTTTGTTGTGGCACTCGAGCACTAAATGTGATGTACTGTGACCCAGATTGCTTCTGCAGATGTTCCCCCAGAAGTGCTTTGCTTTGTCTGTAAGAGTCCTTCCCTGTAGTTCAATCAAGGCTTAGTAAAATCTGTGGAAATTTGTAGTTAGTGAAAATGTGACTTGTATTTTATTATTTGCTTTTGTTACCTTCCATCCTTAAATAAACATTGAAAATACAAAAGATGGTTTCTATTATTTGAATCTACCCAACACAAGGCATATGTAAACAAACTAGCTGTAAGTGACCTCCAGGCCAACAGGGGGCTCCCCAGAGTTTGTTGCTCCTCGTGCACAAACCAGAACTCAAAGCTGAATATCTGTTGTGAGGATTATAAAAAATTGAGAGTAGTTTTACACTGTCATTAGTCATCCTGTTTCTGAATGTTAAATTTCACCTTAGTTAAAATTCTCAACTTGTACACTGAAACAAAAATACTAAATGTCTTCATACATTTAGTCAAGCAAAGTCTGTTCAGGAGTTCATCCATTCTTGAATTAACTCTGATATTATGTTACAGCTTTTTTCCAAATTGTGTTAAATTAATCTGTTTCTTTGAAATTCTACACAGAGACACTCATTATGTCAGATTTCTGTAAACTGATTAAAAATAGAAAACCAAGAAATCACATATACATAAGTATTCACAATCTTTGTTTAATAGGTATATACTGTATATATATATATATATATATATATATATATATATATATATATATATATATGGCTTGTACAACACTGTTGCATTTAGTTGCTGTGGTTTTCAAATGCTCACAAATGACAAACTTGAGGTCTGCATTTTACCATCCCAGCTTCCCAAGGCTGGCTGTGGTTTTAATCTAATAGATTAAATGTTGTTACTTCATAACTGGGGATGGTGTATTCCAGATTCATCTTCAACCACACCACATAAAAGCAGCGGACTTTGCTCCGTAGTGTTTTTCTCAAGCTCTTCTTCTTTTTTATGACACCAGCAGCAGACTGTGGTGAATGGGAAGGGAGGCTGTACAAGGGGACTAATATAAAACAAGAACTCCTGTCAGTTATAGTGTTGCTTCACTTAGCAATGGCATAACATTCGTTTCATCTTACGGCACACAAACTGTCGCCTTGAGTGACCTTGGATATGAGCACATCCTTGTTTTGTATCATGTGAGGAGCTTCAGAACGATGTCGCCAAATGTTTCACACTCTGACTCATCTTCTGGAGGGTGTCATAACATTTTTAGGAGTTAGGTTTGTAGAATTACTGCTTTGTGGTGCACTGCTGATGAGAATTATTTTTAAAGCCATTTTGCGTTTTATAGTTGAAAAAAAGCTCTTATCTGCAGAAAATATGATTCTATATCATTTTTTGCTGAGAAAATAAGGCTCCAAAAAAAAAAAGAAAAGTTGCCTTCATTGTTTTGACATGTTTCATTGACAAATATAAAATGAGCCAAAATGATTTTTATTGTCAGAGCCAGATATGCTGCTGCTTCATATCTAGTTGCTCTGCTGACGTGGGAGTGCTATCAAACTTCTTATCCAAATCCTAAAAATGAAAGTGATAAAACTTCTTGAAATGTCAGACTTCTTTTTTTAAGTCTTGCCAGCATATAATAAGGCATTCAATTTAATTAAGTTGACAGGAAAGGATGAGCAGAGCACAACTGTCATTCAGGAAAGACAAACACGATTAAAGTTAAGTAGCAAATCTGAAAATGATCTTTAACTTAAATAGAAGCTCATGGAGTTTCTACAGTAGCTCATAAAATAAAGTGTGATAATTGAATCTGTAGAGTAAACAGTGATGATGGTAAGGGGCCTACATTCCCGAGCAAAACACGCTCTTAAATGTCTAATCAAAGCTGCTTTTGCGCCAAACACATGGGGAAATTGTTCCTCCTCCTATGATTGTTTTGTATAAATTATCTCAATGAACTGCAAAAAAAAATAATTTTCCCACTCAGTGTGGTTTCACAACTCCCACTCCCCTAGATTCTTGTAAGAGTTAAGAAACCTTTGACCTCCAGCAGCAGCACCTGTGCTGCAGCAAAAACACATTCCAGCTGTAACTCAATAAACCCAGCAGCAGTCCTTTCATTCCAAGGACAAACAGTGAGATCTCATGATTTCCTCCACAGTTTTTCTTCTTCACTGCTTACAGTCAAGAGATGGTGACGAGATCTCAAGGACGTGTGTCTCAGGATTGGACGGCAGCTAAAGAAGCACCATGAAATTATGAAAGGTGTTCTATGCACATATAAGAAAATGTCTGTATGATTTACAGAGTCTGTTACTCATGTGTCTCTGACTTTGAGTTTAAGGCAAATCAACATCAAGTAGTGTGTTGTAGTGAAGCGGATATATGGTTTTCAGAATATGTAACGAAAATAAATGTAATTTATTTTGTAGCTTCCTGTTCTCTCAGAGTCTAAATACCAAGTGACACTGAACAAATTATCCGAACATGCAGTTCGTGTAAGGAAGATGTGTGTTGATGTTCTCGAGCGAGGAAGTAGCTGAATGAGAACCTAAATTTACTTTGCCAACACACAGAGGAGTATCAGAGCAGGCAAGGGCAGGAACTGCTGGAGGGAGAACCGCTGCAGCAACTCAGTAAATAAATAATTGAATTCACTTGTAGTTTTTCTTTTCATAATATTTTGGAGGGTGTCTGAGAGTCAATGCTAACCTTTCTGGCTGTTTAGAATAGAGTGAGCTGTGTGTCAGTTCAAGCTAAAGTTTGGGAATGTTGGTTTTCTTATTCAACTGTGGAGTTGGATTCAGTTTGTTTTTCATCTTCTCTCACCTGCTATCTTAAATTAATTTCATTAAATGTGCTTTTATCGCTTTCGTTCAAACTTCTTTTAATGGCAAGTTTGAACAAAATAGTACAAAACAATGTGTCCCTACTTCAGTATTCTTGAGAAAATAGCTGCAGATAAAATTACTGGAGCATGTTTTAATTTCTGGATCAGAACAGAGATGTGGGCAGAAACAAATCCCTCATTTATTCTTAGGTTGTTTGAGTTGTGTGAATGTAGCGCATGTTGCCAGTCAGCTCTTGTTTTATGGTGAAGGTCAGGTTTTCTAAGGCTGGTCTAGTGAAATGAAAGGCTCACTGTCGTATAATTCTGTTGTAGATACTGTAGATGCTGGTAAATATATGTGTTTATTACAACCTGTTCTATTTAATAAATCAATTATCTCAACAAGATGATTTGTTCTGCATATTTTGCTTGTCTTGCACAATAACAGGTGAATTTTATATGTCTTGAGGAATTATTTTGCCACGTTTATAAACACACATAGAGGGCTTGGTATGGCGTTACATTAATGACAAAATCTCTGAGGAGAGATTGCGCATAGCAGTAGCCGCTGCTAGATTCCCATTTATTCATGGTCCAATGAACGCAGCACAGTGTGCAGTAAAACAGACTCCTCCACCCATCCATATGCACTCGCCAGAAAATAGTGCTTGTTTTTACTTAGTGAATGTATTTGTGAATTGGAGTCGGTAACGCTCCTGCATAATCTGATTGGCCAGATTTTCAGCTCAGTCTGGTGATGGCCGGCACGGGACTTAGGCATAACAGGAGAAGAATGTGAGCAGGAAAGAAAGGAAGGAAGAAAAAGGAAAGTTTACTAATGTTTCCTTTTCTTTTCCTGATTTTCTTATTCTTCTCCATCCTCCTCCATCTGCTCCTCTTCATCTCCTCTAAGGCCAAGTCCTGTGCTGTCTACATAGGTTTGGATTTATTTTCTCCTTCAATAATAAACATCTTCATTTAAAAATTGCCTTTTGTGTATACTTGTGTTGTCTTTGACTAATATTTAAATTGGTTTGATCTTCTGAAACATTTAACTGTGATAAACATGCAAAAAAAAAAAAGAAGAAATCAGGAAGGGAACAAACACATTTTCACACCCCAGTAAATGCAGCATTCTTAGTTTAGGAACCTTTGTAGTCTTGTTTGCAAATAAAAAAACAGATGTGCAATTTAGTCCATTTAAATCAGGTACAATTGAAAATGAAAGTGAACTTGCTTTTTTATTTTACTATTTTTTAAGTGGATACAGTCATGAAGGGAAAAAGCAAAGCATGGGTACAATTTTAAAATCATTTATGTAAAATGCAGAAAAGTTTAATAATTTGTAAAGGAAAAAAAAAGAAAACAATTAAAAATGGTCACAAAGATAGTAAAGAGCACTAGTCTTTTTGTCATGAAGTGCGGGGTGTGGTGGTGAGGCAGACGCTGTAGACCCAGGTACGGAGTAAAAATGGTGGTTTTAATGCACAGAGTTACAAACAAAAATCCAACACAGTCCAAAAACCGAGGCAGCACTGCTGAGCTGAATCCAGGGCTCAACGCAGGTAGCAACAAGGCATACGAATGGACTAGACGCCAACACACGACTGAACAAACGCCAAATGAGACGAGGACCCGACAAAAACACAGACTCACAGGTGACACTAAATACACACGAGGTAATTAGGGAACGAGAAACACCTGGGAGTAATCGAGGGGAGAACAGGACAACACGGAGACACAGAAAACTCGAAATAAACACACAGAAAAACATGGAACATGACACTTTTCTACAAAAAATGATCAGCAATTGATTCAAATTGAAGCGAAAATTCACAATGACATATATTTTTATTGCTGCGGTGACAACAAATATGCCAGTGAATGCAACGTTTCATCTTGCTGCATCCTGCAAATGAAAGCACAGGATCTATAATGCTTGCAGTGCAGTTAAACCTCTGAGTGCATCAACAGCATTGAAACAACTTGTTACTTGGCAGGCATCAACTCAGCCATGTTTTGCATGTGTGAAAATATGACTGTGACTTGCTCCTTCTGTGCCTGCAGGAGCATCTCTTCATAAAGATGCTGCTGACGATAAAGATCACCGTGCCAGCAAACTAATTCCGATGAACAGATCCTGACCAAATAAACCTCAAAGGATTTGGGGTGTCATTGTGTTAATGTTTAACTCTGCACCCTCAAATCAAATTATAAAATAAATACCAATGCAAAGGCAGGTTGGAATGTGAAAGAGTTAATCAAAACTTTTTAAGGCTGTTAAAATATAAGGCTGAAAGCTTGCATTTTGCAAAAAGTTTGTCTCTTTCAACTTCAGTCTTGTCTTTATAGTTAAGATGCTAAAATGAATATACCTCTTACCTCAACAAAAACATTAAGAATAATGTTCTTCACTGAAAGGGGAGTTATTAATGTTTTTCCAGGCAAATGATATAATTTTATAATGCAATGGAGTTACATTCAGTTGTTATAAAAATGGCATATATACATATATATATATATCAGAAATAATTTGGTCATAATTGTATCTGATGTCTTGAAATTGGCCTCTGTCTCTTTAAAAAGCACCTGTACCTTTCCAAAACTCCCCGTTCAGTACACCATCACAACAATGCTTTACCATGAAGCCATTTACAACCATTAAGAGCGACGGACACATAATCCTCTAATGAACAAAAATAGATTGAAAGGTGTGACTTTGTGTGTAATGAGTCCTTATTAAAAGAAGAGTTTCAGTTTATGAATTGAACTAAGATATAGTTTCATATATTCTAAAAGTTTAATAATTTGTTTTATGTCTTTATCAGTTAGTAAGCTTAATCTGTGCCATCAGTCAGGCAGTAAATTGACATTAACGGTGCTATTTTACCCATTTTTGTGGACAGAGCAACGGTTGTTTAAAAGGAGCATGAGTTACTCGGTAACATCCATTTTTGTTGGCTAAATGCTTGAGCAGAGTGTGTTGTTCAATGCATCTCTTGTGGTTCACAAAGCTCACTTTCATGCTTTACAAGCAGTAGTTTAAGGGTGGATAGACAACCCCTGAGGAGAGAAACAGTGTGTTTTCCAGATTTGTATCCATCGCAGTTT
Source organism: Xiphophorus couchianus (assembly GCF_001444195.1). Taxonomy (NCBI): domain Eukaryota; kingdom Metazoa; phylum Chordata; class Actinopteri; order Cyprinodontiformes; family Poeciliidae; genus Xiphophorus; species Xiphophorus couchianus. The sequence continues at coordinate 21,231,672 of NC_040250.1, read as the reverse complement.
AAATAAAATAAAATGAAACTACATCAGACTTATATAGAGCTTTATTAGGACACTCAAAGACACTACATTGAAATCAGTTATTCCTGTTTACCCACATATTCGCACGCTGGGTAAGTCTGACCGCAGATTACATGTGACTGGTCTCTCATCCGATTTTCCACTGCACCCTTGCCGCAACGATACCGCTCTGGGTGCTTAAAACTTCTCTCTCTCAACAAAGTCTGCATTGTTGTTTTTTTAATAGAGCTCACGATCGACCATCCTTTTTCTGACACTTCTTCAGAAAGTAAAAAAAACAAACAAATAACAACACATTCCAGCTCTGTCTTGTAATGCCAATGGATTTTTTTCTTCTTCTCACATTTGTCCCAAAAAAATGTTCACAGGGGATGAGGTCTTGTGACCGCTGACGGAGAGCCATGAGGGCAACACTTGTTGCAGCTCCTTGCACTTTAAATAGCTCTGATGTCTGTTTGGATTTATTGTCCTGGTGGAAAGCAAACACTCTGCTTCCTGCCTTCCTTCAGATAGCTGAAGGAAGGCAAACTTCCCTGCTTTCTGGTCAACCAAGAGGCCACACTTTCCATAGGGAAAAATCTGTCAACTTTATGACTTTCATATCACCCTGCTGTATCCCATCAACACTGAGCCTTCTGATTCATGATTGAATCCTGTGTCCTCAAATGAAACCAAAAATATGCGCTTTCATTTAAAAGTGAAACTCTTTGTACATCTTAATTGGTTTGCAATGCCAAGGTGAAAATGTGTTGAATAGAATCATTGAAAACTTCATAGAAGCTTCAATTAAAAAAAAAAAATACATTGATTTAAAATTTTCAACAAAAAAAAAATCTTTCTGGTATTTCAATCTTTTTCACCATGTTCACAAAAACTTTGTTATTCTTCATTTATTCTTATGTTATTAAACGATACATCATAATGACAAGGAAACTTTAAGGGGAGGAATATCTATTTACCAGGCACATTCTGTTTGTTTCTGATAGAAAATTAGACAGAGATAATTCATATATACTAATGTTAAAAGTATATACATATTTTGTCTTGAAATAACTTATTTAGCTTTTCTCCACATTTTTACAAAGAGTAGCATTTTTTGATTTTAAAATAACAAGGGTCAACTTAATCAATAATGTGACTTTTTGTGTGTGTTCATGTTCAAGTAGCACCATGAACGTCAACAAAAGCAGCAAAAAGCTACAGAATTGTGAATGTTTGTTCATCCTTTTAAATCACAGCCTGAATTCATTGGTACAAAAGCAGAAATACTCTAAAGTGAAAAGTTGTAATGCTCCACTTGTGAAGGTAAAATAAAAATAAAGATACAGGAATGTGCCTAATTGTGTGCAAAACCAACTTTGGTAGCTACGTGCAATGAACTAGGCCTACTAACTGGAAAGTGGAGTCATGCTCTGAATTTAGTTGTCATAATGACCAGCATTGTGCTCCTGACCACCTTCCCCCAAGGCCATGTGGGAAACCGAGCTGCACGCACGCAGCTGTGCCTTTGTTGGTAGTTTTGACGCACTCATATAGCAGACGAATGACCCTGAGATCAATACAGTGTTCTGAGGTTTCATGTAGGCGTTCAGAGAAATCGTGCTGCCGACTTCTTCTCACAAGAGCCAAACTCATCAGGAAACCTATGAAAAGAGACTTTTTCAGACAAGATCAAGTAAACAAGATTCTTGTCGTAAGTACATTACTGACCACAGATACAAATAGAGTAAACAGTTTAATAAGTAGACTGTGATCTTCAATGTCAACTTTATTTTCTCACTGAACCTGCAGGATACATTGTGTTTGCTTACGAAGGAAAAATTCATTTTTTTTTATTATTATTAAATCTGTCCTTCTGCTTTATTCTCTTGTATTTTCCGCCTTTAGATCAGCAAAGCACTGACGCAAACACAAACGCAAACTCAATACCCATCTGCCATGTACCTTTATCTCAAGTCCTGCTAGAATAATACCATCAGTGACATAGATATTCTAGTCACATTGGGATGAATGTGACTAGAATACTAATTGTGACCATTTCAGTAGGGTAGTAGTTATAATGGGGTATTATATCTAAAATATATATAGAGAGAGAGAGATTCAGAAATAACCAGAGAAGCAAAAGCACTGGACTGAGCAAATCCAGGCACACTTTCCAGGCTGGCTGAGCACAAATGCATACTGGCCTTTATCATGTAATTCTATGTGAAAAGGTTTGAGGATTAAAGTGAAACATTAACCTGTTTACTTTCATAATGTGCGTGTTTTTTCTTGTGCATTTTTTTAAAGCTTTGTTTCTGTTTACCTGGAGTAAAGCCTGTGATCTGAAAGGGATCGCCTGCATCTTTTGGTATTCCTCACATCCACCTTTACAAACTGATTAGTTTTATAAGTACAAACAGGCATCATTGTATTTCTTTGTTTATTTATTTTTAAGCCACTGACGTACAGCTATTATTAACCGTGTGGGAAATTTAGACTTAGGCTACTTTATATTTACAAAAGCAATGCATGTTGCGGTGATTCATCAGCTTTAAATGACATAAATTTAACAGCTTCTTGTTTCAATACGTTGTTTATATTAGTCAGGATTGTACTATTTGAAGCAGTAATTTACTACTTTCCCTGCAAGCTACTTTTAATACATGGAGTTTGTTCTCCACTAAGTAGAATAGAAAGGACTAATAAATGAAACGTCTAGCCAAGCAAATACTCATTTGATGGAAGTTTTCCTCTTGACGTCTCAGATGTTCACTGGGATATCTCCATCTACCTAAACCATGAAGGCTAATAGGCCCTTATTGACGCAGAATCCAGTTAGTTTCTGTGATGAAGTGATTCTTGCCCCCTTGGCAAGCGAGGCGACAGGATCCCCTCCCTCCCAGACATTGAGCGCTGCGGTGCGGTGTGGGATGGTAATGCGGGGTGAAATAACTGAGATTGAATATTGATCAGATTTCTGTGTACAGCTCCGAGGCACCGCGATATAATCACTTCCACACTTGTTCTGTCTCCTCCTAAACACGCCTGATGGAGTGGTGACAGAGGATTCGTGATTTGGCATAACTCACCGCGCTTGCACACACACAGACAGAGAGATGAAGTTGTGTTCAAGTGCTGATCAAAATTCATCAGGATGTGACTGCTTTGATATAATAAAAATGATAAGGTGCTGTAAAATATCCCTCAAACAGCAAGCAGATGATTAAATGTACTGAAACTGAAAGCTTCCCCTCTGAATCCAGGCTTCTTTTTTTTTAATCTACTGCACAATTTTAATTGAACTGTGTCAGCAGTGTTAAAAAATAATAGTGCTCGAGCTGTAAAGAGAGTGTCTGAGCGGCATATTGATCAGCCGCTCTCGAAGGGAAGGATCCACCTCATTACATCTCCTGGCATCATGCCCCCTCACCACACACACAGGTCATCTGTCTCAATATGATATGACAACCCTCAGGCACATCAAAACTTAATCTGGACATCGATTTGGGCCTTAAACTATATCACAGTAGAACACTTTTCTGCTCTTTAAACCTATTTCTCACAGCAGGAGTCGCCTCTCCCCAGGAGAAACACCTCCTGCCTTTGGCTGATGTGCCAGTCAGATATTTACACGTAGTGGAAAGTCAAACACCGAACGAGGCCTTATGATTGTACAATAAAAAACTCCAGTAAGTTAAATAAACAAGAGTCGAAGCACATGTTTGAATGGATTTTCGCTATTCTAAACAGGATCAAAATTACACACAGTTTTCTGTTCAGAAGTGTGCGAGCCCAATTAAACTTGCTGGTTTCCTGGCACTGACTCAATATTTAAGAATAGTTTATAAATTCTGTATGGGGCCATAACATAGACTGAATCTTAGTCAGCTTTATCCACTCCAAAAGTAGTTTTGGTATGCCTTTGAGTTCATTTTCCAGTAGGAACAACCAGCTGCAACCAAATATCAATTATCTAGTTTATGATTTGAGGTGAAGTTCAAGAATAATTCTTCATCTACATTGTTCTCCCCACTTTGTACAATACAGCAGGCTCACTGACAGCCAAACAAGCTTTCAGCAAGTTGTTGCCACCACTCTGCTTGACATTTGGTACAGTCTTTGTATACTGCATATTCATTCATTCATTCATTCATTCATTCATTCATTCATTCAACCTTTTCTTAAACAGGATAAAACTCTTTCAGATCAAAAATCTCCTTAACAAGAGTGTTCTGACAACAATATTATCTTGTGTCTTGACGTAAGAAGACAAATATCTGAATACTTATTTTTCCTCTTTTTTTCCCCTCTTCACCTGACTTTCTTGGGTGTATATTTGGAGTAACAGATTTTGCTTGACGCAATAATGTCCTGGGTTCTCCACCCGGGCCGGGTCTTTCTTGGAACTTGTTCAGGATGTACCCCACCACCCAGTGAAGACTTTAGATAGGAACCATGGATCTTACTTTTTCTTCACAGCCATCACGAACAAAGTTAAAACAAGGCGCTTTAGCTTAAAGAAGTCACAGGCTGGAGAGCAGAGATGGTGTTGCTTGTCAGCAAATGATGATGTTAAAAGCACGGAGCACACTTCGCTCAAGCCTCAAACAAGAGAAGGAAGTAGAAAGGCAGAAAACTGGAGTTTTCACAGCAACAAAGGGAGAAAAACTCAGCAGACTAGATTTAATATGTGCAGACTTCCAGTGCACAAATCAGCTTAAAGCTGAAAGAGTACATACAGCCAACATCAGGGAACTAACCAAGACAGCAGAGTTCACGCACAATTGAGTCTGCAGTGGCATGGAAAAAGCAAGGTTATGCTGAGGAAGCTGTAGGCTGGGCTTCATGAGTGGAGGGAGCAGATTCTGATAAGACGCTTGTTCAAGTGCTTTGAAACAGTCGGACTGTGTGGAGAAAAAAAATAAGAGATGTAATATTATTTCTCGGGAAGAAGTAGCTGAACTTGGCTGACTTTGGCTTGTTCAGCCACCTTTGATTGTTTCACACTCGATGCTGACCATATTGTGAGGGAGGGAAGGTCAGTGTGTTATGTGAAGTGCCTCAAAGTGGTCGAATGAATAGAAGATTTTGGAAGAAGTTCAGAGTTGGAGCCACTTTGAACAGTCATCATGAAGAAGTAGCATGGGATAATGTTATTGCGGGGTCATTGCTGGGATATTTGAGAGGAATAAAAATTCAAGCATAAAACACATCTTTCTTAGTAAATACGGCTAAGTCTAATTATCGGTCATAAAATGATCATAAAATGTTTTTAAACTAAACTGATTTACCCCAATACAGGGGAGAAATGCTACCAAATTAGCATTTACTACCAGTTACAAACTGAAGACAAATATAACTTTACTTTCCAGTCTTTCTTTGTTAAAGGTTTGACAAATTCATTATTGTGGAGGTCTATTTTTAAATTTGACAGCTTATTTCTTACAGTGCATTTCTCCTTTTAAATGTCAGTTGTTTGACTCACATGTTTAATTATCAGCTGTGCTTTTTGTTCCATATAACACAGTAGGAGTGTAACAGCTAAATCTTTTATGGATGCAAACTCGACTAAAAACCCACCTGTTTAGAATTGTATTTGAAACGTAATCAATTACAAATTTGTTGATGGAACCTGACTTAATGTCGTGTTTTGATTGTTGATTCTATGTTGCATTGTGTTTCTGTGTTTGATATGATGTAAAGCACTTTGAAATGCTTTGCTGCTGAAATGTGCTATACAAATAAAATTTGATTGATTGATTGATTTATAGGCAGAACTATTTAAACCATAAATCTCTAAAATGTCAGCATGAGGGGAAATTATCCAACACTGCCTTCTTCACCTGGTACCATAATGGTTGGCTGTGTCAACTCTTTTGTCTTGCATACATGGTTTTGAAGAGATAATGGAAACTTTAACAGGAACAGGATCACACAACTGTGCCTCTCTATAAACGTAGCCTGACTTTTTCTGGTGGAAGAGCTCAATGAGCTGCTATGGAGCGCATTGAGAGTTGCAGGAAATTGACAATCAGGACTGTTCTTTTTTTTCTCAGATAAATCCTGACTCCAGTAGATGGTGCACAAATGGAGTTCAGATTAAAAGGAAACATTTATTTTGAGTATTTGCCCACATTTTGAGTGCTTGACTATTAAAATGTGCAACTCTATCAAAGAGCTACGCAAGCGTTGTGTTAAAAAGGTACAAATCTGATTTCCAGGCACAGCCAATGATCAAGAACAACTATTAAATTTGCTTTCAGCTTATGGTGCCTGCAATAGGAGTGTATATTCTACATTATATATAGGTTTGTTTTACCAGCTCAAGAAAAATACAACATAAGTCAGTAATTTACTTAATGTGTGTTTAGGACTTTTCTCAAGTTTATATTCTATTTGTGTTCTAACATTGTAAACTCTTTGCAAATTGCTATTAAGTTTCTCATTGCTTCTGTTAAGTAGCAGACGAGGTTGGTGTCAGCTGTGATGGTGGAGTTGTAAAAACGGGACAGGATAATGTCATTCAGAGTGAGGAGATGGAGAGAAGTGGAGCAGGAACCTCCAATAAAAAGTCCTAGCACTGTGTTGGTTTGGGTTAACATTATGTCTTTCTTTAATATCATTTTAACTTCTTAAGATCAAAGGATTGTGGTTCAGAGCTCAACATTGTGATATCTGAAGATTGTCTATTAATTTCCCTTCAAATGTATTTAATTCATTTTCCTGACAAATCTGTAAATGAATTTACAGCGAGTGAGGAGTGAGTCTTGTGCACACTCACTTCTCTAATGATATTAATCATTTTGTTCACATGTCCAAATCTTTAAAAGGTGTAGAATAAATGAAATTTACTTCTGATTACAAGTATGAAGACTCACTCTGATAAAAATATTTTCCCATAAAAATATTAAGGTTGTGTTAAAGGGAAATTTATCATTTTTTATGTTTTCAGCTGTTAAAAATCCAAGGTGTTGACTAAGTTGCCCTGGTTTTACAAGATTATGATGCCACAATTGTTTATTGGTACACAGTTCACTAAACTGTTCTGGTTTTTAAAACATTATGATTTATTGTCATACAAATGGAAGTTATGACGGTTTCCTTTTGTTGGGGGATTTCATAATGTAGCAGGTTTGGACAGCTTTGGACATTGGACTTTTTTTCTAACATTTGCTTTGATTTTTACAAGCTTCTTGTTTATTCATCCTTGGTTGATTGATTTTTATTGTTAATTTTGTCATTAAATACAAACGGTACACACAGAGTCGTCTTGATTGTAGGAAAAAATACATAGTGTTTTCATATATATGTTTTTTGTTTTGAAATGATGGTTCCACGTCCGTTGTGCAGCCAGATAAAAGGTCCCTCCAGACCAAGCTTCTGCACTTATTTAAAACCCCACGCTGCCTCTGGACACAGTGCCTATTCTGTGGTGAGAAAAAGTCTTTATCTTTTTCATAACTACTCATGTTTTTGTATGCTTCAGATTATCAAAAAAGAAGTATTAAAAAAGATAACACACGTAATTACAAAAAGCGCTGTATAAGCACCAGAAGAAAATGTAAGGTTTGGAGTGGCCTAACTGAGTAGACCACAAAAATCTGACAATCTGTGTGTGAAGAGGACAGAGTGCAAAAGATTTGAACGATTTGGAGACTTCTTGAGTGACAGAGTGGACAAATATCACAACATCAATATGTGCCCAGCCGATAAACTCCTACCAAAAATGACTGAATGCTGTTTTTGAGTCAAAAGATGCTAAAACAAAGTATCATTTGTAGGGTGTGGAGTAATAGATTATTGGGGATTTCTCCTTACTGACTGGCATTCCCATTATATGATGTAAGCTGTGTTTCTGTATAGGAAGATGACTTTGAAACTTTAGTAACAACAACCTTTTCAAGCATTTCATAAAAAACTGCAGCGTTTCATTCACTAATTAATGTGACCATTGCACATTCTATTATGAGAGCCAACCTGTGAATGTTGCCAAGAATATGAACGTGTCCACATGCAAACTTATTCGGTTAAGTGTCATGTTACTGACTTCTAATTAAAGGTGATCCACTGTGTTCATGTGCCCCTTTCACTCCATCTGGGTTTGAAAGCAACACGTTCCAAAGCATCACAAGTCCTCGACTTCCTCAATAGCAAACTCAAAGGAAGTGTTTAAACTACCATGAAGTATCACACCTGCTAATATATAATGAGAAATTAATAAATGGACTGAGGACATTTTCAACATGTATTGATCGGATGCTATGCGAAGAAGTGAAATGTAATTAACCATATAAGCTCGTAAAAAACTTTACAAATTACGTCTTCGCCTGGCATATTTTATATCCCTGCCAAGCCTCTGGCTGATTTAGGTTTGATGCAACCTTTTTATTTTATCAACAGGATATTTCTGCCACCTGCCCAACAACCACTGACAGCAACCAGCCCCTTCACAGATAAGCTAGTATGCATGTATGTAACCTATCTACAGTATGTGTGCATAGAAAACATTCAAAAAGCTGAGTAGCAATTATATTGATATAATAATTGCTGAATTGTATTTTCTTATGCTTAGACAGTTTCACAGAGTGCAACTGATGTGCCACACGTAGTTTGCAGCTATAGCTAATTTTCTACTCTTGCCCCTTAGTTATAATTCTACATAACAAAAATAAATAGTAGCCCTCGGTAAAACTACAACATCAGCACAATGCATTTAGAGAAATAAACACACCTTAATGACACACATACTGATCAAAAAGGACCTCCAAATCACCATGGTTACATTATTATCAGATTTAAAAAGGGGTTAATTGCTGTACTGCTAAAATCTTACCAAGTGTTATTCAGAGGGGTGTGAATAATTTTGGAGATCCTATAGTGTAAGCAACACAAAGACATATTTTGTAAGCTGTGGTTAATTTTACATTGTTTTACTATAAACTGAAAGATGCCTGACTCATTTATAAGAAACAAACAAATAGAAATAACTATCCATTAAGTATAAGTCCTTAATGTACAACCACTGCTGAGATTTGACACTAAGTATTTGCTTTGTTTTAGGATAAGACATTGATTTAATATGCATTGGTCTATCTAACTGTGCCATGTTATACCTATAGGGACTGGTTTGAAAAAAACTCAATCTCGATGCAGCGAGTCAATGACCTGAAGCGCTGCTCCAGGTTGTGCAGATACTACTTGGAGAAGAAAGAGACGGATGCCGTGCTTTTATTCATATTCTAACGAGCCTCAACAAGGCACCTTCAAACCTAATCAAAGTTGCTCGGGATGAACTTTTCTGGTATGTGTGCAGATTACCAAGAAATACTCACAGCCAGAGGTTGGATGTATGGACTCAGCAGAGCTTGCACAAAGGCAAGCTGTGGAAGATTTGACTTAAAACTTAGCGCCTTAAAAAAATCATTCAGAATCTTTTGAGTTTTTTCAAGTGCATAATTCTTTTTTACTGAAGATAGCACATTTAAAAACGCCAACAGTGACCAAAGTTCTGTATAGACAGTACAAGAATGACATCAAAGTACAGAAAAATGCAAAATATTCGACAAATAATAAAAAGATCAAAGCAAAAGTATCTGTCATGCTGTATTACAAAGCCAGTGAGTGCAGAATGGTTTTTAGATTCATCTAAAAACCAGCCTGATGCTTCACACATCTAAATGCAACTAATCATTGTATCTAACAGATCTATGGGGCACCTAGATGCTAAATATGTCCCCAGGAGTTTGCTCAGTACCTTAAATGTCAACAACAAAACTTTAAAATCAATTCTAAAGGAAACAGTAAATGGTAAATGGCTTGTACTTGTATAGCGCTTTATCAAGTCTTTCATACTAGAGTCAGTCATTCACTCACATTCTGCATGCAAGCTACTGGATAGTAGCCACAGCTGCCCTGGAGCAGTCTGAGAAAAGTGAGGCTACCATGCACTGGTGCCACTGGGCCCTCTGACCACCACCGGCATGCAGGGCGGGTGAAGTGTCTTGTCCGAGAACACAGCGACACAGGTGGGCGGAGTGGGGATCGAACCAGCAACCCACCAAATTTTAGGGCGAAGAGAAGCAATTTGTTTCTATTTTCTCCTATTACAACCAAAAAGCATTATGCGTTGAATTAGAAGTTTATGTGGTGGACCAATGGCAAATAATCTTAAAGTGTGGCATCGGTTTGTATTCGGCCACCCTGGGGTCACCACCTTGTAGAAACATTTTTACTGCAGTTACAGAAGCAAGCGGTCGGAGAGATGTCTGCGTCAGCTTTCCCATCTGCAGAGTGAAAGGTTTGCTGATTCTTTTGTACAAAATAAGATCACTCAAACTGGATGGGGAGCCCCTGTGAAAAGCTCTATTCAAGTGTTGCCAGAGAGCTTCACTTGGATTTAGGTCTGAACTTTGACGAGGTCATTAAAACACATGAATATACTTTGATCTAAACCGTTCCACCGGAGCACTGGCTTGATGTTTAAAGTTGTAAGTTTTAGAGGAGAACCTCCTCCGCACTCGCAGTTCTTTTAACCCTCTTTCCTCCAACATTGCCCTGGATTTAGCTTCATCCGTCTTGTCGTGAACTCTTATCAGCCTCGCTGTGTTCAGGGTGACGTGAAAGTTGGTTTTAGACCACACTCAGCGCTTCTCAAATAAGTTCAGTGTTGGTTTCTCCTTTCACGTGTTTGCTGTGTCTTCTAAATAGATTGAAGGAGACTGAAAACGTGATTTGTTTTTACGCCTTTCTTTCAACAATGTCTTTCTTTACTAGTGTTCTCTGACGAACCTCTGAAAGCCCTCAGAGTACACAAGTATTTAGGCAAAAATCTAATTACACAAACGTAGCCTTCAATACTGAGGTTTTACAACAACAAAATTCAAAATAATTTTCCCTCTACTGCATAGTTACACTCAACTTAATGAAACAAATTGAACTTTATGGTTGTAAACAGAACATTTGAGAACAAGCAATAAGTATGATTTATTTAAAAAAAAGCACTCTAGCATCTGGGATATTGATCTCTATAGGGTGCTCTACCAGTGCTCTCTTCTAAGGTTGCTTTGCGATTGTGACATACAATTAGTCTTTGTGTTTTTTCTTGTCTTTAAAGCAGAACTGTTTGGGTTGAGTAATGGTTGGCCTGTAAAGTTCTCTCCTTCAGCGTTCCCCACAGCACCGATGACACTGAAAACCAAGCAGCTTGAGAGCGGTGCTGTGAGTTTTGTGCTAGGGCCACAATCACTCTTATCTCGGTTAAAACAAGGCTCTGATTCACCCACAGATTTTCTTATCTCAGAGGCCTTTTCATTTAGGTATGTGATAAACCAATCAGACATGTTAGATCATACTAAATGCCACAGGGCTCAGATGACTCTGGGCACTTTGTATGTGGGGGCCATCACTTTTGACTGTTGTGAATTACACAGGGACTGAACTGAAACAGGAGGAAAATGTCATTTTCTTCCATGAACCTGGCATTTAAAAACCTGAAAGATTAACAGCTGAAGCTCCAATGTTCCTCAGTCTCCTTCCTCAACTCACCACATGAAAAAGAAAAGTGCTGTCATGTGATGTCTGCTTCTCCAAGCTCCCTGACGCAGATGTGACGTCACCGACAGCTGAATGGGTGCCTTTGACTGCTGGGTGGGGGGATAGTAGGCTTTGCATCAATAACATCAGTCGCCACCAGTGCCAGGGGGACTTATCAGCCCCCATTTGAAGGCTGGAAAAATCTTTTCCCTTGTCAAGAGCCGTAGGGACTTTTCCTCTTCTCAGCGTTAATGTTATTCCCTGAACACTAAAGCTTGTTCAGATCAATCACTCTACCTGAAGGGATTTTCCTGTTTTACGCTCACGTTGTGGGTGTCATTACCAAGAGAATCATAAGAGAAAAACAGCAGGCTTGGCGACAGAACGCAATTTCTTCCATCCATCCACCCATCCATCGTCTTTACCCGTTCATCCTTGTAGGTACTCGAGCCAAGCAGGGGACAAGATGCACAATGTTTTGAGTTTTACAATTTTGGTCATAGGGGGAGCTATAGAGTTCAAAAGTGTAGATCTGTAGAACACCTTGATTGATTTGCACTAAATGCGGGATAGATGTTGAAAACTGCACCACAAGGCCATACTTTGAATGTGATGTTTGAATGTTTGAAGTGGAAGTGGCTGCTATCTCACCTTTGACCTGTGAATTCAGTGAACATTTTGTCAGTCATATAGAATTTCAACTCCTAGGGATGGAGGAAAATTTACCTAATTTGACCACTAGGTGGTGTGGCGAAGATAACAGTTGTTCTTTACAAATTTCCTCCACAACTGCTAGATGTGTAGACTGATATTTATTTCCCACGTTTCTTGAATCATGCTTAATCTACGGAGCCCTCCAGGGGACATGGGATTTTTTTTTCTTTTGGTCAGTCCTTGCAAAGTTTGGATCATGATAATCAAAATGGAATAAATCGATATGTGACAGAACAAAGAAGTGGTTTGGAGTTGATTGATACACGGACAGATGAGATTCCCCGAATTAACCCAGTGCGGCCCTTTACCATCATTAGTTTGCCGTGTTTTATAATAATTAAACGTGTTTATTATTATTAAGTCTTTGGTGCGAAAAACTGATTGAAAGTTAATTTATTCACTGCATGTTTATGTCTGTTAAGGTTGAGATGGAACTCAACATGAAAACGGCCCTTTAGACAACCAGCGCAACAGAGACACAATCAAAACTGTCAGATGATTTATTACCCGCGATAATAACTCAAAAATAGTCCAAATTAGGATGTATTTTTATTTCTTTCCTACTTACTGAAAGTTTCTGTTTATATCATAGGTTTGTGGTGCCTTTCTATCCTAAAGAAAAATATATAAAACTTCAGATATTTCACAACGAGATATTAACATTTATGGAAAAACCTCACATGACCTTATATTAAAGCAGGAAGTACGACGCCCAACGTAAGAAAGGCTTACAGTATTCAAGTATGCCGCATGAACCGATCAGTACAGTATTGTGAGGGAACGCAAGAGAAAAAAAAAATCCCCATGTCGGCTGGAGGGCTCCGTAGTTTTCTGCCTGTCCAGTACCAAGGGGTGCTAAATGTGGGTAAAATGTATAGTGGCACAATTTTTTAAATGGATTTTCATAAGACATATTGGGTATTTTCAGGATACAATCCTGAGAGATTACATTATCAATATGGTAGAAACTGGTTAAAGTGGTCATGGCTTATGAGCAAAAATTTACGTCTTACCTTTCAACTCTGGAAACATTCACTAAAAGTCACTCCTGTAATCTAGAGAGCTTTGTTCAGAAGAGGTTTTTAAGGCAAGCAGATGTACCTCACATCTGTTTGGCCAAACATCTTGAAATGTGGCATACTTAGGCAGCCAACAACTCAGGAAATTGCAATAATATGATTTTACATATTTATCTGAAAATATATTGGTTATTGGTTGATGCATTCAGGAACTTTTGTGAATTTATTCATTTCGGTCAACATGAAAGTGTACAAAAAGTCAGTAAATTTCTTATTGAAAAAAACATTTAATCAAGGGACAATAAAGGGACATGATTCCTGATCATCTGAGAGGAGTTGATTTTTTGATGAATTAAGGATTATCTACAAATTCTTTGCTTAAAGTTGTATTAATGTTTTTGATCCATATCTAAAGATGGCCTTTAATGTGAATTAATGCTATATACAGAAACTATGTTGATTAATGTGTGTTTTGCTGGTGAACAAAATGCTAGAGGGACATTTGCTGCAGAGACATTCCATCTTGGATTGCTGCTAATTAATCTCATTTAACCCAGCTTCCAGTCCTATTTGTCCTCAAAAAGCCACTGATAAGAAATTCATTATTTTCACTTTGTTGGGATGTTTCCCAGAACAGCTTCAGGACCACCAGGTTGAACTAATATACCTCAGAAACAAGATGTTTACCTGTCTGCAGCTGTTAAATGAAGGTTAATAGTTTCCTTCAAGACATGCTGTTGTCCTCTAAATGTTCCATACTAGGATAATTGCTAACTGCATGCTTCCTACTCAGTAGTGCAATGAAGGTTTAAGAGAATCTAAACATTTTATAGGTTTTCGATGGATTTAGAGTTTACATCTGATGTGTTTCTCTTTAGTCAGTCACAAATCTTCACAGTTCCTCAAACCTCAGATTGAACCCAAACCCTTCAAGTTTTAAAACAGAATAAAAGCTATAAAATACTACTGACTGTTTTATAAAACGTGTAAGTTTTCTAAAATAAGAACGATAGACTTTCATGAGTTATGAGTCAAATAATGTAATGATTGTATTGTTATGTGTGCTGTAATCACCATTTTTATTTTTATGGTTTGTGCATCGCAGATATTTTGAATTTATTTCATTGGTTTAAGCTATCAGTGGAATTTATTTGTATCTTTTTTTTTTCATAAAACAGCCATGATGTGAGACACACAACAACTAAAGGGATAGTTTATAATTTCTTCCCTTGACTTTGTTTTGTGAATGGAGGTTGTATAGTGAATATCTCATTAGTCAGTATTTTTACTTGTAGTACATTTTATTCAGAGGAATATCAAAGTCCTGTATTGAGAAAGTCTCTTAGTGAAACTGGAAACGTCTCGGGTTTGGCCCAAATAACAAGCAAACAGAAATTGTTCCAAAAAATAAATTAAAAATCAGCAAACACCCCGAACAGGTTTCCAGTCGATCACAGGTTAGGACTGGACAACATACTTCTGCGACTGTCTCTAATTTGCACTGGGTCTAAATTATACAATGGAGTAAAAAAAAATATTCACCTTCTTCCTGATTGCCTATTTCTTTGGATGTATGTCTCACTTCAGTTTTTCAAAAAAAAAACAAACTGAAATATTAATCAAAGACAACACAAGTACATGTAAAATGCAGTTTTTGATTAACTGGCTTAATGTCAAAGGAAGAGGAAAAAAAACAAACTGACATGGTCATTTTTTTTTAGCTTATGTTTGCACGGCTGGACGGATTAACACTGAACAGGGCTTAAGACTACAGAGCACGCAAGAAACATTGGTGTAATCCGGTGATTCAAAACTTGTGAAACCATGATTTTTAAGACAGTTGTAAACCCTAATTAAGAACAGCATAAAATGGCTAATGAAACCAAACATTAATGTCATTCATTTCCTAGATTAAATATTGCCAACTCCTAACCTGGACTGCAGGGGCATCAGAATGCACATGTTTTTGTTTCATGCTTCAAGAACTTTTTGCAATCATCCAGCCTCCAGTTACCGATTACCCATCTGAGCATTTTAATCCAGACATTGGTAACATTCTCCTAAACAAAACTTAGCAGAGGCTCACAGTTATTCCTCTGAAGCCTAGATGCTTTTTGGAAAAGAAGAGCCAACCATGACGTCATGGGCGGAGAGGCAAAAAAACCAAACATGCAACTATTTCTTTTATGTTTCCTACATTTCATTCACTGTAAAGGCAATGACAAATCTCTGTGTTATATTTGCTAAGAAGAAAATCAGCCCTGAAGGCTTAAATACTGTTTTTTTGTAGTCATAGAGTGGAGGTGAGTAAGATAAGTGTTTAATGGGTTTCTTTTCTACATTCCAAGCTTTTGTTGCACTTGTCGGCACAACTGAAAAAATCCTGCATACAGAATTAGACCATCTGGTGTTAAAATGAGACTTGATTTGATACTTGAAAAATGAAGTGATTACTACAGTAACTCCCTAAATGTAACGTTATTAAAGCTGGAGGCAAGCAAATGTTTTTATTAATGCTGCACATTAATATATATGACACACTCTCACATTTGTCCACACATATTTAGAAACTGTAACTACTTCACAGTGCAACAGTCCTAAGAACGGCTGTAAGTGGCATAATGAGAAGTACTGTTGTATTGATGCGCTGAAGGCAGAGTGTGTGAAAGAGCAGAAGCTTCTTAAAGAGACAGAGGCCCAATTTCAAGGCGTCAAATTACAGGAAAATTTTGTCATGTTTAATTTACACAAGATTTTTGTAACAAGTGGAAAATACATAATTGTTACGGCCCCTGGCCTCTTGAGGCTGTGCAGGCTTTGTTTTTTTCTATTATGCAGGATCAACTGTGCGGGCACAGCTTTCTGATTGGCTGTCTAGTAGCTGCAGGAGAGCAGCCACCCCATTGGAGCAACAAAGCCAATCAGATGGTGATGAGACCCACCTGCATCATATAAAAGACGTCTGAGTTCATTCCTCCAGTGGGGCAGCTAGAGGGAAGAGGTTGTGTAAAGCTGACCCCCACCTTCCGTGTTTGGTGACTGTCTTGGACAGTTTGGACAATTTTGTTCTTGCTTCTTTTGTTAAGTAGTGAAGCTGCTTTAGATAACCCTTGAACAAGCTAGAGGCTTGTGTTTGGGAGGTTTTTGGTGCTCCCCTTTGTTCTTTCTTTTGGTTGCTTTGAGTTACTTTAGACTGATGTGTTTGCACATCTTGTTATTTAATTTGCACTCAGTGATTTCTGCATTTGTTGGTCCTTTACTTTTGTTTAATTGGGCTAAGTTGTGTTTTGTTTTGGTTCTGTGAAAACCTTCATTTTGTAATAAATCATTTTTTCATTCCACTTTTTTCTCTGGACTCATTTTATGTTACTGCCTCTGGACCCCTAGACCATGGGGGTGTAACATAAGTGGGGGCTCGTCCGGGATTACTCGTTGAGAGGATCCCTCTGTTCAGAGTTAAAAGAGGAACACCTTTGGTTGTCTGTATCCAGCGACTATGTCAGTTGCATTCAGTCTGGAGCACTTTTTAGCCGATCCCTCTCTTGCGCTTATTGATAGCTGCCGCAAGAATGAATTGCTGCAAATTGTGGAGCACTTTCAGCTGCAGGTCCCAAAACAGGTCCTTAAAGGTGACCTAAAGGCTCTGATAGTGGATAAGTTGGTGGAAATTGGGGTGATCAAAAAGCCTGATCTGCCTGAGGCTGCTGTGGTGCCTAGCCAAGAGACCTTGTCTGTGGAGGACCTCAAAGATGGTCCTAGTGTGGAGGCAGCAGTGAGTGACTGGGGGAAGACACCTCGCACACTCCCTCGCTATGATCCACTGTCTTCTGTGAGTTCAGAAGGACGAGATGGAGCTCGTTTGAAGGTGCGGTTGGCACGTCTCCAAATGGAGGCTGAGGAAAAAGCCCAGGACAGAAGAGCTCAGCTGGAGCTTGAGGTCAGGAGACTGGAAATAGAGGCTGATAAAGCTATAAAGCTGCGCAAACTTGAGCTGGAGGCCCAGACTCGAGCACCCTCTGCCTCTGTCACACCCGGTTCCACCTCCATGTCTGCTATGCCTTTCGACATCAGTAAGTGTATTTCTTTAGTACCTGCTTTTAGAGAATCTGAGGTGGACACATACTTTGCAGCATTTGAACGCATTGCTGGCGCTTTGCAATGGCCTAGGGAAACCTGGCCACTCTTGTTACAATGTAAGTTTTCTGGTAAAGCTCAAGAGGTGTTGGCAGCGCTCCCTTTAAAAGATAGTTTAGACTATGATCTGGTTAAAGCTGCTGTCTTACAAGCCTATGAGTTGGTCCCAGAAGCTTATAGGCAGAAATTTCGACAGCAGAAGAAAACTACGGGACAAACGCATGTTGAGTTTGCCAGAGAGAAATCACTTCTCTTTGATAAGTGGTGTACTGCATCCAAGGTTAATAACTATGAGACATTACGTGAGCTAATATTGCTAGAAGACTTTAAGAAGTGCATTCCAGATCAGGTGGTGGTGTACCTCAATGAACAGAAGGTGACTACTTTGGCGTCTGCTGCTGTTCTGGCTGATGAGTATGCCCTTACCTATAAGTCATCCTTCACTTTTAATGAAAAGTCACATGTTAGCTCTGTACCACAGTCCCAGATGGTTAAAACCACCGTTCCGAAAGAAAGCCGTGAATGTTTCTATTGTCACAAACCTGGACATGTCATCGCTGATTGTTTAGCTTTAAAACGCAAAACACAGCCAAATTCCACACAAACTAAAGGTGTTGGTTTTGTGAAAAAAGAACCTCGTCATAAGAGCATTGGTTGTGGTCACAAGTTACCTGATCCCTGTTTTGTACCATTCATTTTCGATGGCTTAATCTCATTGACAGCTGATCCCTCTGATTTGAAGCCAGTACGTATCCTGAGAGACACTGGAGGTTCCCAGTCAGTCATTCTCGCAAATGTCTTACCTTTCTCACATGAGAGCACATGTGGTTACAACTCTGTTCTGAGGGGGATAGAGATGGGCTACGCTCCAAAACCAGTCCACAGAGTTTACGTAAAATCCAAACTTGTCACCGGATTTTTCCCTGTTGCTGTCTGCCCAGAGTTACCCGTAGATGGGGTGGCTATGCTAATGGGAAATGACATTGCTGGAGGTTTAGTACTTCCCAGTCTGGAGGTTTTAGACAATCCTTTAGATCAGACAACCCCAGACTCTTCAGACCCTGGGTTGTACCCAGCCTGTGCAGTCACCCGTGCACAAGCCCGCAAGGATCGGGATATTTCCATTTCTGATTCTGTGTTGTCTCCATTTTCTAGTGAGGGTGATGCACAAACCAAAAGTAACAACATGATGTTACTTCCAGATTTGGTGGAGCTGGAGGAGCCTTGTCCACTCTTGGAGAAAGCATCCATCCCCCTGACCAGACAACACTTGTCATCTGCTCAACAAGCTGATAAAACATTACAAAGATGTTTCAAGAATGTGGTGAGTGCTGAACAAGCCAATAAAAAGAAACTAGGTGTCTTAAAGCGTCGATGGTCTTCATCATTTGTAGGAAGCTCAGACAGGTGTAAGGTTAAGCAGTCATACCACCCCCGACCTGCACTCAAACCTAATGGTGTTTGTGCTCGAGTTGCAGTCAGAACTCCACTAAAAGTGGATGGGCTGAACAATACTGGTGGTCTAGGAACAAATGATCTCATCTGTTCTAGTCCTTCTCTTACTCCTGTCAATGCCAACACTGTGGCAATAAATGGCTATCCTACACCAAAAACAAAACTTGAGCGACATATTCTTTGTCACACACCAGTACTAGCTGCACCTGATCTGACCCGACCTTTCAAGCTGGAGGTGGATGCCAGCGCTGTTGGGGCTGGTGCAGTGCTAATACAGGAAGATTTGCAGGGTTTAGATCATCCTGTTTGCTATTTCTCTCGCAAGTTCAACAAACATCAACTGAACTATTCCACCATTGAAAAAGAAACCTTGGCTCTGTTGTTGGCTCTTCAGCACTTTCATGTTTACCTTGGTTCCAGTAATTTACCGATTGATGTATTCACAGATCATAATCCACTAGTATTTCTTTCTCGCATGTATAACCACAACCAGCGCCTTATGCGGTGGGCATTACTGTTGCAAGAATACCACCTAAATATTCGGCATAAGAAAGGGGCAGAAAATGTTCTTGCAGATGGCCTGTCCAGGATGTGAGTATTCTTTTTTTTGTAATTTAAGGGGGGGGAGTTTTACGGCCCCTGGCCTCTTGAGGCTGTGCAGGCTTTGTTTTTTTCTATTATGCAGGATCAGCTGTGCGGGCACAGCTTTCTGATTGGCTGCCTAGTAGCTGCAGGAGAGCAGCCACCCCATTGGAGCAACAAAGCCAGTCAGATGGTGATGAGACCCACCTGCATCATATAAAAGACGTCTGAGTTCATTCCTCCAGTGGGGCAGCTAGAGGGAAGAGGTTGTGTAAAGCTGACCCCCACCTTCCGTGTTTGGTGACTGTCTTGGACAGTTTGGACAATTTTGTTCTTGCTTCTTTTGTTAAGTAGTGAAGCTGCTTTAGATAACCCTTGAACAAGCTAGAGGCTTGTGTTTGGGAGGTTTTTGGTGCTCCCCTTTGTTCTTTCTTTTGGTTGCTTTGAGTTACTTTAGACTGATGTGTTTGCACATCTTGTTATTTAATTTGCACTCAGTGATTTCTGCATTTGTTGGTCCTTTACTTTTGTTTAATTGGGCTAAGTTGTGTTTTGTTTTGGTTCTGTGAAAACCTTCATTTTGTAATAAATCATTTTTTCATTCCACTTTTTTCTCTGGACTCATTTTATGTTACTGCCTCTGGACCCCTAGACCATGGGGGTGTAACAATAATACTGCCCCTTTAAAAGTTTGACTTGTTGGCGTGTGAGCCTTAAAAGTCAGTCACAAGAAACCGAAAGAGCCTGAATGCAACATGTGGAACACTGTGTACATTAAGGCAAGATGGAGATGCGCTGTGTGGTCTCTTCTGTGAGATAAAATGCCGTATTAGTAGGTAGTCAGACATGATGATGTGGCCTTGCAGATGTGTGGCACAATCTGAAAATTAAATCTTCCCTTATGGAGGAAATGCAGCGCGTGCTATCCAGCAGGGCCGTCTCTGAACTGTGTCCCCTAAATAATATTAAATAATGGAAGCTGGGCACGATGTGTGATTTCTGTCCAGATAGAAAAGAAAAGAAGGCACAAACACATAGCAAATTTATCAACCAGAAACACTGTTTGGCTGTTTTGGCTTCATAAAAGAATCAAAGGGAGGACTATGATGGGCTCCTGCTCTTCCCTTGCCACCTAAAACTCAGAACACAAACACTTCAACAGTGTCCATTAACGTGCTGATTAATTGTCAAGGAAACAACATTACTCTGCATGTCGCGGTGGCTTGTTTTACCTTTAAGATAAATGGCAAGGGAAAATGTCAATAGTCTCTGAAGTATATGGATTCATTTTGTTGATTCGCTTTTTGTTTGATCTTAATCTTGTAGTGCAGAAGAGTAACAGCAGGTTACTGAATGGATTTGTATGGATTCTAGTCGCTCTCCAAGAGCCTCTAATGGGGGGAATATAATAAGTGCGTGCACACGCCCACACACACATACAAAGCTTTTGAAAAGCATTTCCCCTGCCTTGTGAGATTAAAAGATGAGGTCACTGCAGCGGCGTATCAGCATCTGAGCTCTCGGTCACGATTTGTCTCCCTCTATTGGCTGAATTGTCATAATATCAACTAAAACTTATAATCACAGAAATAAAGTACTTGCAGTTTCTTGCCAAACTGTTCATATTCACGTTAAAACTGCAAAAGTTTAAAGTATTTTTATAGGATGGTAGGTGTCAATCAACACATAGCAGTTCACAACTGTGTGAGAGTAGGAAAAAAAAAATATATATATATACAGTACAGACCAAAAGTTTGGACACACCTTCTCATTGAATTCAATTAGTAAGTGTGTCCAAACGTTTGGTCTGTACTGTATATACTGTATATGTCGGTTTTTTAAGCTGGAAAAGTGGCTCCAGCTGATGTCTGAAGAAATATCAGAACTCTGTCCAGAAGACTGCAATGAATAGCTAAGATCCTGCCTAGAACCCACTCAGCCCACCCAGGTAAACGAGGGGTGGGTTACAGAGGAGGTTTATAACACTTATGATGACTCAGCTTCATAAGTAATAATCAGTTTAATTTGTTATTTTGCAAGTAAAGAAAAAGGAAACAGGACTGGTCTTATAAATCCTTTAATATATGAAAGAAGCCTTGTAACAGAAAATACAGTGTAATAGACCAAAAAATTTTATTTACATTTACAAGGCTACACCTCAGAACAGGCATGTACAGAAGACAATGAACAAACCAATACATATATAGTAATCTGCCACAAGCAAGACAGTTAAAAAAAACAAACTTATGGATGCACTAAAAGAATATCTTTTTGCTGCCCTGCTGTAAAAGAAGAAATTTGCAGTGGTTTCATTGTGGCTGAGTGTTTGCAAACTGTGTCCATACTCTGTGACGGATCTGTAAACCCAGACAATTTAATAATTCCTGTTTATACTCGTATCCGCATCAAATGTCACGTCGCGGTGTGGAAATGTCAGCGCTAATAACCGTGGTACTGCTGTTAATATGCTCGGCAACTAATCCGTTGAGCCGTTTCTCTGTGCTTCAGATGTGGGCAGCGTTGCGCACATGGTGAGGTAAGACTCGCCAATGTGTGGTGTGTGTGGCTCACCTCCGTACATGAAACAACACACACGTTATCGACCGCCACTGAAGCAGAAACAAGGGTTCAGAGGGCGGAATAAAGACAATATTTTCAGAACTGGTCACTTACTAAAGAAGTTTAAAGCATTGCACATTGTTCTACCTGCTGAGCCAATGTGTTAAAATGGAAAACAAAACCAGAAAGAAAAAGAAGCAAAAAAAAAAAAAAAAGAAATCTTCACTGAACACAGACAGGTCTTTATGTGCATTCCTAAACTTCACTTGTGTTTTTCAATGCAGGAAGGAGACTTGAAGCTGACCATGAAGCAGTAGGTTCATGCTGATAAAAACGTAGATTCATGGTATGCCGACGTTTCCTCCTGGGAATGATTTAATTACCCAGAGGGATGGCAGAAGAAATTAGGAAGGTGTTTCACGAAGCAAGGCCATAACGATAAAGGACAGAGGATAATTAGCAGTGCTCTCTCCTCTCATGCTTTCCGCTACATTAGAGGAATACAAAAGCAGAACAACACATAGCTCCTGAAAACAAACATACGCCACCAAGTCCCCTCTGCATCCGTTGTACCCGAGACTGCTGCAGCAAATGAATACGGCATTAGTATCCTGACTACCGAGGAGGTGGATGATCGGCCCATCCGTCCAGAAAAAGGAGAGCAGGAGGGCTTTTTGTTCAAGAGAGCTGTTAGTGCAGCAGACCTGACACTACAAAGTTAACGTCTACCTTCAGCAGCATTCAAAAGGCAGCAGACACCAAGTTCTCCTGCAAGTGGGAGAAGTGTGAGCCACCAAGTGCTATCCAGGATGACTTAAGAGGAAGAAGGATGAGCTCCTCTTTGCGCTGAATAATGTGTCAGATGCCTTAATCTGTGTGAAGGGAAATTAATCAGGATTGTGTAAGAGAAAAGGAGAAAGGAAAAGCCTTCTACCCAGATCTAGAGTAGGACAGACTACTTTCAGACTGCTCCTCAACATTTAAAGGCCAAATCCACTCCAGAAATGTTATAAAAATATTAAAAGCGTGAAACAACCCCCTCGCCCCCAGTTTGGCCTTTTGAAGAAAGAGAAAGGTAACTTTGAGAAACTTTCCTTTAAGAGCCACTCCTCTAAATAGAATATGCACCTCCACATATGAATTATAACAAAGTGTTAGCAGCATACCTGGAAATCTCTCAGGGTAATTACCAAATGAATCATTGCTTTTGAAATGGAATATGTCGAATGGATGTGTGATCAATTATTAGTGATGTGAAAAACAGATACAGAAAGTACTTTTGTTTCCTCACCCAACAAAAAATCTTTCTCTGATGGAAACACTGTCACATCATTATGAACCAGCTGGGATGTTGAATAAAAAGGAAACCGTTAACCTCTTTCCCATTGTTAAGACAGATGGGTTGACCAAGGAGTCAACAGCCAGTCCACTTAAGAAGCTGCAGGTGTTGTTTGTGAGCATAAAGTTTGAGGAAAAAATGTGTCCTCTGTTGGTACGTTTCTCCAAACAATAACCATACAAACTTAGGTTAACTAATTATCAGAGCATCATTTAATTTTTTCTAGAGTAAGCCCAGCTAAGGGCTTATCATATGTCTGCAGATACCAACTGGGTATTTCAACTTTTCTTTCATCCATGACATGTGAATTATAACAAACGCCTCCCCAGAGACGGCTTCTCTGAGTGATGGAGTGTTAGATCTCCTCGCTCCTGCTCTGACTGGATAAAACCCCCATATGAACCTTGACTTTATAGATTCAGGTTTGAACTGCAGACTTTACTTCGCCTATGCTTGTTTTGTATTTTCTCTTTTCCTTTTTCCATATTTCTCTATGTAGAAATGAATATATCTGTCCTGAGCAACAAGCCTGAACACAACTTAAAAATAACATTCCCAGAAATGATTATATAATGTTTTAAGAAAGACAAATAAGGCAATGTGTAAAAATATGCACTTTGAATGTATCGACTTATGCTTCCTCACAGAACACTGCAGACCTTTATCACTGATTACACCAAAGACAACGTCAGTTTGAACTGAGAGGAGTCGTTAAGGTGCGTCGATGTCCCAGTCGAGGATCTGTGACATCCGATTCCAAAAAAATGTTTTGTTCTCGTCTTTCCAGTTTTCTCTCCGCTGTTTAAAAATACATCAGCGCGGCAGGCTGCGAAACCGACGTGCTCTGATCGGGTGGCGTTTTGAAGTAAGGTAGCATGTGGGCGAAAGCAACATGTGACAGGTACACGCAGCAGGCGATCAGAAGGTGCTAAGATATTTATTCTACAGACGGACTCAGTGGAGCGGGAAAGTTTTGGGGTTGTGTTCACAGAATACGAATGCCTCTCATCTTTCGGGCGTGTGTGCATAGCATTCAAAATGTAAAGTGTGTATGTATCCAGCCCTCTTAGATCCTGTTTGTCACGCATCAGAATGACACCGTTACAACCAGAGACAATAGTTAAAACACTGTGAATAAAGGACACAATTATACGCTGACCTGGTTAAAACCGAATCTGTGATCATGACAGGATGGCAAAAATATGCAAAGCAAAGTCGTAAAAGCCAATCATCTTTTCACAAACAAGAAACAGAGGAAGCATCTAGAAAATACTTTCCAAATTCGCTGCGTGAGATCTCTCTTTCTCTTCCTGTCTGGGTTACTGCATTACTGAGCTAGTAAAAGTTAAAGCAGCATTCATGTTAAAGTGAGAACAGCATGTATTAACTATTCTACATTAAATTTAATTCAGACAAAAAGACACAACAATTCAGTTAAAGATAAAAGCAAATTTCAATGTTTAATCTTTCTCTGATCTCTCAGTTCAACTGGCACTTTCAACAGAAAGAGACAATAAATTCACATTCTATCTAAAATGGTATTTGCATTCCAGAGGAAATCTCTCGTGGACAGCTGAAATTATTTGGTCTCCGTTACGATTGGTAACACCAACAGACAGAAGCGGTTTTGCAGTCGGTGCCCCATACAAAAAATAATAAAATCAAACAATGACTTAGAAATATAAGCATCTATCTGTAAGAGGACACAAAAGAAAGCACAAATAAAGGACATCTTTAAACAACAGATATTAATGCAAAGGACAGATTATAAGACAAAAGTGGTCAAATAAGTCAAGAACAAAAGGCCCCAAACCAGCAATCCCACGTCCCAAAGGAATGCTCAGATATAACCAGCAATTGCTAGCATTAAACCCCTTTCCTTATATGGCACTGACCACACCAAGCAACTCTGTAATAAAATAAACATCCATCAGAGAATCAACTAATGATACAATCGCTATGGTGCAAACAAGGTGACTCCCAAAGAACTATCCCTGTTTTACTGCATCCATCTTCAACGGAAAGAACATGTCTTCAGCCAGGTCCTGAGGTATTAGGGAGCAGACAGGAGAAATTTACTATAGGAAACAAAAACAGGAACATAATGGCACTTTTTTTTTTTACATTTGAAAATAGAATATAACTGTATCAATACCACTTAAAAGTTGCACAGAGAAGGGAGGAAATGACATACACATGGCATCCCCCCCCATGAGTACACAGGCTGGCCAGAAGTTTGACCGCCATTTCCTAAAACAAGATGTGGAGATGAATGCATAAAAAAATAAAAACAGTCTTTGATGCTTGACCTGTAAAAGGACCTGTCAGCTTTCCTCAGTTTATTGATTTTGTCGCCTTACTTCCATCCATGACTTCCCAGCTGACAGAGGGTCTTTGTGCATAAATACATTTGTCCAAGAAACAAAATCAGACAATAATAATAATAAAAAAGAAAAATAATAAAAATCATCTCTCAAGTAGGCAACTCCGTCTTCTTTTTGGACATTTGGGTTAAAAGTTGTGAGGTTTGGTTTGCATTGTATATTTTCTTTCCTCATATCAAGTGTCACTGATGAACAGGAAAAGGAACTTTTTGTTTTTGTCTGTATGCAAGAATGTTGGCTCTCCATCCACATCTGGACGGTACCAAGTGTGCTGCGATGACCTGGCCGGGACATGCGGTGCGGGGCTCGTGTCACCAGTTGGCTTTAACAGCTTTGACATCACTTACCAGGTTTTGAGCGAGGCAGATGCCAAAAATCTGGGGGGGGGGAAAAAGCCACAGGACACATTTGGTTGCAAGTCACAACTTCAATACTAAAAACAGCTGGAACAGTGTGATAAAAGGTGAACTTTTATCAACAGAAAATGTATTCGAGAAGTGAATTTATCAGCAATTCAATTTAGCACATCCATAGAAAAACTGACAGACTCCCAGCTGACAGTCATAGACACTTGGCATGAGTAGGGTCAGCCACAAAGAGTCATTTATGAAGAAGCTGATTGTACACAGAATATTGTATCCAATTATTTTTAAAGGAAGTTAAGAAGAAGGGAATAAAAGTGTTGCGTTCCTTGTGTTAAATCATTCCTGAACCAAAGACGATGTCAGAACAAGCTAACCTGGGCGAAGGAGAAAAAGCACAGGACCTTTGCTCAGTAACACTACGTGCCCTTTTACTTTTGCATAACTTTTATATTTTACTTGTAAATTATTGCCATACAGTCTGGAGGAAGAGTGGAGAAGCACAGAATCCAAGTAGTTTGAAGTCCATTCAGTGAGGATTTGGGAGGAGTTGGTCCACTGGTTTTATCAAGTCTCAAAACAGTGTAGCCATCTACTAGGACATTTGAGACATTTTCAGCTAAGTCTGAGTCCTTCTTTTAAATGACTATGGTATCACTTTGACTGATGCCAGCTAACTAGCCTGACCAAAATCCCATTGAGACTCTATGGGGTATTGTCCAGAGAAAAATCAGAGACACTGAAATCGACACTGCAGACAAGCTGAATGTTTCTATTACACCTCAGCAGAGCCCCAGGTTGATTATCTCCATGCAACGATGTAGCAAAAAGTAATTCATGCGAAAGGGGCTCAAAATATTTAAGTACATATATTATACATTAAATGGTAGGATGACATGCCTGGATTAAAGATCCAGATTTTTCTATTAATATTATATTTTTGGCGAAATTGGATTTTTGGTTTCCATTATCTTCAAATGATGGTTATCTAAATTAATAGAAAAAAAAATATCGAAATATATCACGCTGCGTGTAATGAATGTATATGATGTATAAGTTTTACTTTGTGAATTGCATGATTAAGCAAATTGGCTTCATAATGATATTCTAATGTATTGAGGTGCTATGGGATACAACTTCCCAACTCTATGGGATTGGGGTTACGACTGCTTGTACTGCAGAGGCCTGATACAACATACTCTCACCACTAAGCGGCAGTAATGACACAAAATCACAATGCATTTAGCTAGAGTTTAAACAAAACCAAACCAAACAGAATTCAGAAAAATACAGTGGCCACCTACAATGAATGTTTAAGGGGAAACAGTGAGACATTACCTGTAAAAGTGCAGTGCCAACAAAGATCCCAGCGACAACAATCAGGTTGTCCTGAAGCCACTTCTCAAACTGTCCCACACAGCCCTTAGTGTAGATGTATTTCTGCCGGTCAAGGTCCTTTTTATTCAAAAAAGAAAAAGAAGAAAAAAACCCACTAAAAATAAGTATAACATAAAACTCTGCACTAACATTTTTTAACTAGTGGAGTCAGATTTATTTAAACATCTGAACTCTGACTAACAGCTGCTCCAAACAAACACAGGAAGCATTTTGCCCAATGATGCCTTCACTGTTTAAGATGCAATGCCACAGCATGAGAGCTGAGTCATACTTAATGATTTCCACATAGCTAGGACAGTTTGGAGAATATGAAGCCAGTGTACACACACGCGCACGCCCGCACACACACACACACACACACACACACACACACACACACGCCTGCTGATGGCCCTGCCCGGAATGAGCAAACAGTGGGAGCCTTTTCCCTGATACCGGACAGATGGTTGTCTGTGTCATCACATTCAGCCCATGATTTACATTTAGAGAGAGAAAGCTCAAGGTGTAATTTACTGCTGCCATGACACCAAAAAGGGGGGTAAGAATAGGCGCCTCCAGACAAAGCTTCCTTTGTGACTTTGTCAAGTCAACTAGGCAAACTCTTTGTTCGCTTGCAAAACCCAAAAGCTAGCTCTCAACCAATGAGGAGTCAAAAGACGCTCCTGGCTACCAATGGAAAAGCAGGAAACACAATGTTATTCCGCCTGTGAAGCTATTTCGGCTCTCTGCCTTTCTTCTTTCCCCGTCCTCCGCATGTTTCCTGCTCTTCCTCGTTGCCCGCCCTGCGCTTTCCTGAGGCAAGCTGCACAGGAACTCTGTGCACATCCCTGATAGTTTCACTGGTCAGCACAGGAGAAACGGAAAAAAAAAAGAATCCCTACCAACTCTGTGCTGCAGTTTGCCTAGCAACAGCGATTTTTCTGACTGCACTGCAGTGAGTTGTAACCACCACACCCACACATGGTGGGAAAGGGAACGGACTGGCATAACCCACAGAGTGGCCAATTACAGAGTGGAGTTAGGCTGCTCTTTAAGCTAAAACTGGAGCCTAATTATCCCTGTTAGAAGAACAATCTGTTATTAAAAGCATGGAGCATGCATGAGAATCTGTGTGATTATAAAACCTTTATATTCTCTCCATCTGCTGGGCCTGCTTTTTTTTTTTCATATGTACAAATCTATATTTTTGACTCAAAAATATTGACAATCCTTATCTTTCTTCTTGAAAGCAAATAATATAACACCTGAATTGACTACCTTTAATTAGTTAGTCAAGTTAGACAAGTTTAAATCATTGTTAAGAATACGGAGAGCAGGCGAGATACGAACCCCTTGAAGTCGAACGTCATAACCACACTGTGTATTGATGATATCCTCCTAGAGAAATTGGTGAGAAAAAAGCACAAAAAGGATTTATTTTAGTAATTTTGATATTGCATTGTTGATTTTTACTCAAAAGTTTGGATCTTTGCTAAGTTTGACAAAGCAGAACGAGCAACAAATGACTTTGAAAGTGTTTATTAGGTATGTCTTGATGAAGGCTCCAGATATTGATCTAACTAGCAATTAGCTGGAATAAGATCTTCAAAATATGACAACCTTGAGTAAAAACACAAAAACTCCACAGTTTCCACACAAAATTGATAATAATAATAACAATAATACAAATGTTCTGGATCATGAGCTAATTGGTTTTAAATAAAACTGGAAAGCAACAGTTAGTACCATTGCTGCTAACATACTGAAATGATTAGTGCTTAATTTAAATGTCATCTCTCTCTCTTCCCAAGCACCCACATTTGATTTTTTTGGTATTCAAGTAATTTAGGATGGAGTTTCTGCTGATATCCAAGTTCCCATATTTTTTCAGGTGACAAGAAACTTGCATACCTTTTTGTAACATTTGAGCACAAATTATAAACTTTGCACCTGCATTAATAGCAACCTAATCTTATTTGTAGATTTGCCAAATAATTGCACACTCCAATGCAGGAATTGGTTTTTGGAGTGGGATAAAGAGGGATCTTTCCACTTTTATCTGTGAAAGAACCACATTGTTGGTTCTGTACAAAGCGCTTCAGCTTTCAACAGATAGGTAACGAATGGAGAAAGATGTTGCATCTCGGTGTTTACCAGTCTGGGCGCAATAGCTCTTCATTGAACAATCTGCATCTTTTTATTCTGTTATTTGTGAAATATTGGTTTGGCTCTGAATAATCTTAACAGGAGAGCTCAAAACAGAAGTATTTGTCCAACCCTTAAAGGAGACTTAATTTTTGAAGTATGCTGCAAAATGGCGCTTACAAACCTCTGAACATTTTTATTGGAGGGTGTCCTAATTGACACAAGAGCATTTTCTTCACAGATGCCTGATCAATCATCAAACACAGCATGCATGCATCCATCCATCCAGCCATCCATTTATTTATTTTGTGGTGATAATGAATGACTCACAGCAGGATTTTTGATACAACAGGAGAAAGGGACTCCACAGCGTTCTCTGCTGGGATTCCTGTCAGTGCAGTTGAAGTAGATGTTCTGTTTCCAGTCGTCAGGCCCATGAGCTCCACAGCACATCCACTGAGAGAGCAGAAACAATAGGCTCTGAATAAACTCCCTTTTTCTGATCTAAGCTCTCCAGCTCAGTTAGAAAGGCAGCTTACTCGGGCGGGTGGGGACTACATCAAACTCCATGAATCAACCACAGATCTAATCTCTCTTACAATACCTCATGACAGAGCTTGGAGTTTACACATAAGAACCAATTATCCAAAATTTGTCATTCTTGTAATTGGATAGCGATTAGAAGGAATTACAATAATAATAATTATGAGATTTTCTCCAAAAATGCCCTCACTGCTAACTCTGATCTAGAGTCGCTTTTAAAATGTAAAGCAAGGTTTCACAAGAGGAAATTTATGCTTACAACATGCAGATGAGTAATGCCTGAGGGATGTAGACAGGTTTTCACATGAATTTTAGACAGCAGGTGAGGCAGGACTCACATATTCCTGGGTAAAGTCAATTAGATTCTGCAAGTCGATGTCATCGCGATAAGCCTTGATGTTATTATTGATGAAAAAGTTTAACTGGTCTTTGATCCAGTCCTTGAAGACAAAGGCGAGGATCCCCGCAGTCAGCTCCAGGAAGAAGATCAAGCCGAGGAACACGGAAAACTGGAGAGGACAGGACAGGACACAGAAAACAATACGTGCGTCACATCACACAAGAATAAACGCATCGAATAAAAATGCACAAATTTTGCTTTGATGGTGTTTTAAGACAAATGAGCAGGAAAGCTTTGACGTTCCAGCATCTTTTATGTGGCGCCTGAACTGATGTGACAAGCAAGAGTGCAGCAACAAAGCCTGCAGTCCCTCAGGTGCCGTTACATTATCCATTTACAGTAAATGCAGGAGACGGGGCTGATGATAAATGCACAAAAGCCACATTAGCTCCTCAGTCTGACGCCTGACTTATTGCTGCTAATGGACATCTGCTGGAGTTAGTAGATGCTCAGAATCGCAGCCAGCAATGAGGCGAATTTGTCTGAGTCAGTCACATGCTGTTATCAACACAGCCAACCCCAAATAAACCACCTTAATGGTGATGCGATGGTCTTCAATATAAAAGATAAAAAGCCAAGAAAATGCCCAGAAAAAAAATCTTGCAGTGGAAAATGAGACTTGTTTCTTTCTCATTTCTTAATGCTTTTCTTTTTTTTTTCATGGATCAGAATTTATAACATATTTATGATGTGTAACCAACTCTGAGCATTTGGCCTCCTGTGAGTCAAAGTGACACCTGCTACCCAGCCTCGGCGCTGGTGCGAACCACACATCTAAAGAGGGGGAGGTGTCAGCTGGTTCAAATGGTGTCTGCGCTTCAGAAGCAGAGAAACAGCTTACAAATTTAAGCAGGAGGGTGTTCTCTCGGAGCGCTCCGATGCAGCCGGCGAAGCCCAGGATGAACATGACTCCTCCCACCACCATGAAGAGCCACACGGGGTCAAAGCCCCCGAGGTCGGTGATCGACAACAGATTTGACAGCACGCCCTGAGGGAAAGAAATGACAAAAGTGAGCAAAAACTCGGAAAAAATACAAATTTCCTCCATCACCACAGTGATAATGCATAACCTTGATAAAAGTCTGCATAGCTATCAATTTTTAAGTGAAGTTGACGTTCTGCACTGTTAATAAAACACACAAAAGGCTAGAAACATGTTCAAAGATTGTGATTCTCTTCTGTGCATCTCCTCTTCATAATGAGCGATACACATAGAAACATTCACAAAGCCAAGGATTGTGTATTATTAATTTAAAATATGAAAGAAACAGACAAGCCGCTGCAACTGCAAAGGTATGTGGTTAAAGCTCCTTCTTGACTTAGAACAGATTTTTATTCTGTTTCATGGTGTCGCCATTGCAGAAATCGCATTTTATTTTTGCAGAACACCAGGCTATTTGCCAAACTAAAGCCCTCGCTCTTCTCCTTCAGGTGATTAAACATGGGTGTCTGCATTAGGGACATTTATTTAAAGTTTGCAACAGCTACACCTTTACTTAGAGTTTAGAGTGACAAAGCTATTAGGTGCTACTGCAGTGACAGAATCATTGGTTACTGTCACTCACAGAGTTTTTGCTGCAACAGGAAACCCTTTCCTCACTGTGATGATGCTGATGCCCACAGGTGTAAAACAGAGATTGTATTTGGTGTTTTAACTTCCTGTCTGTGTGCTCAGCACTCAGTACACCATAGGCACGTAGACACGTAGCTTAGTTTATAAATCCGTCAGGGATGGACAACTAACGGGAACCCCAACAAACTTGAGCAAATTTTTGACGACTCATCAAAACAGAGCACACTAAGCTAACCAAGTCGTAGCCAAACATGTAGAGTCAGATAATAATAAGCCCAATAAATGTGGGTTGTAAAAACTATCGACACATGCACACTGTCTCCATTTCATTGCTGTTATATTCTCTTGTGCAGACACGCACCGCTTTATTTTCCTCTCTTTCCTTTGGCAATAAAATTTATGTAGCAAGTGTGCCCTTCACTGTGATTTTTTTAAATCTTTTAAATTGATTACAGTTTTTGAGTTAGCCTAAGCAACTTGCAAGTGTGTTTAAAATCTTAAACTTTGCATGTACTTCACATAAATCAAGTTAAAAATCTTCTGAGGTTATAATTTTAAAACAGTTTTGAATATTTTTGCTATCTCACACACCATTGCCACCACAGTGTGCCTATTTATACCGAAGAAAATTACATGTTGCTTTATTTTAAGGTCGGATGTCAAAGTAGGGAGCCACTGAAATTAAATGTAAACGAAAACACCCACTGTTTGCTTTCTTTGCCACAGTCTACAAAGAGAAAAAAGCACATTCTATGAAATACAACAAAAGAAATAATAAAAATGAAATCCTATACTGTCAAGTTAATATGTACTGGGTACAGGAAATGGTATATGAAACAGGCAATACTGCTTTCTTATGTTTTTTATATCACTTGTGGCAAAATGAACTGCCTTCATTAGAGCTATAGCACACAGCCTTAAACAATAATGTGTCAGGCTCCAAGAACTGAGCTTGAAACTAATCACCTTAGTCACTCAGACTCAGATTCACCATTAGGCCTTTTCAGCCTGTGCAATTCATCATGCAACCTAATCCCTATAAATTATTCACACTGCTCCACAAAGGTCCTCCAGTGCAGAGCTATTTGCACACAGTTCATGGCCACACATTGCTAATCGGTACACACGGCCACGCTGCTGCAGCATTTACAGAGCACACTGGTATAATTTCTTGCTAATTAAAGAGCAAAGTGACTGTTAACTCAATTGGAAGAAGTTTTGCAAGTTGCCACAACTCACTGCTCATTAAAGGTTAATGGTAAAAGATGACCTCTGTGTTCAAATACGTGTTTTTCCTTTGGTGGACATTCAGACAACATGTTTTCAATTTCTGACATCTTTGAGTCAAATCAGTGTTATTTTAATTCCTTCTTTTCCCTTTTCCTAGCTCAAATTTCCTAGGCATTGAATGAAAAACTAAATGCTGAAATCAGGGATGAAGAACCAGATAACCAGTTTCTAAGACTACATGAAGATAAGTAAGATAAAAATCTTCAGATAATCTGCCCATATATACATTTTATACAATATTGCATCTGAGCCTCAACACAGCAGCAAATCATATCCACAGCATGCAGAATCTTGAGGAATTTTAGTTATGCTGTGGTGATAATTTTGCTCGCTTACAGTTTGCATTTGCGAGCGTATGTTTATACATACCTTCTCCGCCCATGCCCACAGGCCTATACCCAAGAATGCAGCTCCTAGCAACTGTAAAACAAAGCAGACAGAAGACAGCTCCACTGTGAGAGAGGAAAAAAAAACATCCTAAACATATAACAATTAAGAATGCATGAATCAGATTTGACTAGAAATAAATGCAAGGCATTATGTACAGTAATTCAGTTGGGAAGAGTTTCATAAAACACTCGTTTATCAGGGCTGTTGTGAGATTGGTGTAATTTACAGGCATGTCTCTAAGGTAAGGGAAGCGGACAGAACAACTGCCTTCAGCACTTTTTAACTATGTTAAAGCAGATTTATTCATGTCGCTCCCTCCCAACACAGCTTTGCAAACTCATATTTTCTGCTATCAAGGCAGTAAGAAGTAATTGGAAGAATTGTCTGGTTTGAAATGATCAACATCATCCTAAAATTTGCAAATACATTATGTACAGATTATAAAGAAAAAACTGGGGGGGGGGGAAATGCCATTGCAACCAAACATGTCATTATCCTATTTCATAAACCCCTCTAGTGTTTTTCCATAGCGTTTTCTTATCAGCTGTGAGTCATTGTGTAGCTTTGCAGTCCTGAATACAAGTCTGAACTTAAACTTGAATAAGATAAAAACTGCTTTGAGGGCAAAATAAGTATTTTTCGTTACAAAACTAACTTTGGTTTACTTTTACACCACACTGAGCCAAATGCACGAAACAAAACTATAGTTGCATGTTTTACACATCCACCCACATGCTCGCTCTGCCTATGTGAACGATGCTGATGGGGGTCGCTGTGAAAAACAAACCTATGATTTTAGCGACTTTTAGCGATAGACTTCCTTTGTTATGCGTTTCAATATTGCAAGAGTGACAAATATTGCACCGGCACTGTGGCTCTCTCCATCACTTTAACAGGCCTGTCAGACCAGAGCCAAAGTGAGCCATGTCTGAATGATTGAATGCCACCGCTTTAACAAATAAAGCCATAAACGCTGCGTGTCTCATGTCTGAAAAAGTGATTTTAAGGTGCTTTACGTCTCTTGTTAGAAGAGGGAATCATTACAACTGCAGGGTTTCCTCCCCTCCCCGAAGCTTTAAGGCTCTGTGAGTATCTACTTTAAAGCTTGATCACTTGACTGTTAAGCAAAAACCTTGGAGTGCTGCTCCGCCAGCATTTGAAAGAAAGCGGCAAAAGAAACTCAAAACTTACTTTACCACTTTATGCTAACTGTCAAATTTAGACAAACATTAAACCTGTTTACAGAGTATGCAAAGCAGACGTCACAGTAAATACTTGTTTGTTTTTTTTCCACTCAACTGCCGAGTGGCCACAGAACAGCATTCATACAGAGCAGATTTATTGCTTCTGTAAGGCAGTAGTTATCAGACATTTTACCAAATAACTCCTTGATTAATCTGGAACACCAATATACTTGTGTTACATAAGGTTTTTCTTGAGTCTTCCTTCTTAAATCGTCAATAGTTGTGTCTGCAGTGTGTGTGCATGATGACTCAGAAAGCCACATCTACTTGTATAACCAGTGAAGACGAGTCAGGTCAGCAAGTAAGGCTCCTTCAAGACTCCAAGATGTCGCAATCTGCAAACTGGCTGCTGATTGTCAGACTTCTGCACTAAATCGATTTAAGTTAGTGTAAGCTACAGGCGAAACATTTGGTATCTAAGTTTCAGTTTATAGTTTGTTTGTTTAAAACCAGCATGAGCTCTGTGGGTTTTTGGGGGGTTATTTGCTGCATGAGCAGACTATGCTTTCATTGACATGCACCATTTCCCACAGTTCATCTTAAGATATACATTAATATTACAAGACCACTGCTGAATAAATGTTAACAAAACAGAAGAAGAGTTTTGCATTACAATTGAGAAACTGTAAAAACAATCACAGTTTGGATATCTTACACAAATCCTGTCGTTCCTAAAGCCAAGAAAGATTAATTTGATATTAAAGTCTCAACCATCTTAAAGCAAATCCTTGTTTTTATAGTAAAAATGTCCTCCCAATATTTAGGTGTATTTGGTTGTATACCATGATCTATACAAATTTAATTTATGGATATTGTTTTCAGAAAAATGCTTCAAAATATCTGAAGCACAATTATAGCCAAATATGTAACACATAGGCAGACTTAAATTGTGTTAAACTACCTTGAAGTTTATTGAACAGAGTAAAAAAAAAAAAAAAAAACTGACGCCGACTTATTGGGTTAAAACAACAAAAAGTGATTGCAATGTTAAAAATGACAGCCACAATAGAAGCATGGTTGGGTGGATATGGTTGTTGTGTAACAGTGCTGGTGAAGGGTGTGGTGGAGCTGTATTTAGAGAGAAAGTGACAGCCAGAAAGAGCCAGGATCCGCAGGCAGACACCAGGTAGCAGGGATTAGATTGACAGATCAGAGGCTTTACTGTTTTTAACACGCGGCGACCTGCAGCTAGTTTAAGTCAGACTGTGACAGGGAAAGCAACACAAAACGCTCATCACATAGCACAAACTCACACTTAACCTTGTTCGACTTAAGAGGTTAAAAAAGACAGACGCCGTTTTACTCAGCATAAGTTGGATAATAGTTAAAAAAAAACTCTAAGGTTTACTTGGGATTGGAAAAAAAAGAAAAAGAAACAGGTTGAAGCCATAGGAGGAAACAAAACTGTCTGATACAGCCTTTCTGTGTGGTTTCTGCATGTTCTTCCTGTATCTGTAAGGGGATTTCTCATAGAGCTTCACTTCTTACTGGTTGCTTGTCTCCTTGTTTCAGCCCTGCTCAGATCCACCTGTTCAAATTCCTTCACTCACAGGATAATTAACATATTTAGCATTAGGGCAGCACAAACTCAGGAAAATAAGTAACTGCGATGCTATAGCAGAAAGTTGTGATAATTACTGGAGATGAGAGACCCACATTTTTCTGACCAACTGACCAGGCAAGTAGTTACCAATATGCAGTGCATTTATGCATAGCACTTGAAATATGGAGTCCGATGAATATAGTGCTCAGGCGGTCAAACTGATATTGTGATGACAATTGCAATTCTATACATTGTGCAGCTCGACCACAAGGGTTTCACAGAGATGCTTTGAAGCTGCAAGACAAAAAAAGGGTGAGTCTTAGTTTAGAAAATGATAAGACAGATAGGCAAAAAAAAATGCTCAGGCCATAAAAACAGAAAAAAAAATTGAAAAAATTTGCAGGGCAATGGAGCAAAGTCCATCCAGTAGATTATGAACACACGTCTTAGATTGTGCTCCATCTTACCAGGTAAAAATACTCAAACAGGAATGAAGCTAATCATAATCAAAGCTGTTTTGTATTGTTTTGTTTTCCTCCCAAGTTTGCATGAATCACAACAAAAGCATAAAAAGAAAAAAAAAACAACATTGTGAAGATAATAATATCACCTCACCCTACCCGTGGCACTAGAGCAAGTTCTGCAGAATTATGACATGCAAGTTAGAAAGCCAAATTTTAGGCAGGCATTAGTATTGTCACCTTTTCAGTCATGCAGATTTAGCACAAATTACTCTAATGTTAACTCTTGAGGATATATTCAGTCCTTCATTGTGACTAGTTTTTGTGTTTCTCGTAGACCTACCCAGTCGACATGTGATATTATTCTCTTCAAAGGGAAGAACTGAATAAAACACCTTTTAGGGTGTCCCCTTTTTCTGAATTTTGATCAATTACATAGTTAACAAGCACACTTTGAGAACCACTTTCAAAGTGGACAGAGGTTTTAACAGAATTAAAACCAAAATGGTGTTTGCTCAAATCATGTCTCAACAAAACTTGTGTTATAAGGACAGATCCTAATACACCCTCACAATCCCAGTAGCCAGTTCTAGTTATATGCAAGTGGCAACACTCAGTGCTTTTCAAGCCCTATCTGCAAATTAAACTTACGTCGTGGCACAAAAAGGTTGGGATTGAAAGGATTTCAAATGAATGGAACAAATGAAAGCAATCTGAACCTGCTTTTGAGCATTGCCCACATTACTTCCTTTTATCAAAGTTTCCCAGAGTGTAATGTTAGCCCCTACGGTTGAATTTAGGTCAGAACGAATAAGACACCACAGCACTAATGCTACTGGAAGGCAACAGTTCTCCTTATTGATTGTTATGACAGTCTTTTTCTAATCACCTCTTAACAGTTTGGAAATGAATGCAAGCAGGAAAAGCAGTTTTGCTAATCCATTTAAAAATAAGACTCAGTCTTTGAATATTTATCCTTAAACTCTGCTGTAGGTGATTTAGATCTCCTTTGTCATTCTGTTTTTATTACTGTACCTTTGTACTTTATCACAGAACAAATAAACTCTGGAACAAGATGTTTTTGTAACAGCTTTCTTATTAAGGTTTACGGATCATTTCCAGAAAGTTCTGACTAATGCTAGTGTCAGAAGCTTGTTTTCCATGAGGACAGAGATTCTCAACACATGAAAAGATTCCTCCTTGAGCAAAATCATCTTTTACCTCAACCGACTGAAAGACATGTCTCCAACCTCTTTGAAACGCACACTTATCTAAATGACTTGTCTGACTCAATAAAATACGCTTAAATATTTGTAAAGTTTTTTTGTCTTGTTTTTTAACCAGAGCACGTCTATACAGAAGGAGTCAAATGTCAGATTAAAGTTAAAACTTCTCTGAACAGAAAAACCTTTTTTACAAAGATTTATATCTTACGTTTTGCTAAAAATTGCTGTCATGTAACAGTTGGTACACACTGTGTGACTTGTAGAGGTCACAATGTACAAGCTTGATACTATGAGAAACTGATACTAACCTGAGTAACACTGTATTATGCAAGATTTAGTACATGAGAGATTTCTTCAATTCTTGCTCTAGCGCCACAACTAATGAATGGAAAGCAATCTCTAAAACTGGAGTTGATACAGTTTTTGGCAAAAGTATTCACACCTTTGATATACATGTATATTTTTACAGTTGGTCTCATTACAACCACAATCCTTGAAGTATTTTAGTTAGATTTTCTAAGGAAATAATTTAATATGTAGACCCAATATTGTTTGGTGTGGATTTGCATCCAGCCATGTTTAACTTATTACCCCTAAATAAATTCCATGTAATTTGTAATTATACCTCATTTGCACTTAATTGAAATACAAAATAAATACAGCTGTCCGGTGAAGACTTCAGAGTTGCTAGAAAACATTAGTGAACAATCACCCCCATCAAGACGACTGGGGAACAAAGCACAATTCATTTCACCCTCCAAATTCTGGCAAACAGGAAGCTATTGCTGAAAGCCGATGTTTCAGTTTAGGGATACAACTAACATGTCGACTAAACCTGAACTTCTTTGATCACAAACGCAAAGCTCTACGTGTGGTGGAGAACTAACCCAGCACCTCACCCTCGCTGTTTATTTATAAAACCACTTGTGCTTTTGGTACCCACATCACACACTTGAAAGTTCATCAAGCGACAAAATATTTCAATATGTAGTTGTAATGTGATGAGGCTGTACAGATACACAAAGTATCTTGAATTAAATCCTGCTCCGAAGAGTCCACTTGTGACTGGTTCAGCTCAGGTAAATGTTAATACCAAGGGCTAACAGATTCAGCTCCAAATTGGTCTTGACGGGTTTGTTCCAAACAAATGCATTCACACGTGTCCCTCGATAGCCTTCCACCTGCGGGAGATCATCCGATGCGCACTGTGACATCAACTGTGAACACACAATGTGGAGCTGTGGAGCTGCCTAATGGCACTCTGCATCCAACCAATTCGGTAACTTGGTTACAGCTTAACAAGCTCTTAATTAGAGCTTCCACACATTTCAGCAGCTCAGGCAGAAAATGTGATTAATTAAATAGATGTGAGAAATGCATCTATTCAAGGGACGAGAGAAGGTGTGTTGTTTTCCGGCGTGAATGTCTGGCTGTCTCGGGCAAGCAAGAAGAGAGGGGGAGAGGAGAAAATTCACTTGGAAAAGCAGCACTAGCATGAACCCAGCAGAGTACTTATGGCCTTACAATCATTCTCTCTCAATTTAGGCAGTGTTTTCAAGCTTGACAAGATTGCTATGAGAAAAACAAATGGACTGATTTAAGAAGAATAACCCCCGTCTCTATCTATTTGAGCAATGCACGAGTCTGTCTATCAAAATCCGGCTCTGCAGCTCACGTACAAGTGGGAAACATCTTCTTGTTATTATCAACGGAAACAGCCAGCGAGCTGGAACTTGTTCCATAGTTTCACACAAAGCGCAGATACGAGCCTGTTGCCTTGGCCTCAGTGTCAAACTGAAAGAACACAATATGAGTCAAACACAACACCACAGCCCTCTGACTCAATATTTTCCACTTGAATCCCCAATCCAATTGAATTACAAAGCATTTTCATTTCAGGCAAATCACTGCATATTCGCACACTTTTTTTTCTACGCAAGACTTCGGCTCATGGGATGTTTATCTAGTTCATATTACCTCAGTTTTACATAATGCAAGTGTGTCAAAATTCCTCAGTTCTTAAGGTCTTGAGGTGTGGGTAGGCGATGACGAACAGGAAGAGAGCATCTGTGTTCCATATATTTAATGAGTCAATTAGAACATATGCATAATGGATGAAAACAAGAGCCTCACACACCACCAGTGCCTCCCTTTCAAGCTGGTCTTTGTTCTTACCATCCCCTCTTTGTGAATTCGAGGGTTTGCGAATGCAGAAAAACAATGCTGTCAAGCAAAGCCTGAACACTATGGCTGCGGAGACTTTAAAAGAGATGTTTGAAAAGAGCAGAGCTGTGTAGTATTCAGACCGTGTGGCCTTTTCTTTACAACTGCGTGTGGGAAGACCCTCCGGGGCAGACAGACACACCATTACTTCACCCAGAGACATTATACCACATCAAGCTGCACGGAGGCGATGCAGGGGGGGAGTGAGGAAGGGAGTGATGAGTCAACCTAAACAGAGAAACTTTTCACGATCGAGAGGGATAAAGATGGTGGACGTGTTCCTAAGTCCCATCACTCAGATTGGTAGAAACAACACTTAGAAATATATTAAACAATCAGAAACAAATACTCAGTTAATTAGTTTATTTATTTTTAAAAACATTGGTATTGTACAACATATTGACCTAAGACCTTCTAAACCGCTATACTGCCTCTGCTAGGGGAAACTGTAAAAACTAAATCAGAACAATCACAGTGCATACAAGCTGATGTGTTACAAGATTAGTGGCTGATCAAAAGAGAAATTCTCAAGCCATTTTATGAGGTACACCTCTTCAATTGCTTGTTAAATATCAACTCCACCAATCAACTCAGAAGGTTTAGGCATCTAGACATAGTGAAGATAATTCACTATGTCTAGATGTGAATTAGACATAGTGATTCACATCTATGTGTGAATCACATAGATGATTCACACATAGATGTGTGAATCATCTATCCATCCCTTTAAACCCACAAAACCCATCTTCTTATTTTTATTTTATGGATATTTTACAGCCATTCCATGCAAGACAACACAACCAACTCCAACTCTATGCAAACTGGTACACTGAACATGACAATGAGCTCAATGTACTCCAATGGCCTGCAAAGTCACCAGATGACAATTCAATAAAGAAACTTTAGGATGTAGCAGAATGAGAGATTAGTATTACAAATGTGCAGCCAATAAACTTGCAGAAAGTATGTGATGCCATCATCTCATACCAAAATCTCAGAAGAATGTTTCTGACACCTTGTTGAGTTTGCAATGAATTTTTCATGCAGCTCTGAAGGCAAAACAGATTGCTGCCAGGTTGCTAGTTCAACTGGTTGTACCAGCAACCTGGCAGCAATCCATTTTGTATTCAACTACACAAATACATGTTCTTACAGGCAAAATCAGCCACTTATTAGATAAAAAACATGTATAAAACAAACTTCAACCAACAAAACAAGAGGTAAGACTAACAAGCTAACTTTACTTTAAGATATTACTTTTTATTAACCTAAGGTACATAAAACAAGGAAAACCCAAACAAATTACCAAGCTCTTCCTTTCATAAATGGGAAACATTTTGAAGAGTTCATTTACATTAGTCATTCACTTGGTCACATAAATGAAAATACGCTCAGGATAGAAAAAGCAGTGAGTAAAAACACAGAATGTGCTAAATAAGCTATAACAACGTTACTGGGTTTATCTTAAACGTTTTAAGCCGTTTTACTGTCATTGTGTTAAACTTAATAAAAAATGGTTCCACCTGTATCAGAACAACCCAGATCTGCAGCTTATCTGTTATGTAAGAAATCGTTAATTAGACAAATCAGAACAGTAACTGGATTAAAAGACAAACTAAATGCTTTAAAATATAGAGTAAATGAATTAATACAAAAAAAAAAAATAATACAAATCAAACATGAAAAAACATTTGTTCAACACCAACGGCCGTTAAGTTGAGGTAGCTTTACATCGATATAACTTTTTTTTTTTTTCTCAATCCAGAGGCATTTAATGCTGATAAAGTGAAAGTAAACGCCAAAAACTCATTGAACTTACCCAGAATATAATGTTAAATCCAAATAAGAAGTATTTAACGCAGCAGCTGACTTCTGCTCCCTTTAAATGACGGTGTTTTCTGCTCATTCTTCCGAGGAAAATAGTAACGGCGGCTATCCGGGAAGCTAAAGTAACCTACAGAGACAGGTACTTCGAAAGCCCAGCTAAAGCCGCAGTTCCCGGACTACTCCCATTGAGGTTTGTTGTCTCCATTAGCTGGACGAAACACAATTTACTCACCGGGGTCCACTGGGCAAGCCAAATCAAACATAAGTCACTTGTTATCGTTCTCCTACTTGCTAGGCCAGCTAGCTCTCAACTTCTACAGTTAGCGTTAGCGGCTAACAACAACAACCTAACTAAGGCACAGACATCCATCTGCAGTTCCCCTGACATCCAACGAAAAAAAAGGCTTTTTATTTCTAAAAAAAACATCCAGAGACAGTGTTAAAGCAGGTAACGTCTCAGCTCGACCTCCCTAATGTTATCTCATCTATTTCATCGCCGCTAATAAGAGCCTTCATCTTTGTTTTCTTTTTTTTTTTTCCCTTGCTGTCAAACGACAAAACCCCTCTGTGTTTGGCTTGTGGCCCTTTTCACCTCAAGAGCGGCCTCTTGTGTCGTCAATGAAGGTTTTTTCTCACTGAATTGAGACAAAATGTTCTTCTGGCTCATAATCTAATATAGCAGCATCAGGGGGAAAAAAGTGCTTCATTAAAGATTAACACATTGCAGGCATTATACTGAACTAATTCAAATGTCACAAAAACACATATCCTCTGTTGCTATATTAGTAACATAATTTCTAACCATGTTATTTATCATGCCTGCCATTTCAATTATAGAGGTAGTAAAATTATGTTTCTGCAACAAAAAAAAAGGTGAGTAGTACAGGGCCACGTGTAGAAAGTTTCCAAAAGGTTGGTGGAATGGTGGCACATTAAAACAACCTAGACAAAACAGAATTTCATTAGTTTTATAATGCTGTCATTATTTTATTTCTTGAGTGTCATTGTACAAAAAGTGCCATGAAGTAAATAAATAAATTCATTGTAACATCCACCCTCCTAGCTAAAATTCGAATGATTTAATGAATTAATTAATTAATATTATGCTTAATATACAGTTATTCCCAAAATTATTCATACGCCTGGGAGACTTTATATTTACAACTGTTTCCATTAGACTAAATACTTTATTTCCGATGGAAAATGACACAGACAACTCCTAAAAAGGTAAAACAACATAAAAAAAGTCTGAGTTTTAAAAATGATATGGTTTTTTTTAAATGTTAAGAAAGGAATGGAATGCAATTTTTTTGTGCCCCTCTCTACAATCAATGGGAAAATAATCTCTTCCTAAAAGTCTTTAAGATTTTACGTTTCCCCTTTTCATCGCTAATCTTTAGCTTTCTTGCCAGGTTCTCTATAGAATTAAAGTTGGGACTTTAATGTGCTTTGTTGTGACATTGCTTTTGTGACACTTTTGGGATTATTGTTGTGTACGCAGTAACAATATTTGAATTTAACAT
Organism: Xiphophorus couchianus; assembly: GCF_001444195.1. Taxonomy (NCBI): domain Eukaryota; kingdom Metazoa; phylum Chordata; class Actinopteri; order Cyprinodontiformes; family Poeciliidae; genus Xiphophorus; species Xiphophorus couchianus. The sequence goes on along the minus strand of NC_040250.1, from coordinate 21,187,827 downwards.
TTATACTTGTATCTATTGGTTCTCAGCTTCACATTTGTCATAACGGGACACAAACACATGTAAAAAATATAATGAAAGCAAATGGGCATGTGCGCAATTAACAATTACCTGCCAAGGTACTGACAGTAATTCAGATTCAGACTTCGTTTTTAACAGTCTGGAAAACTACCCAGTTTAATTTTAGCATATGATGAGAAAAAAAAAAATCTGGAAACATATTGGTATTTATAGATTTTAGTCCACATTCTATTCCCAGAGTGGACAATTTAGCATTTCTGAAAAAAATTAAACTTTTTAATCAGAGTTTTTATAGTAACATTTCAGTATATTAAAATTTTAAATACAATATAATCTCATTAGAGAAAAAGGTACCTTAAATAACTGTTGTTTTGTTTATTTAGTTAATTACTTACTTATTGCCTTTTTTATAATCTGTTTTTGCAGCTTTCGTTTCGATTTACCATACTGTAAAAATACAAACTATAACTTTATTTTAAAATACAACAACAACAAAACAACTAGCTTGCATTATTAAAGAATAGCTTAAAGTTGCAAAAATAATCTAGATTTTTATTTATGGAAAATTTGGACATGTTGTACTGAGAAATGCTCAGATATTTGAATAAACACAAACATTGGTTTGACTTGATTTTTTTTTTTACTCCAGCAACAAAGAGAATATCCATCCATCCAACCATTTTCCGTTCACCCTCGTCCCTAATGGGGTCGGGAGGGTTGCTGGTGCCCATCTCCAGCTACGTTCCGGGCGAGAGGCGGGGTACACCCTGGACAGGTCGCCAGTCTGTCGCAGGGCCAAAGAGAATATGACACTATTAAAAATTGGACTTGTTATTTTAGTATATTTTCTCGTATCCCTAATGTCTAATGACCACACTTTAAAATGACGCTTTGTTTGAAAGGAAGTAGATAATGTTGAATGTTTAAAGTCGTGAAATGCTCAGAGTTGTGTCACGGGGGCATGCTTGAATAGCGTCTTCTGTAGTATTTGAACTTCAGTCTGAAGTCCTACAGATGGCAGTCTTTGAACCTGGTTTAAGTTTTCTTTTCACCTCTGGATTCTGGTGTTGGGGACATGCCACTCCCCAAATCGTTTGCTCCAAACATGGCGAACTGACAGTGAACTCAGCTCAAAGCTATAAAGTCAAAGAAATGTGTCTTTATAGTTTCATGAGGGGGGGCATTATTGATTTTTGACTTTATTTAGTGAAAAAAGTGCATGTGGTTTATTTCAGTTATCAGATTTATGTGGAAATAAAATAAAAAGGGATTTTCAAATCATAGACACTGCAGTATTTGTAAAATGTTCTATCAGTACAAATATATTACATCATTATTTCATAACACTGTTATCATTTATGCTAGGCTATTCCCTGCTTTTGATGACAATCCACATGGGAGCTGGAGTCTGACCTTGGTCTTGAGTCGTTATATAAATATATACACAGTTATAAAAAAATAATAATAATACACTCTTTGAGTTCTTTTCAATATGGTTTTAATAGTTTTGTATATCAAAATAAGAAAAGTGAAATAAACTCTACAATCTTCTGTATATGTAAAACCAACTTCAAATTAACTTTAAATATTTTATCCATTAAAGCGTGATTTGTAATTAAAACTAATCATAAATGGTTGGAAAATAACAATTCCACTGCCTGCAGGGCAACCCGTGACTTACAAATTCTCTAATACATTTTATGATGTTTGCAAGCAAATCATTTCAGTCAGTTTGGGGTGTGGACTGACTGAAAGGACTACAACACCTTTGTACTATTGTCTATTCTGTATTAATAATTATTCTTAATTTTAATCTTATGGTTATTTATTAAACAGAGTAGTTAGTTAACTCTGTGCCTGCAAGATGCCATGATCCTGATACTTGAAGATAAACTCAAATTATTAAAGTCCATTACTGTGCCTGACACATACCAGGAAGTATTTCCATACAGTTCTGGGTTTTCTCAGAATATGATGCTGTGTTGTGGAAGCAAATCTCCAATTTGGCATCAGTCCAAATAACTACTTGCAAGCTCAATATTGCAAGCTTGAGCTACGCTTGTACAAAGAAGAGACATCATATTTTGGTAACCTTTTAAGATAATCATATGTTTAATGTAGTATTTTCTTTTTAACTGCATAGTTGCAAAGCTTCTTTTATTCCATTTATTGATAGACATTATATGTTAGGTCAAGTTCACTGCTGTTAGCTTTCCTCTATAACATAATATAAAAAAAATTGACTAAGAAGCTATTGCTGCTAAGAACATAATGTTCTCACCCCAATGATTAAACACATATTTAAACTCCTACTTACCCTCTTATTTCTTATGAGGGTAGTACTAGTTCTCAGGTACTACTGCTGTGCTGTGCCTCATGGTGTGCAAAGTCATTTGTCAATGCATTTAAAGAAAGTGAAACAGATTGCACATTTTCAACAGATGTTTTATTGTGCATCAGTTTATTAATTGTGTTATGATATAAAATGAGTTGAATTCAGGAAATGCAGTGACACAGTCAGGTATCCATAAAACCTATAAGCAAACTTAAACAGGTCATGATGTGTTTTCTTGGTATCTGTTCGAGGATGTGTGCAGGCTGCCCAGAGGTGACCTCGGCTGAAATCTATCCATGACAGTGATAGGCTCAATCCTGCTGAAGGAGCAAGGACACCAAGGAGCAGAAGTTCCTGTCACTCAAGAGATACACAGAGTAAATATTTAGCAATGTGCTGATCCTTTCAGCCTGTGAGTCAGCGAACGAAAAAGTAATCTGTTGTTCTGTTGCAGGACCAGGCAAGGTGGAAAGGGTTACACTTCCTGAAGCAGAAGCATAACTCTAGGAGCACTTACATTCGCAACTAATTGCCAGCTTCATCCTAACATGCAGCATTGTCCAGGACTGGTTGAAGTTTCATAGTAAGACATTTATTTGCCTTTTGTTTTAGCAACTCAAGCTTTTAATGACAATTTTGCCTGTACAATGAAATGATCACAAGTGCATTCAAGTATAAAAAGAAACTTTACAAGTTACTAAAAATGTACATGAGACTATCATATACAGCTGAAATATAATTCATTCTTCCGATCTCGCTTTCACCATAACTCAGTTTCAAACATGCTTCTGTCCTTTTCACCATAGATTTTAATCATGTTTCTCCTTCTCCACTTGTCTGACATACACTTTCACCTCTAAACCTTTTTCAAACAGACTCAAATATTTTAATCTGTTCCACATCAAAGATCCTACTAATATGGACTAAAGAGCAATAAGTATTGGTGATAGCAAAGGAAACATGAAGAAAATATTCTGAGAAAGTTTTTAAAGCATTTCACCATACTCGATTAGACTTTACTTCCACGTCCTTTCTTTTCAATACACTCCACTTTTCTGTACTTCTTTCTATGAAGCATACATTCACTTATTTCAGTATTTAATAGAACTTATATACATGTCAGCTGGTTATCGTGCTGTATAAATTGTCCATTGGATTTCATGTAAAGTTAGAATGTAGTTTAGTCAATTAACCAAGAATGACAATGTGGGCATCATGAAAGAAAGTTTTAGAAACTTAGAGTAACTTGTTAAACAAGTCATTGGCCTTCGTAGACCTCACCTTTGGTCACATTACAACCACAAACATTAACGTGTAAAGAGAATTAAATTGTTATGCCTTCATGGAAGGTCCTATGTGTTCCAGAAGATTAATCCTGCACATTAACCTAAGCAAATACTCACCATGGTGAAACGTAGTGCTGGCAGCATTATCCTGTGGGGATGATTTTCCTAAGCAGAAATGATATCTTGTCTGAGTTCCTACAAAGTTGCATAAAGCTTAATATGGGCCATATGAGAAGAAAACCATTTAAAGGCAACAAAAGACTTCAGAATAGGGAAATTCACCTGTCAGCAGGACATCAATAAACACAACCAGAGCCACTGCCTCCTCGTGGAGAGGAGGCAGTGGCTGTTGTTTAGTTTAGCTCTAAACTTTAGACCTAAATATGTTCATAGTCCAGTCAAAGTCCAGATCCATAGCCAACTGAGAAAATGTGACTGAAAATTTGCTGCCCACAGAAATCCACAGAAATCCTAAATCCAATTTAACTGAGCTTGAGCCTTTTTGCAAAGAAGAAGCAACGTTTATCGACTCCAGACAGAAACATTCTCCAAAAGTCATGCAAATATAGTTGCAGTAAAATGTGATTCTAGAAAGTCACATGGGGTCTTAAATATAAATGCATGTTTTTTGTTTTTTTTTTAGTTTTTGTTTCAATTTGAAAACCACCATGAATCTTTTAAAGTTCTAAAATTACACTAAAACACATTAGGGTTTGTGATTGAAACATGGTAAAAAAAAAAATGAAAATGATGAAGGGACCTGAAGATAACACCCAGTACAGAAGAAATCAAATGCAACTGTAAAATGTGATCATTGCATGCAGTGTACTATTACAAAACATCAATAATGCTTTAACTAAAGCAGCAAAATGCCCATTAAGCTAAATGTTATTACTAATTTGATGTGCCTGTTTTATGCCTGAAGTCTCTTGTTATGACTTTTATCAGACCAGTCGGTATAATTAATGTTGTAATGACTGTGAAGGTGTGTTTGTTTTAAAAGTATAATAGAGGCTATAACCTTTGATTATTTTTGAGCACTTTTTGGTATGTCAGAAGCGTACAAGCCACAGCAACTGTGTTTCATAAAAAACTTGTTCTTGTCAGTGCATACAAGGAATGTGAGCCCCGTAGAAACCTAAAACTATTTTAATATAACATTTACTATGATTTAGGTCCAACAATTAGCTTCACTGAAATTTAAGCAACTCAGTCCAAAACTCAAACTATCTTCCAAGGCCAAACAAGGGCCTATGAATGCTGAAATTCTGTTTTAATTGAACATCCAGTAGTTTAACAATCTCACAGGTCAGTGGAGACAGTACTTCTTTTGACCCGCAGGCTGCCGCCCCAGCCACGGGGGCAGGTGTTGTAGGAGTGTAGGCCAGGCGACCTGAGCCCAGAGTCCTCGGACTCAACAGAGGCATCTGAGTCGGTCAGAGAACGGGTGTTGTAGAGCCTTACAGGTGAGCAGATTCTCTGAGTTGGGGTGACAGGAGGGCTGGTGAAGGTGGGAGACTGTGCACCCAAGGACCTCTGCTGGAAGGGGCTAATTGGTGGTTTTTGCCAGTCGTTTTGAAAGTTTCCCACAGGTGAAATGGGGAGGCCGTGACTGCTCGGTGCTCCAGGGGAGGGGCTGTTTTTACGTTTGGCTGCATTTATAATATTCTTTGCAAGGAGACGGTGATTTGCTTTTGAGTCTACGTTGTTAACAATCTGGGACGTGCAGCGATTGTCTTTTTGTTGTCGTGGAGAGGAGGCAGTGGTTGTTGTGTGCAGGGGATTAGTGGATTGAAAGGATGAGCTGCTTTGAAACAGTGCAGGTGATTGGGAGCGGGGGCTCCATGGAGGGCAAACAGGAGATGTGGCTGCAAATATTTGCAGAGGTCTGGATGGGGAAACAGAGACAGCGGAGGATTGATTATTCTGGCTTACGGAAGGTGACTGGCATCTTGATCCCCAAGGAGGAGTTTGAGAAGGTCTGCATGTAGGACCAGGGGAAAAGGTGGAAGATTGGGTATTCTGACTCACTGCTGGGGATTGGCACCTTGATCCCCAGGGAGGGGAGATTGTAGATGTGGCGACAGATGTGATGGAGGGTCTGGACACGGAGAAAGCCGAAGCAGAGGAGGTCTTGTTATTATTGCTCACAGATGGGGACTGGCATCTTGAACCCCAAGGAGGAGAAATAGGATAATGGGTTTTAGCGTTTTCAGAGGGTTTGGAAAAAGGAATGGAGGTAGTAGTGGAGGACTGGCTGACAGCTGGGGACTGACATCTGGAACCCCAAGGTGGAGAGCATGGAGAAGTGACTGTAGCTGCTTGGGAGGGCCTGGATGCAGAAGTGGAATTAACAGAGGAAAATTGGCTGTTCTGACTCGACATAAAAGATTGGGATCTTGCATTACTGGACAAATTGACAGGAGACTTGACAGAACAGATAGATCCACTGGTGGTGGTTGGTGACTGGCTTGTTTGAGAGCTGGAGATCCATTTTCTAGTTGCTTGGTTTGCTGGGCTGCTGAAACGTCTGGTTAGGCTAGGTGTACTGGTTGTCTTGGATGTTTCACCAGTAATTTCAACAGGGGATGACTCCTCTGATTCCTGTTGGAACATAGCATATGGTTCTGCTTTAGTACATGTAAAAGACAAAAACATCCATAAAGCAAAATCTTTTGCATTCCAGACTTAACACTAGCAAATCCTCTTTTTATGGGAATTGCAATGTTTTTTGTTTTTTCTACTTGTCAGATCTGATTATTATAGGATGTTCTTTCACTGACCATGGTGACACAACACAAAGGTTAAATAATCAGAAAAGTGTTTAAATTTAGGTTTTCATTTGGAGCTTCAGTTTCATACACACCACCTTTTAACATTCCCTCCCTGTACAAGTGTTTCTTCAGTAAGCCTAGCCATTAGCACAAGAAGGTCTGGTGTTAAGTGTCTCTCTGAGGTTACTGTCATTTGGTCCTCTTGGGGTAGTTACCCTTTGCATGGATATGAAGTTACTCAACTGAAGCAAAGGTTGCAGTTCATCATATGTCCTGCCAATTAAGAACTAGTTATCTATATTCAGGATGTTGATATGTCAGAAGGGTGTTGTGTTGTAATTCAAAGTGCAAGTATCTTTATCCTAAAAGTTATTTTCATGTAATGTCATGGTTATACTCCAAATGTTTGGAGCTTTGCAGTAAGACATAAACTTAAGATGTTTGAGATGTTTATGTTTTAATTCTTTAAGAGTTTAAAAACTGTTACGATCAAACATTGATGAAACTGAGCACAGATCTTTCTCTGTTAAGTTATCCCTGTATTTGAAAGAGACAAAAAGTTTTCTGGTAGCTTAGATGTTCCCAGCTATAGCAAAAAATGAAAGAGCAGAGACATTAAATAGTTAAGAGATGCTGGTAGAATCAGGAAATTAGAGGAAGAAAAAAACAGAAGGAAGTCATTGTAAAGTGTTAGCATGAAGATTTAATCAGAAAAGAAACATCTCACTTTTGCACAGAACACAATCAGTTATAAGAGACAGTGAGCAGAAATAGTGGGAAAAAACAGTAAATCAACGTGTTTGCAAAGAAGTAGACAGAAACACCGCACAATGAAGACAGAATTACTGTTTTAAGTTGGAACAGAGTCAAGATACGGAAATTGATACAGATATAAAGTAGCACAGAGTCCAAATGTATGTAACATGTGTTTAGATAAATGAAACTAGAAAGCTGGGTAAATTGCTTGAAGACATAAAGGCATTAAAAGATTTCTCTTGCTACAACTTTCATGGCTCTGAAAAGCGTTGAGTTACAAATCATAGATCACAAACCAGATGCTAGGCCATCTGTTAGACGCCTTTGTAAGGCAGAATCCTGATGGTACCCAGTGGAGAGCATTTGAGATTGTTTTCATGTTTCAAAATGTTCTTTAAATTGACGTTTAGAGAGCTTAAGTGCAGAACTGCTTTCAGAATATAAACTTTCATTGATTACATAACAGCACAGTTAAAATTTTCTGAACTTAATCACTGCTGAATGGATTTTGTTTCTCAGAAAAAATTCAATTATACTCTGTCTTCACAGATGAGTTAGGGTGCATTGACTTAGATAATTGTATCATTTGCAGGACATTTCATCCCTAACTTAAATTTGCGGTACTGTGGTATTGTTTCATGGTAAATTTAAATATCACAATAATTCTTTCATGCAGCTACAAAAGCTGGTATTATGAAAAGGCACACAGACAGTCAGAGGTTTAAACAAAGTGCAGTTAATTTTAGCTTCACTTAAATTATCTTCCATATTGCAGCCATGTGATCCTTATCTATGAAATATTCAGTCTTATCTAAAAATGATACATGGTCGGTCTCCACACCTGTGGTGTAATTCCTGCCTTCTTGGCAGAAAACGTTGGCTTTGGTGCCTGAACTCCAGACCGAGGGGAGGAAACTCGTTCTGGAGAAAAAGGAGACATCAAAGAAGTGATCCTCGCATGTGGGGAAGCTGGATTTGCTGGGTATTCTGATCCTCTTGGGGAGGTGAGAGGCAACTGAGGTGACATACTACCATAATAAGATGGTGAAGTGTTAGGTAGAGAAGTTTGTCTAGAAAAACTTTGGCTGCTGAGTAGGTTCTTGGCTTGTGGTGCTCCTCTGGCTAATGTGCTTATTGGGTCCTTGACTGGGTTGAAGACAAAGAGGGAAGAGTTGAGCTGATAGGGACGGTGTCTTGCGAGGTCCATCTCTATCTTGGAGCAACCATTTTCTAAAGTAGTTGGTGGTTCTGGAACTGGCTCTGGTACTGCAACTTTTGGTTTTGGTTTTTGCTTGACGGCTTGCTGGGCCTTTAGATTTTGCGAAATCTGTGCGCTCACTTCGGAGTTCTTGGCAATGGCTTTGACCCTTCCTGGCATGTTCGATGGGTAAACCCAGGATGGTGGTAACGACATTGTGGGGGAGGGAGACCTAATTTGTCCTGGATTCTGATTCTCAACAACATATTTCTCCATCCTTGATTGACGCTTGGCAAACAATTCAGCCCCCTTGCCTGACACATTTGTGAGGCTCTGCTCTGGATGATGGTCTAGCCTTGGTCTGGTCTTTGAGCTTTTGAGACAGGATGCCCACTCTGGGGCTCTTGCTCCCACTGTCTTTTCCTCTGCTTTCGCAAGGAAGTTGGAAGCTTCTGCTCCCAAAGCCAGTAACTCCTCTTCAGGTGCTGGTTCAGGGACAGATCTGTGTCCATGTTTCTTTCTTTCATCCGCTCCTTGCACCAGAGAGAGCAGCTCAGGGTTTGGAGCAACCACTGGCTTCTCTTTAAATGTAAACATTGACTTCTTGTTTGCCCTCCTGGCTGCGCCTTCTTCTAGTATTCCTGTTTTGATTGGTGTTATCAGCTTCCTTTCTCCAGTGGACTGTGGAACAAAGGTGGAAGGCTTTGGAGCTGTCAGAGGGCCACAGTGGAGTACAGGTGGGTGCTGGGAAACAGGAAAGTTGGATGGCGAAAGGCATGGAGATGACATGGGAGGAGACATTGGAAGTGGACCAGAGTAGAACGTCTGTGGAGGTTGGTTTGTGAAGGCCGGCAGAGGAGGTGTTGGGTATGATGGTGGTGGAGGTGGAGGAGAGAATGTGACAGGTTGAGTGGAAGAAGGGAGAGGAGGAGTGGCATAAGACGGGGGAGGTGGGATGTCTGTAGCAGGACTGACTGAATCTGGAGAGAGGACAGTTGGTGGTGAGAAGAAAGGTCGAGCCGTTCTGTTGAGGAAGGCTGGCGTCTGCTTGGAGGGTGAGACTAAGGAAATCCTCTCTGAACCAGAGGTGCTGTGACAGCCATTAAGAAGCTTTTCAGAGGGAACAACTACTGGGTGGCCCTCATTTGTTTCTGTCTTCCTTTCAACATGTGCCATCACAGCTGGATGAGAGTCATTACTTCCCAGAGGAGTTTGGTGTCTAGCATCGTCCTCTAGAACCTCATGAATTTTATCCTTTATGTCGTCCTCTTCTTCTGGCTCTTCTTTGACTGGGAGGAAATGTCTTTCCTGGATATCATAGTTCTCCGTGTCTTCACCTTTGATAAAATTCTTATTTTCTTCATCCATTATGATACCAGTTGAAGGGCTGCTTGCAGGTGGCAAAAAGTGTAACTTATTATTATTTAAGTTCAGGTCTGTGTCCTTATCCTCACAGCTTCTCTCTGCCCAGGTTTGCTTGTTGGACAAGGAATCACTTTTCACATTCTCAGTTTTGTCCACCTCTGACCCTTGTCCGCAGCTTTCGAGTGTGAAGGCGTTCACTCTCTGCTTGCGCCGATTAAAAAGCTGCACACCCCTGGAGCTGGAGCCGGAGTTGGAGGGGATGGTGAGCTGAGCAGCAATGATGTGACTCTTCAGCCGTGCCTCCTTCAGCTCTTTCTCCGATAAACTGGCACTCCTGCTCAGATCTAATGAGACACAGAAAACAGGAAAAATGACATAGACGTTTAGCCCCCATTCATTATGAAACACCACTAAATTTAGCTGCACTTGGCAAATGAAAAGACTCAAAACTAGTGCACATCGTGTGTTCTTTAATTACAAGATAATCACATAATTAGTTCTGATTAAATTTTTTTGTTTACATTTCCTTGTGGATCCATTATTATGTTTTAATCTTAAGAGGTTTGGCACTACAATGCTATATTAGTATGTCATGGTTCTCAAACGATGGGACTAGTGCCATTACTAATATATGGGCTGTCTTTTAGGTTTACTCTAAAGAAATCATAACAAAAAATGCAAGCTATTTTTTCTTCTCAATAGAAAAATGCAGTGAAGACTTTTTTGAGAACTCCCCATATCAACTTTAGTGGGCAGCAGCAAACCAGGAACAAGTGCTGGTGGCAAATTTATGTTGAATTCAGTTTAACAAATTACAACTTGGATCTTGGGAGCACATTAAGTCCAACTTAACTGTGTTCCATTTACTGCATCCAAAACAAGCAAGATTTTCTTATGGACCTTCTTTGTGACCAGCCTAACAATTTTTAGCAATACCAGCCAATAACACAAGCATTTTCTGCTTTCAAATATTGTACATGCATATTTATTGCAGCTGTTTTATTGTGTGTGTGTGAACATTTGAAAATATACAAAGATCCGGTGTGCAGTTAATTCTTTAGTTTTAGATTTTTTAATTTTATGAGAGACATATTGAATTTTATGTATAACCAGTGTATATGTAGTTTCCAGTTGAAAATTCATATAAACAGGAACTTTCTGTTAGTTCTTTAAAGTTGAAACTTCGAAATTTCTGAGTAAAGATGTAATTGCAAGCTGAAACTGCCTTCATTAACTTTCTCCCATAGTTGGGATCACCAATCAACAAGTATATGATCCCGAGATATTTTTCATTGAGAGGCTAAGTAATATTAAAAGCAGAGCATATTTATGACGTAAGTACTAGAAAATGTTCGAATACACAATTTAGAAGAAGTCAGTATGGATGTACTTAGAAACTTTTACAAAAAAGGTTGAGAGCCACTGCGATGCAAAGATAACTCCCCAAGGATAACAACACAAATATTAAAAAGGTTTTAATTTTCAACCAAAAAAAGGCAACATGTGGAACGTTTTTTATGAATCTAGGTTTTAATATTCTCTTTAAAACCCACAATTCTTTTAACGCCACATGGTTTAGATTGTTGTTTGCTTTGCTTTTGATTCTAACTGATGGGGCGAGAAAAATAGGGCTTTGTGGACATTTGACTCAGCAGTCTGCAGCTCTAGACAGTGAGCTAATAGACAAAGGCTGAGGCACATATGAAACAAAAATGTTAATGAAGAGGCACAACTTGTTGAGTAATAAAGTTATGAAAAAAAAACATATGTAGGGCAGCATTTTGCTGCTGCAGCAAAAGTAGAGTCTGACAACCTTTTTCCCTGTAAGTTCAACAGTTTTGATCCAAATTGCCTATGTTGAAACATAAACTGTGTTGTTTGAGCTTAAAAGCTTTATTTTCTAGGCAGTGGAACCATTTCCTCTGCCATCTGCAGTCGTCCCTCCCTGAGCATTCCTCCACGGCTGAGAAAACTCCCCGCCTGCGCTTCCAGCATGCCTTTGGTTTCTCTCTGTAGCTAATTTGTGCAATACTGGAGCTCAAACCCTTAATAGACCACTTTTACAATCTACAGCTACCAAAAATTATTTTCTGAGACTGCTGTCTATAAACATGCTATACAATCAAGAGTTCCTATTTTAAACATAGTAACTACATCAAAGAAGTAATAAAAACTTGATCCAGGCTTTTTTTTTTTTTGCCTTTTATATAACAAATTGCACTCCAGGAAAAATAAACTCTTTAGTGAGCACAGTAATGAATGGGTTGTCATGGAGATACATCTGGTGGATCATTCAACTATGTCATAATAATCTGAGTGATGGAGAATATTTAAAGTTGTTTTCAGGACTTTTCTCAGAAAAAAGTCTTATAGATCCCGACAGCTACAATATTTGACCTAAGCGCCACGTAATCTAGCGCCAGCCACAATAATTAGGTGTAAATCAATCCCTTGTAAATCTGCTATAATGATTAGATTCTACATGTGGCTTTTTCTGGCATATGAAATAACACTTTATCACACGGATTGGTTATCATGCAACGTGCAGGTGCCAAGCCCATTTGGACCAAATATAATTGATGCAACTGAATCCTACTGATTTTTCTTACAGTTAAATTCCTCTTTTCTACATGTCTATGAACAAACATTAACTAAGAGAAAATACAAAGGTAAGTTTAAGCAATATAGGTCACACAATTACCCAAATGTGCAGGAACCCCTGCAGAATTCAGTCAATGATATGAAAAACATTCTGTAAAGTTTGCAGACAGAGTAGCACATTCAACACATAGCCACTGACAAGTTACCTTTCCTCACAAATCCCACACAACTGTTCCTCTGTTAGGATTCAAACCACGGCACATCCTCACAAGTTCCCTGAGAGTTTGCCGTTCTGTTCTACATCTGATCCACATCAGCGCCTAACCCCTCTTACCTTTTTCATGTCAAATCTAAGACCTCCTCTGTCATGTAGTACTTCCACAAGAGTTTACAATTATAACTGCGTCTGATGGCTTGACACCCCCACCTCACTTTTCTTTTCTTTTTTTTCTGGAGCAAGACACAAGATCGGATTTCTTTTTCTCTGCAGTCCAGCAGGACACAGACAGGCAGGGAAGCAGAGGGAAAGAGGGCAGGGAAGGGAAGAGAAGGAGGGAGGGCTTGTAGCTGGAGGCTACACCTTCTGTCACTCTACCTCCACTTTGGTTTAATTTTTTTCCAAATGTGCAGCACTTATTCACGTATGCTTTTCACTAAATAATAAAACAGAGACACCTGTGAGAGTGAAGTCCATCGCTTCTGTTGGGAGAGTGTTTACATTTCAGCAGCAGCTTTTTGCAGAGAGATTCATCTTTGTTTTGACAGCTTTGGAGAAATGTCCTGTCAATGGTAAGTATTGAGCTAATCTCTGAAATGTCCTGTGATGGCTGGGGAGCCTCTGAGCCTTTGTTGCAATCTTTGAAGTGCAACCCGGAGATACCTCAGCTTATGTTTACATGGATTAGACCAGTGAGCCTCCACAGCTACAGCACCTGACCCCTGCTGCCCTCCACATCAGTCGGGATATGCCATGTGTGTTCACTGAGCATTCCCTCAGACCAAGTGTCTGCCCTCTTTGAACTGCAGCAGCCCTGAGCTCCAACCTGCAAAAGCAGGACTGGAATTTCCTGTCTTGATATAAGGAGCCCTGCATCGTATTGCCCTCCCCTCATGCCTCCCTCACCTCCACCCCTAAACATTTTTTATCTCTTCTCCATTTCCCCCTGCCCCTGCGAGGGGTGGAGCACACAAGAAGACTTCCCCTTACAGCAGCAGAATTTGAATCGAGGGGGCCAACCCCACATTTGTGTATCAAAGGTCAGATTACCCTGTCGGATGTTATCTTTCTTCTGGTTGATGGCCGGGAGGGGAGTGGGATGACAGCCCAGGAGCCCGTGGGTGATATGTGAAATGGTATGGAAAGACGGGGGATTAACAGAGGGGCCGTGTATCCCACCAGTCTGACCGAGACCTAAACTCTCAGTGGTTTTCATATGGAGCCATGCAAAAGCATTTGTACCCTTTGAAATGTTTTACATTTTTTTGAATACAAACTGCATTTCACTGGGGTTTTGCCCAATAGACCAACACAACGCAGCCAATAAATGTAAAGTGGAAAGAAAATGTCACATCCTTTCTGAGACATTTTGAAACAGAAACCAATTGTTTTTTTGTTTTGTTTTTCTTGCTCAGACCACATGTGGCCATCTTTTGGTGTATGTTTCTATCGTCTTTTCACATCTTAGAATCAACCGTGTTTGTTCATTCCTCCTTTCAAAGTAGCAATATCTGAGATTATTTGTTTTCAAGTCTTGCCACAGATTCTAAATTGTAGATTTTTACTTTGACTGATCTAGTTGAACAACTGAATATTTGATCTAAACTATTCATTGTAGCTATTGTAGCATTTTTAGTCATTGTCCTGGAAGAAGTTGAGTTTGTTGCTTCAAACAGGGTCTTCTGTATTTGACTCAATTTATTGCTGCATCGACTTCCATCAGGAAGAAAAGCCTCCACACGTATAATGCTGACACCACTATGGGTCACCATGAGTATACTTTGTTCAAAGTGATGCATAGTGTCAGTTTTCCTCCACATATAGCATTTTGCCCTTTTGGGATCACAGTTGAATCTAGATATTTTTTCTGACTAGAGTTCCTCCTTAGACATACATGCTGTGTTCCCTACATGTCTGGCGTCAAATTCTAAACAGTTCACTTTAAGGTTTTCTTTCAACAAAGACCTCTTGTTCTGTGCAGCGTATGTTATTACGCTGTAGTTATTAGTCTCCTATCTGAGCAGAAAATCAGACCCTAAAAATCACATATGTACTGTGTTAAAATTATAAAACTCTATCTTTATGAGGGCCATAAATCATAGTTACTTGACATGTTAATCAATGCTGGACCACCATTACTTGACATATGGAGGATATGTAGCAGTCAATAGACTGTGTTACTAAAATGAGAACATAACCAAGGCAAAATACTACAAAATATCTAATTTCCAAGTTAAAATGAAACATGGAAGATTTTTCCTGACATGCATAGTGTTTTACACGTTGGGCAAAAAGTTCAATTTTGGTTTCAAAATTGCCCTTATTTCCATGTTTTTGTTGTGTCCATGACTTGTGGAATATAGGATTTTTGTTAAACAGTAGCTTTCTTTTTGTCATTCTTGCCAGATTTGTGGCATCCATGGCTATTAAACAATTCTTAGCCTTCTTTACAGCTCATTCACAGGTATCAAGAAACTCTAGACAACTTCTATGGGCTTTTTTTTTGTCCAGCTTAATAGTTTAGGTGTATTGCCAGGGAATGTTTTACCTTCCTTTTGCTGTTCTCAGATGACTGACATGAAGTCCAATAAAAAGGACAGGTTTTTTATCATGACCTACCACCATTTTAAACTTCTCCACAACGACCTGTTCACTGTGATCCTTGGTCTTCATGATGTTTGCTCACAAAACTTGACAGAAAGCTGATTTATACTGTGAGTCAATCAGACAGATGTTTACTCTATTTAATAACTGGACAACCACCTAGATTTTATCTAAGGGTATCAGAGTAATGGGGAGAATACAGTTACATGTCACGCATATCATAATTGCAAATGTTTTTGGAAGAACTTGTATTGTTTTCCTTCCACTTCACAGTCATGCACTACGTTATGTTGGTCTGAAATCCCAATTAAAATTCATTGTAGTTTGTGACATGACACATTGGGTCTGTCATAATTACTTTTGGAAGCGTTTGTTAGATAAATCAAATACTAACATCAGGGGACAAATTCTGTTTCCCTTTTCTTTATTTTTACCTTTAGCTTCATGCATTAACTCTTTAAAAACAGACAAGTAATGAGTTTTTATCGGCTTCTTTGTGTTGCTCTCAGTGACCTGTGAAAACTAATTGCTAGGTAATGAGTGATTGAAAGGGTGTTTTTGGCACACAGCTTTTACATCTAGATAAGACAGTTTTTGGCTCTGACATTTCCATTATAATACACAATGACCAATTACTCAGCCTGAATAGTGTGTCTGAAAACATTGCCACTGCCCACAGGAAGTTATTTTTATTGATATGTTGCTGTGTTTTCCATAGATTGTGTTGTCAGAATGTGGCAACTTTTGACATTTTTTTGTTGTTTGTTTATTGGAAGAGGTAGGAGACAAATGTGAAGGTACAGTTCCAAGTGACTTTTCCCACAGTGCTTATCCCACGATTGTTAGATTCTGAGATGAATATTAAGATGTGTTGCCTATGATTGTCTTTCCAATTCTGTTTTCCCAGGAGCAGATGTTTCATGCAGCTTTTCTCTGTGTCAGGTTGCATTGACAAGCCTGGACTTCTTTTTTTCGCTCCAAACATTGGCAGTCCCAGTGTAATTAAGCAAGATTTATTCTCAGGTCAGTCCACACTAGCACAGTAAAGCATCAGACAAATCTTTGGGAACACCACAGCTATCTATATTTTTGCGTTGAAAGCTTTTGCTTTTGCTTTTACTTTTTCTTTCGCATCCAAATAAGTCCATAAAATGGCAAATAAAACAAACACTTACTTGTTTTGCGGCTTATATGCTGCTTACTAAATCCCGTCTTCTCCCAGGATGCGTTGTAGTCGGTCTCAGTGGGCTGCATTTCTTCCTTTGACTCGATAGGTTTTCTCAATCCTCCTGGACTCCAGCTCACCCCTCTCCTGATAGATGTATGGCCTTTCTCCATCACTATCCAGAATCAGATCCCTACGCCTGTATCCTTTCTTCACAAACAGTGTTTAATCACCTAAAAACTGAGAATGTCAAGAGGCACTTCAGCACTCCAGGTTTCTTCTTCCAGGCATGACTCCTACAGCAGCCGTGTTCCTTCCCCAAGCAGTCAGTTGAAATTTGGCGTAAAGAGTTTACTCTTACTTTGTTCCTTCATGAAGTGTTTATCTCAGTCTAATTGGACCTCCCAGAGGGTCAGCTCCAACGTCCTTTGGAAGAATTCCCGTTGGAAAAACAGCAACGAAAAATCTGGAGCAGAGGGCAATGAAACTCCCCAGTTTTTTCCCCCTTCCCAGATTTTTCTCTTTCCTTTCCTCCTCTATTTTGGTCGGCAGAACATGCTTTTTTGTTTGTGTCTCAGTCTGCAGCCCACAGATTACTTTCCCTTCCAAGAAAGGGATCTGCTCTTTATCTTGAAGATCATAAGTCTACGGTGACGTGAGGGGAAACTATGTATATGGAACTTCCTCCTGTTTAAGGTGCATGCGAGAAAAAAAACATTTCACTTTGGAAAGGTCATTCCAGAGGCTGTTTTGTTTTCCGTCTCCCAAAGTATTTAGCAAGAGCTGCT
Source organism: Xiphophorus couchianus (assembly GCF_001444195.1). Classification (NCBI taxonomy): domain Eukaryota; kingdom Metazoa; phylum Chordata; class Actinopteri; order Cyprinodontiformes; family Poeciliidae; genus Xiphophorus; species Xiphophorus couchianus. The sequence continues at coordinate 21,170,720 of NC_040250.1, read as the reverse complement.
TTGTGTTTGTTTCTCATCCTTTAAAGGCCAACACAGTTTATGGGGCAGGAAAGTGTATTTCTGTTTTTCTTGTTTTGGTGAATACCAAACTGCATTGGCAATGTCCTCTTTGGTTAAAAGCTTTGGTTTTGACTCGTACAGAAAATAAATCCAAACTGCTTTAGGCTTATTGAAACTAGCATTCCTAGTTGATCTCTGTGCTTAATTTAGGCAACATCCAGGTTAATTTACTGCCCTGCAAAAAAGAAAAACAGGCTCATTAAACACAGGTGTAAAATGCAAAAGAAATAAAAAACAGAGTGTTGCAAATGTGGTCACATCCCTATAACTTTTTAACATTGCAACCTTACATTTTAATGTATTTTATTTGGATTTTACGTAATAGATCAATAATGCAGAGAAATGTGTGTAACAATGTGATGTTTACAAGTGCTTATAAATGAAAGTGTGAAAAATGACTGCACTTCATCCTGAAAGCATTATCACTGCTGTAAAATATGGAGGAGGTGCTGTGAAAATGATTAGTTTTTTTAAGCAGAGAGAAGAAAACTGGTTAGATTTGATAGGAAAGCTATTTAGAGTGGTGGATTTTATTAAAAGTGATCTATTATGCTTCCTTAACAAATAAGAATAGGTCTTTGAGCTCTACAAACATGTTCATTAAACTTTTTGCAGAAAATAATTTTTTGATTATAATATTTTAGTATTTTAGGTTTTAGTTCCTTTCAGGATTAGTTGTAGTTTAGTGCCTCTTGTCTCTTTAAATACAAATAAGCGGCCACGCCACACAACTCAACGATTACACTTGTACTGGAAAATGGCTGCAAACAGATGCGCAATTATTCAACCGTACATCTTTGAAAAGCAGCAGTGGAGCCTCCTGCACAACAAACAAGAATGCAGTAAGTGCTTTCTGAATGGCAAGTCAACAACAAAACACTTTTCCAGCAGCTTTTGTACTGCGCAGACAACGACAAACCAGCTCACCAAATGTGCTGGAGCGCCGCTGGGGTTGCTATGTGACGGCGCAGTGACTCAACAAATTTAACAATAACCTCTTGTCATAAAACGAGAGGTGTCTTTTTAAGCACATGGATGCTTTTAGAAGCAGCTGAGGCCTGAAATGGATGTGAATTTTGCATACTATGTTTCTGTTAAAGTTTTCTTGGTTCACGTTAACTTTAATTCTGCTTTGGTGGGTAAAGAAAAGTATTATTTTTTGTTCTTAAGGTTGAATTGTTTTTTTTTTTAATCCATCTACTTTCTGCAGGATAAAGGTTAAAAGAAGAAGTACTGCATTTATAAAATGTGATTAGTTCTTTAATATCTCCAAAGATGGAAAGTCACAATTCATTCAGGCCTGCTGTGAATCTGTAAAAGTATCATCACTTCTGCCTCAGGTTATGTAATGTGATATGTACCAGTTTTTAAAACTTCTAACCAGGATAAAATGACTACACAGAGATGATTCTATAAAGCATTTTATTAAGTCAGCAGCATTATGTTCCTCCCCTAAAGTTAATAAAAGCCGCCGGCAGTGATTGTAATGATAAACCGGAGTTTACACTTCCAATTCCTTGATCTGACTTGCCTCTCCTTGGACTTGATCAGGGCTCCATTTGTTTTTGATTGTGACTCACCTCTATATCACAGAGGAGTCGGAGGCCAGTGCAAACAGCATCGCACATAATTATAAATTTTCTCGCAGACACAGCAACTATCCTGCCTTTCATCTCTTTCAAAGGTGTCTGAGCACCTTAGCTTCATTTCATCCTTAATGTTTTGATACCCAATGAAACTACAGCTGAGTCAAGGCCTGCTCACAGTCATCCCAAACACAACACATCCCCACCTCCCTGCTGCAAGGAAGCTGAAATCCTCCACACTGCTTGTGACTGGCGTGATCCTGACAAGTGAGCCGAGATGAAGGCTGGCATTGTTTAAACGCTCTGACAATAGCTCTTTGAATCTCCCAGATGTGCGAACCGCATTTGGCTTGCTCTGCATCTCATTTGTTGGCTTTTCAGATGATTCTTCAGTGACAAGTTTATGGCGCTTTTCCTCAGTAAAAGTCGTCTTTTGTCGAGCCAGAATTCATGTTTACTGTAATCACAGGGAAGAAAGGTGAGCACATGTTGCGGTCTTGTCCGCTCACCGCATCACCAGAATGACTAGAATATGTAGAGATTGCTATCTTTTATATGGGATGAAAATGTTTATTAACTGTCAGACGAAAAGCAGATGTAGGACGCTCCAAACTGACAGCAGCAGAGATGCACACTTGACTCCATTTAAGGAAACAAAACATTGACATATGGACCACTGAAACCTACATCTGCTGCAAGGCTTTTAATAGTCTCTGCTTATTTCTCTGCAGCCTTGGGGACTAAATTTACTCCAGACTATCTGTTGACGTCTAACGCTCTAGCTTTCATCTTGACTGTCATATCTGATCGGCAGAAGTCGAATCTTACCCATCAGCGCTCTGCTTCCAATTACAGGTACCTTGAAGTTAAAAAAAACAAAACACAGTGGCTTTCAAATTTTCAAGTCTTGGCTCACATTCTCTATTGCTTTTATATCTGGCCTTTGACTAGACCATCCTAAAAATTACTTTGTCAGCTGTGTTCACTGGCCTTTGAGATGCTGTTTGTTCCCTGATGTTTTCTACAAAACCTCTTATGTTTTCACAGAACACTGAGTCTTTACTAAATATGGGATTGGAATTTATTTGTTAGTATCAGAATGACAGGGGTGTGCCTACAAATGCACACCACATTTTTCATGATTTTACTTGTAAACAAAGCTGAAAATGTTTTCTCTTCCGTCCACTTAAAAATAATGAACTATTCGTGCTTTTAAATCCCAATAAAATGTGTTGAAGTTTCCACAATGACGCTGGAAAGTCATTTCCAGCTTTCCTTTGCTACCTACCATACTACCCTCATAATCACAATCAAGTATATAGTTAACAGTTTAGTTTGCGGGCCACGTCAGCTGTGATCTCAGAGCTCCTGTTTGTCATCAAAACATGATGGATTATTGGATGACACCAAATCCACAGCTCTCTGCAGCATGTGATGACACACAAAGGGAACTGTCCTGGCAGCTGCAGAAACTGTAATCACTTATCCCCTACTTTCTTCATATTGTACATTTATTACAGATTCCCATCAGTAGACAACTTGTAGTTAGTCACCTCATAACTCATCCCCTGCATGTTTTTCCCCCCTCAGGTATGGCATCAGTACATCATCAAAGACTATGGTTGCACATGTGTTAAGGTATGTGAAATGTCTGGATGTCAGGTGAGCTTTCATTCCCAGCCAACTGTAAGACCCTAAAAGTGTAACAGTATAAATTACAGGGGTTACACTGAGGCTGCTCATCACAGCCCTGGCTTTATGTCTTTATGATCGGACGCCTTGGGGGCAGAACTCCTGTGTGTCTGTTATTTCTTGGCCTTTGCTTGGATCTTTTACACTTTGGCATGCACAAATCACTCAGCTGTAAATGCTAAAGGGTTTTAGCAGGGCCCTTTGCTCCTTCTCTCTCTTGATGAGACAAAAGAGCCATTCAAGAGCCCTGGAAGCACTGTGAAATGATTTTGGGCAGTGCTCTGAAATGGGCATTCCTGGCTCATAATTCCACAGTTTCAGGAGGCTGTGATGGCGAACGGGCCCCAGCTTGTGCAGCTTGCTGAGTGACACAGGAAAAACATTGCAAAGCAGTGTCTCTGATGAATTTCTGAAGTGTCTCTTTGTATTTGTCTCCACTGTTCTTGGTATTATTGAGAGTGCCGTGATAAATCACGCCTTGAAAGAGCTTGTAGAGCCGTCTCAACTTTGTGCGCCAGGTCAACCTGCTCCCATAATCACAGATGGAGAAGTTCAAAGGACAAAACATAAGTGCTTAAAGGAGGTGTGTATAAATCTGTGCCAGGAAGGAGGAGCTTTCTAAAACAATTTGAGTCAACTTCTGAAACCTGTAAGTCGTTATGGGGGTCAAACACTTCCACATTTTAAATGAACTTACTGCATATGTTACCAGTGCTACAGGAACCTATTACAGTGCTTTTTTCTATTACTATGTTTGTCAGAGCAGGTTTCTATTATTTGAAAGTGACTTAAAACAAAATATACAAAATAAGTTTTATAGGTTCATAGATATGTACTGCATATAGCAGAACTAGACCCCCTGTTGCTCCCCTGTAAAGCATCTAATAACCCTCACCTGCAGCGTTAACAGGAAACAATTACAGATATAAACAAGTAAATGCAGTCTCCAGCCAGGTCTTTAATTGGATACACCCACTAAAGTTAAACAGTTCAACTCCAGTCTATAACTTAGCTGCACAGCAGGGTCTACACAGTCAGGACAGTAGCTTTGAATATTAGTGCTAATGTAGCCATTCAACACCCCCTGCAAGCCTGCAGCCTGCACACAGTGCAAAGCAGCAACCACAGATGTTTGTCATCTACTCAGACAAAGACTTTCAAAGTTTCCCTTCTCTTCCTCCCCAGTTCATTGCATTCCCCTTAATCATACCCTCCCCTCCCCTTGCCTCTCCAAGCAAAGATTGCATCTTACCCCGTTCAGATAAATAAGCTAGGCAGCAGGTGACTTTAGTCTGCAGCAGTCACGGTTTCACAGCGACAGATAAAATTCCTGGATTCAGAGCTCTCTGGTCATGCTGCTCACCTGTACTCCAGTGGGTCTGGCAGTGTGAGGCAGCGAGGGGTGTGTGCTTCTCTTTTCAGCTCCTATGACTGCACACACCTCCCCCTTTTACCTCTCTGCTCTCTCTCGCTCTGTGTATGTTGCGCTCTCTCTCCCTCACTTGAAGCAGACGAAAGATAGGGGTGGGGAGGGGTCAGCTGGAACACAGAAGACTCTTTGTCTGGAACTTTTTCATATGGTTTCCTTCAAGCTTGCATACTGAACACATTATGGTATAATATATTTTCATATTCAACAGATGAATGGTGAGGGGCCAGTGGGGCCCACTCTGTTCTCCCCAATTCTTTTCCTTTCTTGACCGTATTCCTGCCATGCACATTGGGCAGAGAGGTCTTTAAAGTTAGAGAAAACACCAGGTTTCTCTTAAACCCACAAGACGCATTGATTCAGCTCTTACATACTTTCAAAGAACTCCAATTACAGAAAATCATGTCCTCTCAAGAAACATCAAACAAAAAGCCTTTGAAGCCAGTAACTTTAAATTTCAGATCTTTGTATGTGAAGGTAACTTCACTCACAAACTGAAGCAAAAACATTCATATTTTAGCCTGTCAGTAATTAATAGCTAAGTAATATGTGTTCAGGCACGTCTTAGTAATTTTGACATTTTTATTATTGAGAGTGAAAGCTGCACACATAGCTGCACAGTAAGCACAGCAGGTCAACTTTGCACATCAAAACATCAGTCTGCACCAAAGGAAGCATGCCTCCTGTTTATCACACATGAGCTCCCCTGAAAACATGATGAGCTTTTCACATGGAAAACATCACCAACTCATATTCATTTCATTTTCAATGAGAAGCAGGCAGGAGGTCCTGGATGAATGAGTTAGGTGGCGATACACCCAGCGGGAGAAATATTAACAGAGATGGGTCTTGCAGATGATTTAACGTTAACTGAGGTAAACATAGCTAAAATAGTGTCAGTATTGAGTTGGGTAGAGTAGAGTGGATTATTAGGATCCCACATCATGGCAACGTTTGTGCAACATCAGTGATGTATTGAAGAGCTGTTTGGTCTGCAATATTTGTTCGTTTTAATATTCAAACTATCAGATATTCGTGCTTTCATACCAATAATATTTCCAGCCTTCTGGATGGAGTCTGCCTGCAGTAAATGCCAGCACCTGGCTCAGATGCAAACTGAGATACAGAAAGCACCTGAAAAACATGAGTAAGAAAGAGGTGAGAAAAATGTTGATCATAGCAACTTATATCTTCAATGCAATGTTTAACTTTAAAATCCTCATTGCATGATTTCCTGATATAGTGAAGCCCTTTGTAGTGTAGCACATCATAATATAGTGTAGCACAGCATACTATAGAATGATATAGTATAGTAGTGTATAGTATGGAAAAGCATACTGTGGCATAGCGTAGCATAATATAGTATAACGTAGTATAATGCGTTAGCATGATAGTATAGCATGGTAAAGTATATTATGGTATGGTGTGGTATGGTATGGCATAGTATAGTATTGTGCTGTATAGTATAGCACAGTGTAGCAGTGTAGTGTGGCATAGTATAGTATGGTATAATGTGTTATGGGATATTAAAGTAATGTTTAGTAGTTTAGTAGTGTGGAAAACTGAACAGTAGTTTGGTAGTTTAGGATTGCATAGTGTAGCATATCATAGAATAGATTAGCATAGTATAAGTTGAGTTTGGTATAGCAAAATATAAAATATGGTGGTATAAAGCAGTATGATGCAGTAGAGCTTAGTGTAGTGTGTTATGCTGTATTCTGTTGTAATGCATTGTATGTGGTACAGGCTATAATGTAGTATTGTATTATTTTGTTAAACATAGTTTGGAGTAGTGCACTGTAATTCAGTTCAATTTATTATTGTGTAATAAATTTTAACATAGCATATTTTAATATATTGAAGTATAGTGTAGTGCAGTGTAGTGGAGTATAGCACAAAGTTGCATGTTGTGGAACAGTTTTCTGTAATGCATTGCATGCCACAATATAAAAGTAGCAGAAAAGTATTATATAAAGTAGTGAAATATAGTTTCATGTAAACGACACTAGAGTGCCGTGTAATTTAGTGTGCTGTAGCTTATTACAGTATATGTGTGGTTTATTACAGTATAGTCTGTGGTGCTTATGCATCGAATGGTGTTGAATAGACAAGTGGAATATAATGCTGTATAATGTAATATAGTATTCTGCAGTTAAGAGTAGTTTATAGTAGTGCAATGTAATTTCTGTCATGTCGTGTTATGCTTTGACTAATCTCTTAGTTTAGCTCCCTCAAAAGAATTTCTCCCTTATTCTCCAAACTGAGGTCTGTCTTTCTATAATCTGTTACAAAACACTAATTATGAATCAATGGTCCACAAAAGCCACTCCATAAAGCATGCTTTCCCTTTTAAATACTTTTTATCAATCTGTCTGCAGCCTCTCTCTGATTCCATAGATTACACAGCACGGAGTTTGACCTTTTAAAAGGGACGCTGGTTTTAAGAATGTAATCCAACCTTTTGGATCAAGCCAGAACGAAGATCCCTCCAGTGTAATTGCCAGTAACATCTGGTTCTGTGTAACATGTCTGAGGCTTAAAATGATATAGATTTATAGATTTGTAGTTTGGATGCATGTCACTGATCTTTGAAAGTCTTCTTAAACAGGGAGGTGAGAACTGGCAGCAGGCAGTATTAAGGGTTAGACTAGGGAGACTGCATGAGTCAAATGTACATGAACTGCTGTCAGGCATTACGAGTGACATCATAATCTCCTCTCAGTCATATATGACAAGATAACTTATATGTACTGAGTTATTCTATCTGTGGTTTTATCCACCATTTTAAAGAACAGGTCACACAAAGTTCACCTAAAGGAAAATATCTACTTCCTAAATCATTTGGGATTGTGGACATCCTTTCTGATTCTGGGCTTTAGGCTAGCTCTGATTTTGTTTTCATGTACCTCGTCTCTTGATGGATGGTCCTCCAAAGCATCTCAGACAATAAATCTGTTAGAGGCTATTTAAAGTACTCCATTGCCACTCCACCTTCTGAGACACTTGTTTCCTCCTGCTACAACTCTCCTCCTCTGTAATCTTTTATCATTTTCTCCTCAAACAGAATTCATTCCTCTTGTCCTTTTTTATTATACTTCCACTTCTGACTTCTTATTCCCCTTCTCACTATCAATCCACACCTTTTTTCCAGCAGAATCTCTGGACACCTCCTCTCTTGCCCGTCCTCTTTCATCGTGTTCTTATGTGTTAGACCCCATGCAGCTGGGAGAGCCGCCATTAGCTTCTGTGTTCCTTTTCCCTTTTTTCGAGTCCTTGCCGCTGCTCCTCTGGCGTGACCGTCTGAGGGGCAGCTGCATGTCTGTGGGAGATCAGTGAGCGGAAAGGAAATGTTAGCACACATTCTTTCAGAAGAGGGGCATTCCCTGAAAAAGCAAAGTCTGAATTTTTCTAGCTGATCTGATTTGTATTCCGACTTAAGTTGGATGCAGGTACAAAGAAGCTTTCGGTGGATGGCCACAACTGATTCGAATCATTCACATGCCTGTCTTTGCTCCCAAACCAGCTTCCTGGTTTTAATGGGATGCAGCCACAGGCCCGTTCAAAGGACTAGCATAAACACAGAAACAGACACAAAAGAAGCAGTGATAATTCATCTTGCCTGCAAGTGTTTTGATGAGTGATCTCCATCACTTACCATGAAGAGCAGCCCTTGTCTATTGATGTGCTGGAGGGGACGACTACAAACCCAACTGTGTTGATTACAAGCCTTCAAGGATACGATGTGTTTGCAGGGTTAATTTGGTTAAGACGCACACATTTCAGGACCACTGTTGTTTATTTTCAGTGAATGAGACATCTGCATTCGTCATGAGCTACCTCAGAGGGTGTTGCGGTTTCAAGCAGAGGCGAGGGAATGCCTGGCACAACTGGGGTGTGTCTGCATGTGGTTTGATGATGTATGCAGCTGCAAAGCCACGGCTGAAGCTCCAAAAGTCTAATTCCGCTATCAGTCTGTAGCAGCGCCGAAAGGATTACAGTGATTTGGATGCCAGAGTGGCGCCTGCTAAAACAATTATTTGGATTCAAACTTTCCAAATCCAATATAGACACCAAACACTATGTGGGGACAAAGTCCCACTTGAAAAAAGTGGAGTTTTACGGTCTAAATTGCTTCTACAGACGGCGTTGGGCATCTGAATTACATGCTGGACATTTAGTCTTCTTTACAGAGCCTCAGAAAAGTATTGACACGAGTGAAGTTTCTCACATTTGACCACATTCAAGTTTATTCAACCACAAAAAATGCAATACTCTGATTTGTACATGAAACATCTGACAAATCAATATCAAAAGGTTACAAAAAATATGAAGATTCTCCTGGTGACTGGCAGAAGCAATGGAGCTGAAGGTGTACAAAGGTTTAAGACACGTCTCAAAAACTGTGGTTCAAGCATTGATAGCTATTTTTTCTGCTTTATGTCGGTTATATGCAGATTTATAAACCAGATTAAAGCCTTTATTGCTAAATTTTGTTTGAAGTTCATAGATGTGGGCATACATATTATGCTATGAGTGATAAAGTGCAACAGCCATGTCTGTTTTCATGTCACTGTTACACATAAATCACAGGAGTTATATTGAGTGAAACGGATGAAGTCAGAAAAGCTTATTGAGAGTTTGTTCATTTTAGTTCCCCCATTTATTGTTGTAACATGTTCAAGTGAAGAGCTCAGGCTGTGGCAAAGGGACTTTTATGCAGTGTGTTGGATTGAAGTGAGTCAGGGGTGAAACAGGATGGGACTAAAGTTTAGAAATCAATTCTGAAAGTAAAAATATATGTAAGAAGTGTGTATAGAATACAAAAACACTGAAATTTTAGGGTCTAAATTGCTTCCACAGACTGGTTTGGGCATCTAAGTTGGATGCTGGACAAACATTTGCTTTAATCACGTCTATAAGTGAGTGATTATATAGAAACTGTACATTTGGGCCCCACGACACTAACTACCATCAGCTGGACGAGTCTGTGTGTGCGGGTAAGACTCACGGAGCCAACACAGGTTTTTACGCGTAAAAAACACAAGTAAATCATTTATATGGCAACATTGCTTACCTCTTTATTATGCTCCTGGCAACAATGCGGCTCAGACATGGGGGAATCAGGAAAAATTGCAAATGAATCCCAGGAGTTTTGTTCTGGACACAATCAGTGTTTCCTTTTCCTGCCAGCTGGCCTGCTTTTGATTAGTAGGGTCTTAATGTAATAAATTTCTGCTGTTATCCAGTTTAAAATCACACTCATCAGTGTTCACATGGCTGCAGCGGCCAAAACAAACAAACCTTAGAAGTTGCAAAAATAGAAGGGGGCAATAGTGGGAGAAGGAGGAAACCTTTTTTATTCCTCGTGTCCACGTAACACCAAATTTCTAATGATTTTTGGGTATCTGTTGAGGGAAATAGATTTCTAATCAAGATCCACACTGGAGGTCAGAGGTCTGAGGGAGAGCAGCAGTAATCAGCATGAGGTAAAGGTCTCTGATTAATTTTCCAGGCTGTAATCTGCATGAGGCATTACATAAAATCCCTGGAATGTGATGCAATATTTATACTCCCTCCTCCCTGCAATGTTAGGTGCTGAATGTATTTCACTCATAAACCCCTTCCTCTCTGCTATTCTGCTTTCATTTTTCTTCCTGTCAAAGATGCATATTTCCAGTCAATCAGGGTGAAAGAAAAAGAAGACTAAATGTGAACAGTTCACAGCAACACTTCATCCATTAAATAAGCTTGGACTCAAGCTTATGGATCAACTGATTCTGTTTAGTTCAGCCAGTTTCCATCTCAACGCCTTTTCTTTATTTTTTTGCTTTGCATTCCTTCCTGCAAAGTGGGCTAGCGAGACAGCAAGAATGTTTGCTCTTTGTTTGTTTGCTCTGAAAAATGCAATAAGAATTAGGCCAGAGACAGAAAAAAAAAAACATGTAACGTTGATGTGGCTCGATGCCCCATGAACACCAGCAAGGACTTAAGCTGTGCTGCTAAATGCAAGGTCCAAAAGTATTTAGTCGTATTTTGTCGTCGTGCAAATTGCATTAGTAAACTCAGAATATCTGCCTTCCTCCACTGTGAAAACCTTGTGTAATGAAAAACCAGGAAATAGGAGGCCCCAGTGTGTGTGTGTGTGTGTGTGTATCAAACAGAAACTCGAAGGAAGAAAAAAAACAAGAAAAGAAAAATGAAAGAGAGTAAAAGTCCACTGTTTGTTGGCTTAAATTATACTAGTTATAAGTCAAGCATGAGGTTATACTTTCATTAAAAAAAAACGTCACATGTTTAACATATGTAGTATGTTCTCTAACAACCCACCCAGACCTAATTGCCACTCCATTAATCAGAAACAAAAATGGGTTATCATCTCATCCTTATAATTTTGGCTGATTGTACTGGAACTGGTTTCACTCAGTCTTGTTTAGAGGCATCAGCTTTTAATTTCTTTTTAAAAAAAAAGAAAAGAAAGAAAGGAACTCCAAGAAAGCATTTGGTTTCTTTTAGCCACTTTTTGTGTTTAATGGCCAGTATTTTTGCCTTGTGGTAATGCTAAAGGCATTACATTTTCCATAGCTTGACATGCTGAGTTAATGTTGAAGACAATAATAAAAAACCTGCCTCGTAATTTCCCATCACACCTCCACAGTTTAATAATTCACTATGTGAATTGTGTTACTGAAATAAATTAACTATTCATTATTCATTCATTCATTCGTTGAATATGAGTGTATTTTCACAATGCAAATGTTTGAATGAACCACGCACACTTAACATTCAACCCTGCATTTCATAAATCCTATTTTGTTTTTGGTTTTTCTGAATACAATAGGTAGCACTAATCATTATTAATATTTAATGCTAAAACTCAAATGAGCAAATTATTCTGCACATATGAACTCATTAATGGATTTTTTTTTAAATCAAATTCTAAATTACACTTATTTAGAGAGACATAAGTTAGGAATTATCATGAAGTCACTGCAGTGTTTTGTGCTCATGAAAATCTGACCACAAAATATTCTTAGGCCCCAACACATAAATTCTTGACCTATTTTTGTCCAATTAAATCTTTTAGAGGAGACTACTGGTCAGCACTCAGACTGGTGCCTTTGCCAGAATTATGCTGCGTTCTAACAGGCAGAAGAGACTTGTAATAATATTCCACCCCTGCAAACATCCTCCACTGTGTGTTTGTGCAGCTACAGTACCTTGCATCCCCCGTCTGCTCGCCTGTCTGGAAGTAATTAAATTCATGCCTTCATACCTTCTGCCATCTGGGCTCTGCAAGACTTTCTCACTGCTTTACTCCCTGAATTAAGAGACCATGCTGTATCTTTTTCCATTCTCCAGGCTCATATTTATTTTTGGTACACTGGAGGCTTTATTGGTTCAGCTTTTTTTTTTTTTCTTCTCTTAGTCTTGTTCTACATTTCTCAGGGAAAATAAGCAGCCAGAAAGAGTTTCAATTTGTCACCTGGGGAAGGCTTACTACAAAAAGATGTGTGAGAGTTAATGTACGAATGACACAACTGCAAAAACATTCAGGTTAAACGATGTTGTTAGAGCGACAGTTACGGAGCCGTCTCATCTAGAAATACTTAATTTGTAATGCAAAATACATCTTGAACTGTCCTATTAATGTATGAATATTCCATTTACCTCTTTTCCACACTTTGTCATACTACAAACAGAAATTCTAATGTGTCTCTGTGAGATTTTATGTAATAGATCAATGCAAAGTAGTGCATAAATGTGAGGTGGAAGGAAAAATATATATATTTTCAACATTATTTAATAATAAAAATCTGATGAATGCATTTGTATTCACCATACTGAGTTAATACTTTTCAGACGCACCTATTGCTGCAATGTTGGAGTATGTTTCTAAGAGCTGTAGACATTTAGAGACCAAAATTTCCACCCATCCTTCTTTACAATAAAGCTGAACCTCAGTGAGACTAGACTAATGTTGCTTCTCAACGGGGGGGCGGTGCCACCACTGGTAGCAATTCTTGCAGAAGGGGGCAGTAATTTGGGGGCATTTGCTTTAAGGTAGTTTACACCAAAGATGCACAACAACACCAGTTCAACCTTAAACAACTTGCAAAAAACTGCAGCCTGCAACACTAGAACATGCAACTGAATCAATCGTAACTCTTCATGTCTTTAGTGTTTGTCGGCTTACTGTGTTTCAGCTCCACGTTCCGGACATCAAGGCACGGTTAAACCACCTGACGCCGTAGCTTTGTTATGTCTGGTTTTATAATATTGAATGATTTATTTTTGTAGCTTTGTGTTTAGAGCCTTTGCCAGCATTGCACTGAAGTCATGTCAACAAAGCAACTTGTATCAAAAAGTGTTTTAATGTGGGACTGGATACAGTCAGGGGAAGTCTGATGGATTATGGCTCTTGTATGTGTAACCCCTGCAATAACAATACTTTCATGGCATAATTAATTGAAAAAAAAATTATTTTTTTTTAAGAGAGAGAAATTCTTCCACCGGTACCATCATGAAAGAGAGTGTTCATTTTCCAGGATCAATCAGTCAAGTTTATTTGAATAGCAGTTTCAGCAACAAGGCAGTTCAAAGTGCTTTACATTGTGAAAACATAAGAACATCATGAACACATCATACAGTCACTAAATGTGAAAACCAGTTGCATACATTACATTTTGTCATCAATAAAATCATCAGTACACATCAAATCTTTTTGGTCAATGTTCCAGTCATTATGGGGTCAAAAGCAAGTCTAAACAGGTGAAATTTTAGCCTTGATTCAAAGGCGCTCAGTGTTTCAGCTGTTCTGCAATTTTCTGGAAGTTTGTTCCTGCTGAAAGCTGCTTCTCCATGTTTGGTTCTGGTTCTGGTTCTGGTTCTGGTTCTGCAGCTGCAGAGCAGACCAGAACTAGAGAACCTGAGAGGTCTGGAAGGTTGATAAAACAAGTAGATCTTTAATGTATTATGGTGCTAAGCCGTTCAGAGATTTATAAACTAACAACAATATTTTAAAGTCTTTTTTCAGAGCTATGAGGAACCAGTGTAAAATCTTTAGAACTGGGTTGGTGTGCTCTTTTCTTTCTTTTTTCTTTTGGTTTTAGTGAGAACATGAGCAGCAGCATTCTGGATCAGCTGCAGCTGGATGATTTATTTTTTTAGGCAGACCTATGAAGACGCTGTTGCAGTTATCGATGCGACTAAAGATAAAAACATGGATGAGTTTCTCTAGATCTTACTGGGACATTACTCCTTTATTCCTGGAAATGTTCTTTAGGTGATAGAAGGCCGACTTTTTAACTATCCTTTTGTGTCTCTGAAAGTTTAAGTCTGAGTCCAGCATTAAACCCCAATTCCATGCCTGATCGCTAGTTTGTAGATTAATACAGCAAAGGCCATGTGTGGGGAAATGTTAAAGGTGATACTCTGACATCTTGTTCTCCTGAAGGCACCACAAAGCTGCACGACAAGAAGATGACAGATACTCCACAGAGAAAAGTTACAATCGACACAGTTGGAGTTCCATGCATGTTCTAATGTTGCAGACCAGCGCTTTGTGTTGCCAGGTATGCACCGATACACAGTACCAACAGTTTAACTTTTTATTCCTCAGCGTAACAGGTGCGACATCAGTCTGCGTTTCCCCATCGTTGAGTTCCCCCAGTGTAACCAGCTCGCTTTGCTCACACACACAGGGACTCCGGCAACCTGTCAAGTTTCATGGTGAAGAGACAGAGACAATGCGGTCTGCGACAGCCACTAATGAGAGCCCTGAAATAAGCAAAACTTACCAAACCTAGAAACAGGAAAAATGGGACATGGAAACAAATATGTGTATATAGAACAGAACAGTAACAAAATCAAGAGATTATACAAGTGGCATATCTGGTAAAAGACATAGAAATTATGCAGTAGAATGGCATGAGTGAAGGTTACTCTTCAGTGTAAATGGAACAGAAAGGCGATGCAAACATAACGTGATAGAGGACATAACACTAAACCAATAATGGATAGGGATGCTGATTTTAGGATAGGATTTTGCATCTTGGCCAAAAAGTTATATTTGTTTCTCATGTAACTATATTGTCTTACTGCCTTATTAGTTTACAACCCCTGTAAAAAAAAAGACAATATCAAAACTGTAAAAATGGCCTGTAGCTTTAAAACCATTCATATCAAATTATGTGTTTCTATTTTTATTTAGAATAAAATATTGAGACATTTTAATGTATTCATAATTCAAAATAAGTAATCAAACCCCTTTAAGTTTTTCACATTTTGTCATTTTACAAACACAAATGTTAAAGTAATTTGTCAGGATCTTTTTATAGTGATTGACTATTGTAAAATATGACACATGGTTTTCAAAACCATGTAACAAAAACTCTAGTAGATATTTTATATATTTTTTTTATTTGTAAAAATAAATAAATAAATAAATAGAAATACTCCTAAAAACAAAAAAGCATTTCCTATTTATTGTAGTTCACAATTGTGCAGTGCTTCATTTTGGTCTATCACATTAAACCCCAATGAACACTGAAAATTGTGACAGAGGCTGAACATTTTCTACATTTATCAGCTGCTGCGAGGCACTTTAGATATTTTCACAGAGAACCCATTTCATGCACAGCAAGGTTTCATTTATAGCCAGACAGTCAGGATGAAATAGGTGTTCCTGCTGTTCCTGACTCTTCCCTGTGTGCTTTACTCATCATTGTCAATCCACAAGTTTAATAGTCCTTCACCGGTCTGTGGTAGATCCCATCACTCAGAGTGGAGTGAAGATACTGGCAGGTACATAACTTTCCCATTTAAAGAGAAAGAGTTGGAAGGGTCAGTGGAGGCCGACAAATGGGTCACAGGGAAGGCGAGGTTGGATCTGGTTATTTATCTATAGCCCAGCGGACCACAAGAGATTACCGCATTTTCTGACAAGAAAACATGCGAGCGGTCTAGCAGCCACCTGTCAGATGGGACAAACAGCAGGACAGACGGCCTCAGCAGCAGCTCAGATAATGAGCAGCCTTAACAGGTTCTCTCTTGGAAAAGTGAAAACAGGAGAAAAGTTTGTTCACCTTGCAAAGTAAGATAAAGGAAATTAATTTCACTTAAGGATTAATGCAAAATGCTACATATAGACAAATATATGGGATTAAAAGTGAAAGTAGACTCTCTTTTCGAAAGTATTTTTCTGAGAAAGTGCCGGGAAAGAATTTTTCCCATAAAACCTCGTCACATTTAAAAATGAGTGGAACGATGACTCATTTATGAGGGTTTGAGATGCATCAGTGAGCATCGCTCTGGCTAAACTGCGGGAGATTCCCAGCTTTCAGGTTCTGTATAAACATAGTCATTTTGGCAAAAATCATAAGCTTTGCCTTACTGCTCCAGTTTAGCATACGCTAGCCTTCAGCACATGAGAGGAGGGAAACGCTGGCCTGTATTCTGAAATAGCTTAAGCTGTTTTTCACAAGTTTTAATTTGGGCAGACTTTGTGACCTCAGCACATTTTGGGGATTACTTAAAATTACAGCCACTCTGACAGTAAAGTTGGCTTCCAGTCAATTATTTCATCCCTGAACGTCTGTTTAGCTAATCAGATTTACTAGGCAGCTAATCAGCTTTATATGCCTTGGTGTTTTGGGAGGTGATATTACATTCAGCTCGTGTCAGGAGGGATTAGTCTCTGCAGCACTGAGTGTCCTCTGGACATTGGTTCGTGCCAGGCACAACACGTTGGGTGTATAAAACTTGTGTGGCATTATAAATGCCTCTTACAGGCACAGCGTCAATAAGTTGCGATTATTGAACAAATGGTAAAAGTTGTGAAACCACGGTATACATGGATTTAAACATGACTCTGTCACTTTTCTGTGTTTCGCTCATTGTGCAACCTTATTTTGTGCTGTGTATGCGTCTCGAGATAAAGGGTGTAAAACAGACATTGTGTCCTACCATGTCCTGTAAATCTATACATTACTTTTTTTCCATAATGTCAACATTTTGTGCCTCGCCTACATACCATCTGACCATTTTAGGATTAAAGTTTAATGATATACAGTCTCTGAGTGCCTCCAAACTCAAATGTTCAAATAATTATTAGCTGAATTAAAGTAAAAATAGGTTATACAGTCCTCCCATGGTAGAGCAGAGCACTGTAATAAAGGTCTTCAGTCCACCACAAAATTGTGGATTCTGCAGCAATACCAATTCAATGTCCGACTGGGAAAGTTTACTTTCCTCACCCTTTGCTCTTCCTGCTCAGAAATATAGAGCTGATTCCACCACAAAGTGGACAAATCTAACAAAATTTGCTTTACATCTATAGCAAAGAGAAGTTATGAAAATACAATGCAGTCTAGAATTTATTACCATTCATTCTATTGTAAAAATGGCAATGTATTGTAAGGTATTGTGTTGTGGTGGTTTTACTGTTTCTGCATGCATACCAAGGCAAGTTTAATAAAAAGCAGCAATTATATTGAGACCGGCTGTCATATATTATTGTCCTTTATTGCTTTTTTTTTTTTTTTGGTGATTGGTTGTTATGGTGCATGGTTTGACTTGCCCCTGTTTTATGAGCTTGGCCAAAGGAATTAGATCTAGGTTGTTTTTACAAGAGTTTATTTAATGTTTAATATGAATCCTGCTTGTAGTCTTCCTACGTAGCCAAGAACACCGTTTTCAACTTTGGTGTATTTCTTGTGAAGAGGCCAGGTTAAGCCGTCACTGCATGCTGGGTGGTGAGACTTGTGGTTGCACACACAAAGACCAAAGCAAAGTTAAAATGTGTTTTAAGCTGTGCAGCGGTAGAAAGGTTTGTAATATTCGCGGTGCCTCTGTTGTGGGATTAGACATAGCATCTCCCCACTGAAAGTTTAGTTTTTTCTTGTAGAACCCAGAGTGCTGCAATTTCCTGCTCTTTTTTTATTACTCTCTGAGTAAGCTGTCTGCGATTTTTAAGTAATATTTATGCCTTACTTCTGCTTTTGATTGTAATACATTTCTTGGGGAAAAAATATTCCCGTCTCCCCTGGTGGATTTTTGAAGTACCGGTGTCTGAAAGCGAGCTAAGAACAGCAGTCTTCTAGCAATTCTGGTGTGCGTTGAGAATCACATCCCCAAAGGGACACTTTCATGGTGGCAGATATTTATTTCTTTATGTCAGAAACCGAGCAAAGGAGCCGCTCCAGCTCATTCTTGGTCCTTTTCCATGAGGCTTGACTGTAAATGATGCATCACTCCGGCTCTCCTGGGAAAACTGAAAAGCAGACAGTTCAAAAGACATTCTTTAATACCACAGGTGTATGACTCAGTTGGAGCAGATGAACACCAGGTTTTAGAATCGGAATGCCGCTATTCGCAAGACCCCATATTCTGTCCAGGTGACTCACATGAGTGGAGTTTCACTCCGCACCCTGTCGGTGTGTGAAAGCATGCCGGCGTGAACATGCACACACATCGTTACCGGGTGAATAAAGAGTCTATTTTCGTTTTTTGCTGCAACTCTCCTCTGGGTGTCTGGAGAAGACACTCCTGCTCATCCATCCTCTTTTTTTCTCATGAATACCACACGCCCCGCTCGTATTTTCTCCCTCATGCACCGCTACATTCAAAGACGACGCCATGTTTATCTGACCCCCAAGTTATTCTCATACCGGGCACATAAATGCTACTATGAAGTAAGCTTTTCTAGTGACCGCACTGCAAAAACACAGAATCTTACCAAGTATTTTTGTCCAGTTTCTAGTGCAAATATGGTAGTACACTTGAAATAAGACAAAGTTACAAATCATAAATAACTTTTCAGCAAGACATAGGAGCTTGTTTTAAAGAAATAGTTTCTTAATATTGATGAAAAAGCACTCATTCCATTGGCAGATTATTTCACTAAAATCATGGGAAAATCTTCTTGCTATAAGTGAAATAATCTGCCAATGGAAGTAGTACTTTGTTCATCAATATTAAGTAATTATTGACTAAATAAAAAGCTCATATTTCTTGCCGAAAAGTTACTTATTAGTTAATTTTGTCTCTTTTTTTAAGTTTACTAAGATATTTGCACTAGAAACTGGACAAAAATACTTGGTAAGATTTTGTGCTTTTGCAGTGCGCTGTTGGGAGAAATGTGCTAACACATGCCTGAGCATTTTAAAGTATTGATACTGTTCAGACATGGACCAGAACATTAATGTGTGTAGGAACAAGGCCAGAATTTGAGTGTTATAAGTTATAATTCTCATCGCAAGAAGTCATTTGGCCGTGTCTTAGCAATATCAGACAGACTGGACTCATGACAACACTTTTATCATTCCACATGGTTCCGGTTGGTTAAGTCTTTAAGCTAATACCTATCAGACAGCATTTGATCTAACTTGCCATCCAGATCTTTATGAACTCAAGTTGAAGCTTCATTCGTTGCTGTCACTGCTTTGGTCATGGTTGGGCCTTGTGTTGTATGCCAGTAAATACCACAATGGTTTTTTAAACGTCGATGCCTCACTCTAGCAGCTTTTGACTGCACTCTCAGGAGCCTGGTGCTCAAATATTTTCTTCTTAAGCTTTTTGGTGTTTCTCAGAAATGAATAGAACCATCTTGGACAGAGAGGGGATGAAAAATTTGTAAAAGAAAAAAGAAAAATGATGATATATGACCTTTAAGGACCAGGTTGTTTGTAGCTACAGCTCCGGTTAAAACCCATCTGCTCAACATGTGTTTCACCTAAAAGGGTCTTTTATAATCTCTGTTTTTTTTTTTTTTTAAAAAAGCACACATTTCTACTGATGCAATGTGTAATGGAAAATCCATTTACGTGAAGAAAAAAAAAACTTCATCCACTACTGTTCTCAGCCACCCACCTGGATGATACCACCGGACCTCTTCTGCACACAGAAATGCAGTGTAGGACAAGTAAAATATAGACACCAGGGGATCTATTTATATATATATATATATATATATATATATATATATATATAAAACCATCCCACATGGCTCACTTTTAGGCTTTTTCATCCCACTTGCAAAACTGAGATGTACAACTCATGCAAACTGCTGAGCACCCATAACTTCTCTCTTGCGAGGCCCCACTCTGCGATTATTGCTCTTCCTCTCACAGGCAGGCATTCCAGACAACAGCAATAAGCGTGTTGTAAATAGACAAAACATGCTTCAACAAGCTTCCTGCAAGATGCTCTGTTGCCATAATGGTTTTCCTCTTTTAGTATTTTCTTGTGTTTTTCCACCTTCTCTCTCTCTCTCTCTCTTTCTCGCTCTACATGACAAATATCCCCTGTGGGCTGAGTTTGGATGAGAATGTAAAATGGAGTGCAATGGGAATGTCCTTTGATAATTGAGCCAAGGCCGGACCAGCTGAACGAAGCTGCAGACTCAGTGCTGCCACACCAGAAGGACTCTACAATCAGATTGCCCTCTGATTGACAAATTAGATATAAAGCTCATTGATGTAGGCGTGTGTACAGTACGTCTCAACTGTGTGTGGTGGCACTTCCCTGCATGCTCTTCTGCAAGCATCCGTTTAGTCTACAGAAAGAGGGAAAGAGTTTGTGGTGCGACAGGGATGAATTTACAAGTTTGTTCCCTTCATGTGGACGGAGCGAGTATCGGCGCATGACATCATCGGCTGATGGCGGTCAGCCTGCCTTTGCCATGCTCAAGCACGCAACGAGTGGGTTGCATTTTGAAACGGGGTGGTGGGAGGAGGAATGAAAAGCCGTAGGAAGGTTAACTGCAGAAGCTGATGAGATTGGCGACGCGCCATCGTCACAGGATCGAGAGAGGCGCTGCGGCGCAACAGCATTCATGGCATGTGCAACATCAGCACACAATCCTGCTGAGCAGCAGTGACAGCTTATTTTGTGGGTGGAAAATCATTATATTGAAAAGGTAACACAAAGAGTAATTGTCTACAGATGCTATCATTACCACACTGGTTATTCTTGCTTCTCATGTTACATAAAAATGCAAACTGAATCTGCAAACTCAAAACAGTTTGCCTCGAGCAGTTAAAAACGACCGCATGAGGATGAAAGGCATGACGGAGAAGAAAAAGTGTGAAGTTGTGAGTAGCTGATTTACATCTCTTTAAAGCTTTCACACATTCCTTTAGTGAACATTATAGTACGGTGTTTGGCTGTACAAAATGCAGAAAGTTACATTGTGTATCTCTACTCCTTGAATATGGAGAGGAACATCATTAAGTTGGGTTTGATGTGATTCCCAGACCCAAGTCCTGAGTTGAGGGTAAAATGGAAGACGGCAGAGGTAGCCACCAGCATTTGTTCCTGGTCCATTATCATCCACCTTTGTTCATACTAGGAATTTAATGCATTTCTTTCACTGTACTCTATGATGAAGTAAATATCAAAGGAATCCGTTTTATCTTT
Source organism: Xiphophorus couchianus (assembly GCF_001444195.1). Taxonomy (NCBI): domain Eukaryota; kingdom Metazoa; phylum Chordata; class Actinopteri; order Cyprinodontiformes; family Poeciliidae; genus Xiphophorus; species Xiphophorus couchianus. The sequence continues at coordinate 21,149,537 of NC_040250.1, read as the reverse complement.
TGGCTGCTGGTGTTTATCAGCTCTACATCACAGGGAATCCATTCATATTTATCTGGCAAATAACTGACACTAAATGTATATTCTGATTACCACTAAAGGCGGTCCAAGAAATACACAATATACTTGTAAGTACTTGTGGTCTGAAAGTCACGAAAAAACTGTGAATTGCATTTTTGCCGGTTCTTATTGTTGCAAACTTTGTTCACTCATGTACAAAAGCAATGTATGAGTGAAAGCTGCCTTTGTTGGAAGAAAAAGCAATCCTGCATGTAGTGTGATAATCTGTTCAGGTGGTGCTCTTAGTTTAGCTTTAAAAATGTGCTGAAAAAAATCTTGTGATCTTCACAACTTTCGTCCTGTTAATGTCTTGGTGACACTGAATCCCAACCATGGCCTTTTTTGCATGAAGTTTACATGTTCTCTCCTGTAAACACTTGGGTTCTCACCAGGCACTCCGACTTCCTCCCACTGCTCAAAAAACACACATGTAATGTTGATCAACCACTCTAAATTTCTAAATTTGAGGTGTATATGCATGTGGTTGCCTCTGGGCTACATTTTTACTGCTATAGACCGGCACCAGTTCCCCGAGCGGCTCTGAATGGATTAAGGGGAGACAGAAAATGGATGGGTGTAATATTTCTGGTTTTACATATTGAATTTTCTGCAATATATAAATTGACTCAAACTTAAACTTAAATAAACTTTAAATCTGCTGGTGCTAACCATTGCACACACAAACCTTAAAAAAAATGCCACAAAACATTTTGTAAAGATGTGGGGGGAAAACAAGTGGCACAATGTGTCATCTTTATAGGGATGTGAGGTTTTCTGATCTTTTTCAAGGGTAAAATTAGAGTTGCTTTAAAAAAATTGCAGTTCCAGCTTTACATGTGAGATCCCTACCACTTCTGAAAGATCAACAGCCTGTCTCTGGTTTACAAGCTGTGTTTCTTAATTCTCACAATGTAAAGTGCCTCATAAATAGTGTTTGGCGACTCAACTAAGTGCAATTTTTGCAGTCTAGGTAAAAATAAACTCTTTAAGACTGCACCAACGTTGTTAGTTGGCTCTAAAGTAAGAAAAAAAATGGCATCTGTTACTGCTGTTTGAGCCTTATCGCAGTTCCTGTACTCCCATTTCTCCTTGTTTGGGCTCACTGACATTTCCCGACATATTTATTTGATTAAGAGTACATCTGACTCCCATTAAAACTTCCACTTGCAGATCCTGGGGTTGCTTTGGAGATAGATGGAAAAGTTTTCTTCTCTTTGTACTTAGAAGCAGAGGCCAAACTTTGGTGAGGGGAGCTTCGCCTGCCTCTCTGTAAATACTCCAAGGGAAAGTGTTGGGGAAATGGTTTTCTCATGAACGTATTCTAATTTTAGACGTACATATCACACTTTTATGACTGTAAGTTGAACTTGCCATCAAAAAAGAAAGCCTTTGCCAATGTTCATAGATTTATACCATTGTTGAAAATAAGCTCTCAGGCTTCAGACATAAAGTGAAGCTTTGGAGGTTCTGGGAATCATGTTAAAGTTAATGAAAACACCAGTTTTCTTAAATTTCACAGCCTGAAATTTCCATCACTGGGTATGGTAATGGAAACAGAAAGAAATATAACTTTTTTTGACAGTGTCTGTCAAACTGTCCAAAGAAACGGCCATGAGAATATGAGCTGCAGCCAAATGGGCCGGCGTTTGACAAGAACAGAGCACCGAAAAATGTTTCTTTAAACCAACTTTAAAAAATGACTCTACTTTATCCAAGCCAATTAGTTTAGCTAAATCTACAATTCTGATGTGCATAATTCTGAAATCAAAATTGTGCCTTGAGCAAAACTAATAAAATGAGCTGTAACAAATTAGAGTAATTTTTTAAAAGTTGGTTCAAAGAAACATTTTTTTTGCCGTACAGGAAGTGATGTGCCTAATCCATGGACTCAGAAAGACAATAACACACCGTGGACATCATCACAGGCCTTGGATCCTGCAAAATATGAAAAATAATCTTAAAGGAAATTAATTTCACACACCAAACACATACTCTAAAGTCCGTGTAACAGGGCTAGTAGTCCAATAAAGGTTTAGTGCGTACGTAATGTGAAAGGATGTGATTCCTGATGGACTGGAAGAGGTAAAAGCAACATATTGTTGACAAAGCTAATTTAGTTGCTACAACTTGGGTGTATTTGCACATGTCAAAGTTTGGCACCGTTTTTTTCTTTAGCAAATGTGTTCTTGTGTTCTCTTGGTTCATCAAGCCACACAAGAGAACAAGTTGTTTGCTTTATTTTTGACGTCAGCTCCAAACTGCTTACAATTTAAATCTAAAGCTCAGATTGCAAAGCGCAGACAGCGAGCCTGAGGAAAAACGGTCAATCAGTTTGTCGTGTATCTGGTTCATCGTCATCTTCTTTGGCACAATAAATGTCCAAAAGAAGGTAAAGGATTCTTCAGTTTTACTATCAAAATGTTTTTATAAACGTTGCTTCGGATCCTTCAAGAGTTCTTGCTTTTGTAGGGTAGAAAACCAAACTGAATCCTGCTGTGTAGTTTATTTTCAAAGTGTTTTTGAGCACTCACTGTGTTCATGACGCATTTGGGAAGATAGGAAAGCAGGCTTAAAAAGGGATATGAGACAAAGCAGGTACGGAACCTCTGAGCATTTAGTTAAAGTTACTTAAGGATTAATGTGAGCCCAAACCTAAACAGGAAGCACAAAATGATGTAAAGCCATCTGTAACAATATCAGCATATTTAACCAATCCTTGCCTTCACTTGCAGGTGAGGAAAATGTGCTGCAGATGGAGTTTTAGTTTGGGACAAGTTATGAAAAAGCTGCATGAAGAAAGTTTACCTTGTAAGAAATCCAACCTGGCTGGATCATTCAAATACAGGTTTACAGCACTGTTTTTCCAAAGCTTGGAGGTGAAAAGCTAAAGTGATGGTTAAAAAGCCTGGTTATGGTATTTTATAGAAAATCTGCTTTTTATGAAGTTCTGGTCAGAAGTTTCCACACATCATCATTTGGGGCTTTTCATGGTCCATTTAAACTATTATTAAAAACAAGAACCAGGTGCCCAAAGTTGAATTTCTTATGGACTTTCTCTGATCTACATAGAGTCTAAATTATGCATTTAGGCTTTAATATGTAGATAGTCCCCCACTGATATTTGGGTACATGTTGTTTGGCAAGCTAAACCTCAAGCTTGGTTGGTTTCCTGGCTCTTATTGTGGGTTTTAAACATAATCCACAAGTTTTGAGTAGGATTGGGGTCAGAGTTTGGCAGAGAAAGCCATTCCAGAAGCTTAAAACTTAAATGCTGCTTTCATCCACTCCAAAACCAGTTCTGGTGCGTGTTTGGGATCATTGTCCTGTTGCAATACCCAGTTAGGTCTAAATATCAACGATCTGACTTTAAGACATTCAGGAACCACCCCCAGTTCAAACGGATCATAACATGTGAACTGCTGGAGAACCAATATCACTGTCCGCACCAAACTAGTGTAACATTAACTAGAGCTGTGTAAAAATGGACGTTTTTATAATCTGCACATGCTCACATTAACCACAAACAGAACCAAATGCCTTTTGGATAAAGGTTTTACTGTTATCCACGACAAAGCGGTGCTATTTGGCAGCAACAAAAAGAATAATTCTTCTGTTGAGTGAAAGTGGGTATTCAAATCAAAGACAAGTGTGCCAGCTTTCAAACACGGTGATGCTAGGGGTCTGATTCAATGCCATTCATGCAGGTGCAATGCACGAGGTGCAATAGGAGGACAACCCCCAAAGTCTACAAAGCGAATCAACAATTTTATGGACCAACACGACAATGATCCCAAGCTTACATCACACCATGTGTTAGAACACACAAAGAAAGCTACCAACAGCTGAAAATGAAAATAAATGATGAAAACAAAAGGAATAAGGAGCTTTGCCTTTTCTGTATTTTCTGTGATTCTACTGTAAGAAATTGCTCAAATAGTCATCCAGAATTGTTCATGACTGCAAACAGTGAGCAACCCATCAACGGACATTGAAGTGTTTGTCTGGGTTTACAGCTTGAGTGTGGATTTATAATCTTAGTCCTGTGTGGATCAGATGAAAGCTACAATAATTTCAAAGTTGCATGCTTAATTGCAGCATTAAAAGTCATTGAAACTCTAGATGGTCAGAATGACGTCTTTGAACACTGAAAGTGTTCAGAGTGGCCCAGCTTGCAAAGCGAGCTTGCAAAGCGAGCTGGGCCACTCTGGAAGACTTGAGTGGCATGCATTTCCACTCACGCAGTTTCACATTGACTACCAAACGCTTTGTATTATAGCAAATTCATGGCACTGACCATCCAGCTATTTCAGGTCACGCACTGCTGCCACAAACAAAGCATGCTGTAATTTGAGCCTGCAGCCAGGAATTAATTGTCTGCGTTTTTGCCAGAAAACATAAATCAGCGCTCTGCACCCTTTCAGTCTGACCGCCCACCTCCCCCCACCCCCTTGACTTCTGCATAGCGAGAGGCAGCCAAGCTGGTGCACTCTTGACAGCTGTAACACCGGGGTGGGCCACAATCAGCCATGAAATCAGACATTTGAGAAGCTGACAGCAGACTTGACAGAGACAGAGATGAAGTTCAGAAACCTCCGTCCGTTCTGGGGAAGCAATGCATACGAGGAATAGCAATCTGTGGATTGTGCTTCATGTCTGAATGAACACAGGAAGGCTGATAGCATCTGGACACTTAATCAATACTTACATATTTCTGATGAATGAGTGGAGAAAAATAATAATAATAAAGCACAACCTGTTGCTTGTTTTCATAAGTGGCTGCTTCCTGCATGCCTGGCTCGTTTCTGGAGTTAGCTTGGTGTTTGCGAGGTCCAACTAAAACAATGATGACGCTGGCGGATTGAGCTCAACCCTGAACCACCATCCAAGCTATATCTGCTGATCTCAGCCCAGATCCTGTTCAGACAATGCCCCAGCTTCCTCCCGCTGCACCAATGAAAACACACGGGGCGGCTGGGCAAGAGGCGGGCAGACGAAAGGAGAGGAAAGGTGGCAGAAAGGAATAAAAAGGAAAATGGGTGGGATGAAGGCAGCCTGAGAAAGTCTTTCTATCTTTGTTTAGTCTTTTTTTTTTTTTTTAAATAAAAGCATGACTCTAACCTCCAGTACTTTGAAAAGAAATATCGACTGGGATAAAGAGCAATTCTGATGAGCCGAATGGACTGGAACCACTGGTGGGGAACAGTGTGCAGTCCATTTCGGGTGCCCTCTAACCGAGGCTTTAATCCATTTAGGCTGCGTCTTGGCACAGAATCTGAGGTCTGACAAAGCCCAGCTCTGTCCCTGCGATCCAGCCCACTGAGTTTTAAGCTCTTACAGATGTGAGGAGGAGAAAGTGGGCATGCAGCTCGGGCCAGTCTGGGACGGCTGACTAACTGGACCCAGAGTGCTAAATCTGCTTTTCAGCAACAGCTTGATGAATCCTGCGTGTCAGCTTCCTGTCTCAGATCCTCCCAGGACGCACATAGCCAACCCTTTATGGGATTTTTTTATTTTTTTTATTTTCCAGAGTGACATGGCAACATTTGCATGCAAGGATACACGAGCCAGATGGGTTTTGTTGTTGTTGTTGTTGTGTTTAAGGGCAGACAGCCAAGAGTCTTATCAGCCCCAATGCTGTCTTTAGTTTCTGTCCCAGAGCCTTTTAGGAGTCTGGTGAAGAATGTAATTTCTTTTAACTCAAATTTCATCTCATGAGCACACAGTTACAGATGTCACGCTCCTGCCATCAAACAAAAACCACAGGGAAATTCTGGAAACTGGCTCCGATCGGACAAGTCTAAGCAGCTAGCATGCCAAAACCAATACGGACAAGATCAAAGCAGGCAGGCTGAGCTGACTTTGATGATGGACAGTACATCTAAATTACGTTACGGCAGACAAATACTTAAAGACTTATTCAACACGACTCTGAAACAGATGTCAGCAGTGTGTGCTGCCATGAGAATGCCCCTTTACATCATTTAAGTCAGGAGAAAACGTTGCTGCGTTGTCGTGGTGCATCCACCCGTCTCCATCCCGAACATGCTGCTTCTCTTCATGTTCCTTTGCCCCGATCGAGGCGTTTGGCAAGCCTAGAAAGACATGACACATGATGGATCTGTTACAAGGGGACGTACAAAAACATAGCTCTACCTTCTGTATGATTATCCCCCGACACTTGAGCTGTTAAAGAACAAAAAATATATTTTTTGTTTAGATTTATTTTCTGTTTGTGTCAAACAAAATCAACGTGCCAAGACACGCACTCCGTTTAATGTGGGGGTTACATGTGGCATCGTTCAGGAGTGAGCTGAGGTGAGGCATGAAGCATGACTTGGACGGGATGGGCGCACGCGTGTGTGTGTGTGTGTGTGCGTGGCAGCGCCTATGTGTGTGTAGGGGGGGACAAAAAGCAGCAGGATGAAATGGGTGTGTCTTTGGGTTTGACGACAGCACCTTTTCCCGTGCCATTTCCTGGTTAGCAAAGCCTGGAAGCTGCTGAGAGATGCTCTCTTAACGTCTTTTCCTGACAGGTTTATCACTTGTCTGACTCTGGTAGAGAACAAAATCTTTCAAAGAAATTTTAATAGATGCTCTTGAATGATATTGTGTTGTGTTTGTTTCTACACTTTTGAACTATTTTTTTCTTCTGATCAATAAACACACCATACCTATGGTGTAAAGCACTGATGTCACTCTAACAGCAACACTTTTGGGTGTCCAACCTGTTGCAAAGTTAAACAAAAATACTATAATACTATTATATTAACATATTATCATATCAGTGAGGTATTTAAAACAGAAATCAAAACAAGCAAAGAGAACCATGTCTGCAGTTCATTCAGGCTGTTTTTTTTTTTTTACTTTCTAAAATGTTTAGTTTTTATTTAGACTTTTATTTTACCGGGATAGAAAACCATGGAGATTCAAAACCTCTTTTTCAAGGAAGTCCTGGCCGAGAGGCAGCGACAAATATAAAATGCACAGTTAAAAGAAAATGTGAAGTTATAAAGAACAGCTTCATGTTCCTGAATTGTCCTCAAGTACGTATAGTTTGGGTGCAAAAGCACTAAATTAGATGAATTCAGTCGATTCTGACTGAATTTCTACACCATTTAACTTTTTTTTATTATTGTTATTGTGACGGGAGAGAGATTAGACTAGACTGCTATACTAATATTTTAAAAAAAGCATTCCTTTCATTTTTCATGCAAAAAATAATGAATGAAAAGGCTGGTGGAGTTCTCATAGAGAGGAAAGAAGAGTTTCGGAATAATTCACTGCTTTAAAGAAAGCATGAACAGAAAATAGTAATGTAACAAGTTAGAAGAAACAAAACATATGAAGTGATAATTACTCATTCCCGCTTCAGTCAGGAGTGCAACTATGAAAGCACGCTGACATCATAGGCTCACATTTATGAACCATGTGAGAATAGCACAGATGCAAGAGCCTGGCTTGGAAACAAAAAGCATATTAAAAGAGAGCAGTTTTTGCCAAGCTACTCATTTAAATAGCTCACTGTGGACTTATTTACAGCTTCTGATTTCTATTTTGAAGCGGCGACAGGTGGTCAAACTCTAATGTCACTGCAGAATCGTCTGCTCTCACTTTTTGGCAAAACCCCAGTGCTTTAAATTCCTAAAAGACAAAGTGATTCAAGTGCTAAATTGTCGTACAGTGGCAACTTCATTATCTGAGGTGTGCAAACCTGAGGCCCTTGGCAGACATTAAGCAAATTACTTGCATAATCATGTCATTAAGTAAACAAACAGAAGCTTGGAGAACGAGCGAGAGTTGTCTGCTTGGTGGGACGATAAGTCTAACAGAGAACTTTAGTTAATGTGTAACTGTATGTTTTGAATGGACAGATAGCAAGAGATCCTTCTGACTGACAAGTGAAATCCTACCAATGTATTTTATTAAATGTGTTTCAGAATATTGGACAAGCAAAGAGAAACATTCAAACAGCTGTAACATCAGCAACCTGAGCTTTCCGTTGGCAAATCAAATCGCCGTCTGCAGCCCAGGCAAACGGGGCGGCTCTGGTTCCACCGTGTCTCCGTTCTGAAGAAAGTAGGACGCATTACAACAGCCAGGGGAGAATTAAAGTGACATTTTCCTGTTTTTCTTTTTTTGGAGAAGGGATACATTCAAAACTGGACAACTCATTCCAAAGCAAACAAGTTCAGATGATTTTTGCAGTTTAGCAATCTGCACAAAAAAAATTTGTGTTTCCTTTTTGGGCTCCGTATTGGGGAGACAGGGCCAATATTTAACAGAGCATCCACAGAAAGCATCTGCTCTGTCAGATATAGGTGGCACTCAGAACCCAAACTGCGGTGTCCATTTTTTAATTTTCTGTGAGTATTCCTGTGGAGACCAAACAACTGAAAAAAATTATAATAAATAAACTCGCTCTTGTTAATGTTTTTGGCAGCACACTGCTATGTGTAAACTCATCAGGTATTGATATAACAGCTATGTAAGTTATGAAACCGCCCCCGGAGACTCCACCAAATATAAACAGCTTGAAATATGCGCCTGTCAATCTCGCCAGCAGCAGCCATCTGGGCCTATCCAGTTACCGTGCTGAATAAGAAAATGAGAAAATAAATAGCTGGTGGTGCCGAGTTCCTGTTCGGGCTGACTCAAGGAAACCGTTGCCTTGGCGAACCAAGACTGAGCAAAAAGACTTGCTAATAAATTCAACGCTGAAATTCCCTGAGGTGTCTTGGATTTGATGATCCCAATTAAGGCTGGGTTTGACCCTCTAGTTAAGTTCTTGGATCGAGCCTGAAGCTGTTTGCCTCCAGAGGGCTGTTGCAGGGGCTCAGAGGACACATTGGGCTTTACCTCCATGACCCAGCTAAAGGCTGGTTGCTGGCTAAGGAAAGTTTTTTTTCAAAATGATCTATAAAACATACATGTTCTTGTCTAAACTAAAGTCTCGGTCTGGTGAAAAAACAACAGAAGGACGAAATCGTGCAAAAATGAGCAAATTCTTCCATGAAACTGGAAGAATTGTTTTTTAAGAGAGACAGAAATTAAGGTAGAAATCTGAAACATAAGTTTGAGATGAGATCCAAACTTGCCACAATAAACGTCACCAAGGTTGGACTGATTCTTTAAAAGATTTGTCCATTTCTCTCTTAGAAAAAAAAGATTGCACATGAGCAAAAACAGCTCTGTTCGATTCCCTCCCCTCGCTAAAGTACCAAAGAAGTTATTTGTTTTTATGACCTTAAAAACTTGCATTTTCTTTTCTAAACTGAAGCTGTAGCCTGGTGAAAAAATAAAGAACTCAAGCAGGTAAAGAAGTATCAAACAGGAGGAATTGGTTTTTAAGAAATTGGGTTTTTAAGACCTTTTTTTTCAGAGAACAAAGAATGTTTGGTTGAGCTTTTCGTAGTGTTATGTTTTGATAACCATCAGCATGAAAATATTTATGAGGCCAGCGAAGCGAAGACAAAAAAATAAAAAATGGACCTCAATAAAATGTTGGAAGTTTGCCGCTGTGAGCCAACAATGTGAAGCGAAACCACATCAGGAGAGCATGAAGTCACCACAGCCCCCGGGAGCTGCGACACCCACACGTTGCTCTACTTTTCCCTCTGAATTTTAAAAACACCGTCTCTATGACGGCAGAGAAATCTCCATGTGACTTTAACCTGCTCGGCGGTGGTCCTCAGGAAAGTCTTTCCAGCTCTGGACGGAGCAATCTGGATCCGGAGGGGACGTGTTGATTTAGAGAGCGAGGTCAGGTTCTTTTGGGTCAAGGCCGCTCGTGAGATGTCACCCAGAGCGCCGGATCCTTCCGCCTGTGGCTGAGCTGCTGCGTGCGCATCTTTCAGTGGCGTCCACCCACCACCCTCCTTACAGATTTCCTCTGTTTGTCCTGTCGTGTCACACTTAAATGTTTCCGAATGAAAACAAATGTTGATATCAGAAAAATATAAACTTTAGCAAATATTAAAATAACATGTTCAAATTACAATTTTATTTATTAACCCCTCGGGAAAAAAAATGCACGCATAATGAAATCAAACAGAAAAGTGTTTAATTGGTTAATTCCCAATTTATTGAGAGAGGAGTTATATTTCTACACTTTCACACGTTGGTTTGGATCAAGGGCGTAGGTTTGGTCTAAGTTTTGGTGGGACCTTACAACTTACTCACCAACTCACCAGCATTTAAAATGAATGCTACCACTGCGTAGTATATTGAAATATTAAACTAATCAATATAGATTTTCGTTTATTTATTTTGTTTTTGTTAAAAAAATACATATGTTTTTTTTTATTATTTATATGGCAAAAATTGGTCGGGACTATTTTATATCCCTTGAATATTGGTCGTGACATGTCACGACCGTCCATACCCAAACCTACGCCCATGGTTTGGATAATAAAGCAAAATTCAAAACTGCGCTTTCGGTTGGTGTTGACCATTTTAGTGTTATTAAAATGACCTGAAACATTTTTCAAGGTAACAAAAATAAACAAAATCAGAAGAAATCTGTAGAGGCAAATACTTTTTTTTTTTTTATTGCAGTGTGTAGCTGCAGAGAGTTGAGAGTTTCATCTTTGCCGCCCTGAATCCTTGCAGCATTTACGACACGTAGCAGTGGAACGTGTCCTCGTTACACGCCAGAGCCGTCCATGTTCCCCGTCCTTTGAAGGCATATTTCTTTCCCCCATGGCCTCTGAATCCCTCCCTGTCTTTATCTTCATCGCTCTTCTTTGACCTCCTTCATCCTGAGGTCGCATCGGAGTGCTTCCGGGGCAACGCCGTCCCTTCAGCTGTCTTCCTGCCACACTGAATTAAAACCAGCTCTTTGTGATACTGTACTGCCTCATAAACTCCAATCAGGTCCTCTCAACCACTACTTTTCAAACTACAGACAACAGCTGTGAGGAGCCCTCCCCCGCCCCGATGAGGCCGGGAACTCCAGCAGCGAACAGCATGGTGGTGCCGCCGGTGGGGGAGGCTCCGGATAAAAGCCTCTGTAGCTGAATCACATTCAATTCTCCCTCATAAAGTCAGCAGATTGACAAGATTATCTGTCCCACTCAGGCGGGAAATCGGATCTCTGAGTCGGATCAACAGGAAATTAAAAGAGAACAACAAGGTTTAGACCGAGGCAAACAAAACTTCCACCGACTCCGCGCAGATCCCGACGACTAAAACATCAACAAATAACAATGACGGGCAGGAATGTCGTCGCAGTCGTCATCTCGGCTCAGTCCAGAAAACTGGAGCTCTTATAGCTCTTAGACATCCTCAGTCATCATGCTACAACGATATTCTGTGTTTCATTGGGATTTTATTTGACCAACTAACAAAAACTTGTGCACAATTGTGAAATCTGCACAAAGTAAAATAATCCGTGGATTGTACATTTCTTTTATGAGAGGCATTGTCAACGTGTGGCACACATGTATATTTAGCATATTTAAGAGTGTCTGTGAACTCTTGTCTTTTGGATTTAGTCGTGAACTTTGACTAGGCCATCCAAGTCTAAGCTTTTAATCATTCCACTTTAGCTCTGACTGTATGTTTTCTATGTAGGACAAAATATGCAGATGTTTATGGGTCGTTTTATTTTATTTATTTTTTATCTTTGTCCTGCTCATAAATCATGATCTCTCATTCAAAATAGATACCTAGTCAAAGCATTTCCTGGATTGCACTAAGGTTGGGCAAGTTCCCAACCTGGAACTTGGGTTCTAGGTTGCCCAACCTGGGCAACCTGGTTGGGCAAGGTTTAGACAGAGGCAAACAAAACTTCCACCGACTCCGGTGGAACTTCCCAAACTTCTAGTTTGGGAAGTTCTAGTTCCCAAACTGGAACTTGGGTTCCAGTTTCCTTGACGCATCATCAGGTCAAGGACCCACCACGTTAAGTTTCTATGTAAAATACATCGCGTCGTTTCATCTTGTACGCCTAATAAAAAACAAAATCTCAGCAAGAGTCACTTTTCGTCTGCTGGAACATTAATGACTGAGACGAGGAATCAAAATTCACATTTCCACTTTCCCAATCTATATTCCTGAGCTGTAAATCTAAAGCTGCCCTCATTGATTACGTGTATTGATCAAGTCTGCCTCTCATGTTTGAATTACTGCACAGCGGGGATGTGTGAGTATGTGTGTGCACCCGCTATCCGCTGGATGTGGATTTACAGTACTGGCCGTCTGCGCACCTTGCGGCCTCTGCTCGGCTAGAAACCCTCCACCTCAGTCCCAAACATCTATCTGCCCACACTCCGCCGCCAACACCTTTTCATCAGGACCTAATGGGGCTTAGAGAGGATAGAAGCATCTAAATCCAGCCTTGAGTTTTATTTTTGGGTTACTGTCCATGGAAAACAGAACAATGAGTCATTTTACAGACAAACACTTAGAATCCAACCTTTTCTCTTCAAGGTTTGAGTCAGGAGAATGAAATCTCTGCATCAGAAGCAGAGAGTAATGATTTTCTCTTTTTTTTGCAGCAGGTATCATTTCTTGCTCTACACTTAGCCCCGTTCAGGGGGCTGATCTGCACACACACACACACACACACACACACACACACATACACACACACACACACACACACACACACACACACACACACAGTGGTGTTTTTGAAAAGGCAGATCAGATATTGTGAGTTGCAGGTATGTTGGCGCTCCCCACCGAGGCCCTCTGCTTAGTAAACAGACCCAGTAGGGCCTAGGTAATAAAGCCGTGCTTTTCTTTTATCTTTAGCACATATAAACAACCCCCCAAAAATGGGGATAGGGGAACGTCACGGGAGCTATAAATCACCACAGAAGATGAGGTAATAAAGAACACACGGGCCGAGTCCACAACAAAACAACCCAAACATCAAACCGGGCTGATGATAGCAGTAGGTTAGCGCACAGCAGTCGCACTAAACACGACCTTCTAGGCTGCTGCGGCACAGCTGAGAATATTTTACTTTATATAAGAAGATGCGGCGTTTCTCTTGGTGGGCCTGTGTGCACAGTCTGTCATAATTGCATTTAGCTCAACAGAGCTAAATTACTATTTACTAATAGCTCATTACTATTTCTCAGTAATGAGAAATAACTGGACCGCATGTGGCACGTTGTGATTTGTGCACATAACTGTGTTATGAGCAGGACCTCGGAAAAAAAAAATCCCCCAAAACCCATCTGCGAGACCAAATTCCTGGCTTCCCCCAGTCGGATTAAATGTTTTCCTGGATGGAGACAGGAATAAACTACAGCACGCTCAAAACCGTTAACAGAAAAAAAAACGTACCTTTTTCTACAATATGAAGAGTATTCTGTAGATAAACTTTATGTTTTTGCGCTGAATCGCACGAAAGAAGTCAAACCTCTTACTCTTTTTTCTAATATGTACTTCATTATATTTTGCCAGGATTTTTGGGATAGATCAACATACAGTAGGGGGGGAAAAAGTATGGCTTTCACAAAAAGCCCGGCTCAAAAGTGCCTGTGTTGAGTCCAGACATCTCCTAATTCCAAACAGCATCTGAAAGATGAAGGAACACAGCCGGCAGATCAGAGGTAAAGTTTAAATCAGGGTTGGGGTCTAAAAACAATTCAGCTTCTCACCATCTTCCATCTGAAAATGGAAGGAGTAGGGAACGACCGCAAACCCACCAAGACTTGGATGTCCACTTAAACAGACAGGCTCGGAAATGAGAACATTTAATCGGAGAAGCAGTCAAGAGGCTTATGGTAGCTCTGGAGGAGCTGCAGAGATCCACACTTTCAGGTAGGGAGATGCAGAGAGAACGGCGGACGGACCGCAAACATTTGGACTCTCAAACATGCTCTCCGTTTTCGAAATATTGCTTGAGTGATATTGAATAGAAGTGAAGAAATGATAGAGAAATGCTTCAAAACACTTGCAGATGTGATTGCTCTAAAACAGGGGTCTCAAACTCCAGTCCTGTAGGGCCGCAGTCCTGCAACTTTTAGATGTGCCTCTGCTGCACCACACCTGAATAGAATAATTAGGTCATTAGCAAGGCTGGGAGAACTGATCTACACAAGCAGGAGGTCAATTCCAGTGTTTTGTAACCTGTGGCACATCTAAAAACTGCAGGACTGCAGGACCTCGAGGACTGGAGTTTGAGACCCCGGCTCTAAAAGTTGATTCTCCAAGATAGCTACTAATTACAAATCCTTTCAACGTGCACCATTTTCCTTCCACTTCACAGTTAACGCAAAATCACACACCTTGCAGTGGTTGTAATGTGAGAAAAATGGAACATTTCACAGTACGTGAATACTTTTTGCACCGTTAAGTTATCCAAAGGTGTCTTCATTTCACACCACTCTCCCTGTGTTTGCCCGTTGCAAAGACTAACTTGTTTATTTCTGAAGACATCCAGCTTTGGCCGGATGAAAGCTTTCCCACCGGATCACTAGTCTGACTGCACCCAGGATCTTTCCACGATTACATCATCAACCGCCAGTAAAACTCACCCAGAGGAGGCGAGCGAAATGAGAGAAAAGCACCACCTCAGCAGAGACAGGAAATCCCCTCCTTTTAATGAAAAAAAAAAAAAAAAAGATCAGATTTTGATTCCTATCAGACACAGACAGTATGCAAGCATAAAGGTTTGTTTTCCCCATCAGGTCTGTCAGGTGGATTATTACCGCTAATGTAATCCTCAGAAGAGTCTCCGTTTTCTCCTGCTTGCCTTCTACAATGCTGCGACAGGCTGGCGACCTGTCCAGGGTGAACCCCGCCTCCCGCCCGGAACGTAGCTGGAGATAGGCACCAGCAACCCTCCCGACCCCATTAGGGACAAGGGTGAACAGAAAATGGATGGATGGATGGATGCCTTCTACAATGGTTTGGACACATCCCGTTTCTGGGCATGTCGTCAAGGCAAAAAAAGAAAAAAGAAAAAGAAAGAAGAAACCTAGTAGTAGCTCTTCAAATTCACGTCTCCCTTTTTTTTTTTTTTTTTTTTTTTTTTAAGGTTGAGTTGCAGGCCTGGAGGTGCTCGGAGTGATTAATCACCTCCTTCATTTTCTGCTCACCAGACCATCATCTGGTTAATTAGTGGTAATTGATGGTGTCTGCCCAGACGAATAACTGCAGGCATGTGGGTTTTCAGAGCTGCTAGAGCCAAACTTGTGAAACCTTAGCTTTTCAAGAGGAAGGGTAAAAAAATATATCCACTTTTCATCCAGATTTTCCCTCTGTTTCCTCTCGCTGCATTGTGATGGCTGCTGGTTGGCTGGTTGGAATGTTGATTTTGGATCCTCGGCTGCTGAAATTTCGCTCTGAGAAAAATGTCTGACCCCGGACGCCCGCTCTGAAACCCCGCCTGACTTAACTGACAGAGACGCCGCTCCAGTCTGCGCTTTCATTTATAATTTTTTTTTTTTTTTTTGCTCGTGTGTGCGCAACTTTGTGTAAGGGCGCAAAAGCGTGTCAGGAACCCAAACCGAGACCTTGTGGGACTCTGTCGGGAAGACGGTGGAAAAATCTCCTGTTTGCTTGTAATGTTGTTACTCAGTGGAAATGCGAAGTGTCAGTGGAAGCCGGAGAACTGGGACTGCGCAACTCGGCGAAGGAAGCAATAATTTAACAGAAGCCCGATGGTTTGTCACTATTTGTTAGAGCTTTCTGTTATTTGCTCACGGAAACTGCATGTCTGAAATAGTGTCAAAATAAGGTATGTGGGTCACTTAGAAGAAAAAAAGATAGGCCTCAGTCTATTTGAATCACCCCCACAGGGCTTAGAGTGGTAGGAATAAATAATAATCATTAAAGTATCTTGAGGTATAAATATGTCTGCAAGCTCCATTTATTATCCTCATTTTTCTCATATTGCAATCATAATCATCTTTGTGTCTGATTGGAATTTTATGTTCTAAACAACTGGAAACCAAAAAATGCAAATAATGTGGCAGTTTTGTTTTGATTGTGTCAATAGCCTACTTCACTACGGCTGAATCCATCCATCTTTAGACATTTTTTCCCCATTATCCTTTGAAAGAAAAAAAAACGACGCTCAGATTAAATCAAATTAAGTCAGATTCTCAACTGTATCCATGTCTGGCCTTTGACTAAACCATTGCATCACCTGAATATGATGCTTTTAGATCTGGTTTTACTCTTAGGGTCGTTTAGTCTCTTTCATGGCCTCCAACAGGTTTTCTATCAAAACGTGCTCTCCTGCAACACACCATCTAAATGATTGAAACAATGCAACAGATAAGTGTTTGATTTTATTGCCTCTGCTTTGTTTTTAACTCAATAAAGGCGAGTGAGAGATAATCCTCAGCAGTAAGCACAGTTTCATTAATTAAATGAAGTGCATGCCTTGGAGAGAGCCAGCCACAAGCCAGCGATAATGCACTGCAAAGTGAATAGATGATTCCAATTAGGACAACATTTGTAGTGGAAGTCTTATCATTGTATCAGTCTGGCTGCTTGTTTCTGCAGCCTTCTCAGGCAGCTAAGCTTCATTACGTTGATATCTGCAGTGTAAAAATCTGCTTGCCTATGGCGCCACCCTGTGGGGAAAATCATCAACATCCCCATTGACGTTTCTTCCTCTTATAACAATAGCTGCACGAGAGAACTCGGCTTCAGAGATCAACTTGAACAAAAAAAAATTAATCTGAAAACTCTCTCATAGTGCTGACTCACTGTTTAAAAGTGTAAAGTCAGAGTTCCTATATATTTTCCAAAATCTTGTAATATGATTACTAAATGTTACCAGAGGCCATTGAAGATCAACCACCACAAATTTACAAAATCAAACTTATGCCGTCTCAATCAACTGAGCTATTAAATTTTAGCTGCACAAATATAGCACAATTAATTTATAACACCTTTGTTTCATTTTGTTAATGGGTTAGGGGAGCGGGCAGCAGGCTGATCTCTGGTGACCTTTTTTTTTCAAAAAGTCTTAAAAATTACAACAGCACAGATGGGGGGCAACTTCACTCAGGTTAGACAAAGAATGGATGAGCTTCATAAAAGAAACAGGAACGCAGAAAAACGTCATTATTAATTTGTCCTTCCTCGTATTCTGTAGTTTAAGCAGATTCCACATTTAAAGCCAGACTGATGTGAAAGGTGTGCAGTAGATTCTGGATGACTCACCCCCAACTTCTGTATTTGGGCTCAATAAGGCTTTAACTCAGGCTAAATGGGTCCTAAGTGGGTCTGGTCTCACAATAGGGAGGACTGTGTGGTTTGACCAAATGCAATCCATATTTGCAAGATGAGATGATTCTCAGTCGGAGACGTTGGTTCAGACTGAGCAACACATTTTGGACCCGTGCAGCTCCTTCTTTTAAACCATCACATCTACAACAGGAAATTAACAAGAGGCCAAATACGATCCCTGGGACTCGCTTGTAAAATGTTGTCTGGAAAGAAAGGGAAAATATTGGCCAGAGTATTGGCCAGGAGGAAAAAGTCTAGAAATAAAACTCTTTTTCCATATTTATCCAGACCTAACAAATACTTAAAATAAAGCGTCATACTTTTGCTTTTTTTCATTTAATTAAATTTTTTTTGCTTAAAAAACCTATGTACAAATGAAAATTGGGGGAACTTTTGGAAATATTTGGCAAAGAAAAGAAGTGAGACTTTTCCAATTTCGGAGTTGGGCAGCTCATGGTGCACCACACTCTCACTCTGAAATTAATTGAAAGCAAAAACAAAGTGAGCAATAATTAATGAAGCTACATCCTTCATAATTACGGTCGAATGATTTTACTGAGCGCACCGTGTGTGGAGATAATCCATAAAGTAAAATGAAATAAGAAAAAAAAAATAAAAGAGCACCAGATTAAATAACGTAAGTCGCCTTAACTGTTACCATAAAAAGCAAATAGATCCATTACAGCATGTTATTAATTTATTAGCCAGTAGTGCAGATTAATTGATGTACAGCTCTATTTTTTTTTGCCAAGGATAACACATGGGACAGTTTTGCACAACATCCACTTACAGGCTTGTCAGTAATGCTTGCCAACCAAGAGGAGGAAAAGTTTTCAAGTACAAACACATGATGAGTTTTTTGTACCTAAAGCTATTTTCTCGACCTTCGTGTAGTTTAATGGAGGCAGTCGCATTGGAAGGTGGGCAACAGAGACGAGGTTACCTTTAATCAGTCCTGCAAAATGGCGGATAAATCTGGGTGCATAAACTGGAGGTGATCTCAGATTAACAGCCTGTGTACGCTGTCAGTGAGCTGCTAAATGCACTGAGACGTTTTAGTCAGTAAACCTTAAATGTAAGTGGTTATTCTGTAAGAAGTGATTTAAATAGATTCCTGTACAACAGTGAAATATAGGCAGGTATGTTCAGAGAGTGCAGAGCGTGAAAACGTTAACATTTGCTGTATTTCATATAGATAGAGCATGCAAGCAAATAGAAAACTATGGTCCGCAGAAAATGACGCTGACAAAGACGCATAAACAAACGGAGCAGAGGCGGCGACTCTTTCAGTTAGTTCTCGTCTCTCGTGATTTTGCTCGCTGGTTTCAGTCCGAATATTTCGCACCATCTCAGCGTTACGGTGAATTATAACCAGACAGAGGAAATAAAGAAAACACTGTAAGCACTAATCAACACTGTAAACATTAATACTTCCTAACCCCTCCCACACAGAAGCTGCTTTGTACTAATAAACTGTACAGTGTTTAGGGAGAGAAAGGATGATGTAGTGAAATATAACCTGCCATGGAGCAGCACAACAATCATTAAAAAGAGATGAAACTGATGCAGCAGTCAACAACAGTTTCCTATAATTTAACGCCGAGCTAAGATGCAGGTGAAGGTTATTGTGCAACCACTGGTGACGTCAGGTAAGATGAAACAAAAGCAACTTCCGTCAGCTTCCACTAAACGAACGCTAGTTTAAACAGACTAGTTGAAGAACGCTAAAGGTTTTTATTTGCACTCAGGGAGCGAGCGGCCCCAGCCTCAGCTCTACATGATGAGTGAGCCAAACGGCCTCGTGAGCAGCGTCGCCCCCCTCCTCGCTCTGCCGGATGGGAGCTGCGAGGTTACGGAAGTCGTGGCGCATCCTAAATGAAACGGTGACATCCGTGTCCTCTTCTTTCAGAGGGACCACTTTGATGAAGAAACCAATCTTGTTGGACTTCCTGAAGGCAACGATGCTGGAGAAAAAGGACAGAGATAAGTTTGAGGGTTCTGCATTGATTTAGTGTGTGTGTGTGCGAGAGGTCAGTGTCGATTACTCACTCTGGATCATCCTGGAAGTCCTGAGGCTCGGCCAGTTCGTCGTACTCAGCTGCAGCATCCTTCCCTGCCAAAACCAGTTCCTTACTGGGAACAAGAACCTGCACAGGAAACAAACAAATGTAATAATAAAACTTTCCATAAATGTTCCCAGTGAAATAAAAAATGAGGTGTTCTTTAAAGGTACACTTCATAACGTTAAATGACAAAAAAAATCTGAGACTAACAATAAAGGACATTTTTAAAGGCCGGGTACTTGTCCTTTTAATAATTATATTAACTGTATAAACTCTTGCTAAACATATTTCAACACAGCAATCAAGAACATTTTATGTAACTACATCTAGTGAATGTTGTAACGCCTCCTAAATACTAGAGATTAGGAATGTCTATAAAATATTCTCGCATTGAATTTAAATTTCTAAGGAAGCAAAAAATATCCACAAGAATATTATGGCAACAAATCAGATTTGTTGCCATAAATAGATTTGTCTACCTGGAACCACTCTACTAACCAACCGGTTTGATGAAATTAACACTTGCAGTCTAATGTTTAACTTGTTTAATCCACAATAATTTATTTTAAAAACAAGATCATCTAACTGCAGTGTCAGTCCCAATAAAACAACTTGGCGACGGCAGAATCAAAACATACCTTGGAAGTGCTGTTAATATCATCAGGATCATCTTCTTCACAAACAGCCAGTGTGACATGAGTAATGTTCTCCACCGGGTTGGTCAGGGTTAGCAGCACCTGACTCTCCTATCCGAACAGCAAAGAAAAAAGGAAAGATTTTTTTGTGTTTTCCACAGTCGATTTCAAGCAGTTTACTAAAAGAAATTTTTCCACATTTTTCCAGACAAACAACATGTTCTTAACACGTGAATTTGTGCTGAAGATGAGGACATGCTTCGCATCTTATACTGATTTTAGACAAGTTAACTTAATTGCCACTTGTTATTTGCTGTGTAACATAACATTATCAAGTGCGCAGGTTTTAAATAAGGCTGTGTTTCAGTTTCCCTATATCGCTTACGTTGAATGAGAAACAAAATAAAAAAAGATTACAATTCTATCAACATCGGTCATTAACACGCAACACAACTGAAAAAAAAAACAGGTGAAACTTTTCATTATTTCACATTATTTCACATTTTCATTATTTCAAATGGAGATGATCCAGACTGGTTTACAGTTTCTGGACCCTAGCAGCATTAGCTGAGAATCTAATGTTTGTTTTTTCTTAAGAATGGGATGCATTTAGACAAAACCAGCGCAGAAACTGACCTTCATGTATCGGAGATTTGGAATGGACATTATTCTTACTTCAGGGATGTAGCTCCTGACGGAGGAAAACAGAGCAACCACTTCACCGACAGCCAAACATCCAAACTCTGTTAACAATTCGCAGGTCACTGAACTGTTAAATTATTAATTATTAATTCAATTTTTTCAACTGAAACCAAATCATTGCTGCCTGACTTTAATCAAGTATTTAGAGCTGAAATTTGTTTAATTTCCAGAACAATATCTCTTTAAACCCATGCGCTCGAACATGTATTTACAGCTGCACAATCAATTTTCCCCAGATTAGCCTAATCGAGCCCGAGGCTGATTTACTTCACACACACACACGCCCACACACTGACAACTACTCACACAGCCACCAGCTGAATTTTGAACTTGATTGAAGTTGGATTAAACTCTGGCTTGCTCAGGTTGTGCTCGCATTTCTGAGGAAAGTCATTAAGAAAAACGATGTTTTACAAATTAGATCGACCATCCCTCTGCCCCTAAAGAAAAATAAATAAAACCATTAGAGAGCTGTAAAATAGCGGAGCTGTACTGACCCTGCAGCGCAGCGAACGCTTCATCAGGAGGTGTTTGTGTCTGGGGTGGAGCTGAGAAGCTCCTGCAGGCTGGAAGTCCGGCTGCAGCAGCCGCTGGCGCAGCGTGGTCACTGCGCACACACCGACAGACGCAGATTCTCCTCAGCCACCATCGCAAGGTAATCAAGAGGTGCTTCTTGACAAAAATCCTACCTTCGGGTAAACTGATGGGTCTGGTGTAGCAGTCCTCAGGCAGGGGTTCTACTTCATCAAGGGCCTGGGCGGGTTCGATTGTGATTTCCTTCTGGTCCTCACCTTCTTTAAGGCTGGTTAAGAAACACAAACAGGTGATTTGTTGATTCTCTTTAAGGGAGCACTTACTGTATATCAAGAAACGAGACATAAAACTACAAAAACTGTTTCACACCGATAAGAAACGACCCTTTTTTTTTACTGTAGGGACTCAAACGTTTTAGATTGACAGCCTTTAAACAAGATAGGAGTCGAAGTTTTCAAAAGTTAGGTTTTAAAACAACTAAAATATTCTATCGCAGTTTCAATTAATAGTCCCGAGTTACTGCGATGCCAGAGGAACCAATGGAGTGGCTTCAAGGCAAAAATAATAATAATCCATCATTGCCCCTGTCACAGTTGTTGCTGCTCAAAGCTGGTTAAACAAATGAAAAGATCAAAAAGTTCTTGGTCAGTGGTTTTCAATCTTTGTCCTTCAGGTTTTGGATGCATCTCTGCTCCAACAGAGACGATTTAAATGCTTGCAATGCCTCCTGAGTATGTCAACAAGTCCTGCAGAAGCCTAATAATCTTTAATTCATTTAAGGCAGGAGGGTGGCAGCAGGGATAATAGGTCCTAGTTTGTATACTTAAAAATACACAGTTTCCTACTTTTGATCGATCGTTTTCTACTTTGGCAAATAAACCAAAGTATAAAACTTTGGTCTTGTGGTTTAGCTACAACAACTGGACTTTGCTTACTCTTGTATTAAACTTGTATCATTTTACAATTATGCAGGGAGGCTGCACAAAATCATTCCAAGCACCAAAAATAGACCCTGAGCTGCATTTTGGACACACCTGCTTCATCCCCTTTCAGATCAAAGCTCTGAATTAAACACATAACCATAAACCCCCCATTACAGAACACTTTGTCCTTTCACATCGTGCAACCTGATCCACCCGGATTATGGGCTGTACGCTGCCAAGTACGACACAAACCATTGAATGCAGTCATGTCAATCCCACAGCTACTGGACACTGGAGCAATAGAGATGTGCTCTGTGAAGAGACAGATCACGCCTCTCCATCTGGTAATCCAATGAATGAGTCTGGCTTTAGCAGTTGCCAGGAAAACGGCACTGAACGCCCTGCAGTTTGCTAGCTGTGGTGACAGAAAGGAAATGTTTAGTGCAGAAGGGATTATGGGATGTTTTCTGGCCCTTTAGTCCCAGTGAAATTAGTGCCTCCACAAATCCAAATTTTTTGGACACTGTTTGAGGGTGGCCACTTCCTGTTCCAACAACACTGCACAACTTTGAACAAAGTAATACATGGAAGAGCGAAGTTGGTGTTTAGAACTTTAGTTTTCTGCACACAGTCCAGTAGAGTTGATCCCACCCTTTATGAAGAACTGAAGCTGATACAATGAATTGACAAAACAGGCACAAAGCTAATACTTCATGTTTGAGATTTTCCCAATATATGACTGAGCTCTGCACCATGTTGCTTATGCAGGCCACATTTAGTGCATTAAATACACTTAAAGTTGTTGAGTCCAAATAACAGAACATTGACAAGACTAATATTAACAGATTGTTGGGTAATAGATGTAGCTCCTGTTTTTTTTTTTCACTTTGAACCATTTGACAACACTAAACTCATAATAACAGCCCCATAATAACCTTTACAGTTCAAAGTGGTGAAGGGTTTGTAGCTCCTTCCTGAGAAGGCTCAGTTAGTAATATTGATGTAGCCACTTCTGCTCCCAATTATGTGTTGGGAAGTTTCAGCCAACTGGTAAATGTAAAAATCACGTGTAGACCATGGAATGAAAGCATGACCAGTAAAAGCTGGTTTACTAGCTTTTACTCAACCAATTAGTAATTAATTATTAAGTTACGTTGTAACTGTGTTTACCTCAGGTGATGCTCCAACATCACCTTAGCTGTTGACTATGTTGGAAGGGCTGATAAAATAATCAAACCAACTAGGACTGTAACTAAAGATTAAGTAGTTGATTATTCTATTCAATTATTCTGACGATTAATAGAGTAATCGAATAAAAAAAAAGCCATATTCTGCATGTTTTCATTTAAAAGATGCAAGTACACAAATGATTCAATTCCTTTTTTTAAATAAGACAATAAACATTTTATTACCTAAATGCAGTAAGATAGCATTCCTTTAGTGAATTTGAACCAGGCAAATATATCTTTTTGTAAGTCTGCATACTTCATATATGATTAATCAAATTAATTGATAATTATTTTTAATAATTGGTTCATCACGATTAATTGTTTCAGCCCTAAAACCAATGAAAGGTAAAACATTTGTCTAAGTCATCATGATGTGGAGACATTCGAGTGTAGTTACTGAGCAGAATCATAACAACCCCCCTGAGGTCACACAAATATGAAAATGTTTAACTCTAGGATGCAAAAGTAGCAGCGTTCTTCCTATTTGATAAGTGAATACTCACCTAAGTCCAGCCAGAGTGGCTATTGGGGCTCCAGGTCTCTGCCTATGCAGTCTGGTTCCAAGGCCGTATTTTTCCTGGTTGAATTCGGACAGAAAAAAACATGATCAGGCAGACTGCCAGAAGACAACTACGGGGGAGTCACAATGATTTATGAAATTAATCTACGGCTATTTTTCTACAAGACAAATTCTCTGTCTAAGAGATAAATCCATGTCAGCTCTTAACAAAAACAGAAAGGAGTTTGTTTTTTTTTTTACATTAAAGACAACAAATAAGCCAGAAAAGAGTTTTTACATCTTGTTGTGAAAGACAAGGAACACAGAACGGAGCAGCTGGAGGAAGACGAGGGGGGATTTCTTGACTTAACTAGGCTTAAATGCTTTTTTCCCCCCTTCCAAATAAACAGATGTTAAGACGCAAACATAAAGCTCCCCTTGTGTGAATCTAAGCTTAATTTACCCAAGGAGACATTCATGTGATCTGTGAGGTCGATCAGTGACAGTGTTAACAAGGAAAGAGATAAAAGTGCAACTGTAATAGACAAGACTACCCAAATTGTGAAAGTATAACTCACCACCACATGAATAGTGTGTTGCTGGGGGGTAAAAATCAAAATATCAGAGTGCATAAGCAAAGGAAGAAAAAAGGAGAGAAGGTGAAACCGAAGCAATCAAGCAAAAACATTAATGGCATTTGGTGACATGCGACTGCAACAGAAACGATCATTTGAGATGGCAAAATGGAGCCGCAGGACATCTTAAGAGGTTACAACATACAACAGGAAGCACAGGTTTGAATTAATGGGTGTTAATGTAGCTAGCTTTAAAAGCAGAAAGCAGGAATACACAAACATGATATCTACATAAACATTTTTCATTTGATCACCACAGACAAGCTGGAGGCTGTTTTGATACTCAGTCACAAAAAGCAGCAGAAATGGATGGACACAGCGTAGGTATTTCAATCAGAGCTGAAACAGTCTGGTCACTGGTCAACCACAACAATTCTTCCTTTTTTAAATAAAAAGTATGCTGGCACTCAGTGACACCCGCTCTACCTAAACCTGAGACCGAGCTGCAGTGGATCAGATCTTTAACTTGCAGATGGCTGTTGATCTCAGTGAGTACAAAACAAATGACACCACTGCCGTTTGACATTTTAAAAGGTTAAAGAAAAAGATGTGACATTTTTGGAAAGAGTTGCGTGAAAGCGTCTCTCTCAGGGGGAGCAGAGTACCGAGAATGCCAGGGGCATGCACTGTCGTCTCCTTGCCAGCTTCTTCCTGTCTCTCTCCTGCTTCTCTCGGTGGGCGAGCTGCTGGTAATACTCAATCAGCTTGGAGATCTGTGGCAAACGAAAAGTCATCCACAGACAGGTCACCATATTCCTTGTGAATTTTTAAACAAAACACAAGCTTTCAAGATCATAACACAGGGGTTTTTTGCAGCTTTCACCAACACGGATTTAAGACTTTTTATGACCATTAAGCATCAAATTTAAGACCTGTGTCACGACAGAGATGTACAGAAGAACATTAATTTGATGTACAGAAGAAGATTGCATATTTTATATTGTATTAGTGCCAAGATTTTTTTTGTGCAAAATGCATCGACAGGTTGGCAACAGAACTGAGCCAGTGGCAAAGACAAACGGCCAGCCAGCCAACAAGTGACACATTTACACTTACCAATGGCAAATGCCAAAAAAAGGTAGAATTTAAGACATTTTAAGGACTTTGTTTCAGACACATTAATGTAAATCTTTTTAAGGATATACGGAAATCCTGTAATAATGATTCCAGCTTGAGAACCATCCACTTTAAGTCTGCTAGTTGCAAGCCCAGCTTCCTTCTATATTTAAATAACTAACTTGAATGGAAACATACGTTTCCAAAAATCCACATGACAAACAATGATTTTGATCATTTGCTGAACTCCTTTACTGGATAAAAAAAATGTAGTTGACAAACTTTTAATATGATTTTAACAGCTTATTGGTAACAGCAGTCTCTGCAGCTGACCAAAACATGTGACTGCCCACTCTGACTGGAACTTCACTGTAAATAAATAGAAAAGTAATAATTTGTTATTTGTGCTGAATCTGAACTCTAAGTTCCAGCAACAGAGTTTACATTTGCCTTCGGCTATGAATGTGTGGAAGTAACTTTCTCAGAGAAGTATTCAAAAGAATGCAGTGTGTGACCAAGGAACATGTGAGTAACTCAAGAGTGCTCAAGTGACCACAGGGTACAACTTACCCGCTGACCGTGGGGGTTTTCTGGCTCCTGCCATCCACCACTGGCTGCAACAGACAAAATGCTCCAAAACATCAGACTTAAGTGGTCGTAACGCAAATTTACAGATGATAATTGTGGGTGTTTTTTAGCTTTAGTGTCCCCAAAGCTAACAAAATTAATGTGCAAATAGAATAAATGCCTACCAACTGATTTGTCAGCCATTCCTACATCTCTGGAGGTCCAGCGACAGAAACCACAGGCCAGGTAGTAGGCTTTCTTCATCGTTGTCTTGGTAGGATCATCGGGCAGAGGAGCTGGAATGTTAGTGGCCCGAGTCGACAGAGTGTGCATGCAACATGGGCAGTCAAAGCAATTTGCACACCTATATCAGAGCAAAGGGATAAAAGCGGATCAACAATTGATATAAAATGCATTCCCAGAGAGTAATACTGGTAGTAGTAGAACAAGTATTAGATGATAAATAACCTGTTCTTTTTCAGCTTAGCTTCAGCAGACGGCATGTTCTCCAGACAACTAGGACAGTAATGGGAGTCCACCTAATTAACAGAGTCAGAGAAACAACAGGGGAGTCAGTTTATCTGTGAAGAGCTTCAGCAAGAATATCATTCTCAATTGTTGTTATTTGTTTGAACTTTGTGCACAGTACCTGTCATATTTATGGACCTTTAAGAAAACTTCCAACCTTTAAATAAACATCTTCACTGTTTAAGTCTATGTACATTCAGTTATTTGAACATTTCTTACAACTTGACCAAAATTTCTAGCATCTAACAGTGGCCATGAGGTGCTTTCCCACATGTTCATCCTTTGCTTCATACCAAACCCACTTGGAGTTTGTTTCCACTTGATCTTAGTCTCAACTAAGCCCCAGCCCAGTTTAACAAGTTGTACATATTTATGTTTTAATGGCATTTGTTTTATTATATTTTGAGAGAAATCCATCTAATGTGAAATCAAATTTCAAACTTGATGGTTGGATAAAGAGAAAATATTTAAATCTCCTCGAGTTATGAATATCTTTGGGTTTAACTGGACTGAAGCAGTTCTTTAAGAACCATCTTTGGATATGTTTTCTATGCCTTAAAATCCTTCTCACTGTGTGTCGCAAGATATACTCTGGTCTATGTCTAACTTGGAGGCAACAATAAAAAAGAGGCAGTGTCAGTTAATATTTACAGCCCTGGTAAATGACTGGTCAAGGAATATTAATCGGAAGTTCTTAGAAATTGATCCCTTTACAAAAGTTTAAATAATAAATATGTAGTTACAATTATTATTAAAGGAATTGTTAGGGGTACCAACAGTTATGCCATTAATGACATTGTTAAACAATTACTTCTTAAAGTAGGATTTATTTCCCCCACAAAATAAATCAACTCTAGTTAAAGGTTGAATATTTCTAAAATGTTCAGTATGAGATTATTTAAAGCCAATTAAAAAATATATATATTTTTAGGATTTTCACATATCTTAAGAAGAGGCAACAAAACATGTGGCTGGCGTTGTATTCATGCGTCTTTATTAATTTATTATTTATTTAGCCATTAGGAATGACAGGGTTTTTTAAATTAAACGTTATGAGATAGTTGCATAAAAACCCCTAAGATGCGTTGGAAGAGTGAAGCAGTGCAGCGTCTCTGGGTGTGGTGTTACAAACTATTGGCCTCTTTACGAAGCTACATTTCCTAAATAAGATGGCATAACTGATAACAAAGCCAGCCCAACGTTGATTATAAATGGGTTCATTTCCTTATGGTACAGACAATATGTATTTTTCAGTTATATAAACTGTCTTACATCAAGATTAAAGTATAGCTTAAACCACCTAGCCTGTTTACGCTACATAACGCTAACTCTAACGGAAGTGAATCCGTCCAGCCAATAAAATTACGGGAAAGCAGGAAAAGCAGTAGAATGACAAAGCGCTTAGCCATTCACTCTGCGCGATGAGTCACAAGTCCCGCCCCTCTGTCACAGCGACAAGCAGCCCGGCTAACAACAAAGCAGTTACCCGCTATCGAAGGGGGGAAAAAAAATAACGTACCTCATGAGACACACATTCTAGCGACCTTAACTCGCTACAGTAGCGACAAAAATAAAGTTGAGATAAGGGGGCTCTAATCCTTTTCTGTCCACGGACCAGATAGACCACTCTATCTGGGTGTAGAAGAGACGCCATCTTTCACCGGCGTCGCTGGGCTCACCGACCGTTCCACTGCGTTCTATCTGTCACTGTTAGGACTAACGGCTCAGCGTTGCCCTCCAGTGGTGAACATTAAAACTACACCGACGGTTTCTTAAGGAGGATAAACACACTGAAGGCCAGGTAACCCAGAAATGCCAATAATTTAATAATCACTTCTTTTACTGTAAGATCGGCTTCGAGCATAATTTTCCCACCAAATCTTAATTTAATTCATTTGAATTTATTGATATTACCTTCAGTCTGCTAATAAGTATGATTAAAGTATAATATCTAGTTCCATTCAGGATAAAGTCCATCTGATGTTTTGCAAAAACAGTACACATCAGTTTCCTTGTTTGCAACTCCAGCCTCTGGTTGGGCTTTAAGCTACTGTGCCTTGCAAAACTTGACCTTTAAAAATGCTGTCAAATCATGACTAGACACTTCACTGTATTTCACAAGGTTATCATGTCAGAACAGCACAAAGTTTACAACGACACTACTGTCAAATGAAAACAGGGCTGGCACAATTTGGACATGTGTGGGTTTTCTGGGTACTCTAGTTCACGGAATACAGTAATATAAGTTACAAACACTAGAAGTGCTGGAGTTAGTCCATTGTGACATATACCTATTCAGTCTAGAGATAGTCCAACTGGCCTGAAGGATTTTATCTAGCAGGTGCTTTTGTTCAGTAAATAGGGCCATTACCTTATAAGTACCCTGGTAATGGCCTCAACGCATCTCACAGTTGCACCATTGTTCCTTAGACTTCGACTTAGACTTCGACTTCGACTTAGACTGACTTTGTTGTCATTTTCAATGCACAGGGTGTATACAGAACGAAATTTCGTTGCATACGGCTCAGGACAATGTTTGAGGTTCCAATGTTGTGAGTAAAGAGACAACATTTCAAAGAGAAACATTACTAATTTCTTTTAGAAAAACCTTTGCATATTTTTTGAAACAGATTGTATGTTTTGCAAACTCTATGGACATTTGGCAAAATGACCTGGATAATGCAGCACAACATCATGGATCAGCTGCAAAAGGTCACATCTCTCCAAAAACACTTCATGTATGCTTCAAAACTAGACTGACTAGTTGTAGGTATCATAGATACCCACCCCCAACATGGACTATTCACATTCCTACCTTCTGGCCTGACTGTCAACGGCCACATTTACAAGAATGCTAATTTGAGCCATCAGAGTCGTCAGTTTGGACTCAGGGTCTTTTGGCCCTGCATCGGTAAGTCTGGGGAGAAATCAAAAACCTAGCAGTCCTAGGTTTTTGAAAACTGGTACTAAAATAACATTTTTCAAAAGTAACACATTTTAATTTTTATGATTAATTATATATTTACGCAGCCCCTCATCTATTTTTTGGCAACAGGATATTACATAGCATTATCCCTACAAAGCATTATGACAGTTTCTTGGCCTGGGGCATCTCTGTTCTTCTCTATAGTCATTTTAAAGTGGCAGTGAGATATCTCTCCCATTACTGTGTTGTCAGATAAAGCCACTGAGGTGCTCCGACAGGCATGCAAAGAGGCTTGTCAACTTCCCACGGGGCAGATGGTCGAGTGGCAACTCACTATGGCAACCGCTGATCCCAGACAAGAGAAATGATCCTTGAATAAGAAAAAAGAAAACCCCTCTGTGTTTAGGGGGGGGGGAAACCTCAGCATGTTGCATTCAGAGAAACTGAGTCAAACTCTCATTAAAACTGACAGTTACATTTCACTGTTTTTTAAATGACTAGTTTGTTTTTTTTATCCAAATCATCTCAACCAAAACTTCATTCATTCATTCATTCATTCATTCATTCATGTTTGGCTACTATCCGTGTCCGTCAGCAGATGGCGTCATGTCAGCCCTCCGCCCCCTGCCACAGATGTTTACTTCCCGGGAGGGAGAAGCTGGGAGACATCCACAGAGAGCGGTCAGTGTCGTGGATAGACGGCGTCATGCGGTCCTTCTCACCGCTGCTGCTGCTGCTCGCTCTGCTGCGACCCTTCGCCGCCTGCGGAACCGACTTTGTGCAGGTATCTATTGATATGAAATGTGTGTGCAGACAAATTCAATAGCCTGAAGCCTGACGACATTTTTAGTTTTGCTATTGTCTGACAGCGCTTACACCTGCGCCCTGTTGCTTTTTGAGCTTTAGTAAGCATGTATTCTTTATTAAAGAATAAAAGCAGGATCTATCAGGCATCTTATTAGATCTTTGACGCCGTTTATGCCATCGCCTATAATTGATGGCATAAATGCCAGCACCTATCAATTATGCTAATTTATTTTTTCAGTATAACGTGTTTGTGATTGTTAAACTATATTAGTACATTTTTAATCCGCATTTTTGCATAATTATGTTTTTCCAGTCATCAAAAGAACATAAAACATTTTGACCACAAAAATCTCTACTTTTCATCTCTCTCTCATATGAATTAGCTTTGAAGAAAGATGTCATCAACAACGAGCTGCAAGATCTTGAAAAGATTGTTTTCAAGTGGATTATTTAAGTTGTTTTGGTTAAAGGTTGTGCCTCTTTTTTGTAATGGAGCAAAGTTCCTGTTGACTCTGGACTAATTTTGCACTAGGACAGCTGGCAGTGGTTGGAAACTCCAATCCACAAAACAATAGAGATATGAAAGGGGAAACACATTTCACTTCACTTTTTATTTCATGGTTGTCACCACAGGGGAATTTGCCTGGCAGCCAGGTGAACGGATGAATAAGGAATTAGTCAGTATGTAATGATAAGTCAAACCAGAGAGGAACAATCTGTTCTGATGAAACAGAACAGATGGTTCTGTTAGACATCTGTAAGACATTACGATGTCAAGAGATCCATCAAGATGAAGGTTTCTGCCCTTCTTGCTGGCGGTCTTGTTAAAGCAGAGTTCATTAGATCAACATCTCATAATTTGGGCCTTTAGATCTCCTGCGTTGTTAAAGTAACACACCCCAAGCTAATCAATGTATTAAGTCATGAATGCTTTACATGCTTAATGGTTTGAAAAATGTTCACAAATAATATTCAAAAGTGTGGCATGTATTACCCTTCAATAAAATCCAGTGCAACCAGAGATAATTTAAACTCTTTCCCTACATGTAAAGCATAGTGTGTGGAAGAAAGCTCCCTGAGCATCAGTATTAACACAGTGACACATGGTGACAGCATCATACTCTAGGAATGATTTTTCTTCCCCAACAGGGACAGGGAAGTAGCTCATAGTTGATGGGAAAATGGATGGGGCTAAATACATAGCAATACTGGAAGAAAACCAGTAGAAGTGCTAGGTTTTTGATTTCTCCCTAGACTTACCGATGCAGGGCCAAAAGACCCCGAGTCCAAACTGATGACTCTGATGGCTCAAATTAGCATTCTTCTTCAATTGTAAATGTGGCCGTTGACTGTCAGGCCAGAAGGCAGGAATGTGAATAGTCCATGTTGGGGGTGGGTATCTATGATACCTACAACTAGTCAGTCTAGTTTTGAAGCATACATGAAGTGTTTTTGGAGAGATGTGACCTTTTGCAGCTGATCCATGATGTTGTGCTGCATTATCCAGGTCATTTTGCCAAATGTCCATAGAGTTTGCAAAACATACAATCTGTTTCAAAAAATATGCAAAGGTTTTTCTAAAAGAAATTAGTAATGTTTCTCTTTGAAATAAAGCTAAGAGGGTATAAAATGACAGTTTAGAAATAAACTAACCAAATTAATTGTGTTGATCCACCTCAAAAAAATCATGCAAAAAGTGTAAGCAAAAGAAATCTGGGAGACTTTGCACATGCAAATTTGCATGCAGCCTTTTGTGCTGTGGAGGATAAATAGGTGACTGTTTCACCTATTTAGTTCACAAGAACTAATGGCATTTATTTCAGTCATAATCTTGCGGGGGGTGACTAAGGTTCCATCACTATGTGACAGCTGGTCAGCAAACCTGGCAAACATGATTGACATGGCAGCACTGAATGCACATGTGCTTTATCAGGCAGGAGAGACGGGTGGACTTCCTGGTTGAGCTTGCAAAAGAGTTGGGTAACTCTCATGTGAGTGAGAAGAAGGCACACAAGGAGAAACTGCTTCGGCAACAACCTTCCACACCCAGCTCAGGCAAAAGGGCGAAGTGTCAGGTCAACCATCGATGCAGGATGCGTGTCCTGAGGCCGAAACATCATCAGTGACCCCTCACACCCCCACCATGGACTGTTCTCCCTGCTGCCCTCTGGAAAGAGGTTCTGCAGCATCCGGTGCAGGTCCACCTGGTTCCGAAACAGCTTTTTCCCACTTGCCATCAGACTGCTGAACTCTTAACTGGACTGCACTCAAAAACTGGTCTCCACTTTATACCCATGTACATGCACATGTACAGAGCTAAATAACTTCTATTTTACTGTCAGTCCTGCACTTTATATTTTATATTTAGATTTATATTCATATTTTATACTGTATTTTATTTTACTCACAACATTGGAACCTCAAACATTGTCCTGAGCCGTATGCAACGAAATTTCGTTCTGTATACACAACAAAGTCAGTCTAAGTCGAAGTCTAAGTCTAAGGAACAATTGTGCAACTGTGAGATGCGTTGAGGCCATTACCAGGGTACTTTTAAGGTAATGGCCCTATTTACTGAACAAAAGCACCTGCTAGATAAAATCCTTCAGGCCAGTTGGACTATCTCTAGACTGAATAGGTATATGTCTAGATGGACTAACTCCAGCACGTCTAGTAAATAATATTCAAAAGTGTGGCATGTATTACCCTTCAATAAAATCCAGTGCAACCAGAGATAATTTAAACTCTTTTCCTACATGTAAAGCATAGTGTGTGGAAGAAAGCTCCCTGAGCATCAGTATTAACACAGTGACACATGGTGACAGCATCATACTCTAGGAATGATTTTTCTTCCCCAACAGGGACAGGGAAGTAGCTCATAGTTGATGGGAAAATGGATGGGGCTAAATACATAGCAATACTGGAAGAAAACCAGTTAAGAGACTGCAAAAGACTGGCCAGTCTTCCAGTAGGCCAAAGGCCCAAACCAAACAGCCAGAGCTACAATGGAACGGTTTGGATCAATGCATATTCTTGTGCTCAAAGACCCAGTTAAAGTCTTAATTAGCTTGAAAACATTGTTCATAACCCAGTCCAACCTGACTGAGCCTGATGAAGTATTTAAAGAAGAGGGATAAATAAGAGGGGATATGAATACTGTTGCAAGACATTGTGATTAATTCTTGATCCTTTTAAAACATAACCGGTTGGGTTAAATATATATTTATGCTTGGTAAATGATTATGGAATCACTGAGGTCAGTGGCCCCAGACTTACGTTTAAATTAGTTTACGTTAACACTTAGAGTCTGGAAGAAACTTCTTACCTCTAACTTTACGAAGGTAGGTACAGACCGTCACAGTGATCTGAATTTAATATCGCTATTTTTTCATTTGTGTAACGCATGTTAAAAACAAATCAATACTAGCAGCAGTTGGGTGACGCAGATGTACCTTTGTTAGAATTACTTGCTGTTCTGGCCAAAACACTCTTTAACCTCATGTCTGTACACACAGCGGTGCGACTCGTCCACTGCTGGCACCATCTACCAGTACAATGCAAGGACTCTAAATGGAAGTCGCGCTGTGAACTTTGGCGACTTCGCCGGCAAGACTGTCCTTTTTGTCAATGTCGCTACATACTGAGGGTTGACTTTTCAGTATGTAGGTAAGCAGCTGCACACTGTCGGCTTTGTTACTTGAGCATTACTCCATTCGTCACTGAAATTCTTTTGGTTTGTTTGTTCCTGGCGTTTCCTTTCAGCACTGAATGCACTGCACGAGGAGCTGAAACCCCTCGGTCTCACTATTCTAGGCTTTCCCTGCAACCAGTTTGGCAAACAGGAGCCGGGGACGAAAAGTGAAATCCTTTCGGGCTTAAAGTAAGAAAACTCTTCCACTTTTTTTTCATGCAGGTCAAACTTGAGGCAGTCACAAAGAGGAACATTGTGTAAAACTGATAGAGAAGTTTGAAGTAAATGCCATCAGGTGGAAGTTTTGTTTCCTCAAACTGCTGCGTAGAAGGAACTTTGAATCCAGGAAACTAATAGTGTAAAAATGTGAGAATCCCTTAAATTATAGTTCATTAGGAACATTTATGTAAGTGATCATAACACTAGCTGGACCTGCAGAGAAATTCCCAAAGTTTGATAAAACTTCTATCAATCAAACTTTACGCAATCAAGAGAGTTGCCTATTGGTAATTCAATAATTTTCTTATTTTTGACCATTTTTTGCACACATTCAAGCTATGTCTGCAGTTCCACAAATCATTACTGGCTTTTGGAATAACATCCTGGAGTTTAACAGCCTGAGGGATTTTTTTGGGCAGCTGCCAAACTGCAAAGTGCTGTGAGCCGCGACCACTGACAAGATGCTTTCTTTCTGGATGCCAGGTACGTCAGACCAGGCAACGGATTCGTTCCAAACTTCCTGCTGATGGAGAAGGGTGATGTGAATGGCAAGAACGAGCAACGGGTTTTCACATTCCTCAAGGTAAGTTCCAGGTTTAGAAAATAAAGGGAAAAAAAACCTTTAAGTTGTGAATCCTGCATTCCAATCTTTAGGCTCCTTGAATAGCTCACTACTTAACATTCAGAGATATTGCTTTTTTATTATTATTAAAACAAATTGTTATTCTTGCTTACTACAATGGCTACATTTTAAATGCCTTCAGCTTTTTGCATTTTATCATGTCAAAGCCACATACAGTACTTCACTGTACAGTACTTTATTTTATTGTTTTGCAACTAAAGATGATTTGTATTAAACTCCTTTGCCATAAAACCCTTAATCCCACTGCAACCCAGTTGTCTTTGGAAGTCATCCATTTAAAGGTAGATAAAGTTAGCCAATGTGTAATTCAATCTTGGTATAAATAAATATCTGAAGGCTTCAGAGGCTTGGTAAAAGAACATTATTGAAGGAACAACTTAAAGACCAAGAAACGCAACACACAGCAGGTCAGGGATAAAGGTGTGGAGCACTTTAATCAAAGCAGCATTGGCTTATAAAACAAGAAGCCAAGCTTGGGACACTGAGGACTGTTGATTCCATCATGTGAAATGCAAATCTGGCCTTTATGGAGAAGTGGCAATAAGAAAGCCATTGTTAGAAGAACACCACTAGAAGTCCCACTTCCTGCTGTGCAGCCCAGCAAACTTGCTACGTGAAACCTCTAGGTATGTATTTTTCTCTCTTGTGTACGTGATTGATTTACTCAACGTTCTGCCGTCCAGAGCTCCTGCCCTCCAGTCGGGGACGACTTTGGCGCCCCTTACGGCAGGCTGTTCTGGGAGCCTCTCAAAATCAACGACATCAAGTGGAACTTTGAGAAGTTTCTGGTGGGGCCCGACGGAAAAGCGGTGATGAGATGGAACCCCCGTGTCGACATGTCTACGGTCCGAATGGACATCCGCAATTACCTTCTGCGACTCTACACGCAGGAATTGCAGAATTAAAAGCGATATGTGCTTAATTTTGTTGTTTTAAGTGATGTAGCAATAGTTCACGCACAGGAGATGTAAGGTAGCAGATTGGATGGTAATGTGACAGTTTCTGATACATGAAGATGGCATGTAGAATGAAGAGGAGGCTTGAAAACAGGAACTCTGTGGTGCCTCCTCTGAGTCTGGGGGTGCAGGAAAGCTTTTCAGTGCATTCAAGCTGCCCTGCAATCCCACAGCACCATGGCATCTTCTCATCCCAGGAACTGTTTGCCATTACAGCAAAATCTCTTTTCTTTTCTGTTTCTTTTTAAGCTTCAATAAATCATTAAGAAAGCCACGCTGATGTGCAGACTTTTCTTCAACAGCACAATAACGGTTGTAAATACTCTAGCCTGCGGCAGTACAAAGACAAAATGTGATTAAGGTAAGACATTTACAATATATTTATTAAGCCAGTCAAATACAAAAAGTCTCACATGTGCTTTTTGCCAACAGCAAAAAGGAAAAAAAGAACGCTATAAACCAGAAAAATACACCTGCCAGAAATTACAGCATACCTTTCAAAGTGCAACTCTGCTGATGTCTCAGTTCTCACCCATCAAATATTTTTGTTCCCCGCAACTTACAAACTCATTTCACAAAAACTGAGCCAAAGTCCCGTCCCGCACAATTTGAAGCCCTTCGCCTGACTACTTGAAATACTTTATACTAAGGAAATAACTGGTGTTTAGGTAAAACCACTTTCTGAGATTGGTTTGACCATCTTACAAATTGTAAAACATATTTCCAACATCTTGATCCTGTACTATGTCATGAGGTCTTCTGACTTTGCAGGCAAATCCCCTTGGCATTAATTGCTGGTTGTCAATTGGGACTGAAAGCATCGTCAAGACATCCTGGCCAAGGTTTTTTTTTCCCTCTGAGGAGCAGAGCTGTAATATGCAAGTTGTTGTATGAGTAGGACTCTAATTACTCCTGCTGCCTTAAGATTTTGAGGCTCTGTTTGCAACTGTGTGTTGGGGCTACAGTAAAATGGTACAGGATGCAGTAAAAATGAGCATAAATATCAGAATGCGTGGTAAAACCAAGTAGAAGTGTTGTTTAATGAGATTAGGTCCATCATCATGGAAAAAAAAGATGGTTAAGTAATGTGCATTGTGTATTGTGTCTGATACAAACATACAATGTCAATAGCTACATACAATATATTGGGATTACACTAACAACATAGAAAGAACAGCATTACTAAAGACAATGATTTACACTCAGTAAATGCAACTATCAAAACAGCAGGTTATAAATAAATTATTAGTAATCACAATCATGTTTTTTGGTTTTTTGGTATCAAAATTCATTTCCCCAAATTTTTGTATTTCAACAACCACTTTCGAACAGTTACACATATTAGACATTTCTAGAACATCGATGGCACTGTAGAAATCCTCATAAAATCAATTAACATTCACTTTGTTTTTACTTCTATGATTTATTGTACCTATATAATCATTCAGTGCTGGAATGAGCACATGTTGTCCTATTTGCTTTTGGCTTCCAGTAACCCTACAAGTTAATCAAAGTGTTAAGGTGTTACATACTTGCAGAGAGACAATTACATAGGTATATTTTGCAGAAGGAAATAAGATAAAACAAAAGAAAGCAATGATAATTATTCAAACTCATTTAACAAAAGGACTTCAGTTCCAGATAAAAAAATCTAAATAATATGTATATATATTTATATATATTCAGAATAGCGAAGTGTTTCACAAATAGCCTTATAAAACGCAAGTATAAACAACATTACAATAGGATATCTACAGTTCAGTAGGAAAATTATATCTCAATCACACTTTGTCAACTCAAAGACAGTTTCATGCTACTACCCAGGCTCCATCAGATGGGTACGGTGATGCTTTAGTGCTTTCCGGGGTCGATGTTCTGTCTCTCCCTTTTGCTAAACCCTGTTGCTGTGGCTGCTGTTGACTGATCTACAAGGGTACAGAAGCAAAGACTCATTACTGTCGACCCACAAAACCAGGTCTGACTTAAAGTTCAGTTTTCCAGTTCTTCTAGTATTTAAAACATTTGTTTCTGCAACCGGTTAGTTCCATATAGTGTTCATACTCCTTGCAGTTCATGACATTACAACCAAACTACAATGCATCACTGCAGCTTAGCAGGAAATTATAAAATGAGGTATTTTAATATTAAATTAAAACTACAAGATTTTTGGAGTTGTTTTCTGCCAGTTTTGCACATTCAAACACCAAAATACTTGTAAATTTAACCTTTACAAAACAGCTTAGGCTCATTCTGTTTAAATGGAGAACCTCTGATCAACTTTCAAGTATTGGCAGAAATTCTGAAATGGAATGAGTTCTGAACTTTGACTAAGCCATTCTAACACACAGATTTAATTTGATCTAAACCATTCCACTGTATGTCTGATTAAAGTGGGCTAAATATAAATGCATGCCACACTTTTCAAATTTTTATTTATAAATCTCTCTCTATATATAAATATGTATATCTAACAACTATACTCTAGTTTGTGCTGGTGCATCACATCAAATAAAAAATTAGAAAACTTTAATTTGTGATTTTAACATGAAAGTTTTTTGCAAGGCACAACAGATGTTTTGCATAGTAGATGGAGAACTGACCTAAAATAGTTCATATACAAAGCAATTTGAGCAAAAGAAAATGTGAGTATGTTCTTTACCTGCGTTCTCTGGTGGCGGTCTTGAGCTCTCTCCTACTGCTCTGGCCCCTCGTGGTTGAGGGAATGACATCTGCCAAGGAAAACCCTGACCAAACAAAATTTACAGTTAAAACCAAAAATATTCCACACCTGAAGCAGCAATCCTTAAATTCTCACCATGATCCTCACAAGAAACTTGGGGTAAGAGGAAGAGAGACAGGGGTTTAGCGCTTCCTTACCGGGGTAACAGGTTGGAAGTCTCGAGCTGGGGGCGGTGCTGCTGCTGCTGCTGCTGCTGCTGCTGCGGCGGCTGCTGCTGCGGCGCCCGCTGCGTTGGGCATCCGGGGAGGGAAGTGAATGGGCCAGCCCTCCAGGCCCTGCGTTCCCACCTGCACAAAGGGACCACAGTAGGGAGGGCTCAGAGGGCCGTTCACTGAGCCCGACGTGGGGTCTGAGGTACGTCTTTCCTGCTGCTGCCCCTATGAGGTGTCATAAGTACAAATGTGATCTCCAATCCGTGCATGCCTACAGCGGTCCATGTAACGACATGGCCCCACTGCAGACCCTCAACCCTGCTGCACCTGCTGATCCCAAATGCACTGGACAACTAGCAAAAAGCAGGTTGTTTTTACATCAACTTATTGAAGCTCTTGCATCTGACACTTTCCAGCCACAAGGGGGCACTGGTCGACAAGTTTTTTTTAATTATTATTTTACTTATTTAACACTGAAAGACATGACCAATGACCACCTTGATTTAACAATTAACCTAACATATCCTGTTATTGTATGAAGCTGTAATACTATGAAGCTCAGCAGCCAGTACCTGTTTGTGATGCTGCATCTGCAGTCTCTCCAGCTTACATCTCTCTGTGCGTTCTCTCTGACACTCATTCTGAGCTTGATGAAGCTAGATCACACACACACAATAGGAAAACATAAAGAAAATAAGCTCTCATTAAGATAAAATAGTATTGTGCTGCAACATTTAAATGCAAAATCTTTCTAGGGTGTATAAAAAACACCAAACAAAATGATTCTTACTTGATTGGTCAAATTGGTAATCTGACCCTGGAGCCTCTCGACTTGCCGTCTCAGATCCTCTTTCTCCTCATTCATTCGCTCCCTGTCACTTCTTTCTTTCCTAAAGTCCTCCTCGAAGATTTTCACCTGAAGTTAAAAAAAATAAAAATACACACAGTTTATTGAAAGAGAGACATCTTTAAGTTGAATCCTGTTTCTTAGGCTTATTGCTTCCTCCCACAGAGGAAAGACCAAACCATAATGTCAAATGTACTCTTTAAAAAACATCAACTGTATTGTTTTTAAAAATTATTTAGCATCCAATATATTAACAAGAAATAAAGTATAAACTTTACATACAGTGTAAAGTTAATCCAAAAAAAAAAAAAAAAAAACTTGTGTGGAGTACACTGAAATGAGTTTAAATTATATTTACTTACTGAGGATAGGTCTAGATAATACAGATTGCTTTTTCTTATGACATTTTATTTTAAACAACACATTATGTTGCTTATTTTTTATCTTTTTTATTTTTGAGAAGACCTAAAAAAAAATCTGTTTTCACAGGAGCAATTAATACCTATTATTTCAAAGCAAGTATTTGAAAAAAATTAAATGAAGAAGATTTGACAACTGGGAGACCCTATTTTTATTTACTTATTTATTTTTAAAAAGTTGGTATGATGGTTGATTTAGGTATAAAAAACAGTATAAAATGTAGCCACACATCTTCCTTGATAAGGAAGAAAAAAAATGTATTTAGATTTGAGCTTTTCAAAACATACAATATTATAATGGTAACTTTGTTCCAAACTATCAGACTTTAAGTTACATACTCTAGAAGGGTTGATGATTAGTCTGACTGGAAGTAATACAGTTAAACCGCTATTTCGCGGTTCACCTTTCGCGGTCTCGCTGCTTCGCGGATTTGCATCGTGCATTGTGTTCTGCATTCTGATTGGCTAAGCAGTCTCTGCGCTTCTTCTCTACCTGTGTGTCAATAACTTTGCGGGTAATATGTACACGTACGTAAAACAGCTTGCCATATTTAACATAATCGATGGTGGCATGTCGGTTTATAAGAAGAAAAAAGAGCGACAACAACTACCGATAACTTTGTTCTTCTCTCGAAAAAACACACCTGCACCGCGGGCTTTAGAAGAACAAAACGCTACAGAGCGGAGTTAGGATGCAGCGGCTCAGTCAGAAGAGCAGTGAAATACACGTGAGTCACCATTTGTCCTACTGTACTTGGTTTGGTTTTTTTTCATAATTATTTTTTATTTTCTCCCGTTCTAATCCAATGACTCAGGTCGCGGTGGGGCGGCGCTGATCTCCGCAATTCGGGCACGGGAATCCACCTTCAGTTCGTATTAAAATCATTATTTTACAGTACAGTAGTTATTTGTGAAAAAAAAAAAAGTTTATACAGTACTTTTTATTTGTTAAACAAATGTTTGGGCCTGTAAAAAGGTTTTGTTCTTTGGTTTCAATGTGTTATGGAGTATTTTATTGTATAATAATTGTAAAAAAATAAAGGTTTCTACTTTGCGGATTTTGCCTATCGCGAGTTCTTTTTGGAACGTAACCCCCGCGAAAAACGAGGGTTCACTGTACATCAAAATATCACAACCCAAGGATATTCATTCATTTTGGTTCAGTGGCAGTTGTTGTCGAGCAGACACATAAAATTTTGCAATTTACTTAGAATTTAAAAAAAAATGAAACGAAAATAAGATACTACTTAAACTTGTTCCAAAACATTTAAAAATTAATAAGTATTTTATCTTTACTTTTTGATGCTGGTCGATAACTGATACCAAACATGATGTATGGAGGACAAATCAAAGTGCTCAATGTGCTACTAAAATATTACAGAGAGAAAAGAGCAGTTAAGTTGCATAACCTTTTTCCAAAAGCAGCTCCTAAATCTTTGTGTTAAAAATAATTGTTTAATTTTTCTCTTTTCCACTATAATGAACAGGGACACTCTAGGCCTTAGAAAACATGGTTTGGAGCTAAGAGTCATTAGCTCCAAACCATACGGAGACACAAGACATACGACGTGGAAACAATTCAGCTTTAAAGTATAACTGTTCATATTTTGTGATGCGCTTCTTGCCTGTTCTTTTAGTACAGCGATTTGTGTGAGCAGCTCCTGTTTTTTCAGGTTATTGGCTGCATCTGAAAAGTTCCCCGGTCCAGGAGGTTGCTGAGAGGATGAGGGGGAATGCAAGTTCAAGGCTTCCTCCAAGGCCTGGAAAAAAAGAAAGTGAACGCGTAAAAAAACCCCCCCAGAAAACAAGTGAAACTGATTGGAGCTGAATTTGTTTCTCTTTTGCTCACTCTGTTTAGGCGTTGGATCTCTTTCTCCTGGTATTCCCTCTGCTTACTGAGGGGCAGCAGCTGATCCTGCAGGTAGCGAACCTTCTGCTTCAGCTCAGTTGTTTCAGAGTTTAAACACTCCTTCTCGCCCTGAAACAAACAAAGTCAGTGGCACTTTGTTCAGTCTCCTATATTCTTGATTATTCAGATATTTTATAAAATGAGTGGGCTTTGTGTCTCTCCATCCTCACCTGTACGTTCTCAATTTTGGACTTGGCCAGCAGCAGTTTCTTGTCGTAGTCGCGCTGCCTCTGCTCTCGCTCAGCCTCCAGCTCCAGTACAGTTTTCTGGGACTCGGCCAGACGTTGCCTGAGGTCTGTGATCTAAGGAAGAGTTTAAATCATGTGTCTCAAGAACACTCATCACACAACTCGTGTACAAAAACTGCATACGCGACATAATTTTTTTTTTTTTAAAAAGCATAAAATGAAAAAAAAAAAAAAACTTTGGTAAAGATAAACATCTGCTGGTGCCTGTGTTGAAATAGAGCATTAAGGAAACGTGCGTTATCAAATTACAAACCAAGCCGCAAAAAGGACACATTTGCGAACACGCAGTTCTATCTTTGTATAAAATATGAACGAACCGTAGTGACGCAAATGGATATATCTGGGGTTCTGTGGTTTAAACCTAAGCCTGCATGGTGTCCCCGTCTCTGCAGAGTGTGAATGTCGGTATGTTCAAGGATGCGGGTGTGCACAAACGCAGGTGTGTGAGCGCCGTTGTGAGGCAGTGTGTGTACATCCGTGTGTCGCTGCTGCCCTCTGACTGCACCACAGCAGGAAGTCAGCGGGTACCGGAGAGGTGAGGGGAATTCTTGCTGAAGTGTGACAGGCCTTGTGGTAAGTATGCTCAAATAGCAAGCTACTGCAAGATTGCACCTTTTCCACTGGACAAGCACATTGAAACAGAAAAAAAAAGAAAAATAAAAAAGGACATGCATGTAATTGCTTCACTTGACTGCCACCTGTTTGCTCACAAACATCAGAGTTGTAAGTTTCCCTGCAGATGGCCTAAAAACTGTCACCGATTAAAAAACAAATTATTTCAATGGTAAAACTGAACTAGGGCTTCAACTGTTTTCTGGGGGAAATGCAAAAATGGTCTCCTTCCTTCTTTAGTAGCATAACCAGCAGTTTGGAAACAAATGAGACAGACACAAACTATCAGACAACACGTGAAGCCATCTCTAACCCAGAATACAGTGGGAAACTGGATTCAACATGTTTAGAAATGCTTATTGTGAACTCAAATATATTTTGTTGTCAATTCTGTTGCATTTCTACATTTTTTAAACTTTTTTTTTTATTAGTCTTTCATGATTTTTCTCTAAACTTTTATAACAGCCAAAAAAAAAAATATTTGCACAAAACGAAAAGTGTATTATGTCATCAAATGTGTCAGAGATTCTTTTTTTGCATTCGTAATATAAATGTAAACATATTTTTCACAGTAATTTGCATTCAAGCGGTCTAAAAGTCAATCAGACGTCTTCCCACACTGTTCATGGCAGCCGTAAAGTCATTACTGTACCTTCTGCTCAAACTGTGACTTCATGGCGTTCCACTGAATGTCCCACTGCTTGTTCACCTCCAGAACCTGTGAGCAGCGCCAGAAAGCGAAACAAACAAACAATGAACATGTAGGAAACAAAGAGCACAGAGACTTTCCCCAATGGCAAAAGAGGATGGGCAGCTACTTTCTTTAAAAAAAAAATTTAAAAAAAAGTAAGAAAGGACTCACATCCTTTCTCTGCTTCTCCAAAAGCTTGATCTTCTTTTCGTACACCTCTATGTCACATGCTTTAGCTGGGGTTTTCTCTGCTGATTTTCCACTCTGGGGACACATACACAAAAATTTTCCTCATTCCACAAAAATCCATGATTACATAGCACATATATGAGGAAGCTATGTTATAGATTCATTGAATTTGTTTGCTAACCATATTTCCCAAGGAAAATAGGAGGAAAAAAGTAAAAAAGAAAAAAAAAATCATAAATAATAAACGCAATTTATGTTCTTGATATAAATGTACCTTCTGCGGTGTGGTGGCCTCCATTTTAGGTCGAACAGCTGGAGATTCCTCCTTAACCGGCTCGTCTTTGGCCTCTGGAGTCTCTGTTTCTGACGGTGAAGCAGTCGACACCACTGCTGTCCCTCCCGTGACCAGCTCCTTCAGTTTCTGATTCTCCAGTCTA
The DNA here is from genome assembly GCF_001444195.1 of Xiphophorus couchianus. Classification (NCBI taxonomy): domain Eukaryota; kingdom Metazoa; phylum Chordata; class Actinopteri; order Cyprinodontiformes; family Poeciliidae; genus Xiphophorus; species Xiphophorus couchianus. The sequence continues at coordinate 21,105,421 of NC_040250.1, read as the reverse complement.
AGTAAGCAAGAAAGTGAAAATGATAATATTTCTGAGCAGAGTCCAGTTTTTTTCCTAGACTGTGACGCTTTACAGTCATGTCCTTTGGGAAGAACCTACAAGTCTCAGATGGGGACACAAACAGAAAGCACTTAAATAATTCCCCATCAGAAGTGAAAGCGTGGTCCTGCAGCCGCCAAGCGTAACTACAGAATGTGTAGAGTCACAAAATCAAAACAGACAAGAAGCCGTTTTCACAACTTGCAGGGAGGTTTAATACACAAAAATGACTGTAGGTGACGTAACGTGCAGCGCGACCTCACATGGTATTCATTCAACCAGCCAGACAAAATACTTTCTGCTCAACTGAGGAAATACAAAAGTCCAGTGAAGCTGAAAGAGACTGAGAAACATTACCTCAGCTGCTCCAAGTCTCGATTCCTGATATGATGATCTTCTTCCATTTTCTTTCGAAGCTCATTGTTTTCCTGTCTGAGCTGCTCACACAGCGTCTACAAAACCAAAGAGACCAGAAGACCCACATTTATTTCAATATTAACCACCACTCTGTACACTGCTACTGGATTTTTTTTTTTAAACTAAAAGCTCCTGCTTTTTAAAAACAATGCTGCCATAAAAAAATATTTTTTAAAACATACAGAGGTTTTGATTTGCACATCTATAAATCACAATTTATCAGAAAATGACATTTTTTAGGTTAAAACTTCTTTGGGGTTTCTGCCAGCTTCAACCAGGTACATTTAAGAGCAGATAATTTACACCTCAGAATAATAAAAGAAAATAACATAAGTGTGTTATAAAGCACATTTAACTTGGTAAATAAGTTAAATTAGATATGACTTAATTTGATGTTTTTTGACTTGAACATGTGAGGCTACTGCTGTTATAACTAGATTTTTTTACCTTGATGCATTTTTGTAGTAAATATTAAGCTTGATAAAATGTTACAATCAGTTTACTATTGAAATCCTTACTTTGAATCTAAACCTTGTGAAATACATCCAATTTGATGGGCTAGCAGTAGATAATGTAACGGCACAGTTTCAGTAAACGAGTTTCAGCAGAAACTAACTTACTGTAAAAAATAAAAAAGAAGAAGCCACTTGAAGTGAAAAGCAATAAATGAGCAACCATAAAAATGTAAAGATGAAACTAAAGGTAATGAAATTAAGAACCATTATAGAAAATCCATTTCAGCCTTTTTATAGCCCTAAAATAGAAATGATTAAATATAATAATTTTTAAGAACCTGCCAAAAACCCTGTTCTCGTTTTCTGTCAATAAATACCATTCTTTTTAAGGACGCATCGGTAGCAATTGCAAAATTTAAAGCTTTTAATGAATATTATTTGACACACCTCCTACTCATAGTGATAAGTTTAGAAATTAAGTTATTTAATCGTTACTGGAAAGTCTTTATTATTTTATGCCAAATAAGAGGATTGGGCAAAACAGATTAGTCAAGTGCAAAACGTTGCTCACCTGTAATGCTCTATTGTTACAAATGTCAGAGTTAAAGTTTCTAAGGAACAATGCATATTAAACTAAAACTACAGGTAAACTGATTGGCTAAAATTTGCTGGCAAAGTGTACATTTGCTTCCAAAACAGATCTCACAAGTTACCAACTCATTAAAATGTTGCTGTTTCACAACTCTCAATGTAACGTTCAAAAGAAAATAGAAATATTTTTAAAATTGCCAGAAATAGATCACAATAACATCCTAAATGTGCCAATTAACTTTCCAGGCTTCATACCTGTAGGAGAGAGGTCCTCTGTTCGTTCTTCTGGACCTTTGAGGAGAGATGGTGAAACTCCACCGCCATGCGGCCGAGGTGAGCCAGCAGCTGGTTTGGGTTCGACTCCTCTGCAAATATGCTGAAAGAGCTCTCCAGCCGCTTCAGCTGACTCGCTAGCTCGTTGTTCTCCTGAGGAAGCTGGGGAAGCGCTCCTGCCACCAACCCTGCCTGGAGAGAGCCACACAGGTGGAAAGTCAGTCATCTTCGCAGAGATGAGTAGGCGAGGCCATCTTTTACATATTTACTCGAGACCACACAAAGCCTGCTGTGCAACATAAACACTCTGCTTTATTTCTATGGAAAATAGATGCTAAATTCTCTGAAAAGTCAAACCCGTTTGACCTGGTGGATTTAAATTTAGTACTCAGAGAGTACTTTCGCCTTTTAAAATCTGTTACATAAAAATGTTATTTTTATGTGCTAAAATTTAAGAAAGGTGTACTAAAATACTACTTTAGCCTAAAATATAAAAGCAGTCCCATGTCCAAGGATGTAAAGCGTGAATGAATCTGAGTAATTCTAGTCCGTAATAATCCTGGAATTTCCCTTCACTGACTCAGATGGAGCTGCCAGTATTGTGTTTGTAGGTGAGTCAATGCACCGCTGATGTATTCCTAATTTTGAGGAAATTGCTATACAGAGGAAATCCTGAATTTAGCCTCAAAAGCCACAGAAAAAAAATTTATGCTGAAGTCAAAGCAAGAGGATCATCTGATCTGAAAAACTGTTTGGGAAAAAAAAAAACTTCTGGGGTAGTTTTTATTTTGGTACATACAGCCAAGGCATCAGAGTTCCTTCCCTCCATATTCCCCCTTTCAGATTCCAATAAGGCCTCCTGTAAAGACCAAAAAGGTTTGATATCCGTTACCGATTCATAAACGTCACACACACACACGTCACATTAGATAAAACTCAGTACATACATGGGGCTTCTCTGGCTGAAGTGTTCTCCCTAAACAGCTTGATTGCTCCTCCTTCTCTGCAGTGGGGTGTAAACAGGGTTTGCCTGAAATCAACCAAGGCAACAAGCTAAATCACAATATTCATTTAACTGGTTATCACACCCGAGTTAGATACCAAGTTCTATTCCTCATTTCACAGTTTTCAGCCATCCCACAGATTGGATGAAATCTGTGGGACTTACTTTGAGCCTCAGTGTGAACAGGCGCTCCCGCGCACAGACTGGCGGCGTAGCTGGCCGACTTTAAAGCTTCATTGTCCCTCACCAGCTCCTCCACCCGCTGTCGAAGCCGCGAAGCCTCCGACTGGGATTCTTCCAAAAGATCACCTGCAACATCATTAGAAATCTCGTCGTCACAGTCTAAGAAGACGCTTTAGATGAGTATTTTTCACAAACAGGAGCAGTCAGTAAATAGGACATGACAGATGTTCAGAGGGAAATAAAGACACATCCTTGGTGAGTCAAAGTCCAATCACACTGCTGGTATGCAACCATGTCCAAAGACAACCTAGGACGTTTTTCAAGTTTTACAATACGTCATAACCCTTGTTTCACAACCGTTTCATTTTTGTGAAAGTGAAGGCACGCAGACTGCTACAGGAGATGTATTGTTCAAATCATTTTCTGTTTTCTGTTCCATAGATAACACGAAGAAAATGATAATCCCTAGCACTCAGCAAAGATGGGTCATCCTCATTTCCCAGACATCAGAAACATGCTCTGATGTGGAACCTACCTAAGCTCTTAAGTCCCTTCATCCGTTCCCTCAGCATGCTGTTCTCCTCCAGCAGCTGGCGATAGCTGCTGCCCCCCACTACCTCATCCCTGGCCTTGACCTCACTCCCACCGGGATCGTAGATGCGATACGGACCTTTCCCTTCCATCGCCGTCGTTCACTTACTAAACATGATCTTCTGAACTGTGGGGAAAAAGGAGAACTGTTTCAATTTTATGTGATAAATAAAAACAAAACAATAAAGCACACAAAAAAGCTCAACAGAAAAAAAAAGATCTATACATAGTAGAGTTCTGATTACACACAGCTACACTGATGTCCAGTGTTTACATAAAACAATACAGCTAGGAATGATTTATATGTATTCCTCCAGAACTGCTGCCGAAGCACTGATTATATCGTTTATTGATCATTTTCCAAAAAGCTGGGCATCCACATATAACAGCCCCTCAAAAGTGTCAGAAAGTAATTTGCAGATGATTCAAGACACCCACTCAAAAGCCCACCGAAGCCCACGTTTTTTAACTTCTAGTTTCTAGCAGTAAGAGTGAAAAACCCATTGCTGATGCCCGATACAGAAACGACCGCCTGAGTGACAACAAAAGCAGCAACCTACCCACCTTAATGCTTCACTAACAGGGGTGACACATTTGGGAAGAGAGTGCTGGCGTTACAGAGGGCTAAATAATACAACCACAACGCTCATAAGCAAGGAAGAAAGACAAAAGCAGAGGGGGGAAATACGCAAAAAATAACGATATTTCTAATATTAAACACTTATTTAACACTCGAGCCTAAAATACAGCCCAATCCGGTTGATGATAGCTACCTTGATTGGCTGAAGAAGGCTAATATTAGTTTTCGCTGTTGTCATGCAAATTGCTAACGACATCTTCGTTAGCTTTCGGCTTCAATGCGGGACAGGAAGCCCTTTAAAGTCCGATATTTCTACACTAGACGGGCTCCCGTCGGCGCGGAAAGTAAGTCGGAAAGAGGAGCAACACGACGAACCGAAAAAAAAAAAACGAACAAAGAGGTTTTTTTTTTGGTTTGGTACCTTTCAGCTTGCTGTGGCCTCTCGTCTCTGTGGCTAGACAGACATCTACTGCGGAAGTAGTCTACTGAGTCTATGCCGTAACCTGGGAAATTCCACCTCGCGACGTTTGATGTAAACAGCAGTGATTGACAGCCAAACGGACCAATCAGAGGGCAGATCCGCGTCCTGCGCGGAGCCGCTGACCGTGATGTAAACACGGAGGCAAGAGGCATTGCTCAATTCCCTATTTAATCAGGTAATCTTTAATTATTGAGAACGGCTTAACCCCGTCCTCGCGATGTGTTGATGAATACGTACAAAACCGGTGCCCACTCGTTTCAAAAATGGCTGACATAACAGAAAGTGAAGTAAAACAGGTCCCAAAAAATTATTAACATTTCTCGTGATTGCAATTTAAACAATTCCCATACTTTTTTTTTTTTTTTTACCCTCAGAATGTGACTTATTTTAGAACAGGGACAAACCCGAGCGTTTTCGCTGAATTACTTTATTTTTCATTGATAAATTCAGAGGGGCTGATGGGGGGTTTCTGTTGTTGCATCACATATTTCCTCTGAACTATGAGGGCAAGAAGACCTAGATCAAGATAGCAATGAGTCTTCACTGCACGTTAACACGGCCAGCTTGGAAAATTTGTAAGAATCGAATAATAGTGCTTATAATGTTTAAGTTTAAACTATGGAAAACAACTATAAATATATAGGCTACTGTTATTTTATTTTGTTAGATGGTTGAATAACTTGTCAAAAATGTTCAAAGTACAAGTATTCACATACCTTTTCCACATTTTGTCAGAGTGTAACCACAAAATTACGTTGAATTTTACTGATGCTTTTTTCAAATAAGAGTCTATTCAGCCCACTTCACTGTAATACCTATAAATAAAACCCAGCACAACCTTCAGAAGTCACTTAAATGATATATATATAGAACCCTCCTGTTCTGTTGAAGACCTCAGAGATTAGTTGGTGTATAGAAGTTCACAAACGGCATCATGAAAACTGACATACAAGCATGACAGGACAAAAATAAAGTTCTGGAGCAGCTGAGGAGACTTGAATATTGATACTCTCCATGAAATGTTACTGACGTTGATCTATTCTGCAAAGAGGAAAGAGCACCATTTTAGGTTTATAGATGTACAACGCTGGCAGAGATGTACCCCAAAATTCATATATATATATCTTGACTCAGAGGAGCCCAGTACAAACAAACAACTATTCTTTTTCATTTTTGTAATGGAATATCATAACTTGCTGCTTTATGTTAGTTTATAACATAACAGCAAATGAAAATGCATTGAAGTTTGTGCTTATGGCATGAAAGAATGTGAGGAGTATGATTGCACATCATTGTATGACCTAGTTTTAGGTAATAAGCATAACAATAAATTATGTTATAAAAATAAAAAATAAAAAGTTATTTTAGCACAAGAAAGTTTATGCCTACGATGCAAGAGTTTATCAAAGCTTGTTTATTCAATTTACATGCTTTGACTTATTATTAAGTCTACTGAAAAGTTCTCTTGTCATGATTTTCCATTCAAAACAAACTTATGAGCCTACATATATTTTATTTAGTGGGTTTTTTTTTTCAATTCACTTAATAGATCTTTTAATAATTGAGGTTAACAAAGAAAATACCAACTTAAGGACAATTTAATAACTGCAAAGTCAAAAATGAGTGTGTGAATAAATCGTGCATGTTTTCAAGGCAAGAAAATGCAACAGAAATCAAGCACCAATAGTTAAATAATATCTAAACACCACAAAATCTAACCTAATAACATTTTTCTCATTGACTCACATAAAATCATACTGAGCTTTTCCTGTTTTAGGACAGTTAGCGTTACCAAAATTGATAATAATTGAATGAACACAAATTTTTCACTTATTTTTCGAGCATTACGAGTATTTTTAAAATAGGTGGTATAATTGCCCTTTAATCTGTGTAACTTGGGTCAAATTTTGGGTGTCCTTGTAGATAACTGTAGTTTGTTGTCATTTTTGCTCATTCTTTCTGATAAAACGGGTCTCACTAATATATATTTGGAGGCCATCTTTGTCTCACACAGTTTCTCAGATCTGCTCAGAAAATAAGTATGGAAATGTAACTGGGGCAGTGTGGTAGTCACTCCAAAACTTTGACTTTGTTTTCTTTCCACTATAAACTTCTGTGGGTCTTTGAGTTATTGTCCACTTGGAAAGCTCATTTGTGCCCAAGATTGAACTCACTGAAAAAAAAGAACAGGTGACTCAACTTTAATATATTGCATTAATTGGTCAAAAGTAATCAAATTAAGTTTATCTAAGGTAATTTATTAAGGTCATTGCGTTGCCAAATTAAAGAAATGTAAAGTTAATTTCATTACAAGTGACCAATTAAAACAATTCATTTAAGTTGGAGCTCCATTTTCTTTTTTTAGTGTAATATCTGGAGATGTTGCTTTAACATTTGCACACAAGGTTCTTCCTCATTGTGCTATCTATTTTGAGAAGTGTATCAGACCTCCTGCAAGAAAACAACTTCATACTTCCACCCCTGTATATAACAGTTTTCTCACGTTTGCTATATAATAATAGCTGTTATGGTCAAATACTTTAATTTCAGTTTTATCAAACCACAGGACATGTCTCCAAAATGTTTTCCATTGCCCCTGAGTCCATTTGCAAGCTGTAATCTCAAGCACTCTCCAAAACATAGTGTAATTCATGCTTCACGGTTGATATAACCTTAATTAGTAATCGATACGTTCTTTATTCTGGTGTTTAAGTAACGCAGTTTGAGACATATTTGTCCAAAGAATATTTTCCAGAAGTCCCAGTCTATGTCTTTATGGCAAACTTCTGTCTGGCCTTAGCATGCGTCTTAGAGAGCAAAAGCTTTCTCCTTACCCAACTCCCATAGAAGAAACTTGCACTGTCTCCTTCTGTGGTTGTGTCCTAATTTATTTCCTAATTTATTGAAGGATAAAATAAATAGTTTGTCTCTTCAGTTTTAGTTGTTTGGTTATGTTACCTGAATTAATCAGTGTTTTTCATTGACAATGTCTGCATGTTAAAATAACTTGGGGAAAGTTGCAAAAGGTTGCAATCATTTTTTTTTCATGTGACTAAAGAAAGAATATAAAAGATTGCATTCACACGTTGAACATGACCAGTCCTGTTTGGGACTTCCTGAGGTTCTCTGCCCTCCAACATTGCTTTGTTGTGCCACAGTGTATGAGTAATGCAGTGGAATATTATGAGCCATTTACCCAACTGATTACAAAGAAATCCTACCAATCCGTTGTAATCTTTCTGTACATTGTAACTTTTGAACTTTATTTTAGCTAAATCAGACTCAACATAATTGATGGCTGATATGAATCCAGGAAGGATGAATGCTGTATTTGGGTGAAAGCTTCCATTCACGAATGTGAACACTTAAATGAAACACTTTACATTTTTGACACCATCATCCCCATTTCAGCCACTGCTCATGTTTAAATGAGTTGACAGAAAACGTCCCACACTTTTATTGTCATGATCATGGAAAATTTTAATCTCTTCTAAGAAACTGAATTGCATTTTTTCATTCGCTCTAAGCAGAACATCGTCACAATTATCATTGAAAAAACCTTGAAAACATAATTTTGCTATTAATCTACACAACGTGTTTCAGTGACTGAAATAAATTTGTGTTTTCATAATATACAAATTTGTTAAATGTTCTCTGTTGGTAAGAAGTACACATGTATTCATAATCAGAGTGAAACGCAACAAAAACCATCTATAAAGCTCAACTGACCAGCTCTAAACTAAACCCCAAACAATTAAGTTTAGAAAAAAGTAACTTGACTATTAACTGGCCAAAAGTACTTTAAAGTGGACCTTTACAAATGTTCATAGAAATTAAGCAAAATACTTGTGTTACTATTTAAGTAACTTGTCTGCAGAGTCTTTAAAAGTGAAGTTAATTTTTTTTTCTTCTGAAGTTAAAATCGCTTATTTGACCTCTGTCTGTATTATCAATTGTTTATGTCAAACATAAAGAAATTTTTTTTAAAAGTCCACACAAAGTTGAAGAATATTTAAAATCCTTCAAAGCAATAGTGACATCTTGTGGGAATTAAGAAGCCATTTATCTTTGGTCACATTTCCTCCTCAAACCGATGCACAGGTCTTCAGTTAGCTGGAAATTCAAAGTATAATACAGCGATTACTTCACACAGTCAGACCTAACCACACAAGAGGAACGCTCCCACTAAGGTTTCCTTTTTTTTCTCCCACTGTAAACAGAGTTCTTGCTGACGAAGACATTTATGACAGCATGGCCTTAGAACTTCAGCCTTGGTGGTCTTACTGGGCGAGAAAACACCCAGTCTGTCAGCACCATGGCACCATTTAAAGATGATTTTCTCTGATAAACTGAGAATCAAACCTTTGTTTATCATTTTTAGGCAACCACAATTAGTGCTTCCTGTGCACCACAATGCTGAGACACCCAGTTCATACATGAACTTAAAACCATCATAGAACATACTTAGAAATACGTTCTGTTAATAATTGCCTAACTTTTAGAAACTGTAATGCTTAATAATCTATTGTCTTCAAACCCCTTGAACATTACACCATTTTGTAAAATTACAACTGAAAGCTTTGTTGTATATTGTGATTTAATGTGATAGAGAACTACAAAGTAGCACATAATGGTGAACTGCAGGAAAAACGAAGAGGCTTATAAAAATATACATGTATATATTTAAATAAGAATTACTAAGTCAATACCTCATAGAACCACTTTTCACTCCAACTAGATGCAAGTTTGCTTCGCAATATCCTTTATAAACTTTGCAAATGTAGAGACTGTATTTTATTTTTATTTTTTATTCTTATTTGCCAAATAAGTCGAATTCAGTCAAATTTGCCTTGGAGAAAGAAGAAAAACAAATTTTGGTCTCATCTGTTCAGTCCTCCTTCTTCCACAGTATTGCGCATGTGGTTTGTGGCTAGCACCAAATAGGACTTCTCACAGATTTCTTTCTTCCACAATGGTCAACTTTATGGTTGTACAACTTGTAATTGTTATGTTCACAGCTTCGTCCACCTGAGCTATTGATCTCTGCTGCTCCTCCAGAGTTACCATTTTATAACTTAACCTTGATTTGAACCTCTCCAGAACCTCATCCCTAATCTCTCCGCTGTGTTCCTTGGTCTTTGTGATTTTTTTTGTCCTCTAACAAACCTCTGAAGCTTCATCAGAACAGCTAGATTTACACTGAGATTAAATTACACAAAGGTGGACTCTCTTTACTTTTTAGGTGACTTCTGTGGCCAGTTGCTTGCTATAATGGTGATCAGCGCAAAATGAGACAAACGGTTAACACAAGTTTTTATCGGTGAGACATTTTAACAACATATTTTCTTTCCATGTCACAGCGATCCACTGTAACAAGGGATTGATACTCTCCTGTGTCTGTTTTTATACCTTTCAAGAAAATGCTACCTTAAAACAAACATAACAGTGATGGAGACAGCATATAGAAAGGTACAATATGTGCTCTTGCTTCCATAAATCTATACATTAATCATTTAATCATTCTAAACGCTAACTAACAGCAAAAGTCAGTTCCCTAAAGAGCTATTCAGTGGCCATTAGGAAAAGCAAACAGACAATTCATGTGGAGAATGTGCTAAAGTTGTTTTTTCCTTTGTCCTCAGTCTCCCACCAAACACCTTGCCAGTATTTGCTGGTGCAAGATATTTCCTCCTAAGGCTGCTGTGATGTGCTGAAACAATAAACATGGTGATGACTCTGGGACTTCCAACGCAGAACAAAAAGCAAGAGCCAGAGGATACAGGAAATGTCACCCATTACTTCGTCCTGCAGGGCAGCAAACTGCACACTTTGTTTTCTTATCATGCCAACCGCAGAGACCATTTAGAACCATTTTTCCCAATTGAACAAAGCCAAGGGATTGAGCAGAGGGGAGATGTGAAAGAGTCGCCCACAGTTTGAGGTCCCATTTTGACACAAGCACTCAGCATACACCTCACCCTGTTAAGGTACAGGGATTGTTCAGTCTGGTAGTAAAGAAACTGCAGCAAAATGTATTAACAGAAAATCCCCTTTTGGTTTAGAAAGTATCAGCATCTACGGTCTCCTCTTAGCTTAAAACATGCAGATTATTTCTTCTAAATAAAAAAACTGTCACAAATATGTGTTTTCTTTGACCCCAGCAGTCAAAAATGTAATATTTCTAAACAGAAAATCTGAATTCTTGATTTTATTTCAAAACTATGTGACAGATTATTAAGCATCTCCGCCCCAGGGAGTGATGAAATCACATGATGATAACTTTAAATGCACAGCTGCATTTGAACTGTTTTTTTAAATCACTTTATAAATACACATACCTATGACAAAAACATAAATAAATTCACAGTAAATATTAATTTTGTGATATAGGCAGGAAATACTATATATCACAATGAATTATCAGAAAGAATGATAAAATCGCATGGACTGAAAACCCTCCTCACAGTGACTGTTTTTCTGCTTTGTGATGCACAGCCAACCACATCTACTTCAGTGACAGCACAAAATGGCTGCAGCCACCTCAGCCATAGAAAAAGCAAGAACTCACACAGTGCAAACAATAGTAACAAGTCTGCAACATTCTGCATCTCCATCTTAAACGTTTAAAAACAAATAACAACTCACCCACACATTCAGCTTCTGTCGGAGAGGCACTTTTTAAGGAAACTGGTGAATAAGGGGGAAGCAATTTCACTGCGAGGCTTGGGGAATTCCCATAACCCAGTAAAATGGCCTGACACTGCAGGCTCAGCCTGAACAGAACCTGGTGTGTGTCCAACTGTTCGGCCTCCCTTTTGACTGAGTAACGCAACACACAAGCAAACAAGTATAAACATTTAAATCCCTTTTATTGGAACTTTATTGCCGCTGCTATCTTGGATGCCCGTGGAGAAACCTGAAAAATGCAGAACCTCCTGGAACGTATGACACATTTTCTTCTGAAAACAGCGTTCGGCAATCTAAGCTGTTCGTTTTTCAGTAATAAATGTTTATGTGCACGATATGGCATGCAAGCATGCAGTAAAGCGTATGGCCCCTTTTGCGTGATCGTATCGTGATGCCATCACAGCTATCAAAGCTGCAGATAAAAAGTAAACAGCTATGCACCACCAATAGCTTTCCCTGAGGACATAAGGGCTTTTATAATATTAAACTACAATCTGTCTAATTCATGCAACACATGCAGTGCCAAAAGGGAAAAAAAACAAAAAACTTCCCCTTCAATCAAAAGGGAAATTCAACAACAATGCAGATATTGATATATTGATAGTGCTATTGAAGTTATCTTATAATCTCTTGTAATTATCATCAAATGGAACAATTTTATTTTGGGTGTGCCATTAAAACCAAAGTGTCTGACTTGCTCTTTATTTGTTGCCTTGGATTTTGGCGTACTGCAGGGGATTTCCTCGCCACATACATCTTTTTTTTCTGCTTTCCTCTTTTAACTGAAAATGGCTTGACAACAGCTGCGCTCATACATACGCAACCAACTGAGACACAAAAGCAGAGACGGCTGTCACCTCTGTGCAAAGGAAACACTATCTTAGCTTTAAAGGCCATGCAGAAAATATCATTTAACTTGTGTTGTTAATTTGTACTTTTGAGCATGCATACCTTGGTATTTAGTTATATTGTTTTTACTTGTGCTAACAGATGCTAAGACATACTGGTATTTTTGGCAGAAAGGCCTTGAATTAGACTGGGTGTTTTCTGATGTTTCCATGTGAACATTTCTAAACACAGGATTGGCCTGCCAAAATAGAAACTACACATAATGTGAAATACAAACAACAAATAAGGGTGGTTTGTTATTACAAAGTCAAAAACACATTTTTTTCTTTTTTTTTTTTTAGTGGAACTTGTTTTATTGGGGTATATTTAAAATCACAGCTCCAATTAGACGGACAACAATCTAAAGGCACAGCATTAGCACATACTAGTCTTTGTTCTTCATGTGAAGCTTATTTCCGCACCGATGTAAACAACTTAATGTTACATCTGTAAAAAAGACAAACATCACCCTCCCAGGTGGGGTAACTAAGGCATGAAACAAAAAAAAATAGAAAGTAAAATAAAACTGGCTTGAAACGCTGAAAGGTCATCGTTTAGTAGGACACTTGGTTTGGCTGAGGTGTGGCAGCAGTTAGGAACAGAGACTGACGTTGACAACATTTGTTTTGGCTGCGTGAACGCGCTTGTCCTGTGGCCACTGGAGCCGGTGAGACAAAGCTGCAGAGGCATGACGGGTTTAATCTTCCCCTCCGCAGAGGATCAGCAGGGTTTTACGGTAGTCTCCCGAGGTATCGCCCTGAAATGAATGGGAAACACAGTCACAGGAGGAGTTTCACTTACAGGAAATTACACCGCATATCTGGTGACATTTGGCCATCATCGAGCTGGAACAGAAAAAAGGGTTTACCTTGGACTTACTCAATAGCAGAACTGCAAAACAAAGACTTTAAAATAGTTGTAATTATAAAACAAAGGAGTCAAATGTGGAATTACCCTTTCCATTCAGCTGACTCTGAGATGATGAATTTGGAACTTCACTGTAGTTATTATCTTTTGATAGTGTAATGTGTAGGTTTAGGCCTCTCTATTGGTACAGATCCTCTTTTAGGGAGTTTGCTCTGTCCTTGACATATATACAAAAAAAAACGGTTTATGTGTTTCTTATGTGTGAAGAAATCAGGCTCATGAATTTTTCTCATTTTGTGCAAAATGTGTATTGCAATAAAGGGCTGTTACTGACTTCATTTAAGGTGGGATGTTTTTTTTTGTGTTTTTTTTTACATTTTCAGTGACTTCATGGCCATTAGGATGAAAGTCTTAATCCCCCTTTTAAATGCCCCAAGTGGTCAAATTATAATACCAGCATTAGACAGAACACAGTTTGGATTGGCATGCAATTAGAGCCGCTTGAAGCATTCAGCATGCCAAGAAGAGTAATAACAATCTTCATCAGCATAGACAAAGCATCGGCAAAGCATGGGGAGTGAAATTAAGTAACTTTTGGTTGGGATATTGCTGCAAAATGTCAGTAGAATCAGTGATTTTACTGACTGCGTAAAATCAGTAAAAGTGGTGCTCATGTGCTATTTATACAGCACTTTTTGACTTCAGTGATCAATATATTGAGATTTTTTTACATGTTCAAAAAAGATGAGGCTGCACAGTTTAGCTAGATATCAAATTACATGTGCTGCAGGATCAGAAAGGTGAGGGTAGATTGTTATTTTGCTATTTTCTAAGAGCTGTAGTTCTTTGTACACCACTGAAATGAAGTCACACAACAGTGTCACCTGGGTATTTATAGCAACTACAGCGAAAATAAAACTTGAAGAAACACCTTTGAATATAGGAACCTTTAACAAGTGTCAGAAAAATAAAGGAAATCATTTTTTTACCTCATAATTAAAAAAAAAAGAAGAGTTGACAAATGTTAGCACTTGACTCTCCCTCCTACATGGTCTTGTTGCCTTGATTCTTGAATACTTTTTGATAATCGAGTCAAAACCAGTAACACAAATCAAGCAAAAAAACAAAACAAATAAAAACTGTAAAAAAATACAAAGATATACACAGATGAAACATGCATCTTCATGGTGCATAATATAAATTGCTATTTACATTCTACCTTTCAATAATATTCCTGTATCTGTATTGGCTTTCTTCCAAGTAATCCTTCTTTTTCTACCACCAAAGAAACACGAATATTAATATTGCTATGTGGGAAAAAAAAAAAAACATATACAGTATATATGCTATGTTTTGTCTGGCAACTCTACGCACTTGCAATCCTGCTGACATCTCAGTTTAAAATCCCTGTGTCATTTAATGTGATTACTGGATAAATTCCAGTTGTGTCCACTTCACATTACATTATACCAACTTGAGATGAAGGCTCTCTTCTGGTCTCAGAAGAGAGCCTGATAAATAAGGAGAGCCATTGATAAATAACTGATAAATAACTTTTTATCAATGTGTAGTTTTTAAAGTCAAAGGTTATTTGGAGTGTGTAAATATCTCAAAGCTATTTCTTTAAGTCATTTCTCCATCCATTTAAACCATGACCACTTTTTGACAAAGTGTGCAAATTGGCATTTCCTCTGCAAATAAAAGCCCCAAAATGTCTAAAGCAATGAACGTGGGTACAAGCAACTCTTGAAACAAGATAAAAACTGAAATTGAAATAAAAATTATAGTGATCTCTCATATTTTATATTTCTGTTGCAGTGCTTGGTAATATTTCTGTCAAAGCAAATCCAGGGCATTCTGCTCGCTAGTCTTTATCGGTGTCAGGGTGATTTCATCTGTAAGTTATTATAGAACGGCTTTAAGGAACTTCCTATCTCTGCAGCCACCAGCCAATCACACAGCAGATACGAAGAGGAAGTTGGGTTAGGGAAATTCCTAAACAGCTGTGCGGTAGCCACATGCCTGCAGTCCACCGCAGGAAGCTATAGATTATCGTACCCCACCACCTCACCACAGCAGCAGCAGTTTGAAGGACGCTGCTGCTGTGAAGGATCTGCAGATGCATGCTCACACAGAGCAACAAAAAGGCAACAAAGAAAAAAAAACAAACAGCAGAATAACATGACAGACACACAAGTAGGATGAGAACACAATTAACTTGGCAAGCGTGTTAGTGTGTCTAAGACTTAGACTTACGATCATAGTCTCTACCTGGATGAATTCATGGAGGGAGACGTCGTGTGTTTCTTTGAACTCTTTGCGAATGTTGAAAAGGTCAACCTCGCTACGGGACACCATGATGCGGATCAGGGCTCTGTCGTCTGTACCAAGTCCCTGAAGAAGAAGGTCGTGCTTATTAGTCATACTTTGCCTATTTTAATTTGCAGGACATTTAAGTACACATTATTTGGGAAAATCCGAAAAAACTGCAGACTTTAGCACCTTGTTTATTGTTTTACAGTGCCAACACAATGCAACACAACACAATAGATTATTACATATTAATAATAAAAGCACAAACTTTGTGCATAGTTTTCTTTGAAATGGGTAAAAAAAAATGGGTCAAACTTAAAATTTTTAAAACAGCTTTTGTTCATGTTCATAAATGTGTTAGGAACATTAAGCACTTCCTGTCAAAAATGTTAAAAAAAAAAAAGTCAAATTTATGTCATCACTACAGAAAGTGAAGAATGAGAAATCTAAGCAATGTAGGGATTATTATTTACAAACTCAAGGTTGTTACGTCTGAGTTTGTAAAACTCAAACTCAAACTCATTTGAGTTTGTTGAACAGGTTCAACATATTTTGGATTTTAGTTTTCCAAAATATTGATTTTAGGAAAACTAAAATCAATATTTAGTTTTCCTGACAAAAGCTAAGTGGTTCCAAATCTTTGGAACTGCGTTAAGTCTGAGTTGCATGGTCCAGTTGGGTTTCCAATAACCTATCCTACCATGCCCATTTGCAAATTATTTCCCATGCTGAAAAATATAATTTAATGAAAAAAACAGTGACACACTGACAGCTTAGCGATTCTGTATGTGTGACCACTACCTTCATGGCTTCATACAAGCGGTCTGCAAAGTAAGATGGCTGGTTCTTCACACTGCGAACTGAACATACAACAGAGAATGAAGAACGTCTAGGGAGGAGTCACAGAACAGATGATGTCAGCAAAGTCCACTTTAAAAAGCAAAATATGAAACTTAAGAATCAATGCAGCCGTTACCTATTGCATAAAAGGCGTTTTTGACATCGCCAGACATTTCCTTCTTGATAATCTGCTCAATGTCCTTGTTGGTGCATTTGACAAACTCCTGGAACACTGTGATGAGGACAAAGAGTGAAACCACTGAGCGCTGGGACAGAGCTGCCCGACTTAGACCTAGATTTGCAATTAGGCCATTGCTATTGATTCAGATTTGATCTTTACCTCTCCGGAGGTGTGGGAAGCTCCTGGTGCACAGGATGCTCATGAACTTCATCTCCATCTCATCAGACTCTGCATTGCATGCATCTGCAAGTTCCTGATTTGTTGCAAAAACAGAGCCGGAGAGAAAAGGCATTGAATCGATTTGTCTGCTTTCTAGATAGAAAACAAAATAAGATTAAGTCATAAACTGCTTGACCTGAGCGTCTGCACAGGCTCTTTCCACATCTGCAGGCCCTTCTTCTCTTGCACCCTGACCATAGCAAATAAGGTCAGATGTAAATTTTGATATGCCCACCTTTGATCTACTGAATGTCAGCAGTTAACCACAAACGTTGTTATCTTCAGTATAAAAAAAAGCATGTCACGACATTCTGAAGGCAATAAATGAGGTGAATAAGTAGATCTTTGTGTCTGTGAGAGTCAGGCGGAGCTGAGAAGACAAACCAGACTTTCAGCCAGTGAGTGGGCGTGGAAATTACATGCAGACTGAGTTCTCATGATGATGATGATGGTTACCTGCACGAGAGAAACAAGGATGCGACAGAAGTGGCCTGATGTGTCTGAATGAATGGCGTCCTCCAAAGACTTCTTGTAGCCTGTGAAGTACAGTTTTTCAGATCCAGAAAGTGATATTAGATCTTAATTTCAATTTCAGACTCACCTTCTCTGTAGGCAGCATTCATGGCTTGTATTTCCTCATTTTTTCTGGTAACTAGGATCTCAATCAGAGCATGCTCATCTGTCCCAGCTCCCTGTTAAAATTACACACAAAAAAGCAAAATTGTCACTAAGATCTTGGATCAAGAAGGAAAGCACATGGGATCTAGTCCTTAGACACTGACATTCATCTTTTAGCTAAGTTATACTCCTGTTTGTAGCCAATCACAGATAGTTTGTCCTAATTATTATACATGAAAACAAATCATTTTATAGCTATGCATTTATTCATTGTGTACATATTTATTTATCCTAGTAGTAGTACATTTTCAGTTTAAGGGTTTATTATTTTCCAAAGTTCTTATATTATGGAATATTTCCATTGATCCTGATGCTCCTTTTGGAAATTATGGAAAATATAGAGATTATGGTCACAACCTAAAAAACTCTGGCTGACAAACCTTTTAGTAGAACGTGATACTTATCGGCTTTCCACAGCTATAATTGTTTGTGCTCAAACAGTTATACCTGACATTTTGTGCCAGAAAACCTTTGAGTTTGCAATGATCAAAACTACAAAAACGCAAAAGATATAGGAAAGGAATCAACACCACCGTGCTAAAGAGCAACTTCATGCTTTTAGGCTGATGAATCAGAGAGCTTATTGCTTTTTAAAATGCAAAACGACACACAGATTGAGCCCCAGTTAGTTTTCCTAGACTTTAAAAAACAATAAGTCTTGTAGTGTTTGTGTCGTGTTCCTACATTGATTGTAAAGAACACATAATTCTTGCCACTTGCAATGCAACATGTCCGATATGGCGACTGTGTAGCTTTTCAAAAGTAAACCTTGCAGGGTATATTTTACAAAATGATAAAGACGAAAGCAAGAAACGCTCTTCTAAAAAGAACTACTGTATATCTGGTGGTGTCAAACAAACTATGAATATGTGATACATATGTGACTGGGAATGATGGGAAAAAATTTTGAGATGCCACAAAATCACAACTTCAGCTGTCCAGTCATCTGTGGAATCTCAGAAATTATCAAGAAGAAGAGGAAACAACCATTGAACTGTTGAAACCGAAACATAACAGAAAAGTAGCACAAACCTTGTGTTTTTTTTGGTTTAGCTAATTAGCTAGGAGCAGCATTTGAAATATTTGGCAGGAATAAGGTCCATGTAACAAAGTTTACTTGTTCAAGTTGATATTAATTGACAGGCTTCTAGCAGCAGTAATATCTCTAACATGTTTCTATACAAGCTAATATTTGCCTGAATGCTAGTTGACAAAGATTGGTAAAACATGGACTGTACGTCTCCCAATAAACACTTTTAAAAATGTCACACACAGAGGCCAGGAGGCATGGTGTGCTTAACGGTATCAGAGTATACCAATGTTTTCAACAGTATGGTTTAAAAAATACCCATCATGGTATTTCTGCAGTTTAAATTTTTTATTATTATTATTTTACTGCAATATTGCTTGCTCACTCACAAGAAAGAGAAATCTGTCTGTAGTTGGACCAGTTGAAAGCTGCAAGCTGACTGCAAGCATACCTAATTAAAAACACACATGGTGAAGATAGCATTGTTTAAATTCTAATTATGTGCAGGAGTTGCAATGATTTTTGCGTTCTGTTATAAATAAAAGCAAATTATTTGTTTAAAATGTTTGTGTAAATACCACAATACAATGACATTGTGGTGTTTTCACTCAAGGTTGATAGGCTTTAAGAGTCTTTTATTGGCCCATGCCTGGTTGGCAAACAGTATTTTCCACTTTTCTTTTATCGTTTCAGAGCCACGGAGGAATTTACTCTGCTGCTTGTAGCACCAGGAAATGAACGCACCACCAGTTTAGTCATGAATTAGAAAAAATAAATTCCATTTCCTGCGAAAATGCAGTGTAAATGCTATACGCTGAATATTTTTAGAGACAGTTGCAGAGGCATTTGAATTCAATGGCAGAAGACTTACAGAAATGTAAGAAATAGGAAGAAGCCGCAGTAGTTGCTGGAGGGCTGACAGTGTAAATATTTTTACAAGCCATTTAATTTCCCTTTTAAGGCTAATTTGAAGTGATTAAAAAACTGCATAGATAAAATCAAGTGCCAGCAGGAGAGTCTCCCATGAATTGATTCAAATTGTGTGTCAACATTTATCTTTTAACTGCACACAATCCAGCCCAGCATATTTAAAAAAAAACATTTATATATATATAAATGGATAAATGGATCTATGGAGAGATGTAGTTTATCCATGAGCATTTTGTCTGTACAAGAGATTCTAACAAATATGCTAAGTTCACCTGAGGTCACCCAAAGTCCTACATGCAAATATATGAGATTATTAAATGCTTTGGGTCCACTCATACAGTACCTCCATTGCCTTTTTCATCATTTTGGCATCAAACTCTGCTGGGGTCAGCATGAGCCCAATAATCAGCCGCTCTAAGTTCTTTGACAGCTCAGACTTCAGGTCCTTCATCAAGTCCTAGAAGAGGATCGAATACAGTGAGGTCTCTCAAGCAATTCCCACCACAAGGAATATTTTATGACTAATAAGCTTTAGACCCCAAGAGTGGTTGTATGTCTTTAATATATATCTACTGTGTCCTTTCTATAATCCTATTATTTTTGGTTTATTTTTTTAAACATTTGTTTCTCTCACCCTTCCCAGTAGGGATTTGAAGGCCTGTCTGATTTCCTGCCTCTGGACGTTGCTTCTTTGTGCAACGATGTCAATGATCGCATCCTCATCTGTTCCTGTTTTTAGGTAAGAGGAAAAAAACATTTACTTTACACAAAATACAAAGAAACCTTCAAAACTCACATTATTGTGCATGTGGAAATTTACCTAAGCACATTAAGGACATCTTTGGAGATTCTTTTGAACCCAAAAAAAACTTCATATATAACTTATTGCTGTGTGTTTATAATTTTGACCCTGTGTGAAATAGAAAAATTTTAATTCCAACTTGTGCTCCCATTTATTTATTTTTTAAATGCTAATGTATTGTTGTATCGATATTTGGCTCTGGAAAAGAATGATTCAAGTGGGCCTAAAAGCAATATGGCATTTCTCTACTGGTGAGTGTACGTAAGATTCGGACCAGAAATGCACGTGTATTAAAGGTGCATACCAAAACCCTTCATAGCTTTCCTCAAAGCTTGTGCATCGGCTGCAGGGTCGAAATCATCCGCAGGGCGGACTGTGGGCCTCAGCTGAGCAAGTGGAAATGACAAAATTAGAAGAATGATAATCAATAGAGAGAAGAAGATAATCAAACTAGGACAGCTGCTGATGCATAGTTGTGATTGGTATTTGCATGCTTAGAACAAAATTTTAAAAAAAGAGGTCAGCAGAACATGCAAAAGGGGAAATTTTCACATTATAGTTTGCTGTGAGATTATTTAACTGATTGTGGTGACGTCTGGGCCACATGATGACCAACCCCTGACATTTGAGGGGGCAAGTGACCTTATGAAGTCAAAATTCACAGCAACACCAACAATGAAAATGTTGGTGGGCTTGAGGAGTAGCTGGGAGTTACAAAGCGTTAGTGAGATAGCCTTTTATTTACAACAATGCTGAGAGCTTTCTGACGTTCGTCCTCTATGCTACATTGAGCTGCACACGGAGGGTCTGGAGAGCAGATTACAAACAAGAACTAGTTTTTGGGGGTGGGAACAGCATTCTCATCATATCCAAAGTTAAACAAAGCCATCCCTGTGCTCACATGGCTACGGCACGAGCTCAGCTAGAAGCAGATTATTGAGGAGCCAGCAGGTATTTGAGATTCCAGGTTAACATGCAACGACACATCTAAAGAGCAGATGGGATCCAAACCTGCACTTTGGTCATGGCACTTAATTCCCACATCTTGTAGGCTATCTGAGCAGCTTCGGGGAAGAACTCTCCAGCTAAGCTGTAACAATTAGTTTGACACAACATTGTACACTCAGCAAAGTCAAAACCTCCTGCTTCGCTGCACTTTTTGGAAGATTCAGATGTTGTCAAACAAAGTCACTCCTACACAGAACGCATTATCTTCACTAACAGGATTTTTACTTGTGCCTGCAGCATTAATATGAGGACATGTTGCACCCATTTTGTATAGCTGCTTCAGTTTTATGCACTCTGGAAAAAAGAAAAATCAGTGACTGAGAGTTTGTACTCTAGCACCCTCTGCTGGTTATTTCTGCTGTCTGCAGCGAGGCCAAAACTTACTCATCATCCCCTCCACACAGGTTAAGCAGAGTCCTCTTGTAATCGCCTGACGTATCGTCCTGATTCACACGCATAAGAGACAAACTAACATTTCAGATGAATTACATTCTACAACAATGCATCTAAAATGTTTCGCTTCTTGTAATTTCCAGACCTTTATCATGTTATAAAGCGACTTCTCGTATCTGAGACGGAAACACTCCCGGATGTCCAGCATGTCAATTTCAGAGCGAGAAATCATGATGCGGATGAGAGTATTATCAGCTGTGCCGAGGCCCTAAAAGAGGAAGAAATAAAATATTTGTGGGAGAAGGTCATGTTTAAAATAAAATCTTAAACATTTTTCGAATTTAAATTCGTTTAAATTCAAAAAATTGTAGAACCTGTAGCTATATCTGCAAAGGCAAACAAAATGGCTATGTGCTCATACCTTCATTGATTTGTAGAGACGTTTGGCAAAGAACATGGGAACGCTCCTTATGCACTGGACTGTGAGAAAACACCAGAATCAGGGGCTGGGTTATATAAACAACGCCGTAGCTTCATTTTTTAAAGTAACTCTGAAGTGTGTTTCTTACCAACAGCCAGCATGAGCCTTTCAAAGTCTCCAGACAGCTCGTTCTTAATGCTATCCTCGATGGACATCTCTGCAATCTTCTCATATTCATCAAAAACTGAACAAAGAAAAACAAGACAACATATTTTAATGTGAGGTAATAGATCACTTTAAACTCAATATTGAGTTTGTTTGGGGTGGGAGGGTGGGAGGGTTGCCTCTGATGGGATTTTAGTGATTTCTTTGAAACATTCTGAGGAATGATGATGCTATTCAACACAGTTTCAGTTTGAATTCCTCAGGATTTTCTCTCATTCTATGGTTATAACTGTGCATATTTTCTCAAATATATACATATATGATCCAGTAAAAATCTAATAAATGTTGTGATATCTAACAAATTATTATAAGGTAATACCTGCAGGTTGTATTGCTATATTTTTATTCTAAACGCTTGTGAACTTTCACCAAATGAAGCTATTTGGGTTACATGTACAAGGTTAGGAGTTGTTTTCGTACAGCTGCATGAGAACCAGACTGTCTCTCCCCTTATTTTGGATCCTTTGTCCTTGGTATAAAATTCATGTGTTGTCTCTCCCTGGGAGAGCTTTTCACTCAGAACTGCATCATTATTGATTGTCTTACAAGCTCTTTGTATTGTGCACAATATATGAATAAACCTGATTGAGTAATTTCGCCTGACAGAGCTTGGCAATTAATTTTTTTCCACAACAATGTCCATTAGCCAGTAGCATGATTCTGGCCAGACATCTGACTTTCCTTTTTGGAATAGGATGATTTTAAATAAATTGGTTAAACTGGTATGGACCAAAATGTTAAGCATGATCCTTCATTTTTCATTTGGGTTGAGACCAGCTGTAATGTTAAGAAAAAGAAAACCAGTTTTGATGTAAGTTTGGACCACCATCATCATGGATTTCTTTAGCATCATGGTACGGGGGGGTTCTCATCTCATTAAAAGTTTGACTCAGCTACGTCAAACTTTTAACCAGCTAGCTGTTGAGTTTAAGTGAAGTTTTAAAAAGCAGGAAGTCCTTGATTTATATTCAATCCAATACAAACATTATTTCCCCACAGCATGATGCTACCACAACCTTGTCTGACACTTGGCAAAATCATTTCAACTCATCTAAATAATTTTGTCACTTTGGCCACAGAGTTCAATCTTTGTGTCGTCAGACCATAAAACAAAGGAATATGACGTTAGCATACGAGCAGAACTTCCACTCATTTACAGAGATCTTGCTAATAATGCAGAATTAGCAGTTATCTGCTTACATGCAGCTTTCTTAAAAGTTAAATATTTCTCTCTCATCTGTCCCATACATGCCTTCGTTCAAGTTTTTAGAAACATCCAGCAGGACCTGTGAAAAAATAACCTGAGGTTTTTACTGCTACAGAGACCTGAGGTCACACTGGGAATGTACTGGATGTCTCACCACCATGCTAATCTTCACATGAACTGGACTCACCCATGCGAAGGTGGGTCACACTGCGGTTTCCTAGGATCATGATGAATGTTGCTTCGTCTGTCCCCCACTTCTCCTCTCCAGCAGCGTACAGGTCCTACACAGAGGTGAGATAACATGATAACGTCAGAAAGAAGTGACCCGAAAAACAAGAACAGTAAATTCCATTATAGATAACAGAATCCGACAAGAATCTTAGCTATAGATGATGTATGGCATTATCCCCGAGATCCATAAAGAAATTATTACAATATTTCAGAATAGCATACTATAGTGTAGCATCTTGAAACTTAAAAAAAAACAAACATTTCTTTGACAATGTATCTTTGTATTGCTCATAATTCAGCTGGTGTGCTCCACAAACTGTTTTAGGAAGGCAGGGGTTGCTATTAGAGACACAGCCTCATAGCATTGACTCCAAAAAACCTCAAACTTTTATAAATTAGCATCAGAATAATAGAAAGCCTGAGCTTGAGCTGTATATTATTTACTCTAGCATCCCTTGAGATCTAAAACTAATGCAAACATGATCAGATTCCAGAACTCAAATTCACTTTATGTTTGAGAAAGACGATGCTGTGCTCAACATGAAACACTTAAGAAGCCAAAACCCAAGGAATCCAAAAAGTTAGTTTTTTGGAATCCAACCTTGGTTTGTAAAAGAGATTCCAACAAAATCTAAACTACATCCAGCAAACTATATGTATTTATATAGAAGTTGTAATTTACTACTTCCAAAACTACTACTTCAACAATACTTTACGTAGCCGTGCATTTTTGCGCAAATGTTTCCTTTTTGCTAAATTAAAAGTACCGCATTTGAATTAACTGAAAGCCTGAATAACCTAAACCTGCATCGTCTGCATAATTATTCTCACTTGTGCGTCCTGCTGCACCAGGTCTGCATCCACCACTCTTGATTCATCTCTGGTCCCCTGAAAACATCCATCCATCCAATTAACTCACTGCTGATCATCTGAACAGTAAAGACATTAACGCAATGTCTGCGTCGGTTTCTTCTCTCGACAAACCTGAAGCATAACAACCAGCATCTTCTTAAAATGACCCGATGTGTCAGCAATAACATCCTCCTCTATGTCCCTGCCATAGGCTGGAGACGTACAAAATGAAACACAGAGATAACATGATAACGTCATGCAACGTCAAATGAAAAAAATAGAATAATATCTCTTAAAATCCGAATGTCCTTCACGTCTTACCATCCTTGTAGGCCGCAACCATATCTTGTATCTGTTTGTTATTTCTGGACGCCAGGACTTCTATCAGGCATCTTTCGTTTGTTCCGGCTCCCTGAAGCAGAGCGCGAGGGTGAACGTGGAGCAAGAGCTCCTTTAAATAATTACCAGAAGGAGAGTAAATGACATACTTTGACTGCATCATGGATTTCTTTAGCATCATGGTACGGAGGGGTTCTCATCAGACTCACGATGAGACGCTCAAATTTTCCAGTGAGCTCATATTTCAGATCTTCAATCAGATCCTGAGGAGATAAAAGGATGTTGCAGGTGGAGAAAAGCATTTGGGACTGGAACATAAAAGTCCCGTATGAATGTTTTGTGCACCTGCCCAAAGTTGCATTTGTACGCTGCGATGACTTCTTGCCTCTGTGCGTTACTCCGAGAGGTGATCAGGTCCAAGATTGTTTCTTTGTCACTACCTGAAGAGCACAAAGCAGCTTTTTTTTATTTACTCACTGAGCTAGGAGAGAGTACAGATAACATATAGCTTCCTGATCATGAGTTACAGAGGAATGAGGAACTCACCAATGCCTTTCATGGCATTGTACAGAATCTCAGCATCAATGCTGGGATCAAAGTCCGGAGCATCAGATATTGTACCTCTGAACACCTGAAAAATAAAACGAAGCTGAAATATTTTTATTGAAGTAAGAGAAAAAGAGTCACATTAAGGATGTTGAACGTCTCCGATGCATCATGTTATGACTCAGTCACTGTGTAATCGCCCTGTTTCTGTATACTTTATGTTAGTTTTTAATTATTTTTGAGTTGAACAGTTTATAGCTGATATAAATCAATGCAGCTTATGGCAGAAGCTGAGCTAAATCTCAGTGAGTGCTGCAAGAAGTATGACAAACATCACCATTGAGAATTGGTTCTTCTTCCTTCTTCCACTGAAAAGAGCCATTCCCACAGCATGGCTCTGTGGGCCATGCTGTGGCCCAATGTATTTTATTTTATTTAACCAAAATAAAATACATTGTGCTTGTAAAATGTGAAAAAAGAAAATCATGTAGGGTAAATGTTTGTACCAATATTTCTATTATTGGGGACGGTGTGTTCAGGGTAGCGGATATTTCTAGTTTTTACACCACATGTAGCACTTTGGATGTTGGCCAAAAAGTTGAATGTTGGTCTCATCTGGTTGCGACATCTTCCACACGACTTGTAGCAAACTGCAAACGGGACTTCTTCCACGCTTCCATCGAGACCAGATTTGTGGAGTGCATTGCAAATAGTTGTCATGCCGACATATTCATCCACCTGAGCTGTGGATTTGTGGACCCTCTCAGGAGTTACCATGATCTCCTTGATGGTCTTGGTTTTTTATACTCCATCTCTCTCCCATTAAATACTGAAGCCCTCCACAACCCAGTAAGGGTTAAATTGGTATAATCACGGACGAACTGAGCAATGCTCTGTTAGGTCCCAAAATGAAATATTGTTTGATAATTTGCTTTAAGCCGTCTCTGACCTGCCTGATGTGTTCCTGCTTGTTTACTACTGCTATCTAACAAACCCCTGAAGCATTCACAGATCAGCTGCATTTACATTTAGATTAAATTAGAAACAAGTCAACTCACTTCTGAGAAAAAGGTCTTTATATTAATGCACAACACAATTTTCTGATACAAATGTACTTTAAATAATATTGTCAAAACTTTAATCCTTTTCATCTGACTTCACAACTACTAAGTCAGATAGTTGTGAAGTCAGATGGACTTGTTGATAGTTGTGACTTGTTTGTGTACCTCATAAAATCCCAAATTCAATTTACTGAAGTTGTGGTTAAACTTCACAAACTATGGAAAAGGTCAAGGAAAATGAAAACTTTTCAAGGCTCTGTAGACATACAGTCATGTCAAGAAAGTACGCCCCTTTACATTTTTTAGAGTCTTAAATAACACAAAAAATATCATGTGTGAATCTAAGTTGGAATTATAAACTCAGAGTGACTAGACACCAGTACAAAACTACAACATTTAACCACTTAGACCTCAGCTTGAGGAGAAATAAATTCTGTGTTTAGGCAGAGCCACTCACTCATGTGCAGAGCGATGCTAAAGTATGTGTCTACATGTGGCAGGTGTCGGGTTGCCCACAGACCACCTGTCTTTACAAGGTTCTGAAATACAATACAGCAATAGACACACCTACTGTACTTCTAACTCTGTTCCCTCTTGACCCTGAGCCCTTCACTTTGTCCACAGACGGCTGTGACCAAACAAGCTCTCTGGCTGTGAGAAAATAGGTTGATTTACTCTGAGTTCTTACTGCAGCTGCAGTTGAGGAGAATACTGCAGCATTACGGCATGCAGCGAGAATGTACTCCCCTCTGCCGCCTGCACATGCTCAAATGCTCTGCGTCTGCGACCATCACTCTGCGCGACAGCTGAACAGTTTCAACCACATAGCAACAAGGTCCCAAATATCTGGCCTTAGCAACAAGCTTTTATCTAAACAATTATATTAATGAGAGCGAATGTGGATTGATTGTTGTCTTCTCACTCCTTTCTTGCAAGATGCATCTTGTTTTGTTTTTGTTTTGCTTTTTTCTGAAATGACCAAAATTCTGCAGATTTTGAAAGTTTACGCGTCATCAGGAAAGTCAGAGGACCAACTCTGGAATCGTCTCGTCTGCTGTCTCTGAGATACGGGACAGGTAGCTGTGACACCCTACACTGCTGGCTTTATGATGTGTAGGGATCACATGGTGCCAGGTGACAGCGGCCGTCCTCGCTTCATTCAGTGGCACACAAAAACCGAGCATGTCAAATAGACACCAGATCTCCTCCACAGTTTCATGTGGAATTGATAACGATAATATCAGTCACAAAACTTGAAATGTTTCATTGGTATTTTTATGAGATAGATCAGGACACAGTTGTGATCCGAAAAGAAAATTATCCATTGTTTTAAAAAATATTCTCAAATAAAAAACTTGTAACATTTGTATCCAGCCTCCTTTACTTGGATAGAAGCAGCCAACTCTGAAGGAGTTGCAGAGATCCACAGATGCGGTGATAGAATCTGTCGACAGTAGAGCTTTTAATCATGCACTCCTATTCGGCCCTAATGACAATGAAATGTCCTGTTTGACGTTTGCAAGAAGGATAAAACAATGCTCCAGTCCAACACATTCTCACTCCCGACTCGACCAAAACTTCCTGGCTTACTTGACAGACATTGTATGTAAGGGGAAAACTAGCACTCAACATCACCCTGAACACATCATCCTCGTAGTGAAATATTGTAGTCATGCTGTTGGGACGAGTTTCATCACTGGAGCAGCAAAGCAGGTCAGAGCTAAGGAGAAAATTACTAGAGGACTATACTACTAGAGGAAAGTCTGTCAAAGGCAGCAAATGACTTGACACTGTTGCAGAGATTCCAAACAACTCTGAAGATACAACCGAAAGCAGCAATTGAACAATTAAATCAATGTATGTCCAACTATTAAAATGGCCCAGTCAACGTCAACACTTAAAGCCAATTGAAGTAATTTTTGAAATTGTTGTTCACAGACTCCCTCAATCCAGTGCAACTAAGTTGTAGTGATTTTGCCCTTTACAAAAATCAGTGTCTCGATGTGCAAATCTGGGCAAATGCACGTCACAATTGTCATTGAACGCCACATAAATTCCTTTCCTTCAGCCGTACAAGGTGTGATGAGAACAGTTTTGTCTACTCACCATGTCTGTCTCCGGTGTCACTGCTGCTCAAAAATCTGTTTCTGGAGAGAGAGGAAGAGAGAGAGAGAAAAGGAGATGCTGAATTAAAAGCAGCAATACACACCATCAGTGTCATTTTGAACTGGACAGTAGCCCTGGAATGTGCAAGTCATTATGATGCAAAGACATATCATAACGTCCCCTTTTAATGTCAGGCCTGTTTTGCACCTCCTGTAATTTTCCAGAACAGTCCAGGATCAAAAGATTAACAGGTAAAGAAGTGTCTGCAGCTGAACTGATTCACTGCATGGGAGCTACATGAAATAAACCTCCAGGGAAAATGACTTGTCACACTCTGCACTCTGCCATGTATCAACCTCTAAAGGATCCGTTCGAATATGTCATGGAGACTAAGTTTCAATGTTCTTAATGCAAATGACAGAAACTAATGAATTTGTATGTAACCAAAATACAATACAAAGAGTATGCCTGACATGAACTAAAATTGTTTGTAAATAAAAGGAATGAAACACACTCTCCGGATTTTAAATGCTCAGTATTTGAGCAGGACAGCTGTGACGTTTTCCCAAAAATAGCAGGAGGCGTTTAACTTAATATCACAATCAGTGTCTGAAGGGGGTTTGGGGTTCTATAAATAAAGGGCCACACCCTTCTCTGTACCTCACACAGCAGAAACAAAAATCAGCCGTCTGGTTTGGTGAAATAATTTCAACTTTTCCATTTCACTTATTTAATTTTTTTTTTTATATCTGATTCTCTAGAAGTGCCTTCATCTTTGCAGCAAGTCTCTCTCTGTTTCACTCTCACTCTCTCTCTCACGTACACACGCACGCATATATGCACAAATTAAGCATCAGCAAACTTCTCCTGTGAATACTGCAGCAGCAAACCTCGCGTTGAACCAAGCTGGCAGAGATCTGACACTATAATACAATATAAAGGCTCCAAGTAGGACACAGGGGCTTACCTTGGCTGTGCAGGAGTAATCGGTGCTGGGTTACGGTGGTCCTGCTGCCTCCTATAGCAAAAAGCCGCTGTGTCTCCCGCCCCTCCTCTGCGCTCAGGCCTGTCAGATTCAGGCATGTCCCGTTACGTGTCCTCTGACGCAGCGACTGCGGCGCACTCTGGCGCTGCAAGTAAACTGTGGAGTTGTGCATAATAGAGCGCATGAAGTAGAGCAACTTTGTTCCTCAATGAGATTACTTAACAAAAACCAAACAGAAACCAAACTGATTAGTTGTGCACATTTTTTTTTTCTTTTTTTTTTTTTTGTGATTTTACGCACGCATGCAGATGAACGGAAAGTGTTCATCTGCATGCGTCCACCGTTTCTTTTATGACCTAAAGAGGCCGGACAAGTGCTTAAAAAAACCCGCAAGATTGACACGTTTCCACGGCGACTTTGATGGTTCGAAGTTTGCGTGGGAGCTTTGCAGTTTGGTTATCACACGGTGCAGCTGTAAGAGCTGGCCTGCTCTATTTCTGTCGCGTCAGGAGTCCATTCCAGTAAGCGGGGGAGAGACGCCAGCAGAGCTGAAGGGGGGGTTGGGCAAAAGAGAACCACAGACAATGTCAGGACACTATAGTGTCCAAAGTGTAACTAGATTTGGTTCTTCCACAGAGGCTGTAAACACACAAAACCATTTTATATACGGTGTTAATAATATTTTTGTGATTTATTTGAATCCCTCTTGTGTGTGTCCTGAGTATGAACTTACTTCATGCAGACTTTTACTTTACTCAGAAGAAACGATGTGAAACAAGATGTGACTCATGGCACCCTTTCATAGCACGCTGCTCAAAATGGCATTAGCGTGAATCAGTTGGTTTTATTCTGCTGCTGCTGCTGCTAAAAGTAACTTTCATCTTTATCTAATCACTATTTCTTAATAGTGTACCTGCAAACTACTTAACACTGGTGGAAAAGAGAAGGATACTACCTTCTCCTCCTCATTTCTAAGTGGCTATGTCTGATGTCTGCCTGGGACAGAGTAGCGAAAATGAAAGCAGAGACCAGGCTGGTTTGACAAATCAGGTGCTTTCCTCTCAACTGGCACATTTTAGCTATTTTCAATCACACCTTTCAAAATGTGTCTCCTTCTCAAGTTAAAGAACAATGAAGTTGCTTTGAAAGTGCACATAGGAAGACTTCATTTGTACTTTAGATCATTTATCAAAGGTGATTGCTTTGCACTTTGCTTGAGTGATTCATAAGTGAAGCTTCTGTTCCTCAGAGAGATTAATGATTTTGAGATTATAAGTGATGAGCTTACTGTCAGTTAACCATCAACTTCTGACAAATGTCATGTTGTCGTCAATGATTATTACTTAGCAAACAGTGTTGAGAAATGAATCAGCAACAATCTGATAAATAAAGAATCAATTAAACATTTCTGTGGCAAGCTCGTATTCAGAACTGCTTCAGTGGATGTGTGTCTACACAACTGACTCAGAGATTTCCACAGTTGGCTGCATAAGGGTTGAAAAAGCATATTATTTTTTTCAACCCTGAAGCATATTGAAGCATAATAAACAGGAAAAGGTCATTAGCTAAATTTGTGCTCTGAGTAGTTTCAGTTTAAGTCTCTAGCTGGATGTCTACTTAGCACAAAACCAGACTTGATGTACTTAACTATTCTACTACCAAGCCTCTCCACATTCAATGAAAGGTGGACTAGAGGAAGACTCTGTTCCCCTGTTTTATAAATACTTATAAATTACCTTATATTTTATTTATAAATATCCAATAAATTTATATAAAAGAAGGTTTTGGAGGATGTAAGAGACGATGCTGTCCAGAAATAAATTATATAAATCAACATATTTGTTTATATTAGAATTGGAAACACCTTCAAGACCTATATCAGTTTCAGCCATTAGTAAAGAAATATTTCCATAGAAAACAAACTTGAGCAAAATTTATAGGAAACAGAATCACTAATAAAAGTGGCACCAAAATTGATCCAGGTGGAGCTTCGCATTCTCACATAGCGCCAGCAGATGTCAGTGCAGTGACCTCAAGTCATTTGTCAATAATGGTAAAGATAAAGTCATTTATTATTTATTTATTGAAATTATTACCTTACCAATTATCAGGTATCTACACTTTTATCAGCCAACTGAAGCACAACCATTTAGTTAAGATTTCTTTTGACTGTGCATTGATGTTCATACGACATATTCCATTTTTACCTTCCACAATTACTCAGTTTTTAAACAAATTAATCTATTCTCTTTTCACGTTGTCTTTGAATAGCCTCTTTCATCCTACTGACTTTTTTACTTCACATTCTGATTAGATCACTGAACCCACAGTGGTTTGCAAACGTCCTCTGTGAGTCCCCTCTAATAGACGTGGTTTCGGTGCAGCGGCGATTAATACCACAACACAGCATAGGTATATTAAAATTATTAAAAAAGATTAAAAGTATATTTCTGGCTTATTTCTTTTCTTGCTGTAAATCGGCAACGTCAAAAGCTTAAACACGAGCTGAGCATGAAAGTGAAAACAAATAATGTATTCACAATATTTACTGGGTAGAATAAGATTGCCCCTTTTTGCTATTGACGCATTAAACCCAATCTGGGAATTAAGGCAGAAATTTATGCAGCCAATGAACATGAATCATTATTCAATCTATTCCCCATAACTTGTAGACCTGAAATGTAAATGTGGGGTCAGAAGTCAATGAAATAAGAAACAAAAATGAAATGCAGCCCTGATTTATGTGTCTGATTTGTTTGGGTGTCTCTTCTTTTTGTCCCAGAGTCATATTTCCTTTCCCTTCAAGCAGTGCTAAAATGAAGAAAGCGCCGTGTTTGGGAAAGGCTGACTGAGACGGGAGCTCTGGTGATGAAAAGCATTTGTTGTATACTGACCTCTTCTGCTCTCAAACTGCACTGCACTTGAAACAGGGGAGCATGAGCACAATTCAGTCAGATGTGAAAAATGGAAGAGTAATTTAATGAAGCTCTGAAATCATATTTGTAGTTCAGTTTAAAGGCAAGCAGATTTCTTGAGTAACCCTCAAAGTTTTATTTCGGCTTTGTACCCGTTTTGCTTTGTTGCACATGTTTAACCTTTAACTTTATATTATTGTAACCTCTGTTGAGGGCTCAATATTTTTTTTTCTTTCGAAAAATTTTTATTGTTACTGTAAACATTTAAAAACATTACATTGTTGCAATTATTCAGAAATTTCCAAAAACTTACAAATTCATCAATTTAGGCTAAAAGAAGCTAAGAACAAGAATTATAAAATACAAAAACTCTGTGTGTTAAAAGTTGAGCAGGACCGGGGTGACTCCCTCCCAAGTCCGGAGCCGTCTCGTCCTTCCAGACAGCGCTGGTGCTCAGAGGGGATCCCGCCCTAAAGCTCCTTCCCTCCTGCCTCACCCGGAGAGCCAGGCCGCCGCTGCCTGGACCTCTGCTCGTGGAGCGCCGGCTCCTTCGTCCACGGAGGCGCAGGCGATTCTTCTTGGTGGCTGTGTCCTTGGCGCGCCACCTGCAGCCCGTGATGTTTCTCTTTTTTCTGCCGCCATCCGGATCACAGCCACGGGGGGCATCTGCCTGCGCCTGCTCACCAGCAAGTTTCTGGAGGTCCAAGTGGCGTCTTTGATGGTGGCTGGGGTGAGCCACATCTCAGCGAAGTCTTTTTTAGTCATTTTCTGCTGGCTCACCCCGTACAGCACTAGCTGTCCATGGAGGACCTCCCTTGCTGGCAAGTGTGGGAATTGCAAGGAGCCGGCCTTCGCCCACAGGTCCACAGCAGCGCTGCACTCCCACAGCAGGTGCCTCACCGACTCCGGTGCGCCACAACTGGGTCGGGGGCAGATGGACGTTGCAGACATGCCGCGGGAGTGCATAACGGCTCTGACCGGCAGGATCCCATGAGCCACCATCCATGACATCCTGGAGTCCGTTTGGAAGGAGCTCAATAAAAACACTCAATAAAAACACACACAGGGTCGGATAGCCAGAACATTCAGAACTTTAATGGTGGAACACACAGGTCTTTTCATTCGAACAGATAGCCTTTTCGCTCACGGTTCGCTCTCTTCTCTGCCGCTAAGCCTCATGGGAAAAACACATAACAACATAACAGCACCCTCTAACTGCTACATTGCCCCCCCTCAGACGGCTAGCTGTCCCCAGCAACCAGGAATGCCTACGTGAAATGAACCACAACATTGAACAACAACAGAACTCTTAATCCATTACGGATTAACTACAAAGTCTCTAAACCGTGCAGGAAGGCGCCGTTGTCTGGGGTTAGCGCGCCGGGACTCACCCCGGACAACTTGAGGCGTAGGAGAAACCACTGGCGGAGGGTCCGTCTCCAGCTCGCCAACCGCAGGCTTGCCTGGCTGGTATGGGGCCAAGCGGTCCCGGTGAAGAACCACCAGCCGGCCCCTCTTGCGCAGCCGCACCCAGTACACCACATCAGAAAGTCTGTGAATCACCACAGATGGCCCAGCCCACTGACTGGTTAGCTTTGGGGACAGTCCTTTTTTCCGTTCAGGGCAAAAGACCCAAACCTTGTCCCCAGGGTCGAAGTTCCTCCCCTGACAGCGCGAATCATAGGCACTCCCGAGCCAGTTCATGAGCAACCCGTAGACGCTGCTTTAAATCACAGATGTAGCTCAGCCCTGGCCCAACAGGTTGCTCCGTTCCGGGGGGTGGTCCAAACACCAAGTCCACTGGGGTGCGTAGTTCATGGCCAAACATCAGCAAGGCAGGGGTGCAGTGAGTGGACTCCTGGACCGCTGTCCGGTAAGCCCACAAGATGACAGGCAGGTGTAGATCCCAGTCATGTTGCCGTTTATCCACCAGAATAGCCAGCTGGGTGGACAAGGTCCGGTTGAACCACTCAACCAGCCCAACGCTTTGAGGGTGAAGTGGCGTGGTTCGTGTCTTCTTGATGCCAAGCCTCCGGCAGACCTCACCAAACACCTCCGCCTCAAAGTTCCGGCCCTGATCACTGTGCAGCTCCTCGGGGGCACCGAACCGACAGAACATCTCGCTCACCAGTCTTTCAGCCGTGGTGGCAGCGCTCTGGTCGGGGATGGCATATGCCTCCGGCCACTTAGTGAAATAGTCCATGGCAACTAGGATGTAGCGGTTCCCTCTTTCCGTCACAGGAAATGGGCCTAGTACATCCACACCCACTCGTTCCATTGGAGCACCCACCTGGTACTGCTGCAAGGGGGCATGTGAGCGCTGGGTTGGCCCTTTCTTTGCTGTGCAAGCATCACAACAATGGACATGGAGCTCCACATCTTGGCGGCAGCCGGGCCAATGGAATCTCGACCGGAGGCGTTGCAGCGTCTTAGCGACTCCAAAGTGACCTGCCCCCACAGACCAATGGACCATCTGGAGCACCTTGGCCCGCAACTGTTTGGGCACCAGCAACTGAAGAACGTGACGCTGTGCTGCTGGAGCTTGCCACTGTCGATAAAGGAGCCCACTGTGGCAGCAAATGGTGGACCACTTGGAGTACAGTGCCTTAGTCTCTGGATCTAGAGCTGCTATCACCTCCCAGGTGGGCCGCTGGCCAGCCTCCACCCACTGCTTGATCCGAGCGAGAACAGGGTCCCGATCTTGTTCCTCCTGCAGTTGTTTGGCCTCCATAACTTCCACACCATCCACAGACCCTTCGGTCACCCTGAGACACCTAGGATGTTGTAGGTTTTTGCTGACGACTTGTAGAGCCACGGTCTGGGGGCCCATTGACCCACGTCCTTCCACCCGTTGACACTGCTTACAGCCAATTCCTATTGCACACGGCCGGCGGGACAGGGCATCAGCATTGCCATGAAGCCGACCAGCCCAGTGAACGATTTGGAAGTTGTAATCCTGCAGTGCCTCTAACCACCGTGCTAGTTGCCCCTCTGGCTCTTTGAAATTCAGCAACCAGGTCAGGGATGCATGGTCAGTGCGAAGAAGAAACTTCCTCCCATAGAGGTAGTGGCGGAAGTGTCGAACCCCCTGGACAACAGCCAGCAACTCCCGCCGGGTGACACAATAGTTCCTTTCTGCCCGGCTGAGGGTGCGGCTGTAATAAGCAACAACCCGTTCTCCTGTCTCTCCCCCTTGCGAGAGCACCGCCCCAATGCCTCTATCACTGGCATCAGTATCCAGAATGAAGGGTTGGTTTGGGTCAGGATACTGCAGTACTGGGGCCCCCACCAGTGCCATCCTGAGTGCAGAGAAGGCAGCAGCACAGTCTTCATCCCAGTGGAAAGTTTGTCCCTTTTGGGTCAGCCGATGCAGGGGGCTGGCGAGAGTGGCAAAGTCCTTTAGAAATCTCCGGTAATAGGAGGCTAGCCCCAAGAAGCTACGCAGCTCCTTAGTGTCCCGAGGCTCTGGCCAATTCCTCACTGCACTGACCTTGTCTGGGTCTGTAGATACTCCGGCTGCACTGATAATGTGGCCCAGAAAGGTGGTCTCTCTCCGGAGCAGGTGACACTTCCGTGGGTGAAGTCGCAGGTTAGCCTGGCGAATGGCATCAAACACTTCCTGAAGGTTGGCCAGGGCAGCCTCAAAACTGTCTGCGTGCACCAGAAGGTCATCCAGGTAGACCG
Organism: Xiphophorus couchianus; assembly: GCF_001444195.1. Taxonomy (NCBI): domain Eukaryota; kingdom Metazoa; phylum Chordata; class Actinopteri; order Cyprinodontiformes; family Poeciliidae; genus Xiphophorus; species Xiphophorus couchianus. The sequence continues at coordinate 21,069,400 of NC_040250.1, read as the reverse complement.
CACAGCGGCTTCGTGGAATATGGGCCAACACCCTTTCCATGAGGCGTTCAAAGGTAGCTGGGGCATTGCAGAGACCAAAAGGCATAACCTTAAATTGCCACAGTCCCTGCCCAATGGTGAATGCTGTCGTTGGGCGAGCTTCTGGAGACAGTTCCACTTGCCAATAACTGCTGCGAAGGTCGAGGGAACTGAACCAACTGGACCCAGCAATGTAGTCCAGCGTATCGTCAATGCGTGGGAGGGGGTAGGAGTCCTTGCAGGTGTTTTCATTCAGTCGTCGGTAGTCAACACAGAACCGCCAGTCTTTGTCTTTCTTTCCCACCAGCACTACCGGTGCGGCCCAGGGACTATTGGAGGGCTCTATGACATCAGCCTTTAGCATCTCTTCGATCTTCTTCTCTGCCATGGCCCGCCTTGAAAAAGGCAGACGGTGGGGCCGTAGACGGATGGGTCTCGTTTCTCCAGTGTCGATGTCGTGCTGTACCAGATTAGTGCGAGTACACTCCTCATCCTTAGCAGCAAAAATGTCAATGTAGGCCTCCAGCAGGTCCTGTAACCGTTCACTCTGCTCCTGATCCAGTTCTCCACAGCTCCGCAGGCACAGCTCCCGTACAGCCTGCCTTGTCTCCCCTGATGGCAGTTCTGCATGTGCCTCCTCCGTCCCCACCAAGTCATCCAGTGGTCTTTGTGGAGCCCTGTTGCGGTCTTCTGCTAGTGTTGGTGCATTAACCTGTTGCACCTTCTCTTGACGTTGGGAGTGAAGTTGAACGGCTTTGTGGCCCACTCGGAGCGTGGCTGAAGTAACATCTATTATGTCCCCCCACGCCGCCAGCAAGTCCAATCCAATAATACAGGGGTCCTGGATTTTCGCCAGCCAAAACATGTGTTGACTTTTCTGACTCTCCACCTCCACATCAAGGACCCGCCAGCCTTTCATCCTTGAGTGCTCCCCAGTGGCCGTGGTGATGTATTTCTTAGTTAGGGACCATTCTCTAGGACTTAGTGCCTCTGTCCCAGGCAGTATGCCCGGTCGAACCAAGGAGGCCGTGGAGCCAGTGTCTATCAGAGCACAGAGGGCAACACCATTTAGCGTAATGTTCACATATAGTCCATGTGGGCTGCCTAGTCGCCCCAACCGCATTGCATTTTCAGTAGTAGGGGTGTATTCTGGTGGTGGCAGGCCCCCTCCAGTACCACCCCAATCAGTTTAAAGGAGGCTGTAAGTCTCCTTTACGTGGAGCTGGTGCTGGACAATCACGAGCCAGATGCCCCAGCTCTCCACAACGGTAGCACTCTGGTCTTCTTCGTCGCCGACCCCCGGATGGTGCTCGCGGTTGGATAGCGTTGCTTGTCTCAGGTTATCCTCATCATCACTCTCAGTACAAGCTTGGTTTGCATACAGCCTCACCCCTGGAGCGGTATTCTTGACGCTTAGAATAGGCTCTACCCTCTCTGCCTCCTCCAGCACCGCTGCCCAGCTGTTATGAGAGTGGACACCGATATGTTCACGAAGTCTGGCTGGCCGAAGTCCCCTAATGAAGGCTTGGAGGGCAAGTTTCTCCTGTATTGCTTTCTCCAGATCAGGGTAACCTTGTCGAGTTTGTAGCAGAATGTCAGCTGCATAAGAGCCTAGGGACTCACTATCCAGGCGCCAGCGATTAATCAGCTGTTCCCTTGCATGCGCGGCATAAATCCTCCTGCCAAAACACCTCCAAAGAGCTTCCTGGATCAACGGCCAACTGCAGCGTTCTTCTGGACGTAGGTTAGACAGTACTTGTAGGGCACCCCCCTCTAAGCTCAAGGCGACTTGAAGCGCTGTCCCCTCTGGGGACCAGCCACCCAGTTTGGCAGCCATCTCCACCTGGACAAGGTAACCATCCAGTGCTGTCTCCCCATTATAACGCGGGAGCTTGGGTAGAGTTGGAAGGTGACGCCGTCGGGGAACCTCCTCCCAAGCAATCCTCTCCTCCGACTCTTGCCTTCCGATGGTAGGCGGGGAAGCAGGGACGCGGGCACCTACCAGCCTCGACTCATTAGGTCTGTCCGGACTCGACCTCTAAGTGATTCTTGCCTGGAAGGGTAGAAGAATGGCGACAAATTTGAGGAAAGGCAAACACTCTAGCTTTGCGGCTGCTAGGCCCGATACCGCCTCGGAGCAGACTACTGCTAAAGTCGGAAGCTCAGTACCTCCTTCTCCTTCCCGCGGCGAGGCGGACGCACTCTCCTTGAAGTCTGACATTCTTGCCGCTATAAAAACCGATATCTCAGCTGTGATTAAATCCGAAATAAAAGAGGCTTTGGCTGAAGAGTTCACTTTTATTAAAGGAGAGCTACAAGCGAGCGGAAGTGGCTAACGGCACAATGCTACTTCGTGCCGACCTAGACCACGTTAAACAAAGCCTCAAAGAGGTAGAAGACGGCTTGTCAACCTGGTCCGATGAGGTTGTTACTCTACGCACCACTGTGTTGGAGCTGAAAGAAGAAGTTGATGGGCTCAAAAAGAAGTGTGACGATATGGAAGGGCGCATGAGAAGGTGCAACTTGTGGATCATTGGGGTTCCCGAGACGCCAGAATCCAGCTCCACTGCAGCAGTGGCTAAATTGCTAACAGAGGTGCTACAGATGGATAAAGCGCCACTGATTGACCGAGTTCATCGTACTGGCAGTGGGAGCAAGTCAGGCGATAAGCCGCGGGTTATTGTCGCTAAGCTGCACTATTATCAAGAATGTGTGGAAATATTACGTCGGGCCCGGAGCCGTGGCCCTCTTCGCTTCAAGGAGGCACCGATTATCATCACATCTGATTATACAGCGGCTGTGGCCAGGGCCCGGGCGGCGTTTTCGGAGGTGAGGAGGCTTCTTCGCAACCGACGAGATGTTCGTTACGGCCTGCCTTTTCCTGCTAGGCTCCGCATTTCCCATGGGGAGGAAGACAAGGAGTTTTTGGATGCCAATAAAGCAATGGATTACGTCAAAAAGAAAATCATCTCAGCGACGGCCAGCGAGGACCGATGTTAACTGCAGGTCCAATCCCCATCGTTCCATTATTTCAGGTTGTACGGAACCTTCCGACATTATGTCCCGTGTTATATCTTGATTTAATTTTCGACTCTATTCTGAGGGACAACATCCTTCTTTTGTGTTCTATGTATGAGGGTTTCGCAGGGGGTCTGTCCAGATCTTGGTTAGTGATGCATTTACTGTATCGATGCAGCAAGGAGCATAAACGACATTAATACTTTAAAGTAGGGGCACCCTTTTTTTATTTTGATTACTGTTATTTAGCTTTGGCGGGAGCCCAGGCAGGGAGTTAAGTTCCCCAGTACAAGCACAAATGTGTGGATTTTTTGTTTGTTGGGTTCTTCGTGGTTATTCGGGAGAGAGGGGTGGGACTATACTGGATCTATTTGTTTTGAGTATGCCTTCTGTCAGGTTACCTTTTTGTGATGGTTTGTGGATACTGTACTACATCTGATTGACCATTCATGAGCAGTCCTAATACTAATAGGTTCATCAACAGTCACCCAGTTAATTGTGTGAGTTGGAATGTGAAATCCCTTAATGGTCCAGTGAAATTTAGGAAAGTTATGACACATTTAAGACAACTTGATGCTAATATTTCTTTCTTGCAGGAGACCCATTTGTGTAAAGCAGACAGTGTAAATCTATGTAGGCGATGGTCCGGTCAGGTGTTTCAGTCTAATTTCCAATCTAAATTGAGAGGGGTAGCCATCTTAGTTGGCAAACAGGTGCAATTCACGGCATCCAGTGTTAAAACGGACGCTGCTGGACGCTATGTTATTGTGGTTGGAAAACTGTATGCACTTCCAGTTATTTTAGTCTCGGTATATGCTCCAAATTGGGATGATCAAACATTCTTTAACACGCTCTTTTCAAATTTACCTAATATTTCAACACATAATCTTATAATTGGAGGAGATGTGAACTGTGTGCTATCATCCCTTGATCGTAGTACAGTGGGAAGGATCTCTCTCTCTAAATCTGCCCAGTCAATTAATTCATTTCTTAACACTTATGGAGTGGTTGACGTATGGCGTTTTCGAAATCCAACCCTAAGACGGTATTCGTTTTTTTCCCCTGTTCATAAGAGCTATTCCCGGATTGACTATTTTCTCCTCGATAAACGGATTTTACCTTTAGTGAGCGAATGTAATTATGGGGCTATAGTCGTTTCTGACCATAGTCCGCTCATAATGAAACTGAACATTCCTGTTATGCAATCAGTTTATCGTCCTTGGCGACTTAATCCCATACTTTTATCTGACGAAAACTTCGTCGATATGCTTACTTCTGAAATTAAGTTTTTTATTGATATTAATCGGACTCCTGGGATGCCACTCAGCACTGTTTGGGAGTCATTAAAGGCTTACCTGAGAGGCCAAATCATCTCTTACTGTGCAAACAAAAAGAAGAAAGGTATCGAACGGCTAAAATTGTTAACAGATCAGATTCTACAATTAGATAGGGAATGCTCCCATACTTTTACACAAGACTCTCTTCAGAAACGTGTATTACTTCAGACAGAGTTTAACATCTTATCTACCCAACAGGCCGAATATTTATTATCCAAATCTAGGTGTGGCTACTATGAGCATGGGGAGAGGGCTGGACGCCTTCTTGCGCAGCAGCTATGGCAACGTTCAGCTAAACAGGATATCTCAGCAATAAATGATGATCATGGTGTAAAATGTTGTGAGGATGCCGGAATTAGTCTATGTTTCAGCAAATTTTACCAATCTCTGTATACCTCTGAAGCCTCACTTAACCCAACTGAATTGGATGATTTTTTTAAAGATATTAAAATTCCTTCACTAAGTTCTGATCTATTGTTAAAAAAGAGGTAATTTAATACTAGCTTTGGACAAAACGTTTGGCTCTTTCCTCTTTAATTTGCCCGGGATCCTTGACGAGCGACGGCGTTCTGCTAAAACGAAACAACAACAAAGCGTGTTGACGTCACAGATCACAGAGTTTAATTCCATACAAAGAAATGAACAACAAAGCTGCAGAGGAACAGAGATATGCATTTTCTCATAAAAATAAAGACAGACAAGGGGGAAAACAGACAAAACACGAAACAAAGACAAAGGAAAAAAAAAGCAAAAAATAGCGGCCGCTCCTTGCATTTTCTCTCCTTTGGTCATCTTATACCAAATAGGTGTTTCCCTATTTAATTTATGCAGCCAAGGCGTTCCGTTCTTTGACCAATTGGAAACCCCCTCAGGCACCCAGAGAAACTTGGAACTCCCTGATCTACGGCAAAGATTGAAGGCCGTCTGGTTTTCGTCTCAGTAAAAGGGCGGACCACTTAGTGCTCATCTCTGTCTGATACGGGCGCCGAAAAGTCTCTTCCCCCATCGGAATGTTACTTTTATTGCTCTGTCTGTCAGCGGGGGAGGAAAAAGGCCCTGCTTGTCTGAATGCCTGCTTATTCAGCTCCTTACCGCATCTCAGACGAAACCTGTTCCAAATAAGAGTATTGAATATAACTGTTACACATGTCGTAGATTAACTGTATTAAGCACTAAAATTAATCATTTTTCCTTAACACTATCTAACGAATTGGAAAGAAATTTTTCTTTAGCTGAGATTAACTCTGCAATTAAAAATATGCAAAATGGAAAATCTCCAGGACCAGACGGTTTCCCGGCAGAATTTTTAAAGAAATTTTTGGATTTACTTTCTCCCCTGTTGCTATCAGTTTTTGAGGAGTCCCTGGCCACACATTTATTGCCGCTTTCTATGCGTCAGGCTGTAATTTCACTGCTTTTAAAGAAGGATAAAGACCCCTTGAGCTGTAGTTCATACCGCCCAATATCGTTATTAAACACTGATGTTAAAATTCTCACAAAGATGTTGGCAAAACGATTCGAACGGATTATCCCTACAATTGTTTCACCTGACCAGACTGGTTTTATTAAAAATCGTCAATCCTTCTTTAATATCAGGCGGCTATTTAATGTGTTGTATACTTCTGCCCCGCCCAGTCACAACTGTAATGAAATTTTAATCTCGCTGGACGCTGAGAAAGCGTTTGACCGGGTGGAATGGAACTATCTATTTAAGACCTTGTCCAAATAAATAACTTCGGTCCTAAATTTGTTTCATGGGTGAAATTGATATATACCTTGCCAATGGCAGCAGTACGCACTAACAGTAATCTATCATTGAAACGTGGGACGAGGCAGGGATGCCCACTCTCGCCACTTTTATTCGCAATTGCAATTGAACCACTTGCAGTGGCTTTGCGAAACAGCCCCAAAATTAAAGGTATTAATCGGTTTGGCACTGAACATAAAGTTTCCCTATACGCTGATGATACACTTCTTTATATCTCAGATCCCTTATCTAGTATTCCTGAGTTACTTATTTTACTTCAAAAGTTTGGAAACATTTCTGGCTATAAGGTTAACCTTCAAAAAAGTGAATTGATGCCTGTGACTCCAATGGAAGTGCAGCATATGGGTCCAGTTCCTTTCAAAATTAGCCCCGCTAAATTTAAATACCTTGGTATCTGGATTACTCACAGTCACAAAGATCTATATATAGCAAACTATCTGCCTCTCCTGGTGAACCTTAGGAAAGACATCACTACATGGACATCTCTGCCTCTATCCTTGGGAGGTAGAATCAATATAATCAAAATGGCAATACTGCCTAAATTACTTTATCTATTTCAGAGCGTGCCAGTGTTTCTCACCAAGACTTTCTTTACAAATTTAAATAGTGAGTTGTCGTCATTTATTTGGAATAAAAAGCACCCGCGGATAGGCTGTAAGATGCTACAGCTACCCCATGGTCTTAGTGGCTTGTCACTCCCCAATTTCCTATATTATTACTGGGCGGCTAATATTAGAGCCTTACTGTACTGGTTGAGAGAGGACAATCCTGCTCCCACTTGGGTGACTTTAGAGAGGAATTCAGTTACGGCTAGCTCTCTCTCTGCTCTACTCTGCTCCCGGTTACCGTTTAATCAACCAATCTCAACTTATACTTCTAATCCGGTTATAACTCACACAATAAAAATCTGGAATCAGTGCAGGAGGATGTTTAAAAGTACGGAATTATTAATATCTGCTCCAGTATCAAATAATCACATGTTTGCGCCTTCACTAATGGATTCTGTTTTTAATGCCTGGAGTTTAAAGGGAATAACTTCTCTAAATGATCTTTATATAGACAATAAGTTTGCCTCTTTCGAACAGCTCACACAGAAATTTGACATTCACAAGTCACAGTTTTTCAGGTATTTACAATTGAGACATTTTGTAATGTCAAACTCTGGATGTTTTCCTCTACATCCACCAACTTCTCTTGTTGATGAGGTTTTGATGTGCAAGTCTGTAACAAGACGCTCTATGAGTAGAGTCTATTCTCTGCTCAGTTCATTTAATGATACCAATTTAGATTCCTTGAGGGTCAAGTGGGAGATGGACTTGGAGGAGTCCATATCAGATACAGTTTGGCAAAAAATTATTCAAAATATCTATTCGTCCTCAATATGTCTGAAACATGTTATAGTTCAATTCAAGGTAGTACATCGTCTACACTGGTCTAAGGACAGATTGTGCAAATTTAAAAGGGACTTAGATCCGACGTGTGATCGTTGTAAACAATCTCCAGCCACACTTTTACACACATTCTGGTCTTGTCCAAAGTTACACAGATATTGGCAAGGCATTTTTGACACTTTTTCAGGAATATTTGGACAAACTGTCTGTCCATCACCACTCATCTCTCTCTTTGGGGTGGCTCCAGCAGAGTCCTCCTTCAGCAAACATCAAAGGACTGTGTTAGCTTTCTGCTCTTTACTGGCTAGAAGACTCATTCTTCTTCGATGGAAGGATCCACATCCTCCAATATATGGACATTGGTTAAGAGAAGTTATGTCTTACATTCATTTAGAGAAGATCAGATATACTGTTAGGGGATCTGTAAACAAATTCTTTGACATCTGGCAGCCATTTATATCTTATGTCGGGAATATTTCGGCAGATAACTTTGTGTAAAGGTCAAATATTGGTTCTTTGTGTGCAAACCTTTGCTCTGTATCGGCTGATGTATGAATAAAACGTGTATTCTTGTTGGGGTAGTAGATCCGGTATAGGAGAGGAGGGTTGAGAGGGATTTTTTGTTGTATATTTCGTCAGTCTTTTTTTTTTGTTGTTGTTGTTGTTGTTGTTTTTGTGTGTGTGTGTGTGGTGCATGTAAAAAATAATAAAAAGACCTTGATCAAAAAAAAAAAAATCCCTGATGTTTGCCAAAGGTCCTGTTGAGGAAAAATGATCATTTTTGGTGCTTAATACAGTTAATCTTACGGCATGTGTAAAAGGTATATTCAACACCCTTATTTTGAACCAAACAAACAGGGGCCAAATGCAGATCACTAAATGGGGCCTCCCGCTGTGCGGCCAGAACACACAAAGCCATAAAATTAGCATTTCCGGCAGGGCAGAAGCACTGGAGCTTGAGGGAGAGACATCTGGTCTGTTCACAGCAGTTAAAAAACCTGCAAGAAACCAACATCTGGGATGGTGTGAAATTTAATGCCACATAGAAGAATGAAACCGCTAACATTTAATTTCTAAGTATTAATACCATGTTTTTACTGAAGATTGTATTATCTCATTTTAAAACTACTAAATGATGAATGTATTTGAAAAAACTGTTTTATCTGTGACTATATCAGAAGCAAATGGAAATTGTTTGAATGAAAATGTTTTGTTTACTATTAGAAAATGGCTCAGAAATAATACCTTATTTTGCTCTGTTGAGCTTATGTGTTATTTTGGCAGGACTCAATCTTTTGGGGTTCTGACTGTAGAGAAGCAAAACTGGGGTTTGTAAAGATAACAATTCCTTGGAAATTACTGGATGCAAGTCTCTTTGAGAATTTAAGGAGAGATAATGGAAGAGACTTCAGATTTCACAGCTATCTGTGAAGTCTTATCTTAGGATTTTACTGTGCCCGGGATGGCCGTGGGACCACAGGGGGTCAGGACGAAGCGGTTCGCTCTTTTGTTTTACCAGAGACCATATGGCCCTTTGATCTTTGCCGTAAATTAGGGGGAGTTCCTAAGTTTCTCTGAGTGCTTAAGGGAGTTTCCAGTTGGTCAACTAGAGGAACGCCTTGAGTGCATATATTAAACAGAAGAAACACGCCTATAGTATAAAACTTCGTGTCAGCACTAAAAATTCAGAGTTGCCACTATTTTGCTTTTTTGCAGCAGCTATCTCCAAAGACACGTCTTTGCCTTTTCTTTGTTTGTTCTTTCTCTATTTTTTCCTGTCTCAAGGTAAAGAATGCATATCTCTGTTCCTCTGCAGCTTTGTTGATTGATTCATGCGTTGCTTTGTATGGGATTAAACTCTGTGATTCTGTGACGTCAACACGCAGTGTTGTGGTTTCCTTGTTGCTGCACGTCGCTCACTGAGACCGTCACCCGCTAAGGATCCGGACGATTAGGGAAGAGAGTGTTGGGTAAATTGTATTACTAGCATTATCAAATATTCGTTGTATTATGTAGCCTTGTAGTTACATTTAGATAATGTTTACTTATATGCTTTTATTCTTTTACTCTTAGTATAAGTAATGTTTCTGTGTGTTAAATAGCTCTGATTCCTTCCTAAGGCCTCCTTGGGAGAGAGAGGTGATAGATATTCTCAGCAGGACTCCCTGGGAGATGGAGATGTTAGTTGCTCCCAGCAGAGTTTTACAGTCCTGCAATAAACTCTGCTCTGCTCTTCTTTGTGCTACAAAGCCGTTGCTTTGAAGCTATACAACGTGTCCCATTCGACGCCGTGCCTGGAGCAAGAAGGATTTAGATTGTATATAACATGTGGTTAGTTAGTGATTGTCATTTAGCACTGCAACTAAAATGCTTTGACCCCACCCCTTAGAGTTGCAGTGCTCTCTGTGATAAGGACTCTGAAAGTAATAAAAAAGAGGGGAGCGGACAAATGTGTTTCAGAGCAGTTGGAGATTTGTAACTGTAAGCACGTCTCTGTCTGCTCTCCTCGCGAGAACAAAGAATTTAACTCTCTTGTCTTTCCTGTGTTTGTTTAATAGGTATTTAGACCTGACAGAGAGAGCCAAACGTTTTGTCCAAAGTTGATTTTTAAATAACCTTCTTTAATAGTCCTCAGTCCAGTACAAATAAACACCTTCTTAAAAAAAACCCATAAAAATACATCACATGAACACATGAGCACTCAATCATTAGGGTTATTCTGAGAAGGATTTACAGTTTACAGTTCTCACTCTGCCTCCGTGCAATAATGAGTACATTATGACCCAAACTGGTTGGGAGTGAGAAAGGCTACTTTGTGAGTAACTCCATTGAGTAGGAGGGTCATGCAGGCCAGTCCTAGATATATGGCAGCAATGTTTCCCTCATCCGAGTCACAAGCTCGGATATTTGCGTTGTCTTTGTCGCGCCAGCACAGACCACTGGTTGCCCCTCATAGGACCGGAGATAAAGGTAAAACGCTTGCGTGTCTGCAAAGAAAGTCAGATTTAAAACCTCGGCATCAACATGAATGAGTGTGTCCTACTGACGAACTGTCTCTGATAAGAGTTCTGTCTGATTTGCTTCTAATGCATAAGAAAGAGCCATAAATGTTGCATTAGTGAACATTAGTTGAGGATCAACAGGATCGTGATTAGCCGCGTGATCATAAAGCTGCAGATCACGTGTGTGGACGCTGTTATTTAGTTAAGCATTACCCCTTGTCTCTCTGGAAATGGTATCTCAGCTGGAGAGATCCGGCCTGAGCGCAGATTCGGTCACAGGTACTTTGACCATCCGTGCCGGCCGCCTTCCTGCTCGCCTGCTTTCTGCCTGTTGAAGTGAATGCCAGGAGGGATTAGGTGATCTGAAATCCCATGATTGGAGGCGAGAAGGTAAATGCTACCTCTCAGTGAGCAGCTCCACGGCCCGCCGCATACATGAGCTATGAAAGCTGCTTTGTCCTCCACTAAAAGAAAAAAAAAGAAAAAAGGGAACTTTGAGGGGCTGAAAGCCTGGCCTGCTCAGTTTCTTTAAGTTACTGATGAAAGCCCGGATCTTGAGAGGCACTGAGCAAACATGTCCAGGAGATACAATGCAGATTTGCAAACCTAATCAAAAACAGGCAAATGCTGGGAATCTGCCGACCCTTTGGAGGTTTCTTGTTCTTTTCCAGGGAGACAAAGTCTTACAGATATGTGGACCTTGAAGTATTGAATTATCTGGCAGGCATTATCATCAGAAGTTTATCAAAGTTACGAATCTTAACAACAGCACAACTGTAAATGTCCACCAGGAAACAGGGAAAAATTGTCACTCTTTTCTGCTTCTCTTCCTATGAATAAAGTCGTTATTCTCTGTCAGTAATTTGATCTAATTTAAACTCTGATTTATTTTAAATTCTGACATATTTCTGATCTGACATATTTATCAGATTCCTGCTTACTTTTCAAACACGGTAACACTCAAGTTATTTTTTACTCCAAGACTAACAAAAATCAAATGAAAAGATATGCATTCGACCTCTTCTGACCTCTGTTTGCCTTTGATTTCTTGTTTTTCTTAATTTGTTTTCAGAATTGATTGATTAGGACCTGAAACAGTGACCTGAACAGCTACTCTATCTCTGATGGGATAATTGCATGAGTGGGTTGAGACCACTTTGTAAGACCACTGCATTTTTTAACATTTTTTTATTTTATTTTTTTAGAAAAGCTACTCAACAAAGTAATAGTGCTTATAACCAATGACTGATTAAAGGGCAATCGATAAACAGGGCGTAGTGTTCTGTCCTGTGGACCGCAAAGGAAATTCCAGGCATCAGCACTATCATATCTTGGGGAGATAAAGAAGGTCACATATTAAAAGAAATATATAGTTTTAAGGGGATGACAGATCCTGTTGTGTCCTCTCAACACACCTGTGAGGTAGAGACCTACAAAGACGTGAGTTTTCAGTTTTCTACATCTCATTCTCTGACATTCTTTTGTGACGTTCTCAGAAAACTAGATTTTTACTTGCTTTCTTCTGTAGATTAATTCCACATTTTTCCAATGAAAACGGGACAGCAAAAGGGAAATCAGTGATGTTTCTTGATAGGGAGAGCTGACCTGGCAATCATTTACTGACACATCCTCTGATCTGCCCTTCCTGTCCTTTTCCTCTCTCCTCGATCTTTCACAAATTTGCTCTGCCTGTCTTCACAACATCAACCTGCTCTCCCCCCTGTGGGTTCTTATATAATCCCCTCACTATTCTGATCCGAACCCCAGGCAGAAGCATGCCGTGCGGTGTGGTCAAGTCCTTTCTGGTGAGTCTCTCTCGCAGGAAACCCATCGAGCCCGATGGGGAAGAGTCCACTTTTAACCGATGCCTTACCACCCTGGACCTGATCGCCCTGGGCGTGGGGAGCACCCTGGGAGCCGGGGTCTATGTGCTCTCCGGAGAGGTGGCCAGAGACACCGCAGGACCCAGCATTATCATTTCCTTCTTCATCGCTGCCTTGGCGTCTATATTTGCCGGACTTTGCTACGCGGAGTTTGGATCCAGGGTTCCCAAAACGGGCTCGGCTTACCTTTACAGCTATGTGACTGTTGGTGAGCTGCTGGCTTTTATCACTGGCTGGAATCTGCTGCTCTCCTATGTGATAGGCAAGTACCACATTCTTTACTGAAGTTTTTTTAAAATTATTTTAAAGTAAAAATAACTTTATAAAAGTTCATTTAGAAGATAAAATGTTCTTTCTATATTCATTTGTCCAAAATTAATGTTGGTTATTCTTTTTGCCTGTGCTGGTAGAATATATTTATTTTACTTGCTGACTCTTGACCTGTTAATTTCCATCAATACTAGCTTTTTAATTTCAAAAACAGATTATCATTATTTTGACGTATTCTCTAAGGACACTTAAATGAACCCATAAATGATAAAGGAAGGATCTCTGTGATGTTTTTTTTCTTTGATCTTTTACTCCTGAAAAGCAAATTCTCATAAGCTTTTCTTGCGGGAAAAAACATATCTATTTATTTTTTCCCACTTGATTAAGCAGAAGTGCTTTAATGATCACCACGGGCAAAGGAAATGTTTCCTTCCAAATTTTCTGTTTATGACTGCACTAAAATGGTGACTCAGAATGATCATTTTATGGCCCTTTTTTCTGCTCAGGAACATCAAGCGTTGCTCTGGCGTGGAGTGGGACGTTCGATGACCTGATTGGGGGGGTCATATCCAAGTACTTCGAGGAAAATGCCTCCATGGGCCTTCCTGGATTGGCTCCTTACCCAGATGTCTTTGCAGCTGGTCTCATCTTGCTGCTCTCAGGTACAAACCGTTGCATCCTCGAGTAACACGAGAAAACTGCACGTCAATTTAAAATAAATCTGCTTTTCGTGAAGGCATATTGGCGTTTGGGGTGAAAGAGTCAACGATGATCAACAAGATCTTCACAGCGATCAACATCTTAGTGCTGCTGTTTGTTATCATCTCTGGGTTTATCAAAGGGAACCTCGCCAACTGGCAGATCAGCGAAGAGGCGCTGATAAACGCCACAGCACAATCCAAGTAAGAGCGAACCCAACTTGTGTGTTTTTTTACTGACTTATTCCTGGGTCAGTTGGGTCCGTTCATCATTTACTTTACACATTAGTGTTGGGTCATGGTTTCTGGGTTAAGTTTCAACCCAAGTGACTCATTGTCTGAAGCCACAAAAGAGGCAGTTTTAGAGGTTAAAAAGAATAATCTATAATCTGGATTACTAAACAAGTAATGTTGTGATTAAAATTGATAGTTTATTATTATTATTATTATTATCCATCCATCCATCCATTTTCTGTTCACCCTTTGTCCCTAATGGGGTCGGGAGGGTTGCTGGTGCCTATCTCCAGCTACGTTCCAGGCGGGAGGCGGGGTACACCCTGGACAGGTCGCCAGTCTGTCGCAGGGCATATTATTATTATTATTATTATTATTATTATTATTATTTTACACTTGTGCTCCTCAAATTAAAACAACAAAACACAAGCTTGGAGTCAAAGTTACTTACTTAACCAATTTGTACCCCCAAGTTGCAACCATACCTAGCCATTTTGTCCTTGCTTATATACATTTCATATATGTAAACAAGATGTTTAAAAACCATATACCTAAACCAAGGTGTTTACATTTTGATGAATTATAAGGACACGTGGTCAAATTTGTCAAATGATTGATGTCTGACAGGCCAGTTGTCCAATCAATTATCGTTTTATAGCTGTGACCCCTTATAGAACAAAAATAACTCCAACCGCAAACTGCCACCAGCATTTATTCATATGACAATATTTATAATAAGTTTAAGTCGTCTGTTGCAAAAGAAGATACAAAATGTCCAGCTTGGCAGGTAAAAGGTTACCCATGGTTAGAACAAAGATTTCACCACTTCATACCTGGAAAGGTTGGGCAAAAGACATCAAAACTGCGAAAGAGCTAAAGGAATAGCAACCAATAATGTATAATAATAATAACCTTAATAAGTCCCTGTGTATATTGATTTTATGAGCAATCATTTGGACAAAGTGTGAATGTTAAATAGTATGTTTGAGTTAAGATGCTAAAAGGCTAATGTTCTCTTCAATAAACAAACATGATTTAATTAAAATTATTCTAAAGCATAAGTTGCTATATTAACATTTCTTATATCCTTCTGTGGAATCCGATAAGGTTAGTATGTAGTTTAAAGTGGCTGCCTGTAAAGAAAGATGAATCCACTTCTAGTCTTTACTCTATACAACAAACTGGTTCAAAGTTTGACCCAATATTTGGTCCAAACCTCAAAACTTCTTTCCAAATAGCCATCAGTTTTTGGATGTATATGTAGGACTGTGCAAAAGTTTCAAAACCAACATTTTTCTTAAATCTAATATTTTCATAAGCTCCTGGTGAATAGTTAGGCTTCCCTAAATGTTATTTCACCAGTTTAGTTTTGGACTATTGCAGCATATTCCACTCATTTTCTGTCCTGTAGTTTTAGCTGACCATGACAACATAAAGTTTGTGCTTAGAAAAATTTGAAAAAATATATCCAAATCTTATCTAAAATTGTCTTTTTGCTAAACTTTAAGTTTAGTCACAATTTCATTCTTAGATCATTTACAATTCTGAGTTAAAGAAGCAAAACGTAAAAAAAAAAACAAAAAAGAAAAACAAACAAAACAAATGACTGTCTGAAATAATCAAATACTGGACTGAAAATGGGTTGAAAATATCCACGGCCAAAAAAAAAAATATATTAATAACAATAATAAAGACTGTAGAAACATTGAACTGAAACACTTTCAACAATTCTACATATGGCCTGCTTCTTGGATTCCAATTGTAAAGAAATAAGTGACAGAGTTGTAAGTACATCAGTATTACCTTCATGCTTATCCGACTAAGTAAACATAAAATCATGCCCTGTCTTCATGCAGCAACCTGAGCGACACCCTCAATATAACGAGCAAATACGGAGTGGGGGGATTTTTTCCTTATGGCTTCAGCGGCACATTGGCAGGAGCTGCAACATGTTTCTATGCTTTCGTTGGATTTGACTGCATTGCTACAACAGGTAAAAGGAGCGTTCTTCCTCTTATGACCAAATCATCTGAACATTTGATAGCTAAGATACGAGTAAAATGCAGATAATTATATTTTTAACGCAATAAAGCCAAGTGTCACAGCTACCATTAGCACTGGTGATGCCTTTTGAATGATGTAAAGTTTTACAAACAAGGCAATAAAGAATATCAGCAAAACTATTTTCTGAAACTGTGATAAGACACTTTAGTAGACCTGCATGATCATACAGTGAATTTACAACCTATTAAGCTATAAAGCACTTTAAATTGCACTGCAGTTACCTGGTTTACAAAAGATAACTCCCAGAAAGGATTTGCAGCAGTGGAGCTTCTGTATCTCTCAAAGATTGCATTATAAAGCACATCTCTTCTTCCTTTTCCAGGTGAGGAGGTGAAAAACCCTCAGAAATCTGTCCCTGTGGGCATTGTGGCTTCACTCCTGATATGCTTCCTGGCCTACTTTGCGGTGTCTGCTGCCCTCACCTTGATGATGCCCTACTACATGCTCAATGAGAAGAGCCCTCTGCCAGTGGCCTTCGAATACGTTGGCTGGGGACCCGGCAAATACGCCGTGGCTGTGGGATCGTTGTGTGCCCTGTCCACCAGGTCTGAATCCTCACAGAACAATACAGTTGCGGTCATGTCTTGTCAGTAATAAAGCTGGAGAGCAGGCAGCGTCCATGGATTATGCAATAAAAATAAAATAAAAAATTCTGAATTTACTCTGCAAAGCTTTGGTGGAAATAATAAAGATATGTTATCCCCGATTGGCCAAGCCTTGCCCAGCAAAATTTCAACTGGAGTTTAAAAGTACCGCTTTGTGTTGGACGTGTTTGCAGGCTTCAGTCCACAACTAATGTTGCATTTAATGTGCCTCAGTAGCCCTGACTCTGCCCTGAAGACGACATCCAGCTGAGTTCAGCATGTTGAAAAAACCTGTGGAGTTTTCAAATTTTTTTTGTGATTAGTGACCAAGTTAACTACAGTACACAAGAAGAGCTGATAACAATGTGTTTCTCACCCATTTTATACAATCAAACACTAAAGGACAAATACAAAACAGTGAAGTACTGTGTCTGTCCCAATGTTATAAAAAAAATCATCAGTGTAAATAATTCCTGCAAGTTTCATGATGTTTCATGTGTAAACATTGTGGTACATGAACTTGGAGTTGGTGTCAGACTTAGGAGGACATTCTCAGACCGAGTAATTTGATTTCCAAAGATGGGCTGAATGCATTATTTGTTGTGGTAATCCAGGCATAAATAATATGCATTCATGAGGCTGAAAAAAATCGAGACCCAAGTTTGTGTTAACAATCAATTCAAGTGTTATGTTTTCGGGACAACCATTGAAAGTCATGAAAGCAGATGCTAAAGAAACGGTGGAAACATAGTGAGCGCTGAAACAATGGCCACCGCTCATATCAGTTTGCTCAGGGGTCAAGAAAAAGAATGCTGACCAAGTAACTTTTATTTAAATCAAGTGAAGTCAATGGCAACAATCAGTCTTTCTGTTTGTGAGGCCCAAACAGCCATAATGGTGTTGTTGTTTGACCCCGATTGCACTTTTTTTCTGCAGCCTGCTGGGCTCCATGTTCCCGATGCCTCGGGTTCTCTTCGCCATGGCAAGAGATGGGCTGCTTTTCCAGCCTTTGACCAAAGTCACTGCCAAAGGCAGTCCGGCTATAGCCACCATATCGTCCGGAGTTGTGGCAGGTACAGAAATTCAGGCTGTTTTAAAAAGTTTGCACTGGCGTTTATGACTTGAACTCAAAGTGATATTATGTATCTCTTTACATTTATATATTCAGCCATTATGGGTCTCCTGTTTGACCTGGAAGCCCTGGTGGAAATGATGTCCATTGGTACTCTGTTTGCCTACACACTTGTAGCAATATGCATCCTGATGCTGAGGTACGGTTGTGAAATTTCTTTTTCTGAATGTTTGACCTACAGATCCCAAATTGAGCTGATTCTGCTTCTGCTTTAAAAACAATCATAAAAGGCTGCAAGTACCGTAGTCATAAATTATATATATATATTTGGGAAAAAAGATGGTGTGGCACCATGTGTGTGAATTAAAAAAAACTGTTTCTGTGTGCTTTCTTTAGAAAATGCAAATCATAACCCTAATTTTCCAAAAGTTAATTTAGATTAAGTAAATAATCTTCTGATTCAGCTCACCAGAGATTTTCTCTCCATATCTCTGCTTCTTAAACTTATAAATCTCAGTTCCTAAAATCAAAATGAAAACACACAACACACGTGTCCTATATCTGTACGTAAGGTACCAGGCTGCCCCATCTGAAGACACGGACCTGCAGGTCAAAGAACCAAAGCCCAAGTTTCACTTCCTGAAGCCTCCCTCATCTCCCAACTCTGTCACAGCACGAAGAGTCACAATCCTAACTATAAGTTCTGGTAAGAGATGCCAGCGTTTTTAGTGGAAACATTCCCTTTCTGGCTCATGGTTTGATCGTTGCTCTTTATTTGTCTCTGTGCAGTTGTATGTGTGGTTGCACTGTGCGTCACCTTGACTCAAGCCATAGACGCTCTGGTAAACGTAGAGGCATGGAGCGTGGTGCTTGTTTGCATCTTTTCCTTCCTCCTGCTTCTCATTTTAATCTTCATCTGGATTCAACCACAGAATCCCACAAAGGCAACTTTTATGGTAAGGGTAGCTAAAGTCCAGTTGGTGTGGGATGGTTGCAGCTTTCATCGTACTGCTTCAAAGTTTATGGTTAAGACATAGTGACTGGAAGGTTGTCTTTTATTTGCGTAGCTCAGTCTGTTGGAACTACTTTATCAAAGAAGAGCGAACCAGAATTTCTCCAACTCAGTCAAAAAGACTCATTGCCAGTTCCAGCAAACGTTTTGATTTTCTGTTTTAAACAAAGGAAATTGGAAAATGTGTACTCTGTTATAATACCCGGAGAATCATATAAAGGCCCATGCCTAAATTGATGTTCACTTTGTAAAGAACGTAATTTAAAAAAAACCCTTCTAACTCAGATTTTCATCTTAGGTGCCATTTCTGCCAGCTCTACCTCTACTGAGCACGCTCATCAATGTCTACCTGATGGTGCAGTTAGGCTCAGCCACATGGCTGCGATATGCTATCTGGATGTTAGTGGGTAAGATTTAGTCACTCTCCTGTAGCTTCAGTCATTTAAAAACTCTATCATCCCTGCTGCTCTTCAACAACCATCCGCCTGATTCCCCTCTCTGCAGGGTTAGTTATCTATTTTGGCTACGGAGTCCGCAACAGCGTTCAGAGGAAGCGACTCAGGACCAACAGGACCGACAGAACCGACAGAACCGACATCGAAACAGTCAGCAGCAAAACAGACACGGACATAATTAAAGAGGAGAAGTTTTGAGCAAAAATGGGGGTAAAGACAGATACACTGAGATGTTACGTAGAGTAACTACATAATAACTGTGTAACTAAATTCTACATGCATCGATTAGTATCTACTTTTGTGGGTTTTATTGACCAAAAGTGCCACACTCTAAAAAGAAAATAGTTGATCCAACTTAATTGAATTGCTTCAATTGGTAACAAGTAATTCAATTAATTTTATCCAACCTAATTTAAGTTTGGTTAACTTGACAAATTTAAGTCAGTCTTAATCAATTAATTTACTTTATTCCAAATAAAAAATTTAAATCCATCTTACTTAATTTTATAGAAAGTCAACTCAAAATTTTAAGTTGTTCCAACTTAAAAAACTAAACTACCCCAAATTAAATTATCACTCACATTTTACTTAAAATATAGCTTGCATTTAAATCATTTTAAAAGTTTTTTTTAGCATGTTATTTTAGTTTTTAAAATAGGAGTAAAATACCTTCATGCTACTCAGAAATTCCACTCGGTTAAAATAATAAATCTACACAAATGGAACATTTTAAATTTTATTGTGAAAGCATCACAAACTTACAGGTTTTTCACAAAATATTATGCATTAAACATGCTACACAAATCTTTTGAAACTTCATAAGGAATATTACATTTCAGCAACCTGCTAGATCAGAGGTGCCCAAGTCCAGTTGTGGAGAGCCATCATCTTGCAACTTTCAGATGCATCCCATCTCCAATACATCTGAATCAAATGAACTGCTCATTACAATGCCTCTGCTGAGCTGAATGTCTGCTGTTGTGTAAATTCAGAAATTAGCTTCAGGTGGTATTGAAATAGGGTCCATCTGAAAGTTGCACAATGGTAGCTCTCCTGGACAAGACTTGGACACCCCTGTGTGAGGTTGTAGAATCCAGAATTATTCCTCAGGAAAAAAATTTGCCTTTTTAGATTTAACACAAGTCCTCCTAAAAAAGAAAATCCACACTGATCCACAAACCATAACATTTGCTGAGAACATGTTTTTGACATAAAATATGATGACACTAGTGACTATTTTTACACTGAAAATAAGAGCAATACCCAAAAAATATTTAGGCAAGTTTTCAAACAAAGATGTGGTGTAATAGCTGCCTAGTTTAAACCAAGTCCGTTAATTTAACTGACACCAGAAAATAACAGAATAGTAAACATTATGATCTAGATCCATTCAACCTCCTTCAAAAAACACTGAACAAATCTGTTGATTCAAATTTTTAAAAAAATGCAAAAAGAAAATTCTGTGAAAATGTCCACAAACTGCAGCAGCCTACTACTTTCCTACTTTAATTTTTCCCCCTTAACTTGTATTTTTTCCCCCACACAAAACCAAAGAGATGAACCATGTAACTTTATGAAATGTCAAAAACAAAAAAGACCTACTCCCAAAATGATAATGTTCATCACAACCTCATCAGTAAACATCCTCCAGAAATACCAGTCAATTGTTATCCAGTAAACTCTGTATTACTTGTGGCTTTAATATGAACAATGTCCCAAAAGAAGTTCACAAAGTGCAGTTCCTTGGGGTGTTAAGCTTCCAAAACATGGCGCTCTTCTGTCCAAACAAAGAAGACTGAAGATCTTCTGTCCTGTTGCACAACATGCCAGTGTCTTTACTGTGAGGTCTGAAGTCTTCCAAACAAATTTTGAACTTTGGGAGACATCTTGTGCTGCTCAAGCTGCATGAAGATTTTTTGGAACACTTCAAATGTGAAGCGCAGAGCCTTTAGATAAGCCAAGTTAAGGGAATATATCAAACCCAGAAGCAGGGCACATGCTGAGGCAACTGAAGTCAGGTCATGCAACACCTCCACTCCCTCAATGACGATGCCAATGTCTTCTGGGGGTTCTTTCAATCCCTCTCCCTCCTTCCGAATCACAAACACGGCCATGGTGAGTTGTTTGAGTTCCATCTGGGCATCATCTCCGCTGCTGCCCTGTAGTGAGTTAAACAATATGTTAAAACTTGAACACTGTAACTAATCTCTCACTACAGAATTTGGAAAATAAAAGCCTTGTAAATGCAAGCACCAAGTATAAGATGTACAGCTTGTGAATTGAAGAGTGGTTTATGGCATTTGAAATATCCTTGATAAATTTTCCAAGTTCAAAGTTGCTTTACAAATTGAATAACTCAAAGGGTGATTTTTAATTTTTTTTTTGAAAAGATAATGCATGTATATAGCTTTATATATGTTCCATCATATTACAGGCTTTAGCTTAAAAACCAATTTCTTAGATTTTTTATCAAAGCAGAATACTGATCCAGCCAATGGTCATCTTAGGGTGGAACTCAATACAAAATGCATATTTGTGTTGCTTGTCAGATATTTTGGAGCTGGTATCAAAATACCATGACTCTAAAACATATTCTTATTAACTTGTTTGGCATATTGGTAAACAAGAAATGAAGTTGATGTGCTCTGCTGAACAGCAAATTCACCATTTCTGGATTTAAGCAGGATACAGCCATGTTAAATTTACATTTCTGACACCAAATCTGCCCCATTTTTTCAAACAGATGTTCACATTTAGAAAAGCCAGTCCATAAATCATTTAAGAAGGTAAAAACAACTGACATTGAATTTGTCCATTTGCTTGAATGGGATGAGATGCAACTTTAAACCTTTAAAAACTTACACAGTATTCCTTAATAAGGTCTTTTGCATCCTCTCCAAGAAAGGTGATGAGCCCTTTCAGAACACATTCCCTTCGAATCCCAATGTCTTCAACCTGGAGAAAAGTTATCGTTATCAATATTTCATATCTGAAGAGATTCATGACATAACTAATATATTTGGGCTGTTCACAATAGCAAAGACCTATCAGATGCCATAATGTACAGCCCACAAGTCCACTGTGTTTTAATGCTGCACTTCAAAATTATTCATAGTCCACCTCTGCCACATTTTATCCTTCACATCTCAATTTGTGAAACTAGAATGACTTTTTTTTATTTTTTATCAAGAATATATTCTTCAGGTTCTACCACTTTAAAATGTCTTTTATAGAATTGTTTTCGTCTCCAAGCACTAGAAAGGGAGCCTTTATCTCCTATTGCTTTGTTTACAGGGTTTGTTTCACAGAGGGCCCTGGCAAGTTTTTCAATAACTGACTGGTCAAACTGGCAAAGATGATCATGTAGTATTTGGGTTACAGTTCTGCATGTAACTGGCAGGGACAAAGAACCAATTAAATAGTTTAACTCCTGCAATAGTTCATCAATAGCTGCATTTGACACAAGAAAACTGCTTTCTAACTTTAGAAGAACTGATGCAAGTTTAAGTTCAATATCTTTCTGTAAGTTTTCAGAATCAGTCTCATTAAATGTGTGATCTTGATTAGCTTGTGCAGTACTGTCTTGATCAAAAATATCAGTACCAGAACTAACACACAATTCTTCACCAGTCTAATTGTTTTTTTTCAGTAATCCCAGTCTTAAATGTATTGCTAATGTCAGAATGTTTTCTGTATTTATGACTTTTGCAGTTCTCGTAAATATTTGTTTGATAAACACAGTCCTGAAACACACACGTGACAGTTTCCTTGTTCTTGAGATGTTGAAAAAAATCTCTCTCAGTGGAAAGTTGATTAAAATCACAAATGGGGCATTTGAATCTGGTTAAGTCTTTGGTAACTGTTTGTTTGACTGGATGATTTCTTGATAAATGGCTCAGTAAAGCATTCCAGGTCTTGAATCTACATGCACAACTTAAATATGAGCATGGATACGAATAACCCCGTCCATAATGCCTGTGGTCTAGTTTGTAGTGCTTGAGCAATTCAGATCTTCTGAAAAACACCCCCTTGCAGTCTTTGCATCTCCACATTAAGTGCAACACTAGAAGGACAAGAGAGGAACTTTGTTACCTATATGTTGCCAAATCTGAAGGCAAGGAAGATGAAACAAATATGGAGGCAAGAGTCAATTTTGAATACTGTGACAACCCTAGCCCCATGCAATACTTTAGATGATTGTTTTACTGCTTGGTAAAATATAGATTCAGAATGGATTTGTTACCATAACTATTTCACTGTTTTTAATACCATACTGAAAACACTCTATATTAATCAATGTCATATTGTTAGTATTGCAAGGAATTTTTTTAATGCACAAATACACATTTCTTAAATTGCCCTTCTCAGTTGCATATTCCTTAGGATGGGAGTAAGCTTTTTTTTAATGACTCCACAGTATTTTTAGGTTGTAATTTTAAATTTTTTGTGTGCATATATATCCACAAATATATATGCATGTCTGTTTGTGTGAATAAATTGCCTGTCACTTTCTGCTGTTGCACTGGAAATTTCCCACTGAAGGACAATAAATGTCATTTCTATTCTTATTTTATATCTGTCCACTATTTAGTGTTAAAAATTACAGTAACTTTAGATATTGGTGGGAAAAAATGCTTATTTGACTATAATCAGTTCTCCACTGCAAGGGCAGCTTCCCTCTCCCCAGCCACCTCCCCACTTGTGTGAATCCTGAAGACTTTGCATTTTAGAGCACACATATTTCATATTATCAAAATAGCATATTCATTTTGCATTTAACTTTTTTTTCTAAAATTAGAAGCTTGATGATATTACATAAATCCTTTATGAAGAAAATATGGCTCACCTTATGTGGTTTGATGATTCTTGGTTCTAGGCCTGGAAAGAGAAGTGGGTAAAAGAAGTTAATACAACAGTGTTCTAGCCAGAAATGCTAATGCCTGAAATTTTCATTTGATCTTAATTTTTCTTCTTTCTTTTCCTGGCGTTCATGCCGGTTGTCATTTCGATTTCTGTAGCCGGTGAAATCAAGGGCGCGGACGACCATAGGGAGATCAAACTTGCACATTGTGAACTGTCCGTGCGCTGTGGTAGATTGCAAATTGCAGAGAAATAATACAGGGCAAGAAGCGATCTAGCCGGGGCGGAGTTTGTGGGGCAGGCTACTAAATGCAGAGCTCCGAAAGTGAAGTTGTGAAATCCTCAGCCCAGCCCGAGGGCGTCTAAGCCCGGCCCAGTGCCTGGGGATCAACGGCTAGCTAGAACACTGCGCAATGTTCCTACAGACACAATTTGCTTTTTTAAGAGAAATGACACCTGATGGATTCTTAGCGCTGTCAGGATATTATGCGTTTTATATTATGTCGCCAGTAAGCAGCATGAGAAAACTGGAAAAAATGGCTTCACCGGCTGCAGCTAACAGTGATTAGCACAGTGGAGTTGCATCACATTAAATTAGTTTTGCACAGAACACCCCCACCTCTGTAATTTCAAGTTAGGTTTTTTAGCGTAAAAGTACACATAAAAAATAAACATTCAGTCTAACTCAGAGTAGTTATGTTAAAACATGTTGAGATTTGAACCGCCGAACAGCGCGGCTAATTACAATTAGCAAATGTGTGAAGAGCAAATAACTGATGACACTTCGACGTTAAACACAGTTCAATGTTTCAAATTTAAGGTAGAAAAAGTTTTAAATATTTTTACACCGTTTATTTAATGTTTGGTTATGGTGGGGCAGCATACTTACTGTTTTATCTGAATCTCGTCGACAGTCAATGCTCAGAAGAAATGGCGGTCGGTACCAGAGATGCAGGATCTGTCCCGGGCGGAGCTTACGTAATGACGTCAGACGTAAAGCTGCATTAAACTTAATTGTTTCACTTCGACTCAAATTAAAAAGTTCGTTTGAGATAAAATGCGTGACTGTTAAGTTAATTGAACTCATGAAAGCAAGTTGTCATAACTAAAGTAAAAGAATTAAGTCAGGTTAATGTAAATAAGTCCATAACATGAACTACAGCCCAAATACACTTTTTAGAGTGCACTAAGCAGGTTTGCTGAACATTTGGAAAGAAATGTCCAAGTAGGGGAGCATTTTATTTTTCCTTATCTGAAACTGAGTTACATCTTTCCAGTCAGATATTTGTACTGTGTAACACATCACCGCATAATCAGCATGTTTAGGTTCAGAGAAATTTACTGCATTTACTAAAAGGCCTTGGAGAGAAACAAATATTTTTAAGTAAATTAAATTATTTAACATATTTGTGTATTTATGTTGCCTCTCGCACTATTGTTATAAAATGAAAAAGACTAATAAACAAAACAATTAATATTTTGTAGACATGTAACATTTTGATACATTAAATTGGAGAATATTGTATTTGCCCTTAAAATTGTTGCCATTTTGTAATAGTAACAAAGATTTTAAGCTTCTAGGCACAAGCAGATGTACTATATACAAAATGCCATTTTGTGTAACATCATATTTGATTCGTCCTTTTTATGTTGTTTAAACATAACTTTGCTAAAAATTGCATTGCATTTTTACATGTAAATATGAACATTTTGCATATTTTCTCAAATTCTGTAAATGTATTCCTTAATTTAAAAAGGAAAAAAAAACAACATTTAATTGTAACCTGGAGTTACTTTTGTCGCAGGTTGACTGGAAGTGAAATAAAACAATAAATATCGCTACCACTTTTCCAGAAATGTCTCTTCAGCCACAGGAAACAGGGAACAAAAGAACCTTTCAGAACAGCTTTTCTTTTTGCTGCTCAAGATCCCAGCTTAGTTGTCACCTCAAGGAAACATATAAAATCCTCACTCAGCACACAGTATGCTTTGAATTTGTTGCGATTTCCAAGTGTCGAAGAGTTTTGCAACAAAGATAATCATATTACAAATTACCGTATATGCAATGATAAACTGGATTTTTTATGACCTTCCCGCTGGCAGAACCGTAAAAATAAAAAGAGAACAATGAAGTCATTTTAGCACCAGGGCCACATATACCACTTTTTTTTAATTTTTTTTTATAATTTTAGTTTAGTTTTTTGTTCTAAAGGAAGCAATTTTCACATCAACACTTTAGCTAAACATGCATAATATGCTGGAAATCCCAGTAAAGTTAGCTGAGAGCTTTAGTTTGGAGAAGTTGAGATTTTGTTACATCAGTTTTTATGTGAAAAACAAGCATTTCTTAACATGGAGCCTTGGCGAAAATTCAAACTGGGAGACTCGACCAGCTTCACCACATCATCTAATCACTACGCCCGACCGCAGCCAATCCGGACCGGAGCTTCACGCCGCTCCAGCCAATCGTCGTCCAAAGACACCTTCAAACGTCCAAGCTACCCTGGGGTCTTCCTGCTCGTCAGCCGTGCTTCGAACCACGTGAACGCTTCTCCTACCTCTCCGACATTCAGTCAACAAGTTTCAGCTGCCTTCCGTCCGCCCAGATCCAGGGAGTGTCCCTCACCGGCCGGCTGCGCTCCTGTCGACTCCCCGCTACTCCTCACCAATCTAACCGCCCTCATCACGCCTTCCTTCGGTCTCCATCGGCGACGACGAGCCGGAATTTTCCGTCCTCCCCTCGTTGACGTCGCAGTCCTCCGCTATCTGCCGGGTTCCCCGCTCCGGCTCACCATAGGCTGCTGCGGCTCATTGGCGCTGTCCCCCACATCAAGCGCTGGTCGTCTCCACGATCCGCCGTGGCTGCACCGACGCACGTCGGCTCTTCCTGCTCGTCCCACCATGGACTCCATCCGTTGCCCGATCGTCTCTCTCAGTTCACCTCCGAGAGAACGTCGCATCAGACCGCTACGCTCACCTCCACCTATCTCGGCTCGCAGCTGGCTTGTCAGCCTCATCAACCCGCAGCTTCATCTGCGCCCATTGGGCGTCGTCTAGGTAAGACGTACCTGCTCCTGACTTGTTCATTCTCCCTTCGCTTTACGTCTCTGTCAGAGTACCAGTGCCTTTAACTCATGTTTACCACGCCTCCTATCGCCGGTCAGTCTTGGCATTTCCAGGGCCGCGACTAGCTCGTTCCGTTAGTTCCCGCTCAGGCCGCCGTAGCCCTCTGTTGCTAAGATCGCTCCAAATTCTGTCAGTAGTTCCAGTTTGCATTTCAGCTCATTCTGGCCTCCGCCCCAGCTGCCGCTGGTCTCCTAATCGCAGCACCATTTTCTTTAAGCTTTTCATGACTAGTAGAGGGGATCCGCCTAAAGTTCCATATAAAACGCACCTGAAAACAAACGGAGTTATGGGCAATCTTTTATTTACAATTTCTCTTTTCTGTAAAAAAAAACAAAAAACAAACAAAAAAAACGTGCTGCCCCTTCTACTCCAGATCCATGCAAGCAGCCCATCCGCACAGACGGCAGAGCGTCCGAGCGCTGCAGCTCCAAAATGGTGCAGTAATCAGGTGTCTGAAAGAGAAAATACCTTAACTATGGACCCAGCAGGTAGATTACCCGAGAGCAGAGACGCAGCCTACCTAGATCTGCGCTTATCATCTGGTGAACCAGGTGGAAACGTAACAACGCTGCAGGAACACACGAATGGCTTCATTAGTAGGTCCAGCATCCACAACAACCGCAATCCCAGCCATTGACTGTAGATGGCTTGACGATCTCAGTTGAGCAATCAGGATCACAAGCCACCCAGGCAGCCGACATACACGGGGAGAAACAGTCACGCACACACACCTTAGCAGCACCATCAATCACGGGGCCGCTCCTGGTGCACAAAGCGGGGAGGATGGTTCTCCTTCCCCCTCAGTCGGGCCAATGTCGCACCACGAGTAGTCTGATCATCAGAAGCCGCTCGTAGGCTCTCTAATTTTGCAGCTTCATTGCAGCCAGACCGGATCTCATCTGCGTACTTTCCAGTCGCCAATCTTAACCTCCACCCTCGAACAGTTAGCTTCACCTGCACAGCGATCCGAACTTCACGAGTCCTCTTTCAAGTGATTCATAGTTCACAACGCCGCTCGCTCCGACAGCTTTCTTTCCTCGTCATCCATTGGTTCCGACCCATATCAAGGAGGCATACACATAGTTAGTACTCAGACATGCGCGCTAGGTGGTCAGCGTCATCTGCACAGCCATCAGTTCGATACACGCGACGGGATAAAACCAGCCAACGTTCTTCTGGTAAATGAATGGTCACTAATTACCGCTGGAGCTAGTCGTAGCCGACCACAAAGCTCGCTCGTATAAAACAAGCCTCCCGTTCCCCAATAATCCGACTGCTTACCACCAAGCCGGACCGTCGCTGGCAATACGGCTTACAAAGATCTAACTTCCCTGTTATGTGGCCGATTACCTAAAAGCGTTTCGGTAATCCCCTTCTGTCGGTCGCTACCAGCCGTTGGAGCAGGACGTATGGCGATCCTCATTGGCAGGAAACTAAACTCCGGCTCTCGGTCTCGTGTCCGTGCTGTAGTCTACCGCGCATTAGGAATCCTGACTTGTTCTACCCTTTTCCTTGCGTTCTCTAAAGAGCTTTTGGGGGATTTACAGGCCCCTATTATTTAGTGATCCAACTTCGTCTCATTGCCCCCAGCATAAGATAAAAACACTCCAGGATTTCGAGAATTACATCCACGCATTCATCCGTAGTTGCATTAATTAATTAGTTAAGCAGGATTCGTATATCCGTACAACTTAATCATATTACAGCAGATCACAGGCAGCCAGTCTGTCCCTCCAGGTCCAGTTATAACTCCCACATCTGCCTCCGTGCAAAGCATTCCTACAGCTTCCCTTCTTCAGTTCTTTCCTACATCCGCAGTCTGCTCGCTGGAAGCAACTTTCACGCTAAGCTTTAGCAACCTACCACATCATCTAGTCTAGTCTGGTCATCTAGTCTAGTCGAACCCCGCTGTGAATTCCTTCTCAAGGGATTTCTAAGCATAGCTCCTCTAATCCTGATAGCTGGAAACCCATCTCATTCCCATCACTTGGGAATCTCATCACTGCACACCAATCCGGCGCCTTCGTCCCCTACATCAGAGCTCCACTCATGCACTTTCCTCCTAGCCTTCTATGGATTTCTGATACGGAGTGAGTTCACACTGCATCTAAAGTATTCAATCTGTTAGAGACTATCTAACTCAATACTAAATTCTTCCCTGACCACTACAACCGCTGCCCGTTTCATCTGCCACCTCGGACTGATCTCAGCTGAGATCCTCCCCCTTGCCACTTCTCGGGCCATTCTTTCAGAATAGGCATTGCCACATCGCCATCGTCAGGCGTCCCTTCAGCTTTTCTCCTTCAGCTCGGCCGCTGGTCATCCCCGGCCTTCTCATCCTATATCCTACCAAATCTTTCAGCTGTGCTCGAAGCTCCACATGCAATGTCTGCAGGTGAGCATCTCTCCAAATAACTGGTGGTGGAGCCCTAGTCACCGTAAATAGCTACTAAATGGTGAAATGCTTCTTTTGTTCATTGGTCCCACAGTGACACTTAGTGGTTGATTTGTGCTTTATTTTGAAGAGCGGTAGATTTCTTCTTTGCGTATTTTGTGTTAGGCACTTCCTGTTTCGCTAACCATGCAGAGTCAGCGTTAGAGCCTGAAGAAAAAGAAAAGAAAATTTGCAAAATAGCGCTCTTGGAAAGCAGAATGAGGTAGGAATGTGCGCAATTGTGTTTTGTGAACATTTATGTTTATTTATACATTATGTATCCTTTATTTATGCTACAGTTTCACGGTGTCTGACAAGAAAGGTCAAGATTAAACTGCACCCGTTTGGAACTCCCTGCATCTGGCTGTCCATTCCGAGAGGCCGCTACGTCACCTCTAACATTTCTTTCACACCTAGGGAAGCTAGCAGGGCCCAACAGGCCCTCAGCCCTGCCGGCTTGGCCTCGCAGTCCATCACGCTGCTTCGCCATCAGTCCCGCCAGCGTGCGGGCCCTATCGCCTATCAGTCTCGTCAGGCTGCAGGCCCGACTGACGCCTATCAGTCTCGTCAGACTGCAGGCCCTACCGTCGCCTATCAGTCCCGTCGACTGCAGGCCCTACCGTCGCCTATCAGTCCCGTCGACTGCAGGCCCTACCGTCGCCTATCAGTCCCGTCGACTGCAGGCCCTACCGTCGCCTATCAGTCCCGTCGACTGCAGGCCCTACCGTCGCCTATCAGTCCCGTCGACTGCAGGCCCTACCGTCGCCTATCAGTCCCGTCGACTGCAGGCCCTACCGTCGCCTATCAGTCCCGTCGACTGCAGGCCCAACCGACGCCTATCAGTCCCGTCGACTGCAGGCCCAACCGACGCCTATCAGTCCCGTCGACTGCAGGCCCAACCGTCGCCTATCAGTCCCGTCGACTGCAGGCCCAACCGACGCCTATCAGTCTTGTCAGACTGCAGGCCCAACCGACGCCTATCAGTCTTGTCAGACTGCAGGCCCAACCGACGCCTATCAGTCTTGTCAGACTGCAGGCCCAACCGGCGCCTATCAGTCTTGTCAGACTGCAGGCCCCCAACGTGGTGCGCCTATCAGTCATCCGACTGCAGGCCAGCCAGGCCTCGGCCCGGCTCCCTCTTTTGGGGGGAAGACTATCCCGAGCTCGCCGAGCATACCGCCTGCTCATGGCGATCCTCGGCTCACGGTCTTCTGCCGGGTCCGAGCGCCAAAGAAATTGTACCATTAAATCTTTTTAACTGCTATTTTCTTCTCTGTGTGAGTCTCTCCAGATTGAAATGGAGCCTTGGTGAAAATTCAAACTGGGAGACTCGACCAGCTTCACCACATCATCTAATCACTACGCCCGACCGCAGCCAATCCGGACCGGAGCTTCACGCCGCTCCAGCCAATCGTCGTCCAAAGACACCTTCAAAAGTCCAAGCTACCCTGGGGTCTTCCTGCTCGTCAGCCGTGCTTCGACCCACCTCCTCCCCTTCTCCACCTTCACCATGAGGGCCGTCCTCCAGGATCCCTTGTGCTCTTCCTCTCCAAGCTCCGCTCCACCACCAGTTTCGGTCCCGGGGGGAAGACTATCCCGAGCTCGCCGAGCAGACCGCCTGCTCACGGCGATCCTCGGCTCACGGTCTTCTGCCGGGTCCGAGCGCCAAAGAAATTGTACCATTAAATCTTTTTAACTGCTATTTTCTTCTCTGTGTGAGTCTCTCCAGATTGAAATAACATTACGACTAACAAATAACAGTGGATTTATCCATTCCTGTATAGATAAGCAATGAATATTTTTCAGTCTATATAAGAAATGGGTAGTGCCATTTTTTTTTTTTTTTTTTTGGTAATAATTTTGTGTTGCTGTGCAAATTAAAGTTCAGGAAAACAAAATGGGACTACAATACAACAGATATTTTATTCTTAAAACAAGACAATAGAACTACCGGTAAATTATTTAGTTCTATTTTTTTATGCACTGGAAAAAGGAAAGGAGGAAATGTTTCCCCATCTATAAGAATGACAATAAGCATACTTTCTGTAACTTATAACTTATTTCTATAACTGTTTTCTTAGTTGTCGAAGGTTCCTGAGAAGCATGTGTGTAAATCAATGGGTAACGTTTTGAATAAAAATTAATTACTTAGTGACTATCAATATGGCTTAAGAAAATCTACCAAGATCTTGACACATGATCAAATTTATAGAAAATACAGTAATAGCTTCTGTTGAGAAACTTTTAAAGGCAACTGGAGATTTAAAAATCATTTTAAAATGTTGCTATTATGGAGTAAGAGGCGTTTTAAACCACTGTCTCAAAGGCTGTTTGTGGGGAAAAGGGCCATCAGACGACTCAAGTGTGGATTTGATCAGGTTGAATTTGCTAAAAAAAATGACAAAAAAATTGTTTGATGTTAACACATTATTGACTATTAAAGTTCAAACTAACATTTTAATCTTTCAATTTAACTCTGAAGTTAAACTGTGTTGGACTCAGAAGTGATTTTTTTAAAGAAAATATATCGGTCAGATCATAAAACTCTTTGAAACCACATTTTATGTAATATTAATAATAAATACAGTATAAACAGAATAATGAATCCAATAATTAAATGTCCAAAAAACATATTTTTGAATAACATATAATGTTATAAGAACTTTACAATTAATCTGTGTAAATCCCAAACCTCATTGTAACTCCCATATTACAAAAAAATTAATAAAGCACCAATAATCATATGTTTAAAAATTGCAAATTATTTTTTGTACTGTGCATTCCCTGAAACAGGATGGCTGCCATTAAAGAAGTTGATTTGTTTTTAATAGATCTCAGAACCTAAAGTCAGATGTACATCAGTTCAGGGAACTGTGAAAACGAGTCAGAGGTTTTGAAGCAGTTGGATTATTGTTTGAACTATCAAGAACCATGAGGTATTTATGAAAAATACACAAAAATAAACATTATTAGCATAATTTTTAAGTGTGGTTGCATGATTAATTTAAAAGCTAACTGTAGTTGTATTTAATTTTTCCTAAGTTTGTGAATGCAGACCACAGGGTTTATTGGTCACCAAATGTTTTTAACTCTGCACCCACCGTCAATTTTCTGGGCAGCATCTGTGAGGGCCAGGCTTGTGCTGCCATTGATTGCTCTATTCCAGTCCTGCAGCTAAACAAACAGGCTCTGGGCCCTTATTGGTCCAGGGACTCCAGAGGAATTTGTGGTACTACTGATCTGCCCTCAGTTAAAGGAATGTGTGATTTTGCGCGTCCACTCTCGCCTTTTCTACAAGTCTTCTTCTTGTTTATGCAGAGCTTTCTCTTTCTTTCTGAACTACCCGAACTAAGAGTTTACACACCACTTTGGACGTCAGCAGATCAATGATGAGTTTGCTGAAGTTATCTGAGTCGAAGTGGAGGCTGGTGCTGAGTGCTCTCCTTGTTTGCGCTATAGTCTTTGAGTCGGGTAAGTGAATTCATTCCTTCACTTTGCACTTCTGTACATGCGCTTCTGGAAATGCCAAGGATGCAGCATTTCTGTTGGCCTACTTCAAAAAGGTGGCAAATGATTTAACGACATGTTCACATCAAGCAGTCTCCCCTGTGCTAACTGTTATTTTGCCTGCACTCTGGGTTTTGCACTGGTAAAAAAAGATGCCAAAGAAGAGAAAACGACTCGTGGAAGAACGTCCACACCAAAGAAAGCAACAAATAAAAGGCAAAGAGCTGAGATGGTTAAAGCAAAGACCAAACTTACAGCTGCAGCTCAGACCAAGACATCACTCACACAAGTAGGAAACAGCATCTTACAGAGGGAGGTGTGCATCTTTCTTATGCTGTCAAAATTGTCATATTTTAAAAAATTATGTACTCTCTGCATTAAGGTTCTTGGCAGAGGTGTTTTTAAGAAAGTGGGAGAGACCCTGAGCGTGCAGACAGGAGACACACTGAGCCTGAGGTGCAGGGGCAAACCTGTGCAGTGGAGCATCCCCCTTTATGTGGAGGAGGATGAAGGACGGCTTGTGTAAGACACATGTTCATAAATCTGTATTGTGCATGACGAAGACAGGAAATGCGATGTGCGCAAATCTGTTTGTTCTTTATGTGCTTCTTTTCAATCTGCAGGATTGTCCAACAAGAACGCTTTAGCCTCCTGACATTAGTCAACACAACTGTTGCAGACACAGGGGAGTATACCTGTTTCCCCATGTATTGTGAAGACAAAGACTGCAGGAGGGAGTACAACAAAGCTATCAAAGTCTTCATCTTCTTTCCAGGTACAGTAGAAAAACATTTTCTTTTGTACATTTTTCACCCTGGTAAATATGTGTAGAATCCTAAAAATAAATTTATTGCAATACCATAATCCCACAAGGAACTGTTACTGAAACATTCAACCTTTACTTTGAATATATTTATTCAACAGAAAATAGAACATATATGACAGGATGGTATACATGTAAGGTAAATTTGTCTTGCTCTTCATATGTGGAGGAAATTTCTAAGAAGGAAAGAGCAACTTAGCATAACCTGCCAAACAGTGAGAGTAAAATTGTAAAATATACAGCTGGAACTGTGACGACAAGGTAAAAAGAGGTTCAGGATATTGACCAATCAAGAGTCGTCAGCCGAACCTAACTAGTCTTATAATCAACCTCTCTCGTCGTTCAAACCAGACCCACGGGAATTATTCATCCCATCATCTAGCCACTATGAAATGATCCAGCTGAGAAGCAACTGGCCGACAGTCCTCCCCTGCCAGGTGACGTCGCCTGAGGCGAAAGTCACTCTGCACCGTGAGTTCCCACCGGGGGAAGTGTCAGTGGACGGGACGGAGATCTCCTTCAACAGCAGGAAGGGCTTCACCATCCATCGGCCACGGCCGCATCACGCCGGAGTGTTGCACTGTGTGGCTGCTCTGGGAAACCTGAGGCAGAGCTCCACCAAGTATATCCTCATCTATGTCAACTGTGAGCACTGTTGATGAGTTTATGTCCACAGGTGTTTGATTGAATATTCGATTGCTGTATAAAACTGATCGGATACTCCAAACCGATTAAAACTCAGCTCATTTTCTGTCTGTTCAACAACTTTAAACAAAGCAAACCGGCATAGAGGTCAGGATTTCTACAACAGTACACCATTCAGGATCAGATTGTCTAATTTTATTTGTCTTAATCGACGTTTACCTCTTTTAGATCATAGCACATCCAAACACCATAGCCTGAAACTGTCAGAAAATACATTTAGTAGTAGGAACTAGTATTTTTTTCCATTAACATTAAGGAATTATTGACTTAAAACAAGCTCCTATATCTTACTGAAAAGCCTGCTTTGTCTTTTTTTGAGTGTACTAATGGTACATTTTCTATCCGTACCATTAGACCCCATGGCTCCTCCTGCTCCGGTGATCCAGGCATCATCAAGCTCAGTGGCTGTGGGGGTCAACCTGCGTGTGGCCTGCAGTGCAGTGGGAGAACGAGACATTTTCATAGAGTTCAACTGGGAATACCCAGGACAGCAGGTCAGGAGAGCTGCTCTAAAGACTTTACACCGACTTACGATATGCATGGTAGTGTGGCAGAAAAAAAATGGCCAGATATGGAAATGTTACTTTTTTACAAATGATGCCGCTTTTTGTGGTAACTGTATATTTTTTAGATTACTATGCAAATTAATCAAAGCCACAATTTACTGTGAATGGCTGCATGGGCTTAAAAGCTTACTTAAAAAAAATACAACTTTTATGCTTGAATTTATTGGTAGAACATATTATAAGCAAAAGTGAAACGATGAAAGAGTCCATCAGATATCATGAATTTAATTATTGGTGTAAAGGGAGAGCAGATATCCTGACTGAAATCATTTTTTTTCAAAGATTAGCATTGTTTACTTCCAAAAAAATAGCATTGTTTACTTCCAAAAAAAATGTATGCTATCGCTCTAATTTTACATCCAAATAAAATCACACATAAGTAAATTTGTAATAATAAGATTACAACTGAAAGAACAAAACAGTTTGTGTATTCAGTAGCAGAGAAGTTTTTATAACATCCAAGGGCCATAATATCCAGAGGAGCATGCTACAGTTTTATGTTGCCACCAGTGCAGAGCTTGCACTGACAGCAGGCTGGTATGAGTGAATCTGCTTGCACAATGAGACCAAGACAATGTGAAAGAAAAGGAGGCGAAAAGAGCATTTCTGTCAAAACAGGTCAAGGGCAGATGGAAATAGAAGAATGGTAGAAAGATTTTATTATTGATTAACTGTCCGTCTGATATGCATTATCCTGAATCCTTTGTCATGGCTATGGTGAAGCATATTGATGCAATTCCTGTGTAAAGTTATTTTCTATCTAAGAGAATCTGGGTATTTACTATTTTCTCCAAGAACACTGTCATAAGTATAAGGTCATGAAAAGTGTGATTGAAATATCTGAGATCGACACTTTAGGTAACAAAGTGTGATCAATATCAGTCACCAGTGGGACAAGAATCTCCACAGCAAACAACATGGTAATTTATGACTGATCACATGGATCTAAGGTCTCTTTGTTCTGTATCTTTGCATTTTACTTACTAAGCTGAGATACAGAAAAGACTTTTAGGTATGAGCTTGATCACCCTAACAACTCATCTATCGGTGCATTTGATATTAATTACACCATGATTTGACCCATTAAGCATATGTAACTAAGTTTGGATCTTTGTTCACAGTTTTTGCTGAATGGAGTTTTTTTTTTTTTTCACCCTGGATGCAGATCGGGAGGCCTCTTTACACAGAGGAGACGACGATCCCGGTCAGCGGAGAAGCATCTCGGCAGCAGTTTCAGTCCATTCTCCAGGTGGATGAGGTGAGGGATGTGGACCAGGGGACGTACACCTGCACTGCCCAGAACCTTCAGGGAGTCAAATCGGTGTCCACCACTGTTAAAGTTGTCCCCAAAACTAGGAAACTGTCGGTGTGATCCCCAGCTGGACGGCATCACTGAGGGGACACAGACTGTAGATCAGAGCAGTTTCTTACCCTGTCAGAGAATGAGAAGTGAATTAGTCAGAAACAGAGAAACATAAACCGCAATGAGGACCTTTGGAGGCTGTGAGTGATGAAATCGTGATGCAACATAAATGCAAGATGAATATCAAATGCTCGAGGTCGGATAATAAAACTTTTTGCACCAAAAGAAATGTGTGTCCATTTCCTAACTTCTTTCTTATGTATAAAAATGATCAAAAAGTTGAACAGAAAAAAGCCTAACGAAATCCTTGTCCTCTTGTGACTCATGTCAGGATATGTGTGCAAAACAAGTTATTATTTTTTAAACGTTTTACAGCTGTTATAACTTACTCTGTTCTATCCAAGTTCTCCATATGCACATAACTTTGTTGTACATGGAATATTGATATTTGTTGCATTAAGATGCGACTTCATGCAGAAACACAAATCCAAATAAATAAGATATGATGAGATATAATACTTTATCAACATATTACTAACAAATATACACTTCTAAACTTCAGTTTTTAAAATGTTAAAATGTTTAAAATGTTCTTTTTTTGCTTTTGGAACATGTCCAGTCTCAATTAATATATATAAAAAAAAATTAAATTTAACATTTACACCCATAACAGGTTGCTTATTAATGTTCTCTATATGATTTATAAATAGAAAATAAGATGAAACCAAGCTTCTCTACATAAAAATATTTGACTGGAACCACAGAATGTGATTTCAAAGTTGATTTTGTTTTAGAAATGAGGGCTGACCTAGTAAATATGTGATTTTCTTCAACTGCTTAGGATCATCTGCAGGATTAGGGGCCCAAAGAGGATTTATACAAGACAATTTGGCAAATGTAGTTTAAAAAGTTGTGTTCACAGAGTCATATTTTATAGATAACATCAATTTCTGCTACCTGTACAAGGAAAATGTTTTATCCACACTGTAACTGATTGTAAGTAAATCAACAAGTAACAATTCAGGTTTCACTCCTGGTCAGCAGACATATTTTAATCATCTTTTAAAAGAATAACGGAATAATCTTCATTTAATCTATTACAATTTAACAACTGATTTTGCGTTAATTAAATAAGTTGTTCTACATTAAAATTGTTATTAAGACGGTGAAAATGCAGGCTGTAAAGGCTATATTGGCGCACTTTCTCACCCGGTCGGTAGATGTCGCTGTATTTCCTCTTATCTGTAAGCGTGTCTGTGCAATCAACGGGGGGGGGCAGATCAGACTGACTCTCTCCCTCTCTCTCTTTTCAAACGTCCGGGAGGGAAGAGAAGCAGCAGTCCCAGTCTGCTACTCTCTCTCTCGGCTCACAGGCTGGTCGCCGTCCGCTGTTCGGCCCTGAAGTCCAAGGGAAAAAAAAAAAAAAATCCTTCGCAGCCCCGTCGACTGCGTTTGTTTTGATTTCATTTAATCCACGCAGCGAGCATAGAAAACTGCAGCAGAGTGCCAGTGTTGATCAATGAGATGTCCTGCACAGAGAGCATGGTGAGTTTTTCTGATCTCCGTCCACATGCAGTCCTGCAGCAGAGGGGGTGTTGGTGCTTGGTGTTGGAGGTCTGGGTAACTTTATGCAAACCGGAGCACAGGACTTTAACCAGAATCACAGTGATGCTGTCAGGGGGGCAGGTTATTTTACAATGAAGCAAGTGTGGCCAACATGTTTACCTTTGAAAGATATGAAACATTTAGATTTGGCTTTCAGCCCGGGTCGCTCTGCAGCTCTGGTGGCCTCCTGCTCTCCGCCTGAAAGGAGTTTGGCTGTAAATGTTTGGGCTGAAACTTACACTCCTTTAAATGCACAGGAGAGTTTTTGGGGACAAGAGCTGCTTCTTAGTATTTGTGTGAGGGAAGAGGGTGGTGAGGGTCCAGGGGACTGCCAGGCTGTCGTCCTGGAGACCAGAGGCCACAGGTGACCTCTGACCTGAGGACTCATGGAGCGTTACAAGAAGACTCCTTTGAGCGCGGTGGATAAGGGCGTCTGCTGACGTAAGTGTCAGAGTGGACCTGACAATAGAGAGACAATGGGTCTGCAACCACTTGCTGGAGTCCGTGCTGCAGCCATTCCCCTAATTTAGGAATGGAGAAGCTCAGAGGTGCTGATTGTCAGATGATACTCCTGACTCCGAGCTGTGAGTGAGTGCTTATTACTGCACTGCAATCATGTAGACAGCTTAAATATTGCTTTGAGTTTAAGTCACGCCACAGAAATGCACCTTTTCCATCACATCCACCTCACATCACGCATGGATTTGAGGTGAGATTGGAGCGCCTCTATTTCTTGGGCAAAGGTTTTAAGTAACTATCTACACGTTTGTTGCCAAGCAAATCAAATTGACTCTTACTGTTTGGAAAGATATTCTTTCTGATTTTATAGAGTTACTTGGAACTTCTTTGAATTTGGGGAATTTTGACATCTATCCGCCCCTGATGTTTATCTTGGGCACTTTCATCTCTGCATCTCTCTCCACATAACACCTCTTCTTCTAACACCTCTAACAACTTAGCATGTTGAACCCACACTTGCTTGTTTAAATAGACTTTGCACTTAAAATGTGAGCCAGTTCTTATATTTGACAATGCCAAGCAAATGCAGTCATACCCCTTAAACTTTTTTTTTTTTTTTTCACATTTGGTAACACTTCAACCACAAACATCAGTGTAGCTCAAGCTCGGTCAGGCAGGCTGGATGGAGATCAGCAAATTTGCTGTCTTGTCATAGATTCTCACTTGGTTGTCTGTTTGACTTTTTCCATCTTACACTCTTGACAACCTTCCCTGTCTCTTGCCACAGCATGATGCTGCCGCCATCAGTTTGCCATTGTGGGACGTGCTTTTTGCATGTAGGGCAAAAACGTCCAATTTTGAGGCAGTCTAACCAGAGTGTGCTCTTAAACATGTTTGTTGTGGTCCCAACATGACTTGTGGCAAACTTTTAAGACTTCAAATAATAAGGATACATTTTATTTATTAGCGTCTTTCAAGACTCTTAAGGCTGGTTTACAACAACATGAAACCATCACATTGTGAACAGAGGTAAAACAAAAAACTTTATTCAAAAGTGCTTGGCATTTTTGAATAATGCCAAGACTTGTGAAGTGCTGATATACACAACAATAAACAAACAAAAAAAATTTTGTTTCTTGACCACCTTGCCGCTTCTTTGCCTTCTAGATCAGCGGTCTCAATCTGCAGTCCTCCAGGGCCAGTTTTTGCAACGTCTAGATCTGTCGCTTGTCCTACACACTTTATTTAAAGGGCTAAATTGTCTCAGTAGCCTGCAGTCAAGCTTTACAGAGCTCTGCTAATGAGCTAATATTGGAGCCAGGTGTGCTGAAGCAGAGCGACGTCTTGTACTGCATTTATTTGTACTTTTATGAAAGTCAGTTCCCCTAACTCTGAGGACAGATGGACGGATTTTATTTAGTGAAATCAGAGTACGGCAGGCACTCGACACATTTCAGGTTGTTATTAGTAGAAAACGTAAAGTCATGTATCATTTTCTTCGCACTCAACTTTATTTTTACGACTTTGTGGTGGTTTATCAGATTAAAACCAAAATAAATGACGTAGAAGTTTCTAGTTGTAATGTGACAAGTTGTGAAGCAGTTTCAGGCAATACTTTTCCAAGCCAAAGGATAGGATTGAATGAGGTTATTTACTTTTAAGCTAATTTGAAACAAATGTCAGCCTGATTAATATCAAGTATAAATCAGTTCTGTGCACCAATGCCATAAATCTGCTTGCATCTCATTTTGGGGGCAAAAATCTGCTGTGTTGGCCGTTTATTGAATATACCTGTTTCATCCTGAATGATTGGTTTAGTAGAAGTTTAATTGTGACTTTAATAGACAGAGACTCTGTCCACTTCCCAGATTACTTTTGGAATAAACCATCTGGTTTGTCAAGTTAGTTCTGTAGAACAAGGCGCTGCCATGCAATATGGTGTTATTTGTTGAAGAAAGTACAGTGAGAGATAAGAAGTCCAAAGTTGTTCTGGAATGTTAAGTTTGTAATTTTTAAGCTTGAAACTGTGGATGCAGTCCAGGACAAGCTGAAGCAGGAGAAATAGACTGACATTTGACAGAGAAACAAAACAGACCCAACAGTAAGATAGCAAAATCCTTCGAAGAGATGACAGCAATTATCGGTGTGCTTGTGATAAGAACAAACATTAAGTTGAGTTTAGCTGTACCAAAACATTTGGAGGGATATGAAACATCCTGTCAGCATCCCAATCAATCTTAGAGCAAGTAGTTGTCTCAATCAGTTTTTTATAAAACTAAAATCCACCAATATATTGCTGTTAAAGAACAGCAATATATATTTAGTTTGAAAATATATCTTATTCAAGATTATTTGAATAAGTGAAAATTCAAAAGAGATCATCTATCAAACATGGTGGTGGTAGAATAATGGTTTTGTCCTGTCTGTCTCTCCGTATATCTGTATCTCTGGTATTTTGATTGATTCTGGATTAAGAAGAAAAAATAAATGCCGTTCCAGTTGTAAATTTGAAGGGAACACACTTTTCATTTTCTGAAGAGGATAGCCCTGAGGTCAACATGCCCTACAAACAAGCAGCAACTGATGGGATCATCAGCAAAACATACCTTCAGGAGAAAATAAAATAATCAAATTTAACAGCCTAAAGTCTGTAGGCTTCAAAATGTATTCGAATTGGGAAAATAATCCCTATACTTCTCTGTTCTCTTAGAGCTTGTAAAAATGGATGTGCTGTTTTGGGTTATGCTTATTGTATTGATATATTATCAGTTCAAAGGAAATGTCTCAAGGCTCTTAAACCAAACCGTCCATCTTGTAGAGAAAGTTGACACCTTTTCTTTGAGATACCGTCAATTCACAACAAAACGTGACATTGTTACCAACAACTATGTGCTTTTTAATTGCAACCTCACAGGATCTGTAACTTGAATATGTGCTAGGTAATGTTATTTGATAACGTGGTGTTGGCCCAGTTTGTCTCCGTCTCTCGGTGGAGTCAGCCTGACAGCTGATGTGATATCTTCAATCAGCTGTTTGAGCCCTTTGGGGGTTGACTCTCTCCTCGGTGAGTGCATGTGGATGTGTGTTCTTAAAACCTTGGCAGCTGATGAAACACTAATTCTGCTGACCGTCAGCTGTCTGCTGACCATTTGCTTAGTGTTGCCTATCCCAAAGATTAAAGCACACAAATTCTGCTCTGTCAAGCTCTGTGATGTTTGAGTGAAGCCCACTTTCATGCTGCTGCACATTTTGTTTACTGCACATTCTGCAGATGCTCCTAAATGTTGGGCTCAGTGGAAGGCAAATAAATCCAACACTGACATGTTAAATTCTCAATCTACTGTCTTCTGTTGCAGGTTGGTCATGCATGCACAATCTGACAGATGGTGCAGTGGGCTAGAGCACATGTGTGACAACGCTGTGCTCCTTGACAGACATTTCCCTTCAGTTCAACCATCCAATCACGAACACGGAAAAGCATTAGCTGATTGCTTTTTGTCTCCTGAAGTCTGTCTTGCTTCACTTTTATCTAATTTCCCTCTATACTTCAAATCATTAGCTCAACCTTCTCCCATATTCTCTCTCCGTTCTCTTATAATGTGGTTAATTCCACGTCTGGTTGCTCCAAGGAGAGGGTGCCATGCTCTTACACTTAAACTCTTTGCCTTTTCTCATCCTGTGACCAGGCTGATCCGCTCTCTGACTGCAGCCAGGCCGGATGTGCAGCTGTTAATGAGGCTGCTTAGATTTCACAGCTCCACACTCTCAGTGTAAAGGGAAACATTGTGTATTGATCTGTTAACACCATCAACAAGAGAAAATATCTTGAGGTAGCCCAAGTAAACAAGACGTTGTCCTGCAAAACCTTTTATCGCTCTTGAGCTTTTCATCGAATTCTAAACCACAAGTGTTTATTACAATTTTATGTGATAGACGAACAGATATGCTACATATATATGAAGTGGAATGAGAAAGATGTGTGGCTTTAAAGTATTTATTACAAAGATAATTAGGCATTTGTGTTTATCCTCTATGAATTAGTACTTTGAAGAACTAGCTTTCACATGATTTCATCTTTCTGGGTGCATCTCATGCCTGTTCTTCTTTAGAAAGTGGCTAAAGATGTGTCGGAAAGGATTCAGAACTTATATAAATATTAA
This sequence comes from Xiphophorus couchianus, assembly GCF_001444195.1. Taxonomy (NCBI): domain Eukaryota; kingdom Metazoa; phylum Chordata; class Actinopteri; order Cyprinodontiformes; family Poeciliidae; genus Xiphophorus; species Xiphophorus couchianus. The sequence goes on along the minus strand of NC_040250.1, from coordinate 21,026,986 downwards.
TTTGTCTTCAGGTTCTCAATTGGATCAGGGGTCTGGACTTTGACTGGGCCATTTTAATACATAAATATGCTTTGATTTAAACCATTCTATTATACCACAGGCTACCAGTATTAGTAGCTTAAATTTAAGTTTCATAAACTCCGACCAGTTTTCCTGTCACTGCTGAAGAAAAGCATACCCACAGTATGATTCTGCCACTGCCATGTTTTACAGTGGGGATGGTGTTAAAGGCGACATTCAAAGATTCAATTACACACAGGTAGACACTACTAATAAGGCAACTCATTGCACTGTATTTTATTTAGGGATATCAGAATAAAGGAGGCTAAATACAAATAAAGGTGTAATTTTCTTTATTTTTAATTCAAAATGGTTTTTATATCAAGCACGATTTCCTATACCTGTCACATTAATGCCCTACTTTTTGTTTGGACTATCACCTATGTGCCTTCAGTTTTCGACACACAGTGAACTTCCAACCCCGAACTAGGTTATTTCCAAACAATGAACACACCCAAGTTAATCATTATCAACAGGTGGCATTGTTTCCTCCTTCTAAAGGTTGTCATCAACACTGCGTCAACATCTATGCTTCTGCAGGCCAATTAAAAGGTAAGAATAAAGCAATTTTAACTACACAGATGTTGCAAGAGGTTTTATTTCAGCTTACAACTTAATTGGTACAAAAGTGTTTAAAAGTTAGCAATGATTTTGAGTCCAAGCTAAAAATCTTGAACAGAATCGGGAAGCCAAACTTTGCCTCGCACTGATCAGGTTACTGTAAAATCACTCGGCACCTCTAGACTGATGTACTTCGATGTATCCGGATGTGAGGAAGCAAGAAACAAACAAAAGGACCGAATGTTGCCTAAAATGATAACAGTCCACTTAGTAGTCTACTTGCAACTTTTATAACCCACTGTTTTTTCTAAAGAAAAACAAATAAATCAGTTTTTCATGGAAAAATTGCTTGGTTGTTTATGCGTAATTCTGTATAAATTACTGTACTGTAAAGGAGATGTAACAGTATATACCATGCATGTTTACTTAAACATACCAGTGTTTCCAGCAGCTACAGTGTCTGGGCGATATCTGTTGAATTTTCCTTTGGTAAACTGGTAAAGTGAACCAAGTTCTTTCTCTGCACTTAAAGATACTTCTGGATTTGTCTGCATTTAAGAAAAGTGCATTGCGACTTAATCACGGCGTTATATTTGTTCATTGACTCCAAAGTCAGCCAACGTTTTCTGCCAGTTTCTCTCTCAGAGTTTTCGCAGCATGGCAAATGTAAAGGTCCGAACCTCAGATCAGATCCATGATGTGTAACAGATTTAAGAGCGAGTGTGAGAGAGCATGGGTGGATGTGTACATGCAGAGGAGGTGGCTCAGTGGCCCACACACTCGTTTCTGTCAATCAGCATGTCTGACAAGACATGGCACACACTGTATTTCATATCGGATGTATCTGTAGCAGTGACTGTATTGTCACTTGAGCTGTTTGCAAAAATGCTCAGTTCTTCAGCCGTATAAGACAGAAGGAACATTTACAGAGAAAGATCTTAATGTCTATGAGTCTTGGTGAGCGTCATCCTACATCTGTGAACATTACCAAGTCAGGCAGCCCCCACAAAAAGCTTTTGTGTGCTGCTCAATGTGTCATTTTCTCGTCCTGGGAATTTTTTGTTTTGGTAACAAATGTGAGTAATTCAACTGTGTTGTATTCACCTGATCTCATCCTTATCCTTTCCTCGCGTTTTATTGATCGGGCTTATCTTGCTGCAAGGACCGCCTGCACTCACCGGTTTTTTATAGACATTGGCAGCAGCGGTTACCCTCTGTGTACGTGTGCACACGGTGCATCCGGCCCTTGTCTCTTTTATTTAGTCGGACGAGTCGTAGTGTTGCAGAACAAAAGGCCAGAAGTCAACGCCCTCCTCTGTGAGTGGGCACTGTTGTATTTATATCGACTCTGCTTTCTCCAGCAGTGTTTCGGTTTGCCGTCACATCCTGTGCTTTTCCATGAAACTTATATGGCGATTTTAAAGGTTAGGGTCAATGAATGTGACCTGCAAATGCCTCTTTGAGGTCACACAGGTGGAAAACTGAAAACAGTGGTTAAAAATTTACTACCAGCTTCTTTTGTCATTAAAAGAAAAAGACATGCAGACACAGAGATAGAAACGGGAATGCTTCCGCACTGCTCTGCAAAAAGGTTCAGTTTTGATAAAAATGTAACACCTGTGTTTAAAGTAATCTCTCTATAAATCCCGCTGTACTCTGAAGGCTTTGGAGGTCTGTTTGAAAACATCAGTGAACAAACAGCATAATGCAGACAGCAGAAATGCCAAGGAGAAAGTTGTGGAGAAGTTACCGTATGGTTGGTGAGAAAAAAAGAATTTGGTGTCCATGTTGTAGTTTGCCACATACCATATAGGAGTAAAGTTAATTTGTTGAAGAAGGTTTTCTATTGAGGCCAGAAGTTGAACTTGGATGCAAAATGTTGCATGGCCATAAAGACAACACTAGCCACGACGCTGCCAACATCGTCATCCTTATGGCGTAACATAATGGTGGCTGCATCATGCTGTGGAGATGCTTTTCTCTACTATCAGAGTCAACTAGACAAAACTAATGGGGCTTTGATGGACCCAAATACAGACCGATGTTGTTAGAGACAGAAATGGATGCGAGACTGAGGCACAGGTTCACCTTACAGCATGATAACGATCCTAAACATACAGCCAGATATACAATGACTTTCTTTAGACCTAAACCTGTGGCATGACATGAAATTTGAAGGAGCTTGACCCACATAGCCTCTTCGCTAAATGTAGGACAATGGTCCATCCCCAACCCAGATCCTCAGTTGCCAGTGTCCTACATGTTTTAGTTGTGACTCTCATCTCTAGAGGTCAAAAGATGAATGGCTCAGAAGAATGGCTTACATCAAAGCTCAGTCATATGTTAATATGACCCAGTCAATCTCCAGACATGAATCCAACTGAGCAGCTTCGGCAGAATTAGAGCACTTCTGTCCTGAAATGACATCCACCCAGTTTCACTGAGCTTCAAAATAATACACTACATTGGTTCATCATGTGAATGAAATTCCAGTCAAATATTTTGGGTTTGTTCATTGTAAATCCTTGCAACATGATTGCAAAATGCCTTGTAACACTTTTCCTCAAGAAATCCGAGCTGGCACATGAGCTGAGATCAGGTGGCTGCCGAACACAGGACCAGGGTGTTTCACCAGGCTGCCAGCATGTGTGTCATCGTTGTTTCTTGTAATGTTATTGTCCAGAGAAGCTTAAGCAGAGGAAATGAGTCTAGCTCGAACGGCCGTCCCGCCTAGTTGGCCAGTACAACAGGTTCAGTAGCTTTAATTGGACCCAGGTTTATATCTATCTCCTGTTATATCGGCATTTTTCACAAACTACCGCCACTTACCCATTACCCGTTTCCTCTGGGAAAGCTATTGAAGCTGTTTTCGAAAAACAAGCCCAGAGACTCTCGGAGTACATTTCTGTGGAACCTGAGACTGGATATGCTCGAGGGGCCCAGACATAATAACAAGGGAACAGTGGCACCTGCTCTAGCGTTAAACTACGCCATGTAGCTTTGATGGGGTTATCCCCTCTTTTTATTTTTTATGTTTAGCTTATTTTCATCCAACTCCAACGCAGAGACCAAAGGGCAGTGCTACATTCTTTCTCTGGAATGTCTTTAATAGCTTGCCAGTCTCCATGTAGTGCACCTGTGAGTGGCAAGGTTTTTTATTAGCTGGGATTTTTGTGTGGCCTCCCATCGGTGCCAGCCTTAAGGAGTCCTTGACGTCCCTCTGCTCAGCGGCCGGGCCGTCACGTGGTGACGGCGGGAGAAAGTCGCTCTCTTCTGGTTGCGCAGCAGAGAACAATGTCGTCTCTCTTCTCCCTCCTCAGATGCTAGCGTCTCCTGTTTGAATTATGTAATTGGATACGGTGCAGAACCCGTCCAGTTACCCAGCCGCGAAAAGAGAAACTTTCTCTCAGCCCCCACTTGTCTTTGTTTTCTACTTCTTCCTCCTTTGCTCTTGCTTGTTTTTCCTTCCCTCATCTTTCTTTTCTGCTTTTCCACCGTCTGCATTTTAACCCCAGACTAATCCCCTGGTTATTGTGCTCTCACTTGTGAGCAAACGCTGTGCTGCTGCTGTTGTATTTATTTGTCCCCTGAAACTGGCTCTCTGTGCTTCATTGTAGGGTCTGAACTGAATGCTTCAATGCTGGCTCACATGCGGGGCTTTGTGTGTTTTGAACTGGAGGAACAAGTCGAGCGACACTGGCAAATGAAGAGAGCTTAGAGTACACAGAAAGATGAGCAAAAGGTGCAAAACCATCCCGGATGAGTTAAAACTATGACAAGGAAATGTTTTCTCCTTTTTAGCCACAATCTCCACTGAAACTGTCCTCTTGCTGAAACTTGCATCAACTTTCAAATCAGTGCAAAGTCATCCTACAGGTCAGTTGTTTAGGGAGTTTCCTCTTCATCTGCGCGCCTCCCATTCGCCGTGAAGCACCGAGAAACAGGAAGCCTTGTGGTTTGATCATCGTTAGCGCGAGGGTGAGTCAGAAGTACCGAGAACTTCAAGGAGGATGAGATCAGAGGAGGAGAGGTGAAATCTCCGGCGGACAAACACAGGTAGAAACTTATTCTTTCTAGACATCCTCAGATGGTGTGAAGCGTTACCGCAGCAGCTGTTGGGATTGCAATCTGATTCTCATCTATGTGCTTTTTGAGGGAAAGTCTGACACATCAACATGTGAATTGGATATATATATATATATATATATATATATATATATATATATATATATATATATATATATATATATATATATATACTCTGAACCTAATGTGATTTGAAGCTCTTTTCAAAGAGCAGCTTGAACTGCAGAGAAAGGAGGAAAGCAGCCTGTCTTGTAATTACTCCACTAGAGGAATGCATATTCTGATCACAGCTGAACTTCTTATCTGTTTTGTTTCTGAGCAGCAGCCTTAGCTACCCAACTTTCTTCCAATGTAGAGAAAAATAGTTATATAATTACTTTATGTTTTACATTAGAGCTTTATGATTGTTTTGTAACAAGTTCCTCAAATATTTGTTCTACTAAACAAGAACAAAATAAGAGTTTAAAGGCATGAAAACTTTTTGTTTTATTGATGCACCAAATGCATTTCATGATTTAAGTTCTTTAATGTAAAAATAAAAAGCCACATTCGATCTTACCATACCATGATATAATGATTATTAGATGCATAATAATGTAACCTATGATACTTATTTTTTGTTATTTTGCTTTATGTGCATATGCCTTAGTAGAAATATTTATTATCGATTCTGCTGACACGAATAAAACAAACTATTTGCTGATTCATTCGTTGGCTGCGTAATAAACATGCCGCTCATATCTTCCCAACCTTACTTTTCAAGCTGTGTTAATAAGAGTGATAGATGGCACTCCTTTCATTTTCACACTGCGACTGTCTGTGTTGTTTATGTCTGGAAATGTTTCCTTACAGGTGAGTTTGTTTTTCTTCTAAGTGAGCTCAAAGTGTAGCAGCTCTTTTGCAACCAGTTTTGCAGTGGGTACAGCAACAGGTGGAGGAGGGGCAGCACTACCTTACTCAACCCTTCATACAGTCAGATATTACTCTCACTTTCTCTGGCATCTCATTGCAGGGATAGTAGGCTATGGGGGAATTTGTTAGTAATTTTTTATTTTGCTTAGCACCAGCTGATGTCCACACTTTTCTTTTCACTTAGTTGTTTTTCCCTTGTGTATTTAACGTTTATCCTTCTGGTCTATTTTTGGACCTGGATTTCCCCCTGAGGACTATTAAATTGTTTTTTTTCCTTCCAAGCAATCATTGTATTAAGCTGACTTTAAGACAAACCGCCAGCAACATTTTACTGGAATTTCTCCTTCCTTTATTGGATTTGTTAACTCGACGCAGCCTGACTGAAACTCTTCTGGCTGAACAAGCTGATTTTCTGAGGAACAACAAACAATCTCTGTGTTTACACTGAAACTAGAGGCGGAAGAAAAGTGCTGATCTTCTGACAGGGCAGCAGCATGCGTCATTGTCTGTATTTACCGTTTGACGCGCTGCCTGATTGCTTCCTCCTTATTATGTTACGATCAAACAAAAGCTGCCTAGTTTGTAATCAGTAAAGCATCTGATGTATGCTCTTTCATTTACATGTGACCTGGAAAGCTTTTTTTTTTTTAAATGCATTCTGTGCATGGTCAATGCATTCAATCTCTGCTACTGAATCCTAATCAATGTTCAGCCCTGTCCCGTTTGTGCTGATTGTGGGTTTATCGGCGGTGTTTGGATGGATGCATGGACAGTCAGTGGAGATGTTCAGGGAAATCTGTTCCCTGAACATTTTGGATCAATGTGGGAAGCTGTGTAATCTCAGAGCGGTGAGTCTCACATGTAGCGCTCCAGGAAACAAAGAGGTCTGTGCTTTAAATGAACCCCTACAGGCTGTAAAGAATTTAATAAGATGCTGGTTTTCTTGTGCTCTTTGTCTTTATTGGCTCAGTTTACCACTGATTTGACCAACACTGTGATTATGAGGCTAAATGATCAGTCATTACATTGTTCTCAAGGAGGTTCTCATGGGAACTAATGAGCTTTGGAAAATGGACAAAAAAATTTTCTTGCCGCACATCAGGTCCTGCGGCAGAGCTAATCGTTCCTTTTGAGCGTTATCAGAACTTGTCAGGTCGACATGCGTTGTGTGATGGTACATTAATAATTACCCAGTGAGAAATGCAAGGAATGTGCGTTTCCCTCACATGGCTCTCGCTGAAGTTCAGCTCTGCTGATAGCAGCAGCTGGCAAACACTTTGCAGGCTTCGCCTACTAACAAGGTGCACAGAATGACATTTGGCTGTTTGCTTTTCTCACAAATTCCTGTAAAGCTACGTAGGGAGAATTTTCAGCATGGTGTTGCTTTTATTTATTGCAAAGAAAGGAAAAAGAAAACCCACAAAACAACCAAAAGTTAGTGTCTTGGTCCAACATGATTCTAGACACAAATGCTCTGTAATAAACAACGCACACAGTGGTGGAAATCCTTTTTTGGATTGGTGTTAAACATATTTTGTACGTGGGAGGTATCTTTTTATAGTGCAGGACAGGATCTTAGTTATCAGCTTGCAGCCTTTTATTTACTGTTTTACTTGTTTTACTGATCAACAGACACCAAGTCTGAATCTGATATATGTGTCTTTGTCAACTACATAGTTTCCTAATAAAATCCTACTAGTACATTCGTGACTTCAATTTATGTTTGTATTATTTTCCAAACAGTATAAAAAATCCACCCTTATATTTTTAATAATTTTAACCATCTAGAAATCTGCAAGCATCCTGCTTTATTGGAAAACAAGACCACAAATTAAAGTTGTGTAGGTGATTTAGCTCCTGCACACTACCTGTTAGACCCTCCTCAGTTTAAGTAAACATATGTGTGTGTTTTTTTTTAATTAGTTCAAAGGTCAAAATAAGGAGTTAGTGGCATCATAGCTCTTTTATTTCTACCTTAAAGATGTAGTTCAGAATGGAAGTCCAGATTCGGACTTAAAACAGTTCCAGTCTCAGTAACTGTGGTGGTTTATGTCAACGTTATTTGATGAATCTCTAAGCTACTGCTATGTTTGCATCGGATGATTATCTACAGAGAAGCCAATGATTATTTTTATGGGAAATGGCTTTAGGGGGCAGTACTCAGTGCATGAAACACTGAGCACAAAACATATGAACTGTTTCCATCAGTGGTAACTATAATAGAGAAGTAAAGCGGAATAAAATTCAACTAAGAGCATTAATCTAAAATCTCTGCTTTCTACACCGCTTTGTTTTACTACAACACCAAGTAGAGCTACCTGATGTAAACATAGTCTTTCAACAGAACCACACTTTGTAAATCTTAAACTATCCCTTTAACTGAGTTGCAGACTAAAAACCAATTACAGTATTTCCTGGACTATAAGTTGCATCAGTTGAAAACTGAGTCATGAAGAGGAAAAAAAGAGAGACGCATGCAGTGTAAATCCAGGGTGATAGGGCGGCGGTTTAGTTGCAACACCAAGAGGGTCAGCCTGCAAAGTAATTCATATTCACCTCCTTGGCAAATACCAGGGTGTGGAGACATAACTGCACCACTCACAAGCATCAACAGATCGATGTAGCCATCTAGACGAGCTACTGTAGGTAAACCTGACAACGTGACACAGATCATCAGAACACCAACAGCACGTACTTTATTTACCCAACTGTGGAGTCGTCCCTCTGGCTCTGGCTTTTGGCCTACAATTAGCTTTCCTCATGGCTGCCAATGGCAATACTTAATCCGTGGTTCATGTCCGTCAGTATGAATTGATATTTAACACATCAGTCACAAAATGCCTCACGAGGAGGAAAAAACTACATACAAGCCGCACCTGACTATAAGATGCACCACCACCCAAACTATGATAAGAAGCGCGGTTTATGTCTGGTATTTACACTTGAACTTTATTAGCTCTTAATGACAATGATTGACAACTTAATTGAACGGATTACCAATCAACTGGGGTAATGTAGCAGAGAGTAGCATCTAAAGCCCATTCAACCTTAAAGTCAACTTTGCAATGTTGATCTTCTGTCTGTTTTGTCTTCACAACTGGTTTTACTAATCCCGACATCATACCTCCTGCCATTGTGCAATGCATAGTGTAGCAACGCAATGTTTGAACAGAACTGCTTGTAGGCCTGCAGCTTCATCCTGGCTGAGCTGCGGTAGGAAAGGTGGGACTCATTTGAATGTTGAAAGATTTGCATGTATTTAATGGGGTAAGGCAAGGAAATGACATGTAAGAAGATGTCATTAGAATGTATTTTTACTTCTGATCAATATTAGTAATCATCAATATATTATGAGTAACTATTTGAGGCTATTTCTTAAATAAATCACCCTTGACTTACACAAGACAACAAAAACCCAGAATTTTACATCACAAAGGCAGATTTTTCACCTTGATATCCGTGCGTGTGTGCGAAATAACTAGAGGGCAAAGGGATTTCACTGAAAACAACATAGAGGTCGGGCCCATATCCATATGCTTGTACTAATCTCTTTTTATCTCACACATGCACACGAACGAACCCGCTCGCTGAACTCGCGTCCTGACAGAGGGATCAGCACCGGCATTAATCTATACAAAGTTTGGGATTGTTCCACTAAGCTGTCGCACTTGACAAATTTGAGGTTTCTAAATAAAATATAGTGTTTTCACAGATTTATTTCTAAAGGGGCAATATAGCAGGATTGTTTTTAATGATTTAAAAAGAACATGTCCAGACAAACCCTGGTGATCGCTTTAGGTTAAAGAGGAGGCCCTGTGAATGCGCTCTCCCCTGGGTGCTGTCTTATGTAACATCAGTCAGATCCAGATCAATGAGGTTTCATGAAGCTGCAGTGAAACCAGCCGCTCCAGATAACCTCTGGCTACTCTAATCAGAACCAGTAATTGAATGCTGGGCAGAAATACAATACTGTCCAGTCAACACGGCTGTAAAAGCCTAAATATACAGTTCCAACTTCCCTGATGAGGAAACCCACCTCAGCTGCTCTACGACATTGGAAAGCTTGACAGCTGGTTTAAAGAGTAAGGCAATGTGATATCTATGAAATCTATAAAAGTAAGGCAGAGCAAGTTTGATCATTTCTCTGGCAGCATTCATACACAAGTAAAGAAAAAAAAAATCAGACATACTCCCTTTTGTAAATTTTAAAAATCATCACTTTCTCTCAATAGTGAGGAACTTCACTGTTCTCCAGGGGTTATATTTGTTTGGCTTTCTTATTTCTTCAATATATTTTACTCATAAGTTCAGACAACACCTAAACGTTTTATTTTGATTATCAAGAATAATCCAGCTGGTGGCTGATTGCCTTGGCTTTTTATCCTGATTATTTTTAATGAAAGTTTATCTTTCTACTCGCTTTCTAACAGGGCTACAATGCAGACACTTTTTTACATCTTCAAATTTTGGCTATATTGACTTCAATGCCATTAAACTGAGTTTTGAAATGAATGACAATCTTTAATTGATGCAGAAAGATTGCTCTCAAGTAATAATTAGGTTTGCTGATAAGAAGATTTCAACTTGTTTGATGCACAACCTGCAGAGTGCTTATTCAATTGTTATTTTAAAATATACTTACACTTTTTTTGACTTGATTGTTACGCTAACGGCATTTGTTTTTCATTTTATTTGTTTTATTGTACTCACTTTTGTTGTTTTTTTTAACTGAGGTACAAAGCAGACTTTTGGACCAATGTCCATGTCTCTTTAACAGGCTGTTTAAAATGTTCTTGTCTTTGAAAAATGCTGAATAAATTCAGACATTTACACTGTTGCTCATGAAAAATCGGACCACAACTTGTTTTCTGGTAAACTGAGATTCAGCCTTATTCCTGTGACACGGAAACGTAACGTACAGTCTGGTGGTAATGAGCAATAAGTGGCTATAATTGCATAGTATTGTCAGAACCTCCAGAGTGAAGTCTCTGCTTTGTCTGTCTACTCAAAGGCACCCTGTATCTGCAGCTCTGGCTAAATATAACCTTCAACCTCCATAAAGTCTGGAGCAGTCGTCATCAATAGAGACAGTGTGAGGCTGAACACTGCCCCCTCAGCTGTATCGCCATCGTGTCCAGCCGCCACTGAATTATGACCCACGTCACACTGGAGCGCGCCTTGTCCTCTCAAGTTGACCTTTCAGGGAACGCAGAACGTTCTGTCTGCTCTCAGTCGGCAAGAATTTACAGAAAATCTTTGACAAATTACTTTAAGTTTAACTTGAATCCAGCCTCGCTTGACTGATACACGGTGATAAATGTCAGGAGAAGCAGCACGTAATGACCCCGATTTCAACATGTTTCTCTTCTGTGGCCTCAGGATTTGCTAAGAGAAACAAAGTCTGCCTGATCCCCTCCTTTCCATAATAAATAACCTGCTAACAATTACAAACAGCTCTTGTCTGGGGCTGCCATGCCCTGCAGCCACAGACACTTCCACTCCTTACATCCTGACATGTATAGTAACGCAGCGGAGTTCTTCTTTAACTTAAATGTAGTGAAGATTCGTCTTGATATGGCCTCTGGTGCAGCTTAACCTGCTCAGGTGCTTAAGGCTCAGTCACATCGAAGGAAAGTTTTACTTGCTCTCATTTTATAGAAACGTGTACCGGCTGACTCCCTAACATGTTGGTTTTCCTTTGGAAATCCTTTGACTGGATTTCTTTACAGCATGTTTCGCCATTCTTTGAGTTGTAAAAACCTAACACCAGTATCAGTCAATAGTTAAAAACATTTTCCTCGTGTATTAATAATGGGCTCATGTCACTCGTTTTCATCTGACGTGAAGGTTATGATGATTTTTAGGTTTATGACAGTTTCGACGTGCCATATTAATATTGACCGATCATCCAATAAGGTGGGCTCAAACATATTTAAAGAAATATTTCCAATGCTAATATGTAAAATAAGTGCAATTGGCGGAGTCACGGTGAGACTTTAAAACACGAGAACTGTCAAGCATGGTGGTGGCAGCATCATGCCATGGAGTTCTACTACTTTAAATGCTCATTTTATGTAATTAATTAGTCCCAGCTTAATCTGTTCTTCGTGAATAATCTGAAAATGGTGAAAACAAGATGAAGAGTAAGCTTTCCTTGCTGGCTGCCGTCAATATTAGCTTATCATCTCTTTATGAGTTTAGTGTTTTCTGCGTGGTGGCGATCCAGTCACATTTGGTACATTTCTGTTATTTTGCCAGTTTGAAATTTGGTAACTGGTGTTTTCCACAACCACCCGCTGTGAAACCCCGGTGAACCGGCCGGGCTTTTCATCGAGCTTATGTAATGCAACATCGAGCGCTGCTGTGTGGGAGCATTAGATGTAGCTCGCGATGTATCCTAGTCGTAAACAAACTTTGATCGCGCGCTCGGAGAACAGAGGGAGGCAGTGCCGAGGCAGTGGGGCGCAGGATCAGATGCTGCTGACTGTAAATACTCTTTTCACCAGGATGGTGCTGAGTGACCAGCTCCTCCGTGGGACTGGGAGTATTTCGAGCATTACAAACCGACGAGCCGCAGCTTGTACTCCCGTCAGGCATCTCTGGAATTTTGTTTATACGTCCATCCCTCTGTCTCAGTCCCGGTACTGAACCGGTTGTCCACGAGGGTTTTAATGTTCCCTCTTCACACTGAAGTGTTTCACTGAAAGGTTTTCTTTCACTATGAGAGGCCTGGTTACAATATATAAAGAGACGGTCCTCGAAGCCCTCAGCGTGAGGGCTTTGTTCTTCTTGCACGCTTAAGTTAATTGGTGATTTTGCAGCTTTGGAGAGTCGCTGACGTCTGTTCAGTATTCAACAAAACTTCTTAGTTTGAAACATATTTTTCAGCAGATGGAAGGAAAAGTGCACGGTTCGAAGAGCTCCTCTCACTTCCAAACCAGCTCAGCAGAGCTCTATAAGAAGATTGAATAAAAACACAAACACACAAACACACACACACTTTTCAATTAGACCGTAGCTGTTCAAGGCCGGCATTGCTTTGATCTGTGCACGTGTGCATGAGTGTGTGAGAGATTTAAGGAGGTGTGTTGCATCTCGGGGGGCCCCTCGTCTGGTCTGGTCCGCGGCTGTAAATCTTGCTCCGTCTCCGGGTTTACTCTGGGCCCGTAAACTTGAAGGCAATTACGGAAAAACAAGCGGGATGCGAGATTTCTTCAGTCCCGCAGGATTTGTGGCCACGGCCTAAATGGATCGCCGCTCTGTCCGTACCCAACACGAATATAGCTTCGCCTCGATCCACCTCGGCTCCGAGCTCAGGTCCCGTCGAGCATCGATTGGCTTCTTGGGTGCGTTCTGCACGACGAACAAACTTAGTAAATAAATGAGACTAAGAATACCACGCCCGACCTTGACCGATGGCCATTAGGCTTTTCACGCTCATTATTTATTTACGTGAAATCAAGCGCATTGATTCGTGCACACTCAGCAAGATCTGACCACACTTACTTTTAACACGTCTTACTTGGACACAAAAGGATTTGATAAATCAGCTTCTCCAAAAGAAACGGGGGCACTTGTTCTCCCTTATTGTCGTATAATATCCTATTATAAACATTATCATTGATTATGAGGTTTGGTCTTTATTTTACTGGCTTATTAGTAGCCGGATGCTTCAGTGGAAAGTTTCATACTGGGGAGGAAATGGGACCTCATGAATATAAACATGAGCAGCTTGGGCTGCTTTGATCTGAGCCTGGCTGAGAGGCCTGAATAGAGTGGGCTGGAGTTGCACAGCTCTCTCTCTCTCTCACTGCCTATTTTAACCATTTACATAATTGTTATAACTGTCCTGGCCAGCAGTGTGAGGTGCTCAATAACAGTGAATTGTGCTGCAAGTGAGAGGAGATAACCAGAGTGGATACAAAACAGGAGCTTTAATGTACGAAAGAGCGGACCAGCTTTAGCTAAGCGAGCGTGTTGTTAGGGTTAGTTTGTGTTCACTGAGCCAGAGTGCCTCCAGGCGGGCAGCAGGACGGTCCGCTCGTTGCTTGGGATGAGCCCACTTATGATCTTTGATGCACAGAGAAAACTGCCTAAGCATCCTTGACCGTCTTTTAGAGGTTCAAGATGAAAGTAAAGGCCGTAATCTACTTTCTGCTGCTAACAAGTTTCCAAACATAAGAAGAGCTTTTAATTTTCTATTTTTATTTGCATCTTTTATGCAGGAAATAAAATGTTTGGTTAGATTACGATTCCAACAAAGGATCTGAATAAAGGAATCCCTGAAGTGCACATGGTGCTTATTGAAACGACTACACAGGACACATGGGTGCAAAGTCCAAAGTTACAGCTCGATTTTTGAACATTTGCCTCATGTCCTTCTCCCCTGTTCTTGTTCCAAACCTTTCCGCTGTATTTGCTTTGCAAAGTTACAATTTTTAGAGTAAAATGCACACTTATTTTCTGAATTCAATGCCAAATAAGCAATTTTACAGCCACAAATTGTAAATATGTTGAACGTACGAAAGACAAATAAATCAACATACGCTTGTCAATTATGTTTGGAAGAAAGTGAGAAATTTAAAGTGCATTTTTCTTACATAAAACAGCTTTTTAAGGCCTCCGAAACAGATATTGGCTCCATAGGTAAAAAAAATTGCTACCATTGGTTCTGAAAGTTTGTAACGGTCTAAATCTGTAAACAGAAAATACAGATTGTTTTGGCGCTGAAAACAACTTTTTTAGCAGGATTAGGACGAAGCCACTCACTGGCGACACGGACAAAGGATGAGGTGAACATATTGTTACAGACATCAAGCATAAACAAAAAGTGGTTGAACAAATCAAAATAAAAACTCAAGAAGAGACTAGGTTTCTCCTCAACCTCCAAAAACAGTGTCTTTACACTTTTGCCTCCAGAATTAGGGAACTAACCCAAGGCTGAGGGAAAAGGACACAGCACAGTTTGCGCCACAGTTGCTCTCTGGGCGTCAAACCAGTGGGCTGAATCTGAACGGAGACCTTTGTTTCCCTCTCAGTCATATTTATAGTCGGAAACAGAGCTGTATGCCAGTGCATGTTTTATGGTCTCCGGTAGTTTATGACTGCTGGCGGTGTTTATGCACGGGAACAGAGAGGGTCAAAAGGACAAAATCAATAGCGCACCTTAATGAGGTTGACTGAAAAGAAGGGAAGGAGGGGATGTGTGGGTGATCAGAAAGTGAGAGGAATCAGAGGGGTGACAGGAGGAAACAATGCCTGGTGTGTGGTGGGTGAAGAGGCTCTTAGGGCTTTCAGGTGGGTGTTTGAATCGCTTGGCAGCTGGTTTAGTTTCATAAAAATTCAGCAAAAATTGCTCACTGTTTGCTTACAAAATGTTAACACTCAGCTGGAGCTTTTCTGATGCTGAGCGCCACGTCTTGAGACACACTGAATGGTTTATCTGTGATTTTTGTTTTGTTTTTTTCCCGGAGACTTTAGGAAACTGTGCTTCAGAACTTGATTAAAATGTGAGGTTTATCTCCTTTGGGGGAAAAAAATGAGTTGTAGTAACCCAGTTGGATCCGAGTTACGTAACAGATTTGTCATGAAAAACAACAACAACAACAACATGACCCTGCAGCGCCGCTACCTCACATGATCCTGTGCTCTTTTGATTTGTGTCAGGTAAAGAAAGGCTTGTCAAGCACTGCAGCTACCTCAGCCTTGTTTGATATCCTGTGTCTGTGTAAAGGAGATATTTGCATTTATTGTTCTTCCGTCATGGCATTTGCATGGCGGTCAGGATGTGTGGGTTGGTCCTACTGAGTTGATGTTGTTGTGCTGTGAGAGAGCTGACTGCAGAGACAAACACAGCTGAGGAAACGTATGTCAGCTCACCTTTGTCCTCTGGGGACAGACGTCCACACATACTATCAGTGGGGTAAGCAGAGGAGTTTATTTCAGCAGAGAAGGAAGGAATAATGTTTGTTTCATTGTTATCGCGTGTCATAACCTTTCAGGTTGCTTTAAAGTACCTCCACTGCTTTGCGAACTTGCATATTTATCATGTTTGCTACCATTTACAATCATCGCTATAGCTACGAATTTTGTAAAATACAGATTAGAGGTATTTATGTCGCAAAATGTTTATTGGTATTGTGATACATAGATTCAAATAAATTATGGAAAAGAACTGCACCTTGAATTTACTGTTGTTTAACAGAGTAACACACATCTAACAAGCTCATATTGGTTTGGCTTCTTAGCAGAGACAGAGCTTAAAGTTTGCCACTTATAAAGAAGCATAATTTGATAAGTGGGATTGTTGGCACTCCTTAGATTTTCTCACTGAAACTCTGTGTGCTATGTGGCTAAAAACATCTCCAAAAATTTACATTTATTTTTTAAGGGAAAGAGTAGCACCCTCCTTTCAGCCTGCTGGCTGGCAGTGCACAACGTCAGGTGTGTTGCTTCATGCAGCTGGACATTAATGTCCTTTTAATGTCCCATTAAAAGGAAGTTAAACTGTAGAAGCATGCAAAGAAAGAACGCCACATCTTGAACATTGCTAATTATTCTCCACAGAAAGTTGTAACTCACATTTTTCTTAACATTTTCTTTAAATCTCTTATATTTGAATCTTTTTTTTGTCCATTGCTGAAGTTCAATGGTAGCAGTGCCGAGAAAAACATACAGGCCCCAAAAAGAAACACTGAAAAAGTGCCATTGTTGTTGTAGGCTGCTGTGTCCTTATCAGGGATCTGCAGTTTCATGCTAAGGGCTCGTGTGCTGGTTTGACAACTGTCTATACAAAAGCAAAGGTGAGCAACAGTTTGGAAAGAGGAAAAAATGACTGTAGAGATTTGTCACCTTTAGTAGAAACTAATCCAACTGTTTTCATGTTGCAAGACAAAGAAAAACTGTGAGCTAATTGTTGAGCTTAGTGATTAGCAAGCCAAGAAATATTTCTCTGAATTTGGACATTAAACATGATCACAAATAGATTTTGCACAGTACTGTCTGCTAGACTGATTTCGTAAAGTAAGTGCAAATAATATGTGGCAGCCATATTGGACTATAAGATCATGTCTTTAAGGTCATGTCTTGCTATTTCAGATTTTGACCGATTCCATTAGTTGTGTGTTCATAAACTGGAAATGCAGATTGTTCTTAATTTTATGCATTGAAATGAATTGGAAATTTCCTGAATTCTAAGTATTTGATCTGCTGATCAAACTAAGTCGAAGGTAAGCAAGGGGAAATTGAGCGATTTCAATCTCTGGCTGAGAACATTTTAGAATCTAATAACAGGTTCATAGTTTTGTCTGAGATGCTCTTTCCCAAACAGATTTCTGTTTGTCTCTCCTTTACTGATTATAATTTTCTACTGTAGCTCTGTAATGTTGTGTGTCATCAAACACAAGGCATATAATTTGTTTCCAAAGAAGCCAAGCATGCCTCAGCAGGAGGTTCATGATGCTATCTTTGAACCAAGACATCATCAAGGTCTAATTGTTCACCTTTGCCAGTCCCACCTATTCTTGTGATCGACCTGTTTTTATCTTCTTTCGCAGATCTCTTTACCTCCCCTCAGCCTCTCGTAATCAATGGCAACCTCGGTCCAAACTCTTCCCGTGACGCGTGGTCCCACCCAAAACTTCCGCAGCCCTTTCCCCTCCTCTCCCCTCTCCTCACTCTGCGGCATGGGAAGCGTAGGAAGTCTGGTGGAGAAGCCAGATGTGTCTCCGACTAAAGGTAACCGCGCGGTGCCTCAGGTGAGACCCAGACAAACCAACGGCCTGCTGAAGAAAGGCCTGACCCAGAGAGAGCTACTGAACTACCTCAACATCACCAGGTGGGTTCTGCTACAGAGCAGCAGATACCTGTGCGGGACTTTACGTTGAGATGTCTTCTGACTTCCTGCACTTCCCAACAGGAAAGAGCCCAAAGCAGGGCCGAGCGGCAACGGCAAGAGGGACGTCATCGGAGGCCTGGTGGAGGATGACGTCTTCGCCAAAGTCTACAGTAAAGATGGCACTGAAATAGACCTGTCAAAAAACTCACTGCCAAGCGGGGGCAAGTACGAAAAGGTGAATGTACGAGAATTGAGGCTGTATATTTAAAAAAAAAAAAAAAAAAAAGAATGTCTTTACATGAGCATCGGTCGTGTTACATCATGGTGTCTAGCATTACAGCAAAACCTGTAAAACCTAATTCCACGTTTTGTAGAATTACCACAGCAAAGAGTTCGGTATCAACTCAAAGTAGAATATGTTGGTCAGGGTTTTTTTGCATAATAATTCTTTTTAATTATTATACTTTTTCAGAACTAGTGTTTTGCGGACAAATCTTTTGGAATATGTGTGAAATATTTGCCCATTCCTTTTTGCAAAACATATGAAGCTCAATCACACTGGTTGATGACTATTAGTGAAGACGAGTTTGTACATCGTGCTGTGGATTCCCAGTTAGATTTAGATCCAGACTTTAACTAGGCCATGTTATCCCCAGGATTGGATTTAGAGGTATTTGATTAAGGGGGACTGAACATATGCATTATAAATTTTCATTTGTAAAAAAAAAAAAAAAAAAAAAAGTTACATTTTTCTTTAACTTTATCTATCACACAAAATAACAATAAACCACACTGAAGTTTATGATTGCAGTGTGACAACATGTGAACATATTCAAGACATGAAATTTCTTTAGTAAGGTACTGAACTGTTTTCTGGAAAACGTATGTGTTATTAGATTAGTAAAACAAGTTATCAATTTTACTAAAAGTACTCTGTACAAATGATTTACAGCCAGTGAAAAGGCTCCGTGGGGTTTTGGTAAATTGATTAGTAACACTTTCATATATTTCCTGCAGTATGACACAACACCCTTGAATCCTTTTAGGAGCATAAATCAGTTGCAGATGTGATCCGCCTCAGCAGCACTGATTGAAAAATCCGTCACTTCTGAATTTATTGCGGTGATCAAATCTCTCTTCTCTCTTTTTTAAAACGCCTAAATGATCAATGCTGAAAACACAGATGGTGTAGTTGCATTGATTTCATCAGAACATTGTGATTTATGTTGCATAATCCAGCTATTATTGCTGCGAGGGACCGTTCACGCCTCTTTGCACTATGTTTGCCATTTTTTCTTAGGTTCGGTTCAGGTCTTCTGCATTCAAACCCGTCACACCTAAAAACTTCAGCTCCATGCAAAACCTCTACCCCTCCTCCAAGTCGGAGGATGTGGATCACGGCCTTTCCAATGGACTGCACAGAGCATACGGCCACATCTCCAAAACAGTCTCCACCTCCTCTTCATCTTCCTCACCCTCCCGTCATGGAGGACCGACATCATGTGGTAACAAGGTAGCCTGATCCGGCTTTATTAGCTTAGCATCTTCTGTCGTTAGCTAGAAAGTTGCCAAATTAGTCACTCTTTAGATCCAGGCATGTGGATCTAAACACATGAAAATAAAAAGTACCTTTTTATTTTCAAGCATTTCTGTCAAAGGCTGCAATCATGCTCCACATAAGCTGAATAACGGCATAATTCTGACTTTGCAGGCCATCTCCTCGGTGCAAGTGATGAGCCACGAGGATGACAACCTGTCAGACTCAGGTCATAACTCCATGAGCAGTCTGCCGCCGTACCGCCCTCCGTTCCGTCCACATCTGTCTCACATCAGGTCGGCTGCTACATCAATGTCTTCTCCGCTGATCTTTGAGTTCCACAGCTGTGATTTTTCCTTGTTTTTCTGACTGTGTGGATTGTGAAAAGTAACGAGATTTTAATAGCTTGTGTCGTTTCCTCTCCTTTCCCCAGCGCTTCCATGGGCCACATCAACACCATCGGCTCCTTAGATCGAACCTCTCAGGGCCTGAAGGCTGCCGGGTCAGGGGGCATGGCTATGGGGGAGGTAGCATGCCGAAGCATGGCTACCCTAAACCGCCTGACCCCCTATGGCAGCGAGGCTCCGCCTCCTTATGAATGGACACTGTCCCTCTCGGTGGAGGACGTGGTAAGGGAATATAAGCCCAATATGATTTGAAGCTTTTGCTTCATGATAAAGCCACCAACTTTTAAGACAAATGGCCTGTAGTGCTTTATCAAGTCAGAGGACTCTATAGCACTTTACACTACATTCAGTCATTCACCCATTCACACACTGTTGGTAGTTAGCTACATTGTAGCCACACCTGCCCCGGTTACAGAATGAACCCCTACCTCCTGAGCTGCTGTAATTTATTTTATAGATTGTGAAGTGAAAGGGAAATTATTTTTACAGATTCTTTTTTATAAATACAAGCCTGAAAGGTGTGGCATGCTCAAGTATTTACCCCCCTTTAATCTGATACCTCCAAAATAAAACAATTCCTGGAGTTTCTGAAGCAGCATAGTTTAATCTCAGTTCAACTACACATGTTTGGTGAAGATCTCTGAGGTGAATTAGCTAACATTAGAGAACAGACGGCTCAGCAGACGGGTCAGAGAGAAAGTCGTGTTCAGTTCTATGTTTGGTTATAAAACAAGCTTTGCACGTCTTTAGCAGAACTGTTCAATCTGTCGTTGGAAAATAGAAAAAATACGGCACAACTGCAGTCGTGACATGACTAGTGAATGAGAGGATTAATCACATACGCAGCCAAGAGGCATCATGTGGTAACTATTAGTAACTCCACAAACCTGTCCTTTCTGGAAAAGTGGCAAAAAAAAAGCCATTGTTAAAAGAAAAATAGGTCATGTTTAAATTCTACCACAAATGGTGTAAAAACACAACTTTTCTCTGTGCAAAACACATCTGGTGGAAAAGCAAAGCTTGTGCAAATGTTTCTGTACCCTGAAGATGGGAGAGGTCAAATATAGAGCAAGTCCTGAAAGAAAACCTCTGAGAGGCTGCGTGGGACAGCTTCCCCGTCCGCCCGGAGCGACTGTGCAATCGAAGCTTGTTCATGTCTTAGAATAAATAAATCCAGAATCTGTATAAAGACCTGAAAATTAATATTCATAGATGATGTCTATCTACTCTGACAATCTGACATAGTTCACACAAAGAAAATGTGTGAAAATGTCATATTTATCAGATTCTTTTTTTCTAACAGATGTTTGTTGTAACATGACAAAATAAGAAATGTATTTACTCTTGCCAGCCTCCCTACGTTATTCGTGCTGCTCTGTCTTCCAGGTGCGGGATCTGGAGGAGCGCCTGGTGGAAAAAGAACATGAACTAAAACAGATGAGGAGGAACCTGGACGAGAGCGAGGGCGCCATCGCTCAGGTGAATCTCATTTTCGATCTGAACGTCACTTCATTTATTTATTTATCTTTTTGTCTGTGCTGACCCCATCTGCTCGACACCTGCAGGTGTTTGAAGGGAAGCAGCGGCTGTGGGAGAAGGAGGTGGAGGAGCTGAAGCGCCTGTACGCCGCTAAGCTGCGTCAGGTCTCGCAGCACGCCCAGCGCTCCCAGCGCAGCATGCAGTTGGAGCTGTTTCGGGCCCAGCAGGAGAAGAATCGCCTGCAGGAGGAGCTCGACGGCCTGAAGCGGGACGCAGTCCGGGACGTCACGGCCGTGCCGAAGCCGACCAGTCCGACTCTAGAGGAGACACGGTGGGAGGTAAGAAGAGTTCAGGCGTAAGGAGCGACGCTTTCACCACCCTGTTTCACTGTGGGGGAAAAAATATGTCTAGGGTGGTATGGTGCATGCCACACTTTTCAGATTCTTTTTGTGGTGAAGAAACTTTGAAAATCATCATTCAATACTTTGCACTGGAATGCAATATATACCACAAAAGGAATTTTGGAACTAGTTTCTTGGTGAAATATCTTTTTAATCTTGAAATAAGACAAAACTAACTTTTCAGCAAGCTTGCTTTAAATCAGTAATACCTTAGTTTTGATGAAAAAGTAAAATAATCTGCCAGTGGAACATGACATTTTTGCATATCATAAGCTAAAATGTCTTGTTCCACTATTTAAGTTACAACTGGTACTTTTTCATCAATATTAAGGAATTATTGACTTTGAAAAAAAGCTCCTATATTTTGCTGAAAAGTTACTTGTAAGTTAGTTTTGTCTTTCTTCAAGTGTACTAAAATATTTGCACCAGAAGCAAGGCCAAAAATACTTGGTAAGGTTGTGTGGTTTTACAGTGCAATTCTGAATCTTTCTTTTTTCTAAAAAGAAAGAAAGTCAAAATCCCTTAGAGTTTTCAACAATGATCTTATTCATCATATTGTTGTCCTTCTCAGGTTTGTCAGAAGTCAGGGGAGATCTCGTTGCTGAAGCAGCAGGTGAGGGACTCCCAGGCAGAAGTGACCCAGAAGCTGAGCGAGATTTTCAAGCTGAAGACGCAGCTGAGGGAA
Source organism: Xiphophorus couchianus (assembly GCF_001444195.1). Classification (NCBI taxonomy): domain Eukaryota; kingdom Metazoa; phylum Chordata; class Actinopteri; order Cyprinodontiformes; family Poeciliidae; genus Xiphophorus; species Xiphophorus couchianus. Next base: position 21,005,022 of record NC_040250.1, on the reverse strand, counting down.
ACCCGGACGGAGCTGCGCAACAGGGAGGCCCAGATAGACGCTCTGAACATCATCCTGCAGGGGACGCAGCGCGGCAAGTGTTCCTCCGCCGGAGAAAGCAAAAAAGGAGCCGAAGAGAGTCCATCAGCAGGAGCAACAGGTATCTGTCGCTCAATAATGGCTTCATGTTTCCAATTTTAGATCCAAAATCAGGTTATAGCTGTGTAACCAGGTCAGGAGTACAGAGCTGTGAGCATTTACCAGAAGCTGGTGTCTTTCGTAATCTTCCATTCATGTGCTTTTTTTTTTTTGGGACTCCAGCTGAATCCACTTGAACTTTTCCTTTCACAGGCGGCTCTGGGGGTCCCACAGAAGAGCGTCTGCGAGCGGAGCTGCTGCTGGAGCGGCGTCAGAGCGAGGCCCAGGCCACGGCCTTCGAGGAGGAGAGGAACACGTGGCAGACGGAGAAAGACAAGGTCATCCGCTACCAGAAGGAGCTGCAGGCCAGTTACTTGGAGATGTATCACCGCAACGAAGCCCTGGAGAGGGAGCTGCAGCAGCTGAGGGCGGGTGGGGCGCAGGAAGGAAGGGGAGGCGGAGGAGGAGGAGAAGGAGGGAGCAGAGATGGGACAACTGAGAAGGAGGCGAAGGAGCCGACACCTGACAGAGCAGCGGGAAAACAAGAAGATACACCTTCCTCGAGCCTGCCGTGGATAGACAGGATTGAATCGTCTGAAATTTGAATGTGACACACTTGTTTGCAATGCAAACTGTTTTCTCCGAAAGCATGGACCTACGCAAGAGCAAGTCTGCCTGGGAAAAAAAAAAGAAACGAGACACAAAATATACAAACTTGGAGATTATAAAAAAAAAACAATTTAGCACATCAAAATCCTACACAATTGAGTAAATCTCTGAAAAGGATGTGCTGCTGGATTTAGTTGTGGTACCAAGTAATCAAATCAAATATAAAGTCAGAAGTAGTAGACCTAAAAAAAAAAAAAAGAGGTTGACAACAAATTATAATAAACTGTGACCTTTGACCCTCATAGAAGCCACTTAAAAAAAAAAAGGTACAAATTATGTGTTGATTTACCTAAATGAAGTTTGTAAATTGTGAAATTTGGGAATGAAAACATTTTTAAAATAGAAACAGTAGCTCAGTCAGAATAAAAAGAAACATGTTAATGTGAAACTTTTGACTGACAATCTTGAAATGGGAACCCATTATATAATTTCTCATGTGTTTTTAGTATTTTTGTGGTACAAAAATAAGCTTCATAGATTCCCATCTGACCCCCGCACTGCTTCTGCACCTTGATTGTATTATTTCCCTTTTCGTGTAAAAGACCGGGACCGATTACATCCTTCTGGACGTGTTCTCGCCGACGCTTGTCTGTGCCACGTTTGTCCTCAGCAGAATATCTCCAAACCGCAAAATCACAGGAAAAGCACTATAAGACTTGTTTTAAACGATCTTATTGGCGACGATAACCAAAGCATTCATTTAGTGAGGTCCCTACAGATCCAACAAGGAACTAGCTGTTGACTGGAATCAGCTTCACTGACTGGTTGGAGACTATATCTATTGTTATTGAGTGAAGAAGGTTTATAGTTAGCTACTTTTAGGTTCAAAGTTGTTTAACAAAGGAGCATTTTTGCTGCTCCTACTTCTGCAGCTGTAGTTGCTTTATACCCAACTTTTTTCAGAAAGGAAAAGGAGCCCATCTGCCATGTTAGGTCATTCCCACCATCCATGGGAACATTTTGTTCAACTCACGAAGGAGAAAGTTGACCATAAGCCATCTTCACCAGATACTATGAAGGCTGAATATGTTGCTTTAGAAAACTTGGCTGCCTTTAAAAATCTCATAAGAAAGTAGGCGTGTGTGCGTTCTCTAGGGTTTTTAAACTGTGGCTTTATTTAGATGAACTCAAGAAATCCCCAGCCTACTTATTTGCAAGCAACAAATGCATGAATGAATTACACGACAGTGATGGAGAGCTGGTTGGCACCTATACAAAATGTTTTCTTGTTTTTTCAAGCACTTTGATCTCGGCCTTGGCACAGTGGAGAGAACTTCCAGAAGTCCCATTACAAAAGTCCAAGTGTGCAATGTGTGCGAGAAAGTTGTCATGGGTTAATAAGCATGTTGTTACTATGAATAATCAATAGGTTTATATGCAAGGCAACCATGTTGGATTTTGAAGTCAGAGTTGGTGAGAAAGCTCCGACTACAAGAAACGTTTCTGTAAGTTTTCCAAATATGGGATCTAAAATCTAAACTTTCCAAAAACAGAATAACTTACATGAATCCTTCAATGGGTTCTAATGCATTCGACTGGGTTTTATTGTTTAGTATTTATAAACACAACAAACTGATAAAGTGGAAGTCCGGATTAAAGACGGTAAAGCCGTGGAAACGGACAGATTAAATTACTAAAAACCCAGGAGGATTTTATCTGATGGTATAATTTAGGGTCGCTAAAGTACGGAAGAAATATTTTAAACGCCAATTCAGTTGTGGCTCTTCACATAATCTGGAACAGTCGAATCTTTAGTAGCGGTCAAAGGTTTACAAAACCCAGAGAACGGAAATTGGACACTTAACTCTCATGGGCGCATCTCCACTTATGATTCTGGCCCTGATTAATGTTTGCAGGAACAACACTGCACTAGTCTTTCGGCTGAATTCATGTAAAAATTTTGCTTTTCTGGTTTTGGTGCAGGAAAAAAGAACAAATATCTGTCTGGTGCACATCTCTTGAACATACTTCCTTCGTTAGGTCTCTTTCAGGTGAGATACACAAATTTTGTACATACCTGCACTTTCAGTTCAATTCACCTTCTGTGGTTGTACTCCAAAGAGACTGTTGTCTTAAAACTGTGAAATCTGTCAACTTCCATATTGTTTGATTGCAGTAAAAAGGAGCCACTAGCTGTAAATAAAGGCTAAATTAATACTCCCAAATGCATGACTGATGTAAAAAAAAAAGTTCTGTTCTGTCTTAACTATAAATATTCACAAACCAGCTCTTTGTTAATCTTTGAATATACTGTGACTTGTCAAATTACTGGAATTAAAACTGTACAGAATAAACAAATCTTTGTTTTGGATTAATTCTGGTTAAAGTACTTAAAATCAAGGGCCTTAAATTCTTTAGAGTATCTTTGGTATTTTGGATAAATTCAATATTTTGATGCCAAATCCTGGATAATTTCTTCTCAAGTAGCATCTTTTGGTAGAAAGAGCGCAAAGAGGTGGAAGGACAGCTGAAACGGAAATGAAGAGCCTAATAACACAGAAATCATGCGAGAAACAAAGGTTTAAGACTTTATTCCTAATCCAAATGCGATGTGGATGAAAAGAAAAATAAGTGAGGGCAAATAAAAATAGTATAAGAGAGCATGGGCGAGTTGGTATGTTTGTTTTATGCAGGGTCGTAATCTGAACAGATACAAGCTCCGCTGACTCACGTGACCCTTAGCCCGGCATTTAAAACATTATATAAACTGGGGATTATTATAACTGCACAGCTCCAGAGAGGCTGAGTGATTTACTGAAGTGGGATGAGAAAAGACTCTTATCTCACATGTTTTCCACTCTGTGGGAGGGTTGCAGTGCTGGATTCCGTCACTGCTGTTTATCCAAAAACTAAAATGATGGTCAAATCTGGAGGGATATTTCTCATCAGCAAAAAGTAGTTCTGCACCAGTAGACGGTCCAAAAATTCTCAAATTTCAAGACAGTTTTTCAGCAAGATGTGAAAATGCAGCACCAGCGCCACCTAGTGGCGATGAAAGAAAATGAATGCTTATTGTATTTCACTGTAGAAGCAGTCCTACAAAACTGACTAGAGTATATTGGGTTTTTTTTTTATTTTTGAATATCAGATGCAAATATATGAAACATGTTAGCGGATAAATATGTACAGTAAAAGTTGCATAACACACAAAAGCAGGAAATGCAAAACATTTAGCAAAAATTAGAGGATAAGGAGTATACAACACGCTCGCATTCTATCCGGAGGGAGACTGAGAGAAGTGGTGAATGATTGTCAACCAAGTGAGGGAATAAAATAAAAACAGAATATAAAGTCGGTTTTGAAACGGAGATTAACAGTGCGCCATCGGTGTGGGGGGTTTGGGGGAGAAGCGATGCTGGTGCATTAGTTTGCTGAAGAAACTTGCCTCACGGGAACGTGAGGTGACATCACCATACATGTCCGGGAGGACGCCGGGAACCTGCGTCAGCTCTGCACAAACTGTGCTGTACATCCAGCTGCCTTCACACCTCCTCCAAGTTCAACCTGACGCATGAAACACGGCGTGTACAAACCCCAGGAACTCCCACAGCCAACCATTAGCTTCAACTATGTAAAATGTAACATATGACTCCTTATATAAATGCACTTTTTAAAAAAAAAAAACTAAATGTAAAGTGTGGTATGAGTTACTAACATGAACCCTGAGGAACTGTGAAGATCTTACTGTAACTTTCCTGACTCAAACAGAGGCATTCTTGAGTATATATATTTATATATGAAACAACTGCCACAATGACCAGAAGACTTACCCACCCACCACAAGTAAAACTTCACAAGCCCACAGTCACTGCAAGTCATACTATAAGGCTACCATCACACCAATTTACATCTCCAAATCACATGGCGTGTTAGCTTAGTATACACAGACTGAAGCGATGGCACGAGTGGAGTAGGCTTTTGAGTCACTATTATCTTAGTTACGCAATAGTGCTGATTAAGTGTGTTGCTGTGCAAGGTAATGACTATATATCAGGTGGTGGTGAAGGAAAATAGGAACAGAACACATTTCACAGTAGTACACTGTATATTTTTGTTTGCGTTTTGTCACTTTTGTTAAATACACACACAGAACAAGACAAATGGCTTCTAGAATGAGGAAAATCTTGCTGGTGCAGTCAGTCACAGAAGGAAACAAAAGCAGAACAAGAGAAAGAAAGAAAGAAAGAAAGAAAGAAAGAAAGAAAGAAAGAAAGAAAGAAAGAAAGAAAGAAAGAAAGAAAGAAAGAAAGAAAGAAAGAAAGAAAGAAAGAAAGAAAGAAAGAAAGAAAGAAAGAAAGCTGTTCCAACCGCTGAGGAATTTATCGTTTTACTCATCAACCAGCAGTGGCTTTCAGGCCTTTAGTACAACATGGAGGAGCCACAATCAAGAGTTCAATTAAAGGGAGATCGCCACACGTTTACTCCCCCTTAACCAGGATGTTATCAGCATTCAGTGGAGTTTGCTACTCTGTGGGTTATCTCAAAAGTAATACAAGCTTATCACCGTCCTGAAAGCAGACTCTGCCTACCTACTCCATTTACTTCAAACACTAAACCCATTTATAATTATCCCTCTGCTTTCAAATAAAAAGAAAAAAAAATCAACTCGTTCAACCCAAAAGTCAAAAAAGCAACAACAACAAAAAAAAAACTAAACAATAGAAAGTAATACATATGATAAGCCTATTACTCTGCAGGCATTTGTAAATGAATTTCTATGATCTTTTCAGAGGCGCCTCTTCACAAAGACGACCTAATCGACTCTTCACTCTACTACAAGCTTTCGTTCAACCAACCGTGCAGGACTTGAATGCTATGCAAAGTTGGAGGGTCCGAGGTGGGTTACAGGACTGCCGAGGCCGTCCGGAGGAGCACTGGGATAAAACCTTAATGCTTTTACAATAAACAGGCCAAGAAGCCAGGGATAGAGGACAGGGGCCAGAGCAAAGGGTCCTGGACATTCAGAGAGCTCCAGGTAACTTCATCCTTGACGAGGAGAGTGTATGGTATCAAAAGTAGATCTGCTTGGCATGTGACGGGTTCTGCTCCATGGGGCAGTAAGGGCATTTCAACCTGCGGGGGAGAACAGCAGCATGTTTAATTAACGCTCGGTGATCAACTTCATCTTTTCAAACAAGTCAGAATGAGCTGCAGAAATATTTCACATCCTAATGAACTTTCAGACATTTTGACTCATTGCAAACTCTGAATTCACTGCATACTAATGACATTGTACGCTGCACGCCAACTAGTGCACTATGCCAAGTAGTGCATAATTGTGAGGTGGAAAGATAAAGTTATAGCAATTCTCAGGTCAATTTAAAAAGTAAACATGGTCAACTTGTGTGTAATTTAATCTCAGTATAAAAGCAGTTGTTTTGTGAAGAGAATAGATGTTTGTTGGGAATATTAATGAACAAACAGCATCCCAAAGAACACAGCAAAAAGGTCAAGGTTAAAAGGTTTAAAGCAGGATTATGTGATAAAACAATTTCTAAAGCTTTGAACATCCACCAAAGGATCGTTCAACAAATCATCTGAAAATGGAAACTCTGGACATTGTCCATCTAAACTGACTGAGTGAGAAAGCAGAACATATAAATCAGCAAAGCCTCCATGAGGCCCATCTTAGCTGTTGAAGGGGCTGCAGAAATCTAAAGGGTAGAAAGGATAAACTCAGAAAAATGTGGACTTTATGGAAGAATGGAAAAGGAAAGCTTGTGTTAAGAGGAGATCAGAGGAACAAAACCCAAAGTCTTGAAACGGTGGCAAAAACTCACCTTCCAGCAGGTCAACATTAAACATGCAACCACTATGGAATGATTTTGGTCAAATCACTTCTATACGTTAGAAAAATTCAGCCAATTTCCAGACCTAAATACAATCTGAATGAGCTTCAGCTATTTGAAAAAGACATTTGTTAGCATGTAAAGCTGGTAAAGAGAAATACTTGAAGCTGTAATTGAAGCAAAGAGTTGTTCTGCAAAGTTCTGATTGAGGACAGCAGAATTTCAATTCATGCAAGACTTTTCTGTTCTTTTAATAAAGAACCACTAAACATATTTCTTCTAATTACGCATTACGTTGTTTTGGTCTATCCCATGAAATTAAACACATTAAAGACTGACGCCGCAAAGCGAGAAAACGTAGAATAAGCTGAAGTGGTTAAACTCTTCATTTCGACTCACTTCCCAGCATTGGTGAGTTTGTTGAGTGCATCTCTGGAGATGACATGGCCACAGATGAGCTTCATGGGGGGATTGCTCTCTGAGGTCTGCTGCCGAAGAATGGGGCAGGCAAACACAGAGTGGTACCAGCACTTCTTGCCCAGGTCAATTTCAATCTTCATGTGCAGAGAGAAAAGGAAATAACTGAAAGCCCACACTGGATGAAGACATGGTGATGAATCAAGATAAAATGTGACTTACAGGGAGCTCATCTTTGTGCGTCCACACTCCGCTGCATTGTCTCTGTTCGATCACCTGTTTGATGTTCATCAGCACCGGTAAGGCCATGCATCCTGACGCAAAACTAAAATGAAAAATATTGGCAATGTCTCAGAAATACATTTTTAATCAGACTATATAGTTGTAAAACACTACCTGCTTTTAATGTCACTCTCAATGGAATTAGAGCAAAAACAAAAGATTAACCCCAAAACTCATCGTTGCATTACCTTTTTAGTACTGCTCTTAAGTAGTAAAAAGGAAAAAAGTAAGTTTATGTGTTTTAAGCAACCCATTTTCTACTCACCTAACACTTAGTGGAGACTCTACAGAGAGCCCCAGTAGAGCACAGGCATCCCTGGTAAAGATGTTACAGATCTCAGCCCACTGATTTGTCTCCAAAAGGCTGCGATACGGGGAGTTTTCAATGCCATGACGTAGATAGACCAGGCTGCCCATCAAGATCTGAATATCTGCAATTGAATGGAGGATAGTTTTATAAAAACATTTATTCCAAAATGCAACCTTAATCCTACTGAGCATAAAAAAAATAGCTACCGAAGTTTAAATTATGTTTTTCAAAGCTACTTTCAGCTGTTTACATAAAAGGTAAATCAACATCTGGCAAAAGCTCATCTTGCATAATCTCTCCCAGCTGCTGACCTCTCTGGTGGTGGGATGCGAATGGCTGGAAGTGCCTGGCGTACTGCAGGGCATCCATCTGGTTGCCTATTCCTCCACTGAGCAAACTTATGAAGTACAAACGGTGCAACTTGAACTCTAAACTGCTGTTCAGTTCAAGAAGACGCTGGCGATTTGAGACGGCCCACCTAAAAGAAATACACACAAGAGCAAGGTCACCGCAGTTAAGTCAGGTACGCAGCAGTGAATCACTGTGATGTCTGAGTGGTTTCCATACTCTAATGCCGGCCTGAGGTCCTGCATCCTCAGAGCTTCAAGGATCCTGTTTAGTTCGAGGAAAGGCTGCTTCATACTCATGTCAATAACTACACCGGACTCCTGAAAAAACACAAATGTGTACTTCGTTTCATCTATGCTCTATTAATTCATAGGAACGCGTTATTTGAAATTAAATTTTTTTATCCCACCGATTATGGGTTTTTTTTTTATCTAAAATTGGAGCAATGTAGACAAAGCTGCAAGCAAATACAGCAGAAAATAGTTTCCTAAATATAATGAACTTGTTTTTAAGTAAGTAAGTTAAGTTTGTTAAGTATGACTCTTAGCGTTCATTATGAGCTAATTTTAGGAAATTACTACAAATTATTGGCTGTAAAAGTAGTTACTAATAAGTTAATTGTATTTAACTTTTTAAATACAATTAACCTTATTGTATTTAATAAGTGATGCAAGTGAAATGATGCAGAGGTTGCAATACCATTTTACAAGCAGGTGTTTTTGCTGAAGGAGCAACTTTTGTTTTTATTTTAAAAGTAAGCAAGAAACTTCTTGCAAACATTCCTTTGCTAATTTAAGGCCTATCGGTGCTTTTCATTTGGTTAAGTACTTTGATGAATCATGGAGATAAATGTTCATAAAACTCTAAAATGAATTTTATTTTCTTGAGACTTGATATCACACTGTCCTTGTTTGTGATCCTGATCAATGTTCAGGACAGTCAATTCTTCTTCATATATGGTAAAGCCAAATAACACAACAAGCAATATTTATTTAAATAACAAAACCAGACTCTTACCGTTTATTATGAGCTAATTTTAGGAAATTACTACAAATAATTTGTTGTAAAAGTAGTTACAAAGCACCTTTTTGGTGGGTACAAACTAACACATGGCTGGTTCAAAACAGCCCAGTAGGTAAAGATTTCATTTTCAATAACCAAACCTAACAAAGAGCAAAACGAAAAAGGTGTGAAATGACCAGGACAGCCTGAACACTTAAGAAAATAAAACAAACATAAAAAGGCAAAACAAAAATACACCAGATTTTGGCAGAAAATATGATCACAGATAAAGGGAAAAAACATTAAAGAGTTTTGTTTTGTTTTTTACTTAATGAAAAGTAAATTAGCCAAATAATGTAAATGCAATATGTTGTAAGATTTTACCTAGTCAGCATCTTTCTCCAATTAACCACTAGATGTCAGTAATATTTAGTTGCACAATAAGTCAGTACAAACCACTGTACTGGTTAAAACTTCTCCTGTTTTCAACAGGACAAGTTTTCAACAAAACATTAGAATTTTATCTGTGATTTATATATAATTTTATAGACCTGGATCAACAGCTACAGTCGCACTATTACCAACATCACTGTCTCTAGATTTGGAGGCAGCTCACTGCAACATTTCTTGATCTATTTTCAAGTGTGACCCGACCTGGAAATGGAGAATCCAAGCTCAAAATAACAAAATGCGACACAACAGTGCCATACCAGGCTCCTTTTTTAATTTAAAAAAATTCCAAGTATTTTTTTTTTCAACAATATCGCAACCAATTTTTAACAAAATAAGAAGATAAATTACTGGTGACAATTAGCAGATGGGAATATTATGTTTTCTCTAAATTTTATACATAGAATTTTGTGTAAATTGAGTTACATTTGGACAATTGCCAAAGGAAACGTCTCAAAGCCACGATACAGACAAAACTTTGCAGATTTTCACTTACCTGACAAAGATCCTCTGCCACACTGAGCATCCCTTGTCGGTACAAGTGCTCCACAATGGACTCACTAAGGTATTTCTGTCTTTCTGGAGTATCCCACACTGTCTCTGCCACCACAGCACTGATCTCTGCATCAAAATTCTACAGAGGCATATTGAAAAAGTGAAGTAAACGCATGTAAAAACTTTTATTCTACAAATAAAAGTAATTACAAGTTATTACAAAATAACATTTTCTCTTCTTACCCTGTCGATGGCTTTGCCAACTTTTGACACGCTGCCGTGAATGTCTTTATGTCGAGATGCCAGCATCTGCACTGTTTCTTTAATATTCTTACAACACTGGGCCATATTCTGGGATAGGACTGATAGGTCTGCATCTTGTACTCCTGCTGGACAGAAAAAGTAATGAGATCAGAATACAAGTATGCCCCATACACAGTGAATAAAGATGAAGCAGATTTGGATTTTCTGTTAAAATTATAAAATGCTGGAACTCATACATCTTCCAAAGTTACAGTTTTCACCCCATTTGTACCAGTGTTTTCCTCACCAAAAGCAACTAGTTGTGCACGTATCTCACAGACACTGCGTAGAAGTTCATCTAGCCTCTCCTCAGACTGGTGGCCGTACATTACGAAGCGGTGGAGCACTTTCTCCAGCTCCCGCTCCACACATGCACACTGCTCCATGGTTGAGGCTGGAACACACACGATGGCAAAGACCTGAAATTAAGAGGAACAGGACCACAAAAAATGTATCCAATGTCTGGAGGATGATTTTATTTCAGCACAAGACTCAATTTTATCTGATTAATCAATTATTAGATATAAAATGATGGTACTGATTTTCATTTCCCATTTCATTTGTCCTTTCTGCCATTTCTCATTATTATTATTATCATTGCTCAAACCCCTTATTTTAAATATCAAAAAGATCATTTAGATTGTTTTATGTATATAGTAATGAGAATTGAAACATTTTTAAAATATATATATGTTGTTACATTTTAATTTCAAATTACTTCTAAAATAAAATATGCTAGTAATGATTTTTTTGTTTGGTGAAAAACACTTTCAGTGGTAAAAAGTAATTACAAGCTAAACAATAAACAGAACATAAAAGACTTTTACATTTTCAGTGTTCAAACACATGAATTGGTCTTGTTTACAAAGTTTTTCTAACAGAGGATATCTTTTGGATACCAGAATCAGACCATTTTAAACTTCACCTGGCCTGATTTATTATCAGCCGGTCACAAACTAAATGTCCAATCTTTTCTCCAATCAGTGAACACACCACCAAGCAACACAAGCATTCCTGAGGATGCAATCTTGGCAGTTTTTAGTATCAGTTATATTTTGGAAAACTCAGACAGGAGTCATTTGTAAATTAAATTAAATAGAGGTAAACAGAGGGGATTGTTCGGGGGATTGTATCCAGGCATATCAGCTGTTTCTTTAAGATGCTACCTTTAGATAACAGAAAACAGGAATGAGAACACATTGTAGCAAATTTGCTGTTTATGCTTTTGAATACTAAAACTCTATGTGTGATTATGAAAATAGCAGTAATCTATTCATAGAAGGTGTCCCCTAAATTAAAAGTTAGTCCTTGTATAGTACTACTGACAACAAACAGGGCCCGAACACTCCTAGCAGGAGTCAGAGTATCCTGCGGCCTTCTGTTTACTAACGAAACATCCCCATAAAAAGGAGAGAAATTAAATCATCCAAAAAAGAAAATAAAACATTATTTACTTCCTACTTTAGGACTTCTGTTATGGTTGGTGATATAGCACATACATATTAAAATGCGTTAGTTAAATCTGCTATACCCGTTGATAGATGTATACTTGCTGTAGCTCACGGCTTAAAAGCAGAGTGCAGAAAATGTCCACCTATGTTTCATTGGCTAACCAGCTACAAGAGCTCAAACGGATTATTACATGTTAAAGACAAACGTAGCTCGTTTCATGTGAAGTTTGAAATGTTCATAATAGCTTGTCCGTGTCGTCGCAAAAGTTGAGAACCTCGTATTTTCGTTTCGTGAGATTACTTGGAAAAACGACGAGCCGCAGAGCTAACGTAAACAAACGAGAGGAGGAGCAGCTAATGCTCGGTGCTCGCCTGCTGCCGACTGACGAGGCCTAAACAACCTGGGAACGCAATGACAACACGCCGGTGTTCATCGTTTGGCATCGACGCAGCACCCAAAACATCTGCACAGGTCAACTAAACAGAGAGGCAAAGTTTGAGCAAAAAACACTCACCTATCCTGCTAATTAGTTAGCCAACATTAGCCTTAGCCACTTGCCTGTTATCTTCATCCGCAGTCGTAATGCGGAACTTCCTGCGTCGCATTCTGCGTTAGCTGCTGATTCCAAAATAAAAGTCTGTTTTTCGTCAAAAGCTGTTTCAGTTCTTCACCCTCACTGGCAGCTGAGTTTGCTTTGAAATTACTAATTGCCTTCAAATTTCATAACTGGGGCTGTTGTCAGGCTTCAAGTAAAGATTTTTTTTAAGATTTTATTTTTAAAAGATTTACCTGCATGTTTTCTTTATTAAGTTGAGCAAAGGGTGTGAAAAATGTATCAGCCAATTAATTAAAAGTAATTGAATTTCCTTGTGTAAATTAATAAAATTGTCTGATACAAGTATCTTAAACAAACAAGACTGATTCTTGTGAAACCTCAGGTATTTGTCATATCAGTCCTGTTTTTGTTACCTTAATTGTTAATTTTGTATTAACATAAAAACAAAATAGTGATGAAATATTGTAAAAAAGGTTTGTATATGAATTTTGTAATATCTGGAAAGACCCTCTAAATTTTTTATATCATTTACTAATACTAAAAACTCACAACTGTAATAATGGGCAGTTGTAAAATAAAAACCAATACGGTAAACCGGTTATAGACAAAGCATTAGGTTACCTTCAACCTAACCCCTTGTCTATATTTTATGACAAAATAAATGTCTTCATATGTTTGTTATCACATTTGGAAAATGAATCCCAGCAAAAGTAAAAACCTAAACATCCGAAGTGTTTGAAGCAAGACTCATGTCTACATGGACAGCTCAAATCAGGCGTACCATTTGAAGGTCATCATAGAAAGTAAAAATAGCACATTGTTCTACCAGTGAGATGTGATAAAACTGGGACCTTTTGTTCAGAGATTTTCCACTAGCTGCCGATGAATGACTTAATGACTGAGAATAATTGGTAATGACATGAGGTATTATAATAGGAATAGGGGGCTTATCTAACTTCACCCCCGTCATATATGTCTAGACTCCCTCAGTATAGTATGATTAGGCCTTGCTATTGTACTACTTTTGGATAAGTATAGTAAAATGACATCATTACCTACTTCGAGTGGAATTGCTTTATGAGATTATAATTTGAAAATTTATTGAGTAATTTGTTTTTGACAAATGCCATTTGTAGACTTTGCAGGGCAAAAAGTGGCTTAAAATATGTTACTTCACTTTACCATACAAGTGCTGCCAACTCAGCAGTGAGTGTTTCATGAGACCACGTTGGATAGTCTGTGTCAACCTTTGACCTCCCTCAATAGCCATTCCTCAGCAGACCCTCACTTACACCTGCACACAAAGTTAGATTTACTGCACCCTCTGTGTTAAATGCCCCATTAAAAGTCGCGTCAAAGTGAACAATGAATATGCCATTCTTCGAGGACAGTATTTACTCTTTCTTTCCCCACCAGCACACCCACTCAAAGAACTAAAGCTATGTCTTTCTGGCCCTGATAATGTAGATCTATATATAGAGAAGCAATGTGACTGAGCTGGCTGTAAGTGTCAGATTCCAGGCGCGCTCGTTGGTCCCGGCCTGATCAGCATCTGCTGCTAACTATAAACCCACCCACCCCATGAGGTACCCCACCCCAGCTTACACTGGAAAGCCAATGCCCATGCGAACCTCAGTCTGGAGAAGAAAAAAAAATTATCTGAGCTACTTGCTGTAAGCTCTTTCCCTGCTGCCACATCCAAGGGGCGGGGCAGAAATTAGTATTAGGGGATGTAATATGTCTAAGGAGGTTCCTCCTCTTTTCTTTTTCTATTCAAGTCTAATAGATGGCAGTGCTCTCCACATTCTGAGGTTAGCCAGTCAGTCTGGCTCTGTCAGTCAGAGATGTAGAGCTGTTTGGTCCTGGAGATGAACAAGGTCTTCTTACCTTGGAATCTATTGCAGACTTGAGAGACCATTTATTTGAATGAGGGGTGGATTTTTCACTACTGAAGAGCTCAGGACCATCAGAAAAAACTACATCAGTGGCCGCAGGTACAGTACAAGTCAGTCAGAGTTTCTCTTCGTGCATATAATGAAGCATGAACATGTGTGTTTCTGTGGTTATTACCATATGTGAGACTAAGTAAGGGTTCCACATTTGCAAACATAATGTGAAATAACATAAAACTACTGTATTATTTTATTGGAATAATTTAAAGAGTAAATTTAGATTTTGTAAATGTCAGAAAACCAAATAATCTTTTTTTAAGATCAACTGAGTGTCATTGCTTTTTAGGAAATGGTAACTTTATTAATTTTTGTTTTTCTGACATTTTAAATCCAAATGAAGCTTAAATAGTGCAAATCAACATTTGTTATCACTAACTTAGTCATTTTTATCTAATCTACTTGTAGTAGAATGAATATGCCCTCCAGGTGATCTTTTATTTTATGCAGGAACCCAGCCAAAAGCCCACAGGAGGAGCGGGCAGGACTGGCCACAGTGAATCTTTGGAGCTCATGGTGTAGCGATGGACAGTTGGACTCTCCAGGGGGACAGCTACTCCTTCATGCGCAGTGCGCCCCGCACATTTTCCCTGTGCCATCGTGAGGGTACCCCTAACCACGTTGAAATCTTCGACATTATCAACATCCCCCCTCAGCGGAGTGTCATCTCTGAGACCACCTGCCTGTGTGACATTTTTGGAGACGACGGTGAGTCAGCGTCCCTCTCAAGCAGCCCTGCTGCAGGGCCCGCTGTACCTTCGCAGACAGAGTTGGAAGGAAGAGCTGCTACCACACCACAAGTGGATGATTTGAACGATTCTTCTGGCAGCTATCACACTGCACCTGGATCAAGCGAGGGAGAGGAGGGGTTTGATGATTCAAGAGAAGGGAGTTACAGCCCTGCTCGGCAAAAAGAGTATTCAGATGGGAGGGAATTAGATGAAAAGGAATTAAATTTAAAGCATCCAGAAGTTGCTAAGGATAGCATTGCAAATTTTGAACCAAAAACAGCAACCCCAGTACTTCTGCACAGTACAAGTACCCCATCATCACTCACCCCATCGTATCAAGGCCTCAACAGTGGTGAGACAACACCTTCTCCTGGATATAACAGCCCCAGTTCCTTCAATCCAGAAGGGAGGCTGTCATCACTGTCTTCCTCCTCCGCTGAAAAAAGACTTTCACCTCTATCACCTGACATTCAGGAATCGTACAGAGAAACTGAATCAAGTACAATAACCCCTTCATTCAAGGACAGACAGAGTAATTCTTCAAATCAATCTTTAAATCCATCGCTTCCACACGATTTAATTGAGCCAGTTAAAGCCAACCAGTTAAATCAAAACAGCAGTTCATCACCTGAGACTCCCACTGACCTTTCTCAGGATTATACAGACATTAAATCTAGAATAAATTTTTCATCTTCTATACACCATGGTGTTGATTCAGAATCTCCCTTAGAAGGGCAGGTAGTCTCCCCTGAGCTCAGAAATAGTTCTCCTTCCCCCACCACTCAAACATTACCTCCTTTCTCTGATTCAAGAGGGAGGGTATCTGTACCTGATCTCTTTAGCAGAGAATCCACACCTGATATAAAAGATTCTGCCAACACCACTGAACTTATTTCAGATCTTTCTATTGCTGGAAGAGACACCACGACTACTCCTCAGAGCCAGGACACAGGATTATCAACTGGACCAGGCAGCTCTGTTTCCACACCAGGCCCAAGGTCTACGCCCCCTTCTCCTGTCATTTCAGTAGCCACGTCTCCTGAGCTTGTAGAGGATAGAGTTCCAGCTGGAATAGGGAACACAAGAACCTCCCCTCACTTGCCTACCCCTGCCTTTCTAACCAACACTGGGTCAAGAAGTCCATCGCCTGCTCTTTCGCCTACAGTACAAAACCGTTTAATACTTTCTGAAATCAGGAGTCAGGTGTCTTCACCTGTAGTTAGTAATAGTTTTTCTCCATTACCTGAAGTGCAGCAGAACAGTTCACCTTTACAACAAATATATACTTCCCCATCACCTGAGATAAGGATTGTATCCTACTCTCCTGAGCTCAGTAGCGAGCACAGCTCTCAAGTAAATCCATCACCCGAACTTCATCAGAGAGTCTCACCTTTAGAGGGAAGGTACAATTCTCCATCCCCTGAAATAAGGATTTTCTCCTCCTCTCCAGAGCTCAGAAGGAAAGAACAACACTCTCAAGTAACTCCATCACCTGGACTGCACCAGAACAGCTCACCTTTAGAAGAAAAATATACGTCTCACACACCTGAGATAGGTGCTGTTACACCCCCTCCAGATCTAATCAGGAAAACGTGGCCCTGTCAAGTCAAAGAGGTTTCAGAGTCTTCTCTCACAGAGCAACAAGTTGGCTCTGTGTCACCAAGAAGCTTCTCTTTCTCCCCTCAAATCGCAGGGGTGTCTTATTCTGTTGTTCAGGCTGTGGGCAGGACAAGTTCCCCATTTCCAGGACTTTCTCATACCTCCTCCCCAGAGCCAACTCATTTTCTTGTGTCCTCTGAGTCTGGTAAAGACAGTGTTGACACCAGTGTAGCACAGTCCACTGGTAGTCAAAGAAACTCTCCACATTTATCAGACATCCAAAGTTCTGCCTCTCTGTCTCAGCTCAAAAAACAAACACCTTCTCCTCAGCTAGAATATTGCACACCTTCACCTGAACCAGGATCTTTAACCTGTTCACCAGATGACTGCCTAAGTCCATTTACAGAGAAAATATTCCAGGAATCACTAGCAGCACAGTCTCCAGAATTCAACTCCCTGTATACAACACCTGTTCCTCTCACATCTGAGCTCCAAACAGAGACCATTACTGCCGGTGTCATAGTAATACCATCACCTACACATCTGACAAAAAAAGCTGTGTCACCTTCATTTAAATTAGAGAATAGACTGGAAACTGGTACTGCTGACATAAAGAGCAACTCTTCAGTGGTGGAAGTTTGCGCTCCGATATCTGTCTTATCAGAAAAAAATTCATACAATTCACAGATACAACTCATCACAGAAAGAAGAGAGACAAAAAAGAGAGAACACTGTCAAGAAATATCAAGTGTAGCCATCTCCACTCAGGAAAAACACAACACTCAAACCCCCTTTTCTCAGGAAGAAATCAAGTCTCCTTCCCACAACATTACAAGCCACAGAGTTCATAGAGCTGCATCCAAGGAGTTTGGGCAAAGACAGGAAAAGCTCCATCCTCTGGTCCCCTCTAACTCCCTGAATTTTGACAGTAATATTTATTTACCAAATTCGACTTGCACACCTCAGAACTCAAGAAGACAGCTGATACCCAAAATTATACAAGACGACAGGGAGAGGCTGGAGGGGGACATGTCCCGTCATATAAACAGGCGGCGCACTCCTTCTCCACCTCTTACCAGGTTTACACCTGTTCACATTATAGCCCCTCAGAAACCACACAGAAAGTGGCAAAACAGAAGCAATAGCCCCTCTGAAGTTATAGCATCCTCACTGTGTGGTAATTTAAAGGAAGCAGCGACAAATAGGGAAAACCCCAATGTTGACCCTGTTGACAATAATAGCCAGGCCCATTGGGTCAGAATTGGAAAGCAATTGGAGATGGACAGAGAAATGCCTTTGGAGCAGGAGAGGGATGTAGGTATGGAGAGGCAAATGGTTAGGGAGATAGACAGAGAGAGAAAGAGGGAGGAGCAGGCTCCTGAAAGAGAAGAGGGGTGGCAGGGGGTTGCCAGTTACAGAGGGGAACAGGTTGAGCTGTCATTCAATGCCAGGAATAGAAAAGGACCTGTGATTCGCAGTGCAGCTCCCACAACCAGAGAGACGCGCCAGGGACTGCCAACAGTACATTCTTATTCAGAGAGTCTCCCTGCGACAAGACAGCTACAGCAACAACACAGTCTGCTTAAACTTGCACCTCAGCCAGACCCCAGCGGTTGCAGCGCCAGCAGAAGACTTAAACCTCCCACATCTCAGGACAGGAGAAGTGTGCCTCGACGCGTGTCCACGAGCAGGCCATGTCAGAGCTCCAGTTCCAGTATGGGAAGTGAACTTGATGAAGCAGACCATGAGGTGAAGTGGCTTACAGATGGGGCTTTTCGCAGCCTGTCAAGTCCTGAAGTAGATTACCTTGAAATGTACAACTCCAGCCACTGTTCGTCTACAAACATTTCTCAACCATCTACCCATGACAGTCCGGCTGGGGTCAATGCTGCCTGGCTGTCCTATGCTGACTTCAGAGGTTCTGCACCAAAGCTTGACTTTGATGAACTCTCCTCTCATCAGCAATATCCTCACAGTTTAGATTGCCTAGATCCATCCAGAAGATGTGAGTTAGGAAGCTTTGAATGCATAGATGTAGCTGTGGAAAGAGAGGACTGCAGGAAAGTAAGAAGAGGAGTGCCAAAAAGACAGATCCAACTGAAGAGAAGGAATAATACTGAAGGGAAGCAGGATGAGAGCAGTGAAAATAGCAGTCCTGGGCTACCAGGTATGGTGGAGAGCCCCTCTCAAGAGACTCACCCTAGAGGTATCTTTGTGAGGCAACACAGTACACCAGCAGCAATGCAAGAAACTCCCCCTAATGAGAGCAGCTCTGAGCTCTCACAGCAAAACGAAAGACAGTCCCAACTCCAGAAATCTGCTTCTATGGATGAAACACACTCTAAAACCAAGATTGCTTCATGCCTCATCAAGAACGTGTTGTCAAAGAAGATGCAAGGTGTTGACAGACAGCCTGATGAGCAAGCAAGTGAAGAAGTGGGCCCACCAACAGAGAGTGCAACAGCACCATCTGAAAAATCACCGAAACTTGACTCTAGTAATCTGAGTTCCAGTCTTCAGTCAGATCACAGCCTTTCATCTGAGAGACTTTCTTTGAGGGGAGAAACAGGCATGAAGGATCAAGCCGCCCTGCCTAAGGACCACAGATTAAAATCTAGTTATAGACCAAGTTCATCCAGCAGTGGCAGAAGTGTCACCTTCTCCCAGACTGACAGTGAAGAAGCTGATTCCCAGACTCTAAGTACTAAATCATCAGCTTCAGAGATAAAATCCAACTGTGGTATACCGTTTGAGGGTAAAAGAAGTGGTTACCAGTCCTGGCAAACACATGAAACTGTGGTAGGTGCACCAGGGAAAGCACCTGCGTGGGACACAGCAGCTCCCTCAGAACGTCCTTCTGGCAACACACTGGCAAGAGGAACAAACAGAGATCAAAAAGTTGAAAACAAAGATCAACACAGACAACTTCAACAAAGAGACAAAGATACCTGCACATCTAAAACACAGGAGATCAAACTCACAGCTGTGGGAAAGAAGAAGGCCTCACTAAATGTCTGTCTCACTCCAGAGGCAGAAAGCAAATCTTTTCCACCAGATGGATCTGCTGGAGAGAAGGAAGAAAATACTAAGACCAAAGCAGAAGACAAAATACAGGATGAAGGGGACGGGGATGATAACATTAAGGCTCCCGTTCACAAAGTTAGAGATGTAAGGCGGCTTGTGAAAAATACATACAACTTGTCCTTCAAGGCAGTTAGTCCTGATAACCAGTCAGGCATCAATGAAGGAAACTGCAATGAGGAAACAAGGGAGGAGGTGCCAGTAGAGGAGAAAATAAATGTATTAAAGGAGGCTAGCAGAGAAGAGAGGAAAGAAGAAAGAGAAGAAGAGGTCAGGGTCGACAGAACACCTGAAGAGAAAGATGAAGCAAAAGATTCAATGAATCAAACAATACTTCATTCAACTCAGAATAAAAGAAATTCTCCATCTGGTCCACAGCCAATGCAAATCGAATGCAAGGCTGTATGCTGGAAAGATGACAAAAATAAAATGCAAAACATGAAGAAAGATTTGGGCGATAAAAACCAAAGCTCTTTGTTGTCTTCCCCAGATGCAAACTCAATAGAGAGCAGACTAAAACACACAATGGAAGAGAAGATGATCCAGAAGCTTGGTGAACATAATATTAGTACCACAGCAGAAAAGAAAAAGAATGTGACAGAAATCCACAAAGTGCCAGACTGTGAGGACAAACCCACATTGGCTAGAACAGACCGAAAACCTCCCATGCTCGGAAGCCTCCCTAAACTGCCTAGTAAGGAGAGGGAGGTGTCCACTGCTGTAGTTTTAATAAGAGAGAAATCAAATAAATCCAACATATCTGCATCTTTAAGTCATGAAGAGACTTCTGCCCAAATCAAAGCTCCTGCTTCTCTCTCACCTACCCCCCCTGTTTCTGGCAGTTCATCTGGTGGTAGTGTTGGCCACTCAGTTTCAATGCTTTTAAAGGAGAAAGGTTATCAAGCTGACATTGGCGCAGTGGTGAGCGATGGTCAGAACTTAACTAGAGGTAAAGGACCTACCTGTAAGCATGTGAACTCTTTGGAAATCCCTCTTCAGACCATTCCCCCTTCAGAAAAAGTTTTTCCTGATTCTCACAGAGGGAGAACCTTCTCCTCATCCTCCACCACCTCTGGCCCCTCAGCAATGACTGAAAGTGCAAATGTCCTGGAAAAGCCCACAGAAGAGGAGGGAGTTAGCATTAAACCTCCAAAGAAAGATACAGAAACAACAAAAAGGAACACAATGGACCAAACACTAACAACCACCAAAGAAAATGACACTATAGGAGATTTTGAAGCAGTCAAAAGACTTGATCCTACTTTCCCCCCCAGGTCTCCTGCAATACGGAGATTCAAACCACAGCCAGGTGAGACCAGGTCACCATCAAAAGATACAGAGAAAAAAGAAATCTCCTCATCGTCTTTGGGAAGCCACAGACCTCAAATGATTGAAGTGAAATCTATAGCTAAAAACTCTCAAAAACCAGCAGTGCCTCCGAAACCAAACTGCAAATTTAAGCCTGGAGATTTGGGAAATGTGACAAGTGAAGCACAGAGAGCATCAACAGCCTCCTCTAGTGGAAAACAACGAAATGAGGAGAGACCGCAGACAATTGTAGTGAGCTCACCTACAGTCTACAGGAAGATTTCCAATGAGTCTGCCTCTGCATCAAATTATTCAAGAAAGCTTGCTGTGTCAAACCTTAAGCCACCACCTCACAGAACAACAGCAGCCAATGTCACCAGCATCTCTAACATGTCAACAGCATGTTCAGACACAGAGGCAGTTACTGACCAAGGTCAGCACCAACAATTTACTGCTTTGCCTCAGAGCTCCAGGCATGCTAAGAAACCTGAATCCCTAACTACAACGTCAGACACCGGTTTAGATGTAGCCCAACAACTTGTTCCACAACCAAATCCACATCAAAATGTTGAATCTACCCTATCTGAAGTTGATCAATCTACTTCAATGGACTCAGAGGGTCAACAGTGTTCTAGGGCGGCATGTGAACATGGGCAAACTATGCCTGTTAGCTCCAACAATCTGAAGCAAGTGCCTGCTGTTTCCACAACTCAAAAGTACACTCATCAACCATACAGAAGAACAGTCTCCAGTGAGCATGCCCAAAGAATAGACGATCAACATTTTTATACCTCAGATGACCCTCCAAGCTACGACGAAAGAGAGAGCTTCAGTCCACTCTTGCTTCCTGATATGACTTCAGCGAGGTCAAATCGGTATCAACCCTCATCCCGTCCTCCTTGTTCCTGCACAGCTGGCTACCCCTCTCACTGTGGTCCTACCTCTCCTCACCAGCATCGCAGTCCCCATAACCTTACCCCACCTGGTCTGCCATACTCTCCAGGTCAGGCACTACCTTACCAAGTGGCTCAGCCCCCTCTCCACTGTAGACCTGAAATGCAGCCATTGGGTTACCAACCAAGATCTCCAAAATCAAGCCCTCTTGGTCCAAACCAACCACAATCCATGTACCAGCCTCTCCATCCCTCCGCTGCCTGCGGTCCCCTTTCTTCACTCATGCAGGCCTGCCCTGCTGACCGCTCTCTGCTGCCACAGCAACATATTGGAGCTCGACGGCCTCCTGTTCACAGATCTCCCCATCAGCAGCCACCAAATCTGACTGGGGCTCCTTACAGTGATCCAGGCCACAGCCACTCTCCCGTCCTGCCTCCTATAGATCCTCAGTACCTAGGTGGCCCCCAAAGCATGGGTCCCTCCTATGGGTCAGAATATGGCGGCGATAGCTCTAGCGTGTATTCAGAAAGTAGCTATGCACAGCCACCACGTAGAGTACTCCTGGATCCTGAGACAGGGAAGTATTTTTATATTGAGGTGCCTGTGCAGCCCCTTAGGAAAATGTTGTTCGACCCAGAGACTGGTCAGTATGTGGAAGTGCTCATCCCACAGCAGGCAATGTCACATTCAGGCCTGTACCCTCCTGCTGGACCCCACTTCCAGCCTCTCCACAACCACAACATCTATGCGCCGGCTCCTCAATACATGCCCTGTGCTGCTCCTCCCCCATTAGCCCACCCCCAGGTTCAGCCTCAGCCACCCCAATATCCTGAGGTGTCTGCTGCACCTCTAATGCATCCAAGTGGGTCTGGGGTCAGCTACAGGAATCCGTCAGGACAGGGATCAAAGCCAGAGCCCAAAAACCACCGACCATTGGACCAAAGGTACCTTGAGAATATGTATTATGTCCCAAGTGTGATAAATGCAAGCCCAAATACCACCCCACCTGACTATTACCACAGGCATACTTCTAACTTACCCACGACTGGGGGGAAAAGGTCCTGAAATAGAGGGCAGAGGCCGCCTTCCTGGAGCCTGTGGAGTTTAAAATACACGATGTATAAATGGGGTGGCTAATGTTGGTCTGTGATGTTATTTGAGTTTTGACACTACAGCTGAAGAACGCAATTCTTTAGCTGTTGTTTATTTGCTGATGCTGCTATACTTTTTGCTGAGCTGCTTTTACAAAAAAGATTTTTAGGTTGGTGTCTTCAGAAATACATGTGTGTGGGGCTTTTCTATGACCTGTTTATCAAACTATTACTTAAACTTTTATATGTAAGATGATTAAAGGGATGCACAGGAGCAAAACATCTGTGGGATTATTAATTTACTGATGTGTTTTTAGTCTGTAAATGTCCACAGAAACTTGAAAATGCAGTATGAAAAGACCTCATATTTATCTTAATAATGCATTTACACAAGTTGAGTGAGTTTGTGCACATGATGTTTGCTACACAATGCAGCACTCTCAATAAAATGTCAAATGTCAAATTTCTTCTCTTTAGTCTTTCTTCCCTAATAATTGCACTTTTAAAAAGATAAAAAAAATTTAACTATAGTACTCTAGTTTAGTCTTACAGGATGTTACTTTGAATTATTAAATAGGTTCATGTTTTAAAGCTTTTTTTTTACAACTAAACAATGCTGTCATTTACTCTAAGAGAAAGTGCATGACACAAATTATTAAAGAAAATTGGATTTTTACAACATAAAACTAGCTAAATACTCAGGAAAATTATAAATGGATATATGAAGCATTTATTATCTCTAATAATTGCTTAAATATGATGATTACTAATGGTTTATTCTTTGGTACCGAAGATGACCGCAGAAACATGTTTTTTGTTTATATGAAACATATTGAATTTTGAACCACTAGAGGTCACTGTGCAACACCAAATAACGACCTAATGTTGAGAGGGGCTGAATTAGGGGTCTCAAAACCTTGTCCTCCAGCTCAGGTTGTAGATGCATCCTTGCTCCAACCTATCTTAATGTAATGATTGAATTACCTCTTCACCATGCCACAGAGTTTGGCAAAATCCTGGTAACATTCATTTGATTCAGATGTATATGTATCCAAAACCTTCAGAACAGTAGATTTCGAGGACTAGATTTGTAGACCCATGAGTTAATTTTGAGTCTGATAATATAGTGCTTATTGAAAGGAAATTATAATTTTAAGCTGTCAGGTTTTATTTAAACAAAGAAAAACAAGCTATGTTCTGCAGAAGCACAATGTGCCCACAAGGGGGACCCCTTGACCAGAGGTAGAAAAAAAGATCATGCCGGGGGAAGTTGCACATAACCTACTTACTCTGTGTAAGTAGGACCAAAAACATGAAGGCAACTTTAAGACTTTTCTTCTTAAACCTGCGCCTACTAACTATGTCCAGGAGCTCAATTGTAAGTACCCACCACATCCTTTAATGTGGCTGACGGTAAAGTTTATGGTCTGCAGGTGGCTTCTTGTGTATGTGACTGCCAGGTGTGGGGGAAATAAGATTAAAGCATACACATTCCAATATGGAGACAAAATAGCATGAGAGTTAGCTTGATTATAATAACTGAGCCGGAAACATATCACTGAGACTTCCATTATCACTACAGAGTAGTATAAATTAACTAATGATTATGTAAACTTTTAATAGCTGTCTGGCAAACTAATAAGTGTGTTATGACTACATAGCAACATTCAAAATATATATTAATCACTGACAGAACACAAGCCCTAGCCTAGACTGGCACCTTTTAACTTCTGCAAGTGTCAACTAAATATCTCCGTTTATTGTCATACACCTACATTTTCACAACCTGTAGAATGATGAAAGGCACACCTTGGAAAAGCACACTAATCTGTGTAAACCTCTTGACACGCCTTTTTTCAAAATGACTATTAGACAAATCCACATATTTCCATGTGACTTTGATCTACCCCAGTAGTTTTTACAGTGTAGTATTTCCTATAATCTGAGCTGAAACAACCAGTTCTGCAGCATTTTCTTTCCAGATTATCCAACAAATTTATTTTTATTTCTTTCAAGAAGCTTGCAAACTGTCTTTGAAGTACCCAGTACTTTAAAAAAGATATTATAACAATAGTAATGTTTATACGATTGTCTTTTTAAAAGAAAGGCTGTGAGGTGGAGGACATGTAGTTCCCATGCACATCCTCCACATCACATTTGAGTCCAACGAATTTCAGTCAAACACACAAAACACACCATGAGATCATCAGTTGGTCACTGGTCTCTTTCCATCAGTGTCTGTTTTTCGCTCTGTTTCTGTGATCTGTTCTCTATATTGAAAGGTGTCGACCCCAGGAGGTCTATAAAGGCACGGCACACCCAGGAATGTGTGGGTGAGACTGACCCTGGAGCCACGTTTGATGTGGACCAACAGCACAGCTGATTATTCACTGGAAAAAACTCCTCTCTGCATTGTCCAATATCAGGAATGTTGAAAAAGGAGAGTGGGTGGCATGGGCCTGGCAGCTAGATAAGACAAACTTCTAGGTAACAATAAGCTGGATAGATGCTTCCTTACATTTTCCAATAACATGTGCTACTGGAGATTAGATCTCTATTGTTTGTAAAAGTGAAATTGTTGGCTTTAATGGTTGTGTTGCTCACTTAGTCGGAAGTGAAAGGGTGATCTTATTATTCCTATTACTATAAGTGCATGTATTAATGGGGAAGAAGTTAGGTCATGTGGGCATTTCAGTCCCCTGCCAGACATTCGTGTTCATAACTCCTGCCTGAATGACCTCCTTTTAATGGGAGGGTACCAAGAAAGTTTGAGTTATCTAAGAACACTAATAGTAAGATTTAGTTTCAGACGTCCCCCTAATACTAAAATAAAACCCACTCTTTTACAATAAAATGCTACTTACCATGTGGAGTCAGCTCAGAACTACTGCAGCCTCATGTTTATCCCTGACTAAAAAATATTAAACAAGCACAGCAGTTCATTAAAAGTTGCATTTTAATTTATTTTATTTTATTTATATAATGTTTCACTTTGTGCTGAAGTTAACAAGCTTTCCAATAATATTCAAATTTATTGAAAAGGCCTGCATTTATGTTACTTTTCAAAACTTTGACCTATGACAAAATGTGATTTCAGGCCTTCAGCAGGATTTTTTAAAATTATTATTATTATTTATTTCTCTATCACTCCATCTTAAACCTTGCAACATTTGGTGAAGATGTATATTAAAGGAAAACAGAATAAAATGTCACTCTTGCCCCTTTGGTGGAGTCACCTGAATACTCACTCCCATGCCCTTAAAAGGCTTTCCTTTCGACCCAGCAGAGGCGGACAAACTGTGAGTGGGTGTATGTCTGCGTGTGTTGTGTGTGTGTGTGTGTGTGTGTGTGAGGTCATCATGACGGAGAAAAGAATGACAGAAGCAACAACTAGAAGCGATCTGAGATGCGAGAGAACACCTGAAACACTGCATTCATTTTGTTGCCTAGCAACCTCAGGGCGTAATAATTAGTGCGGGTTGTAAAAATCCTTACAACTGTGTTTACACTTGTGTGTCATACAGACTTCCTTCCCTCCACCAGGTGGTGCGTGCCTACCTGTCACGCCCGGTTATTGCTTCATCGCAGGCTTTCATATCCTTTTCGTCCAGCAGCAGTAATCTAACCTAGCCTGACTCATCTGTTTAGAAATCAGTAAATGTTCTCATGGTTATTGATCTTTACCAAGTGCTACATTATGCAGAGGGTCGCAAGATAAGTCTTCCTTCATTATTATTTTATATGAAGTAAACCTGAAGCCAGCTCAGAAAGGGTTGTTTGTTGTTTTGGGGGGGTTTTGTTGCTAATAGTGGAACTTATTCGTCTAGACCTGTCTAGTCATCTGAGTGTCCCAGGACCCCTCATGTCCAGGCAGGAAATTGTTGCTTATACTAGGAGTCTGTCATTGTTTCTATGAAAGTTATGAGAGTTTGAAAATGAAGTAGTCTGGGAGTGATGTCATAGCCTGATCACTTTACCCGCTGTCCTTCTTCACCTCTTCCAACAAGGAGCTGGGCGGTGGATCAATGGGAATGGAAGGAATGACAGGAGTCTGTGTGTGTCTGTGTTTAGCTATTTTTTATTTTTTTTTGCAAAAGGCCCATTAAAAGACAAACAAAAAAACAATTCTTGGAGGACAAGCTGCTCCTTATAGGTCCCAAAGCCTGGACCCCATAAGAAGAAGTGCTGTTTTTGTAATTAGGGGTTAGATGTAAGACTAATGAGCACATAATACAACCGTTTCTACAATTTCCCTGATGGAAAATCCCAAAGGGATTAATAAAGTTTCTATCTATCTATCTATCTATCTGTCTGTCTGTCTGTCTGTCTGTCTGTCTCTCTCTCTGTCTGTCTGTCTGTCTGTCTGTCTGTCTGTCTGTCTGTCTGTCTATCTATCTATCTATCTATCTATCTATCTATCTATCTATCTATTAGGTTTTGGTAAAAGTTAGGGTCTAGGTATACAATAGTAATGAATAGGGTTAGGGAGAATATCTGTATTAGACATGAACACAGTTACTAAAATGAATGGAAGTCAACACATGTCCTAATATGGGTAGAAATACAAACTTGTGTGTGTGTGTGTGTGTGTGTGTGTGTGTGTGCGTGTGTGGGTGTGTGTGTGTGTGGCTACTGAGACAACAGTTATTGGCAGGATCAAGTTCTTGGCTGTCTCCGATCCTGAATCACTCATTGCTGGTTACATGTCTGAACTCTTATTGATGCCATACTGTGTCAAATATTCTCTTCATATTTTGACGGCCAGCCCAATAAGGGCTCGGGTCGCCTGCAGAGAGGTCTGGCAAACATTAACAGGAGGGAATCTCCAGAGAATCCGCCTTAAGTTCGGTTTTAGTCCACGTGTTCGCTCTGAGGTGGTATGCATGGGCCACTGAATTCCTCAGGCATGATGCAAAGCTATGAGTCAAATTAGGACAGCCCTGACCGCACAGACATTGGTCATTACACCTTTTAAATTTAGAGCCTGTAAATATAATATATTACTCTTCTTATTTCTCCATGTTGAAAGCAGACTTGTTTTTATCTTTCACTCCTGAAGAGTCTCATTGCTGGCTATGTCACCATGTGTGTGGAATCCCATTGCCAAGACAGCCAATGTCAGGCTGAAGAAGGCCTGAAAAAGCTGCTCATTGTTACCCGGTCAACTCCAACGAAGTGTCAAACAGCTGACATGGAGAAAGGACCAAGCACCACGGACACATGGCGATACATTATCATGCAAATATTAACAGGTGAGGTGAATGTTAGCCGTGGACTTTGTACATGTGGGATTTGACGATTATATGGGTGAAAGTTTATAGGCTTCGGCGGCAGCCGATGAATCTGATTCCATAGATCGTTCATGTATTTAAAAGCTACAACAGAGCAAGTTTCTCTGTCATAGAAATTTTATTGAGTCTCATTTCTACACTCAATTACATCAGACTAAACACAATACTGATTGTTGGAAGCTGAAACTTAAGAGTAATCTACAAATTAGTGAGGGGAATTAAACCTCCACTGACAGTGGATCTTAATATATAGAAAAAAATATTTTAGTTTTTTTTCCTGAATCAGAGGACACCCACAACTCCTTTATTTCAGGTAACTAGACTTAGTTAAAACCATAACAAGCCACATTTTAAGAAATTCAGACAAGATTTATACAAATATTTTAAAATCTGTAAAAACGCTTCCTTTTAGAGTCTGAGTACCCCTGGGAAAGGGAACAAATGTTTTTGACGTCTATTTCCAGAGCCCTGCTGAAGCCAGGCCCGGCATCAGTCGATGAGAAGGTAAATTTAGGTTTTTAAATAAACAGTACCAGCAGATTCTGCATGAAGAGAGCAAGTTTTTTTTCCCTTTTTCATAAATTTTTGGACTTCTGGACATTGCTTTGACCTGACTGTCAATCAACTCAAAGTGAGACCGTTCCAATATCTGGGCTAAATTATGTGTTTTGAACTTAGGCTACTGCAAATGGACTTTCTGTTGCATGTTTGCGTAATGGTTTTGCTAATTCTATTCTGTTATCTGTTAACAGAATGATGCAGGATGTCCCCTCTGCAATTGGCACCAAGGGAATTTGTGGAAGATACTCTGCTTGGATAAGACTGAAATGCAAAACAACTGGTTTAAAAACATTTAAACCAATTAAACTGACTTTAATCTCAGAATTCTGACTTTAATGTCAGAATTAGGGCCCCGATAAGTCAGAATTCTGAGGTTAAAGTCAGAATTCTGACTTTAATCTCAGAATTCTGAGGTTAAAGTCAGAATTCTGACTTTAATTTCAGAATTGTGACTTTAATCTCAGAATTCTGAGTTTAAAGTCAGAATTAGGGCCCCGATAAGTCAGAATTCTGAGGTTAAAGTCAAAATTCTGACTTTAATTTCAGAATTCTGACTTTTCTGTCAGATTAAAGTCAGAATTCTGACCTTAAACTCAGAATTCTGAGATTAAAGTCAGAATTCTGACTTTAATCTCAGAATTCTGACTTATCGGGGCCCTAATTCTGACATTAAAGTCAGAATTCTGACATTAAAGTCAGAATTCTGACTTTAAGGTCAGAATTCTGAGATTAAAGTCAGAATTAAAGACTTTAGACAGAATTCTTACTTTAATCTCAGAATTCTGAGTTTAAAGTCAGAATTCCAACCTGAGTTCTGACTTTAAGGTCAGAATTAAAGACTTTAGACAGAATTCTGACATTAAAGTCAGAATTCTGTCTAAAGTCTTTAATTCTGACCTTAAAGTCAGAATTCTGACTTTAAGGTCAGAATTCTGAGATTAAAGTCAGAATTCTGACCTTAAACTCAGAACTCAGGTTGGAATTCTGACCTTAAACACAAACTCAGAATTCTGACCTTAAAGTCAGAATTCTGACTTTAATCTCAGAATTCTGAGATTAAAGTCAGAATTCTGACCTTAAACGCAGAACTCAGGTTGGAATTCTGACCTTAAACTCAGAATTCTGAGGTTAAAGTCAGAATTCTGACTTTAATCTCAGAATTCTGAGTTTGTGTTTAAGGTCAGAATTCTGAGGTTAAAGTCAGAATTCTGACTTTAATGTAAGAATTCTGACCTTAAACTCAGAATTCTGAGGTTAAAGTCAGAATTCTGACTTTAATGTCAGAATTCTTTTTTTTTTCGGGGCCCTAATCCTCTTCCGTACATTTCCTTCCTATTGACAGCTATATGCTATGAATGGAGAGTTGTGTGCATCAAAAAAATCTAAATGTGTGTTAAAGTTTGTGCACGCTAAAATGTTCAAGGTGTGTGAATACTTGCAAGGCTTTGTATATTTAATACCTCTTTTTTAAGGACTTTTAATAGTTTGATTAAGATACAAAAGTATGCCTTCTGCTTCTCACTCATAGTTTCATTTGATTTTTGAAATTAGTCTTTCTGAATTTGCGTAAATTCAAAGTTGGTACATTAGCTTGTGTGGACCTTACACCGCCATGATGTGATGCTGTTAAAGGTTTGCATGATCAAGTCCTGCCTCACAGGCGTACAGATAATTATCTTAATCAGGCATATGCAATAAACTATGAAACTCATGGACTTTTGCCAGTCAGGGAAAACCCCTCAATGGTTATTGATAGAAGGGCTGTTAACCACACCGATGGGGTCAGCTGTAGGGTTGTGAATGACTTCCAAAATGAGATGAATTTTATTCTAATCAGGCAAAAACAATAACTTTGTTTTGCTGACAAGGAGATCTGTGTATTGCTTAATTGGTGGGAACAAAAACTGAAGAAATAGAAGAAGAGACAGGTTGGAGTTTTTGAAGTATGGATTTTGTAGAGTCATCAGCCATCAGCGTCTTACCTCTGCTACTTAGCTATTTGGAGAAACAGAGATGAGTTAATTACTTACAAATCATTGTTGCAAATGATTTTACTCCTCTCCTAATTCTAACACTGCCATCGCAGTTGCAGTTTAGTGGTGCATTTGTAATCACTGACTGTGGGCCCATATGAGCTTTTCTATTTAAAACCACAGCATTCTATGTCAATAAGAATCTAAGGCAAAAGTGTCAGCAGCATAATGTGATTTTCAGACCAAAAGCCGGCATGTGCACAGCTCACCAGGAGAGTTTTGTGGGGTACAGTTTCTACTTTCAAAACAACAAGCAGATATTGACTGATTTTCAATGTACAAAGGCAGCAGATGTCATAATCATACATGCATCCCATGCTAAAACGTTTTATTGTACTACTCCTACAAGTGAGACAGAGAAGATGAAGACCCACATGGCAGAGAAAATGATGAAGACGTCTGGAAAGCTTTCAAGTGTTGTGTTGGTAAGGGGCAGTTTGGTCAGAAGCACATTTTGCAGCTTAATGTCACACACATGTCCTTTAGATAAGACACATACGCCCATCGCTAAGAAACCACAATCGTTGCTTTCAGAATATAGGACGGAAATAGCATTGAAAAATGTTGTCGATTTGGAAAACCCTTTGACGTGCACCGTGCAATACATAATTATATTCTTTCATAATAACCACCTGCATGTGTCATTACCTTTACTTGGTGTGTCTTATTTAGAATAAATTGCAGGTATGAGTTCTTTGAATCAGTTCAAAGAGATGTGATCCCATTCATCACGGTAACCATGACAAAGGCGAGACTAGAAGAGTGGGAAGAGGTGCAAACAATCAGTGCAACTTAATGGTCATTTATCATTTATCATGAAGGTCTTTGCCCCCAAATTGCTTGTGAAAATTGCAAGCAGTTGCTATGTGTCATTTTCCATCCACGTCCATGCTGGGGCTGTTAAAGATAGCAACAAAAACAAAAACAAAGAAAAACCTGTTTGTTATTCCTTTATTCTCCACCAACCAAAGCATTCCACTTGACTTATCAGTATTTTTTTTTTCCAAGAACCAATAAACACGCAGAGACTAAAACGGTTCGGACGTTAATGGGTGAGGGAGAATTTTGATAACAGATAAACTTTTATCGTGGATGCAGTCGTGCATCGTTGGGAAATGACACAGAACGTTCGTTGCCAGCTAAGGAAAACAAACACCAAGTCCAAAAAAAAGCCACTTACGATTGATAGCTACCTGTCAACCCAAATATTTTTAAAATACCTTTCTTGCAGAACATATTGTCCTCCAGCGAGAAATAACCAGATAAAAGCCAAAGGTCAAAGGCTTTTATCTGGACAACCTACACTGGTAACTGCATCAAGTGTTACTAAGTGTTAGTTGTAAGACCAAGCTATCCTCTTTATTAGCAGAGCTAAAACGTTTGTCAGAGCTACATGGAGTTCCTGCTACAGTCCAGACATGCTTCAAGTCTGACACACAGCACTTTATGACATCATTCTGCTAATTGGGAGATGATATCTGAACTACTGAAGCAGTAGAAAAGCTACATAGCACAAATTAACATGTAGGTAGACCTAAATTACAAATTCTCAAATACAACGTTGTCCTCAATTATTAGTAAGGATGTTTAAAAACTGTTAAAATAAATCCACTTTTATTGTAGTAGCATATTCCTAATTTTGATTTATATTTTTTTTTTTCCTGCCTTATTTGTGTAGGAAACTTTCATTATTTTTATACTATTTCCTATTTTCTTTGGGTACAAATATGAAGGAATACAAAATCCTAGTTCATAGTCTCTTTTGCTGCAAAGCTGAAGGAGGATTGAAATTTATCAAGTTACCACGTACTGTTAGACAACTGCATCAATACAAATATTAATGTGTTGCGTTTGCTAAACACGACTTTGACTTTAAAGTCCAACAAATCATAAGAGCCACGGAAACCTTGTTAGAGTGCATCATAGCTCTTCAAGATTCCTAAAATCGAATTTTTTTTATCAATGAACCAAAGTTGAGTTGTTAACGAGTCATTCCACAGGATAATGATGAAAACATATGGCCAAACCAGGAACAAAATGAACCTCTGAGCTGATGTAGGAAAAGAGGCCACATCAGCTATTCATAATGATTAATGTGTAACCTTAGTAGAAAACCAAAAGGGGTGAATCAGAGAAGGCATGCTTGGATGATTATAGCTCTGAGTGTCAGCCTGAGTTAGCAGAGAGAGAAGGCCTTCTATTGTTGTGCAGAGAATAGTCTCACAGTGGCAGATTCCACTGTGGTCACACAGGCAGTGCTCTGATAAGCTTCCTCCGAACCAATCTCAAAGAATCCGTTGTCCTGCCCTGATAGATTGAAGTTATTTCCCCAATACTGCAATGGCGAGCTTCTAGACAACAACTCACAGAGCCGATGGAGGCACAGAGTCCAAGGCCCGTGAATGCAATGCAGCAACTGTAGTTTGATGTGACGGGAATCTGTGTCGACAGGTCATCAGATTACTTTACAATACAGAAACAGCTGTTGTTGAGGTGATTATGATCAACTGTTGACAGCAGGCAAATGTGATACACCGGTTTTTAGTTCTGGCAGATTTTATAGCACTGCTCAGAAAACTTTATCCATCTCATCACTGCTTCATCAGTCCATTAAGAGACAATTACTGCTCCCCTCGTGTGTGTGAGACACATTAAATGGCTTGATCAAGAAACAAGTTTCAGATGATACCGTGTTTTGAAAGCCAAATCTCCCAGTGGCTGTTTTTCTCCTTATACTTTTTCTCTCTGACTTTATATGTACAGGATAATTTAATACAATAAAGCATTAAGCATTTGTGCAAATCACATAGTGCCTTTCAATTTATTCATACACCTAAGGAACAGTCACCTATTTTGTCATGCTGCAATCACAAATTTCTAATGCAAACACATGTAATCCTAGACTATGATTTTATTTTTATTTAACTAAATAGAATTTGGCATTCGAGTTCGGTTTATTCTGTGTTTCTAGGTTTGTTTTCTATTTCTACAGGTTCTTATCTTCCCTTCAGTCTCCCTCTATACTTGTGTGAACTTGTTTTGTTTTTAGTCATAACAAAGTCTCCCTCTGCTGTTTTCCATCACTCTAATCGTTCAGCTGCCAGCAAACGTCACTTAATTTGTAAATATAGAAAACCTGTGATTGTTAGAGGTTAAGAATGGTGAACAAACAGCATCGTGAACACTAATTAACACATCAAGCAGGTTTAACCAAGACAAGCACTTGGTTAAATGATAAAACTTAATACATTTACTAAAGTCATCTGTTACTTTTTGGGTTTTTTGTCATAATTGCTTCAGCATCATGGGAAAACTTTGTGAGGGGAGTGGTTGTCCCTTTCTATTCAGTGCATCATACCTGATTGAAAACTTCAATGACGAACAAACATCATGGCCTCCGGATTTGCGTCACTGCGTGTGGTTCGCTGCATGGTGGCCGTCTTCACTTGCAGGCCCACAGCATCCACGCCGCAGTATCAGTGCATTTGAAGGGCAAACGTCGAGTTTGGATGGAAACCATGGTAATGACTTGTGACCGCAGCAGTGACTCGCTACCTCAGTCACCACAGCACTGGGCAAAGCTTCAGTCGACTTTTACAGAATCCTCCAGCGGTCTCTAAAAATGCATCGCTCTGTGGTTTTGGAGCATTGGACTGTTGGATTTTGCCTCTTTCTGAATTGTTCTTTTGCTCGTTTTCTTTGGGATTTATGCAACGGCCAGTCTAAACAACCGTTGAGAATCAAATCTGGAAGTATTTATTTTTGGACGTATATTTAGCTAGTGACCACAGCCCTGGAACATGCCAGCCATGCTAACTAGCTGGGGTAAGGCTATATTTACAGAAGGATGGGTATCCATCACGGTGGTGTGAAAGCACACAGACAGCCAGAGCGCGAGGAAGGGAACGTGTAGCTCATCCGTCACCACAGTCCGGTCTCAGGGGTTGCCTATTTAAAACCCAACACAATTTGCAACACAGAGACACACGGGACAAACAACCGTGCATGAACACACTCACTTCCACCTAGGAGAGACTAGCTGACCTCACCTGCATGTTTTTCAAGTGTGGGAAGAAGACGGAGGACCTGAACTGAACCCGGGCATGTACAGGGAAAAGATGCAAGACACATGCAGAGAAAAAAAGCGGTTTATTTCTAAATATTGTGAAATAATTGTCCAGAGACCATTTATGTAAAACTGACTTCCCTCTGCATAATGTTGCCACTGTCATGCTTCACTTTGGGGACTGGGGATGTTGTGATCATGGTGATTTGCAGGGTTAACATCCTGCATAACGTTTTGATGTGAGTTAATAAGGGAATTGGTTGCATTGAATTTTATCTAAGGGTAACAGATCAGATGCCTATTGCTTCCAGATGTTTGAGTTAATTTATCACACGAATCCCCACCAAAAATACATTGAAGACAGTAAAAATGTTCAAAATGTATAAATGCTTTTGCAAAGTACTGTAAAGTGTGTCTTTGTGCACTGACTATACCAAACGGAGAGCTTGCATTTTCTTTTTCCCAGAAAGTTTTTGTTGTCGTTTATGTTTTTTAATCCTCTTCAAGTTTCTGAATTTTTCTCTCGGTTACTTTTGATGCTTTTAATGGTGAATTCTGCAAAATTACAGTTCTGGGAAAATCTAGTCAATCTTTTTCAAAACAGCAGAGACTCAAAACCGTTTTACAAGTCATGCAGGTCGTGCAGTTGTCCAGTTTGTCCAGCAACAGAATAGAAAAAGAGGGAGAAGAAACAGCTGATGGTGACTCCTGGGCTTTCTGTATTGGCACCCTACACCTGAATGACATCATGTCAACTGTCAATACAAGTGGCATAGACAGTCTGTTTCTGCAAATAGCTGACCAGACAAGCAAGTTCATGCAGACAGACAGATGGACAAGGTCAGGGAGTGGCAGATAAACAGATATGCTGCATCACTGCTCAAGACTGTAGTGTTGCATATTGGGTTAAGCAAACCAAAGCATGCATGCATCTAATCAATTTTGCAGAAAAAAAAAGAATTTTTGCACATTGGATATCTTCTAGAACTAGCTACCTGCAACAGCTCTATTTAACTCAGCTGTCCCCTGTGTGCATATTTAGAGCTAATATTGTTGAAATGCATTTACTTGGTCAAAGAAAATCTAAAGAACTGCTCTTTGTTTTGCTTCATTTCAATGAACCGCCAAACAATGCTGAATTTGCTGCTGGTTGAGCTTTCGTCTTAGTATACTAGTCCAAGGTTAGGCACTTTGTTTATCACATTGTTGAGGTGGTTGACAGTTGTTGTCATCTACTCCATGTTGAGTTTAATGGCCTCTCTGGGGACCTACAGCATGTTCATAGCAAACTCTTGACACTCCAGTCACAAGTTTGCTTTATATTCAGCTCCTAGATTTTGTGCAACATCTGCAATGAGAGCCAGCCACCAAATATGTCCGCGTGCACTTGCCCTTGCTAAGGATTCTGCAGGTTGCACTGAGCCATGGTGCACCAGGGTTGCATTTTTAGTTAAGATGGTCCAGTTCTTGAAGTGTTCAATGAAACTCTCCATGTAGGGATATTTGCCTGTGTGCTCTGAAACACTAGAAGCCTCCCAAATCTCCCCATCTGACTCCCATTGGGGTATAAATAACACAAACCCATAAACACTCCCACATCCAACAAATAACAAGGACTGACAGCACGCCATGTATTAAAAAGATGTGAATTCCAGCAAGCTCTGGGGTCATAAAGTATCACTTTCACTTACTTATTTTCACATTTAATGTGAATAAAAAAACAGTTCTTAGACAGATGGGTGTTAATATTGAGCCACGAAAAGACTCTGTCTATGACTAGTTTAATGACATCATGCAAAATTGTAAATGAACACCCCTGGCGACCAACCATCACCCCAATCATGTGGATACAAGAGCTTCTTAAATGATGAGGTCATGTTGATCTGAAGATCCTTGTCATGGAGTTGAGGGTGTCGGGGTCGTCAGCTGCTATATAGAGAGGAAGGATGGGCAGAATGCTGGCAATGCATACTCACTGCAATGTATACTATTTTTAATTCCCGTACCTTTGCCTTCTTACTCTGTGCTTTTGCTCAAAGGTAACAAGCTGAACAGTCTACTCTCCATCATGTGATTGCGGATCATTTGTTTTCACACACAGACCTTTCATCCAACCCTGCAGACCACCTGGGGGACTGCAGTATACATCACGTCTTACCCAGTGGGATCTTACCCACTCCGTCCCTGGATTTTCTATTTCGCTTTTAAGTAGCGGCCACAGAGAACCCACCAAACTTGTCTGCCGACATTAATATTCAAAAAGTATTAATGTCTCAGGCAGGCACAAAAATATAAAGATTGCTGTCTGAGCACATAAAAATTTCTGCATAAAAATTGACCACAAACTTTTAAAAGTCACACAACTCTTTGCACAAAGGTCTCTGGTGTTGGACCATTCTAAACCATTTACAACATGATCTGCATTCTGGGCCTAATTTCATCTTCACAAACAGAAATACTCCACCTCGTCGATGTTGTATCATTAGGGAATGGCTGCTGGAGACTTTGGCACCTCGAATGGAGTGGCGACTTCAATCCCATTGAAAACCTCTAGAGTTCTGCTGAGGCTTGTGACTTTGCACCCCAGAACATCAATGTCCTGAGGGCCACACTTCAAGAAAAGTGGGACGCTATGCCACAGCAGACAATAAGTCAACTTGTGAACAGCATGAGGCATCGTTCGCAAGCTGTAATTGATACTCGAGGTAACATGACACATCATTGAGACACTGATATTTTTTTGTTGTGGCATATCCACCACTGTTTGTTTCATTACATTGGGTGAGATGAGGAAATCACACAGGAAATCAAACATCCCTAACCTTTTGTGAATTGCGTACATCATACATCTTACAGTTGCTTTTAGCTAATTGTGTATTGAAGCCTGATTTCTGTAGAAATCTTTCAAGATTTTATGTAAATGTTGTATTTATAATTTCAACGTCATCAAAAAAAGCTTAAGTGCTCTGGTGGATTATGAACACTTAGATATAGAACAATGTAGGATCCTTGGTGAACTCCTCATTTTCTGTGTTTCCTGGATACAAGTCCAAGACAACAAATAGCCAAGGCAGTAAACTGAGATCACGTAGGCACTAGTCTCCTCACTCTGAGTTTAATGACCTCTGTGCTAAGCACACAGACTACAGATGCAGTGGCACAGAGAGAGGTGCTATAAATCATGCAAGCACTGATAGCTGTAACCTGCGAGGTGTGTGAGGTTTGTGCAATATTGATGAAGCCACACGATCTCACAACAAAACCAAAAGGGAAAAAGAAACACAAGGTTCCACCACAAAACCAACCGAGACGTAAAAATAGATTAGTATTAAGTTTGTTATTTTGGAAAAGCACTCCACTTCTCTTTTGGAAAACTACCGCGAGTAGCCTCTGGGAAGTCGGGAAAGCCTGTGTTGCATTCCTGAGTGTAATCACTCAGTGTGATGTCATAATCTGCTCAAGTTCATGTCCAGGCAGAGAGCGGTGTCGACATTTTGACAGCACACCTTTACCTGGCAGGTACATTTTATTCTCTTTACGTCCGCTATGTGATAAGACCACTGTTTCTCAATTCCCTTATGGCTATGGTTAGGAAAGAAGCAAATCTAATGCCTGTGTCTTCTCAGATTTAGTCAACATTTCCATGTAGAAGAGAAAAAAAAAGTCTAGATTTGACTTGTAGCTATTTTAAGAAATTTTTTAAGTTATGTATGTCCACTCAAAAAGATCTTATTCTGAGTTTAAGGTGTAAATCACTTGACGTTCATAATTTTAGTGTAGTATTTTTCTATCTGTATGTCTGAATCACTTTTTTTCAGTTCAATTGGTTCCATTTTCACTGCTGAATATTTTGCAAAACAACCTCTCAGTTTGGAATAACATTCAGCTGCTTCGCTGTAGAAATCGGATGTTTTACAGTATCACATCTATTATTCACATATATTCATGACCGGGAGGGTTAGAGTTACAAGGCAACCTTTATCCTGGGAGAATGATGAGTTTGAAACCTGCTGGGGTGTAAATGTAACATAGACAGTGCCTGCAAACATTTTCACGCTCATTCAACTTTTTTCTATATATTTTTTTATGTTACAATCACAATTTCAGCCTGTTCTACAGGGATGTGATAGACAAACACACAGTAGAATGTGAATGTGAAGCAGAAGATTAAAAACATTTACAGGATTTTCACTATTTATTGAAATGAAAATCTAAAAAATGTGTCGTGTTACTCATCGACCTTTGCTTTGTGGAAGTACCTTTCATTGCAGGTAGGGCATTGAAGTATTTTGATTCCAATATCTTTGCACATTAAGACGGAAAATGTCTTGCATATTCTTCAACATAGCTCAAATGCAGTCGAAATGGAAGTGTAGCACCTGTGAATATGAGTGTTTCTTAGCATGTTTCTCGGCTATTTTAGCACATCCTTTGAGTATATCTATTGCAGCTCTGGCTGAATGCTCGGGGTCGTTGTCCTGCTGGACAGCAAACTTCTTCCCCAGTCTTGAGTCTTTTCTAACATCTCACTCCTTTTTACATCCTGGTCATTCTGTTTTTTACAGAATTGCTTTCTCAAAGCATGATGCTGCCACCGCCATGTTTTAGAAAGGGCATGTTAATGGTGGTGCGCATGGTTAGTTTCCTGTGACGTCTGTCTTTTTCTAGTAGCCACAAAGTTCAGTTTTGGTTTCGTCTGTCCAGAGCAAATTCTCTCATGCTTTTGCGGTTTCCTCGTTATGACTCAGAAACCACAAACTAGACTTCTTACCACTTACCTTCAACAATGGAACCTTATGCCATATTCTTGCATAAGGTTCATTGTTGTCTTGACTAAAAATAGTTGTCCTGTAAGTGACAACTAATCACCAGCCTGAGCTGTGCATTTCTGCAGCTCCTTCGGAGCTAGCATGAGCCTCTTGGTTGCTCGTCTGCATTATGCTCTCCATTATGCATAGTTTACCATCTATGGGGTCCTATCACACACACTCATGCTCCACCTCCCTGACGATGCAGACAAGACTGGCTGGTGGTGTGTTTGAGCCACAGGGGAGCCAGGGATCCCACCTCCAGCTTGTCACTTTAGCTGGACAAGCTAAACTAGTAGATTTAGAACTATTTTCATGCTTTCACACAATCTGAGGTCTTGGCAAAACAGATGTATTTATGCTGAGATTAAATTAAAATAGGTGAATCCTTTTTCCTAAATAAGAGATTTCTGAAAGCAGTTGAGTGTAATCGAGGCTGAATACAAATACAAGAAAAACTTTTTAAACTTTGAAAACCTTACAACATTTCCTTCCACTTCATACTCACATCCTGATTTGTGTTAGATTTGCGCACAAATACCAATAAGATGCTTAGAAATCTGTTGCCACATGTGGGAAAGGTCTGGGAGAAAAAACGATTTTGCAAGGCACTTTAATGCCGGTGACTCTTATTATAAGGTAGAAACTGTCTTGGAAGTAGCACAATAATAAATCTTAGGTTTGTTGTTTTGGTAGATAATGAATGAATAACAAACAAGATTAATCTTTGCTCCAGAACTGGACCCATTCTCTTTCCAGTAAACTCATGGCACAGAGTTTAAAAAAAAAAAAAAGAAAGAAAAAGGTGTTTTGGTTTGTAAATAATATAGTCCTCAACTGTTCTTTGTCTTTCATTGAGCAGCTCTGCAGCATTTTGCCCAGATTGGAGGCAGTTTCGAAATCATGGAGGCTTTCTGTTTTTCCTTTCTTCCTCCTTCAGTAATTGTTACTAATCGTCCTTTACAATACACTCCCATCCTTCCGCTCAGAAACAGAAGTTCTATTGCAAAACTAAAGAGAAACATTGAGCCTTGATTTGCTGACATCAATGTGTGCTACATCCACTCTAGCTCAGAAATGGGATCCTGAAACTCTTTTGCTGGCATATTTTTGCCTTCCTGGGAACTGAAAAATTGTTCTTATAAATAAATTGCTTTTATTAAGAGATATGCTCCATCAGTAGAATGTCTAATTCTAACAGTAATGTCTAACTTTTTAATTTAGAAATCCAGCCACTTGTTGTTGTTTTTTTTTTTTTTTGTTGCTCTTATTTTCCACACAATTAAGAAGAACATTTCCTTCAGTCAGTAAATGCAACACAAATAGCAAACAGGAAGTTTTTAAACAGGTTGAAAACACTGATTAAGTTGTGAGCATGTAAACAAGATTCCCTAAATAATTACTTCAAGCAAGCCAAGAATTTGTGGAGATGAAGACAATCAATGACCAGGCAGCTTACTGTTATTTTACTCCAGTGGTGTGATTTTTTTTTTTTTTTTTTTTGTTATTTCTGTGGCGTTGCATTAAAGTGCTTTATCCCTGAATGAACTGCAAATGCGGGAAATGAAAGAGTTTAGGGGAACAAACAATTTCATTCCACTCTTATCTGCTGTAAGAGAGGAAGTGATGACATGTCTCAAGGGGTGTTCACTTGAAATATATCCAGTAATCAAAGCTATGCATTCTCAAAAGACATAAGCACCATGAAAGAAAGGTGGCACAGACACAGAATATTCAAATTCATCACAGAAAGACCCTCAGCTAATGCTTCCTCCGCCGTGCTTCACAGTTGGAATTCATTTTAGTGTTTGTGTTGATGAATCGTGTTATTTTTCTCTCCAAAACCAGCAGCATATATTTGGTACCATTTTTCCAAAGATACTGTGCACACCAACGTGGAATTTTACCCTGTCTGTCCGTTAGCATATTTGTTTGCTTTGGAGGACAGTTGTTTCCTTTATGGTGTCCTTCCGTCCCCTTGTTATTTGTTGAATTGTCTGCATTTGTTCCTTTGGTCTACACTAGTTCCTTTCTCCTGCATTTCACCGTGTGTGTTCCTCCTTAGTTTGCATGCTCAGCCCTTAAATTTGCCTTTTTCCCTTGAATTGATGTAGGTATTTGCATAGAAAAATGAGAGGATATCAAAGTATTGTAAAAGCACAACAAGAAAGTCCAATGTGTTGTGGAGTTAATCCTCGTAATATTTTGTTCACCTCACTATAAAAGAGCATTTGTTGTAAGTGAACCCAAAAATAGACGGCCAGGACCGAATATTTGTTTTGGCTGTATTGTTGTGTTTTGGGGGGGCAGATTTGATTCCTAATCAATGCTACTTACAATTTAGGCAGCAACAGTTTAACTCTTCTTATATTCAGGTTGCGTTAAAGCACCTGGCTGCTGGTTTGTAGATGTATGACAAAAGATCAAACTACCTTTTCACTCCATCAGAGGAGTGTTCTCAGAAGAGCTCTTGTTCCATCGAACACACCAAAGCCACAAAAGTTACATGTCCAGAGAGACAAACACAAGTCCTGATGTGATCTAAGATTTGTCTGAACTCTCACTCACTCACAGGAAAGTCATGTTGCTGCTCAGATGCTGTGTGTCAGCAGTGTCATCAGACTGCCTGTCTACTCAGATTGGTTTTATTTCCAGTATCAGACTGAATGTGTCTGTCTCCCACACATCCTCTGCATATTTCACATAATCCATGAGGCGCAGCTGAGGGCCGTCTGCATATTCCCTCCCTGTAGGACAGGAGTGCGGTACGTGACAGAAAAATAAACAAGGCCTTTCATCATGGCAGGCAACACTTCGTCAGGGAAACTCAGGCAGACAGACCTCAGACTTTATGCTTTTTGCCTCATTTTTCCTTTCAAATGCATGCAACGTTCACCAGAACACACCGCCTCCCCCATTCTATAATAAGTTTGTGAAGGAGTAAATAAAACCAGCTGATTGTTGGAAAAATCCACCAGTAAATTGCTGAGGTTGTTCAAAAAATCTCTTCTCTAAGGGTTCCCCCTTTTAGACCACATAAAAACATGCACACACACATATCCACTGGTCCTCCTAGAACTTTTGTTTCAAAAGGAGTATTGTTGAAAGGTCAGCAGAGGCTTCAATATGGATGTCTACTATTGTGCTGTTCACCTTTTCCCCAAAAGCGGTAAATAGACAGATCCTGTTACAGAGAAACCTGAGATAAAGCCAAAGAGTGTGACACTGCGTTTCATGATGGGTGTGTGCCTCCATATGGAGCTGTTAGGTAGACAGTGACTACATGGATCCTCATCGTTCTGAGACTACATGCTGATCAAAGATAAACGACTGGGACACAGTTTAACAATGACTCCTTTATACAGGGCACATCTTCTGAAAATGGCCCACCCATGCACAGCAAACACAAACTGCCTATTATCCTTTTCAATTAAAGTGACTGAAAGGGTGGGAGACTTGAGTGACCTGAAACTCAACTTCCAAGCGTAGAAACCAAGGGTAAATCATGTTGATACCATCAACTTAGACCGGAGATCAGATAACAGTTAGGTCATAAATGCTGCTGGTACTCATTATATTGGAAAGACAGACAGAGTCTCTGAAATTTACACACTACGCTCAAATTCAGTTGCACTGATTTTATTTCATGATGTTGGTGTAAAGCAGGTTGAATTTAAAAGAATGGCAAACATTTTCACAAAATTTCTATTCACCTCATATCGTCTGTTACTTTTTGTTGAAATATTATGTCAACTTCCAAGAAAATGGACAAAGGTTTGAAAAGTGTGAAAGTCTAAAGTTTATGGATACTTTTGCCACTCTTGTAACTTAGTCTATGCTTCTTATCATGATTATTTTTCTCTCATCTTTCTAGTAGGTATAGATGATAAATGGTTCTTGAACAGGTTTTGATTTGTTTAGACTACCTGTAGCACTGGGCCATCCTGCTCAGCTGGGCCCAACCCTAAACGGAAACCTTATAAAACC
The DNA here is from genome assembly GCF_001444195.1 of Xiphophorus couchianus. Classification (NCBI taxonomy): domain Eukaryota; kingdom Metazoa; phylum Chordata; class Actinopteri; order Cyprinodontiformes; family Poeciliidae; genus Xiphophorus; species Xiphophorus couchianus. Next base: position 20,961,433 of record NC_040250.1, on the reverse strand, counting down.
CGAGGCGAAGACAGCTTTATGCACCAGCTGTCAGAGTCAAATCAGCGCTTAGACCTGCTAGTCAGCATGAGTATGGCATTTACAATTACGACCTCCATTCACTTTAGAAAATAAAATGCAAGGGATTTACTGCAAATCTTCAGAAGGATTTTTGACTTAGGAAGTTAACAATTTTAAATCTGTTTAAAACTGTTTATTCTAAAGTGAAAGACAGTTTTGTAAAATTGAATTTGTTTTAAAGGGAACGTAAGCATCATGTCCATATCTCTGTGTGGGTCTCCAAATATTTTTAACTAAATGCCTATACCATAATATTTTTATCTGTATATTCAACTGTTAAAAGTGTAAGAAACTATATTTGGCAGATATTTGCCTCTGTTTCAGAAAGCATTATTGAACATTTTCAGTTTCACAGGTTTGCATCAGACTAGTTTTATTGCAAAGTCCATACAGGCCAAAATGTCGCAGCCTTGCATCATCTTCACTCTCTCTCCGGTTGTGTAATGACACGCGCTGTTTGTAAGTGCGACCAGGGTTCACGGATTGGTTTGCCGGTTGGGTTCAGTGTTATCTGTCATTTTTGACATACATTTGCGTGCGCAGGGCAAACACGTAGACTGGAAACAATCTGGATAATTTACGGATCCTCCTGCCCTTGCATACGGGAATGATGTGAAACTGCCTAAACATTCCAACCTTTAAAAAAAAAACAAAAAAACAGTGGTTTCTCACAGGGAACGCATGTGAACGGTGTGGTTAACTGCAGGCTCCTTCCACACTAACCAGGTGCTACAAAGGGAGACCACACAGTTCAGAGTCTTCAAAAGTATGGAAAAGCATTGAATCATTTTTAAACATCTGGACAGTAATAGAAAAAAGAAAATGAGTGTGGGAAAAAAGGATTAATTTCCAAGGCTTTATTTCTTATTCAGTTATTTTTTTAAAATCTGTACTGGGGAAAAAAAGTTTTCATATAGTTTTATTTAGATGCTGAGACCATTTTTGCTTTGACTCATCAAATCATCTTGAGTCTTAGTTCAAATTAATGATAATTTTGCTTCTTAGATGAATACAGACTCATTAAAAATTGAAAAGGTCAATTTCACTGTGTTTTGGCTCTAGATCCTTATACGTCTACGTTTCAAACTGGACCCGTATGATTTAAAAGATCTCCATTTATCTCAGAAAACTTAATATCCTCCATGTTTTACTTAGCTAAAAATGAAACACGATGAAGATTTTTGTGTGTGAATGTCATAAAAAGTAAGTGGGAAAAGAAAACGGGACTCAGGAAAGGTAGGGGATTTTATATGGAAATTTTGTGGCAATCTTGAGATCAGGTCTTTGTAAATCTCAACATATGGACAACAGACTCCTGTTCTGACCTTTGTTTCACTCAGCATCCAAAACCATGTTGGGCTGTGTAAGCAGCGATCAAACGTTTCTCTGTCATCTTCAACCTGAACGCTCATGAAAGCTTTTCTTTGGAGGAGAAACATTCCATCAGTGCTAAGTGATACCTTTGTTAACGGAGCTTTGAAGTCACCTGAGCGCTGTTGCCTTTTTATAGGTTTACTCAGGTTCCTCCAGCTGGCTCTACTGGGCCCTCGGTGGAGAGAGAGCACAAATTGTTTTAACACAGTATCATGTCTGTGAGTCAGACCTGCTTTTGTAAAGCATGCTTTGACTCAATATAGACAGGTGGCTCCAGGCTACACTTGGCACACTTTGCCTGCTGCCCTTCCTCCGATTGGTGCACAACCACCACACACCTCAGCTCCATCTTGTGCTTTCCTGCCGGCTTAATTGAAACACCGTTCTTCAGAGAGAGTTGATGTGCTTTATAAAGCACATCGGTTATTACAGCTAGGAACTAGCGTTCAGGACCGAAGTCTGGGTTTACTGATGAACTCAACCTTAAGAGACACATAAAGACAGTTACAAAGTCAGCCATGTATCACACGAGGAACATTTTCAGGATTAAAGAACTAGTGTCCCCGATTGATCTAGAGCAGTGGTTCCCAAAGTGTGGGGCGCAGTGCCATTGCAGGGTGGGGAGGGGAAGCGGTATGGATGAATTAAAAAAACAATTACACAAAAGTGCTTCACTGTAAAGATGGTTTGTTGTGTGTTTTGTTGCAACCTGAAGTGTGAAATAAACTTCAGTGGAGTTTGAAAACAAAACCTGTGTATAGGTTTATGTCTGGTTGAACGATGTGTGTGCCCAGTTGATTATTTTTTTTTATTTTTTATTTTTCGGGGGGGGGAGGGATTTTATTGTAATCCATAGGGAGGCCCAGAAAATCTTTGGGAGCCACTGATCTAGAGAATGATTGAGGTTCTCGCAACATTGTCTTCATAGGTCTGTCTAACAAATCAGAGCTGCAGCTGTTCCAGAATGCTGCGTTCTCACTAAAACCCCTAAAGCCTTGTTCTTAAGTCTTTCCTGTAGCACAGAAAATAGACTTTGAAATACTGTTGTTAGCTTATAAACAACAGTATAGGCTATTGTTTATACAGCCACTGAATGGCTTACTACCAAACTACATTAAAGATTTGTTGTGTCAACTTCCCAGACCTCTCAGGTCTTCTGGTTCTGCTTTGCTCTGCATCCCCAGAACCAGAACCAACCACAGAGAAGCAGCATTCAGCTTCTATGCACCACAAATCTGGAACAAACTTCCAGAAAACTGTAAAACAGCTGAAACACTGAGTTCCTTTACATCTAGACTAAAAACCCACCTGCTTAGAATTACTCCTCTGATTGCATCTTGATGTGTATTGATGGTTTTGACAATTACACAATGACACAAAACGTAATGTCTGTTACTGGTTTTCACAACTGGTGACTATTTGACGTGTTTATGATGTTTTTATGTTTTCATGATGTAAAGCACTTTGACATGCCTTGTTGTTGAAATGTGCTATGGTAATAAACCTGACTGATTGATTTATTGATTAATATATACCAACAAGAAATCTAAGCAGACTTAATTTTAAATAAAAAGATAAATCTTTTGCCAAGGTTTAACAGATATATTCCAACAGTATATGCTAAGAAAAAAAATGCATAAGTTGTCTTAATCTTGTTATGCTTTTTTGCTATTATGCCATCTAATTTCTATTATTATTTTCACATTTTTATTATGAACTGGGACTGCACAGTGCCGCAGTTGGTAGCACTGTTGCCTTGCAGCAAGAAGGTCCTGGGTTCGATTCCCGGCCGGGGTCTTTCTGCATGGAGTTTGCATGTTCTCCCTGTGCATGCGTGGGTTCTCTCCAGGTACTCCGGCTTCCTCCCACAGTCCAAAAACATGACTGTCAGGTTAATTGGTTTCTCTAAATTCTCCCTAGGTGTGAGTGTGTGTGTGCATGATTGTTTGTCCTGTATGTCTCTGTGTTGCCCTGCGACAGACTGGCGACCTGTCCAGGGTGAACCCCGCCTTTCGCCCGGAACGTAGCTGGAGATAGACACCAGCAACCCTCCTGACCCCATTAGGGACAAGGGTGAACAGAAAATGGATGGAAATGGATTATTATGAACTGTATTTAACTGGATTTTAAGATTTTTTGTTGCATCCTTTTTTTTTATTTTGTATCAAATGAATTCTTTTTAGTGGAACAGGCTCATTTCTTAACAACATTTCTTGAGAAACAGACTTTCCAGCAGCAATTACAGAAAACAAACCAAAGTGAACAAGAGGATCCAAATCTGTCTTTAGTGTGGATGTTATTAGGCCTTAAAGCAGTGGGATTGATGGGCAGCAAAACTGGATTTCTCTTTTTCCCATAAACCATTTGAAAAACAAACATTTCTGCTGGACCAGCTTTAGTAGTCAAAGGAAAAAGACTTTCATTTTTTGAATAAGCAAAACTCACACACTTTCTACTTATTTATTTCTCAATCTTCTAAGTGGACCATCAAAATACGCTTTTGAATCTATAAGTCACAAAACACTAATGGGAAGCGTTACTTCACCTCTGATGCTGCTGCTTAATGGTGTCCATTACATTTCTTCCACTGCCTGGTCTTCAAAGCACCAACACAACTGCTTCCAAATGCACAAGTGATCGACCACTGCAAATCATTTTTATCTATCTTTAAAAGGCCAGGTGCCCAAATGTCTCCCATTGAAATAGTAAATAGCGATGCAGTTTAGTAAGACCTTCCATGTCAGCAGATGAGGCGGGAGCATACTTCAGAGTATAGTAAAGTTGTTGTGAGGTTTTATGAGCATTCCATAGAAACAAAGCAGGTCATAAAAAACCCACGACATGTTTTAAAACCAGGCCCGGCTCATAAACATGAAGGTGGGAAATAGCTTTTATTTGCTTACTTTATTTTATTTATTTGTTTTAAATCCAGGAGCAACCAGTATGTTTGGGGAAAATAAATATAAAGCTGAGGCAGTCTCATCAAAGCCTAATTTCCCATTAGGTGTGACCAAACCCAAGACAGTAATGTGACAATGTGAATCGCTCACCTCTGTGGTATTCTCAGCATGTTTTTGTTTTGTGAAACCCGGCTGCACGTCTTTCTTTTTCCTACTTATTTATTTGAAAGGACACTCACACAAACATCATCAGAAACTGGCCCAGCGGAGAAAAATCTGAAGCACCTTCCTCCGCCCCCACCTTTTCACTTCCCCTTCGTCCTCTCAACACGTTTCCTCATAAACTTCAAACACTGTTGTTTCAGCTTCTCACTGTTTATCGAGGACGACCTGAAGATTCACTGTTAACTCACGAGCTGGCGAGGCCACATCCTCTCAAACCGCACTCTGCTATTAACTCAACGAGACTATAAACACTCACCATGTTACATTTGTGTGCTTTTATAGGTCTGAATTATCCTGCAGCACCTTGTGGGGGTGGTCTGCCACATTCCCATGCCATCACTGGAAGGGGTGATCTCACAGGGCCACCTTCGCTCTCCTGACGTCGCTCTGTTTTTGTCATCTTTCAGCCTTCAGCTCTTCTTTTCGGTGCTGTTTTGAGGACATCGTTGCCGGACCTGGTCTGGGAGGAATGCAGTGACACAGCCAAGAGCGCCCACACAAACTCAACCAAATTAGACAAATGAAAGCTGTGAGAAATAATTGCCGTGTAGGTAGAAATGTGTCAGTAAGGGACTTTTGACATTAAAATACAAAAGAATTAGAAGAAAACCACATGAGCTGCAAAGCCTCACTGCAAACAAAATCAAGACGGTGATCTGACCGCAGTGCTTCAAATAAAGAAGGGAAGTGGTCAATGTGTTTTCCATTCCCAGATGTCATTTTCCGAGTAATATAGGTCAGAAGGTGGCACGATGAATCAGCTTTCAAGGTTCTTTTGCAATCTGGACTCATGCATTGTTTGAGACGGATGGAATGAGAATTCAGAGTTGTAATATTTTAAACCTCAACGCAGTTATTACTCAGGAACAGGAAAATCAAGAAATCCACATTGTTTTAGCTCTTCCTCTCCAGAAACTGGTGTGTCATGAGCCAAGAGGAAGCTGATTTCATTCAGTTTATCACCTCACCAGTCTAAGAGGTAAACATGTGCAAGTCTGAAAGTTTACAGTAAACATTGGTCAAAATGTAATCTCAAGAGCAAACCTGTCACATTTGCCAAAATTATTCCCACAAAACATTGACATTGTTTTTAAGCCAGAAAAACACTGAGGTTTTTTTCACTTACAGTGAGTGTAAACAAATTCATTTTCTGTAAATCTCAAACACTTTCTCAAAGCTGTTGTGTAGTTTATGAAATATTGCCCTTTGCAGCAACAAAAGTTCAAAAATGTACCCTCACTTACTCCTCTTGGCGGTCACACTGCTTAACATGTTAAATTTTAATACACGAACATGTTCAGTTATATAATATAAATATTAGAGTAAACTATCCTATTATCACCACAGGAACTCTGGCTGACCCTGTTAACTGACACACCTGGAAAGAATGTGTGGAAGATAACAGCTGGTCAATTTACAGATGATAAATCTCTATTGAAACTTTTACAGGAACTGGCCTCCTACCTCAATAAAACCAGAGCTCGTAAAGAGGCCCATAATTCATTTCTCAGCTCCTTTGACAGAGAGAGAGCGAAAGAGAGTACTACCATGTATGTCAAAAAAAGCAGTGCTGTATCCGGAGTACTCAGAGTTAATTAGCATTTTTAAACAGCAATCTTACAACACCTCTAAAGTTTGGCAAAAAAATTATAAATGAGAGTTATTTTAATGTTGCAACCAAGAAGGAAGGAAATGTTGATACAGATCTTCAAAGTCTTTTCCTTTAACTAATTACGTTATCGTGTTGCATGGATAACGTACTCTGGTCCCATCTGACCAGAGTACCTTCTTCCTACATGGTCAGTGGCACCATGAAGAAGAAGATGTCCTGTGAGCTTAAGAGCTGTAATCTTGCCACTCTTGGGAAACTGTTTTAGAACCTAAGACTTCTACTTCTCCACAATGTTCTTCCTACTTATCAGTTGTTTTCACGATGCTTTTTCTCACCTTATAAATCTGAACAAACAGCTGAGGACTTCTCATAACAGCTGTATACATACTGAGAATAACTTGCACGTGGCTGACCTCTGTTTATTAAATACGTTACTTCTACATGCAATCAGTTGTGCTGGATTTTATTTAGTAGTGTCAGAGTAAAGAATGCAAATGCACGCCACACATTTTATATTTTAAGTTGTTTCATGTTGAAGAACTTGTGCCATTTTTCTTTCACAGCATTTTACTGGTCCCTAACATAAAATCTCAGTTAAATAACATGAAGTTTATGTCTGTACACAGAGCTTTATGTTATGTTATAATGTTATTCCCTCATCAAAACATATGTTGAGTGTTGCTTTGGTTCTTGCATATCAGAGAAATCCTTTAAAAAAGATTGAACTAATGAAGGTGGCAGCTTTTATCACTTACAGCGTCCCATGTGTGCTTCTTTGCATACAAACCTAGATGGCATCTTGTATCACTAATTCTAAGCAATGTTCAGACATTTGTTGCTATTACCGCATATCCTCATTTTCTTCTGCTTCCCTTTTTTGCTTATTTTTAACTCTATAAGAAAATGATGTATTTAGTGTGTTCAACAAAGTTAAAGCCACAAACACCCATCTCAGCAGAAAGTTTCTGAAATAACCAAACTGACAGACATGTGGAAGAAAACCCTGAGTGACGACAAGGCCGGCTGGAAAAATAAGGAAAACAATGAACAATCTTAGTGTTTATGCAAGACCGGCCTTTTCTTGGGCGTGTGGGGTCAAAAAGTGTGTCGTCAAGTTTGTAGGCTTCCGTCTGTGTCTGTGTCTGTGCATTAGTGTCCCGTTCTGGGTTTCCGTTTATGACTCTGGAGTAATCAGCCAGGGGGAAAAGTCTGTTTAAGTGCAGACAGCGTATCTCCCGTTGCCTGAGGATCCACCCAGTGTCACATACGAAAGCTTCCAAATCACATAAACATAGTTCTTCTTTTTTTTCTTTTGCTGTGTCATTTACAGCTCAGAGACAACAATGTGCAGAGTTTAGATTGCAAAAGTACAAAAAAAAAAATACCAGGAAGAAACTAATAAAACGCAAAAGAAAGGAGTAAGTGTGAGACACATTGTTGGGCTGCTTTCTGTGACATAAATAGCCACAATGGCCTCGATAAATGGGTTATTTTTAGAGAACTGGATGTCAAGATAAGAGAATGGAAAACTATGCAATAAAAGACAAAATGTAGGAATGTGCAAGTCAAGAACTGCAGAGGGGCAACACAAATGTCAGCAAAACAAAAAAATAAATAAATTTGAAGGTATCCTTATCATAGCAACTATGTCATTAAGGGTTTTAAAAAATCAGCAAGTCTACATTCATTCAAGACAATCAGTGACACTATTTAGATAATTAAGTGTCATGCAGACAGATTTTAAAGAACATGTCCAATTGTCCAAAAATACAGTGTGTCTTCTAAAGCTCAGTTATTAGCAAACATTTGTCTCTTTCAGCTGGAGCTGAGATGAATGCTGCACTGATGTTAATTTACAATATGAGTGAATATGTTCACAGCTAACCTCAAACAGCAACCAAAGAAGATATTAAAATACTTCACTGCATTTTATGGAATTAAACTATAACAATTAAAGATTATAAGGTGGAATTTAATAAAAGCAGGCAATTCCTGCAGGCATCATCTTATTTTATACACACAGCAGCCATAACTTTGAGAGGAGGATTGATTAGAAACCACTAGCTTTCCAACTTTACTGAATTAAAATGGATCACATCACTTTCATATCTCCGCTTTTGGGAATGCAACCAATCAGTACAGAGAGTTGGCAACTTTGCAAAGGCCAGCCAGTAGCATGTCACATAACACTCTGCCTTGGTATTGCAGCTTCTCAAGCTGCATTTTCTTTTGAATATTTTTTCACAATTATTTTTGTGTTACATTCCTCAGAACAATCTGCAAATAAAGTAGGTTAATCTCCAATCATTGAACCTGCAAATAGCTGGGGTCCACTCAACTAATTGTTTAAGTTGCTATAATCACTGGGTACACTTGCATGCCATAGCAAACATTTTGGGTACTTACTCGTTGCATGTCTGAAAACAAGTTAGCAACAAGTTAGCATAATGTCCTCGGTGATCAGAGACTAACAGCTATGGACCTAGAGCTCTTGGCTGACAATGTTTTGGAGCCGGACCCTCTTGACTAAATGTATGTATTCACAGATTTATTGTAATGTTACGGCTGTATAATTGTCAAGAAGATTAGTGCTTCCTCTCTGGTACAGTTTCAATTGTCTGTTTCTAGGTATTACAATATTTTTGTCACTGAGCAATAACAATTACAAGGAAAAAATATATAAAAAAGAATGTATACCAAAAACTATCTGTGCTGCTGGAATGGTAATGGTAGACTTTTTTTTTATACCAGCACTTCCCTCATAACATCAACAAGAAAATGAAAGCTGTTGGAACTATGATGTTGGAGCTCCAGAGGACGATGGACTAACTTTGAGCAAAAACCCATAATGCATCTCTACTGTCAGCTATATAACAGTGACACATACAGTACATGCACAAAAACGTCCTTTCACTAACATCTGCAATCAATTACTCCCACCCAACACCGCTATAGTATCCAATAATGACTGTGAAGCACTGCAGTCAGCTTTTATGATGTTGTTTTCCCTGCCTGGCATTGCTTGCAGTTACTATAGAGATGGACAGAGCGGACTGGCACTAATTCTAGAGAAAAACGTTGAGCTCATGTATTACAGTAAAGGACAAAAACTTTGACCGTTGTAAACTTTAAGTGTCCCTTTATGTGTCTCTATATAAGGAGTTGCAGTGAGGTCCCTTTATCACACCAGCCTCTCAAACTCACAGTTCCTGTCTGTTACAGGAAATTTGTTGTGGACAGCAGTTAATACTTACTCACTTTGCATTATTCTCCTTCTCATTAATCTCAACTCCTACTGAAAAGGGCTCATGGTGATCTAATGCTTTTAGCAAGGACTACTGATGTGGTAGCGTCACTTCCTGGCAGCCTTTTCTTCTGACTGATGTGGGGTCTTTGTTGGGAGCCAAGAGGGTGACGCTGTACCCCACTGCAAGCTGGAAAACACAACTTCAATACGCACAGAAGCAGAAGGATGTTAAGGTCAGTTGGACTGCGGCTCAGTGGTTTACCAAACTCATTCTTTTCCCAGGCCTTTCCTGCACTGACGCATAGCTGCTCCACAGCCTCTGAGCTGAGCAAATTTAGACAACAACAGAAATACCATCGGGACATTTTAGGCGGAACAGAATTTAGTGACGATAAAGATGTCAGTCTGGTGTCTATAATTAGGGCAAAGGAACTCACGCAGCAGCCAACAAACCTGCATTGTGAACCAATCATTTGGCTGTCTTACAGAAGAAGAAACAAAGCTAGCTACGAAGGCAGGTATCTGACGAGCGCCAGAGAGAAGATTTGAATACCAGGGAAAATACAATACAAAGTACAACCTGTTTGTTTGCCTTCTACTGAAACCTGAGAGGCCAATCTTGATAATGTCAATCAGAGCAGCACAACTGGCTTTAGTTGATGTCAAATAGACGAAATTAATAAAACTCGGCCACAACATAAGCTTGTTTGGCACACAAATAATCTGATAAAACTGGTTTTTCTGGGGGGTTTTTTGTTGTTGTCAGGAAACAGTTTTCCAAAGAAGAGTTAGCAGTGAGGTGAAATCGAAAACAATACTGAAAGCTGAAAAAGCAAAAACATGAACATAATCAAATTGCTATTTATTAAAATGTAGAGAAATTCCTCAGTTTTCTTACATTAAAAATATGCAGATGTAAAATACACACCACATAGTGTTCTAATTTGATTTTTCTGGTACAGTGCATTATCATCTGCATAAAGGCTTACTTACTTGGTTGGTCAACAAAACATGTGATCTTTACTCCAGTGTTTTGAGTGGCATTGCATCACAGAGCAGTTCAAGAGAAAATGACTGGATCGTTTATCCAATCATGGACTTTTCAGTGAAATCCGCTGTCGTGCAAAAAGGATTTGTCATCATAATGCCAGTCTACTGACCACAGAGCAGTGACAGACAAACCCCTCTAACTGTCAACAATCAGGACCGCAGCTAATCAACAACATACTGCTGAAGAGTAAACTGTTGCTTTTTTATGTGTCAGCTTAGACACTGAGCTTACTCCTCTTCAATGCTTTAATCAAGCACTAACACTGGTTCCAGTTATTCCAGCTCATAGAGGAATGATTAGAGGATCTATAAAAACAACAATTGCTCCCACAGCAATGTGTCACATTTAGACCAAGGCTCATGTCCCCTGACAGAGCTTTGGTTTGTCAAATTCCCAAAAGTCACGTTTGGAGAGAGGGGGGCTCAGGAAAGAGAGATATTTTTCACACCGAGGCACAAAGCCATGAGTGCCGGTCTCCGTGACTCACATACGGGTAACAAGGGGCTGACGAATCACAATAAGCATCATCCTGCCGTCTCGACTGCTGTTGCGTGAACACAGACTCCTCATCCACTTAGTTTAGCACCACATAACAGACCACTCCTCAAGATGAGACAGTATTGCCGTCGACTCCGCTTTGTCAGCATATAAGTGCTGAGCGGGCTAATTGTCGTGGGTTACTAATCACCTCCATCTCTCTGCCAGTAATGGGGTAGATTATAGTAGAGCTCCTCGCATGGTTGAGCCCGCTAAAGTGGTCCACTGGGGACTTTTGCAAAGCTGCTGTGTGTGGCATGTTGATAAAGACAGGACAATCTGGATTTTGAGATTAGCAGCGGTGTAATGGGCAGAGATGAAAACTAGATGTCATCTCTCTGCTTTCATGAACCGTGCTCATCCCCTCTATACGTGTGTGTGTTGGCATGTATTTGCCACGGCGTAAGGAACACTTTCCTCATACATACTTTGTGAGAACCGACTGTTTCTTATAGGCCCCAAAGAAAAACTGCTTTTTTGGGGTTATGGGTTATGTTTAGGAGTAAGATATCAATTGAGTTCAAGTGTTAGTTAGGTTTAGGGTAAGGGTTCGAGTTAGGCTGTAGAAATTAATGAAACATGAATGGGAGTCGTTGCATAGCCCCTGTGAGGATATAATGTGTGTGTGTGTTCCTTCTGCACGTGTGTGCAGAGGGAGGTCAGGGGCGCGTCTGCCACAAGCTCAGCTCCCTCTCTGGGAGCGCCATCATCCATGATCTCATCCAAGGAAAAAAATCCCCCTTTTCAGCCTTTCTCTGCTCCAGAAGCTGAGCACTCCTTCTGCATTCCAGCTCTCTGAACAGCTCCCACACTGTCTCAAGGCCACAGCAAGAAAGAAGCAATACACAGAGTTTCAGTGAGTAGATGTTTAGACAGGGAGCAGCAGAGGGAGAAGTCTTGCTGAGGTCACAGACCTCTAATAGTCTGTGGGCCGCTTAGGCGGGTTAGGGGGGAGTATAAATCTGTCAGATTCAGAGGGATGAATGCAAATGGATGAGAAATTCAAAGAGCTTAAAATCATGTGGCTGGCTCTTGGTTCAATCACGTAATGAGCAAAAGTCAACCGAACATCCAGCAAATCTGTCAAGTGCACTTTTCTTGTTTTTGAGAATTGTCAGACTCTCTACAGTGACGTAGTCTGTTGTGACAAGCAATGACACAATATTGCAGATTTTAAAGGTTCTTTGGAAATATAATAGCATTAACCAGTGCTGTGTGCTATTCAGAAAACCTGCGCTTGTGATGTACAACAGGTGAACGTTGAGATGACAACATTGATTACTTTCTCCCATCATTGCAATTTCTCTAAGTTTTAGCATGTCAGGTAAATCTGCAGCTCTGATTGACATTTCCTTCTTGAAAACTCTGCCAGCATGTGCCGAACATATCATTATGTCTTCAATAACCACTTACCTCTTGTCTTTAGTGATGTGGAATCACACACAAAACATAGAGGAAATCCACCAGCCAATTTCTCTTATTAATAAACAATTCAAACATTTCATTTGTGTCCATAATTGTTGCCTGAGGATTATGATTTATAAAAGTTTTGATATAACTTCCCACAATTACCAGATGTTGCCAGTAACTACTTTTATTAAATAATTATAATCCTCCTGGGACAATATTTTGAATTGTTTACTTTTCATCGATGAGGGATGCATGTAACTTAATCAGTATAACAAATTGTATTTTGTATTACATTTCATAAAGAAGAAGAAGGAGGAAAAACTTGCAGTAGTTTGAAGATACTGAACCAAATGTGAATTTTGAAGCATTGCTGCTCCTGTTTGGTGTCACATACATTTAATCAAAATATTTATTTTATTTTATTTTTTTACAATCAAATAAAGTACTAAAACTAAGCAATACCTTTTTTTCAATAGCTTACCTTTTTAAATAAGCTGGTTCCATTTTAATTCAGTTAGGTTTATTTATATGGTGTTAAATTAAAACATGTGTCATCTAAACAAAACAAAACAAATGACCATTTCATTTCCTGTAGGACACAAACTTATTGGTTGAATAAATATATTCTTAAGGCTATATCTGTTGTGGTGTTACTATTTTATCCCAAACTGTCAACCTTACATGTCAAAATGCAACTGAAGTTAATGGGTATTAACCTATTACGTGGAAGAAATAAGTATTTTGATGAACAAGGGTAAGAAGTATAAGTCTTCCAAGTAGTCTCGTTAATCATTGTTTTGTATGGAACAAGCCAAGTTCAGTTTGCCTTTTGGTAAAGTCACGGCTTAAGTATGAAGATGTATTTCTCCACAGGGAAAATCCCTGAACTTTTTGTTTTCCTGTAGTCCTCTCAGGATCAAAGCATGACAATGAAGATTTCTTAAGAGTGTTTGCTGTGGGAGTGAGGAACGGTGTCAACGGGTTATGAAGTTACAAACACGGCTCAACCGCAAAGGAAGCACAATGAAGAGGAACGGCATGGAGCTTGCTCCTTGAGGTAACCGGAGCCTGCTGCCTGCCCCTCACATCCGACGGCCCCTTCTTTGTCATAAGCTGCGGTGTCGGCCAACTCAGCCAGCCTGCACGCGTTTGGCTGATCCTCTAAAACCACCAGAATGCCCCTGCTCCTCCACACGCATGTGCACCCTGGGCGGATATGAGAGGATTTTTATTTATTTATTTTTTTAACAGAGAACCGCAGCCTATATTGTAAGGAGTGGGGAAAACAGATGAGTCAAGCATAGAGTCATCACACCTTCCTGTCTACTTTCCGGGATATTGTCGTTTAAATAATTTTCTTCATTGTGTTTGAGTGCGTGTCAGACCAGATTGGCTAAATGAGTGCTCTCAGTCCTCTGTTTTTCTTCTCCTTTGCCCTCTGATCACCTGCCTGCTTTCCCTTTTAAACCCAGCTTCAGTCCCTCGGTCCTCTCATTTTACAGAGTAAGTAACATAATGCAGCCATCGGGCTCAGTAGGGCCTAAATAGACTCCAGTGAGAATTTAATAGTGTGACCATGATACATAACAAGTGTCTGCCCAGCAGAGTGACATCAGCAACGGGGAATCTGTTGGCATCCCAGCCCAGCTGCTCTTGGCTTCAGGAGCAAGCGGAGATGCTTTTTCAGCAACGCTGTCAGGCACAACACAGCGATCAGAAGACCAAGGGGTCTCAGGCAAAACCTGAGCTTGACAGCCTTGCTTTACGTTTCACTTAAAATAGTAAATTGTGTAAAACCTGACGTGTGTAAAACCTCTTCGTAGTCCACATAGTTATCTCCTGTAGAAAAATGCCTGGAGCATTTTGTCAGTTTTGTCTGACGTTCAAAACTGCGCAGTGATGAAGCACATTTGCAGGGGATCTTTCTTGTTTGTTTCCGGATACAAATCACTTACTCAATCTAATAGACTTGGGGTAAAATAAACTGATATTCTTCTGTTTAGGTTGCTTTTATTTTCCTATTTCTTGGTTTTGGCTAATAAGTATACAGTAGTTTCATTGTTATTGTTATTGTGGACCCAAACCCATACAGGGACAAATTAAACTGTTCTCATGAGATGAAAGTTGAGTGCAAGCCGTTTCAGAGAAACTTTCAAAAGCAGCATTATTTTAAGCTAATCAGTAACATCCACACAGGAGTCAGGGTGACTTATTAAACTCTGTAGTATAACAAGTTCATGGCTAAATTTGACATTTTTGTACAAAAGAAATTATTACTTAGATGAATTATTTTTTAATTCCACAATATCTCTGACAGTATTTGTTATCATATACAGTATACAGTACATAGTTAAAATGTTTTTGTTTGTTTTTTGGGGGATACTGATTAGTATTTTTATAACAGTTCTTCAATGTTATCTGGTAGCACATTTCTACTTTTCACAAACTTAATAATATGTTAAAGAAAATAAGATGGAAAGAAGGTAAAACACTTTTACTTTCATCACACAGAAACAGCCCCCCTCGTTCTCACACCCAGTTGTTGCTGCTGTGCATTTGATACTGGACCTCATGCACAGAAAACTGCAATCACCTTTATTGACCTGTTTTTACAAAACAGAAACTGAAGGTCTTTATCTACTGGTCTTCAAATAAATAATAAAAGAGAATATGCCCTCAACTCTGCTGTGTTGTTGAGACCAGGCATCAAATACTCAAATTCATCAAATTTTGTAATTTACTTTGTTGTATTTTGTAGATAAATTATCTAAAAACAGAACTGTGGGATGTATAAAATAAATTATGAAGCTCAGGAAGAAGTTGTAAGAGATCATTAGTTTGAGACCAGCCCAGGGAAAATATAAAAAAATATATAGCAAAGTAACAATTGCTGAATTCTTAAATGAACTACATAAAGTAAAAGACTATTTTTTCACAAGTCCTACTGTTAACCAAGGCGTGCAAGAAATTAAGGGGGAAAAACAGCAGAAAGCTTCTAATTTACTATAAAAACAACATGTTGACCATTTGAGAAATAAGCAGAGTTTATCAACTTAAAGTCCTGAGTAATAAAAACAGAAGTCTTATTGTTATTACGCTGAAGTAATGGCAAAGAACAGCAGTATATATATCTTTGAAGCAGTTTTATCTGCGGTAAGGAAGATGGTTTTCTGGTTGATAGAGGAACCACAAAACTGAATGAGATGCATATTTTCGTTTCAATTTAGTAGCCGATTTAGCCTTACATAACTTCCTCATGTATTGCTATGACCACACTGTCTCTTTAGTTGTAAAGAATGTAAAGTGAGAGAAGACAGGAAAAGGATATGGAAATGGGGAGAGAATACGGGAGTCATTCAGGGCCGGAATAAGGAAATCGAGTCGCTAATTCACAGGAAAGAGGAGGGTAAAGGCCAGAAAGAGGAAGACGGAGGGTTATAATAGCTACTGACAGAGTGCTCTGACACTTTAATCTCTTTTTTATTTAACATGAGTGAAGTCGAGTCAGCACCCTACTAACTAGAGGTTCTCACCTTGACACGTTCTCCATCCTTCTCTCTTCATCTTGCTCTCCTCCTTCTCATGTTACCTTTTTGACCTTTCACTCATTCAGCGGGTTCCTGTCGCCCTCTGCACCCCACCCTCCTCTCCTGCGGTTTGCCTTTGTGTAAACAGGGTCGCACAGATGCCGCGCAACATGCTCATCCATCGTAGCCTCTCAGTTGTCATGCAACAATGTCTGTGTTTCTGTCACCACCTCATCAATCAGGCCTCAGTGGTGCACCGATGTTAACTATCACAAAGGCCGATCATAGTTTGTGGCGCATCGCACAAACTCGCTTGACTTCGTTGGAGTACTAAACTGTATCCTTGAGGTCTTCAGGCTGATTCTGAAACACACAGACACACACGCCTACACACACATTTGTTGATTCCAGGTAATAACGCGCTCCCGTTTATGAGGCATGATTATATTTGCAACTGTTGGCGTGCGCACTTCCATGTCAGGGTGGAAACTACCCATTGTTGCTTCTCAGCGGGACAGGAAGCACCTTTCACAACAAACTCAACCTCCTTACACTAATGCAATGTATTACAAGTGCTACAGTACCTGACCACTCCACTCTGTTTGCCAATATATCAATCGAACACTAATGGATTCGGATGGCAGTAAAGAGATGCGGCTTTTGTAAATGTCTTTTGTTTACTATTTTTACATTTCCCTGTAGTCTTTCTGTTCATAGCATATTGTTTACCATCCTGAAACAGAAATGAACCATTACCAGTATGATTGTTATTTCCCAAAGGCTTCTGGCACACAATGAATCTTGCTCTTTCCAATGCATTTTGTACAACCTGTAAGGAAATGCCTCCCAAGCTGTGAAAATATCCCTCTCTCTCTCTCTCTCTAGGAATGCTGAAAAACACCAAGAAGATGAGTGCAAACCACATATTTAGACTCTGTGGAGTGAACCCTACAAGGGAAAATGGGATATTGTGTCCAGCATGATTTCTTGGCTCAGAGTCACCAGTCGTCCTAGGAAGAGCGGGCAGTGAACTCCCAGTTTTCGCTCAGCATTCTAGCTCTTCAGTGACCATCAGCCCCGGGAATAGCAGCTATGTGAGCATGACTCTACATCACTATTTCTGGGTTTTCTGCTACTTGACATTGAGAGGCCTGGATTAGGCGGCTTCACTACTGTAAAATGTGTGTGTGCCTTGTAAGTACACATATAGTGCTGTGCAAAAGGCAGTTGTCGCAGTGCAGCTTTACAAAACAAAAACCTCAGTGTCTTTCTTTTTTATTTCATGTGATAAAGCAGAATTCCCACATTTACTTTGCAGCAATTTGTTTATCTTGTTTGCGTTTTCCTTGTCTTGGAAAGTGTTTTTGAGTGTTCTAAAAAGCACTTTATAAGTATAATTTGTTAGAACAGCATACCAAGGTTTGGACGTCTTATCTTCAATTGTCTGAAAATAGGAAATTCAAAACTTATACTTTAAGTTTTGAATTACAGTATGCATTACTTTCTGCTGGTATATTGCATAAGATGTAAAAAAAAAAAAAAAAGTGGATGAAATGTGACAGATTTCAAACAGGTTGGCGGGGGTATGAATTCTTTTGAGAAGTTCTATACAATCTGAAAGTACTTGCAATGATATATGTGTTTTTTTTTCATGTGTTAAAAAAAAACCCAAAGCTTTTGGGCTATTTTTTTTTTCCTGGAAAAAAAACCAAGTCGAACTTCTATTTTTTCGATTTCTCAACAGATGTTATGACGAAAGTCACATCTTAAATCAGGTGCCACACCCTTGGTTAGGCTGAACGTCTGCTTTTAACTACAACAACCAGAGCAATCGTTAGGGTTGAGTATCTTGTTTATCCACTAAACACAGAAAGCATGCAGTCAAACCAACAAACAGGTTTGAGTAGCATCCGCTGGTAAACATGTATGCTTTACAGTGAATTTTTTTGCCTTTAATGATTTGGTTAACCCCAGCAAACCACACAGAGCTGAGGCATTCCCCCTCACACACAAACTTACGCACACACACAACCGGTGCAACAACATCCGTGTAGGAGATGACTTCAAGGGATGACTAAACTTTGGCTTCGTTTGAGTCCAGCTGGGGTTTTTTTTTTTTCAACCCTACCTCTGTTAAATGCAGGCAATCATAACAGCTATAATGGCTGCTGGTACTTGCCCTCTGCGGTCTTTCTGAACCGATTTGGCGCTCTGGGCCTCCTGATGTTACACTATGCATCTCTTTGAACACACCAGCTGTTTGCCTGTGTGAGTAATGGAGTGCATGAAGCTGCGAAGTGAGCATCAGGTGTTCCCTGCTTTACACACCTTGCATCTGTGCTACAAAAGGTTGGCACTCTCACGAGGGGCTGCTTTTTAATCAGAGAACATAATATATCTAACAAAAGTTGCACACAGAGTAAAATGAGCTGTCATTATGACCAAAGACCCTGCAGCAGGATTACTCTGAAAGCCCTTGGCTTGCTTATGAGCTTTTAAAATGCTCACCTTTAAAACTACACATATATTACAAAACCTATTTGAAACCATCAATAAAACAAGACGTCACAAAAACAAAATTGGTTTACAGATGGTAACTGCAGAGAATAGCAATAAAAGAAGAAGAAAAGTGCTGACCAGTGTAAGCAGTGTCAGCACTCCTTACTCATACTTTTTTTTTAATTAAAAAGGTGATTTTTATCAATAAATCTTATATACTCTTCTGCAAGTGAGTCTGTAATAAACTAAAGACATCGTGGGCAGAGTTCTGATTGGTTCACGGTTGTGGTCATGATACCAGGGTTTGGAGTTGGAGAAATCACTTCTGTTTTAACGATGTCAGAAAAGTCGCTGTCTTCAAGGGGACAAATCAGCGGTGCAAAAATTTTAGTAAGCTTGAGGTTAATCTTTCAGTGAAACTGATGATGCTGTCAACAATGTAAACAAATTGATTTCAAGAAAGCCCCTCCCTATACACAACATGTTAATGTCACTCCATAATTGTCCGACTGAAGCTAAACATAATAAACAGGGTCAGCTTTATAACTCTATATACAGCTCAAGCTAATAATATTTGCCTTTTAAAGGCAGCAGGACATAATAGCCCTGTAGGCCAGGATGCAGGTGCTGTGGCGCAGAAAGTTTGCAAATACGTCACAGCGAAAGGAAATAAAAATATTGTGTTTACTATAATTACAGGTCCCAAGCAGGACAAAAGAGCAAACCGATGGTATCTCCATGCAGGCATTTGTGTGTGGGTCAAGTCAGGAAGTTGATAAAAGGGCAAAAATATAGTTGACCTCACTTAAAAGATGCATGGAGAAAGCATGGAACATCTGAATCTGTTCATTTGTGAAATGAAGAGTAATTTCAAGTGTTTAAATAGAAGGCATTTGGACTTTTACTTTCTTGACATGTGGCCAAAAAAGCTGACATGTT
Organism: Xiphophorus couchianus; assembly: GCF_001444195.1. NCBI lineage: Eukaryota > Metazoa > Chordata > Actinopteri > Cyprinodontiformes > Poeciliidae > Xiphophorus > Xiphophorus couchianus. Next base: position 20,942,052 of record NC_040250.1, on the reverse strand, counting down.
GGCATCGTTAGGTGAAATGTTTGGATTGTCAAGTGGGAACAGCCCAACATTAACTGAATAGAGGGTAGGGCCAGTGACTCATGTGACCTTAACGGACCCATTTGGGCGATTTCTCTGGCCACAACTTTCCTGATCCTTCCAACCATGCAGTAGCTAAAAAAATCCTTTTGGATAAGAGGTGAAACAACAAGAGAAATTCAGTTACCTTGTATTTAAGCACCATCATTGTCATATGCTGAATGACTGAGAATTACACACCAGCATAATGAAATGTAATAATGAGGAAACACTCAAAATGTCAAGATTTTTTTTTTTATTTTGCAATGAACAAATCAATCACAAATCATCACTTCAAAAATGACAAATCAGGATTTGAAAGGGTGGAACATCTTAATTCACTTCTTTCTTTTTCTTTCACTTTGGCAGCGTGACACTATCTCCACTGATAAGACAAAAAACAATTCAACTTCTCTCCATACAGCCAGTTTTCACTTCAGTATTGATTATGTTCTCATAAGGTAAAAGAGGGTTTGGTATCTGTACAGTTGGTGGAGAAATTTGTAAAAAAAAACAACTCTTTGTTGACCTTTTTTTTTTTTTAAGAAAACAGAAAGCCAAACACAGAAACTCCTTTACTTTCTGGCCTTCAAATCCCTGAGCCTGCAGGATAAAGTCGAGCTAAGGGAAGGAGACGTCCCTGATCTTCAACTGTTGATGTGCCATTGGGCAAAAAAAACACAATGGGGTCTACTGGTTTTACAATCCAACTGAGTTCACCTGGTATGATATTGGTAGCTTCCAAAAAGTTGTTTATATTTTAACAAAGATAAAAAAAAATAATAAAAATAAACAGAAATTAACCAAATAAACATTTTATTTGGAATTTAATAATTACAATGCTTTGGATCACTTTGGGTTTGCCAAAACTGGATAAAGTTGGCTACACAACGAAAATTGTAAATAAAGGCAAAGAGCTTTTTTGTGATTTTGTTTTCTGCCTGTTTGTTTTATAAATAAATATTGTTCAATAGCAAATATAAAAAGAATTGTAACATTACAATTTTAAAAACTACTTGAGGGAACAATATCCCTATAAATACATTTAAATAAATAAATTAAACTTATAAATATAATGTTTACTGTACAGAAAAAGAAAAAAAAGGTGTGCAGGAAAAATACAAAACATTTTCTCATGAGAGAAAAGAGTCCAAATTGAGCTATCCTTGCTGTTTAAAGTTTTCAGTTCCACTTGAAACGCTTTCTTTTCACACAGTCACGAAGCAGAGCAGAGTCTAAACATCATCCCTTCTTCTTGTTTTCTTCCTGCCGATCCCATCTTCAGTCCATCTTCTAAGCCGTTCTGTATTTCGCTTCCTGGAAGATGCCCCCTACTCTAGTGGACGCCTGAGGGGATACCGATCCGGTCGGCCACAGCTGACCAGATATCGAACATCCATCTGAGCGCGCTCAGCTCCCATCTCCGCATACGTTCATGTTTCCTCCTGGACCTCCCGTTGCAGTACGCTTCTGTTTTTCCAGTTTGAGGTAGAATTTCTGCATTTATGCCTGATATGATAAAAAATAAATAAATAAATAAAAGGTTAATCTAATGAAGATACAAAGAAGCTTCTAGGTAACGTCTGGGATAATAGGTCAGTTCTGAACCGCTCACCTCTGTTTGTGGTTTCAGTTGTTGGACGCCAGCCCCAACTTCACCTTCTCCTCGCTCTCTACATCATACGCTCCACGCTTGTGAAACCTGAAAATAATTTTAAAAAAAGAAACGGTGGATTAGTCAGATTATTTCACTCTTTTTTTTTTTTTTATTGTTCTTCATGGCGTCTAATGTGTGTTCTACTCACCTTAGCATTAATAAGAGGCCGATGATGGTGAGGCAAACGGATGAAAGCACCACAGCTATCACTGCTAAAGCCGTGGTCCTGCTGTAGCCCTCCGGGGTATGGACAGGCAGCGTAAATAACTGGCACCTTTCGCCAGAGTAATCTGGATGGCAGCTGCAAGCATAAGAGGTACTCAATTAGTTCATATTGCTGATCAGTATTTCAGAAGGTGATATCCAGGTGCTTGCAGAGCTTTGGTACTTACACACAAGATGGGGCACGGAGTTCCCTCAGGTACAGGCAGGTGCCATGAATGCAAAAGTCCTTGTACTTTTTCAGACATGGATTCCTCTTCTTTCCCTTGCCTTTCCCTTTCTTTATTCCCTTTCCTCTTCTTTGAGTTTCTTCTGTGTTTCGGGGCTCCGGGAGGGATGATGGGTCTTTGGGTTTGCTTGACATGGCGACTAAACCAATAAAGGTGGGAGAAAAAAAAGATGAATAAAGTAAAGGCTGACATGTTGCTTCTAGAGTGAGACTCGAGTTTGTTTCTTACTTTCTCACTGTCAAACAATCTCATTCTGGCTAATGAAATGACTTTCAGTTTTATTGTCATGGTGACTTCACCAACAATGCAAAAGTAAAAACCCTATCACATAAGTGCAGTCTTTACATGATTACTAAAGACTCTAGCTTTTTGTATAGTTATTAATGATAAGGCTCGTTCAAAATACGAACAGCGCCTGCACTTTGCTCAACATGGCAACTGAACTAATAAAGCCAAAAAAAAAAAAACATTCAGCTAAGTCTGGACTCAACAGTGTTGTCATTTCTGCTGTTGATGACTATTGCACCTTTATTCCCACACTGCTGGTTGTAACTATGTAATGGCACAGTAATCTAGTCAGACAGTACATGAGGATTTCCAGTGTTAGAGAGCAAATAAAGGCATACACCTTAATAAAGACACTTGTTTTTAGAAGTAAAGACTAAAGCATTGCCTACACAGTCTGTTCAGCTATTTTCATGGCTAAGTTTCATTCAAAGAGCTACTCAGAGGTTAGTAAGTTGGGTCATTAAATGGCATGCAGACAAAAAATACTGAAGGATTTTAGAAAAGTAACTCAAGATCCTGCCTTACCTCGTGGCAGATCCATGTCATAGTCTCCAGACATTTCGTCTTCAGACTCATCATCGTAATAATATCCATCATCCTCCTCCTCTTCCTTGCCTTCCTGGCCATGCTGCACTATTGTGGCACCTGTGCGCTCCTCCTCAGCCCTCCGGTCCCTGGTTGTGTCTAAGAGGTTGAAGACAGACGTGTGCCGCTGCCTGTCGCCCTCATGCCGATCGACTGCAGCCCCACTGGCCAGTCTGGACACAACTGGAGGAGAGAGGGACAAAAAAAGGAGAGAATTTGAGTCCCAGAAGCAGAAGCTACTACTCTGAGGGTAGAAGTAATGAACTGAACTCCACCTGGGCAGAGATTGCTGGGCAAGTTGAGACATGTTGCACACAAGCAAGCTCCAGGTGGGATTGGGAGGGGATTTTAGTTACACTACTAATCCATGTTTGGTCACAAGTAAATAGCTTATTTGGGCTTTGCTCCAAAGCACTGCAGCAGCTAAAAATCCATGTTAAGTACTTATGTGGTTTGGGAACAAAATGTAGCCAAAGGCAAGACCCAAACATTCACACCCCCAAATTTCATGGACAGACTCTTAGCTAATGTCATGGCAAGAATATGAGTTAAAAATAAATGTATCCAGTTACATAAAGCTTCATCTAAAATAGACAGATGACCCCATTAACTCCAGAACAGCATGGCATTTCAGAGACCAACGATTTAAGATTACATTTTTTTTAAAAATTAGATACTGGAAATGAGATAGATGATTAGATTTAAAAAAAAAAAAAAAAAAAGAAAGGTCAACCAATACTTAGGGCTTCGGGGGAAGAGAGAGTAGGGGTACAGATAAACAAACACTGTTGTATTTGTACGAAGCGCTCTATACTGGCTCATTGAACACTTACCCAAGCTGTGAACAAGCAGGAGCACAACGGGGAAAATCCTCATGGTGTCAAATATTCCAACAAAATGAAAATTAGCGGCGCGTTTAGATTTGTTGTATTCCAGTAAATATCCTTTGTTCTCAAACTTTTCCCCCGTGGATGTCTTGGTTTTTTTTTTTGGTTTTTTTTGTTGATAGTTTCTTTTTTTTAGTCTTTTGAGGTTAATTCCGCCTGTTCGGGAGCTCTAGATGTGATTTGGAGGTCGGAGCGACTCGGCTGTCGAGGGCAGGACTGAGGCACGGTAGTAATAAGGGCTGTACGCAACTCCTCCTCTTCCTCCTGCTGATGCAGTCAACCCACACCCCGAGTGATTTCGCATAGATAGACCCTAGTGGTTTTTACTCTGCCAGGGCGTGGACATGGGTGTCCTGATAGTCCCGGACGTTAGTAATACTTTGCCATATATGATAGATATAACAAACAAAAAAAAAGGTGTTTAGCTATAGGGGTGGGGTATGGGGTTTGGGGTTATGTTTGTAAAACTAGCCTATCCTTCATAACTGTAATGTTGATAATACAAGTATCTTGTAAAAACCTACAAGTAAAGAAATAGGGGGGGAAAGACACAGCTTGGTAGCGCCGCTTTTTGGTAAATCTTTGAACTGCACCAAACATGTTCGGAAACAGAAGTGCCATTAAATTACCTCTGTTTCCTCAAAAAAATAAAAATTAAAAATCTGTTTGGAGCCGCAAAAAAATTAAAAGCCTTATATAAGGTTTATAACGAAGGCAAAACAAGCTTTAAGTGTTTATATTAGCTATATTAGCCTATTATCAAAATGACTAAGTGTATAGATAATTAGCATTCATGATTGAATGTTTATTTTCCCTGGACGGAACGACGCACGTGACTACTCTGTTGTACAATGGTGCTTTAAGTTTACCTTCCCTTACAATATTCATGTATTGTGTTTCGTTGCATTGACCAAATTAAAGGAATGCAATAAAGAAATCTGATTTTTGATATCATTTTTATTATGAAGATCGATGGGGAAAGGGTCGTTTTTTTCCTTTTGGAACTCGGAAAATCTCCTCCAACATGCAGTTTGCATAACGATGATCGCTCTTTGTAAATAATCGCCGTAAATGTGTGATCGACAAAACAACAAAACGGAACGTGCATGACGTGCCCCTTATCTGGGCAACAAACGGAATGCAATAAAACGCAACCTGCAGTTATAAAATAAAACAGCAGACTTTTGAAAGGGTAAAGTATATGAAATTAAATTAATATAGTTTTCAGTTTGATTTATGTGCAAATGCCAAGCAAGTCAGTGCAATGGTAAGACATAGCAGCATCCTCTTCTCTTCTGACACGCAACCATCCTCAGACCAGAGCAACAAAAGACAATAATAAGTGTATATATATATATATATATATATATATATATATATATATATATATATATATATATATATATATATATATATATATATATATACAGACAGACAGATAGTCACTGGTCGCATCCTCTGTTCAGTTGGCTTCACAGATATTTACTTTCGTGACTTAACATCTATAATTTTGAAACTGTATTTTTACAACAGTGATGGGTAGTGTTTATATAGTTTTTATATAATGAAACTGTTTTTGGAGCATATTTTTATGCGGTTTTGAAACTTTAAAATATTGCAACTCATTGCCACCAGCTCTTGAGTTGGATAGGAAAAAAATGACCTATCTGTATAAATTGGGGACTTTCTTTGTCCGGGAGGTGGCGGTAATGGATCATAAAGAATTATTCGTTCATCGCCCATGAATAAATAGAAGAAGAGTTCATTTCTTACAGCGCGCGTGATTGAGCTGAACTGGTTATAATGGAGAGATTGTAGAAGAGGTCATAGAAGAAAAAGGATTGATTGTTTTAAATAATGGAGAAGGCACTCGGGTGGATATTGTTAGAGGCAAAGAGTCTGCTATTGACTTGACATTGGTGTCTCAATCTATTGCTGATGTATGCAGATGGGAAATACTCAAAGAAAATACAATGGGGAGTGATCATTACCCAATAATCATTAATATAGGGGTAGTTATGAAGGAGGAACAGTTAAAAGTTGAGGGAAGGTGGAAGTTTGGGAGAGCAAATTGGGGTATGTTTGGAGTTATGAGTGAAGAATGCTTGGAAAAGGTAGATATAAATAATCCAATTAATGAGGTTAATTCTGAAATTAGCAAGGGTATAATAAATTCGGCCAAATTAAGTATTCCCAAAAGTAATGGGAATAGGATAAAGAAAAAAATAGTTCCTTGGTGGACAATAGAATGTTCAATAGTTATTAAACAGAGAAACAAAGCGTTTAAGATATTGAAAAAAATGATAAGCTTTCAGAATTTGATAAATTATAAAAGAAAACAGGCAGAAGTTAGAAGAGTTATTAAAAGTGCTAAAAGAAATTATTGGAGAAAGTATTGTGAATCTTTGGGGAAGAATTCAGCATTAGATAAAGTCTGGAATACTATTAAAAAAATGTCAGGGAATTCAAAAGAATTTTTTCCCCAATAATTAAAGAGAATGGAAATAATATTATAGATAATAAAAGTAAGGCTGAGGTATTAGGAAAGATGTTTGCTAAGATACATAGTACAGAGAATCTAAATAATAGGGAAAAATTAGGACGTGTAACTACCAAACAGCGGAATATAGAATTAATTCAAAATGATGAGAATTATGATAATTATAATAACAAGGAATTTTCCTTAGCTGAATTAGATAAAGTGTTGAGGAATTCTAGAAAATCGACACCTAGTAATGATCAAATCACTTATAATATGATGAGTAATCTTAGTGCTGTGAGTAAAGAAAAAATTTTAAAACTGTTTAATAAAAGTTGGGAGGAAGGAGTTTTGCCTGATAACTGGAAGGAAGCTATTATTATTCCTATATGCAAACCTGGGAAAGATCCAAATTTAACTGAAAGTTATAGACCAATAGCCCTAACGTCGTGTTTATGTAAAATTATGGAGAAAATGGTAAATAATAGGTTAGTATATTTCTTAGAATCCAAGGGGAAGTTAAAGGAATACCAGTTTGGATTTAGAAAAGGAAGAAGTACGATTGATCCAGCAATATGTTTGGACAAAAGACAAACCCCCCTCTTACTAGCAAGCTTGACGCTCGAACTTCTACAAATACCACATAGTCAGTTTTCCTTGTGAAATTTTAAAACCATGCCTTAAGCAGGTCTTGAACTAAGAACCATCGGGACCAAAGCACAGTCTTTATCCAGTGTGCCATCCAAGCAACTAGGAACCTTGACGCTCGAACTTCTACAAATACCACATAGTCAGTTTTCCTTGTGAAATTTTAAAACCATGCCTTAAGCAGGTCTT